>NC_140770.1:221992452-231992452 GCF_044657685.1 Stegodyphus dumicola
CGCTTTCTTAGAGTGCCTTTGGGGAATAGTGGTTCGATTCTCGGTGAAGGCGATTTCTAATTTTTCATCTTTCCGGCATCCAAAAAATACCTAATGTCTCTACACCTTCATGATAATCTTTGTGTTCCAAACATCTTGGCCAATGTCTAATATTTAGAAGGTTCTATTCGAAGTGGCATAAAATCTTCAATTCGTGGAACGAATCATAGCTGCTTAAAGAGTAAGCTATTTAAAAACATAATGGCTTCAGAGTAGTTTTAGTTTTAATAATATATCTGTGAAACGTAATTTGAAATCCATTACGCTGCATCTAAATGATAATTCAGAATATTTTCAGCAATATTGTAATTAATTGGAGACGCTTCTAACCGATCCATCTACTTAAACATTTTGTTTTACTTTTGTTGCACAAAGAGTTTATAGAGAGAAAAGAAATAATTGATTGCTCTGATAAGCAGTTGTTTCATACATATCCGTTAAACTTAATTAAAAAATTGCAATCGTACATGAAACTTGAAAAAGGCTATTTTCCAAAAAAAATTTCGCAGTGCTGCTTAAAAAATTCTGCACTGTAAATAACAGATGTATGGGTTATAAGGATTTATTTAATATAACGGTTAATTATACTTTGAGGCAACCTTTCCTATCGCTATTGCTTTCAACCCACTCTTCCTACCAGAAGGTGAATGAGAAATGCGCGCGTATTCAAATGAGATAGAAAGTAGTTTGTATTTAAGAGAACGTTTTGGAAGGCGTGTTTAGATTTTCTTCAGAGAACCAATGCTGGAAGAAGCATATACAGAAAGAAAAAGCCGTTTGATCTCAAAGTGACTTTTAGAAAATTTAAAAGCAACACAATGATGAGCTATTGGTGCCAACGTTATGGAAATGGGCAGTTATTCTGCAATAATCTGCCTAGATGTCTGAAATGTGGTAAGGATCATCTTACCTACACGTGTAAATTGCAGAAGGATGAAAAACCTACTTGTGTCAATTGTAAATTGGACCATGTGGTGTTAGCAAAAATTTGTGAATTTCAACCTAAAGATCGATAACGTCAACATCTTAAGAAGCCATCTCAATCGGCCAATCGTCGATTCTCTAATGCTGTAGCAAGAAAGCCCTCGTCGTATGAGAATCGAGAATTTATAATTAAATCTCCAAGTACGAAATCATACTCCGATGTTGTTTCGCAAGAGACAAAGGATTTCCAGTTGGATAAAAATCTTAGAAAATTGACTCAAAGTTCATGAAATTTGCTGAAAGATGTAAAAAGCCACAGTCACCCTAGGTATCCGCTTGCTCTGCGGATCGTTGAAGAGATGATAAAATTGGACTTATAAATTTGTTCACTTTCTTATATGATGTCTAACTAAAATTCTCTTGCAGTTCTGGAAGGATCTGATGGATGGAGTCACCTTTGAACTTGTTTTGTTGGCCTCGCATCTACTGTTGTTGTTATGATGAACTCTCTTTCATGCCTATGATGTCCGGATTCTTCGTTTCATCTCACGTTTCTTCCCTCTGGATTTGCTACGTCCTGTTCATTTAACGTCATGTGCCCTCGAGGCAGAACTCAGGAGCTGGAGACATCGCGCTTTTGCCTGCCTGAAGGCCATGTTGCTATCTTTAAGTACTAACGATTAGGTTTCTGTGGCGTTGACAGCTTCTTGTCATTGAGCTTGTTTACGCCGACTTTTACGAGTCACATCCTGCTTGCGCATTAACTGACCGATGAAAAGCCGTAAGACTAACTTGATTGAATTTAATCGTTATCCATTAAGCCAAAGGTGGTTGTCTTTTGTGAGCACGAGTCGGTGTCATCTCTGAAATATAACTGAACAAATAAAGGGTTCTTTTCACACTTTGCTGAACTTTACCGTACTTAAATTTAATTCCCTGCGGAGTTCTTTGACGTTTAGTTAGTTTGCTACCAAAATAATATGATACTTTGTAGGGTTTTAAATTTCTAAAATATTGGTCTATATTTCTTTTTATTGTCGTGATAAAAAGTGTCTCATTTTTGCCAAGTAATAAGACATGGCCCAAGAAATTTTTACTTCTGTTCAAAAAAGAACCAAAAATTAGCAATATTCTTTTTTTACATGAAACATATACCTGTGAAAATTAGTAAGTTCACTTTTCGAAAGTAATATGTAAAAGGGTAAAACTTATCTCAATAATCTTTAATTAAAGCACGGAAAAAATTACTTGTTCTATAATGAAAGAGGATAATGAAATTCCACACAGAAGAAGTTATTTGATACCTTACATATAAAAGGAAAACAAAACTTAATTGATTATATATTTTCATTTATGAGCACCTGAAGTAACGGCAACTGTATGAATTTTAACTGGAAGAACATATAATAAATCCCCGTGCCACTCCATATTACTCCCATGTCAGATGTAAATGTTGATTAAATAGAAAAGCAGAGGCGAAAAATACTCCAGCAGACAATTAGCAGCAGTACATACTGTCAGACACATACTCTGCGAGATACGTGTAGTTAATAAGAAAATCCCTTGCTCAGTCGTCAGAGCCTATGTAAAAGACAGACAGTTATGCCTTCTTTGCGATAAAGAAAATCAAATTGCTAGGAGCAACGGTTAATTACACATAGCTTTCGCTATTTTTTTTTTCCAAAACGCATACATTAGTTTTTGTATTCCTATATCTAAAGTAATGAAGATTTTTATGTTAATTATTTAAGCAGTGCGTATTTGCCAGCAAATTCTTATATTTTTAATCAAATACTAATAATAATTTTTAGAATTTCTCTTTTATTAGCGCTCCATTGGAGTTGAATAGAGGGCAACGTTGTTTTATAGATACATACGTTTATTTATGAACCGCTTTTTTAAAGTAAAATAACCCATTTTCGGAAAAAAACAACAACTAAGGAATGAAAAATTTAGAGAGACATAGATATCATCATTTCGTATTTATAATGATGTAATAATCATAGATTATCTTCCTTGGTTGCTTACATTTATTTCAAATATAAAATGTTTTAACAGAACTTTTTTGAAAGTATTCGAAAGTTTTGAAAATGTGTTTTGATAAATATTAATAATAATTAATAACTGAAAATAAATTCTAAGCGTAACTTCACAGCGCATTGAGCCTTAGCAAGATAGAAATCTCATGATATTATGATCGTATTGTTTTAATACATTGTATCCATCGTAAACACTTCACTATGTTAAGAGAAAAAATTAATACATGAATTTTAATAAAAAAAAATAATACATGTGTTATTATTAGTAAATCTCAACAAAGAACTTTTTGTAGTTACTTAAATAAATTTAAGTTCGTAATTTTATAATAAACTGAAATGGTTTTAAATAAAATTGATCATTCTTTTACTTACTTATCTTCATTTTGCAAGCAATTATTACTTTTTACATTAACAATGCATTTAATGAAAGCTAATTTCGATTAACATATTAAAATTTTTAATTGTTTTTATTTTCGTAAGTTTCTATTTTCCAAAATTATAGTAAATAATATAAATCAATGATAGTAAATAATATAAAATAGCTCAAATTTTGATTTATTTTCAGAATTTGCATTATTATTATTACGTAATAATGTTCAGCTAATTTAAAATTCATCAGAAATGTACTGATTACCGCTTGGCAATATTTTTCAATACATTCATACTCAAATTCTTAAATGGTTTACTGCATCAAAAAATGGACCCTTCCGCCCCGTCTCAAAAAAGTGTCATCTAAGTTATTATAACATGAAATTTCGATAAGTGATTTATCACATAGCGCTACAGCAATAGATCTAGAGATACAGAATTTCTAGCATATGTTGCCGAAGTTTTGAACGCCAATCTTATTTTCATAATTCGTCTTACAGTACGTTATTTTAGTATTTACAATCAATTTTAGCACATGTTGTCGTTTAACGAATACAATTCTTAAGAGTTTAACATTTTTGCATCCTCGTACAGGGAAAAAATTAAGAATTCATACAGACTGGAAATAATATTTTAGATTAAGTTTATATCGGTTTATTAATACAATTTATTTATTTTTGTTGATTTATTCCATTAGTTTTACGTTCAATATTTTTAAATCTCAACATTTAAATAGACATCTAACACTTTCATCCTCTTGGCATTTTAAAAGCAATTGAAATTTTCCAAATTTTACACATTACAAAACAAGACATTTTCTGTAAATGCAAGACTAATAAAATATTGTTTAGGGAATTTTCTAGTTTCCTTTCTTAAATGCACTGTTGTATGACATTAAAGAACTCATCGCATCTAGCAACTTTCCTTGCTAGACGGGACGTATCTGAGAAATAAGTTTCTGGTAGCATTGGTTTAAACATGGAGATTCCTAGAAGAAAAAACTCCGCTGGAGCGAAGTCCCGGCTAACTACGGAAACCACGTGAGATTTTTTGAAACTTCACAGATAATGTACCTGTTCAGCTCTATCCCGCGTATAAATCAACAAAACAAAAGAAAGTTCGGCTTTTGAAAGAGCACGCGACCACAATCTGGGCGATAATCGATTACTGTTTAGTCTTCAAGTCAAGTGAAAGTGGTAACCTAACTGAGTTTCGTGGAAATGAGCGGAAATGTCTTAGAAATGTCCCTTTTGACTTCCAATGCCATGTAGCAGAAACACATGTGATAGGGCCATGTAGCAGAAACATATGTGATGGGGACTTAAAATTTTTCGCCGTGGATGTCTCGTGGTTGTACTTAGAAACATGGTTTCGAGTGTATGAGGTCGGTTATGGGTCACACGTTTCCCTTCTCTACCGTAGAAATTTCGTCAACACTTATTTTATTTATATACTTGTTAATATTTTTCTCTCCTTCGTTATTAGGAATGCATAAATTTACACTATAGAAAAGGAAGAAATATTTCCATAAATTTACACTATAGAAAAGGAAGAAATTGTTTGCATAAATTTACACTATAGAACTCTTTTACCGTTTTTTAAGTTTTGCATTTTATTAATACGAGTTTCTTTTTCGATTTGCTGTGCAAAACATATAGTTTAAGAATTAAGAGTCATTTATAATTATTTTCAATGAAATCTGTCGCAGATTTAAAATTTTTCTCACTCTTTAAATTTATATAAATTCTTCTGATCACTATTTCATCTAAATTTTGATTTTCGTAATTTCATTGTTGTACATATTGCTTCTTACGATACTGAAATTCCATCATCTTCCATAAAGGTTTTAAGCATTCACTATAAGGCAAATTCTTTCTCTTTGTTAAAGCAATTGGAAAAGGGGGAGGAATTTTATATATAAAAGTATATTTTTTTATAAATTAGTCGCCTTGGATCTAGCACGCGTAACTCGCCAGACCGAAAGTTGGCCACTCAAGCGATGAGTTTAGTATTTATTAGAAGAACTGCAAAATAAACCATATGTATTTCAGCCAGAAATAAATTATTCAGCTCCAGCTCAAGTCTCTAAATAGTTCCGATAACGAGATTCACTATCGGAGATGCAAATTCAACTGAATGGATGGCTGTCTCATTATCAGTATTAAAGTTTTTTTTTTTTTTTTTTTTTTTTTTTTTTTTTTTTTTTTTAAGTAAGTCCCATTATATTTGCAATTTTACTTTTATGTTTTCATACAATGACATGATAAAGCAATTTAGGTTAAAAAGACATTAACAATAGATAGCAAGACTTTAGAAATTCAATTTATCGATTATTTGTTTGTAATGCATTTATTTCATTATTTGGGCAAAACCATTTTTCCTTCAAACAAAATACAAGGAACGAGTTTGAAACTGATAAAAGATAGGGGAAATAAGGAATTATCATTTTTGTAAAATATAATTTATGTCATTTATGATGCTTTGTAATTGAAAAATCATTCAAGTTTTTGCACTTCCAGCTCTTCCGTATATACAACTCAATACATATGTTTACAAAGTATGCAGTTTAAATGTGTAGTCTTTTTTCTACCAATAATAAGACAATATATTTTTTGGGCCTTATTTTTCCCTGTAGCATATTTTTGAAATAACGTTTTGTTATTCAACTCATCTGACTACCATGTTCTATTAATTTCCTACCATCCTTACTTAGCTTTCCTTTACCTATTACCTTTGCATTTCCACATAAGCGGTTTTATGGTTTGGGATAAAATCACCAAAAACATGTTATTTGACTGAGGTTCTGTATCCAAACTGATATATGTGCATGAAAGTTAGTTTATTAGTGTTTTTGGCCCAGATGTTTTGCAAATGAATGATAATATTCGTTCTTTATGAGGTTTTCTGATGTCAGAATATTTGAGAACGTTAAAACTGCCAAAAATAATCATCGACCTTAAGACTTGAACTTGTAAACGTTTGTCTTACCTGGTACCTGAGAAAACTGTGTACGGATAATACATATATATATATATATATATTACTATTTTATCATATAAGAACTTTCATATCCTCTAGAGAAACCTTACAGTGAATATAAAAGTATTCACTGTACATGTACGCATGTGTTTCAAATTTGAAAGGAGCTTCATAAATTAGATAAAAAAGAATTAAAAAATTTCTAATCAGTTTCTAATTAAACCTGTAATTTCATTAAGATAACTTTTAGAAGTTATTTCGATAACATAAATTCTGAAGGAATTGATTCCTGTATTATATTGTAATCTAAATTAATTTTAAATTTAATTTAAATTACGTTTGCATTCTGGGAGTACAATTCAGATGAAACTAGATGTGATAAGTACTCGATAATAAAAGATTAGTATTGGATATATGAAATTAATGATCTATAAAAAGAGTGATTTATGAAATTGGAAGAAAATATTTATTGCGCAGGAATGCTTTTGTGATACTATTTATCTAAAGCTATTTACTATATAATAATTGCGAAAACAGAAGTAAGAATAAGCAACGAGAAATGCATGTCAGTGCAAATAAACTTCATTCTCCCCTTGGTACTGATAACAATACTCTATTTACTGTTTAAGAGCTGCGTCTTCACAATGCGTTTATTAAATGGAGCAGCGATATTCAGTTTTTATTTTGAAAGCACTGCATAAAATTAAGAGTCAATTCATGCATGATTAAAATAATTTTGCTTGTCAAGATCTATTAATTTAACTCTCTTCTTAAAATGGATATATCTTGCTCTAATGAAGGAAATTGTTTCTTATAGTTAGGAAATTTACCGACACGTATGTTTTTGTAAAGAAAGTGAACATACTATAGCTTTGTTTTTCCTTCTCTAAGAAAATAACATGTAGCATTAAATAAAGAATGAAATATTAGATCTAAATTAATTTGGACAATTAATGAGTATAGATATTTACATAAAGCAAACTGAAACATGATAATGATTTTAGCTCTTCTGAGAACTGTAAAAGCCGAGCTAAGAAAACGTTATTCACGGAACTTGGAAAGCAAATATTTATTAGAAACTGCACGTAGAGAGAAGTAATAATAGAAATAATGGCAAAAATATTTTATCAGCTCAAAACGTGCATTGAGCAAAATGATATTCTTGTACCGATGTTAAAGTTTTTCTTATTTACAAAATATTTTGTTCCCGAAATAAAGTAAGTAAGAAAGCTAAACTAAGTAAACGCCATTTGCACTTTTCAGAGGAATATACTGCAAGGTCTTCAAGGAGAAATTATTGGAATTAATGCAGTCAGTCTGAAGTATGTATAGAGTGAAACTGATTTAAACTATTTTTATTTATTTTAATTCCTCAAAACGATCCTAAAATAACAATAAGGTTTAATCCATATAACATTATTAACATGATAAACTTCATACAATGTTCATTTCCTCTCGAATGTATGATGTAGCCATCGTTATACTTGTGGCATTTACTTCTTGCGCCAATGAAGGTTATCAATTCTTTCACTGCAGACTTTAATTTGTTAAAACTTCAGAAAATGTCCAGTATGATAAGAACATAATTTTTTAGAGCAATGCATTAAGTCCATTTCTGCCAATTCGTCGTCCTAAAAATTTACGATTCAATTCGACTTAAACATAATTTGCAACATGGGGCGATTTTCTACGTTGTTGAAAGAAGGTATATAATACAAAGCTTACCATTTCCTTTTCCTTTGTTAAGAAACAAAAATATTCGAACATAGGAGAGCCAGGAACAAAAAAACAAAAAACAAAAAACAAAAAAAAAAAAAAAAAAAAAGGGGGAAAAGGAAACGGAAAACGATCTAAAACTTATTTTACTCTTCAGGCCGCAACAAATGTTGTACTTATGATAATATCGAATGTGCTCATGTTTCACTCGCGAATTTTCAGAGCTCAAATTCAGTGACTGCGACAATACAATACGCTGGGTTTATATGGAATATTGATTCATTAGAGAAGAAGGCGTTTTAAAGGATTTTTGTTCGTTGATAAGTTTCTTTAATATACTGAACGAAAGAGAGCGATAACCCTTTACTCTTTATCCTGGGCTTCGGCTGAATTGCAATTGTTGACTTGTATGTGACGACCTTCTTCATTTCATATGCATGACGTTATGCAAAGTTGAATTATGAAGACTCAACTGTTAACTAAAACGTAAAATGGACTCTTGTGAACCAAGACTGCAAGATTCTGTCGAATTATTTCAAAATTTTTTTATATATGCTCATGTGAGCAAAATAAATTCATGTACAGAGCTTATGAATTCCCATCATTCGTTCTCTTGAAACCGTGTATATATACGTATATAAGACAGATTTTAATATTTGTGTTAATATATTCGCATATTTATTTTCTGAATTGCATTATATATAGGCAGACTACTGCAATTGACATACATATATTCTTAGTACCTGGATACAAAATCAAATTTATATACAATTGTTTTGGCATTAACATCTCTCAAATGTGCATTTTGGAATAACTTATTTCCTTTACATTCCTATTGATATAGCGTCTGTAAAACGTTGTAGAGATTGTTTATTGCTTATGGTTTAATAAAATGGATATGTGAGCTGTTTGGGCAAGAAAAATGAACGAAATAATAGCAATGGTATTTAATTTGAAATAACGTTTTATTAAATATCTCCAAGCGATCAATGAAGACACCAATTGAAATATTACTGAAGGAAAAAATACGTAATAATACTGAGACTTTTTTTTGTAATCTAAAATGAAAAGGATAGTCTTTCAAGAAAGTAAGGGAACACGATTTTCTTTTTTTCGAATTTATTCCTTTTGCAAATTTCTTTTTACTCCCCTCGTGAAACATTTTTTCTTGGCATGTTACCCTATACTTTCCATGTCACTGAAGTGAATGAAGTGAACGAAGTAAAGTACCAGTCCTAGTGGGCTATTTATAGAATTCTTATCTGTATTCTTGACATCGATGGAACATATTATATTTGTTTCCAGTATTGATTCATGGCTCTGGGCTAGATACTTGGAAATAGTGAAGTGTAAAATGCCTCGAATTATAAATATCAAAGCAATGTATATTTATATGACTAATAAATGTATGCAGTTTATAAAGAGGCTAAAATATGTAAGAATAACAATCCATAACTAATGCATATGCACATTAAAACAGTTGCTTTATTCTTAAATTCCATGCCTGCAGTTACGTAAATAAGTATACTATAACAAGGAAAAATAGTTTATGAATACGCTTTACAATCTTGATAATGTAGATGTAGCACATTTGAACATGCAGTACCATTTAATTGCATTTATTTTATATTAATAATCATTAAATTTAATTACATTTATTTTATTTTAATAGTCATTACCTTTATTTTATAATTATAAACATTACATTTATTCTATATTAATAATCGTTACATTTATTTTATATTAATAATCATTTATTTTATTTTAATAATTACTACATTTGATTGCATTTATTTCTTTAATTACATCCATTAAATATTAATGATTAGATTTATTTTTATAATATTTAATTTTCTACAATTGTAAAAAATACATTTCAGCATTCAAAGTCATTAGACGCAGCTTTATTTGTACATGTTTTATTTGATAAAACTCATTTTACGTTTAGCTGATGTTTTAAAGCAATTACTTCACACATTATTACACCACAATAAATAAAGTAAAATAAGAAATCAATTCTTAGAGTTAGAAAAGTAAACTAGAGAATATAATAGAAGACAAAGCGGGAAAACGAAGTTATATACTGATGACTTAGGTGGTTTGAGACCCTTGTCACAGGCTCTTGGACGTAAGCCGCACCTTGAGTAAAACCCGTAGCAAGTTAGAATAGCAATTTATAGCATAACATAAGGTGAAAAATCGAGATACCCCTAATCTCGTGTGATGCTTGATAACCCTTGAGCAAAATGTAGTTACACTGCGAAGACCAAGTTGATTAAACAGCTTAAAAAGAGCTACTGTCCAGTAGTGGTGTGGAGTGGAATAGATAATCAATAATGTAGAAAAAGTTCATCAGTTTTCGGAGCAGCGTGTAGCGTGAAATTTACGTTCATAGAAGGTTCGAGCAGCACGCAACTCGAATCCACAAGTGATAGCGCTCACTTTGGAAATGTACTGGGAGCCGCTGTCCAACGACGTGTCCCTCTTAAAATATGTGCTGAAATGATTGCGAAGTACCAATGTTTTTTCTCCTAAGTATGCTAGTATGTTCAAGAACATGAACTGCTCCATATTCTTTGCGAAGTGTTTCTATTTGTTTATATGCGCAAGTACAGGCAATCAGAATTAAAAAAAATTAAATACATTGATGATATTATTACCGTAAATGAGAGCATTTAAAAAGAAATTAAAAACGTATACATCAGCTGTAATAAAATCAGCCATAACAATGAAGTAGTACATATCTAGATTTCACAGTTCCTAATAGCAGTATTTAAGTGTCAATTAAAATTATTTCATTAAATTGCCTTCAAAATTTGAAAGTTACCTGTAAATATCTGGCTTAATTTTATTTGCTTTTAATTCCTAAATTCACGTCAAATCGGATACAAATTGATTTTGGGTACTCAGACTCTCATGCGGAATGATAAACCCTTCAGATGACAACTGCTATTGAGCTGAGATACAAGATTTAGCGCAGACTACATCAAAAGTAGTCATACGCTTCTTGAAAGCTTTTCTTATTTGCAGGGAAAATGGTATCATGAGAATGTTATTTTATTTCCAGGTACTGGAATTGTTACATGAAATGAAGGGATATATAAAACGTTAAGTTCTTTAATTTCCTCTTGAAATAGAAAAGAAAATGAGTATCTCCATTTTAATTGAACGGATTATAGGTACTCATGCACTAGTACTTACATAATTACGCGCAATTCCTTGATTTCTAATTCAATTAATATTTGATGCCATATACATATTATGTTTTGTAATAATATTTGTTATTTGTAATTTTTAGATTTTTCGAGTACTGTTAATCTTCTCAACATTGAATGAATTATGTTGTTGCAAACTCCTGGTGTAATTTTGTTTCATTACTGACTCTTTCCTTAAATTTTAGTATTTCTTGTAAATGTTCCCATGCACGTTCTATATCTGGTGACTGAGGAGATATTTAACTGACTAACGCACATTATACAAAAGCCATAGCTTGGTCACTAAAGCAATGTGATTTGGATCGTTATCGTACTGAAATACATATTCTAGTGTGGACACGACATGACTTCTTTGTACTTCATATTAAACTATGTACATTTTCTGTTGCACGTCATACAAACTTATTTCCATAACTTCTTTAGAAATATATTTATCATTCAATCAGTTCAGTTCACTTCGCGGCAAAGCAAAAATTCATAAACACTCAAAACACGTTCGTACAAATTTTAAAACACAGAATACATCAAATGCAGTTAAAAGAGTTAAATAAATGAATTCTACATTCAAATTGAGGTTTCTACGCAAAGACAAGCAATTCTGCCAGGAGGCAGGAAGGCAAATTTTTCGGTGCAAATATCTGAAGGTTTACTTTTTGTCCCACTCGGCAAAAGAAACTGAAGTTGGTACAGAAACTTATTTAATTCACTCTTCTGTCAAAAGTTTCAAATGTAAAGAAATGGCGGCTGCGTTAGGCTTAGTGACAGCTAAACAACTTTAAATTATTAATAATTTTAAAGCTATTTCACGCATATTACTTAAATATAAAAACCTTAACAGAAATATAAGAAAAACATAATTCAATCCTTTTTTAAGAAAAACATTGCACAATTTACCAACTTATAAGAATAACAAAACTGAGTTCACCAACTCGGACCAAGTTTCTTTGCAAGAGTTCTGCATTTTTTATCTATCCTTTATTATACTTTGAGTTTTAGCAAAATTTTTACTTTACGGTTTTACAGTAGCTTTTTTCTTATTTTCACCAAACTAATAGTTAATTAACTTTATTCTAGTTTATGTATCCCTTATTTTAGCCATAAATGAGAAAGCATAGGAAATCAAAGCCTAGCAAAATTTACCTATAAATATTTTCAGAATAATTAATTGCAATAATAAAATGCAATCATATGTCATTACAATATATTTTTATGCAACTAAAAGCGCTTATATATATTTTTGCCTCTCGCTCAAAGTATAAAATAACATTACTTCGCAATGTTTTATGCAAAAAATAAGCTGTAAATTCGCTCATTTTAGTTTCTGCCCTCTAAGCGGCAAGGCCGTATATATACGGCGTAGGATATATTTTTGATATCTGTAAGAACGTATATATACGTGCATATTAAAATATGTCAAAGAAATTAAGGCAATATGTCAAAAGAAAACAAATCCAGGTATGAAATACCATTAGAGTTTTTAACTTAAAATCCAAAAAATAAATTGTTCTGATAGTAGTTTTGGGAAATTCGTGCTTTCTTAGCGAAACCCTGGCCACTCAGAAGGCTAAATCAAAATATAATCATAATAAAAAATAACAATTATATGCATTTTAAATGAATTTTTTAAACTAAAACTATTTTTAAGAGATTTTATTACTGTATGAATATTTTTGATGCTTACAGTATATGCTTTATGAAAGACATATACTTTTTTATAATTCCTTTCACGTTGTCACTTTTATTTGTGCGCTTCAGCAACAGAGTATGACGGGGTTATTTAGGATATATTTTTAAATCAAAATGTTTAAATGCACGTACCATCTTTAAGAAATGTTATACAATTCCATGACCCATGACTGTATATGCTTAAATTATGCACAAATTATGGACGTTTGCATGTAATAAAAAATCAACTTTTATGAATGGCTCTACGTGAGCGTTCAGTTTCGCTGCTTCCGTAGACGTACTGGCGTCTGACATTTGATCCGACAGAGACGCGATTTCGCAATTGTCTCTAGTTTGGGGAAACGAAACTTTTTCTCGCTCATAACACAGTAACGAATTGTGCTTTTTTTCTGCATAGCCTACAAGAGAAATATGAAAGGCAATTTCTCACTCCATGATTTCCAAAACAGCAGAAACATAAGTTGTGCTTTTTAACATAATCAACTCTATCTTTTAAGCTGAATTCTTGAAATGTGGGACATTTAAATAAGTTATGTTCCACATTACACAGTTTACAAATAAATGCACGTTTCTCAGTCACACATGAAACCATTGAAGAAACCTTTGGCTGGCTTCGTTTAGACATTACTGAAATTCTAGAAGTGTTAAATGTCTTCGCGTGATCCTTTACAAATTCTAATAACTCTGTGATGTTCGGTATTTTCCCTTTCTTTAAATTCTTTTCCCACCATAACTTAGTATTCTGATCAAGTTTCTGACTAAGAATAAAGGCAAATATAGCGGGTGAAACCCCATCTAACTTTTGTTCTAAACATTCTAACGATCTTACAACTTCACTTTTAACATCAATCAAATTTAGAATCGCAGAAGCTGACTCGTTTTGAATAACGGGAATACTCATAAATCTTTTAAGATGAGCATACACTTGTTCTCTAGGGTTTGGGTATCTTTCTTCAAGGAGAGACTACGCTAACTTACAATTATTATCCGTTATAGCTAACGTTTGAATAATTCTAAAGACAACTCCTTTCAGTGCTTATTTCAAGTACTGCAATTTTACAGCATCTGACAAATTTCGGCTTTGATCAATACTCGCTTTAAAAATATCCTTAAAGGAAAGCCAAGAATGAATTTCGAAGAATTTTTCGATATTTTCTTCACCGCTTAAATTGATAATGCAATCAAAAATATTATCAAATTCATTTTGAAGATTGTTAAACTTAGTTTTTAACAATTCCAAATCACTAACACTTAAATCTGGCTCACAAAGTTTCTTTGCAACTTCGATAAGATAGTTTTCTGAGTTCTCTTTTTAGTGATTTTTGCTACACTTATAGTTTCTTCTTTTTAGTTGGTTTTAATAACTTCTCAACTTCTTTTTAGTTGGTTTTAGCAACAAATTACCACACAAACCTAATTCAGAATTTACTAAATGCAACAGTTAATAATGAATAGATTTTCAAGGGTTTTTTTACTTACCCCTTTCTTTCAGCAAAAACTCGATCTTTTTCGTGAATCAAAAATGTTTCGAAAGCTTAGATCATGTTAATACTCATGTCTAATACTCAGGTGATTAAACTTTAGAAAGTTGTTGAAAGCATTTAAATATTTATTTTGTCTTAATCTAAACATCACATGTTAAAAAGTAATATATAAAATTTCCATTTTACATTCTGAACTAAAAGAAGATATATGTGCATATGAAATATTATACAGGACAGAAGCATATATATACGCAATGGGAAGCATAAATTGAATAAACAGGATTGCATAAGTTAATTCTGCAGTTTCATAAAATTTTACTTTCAAATCTTGTTTTCGATAAAATAAAAATATTTATTTTAAACCTTCATCTGAGTTGGTTTATTATAATTAGAAGTAAAACGGGATAAAAATTCGTGTGACTGTGTCGACGGTTTAGGGAGTTCAGAGTAGTGGAAAAAACTTACACGTTTACTAAGGAAAATGTTTGCAATGAAGTGTTAAAGCGTGTGCACTAATAAAACAAGGAATTATAGTTCAAGAGTTGGATTTAGAAGAAAAATTCATAGTAAGTCAGCATTTGCAATCAAAGAACTTCCGTATTTTTACTGAATGACGTAATGATACAGACAACAAATTATTTCTTATGAAGGCTATTTTCTTTCAAAATGTTTCGATAGAAATTTACCTTGTTGGTCTGCCATTTCTAAAAGGTGACGCAATAGTATTGGTTATTGGAAATACAATTTTAAATTTTCTGAAATATAAAACATTTTAGTTGAAAACTGTATTGGCTTTTACAAAAATGCCTTTGTTATGCTTTAAACTTAGCATAATTTATTTCCAAAGAGTAGTAAAATTTGAATTTGTGAATAATTATTAATACCATAGCTGAAAAGTTACTATTAGTGAAGATAAGATGAAATTCCTGTAGATATTTTCTATTTTTCAGAAGTGAGTACAAAAGAAAGGAAATTTCGAGAGTTTTAATTCCTCCTCCCCCAATGAAGTAAGATTATCTTAAATCTTGTCCAAACCAAGTTTCTAACCAAGTTTTAGATAAATGTTCATACTTTTGTTTCAGCGATGAAATTTATTACTGATAACGGCATTTCTTTGTCACATCTTCCAAAAGATGCTGATAGTAAATATTATTTGTTGAAATTAGTCTTAAGTGTCATTATTAAATTTCTTTTTAGTTGGTATTTAGTTTCACAGTTCGCAATTAATTTTACAAAAAGATGTACTTTGCACAAAATTCATTGTTTAGACCCTTTTCTCAGTTGCGTATTTCCATCTAAAATTGGCATTTATAACTGTGAGTAAAGACCAGCCATAAAGAGCTTTGTCAGAAAACTTGAATGAAATCGCAGAACCGATTCAAGTATTTGTCTCAATAGATCAATGGTTCTTTCTCTCAATAGGAGCTTTTAAGGTAATACATTGTAATATATTGGGGGTATATGCAGACCCTCCTGGCCACGAAGTGGCCTCATGGTCAAAAAAAGAAAAAGAATGACTCCAATGGAGCATCTAAGTTATGTTTATTGCGTGTTCTGGTTTCCCAAGAACTCAGTACTACTACTGCGTTGTGTAGCTTTTTGTTAACACAGAAAATGCTGACGGTTAAGATAAAACAGCAGTAACTAAAGTCATTGTTTATTATTCTATTACACTAACACTACACTTTTCAGTTGGAAACTTCAGCAATTTTGCTGAAGCGATTGAATAATACGAAATATTTTCAGTATATGATAGTACTTTATAAACTTCATTATTTTCGATTTTTATACATTTGGAATTTTGCTGAAGGGTTAGAGAAAACATCAATTCGATAGGAAGATGGACGTGACTTCAAACTTGCCGAAAGGGGTTGTTAAACTCCGCGTTCGCTTATAGGCGGGTTTGACTGGTTTAACAGAGTAAATATAAAAGTAAACGTATTTCGAAGGGCGGAGAACTTCCCATTATTTTATAGTATTGGTAAGATCTTAATGAATGCCATGAATTGTTCTGTTTAATATTAATGAATAATTATCACACTAAGCTTACAATATTCTTTACAGAAATTCTTTATGTTTGTACCAGCATGAAACGAATTTTTCTTGCATGAATAATTATTAATGAACGCCCAAGAAGATTATATTTAAATGAAATTATATAGTTTTAGAATTTTTTCCGTCTTTCTCCTTACAAATTGATTTCTAGAATAAACATTCTAAACAAGGAAAAAATTAAAAATTCTAATTATGAAGTAAATCTTATCTAAAGTAAAGAAGAACAAACCAAAAAAAATCTGAATAATTTACTTGAAAATGGAAATATAAAAATATCATTATTTTTGTGCTCATTCTCACAAATGCCGTTCTTCTTACTCTTGGAATTTTAATTTCATGATTTTTTTATTAAGTTTTTATTTTATTATATTTTTATGAATATAATAAATGCTATTTTGACAGTATCTTTGAGGGTTTTTTTTTTTTTTTTTTTTTTTTTTTTTTTTTGTAGAGGAAAAATACAGTTAGCTGAAAGCTGTTCGAAGCAACAACATCTTCATTTATAAATCATTAAATAATAAATCCATGAATCCATGAAACATAACGTAATCGTTTCAGATTCTATCAGTTTTATCAAGATCACTCCTTCTCATTTTATTTAAGAGCCAGGTAATTAAAAGTTAAATCACACAGATTCATCATTTTATTCATCAAACTCTCAAGCACTGTATTTTAAATCATATAAATATTTGAATGTACACTCATTTAATTTCAGCATTATGTATGTATTAGACCTAATAATAATGTATTAGACCTAATAATGATGTCATAATGTGATGCAAGATATAGATCTGATTTTATAAAGCTTTCAAATTTTAAACTAGTAAGCTTATCTATACACTCGAATAACATTGTTATTACATCCATTGTACGATCTCAGTAGGATATACATTGACTTTTCTGATGTGTAAGGTAGAAGTAACTATCTGAAAAGTTTCGTAAATCGTCTCAGAAAATAAAGTAAACAAGAGTTACAAACAAAATGCCTTTACTAGCTTTCAAAGTAATTACCATTAGCAACAATACACTTCTGACATCGGTTGTTAAGCTGTCGGAAACTGTCAGCAGACACTTCTTTGTGGAATCGTTCGAAGTACCGTGGTCACGTGTTGTTGGATAGGCGCAACGTCTGTGAAGCGTGAGCCTTTGAGGGCTAATTTAAGATGTACAAACAAAAGGAACCCTGCCGGCTCCAAATCGGGGGAATGTGGATTGTGTTGATCTTGCGTTGAACAGGACAGGAGACAGGTGACGGAGGACGGGGACGCCTGGCGTATAACATAGGTAAACAGGCATATGTGCCACGTCCTGTACTATCTCGAAGGAACAACTCGCTGGAGGCCCCGTGAGGCTGCACCGGGAGTTTACATGGCCATACAGGGGCTAGATGTCAAGTAGATTTTACATAGGACGTTGTTAATAAAACAAAGTAGCTTAAAAAGAATATAAAGGATAACATTAAAACACTAAAACACGCATATAAGCTGAAACACATAGATATACAAAATTAAACGTAAAAGCATAAAACACACTCGTAATTACGTAACATAAAGACATAAAAACACACACGAGAATACATAACATGACACAAGGAATGCATACGGAAATACGTACAGCACATAAATGCAAATATTGCACACAGAAGAAACATATGAGACATAGTAAGGTGTGCGTAAAGCAGAAGCGCTATGCGGAAATATGCTCAGTACCCATAATACGTAATGTACACACTTTCATTAGAGGCTTCTGTTGCATGATTTACATATTTCGTTGCATACACTACATTTGTGCGCTGTACGGATATTATATATTTCGATTTGGGATAATTACAGTTATACAATTCTGGAAGGATTCATGGTTACATTAGATACGTACGATACATTAGACGAATACTCTACATTAGGAGCATACATTACTTCATTAGAGATTCGCATTGAATTATTTACATACAGTGCGTACTCTACATTTGGTACCTTGTACGAATGTCTTGGATAGTTACATTTATACAATTCTGGAAGTACTCAGGGTTACATTAGAAACATACAATACATTGGATAAATATGCTACATTAGAGACATACAATACATTGGATAAATATACTACATTAGAGACATACAATACATTGGATAAATATACTACATTAGAGACATACAATACATTGGATAAATACACTACATTAGGAACATACATTACTTCATTAGATGTTTGCTTTGTATTATTTACCTATGTTATGGTTCATATTCTATATTTGGCACATTGTACGAATATCTTGGCTAATTACAGTTATACAATTCTGGAAGGATTCATGGTTATATTAAGGACATAAAATACATTGGATAAATACATTAGGAACATACATTACTTCATTAGAGACTTGCATGACATTATTTACATATATTACGGTGCATACACTACATTTGGTAAATTGTACGAATTTTATGCATTTCGATCTTGTACAGTTACAGTTATACAGTTCTGGAAGTGCTCAGGGTTACATTAGAGACATACGATACATTAGACGAATAATCTACATTAGGAACATACATTACTTCAATAGAGTCTGGCATTATATTATTTACATATGCTACGGTGCATACACTAATTGTACGAACATTATGCATTTTGATCTTGGACAATTACAATTATACAATTCTGGAAAGATTCATGGTTACATTAGAGACATACAGTACATTAAATAAATACACTACATTAGGAACATACATTACTTTACATGCACTGTTTTAGAGCCATTCACTACATATGGCATTTACATTTCGTTGGGAAGTTAGATATATACAATACGTTATGATACTTGATATTATACGCTATACGGACATACATATTATTTTACATAGGCCGCTATTGCAGGCATTACTAGTTTATACTACTATAACACATCATTCCATTGGGTGTCCAGTGCTTTACACAGATAAACATGTCAGTAACATTATTTCTGCACGTTGCTGGCTATTGGAAGCAGATGATTACATGAGGCTCGAAATTGAATGTGGCGCTTACAGAATGTGTACATACTGCGAATACCTAATCGTTGAGTACATTGTCTGCAGTACCGTGCTATTGTGGCTGGCAAATATCTTGCCCTAGGGCGTTGATTTGCTGTACAACTGCGCAGATACTCCTTATAGCTGGCGGGTGTTTGATTATGAAACGATAGTAAAGTGTTCTATCATTCGTTGGATGTGGTAAGTGGTGGTTTGTTGTTAGACCGCAGTCAGATAGGTGATGTCGCGAAGAATATTCCATTGTCCCCTCCGGGACAATTCTGACCGATGCCGCCGGATGCTTTGCAGCAACTGCTTCAAAACTTCTTAGCAAACTTCCCGTTGACAGTTTGACCCTGAGGTAGAAATTCATGATGCATCAATCCTTTTCTGTCGAAAAAAACGATCAACATAGTCTTTGTCAGCGAAATCGTTTTAGGAAAGGGAATGACGATGAACACTATGTCATCGACTGCCACGTCGTATCAGAATCGTATTAGTAGCACCAGGTCACCTCACTTGTAATGATAGATTCAAAAATCTCCTGATTCCGGTAAGACGTGTCAATGAAAATCTGCAAACTTTTTCACCTCAGTCTGCTTCTGCTCGTCTGTCAGCGTGTGGGTTACAAATCGGGCACATTCTTCTGCTTTTTCAAATGTTCGTGAACACAAGCACAAGTTTTGATGTTGGCTGGGATTGTGCTTGTTGACGGTAGATTCGAACCCGGATAATCCTCGACACCTTCCGTTTCGTCTCTAAAGCTTTTAAACCACTCAGACACACACGTTTGCTCACTTCTTCACACCATACACTTGCACTAGCATTCTATGGATCTCCGTCATCGTTTTCACGCGTTTTGATTTTGATAAATATCATCCTCTGACGCTTTCTGTACAATACATGTCGTTGTTAAGCCAAAGAAAAATTAATATTTCAACATAAGTTTTGCCTGTTTATCACTTAAGTTTGAGAAGTCTAGGTTTTTAATAGCATTCCTTTTCGAAGTACCTTCATGTGTTGATAGGGGATATAACGAAATTTTTCTGTCATTTGTATTTCATACTGATTTTAGTTTCCAAAGGCATGCTAAAACAGTAAAACGCACTTAGTATTTCAATTTGAGAAAAAAAAATGGTTTAAGGCTACAGGTGTACGTGAAAGGCATTGGGACAACACTGCTAAGATCATTAGAACGTAAAAGATCTTTATAACGATAAAGTTCTGCTGAAAGGCACCTTAAATTACAACAGCTGATAGCCCCAGATTGAGGAAAAATGAGGAATCCATTAATGTTTCGCTGTAGACTGCAATAATTGAGGCATATAATTAGTTTGGTAGCAATATATTTGCCATAGATTGTTGGCTTTTCTAATGTGAGTATAAGCGTAATAAATTCTGAAGCATTGAAACTTCATTTGTTTACCAAGAGAAGTCAAAACTGGTCCAAAAATTTGAATTTTTACGAAATACATTCTACTTTCGATTTTCAAGGAAATACTATCATCACGGGATATATAAAGAATATGTTTCATTGATATAAGTTGCTAAAATAATATTTTGCTCAGATCAGCAACGCAATATAAAGAAGCAAACAATTGCTTTTAAATTCAAATTTCAAATTGCTTCCATTCTGTGAAACGAAACAACGTTTGGAAACTAAGAATGCATTGATAAAATTTCTCAGGGCCAGTGATAGTAAAGAAAATTTCTCGTTTGCAATAATTATGTTTAGCTTTTATGATTCAAATGCTCATAGTTCTTGGCCAAGAGCTTAAATTTTCAAAAAGAATACATTAAAATTTTGTTCAGTTTCAGCTATTAAATTCCTTCTATCGCATTAATAAATCAAGTATGTCAAACTTCATTCTGGCAGAATATTTACTATTTTAGAAATAAATACTTATTTTTATTCTCCAAAGTTATAAGATGTATTCATATCTTTAAAGAGATGTATTGATTTCAACACCACTTGAAAAATGCGTTTGTAAATAATGCTCTTTTCTAAATTTTCAGAAACACATTTTATCTGTTAATTCTTACTCAGTTAAAAAGAATTATTTAATTTATTATACAAATTATTCTATTTTGCGCGATTAGTAGTGATTGCAATTAAGTTCTTGTTTGCTGCTCAATTATGAACACTGTTTAATTAATTTCTAAATACAAAGTTGTATTTTGGAATAACTAACTTATAAGCAGAACGAAAGCACGAATTCATAAGCTCAGCATTTTACAATGTATTTAAGTAATTAACATGTAAAATAAACATACATTTCTAAAACTAAATTTTTAACAAATAAATAAAATATAAATACTGAGAAATTAATTTTTGTTTTTTGTCTACGCAGATAAACTTAAAAAAAGACTGTATTTCTATAACAGCAACACATTAACATTTTTTATTTCCAAACAACATTACTGCATAAAAAACAAACATATAAAATTGTATAAATAAGGAAGTTATATCTAGATTGAACATTTATCCCAAAAGAGCAGCCCACCAGCGGCCGAGCGGTAAAGTCGCTGAACACTGGTAGTTCGGTCCGAGGTTCGAATCCCGCGAACGGGCTGGCTGCATGGGCGTTTTCGTGGTTTTCCCCATGTGTAACGTGTATACGAGCCAGTTTCCCTTAGAAAGTCCTCCACGAAGGCATCCCTCCTCTTAGGCAGATAGCCCTAGTGTGCTTTGCCGTAATTAAATAAACCAAACCAAACCAAACCAAAAGAGCAATTTGCACAGAAAGTCTATTAATTTCGTTTTGCAATTTTGCGTTGTCCACTATAAAACGCCGTTTCACTAAGATTATTGCTACCAAATATTAGAGCATTATATTTAAAGAAATTAAATAATGAACAATCTGCATGAACGTATGTATTTTCCTCGCATTATGAAAAAACGACGGTACCTGGAGACATCAAATTTTTAATAACGTTGTCCTCCACTCGAATATGAGTATCTGAAGTCCCAAATTTAAGATTTGGTTTATTATCTATTTCATACTAGGGGGGAGTGCCCGATGCAATTTAAGATAGAGAGTAATGTATCTAACAACAGAGAGAACAATACCACTTAATCCTTCTCTAATAACGATGCACAATGTACGCTTCATACTCATACATTTTTCAGTATGATGCAACATGAAACCTACGTAACAAATTTCGATAGGAAAATAAACCAATTCTCTCTCATTATATCAGTAACAATGGCACGCAGGTTTTAATGAATTTCGTCTTTCTAATCAAATGGTCAAAAAAGCTCAAGTGCCATCCAATATTTCACTTATATGCAATTTAGTCTATTAAATGGGGCAAAAAATTTATCATAATTGATCAGAAATCAATAACGCAAACAGGCATTCTTCTTTATATATATAGATTTTGTGCAACTTGCAAATTTTTGATTAACTAACTCTACGATTTGAAAGCGAGTAGTAACAACACTTTTGGAAATAAAGCATTTTTATCTCCAACCCCGCGAGACTGTTGCCACTCTCAAACATGAGAGCGAAAATTTGTGCTTTCCGAGTTTTTAATTAATATCTCGGCTGATTAAATTCTTACAAAAGTGGGAATGGTCGAAATGACTTTTCATAAATTTTTGAAATCGGGAATAACATATATTTAACGTTTGGCAATGCTGTTTTTATTTCATTGTAAAACTTAGGAATACTTATAAGCATACAAATTCTACGAAATCAAAACTGTGATTAACAAACTCTAGGAGTTGAAAGCGAGCAGTGGCAACAGTTTTCGAAATAAAGCAAATTTTTATCTCCAGCGTGCGAAGCTGTTGCCACTCGGAAAAATGAGGGCGAAAATTAGCGTTTTAATTAATATCTCTGACTTTAGCTATTTTTTTTAAATGTGGACGTCCACATTAAAAAAAAAATACTTTTCCAGGTTAAAAAAAAAAAACCTTTTTCAGGAGTCAGAAAAGATTTGTAGAAAGTCAATCACAATTTGTAGAAAGTCAATCACAATTAGTAGAAAGTCAATCAATATACGTCTGTTTCAAATATTATCTAATAGTCTAATAGTTTAAGCTCTTATTCTCTTTTAAAGCAATTCATTTACTATCTTTATCTAATTTTATTTGTACGAAGAATCATACTTTGATTCTAAGAACGTAAAATTAGTAAGCAACAAATTGGTAACAGTAGCATAACTACGCTTAATGCATCTCATCCTAACTGGAAATATATTACTGTATTATATGAACATTACGAGGCGTATTCGGAAACTAAGTACCGTTTTGAAAAAAAAAAAAAAAAAAAAAAATAGTAAAACAATTTTTTCGAATCCAGTTTTATTTTTACATGAAAATACATGTCTTAAACTATTTTTCAACATAGTTTCCGCCAATGATCAAACACTTGTCATAGCGGGTAACCAGTTTTTGTATACCATCGTCAAAGAAACTTCCCGCCAGTTTCGATAACCACGACTCCACAGCATTTTTCGTGTCATCGTCAGATCCAAAGCGCTTGCCACCAAGCTCCCGCTTCATGTGCAGGAACAAATGATAGTCGGACGGCGCCACGTCCGGGCTGTACGGCGGGTAATCGAACTGCTCCCAATGAAACTGTCGAATTAACGATTGAGTGACATCAGCAGTATGGGGCCAAGCATTGTCATGGAACAACACAATTCCTTTACTGAGCATTCCTCTTCGTTCGTTTTGAATGGCACGCCTTAGTTTTGTTAAAGTCTCACAATATCGTGCCGCATTAATGGTTTCATTTCTGGGAAGAAATTCAGTAAGCAAAACGCCTTTCCTATCCCAGAAGACAGTACACATGATTTTTTGTGATGACATTGTCACTTTGAACTTTTGTTTTTTCCAAGAATGAGTGTGTCTCCACTCCATCGATTGTTGTTTCGATTCTGGTGTGAAATGACACACCCAAGTTTCATCACCTGTCACAATTTGTTTAAAACGTTTTCTCCCTCATTACTGTACCGCGTGAGAAATGTCAGGGCACTACCAAGTCGCTTTGTTTTGTGAACATCAGTGAGCATTTTTGGAACCCATCTGGAACACAGTTTGCGATAATTCAAGCGGTCAGACACAATTTCGAACAAAACAGTACGTGAAATTTGTGGAAATGCCTCTGAAAGAGTTGTCATTGTGAAGCGTCTGTTCTCATGAATTGCTTCATCAACTTGCCTTACCAAATCATCGGTGACAACAGAAGGCCGACCACCCCGAGCCTCGGCGTGGACATTTGTTCGACCTGCATTAAACATTCTTACCCACTTTTTCACCATTCCATCACTTATCGCGTATTCACCGTAAACTTCTGTCACTTGGCGATAAATTTCGGCCGGTTTAACATTCCTCGCGTTCAAAAATTTAATCACGGCACGAACCTCACAGTCAGCGGGAGAACTAATTGTCTTACATTTTGAATGTGCACAGCAAACTGAAAACACAACATAGAGCAAACAAAATGGCGACAATTGAAAGTCAGTGAACATGAAAGACTAGTGCGCATGCGCGGGACGCCTACCACAGCGCTGCGACGGCGCTAGAATGAAACGGTACTTAGTTTCCGAATACGCAACGTATATTCTCAGTTGATAGTCCTTTATTCGTGTTTTTGTTTCATTTAGGAATAATTATGAAACATATAATAAGCGATTAAATTTAGAAACGTAAATCTTAATTTATATATATATATTTAAAAGGTAATTTGTGAGAAATCATCAGGACTCATAATTATTAATAACTATAACGTACGGACAACAAACAGAAAAGTGTGTTAAAATCTATTTTCTAAGAGATTCGAAACACAAATCTGAAGAAAGTGCATGATCAGTCGCAAACCTAACCACAGTTATAGCTCTTAAAATTTATTAGAAGTAGTAAAAAATTAGCACTTTTGTTTTCTTGTTGCTACTATTAAAAATTAAGAATTTCCATGCACTAAAACCTTAAATGATTTTTAAAAAGTAATTTATTAAACATACGATTTATGTTATAAATTTGAACATCTATATTAGTTGTTCTCCTGAAATGTTGCGTTGTTTTAATACGTTATTAATTTCCATTTTTAAGGCTTACATGTTTATTTTGAAATTGCTAAATTTCAGAATTTGCAAATTATTTCTTATCGATGTCAACCTTTCACACCATTTTTCAAACAGTTAATGAGAATAAGACTTAAACTTATAACAGTTAAATCAGCGCAGAAATAATGAATATTAACACAATCTATAACACATTAAATTCACTCATTCGTCTATAATATTATAAATTACTCTGTAATCTATATAGAGATAAATCATTTTCCACCTCCCAAATCAACGATTATGACATTGGAGCGAACGCAACAATTTCGTAGCAAATTTTTAGTCAGCACACAGTATATGCTTCTTCGATGGCTTACTAACTTCATACTGTTAAAATATCTGCCAATAAAATTTTATTCTTTTGGTAACGATGGGCAATATATTAAACACAAAATCGTTAAATGGAGTAATCAAATACTTCCACAAAAAAGCAAAATATATCAAAATTGAACAACATTATCTCATCTGGATTAGAAGCAAATACCTGTTCTATCATTTGAAACATAAAGCTTTTTTTCGAAGATAAGAGCTATGTTGATTACGCCCAGTAATACATTATAATAAAGAATAGGAAATCAATCCTGTCTCCCGAAACCACCTGCAGTTGTCTCCTTTGCATGGAGGGTGGAATGCTTTAACAACGATTTTAGTTCATGACCATTTCGGAATGCGATTTAATCGCTTGCAATGGAAGTGGTAATTGCACGTGGCTTACTGATTCATGGAATGCTCTAAGTGATTTGTTCCAATATTAGGTGAGCTGCTCTGTTCGATAATGTTGTATGCAGGGTGACAATTTCCTTCTATGGCTGTTGTTGAACCTTGGATTAATCGGTTTCGCATTTAACAGTTATCGAAGTTAATTAAAGGTATAATATCATGCTTTATTTCTCAATGAGGAAACGCTTTAAATTGTTTGAAATGAGAGAATATTTCATAGTATTCAACGGATCGAAGAGATTGCATGTAGGAAATCCTGTCCTTACGATACCGAATTGTTTTCATTATTCAGAAGAGGTTGAATATTCTCTGGATAAAAGGGACACATTTGTTGCATTAAAATAAAAATGAAAGAAACATCCCATCTGATAACTTAGCTTGCAACGTATTTCGAAGCTGCCTTAAACTTGTATGTTTGTGCTGTGATATAAGCATTTTCAAATTATAAAAGCTGACATAAGCTTATATTTATAATGTGAATGATTCAACCAAAACTGAAACCGCTCTTTGAAAATAAGATTTATTTACTTAGACACCTGCGTGTTGCGTAAACAAAACAAAAATTCATCATTATAATGTATGAGTTAGTAAACTGTATTTGTATGCCGTGTGAGATGACAAGCATCACATGATAATGTCAAAGTGCACGTGGCTAACTTACGTGCAACATGTGATCTCTTATATTGGGAGAAGAGGCGCGTTAATGAAATATGTGATGTAAAATAGTACGAAAAGTAGAACATTTCATGCACTTTATGTATGATAATAATAAAAGCAATCGTAATATCTGATATGAAGAAATGATGCATGTACTAAATCCGTAATTGCTAAAAAATTTGCATTGCGAGCATTTTGGTCAAAGACTTAATTAATTGAGCTTCATTTAAAAAATTCAGAAATATATCCGCCATTTTCCTAATCCAGAAACCTTATGTTAAGATTAGAACTGATTGGATAAAGTTGGAAAATGTTTTAAATATAAATGATACGAAGTATTATATATTTTAGCGGATTCGGCAAATCACTTGATTTGTTCATTGTATCACCAGAGGCTAGGCTTTTAGATTATCCCTTGTTTCAGTGCTACTAGACTTTTGCCATGGCTACCTCAGCTGAATTTATCGAAGTCGGTCTATGAAAACTATCTAGCAGAGCTTTAGTAAGCTCAACTAGGTGTTTCTACTAAATTCCTGTGGTAAAATCTGTACATGATTGCAAATCTAATCAATCTAAATTTTAGCCGTTTTCTGCTTAATTTTACTTAAAAAGCATTTCATCAACAAATAGCTGCTTTTGCGGCTAATTGGATGACGATTCCAGTTATTGAAAGTTACTTTCTTAAATGGCCAAGAACAAAATATGTCTACATTCGTCATCCATCACAAATAAATCCAAATTATACAGTCTTTCGTATGAAAAGGGGAAAACACATCATCAAACTAATAAATATCGTATCAAACACAGGCACGGATTTATGTCATCTCTGATGAAGAATTTTTCCATTTCAAAAAGGGCTGCATTAAGACAAGAGGGTTTTGCTCCACGTCTTTTGCACGTATAAAACACACAATTAGTCATTAGTCTTTAACACAAGATCTCTTATAAAGCTAGTTTCCACGTAAGCACTCATTATAGTAAACATTTAGTCGTCATAAGTGCAAGAGTATGAAGTACAAGACGTAAATACAAGACAACTAGTATGATTTTGTTCTCACAAATCTGAGCAAACATTAATGATGGAGAAGTGCTGAACATTGAATAAGCATTTAACTTACAGAAGGTTGCAGTGGAAGATCAGCGCTTTTTAACCCCCACGGTAAAGCAATATTGCTCTCGCCTGTCGTCAGCTACCAATTTTTAAATAAAAGCAGAATTATTGACATACAAAATTATGATCGCTACTTAACGTGGCTACGATCTCATGAAAACGAAATTTCATACATTCAACAGTCAAACTGCGAAATATGACTGAGAAAAACGGCCTTAATAAAAATGCATAAGATGTTTTTATCTTAGAAAGAAAACGAAACAATATGCATGTGTAACTAATAGAAAATAACGCATGTTTTGTAAATTCTTAAATTTGATGCGATACTCAGTAAATGCTTATGAAAGTAAGTGACAGAGCATATTCACACGTAAGTTGTCAATTTGATAAGTTTGTGTTGGTATTACTGTGCTTTAACATTTCATTCTCCAAGGAAAAACAGTAAGTTCAATTCAATTAAATTAAAGCAATATTTAGAAGGGCAAATGAAAACTGTCTAGCAGAACTTCTAAGTTATTAATTTGAAGACTGTGAAAGAAATTAAAAAATAACAATGTCTTTTGACATTCTTAATCTCCAGTCATTTTCAAATGCGCATAAAAAATGAACAAATAATGAAAAGAATTTCAAAATTCAGCTTTTCCTGTAACAAAATTGAAGGAAAACCAGTTTTATATAAAAAAGTTGTTAGAAATGTGCTGTATATTTTAATAAAAATAATTGCTTGAATTTCTGTAAGTTCTTTTCTTTGATGAAAATCTTTAATTTTTGACATTAAACATACATATTTCATTTAAATGAACATATTTTAATGGCTCTAAGTACTGACATTTTCCTTTTATACTGTTTAAATCAAAGTCGTATATTTTGCATTTTTGCATAAAATAATAGGTGGATTGAGGAACAAAAATACCTCAAGTTTTCTGACATTTATAATTATTTGTTAGAAGCTGGAATGAAGTAGTGCAACATTATTTTAAATAAAAAAGCTCTAGGCTTCTATATATTCATTCCTTTGAATAGTTCGGAAGGCAAATATAAAAAAAAATGTGCAGATTAAAACCGCATGAGAATATGAAATAACCCCAAAATTTGAAAATACTTTTATTTGTCATCTAATGATAGTACAAACGTGAGTTTTAAAGAATAATCCTTCAGGTATAATGTGTTAAAAACTCTTACAAAACCTCTTATGCATTTTCAAATTTTAATCCATTTTAAAAAGTTGTCCACGTTTTAATTCAAATTGAAATAATAATTAAAATTAAAATATAGTTCATCACGTTGATGAAATTTTCGTAAGAAGGAATTATAAATGCTTCTCTGGTTTAAAATAACGTTTTTTTTCTGTCTTTTGAAAATGAAATTAAAGAAATTGGTTGAAAACCAACATAAACAATCCTCTTCATTTCCTAAAATCTTTTCCATTCCATATTCAGAATGGAAAAAATGTCATTAAACATTTTAAATTCAGTTAATGAAACTTAGGTGTAACTCAAAGAGTACAGAATATTGAAATTCCAAGTTTTATTTTTAGTTCTCAAACTACACATTTAAATTATGAGTAAATGCTTTGCAATTCCAATTTGAAAGAAGTGATTAAATTAAAATATCTCTAAGAAATCTTGCTTTTGCAAAGTAACTAATAAAATGTTATGCACAGTAAAATATTTTGCATGTTTTAGAATTTCTAGTTTTAAATTATACAGTATCTGAATTATGTACAGCATGTTATTTATTACATTTTATATTTTCGAGGTGTTTCCAATACACAGAGTTACAGAACTACATGCTAAATTAAGTGCTTTTAATTAAGCTACATTTTACCTATGCAAATATCGGTATAAAGTAGAAAGAGTTACACTATCATCCCGTTATTAGTTTTATTAAATATTTATAATTTTCATTCGCTAATAGTTACTTCCGTATTTTATTATATATCTTAACACTTTCTGCTTGCAAAAAGCCCATTCAGCTTAAGAAAATTATTCTATGACTAAGGTAATTTAAATATGTCTGTTGTACTTTAACTATGAAACAAGAATTTGGTGAGGCAACTTATTTCGTCATTCTGCCTCTAACTATATGCAATAGATAGGATGAAAAGGCAGTAAAGGTTTTATGTTTCTTCAATCAAACATTTATATTTCAAGTGCAACAGGTCAACATGTCATGTAGCTACCGATGATGAAGACTGCGTAAGAGAAAATTTTATAAAAGGGAGAATATCTATCAAAAACCCTATCTAAACGTTTTATATATTAGCTCGTTTAGAGAAAGTAAAAAAAAAAAATAGCAAAATTTATATATGTTCTGTAACTATTTAGAAAAGATAATAATCCGTATCCTTTATTCAACGTTGAAAAAACATCAATGAGAAGCTGATTTGTCAGTCTGCAGCCCTGTTTTAACTTTCAGCGTCAGCTATTGGTTACACGAGCCTGTTTTAACTAAACACAAATTTCTTTATGCAATGAGGTACTTTAGACTCTTTCAGAAACGGTTTTGATAGTCAGGTGTGTTACTTCCTTGGAACGTTGTCATTGGCCGCGTTTTTCGTAATTTTATCTGCCTGTTCACTTCTCAGAATGGCAGTAAAAGCCGGTATACAGTTATAGATTGTAATTGTTATGGGACTGGAACCTTAAGAATTGTTTTGCGTATTTGGATCAGTAAAGGGTCACAACGTTGTCTTCTTTAGTTTAAAGCAAGACTAAGGACTGTGCCCATTACATACGTTTTTTGCATGCAATGGGTGACCCTTCGAATAGTTAATTGCCGTTTCTAGAGTTATTACTCCTGTTTGATGCACTGAATTATTGTGTCTCATTCTTTGGCATCCAGATGTCAGAAGCCGCAATGGAGCTGTGTTGGTTGAACAAAAAATATAATTTACAGTAAGTTGTGTTAGACACGATCGCAGATAATCATATAATTATGTAGCAATCACACATGAAGTTCACAAATTTAGGACACTCTCGGAATAACTTATGCAAAATGCAAAAAGAAATTCACCTGCATGTTTTGAACCTATGTCTACATTTCGTATGCAAGTGTAGAACCATATACAATGTAAGCCTATAACTGGGTTCTATAATTTAGACTATCTTACATTTAGAGATAAACCCATAATGCAGTAGTAAACTACTCCATTAAATCTACATTTTTATGTGGAATTTAGTTTTTAGAGGAATTTTCTGGTTTGAAAAGTTAGTATTCTAATTCTAAATAAATATAATGTCACTACGTACGTGATGTGATATTTCTATAAAGAGTATTAAATCCAATTAAAAATATTAAACATTATATTACATTTTTATGTCTGATTTTAACATAAATAACTACAGCAACAAAAACAAAAAGACAATTTATGAAATGAGCTGTCATAGTGTAGAATATGACTGAGGCATCTTACCGATAAACGTTTCTGATTCTGTGCACCATATTATTTTCTTCTGTATATGAAAGCAATGTTTTCAACGGATCTACCATCTGGAAAATTATCAGTTAATGTAATAAAGTTGTAACATGACTATATTTTTTATGAGTAGAGCGTAATTCACGAACTAGGAAGAGGCCTTTTTCGGCATTGTTACTCGTGTCTACTTATCCACCTACATTTTCTTATGCTACTAAAACTCTTCTGTTTAAAATATTAAACATATTTTAAAAGTTTTAATACAATTTCATTTCTAGACTCTATTGTAAACATTTAAGTAGCACCCGAAAAAGCAAAGGAATTCGCTAGGCTCCAAGCATTTTACATTCTGTTTAAATTGAATATGGCGAGCGGTCGAAAGATTGGATAATATTTCGGCTCTTCCTTTCCCTTTTGGCAGCAAAGAAACTTCATCTCTTAAACTGACATCTAAGGCGCATATGCCTCGAAGGAAAAGGGAAGCAAAAGACCTATCAGTTCCTCTCGGAAATCCGGTTCGATGCAGTCATACTCGATATTCTTTTTATGTGATCCTAAAGCTGAGTTTTGATTCTAACGTTTTTTACCTTTAAAAATTAGATGGTTCTAAGAGCTGTCCTTTTTTTTTTTTGTTGAAATTATTGATAAACATATAAAACTGTTGCTCTCTTCATCGAAATAAATTTATATAAACTGCAGTTTAAATAATTAAATTGTTATCTGTTTAAAATAAGTGTTACTTAGAAAGATAAACGATAAACGATTAACTTGTTAAAATACTGTTCGAAAGAGAACTGTAACTTGTGCCAAATCATAATCAATAAAACACTGATAGAAAATTATATAAACAATTGAAGCTTATATGCAAAGAATGATACGCAAATTTACTCTACACTTCCATTAATTTACCATAGTCTTTTATTATTTTTTTTATTCATGAACAGGTAAATAAATGAATAACTATTTTAGTAAATTCCATTATGTACTCCTTTAGGCTTTTTGCAATCTTGTTACTTGGAATAAATTTACAAAATCTGATGATTTCCTTGCATGGCCTATATAAAATTATAAAAATTTTTCCCGCATTTCTTTTAAACATATTTCCCGAAATTTCATTAGATATATATTTCTCATTCAATTAATTCAGTTCTTAATTTGCGGCATGACAAAAACACCAAATACAGTTAAAATAATTTAAAAAAATTATAATTAAAATTAGAGTTTCTACACGAAAACAAACGATTCAGGCAGCGTGCAAGAAAGCTGATTTTTCGGTGCACACAACTTTTATTTTGATCCCGCTCGGGAAAAGACATCGAAGGTGCAGAAACGGATTTAATTCACTATTCAAATGAGTTTCAAATGTGAAAAAATGACGAAACGTTAGGCTTAACTTTCAACTTAGACTTTTAAATTGTTGGTCATACTACACCTGTTGCATGGAGATTATCTACAGTCATGAAACCTTGATCAAAATCCACATAATTCAATCAATTTTAAAGCAAAAAATGCACAGTTTACCAACATATAAGAATGATAAATTTAATCTCACCGAGCCAGGTAGCAGAGTGGAAATATATATATTATTGGAATTAAATGTTTAAAATACTAGTTTAATTTCTGACTAATTTTTTTTTTCATTCATGGTTTTAAATTGAATTTATGTTCCTTGGAGATGGTATATGGAACGTTTTCTTATTGTAATTATTATATATATATGTGTAGAATATATTAAAAAGTACGACGGCTTTGCTCTACGTGAACACGCAGCCTCCAATTAATTTTTCGCAATTTAAGATCTTTTCCCTAGACCAGTATCTTCTAGAATATACTAGCCTATATCGTACCAGCTACTATGAATACTGAGTACGCGCCATGTTTTAGTCAGACTGCTTCCTAGTATTGCTGTTAAAAGATTCTGCGCTGCTCTGTCCATCTTGCTTTCTTTGTTAAAAATAGTGATGACCCAAAAAGTTTAAATTCAGTCTTACTTAGTTAAAATCACTATGTATAAGTAATTAAGAGAGTTTCATATAAAAGGAAAATGATCTGCTAATTGGATTAAATAAAAATGTGTAATTAAAAGCTAAATCATCTTGTCTCATCATTTGAATTTCGCCTTACCACTCTGTAAATGCAATGCCTGAACTTTGATACCAAGCTCCCTCACGACTGCCGAAATATCACACACATATATATATATTGAAATTCGTAATTTCAAAGTTCTACGGCTACTCGTCCTTGAGTTACGCGAGATACATACATACACACCATACATACACGAAATACATACATACACACGTCAAGAGAAAGTTTCTTCTGAATCCATTTTAAATCCAATTTACAATACTTTTTGGCAAAAAAAGACCTTCATTCTTTCCGTACGTACAGATTTCACGCAAAAGCGTCATTCAGATTGTTTAGAGAACGGTTGAATTGGATATTTTAGTTGAAATATCATACCCGAAAGTTTTAGAGATTACAACAATTCTTACTTCCTACAAGGAAATATAAATGTACAGTAAGACCCTGCTTAACGCGGGGGATACGTTCCATCAAAGTAGAGCGTAACGCGAAACAGCGCTAAACGAGGCTATCTTTACATGTAAATATTGGGGTTAGGGGAAGATGGCTAGGAAATTGGTTAGGTATTAAATTTAAAAAGTATGTTTTTTTAATAAAAATAAAACCAAACATTTATTTCTTAAAGCCCAAATTAATACCACATTATTATTTCTTGCAAAAATAAAAACAAAATATAAATAACAAAACGAATATTCTTAAAAAAAAACAAATAAAATTCTCAGTCAGTCATATTTAGTTAGCCTTCCGCGTTTTCAGTGTTCTGCCTTTTTGTGACAAAAGCATCTAATGTTGTTTGCCTTTTTCTTTTGCGTTGTTCTCTTAAAAGTTCTTCATAAACGGATAGAGCATCTCTAACACCACGCCTTACTTTTGAGCTCCTGTCAAAATTCGGATCATTTTCAATGAATTGATCCATTATTTCAGTTATGGTAGACAAACTCCTTTTTACAAACGCCATCGAAAGTTCTTTTTGCTCTTCTTCTGAATCACTGCTGTCAACATTTTTGTTTTCTTCTTGTTCAGTTAATTCCTTGAGCTCATCATTAGAAAGACTAGCCGCTGCTTCTTGAATTATTTCTTCGACATCTTCCACATTTACCCCTTCAAAATATGTCTGTACAATACCGCACCAAACAAGAAATACAAGTACACACTTTCGGATATGTATTTGAAACCTATCGCTGCATAATATTTCGGGGAATCCCCGTATGCTGCGAGCGATTTCGTGGAATCACCGGGTTGAAATAAAAGAGCGCTAAACCGAAACAGCGTTAAGCGGGGTCTTACTGTACTCTGAATTTTGGGTAACATTATAATTGTATCATATCCCACTCAAAAAGGAATAATTTAAGCTGGCAGAAAAAAATGCATTACGTTTTGATTCAAATTTGAAATTAGCTTCAGTTTGTATCAGGAAATAATGTAAAGTGTATGTTTCCTTTAATTTAAATAATTTCTCCACCACCTTTACAGTCCTCAGTACATTTTCAAAGTTTTGCAGTAATTTCGGAATCCCATCCGCGAATAATTTTATTTCAAAATAGCATTAGCAGATTAACTGATAAATAAATTAAATAAACGAATGTAATAAATTAAATTAAAATTTAATTAATTAATATAATTAATTATTAATGAAAATAGATAGATAAACGAATGGCATAAATTAAATTAAAGTAATTAATTATTAATGAAAAAAATAAATTAAATAAACGAATGTAATAAATTAAATTAAATTTAACAAATTAATGTAATTAATTATTAATGAAAATAAATAATGAATATAATTAATTATTATCCTATGTCCCAGTGTCATACGATTTTTGTTACAATTCACTGAACTATTATTTTTAATTTTTGTATTCCATAGCGGATAGAAAATCCATGCGATATTTTTTTTTTTCACATGTAAAGAAAGAAGCGAAAATAACAAAATAGCGATTAATACAAACTACCTCCGTAGACATTGCACTACTGAGCCGGTTGTAACAAGTATTAGCAATAGAGTGATAAGTTTTTGTCTAAAAGTTTTTGAATCAAATCTTTAGCAAGAAATATAAGTTGGAAAATTGTTTGTTTTGTAATTAAACACATTTGCTTTTAAAGTGAAACCTCAGGTTTAGGTAAATGTTCCAAGCTAAAAGTTATTTATTTTAATTATTTTTCTGTTTCAGAAACGTTCACAGATCATGCAATCTATATTCCACATCACAATACATTAGTTTATGTCGTGCTACAAGGATATTTATTATCCGAACATTTTGGAAAATGTCAAGTTGCCGAAAATGCACAACTCTGCACGGCATAATTTCCCTCTAAAATTAAAATTTAATAAAGTAAAACTGAGACATATGAAAGCAATATCAAATCTTCTTAATCATTATATTTGTTGTTTTTTTTCGCAATCATTTAACTTCATGTTGTAAAGGCATTATGTTATTTCGAAAGCAGGAGAGATGAAAAATGAGCAATACCCTCGCCAGGACTCGAACCACGGACCTCTAGAATACGCGCCGAGTATGCTGACGGCTACACACCCGAAGGCATGATAAGAAGGCGGAAGAAATACCTTATAATGTAATTTATAATAAAATCCGAATGAAATAATTTGTAACACATCTAACTGACAAATTTTAAAACATTTACACTACTGGTGTTTACTTAAAGTTGTTTTTTATTTCATATATTATGTGCATTTGGTGAAATAATTTTCTGAACGCCTTTTAGTAAAGTTCTTGTTAAAATCAGCTATTCATGCACGTTTTTTACCATAACATTATTAAAATTTTTCTAGACTCTCTATTTTTATGTTAATTGTATAATCAATGATGCACTACCTAAAACAGGAGATATTAAATTTTTTACGCATTTTTACATCACGAATTCACTAAGATATGTAATGAGCCTTAAAATGTAAACTACATTACATACATTATTAAAGATTTTATATATATAATTTAATGCTACAAGAATCCATTTTTCAAGTTAGTATCAATGTCCATATATTCTGATAACTCGATTCCTAAAGTATGCAGCGGCGTGTAAAGTACCCATGGATTTAACTGTTGAGGTTACGCCATTAGAATTTTATTATTAGGTTTTAGGTTTCTTGAATTAAGTTCAGGCTGAGTTATGTAAGGTTTTAGATTTTTTGGAGCGAGAAATATGAAAACAATGACCTTTTCGGGATTGAAACTCCGATTTTCCGATTGAAGGTCGAATTTTCTAGGTTTTACACATGAGATCATGCTAAGGGAATAATTCCGCATAGAACCATCTAATAGGTAAAAAAATATTTCACATGTGTACAGTTATTAAAATGAGTTATCTCCATGCTAATTTTAAATGAGTCTCTAAAGTAAGAGGATGGTTAATTTCATATATGAGAATATTTTATAAGTCTAACCTCTTTACAGATAAATTTAACGATTTTTACATGACAGCACGTTATTAAGATGCAAAATGCATTCACATAATGGGTCTTTATGTCTAGAATTTTAAGTGATTTATCTCAAATACAAAATGTAGAATCTTATATCAGATCATATGCAATAAACGATTTTTATAATAAAGACTGTTTTTATTTATACAGTTTGATTTAAATAAAAAATTATTAAAGCAAAATATACGCTTAATGAACATGTGAGGCATTTGCTTTCCGTTTACTATTATAAAAACACTTTCTAAACGAGCAAATGTTGCTGTTACACATTAGAGTCTGGAAGTATTTACGATCATAAATTGTGAATTTAATATCCATCTTTTAGTGCTTAAGTAACATGCTTTAGCTTAAATCCATAATAACTTGCGTGCGGTGAAATTATAGCATATCTAATCATTTCAGGAAATAAATCTCTTAAATGAAGCTTAAGCCTCTAAAACAGTAAAGACGGTAACTAAGTCGTTGAATAGAAAGTGCTCATTATGAGCTTAAAAGCAATTTCGGTGAATGTTTGTTCAGAAACATAAAATTAAGCAATGAGTAATATAGCATCAAAACAAATGACATTCGGAAATATAATACGAATAGATAATGCGAAAGTAATTGTTGTTTTATAGAACAAACTTGGAGATTACTGAGAAAGACCTTATAATTAGCGTATAATAGTGTGTGTGTATGTGTGTGTGTACTTATGCAGTTGATTCTATGTCAACAATAGAAGTCAGTCATAAAGAATAATAACTAAAGTTTAAAATAAACTATTTAGGAATAATTTATATATCAGTGACTGAAGACTTAAAATGTCTTGAGACATACACTTTTCTTAATCTTTAATAATATAACACAGTAAGATTTCTGCACCAAACAGTGCAATCGTGATTAATGCTATATATCATAAACTAGAAAGCAAAGCGGTCATGCGAAATGACCAGTGTTCTAGATCTTATAAATTGTAATTAAATTGATTTGTGCAAAGGTGTCTGCTAATTCAAACTGAATTACCCAGGGCAGGCGGTGATGACGCCCCTTTGCTTACTGCCCCACGGGGTTTCCCCCTTCTACTTGCGTAATTGCTTAAAGTAGAGTGCAATGAAGGAAACCACTGTCGGTACATTTCTTAAGAGTCCACCACTAGCTCAATAAAGGTGATTTAAATAATAAAATGTTAATTCACATGTCAAAGATCTCTTTCTGCACAACATTTCTTGTGTAGATCTTTCCATCATTTTTAACCTCGCTTTGCAGAGGACCATCAATTATTTTTAATTTTACGTCCGTTCATTCACGAACTCTTGAACAGACAACATCAAGTTGACTGTGTCCAAATGCAGGCTCAGGTAAAAAAATGCCAACGCGCTTAAGCGTTTGGCCCTGAGACTTATGTATGGTCATAGCAAAGGCAAGTTTTACAGGAAATTGTCTACGTCTCAATTGAAACGGCAACCCTGTGCCGTGGCAACTTCACCTCATTGGTTAGTACCGCTGAATTCCACAGGTCCGTGGTACGGCATTTTAACCATTCGCGTCTTCATGGGGCCGAGATATTAATTAAAAACTAATTTCCCCCTACGTTTTATCTATATTTTCCACTTTCTTGAGTTTTCCTTGTTAGAGGGATTTGCCTACGTGCCAAATTCTTTTTCTCGAATATCTACGGAACGACACCGAGTTGAAATTCGAGACGGGTATCCTCGGATTCCAAAAATTTCTCCAAATCCATGAATACCGTCCTGCTTCGTACGACTTTAATCGGCCGATATATTAATTAAAAACTGCGGAAACATTAATTTACGCGCTCATTTTTCCGAGTGGCAACAATAAACTATCGGCGACACACACTTAAGCCGCTTATATATATAACGAAGATAGATGTTAGTACAATATGCGGTATATAATTGTATTTTAAGTTCAGTTCTTTCATACATTACGAAAATGTGAAGGATCAGTCTTGTAAATCTTATACCGTATGAATTATTAGCATGCTATCCCATCAGAGAGCAAAGATTATATTAGTGATGAACTACAGATCACACTTGACGCAAACTTAGAAAGTTAATTCATACAAAAAACATTTTTTCGTTTTTCTTTTCAGACTCTCTGAATACGTTCCAGAAAGGACGAATATTTGTAGAGGTACTGTTTGTTAGTCGAACCTGCCTGTCTGAAGCCAGTTACAGAGCAAATTTGCCCAAGACCAGTTTTCATGAATAACATCCAAGAGATTGACATTTCGTCTCTCATATTCATGTTTCCTTACCGCTAGCATGAGGGAATTTTTGATTAAGAGAATTTAATGTGATGACACAGTGGTTTTAGGAATTTGTAAACATTCATGTGTTTCGAAAAAATTAGATTCTATACAAAACATCGGCTGCGATAACCACAAAACCTTCCGAATAGTACCAGATCAAATATTCTCATAATACACAGAAGCCAATAATTTTAAACGGATTTAGTTACAATGTGCCTTTACTGACCTTATCTTAAGGCAATGTTTTCTTCGGCAATGTTAAAATAGCCTTAAAATATCTTTCTTGCATGCCAAATGTAAGATCTACTCTCTTACGTAACCTTAATTTTCGCAATTATTAGCTGTGTATTGCGGAAAAAAAAGGGAGAACAGTTCTATATCTTCCGTTCTACTGGGCCGATCGACAAAAATTCAGACTGAACTTTTCATGTCCGAAAGCGCGACTTAGGATATGTAGTAGATTTATATATAGCATTGTTCTAACATAGGTATTTTGACGCAAAATTGGACTTTCTCTGAATTAGCATACCAATTTTTTTTTCAATATTTCGATTCTATGACTCAAATTAAGCCCAGATATTAAATTTTGTAAAATTTGGTGGGGAATTTAGGGAGAAATTTACAAATTTATCTTCGCGCAATTTTTTCAGTTTGCACCAAGAATAATTCACTTGGCGAACTTCTTAATATATGCCATTTTCCTTTCCTTTCCATTATGCGGGAGCGGAAAAAAGTCACCTCGTTCCTATCTTTTTACATTGGGCGTTAGCGAAAAAAAAAGGTCACTTCGTTCCTATTTTCTAATTATTTTAGCTAAGTGTCTAAGCCACATTTGATGTTCTGTCGCTTTCAACAAATATGCCAAATTTCAAAAAGCGCCTTTATTAGAACCTTTATTAAAATACCTTTATTAGAACAATGTTATATATGAATCTAATACACATCCTAAGTCGCGCTTTCGAGAGGTAAAAAACGTAAGTTGAATTTTATCAATCGGCCCAGTAGACCGGGAAATATAGAACTGTCTCATCTTCCCCCCCCTCAGTGTAACAGCATGCTTTCCATTACGGAAATATTTTAAGTAATGCAAATGTTCACGTTTTGTTTTTTAATTTTTTTTGTTTAAATGTATTAATAAGTTACATTATAAAATATAAATTATTAAAATAAAATTAAATTAAAATTATAAAATTATAAATCATAAATTATTAAATTAACATTATAAAATATTAATTAATATTTTATATATTCATAATTATAATTAATTAATATTTAAAAATTATATATTAACATTTTATGCGGTATCTTGGTCACCATAAGTATATTTATTTACAGTATATAAATGGAAATGGTGTGATGTGGACAGCACATGACTTACGGCCTAATAAATTATACAAATTTTTTGATGCACTCCATTTAAGAATCTGTCCTCGAATTAGTTATTAACCGACTTCTCAAGGCAAATTGAAAATGACAAATGTCAAGTACAATTTCTGTCGTATTGGACTGAAATTTCCTATAATTTTAATTTTTCATAATGAGTACAAGTCTTTCCAAAATATAGGTATAGGAGGTGGAAGATAGATATTATTAATAGTTTGATTTCGTTATTTGTCGAAAATTAGTTAATTTTTAGCAAAAATTGATCCAAATGGATTCGGCAACGGTCAAAATGGATATTTCCGTTGAAATATGACACCCAAAATAGATCTCTATTTTGGATGAAGATAAAGTATTACAGGTTACCCCTAAAGACCGTATAGCTGAATAAAAAGTTAGATTTTCTTATTTTCAAAAATATATTTCTTAAATTTAAAAGTGTTATAATCTTTATATTATGTTTTATCAAATGCCTTTTTATGACTGAAAACGAATGTTTACAAAAACGGTTCACAAAATAATATTATTTTAGAATATTTTTTTTTATTTTTCAGGGCATAAAAGTATCTTATTGTTTACCAATTGAATGAGAGGAAAGAAAAATAGAAAAGCTTATTTTTTTTCTTTTAGGAAAAAATCCACTACTTCAAATAACATCACTAGTAATGTATCTCAATAGTAGAGTAACATACCAAGAATAATATTATATTTTGTTTTTTCGTACTACATTTGAGTGTACATTTGTAATGAAGTTTAGCTCAAATACTGATTTTTTTCATATTCTTATTTGAAGAATTTGGTGATAGGGACTTAATAACATTTTTGTATTGTAGAGACATTAGGTTATTCGGAAGCAGGATACTTGAAAATTGAGCAATGCCTACACCTGGAATCGAACCACTGAACTCTCGAATACGCTTCGAGCGTGCTGATCCCTACATCACGAAGGCATGCTGAGAAGGCGTTAGAAATACCTTATAGTATCAGTTACTGTATATTTTGTTGAGAGATATGGGCTTGTCGGGACACTTCAATAACTACCTCAAATTAGCTGAAAAATTGACAATTATGCAACCAATAATAAAAGCTGTAATTACCACAAGAAGACCCTTTCGTAAGAAACATTTTGCTTAATACAAGATAAATATCCAGAAGTAAAAATATTACTGATATTAAAATTTAAAACGCACTTCCGATTCACTCATGTTGAACCGAATTCTGAAGTAACTCACAAATAACCTGACTATTAGCTATTAGAGCTGTATTCATATACTGTTGTCCGGCCATCTGGAACTCTGGGAAAAATTCCATGCAGCGAATTCGGAAATTCCTTTCCGAAAATTTTTAGCGAAATTGCCGAGTTGGTTATAATTTGCCGAATGTTGGCAACACACACATAATATTTGCCTCTAAAGTATTTCAGAAGAATTCTTGCCAACATCTCAGCTTATAACTGAGCTATTTTCATAATTTAAACACTGATAGATAAAAAGCATCAGATCTTCACTTCTGTACAAGAAATAAAGATTTATATACTAATTACATCGTCAAAATTCCATTAAAGGTAAATACACACTAAGAATATTACGCGAAATGCGACAGATACGCAGACAGATAAACGATACATGACATTATACAAATGCACAAAAACAACAATACACTCAAATAGTTAAAGAAATTTAAAAGGCTATTATTTCTGTAGCAAAATTAATTTTTTATGACTACCAATGTAAAGAAACTAGGCGAAAATTTCTCGAATAGCATCGTAAGAAATCGAGAAGAAGCTTATTAGTAGCATTATTAGGTACAAGATAGATTGGACGAACTGTTAATGAATACTGAAGAATTTTCGTATGAATTATCAGCATGCCTCTAGCTAATAAGCTAAAATAAACAATAGACGAAATAAGAAATGAAATAAAAAAAAATTAAAAATCCGTTAAAAAAGCTAAAACACGTATGCAAATAAATAAATAAATAAATAATAAAAAAGAAGGAAATCTGAAAGATTTTAAATTACATCCAAAAGAGCGTTTCCTTTTCATTTACACATACATACAAGTTTCCAGAGCATTTAGGTTAACGTCCCATTGGAATAAACTATTTAAAAACAGCATATGTTTAAATTTTCCGGTAGACAGTTTCGCGCGTTGGAGATAAAAATATTTTATTCCACACAGCGTGTTGCCACTGCTCGCTCAGGAATAGATGAGATTTTTAATCAAAAATTACAAGTGAAGTTTAAAAATATGAAATAAATAATAAAAGAAATTCTAAATTCAAGATTCGGTCTTCCATGTGCCCATGTTTGGGTGGAGAAATGCGTTTTTCAAAATTTGATGGCTCTATTTATCGTTGTTTTTTCACAATGCGAGAAACATAAACGCATTCATGCAGTTCTTCATTATTTAACTTCTTTAAAAATAATATAGGGTGAATAATAATTATTTAAATATAATACAATAGTTGGTGGCAACAGTTTGATAAGTGATATAGCCGTTTATAGTGATTCGACGCAAAATGCCATTTCGAGACTAATAGCAGTTCCGGGCTAACGTCTCTTCGGGCTAGTAAAATTAAGCACCCGCACAAGAGGAAATAATAATAAAGAATAATTGATAAAAAAAAAAAAAAAAAAAAAAAAAAAAAAAAAAAAAAAAAAAAAGGTGGAACAAAGACTCATACATATCCTAACGTATTGTTGCGTTCTATGGGTTCGTGAATTTTGAGTAACTGACGACAGCATTTTATGAAAAATCAAAACATAATTTATTCGTTACTAGCATACATAATACTTCGAGACACTTTTACAGCCGTAGAAAAAAACTACATTAACTACCCTGAAACAATCAGCAACACAACCTTCAGGCTACAACAGTGAAGACAGCTTAGCTGCAAAGCAGTAAATTACAGCTTCCAACTCGGTTCGGTCGTTTTCGGAGATCAAGTGATTACTACTGAACTCAACGTAATCTAATACTCTTACGATGAACTCAAGATAGATTCGGCAGTGCAGTGCTGTTCCGCGTGCAAGCAGGGTTTACATAGCTTTTTGACCTACCTGCCTTCGAGAAAATTCTGGGTCAAACCAGTAAGAATTCATTCTGAATATTTTCGAGCCGCCTATGGCATATCGCCAATTTTGTTCCCAAAAAGGCAATGCCATACCAATTCTGGCAACCCTACCTTTCATTGCCATTTTCTGGCAACCCTAAACTCGCTTTGCGAGGAAGCTATCTTACCGCAGCTGGGCATTTTATAATAATACCTTCTAGGAGTTAATATTGTGTTATAATAATGTAACAGGATAACTGTATCTCTGAAATATGCAGTGAAAAAGTAATAAGTCAAAAGTTAAAATAATTAAATATTATAAATTTCCATAAAATAAACTTAATTTAAACACAAGGTATATAATTTAATCATTTGTTATCTTGCTGTATAGAACGCAAACAACATAACAGCTTTATTCACAGAGATCGTGGTGAAGACATTTTATTTTCTTTCTTGTTAAAAATAAATCCTAAAGAAGAGCAACGTCTTTTCTATTCGAGGCAGAATACTTGTTTAGTTCTTCTCAAGACATATGTGTTTACTTAAAAAATTTCGCCCAATTTATGTTATCATTCATTTTATTAAAACTGAATTTACAAAATAAAAGTATATTTATATATTCGAATTGCAGATGATTTATTTCCTTACAAAAAATTTTATCGCGGAATATAGATATATTATACAAGTACGTCTATACAAGTACGTCTTTAAATAAAATTAACATTAAATTTTGTGCTTGAAAATCAACTTGTTCAAGAAAATGTTTTCGCAACAATTGATGGAAAGAAGTTTCCTTATTCTTACGGATTTCAAGTGTTTTAATGCCAAGAGAAAAGAAGAGAATAATAACCGACTCGTAATATGTTTGAGCAGAATTGGTAAAGATGTTTACAAACATTAATACAGAAAAGAAAGAAATTTAAATAGCTGAAGAACAACCAAATTATGCTCGGATGAAAGCTTTTGAAGAAAAATTTCAACGCTTCACGAATGTGTCCTGGAAGGGTAACCTCGACAGAAATTGCCAGGAATGCATTGTTCATTTTGGGATTTATTCCCTTGAAATTTCAGGACATGATTTCCCATGATAGGATTGCAGTGATTTTAGCAATTGAAATTTTGCATTATATTTGAATGTTACAATGCAAATTCCCGTAGCTTACTATATTTCTTGAGCTCTTACGGTTAAAAGTCTTTGTAGAAAGGTTAATGCAGATTTGCAGAACTTGCGAAAAAATGACATGCTGCATGAGAGCAAAAATTTTATTTCACCAATATCGACAAATCTACTTAACCTTTTAACGCTTTCATTCGGTACCTTTATAATCCATGAAATTTGGAAAATAACTTCTGAGTTATTTTCTGTTATGTTTATTGATATATCGAAACATCTAACTTTGAAAAAAAAAGCGGAAAAATGTTTGCAAGTTACATTGTAGTGGAATTACTATTTGTCTGACATATGTAGTGAAAATACCCATTATTATAAAATGAAATGATTCAAGTATATGAAACCAAATTTTGTATCTATTTTTAAACATTTAAATTTAAAAATGCGGCATTGCTGCAAGTTATAGTGGAACATAAAATTATTCAATAAAATTAAGAGCCGAAAATACTGAAATTTAATATTTAAGGTAGCATCAGTATTTCCAGTATATAGTGAAATTATAATAAAATAGCTAAATCAATATGAATATAGGTGAAAATATCTGAAGAAAAGAAATATGTTGTTAGTTGTTAGAATTATGCACGTGAACACATAAGATTCTTACAAAGTCCCTTTAAATCTAAATTAATTCATTGTTTTTGTTAAAATTTAATCAGTTACTAAATTTTAAATGAAAGTATTCTTTTAATTCCTACGGGAGGACACATTGTACATCTAGACATATAGTAAGGTTTAAACATAATATTTTTTTTTCACGCAAAAACTCATTTGCCATTAGTCATAGGTTCAACTTATCCTTTTAAAACGCCCCCAACGAAGAATTGTTTCTCATAGCGAATTCTGCAGAACACTCTGCTTTTGGGACATATGACACTGAGCATTTTAATGATTATACAAATGTCATTTGAATTTGCAGATTTTCTTTTAACATTAAAATTCTTACCATTGCAACATTCGAAACATACCGATTTTCCCTTGGATACGCATTTTGAACAATTTTCTCCTTGAAGCCAAACTTTGATGTTTTTATCCCCTTCTTAAGGGTAATACGATCTGTCTTTGCTTTAGATACCGAAACATTATGGCTTTCACAGCCTTTTTAGTAAGTAATTACGAATAATTTTCTTCAGAAAGATCACAAACACAGTCTTCCTTTAAAGGCGCTATTTTTCAGGAAAACAAGATTGTCAAGCAGCAGATGATAATTTACATTTTCAAAAAATATTATAAGAATTTCCAGTTAAAGGGATGCAGCAGTTACAGTTAAAAGTATTTTTCAAAATTTTCTTCACTGTGTTGGAAACATTAGCTTGAAGTTCTTGGGAGGCTTCTTCAACATAAGAAACACAATTTCGAAAACAATTTTTAACTGTGCATATCGACTTAATTATGGTCTTCAAAGTGCTTGAATTTTCACAGAATTCAATTCTGTTCATCCTTTTCTGAGCATATTATTTCTAATGAGAGATAAAAGTTTTTATACCACTCTAGCTGCAGTAAGTTGTATTTCCAAGAAGAGACACTATGACACAATTTTTTTTTTTTTTTTTTAAGAGATCAGAGGTGTGTGCGCTACAGAGTTTAATTAGTAAAGCTCGTTTTTCATTTTCAATCGAATCTCGCGTTTCAAAAGAAAATAAGTAAAAATGCTGATTGATATCCTTGTGTTCTTGTATATTATTAGATAATATTTTTCCAGTTTTTAAGGACCTGAAATATATATGATAATTTGAACCATTATGCAATTCACTTCAACGTTGTATATGATTTAAATTATCATTCGAAATTAGTCACACACTGCATAACTGTAAAATAATAGTCCCATGAAAACTACATCATATCTCTCCCACTTATTCTCAGCATAATTTTACTGCAAAGCCTATTTCAATTTACAATTTATTCCGCATAAACTGTGTCAATGTTCGTATCCTAGTGAATATAGATTAATGCTTATTAATCGCGAATCCTTTCTTAAACGAAACGTTTCGGAATATTTATTTAACATTATCCGTAATACTGCTTCTTGATCCACTTATGGGGACATAAACTAACTTAATCTACTATATGTCCAATATGCAATGAATTCAGAGGAGATGAGGACAATAAATGCGGCCAACATCACTGCAATATTACATCTCATAAAATTTCTTCCCCAATAATATCTTTTGTTCTCGGAGTTTATTGAGGATATTAATTTAGCTTACCTTATTAATCTCTTCTTTTGATAAAAAAACCGTCTCCCTAAGCTAAAAAAACCATCAAGACGTAAGTTACTGCTTAACTATAAAGAGAAATTAATTCTTTCTAGATTTATTTTTAATTATAAAAAATTAGATTAGTTTCGGTGTATCTTGAAGCTAATAAATAAATAGGAAAAATGAATGTACTCGAGTGATTAAAATTTGTAAATTACATAAGAAGAGCAACATCGAGTATTTGTCTATTTTGCGACAAATATTATACCTAGTTTGTTCAATAAGTATAAATTAAGAAGATTTTTAACTTCCACTTTTAGACTGTACCATGTAATTTGCGTTTTAAATAAGCGTATGTATTTATGAATAAGAATATCGAAAACTGATTAAAAATGTCATTTCATGAAACTAAGAATAAAAAGTTAACTAAACAGTTGTGAGATCTCAATAAACATTGTAAAGGCGTAGACTATTTTGCCAAAGCAACAGCTCTTATTACAATAGTAGCGGCATGCACGCCAGACGAACGGGCAGCGCCCAAAGCAAAATTTATAAGTTCTATGTACAACTGAAAAGAAGTGTATGAAAACATTTCAATACAAGCGAAAGCAATTCATTATTTCCAAACAACAATCAATTCTTAAATAATTGCCAAACCAGGAAGCAGAACATTTGACACATCAGGTTGTAAAGACATTAGGACCACTACACCACAAAGGTTTGCTAAGAAGGCGGAAGAAATACCTTATGAGGTTAATAGGTATACATATATCGCGTTATAATTTTAATTTAATATAATATAACAATATCAATAAAAGAATTTGTGTCGCAATAACATACAGTGTCAGCTATCCTAACCTGAAACAAAAACATTGCAACCAGTACTTTTGTATTTAAAATGCTGTCATTAACGAAACATTTTCGACATATAATGACGTCACAGGCAGTCGCGTGCTTTTTTCTACATCAGAGTACGACCTGATAAAATAATAATGTGTTTAATATTTGGATATGCTATTTTTATTCATATTTTCTAAACTTACAAATTTTTTACTAACACTCCACGATTGGGAAGTGAGCAGTGGCGACACTTTTCGAGAAAACCAGTTTTTTATCTCCAGCGCGAGAGACTTTTGCCATTCTGAAAAATGAGTACGAAAATTAGAGCCTTCAGAGTTTTTAATTAATATATCGGCTGAATAAAGTCGTACGAAGGTAATAATGGTCGAAAGGGCTTCTCATGATTTTTTTAAATCCGGATCTACCTCTCTCTAAACTCAACCTCCGCCTTTCCAGACGAGATAATGTCGCAAATAAACAAACAGAAAAACAGGCATAAACAGATTGTAATAGCAGAGATAGATGAAAAAAAAAACACTTTTTTTAAATATTTACCCAGTTATGACATAACTAAATTTCTAAATATTTTCATTATTTAAGGGATGCAGTAGCTTTTATAAAAATAACACTTTTTTACTACCATTATATTCGCAATGTATTGTATTCTTATGTTATCATCTACTTTTGATATTATCGCATTACGAACATTCCTACATAATGACTGTGAATTAATGTGAGCAACTAACAGTTGACTTCAAAGTGTACAAATGAACGATTGTTCTTCTATACGTTTGCGGTAAAATTCTTATTATAAATAGAATCCAAAAATATTCATTAGGATTCCCCAGAGAAAACATAATACTCGTACTAATATATCTAAGAAGACTGTACCAGATCTTGAATGCTAATAAACTGCATACTTTATTTCAAACATCTTCCGAAGTCGTGAGTTTTCTTTTCTTATTAAATAATAAGATAACATATTTAACCTCTGAAATTTTATTTAATTTCTATGGAAATTAAGTCAAATTATTTGAGAAAGTTTATACCATATTTGAACTCCTTGAGTACTTTAGTATTATTTGTATGATAAACAAGTAATTATTATGAATCGCAAACATAAATTCTATTCTTTCGTTAATTGCAATTAAGGAGATAATAAGTCTTGCAGTTGCTCAGTTACCAGTCTTATCTAGGAAATCCTTCCACGCCTTCCAAATTGTAAGCAATATTTAAATATTTTTCTTAATATTTATATTTTTATTTTGACACAATTCTTTTCTTTCTGTTTCATATCATCAGTTCATCGTAGACGTTTGTAACTGATTTGATAAAACCTATTAAGCATGATGTTTATTCATCATCTAATTACACATCTAACGCGAAACTATTAGCTATTCCACCAATGATAATCTTCCAGATTGAATTACTATCAGTGAGTTCAGTTGCAAGTAATTAGATACGTTTCCAGAACAAATAATCTCAAATTTAACTTAGAATAGATGAGAATTTGGAATCTGAAATATAAAATAAGGCTTTTTTTCATGCCCAATCTCGAACTAAGATTTACTTCATTGTTTAATATTGATTAATATTACATAATTGGTTTAATAGCGAATATTAACGCTCATTTTTGAGTTTCTGGTGAATTCATGCTACTTATGTTCCATTACATCATCGTTCTGAAGAGTAATGATATATTGCGTTCTTTATTCGGTGTTGTCATCTATTTTCGGCCGGTTGCTTTTTATACTTCGGCTGCTTGAATAGAGTAACCTTCACCTGTAGAAAGTACGTGTTAGCGTACTTTAGCGTGTTAGCGTACTGTTGGCTACATGTGCATCAACTCTCCATACTATTCATACCACACGATTAAGTTTATATACCATTTAGCTTACAATGTATTTTCTGCCTCCGTACCAAGTGTCTTCGTGATGTAATTGGATGCCCGTACGGCTAGCAGTCGGGAGGTCATAGGTTGGAACTCCGGCAATCGTCATTGCTGTGGGACATCCATGCCATCTTCCACAAAAACGCCTTATCAAACAATGATCTTCAGACCTCCAGGTACATTATATTTTCCAGTCCATGGCTGTAAGTTTGGTGGGCATGAGTGTATCTTTTTGTACTTTAATCTGTCTGCAGAGGGTTATTTCTAGATGCAGCGTCTTTTACATATTGATTTGTTCACATGTTTGATTAGTCCCGGGATATTTTAATGGTTGCCTTTATGAAGTTAACTAATTTTTTTGGTTAACAAGAAGTAGGAAAAGTTTCCCATGAAAATTTATATTTTGTAAATTTCCATCACATCTTGCGCCTGCTTTAGCAACAAATTTCTACACCATATTAGCTTTGCAAGACTGTCATCTAAAATCTAAAAATGAATTTTAATTCCTGATGTAATAAAGTAAATCTATTTAAAAAACTCATAAATTTTCAAGTGTGGCTTTCAGAAGTTTTCTAATCGAACCAACAATTTGATTAGGAACATTTTGCAACAATGAGGTATATTCATCGCATTTATTGTACATACATTTATTTTTGTAATCGTGGATACTGTTTATATTCAGAACTATTAAAATGGTATTCAAAAATTTATTTATTTCCTCATTTTAAAGTGCAATGCTGCTACTATGCTATTCAAAAGATCACGGTTATTGCAAGTTACTGAATTTGAGTGTTTGACAAAACAAAAGAAATTACGTCATATATTAAGAAAAGAAACAGTTGGAACGACGGAATGCATTTAATTAGTCTATTTCTAACGTAATCAAATTAACTATATGCCTCAGGTTATTAAATGATATTATTCAGATTACGAAATTTTGATGTCGAGGACAACAGTTTTGGGACACGTATCTTTCAAATGGCACACCATGATAAGAGCAGCATGAGACGCCAATAAAATATTAAAACGTATTAGTCGCTAGTGAGTATTCCTTTAGTAATCGCCGCCCATATAGTATAGTGGCTAGCCTACTGAGGCACTGAAGGGTCCAGATTCGAATCCTGCAGAAGGCATGGATGTTTGTAAATGCATAGCGTCCGTGTAGCATGGAGGCACTCTAAATATGCGGTGAACCGAAAGTCTTCTCGAGAGGCTGGTAGTATGGAAAGGAGTGGGAGACCCGAGGGCACGTCCCTCAGGAGTGCTTTCTATTAAAATTAGGGGTGAAACAGAGCGAAGTCGTACTGTCACCAGTATGTTGCTCAAGGTTGCCAATGACATTCGCAATCTTGCTCTCTTTGCCATGATGAATTTTGTGGGCTTGTTCTGATGTTACTGTCAGACAAATTAGATAAGTCACAATACAACTCTAGTAATCGCTAGGAATTGACAACTAGACACTCTGCACAACTGACCGTGATTTCAGTGCAACTCATACTTATTTTCTTAAAGCATGAGTGTTTTTTTTTTTTTTTTTGTATTTTCAGATTTAACTTATAATTCGTTAAGAAATGAAAATTTAGTAATTTAAATAAAAAAAGAAATCATTTTTAAATCCTATCATACTAAGCTAGATTAAATAACACTATATTAAGCTATTAAACGCATATTATATATATATATAGTGCACATTTATTATACTGTACCTCTTTTAATGCCTATTTGTTACGCTTCTTCTGAGCTTTCTGAACCTTTCTGTAAAACTTAGCCTTTGGTTTATATTTCTAAAACCTAAATAATCATGAACAGCATAAGGCAATGGACTGGATTAATAAATAAAAACAAAGCCCATATGGTTCTCTGTACATTCTCCAACCCAGTTTCACCAAGAATCTCTTGATACTCTCTCTCAAGGAAAGGGTACGTGCGTAAAACTATAAAATTTATTATTTGTCCTTTATTATTCTAAATCGCCAATGTTTATGTTATCCATATGTTAAATGTTGTGTTTTTTTAAATAAATGCTTATCAAAACAGACTTTTGTTTTATACTAAAACAATCTATATCATTGGAAAGTTAATTTTATCATAGGGAAGCTTTTAATTTTATTTCACTTACGATTTACGAATTAAAAATGAAATAATTCTGTGCTGAACATAAAGCATTATAGACTAAGTGAAACTTGCGCGAATCCATAAATTTTCATGTTGGTTTCCTATAGTAGTTATCTAAATGGTTAATTTTCTAACTCTTTCTTTGCTTCTATATGTTTAACACTTCTATTTTTGTTGCATTGCATCTGACGAAGAACGTACATTTGGATACAGTTTCCGTTACCTTCAAAATCGGGCATATTTGTCAAATTCACATACACGGATTTTCCTTTGCAGCAGATTAGCTGGTTTTCTTTGTAACCGTAGAAATATTTACCATCAAAAGAGCAAACTGCAAGATTTTGTAAGAGTGCATAGAAACATAAATCACTATTCTATTATCCGAAATACACATTCACATATTCCAAATGCTTACTAGAAATAAATGTTGAGGAAAATGTTTAAACTTCTGTAGAATTGGAGCGGAGAAAAGTACTTTTTCTTTCAGGATACCGTAAAAGTAAATGCTGTTTTTTAAGACAAAAATAATGTAAATAATGCTTTTAAATTTTCATTTAAGGAAGGAAAAGTTAGTTTATTCCCAGAAGTAGCCACGGATTTCTCTTTCTTTCTGATTTTTCCTCGCTGTTTCTTAAAACATTAAATCAAACAGAATACAGGGTATTCAAAATGTCGTTTACGTAACATTCATGTACAGATTCCCTAATTAAATATGTTATCAATAAATCATTGTTAAATAAACAAGTGTTAAAAACGCAGTATTAAATGCATGCCATTTAAAACTTTTATATGCGATAATTTATTAGAATTAAATTTATATCATTGAGACTTATCTCATTTGTTTGACGACATCCGAATTTTACCATGACCAAAAAATGTTGTCATTAAGGGTAAAAATTGTCATTATTTTAGAAGCCTTGAAACCTTATTAGTGACAATCCGAATTTACCTAACTTCATGCCAGTTTGAAAGACAGGTATGAAGTTAGGTAAATAACGACCAGATCGACCAGACGACCATGTCAGATGGTCTCTCATTTCTCTAGGCCTCACACAACCTCCCGAGAGATCGTTTGGCTCGACATTATAGTAAGTGTCCCCGTGCTGTAAAGACCCTGTACACGTACTTTTAACATCAATGCCTTTTTTAGTTTCAAAATTAAAAGTAAATCTATGACATTTGCTTTCTCTACCACTACGTCAACAGGATGACGTCGAAATTTTAAATCATCGTACTGGCCTACTCACTGATTCAAGTCTCAAATAAAACAGTATTTTGAGCAGGATATAAAATACAGTGGTATAACATATATGGTGGTACAATATATGGGGGTGCACAATATATGGCGGTAATCAAAAAATTATTACTCGGATTCCCGAAGGATTATTTAAAACGCAAAAATATTTATCATGTTTATTTTAGCTTGTGCAAGGAGGATGAAAAATTCTTGAAGAAAATTATTTTACTAAATATACGACGCACATAGAATACAAAGCATTTCATGAGTATTCATTTGGTAGATGTCATATGAATTCCACTGATTATCTTTATTGAATTACTTGATTATCTATTACATTCCCGTACATCGAATTATATACTGAGTTGTGTTCTATCATGACAATGCGGGGCTACACGTATTTCTGATGACTCGGAAAAAATTGACGGAACTTGGTTGGGAAAATTTAATGCACCCACCGTATAGCCAGGACTTTTCGCCATCTGACTACCATTTGTTTCGGTATCTGCAAAACACTCTTGATGGCAAAACATTGACCGGCCGAAGCGCTGCTGAAAATCACTTGGCCAGGTTTTTCGACGATAAACCACAGAAGTTCTACATCGATGGAATTATGAAGCTACCCGAAAAATGGCCAAAGGTCATAGATAATAATGGCCAATATGTAGTTGATTAAAATCGATTATCAATAAAGAATATTTTTGTTCAAAAATGTACCAAAAAATGCGCAGACTTTTATATGACCCACTAATTGAGAAATAATTTAGCAAATTAAACGATTTATCAGCTACCGCTTCATATAAGGTACTGTAGAGTCATTAGGTTATTTTGAAGCAGAAGAGATGAAAAATGAGCAATATCCTCGCCGGGATTCGAACCTGGACATTCCGAATACGCGTTGAGTGTGCTACTTTTTTTTTTTTTTTGCTTAGAACTAACTAACCCTTTAGTACATGGAAACTGTTTAGAGTGATTTGGCTTTTGAGAAATTATGCGCATAAAAAGTAAAGGAAATGAGAATTTTAAGACTAATGTAGACTGCATTGCTTCTAATTCACTGGTTCACTTCTTCTAGTAGAATCTCTAGTTTAAAGTAGCTACTTTTATCTTGTATAATCGGATACAAAGCATCCACTTATCCTTTACGATACCCCGGAGCAGTTCTTTAAAGACTAACCTCTCACTTGAATTACAACAGTTTAATTTCATCACGCATGAAAGAGCTTTTTAAAATTGCCTGTCTGCCAATGATAGCCGAAAGGACTGTGGAATAAGTAATAAAAAGAGGTTGATATTGCTGTTGAGAAACAATTTTATCTCTTGTTGCAAACAATAAAGAGAAATACAGCTCGTTAGGACCATCCGTATGGTTTCTGTCTTCAAAATCGTATCCATTATGCTGAGGAAGACAAATTAAAATGCAAGAACGAATTTCTCATTTTACATAACCATTAGAGAAACTACAGCTTCCTCTCACGTGCACTTTTGGATGCTCTAGATTAACATTCGAATACACTTTGCCCTAAAAATTAATTAATTAAGCTAACAATGTTTTTATATCACTCTGGAAAGAATTTTATCTCAACTATTTCTTGAAAACAAATATCAGTGCATTGCTTCCTATCTCCTTAATTTTCCTTCACAAAAAACTTAATTTTCATATTAAACTTTATGTTTGTGCATGTAGATACTATATTTAATTTAGAAATATTAGTAACAATGGAATTTTTTTTTGCGTGTTTTGAAATAATAAACTTTGTTTTAAATTAGTTTGTATGGGCGTATCCGATTTATTTTTCAAGTAAAAGCTCATTTCATTCAAGGAATACTTTTAATTAAAATTCCAGGCAACAATTTTTTTTAAAAAAAAATTATTTTGGGCATGATGCTAGTTATTAACCTATTTATTAATATCGTTTTATTAGTCTTAAAATCCTTAAGTATTTTTCTCGTTGAAACTATTTTTATTTAATGAAGGATATTTTTTTATGGAAAAGGGAATTGACATTCTTAAAAAATGCGCACAATTTGAATAAACGTATGCTAATTTTGAATGCAAAAGAATGCATTTCATGTTTTAAATATACATTTATAAGAAACTTTTCTACATCTCCCCTCACCTTTGCTTTCGGGGTGTAATTGGAAACACGTCCAGCTAGCAGTCCGAAGCACTGGAATTCGAAACCCTGAGAGGACGCTACTGGCATTTCGTGTTCCCTTTTTCCTAGACCTTATAAGGTTCTAACCTCTTCTCTAAAGCTATGTGTGTGAAACCTCGAGAACTGGTAAGCGAGTAATCGTTTAGCTCAGGAAACAAAAGACGGGTTAGTTACCTTTTATTTCTCAAAATAAATTTTTCAGTCGTATCTTGTCTTGGAGCGTACAGAAAACCTCCAGTTCGGCTTGAACTCAAGAATACTAAAAAATCAAACCAAACCAATGCTTAGCTAAAAAGATATAGCCGAAGCTATAAAAATTCTTAAGGATTTTCCCTAAATGTTAACTAAATGGCGAAGTTAACAAGGGCCTGAAATACGGCCGAACATAGTAATAGCTTAGAGAAAGTGTAGCCAAAAGGCAAACGCGCGGTAGTCAGAATCTCTGGCTCTCTAACGAAGTCAGTGGAACTTCGACTTAAGTGCAGCTCTTCCTGATTTGCATTAACCGCGGTTCTAAAAACACACTCTGGCAAGAAATTGTAAGCTGAAATTAAAAGGGACAGTAGCTTTAACTAAAGATAACTGTTGAAAACATATAAGGTATTCTCCCGCCTTCCTGGTGTAGTGGTTCTAGACCGGTATTCCAGAGGTCCGTGGTTCTATTCTCCGCGAAGGCGATTGCTCATTTTTCATCTTGCTTGCTTCCAAAAAATCCCAATGTCTCTACAGTGGCGCCCGAACTAAAAAAGGGTGTTGGATGATGATTCTCCTCCCCCAGGATTTGGCGATTTGGTCCCCTAAAAACCCCATCGCCCTTTAACTCTTTCACAACCAATCCGCCCCACACGGACATACATTGAAACAACCAGAACCGCCCGAAATCGAGTAATTGAATCGAGTAAATCGAGTAGGTGAATTTGTAATATTGTTTTCTTCCCTCCCACTAAGGTATGCAGTAGCACGTTCAGTTTCTCTAAATGCATTGTATCAGTTTACCGCAGACAGCTTGTTCTAAGAGGATTTTTATGCTTTGGTTGCCCGTGACATTTTGTTGTTGATTCTTTTGTTGTACAGTGTGCTTTTAAGCTTTAAACAGCAATAAAAGTGCAGTTTAAAATTTTAAGGATTATATTTATTTTTAATCACTTTATTCCTTCCCATAAAAATAACGGAAATAAACAAAATCTCAGTCATTATCAAAATAAAGCCAGAGAGGCTTGTTGATCTGACCTTCAGAATAGTTTTTTTTAAAGAACGGGGTCAAATGCTAATGAAATCCTTGTTAGAAAGTGCAAAGGATGTCAATCGAAATCTTCTCACGTATTTTCGTCGTTAATGGACGGGGAGGGGAGGAAATTGCTGTGAAACTGGAAAAGTATTTCGGGCGATTCGATATTTTGAGGATACAGTTTAGCGAGGGGTCTGGATTTGAAAGAGTTAAAAGCGGGAGTATATAAGGTATTTCTCCCGCGTTCCTAGCGTGCCTTCGTGGTATAGTGGTTTTGCACGCTGGGCGAGTATTCCAGAGGTCCGTGGTTCTATTCTCAGCGAAGGCGATTGCTTATTTTTCCTCTTGCCTGCTTACCAAAATATCCTAATGTTTCTACAAATTTTAAGATAAACCTTACAACCCTAATACAACTTTCACACTAAATTAAATTCCTTAACCTCTAAATAAGAAGCCCTTAGAAACAATCTGATAAACAAATTAAAATTTGACATAATTTCCCCTCACATGTCCTCAGACGGCCAGTCATTCTGCTAATCATGCATTTTCCAGCTTTAATGAAAAACATTACAGAAAACAGATCCAAACTTCTTTCAACCCTTATTAATCGCCACTCCAGACAACTTTCGCTAAACAATATATTAAGTGCCTCTAAGCGGCAATCATACTAATCATTTGCAAAGAAATCCTTGCGTTCTTTGGGATACGCAGCATAGCCCATATTTATAGCAGCTGGTTTTCGTACCTTCAGGACAATAAGATCTCATACTTGTTAGCCTTCTATAGCGTTATTTTGCAGTTAATGCACAATTGCAGTTTTTTTTTTTTTTTTTTCAGTCCGAAGGGATAATTTTTGCCCAGAAGAGCTATTAATTTCACTTGGGGATTTTGCGGTGATTCATTATAAATGGCGAATCACGTTTTAAATTGTTGTTGTTACCAAATATTAGACCTCTTTATTACATTTACAGGAATTGAATAATGAAGAATCTGCATAAATGTACCTAGAGCCATCACATTTTGAATAACACACTTCACCACCCAAATATGGACATCTGGCAGCCCGAATTTCGAATTTGGAATTTATTTTATTATCTATTTCATATTTTGTAAACTGTTTCCATATTTTTATGTTATTATTTTCATATTTTTATGAGTTTTTGATTAAGAAAGTCCACGATTTCAAAGGGAACAATGGTAACACTTTACGGAAAAAAAGACATATTTATCTCCAGGACGCGAAATTGTATATCGAAAATTCTAAAGACGTGCTCATTTTAAAATTATTTTACGATATTGCTGTTGAATTGAATTTTATGTTTTAGATTCTAAGAACATGATATTTAATAAATGAAGATAACACACAAAACATTAAAAAAACCCGCCCCTTTGGGCGTAATGTAAAATATGAAAGCTTTCAGTTTTTTTTAGCCCACAGGGCGTGAGCCCAGAAAGGCTATTAATTTCGTTTTGGTATTTTGCGTTGATTTATTATCAACCTACAGCCTTCAAATTTTGAATGACGTTCGTCTCCACCCGAATATGGGTATCTGGAAGCCCAAATTTGGAATTTGGTTTATTAGCTATTTCCTATTTTGCAAACGATTTATGAGCTTTTGATTAAGAAACTCAACGATTTCAAAGCGAGCAACACTGTACGAAAAATATAAACATTTTTATCTCCAGCGCGCGAGACTGTGTATCGGAAATTCTGTATATGTGCACTTTTGAATATTTTGTGATATTACTGTTGAATTGCATTATATGCCTTAAATTCGAAGAACCTGATATTCAATAAATAAAATTAACACACAACAAAGAAATGAATCTCTGCCGGAAAAATCAGAATAGATGGTAAAGTCTATTTAACATTGAGTAAATGATTGTCTCGCTAAGTTGGCGAGGTACCACTAAGTTGGCAATGGATTGAGGAATAAAATTTTGTCGCCAACGCCAAAAGTCGCCAAACTTTGCGTACACTTACCGACATTTGTGTCCGGTCCCTGTATAACTGCAATGGGTATCGTAACTAAAATCTTGAATTGATTCTACGTGTAGTTGTCACCGTATCCAGCCTCATATGCCTTCAGTATTTCAGACAAGTGGAAGGTACTAGACTTCTTTCGGATGAGCCAAATAAGACTTGGAGAGCATCAGTTTCAGAACTGTTGTCGTTAGTTCAGAGTTGAATTCTGAGTATTGAGATAGCCTCAAGAGTTTCAACTTTTAGATGTGCTTTGCATTGAATTGTGCTTAACATTCTTAGTAGTTTGAAGTATAATTACTGGTTGTACTCTGTGAAGCGTTGTACGAGTATTTTTGTGGAAAGTTCCAGAAGTGTGAAGTGTTTATTTGGTAAAATAAATTTTATCAAGCTATCATCAAGTCTTTGTGCATTCAATCTATTACGAACCTGTACTCTAGCAAAAATTTTAACATGCACTACATATTTGTCAGCAATACTTCCATTATAAATATTAATGACTGTCTACATGAATGACTTCTTTACATCTTTCTTATCTTTGCGCTTGAAAGGAAATAGAAAAACAACCTAGAAATGTCAATCGTTTATTTAAATATATGGTAAGCATGGTTTTACATTGATCTTAGATTATTTTAATAAACATTTAAGGTAAGATTTCAGATTTTCATAAAATAAAATATAGCTTTGCAAATCACCGCAAGGCGCAGTATTTTATAAATACACATAATAAAATAATCTATATAGTCTAATCGTGCTGTAGGTCTAAACTTGGCTAATATAACATTTAACACTGAATGAGAAATTATTCAACTGGTACAGAAAACATTTAAATCCTTTAAAAAAATTGCAAATATTAACATGTATTTAATTTTTGGCACAGCCACTATACTATACCCACATTGATTAATGAAAGCATTTGACTCCTGCCGCCTTGTGGAAATAAGTCTTGACAAGATACGTATTCTGTATTTTCATGAAATATCTCAAGATATCTTTCGCCATCGTTTACTGGCGCAATTTGAATGGTAGGAGTTTTATCTTCTGCACCTGAGCTTATGAATTCTGCCAGTTACAACAGCTGAAGTGCAAAGATTTTGCTATTAAATTTCTCAGTTTTCAGTTTTGATTCTTGATGTTTCTTGATGTCTAAGTTCTTAGATATTGGGGACTGTAACCTTGTTCAAAATTGGCTTACGTCATTTTTATATGGCGAATTGGCAATCACAGAATTTTCAGCTGCCTTTTAGCAGCTATTGTTGTATCATTTCCTTGTAGCATGCAAAAACCCACTCCACTTTCCTGCAGATTTCTTGGATAGAAAACTGACAAACGAGTACCACTGAAGGTGCAGAGAAATCTTTGAGCAGGTGGATTACTCTTGAAGTAGAAAGGAGATGCACTGCAAGTTTTCTGCTTCAAAGTAATTGCTTCAAACCTCGGAAACTATAAATTTAATTATTTTAAATATACACGCATTCAAAGCCTTAAAACTATCCATCATAAATCGTCTATTTATATATAAAATATCATGCAAATTTTCCAAAGAATCCCATTTGTATATGCTTCAAATAACACCAGGAATATAAACGTTGTTGTAAAAGATTCTGTAAATCTTACGCATTATGCGAGGAAGAATGTCACTAGCAGACCAGCCTAGTAAATTAGAGTGTAAGACAACCCTCTGTCTATCACAAATATCATCGACAATCTTATTGTAGCAGAAGCGATGTTAGCGATTCACACATAATCACCTTCTTAAGATGAAACCTAACAAGAATATGATCGTTTGTGTATTACTGATAGATCTTTCGCTGGGCTAAAACGTGGATCATTTGGCGTTGTGTTTTCTCACACTCACTCTAATACATTTGTCTAGAATTCTCGCTTACGTTCGAGTTTGAACGGTGTTTATCATGTGAATATGGACTTCTTCATCGCATTCTGGTTCTTCAAGTATAATGCAGTTGTTTCGTTACCTAAGAAGAGTCTTTCTTGATCTAATTAATCTTCTAATACTCCAGCATTTTTTATTATACGACCAAAATCAGTTTCATGTTCTACATCAGCTAAACGTAAGCACACTGAGTGTTCTTCCAGAGTGTTTGGTGTGTATTTATTTCTCTTGTGTACATGGAAGGCTCTAAATACGTTTGGTAAATTAAAACCAAAGTGGTACTAACATCTCTAAGTATGGACATTTTATAATTGTTTGCTTTATCTGTTTGCTTAAAACTGTTTTTGAAAATTTTATTTTATGCTACAATTTCCAAATTCCCTTTAAGCTTATCACACTGATGTTGGATATGAGAGAAGGATCCTCATTAATAACAATGAGTTTGGGACCGTTTTTCCAAATTCGTTTTGATGAAATTTATTAATAAATTCTGCCTTGATTACAAGCTTAATATTAAATTCTTAGGAGATTACCTTAGAATTATATCTATTGTGATAACTACATTGTATTCGGTTATCATTTTGATGAATCTCTTAAAATTGTAAACCCTGATTTCTAGGAATTTCTTTCTTAGAGCTTACTATAATTTAATGACGAGGATGAGAGCTTAATACTATCATATTGCCAGCATTTGGTAGCGAGTATATATCTGTTGAAAATATTGCTTAATAAAGTCTTTTCCAGTTTACCATACCGAATATATTTTATTTTCTGTAATAGTATATGTAACATAATTAAGGAAAGGGCTTTTTTAAAATACCTCAAAAGCATTACTATAAACAGGCTATGAAGAGTCATTGATGGAGTTAACCAAATCTCCAACTGCATACATACTGAACTTTAAAATGATTCTAATAATTATATTAATGATATAAATGTTTACAAATATCAGTTGCATATAATATAATATATGACAATTTTACGTCACTGGAAAATAAAATTCAGACAAAACTTATTAAGGTATAAGCACTGGCCCACCAGCGGCCGAGTGGTGAAGTCGCTGAACACTGATAGTTAGGTCCGAGGTTCGAATCCCGCGAACGGGCTGACTGCATGGGTGTCTTCGTGGTTTTCTCCATGTGTAACGTGTATACGAGCCAGTTTTTCTCAGAAAGTCCTCCACGAAGGCATCCTTCCCCTTAGGCAGATAGCCCTCGAGGCTTTGCCGTAATTAAATAACCTAACTTAACCTAAGGTATAAGCACATTGTTTTAAATTTGCTTAGTCTGTCCCATTGCTACATTCTTAGTTAGTTACACAACAACGTAATGTTATATTAATTTAGAAAATGAAGATATCCTTGATAATAGGCAAAAGTTGTTAATTTGCTGTGTGCGCTATGAGTATAATGAATGCATCGTAATTAAACACGAATAGTTACAAAAAAAGGAAAACCTGGATTATAGATTTTTAAAACGTCAAATAGTTTTTGAAGAATAATTAAGGAACATTAATTTCAGAAATCTTAAAATATGACCAATAAATATATTAATTAAATTTTGGAAATATTTAGTAAGATCTCCGTATAAATAACTCTCACGAGAACGTAATCATCACTTTTTAGTTTTTTTTCGAGGAGACACATTCTGATATATCTATTAATTAATGCATACCAATTTTTGAAAAATACACGGCGCAGTTACATTCTTCCATATTTTAATTGCGTGTAGGTATCATTTATATGCGTGGGTATAAAACCATTTTTGAAAAGAATCACCGAATTTTAATAACTTCAAATTGCCAGCAGACAATCTAGTAGTAGGTTGCAAGATGCTTCTGTAACAATGTTTCTAAAGTCATTACCTCTGAGATCACTGACGTTGTTGCTAAGCAATTGAGGTCTCTTCTGTGTAAATGGTAAGTCTACACATGAGATATTTCCCATAATTCTCTTTGGAAACTACGTCGATAACTATGTGATTTTCGTGACTACTGAATTTGGATGAAACTTGAATATCGCAGATATGAAATTCCTAATTACTAATTGAGGTTCTCCACATGTGTTTTGAACCGAAGTAAAAACAATGCAATTCATGGGGAGTATTTTATTTTTGAAAAATTTACCACCAGATTTTCTGTAATGATATTCTAAATTTATATAATGCATAACTGTTTATTCTTTTCCAATTTTGTCAATCGGCAGATCAGTCTTTTCTACTAGAAAATCTGCCAGAGCAGCAAAGGCATGCAACTACAAATTTACTACTCACAACCTAAGAAGCATAAGAATGACTTCTGCACTAATAAGTAAATCATGAACATATAAATGTGACTGTAAATCAATATTTTTCTGTTATACTTGATCTGGTATAATATCGCTGGCATGACCCGAAAACCGGCAAAGTGGTCTTTAAACAGTGTAATGTGGAAAACGCGTTCACTTAGTTGACAAACAGTTTAGTATAGAATAGTTTAATTAAAGTGAAATATGGTTACTTTAAACAGTTTAATATGGAAAATCTGTTCACTTAGCTAATTAATTGGTAATCAAGCAGAAATGAATCTAAATAATGGAAGAATATACACCATTATAAATAAAGAAACTATATAAATTGCTTTAGAAAACAATATTTACAACATAATTTGATTAGTATCATTTATGTCAAACTCAGATGAGATAAGCGGTTAGAAAGTTTTGCCAGTTTCGCTTTCGTTTCTTTCTTTTTTTATTTATTTATTTTTTAATATCGATGATTTTATCTTGTCATAAGAGACATACTGTGCATTTTTCTTTAAAAAAAGTATTTGAAATCGGAATTTATTTTCTTTTTTCTTACTATTTACAGTTAGCAATGTGCTTAAATTTGCAAAAATGATTTTTTACAGTATTTCATAAAATATTCAAAGAAAAATAATGTATCATTCCATAGTCATGTGGACTTCAGCAATGGGAACTAAAACTTTTTCAGTTGCTTTAAGGACGTAAAAATAAAGCTTTAAAGAGAAAATAATTCTAATATTCTAAGTAAACAGAAAAAACTTCACATATTCTTAAGAGTATATGGGTAATTCCGTACATTTAGAAATCTATAAAATGAGCTATTAAAACAATTTTTTCGCATTATTTATAAATATCTTTAAACGAACTCTTAGTCTAAATTATGAGAAATAAATTTTAAACGGGTTTGAATGAAAGCTATGGACATAAGTTAACATATAATGTAAAAATTTCTTAGAGTTGAAAAGTATCTTATAAACATGTCAAATGCATGCATGTACGTCTTTTTAAGTTTATCTAAATTCTCTTCCAGCTCTATTCGTTCGTAATTGTTTTGACTAAATTTAATTTATTGATTCTAATTTTCATTTCACTTTAAAAAACTTACTTAGAGTTTAGATTTTTATAGCAGATCTAACAAAAATCGAGACATTTAAAGACTTTTAAAAGTGTAGTGTTAGAATCTTAAGATGCATATTGTAAAGGGAAAGAAATGACTGCTGAGTTATCCGGTGTGATTTTATTTCGCGCCTAAATGGTGATCCCATTTAGGCGCGAAAGCTGGCTACTTGACAGGTTTTTAATTTTTTTAAAAAATTTCTGGAAATGTTGAACGTTGCTAAAAGACTTTATTTGTCATTTGAATAGACTACTTCTAAAGCATTTTGTAAGACTTGTTCTGACCTCAGGGAAATTTTTGAAATAGTAATTTATAAATATTTTGTAGACTTATGCCAGTGCTATGTTCAGTCATATTGTGGTAATGATTTACTTATCTGCTCTGTTTATATTAAGTGTTCCATTTCATAAATTTGAAACAGAGTTTCTATTAATTATCCGACGCTTATTTAACATAATAGCAAGTAGCAAGCGTAAAGCCAATACAAATGCTACAAAAATAAATTGCCACTTTTAATAAATTTCAATTTTTGTTTTCAGTTTATGGCAACAGGATCAAAATATGTGCCTCCATTTTATTCTATGTAAAGGGAAAGGAACAACTTCTGAGTTATATGGCGTCAGCTTCTATTACATTTAGACGCAAAAACTGGCTACTTGACAGTTTTTTAATTTTTTTTTAATATCTGGAAACGTTGAAGCTTACTAAAAGACTTGTAACTTTTGTCATTTGAAAAGACTACTTCCAAAGCATTTTGTAAGACTTGTTCTGACCTCAGGGAAATTTTTGAAATAGTAATTTATAAATATTTTGTAGATTTATACCAGTGCTATGTTCAGTCATATTGTGGTAATGATTTATTTATCTACTCTGTTTATATTAAGTGTTCCATTTCATAGATTTGAAACAGAGTTTCTATTAATTATCTGATACTTATTTAACATAATAGCAAGCAGTAAGCGTAAAGCTAATACGAATGCTACAAAAATAAATTGACACTTTTAATAAATTTCAATTTTTTTTTTCAGTTTATAGCAAAAGGCTAAAAATATGTGCCTCCATTTTATTCTTAATGACCTCTATATATAATGATATTTTATTCTTTATCTTTGTGTTGACGTATGAAGACTCCATTAAATTATATCACTCACAATAGTGTTAAACTGAAGCCTTTCTTTGGAAATATCTTGAGAAAGCAGTAATTGCATTTAATTTTGCAATTGTAAATTGACCAGCGTATATCTGTCAAAGTAACTAACGTGGAAGGATACTAAATTTTAGCTTCGATTTTCAAGCAATATAAATGAATCAGAATCAAAACGCTGTTTGTATGAAGAGTTATATGTGAAAGTTAAAACGTTTTCTTCAGTAACAGAGTATAAAATTATTCTTTCCAAGGAAAGTAGCACTTTGGCGATGTTAAGTAATGCACCCTCATTCAAACATCTAAGCTACAGTTCTATGTTTATAAACATTTAACATCTTTTTAAAAGATTTACTTTTAATTGGCATCGGTAAAAATATTTATGATGTCAGTAAGTCAAGTATCACGCCCCCATTGATTAACTAAACATTTTATTTAACGAGGTTATTAATAGTTGCAAAACCTCTCCTCACTATACCGTATGACAAATTGCTATCAACAAAAATCTAGTAGTCAGTCATATTTCCAGTTTGTTTCTCTAGTTAGAAAGAATTTGGATAAGTATTTAAACGTGCTATTTTAGTTCATCTTACAGTATACGTAAATTTTAATTTCTTAGAATCACTGCAATTTCACGTTATAATTTGTTTGCGGAAGCATGAACCACCACTTATTAATTCCAATTTAATTATTATTAGATATTACCAAATTTTACCGAATATTTAAATCCGTTTTTTTTAATAATAAAAGAAATTTAACTTTTTTACTTATTTGCTGCCTGTAGTAAAAGACAGCGCAATCCTTTCTGATTACATGTTTTTATAGTTATATAATATAAAAGAACAGTTGAAATTTCATTCCTTATACTTCAGTTCAACATGTTTTCATAAAAAATGTTTTTCTGCATTGTGAGAAGAGAAGTAATCAACAAGAGCGATTTAATGTTCTGTAGCAAGAGTTATTCCGTAGTAATATCTTACATAAAGTAGCGTACTACGTCATATACAGGGTGAATCTGAACAAGTGGTTAAAACTTTAGGGAGTGATAGAAGGCACCTAGCTATACGAGCTATATTCGTCCAATAATGAATGGTCAGAATGCAAACGGCGAGCCGCTAGTTGCCATTGTAAATGGTATTAAAGGGTCGGCCCTCGAACATAACGGCATTTTCATCCGTGGATCGTCTAAAGGATGGCTGGTTATACGATTTATGAAATTTACAGTGCGATGGATGGGTGGAAGTGCTCCCATAGCTTGGCCTCTAAGATCACTAGATCTCTCGCGTTTGCACGTTTTCCAGTGGGCCTATATGAAAAGCCTAATCTACGAGTGCCTCTTAAAACTGATAGGGATCTAGTCACCAGAATTGCTGTTTTAACCTGCGATATTCGGGAAATGCCTGATATCTTCGTAAATGTGCTTCAGTTCCTATCCTGCAGGTGTGAAGCCTGCATTACAGCTGACAGAAGGTCATTTTATCAATTTCTTTGAACAAGTACATCAGTTACATTACTGTTAATGAAATGTTTCCTGAACTATCTACTTTCATTCTTGTGTTAATTCTTTAAATGGGACAGAATGAAAACTACCTTTAACTTCTTATCGCTTGCGTTTCGACCATACACTCTATGAAGACTGTTGCCCGTATAACTGCCTTCTGTCACCCCCTTAAGTTTTGCCGACTTGTTCAGGTTCACCCTATATAGCTAAGCACTTGTTTCACTTCAACCTATAAATAATTAAATAGTTATGTCATTAAGCAGACAAATATTTAATCATGTTAAAATTCAAGCATAAAATTTGCAAGTAGGTAATTTGCAAATATACAAAATATTTCGTAGGAAATAATATTCCGTTGCAATGCAAACTGAATGCTGAATATTTTATTAGCGATTTAATACCATGCATTTTCAAATTAAATCATTTCCTTTTCTCTCTCATATATGTAGTAACTATATAGATAATATTAACATCTTTAGCTACGGTATGATATATAATTTCTTGAAGTTCATGTGGTACTGTTAGAAATTTAAATTTATTTTCATCGGCTCGTAAATATTACCTTAAAATATTTCTTGCAGCTAAATGCGGATAAACAATTAAGCTATTTAATATTCCCTTGTTATCACTCTCTTTGTAGAGGATGATACCCATTCAATGTGCTATTTTTAATAAGAAATTTACAAAAAGAAAGATAATTCAAAGCACTACTTTATCAAATAGCATTTTATAGCAAATAAATAAATGAAAACATATATGATTTTGGAAAGCATTCCTTTTGTGTCTTTGATCACAAGTATGCTTATTGAAGTTAAGAAACTTTCCTGTGTATGAATGCTAATTAATTTATATTGTTCAAAATGAGGGTTCATCGTTCCGCTCATTATCGTCATTTTTGTCAGTTAATGAAGCTCTTCAGTAAACAATTACTGCACTAATTACCATGCGCGAATGGGCTATTTTCAAGCCCATGCAAACATATTCAGTGAAATGAAGTTAATAAACAACGATCTTTTGTGCTGAAATTCAACTTAAAAAGAAGAATATAGTGAGTTTATAAGGATTACAGAATGTTAGGTTTGGCTAAGAAGTAAGGAAATAATTATTTCTTTTCTGAAATTTATAAGTCTGTTCTGTAGAGATTCTGAAATGATAAGAATTTTCTTGACAGAAGTAGATTGTAAATTCTGAAACAAAAAATAAAAATACTGTACTTCAAAAATTAATTAATTAATAGAAATTAGTTAAGAAGGAAAACGTACACGTAAAGAGAGGAAAATTTTAAAGAGAAAAATACCGCAAATAAGGATTGCTTTTTACAATATTTCTTAGTCCAGATAACACGCACGACGTGTATTCGGGACATCCGGAGTGCGAATCCCGGCTAGGGCATTGCGTTTTTCTTCAGTTTCCTGTTACCTAAAAAGTCTAACGATTGTGCTAACTATACTAAACGTCTCTATTTCGTAATTTAATCAAGAAAAATGCACTTCTTTATAAAATTATAAATTAAATATTAATTCATAAATTAAATTAATTAATTTATTTAAATGTATTTATTTTTTATTATATATTAAATTGTTCTTCTTCTTTTATTATTATATATTAAATGAAATATTTCCAAATTTCAGGTTCATATGATAACAAGCCAGTTTCAGCTCACCGTAATATTCTTTTTTTTTTTTATTTCGAGTGCATAAAATACTTTTGTCCTTAGGCTATAAGTGCAGATTGTAGGCATACAGGTAGAATGCAACAGCATAACATAGAATTTAAACAAGAAGTTTAAATGTAAAATACTAAGAAGAAAGTTTCATGAGTATCTTGGCATTTCCGATACCTTTTAAGCAGAGAACTCTATTGTAAGGCAAGACGCAGAAGAATGTATTCTTAATCCATGTAAATGGAATTACAGAGGGGACACTCAAGACCATCGGCAATTTTAGTATTATTGAAATGGGATGCCAATCAGTCATATTTAGCGGCTAATCGGAATGCAGCTATTGCGCTATCTCGAGAGCAGTATGTTTAAATCTTAATCTTCCAAATTCTTGTTCCTATCTATTTGTTTAGGTAAATCGTCCAATTTCTTGTTCCTAGCAATCTTAATATTTTTCTATTTTTTTCCTACTATTCTATTCTTCCAAATTCATATTCCTAGCTATATCAAAAATCATGCTTTTCAGTATGGTTTTTGCTGCATGTTGTCTACGTCACGAGAGATGCCGGTGATTGAATGGACATCCTGCACGGAGGTTCTTGGTCATCTTTACAAATACGTAAATACAAAGCAGTTTCTTTCGAAAGGTTCATCACTCTTCACTTAGGCCGACAAGCTTCGCGTTTTAATAAACAAATATTCAAATTACCAACTATTTGATGCGAATCATATCTAACAGAGTCGAACCATCCATATTACTATCTTACGTGAAAGAGAAATTTGCATATTTTATGTCTAATTCCCCGAGGCATTTTATACCCATTACAACAAAAAGCAATTTTTGTTTATTGTTTATAGTAACTGTCATTCAGTATTGCAACTATTACCTGCGCATTCATCAACGGGTTTTGGCCAAAAACGCAAGAAAAGAAAAGGTACTATCTTGATCATAATTCCAAACTGTTTTTACTATTTTATACCTAAACTCTTTTTCTTCTAATTAACATTCTTAATAATTTAGACACATTTAAAGATTCATGCACGCGCAGTTATTTAGAAATATCAGTGAAAATATACTTGGTCGTGTATATTTGGCTTGGTTGGCTGAAACGTTTTACAGCCAGTAAATTATTAACAAGTACAGTAGCAGTCTAATGTCACTTTTCCATTAGCTATCACATAATTAATTGATCTGGTCAGCAAACTTAATTCATTATATTCATTATATTAAATTATTCATTATATTCGATGGTTTAAATTCCGAATGCACTGCGTTTTGAATGTGACTCGTATAATCCCTTTTCAGTAAGTAAAATATTGATTGGAATAACATATGCTGTGAAATATGAAAAGACACAAAAGCATTAATTTTATTAAAATATATGTTTAATAGAAATAATTGAAATAGTTATTTATTCTTGCAAAATAACAGTAGCTTATTTTCAGACCTATCTAATTTGTATGTTGTTGGTAGCCTATTGAATAAAAATGCAAGAATATACATATAGATATATTTGTACCATATATATAATTATTATTATTCTTAGCTCTATTCTTTTCTACCTTGAACAAAAAGGTAATTTTATGTAGATATTTCTAAGACTGAAGTCAATCACTTTGGAAACGGGATTATCAGCATTTTTCCATCGTACCTGATTGGCCTTTTTACTGGTTTTTCTATTAATACTTTAGATCAGAAATTTATCTACGTAGTTATTTTGTAATTGGTGCAAATTCATGTAGCATAAATGAGTAAAATGGAAAGTGATTGAGTGTTAATTACACTTTATATAATCGTTTGCATTTTATCGTTAAAGATACACGGTTGCAAAAGTTATAATATGGGTTTTTTTATCGATAAATTTACAAATACTGTTTTTAGCTTAAAATATGCGGTTATGCGAAAGAATACAAGACTCTAATCAGCCATCCCTTTCATTTTGAAAAACTTTTAGCAACACAAATACCTAACTTATGACTGATGTATGTGATAATTATTATAACATTATGCTTATACACAAAACTGTAACTGTACATTATTATTAATTAATAATTGGCTTTGATTCCATAACTATGCAGATAATTCAACTATATGATCAAATTCTTGACATCATTTCAACAAAAAAGAATCGTTGATACTCGTATGTTCACACTCTATTACCCGGCTCGGTGAGCTCTGTGTTTTATTTTTATGTGTCGGTAAATTAAGCATTTTTTGCTTTAAAGGTGACAGAGTTATGTTGTTCTTATGTTCTGGTTAAGGATTTTATGCCTTTAGTTAATATGCAACAAAACGTTGTAGAATTATCTACAATTTAAGAGTTGTTTAAGTATCGCTAAGCCTTACGAAGCCAACATTTGTTTACATGTTGATAGAACATTTGTTTACATGTTAATGAATTAAGTCAATTTCTGAACAAAATCCAGTGTCCTTTTGCGGAGTGGGACCAAAAGTAAACTTTCCGTTTTGTGCACCGAAATATCAGTTTTCTTCCCCGCTGGCCGTATAACTTGTTTTTCCATAGAATATCTATATTTGATTTCAAAAATTATTTTTCTAACTCTTTTAACTCTATTTGGTGTTTTATAGTTTATAATTTTAATGAGTTTTTAATGAAGATGCTTTGAGCTCTTATGCATTTTCGCCTTGCCATGACGTGAGAGCGGAATTACTTGAATGAAAAATATATTTCTAATGAAATTTGAGAAAATAAATTTAAATGAAATGCAGCAAAAAATATGTATAAATTAATAGGCCTCACAGGGAAGACATGCGATGTCTACATCAGATTTTTTTTTAAATTTTAGGAAAGTGTATTTCAGACATTCTACTTTAATTATAAAATGTAAGATATTGAGTGTACGCCCTTGCTTCTTTCTTCGTTGTAAAATGTATCACTATAACCTGCATCGAAAGGTTCGTTATGGAAATCCATCAATAATGACACTTTTAAGCATCGTTTCACGGAGTAGGAAAAACACTAGAACAAATGCATCTGTGCAGAGAGACAGTATTTAAAGAGTAACTAGGTTTCAGCATTCTCTATTTATTACAAACTGATTTTGTAAAAGTTTCCAAATTTTAATAACTTAGGCAGATCAGCATTGAGCAGTATGTTAATATTTCACTTTCTACGTTAATTCAACTCTCTCCCAAAATAGCTAGGTTGATTTGATCGAACATAAATCAATTAACAGATACTTTTTAAAAAGATATCGTAGTTAGTTAACAACTGCTAAAATTGTTTAGATCTATACGTACCTAAGATTTAAATGTAAAATGTAACCCATTTTTGCTATCTTCCCAAAATATTCATTTAAGACTATTTTAGTTCTGTATAGATTATAAGAATGATTAGTATTTATCATCATTTCACGGAATCAATACGAGCCATAATTACAAGAATGAGCTCTGAAATGAAATAAAAATTTAGAAAAAGTTTTCAGTTTTATGAACATTAAAATATATTCAAAAATAGTAACAGAGATAGAGAGAAAAGAATTCTTGACAGAAAGAGAAACACTACTACGAAACTAAATGAAAAAAGTAATTAAGAGGAACGAAGATTCAAATTTCACTGTTAATTTAATGAAGACGAAGTAAAAAACGAATATGAATAAAAAAATTAAAACATTAATGATTTTGCAAATGATCGTTTGTCAAATATTATCCTGCGACAAAAATTCCAGTTCAAAAATGAAAACGCAACACATGAATGTCTAGTTAAATACAGAAGGAAAACAAATGATATTTCATAATATAAATCACAAGAAGACATGAAATTTCAGTTATTTAATTATACATATTATAAAAAATATTATTACGGAATTTATATATATATATATATATATATATATAGTAAAGACAATAAGCAATGAGTAAGAATTTAGAACCAGTTTAACAGAGACCACCGAAAAGAAGTGAAAATCAATATCATAAAACTTCAAAATTCCCTATAAATATGTAAAGTTAACAAAAAGTTAGACACATTATAGAAATATATAATACAAAAACGACAAAAAATGCTCAAACCATAAAAATAAATACATAGGAAGAAGACTGAAATTAAATCTGATATTACTTTATCAAGAGAAGGTACAGCAGACTCAATTGAACGCCATGTCTTAAAAACCACTCCGTTATATATATATATATGTATTGTAACAGACTAGTTAATAAAAAATATTAATCTTAAATAAATAAACAAATAGTTTTTCGAAACCTAGAACAAGATGATGCTTGCCTTAGTTCTTGTCAAATTACTTAAAAATTGGAAGCCCAGGTTATACATGAACTTTCTATTCACGTTCATTCATGGTATTCATAAATTTTAAAAGTTTTAGCCGCTAAAAGACATTGGACCGCAGCAACCAATACTCTAAATTACTAAGCTCCTGATGTTTTACCAAAACCCGTATAAATTCTATAAATTTAGTCACTTTTATAGAAACCTATAAAGAAACTGAATTGTTCAATTAGAGTCCAATCCTACAATGTTTTACTGTATAAGAAACTAAATAATTGAGAGAATAAATCTCAGCAAACTAAATAATTCCAACGGAACACATGGGAAGCTGATTCTTGGTTTCATTTCTATTCAGACGGCAAAGGGGTTCTTTCAGCGTTACGTTTAACTTGCAGAATGGATCGTTGCAGAAAAAGAATGGTGTTGGAAAAGATTAATCCTTCCGTGCATGGTCGATAAAATAACTGAAAGGTAAAAAACGCAGAATAGTTTATTTGCTGCATTGTGATGAACGCAAGGAAAAAAAACACATTGATGGCAGGATTTTTTTTTACGTCTGATGGGGTACTTATAACCATGCGAATACCAAGTATAACCCACGAGGATATAAGTTTCAATACCAGGATATTGGATTCGGTTTTAGGGAGTTAAAAAACTAGCAGATAATGGTTCACCTTGGGAACAAACTCTTTTTTCTATGAAGATAAAGTTGGTTAATTGAACTTGCAGTATCTGTTTTTACTCTCGAAGCAGGAAAAAAGAAACTTCAATTTAAGTTTTAAAGTAAAAAATAAAGTATTTCAAACATGGACTGAAGTGATTTACCTCGATGTCTTCGTCCACTAAATATTCTTTTGAATTCTGTAGCCCCTCTCTGTTAGAATATATAGACATAAAATTAGCCCATTTTAGTGTAAATACTGAGGTAAATATGTATGTTCTTATTGCAAATCGTATTTTAGATAACATATGTGTTTTATAGCAGTTGGCAATATATATATTTTACTTGAAGTCCCAATAACTTTATTATTGAGGAAAGCAAGTCAGGATTGGCAATATTTGGTTCTCATACGAACGAGCATCTTATGCGCTGCACATTTTTGTTAGATCAGCACATATTCCTTGAACAAAGAAGGTAGCCGCAAAGCTTCTGGACAGGAGGAAAGCTTAAGCGAAAGTGACGCATCAGTGCATAGAAAGAAGAGAAGGAATCAATTTTTAGTTATGGTTTACAATTCGGTCTTTGGTCATTAAGGGCTACGTAAGATCGCATGATTAATTTGAATGACGCAGTTTAGATTTAAGCCCTGTTTTAGGAGAGAGCGATGAATTTTCCAAATGAAATAGAAAATAAAAGAGGCTATAGTGAAATAATTTAGAAGTTTACTTTCATATTTTTTATCTTACACATCAGTGCTCCGTCTTTACCTTGTTTTTATTATATCATATATATATCGAAGTATGGTTAAATTCAAATTATTTTTTAGTCTTTCCGAAAGATAAATAACCGACACAAAGAATGTATCAAAACGAAACCATTTGTGAATTGTAATATTTTGTAGTTTACTATCTTCGTTGTCAATAAAAACGATATTACACGCGTTTCGAAGAAAATGCATTTTCTATCCCATTTCAGTAAGGAACAGGATTGCTGCGTTAATTTGGAGAACTCATTTTTGATTTAAGCAATAGCACAAAATATATGAAACATTTAAGAATATTTATTGTTTGATCCGGGTTATGAAATCACCTCTCAAGATAATTAATAGAAGAGACTAACAGTGAAATTTGGTATCAATGATTGAAGTGAAAAGCGTCACTCAAACAAAATCTTTTGCAGTTATATTCAGCGATTAGGAATCTCAGTTTTGTAGTTCTACAAAGGTTGAGTGAGAACCAGTTAACTTGATAATACTGGAGACCGGACACTGCACTCGAGAACTTAATGAAGAAAAATGAGAAAAATTGGTGTCTCGCTTGATGTATTACAGGTGAAATTTCGAAGAATTCTAATGCCAAATTAATGCACTTATAGTACAATGATAGAAAGCGACAGTAAATTCACATTGCACTGAAGAAAAAACAACCAGACAGAATCTGCTCGAATTAAAATATTTGTAATTGGTAATTAACAGTAAGAAATTAACCGCTGTTCTTTCCTTGAAAACTCTAAGGCTAGTTACTACTAAATTGACAGATTTTTTTTTTTAACAAAGCAACCGAACTTTGTTAACAACTGAAATAGTCTATTAAAACAATTTATCAGAAATTATTTAAATATGCAACCATAACTTTGTAGGGTTTACTCTAATTTTCTAATTGTTATTTTTAATTTTGGAACAATCCTTTCCTATACAACCTCTTTCCCACATCGGTTCCCACATCAGAATGAGTTTTCAGAATTACGACTTCAAATCAGGTAGAAACGAGTATTTAAGCTGAAGTCTGGGTCACTTCTGTAGGAAAGCCTTTTCTGCCTTTCGGTCACGTTGTTGCTGCTAGTCTACGCTTATTGTTCTACGGTCGTACTGTAGAGACATTTGAAATTTTAGAAAGCAAGCGAGATTGAAAAATGAGCAACGCCTTAGCCGGGAATCGAACCACGGACCTCTGGAATACGCGCCCAATATGCAGACAACCACGCCACGAAGGCGGGAGAAATACCTTATAAACTCCTCATTTTAAACGGCGACTGGGGTTTTTGAGAGACCCATCGCCCCGTCAGGGGTGTGGAGAATCATTATCCACAAACCTTTTAGTTCTGTCGCCACTATAGACACAATAGGTATTTTTGAAGCACGGGAAGGGAAAATGAGTAGTGCCTTCGTCAGGAATCGAACCACGGACCTGTGGAATTCTCGCCCAGCATGTAGACCACCACACCACGAAGGCACGCAATGAAGGCGGGAGAAATGCCTTATAGTACTTCTGCGAGCCTGCTAGCTTACACCAGGGATCCTTAAATAAGGCCAACTTTGTTAGTTGATTCTATGCAGCTTTATAGTTCAGTTTTATTTATTTATTAATATTTTATTTAGTATTAGATTAGTTTTAGATAATCTGTTTTGAGTTAAAGCCCAAATTGAGACTTATTGTACGCCGGAGAAAGGGTTATCTATTAGTTTAATTTTAAGTTGGAAAAAAGGGTAATTTAACAATTCTTTGACTTTTTTATTTACAAGAACTCAACAGCCGATACACAGTACTTTAGTACTCTAGTACTCCAGCTTACAAAGAATTATAATTTAACTAGGATATTGTAACTTAATATACTTCATTATGCCTGCTCACTGAAGAAAGACAAAGCTCAAAATCACACCGCCATCCCAAGAAAGAAAACCAAAAATTTATTCAGTATAGTCCAAGCTTAGTCATGGAGAACAGTTCCAAAAGCTTGCTGGCTTAGTGAAATACGTGCCGTGATCATTATCACAAATATGGTTGGACGCTTTAATTTTATAAAAAGGTTTATACGATTTGGAACTTTGTAACCTATTATAAAATATTATAATAACCGTCAAGATTTTCAAGTTATCCTGGTTAAAAAAAACACTAATTCAAATCAGACATAACATCAAGGTAAATGAACATTACGAATCAGGTTTCTAAACTGCCAAGTTTATTCATGTCTAACACACATTCAACTGGCTCTGCCAGATCCAAGAACAAGAAGTATAACATCATGAAAGATTTACGCCCTCTTTGGCGATTAAAATATATTTCCACGTAAAATTTCTTACACCTATTATACCTTGTATCAATAAAAGCATACGAAAACCGCATTTTGGTAAATAAAAGTATATCTTCAATGTTTCACTTCTGAATAGATAGAAACATTGAGATTTGAAGAAGCCAATTTATCCTTTCAGAGTCTGATATTTGTTTTCTTTAGAGGTAGCCCTTGGCATGTTAATAAATATCCTGAACGTTTCCTAAAAATTGAATTGATATTTATAGCTCCTTGCTTAAATATTCGTTACTTACTGAAATTATCGGAAAATAGTGTATTTTAATATGGGGCTGTTGAATATTTTAATACCACATAAAATTTCTTTACACCAGGCTTTATAAAGTGATACAGGGTTTCATAGAGTTATGTATTAGGGAAACAAATCTAGAAGTTTAGTAAATTAATATTTTATCTTAGTTTGTAAATTTCGTCTTAAAGTTTTAAGAATTTACAAATAAATTTGCAAAAGTCTCAAGGTATTAGCCAATGTTGTTTCAGTTAGCTTTCTTGAAAATTAAATTCGCACTGCTGATATAAATAGATGTTAAGCGAGGAGCCAAAAACTGTGATGAGTTTTAAACTGGTGATAATAACTGGCCATAAAATAATAACAGGAAACAAAAAGGAAAAAATGAGACGATATTATTTTTGTTATTAGTCATGCGTCTATCCTTTTAGTCGGGCGGGCGTAATTCGTCAAAGTAAAAACAAACCATTTAGTATTCGTGAAAAATTCTAGTAGAAACCATCTTGTTAAAAATATCATCTAATATTTTTATTATTTAAATTTATTACTGTCTAATATACCTAGAGTCATAAGATTTCGAATAACGTAGTCCTCCATCCGAATAGGGAAACCTGGAAGCCCCAATTTCGAATTTGTTTCATTGTGTATTTCATATTTTGCAAAAGGAATTTTGATTAAAAAAACATAAAAAAAAATATCAAAGAGAGCAATAGCAACTCTACGGGAAAAGCAGTTTTATCTCTAGCACGCAAGACTGTCTATGGGAAATTGTAAAGATAAGCTATTTTTAAATATTTTATTCCGTATTTAAAATTTTGTAAAATTTTAAGGAATTTTTGTTTAACAAACTCAGTGATTTCAAAGCGAGCAATGACAGCACTGTACAGAAAAAAAAATCTCCTGCGAGCAAATCTGTCTATCGAAAATTATAAAATAGCTTGTTTTTAAATACGTTTAGCCCAAAGGAATCATAGCCCAAATGCTGTCGAAAGGGGTATGTGTATATAAATGAAAACCCCTCCCCTTAAAGTGTGATATAAAATCTGAAAGATTTCAGATTTTATTTTTAATCTTTCATATTAAATATTTTTTAATGTATTCGACGCTTTGTAAGCCGAGTATAAATAAGAGTTGATTTAAAGTGAATGCCTCATGTTAAAAATATTAAATTGGAGATTGCAATTAAACTTTGAAGACAGAAGTTGTAGAGTAGTCAGTTTCTTGAAACTTGGTGCCTCAAACGCCTTTATTTTTGTCACTCACTGGCGCGTCTATGCTTGGAATCGTTAAAGAAAAACCAAAATAATATAAATACGTAAATAGTTAAAGTAAAAAGGATATAATAATCATAATAAGATGCAAAATAAATGCAAAATGAAATCCTTAGTTAAAACTGTATACTTTAGGATAGTTTATTAAGCAGATTCCTTGGCTGAAAAGTAAGAAAAGATAACGTTTTTATTTTTTTTTAATTAAACAAAAAAATTGTGAATATGATTATTCAGAAAAGTATAAGAACACAGGCAGAGCCTTAAGCATTCAAATTCGCATCTAAAAAAGAATAATTTTGTCAATTTCTAAAACACAAACGTTTCCACAAGAAGCGAATTATGCGAATATTTTAATCTTTCAATTCTAATGATGATACATGAAAATGCTTCTTCCGACGATGAGATAAGCATAACTGGTATTTCGCCAAAGCGAAGAAATTCAGCATTTATTAACAACGATCTCATTTGTCTGTATTAGATTACAAAAAATTGTAGGTTTTTTATAATACAGAGATGAAGAAAGCTTTTTAAAGGTACGAATAGTTTCATGCATATGTATATATAAATTCGCGATCATTAATTTTTATAATAGGCAATGCCAAAATCTTGTTTAATTCGCAAAAAATATTAACTAAATGACTAAATAAATAAACAAGAACAAATTCTGAAATATTTCAGATTATAACGGTCAACAAAAGGGTTTGTTAAGATTTTTTACAGTTACGCTAAGCTCGCAGTCTACCAGTCTTCTGCTGCACTCACTACTAATAATTTTTTTGTCTTTTTAGTTGTATTATTAAGAATACTTTTTCTCACTTACGTCATATACAGTTCAACACCAAAATTACTTTACAAACTGCATAGGAGTGCACCTTTAGAATTCCCGATGTATAACTTTAAATATTGGCATACACTTTTCTTTTCTCAGCTCAACATATCAATGTTCAGTTTTCTTACAAAGACCGACTTTCAAACCTTTCCTTTTGTCTTTTAATTGTTAACGCTTTTTATAGTTACTTTATTTATTAAATATCACGCTCATGGATTATGCGCCATATAAAATTCGATTCAACAGCAAAATCACAAAACGCTGGAGACGAAAATATTTTTCTGTACAGTGTTGCCACTGCTTTGATACAGGTGCCAATGCAGCTTAAAGGGCTTTTACTGTATGCTATTCAATCTAAACTAGTATGGGATGCATTCTCAAATCTGTTACCTGTATTTTGTATATTATAACCAGAACTTAAAGTAACCAACGAGCATTTCTACATTCTGCAATTTGTTTGTAATGTGCAATGTTTTCTTTTTTAAGCCTCTTGTATAAAACCCTATGTCTTATATAATAAATTACATTATTCAGAATCTGTGCTGAATTGTCAAGAGTAATATCCAACATATTATGTAACATAGAATATACAGTGTATTAAGTATAGCAATGACCTTTGTAGATGTACCTTAAGTATATTGCAATGATCAATGCAATGCATATTATGAAATGTGTAGTGTATCCAGTATGTGTAGCAATGTGTTAGCATGCGATGTAACCAGGAGACTGTTTGATTACAAAGTTATGTTTGGTATGTTTTCAGAGTACAACAAAATTTCTGTAACAATGAGCTTGTAAAATAACGTTATTCCATCAAAAGTGGAACAAAATGTATTGTGTACTCAAACATGTTACCTTTATTTTGTATATTCTACTTTATACAACGCATACAGATTAATCTGATACTTTGCCCTTGTATGACCATATAATGTCTTGATTTCGAAGTATAGATTAGTTGCGAAATCGGGTTAGTCTATGCAAGCCGCCCGGGCCTCCGGATCTTTATAATTGACCGAGCTATTGCGAAGAGCAACGTTGCCGGTTCCAAAATTAAAACCCAAGGGCACATGACATAAAAAAAATACGGACGTGAAGAAAATCTCAGATGAGAAAACGGAGAAAACGGGAAAAGAGGAGTACCAAAAGGAGCAAGACAATGCCTCCGGACCTGCTGTCACCTTTCATCTTATATACTCCCACTTTTTTAAAGGACGACTGGAGATTATGGGACCCAATCGCCCAATTCTGGTGATGACGAATTATCGTACACCACTTATTATTTCAGACGACACTGAAAAATCTTTAGTTTATTTTGAAGCAGAAGATGTGAAAAATGAGCGATGTCGTTGCCGAGACTTGAACCTTTAACTTTCGAATACGCACCGAGTGTGGTACCATTAAACCACGAAGGCATGTTGGAAGGAAAGAGAAAGTACTTTATAATATATATACTCGAGATACCTCGTAGCACTTTACAGTTTAATTTGAACTCTTTGCTGTCAATACAATTTTCTGACACCAAGAAAAACACTTTAAATATTTACCGATAATCTCCGCATTATCTTGATTCGCTAGACAAATGCCTTACAGATTTGAGAGTTCTAATTAACATTGACAAATTAAATCCGATCTATTTCGGCAAACGTCGTTCGCTCAATTTTACCCTTTTCACATTAAAATGATATTATATTAAACCGATAATACTTCTAGTCTTTACTCCTCCCCCTTAATGGATACACCCTGGAAAAATCACCCATCAAGAAATACTTCTCAAAACTGTTCACATTATTGACTGGAATACAGTAAGGAGAGTTTTATTTACTAAAACAGAGTACTACAACAAGGTGTTCGCAATATTTACTACATCATTACAGCGCTTAGATTTCAATATAAAATCATAAGCTATGAGCCCAATAAAGCACTCATATCTAGCTAATACTCTTCTGCTTAAAAATTAGCATCTTTTTAACGCGACAATTTATAGCTTTTCACATAGAAAAACATTATTAATATTTTTTTACAGATATGCGTCACCCGTCTTTCGCTATGTGTAACAGAGAAGTGGTTGAGAATTCCCGAAACTTCAAAATACGGTATGCTCTTTCATAGTCTAATAGATTATCTGGTGTTATTTAAAATTTCCGGAGTCAAACGTAAACATGACTACGTGTGTTCGGGAATTTCATGCAAATTTACAAAATGATATATTTAAGGAGCTCGTCGTTTTTTTTAAATGAACCAGAGTTCAAAGGATGTTTGAAAAGTAGACTCAAGCACACTCTGAAAAAAAATGTGCAGTTCTATATATCCTGTTTTACTGGGAGGAGTGACGAAATTTAACTTTTTTAACGTGCGGTTTTCATGTCTCGAAATCTCGAATTAGGATATGGTTTCTATAAATAAATAGCATTGTTCTAACATAGGTATTTTGACACAAAATTGGACTTTTTCTGATAAGACATTTAATTTCCTTATTTCGATTCTACGGCTCAAATTATGCCTAAATAGTAAATTTAATAAAATTTAGTATGTAATTTACAGAGAAGTTAAAAAGTTTATCTTGGCGCACCTTTTTTTTTAGTTTGAGCTAGGTAGGTTTTAAGTTTGAGGCTTTCATTGTGTAGGAGTGGAAAAAACGGTGCATCGTTTATTCTTTCAAATATTTTTAAGAAAGAGCGTAAACCACATTTGGCATTATTGCAGCTTATAACAAATATTCCAAGTTTCAAAAAAACGTTAATAAATAAATTCAAATATCTTGTAAAATTTTGAATAAAAAAGATTGATATTTTTGAAGTATGGATAGAAATACGTCTTCATTAAGGTGATGGGGAAAATGATTTAGATTTTGTTTCAAAACTGTTTTTAAAAATTACTAAAAGATATAAATTTTAAAAGCAAATCAGAAAACAGCTGAGAATTTTGTTTCGGAGTAACCTAAATTTTGAACACTAAAAGAAGAATTGAAGTATGTATGATAAACAAAATATATTAATAAATATAGATATAAATCATTTAACATTGAGGAGCTAAAATTCTAAGAGGTAATGCTTTAAAGACTACAAGTGCGATTTTTACAAAACTGTGCACTTTGACATAGTTTGAGTTGTAGAATCAAAATATGGAAAATAAATTGGTATGTCATTTCAAGAAAGAGTCCAGTTTTGCGTCAAAAGACCTACGTTAGAACAATACTATATATAAATTTAATATATATCCAGCAACGCTCTTTCAAAACATGGAAAACGTAAGTTAAATTTTGTCAATCAGCCCAATACAACAGGAAATATGGAGATGTCCCATTTTTTGTGCAGAGTGCACTTCGAATTATAAGTTTCAAATAGAAAGCATTTGTGACAATTCTATTTAGTGATTAAGAAAGACGCGGCTAAAATCACCAGTAGCAGTTATTGTTTTTGAGCGAATAATAAAAAATTGTACTGAATGTAAAATCATGATAAGAGCAATATTAAGACCTTGCTCTGAAGAGTTTTCTTTCCAGGTTTATATAATATATTACTGTAGCATTTTGTTTGCTTTCATTTTTTTTCTTACTACTTCATGGAAATCGTTATTATTAAAGATTTCTCATTAAATTATCACAGCACACTGTTGTAAGTATTTTAATCATATTTACTTCTAGAGATACCCTTTATTCTGCAAAATTCAGATTTTATACATGAGATATAGTATATGAAGCTACTGGTAACTGTACACTGCATTTTCTTTTCTAATATTGCAATTAGATAATTGCAATTTCTAATATTGCAAATTCAAATATTGCAATTCCTAATATTGCATCTTCGGTTTCTTAAAAGTTCTCGTACTAAGGGATGAATTGTTTGCTGATGACGATTAAATTCTTCTTCGATAAAATTTGGATCTCTTCCCAGATAAATTTTGAAAAATACAAGCTATAATTTTCATCTTTAAAAAACCTATTTTACTATTAATTTCTAGTAATGAAAGTGATCAAAGTAAGTTGTCGGACTATAAATTAAATCCCTTAGTCAGTTAATAAGCAAATTTATTTGTTTTTAAATTTAAATTGTTTAAAATACAAGTTAATTGCAAATTCAAATTGTTTTGAATTTATTTTATGTGATAGATTTTATAATACGCATTTATTCTCTGTTTCAGATATTCCATAAATTGTTAGAACTTTCCATAAATTGTTATTTTTTCCATAAATTGTTAGAACTGATTCCATTTTATGATAAAAGGCAGTATGGCAGTATATCCTAATTATATCTTTCAGTGATGCTATTCCATAAGAATAAATAGTAAATAGCTCTTTGATATGATCTACAGAAAATAAATGTGACAAAATACAAATTTAAATTTTTTAAATTGCTGAAGATTTCTAATGTTTTAGTAAAATTAGAATACTCCATTGAAATATGAGATAGGATTTAACTTTTTAAACAATGTAACTGCTATGTGCCTTTCCGAAATCTACTTGAAATTTTTTGAGGTACGTTGAGAAACTGAGTACAACAGAAATCGAAATAGAATTTCTAGAGAAATTCTTATTCAGCCTCTCATCAATTTAGAATAAAAAATCAAAAGGAAAGTGATTTTTATTTATTTTTTAAGAAGCTAAAATTCTTAATCGTAAACGATGCTGTTGACATGGCATAAAGTATAACTTAATTTCAGAAGAGCTCAAAAAGCATTCTTAAAATTTCCGCGTAAATTAATTCTATTTATTCTATTGGAAAAAGACAGATAGCAGAGAGAGAAATGTTGCTATATCTCAATCTCAATATGTAATGTATTCTTTTCAATGGTTATGAATATGAAACTTGTTAACAGGAAAAAGCTGTAAAATTACAATAACGTTGCTCGTATTATTATTCTACACTTAAATGCATAATGATTTTGGAAACATAATGTAATAATCACAATAATGGTGCAATATTTGTCATAGACTATGTAGGATTATAAAATACAACAAATTAATGTACTGAATGCATCAATTACAGTTATCAATAAAAATGAAATAAAGATGCACAGTTTTTAAAAAAGTATATACAAGATTTTGAATTCTCTTCTTTTATAAAGTAATGCAGTATATTAATTTGAAAGTTAAAATAAAAATTCTTACGCAGTGTTTAACACAGACATCAGGAAAATAGGCCATAGGATAAGCTATTTGAAGATAAGGTTTTATCTACTGTGGTATGACGATACTTATTAGGATGTGTACGCTTTAAATGCTCTATAATGTAATTTGGAATTAAAAGGATGCGAAAAATGAAAAGAATCATTTAACTTCAAATCTTAGTCTCATTTATCTTTGTAGAAGACGTATCTTATTCCGTAGGTCAAAGAAACCTAATGTCATACATTCTCATAAAACCTTGTAGAGACATTCGGTTATTTAGAAGCAGAAGAGATGAGAAATGAGCAATGCCCTCGCCGTGATTCGAACCACGGACCTGCCGAATACGCGTCAAGCGTGCTGTCCACTACACCACGAAGGCATACTAAGAAGGCGGTAGAAATACCTTATATACGTTCCCTTTTAAAGGGTGACTGGGGATTTAGGGGACCGAATCGCCAAATCCTGTTGGTGAAGAATCATCAATCACCACCTTTTAGTTCGGGAGTCACTGTAGATACATTAGTTTACTTCGAAGCAGGAGAGATGAAATTGAGCAATGCCCTCGCCGGGACTTGAACCACGGACCTCTCGTGTACGAGTCGAGCGTGTTGACCACTACACCATAAAGGCATGCTAAGGCGGGAGAAGTACCTTATAACCTTATAGTAAGAGATAGTTTCGGCTGGGATGAAAACGCGTTTTTGACATATATATGTTTTCAGATTTTGTTCACTGCCAGCCTTCAGAGAGAATCTCTATTACACACTGCATGTTTCATTAATTACAAAATAATTAATTTTTAAAATAAATCTTTGCATATTAATATCCTTATGCGGTATGACAATTGTTTCAAATGACTTAATTCTATACGAATGCCCAAAAGTAGTTTCATTTTTTAAGGTCATAGCATGTTTTCATTAAAAAATGGAATCTATCATTTCGCAATGGTCACTTCAAATGGTATTAAAAGAACGTTTCTAAAGAAACAGAAGTACTTTATACATTTTTAGATCAACATTATAACATTCAGTATTTTAGAGACATACTATTCAGCTGTGTTTTCATTGCATATGCATAATTAAATAAAGTGTTCGCTTTAAAATCTTGAATTTAATACTTTCCTATAACCGAGTCCGATGTGATTTCTGGTTCGTGCACTAAAATTTATTTATATTTTATATAATGTCACGTTTCGAATATCTATCGCATAAGTCATGCATAAATACATTCAACAGCAGCGCCCATGATAAAAACGTTAATAGTTAAGTATTCATTCAAAGCAATTTTTCTTTCAAACAATAAGATCACGTCATTTCAAGAAAATGGATACTTGTGTACGGCATCTAGGAGGAATCGTGACTCGCGGTCGATGAATGGAGAAAGTTACTTTAGAGCATTTTTATTTTCTTATTTTCATCAAAATATTTCCCAAAAGCCAATTTTCTAGCATAGTTTTGAGAAACTCTAAACGTAATAGAAAACAGCATGGAAGGAAAATAGTTTTCTGAGGTTGTTCTTCAAAATTTTAACGAATTGCATATCGATTTTAACATAAATTGGTTTTTCCGACCTCGTAAAATCATCTTGAAATCATGAAAAGGCAATATTTTGGTTTAAAAGGAGATTAAATTTATTTTGCTGTGTATTTGTGAGACACGTTTTCGAAGTCAAAATTGGGTTTACTCTACTTGTTCAAACATTCATTCGAATTCGAAAAATAATAAAGTCATAAATCGTTGAATTTGTAATTGTTCTTTCTGTAATCTGATCTTAATGTGTAAAATTTTTACAATTCTTTCCCATAATTAATAGTGAAATCTGTGTCATTATTAGCTGTGCGAATATCTCGGTTTAATCACGTGTTTTTCTCGTAACATTAGACATTTTTGGGCAACGTACACACAAATAAATAAATAAAATAAAATAAGATTAAAAAAATTATCTTGATTTTATGAAAATAATAAAAAAGTAATCCGTTGAGCAATTTTGTCCTTAAATTTATTTTTAAGTGTAATGTTTGAAGAAACCACTTACTCTTAAAACTGTGTAAAATATTGCATATTTAACATAATTTTAAAAAATAGTTTGACTATTTAAAATGGTTCGATACCTCTGGTTTGAAGTAAAATAAGTCGATAAGACACCTGCTAAACTCTGATATTTCAACATTTTATTTCATACTGAAACAGACAACAAAAATTAAATTTTGCTGTTTTGGAAAATGTTGTATTGTTTTCTAGAATAAGCAAACTTTAAGTTTAATTGAGTATAAAAAATAAATTCTATTTCTATTTTTTCTAAAACAGGAAAGAAAGACAAACGAGTTATCTCATCATTAGTTATCTCAATTTAAGTGAAAGGTCAAACTTCAGCAGTAAATGGATTTTTTATTATTAAAATTGAAAAGGAGTTTTGCAGGCAATTGATTTAGGCATTACCGGTTTGGGATATCGTCACGGCTGTTGCACTAGCCACCTTTTTTTTATTTATTTTTTTTTATTTTTTTCATGAATGCATTTGAATGGACATTTGTCCATTCAAACATAAATTACAAGAAGCCTGATTAACATAGTGTTGTTAGTAATTAGTTTATCCTATGTTAGTAAACACTATATACAATATATATATATATATACATATACAAGTTCATATGACGCAGACTACACACTCTTTATCAGGCTTGTCGCCTGTTACATTACTCTTTGTCCATTGACCCGATGTGTTGATGATAGATGTGTGCCATGATGGATTTGATTCTTTTCAAGCAGCAGAGTTCAGCAAAACGTATATTGAACGGAATGTTCCTGGCATTCGGAATGTACTTGAGCCTAAGAGCTGCTGTGTGTGGGCAATCAAGAATGTGCATATTACATTCATGTATTACTTTCAAGTAATTTGACATATTACATCCAAATATTTACATACAGTCATCAGCCTCACTTCCCCTTGCCCGAAGACGTATTTCTTCTGAGAAACCTAACGCAGTATGCCGTAAATCTGCTACGGTTGAAGAAAGCTTGTAACAGGAAGTATTCGGACTTGATTCTTTTGAGACCAACCTTTTTGTGCCGACCCTTAAACGTCCTCTGTCGCCTTCGTTCCGGTTTTCCTGCCAGGGAGGTGTCTTTCACAACCTTTTTGGGTACATATTTCGAGGCTGGAAACTCTCTGGTAATTGTAGGTAAAGATGTTACCAGCTTGGCTAGCTCACTTTTTCCTGTTATCTCTTTGTGACCACAGACTAAGTTAGGGTGATGAGCAGTTGCTTATGAAAATAGATCCCATAGTATGCCTTCTTGAGGGGCATTGGCTTTCCTTAATTGCATGTGAAACTTTTCAGCTCTCTGTACAGAAGAGAAATTCGCTGTATTTTTATTTTTATTTTTATTTTTTTGTTGTTGTTGTTGTTTCCGTCCGTGTATTTGCTTTGCGAAGAGCATACGTTTTTAGTGTTAAATAACTCTTACCTACGTTCGAAGATATATCGTGATCTATTATACTTAGAAACGAAGGAGAAGAGCCAAAAGTTTGCATTTGAAGAACTCTGTCAACTGAGTACAATATTTCTATTCTAACTATTTCTATTCTACGTACAATAGAAATGCAAATAACGTTGAGTACATCATTTCCGATGTACCTATGATCGAGCATAACTGAATGACTTGTTATAGTTATTAAAAAAGGAGAACAATCAAACGTTCTTAGATGAATGACAAGTTTTGCAAGACGAAAAGAAATGTATCGTTAAATCTACGTTTAGTAATCAAATAGAATATAATATATATTAGATAGAATTATATAATATATATATAGAGAGATATAAATCAAAAAGTAAAGGTCTGAATGAAAAATAAAAAAAAATTCCGTTATAAAAATATGAAGGTCTAACTTTATCTCTCCGGGTAAAGTTTACCAATCCAAATAAACGCAAAAAGAAGAAACATTCTAATATATATATATACAGTGGTGGCGAAAATTGTGGACACTTTTGGAAATTTTTATGTTTTTGAACTTTCTATGCTTATAGAAAACGTTACGTTTCACAAAATGCAAACTTGTATATTTTAATTCGGAAAGCGAATGTTTGGATCTCAGTATCTTTATCATCTGTTTCGGGCACTTTTTTACTCGCTTTTATTTCTTACATATTTATGTTTTGCACGCGATAAAAGACTAGAACTAAGAGGTGGCATTCATGGGTTTATTTACAGCGTAGTGTGAAAACTTTTCTTTTCAATGTGTCCTTAATTTCTTAAAGAAAATGTACTTCAAAAACTGAAGAATATGCAATCAGCTAAAATCTTTCATAAAGTGAAGCAAAATTGCAAGTTTCTGATAATGCTGTTATTGCAATTCAAAGTATCCTATTATCTTTGATACAATGTTCATTCTTGGATTACGTGAAATCCAATTAATGTAAAAATGAACAATTTTAATTAAAATCTTAGTATTGTAGCATAGTAAATTTAAAGAACGATTGTTTTCTGTACACATTTTATATTAGACGGAAATTAGAGTTTCAAAACACACACAAAAAAAAAAAAAAAAAAAAAAAAAATCTGAAATGTTTCAGATTTTAAATTACGTCCAAAGGGGCGTTTTTTAAAATTTTGTGTGTTACCTTTCTCTATTAAATATCATGTTCCTCGCACTTAAACCATAAGATCCAGTGCAACAGCAATATCGCAAAATAGTTTTAAAACGAGCATATCTTTAGAATTTCCGATACAGAGACTCACGCGCTGGAGATAAAAATGTTTTTTTCTGCACAACGTTGCCATTGCTCGCTTTGAAATCCTTCAGTTTGTTAATCAAAAATTCGTCAAAGTTTTAAAAAATAGGAAATCGATCATAAAACAAATTTCAAATTTCAAATTTGGTCTTCCACATGGTCATATTCGTTGGAGGATTACGTTATTCAAAATTCGATGACTCTATGTACCGTTATTTTATGACAATGTGAGAAATATACATACATTTACGCAGATTTTCATTATTTAATTTCTTCAAATATAATGCAGAACTCTAACATTTTATGGCAACAGTTTGAAAAGTGAACCGACATTTATCCGTCCGACGCAAAATGCCAAAACGAAATTAATAGTCCTTCGGGATTCAAATCCCTTTGGACTAAAAAAAAATGTATTATGACATTAAGTTATAAAAGTTAAGATAACTTTTTCTTATCAGTTTAATTAATTTAGTATTAATATGTCCATCTAGAAAAGACTAAATATAAAGAAATCTTTCTTCCTGCCGACGTTCTTGTTCAAGTAACATATTTTCCACTCTAATATAAATCTAAAACAAATAAATAAATAACAAAAAAATAATGAAAAGAAACTTTTGAATCTTGGAATTACTTAATTATGTATGCAAATACTGAGATTTTACTTCTGAATGAAGAGATTTTTCTGTTCAGATGAGTTAGGGTTAAGAACTAAAATCTTATTAGCATTCACAAATACATTAAACGGACAATAGTACTCTCATTTTAGAAAAATAATAAGCTTGTATATAAAGTGATATTATTTACATAACTCTTTCATTTTTTAACTAATGCCAAGTGTATTTTAGTAGGTACGATGTAGCACGCAGCACGCCATCCTATGGAGCGTTTCATGATGCCCTCAGCAAAAGAGAGTAATATCCAAATATGTTGTCAGGAATAATTTCAGATCTTATATCATTCAATGTAATTTAAATGCACAATTATTAAGATATTATGAATTCGCAAAATCCCAATAAACTGATAACTTGTGCCAGTGAACTGATAACCATCGACTTAGCCCTATACAACTTTTAAGTCAAACATTAAACTTCGTTCGTATCTATCACCGGAATTGTTGTTGTTGTTGTCACTTATCTTACTTGTCCGATAGTAACATCAGAACAACCCCACGAAATTCATCATGGAAAGGAGTGCAAGTTGACACCTTCCGTTGGAAAGAGCCTTGAGCAAAATACAGGTGATAGTACGAAATTGATCAGTTCCGCCCCCAAATTTAATGGACAGCACCCCGAGGTGGGCGGGTCCGAGAGTCTCCCATTCCTCTCTTTTCCTACCATCAACCTCTCGAAATGACTTTAGGCTTGCCGCATATTTAGAGTGTCCCCATGCCTAACAGGCACTATACATTTACTAACAACCATGCCTTCTCCAGGATTCGAGCCCGGGCTCTTCGTTACGCCATTCAGAGTAACTAACTACTATCTCAGTTGTGCGGCATGACAACAGTAAAAACATTTTGTTTATGATGGATAAACATCATTCAGCCAAAAAATATTAGTTTATTAGTGGTAATTATCAAGTTCAATGACTTTAGTTTTCACAATTTACCTGGTAACATCAATTTCATTATTTTACTCATAAGGTGCAGAAAGACATAGCAATCATACATTAACTACACTTCTAAGCATTAAATGTGGCTTTATATTTATATATATATGTAAGATAAAACTATAAAAGCAACCTTATATATATGTCAGATAAAAATATAAAAGCTATATGTAAGATAAAAATATAAAATCATCCTTTTGATTTTAATTGGCTACAATCTCTTTCAGTTTTATTTAATTTGGAGACTTCCTCTATCCGTCTAAACATAACGCCATGAGTCTAAACTGCGTCATTCAAATCAATCATGCGCTCCTACGTAACGCTTAATGCAGATACCTCTTGCCCATCGAATAATTGTAAAACAAAACTTTTTATAACTCGGAACTGAAACTTTCTGACTCCCTCCCTTTTTCCTCTGAGGTACTGCGACACTCTTCCTTTTTCGCCTACGCTTTCATGCTGTTAAGACGCCGCTGTAATTATCTGTGTTCGCTTCTATCGTTATAGTTTCAAAATTGTTTTAGAAATAGGTACGACTGAAGTGCCAAGTGAATTATGGCCACAAATGTGAATTAATAAATATGGAATTTAATCTGGGTAGACTACTTCTTCTTCAAAATGGATGGACGCGCTAAGCATCAGGTATCTACGCTAAAACACCCGCTGCGCTTCTACGAAACATACTACGCTTCTACATCTCAAGAGTCTTATAACAGTGCTTCCAAAATTGTGCTACCAGTAAATTTTTATTGCCCGAAATGATTGGATTACGTAGTACTAACCTCAATGGGACATTTATTCCTCAGTTGGATTTCTGTAGAATAGTATCGGCAAGTTCATCATTCTAAAAATTATCATTGAGTATATCATTGAGTATTCAAATATAGTGTACTGTCATTACACAACACACACACACACACACACACATATATATATATATATATATGTGTGTATGTATATATATACATAAATATATATATCAGGATTATTATTATAAAATTGTGTTTTAGATCAACTCAAAAATTCAAATGAAAAAATGATTAAATCAAAGTAAATTCTGTAATCATTAAGTGCATTTTGTGCAAATAATTTGAATGAAATTGACAGCGAATAAATAACTTTCAATGAAATTGATATTGATTTATTAATCGCATTTTCTGTGTACTATTCCATCAAGTGATAGAATAACAGTAAAGTTCGTAAAATGCCTTTTAAAAATTTTAGTTAATGATTCTATTATTTACGTGGCAATTAGGTTAAAACGCATAATCACAGTTTTTCACATTAGTGGAACACAATTCCTAAGTTAAATGTAAAACCATATAAGGTGCGAAATTTTATAAGAAATTTTACTAGTCATATTCATTACTTGAGAAATTCTAATATGACATAAAACTCAACTTTAAAATATGAGTAGATATTTTGAGGAAACAATAGTTTAATTATGTAAATCACGAAATGAATCAAATGAAAGTCGAAACGGATAAAACATAAGAACGTATAACGTAAATGTTGCTAAAGCAGCAATCAAAACTATGAAAGATTTATAGAGAAACATTGCAAATTAAGTTGTTATGAATCTGTAAGAAACTAAATTTTCAAAAATATAGAAGAGTATTTTTATAAAAATGAAAATTAAATTAAAAGCAAAATAGTAGCGTAATAGCAAAGAATATATATATATATATATATATATATATATATATACAAAATATATATCTACGAATATATATATATATATATATATACAAAATATATATCTACGAATATATATATATATATATATATATATATATATATATATATATATACAAAATATATATCTACGAATATATACGCAATATAAACGAAAGTCCCGAAATTTAATTTCAAACTCCCAGACCAGAAAGATTTAAAAAGCATAATTTGCAGCAGATTGTTTAAAAGCATTTCCATATTTTTATTTTATTGCTCTAGAATTGTTTCATTTTTCGTTTGAAAGTTGTAAGGTTTCGTTGTGTTACAATTTAATTTAGGCTTTGTTTATACAGTTAATGCTTTTTATATTCATATTCCTGCTTTTTTATTAATCCATGAAAAACTTAGTTCTGCAACTCAAATGTGTCTCTAAAACTGTACATTTATGTATCTATGCTTAACTTACATATTTCATATTGTAACATGAATGAAACTTTTTATTATTATTTATGGAATAAATGAAGGAATTATAAAATTTTCATACGTTAACTCGCACGAGTTAGAATATAAATTATATTTACATATAACATTGTTCTAACATAGGCAATTTGACACAAAGTCAGACTTTTTCTGAAATAACATACCAATTTTTTCCATCTTTCGATTCTACGATTCAAATTATGCCTAAATATTAAATTTTTAAATTTTAGGTGGGAAATGTATGGGAAAATTAAAATTTATCTTCACATATTTTGTTTAGTTTGCGCAGGAATAATTCACTTGCGAACTTCTTATTTTATACCAGCCTATTTTTCCTTTTCTTTTTTTTTTTGTACACGAGTAAAAAAATGGCCATTATTCATATTTTCAAATAACTTTGACAAAGTGCATAAATCACATTTGGCGTTATTATCGCTTATAACAAATATGTCAAATTTCAAAACGCACCAATATGTAAATTCACGTGCATCTTAGCAAATTTTGAATAAAAAACTCTAATCTTTTAGCAAGTATGCTTAGAAATACATTTACTTTAATATGATGGTAAAAATTTTATAGTTTATAATTTAAAATGCCTTCCAAAAAATTTATAAAAATATTTAAAACCGAAAATTTTAAAAATAAGTCATAAACTATATGCAAATTTTATTTGGACTAAGCCTAAATTTTGAATTCTGGAAGAAGGAATCAAGTAAGTTTAATAAAAAAAGAGCTATTAATAAATATATATCAAATTCAACTAACATGGAGGAGCCAAAATTTTGAGAGCTAATGTTAAATACTACTCGTGCGAGTTTTACAAAACTTAACAGTGTGATATAATTTGAGTCGTAGAATCGAAATATGGAAAAAAAATGGCGTGCCATTTCAGAAAATGTCCATTTTGTGGTGAAATAAATATATTGGGAGAATGCTATATATATGAATCTAATATGTATCCTAAGTCGCACTTTCGAGACATGAAAAACTCAATTTGAATTTCGACAATCGGCCTAGTAGAACGGGTGATACAAAACTGTCCCATTTGTTTTTACGCAATGTACAATAACACATTCTGATTATTATTATTACACGCAATTGATTGTTATTACACGCAATGTGTAATAACACATTCTGATTATTATTATTACACGCAATTGATTGTTATTACACGCAATGTGTAATAACACATTCTGATTATTATTGAGAAAAACATCACACTTCAAGAAATGAGCTTGAAGAAAAAGGCTGTATATACTAAATAAGAAAGCGAACAGGCTCTATATGTTAAATAAAAAAGAAAATAGGCTGTATATTTATATAAGAAAGAAAAGTAGCAATATGAGCACGTTTAAGTGCATCTTATAGTTCAAACGCTGAAGTATCTACTTCGCAGCTCTAATATTGGAAATTTCTTAAGATAGTATCTATTTAAGTATCTTAATTCCCTAGAATATAAATTTTACTTTGCTTCTGTCCATATTATTGATATTTTCTAATATAAAGTTGAATTTATTTGCATTTTTCTGACGTCTGGTGACGTAATTTAAGGGATAGTTAATTAGATAATTCCATTAAATGTCTTGCTTCCATTCTTTCAGCTCAATAACAATGTCAATATTGAAATCTACCTCTAACGCTGTTTTGCATTCATATTGTTCCTACACGACTCGGTATACTTCACTAATGCAAGATTATAGATAATGAAGGCAACAGCACAAACCTGTAATATTTTTATATTTCTAACTATGTTTTGAGCATTTTAATAAATTTATTTTTTTTAAATTTAATTTACGTAGTTGAAAAATTTATTGAATTAAATCTTAATGAAACTAATTTCACTCAAACCACAAACAAAACACGTGATACAAATAGCTTGATGCATCCATTCTTATATTATATGTTAATATTCATGCATTATAAATTTCATTAAAACGATTTTTGAAACATATATTTTTATTATGCAAATCCGAGGTGTGGAAGAACTGGGACTTCAGTGATTTCATATTCCGGATTTAGGATATCAGTTTAAATTTATAAGATGATATGTAGACATGGCAGCATTGGGGGCTTAATTTAATGTTTAGGTCAGATAGAAAAACCACCCCTCCCAAACAGAACCATTCGAAAGGAAAATTTAACCTAGCCAATACCAATACAAGCTCAATCTATTATCATCGGCCATAGTACCCCTCCCTAGCAAGCAAGTCTTTGAAAATAAGGAGGTTGGAAAGTGTGTGTGTGTGATTATGGCAAGGCCTCGAGGGGAGAGATGCCTTCGTGAAGGACCTTCTAAGGGAAACTGGCTCGTATGCATGTTATACATGGGGAAAAACACGAAAACGCCCATGTAGCCAGCCCGTTCGCGGTATTCGAACCTCGGATCGAACTACCAGTGTTCAGCGACTTTACCGCTCGGCCGCTGGTGGGCGGAGGTTGGAAAGAAGGAAGTAGAGTTCGTAGTTTCTCCACTACCAGAAAATAAAATCTGCCTAACAAGCGGTGACTGGTCCTGTTTATGAGATTTAATCATTGGTCTGATAAAAAAAGTAAGTATTACTCAGGTTAACGATTTCAATTTATAGACTACTTTGATTCCATGTAAAGTTTAATTTTTATTACATCCATATACAATTGAAATCAGGCAGTTTCATTTTAATCCCTAATATATATATTTAAATTAGCCGACCTGGATATTCTGTGATTAATTGTGACTAGTTACAGCCCCATCGGGCTCGGGAAAGAGTCTCGGATAAAGAGAACTGCGGCAGCTCTACAGAATGCAAGGACACTTTATAATCTGTCGATCTGAAAGTTTTCGTGTTGACAGACTACTGCAAAGTTATATGAGACCGCTGAACACGTATTTAAATTACGTTCGCTTCAAATTTAATTTCACAAATCAACCATTTTAATAAATTTAATAAATAATTTAGCTACATAAGTATTCTGAATAAGATTAAATGTATTTTCAACCCACTAGAAATTACATTACTAAAGCAATGCATAGTTACCATATGCATTTCTTACCATATTTTTGAGAAAATTAAACCCAAAATAAAATAGTGAAATACACAAACAGTTTTGAGTTATCAGTTTTATAATTTCGTATTACAGACATGTTTTAGCATGAAACATATTGTTTCGTTATAATTTTTATTGTAATAAACCTAATAACAAAAACGCAACAGCAAAACAATATTTTAGTTTTAGGACATTGAAGTTCTTTTGGATCCTTCAGTAGCATTTAGAATGGAAATTTCAATGAAAATAGGAAATGTGAAAACAAAACTTATTATGAGATTATAATTTATTGTTTATGCTTATAGGCATACGTGTTCGTATTAAAAGTGATTGTTTTAGATATTTAGGTATATATAATATACAAATTATCATATTCCTTGACATTCAACCAATTCTCTTCTTTCTTAGTTAAACATCTTTAACAATTATTATTATTATTATCATTATATTTATTATTATTATTTTGGTATTAATATGTTGATTACACTCAGTTAATTTTATTTTTTCAAACAACATTTGGGTGACAAAGGATCGATAATAATTTACATTACGCATTTTTCCTCTTAAATCATCTAAATGCTCAGAATAAATATTATATATAATGAAACTGCGTGTCTTAATAGTATCTTATGTGGTATAAATAGCAAATATGTGGGTCTTGAGGTGAAGAATAGAGAATGTCAGATTTGGTTCAGACATTTAAACTCTGAAGAGCATCACGACATGAGAAGTTGAAAAACCAAGGTCACTTATTTCGGTTAGCAGAGGATTTGGAATAGAAGTGTACGGAAGTACGTGGGCACTCGTGTGAGGAAAACACCCATAATGATTTTTAAAATCAGTCTCTTGTTTAACTTATATGAGTAAATAAAGGAGTTTTATATGTCAAAATGTGATTTTCTTGGAAAGGTTTCGTCTATGTTAACTGACACATTGGAAGCATTTTTTAAATTATGGAAAATCTTTTCTCCGGGCACTTAAACACCTTCGAAAATCGTCTTAATCTTTTCTGCAGAAATATTAGCGTGTTTTTATATATTTTGTTCATACATGTCGTTCTTCTGCGTAATGTATCACATGCTTAAGAACGATATTATTCTATGGCTTTTCCGCTTTTTTTCCAGGACCTTAGCTACAATGCATAGTTTTGTAAAATTGGAATTTCTGCTGAATTTCATTTTTAAAAAATACATTCGAACATGTAACTACCAAAGTTTCAGGGTTGAAATAGTGATTCGCTAATTATCTAAAATCGGGTATATGGTTTATGTGGATCTCAATAAAACTGTACCATCTTGAAATGTGTTTGAACTTGCAACACTACTATTCGTTGGAACTGATCGTTACTGTTACCATGCTGTTATAACGTTAGAAAACGAAATTCCATGAACATGGCAAATCAAATTTCCACCATTATGTAAAATATTTCCATAGTTCCTCGATTGCTATTTGCAAAAGTAATAAAAAGCGTGACGCATATTATACGCATATTATATGTTTGCTTAATGTTATTTCTTCCGTGTACGTTTTATTCAAATTTAACTCTAACTTAACCTTCTATTATTTTTTGTATTTGACTTAAAACAATTACAAATTACACATTTTATTTGTATTTTAACTATTTCTGCTAACGTAGCTCATGAGGATTGTAAGACTCTGTAAAACAAAAGAAGATTGTAAGACAAAAGAAGCTAGCCATGAAAATCATGAAGTGGAGATTTTACAAGAATATTTCACATTTTAGGGAAAAACCGTACAACTTTATAACGGAAGGCCATGTACGATTGTTAAATAATCGCATTGATTTCCGCTTGATAGATTACCTGGAATTTAACTCTGAAAAATCACAGGTATATTTTATCTAAAATTTAGTTGAAATGCAAAGTACTATGAAGATTTGGGATGTAGGTAACTTATCCTACATTGTTAATTTCTAATGAATTTTGCGAGAGCAAAAATTGCTTTCTTATGAAACAATGCTCATATGTTCTTTTCCCCCATTGTGCTCAGTCAAAATGAAAACCTATCCTCATACTCTGTTCTTATCTCATTGTTTTGGCTTCGAAGCCCACAGTAACACATTATACTCTTTTCAGTAACATGATTTTCATATCAATACTGTCATATTATATTAAAATATCCAACTGTGGCATCTGCAATCAATACTTGCTTTCCCACTGAAGTAAACAGTGATTTGCACTTAGTTCATTATAGGAAAGTAAATTTTGGAGTGCATGAAAAATGTTAATTATAAGATTTGCATGCAGCTAAATTAAAATATTTCAATTCCAAAATTTTTTATTTAATTACTTTTATTATATTGCATTCTGATTTTAAGCTAGGATTTCCTAGGATATCATAGAGAGAAAAAATTAACATATCATAAAAATTGTTCAAGTTAACGGTTTATTATATTAATTCCCAAGCATCATTTATCAACAATATTATGAAAAGTATGCTTATTTTCAGCATGCTTCATATCATACATGGATTTAGTGTTCCTTACTGCTAAGTGGTTTTCAAATGTATACTCTTTAAATTATTTATGAACTTTAAAATTATGCGTTTTATAAAGAAAACAAATTATTAAAATATTAGATAATTCAGTATAAAAATAACTTCATTTATAAAAAATGAAATCAATTGAAATATTCCTAACCATTCAAAGGACTCTGGCAGTTTATTATCAATATTCATTTTGATCAGTGTAGTAAAAGCGCCATATATTCGTTTTCGACAAACAATTACGAATTTAAATTTATTAAATACAGAACTGAGAGTTTAAAAACGTACAACTGCTTCAAAATTTGCTTTATGCCTAAAAGATAGCTGTAAATAATTATTAAAATAAATTAAGAATTCATAATCTGTCTTTTTACGGGATAACAATATAGCCATATTTTAAAATTAATTTAAATTTTGTAGCGGGAAACGAAGTATGTGAGTAAGCAAGACAGTTGTAGAACAATTAAAGAAGGTAAGAAAATTATTACTTATATAAATAATAATAAAAAAATAATAATAATAAAATAAAGTATAAATAATACTTTCTATAAATTGTATATGATCTTTTCCTTCTAATACATTTATTTATACGTACATTTCAAAGAAGTGAAAGAGTGCATTTTTTTCATCGGATATTAAACAAAATTATTATGAATATAGAAACATACAGTAAGTTGATAAAAACACATTGAAAAATCTCTCATTTGACCCTTTTCAAATTGGGAGACCATGCTGTGCGTAGATAAAATAATCGCAATCATCATCATTTAATTACCCTTTGTTTACTTATGAGTTTCTTTTTAAATCTAGATATTCGGATACAACAATTACAAGAATCATCAGATTTCTCGTTGCAGTGCCAATTATGTGGAGCTATGCTTTATGTGTATTACGCCTCAATTTTTATGCACAAAAATTAAAATTTTAAAAAAAGTTACCTGTGGTGACGCTGTATCCAAAAAGAAAGTAGAAATAAAGAAAAGAGATTCTAATCCAGTTTCTTGATACGGCATTGCACAAACTCCAGCCCATATTTAAGATGCACCAAAGTAAAAAATCTCAAAAAAGTTTTCACTTTAAATGACAAAGTTAGTTCTGTCTTTTATCTGGAGCTCAACGAGGTGTGGTGTTAAAGCAGGCGCCACTATTTTTGTTTTGCTGCAGTTTCTCTTCCCACACCGTGGAAAAGTTTTACAGGCGCGTTGCGGTTGTCGAAAGACGGAGCTACAGCCCGACCGGTCTCTTCGAGATTCACGCGGTGTTTGTGGCGGTGTCCAGGGGAGCGATTTGCAGATTCTAGTTCGCAGGAATATTCCACTGGCGCATAGGGGTGAGCGACTGAATCGATCTTGGCGCATCACTTTAGAAAGTTTATTTTTATTGCATTTTTACATATAAAATATATTTATATTATTTTGATCATAAGTGCATTTTAGCATCCCAAATCATAAAACTTTGAAGAAAGTTCCTGTGCCATAGACCTATTTGCAAACTAAAATTTAAAAATATTTCTTAAACAAGCTTGGAAACAGTAAAAGAGAAAGTTTTTATTTGTAATTTATTTAGAATCTTGTTAAATTTTTCAACCAATTTTTTTGTATGGTATTGAATTTCCTTTATTTTATGAGGGACGCGTTTTAAACTTTTTTTCCAATGACTGAGCGTTTAAAACATGTTCCGAAATAACTGCTTTCAAGACCTATTGAGCAGGAACGTATTTCCTTTCATATGAACTCAAATGTCTCCGTAAATACCAAATTTTGTCTTACTTCGAGACTACATCAAAGAACTTCTTACTAAACCTTCTGTATAAATGCCAGCCTTATACAACTCTGACGTACGATTCATATAAAATTTCTGTATCAGATACCAGCATTGTTTTATTACATGACTAAAATATGACTCTACGTACGTAGATATCAGCATTTATTACATAATGAACATACGATTGTCTATTTCCTTTTAAATAACAGTATTTTTACGATATAAACTTTATTTCAGTTTAGAAATAACCAAATATTTAAACTCAAATCCAAAATACTGTTAATTCTGCAAGCATTACGAATGATACTCTGAGCATAGGCATGCTCTTAACTAACGTTAACGGCTTTGACGGAAGGTGTCCGATATCCATTGGCGGTCCTTTATTGGCAGGAATCTGTACATAGATTATTACTCTTCACCACACTACCATTTAGTCGGTATTACTGGAATCGGTGAACTAACATCTCCCTTGTGTAAAGATTATGACACTACTACGAACAAAACTATAAACTCAGAGAAACTTCTGATATATTTTTCAGAGGGCCTGTCATCTTTAAAAAGAATGCTGCGCATTAAGAGCAATTCGCAAACAAGCATGCGTATGTCTAGCAATTAAACGAACTCAGAAGTTTAGGGACGGTCGTGAATACATCGTTCAACGGCGTTAAGTGCATAGTCAGTTTTATAGCCACCCGTATTTAACAAATATGAAAATGTAGTGTCATTAGGTTATTTCGAGGCAAGATACATGAAAAATGTGCAATGCCTTCTCTCGAACTCAAAGCTCGGACCTCTCGGATACATGCCGAGTGTGCTAATCGTTACTCCACAAAGGCATGCCGAAAGAAGGAAGGAAATACCTTATAAAACTATCAAAAAATTCGGAAGTTATTTTACGTTCGGAACTATAAGAAACGAAAACTATATTTTATTTAGAAGCAATTTTGACTGGTTTAAAAGCAGAAATGTAGTGGCAAATTATAATGTAATAAGCTGTGTGTAATATTTTTAAAAGATTCTTTCTTTATTTCTGAAATATTTCAAATTTACTTGGTATAGATTGAAGTATTTTGACTAAAAACAGAAATCTATAAATTTTAGTACAATAGAAAGTTAAAATGTAGCAACTTTCTTTTGAACTTTTTAATACTCTGAAATATCTGTGTATAAAAGAATTAACGTTATTAGAAGGTATTAGCCGGTTTATCTGACTAGCTAAAATAACTATAATTTGTTCAGTACTTTGAATATTAGTGAAATACGCATTCATATCTACAAAAGGTAAGACGTTTACCCAAAACTCAAAAATATTCTACATTTCGTTTGCCACAAACATAAGTAAAAATATATATTTCTGAATTGAAGTATTTAACCTAGGTAAGAGGTTACGTTACATCCATTTTAGCGCACATAGTCGTTTTAGGCCATGTCATGTTCCCCAAGACATATATTGATCAGATAAAGTTTACTTAGTCTTTCTTTCTCTATAAATATTTACACATAATGAAAGCAAAAAACAAATACAGATCGAGAATAATTCTAGTGTTACAGGAAAATTAAATTACCAATAAAATGATAAGGAGGCTATCGTTGTTAACTTTTGCAAGTTTAAAATGCCTGTATCACACTATCTTAAAATAATGAACATTTCAAGTAAACCGCATTTGTTACGTGTCTTATCTTAATTGTACAGCGTTTATAAGGATCGACGTTGAAAACGTTTTCAGATAATACAGTTAAAGTTTACAATTTCCAAATAAAATTATTTAAAAAGTTTAAACATGCTTTTAGATCGACAAGATTTATCAAATAGGAGAAGAAGAATATCAACTATACCTTCGCCTAGACACGACCTCAGGATCCCTAACCGTCCGCCGAATTTGCTTTTAATTACATCACGAGAGCACGTGGTCAGAAGGGTAAAGATTCATTATGTATTTATCAACTAAAAATTATTTTTCATACTTATGGATCTAAAAATTACGGATTTTCATGAGATTATAGAATATTAAGTTAGGAACTTATAAATTATATATAAAAGCTCATTATCGAGGACAGTTTCAGAACCATCTCTCAAAGAAACCTGATTCTATGAAACGGTCTTTGTGTCATTTAATCGTAAATAAATTAAATACGTATAATTTAGCTTCTTCCCATAATTACGATGAATGCAGGTATACTTCTGTGAGTTTGCAGGTATATACGACCTTATCGTGAAATACATTCCCCGTTGCTGTTGAGGATATAATGCATACAGTTAGCGATCCTTATATTGACCATCGTTTACAGCAAATAACATTATAGCGAATAGTCGATATAATAAGACCGGTTGTCATAGTAAGACCTATAGTAAGACCGGTTGTGGTAATGGAAAGGTAGCTATAACGAGAACTTTGGTGGTTAAATGTAAGATAAGTTAAATTTTATTATTTGGTACATTTATCAGATAATTAATTTTATCACAATTTATTGATATATATATCTACATGTTTATCTTAGTTTATAAAACTACTAATCTATTTTGGCAGGGAATGGAACTTGGCTTTGGTAAAAATGGTAAAAAAAAAAAAAAAAAAAAAAAAAAAAAAAAAAAAACTGTATTTTTTTTAGTAAAAAGGTTTTCAATATAAATATGGTTCTTAGGATAAACTAGAAGTTATACGTAATCTTTATTTCGAACAAAAATTCAGTTTGTTTCCTGTAGCGATGAAAGTAAAGGACAAAAATTCTTTCAAAAAACAATCTTATACTTGTCTAGAATTGAACGCAGGATAAATAAATTATTATATTATTACGCTAAAGTATTGCAATATAAAATGCACATGAAAGTAATGGCGTTTGTGTTATTTCTAAAAGTTAGATTAGCACGCAAATGAGGAATCTATAAAGACAAAGCTCTTAGTTTCCCGGAATCAAAGTAGGGATTTTCGTATTATTATATCCACACGCTGACGTAACGACTCAAGCGTAAGACCGACGAAATTCCAGAATTCTTTGTATTCTTGGCGTAGTATTTTAATTACGGTTGAGACCGGAAGTTGTCAAATAATTTAACTCGCTTCATAATGCTTCTTTCGGATTCTGATGAGGGAAATGCTTAGTCTAATCCCAGTTTGTAAGAAGATACTACTTATTTTACGGATTTATTTTTTCAATTTTGTTCCTTGTAAAAGTTATCCTCAGTTGTTGTGCAAACATTTCAAGCAATGTTACTGAAGAATGATTAGAAACATAATCTCTATGAAAGTTAGAATATGAGCAAAATTTACTTTTACATAAAGCCTATTATTTGAATAAATTTTCTATTAAGGGAAGTACTGTATTTACATGAAGCAGGCAAATAAGATGCTTTGGAGCTATTGCCATCTTGGATGAGTTTCAAAGCGAAATATTACCTGTGAAACTAAAGAAACGCTTTTGCTATTATCTCTTTCTCCCCCCGTAATAATGAACAAAAATGTGAAGTATAAAAATCGATGACTTTGTACACGTGCTTGTTGAGAAGCTCTTATCTTAGGTAAAGATAATTTTCTTACAATAATTATTAGATGTTATTCAGTATTCATAAGCACCCTAGACCTTTCTATCAAGTAAACGTTAATGTTTACTCATCACAGAATCTCAACTTTATGAGGAAAATTCCTTTTCCACATCCTTATAGTCTATGTTTTCATGTAAGTCAATCTTCGTGGTATGTTGAAAATTTCAGCTAAAAGAATCTCCAGGAGCAAAGACATTTTATCGCATATAAAATTGGTGGACTTTAATTTCCCTGTCTGTTTTCTGAACTACATTTGGTTTGAGAAAATTATTTGAACTGCCGTTTTAAATATTATTGCCCTAGCATTGCTCTGTAGAGACATTAGGTTCTTTTCTGAAACAGAAGAGATGAAAAATATGCAACTCTTTCGATCGGAATCGAGCCACATTATTTTAGAGCTTCCCGTATTTATCAAATATGAAACTATAACGTCATTACGTTATTTAGATGCAGGATACATGAGAAATGTGCAGTGTCTTCACTAGGACCCGAACCTCGTACCTCTCAAATACACGCCGAGTGTGCTAATCGTTAAACCACGAAGGCATCCCGAAAAGACCTCTTTAATACGCGTCCAGCGTGCAGACCACCACATCACGAAGAGATGCCAAGAAGGTGGGAGATATACCTTATAGCTCAAATATTTTTTGCTTAACCTAAAACGTTAAAGAGATTTTTATTGAACTCTTGCCGAATATGTGATAATGTCCCTACAGCCTTTAATTGGAAAAGCGAGAAGCTGTAGTATCCGATACCTTGTAAAATATAATTGCATATATATCTAAATAGAGTCTGCGCGTGATATTCCTAATAATGCGGTTTAAAATCAATCCAACGTTCTTTAGCAAGACAAATCCCTTTATATTTACAACTAAAGATTGTTCGATATATCTAACTATGTGCATATATATGTCCGGGTTATCAATGTGCATGTCCGGAGAGAAATTAGTTTAGTGAATAAACCAATATTGATAATTATCCTTACACAGTAAAATAAATTAGGAAAAACAAAATTAAATAATGCAAGAGTGTTATTAACACAAACTCCACACGCACTGTCCAACACATGGTTCACAACCCAGGAACAGACAGGCTCTCTCTTCAGTTCAAATTTGCAATTGAATTGCAGATAAAACTGCCTGTAGAACCAAAGAGCGTGTTCAATTTTGGTATCGCTCTGATGTGGGTTTCCATGATGTTATTGTCTTAGTTGTAACCGTGGGTTTCTCAAGCGCAATGCATAGAATCGCGATATGAAATGCAGCTGTCAAAGACAGGAACGGGTATAGAAGTCCTTTAGAGTGTGACTAAGTCACGATACTGTTAAGTGATATGTTAAGTTATACTGTTAAGTGATACTGAGATATAATACTGTTAAGTGAACCTAGGGCCAGAGTGTCGCTATGGTAAAGAAAGTGAATTTAAAAAATTTATTCTATTGTGGTTTAGGAGCTGTCGGCGAAGTAGATTTAATTCAATCCAATACGTTTAAATGAAATGCAAGAAAAAATGCGTATACTTTAATATTCCGTACAAGGAAGTCATGTGGTGTACACATCAGATTTTTTATTAAATGTTTAAATGCTTTACATTTCAGAATATTAAGGCCAAGGGTTTCAAATGCAGTGTTAGTGGAATTCGTTTTATTAATGTTTACATATTAAAGATAAATACTATTAGCTATTTCAATTAATCCAGAACTATTGAATGGAATAAAATCAGCAGTGTATATAAAAGCATAATTAAATATAACTGCTTGATCACAATTTTTCTTAAAAAATTTTCTTTCTTACCCCCCCTCCCCCGAAAAAAAAAGTAAATAGAATTTGAGCAATTGATGCCAAAAGAAATGCTGTTCATTTATAAAAACATTAATCTTTAAATTTGATAAAATCATGGAAAAATGAACATTTAAGATAGATAATTCATTTTTCATAATTAAGGATGCTACTGAGTACTGCAAAATATTCGTAAATTTTGATAATTGTATCATTAATTCCTTTTTAGTGAAAAGAGATGCATAGCGTGTTAAAATAAATGTTAATATTTCAAATGTAATGCTTTTGAATTGTTTTGAATTTTTTTTTTAATTTTTAATAATTTAGTAATGCTTAGGGAGTAAATTGGAATCTGAGAAAATCTTTTTAAAATTGTATCAAAAATAAAGTGCACGTCCATTTTATAAAGTGTTTTGCTATTGGCAACAAATCTGAATATAACTCGCATTCTGCGAATGTTTTGGAGGACATAAAGACTAATGAATTGGTTTTATCGTATTAATTAATTTTAACAGGTTATATTAGAAATTTAAATTACTTTTGGAAGGTGTTAAGGTTTTCTTTTTATAATTTATTTCATTCTAGTTGAAGTTTTAGAAGTAATATCACTATTAAGTTTCGCTTCAATTAGTTCATAAACGAAAGTTTACAATGATGTGAAAATTATGACTTGCCTTATCTACAGAAGTAATGATAAATTGATTTTTCAGTGCCTGGATGTCGTAAATAATTTGAAGATATTTATCTTAAACATTAAGAATTTATAGAGTGTTTTTTTAATAATTATAGTAATATTATTTTTCTGTTCTAAAAAATGCTAATGGATATACTAAACTTTTAATTTTGAACTGATTGATACAGTACATAATGCGTATCAGAAGTGTTTTATTGTTGTTAATGGATGTAAGAAGAAATTTAGTAACTTGCTATATAAGATTTCTGAGTTTAACATTGTCATAATTTCCATGTTATCTGTGGTAATATGATTATGAAAACTGTCAATATATTTGATAAATTTATAATCTTGACACTATCAGACATGATTGTCATAAAATTGGTTGTGGTTTTTATCAACGAATCTAACGTTTTTCTATATTTGAAGCAAATTTTATGGACATTTGCAATTGGAAAAAAGTAATGTAATATTATGTAATATTTTATTCAAATTAATTTAATTAAAAATTGTCTGCAAGAAATTGATAATTTAAAGATTTTTAGTAATGCGTTAAAGGTCAATTTATAACTAAATAAATATTCATTTATATAATTGATTATTATAAATTATAATAAAAATATTAATATATGTGTTTATTATAATTTATAATAATTACAATATATTAATAATACCTTTAATAATAATATTCTTTGGCATGGATACGGATATATAATATTACGGATAAAGATACAAATTGGTTTTCTAAGAACTTTTAAGAGTTTCATTTTTGGATGAGAAAATGAAATTGTAAGTTGAAGTTATTATAGTTGTAGAAATTTTGTATGGATTTATTAATATTGCAAAGATTATATGAATTGTAATTATTGTTAATATCTTACCCTGAATATTTTCTTTTATTTTAAATTTGAAATATTTGAAAATTACAATAGATACTTTTGATAAGTTGTTTTGAATTTCATTGCGTTGCTCATAAAGAACAGAATTTTATCCTAAAATGTGGTTTCTAAAATGTCTAATTTAAACTGCGTAGTATGTTTTGGTATTGGAGCTTTTATTAGTAAATTTTAGCTATTTGCAATATGATTTCTAATTCTACCTTTCTCGCTCTCTATATAAATTTAGTGTATGAACATCCTGGTTCTACTTAGATTTTTTTTTACAATAATTTCTCATTCGTGGTTGTTTGATACTGTTCTTTGTTTCAGATGTAGCATTTCTACAACACTTCTTTAAAACGCATAAGGGAATATAGTATTTAAAACGTTAGAATATGAGTTTCATATCTTTCCCCAGTACATCTAGCAATAAAGGATACACTGCTAACTAGAAGAATGCAAGTGCTACTAGAACGATTCCCGGTTGAACGTTAAGAGAGAGAAATAAGTTCTTATTTTTTTTTTTACTAGAATTATTGTAATATAATAATTGCACTTGCTGCTAATGATATCGCACTTTATGGGGATTGAATGAAGTTTAAAATCTCTTAAACTAACAATAGGGTTGTTCCTCATGTTTTCCATATAAAAGACTAGTTGATGAAGATAAGTTTGCTGTCATGAGGAACATAGGTTTAGCTAGGTATTTTCCGGAATAGTCTATAAGTATTCTGATTGCAATTCAGTTTTAGCTAAAATAAGCACAGTAACGGATAAAGATAAAAAAGACTTTGAAATAGGATTTCAGATCATTTTTATCTATTTGAAAACACCTTCATCTTATATGTTGTAAGGATCCTAAGTTTAACTAACGTATATTTTATTTTAAATCTTTACTATCACTTCTTATTTTCTACTTCCGGCCAGAATTAAAAGCTTTAACTTACTTATGCAAATTTGTCTTTCTAACGCCAAGTACTTAAGTTGTGGTTTTTTGCCAAGCAAGAGAGAGGATGGAGTTATTAGAAGCAGGCCGCTTGCCGTAGTAGTTTTACTCGGTTGCTGGTTGCCTTCAAGGCAAGAGGTTTAGTCCTCTTGATAAGTTAAACGTATCGTAGTTTTAGCAGCTCTCTGTACTACATACGGATTTTTGTTAAATAACGGCCAATCTTGAAGTTAGGCATTTGTATATTAATCCAAAGTTAGTTTTAGTTAGAGTTTTTAGTTAGTATTTTTATATTCTTACGTTCAGACCACGAGTGGTTGGTCTCTGTATTCCGAAGTTCCGGAAATCGCTGTAAAGATAGAAAAATAAAGGGTTTCGTATACCCTTCCTGTGTGTATTGTATACTTCAGAATTTATTGAACATAGCTTTAGTATGCTTCCTGTTCCGAGTCAGGACAGTTCATGTTTACAAAGCAGGTAAAGAGGAAGACAAGTCCTGATAATGTTACCGATGAGCATCGCTTACGAAGACAGATGCAGCGTTTGGTAACGAAAGATCTCCAGGATGGCAGTTGAATGACAGTGTTCCGACGCAGTACGCTTATATACGCCTCTCAGGTGACTTTCATCGTTCATTATACTGGATGTGTTTCTTCATTATGTGACTTTGAAATATTAAATAGTTATTGAATTTTTTCCCTTTTCACTTTACTCCACCTTTATCGTAATCTTTTCAAAGAAAGGAAAGAGCATATTTTTTTAAATAAAAACAAACATTTTTCTTTCCCGTCTTAAGTACAATGATATCGATCTTCAGCTTGAGACAGGTGTTTATTCCCTAGGTTATTTTATTATTTTACGTTCCTTAGTTTTGTCATTTTTCGAGAAAATATTATTTCTCCTGTAGAATATGTGAGAAGAAACACACAAAACTGGAAAATGAGGATAAAAGATTCACGTAGGTTGCTTCAAAACGAATTTCTAGTTTTAGAGCAAGAGTCAGAAAATAATGATTGTTTAACAGACAGAGAAGATTCATGAACTTTATCTCTGAACCAAATGAAGAAATAAGCTGCATAGAATTGAAACAGAGGATTGAGATGTAACTCAATCACACATTCCAACTGATAACTTTTGTCACCGATTTTATGAATATCAGTATAAAATTCTGATTTAGCTTTAACCTATGTAGCAAAATGCATAATCTATTTATTAAAAAATAATTCAGTTTTAGCATTCGGAAACCACGATTTCTACAACATTTCTGTGATCCAGGACTAATCACAAAGTTCTGCAACAAAGTGAAATCCTTTGTGGCAGTTTTAAATATATACACAGAGGGTATGTAATAAAATTTTAGAACGTATTAAAATAGTGTTTAAAATGTAATATTAGTAGTAGTAATGCATTTTAATGCATAACCTGAAAGGTTTTTTTAGGCAAAGCAAATAACAGATACATCCAAAATCTATTAATGTAAAATAAAAAGAAGTCATAAAATGCTGACTAAGAAGTAATAAAAGAATGAACAAGTATATAAAATAAGTAAAATGATGAACAAGTATATAAAATAAACTATAATATTGTTCCTACCTTTGCGGGTACGTAACAGATTGAGTGCACGCAGCTCTAGTGATAGGTTGATAAGATTTATTTTAGTACTCCGCACTCACACCGAGCTAGCAGCTAAGAGCAACATCTGGCAGCAGATGCTCTCTCAGCCCCTATATAGTTATCAACATGCAGCCGAGATATTTCTAGTACTTTTTGATTTTCGAAATTGCTGGATGGCAACATGAAGGTCGAATTACGGTTGCAGCTAATATAGTGATGAGCTATATTTATTAAATTGCAATACCTATTACGGCGATACAGGGACTGGATGAAAATTTCATCAAATGGTCGCTAAGTCTGGCGTCTTTTCTTGATTTCTCGCCAAATTTGGCCACAAAAATTAGTCTCCAAAACCACTGCCAGCTTGATATCTCTCCAAATTACTGAGATACCCATTTACTAAATCTTAATTAGACTTGCCCCTGTATACTTACGTTTCCGGCATACCTAGTCTCTTTTGACTTTTATTCGCGTTACAAAGCAAAATTCAACAATTTTTCGTGTGACTGCACTAAAATTATATATCTATGTACAAAGTCCGTAACAATATTATAATATATGTTGCTCTGCGAAAGTATAAAATGTTCGAAACTTTTAAAGACTTAAAAATGAAACATCACTATGTTTCGAAAAATAAAATAGACAAAGCAAAAAAGGGTGTAAATGACCCTTTTATTTGATTAAAATAAAAATTAACAGCAGACACCAGTCGTGCATAAAAATTATAACCAGAAATTATGTTTAAATCTAAGATAAATAATTTTACTTAATTACCGAATAGTAAATTAGGCTAAAGGATACACAAAATTAAAGTTAACTGCAAGTTAGCTCTGACCTAAAGGTCGGCGTGACTCCTATTCTGAGGAAAATCGAACGGGCTTCAGCAGGCAGAAACTGTTCTAATTCTATCCTATAAAACCTTCCTTTAAATACTATCTCCTTTCTACATCTATCACATTTGCAAGAAACTTACATTCTTATAGAAAAATGGGAAGGAGGAGAACAAGAAAGATAAACCTCAAATAATTGGTTAAAAGTAAACGAATCCTTGCAATATACTAACTAATTATAATATGTTATATAAACTTAGATGTAAAATATAAACTAAAGTTGAAATAATAAAATATAATATAATACATAAACTTAGTTTATGGAATTTGACCCAACACAGTCGTAAAACCAAAATCATGAGACAGATTAAAACACGTAGTATTGAAATACAAGCAAATTAAATAGTTTAGGTCTGTCACCCTTAGATATTCAAATAATTTTGACCACATTTCCATTCGTACGGCCAAGAGGCAAATCACGCTTCTTATAAAAGCTTCAATCGAAATCTGCTAAAATACAGACATGTATTAAAAAATGCCCAAAAGACAAAACACCATTACAATTAGAACAAAGGAAAATCTGAAAGCTTTCAGATTTTGCATTGCGCCCAAAGGGACTTTTTTTAACCTTTTGTGTGTTACTTTTATTGATTAAATATCATGTTCTTCGCAATTAAACCATAAAATTCAATTCAACAGCAATATCGCAAAATAATTTAAAATGAGCATATCTTTAAAATTCCCAATACACAGTCTCGAGCGCTGGAGATAATTTTTCTTTTCCGTACAGTTTTGCCATTGGTCGCTTTGAAATCATTGAGTTTGTTAATCAAAAATTCGTTGAATTATTAGAAAATGTGAAATCGACAGTAAAACAAATTTCAAATTCCAAATTAGGGCAATCAGATGCCCATATTCTGTGGAAGACTACGTTATTCAAAATTTGATAGCTCTAGATACAGCTGCTTTATCGCAATACGAGAAACATACATACATTTACGCAGATTTCTTCATTATTTAATTTCTTTAAATATAACACAAACGATAATACTTGGTGGCCACAATTTGAAAATTGAACAGACATTTATAGTGAATGAACACAAAATGCCAAAACCAAAAGGACTAGCTCTCCTAGTTAACCGCCCTTTGGGATAACAATAGCTCACTTTCTGCTTTAGGAAAGCAATTGTGAGTGATTCAGAAATGACAAACTCTAAGACTTGTTAACAATTTTCCTCTTTCCGATTACAGGCGCTGTTCTAGCACTACACTCTGGGTTTTAAACATCTTATTATTAAGCTGAACATCCTAAAGTATCTACCATTTGTTTAAAATCTTCTCTCTAATATCAAACCTTGTGTTTAACGAGGGAGCAGGTAAAATCCTAGGATAGCCCACACCCTTGGCGACAAACTGGGAAAGTGCAGAATCACCCACTGCTTCGCGCGTTTCTCAAAATCGCTAAGTTGAAAATAACAGGTAAAAAAATTGCATGAACTCCATATACATGTACATATCGACCTATTTTCACTTAAATAAACATCGTAGAATTGCACAAACTTGGCATTGCACACTCCCTTGACTTTGTCCATGTACAATTTGATACGCACCATATAAGTAGGCGCGCCAAGGGTGTGGGCTCTGCTAGGATCCAACCGAGGGAGCATATCTGCGCGACAATTTTTGCGCGACATTTGCAAGCAAATTTCCCTTTTTTCCGACATCACTGAGCACCCAGATGTGACAAACGTCATAAACGTAATGTTTTAGGATATTATTCAAGTTCAGAACTTAAAACAGATGAATTCCCTTCTCTAGAAAATGTTTCAATCACGTTGCAGTGAACATAAGGCAAGTCCGTATGTATAATAAATCTTCGCTGTTGTTGAGTCTGATAATGAGTCTCTTCCTTATATTCTTCGATAAGGGTTCGAACAGTGTCAAACGGTCTCTCTTAGGCATACCACAGTCTTCAAATGAGCGCATGTTGCTCTAAATCATTGATGGCGAACCTATGTCACGCGTGCCACAGTCGGGAAGCAGAGCCTCATCAGCCGGCACCTGACTTACTTAATCAATAATCACAATAAAATGATACTATACAATTTAAATAAGTTTTTTAGTCTGTTCTTGAATGTTTCACTTACTTACTTATCGCATATGGCCGAAACCTAGATATAAGATTTTCAGATATATCGCCATAGATATGATGTACATATTTATTGACCCAGGTTGTGACGTTTCAATTGTTTCGTCTAATAATATTGCTTGTTACCTGACAAATAATATTTCAGAGTTGAATCAGCTAATATTTGCTAAACGAATTCAAACTTATTTCAGACTGCCGATGAGTTTTAATGCTTTCATTTTTAAATAGATTTCGGTTTTCATACCTAAGCGTTTTGAGGTAATTTATGAATAATTCTAATTTAATAACTTAAAAGGAATGCACAAATGTAAAAACATGCAGTTTCTAATGTAAAAACATGCAGTTTGACAATATAGCAAACACGAGCAAAACACGAAAGCTTAGTAAGGAAACCAAGCTTATTCACATGCGCCCAGCCAAAATAAGCCTAATAAAGCCGAAAAGTATCATATGAAATCTAAAGTTAGAAGTTTAGCAAAGAGATGACCGGTTTAACGGTTACATATGTCCTCAGTTCATATTTGAACCTGTAGCCATAGATTGTTGATTCGCGAAAATCCAATTCCTTACTATTGGCTAATAATGTTATATCTTTTACGTGTATGATCGATTTATATTTAATGCTTCATTTTTAAATTTTGTGCTTTTCTAAATATACTCTAGGTCTTGAGCTCTCACAAATGACTTGAGCAAAAATGGCAAAATTCAATATTGATAGTGAAAGATCATTTCAAGAGGCCTGGACAGAATCATTTGGAGTTACTGAACACAATTAGGAAAGCATTATGCATTCTGTGCAGGGAAAGTATTGTGTGTTGTACATTTAGTCAGACGGCACTTTAACACCAACCACAAGATTGTTGCCGAACTTGTTGAAGCTGAACGGGAGGTGTTTACTAAAGGAAAACCGAGGAATTATAATTACCAGAGAGTATGTTTTTGCAATTATCTTTCTAAAACAAACCATCTAACAACGGCCAGCTTCCAAATTTCACTTTGCCTGGCAAAAACCTGCTATACCGCTCTCCGATGGGGGATTTAATCAAAGAGGTTTGGGGCACTCGGATCCCCCCAAAGGAAGTTTTTTGGCACGCGGCCCCAAAAAAGGTTCGCTCACACTGCTGCAAGAACCAATGAAAGAAATGAACTCGAAGAGAGTAATCTGTCTCTTGCAAGGATTGGACTCTCTGCAAATGGTATGGGTGCAAATCTTTTTCCTGCAATACTCTCCAAACGGTGGAATAATTCAGCTGGACGTGCAGTAGCTCTTATACTTGTCTCAGTGCATTGACGTGCAATAGCTCTTATACTTGTCTGAGGTGATTCATGCACAATGTTCAAGATGGATTCTGCTATACGAGGCTATTGTGCACTTCTTCTTCCACTCCTAGTGTCAGAGGTGGCTTCAAATGGCCCGTTTTCACACAGAGACCGATGCAACCTCTCGAACATTGTGTGCTTCGGCATACGCCTGTTCGGAAATCCTTCCTGGTACAACCATTGCTCTGTTCTGCGGTTCCCATCAGTAGCACCATACATGAGATGCATGTCAGCTTTTTCCCTTAGCGTAAACTCACCCATCATGCTCCACATCAGAGTTGCGAATGATCCTCTGATGCATCGGATCGTGGTTTGTCCGGCTTACTACCGCCCTCTACCGCTGCGTTGCCAGCCAATCACAGCTGCAGTTCCTATTGCTGTTAGTGTTCCCTTTTTTGAACATCTATTGTGAATACTGTATTGCTGCAAAGAAGCACTTTGCGTTGATTTTGTACATAAATTTTTTTTTCTCTCATATCGTGTTTTTGAGTTCCTGTCTTAAGCCGTCACTTTAGACCCTACATTCTTATACCAAAAATACATGTTTTAGTACGCTACACCACTCCTCCAAGTTTGTCCCATGATCTATGAAAAACCCAGTATGCGTTTCTCGCATTGTGATAAAACAAAGGTACCTAAATATATCAAATTTTGAATAACGTAATCCTCCACCGAATATGGGTATCTGGAAGCCCTAGTTCTGAATATTGATTATTTTATTATCTATTTCCTATTTTGTGAGACATTAAATAGTTTTTATTAACAAACTCAGCGTTTTCAAAGCGAGGAATGAGAACACTGTAGGGGGGAAAAACATTTTTATCTCCAGTGTGCGAGACTGTGTAACGGAAAATCTAAAGGTATTCTCATTTTAAAATTATTTTGTGATGTTGCTGTTGAACTGAATTTTATGGTTTAATTGCGAGGAACATGATGTTTAATAAATAAATGTAACACGTATATCTGAAAGCTTTCAGATTTTCATTTTATTCTTTTAATATTATTATTATTATTATAATCATTATGTAAATCTTAGACACATAAGTTGAAAAATAGATATCAATGTTGTAAAGCAGCTGTATTATTCCTCTTGAGTACAAGCTGGTATCTAGAAGGACTGTAATGTATTCAGAATTCATAAGATTATATGAATGAAAAAAATTATTCTTTGCATAAGGTAAGAGTTCATTAATAAGACAAATTGCCATCGTGTCGCGAAACATTAAACCCATTTATCTAACAAATATTTGCTCAGTGGCTTTTATTCTGGATTATCTGAGTTACAACACATTAATTTATATTTTTTTGATAAGTAGCAATACCGGGTAAATTCCTTAATATATTTTTATATTTCCATTAGTAGTTGCATTTTAAATTTGTAAAGCATTAATAAATATATATCTATCGTAAAATTGCTGATGTGGATGATAATTGCCATCTCCAAAAGTATTTATGTAATAAAATTATTTAATTTGGAATTAGAGGCTATATGAATTGGACACCATTAACAAATATTCTTTCTTGTAAACAAATGAAATTTGCTTGAGTGATTTAAAAATTATGCCTTATAGGATACTTAATTATTTACTTAATTATTTACATAAAGCATTATTAGCTATAAAAATGGATTAGAGTTTGGTTTTACAAAATTACGATGAGTAGATTAGTAGACATGAATAACAGGAATTTCGCTCTTATGAGAATAATTTCCTTAAGTATGTGAAATAATCCTAGAAACCGAGTTTAAACTAACCATGAATTGAAATATGTAGAAGGATCTCTAACAATGTATACAGAAAAGTAGCTTTTTTATATTAAATAAAAAGAAACTATGTATGATTTTCAGATAATTAAAATAGGTATGAGTAATTCAGTGTTATAATAAAAAAACTGCTATTAAGTATAAATGGAAGTAAAATTGAAATAGATTTTGATAGAGGCACAAATTAAAATGTTACATCAATCTGAAATTGCGAAATTGTTTAGTTTTCGCTTTTAACTGTGAAAAGAAATAACGATGATATTTTATTGTTATTGCGTTTAGCCGCAGTATAGTATTGCCAAATCCTAAATTTAAAATTCTTCAAATATTAAGGAAATTTCAATTATTTATACTGCGTATTTACAGCGTAATTCCACGAGAGTTATTGCTATTTTTCTATAACTAAAGGAACATAAATATGACGCATATAGTTTGAATAGTAGGTTGGTAACACACATAAGATTACTAATTTCCTCACATACAAATACGTTTTTATCTTTTTATAAAGATCCAATCCTTGCGAAAGTTTCGATGTATATTTCGAGAGCTGAAATTTACTGACCTGCATGAAGTGTTTTAATGTTAAATGTAAAGTTATTAAAATTTTAGCCTAAACCAGAGAGACAGAAAGCAACAATTTTTCAGAAACATTGTCTTTACTCCTTTTTCAATACAAACTGAATATAAGGTATGCACAGCTGTTTGGTAATGTTACATTCCACTGCTTCACATTCTGCTAATATCAATATTTTCCCACCTATATTTCACAAAATAGTTGGTAAAGATAAATGTAAAACCAATAATACAGATTACATTTTTAAAGTTAACTTTACTTATTGCATTTACTGTAGTAGGAGTATCATGGCTTACTGAAAGATGATTGTGCTTATTTGGGAGGTACATCCGATGATTGAGTTGTTTAAACGTAAGAAGATTGGTATGTGTACTAAAAATAATTGTAAAACTGATGACAAGGGCAGAATGTGCAACATCAAAATAGTTTAAATTAACAAAAAGGAGATAAAAAATCTTCTACCCCAGTCTTTGCCAAATTTTATTTTTAATGGCAAAGCAAAATTCAACAAGAAGCTCAAAGACAGAATATAACAGAAGTGACCGAAAGTCATTGCATAATGCAGTCGCTGACATGCCAACATCAGGTGGTTTCGGAGTCAAGGAGTACCTCGCAACGACGAAAGTGGTTCCTAGGTTCCATAAGTGGGCAAAATAGTTGAGATATACTAATTCGATAAAGATATTCGCCCAGACAATCATGGCTTGTATGTAGCCGAAAAATGGCCACAGCATTACGATATTCGGGCTGCCAAACGAGATCTCCAGACTCCTATTGTTTCGTCTAAGTGCTATCCAATAATATCAACTGATATCTTTGTTTCCTAGACTGCGTTATGTTATTATAGACTGCTTTAGATATGCAATATTTGAGTTTCTTGATTGTAATAGTGCTGCACATTTTCGTGCGAGAAAATGTGCCTGTTCTTACACCGAATCTAATTGGCAGAAGATACTCGAAAGGATAAGGAAGAGCAAATTACGTTGTTCTTTTGTAAATTTAAAAGGAAAACTGCATGTCTTGTGAGGGCGACTGAACTAATTCAGCTGAATAAAATGAAACAAATAAAAATATAAAATAAAAATATTCTTACTTATAAATAAAAATATAAAATAAAAATATTCTTCATCTCTTAATTGATTCTATCCTATGTAACAATTGTAAATTATAAAATGTCTCTCTTATGAAAGAAGGCAAAGAAAATGGAATTATATTTTATTTAATAAGATTTTATTACTCTTGGACTATTATCTGAAAATAAATAGAACTTTGAAGTGCATTTCTAATTTAAATATTATTTTTATTAAATTATTAGATTTAAGTGTATTGAGTGCCTTAGTTAAAATATAAAATTTTTCTATAGGAAGAAGCTATTTAAGGCAATTTTTGCTAACTAAGAACCTAATCAATGTAAGAAATGTTTATATAATCACGCACTAGAATTTTTAGGTCTTAAGAATGCTCCTTCACAGAAAAAGCGTTTCAGTAAGAGATAAGTTTATTATTTTAGCCAAACTAAATGTAAACATCATATTGTTATAAAAGTACCATTCGTTGAAAAACACCATCACTTTTTTTCTAACGATTATTGTTGTCTAAAAATGATGCATTGCGCAAAATTTTAACAAGTCAGCAGTAATCCTATAAGCACAGTAGTTATGAAATGAGGATAGTAGTAAAAATTTTAAATCTTTAAATAGGGTTAATAACTGAGAAATTTATGAAAAGGAATTTGGTAAAAGCAAAAGTCTTAAAAATTCCCAATTAACTTATTGAAAAAAATATTCCAACTGCAAGAAACAAAATAATATCATCTTAACCATATTATACAATGTTTAATATTTGTTGAAATCGAAAACTGTTTTGAAATTAGGTTGGGTTAAATATCTCACATGAGCTACTAAATCCTTAAAAAGTTCGATGTTGAAAAATGTTTCATGTCGAGTATGGTTCCCTTATCGAGAAAGTGTTTCTCCACAAAACATTTCTATTTATCTAAAGACAGAAATTGCAAAATAATTTAAGACTAAGAAATTGATTGAAATATTCTTTAAGAAAATTTTAACAACAATCTAAAAAAGTATAGAATGAATAATGTTTCCTCATTTGAAACTTACCAGGTATTTTGAAATTTATTGGAATGTTCGAATCTAGCTATGATCTCTTTACAAATGGTCAGAGCTTGTGAAGAGATTTCAGCAGTTACAGAGGTTGTTTTAAATTTTGCACAAATGCAGTAATATATAGCGTATTTGACGCTTGAAATGTATTATAATAATAGGATGATTAAAAGTAAAAATATATATTTTTGGCACTTGAAAATTATTCTGACTAAAACTTGAAATATGAAAATTTAGCACAATCCTGTTGACACCAAATATTAACTTCATCAGACATCAATATTCTGCGATTTGCAAAATTGGCATCTTTATATTTAGCATTACATGGAATCTTATGCTCAAAGATTGCTTTAATTGCGATAGAAGAATCTTCTAAACGCACATTTTAAAACGAGAATAGCCTTCTTCATATGTTAACGATACGTGTGTATATTTCTGCTTTAATCTCTCATAACATTGTTTTAAAAGGCATCAAAATCATGTTGTCCTACTTTGCATAAAGCAGTCTCTAGTCAAAAAGCAATGCATTAGAAATAGCCCTTTCGCAAGGACAGTCATATTGCACATTCTGATGCCGCCGATCATTTTGAGAATCAGCTCTTATCCAATAGTATTCCTAAAAGCCCTCAACTCTTTGAAGAATTATATTACACCGTTAAAACATGAAGGGAAACTACAGCCACCAAGAACTTCATTAAACTTACAACTCCCGAAGAAATCACAGAAATTGTGAAGAAATGTAATTCCAGTAAAGTCCTTGATCTTTAAAAGGTTTCTAATACAATGATTCGAAATGTCCTGCGTAATCACACCACCACATTCACTGGCATTATCAACGCTTGACGTTTCTGCTCGCACTTTCTTACTCTGAATTGAAAATAGCGGTGATTACCTTGATTCCTAACCCTAATAAGGACACCACTCATCCTGAGAGCTAACGACTCATTAGTCTACTGTCTGGACTAAGTGAGATGTACGAAAAGGTCATGCAGAATAGAATTATGAAACATTTGAATCTTCTACTAGACGAACAGTTTGGATGCAAGCGCAACTGGTGCGACTTACCGAATTTGTGATTCTCCCATTCATAACAAGCAAAGAGTTGCATGAATCCTATTTTATATGTTTATATATTAGCGTTCGATAGAGCATTCGATAGAGTCTCGCGCACTTGATTTATTTTTAAATTTATTCAACTCAGTTTTGACAGAGAGATCATTTTTATGATGATTATTATGAATTTTATCTGATCTTTCTTAAAGATCAGAAAATTCACGGTGAAACAAGGAAAGAACATTTCCTTTCTCCGAAACATCCAGAAATGGCATACCTCAGGGTTTGATCCTTGGTCATATAATATACTCATTTTATGATTTTATGTTTGACACTTCCCATCCTGGTAAGGTTTCCACCTCCTTATAGTGTGTTATGCAGATGTCACCGCAATAACAATAAAATTTGAAAATCCAAAGCAAGCATTTGAGAACCTGCAAACAAAAATGCCAGACTTTGAATTCTGGTGCCAAGAATAATGTATTAATATAAATTGCTCCCTTTCAGTTTCTCGAAATTGCTGGAAAGTTACAGCTATAGCACCGGGTACATTTAGAGTTATGCATAGGGATCACGCCAGTTACAGATACACAGCGACCGGACCAAAATGTCACCAAGTGTGGCGACTTTGGACGACTTCTCCTTGAATTTGGCTACAAAATTTATTTGCCAGTACCATCTTCAGCTTGGCGTAGGCTTGCCATTTTACGAATCTTAAATGGACTTGCTCCTAACACTATTCTTCCGCCCGATACTAACTTTCTTAAGGCATTTCATGTTATATTTATGAAAGAGATACTACAATTTACATACAAATTGACCAAAACTACATATATACGAAATTCGTAATACTGTATTAGCAGAAAATATACCAAAAACTCAAATCAACAAAATTTGAAATCAAATTTTAAATGAAAAGGAATGTGATAATACAGAAGTTCCGTTTAACCTAGTATTCAATTTTCTAGATTCCATTTATTATTTTATCGAAAATTGGTAAAGATAAGCACAAAATTAGCAATGCGCAAACAGTGTTTTTACTAAAGCTCCGCTTTTATGGTATTCATCCAAATAATACTATGATTTACATATTTTTCGTTTTAAATCTTCTTTCATTTTAAATGCATGAAGCACTTCTTTAAATATACAACATCGTCTTTATGACTTACTTGTTAAACTCGTTTATTTATATTATCCCGTAATTATAATATGTGGAGATTAATTCCTATAATCCAGAGAACTAGAGATTGAAAAATTAGAAGTAATATTTCAATTAAATAAATATTTTCATGGTTTTCGTAAAAATACAAAGTAAGGCTTACTTTCAAGCTCCATACCCCAATTACTTTATTTATATATCCATAACTGAAAAACGGTAATGTAATGATCTTTATGATAAACTCTTCAACTAGTATATTTTACATATCAAGACCCTTGCTATAAAGAACTACCGAAAACTGTCTTTAAAGAGGGTTTTGCAGGAAATCCTTTCTGACTGCATCCAGTTTCATCGAAACTTATTTTTTAAAATTTTCATCTGACTGTAGTTAAATTATTCGAAACCAATATAACTTGAAATTTTTAAGTTAAATTATAGTACTCGAGGAAATTATACTTTATAAATTCTATACATTCGCAAATGAAGAGAAAAACAAATAAAATGTAATCTGTGTACAAATTCTGAAGCATATTAAATTTTTGCTTCCAGATCTTGTTTTATATAGAAAAGTTAGCATTTGGAACATATGCAGTTTCACTTTCATTCATTTTCATTCAATTTCATTCATTTCATTTCATTAAAAATTCATTTCAAATCACTTATTACAATTATTTTCAATACGGAATGTAAAGGAACATTTAAAAATATAGAGAGCATTTTATATAAAAGATTTCCTTCTTTAAAAATTACAGAGTCTCAGAAACTAACTTTCATAAACACCAGATAACGTGTTGAGATTTCTAGCTAAATGTGCTGTAAATAGCTGGTAGTTAAGGTTAAGTGGATGTGTAAGAGATGCTGAACATGAGTTTCAGTTCACCTTCAGATGTCATTCAAGGAACAGAGCTTCGAGCAATGTAGAATAAAGGGTAGTTTTTGGTGATAATAGTTCATCATTCTTAATTTTCACACATTTTAGAGCTCTATTTGGTACTTTTAGCAATAACGTGTAGAATTTTACTATTTAACGTGGATCTCAGTTATAGTAACTATTCTAGACCAAACTATTCTAACTTAAACAGATTTAGACCGAATTTTTAGTTCCAAGCTCTTTTAAACAGGGACCTCCATTTGAACCTGAAAGTAAGTGATTTGATTTATTCGAACATCCTTGAAACTCCGATATATCCGTTTGATGCGGAATTAGAGGTTTTCATAAAAGAATTTAATAAAGCAACGATCCTGCTAAAACAACATACGTTTTTAGTAGTGACTCCGCTCAAAAAAAGTTCTATGAAAATGTTTAAGGTTTTGAAAGAGCTGTTGCATGACGTTAAAGAAGGCCATGTTTATTGCGAAGGTTTCATATTAATGCGTCCCCTAATTGCAAAGTTTATATAATTTAGGTTTACGCTGAATGTCTTTAGGATCCCAGGTTTATGCCACGTAATATGTTATATACATTTCTAATAAGCGATTGCGGCGATAAGGTAGTTCTCATTAGGGAAATCTAATTATTGACAGCTTCTATGTTCCGGTAATTTTGTTTCTTCGAAAATTTGTTCGTGTGTGTGAAAAATTGACATTTTCATTAAATTTAATACTTAATAAGATAAGAAATATTTCTTAAATACTGCTATGGCGTGGAGGAAAGAATATTTCTTTTACAGAAAAATTACACGGCAGTTAAAGTAAGTTACTTGAAAACAGCACAGCAATGACATGGCCACTCAAGAAAAAAATATATAGAAGCTTTGTTATAAAGAAATTTAGATTAATTACACACATATTACCTTAAAACGTTAAATTGGCGAAATTTAGTGTGTAAAAAAGAAAGTTTTCAGTTCCACTTTTAAGTGGAACTGAAAAAAGGTAATTCGTAAAAATTTAGCATATGACGGAAAATAAGTAAGAAAGATTAAAAAATTAGAACAACGTACATATTTAAAATAAATATTTTAAATTTCACACAAAATTGTTCCGAGCTTCATTTATTTTTTATTTTGCAATTTCCTTTCTATACAGTCCTGAAAATTTCTTTTTCTTCATTTTCTTCGTTACAGACAAAGCATATTTTAGTTATTACATCTGAGGCTAACCATAACAACAAAAATGCGTTATCTAAAAAAATTAATATTTTCCTAAAAGCATTTCGAAATAAAAGACGTCTTTCTGCCGTTTAGAATATTCTTCCTTTGAAATATTTTCTCCTCATTTCCTTAATTCATAATTCTGTCTTTTGAACTTTTTTAGAGAACCTGTTAATGTCTCTGATTATCATGGTTTCGAACCTTACTTATTCAGTCTGCTGAATACTTCTGAATACTTTTTCAGTCTGCTGAATACTTCTCAATACTTTTTCAGTCTTCTGAATACTTCTCAATACTTTTTCAGTCTTCTGAATACTTCTCAATACTTTTTCAGTCTTCTGAATACTTCTCAATACTTTTTCAGTCTTCTGAATACTCTATATTGATGATTTAATGACAGTTTAAAATACTGTACCATACAATCCATTAAATACTTTATTAAATGCCTTAAATATTGCTACATACAGTATAATACCTGCTTTCATTAAACAGCGCGAAATGTTTTTGAGACAACCTGAAATAAAAGACCTTCAAGTCGCACAAATTATGAAAAAATGCACTTTGATGATTACCAGTTATAAAAGAAATAGTAAAATCATTAATCGAAAACTGAAATATAAATTAGCTAAAATAAAAATACTAAAATATGTTATATAAATTATTTCCTGTTGAACCTGTTCCCTTTTTCACAACACACTTGTGAAACGGATAATTCTGAAGTGCTCGCCGTTTTATTATACTGAAAAAGCTAGAGAATTTCCAGTGGTCTCTTTTCTATGATATATTTTTTTCTTTTTAATTTTTGGATTGATTACATCTGCATCGGGCCATTTTAATTATATATTAAAAAATTAATTTGTTTGAGTTTTCACGCTTTAGCAGAGATCGCCATAATATGTTGTAAAATCAATAGCATAAAAAAGACCGACAAGATATTTAACATTCTGATAGAGAAAATACTTGAAAGATATGTCGGATATTTTGTAAAATATATAATCATAAATATAAAATGAGTACAAAGCACTGATCCAAAATAATATTTTATGAGAGACAGAGATTCTAAACAAATTTTTCTTAAATAATGTTTGTGAAAGCTGAATGTTAAACGAAGGAGGCAAATGTGATCAGTTGAATATTTCCTTGTTCTTGGTAAAATACTCTTAAAACAAATACAAGCAAATAGGACCAAGGCCTTTCCTGGTATTATATTTTTTTAAGCTTACATTTTGCATAATTACAAGATTGAAATTTATGGTAGAAAAGAAGTAGCACTCGTCTTATTAACTTCACAATAAAGCAATAGAAGCAATACATAATATTATGAATACTATTATTAATTTAAAAATAGCGAAGTTGCAGTTCCAGTTTGTATCTAATGATTAGTTAAAAGTTTGTTTTCAAATGTTCCTTTTTATTAAATGAAAATTTCAGGTCAAATTATATTTAAATCAGGGACTTAAGCAGCTCAGTATATAATTAAATTGTTATTCAGAATGTTTATTGGTTTTACTAAGTATTCTTTTAAAAATACCATAAATTTCTTAAACAAAAGTTATAATATTGATATTCCATTTTAAGTAACAGAAATTAGCCATATATAAACCATACAAGTAAAAGATTTATTTCTCCCCTTGATAAAACGTGCAGCTGTTATTCATAGACGTGAAGACAACTTTGCCTGTGAGCAACTAAGAAATTTAGCAATTTTAATTATATGTTAATTTAATTTATGTTAACTTAATTATATGACAGTTTTAATTATTATTATATATAATTATATTTAATTATATTATAATAATATTATTATCTACGTATTAGTATTAGATCTACGTATTAGTTAAGTTCTTTAACTGCACAAAACTAAGAGTTTAGGGAAACCAATTAAATTGTTTGACGATTTGCTAAGACATAAACAAAGCTGTAAATTCCTCACTTTTAACCATACAAGAATTCTCTATTAAAAATGTTTGCAGGATTTCATTTCCATTTAAGTGGATTTGCAGGATTTCAGTGGATCTTTCCTAACTGAAAATGCATCTAATGGCATTATTCTATGTAAATTAAATTTAAAGTTTCAAGCTACTTTTCATTCTTAGTAATTTCATATTCATTCTTTAAAGCATCTGTTATGTTTTAAACGAAGAGTTTAAGCAATTAGTTAATGAATACTACTCTAAACTATTGACTCACCTTCTCTGCCACCTTCAGCCCTATAGTCACTCAAAAGTGGAAGAAAAATATTTATTTTTGCTGATGCAAAAATATTTCTATTTAACCATGGTGTTTAGAATAGATGGTGTTTTCCATATGTCCCATGCAATGAAAATGAAACCATGAAACGTCACGGTATGGCGTTACCACTTATTCTGTCCGCTTCCATAAGTAGACTTCGTTTGCATTGTAATTGGCGTTGTTTGCATGTTAGCTATTCAATACTGAACGCTTATAAGTCTCCCGTTCTAGTTTTAATACTTAACATAAAATATTTTCTACTCAGTCTATAGAAAAATCACGAGGATTACAAACAACTTCTTGAAATTTATTAAAATCTGTGTTGTGAAAATGTGTAAATGATAACTTTAATGCAAATGGTATAACCTAAAAGGTCACGGAAGTTTCAATGCTATTTCAAGCAAATCATGCCTAAAATCACTCTTCTGAACCTGCGGAATATTTGCATCGAAATTTACTACAGTTTTTTTTTTTTTTTTTTTTTTTTAACTATATAATTCGTAGCCCTACCTATACGCTGTACGGCGGTCAAGATAAGACTGACGTCACGTTGCAAACATTTCCTTGGCTTAGTTCCTTATTTTATGACGCCATGCCTACTCCATATATTCTGACCTCCATGTTCCTAACTCTATATTTCAGCCATTTCTCTTGTGATAAATAAGTATAAATGCTTTATGGAAACTAACTTGAATATATTAATTATATCTTTTCTTGCAGAGTATATCTTCACGTATCTCTGCAACTCTACAAAGAAATATTATTTTTATATAGGTAAATGCATATTGTTGCGTGCGTACAGGTTCGTAATAGATTGAATGCACAAGTCCAATAATAAGTTAATAAAATCTATTTTTATCAAAAGAGGTGTTTCAGAACTCTGGAATTTTCCACAGATAATTTGTACACATATTCACAGTAACACACAGTATAATTAGTAGTTACACTTCAAACGACTAAGATCGTTAAACATAATGCAAAGCAAAGAGCACCTAAATAGAAAGCTAATCCGATCTCACTCTGAACTCGCAACAATAGCAACTAACTGACTGGCTAAACAACTGACAGCAGATGTTCTCTCTTCGGCCTTATATTTTTATTTTTAATCTATAATTTTCAATCTATAATTTATAGCCGGCCTATAATTTTTAACCGGCCGAGAGATAGTTCTAGTACTTCCTATTTCTCAAAAGCAAGAAGACGGATTACGGTTACAGCTAAGACATCGGTCAATTAAATTTTTAAATTTCAACACATGTTACGGTGGTACAGGGATCGGACGAAAATCTCGTCTGATTGTCACCAAGTTTGGCGACTTTTGACAATTTCTCGCCAAATTTAGGGACAAATTAAGTCACCAAAATCATTGTCAGCTTGGTGATATCTCTCCAAATGATCGAGATATCCAGTTGATCTATGTTAAATGCACTTTCCCTTGTATTCTTACTTTTCCGGCATAGCTTTCTTTTAAAATTTGTCTCGCGCTACATTACACAGAAAAATACAACAATTTTACTTATAATTCTACCAAAGTTACCTATCTAAGTACAAAATTCATGACAATATATAGGCAATGGGGACAGTAATAGGGAATCTCGCATTACCATTTGTAATCAAAACGCACGCCTACGTACTTTTTGAAAAATATAAAGTGGATTCTTTGGCTCTTTTATATAGCACGGGTATTGAAACTGAATGTCAAAACCATTTCAGAAGTAATCATCATTTCAAATCAAAGTTTAAATAAGACTTTATTTTTTTTATAATGTCAGCTTTTCTATAATTTGCATTGCATTATTTGAAAACAAATTTCCTTATCTAAGATCAGAAGGAAACATTTCATTTCCACGAAATTCAGGAAGATTTCAGTAACGTACAATTTTTTCTATGTAAAGAATGTGAGAGCAATTTTTTCCCTCTACGCATTTTTCTGTAGAACCAAATGAATAAAACTCAAATTGTATGTAAGGAAAAATAGCGTGTGTTCCAAAACATTTTTTTCCATGATATATCACTTTGCGTAAAATCTGAGTTTTCGACTGCGTAACTACTTCAGGAGTGTGATGTGGTGCTTTGACATCGTAACAAAAGTTTCTAAGTCCTTGAAATCCGTGTCATCCGATTCGAATGTATTTTCATTCAGCGGCATATGGTGCCTTTTGAAAATCCTTTTTGATTTAATGCAACTCATGATTCAAGATGTTAAGATGTCTGGCTTAAAGCCAGGGCTTCCAATCCAATGAAACTGAAAATGTATACTGAAGATCTAACATATTATTATCTTTTCTTTTCGAATCTAATAAAAAAATATGTGATAAAACCATTCAAAACTAGAAACAGTTTTAGAGTTTGCACCCATTCTTAGACAATTTTGACATTAAATAATTTTATCTTCACGATTCTGTGCGTATATCTTTACTTTCTTTCACGTGAAAGCTGTTTATCATGTTTTTTAAAAATAAAATAATAATGATAATAAAATGATCTGAAAAGTTTCAGATTTGAACGGGCGCACAAAAGGCTTCGTTAAGGTTTTTTACGTTCTCGCTGAACTCGCAGTTTACCAGTCTGCTATTACACTCCAACTCCTATTAACTTTTTTCTTTTTTTTTTTTTTTTTTTTTTGTCTTTTAGCTTTATTATTAAGCATCAATTTATACGCCCGTACCCCATATAAAATAGCAAAATTACAAAAAATTTAAGAGCATAATAGTAGTTTGCGTTTGAAATTTCAATGTCGCGTTATGTGCTGGTATATATTTTTCTATTATTTTCAGATTTTTCTCATTTCACCATATCAGTATTCAGTTTTCTTACGAAGATAGCTTTACAAAACTTTTTTTCTGTTTTTACTACTGTTAAAGTTTTGTGAGTTTACATTACTTGTTAAATATCACGCTTTTGGCGTTTACGCCACATAAAATTCAATTCAACCGCAAAATCACAAAAAGCGTATCTTTATAATTTTCGACACACCAGCAACTGCGCTGGAGATAAAGATTTTCCCTACAGCGGTGACATTGTCCGCTTTGAAATAGTTGAGTTAGTTAAATAAAAATTCGTTAAATTTACAAAATATGAAATAGATAATAAAACAACTTCGAAATTCAAAATTTGAGCCTCCGGTGCCCATGTTCGGGAAGGGGAATACGTTATTCAAAGCTTGGTGGCTCTAGGTACTGTTGTTTTCTTTACAATGCGAGAAACATGCATACATTCATGCGGGTTCCTCATTGTTTAAAATCTTTAAATATAATATTTCGTGGCAACAATTTAGAACGCGATTCAGACGTTTACAGAGATTTAAAGCAAAATGCCATTCCGGGACTAATATTCCATTCTCGAATAGCGTTTATTTTGCGTTAAAAATACGGCACATTTTTCTTGAGATTTTACTACATGTATTTGTAAATATTTTGTATTCATATTTACATTCGTGTATGTACACTGCGAAAAAAAATTGTACAGTTATATATCTCCCATTCTACTGGGCCGATTGAGGAAATTCAAATTGCGTTTTTCATGTCTCGAAAGCGCGACTTAGGATATGTATTAGATTTATATATAGCATTGTTCTAATACAGATATTTTGACACAAAATCGGATTTTTTTCTGAAATGACGTACCATTTTTCCCATAATTCGATTCTACCACTCAATTTACGCCAAACTGCCAAGTTTTGTAAAAATCGCACGAATAGTTTTTAAAAAAATTATCTTTCAAAATTTTAGCTCCTCAATGTTAATTTAGTTTGGTATATATTTATTAATATCTCTTTATATATTAAACTTATTCGATTCTTCATTTCATATTTCGAAATGTAGGTTCATTTCAAATAAAATTCGCCCTATTTTATAATTTATTTTTAAATAATTTTTATAAATTCTTCGAAAATCATTTTGAATTATAATCTCTAAAATGTTTACTATCATCTTAAAGCAGATGCATTTCTAAGCATACCTGCAAAAATTTATAATTTTTTATTCCAAATTTCCGAAGATGTAAGTAAATTTATATATAGGCGCTTTTTAAAATTTGGCATATATCTTGAAAGCGATAATAACAACAAATATGGCTTAGGTGCTTTGTTAAAATTGCTTGAAAGGAGGAATGATGTGACTATTTTTCAGCTCATGCACAATGTAAAAACCTAGGAACCATGTGAATTCTTTTTCCTGTCCTGCACAATGGAAGGGAAATAAAAATGGGTTGCCATATATTAAGAAGTTCGCCAAGTGAATTATTCTTGGCGCAAACTGAAAGAATATGTCAAAATAAATTTGTGAATTTCTCCGTAAATTTCTCCTCAAATTTTACAAAATTTAATATTTAAGCATAATTTTAATTGTAGAATCGAAATATCAGAAAACGTGTTATGTTATTTCAGAAAATGTTCGATTTTGTGTCAAATACATATGATAGAGCAATGATATATGTAAATCTAATATATATCCTAAGTCGAGCTTTCGAGACACAAAAAAAGCAATTTGAATTTTATCACTCGGCCCACTAGAACGGGAGATATAGAACTTTCCCATTTTTTTATTTTTTTCGCAGCGTATCTATATTTATATTTAATATTAGGGAAAAAAGGTAATCTTAATTTGGCACCACTTTTCAATGAAATTTTGTCGGGAGCGATTAGACACAGCTTGCTTTTCTTCAGAAACAAAGACATTTTACCTGGCAGAATTTTAGCCAATGTCTCTCTGCTTTTCTTCATATATCTACTTATATATATATGTGTGTATGTTTTTTTAAATCATAAATATGTGAGTTATTATGGAATGCCCGCACGAGGACATTTTGAAGGCATGAAAAGAGAATCTGTTGCTTTTTAGTAAGAAAACATACATAAAAAATTCAAAATATATGACTAAATTTAAAATTTCAATAATTTTCAGAATTTCTTATAGCAATCATTTTAATTTTCGAATAGCTATTTTTAATTTCGAAACCCTTTCTTTTATTATTTTGTTTCCAACCTACAATTCCCTGCCAAAACGAGTTTTCTGTATCGCGTTTCATGTAAATGAGGTAGAACCAGTATTTAATGGAAAATTCTGTCACTTCCGTAGATGAGCGCAGAAGTTCTCAGTAGAGCGTGTTCTGCCTTTTGGCCAGGTCGTTGCTTTAAGCCTGTCTTTCTACGTTCGGCCGTATTCACCAGGGAGGTTTAATTAAGGGCCAACTCGGGTTAGTAATTTCTGTACACAGCTTCGGCTAAATTTCAGTACGAATTAAGTTAGTTTCTTATTATCTATTTTGAGCAGCTCAAGTGGAGACTTTCCCATTTGCCCGACAAGGGCCAAATTTTATTATTCTCCGAGTGAAATAAAAGAAAATTTTAACCTTTCGTTGGATTTTGTTTCTATAGTTGTAAGAGGAACAGCGAATAATCGCTATACTCTTCTCCAAGTTTATAGCTACAAATGACACTTAATATAACTAGACCCGTATATTAGCATACAAATAAATTATATGAACCATGTCTCTGTAGTCTGGAAAGTTCACATGGTTCCATGATGTCCTTCTTGGAGCAGTGGGAACTCCAGTTTACACTGCATCCTGTTCCAGACTTACAGTAAGTCACTATCGCCACAGCGAACTTAAAAGAACAAACACTTTGCTGGTACAAGGGGATTGAAATCTTCCTAATGAATGATCCAAGTTTCCAAACGTATAGCTGGAAGATTTTCAAAAACTCTCTGCTGAAATCGTTCCCGGTAACGAAAGACCGCGATAAGCTGAAAGTGGAGATCCACAGTAATTTTCAAAGGTGGAAAAATTAACAGATTTATTCTACGTAAAGTTCAACTATTCGATTTATTATACGGAAAGAGGACAGACGTTGAGTTAATCGGAGTTATTTTACCGAGTCTGCTTTCCTCTATCCATAATTACATGGATTTCAGAAAATCCAGTACACTAGAAAACAAATTTCAACTCGCCGTGAAATTAAAAAGCCGGCGAGCCTCTGAGGAAGCGCGTACGGCAAGTTTTGGCCAAGTTCTGGCCACAGCCACTACTCGAGGATTTATCCACAGTAGAAATTGCACAAAAGACGCATCGTTATAGTAACTCTGATATGACTACATAAAGCGATAGCAAAAATACGAATAGCAAGAGAAAATAATTTGGCGGTTGCCAAGAGGTCAATAAGAGAAACAGGAGGCTAAGAATCAAGGTAAATTAAACTAGTTTAGGTGTTTGAGGAAAGAGTCCGGTCACCTCTACTGAAGAAACTCCCTCAGTGGTTAAACTAATTACTGTCGTTGTGCAAAATTTGGCTAATAACTAGCATTCCAACCGCTGCATTATTGGATACCGGGCGCAATGTAGTTTCTTGAAGCAAGAATATTTCAGGAAACTGTTCAGGAGGCACAGATGATTTAAACTTTCGGTCCAGAAAGCAATCTTCGCCCAAGGGAAGAATGCAAATGTCTCGTGAAAGTGGCCGACACGTTTAAATTAAGAATGAGTATCAGAACGTTAATATCTTGCCGTAAAAGATTTATTATTATCAGTAATATTAGGATCTAGTTTTGCGCGCGGTAAGCGCGAACTTAAATTTTAAGAATTCTTCTTTTAGCATAAAACAACATGAAAAACAATTACTGTGTCTGGAAACATCTAATCTACTCCTTAATCAACCGATTTGCTCAATGCATCACCTCGACGTCTTTTAAGAGCGTTACCCTACGTTTTAGATAAAAATATCTCTAATATTATTTTTCCCTTTTTAACCATATTGTTCAAACAATCGAGCTCGGTGTGCGTCAAATGCATCATTCGTCATCAAACGCATTTTGGTAATTAGATATTTCTACAAGAATATTCCTAAGTGACCAGTATATCATTTCTGTAGATCGCTGCAAGGGAGCTTTTATTTATTATCTTAAGGAGGTATATATGACTAGCTCATACCTTCTTTTTTATTCTAGATGTCATTTATTTTACTTTCTTTCTTAAAGAGAAATTTCTGAGAATATATTTTGGAAATTAAATGTGCCAAATAATTTGCCTCAATGAAAAAATTATATTTAAATATATAAAAATAAAACGTCTTAAAATAATTCGGAGTCTCTTGGATCCTTTTATAAATTGAAAAGTTGGGAATTTTTCAGAGAACGTTAAATAGGTAAATATTAATTTTGTCTTGAATCGCAAAAGAAGTGAAAAATAACTTAGAAAGTTCTTCCTTAGATAATCATCTTATCTGTTCAAATGCGAGATCCGAAACACATTACTTTCCATTATGCACTTTTTGCAAATAATGGAGATTTAAACAAAAAAAAAACGTACTTTAATATTTTACTGATAACGGAAATATTCATCCATTAGGTATCATTAATGCGCTTAAAATATTATAAGAAAGCTAAGAATGTCTTGCCCTGATAAGAAGTATAAAATAAGGAAATTATTTAAGAGCTTTTGACATTTAATGACCTAAGAGTCAAAACCAAATCAGGGTTCATAATATATAAGCTCAGAAATTTTGAAAAAATAGTAACACACCTGAAACCAGGCACAAAAAGGCTTCTGTTGATTCAAAGACTCTATTTTAAAAGTTAATTATTAAATGTTTCGAATGATATCCAAAATTTATATTTCATATTTCTACTGTTAAGATAATTAGTGCATATGTTTCGGAAAAAACATAATTTCTTGATTTTCATGGATTTTACATACAACTTAGAAGCAGTTTCATTTATAAACGTAAAAATTCTATATGTTGAAGAGATGTTATTGCACTGTTTTCTTCTTAGTTCAGAGTTAAAGACTTCAAAGTCACCAGAGGAATCTAATAATAATAGCCGCCATATTATAAAGTAATTTCTCCCTCCTTTTCGTATGCCTTCGTGATCTAACCGTAGCACAGTCGGCGCGCATTCGAGAGGTCCAGGTTCTAGTCCCGACGAGGGCACTGCACATTTTTCACGTCTCCTACTTAAAAAAAAGTAATGATTCTATAGTGGTGCTCGAACTAACAGGTGGAGGGTGATTATTCTTCACCACCAGCATTTGGAGATAGAGTTCCTAATCCCCAGTCGCCAGTTAAAAGGAGGAATATATAAGATATTTTTCCATTCTTTCTGTATGCCTTCGTGGAATAACGGTAGCACACTCGGCACGTATTCGAGAGGTCCAAGTTCAAGTACCGGCGAGGGCATTGCTCATTTTTCACTTCTCTAATATAAAAAAATCCTAATGCCTCTACAATATAACCTATGTCGGCGCTGTCCAACTTATCATAGACAAACATTTTGGGGTCCAAGAAGGTTGATAAATGAAAAGTCAGTTTATGTTAATTAAAAAAAAATATTTTATTTATACTAAAACGAAAACTTTAAAATATCCGTAATATATTACATTGTAATATATAACATTGTAGCCGTAATTATTTAGCAACAATATCTTTTATGTCCAAGATAGAAACAGAATTGTCTCTAGTTACAGAAACGCATAAAACATTGTTTGGGATTCCATTCGATTACAAATCTTCTCTGTGAATACTCACGCTGCTATACTGAGAAATGAACATGCAGATAAAATTGCAAAGAATAAGAACCCGTAAGACGTCCCTTCTTAAGCAAAATGCAACTGTCTTCTTGTATTGTGTTAGGAACGTTAAGATTTAGATATGGCATGCAACTGTAAGCCGCTGGCTGCTGCCGAAAGTATGACAGTGATGCAAATTAAAAACCAACATTTCTCAGTTTTCTCATTTTACATTTCTCAGTTCATTTGAGTCACAATCCCGATCCTGTCCTGTATGGACTGATTTAGGTACAGTATAACGAACATTTCGGAACTTTACTACTCTAATAATTACATATTTTAATATCTTTATACTGAAAGCCACCACTTCTTAATAAGAATAATATCGGTCTTTCAAAGTTTCTAAAATTGAATCTTTGCTAGACTAACTATAAGCCCAAGAAGTTAGAGTAATAGGTCCGGTAAAATGGCTGTCTACGTTTTATTTTATTGTCAAGTCTAATCGAAATTGTAACAATACATTATGATGTACTAAATGAATTAAAACATCTGTCTAAAGCTTCTTTATTTTGTACCTAATTCGTACGGGTTCTGAAGCGGGTTTTTGTTAAAATGACAAAGCGTAGTGTGTCTTTCACTGTCAGAGACTAAAATGGAAAATGGTAAATTATTTCAACACTTATATTTATATGTTTTCCACCGTCGTCTGTAATTATATTTGTTCATTATTGCATCCAAATTATTCGCCTTTCCTTGAAAGAATCTTTAAATCGTAATCTAACATATCCCAGACACAGATCAGCGTTGCTGCAAATGGCATATGAACATTAATACAAGCAAATCTGAAAGTCTGATCATTAGAAAGAACGCGAGTCCCTGATTAGCAATCGTCAAGAACACTACAATTTCAAGATTGAAGTTCCCACTTTTGATTTAGTGAACAAGATTCGCTACCTTAGTGAACAAGGCTCACTGTCATCACAATATTTTGTTAGTTGGAGGATCTCAGCCCATCCGAAATGTCAGCCGGAAAGCTTATGGTATTTTCATAAGAGTACTTTTTGTTATAGTAAAATATTCAAACCTCAATCTAAGAATTAAAAGATTAGTTTACTCAGGAAATAGCAAAACCCTGTGTAAGTTGCAGCTTCTAAAATAGACATGAACAAGTATACCAATAATGAATTATATGTATGACAATTATTGATAATTATAAATGATGCATGTTTTTTGTCCGCAGTTATCTGCTCCATTAGGATTCCAAATTAAAACTGTTTAAGTGGGAGATTTTTTAATAAAGCAGTCATTTTCGATATTGTAAAATACTCACAATTTTTCTGTTATGAACTAGTCAAAGAAGACCGTAATGATATGTTATGTGCATCACATTTAAATAAAAATACTGATTTTCCGAATTAGGATCTGGAATTCCTACTTTTGCTGACTTAGTGTAAATATCTGTAACATTTAGTTATGTAGACGTAAATGAAGAAACACACGACCAAATAGAAGTCCTAAACCAAGCAGCGTTTGTTGAATTTGCTTGAGAACGTGGACAGCCTTAATCTATTTCGTCATTCCCATTCCGTTTGATTTTTTAATATAATCCCATTCCGTTTGATTTGGTCTTTAGTGTGGCAAACCTTCCAGCATCTTTGATCAGCTAACAAAATCCATTCGATCCTATTACTATAAGAACCAATGGACTCTCTCTTTCCTCAGCTATCTATGTGTTTTCTCCTACCAATGGAGAATACAAGATTTGTGTCGTGGACCCATGAGGCATGATTTCAAGTGAGCAAAAATCAACATTTCCCTGAGTTACGACTTCAGGTCAGCAAGAATCAACATTAGCCTGGAATATTCGAGTCTAAATAACTCATTCTTTTCGTTTTTTATAAATTCGGGAGTTAATTTAGTTTCACATGGTTGCTGGAAGAACAATAAGATTATTTCTCTGAATCATGGAATTTCACTCCTATAATAAGCAAGAAAATGTGAAACATCGTGTATACTACATGAAAGATCTTAAAAATTTTAGTCTATTTTCCAGATTTTTATATTAAGCTTTGATTTTTTAGTCGTAACAGGTATTACTCATTCTACAAAAAATGATTTATTTCACGGTCTGCAAGTTTAAATTGATATAAGGCGTCTAATACTGCTTATAGTATTGTTAGGAAGAGACTCTCTTTAAAATCTTCATCTTCCAAAATACACAAAACTCTGAAGAAATGCTAATGTGAAGAAATGGGGTAATGTGAAGAAAATAAGCAGTGTTCAGGTTTCAATGCTGTGAGGGAATTTTTATAGCCGTAGGGTCAGCAGTCCTCTGCTGCAGCGTAAAATTGTTAAGGTTTTTTTCATTAGAAAGGAACTGATGCATATTAAAAATAATATATGCGTGGATGCCGGGAAATTTCTTTAGCGACTTGAATGCATTCATGTAATTCGTTTTTCAATTCTAAAGTATTGTAAAGATGGGAATCTTTCAAATACGGATTCTTTCACAGTTTAAGCTCAAATGATAATGTATACCAATAATCTCTAAGTCACATTCATCCTTTTAAAAAATCAATTGGAAAAAAAGTTTCCAAAATTTCGCATGCACAAATGATAAAACCAAACGGCGCATCATCGAAATTGTTCATGATGTTTTACATAAGATGGGCTTTTTCATAGACAAGTTTCCAAAATATTATATAGAAAGAAAAGTTTTTTTTTAAATGTTGAACTAATCTCAGGCAAATATTATGACATTTTATTCCTTTAAAATTTTGTGTGTTTGCACAAGAAAATGATTTTAAAATATTAGATCTTAAAACAAAGTAATTTATTTTATGTACATATTAAATCATTTTTTATTAAATAAATTGTAGATAATAATGGAATTACGTATAAAAAAGTTTGAATATTGTTTTTGCGAAGGTGAGATTCCTTTTTTATTACTTCCTTCATTCTCAACTGATTATAGTATATGTTGTTTCTCTAGATAATATTTTAACTTTAGTGCAGTAAATTGTCACCGAAAAACTTTAAGAAATTAAAAAAAAACTCATAAAAATGTAGAATTTTTTATCAGCTAAGCTTTGAGCAAATTTTTATTAACAAGCCGAATGTTATTAATATAAATGCATACAAATATACAAATAAAATCTAATAAAAATGCGAAATTTATCAAAACATAAATACTACGTAATAGCTATAATAAAAAATAAACATAAATTTAAATTTGCGGTTTATAGTGAGGTACATTTCTTCACAGACACTTCTACAGCAATATTTTAAGGTATATAGAATTGCACATTTTGGATTTTAATACATTATTCAAAAACATTAAAGGGAAATTAACAAAATTTATTTGAAATTCTGTTTGCAATGTTTTGTGCTAGCAGTGGCTAAATTTGAATCACTATCACGTAGAGATTACTGCAGGTGAGTTCATTTTTATCTGCAATACCATATATTTGCTGAAATTAGATATTCCTTTTAAAATAATTTCAAATAAAAGCAGGTTATATAATAGCTACAGAGCGTAACAGGATTTCAGTATAGATTCCTATAAAATCCGTTCCTATTCTGAATGGTAGGTCTATGAACTTCAGCTCTTAAGAATCATTTATGTATGAGAAAAAATATGCAATGTAGTGGAACTAAAAGACTTTGCAATGTCTTCATTTAGAGTCTATTTGAAGAAATAATTTGAACTATTAACTAATGTCGCAATACGTTCAAGTAAATGTATGCTCTGTGTACAATGTTAGAATGTGAAAAACATATCTCAGATTATCTAATTTTATCACGTGCGCCGGATATCTTATACTCGTGGGCATATTATATGTTCCCTATCTCCAACAATTATTTTTGGAAACCTTTTGTAGCTGAATGCGAGGTCACATTCTTGAAGCTGGGAAGTCTGTGGAGTGATTCTCGGAATAGTATACCGTCGGGTTATGTCACACCCTCGCGCCTTCTCACGTTCTTCAAATTTTCATCCGCACTCTCTTAGTTAGCCAGCATGACGCGGCATTTAAATTATGATATAGAAATGGAAAAGATGAGAAATATGTTAGAAATCATATCAACAGATAATGAATCTTTCAGCGAAGAGGAAGATGGAAATAGTTGATCGTTACAGCAGCAATCACGATCCGTCAACAGACAGTGATACAAGCAGTGAATTTGAAAATGAAGCAAATGATGAAAATTATGTTAGTTCAAAATGGCGTGATATCGAAGAAAGCAAATTCCGAACGAATGTTAGGATTAGTTTTAAAACTATTATCTTCAACTTTGACGAAATACAGGTTATTCAAAAGATGCAACAATACCGTTGGAATACCGGTTTCTGTTCATCGACAAACACATGATATAAATGAGAGTTTAATACACAAATATTTACATTAATTCTGCTTATGAGCTGTTCATACTTGAGCGAGATGCAAAGAAAATGGATGGATCCGAAATCAGAGCAGTTTAGGGACCTCTTTACATATGTCCCATAAGATAGTTTTTTGAACAATAAATTGAGAACTGTCAGAAAGCCTACACTGTAGGTAAATATGTAATAACTGGTGAAAAACTAGAACCATCCAGAGAAAGATGAGCACATAGGCAATGCATGCCTAAGATAAACTTGCCAAATATGTGAGTTCGTGAATTCCAGTATATTTTATGCATGGGAAATGGAAAAATATGTTGGCCAACAGTCAAAGGGGCAGTTTTAGTTTGATAAAAAGCAAGTGATATTTTAAAGCGTTTCATGGAACCAATGTACAATTATGGACGGATGATTGGTATAAAGGATAAGTGAGAAATTCTAAAGAATTTTGTACCGAAGCAACGGGAAATATATTCTTAAATTTTTGGTCCTGGGAAGAAACAACTTCTGCACCAAGCAAAAACATAAGTGTTATCCTGTTATCAACTATGCAAAATTGACGAATCTACTCGAATACTGAAAAAACATTAGACAACTTTTTTATAATCTAACTGAAAGAGTAGTAGATGGTGTCGATGAAATAGCAGCAGTATATTTTACAGATTGACGTATCGAAACGGTGGCCTATGGCGATGTTTTTCTCGATATTTTAAATGTTGCAGCAATTAATGCTCGAATAATATTACTTGCTACAAAAGAGCCACCAATCAGATTTTGAAACAGGAGATTTTTTCTCAAATCATTATGACTTAAGTTAGTGGAAAATTACACAAATACAGGAAATCAAGCTTCCTTTGAAATTAAAAAAAAAAATAATTTCAGAAGATTTTAACATGTAATAACCATCTAAAGAAATGAAAAATATTTACAGAAGATGTGCTTAAAAACAAGGACAGAAAGACAATGTTTTTGTGTGGGAATCATAATATTAATATTTCTATGGAGATGTGAGCTAAATCTGTCAGAAATATACATATTACAAATAATTGTTAAATAATGTGTTGCATTTATCACATTCTTAAAAATATATAATTGTTTTTAATGTTAATTATCATTTATACCGATGTTTACGTAAGTAATGAAATATAGATTGTGTTAATTTCTTTCGGGTATGACATACCCAGCGCGCATTCTCGCGCTAACAGTTTAGGCGCGCGTTAGAAAAAATATACATGAATTTACGAACGAAATATTTATGTTCAAGAGCGTTTAATAAATTTAACTTATTATCCTTTTACCTGTTCTCAATTTTTCTTCGAATTATGTGAATCACTTAAAGAGTTTATAAAATAAAGAATTCAAGTTCATTTCTCTGAAATCAAGCATACACCCACGCATATTGTATTCATTTTCTTAACACTTCAAAACTCTTCTTCTTATTGATCTTGACTGAAAAGAATGTCATTCAGTTTCGGACAGTTTTACGGGAGTTCGTTCTGCATCCTTTCACTGAAGAGAAGCTTGAAAACCTTTAAAGAATTCTGTCACCAGAGGAGAATTGAAATGTGATTTATATCCTGCAGAGTCTTATTTCAAGTAGGTAAAAGATTTGATTTATTATAACAATCCAGGGTATACGTAAAGCGTATAATGCTGTGTAATGTATGTATCAAGTGTGAATACAAAATCAGGTCAGTTTTCAGCTTTAAATCATGCAAGCTGAGTCCACGAAGATTGATCTCTCGTTTTTTTCAGGACCTAGATTTTCAATGATATAGTGTGAATTATTCTGTTATATCTTAAGATAAATTTCAAGTTTTGCAAATGTTTAATATAAAATTTGTGTACTGTGAGCATACAACATTAATTCTAAATATAATATTGGTGACAAATTTGTGAATAGATAAAATCAATTACTTAACCTAAACGCTTTTTAAGGCATCAAAAAAAAAAAATTGTTGTTATTATTCAAGACAAAATAGTATGGTTGCTAAAGAAAAGTCTATATCTTTAAATTTAATTTTTTCGTTAAAGTATTAAATTTTCATTTATATATTTCAGCTTTATTTCTCGCAGATACATTGTACATTCTAAACATTTGTACTAAACATTCTTTATTATATTTTAGATTTTTTTCTCAACTTTTTGTTGTATGTCCTTTTTTTTTTGTAGTTGTTGTATAACCTATGTAAAATATCAATTCTCAAGAGTAAAGCTCTTTATTTACTAAAACAGGCCACCAAGATAAGGAACCTGCGAAACCCAATTATCAAAATATAGCACAAGATAAAATAGCAACAGTAAATTCACTACTATACCTAAGTATCATGCTTGATAATAGACTTTCATGGCATCATCATATCAGCTATATCAAAAATAAACTTCTGATATTATTAAACTCAATACAAATAACCACAGCAAGAAACTGGGGAATTTCTTCTCAACATCAGAAAATTTGGTTTACAACAGTAATAGAAAAGATTCTTCTACATGGCGCTTCTGCTTGGGGCACAGATCTAAATTAACATGCAAAAAGACAACTAACTTCAATACAACGGCTTTTCTGCTATCAATAACAAAAGCATATAGAACCACACCTACTATTTCTTTACAAATCATTTCAGGTATTCTACTAATTACTCTGACTTGTACAGAAAGAAGCCGTTAAAACAAAAGTTGCACGGCAACAAGTACTTATAATTCTAATATATATCATCCAACAGAATATCAAGAACTCAAACAAAGTGTAAACTTACATCCAAACCAATTATATTCAGAAAATCCAATAGTTAATTCAAACATAGATCATTTTCAAATTAAAATTTTTACAGATGGATCAAAAACAGAGTTAGGCATAGGAAGTGCTTATTGCGCTTTCAGAAATAATAATCTTATACAAACCTGGAAAACAAAATTGAATCATACAAATTCAGTATTTCAAGCAGAACTATTGACTATAAGAGAAGCAATAGCATGTGCAAAGCAATTCTCAATAACCAATGTTATAATTTCTGACAGTGTCTAAAGTATTCAAGCAATAGCTGATCATAATCGCTCTTCTATGGTTCAAGATACTCGCATATTTTCCAACTGGACAAAGACCTAAACTACATTGGACACGTGCCCACGTAGGAACATTGTGCAACGAAATGGCAGATAGCTTGGCAAAAGAGGCAGCAAATGGTACTATAACAGCAAAAACCTATTTACCAAATCCAATAACACTTTTAAAATCAAGACTTGAGCAAGACTTGATTGTACAATGGAATTTCATTATAGTCACAAGATAATATGGGCAGACGAACTTTTATTGTTCTACCAAAAATAACACGAAATTTAGTTACAACAAATAATGCAATAACATATCTTCTAACAGCACATGGACCATTCATTTCATATATTTTTCGTTTCGGCTTGTATCATACAGGCAACTGCATATGTGGATCAACAGGAACAATAGAGCATTACCTGTGTGAATTTGTTATCTCTAAAGACCTCCAATTTCGTCCTTTCACAAGTGAAAATGCCCAAGGATGGTTCAAACAACTACTCAGAAGTAAATCTCTCAGCAAAAAAAACTTCATAATTTAATGGACTATCTCATAAAAAATTGTGAGGTCCTCCAGCGGCCAAGCGGTAAAGTCGCTGAACACTGGTAGTTCTGTCCGAGGTTTCAATCCCGCGAACGGGCTGGCTGCATGGGCGTTTTCGTGGTTTTCCCCAAATGTAACGTATATACGAGCCAGTTTTCCTTAGAAAGTCCTCAACGAAGGCATCCCTCCCCTTAGGCAGATAGCCCTCGTGGCTTTGCCATAATCACACACACACACACACACACACAAATAGAAAATTATGATAATCCAAAATCTGCATTAATTAAGGCCTCGCAATTTCACATTAGCATTTTTTCGACATAATTAGCATCAATTCAAGGCAGCACAACTTCGATCAAGAAACATAAAACTTACTTCAGACTAACTATAAAATTTATCAGAGCTTTATCAGAACTTGCTTCAGACTAACTGTTAACTTCAACAGATAAATAAACATTAACATAATTATGAACTGTGAACTTTTATGAACTGTGAACTTTAGTGAACTATTTATGAATTATAAACTATTTATCAACTGTGAACTATTATTGCATTTCAACAAATCATCAAAATCCTATTTTATTTATTATGTATATAAACAAAATTTTGTATCTAAATCTTTATTTGCATTCTACATTATGCATCCAAATTCCTGTTAATATTTATATGAATTCTGTCAATGTATGTCAGGTATATGTCAAAATTATGTATACATCAAAATCAAAATTTTTATTGTAATATAAAATTTTAAATAAACGTGGTCCCACTGACTCAGCAACAAAGCTGAAAGTCTTCATTGGCGGCACAACTGCTCACCCAGTGGTCTCCTGTCTCCTGTATGCCCTATGTCGGACATTTTTTCAGTGCCTAATTTAACAGAATACTGGTTTCTAGTATAATCCAAAAATTCCAGCTTAAATACTATAAAACAGAGTTATTATCTGGTGAGAAAACGGAAAGGAAAGCTTGCACTAAAGGCTGAAATTATGAATAACTTGTTATTTCAAATAATATCCTTATAAGTTGATAAGCTATCACTTATAAGAGTGTAGTACTTTCAAGAGCAGTCTTATTTTACCCTTTAATGACTTTGCATGCCGCTCAGTTGCTTTATACACACATTTTTATCTGGTGCATGTTTAGTGCACCAGATAAAAGTTGAAGTTCTTAGAATTTCTTAGAAATGAATTTTACCTCTGTTTTGCTCTCCTGACAGTTTGAAAGTAATAATTTTAATTGGCAATTGGTTCATTAAAATAAGCTATAAATCAATTAGAGCAGATGTTATTAAAATATTATTTGTTGCATCTAGTTTTGCAACCATTAATCTCAGTTACTATATTTTACAATTTTATTATAATCGTCAAATTATATATTAGTATATCGTTATGTAGATAGGTTTTCGTCTTATATGACACGCCAAGAAAACAAAATTTCTAAATGGTGCTTCCAAAATTCAGAACTTTGCATAGCTTACAGAAGTGGTTAAAATGTTTAATTATTTAACAAGAAAAACCTCGACTGAATTCGTAAAAAACAGAACTTAAATCTTATCAAAACTGAATAGCTATAAATTATTTCACATAAGAAAATTCAAGCAAATTATTTAAAACTAACCATTTATCTTGACATTTACAATTAAGAAAGTACATAAAAATAACACGAAGAAAGTTATTAGCGAACGGAAAGCAAACAGTACAATTATATTATTTACTATATTTTATTTTTATGAGTGGTCACCGAACTTGGAAATCTTCCAATTTAATTCCAATCGGAGCGTAAAAATTATTCTGTCATTACTAGTGTTAATAAAAATCTAATATTGTCATAAAAAGACGTCTCATTTTAGATTTTACATAAATGACTTTAAATGTTATTGGAATTTCCTTGAAAGAGATATTGAAGCTCTAAGTACATTTATTTTCCATAAATTCTTCACGTTAAATGTCTAAGCGTTAAGCTTCTATTAATTAATTTAAAAGTTTAATTCAATATATTTGAATCTGGAGTAAACAAATATCAAGCAAAAACGTTTGATTTCAGCTGGCAGGTTTAATAAGATTAAACGCACAAGGAAATAATTTGATTGTTTCGTTAATTTTTCGGGTTTAAACGATCAAATTTACAGTGCAAAGTACAGATTATTCATTACATTTTAAAAATCTAGAAAATGCGTTTCTCGTTTCGTAAAACTAACTTTATAATAATTTCTTCATAATTCAGTTTTCTTTTGCCAAGGGGGAATTATTGTTTGGGAAGTAGCAAATGATTTTGAATTCTTTTCTGGGGCTGACTTATCATACCAAAGCCGAATTTTAATTCGACTCCCTAAAGTAATTTTTCCTTTTATCGCGAGAAACCAACTGTATTCAATTATGCTCTTGCACAAAATGGCGTCTCCCCGACCGAATATCTTTTATTCAAAGAAAGACGAGATTGAATGACGTCATTTATTTTAACTCGTTCATGTGACTTCCTTTTTAAGGTCGTGAAGGCGGAAAATATGCGTGACAGAATGGCAGGAAATTTCTAACTTAAACTTGATTATCCCAACTGTCAACACTGAGACATGAGCGCCGAATAACTTTGTTTGAATATTTCAGAATCTTTAATTGGAAGAATTAGGAATTACTTTTAATCTGTCAAACTAGCGAGCCGCACGCAAACCATAAAAAATCCAATATAAGATGACATATATATTTTTAATCCAATTGAACAAAAATTTCAAATGTCAAGTTGCTTGAACTATTTTCTCAGGAAGTACCGAAACTGAAAGATGAATGGAATTTTTCGAAGTTCGCTTCTTATTTTTAAAAATTTAATCTAGGAAATAAAACTGATCTAGATTTATACGTTAAACAAAGAAAATATTGATTTCCCACACAGAATTATTATTCATTCATAGGCGAAAAAATTATCTCGAAAAATTAAAAAAAAATATCATATTTTATATTTTTCACATGTATTTCCAGGGAAAATTATCAGTTAGAAGAAATATTCAGATCATATTAAATAAGCAAAGTTACTCTAACAAGAAAATATTTGCTTTCAGTTGATTACAGTCTAATTGCAAGATAAGGAAACATCGCTATATTTTATTTACTTGACGCTTATTTATTAAATATGTAACTGTTTTTATCGATTAGTGTAATTTCACGGCTACAGCTAATAATTTATAATGATGCAGATGAAAAGTTTTATTCTTTTTAAATCGCGTAGTTTGTTAATTCAGTTTGAAAAGATTCAATTTGAAAGAAAAAATAAATATCTCATAATTTGTCAAATTACAGCACACTGAGATGTGGAAGATAAAATACTTTATTTCGGACAATGAAAAGATATCTCTTTAAAATCCTGAATTTCTTGATTAAATTTGAAACACAAATACCTTGTTCTCTGCCGAGTTGCCATATATTATTTTTCAGTCGCTGAGCTCCTTAAATACCATCTCAGGGAGTTCTCGCAAAATATATATTAAGAAAAAAAAAACGTAAATTCGAAGCTGAAAATTCGAACTTCAAGATGCACCTGTTAGAGTACAGAACTCTGTGCGTTCAAAATTTGATGACTCTAGATTGCACCGTTTCTCTACATTGCGAGGAGAAAACATAGAATAGACATACATATATACTCGTATTTTTGACAGACATTTGCTAATAAAAATAAAAGCAGGAATAATGTTTAAGAATATATTTTTTCTTGCTTTATATATTGCTCTGTAGCAAGTTGGCTATACTTGATAGAGTTATAGAGTTGTATTGGAACTAAAGATGATTTTTATTCATAAACCATTTCTTCTTCCGAAAGTGATGTAAAATTTTAAATTTACTGGACATTAATTGCGTTGCATCAGGTATGAACGTAGTGGAAGAATTTCAATTTGCACAGAAATAACATGTCAATCATATCTTTACTTTAAGACATTCACTGAATTCGAAATAACATATGTCAATACTCTACTAATCGAATGTGTAATGAAACTATATTTTTATTTCTTCATAATAGAAATACGTATTACATTAATTTTATTTAATAGTTCATTATAAAAAATTCGCTTATTTTGTATTTTAGTCGTTTTTACTAAAAATGCAGTATCTATCTTTGACGATGGAATTTATATAAGTTCCACATTCCGATATGAAAAATTACATGTTAGTTAATTTAAGGTCAAATGTTTTCAGCGGAACCAAAAATACTGACAAATGTATAACAAAACATGTAGATAAAAATACACCTTATGCGTGGACACTCTAAGCATCAAGTATCTACGCTATACAACATTGCTACGCTTCTAAATATCAGTGTTCCAAGTTTGTGCTTTTATTACATACACACACACACACACATATATATATATATATATATCTTCGCACGACGTGATTAGACTAAATTCTATGTGGAAAAACATTTCTTTTTAATGAAAATATTATTTAATGAGAAAGGTGTGTAGATATTGTTTTAAAATTGTTTATTTAATTAATATCAGTCAGTATTGCATACAATGTGTTTTTTACTACACGCAGAAAACATAAAAAAATATTTTAAAGACATATCAGCTATTGTATGTTGTGTCTAAATAACATATGTTTTATATAAGCTGCATATTTCATAATATATTATGCAAATATTTCATAATTTTAAAATCCTGTACAAATAAAAAAAAATAAAAGTAATATTTTTAAACAGCTTTCATTGTTAGTAATTCCAGTATAACTACATCTACCAGAAACACCCAATTTAATAAATCTAGCACAGATAACTGTAACTAAATACAGTTCCGTATTCTATTATACAGGACAAATGTCAAGACAGACTGTATTTTATTGCTACTGCACAAGAGCATTTCACCAAATGAACCTCAGATATGCCTTAGTGTTAGACAGCAACTCAAATTTTAACTTTGTTGTTGTCCTTTAAATCAAAAGACATGGCCTCTTAGACACTTCGTTCCATGTTGAAATGCAAAACAACTTTTGCGTGGTTTATGTCACAGAGGATGGTCTGAAGGCATCATTCGGGAATCATTTTAAGAATGTAAATATCTTCCTACCATTCTCCGTCATTAATCAAAGTGCTGTAAGTGACTAAGTGTATTGAAATTAATTGAAACGCCGCAAAAAACTGTCAGTTTAACAGCTGAAGTAAATAATTACATCGAGTTATAGAAACAAACTCATATAGAAGCATACAAGAACTGAGTATATTAAATAAAACGCACTTAATCGTAAATTTCTGAGTATTTAATTCTTACAATTTCTGGAAAGCAAATGTTATGGAAACAAACACATGCTAGGCGATGAGAGAAAGGAAGGTCATTTATGTTTACAATAACGCAAAGCTGGAACATTTGTGTTCAAAACCTCTGTCTTATCCGATTTAAAAGACCACTGTTTATCTTAAATAGATGAAAACTGTACGATCTTTCTTGATGCAAAAGCCTAATTAGTATGAACTGTGAAAAGCGTAAAATGGCGTGATCAAAGACTTTTAAGACATCAGCAGTCATGGAGGTAATTAATTACTGCTACCAAATGCATTTCTCGTAAGTAAATTTCTTGAAACTTTAAATTTGTTTAGCAATTGCTTAAGAATCATTGTAACGTGCCGGCCTTTATGACGCTGCACTGCAGTATTATGAGTGGATTTCAATGCTAGACAGCTGCGATAAGTAAAACAGCACATTGTGCTTCTCATTACTTTGCATACTGCTTTGGAGGTATAAAAGTAGATAATAAAATATTTAGAATTTCGGTGTGAATGAAAAATCATCGGCGTTACTGCATATAATATTTACTAATATATAGAACTAGATGGTGTATCAATACTTTACAAATGATTTACATTAGAATACAAAACTAAAATGCAATACAAAACTGACAGCTAATCTCCGTCCAATATCTTTATTACAAAATATTTCCAAATGTTATCATAGCTATTGAAATGAATATGCCTTCTTATCATAGCATGTGACTGAGCAGCATTTTAATACAAACTGAAACTGAGTTGACCGTATTTAGCTTTGATGTTGAGCAGAGTTTTGGTAACAATGAAAAATTCATTACATATCTATACCTCACAACATACTTCAAAGCAGTTTATGCATACTTTACATAAGGAAGAAAGAAGGGATCATATTGGTCTCTAAGCGACATGATCTCTTTCCCCTTACAACACAAAGAAATGGAGAAAAGCGTAACACTGATAAGAATAAAAATATATATTTAATTGTATCGATTATTTTTAAATTATTAAAATTGTATTAATTTAATATTCTCATATTATGAAACGTATTATTTAAAACCGTTAGCTCGCGTTTGTATTTCAGCGTTTTTTCAGCCTAAATACGTCCATTTTCATAATTGTTATCTCTTAAGAGTTTTTCTCATTAAAAAAAGCGCTTCGCAGAAAGTTTGACAAATTGCTTTGGAAAGCGAATTTTCAAATTTACTGACAAAATGTTGCGAAGTTTTCTCTGTGCATATCGTTTGTGAAAAGTCATGTCATTGGCATAAAATTGGCTGTCACCTGAATTTCGTTGTTAGAAGGTTCAATGCACTTTTCATAGAAGAATGCAATAACTCCTAGGTCACTGTGGTTTGCGTTCTACTGCTGTGAACGTAAATTATTTTTCTATTATTCGGCCCGATCTCTCATATTGAACCAACAGCTTTCGTCATAAAGAAGCTTCATTTTGTTCAGACAGCGATCTTCCCAGGAACAATCGTTTTTTACCAGATATCTTGAATTATAGCTACCCCAGCTTCTCTGTCTTATTAGATATTTTTATTAGAAAAAAATCATGTATATATAACATACATATATACATATTACATGTATACGTATTTAAACATATACGTACATTTTAAATTAGGTAGGCATGGTTTACCCATTTGGTCCTGATGCATAAATGTGTTTATTTTTTATGAATATATGAATTAATATATTTTCGTTCTTGTTTGCATCATTGTTGAACTGCGCTAATGATTTATTTTTAAATTTGCTACTAAGGCGCCTTTCTGCGCCTTTTGGCAAATAAAGTGCAGAATTTGAAGCAAACGGTTCCGTGACTTTGAGTGCAGCAACTGATTTATAATTGCATAAAACCTTAAAAGTTTGCTAGTGCGCAAGAAACAAAATCATCTCATTAGCACAATCATAGCATCAAAAGTCATTACCAAGAGCAATCGATATTTTGGACAGTTAAAAACTTTGAAAATTAATTATCAAGCCCATGCAAGCATAAATATGAACAATAAATTGCTTAGCAAAATATGTAATTGGCAATGAATTTCAGACTTTTCCTGTAGAGGTTAGTTAATTTTATAAATTTGAGGATTAGAATGATTCTGAAAATACTATTAAATAAAATATTATCGACGTTAATTTATAGCGAAATTTAACAAAGTTAAAATGATCTGCTCATTTTATATCTCAATCAAATATTAACTGTTGATTGTTAATTTTTGGTTTAAAAATAATTAAATGTATTTCGTCTTTTTTGGCATTTAAGTTAAAGTGCGTGGTATATTCAAAGTAGTGCTTCAGGTGTGTCATATTTTTTTTTATTGTGAGGATTCTTGAACTGTGAGTAGGTTTCATTTTGCTTAAAATTATCTCTTTCGTTATATGTATTTCCTTTATTTATTTGCTGTTTATATTCTGTTTGCAAAGCAGACGAAATTCATCTCTGTAGTTTGAAGTATATTTATTTATTTTGTTATGTCATAGCCCATGGGAACAATATGGGAGATATGCCTGCGGTTCTTAAAGATTTGCATTGAAAAATATTGATTATTAAATGCCCTTATTTCCATCACATGCGATCAGCAAGTTTCGCCTGTTGCAGTAGAACCTAGTCATTTATGTCTAGACGGCAAATTAGTGCTTTTTGAAGTCTCAGACTTTCAAATATATGTCGTAATGCTTTTTAATGAATCAAAGGCTAATGGGATATTGCCAATAACAAATATGATCAAATTAAACTACTTGTGTTTAGGATAGTTTATCCAATTATTGTAGTATTCCATTGCGTAAGGCAGTAATTTTCTGTTAAGTGTTCAATGTATTTCAAGTCCATATCAATTCATTTAAATTATGCTACGACGTGAAAACTGTTATAAGGTTCAGAATTCACAAGTTATAATGAAACTTTTGAAATATAGGAAATAAATGTATTATTTCAATTCAAAGTGCGTATTTTTATTGTATTTAAATTTGTCGCAGTTGCGTGTCTTAGATACATGGGAATAAAATGATGAAAACAATTTTTTGTGAATATTTGCATTCGGGCACGATTGATTAGAGTATACTGCCAGTAATAAATCAGCTGTGCTATTTCACACGTGCATTTTTGTGTACAACTTTTTTGTAATGGATAACTTTATTGTGTATTATAATAATTTTTGATAGTGCTGCAAATAAAACTAAACTGCTATGAATAGAAAAATAGTAATATAAACAGAAAAATTGCTTTAAAAAATTTCAATTGGAAAGCTACTGTTGTCAAAGGTTTATATATTTAGTAAACTTGTAACTGCTTGTACATAATGCGTTACGTAATTCCGAGTTTTCGTGTAAAACGTAAAAGAAAAATAAATCGGAAGAAGACAACCGATTTTGTATACATGTCTTCTTGGCACAAATTGTTTCAACAAAATTACTTATTTTCAATTGAACAACTAGTCTGAATTCAACTAAATATATAGAAATCGTCAATATGTCACACAGATGGTATAGTGGTTAACTAATTATAGGCTTCCCAGCCTCATTAGACTGGACAACATTACAGGTTCACTCCCCTTTTAGGACAAATCGCAGAGGTTCAACCTCCGCTATTGCTCGTCCACGAGAGCGGCGCACTACCTGGCTTTTGCCAAGCAGCACTGGTCGTTTGATTTGCTACCTGCCAGTCGCATGGGCTGCTCGCCGCAGTGGGTCATTACCTGGTCACCCCCCTGCTACTAGAGCCGTACCGCTCAGGACTTGCCATACCCCGAGGCCGGCTAATAAGTGACCTTTCCCAGGGCCTTCAGAAGCACCAAGTTCATAAATTTTATACCCCCGTGGCCGAGACTGCCTAGGTACAGATTCTAGCCAGTAGCTTCGCAAATTTCTCTACGTTGACCGTCGGGGGAATAGTGGTTAGGGGAACCTACTACGGTACCGAAGTACCTGGGCTCGAATCCCGAAGAAGACATGGATATTTTTGTAAATGTATAGTGTCGGTGCGGCACGGCGGCACTCTAAATATGCGGTGAACCGAAAATAGAATCGTGTAGAAACCGAAAGTAGAACCGCGTAGGTAGACCCCGAAGATCTTTGGAGCCAATCTTTGGAGTGGCTTGTTCCATGCAGCATAGACAAGACAAAAACAACAGCAAACTACAATGTTTTAAAATTAACAAGAAATATCGTTTTGATTTATTTTTGTTTTTAGAGGTTTTTTGAAGATTAATTTAATAAAAGTGTCAAAAAAGTATATTACACGCAAAGACTATAGTGAGCCTAGAGAAGATTTAAGAAATACAATTTCGTTTTGTTGGAAGCGGTTTAAATAAACTAAATCAAAAAGTTTCATACACAACAAACTTCTTAATAGCACCTTGTTTTCCTACAAATGGTTACTTGTTATAATGCCACTTCTCACTTTCAGGGACTTTTTAAATGTTATTGAATACAGGATTTTTAATTTAATCAAACTAATAATGACAACGTGATATGGAATGTGAGTTCAGAATTGAATTATTATGCATTAAAATAGAAAGTTCTTGTTTTGCACCCAAAAATATGTCACATTAAAATGTATTTAAAATAATGTATAACTTAAGTAGATTTATTTCAAAAGAATTTTGACAAGTTTTGACTAGATTCACAAATTCAAACTATATTACTAATGACAGGTTGATTTTCACATCTGATTACTTGGAAACTGACAAACGAAAGTTTCTTAAAATTTGAAAACTATTAAAATCAGTATATATCCTTTAAAGCGTTTGAATTTATTAATTTGTTTAACTGATGATTAAAAAGAAATTTGTTAGAGTTTAATTGATGATTAAAGAAAGATTAAACAATGTACTTAACATCTAACAGTATGGACATAATTTTATGATATTGTTGCGTTTTTGTTCTTTTCTGGCACCAGTTGTTACGTTAATTTCTTCCTTCACGTTCGTACGGGGTTCAAGAGGATTTGGACTGAATAAAGACTACAGCACTTGATGAAGTATCAAAACACACTTTATTGGCCGGTATTAAATCAGGACAGCTCCAAAATCTCGTTTACAGTCGTCGAACTGTTATAAACACTCTGACACAATCAGCGACACAGCTTTTAAGTTATCAAGCTACCACGGTGGAAATAGCTTCACTGCAAAGCACCAGAGTACAGCTCCCAACTCTGATCGGTCGTTCTCGGAACCCCACGTACTCTCGAGACTCTCCACGCTACAACTCGCGATGCACTCGGCGAAATACAGAGCACGGCTCCTGACTCTTCAGTACAGTCGTTCCCGGAGCTCAACATGCTCTCTCGACGATGCACTAACCGCGATACCCTACGAGACTCTTTCGGTGCACTCGACGACCGACTCGGCACTCGCTGCCCGGCTGTCAACTCGATCCACTCCGCAGGGATTGACTCACTAGACGAGACATCAACTCGATAAAAACTATCCGCGTACCAGCAGGGTTTATATAGCTTTTGGCTGGTGTTCGAGAACATTCTGCACTAAGCCGGTAAGAATTCGTTCCAGAAGGTTCTCCATCCGTTCATGGTATATCGCCAAATGGGCGATAATGTGGCAACCGTGCCTTATTTTGCCATTTTATGGCAACCCTAAAACTGCTTTCCGGGGAAGCTATCTCACCGCGCCTGGACATTTCGTAACAATGTAAAGAACTTTAACGTACGAAACATACGTTAATATATGTAAGTAGTGTTATTTATAATAAGATTATAACACTCATCGTAATTTTTTTACGTTGTCAATTATGAAACTTTATATCAGAGAGGACCATTCATTTTGGGAAACGTGCCACTATCTGAAAAAAAAAAAAAAAAGTAAGCATGGCACTTCTAACTTTTTCAACATACTAAAGTACAAAATGTTGAAAAATCTTTATTTGTAGGTTGATTAAAGAATTTGACGCAACACATACATTTTCATGTAAGTCTGAGTAGTGCAGATTTAAAAAATAATTTAATAAATAAAACAAAATTACAAACCTAGGTTTTTATTGTTAAAAAACATTTTAAATGTCAAGTTTGTTACGTTGTAAAGACATTAGGCTAATTGGAAAAGCCGGAGAGACGATAAATTACCAACCTCCTTCGCCGGGATTCGAAACACAGACCTCTGGAATACCGGCCCAGCGCGCAGAACCACTACACTACAAAGGCACTCTAGGAAAGTGTTAGAAATACCTTATATACTGCCCTTTTTAAAGGGCGGCTGGGGTTTCTAAGAGTCCCAATCGCCGAATCATGGGTGGGAAGAATCTTCATCCAACACCCTTTTAGTTCGGCCACCACTGTAGAGATATTAAGTTAATTGGAAGCAGGAGTGATGAAAAATTAACAACTCCTTCGCCGGAAATCGAATCGTGGACCTCTGAAATACTGGCCCAGCGTGCAGAACCACTACACCACGAAGGCACGCTAGGAATGTGGGAGAATTGCCTAATAACGTTATGTATAAAATAAAGATGAATAATTGATAATTCAATTCTAAATAATTATTAAGCTGCCAGTACTCAATGTGGCTTTTGAATTTATGACTTTTTTACGAAGTCATCTATATTAGGATTACTTCTTAAAGATGCTAACAAAATTAGGTGTATATCAGTTAATCTTGAACGACATTTTGATTTCATTATGTTCATAATATAAATATTTATTGAAACATATGTTGATTCAAACCTACAACAATATCTAACAGCTAAATCGTGTAAATTTGGAAAGTTGCGTGTTGGTACAAATTTCTAAAATTCAATATAATTTGGATAATTTTCAGCTAAAATAATTTTCTCATATTTGCTTTTCAGTGTAGAATGGTGCCATAAGTCAGCAATTTTGATTTGGATTTCCGTTGGTTAACAATTAACATCTTGCAGTGAAATTGACAAAGGATTTCTGAAAAGCTTAGCATTTTTGTTTTACGGACTGTGTAGAAAAATACAAACTTAACCCTGTAATATGAAATGTAAGTTATTTAAATGTTACATAATATCGGTGAGAAAAGCCAAATACCATAGCCTATCTTCATCCTTGAGTAGGAGGCACTCACTGGGCAGTTCATTGTTTCCTTTCAGATATTTTAACTCACAACCCCCTCAAATTTCAAAATCTCGAGAGTGCAGTTCTTTTGGAAGGTCAGGGCTCAGTGTACTTGAAATAGTAACTAGCCAAAAATGTTCTCAAATGTAGTTCAAATTAGTTTGCATAAATCAAGAAGTTATTCCTCAGTAACAAATTTATTGTTCGTATAAAGGAGAAATATGCTTAACTGCGCATTATCTGTGATTTCATAACTTTGAATCAAAGTTAACCCATACTGGATAACTGCCCTAACTATAAGGCGGTCCAATTAAGTTTCATTAATATGAAAGTTTCATTAGTTGGAAAAAGAAAAGTAAACAGATAAACAAACAAACTTTTGCATGACTCAATACGAAAATATACTTAAATTCCATATGCAGAATTAAAAAAAGGCCTTTCATAATTAATTTCATTATATAATTGCCCTTTAAAATTATTTATGTTTAAGATGTTATACACGATTAAAATCCATATTTTTTCTAAACAGATGTACCCATTCCTGCTAATAGATTTATAGTACTATTTAGAAACAAAAGTACCCAGGATAAAAAAATTATCTTTTTCAGGTATTTTGTTCGTATTGTATATGTGTCCTAGAAACAGGAAAACAGTCCGAGCCCCAAATGTTTCGAAAATACAATATATCGCAGGAAATACAGAAATCTTATGAAAAAACTATCAAGAACCTAATTTTGAAGAAAAAAACCCCTAAGTGGAAAAAATATGAACACCAGTAATGCTTTTCAGTATTCCAGCTTTATTCCTTTTCAAAACCATAAACATACTATAAATGGGGTTTCAGGAAAAACTCCAGTTAAAATGTTTTACGTGATGGCTGAAGATATGATATCACATACAGTTGTACAAACAAGTCGGTAAGCAAATCATCATTTTTAGTGCCATAGAAAGCAAATTCAAGCATTTCTCAGGGGCCTTGTTTTATAGTGGATATTATAGTTCGTCACGTTGTAGAGACATTAGGTATTTTGGAAGCAGGCAAGATAAAAAATTAGCAACGCTTTAGTCGGGAATCGAACCACGGATTCCTGGAAAACCGGCTCAGCGTGCAGTACCACTACACCACGAAAGCACGCTAGGAAGGCGAGAGAAATACCTTATAGCGTAAACAAAAATGTATTGGAAAAGCGCCCCCTACGTTACAACATATGTTGTGAGTAAGGCTATGTTTAGGAATCGATGCAGGGATATCAAACGTTAAAATCGTTAAAGTTGATCGTTACTACAAAATTCGACCCCTGTTAGAGAAATTGAATATTGCCTTGAAACAGTTTGGGCTGTTTTCATTAAATCTAACAATGGATGAACAATGGTGCGTTATATTGGTAGGCATGACTGTAAAACTTTCAAGAAGAATAAATCCGTAAAATTCGGATACAAATTATGGATAATGACATCTTACTATAGCTACCCCTTCAATGTTATTTCTTATCAAGGATCTTAAGGAAACTGCAATGAACCTCTTTCTCAGCGCGTTATATACAGCTTGGCTTCAATAGTGGAAAACTTGCAGTTTGACATGATATACATGGACAATTTTTTCACATCTCATATGTTACTTGTTTGGCATAAAGGAAACGAATTCTGTGCAGCTGGATCTGCACGATATAATCGAAAGGCAAACTATTTACTTGTGCCTCAGAAAACATTGAATAAATTGGAAAGAATATGTGATGCGCTGCTTGATGAAGCAAACAAAACTGCAGTACAATAAAATGATTATCGTGTACAGTATTGCACTTCACTCCAAATTATGTACACATCATTATTGTATATTCTGTTTAAATTAATAAATATGTTGAGAGCCATGACGTCGACTCGCATCGCTGGGTGGTGGCGTCAGGTTTGGGAGTCAGTGTGTCTCTTAACCCCTCTTAACGCCATCTATGGATGCTCCAGATGGCGGAGAGACGACGCTTAACCAATTACCTAATTGGTAGAGGCGTGCTGCCCGTCTTCCTCAGTAAAAAAATAAATAAATAATCGCGTAGTATCTTTTGCTGACAAATTCCGAAGAAGCAAAAATGCAAAACAAATTGGAGCACAGAATGAAAGGAAGAAGCAAGGAACTTGATATTGCATTTTCTGTGATTTCATAGAACAGATACAAAAATGAGGTGGATTTATTTTACAGCCATGTAGAAGTTTATTTTACTTCCATCCAAAGAAAAAAATGGTACTGGTCCGTTTCTTAACCAGCTTTGAAACGCCTCTCATATCTACATGGGAAATTTTCAAACTATTTTGTCCTCAGGAAGAGCACGACTTTTAACCTTTTGACCGTAACCATACGATTTTAGGTGAAGCAGTATCTAGGAACATCATAACGCAGCGGGGTTCGCTGAAAGATAATAAAGAGATCCTCCAACTCGGCAGCGAACACGTATTGATAAAATTTTGGAGGGGCGCCAGAGTAGATGCCAATTAGAAACATTAAAAAAAAACCTACAACTGTTTGAAAATGATGAAATATTGGATTTTGTTTTGACTGTTTTCCCAAATGTCACTGCTAATTGCCTCTTGAGTAAAAAAGCAAAATTATTTTCGTAAAATTTAGTACTGTGTTGGACTGTAGTTCTCTTAGTAGCACAGCCTGTAACTTAGTAAAATCAAAACAATGGATGATTTTGTTTTGCACGTTTTAGTACCTCATATTATTGACATATCTTAAGTGTGGCATTTTTCGGGGAGAAAGTTTTTAGATTGGTCCAATATCGTTTAGCGAAAGGTATGTGAAAAACTGTAGTTCTGATACAATTTGTCGGTCAACATCCTGGCCCATACGACGAATGAGGGTTTTTCTAGACAAGCTATTTTATGAACTATAATTTTGATGTTTATAACCCCTGACAGTTTGGGCAAATATTAAAAGGCTATTTTTATAACCTCCTCACCATCAGAATAGGATTTTTTCTTTCGACTAACTACAGAGAAATTTCACAAGAAGCCTTCACCATAGTTTCCACATCGTCGTGTCATTTCTAGGAAAAAGATTGTTTGCCGGCTAAAGTTCTGGAACAAGGATTTTTTGACAATAATAAAAGAAATCTTTCCTATTGGTAAATTCCGTTACCAAATGTGATCTTACAGGATATTTGCTACTGAAATAACTATGCAACTGTTTGAAATATCGACTCAGATTAAACGATTTCGGCACTGCTACTCAAATTCTGCATGTCAGAGAAATGTAGCCTTGGAAGTATTTTCATGAGTAAATAAAAATGTTTCTTCTCAAACAGTTTTAAAATCACGAATTACAATATTCCCTTCATACTCTCTTTTCGCTGATGAATGTTTATTCATGGACATAGTGAAAATTAAATTTTTAAAACAACCACCTTTGACGCCAAAGATATAAAAAAAAATTAAAAAGCTCTTTGCTTGGAATTTTAAAATCTTCTGAACCATACAGTCAGAATTTTGCTCTCTCTCTTTCCGAAGAACGGACAATCATAACAAGACACAACGGCGCCAAAGCAAAGCAACTCAAACCATTAGGCTCCTCTGAAAACTTCGGTAGGTATACTGCTTTGTTGTACCGGTGTCAAGCAGTGTCGCTTTCAGTTCTTTTGCATTCAGTAATGTAGGAAGAGAGTTTTTACAGATCTTGACCAGTTCCTCAAAAGTACATAATTACTTTTTCAAGTTTTTTAATTTTTCAGTATATCTTCGCTTGCCACTGGTTAAAGTCTGCCGTGCAACTCTGTGGAACGCGTGCTGCTGGTTATATATCCACACTTTAGAATAAGGAACAATACAGTTTACTGGTTTTTGTGCAAGAAGTAAATTTGCGATTTGTCATCAACCCCATGATTTTTTTACAAAGGATTGAAAAAAAATAACTATTAATTGTGATAAATTATCATAAACTTAAGTTAACTGAATGTTTAATTAATGAAAAAATTTGCCATATTCATGATTAAAAAAAAACGATTTGCTAGCGCTTTTCTTGAATATGAACTGCAATATAAAACCAGGACTTAATCATACCTCAAGAACATTTTACGTTACTGAATTGCCGTTCACATACAACTGCAGAAAATTTTAATTTTCTCTTTACACTTTTTGAAGGCTGAAAATATACGAAATCTGTCCATTTTTAGATTCCTAAAAAAGTTTTATTTCAATTTATTCTATTAAAATTTAAATTAGATATTACAGCTAAACTCCACTTAAAGATTTATAATAAAATTGAAAATTCAACTTTACTCTGCTCATGAAATTTCGATTTATTTTACAAAAAACTTCCTTTAAGGATAAATGTGTAGCATTCATATCAAAAATAAAAATTATTATTTTTCAAAGAAGAAATATATTTGGGAGGATAAGATTAAATAATTCTAATAATTCTGATTTCAAATGCTTAAATCTACTTTCGAGGAAAGTATTTTTATTAAATATTTCAATGTAATGATTCAGACAACATGCTCTTTTATCTAATAGGATTTCATGGCTTTCATGACTGAAAATTATTTTTCTAACGTTAATGCGACGTAGCTTGGAAACTGTCGTTTATTTCTCCATATCCATTAGAAAAGAGTTCCGGAAGCCAATCATAAAAGCACGGAAGTGGGTCCAAGAATTCGTCATCTGTTTTTATACCCTTTTTTCTTTTTTCTACTCGTTTCTTTCAATCTATTTTCCTTAATTTCCTTTTAATCATTCACATCTACAACGATCTGATAAAAAAAGATACTGTTTTTTTCACTTCTAAAGAAACGACCTTTTCCAAAATATTTCACAGCTTCCTGTGGATTATTTTTGATAAAGCTTTGCTTTGTTGTTCATTGACTTATTCAAACGAATTTACACACATAAAATAATAAAATCCTGCTCGTTTAGAAAACAGTGCTCAAATAACTGTTGAAGAAATTTATCCGAGTGCCATTATTTTGTTTGGATTCACAAAAAATTTAACATGAAAAGAATCTATATTTTTGGTCTTATGACTATATAAAAATAAATCTTTCGGAGTTAAAAGTACATATAATCAGTTGTGAAATGAGGAATTAATGTTAAATACATATTTGTTTAATTCAATACGCAAAAACTAATTGTTTCATTTCAGTGGAAAAGCAAATTTAGAAAGGAAAAGTTAAACTCCTTAGCATGATCAGTTTCTTTCATAAATATTTGCTTTAGATTTAAAAATAAATAAGTCAGAAACTATGATTATTACGCATCAAGAAATTCTAAGTTTAGAACTCTCCTTGAGATGGCAGAAAGAATTCTAATTACTTCTGTTGAATAATTCGAGAATTCATTTTCCATATATTTATTTTTTTGCACTTAATAAATGACGAGGACTCTTGGGATAGATGACAATATTTTAAGCTGTTTTGATTTTTCGAAGTATAAATTTCTCGCAGATAGGAGAGGTTAAACTTCAACATTACCGCGAGCACCATGGACATTAGTACATAAAATGATGTGTTTGATAAACAGCCAAAAATCTTCTGCCATAATCTTGAAAAAGGAAATTCAAATACAGTATACTCTCAATTATCCGGACCAACGCCGAGTAAGAAGGTCACGATAACGAAACTATTAACGTTTACACATATTGTATACATTTATTTCTTTAAAACTCAATAATTAATTAAATATTTGAAGGCAACTCCATCTTCAAACTTATTTTACTCTTTCCAAAAAGTAATTAAATAAAATGCATTTCAGAATCTTTTAACATTTGTCGAATTTCACTGGGTATATTTCGAAGGGCTATTTTTTTCACTTTATTCGAATCCCACTTTGGTGGACGAAGTCCAATAAAGTTTCAACAGAAGTCATTGCTGTTTCTGGAACTGGTATTATAATGTGCACTATCACATTCGCTTGTTTTTTCAGTATTATTCTCTGCCTCTTCTGTTGTTGTGACTTTTGGAACGATATACGTATAAATCAAATACTGAACGACCGGCTCAGTTAAATCGGCATCGAACTGTTTCTTGATGTTTACTGATCGGCATTTTTGAAGAATTTTACTCATTTCAATTTTTCCTTTTATGCATACAATTTCAGTTATTAGCTCGGCTTCTTCACAATTAGATGTATCTTCGATTTCTATATTAGGAAGAACCTTTCTTCATGCTCAAACTTCTGCGTATTTGCTTTCAACACACTCTCGCATATAGCGTTAAATATGCGTGCTTGGGCACCACCACCACGAATGGATAACCTGCAAACAGGATTATCTGTAAACCGGATAATCGCGAGTTTACTGTATGTGCGTACCTGAACCTATTTGTCCTACCAATTGCCTGGGAAAGTAAGACTACCTGTCTTTTAATCACCCTAGACTCTTCAGCTCAGCTGTCCTTTATGCCTCTTTTTCTGCTGTTATGCGTAAAAGCGAACAAGCACAAAATATAAGTCGTCAGAACATCATGCTTTGGCAAACTGCAGACGCCTCCTAGCACATCGAAATTATGACATAGGTAAAGACATCATAAATGAACACTTAAATGATTACATCTGATACAATATAATCAAGTTTTATTTTTTCCTCAAACATCATCAAAACTAATTGTTTGCTAATAGAAAAACAAGCCATATCCCTTAAAACAACTACGCATACTCGTCTAATACCACTTTTCTGACATTAACACATTCCATGTTGTCACATATTTTGCTCCTGTAATTCTCCGTTTTTCTCTCAGTTATTGATTGGGATCACATTCCAGTCAGTAATCCTCTCTTATCTACATTTCTTTGCATTTAAGTTACCACAAATTTAGACTTTTACCCGCATATCCTCCTAGATTCTCTCACGAACTATTCAGCATTAATGCAATCGTGTTTTCGTCTTTGTAATAGTTTAAAATAAACTTTTGTAATATACGCTCGTAGCTCTGTCTTCCCATTAAGTTTATGATCCGGTGAACTTAGAGGAGTTATTGTTGCTGTTTTATTTGTTATTCAACTGATAGATTTAGCAGAATAGTGATTATATATATTCTGACATATATACATAGGTCATAATTTCGAAGCGCAGTTGCGATGGCTGAGTGGTACGGCGAGAAGAAAGAGTTGATACCAAACTAGATTTAGCCAATTAACCTCTTTATTTGCAGATTTGCAGACACACTAGAATAATTCCTTGTACGCAATATGCTCTTTAATCATAGCAATCAAAATAATTTCTTAAATAGACAGGTAAAAGGATGCGACGTCATTTCAGCAGGGAAGCATAAGCGGTCCAGAGTTGTTTGCATGGCAGAAGTCAGAAAAAAAAAAAAAAAAAAAAAAAAAAAAAAAAAAAAAAAAAACGGAAACGTAGTGCTCATACTCAATATTTATACTTCAAAGGTGCAGAGCAGAAATTATTCTAAGTTATGATTGGTCAATATTTGGTTTAGTTAACTTTCTCAAGCAGTGTCATATAATTTGGAATGATCTCGAATTTGGGAGGACAGATGAATTTGGGGGAAAAACACCAAATTTAGAATGCTAATTTTGAGGTCGCCAAATATATATATATATATATATTTAAAGCAGCTATCATATTTTGTTATATTATATATATATATATATATATATATATATTATCTCTCTTTCTCTCCCTTTATATACAATTCTAACTTAACGCCTTCATTTTTAAAGGAGATAATATATTAAATAATCTACTAAAAATAAATTGTTATTTTATTACTTTGTAGTTAAGTGCGAGTATTAGGCAATGTATTACTAATAATTACCTCGTTTACTTAAATCTTTGATATAAGCATATATATATGCATATATATATGCAATATGTAGTTCAGAATTTCTTCTTCTGCGTTTGCTTGATTTGCATTTGCTAGATGAATATTATTTAGAATATCGTAGAGACATTAGGTTATTCCAAAGCAAAAGATGTGAAAAATCAGCAATAAAACTCGAACCACGGACCTCTCTAATACGCGTCTAGCGTGCTGACCACTACACCACGAAGGCTTGCTAAGAAGGCAGGAGAAATACCTTATAAAGTTAACATCAAGACACACTACAAAAAGAATTATGTATGTGTCCAGAAAATTCAAATTAGGTAATAAATGTCTCAATGAAGTGGTAGCTTGTGATCCAGATAACATTGCAGTTGCAAAAATTGCTTTCTTCGTTTAATAAACATTTCTACTGTGCATCAATACAAATTAATTTTTCCCTAGGTTTAGATTTACAGATGCAGCCGTATTAGATCAAGATTATAAGGACTCGAAAATGTAAACACAAATCGCAAAATAAAAGTTTGGTTCACAAACTTAAAATACTTAATTACGTGTTTAGGAAATTAAGAATCTGAATGTCAGTCCCTAGGATATATGCTTTATTATTCCAGCTGTTTGGCAAAATTATAAATTTACCCTATTTTTCTTCAATTATTGCAAAATTCATTTCTTAAATATAACTTCTGTAAAGTTTCAATAATTTATTGACAAAGCTGTTAAATTGACTGCAATCTTGTCACCGCTGTTCTGCGCCTAATATTAACATAATGATTGCTGAAATCGCAAGCAGATTGTTCTGCTGATGTTTCTGATGCAGAGGATTCTTGAGATTGAGAGTCTCATTAAACCTCTATAGGAATTTACTGTGAGGCTATCAGAATGGTAATTCAAAAATTTAACGGTTACGCATATTATGTTTTTTAAACAAAACTATGAGTTTCCTTCATGTTATCTTTTATTAATACTTTTTTAACCATTTTATGAATGTTACACTCTGTAAAGTAGATAGAATGGGATTTAACCAAAAGATGTTTATGTGAAAAATAATACCTTAGGATGATTATGACAGGAGGTTTTTTTTTTTTCGAAGCACATTAGAGGGGTTATCAGCTTTTAAATTTTTCAAATAAAGTAGAGGAGTACTTAGAGCCATTTCCTTGTGTTATCGATTGCTTTTGCTACAGATTTACCCCCGCTACCAGGACTTCTACTCCGGCTAATTGCCTTGTGAAATATAACTAGAGTCCTGAGTAGGAACAGGGAGCTTACTCAAAGTATATTCGTGTGTGCGTAGAAGATCCAACACAAATAAGATAAGTTTGAGATAAGATAAGTGTAAGGAAAGTGAAGAAGGGATAACTTTATCCATTATTTCTAACAGCGAACAGTCGTCTCGCACTTCGGGATACAGAGACCTGCACCTTTGGTCTAAAACATAGTAAATAAGAAATAAACTAAACTAAATAAGAACTAAACTTAAATGCTTTACAGAGACTATTAAAGCGAACATTGGCCTTTTGGCACTACGTATATAGTGAGCGAAATTCAAAAACTACAATACGTCTTCAAATATCAGCAGGAACTATGTCCATAAAGACAGACATGAACTGGCTGAAAAGCAGACGCGTGGCAGAGCAACAGGAAGGCTCTCTCTTCTCTTGGTTAAAAACCATTTCTTAAATAACTATACAGTTTGCAACCTCATTAGCATAAACAATTCCTACTTGCGCTTATTCTGGCCGGAAATGGAAAATAGAGAGGATAGTTTTAAAATAAAATAAACGTTAGTAAAACGTAAAAGTCTTACCGTGTTACTAGTGTTAACGCAAGTAACTAGTATTATGGATGTTATTGTCGCATGGAAATATAATAGTGTATATAGCATATTTATTGATATCTGCATTGATATCTGCATAAATTAAATTTATTATAATTTAAATTCATTCTCACTTCTACGCCACATTTTTAAAACTAATTAAATTTTTTTTTATTCTTTAAAGAATCGGCGAGATCCACAGCTTTAAGCCTGCAACGAGGAAAAGGAAAACAGAGATTAAAAAAGAAATAAACCGAAAACAGAACTGGTAGTAAATTATTTGAAAAAAAAAATCTTTCAAACTATTTCGAAAAAACAAATGTTCTTTATTGTATTATCTTGTTTCCGATTCGTATTACATATGCTCTTTGTTTTAATCTAATGCACGTAACATCGAAAACCAAATCTGTTCTGCATTATTCATCTCCCTAAATATTCTCAAGCTTCCAGAATTTCTTTGTTGCTTAAAATGAAATAAATATCCTTTCATCTGAAACACTTTTTTTCTTCAAAATCGTTACCTGAAGAAACAAAAAGGTAAAAAGGCCAGTAATATCCGATGCGCATGTAGTGTACATTTTTTCACGTACCATTAAAGTTAAAATTACTTTTCTTGGCTAATATCTAAATAAAGACAAAAATCTTTACAATGTAACATAACACATAAGACACGAAAAGAGCCATTGTTCTTTAATTAAAAAATGAATAATATGAAGCTGTGTACTTAAAATAAAAAAGAATGATTTTTTAAAGAAAATAAGCGATCTCCACGAGACGGAAGATGGTCGAATTAAGGGTAGAGAAATGAACGTCTTGTCATCATACATCGTTAGCTCTTAACGAGGGAGTAATGTCTTTGCGGGTAATTACTTCAGCTTATTATCCAACAGTATTTCCTTTTACCGATCTAGTATGTATTCGTAGATATTGTCGTTATGGGTCGACAAATTTTTCATAAATAACAGGGAAAGATTCCATAGTTTAAACGGAACACCACCAAATGCATATTGAGCAGAGTGGCAAGAAATTTACTTTTATGAGGTGCATAGTATGATACTGCATTTCATAAATTTGCTTTACTTTCTAAGAAATTAGCTACTTTATATCATGAACTGCGTTTGAACAGAGAATGAGGGTGTTAATTACTGTGTAATAATGAAGTCTGTAACCAGGATATTATCGATGCTCTTGAAATATTCAAAATGTACTTAAAAGGGAAGAGTTTAAAGTTTTTATCTCCTACAGATGAGTTATTCAAATTCATTCCTTATGCAAGACAAATTGATAATTTATAGTTTCCGAATATACACCGGGATACCACAGCTTTCAAAAATAAATAACAGTTTTCAAAACAGCTTTAGCCTAATGATACTTCCGAAAAGAAAACAGCATGAGATATTTAATGATATCATAATAAATTAAAATAACGTCTTCCTTATCAAAATTTCAACTTAAAAAATTTCGTACTATCCTTTAATATAGAATTAAAATCAAATGCAGTCATTTTATACTATTGCCCAACAAGGCTGAGTGGTGAAGACCGTCGAAAACAGGCAATTCGGCTTAGGTTTCCAGCCCTGGTATACAAAACCTACTGCATGGTTGGTAATTATGGTTTTCCAGATGTGTAATGTGAATACGAACTTTTTCTCTTATAAATTCCTCCACAGAGGAACTTCACTCCAGGGCACATAATCTAACTGTTTTGTATATAACTGTTTTGTTTCCATATTAAAATTCATTAAATTAAAGGAAATTTTTCTAACAATCCTCTATAAACATATTTATTTTAAAGCTGATGGACACTCAACGTTTTGCCGCAAATCTTGCCTCCCTGATTCTGTAAAGTTATCGCATATCGAACTATGGTATTTAATGGACTAATTCGAAACGAATGTACGATAACAAAGCACAGAGATATAAATCCATTGATAAATAAAACTTAACTCCAAAAAAATCCCACTAGGTATTACGTGAAAGGCAAAATTGTATATAATTTTCTTATTATGAAATGTTATGCAATTGAAAATTAGTTTTTCGAAGTTTATCACACTACCAGGAACGCAAGTTTTTACTTCAAATTTTTAATCCTGGTACAACATAATTTTGGTCAAGTTAATTTTTGGCTTCATTTTGTATTGATTTGTCATTAAAATCGGCTGACTTTTACATATCAAAACTTTCTAGGCTACACTCCAATAAGGAGGCTCGCGGAAGACGTTCTAAGTGAAACTATATGAAAAATATATTACAGGTGAAAAAATACAAAAACCTCACGCATTACTACGTATACGTGTAGCGTAAAATATAAACTCACTAATGATAAAATATAGATAATAAAAACAAAAAAATCTGAAATGTTTCAGATTTTAAATTACGTCCAAAGGGGCGTTTTTTAACATTTTGTGTGTTACCTTTCTTTATTAAATATCATGTTCCTCGCACTTAAACCATAAGATCCAGTGCAACAGCAATATCGCAAAATAGTTTTAAAACGAGCATATCTTTAGAATTTCCGATACAGAGACTCACGCGCTGGAGATAAAAATGTTTTTTCTGCACAACGTTGTCATTGCTCGCTTTGAAATCCTTGAGTTTGTTAATCAAAAATTCGTCAAAGTTTTAAAAAATAGGAAATCGATCATAAAACAAATTTCAAATTTCAAATTTGGTCTTCCACATGCTCATATTCGTTGGAGGATTACGTTATTCAAAATTCGATGACTCTATGTACCGTTATTTTATGACAATGTGAGAAATATACATACATTTACGCAGATTTTCATTATTTAATTTCTTCAAATATAATGCAGGACTCTAACATTTTATGGCAACAGTTTGAAAAGTGAACCGACATTTATCCGTCCGACGCAAAATGCCAAAACGAAACTAATAGTCCTTCGGGATTCAAATCCCTTTGGACTAATAAACTAATAAAAACCCAAGTAATAACTCGGGTTTTAATAATAACTAACTTGGAATAAACCCCGAGTTGAACAGCCAGTTCAACTCGGGGTTTAAAGGCTTAAAGACAACTCGGGTGTTTGAAGGCTTAAAGACACTCAAGCACTGGTCGGCCGGCCTTTTAACGATAAAATCCGTCTTCTAGACAGTGACCTGAAATTGTGAGTTTTACAGAAAATATGTATTATTGCTGCTGAAAGTTTGAGCCTTGTAGCAAACTATTCTATGAATATTAAGAGAATACACTCTAGTAGCTGTTTAAAAAAAGGGAAGGTTTCTAAACTTATTTAATACAGTTAACTATATACACAATAATTTATTTAAGTTTATCATAGTCTAGTTAAACATAAGTTATACAAGAGAATACTTTCAGATAGTGAAACCTGCAATTTTAAGGAAAAGGGGGATGCAGATTCCTACATATTCTTCTGCCCGTTCACAAGCGAATTCCATATGTACAAATTTAGAAACATGGAACTAACGGCATTTGCATGTTATTAATGAAATCTCATTAAGTCTTAAAAAAATACAACAAAATCTCATATTCCTGGGCTGAAATCTATACCAAATAATGCCATAATCCCTCAAGATCTGAAAATCAACACAGCAGTGCCTAATACCAAATCACCAATAGCAAATTAACATTATCAAATTCCAAAAAGATACACAACTGAACCTTTATGAACTACGAATCTGATCTACGAAATAATGATTAAAGCTATGAACTTCAGTTAAGTACAGATTACGAAATTATTACTGTAACTCAATCCATCAATCCTATATGATTCAATACATGATAAAATACTGAAATATGTACAAACATAATGCAGTTTAACTGTTCATATTTTATTAATTTATATAGTAACATGTAATTTATAACTATTGTTATAAGTTACATGTTGTAGTCGTGTTTCGTAAATTTCTACATATAATAAAACAAAGAGTCTGTCTGTGTGTGTTTCTTTCGTTCGCGCTGCGCGTAAGCTAATAGACCCACGGCTACGAAATTTGGTATATAGGTGCATCTAGACAAGAGCCAGTGCACATCGAAAAGATTTTTTCCAAATTCGAATTATAACTTTTTTTTATTTATGTTTTGTGACGAAATCGCGTTATTTTGAGACATAATGGGCTATAGGAAAGGGAGATTTTACTCTACGCACTCCATTTCCCATCGTCATGAAATGTACGCACTTAGATATTTTACGAACTTAAAATAAATTTCGTGTTTCAATAAATCGATTAAATACGAATTTATTTAACAAAGTGAGCTTAACACCTTTTCAACGGGATTTTTTTTAAAAACGTTTATGTTTAAAAATGTACAGTTTATTTTTCTTTGATTTTTGGACACGTTAAACTTTCATCCTTGCGACTGCTTTCACAAAAAGAATTTTGGGAAAATGATAATATTTTGCATTTTTAAAAAACTTTTGTAATGAAGCTTCCGTGTACACTTCTCACATCTCACATCTTTAAAAATGTGATTTTTGCCAACAATTTTCCTTTCTTATTGTTGTTGATAGATTTTTGATGAAATCGCATCATTTTGAATAGTTTCATTCTTTTAGAAATATGGGTTTGGCAGCAATTTTTCACCGTATTTCATATCACTGTTTTTAAGAGATTGGCATATTTCATTGTCATTTTTATGTATATAATACATTTTTATTGATTTTTTTGATAAAGTTGTTCTGCAGAATAAAATTCTGCGCGGAATTTTTTCTTTTTTGAGTTTCTTTCATGTTATTTTTTGCTTATTTCACTACTTGTAAGATATTGAAGAGTTTTGTATGATTTTTGTTCTTCAACGGAAAGTTGGTTAATTTTTTTTAGGATAATTAATATTTGTATTAAGGGATATAGCTTATTTCATTGTAATTTTTGATGCTACTTTGGTAGACGGTTGCACGGATTTTGGCAATTTTTCTTTTGGCGAGTAATTTGACTTATGGTAAACCCATTGCTGGATAAGATATTTATGGTAACCGATACTTTGTTGTCATTTTATTTAAAAAAATGCGTTTTATTATGCATAAATTCCGTGTTTTAAATATTATTTATGGCTTATAAGTATTAAAAATCAATTTAATTTTGCAATTTTATTTCAAATAAAAATTTTGTTGTTTATAATATTTAATATAATTTTATGTTGTGGATGACGTCACCTTACTAATTGGTTTTATTAATATATTTAAATTTAATCTAATATTTTAAACATTATTTATGGCTGTTAAATATTAATTGTATATATATTAATTTTGCATTTGATTTAAAAATGATTATATTATGAATGATTGTTTAAATAATTTTAATTCTATACGTAATGTAATCAGCTCCCTTATTGGTTACTCAATATCTGTGCATTACCGCGCCATTTTAAAATTGTATTATTCATCTCTTCGAAATCCTCAGATTTCAAATGGAATGGATATGTCCGTTTCGAAGGTGAATGTTGTTATTGGTAATTACCAAGAACTATTGGTATCGGAATAAAAAAAATTGCCCTTTGAGATCTTATTTTGGCCAACCTGGCTTTCCTAATCAAAGATTTATTTGTAAACTGTTAATAGCGTCAGAGGAAATTTATTTTAAATTTTTGGAGAAAACCTCGCTAATTGCTTCTCCATTGAAGTGCGAGAGATATGGATCACAGATGAAGATCGATTTTTTTTTCTGGTTCATATCAATATACGACAGGTAAAATACTTTAAAAAAATTTAAGTACATAATTTCCTTTTACTTTATAATTGTATACTTCAACTTTTATTAAAAAATTAATACAATGTTTTAAAAAATTTCTGAGATATTTATTGCAACATATGTTTTAATGTTAAATAATTAAATCCTATAAAACTTATTTTGAAGTATTTAAGTAATATTTTAATTCTTTTAAACGTTGGTATGGTGTTTTTAATTCGATATTCAATTTAAGCAATATTTTAATCCAATTAAATGTTGGCGCAATGTTTTTATAGCGGTGTTTTTATTCTATTATATGAAAGTAATAATTTAACCTTACTTTAGCATTTTATACGCTTAGTAAATGTATTTATTTACATTTGCCAGCCATCTTAAAGACAACGTTTTCAACAAAAAATTAATCCATTATTTTTAATGATATTTATTTTTTAAAATTTTCTAATACTTTACTATATGCGTAAAATACGTAAAAACAGCATTTTTCAAGGTGGCTGATGACTATAAAAACCGTGCCAACAATGGCGCTAATGTAAATCGCCAAAAATCCGTGCAACCATCTACCAAAGTAGAACCTAATTTTTTTCTCTTGAAAATATAAGATAAAATATTATTAATTATACTTCGCTTTTCAGATTTTTTTTGTATTCTTTTATGTTATTTATTGCTCATTTCAATGTTTTTAACATATTGCAAAGTTTTAAGGGATTGTTTTAGGAAACAAAGTTCTTAACCTCCTGAGTTCTTAAGACTTTGCAAAGGGAAGTTGGTTAATTTATTTATTAGGATAATTAATATTTGTATTAAGTGATATTGCTTCTTTCATTCTAATTTTGTTATACGTAATAACTCTTTTTTATGAAGTTGTTCTGCAGAGTAAAATTCTATGCAGTTTTGAAATTTAACATTTGGTGTTCCCTTCAGCCATTTTTCCGGTACATTTAAAAGCCAGACGAAGGCTGGCAGCGAAGCTGCTAGTACTGTAATATTAGTTAATGCAGTATTGTACTCATTATATGTTGTATTATATCTCAGATTATGAAAGTAATTTCCGTAATTGCCCTTCCAAGTCCCAAAGAGACAGCTAGATATCCATGAGCAAATCTCATCCAGTTGAATACATCTATCCGGTATGATCATCCCAAAGTGTTGATACTACTACTAACCCATAACCACCAAATACCGCCACTAGTGAAAACACACACTCTTGGGGCCACATGGAAGAGGTTACAAATTCTAGATTGTTAATGTGCTGGGACAATATCTGTTAGATTCTGTTGTGAAAGTACTGTGGCGTAGTGGCCGAAACCGCTATGCAAACCCTGGGTTGTGACATCAGGTTCAAAACAAAACACAACATAAAAATTTTATTGAACGAAAAAAAAATGGCTACGTACAATTCGACAAGAGGGAAACTTACTATTTTCAAAAATCAAATTCTATACATTTTACGTGCGAGAGCAATTCGTGGCTCTCGAGCTTGCGTTTTTAACATTGCCAAGGATTTAATTATTTTAATAAAGACTATTTTAATAACTATTGAAAACGTATTTGTAAGTTAAAAAAAATAATAATTTTCAGCTTATGCTCACGAGACATCCTTGTCCGTATAAATCTTCAGTCTCTTCTTCTTTTATGTAACCTTATCACAACTCCTCCCCTCATAAAGAAATTTTTCTTGACTATGGAAGGAAAAATTCTAAATACATTTCACTGCTTTCAAAACACAAGTGGTAACCATTTAAGTGATAATAGAGAAGCCAGTTACATTACCCTGCACTTATTTTTAGATAACATAACTTCACAAATACAACAAAAATAATTTAAACTACTCCTAATGTGTGCCTTATACAAAGCATATTCCTCAAATTTTACACAATGCTAATACTTAAGATAAAACATTTAATTCTAACATTTTTTTTGAAAATTTAACACACGATGCAAACAATTTTGAATCTACACAAATATAATTCCAAAACTCCACAAAAATCATTTTCACCCATTTTCATTACTTTTTACCTTACTTTGTATCCACTAGTGATATTCAGTCACTAGACTAGGGCACGACTCAAGCCATCTGCATTACCGTGTAATTTGCCTGGCCTATGAACAATTTCAATGTTGTACTGTTGGAGACACAATGCCCAGCCAGTCAAACGAGAATCTGATCCCATCATTTTGTTTAAAAAAATCAACGGATTATGATCCATCTGGATTTTGAATTTCTGTCCGTCTAAGTAATGACTTAGTTTCTTCAGTCCATAAATAATGGCCGCCAGTTCCCTTTCAATGGTGCTATAATTTCGCTCCGCTTTAGTAAACATTTTGCTAAGATACAGTATATGGTGTTCCTCCCCATCCTGAATTTGAGACAACACAATACCCGCAACATATAAGCTGGCATCTGTTTGCACAATAAATTCTTTAGAATAATCTGGTGCAAATAAAACCGATTTTTTACTAGTTTGGTCTTCAGTTTATTGAAAGCCTCGTCGCACTCTTTTGTCCAAATCACTTTTTCTTTTTTGTTTTTCCCTTCAAAGTGGCTGTCAAAGGTGCCGCAATACTGGCACCGCAATACTGTAATACTGCCGCAATACCGCAATACTGCAATACCACAATACTGCCGCAATACTGGCGTAGTCTTTTATGTACCTTGCATAGTAGCCCACAGTACCAAGGTAGCTACATATCTGTGTTTTAGTAGTGGGGATCGGAAAATCTCTGATTGCTTGAATCTTGGCCTCACTAGGCGACCTTTTCCCAGACCCTACTCCATGACCCAGAAATTTCACATGGTCTTGTGCGAATTTGCGTTTCGAGGGCTTAAAAGTCAATTTAGCCTCCTGAAGGCGACCTAAAACCACATCCAAATCCTTAATATGCCTGTCACAAGTCGGCGAAAAGACTGCGATGTCGTCAATATACGGTAGAACAAAATTGTCCAGCCCTCCTAAAACTTGAGCGATCAATTTGCAAAAATTAAAAGGCGCATTTAAAAGCCCAAACATCATTTTCTTCGGGATAAAAGATCCAAATGGTGTCACAAATGCGGCATACCTCCGTGCCCGCCATGTGAGTGGTATCTGGAAGTATCCTTTGGTTAGACCCATGATTGTGATAAATGGAGCTGCGCTGACTTTTTCTACCACTTCTTCAATATTGGTAAAGGGGAAAAATTCGGTCACAGTTTTTGAATTTAATTTTCTGTAGTCTATACAAGGACGAGGATCTTTACCTGGGAACTCTACTAAGATCATAGGCGAAGCATAATCAGATTGCCCGACTTCTATGACTCCTAACTCAAGCAACCGCCTAATTTCCTCTTTTAGGTTCTCGGTTTGTCTCGCCGACATTCGGTAAGGCCTGATCTAACCGGAGTCTCATCCAACAATTTAATATCCATTTCGAGCAAAAACGTACAGCCGGGGTCGGACGAAAACACCACTCCATACTTCCTTATAACTACTTGGAATTTTCCTATTTCCTCTGCTGAAGCTCTTTCTTCTAGCTTACAATCTCCAACTATTTTCCAAAAATCTACCTGAGTTGGATCAGCCAAGGGATAAGGAATATCCACTTCTACCTCAATATCTTCCATGACCTAGTCCATCACAAGATTCACAAACTCGGGGTGCTGATACTAAAGTTTCATCAAATTTACATGATAAATGGTGTCACTGCTACGCTTACCCGGAATTTCTACCGTATAATTGGTTTCGGAAATCACATTAGTTACCTTACCTAGCCCTATCCAGTTCAGAGCCATTTTGTGTGGTTTAGACGTGGCTAAAACAAGCACGAGATCTCCGACCTTAAACCTTCTCGTAACAGCGTTGCGATCATACCAGAGATTCCTTTTACTCTGACACTATTTCATCCTCTCTACAGCCAGCTCCTGACACTTCTTTAATCTGTTTATTAAGTCTAGAACATATTCGACCACAGTGGGGTCTGAACTTTCTTCCTCTAGCCAGTTTTCATACACAATCGTTTGAGAAATTTTCAAATTTTTTCCATGTACTAACTCGCAGGGACTAAAACCTGTGCTCTCATGGCTAACAGTTCTGAAGGCGAACAAAGCACATTGCAAACATTCTTCCCAGTCCTTCCCGCTTTCCAAGCACAAAGCCTTCAATACCCTTTTCAAGGTGGAATGCAACCTTTCAACAGAATTGCTTTGAGGGTGACACACAGAAGAATGATACACCTTAATTCCGAACTTGCTAAAAAACTCAGATGTAAGTTCACTGGTAAACGATCGACCCAATTCACACTGAATTTCCTTAGGGTAACCTGATCTAGAAAAGATTTGTATCAAGGCTTGAATCACACATTTAGAGTTTAAATTCTGTACAGGAATGGCATCTGGATATTTGGAAGCAACACAAATAGACGTAATTAAGTATTTATTTTCACGAGAATTAGGGATTAGAGGTCCTACTGCATCAATATTTAATCTGCTAAACACTTCTGATATAACAGGCACAATCTTCATATGGGCTTTCTTTTTATCCTTATTGTGACCTACACGCTGACAAATATCGCACGTCCTCACAAATTCTTCAATTTCCTGGTAGCAATTAGGCCAGAAATAGTGTGTCAAAACTCTCCTTGGTTTTTGTTACCCCTAAATGACCAGATATTTCCTCGTGGCATAACTTCAAGATCCCTTTCCTAAAAAGGAGAGGCACACACAGCTGACGCTTATCTTCCCCTTTTTTAGAACCTACCACTCTGAATAGTCTTTCCTTGACTATTATAAACTCTTTTTCATTTTCACTTTCCCCTTTCTTCCACAGGGTCGCTAAACTAGCGCAAGTTTTTTGTGCTTCCAAGAACTCTGCTCGCGAAACATCCACAAGGATAGACCTTTCTTCTAAACTGATGTCTGCAATTTTAATTGCCTCCTCCGTATTACTGGTTAAATTCCTTTCTTCCGAATGCTCATTATTGACGGCCCTTTCATTTTCTATCTCTTTCTTTTCTTCCGATCTGGAATCTAAGTCTTTTGCACTCGCTTTCTCTAAACTCTGTGCGCATGCGCTTGAATACGAGTCTTCACAGCATTCAAGAGAACCGGTCGTTCCCTAATTTCCTCAATCAACTGTGCAGTTTTATTCCCTAACAAATAGTACTCTTTATCTAACTCTACCGGAGTAACCGCTGCCTTTGTGGTGACCACACCAAAATCCCCCTCAATGGTGACTTTCGTCAAAGGTAAACATTTACACTCTGTGTCCAAAGGCTGTTTCACCCATACAATTTCCCCTAATAAGTCACTAGTATTAATCCAAGTACTATTACACAAATCTATACCAGCTCCGCTATCTCTCAGATATTCTCTCTCTATCCCATTAATTACTGCTTTCTTGAAATACGGCTCAAAACATTTTCCTAAACTCTCCGTTCCTAGATTATTCACCAGATTAGCCTTATTCTTTTCCAGCGATGGACAGTTAGGTCGGATATGTCCGTCCTTTCCACATTGGTAACATATTTTCCTCTGTTTCTCGAAACCTGCTTCATTGAAAACTTGCTTTTTTTTTAGAAGCCTCCCCTTTTCTACGCTCCTCTGATTTAATTCTTTGATGACCACTACTTTTCTGATTATAACTATAGTTAGAATTTACATACCGCTCTCTATCTTTCTCAAATGGTTTCTTTAACCCCGCTCCCTGTTCTAACTTCCTCGTATCTCTTCGCAAAGCCTCATACTTGTCGCATTTCTCTGCTAAAATGGAAGCTGTTTTAAATTCTTCCCAATTGTCTAAGTAGTGCTCTCTTATTTCTAGAGGGACTCGCCGCTTAATTTGCTCAGTGAGCATCAGTTCCTTAAGACTTTCAAAATCTTGAACTTCTACTGAATCCAACAAATTCTCTAAATGCACTCTTATTTCATACACTAAATCCACCCATAACATTCCGTTTTTTCTAGAATGTTCTTCAAATTTTGGTTTTAGTGCCCAAGAACTAAGCTTGAATCTCTGCATGATTAATTTCTTAACATGCTGATAATCATCCCCTTTATCCGCTGGTTCTTTCACTATTAACTGGGCTACATCGTAAGGTAATAAAGGAATTAATTGCGAGACCCATTCAATCTCATTAACGTTCTCTTTTTGAGCTTGTTTCTCAAATAACATAAAGAATAATGAAATATCTATATTACTCGGTTCAAAACGCGGTACTAGATCTTCCAAATTAACCTTTTTTTCTCTAGATTGTTCAACTTTCGAAACCATGGAAGCTAGGCTATTAGTCTGAACCACATTCATCAGTTTTAACCTTTCCAATTCAAAAACTCGGTCCCGCTCCCGTTCCCGTTCTGCTCTCTCTTGCTTACGTTCCCGTTCTGCTCTCTCTTGCTCACGTTCCCGTTCTGCTCTCTCTTGTTCACGATCCCGCTCTGCTCTCTCTTGTTCACGTTCTGCTCTCTCTTGTTCACGTTCTGCTCTCTCTTGTTCGGCTATTTCTTCTGCTTTTCTCTCCTCAGCCGCAGCCCAAATTCTTGCCGCGTATTCTTTCACAGCTTCTTCTTCATAGTCCTCGGCATTTAGAATAGCCTGCCTAATTTCTCTTACTCTATTTGCCTGAGACACATTTGTTTCAAACTCCTCCGCTAACTCCAATAGCAGAGTTTTAGTACATTTCCTCATAAACTCACCTATTATGGAAAATTAAAGAAAAATAACCTACCCCGAAAAACAATAACACAAAAACAACAACAGGTCTATCTCTCCAAAACTGGATATTTCCCTAACAATTCTAAACACAAATTGCCTTACAACACATAATGATAATACCTATGCCTACAAACAAAGCGTATATAAAAAAATGCTAATTAAGAGGCAACCTTTTCCTGCTCTATATCAAAAATAAGCCTAGTCCCGAATAACTGGCATAACTTCTCCAAACTCACAAAAATGTTACTCACCAATTTTGAAGACGCCTTCGATTGACTCTCCTGGCACTACTTGAATATTCTTCCGGGAAATTTCACTATTTTGCGGCACTAGATCATGCTTCCTCCGGCGTTCCCTTCTGATACACTGTCACTTGTCACTGAAGAGGCTTCACCACGCGAACTGTCCTTGCACGCAAAACTAGATCGTTCTTGAACAGAAGAAAGTCTTTACTGTCCACATAAAACTCAAGTTCACAGGCGAAAAAGTCCTCTCCTAAATTTACTCTCAGGAACAATCCTTAAAAGCTGCCACCAACTTTTAATATTTACTGCTGTGGTGTAGTGGCCGAAACCGCTATGCAAATCAGGTTCAAAACAAAACACAGCATAAAAATTTTATTGAACGCAAAAAAAATGGCTACATACAATTCGACAAGAGGGAAACTTACTATTTTCAAAAATCAAATTCTATACATTTTACGTGCGAGAGCAATTCGTGGCTCTCGAGCTTGCGTTTTTAATATTGCCAACGATTTAATTATTTTAATAAAGACTATTTTATTAACTATTGAAAACGTATTTGTAAGTTAAAAAAAATAATAATTTTCAGCTTATGCTCACGAGACATCCTTGTCCATATAAATCTTCAATCTCTTCTTCTTTTATGTAAGCTTATCACAGTACCAAGTCTGACAAATCTCCACATGTTGTTGTATGGTAATAGGAAATACAGGCTTCTGCGGAACAATCTCGGATTCTATCGCATTGTCGCTTTGAGTTTGCAATATCAAAACTTTTGCCGCAAAATCACCTCAAAAGAAGGAAGTGCTAAATGTCAAAAGAAGGAAATGCTAAATGTGTAACGTGCCACATCAATCGCCCATACAGTTTTTGCAATTGTTCAGAGTTCATGAAGCCTTAAAATAAAAAAAAATAATGCCGAAGGTAAACCTATCCAGACCGAGAGAAATCCTGCTCACTGTTTCCAAAAGCATTCGCATCAATATTGTAAACCTGTAAAACAATAAAATGAACATTTGGCAAGTTTAAATCTCTCACTACTCGAGGATCCCCCATTTACGAGACTTGGTTAAATGATTCATGATATTTTTTATGGAATATTCTGAGTGAAAAGGTTCCTTCAAAAGTAAATCTCAGGTCTCGAAGTTGTAAAATTATTCGAATAATCGAATTTCAGTGGTAACTACCGTTAACAAACAGCGGTAACAAAGCACAGATATATAAATCCATTGATAAATAAAAGTAAACTCCAAAAGAAATCCCATTAGGTATTACGTGAAAGGCAAAATTGTATATGATTTTCTTATTATGAAATGTTATGCAATTGAAAATTGGCTTTTCGAAGTTTATCACACTACTAGGAACGCAAGTTTTTCTTTCAAATTTTTAATCCTGGTACAACATAATTTTGGTCAACTTAATTTTTGGCTTCATTTCATATTGATGTGTCATTAAAATCGGCTGACCTTTATATACCAAAACTTTCTAGGCTACACTCCAATAAGGAGGCTCGCGGAGGACGTTCTAAGTGAAACTAAATGAAACATATATTACAGGTGAAAAAATACAAAAACCTCACGCATTACTAGTGTGAATACGTGTAGCGTAAAATATAAACTCACTAATGATAAAAAATAAATAATAATAATAAACTAATAAAAACCCAAGTAATAACTCGGGTTTTATTAATAACTAACTTGGAATAAACCCCGAGTTAAACAGTCAGTTCAACTCGGGGTTTAAAGGCTTAAAGACAACTCAGGTGTTTGAAGGCTTAAAGACACTCAGGTACTGGTCGGCCTTTTAAATGCATATTGAGCAGCTATGAGCATGTATATGAGCTATGAGCATGCATATTGAGCAGTTATGAGCTATGCATATTGAGCATATTGGGCTTTTCAAGCTACGATTCCGATGATATATTCAGCAGAAAATTAAATTTTGTTTTTCTTTATACACTCCTGTGACCTACTAAAACTCCCAGAGGATGGAGGATATCTTTTTTTATCTAACGTATTGGATTCTATTTGAAGCTCAACTCAGACACTTATAAATTCATAAGGTCTCTATAAGTGTTATTCTAGATAACTAAAAATCGGTAAATATTCAGGTTAACTGAATGCCAGTATCGAAAAGTGCATTCGAGCACCCGATGTAATGGGAAACATTGTTTAATATTTTCCGGACACTTAAAACTAGGGTATTAGATTTCTTCTTTGTGTGAAAAGAATAAATAAAGTTTCAGGTGTTCATCATAGGAGCCAGAGAAATTCTTTTACGTTTGAAGCAAATAAGGAACTGTATAATTCTCTGATATTTCTTTTCTGCAATGTTCTTTGCATGTCGTCGTCTTTGGATGTAGGAACATAAATAATAAGGAAGCAGCTATAGTTAAATTTTAGGTTCAAGTGAGTCAACTATTGATTTATGGCCAATCGATGTTGGTGAGAAAACAAAAGGTTTATACAATTGATGCGATTACAGATCTTGTGCTAGGTTTTACTTGCTTGAGGTATTAGTTGGGACCTTTAACTTTTATTGTTTCAGACGTAATACTCTACAACAGGGGTTCTCAACCGGTGGTACGCGTAACACTGGCAGTACGCAAGAGAAAATAGGTGGTACGCAAAGAAGCAGAGTAATTTTAAGCATTAAATTCAAAAATGAAAGCCCCAACATCCTGACAGTTTTTCTTTAACACTCGTAAATTTACACGATCTGAGTTTTGTTCAAGAGTGGTGGTGGCAGTAGTACTTTTTAGTGGTGGTACGAAATATTTTCAATTTTTGTATAGACGGTACGCGTTAGTCAAAAGGTTGAGGACCGCTGCTCTAGAACAGTAGTAGGTTTTTCATTCTGAGTCTCAGTTTCCAAAATGGAAGGACAGAAAATCTACACTTAGCGATAGGTTATCCAATTGTGATCTATTTTCCCCTTAATCTTAAAGTGGAAACTCGCTTGGAAGATGTACATATCGAACTCGGTGATCTTCATGATTTATACTTCAGTTACTTTTAGTGGTTGAAACTAGGTTTTTTGCCATTTCTGAGATCAAGGAACCACAATCCCGGAAGGTGGCTTAAATACGTCTATGCAGAATAGTTCTCATTTTGCGGTTTTCTTGGATTGTAAAAAAAGTGATTTACTCTCACCGCTGCATCCGGATTATCTTAGTTATGTTCACAGACATATACGCAATCGCTTCGAAGTTAATTTATTAGATTTACACTGCAGTCATCAGTCTAACGGCCTTGCAGCGATAAAATACATTTGGACGTGTATTTAAATGGAATTTAAAAGAAAGTATTCTTATGTGGAGGGAAGATATATGTTTAATATACAAGTTTTAATCTTCACAGAATGCAGTTTTCTAAAATGCTGCACTTTGCAAATCTGCTTTCTATGAATGTTTTCGTAATTATTTTGTACTGAAAAACAGAAAGAAGCTTTTATTTTTTAAGAGGATGATGAAGAGATAAAGAGTTTAGAAGAATTCTAAATATTATTGCAGTGTGATAATACAGTTTCAGTTCATCACCTAGAATCTAATACTGAAATAAGGCCCTAATGTAATATGAATGGAATTTAGAACCTTTCTGACTCTTGGGCTGAAGATGAAAGTTCTTCGAGTCACAATTCTTCAGCAGATTCTTCTCAAGCCTTTTCTGAATAAAATGAACTTGAAATATATACTGATGCATATAGCTTTTTCAAATTAGGAATTACGAAACTAGCCAGCCAATTATTAACTTTAATTTTTTTTCGATTAATTTAAACATTTTCTTTACGGTTCCCTGATATATACGGTTTAAATGTACACCAACATATTATTAAGTCAACTAAGTCATTCAATGATTTCTTCTTTAAGCACCTAACATTTTCGCTATTTATATAGTCTTGAGTAAAAACAGATAATTTTTTCATCGCACTAATATGTTTAAAAATATCTGAAATCAGCACATTAAAGCGGATTGCAAAAATATATTTACATAAGAAATAACATAAAACACAGAATAGATGAAAATAAGCATACCTGCAATTATGGAAACTCATTTTCACCTGTCATTTAATGATTCAAAAGTAAACTAGATTTTTTTTTTCCCAGGAATGCATATCGCATTTGTTAATTACCTTTGCGAGTAATTAGTGGAAGAGATTATATCTATAGCATATTTTAATTTGAATGCGAATATTATGTTGTTCTATGGCCTACTAACTCATTACATGTTTAATGACTATAACCTATTAATTTCTTGTAATTTTGTTTTCTTCCCTCCTACTAAGATATGCAGTACCAGGTTCAGTTTCCCCAAATGCATTGTATCAGTTTACTGCAGACAGCTTGTCCTAAAAATTCTTATCTTTTAGTTGATGGTGTCATTTCGTTCTTATTCGTTTGTGGTACAGTGTGATTTTAAGCTTTAAACAGCAATAAAAGAGCAGTTAAAAATTTAAGGATTCTATTTATTTTTAAACAATTTATTCCTTCCTATAAAAATAACGGAAATAAACAAAATCTCAGTCCTGATAATAACAAAGCCAGAAAGGCTTGTTGGTCTGACCTTCAGAATAGTTTTATAAAGAACGGGGTCAAAGGCTAATGGAATATTTGTTAGAAAGTATAAAGGATGTCATTCGAAATCTTCACACCCATTTTCTGCTTTAATGGACGGGGAGGGGAAGAAATTGCTGTGAAACTGGAAAACTATTTCGGGCGTTTCGGTATTTTGATGACACAAGTTAGCGAAAGGTCTGGATTTCAAAGAGTTAATCGACAAGTAGATTTAGCCAACAAGACATTCAGCCAAAAGGACTTTTAGCCGACAAGACCTTTAGCAGATTCAGGCAATTAGTCGTACATTTGCAACTACATTTATTTGGACGGGCATTTAGCAGATAGGATATTTAAGCAGATTTAGGATAGGATATTTAGCAGATAGGATATTTAGGATATTTAGCAGATAGGATATTTAGGATATTTAACCCACACGAATATTTAATCTTCAAGGTACTTAGCGAGTAAGGCATTACGTCGACACCAACATTTACCCGACAGGACATTTTGATGACAAGACACTGAGTCATGAGCATTATGCAATCGGTAACACCTTAAACCCAGGCCCGTCTTAATGCAGAAGCCGGGTGGGCATTTGCCCTGGAGCTCCACGTGATAAAGTAAAACTGTGATAAAGTTTTAGTAAAATTTGTCCATATTTATGCAACATTTATTTATATTTTACAAAATTGCCCTCCACAAGTCCCATAAGTCCTGTTTTCAACTTATTTACTCATATGTTAATAAAATTAGTTTACAAGATATTTCTCCCGCCTTCTTATTAAACCTTCGTGGTGTAGCGGTCAGCCCACTCGGCACGTATTCGAGAGGTCCGTCCCAAAAATCTACATGTTTTACGATTCCTAAAGATCCCACTTCTTATTTTAATTCTTGTGAATTTTAGAACATCATGTCAATGTGAGTAACCAAACAAAATACCACTGGTCGAACGTGCGCTCGAAAAAGGACTCCTCTTCCAGGAAAATAAAAAGATAACAATGATGTTTCATATGGCAAATATCCACACGGATGAAAGCATATATGAATAAAAGCTTAAGCAGATAAGGGCTCATACCGATATAAGCCGATACTTACAAATGACCATACGGGCTATACGTAATATAGAACATAATATTGCTTCAATTATTTTAAGTTTATTATTGAAAAAAGAGAAACAAAAAATATAAAATAATTTAATTAAATAAACGAAAAGTGTTTAAATAAAATTAAATAACGAAACACATTTTGTTTTTCGCTCCGGGTGAACTTAAACCAATATACATGTGTGCCGCCTGATTTTAATATTTTGCCTAATGTTAAAAAGTAATCTTAATGTAAATTAATTTAAAAGGAAGAATAACTTTAGACAGATTTCAAAAAGAAAGAAAAGAAAGGAAGAAATAAGAAAACAATCAGAAAGAGCTTTTTTTTTTTTTTTTTTTTTTTAAGTGGATTGATAAATAAAATGAAAGCACAAACTCTTCAACGTTAAAGAATAAACCCGAAAGATTTTAAATATAGCAAACGAAATACATATCTTTTCAGTTTCCATAATTTCACCACGAATAATTTGACTGCTATTTATAGCATACACCTAGATAGCATGAATAAAAATTATACTTTGTTAAGTATTTAAATTGAATAGAGTAGCAATTATAGAAATCTTACAATTAAAATTTATATTCAAGTCAAAATCTAAACAAAGACGTTAATGTTATTTCGTTTTCTGGTAAAACGTTTAGATTGCAAGCCGAGGAACTGGTATTCATATGTATCATTTTTAGCTCAATTTTTAGCTCAAGTAGCATCAATGTAGGCTGTTTCAACAGACTGAAATTTAGAATGCCCAGGTGATAATATAAATTGTGCCTAATAAGTTGGCAACTTTAAACTAACTACCTTAAAAAATAAAACATAAAATAAAAATAATATCAGTTGATGAAGTATTAAGAATTTAAGAGCATAAGCAAATAAATAACAAACCAAAATGAAAAGCATAAGTGAGCATTATTATCATTTTTTATACGCTTAAAACAGATGTAACATTTTGGAACATTTAATAACTTAAAACAGCTTCAATATTAAAGTACTTTAAGATATTTTTCTTATCGCATTAAAATTATTAATATGACACTTTTTATACTTATAAACATCAGAATTTGTGTTGCATGTATATATAACTTCACAATACACATGCCAAAGAAAATATTTTTGGCGCACGTTTATAAGAACATACACATTTATAATCACTTATAAGGGATTTTTTAAACGAAAATTTCACATTTTTTGCACTTGAGTAAACCATCAGTTTCATTGCAAAGCAATCCCCTTTTACTGAAGAAAATATTTTCAAAACACAAGAGTCTAGGTTTCAAACAAAAGCGTACTACTTTGTTTGTTTTCTAAACAAATCAATAGCTATTAAATTTCTTTTACTAACAACATGCAAGTATAAAAATTCAACATAGTAATACAATTAAATTCAATCATATAAATTGTTTTACAAAATCATATAAATCACATAAATGACATCAAAATGAAAAATAATTCCATTTTAAAACTAGTAAGGTCTCAATCAATTGACAGAGATCTTTAATTTATTTCAGTGAAAAGTGAATAAAGCTTTTCTGCATTTTGTGAATTTTTATTCATATAATTCATGCAATAAAAAGTAAGTAAACACCTTTTTGTGCATATATTTAAACATGCACTAATGCAAAAATCTTTGTATGTCACATTATAGTAACAAAAATGCAGAATAATGACTGTTGCGTTTTATTAAAATCATGAAAACATAATCATAATTTCCTTTACCTATGAAAATAATTAGCATTCGTTTACGAAATACATAAACGCATATTATCTTTTTCTGCCCTATTACTGAACACCGACCTTTAAAAAACAACTTTATCTTTCGATATATTCCAATGAAAAATACATCAAAATATGAAGAATTTTCTGTTTTGACATCCCAAGCATAACATTTAAATAAACATAAAAGGTAAAGTAATTTCATTTGGATTGAAAATATGTTTATAAAATATATAGCATAAGAAAATATTTTAAAAAAATGTATTATGATACAGTGACTGATAATTATGAACTGGATTATAAACCAAACAATTTAATTTATTCATAATATATAAAACTAGAAGCATGTCACAATACAGCAGCAAATGTTCGTATATAGTTTACCATAACTATATTTCAGATTATATTAATTAGATAACCGATAAAAAGATAAAAAATAAATTTATAAAACATGCATTTTTTGGTCTTTGTAAAATAATTGTTGTGCTGCTTAATTAGTGAAATATAATTAAATTAACACACTTCTCAATTAATTAAGGGGTTTGTGACTTATTACGTGTGAAAAATTTCATGTTTTATTAAATAACAACACTCAAATAACACGGCAAAAGAGACTGAATAGAATCATAAGGTCTTATTCTTTGCCAAAGACTACAACTAACAAAACACGTTAATCAAAATGCATTGCGAATTAACGCAACAAACACAACATTTTAGAAAAGAATGTACTGAAGATATTTTTAACGTCAAAATTAGAATAATTTCATTGAATTCTTTTAAACGTATTGTACTGTACCCGCAGCAGCTTATAGTGTTGCTGTTATAGCTAGTAATCTTACTTGTATTAATTAATTACTAGTATGTTACTAATCTCACTTGTCCATGAATTATTATTGTGATAAAGAGTGCTAGATTCTGTCGTTGGCCAGGAGCCTTGAGCACCATGCACGAGACAGTCCGACTTTGCTCACCTCTGGCCCAAGTTTGAAGGGTAGAAACTCGAGATTCCCCTACCACTGACCTCTCGAGAGGACTTTCGGCTTGCGGCATATTAAGAGTGTTCCCATGCCTCAAAAACAAAATACATTTACAAACATCCGTGCCTTATTCGAGATTCGAAACCGGACGCCTCGGTACGGCAGCCAGCGTCGCTAACTAATATTTTCCCATCTGGACGGGAATTTCAAAGGTTAATAATTACCCGCTTACTACGCTCCAAATTCCAGAAACCGAAACAAGTGAATTTTACTCAATAGAAGTAATTTTGTCCACCATTTATAAAACTCAAATTGGTAAAAGACTGATTTTTCAGTGCAATAACATCATACATTTATCAATCAAATCTTTTCGTAGTTCATCCATTTAACGCATTATGGACCGTGGTTTTACCATTTAGTTACGTAGTGCTTCTATAAAAGGGATTTCCCCGATATATTCCTACCATTCGGCATTTCTACATGTTATCCACCATTTTCAGTGCTCCATGTCCGCTCCTGATTCCAGGAGAGCAGATTTTCTAAATCATAAATTTTATAAAAGTTGTCCTTTAGATAGACTGTAAATAAGTGAAGTTTTCTTCTCGAATGTCAAGTTACAGAGGGTGGAAGTGCAGCTGCTGCATACTATCTTTTAAGATTTCCACGTTAAATATCACCCCTTTGGAACAGACACATTATGATTACAGAGGATTAATAAAAAAAAGTGTATAAAATGGTTCTAAGCATTGCCATACATTAGAGGTGGCCGAACTTTAGGACATTCGTAGGACCCGTATGCTAGGATTCAGGAAGCTTCGAAAAATCAACAAGAATCAAAATTCTTTATTCGCATTGTTTTCAAAGATTTCGCGGAATCATTGTTTGAAGTAAATATTAGATTTTTCACAATTATTGTGTAGTTAATTTAGTTGCATATAAATAAGATGTTCCATTTCTCTTGCATTCTTCGAAAAAATTATTTTTCGATATACCAATTTAAAATTATCGTACGATGCAATTGAATAATCTGTTTTCAGAACGGAAACCAAACATTTCCTTCTGGTTTCTTTTCCTCCTTCTCAGGTTTATAATTATTTAATGGTTTCCGTCGGTGTACACTAAACTCGAAAAAAATAATTCTAATGGTCTTTGCGAGTACAACAACGTAAAAAGCTTTTCATTTAAGTGAAGAATAAAACACTAATTTGAAAAACAGGTCCATCGTTTTTTCTTTATTTTTAACTCCTTCACAGTCTTCTGGAAAGAGCAAGGCAAGTAAAATGAGACAAGGTGAACTACAGAGAAATAAAATGTTATTTGTGAATGATCTGCTTGAATTTGCAAACCATACGAGAGTTGTTCGTCGAATAGGAAGGATGCCTTTCTCTAACCACTTTCAAGGGAATGCCATTTATATGCTTTTCAAGAATTTATCTAAAGTGTTAATTTTCAGTATCCTACATATAAATAATAATTTAGGTTTTATCAAATAATTACTATGAAAACTAGTATTCTAGTATCAAAAACCCATGAGTAAATAATTGATTTAAATCTTTAAATGCGAACTGGGTTATTAGTTACTTTCTATTTTTATGAGAATGAGACATCGTGAGTTCTTCAAAAAATTTCCAAAATTCGTTTCCTAGATTTTTTAAAAAATTTTAATCTTTATCTAAGAATGTTTTAGTTTTACTAAGAAAGTTTTAGTAAAATTTTGGAAAAAATATATTGCATATACTCTCTAAAATGTATTACGATTCTCGAAACTTCAGTGATTAGGGTATTTCATTATAGCACTGCACACGCGGGATTTGTGCTGAAAAGAGGGATGACTTCTTGGAGGACTTTCTTGGTAAAATTGGCATGTGTGCACATCACGTATGGCGGAAACCCCGATAATCCAACCTTCAACCAGCTTCTTAACCACTATCCATCAGTGGATGCTGAATTTCGAACTATTGTATGAAATCTGAGCTGCTACTCAAATACGTTTATCAAATTGTAATAACAAATGTACCTCAAGCCTCTAATTTTGTATTTCATTTTCTGAAATTCATTTGCATCTTTTTAAACTCAAGGGTTTTCTTTAAATATATTATTAAATTTGTTTCAAATTAAACACAGATTTCAAACTCTATTTTATTTGAAAACGTTTAATGTTACGTAAAAGCTTTTTTTTTCTTATTGTTATTTAATTATTTGAAGGACCCAAGAGGTTTGATATTTTAAAAATTAGAAAAATCTTACTGATTCGAAGTCAAGTTCTATGTAATTCAGAATTCAAGCTACTTTCAGTACTTCCCAATGCTAATTAAAAATTTAAAAGTATATATAAAAAACAGAACAATCATAATATTTCTCTGCAAGGTTTGAGATATATCATCAGAATGCGAAAGTATGTAGTTTCAAATAAAAAGTGTTACAAAAGGTAGAAATGGTAAAAACTAAGGAATGCAATAGGGAAGGAAGTAACACCCCTCCCTTCCCCACATATTGACTTCATCGTGGGTGGAAACGTGGATTAGAACATTACTGACGAACGTTTATGAGCTAACTAACGATAGTAGTTAGCTCATGAACGTTCATAGAGTAGACGATCAACTATGAAAGATTCACATGAATATATCCTGCCGAAATTTCTTACAGAAGGTATATTTCATATATGATACCGTGAAAGACCGAAATTGGAGAATGTCGATTTTCACCGGAGAATGTTAACATTCACCAAATACGTTGGTGAATGATCGAATATTGCACTACATTCTTGTATATTCGGACCCTCACCGGTGTATGTCGACAATCACAGATATGCTCTGGTGTAAGTCGAAAAGAGAGGTCATAAAGTGCCACAATAGTTTAAGTTGTTGCAATAAATAAGATTTGAATCACATAATTTAGTAAGTTTTTTTTTATTACTGTTATTTTATTTTCTCATTTAGAACGTGCTGTATAATTAAGTAAGTTTTTAACTTCTATTATTTCCTTTCTCATTTTGAATGTATTGTGTGCTTTAGGTTCTCATGTTCTTAAGTTCCTTCTTCAAGTCTCAAATGCGTTTATTCGCGACTGAATTACGGAGAAGAAAATATAATATTGTTATATGTTCAACATTCACCATTAGTACATGGTGAATGTCGACATTGACCGGTGTAAGTCAGAAATAAGAGTATTAGGAAAATATTTCGGACATACACCAAGAGACTATGTGAATGTTGACATTCACCGGTGAAAGTCGACATTCTCCAGATTTCGGTCTTTCACCGTAATATATATATATATGATGTACCAGCTTTTGTCGGGAATAAATAGTTTGGTGAAGAATCATAGATGTTGTCGTAGCTTAAATTATCAGACGATCCGTTTAAAAAACAGGATCCATTTATTATTGGTCAGGAAAAATAGCAGTTACAAAATCAGATATCCGGAGTAAATAAAAAGAATTACTAATAACTTTTTGTAGGAAGTTTACAGCATCGTTACATTAAAGAAAAGACCCCGATATTCCTTTGCGAGTCCTTTTATAGCCTCTGGAATGGCGGAGCTTCCAAGAAATGACGTCAGCCTCGTCAGCCATTCCAGTTCGCTTTAAATATCTCCAGAACATTCTATAACTGTACGTGTAGAAAAGGGCGGGAAAAACAACTTGACTACGGAGCTGTGGATTTAATTCCACGTACTTTCAAATAAGAGATCTTCGCCATTAAAAATGAAAAGAATATCCGCAGTTAGAATTTTAACTGTATGCTTGACTATGGAATTTTATTATTACATATATATATATATATATATACATATACATATATATATATATATATACACATCTGAAACGACATTTACTAATGATGGACATTTTGCGATATATTAGGGAATATTTGACGCAAAATACTGCATATATTCGCTTAGTGGATACGATGTCTGTGTTACTAATATGATTTTGAAAGCATAAGGAAGATCTATAAACTAAGGGTACTATAAAAGTTTGTATCATAATATCATAGTTTATATCAAACTAGACAGGGAAAAGATAAAGACCTCCACGGGGCATCCCTCTGTTTTCGTATAATTCCTAAGGGAGCAGTATGTAATAAGTGAAATCAAGCCTATTTGGTGTTGAACTAGCTGAGGTTTAGATTTGAAGACTCCGCCACAAATCTTCCAATCAGTTTTGACAGATATGCTTCGACACACCTTATAAAAAGTATTTTATTAATTTCTGGTTACCTTTAACCATAAGATGAGTTGTATACATTTATAAATTGTAAAACAAAAGCGAGTATGCATTTGAGGTCACTAGACTACGACATTGAGTATTTGAACCGTAGTCTGTATGTGTCCTAGGTACTATGATTGTAGAAAATCAAACATCGTACTTAAGAATCGAATTTTATTGACAAAACTCCAGCAGGATTTTACAGTGCGAGACAATTTACAGCAATCAAGTTCTCTTTCGTTGATCTAACCGTTTTCAAGAAAAACATGTCACACGTATAAAATGAACAAAGGCCAGGAAGAACAAAGATATCGATAGAAGAAGGAAATGCGATACTTGTAATGGGCTAGAACGAAGATACTTTAGTTCGTGTAACAAAGTGTGAAAAAATATCTCAAGCTAGACGATGCTATCAATATATCGTGTTTGGGGAAAAGCTTTTGGAGAAAATTATATCTTGCGCCCAAATGAGTTCCTAAGTTCTTGACACGCTTTACGTAAAAAAAAAAAAAAAAAAAAAAATCGGAAATAATCTACGAAACGTACTTTAGTGATGGATCATAATTTTTAATTTAATAGTAATTAAGGCAATTCGAGTAAAGAAGTCCATCCTTCTCAAGATCTCAAAATTTTTAACCTTCACAATCGTAGATGAAATAAATTAGGTTCACTACCCAGAATCTCCAAGGATTCATTATAAAAGACAAAATTTGAGCTGGAAAATGCGTGACTTCATATTAGTGCGAGTGGTTGCACAAATTTTGTAGGAAAAGGCACAAAAAACACCTAAATTCCTTTAGACAGAATGCTAAATCGTTGCAACTAAATACTAATGAGAATTTTTGTTTCATTCATAATAAAGTCTACATATGTGTTCCTCAGAACTGAAATGTGTCTTTGATGGAAAACAGATCCTCTGCGAGCTGCTTTTTCCCGCCTTGAAAGAGGTATTTTTTCAGTGACTGTTCTAAAACAAAGGAAAAAATCTCACTATACAGAACAGCAAATTTTCCAAAATTCTGAAGAGATTTTACTAATAGCAGGGAGACTAGATAGATTGTAAGAAGAAACTATCTGAATGAAAATAAAATCTCCAAGCAAAATAGAGAGAGTTATTTATAAATGGCTTTAGCATTTGTCCTTTATACTGTCTCAGTAGCTATTTATTATCTGCTTCTACTTTTAAAATAACATGATCATACTTGCATAATTCGTAGAAGTTGAATTTTTTACTATTTTGTTTGCGACAGCGCTGATTGTGCAAAATGGGCAGTTTGAAATCACTTAAATTATTATATTTATAATTTAGTTCAAGAACTTACATTACTAGCTGATAAAGATGCGTGTCAGTGCACGATACTTGCTTCAAGATGCAAATATATTTAAAAAATAAATCTACTTAAATATGTTGCTTGTTGCAGGCTAGTCGAATTTAAGGTATCAGAGAGCTTTATGAAACTTTACTGCAGCTAAGGTATAGAGGTATTACATTATGTTTAAAACAGGAGGCGTGAAAAATTAACAATGCTTTCGCCGAGATTCGAACCTAAACCTCTCGAACACGCGTCAAGTGTGTCACCACGAACACATAAAGAAAGGAGGGAGAAAATACCTTAGATAACCCTGGTGGAGATCTGTAGCGTTTCTGACGTGCAGAACCTTATACACTCTACCATAAGGCCAAAGTTTTTGGTTAGGTAGGTCGAGCTGCGCCACCTTCTGGTACATTATATACTCCCCCTTTTTAAGTGAGACTGGGAACTAGGGGACCTAACTGCCAAATCATGGAGGTGAAGAATCATCATTCACCATCTTTTAGTTCGGGCGCCACTGTACAGACATTAGGTTATTTTTAAAGCAAGAGACATGAAAAATGAGCAATGCCCTCACCAGGACTCGAATGTGAACCTTTCGAATTCGCGCCGACTGTGCTAACCATTACACCACAAAGGTATGCAGAAAGGAACGAAAAGGTACTTTATAAAGGGGCCTAAGTGCCGCAGTTTGGCCAAACCTGCCATATCATGAGTCTTTGAATGGAAAGGAAGTGTTAACTGTAGACTGAAAAAAATATATTTATATCAACTTTATATAGTTTTATATCAACCGGCATATCTCTCATAATCTGGCATGACATTTCTATATCAGTTTCATCTTGGTTAGGATAAATGCTTTCTTTTCCTTCCTTTTCTCATTCATATAGTACATTTTGATAATCTTTCAGTTTATTTACAACATTAAAGGTACTTTACAATGTTTTTAAGTCTTCTGTAGGCTAAATTTCTGTGACTATATAAAGGTGGATAATTCTTCCAACCATGGTAAATAAAAGCATACCTTTTAGAGTTATATCTACTTACTATATCTCTAAAATGTTTCAATGAAAATTACTATGTTTCTACTTTATTGCTTTTGTCACTTGGTCATTGATCCCTAATGCATCTAAATTCCAGAGATCTGATATTTTTGCATTATTTATATAAAACTAACACCGAACTATTATTCTTATTTTGCTTATTAGTTTTCCCCATTATTGTACAGACTAAGAGAGTGTGAACTGCCACTAGTCCTTTAAAAATTTCTTTACACTCCCAGTGAACAGTTTTCCGAATAAATCTGATCTAATGTGTAAATAAACATCAATAGAAAGTCTTTCAAATAAACAAGTTTTCCCGTTTATGCTATAACAAAGATGGTTGGCTTATTTAATACACCCAGAGATTGAAAATCATCAGTTTTTGCATTGGAGGCACAAATGTTTGTTTGATTAATTACTTCAAAATTCATTTTAATAATTTCCGTTGATGTTAATTGATTTAACACGATACTGATGTTTTACAGACTGTTCTATGCCTCTAAACAGTATGTGTTAACAGTTTATTCTCCTAAGCTTTTAAATCCCATAGTCTCCGCGACAAATTTTGTAATATAACTTCTTTGAGACGGCTGTTGTAAATACATCGTAAATATATGTTCCAAATTATTGTTTTGGTGCGAATAATTAATGTCTGTAAACACACTTCAGGTATAAATGATTGGCTCGTAAGGACTGTGTTTTCTCAGATTCATTAACAATATCCTTAGATTTATGTTTGTATTTGAAAATCACATTAAAGACGAATGATGTCATCAACAATGAACACAAGTTAGTAAAACAAATTCCGTTGCAGGAGCAATCTTTGTGTTTGTAAATTTATCGTATTCTCGAAATTTTTTAGAGGAACGGAAATGAAGTCTGGCCCCGAGAAATGTACCTGTCACTATAATTAGTTATCATTATAGCTCGCTCATGTGAATTCAAAACTTTGGGAATGTGTGATATTAATTCATTAACCTCAGAATAACCATTTTAGATTCCTCTTTTATCCATTTCGACTAAAATATCTCTTGGCAGTGCTTTTAAAGTAGCATTGTCAAAAGCAGTGTCAGGCCAACTTTTCGCTAGGTCAGTTTTAAAAACTGGGTGGAGTGTTTCGTTCATTCAGAATGACAAGATTGTGTGATGCAGCATATTCATGGACTGGTGCAGCATGTTTGCCTATAAGGTTCATATTCCACATGGGATTTGTGGCATTAAAATGTCCTGCAACAATGCAATACTGTTCAGTATGTCAAGGATTAGTTCCTAATCGCATTAGAAGAGACTGTATTGGCCGACTAGGAACGAAGTAAACTGAAGTTACTGCCGTGCTATAATGAATGATATCTAGAAGAATTGTAACAGTTTGGTCGGTGCTCCTATAGTACATTAATTCATTACAGACTATGACTGTCACATAATTGTTAGATTTTACCAGTAAAGGGAATGCACAGGATTATGTCTTAAGTAACATATAGTTCGGATAAAATAGCTACATCCATCTGAGTCTGTACCATTATTTTTAGTAACTTGGGTGTTGTAGGTTGAACTGGAGGAATTGCAGTAGGCGGGCAATGCAGAGCAATGAATCCATGGAATTCCTGAGACGAGCATTATATACATACATTAGTACTTTTCAAGCGTCCTGTATGTTGAACATGTTTGAGAGCTTGTCTAATGATTGGCGTCAACATTCTTGCCTTTCGTGGAGTTAAACGTGACGCAGGTACTTTCCTCGGTGCAATGCGTAAAGAATACCTTTTGTCGCACGTTGAGCACACAAGATTAGACTTACTGTTACGGCTAAGATGGTAAAATGTTTGACAGCTGCAACAACGAGTGATTTCGAAGATAAATCCTGAAAGTGAAGTAAGTAGGTTCCTGATAAAGGATCTGATTGCGCTCGGAATCCTGAAGGAGGAATGCTTTGGCTAATAAAATCATGGGAGACTTCTTTTTCAATATTCAGTCGTTTAAAAGCCTTTTATGATGCATTCAGCTGTTGCCTCAGTGGAGGCTTCATCCTGATACTTTGATATATTGATTTTAGTAGATGATAATAATATACCCTCCATCAAACAATGATAATCTCAAAATTATTGTCAATCTAAGAAAACCATGAAGAGAAAAAAGTCAAATTAAAACAATTACTAATTTGAAATTCTTGAAAAAAAATCAGAAAAATGAAAATAATGATATTTATTTTTATTTAATTAAAATTTGCCAAACGACTGGTGGCTAGAACATTTGGGCACTGGTAGCTAGCCCAGAAAATGAACTAATCGAATCAACATTTAAAGGTTTTCAAAAAGTTTAACTTGAATAAGAATAAGCTTCTCTTAGAATATCCTCTGCAAATGTCTATCACTTAAGACAGACAATTATATTTTAACATAGTCAGTTCACAAAATTATTTTATTATAGTAATTAATGTAAAAGGAAAAGATTCAAAAGCAGTTGCTAAAGTAACTAATAATAAACAATATTGATCAGCGTTACATGATTAAATATGAAGTCTATAGCTTCAAAAGTTAGAAATAACCTTCTTCTTCGGATGCATGTGCAGAAAAGCTAAGAAAAGAAGTCATAAAGCTATGTCAGAATAATCGGATGAAATTCCAAAGTAATCTACTAAATGATAGGAGAGAAAGCCACTCGCAACAACTATTAACAGAAATTCAACGAAAAGCAACTAAGCCGTACCTTCTTGGAAATCTGGTTCTTAAAATCATATTGGAGATTATTAACGAAACAAGAGAGTTTTTTTAATTCATTTTATTAATCTTTCTCCCTATTTATTTCTTTATATTTATCACCTCAAATGTGTCTATTAGTTTCTAAATGAGATTTTCAGACGGTTTAATGTAAACGGAGAATATTTTCAAATAGTTGCCATCAAATATTATCTCCTTGACTATTTTTAAAGAAAATAATAATGAACAATATGCAGGTATGTATACATACTCTTCGCATTATGAAAAAAAACGTCGATATCTAGAGCCATCAAATTTTGAATAATGTAGTTTTTCAACCGAACATGTCCACCTGAAGCCCGAATTTAGAACTGCTTTTTAATTAAAGAATTTTTTATTGATAAACTCAACAATTTGAAAATGAGCCACGACAAGACTGTAGGGAATAAATAATTTTTGATCGTGTGAGACTATCTGCCGGTAATTCTAAAGATATTCGATATTCAGGTTTAAATATAACCGTATACGCTGGCATAATGTCCGCCCTCACGTAATGCCTACACACCAACTTTACAGATAAAAATTATGTAAAAAAATAGTGATTCACATAATGTCCGCACCCCAAAATCTACAGAATTTCTAACTTTAAAAAATATTTGTCTAACATCGCATTTTTCTCTTTAGTCAGTAAACATCTTTAAAGAAAGAACATGCATTTGTTTTGTCTTTGGTTGGCGCCAGGATGGAAAATAGAGACTTTCCTTGCATTCTGGTGCAGCTGTTATTCAGTCATAACATCGGCGCCAGCAATCCACTCGGCAGATGCAATAATAAATGAAGGCAGTCTAAACAGATTTTCACCACATTATACAGAAAATACTGTTTTGAAATGAAATTAATTTCCTCTCCTTCCTCCTTGGAGCATTCGCATATTTCAAGCTTTATCTCTCCTTTCACAGTATCATTTGGTATTCGTGGTAGTTAGCAAGTAGCTTGCTTGCAATAGGAAAATACAGCAGCTATACAGCGGATTTTAAACTGAACGTCGTAGAATTTGTTCAGGAAAATGGAAAAAGAGCAGCAGCAAGAGTATATAAGGTGGACGGAAAGTGTGTGCGCAAGTGGAGCAAACAGCACGATCAACTGGCGGTAATGAATGAAGTAATGATTTTCGTGGTACGAAATGTCAGTTTCCGAAATTAGGAAAAAAGGAGTGACGTATATTCGGGACATGCGTGCTCAAGGGTACGCAGTAACACGGCAAATATGCCAAATAAGAGCGCTTGCTGCGGCACGAGAAGAATACATTCGTACATCCCAAGTCAAGGCAAGTGAGCTTTGGTTACAGCGAAACGAATTGGATGGATGAAATGAAATGGATTTTCATACAGCGCCTCAGAACAGATTTCTTTTTAAATAATGTGTGCAAGATATTAAACGGACCAACATTTACTTAATTGTGTGAAAGTAATTATTGAAATTGCAAATGTTGGTTAAATTTGTGCCTCTATATCATATCGTCTTTCTGTATGAACTAATACGCTATGTGATTGGGAGAAAGTAAATTTGCAAATTTGAAGTAGCTATTAAAGAACTTTAAATTTGATATTTGTATTACATATGCCATTTTTTACCAATTAGATATTAATTTGGCTGTTTGAAAGGAAATTTACACCCAAAATTACTCACGAGAAAAAGCTCAACATTTGAGCAACCCGAGTAATGTCCACACCTGCATTTTAGAGATGTAATTTTTGTAAAAAAATGTACGGACATTACATGAGTGGTATACGGTATGTGACATTGCTGCTGATTTAAATTTTATGAAGCGTAACTGCGAAGAACTCGATATTTAATAAATAAAGTGAACATACAAAGAATTAACAATAAAAAGCCAAAAACATAGTGTTTTGCAAGTTATCTTCCTAAGGAAACTGAGAATTGATATGATGAAATACGAAAAAACTGAAGAAAATAGAAAATGGTATGCCAAAACTTAGCATTGCAACAGCTATATTAAACATAGGCTGCTTTATGGTGCGTAAGGGGCATAAGAACCAGGAGAAAGGACGCTATTACCTGGCGGACGATTAAGTCCAATGAAGTCTCGAAGGCCACGGGTGGACGTCCACCCATGGACTTCGAGAATTTATATCCAGTTGGCCATGGTCCACCCCACATAGATTAGTCCCAGACCCCAGAGGCACTCCAAAGAACACGCCGATAGGCCAGGCCAGCCCAACCCCATAGTCCAAGCAACGGGGCGACCAGAAACTCACATTCCACGACCCCACCAGGAGGGGAAGATGAAGTTCTTCGTCGGGAAAAATACTATGTCAATATAAGTACTATGCAAAACGTTCAGGCACTTTGCTCTTAAACGGTCATGAACAGAACTCAGTCCTTTTAGACGTCCACCTGGCGTCGCCGCGAGGAAGGATATGGACAACCCACTCGTAAGGTTTCAGACGCCTACTGGCAGCATCAAGCAGTCGCCAGGCCCGACAGCAACGCACTGACCCAGCCGACCGAGGTACTCCTCCCAGGACCACCAGTAAATCGTACGATATAAATCCACCACAGCCAGACGAACAGACACGACAGTACCAGTACGGTCCCTGCCAAGCCTGAACCAATCTGAGAATCAACTCACGTTCTAGTCCTGCGAAGACAAATTATTTACGCCCGTGGATGAGACTGCCTAAGTAAAGATCCCAGCCAGTGCTGCCCAGGTTTACCTGAGTCAACCCACTCCCGGGGAGGAATGAAAACAATGCACAAACTAAAGCTAAAAATACGAAGGAAAAAATGGATTAGCAGGAGTGAGCGCAGCAACAAACTGCTAGCCGGCGACTTCAGCGAAAACGTAAGAAACCTTAACAAAACCTTCTAAGAAACAGTTAAAAACTGAAATCTTCCGAAATTTTATTTTTTATTTACTCATATTTATATTTTTTATTTATTTTTTTATTTGAATATATATTTTTATTTATCTATTTGTTTATTTATTGAGTTCAAACGCTATAAGAAATTTAATCAGAAAATTACTTCATTTTCTGAATAATTTTGGCTGTATGTAAACAGAAAGACGAATTTCTGGAAGGCAGACGGGAACAACAGAGGAGTTTATGAATTTACTTTTTCCAAATGTAGACCTCGTTCTTCTTAGTGCAAAAATTTTAAAGCTGTTCTTAGTTTAGTGCAAATTGACTTACGCCTTCCCGATTTTCTTCGGTTGTTATTTGTTTCATTAAAAGTTATATTATTGAGCCTTCTGCATCCACATTTTATTGTGAATTCAGTTTCGCATTTTTCTGACTACATCTAGTTTTTTTTTTTTTTTTTCCTTTTTAGTGAGAAATACACATTGTTTCAGATATCCTCTTTCAGAAAATCTTTCATGCAATAGTTTTCAAGGCTTCTAAGGAAAAAACGATCATGCGTATTTTGATACAAATTGTTGTGTAGATAATTATCTGATCGCGTATAAAAACTAGGTGAATGATTTTCTGATTTAAGAAAATCTTAATTTTATTGATTCTGAATTATTTATTATAATGCTTAGATTTTGGGGAAAAACAGATGCTTCTAGGAATATTATTTAGTTTCAAAGAATATTATTTATTTTTCTTTATTTGCAATTTTTGTCCAAGCTTTGATTAATTGTGAGAAGAAGCAGGGAAAGGAGGCGATTTTGCTAAGTCATGATTTCGCGCGCTTTGTCCTTTAGAATGTTCTAGAGGAAATTTCATTGTGCAATTGACCTTAGGACAGGAAGTACGTGACAGAAGGGTCAGATGTTGCCACTTAACCTTCGATGTAAGTCATTCAGGTTTTGGCGATCGGGGGGTCCGGTTGTTGGCTAATTGAAGAAGGGCGCGCATGCGTGATCACCCTTATTTCCGCATTCAGGAGTTGAAACGCAAATTTTGCCCAAATTAAGGGGACAATAATTGAAGCCATTGTGGAAGACCGCGTTTGTGAAGAAGACGAAGAAAATTCGAGTTTGAATCAGTTACTTGCTGAACTTACTCTTTGGACGTTACTTTTGAAACTTGCTCTTAGGTTGGGCGATAGAAAAGGATATGTAATTTTCGTCGTGAGATGTGTCTTCCGGCGGGGAGCGGCAAATATGCTCCCCGGCCGCGTTTTGGCTAAGAGGCGAGATTGAAGATGGGCGAGTTTTACTGAAATATTTAAAGAGACACTTTTTGCCAGACATTCGAAGGTGAGATGATAGTTAAGCTTCTGGTGATGAATAAAGTAGGATAGTTCCTTCAGTTGTGATTCCGGCAGAGAACGGCGGATGCTATCGCGAAAAACCGGGGATGATGAGGACTTTCTCAAGTATCTTAAAAATAAGAAAGTTTCCTCCAGCGAGTATTAAATTCCTAAAATTATCGGCCAAGTTCCACCACGTCAATGTGAGATTCTATCCTCGACATCCGGACAGCGAGCGTTCCTCCCAAGACTTAAGAGGACTATTTATCCCTGATTTCTCCTAAAACACGAGGCCAGCCCGAGACATTTCCGGGTGCGTTTCAAGTCGTCTACATAACAGATAAGTTTTGCTTTGTTATCAATTTTCCTTCGAACTTTTGGGAATTAGAACTTTACTTTAAATTGAATCTTTAAATTAATTCTAAAGGACTAAATTTTCCTTTCCTTTTCCCCTTCTTAATTTACCGAGACAAACTTTAAGGTCCTCATATGAATTAGGATGTAATAATATAATTTGTTTGTGTAATCTTCCTTAGAACAGATGTTGAATTGCAGATCATATGCTTTCTTTAACCTCTTAGAAATTACAGTACGGGTACCTGTTAAATTAAAAGAGTCATGTAGTAGATTTGCAAATCATGAATTTAAATGTAACAAAAGAAAATGATAAATTGAAGAATTCACCTGTGTCCAAAATAAGAAAATTGAACTGTAACTAAAATAAGAAATTTGGATAAGATTTAATTTTAATTGTTGAGAAATTTGAATAAACTGGTATTTAATCTGGAAATCTATTACTTATGTTTTTTTTTTATATCTTTTATGTGTTTTTCTTATATATGTATATTGATTTTACATGTAGTTTATTCGATCCTCTCACGGCGCGGTCCCGCATGCATTTTCACAACGCAATGCACAAAAATTTCACTTATACGATCACTAAAAGTGGGGTAGTTAGCTAACTCTTAAGAGTTTAGTTTCTCAGTTGATATTTAGTTAGTTACGGTTTCACCTGTCTGCTTCTGCATTAGTTTCCTCCCTAAGAGGAAGTAGTAACACAGTATTGGTGCCCATGATTTTCACGGCACGATAAAGAAACAGAACAAAATGTACTACTCTAACGTCCAAAGCCTACGAAACAGAATACATCTTCTGGTAAAGTAATTAAACTTTTATCCTCTAGAAAATGTGCAATTTAAGCCCAGATTACTTTTAATCCTGCCTTAAAACTGAATTTAAATATATGAATGATTTGAACATTTACGCTGAATACAAGGTTACCTTAAAAGAAAATATAACTTTGTTATCAGCTTACCTTCATGAGCTGTTTGCGCATTGTCCTGTGGGAAAATATGACTCGTGTATTTTTATATCTTTGTACTATTGACATAAGTTTTCATAATTCAGTTTTAATACTTTCGCGAGTAGACCTAAACATGAATTCTGTAATATACATCCTTATATTTCTTTCTCTTAGTTCTACATCTCACAAAAGAAAATTCTGTTATGCGCTTTAGCTTCTGTTATTCTGTAAGCAGATAAATTCGTTATGCTCGCATTTCGGAAATACTTTTGTGTCACTAAAACCTATCACATTTCCTCAGACGAAATATTTGAGTGTGCAGGAGTATTTTATAATTCTTAGGGAATATTCGTACACAATTTCACAACTAAAACAAAAACAAAATGTTTATACACACAGATGCGTAACATTTCCAGAAAACATAGAAAGCAATTCAGAATGCAAAATTAATGAAAGCTAATTGTAAGAAATATAAATTATTATAAAAATGAGTACGTATTTTCAGGAAGGAAATTCCATCCCAAAATAAATGGATTACAATCGATAGCAATATCGTATTTTCAGACCGACAAATAATATTACTCCTACAGATTGCCACTGTCCCCTTAATTTTGCTTCTTTTTCTGTCCAGAATATATCCTTAATCATTAATTATTTCGCCCTCAAATATTTCTTGTTTTTTGTGCTTTTTTCGGAAGTCTCACCTATTACCCCTTTTTTCTGTGACTATCATTTATCAAAATATTAAATGGGTTTACTTGCAACTAATGAGTCTTTCGTAAAGAACAAAGAAAACGTAATGAAGGTTTGATAGATAAAATGTGGCGTTGTTTACTTCTGTAGTAGTTGGACTTTAACATAAACCCGTTTGGGATAACTTGTGGCGTAAATAAATATTCAGAACCCAGTTGTTATTATTTCTAACTTAACGTGTTGTGCAAAATCAAAATTGATGCGTTCTCTAACGACGTCCGATTTGAAGCAAAAACTTTAAAAGATTATTATTTTAGTCTCAAGCATTTTCCACCCTTTCATTGAATGCATATAGTATTGCATAGCTTATACAGAAATTGCTGCATATTAATTAAATAAAAAATTAAATTTTGAGATTTGATTGTAGGATTGTGGTAAGACCCGCCTAACGCTAGAGGGCGCTGAGAGCACCATTGAGTGTGTGTGCTGAGACTCGATGCAGTTACTCGGTGGAAGGTGTGACGTAGTTGTGAGATTCTGAGATTGAGATATTATTATATTTAATTAACTCAATTTATATTTTATTGATTGGTGATTATTGATTTCGATTTATTGATATGAGATATGATATGTTTTGCTGAACCACCACACTTTCGACAAACTTGGATTACCACTGAATCGTAAAACCACCGATGCGCAGATTGTATTTTTATAAATGATTCCAGTTATCTACTGTATTTCATTCCATTATTGTAATTCAATTTCAAAATTCCAGGAAAAAGCTCTCAATTCAGCAAGGAAAGCAGATACTGTAAAATATAGAGCGATCTCTACAAATTCTGATTTATTTGTTTCAGGAAGAAGATGCTAAAAATATATGGGAAAATTGCGTATGCTTTTCTTTTCTTATTTATTTTTTTAATCTACATTGATATAAAAGGTTTTCCCCCCAAGAAGATGAAGAATTTCCTTTTTTTCCAATAACTTAATATTTAATAGAAACATAACTTTATGACAAAAATACAAAGTTATTTTCAAAGAAACATCATTTCATTTATTTCGGGATTTGAATCAACATTAAGATCCATTAAACGATTTCATTTCGAAAAGCATAACATTTCTTTCGTTTCAGAAAAATCCAACGCTCTGATTCCTAAAAGTATAGTGGATAAAGTTTAAAGTTAAGTGGAGGATGATTGCTCTGTTTTGGACAGCTGCGAAGAGGATTTAAGGGATTTGCAGCTGGCAAGTTATAAATCACTAATTGAATCAATGGGTCCATTGTTCTAAACGAATTCTTTGAACACAGGGCTAAAAGCAAATGAAAGTGGTTCAAGAAACGCAAGATTGCCTTAGATTATGAAAGAATAGTTGAGGTTTAACAGAACAACTTGATTAAGTGTTTCAACCAGAAAGAGTACTATAAACACTGTAATTAACCTACGGTCATCAAAAAATACATTCTTTATAATGACGGAAAAAAACATCTTGTTTTTCAAGCTATTGTTTAAGAGTCCAGCTTATCGCCAATTAATATAACTCTGTAAATCCAGATATGACTTCTGCAAGTTAGTTTCGTTTCTTAGCTTCAAAAAGATCTGAGTACGGATTATTTCGTAGTATTAGTTGTTGAAGACGGCTGTCCAGTTTCTATAAAACTGCCGAATAAACACGTTATCTCTTCAGAATATTACTGTGAAGTAAACGGAAATAAACTAAATACCTTTATGTAATTTGTGCTTTTAATACTTAATTTCAGCATTCTTATTCACAAATAAATTAATTATTAAATTTTAAATTAATTAACCAAATGTAAAATAAGTTCTTTCAGACGCAATAATTCAGGTTATTTTTAATTTCCACACAATTTTGTCTTTGTTTCAGTAACAGCGATAATTTACTGCACGTCTGATAAGATTACTGAACTAAATAGAACTGAACCAAAAGAAGTATGATGCTACAAGCTTAATGAAATTTGTTTTCCAACCATGGATAAACTTGCCTGCAATATGCATCCCAGAAGTAGAAATTGCAGATTATATTGTTACTTTGAATATAAGCTACAGGTAAACTCTTCAATAATTTTGTTATTCATTTTTAATGTTTTTATATTTTTATGAATGAAAAATTTATTCTTAGATATAAATATGTATAATTCCGGATAAGAAACATAATTATGTTATTTTCACTATTTTTATTTTAAGTAATTTATTGTGTAAAATTATCAACCTACAAATTTAGTAATTCTGCTCACTAATAATTGCAATTAAATCCTAATGTGATTAATGTTTTAAAATTAGATGCTTTTTCACTTTAGTAGATTTGCCGATTTTAATAAGCTTTTTCGGCCCAAAATGGGCTATTAGCTTTGAAACAGAATTTTGCATTGATTCCCTATAAATGACATATCACTTTTCATTTCCTTTCCACCAAATATTATCGTCTTGCATGTTTCATTTTTAAAGAAATTAAATGATGAAGAATATGCATAAATGCATGTATGTTTATCGCATTATGATAAAACAACGTTACCTATGTAAGATCATTTTCTCTTTCTTCATCTTTTCTAAAGCAAAATGATCTTACTGGAAACCTGGCGACTTCTCGCGCAGGCGTGAATGATGCCACCACAGAAGAATTAAGCCCTTTATTGTTCGTCAGACTCTTAACACAACAAAAGCAACTACTTCGCGCTGACAATAACACCGACGAATCGCGGTTTAACTTAAGAATAATTTTAAAATAAATTCAAATATAAATGATAGTGTTTGACTAACAGTTTTAATTTAAGGCTAATTAGGCTGACTCAACAACCTAGCCGGTGAAATACTTATACTTATTAAGTGGCCAAAAAGGCGTATTAACAAGTCAGCGTAACAACAACAGGGACTAGTAGCATGCGCTGGTTAGCCAAATCGCGCTCTGAATCAACGTCTAAATTTATCTGTTTTTATACATTTCACTTGAATTTAAATTTGCATCCTGGCGAGGATATGCGAGGGGGAAAATGAGAGGTTCAGAAAAGGTAGCAAAACTTAAAATCATTCATTATGCGAAATAAGGGAAATTCTATATCTAGAGCCATCAGATTTTGAATAATGTAATCGTACTTCCGAACATGTGCTCCTGGAAGCTTGACTTTTGATTTTTGAGTCTGTTTCATTATTTATTTCATATTTTATCAATAATTAATGAATTTTATTAATCAGCTTGAATGAACTAGCAATGAACATTATACGGAATAAAAGCATTTTTATGTTCAGCTCGGGAGACTGTTGCCATGCGAAAAAAAGATATATATTTTTCAATTTTAATTAACAATCTCGGCTGTATAGGTAAAAATAGGTTGCCGTGGGTCCGAACTAATATACCTTTAACTTCCACGTGCCAAGTTTTGCCATTCAGTACTCTCAGATTTATTCTGGAAGGTTACTGAGGAATAAACGAAGCGATTTAAAGCAGTAAACAAAGTTCTTAAGATTACTTTTCTACTTTTTAACATGATTGATTTAAATAAAGATGTTCTGAAATCATGAGATGTATAATTAGAAATATTCAATACAATTATGAAAGCATAAATTGGCCTGATTGAAATTACTAAACTAAGCGACTTAAAAGCAATAAACAAAGTTCTTAATATTTTTCTACATTTTAACATGATTTATTTATATAAAGATGCATTAAAATGAGATATATAATTAGAAATATTCAATATTTTTATGAAAGGATACTAGCTGGACTCAATGAAATTATCATACACTTTTTTCTCTTTTATGTTAATTGTGTTATTCAACTGGCCACGAAAGCGGCTAGTTTCTAAAGAAATAATAGGAAATATAAATTTACGCATGGCAGCCTCCAGCATACTCTCAGGAATTTGAAAGATATACTGGTTTTGAATATTTTGTGATTTTGCTGTTGAACTGAATTTTATGTTCCATAATAAGAAGTAATATAATAGTATTTATGAATCGGTCATGTATATGTTATGTAACTGAAAGTTCTATGGGTAGCAAAAGTTGTAAATGCTGATCATCTTAAGTCTTGGAAAAATCATTTAACTAACCAATTTTAATTTTTGATCTCTGAATACCAACTTCGGCAAAACGTTTAAAACATTTTATTGTCAGTGCAGATAATTTTACTTAGCTTCAGTTATGTGGCCTTGAAAGTAAATTAGCATAAATAGCATATATAGAATAATAAGTCTAAGAGAATTGGATTATTCAACTAATCCAAAATGTTTCCTTTATGAAGTGCAATGGTTCTTACTTTCAAAGATTGCGCTCCCTCATCAATTTCTTGGGCATGTTTAAATCTCAAGAACAAGTGTCAAGAAGACAGTGAGCCTGACTAAGAGAGTGGCCAAACAAATCTGAAGATTAGGAGCACTAAGGTCGAGAAGAAACCTTTTATACGTATTAGATACCTGTGGAGGATCTGACAGAACGGATCATTGTTGTTTCAACAAAATAATTTCTAAATAAAGTTAACACACAAAACATTTATAATTAAAAGACAAAAAAAAAAAAAATGTTTCCTAACAAATCTTACAAAAGAAACTAAACACTGATTTGATGAATTTAAAAACGATTGAACAAAAAAAAATGCATGTGCAACTGCATCGGTAATTAACACTGCATCGGCAATTGTAAATATATGCTGCTAAGCTGGTTTTAAAAACGTTGTGATTGTGCTGTTGAACTTACGTAGGGTACGTGTGAAGAAAACGATGCTCGACATTAGGGCTAATAGGACAAAAAAACAATGTTAGAAGGACTGACTACAAGAGCCAGAATGATGGACTGCAAGCTCGGCGACAGTGTAAGAAACGCTAACAAACACTTTTGGGCTACCCTGAAAGTCTGAAACCTTTCACATTTTATTTATTTATTTTTGTGTGTGTGCGTGTGTGTTGGATTCTTCACGTATTTGTGTATGTGCTTGATTTTGCACGTTTATGCAAGATAATCCATTTTTAACTTATCAGATGTAAAGAATCAGTCTGCCGGTCCATTTGAAGTCATTACGGAAGAATTCTACTGTATAAATAGCTAAAATTTAAAGCTAAAACTGTAAGGAAAATAATGAAAATAGGAATGTTTCGTAAAAAACAGAGAAATATTTTTAATATCGATTTGCATTGTAAATAAGGTAATTCAACTGCCCAGTAATTGCACTCATACATGTACACGCTAACGTAATCCTATTTATAATTGCGGATTTTATTGTATTTCTGCTATATGGATGCACTGATTGCTTCGTCCCTTTTATTTAATAATCAAGCATTGAATACAGATTTTACCTATCAGCATTATAGCCATATAAAGGCTAAACTTAAAACATGATAACCTTTTTTTTTGTTTGATATTCGAAGGTTTAATAAAAAAATAATATTTCACCTTTTCGAAGACATTTTTGGAGGAGTTTAATAACGGCTATATTAAGAATAAGAAGTTCGGTATTTTTGTCATTTTGAAAGAACTTTGCACAATATAAACGGTAGGAAAAAAAGGTACGTGATCCGGTAGATTTTCTTTTCATATTTCCTACTTTTCTCTGTTAATGTTTTTTCTGATCAACTTTCTCCGACAGACTTTCCGCTGCTGGACATTTTATCAGCCAACTTCTTTCAAGTTCCCTGATATTTACTTCAATCCCTGCCCCGATTTCTTAGTGCTATATTTCCCAAGATAAACTTTGTCTCTTAGAAACATATATAAACAAACAAATTTCTCTATGTATTATTTCCAAGAAAAATTCCAATTTTCTCGCCAATTTAGGTTAAACTTTCTTAAATAGAAAACTGCACTTTACGACAACACTTTTACCTCCATCACTTATTACTCAAATTTCCAGACATTTGGTCTTAAAATTTTGAACGCAAGTTTGTTATTTTTAACTTACTAGATTGACCTTTAAATTTTGCGTTTAAATACATGCTTTAAACTTTAATTTTGAGGTTGTATCAGTTTTGATCCTCTTATGATTTTGAATTAATTTTTAATACTCTATTATGTTCGTCTTCTGCTTTTGAAATTGAAATGAGAGTGCAGGGGATATGTCTTCTAAAGTAAACATCTCGTTCTGATTAATTGTGTTTTTAACAGAAATTGCAAGATTATGTGCTATTTTTTAACAAGATCCTTGGCTTATATAGACTAATGCCTTTATTTGAATTGAGTATTAATTTTGACTTATGATTTGAATCTTGGAAATCATTTGATGCTTGCTTAGAAATAAGATGAAACACTCTTTTAATTTAGTTGTTGTTAATTGTTGGTAGATTGGTTTATCCCCTTGATAAGTCTATTAATCTGCGATCAATGACAATAACTATTCCAATATTTAGAATATACTTTTTATTTTGATATTTTTGCGGTTTAAGATGTTTCTTTGCAGATTTTTTAAATATTGCTCATAAGTTTGATTTCAGTTTACTTGATTCTTGACACGAATACTGCCTTATTACTTCCTTGTACGAAGCAAAAAGGAAGTATAGTAATCGCGAAAAGTTTCAGGCATCTTATTTCAACGAAAATATCCATTTTGACCGCTATCGAATGCAACTTAACAATGTTAAATTGCATTCGATAGCGATAGACATCTGTACGTAAGGACATAACAAAATATTCTTTCCCCCCCCAAAAAAAAAAATATAAAACTGTTTTAAAATGAATTTTGAAGAGAAATTTTCGTGGCGTCTGTGCATACGTATGTATCTCGCACAGCTCAAAAACGTGTAGTCTCAGAACGTTGAAATTTTGTTTATAGGACTGATGTAATTTGTGGATGTGCACCTTGTATTTTGGTTGCAATCGGCTGCAACAAAAATATATAAATATATGTATATATATATATATATATATATCCATTCTGTTACCCGGCTCAGTGATCTCATTTTCTTTACTCATATATGTTTGTAAATTGTTCATTTTGTGCTTTAAAAATGATTGAATTACGTTGTTCTTATTTTCCGGTTAAGATTTTTGGGCCTTTAGTAAATCTGCATGCAATATTTGTAGAGTTATCAACAATTTAAAAGTCGTCTAAGTGCTGTTAAGCCTAATTATTTTTGAAATGGCGGCCATGTTGGTTTACATTTGAAAGTTGGCAGAATAGAGGATCTGTTGCCAATCTAGAGAAACTAAGCTTCCCAACAACAAAGATAACGCCTTCTTTTATTATTGCGAATCAAATCATGCCTAATTCATCCTGGAATTTATTCGAGGAAGTAAGTGCTTAAGATTTACTTAACTACTTTAGTGTAATTTTTAATATATATATATATAGACTTTTTATGTATTTTTGCCTTGTTGCGAAGTGAGAACTGAATTAATTGAATGAGACATACTAAATCGTCTGTGAAAAATAGTTTCGTTTTTGTTTTGTTTGCTTAATTTCCTTTATACATCGTTTTAGAATTATTATAGTGAGTGAGTGAGTGCACCGCTATGATGGCTTCCGACCACGGACATGAACCAAACGGAATTATATACCATCACGGCGGGGAAGACTCCAGAGTAACAAGGTTGAATATTATATACTAATAACAGTTTTTACATATTGTTAACTGCAAGGCACTAAGCGTTATTCTGGTTATCTGCTTTAAGTTCTGAACTTTTGAAACATTATAATATTATCCACGGTTGTTTCTGCTTAGGCAGTGTCCTGAGATTTTCTCTATTTTATCAAGGGCTATTCTGTTTTTGAGTGTGTTAGTGGTCCACATCGCCCAGGCACAGTCCGCTGGTTTCTTCAAGTGCCAGGTTCTTGTATGTACACAATGGAAGTAATAATGGTCCGTGTCGCCTTCCTCTCCGCATTCGCAGAAAGGAGTATCCCTAAGTCTGAATCTGTTCAGGTATACTGGGAATGGTCCATGACCTGTCAAGAACTGTGTTAGGCTAGCACAGTGGGTCTTTATTTCCATGTTAACTTTTGGCAGTAAGCGAAATGTCCTTCGTCCTACCTCTGCCTCTGTCCATATACTTTGCCAATTTTGTAGCAGACTTTTCAAAGTTGTTCGCTTAATGTGAGACCAAGGAAGTTTAGTTGGTCTTTCTAATATATCCGTGCATTTGGCTGCCTGCTTGGCCAGTAGGTCAGCGGCTTCATTGCCTTGAATCCCTGTGTGAGCGGGAACCCATTTTAAAGTGGGTCTTTGCGAAATAGGCATTGTCAGAAGCTGTTTCTGAATTCTGTATACCAATGGACTCCTGCTGTTTTGACTTGCGATAGCCGCCAGACTTGATGCCGAATCACTGAGTATGGAGAATTTCTCCTGTTGACATGTGTTCGCATATCTAATTGCAGCACTGATAGCTAGAAGCTCTGCTTGGTATACCGAGTTGTTCGAGCCTAATTTCATTTTGCACTGGAATGTTAAAACTCCATTTTCTAGTCTACAGAAGGCGCTGCCCGTGCCGTTCTCAGTTTTGGAGCCATTTGTGAAAAGGTTATTACTGTACCTCTGAATTGGTTGGTCGTTTATACTGATACCGTCAGAGAGATTAAAAGCTGCCGGATGAAAGTTATTGCAGTTTTTTTGCTCCTCGTAGTCCGAGTGATGATAACTATGACCCCAGAGTGTTGAAGTTTGACCCAGCCTGGTATCCCTTACGATAGCTTCCTCCCTTTCTACTATCAAATCTAGGGGAGGAATTCCTGCTAGTTGTTGTAGGGGTAGTGTTGACGTGGTACGGTAGGCCCTGCATACTTGAAGTAGCTGCTGTCTCTGAATAGAGAGGAGGGATCTTTTCATATGAGAGGTAAGTTCGCCTCTCATATGAAAATTCTTGTATGTACACAATGGAAGTAATAATCGTCCGTGATTAATTGATTACGTACACAATTAATTGATTAATTGATTATGTACACAATGGAAGTAATAATGGTCCAGATTGCTGCTCCATAAGTTATTACTCTTTCTGTAATGGTTCTATGCCAAAAGTTTAGTAGCTTAGATGAGATACCTCATTTATGTGAAGTCATGCGTCTCATGTTGTTGCTTAGGATGCTAATTCGAGTCTTAAGATTCCTGACATGTGGCATCCAAGAAAGTCTGTTGTCGAGTAATAGCCCAAGATATTTCAATTGGGGGAAACATTTTACCGGTATCCCATGGAGTTTAATGCTTGGGTTGCGTCTTAGCTGCCTGCTGCGTCCTATGAGCAAAGCTTTAGTTTTCTCTGCCGAAATCTGAAGCTTATGTGCTCTGGCCCATTGGGATAACAGATCAAGACAGTATTGAGATCTCATTTCGAGGTTACTCCTTCCTGCCACAACTAGCATAAAATCGTCCGCATAGGCTATGATTCGAGCATATTCTACGCTCTCAAACTGACGAAATGCCGAGTTTGCCACTATATTCCACAGTGTTGGTCCAAGGCATGACCCCTGTAGGCATCCTCTAAAGACATTTTTGACATAAATGCCGCTGTCTGATGTTACTTGTACACTTCGATCTTGAAGGTACGAGCGAAGGATGGTAATAATGGCTGTTGGGCAGGCCATGTTGTGCAGCAAATTTATTACGTCTGGCCACCAAAGTGAGTCAAAGGCTCCCTTGATGTCAATGGCTATTGCTAGTGAGTGCAAATTGTTATCCTTGTTCTGTTTGATAGTGGCCATTAAGTCTTTTATGGCATGTTCAGTTGAGTTGCCCATTCGGAATCCATATTGGTTGGGATGCAGGGCGTTGTTCCTTTGCAGGAAGAAGTCCAATCTGTAAAGAATTACTCTTTCGAATACCTTACCGAGCGCTGGCAGTAGACAGACTGGCCTGTAAGATGTAGGTTCTGCCGGAGTTTTGCCTGATTTTAGGAATAACGCCACTTCTGCCAACTTCATATTTTAGGAAAGTACTGATGTTTCCAGCAAGCTGAAATGACCGCAAGGAATAGTTTTGGGAATTCCCGGTGTATCTCTCTAATGATGATATTATCAATTCCATCCGGACCTGGAGCTTTTTTGGGTGCCAGAGTACGTATGATGTTATCCACTTCCATTTGCGTAGGAGGGAGTTCGTCTCTTCTGGTAACTTGGCGAACTTTCATACTGTAGGTTTTTCTCGCTTCCTCTTGCTCCTCTAAGAAATCCTCTTCATCATCATCAGGAAAAACTGCATTTATGATCTCACTGATTACTTCGATGTTGGATGAGGCAGTGCTATTCACCATAGGCGAAAGGTTCGTAGGACGAAACACCTTGTTACATGTTATCTTTTGAGCAGGTCCAAAGGCTTTAGTGACATTACTACAGTAAGTTCTCCATGAGATTAACTTGGCCTCTTTAATTTTTCTTTTATATAAAGCTCTGGCTTTATTGTATGTTATCATTTGGATTTGCCGTAGATATGGATCTACCGTGGATTGTGCTTTTCTGCGAAGTGCTCGAACTCTGCTCCTCTCTGCGTTAAGCTCTGGTGACCACCAGGATATCGAGTGTTTTGCCTTTACAGATTTCAAACGATATGCTTTGTGGGCGGCTTCCACTATTTTTGTATCTAGTAAGTCGTAGAGATTATCTAAGGAGTTTCTGTCCTGGCAGTTGTTGAAATCTTTGATAAATTTCTCTACATGCGCTCAAATATGTTCCCGTAAAACGGAATGTCCTACAAATGCCGTTTTTAATCTTTTCTTTATTATGTAGTCTATAGGAGTATCTAGCCTGTAAGTAATAATTTTGTGATCACTGAGTGACGGCAGGTCACTCACTGTCCAATCTTGTATGTACGGAGTTGTATTGAGAGTTGATATTGTCAGATCTGGCCACCCTCGAGCTCTAGATGTTTCAAAGGTAGGCGGTGAGTCCTGAGCGTTGATGACAATGAAATGTTTACTGTCCAAGAATTCGAGTACCGCAATTCTCCTTCGGTTCTCCGAGTCAGCACCCCATAGTTGACTGATGGCGTTAAAGTCTCATGCTATGATACAGTGTGATGCCCCAGTTAGAAGGTTAGAATTGAGGGGACTCTTACACATTAACCCCTCACGATCTTCGAATATATGACTGTTGCAAGAATTGGGATATTTTATTTATTTTAAAAGCAATTACTTCCAACATTTTACAGCTGATTACATAATACAGCTGCTTTAGAAACTAGTAACCAGAAAGTTTGTGTTGCCACAAATATTTTTGTAATTTAATCCTTTTTGTGACAAAATATTTCGCCATGTTTCCACCTTGCGCGCATGATATTTTAAAAATGGCTAATGGTACATACTTGAAATTCGATAGAATTCTTTATATGGTCATTATTTTCGAACTGAACCATTAATCCGATAAATATTTTAATATTGAAAAATTTTATGGACGAAAACATTACAAATTTTGTTAATAAAATACATTTTATAAACTGAACTCAAAATAAAATAAAAATTGAACATGAAATTTTTAGAATTTTAGGTTCACTGTAGTTTCCAAATGTTATAAAAGCTATATATTAAATATGGAATTAAATTATGAAACAGAATGTTTTAAACTGTGCGCGCAAGTTGGAAACATGACGAAAAATGTTGTCACAAAGCGGTGTAATTATTATAATATTTGTGGCAACACAAACTTTCTGATGACTATTTCAGAAAGCAGCTATATTATGTAGTCAGCTGTAAAAAGTTGGAAGTAATTGCTTTTAAAATCAATAAGTAATCTCAATTCTTGCAACAGTCACCTATTCGAACATCTTATGGGTTTTAAGGTATATGAGTCCCCTTAAGTTCCTCTAATAGAGAGGTAATATCTTCGCTCGGGGATAGATACACAGCAATAATATCAATGCTGCAATTACTAGTGTCTAGTCTGATGGAGACTGCATGCTCTGTGATTTTCATTAGGAGAGGGGAGAGAGAGCCACTGTAAATAATCGCAGCTAGCTGATTCCTTGAGAGAAACGTTCTGCTGTGTGTTGGAACACTAGGAATCACTCCGTTGTAAACGTATGGCTCTTGGAAGATTCCGACATTGGCAGCAGTATGTGTCATTACTTGCAGCGTATTTATGGTTGCTGCATAGCACTTCTGCAAGTTACACTGTAAAAATCGAAGACCTGCTATATGTTTGTTTAGTGTCATCTTGGTTTAGTTCTTTGCAGTGGTCCTTCTCAGGCTCTCGAAATGGGCTCCATACACTGGGTAGGAACTTGAAGTAGCTGGGTGATCTGTGCTGAAAGAGGTCCCCTTTTCAGAATTACTACTGCAGCAATTAGTGCAACTCACTTTTTCCGAGCTACACTACTGCGTCGGGTGGCTGTTACCACGGTTCGCGCAAACTGGAGCGTTTTTACAGTTCCTGCTATAGTGACCGAACTCCTGGCAGTTGTAACAGCGTACGATCCTAATGTACGGACGGAGAGGACAAGACTCAAAACCCACTAAAAACGGCCTAGCTTAACTAGGTGTTCTGCTGACTTAGGGTCTATGTCTATCACCCAGTGTTTCCTTCCGCTTTGCCCGGAACGGCTTGCTCATATTTGAAAAGCACTTTGATTGAAATTGGGCAGTTGGTCTACAAGTGCTGCTGTTAGATCTTCTTTTCCTAGATTCTCAGGTACTCTAAAAATAATTACACTTTCCCTTCTTCGCTTGGGCTCCCGAAATTCAAGTGTCTCTAGTAGTGCTGGCCTGTCCTCGATTGCCTGTTTCAGGCGTAGCAGGTGAGTTTTTTCTCGACACCGGATGAGAAGCTCTCTGGACTTTGTAAGCCGAATTTGCACTAAAGTGATCCCCAGCTGGAAGGGTTTCAAATCTTCCGAAAGTTGAGCTTTAATCCCTTCGGGTGTCCGTGTGGAGTTCTTTGACCTTAATAATAGGACGTGCTCCGATAGAACTGGAGAAGATCTTGAAGGTGGAGAAGTTTTCCGCTTCTTTCGTGTCACCTCAGTGAAGGAATATTCTTTTGTGAACTGTTCTTCTGAGGCTGAGGATTCCACTGCTTGATAAGACTCGGAATGTTGAGAATTCTCGTGAGATGGCTGTAAACTGTGTGCGAGTTGCTGTTGTTGCAGAGCCAAGACTTGTCCCTGTAGCTGGGCGAGATAAACCTCTTGTTCCGTTAACGTTATGCGAACGGTGTTCACAAAAGATGTAAATTGATTTCTTTCAGAAGAGTTTAGTCTACGAGATTCCTTTGCTTGTAAGATGAATAACTGGAGTTGGTTACAAATGTGGTTAATTGCTTCCAACCTGGAGTTATGTGTCGATGTGCTAGCAGCACCTTTAACAGAAGGGGGAGAATGTTGAATATTATGCTCCGTGCCGGCTGGTGATGAAGGAGTATCCGAAGGCATACTAAGTAAGAGAGCACAATGAAGATGCTTTCAGAGCATGAAAAACGAATGATGAGATGAATGATGGATACACATGCACCTGCAATATTCCAGAAATACTCAGTTTACGCGATAGCACTGTGAGGAAAGGTAGCGGAACACAATGAACACACTTCACGACGCTAAACTTGAATGAGGAGATGCACGATCAGATCGCATACACTTGGGCTAGAGTACTAAGCATGTACCGTAGCAATAATAGATTAGATAGTTGCGAGAACACAATGTGTGCACTTTCACGGCACTAAAGTGGATGAAGTGATGTATAATGAAACCTCATAAGCTAATAGACTTTCTTGTATATTGAGTATGGGCTGTAGCACTATAAGAGGAATATATATATATATATATATATATATATATATATATTTGTTTTATATAAAATGTGACGCACACACTTTAACCTTATATACTAAACAGTTCTAAGTAAGCACAGATAATCACGCACACTATTACACAGCACTGAATAATAACAAAATGACTCCTAGAACACGATGCACACACTTTCTAGGACTAAACTCGAATGAGAAGATGCGCAATCAAATCACATAAACTGACAGTAAAGTATGCACTATAGCACTATAAGATGAGATAACTGCAAAAACACTATACTTTCACAGCACTGAAAATTTGATTAGGAGATGAATGAAGATATCTCATAAATAAATTATCTTGCATAAATATTGAGTTTGCGCTGTAGCACTATGAAAGAAAAGATTAAAAAGAAAAAGAAAAAGAAAGAACAAAAGAACAATAACGTATGCACACACTCACGGTAAGCACTGAATAAAAATTACGCACTCTGTACACTGTAACGCAGCGCTGTGTAAACAAAACAAACAAAAAAAAAAAAAAAAAAAAAGATGAATACTTGAGCACAATACACGCAGTTTTCACTGCCCTAAGTAAGTACTGAATAATATTCACACGCACAATATCAAAGCACTGAATAATATGATTAACACTGGAGCTCTTCGTAGCATTAAACTTGAATGAGGAGATGTACAATCAAATCGCATACACTGCCAATAAAGTATGTACCGTACTGCGAGAACACGATGCACAAACTTCCGGTTTTAATAATGAATAAGGAGATGTATGGTGAAATCTCAAAAATCTTCTTTACATATATTGAGTATGTGCTGTAGCACTAGTTCGGACTGGGGATGTAAGAGGTAAATACTTCGTAAGCGTTAAAATCTCATTCAAAATAAGCAATGCACACACTTTCACAGATATGAACTTGGATGAGGAATTGCACTGTAGCACTAATAGAGGAAAATACTGCTTGAGCTGAATGCAAACACGCACTTGGCACGAATGATGTGTAGTACTAGAATTATTATAGTATTTGAATAGAAAATGTGACAACGATTAGATAATTCTTCAAACGATATAAATTTTGTGCATGCTGAGTTACACTATCAAGGAAATGTAAGTCAAGGCAGAATCAAGAAAGGCAGTAGCCTTTCGCTTCGATTTCAACTTAATATACTACTGGTATTCGGTCATTTTACTTCTCATTCACTGGTGGATTCATTCATACGTTTAGATTCAGCTTTAAAAATCATGAGTTGTTGGTAAATAAACGACGCATTTTTGAAGGCAGGGAATTTTATACTGTTTGATAACGGAAAAGCACGCAAGTACTATCTGCATAAGAGAAGGAATTTCTCCATGAAGAATATTCTAATGGAATGTAGCTCGCTGTCATGTCACTTATGACGAAAAATATAGAAAACACTATGCAGCTGGCCGTTTTTCCTATGCTTAAACTCAAGCGGATGTATCAGTATTCAGCGATGTTAACAACTAGACAACAGTGGGATCTCGAACGGAGTCTAATAGTTCGAATATAGTGTGTGAGTGGTATATAATAATAAGCTTTATTTCTTTGCCTGTACGAACAGATTTAAATGTGTCTGAGCAACCAAAAGAAGAATTGATATTATTTAATAATCACAAAACCAGTTACGCTGAATGAGCTGTATTTTACCTCTAGGTGTAAGAGGTTTTACAATGGCTAATGAAGTGTTACTATGAAGGTATTTTCTGAGACTAAATTAAAATGTTTGCGATAATAATCTGCAAGTAAGTTGGAACAAAATCTGTGAGGGAAGACTCCTGCGAATATAGAAAGCCAGCACTATCCGTTATCCAATTGGGATAATAGCTTATGAGAAATTTAATTTCCGAAAAATAATATCTAAGAATAAAACCTCAATCTATTACCCACTACTAAGCAAGAATTGGACACCTGATTCAGAATATTCAAATTTAACAGCGGGCATACCCAATCGTTCTGAGCTGCTAGACACACAACTCCCATAAAACGACAAACGTATGGCAAGGAAGCACACAGTATTAAATAATTATTATTATGCCACAATTTAACCTGTACTAATACTGGTTTTGATAAATGTACAATCAAATTCAAGGTATGGAAGTTTTCAAAATTAAATATGTCAACGTAGAAATATGAATGTGAACTATTAATTCTATTGATTCTTTATTATTTTTTGTTATTATTGCTTCTTCTTATTATTATTATTACAAATCTTTGAGCGTATACTATTGCATTAATATCTGGCTTGAAAGACGGGAACTCAAGATCATTTAAAACATATTTTGCTCTTATTTTACGTTCTAGGTTTGCTACTTGCGTATAAAACATTTTCTTTCATCAGGCATGCTTGTAAGAAGAGGTACCATGAACTGAGAATTCAAACTTGAAACATTCCTTTCGACGTCAGCAACTTATAAAACTTCACTTAAATAACTTTTCGCATCACTTATTTTGCACACTTGACCAGAACTCTATACCTCTATACTTAGCATTTCCAAGAGTGATGTAAATTAGGAATGGAGTAGCAAGTATGCTGCAATGCAGTATTAGGGCTTTCTAAATCCATTTGCGAAATCTTTTGATGAATTTATGTTCAGTGTCATGTATTTTCCACTATTTGCTGAAAGCTTTGAAAGTGACTTTCTGTCAGTATTAAATTTTCTCAAATTTCAGTTTAATTTTAAAAGATCTCATTCATTTAATTATCATTTATTAGATTATTTTTAGTCCAATGGTGGCACTTGCCTTTTTTCAGCACTGGCCATTTCTAATCCAGAAGTAGTGGCCATTTTATTGTGGAGGCATCTGATAGGCGGCCACCGTTGAGTCCTGTGAGAGGACTGACAGTTTACATCCATAACTTCTCCGGGATTCGAACCCGGGCCTTTCGGTATCGCAGTCAACTCTCCTAACCACTATATCGTCTGGGGGACTTATTTGTCGATGTCAATGATAAATATCCGTTTCACTTAAATTAATTTACATGTTCAATAAAAATTATCCAGGCAGTTTTTATCTCAAAATACAGCGTCGTATTCACTTACCTCTCCATTTTTTAATGTTGTTATTTAATCAAATATTGCTAACGAAAAAACGGCATATTAGAATTATTTCTAAAAGATGCTAACTTGTATTCATCTTATGTGTGGAAGTAAACTCAGAAACATGCACATAGGGAGCCTGTTGGCCGGAATTCGAACCTTGATCAACGTAACATTATTCAGCGTCTTATCCACTCATCGATTTATCTATTTTTCAGGTATATAGAATAGGTGGCATCAACGTACTCTGAGGTTCTTGGGATGGACAGTTTAGATTGTAGCTTGAAATGATCTGATTAGGGCCAAAATATATTAAAGTGTATTTCAGAATACTATTTTGCAATATGAGTGTTTTCCTCATTCTGAACTATGGAAAAAAATAGTTCATTATATTGGGGTACCGTCTCTTGCAAAAGTTCACACACAAATCAATATTTAGACGAAATATATGTTTCCTGTAAAGAATATTTATGTCATTCTTAAATGGACAATAGGATTCATATTTTAAGAATTCTTCAAACACTTAATGCGAGGTTTTTACTTACTGATTACTGTTTTTCTGATTTATTGCATTATATATGTAAACAAATATGAAACAGTAATCCAAAGACAAAAAATATTCAAAGAGGATTATTGTTGCAGTTATTAAAGAGAGAATAAAGTGAAACATATATTCAGCTGCATATTTTCTAGATTTGATCAGAATACATTACGTAGGATACACATCAGCTGAAGAGAATTAATATTATAATCCAGGAGTGATGGTAAGTCATTTACTTCGTAAAAATATGTTACGTACTTTAAAATGAAATATAAAAAAAGGTATCTTTAGTAGCGATCCTTTTTTTCCTACGGAAGAGATTTTACGCCAAGCAATGAAAAAGAAAAGAAAATATTACTATAAGAACTCTAACGATAATATGGTATCATTTTATAACAGAAGCTGCGTTTAGTCGTGAATGCCATTACACTAAATAAAGTTCAATTTCTTTCCACCATAAGAAAAATGCATGACCCTAAATTGTTGAAGTTAAGTTCTTTTCTATAACGGCATTCGCTTTTTGTTCAATTTAATGTGCCTAGTGAAGCAAAAATTCGCTGTTCGAAATAGAATATCGTTTAAAAATCATTAGGATGCATGGAAGATATTTTTTTTCTAATGCTGCAACTGTTTTCTTTCATCTGGAAACGAAGAGGAAGTGTTCGATCATGTGTATGCAGTGGGAAAATACACAAAATGCTTTGAATAAAACAGCGGCTGAAAATCGTGTTATTCGCTGATATATCAAACTGCAAATTGAAAAGCGTAAATCAACAGTTGTTTTATTGAGCATATTTTTTGAGCTCTTTAAAATAAATCTATACACACATGTATATATACTAATGATTTTTTTCATAGAAAATTTGGAATTACTCTGTCGGCCGAATCATTAGGCGATCTCACATGTAAGATTGCACTGTATTTTGTTTTTTGTATTTTATACACCCCGCGTATACTATAATATACACCCCGCGTTGAAATTTCAATTTCAAATTTGCATTTACATTATAGTTCAACATTAATACAATTGACAAAAAATACACATTTTTAAACAAATAAGAACATTAAGTAAATAATGTCAAATATGAAAAAAGTATAAAGATATACAGATGCAGTTACACCGTTATAATAAATGAAAAATGGACATTAATTTTTTCATTGAAAGCAAACAAATTTGGCTGGGGGAAAGCTCATTAGATTATGCAACCTCTTTATTTCTTAATTTGTATTTACAAAGTTACGAGCATTGTCCGAATATAAGGAAGAAGATTCTCCTCGTCTTGCGACGAAGCGTTTTAGAGCTGCAATTAATGCGGCTGTAGATAAGTCTGTTACTAACTCTAAATGAACAGCCGTAGTGGCAAATCATACAAAGATCGAGACATAATTTTTTTGAAATGTGCCCTTGCGTTGATCCCTGTATTTAATGAAAAATGGGCCAGAAAAGTCAATTCCACAGTTATAAAATGGATGACTATGGTTACCTCTCTCTGCAGGCAAGTTTTCCAAATGCTGCTCAGAGGATCTAGGCTTATTTTCAAAGCATGTTCATTTACAATTTTTCGAGCTAAATTTCTTCCTCCTATTGGCCAAAATTCCTGTTTCACGCAATGTAATAACGTTTGAGTACATATATGTAAATATCTTCTATGCAGGGATTCCATTATAAATTTAGTAAATTTGTGCCTAGAAGGCAAACGCTTGGAATGCTTTTTGTTTAGATCAAAGTCTGCATGTTGTAAACGCCCACCTACACGAAGGTTCTCATTTTCATCCCAAAATGGGTTCAGATTACTTAATTTACCACTCTTAATAATTTTGTTTCTCTTTAAACAAAGAATTTCTTCACAAAATTCATTGCTTTGCACTAATCTTACCAATGCATCTGAAGCTTGGTTCAATTTTTCTATCCTTAACTTACCCTTTCTGGGCTCCCTGAGATGTTTCATGGTATGAAAAAAACCTAAAAGTAAAGCTTAATATTCTAAAACGTTTAGTGAAATTATTACTTAAAGATAAAAAATTATGAATAAAGTTACAGTTTGAATTAACTAATAAAACTGGTAAGCTAGAAGGTTTTAGTTCTTTTTCAAAGTCCTCATCCACTGATGTGTCACAAGCACCTGGCACTGGAAGGTCAAAAGTCACACGAGAATGGCCACTCCATACGGAATTGCTCAACAGTTCTGCAGCTGAGGTATACTTCTGGAAAGGACGTCGTCAGAATTATCGATTGTTGGAACAAATCTCCAGTCACAATTTGAGCATAAAGAATTTATCAGCTTAACTCAATTAGACACAAATGTTTTTAATCTCTCAGGAGACGTCTTGATCCAGGCTAACGCAATCGTTGAATCACTCCATAGATAAATGTGGTTGAATTGGATTTTAAGAATTACAAGCATCTTTGCCACAAGTCGGGCCAAGAGCAGCGCAGGAGACAGTTCCAGTCGTAGAATGGTTAGAGCTTTCATTGGGCAAACTCTTGATTTGCTTCACAATAAATTTGTTTTCACAGCTCTGTCTCTGGCATTTGAGACAATATAAATCACTGCACCGAAAGCTTTTTCGGATGCATCTCAGAATCCATGAAGATCAATAATGATGGCTTCAGGTATAAGAATAAATCTAGGAATTTCTAATTTATTAGTTTCTGGTAGCTGCTTTACAAATTTTAACCATACTTTTTTAACTCATTTGATGGGATGGGATCGTCCCAATTGAGTTTATTATTCCACATTTCTTGAAGAAATATTTTGGCCTTTGTAATAACTGGACTGACAAAAGCCAATGAGTCAAAAAGTCGAGTAATGGTTGAAAGGACTTCACGTTTTGTAAAATTGTTGGACAACTATTCAGATACCTTAAAATTAAAACAATATGACGAAACTCGCCATAATAGACTAAGAGTCTTAATTGTAGGTTGGTCAAATGAGATTATGTATTCCTTGGTTTCACTGTCATTAAGTTCAGATTATTCGAAACCTATTTATGTTATTCCATATCTTTTGCAGGTAAGAGGTTTTGTAACTCAATCTGTGATTGCTTCTTCTAAGTTATTAGATCCGGATAAAATATCATCAATGTATGCGCCGTTAATTAGTACCTTCGATGCCTGAATGTGAAGATAGTAACTTCTCACAACACGCAGTTTGTCATCGCAAAATTAATCTTAATCGCGGAACTGCACTTGTGTATATAAGCACCGGTGAGACTGGTTTCTTCCCTTCTTCGCCCGTGTCTTTCCTGTTGTCACTTGGCAATCAGCGACGCCGCACGTTGTGCGGGTTTGTGTTCATGCATATCGCACTGATGGAGTTTCATCGTTCCTCAATATTCGCAAATGGAATGTCGTCGTATTGTTGCATAAAAAGAAGCAGAACTAGAAGGTTGCAATATATTTAGATGAAAACGCTCTGCTTAAAAACCATTTGTCACGGTAACGTTCTAAAACATCTCAAGCAGATTATCAATAGGTTTTCGACTCCAGAATGTGCATTACCAGCGGTGTGTCAGCACGTGATCCTGTTAAGTGTGTTAATGAAAATTCAAGGTTAAAAAAAAAATCTTGCATGTCTACAACAAGGATGTGGACACTGTACGAAATTAATATCAGAAAATTTCGACTGCATATATGTGTGATGTGAGTGGATTGTGATTTGTTAGCTAAGGGACACTTTCTCGGCATTCGTCTTCTGTTCCATTTTTAGGTTCCCACGTTTTGTGTTCTAAGTTATGATATTTTGATATTTTATGTGCTTTATGATAACTACTACATATTTAATCCATAAAATGTGTCTTTGATAAAATAAATGTGAGCTTAGAAAAAGAAATTTGTCTCTGCAAGTCTCATGTATGTAGGTTTTTGGGTAAGTGAAATATTTAATTATTCTTGTTACTGGGGTTTAATTCGCAATGTAATACCACTTAGTATTCAAGCCAGTAAATATTGGGTAGATTTAAATTAATTAAGGATTTCTAGATATATATTTGGATAGATTGTCACATTACAACACCTCCTAGTAGTGCACACCACTACACTGAGGAAATTTCCCTTGTTCATCCTCCGCTATTGCTCGCAGTATTTTAGTTGCTAAAAATGGAGCACATGATGTTCCATAAGTTACTGTTTTCAATCTACATGTGTTAACGGGAGCAAACAGACTCTACTTTCTCAATATCCCTTGTAAATGTCTAGCAGCTCCATCCGCTAGTATCTGACGATACAGGTCCTTGATAACTGCACTAAATGCATATTTATGAGTGCGAAATCTGGCTACAATAGAAAATAACTCTTGTTGTACAGTCCCTCCACTTAACAATATAGAATTGCGAGAAACTCCATTACTTGATTTAAAAGACTCATCAAAGACGACGCGGAGGGGAGTTGAAGTACTCTCAGGGCGAAAAATGGCATGGTAGGGAATATAATATTCTATATTGGAACACTCATCGTCTCTAATTTTTTAAATGTGATCACGGGACAGATATTCATCCATAAATGCCTTACATAATGTTGCCGTGGTTTTATTTTTATCCAATTTCTTCCAAAGTAAGTTTAATCGCCTTTGTGCTATTTCCTCCGACGCTCACAACGTCGGCAGTTTATCTTCAATTACTGGTAACCTTACAATATATCTTCCATTTTCAATTCTCTTATGTGTAGAAATGAAATGCTCCTCACAGAATTTCCTTTCAAAAGTTTTATGACATACATTTTTAGCGTGATCACCAGGACAGGACTCTAACTCGAAGAATTGTTTGATAGACTTATCTAAATTATCATCTTCTAAAATTAAGCCAGAAAAATGATAAGAATTTGACTTTTTGATCGAACCGGTCACTAAATAACCAAACAGACCATTTTATAACAACAGTGAAACATCAAATGACCTGAATCTTTCTGCTTTTAACAGTTTAAAAAATAATTCAAACCCAAAAAATACATGAATATTGCTAAGAAAATGAAAGGTAGGATCTGCTAGTTTAGTTTCCTTTCGGAAATATATTTTGGAAATATTGCCGATGACTCATTTGGAACAGTCTGAGAAACTTAGGTTTTGAATCAACATGAGTTAAACTGTAATGATCGGAATTTTTACAGATTCTACGCGTAAACGTTGACTTGCACGATCATTTATGCATTTTAAAACATATCTTGCACAACTTTAATTCTTGAATTATTTGATTACGTTTTGAGACACTCATATTCAGGAATTAATTTAGAACACTTGTGTAAAGAACGTTCCGCATTACAGAGAATAAAGTGTTTCATATTTTTTCTCGCTGTACTTACAATTAAACTCTTAGGTTTCAGGTGTCCGCCGATAACATCGCGGACGAAAACGTCGAGAAGAAAACAACGCAAGGCGAAAACGTCGTGCTACAAAACATCGTGGGAGAAAACATCGCAAAGAGAAAATATCGCAATTCTAAAACATCGTGGTACAAAACATCGTCGTCGAAAATAAAGCGGTTCAAAAACTTCGCAGTTTAAAAACATCGTCGTCGAAAATATCGTTGTAAAAAATAAAGTATCTACAAATCATCGCATGACGATAACATTGCAGACATGCTGTGTTCGTACATACTTTTCGCAAACATGCTTTAATAACTGCAAATGGATATTCCAATAATGATTTGTGAGCGCAAGATTTAAAGAAGATAATTTTTACTTTCACATTTTTTTTATTCACTAACAAATTTTTGTGGAAAACGTAAAAAGGAAACTTAAGCATAGAAAATTAAATGCAACTTATAGCTTATACTTTTTATGAAAAATTACCAGTAAAAGCTTTATAAAAAATTAATTATTAATGGCCTTTAAGTTAGTTAACTATGTCGGTTTAAAATTCTATTAATTGCTATAAGTTGCATTAATTTGCTATTTTTAAGTTTCCTTCTTACTTTTTCAGCAAAAATTTATTAGTTAATAAAAAAACTGTGAAACTAAAAAATTATCCTTCTTTCCATCTTGCGCTCACAAATCATTATTGAAATATCCATTTACAGTTATTCAAGCATGTATGAAAAAAGCATGTCTGCGATGTTATCGTCATGCGATGATTTGTAGATACTTTATTTTTTACCACGATATTTTCGAGGACGATGTTTTTAAATTGCGAAGTTTTTGAACCTATTTATTTTCGACGACGATGTTTTGTACCACGATGTTATCTCTTTGCGATGTTTTCTCCCACGATGTTTTGTAGCACGACGTTTTCGCCTCGCGTTGTTTTCTCCGCGACGTTTTCGTCCGCGATGTTTTTGCCTCGATGTTTTCGGCTGTAACCTAGGTTTTATATTCCCTTGACTTGAAGTAATATTTTTACGCAGCACTGCTTTCTGATTAGTGCTTTTATACAATTTTTCTGATACTAAAGTTCTGTTTTCCAGAAAACTTAAGAATTCATCTAAAGCGGCTCCTTCTTTTGTTTTTAATATCAACTCGAATTGATTATGCGTTTCCTTAACAATTTTTGGAAGCAATATATTCATTAATATAGCATCAGATAAGTTACTTCGTTCAAATTCCAAAATCTTTAATGCGCATAAATTAAGTTTTATATAATCCAATAAATGACGTTATTCGCTGGGGTATTCATTGTTGATTTTTTCCTGATTTAATATATTTTGTATATGAGAATCAGCAATTACTCTTTTATTTTCAAAACTAGCTTCTAGAGCTATAAGAAATGAATTATAACTATCTTGATCTATTTCTATTTGTTTCGCTTCTCCCTTTAGTGCGGCCCTTAAAAAATGGAGATTTTTGTAAATCGCCCACTTTTTTATTATCGCCAATTAAAGAAAAAAAGAATTAAAGCTACTAAAGTCTTCTGAAATTCCCGTAAGTATTGGCAGTGCAATTTCAGGTAATTTTACATTACGGAAAGTTTCATTATGCACTGATAATCCACTGTCTTTAACTTTTGAAGCATTATTTAATTTAATCGTTCAAAGAAGGTATTTAATTCTTACCTCTACATTATCCAGAGATGAGTCCAGCTCTTCCATACGTTTTAAGCTTTCATCAATATTTTAAGCTCTTCATCAACGCTGCAGTAGTCGTTGTAAAGGTGAGTCTTGCTTTTAGTTCCTTGACTTTCAACTTTTAGTTCCTTGACGTTCTATAATTTCAAATGAACTTCTTTCGGATTCTTTGAAGTTATTCAGGAACTTCTCCAGGTTTGTAATTTTGCTTTTTATCACGCCTCTTTGGCGATTTCGTTGCGTTAATTTTTCCATTTTATTTTTGCTGCTTTGAATGGGCACTGATCTTCGTCCGAGATGGATCACTGTAAAGTTCCGCTAATGAATAATTTTATTCTTCTTCTAAATAGATACAGAAAATGCCGCTAGAGGTCTGAGGTGCGTAGGTGTGGCTAATGGCTTAACAATGTGTAAAAAGGATAATTAAGTGAATACAGTAGTTTTAGGCAAAATTTGTAAATACAGTATTTTACCATAAAAGTGTTAACGTATATGTGACGAATTACCATTTGAACATTAACAATTTTGAATAATTTATATAAAACATCAAAGTCAATTAACACTGATAATTGGCTGCCTTTCGTAAATTACCTCTTGTTAGGCATTTAAAAAAGTGTGTTTTTCATACCTGCATCTAAAGCGGGGATAAAATATTACAATCTAATTTTAGAAAAGGAACGTAGGAAAAGTCTAAAGTTAAATAACTCCTTAAGGGTTAATTGTATATTATTCAGATTATAGTTCTTCAATATATATGTGCATATTTAACACCCGTGAATGAAGTCTATAACGATGTTTTGCGCAATACTGCTATTTTTAATCCCCCAGTCTATAGAAAAGAATTTCAGAACAAAGTTAACCAATGAGGAAATGTTTGTAAATTAAGAAATCGCTCTTACTATAAAAATTATATGACGATAAATATTAAATTTCAAGTTTTTACACGGGAAATAAAATAATTTAATGTTTTTCTAAATCTTCAAACAATATTTCCGGTGGGAGGGGAGAAACCAGAGCTGCTACAATTTTCCCCTTTTTACTTAATTAACATCATTGGGTATTTAACAATCATTTTATGTTTTCTATACTGCAGAGATAAGAACTGATACTGAACATTTTATTGTTTTCCATACGTTTTATTCCAACTAAAACTTACAAATAATCAATGGAAGATAAAGAAATTGAGAACTTCTTGAAGAAAGTCTAAACCGCTGGGAAATCTTTAAAATACATATATGCGATAGAATACAGGGAGCTGCCAAATTTTACACATTCTCCCTGATAAAAATACTGGCAGAACTACCATATAGGACTCCAAGAAGTTTGGAACGTGTGCTTTCGCTGAAATATCGATGTTGACATATTTGTAATTATAACTATTTTATTATACTTTTTCTTACACTTTGATACATTCATAAAATGTTCCTATAGTAGATAATGTGCGAAACAGTGGCAGAAAAATTGATTTTGGCTGAACTAAGTGGGAGAAAAGTTAATATTATAACTTAGTATTACAGTTTTAAACTTCATCATCTGAAACACGTTTAAACTAGGCAATTACCGTGAAGGTATTGTTTTAAAAATTAAACTCTCGGAAATAAAAGCATAAAGAGCATAATTTCTTTTATTTAAAATGAGATGTTAAAAATGGGAAACATAAATGGACCGAAATTCTGTGACATCATGTTATCTTAAATCAATGTCACATTAAGACTTGCCAGTTGTTTAAGAAAAAAAAAAAAAAAACTTACCAAGGGCGTCACAGTATAACCTGAGCACGAAGTCTGCAACAAACATTTTCAACTGACACTAATTTTAATTTTCAGAATTTAATTTAATATATTCTATATTTTCACGACAAAAATTTCGGCTACTTTATTTTACACTAGGTGTACCCGCCCGGCGTTGCCCGTGCATTTAGAAAATGCAGATAAGTGAATAGCGCAGGAATAGTAGTGTAGGACATGTAGACTGTCTCTCTCTCTTCCCCTCCCCACAAGCTACAAAAAAGAAATGAATTGTAATTAATCGATTTAATGTATCGTCAAAACAGCAAACTAACGCTAGAATAAAGAAATCAATTGTTACAATCGAACGTTATTTGAAAACAAATAATAATATCAGTGAGTCAAAAAAACCGTGATTAATTAATTATAAATAATTTTTTTAAAATTTTTCTAATTCAAAAATCGAAAATCGGGCTTCGAGGTCTGGTGGCCAGCCCCTTTGTGCTTCCGTATAAAAAATTCCAGGTCCCTGCGTGCGATAGATTTGGCTGGAGAGCTCGGTCAGACAGACATGACAGACACATTACACTTGCTTTTATTATTATAGATACCCCAATAGCATTCCGTCATGGTTTCATCAATACCAGCAAAAATTCAGACCTAAAAAAGATTATATTGATTGATTCATTTTCCGATTGATAGTCCTTGCCAGAGAGCGCTAAGATTTTTCTGCTATAAAAGTTGTGTATATTTGGTATTGCCAAAGTACTGAAATAAATACAAAATTCAATAATTAGACTTTTTTCCATAGTTGAGCAGTTGAGTAATAGTTGAGTAATTCTCTTCAGAAATGCCAAACGTTTCCCAGTTTGGAGGAGATACGTAATCGTACTTAATCTGTGGAAGTGGTTTGAATTTTCTGGTAAGAACATGAGTTTTTTTTTTCGTAAAATGAAATATTATATTTTTCGTAATATGAAATATTTTTTCGTAAAATGATGTAAATAGTATTACGTTAATTTCCATATATGAGCTTCAATAATGTATTTAATCAACTACTTTTTAATTTAACAAATATTTTAATTTTTACTAAAATAATCAACATTTCAATAAAAAATAATGGATTTCGAGGAACCATCGAGATTTCCACTTCATAACTGAAAATATTTATCCAGAATAGATCTATAGCATATTTTCACCATATGTGATGTATAACTCAAGAGAATTTCTTTTTAGATGACTCTTTTGCCTTTTAGGGCGGTCTCGTACTTCTTTGCTTTGAGCTGGGAGGCCGGGCACTGCAGATTTCTGATACTAAGATATTCTCTGGGCGTAATTTTAGTGCCAGTAACTTTACAATATACCATTCATGAAGTTGTACATTGCAGATGGAAAATGTTGAACCAATTGGACATTTGGTCATCTTGGCCCGCAATTACCGCTAAGATACCCATACATTTAATTAGCAATAGTGACACCATTTTGTTTTAGCGCTCCACATCTGTCTGGTAGACATTTTCGGGTGAGACATGCCAATGTGTGTACTTTTGTGTATAAAAAGAACATGAATACACGTTTTTGATATTTTTGTCTTTATACATAGCTTGAAGGTCACGTGTATTTCTCGAATGAATACGACTTTTCACTTTGAATATCTAATCTTTGTCTTTCTAGTAATCCAGGAATTGTTATTTCGCCCTTAAATGTTTCAGTTAAATGTAAGCTAGTGAAAAAATTATCATTTATCACAATATTTGTTTTTAAAACTGTCATAGTAGGTATTTTATTTTCGTATCCACAAGCAGACAGAGGTTTGTACCAAACATATGTGCCTTTGAATCGGATAGTGAAAGAACATATATCTGAACATGCAAGGAAATAACTTTTCTTCTGTTTCCAGACCGAAATATCTCTCTTAGGAAAATATTTTTATAAAGTCTTTCCAAATTTCAAATGTTAGGCAAAATTTATGTCACTTTTTCCTTTGTTTTTTCTCTGAGATATAATCAGTTTCAAATGCTTCATAATGCGCTCAAACCGGGCTCTGCTGATTGGTTTGTGAGGATATTTAAAATCAGTATAAAAAGTTCGGATTAAACCACCGATTCTTTGTCCCATAATTTTTTACAAGTGTTCTATTTTTTATGTGTGTATGTGCGTGTGTGTAAAACATCATGATTGGTTTTAAGACTTAATGTTTCCGAATTGTCAAGGGTAGTGCTAAAGTTTGGTTTGTGTTCTTTAGTTGGTGATTTGAATAATGTGGCTTGTTAACATTTATGTACTTAAGTATTTCATGAAATATTTTACTCCTATTGGCACAAATTTGAACTAGATGTGGTCAGTTCATTTCTACGTGTTTGTTTTAAAATTAAGTATTTAAAGTTTTGAACAACAGTTCCGTCTTATGAAGCTGTCTTATGCAGTGTAAGAAGCTTCTGAAGCTTACTCGGGAGCTGTCGGTTCAAGACAGTGGAGGGCGTGGGACAAATACCTGCTTACCTTTGTTAGATACTGGGTGTCCCCGTCTTCCTTCACCTGCCATATAAAGAAGAGACACGTATGAGATATACTTATGCTTATCAGCTACTTTAATAATTAAGATAGCCTTAACGCCTATAGTTTTTATAGTATATCAATCATAGTAATCATATATTAATCCTATTCTATCAACTATTCTTATGAGTTACTTTACAAATTAACTTAGTCTTAACACCTACAGTTCTTGTCTTAACATGCTGCTTTTAGAAGTGTTTTATATATTACTCAGGAATAATTCAGCCTTCATCATATTTTATGGATGAGTCTCGATTTAACCCACAGCTTTTCGAAGGGCAACGATATGGCGAGAGCCAGGGACACGCTGGAGGACGCCAAACATTGTCGAAAGAGAGCATTATAGAGAAAGACGCTTGCTTGTATGGGCTGTGATAGCCACAAACGAACACACCGACGTCAACATGATTCCTGGTGGTGATGAATTTCTGCACACTCTTATGAGTTCTTTTGTCGCTGTAATGGGCGCATTCGGGATATATATGGATGATAACGTTCGTCCGCATGGAACCCGGGTAGTGCTGGGTTTATCTGGAGAAGGAAACTATTCCACATCTGTCATGGCCTTTACGAGCATGGCCCACCAGCCGCTGAGCGGTAAAGTCGCTGAACACTGGTAGTTCGGTCCGAGGTTCGAATACCGGGAACGGGCTGGCTGCATGGCTGTTTTCGTGGTTTTTCCCATGTGTAACGTGTATACGAGAAAGTTTCCCTTAGAAAGCCCTCCACGAATCCATCCCTCCCATTAGGCAGATAGCCCTCGAGGCTTTGCCATAATCACACACACACACACTTTACGAGCATGTGTTCATGGCATGTTAAGACGACTGATAGAAGGTTGCAGTGTGCCGCCAGGCACCCTTCACAAGATCCAATATGCATTACTCCAAGAATGGGGTTACTGCTACAAGAAGAGATTAACAACACTATTGTAAGCTTGGCTCGCCATTATCAATCATGCATTTTAAATAAAGGGTATCATACCTGTTGTTAGCGTGAAGTTTGCGTTGCTCATTCTTCCGATCCATTTGGTCTTTCGCGATGTGAAGGTCGTAATACATGTGCTTTTGTTTCTCTCTGTTTTATTGTTTGCTATGCGATCTAGGAAAGCCTAACCAAACTGTAAGATCAATTTAGCGCATATTCATCAGATGATTGTTTTGTAGTCTGTTTTACCTTTGCTTATTTTTAGCAGGTGCTCCTACTTATCGGAACAAGTATAAATGCAGAGCTTATTTTTAGCAGGTGCTCCTACTTATCGGAACAAGTATAAATGCAGATATTTGCATAAACTTCGGCCAGATAATAGTGTTGTGAATAAGTGCACAACATGTATAATTAACATATAAATTCAAACATAAATAAAGCAAGTGAGCAAAAGTTAAACCAAGGTATTCAAGTAAAATAAAAATAATATGCATTTTGTAAAATTTCGGCAATCCATTTTGAAGTCCATTCAAAACATAAGTGTGTTAAAAAATTACTAACACGGCAAAATTGTTTCACAAAGAAATCACATTCATTACTTAAATATACTTTTAACAACCACAATTTTAGCCCAAAAGGAAAGATTCATAGGTGATAAATGACAGCCTGTTAAAAAAAATCTGGCATACCTATAAATTACTTTGGGAGGTGGCCAGCCCAAATTAGTTCTTTTGAATGTAATATTAAATTTCATCAAATCATATTTTTCGGTACAAATCCTTATTGGAATAATTGCATATAGTTGAAATTAGTACAAAATAATTTTTATGCCAATATATTACTCAAATTTAGGATAAATATAAATCAGATCTCCACAACGACTTTCTCCACACTCGGGTCCCGTGTGATTCTCTGCAACCTTTTCTTTAAGTCATAATAATTACAGTTTGGAACACTGGGTGGTTAAATTTAATTTTCAAGTACGAATTAGTCGAACATTTTTAATTTAAGGAGCATAGTATCAAACCACGACAGATGTGATCTTACCCTAAGGATGACTGTACTTGGCTACAAATTTCTACATTGAAAAACAGCAAACTGGTATATAGAAACACAGAATCTGAAAAGATAAGGGAAAATTTCTCAAATTTCATAGACATATTTAATCGGCAGCTGGAGGCTATTTCCTTCGTTGCCATCAAATGGCCTCCTTGACCAACTATACCCTTTCTTCAGCATTTTATCCCCTCTTCCTCTAAAATCAAAATGAACACAACTACACCTTTCTTCCGTCGTTCTGCTCCGAATACCTCCTTTATGGCAACGAATCCACCCACTATATTTTCGTGCAAACACCAAGTTGTCGCCGTCCGCTTGAGTGGGAAAGTATGGAGATGGAAAACAGAAGGGTATCAGCAGAGGCGTCCGAAAGGGAGTCCCATATTTGGGAGTTCGCTTCTTTTTCTTTCCACCACTGATCACCAAGACCCACTTATTTGAGTAAACGTCAATAAGCTGCAATGCCTGTAAGCATGTTTCACAAGTGCACATCAGCGTAGCCACTGAGGGAGGGGTTTCGAAAAAGACCGATGAGCTGCTATTGCTCTTGTGACGCTAAATCATTGTGCATGTGAGCGTATGTGGTTTACGTTTTACTTTGAATTTGTTTCGCAGTTATAAATATATAACGTAATAGTAGAAATCTTGCAGTGCTTCCGTTTTATGAGTTTAATTAATCGCTGACATTTCACTTACGCAATTTTTATCAGGCATTAATATTTGGATTGATGTTTACGACATATTATCGCTCTATACATCGAGAAAATGACTCAAGCAACAATTAGCCTCGAATATTATGCATTTACTAACAGCTGTGGATTAAGTGAATTCCAAATGTATACTAATTCAGAATTATTATTCAGAATATTGTTGGTCCGAAAATCACACTTTAAATTTTTCTGCTGCCAAAATTATTCAAAAAACATCTTCCATTGGAGAACTGGATTTTCTAGAGGCATTTCACATTCATAAAAATCTTTCTGTTCTAGTTAACGATCCTAATTCCAATCCAAATTTGACTTCGGCCTTTAAAGAAATTATGTTTTAGTTCTTGTTTCACCAACAGATGGCGCCACTTGCTTATTCTTGTCCAGGCTTTCTTATCTTATCTAATCATTTTTCCTATCTTGCTCATTTGCGGTTTTGCAGCTGAGGATGGTGGTTCGGTAAAACCATCGAAACTAGTCCTGTGGAAATTTTGTAAATATAACGCTGATTTTTGTTTGTCTTCTAAATTAGTATTTATTCGGCGTGTTATTGTGTCTTAATCCAAGTGTATAGTTTCTTTTTTTTTTTTTTTTTTTTTTTTTTTTTTTTTTTTTTTTTTTTCTACTGAGTTGAGAATGACTGAAAAGTGTTACAATGGCTCTAGTGTTTTCTTATTTCAGAGCTTGCGTTCACTTGATTTTTAAAGTGTACGATTGAGAATAAGCATATTGTGTATGATATGATTATATCTATTGTTAAAAGTTATATGTGAATAAATTGAATACATTCATTGTGAATAAGGCAAATTCATTCTGTTTGATGAGTATTTCTTGTGTAGACAGTACATTTAAGAGTCAGCAGTTATTAAATATGAAATTTAACACACTAAATGTATACGAATGCAAATTAGTAAAGTTCACTTTGAATAAAATTATTCATTGGTTATTTTCATAGAACATCTTTTTATATAGACTGCAATAAAACGTGCAGACATCTATTTACATATATGATTAGGGTAAATATTTTTGCTATACGCATACTTTTATGTAAAGATTGCATTTGGGCTCAGATGTTTATCATATATTTTTTTCTTCATCTTATTTACAACTTATTAAGTAATATTTCACATCGATATATTTGCGAAGTATCCAACATGTGTTTGTATTTATTTCAACCAGGTAGTGAAATCTTCATAATTGCATATATTTGATCTAACTTCGCAATGAAAAGTTTCAGAAGCAATCGACGATGCTTTAATTATTTTGTACCGAAAATTTCGTGGCAGAATATTTTCAACTATCTTTCTTAAATCTTAAAGCACGCGAAAGGTCATGTGACATGACAGAAATATTACTGGATGCTCATTGGTCCATTCTAGAAGCCACTTCCTCAGTGGCTACACAGATGTGCACTTGTAAAATATGCTGTCCGGCATGTCGCCTAAGCTTCTTTTCCAGTGGCTGCATGATAATAAATATTCCATTAGCTAGACTCGTAGAATCCCCAAAATGAGAGGATCCCGAGCCTCATATCCTCTGTAGACCACTGATATGAATTCAAGCTTCTTGTTTTATGCACATAAACATTTTAAGCAAATTTTCATAATGAAATCTCAAATCCTTTCCTCTTAGGTAATTAATACACAATTCGTAATAAAACTCGCACTTCTTTTGTTTAACAATTATATTTCATTAAACTATTATAAAGGAAAAAGGAAAATTCTGCATTTTGATAAATGTTATACGTTGTTTAGCTGCCGCAATGAAACCTTTTAATTTAGCCACTTGGTACTGCAGATCTTACTGTTCATATTCAAATCTCATTTCAGAGCAGATTATGTTCCTAAATTTTAATGGCACTAGACATTTTTATTATGAAAGTAAAAGTCGCAGGATTGTTAGTCCAGAAACAATTTAGCCAACACAACCTTTTAGCCGAGGGTAGTCTTAGCTCATATCACGTTTAACTTACGACATATTCGATGATAGCACGTTTAGTTGACAGCACACATATATATAGTACACATAATTATATATATAATTATATGTACTATATATATGTGTGTGTGTGCTGCTGAGTTTGAAATTTTGTTATTCATGATTTAATTCAAGTCCACTTAAAACATTTTTAATAATTTACCTTAGAGTTACTTTAAAACACAATTTTCGGAATTAAACTTCCTACATATGGGTTCACTCTTTTTTGATACTTCTACTAAATTTATATGAGGAGATAATGTAATCAATATTTCTTTAGTAAATAAATTATATATATATATATATATATATATATATGTAAGATATAGTAAAATACGATGGCTGCGCTACGAAAGGATGGGCGACCTAAAAACTGACTATTCTAAATTTAATGTTCTGTCCCTAAATTTATCTGTTCTCCCAAATTCGAGATCTCTCCGTATTATACAACGCTGCTTGAAAAAGGGAACTAAAACCGTAAATTATCTAATCGCAGCTTATGCACCTGCGTAGTATAATTAGTGCTTCGCGAGCAATTAGGTCATTCCTTTTCCTAACATCCATGCCATGGGATCATCTCTGCGCTGCTATGCTTTTCCTGTCTAAGTTGCTTACGTCGTCGTTTAAAAGCCATGTACATAAAACTTATCGTATTTAACTATGATTGTATAAATACCTTGTCTACCAAAATGACCTATATGCGTGAAAATAAAGGTTGTGATACTTCAATTTCAGTTTTGATAGCTGCGTCATCATGCCTTCACCCTCAGCCACTACGACTGCATTAAAATACCATATTTAAAAATATAAAATCAAACTTCTAAATTTAATTGCCTTTAACATGTTTTATTTTTTATTTATGTTGTTTACTTTCTCTCCCTATCTTTAGCTATGAAGCTAAACTACGTCATTCAGATTAATCATGAGAATCTACGTAGCGTTTAGTACAGATACCTCTTGCCTAATCTCTAAATAATTGTAAACCAAAACTTTTTTAACTCGAGCTGAAACTTTCTGACTCATCTCTCTTCTTCCTCTGAATTGCTGCGCCACTTTCGCCTACGCTTTCCTCCTAGCAAGACGCTTTGTGGCTACCTTCTTTGTTCACTGAATATGTGCTGAGCTAAGAATATTGCAGGTGAACCTACATTTTGTTATCCGGATATGAACCAAATATTGCGATTCCAGAATTTTTTTCATCAATAATAAAATTATCTTGACCCGGCCATGTCTATCTTGCCAAGTTTCTTCGCTATACATCAAGTACGCCACCACGAAGTTCCAAATCATTGGTATCATGACATATATATATATATAGGAGTGTGTGTGTGTGAGAGAGAGAGAGAGAGAGAGAGCGGGCGAAATAGTGCTTAGAAATTGACCATACTGGTTCGCCCAAACAATACACAGAGTAGAGGTTTACAGACAAATATTATATTTTTGTCTTAATTTAAGGTAGTGTATAGCATAAATAATTCACGTCATAGATTAAATGTAAAAAATTAATAATTTATGTAATCAATGAAAATATCATTCTTCACAAGTAATAAAATAAGTTAGAAAGAAATATCATCGACAAGCACATAATGCCAAAAAGTACATTAAGCCGACAAGTGCATTATCTAAAATTCGTCTGCGTGTAATAGGTTGGATAAGGGCGCGAAAGCCATGTTGAGGAGAATTAGTTAATTAGTTTTCAATATTGTATTCAAATCTCTGAAATAAATTTCATGGACATGACAACTAAATTGACATGAGGACTGCATTTAGTTTTAATCTCTTTTATTAGTCATATATCATATTTCTGTCTAATATCTTTCATAGTTTGTAAATCATATCATGAATTTTTTTGTTCTAAACCTGGTTTTAAATAAAGACAATAACGTAATTTACTAAATAATATGATCTGCCGAATGTTTTCTAAAAGTACTCTAAATGACACAGAATTGTACAATAGGATTTTATTCGTTTTTAAGTTTATTGCTATTGATGTTCAAACTAATAAGCAGTTTAAAATAGTTTTATACTTTTCATTGATGTACACCTTGCACACACACAAAAATGAACAGTTCTATATCTCCCGTTTTACTGGGTCGATTGACGAAATTTAAGTTGTGTATTTTATGTCTCGAAAGCGCGACTTTGAATAAATATGAAATTTATATATAATATTTTTCCAACATAGGTATTTGACACAAAATCGGAATTTTTCTGAAAACTCATAACTATTATTTTCCGTATTTCGATTTTACACCTAAAATTTTGCCTGAATATTAAATTTTGTAAAATTTCATGAGAAACGTACCTAGAAATTTGTCTTGGCGCATGGTTTTTCAGTTTGCGCCCCGAATAATTCACTTGGAAAATTCTTAATTTATGGTTAAAATTTTTCCTTAAGGAAAGGTGTATCATTCATTCTTTCAATGAGTAGACCATATTTGGCCTATTATCGCTTATATTAAATATGCCAAATTTCAAAATACATCAATATAGATATCCACGTATATCTTCGGAAACGTTGAATAAAATATTCTAATTTTTGTAGTTATGCCTAGAAATACATCTACTTTAAGATGATGGCAAACATTTTATTCCCTATATTTGAATTTTTTTTGAAAAAATTATAAAAATTACTAAAAGGTACAAATTTTAAAAACAACTCAGAAAATAACTGCCAATGTTATTTAGACTGAACCTATTTTTTGAAATGTGAAAGAAAAAATCCGATAAGTTTAATAAAATAAGGGATATTAATAAATATATACAATATTCAATTAATACTGAGGAATCAATATTTTCAAAACTAATTTTTATAAATCTTATGCTTGCGAGTTTTATATAACTTGGTACATTATCATAATTTGAATCGCAGAATCGAAATATGGAAAATATATGTATGTCATCTCAAAAAAGCATTCGATTTTAAATGAATACCAATGTTAAAGATGCTATATATAAATCTAATATCTGTCTTAAGTCATACTTTTGAGACATGAAAAGCGCAAGTTCAATTTTGTCAATCCGTCAAGCAAAGCAGGAGATAACAGAAATGATACTTTTTATCATGCTTTTTTTTCGTCTATATACACATTAAAAGTACAAAAATAGCAGAACTTTGAACACAAATGCAAAGGTTCTTCAGGAGCAATCCAGTAATACATTTATGTCAATCATAAATTCTTCCTAGACATTTTTTTATTCTAAATTAGTGCGTAAAGACTATATAAAATCATCACATTGAAAGCCTTATATTTTATTACGAAGTACATATAATTAAGTACATAAAATAGCATGAAAAACGTAATTGCAAATACAATTTGAATATGATCGTGAAATGTAACTTCATTATTTATCACTTCCTTCCGATTACCATACGCATTGTCACTGTCATTTTGAATGTTCTCTGCGATTAATTCAAATCTACTTTATCACGACACAGAAAACTTGCTTTAGTGCCAGAATAAAACTTTCATATATTCTGTAAACTAAGAAAATGTAACTAATGCACACTTTTGGAGCACTGTAAAGAAAACACGAAGTTTTAATCCCTTGAAAGAATAACACCGTATTTTCTCTTTGCACGCGGAAATGGAAGAATATGTAAATCAAATGCCATTTCTCTTTATGTGCGAGTATAAAACATTAGATGCATCTTATTCTTAGTTTGATACAAAAATTACAGCGTTTTCTATTCGCAGTTTTCTGGTTTATTCCAGGAAAACATCAAGAAATGTATTTTGCTTTATGCCGCAGCGCGAAATAAAAAGAAATATACAGAAAACAAATACTTGCGTAATTCAAATAAATTAGTCCTTATTTTTAATATATTTAGCATTCCAAATTAAACAAGAAATTGTTCATTAACATAAATTTCTAATATGCAACGAAGGTGTATTTTATTGAGATTTTTTACTTGAAATGTATTATTTTCATAATGAGCAGATGCGTAATATATAATTTATCATTCTTTCTAAAGCAGATTCCTGTTTCTGGTATTCAAAGTCACAAAAGCAGGAAAAATAACTTGCATCGCTTTATATCGAGATAAGAATATAAATAAATAGCATTCGTGAAATTTTCTTAAAATATTATGATTTTTTTTCGGTTTACGCGATATCCTCTTGTGATATCCGAAACGTTATCTGTATTACAGCCTTACCAATATCAAATTAAACAAAAAAGCAATATTTTTACAATACAGAATAATTACACTTTTGTTAAAAGTAAGTACATTTTATTTAAGTAGCTGGAAACTTCATTTCTTAAATTTGCCTATAATTTATTTAATACTTTCATGTTGAATCTATGAAATAATTGTCTTACTTCAGGTAATGATAAAATTAATAGTTCCTAAAGATCGAGAAGCTTAGACAATTTAAGATTCAGCGCTATTATCGAAACATATATTTTACCTTAGACTGCATATTTATTCTATAATATCATGGCTATATCATCAGCAGTGCGTTTATGAAAAATGCTATGATTATTTTATAAAATGCATTCAATTTTTAAGGTATAAATAAACCTTGCTAGAACGAAAAATATTTTTTCTTTATAATTTATTCTCGTTCATTACCTTATTTTATAGCAAAGAGCCTAGTATATAGATGAAATGAGTACATAATTCTATCTGTTTTGCAAATATAACATTTAATAGTAAAATTGATAATAATATATTCTTTAAATAAATTCTCTCCCATGTAAGTTAGCTGCATATGGTTACCACCTGAATTCATCCAACCAGGCCCTGAGTGCCGTATTTTACGGGGTTCCAAAGTCACCCTTCGTTTCACTTGAATCAAAATTTTCCTTCACAAAAACTAAGAAAATGTGTACTTACTTTGTTAGCCTATCAAAATCTGAGCTCAGAAGTAACTTTAGGAAAGCGTATGAAAAGATTTTTACAAGTTTCGAAAGCCCTGAATAAAAAGGGAATGGGTAGATACAAAATTCCATTATCTCCTTAATTATTAATGTTGCAAACGTTTAGCCGATTTCTGTATTTATTTACGTGCCCGCACTTGGAGAACTTACGACAGGCGAGCACTTTTCAGCGTCTGAAATTATTTTTTATTTTTTGTTATTTTTGGTGCAGTTTAGTAGCAATTCATCCATTATCTCCGAATGGTCAACACAATAGACAGAATGGATACTATGTAGAACAAATTAATTTAAAGAAGCTTGGTTTACCATTGGCTAGATATCAAATTAAAAAATCTGAGAAAAGAAAGACTGCCTTAATATTTTCAGTTTTGAAAAACAAGATTTTTGATTGCATATTTCAAAGGAATTAAATAATTTACTACTTTTGAAATGGAATGAAAAAAGACATTGTTGCTATGGAAAAGGTATCTTCATAAGTTTAAGTTTTTGACGAAACTTTACGACGTTTCGCTTCACTGCCGAAGCTATTTACATAGTTTTCTAAACGCAATACTTTGTCTTCTGATATGCAGAACTGTCAGATTCATGATCTTTGGAAAATTGCTTTACCTCTAGAAAAAGAAAACTAGTTGTAATTAAAAAAAAAACATACATATATAAAATTCTCTATAAGTTACCTTTTGCGATATACGCCAAATTTGAGTCTTTTGTCATCGAGGTTGACGCAAATAAGAAATTTCTGAAAAATTCTCATTATTATGCCTTACCACATTCTGTGTGCTTACTGTTATTTTCTAGAAGGTTCTGATTGAAGAATATTCAGACAGCATATAGTTTACGAAAGAAATGATGTTGTTGATTACTTCCTCCAAAACATGTTTATAGAAGGTAATTAATAAGTGATATTTCATATAACACGGGACCAATGCAAACAACTCCTAAAGGAAAAACTATTTTCAGAAAGCTAAAATTTACCACATATATAGAAAAACTATAGGTAAAATACTTGTTCGAAATCATAATCACAGTACAGGAGAATGTCATTACCAAACCGCTATCAAAATGTTCTGGATGTAAATAAAGCATACCCATTTTCGTTGCCGAAGCTCAGCAGCACAGCGTCAGCTATAGTGGGAGAAGGGTGTCTCCTTTTATTCTTATCTATTTGATTGTAGAATACGGTTTGGTAGCCGGGAAAAGTTTTTGTCCGATAATGGCCATGGCCAAAAAAAATTCAGTAAATGAAGGCTGCGGGTGATCAGAAACATTAAAACTAGGTAACTTTTAAACTACGTCCATGAGTCCGAGAGACCAGTCAACTTACATGTAAGAAAATACCTCTTACATCCAATTGTATACGGTATTATTTAAATATTTGCAACGCCGAATTATTCGAATTATGTAAAATAGCACACTTTCAGATGTTTTATTTGACACAGAGGCGCAAAGAAGTTTTTCGGGAAAAAACATTTAGGAGATAAGGATTATTTGATGTGACTAGAACTAAGGTGATAATAGCCGAGGGAAAACAGTGTGAATGTATAGGAGGAGTGGTTTTAAATAGGTTAAAAATGAGCACCAGAGGGCGGATGTTATTTTTTCTTCAACTGTGTGGCGGAAAACTTCAAAAATTAATTTCCAGAAAGATATGATACAGTTAGATATGAAAAAACTGGCGGTAAAAGGAACAGAGCAACAGGTTTTCGACATGAAGGAACTAAATCCGAAATCGAAAATGAATTTGGAGCAGCTGTTAAGAAAATTTTTAGACTTTTTTAATGATACGTCAAGTTTGACATATGTGGTGAGTCATTCGATTGAAACAAGCGGTAATCTTGTTTGTAGAACAAACTACTACAGCTTCTATAAAGCTGAAGAGGGAATGCATCGTATACACGTTGAAAAACAAAACTGTAATCACTAAAAGTACACCCTACGCTAACATTATATTACTATGCTGAAAAACATTTCAACTGCCAACCACTAATTTTAAAGCATGGTGTGTTTTAGTATTGACTACAAAAAAGTAAACAGTATTGCTAAATATCCCGCTATATACATCGATGAATTTGCCAACAAGACACAAAAGATGGGCTCTTATGTTAAAAGAGTACAATTTATTAATTTAACATCCTTCCGGGAATAAAAATATTTAAGCTGTTGGTCTATCGCGAATTAAATGAATTAAAATTAAGTGAAAGAATTAAAACGTGGCATGTTAAATTCTAAAATTTTTGATTTACGAAAAACTCTTATTTTAGAATTGCAAATAGATCATGAATTAAAAAATATATGCGTTTATAATCACGATCATTTTGAACATAATGCCACAAAGGGAACTAGGACATGTTGTAAATAACAAAATAATTTATAATCTTCTAATGCCACAAAGAATAATAAATTAACCCCGATTATAAAATGATTTTAAGATTAAGTATTTTAGATGAATTGCATGATTGGTCTTTACCACGCAATCTCGGAGCAAGAAATACAGTGTAGTAATAACAGTGAGGAAATAGAAAACAGTAAGAAAACTGCTTATGTTTCACATCTACAAAGATTTTTAAAGTAATATGTAATGTCCTGTAGCACTTAATATTTAGTTATGATATGAATCATAGGCCGGCCGCGCATATAAATAGCCTAAAACCCACATTCTATAAAAAATATAGGAATTAATCTATAAGGTATTTACTCACGTACTGAAAACATAAAAAACAGATATCTACTTCCGACCGTCAATCATTTTTCAAAATTGGCAGGAGTAATTCCCTTCAGAATAGACGTCCGCGACTCATTTTAAGATTCATTTTAAAATAAATTTGTATTAAAGTACGGACCTCGGGTAAGAATAATCTCAGCCAGTGATAAGCAATTCGTCAAGTCAAATATTTAAGGCACTGTGTACGGTTCTTGACATAAAATGTTTTAAAATTATCCTTTATTGGTCACAGTCGCATATCGCATAACAAATGAATCGAAAAAAAAAGTTACAGTTATCCTCAACTATGTAAGAAATTGCCATCAACCCTGGGATATCTGCATCATTGATTAGCCTATGCACTGAACTCAGCCAAACAAAACAGCATGGGTAGATAGCAGCTGAAATATTTCTTGGCTGAAAGTTGTTCACGCTCCTAGATAAACTGTTTTTGGTGAAAAGAAGTTTGAAGAATTCAAGTCGGCAAGCATTCAGAAATTAGTGGATGATGCAAGGAGTAATTCGGAATTGCCTCGTGTAAAGCAAATATTTGTTATGATAAGTTTGATTATAAGATAAAGAAGCATGAGTTTTATTTTAAAGTGGGATATAAAATTTCGGCAGTTAAGTATTATTTTTTTTGCAAACCAGAGGAATAGAAAGGAGAATTTGGATATACATTTGAATGTTCCTTTTAAACAGAGAGAATTCGGAAAATAGTGGTGTATATAATAGGATCAAATTCAAAATCCTTAAAAGCGAATGTGAATCAGAGGAAAAGGTAGTATAAGGGGCTGATGTGACGCTGCTAACAGAGGTGTTGAGGGAATTGCCTGGTTTGAGCAGGGAAGGGCCATGGAGGAATGCGATTGATCAAGCGCCAGCGTCCATGTTACAGGACCTGCAAGGAAAATGAAAAGGTTCCAGGAGGAAAAAGCCGAATATTGTAGGTATCTATTTGCATGAATCATTTAAATAATTATTTTTTAATAAAAATAATTTACTGTAGCCATTTACTTGTTTATGGCTTTTCCATATTGCTGCAAGATTAACACGGAGAAGAATATTTTGCCTATTTTACGAAATGAGTTGTATCCTCAGGTTGAACTTTTGAAATAAATACGCTCAGATATAGTATACAATTCTTCGCATAATTATTGAATAAGTATATTCAGTACGTGCGTTGCAATGGAACTTCGAATAACTGTCAGTCTCAAGACCGTCGTTATGATGAATAAGTGTATAGACAGATGACAAAACCTTTAATCCACTTTTATCACTAGATAGAGGCAGTTGATAACCAAGATAAATTTTAAGTGTAGTCTATTTTATAATACAGAAAATTTCAGGATTAGAATGGTCATTGCGTCATTAGCTTCTTAAGTTGAATATTATTAGATAAAGTAAAGAAATAACATTTAAATTGTATTCAAAATTGTTTGTAACCCCAACTCTATCAAATGCCTTTTGTTTAATTTTCAGCTTAATATCATTTGGTACTGCATATTTTAATTATTGTAATATCCTGAAAATAGTATATTTAGTGCTAATTGCTTATTTCAGACATTCTGCAGTAAGAATAAAAGCGCATAATAAACTACGAAGGAATTTTTGGTTTAAATTTTATATAATATTAGATGCTATTTTACAGATACCCAGTAAAGTATTTATGGAATACCTTATACCCACCGATCACTGAATCTGAGCAGTAAATTTCAGTAAATAGCTTTTTAAATAACCATAAAATAATCATATTTTCAGTATGTGTATATTAAACTTTTTATTATTTTGCTTTCGTAAGAATGTTTATTTTTATTTTATTTTATTTTATTTTTGCTTCTAGTGGAGTACGATACTAGTAGATGCTCTGTAAGAGTTTTGTTAGTGGATTACGGATAACAGAAACTGATGGTTTAAAGAGGGACAAATACGCAAAATTCCATTTCATTAATTTTTGTCACTGTTACCACTTATTTACAAAAAATGTTTAGTGAGATTTATTTTTTTCAGTTTTGTTTCATTAAAGACATAGTATATAATACTCCCATTCTATGATAATATTATTTCAGGTTTTTATCGTGGCATTAACCAACAAAACATATAGTTTCCCATTTTAATAAAGTAAATGGATCACGTTCTTTCTAGAGCAATCTTTTTGGAAGATTGTGTTGTTTCATTAATTTCATAACTTTCGATCCTTTCTATGAACTAAAGAAGAAATTCTTGTAATTGTTAGAAGTTGAATTATCCATAAGATTGGAAACCGATAATATTTTTTTTTACTTCCAAACATTGTTTAGTATCTTAATAATTCCTGCAAATATAGTTTAGACATTAATTTAAAAATAGAACTTACTGCATTGTATTTTGGAAATATGACAGAAATCTTCTCTCTTCAAAAGCAAATCAATGTGTTTAAGCCTATTACTCCAGTTGCCTTAAGTAAAAAATATTACGACAGAAAGCAAACATGGGAAAACCTGAAAAGCATTCGCAACAGAAGTTACTTAAAATCGCTGGTTCCCGTTTATCATCAATGGACAGTTATAGAGAAATCATTAGAGATGGAAAATCAAATCCTTCCGTAAATGTTTCAGTTTCCATGATTAAAATGTACCTTTAGATATAAAGGTAAAACTGTTAATTAAGCTGTAATGAGCATTCAGTAGTGCAGCGGTTTCTATTTAATAGAAGTAGAATGAAGGCTGCAAAATGCAGGTGACAGGTTTCACACATTTTTTGCATATTTATTTCATATAATAAACCATGATGAAAATTTATCAAAACAGCATTTTACATTTTTTATTTTGACTGATAGAAAAAAAAGTTAGTGCACGTAATTTACGTAGTTATTGATAAAAAAAAACTAAACATAAGCAATACAATATAGCCATGAAAACATATTATGCATTTAAACTATGCAGGAATTTTCTCTGGCAGAACGTATACGTCATATATGTACAACGAACTAGTGTAACTAGTAATTGTTATAAACAGAATGCTTTGTCTAGTTACCCCGAAAAATATATGTCCTCTGCATGTGGTAAATAGCCTAAAATTACTCGTGTCTATAGAGTTAAAATAAATTAATTTAGCATCTCGATGTCTCGATGTAGCATCTTATAGAATGATATGTCTTTACATAGTCGTTCTTATTTCAAGAGATTTACTCTCGTGTTTATTGTATGCAAGAGAGAAAAAAAAATAAAGAACAGAGAGGTGAAAATAATTCCTTTAGCTTAAAATGCAACAGACATCTCCGTATAGAAGTGGATTGCATTTTTAAGGTCATCTAAGAATAATATAGAACCAAGGATTTTAAATTAAATCTTCATATATGCATGAACAGATAAACAGGCATTACCATTTGAAATTTCCTTATTACTACACCTACAGTTAGTCTTTTTTTCACTCTATGTGTTTAAAAATTTTTATATTTGGATTATATATAAATTTAATTTTAATATTTTGTAATTTTTTAAATTAATCTTTTTATAAATTAAACATGTAATTACAAACTGTTACATTATTTATGAACAAATTGAATTGCTTATAATTACTCAAATATCAATTGTTGAACATATTATAAATTACTGAACTAGTTATAAATTATTAAATTTAAATTTTACTTGAATGTTAACTGTATTTGAATTAGAATACTTTTGCCTTCTATTTAAATTTGCATTAAAATCACTTATACTTTCTAGACTGTGAAATCATAAAAGTTGCATACTTTTGAAACTAAACTATTTAAAGAAATCAATTAATCAAGTGAACTGTGAGAAATAAACATGTTTAAAAGATATAATAACAATGCAAGCTTCAGAGGATGTTATGAATAGCAAATGTATAACCCTAATGACTTCATAATTCCAGTACTCACATACTAAAAATCCAGATGAAAGAAATCATGGCTTATGCGTAGAGCAAGTAACTACCTTTATTGTGAACATTCGCTATGCGAATTTTCTTTACTAGATGACCATTCTCGATTATGTTAGAAAAATATAGGGAATTTTCATAAATTTACGAACATTAGATATTTCTGGAAATTTTCAATAATCAGCTATTCTCCTCTATCTGTACCATTATTCTTTAACTTGTATTTTCTCTTTAAGATTGCTTTTAGGCTTACGTTATTTAAATAATTAAGGAAGAATTAAAAAAGAAGTTACGCTACTTTCCTTTAAAATGTTGTCCTTTAAAATCCCTAAATATTGAAATTTAAGAAATTTATATGCTAATTTCCTTTAAAATGTAAACGAATGTATATTACAAAAAAATCTCATTTCAGAATCCAAACTAGAAGAATAAATTACTTTAATTTTCCCTGGAAATATAAAATGGCATTTAAGGAAATTATTAAAAACCTCCGTCCGTTGTTTTTCGATAGCGACAAGCAAGTCTGATTCCGATTAATGTTGCTTTTCCCATTAAAAAAATGTTAACCTAATGCAATTACTCCGAAATATATCTGTCCTCTGCATGTGAAAAATAGCCATTCGATTAAATAACGGTATTCACTATATTTTCAGAACGAGATAGAATAATAAAGTAATTTCAATGTGCAACATAATTGTTATTTAGTTACGTACTGAGTCTCTAGTTATTTATCTAGTTAAATCGTTTTCTGTTTAATGTAAACCTTTGGCTATAAATTTTATTTATTGGTTCGTTTTATTTGAAATTATTAGCGTCAATCTCAGATGCGAAAAGCAATTCGGAAGCAATATTTTGCCAATATCTTTGGCATTTGCCAACATTTTGAGAGCATTCTGTCAAATGTTGGTAATAATTTGTCAACATTTTGACAGAATTTTCTTGCTTCTGAAGAAGAACACATATTTAATCGTCCCTGAAATTCATGGAGTTGCAATCAAAATGCACGGTAAAATAAAGTTCCTATTTTAAACGATTTTAATAGACAACTTGATTCAGATGTTAAAAGAAAATTATAAAACATTAAAATTAATTAAAATTGAAATAAAAATATCAAATATCTGACTAAATATTAAAAACTAATTTATAATTAGAATTACAATTTCAATTACTTTAATTATTATCACTTTTTATTCCTTTGTGCTAGCATTTGCAGGAAAGGTTTTAGAATCTTTCAAAAATATCACATAAAATCTCATGCCAATGTTCAACGGAATCAAAATTAAAAAGTTTGTGGAAGCTAAAAGAAACTTTTCCCTTGATTCGATTAAGTTGGAAACATTCTTACGGAAGTTGTAATGGGCGTATTAAAAGTATATAAATAAAATGTTCCTGATTTCCTGAATTTATTTTTCGATCCTAAATACAAGTTCTGCTACCTCATTCTTACTTTAATTTCGGGTTTTTACGTCTTTGAAATATAGCATAAAAGATATTGTATTCTACTTTAAATTACTAGAATTCCTATCTACTATAAGGGAAATGGATTTTGTGGTTAATACAGGTGACATACACTATTCCTTAAAATGTACTCGCAAAACAATTTATTTAAATTTACTTGAGTCAGTTCAATTTTTTTATTATTAATCTTAGGGTGCCTTACTTGAAGGGTTCTTTGCCCATATTGCTTGACTACTTGGTATTAGAATATTTCATTTTGCAATCCTGGGTTTGGAAGGTTTTTTCACATTTTTCTTTTATATAGTGTTGAGATACATATTTTAATTTTCGTGTAGAAATAATGAAATATACTTAGTGACAAACTCAATTCCTTCCTTAAGCTGATCCTTAAATCTTTACTTGAAAATATCCAGACTGCATTTTACTCCGATAGTAAAACCCAAACGGAAAGCTTAAGAGAGAAACTGATATACAATTTTAAAGAAAAACTGCCTTAGCCAAACCCTCGCAAATGACTTCAAGATTTTTTTCTGATAAATCTTTTTTAAGAAGAATTCCATTTATTTTTTTTTCTTCGTACCGCGGTAGCCTGCTTCTCTTATTTATTTATAAATTTATTTTTGGAATCAAACAAGTCTCTTTTCTCTTGTCGTCTAGGAAACTGGAGAACAAACAATAAGAGATCTCAGAAATAAATAGATATGTATAGATATCAAAAGAAAGCATTTTTTAGACTTTTTCGCTTTTTCTCGCAGCTCTAAATTTTTTTATATCTCATTTTCTCCCAGATCATGAAGGCATTTGTTTCATAAAAAATATAAATCAATAAAATACACAGATTCTAGTTTAAGAACATAAAATTTCATATATATATATATATATATATATATTTCCTTTATATATATATATAAAGGAAAAATAACTAAAAACTATATATGCGATACCGATATACGCATATGTATAGATGGATATATGCATTTTCAAAACGAAAAACAAAAAGCATTTCACGGATTTGCCAAAACTGCATTGAAACTCATCGCTTCTTCAGATGGGAATAGCTTGTCGATTCAAAGTGTCTTCTTGGAAGGGGCATAAAAAATTGCAAATAAAATTATCGTTATCTTTACTAAAATTGGCTGTCGTTCGTCTTTTTAGAGACAAGGTGTTCCTTACTGCAATATGAAGCACGGTAAAAATTTAATATCAGAAGAAAGTGAAGCAATTTTTGTAAGGGATTATATTCCATCAGCTTTAAATTGCATGCGAACAAGTTTTTAGTTATTTTTTTCTTTTCCTTTTAACATATCCTTCATAAATATAAGATATGAAGTGTTTCGAGAATAAAATCAATATGTTATTTAGGTACTCTCGAGTTTTAGCTTTTATCCATACTGTGACAACATAATAATCTTTAATTTTAAACAATAAGAATTGTTGTTTTAAAAATTAACAATCTCGTGAAATTTAATGCGACAATTTTTACTATCATGTTATAAATACCCCTAAATTCAGAATCTGTGCATAAGCAGTTCTTGTGCTCTTGATATAACTTCATATTTTTGGAGAATTTCCTAAGAAAGCGTTTAGTGGCTGTGCATAAAACTGTTCTAAGCTTGTGTAGTCAGAAACCTTTAATAATACATTTAATAAAAAAAAATAATAATAATAGTAAAAACAAAACACATTTGGCTTGAATTTGTTTGATGCAAGATTTCAGATTTTCAAAAATCATGTGAAGACAAATTCCTAATTCTAAAAATTTCTAAAATATTCAAATTCGTTTTTAGCAATGAATGTTCTTGCTTGCATTGAGACGCGTTACTGGTCTAATAAAATATTTCTAAATTTGCAGACTAAAAGCATTTTCACTGATAATGCCACAAAATGGATATGAATGAACAAAACGCAGTGGTTCTTAACTTACTTTTGAGTGTGATTAAGACTACAGATATCGTTTGCAGTCTGTGGTCCTAACTGCAGAAATAAACTTCTTTTGGTCTACTGAGAATGAAATTTTATTTCCTCTTGCGAGTCGCTTATATCTTTATAGTTGAAACATTGATTGAAATTCAAAAATATTCTTGTTCGAATTGTGCTAATACCAAGTATTGTTACAACTTTTCTCATGTGAAAAATCAACCTAAAGTTTTCCAAATAATATTAATTTATAAGTGTTTAATGATTATCCCGTATTACTATCGAAATTAGTAAAATAAGATACTCATCTAATTTTGTGCACTAATGTTCATAAATTAAAGATAATGCTAGCTTCGGCAAATAAATGTTAAGAAATAAAATAAATGTGACTTATTCATAAATCTCATTTATTAAGCAAACGATAAAGAACAAAAAAGAGGGTGTATGTATGAAACCATTCTTGAAAACTACGATTTTTGCTATCCGAAGTTCTGGTACATTTGTAGGAGGTGCTTGATGGGCTACAATTCGTCAACTATGCATGTCCTCACACATGATCTATCAGATTCAAGTCAGGTGGGAACACTAGTCTTTCCATGTGGGTAATATCCTGAAACTGAAAGCATACCTTTACAGTTTGCACGGTGAGGACGGGCTTTGTCAATCATAAATCCAACTTATGCCCCCTTGGCACCCCTAAACCAATGTATATGTTATAGAATCTCCGTGTTCCTTTTGGTAGCATACAGCCAAGATTCTACATACAAGACGAACCAGAGAAAGCTCGCTATATCTTTGAAAAATAAATACTGCAGAAGAAGGTTTAAAATAATCTTTTTATATAAACTAAAATTAAACAGATGCATGCTCTCAATTCACCACTACTTGGGCTAACTAAATTAAAATAAAATAAGAATGTAAAATGCGTATTAAATTAATATTGCTAACGACTGGCTCCTTAGCTTAACTAAACGCTATATCAGCTGCACACAGCAAAGCCGAGCCTGGAAATATCAGTATAAAGTGAACAATGTCTAACACCGACTAGAGAGTTAATTTTACACAGGCAGAATAAACTCGGAACTAACACTGCTACTACTCCTCACAAACTTTTGAAACGCAGCTTAAATACTGCTTCTGAAACAAGCTTAGATTAGCAAAATACGTCAATTAAAATTTTCATTCCGACGGGAAACGTAAAGCAGTAGGGAAAGAAAAGTTAAACTGAAAATAATTGGTTAGAATAAAATAAAGTCCTTACCGTGTTATTCCAGAATGATGTACCGATAAATTTAACCTATCATGGTTCCGATCTGAGCATGCAGATGTGTTTTGGAACCAGTATAATTCTACCATAAACGAGCAATCCTGCACTACTTTAACGGCGTCGTTCAAAATGTTGTCCTGTTGGTAGCGAGTATCTGGAGTTCTCCATATGAACGTGCAGCGTGAATCAGACTGCAAGCTAAACCTATACCCGTCATAAAATATCACAGAAGTTCACCCTGACGATGTTCATATGGCATATTCTCTATTCCAGAATAACCACTGGCCACAGTGAGTTGGCGTGAGTGGAACACATCTGGCTGGCCTGCGAGCATATAGACTAATCTGTTGCAAACGTTTATAGACGGTTTGTTTTGAAACTGCCGTACACGTGACTGAAGATAGCTTACGAGATAGGTCTGATGCCGTCTCCGTCTGCTTCTTTTAGCAGTAACTGCCAAAAGATGTTGTAACTCGTGGGCGAATTCTACTGTAACGTCTACTGACATTTCCATCACTTTGGAATCTTTGCTAAAGCCTACAGATGAAACTTTGGGCTCTTTCAAGTTCCTCGGATACTTCCATCTAAGTACGTCCACATTCCAGGCGGTCAATAATTCTACCATGTAAAAAATTATCCAAATGCGTCCTATGTGTCATAAGTAATCGGCTGCGGCACTGAGCGTCTTACAGAATGCTTATGAACAATTTTACATCTTTGCTGCCATTCATTATATACACTTATCTTACACTCTCGTCATTATGACGTACTATTGGCATCATCTGATGGCATTTGATGAGTCTGCATAGTATTCTTGAAGATGCGTGCGATAATTCTTCAGATGTTGATCATGCAACATCTGTAGAATCTGTGAAATATTTACTTTAGAATTCGATTTCCGTGTGATTCTGAATTATCCTTAATTTATAGACATGCGTGTATTTCAGTCTTACTTTCAATATTTAGAATGCAAGAAATTAATTTTATGATCCTGTAAAAGACATTAGAGACAATGCATGTAAAAGGCAAGCTTCAAAGCTTATAATAAATTCATTCAAATTTAGTATCCTGCTGTTTTATTTAAAATACATAGAACAGCTAAATTTCTCTGAGTCTTTTTACCAGCCAGTTCAGCTGTATTATTAAAATAAAATGTTCTTTTGCAAGTGTCTTGAAACAATCAATGTAATCTAGCAAGTTACCGATAAGTTTTAAATTTTTAAATTCAAATTGATTCTTTAATTTCAAAATTATTATTCTCTCTTTTAGTAAAACTAATACCGCTAAATCTGCACATTGGACATGAAATTATTTCCACTTCGAACAGCAGTGAGTTACTTTTTAATGCTTATTTAAATGTCAATACTATTTGTCCATAAAACCTGATTTTACACCCTTTTTCTTCTTTCATTACTTATATATCTCAACTACTTATTTCATTTCTTCCCACTTTTACATATCTTATTCCATTCTTAAAAAGAAATACATATATCTAAATGCCCTCAATTTTTTATTCTAGATTACTTGTATTCAAAACTGAATTGCTTATACAGTTGCTGGGAATTTTTTTTTTTTCATATTTTTCTACTAAAATGTTTTAAAATTCAATCTTTTGTTTATACCTAAATGCACACATTTAACACATAAAAATCGACATGCATTTGACAAAAAATTAACTAAGCAGTGCTTTTTTGCAGCTAAGAGTTACTAAAATTTTAAGAGCTACAGATATTATTATTCAGAACAAAAATCCTTTCTCCACAATGCGTTATGCGTTTATTACTAGTTATCAAAATCTAAGTTTTGGCTCCGATTTCAGTTAAAAAATGCGATACAATTCAAAGACACTAAAAAAAGTATTTTTTCCTTTCAGGTTCCTTTTCACTTTTGAAGAATAAAATGTAAGCAGTATTTTATTTTTGCATATCAAAGAAATGGCGTACCAATTATTTAAATTTAAGGTGCAGTCCTTACCCATATATTATAATATCCTACTTTTGTTAAATTAAGCGAAGTTAAGTAATAATTTAGATAAGCAAAATAAATTTAAATTTAAAACGAGAAAACTAATCTAAATATCACGAGCGTTAGTAACCTTAGTCTTTTGACCATTTTCGAATGGTCATTTTACATAATGTAAAGTTTTATGGGTTTCTTTTTTCTTGTCAGATTTGAAACAATGCTACGTTTTATTCCTTTATCCAAGTATTGTGAAGGTGTGTAGGGAAAATCCTGGTGCACGCACGTTTTCGGCAACATTTTTTTTTTTTTTTTTTTTTTGAGATTCACTTTTTTCGGCTTTATATGTATTTTAATGTAAAGAAAATTTGTTTCTTTTATCGGTTTTTTATCTTAAATGGGCCAAAAGAACTAAAAACGTTTTCGAAGCATATTAACCAACTTTTATGCAGCTTTAATTCATTTTTCCCTGATTAGTGATTTTTATATTTTTATTATCTTGTACAATTTTTCCTTTTTGCATTTTAGTTTTAGAGTATGTACTAATATGACCCTTTTTTAACTTTGAATTATGTAGATATTGTGTTAAAACTCTTATAAAAGGATGCAATTATTAATATTGTTAAGGAATTGCCTTGTTTTGATTTCAATTTGCCTTTAACTTTAGAGGCTTTAAGTTTATTTTACTTCAAGCCTGCAGCTGTACCTCAGGACGGATATAAAAAATTTGTTTTTAATTTTTGCAATTTAATGTAAGATATAACAAAATACGATGGCTCTTTTAAAAATAATTGACGACCTCAAAATTAACTATTCTAGCTTTGGTGCTCTCTCGCTAAACTCATCTGTTCTGCCAAATTCGAGATCTTTCCATGTTATATAGCATTGCAAGAAAAAGGAAACTGACACCCAAAATTAATCATTCATAGCTAGAGTACTTTTCGCATCTACTCGGTATAAATACCGCTCTCGAGAAATTGCGTCATTCTGTTCCTAGCTCCTGCCGTGCTATTAATCCTAAGCTACTTTGCCTGTCTTTCTCTTATTCTAAACTGATGTCGTATCCCCGTTAATCTGTATATATGAGAAAATACTGTAATTGCTTATAATCTAGAAATATTTCATCCTGTAAGAACATGATTTGATATGCTTGAAAATAAAAATTGGTAATTTATCGAAAACTAATTGCGTTGTCTTCTTCAGTACGCACTTGAACTCTGGCCATGATCCTGGCTATATATTCATCAGTATGCATTCAAACCCCGGCCATATCGATTGCAAGCTGATTCCTCCTACTAATTAAATCATCATACACACACGCACACATATATAATATATCTCGAAATAGATATATGTAAAATATGTTACGTAAAATATAAAATATATATATATTATGCAAAATATAAAAAATACGATGGCATTTTTCTACGCGAACAGGCAACCTCTAATTAACTTTCCGCAATTTCAGATCTTCCCCCTAGACCAGTACTTTCCAGAACATTAGATCATATTACGTAACCGCTCCAATAAATGAAGAACTCGCGCCATTTTGCGTCAGAGACCGCTTTTTACCTCTACTGCTGTTAAGACCTATGTTGCTGCTCTTTTCATCTGTCTCCCTTTGTTCGAATACTATGACGCAGTGAATTTAAAATTAATCTTATTTAGTAAAGAATAATGATCTGCCTTTTGAACTGAATCAAGATATGGAGCTATAAATTTAAATCCTTCTGTGTCGTCATTGGATGCCACCCTACACTCAGCCACAGCAATGTCCGGAATTCTCTTCTTTGAAAACAGGGTACCTACTGAAGTCTGGTACCACCATTTAACTTCTAAACGGTTACAAGCATAGTTTAAATGCGGTTTCTATGTGTAGTAGAGTGACTTTGCGCTGCTAGAGGAAATGCCTTATAGCGCGACCTGGTGAAAAACTGCGGAGATTTAATTCCTATCTCGAAAATGTGAATTTCCGATGTTCAAATTTCTGTCTATCAGCTGAAATGCATATCTGGACTCTTGTCAGAACTTAAAATTCCACACTTTGTACCATAACGGGTGGCACGTTTGCCCAAGCAGCTGCATTACGTCGTTGAAGCTCCTGCAACATTTGTAGAGCGGTTGCATACACCTGCTGTTTGACGTTTGTATACTTCATCCGACACCACAGGAAAAAGACTGTTGGTAGCAGGTCAAGTGAACGTGGAGCTACTCTTCGAAACCACTACCCGCGGTTATCGTTCTCCGAATTTATCAATCAAGTACTGCTTCACTGGTGATGTCTTGTACGCAGTCAAACCGTTATGTTGGAATCGTCTTTTCCGGAGCTTAAGAAACCAGAGGCTCTCAACAAAATAAAATTTTACGTCTTTCAGAATTTTCAAATATCATGCGGCCTTTAACGTACCCTGTAAAGTATTGCGTCAGATAACCTGCTATGGTAACTTTAGTACCAAACATTAAATGAAAACTGTATTTGATGTCGAACTTTGGCAGGATATGATGAATTTTACAGTGTGCAGTAGTGAGTGGTCTGCCTCTTCTACAATTCATTCAACGAAAGGCATAACCACCTCATGCTTTCACACTATATCTGCCAAAAATGGTTTCTGTATCTTTATCTGGTTCATGACCAAACTGCACAATGCAAAACATCTCTTCGTATGCCCGTCTAGTAATGCCTGATGAATTTTTGGCCGGTATGGATGAGCACCTGATTCGTTTAGAATTTTCCAAACGCGACATTTTGCGAGGCAGTTTTCATTTTTCATTTTTTTTTTTTTTTTTTTTTTTTTTAATTTGCTCTATGACCATGAACTTCAGCATACAAACCCAATAATAATCTTTAAAAAAGTACCACGTCAAAGGGGCATCCTCGGTATATTTTTAGACAATATTTTATGTTTTAATTTTATCTAACACTAGTATACTGTAATCTAGTATTTGATATACCCCTTATCCAAAACATTGGAATAAATTATAATAGCTAAACTCAACTATTAGATGATAAATATGTAAAGATTATGTTAATTTTATTAACAGTTAAATTATAAGTTCCTTTTCTGTCGATTTTTAACTTCAGCTTAATTCTTCCGGCCAGAACGTAGTTATAGAATCACGTCTGAATACATAATGAGGAAGAGCGGTATTTAACCGCAAAGTTCTTCGATCTTAGGGAGATCTTTACCAAGTATACTGTCTGCACAAGTCCGCCTTTTTACCGCTACTCTCTCGTGAGCTATTATTACACTCGGCCCTTGATAGCCTGGCAGTCTATTAACGTAAAGGGGCCAACTCTGGTAGAACCTTGATAGCTTCGGCTATACCTCTTTTGGTTTAGATTAGTTTTAGTTTAATTCTTAGTCTCTGAAGTTCAAGCACAATTGTCGACTTTTATTGTACACTCCAAGACGGAGTTCTGTTAAATTTTATTTGAATAATAAAGGGTTAAGACACAATAACACGCCGAATAAATACTAATTCAGAAGTCAAACAACAAAAATCAGCGTTACACCTACAAAATTTTCACAGGACTAGTTTCGATGGTTTTACCGAACCATCATCTTCAGCTGCAAAACCGCAAATGAACAAGATAGGAAAAATGATTAGATAAGATAAGAAAGCCTCGACAAGAATAAGCAAGTGGCGCCATCTGTTGGTGAAACCAGAACTAAAACATAATTTCTTTAAAGGCCGAAGTCAAATTTGGATTGGAATTAGGATCGTTAACTGGAACAGAAAGATTTTTATGAATGTGAAATGCCTCTAGAAAATCCAGTTCTCCAATGGAAGATGTTTTTTGAATAATTTTGGCAGCAGAAAAATTTAAAGTGTGATTTTCGGACCAACAATGTTGACCAACAGAAGACTTCTGTGTTTCCTTTTTTCTAACATATGCCTCATGTTCTTTGACGCGAAATTTTAAGGCTCTCTTAGTTTGGCCAATGTAAATTAAACCACACTGGCAAGGAATCCTATAAATACCCCAGGAATTCATATCCGGAATGGGGTCCTTGAGTATAGAATTTGGAATTTTATTGATGGGAGAATAAACAACCCGAAAGTTAAATTTCTGCAAAATATGTGCAATTTTATAGCTAATTGATGGAAAGAAGGGAATGACAACAGAATTTTTATAATCTCCTAAAATAAGAGTGTGGCTTTTAGTGTGTTGAGATGAGAATTTTTTAATTGCTTGATTAATAATGTTGGATGAAAAGCCCCTGTCAATAGCTATTGCTTTTAAATAATTTAGTTCTTCATCAAGGGCTAGTTTGGAGGAGCAAACTTGAAGAGCACGGAAAACATAGGAATAAAATGAAGTAAAATCATTATTCACCAATGTCCCAGTGGAGGGTGCATTAAGATGTCTAGAAACCAGACTTCGCGAATTTCATTTCTCTTGCATCGAAATTGATGAGCTAATTTCTCTCACTCAACTCTGTTTGAAACAAACACATTTTGTTTTCCAAAATAAATATTACAAGCAAACTGAGGAATTAGCCATGGGAAGCCCCCTCAGTCCCATCCTGGCTGATATCTACATGCATTATTATGAATCAAAATTGTTTGAAACTTTAAACTTCCCGGCATGGTTCCGCTACGTAGACGATACGTTTATCCTGTTTGAAGGTAATAAAGATGATTTAAATAAAGTTCTTTCAACAATGAATTCTATTGATCCTGCTATTCAGTTCACTTTTGAACTTGAGACTTGCGATTCTCTTCCGTTTCTCGACATTCTGGTCACACGTAACACATCCAACTTCAGTACTACAGTTTACCGTAAACCTTCATCGGTTTGCCTTCCACCACACTTGAAATGATGTCATCCGACAAAAGAAAAGTTAGCTTCATTTTATTCCTATGTTTTCCGTGCTCTTCAAGTTTGCTCCTCCAAACTAGCCCTTGATGAAGAACTAAATTATTTAAAAGCAATAGCTATTGACAGGGGCTTTTCACCCAACATTATTAATCAAGCAATTAAAAAATTCTCATCTCAACACACTAAAAGCCACACTCTTATTTTAGGAGATTATAAAAATTCTGTTGTCATTCCCTTCTTTCCATCAATTAGCTATAAAATTGCACATATTTTGCAGAAATTTAACTTTCGGGTTGTTTATTCTCCCATCAATAAAATTCCAAATTCTATACTCAAGGACCCCATTCCGGATATGAATTCCTGGGGTATTTATAGGATTCCTTGCCAGTGTGGTTTAATTTACATTGGCCAAACTAAGAGAGCCTTAAAATTTCGCGTCAAAGAACATGAGGCATATGTTAGAAAAAAGGAAACACAGAAGTCTTCTGTTGCTCAACATTGTTGGTCCGAAAATCACACTTTAAATTTTTCTGCTGCCAAAATTATTCAAGAAACATCTTCCATTGGAGAACTGGATTTTCTAGAGGCATTTCACATTCATAAAAATCTTTCTGTTCTAGTTAACGATCCTAATTCCAATCCAAATTTGCCTTCGGCTTTTAGAGAAATTATGTTTTAGTTCTGGTTTCGCCAACAGATGGCGCCACTTGCTTATTCTTGTCCAGGCTTTCTTATCTTATCTAATCATTATTTCCTATCTTGTTCATTTGCGGTTTTGCAGCTGAAGATGATGGTTCGGTAAAACCATCGAAACTAGTCCTGTGAAAATTTTGTAGGTATAACGCTGATTTTTGTTGTTTGACTTCTGAATTAATAAAGGGTTATTTACCCTTCTATGTTGTTGTTTCCTGTCACAGGAACTCAAGCGATTATTCGCTTATCAGCTCTTAAGATTCTTCACGTTCAACAGTATTTCTGCATTACACTGTGAGGAATCCTATAAATAAATAAAATTTTGTCATAAGAGTAAGAATTTCTTCTGAATTAGACGAATAGACATATTTTCTGGCTGTAAAGCGTTTTTGTTCCATATAAATTTTCAGTTATTTAACTACGTGCTCAATAAATCATCCAAATATAAATAAAAGTATTGATTGACAAGTCTTGACAAGTATTGATTATTTTATTATTAAAGGATGATGATTAGTTTTGCACGTGGAAGAATAACTACAATAATTTAAGTGCATTTTAGGGAAGTGAACTTCTTTATTTAGCCTAGTAATAAAGGGAAAAGTTGGTAAAATATGTAAATGGATGGAGTTTAAATTAATTTTCAGTCACTGAAATCAGAATTTCTTAATATGCACTTGAAATGGAAGTCTACTATGAACCCGTGATAAATTCTGGAACTTTATAAATATTTTACTTAGAAGTGACAAGAAACGTTTAATTAATATCACATAGTAAAATTGCGCCATGAATTTTAAAGCAAATATATAAATTCAATTGAGTTTTCTTTCTTTTATCGTGCACTATCATAAGAGATGTTATTTACTTGTCTAATGGCACCAGATAATGTGAGCAACGAAATCCCAGAATAACGATTATATTAAAATGCTCTTATCTAACTGAAAACATCTGCAGGTTATCCGTGTAAATTTCTGGTAAGCTGGGTTTTCAATTTAAATAATTTTCCTTTCCTTGACGCTCTCCAACATCGAATTATATATATCTAAGTTAGGCCTTAAGCTATTTGTTAAGCGAATCACCTTCTAAGCGTTTATTAATAAAAACGTTTTTATGATTTAATCATATAATACGCTTCGATAATTTTCCTCCCTGAAATGTAAATAAAAAGAAGATAATGATAGAGCGTGATTGAGATAGTTTGAAACCCGTCGTAAAAAAAATCGTAATCTCCTTGATAGCGAAGGAAGTAAAAGCTTTATTTCAAGCATTTACTTATTAATGGGGGAAGGAGAAATTGATAACTGCATTACATATAAAACCGGCCTTTAAAGGACATTTATTTAGAATTCAGAATATCTATAAATAATCTTGATGAGGACATTTGCTATTAAATCTTCTAAAAACATAACTAACTTGAAATTTATGTTTGTGGAAAAGTATAGGAAGAATAACGTGGTTAAATTTTAAAAAGGAATTTGTAGTTATATATCCATAACAACCTGAGCCCACTACATGTGAAATGTATAAATCTTATTAATTGAACTCAGGCTCAGATTGTGGAGAAGGCTAGTTGCGTAAGTGGATTCATGATTTTCTCCATACAGTATGAGCAGTTTTCCATGATAAGTCCTCAACAAAAGCATTCTCCTACTTAGGTATTCTCGTATGATTTACGAAACCGTATTAACGAAATATCTGTGATAAAAATCAATTGTTGATATTATATTGCTAAAATATATATAAATTCAAAATAATTAGAGTCTCATGACTAGGAAATCTGCCTTAAAAGTTAAGTAACAAAATTAATACTTTACTTTATTACATAAAGATCTTTGAAATCAAATACCTATGTTAATTTTGTTTGTTTAAGAATCATAATATTGACTAAATTTGATATAAGGTCAGCGACAGTTTGGTAAATTTGGAATTTGTCACATTATTGTAAGAACGTTTAATTGTGATAAATTACTTCTGTGCTTATTACTAGTGTATGAATGCAGACATGATTAAGATAAATCATTTACCAACGGCATTCCTTTATATAAGCCAGAATAATTAAAAATGAGCTCACAAAAAGTTCTGTACGGATGTGAAAAGAATTATTTAAGATGATGTAAACAATATTTAATACGGTAGATATAAATTCATGGGGACAGTAATTTAAATCTCCTGTGAACAATGTGGATTCTTCATTTAAATTTGGAAAGGACAAGAAATTGTAAAAACCAAAAACTTCTAAATATACTCAGTATTTTTAAAGTTTAAGGTAAATAAGACATATGCTTTCTTCATTTATAAATATATTTCTTGAAATATTTCATTTAAGTGATTTAAAGTTCCCATTCGTGACCAAACAGCAAGGAAACAAATAAATAAATAAAAAACTAAGAACACAAGTAAAGAAACGTAAATATAAACTGTAACAAGTATTCAAAAGGGTTTAATTAAGTTGAAAAATGAAGTTTAAAGAAATTATGCATTTACTTTTTTCATACCTTTGCAAGATGCGATTCAAGGTTTCTGAGGAAAATGACTGGTTACATTATCAGTTAAAAAGACGATAACCTGTATTTGTAAAGGGTAAAATAAAGCAGTGCAGTAATTTCAAATAAATTATATTTCTTTTCAAGAGGAAAGCATTTTTCATACTACTGATTTTATTTGAAAGAAAAATGTATAATGCATATTTAAGTTTCAGTTCTTTTTATATTTAGTTGGGCAAAACGTTTGGTAAATTTTTACCCAAGGACTGGACGTAAATGGTAGTTGCATTTGTCAACTGTCAGGCATACATACTCACTCGTCCATGAAGAAGACTACCATTGTAATTTTAGTACGTAAAGGCGTGTTTGGTTATGCAGCTCTTAAGATTTCGTGTCTCTTTTTCCTTTTTTTTTTTTTTTTTTTCTTTCAGTGTAGCACATATTCAACATTTTCTGTTTCCCCAACCGCGTACGATGTTTTATACAAAACTGTCTTCATAAATTCCCTTCATTTATATATGTTGTATTTTTTCTGCACTCATTTAATTGAAGGTGCAAAAGATATGATCTTCATGGCATTTAACTCACAAATTGTATAGCACAAAAGCTAGTCATGTAAAATATGAAGTTCAATGTTTTAACAGATTTGAAATATAGGAGATAAATTTTAATATTGCAGGTAATATTTAAAGTGGGTGAAACGAATTAAATGTTATACTTGTTTACCAAAGAAGAGTAAAATATTGCTATTTCGCTCTTAATGTGTTCAAATAAAAAATTTCTATTTAATCCATGGAGCAAAATATGGAATGCGTATTTTAACATTCAGCTTGAGATGGCGAGAATAAAATTTAAAGCCAACGCTTCTGTATTTCTGAGAAAATAAATGAGCTTGATTGACAAGAGGTCACGAAAGGAGTAACAACATATTTTAAGACAAAGTTTACCTTAACAAAACTGACATAATGGTACATAATACACAGCTTGGTAGTTGTCAAGAAACAACTGAGTTTCTTTAAAAGTTACGCACAGGCATTATTCTGTGTACAGAAGCATGTAGTATATACAAACAAATGCACTGTATTATTGATTTTAACATAAAACTTTGCAAAAATTTAATCACACAAAGGTCAAGACAATAAAAGAAAATATTTCTGTGGATCATCAGGAATAGGTCAAAGAAACTGCAGACTTCCCTTTGAATGGCGAGAAGTACGGAATCTCAAACTGCCAGAAAGCCGTTTCAGATACTCCAGATATTTTTCAAAGGATTATTTTAATAAAACAGAGAGCATTTTCCCATCCGTCTTGAAAGAAAGTTCGAAAGATCACACAAATTGTGGTGGTTGTTTATTTTTGGCTCCATTTCTGCGGAGTGTGCGCAAAGTCTGTTTTATCTTCACAATACGCAATGCATATCATTTTATCGATAAGTTCATCCTCTAGTAACTGCGTTGCGTAAGTCAGCAACGCTGTTCCACGTACATGTTGCCTAAAACTAACTCCAAAATTTACATGTTCAGTTAATACATACAGCGGAGCACAAACTCAATTCTACACTGGCCATGGTCCCTTCCCACATTATCTTAAGAGATTCGGCAAACGAGCATCAGAATTGTGTGAATGAGGTGTGGTAGGTGATGCAGATCACTTTCTTTTCAACTGCCCACAAACCGATAAACTGCATTTAAAAATGCCAAGCAGTGAATACTGGCCGCAATGGGCAGAGAATACCTGCGGCAACAAGCAGACGAAAACTAAAATAGAGGAGGCAATCAGTAAAATAGAGGAGGCAATCAGGCTATTCTCAGCATGGTACTAAGAAATTCTCCCCCTCCCTTAAGAATTGTATCTTCGCAGCAAAATTTTAATAGCAATTCAAAATACTACAACAACTGAAAATCAACACTAGAAAAATAGCTCACCCCGTAGAATAGTAACAGGACTTTAAGAGCAAAACTATTGTAATGTAAGCATATTACTATCCAGTTTGTATGTACTTGATAAAAATAATATTGTAAAGCAGTTTAAATGATATTGAAAATCCAGTCAATGTGTAAATGAATTACAAGTTTTCTTTGATTATCTGTGTAAAAGTATTATAAATATTAATTCAGATAATGTTTAAATTTACACATAGCTGTCATGATTTTATGTAACTATCATCTGTAACTTGTACAAGACAATGTTTGTAATCAACATATCTATGTTTATACACAAGTCTTGTATGCCCATGTAATATTTATATTTATATTTTTACACGGAGGAAATATTCATTTCTGCTAGGATGACTATTAACACTGTAAGAGTCAAAGTCAGGTCAGTGGTTGTCTCAGGTGGCGCTCGGTATCTCCGCAACACACTATTCTGCAGTACTGATCGCGTTACAAACATAGTCGGTGCGTTTGACAAAATTTACGTTTGTAGTCACAAAAAGTCGAAAAATGAAAAAAAAAAAAAAAACACTACGAGTCCATTTACATTTAAAAAATCGAAAACAAGTTTAGGAGACCCGTAAACGTCCACAAGAGACAACTCCAGGCACTCAAGGATATGTGCCGGTGATGCGGGTGCATTGTGACACTTAGAACAAATTGGGTGCATCTTGATACCACTGTCGAAAGTAAGTCCCCTCAGGTGCCCACTGAAGAATCGGGAAAGTGCTGTCTGAACACATCTTTCGCAATCCATAGCAAGGGATCTTCCAGGACAATCAGCTTGATACCAGGGATGACTCGGGGGAACGAGCCAAATTTGCCTGTCAGCATGTCTTCTAATGGAATGCAGTTCAAGATATGTCAGTGAACTGATAATTGCAAAGGTTGTTCAGAAGCCTTCTTCACCAGAATGTCTGCCATTTCATTCCCCCATATATCAACATGGGAAGGAATCCACTGAAGATGCACTTCACAGAGTGACCAGACCTGCCTAAGTTTGCTAAGAATTGCGGCTCTGGCCCTATCACCAACTCTTTGACAGTTTCAAAGATATTTGACAGCGCTACGACTGTCAGACAGAATCCATACTGCCTTAAGATCTATAAAGTACAAAACAGCATTTAGTCCCTCTTCGATGGCTATAAGCTCACTCTTAAAAACCGAACTGAATTCAGAATTTCTTTTCTTTATTTTAACAATATTTCCATTTGTGCATTTAATGACAACACCACTACCGGAGCGAGAGTCCTCGCTTTTACTCTTATCAGTATAGATGAGGGTAGCTTCAGCGGGAATTGCATGTATAGTTTCCAAGGCAGATTGTCGTAACAGGGCCGGAATATCATTTTTTCTTGGAAACTCGAGACGAAAGTTCCGCATGGAACCCGACTCCAGGGAGTCCCTCAGACGGATCTAAACATTGTTTCAAGGAATGTTGCTCAACATTAAGGTCAATTATACCAGCATACTCAATCTGACAAAGTGGACTATTTTTTTAAGTCTTTGGTTATTACTCCAGTGCTGCAGAAATTCTGAAGTTCTATTCTGGAAGCGTAACTGAGAAGTTTATTATAATATTTTACGAGGCCTGCATTTCTTCTTAGACTGAGGTGTTGAAGGTCTGTTTCATACAACGCAATTTTATTCGGGCAACTGTTGCGCAAACCAGTTATAATGCGAGAAGCACTGAGTTGGATTCTTTCCAATTTCTGGAGGTTGGTAGAAGAGGCAGGACAGTAAACGGTGAAACCGTATTGCAAAATAGGTCGTATGATAGCTGAGTAAGTAGTTCTCAAAGTTCAAGCATCGGCTTCTCAATCACGTCCCGAGATATACTTCAGAATGTTTAAGCGTTTCCTGCCTTTAAAAACCAGCGCATCCACATGTTTGTTACTAGTGATCTCTGGATCGAGAACGAAACCCAAATATTTGGGATGTTTGTCATATGTAAGAGGGAAATTAATCATAAAAACCTTTGGATGATAATTATAAATCTTCTTATTGGTGGTAAAAAAAACTATCAATAGATTTATTTGGATTAAAACTCAATTTATGGTCTTTCGAGAATTTCCACACTTCTTCAAGTATAAAATTTATATTGGTCTCAATTGAACTCACATCTGGGCCAGAGCTCCAAAGGGCAATATCATCTGCAAATAAACCAACCTTGCATCTCCTTGATATAATCTTCTCAATTCCAGCCAAATACAGGCAGAAAAGAATTGGGCTCAACACATAACCCTGGGGGACGCCTTGGCTCAATTTAAAGTCGTTTGACACAGTGGAATTAAGCTTTACTTTTATCAGTCTATTTTTTAAGAAATCTGCGATCCAGATCAAGGCCAAAATCTTCGTAGAGTTTAACTATTAGTTTATGTTTCCAGACACGGTCAAACGCCTTTGACAAGTCTAGAAAAGCAGCCACAGTATGATTGGTAGATCGTTTGTTTTGGGCATCTCTAATGTTCTGGCTGAGATATACCAATTGATCAGTGGTGCTATGACCTTTTCTGAAACCGTATTGTTCTCTTGGTAGGAGGTCGTGGGTGTCCAGGTGAAAGAGCAAACGCCCCATGATCATTTTCTCCATGACTTTACATGCAATGCTGGTTAGGGCAATGCGTCTAAAGCTCCCAGGAGATCCATCGGTTTGGCCAGGTTTCTCAACAGGTATAATTGTGGCTCTAAGATAGTATTACATCTGTTTATCTGCGGTTGTTCACTGCTAATATTTTTGATCAATTTCCACAATTTCGTGTCAGATGATCTAGCATCAAGTCCCTCACATATATCCATCCATTTTTTCCTCTTAAGTAGCACATAAGCTCTTTTAATTTCTGCATTGACTTTGTTCGTCTGTGCCCTGTTTTGCTCTGTATTGTTTTTTAATTCCAGTCGCAGGTTCTCTCACTTCTGGGGCAAAGGCTGCAAAACCGGCGAATCATGAGTAAAGTAAGGATTAAAAAGCTTTACCCTTCCTCTAGGTATAGTTCTTTTAGCTGCCCCAAAGAGCATATGCTTAAAAGTAATCCAGTTAGTATCAAGGTCACTTAAATGAATGCTAGGTTCAGCCAGGGTGTCAACAAGATCACCAAATGCCTTCCAGTCTGCCTTAGCAAAATTCCAATATTTTTTACGATTAAGGAAAGTACACCGTTTCTTCTTTATTTCAATTAATATTGGAGATTGGTCACTCCCAATATTCTTAATAACTGTCCAGGTGCAATTTGGAAAGATAGTGGGGTTTACTATAGACAGGTCAAGGGCTTCAGACGCGTTATAGCTATATGAAGAGTGCGTTGGAGTACCATCATTAAGGATCATGAAACCTGAGTCATCAACAAAATGAAGAAGATTAAGTTCCCTCTAGTTCTGGGAAGAGCAACCCCAGGCTGGGTGCTTAGCATAAGTCACCCAGAAGTAGAGTATTTCCAGATAAAAGATTATCAAGGACTCCAGGCCAATTACCAGTGTTGGGAGGGTGATATAAATTAAAGATGTTTAGTGGTTCACCTCTCCACAAAACAATGACGCCTTGCAACTCTAAATCTGAACCAGTGGGCACATTATAACTTTTGGAACTATAGTTGATGTCTCTGATAAGGAAAACAAGGCCACCGCCTCCTTTCGCGTGTCTATCTAAACGGATGATGTTGTATCCCTTAACTTTTAGTTGAGAATTCTCTTTCAGTTTAGTTTCCTGTAGAGCGATAACTTGAGCTCCCTGGTCTTCAGCCAACTTCAGTATTTGGTCAAGTTTAGATTTCGCTGCCAATGTTGAAATACCATTGACATTAACATTGGATAATTTTAAGAGTTCGTAATCTAGGAGACTATAGCTTATTTTTCGGACGAGGTCCTCTTCCTAATCCTCGAACGCGCCCTTTTTGAACCTGCGAGACGGGCGATGCAGTATGGATCACATTAGAAAGCTCCATGACTCATGGGTGGAGGAAAAGGGCAGGCTCTGTAAGTCGTGAGACCCGAGCACCAATGGTAGACAACTGACTTTGCTCAGATGCCTGTAGGCTTTAGCTGGGTATAATGGAATAGCCTTCATACCTAGGGTGGCCCTACCAGAAGTATACACTCCCGATGTACTTCGCCTATTCCACCCAGTGCCACCCCCTCTTTACGTTGAGGCAACCTACAGGTCTTGAGGGGGATATAATACTTTTAAAACATGTACTGAAACATTACTTATCTTGGTTGATATCGTAAACATTCTCAATGGGAAGAATCGTGTGTTTTGAAATATTTGATTTGCCTCGTTCAGGATCCTTTCTAAAACTGGTGTTTATGTTGTATTTCTCTATATGTAACATAGGATATATTGCTGAAGTTTACGGCACATTTTCGCAAAAATGTTTACTTTTATGTAAAATTTCTCTATTCTTAAAATTTTCTTTTGCTGCTATCAGGGAGTTTTGGTAAAATTGATATATTTCTGATAGATAAGTGAGCCAGGATGCTTAAAACAATACGTAGTATAACACAATATCTCTTTTATACAGAATCATTTCATTTTGGTAAATTACACCAAACTAATCAGAGAAGGAAATTAGAGTTACCGTTCTCACTAGTCACTTTAAAATAAGGCAAAACAAAACATAGTTTACTATAGATTTTGAATAAATTTGTCGATTTGAATAACAATCAGATACAGGTTTGTTTTCTTCAGGAGCAAATCGTTTTTTGAATAATCATCATCATTTTATTTAAAGCTAAAAATGAAGTTTTCAATCTTTCAAATTTAATTTACAATATAAAATATCTTTGTGCCGTATTTTCATTATGCTTTATATGTTTTATAAATAATATCTAGAATTGTTTTCTTGGTTTCTATACAATTTTCATTTATCTTGGAGAAGAGGTGTGCGTTTGGCTGCTCTCGAAGTCCATAAAGTCTTATTCAAAATATACGTTACACCTAAGTTACGTTTTGACCTATATAAACTTGACTTGCACACATGTTAAATTTAAAATAATTTTATGGTTAGGAAAATCATAGCATTATAATTTTGTTCCTCTTTTTATCTTAGTAGTTTTGTATATTGTTGATACCCAGCGGTTGAATACCAGTGACTGAGTGACATTTTCAGCTTGATTTGAGTTAATTTCCTGATGGAAAAGTATCAATATGGAATCCGCGTGATTTTCTTGGGGTTAAATATAAATGAGAGACAGTTTTTCTTAAAAGGGACTTTCCCCATTATATCTTTATTATAATTAATTAACCAAATCATTACTATTATTGTTATAGATAATGCATGTTAAAATTCTTTTGAATGCTTCCTCTAATTTGCTTTCTTTTGGTACTCAGCTTCATATGCTCACCTGTCAGCTTATTAAATTTAATTAATTACATTCTCATGTAGTATTTGTGAGTGTTTTCCTTTAATGAAATTATTTATTTAAGGTTCTGTGAATGGGAAAGATAATGTTTATAATTCAACAGTTCCTGTCAGTTTGTATTTCATTTAACTTTGTATTTTACTCTCATTTAAAAGAAAATGTGATAACTTGAATTAATAAAAGCGTATTTTAATTCTGAAATGTGCTTTTTTTTTGCATTTAATCCAAGTGGAAGAAGATCATAATATAATGTCTTAAATTTCAGAATATATTGCTTTTTCATGAAAGATAAGCAGGTTTACAAGAATCTGCCATACTGAGAGTTGCTGGAGGTTCTGTATGATTAAAAGCATAGTAGTACCTCCTCTTAAGGGACACGAAACGGGGTGGACATTTTGTCACTTTAAAAGATTCTCGTCTTGAGAGAATATATGCTAAAAATGTAATTGAAATATAAATTTATGTTGTATCGAGCTTTAAGTAAAGGATATATATGTATATATAAACTATATATATATATATATAAATGAATAACATAGTCGCAAGTATTTATTTGAATTTGAAGTTAGTGAAATATAAAAAAAAAAATTATTAAAAAGTTTAATTATTGCAAATAGGTGTGAAATGAACAGCAGATTTTTGTACTTACAGAAATTTATTGAAAATACATTACAGGGCTTTGTTCGAAAGCATGCGCATTGCAGGCACTTTTTTCCACGTGGATATTAAAAGTCATTGATGATCACTGTTACCAGAAACTATCGTGAACGTTTTGCATGGGAGGTGTAATTTATGGCTTAAAATACACCACCAAGTTAATACTTCTGTGTCACAAATTTAATTTGGTTCTTCTTCCTCTTCCTCATTGCTTCCAATGCTAGTTTTGTAAAGCTCACATCGTCACCTACAGTTGAAATAAAAAAGCAATTATGTAGTCTTTGGTGTCATCAGTACGCGCGCTTTTATCGACTTCTAAACAATTTTGCGTCTGAGCAATTCTACTAACTTTGACAAGCTCAAACAATTCATTTTCATCCGTAGTATTTTCACTAAAGGCACTCGAAATTGGAATTTCAAAGTCTGCTTTCTTAAAACAGTGCAAAACAAAACTTTGCGTTACGGATTTAGCAGCTTTTGTTATCCAGTGAATGACATTCAATAAATCGACAAATTTTGCAAGCTGATCGCTGATTCCGGAAACAGCTTGACAAATAAGATATCATAAAAATAGATTATTTTAATGAACCTTGAAGCTTCTAATCGTACCTTGATCCAACGGCTGCAATAGTTATGTTACGTTAGGTGTGGAGAAAAAAATCACTATGAGTTGTTAAGAAATAACAGAATATTTTTTTTCCTCCCAGCTTGGCCAATGCAAACCAAGCTGCATTGGCCAAGCTTGGGGTTTCACGTTAGGGAGCTTGAGGCATATATTGGAAAAAAGGAACCATAGAAGTCTTCTGTTGCCCAACATTGTTGGTCCGAAAATCATACTTTCAATTTTTCTGCTGCCGAAATTATTCAAAAAACATCTCCCATTGGTCAACTGGATTTTCTAGAGGCATTTCACATTCAAAAAAATCTTTCTGTTCTACTTAACGATCCTAATTCCAATCCATATTTGCCTCCAGCCTTTAAAGATATTATGTTTTAGTTCGGGTTTCATCAACAGATGGCGCCAGTGGCTTATCTCCTGTCCAGGCTTTCTTATCTTATCTAATAATTATATCCTATATCGTTTATTTGCGTTTTTGCGGCTGAGGATGATGGTTCGGTAAAACCAACGAAACTGTTCCTGTGAAAATTTGAAAATATAACGATGATTTTTGTTGTTTGACTTCTGAATTATTATTTGTTCGGCGTGTTATTGTATCTTAATTAGCCACCTACCATTTTCTATCGTTCGTTATCAGTCTGTTGCACACAAAATTTCCTTAACAGCATCCAAAACTTTCTAAAATTATCCGAACTCGAATCCGTATATCGGCGTCGCCACATAAATTTACAAAAATAAGAGTCAAAAATATCTTACGTAGTTCCGGACAGTCGGAAAAATGGCTATTAAGTAAACCTTACACACCAATCAATTAATGCCTGTTTTACCTTTCGTTGCAGATCTTACAGAAACTTCAAATTAATCTTACTACATTCAGCCATTCTACTGTCTAAACCATGAAATAAACAATGTACTTCCTAACAACACACACCTTAAAACCCCTAACAAAACATTCCATGGTTCAAAATTTGCCGAAATAATGCAAACGATAATAGGGTTTCCATAACATTCAACTACTCAGATTACCATAAATGAAATAAAAACTTCGCGATAATGCAAAGTGTACCCTAAAGTGAACTCTAACCATTTTTTTCCATTCAAAATGAAAAGAATGCGTGGATTCACCGACAATTTCTCGACGCACTTTTAGAATTTCAAACCGTCCAGATTTACGAAGTACTGGTATCAGGTTCTGTGTTCCTCCTTACTTGCTTCGGGAACATTACATGACCTGACTCGGAACAGGGAGCTTACTAAAGCTATGTTCAATAAATGTGGGAAGTAGACAAAACACACAGGAAGGGTATACGAAACCCTTTATTTTTCTCTCTTTACAATGATTTCCGGACTTCGGAATACAGAGACCAACCACTTGTGGTCTGAGCGTAAGAATATAAAAATATTAACTAAACTCTAACTAGACTTAACTTTGGATTAATAAACAAGTGGCTACTTGAAGATTGGCCGTATATTAACAGAAAGGCCGTATGTAGTACAGAGAACTGTTAACACTACGATACGTTTAAAATTATCAAGAGGATTAAACCTCTGGCCTTGAAGGCAACCGAGTAAAACTGCTAAGGCAAGCGGCCTGCTTCTACTAACTCCTTCCTCTCTCTCTTGCTTGGCAAAAAGCCACAACTTAAGTACTTGGCGTTCGCAAGACAAATTTGCATAAATGAGTTAAAGCTTTTAATTCTGGCCGGAAGTAGAAAATAAGAAGTGATAGTAAAGATTTAAAATAAAATAAACGTTAGTAAAACTTAAGATCCTTACACTGGAACTACAATATTCCATAGGGAAGAATCAGTAGATCACCTCATGTTTATCACATTGGAGTTAAAAAAAATTTTTAAAAAAAAATTCCAGTTACAATGTTGCTTTAAGTCCCGACTTGCAGCTTCGATGACAAAGCTATCTCCAAGATCTTCTTTATCCAAATATGTACGAAATTACACAAAATTGTTACATTTCCTATATTAAACAATTAAACATTTTATGTATTACTATTATTTATATGACTATTAAAATCAGATATGTAATTAAATGTCCACAGCATATGTGAGAACATATATAACAATGCTGTATCGTCAAGCTACAGACAAGTGCTTCCTCAGATCACAGATTCAATTTCAAACAATATGAAATTGAATTCAATATGAAACATACAACACAATATAGTTACGATGAGATTGCTGCGAATAACATCTGAAAATTCTTATCCTTGTAAAAAAATTAATAAAAGAATGAAGCTCAAAAATCTAGTCATATTTTTGGGAGCGACTAAACGCTAAGAATAAACATAAATTGAACATAAAGGGTGATAAACACTGATGTACAAATGCAAAATATAAAAATGAAATACAAAACATAATAACATCTAATTGTGGGAGAAGCATCTAATTGTGGAAATTTTTTATAGTTCAGCAATAAATACTACTCTATATATTAGCTTTAAATTCATTTGATTTGCCTTGATTCATTGGTTTTATTTTTAAGACAAGCCAAAAATTTGTGGAATATTAACTGAATGTACTCAGGATCTCAAAGTATCTAAAAATTATTTTTATTTCACTTAGCAAAACGTTTAGAAGTTTGTAGCAGTATTAATACAGTATAGGAATTAACACAAGTTACTTATTGAAATAAGAAAAACGCTTTCTGCCAAACGCTATCCTTATTTATTTTCACAGCATTGAAGTGCAGCTTTACGGTTTCACATAATAATCCTGCTTAATCTAAACGCCTGCAGGTCTAAATGCTTTGCATCTTAAGAAGGGTAATTTTCGTTACAAATCCGCAACGTCTTAAAGAAGTCAGCAGTATGGATAGGCGTTCGTGATGCAACAATGAGTGCTAATAAGTTATGAATCGCATTTGATAATTTGAGAAAAATAGTATAACCATTTAGATTAATAATTTACATAGTCTTAAATACCATTCAGTTTTGCGCTTAAGAATTCCTGTGAATGGGAACGGTCATCAAAAGAATGTCTTGTGAAAGAAAGGCAATTTTTCAAAACCATTCATTTCGTTCTGGAGTTTTAGATAGCTCGGAAATGCAATCCATCTTTGCATTCTCATTAAAACACCTTCATATTCGAAAATCAATAGAATGGAAGAAATAGTTTGTCAAAATGGAATTCGAACTTTTTGTGTTCCAAAGCGAAATCAGAATGTTATATTAACATGGTGTCATTTCTTTAATGCATTCAAAACTCTCACTAATATGTTAAATTTTTCTTTAGATTAAAACAGAATACAAGCATAAATTTCGCAAAGATAAGACAAATATGAAATAACATACGTAACTACAAAAGTATTTTTGCTTCTTATTAGCGAAATATAATAAATTTCAGTGAAAATACGATTTAGATGTTGCATAAAAAACAGGTATATATCTATATCCACGTGCAGTTCTTGGAGATCTACTATTAATGCTCGGAAGTGAAATTTCTTACTAAAAAGGAAAAAATTATCTTCTGCTTTCTTAAATAATTTGCTTTTGGGGGCTTGAAATTTTCGTATTTTCAAAAATAGTGTACATGACGCTTTTACTGTTTATCGCGATTTTTAAAAACAACTTACTGTGTGTTCTTATATCAAAAGACATATTTTATCCAACATAAAAGAGGTTTCAATCCTTTTAAAATTTTAATTATGTTATTTTAATTTATGTGCAGGTTAACTTAATTTACAAATTGCATTTATTTAAAAATGCAAACCACGCAAAGACTGGACTCTTTTTACTTCCTTCTAAAAAGGAAGTATTGTAATCGCGAAAAATTTCAGGTATTATATTTCAACGAAAATATCCATTTTGACTACTATCGAATGCAATTTAATGATTCTTTTGCGTCAAATCTATACGTAAGGGCAGAATAAAGGACTCTATCCCTCCACAAAAATCATTAGACTGATTTAAATTGAATTGTGAAGAGAATTTTTCGTGGCGTCTGTGTGTACGGACGTACGTATCTCGCATAACTCAAAAACAAAAAGCCTCAGAACTTTGAAATTTTGTATATAGGACTGCTAGAACATGCAGATGTGCCCCTCGTATTTTGGCTGCAATGCGTAATTTGGCTCGTATTTTGGCTCCAAAAATATATATATATATACCCTCTGTTCCTCGGCTCAGTGAGATCAGTTTCTTTGTTCTTACATGCTTGTAAATTGTGTATTTGTTGCTTTAAAAAGAATTGAATTATGTCGTTCTGGTTACGATTTTTATGCCTTTAGTTAACCTGCATGCAATAATTGGGGAATTACCAATAATTTTAAAGTTTTTTAAGTGCGGCTAAGCCTAATTTTTGATAACCATGGCAGCCATGTTTGTTTACATTCCAAACTTAGCAGGATAGTGGATTTGTTACCAATCTAGAGAAACAAGGTAACATCTTTTATTATTGCGAATTAAATTGTACTTAATTCAGTCTGGAATTATCATTTAGGTTATTAACTTGTTTTTCGTAGAAACTGTTATTTTAATCGTAAAAATTCTTTTAACTGTACTTGGTGTTTTATGTTTTTCTATATCTTTCAAATTTTAATAAAAATATTTCGAAATTTGTGTATTTTTGCCTTGCTGTGAAGTGAGAACTGAATTAATTAGTAGCACATGTGCATTAGGTAATCGACGCTGAATGGTCTAAGAAAAACTGTTCCTTTTTTTATTTGTATAATTTCTTTTATACATCGTTTTAGATTTATTATAGTATTTAAATAGAACTTGCATTCTTCAGACGATATCATTTTTGGACACTCTGAGTTATAAAATGAATGAGATGTAATGCTGTTAAGTGAAACTAGCGCCGAAGTACCGCTATAAATGAATCTAGTGAACTTTAAAGAATGTGTTTATTCTATTGTGGTTTATGCGCTATCGACGAAGTAGATTTAATTCAAAATTCGTTAACTGTAATTCAATATGTTTAAATGAAATCCAGGAAAATTGCGTATAATTTAATATTTTTTCCCAAGGAATACATGTGGTGTATACATCAGAATATTTTACTTCCTTGTACGAAGTAGAGGAAGTATTTGTAATCACAAAAATTCCGTCTACAAATGTACGTGCGTAAATATGTATGTATGTATCTCGCATAACTCAAAAGCGAATAGCCTCAGAATGTTAAAATTTTGTATGTGGGACTGCTATGACATATACATGAGCACCTCCCTTTTTGCTTGCAATCGATCGCACCAAAAGGATACAGATATATATGTATATATATATATATATATATATATATATACTACCTCTTTTATTATGTTCATTGACCTCAGTTTTTTTTAATCTTTTATGCAGGTATAATATATATATATTGTGCATTTTTGCTTCAAAAATTATTGAATTATGTTGTTCTTATCTTCCGGTTAAGGTTTTTATGATTTTAGTTAACTTCCACGCAATAGCTGTAGAATTATCAACAGTTTAAAAGTTGTTTAAATGCGGCTAAGCCTAATTCTTTTTTACCACAGCAGGCATATTTGTTTACACTTGAAACTTAGCAGAATGGTGGATTTGTTGCCACTCTAAGTAAGCTAAGCTTCGCGTCAACAAAGATTACATTTATTTTATTATTGCGAATTAAATAACGCTTAATTCAATCTGAAATTATCATTCAATTTTTTAAATTATCCCATACATTGACTCAGCATAGCGTCCACAACAAATTATGTCAGTTCTTACGCTTCCAGTGTCTTTTTACTGAGTGGGACCAGAAGTAAACTTTCAATTTTGTGCACCAAAAAATCTGCCTTCTTGTTTGCTGGCCGAATTGCTTGTTTTTGAGTAAAAGCTCTAATATTAATAGTAAAAACTGTTTGCTTTAATTGTATTTATGTTTTATGTGTGTCTATATTTTTCAATTTTTAATAAAGATATTTTGAGGTTTCATGTATTTTTTCTTTGTCGCGAGGTGAGAACTAAATCAAATGAATGAGAAATATATCTCTAATGAAATTCGAGGAAATAAGTTGAAACGAAATTCAGGAAAAAATGCGTATAGTTTGTAGTTATTAAGCATTTTGGAAGCAGAAAAGAGGAAAAATATGTAGTGCCTTCTCCGGGAATTGAACCACGGACACTCAATTATTCGCTGATCGGGCAGACCACTACACCACGAAAGGTCGCCAAGAAAGTGGGAGAAATACTTTATAAGTTTAATATTCTATACAAGGAAGTCATGAGTTGTACACATTAGATTTTTTTATACTTGTCTTTAATATTGAGACATTTGACAATTACATTGTTATAAGTCCTTTCTGACAATCTTCATTATTGTATTTAATAAGCTGATTTTTCTATAGTTACAGAAAGGTTTGTATAACGCGATATGAATGTATAATGTTTTATATACAGAAAGAAAATTTATTCGCTCATTTCATTTTCATGGCATAATGAAATTGAAAATTTCCATTGCATATTATGAGATTAACACATCTACGAAAGAATATATTAGATAAGTTATATAAAGAAATAATCAGGATATAAACCAAAAACTGCCCAAAAGAAGGACTTGCATTTGTCATTAAATGCTAATTTAAGCCGGTGACAAAATGTCATGGAATTTGTAAGGTAAGAGTGATATGCGTGGTAATAAAACACTGGCTGTTTTCTGAATACATATAAAACTTAATAACCTCATGTTAACATATAAAACTTTAGAAACAAGCTTGTTTTCTGATAATCCATTTTTACATTAGATCCAAACAGATACAATAATTTCGTAACGGGTAATAATGACAAGTTCTTGACAATACTCGTTTGACAAAATTCTTGATCCATGAATCTCTAGAGCAGTATTTATTATTAGTCCAAAGAGGCTTCGTCCCTAAAGGACTATTGTTTGTGTTTAGCGTAGCTTCATTATAAATGGCCGTTTCACGTTTCAAACAGTTACCACCAAATTTTAGTCATGCACTATATTTGAAGAAATTAAATAATGAAAAATCTGCATAAAAGTATGTCTATTTCTTGCATTGTGATAAAACAACGGTACATAGAGCCATCGAATTTTGAATGACGTAATCCTACTGCGAATACGGGCATGTGGAAGCCCAAATTTGTAATTTGTAATTTGTTTTATTATCGATTTCATATTTTGTAAAACTTTAAAGAATTTTTAATTAACAAACTCCAGGATTTCAAAGAGAGCACCAACGTTGCACAGAGAATTTTTTTTTTTTTTATCTCCAGCGCACGTGACTCTATTAAGGAAATTCTAGAGATATGCTCAATTTAAAACTATTTTGCGATATTATTCTTGGACTGAATTTTATGGTTTTAGTGCGAAGAACATGACATTCATTAAATAAAGGTAAGAGACAAAATGATAAACAAACGACCACTTGGACGTAATTTAATTATCTGTAGCCTTTCAGATTTTTATCTTTTTTCTAATTTTATTTTATCTCTGTTTTACTATTTGTCATTCAGAGGTTTGTAATCATTCAATGTATCTTTAGAAAAGGGATTAACAACTAATGAATTATCTATAACCAGAAGAATATTACACTTTTATAGAGCTCTGAAACGCCCAACCGGTATAGAGGTTAGCGTCGCTGACTGTCGTGCTGAAGAGCCCGGGTTCGAATCCTGCAGAAGGCATGGATGTTTGTAAATGTATAGTGTGCGTTTGGCATGGGAGCACTCTAAATATGCGGAGGTGCCGAAAGTCCTCTCGAGGATTTATTGGTAAGGAAAGAGGGGTGGAAAACACTCGAACCCGTTTCTCAGGGTGCTCTCCATCAAAATTCGGGGCGTAATTGAGCTAAATCGCACTTGTCACCTCTAAGGTGCTCAAGGCTGTTGTCAACGACTGGCGTAAACTTGTGCTTCTTGCTACGAGGAATTTCGTGAGTTTTGTGCTGCCTATGTCAGACAAGTGAGCATTAGCAACACCAACAACAGAAAAAAGAGCTCTACAATTCTCCCGTTTGGGAACGACAAGCTACTCCGTTTGCCCTAGACTTAACCTAAAATAATCTGAGGATAACAGAATAAAAAGCTTTTTTACAAAGTGATATGAATTCAGGAAACCAAATTAAAATTATGTAATCTGTAGATTAAATAAACTTTATCTGATTAGATGAAGCAAATTTCCGTTAGAATTCAGAATGAAATAACTCTCTCAACTGTGTGTTCATGCTGTAAGGTAGAAGAAGTTTTCAAGTGCAGTAAAAGTAGATTCTTTGGTTTTCCCGAGACGTATTTTTCCTGCGTACGGCCTCCGAATACTGATCGCAATTTAATTTTTGAAAAATATTTATATTTGTGAGAAATCGCGTTTAATTAACTAATATCATTCCCAACTTTCCTGACAATAAAGAGGGTCATTTTGTGCTCAATGACCTGAGATTACACTTACAGAAGACACAGAAGTTTTGAAAAAAAAAAGAATATTAAGAATGGTTATGTTTCTAGATTAAATATAAGCGTCTAACTGCTTGGTTGGAATGAAATCGAAGGCATGAATAAAAATTAAAAAGTAAGGAAAATAAAACTAGGTTTACATAAATTGGAAGTGTTAAAAACTAAAATATTCAATTCAATAATCATGTCCATGCAAATTACACACTATATCATGAGCAAACCACATTTATCATGTTTCTAAAAGAGCTTGTTGTGGATTCTTTTAAAGCATTTCTTCTGAGCGATATCAAAGGCTGACAAATCTTCATAATGCTCTGCCATAAATTCCATGTTTTCTGAATGTCGTGGTCCTTCTGATATAATAATAATATATATATAAATATAATAATAATAATAATAATTATATATATATATATATTCATACACATGTGTGTGTGTGTAAAATGTAACAAAATATTATAGCTGCTTTAAAAAACAATTGGCGACTTCAAAATTAACATTCTAAATTTGGTGATCTCCCCCTAGATTCATCTGTTCTCCCAAATTCAAGCATATCCTATTGTTATGCAATGTTTCTTGAAAAGGGCAACTAAAACTAAAACTAACTAATCATAGATTATCTGTACTTTTTCACCAAACTTGGTATAAATACCGCTGTCGAGTAAATGTTCAAAGTTCACTAAAAGACATTGGGCATTCTTTCAAAAAGGACTAAAATACATTTAAAATTATATATTGTTGCGTGCTTACTGGTTCGTTTGAAATGAACCCAAAAGTCCGATGAAAAATGAAAAAAAAAATATTATAATCACAACAAATATGCTTAAATTTCCTCAAATATTCGTGCAGTGCTGCAAAATCTCACAGTAGTTATCGTTTAACTATTCAAACGTTCAAAAGAACTTAATTCAAAACAGCTAAAGAAAGCTAATCCGCGAATTCGCTACAATCAACAAGAGCAGTTTTCTAAACAACAACAAACTAAGCAACTACAACGAACTGAGAGGTTTTGCTCCTTTTATACGATTTTAAAATCTCGCGCGAGAATTTTCTAGTACTTTCTCGAAATCAAAAAGAGATATTTATTAAATGTCAAATGCACGCGCTCTGGTATTTCTAATTTTCCGGCTTAGCTTCCTTTTAATATTGGTCACGCGCTGCACCACGCGGAAAATAAAACCATTTAATTTACAACTAACATAAGCTATTTAATACCAAATCCGTAACACTGCCCCTTTCCCAAGGACTGCACGTCCCGGGCAGTACAATCCCTGGACAGGAAGCCAACTTACAACTGTGGCATAAATACAATAATAAGCATTGCATTACAATAATAAACAACATGAACAATAAATGCAATAAATAAAACAAATCAAATGCTATCAAATACAAAATACAAATAAAATACTAAATACACATTTAGAAACAAAAAGGACCATGGTCTTACACTATTTACAATTATTTACACTACGTGCTATGGCCATAGTAATGAGCTAACCTGTCGTAAAGAACGACTTTAGGTTCGAACACTTACGGATCCGAACCACGACGTCATTCAGCCTGTTTAGGACTGTGTACGGGCCATCCCAAGATGACTGTAATTTCTGAATAAGTCCTTTCCGTCGAGTCGGATTCCACAACCACACCTTGTCTCCTTTGTGGAATTGATATTCAGTAGCTTTTGTGTCGTAGCGGGTCTTCATCTTCTCCGTCGCCAAGTTGACTCGCTCTCGTGCAAAGTTGTGCATCACATCAAACCGAGCCTGGAGATCTTGAATATATTCCTCAGGCGATGAAGGAGCATCCGAAGGGCGACCAAACAAGAGATCACAAGGCAGACGAAGGTCACGACCGAAGAGCATATGTTATGGGGAATAGCCGGTAGTCTCGTGGAGAGCACTGCGGTAAGCCAGTAAAAACAGTGATAATTTCTTGTCCCAGTCCTACTGGTTTCTGGAAACCACTAATGAGAGGTCATTAAGGATGGTTCGATTGAACCTCTCTACCATGCCGTCCGACTGGGGATGTAATGAAGTCGTTTGGGTTTTGTCAATGCCGAGTAGTTTACATAGTTCTTTGATTACTGCCAAAGTAAAATTCCTTCCCTGATCTGAATGTAACTGAAGAGGTGCTCCGAAGCTGGAAATCCAGTGATGTATCATCACCTCAGCTACTCTGACAGCCTCTTGATAAGGAATAGGATACGCTTCAGGCCACTGGTGAAGTAATCAATGATAACGAGTTTGTATTTGTTGCTATCTGCAGTTCGTGGCAGAGGTCCCAAGATGACAAAGGTGATACGTTCAAACGGCGCACCTACGTTGTAACGTTGCAGCTTGCCTCAGCTGTGTTTCCTCGGTCCTTTCTGACCTGCACAGGCATCGCAAGATCGGCACCAGTCTTGCACGTCATCCTTTGCATTATTCCAGTAAAAGCGCTCATGAACTCTCTGCAAGGTCTTCATTATTCCAAAGTGACCTCCTGTAGGGCTGTTGTGTAGTTCTATAAGGTCATCAGGAATCCGGGATCTTGGAAGTATCAGTCGCCATCGGAACGTCTTCCCATCATCCAATTCGAATTTCCGGTATAAGACGCCGTTTTCCAAGTGAAGTGAATCCCAAAGTGTCCAGTATTGTTTTGTTGTAGGACTACAGATAGAAATGTCCTACCAGGTAGGTTTTCTTTTTGATGACTCCACTAAATCAATTATGGGTTTAATGTCGCAGTCTTCCAGCTGGTCTTTCCTGACTTCATCATCACTCCACGGGTCTCCATCAGGCGATGTTAATGTTGTAATTTGTCTTGCGACCGGAGGGGTCTTCGCGGATTCGCAAATTATCCATGTTTTGCATAGTATGTCTGCAAAAGAAGTTTGGCAGAAGTTAAAATGTGTCCATGAACGTGTAAATTTAACAAACAAGTTATTTCTTCTTATGAAACTATATTCCATTAGATTTAATGAAAGTTCTAAAATGCAGGAACATATATCAAAGGAGTACTAGAATTGGCTAAAAAGCTGCATAGTATAGGTGAAGAAATTAAAGAAAATGTACGTGGAAAGGAAATAATAGTAAGTAGAATTGTTAAATTTCAGAAAACGCGTCTTTATCTGACAAACATACAGAAAATAATGCTGAAGATTTAGAATTAATTCACTTCGATAACTCGCAAGAAGATAAAGAAAATAATGAAGAAACATCTCTTGGCGATGATTTTACAGAAGATTCAGAAAGTTCTGAAGAGTTAATTAAATGTGAAGAAAATGTAGAAAGAAGGGTTTCTAGCAGATCAACCAAAGGGAAAGATTCTCTTATCAAGCAGAAGACGAAGAATCAATCTTACCTAAAAATAAAGATCTAGGAAGCTTTGAAGAAATTCTAAACTTACCAAAACGTGAACAAGAAGCTTGGATCAAGGCTATGCAAGAAGAAATAAATTCTCTAAAATAAAATGAAACCTATACACTTACAGAATACCACCAGGAAAACATGCAGTAGGCAGCACATGGGTGTTTAAGACAAAATATGATGAAACTGGTAAAAATATAAAATAAAAAGCACGCTTAGTAGCCAAAGGAGTTACTCAAAAACACGGCAGTAATTATGATGAAACGTTTTCACCAGTAGCGAAACACACTACGATAAGAGTTTTCTTAGCATGGACAGCGTATATTAACGCCAAGGTACATCAACTAGATGTTAAAACAGCTTTTTCGTATGACAACTTAAATGAAGAAATATATATATGGAAAAAATAGAAGGATTCGTGGTTCCGGAAGAAAGACATAAAGTTTGTAAATTACAGAAGTCGATTTATGGTCTCAAACAAGCAGCTAAGTGATAGAATGCAGAAATTGAAAATACATTGAAGAATCTTGGGTTCAGGCAAAGCAAAGCAGATCCGTGTCTTTTCACAAAAGTGGTTCGTGATAAAGAATTAATTTAATAGTGTATGTTGATGACATCCTAATAAGTTCTACAGAAGAAGGACTAATTCTCCAAATACTTAATGATTTAAAGAAACGTTACCAGATAACGCATCTTGGTGAAGCTAAATATTTTTTTGGCATGGAAATAAATCGCAAGGAAGATGGAAGTTATCTCTTATCACAGAAAAATAAAATAGATCAACTTGTCAAGCAATTTCAACTTGAAGAAGTGAAACCCGCTAGCACACCAATGGAAACAAACTATTATAACCTAAACAAGGAAGAAAATCTCCTAACTTCAAATGATTAATTTCGCCAAGCTATTGGAAGTCTTTTCTATATATCGTCTATCACAAGACCAGATATCACAGCTTAACTCACATACTCACATACTCAGCAGGTGTAATAATCCACGTCAAAAGGACTGGAATGCTGTTAAAAGAATCATTATAGATACTTAAACACGACAAAGAATCTATCCTTACAAATTTCGTCGAGTGAAGAACCTAATATTACAGTTTATTCAGATGCTGATTGGGGACAAGATATTGAAGATAGAAAATCTACATCAGGAAGTGTTATTTTATTAGGAAAAAACTGTATTTCGTGGTTTTCAAGAAAACAAACTTGTGTTTCTTTATCCTCAGCAGAAGCTGCATATGTTGCACTATCACAAGCTACGCAAGAACTATTAAAATTAACAGAAGATTTCAATCTACCCCAAACTCTACCGATAAAGGTATTTGAAGATAATCAGTCTACTATAAGACTTGTAGAATCTGAAATATTCAGTTCGCGCACAAAACATATTGATACAAATTTCATCATATACGCGACTTGAATAACAAAGGAATAGTAAAACTTGCTTATCTTTCAACAGAGCAAATGGTTGCTGATATTATGACTAAACCAATTCCTAAAGCTAAATTTCAGTTTTGCATGAATGAATTGCAATTGGTATGAGTTTCATTAGCAAAACCGGGGCAATGTTAGCATAAATTTAGGTATTTTCCATAATGAAACTCGAAAGGCATACGAAACGAACGTGCGCCAAGATATATATTGGCGAGAGAAAGGCGTTTTATTGTGTCTTTATTTTACAAAACTTCCTTATGTATACTAATTTCTTACGTAAATTTCTTACCTAGTTTCTTATGTTTTTCTAAATCTCTCAATAGTTTATCTTTTCTGGTTTTCAAGACAATACTGGCATGTTACAGCAAAGTTAAGATCTGTTGAGGGAAAGAGAAGGCTTAGCATGCTTACAGCGATTCATTGAAGTAAATGCATTTTTTAAATATTTTACTACGATTTGGGCAGTTTTATAAATATTTATTATAACCTAATCCTTCCGAATATATTACATCTTCAAATTTCGTTGTTTAAGAAGAGAAATTATTTTTAATTCATGACCTCTTCAGTAAAATATCTAAAGTATGATGTGAACGAATTTATTTTACAAATAATAGCCCTGACATTTCTTAATTCCTTCTGTATAATAATTGTTGAGTGAATGTTTTCTTATTATGTTCCATAACGCATGGTTCTGTGTGAAAAAGTATTTGCGTTAAACTGAACACACCAACCAGCTTATTCTGTCCAGAAAAATAACTACATTTAGATGTTTATAACTGTTACCAAATCGAATAATTTGCGACTTATTTACAGGGTCTCACAAAATGAATTTTGGTATTCCCGAAAGCATGCACAAGTGTATATGGATTGTAAATAATAATTTTAAAACTATGCATTCACATTATATGTAAATATTTATGAATAATTTAATAATTTTGATAAGTTTATTAAAATTTATTATTTAAATTTATTTTTAAAGCAAACTCATGACGCTTTTCATAGAGAGGAAACTAATGGCAGGTTAAATGTTTAGCAAATCAGTATATCTGGTTGCATCTTTAACAGAACAAATAATACACGTGCAATAAATTATCAGCTCCAGAGTTATTACAACCTTTAATTAACAATGCACTTTACTTTTTAATTATGCCTTGCTTCTGAATATAACCCTCTGTAGTTATCACGGAGTTGATAACAGAAACTTCATTCCATAATTTGCGTTTGACCTTTCAAGAGGTATATAGTTGCGAGATCCTTTTGAAACTTCCTACATATATTTTAGACAGCAATATCACCAATCCATTGAAAAATTCGTTAAATGAACCAGAAACGTGAACTAATTGGAGAATACTAACAAAAATTAAAACAATAATATACCCGACTTAAAAATGGTTAAATGAAATTAATTTATCCTTATTGAAATCAATAATTATCAATATTTAAATAGCGAACTCGGAAATATACGTCAAGTTTTTTTTGCATATTGTTGCCGTCGAAGTATATTTAAAAATCAAGCAATACTCTTGCGGTTCTTCCCAAGCAAATTAATAAATGCATTGTTAGAATATTCAATTCGAAGTACAATGCTAGGAGATTATCCGAGAATGATGAATTGTTAAAATAAAAGGTACAAAAACTTTCTAAACTGTCTTACGCACTCATCAACCTCTCCGTCATAACTATTAAAATTAAATCCATAATCCTACTCCCGCATTGTCAAGAACATACACTTCGAGGATTTGAATCACATTTTTCTTCAAAACTAAAATGATCCATCGAAAGAAAACTGAACTCATATATCAAAAGATATGACAAACAAAATCACGTTTATTTTGTGATACATATCTAGGAAAACGTTTCACAACATTTGCTGGAAGAATAGAAAATACAAAATAACCGAAATTATCAAAATATTTGCTGAGAAATAAATAAATATTGTTTATGTAATGCACGAAATGGAAAGCTGAATAAAATACTCAGCAATTTAAAAGGAGTTTTGAAATTTACGATAATAAAGAATTGATAAAATGATTGTTTTAAATGCTTATGTCTTTTCTAACAAGCTGCTTTTGTGCATCTTCTTCATGATTCACAGATGTACTGAGAAATACTGAGAAACAGTACACAACAAAGTTTCTCTGTATAAAGCTGACGTGGCTAAACTACGGATGTTTAGCTTTCAAAATGAGGCTCATATAATAAATTTTCTTTCAAAATATAATTGAAATATAAACAGAAATCGTGTTGTGACATGTTTTTTAACAATTAGTAATGCTAATTCAGAAGTCAAACAACAAAAATCAGCGTTATATTTACAAAATTTTCACAGGACTAGTTTCGATGGTTTTATCGAACCACCATCCTCAGCTGCAAAACCGCAAATGAACAAGATAGGAAATAATGATTAGATCAGGTAAGAAAGCCTAGACAAGAATAAACAAGTGGTGCCATCTGTTGGTGAAACCAGAACTAAAACATTATTTCTTTAAAGGCCGAAGGCAAATTTGGATTGGAATTAGGATCGTTAACTAGAACAGAAAGATTTTTATGAATGTGAAATGCCTCTAGAAAATCCAGTTCTCCAATGGAAGATGTTTTTTGAATAATTCTGGCAGCAGAAAAATTGAAAGTGTGGTTTTCGGACCAACAATGTTGAGCAACAGTCCATCGAAACTAGTCCCGTGAAAATTTTGTAAATATAACGCTGATTTTTGTTGTTTGACTTCTGAATTAGTATTTATTCGGCGTGTTGTTGTGTCTTAATTAGTAATGCATTTGTTTTTCTACCTACCAAAATTAACTCACCTTAAAAGATGCAAAAAGGGAAATATGTATTCCAACATACACAAAAATTTGGCAAACATGAATTTTTCATTAACAGGAATGATTTACAAACAAAATGAAAGTATGAGTAAGTAATTGAAGCCCAATAAGCAAATAAAATGCGAATTAGAAAGTACATTAAATGACTTACAGGGAATTGGCTGAGATTAGAGCAAAAAGAAAAAATATTTTTAACATCTAACTAATTAAAATGCTTAATACATTTGGACAAAAGTCAGCTAAACGGATTAAATCTTCTCCAAACAATGTGTTTTGGAAAATTCTTTTAACTTAATGCCTCAGAAATCTTGGGAAATGATTTAAAAGAGCATTTTACGTTCAACATTAAATATTAAACTATTATGGGAATAAGATAATTGTTTTAATTCAGAATACCTTTCTCATGGAATTTATGATTTTTGAGCTTGGAATAAGGCTTATGTAAAGCATGATTAAATTCCTGTGCAGGTGATGAATTCTTACCTTCACAATAAATGTTAATTACACTGTGACCTAGCATTACAGCATATAGCAGCTACTTTGCGAGGAAGTTTTGACGGTTCAATTAGCCGCATTGCACTCAGCATTTCCATCCGCACTGCTGGATTCATTCGCGACGCTCTTCTCATGAATTCTAGTTATTTATGCACAACAAAACGCCGTTCTATAGTATGCCATTAATATTCATTAACAGCTGAAAGATGTCGCTTAACAAATTGAAGCTACACTTGGACTCGCTTATCTCTCAGTCGGTAGACCGTTTGATGAATTGGGAAAACTGCACAAAATATGCTCCTATTCTTCCCATGTAATTATTCTTCTTTAATTTCGTGTCGCTACCTCGCTCAATTTTGTCTGTGTTCCACGGATAATTTGTCTTCCCCTTCTGTAGTTTGTGTGATGAATGCTGGAGTGCATAAAGGAATTCGATTTTACTCGTGAAAAAATTCAAATTTTGTTTCACTTTTTAAAAGCAAAATGAAATATGATTGCTTTAGACTAAGTTAAATATTTTTTTTCTTAGTAAGGAAATTGATATTATTAACTGAAGCTTTAATAGCAATTTCTGAAATCTAGCTAAAGACCTAAAAATGGCTTCTATTGTTTAAACGCAAAATAATTTTGTAAGATAGTTACATTTTTCATTTAGAAAATGTAAAATAAAAAGCCCAAATATTTACTGCATGGGTTTGATTAAAACTTATATCTGTATTAGATGTTTGTATTGCATTGAATTTGCAGTGCAACACAGGTTTCTAATAGAATTTTTACAGTACTGAATTTCCAAGTACTTACAGAGGATTTACACATAATTAATTTGATTTTAGAGTCCTTTAATTTACAAGTTGTTGACCGCTAATTTTGTTGCTATTCAATAAGGAAAGAAAGCATCTTAAATTTTCATAATCTATGGTTATCAGTCTACTTCGAATAGTGTGTATGAGTTTGATTTTCAGATGGTGATACCGTATGCAGAAACCGTGTTAGATTTTATGATTATGTAATGCATTTATTTATTGTTACTGCACAATTTTATTTTCCAAAATTGATCCAGCAAGCCAACATAGCATTCGGCTATAATAACGATAATTCCAGAACACTTATTAGCTGTGTAAAAGCAAATGTAGATGGAGAATACGTTTCTAACAAAAACATGAAAAAATTTAGACTCATTCTCGTAGCCCACAAAAATCAAAAATTGCGTTAGCTGTGAACTTGGTTTTGTTCAGCAGCCAGATATTTCGAAGATTTTGCGGCTACAATAGCAACTGAATCTGTACTTTTAGATGTTGCATGTTGCAACTTTTGCCAAATGATGAGAATTTTGTTATCATGTGAAAGAAACTTTGCAAGACGAAGATTCTGACGTCATTCTAGCATTTAGTGCTGAAACGATATTTTGTTTATCTCTTCAGCACTAAACGTTTGACTGGCGCTAAAATCGCATCTACGATAAACGACGCAAAATTTAGACACGCGGATCCTCCTCATTGATATTGATCCATCGAGATATATTGCTACATAAATGTTGAAGTACTGGATATTTGGATCGGTCAGCATGGGAAAAGAAAATGTAGCTTTGTTTGGATGCTTATCACTGACTCATCAAAGATATGTCTAGTGTTTTTCGTTTTTTTTTTTTTTTTTTTTTTTTTTTTGAATGTGAAGAACATCGTTCATGCGCCTCCGTAACTTTCAACATTAAACGAAACTCATGAAGCTCAATTTATCTCCTTCCGTACCCTCAGCGAGGATTCTTATAGTGTGACGGACAGAACTTGAGTACCGCTTGAATGTGTTTCTATAACAAGAGGAGCAAATATTAAATTCATAGCAATCTAAGATTGAAATATGAATGATTTTTACTTCATTTCTTATTAATACAATATTTGCTATACGTTAAAATACATAGTTTATAAACTTAATAAATAATATGAAATAATAATTTATGTGTAAATTGAATCTATTTTTACATATCTCATTAAATTAGATTTCAGTTACTCATTATTTATAAAATTATAAAATACTGTATATGACTTCTTTCTGGGAAAGGAAACACTTTTATCTCTTTAAATATAACAATAAAATTGGATTTAATATGGTCACAAATGTCGAGAAGATGCTAAATGTTTTATATTTAAGACTAAATTTTAAAATCTTCGAAAATCAGGAATGCATTTCTTAAACTTACTTGAAATTATGAAATCAATAGGTGAAGCTGATACATAGGAATTTATATGTTTATATTTTTTTCTTTTTGTTTTTTAAATTTATTTTGTTTTAAATTTATTTTTAATTTTAAATTTGTATGCTTATCATGTTTATTACGTTTACTTATTATACGAAATTGGCAAGTTTTTTTTTTTTTTTTTTTTTTTTTCGAATTGTGTTATTACATATAATAAATTATTTGGCTGAGAAATGAGAAATTTAGAATCCATAATACCATGTAAAACTAATTGTGATAATTCGGCAGCAGTGCATGGGGTGAAACTTTCATGAGAGATCAATAACTTGCTAATAGTCACTTACTCGCCTGCGACGTTCGGGACGGATGACGTTCACTTTTAAATCAGGGTTCGATTCCAAAGTGAGCGCCTGAAAAGCAGTGCTCTATTAGAGCAAATGTTTGGTGCATCCAGACATAATAACTCTAGCCGCAATTGAATATATTAAAATTAACGGGAATAAACTTCTGAGTAGAAAACAGTATATTTTCAAAGATTGCATTTTTTAAAATCCACTGTTCTCTATGTATAGTTGCATGCATACGGGTTCGTAAAAGATTGAATGTACACAAGTCCGATGATAGGTTAATAAAATACATTTTATCAAAATAAACACCTTAAAGTTCTGGAATTTTCCGCAGAAATATTCGTACGGGTGTTCACAGTATCAGTAGTTACTCATATAGTACAATCAGTAGTTACTCATATAACAGCTAAAAACGTTAAACACAACGGAATGCAAAACGCATCAGAAAGCTAACCCGGAAATATCTGCGATCTCAGCCTGAAATAAAGTTGTAACTCGCAACAATAACAACAGTAACAACTGTGAACACATCTCCAGCTTTATATAGTTTTAAACAGGGCGTAGATATATTTCTATTGCTTTCTTCTTCTCGAAATTACTCGAAAGCAATTTGAAAGTCGAATTACGGTTCGAACTAATATAGTGATCAATTATTATTATAGTGATATTCTGTTACAATACTTATTAGGGTGACAAAGGGACCGGGCCAAAATGTCGCCAAATACGACAAATAATACATGTCGCCAAGTTTGGTGACTTATGACGATTTCTCGCCAAATTTGCTCACCAAAAATAAATTACCAAAACCGTTGTCAGCTTGGTTGAAAGCAAGTTCGTTTAACATTTACCCAATGTTAAACGAACTTGCTCCTGTATTCTTACTTTACCGACATAGCTTCTTTCTTAAGATTTTTCGCTTTACATTGCACAGGAAAGTATAACAATTTCATACATAATTGCACTAAAACCATCTGCCTACGAACAAACTTCGTTATAATATATTTTCCGAACTTAAAGAAAGACTTAAAGATATAATTCATCATCTAACGTACAATTAATGATAACAAGTTTTGCATAAAATTAATGAGGAATTCGTATTAATACCAGTATAATACTCGCAAAAGTCTTTATACCCAACTTTTAGTAATAGAAATTAGGTTTTCTGAAATAAACGAATACTCTCATATTTAGCCTATAATTGAAGCATTTGCACATAAATGCTTTATAATGTATTTTTCTGTTGTTAGAAATGTATATAATTATTATGACCAATGAAATGATAAAATAAAATGCATAATAATTGTAAAATTTAGTAAAACGTTTTATTAACGAAACTCTTATTTCGTACTGCACTTCTACCAGAATTTATCCAGCTACTCTATTAGTGTTTCATTCTTAAACAAGATATTTAGGTATTAAATTTTCTATTTATTATATCTAAAGCTATGCAATATTAATATTTATACTCTACTCCTGAAACATATTGTTCTTAATGCAGCGAACAACAGCATTTCCGGTAAGACCAATCTCGAAAACCTTCTGATTTAATTTACTCTTGACTGGCATAGCGTAAAAATGGAAAGAGAGCAGATGGTCGCCATATTTTGCTCGAAAGAATGCATTTATTCTAAACTACGTCACACAGACACCAAAAAGTTAGGAGTTTATTCAACTCTAAATGTCTAGCCAGGTATTATATGAACTCGGAAGCGCAATTCAGATTTTCCTGAGCGCACATCAATGAAGAAAATTTAATGCAATATAACAATTAAAATCATGAAATTCATCTATATTGATCCAACAGATACTTAAAAATTACAAGCTTTATTTCAAGATATATCAATATTATTTTAAGATTCAATACACAAAATATAATTTTCCAATTACATCATTCCTTTAATTTAAATCGAAAACTCTTCATTACCTATGATATCATTTATTCGAATAAAGTATAATGATCCCCATCCACTCTCTAAGAATTAGAAATAAATTAATGGTGTAAATTCATGTTGCGTTCAAAGGAATTTTGGATGTCAGTATCCCTTTCGGGGAAATATCGTTTTTCACTCCTCAGTTGAAAAACTGCTATTGAAATTGCAATCTATTTGACTTTCTCTGTTATGTTTAGTCTGCAAAAACATTTTGTGAACAGTTTTTAAGAAACAATATGCAAATCTGAAACTGCACACGATATATCAGATGTATTATATTTCAGTATTTCCAGTATTAATATAGGAAACCTTCTAGCTCAGAAATTTATAACATTACAGGAATGACTGTGTTGTATAATTTTGTAGTAACCCAGTTATTGCATGAGAAATTATTAATTTTTGTTTCAAGTATTTTATATTTTTTCATGTGTTTAATTATTTCATAAAATTAAATGAAATGCATAATAAATTAAATTAACTTTAGCATTTTGTTAATATTCATATTTATATTTCTTTTATGCTGAATGGCAACAAGTAGTACATATTTATATTTATATTTCATTGTGCTGAATGTCAACGAGTTTTCATTCATGATTACTTTGGTTTTCCGAACGTTGCTATTCTAGTAGCGTTTCAGTTTGATAGCTGAAAGTTAAAGAGCAATAAATTTAGCTATTTGTTTGTAATTTATGTTGTTCCTAATAATAATTTTGTTTGAACATTGGTAACAATGGCCACATCTTGGTGACCCTGATTTATTTTCGAAATGTCAACAAATGACTCTTTTGAAACTGCTGTGAAAGAACATATGCATTCACCGGATGCTCAAATTAGGCTTTCTGGAAGACTTCTGTCTTCTGTACCTGCTTGGAGAAGCTGTTCCGTTTCAGCAGCAGCCCATAGATATAATTTATGTTGCCTGGATCTGCTTGCGCTTAACTGTGTATGCAGCTCGATATCCGCTAGGAAGCGAGCTGTTCTCTTTGGTCCGCATTACTTGTTTTTGTATATTTGTCATATGTTTTATATATATATATATATGTAGTGGAGGAGTTGAAGATGCTAAATAACAATTCCAACGTTGTTTTCCACACCACAGAACATTTAATAAAGATAATCAGAAGAAGGTACAGATTAGATTAAATACAAGTGCCGTTTGATACAAACAGGATTCTGTATAGTTTTACCAGTCTTATCACATAACCGATTAGTGCCTACTCGCATTTGCTAGTGTTATAAAGTCAATATACCACCTTCGCGTGGAAAACTACAGTTCCTTATTCTACACCTTCACGTGCAGACAGACATCTCACCACCTTCGCGTGGGATAGCAGAAGAGTCTCTGTCATACTCCTCTTTCACCTCGCTGCTGGCGCATCGGTGAGGCCCTCTGGTGGTTGTGTCGCACTTACGGATACTACAGTTCGGCCTTCCTGACGCTTTTTCGTCCTCGAAAACACGGATCAGCAACACTGGAACATCAAGACAGCACCTGAAAATAAATTTTAAAAAAAACAAAAGAAAAAAGGAAAAAAAAACAAAAAGAAAGAAGTGTGGAAGAACCACACATAGTTTTATATAGTAGAAGTCCACGGCTTCATGAGATCAGCTGCTGTAGTGGTACATCCAGGACCTACATGGTGTCCCACTTTTTCCACCTGGTAACGATCTTTGCCTTTCTTCGCTGTTACACGATATGGGCCGAAGAACTTTGGCCTTTACTTTAGTCCACCTCCATACTGCGTTCTTTGTATGGCAACTAAGTCGTTCACATTGTATACTTGTGCCTCTTTTCTCTTCTTGTTGTATGTTTTTCTATTCTCTTCCTGAATTTTTAGAATGTTTTTCCTTGCTTCCTCTCTCATATCTTCTCGATCTTTCATCATAATATTTCTTTCTTCTTCTTCAAGAATTTCCATAATCTTTAAGTCTTCTCGATTTCTCATTTTAACACCAGTGAGAAGCTCAAATGGAGAACTCTTTGTGCTTCTGCTCTTAGTGCTGTTTAGGATCCTTTGTACATCTCCAACATACTTGTACCACTTAATTGGATCATCTATGGATAATTTAGATAGGACTGGAATCAGAGTGAGATGAATCCTTTCCACTTGTCCATTTCCTCTAGGAACGCCGGTAGTTGTGAATATGTGCTGGATCTTTTCTTGACTACAGTAATCTTTCAGCAAAGTCTTTAGAGGTAAACGCCGTACCTTTATCACTTATAATTCTCAAAGGACTACCGAAATTTGATTGTTGCAGTTTCAGCTTCTGCAATGCCTCTTGAGCTAATGTAGACTTTACTGGATAGAGCCACACGAACTTTGCGAATGCATCAACCACGGTTAAGATATGATTGTAGTTCTTATTTGTCGACGGTAATGGTCCTATAAAATCGATATGAAAAGTGCTCAAAGGGATACTATCTTTTGGTATGGGATTCAGCAATCCTTCGCTCTTACCTCGTTTTCTGTGGCACAAAATACATTCTACACAATTTGAAATAACTTGCTCAATTCGTTTTCTAAGGTTAGGAATATAAAAGTCGTTTTTTAGCAGATCTTCTGTTTTAGACACTGCGAAATGTCCCTTATTGTGGATACTACGTATGATTTCATATTCTAATGCTTCGGGTACCACAAGTAACTCACGACCTCTGTCAAACTTGTATAATACTCCATTTTTCACTAGAAAATCTTTCTTTAGTCCTTGCTCGACTAAGGATTTTAGCAACTGGAGACGCTCATCACTTCTTTGCGCAGCTGCAATTTTGGCTGTAATTTCTCCCTGAGAACAAGTAATCATCATAACATCGTTTCTACTTAACGAATCCACATGCTTCATTTGTTGCCCAGATCTGTGAACAATTTCATAGTCAAATTCTTCTAGAAGTAACGCTCATCTCGCCACTTTAGGGGTTAGATCTTTCTTAAACATGGTCTTCTGGAAAGCATCGCAATCCGTAACTATCCTGACCTTAGATCCTAAAAGGTAATTCCTGAATTTCTTTAGAGCCTCTACTATAGCTAAAACTTCAAGCTCATAACTAGATAGCTTCTCTTGTTGGAGACTAGTTTTTTTTACTCATGAAGTAAATGGGGTGTAACTGTCCATCATCTGACTTTTGTAGCAATACAGCGCCGAAACCATGACTGCTTGCTTCTGTATGCAATTCTAATGGTGCTCCTTGTTTAAAAATATGAAGAACCGGACTTGTGGATAAAAGTTCTTTCAATTTATTAAATGCATCTTTTTGCTCAGGCCAAAATTTGAATTCTGCTCCGTTACGAAGAAGATCACTTAGTGGTTTCGCTATTTTTGAATAATTGGCAATAAATTTTCTAAAATACCCAGCAAGGCCCAAGAAACTTTGAATCTGCTTAAGGTTTTTGGGTTCCGGGAAATTTCGAACAGCCCTGGTTTTTTCAGTAGAGGGGCGAATTATACCATCCTCAATAACATACCCGAGAAATTCTATTTTTCTTTTCAAAAATTGGCATTTCTTAAAATTAATCTCCAAACCATATTCTTTGGCTACTTCTAAAACGCGTTTCAACTTTTCTAAACCTTCGTTCTCATTTCGTGCTGGAATAATAAAATCGTCCATGTAAGTAACAACAGTGTCATCCCGAATTAAATCTCTAAACACATTATAAATAAATCTTTGGAACACACTAGGGGACGTGCACAAACCAAAAGGTGCTTTTAGAATTTCGTACAAGCCTGCATGAGTAATAAATGCCAAATATTTAGTACAGTTTTCCTCAACTGGAGCATGAAAAAACATTTTTTAAGTCTAATGTCGAAAAAACCTTTGCTTCACCCAAACGATCTAAAACCTCTTCTACTTATGCCATAGGAAAAGAATCCTTAACTATTTTTTTATTTAACTGCCTGAAGTCAACACAAATCCGTGTCTTCCCCGATTTTTTTCTACACAAAACAATTGGCGAAGCATATTTTGAACACGACGGCTTTATAATCCCATCCTTTAACCATTCATCTATTTGATTATCAACAATTTTTTGATCAGCGAAAGGAATTTTCCTCGAACGCTGAGAAACTGGAATATCATCTTTTAATATTACTTTCATTTTTAAGTCTGTACTGCGCGGCTTTTCTAACGGTTTATACTCATTAATAAGAGTGGAAACAGTATTGCGTAATCCTTCAGCTTTAATATGCCATAAATCTGTTTCGCTGTCTGCCTCAATGGCTGCAGATATAAAAGACAAAAAATTCCTTCCCGAAGAGATGGAATCATTTTCATATTGCGTAATCATCACCTGGTCACAACAGATCATTTTTAGACAGAAAGGGGGGAAAATACAGTCTGTTATGAATTCATCAACCATCGCTGCTTCTATCTCTTTTTGTTTTTTGCTTTCGCATATGTTGTGTAGCGAATTTAATTTAAGTGATTCATAAAAATCAAAATTTTAATTTGTAATTATTCAAAATTTGAGCTACACAAGTTTGGTTATATTCTTTTTTTTGGCCTATTAACTCTAGTGTAATATATTTTGGCTTTCCGAGTTTACGCGAACTGCGTCTTGAATCTTGTACACGCAAGCAATGGATAAGTGATTTTTTTCACGTAATAAACTCAGTTTTTCATGTCAAAAATTAATTTGATTTCTTAGTATTTAATATCATTAGTTGCAGAAAAATTAGCTCTTTAATTTGGTATAACTTTCGTTTTTCTAACTTTAATTGCATTTCAGTTATGAGCTTTAATTAGTAGATTTTTCTTCGCTTGCTTGTGATTTAGTTAAAGGGGGATGAAATGCCTTCCTTCCGAATTTTCCTATTATTATATTTTTCCTTCCGGTTGAAAAGTCACTTTTTGCGAGTTTTCAGCGTTCTTTCGTTGGGACCCTTGCAGGGTTGTTGAAATTCCTAATTTCCCCCTGTCACAGGTGGTGTTTATTTGGCGAGGGTTTGGCGACATAGATTTTCCGTTGAGGTTTCAAAGTAGTGGTTTTGGCGAGTTTGATAACATGAGGGTATGCTATTGTTGCAACTATTTTAACTTTCGGCGAAGAATGGGTTGCGCCAACTTGGCAGTCCGGCGCTCTCCCTTTTAACGGGTTGTTTTGTGGGACGAGGTCACTTTTCACTTTTTGACACTTCTTTTGCCCTTTGAATTGCATCTGCCGGAGGCGACAGATGACTCCGACGAAGAAAATGGAGCTTCGCCCCGATAGACCTACGGGCCTCTTGGCTAAGCGCTTTGAGCGCGGGCCGTAGGTATGGGCATCTATGTCTTCGCAAACATTTCGAAATTCTTTCATCAGTTTTTTTTTGTTGTGTGTGTTTGTGTATCTCAAGAAAAATATACAGAAGTAAATTTCTAGAAAAATGATGCGTGCTCCCAGCTCACCCATATGATTCGTCGCTTTACTCTGAAACAGAGCGTTAATTTACAACCGTTGCTTTTGGAACCTGTTAGAATTTGATTCCTCATTTCCCGCTGAAGATGTCAGGGAATTGGTTTGAAAGTTAGTTCCTGTTAATTTCCTCGTATCTCCATATCCGGGACTGTATTCAATTTTTTGGCCTGTTTAGATCCTCATTTGTTCATCATAATCTTCTAGTATCTCCAAATCCGGAACTGTATTTCACTTATCTTGCCGTATTGGAACCTCATTTGTTCATCCTAAAATCTACTAGAACTTCTAGGCTACCGTAATGTCTCCATACAATTCGACGAACATTTTTTTTTCCCTTCAACAGGCTGCCAGCATTCCTCATGAGTTTCAATGGATTTTTTTTTTTTTTTTTTTTGTTTGATTTCCCTCTGCTCAGCGAACAGATAAGTTCTTTTCTTTTTTTGGTTAATTCTTGGTTAGTTAAATATTATAGATTTCTGCAGTTAAAATGATTGAATTAACTTAATTTGTTGAACCTTAATTTTTTTGTAGTTGATAACTTTATCCTAACTCTATTGAAATCATTTTTCTTTGGTGTATCAATTAAGTAAAAGCATTAAATTGAATAAAGATTTATAACCTTATTAAAATTATTGTAACTTAACTTAATGGTTAAGAAAATTAAGTTCTTCAGGAAATTATTTAATTGAATTTTTTTTGAATTACTCATTAGTGAGGATGATTTGTAATAGTGCTTGTATTAGAGCATTCTTGCTTCTCCCAGGACGAACTTGTTTGTAGAAGAGTGAATGTGTCAGTACTTATCTTTATCCGGTTAAACCATATTTAATTAATCAAAAAGAAAAAAAAATTAAATAATAAAAATTATTATGTGCAATAATAGTATTTAAATGAAGGTATTGAGTGCAATATTAAGCAATATTTTTTGTTGTATTGATGAATTCTGTGTGAAGTGGAAAGTGTAACTTGTTAAATTTATTTTTTTATTATTTTCTCCCCGGGGAGGGTAGTGTTCTTAAATTTATAGTTTATTTTGGTATGTTTTACCAGATTTGCAATATTAAATTTAATAGTAATTACAAGGATGTAAAAAAATAATTACTCAGAGATGTTGGATGTGTAAAACAATAGTTCAAATTTTGTTGATTATATTTTGATTTTTTTCAACTAATGGATATATATATATATAATTTGCATTAATAGTTAAATAAATAAGTTTTCCTAGATCATTCAAAGGTTAAATTTATTTTGTGTGTTTATGATTTTTACCATTCTTTACTCAAATGAATTTTAAGGGTTAATCCGGAATAAACACAACGCAAAATTTTTTTAACTTTATTGTTACTAGTACTTTTCTGTGGTAAGAGTATTATGGTGTTATGGTAAATTAGTAGGGTATCCTTTTGGTAACTTAGGAAAATTAGAAGGGTAAAAAAAAAAAAGAAAAGAAAAGAAAAAAACTCCATAAAACATAAAGAAAAAATAAACTTAGCCGTTTCCGCTTTAACCACGTGACCAAACGAACTTTTGAGTTCTATACGTCCACTTGATAATTTATTCGGAAAAAGAGATTTCTTTACAACTATCAATTCACTTCCAGAATCTATTAAACATATAACTTTCTTACCATCGGTCAACAGTTCAATAAATTCTAAGTTATTTCTAGCTGCATTATCCGATTCAATATCTAACACAGATATCTTTTTTGGAGACAAACTTTCCTCCTTTTCTAACCGTTTGGGACAATTTCTCGCAAAGTGAAATAATTCCCCTTTACTCCCACAAACATAGCAAATACATTCTGGTTTACTACTACCCTGATTTACAAACTTCCCTGAATCCTTGAAATTGCTCTGAGCTTTTCTAAGATTGTTTTTGGTAAAATTAAGCTTTTTATTTCCTGGAGTTTCGATTAGTGTGTTACTGGTATCAACTAAAGATTTACCCCTGGATGAATAAAATAAATCACATTCTCTTCCCAATTGATTAGGTTGGAACCAACTTTGGCCCTCCCGAACACTAATATGTTCCTTTGTTTTAGAATCCAGAGTTTCATACAACTTATCAGATACAATGATATCACACAATTTCTTAAAGTCATCTACCTCTCTTAACTTGCAATAATAATTGAAAGTTGCACTGAGTCGAGACGCGAACTGAACATGCGATTCAGATGAATGTCTCTGCGCATTTTTAAAATTGTTCAAACACTCGCGCGGTGTTGGCTGAAATTCTTTCAAGATTAGAGTTTTTACTTTATCATAATCCGCGATTTCTTGTTCAGAAGCATACGTTAGAACATTATTACATTTATCACCTAATATATTGATCAACACTTCTGATTTTAACTCCACTGGTACACTTTTAGTAGTAAAAGCTTTCTCAAGTGACTGAAAAAACAAATGCATAGCTTCCGGTTTCTGAGGTACAGCTATAGTTAGTGTTTTGACGCTTTTAATAATATTTTCAACACTAGTCTGCGCGTTTCCTCTATCACTCGATAATGATTGTGATTTTAAACTTTCTAATTCAATCTGCTTCTCAATTTGAGCTAATTTAAGACGTTCGATCTCTAACAGATAGTGTTCATTACTTGTTTTAGGCGTCCGATCCTCTGCGATAGACGACGCCACGAACAAATTCAACGTTCGTTTTGAAACCATCAGAATTTTCGATAATTTTTCTAATGTCAGCTTTTTTAGCATTTTCTGGAACAGTCTGTCCAATTTGTTCGCCAATTACTATTAAATCACTTTTCTTTAAATTATTTAGGAAACTCATTTTAAAAACGAAACAAAAGTATCACTATCTTCAAGAAAGAAATAAAGCAAAGTTTTCACAGTACCTTCTCTCAAGTATCCAAGTATGAATTATCCAAATATCCCGGACAGGCCCCCAGATTTTCTGTAGTGGGGGAGTTGAAAATGCTAAATAACAATTCCAACGTTGTTTTCCACACCACAGAACATTTAATAAAGATAATCAGAAGAAGGTATAGATTAGATTAAATACAAGTGCCGTTTGATACAAACAGGATCTGTATAGTTTTACCAGTCTTATCACATAACCGATTAGTGCCTACTCGCATTTGCTAGTGTTATAAAGTCAATATACCACCTTCGTGTGGAAGTTCCTTATTCTACACCTTCACGTGCAGACAGACATCTCACCACCTTCGCGTGGGATAGCAGAAGAGTCTCTGTCATACTCCTCTTTCACCTCGCTGCTGGCGCATCGGTGAGGCCCTCTGGTGGTTGTGTCGCACTTACGGATACTACATATATATATATATATATATAAACATATGTTACCGTGAAAGACCGAAATTCGAGAATGTCGACTTTCACCGGGGAATGTTAACATTCACCAAATACGTTGGTGAAAGATCGAATATTGCACTACATTCTTGTATATTCGGACCCTCACCGGTGTATGTCGACAATCACAGATATGCTCTAATGTAAGTCGAAAAGAGAGGTCATAACGTGCCATAATAGTTTAAGTTGTTGCAATAAATAAGATTTGAATCACATAATTTAGTAAGGTTTTTATTTATTACTGTTATTTTATTATCTCATTTAAAACGTACTGTATATTTAAGTAAATTTTTAATTTCTATTATTTTCCTTTCTCAATTTGAATGTATTGTGTGTTTTAGGTTCTCATGTTCTTAAGTTCTTATTTCAAGTCTCAAATGCGTTTATTCGCGACTGAATTACGGAGAAGAAAATATATTATTGTTATATATTCAACATTCACCATTAGTACATGGTGAATGTCGACATTGACCGGTGTAAATCATATATATATATAGTTTATATATATATAGTCTATTATACTAAATATATATAGTCTATTATGGACTAAATATATATAGACTAAATATATATAGTTAGTTATTATACACTAAAAGAGAAATAAATGGTTTTTAAATATAAAAAGCACAACTCATAATGGAGTCTTTGTAAGTTGTTGTTATAAAGTTACTAATACATTTTAAGTTTTACTATGATTTACGAAGAAAAAATTATTAGGAGAAAAATAAGGAAAAAAATATCATTTGCCTGAAGAGCAAAAACCAATCCTTCCAATGTTATTCGTTAAACATAAACAATTAAAATTTTCTTTTAAGCGCAGGAATATAGCACATCTTTAGTCAAACTGCAGTTATATTCAGAGTTGCTAATACTATTTATGATGTGTCCAAATCTCGATTCTTAAATAACTAAATTAAAACTTGACTTCTAAATAAATGCATGAACAAATTTACACTACCATAAATAAAAGAAAGGTCGTTCCTTAATTAGTTTCACAGCTGAATAATTTTAACTAGAAACTTCATGATGTGTAACCACTTAATAATTTTATTATTTCTCTTAATCACTCAAAAATTGCTTTTTATTCTTTATAGTATAAACGAAAAATAATTTTCATTAGCTAATGACAGAAAGCTGAAATAAAAATTCAAACAGAAATGCCGTTAACTAAAGCTGCGCATACATACCCCCAACAAAAGGGACATAAAGCGAATAATTTGACATCTTTCTGGATCCATGAAAAGAAATGTGCATGTCTGAGGAATAAAAATAAAGCCTCATTTCAGTTTGTAGCACAGTGATGTAATGTACTTTAACCGCTTCTAAAACAGAAATAATTTCTCTGCAATTAATTCTCGTTAGTGTAATCAGTTCCGTTTGCCCTATCAGAAGAAAGCGTCGTCATTTTCGTTACAGTCCTTTCTAAAACTACGGAAAATTCTTAATGATTTTAACTTGCTGATCGAATCTAAATTTGTTTCTACGTTGTCACGCCATTTGTTCCTATCGTCTCTGTATTAAACGCTAAGTTAAATAGTTTTCTTGAGAATTCAGGTTTACGTAGAATCCAAGAAAACAATCCCTAGTCAGAAATTCATTCCGTTCCATAAATATTCATCCCAAAATTAGTCTCCATAACTATTTTCAATTCATGGTAAATTGCCGTATGATAGCTAGACAACATTGCAGATTTAGGTATTTCACTCAATCCACTCTTTGAGTTTTTCTTGAAGATAAAGTCCTTGATGTTATACTTTGAAATCAATTGAGCATGTTGAGTATTCGCTCGTAAACTAACTTTAAGGATCAGTTTATTTGAAAGCCTCTATTTTAAACTCCAAACAATGTTGTGGATTTCTCTGTTACTAAACTGATACCTTCATGCAACAAAGGCAATAAAAAAACGCAATCATAAACTAGATTTTCTAACAAAAAAAAATAGTCTCGCGGCATTATTATGTAGCGAAATTTTATCCCTTCTGGAGGTTTATTGAACAAAATCTAAGAACTAATTTTTGATGCATTTGAATCTCATTAATGCAGGCATGCAGAGGCTTCAACATCTGGAACTATGCTTATATGATGATAGTTAAACACATAACACTTAGTTCACCTTATTGTTAGGCAACCTTTCTTTACACTCTTAGTAGTATGCGTACTTAACCACTAGGCGAAAGGAAGCCACAGAAAATGGGCGTGGCCATAGTCATCTTGGATTACGTGGCACTCATAACTGACGTTATTGTCGCGATCTTCGAGACTTCCGTGATATAAGTACCTCACGTAGTGTAGGCCATGTACGATCTTGGGACTCATGCCCTCCGCCATCTTGGAACTACCCCGAGATGAAATTTTTAAATTTAATAACGTCATACTTGATAGTTCTTTATTTTTGTGGCAAACAAAATTTTTTTTTCAAAAATTATGTTGTGGCATCCGCCATATTTTTTTTTCCTAAAGTTGCGTTATGATTTCGTGGGAATGATTGTTTTTCCTTTTCGCGACAGTGACTTTTTGAACTACGAGTTTGGGATGGCATTAATTTTAATTAACTTTCCTTTCTTATTTTAAACTATTTATTATGAAATTAGTTTTAATTATTTAATACGCAATTACTTTTTATTACCTAGTCTGTAGTTATTTTAATTACTTAATACGTAATTCATAGAATTATTTTATTTTAACTTCGATTTATTTAGCATTAATTAATCTTAAAGTTGATTCCATTGTTTGATTTAACAACTGTACCTTTTCAGTAAATTTCAAAAATCCAGAATCGGACCTACAACTCCTAGGATGATAGACATACGTACACTTTGTCGCAGAATATGCTTCTTGTCTTTTGACCTTACCTAACAACAAAAATGCAAGGCCTACGTGATATCTCGTAGGCTCGGCGAAAACAACTATGACGTCACTAGCCTGGAGAACTGAGAATGTACAAGCCTGTTCCAAACTGCTCGGCCGTTTTACGCATTTCTGCTTCCGCGGCAGCGAAAATGTACATCCCAAATGACAATTCAGCATGCCGCTAACAATTTTCTTTCTACTTCAGCCAATAAGCTTATTGTGTTACGCGGAGGAAAGTACTCCGCCGATATATTTGCTCAAGGTTCTTTAATATTAAAGGTTAGGCTAGGAATGGAAAAAGCGTGGCACTGGTTGCTGTTAGTGGTGTCATCCGGGTGACAAGACACATTGGTCGACTCGTTGGCTCTGACAAACTTTAATATTGCAAGTAGCGCCCGCGCATTTGGCGCTACCCTTTAATAACAACATTGGCTATTTTCGAATCTGTAAGGTTGCGAATTCTTGAGAAGAAAGCAATTTAGCCAATTTAAAGCAATTTAGGCATAACAGGGTGGGTCCAAGGGCAAATGAGTGAGAAAATCGAAACGACAGCAGTATGCTACTACTGCAGTCGATATACCAAGTCCAGCGAAGAAGTACAAACGGAAAAACGGGCAGTGCGGAATTTAAAAAGAAATGCCAGTAGGCAAAAGAGACTAACTTGGTGTGTCACCATAACATTACATGAGTGCAGCAAAAAAGACAACATAAATATACAGCAAAAAACAAACAGATAAGTAGTGAATGACAAATGACCGTTTCTTCAGTTAATTGGTTTGATTTCATGGAAAGTTATCGTTGTATACATGGCGAGATTGGTGATCCTGAGCACTGTATATTTGATTACTCGTTTCATTCAACTATTATCTGACGAAGCCAGCGGCTCAAATTAGTCATGCAAGTGTAACTAGCATCTGCAAAAATAAGGGTACATTATCCTAAATTAATACTTGTACTTCCCATGCTCTTACTTACTATTACAAGAAGACAAACTTAGGATAATCGATTAGCAGCGCCAACCACATTGTAATGATTTAAAATTAGTCCACCACAATACAACACGTTTCACTGTATCAAGCCATTGTAAATAACTGAGAAAATTCTTATTTTTTAAAGCTCTACATTTTTCCTGTTTGATATGTAATGTTTAAAGATTCATATTCATTGGTCTTTACATCTGCATGGATAGCCACACTAGTCTTATTTTATTTGTATGCCAAATTTACACAGTAATATTGTAATAAAAGTGTCTCTATGATGCATTTTCCCTCACTTTTCCGGTCTCTCTACACATTATATTGCTATGTTCCGGAGGACACTGTAATAAGCTCATTTTTTTTTAAATTTTATTATTATTCTGTAGAAGGGATCCAACAGGCTGATCAGCACTCAACTGAGCAGCTCTTTAATGCCTCTTTCGACTCTGACAGTCAAACTGATTTGGCTTCAATACTGAAAGTCCTGCAGTAGAGTGATAAAATCGAACTAGACACAGGTCTCTCAATAGACGTGATTATCACCAGACGTTCAGTGGATGCTGGTGAAAGTAGAAGGATCATAAGCATTTCCGGGGATAAAATGGGAAAGCAATCCATCTTGTCTATTCAATATGATAAGAAAAGTCTATGATCTGCTGAGGCGATTATTTATGCCTTGGAATATTTGAAAAGTAATATGGCGCTATCAATGCCAGGAGAAATTGTTGTCGGCAAGCCTTTATGAACTGTGCAAGGGGACTCCACGTGGCTTCAAATCTAGCCCTAAACCATTCACGTTTACAGAAATGGCCACATTTGAAGACCTTTTGGATACTCAACTTGCTGTCTTCTTCTAAGATAATTTGATTCAAGTAAGCCATTATTTTGTCCCAAAACATTGAAAAAGGTTTCCGCTTTCGATTTCATTTTATATTTAAACCTTTGAGGTTTCTTGAGTTTGAATAACCAGTATGTTATGTTTTTAATCTGTACTATCACTTTTTTTCTTTCCGTTTTCCCTCCAGAGTACAAATGAGTTCGCTTATAGTTAAAGGGATGTTCTGAGATTGTTAAATTAGACTGTGTACGTCGTTGACCACGTTGCTAAGCTTGCTACTTAGGAAATAATTCCTCTCTCTGACGGTAACATTATAATTGCCGATAGTTGGATTCAGTCGGTGAAGTTCTGAGCCAACTTCATGCTAAATTGGTCTGTGTAGCGTTTGGCTATTAGTTCTTCAGATTTAGCTTTACATCTGATTTATTACTTTGAGTTTCCAGGCGTATTTACTGGCGAATTTTGTAAGCACTAGGAGTGCCTTCTGTTCATCTATTTAGATTTATATAAAATAGTATTGTAGAATTTTCCCAAGTTTCTGTTATACTTAGCGATAAGCGGTTAACGTCTAAATAAGGTTACACATTTTATGTTGACAAAGAAAATTGCAAACTTTGCAAACTATTAGCTGAATGGTTTCCACTACATGCTTACATGCTGCACTTTTTTGAAAACCATAATTATTTTGCAAAATATTTAAACACATGCAAAATATAAAGTACTTGAATTTAAAAATAATTATTGCTCACGCAGTAACGGGGCCACTATACAACTTCCCCTCCAGTAACTAATTTATATTACGAAAGTGGAGAATAGTAACTAGCATTGCACTGTTAATCATTGTAAAAAAAACTAGATACAACCCTTAAATAGAGCAAGTAAAGATATAGTTCTACCTGTGTGAGAACGTTTTTGATCCGCATCTGAATTTGAGTCCGGTCTCTGCGATTTGTTGTTGTCACGTTTTGGTAATTGATAATTTTCCTGAACTAAAATATAAGCTGGTTTCAAGCAAACCAAGATACATTAACATGTTTTCCTTTTATGCTAATAGTGAAATATTTATCTTTGCTCTCAATAACAGCGAATGTTCATTCATAAGGAGGTTCCATTTGCTTTTTTAACCCGATTAATTCGCTGAAACACATGAGAATAGTTTTTTAAGTCTTTATGTACAAGTATCCATTCAGATGAATTTTTACGACTTTGTTCTAGGTCTGACGACTTTTATCAGTTTCTGAAGGTTATTAGCAAATTTTTTGGATGCTATATAGATATTTGGTTTGCTGAAAAGATCTGCAAGAAGTCTGTGACCCTGACAATAAAATATTTACGCAATAGAATGCTTTTTATCTTCTTAAATACGCAAACCCAAATGTACTGTTGGTACTGTGCCAGTCCATGTTACGAAGCGATTAACGATACGAATGCGAAGTTCGAATAGCGAGTAATAACCCTTGACGATTCTTGTTCGAACGCTATTTTGTTTCAACGAGTTTGCATCAGTGGTAAATTTGATCTTGATTTGGTATACAAAAATACATGACGATATCTTTCATTTATATTTAATGAAAACACCAAAATATATCACAGTAATACACACACATCGGAATGGCGAATCTCAGTTGCATAATGTAAAAACACAGAAGAATTCTTTCAGCGCAACAGCGCCCTCTATACTATGAAAAGTTCGAGCACACTAAATTTACACATCAATAATATATGTAGATATAATTACAAATCAATATGCACGAATTAATACTGAAAAACTACATTGCAAATTATATATATATATATATATATATATATATATATATATATATAACTTCAAAAGGATAGATCAATTGGACGGGTCTTCGATAAAGTCCTTAAGAAGTACGAATCAAACATGAACGCACATACCCATCCCTACCTTTATAAACTTCTTCTATAATTCCAATAGGCCATAAAAATTTTGATTTCGTTGACATATTTGTGATTAATTCTATGTGCACAGCTCTAGTAACACTGCGTGTAAATAATGTTATATAAACCTTTTGAAGCGTTTCCCTTCCTGATTTTATTAAAACTGGGCTAGTGAAATCTATGCCAGTTACAGTAAAAGGAGGGTTTTCAGTAATTCTACTTTTAGGTAGTTGACTAGTTATTTGTTTAGCTGGTTTCAACTTATACTTTCGACAAATTAGGCAGTTACTTAATACTCTTTTTATAATTTGTCTACCTCGACTAATCTAAAATCTAGACCTAATTTTGGCTAGCGTAAATGTAACTACACCATGAAAAATTTTGTTATGCTCTCTAATAATAATTAACTCCGTAAATTTAGACTGCTTAGGAAGAAGCATAGGGTGAGCTTCATCCTTTGTAAATGCTCCTTCTTCTAATCTTCCTTTAATGCGCAATACACCACAACTGTCGAGAAATGGGGCTAAATTCGAAAGTGGAAGGTTTTTAGGAATCGACTTATCATTTTTAAGGTTCTGCAATTCTAAGTTGAACTCTATGTTTTGCTCATGTTTTATCCAGTCTATTTCAGCATTTTGAAATTCTTCTGCTGTGAGGGGACCTGCAATCGTTTGCTGTTTTTGAAGTTTATTAACAAACCGTTTAACTAGTGCAGTTAGTCTTAGTACTTTTAACAAACAACTATATTTCCTTAAATCTAAAATAAATTTCGAATTTTCTACCAAACAGTTATTTTGCACTGTACTTTCAAATTCTTTTTTAGCTCTAAGTCTACGTCTATAGATTTTAAGTTCTCTCTTTCAGTAGGCCAGTATTCAGATGATTGGCTTAGCCACGGTGGACCGTGCCACCAAAGATGGTTTGTAGCTAAATTTGCTGCAGAAGTTCCTCTGGACAAGATATCTGCAGGATTATCCTTATCAGGGCAATGAGCCCGATTATTGGTATCTGATAAAGATTGAATTTCTTCTATTCTATTTTTTGCGAAAGTTTTTGTATTTACTAGCTTGTCCCTTAATCCAACATAATGTAATCATCGAGTCGGTCCAAAAATAACTAGAAGTATTAAATTTAAGACATTTACTTACTTGATGAACTAATCTTGTGGACAATAAAACTCCCATTAACTCCAGTCTTGGTAATGTAAGACCTTTCAGAGGAGCTACACGACTTTTAGAACAAATAAAACTGATACTTATCTTCCCATCTTCAGACATAGCTCTTAAATACAACACAGTTCCATAGGCTAAAAGAGATGAATCTGAAAAAGAATGAATTTCAAATGAAATAAATTTACATTTCAAATTTGAAAAATAACATCTAGGAATTTGGAGATCTTCTAAGTGTTCGATTTCACTGCACTACAACTGCCACTTGTGATCCAGTGACGATAGAAGTTTGTCATCTCAGTCTATGTCATGACTCCACAGTTCCTGTAGAATGTACTTCAACTTTATAATGAAAGGTCCAAGAAATCCGATAGGATCATAAATACGACCCACTACTCGAAGAATAAACCTTTTCGAAGCAGTTCCGTTCTTGACAAACTTTGATAATTCTTTTACGTTGAAAGATATACTGTACGCATCTGGATCCCACACTAGACCCAACACCTTGGATGGTGAGTCAAGTCCCGTACTTGACCTCTTTTCTTCATCAATGTCGAACTCAGCATCTTTCCACAGCTTACGCAGCTCCATGGAATTGGTTTTCCATTTTCGTAATATCATGCCACATCTTTTGAGAATTTCTACACTTTCCGTCGTAATTTTCAAAGCCGCTTGCAAGTCTTCTTCGCCTCCAATCAAATCGTCGACATACACCCATTCTGATAGTAATTTGCAAGTATCAGGAAATTCTTGTTTACATTTATCAAAATGATATTTCAGAGTTGCAGCTAATAAATATGGGCTTGATTTTAGTCCAAATAAAACTCTATTAAAGTTCGTTTCTTGATATGAATTAGAACCGATATCCTCAGTCCAGAAATATCTAGTAAATTTTCTATCACTAGGATCGATCAAAATTTGTAGATAGTAGGCTAATTTAGTATAGTAGGCGAAATAGTAGGCTGAATTTCCATTTCCTTTGGTTTTTCTTCTTCCGGTTTTGAATTGGATTTACACTTACTAGAATTTTCAAATTTAAAACAAATAGCTTTGGCGTGTCTACCAAAGCAGAAAGAACACCGTTTAACATTACATTTTTTTCACAAAACAGTTTGTGTTACAACATAACAGACATCTCCTTTCTTTAATTAATTTATCCTTTTTTTTTTTTTTTTTTTTTTTTTGTTGTTGTACAGTCATGTTTTCACATTCAGTCGTACAGTGACCTTGACGCAGAATAAACAAACTTCGGAAGTTTTCGTCATAAATTCTGTTACTGACGCATGCTGATTATTGCGACTCGGAGGGAAGTTTCGTTTCTGATTTCGAAAATTGTTTTGTTTGTTTTGGTTAGAATAAAAATTATTATAATGATGATACATTATTAGAATTAATACGGAATGCTTTTTCTCTTGCACTAATAGCATTATGCAAAAACTTCATCAATTCCTGTAAATCATGACAATTATTTATATTTTGCTTAGAAAATTCAAGAGTCAATTCTCCTGGTAGATTTTTTAGTATTATGTTAGTCAGTATTGTTGTGTATGTTTCCGATTTGATATTTAATTCCTCTAAACATCTAATTTGAGTTTGGGCTTCGAAATAAAGGTTACGAAGAGCCTGAATGTTAGAAGCATTTTTTACAGGTGCCAGATTTAATAAATTTGACGAGTGAGCATTTATTAAAATGTCTCTTTGGCCAAATGTTTCAGAAATTAATTTAACAGCCTGTTTATAATTCTCTCGAGTAATTGAGAATCATTTAATGCTAGCTAGGGCTTTACCACCTAATAACGACTTTAAATAGCAAAATTTGTGAACCTCAGTTAAATTAGAATTATTATGCACAGAATTCTCAAACTGATTCCAAAAATCTAAATATTCTGAAGGCTCACCATAGAATCGAGGAAGCGAAAGCTTAGGAAGTTTAGTTCTGTTTCCTAAATGCAAAGTTTTATTTTCTAAGTGAACATTTTCTGGATTTCCTGTTTGTTCACCTGACTGATATGGAACTTTTCCAATTGATTTAATTTTGTTTTCCAACTTTACTTTAACTGGTATTATTTTTTCGTTATATTCATCTACTGTGTTAATTTCATCCTTAATTTCTTGTTCTTCTTTCAACAATTCATCAATATCACTATTTAGTATGTTGATAATTTCAATTTTACTATTCAACTGTTCTAAATATGAATCACATACATCTATGTCAATATCTGATTCATTCAAATATCTTTTTATCTTTTCTACTAACTTTAAAGTTTGTTCACGATGTGTGTCACGCTTGGTTCGAAGCTTTAACAATTTAGCCATTTTCACAATTTATAGCAATAAATTTTACCCCTCAAATACTTTAACAATAAATTATAATTCTAGAATTCTAAGAAAACAAACTGTAATTTTCAATAACAAATCACACTTCAAAGCATTAACAACAAATTCTAATTCTAAGAAAAAACAACATTTTCGAACTTCCAAATATCGCTGCAAACATTCAGTAAATGCGAAACCTAAAGTTGTAATTTTTTACCAAACAAGATCAACAACATCAAAGAACTTTACCACTTCAACAATTACAAAATATTCTATTCAAACCAATTTTCAAAAAAACTATTTACTCACCCCACCATTACGATAATTCCCGGCGACAGCACCACACATTACGAAGCGATTAACGATACGAATGCGAACTTCGAAAGGTGAGTAATAACCCTTGACGATTCTTGTTCGAACGCTATTTTGTTTCAACGAGTTTGCATCAGTGGTAAATTTGATCTTGATTTGGTATACAAAAATACATGACGATATCTTTCATTTATATTTAATGAAAACACCAAAATATATCACAGATTACACACACATCGCAATGGCGAACCACAGTTACATAATATAAAAACACAGAAGAATTCTTTCAGCGCAACAGCGCCCTCTATACTATGAAAAGATCGAACAGTCCAAGACATGTGCTTTTAATGCCCTTTTTGATGTTCTGTGCAGGGGCTCAACATTTCCATTACACGAGTGGTTGCATGCAGTATGCAGTAGTGTATTGTAAATTGATGTCACGGATTTGGGACAAAGTTCGTAACGTGCTGCATTTCAATTGGAATTCATGATCACTAATATGTCTGCTTGGTGTAAAAACCAAAAGGCGCAGTTCAGTTTCTATAAAAAACTCTTGTGATATTATCAGCTGGAATAGTATCTAAAGCAATTGCTTCCATTCAATTCGAAAATATATCAGTGCGAGTCAGACAGTAAATATTCCCCTTAATAGGTGAAATGGTTCTATGAGATCGATATTTATTACAGAAATTCTTCCCAGTGGTATTTAAACCTCACCTAATTTTATTTATCATGCCACCTGATTTTAGCTGTTCGGCATGGAATGCAATTTCGCGTCCACAACTGTATAACTTTCTTAACGTTGGGCCTAATGAATTTTGATGCAATTAGCTTTATAGTCAATTTTATTCCTGGATGTGATGACCGTGTTTTCGTTGAAAGACTTGTTTTCTGAAAGCTTGAGGAATATACGGATGAATATTTTTAGTTGACTTATCACACGAGAAATATTTCTCCGAAGGTACAGAACATTGCTTTAAATTTAAGAAAGTAATGGTTTGCAAACTCTTCAATTCCTTGTCTAGAGCCTGTTTATCAACTATTTTATTGTAATCTATTGATGAAATTTCACTACCTCTAGATACTGTATCGGCTACAATATTATTCTCAAATTTCACATGTTTGATATCAGTTTAAAACCGCGAAATAAAATGAATTTGACGGGATTGTCTAGGTGCTGCTTTGTCGAGTTTTTAACAAAATCCGAATAGTAACGGTTTGTGGTCTGTATAAATTTTAAATACTCTTCCTTCTAGGTAATGCTTGAAGTGTCTAACTAAAAGATATATGCTTAACAGTTATCTATCATATGTGCTATGTTTGTTCTCAGTATTGTTTAATTTTTTAGAAAAGAATGCTATTGGTTTCCAAGATGGGTTCTCGTAATGTTGCAACATTGAGCCAATTACCGTATCCGAAGCTTCTGTAAATAACATCAGAGGTAGTTCAGAATTGGGAAGCGACAACAGTGCAGAGTTCACCAGATCATTCTTACACATTTCTAACTGTGTTTCAAATTCTTCAGTCCATTCAATTTTAAGTTCAATCCTCTTCTTAGCTCACTTAAGATACTCAGGTAACAATGTTTGATTCTTCGTTGCGTCTTTTTTGGTAACGACGATTAAATTTAAGTATTCCAAGAAAAGTTAAAGTTCATGAATTGTTTCTGGTCTTTATAGTTGGTAATAACTCGAACAATTTCTGGCAAAAAACGGGAACCCTGAGGTGTAATTAAGTATTCTGAAAACTCAATTTGTTGAACAGCGAACACAGATTTGAAATATTTTATCTAAAACCAATGGTATTATTTCGAAAACTAATTTAAGGTGATTTTCGTGTTCTTCATGAGTACTGGATGCAATAAGTCTAAATAAAGAAAAATGAATTCTAATCATCTAAAGACTTCGTTAATAAATCATTGGGAAGATGCATGGGCTTTTTCAAAACCGAAATTCAGTGCACTAAATTCGTACAAACCGAAAGGAGAGGAGATGATCATTTTACATTTTCCTTCTTCTGGAATGTTAATTTGAAAATAAGCTTTGATTAAAGCAGTTTTAGAGAAAATATTTATGCCTTTTAAAATAAGATGAAAATCTTCAATCCGAGGAATTGGGTATCCCTCTTCGCATTAAGTAGACAATTTTCCCTGCATGATATTTATGTTTACTTAATTATGGCAAAGAACACTAGGGTTATTTGCCTAAAAGAAGGAATGCTTTTGTGGAGGACTTTTTAAGGGAAATCCGTGCGTATTCACGTTGCACATGGAGAAAATCCACTGAAACGACCATGCAGTCAGCCCATTCACCTGGATTCGAACCCAGGTCGGTACTAAACTTTTGTCGATTTCACCGCTTGGCCACTGGCGGACCAAGTCCGATATGAACCATCTCTTTTTGTAAAAAGGTGCAAGGGGATTTCCCACTGGAAGTTTGATGGACGAAAAATGTATTATCAAGCATAAATTTAAATTCCTCTTTAGCTACAGCTAAGCCTTCTGAATCGAACTATCGTGCCTTTGAATAAACGGATTGAAACTCGGTAATTATGAAATATACAAATCCATGTTTAATTTGTTCATTAAACATGTTAGGTTTAGAATGTTTGGGATATTTCGACAGTAATCGAAAATTTTTATGTATTTATTTAATGGGGTTACTTAGTTATCAGTTGAAATAGCACCAACATCACACTAAACACTAAGTTGTGTTACACTATCAATAAATTTTTTTTTAACGATATGCAAGTTATATTTGTGAAGAAAGTCAGCTTCTAAAATATGATTTGTGACATCAGTAATTATGAATGGAAACTGAAAATCACGATGTAATCCCAAATCACGATTTAGCAGTTTTGTGCCATATGTGGAAATACTTGTGACATTAGCTGCATACATTTTGTATTCAGTTTTACATTCATCCTGAGAAGTTGCTGGAATTATGCTTACATCATCTGCGCTATCGACAAGAAAGTGCAAATTTGATCTTCGGTTACAAAAGAAATAAACGAAATTAGCGGCCATATAGAAGAACATAGAAGACATAGAAGAATTTGCCGCTGAACCTACTGCACATCCGAGCTTGCCTGATTTTTGGAATTTTTGTTAACATAGACGCTAACTTGCTTATATCTTCATCACTAACTAATAATATATTTTTATTCAGTCATCTAGCTTCTCAAGCCATGTTTTCATTAACGATTAATGTTAATGCTTTGATTAAATTTTCAAACAAGTCTTGACTCAAAAAGGAAGGGCGAAGACAAGAGTAAAGCATGCAACCTCATTGCATGAATAGAAGTGTTGAAAAATAGCCTGAATAAGTTTTAACTGGCATATATGTCAAAACGCAGAGAGTGATGATTTTTAGCAGCAAGTGTTTCGAAGGGTTTTGGTATCCAGGACGGAGTGCATGTTGACGGACAATGAAACAAGTGGGGAAACCCACATGCTGATACCCGAGATGACGTCATAAAAACAAGTCACCTAATGCACATGGCTACGTTTATGATACTAAGAACATATAATGAATTAGAGTTTCAGAAAGCAGCGCCTCCTTATACTCTGTATCGAGTGAAGAACATCGGTAAAACAAAAAGACGAAAGTAAAAGACAAGTGGCCGCCATCAGTCGACGAATAAGGTGAGTTTCTGGTCGAATTGTCCAAATCAGTGAACTGAAGAATCTAATATGAGTAAAAAAAAAGGATGGAGAATATCAGATGGCTATTTGTGTTTTTCTTTAGGAAATGGAGAACATCTAAGAGAGTTGATGCAGTTGTTAGGATGAGTAAGAACTGAATAGAAGACATTTTTGAATATAATCTTGAATTGTATCTACTTTGAGATCACAATGGATATACGAATTTGGAATAAACCATGGCGCATTGATAATCTCTCTTGAGTGCTTTGTTTTGAAGAACTTGGATGTTTTGAAGGTGAGTTTTGGCAGTGTGGCCCCAGACAGGACTAGCATAGAGTAATGCTGCTAGAAGTAAAGATTTATATAAGAGGAGTTTATATTAGAAGCGGGAATATGACTCCTTCTGCCAAGAAGTGGGCGCATAGTAATATTATTTTTTTTTTCACAATTTCCCTGAGATGTTTCTGAAGAGTCAATTTTTTATCAAGAATGACGCCTAGATATTTAACTTCGTCAACCCAGTCAATTTCTTCATCAAACAGAAGAGGTCTAGGTGGTATGAAATTCGTTTGTCCTTTGCAAAAAATTATTGCTCTTAATTTTTTCAGTATTAGCTGCAATCCTCCAAAGAGTAAGCCAATTTTCTAGATGATTGAGGTAATGTTGAAGAAGGATCTCACAACAGTAACAGTAGAAGCTTAGGTCATAATTGCAGTATCATCAGCGAAAAGAGCAATGGTAATTTGTGGGTCTTTAGGAATATCGCAAATGTAAATGTTATATAAATATGGCGACAGTACAGATCTTCCGGGCAATCCATCGAAACTTTTTTCTCGTGGAAGAAAGAGAACTACCAATTTTCACTGCAAAGATTCTGTCTTGAAGATAGTAAGCAATAAGTCTAATACAATGATCGGGGAAGTTTAACTTGATAAGTTTGTATATAAGTATCCGGTCAAAAGCTATATCCAAAGCTTTCGCAACGTTTCTATCAAAAGCTTTCGCAACGTTCACGATGACATATCAACCTTTTTTAAACTTGAAGCTGACGTCTGTGGGCGCCTCAGGAAATGCTATTCGCTTATAGGATCCTTACTACCTGCGGCGTAGTGTAACATAATTCCTCTACTAATTTCTTTGCATATATGAAGAACATTAAATAGTTTTTTTACGAAAAAGGCTATGATTTTATGAAAATTGTGTGTCTAGATCTGTGTACTTTAATCTACAAAAACCGTCTGTACTACTCAAAATAATAGATTTTTCCTCATTTTTTCCCTTTCTTTTCCCCGTTGGAAAAGTTTTTATGGGTGGTAAATTTTTTCTTGTACTATCTAGAAAATATTTGTCATATAATATTTTTCAAAAATGTTCATATTATATCTTAAAAGAATTTACATTGTACAAATAATCAACCAATATCCTTATTCACATCTCCAATTACGACACATTTTATTACAATTTCGCTTGGCCTTGAGGAAATTTGTTAACATTCAGCACATTTTTAAATGTTGAAATCAAAAGACCTCTAAATATAATTCTAAACAAAGAGTTCACCAGATGTCGGAGCCAGAAAACACATTACCGTTCGGGACCAGTTATTTGCTCTGTGTCCGAAAAATCTGATATTCTATTATATATATATATAATATTTTCTGTACGGTTTCACCTTAGTTTCAAGGGAACTATTTATATAATGTTCCTTTCTACAACTTTCTTCAGGATGTTGTTTAATAGAAATTTTAATATAAGGAAAAGTAACATACAGTTACGAATTTTGTGTACATGTAAATAAGTTTTGTGAAATTATACGCAAACTGTAGTATCTCTTTTCAAAATTTTCTCTCTTAGGACAGTCAAAATTTAGGATGCCTCTTTATAATAGTTTATCTAAATAGTTTTTTCTATCATTTTAAGCATATTACAGACTAAATAAGTATCGTAAAATTATATGGAGGTGAGTATAGGGTAATACAACATCATTCCCACTAATTTAATGACGATGTCCTGTCACCTAGGCAAAGCAATTTTGTTGAAGGAGTTATAATTTATACTGACTGGGGAGTTTGAAATGACCAGCAATCTTTCATACACGTAGGAAAAGAGGCTAATTCTTTAACAGTGTAACAATAAGGCTTCATTTGAAAGCCTTTGAAATCCTTAACGATTGGAAAAGACATGTTAACTACTGTGTACGTCCCAAACTGAAATGATTTATCAGACCTTGTAAGCGTGGTACTTTCCCCTAAGAAAGATACCAGTGTAAAGACAAAACTTTCCTTTTATATAAAATCGTAAATCGTGACTTTTATCCCTAGGACTTTTGTATAAGATATTGTAATGGGAACTTACATGAATATTTCTCATCTCCTTGCCTTGATGAAAAAAAATGCATTATGAAAATAACTGAGAGGTTTTGGTAATGATTTTATTTTGTAAAATGATTGCTTAAACGAGTATCGATTGGTGGTTCAGACATTAAATCAGATATGATAATTAAAGCGTTTTATAGAGTTTGCAGATTGGATGATAATCCTTCTTAAAAACGTATTTTCATTGAATTCAAGAGATCTGATAATTTCCGAAAACATATATATCTGGCGGCACAGGATGAAACATTTTACGATCTATCAGTATTTTATCAAAAGTAATATTTTCCAATCCTATAAACCCATTTAGAAGACATGTAAAAGGATGAATTAAACTGGGCATTACCATCTTCTGAAATGACAAAATCTGTATGAAAACACTGAGAGTTATACTTTAGGGAAAATCTTCAAACAGCCTTTAAGTTATATTTTCAATAAGAAAATATTCACTCATTGCATCCACATTATCTTAAGTAAATTCTAAACATATTCTTTTTGAAAACATCGAAACAATTTTGGAGTCAGTCACAAATCGTTTCTCTGCAATGTGTGTGATAGAAAGTCGAGCTCTATTTTAGATGTCCATTCAAGATGAATCCAAGGCTATCATGCAGTTGCTCGAAAAAATCCACAAGACAAAAAATAGCTACAGTCGTCAGTCGTCTTCGCTTTTACATCTCAGAAGTGTTCGCTATCATGATTGTTTATAAATTGTGCCCACACATTTCTGGATATTTCCTTTATACCCCCGAAATGTCAAATCCTTGTCTGAATAAACAAACGAAATTAAATTTAATGAAGGAATCCATGAAAGCCCATTTTTTTAAAATATGTCTATAAAGAGTACAGAAAAAAAAAATACAAATAAAGGGTTTTTTTTTTTTTTTTTTTTTTTTTTTTTTTTTTTTTTTAAATTAAAGCATCTTTATTTTTTAAAAACTATGCCCACACCATATACTTTCTAAATAAGTAGAAATAGCCTGAAATCATTATTTTTTCCAGTTAAGGGTGACACAGTTAATTCCACAAGTTGATATCGTTTAATAATAAAATAAATACAATACTATCCGCACACATTAGACGGTAAAAGTTTAAAGTTTAATCTTGTTCCAGTCAACATCGCGATATATCTTGACGTATGTTGCGATATCATTTCCGTTAGATTCTGAAGGAAATTTGTAAGAATAAAGAAATTCCAGAGACTGTTTGTATATAATATAGTTAAAAGTCAATGAGTTCCCTTTTCATAATATTTGTCAGGATTGAACACAACAGTACAGGAAAAATTTTGTAGGATAGATTTGTTGTCAAAAGGGAAAACAACCGCATAGTATCTCGAAGAAACGTAATATCGTGTTAAGAAAAGTGATGAACTTCCGATGAATTCATCAGTTTCCAAAGTCATATAGAAGATTTCGAGCTTTGTCATATTTTATCAAATTTTCGAATTCAGAGTACCTTAATAATGAAACAGTTTCTTGTAAGCGAATAACAATTTTTTATTAATCTTTCGTTCCTTTCTCAAACTAAATGTAAATGCGAACCACCGCAGAGATGAGTTGACAAATTGAAACGAAAGCCCATTAGAGGTCGAGAAGTAAATTCTTTGAAACCTGGTATTTCTGGCGTTAGATTCCTGGCAAACGGGCTGGCTGCACGGGAGTTTTCATTGGTTTCCTGGTGTGTAACGTAGAATCAAAGCGAACCAAGGACTATTTTTTTAAAAATTCTGCTCTTGAAAGATAAATGTATTTTGTTGTCCGCGTTCATAAATTCTTGAAGACGGTATGAAATGACTTTTATTAAAATTACGTTGAAGAGATTTATGAAGTACCAGATGCACAATTCACAGCTGCCCATCAGTATCGCCACTGAGGGTAGGGTTTTCAAAAAATGGACAAAGAGGCTTATGTTGCTGTTGGACTTAGAATCTTTGAGACTGTATACACGACAGCATGTTGTTGTTAACGTTTTATTAGTCCAAAGGGGCTTTGTCCCTGAAGGACTATTGTTTTCGTTTTGCGATTATACGTTGGTTCACTGTAAATGTCCGTTTCACTTTTCAAACTGTTGCCACCAAATGTTATAGTCCTGCATTATATTTAAAGAAATTAAATAATGAAAAATGTGCGTAAATGCATGTATATTTCTTGCATTGTGATAAAACAACGGTTCATAGAGCCATCGAATTTTGAATGACGTAATCCTACTGCGAATATGGGCATGTGAAAGCCCAAATTTGAAATTTTGATTTTGTTTTATTATCGATTTCATATTATGTAAAACTTTAATGAATTTTTGATTAAGAATCTCAGGGATTTCAAAGTGAGCAATGGCAAAATTCTATGGGAAAAAGAAAACTTTTTTTCATCTCCAGCGCGCGGAACTGTGTGTCGGAAATTCTAAATATATGCTCATATTAAAATTATTTTGCAACATTGCTACTGAAACTTTCAGATTTCAATTTTTTTATTGTTTATTTTATTAGTTATTTGTTTTACACTTATAAATGTATGGCATATAAATGTTGTAATCATATTAGTAGAAAATCTCTAAGTGCATCCATTTTCTAAGTTAATTTTTGTCAACATTTTACTTTTTCGAAACTTATCACATAGGATTACTGTTCATCGCATACTATCGCTCCCTACGTCGAGAAAATGACTCAAACTACAATGAGTCTCGTGTAGTACGCATTTTATAATCCTTTTGTGGATTAAGAGAATTCAAGTGTAAAATGTTTACATTTTATTGAGCTGGGAATAATAACTGAAAGTGTTACAATGAATCTTGTACTTTCTTATCTCAATGTTTACATTCCCTAGATTTTGAAAATGTAAAATTCAACACATATATTGTGAATGATCTGATTATATTATTGATAACATTAGAGTTATATATTAATAAGTTAAATATATTCGTTGTGAATAAGGTAAATATTCTGTTTGCACAGTATTTCTTTTGCAGACAATACATTTAAGGACGAACAGTTCTGCTCGTTGGTTGAATCTCTCATTTGGTTGAGTTTCTTCAGGATTAAAAACATTTATATCTCCTGCTGTGTCTTTAAAGTACAATTCAGATGATAGCTGAACTACACATCAAAACGATGAGTCAGTAACTTCTCTATCATGTTTTTATAGGCGTAAGTGTTATTGCTGGTGGAGATCAAGCTAATATCCACTTGTGAAAACACAGAATGTAAAAATCAAATTAGTAAGTTTCCCTTTACTTTCTTCTGTGGTACTTTCATTCGCATGTGAGATGACATCTCTTTTCAGAAAGACCAAGAATTTGTCAGCTGAATTTATATTACTACATTATTATATTTTTATTAAGTTGTTTTGTGCTTGTTCCAGTTTTGATTTTGGGTTCTTTTTGTTAGCCACTTAATCACCATTTCTGATTTAGAAACTCTCTCATGATTATTAAATTATATATATATATTTTAATTTTTAACAAATATTTTCTATTCGTATAAAGCAAATGTAATTAAAATTTAATTAAGAAATTTAAATTGCAAAGTAATAAAATAAAATTTATTATTATTACTGCGAAATAATTTCAAATATCATTTAAATTCGAAGAGCATATGTAAATTAATTGCACGTATCTAAAACCATGAAGAAATATATTGTTGCGTGCGTACGGGTTCGTTATGAAATGAATGCACAAGTCCGATGAAAAATGAACAAAAATTTATTATTATCACAACAAAAAAATGCTTAAATGTTCTCAAATTATCATGCAGTATTACAATATCTCACAGTAGTTATCTTTTAACTACTCAAATATCCAATAGAACGTAATTCAAAACAGCTAAAGAACGCTAATCCACGAATTCGCTACAATCAACAAGAGCAGTTCTCTAAACAACAACAAACTAAGCAGCAACTACTAACTACAAATTGAGATGTTTTCCTCCTTTTATAAGATTTTAAAATCACGCGCTAGAATTTTCCAGTACTTTCTCGAAATCAAAAAGAGATATTTATTTATTTAATGCACGCGCTCTTGTAATTTCAATTTTCCGGCTTAGCTTTCTTTTAATATTCGTCACGCGCTGCACTGCGCGAGAAATAAAACCATTTTAATTTATAATTGAACTAACATTAGCTTTTTAAATACCAAATTCGTAACATTGCCCCCTTTCCAAGGACTGCACGTCCCGGGCAATACAATCCCTGGACAGGAAGCTAAACTTACAACTGTGGCATAAATGCAACTGAGGCATAAACATTACATTACAATATCAAACAATATAAACAATAAATGCAATAACTAACTTAAACAAATCAAATGCTCTCAAATACTAAATACAAAACAAATACTAAATACAAATCAAATACTAAATGCAAATCAAATACTAAATACAAATCAAATACTAAATGCAAATCAAATACTAAATACAAATCAAATACTAAATGCAAATCAAATACTAAATACAAATCAAATACTAAATGCAAATCAAATACTAAATACAAATCAAATCAAATACACATTTAAAAAAAAGGACCATGGTCTGATACTATTTACAATTATTTACATTACGTACTATGGCCATAGTAATAAGCTAACCTGTCGTAAGAGTTCGAAGACTCACGGATCCGAACCACGACGTCATTCGTGTTCAGCACTGTATATGGACCATCCGAAGGTGACTGTAATTTAGGACTCAGTCCTTTTCGTTTAATTGGGTCCACACCTTGTCTCTTTTGTTGGATCTCTGTCTAGTAGCTCTTGTGTCGCATCTGGTCTTCATTTTCTCCGTCGCCAATTTGACTCGCTTTCGTGCAGAACGGTGCATCCCCTCAAACCGGGCCTGGGCATCTTGGATGTGTTCCTCAGGCGATGAAGGCGCATCCGTAGGGCGACTAAACAGGCGGTCACAAGGCAGACGAAGGTCTCGACCGAAGAGCTTCTGAGATGGAGAATAGCTGGTAGTCTTGAGTTTCTTTTCGACCCTGGTATGATTTCGGCAGCTTCCCGAGCTCGATCTTTCGGACAAGGCGTCGACATTTCCAGGCGAGGATCCCTTTTGAGGATGGATAGTCATGCCATCAGATGCTGAAAGCAGCTTATTGTTTTTGAAATCTAAGGGAAAATTGTATTTCCTTAAAAAGTCCAATACGAGTATGCATGGATCTGTAATATCCGCCACATATGCCGTGTGATGGTAGGCGGCACTTCCAAACGTGATGTTTACGTTTAACTTCCCAGTTATGTCAATCTTGTCACCAGACGCAGTCTGAAGGGTAACACAGGACGGCGTCCAAATAAGTTTATCTTTAAACTGTTCAGCTAAATCTTTCCTAATGATGGTAACATTAGCTCCTGTGTCAATGATCATATTGCAAGGAACTCCATCGATATTCCCATTGATGGACAGTCCGTTATTGTTGCCACTCACTATAGAGATCTTAAGCGCTTTAAAACAGGGTTTTTCATTATCTGGCAACCTCCGTTCCTCGATATGGTCATTAATTTGTTTCCTGAGTCGTTGCTCAGAAATTGTCTCAATTTTCGTACCCTGGGGTGTTCTGCAATTCTTTCGTACGTGGCCTTCAGCTCCACAGTTCCAGCACTTTGGTTTCTTGTCAGTCCTTTTCCTTCCCGTGGCATTTAATTGTCTGTTTAAATCGTATGCCTTATTTTCCGTGCTCTGGGGAGTTCTGAAGTTCCTTCGTAGGTGGCCTTCAATACCGCAATTCCAGCACTTTAGGGTCGGTTTTGTTTCACCACTATTCCGTCTTAAAGCATTCACTGGTCTTGTCAACTCATCCGTTTCATTATCCGTGCCCTGGGGTGTTATGCAATGCCGTCGTAGGTGACCTTCAGAACCACATCTCCAACATCTTACAGCCACTTTGTTCTCGCTCCTACTCCGTATCAAATCGTCGACTTGTCTGGCTAATTCATCTAAACGAGCCATCAGTTGATCCCCTGGCTCGTGGACTCGCACAGCTCTGACTGGGTAGCAATCTCGACGGGTGGCTTGCTGGGCTGCCTCGAATTTCATGGCGTACACTAAAGCGCTTTTCAAGTCTTTAACATCCGCCATTCGTAGAGCCTTCAATATTTCGGGATCCCGGATGCCATCGATAAAGTACTGCAGGGACAGGATTTCCCTTGTTTCTGTCGGGCATTCCGAAAAGGCGAGATGGGACAGCCTTTCAACATCCGCGGCGAGCTCCTGAAGTGTTTCGGTAGGCTTCTGTTGGCGAGATTTTAATTGGAGCCTGCTGTAGTCTTTTAAACACTTCTCCCCAAAGCGCCGGACAGAGCTTCGAAATCTAACCTTTTGTTTTCGGGAAGAGTCTGCAGGATATCCGCTGCGTCTGCTCTCAGAGAAGCGGCGAGATGACAGGCCTTAGCTTGGGAATCCCATCCATTCGCATCCGCAACGATAGAAAATTGTGTCCTATACACCTGCCAGGAGGTCTTCCCATCATATGTAGATAGTTTCAGAACGAAACGAGCAGGCATCGATAAAAATTTGAAACCTTCAGAAATGTTTCCTACCGTCGCTATGCACTTCTTTAGGCTGTCAACTTCTTTGGCGACGGCAGCAGAAACCCTATCATCAATTTGTTGTTCGACGGCAGAAACTCTCTCTTCTATATGTTCTTTTACAGAAGAAATTCTTTCTTCTACTTGTTCTTTTACCGAAGAAACTCTTTCTTCTATTTGTCCAACTTTAGTTTCAACCGCGTCTATTCTGCCTTCCATAGCCTCAAATTTATTTTCTATTACGCAGGTAATTTCTCTTTTCATTTCGTCCTGACCTGCTTTCATCTCATTTTTAAGAGATTTCACCTCTTCCTTAACGGATTCCTGGCCCAATTTCATTTCTCCTTTAACGGATTCCTGGCCCAATTTCATTTCTCCTTTAACGGATTCCTGGCCCAATTTCATTTCTCCTTTAACGGATTCCTGGCCCAACTTCATTTCTTCTTTAACGGACCTAATTTCTTCTTTAACAGAGTCTTTCATTTCTTCTTTAAATGTAGCAAAGGCTAATATGAATTGTTTTAACTGTTCTTCCATCGCTCTTGTGATTGGCATTCAAAACCCCACTCCTGACACCAAAAATTGTTGCGTGCGTACGGGTTCGTTATGAAATGAATGCACAAGTACGATGAAAAATGAACAAAAATTTATTATTATAACAACAACAAAATGCTTAAATTTTCTCAAATTATCATGCAGTATTACAATATCTCACAGTAGTTATCTTTTAACTACTCAAATATCCAATAGAACGTAATTCAAAACAGCTAAAGAACGCTAATCCACGAATTCGCTACAATCAACAAGAGCAGTTCTCTAAACAACAACAAACTAAGCAGCAACTACTAACTACAAACTGAGATGTTTTCCTCCTTTTATAAGATTTTAAAATCACGCGCTAGAATTTTCTAGTACTTTCTCGAAATCAAAAAGAGATATTTATTTGTTTAATGCACGCGCTCTTGTAATTTCAATTTTCCGGCTTAGCTCTCTTTTAATATTCGTCACGCGCTGCACTGCGCGAGAAATAAAACCATTTTAATTTATAATTGAACTAACATTAGCTTTTTAAATACCACATTCGTAAAAATATTATTACCAAAATTTAAATTTCCTATTCCAAAAAATTGCATAAGTGATTAATTGTTGAGCTGGAGGAGACAGACGTATCAAGAGAAAGTCGCCCCCTAACTTAACTCTTCAATTACTCAATTCGTGTATCGTCATCCATAGAGGCAAGGGTAAAATTCAAAAAAACCTAATGTTGTTAATTACTAAAAGCAAAATTTAAACAGTGGAATTTAGATAAAATTGTAAGTAAATGACTAGAGTTAAAATTAATTAAAAGCCAATTAAGAATAGGAAACCAAATTTATAAGAAAATCAAAGTAATTTAGAAACTTTTGGCCTACTGGAACTTATATATATAAATAAGTAATAATTTTGATGTATAGTCGTGATGGCAGAATGGCAGGACAGGAAGATGACGCCGACAAGAAATGAATTTTGAAGAAGCCCCAATCTTTATTTTCACGCATATAAAATCATCTTAGTACATATTTATCTACTTCTAATTAATTACAGTAAATCATATGTACAGCGATTTTAAAAATAAAACATGTATTTTAGACGGGGAAGCAATGCAGCAAGGATGTTAGCGTGGCGGAAGCTAAGGAAAGAAATGAAGTGACGTAGTTTATTGTGGCAAGAGTATTTATACTAAAAGTCTGATGTAATTGTAGAGACAAGCTATTATTGGTAAATTTTAGGTTGTTATATAACACAGAATGATCTCGAATTTGAGAGAAAAGATACATTTTGGGGGAAAGCACGAAATGTACAATCGTTAATTTTGAGGTCGCCAATTATTTTTAAAGCAGCTATCGTATTTTCTTATATCTTACATATATATATGCATTTTGTCTTTACCCCATCTTATAGTCTTTTTAATCTCATAAGTCTTTACCCCATCTTATAGAATTATTTCATAATATTCCAGTTATTCTTCTATGTGTAAAACTATCTCTGTATATATTATTACTTTTAGCTGTTACATATCCGCATGTAATACGGAATTTCATTTATTAACATTCTCATTTTTATCTTATAATAGATGAGCATTCATCCTTCTCGCGAAATATATTTATGGCATTTATTTTTTTCATATGTTCAATTCTGCCATTTTATATTATTGTAACGTTATACTATGCATGTGAAGCGCCTACTTATACTCTTTTACATTTGAAATAGCATGTTCTGATCTTTTTTACGCAGCTTTGAAATGGCAGACTACTAGAACCGTTAAGACAGTCACATAACTTATCTCTCTTACCTTATCTTCTAACTGCAGTAATCATAACAAAATTGAAGTTTTAAAAAAAACCGTTTATTAACCAGCAAACCAGATGGTTGCATAAAATAAATACAGTAACAGAAATCAAATGCTTTCTGGAAACTTTAAACTAATATTAAATGGAAACTTAAAAATAATATTAAAATTTGAAATACAAATTAAAGTGTGTCCACGTAATCTTTTTCTTAAGACCTAAGTACAGCTTTAAATAGTATTAAAATCTTGTAGTTTAAATAATTTAAATAGATGAACATTAAGGTATTTGTGAATGGCAATATTTGAAACCAGACTCGAGTGCCACGTGCGACTCTCGCACGAAGAATGTATTTTATGTTTAAATGTTAGGATATGTTTTCTCTTCTTGTTTGTATGTTGCCATTTTTGAGTGTTAAATAGAAGTTTTTGCTGTGTTCCATCATTGGAGTTGCTTCATATCGCCAAAGAAGTATTACAGTCATAATTATTTTGGAGGCACCGGCGAGATCGAATAATCGTGTGTATTTTTATTTTATTAGTTCATCACTGAACATAATATTAGTGATACCAGATTATTACTTCCTGTTCATATAGAATTGCTTTATTTTATTAGTTCATCACTGAACGCAATATTAGTGATACCAGATTATTACTTCTTGTTAATAATAAATTGTCTTATTTTATTACCGTATTTTATATTATATTTAATATTTATTTTACTTGTTCAGACGGTAGGTATATATATTGCTCTATGTTATTATACTTAATTTAATCACAATTAATGTGGTAGAGAGAATGAACTTATTTAATTTAAATATTTCATTTTTGAGGTATACGTATTTAACAGAGTGCATTTAATTTCGTGATTCCTGACTGTATTAATTAGTTAAAGTAAGTGATTTGAGCTATTTTGAGGAAGTATATAGAACACAGTGTTCGTTAATTTTAAACATAGAAACAATGTCTTACTTGGGAAGAGCTCGTACGGAAAATTTGCAAAATCTCGCGGCTGAACTGAGAGTTCATGTGAGTGCAAATTTGAAAATAGTCGATTTAACGCATTAACAACCAAAACTACAAGGGATGTTTCTTTTCTCATGAAAATAATAACAAATATTAAATTTAGCTTTTATAACATAAATTTACATTGAAAATTAAAAAAATGCTCTTACCTGTGGAAAAAGCGAGTGTTGCGTTCGCGCAACGTCAGCGGAATAAGACTACGGATGTTTAGTGAGTAGGATTGTACTCGTGTGATGTTTCTTTTGAGTGGAGCGCAGGATTACTTTTTAGCTGTGTAACTTTTATAAATCTACAAATCACTTTACTTGTAATTAATTTAATATTAAAATATGCATCGTATTTCTTTTACAAATACAGATTATTTCATTTGAAAGATTCAAGCATGAAAAGCTTGATTACAATCATGATGCAAAGCTACATTACATACTTTGCATCTATAAACAATCTGGGGTGAAAATGTGCTTTAGGCCCCTGCTTGGCGATTTTCAGTAGCGGCGATTTTTTGAAAATCGCCAGTAAAATATCAGAATACGTTGCATAAACAAAGTTGCGAAGACGAAGCTATGTGACGTTCATAAATGGGTGGGACTAAGATTGTGACGTCACAATGTATTCTCTACAGATGTAGAAATAAGTATACTAAATGTTTTGTATTTCAAACTACTATAATACGGTAAGTGAATTTTAACAATTATTAAAACTGTAAACAACGTCGCAGTCTCTCATACAGGGTGAAAATTTTTAAGCTTTAGTATTTATACAAATAAAAACAGATTTTTTTAAATTTTAATTTCATATTGCGGAACATTTTAACTTATCATCTTTACAAAATTACCTTATTGCTACGTAACGACACCATCTCTTACATTCTAGTAAGTAAACAATCTTCATTATTTTCTAAAAATTAAGCTTTACATTAATAAAAAAAGAAAAATATTTATGATTGAATATCAACATCATACACAGCTTTCATTTCCCTGTTTCTTAAGTTCCTAAACCACGTTCTATACTCTCGTATTAGAATTCTACACATTAATACATTTAAAAAATCTAATTTCTCACAGTGAAAGAAAATAAGAAATTATTAAAAATAAGCAATTTTAAAAAGAAAAGATGTTTTCACTTACCCTTGTAATACTTCTTTGGCGAAATGAAGCAACTCCAATGATGGAACACAGCAATAACTTTTATTTAACACTCAAAAAAATGGCGACATACAAACAAGCAGAGAAAACATATTCTATCATTTTCAAAATAAATTACATTCTTCGTGCGAGAGTCGCACGTGGCACTCGAGTCTGGTTTCAAATATTGCCATTCACAAATACCTTAATGTTCATCTATTTAAATTATTTAAACTCCAAGATTTTAATATTATTTAAATCTGTTACAACCTCTCCCCCAACGGAGAGACTTTTGCCGAAGGGAAAAGTTCTGTAAATTTCGAAAGTTTATAAGCTCGGCTTGCTCAATTGCTTAAAGAGAAAAGATAACTTCTCTCATAAGTTTCCAAATTTTCAGGCCGAAACTTTTAAGTTTTAAACAAATATTTTTACACCACATTTAAATAGGAAGAAAAAAAATGGAGAACGTTCAAATACATCAGTTCAGTATACATTAAATAAATAAATAAATCCTGAACGTGGTTACATACACTAAGAGTTATTACATTACTTAATTCTACTCAGAACATCTACGTTCTTGTGCAAAGATCCTTTGCGATGAATGACCTTAAAATTATAAGGTTGTAATGAGAGTGCCCAGCGCATCAATCTAGAGTTACATTTGGCGTTGGATTGTAGCCAGACCAAAGGATTATGATCAGTCTGAATCAAGAATTCTTGCTGACCATCCAGATAAAAATGCAGTTTCTTGATAGCGTAGATGATAGCAGCGCACTCCTTTTCAGTAGTACAATAATTCTTTTCAAACTTAGTAAATTTTTTGCTTATATACAAGATAGGATGTTCACGTTGTTCCTCATCTAATTGGCATAGTACTATACCCATGCCATTGTCTGAGGCATCGGTTTGTATAATAAACCTTTTATCAAAATCGGGAGCATACAGAAATGGTTTCTTGCATAGCAACTCTTTTAAATTTTTAAAAGCTTTGTCACATATTTCAGACCATTGTATATTTCCTTTTTTTGTTACCCCCTTCAAAGCGTCCGTGAGGGGTGAAGCAATTTCCGAAAATCTCGGTATGTACTGGCGATAATACCCTACCAGTCCTAAGAAAGCACGTACTTCTGTTTTAGTTTTAGGTGTAGGATACTCCTTTACAGCCAGGATCTTTACTTCATCCGGGGTTCGTTGTCCTTGTCCCACATCATGGCCTAGGTATCTCACTTGATCTTGTGCAAATTTACATTTTGATGGTTTTAGTCTTAAATTTGCTTTCTGTATTCTCTCTAGAACAGAAGTTAAGTTTTTAAGGTGCTCTTCCCAGTTTTCTGAGTAAATGGCAATGTCATCCAGGTATGGTACAGCGAAACCTTCGCATCCAGCCAGGACTTTAGTCATAACTTTGCTAAAAAAATATGGGGCATTTTTTAATCCAAAGGGTAAACGTAGAGTCCTGAAACTTCCAAAACTAGTTAAAAATGTTGCATATCTTTGGGCTCTTTCTGTTAACGGAATTTGCCAGTAGCTTCTAGATAAATCTAATAGGGTAATATATTTTGCTTTTGCTACAGTTTCGATATGTTCTTCAATATTAGGCAAAGGATAGTATTCAGTTTTAGTAACAGCATTGAGTTTACGATAATCAATACAAGGCCGAGGATCCTTTGATGAAGATTCTATCAAAATCATGGGAGATGTATAGTCCGATTCTCCCGGCTCTATAATTTTAAGATCGAGCATTTTCTGTATTTCCCTTTTGAGAATTTCAGTCTGTCGGGGTGACAGTCTGTATGGCTTTATTTGTATTGGTTCGTTATTTAATAGCTCAATATCGTGACAAACTAAGTTTGTTAGTCCAGGATTATTTGAAAAACAACCAGAATATTTCCATAAAATCTTTCGTAAATCTTCTATTTGCTCGGATTTCAACCTTTTCTCGAGTTCATTCTCCTCTATGATGTCCGAAAAATTTAATATACTTGGATTGGAAGGTAAAAGAGGAATGTCCATTTCTAAGTCTCCTTCCACTTCAGTTATCATATTAATCATTTCTGGTCTTTTGTAATATGGTTTAAGCATGTTAATGTGATATACTTGATTTGGATCATTTTGTTCCTCGAAACTTACAATATAATTGGTTTCTGAAATTTTCTGCTCTATTTTTCCAGGTCCTTTCCACTGTACTTCTAGTTTATTTTGACGATTCGTTGATAAAACAAGAACTAAATCTCCTCTAGCAAATTCTCTTTTCACTGCGTTTCGATCGTACCATGTTTTCCTCCGTTGTTGAGCTTCTTTCATGTTTTCCACGGCAAGTTCTTGGCATTTCTTCATTCGATTAATAAGTTCGAAAACGTAACTGACAACATTATTACTTTCTTCAATCGGTTCTAGCCACTGCTCATAAAGTAAAGTGACTGGCGTTCGTAGGTTTTTGCCATGAACTAATTCTGCTGGTGTAAACCAGTGCTTTCGTGTGTGACTGTTCTGAGAGCAAAAAGAACTGATGGTAGATAATTCTCCCAATCCGAAGTCGCTCCTATACATACGACTCTTAACACCCTTTTTAGCGTTCTATGGAATCGCTCAACGGGATTACTCTGCGGAAGATACACAGAGCTTCTTACATGTTTAATGCCGAAACGCTCCAAAAATTCCTCTGTCAAAGCACTGACGAAAGAGGTCCCCTGATCTGTTTGGATCACTTTTGGGAAACCCATACGACTGAAAATCTGTAAGAAAGCATCAATCACAGATGGCGAAGAAATGTCTGTCACCGCAACAGCATCTGGATATTTGGACGACATACGCAGAGCTGTAATAATATATTTTTTCCAGTCTTTGAAATAGGTAGCGGACCAACGGCATCGGCATTTATTTTAGTGAATATTTCGGAAATTACTGGTACTAATGTCATTGGAGCCTTCTTTTTGTCATTTCCTTTTCCAGCGCGCTGACAAGCATCACAGGTTCTTACGAAATCTTCAGTTTCTTTGTAACACCTCGTCCAGTAAAAATATCTAGCAAGTCTGTCTTTGGTCTTTTTGACACCCAAATGACCAGAAGTTCCTTCGTGGCACATCTTTATAATTGACGGCTTGAGTTTTTCAGGTATAACGACAAGCTGTGTTTCAAAGCCCATTTTATCCGTCGTTTTTTTAACTAAAAGTTCTTTTCCTGTCACACTATAGTTCTCATTTTTGCATGTACCTTCTTTAACTTCTTAAATGATTTTAGACAGTTCCTTATCAGCAAGCTGAAGTTGTGCAATTTCTTCTGAGTCAATGTTTACCAGTTTCATGAGAGTTTCATCTTCCGAATTTAGCTCCGGTAAATTATCTTCTTCTTCAAAAACATCTCTGGGTGCTTTATTTTCTTCCTTCATCGGTTCCAAGATCTTCTCTTCGGCTATTTCTCTTTTCTTTTGAGCTCTAGTAGAGACAGCATTAACCTGGTGAGGACAACTATCAGGTTCCTTTCCTTGTTTATTCAACAGTGCAAAAGTTCGATTGCCTAATAAATACCTTCCTTTGTCGAGTTCATTTCTAATAATGGCAGCCTTAGTTATTATTCGTCCAAGATCGCAATTTAGTTCGATCTCAGCCAATGGTAAACAGGTTGGATTCAAATCTAATGGCTGTTGCACCCACACATTTTCACCTGTCAGCATTTCCGGCGTGATGTATTTGCGACAAACTATATCAATACTAGCACCTGAATCCCTTAATATAGGAATTTTATGACCATTTACGTAACCCATACTAGTATAAGGTAATAGAAATTTATCCTCTGGTTTTGCACTAATTCTGTTAAGATTAGCAGGAGATTCAGTACTATTCTTAAGTTTTGGACATTGGGGTCTTAAATGTTGATAGGACCCACACTGATAGCATTGTGGCGTTTTTCGTTTTTCATATTTATCATCTGGACGTGGACATCTAGGTCTATGAAACCAGCTTTGCGAATTAAATCCTGATGACAATTTTTTTTCAGTTTTATTTTTATTATCTGAACTCAATTTACCTTGAGTTAGTGCATTGTATCTTTCTTTCTGCCGATCCACTACAGGCCTCTTTTGAAAGTTTCCGCAAACGTTTTCATAGGCATCAAGTTTTTCAGCTAATTTTTTCGATGAAATCATGTCTACCCATTCATCAAGAAAATGATCTCGAATTTCAGGAGGAACTCGACGTTTAAGTTGATCAAGCACCATCAAATCTAGCAACTGATCAAAAGTCTTAACTCCTAGACCAGTCACCCATTCTTTGCAATAATTTTCTATTTCATAATTGAAATCCACCCATGTAGATTCGGTACTCTTTTGATGTTTCATAAATTTCTGCCTAAACTTTTCCGGGCTTTGTTTAAACCGTCTTAACAATAAATTTTTCACGTGTTCATAGTCTTTAGCTTTATCGGAGGGTTCTCTAGCTATTAACTGGGTTACTTCGTAAGGAAGTAGTCCTAGTAAATGAGATACAAATTCTTCTTTATCAATTTTAGCCCATTCTTCTTGCCTTTCAAACAATAGCAAATATAGACTGATATCTTCTTTCTTGTCATCGAATTTCTGCATAAGGTGACGCAGCTCCGTTTTCGGCCGGATCTGTCCGGTATTTTGAGACTTTGTCTGTGCTTCAAGTCTTAATCTCTCTAATTCATACTGTTCGTTCCTTCGTCGCTCTTCTGCTTCCTCCCTCTCTTTCCGTTCTTCTATTATTGTGTCTAAAACTCCTTTGACGAAGACTTCATCATAATCTCTACTTTCAACAATTTTCTGTTTTAAATCAAATATTTTCAAATCTGCAGTCACATGAACTCCCAGTTCAGCTGCGAGATTTTGCAAATCTTCCTTACGAGCTCTTCCTAAGTAAGACGTTGTTTCTACGTTTAAAATTAACGAACACTGTGTTCCTTATATTTCCTCGAAATAGCTCAAAAATTAAATATTTAAATTATATGAAGTTCATTCTCTCTACCACATTAATTGTGATTAAAATAAGAATAATAACATAGAGCAATATAAATATCTACCGTCTGCACAACTAAAATGAATATTAAATATAATATCAAATACGGTAATAAAATAAGACAATTTAATATTAACAGGAAATAATAATCTGGTATCGCTAATATTGCGTTCAGTGATGAACTAATAAAATAAAGCAATTCTATATGAACAGGAAGTAATAATCTGGTATCACTAATATTATGTTCAGTGATGAACTAATAAAATAAAAATACGTACGATTATTCGATCTTGGTCGGTGCCTCCAAAATAATTAAGACTGTAATACTTCTTTGGCGAAATGAAGCAACTCCAATGATGGATGATGGAACACAGCAAAAACTTTTATTTAACACTCAAAAAAATGGCGACATACAAACAAGAAGAGAAAACATATTCTATCATTTTAAAAATAAATTACATTCTTCGTGCGAGAGTCGCATGTGGCACTCGAGTCTGGTTTCAAATATTGCCATTCACAAATACCTAAATGTTCATCTATTTAATTTAGTTAAACTACAAGATTTTAATATTATTTAAATCTGTTACACCCTTTTCAGGAAAATAATTTTTTTTTTTTTTTTTTTTTTTTTAATGTCGGGGGAAAACCTCCCTAAACCCCGTCTTTAAGAAAATTTACTCAGTTTTATCGGCCGTTCCCGGCCGATAAATCTTTATGATTGCCGCTAAAAAGGCACGATAATGTTCATCACTTAGTGAGTTGTTGTGCCATTTTCGCCACATATATTCTTCTAAATATGAATCAAATTCGCCATCTACGTGGTTTGTATTTCGACGTAAATGACGTTTGATTCCAGACCAGGTACCTTCTATGGAATTAGTGTGCCGACTCGGGATCACGGAAGTACAGACTGTGGTTGACAGTCAGATGGCTATAACCTAAATTTTTTAGTCCACCATATGCCTTCCAGCAGTCTGAAACCACAGTTGATTTCGGCAACACCCATTCAACTATCACTCTCTCCAAACTCTCCTTTGATCTATTCTCAACCTCTCTAAAAAAACATCTGTTCGTTCCTCTCTCTATACCACCAATTACCCAATGACCGTCCACAGGCTTTCCTCTTCCATACTTCATTTTCCCGAATTTGCTCTCATCCACTTCAACTATTACTCCTTCACCACCAATTGTAACACTATCATTTACCACAGTCGTCATACACACTTCTCTGCAAAACATAAACCAATCAACAACAGCATGTTCATGCACTTTCACTTCTTGAATCACAGATTCATTTCCCATTTTCAAAAACCAACACCTCGTAATTCTCAAAATATCACATACACTCAAATGGCTATGACTAAACCATGAACCTTTCCTTATACTCCTACAAACATCATGCGCATTCACTTTTCCTTGCTTTCTACATCGCCATTCAAATCCATCTATACTTCTCTTTCTCTCACAAAAACGCATATTTTCACCACATTTCGAACAAACAAAAAAAGTATCAATCAAACCAACTTTCATACACAATTCAATGACGGCACGTTTCTCTTGCACTTCCAATAAAGTAATAAATTTACATGTACAATCACTCACCTCTCTCAGCATCACAGATAAATCCATAGCGACTGTTATTTAACGAAATATATGCAGAAAAATGTTGAAAACACACAGATAAAACCACTCGATTGATAACTACCAAATAACATTCAAACGGCAACTGAATTAACTGCCCAAATTACGAAGTAAAATTTCCAAGAGAAATCGTCTGCTTGGAAATTCTTTTTAACTGCAAGTATATATTTTTGAAAACATAAATTATCGTCTGCTACTTGACAATTTGTCTTCGGACATTTGTGCTCTCTCCGAAGAAATTTATTCGTATCTAGTTTTTAAAAAAAGCTGTGAAAGCCATGGCTTTTCGATATCTAAAGCTACGATAAGTAATATTGTCAACGATAGGAAATTAAAAAAAGACAACAAATATAATGAAATTAAAAAACAAAATAAAATCTGAAATTTAAGTTTAAAACACAAAATACCATTAGTTTCGCTTAAACGCTACGTGTAATTCACAACAAATGCGAGAGGTTTAAACCTCGTAGAAATTTACAACATTTTCATTCAATATGGAAGTTTATTTCTCGCAAAATGCATGATTCATGCGAAGGATTCATTTGTTAAAATTTATTTGCGTGCATACATATTTTCTTAAAGAGATATCAGTCACTATGCATACCATAAACAGTGTATAGAAAAGCCTGCTATACAATTTGAAGTCAATTAAATAAGATTAAAAAATTCAGATAATTACAAAAACTTGGCATTGCGCACTGCCTTGGCTTTGTCCATGTGCAAGTCGATCTATTTTTACTTAGAAAACATTAGAGAATTTCACAAACTCGGCATTGCGCGCTACATTGGCTTTTCCCATATACACATCGATTTATTTTCACTTAAAAAATATCCCAGAATTGCACAAACTCGGCATCGCGCACCACATTGGCTTTACCCATGTGCACATCGATCTATTTTCACTTAAAAAACATCCCAGAATTGCACACACTCAGCATTGCGCACCACATTGGCTTTACCCATGTGCACATCGATCTATTTTCACTTAAAAAAACATCCCAGAATTGCACAAAATCGGCATCGCGCACAACCTCGGCATTGCGCACCACATTGGTTTTGCCCATGTGCACATCAATCTATTTTCACTTAAAAAAAAAATCCCAGAATTGCACAAACTCGGCATTGTGCACCACATTGGCTTTGCCCATGTGCACATCGATCTATTTTCACTTAAAAAAACATCTCAGAATAGCACAAACTCGGCATCGCGCACAACCTCGGCATTGCGCACTACATTGGCTTTGCCCATGTGCACATCGATCTATTTTCACTTCAAAAAAATCCCAGAATTGAGCACACTCGGCATTGCGCACCACATTGGCTTTACCCATGTGCACATCGATCTATTTTCACTTAAAAAAACATCCCAGAATTGCACAAAATCGGCATCGCGCACAACCTCGGCATTGCACACCACATTGGCTTTGCCCATGTGCACATCAATCTATTTTCACTTAATAAAACATCCCAGAATTGCAAAAACTCGGCATTGCGCACCACATTGTGTTTGCCCATGTGCACATCGATCTATTTTCACTTAAAAAAAACATCCCAGAATTGCACAAACTCCGCATCGCGCAAAACCTGGGCATTGCGCACTACATTGGCTTTGCCCATGTGCACATCGATCTCTTTTCACTTCACAAAAACATCCCAGAATTGCACATACTCGGCATCGCGCACAACGTCGGCATTGCGCACTGCATTGGCTTTGCCCATGTACATATCGATCTATTTTCATTAAAAAAAACATCAGAGAATAACACAACGTCAGCTTTTCCAATCTTCTAGGATTGAGCCAAAAAGAAATACAAAATATTAAAAATAAGCAACTTCAAAACGAATCATACAAGAAAAATTTTTTCACTTACCCTTTTCAAGAAAAATGTAAAGTCTTTTAGATGGGTTTTATATATTAATTTATCTCAGGGGGAAACCCTTTTGGATCCCTCCTCATCTTTAAATAAATTTACTAACGTTTTATACGCCGTTTCCGTAATATATGCAGAAAAAAGGCTAAAACCCACAGGGGGGAAAACACTCGATTAAAAAAAGAACCACCGCATAAGAATATTCAAACCGCAACAGAATTTACAAGTAAAAAATAAATAAATAAATAAATAAATTTTAAAAAATGAAAGCTCTTAGATTTTACATTACGCCCAAAGGAGCGTTTTTTTTAACGTTTTGTGTGTTACCTTTCTTTATCAAATATAATGTTTTTTACACTTAAACCATTAAATTCAGTTCAACAGCAATATCGCAATATAATTTTAAAATGAGCATATCTTTAGAATTTCCGATACACAGTTTTGCACTCTGCACGTAAAAAGTTTTTTTTTTTTTTTTTTTTTTTTTTTTTTTTTTCTCTCATTGTGTTGCCGTTGCTCGCTATGAACTCTTTGAGTTTGCTAATCAAACATTCGTTCAAGTTTTACAAAATATCAATCAGATAATAAAAAAAATTCCAAGTTTGGGCTTCCAGATACCCATATTAGGTTGGAAACGTATGTTATTCAAAATTTGATGGCTCTAGGTACCGTTGTTTTATCACAATGCGAGAAACACATATGCAGATTTTTCAATATTTAATTTCTTTAAATATAACACAGGGCGATAACATTTAGTGGCAACAGAATACCAACACAGTTTCAAAACATCGGGTTAGCCATGTTCGCGCGCTTATTGCCCATTGAAAAACAATCGCCAAGCAGTGGGCTAAACCGCATTTTAACCCAGTCTGGGTATGGTACTCTTTACAACAAAGTCTTTTGTTATCAACGGACTTTACGATAAAATGTCTACCATCTCCATGCAATGGTTTTTGAATGCTGAATTTACTAGGTCTTCCTGTTGCTGATCTATTTATGGCTAATTCTACACTCTCAATAGGAGTTTGCAAAAGGATTAATGTATTCTTGCGTCTGAAATCTAAACGAGACTTTATATTTCCAGTAGTAAAAGGTGGTGATATTTAGTACGTTTAGATACGGTCTCACCTCATATAATTTATCATTATTGTCAATTTGTCTATTGTCAAATGCAAATTCTGCTTCAAATTCCTATACTGCATTTCTATTCTGCTTTCCTATTCTGCTTCAAATTCCTATACTGCAAACGTGATATCGAGTCTCGTACAACAGGAACAGAAATATCCTTATCAAAAGACCAATACATTTTTTCTTGTGGTAAAGAATATCCTGTAAGCAATAATATTCTAATAAAACTTCTCATATAGGCTTCAGATGCAATAAATTCTCGTTTTTTTTTTTTTTTTTTTTTTTTTTTTTTTTTTTTTGTGTGTGTGTGTGTGTGTGTGTGTGTGTTTGTGTGTGGAGCGTATATATCTGTTCAACGAGAAGAGAGTAAATGTCTAAATCAAAAAGAAAATCGAAAATCTGTGCACTAGTTTTACCTTGTGTTTTGTCTTTTATAATTTCTCTTCTATCTCTTTCTTCATGTTTTTCCTGAGACATAACTAACAGTTTCTTTTTTATCCACTTCAATATTTCAGTCTTCTGCTTTTTAAACTTTTTAGTATTAATATAACTGCTTTTAGAAGACTGAAACTTACTTCTTACTTGAATTTCAACTTCCCCAGCAGTATCATTTGGTAATATATCATTATCATTATTTAAAACATTGCTATTCCTTTCTTCTTCGTCACTAACCTCTGAATTTCTGGGGGAAAACAACAATATTACTTTCATTCTGGTCATTATTAACGTTATCATCATCTGTTCTTCATCAAAAAATCTTTGAAGGACTTTTTCTAATGTAAGATACTTCGTTCTAGACATTTTTAAACAACCAGAACATGAACCAGAACATCGAAAGGAATGAGTGAAAAAGGAGTTGACTACCCGTTTCCTGCTGACGTTGCATCAACGCAACACTTGTTTTCCCTCCCATCCCAACACAAATATAAACATCTGACTGATGTAATGTTGACGTTGCGTCAACGCAACACCTGTTTTCCCTCACATCCCAACACAAATATAAATATCTGACTGATGTAATGTTCTGATAAACGGTGACCTTGACTAAAAATAGATCACTCATAAAAACGGCGATTCTTTCGTTAAATATTTTCAGCAAAAATACCCGGTCGGAAATTTTGCTTAAAGTGTGAGATTAATTATTATAAATAAAATGATTGTTGAAGGCAAATATTTTTACAGAAATAATCTTCATAATATTCCCTACACAAAATCATCTGCTGGTATAAAATATCTTAGGTAATTATATTTATATACGCATTTATTTTGACCGTTGCGTCAACGCAACACCAGCGGCTAATGGGTTAAAACAGAAAATTGTTGAAAGTAGAGATTACGATGAAGTATTAGTCAAAGGAGTCTTAGACACAATAATAGAAGAACGGAAAGAGAGGGAGAAAAGAGAAAAAGAGAGAGAGGAAAGAGAAGAACGGAAAGAGAGGGAGGAAAGAGAAGAACGGAAAGAGAGGGAGGAAAGGCAAAGAGAAGAGCGGAGAAGGAACGAACAGTATCAATTAGAGAGATTAAGACTTGAAGCAGAGACAAAGTCTCAAAATACCGGACAAATCCGGCCGAAAACGGAGCTGCGTCACCTTATGCAGAAATTCGATGACAAGAAAGGATATACCAGTCTATTGAACTATATTTATTGTTTGAAAGGCAAGCAGAATAGGCTAAAATTGATAAAGAAGAATTTGTATCTCATTTACTAGGACTACTTCCTTTCGAAGTAACCCATTTAATAGCTAGAGAACCCTCCGATAAGGCTAAAGACTATGAGCACGTGAAGAATTTATTGTTAAGACGGTTTAAACTAAGACCGGAAAAGTTTAGGCAGAAATTTATGAAACATCAAAAGAGTACCGAATCTACATGGGTGGATTTCAATTATGAAATAGAAAATTATTGCAAAGAATGGGTGACTGGTCTAGTAGTTAAGACTTTTGATCGGTTGCTAGATTTGATGGTGATTGACCAACTTAAACGTCGAGTTCCTCCTGAAATTCGAGATCATTTTCTTGATGAGTGGGTAGAGAGGATTTCATCTAAAAAATTAGCTGAAAAACTTGATGCCTATGAAAACGTTTGCGGAAACTCTCAAAAAAGGCCTGTAGTGGATCGGAAGAAAGAAAGATACAATGTACTAACTCAAGGTAAATTGAGTTCAGATAATAAAAATAAAACTGAAAAAAATTGTCATCAGGATTTAATTCGCAAATCTGGTTTTATAAGCTTAGAAGTCCACGTCCAGATGATAAATATGAAAAATGAAAAACGCCACAATGCTATCAGTGTGGGTCCTATCAACATTTAAGACCCCAATGTCCAGAACGTAAGAATAGTACTGAATCCCTTGCTAATCTTAACAGAATTAGCGCAAAACCAGAGGATAAATTTATATTATCTTATACTAGTATAGGTTACGTAAATGGTCATAAAATTCTTATATTAAGGGATTAAGGTGCTAGTATTGATGTAGTTTGTCGCAAATACATCACGCCGGAAATGCTGACGGGTGAAAATGTGTGGGTGTAACAGCCATTAGATTTGAATCCAACCTGTTTACCATTGGCTGAGATAGAACTAAATTGCGATCTTGGGCGAGTAATAATTAAGGCTGCCATTTTTAGAAATGAACTCGACAAAGTAAGGTATTTATTAGGCAATCGAACTTTTGCACTGTTAAATGAACTAAAAAAGGAACCTAATTGTTATCCTCAGCAGGTTAATGCCGTCTCTAGTAGAGCTCAAAGGAAAAGACAAATAGCTGAAGAGAAGATCTTGGAACCGATGAAGGAAGAAAATAAAGCATCCAGAGATGTCTTTAAAGAATAAGTTAAATCACCGGAATTAGGCGTGGAAGATGTTCACGAAAAATTGGAAAACGATAAAGAAATTAATATTGAGAATCATTTTGCAATGCAGCATTATCATCATCTTTCGGCTTTTGATTAAATATCAAAGCCGCTACTAATAGACGAAGAAAACAATTGTCGAAAGCAAATGACAAATGAATTATATCCGAAAGGCACAGACGAACTGAGGAAAGGCTTTGCTGTGAATTATAGCCGAGGAACTGGTCCACCATGGAAGAGATCTAGGCGCCGTCAAGAAAAAAAAAGAAGGCTAATTTGAACACTGTCCATTTTCTTCCTATTTAAATGTGGTGTAAAAATATTTGTTTAAATTTAAAATTTTCGGCCTGAAAATTTGGAAACTTATGAGAGAAGTTATCTTTTCTCTTTAAGCAATTGAGCAAGACGAGCTTATAAACTTTCGAATTTTACAAAACTTTTCTCTTCGGAAAAAGTCTCTCCGTTGGGGGAGAGGTTGTAACAGCTTTAAATAGTATTAAAATCTTGCAGTTTAAATAATTTAAATAGATGAACATTAAGGTATTTGTGAATGGCAATATTTGAAACCAGACTCGAGTGCCACGTGCGACTCTCGCACGAAGAATGTATTTTGTTTTTAAATGTTAGAATATGTTTTCTCTTCTTGTTTGTATGTCGCCATTTTTTAGTCTTAAATAAAAGTTATTGCTGTGTTCCATCATTGGAGTTGCTTCATATCGCCAAAGAAGTATTACAATGGATTAAGTCTGCAGAAAGGCATAAACAGATTGATAGGCCATCAGTGCTGCCAAGCAATTTTAGACAAACTGAAGAACTCCGCGCTTATATTCAGTAATTAGTCTGTATCCTTGTGGGAAACGACAGCAATGAAATCAATAATAAGAACAAATGCCTCCAGAGCTACCTGCCTAAAGGGAAGAGATGCCTTCGTAAAGGACTTTCTTAGGAAAACTCTATCTTGTACACGTTACACATGGAGAAAACCACGAAAACACACACGCAGCCAGCCCGTTTGCGGGGCCCACCAGCGGGTTGAGCGGTAAAGTCGCTCAACACTGGTAGTTCGGTCCGAGGACCGAATCCCGCGAACGGGCTGGCGGCATGGGCGTTTTCGTGGTTTTCCCCATGTGTAACGTGTATACGGGTCAGTTTCCCTTAGAAAGTTTTCCACGAAGGTTTCTTTCCCCTTAGGCTGATAGTCCTAGTGTGCTTTGCCATAATTAAATAAACCAAACCAAACCAAATCAAATCCGTTTGCGTGATTCGAACCTGAGACCGATCTATCAGTGTTCATCGACATTATCGCTCGGCTCCTGGTGGCCTACTGTTGAAGGAGTATGAACTCTCATCTTTTATGAATGTAATAAAGCCCAAAGTTTGTCTTTCTTCCATGTAAACGAAAATATTGTTTAGTAACATATTAATTTAAGGTTTACCTAGGGCTCTGACTGTTAAAAACGGAACAAAATGTTTAGAATTTTAAGGAGCACAGTGTCGTTATAAACGAAAATTTACATTAACATTTTCTGAAAATATCTCGTCACTTTATCCGTTTCTGTGCTAACCCCGTTTTCATACTGTAAAGATCGTGACTTGTAAAGATCATGACTTGTGAAGATCGTGACTTAAAGTGAACGTGAAATATAAATAATAGGACAAGAACTTGCATTTTACGGTGTGGCAACAAGAAGAGGATTCGACAGATTTATATATATTTTTGTTTTAGAGAGTTGAGGATTTTGAATTTTCATATAGTTGTAAGAGTTTTAACTGCAGTAGTTAAGAGTTTAAAATTTTGATAGTTTAGAGCTACAGTATTTACTTTTTTTGGTTCTGTTTTAAAATTTAAATAAAAGTATTTTGTTTATTCTGAAAAATTAGCTTTATTCTTCCTACAAGATTCAATATCCATTATATTGAAATAAGGAAAGGATTTTTACTGGCGCAGTTGACAGGATCGGGATTTACCCGCATATAATTACGAACCAAAATAACTCAGGTGAGAGTTCAATTTACCTTGCAACGTAAAATTATTAATTAAGATTATGAAAAGTTAATTATTGTTTCCGTCATGGAACCTTAGTTTATTTACTTGTCAAAGTAATGAATACGCCAGCGTTCAAATGTAATTTCGTTTGACTCGCCAGAGTAAGTGAACAACATATTAAGTATTGATTCCACTGATTGATTTTCGTGCCGAATAAAATTAAATTCATTGTGAATTATATTTAAATAGAAAAAGAAAAGAATTTTTTTTTTTTTTTTTTTTTTTTTTTTTTTTTATAAAACTAAGAGTCTATTGGCTGAATAAAATCGAGACATGGCTTTTATGGGACGTGGGAAAAAAGAGGATTTGCTGGCTTTAGCTGCTGAATTAGAAATTCAAGTAGATCCAAGTATGAAAATCGTGACGATAAAAAATGAAATAATTCAAAGTGATATGATGAAGCATTTGATAAAGAAGTGTTTTTAACGATTATTGAAGAGAGGAAAAGAAAAGAAGAGGAACAGCGGAGAAAGGAGAGATTGAGGAACAGCGAAGGAAAGAAGAGATTGAGGAACAGAGAAGGAAAGAAGAGCTTGAGGAAAGGCGAAGGAAAGAAGAGCTTGAGGATGAGAAACAACGAAGGAAAGAAGAATTAGAAGCACAGCAGAAAAGAGAGCAAATGGAGTTTGAATTGAGGAAACTCGAAATTGAATCTCGTGTTCGACTAACACAAACTCCACCAACAAATGAAAATGGACATCATAATTTTGATTTAATTAAGCTTATTCCCAAATTCAATTTAAGACACGATGATATTGTGATTTATTTATCTTTATTTGAAAGACAAGCTAAAAGGACAAAGATTGATCCTAAAGATTGGGTTTCATGTTTATTGACTTTAATGCCATCTGAAAACATTCAATTAATTGGTAGGGAATCTGAAGAAAATTTTGAAGATTATGAGTACATTAAGGCCATTTTGTTGAAGAGATTTAAATTAAATCCTGAAAGCTTTAGAAAAAAATTTGTGATGCACCAAAAGAGCGCTGAAAAATCATGGAGAGATTTTTGCTACGAAATTACAAGTTATTTTGAAGAATGGATCAATGGTCTTGAAATCACAAATTTTGCCGCGTTAAAAGACTTGATTATTACTGACCAAATTAAGAAAAGAGTACCCTATGAAGTAAGAGACCATCTTCTTGACGACTGGGCGAAGTTCGTTTCTCCAACCAAATTAGCTGATAAACTTGACGAATATGACAGTGTTCGTAATATCTCAAAACGGACTGGTGGTAATCCATCAGCAGACAGAACTAATAAAAAATGGCAACCTCATTCTCCACTTCCAGAAAGAGCTTTCAGAAATAAATCGCTGTCCGCTGAAAACACGCCAAGAGTGTACCCATCCCGTAAGAGTGACGAACCACAAAAGCCTAGTTTCAAACTAACTTGCTATAATTGTGGAAAAGAAGGTCATACATCTAAGTTATGTACCAAAAATCGGATACCAAGAAGTGCTTCTGCAACAGCACGAAACAACTTAATACAAACACAAGCACCCTTTGCAGAAAAAGAAAAACCAGAAGTGCTAACTACCAAGATCTCTATTCCTGTCTCAAAATCAGTGGACGTATCTAGAAACATAGATGAATTAAAACTGGTCAAAGTTAAATGTGGAGATATTATTCTAAATGGAATCGTAGACACGGGAGCACAAATTTCAGTAGTCCGTGAGAAATTGGTTGACAACATACCTTGCGAAGGAGAAAGTAAAATAGAGATATCTTCTGCTTTTGGTGAAAACGAAATTACTCCACTAAAGATTTTCCAGATGAAAATTGACGATGGTTTTCACGGTAGAGTGTCCATTACGTGTGCTGTTTCAAAAAAGCTAGTTACCGACTTGCTATTGAGTTCTTCAGCTTATGAAACACTCTGTGGAAATATCAAACTGTGGAACTGTGATCGTCATTGGGATGCATCCCCCTTAGAGTACAAAGAGACAGATGATAAACCGTTACCAGTTGAAGAAAATACTACAAATTTGGCTGTTGTTAATCAGCTTTCCCAAGAAAACATAGAGTCTGGGAAAACAACGAATAGAGTAAGACTAGAATTCAAGACACATCAAGAACAAGACGAAACTCTGAAAAAATGCTTTGAATGGGCAAATAAAAATCAAAATTCATATACTTTCGAAGATGGCATATTACTTCATTCCGAATATATCTGTGGTGAAAACATTAAGCAAGTTGTGTTACCTTTAGAAAAAAGAAGGGAAGTCCTAAGAATGGCACATGAAATCCCTCTTGCCGGTCACCTCGGTGAGAAAAAGACAATTCAACGAATCAAATACTCATTCTTTTGGCCTAATATTAAGCAAGATGTTAAAAAATTCTGTGAATGTTATAAAGAATTGCCCTTTACAGAAATAGAAAAAACAGAAATGATAGAAGATAAAATTGTTGAACAGGAAGCACAGAAGGAAGAAATTATAACTGAAGAAACTAAGAGGGTAGAAACAGAAGATGAACTCAAAGAGGAAAAGTTAATTGACAGCAAAATAGCAGATGTAGAAATTATTCCACCTGAAAGTAAAAACAAATTTATGGGTGAGACTGAAATCCCAGTTGAAAAAGAAACTGTCAATGAAAGTAAAACTCAAGTAAATCTTGATTATGAGAACATAGAAGAGAAAGAATATATTGCTGAAATTGGAAACGAGAAGGAAAAAGTAGATGATAAAAAGAATGACTTAATAATCCATAAGGAAAGTGTGAAAGCTGACTTAGTAACTGAAAATGAAAATGTAAATCACACAGAAGCTGCAGATCTTGAAACTGAAAATAAACTTTCAGATAACAGTGAACTATTACAATTTACTGAAAAAGAAATTCTGGATGATAACAGAAACAAAAAGTACAATAAGGACAGCATAGATACTGTTGAACTGGGAGATGAAAAAGTAAGTGTGGATTATACAACAAAAGTTGAAACTGAAAAGGAAAATGTCATCCACAATGAAACTGAAAACCACAGAAACCTTTCAAGTTCAAGGGTGAAAACATGGAAGATTGAACCGAAAGTTATTCGGATGAAAGCGAAGAACTGGAAGACGAGAAAGAAACGGAAGGAATTGCTGAATTAATAGAAGAGCCCGAGTCCGAGGTAGACGATCTACATCATGTTGATGAAAAATTATTAGTAAAAGCAGAAGAAAAAATTGCTGAGAGTTTTTTTTAGTTTATAGGACTTTCACCAAGCACAGAAATCCCATATTTGAAGAAATTGATAAAGTTGAAACAATTGATAAATGTTATGAGCTACTTGACAAAGCCATTGGAAAGATAGAAGAGAGGAGAGATGATAAGGAACAACAGCTACTAGGATTGCCTACCATAGGTGAGAATGATAATGAAGATAAACCATTTACAAAAGAAATGCCCATAGCATTTTTCAGCAAGAAACTAACGCCCTGTCAACAACGATGGTCAACCTTCGAACGAGAAGCAGTTTGTGTCATCGAAGCCTTGAAAAAATTTGACACATGGATTTTCGGTGCCAAAGTGCAGATTGTGTCTGATCACAATCCCCTCACTTGACCCAAAGCGCCCCTCATGGTGCTAAACTGTCTCGTTGGGTCTTAGCGTTACAACGGTATAACATGACTGTGACATACCGCAAAGGAAGTTCACATGGGAATGCTGATGCTTTGTCAAGGTTAGCTGTTAACTCTTTCTCTCTCAATGAACTCTGAGCAACATTGTCTCTACGGTGACGAATGTGCTTCTTGTGGGGGGACTTGTAAAGATCGTGACTTGTAAAGATCGTGACTTGTAAAGATCATGACTTGTGAAGATCGTGGCTTAAAGTGAACGTGAAATATAAATAATAGGACAAGAACTTGCATTTTACGGTGTGGCAACAAGAAGAGGATTCGACAGATTTATATATATTTTTGTTTTAGAGAGTTGAGGATTTTGAATTTTCATATAGTTGTAAGAGTTTTAACTGCAGTAGTTAAGAGTTTAAAATTTTGATAGTTTAGAGCTGCAGTATTTACTTTTTTTGGTTCTGTTTTAAAATTTAAATAAAAGTATTTTGTTTATTCTGAAAAATTAGCTTTATTCTTCCTACAAGATTCAATATTCATTATATTGAAATAAGGAAAGGATTTTTACTCATACACTCTAAATAAAATGAACTAAAAATTTTTAACTGCCTTTTGTCACCATGTGTAAATTTCTATTCTCGTGTAACTTCCAATTTAGCATTTTTCAGGAAATATATACTGCTTTCAGATTTGCAGCTGTTTTGAATGCGTTTCAAATTCAAATTACGCTACAAATGTCATTGTCCCAAATCGAAAAATAAATATAATAAATATTTCTAATATTTTAAGAGAATGATTAGCATTAATTTGCTTTCAAAAGGAGATGCTTTTGAGAGATTAATATTTGTGTTAATAATTAAATTGTATTCCGGATTAGAATTAATATATTAATTCTAATTCGGAATACAATTTAGTTAAATTTAATTTTGGATGAAGGTTGCGTATTATCATTTTCTAATTTGAAAAATCTGAAGCATTTAACTGCTGCTTCTAAGCTTTATAAAATACGTTAAGCATCATAAACACAGAAAATTACCTCAGCGGTGCTTCACAAAAGCTATTGTTTCTTATATTATTATTTATATAGTTCAATGAAAATTGTTAAATAACGTTTGGGAAAATTCAGCTTTTAGTGCCCCAGATACCAGGTGAAATGTGACAATGTCATAAAGAAATCGGTGTATTTTATACTGCCTATGTATTTCAGTATTTCACAATATTTCTGCCAGATTTTGCACTTATAATCCATTAAATCGATAAAAGTAGATTAATGTCTAAGAAAAATGTTAGAAATGCATGAGTGTGTGGCAAATTATATGCGTTTTTGAGCTCTTTGTTTATGATCTTTTAAACATCATCAGTTTTCAGCTAATTCGAAAATTATTGTACCTAATATAACACAAGGATTAACTTTATTTATTGTACCTAATGTAACGCAAGGATTAAGTTTATTTCGTAAGATTTATTTTTAAATTTCCTGTTATTTATTTCTCATAATGTGTTTGATCTCAGTGTAATGTTATAATTTGTAATTTCAATAAAAGTTTAGATTCTGAAATCCGTTTTCACTATATCAGGCGTTCTTCTACGTTTCAAAATTAATGACATTTTATTTAAAAAAAATCAGGTTCATGAAAATCTGTATTATAATATCAAAGTCACAAATGATAATGCAGTACATCATGTTTTGTGTTTATAGCATTTACACATTTTTTATATTATCTTCTTGTATGTAATAGTACAAAGAGCATGTATTATTACTAAGTATGTATTATTACTAAGTATGTATTATAGAATTTTTGCATCCACAGACTGAATGTTATTACACTTGAGTGCAATATTAAGAGAATTTGCAAATTATTCTAATTTTATGAAAAGTATTGAACCCAAGGTACTAATTATTCCTCCGAAGAATTTTGAAAATAGTCACGTTAGAATAGGGAATTCAAGGGAATGTATGCGCATGAGGGTTTTAGGCAATTTCTGTGCTCGTAGAACTTTATGACGTTTGCTTGGTTTTTCTCTCAAAATTCGGGTACATTTTACGAGATATGAGGTAAAATAAGTAGCCAAAAACTTATGAATGACGGAAAATGATGGAGAATTGTCAGTAGATTAGAGACAAGCAATCACAAGAGCAGGTGGATACAGAGCTCAGTGTAACGCCCTGTGTCGTTTCCAATACGGATACTGGGGCCATATCGAGAAGAACCGAACAAGTTAGACCAGGACCCACAACGACGAATGAGGGCCGTTATTTTGCATTTTCAGCGCGGCAACACAGGACTACCATAGCTTCACTGTTCTTATCTGTGCTGTATATTGCCGTTGGAACCTGAATTTCGCAGTCTACAGCACCCCGGAAGTTTCATGATATAAGGCTGTATGCCATAAGACTACTTGCGTTGGTATTATTACATAAGGTTGCGTCACTCTCACTGGGCAGCACACAAGGGAGAGCGTTTAACATAGTGCAGACAATACACATATTCAACCAGACTTCAGTTGAACAGTCATGTGTTTTACATGATTCGAAATTCAGCACTGATTTTTAGAGTACCTGTATCTGAAGAGAGCCTGGAACACGATACCATCTCTCACCCATCAGGAAAAAGAATCATTAGAGTAGTAGAGGGGCAACAGTTTGGGCAGACATTATTTTAGATAGTCGCACACGCCTGCTTATCTTTCACAAAGGCTCCCTGAATGCTATGAGTTATGATGAGAAGATCAAAGAGCTCTATGTTCGACCTTTCATGAACGCAGTTGGTTCTAGATTCCTGTTAATCTACGAGAAAGTTCATCCACACAGGGCTCAGCTGATCAACGATTACCTGGAAAGTGAGGATATTCACTGTGTGGATTGGTCAGCCATAACTCCTGACCCTACAATACAGAGCATATATGGGACAGTCTTAGGCAAGAAGTTTCATGTAACCATCTGCTTCGAAGAACCATCCAAGAGTTAATAACTGCCTTGCTGCAGAAGTGATGTCAATTGCGACAGGAACTCCTGAACTGCCTCTTGTTCAGCATGCGGTCATGCTGTGTTAACTGTCTGTAATTTAGTGAGAGGGGACGATACGACATAATAGAGATATTTTCAGTTCGATACCACAACTGGATTTGAGAAATTCCTGCACTATGAGCTTTACTGATAATCATGATTTTACGTAAAATGACCTTTGAATGGTATAATGGTATATCCCTTTCTCTTATAAATGTATATTTACATTAAAATCTGTCCGTTAGTTTTACAGAAATTCGACATATTGTGTAAATTCTCGTAATTTTGCACACGAGTGTAATTTCAAGATCCATGCATTAAAATTAATCTAGTCCTCTAATATAATAAGTCAGGGAGTGAATTACTGAACCAGCTATTTTGAACACACAAATCAGTCATTAGTATTTTAAGCTCTTTATTTTATACAAGATAATATTTGTTTCAGAAAATAATTAAAATTTCTTTTCCAGTTTATGTAAAAAAAAAAAAAATCTTTGTTATGTATGCATATATTTCACTTCAATACATTAAAGGTTTATATTGAGTTTTAAAGTCCTACAAGAACAATGAAGTAAAATAACTTCATGAAAACGTTGACATAATTTTCATTTTCTTGTCATATCATGTAACCAGAGGCTACAAAAGATGATAGACATTAAGTTCCCGTGCGCAGGTGTATTTTTAAGTGTATAATAAGCTCTGTGGTCGTAAATCACTTTTACGAGGCAGCCCGGGCTAATTAGACTGTCAACCTTCAACCTCAAAGAGGTTGTATTTTCATAAGTCTAATGAGAAAATATTTAAAGAGTGTTCTTTCAAAGCTTTGTTACATATGCTAAGAAAAGGATGTTTGATATCCGTTTATAAATAATAAAAAGGAAACGTTACTCAAAATTAAAAGCAGAAAAAAATCGAAAGAGGAAATTGCAAGGAAAGAATATATTTCACACATTTAATATGACTTACCAAAATATTTTTTTTTCTTTCGCATGAAATGCAACAGGATAAGATCAATGAAAGATACACTTACGCTCATCTCTAAGGAACTATTGCGTCTACCGTGTCTTCTGTGGTAATATAAGAATAAATCACGAGCAAAAGGAAAGAATATTTGTGGTTCTAGTTCTGGTGATGACATTTAAGTTTCATTTACTTGTTTAAAACCAAAGTCTCTGCATGCAGTTTTATATCTGCTAATTCAATATACATAATTAATTTACTCTCATTATATTGATTTAGCCTGACACCAAAAGAAAAGTATCATTAGTAATAGAGTGCAACAGAAATTGTTTGTAAAGGATCACCAACAAGCGACATACCCGAAAGTAACATGACAGCACTCAAAAACGTTCCTTATTTGGAGCAAGAGCACAAACCCGCATATGCGATGATTTCAAAAGACATATCTTTGCTTATGTGGTATTTAGTTGGAAAGTATGCTTTTTGATTTTATAGTCGTCCGTTGATGTGGCATGCTATAATATATAACAAAAACAGTAATTTTGCATTGCCTTCTCATTTTTTACTGATGTAAATGCAAAATCCTTTGGCCAGTTGCTGCTCAGGCTTAAAACAAAGGCATTTTGAGCTTATAAACACTACTGCAGTTATTAAGCATCACTCCTTTGCTGCTTGCTCTGCCAAGGTAATTTAAGTCTCTTCTCCAAGCATCGTTTTCTGTTACCTAAAATGTAAACTGCGTGTATAGAAATTGTGGAGAACGTTGAGCACCCGTAGTGTTGTTACAGTGCAATGAAAGATGAGGCAATTATTGTTTTGAGTATTGCACTGATTCTTGCGTACATGCTTTCAAAATGGATTGAACGCTCACAGGTCTGATTATAGGTTAATAAAATTTATTTTATCAAAATGAGCAAATACATTAAGGTTCTGGAATATTCCACAGAAATACTCGTACAGGAGTTCACAATATCACAGTGTATAATCAGTAGTTACGCATCAAGCTATAAGAACAATAAAACACGACTCAGTGCAAGGCAGATCTAAAGAGAAAGCTAACTCGAAGATCATTTCAGTTCACGCTGAACTAATAGCACGCAACAACAGTAACTGACAGCAGATGCTCTCTCTGGTCTTATACAGTTTTCAACCGGCCGTCGAGATAATTTTAGTACTTTCTGTAGGAAGGCATATGACGCCAAGTGCGGTTATACTTGTATCTAAAGTCAATTACATTTATTCAATTACCGTACCTATTACGATGATACAGAGACCGGAGCAAAATATTGCCATATAGTCCTGTCCTATTTGGCGATTTTTGAAAAATTTGGCGACAAAGAGTAGTCGCCAAGACCGTTTTTATGGCGCTATATCTGCAAATTAGCGAGATAGTCATTTACTCAAATGCCAAATAGACAGGAGTTAAAGATGCATTCTAACTTAACAGGAAATATATATTCCTGTTAAGTTAGAATACAGCGCCATCTATTGGATAGGGAGAGAAACGCTCACTTGGCCATCTGGATTCGGCTAAGCAACATGCCAGAGCATGTATTAGATCTGAATGTAGTTAATTACTGTAAATAAATTGTTTAGTTCTTTTGCTATACAGTCCACTCATTAGTTTAGAAACATAGTACAATTCTTGTTCTTGTTTTTCTGGCAAATCAATATCTCTCTAGATTTTCATGTTACACTATGCAGAAAAGTACAACAATTTTCACATATAATTCCACAAAAGTTATCGTATATGTACAAAATTCATAACTATATATATACATAGTTATGACTATATATATATATATAGTTATGAATATATATATATATAGTTATGAATATTCATAACAATATATATATATATATATATATATACAGTTAGTCAATAAAGTCTGAGTACATCAAGAAAAGTAATATCAAATCCAAATTTTAAGGTGTGAAAAGGGTAGTTTCTTAAAGTTTTATTTTTTAAATATTTAGTTTCAATAAGGGACTTTGAAATTATTTAACTGTAATATTTTCATATCTAATAATTTATGCACACTAATTTTTAAAAAAAAAGTGGCCAGAAATCAAAGCCAATAAAGTTTGCGTACAACGCAGGCGGGGGATTTCTTATCTAACTTTAAAACTTCAAACTTGAGAATGCAAAGAAGGTTACACTTTCAAGGTCATTGACTTCCGAAGCAAATTTCACGTTGATTGGAAGTTGTTATTTCTATTTTCTTTGACGAAAATGACAACCAATAAAGAAATTCCTTTAGTTACGAGGCAACTAATCATCAAATTGAGAGATGAAGGTAAAACTCTTCGTTGTATTGATAAAAAATTATTATATTGGAAAACCATTTTCTAGTGTACAAAGAGTTATTCAAAACTATCTTGACACTGGTAGTCTTGCTGTAAAACCAAGATGTGGGAGATCGATGAAGCTAACGCAGAGAGAAGAAGGAAAATTTTTTTTTACGAATTAAACAAAATCCTAAACTTTCTGCTGCAAGCATTACAAAAGACATTTTTTTTTAACTATCAGCAAGGAAATTTCTCCTGAAACTGTACGACAAGTGCTGCGAAAGGCCGATTATCATGGACGCAAACCTAGGTCTAAGTCATACATTTCCGAGACAAATAGAAAGAAAAGAATTGCTTTTGCCAAAACATATTTAAACTCTTTGCAGGACTTCTGGAACAATGTAATTTGGTCAGATGAAAGTAGATTTACAATATTTAATGTTAATGGCCACCCTATAGTATGGAGAAAACCAGGAACAGAACTGAATCTGAGAAATTTAAATCCAACTGTCAAACATGGAGCTGGCGGTGTGATGGAATGGGGGTGTATGTCGTAGAAAGGAGTTGAAAATTTTCACATTATTGATAAAGTCATGGATAAGTATGTTTATCTGTATATTCTGAAGAGTCCGCTGCAATCGTAATTCCACGTCGTGGCACAAATCCCACAAGACGTCCATGTATAAAGCTACTGGGCAAAAACTTAAAAATAACGAAGACTATTAAATATCTATAGTCACTTGGGATCAAAGACTCACCTGGTTACCGCACCTCCAAGAAATACGTACAAAAACATCGACCATCGCAAGGAAAGCCAGGCAATTTCAAGGGAGAAATTGGGGACAAAACCCCCATATCAGGAAACTATTATATCTGACAGTGGCAGAGAGAATAATTCTCTACGCAGCAGTCATATGGGCACAACCAATGAGCAGCCGAAAGACCAAGCTACTGACCACAATTCAACGGCCGTTTGCATTAAACATCTGCGGAGGTTATCGCACAACAGCGTCCAGCGCCGCCACGATACTTGCAGGCCTGCTGCCATTACACATAAAGGCAGAGGCAGAGGCTACCTATGTACGAATCACCCATCACAGACAAGAAGCCACATATGCAGGAATTACGTTCAGAACAACAGACTATGAACTCCCTGGCAGTGTGCAACACATCCACCCTGCCATCAAAGGTAGAGGGATCCATGTCAAAATCCAACATCAGTAATCGCACTCCAGACAACACACTTTCTCTGCGATTACACAACTGTTCAGTGATGGATCAAAACATGATCAAGGAGTGGGCTGCGCTTTTGCTCACTACGAACATGGCACACTAGTAAAGGAATGGAAAGGACATCTCACTAACAGCAATAGTATCTTCCAAGCAGAGGCACTAGCAATATTGAATGCGCTACGACATGCCCTCAACCTTTCCCTTACCAAAGCGACTTTTTACACGGATAGCATGTCAGTGCTACACGCACTCAGGGATCATCACCACACTTCACCCATCATCATAGATATACAGCAACTTTTACGCAATAATCATCAAGCCCGCTTTAACATGGTATGGGTGAAAGGACACTCCGACAACGAAGGGAATGACGTCGCAGACCGACTGGCTAATGAGGCTGCCAACAACATCCACGCTCAAACTATAAGAGTTCCTACCCCCGTCTCACACCTCAAGAAAACTCTGCGTAATATCTGTAAAGAAAAGTGGCAAGAAGAATGGAATAGTGGCGACACAGGGAGAAGAACGTATAACTTCCTACCAAAGGTAGACACGGAACGTCTTATAACAATAGCCCCACTGACAGAGTACATAACGGGTCATGGCCCATTTCCATCTTATTTTATGCGTCATGGCATCTCAGCATCTGACAGTTGTGTCTGTGGCATGCTAGGTTCTCCCGAGCACTACCTATTTGACTGCGGTCTAACAACAAACCACCACTTACCACATCCAACGAATAACAGAACACTTTACTATCGTTTCATAATCAAACACCCGCCAGCTATAAGGAGTATCTGCGCAGTTGTACAGCAAATCAACGCCCTAGGGCAAGACATTTGCGAGCCACAGTAGTATGGTACTGCAGACAATGTACTCAAAGATTAGATATTCGCAGTATGTACACATTCTGTAATACACATTCCACATTGAATTTCGAGCCTCATGTTAAAATCTGCTTTCAATAGCCACCAACTTGCAGAAATAATGTTACTGACGTGTTTATCTGTGTAAAGCACTGGGCACCCAATGGAATGATGTGTTATCGTAAATCGAAATATATAATATCCGCAGAATGCACGAATGTAGTGTATGCAACGAAATATGTAAATCATGCAACAGAAGCCCCTAATGAAAGTATGTACATTATGTATTATGGGAACTGAGCGTATTTCCGCACAGCGCTACTGCTTTACGCACGCCTTACTATGTCTCATATGTTTCTTCTGTGTGTAATATTTGCATTTATGTGCTCTACGTGTTTCCATATGTATTCTATGTGTCATGATATGTATTCTCGTGTGTGTTTTTATGTCTTTATGTTACGTAATTACGAGTGTGTTTTTATGCTTTTACGTTTAATTTTGTATATCTATGTGTTTCAGCTTATATGAGTGTTTTAGTGTTTTAATGCTATCCTTTATATTCTTTTTAAGTTACTTTGTGTTATTAACAACGACCTATGTAAAAACTACTCGACATCTAGCCCCTGTATGGCCATGTAAACTCCCGGTGCAGCCTCACGGGGCTCCAGCGAGTTGCTTCTTCGAGATAGTGGAGGACGTGGGACATATGCCTGTTTACCTATGTTATACGCCAGGCGTCCCCGTCCTCCGTCACCTGTCACTTGTCACCTGTATATTCTGAAGAAACATCTACGAGACAGTGCCCGAAATTTAAACCTTTCTAATACCTTTATTTTCCACCAAGACAATGACCCGAAACATACAGCTAAAATTGTGAAGGAATATTTCCTCTATCACACTCCAAGACAGTTGTGTACTCCTCCACAGTCACCAGACCTCAATCCAATCGAACATTTGTGGTCAAAATTGGAGAAACGAATTCGAAAACACAATATTACGTCGGGAAATAAGCTAATTAGTAAATTGCAAGAAGAATGGGCGAAATTTACGTGGAATGACACTGAAAAACTAGTTCAGTCAATGCCCAGACGTCTGCCAGGTGTTTTGAAGAATAAAGGACATCCTATAAAGTATTGAAGTAATGTAAAAAACTTATATTTTGCTTTTTTTAAAGTGTACGCAGACTTATTGGAGGGAATTTCTGAGTTTTTTTGTCAAAATAAATTTTTGAAAAAATGTAAAATGTATTACACTGATATTATTTACTTTTTATTTAAGCTTACAATTTTAGCTAATGGAAGAAAAAAATGCAATGATTAAAATACATTTTTCTACGTTTTAAGTGTTTTTTAAAATTTTAAATTTAGTCTGTACGCAGACTTTTGTGACTAGCTGTATATGACATTTTGAAAGACATTATAACTATATATATATATATATATATATGTAATAATTTTAAAATGCGTAGATGAAGGCATTGGAACTTTAACAGCTTATATACTGCGTAGATGACCGAGACTGTACTGGGTTGAAGGTGACGGAGTGGAAATCATTATGACGCAAATCTTGAAAAATCGCAATCTTTATTTTTTTACGCATATCAAATCATCCTTTTTCAGACAAGATGTTTCCTAATTATATTTGAATACAGTAAGTTGCATTTTGAAGTACGTATGTCGTTTTAAGCAAGTAAGCGGCAGCAGCATACATAAAAAGCATCTTGCCAGCAGGAGAGCTTATGCGGAAAAGGGGAATAGTTATAATATTTCAGAAAAAGAAAGATGGGAGTCGGAAAAGTTTCAGTTCAGAGTTTTGGTTTACAATTAATTTGATTAAACAAGAGGCATCTGCATTAAAACGCTACGTGCTACGTAAGATAGAAAATCTGTAACCTGTGAGAAGAGATGAATTTAGGGGCAGATTACCAAATTTAGAATGTTAATTCTGAGATCGCCAATTATTTTTTTAAACATCTATCATATTTTGTTTTATCTTACACACACACCCACACACACACACACACACACATATATATATATATATATATATAATATATATATATATATATATATATATTGATCCAAACCTTCCAAAACAAGCCGCATAGAAATACTCGCAACTTAATCTATCAACATGCGAAATCGTGTTTCTAAACTCATTTTTTATTTGTAGCTGGGATACCCAATTTTAGGATTGATATGAATGGGATAACCAATTTTAGGATTGATATGAATGTGATAACCAATTTTAAAACTGTATATCTAGTAAATTTTTGTAGTACCGGAAACAAAGTTTTCATTTTTTACTGTTTTTAATGAAAATGAAATTTTTCTAAATGTTAAGGCAGAAGTGATCTGACAACCACGATGGGAGAAAACGACAGCGTGGTTAGCTAGCGACCATTATTAGTGTGCTTGATTGCGTGCTGAGAGGTGCACCTATGCGATGGCAAGAGTGTCCATCCAAACAGAAGTTAAAAGAAATAAAGCTACAGTCCATTAAAGCTTAGTGTTTGTGTTTCATGAGTATGTTTATTCTAGAACATATTTTGTGGTCCGTGCAACCCGGTAGGAAGATTAGTGCCTATGGATAAAGTGCTGGTTAAAAAGCTTAAAGGTGAAGTGTTAAATTGATAAAAAAGTGTGATATGTTACTTCGCATTCGACATAAAAATTAGTGTGTGTTTGGATTTACAAATTTCGGGTTCATTTGGATTACCTCAAACGGAGGTAAGTGAATTTGCTCATATGTTCGGTATTATTAATTAACGTTAATTATGGAAGCACTTTTAATTAAGAAAAGAATTTTAAAGTCAAATATAACGAAAGCGACATCAGACTTCGAAAAATATACTTGTGATGAATTTCAGTTACAACTTTTTGAAAATAAATGTGCAAAATTTAATAATGAGTGTTCAGATATGTTTGATAAATTATTTGTAATAGTTGAAAAAGATTTTGACAAATATGTAACTGAACAACAATTTGTTCAAGACAGTATTGATACTTTGTGGGTTAAGGTTAAACGACAAATGTCAAAATTTAGTGCTAAAGATGCAATTAATGTAAAGATTGAAAATACCAGTGCACAAGGTATGAAATTACCTAAATTAAACTTGCCGTCTTTTAGTGGAAATATTCAAGATTGGTTGAGCTTTCGGGATCTTTCCATTTCAAGCATTCATAATAATAATGTATTATCGGATTCCCAAAAGCTCTCGTATTTGAAGTTATCGCTTCATGGCGAAGCAGCTAGGATTATTCAATCAGTCACAATTTGTGACAATAACTATAAAATTGCTTGGGATTTTTTAGAAGAGAGATACTCCAATAAACGTGATCAGGTTTTCGCTCAGATAAAGCGTTTCATGTCAATTTCTCCCATACAAAATGAAAGCCCGTCTTCTATTTTGAAATTAGTAGACACAGTGTAAGGTCTCTGGAAATATTAGACCAAAAAATAGAGGGATTCGCAGAAACATTTCTTGCATATATTTTGCTGCAAAAATTGGATGTTTCCACTCGTCTTTGGTGGGAAAGAGATTCAAAAACAAGTGAGTTACCTAAATTATCTGAGCTTATTACATTTCTAAAAAATCATGCTAGAACTTTGCAGTCGTCAAAGTCATCTAATGTGTTTAATACAAAAAAGGGTCAACCTATTCAAAAGGTGACTGCCTTAGTGTCAAATGTTAAAGGTCAAGATTTTAAATGTATTTGTTGTAAAAGTATCAATTTTCACAAGTTGTATAAATGTAATTCTTTCTTGAAAATGACTGTAAGTGAACGTCTTGAATTTGTTAAGAAACATAAATTATGCTTTAATTGCTTGGGTTTTAATCCGACTCATACTGCAAAGAACTGTCGTTCAGAATTCAGCTGTTCAAAATGCATGAAAAAACACCATAGTTTACTGCATTTTCCCAATCAAGGCATTTCGCATTCACCTGCTACTATAGCCAGTTGTGTGGGGAAGGAGGAAGCACCGGCTAATAATTCTGACCCTCCTTTAGTAGACAACTCGAATCTAAACCCTGACGCCAGATGTTTTGAAATGTTATCTAATTGCAACCAAATAAACAATTCGGAATTTATTGGTTCGTCTGTAACTGCTTCACAAGTGATTTCGAAGGAGGTATTACTATCTACTGCTATTATTTATGTTAAAGATTCTTGTGGGAATTTTATTGCTTGTCGAGCTTTACTTGACTGCGGAAGTCAGTGTTCGTGTTTCACCTATGATTTCGCTAATAGGCTTGGAATAAAAGGGAGTAAAATTAACACATCAATTTCATGTTTAAATGGAAAAGCTCTATCGGTAAAATCCAAGCTTACTGCTGTGATATCAAACAAGCGTGATTACCACCGTGCTCTCGAATTCTTTGTTGTACCTAAAATTAATGATTTAGTACCAGTGAATTATTTTAAATTTTCATTTTCACAGCTTCCGAAAAAGATCAAACTAGCGGATCCTCATTTTAACAAGCCCCAGAAAATAGATGCCTTGTTAGGTGCAGAATGCTTTTATGAACTATTGAAGGCTGATCAAATTCATCCACGAAATTCTAATTTAACTCTTCAAAATTCCGTATTTGGATACATTACTACCGGTGTAAATGTTGGTTCAAATTCAAGCAATACGATTCAATGCGGATTTATGAAAGTCGAAGAAGACTTAAATTAACTAATCAAGTCCTTTTGGGAAATTGAGGCTGTTACAGAATCTCTTAAAATAAAAAATAAAGAAGAAGTAGAATGTGAGGAGCATTTTAGAAAAACCCATCAGAGGGATATTGAGGGTAGATATGTAGTGACGCTACCATTAAGGCAAGATGTTCATTTGGGTGATTCTTCGCAATTAGCCACCCAACGCTTAAATAATTTGTGGAAGAGACTAGACAAAACACCTGACATGTCTAGGATGTATTGTGAGTTCATGATTGAATATGAAGCGTTAGGGCATATGCAAAAAATGCAGAGTGTGACGGAAACTCCTAAATACATAATGCCTCATCATGGTGTTTATAAGGCAGACAGCAGTACAACTAAGTTACGAGTGGTATTCGACGCATCGGCTCCTTCATCGTCTGGTTTTTCATTAAACGACTGTTTGATGAATGGAGGTGTAGTTCAAGATGACCTGTTTGCTATCTTGCTACGATTTAGAAAACACAAGGTGGCTTTCACTGCTGATATATGCAAGATGTATCGGCAGATTCGTATAGATCCTGAGCAACGAAAACTTCAATGCATACTTTGGAAAAATACGTTGAATGATGCATCTAAACTTTATCAATTACTTACGGTAACATATGAAACAAAATCAGCGCCTTTTTTAGCAACAAGAGTTTTGAGGCAGTTAGCCTTAGATGAAAAAGATAAGTATCCATTGGCTTCTAAAACGACACTCAACGAATTTATGTTGATGACATTTTGTCTGGTGCAGAAGATGTCACCTCTGCTGTAGAATTGCAGCGGCAGTTAATAGACATGCTACAATCTGCGAAAATGGAATTGGACAAGTGGTGCTCAAACGAAAAAATTCTTTTAGAACAAGTTCCATTCGAAAAACAAGAGTATCGTTTTGGAGAATCTTCACAAAGCAACGTAAAGACTCTGGGTTTAAGATGGAATCCAAAAAGACTCTTTTAGTTTTACTGTATCTAGTTCGTCAAAAATCTGTACAAAACGCACGGTTTTGGCTGATATTGCTAAACTGTTTGATCCTTTAGGTTTCCTAGGGTCTGTAATCATGCGTGCTAAGATATTCCTGCAAAGGCTATAGCTATAAAATTGCTTGGGAGACCTAAGACTAAATTTTACCAATAACCAAAAAGACCAATAACTAAATTTTACATCTAGAGTGGGATGATCCACTTCCTTTCAAAGAGCGACAAGAATGGGAGACATTTCAAAAGGCCCTACCAGAGTTGAAACAAATCAAAGTCCCTCGTTGCACTCTAATAGAATCAATTAAAGAAATTGAGCTCCACTGTTTTGCTGATGCTTCAAAGTTTGGATATGGTGGAGTAATTTACTTGCGCTGTGTCTCTAAAATTGGCGAAGTTAAAGTGACTTTACTTTGCAGCAAATCTCGAGTATCGTCTATCAAGGTAATAACCATTCCTCGTCTGGAGTTGTGTGCAGCAAAGCTCCTTTCCAAACTTGTGTGTAAGGTAATAACATCTTTGAGTTTATATGTTGACAAAGTTATTCTGTACACAGATTCAACAATTGTGTTAGCCTGGATTGCTACATCTCCTCATCTTCTAAAAGTGTTTGTGTCAAATAGAGTAGCTCGTATCCAATAGCTAACTAAGGATTTCTGCTGGCAACATGTCAGAACAGCAGACAATCCCGCTGACCTAATTTCTCGCGGTCTGAGACCGGAAATTATTGGTGACAACTCTTTGTGGTTTCAAGGACCAAATTTTCTGCATCAACAGGTCATTAATGTGTTAATAATAACTTTGAAAATTCAAATGAGAACTATGTGCGCGAACTGAAACTTATTTCTAATGTAAATTTGACCGTAACTGTTAAAAATTCTCTTTTGGATTATGTTTTTAGTATTACTAATTGTATGCTAAATTAATTAATGTTTTTGCTTACGTTTTAAGATTTATAAGAAATTGTAGATCCAAGGAAAAACAAGTAGGTCATCTGACAGTAGATGAGGTTTCGTTAAGCGAAAATAAATTACTTTCCTTAGTCCAATGTCAAAACTTTCCTGAAGAATTCAAGAACTTAAGTAAGAGAAGGGAAGTATGTAAAAATAGTCAGTTAAAATTTTTATGTCCCTTTTTAGATGAATCTCAAGTTATTAGAGTAGGTGGTAGACTGCAGGAAGCTAACTTACCCTTTAACACAAAGCACCCTGCTGTCCTGCCAAAAAATCATAAACTGACTCATTTAATTATGTTGCACTACCATATTCGAAACTTTCATACTGGAGCACAAGCGCTCTTGCATAGTGTGAGACAAAAATTTTGGCCGATAAGTGGGCGTAATCTTGCTAGAAAGATAGTAAGAGAATGTGTTACGTGTGCCAAAGTAAAACCAATATTGCTGGATCAAAAGATGGGAAATTTACCATTAGAGAGACAATCCATCCTTTCCCTTTAACCATACTGGTGTTGACTTTTGTGGTCCTTTTGGTATAAAGTATACAACTCAAAAGAAGAGCGTAGTGCACAAGATTTATGTTGCAATTTGTGTTTGCCTCTTGACTCGTGCAGTCCACCTCGAGATCGTTTCAAATTTGTCTACAGAATCATTTATTGCTGCTTTGAAGCGATTTATTTCTAGAAGGGGTAAATGCGCAACCTTATTTAGCGATAACGCTCGAAATTTTGTTGGGGCTAGCAATGAATTGAAGCGACTCTACAATTTGTTGAAATACCCTGATGAATTCTTAACCAAATATCTGACATCTGAAAGAATTCATTGGAAGTTTATCCCTCCCACGGCTCCTCACTTTGGAGGTATCTGGGAGGCAGGTGTTAAGTCGTTTAAGTTTTATCTTAAGCGTGCAGTTGGGAGATTGATTTTTAGATTTGAGGAGCTTCTTACAATTTTGAACCAGATTGAAGGAATTTTAAATTCACGTCCAATATCCCCTTTGTCAAATGACACCAATGATTTAGAAGCTCTTACACCCGCACACTTTCTAGTCGGGCGACCTTTAACATCAATAACAGAGCCTGATTTAACTGATTTTTCTGATAGTTCTTTAAAGCGCTGGCAGCGCACTACTAAAGTAACGCAATATTTGTGGAAAAGATGGCAAAATGATTACATCAGTCATTTACAGCAACGATTTAAGTGGTATTTCTCTAAGGATAACGTTAAAAAGGGCACTATAGTTTTAGTAAAGGAAGACAACAGGCCCACTTCGACTTGGTTACTGGGTAAAATAGAAGAGGTAATTTATGGTAAGGATAAAAAGGTTAGAGTTTGTATTGTAAAAACCAAATCAGGTTTTTTAAAAAGACCAATAACTAAATTAGCTGTACTACCAGTGGATATGACATAATTTCATGTATATTTCCTGAGTTCAAAAAATTGTTATATATATGCATTGTATTTTAATTTAGATGTTGTGCATTTCATGTTCTGTGGTTAATTATGTTTATTGTTTTTGTTCATGTGTATCAATTTAAATTTTGTGATATATGATTTGGACTATATGGTGATTTAAAACTGTTTAATTTTGGTCATTGTTAACTATGTAACAAATGCCCAACCCGGGCGGTATGTTAAGGCAGAAGTGATCTGGCAACCACGATGGGAGAAAACGTCAACGTGGTTAGCTAGCGGCCATTATTAGTGTGCTTGATTGCGTACTGAGAGGTGCACCTATGCGATGGCAAGAGTGTCCATCCAAACAGAAGTTAAAAGAAATAAAGCTACAGTCCATTAAAGCTTAGTGTTTGTGTTTCATGAGTATGTTTATTCTCGAACACTAAACATAAATATAGGAACCGGAGGAAATTATAAAATGTTAAATTTCGTAATTTTTACAAAATTATTATTATTTTAATTTACAGTTGCCAGAACATGAACATTTGCATCATTTTTATGATTGGAATTATATGTTACGACCTAGGCCGACTGAACATATTATTAGTCATAGTGTATATCTTGTGTTAAATACCGCATTCCCAAATATGCATCGAGCGGAAAATCAAAAAAATCAAAAAAATAATCTAGAAAATTCAAATAATGCATGAAAAGAAAAGCTGCATATATTTAAATATGATTTAATACAGTGTTACGAATATGGTACATAGATAGCTGATTTTAGTGAAATCATATGTGAAATTGTTGCATATTTTGCTGTGTAATGTGTAATATGTAAAATTCTACAGAGATACGCTATGCCGGCAAAGTAAGAATTCATGTTAAGTCCACTTAACATTAAGTAAATGGATACCTCGATAATTTGGCAAAATGACGCCAAGCTCATAACGGTTTTCGCGACTTATTTTGTCACCAAATATGGCGAGAAATGGGCAAAAGTCACCAAACGTCGCGAACATCTGGCGTCAATTTTCCGGTCCCTGTGTCATCGTAATTGGTTTGTCACCAAATATGGCGAGAAATGGGCAAAAGTCACCAAACTTGGCGAACATTTGGCGTCAATTTTGCGGTCCCTGTGTCATTGTAATTGGTATTGTAATTGAATACTTTGAACTAATCACTATATTAGCTGCAACCGTAATTCAGATGTCATATTTCTTTTCAGTCATTTCGAGAAGCATAAACACTAGAAATTTCTCGGCGGCCAGGTGAAAGCTATATAAGCCCGGAGAGAGCATCTGCTTTCAGTTAATGTTTTTGCGAGTTGTTAGTTCAGGTGAATTGATATATCTTTCAGTTAGATTTTTGTTTAGGTGCACTTTACTTTGTGTTGTGGTTAACGTTCTTGGTAATATGAACTGTAACTACCGATTGTACTCTGCGATACTGTGAACACCTGTACGAGTACTTCTGTGGGAAATTCCACTTTGAAGTGTTTCTTTGATAAAAATAAATTATATATACCTATCAGCGAGCCTGTGTGCATTCAATCTATTACGAACCCGTCTGCACGTAACTATAGAAATGATACATCATTAAAATGCTGCAAGATTTCACAGTTAAATTTAGAGAAATTGCAGGGATTTGTTTAAGACGGTAACACCAATTTAAATAACCTGCTGTAGGTTTTCGCGTAGGTGATTGTCACGTAAAGCATATATACTGAAAGGACAATTATCTATTTTACTAACAAATTTATAATAGTTACTATGCCTAGACAAAAAAAATACTGATTAGAAGTGTCGTTTGTCAATAGCTGGATAATGTTTAAGGATTTAATCTAAAAGCAAAATAGATATCAGTGCAGAAAAAAAAAATATTTGTTGTTGTATGGATTATGTTAATTTTATTAACAATTAAATTTTGAGTTAAACTTCCTTTCCTATCGATTCTTACTCCAACTTAACCATTTCCGGCCACAACGTAGTTTTAGAATCACGTCTGAATGCTAATGAGGAAGAGCGCTATATAGGCGATAAGTTCTTCAGTCTTAGAGAGAGAGATATCAGATATTCTGGCTGCATGGGTCCGCCTTTTTAGGCTACTCTCTCGTAAGCTATTATTACGCTCGACCGTACTTTAGGCCCTTGATAGCTTCGCAGTCAATTAGCGTTAAGGGGCCAACTCTGTTAGAATCTTGATAGCTTCGGTTATATCTCTTTAGTTAAGATTAGTTTAGTTTAATTATTAGTTTTTTAAGTTCAAGCCCAAGTGTCGGCGTTATTGTACAACTCCAAGACGGAGTTTTGTTAAACTTTAAATTGGAATAATTAAAGGGTTTTACCTTTCTATCTTGTTGTTTCCTGTCACACGAACTCAAGCGATTATTTGCTTATCAGTTCTTAAGATTCTTCCCTTCCAACAGTAACTTAGAATTACACAGTGGGGAATCCTACAGTGTTTGAATTATTGAATTCAAAATAATTTGATTTTAAATAATTTTCAGATTTGTATGTATACCTGTAAGCATAAGAAATTTTTATACTTAAACTACCAAAAAGGTATTTTATATATAAATCTCAAAAGACTTTACAAAAGGTTTATATTTAAAATTTTGTTTAGCATCAGTGAAACGTTTCTTTCCATATTAGTCCGATGTATCCCCCATTTATGTGATTTTGTGTTTTGGAAAACTGTTACCATTTGCTTTTGGTTAATGAGTCCGTTTATCAAAAGAGAATTTCATAAAATAATTCAGCCATTACGACTCAACGTTTGAATAATTTAGAGCATAGTTTCAAAGAAGTGTCTATACTTTTCTATCTTTTATCTGTACCAAAATTTCGTTTTCTTATGACTAGCCCTTTGACGGTTATGGAAATGAGCAGTTTCCGTTTACTTAATTCGCGCAGCATTAGGAGTAAACAGTAGTCGAAAGTGGCAGCTGTTTTCCCCCGCCGTTCTTCCGAAAATGTCACCTTTCTCTGGCGATGCCGTAGATAGCTCGCCTCGCGCGTTTTAAAAATTTCTTAAAGTATTTGTAGTACATAAATAACAGCTTTTACGTACTTTAAAATAATTATTAAACAGTAAATTATAAATGATTATAACCAATTATATAAATAATAATAGTTAATTATAAATATAAGACAAATATTAAATTGAAAGGACTAAATAAATACAACTAATGTAAAACTTTATGAAGCACAGTATAAATACAGTAATTACCTAAAAATCATTTTGTGTGTGTTATACTTTAAAACATGGAATTGCACATAATGGGGCATTACAGTCTTTGCAATACGTACGTGTTTCACGGCGAATTCTTTTTCCATTAGCATCATTTTTGCTGCAACATACCACACATCGTCTAGTAGGTTCTTTCTAATAGAGAATTTCAGAAATATTTGTCACGTAAGCTTTCATGCTTACATCACTAGTAAAACTAAATCGGCTAGGAGCGTAAGAACTTGAATCAATTATACACCACTGTCGAACACTCGAAAAATCTTCCTCATTGCTTGAATCGTCTTCTGAGCTTGAAATACTGTGAACAAAGTCTTCATCAGATTCAAAACTTGATAAGCTTTCTGTATCACAATCATAATCATCATCATAACTATCTAACTTTCGCTTTTGAGCCATTTTACTGTACAAACACCCTAAAAACCGCGCCGAAATACGTATAAAATGAACAAGGTAAAAAAAAGAAAAAAAAATCCACCTTCATTATGCAAAGAAATTCATGGAACTCGTACTGCCATCTGTAGACAGTAAAACTAACTAAATTTCGTGAGTAGCATTCGTTTGAAACACAATCAGTGCAGAATAATAATGGCGAACGAAGTCAGCTCGTCAGCGCGCATTGGGGAAAAATTTCACTACGCGAGTAGTGCTCGTTACTAACCATTTCGGTCAAAATCTTGCTCCCGAGCGGAACTCGTTTGCGCGCATTATGAAGCACGATTCGATTGCGAGCTGAACTCGTTCATAACCATCAAAGGGCTAGAAGCGTTAGCGTTATTTTAAAAATACCTCAATATCAGTTGGTTCAAAACGAAAAATTTTGTCTCTGTATCAAGTTTAATTCAATGATAAATCTTAACTATTGACATAAAACTTTGGGATATAATTAGAATTAGTGTTTTTACATTCTTTGTTTCGCTGTTCGATATTAATGTTACCTTTCGTAAAATAATTTATCATATTCTGATCCACACACTTTCTTATATCTTTCTATATACAATTAATTCTGCCGGATTTGCGCATAGTTTCTACTACTCTAGGTATACATGTAGAACGTAATCATACCTTTCAATTCACTTATTCACCTGGAGAGACGGTTTAATTCATAAATAAATTCCCTCCACTAATAAAAACTCTGGACCTTCAAAGCACTGGAAATCTTTGCTTGCAGACTCAGGATCTCATCTATGTATCCAAATTCAAAATGAACTTCTGATTATATTTAGTCAACGCATTGAGAATAAATAATTAAATTGAATCTTGATTCTTCAGTAAAACGAACTGGGGCTATGTCAATTGAGTTGCAACTGCAGTTGAGAAGAAACCGCTTTGTTATCCTTGTTTGAAAGTGGTTAGGCTACAAGGGCATTATGCATTGATAAATTTGTAAATAGGCCACTTTCCTGTTCATTTGAGTTATGAAAAACCTTACTTATCTTTGTAATATTTTTTTGCTGAGTGGACGTGATATCGTTGTTTCGCCGCCAGAAATAGATAAAACCATACAGAGATGTGCAGACAAAACTTTAGTTATTGCATGATTTCGTCTTCCTGAATGTCGATGATTCCATACAATTCACTAATGTTCTAATCACATTGTTCTTCTAATAATTTGGTAACATTTAGTACTGATACATATTTATTCAACTGCAATGGTAATAAACACGTCTACGAGAACGATGATAAATGGCGCACATTGCTCCTTTTGTTGCGCAATGAAATTTTATACTAAATCGGACTGTTTTTGTTATTTCAATTTCGTATTTATGAACATTATTCTCTTCTGCAGTTTTCATCCTGAAATATCTTCAAAACTCGCCTTTCTTCTGGAGTCAGTGTTTCTTCTTTAACGAATGAATCATGTACAAAAGTACTAATCCAAACAACTGCAAATTTCTATAAATTTTCAGTTGTTCGGATGTAAACATCTTCGTTAGAGATCATTTACATTAATAAATAAAGATCTAAAATTGGTTTCTGGTGAAATTATAGACAGAACCTTTTCGTATTGGATAAAGTAAACTGTAACGCAGCGTAAATCGTTAAAATTGAACGAAAATGGAAAATTATACATTTTGTGGTTTCCAAAATGTTTTTAAGATTTCGAAAATATAAACTTTTCATAGTCAGATACCACATAGAGAGATCGAAAACATAAACACTGATGTGGAAGAAATAGCTTAAATTCAAAGCTTCAGCAACTTCGTGAGTAACAGAAGAAAATGAGCTTATCCGTCTTACTTCCATTTCTAAGTGTCAGAAAAAAGCCAACACGACACTCACATTAACCTTCATGCCCTTTTCTCTTTCAGACGAAGTATTCACACCGTTGTTAGTAATTGATGGCAAAACGAAGCTTGATCTTTTGAGCTAGGAATTCTATGCAAGTGGAAAAATGATATATTTAACCAAAAAGGCACTGTTAATAGCTGAGAATTTTTTTTTTATTCCTCAACATCGTCATGTTTATTGAACATACTATTAGAATACAGAAGGCAAATAAATTGATTTAATTTATAATTAAAGAGTAAAACGAATTCTGAAACCTAAACAACACAGTCATAAAAACTTTCATTTGATCAACTCGTTTAATACTATAAAATAGTATTTCAAGGTTATTAAAAAAGAGAAACAAATGTGTCGGTAAATAGTTTTTGAAGATGTTAAGCGTAATAATTTTTCAATCATATTTTTCAAAAAATTATTTGGAGAATATACAGCAAAAGTCCGAAAGAAAACTTAACGCGGGAATATTTGGTATAACTAAAGTAAATTTCAATTATAATGTATTTTATTCCAAAATAAGAAATCACTTTTGTTGTAAATATGTGCATACACCTCTCCTTATTGCTATTTTTAAAAAGATTCCTAAATCACTGTATTGCCGGGTATAGGTAAGTAGTCTGACAAATTCTTATCTTTCGATTTCTTTCACGCGTTTCCAAAAATGTAGTTTTCCACATTCAGGTAAGATATTGCAACATATGTTCAGTCTTAATTTATTGAAGACAGTACAGCTCAGTCTTCACGAGTTGAAGAAATTTGAAGAAAGAGCAGTTTTGCTAATAGATTCAATTAAAAACCAAAGATCCTCTAATATTAAATTAGACAGTTGTTAAAAAAATTGAAATTTTGCTCCTTAAATTTAATTCCAGAAAGTAGTGTGTAAAAAATAAAAGAAACATTCAGTAGTCTCCAGTAAGTTCCATTTCTAGTCTGCCATAAGTTTGCAATGCATATTTCTACTTAATATAACCTTATTTACACGTACAGTTTTATGTATTAGTACTACTGGGCAGAGTTAGTGGTTAGGGCAAGTTGTTGTTTGGTATATTTTTGTTTCTTCAAATGTGACTAAATAAAACAGGATATCAGCAGGACTCTACGCAGAGTAAAGCAGATGGCGTCACTTTTGTAACATATACAGGTATCACGGACATCACAATAAATAACTGATAGAAAGAGAAGAAATATATGCTCGACTTTATCAACATTAAAGTATACACGGAAGTTTTGCCCATCAAATTATCTTTAGCGATTTTTCTTCTATGCAATACTAATCTCAAATCCGTTTTTTATTTAATTTAGTTCATGATGGATTTATCCTGTCAAACGAAGCGGTATATTTTGAAACCAGAATAAAATGAAAAAAAAAAAAAAAAAAAAAAGGTTTTTTTTTTTTTTTTTTTTTTTCCCTGCGGTTTTACAGACTGGTAGAAGGTGCGTATGTGTGTTAAGCAGATAAAAGCTGTTTATATTTTGTCTTTTATTTTATTTTCAGTGGTGGTATACTGAGAAGGAAGGAAGCAGTAACTGGGGTTGGGTTCTCAGTTGATTAATGAACATAAGGGAAATGCACCTTGCAGAGCAGAATTCTAAATTACTCTGAAGAATCAACTTCGTATTAGAATTCCCTTTCTTTATCGGAGATATGAATTTTGAACCCACATCTGAGCTTTCGTTTCATTGCATACCTTGACAAAAATACAACTTATATGCAACTGATGAATTTTAAGTTAATGCTCCCTTAATCGTTTTATCAATTCACCTTAATCTATTCGACTACGTTCTAATCGTCAAATTTGAGAAAATTTTTCAAATGTTTTTTATTATTTCGTTCCAAAGCTTTTGTATTTGGCTTCCCCAAAGCTACTTTTATGTTGTCTTCCCTGTCCTGAGAAGCAGAGTTATGACTGTTCTTGTTCTATACCGTGAGCAAGAACTTCTATTTAACCCTTTGACGCGCGATGGTTGCGCCCTGAAAGCACCATTTTCCGAATTTTTTATCTCTTCTTTTTTCCGAAATTTTTGAGTGAAAATGAATTGATTATTGATCTTTAACATCTAAATAACACAAAATGACTGTAGAATCATATATGTTTTAGGTATTAATACTTCAGATCGGATGCCTTTTAAAATTCGTTTTCGATGAGACAAAATAACTTCCTTTTATTAATATAAACAACTTTAAATTTCAAAAGTTAGTCATCGCACATCATGATTTCTGTCATAAACAATAAAAAATTGCAGTAATTAAACTGCATATATAAAAAGATCCCTCTATATGCATGGCATTTGCTATTTGGTTTCAGGGCGGAACCACTGCGCTACTAGAGCTTTGTGTCACAATGCTTACAATCCTCTAGAGGCTCGGTGGTCGCGCCTTGAAACTACTGGCGTTTGCTTCTCAATGGCGTTCGCTTGCTTTTCAATTAGGCATGTTTATTTTTACCCGGATATAGATAAAGGGCTTTGAAACCACAGAGTTATTTTATTACTAAACAATACATGCACCTGCTCAGTAAAAATATCTTTCTTTTCCAAATACTTTTCTCTGACATCAACACACTTGCTCCCTAAGCTAGTATTGTGATTTTATAAATTATTTTCTGTGGTTTAAATTTAATGTAAATGTACTTTGATATAATTAAAAATAGAAATTGCGTCAAAGTTTTATTTAAATTAAAAATAGTTTCTGAATATTTTGGGACGAAATACGAATAAAATAAATATATGAATGGGAAATGAACGATCCGTACAAAGCCAAATCCAGGCAGTGTACATTTTGTAGCACAAGGAAGAAACCTCATTGAACAAGATATATCTGCGAAACGTGCAATGTGAGTCTATGCATGTACCAAAGAGACAAAACATGCTTTGAACAGTGTCACAAAAAATAAATAAATAAATAAATAAAAATTGTTCTTTGAAATTAAAAAAACTGAGTTCTTTTTTTATCTTTTATTTATTGAGTTTTTTAATCCATTTACCCAAATGTCCTTATTATGCAGGTACTTATATTTTCATTGCTATAGAAAAATTACACAAATGTTTATTTTTTAATTTTTTCTGACGAATTACTCTGTAAAATAATGTAAAAAATATATATATAATGCAATTCTTACATACATTTTTTTAAAATCTCTAAATTTCGTCATTTATTGGAAACGCACGCGGAAAATGGTAATTTTTTTTTTTTTTTCCTACTACATCAGTAAATTTCAAAGTCCTAGACGCGCGGTGGTTTCACAGTGCGACCAACACCCACAGAACAATGGGCAAGAGTAGATTTTTTTTAATTCATATATTAGTTGTCTCTAGGATCATAATATTCAATTTCTAGAGTTTTTAGTTAAAAAAGTTATAAAAATAATATCGCGCACGTCAAAGGGTTAACCAGAAGTTTAGATTTAAACGGACACAGACTACTCTTAATAAATTTAAACAGATAATACTTCATTTGAACACTTTTGGTGTTGTTCAAAAGATGAATTTGAAACTCTCTATTTGTTTTTAAATACTCAGGAATAAGATTAGTTTTGCAATTTAATTTTCACATTTGGCAAAATAGTTTTTCATTCTGTTTGTTACATTAAAGCTGCTTTCAAATTACTTCAAAACATCTTTCAAAATATAACTTACCAGTATGGATGCACACTTTTAAAATAATTCTACTTTAATTAAACTTAGGAGATAATATAATCAATTAATCAATACGGTTTAGGAAATAAATTATATATATATATATATATATATATATAATAAACTCAGTAACATGTATTACGTTAAAAGTATTTTTTGTAAAACTTCTTGTTTGTAAAACTTAAATGTTTTGTATTTTTTCTGTTACGGAAAATAAATGAATATTACAATACTAGTTTTATGAAACTTTCCAAAAATATTCTTTGAAATATTGTGACGCACGCAATATTGTAAGTACGCACTCAACAGTATCAAACAATATTTAGTTTCAATTTATTGTTGCAACAAAAAATGTATACAATTTAATTGGCCGCAGGAGGATGTCATGAGGTGTCGGTATCCGATTTTTTATTATAATTTAGAAATTATTCTTAAAATTATTTTGATGCAGATGTTTTATCATTTGAATATTCTGTACGAATAAATTTTAGCATATCTTAATTAAAATTAGATGCATGATCCAATTTTGAACTTTGCGAGTGGTACTAATGTGCTGTGGTTGGGTAGATAGGATATATTTTATGTTTTAAAAAACGTTTTGCGAATCATAACGTATATTTTCTATAATGACGCATAAATTGAAATATGTAATATGTATATTAGTTATTGAATAAGTTAGGTAAAATGTGCAAGACAAGGAACCTTTTTTTGCATTACTAAAACATTGTGTCAAAATTTAGATGGTCATATATATTAGCTTACACGGTTTACATTCCTTTTTCTTTTGGTTTATTTTTCTGCATGTGACTAGAACCACATTGTTACAATAAATATTTTGCGTTTTTTTATTAAAACATACTAATAATTACTATTACCTTAAAATGTATATTACTTATGGCGTTAATAATATGTATTACGCTACAACGCATTGTAACCTATAACTTAAAATTTAACCCAGATGCCAAAATATACCATCCGTTTACAGTAAATTCCTTGTTATTTAGCAAGCTGCTGCGACGAAATCACAATGCTTAATTTCCCAATAAAAATAATAAGTAAGTTATTACTGAATTGACAGTAAATAATATGCTACTAAATAATTTTTAATTTGCATTAAAATTATTGAATGCTTATTTTAAATTTACCCATTATAATATGCAATGTTCAGTTTATATATCTTCTCTGCATATAATAAAAGAAAGAGTCTGTCTGTGTGTGTGAGTTTCGTTTGCGCTGCGCGTAAGTTAATTGATCCACGGCTACCAAATTTGCATCTAGACAAGAGCCAGTGCACCTCGAAGCGATTTTTTCGAAATTCGATTTTTTTTTTTTAATTTTATGTTTTATGACGAAATCGCATCATTTTGACGCATAATGGGCTATACGTTTGGTTTGGTTTGGTTTATTTAATTATGGCAAAGCACACTAGGGCTACCTACCTAAGGGAAGGGATGCCTTCGTGGAGAACTTTCTAATGGAAACTGGCTCGCATACACGTTACACATGGGGAAAACCACGAAAACGCCCATGCAGCCAGCCCGTTCGCGGGATTCGAACCTCGGATTGAACTTCCAGTGTTCAGCGACTTTACCGCTCGCCCGCTGGTGGGACCTAATGGGCTATAGGAAACCGACATTTTACTCTACACACTCCATTTTCACATCGCCATGAAACGTAGGCATTTAGCTATTTTACGAACTTCAAATAAATTTCGTATTTCAATAAAGCGATTAAATACGAATTTATTTAACAAAGGGAGCTTAAGACCTTTTCAACGGAATATTTTCTAAAAACGTTTATTTTAAAAAATGTACAGCTTATTTTTCTTTGAATTTTGGACACGTTAAACTTTCATACTTGCGACTGCTTTTACAAAAAGAATTTTGGAAAAATGATAATATTTTGTATTGTAAAAAATGTTTTTAAATTAAGCTTCCGAGTACTCTTCTCACATCTCACATCTTTAAAAATGTGATTTTGGCAACAACTTACTTTCTTATTGTTGTTGATAGATTTTTGATGAAATCGCATCATTTTGAATAGTTTCATTCTTTTAGAAATATGGGTTTGGCAACATTTTTCATCGTATTTCTTATGTCACTGATTTTGATTTTTTTGATAAAGTTGTTATGTAGAGTAAAATTCTGCGCGGAATTTTATGTTTTTTGAGTTGCTTTCATGTTATTAATTGCTTACTTCACTGTTTGTAAGATACTGAAAAGTTTTTGCATGATTTTTTTTTTTTCTTCAGCGGAAATTTTGTTAATTTTTTTATTAGGATAATTAGTATTTGTATTAAGGGATACAGCTTATTTCATTGTAATTTTTTTCTCTTGAAAGTATAAGATAAAATATCATTAATTATACTTTGCTTTTCAGAATTTTTTGTTTTTGTATTCTTTTACGTTATTTATTGAAAAGTTTTGAGTGATTTTTATAGGAAACAAAGTTCTTAACATCCTTTATATCATTTGAGTTCTTAAGATTTTGCAAAGGGAAGTTGGTTAATGTATTTATTACGATAATTAATATTTGTAGTAAGGGATAATGCTTATTTCATTGTAATTTTGTTATACGTAATAACTTTTTTATGAAGTTGTTCTGCAGAGTAAAATTCTGCGCAGTTTTTAAATTTAACGTTTGGTGTTCCCTTCAGCCATTTTTCCGGTACATTTAAAAGCCCGACGAAGGCTGGCAGCCGAGCTGCTAGTATATATATATATATATATATATATATATACTGATGTACCAGGTTTTGTCCGGAATAAATAGATTGGTGAAGAATCATAGATGTAGCCGTAGCTTAAATAATCAGACGATAAGTTTAAAAAACAAATGATCCATTTATTATTATTCAGTAGAAATAGCGGTTACAAAATCAGATATCCGGAGTAAATAAAAAGAATTACTAATAACTTTTTTACTGCATCGTTACATTAAAAGAAAAAGCCCCGATATTCTTTTACGAGTCTTTTTATAGCCTCTGGAAAGGCGGAGCTTCCAAGAAATGACGTCAGCCTCGTCAGCCAATCCAGTTCGCTATAAATACTTCGAGAACATTCTGTAACTGTATGTGTAGAAAAGGCGGGAAAAACAACTTGACTACGGGGCTGTGGATTTAATTCCACGTACTTTCAAATAAGAGAACATCGCCATTAAAAATGAAAAGAACATACAGTTAGAATTTTAAGTGTAATCTTGACTATGGAATTCTATAATTACATATATATACTAGCAGCATATATAAAGATTTTTAGTCCAAAGGGCTTCCTTCCTGAAAGGACTATTTTTCGTTTTGCGATTTTGCGTCAACAAATTTTTTTGATTTTTCAAAACGATTTTGATTCACTACAAATGGCGAATCACTTTTCAAACATGGAGGTAGGAAGTAAGATGGAGTGGCCCTAAACAGGTTTCTCCCGTACCCTCCTCTGAAGCACCGGCGATCCCTACGTGGTGACCAAAACATTGGGTCATTTACCATTAAGTTCAATGGGTTTTGACGCAATCGGATGTAAATATTTTGTAATTACGTCGTAAATATACATATAAATGTATATAATTTCTTTCTACAACACATCAGAGTCCTAAGTATATGAAAACAACATATTTTTAAGCAACATTTCATTCTGAACGGAATTAAATGCTATACTTTTCGCAGAACAGATTTCTCAGAATGGTTTAATTTGAATGAAATATTTTCACAAGTTTTCGTTAATTACATTAGAAAAAAAAAATTAAGGTAATTCGATTTATTCGGTTAAGGTACAAAAATTAAGATCAAAGTTTATTCTATTATTAATATTAAAATTATGCATTATTTCTTTTCTATTTATAGAGCTTCTACCTAAAATACTTTCTTAAATATGACATGATTTTTTGGCTTCTGAGGCATCTTTTAAATCGAAAAATATAAGTCAATTTATATTTAATGCTCTATTAGGTTCATTTTAAATTAGAGAATTATTATAAATTAGCGAAATAATTTAAATAATACTTAACTTTCTCTGAACATTCCTGAAAGGGAATAAAATAAGAATTTTTTTAAAGTATTATTTAAAAATTGTAACTGAGTTATTATAAAATGTAAGGGGAATAATTATTTTAATTATACTTATCAGATTTTTTATCATTAATTTCAACAATACATATTCCCAAACCCTTTATTACTTAGTTATTACCCTTTATTATTAGTGCGCATCTCATAGCATTTGTTTTACAATGCCTTTTAACAGATTTCTTTCCAGTACGAACAATTCTTGCTTAAATAGTTTTATAACGTATTTGTCACCAGGATTTCAATTTATGTTTACAATTTAATATTAAAGTTATTATATATTTAGATAACATTTATAAGCATTATAAATCATATACATTTAATAATTAGATTTCTTCCCAGTTGTTTATAAATGAATAAATTCTTCATTTCAAACACATTTATAAGTAATTTAATGAATATTTATGTATTTTGTTAAAGGCAGTTACAGGCTTTTTGCAAGCACATGCATAAATACCCTTACATATTTCATATTTTTCATTTCCGGCTTGTGCAAATCTTTAATTTCTGTGCATTCACTATATTTTATTTTTAATTAACCCAAATAAGTAAAACGTGTAAGCCCAAAGGGATTATTTTTCAGATATATAAAATTAAAATGATGAGTTTAAAATGAGCAACAGTAAAGCCTCTCCTCTAAAAACTTTTAACGGATACATGTTACAATAATATATGGATATGAAAAAAATTATTTTATTTAAAACATTTTGGCGTTTGGAACATAAAATAAAAGTAGCGAATACTTTATCAAGGGTATCGAAAGACGTATACAATTTTAAAGGTAACGTAAGGTATTTTTCATTCTTTAAGCATAACATTTTTGTTAAAATTTATATTTTGTAGTTCAACAGCTTAAAATTTTATAAAACAAATTCATAATCAAAATCGCTGTTGTTAGTTATCGAAAAATAACCAAGATGTGATTTTTGCGTAAATGTCACTAAACTATACAAATTGCTATTATCTATCACACTATGAATGTTTCTTTCATGTGAAAGTGTCCCTTTTTCGATTTGCATGGAACTGTCGTGTGTCGAAATACTATCAGAACACTGTCAAGCGAGCTTCTGAATGTAAACAAAGAACACCCCATCTGGTGACCGAAGCTTCGAAGCAGTGCTTCACTTCTAGTGCCGGTTGGCCACTCCTTCCTTTCTTACCTCCATGTTTTCAAACTTTTGCCACAAAGCATGATCGCCCTGTGTTATATTCAAAGAAATTAAATAATGAAAAATCTACATAGATGTATGTATATTTCTCGCATTATCATGAAACAACGGTACATAGAGCCATCGAATTTTGAATGACGTAATCCTCCTACGAATATGGGCATGTGAAAGACCAAATTTGAAATTGGGAATTTATTTTATTATCGATTTCCTATTTTGTAAAACTTTAACGAATTTTTGATTAAGAAACTCAAGTATTTCAAAACGAGCAGTGGCAACGTTGTACAGAAAAAGCATTTTTATTTCCAGCGCGTGAGTTTCTGTATCGGAAATTCTAAGGATATGCTCATTTTAACACTATTTTGCCATACTGCTGTTGAACTGAATTTTATGGTTTGAGTTCGAAGAACGTGATATTTAATAAATAAATCTAACACCCAAAATGTTAAATAAACGCCCTTTTGGGTGTAATTTAAAATATAAAACATTTCAGATTTTCTTTTTTTCTTTTTGCACAATAATTTTAATTTGCTGTTTTTTTCTTTTTGCACAATAATTTTAATTTGCTGTTTTTTTCTCTTAAAGCAAAACTTTTATTGAGATAATGTGAGAGTGTTTAAAGATTTCATAGTCCACCGTTGGCTATTATGCTAAAATGTTTCGGAAGAACTGAAATTCATAATATTATTCATATATATATATATATGCTATGAGATACTATGCTATGCGTATATATATCATTAAATGGTAGCAACCCATGACTTTGATTATTATCTTTCTGTTGATTTCATTTCCAAAATCATATAAGGGAATTAAAAATTTTGTCAACACTGTTTATACAAATATTTTATATTATCTTTTTACTGACATGCACAGGGAATGGCACAGGCTGTATGCTTATAGGTACTTAAAATGTATTACGTTTAGGCAAAACTGAATTTCATTAAAAAGTATTCTATATACCTTTTTCTCTCCTGTTGCATTCTGTGCATTTCATCAGTGCTAATTGTGTACTTCTGCGTGGAAATTTTACCTACAGTTCTATCGGTTTTCGTGTATTTTTATATGAATTCTGTATATACATACTTACATAATTCTACTGATTTTGTATACGGGTTTTTATCCACTGGGTTTTGCAAAGATTTGGCCTAAGTATACCCATGCAGGTCTACGCTATGCAGGGATGTGGCTTACGGATACACATACATGTATGTTGTTTTTTGTTTCCTACGGTACCCGTAAACCAAATACCTGTGCACCTTTTCAGAACTGCGCAGTTTTAACTGGGCTATGTTAATATTTCAGAATTGCTAAACCTGTTCTTTAAAAATATTTAAGTTTTATTTTTTTCACTTGCATTTTACTTTATAAAAAGATAAAGTGATTAAAATCTAAGAGACAAAATAAATGTCAAGTAATTATACCTTTTGAGTACATGCACTAGACTTTTCATGAGAAATATTTCTCTTTTTGTGTACAAAATGGGCTGCAGAATTTTAAGTATGTATTTGTATCTACGCTTTTACTGAATTTAATTCTGTTGAGGGTAGAGAGACTTCTCGATCGCTAAATGTGGATTTTTAGCCCCCTAACTTTTGCTTATTAACGAACCCATCCAAATGAAAATGGGCTTCGTCGCTAAACCAAACCATCAAATTCCTGTTGGCCAAGTCGCTCGACATAGTGTTGGCGAAACGCAACGGCTGTTCCATGGCAATAGATCTTAATGGCTGATGGGTTTGAATTTTGTTATGGCAAGAGATCCAGGTCTTCAACAAAAACTTGTCACAGGGTCTCCCGGTTGGTTCGCATCTGTTGTGCAGTTCGTCTGATTGATTTCCTTGGGATGGTTTGAAAAACAGCGAGTGTCTTATCGATGTTTTCAGGCGTTTTGATTCTTGTTTGTCCACCGACATTGCCAATACTGTCATCAAAAACACTACCAGTTCTCTCAAACTTTCGATTCAAATTCTTAATTGCTAGCACACTTGGACCAGTTGTCTTCAGCTTGTACTCGGTCGCAAACTTCCTTTGAACCACAGTCGAGCTGTTATTGCTTGCATAATAGGCTTTCACAATCACTATACGCTCCGGAACGCTGTACCGTGACATTTTCGCTTGAAAAATGGACGACAATAACAAGCTGCGGGAGGATGCGCATATTAGGCTCCCATCATGCCTTCCGGCCAACCACGAGTTTTAAACTTTATCACGCAAACCATTCAGAAGTTATGACGGTTTTATTTCATATAGTTCAATAATTGTCACTCTGTATATTCTTCGAAATATTGGTCGTTTTAGAACAGTGGTCAAGACGAGAGTTTTCACTGTAAATGTTTTAAACTTACACACTAAAATAACCTTTGTCTCAGTATTAGCAGATAAGTCAATAAAATAAAAGTAATTAAATATATAATTTAAAATAATCAGTAGACAACATGAGCATTATTTAGATTAACTAATAAAAGTATTAATTGCCCTTTAGGTTTCGCCTAGTTATTCATTACAAGAGATCTACTGATGTTAGAGAATTCGTTTAAACTCATATAAAACAGCAGGAAGTATAGTGACGTCCATTTTTATTTTATTGATATAAATATAGTTCTTTTGATGCCAGTAAGGAAAACTGTAATATACAGTATAAGCATACACACGAAATTTCTATAGACATCGACGTTGGTTGTATATGTATAACTTGATAACAGTAAGAAAAACCCATACATACGAAAGGAAACCCGTAAAAGTCACTAGAAACCAGCAGGAAACCAATAGAACTTTTTATTGGTCTATGGGGGTATTTTGATGGTAGTAAAAAAAAAAAAAAAAAACAGCAGAATCCAATAGAAACCAGTAAAAGTCACTAGATGTCCATAAAATTCTATCGATACCAATAAAAAATTTGAGTGTTTCATATGGGGCATTTTTAGCAGGGATTTTTAACTCAAAATGAGAATAAAATTTGTACTTAAATAATTATCACCTATTTCTGTGAAGTAGCGGTTTGCTAAATAACACTAACAACAGATTTATTTGTACTGTTTTCCTAAATTTGGGTGTAGAACGTAGTCGGATACTTCGATATAAAATTAATTTATAGTGACAGTAAATGTTCAATTCAGCTAGTTTTCAGCGCATGATTCCTTGCCATGTTTTTTGCATATCCTCGAATATAAATTACTTTTTAACAATCACTCAAAAAATCTCCATTTATATCAGACATTTAATCTAAGTTTGATACCTATAAGAAAGCTTTATTTAAATTTAAATATTTCCTTTTATTTTCCCAGAAAGTGAAAATAATATTTTTAAATAATATTGAATGTTTTTATGTAATACTTTTAAACTTAAGAATAATAATATTCATATAATTTGGATGTAAAATACCAGACTGTGTAAAGAAACAGCATAAATATATAGTGTAATTTAAAGAGGTTTCCATTAATTACACGCATTCTATTGATTCAAATACACTAAAATCGAAATTCAGTAGCCCTGTGATTTTCTGAGGGAATTTATTGTTCAAAGAATGAAAACGAATGCATGTCTTTAAGATCTATCTCTACTTTTCCACATACACTAACTTAGATTCTACAATGAACCTGTCGAATTCTCGCACAGGCGTGAATTAAATACCAACACAAAAGAAGGGTATAAAATAAACCTTTATTAAATCAAAGTAATTTAACAGAAATGCACGGACTTCGTGCGTTACAAAAACACCGTTCACTTGCGGCGGTAACTAAACGTAGACTATAATACAAATCAAATCTGGAAATAAACGAGTGCAAGAACGCACTTCAAAATTACACCTAAGGGGTGGACTCACAGAAATCTAACCGGCGTGAATACTAAACTGATAAGGCTTACTAGCGTGACCGCGAAACAACAACGAAACGTGCGCATGGCCAACGCCACCTAGACTGCAAAGCCGGAATACTGGTGTGAGAATGAAGCTATGAGACATCACACTTAGGCTTAGCGCTGCACGAAGCTGCAGGTGTGAATTCGTCGATGTGTGTGGCATAACCGTTGCACTTGCACGTGTTTTAAAATCGTCGTCAATTATTCTTATAGTAGTATTATGTTTTAAGGCACTTATATTATTTCACTATGGTGCTTAAATGTTGTGTACCCCTATGTAAAGGAAACTATAATGGTGGACCTCGTGTCCACGTATTTTCCTTCCCGAGAGATCCTGAATTGAAGAAGAAATGGATTTATTCAAGAAAACGAGACAATTTCGAGCCAACTAAAAATTCTAAGGTAAGTTAATTTATATTTATTATTACTAATGTTAATATTTTTAATAGTTCTTACTTATCTAAAGATAACGCTATTCTTTTGTAAAATTATATGCTGCTATAATAACTACTTTTGACACATTATTTCCTTAAATTTCTTATAGTACACGATTTTCTTGCATATTTTTAAAAACGTTAAGGTATTTCTAAAGGGGTATCGTACTATTGGTTGTATTACATGATGTATAAATCATAATATGTAGTCAAAGCACGATGTAAAATAACAAAATTTTTAACTTATCAGAGAAATTACGTATTTTATTTTTGTTTATGCAAACATTGCAAATTGTGTTATAATGTACTTCGATTCTCATTTTGGTGAGGTTCTTTTTTCTTCCGAAAGGAGAAATTGTGATGCATTATAAACTCATTTCTTGAATTCATAAATATTTTATCACCTTAATTCTTTGCTAAAAATATTTGTCTTTGGGCAAAAAACTGATTCTCTGGGTTTAAAACTGTAATTGTATCTGGTTGTTTTGTGCATAACAGGTTACATTCAGATATTGAATTAGTATTAACATCTAAATTAAAAGAAAATTATTCTGTAAGTTCAGTTTTATAAGTTTTAAAATACAGTTATGAATTGGTTTTAAACCAATTTCAATCTTGTAAATTGTATGTTTATGTATAACAGATTCTTAAGTGAAAATTACTTTTTGTCAGGTGTGTGAACTTCATTTTAGCCCTTGTGATATTGAAAAGGAGACGTATATGTATCTTGAAGAAACTGGTGAAACATTATCAGCTCCATTAAAAATTCCCAGACTAAGGAAAGATGCAGTTCCAACAAAACTTCCTGGTGCCCCATCATATTTATCCGCTGATGTATCCATAAGAGAAAGTGTTAAAGAACAACAAACAATTCGTGAAAACCGACAACTACAAATGCTATCTCTAAAAGCATTATGTCAAAAAAATCTGAGGATTCAAAATCGGTGTTTACAACATTCAGTGAATTACAGAACTGTTTAAATTACAACAATTTTACTCAAATATTTACTTTTGTCATGAAATCAAATACAATTGTTATTGGAATTTTTGAAATAAGTCCTTCTCCAGTATTTAAATGCTGTATTTCTATCAATAATAGTATGCAGTTATCAGCGTTTCACCAATCTGCAGAACTAAAAGTGTTAAATGATAGTAAGTTACCCATGCATGTTAAAAGTATTCATGAAATTGATATTTTAAATGCACTTGAACTTCTAGAAGCAGGAGCTCCAGAAAGTATTGTAAATATAATTAATTTTTTTAATATATTTATAGATAAACTGGATGCCATTGTGTCAGATGACAAAAAATGTGTTTTAACATTTTTAAAAGAGCAACTGAATTTGCTGTGCCTTCCAAAACAACATTTAAGATATTCCCCCCCCCCCCATTTCTTAATTTTTGCCTGTATTTTAAATTCGATTTCACCCCACGCCTATAAATTTATGCGAAATTCTGGAAATCTGATCATGCCTCACACTGTTACTCTACGAAACATATGTTCTAATCTAAATGTCAGTGTGTCTGAAGAGCAGCAGCACTCTAATTTCTTAAGGTATATTAAACAAAAATTTAAAAGAATGTGAGCACAATGTAATATTAATGATGGATGAAATTAATCTAAAACCTTTTTATGATTTTAAAGATGGCAATATTGTTGGTTCTGCATATGACAGTGCATTTGCTGCTTCTTCAGCATATACATTTACGATTAGAAGCTTATTATCATCTTACAAAGATGTTGCTCACATCCTGCCAATAAAATCATTTAGTGCAGAAAAATTGTTTGAAATTTTAAGAGATGTAATTGTAGGTCTTGAAAAGGAAAGTAGTTAAGGAGTTTGTGTGGTTAGTGATAATAATAGCATTAACAGGAAAGCCATGTCCTTCTTTAGTGAGAAGCATGAAATTAAAATTATGTACCAAAATCCATATGAACCACACAGACCCCTTTTTTTTTGTCATTGATCCTGTTCATTTGTTAAAATGTATTCGTAACAATGGGATTGGCCAAAAAATGATGGCTTGTTTATGTATTTTCCTAAATTTAACGCTGTTGGCAGTGAAGAATTTAATGCAGCCTCATTTAATACTATAAGAAAACTACATGATCTTTAATTTGATAGTTTAATTAAATATGGGTATGGTTTAACTCTTAAAGCTTTATGGCCTTCAAATCTTGAAAGCCAGAATGTTAAATTAGTTTTACAGGTGTTTAATAACTGGGTAATCACAGCCTTAACAGAACTAGGTAATAAACACAATTTGGATAGTTATGAATCAACAACTAATTATATAGATATAATTTATAAATGGTGGTGTATAGTAAATACCAAAACACCTCTTAAAGGCAAACGACTGAAATGTTCTTTTCAAGAACCACTGATATTTTCAAATGTAGACTCAGATGTTGAGTATTTAAATAACTTTGTAAACTGGTTGGACAAATGGAAAGATGCAAAATGCACTATTGATTGCTTGTCAAAAGAAACTCATGATGCTCTGAGAAACACAACATATGCACTTATTGAATTGCGCAAGTATTGCATTAAAGAGCTAGGCATGAATTATTTTTTACCTGGTAAAATACAAACAGATTTGTTAGAAGATCGTTTTGGCAAGTATCGCCAACTTTCTGGTTCGCAATACTGTTTTTCCATTAGACAGGTTTATGAATCTGAGTCAAAATTACGAATGCAAAGCTTATTACCTTTAAAGCTTAATTCAAGTACTTTTGGAAATATTGCTATTGAAATAAATGAAAGGAATGATTGTGAGGAGGAAAACATTGATTTATCCCTTGTGGAAACTTTTTCTCTTGTAGTATCTGAAAACGACATGATAGAAGCTCAGCCATATGTTCCCATATTAACTTATATAGCTGGTTATTGCCTTTATTCTACCTTTAAAAAATATCCATGTGAATTTTGTAAAATGACTTGTGTTATTGATAGGGAACTCAATATCCCTTCCGAATTTAATTTAATCAGAAAATTAGATAGGGGTGGACTTTTGTATCCTATGCCTCATGTTTTAAATATTGTTTTATATAATTTTATTGTAGTACAAAAACTTGTATCTCAAGAGTTTGAAAGTAAGTTTTTAAAACACCCTGCTCAAAGAAATTTAGCTGTAAATTTAACTCTGAATGCTTTGATGTCAAATGAGGATTTGGATATTGAACCATGTGTAAAAGGCCATTCCTTTGATCCCATAGCTGAAAATATAATCAAATCCTCTACAAACACGATGTTAAACAACTATTGTAAACAAAAATATGATTTAAAAAATCCTGCTTGTAAAAAAAGAAAATTATCAACTTTGATAAAGTAAATAAAAAAGTAATTTACAGTTAGTCTTAAAAAGTATCTAACTTGTTTTAATAATAATGTCTAAAAATGCAACAAAAGTATATAAAAGTTTAGTAGTAACTTCCTGAACTTTAAAGACGTCTGCAATTTTCTAATAGCTTCAAAACAGATTTTTTTTTCCATTCTAAATTTTTTAAGTCATAACTTATATCATTCACTTTCAACCATTAGTCTGTTTTATGAACAGAGACATTGCTACTATTTAATTCTGATTAAATGAATAATTTTTATAACCACAGAAGCAGTTCAAGTCTCTAAATGCTATGTATGCTATTCATTCGACTCGTCATGACAATATATGTTGTATTATAATTTATTTTTAATTATAATTAGCTCTTTATAGATATATTTTACTCCAGCTCTTGTAAATGAATCCAAAAACTTTATTTCTTGTATTTTTTTAAATTTCAAAACGAGCTATTTTTATCATTATAATTTATGTTTTGAATTGCAATTTAATGTTTTTCACTTTTTGTACTTCCTATGAGATCACTGTAGAAAATGTGTGTAAAATCCCACAAATCGAATAATTTTGAATTAATTCCACATTTTTAATCTTACTTATTAAATCAGATCCTTTGCTTAAAACTAATTGTATGATGCATTATTTTTTTTCAAACTGTATTTATCCTTCTTTTAGTTTTGTGATTCTGAGTTGTAGTTTGTATTTCTGTTTTTGTGAATAATAATAATAATAAAAAAAATTAGTTGCTGTTTCAGTGAAATGGTTTTTTTCCTTTAAAAATGCTTTTAAATTAGATTGTGTTATCAAAATAAAAGTTCTAAGTCTGACATTATTTAAAATATTTTAAATAAGGTGAAAGTATAGTTAATGTATGAGAAAAATATATAATATAATTTTGATAATAATTATAACACCTTTCAGAAAAAAATAGTTTAACATTTGCTGTGCTGAAAATGTAACTTTAACTGATTAGTATTTATTTTAAAGAAAAATCGATTTAAATTTAAAAATCAAGATTGCAAGTGCTTTAAAGGAGGAAAGTAATTATAAATATATTAAAATAAAACGTCAACAGTAAAAAAATAGATTGTAAGTTCTTTCCGAAACTATATGGTCGTTGCGCTACCGTAATTTCGATAGCCTAACTGGGATGACTTATAAGTGGAGCTTTCTGGCTTTGTAGTCTAGGTGGCGTTGGCATGGCTAGCGAAACACGCTCTGAATAAAGAGATTTTTACGTTAAATAACACTTCACTGAACTTTAAATTTACATCCTGGCTAGAGAATGCGAGGGGAAGTTGAGAAGTCGAGAACAGGAAAACTTAAAATAAATGTATTATGCAAAATAAGAAAAACCCTATATGTCTTCAGAATTTTGTATGCTACAACTTAAACTTTCAATTACCCGTTAATCGGGTTTTTTGAAGTTTCTGGTTACTCATTTGATTTACAGTACATTTATAATTATGTTTTAATCAGTAATAATTATATATTTGTCCCACAATATAATATAATTTGCAAAAATATATTACATTTTCTTTAACGGTAAAAAAAAAAAAAAAAAAAAAAAAGTAAGAGGTTTAATATTCTCGTTCACTCCTACATTAAAATAGACTTTATAATGATATCAAACATTTATAAATTCCTCGTTGTTACTTTAGGGATGTTTGTTTTTCAGTACACCTGCGGGAATACTTTTTTCCCTTCTTGGCTAATCATTTCCGTATATAGTATGCTATCTAAGGTTCTGACATATTATTTATATGACATAGGAACCAATTACATAATCAATTACGCTGTCAACAACACATGCCATATCTTATCTCGAAGTTCTATGCATGCTATCTTCTCTGATATTGTTTTCTGAAGAAGTTCTTTAATGTTAAGCTTGTTCATTAAATCAGGATTCTTAATATCATTTTTTTCTAACATTTTACATAAAAGCAGTAATAATAATATCAGTGAGATAAGATTGATTTTAATTAATCAGATTGATTTTTTTAATCATTTTTTCTTTCACAGAATTTAGTATAATGCTTTTAATAATTGTAATTCAGTATATGGATTTTACGGTTATGGAAAAGAATTGGAACTTCAGAAATGTAAAAATATTTATTATAATATTAACTTTCGCTCGCATAAAACGTTTCACTTTATTCAATTAAATGTGCACGATATTAACGCGCTATACATAATATATATATACATAGATTGGGCCCACCGGCAGTCGAGCGGTAAACTCGCTAAACACTGGTAGTTCGGTCCGAGGTTCGAATCCTGCGAACGCGCTGCCTACATGGGCGTTTTCGTGGTTTTCCCCATGTGTAACGTGTATGCGAGCCAGTTTCCATTAGGCAGATAGCCCTAGTGTGCTTTGCTGTAATTAAATAAACCAAACTTATATATATATATATATATCGTATAACTTTTTGAAGTATTTAATTGAATTCCACCTTACCTTTAATTAATTTGAAAAAAAAAAAATATGTGCATGAAAATAATTCAAAGAAAACTGAACTTTTGCTTACTTAAAAGCTATGATATTTTTTACTTCTTTGTACGAAGTAAAAAGGAAGTATTGTAATCGCGAAAACTTTCAGGCAGCATATTTCAACGAAAATATCCATTTTGACCACTATCGAATGCAATTTAACGATGTTTTTGCGGGATATCTGTACGTAAGGACAGAATAAAATACTCTTTTCCTTCAAAAAATTATAAAACGGCTTTAAAATTAATTCTGAAGAGAATTTTTCGTGGCGTCTGTACGAACGTATGTACGTACGTGCGTACGTACGTATCTCGCATAACTCAAAAACGAGTAGCCTCAGAGAATTTTTCGTGGCGTCTGTATGAACGTATGTACGTACGTGCGTACGTACGTATCTCGCATAAGTCAAAAACGAGTAGCCTCAGAACGTTGAAATTTTGTATATAGGACTGCTGTAACATTCCGGTTAAGGATGTGCACCTCGTAGTTTGGTTGCAATCGGCCGCACCAAATGTATATAAATATATTTATATATATATCCACTCTGTTACCCGGCTCAGTGATATCAGTTTCTTTTTTCTTATATGTTTGTAAATTGTACATTTTTTACTTTAAATATGATTGAGTTATGTTGTTTTTATCTTCCGGTTAAGGGTTTTATGCCTTTACTTAATCTGTGTGCAATATTTTTAGAATTATCAGCAATTTTAAAGTTGTTTAATTGCCGCTAAGTCTGTTTTTAATGGCGTCCATTGATGTTTACATTTGAAACAGGAGACTAGTGGATTTGTTGCCAATTTAGAGAAGTAGCAATCTGTAGCAATCTTGCTTTTGAGCAAGAAGAAAGGAGGTGAGGACTTTGGCGAACGTCGTTTCCTCCAGTCCGTGAGGAATTTAGAGAAACTTAGTGTGAAGTTCCTTCCCCTGATAAAAGACGAAGAACGGAAGTGACTTACCCCGAAAAAACCGGTCGAGGCAGGCTGGTGGGGGGAAGAAAGACTGGACGGAGAGGGCACTGGGAGTTGGACCGGCGAGCATGCCGTGTGAGAATGTAGAGAAAAGACATATGTTTTAATTTCTTTTGCGCGCCTTGTATATATATATTGTATATAGTTTATTTTACAGTGTACTCGTTGTATGGTGTATCCATAGTGCAGTTGGTGTAATAAATTAGTGAAGAAAATGTCAAAGCGGACAACTGTTATTTTCCCACTATGGTAAGTTTACACAGAAGAACCCACCTCGTGTTTGAACGAGCGCGAGGCATGACAAATGTCGCAGTCGTATAGGATAGTGGGAAAAATGAAATCACTAAAAATACGAAGGAAGTAAGATCGTAAAAGGTGATTTGAGTGAACGTGGTTTAAATGAAGGAAATAATTCACGAAAGCAAGGACGATGACAAAAGATGGTCGTGAAAGACGGAAAGTGGCACGCGTAAGCCTACACGTGCAAATAAACGAAAGGGTGTATGAAACCTCGTCGTGTGAAAAGTGATCATCAGTATTACCGTGGTGATATTATTAATTGAAATGTTCGTGCAGTGTTGAAACAGTGGATGGTAAAAGTGATCATCAGTATTACCGTGGTGATATTATTAAGTGAAGTGTTATGCAGCGCGATGAGGAAATTGTACAGAATTGAGCACAACTCGTCATTTTCTACTATCGGGATCAAAGGTAAGTCCCTCTTAATTTCTTGGGAAGCACAATATATAAATGAAGAGAGCTCCCTCCCTATAATTACTATAGTAACGGAGAAAATTAAAATTGTGTTAATGTCGGTTAATAACATGATGAGAATGCCAGGCGTTAAAGCCAGTAGACACTTAGAAAGTATATTTTATATGCAAATAAGGAATTATGATTAATTTTGTTATTAAGGAGATAATGTATGCTAAATGAATGTTAAAATAGTTCAAAAATATGTCAGCAGTAATTTCGAAACATTTAATTGTGTGTTCATGTTACTAATTAAGGTAGAAATTATCTATTTTTGTTGTTGCCGTGTTTTGGCAAAATGTTTTAGTCATTAAAGTTAATAGGTTGATTAAAAATTAATTAGTTTAATGATTTGAGAACAATAAGTAAATGTTTGTTTCATTTTCAGAATATATAAGGTATTACGGCGTAAGGCCAAAGTATTCAGAACTATTTTTTTGTACTAATTCAAAAGCTAATATAATTTTTGGTATTTATGTGTTAACAATATATGGTGAAATATATGTTAATAGTAATATATGTTAATAGTAATATGAGAAATGTATTCATGATTGTGTCCACTAATGATAATGTTTGCTAAATGAATAATGGTAGTATTCAGTAGTAGTGAAATATGTATGTTTGCCTGTAAAATTAAGTGTTATTTATGTGTTGTATGGGTAAAGCTGTAAAAAGAAATACCAGAAGTTAATATGGGTCCTAAAAGGAGAAATAGGGTGTCAGAAGAATCTGATGAAATTATTAAGAACATGCAGGCTCAAATTAAGTTAAAGGAAATGGAGCTGCAGCTAGAAAAGTGTAAGTTAGAGGCAGATGCGGCTAAAGACCGATTAAAAGAGATGGAATTTCGGGAAAGACAATTAGAGAGAGAACACGAGATAAAAATTAAAGAATTAGAAATTCAGAGTAGAAAAATAGATAAAGGAGGAAATAAATCGGGTTCAGAGGATGAAGGGGTTTCAGATGCTGAGAGCAAGGGAAATGATTTCTTGAAACATTTAAAAATAATGAAAGGAGTTATGATTGACCCGCCATCTAAAGCTGAGGAATGGCCGTTCTTTTTCCATCATGCGGAAATGATGTTTAATCTCTATAAAATTCCTGAAGAACATAAGGGGAAAATTATTTTGCAGAGTTTAAAAACTAAAGTTAAAAGTTTGATTTCAACTCTGGGTGAAAGGGATTTGGATAATTATATTAAGATTAAAGATACAGTATTAAAAGAATTCCAGATTACCCCATTGCAACATAAAAGAATTTAGAAAAATGTGTAAAAATATATGAGGAAACGTATACTCAGCACATAGCGAGGGTTGAGGCAGCACTTGATTTCTACTTAGAATCCAGAAAAGTTAAGACTTTTGATAAATTAAGAGAACTATTGATTGTCGATCAAGTAAAAGATCAATTACCCGCAAATGTTAAGGCGCATATACTGTTAAAAGAGGTAGAAAACTGGTTTTCTCCGTCAGAGCTTGCAAATGATTTGGATAATTACTTTGCAGCAATGCCTAGAAATTACAATACGAGTGCTCAGGAAGTAAATAAAGTGGGACCAAAACAGGAACCGATAAGACAAGGGAAAAAATTAGGACGACCAAATAAGAGTAAGGGGAATTTCAGTTCTAATTACAGGGTTGATAAGGAGAAGTACAAAGGGGTAAAAACTTTAGAACCTCAAGGAATGATGCAGGCAAATAAGAAAGTTCTAAAATGTTTTCAGTGTCAGGGTGAAGGACACATAAAGCGTTTTTGTCCAGCGATAAACCTGATAGCGAAACCCAAGAGAGGAAGCGAAAAAGACGATACGGATGAGGTGGAAGCAAAGGGATTAAATAAAATATGCGTAGGATTGAAGTTAGCTAACTATGCAGAAGAAATTCCGTTAACTAGGGCAAGTGGGGAATTACCTAGGATAGAACTGCAGTTAGGCATTTTTATATTGTTGTTTAAGACTTGTATAGTTCTAGTTTCAGTTATGATGATAGACATGAAATAATCTCCGTGATGTAACTAAATATTATTCAGGTAAAATAAACGTTTCTTGTGTACTAAATTTTCTTTCATTACGTTACTTTAAACTCTTCATAATGAAGAGAAGAATGCACAGTTCAATATAGTGATTGTTATGCTGCTTAGAATTATTGCACAAACAGTACAGAACTTTAAAAATCAATAAACAGAAACAAGAAAGCTATTTTAATCTCATACGCGAAATATCAATTATGCTTTCTGAAAAATTTTGATATTGCTTGTGAAAATTAGAACTTGATATACATTTGAACAATCATTAAATTATTTATTTCGAGCTGAAAATAGTTACATTATAACATTTTGAAAAATATAAAGTGCATATCCGAGATTCTGCACGCGGAGAAAAGTGTGTGAAGGCATCTGAAGAACCGTGCCCACAAAAGTCCTTACTAATTGTGAAGTTCCTTTCCCTGATGAAAGAGGAAGAACGGAAGTGACTTACCCCGGAAAAACCGGTCGAGGCAGGCTGGTGGGGGGAAGAAAGACTGGAAGGAGAGGGTACTGGGAGTTGGACCGGCGAGCATGCCGTGTGAGAACGTAGAGAAAAGAAATATGTTTTAATTTCTTTTGCGCGCCTTGTATATATATATTGTATATAGTTTATTTTACAGTGTACTCGTTGTATGGTGTATCCATAGTGCAGTTGGTGTAATAAATTAGTGAAGAAAATGTCAAAGCGGACAACTGTTATTTTCCCACTATGGTAAGTTTACACAGAAGAACCCACCTCGTGTTTGAACGAGCGCGAGGCATGACACTTAGCTTCGCAACAACAAAGATAACGCATTCATTTATTATTGCCAATTAAATCATGCTTAATACTCTCTGGAATTTTTTCGAGGAAATAAGTGTTTGAGATTTACTTCGTAATTTTTAATACAGATATTTTGAGTTTTTATGTATTTTTGCCTTCTCGCGAAGTGAGAACTGAATTAATTAAATGAGAAATACTCAATCGTCTGTGAAAAACTGCTTCTTTTTTGTTTTGTTTGCTTAATTTCTTTTAAACATCATTCTAGCTTTATTATAGTATTTGAATAGAACATGTGGCAACGATTATATAATTCTATTCATTAAATGATATAAATTTTGTGCATTATGAGTTATAATATGAACGAAATATAATATTGAAGGGGAGTCATTACTTGGTGCTACTTTGGTAGACGGTTGCACGGATTTTTTGTGATTCACATTGGCGCAATTGTTGGCGCGATTTTTACAATCGTCAGCCTTCTTGAAAAACGCTGTTTTTACGCATAGTAAAGTATCCGAAACTTAAAAAAGAATAAATATCGTTAAAAGTAATGGATTAATTTTTTGTTGAAAATGTCGTTTTTTAAGATGGCAGGCAAGTGTATATAAATATATTTACTATGAGTATAAAATACTAAAGTAAGGCTATTATTACTTTCATATAGCAAAAACGAGAATAAAAATGCCGCTATAAAAACATTGTGCCAACGTTTAATTAGATTAAAATATTACTGAAATTGAATATCGAATTAAAAACCATCCTACCAACATTTAAAAGAATTAGAATATTATTAAATTCAAATACTTTAAAATACGTTATATAGAATATAATTAACATTAAAACATATGTGACAATAATTATATCAGCAATTTTTGAAAATAGTGTATTAATTTTTTAACAAAAATTGAAGTATACAATTATAAAATAAAAGAAAAATATGTACTTACATTTTTTTGAGTAATTTAACCTCTTGTTTATTGATAAGTACCACAAAAAAAATCGAAATCATAATTGAATCGACTCTCTTAATCATCTTCATCTGTTATTCATATATCTCGCTTCTCGCACTTCATTGAAGAAGCAATTAGCGAGGTTTCCTCCAAAAATTTTTAATAAATTTCCTCTGACGCTATTAACAATTTATAAATAAATATTTGATTAGGAAAGACAGGTTGGCCAAAATAAGGTCTCAAAGGGCAATATTTTTTTATTCTGATACCAATAATTCTTGGTAATTACTAATAACAACATTCATCTTCGAAACAGAGATATCCATTCCATTTGAAATCTGACGAATTCGAAGAGATGAATAATAAAATTTTAAAACGGCGCGGTAATGCACAAATATTCAGTAACCAATCAGGGAGCTGATTACATCACGCATAGAATTAAAATTATTTAAATAATCATTCATAATAAAAACATTTTAAAAAAAGTGCAAAATTAAATTGTATTTTAATATTTAACAGCCATAAATAATGTTTAAAATATTAGATTAAATTTATAGATATTAATAAAACCAATTACTTTTTACGTAAGGTGACGTCATTGATTACATCATCAACAACATGAAATTATATAAAATTTTATAAACAACAAAATTTTTATTTCAAATAAAAATGTAAAATTAAATTGATTTTTAATATTTAGAAGCCATAAATAATATTTAAAACACGGAAGTTATGCATAATGAAACGCATTATTTTTTAAATAAAATGACAACAAAGTATCGGTTACCATAAATAACTTATCCAGCAGTGGGTTTACCATAAGTTGTATTACTCGCCAAAAGAAAAATCGCCAAAATCCGTGCAACCGTCTACCGAAGTAGCACCCATCACTTTTGCGCAACACAAAAAGTGAGAATTTTAGCTGATTTTCGAGTTTTAATAAGTCAAATTGCTTTTGTCATACATATATGAAATTTTCAGTGTGTCATCTTTATACGTAGATGTTTATCTTTCTTGATTAATTTTACTTAATAGTGTATAAGAATGTGTTTTATAAAGAAAAAAACTAACTGTATTTTAAGAAAATTTAAAATTTGTACTAAAGCATTACGCGCAAACTGACAGTAATACAAATTTAGTTACAGTAATAATTTTTAAGTGAATCTAGCGCCAGAGTGTCGCTATGGTAAACAAATACTAGAGTGAATTTTAAAGAATGCATTTATTCTATTGTGGTTTATGCGCTGTCGGCGAAGTAGATTTAATTCGATCCAATAAGTTTAAATGATATGCAAAAAAAAAAAAAAAATGCGTATAATTTTATATTCCGTACAAGGAAGTCATGTGGTGTACACATCAGATTTTTTTTTATTTATATACATCCTTAATTCTAAAGATATGTGCTTTCAAATAAATCGTCTTAATTGTAGTTTAAACTTAGGATTTATAATCAAAGTACAAAAGAAGAAGAATATTTTAGTCAGCATAATTTAAATAATCTTTTGATTTTGAAGAATGCTGCTACCTAAATCTCATTTACTGCATACAATTATTTAATCTTTGATCTAACAGTTATGTCAGTGCAGTTAATGATCTCTGTGATGCACATGGAAAATATACTTTCTCGACATAAATGCTCTTTTATTTGAATATATAAAAGCCTACACAGTTATTTTCCTAAGAGAAGGGATATATTCCTAAAGGGTATTTTGAGGAAAAATGACTTGCATTTATGATATACATGAGGAAATTAGATATCCAAGCAATCGAGCGTCTGTTCGAACAGACTCATCCAGGTTGAAATACAAATGTGTAGGGCTTACAACTACTAGGCCACAATTGGGATTCGGTTCAATATTCATAAAGCACGGCTGAAATATATTCTTGACACCTACGCTAGGGATCGGCAAATCAGTGCTCGCAGGCAATGACGTCTTTAACGCATTCCAGACAGGTTCTTATGACAACCGGCTCAAAGCAGGTATAGTTGCTGTTTGCTTCCTGCCAAATGTTATAGTATCTTCTCTATAGCTTGTCACATCAGAATAGTTCGTAGTATTTTTCTTTAGGTTTATTAATATAATTTATACTTCATAAGAACAGCTGCATGCTGGGCAGGGTTATTCAAACACAATATACTCCCGTAACATTCCCTCCCGCTCCCTCCAACTTTTTCTCTTTTTTACCCTCTAAAGGCAACTTTCTTACAATTCTATATGTCGGCTGATTGCATTCGGCTATTCTCACTTGACAACCGCCTCGATTATTGGAAGTACAAATTCAGTGTCTAATTAATTTACATTTGTGGATTAAATTGGTAGTACACATTATGTATAAATTGATATGAATTGCTAATTATTTACTCTGGTAAATAAAGAACGCATTTTTTTCTAAGTTACGTAGTCAGTTTGAAATATCAATGATTCATTATCAGTCTTAAAATGGCATGTCTTTCATGTCTCAAACAAGCCTTTCAAGTCTTTTGAGGACTTGTCAGTAACCATATGCATATAAAATGAGAAGAAAAAAAAAGGGGGGGGAATCTTTAAGCTAGTCGTAGCAAAATTTATCACGATTCCTTGCTCATGGATCTTCGGGTATTTCATTGACGTATCGATCTTGATAACTGATCTGCATGCCTGTGGTCATCATCCTAATTCTTTTCATCTTCATCATCATAATAACTTCCCGAATCTTGTCCTACATTGCTTGATAGTTGTTAAAGAAAAATGATTTATGGAAACTCACGTTTCCAAAAGCTTTCACAAAAAGATAAGTGTAGAAGGTTTCATGTGTCAATGCCTATGTAAAGGCACTAAACTAGCGTTATTTGTTTTTGAAGCAGTAATATTTGTGAGAGAAATCTAGTTGTCACTTTTAGAAAATATAACTATAACTTTTCATTTTAAGTTGCACGTATTGACTGCAGAATATTTGTAAGTTATCATTTGATTATGTCCTATCTTATTCGAATAAATGAACGTCTCAGTCGGGTTGCTTAAATTGCCACATCAATAAACATGGCGAAGAGGCATAAATTTTGCTGTTATAGACGGCTGCTGAAGGTGGAAGCATATTGAAGACCACAGAAGTATCATTAGAACTCATAAGGATAGATATGTCAGACTAGCAGTGAAAGGGGAGAGAAATGTTGCATCTGAACAGATAACCGCAGATCTTGCCACCGCTATTGAAATTATTTTATCTGTGAGAGCCATTTCTCGAAGGTTACATAATAATATTTTACATCATGTAAGGCTGCGGCCTGAATTCCATTATGAACAGTTCAACGTCGGGATAGATAACGGTGGTTTAGGAAGCTTATAATTTAGGAACAACTACAGTGGTCTATTCAGCAAGGCTTGTTCTCTGACGAATTCCGCTTCAAGAAAGCGACTAATAGTATTTGTTGTGAAGGTAATTTTGCTAGAATTTCATTTTTCCGTCATAGATTAGTTACCCTTACCTGTCAAAGTATTCAAAACATCCTGTATTTTCCTTAAATATATAAAAAAAGGAAAAACATATTTTTATTGGCAGACCTATTATGCTGTCTCATCTTACTGGCTTAATGGTCAGAAGCTATCTGTTATAGACTTCAACCAGAGTTTTAGAGTTTTAATCTTGGAGAAGGCATGATTATAGTACAAAAACACATGGTGATTTTTAAAATGATATCAACACGAAAGTCCTTTGCAGAGTTGATGGTAGGAAAATGAAGAGTAGTGTTTCAAACTCATTACCTGGTGGATCTATGCTAATACTGGATTGAAGATAAGCAAACTAGCACTGTCACCTAGAATGGGTCGAATATCTAATGTCAATGGTACCACTGTGTCTTCGTCATGATAATATTCCACTGTCATTAGAACATAAGCACAACCACTGCCTCTTGTCAGTGAGATCAGGCAGTCAGGATCTATTAGGAGAAATAGGAGTATTCAGATCAGAGGAGGTAGAACTCAGTACTTTCAAGCAGTAGTAGTTCTACAATTCTGCTGCAAAATAAAGCCCGGTATGTATAAAATTTCAGCAGATGAAGATATTTTATTCATTTCTTAAACTTAACTCCTGAAGTAAACTTGAAATTATTCATTAATTAAAGTATTACTAATGCATTGAATTAATTTACAAAACTTGTATCAAGATCTTCTGAACGTTATATGTTTTCAATTCCACTTAGTTTGTCATAAGTGCAATCGTTTTGTTGTGTAACTCACAGAGCTTCAAGAAATATTAACGTCATAATTTAAGCTATAAAATTTTTTTAAAGAGCCCAATAAAAATTCTGTGAGCACGTATTAATCCCCTCAAACCAAAATGAATTAGCAGTCAGAATGCTTCTCGGCCTATTAAATTACTGGTCAATCTGTGAATAAATATATTATATAATAATTTTTTGAATGATTTAATATAATGTTAGAAAGATAACGCTGAAATTTGCTTACATATTTTTCTTCTAAAAATTATTACTTTAAAAACTTTTCTAGGTTATTTTAATTATGTAGTACGATATGGCTCATTAAAAATTGATGTATTCGTAATAGGTTATTCACTTATCACTAACCCTTTGAAATTATTTTATGATATGCTACTATGTAAATTTGAAGAATACTGATTTACAGTGCGCAAGTTTTTGAATTAGCTGTATAAATAGAACTTTACCAATATGAAAGAAAAGTAAATTAGAATTGCGTGGCATAAATAACTTAGATAAGGCAAAATAACTAATACATATTCTTATTTAATACTTCAATATATTACTTTATTTTACATTATTTCCTCAAAATGATATTGTTAAGTAACTTTATTACAATGCTTACAACTGTTACTTTAAAATCTCTTAACATTGCGTAAGCATTCATAATATTTTAAAGAATGAAGCATATTCTTACGTTTCCGTATGAAAATACCTCAATATCTAACCAACTATTGTGAAAATTACTCTACTATTTTACTAAAGCAAAAATTGATGAAACATGGGTCACTTCAGAATAGTTACAGAAAATAAACACCTAACCATGAAAGCGTAAAATACTGCTTTCAATAATTAATGACACTATGGGTGTAATATATCATTAGCGAAGCAGTGATAACATAGTTTACAGCCTGTTTGGCATTCAACTAATAAGTCAAATATTTTTTCCTCAGTTTTAAAATAAACGAGGATTCTCATGAGCATCTCTTTTCGTATATTTTTAACCACGTATTCAATTTGAAGAATTTCTTTTTTTTAGCAAATACCTGTTAATATACAACAAAAGTAATGATTTAAATACTTTGTTTGCTTTATAGTTAGTTGCTTTTAAGACTTTTAAAATAAAATATTATTTTATAATAGAGAACATTTTTCTCCACCATATAATATAATAATTGCTGTTATAATTATTATATAATATAAAAATTGCTACTGCTTGTCTCCACAATATAATAATTGTTGTTATAATTATTATATAATACAATGATTGCTGCTGCTTGTCTGCACAATATAATAATTGCAGTTAATATACAAAAAAACTAATGATTTTAATGCCTTTTTGTTTCATAGTTGGTTGTGTTTAAGAAATTTGAAATAAAATATTATTTTCTAATAGTGAACTTTATTCTCCTCAATGAACTGAAGGAAAATATGAGAACAGTTATATAATAACATCAACAGATGTTTCTTGCTTTTCACTTCGTTTTTTTTCAATCGAGAGACATAAGGGAAAGAGCGTATTGCTTATTTTTATTCGTAGGGTTTTAGAAGTTTATACACTTAAAGATAATTAATGGGTTTGTAGAGACATTAGGTTAATTGGAAAAGCCGGGGAGATGAAAAATGAGCAACCGCCTTCGCCGGGAATCGAACCACGGACCTCTGGAATAACGGCTCAGCGTGCAGAACCACTACACCACGAAGGTACGCTAGGAAAGCGGGAGAAATACCTTATAAGTTGTTTCCATTTTACTTTGTCCAACGCAATAATTTCAATTACACGCGGTAGGCTGCAGAAAGTCGGCTGCGTTGCGATAGCATTCTTTATTGACTGACTTCAAAATGAATTCATTAAAGACGTCAAACGTTACTTAGAACAGCAAAACATTCTCCTAATTATCTTTAATGCTCCAAGACACTGTGATGCATCCCAACCGGGATAATGGTTAGCGTCGCAGACTGCTGTGCTGAAGGACCCAGGTTCAAATCCTGGAGAAGGCATAGATGTTTGTAAATGTATAGTGCCGGTGTGGCAAGGCGGCGCTCTAAATATGCGGCGATCGGAAAGTCCTCTCATGTGGTTTGGTGGAAGGAGAGGTGGTGGAAGAGAGGGGAGACCCTCAGATTCGTTAACCCTGGGGTGTTCGCCATCAAAATTGAGGGTAGAACGGAGCTAAATCGCACTGTCAGCTGTAAGATGCTTAAGGGTGTTGCCAACGACAGGCGTATCTTGCGCTCCTTGCCACGACGTATTTCGTAGGATTGTGCTAATGTTAATGTCAGACAAATAAGGTAAGACACACAACACAGACACGGTGCTGAAGCCCTCATTACACTGCATCCATATGTAGAGGCTTAATTATTTCCATCGAACGACATTTATTTAATCCATCCAATGCATCAAGGAATAATAAAAACATTTAAAACTTGTTATTTCAAAAATCCTTACATCTCTGGAAATAAAGCACTAGATGAAGGAAAGGGCTAAATTAATGACATTTTGGAAGAAATTTAAGGTAAGACGCTGCACATAAATAATAAAATTCGCACGGAAACAGTAGATGCCATCAACAATGAAAGCTTGATGGCATCAGCTCTGGCCAACAGTTGTCGATAAACTTAAAGGAATTCTATGGATTGAAAATGAAGCCAAAAAATCGTACCAGAAGCAAGAGCAATAAATGGCAAAGGACTGCAAGATACGGAAGCATAGTAAACAAAGAATTAGTCAAGTATGAGCGTGAAATGATAAATGAAGAGCCGGATGATCTTATAATACCAGTCGATGGTAAAGAAAGGTAGAGATGAACATAAAGAACCTTTGAGGTGCAAGAAGTTAAATGAATCTTAGAAAGATCCAGCAACAGTCTTATTTTATAATGAAAATTGACCCAACATAAGAAAGAAGATGACACTTTATGAGAGCTATTGACAAACTCTGCACTCCTTAATGAGACAAATTTAATAAATTGCATCAGATATGGTCCAAGCAAAAATTCCCGGCTATTTAAAAAAGCAATTCCTACCTATTAAGCAGTAATATGTATCCTTTTTATTAACATTTGCTTTATTTTATCGTTTTAGTTACAATATTTGCTCCACGCACTATGTGTTGATGATGTAATATTCGCGTTCGGCAAGAGTTCACTGTACGTTAAACTCTTTTAGAAAACGTCCTTACTAATTTGAAATTACTTTTAATATCGGCAAGAGTTCACTGTACGTTACGCCTCTAATGGCGTCTCTTCCATCTGCAACTTCGTGAAGTATGTCAGTATAAATATTGCATATGAATATAAGATGGCTAACTAGCAGTGAAGTTTGACAATAACTTCGTGATTTAATAACTGAAATGAAAATATTTCTCAAAGAGCAATATCAGGAATGTTCAAATTAAAATAATGAAACTTGGCTCCAGGTTTATGCATTTCGTACAGATTTTGCATCAAAATTAAGTGATTTAAATTTGAGAGTGCAAGTCAAAGACAAGATCACAATTGAATTGAGAAATACATAAATGTATACAAAACAGATTTTAATATGCTAAGAGAAGATATTCAGTAGATCAATTTGAATCACTTCCCAGATTTACGATCTCCTACAAAACCATCAACATTCTAATTATAGCATTGAAAAATACATTGCAGTAAACAAAAATGCAGCTGAAGACTTTAAGATCAGGTTACATGATTTTGAAAATATTATTGTCCAGTACCTTCTTTTTCTTTTACGAAAATTTAAATTTGAAACATATTGCCCGATTTCTGAGACATTTAATGCTAGAAAGACCGCGTTAGAAAACGAAATTATGACTGTACGAACTGATCGAACTTTACAAGCCAGATAAGTGAGAAAAAGCTTTGAAATACGCAATTTAAAATTGTATCACAATATCCCAAACTATAGCAGCTAATTTATCTGCTTTTTGTTTTGAATTTACATACTTATGTGAATACGTTTTTACACATTTAACACTCACGAAGACTAAACATTGCACCTTACTACCAAAGATTCAGTAGAATCTGATATCCACACCAAAGATTTCTTATCTTATCTTCGCCTAGTTGAATCTGGTTTGGTTCATTTGATTATGCTGAAGCACACCAGAGCTATCTGCCTAGCAAATGCCTTCGTTGAGGGCTTTCTAAGGAAAACGTACTCGTGTACACTTGGTATATTACACGTAGTGAAAACCACAAAAAAAACCGTGCAGCAAGCCAGTTGGCGGGGATTCGAACCCCCGATCGAAATACCAGTGTTCAGTGACTTTACCTATCGGCCGCTATTGATTCCTATCTTTGCCTGGATACATATCAGATTATTAACGCTTGATTGGAGACATACATACACAGGTTTCCACTAATAATAAAAATAAAATAAAAATTAATCTGCATTTTGTGGCTACTTTTTTATTAGTAAATATTCTACATATAATATCATGTTTGAATGTTTAAAAACGTTAAGATTTTTGTTAATAATTTCACACACTTTTTTAATAAAGCTTGTCTTTTATAAAATACAAAATTTAGTCCCATCCTGTTCTGAATTCTTAAATGATATCCAACGCTATTTTTTATTAGCATCCGAAGGTGAAGCCTTTAAGGCCTGAGCTTTGAATTCGAAATTTGTCCTGCATTGTCTTCATACTATAGAACTCCAGGCCTGGACTTTAATTTCATACTTTTTCTTATTAACTTAAGTTGGTGAGTAGACATTGTCACTTCTCTGATAAATAGGATTGATTGAAGTGTCTTGTAAAAGACAATGAAACATTGTTAAAGGAGGCAACACAACAGTATAGCAAAAGATCAGTATGCTATTTTGCAAAAATGCTCCTTAACGGAATATTTTACAACCTATTACGCACGAAATATGAAAGTGGTTTAGTAGACTTAGGCAAAATTATTTCGTAACCTATAAATAAACGTTAAATATCTTCAGGAAGTACGATATTGTTACAAAACGTCCAAGCATCGTAATATGGATTCCCCGCAAGGCAGGTTTACCTTTGCCAGAAAATGGCAAGGGAAGGCAGGGTTGCCCCATTTGGCAAGACATTTGGCCATTTAGTGACATCTGGTGACAAAAGTGGCGATATGCCGTAGACGGAGAATCTTCTGGAACGAATTCTTGACGGTTTAATCCAGAATGTTTTCGAACACAAGCCACAAGCTATATAAACCCGGCTGGTATGCGGAGAATCAGTATCGAGTCAGATTGTCAGTCAATGCGGAGTTAGTGAGTCCATCGAGTTAATAGTCAGTCAGTGAATGCCGATTTGGTCGCCGACTGCACCGAAAGAGTTTCTTAGTATATCACGATTAGTGCATCGTCGAGAGAGTGTGTTTAGTTCCGGGAGCGACTGAACCGAGGAAATGAGAGCTGTTCTCAAGTGTAACGTCGAATGCATCGCGAGTTTTAGCGTGAGTACGTGGAGTTCTGAGAACGAAGGAGCACAGTCGAGAGCTGTACTCTGGTGCTTTGCAGTAAAGCTGTCTCCACATTTATAGCCGGATTGCCTGAAGGCTGTGCTGCTGATTGTTTCAGCAAGTTTACAGTAGTTCTTCAACGATTGTGTAAACGTGTTATTGGAGAATTGAATAATTCTGGCCAATAAAGTATGTTTCGATATTTCATCAAGTCTCGTTGTTATTCACTCCAAATCTAAGAACCCCGTACGAACGTGAAGGAAGAAAATAACGTAACAATATATACAAAAGAGTCTCTGAGATACATTCTGATTTCAATTCTGATCGTCGCAATGCAGTTGACAGCAATGTGGAGACTTTTCAGAATCATAGTCGAAAGTACAACAGAGGCAAAAGTAGTTTAAGAATTTTAAATAAAAAACGTAATCTATTGTCATTTTATATCAGAAGACATGAAAAGTTGACTGTTTTAAGAGATGAATAAGAAAGAATGCAAACTTTTCCACCCTGCAAAAAAAAAAAAAAAAAATGTTTTTATGATTTCCAAAATGAATGATATTTTTATATAAAAAGGTTTATTATGTTATTAGGGAAATATAGTATTTCTATTTATAATGATTTAGTGAATTAAAAAAATGTCTTCTGAGTATGCTTTTAATGAACTGAATACCAGTGTAGTACACTGGTGTGCAAAACTTAAGCAACAGCAGGGTTTTTTGTCATAACTCCACGAGAAATCAACTGAGAGACATGAAATGCAGAAATGAAGGGGAACATTATGTACATAAAGAATAACGAAAGCATCGGACCTGAAAACGGAATACAATGCATACAGTATAGAATCAAACAAAAACAAGCTTTATTGAACGCATAGTATCGTGACTCATGATTGTCTATCGAAGAGGAAGAACAACAAGCAGATGTTTCTTAATGTGGGATATGTTCTCCTCTCACTGCAATGGTTACTTCGCAACGTCTCCACCAGCCACTCAGAACTAGCTGGTGCAACATTTCTTATGGTAGGAGTGCCCATTCCTCAATCAGCATCTGTTTGAGTTGTTTGGTGTTCTCCGGAGGATGTAAGCGTGCTGCAATGCGTCTCCCCAAAGCATCCAACACATTTTCGATAGGATTTAAATCTCTGGAGTACGCTGGCCAATCCATTCAAGTGGTATCTTCACTTTCCAGTAGCTCCTCAACAGAAAGAGTTCGATATGGCCGTGCATTGTCATCCATAAAAATTAAGTCTGGGCCAATGGCACCTCGGAACAGACGCACATGGGGAAGGAGTACCTCCTCACAATAGCGATCCCCGGTTACAGACCTTCTGTCGAAAACGTGGAGCTCAGTTCGCCCGTTCAGCATAATGCCTTCCCAGACAAGAACTCCAGGACCACCGTTACGGTGTCTTTCCTTGATGTTACTGCTATAAAACCGGGTGCCGAATTCTCTCCAAATCAAAACGCGTTTAAAATCGCTTCTGGTACTGAACCAACTCTCATCCGTAAAGAGGACACGACTCCATTGATAAGTTGTCCAGTTTTTGTGCTCTCAGCACCACTGTAAACGGGGATATCGGTAGCCAACTTTCAACGGGAGGCAGCGTTCAGGACGGCGGGCAAATAGTTCCCCTTTGTGAAGGCGTCTGGCCACAGTAAACCGCGACACTTGTCGGCCCGTTGCTGTACAGAGTTGCTGAGCAATGGCGCTTGCTGACTGCTGTCGGCCTCTTTTCACCTGCAGGACGATATATCTGTCCCGAACAGCAGTTGTCGTCCTCGGGCGGCCGCCACCAACCTTTCTAACAGCTGTACCTGTGGTTTGGAATGCTTTCCAAGCGCGCGAAACGACATTCTGTTGATTCCGAACTCGCAGCTACACTGGTCACAGTACGCCCCTCCTCCAGCTTTCCGATCATTCTTCCACGTGGGAAGTCTTCCAGTGATTTTTTCTAACCATATTTCACGAACTGACTCATTGGCACTTGCAGCGAATATGTTGGATTGCTTCTCCGTTCGTCCTTTTATTCTACTGTTGAGCTGCGCGCGCCGACATCACGCGTTTTGTGTACGCCCACGTTGCCACTGACGTTTCGTTCCTGATATTTGCATACACATGACGTTTCTACTGACTTACGTGTTCATTGTACTGATCTGCAGACCTCCTTTTCTGCTTTGCATTGTTGCTTAAGTTTTGCACACCAGTTTATATCCAAAATTGCGAAGCATAGAGCTAGCTCTGGATGGTGTAAGGCTATTATGTACATAACAAAATAGAGTATTTGTTCAAGAGCAATGTAAACTCACGTCAGTGGCCAATATGAACCAATACTGGATAAGAAGGGTCTATTTACTCATGAGTTTCCTCATTTGTAAAAAATAAACTATAAGCCTAAACATTGTTTTTGCTTATTTCGGAATTTTGTTATGGAACATCTTATATGCCTCAAAACACTATTAGTTCTGATGACTGATTTGAAAGACTACCGTACTTTTCTGCAACTTGAAAATCCAAAAAGTAGTAAAACCTTAAATGTTTCATGGTAATGTCAGTAGATGAAAGCTGAAAATAAATTAAGCTGCAAAGTATAACCAAAATGTTTACTAGTATGTTAAAGTTAGAAGCCTTGATAAGAACTGATGGAAATATTCTTAAAAATCAAAGATTTAGATGAAGAGTAATATTCTTACTATTTTTATAAGTAATAAAATTACTTTTCGTTTTATTAATTGCATGTAATAAAAAATGAATGTGTATATTCTGCGCAGTCATTTCATTCTATAAAGAAATGCAAAATATCCCACACGTGAAAATACAGAAACTTATTATTTTCAGCCTATTGAGAGTATAAGTTAAGGCAAAAAGAATATTAAAATCATGGATCCGTTAATTTTTCATTTGATTAAACAATTTCTGATTAATAAAAGGGACATTAAGCAGATTTAAGACGTGAATAAAATAAATGAAGAAAAAAAAAATCTGAAATGTTTCAGATTTTAAATTACGTCCAAAGGGGCGTTTTTTAACATTTTGTGTGTTACCTTTCTTTATTAAATATCATGTTCCTCGCACTTAAACCATAAGATCCAGTGCAACAGCAATATCGCAAAATAGTTTTAAAACGAGCATATTTTTAGAATTTCGATACAGAGACTCACGCGCTGGAGATAAAAATGTTTTTTCTGCACAACGTTGCCATTGCTCGCTTTGAAATCCTTGAGTTTGTTAATCAGTAATTCGTCAAAGTTTTAAAAAATAGGAAATCGATCATAAAACAAATTTCAAATTTCAAATTTGGTCTTCCACATGCTCATATTCGTTGGAGGATTACGTTATTCAAAATTCGATGACTCTATGTACCGTTATTTTATGACAATGTGAGAAATATACATACATTTACGCAGATTTTCATTATTTAATTTCTTCAAATATAATGCAGGACTCTAACATTTTATGGCAACAGTTTGAAAAGTGAACCCACATTTATCCGTCCGACGCAAAATGCCAAAACGAGACTAATAGTCCTTCGGGATTCAAATCCCTTTGGACTAAAAAAAATTAAAGCAAACTGCAATAACTCTCGACTTTCTATCAATCGATCGTAAACAGTAAGTTCAATTAACATAAGATTTGAAAAGGGAGGATTTCACTTCATTACGATTAAAAAAATCTCTTAATGACTTCAAGTATAGCAGTATTCAATATCTGTATCTTCTTTTGTGATGCTTCAAATAGGAAAAAATGACTAAAAGCAATTTGTTTCATTTTTACATTTTCCGACAGATCTTAAATTCACATAAATTTTGAAAATAAAACGATATGTGTTTAAATACAAAAACAATAGCAGGATTTGAAAATTGTGTGGAAGTTAACTTAAATCAAATTAAGATTGCTTTCAAACTGAAATTAAATTTAAGGCAGGTAGTGAAAATTTGAAGAAGCTTCATTTTGATTACTAGATCTGCAAAGAGCATACTTTGCAAATTTTCCCTTTCTTAATTCGAACTAATATGCATAAATTAAGAACTGAGCTTGTAAGGATCTTAAGTTTTACTAACGTTTATTTTAGTTTAAATCTTTACTATCACTTCTTATTTTCTACTTCCGGCCAGAATTATAAGCGTTAACGTATTTATGCAAAGTTTGTCTGGCGAACGCCAAGTACTTAAGTTGTGGCTTTTTGCCAAGCAAGAGAGAGGAAGCAGTTAGTCGAAGCAGGCCGCTTACCTTAGAAGATTTACTCAGTTGCTGGTTGCCTTCCAGGCCAGAGGTTTAATCCTCTTGATAATTTTTAAACATATTGTAGTGTTCACAGTTCTGTGTACTACATACGGCTTCCTGTTAATATAAGGCCAATCTTCCACGTTTATTATTTTAAAGTTAAATTAGAGTTTAGTTTTATTTTTATATTTTTACGTTTAGACCACAAGTAGTGGGTCTTTGTATTCCGAAGTACGGAAGTTATTGTAAATAGAGAAAAATAAAGGGTTTTGTATACCCTTCTTGTGTATCCTGTCTACTTCCCATAGTTATTGAACATAGCTTTAGTAAGCTCTCTGTTCCGAGTCAGGTCCTTGCATGTTCCCGAAGAAAGTAAGACGGAACATTGAACCTGATAAGCTGACCATTTTAAAAGAGTTTGTATTTTTCTTTAAGCTCAGTTGCATAGGTATAACGTGTAGGCTGATATGTATTATATTTACAACGTATTGCCCGCATATTATCCTTATGAATTTCGAAAATGCAAGTAATGGACTATTTGTATTCTCTTTTATATGTACCCAACATTTTTTCAACAATGATTATATATCTAAATAAAATAAGTTTTTTTCTAGAGAAACTTAGAAACTCCTTATTTTGGACATGAAATTATGAAATTGTTTTTAATTTATTGCGGCAATTTTAGTTCAAGATTGAGCGATGTTTAATTCATGAATAAAGAAAAATATACGGAGGGTTAGGAGGACTACATCAGAAGATAAAATTAATTAAATGACTGTAGTTTTGCTGTCCTAAATTGCTTGCGTGATGAAAGAGATATATCTCATTACAATATTTGCTTTGGTTTTGGAAAGGGAGTTTTAGATATAATAATGTTCTTATATTACACTTATTATGGAAAGATATTTTAATGTTATATCTTTGCTTTTTACTTTACTTTCAAGCTCATCAGCTACATATTTACGAAATGAAATGTGATGAATGTTAATGATATGTTAATTAGAATAAAATATGCTTTCTGTGACTTATTCAACATGCATAACACGAACGTGCATAAAGAAGTCTAAATTAATGCAAGATTGTCAGATGATAAACATTACTGTCATGTATGTACCGTACTACCATTTCAGTGATACAGATTGTATTTAATTGAAAATTGGACGTTAACTCAGAAACGATTAATGCACATATTTATGAGATTCACTTTGGCTGCAGCATATATTAGAAATTATATCTGATCAATTCAAAGGATTTATCGACTCTTTTATTATATTCGCTGTAATTTGTCCAAAGTGAATGTGTGAGAACAATTTGGTTTAAGAGTTCCAGCTGAAATAGTATAGAACAGTGATTCCGAACATTTTGATATTTTTACCTGAGCTCTTTTTGGAATCATTTCTACTGCGGAGCGCCTTAAGGCAATTCTATGGCTTACAAATTAATGGTATTTAGAAGTATTTTTAGCGGGAGAAAGAGGGGATAAATAGTAAGAGAAAAGAAAATAAAGTGATATTTAAACAACTGAACAACGTCCGTTCAAAGAATTATTTACGAAATGTACAATAGTATATCAGTTTATTCTCAGTTACCAACTAATACCTTGCTACGCAAAAAAATTAATTTAAATTTCAGTCAATCAAAGCATTGCCTTTACAACCGATTCTTGAGGACAGGAACAGTAATAACTATCCATACAATAGACACAGCTCTTTCATTGTACTAATTACAACCAAGTGAATTATATTACACATTCTTTCATTTCTTCTTATGTAAAAATCTTACTATCAACTCTAGAAAACAAATTCAATTTAGGTTTACTGCCTACACAGCTCTGTTTAAAAGCAGGCCTAAATTAAGGTATTATTATTTGAAATAATAGGCTTTTATTGAGATATGTGACGCTGAATATTTTGGCACAGTTTGTTTTTTATTTTGAATTCAGTTCGTGGCAATTGCAGAGGAATGAGCGGTTATGTATTTAAGAATCTTTCTGTTTTCTTTTGGTACACGTATAGAGGAAGAATTTCGCTTCACAGTTGAGAATAGCATCAATATTAATTTTGCTTTATCAGACGAGATTTTGTATTCATTTTGTAAATGTAGCCAATCTTTCCCATTACAAGGGAGAACAGAACAGTATAAAGAGTATTGTTTATAATTATCATTGAGCCATAAAATTTATAAACCTATTCATATATAGAATAAAGTATCGACAGCTCATTGGTATTGTTTACGAACGGTAAGATTTTTATCGATGGGCCGGCTCCTTCGTGGACCCATTTCCATTATTTTCTAGTTATTGACACAAGGCGCTACCTGTTGACTGTTTAACATATTACATGAAGCTTGAAAACCGACTTCTTTACTGGGAGTTGTTCCACGCTCAAACAAGGTTGCATTCAAGGAGGTAAGTTTTTTGTATTTTTCTTCTAATTTATCAAAGTAAAGGAAATGTAGAAATCAGAGAGACGTTAATAGTGTTTAGTTGCTATTAAAACATTTAAAATTATATCATAGCAGCTTATTTGCCTATGTTAACAATGGTTGTATACTTTTTTATAACCGAAATCACGCACGTATTGCATACCGACTGCTAATTGCCTTCAATGGCCCAGCTTGCGTTGCTATGAGATGGTTCATAAGAAGTTCAAAAGAAGTAGTGTGGGTTCATAAGAAGTGGGCTAGTGTCATAAAGGCGATAAAAATGTTTTGGTGGGTAAAATTAAACTGAATTCATCAAGAACGAATAACTGATGCAGTAATTTGAATAAGATTTATAACCCAATGTTAATAGTAGACTTAATAATTATTTTATGCTATTTGAAAATTTTCAAATTATTGTTGTTGATCCTTTTATACTAACATAACTACAAATTACCCTCAAACTCACATTTTCATTAAATTGTTTCTAATAAACGAAATTCAATGGTTTTTCGTAGATTCTCACATTAGGCCTATTTTATGATTATAAAGACTAAATTAAAATCCAACTTCTGATTCTTTGGAATAATACGAAGCTATGAATATGTTTCAATGTATTTTCAGTGGTCTGTGTTAGTTTCTAACCAACATTTTGTGTTTAAGAATCATGCTGAAAGTAGTTTGAAACATTTTACTGACTTGTGTTAGGATGATACTGTATTAAAAAGAAAATAGCTACTAGCCTATTCGTAGAAACTCCCTGGCTCAATGAAGGCGACCGGTTTCCTTCATTGGGCCTGGGGCACCTATTTTTATTTTTCTAATATTTACTGAACATTTCAAAATTATAACTGCTGTTCCTAAATATGAGTAATATGGAAAGTAGTGTTTACATTAACACGTAAAAAACTGTAAACTGACGATTTTAAGGCAAATTTTTAAAAGTTGCCCATCGATAGCAACCTTCCACTACGTACGTAAAGCTTGTTGTAAAATGTAGAATTGCGGGAGATTATGTACTTGCCATTTAAGATTTGTTTTTAATTGTGTCCAGGCTTATGTAAATCTATCTATAGCAAAATGCAAGGCATAACTGAAAAATCTTGGTTTAACTCTGCATGGTTTCTAATTTGTTCAGAACTATCCTTACAGCACGCGTATCAAAAGTTCTAACGCGAGCAAAATGCCTGTTGTTTGATGATTTTAGCAATGAGAAATGATATTTGAATAAGAAAGAAGACAAAAAAAAAAAAAAAAAAAAAAAAAAAAAAAAATAGTACTAGTTTATAAGTCGACGCTATCAAAAACTGGGGAAAGATAGTTTTAGACAGGGGGCTTATTTTTAATCGGTGGTAAAATTTAAAATATTAACTTTTAAGTCAGTTAAATTTTAAAAGTAGTTTAAGTCAGTTAAACTTTAATAATCGAAATCTTTTGCCCGATTAAAAATAAGTAAACTCTAATTCTAAAACAAGATCGTAACCTCGTCTCCATCTTGATGATCGGTTTAAATTAGATGCAGTAAGAAATAAAGTTCGCAGTTTTGATTCAGGAATACTGAATACAAAAAATAGCCAAGAGTATTCCACTAAGGAAAAATATTAATAAAGGAAGGTTTCGTATGTCTCTAAGCGGAAACAATTCTTCTTTTTATCCAGCGTAACATTTCGCCTACAATACATTTTTAATTATTATTGTTATTACCCTAAGTAAGAAAATGCGTACACGTGAGCTAGGTTCTTTTCCATCCTCAACATCAGCGGTTGATGCATATTAATTTTTATAGCATTCTGATGTTACTTGCTCGCTATTGAGACATTTATTACGCACCTATTTCCTTCAGATTTAATCTAATCTTGTCAGAATCTTCTGCTTTCAGCTTAATATTTTCATCAACTTATCTTCCTTACGCTATTCCTTACTTCCCATTTTATTATTTTCTTCTGCAAGCCCTCACTTGTTTTATCGCTAATAATCTGTGTTATAATTTTGGATTTACATTGTATTTATTATCTTATAATCTTTCAAAATAATATTATCCTATCCCTTGAGGTTTAAATATTCCGAAATATCTAAATATCTGAGATATGAAGTTGTGTGTTATTCCTACTTACGACTGAATAGTTCAGAGCATAAAATAGAGATGCTTTCACACTTTTCACAAGTGACAGGTAAATATAAGTTTGAATGACAAGACCATCGATAACGGAGATAGGAAAGGGAGCCAAAACGTTTTTTCTGATAACTAAGAAGAAAAAGTTTAAGTTATGTCAATTGAGTTTCATTTTTCAAATAAAATGGATATTTCATCCAAACTAAGAAATTTTTGCGTAGTAGCAGGTAAATATCCTACTACGGAATCAATCATTGATCTCAAACAATTATATGAATTGCAGGAAAAATGAATTATTTTTCTTCTGAAGAAAAAAATACAAACACAACAAGTTAGTGGCTTGGAGTAATAGCAATAATGCTCATTTAATAACTTTTTTATACTAAATTAAATTATATATATTTTTCAGATGTGTTACTCGGGTGTAACAGCTGAACTCCCAGCATACCTTGGAACAGATCGTTAATTTTTCTTGCAGTAGGTACAATCATTAGCTTATTCTGAAGTAGGAGACGTGAGAAATGTGCAGTTGCTCTCTCTGGGACTCGAACTCTGGATCTCTGGACGTCTTGAATATGCGTCAAGTATGCTTACAGTTATAAGACGAAGGCGTGCGAAAAGGAGGTAAAACATACCTTGTAAGGATCCTAAGTTTTAATGACATTTATTTTATTTTAAAACTGTACTATCACTTCTTATTTTCTACTTCCGGCCAGAATTAAATGCTTTAACTTGTTTATGCAAATTGTCTTGCTAACGCCCAAGTACTTAAGTTGTGGCTTTTCACCAAGCGGGAGAGGGAGGGAGTTTTAGGAAGCAAGCCGCTTGCCACTGTAGTTTTACGAGTTTTCACTCGGTTGCTGGTTGCCTTTAAGGCCAGAGGTTTAGCCCTCTTGATATTTGCAAACGTATTGTAGTTTAAGCAACTCGGCGTACTACATACGTACCTTTTTTAAATAAAGGCCAGTTTTAGGGCTAGGCATTTGTATACTAATTCAAAGTTAGCTTTTAGTTATAGTTAGTAGTTTTTATATTCTTACGTTCAGACCACAAGTGGTTGGTCTCTCTAATCCGAAGTTCGGAAGTGCTTGTAAAAGATTGAAAATAAAGGGTTTCGTATACCTTTCCTGCTTGTGTTCTCTACTTAACACCTTCTTGAACATAGCTTGAGTAAGCTCCCTGTTCCTATTCAGGATCATTCATGTTTCCAAAGCAAATCAAGAGAAAAACAAGTCTTGACAACCTTATGCACTCCCCCTTTTTAATGGCGACTGGAAATCAAGTGACCAATCGCCAGAAACTGGCTTTAGTTCGGGAGCTACTTCTATTTTTTTTAGCAGGTAAGTGTTAAAAATCTGCAATACCCTGGACGGGACTCGAACCCTGGACCTCTCGAATCCGAGTCGAATATCCTTGAAATATGCCATGAATGCATGCGGAAAGGTGGGAGAAAATACTGTCGTATAGCTATTACTCTCTTATTTGATATTTACTTCTCTGTTTGTAAATATGCTTTTTAATAAGCATATTTTAGATGTTGGTTCATTTTTACTCTTTTAGATGTTGGCATTCTTAGCATTTATTTTTAAAATCATGATTACAAATTTTGTCATGCCTAGTGTGGCTCAGCAAACTTATGAACTCCAAGTAGATCACCAGTTCTATGACTGATTTACATTTATGAAATATTTTTGCTGATAAATTAAAATTTTTTAAGCTGCATATGTGACGAATGTTACGCTCTTGAATAAAGGCCATATATTCGGGTAAATTATTTTTACATGAAATGCTTTTATTTTGCATTTTACATAATTGTTTTGAACTAATGATTATCTTATCTACCCTTTCATTAATAATGTGATGTTAACTCTGTACCTAGTACGAAGTACGAAATAATTGAAACACTGAAAAGAGAGAAAATACTATTAAAGCAAAGCGGAATTTTGAAGTAAACTGACTCTTACCTATACGATTTAAGTTGTGCATAGCGATGCACCAAATAGTTTCCTCACAACAGCTTTATGTGGTATTATAATAAAATCAAAAGATGAATTCTGCAGTACGTTTTCCGCACTAGTGTAATACATTGTAACTAGATAAAGGTACGAAACTTCAGGAAGAAGTTAAAAATTTATGGCAATTAATAACAGTATCAAATTAATTATCTGCAAATAGCTCAACCAGAAAAAATACAAGGAAAATTATGTTGATACATGAGAACTATAGCAGGTTAAGAATATCTGTCATAAAGTAAATTCAAGAGCACAGCTATGAATACAAATTTCAGTCAGCTAACTACTCGCCGGCACAAAGTGTTGGTTTTAAAAAAATTTGCACCATTTTCATAAATGAAGCAGTAAATAAATAATATTTTCTAAAACAAAATATATATATATATATATATTCAAATATTTAAAAACCTTTAAGTTTTAAAAACCTTTGACACTGATGGCTACTGTTGCAATATTGTAATTGATGTATTTTTTTAAATACTTACTAAATTTTTCTTCCTTGAGAAAGATCTGGTTGGTAAGGAGGTTAAATTACAAGAAACCTGTATTGTGAATCTAGTTGTATAACTTAAATACTTTAAAAATTAATATTTTTTTCATTGTGGCTAATCTCACTCGATCGACAGCAACATCAGATCAGTCTCTGATACACGAACAAGCCCACGAAATTCATCGTGGCAATGAGTCAAGACTTCGCTTGTTGTCGGCAAGAGCCTTAAGCTCCATATAGGTGAAATTATTACTTTGCTCAGTTCCAGTCCAAATTTTTAAGGACAGCACCCCATGGTTAAGTATCTGAAGGTTTCGCATCCCTCGTTTCCTACCACAACTTCTCTAGAGGACTTCAGGCTCGCCGCATATCTAAAATGCCTCCATGCCAAAGAGACAGTATACATTTACAAATATATCTTCTCTGGGATTCGAATCCGTGCCCTTCTGTACGGCACTTAGTGTCTCATAGCACTATCCTAGTTTGGCGGATATTAATCATTTAGCCACAACATCATATTCAGCACAGAACCTGACTATATGCTTTCTGCTACGATAAATGTAGTTGCGTGTCTGACAAGCAAAATTATTTTACATAGTACCATGAAATATTTTTCCACTTAAAAGTGATTGTATAGTTAATATCAAATTATAAAATCAAAATATCAAATTTTCAATAAGATTTAAATTTATCTAACATGTTATTTTAGCACTAAATTTAGAAATAAAATCTTTACAGGTTGAAAATCAACAGATGTATTAAAACACTTTTATAAAAGAAGCATTTATATAATATATTAATGGCATTATTTTAAAACAGTGGATACACTAAACTCTTAGGTCTTAAAGTAATTCAAAATATCAGCGTTTTACGAAACGTTTTTAAAATGAGAGAATTATTGCAAGTTTACATTTTATTCGCTTCTCTGTGACAGAGTTTCTCAGTACCAATGCTGTGAGTGGAAGTTTTAATAAGTTACCATCTACAAAGCTCTTCCGAAAAAAAAAAAAAAACTGAGCACGAATAAGAATCTGCGAGAATGATTAGTATACAGAATGTAAGACACTCTATTTACTTTTGGCATTCCTCCACCGAAAGCAAGTGAAAAATGCTTTGTATCAATAGTTATTTAATATTTTCTTAATTTACTCTTATATTTTATTCTGAGAAAAATAATGATTTTTAAATATAATAGACTCATTGATTTTGCACGCAAAGTAACAAATTGTTAAGACAAGGTCTCATTTGAATGATTTATTATGGGTCTCGAGCGGTCCTGTCATTTAAGATGTTAGTAATAAATTAAGTTTCTTCCACATGCGTTAAAAATGCATGTAATCAATACTTTGTGGCCTCATTCTTATTAAAATACAACGGAAATCACTAACTTTGGACTTATCAATTTACGTAAGACAAAGCCTTTCTTTTATCCACATTGTTAATTATTTTCATTAAAAATTGACAGGCGCTAATAATAGTTAAGTGGTTCGTTTAGCACAAAGGAGGAAATTAGCTTTACAAGCCTATATTAATCCAATGTATACGCCTTTTTATTTAATATATGCTTAATATCCTTGTTTAAATCTTACATTATTGCTTTATCATCATTTACGTATCCTATGCTTTATTCTATTACGCATAAAAAGTATTTTATTGGATTATGAAGATTTTTGAAACAAAAGCAGTCAAAAACCAAGCAATGTAGAGAAACAAGAAAGTTGATTAGTATATTATAAAAAAAATAGTTTTCTTTTATGCATTTTTGTGACACTACTAGCAGAATCTCAAAAATAAATGTCGAAAATTGTATTCATACGTCTTATGTTTCAAAATATCTTGAGTTATATTTATACTCCAGTCGAAAATAATAAATTAAAATAATCACAAACTTATGGAGATTTTTTCGTACTCTTCTCCAGAATTTAAGGAATATAAATTAAATACGAATATATTTGTTCGCATCTTCATTTTTTCCTCACATTTGAAACATTATTAAGGTTATAAGTAATATTTAAATATTAATGTTTTCTTACTCAGGAAATTATACTTTGTGCAGCTGCTGATTTAAATTACTTCTTATTGCATTCCTATTGTCATGCAACAAAATCTAATATTAACATAAAAGCCATAAGTTTTGTTATGGTTGACTTCGATTCTTCAAACTAGTGAAACGAGGAATTATTCATTCTTTATTTATTTCATCTTGTTTCAAATCTGGGATCTTGAGAATTCCAATAATTCTAGACATTGCATTAATATTTATTAATCCCTTTAGTAAATCCTGCGTAATGCTGACAATTCTGTAATGCGCCTGACTGCTGTTACAGGCTTGCGGAAGAGGTTTCATGCCACTGCCCGTTGCGTGACACAGGGGGCGTTAACAACTAGAATTCATAACAAATTCAGAGTGACCTTGTTTGACAGGTTTGTTGGATGAAATTATAGTTCTGAGAGTATCGGATTTAAATTTGAATAATCGTGGAAAAGTATTTCGGAGCGCTGTATGCGCCAGGAATGAAAGGACGCTGTACACCTAAATTTTAATGAGTTTCACCTTTGCCAGTAATCTCCCTGCGATGCTTTAGTTCACGCAGATTGAGAGTACTAGAGTTAAAGTTTGACCACTGGTGTTGTTTAATTTACTCCCTTGCTATTACACAGAGCTATTTCTCCCGATTCTCGTAGAATGTTCAAATTAATGAGGCTACGGATGCGTACCCATGTAAAGATTTGAATTTAAATACATGAGATGCCGTCCCAAATCTTCTCAGAGGGAATTCTGTAAACAAAGTAAATTGCAAAATGGATGATTGAAAAAATTTCTAAAGGTAATGCAGTTACCCATTTAATAATTTTTAAAGAATGTTACTTATGCTTAGATATTTTAAAGACAATGGTCTACTTTAAAAAATGCTTCCGAAATGTGTAAACATATTACCATTATTTATGTAAGGGATGGAAGGAAGTATATAAACTTCTTTCCATCTAAGGTATGCTTCCTCCTATTGTGATTTAATGTCTCCTTACGCCTATTCCTAAGTGTATTTGACTTAAAACATATATGCTTCCTTCCATTTCCTGGAAGAGTTAATTAAAGTTGAGCAAACTAATTACGTTCAAATGAAAATGTAAACAGAAAATAAACTATTACAATAAACTGAAAAGATTAATATCTGAGCTGTTTATTTGTTCTGGAATCATATATTATAAGAGGGTTGTACTTAAAATAAAAAATGTATACGAACGTTAAGGTATTAATCAATTCAAAAATCCATTAATTGCAAGTTATTGCAATTTGCATATTATTGCAAATTGCAATAACTTGCAATTTGCAATAATATGCAAATTTTTTTATGCAACTAATTACAAGACGTCTTGTCCTTTATTTGATTAAAATGTATGTAGTATAACTTAGTTAAATCAAATTTGTTTGTTTAGAATTAATTTAAGGATCCAGAGTATAGTATTAATTACAAATGTTGTAACCTTAGAATTCCCATTATGTTATTAGTCCTGACTTTTCCTAATTTTTTAATAATAACGTGTACCTCGACGATCAATGACTGATGAATCATATAAAAACCTGTATGATGATTCTTGTTGCAAAAGTTTGTGAAGTCCAGTAGATATACTTTCGTGTGAAAAACTAGAATAGTAGTAACTGCACTAAGCGAAGGGTTAAAGTACCCTTTATTAACTTTTTAATATTTACAATGCGTCAACTCGACACTAACAAACTTCGCCTTTGCTTGGGCGGTAACTGAAAACCAGATAACGAAACTAAAATTTGAAGAGATTAACAAGTGATAGAACTGAACTACAGGGCTCAGCGAGATCCCGTTACTTAAACCTCCTTCGAAACTAGTGGCAGCAAGTAAATACAATTAAGCCACGTGAACCAGCAATAAGCAGACGTATCTACGGCTGAGGTGGCGGCTGTAGCCTAACTCTCTTCCCTTTCCCACTGAAACTAGGCTTTTACTTACTTTCTTCAAAGTAGAAATTTGCATTCCTCCAGGCGCGCTACAAAATTTTAATATTCTGACACTGATAATTAGGGGAATGAAGGCTTATAGGAAAGTTTAAAATTAAACTTTAACTTGTTAGTTTAAATTCATTAACATGTAGGGATTTATATTTATTTTATTTTCTTTTGTGAAAAGGAATTAGATAGTTTTTAATAAAAGAAGAGTGCTATTATCCATAGCATATTTTTCAGCACCACGTATAGAAACTGACTTAAGGCACATATGTAAAGTTACGCGGCCAAACGAAATGGGCAATATGGTAATTATTAGGAAGAAAAATAATTTTACACTCACTTACTTTAAGTTAGTCATATGTTCATGCATGTCCTTTCGGGTTAAGGAATTATTATATGCCTGGAAATTTGTAGGGATTTATATTTATTTCCACTAAATAATTAAGTTTAATTTTAAGCTTTCCTATAATCATTCATTCCTCTAATTGTCAGTACCAGAATATTTAAATTTGGCAGCGGCCGTGAAGTAATGTAGATTCTACCTTGAGGAGAAAATGTTTAAATACCGATTTCTAGAAGGGAAAGTTAGAGAGTGTGGGCAAGCGCTGTACTTCTGTAGCGTGAGCTTCTGATTCTGCATTTATTGCTGGTTAAAGTAGCGTAACAACTATTACTTTCCTGCCACTAGATTTCATCGCGGTTTTAGGTAACAGGATTATCTAAGGCCTGTAGGGTAATTCTACTGCTTCTTAATATCTTCGAAATTTTAGTTTAATTCTTGTTATCTGAGTTGAGTGAGGCATAGTGTGTTAGCGTGAAGTTGACGCTGTGTGAATTTTAAAAGAGTAATAATAAAGGGTTCTTTTTACGTTCTCCTGCGTGGTTCCTACACATACTTCAGCTGTCCCAACAGAAAATAAACAAATAGATATTACCGATTTCTTTCTTTAACTAATGATCTGTGCAAAATAATAAGATCCAGAAAGATGCAATCAGTTAAATTCTTTTTTAAATATCTATGTTAGTATCTGTCGTAATACTAACATCTCAAAATTTATTTCAGAGCTAATCTCGAAAATTTAGTCACCATTCTTTAAAGATTATTCTAATATATATTTTAAATATACATTGTAAATAATTGTTTTAATGAGAGGTCTTCTCATTTATTGACAATACCACCAGTTTTACGTTTCTTTTTTTAAAAAAAATAAAATGACCTACGGTTATATATAGCATTTTTAAATATTTAACTTTATTTACGATCACGAATTGCGTCAAAACTTCAGCTACAGTCGTAATTATGCACTTGTCATGGAACATCAGATGCTCCAGAATTGAAATGTCGGTCGAAATGACAGCAGAAAAACTCATTCCTCCACTTCATCGTACTTGTGACTTAATATTTGGTCAAGTATGACATGACAGAAATTTCCAGGCTTTGCCCCCAAGCGACTTCTTACAAAACCAAAAAACGACTGAAGGGCCATCAGTTTTCGGATGAGAAAGCAAGCTCTTGTCATTTTAGTGGATATTTTAAAACGTATGTCAAAAGGAGTCTTCCGAAATGTCATATTTTGACCGCCGCATTTCCCTTGTTTTTGTTTATTTTACAAATATTTGATTATATGTACTGTAATAAATTTTGAAATTAATCTTCTGCTAAATGCTATGATAATATACATCCAAATGTCCCAGGTAAAATAATTATTATACATTAAAATGTAAAACTTCTTGTAAATTTTTAAATAATCCTTCTCTCTCTCTTACTAACATACGCCTATTTCTACTCCTGTTCTATTATACGTCCGAGTAAGTGAAGACATTTTACTGTTTTAGCTCACGTATTTCTTATCCAAGTCTTTTTCTACTCCCCATTACTTAGCTTTCCTTACATATATACTTACAAGTTTATGTCTATTAATTAGATTTAAAAAAAATGAATGTTAAATTTCTCCCCGCAAATTTCACATTATTAAAAATATTTTTAAATAATTAGTATTTTTTAATTTATTTAATAATATGAAATTAATGATAATTAGATTTCCATTTTTGCACTAAATTCACAATCCTCAACATTTTCACATTTCTATTCTACAGACTAAAATTCACTTCTAACATTTTGTTATTTCCATTTACTCAAGTTTCCCAACTGCAGTTGAACACGAACGCCTTATTTCAACTCTTTACACAATAAAAAGCAACTATATTATCTTATTAAAAAACAGCAAGATGACTTTATCATTACAAAAATTGACAAAGCTAGCAACAATTTTAGTGTTATTTGAAGAAAGTTTTACTTCAACCTTCTGCATAATGAATTAAATAGTAATTGCACTTAACAAAAAATTTACTGCCAGCGCTAAAATTCTTCTCAATAAATTGAACGCACTACATAAAAGACTAAAAATACATCCCCGAAAATATGATAACATATTTGCCAATCTCTATGCACTATTAAAATTTCATAAGTCTCCTATTAAATTCAGGTTCATTGCCAATAGTACCAAAAGTTACCTTAAAGAAATAGATTATCTTTTTGCAAAAAAACTTCGTTTAATACGTGACTTTATTAATAACTATGATTTTAAGGATCTACATTGCAACTGGATAATTTCTAGTAATGAGCTAGTTCTCAAAACTATTAATTCACTTAAAATAGACCATACACAATGCTACGATTTCGAAAACCTCTATACTACCTTACCACTTAAAGAAATATATACAAGCTTACTTGCTCTACCGGATATAATTCCGCAAATTTCTACAATAATAAGTACCGAAAAATGGCAACTTTTTCTCTCAAGCGTGCTTTTCAATAATTTTATTCAATTTAACGAAAGCATCTTTAAACAAATTTAAGGAATTCCAATGGGAGGTAATTTTTCCAGTTCTGTATGTGAATTATTCCTTTTTACAAAAGAATTGACCTTTGTCCGTTCCCTAAGTAAAGAGAAACATAAATTTTCCCAACACATATATCGTTATATTGATAATATCATAGCCTTTAACAACCATAACAAAATAGAAGTTGCTAATATCTACACCACTTGCTTAAAACTAAATAATACAAATACGGTGCAAAATAATGTAGTCTACCTTGACTTGAATATTATTGGTTGCAATTTTATAAAAGTTTAGGACAGGAGGAGAGAATTCACTTTTTCTACACTAAAGTTAACCAACTGGAATTCTAATATTTCCAAAAGAATTATCATAAACACAATTTTTTCACAGCTACTTAGAATAAAAAGAATATGTAATACAACAGAACACCTTCAAGAAGAAATACTTTACTTCGTGACAATTTTGAAAAATAACCTAATTCCTCATAAAATAATTAAAAATACCTTAAAAAAAGCTGGCATTAGCCTTACCAATTTTTAGATAATTTGAGTTAGATAATGAAATTTTATACTTAAAGCCCAATGGGGTGGTATAAAGTGGATGGCTGATTCAGAAAATCTAATGTAAAAATGTACAGATAATTCTTGTCACTACATTTTCTTTCCTCCAAAGATTTTGGTGCAATCCTTTAATACTATTGTTTTAATTGTTTTAAATTACTTAGATGGCCAAAATTCTACTTTTATTAACAAATCTGGTCTTTTCATTTTTCATTGTAGCTTGATCGCTCTCTAGCTTGAAGAATTACGACTTTTATTAACAAATGACTTTTTTTCCATTTTACTCTTACTTTTGTGGCCATGTTGAGTAATCTTAGCTGAATTAGTCATTTTCACATTTTGAAACTGTTTTGTTCTTCTCACAACTTGGCTGACGCCATTTTGAATTCTTTCCATGTCTTTTCGTGTCTTCCAACCCCTCTTTAACACGGGGGGATACGAGTCCCAGCCAAAGTACAATCTAATCGCATTGTCTGATACGAAGTGACATTGTTTCACCCGCCTACGTCACACGACGAGAGGGATGGCTTTGTAAGACACGGAGGGGATTACACCCCTTTTCAAATATGTTTCGCGATCAAGAGGACAGCTCAGCCACAGGTCTGTTTTTTATGTTTTTTTTTTTTAAATCTTTTTTCTTGGTCTTAGCAAGACCCACGGCGTTTGTTTTCATTAGAATTTAATTTCATTAGAATTTAATTTCAGAACCATAATATTCATAAAGGTTTTATTCTTTAAGCTAGCAGGTCCAGCGCGTACGTTATTGTATAGTTTGACTAATAGCAGACCGCTATTTATTTTATTTTTATTTTAATTTAGTTTTGATCGGAGTTGCATTTACTTTTTCTTACACCTTAATGTGTTTTTCTGCGGACGCGTCGGGAAATTGGAACAGAGAATTGAAGCTCCAAAAGATTTTTTCGGGACAATTCATATTATTTAAAAAAATTGTTCGTCACACAAGAGCTTTAATTGTCTGTTTCGGCGAAACGCGTAATGGTGTTAGCTTAGTTCGACATTGAACTAAATTTCCCTTGAAAAGCCAAGTTGGAAGTCTAATTGGGCTAATTTACCATTTTCCGCTTTGTAATTTTTATAATTTTTATAATTTTTGTAATTTTATGTTTTTTATATGTTTTAATTTTGTTTCAACATGTTCCGTCGATCAGTTTTTTATATCTGTTAACTTTTCACTTATCACATCGATAGGTTTTGCTCTTTTTTGTGCCATTCACATGTTTCCAACAATTGATTTTAACAGTTTTATATTCTGTATTTTATTTCGCGTGTAAACTAATTTTTCACCTTTCCATGTTAATATTTTTAAAAATACTTCCAATGTTAATATTTTAAAAAATACTGCGCTGAACTATTTCTTGGAGCCACAGCTCCTGGTAACTTTTCGGCGAGCTCTCTCCAATATTTCTTCCTATTATTTCATATTTTTGCAGCATATTGCGCAAAATTTTTAAGACCAAATAGGTCCTACAACACAATACTTATTAGCTTTTCAAATATATATTTGACTAAATTCAAAAGTCGTATTCAGATATGTCAAAATAGAACAAAAACAGAATTCTTTCGTTTCAGTGTAAATAATAATTGCATAATTTTTAAAAATCAAATTATTTAAGAAATGTAACAACTTTTAGCAAACTTAAAATCAAAGCTAGCAGCGAAAACAGTATCAAGAAACGTACTACAATGCAACACATTAACTAACTGTTTGGTAAATATAAATTCAAAGTTAACATGAAGAAAATTTAAATAACATGAAGAAATTAACATGAAGAATTAATTTTGAAAAAACATACACAGATGCAGCAAGCCGAGCAACGAAGAAATTGATTAAACAGAGCAAACACCCAATTCCTAAATTTGAAAAAGTGAAAAAGAATTTTTTTTTTTTAAATAAAAAGGTAAACAGTTTTGCATTTCCCATGTTATTTTCTTCAACAATCAACAGTTCTGTATATGAATATTATTCTAAAAATGCTATTTAGGTCTAGTAAAAATCACATTCAAGAAAATATGCAATACAAATACACAATTCGTGATGAACTTATTAATGAGATAAATTTGTGTAATTTAGATTGAGAAAAGATAATCTATGAATTAATTATGCAAGTAAAAGTTAGAATGTTAAATAATTTTATTCAAATTTGTTATTTAAAGTAAAAAAGGGAAAAGTAAAATCTGAAAAAAGAACCCAATCCTAACATGTTTTAAAATTAATACATAGCATAGCTAGTGCAGTTTGAAAAAGGAGAGTGAAAACATTATCTAATATGCCCTTGTTCAAGTGTGAAAAAAAATTGGGAAATTCCGCTGTACACTTATAATTCAGTTTGATAAATGCTATTGAATTTGGGCATTTTTCCCGAAAAGAGAAAACAAAAACAAAGAAAAAGAACGGAATTTTGAAATAAACGCCAGAATTAGGGTAAGAAACATTCTTCCATTGATAGCAACCATAGCACTTCCAAATGAAATACTTGAGTTATTTAATGAAAAATATGAACGATAATAAGAAAATATTGAATAATTTATTCAAAATTATTATGCAGTTGTAAAACTTTAAAAATGCTTAATTCAAATGTGATAAAAAATTCCAGTCTACCTTTTCTTATAGGTTTAAGTATAAGTTATCATGAAAATCAGCAGGTTAATTGGCTGAGATTAGATATATATATGTAATTTAGAGAGTTGCTTTACTTAAAAAATATATGGAATTTTATTCTACTTTACAATTTTAATTAAAATTTTAAGTTACTTTGAAAATTCTCTATTCTTATCACAGACATTTCTATTTCTAGAAGTTTGATTTATTATAGTGTTTACAATGAATTTTTTAGAAATGTGTTTGATTGGCAATTAATATGCTAGTTTAATGGTACTGAAACTGAAAAGATCTCTTTCGTAAAACATCGTCTAAATTTTATGTTTCTGTCTTTTAATAGCTTTCCTAATTTAAGACAATTAGAAAAATATTTAATTTTTAAATTTTACTTTTGTCTTTAGCCGTGCTGTCGTCAGTTTAACGAAGAGGTTGTAAATAGCTGTAGAATAATTAGTATCCATTGGAATACAATCAGATTGTTGATAATCTTAAAGATGAAATTTATTAAAATTGTGAAATGCCTGCATCTAAGATAGATGGTTCAGTTTTCCAACGGAATAATTTTTTGAGTTCTGGTAAAAGAATACGGTAAAGGTAATTCCGTTTTAAAGGTAAGTGTTTTTTTTTAATTCTTTGACATTTCATTTAAATTCGTTTCTATTAAATTTATTAATATTTCAATTAAAGATTATTGCAGGTGTCTTTTTTTTTTTGTTGTTTGTTTCTGCAGCATCTTGTGATTTTATTAAAAAAACTACTATAACAGTTTTCCATATTTCCTTGTTCAAGAAATTTAGTACTGAATCCAAAAGTAAAAAGCGATTTTATGTTAGATATAAAATGGGCTCCTTGATTCAACCTCTGCTTTTTTGGGGAACCATTTAAAAGATTAAATTCAATATCATTAAAGCTACTACAGTACTGTAGTACAGTGTGGTAAATTCTAATTTTGATTTTCCTAAACCTATTGCTGCTAAATTTTTCGGTATCCATTATTATTAATTCTTAAATTTAGAAACACTTTTGATTTAACCAATGTACTAAGTTATGGAGTACAAACATTTAAACGTTTTGCAGAGAACCTGTTCTGATTTATCTAATAAGTTGGCTGCAGTTGCATTATTATCTCGGTTTAATCAGAGTTTTAACATTTAATAATTTTATGTTTTTGGTGTAAGCCCTAAAATAATAGTGGTGAGGGTCCTTGTTGAAAGCTGAATATGACCTGTCGATAAAAAGCTAGAGATTACTACCAACAGAGAGAAGCCAAAACAAAAAATCTACATTTGCCGTTAAGAATAAGTATTTAAATTTGGAGGATGAAAATGTGTTAAACTTAATAACAGAACAACTGAAATTTGCAAAGTGCCCTAAGAACTGCAAATTTTGTAAGAGTAGAAAATATCGTCTTTTATTATTATATTATTTATACGTACAAATACAGACACATACTCATATATATTTATATATATGTAAGATATAACAATATATGATGGCTGCGCTAAGAAAGGATTGGCGACAGAAAATTAACTATTCTAGATTTTATGTTCTTCCCTCTAAGTTCATCCTTACTCCCAAATTCGAGATCTTTCCAAGTTACATAACACTGCTTGAAAAAGGTAACTAAAACAAGAATTAACCAATCACGGTTTAGATTCATGCATGCACCTAAATGTAGTATAAATACTGCTTCGCGAGCAATTACGCCTCTCTTTTTTCCTGACTTCTGCCATGCAAACTACTTTGCGCCGCTATGCTTGCCTATCTAAAATGCTTACGTCGTATTTTTAAAACCCGTGTACATAAAAATTATTGAATTTAACTATGATTGAAAAGTAATTTGTCTTCCAAAGAGATGATTTGAAATGTGTAAAAATAAAGATGGTGATTGGCTGAAATTAGTCTTGTCAACATCTTATTCATGCACTATACAGCCAGAAGTTAAAATACTGAATTCCTCCTATGCCTTAAAATATTACACACACACACACATATATATATGTATATATATATATATGTATTTATATCTGTCATAGTAATAAAAACAGCAAAAATATGCATACAGTTTTTCCCGGTTCAAATAGAATTCCATCCACTAAGAAAACTAACAACAGAAAAACAAGAAAACTAAAATAAAATCTTACATATCTCGTAAGATACCATGAAATTTACCTGTTTGTGCAAATATAGTATAGTAGAAACTACAAAAATATTTACATTATATTTGCAATTATAAATCATTATATTTCAAATGTATTATAGTACAGTGATTTATAATTATAGTTACATTATAAATGTACTTTCAAAAATTGCAGTGTAATTATAATTATGTTATAATATTATAATAGCAGTATTTATATTACAGTTACATTTTACTACATTAATCCTTTAACTGTCAAGTTATTTTGATGATTTGGGTACACAAACTGTCACATTTTTTTATTGCAAAAATCAAATGTTTAGTACAAAATAAAATATACTTAAGTAGTTAAAAATTGATATTTTGAAGTACATGGGTTAAATTTTTAAAGTTTTGTAGCCATTGCATATTTGCTTGAGGCGGCTGCCACTCAACATGGCAGTTGTAAAGTTCGCTTCTAGTGGAGCATTATTTTCTAAAAAAAAAAAAAAAAAAAAAAAAAAAAAAAAAAAAAAAATTTCTAAAAAATAAATAAATAAAAGTGAATACCTATTAGTAGTTCAGTAATTCTGTCATGTGTGGTACAACTGGAAACACTTTTCCAAGCACAAACCAACACTACAATCACTACACCAGAATCGTGTTTCCTTCCTTATCCTTTTTCCATATTTATCCTTTTTCGAACAACATACTTTGCACTGTCTTATAGGCTCATGTTTTGCAGGAGTAGGAGGAATATGGGATATAAAATGTCGTTCAGTAAGACGGGCAGGGTTATCTATTGTAGGTGGTCTGTCAACATTCTTTTGTCCAGAAGCTGCATCATCATATTTATGTAAAAGCTCTTCTACAACTTGGATTCGAAATTCTAAAAATGTAATACGTTTCCCAACTACATTTTTATAGAGTAAATATGAGTTCCAAAGTACCTTGTCTAGTAAATGTAAAAATATTTTTTATAATATTTTTTCTGACGTTTCCGGATTGTTGGATGAAAGGATATTTCCTAATCACAGCGATCCACACCACCCATAGCTAGACTGTAGTCAGAAACAATCTTCGGCTTGAGTATATCTTCAATTTTTTTTTAGGCTGACCATGGAAATATCATGAATACTGCTCATCAGACACACATCTTTCATCTTCGGTTTAAGAATCTAAATCATCTATATAACGTTTCCAAGAACTGGACGCCATTTTACAACAAAAAGATCCCGTGCACTTTGAACCAAAGAACTTATAACCTCTAACCTTTAAAATCTTCAGTAAAGTGCTATCATCTATTGAATTGAGCGCACATTAACTTTTCCCGAGATACAGTCGGGTTTGACAAAGAGATGAAGCCGAAAATAAACGTATCGCGATATATATTCGGGTATAACAATACGATGCACTCAAAAATAATTACCCCGAGTTATACTCGGGCGTGAAACTTTCGAACATCAATGCTGTGCCCTAGATTATCTCGGGCATGACAGTTAAAAGGTTAAGTGCAAATGCAGACATCCGCAATTGCATTATAATTCAATTATTGGTCAGATATATAGCAGTTGATTAATATCCAATTATTTTTATACGCATATCTATTTGCGCAGTATTGATATCAATTTACTTCTTCTCCATAGTTTTCGGAAATTATTCATGACCATCCATTAAAACCACTGAATTAACAAACTACAAAATACGATCAATTTTAATTGCATTCGCCTGAATGGGTAAAATTTCTGGCGCATTTTAATCTCGTTAGTCCATTATTTTTAATGGAAGAAGGAACCAATTTCTTTTTCTCTATATGTCACATACTATTAAGTGAGGCAAAATGATAGATGATTTGTAATATAGTCTTTGTTATGATTTATAATATAGACTGAGCTTCAGATTTATTTGTCATGCCCAAAGCAGATTATTTTTAATTCAGTCTCTTAATCAACACTTTCATGCTTCCTTTTAATATATATAAATTTATTAGAGAAGAAATAAATAATAGCTTTTATATTGTACTGAGATCAATCTTTGGTCTTTAAAATTTAATTATTTAAATCCCCTGTTAGATTAAGTCAGTTTCCTAATAAGTAGCTCTGAGAAAGATATTAAATTCTTCTTGAATATTGCTTAAACCTTTTATAAACTGTCTCAAACTCACTTTGGCATAAAATCAAGTCTCTCTATGTTATTTACTGAACTGTAGAAATCACAGTTTCTACAACAGTTTTTTCGTAATGCAACATACACTTTCTATAAAACAAAATTTCATACATTTGTTCTAATCTCATTTCTGCTTAAATACTTATTTTGTTCAATTTCATTCTTATGAAATATAGCATTCAATCAAAGACCGCGTTCAATACCTTTGTATACCCTCTTCATTTGACTGGTAAATATATTTATTTTGTACAGTATACCCAAAAATACAGCCTTTTCTGTCTTAGTTCAACACAGATATAAAGAAATGAAAGAAGACTCAAAGCAACAGGTGTTATTCGGTCTCGTTACAAGGAAATATTTAAAATTTTTATTTCTAGATATTCAGATCAGGAATAGCAGTCATACAATGATAAACATTTATTAGTTTTTTATTTCAGTTAATCGGATTTGGTTTAAAACTTTAACATGATGTTTAGTGCCGGTATTTTTAAAATACTCTTTAAAATTTTTAGTAACTTTGGCTAGTGAATTATTTCCTATCTGCTTTTGCATTCTAACTTAATTTACTAACATACATGGTTAACCATCTGCTATAATAGATGGTGTGTTGCGGTGCTAAAAGTAAAAAGGAAATAGAATTAAGAGTACTGAATTAGGATTATTTGAGCACCAAAATAGTCGCTTGGCGTTTTTTGAATTAATGGATTAGCAAATGTAAATCAAATTAATTGCTTACGCAATAACCCATAAATACTTACTAACGTGCAGATCAAAATGTGTTATCTAGAAGGAAATATGAAATCCAAGTACTTACCCCAAAGTATGACAACTGTATGTTACCAAATCAATCTTCATCTTTGATATTGAAATAAGCATTAATATAAATAAAGTTATCAACCAGACAGACGAATAAATTTGAACATCAAGAACGAGTGATGCGCATCACCACAATAAACGTTGCACTCAGAATAAAGTCAATTTTTCTCCATCGGCTCGAAACAAAGTCTTGGTGTAAAAGGATCAATCAAATTTTGATGGCAGTCTTTAAGCGTACTTGATTAATCATGGTATTTCTGCTTTTCCCTCTTTAAACCAGGAAGTTTCAGATCTCACAAATACGTGCGCTCGAGGAGTTCTCGAAAGGAGGAAGAAGCTGAACAAAAATTATTTCCTGCAATAATGTACAGGAAATAGGAGTAATTATTTTCTTGAATCTTCATGTAAAAATCTCACAAAAAAAGATTTTCATGTATAGCAGACAGCATCGAAGAAACAGCAAAGAGAAGCAGGAAAATGGCACATCGCATCGGCCAGGGAGAGGACAGACCGAAGCCCGCCCTACACCCTCGAACGCCAGCAGCAGAAGAGCGAGAAACCGGTTGTTGCAATCTTTTTCGTGTTGTTCTTGAGAGGTTGCGGTTAGCACACCTGACGCTGAATAATGTGGAGGGTTGCCTGCCCACAATCTTCTTAATTCTTTTTGATTTCTCATCTTCTAAAAGAAGCATTTTTCACAATATTTCAGTACATTCATGCTAATGTATCTATTTTTTCTCGAACTAGAAACACTTACCCTGAAAATATCCTTTTATAACCAGCTTCTCATGCATCTATTCCATATATTGTCCAGACAATTGAATCGAACCATAAAAAATTAGTAAACTCGTCAGAAATGAAAATGTTATAATATAGGTTATGATGATTGCGTTGAAAAAACAGCTTTTACAAAATAATGCGCAAGAAAGACAGACTTTATAGTCTACTTTTGCGTAAGAATAAATGGCATATTGCATAGATTGTACTATAAAAATTTAATCTTCTAAGCTGTCTACATTATTAGTATCAGATGAGAATTTATAGCTCAGATGATATATTTTGCCTCATAACGATACTCACCGTGGAAAAATACCTTAATATTTATGATCTCGTTTCTTACGTGAAGTTAGCTGCATAAACCATCGTAAGAGGGCGCTGTTGCGCCAGGAGAGAATAATATATGTGTTTTACGTTATGTGATAACCGATGCGTTGTTGTTGTATAACTGTGTGATACAGTTTACTGACTTAGTTTCTTCATTAAAATTAAAAAAGGCAATTTAGTCGTCAAATTTTCATCGTACCATTTCCAGTTCAACATTAATGTTACAACTACAGATGTTAAGTTGCCGAACAAAGGTAGTCTTTGCATCTCGAACCAAGTGTTGCAGTAGGTGGGAATATCATTAAAAGTGGTATCGGAATCCAATACACGAAATGAAACCAAGCCCTGGATACCAGTCATCAACCACATAAAACTCATGCCGTTGAAGAGCTCCTCAAAAGTGAAGATATCCAGAGAAAGTATTTGCCAGCATGTTTCCCTGATTTTAACCCCACTGAACATGTGTGGGATACCTTAGAGCGAAATTTGGCGGCTCGATCTTACTCTCCGGAGAACACCAGACAAATGAAACAGATGCTTCTTTAGAAATGGGAACTCTTATACCAAGATTACACTGTTAGATACACTTTTGTATCGGCAGACGGTGCAACGCAACCATTGCAGTTAGGGAGGTAATATCCCTTATTGAAGCTCTTCGGTTTGTTAGTCTCCCTTTGCACCAGACAGTTTTTTGTATCAGCGCCATTTCTGTAAATAAAACTTTTTTTTTTTCTATTCGTTCTGTGCTGTATCCGTCCTATTCATCCTTTTTAGCTATTATATTCTTACACCTTTACATACTACACTATGCTGTAGTGTGCATTTCATGTCTCCCAATTGATTTTGTGCGGAATTACGGGAAATTTGTTTAGGTTTGAACACTACTTTATTTACTTGTTTTTTTTTTCATATCAGGTGAGTAATAATAAATATAAAGATATTTTTTTACAGATTCTATTATATGCCTTCAAATGTAATGCATTTGAGAGCATACTTGTTTGCATTTGCTTAAGACAATAATTGACTAAAAGCATATTTAAATTCAACGTTTATATACGAATACGTTTTTTTTGTTCCCTGTTACGCTCTTGAAGATATCTGCTTAACAGCTATGTAGAAATTGAAATGTTGAATTAATAATGATAATTATATCGAAAGCACTACATCAAAATCATAACTTTTTATTATTTTGAAAGGAATTTAAAATGTTTTATAAAAATTTTATTAATTCACTGAAATAACGTTTCAAACTTACTACTAAACACAGAATTAAAAAAAAAAAAAAAAAGAATTGAAAGGCATCAGTATATATTAAATTTTTCCTAAATGTTTGTCTAAATATTTTTTATTGATTTAAAACCTTTAACGGTACATCAAATTTTCTGAAAATAATCTCTTCGTTTCAAAATTTTAAATCTAATCCTAAATAAAAGTTTTTATCGCAATAAATGCTATTCCGATTACTTTTTAAACTCAACTTTAAAAATGTATCTTTAAAAAAAGAGTTTTACATCGAATGACTACAAGTACGAATTAAATATACTATAATGTATGAAAATTATTGCAATAGAGTTTGACTTTTTGCCTTATACATCATCCATTATAAAAATGTAAGGTCACATATTAAGTAAGAGTGCATGACCGAAATATATTTTTTGTCGAAAAAAAAAAAAAAAAAAAAAAAAATTAGACGCAGATATACTAATTATATTTTAGTTTGAATAAAAATTGTTGATAAATTGTTGTCTACTAGCAAATATTACCTAAAACATTTTATTTCATCCAATACGCAGATTTCGGAAATAATAAGAGTAAAGAAGAATCGAAAATAAAATGAAAAAATATTGTGCGTTTGAACTCAATATCGAAGGCTAAGTAAGGATTATTCCAATCTAAGATTTGTATCGATTTGTGTTCTAAATTGAACTCAGCTACTTTCCTCCTACCGCCCTTTAAGCTCCTAAGATCAGGCAATGAGGGTAATCAAAATCTTCTCTTCTGAGAAGTAAGAATCTGTGTCATCATTATACTCTCAGCTTCTTGTAAATCGTTACAACACCCTAGAAATTTTTGTTATTTTTATGAAGACGGTTGGGCTCGTTTAAGCTGTTTAAGTTCCACTTGTTTAAGCGGACAAAGCGAGAGCTGGATATTTCGGTAGGATTAAATTTGTTTTGCGTTGTTCAGTCATTAGAAAAAGAATGTAACCAGTAGGGTAAATATTTCGCAAACCAAAGATTAATATCGAATAGTTTTTGCTAGAGGTTTTACCAATCATTTGCACAAAAAAATTGTTTTTAGTTTTCAGGATTAAGCTTCGTATGTAACAAGAAAAACAACACCTATTCACTAAATGTTTCGTGTAGCAGGTTAATTAAACATCTCATTCAATTTAAAGTCATTAAAACTAGAAGGGAAAGCTGTTTTTTGTAACACATTTCTAAAGAAATGGCCTGAAGTAGTCTTCCATTGGCAGTTTCACGAAACGTTCTCTGAAAAATGGCAAAAATATACAGGGTGTCCATAATTGAACTTGAAATTTGATAGCAGTCTGTAGTAAAAACTATACGGCAGAATTGCATGAAAATTAGGTAATGGCAAAATTAAATGATGGGAATTTTATCGAGCGAAAAAAACAATGAGTTTCAAAAACCACCACTAGATGGCTTTGTGCAATGTAAACGATTGGCATATGAAAATTTCGTATAACCATAGTAATCCTGTGCGCGAAGAGGCAACTCTATAAAGATGCGAGAGGCGAACCGCAGTCATACTCGTTTCAAGTCAAGGAAGATGACGTTGACTCTTCAGGAACGTGCGTTACTGAATAAGTTGTTTTACTGAAACGGAGATTCTGCTACCGAAGCTTTGCGGAAATTTCGGTCTTTGAAGCGGTTACGAAACGGTCCACTCACTAGTCAAGGACTAACAAACATGATTAGAAAGTTTGAAGCAACGGGAACATTGGGAATTCAGACAGGAAGGGGACGAAAGTGCGTTGCAGCACAGGTAGTGGATGATGTAGCGACGCAAGTGGAAGAAGACAGATCGCAAACCATCGGCAGATCTTCTGTCTCAACGTATATTTTCCCCCACCATAAGTATGCTGTAGAACATCACCCTGCTAGCCTGGTCCAGCAAAACAGAGTCCCCTTTTCGTGAAACCCAGATGGTAAAACTATCAGGCACTTTCGCCCCCCACACATGGTGGAACGCTTAGCAGAAAGGAATTTTGGGGTGCAGTACAACTGCTGATAAGAATTTCCGCTGAAGGAAAGAAGAGGGCAAGGGGTGAAAATCTCTGAACTAAGTTAATACAAAATGACTTTGGTAAATTAAAAAAAAACGAAGTTTCTAATTACACAACATTATAATACATAATAAAAATGTCAGCACTGTAATAAATGTTTCCTCATCCACCAATTGAGACTAAACACAATTTATCCAAAAGAAATACAATTAGAATCAAATTATTTTTCTTCTACCGCCAGTCAAAAAGTATGTATTCATTTAACGTTAAAAGAAAGAGTGATACCAATTAAATTACTCAAAGTTAAGAAAAAAAAATTAACACACAAAAGTGCAACAGCAAAGTTTTAAAATAAAAAATTAAAGTTAAAAATTAAACAACCTGAACGGTCAAAATAACTAGAACAAAAACAAAAATCTTAAGTCCCTAAACTCAAATTAAAATTAAACAACTTCAACTCATAACTTTTAAAAGCAACCTAACCAAAACTTTAAGTTTACAAAAGTTACAATTTAAACTTACAACCCACTTTAAACAACAAAAAAAAAAAAAAAAAATTAGAACTTCAACTACAAATCAAAACTGAAATAAGCAAAACAACTTAAGCTTAAAAAAATATATATAACGATTAATACATAACATATGTACTTAAATTTAAAATTATTTGAACTTAATAGTTTCTAAATATGTAGCTTTTTTTCTATTTTCTGCTTTCCATTCAAACACCAGGTTGCATAATCTGCTTCTTGAAACACAACATTCCAAAATATATTTACAACTAGAAAATTTTAAATGCTGCGGGATATTTTCGAAACATTCTGGTGTATTTATTGCTAAAACATATTAACTGACTGAAAACGGGAAACATAAACTTAGATTAATACGGAAAAGAAATATAAAAAGTACATGTTGGCAACCGACGTCGCTTCCCCTAGCGCATGCGCATGATAAGCAAGTTCTCTGCTGCGTAATACTTATACTTAGTAGGCAGTTAGCCAAAGTCAATGGTGAGTAATGCATGTAAGCGAGAAGGGCTAAGCGCTGTGTAATATCATGTTTCTACTCTGCTGTTCAACGTCTTCGTAGTTTAAATAAATGTTTGTTATGTACATAGAAGACGTCATTTTATTCTTCATAGGTTATGGGCCCAGATAGCGCTTAACTGTGCAGAGCAACTACCATTGTTAAATTCTTTCGGCAAGCCAAGCTGCGTCGACTGAAATGAAAATGGCGACGACTAATACAGTGTCAATTGAAAAGCTAAACAAGGACAACTTTGATACGTGGAAGTTGCAAATGGAAGCAATACTGATTAAAAATGATCATTGGGACTATGCAACTGGGAAAATTCCGAAACCAGAACCTGGTGATGAAGAATTTGCTAAATGGAAAACTACTGACCAAAACGCACGAGCGGATATAATCCTATCCATCTTACCCAGTGAACTTCCACAAGTAAAGAATTGTGTAACATCTCACGAACTGTGGCGTAAATTGCATTCTATTTACGAATCGAAGGGACCAGCTAGAAAGGCCACAATTCTAAAAAAATTGCTTTTTACAAAAATGAGTGATTCTAAACAAATGACTGTTCATCTAAATGATTTTTTCATTCTTGTGGACAAACTGAAAGAAATGGAAATAAACATTGCGGATGATTTGCTTACAATATTGCTTTTATATAGCATACCGGACTCTTATGAAAGCTTTCGAATAGCAATCGAATCTCGTGATAAACTGCCTTCTCCAGAAATGCTGAAAATTAAACTGTTGGAAGAAGCTAACGCTCGCAAAAATAAAGATTCAACGTTTTCTGAACCACAACATGCGTTCTATTCGAAAGATCGGAAGTATACTCAACGACCGATTCCTAAACCGAAACCAGATAAGTCTGCAAACCGAAGACAGTATCCAGTTAACTACAGATGCAACTTCTGCCATATCTATGGGCATAGAGCATCGGAATGTATGAAGAAAAATAAAGAAACTAAAAGCAAACGCCTTAGTGAAACTGCGATGTCTGCAGAATATCAGAATTCCTTGGAGCGAGAAAAAGCCGTAGCATGCACTAATAGCAATTCTAAAGACATTTTTTGTCTGGATAGTGGTGCAACATCGCATATGTGTAACAGCAAGGAACTGTTTCAAGAAATTCACGAGGTAGGTGATACTTATGTTAAATTAGCTGCTGATAAAACTGTTAAAGCTATTGGAAAAGGAACTGTTAAATTTAAAGTTCGCATAGGTTCTAAAACTGAAAATATCAAACTCAAAAATGTATTGTGTGTACCTGATTTGAAAAATAATTTAATCTCAGTGTCTAAAGTAACTGAAAATAATCTTTCAGTAATTTTCAAAGAAAAATGTGCTCAAATAATTAATTCTAATAACGAAATAGTAATTTTGGCTAAACGCGAAAATGATCTTTATTTTGTCATGCCAATATTTGAATCTGTATCAATTGCTAAAGAAATAGATCAGTGGCATATAAGATTTGGCCATTTAAATGAAAATGATCTTAAAAAACTTCAAATAAATAACATGGTTAGAGGTCTTTCTTTTTCTCAAAATGACTCTCTTTCTACTTGTAAGGTATGCATTCAGGGTAAACAAACCGCAACCCCTCTTCCCAAAGAATCTGAATATAGAAGTACTGAATTGTTGAATCTAATTCATTCTGATTTGTGTGGTCCCATGAGAACTGAATCAATCGGTGGATCATTTTATTTCGCAACATTTATTGATGATAAATCTCGATATGTTCGTGTTTATTTTCTGAAATCTAAGGATGAGGTTAAAGAAGCTTTCAAAAATTTTAAAGCATCTTTTGAAAATAAACTTAACTCTAAAATCAGAATCCTGCGAACCGATAACGGGCTAGAATATTTAGGGAAAGACTTTAATAAATTTCTTAATGATGCGGGAATAAAACACGAAATGAGCACTCCTTACACGCCTGCCCAGAATGGCGTCGCCGAAAGATTAAATCGCACTTTAGTTTCAATGGCGCGATGTTTGTTATTGCAATCCAATCTGCCTCAGAAATTCTGGGCCGAAACCGTCAATACCGCTGCTTACATTCGAAATCGCTGCCCAACGCGAGGTTTAAAACACGAAATAAAAACACCTTACGAAGTGATGTTTGGCAGAGTACCTGCTGTCTCTCACTTCAGAACCTTTGTCCAAAAAGCATTTTCGCTAAATAAAAGGCCAGGAATAGGCAAACTTGATATTCGATCTAAAGAATGTATTTTTATTGGCTATTCTGATGAATCAAAAGCGTATAGACTTTGGGATCCCGAGGCATGTAAAGTGATAATAAGCAGAGACGTAAAATTTATTAATGAGATTGAAAACTGCTGTAGTTATGACTCAGAGCAAGAAATAAATCTGCCTTTCGCTCCGGAGGAAAAAATTATAAATAAAACATGTTGTGATGAATCATCACCTCTGGACGGTAGCGAGTCGCCACTTCACTCTGAAGCTGAAAAGGAAAGCGGAAGTGATTTAGATAGCGAATCAATGCTTCCTATCCTGATTAAAAGGGGGCCTGGTCGACCCAAGAAAATAAAAACAGGTTTGCCAGGAAGGCCTAAAAAGGAATATCACTATACAGTTTTAAATAAAAATGAACAAACTCAAAATGTTGTTGAGGAAAGCATTAATCCTACGGTGCAAGAAGCATTAAATGGACCATATGCTGAAAATTGGCATAATGCCATGCTGTTAGAATATAACTCGCTTGTTCAAGAAAAGGCTTGGGAATTAGTAAAAAGACCTGAAAACAAGAAAGTTATTGGTAGTAAATGGGTTCTTAAATTAAAATATAATCATGACGGCACTATCGAAAAATACAAAGCTAGGCTAGTTGCTAAAGGGTGCGCTCAAATCCCTGGTCTCGATTTCACTGAAAACTTTTCCCCTGTTGCTAGATTAAGTTCCATAAGAACAGTTTTAGCCTACGCAGTAGAACACAATCTCAAAGGTTACCAATTAGATTTTGTAATGGCCTATGTAAATGGAAATTTAGATGAAGAAATCTACATGGAAATTCCCGAAGGTTTTCGCGATGAAACTTATTCAGATAAAGTGTGTCTTTTAAAGAGATCATTATACGGTCTTAAACAGTCAGGACGTCAGTGGTACAAAAAGTTGGATGAAAAATTGAAATCTATGAAATTTAAATCTCTTAATTCAGATAATTGTGTTTATATTAAAAAGACGCCTAACAGTGAAACTATTATAATCGTTTATGTAGACGATCTTATCGTTTTTACCGATTCTCAGCAAACGTATGAAACAATTCGCGATAGTTTAGCTTCTGCTTTCAAAATGAAAGACTTGGGAAAATTACATTATTGCTTAGGAATAGAATTTTACCAAAATGAGAATTCAATTAAAATTTCTCAAAAGAAATACGTTGATGATATTTTAAATCGGTGTAACATGCAAAATCCTAAATCTGTGTCTTCACCTATAGATAACAGCAAAAAATTATCAAAAGAGATGAGTCCTAAAAGCGAAAATGAAATCGCTGACATGAAAAATGTTCCATTTAGAAATCTGATCGGATCACTAATGTACCTTTCAGTAGCTACTAGGCCAGATATCACATACGCCGTGAATTTCTTAAGTCAATTTAACAACAATCCGGGAAAAGAACATTGGCATGCTGCGAAAAGAATACTTCGATATCTAAAGGGAACCCAAGATCAAGGACTAATTTATACGAAAACAGGAAAACCACTCATCGCCTTTGTGGATGCAGACTGGGCATCAAATGTCGATGATAGAAAATCTTACACCGGTTTTGTATATATATTAAGTGGTTCAGCTATAACCTGGGAATCACGAAAACAACGCAGTGTAGCTCTATCTTCAACGGAGGCGGAATATATGGCTCTGTCTGAGGCCGCCAAAGAAACTGTCTACCTACGTCGTTTCCTGAAGGAGCTGGGTTACAACATAGAACACCCAACAACAATATACTGCGACAATCAAGGAGCTCCGAAAATTACAAAGAACTCTGTGTTTCACTCCCGTACAAAGCACATAGACATTCGCCATAATTTTGTGCGTGAAGTGTATGAACGCGGTGAATTAGATGTGAAGTACATACCTACCAGTGAAATGGGAGCTGATGTGTTAACCAAACCCCTGACTCCTGTTAAACATCAAAGCTGTTGTACAATTGTAGGATTGAATACTGTTTAATATGTATTTTGTTTTATTTTTCAGGAATAGGAGAATCAACGTCGAAAGGGGGTATGTTGGCAACCGACGTCGCTTCCCCTAGCGCATGCGCATGATAAGCAAGTTCTCTGCTGCGTAATACTTATACTTAGTAGGCAGTTAGCCAAAGTCAATGGTGAGTAATGCATGTAAGCGAGAAGGGCTAAGCGCTGTGTAATATCATGTTTCTACTCTGCTGTTCAACGTCTTCGTAGTTTAAATAAATGTTTGTTATGTACATAGAAGACGTCATTTTATTCTTCATAGGTTATGGGCCCAGATAGCGCTTAACTGTGCAGAGCAACTACCATTGTTAAATTCTTTCGGCAAGCCAAGCTGCGTCGACTGAAATGAAAATGGCGACGACTAATACAGTGTCAATTGAAAAGCTAAACAAGGACAACTTTGATACGTGGAAGTTGCAAATGGAAGCAATACTGATTAAAAATGATCATTGGGACTATGCAACTGGGAAAATTCCGAAACCAGAACCTGGTGATGAAGAATTTGCTAAATGGAAAACTACTGACCAAAACGCACGAGCGGATATAATCCTATCCATCTTACCCAGTGAACTTCCACAAGTAAAGAATTGTGTAACATCTCACGAACTGTGGCGTAAATTGCATTCTATTTACGAATCGAAGGGACCAGCTAGAAAGGCCACAATTCTAAAAAAATTGCTTTTTACAAAAATGAGTGATTCTAAACAAATGACTGTTCATCTAAATGATTTTTTCATTCTTGTGGACAAACTGAAAGAAATGGAAATAAACATTGCGGATGATTTGCTTACAATATTGCTTTTATATAGCATACCGGACTCTTATGAAAGCTTTCGAATAGCAATCGAATCTCGTGATAAACTGCCTTCTCCAGAAATGCTGAAAATTAAACTGTTGGAAGAAGCTAACGCTCGCAAAAATAAAGATTCAACGTTTTCTGAACCACAACATGCGTTCTATTCGAAAGATCGGAAGTATACTCAACGACCGATTCCTAAACCGAAACCAGATAAGTCTGCAAACCGAAGACAGTATCCAGTTAACTACAGATGCAACTTCTGCCATATCTATGGGCATAGAGCATCGGAATGTATGAAGAAAAATAAAGAAACTAAAAGCAAACGCCTTAGTGAAACTGCGATGTCTGCAGAATATCAGAATTCCTTGGAGCGAGAAAAAGCCGTAGCATGCACTAATAGCAATTCTAAAGACATTTTTTGTCTGGATAGTGGTGCAACATCGCATATGTGTAACAGCAAGGAACTGTTTCAAGAAATTCACGAGGTAGGTGATACTTATGTTAAATTAGCTGCTGATAAAACTGTTAAAGCTATTGGAAAAGGAACTGTTAAATTTAAAGTTCGCATAGGTTCTAAAACTGAAAATATCAAACTCAAAAATGTATTGTGTGTACCTGATTTGAAAAATAATTTAATCTCAGTGTCTAAAGTAACTGAAAATAATCTTTCAGTAATTTTCAAAGAAAAATGTGCTCAAATAATTAATTCTAATAACGAAATAGTAATTTTGGCTAAACGCGAAAATGATCTTTATTTTGTCATGCCAATATTTGAATCTGTATCAATTGCTAAAGAAATAGATCAGTGGCATATAAGATTTGGCCATTTAAATGAAAATGATCTTAAAAAACTTCAAATAAATAACATGGTTAGAGGTCTTTCTTTTTCTCAAAATGACTCTCTTTCTACTTGTAAGGTATGCATTCAGGGTAAACAAACCGCAACCCCTCTTCCCAAAGAATCTGAATATAGAAGTACTGAATTGTTGAATCTAATTCATTCTGATTTGTGTGGTCCCATGAGAACTGAATCAATCGGTGGATCATTTTATTTCGCAACATTTATTGATGATAAATCTCGATATGTTCGTGTTTATTTTCTGAAATCTAAGGATGAGGTTAAAGAAGCTTTCAAAAATTTTAAAGCATCTTTTGAAAATAAACTTAACTCTAAAATCAGAATCCTGCGAACCGATAACGGGCTAGAATATTTAGGGAAAGACTTTAATAAATTTCTTAATGATGCGGGAATAAAACACGAAATGAGCACTCCTTACACGCCTGCCCAGAATGGCGTCGCCGAAAGATTAAATCGCACTTTAGTTTCAATGGCGCGATGTTTGTTATTGCAATCCAATCTGCCTCAGAAATTCTGGGCCGAAACCGTCAATACCGCTGCTTACATTCGAAATCGCTGCCCAACGCGAGGTTTAAAACACGAAATAAAAACACCTTACGAAGTGATGTTTGGCAGAGTACCTGCTGTCTCTCACTTCAGAACCTTTGTCCAAAAAGCATTTTCGCTAAATAAAAGGCCAGGAATAGGCAAACTTGATATTCGATCTAAAGAATGTATTTTTATTGGCTATTCTGATGAATCAAAAGCGTATAGACTTTGGGATCCCGAGGCATGTAAAGTGATAATAAGCAGAGACGTAAAATTTATTAATGAGATTGAAAACTGCTGTAGTTATGACTCAGAGCAAGAAATAAATCTGCCTTTCGCTCCGGAGGAAAAAATTATAAATAAAACATGTTGTGATGAATCATCACCTCTGGACGGTAGCGAGTCGCCACTTCACTCTGAAGCTGAAAAGGAAAGCGGAAGTGATTTAGATAGCGAATCAATGCTTCCTATCCTGATTAAAAGGGGGCCTGGTCGACCCAAGAAAATAAAAACAGGTTTGCCAGGAAGGCCTAAAAAGGAATATCACTATACAGTTTTAAATAAAAATGAACAAACTCAAAATGTTGTTGAGGAAAGCATTAATCCTACGGTGCAAGAAGCATTAAATGGACCATATGCTGAAAATTGGCATAATGCCATGCTGTTAGAATATAACTCGCTTGTTCAAGAAAAGGCTTGGGAATTAGTAAAAAGACCTGAAAACAAGAAAGTTATTGGTAGTAAATGGGTTCTTAAATTAAAATATAATCATGACGGCACTATCGAAAAATACAAAGCTAGGCTAGTTGCTAAAGGGTGCGCTCAAATCCCTGGTCTCGATTTCACTGAAAACTTTTCCCCTGTTGCTAGATTAAGTTCCATAAGAACAGTTTTAGCCTACGCAGTAGAACACAATCTCAAAGGTTACCAATTAGATTTTGTAATGGCCTATGTAAATGGAAATTTAGATGAAGAAATCTACATGGAAATTCCCGAAGATTTTCGCGATGAAACTTATTCAGATAAAGTGTGTCTTTTAAAGAGATCATTATACGGTCTTAAACAGTCAGGACGTCAGTGGTACAAAAAGTTGGATGAAAAATTGAAATCTATGAAATTTAAATCTCTTAATTCAGATAATTGTGTTTATATTAAAAAGACGCCTAACAGTGAAACTATTATAATCGTTTATGTAGACGATCTTATCGTTTTTACCGATTCTCAGCAAACGTATGAAACAATTCGCGATAGTTTAGCTTCTGCTTTCAAAATGAAAGACTTGGGAAAATTACATTATTGCTTAGGAATAGAATTTTACCAAAATGAGAATTCAATTAAAATTTCTCAAAAGAAATACGTTGATGATATTTTAAATCGGTGTAACATGCAAAATCCTAAATCTGTGTCTTCACCTATAGATAACAGCAAAAAATTATCAAAAGAGATGAGTCCTAAAAGCGAAAATGAAATCGCTGACATGAAAAATGTTCCATTTAGAAATCTGATCGGATCACTAATGTACCTTTCAGTAGCTACTAGGCCAGATATCACATACGCCGTGAATTTCTTAAGTCAATTTAACAACAATCCGGGAAAAGAACATTGGCATGCTGCGAAAAGAATACTTCGATATCTAAAGGGAACCCAAGATCAAGGACTAATTTATACGAAAACAGGAAAACCACTCATCGCCTTTGTGGATGCAGACTGGGCATCAAATGTCGATGATAGAAAATCTTACACCGGTTTTGTATATATATTAAGTGGTTCAGCTATAACCTGGGAATCACGAAAACAACGCAGTGTAGCTCTATCTTCAACGGAGGCGGAATATATGGCTCTGTCTGAGGCCGCCAAAGAAACTGTCTACCTACGTCGTTTCCTGAAGGAGCTGGGTTACAACATAGAACACCCAACAACAATATACTGCGACAATCAAGGAGCTCCGAAAATTACAAAGAACTCTGTGTTTCACTCCCGTACAAAGCACATAGACATTCGCCATAATTTTGTGCGTGAAGTGTATGAACGCGGTGAATTAGATGTGAAGTACATACCTACCAGTGAAATGGGAGCTGATGTGTTAACCAAACCCCTGACTCCTGTTAAACATCAAAGCTGTTGTACAATTGTAGGATTGAATACTGTTTAATATGTATTTTGTTTTATTTTTCAGGAATAGGAGAATCAACGTCGAAAGGGGGTATGTTGGCAACCGACGTCGCTTCCCCTAGCGCATGCGCATGATAAGCAAGTTCTCTGCTGCGTAATACTTATACTTAGTAGGCAGTTAGCCAAAGTCAATGGTGAGTAATGCATGTAAGCGAGAAGGGCTAAGCGCTGTGTAATATCATGTTTCTACTCTGCTGTTCAACGTCTTCGTAGTTTAAATAAATGTTTGTTATGTACATAGAAGACGTCATTTTATTCTTCATAGGTTATGGGCCCAGATAGCGCTTAACTGTGCAGAGCAACTACCATTGTTAAATTCTTTCGGCAAGCCAAGCTGCGTCGACTGAAATGAAAATGGCGACGACTAATACAGTGTCAATTGAAAAGCTAAACAAGGACAACTTTGATACGTGGAAGTTGCAAATGGAAGCAATACTGATTAAAAATGATCATTGGGACTATGCAACTGGGAAAATTCCGAAACCAGAACCTGGTGATGAAGAATTTGCTAAATGGAAAACTACTGACCAAAACGCACGAGCGGATATAATCCTATCCATCTTACCCAGTGAACTTCCACAAGTAAAGAATTGTGTAACATCTCACGAACTGTGGCGTAAATTGCATTCTATTTACGAATCGAAGGGACCAGCTAGAAAGGCCACAATTCTAAAAAAATTGCTTTTTACAAAAATGAGTGATTCTAAACAAATGACTGTTCATCTAAATGATTTTTTCATTCTTGTGGACAAACTGAAAGAAATGGAAATAAACATTGCGGATGATTTGCTTACAATATTGCTTTTATATAGCATACCGGACTCTTATGAAAGCTTTCGAATAGCAATCGAATCTCGTGATAAACTGCCTTCTCCAGAAATGCTGAAAATTAAACTGTTGGAAGAAGCTAACGCTCGCAAAAATAAAGATTCAACGTTTTCTGAACCACAACATGCGTTCTATTCGAAAGATCGGAAGTATACTCAACGACCGATTCCTAAACCGAAACCAGATAAGTCTGCAAACCGAAGACAGTATCCAGTTAACTACAGATGCAACTTCTGCCATATCTATGGGCATAGAGCATCGGAATGTATGAAGAAAAATAAAGAAACTAAAAGCAAACGCCTTAGTGAAACTGCGATGTCTGCAGAATATCAGAATTCCTTGGAGCGAGAAAAAGCCGTAGCATGCACTAATAGCAATTCTAAAGACATTTTTTGTCTGGATAGTGGTGCAACATCGCATATGTGTAACAGCAAGGAACTGTTTCAAGAAATTCACGAGGTAGGTGATACTTATGTTAAATTAGCTGCTGATAAAACTGTTAAAGCTATTGGAAAAGGAACTGTTAAATTTAAAGTTCGCATAGGTTCTAAAACTGAAAATATCAAACTCAAAAATGTATTGTGTGTACCTGATTTGAAAAATAATTTAATCTCAGTGTCTAAAGTAACTGAAAATAATCTTTCAGTAATTTTCAAAGAAAAATGTGCTCAAATAATTAATTCTAATAACGAAATAGTAATTTTGGCTAAACGCGAAAATGATCTTTATTTTGTCATGCCAATATTTGAATCTGTATCAATTGCTAAAGAAATAGATCAGTGGCATATAAGATTTGGCCATTTAAATGAAAATGATCTTAAAAAACTTCAAATAAATAACATGGTTAGAGGTCTTTCTTTTTCTCAAAATGACTCTCTTTCTACTTGTAAGGTATGCATTCAGGGTAAACAAACCGCAACCCCTCTTCCCAAAGAATCTGAATATAGAAGTACTGAATTGTTGAATCTAATTCATTCTGATTTGTGTGGTCCCATGAGAACTGAATCAATCGGTGGATCATTTTATTTCGCAACATTTATTGATGATAAATCTCGATATGTTCGTGTTTATTTTCTGAAATCTAAGGATGAGGTTAAAGAAGCTTTCAAAAATTTTAAAGCATCTTTTGAAAATAAACTTAACTCTAAAATCAGAATCCTGCGAACCGATAACGGGCTAGAATATTTAGGGAAAGACTTTAATAAATTTCTTAATGATGCGGGAATAAAACACGAAATGAGCACTCCTTACACGCCTGCCCAGAATGGCGTCGCCGAAAGATTAAATCGCACTTTAGTTTCAATGGCGCGATGTTTGTTATTGCAATCCAATCTGCCTCAGAAATTCTGGGCCGAAACCGTCAATACCGCTGCTTACATTCGAAATCGCTGCCCAACGCGAGGTTTAAAACACGAAATAAAAACACCTTACGAAGTGATGTTTGGCAGAGTACCTGCTGTCTCTCACTTCAGAACCTTTGTCCAAAAAGCATTTTCGCTAAATAAAAGGCCAGGAATAGGCAAACTTGATATTCGATCTAAAGAATGTATTTTTATTGGCTATTCTGATGAATCAAAAGCGTATAGACTTTGGGATCCCGAGGCATGTAAAGTGATAATAAGCAGAGACGTAAAATTTATTAATGAGATTGAAAACTGCTGTAGTTATGACTCAGAGCAAGAAATAAATCTGCCTTTCGCTCCGGAGGAAAAAATTATAAATAAAACATGTTGTGATGAATCATCACCTCTGGACGGTAGCGAGTCGCCACTTCACTCTGAAGCTGAAAAGGAAAGCGGAAGTGATTTAGATAGCGAATCAATGCTTCCTATCCTGATTAAAAGGGGGCCTGGTCGACCCAAGAAAATAAAAACAGGTTTGCCAGGAAGGCCTAAAAAGGAATATCACTATACAGTTTTAAATAAAAATGAACAAACTCAAAATGTTGTTGAGGAAAGCATTAATCCTACGGTGCAAGAAGCATTAAATGGACCATATGCTGAAAATTGGCATAATGCCATGCTGTTAGAATATAACTCGCTTGTTCAAGAAAAGGCTTGGGAATTAGTAAAAAGACCTGAAAACAAGAAAGTTATTGGTAGTAAATGGGTTCTTAAATTAAAATATAATCATGACGGCACTATCGAAAAATACAAAGCTAGGCTAGTTGCTAAAGGGTGCGCTCAAATCCCTGGTCTCGATTTCACTGAAAACTTTTCCCCTGTTGCTAGATTAAGTTCCATAAGAACAGTTTTAGCCTACGCAGTAGAACACAATCTCAAAGGTTACCAATTAGATTTTGTAATGGCCTATGTAAATGGAAATTTAGATGAAGAAATCTACATGGAAATTCCCGAAGGTTTTCGCGATGAAACTAATTCAGATAAAGTGTGTCTTTTAAAGAGATCATTATACGGTCTTAAACAGTCAGGACGTCAGTGGTACAAAAAGTTGGATGAAAAATTGAAATCTATGAAATTTAAATCTCTTAATTCAGATAATTGTGTTTATATTAAAAAGACGCCTAACAGTGAAACTATTATAATCGTTTATGTAGACGATCTTATCGTTTTTACCGATTCTCAGCAAACGTATGAAACAATTCGCGATAGTTTAGCTTCTGCTTTCAAAATGAAAGACTTGGGAAAATTACATTATTGCTTAGGAATAGAATTTTACCAAAATGAGAATTCAATTAAAATTTCTCAAAAGAAATACGTTGATGATATTTTAAATCGGTGTAACATGCAAAATCCTAAATCTGTGTCTTCACCTATAGATAACAGCAAAAAATTATCAAAAGAGATGAGTCCTAAAAGCGAAAATGAAATCGCTGACATGAAAAATGTTCCATTTAGAAATCTGATCGGATCACTAATGTACCTTTCAGTAGCTACTAGGCCAGATATCACATACGCCGTGAATTTCTTAAGTCAATTTAACAACAATCCGGGAAAAGAACATTGGCATGCTGCGAAAAGAATACTTCGATATCTAAAGGGAACCCAAGATCAAGGACTAATTTATACGAAAACAGGAAAACCACTCATCGCCTTTGTGGATGCAGACTGGGCATCAAATGTCGATGATAGAAAATCTTACACCGGTTTTGTATATATATTAAGTGGTTCAGCTATAACCTGGGAATCACGAAAACAACGCAGTGTAGCTCTATCTTCAACGGAGGCGGAATATATGGCTCTGTCTGAGGCCGCCAAAGAAACTGTCTACCTACGTCGTTTCCTGAAGGAGCTGGGTTACAACATAGAACACCCAACAACAATATACTGCGACAATCAAGGAGCTCCGAAAATTACAAAGAACTCTGTGTTTCACTCCCGTACAAAGCACATAGACATTCGCCATAATTTTGTGCGTGAAGTGTATGAACGCGGTGAATTAGATGTGAAGTACATACCTACCAGTGAAATGGGAGCTGATGTGTTAACCAAACCCCTGACTCCTGTTAAACATCAAAGCTGTTGTACAATTGTAGGATTGAATACTGTTTAATATGTATTTTGTTTTATTTTTCAGGAATAGGAGAATCAACGTCGAAAGGGGGTATGTTGGCAACCGACGTCGCTTCCCCTAGCGCATGCGCATGATAAGCAAGTTCTCTGCTGCGTAATACTTATACTTAGTAGGCAGTTAGCCAAAGTCAATGGTGAGTAATGCATGTAAGCGAGAAGGGCTAAGCGCTGTGTAATATCATGTTTCTACTCTGCTGTTCAACGTCTTCGTAGTTTAAATAAATGTTTGTTATGTACATAGAAGACGTCATTTTATTCTTCATAGGTTATGGGCCCAGATAGCGCTTAACTGTGCAGAGCAACTACCATTGTTAAATTCTTTCGGCAAGCCAAGCTGCGTCGACTGAAATGAAAATGGCGACGACTAATACAGTGTCAATTGAAAAGCTAAACAAGGACAACTTTGATACGTGGAAGTTGCAAATGGAAGCAATACTGATTAAAAATGATCATTGGGACTATGCAACTGGGAAAATTCCGAAACCAGAACCTGGTGATGAAGAATTTGCTAAATGGAAAACTACTGACCAAAACGCACGAGCGGATATAATCCTATCCATCTTACCCAGTGAACTTCCACAAGTAAAGAATTGTGTAACATCTCACGAACTGTGGCGTAAATTGCATTCTATTTACGAATCGAAGGGACCAGCTAGAAAGGCCACAATTCTAAAAAAATTGCTTTTTACAAAAATGAGTGATTCTAAACAAATGACTGTTCATCTAAATGATTTTTTCATTCTTGTGGACAAACTGAAAGAAATGGAAATAAACATTGCGGATGATTTGCTTACAATATTGCTTTTATATAGCATACCGGACTCTTATGAAAGCTTTCGAATAGCAATCGAATCTCGTGATAAACTGCCTTCTCCAGAAATGCTGAAAATTAAACTGTTGGAAGAAGCTAACGCTCGCAAAAATAAAGATTCAACGTTTTCTGAACCACAACATGCGTTCTATTCGAAAGATCGGAAGTATACTCAACGACCGATTCCTAAACCGAAACCAGATAAGTCTGCAAACCGAAGACAGTATCCAGTTAACTACAGATGCAACTTCTGCCATATCTATGGGCATAGAGCATCGGAATGTATGAAGAAAAATAAAGAAACTAAAAGCAAACGCCTTAGTGAAACTGCGATGTCTGCAGAATATCAGAATTCCTTGGAGCGAGAAAAAGCCGTAGCATGCACTAATAGCAATTCTAAAGACATTTTTTGTCTGGATAGTGGTGCAACATCGCATATGTGTAACAGCAAGGAACTGTTTCAAGAAATTCACGAGGTAGGTGATACTTATGTTAAATTAGCTGCTGATAAAACTGTTAAAGCTATTGGAAAAGGAACTGTTAAATTTAAAGTTCGCATAGGTTCTAAAACTGAAAATATCAAACTCAAAAATGTATTGTGTGTACCTGATTTGAAAAATAATTTAATCTCAGTGTCTAAAGTAACTGAAAATAATCTTTCAGTAATTTTCAAAGAAAAATGTGCTCAAATAATTAATTCTAATAACGAAATAGTAATTTTGGCTAAACGCGAAAATGATCTTTATTTTGTCATGCCAATATTTGAATCTGTATCAATTGCTAAAGAAATAGATCAGTGGCATATAAGATTTGGCCATTTAAATGAAAATGATCTTAAAAAACTTCAAATAAATAACATGGTTAGAGGTCTTTCTTTTTCTCAAAATGACTCTCTTTCTACTTGTAAGGTATGCATTCAGGGTAAACAAACCGCAACCCCTCTTCCCAAAGAATCTGAATATAGAAGTACTGAATTGTTGAATCTAATTCATTCTGATTTGTGTGGTCCCATGAGAACTGAATCAATCGGTGGATCATTTTATTTCGCAACATTTATTGATGATAAATCTCGATATGTTCGTGTTTATTTTCTGAAATCTAAGGATGAGGTTAAAGAAGCTTTCAAAAATTTTAAAGCATCTTTTGAAAATAAACTTAACTCTAAAATCAGAATCCTGCGAACCGATAACGGGCTAGAATATTTAGGGAAAGACTTTAATAAATTTCTTAATGATGCGGGAATAAAACACGAAATGAGCACTCCTTACACGCCTGCCCAGAATGGCGTCGCCGAAAGATTAAATCGCACTTTAGTTTCAATGGCGCGATGTTTGTTATTGCAATCCAATCTGCCTCAGAAATTCTGGGCCGAAACCGTCAATACCGCTGCTTACATTCGAAATCGCTGCCCAACGCGAGGTTTAAAACACGAAATAAAAACACCTTACGAAGTGATGTTTGGCAGAGTACCTGCTGTCTCTCACTTCAGAACCTTTGTCCAAAAAGCATTTTCGCTAAATAAAAGGCCAGGAATAGGCAAACTTGATATTCGATCTAAAGAATGTATTTTTATTGGCTATTCTGATGAATCAAAAGCGTATAGACTTTGGGATCCCGAGGCATGTAAAGTGATAATAAGCAGAGACGTAAAATTTATTAATGAGATTGAAAACTGCTGTAGTTATGACTCAGAGCAAGAAATAAATCTGCCTTTCGCTCCGGAGGAAAAAATTATAAATAAAACATGTTGTGATGAATCATCACCTCTGGACGGTAGCGAGTCGCCACTTCACTCTGAAGCTGAAAAGGAAAGCGGAAGTGATTTAGATAGCGAATCAATGCTTCCTATCCTGATTAAAAGGGGGCCTGGTCGACCCAAGAAAATAAAAACAGGTTTGCCAGGAAGGCCTAAAAAGGAATATCACTATACAGTTTTAAATAAAAATGAACAAACTCAAAATGTTGTTGAGGAAAGCATTAATCCTACGGTGCAAGAAGCATTAAATGGACCATATGCTGAAAATTGGCATAATGCCATGCTGTTAGAATATAACTCGCTTGTTCAAGAAAAGGCTTGGGAATTAGTAAAAAGACCTGAAAACAAGAAAGTTATTGGTAGTAAATGGGTTCTTAAATTAAAATATAATCATGACGGCACTATCGAAAAATACAAAGCTAGGCTAGTTGCTAAAGGGTGCGCTCAAATCCCTGGTCTCGATTTCACTGAAAACTTTTCCCCTGTTGCTAGATTAAGTTCCATAAGAACAGTTTTAGCCTACGCAGTAGAACACAATCTCAAAGGTTACCAATTAGATTTTGTAATGGCCTATGTAAATGGAAATTTAGATGAAGAAATCTACATGGAAATTCCCGAAGGTTTTCGCGATGAAACTAATTCAGATAAAGTGTGTCTTTTAAAGAGATCATTATACGGTCTTAAACAGTCAGGACGTCAGTGGTACAAAAAGTTGGATGAAAAATTGAAATCTATGAAATTTAAATCTCTTAATTCAGATAATTGTGTTTATATTAAAAAGACGCCTAACAGTGAAACTATTATAATCGTTTATGTAGACGATCTTATCGTTTTTACCGATTCTCAGCAAACGTATGAAACAATTCGCGATAGTTTAGCTTCTGCTTTCAAAATGAAAGACTTGGGAAAATTACATTATTGCTTAGGAATAGAATTTTACCAAAATGAGAATTCAATTAAAATTTCTCAAAAGAAATACGTTGATGATATTTTAAATCGGTGTAACATGCAAAATCCTAAATCTGTGTCTTCACCTATAGATAACAGCAAAAAATTATCAAAAGAGATGAGTCCTAAAAGCGAAAATGAAATCGCTGACATGAAAAATGTTCCATTTAGAAATCTGATCGGATCACTAATGTACCTTTCAGTAGCTACTAGGCCAGATATCACATACGCCGTGAATTTCTTAAGTCAATTTAACAACAATCCGGGAAAAGAACATTGGCATGCTGCGAAAAGAATACTTCGATATCTAAAGGGAACCCAAGATCAAGGACTAATTTATACGAAAACAGGAAAACCACTCATCGCCTTTGTGGATGCAGACTGGGCATCAAATGTCGATGATAGAAAATCTTACACCGGTTTTGTATATATATTAAGTGGTTCAGCTATAACCTGGGAATCACGAAAACAACGCAGTGTAGCTCTATCTTCAACGGAGGCGGAATATATGGCTCTGTCTGAGGCCGCCAAAGAAACTGTCTACCTACGTCGTTTCCTGAAGGAGCTGGGTTACAACATAGAACACCCAACAACAATATACTGCGACAATCAAGGAGCTCCGAAAATTACAAAGAACTCTGTGTTTCACTCCCGTACAAAGCACATAGACATTCGCCATCATTTTGTGCGTGAAGTGTATGAACGCGGTGAATTAGATGTGAAGTACATACCTACCAGTGAAATGGGAGCTGATGTGTTAACCAAACCCCTGACTCCTGTTAAACATCAAAGCTGTTGTACAATTGTAGGATTGAATACTGTTTAATATGTATTTTGTTTTATTTTTCAGGAATAGGAGAATCAACGTCGAAAGGGGGTATGTTGGCAACCGACGTCGCTTCCCCTAGCGCATGCGCATGATAAGCAAGTTCTCTGCTGCGTAATACTTATACTTAGTAGGCAGTTAGCCAAAGTCAATGGTGAGTAATGCATGTAAGCGAGAAGGGCTAAGCGCTGTGTAATATCATGTTTCTACTCTGCTGTTCAACGTCTTCGTAGTTTAAATAAATGTTTGTTATGTACATAGAAGACGTCATTTTATTCTTCAAAATATAAAAGTACAATATATTTATGTTCTACCTTTGAATGCAACAATTAATATTACCCGCTTTCACATTATATATAGGTGAATGTACATAACGAGAATAAAAAGTTTTCGGAGCCATATATACAGATATGTTAGACAATAAATTACTGTTGCAAACTAGAAAAGTTGTATGAGGTCATTTTTTATTGTTCATTGTATGCAATATTGCGCTATTTTTTCCTGAAATATTTAAAACTGATTATCGTTATGACAGTAAATTTTTAACAAAAGCATGCCTTGATCCCAAGCAAATAAAACAAAGTCTGACTCATATGTACGTTGATCCATAATGAAATAACCAGTAACACAAATTTGCATGAGGCAAGACCATATAAAAGATGATTTGATGATTTGAGAGGCTTGAAAGCTGGAGATATTGTCATAACAAAATATTACTCTTACCTACAAGGAAAATATTGAATGATAAAAGACTTTCAGAAATAGCAATTTGTCATTGCTTTAAAAAACGGTACAAATTTAAGGAGCTTGATCACCCTCGTACAGTGCAGTTTAGCTTCAAATAATTATTATCCGTTCTCCAGACTGAAATCCGACCTTTTTCCAACGACATTAAGTGATGTTGATGGCCTGGAAACAGCAGTTACGGAACAAGACGCATATTACTTCAGGGACATAGAACTGCTTATAAAATGATGTGAAATGTGTACTGAGGTTGAAGATAGTATTGAAAAGTAAATTTTTAAAGGTGTCCTTTCTCCTTTTCTTTTAGAAATATATTAGGCAAGAAATGTTTGCCCATGTATTATGCATTGCTAAATACTTATATATTGTGCATGGCTAAAGGTGAGCTTGAAAAAGTCTGAACTATTTTCTGAATATTATTTTGTGAATTTTTAGCAAACATTAATAGATCAAAACATAAACGCTTTCAACGTTTAGATTTTAAACTAGGGCAGTTGCCAAATACACTGAGCTTTCATCTTGCCTCAACATTTGTTAGGGTTAGAGTACTAAGACGTACACATATCACACTACACTACCCAGCTTCTACATTTTCGTTTTTATGACTACATGAGATAGAATGAGATTCTAGCTAAACATCTCTTTCAAGACAGGGAGCAAAGTGATAAATTCGAGAGACAGTACTGACTCACATTATTCCAATTAAGTGGATTGGGATATTGTGAGTAAGATTAAGTGGATTGGGATTAAACGTATACTATAACAATTAAGTGGATTGAGATTAAGCATATATATGGATTATGTTTCCTAAGGTAGCTTCTAATCTGAAAAAAAAATTGTGATTAAAAAATTCTGTATGGCCATGTGTCATCATACTGAAACTCATACCCGGCATTGATAAGAATTCCAAGTATCATTTTCATATTTGAGAAGATATAGACATCAGAACGATAGTGAAGTGTCCATGTGCCTCAGTATGAATTTTTACGCAACAAATATATGTTTTTAAAACACACAAACCATCGTTTGCTCATCGCTTAGCAACATCCTGATGGAAAAAATAACAGTACCTCTTGTCCACTGTTTATATCATTTCCAGCCTCATGCAATAAGACTTCATTTAATTTCACTTACCGACAATGAACATATGGTAATATAGGCGGAAAACTTTGCTGCCGCATTAGAACATCTAAGTCAACTTGCGGAATTTGAATGATGCTGGCAGCGACTTAAATTACTCCTCATTTCATTTGCCGATCGACGTTGAATAACGTTTCCATCCTCTAACGTACGTGTATGTTTTCAAATTCGACCTACACCTGCTCCAATGCGTCACATTCAACGTGACGTAATATACAGAAAACATATTTTTATATTGCCTTATTATGAGGCCACAGAATAAAACGAAATTTAATCTTTTAAATCCGTTTGAACACAAATTCTTTACAAATAACTGACTTGTGTTCAAACACATTTAAAAGATGAAAATTCGCTTATTCGTTTATCCGAAAAGACGTTTATTCTTTTCCTTTTATCCTTTAATATATGGCACATTTGAAACTACAAACAATTGCTGAATTTATATCTGTAAACACTCATTTGAATTTCTGTATCTCTGTAATAAAATCATTGTAACCATATATTTCCTTTACTAAGCTATATAATTTGAGAAGCTTCACCTTTCATTTTTATAAGCTTTAGATTAAAATTTAGACACGATGAAGACTTGAATATTATTTTTTTTTTTGCCCTTAAATATATTATTTTAACTGGAATAAGAAACATTTGTGGCAAAACTCAAAATACTGTAATTTGCTTCAAATAATTTAAAAGTTATGGTCCTTTCATGCAGAATTACATAATTCATGATGTGGAAATGCAAATCACAATGAAGGAACTCAAAAATGTTTCCAAATAAGCATTGTTAATCAAGGATCTTTATTGAGAACGCCTAACGCTTACAAGACTGATATACATTTAAATGAGATTCTGAAAATATAAATAAACATCATATTCTTTAGTCTGTGTTTGGTGACTTCATTATGTCTTAAAATTACTTCATGTTTTTGTCACGATTAAAATAAAGAACATTCAGCGTGCCTACAAGATTACATTAACATTAACATTAACGAAAGGATATCACGTTAAAATATAAAATAATCGAGAAAATTAGGCATGTTTTATCTTGAAATTCTCCGTTTACCATTGTTTACGGTAATAACTGTAAACAATGCTAAAAGGAGAACTGTAATTAATAATATCATTTATTAAGTGCTAAATGAAGTATGATAATTACTAATACCATTTGTTGAACATTGACTTACTTGAAAAAATGACAATGCTGGGTAAAAGAGGGTTAAGAAGTTATACCAATGTTCTACAGGTATATGGCAACGATGAGAGAGGTAGACGAAGAAAATGATTAATTATAGTTATCAGCGTGCAATAGCGTGGACCACAAGGGAAGAAAAAGCATAATGATGTACTTAAAAAGTAGCTAATGGCGTAAACTTAAAAACTGTAGTTTTCTAAAAATAAAAGGGACGAAAGGAATTCCTGTTAGTAGACATAACGTAACGCTTTTTTCTCCACATGTGACAGAATTTATCTGCAACCAGCTTTCGAAAGTCTAGAGACATGCTATTAGCGATTTTCAGAACAGTGTTTATTAACATGGGTCTCAATAGGGAATTATTTCTTTTAATATGTCAGAAATGTTCTTCACATTGGTATGTACTCTCAAGCATAGAAATAACGTACAATGCACGTAACGTACAATTTGCGGCTACGTTGGAAACGGAAAGAAGTATTTGTGTAATTCGGGCAAACCCGCAACCTTAATTTACTGCTTTAGAGTTATTTTGCACTTAGTTCCTTATAATTCTATCTGTAGCTGACACATTTTGATCGTTGGTTGAAAAAGGGCAAATAACAGGATGAGGCTCATATTCAATAGATTTGACAGTTTGGAACCAATCTACAAATTCACTCTTCAAACAAAGAAGCTTCTTGGCATACATATTGTGCAAAACAAGCTTCCTTGAATATATTTTGTATTTATCATACTTAACGTATGATTTATGTAGTAATCAAATAATGTAGTATTTATCTACTTTATTATAGTAGTATCTAGTAGTATAGTAGTATATAGTATTATAGTAGTATCTAGTATTATAATACTATAGTAGTATCTACTTTATTATAGTATTTATCTACTTTATGTAGTGTTATTTGTATTTATCATACTTAACGTATGTAACGCATCATACTTAACGTATACCTAATGCTAGGTATACTTAACGTATTATGACATTTGTCATAATACAATGGGATGTTTGTCATAAAATACGTTTTGAAATCTGTCATAATACGTTGAGAAATACGTTGGGAAATTTGTCAGAAAGTACGTTGGAAAATTGCCAAGTTATGTAATTTAGCTTTTTATACTAAAGCAGTAACTTGCATATGAAAGTTTTACTTGATCGTTTACCTTCTTGAACTTTTCAATTCAAATCTTCAAATATTTCGTAATATCAATAGAAAAATAAAGACCTTGTAACCAGAAATAACATATAACTGAGCTGGCTTCCTTCCCTTTGATTTCCAAAAAGTGGTGGTTTTCGGCTGTCAAGTTCCAGAACATTTCAAGATTCATACAGCATTAGGATAACTAATGCAAGTCAGTGTAACAAAGAAGCCAAGAACATTTGAACTTAAATCTTTCTAGAAAGCAGAAAATTGTTTCTGGATTAAGTCACCCCATCTTATGAAATAATTAATTTTTTTGTTTATTTTAAGGCATTTTCCATCTTAATCACTTTTGAACATAGAAACCTTTTAAGTAAATGACAAAAATTAGGTCTTTCAAAAGCTTTATTTATTTCTTTCTGTAGGTGTGATATTCAGGCATTGAAAGAGCTCTATCCGAAAGTGCGCAAGGCAACATGGACAGAGTTTGCTAGTTTTTCAGAAGTTCTCACACAGATCTGGATACTACATCCTCCCAGTGTCAGTATCATGTAATAGTTTCATATTTAGTACATCTTCAAAACATGGCATTTCGAATCACAGTCTCGAAGAAATATAGCTAGTTGAGCAACTCCCCCGACATCTATTTTTCTCACAACACGAAATAGAATATTTAAACAAAGATAGGCATTTTTATTTTGAAGATTATATATTCGCCTTAAGGAGTTATATGCACCCTGATATTGGGTGGAATTCTGATTTTGATTACTACATTATACTTAAGTATTTTTCTATTATTTTCTCGGAGAAACCCTAGGGCCACTGAAGAAATGAGCCCTTTAAGATTCCGTGAGCTGCATGCAGGCCACAAATTTGACACATCTGATCTATATGCTGATTCTAAATAATGAAGCACATTTTCATTTAAAATACATTTGCTTTAAACTTTGAATAATTTCCAGTCCATAACTAAATCAAGTGGAATTAATTTATAACGGATAAATAAAAATAATAATAACTCTTTTCCTCTATTGTTCTAAAGGGTTATTGAAAACAAATATCAAAACAGCATGACTACTTAACATTAAATTCCAAAGAAGTCATAATTTAACTATCAAAAACCTACTTTTCAAGTTTCTAAAAATTATGTTGTTAAGACACTGGTTCCCAGAATAAAGAATGATTTAATGAAGTCCGGTAATGTTCTCATTCCTCAAATATCAACCAAACTAAAATGTGATAGCACTTAATATCACTGATGAATGATTTCATCTATGACTTTTACTAACATTTAAATAATGCATGCCGTTACAGCCAAAGCCTTTATATGAAAGTCATCACTTGTTAATTCTAATGGCATTCTCCGGAAGTTCTCAGCATCGAAACTGATGCAAAATGCCATTCCATTGACAATGAATGGTAAAAGCGGTCCATACGTCTGATGAGTATAATGAAAGGATCATTAGTCATTGACCATTATGAGCACAATAGGAGACGTATAAAGAGCTTTCTACGCTGTTTATGATTATGTTACTAGCGTTGTTTCAGTTTTGCATTTCCAAGTGGAGTGCTCTTTAAATACGTAAGCTTTACATATTTTGTAAATATGATTTCTTCTTTCATGCACAGCAGATATTAAAATAACAAAACTGAGAAAATATTCAATAAAATGATTTTTTCTCCAAGGGCTAAAACATTTAGCTGCTTTGTAATATCAAATACTGAAGAGTGTTAAAAGAATGCATCGTGAAATCGAAATAATAAAAAAGATTTTAATAATTAATTGCTTTGCAATACTTAATTTATTTTTCCCATAATTTATGTTCCTCTCACCGTTTACTTTCTTACTGCTAGCCATTCATAGCTTCTTCAAATTCTTTACCGAAACAAATATTATAATAAATTCAAAAAGTGACGCTAGATGAGGATTAGGCAAATAGTTTTAAGGGGTATCAGAAACCCCTATATCAACAATGTTAAATTGGCCACTTTCGATGTACCTTTTCTCAAAATCTGCTGTAGATACAAGCTTGAAATTTGTTCTGTAATTAAAGTATTCATATCTGATTATACTGAAATGAGCTTTTGAATTTTAGAGTAAATTACAGAATATTTTGTTAGGCATAGTAAAATTTAGCACTTTTCTCACACACAAATTTTTTTTTCTAAGTTTATTACTAAAAGTTCATTTCAGTAAATATTAGGGAACCTAATAAATAAGCCATAAAATGTTTAGATACCTGTGAGCAGTAGTTCCTGAGAAAAGGTACATCAAATATAAAAAAATCATGTTTGGAGAAAAACGCGTTTTTATGTAAAACTTCTCATTGATCAAAGCAGTAGATGACAAATTAAAACTAGATTTTTTTTACAGTTCTAATTTTCATAGAGGTTAAAGAATGGTATTTTTAGAAAGATAGAAGTGTAGAGAATTTGAAAATGCAAAAATCCGAAATCACAATTTTTTGAAGATTTTGGGGATCCAACACCCCTTAACCACGGCCAAAAAAAAGTTCTTATACTGTGTTATGCAGGCAGTTCCATGACGATCTTCTGCTGTGCCCGTATTACTTGCAGGACGCGATGGAGGAGGGCAGGAATAGGATAAATATATTGAGCCCACTCTTCGACTGAAGCTTTTTAAACAGTTCAAACTAGCATTAAAAATTAAAATTAAAAAGTATAAATACATCAAAAATGGAATCAGTTCCTATTGGTCTTCAGATGACAGACATACACGTTATCTCATTTTCAAATAAAAAATTAGAAAAGAAATGTACTTTCTTTAAGCTCCTTTTTCTCTACAGTCATTTTATTTAAGCAATATTTATGTGGCATTGCTATATTTCTAAATTAAAGCAATAGAAATAATGGAATAAGAATATTCGGAGAATGCTTATCCTTTCCAGACATATCTAGTATCCTTAACTTAATTTCATCGGTATTATAGTCATGCGTGTATACGAGCATATCCGCTGCAACAACAGATGCTCATTTTTGCTGCTGATTTCTGTAGCTTGCATACTAAATTGGGTAGGAAAGAGATGAAAATGTCGTTGCACATGATTTGATAACAGGGCGGATTGAGCAATTAGAAGGGTTCCATTTGGTTCATCAGTCGACTTATCCTCTTTATGCACTAGATAAACATTAAAAAATTATAATGATATATATATATTTAAAAATTTTCAAATCAAATTCGAATTAAGAGAAAAAAATCCGAAATAAGATGCTGATATCTCGAAGATTCATTAAATTCCGCTTTGGAAAGATTCAAATTCAACAATCCACACTACTTACAGTATGCCATATTTCGAATGCTATAAGATTGTTTCCAGGTAACAGTTGCAGTAAAAACTAAACATTAGCTTAGTTTCAAATTTTTCATTATATTATTTCAGTAAATTAACAAACTGTTCAGAAAATAGAGCAAAACATTTGTGTTTGTTGAGATTCAAGTGCATAGAACTACAAGAATAATGGGATTCTGAAAGTGGTATTTTTTTAGATCCTTCCAAACTTGATATCATGTCCTTTTTCTCATTCCAGAAATATTTTCACTTTTCTTTAATAATATTTAGAGGTAAACTTTATCTTATGATAATTTATAGTATGTTTGGCATGTTTTATGAATTTGTTTCAGCAAAAAATATAACAGAAAGAGATCGAATGTTTTGTCAAACCAAGTTTGGGTGTCAGTGCTGTCAGGGAATGTCGATATCAAGAACGGTTAGAAAGCCTCGAGGAGGAAAGTTTAATCTTTTAGGCCTAAGTATGAGCCTAGAACTGGGCGTTCTAGTTACGAGAAATCGAAAATTATAATACTAGCAGGGTTAGATTCACACATCTTCTACAAAAAATTTTGGAAAATATTCATTGCACACACTGAACTTGCTTGCATATCGTTTTGTTTCTGAACTTCAATAGACTTGCCTATTCTGTGTCACTGCTGAAAACGTTTGGCAAAATATACCGATTTGCATTTCTTTGTCAAAAGAAATTAAATGGTTGCTTTATACATATGCTCTGTGACTATAAATATAAATGGCTCTTTATGGTTACGTTATTCAAAAACGAACGTGGCTGAACACAAATGAAGTACAAAGTCTAAGAGATAAACCAGTACTGTATTTAAATGTCATGATATGGAATATATGACTCATTTTGAACTGCTAACAACTACCAAATAATGAATGCAATCTTTAGTTATTATCACTTAGGTTATTTGAAATCAGTTCATGATTCTGAGTTATCACTGATCAACGGATTTTATATTTGATTTGCCACCATTGATCAAGAGAATTTATGTGAGAATAAGCAGGATTAATTGAACTGGTCGACAAACTAGCAGGATGTTGTCAAGTCACATTCTATGAGATTGATTCAACAAACAGATAATAATGAGAAATCCTAACTCATCCATTGAATCATCTACATATTTATTCCTTCTAATTATTACCTCTTTTTGACGCTGCAGCATTTTCGTTGTTGCAAAATTTTCTAAACCAAATAAGGGCTAAAACTTTTATAATTGAAAATGACTCTTCAATAAAAAGGTTGCATGTTAAGTTGCTTGAAATACGTATAGAAGTTGTAATAAATAATTAATCCAATGTTAAGATATTTTATGATGGTCACTAGCAATTTTGGCCACTACTAAGGCCAGAAGCGGTGGGCATTTTATTATGGAGGCACGAAACAGGCGGCCACCGTTACTTCCTATGAAGGGACGGACAATTTACACCCAGGCCTTCTCCGGGATTCGAACATGAATCCCGTTGGTACGGCAGGGAGAGTCATTAACCACTTTCCCGTCTGGGTGGCAAATTAATAATTAGATTAACGCAAAAATATTTATTTTCATTTTAAGTTGTATGTACCAATTCTGCATTAACTTCTTATGCGTTTGGTGCCCAAGTGGCTTTAAAAGAAACATTTGAGAAAAATGTATATTTATTAGAAGGCTTTACATAGCAACAATATAATATAAAAATAATAAAAACGATACAAGACGTAGAATTAAACACACATATATTTACATGTACATATAACATAGATAGCCAGGTTTAATTCCATAAGGCGTTGAATATTAATCAACATATTAGCTATGTCTCCATTTCATCATAAAAACAATGATACAAGACATAAAACTAGATTTCTATGTTAAAGTATTAGTAATGACCAGAGCATTAAAATCAGTGTAAACTCTAACATCAACCTTGGCTCGAATAGCGGCGAACGAGCCGGCGCACCTGATGTAGAGGCTTCATGGTTTCCTTTATATAATACGGAACACAACTAAAGCTCTTAGAACATTTTTTTAAAGTTATTCTTCCCTCTAGGTAGATATTCCTCATAAATGATTTACCGTTATTTAAACAAACTAATCCAGTTTAGAATTCGCAAAAATGTATCCTTCAAATTAATAATACCGTGTTACTCCAAGTGTTTTCCCCCTTTAGTACTTCTCCTCCATTCCCTCCCTTGATAATAACAAGTAATTTATACAGAAATAAAACTTAATACAGTAATTTATACAGAAATACTTAGTCATAGTAATTTATACAGAAATACTTAGTCATTTTCTTACTTGTTTGTATGAAAAAGAAAGGATTTAAGGCAGAAAAATGCACGGAGAAATATGGTATAACTGCATTTTTAACTTTAATTTATGAAGTTAACTGACAGTCATATTATTCACGTCATTATGCCATTATTAAGCATGTCGGTGACGAAGGTAAGTTTGATCCACAATATGAAAGGCACTTTTCTTGGGGAACTTTTATCTTTTAATAGACTTTTTTTATCTATGGTATATTAAAAACTATCCTACATGACATCGAAGGTTAATTTTCTGAAATACTAAAGGTAATTTTGCTATATGCTTCATATTGAATGCATATCGTTATCTTAAGCAATAATACTGAAAGTTAACGTTTATGCTTTATCTAATCTCAGAGATGAAAATTTGCAGTTTCATTAAATTTTAATTTATGGAAATTTAAATTAGATTAGCAAATCGCTGATCTTTTTTTTTTTTTCAAATATTATCCTTAAACTCTAAGCTTGATTACCCAAAAAATGACACCCATGATATGCGCATAACCACCGAACGATAAGTGTTAACATATTGCACGGTTAATGTTACCGAACGATTAATGTTAACATGTTGCACAGAAAGGCATGAAGATAAAAATCGACAGGATAATTTTGGAGTTACAAACTAGAAAATGTGTTTATTCTCATCGGCGCTTTGAGACCTTAACGACATCGGAAAAACATTTTCAGCTCTTTGTAGCTTTTTATGGTTTAAGTTTTTTCAAAGGTATATTAACCACACTACATTTTTTATACGCATGCTTGGTAACTGTGACTAATCTTAGTAATCAGAATTAACTAAGCTCGGGAAATTTAAATATACGTGATAATTAATTTTATAAATTAACATCTGAATAATTTTATATCAAAGGCACATATAAAGATTTTTAAGCTTACTATATATGTAACTAACTCTTCTGCATTTATATATTCATTTCAGCCAGTTTTCCTTAGAAAGTCCTCCACGAAATCATCCCACTGCTTAGGCCGATAGCCCTAGTGAGCTTTGTCATAATCATTTGAACTAAAACCTTCACTGATAAATTAACTGTGATAATGCTTTTATTGTGCTGATTCTGGGTATGATGAATGCGGTATATTTTTTGTTTGATAAACACATGTATTCTCATCTTTGACGTCTAGCATATTTGAAATTCACTCCGTTTAGCTGTGACTAAGACTGATGAGCTTAGTTACGAAAGCTACTATAAAAGAAGTAATTTATTTTGATGTGCCTCTTTTTATATGCTATTTACTATCCAAGAAAAAAAAAAGCAGCTCATAAAAATACAATCGCATGTCAGTAATAATGACATTATGTCCAATGTACACATATCTCTATATAAGCTTAGAAGTAACAATATATTTTACGCAAATGTAAAGGAATGTTACAGTTTAGTTTAATAAAAATATTACTTCCTGAGAAACTTATATATTTTCGGATTTGAAGGAACTGTGTTTTAATGTAAAATAGGCTGCCGAAAACTAAAATTACTATTCAATTGATGGATATAAAAGAGTGATAGAATTTTGATGTTCAGCTATTTCCTATTCAACGTTCTTTTGAATTGCAAGTTTCTAAGGGTTGGTCTAAGGTTTCTAAGATTCCGAAAGTGACATCGTTAAATGCAAAGAAACCAAAGTGATCATTTTTTAGGAAGTCATATATTGCTTGAAATCCTTCAATTTCTTGGTCTCACTATCCTTAAGAATATTCTGAGTATGTGAAAAATGAAAGGAAATTATATCTTGGTTCCGTTTTATTACGTCGTTTTCTTATAAACCAGATGTTTTCATTTAAAGAAAGTTTCACATAAAGAGAGTTACATTTTATATCTGAAATTTCCATTTTAAAGCATTTTCAGGGTTATCTAAATTTTTTAAGGAATGTAAAGGGAAGAAAATACTGCTAATTTTTGTTGTATTTAACGATCTACATGTTACATCTTCTTTAATGCGTAGGCACATTTGGGTTAAATGACAGATTTTAAAATTAGCAATCCGTATTAAAATGTCATGCGGCTTTAGATAGTTGGAGGATTATGATTTCGATAATACTGCAGAATTAGGAAACGTAAAATACAAGACCAATAAATTCCAAACAGTGCAGAAGTAAACAAGGAAAATAAAAGAATATTAACAATAATTACTGAAAACATTTATTTTTTAAATAAAAAGTGCACAAATAAAGAATTTATTTTAAACATTATTTTAAAAATGCACAAATATATAATCAATTCATTGCATCAAGGAAGAGAGAACAGCATTTCAAACATCTGCATCACAGTTAAAATAATTAGGAAAGCGTTGCAATGGTTTGCTTCCACTAAAGTATTAGCTTGTTCTTTATAATCTTCATGATAATAATGGCATATTATGAAGAAATCAGTTCAACTCAAATTTCTAATGTAATCAACAAAAGAGAGACCCAGTTCTTATCTTCTTTATATATATATAAGCGGCTAAAGTGTGTGTCGCCGATAGTTTATTGTTGCCACTCGGAAAAATGAGCGTGGAAATTAACGCTTCCGCAGTTTTTAATTAATATCTCGGCCGATTAAAGTCATACGAAAATGAGAACGGTATCGATTGATTCGGAGAATTTTTTGTAATCCGAGGATACGCGTGTCGAATTTCAACTCGACGCTGTTCCGTAGATATTCGAGAAAAAAGAATTTGGCACGTAGCCAAAGCCCTCCAATAGGGAAAACCTAAGAAAGAAAGTGGAAAATGTTGGGAAAAATTAGGTTTTAATTGATATCTCGGGTAATTAAAGTCCCAAGAAGACGCCAATGGTCAAAATGGAGTGCCACGGACCTGCAGAATCAAACGGTGTACTTCGCTGAGCCCGGGAGCCAGCCGTTTCGGAGGAGAACATGTTACTTCACCCCAATATATATATATATCCGGCTTAAGTGTCGGTTTGTCGTTTATATATTATTGGTTGCTTGCGTAATTGTACTAGACAATGGGGTGAAGTTGCCACGGCACAGGGTTGCCGTTTCAACTGAGACGTAGACAATTTCCTGTAAAACTTGCCTTTGCTATGACCATCAATAAGTCCCAGGGCCGAACGCTTAAGCGTGTTGCCATTTTTTACCTGAGTTTGCATTTGGACGCGATCAACTTTATGTTTCCTGTTCAAGAGTTCGTGAAAGAACGGACGTAAAATTAAAAATAATGGATGGTCCTCTGCAAGGCGAGCTTAAAAATAATGGAAAGATCTACACAAGAAATGTTGTGCCAAAGAGATCTTTGACATGTGAACATTTAACATTTCATTCTTTAAATCACCTTTACTGATTGAGCTAGCGGTGGGCTCTAAAGAAATGTACCAGCGGTTTCCTTCATTTCACTCTACTTTAAGCAATTAAGCAAGTAGACGGGGGAAACCCCGTTGGCCAGCAAGCAAAGGGGCGTCCTCGCCGGCTGCCCTGGGTAATTCAGTTTAAATTAGCAGACACCTTTGCACAAATCATTTTAATTACAATTTATAATATCTAGAACAGCGATCATTTCGAATGACCGCCAGGCTTTCTAGTTTATAATCCAAAATCATCAATCTGTTTATGCAGAACAAATATTAACATAGCTAAATAGTTAGCTAAATCATAGCAAGCACAATCAGTGAACTATTACATTCTCAAAGAGGCATTTATCTGAAACAAATCTGATATGTTTAATTCATTCTTAAATAACCTACTTTAATTTAAACTAAAAATAAACAAATTTGGAAAACTTTCAGAGAGTTCAAAAGAGTTTGAGAAGCTTTTAGCGAAAGCTTACGAAGAGGGAAAATTCTTGAGAACAAATGATAACACTCTCTTCCCTTGTTCTTATTTATAAAATTTTTATTCTAAGCGTAAATAAAATTTATATATTTCCATATAAATAATTATAACCTTCTTTATTTAGTTCTATAGAGCTCTAGCTTTGTATCGTTTCGATTCCAATAATGCTCGTAGCCTTCAAGAGAAATTGCTAAAAATTATTTTCATCAAGTTTTGTGAATGTTCATTCGTCAATAAAGGTATTTTCTTATTATTTTTATGGTTAAAAAATGGCTATTCGCATATAAATTCATTCCCAAATAAAGCAGTAATTTCTGTAGCAAAAATCCGTAACTAAACTTAATTACTCTTTGACAAGTACGAGTGTAAGTTAATAAACTGTGCGTGTTTTAGCCTATAGATAATTAACAAGCTATATTTATAGAATTTCCTGGTGGATTATCCATGTTCGTTTTCAACGCAAATGAAAATAATGTAAACTCGGTTTACAAATATATATATCATGAAATCTTTGTAACATCATAACCTAAATCTCTTTGCGAATCGCAAAACATTACTTTGATACATGCGGCCCACGAGTGGCCAGTCTGGCACCCGTGTTTTAGAGAATAAACTAGTCTGCCAAATCTATTGGCAATTTGATTTCCCTTTTGAGTTTATTGGACGCAACTGCAACATCCGTTTTAGGGAAAATGTTCTTTTTTAACAGTATTTGTGTTTTGAACTGCACTGATGGAAGAATCTGCTCCAAGCTGTGATTGACAACGTTGAAAGTATGAAATCATATTGTAACTGGTGTGCATGAATTAAAAGAGATAATTTAAGCATTTTGTTTTCTTATACTTAATTACTTCCAGAATCTGTATTCAAACATTATTTCTCTATTATGGGCTTATTAGTATTATAAGAGCTACCAAATGCATAAATACATTCAGTAGAAACAATTATTAGATAAATATAGTACACTACTCTAACATCTGCCTTTAATATGTTAAGCAACTCGTTGCAGTAAACTCAACAAATACGCGGAATTATGGTTGTCCGAACAGAATACTAAGCGAAATAAATGTTTAATTTGTATACTTCGTAAAGCATTACATGTTATATTCTATACTAAAAAAGGCGTAAAACCTTTTAAAAAACGTGGATGATGCAGTGAAAACGAACATAACACAAAACACGAATATCTAGTATTTGGAGAGACTTAACATATTAGAGCAATCATTTTGGTGATATTTTACAGAAGGAAAAAATAACTCGATGAACTTGCACCTTACAATCGATATGATTCGATTGCACCTTACAATTAATATGATTACCTAAATTAATGCTACGCTCGTAGTTGCCAGAGTTTGGCGACCTCTACCTAAGTACCCATTTCGGAAAACACAGTGAAGTTATTATATTAAATACTAAATTATTCTTATTCATTAAATATAATAACATATACAGTATATTAATAACACAAAATGCATTTAAGACGGACAAATGTAAATTTTAAAGGATAAAGGCAAATGTTAAATTTTCAGCTAACAAATTCAAAAGATTAGATATTTTCTTTGTTGCGTAATAAATTTCTTAAACTTTCACAGAATGCCTCTTCAGAATTTGATTTTAAAAATGTATCGTGCTCAGGTTTTCTTCATAACTTATGGTGCAAGTATGTGCGAACATTTACTAGTATATGAAGCCCCTCACATTTTTTGTTTTATTCATAGAAGAAGCTGATTATTCATCTTTTTAATGTGGTAAAGAAGGACAAGGCGTTAGTTGTTCTCACGGAATAAAAGTGCTATATTATCTTTTTTTTTTTTTTTTTTTTTTATTATTATTATTATTAAAAGAAACACAACAAGTTCCCCATGTACCACATAGTATCACATGGGGCTTACAGAAGTAAGTAAGAAACACAACTAAACAGAAGCGAAAATTGAAATAAAATTAAGGATGATTACACAGTTTTACAATGAATTGACAAAAAGTGTTAAACGCACTTCTCTCGGAAATAAATTGGTAAAACTCTGGAGGCCAGTTAATATTAAAATTTTTCAGTCCCAGTTTCAAGACTTTTCTTTCGTTCTCATATTTAGGACATAGAAGAAGCACATGTTCTACATTCTCCTCGCCGCCGAGGACACAGTCACAGACAGACTCAGGACTCAACTTAAATCTGTTCAAATAACTTTTAAAATTCCCATGCCCAGTAAGAAACTGGGTTAATTTATAATTTGTGAAGAAATGATGACACGACAATCTCATTTTAATAGAAGGGAAAAATCTTCTAGTTAAACTCCCTTTATTTGAATTAATGAATTCGTGATTCCACGACTCCACAATGCTTTTATACATGACCTTCTTATAGAAGGAATTAGGGATATTGACAAAAGTGTCAATTTCCTGCTTAGTCGCAGTCTTAGCAAGGAAATCGGCTCGTTCGTTCTCAACAACACCTGTATGACCACGAACAAATGAAAATGAAACCGAAATATTTTTATCCTTTAGATTTTTCAGTTCTTTTTGAATCTCAATAATGATATTATTAGAAGAAGAAATACATTTTAAGATCTCCAAGGATGAAAGGGAATCAGTACAAATGAGATAGTCTGAAACAGCACTGTTTTGTTTAGAGACCCATTTGACGGCGAAGTTTAAGCACAAAAGTTCAGCTATGAAAACGATACATTCATCTCTGATTCTAAATTGAAAGTGCTCAAATTCAAGACCATTTTTGAAGACAACAAATGCGAGACCAACCTTGCCATCAGTATAGCAAGTTACAGGCGAATCATCTACGACTTTATTGCTAAACTGAATAAAATTAACAGCATTTCTTTCTGAAGGATGAGGGAGATCAGATAGAGGTAATATACAATCATACTGAGAGACAGTAGAAGCAGAAATATTTTCCTTATAAGCAATAGAATGAAGAATGGCAATGTCAATTGGAGGAAAGCCAGAAATTGCATAAACAGACTCATAGCTTACGGTACGACGATATCCACATATGAACCGCAGAAGTATCCGCCTTTGAACACGTCGTAAATATCTATAATTTATCTTCTTCTTGAGCGATATACCCCAGACTCTAGAGCCATACATAATGAAGGGGGCAATTCCTTGTTTATAGATGAGCGAATGAACGTTGTAATTAATACCGTATGTGTTGCGTGCAATACGACTTAATCCACGCTGTAATTTATCACATTTCTCTGATACATAAGTTAAGTGTTGTTTCCAAAAAAATTTACAGTCAAGAAAAACCTCAAGATATTTCATTTGCTTTATCACAGTCAAACGGGTTCCATCGAGAGATAACTGAAATGCATCATAACAGATGTTTCGCTTTTCAATAATCATAACCCTGGTTTTATCAGGATTAAAATCTAATTTAAAACCTTTTGACCAGTTGGAGGCGAAATTTAAAGTCTCTTGTGCCTGTAAAAAAGTAGCAGAAAGGTCCCTACTCTGGAAGCAAAACAAAACATCATCCGCAAAGGCTATAGTATCACAACAAGCAAGATTTTCCAGTTTTAATAGGAGATCATTAATAATAATATTCCAAAACGTAGGTCCTGAAACAGAACCTTGAGGGCAACCCCTTTCAAGGTGACGAATTGCAGAAGCCGAGCCCAATTGCAATTTGGCCGCCCGATCATTTAAAAAATCAGCAGCAAGTGAAAAAATATTCATTGGAAGTTCCACTTTTTTGAGAAGATTGAGAATACAAGGCCACCACGCATAGTCGAAGGCGCCCTTAATATCCAAGAAGACCAAAATAGTGTGCAAGTTTTTCTTTTTTCCTCTCTGAACAATTTCATTCAAGCGTAAAAGAGCGTCTTCAGAACTTTTTTGAGGTGTAAAACCATACTGATTACCAGAAAGAAGGTCTCTATGGCGGAGATACCAGCAAATTCTGTTAATAAAAAGTTTTTCCAAGCACTTACCCAAAACAGGAAGTAAGCTTATACACCTAAGGTTATCTAGGCAAGGAATCCTAGACTCATTTCCTTTAGGAATAAGAATTACTTGAGCATGTTTCCAAACACGTGGGAAAATGCCAACATTTAAGCAAACGTTAAAAAGTTTATGGAGAAATTGAGGAAACATTAAATGAAACTGTTTAATAATCTCGTTCGAAATAGAGTCAGGACCAGGTGATTTATTTGGTTCCAGCATAGAAATAACTGTATTAACTTCATCACAAGAAAACATATGATCTACAAAAGTAGAATAAGCAGTACGCGCAGCTTGACGGTATTCCTTATGCAAATCATCATCATTTTCCTCTAGATCCGAGGGGAAAGATTTCTGAAGCACAGCAGTAATTGTCTCTTCTAAAGAGTTGGTTGTCTCTCCAATGGAAAGACAAATACCAGTTATTTCAATTTTTTTCATGAAATCTCTTTTAACTCCATACGTGTAATTCTTTTTCCATACATTGCGAACATCAATGGTCGAAATGCTATATTATCAAAGCAGTAACTTCCTGCGTTGCAGTATGAGACGAAACCAAACTTAAGTAGTTTCTAATAAGTAGGAAACATGCTAAATAAAAACTGAACTGAATTAAAATGTTGACTCTTACTGCGAGTGCCTGACCTAACTTCGTAGCTGAAGGCGTAATGAGGCCAGCGCTTAGTTTGGTGCAGAGAGCTTTGTTTTGCAAAACGTATAGCAGTATATAGTGATGCTGTGTTAAGAATATAGTCAGCTTGATGTAGCGATGTGTGCATAAGGAAAGGAATGCTTTCTTCTTGGGGGACCTTCTAAGGGAAATAACATCCTTGCAACCAGTCCGTTCGCCCCGATTCAATCGGAGCCCCGGATGGATCTACTAATGTTTAAAGTTTAGCGACTTTACCGCTCGGCCGTTGGTGGGCATTCTCAGAAGAAGATGTAAATTTTTCTAAACTTGTAGTGTTTATGTGGCAAGAGAGCGAGCCGAAATTCTCCAGAGAGGTCGGTATCAGGGAAAGAGGGAAAGAGAAACCCACAGACTGCACCTCGCGGGGTTCTGTTTCGGAATTCCAAAATGGAGAGAAAGCTTAACAAGTCAGCTAGTAAAGCAATACCTCGATTATTTATGGTACTGGGCAGAGGTGATGGTCCAGCTCTTACGTGTACGACTTCTCTATCTGGCTTCCTTCGAAAGAGTAATTTTACGATTTCATTTTCTCCAAAACAAATACCATAAGTTTTTCTCGTATCACTTCACATATTCCACATCGATTAATTTGTACCTTGAAAAGCTCAGAGTTTCTTCCGAATTCTCTTAACAGATTTCTTTCGATTCTTTTGAACCACTCAGGACTTGTTTATTCAGAGGACCCTGCTATTGTTATCTTCTTTTGTTCCCCACCTAGATATAATAGGAAACGTTTATTTGTTCCTTTTCCAAAAGTTAATTTCAAACTCTTTCATCTAAATAAACGATATCAGTAGAAAAACTAGTTCTAAATATGAAATAGATAATACATCTAAAAGAGAGTTCACAGATGTTTCGTCAAATCTGAAGAAAATTCTGAAGAAACTCGAATCCTGAATCATACATCACGGGTTATAAGGAAAATGCAATAAAATTATGGCAGATTACAAGGTAGAAAAACGGGTGTTTACAATATGTCCAAAATGAATTTAGGCTCACGAAAAATTTGCAGAATTTCTGCTTTTCGATTTAAAGCTGAATATGTGCGCTAAAGGCATAAAAAAAATTTAAAAGAAACAGAGGTGTTTTTAGGTAAATGAACCGTATTAGCGTTACCTGGAGGAAACCATGAAACATTCTTTACAGTCAGTCTATTCGCCGTGATTCGAATCTCCTTCAAAATACCAGTCTCCAATGGCCTTGAACACGATGTTTAAAACTTTCGTAATTTGAAACACTGCGCTATTTACCACTGGCGTAAAATAGATTAGTGCATTGGTCATTTTTATTGCATTTCATTTATGCTATACTCTGAGTCTTTATACACTTAGCGTATTTATTATTATGTAAACTGGTCGTATCTATCCCAAATTAAATATTATATAAGACACCTTTCCACGGTTAAATGATTTCTAGAATTTCTTGGAATCTGGTCTAATATTTCAAAGATTATAATTTTACTTCTGCTACTCAACTTTTAAGTTACTGCTTATTATTGACAACCATGATATACATCTTTCGCTTGTTATTTCATCTTTCATTAGTTTATATTTTCGCCCTTTATTTCGGTCAACTTGGCGATTTTCTTAATTTCCAAAACTGATTTTTGAAAATTTGAAATCTTACAAATAGCGCTGTGTTGCCATCTCCTTAGCTTTTAAATATTTTACTATTTCTCTACAGCATATTGGCGGCCTATTTTAATTTTATGTATTTACTAGCAGCTTCGCTGCGAGCCTTCTCTGGCTTTTAAATGTACCGGAAAAATGGCCGAAGGAAACACCAAACGTTAAATTTAAAAACTGCTTACTCTGCAGAACCTCTCCTTTTACTCTGCAGAACAACTTCAGAAAAAAATGTTATTACGTATAACAAAATTACATTGAAATAAGCAATATCCCTTAATACAAATATTAATTATACTAATAAATAAATTAACCAACTTCCCTTTGCAAAACCTTAAGAACTGAAATGGAATAAAGGAGGTTAAGAACTTTGTTTCCTAAAAAAATCACTCAAAACTTTTCAATATCTTAAAGACAGTGAAATGAGCAATAAATAACATAAAATAATAATAAAAAAAAATCTAAAAAACAAAGTGTAATTAGCGATATTTTATCTTATATTTTCAAAAGAAAAAATTTACAATGAAATAAGCTATATCCCTTAATACAAATATTAATTATCCTAATAAAAATTAACCAACTTTCCGTTGAAGACAAAAATCATGCAAAACTTTTCAATATCTTACAAATAGTGAAATAAGCAAAAAATAACATGAAATCAACTCAAAAAAACAAAACAAAAAAAATCGCACAGAATTTTACTCTGCAGAACAACTTTATCAAAAAAAAATCAATAAAAATGTATTATCTATAAATAAATTACAAAGAAATATGCCAATCTCTTAAAAACAGTGACATAAGAAATGCGATCTAAAATTGTTGCCAAACCCATATTTCTAAAAGAATGAAACCATTCAAAATGATGCGATTTGATCAAAAATCTATGAACAACAATAAGAAAGGAAAATTGTTGCCAAAGTAACATTTTTAAAGATGTGAGATATGAGAAGTGTACTCGGAAGCTTCATTTAAAAATCTTTTTAAAAATACAAAATATTATCATTTTTCCAAAATTCTTTTTGTAAAAGCAGTCGCAAGGATGAAAGTTTAACGTGTCCAAAAATCAAAAAAAAAAAAAAAAAAAAAAAATAATAATAATAATAAATAAATAAATAAACTGTACATTTTTAAAAATAAACTTTTTTTAGAAAAAATCCCTTTGAAAAGGTGTTAAACTCACTTTGTTAAATAAATGCGTATTTAATCGCTTTATTGAAACACGAAATTTATTTTAAGTTCGTAAAATAGCTAAGTGCCTACGTTTCATGACGATGTGAAAAATGGAGTGTGTAGAGTAAAATCCCTATTTCCTATAGCCAACTATGTCTCAAAATGACGAGATTTCGTCACAAATCATTAAAAAAAAAAAAAAAAAAAATTCTAATTCGAGTTTTGAAAAAATTGCGGTAAAAGCGCAGAATAGGCTGCATCAACAAAGTTCAGTAGGAGGAGCTGTGTGACGTCCATAAATGGGTGGGACTAAGCTTATGAAGTCACAATGTAGTCATGGTAGTCTCGCATTTACACTACGTGTACTTTCTATTTTCTCTTAAAAATAACAATAATAAATTATTTATTATTGTAAATTAATATCAAATTCTTTACTTTTGATTTACGTTTATAACATTTAAGCTTAGGCGTTACTCATAATAAGTATAATAAATTGTTGATATTTAAAATTACCATGATACAGTGAGCGAATTCTACCAATTATTAAAACGATAAACAACGTCGCAGTTTCTAATACTTGTAGAGCTTCAATGTTTTCAAAGATTTTTATTAAAACATTTATACAAATAAAAAAAAAAGAAATTAAATTCATATTGTGGAACATTTCAATTTTCTCATGTTTGCAAATTACCTTCTTGCTACGTAACGACATAATTACTTACATACCAATAATTAGACAATTTTCCTTATTTTCTAAAAATTTTAAACTTTACATTTAATAAAAAAAAAGAATATTTTTTATTGCATATGAACATCATTACACAGCTTTCATATAAGTTTCCTAAATTCCTAAATCACGCCATATTCTGTGTAGGCATACTAGAATTCTACGCATTAATAAATAAAAAAATCTAATTTTTCAGAATGAAAGAAAATAATATAATAAAATAAATACTACAATCTTGGAACACAAAGCAATGCTTCACATACGCACACACCACATATTATCAATGAAGTCATATTATCAAGTGCAATTACCATACCAAACACTACGTATTAAAATATGAGGTAAACGTTACTTCAAGGGTTAAAGTTTACAGTTTTGCTACTGTTGAGTAGATCGTCGGGCTATCGATATATATCGTAAGTCGGAAAGCGTTATAAACATATCAAAACCAAAAAATTAAAAATACAATTTAAATGAAAAATGACGTCTTAAATATAATTCACAATTAAAACAATAATACAGATTTTAAATACACAAACGATATGTTAAACATTGCACATAAATAAAGTTACATTACTGCTCGGCATCACACACAACCTCGTTTTCCCTTTTACACAACGATCCGTATTCGCTTGAAAAACATCAAAGAATTCCACAAACTCGGCGTCCATGTGCTCATCCATCTAGTTTCACTTAACGAAAAATCAGAGAATTGCTCAAACTCGGCATTTCGCACCACATTGACTTTGCCTATGTGCACATCGATCTATTTTCACTTTAAAAAAAATCCCAGAGTTGCACAAAATCGGCATCGCGCACAACCTCGGCATTGCGCACCACATTGGCTTTGCCCATGTGCACATCGATCTATTTTCACTTAAAAAAACATCCCAGAATTGCACAAACTGGGCATCGCGCACAGCATTGGCTTTGCCCATGTGCACATCGATCAATTTTCACTTTAAAAAAATCTCAGAGTTGCACAAGCTCGGCATTGCGCACCACTCAAAATCGTCTATACGTCTCAAAACCGTCTCTCTAGTAGTTTCATATGGTTCCACAAATTGGGCATTTATACGATATTGCAATCAAACTTTTCTCCATACACCACTCAATAACGCTCTTTTTGCCTCTTCGTTCCAACTTATTAAAAAAATCCAGATTGAAATACTCATCCATTCTGCAGTAAGAACCGATTTTGACACACTCATCAATAATCAAAACATTCTTTAAGCAAAAGAATTCTTTTCTGTATTTTCAGAAGTTACGGTTATAATTTTTAATTCATGCATTCAATATTTTCAATCGTTTGGTAATGATCGTTTTCAATTGTTTGGTATCTTAATAACATATTTGTCAGAGATAATTCGTTGCGTTAAATGCTAACACTACCACACACCACACAAAAGTAGATTTATAATTTAAAAAATCTCGCACAGAACATTATAAACCTACCATTTCAACTCAGTTAAAACTTCATTTAAGTTTTCTTTAAATACGAAGCTATAGCATACTTATAACTTGTTTTTAAGGAGAGGCGTAACCAATATTACGTCATAAAAAGGCATGTCCAAGCATAAGAGAAGTAAACACAGCATCGACTGATGCAGCCTATTCTGCGATTTAGCCAAAATTGCTTCGAGGTGCACTGGCTCTCGTCTAGATGCACCTATGTGCCAAATTTCGTATCCGTGGGGTCTATTAGCTTACGCGCAGCGCGAAAGAAAGACACACACACTAACACACAGACAGGCTCTTTCTTTTATTATATAGTTGCGTTTTTCTCTTTCTGACACTAGTTGTTACGTTATTTTCTTCCTTCACCTATGTACGGGGTCCGTAGATTTGGATTGAATAACGACGACACTTGATGAAGTATCGAAGCACACTTTATTTACCAGCATTGTCAGGACATCTCCAAAACACGTTTTACAGTCGTCGATGAACTACTATAAACACGCTGACACGATAAGCGACACAGCCTTCAGGTTATCAGGCTATCACGGTGGAGACAGCTTCACGGCGAAGCACTAGATTACAGCTCTCGACTCTGCTTGGTCTCTCTCGGAACTCCACGTACTCTCGAGACTTTCCACGCTACAACTCGTGAGGCACACGACGATACACAAAAGTATAGCTCTCGACTCAGCACAGTCTAAGACAAAACTCGGCGATGCACTAAAAGACTCTCTCGATGCACTCGACAACCAACTCGGCGCTAGACTTCGAGACACTCGCTCAATGACTGACTTTCAGCTCCCTAGACGAGGCACACACACACACTGAGACACACAGACAACGGACCAGCAGGGTTTATATATATAGCTTTCGGCTTGTGTTCGAGAACATTCTGGGCTAAACCTGTAAGAATTCGTTCCAGAAGGTTCTCCATCCGTCCATGGTATATCGCCAATTTTGTCGCCAAATGGGCGATTTCTCTCCAAATGTGGCAACCATGCCTTCCCTTGCCATTTTATGGCAACCCTAAAACTGCTTTGCGGGGAAGCCATCTTACTGTGCCTGTACATTTCGTAACAATATGTAGAGATGAAACAGTAGATTCACACATACGTTTCCGGAAAAAATGAGAGTTCATGGGTGGATTATTTTTTTTTTTTAGTAAGTAAGGTAACTCCAACACGGAAGAGGAGTACAACTAGCATGACTAAAAATCAGTTCCAGTATTTCAGAAGCTGAATAGCAAAAACCATGATATATGGCTTTTAAAAGCTCTCTCTCGAGTGTTCTGTTCTTATTAGTGTCAGCTTACGGAAATAGAAGTCTAATAATAAGACAACTGGTTAATAAACATAAAATCCGATTTGTTTTGCACTTCAAATATTAAGTGTACAATACGTTTTAGTTGCTTCCTTTCATGCTCCTGTTGCATTCATTTTAACTTTTAGGGATTATAATAGATAGAAGCCGAGACAGAAATCCAATGCTGTTAGAGTAAATATTAGATAGTTTGGCTTTTGGAATTCAACCTTACCACTTTTTTCACGCTAAATATTACATTAACTTTTCTATTACAATCCTATAAAGGCTTTTTGTTGTATATTTTCTAGAGGGAAAATATTAAATTTCTTACTCCAGAAATCTTTGAGAATAATCGTAATAATAGCAAGAATAATAATAGTAACATACTGAAAATACAAATGCTAGCAGACGCTAACTGAATAGAATTAATCTAAATAAAATGATAGGGAAAATATTTGGGCAGAGAAGATACAGCCGTAAATTTACGACGATGTATAGTTGTTTCTATAGCAGAAAGCGCTTTATATGGAAAAAAAAAAAACTTAGTCAATTAAAAGCATATAAATTTACATTATGCATTGGTACGTAATTAAATTATATGAATACGTATGGCAGAATATTTAGTTTGACACCCAAATAAATGTACTTAATAGTTTCTTAAAACATATGCAGTATGTATTTATCTTCTTATAAGACTTCTTGACGTATTTATCTTCTTTGACGTCCGCAAAATTCATTGAAAATATAAAAATAAATTAGCGCAAATAGTAATTTTATAACAAAAAAATAAGTGATCCCGATAATCGGTGTCCGAACAATTGGAATTGTACTCTTAAACTACTTACAGATCTTGGCAGAAAAGAGACTTTACTAAAAGCCATTTGGGTACACGTTAGCTAAAGTAAAAAATATTTAAATTAATTACTTAATTTAAGAGCATACATCCTCACTTCTCCTGAAATACATTTCATAGTCCGGTAATTAGTAGCACTTTCGTTCGTGGCGTTTTTGGAGTAAAATGATATTGGTTTTTTATAGTGTGAAGTAAAATTTATTTAAATCAAAGATGCCCCATTATTATTGACAATGTTTTGCCATCTTTCAAGTAGAGCCATGATTCCAACGGTGGCGTACTTCTGTGGTTTCTGGTTTAAAAACTGAGTCAAGTGGTCTTTGGAGGCCTCTTTTGAAACCAGCCTAATCCTCTGAGAGAGTTCTGCAGAAATCGGAACAAATAATTGTCCGATGGTGCTATGTTTGGACTATAAGTAGGGTGTATCATAACTTCCCAACCACGCTTGTGCAACTTTTGACGGGTCAGTCAAAGAAGTGTGTGGTAGGGAGCTGTCATAATGAAAGACAACACCCTTCCTGTTTTCATTTCAAGCAGTTTTCTTTCAATTCCCTAGTGCAGTCTCTCTAGTTTTCCACAGTAGAGCTAAGAATTAATCATTTTAGCTGCTGGAAACAGCTAATGGTGGACAATTCCTTTCCAGTCCCACCATACACACAACATCACCTTATTTGAAGTCAATCCTGACGTCGTGACAGTTGACGTCTCCCATCACACACGATCTTTTATGCTTACGATTTTTGTACCTGATCCATTTTCACCTCCGGATATGACACATTTAATAAATGGCTCGAGTTCGTTGCGTTTCACCAGCGTATCACACATGTTAAATGCAAAATATTGCGAAATGCAGCAAAACACATTATTCCTTACTTTTCTCCGGCCCACCAGCGGCTGAGCGGTAAAATCGCTGAACACTGGTAGTTCGGTCCGAGGTTCGAGTCCCGCGAATGGGCTGGCTGCATGGGCGTTTTCAAGGTTTTCAACATCTGTAACGTGTATACGAGTCAGTTTCCCTTAGAAAGTTCTCCACAAAGGCATCCCTCCCCTTAGGCAGATAGCCCTAGTCTGCTTTGCCGTATTTAAATAAACCAAACCAAACCTTACTTTTCCCCATTGTCTAACGCACACAGCTTTTCACCCACTTCACCACGTTTGATGATCATACACTCAGTACTCACAGTAACGCTCGAAGAATCACCTTTCCAACAAGTGCTCAGCTGCGTCGCTGTAAGTAGTGTTTCCTGTGTTATTTGTTACTGACGCCATCTATTGAGAAAAATGCCACGGACGTTTTTTCATAATAATATATTTAAGTAAAGGTGCAATAATAGTGCAAAAAATTTAATATTCAAACATTCTTGTGTCTTGAAGATATATTGCAATGTTAACGTCTTAGCACATGAACATACTATTGATGTGCTTATCATTTTTATTAAAGTTGAAACACATTTACTCTATGAGCCCGCCATGTTGAAAATAAGCATCAAGGGATTTTTGTCGTCTGTGGAGCTAGAAATCTTATGTTCGTGTTAGCAACATTTTTTTAGATCAAAAGCTTTGTGACGAGGTAAGCTTTCAAAATCACTCTGCGTGGTAAAGATATCTCACCGCATTATTTGTTACAATAATGCGGTATACAAATGGTCATTAAAGCATGAAATTAACCCCTTGGCCTACACGATGTCTGCCAATTGCGCGAGCTATAGTAAATAAGAAATTCGGACGCGCGCCGTGCCATTCAACTGTTCAGTCGCGTACCCCAACTGGCGCAAAATGTATATTTTTCATGACGTATATATTTCAGTGTAACGAAAGAAGTTGTGTAATAATAAACAATGTTTAGTTACAAATAATAATTTTAAGAAGTCTAGGGTGTAATCATAATCAATTGATCAACTAACAAAAATAATTGCATGATGGGTAGAATGGGTAAGAATCTAGAGCGGGACCGACCCGCCTGGCAACGAAGCCTCTTAGTCATACGCCCCCCCCCCAGCTACCACAAACGACGGCAGCCAGCAGGCCGTCCGTGCTCGCGTAACAGCCGTAAATTTACAAGCTAAAATTTAAGAGAAATAAAGCGCCAGAGAAACGAATGCGTGGGGCCGAATAATTCAAAATTTAGCATAAGGAAACCAAAAGATTTAATAAATATACATACATTATACATAGGTTGTAAAGAAAATTTTTCAATACAAACACACACAAAAGCGACAGAAGAGAGAACCTGAAAATAATTAAAGTAATAAAATAATGTTAGCAATAACCAAAATTAATCCATTAAAAAAAATTCTCTTATCTGTGGAAAAAGCGAGTATTGCGTTCGCGCAACGTCAGCGGAATAAGACTGCGGATGTTTAGTCAGTAGGATTGTAGTCGTGTGATGTTTCTTTTGAGTGGAGCGCAGGATTACTTTTTAGCTGTATAACGTTTTATAAATCTACAAATCACTTTACTTGTAATTAATTTAATATTAAAATATACATTGTATTTCTTTTACAATAGAGATTATTTCATTTGAATGATTCAAGCATGAAAAGCTTGATTACAATCATGATGTAAAGCTACATTACATACTTTGCACCTATAAACAGTCTGGCTATGGTACTCTTTACAACAAAGTCTTTTGTTATCAACGGACTTTACGATAAAATGTCTACTATCTCCATGCAATGGTTTTTTGAATGCTGAATTTACTAGGTGTTCTTGTTGCTGATATAGTATTTCTGGCTAATTCTACACTCTCAATAGAAGTTTACAAAAGGAATAATGCATTCTCGCGTCTCAAATCTAAAACAGACTTTATATTTCCAGTTGTAAAAGGTGGTGATATTTAGTAATATCAGATACGGTCTCACCTCATATAATTTATCAGTATTGTCAAATGCAAATTCATATTCCTGTACTGCAAACGTGATACCAATTCTCGTACAACAGCAACAGAAATGTCCTTATCAAAAGACCAATACATTTTTTTCTTGAGGTAAAGAATGATATCCTGTAAGCAAGAATATTCAAATAAATCTTCTTATATAGGCTTCAGATGCAATAAATTTTGGGCATTTTTTTCCTGAGCGTATATATTTGTCTGTTCAACGAGAAGAGAGTAAATGTCTAAACCAAAAAGAAAATCGAAAATATGTGCACTAGTTTTACCTTGTGTTTTGTTTATAATTTCTCTTCTATCTCTTTCTTCATGTTCTTCCTGAGACATAACTAACATTTCCTTTTTAATCCACTTCAAGATTTCAGTCTTCTGCTTTTTAAATTTTTTAGTATGACTATAACTGCTTTTAGAAGGCTAAAACTTACTTTTTACGTGAATTTCAACTTCCCCAGCAGTATCATTTGGTAAAATATCATTATCATTATTTAAAACATTGGCATTTCTTTCTTCTTCGTCACTAGCCTCTGCAATTTCTGGGAGAACAACAACAATATCAGTTTCATTCTGATCATTATTAACATTATCATCCTCTGTTTCTTCATCAAAAAATCTTTGATGGGCTTCCTATAATGTAAGATACCTCGTTCTAGACATATTTATACAACCAGAACATCGAAAGGAATGAGTGAAAAAGGAGATTGACTACCCGTTTCCTGCTGACGTTGCGTCAACGCAACACCTGTTTTCCCTTTCTTCCCAAAGCAAATATAAACATCTGACTGATGTAATGTTCTGATAAACGGTGATCTTGACTAAAAATAGATCACTCATGAAGACGGCGATTCTTTCCTTAAATATTTTAAGCAAAAATACCCGGTCGAAAATTTTGCTTAAATTTTGTTTAAAGTATGAGATTAATTATTATAAACAAAATGATTGTTGAAGGCAAATATTTTTTTACAGAAATAATTTTCATAATATTCCCTACACAAAATCATCTGCTGGTATAAAATATCTTAGGTAGTTATATTTATATACGCATTTATTTAGACCGTTGCGTCAACGCAACACCAGCGGCTAATGGGTTAAGAAAAGGAAAATTAATACATATGAACAATAAAATACAACTAGATAACACATAACACGACGTACACAAAATTATTGAAATATTAAACATATTAAACAAGAACACTCTCGGGTTTCACGCAATTATAAATCACAATAAAAGCAATAAAATAATCAACAAATCTGATCAATAAAATTCACAATCTGATTTGTGAATAGTATGAAGTATGAAGACTGCAAATATTATGAAGACACATATTATTTGCAGTCTCTCAATAAAATACAAAATTGATATTTTTGTATTTTGTATACTATTTGCAGTATGAGACTGCAAATAGTATGAATACACATACTATTTGCAGTCTCAATAAAATACAAAATTCAATGCAATCAAGAAGTTCAATAAATAAAATCATAACAATTAAAATATAACACATACATATTAAAATCTCTAAAATCATCACATACACATTATTATTAATATCAATCACAATTACATTAAAATACAGCAGAAATAAATTTCATAATTAAAATTCTCAAGCTAAAATACCACATTTTATTTTATGCGCATTTATGTAGCCCAGGACGGCCTCGGAGAACTTAGTCAACCTATAAAAATCGAAAAGTGAATCACTCTTTATATTAAATCTATCTCTAAAATCCTTAAAAATCTCACAATTATACGTATAGTGCTCAACATCGGCTCGCTGCATATAAGAGCACGAAATGCCGCATCGACACTATATTACATTTACAAATATCTTTACATCCTCCGGAGTTCGAACTCGGTCCTTTGGCACGGCAGTCAACGACGCTAGTCACTATACTGGTTTAGCGGCAAAACATATTTGTATTTTCCTTAACTAATACGTAATCAAAAACGGCAAAATTACGCCATTAATATTTTTACAAAATTAAATAAAATATTTTAAATTATGTACCTAATTTAGAAACGAGGTTTCAGGCACTCAGTGAAGTATTAAATTTATTATTTACTGTATTATCATAGTTAATGTAAGAGGAATTCCATAATAAGAGTTTACTTACCAAGTAAATAAATTAAATGAACATTGCATTATTAAACATTGAATTCCTTTTAATAATAACTAAAATTTAATTTCATTTTATTTATTCAGTTTCCTAATTAAGTCTGAGGTTACAAATTACATAGAAAATGCCATTAATCACATTTCAAGATTCTATATTAAGATGCTCGAATTTAGCAACCTTATTTATCCTTAAATGAATCATTGAGACACTCGAAATCAAAACTCCCATTCCCTATCTATTTTAAATGCGTGAAATTTGCGTTAGAATACATTTCATCTTAGGCTGCGTTAGTTATTATTCAGATAGAAATTAGTCTTTATTCCTTTTAAGTTTAAAATTTTCCTCGAATACATCTTCTGTTCTCAACAACAGTTTCCTGAATACGGCTTCAGAATATATGAATAGATAGCTGACGAAGTCCTCTTAAGATGAATACAGTATCCGTAAGAGAGTGGATGGCGGGATTACTCTATCAAGATGTCGCATTCGCTGAAATGGCTTAACTTCAACAGATTCGGCTCACGTACTTCCCTTGTGTTCATTCTCCTATGCACGTTTATCTTGCAGTTAGTTTTCGTCCTTCACAGACTTCTGACTTAATTTAGTATTGTGAAATACAGTTTTAATTTAAAAAAAACGTTCGCATTTTAAAATAAATATATTGTAATTTAAAATGGGATGGAAAGCTGGCAAAAATGTTGTTTAAAGAAGAGCTTTTTTTAATAATATGTATGATGTAAAATACTGAGTCATATCCAGAATTCATTCATTATAACTTCAAATTAATTTGTTTGTTTCAGTTTGTTTGTTTGTATAATTACGGCAAATCCTATCCTCGAGCGATATTTGCCTGAGGGTAGGGATGCCATTGTGGAGGACGTTCTAAAGGAAACTAGTTCGTATATCCTTTACACATGGGGTAAACAACGAAAACGCTCATGCAGCCAGCCCTAGATTTTGAACCTTGCACGGAACTATCAGTTTTTAGCGACTTTACCACTCAGCCGCTAGTGGGCATTATCAAATTTAATTCAGGTCATTACAAAAATTGCAATGCATGGCATATAAATAAGACATATTATTGACAAAATGCTTTGTTATTGTAAATCATAATGTAGAAAAAGTGGGATTACTTTCTTTACAAAGTATGACGTCCAGTACTTTCGATAATAATGAAAATATAACTTCCTGACGGCTTGACAGTTTGCAGGCACTTTACAGGAAATTTTATTTTCGAATTCTTACGTTTGTGAACTTTTGACAGTAGTGGGAAATAGTGAAAAATGTGATAATTTTTATTGAAAAAAATTCAGTTTTCTAGGGAATTATTTTTAATAATGAAGGCCTAATCTTAGATAACACAATGATGAAACCCCTACAATGTTTTGCAAACAGAAGTTTACTATTTTATCATGAAAAGTTTCCCTACTGGCAATTATGTTTGTATTCTTTTCTTTTTTTATTTATTTTTCATCGTGGCGAGCGTATTTTCTAAATGTTCTTAATGAAGATGAATTTTCTCTAGATTTATAAAAACATTTCTAAGGGAGCAAATGCTAACCTGTCACCATCTATAACAGCTAAATGAAAAAAAAATCATGTTTCCGAAATTAAATTTCACTGTCAAATATCAAATAAGATAATTTGTAAAAGTCTACAAATAGCAATATACTTTGATTTCGAAATCAAAAGAAATTATTTTTTTTATTTCTGTTGTTAAAAAAAAACCCTTTGACGGCGCAATGAAAGATATAAATTTTTGTTTTCGTTTTCCGCCCGTTTTGCGCGGTATTTCTCGCAGCAAAAGAAAATAATACAATTTTCATACCTTTAATAATATCTATTTACAATGCAGTTTCTATAATTACTTACGATTGCTTGCCAGCGTGGTAATAATTTCTTAATAACATTTTGGGAAATAATCCTGTCTTTAGAAGCGAAGAACCCCAATGCTACTTGGCTGACATCTGCTTCATCTCCCCCTCTTTTTTTGTAAGGAGATAAATTTATTTGTTTCACTGTTTGAAAGAACTTTGCAAGTGATAATCGGAGAGTGCTATCTCTGGTGAGAATGGTTGATGTGGCGGCATTTCTCAGTTTAGGTCTGACGAATCTCCAAAGCACCATGCGTTCTGGAATTATCATGATGCAGTTTTGCAGTTTGATGTGAATTTTAACAAAGATCGCCGCACTCTTTAATTGCTTTGTTCAAATCATTTATTTGCTGAGAGTATCTATATTGAGTTGATAGGTTTCATTGGTTCTTGGACATTCCAAGCTCATGTAAATTTTTTTCACTTAATTTATGAGGTACCATTTAGAATATTTATAATGTAATCCTAATTTACGAATATGGTATGGAATGGTTTGTTGAGCTGAGTTAAAATATGTTCCACAATCTGCCGATGTTGTTAAAGAGGACCTTACCCTATCCTGGTCTTGATAATATCGTCATCGATTAAAAATGGCTATTTAGAGCTGGCTTATCATAATGTTCGAAATCTCGTAATTCACATTTTTGAGCCAGATCCCGGATATTATTGCCGAAACTAACTCTTCTGTAGTATTTCTCGTTGGAATTCTAAAAAAAATATAGCGCCGTGAATGAACATTATCGGTAACTATGTTTACACGATCGCATCTCACTTAATAGTTACATGAAACACTTCTGTTTCAGTTAATTTAGGAGAGCACATGTGCATAAATGCAATGATAAAGTGACATAGCTATATATGTCCCAAATGAACACATGCATGTGTGTTGAAACTTGAAATGACGTTATCGGAAAGAACTTTACGTTACACCAAAATATTAATGAACTTTCTTCAGATCATCTTGACTTGCATTCTTATGCTGCATCCATCATAAAAAGCAGTTAGTTTAATTTACGTTTGTATGGTGATTAACATCTTAAACGTGAGGAGAAGAGTTATGGTTAACCTAGGCTAACGACTACAATTCAAATGACGATACACTAAATGCCTGAGGTCTAAAATTGCCAAATATTTTATGTCAGTCTTAATAATGAATAGATAAATTCCAGTCATTTTCGCATATGTTATCAGATAAATAGCTGTAATCACCTGCGTTAAGGTTCTCGAGGACTATTTTCCTATGAGGTGCTCGTTTATTTTCTGCTGTTGGTAAATTCGCTTTAGCAAAATGGATAAAAGTTTGGGATGTAAACTCATTACATCTTAGTAAACAACACAAACAAACAATTAAAACAATTAAAATTTCACTTAGAGAGGTAATTAGGTAATTTAAGTAACCTTGTTTAACAGAATTGTATATAATTAAGTGCTTTGGAGAAAAATATGAGAAGTTCTAATTTGTTTTATTGCACCGAGTTAAAAAAAATAATAACGTACTTTATTTAATTCCAAGTAAATTAATAAATTATAACTTCTTACTATATATTACTATATTTGAGCAAGTGTATCAGATACATTTCGTAATTTAAGCATGTACAATTTTTCTAAAAGAAGAATTTCTAAAAGAGTTGTTTTCCCCAACAATTGCCAAACGGATAGGAATTTTAAACACTGATGGCTTTAACCTGTTTTATATGTAATTTTGAATATGAGCTAATATTGAGTTTTTAATAATTAATGATTGTTCTACTATGGAAAAGCTGGTACTGCAATGCTTCAAAGCTTTCAAATTTTTCCGCCCTTAGTCATAATTAGACCTTTCTGTAAAAAATAACAAAATTCAGGTTTACGAAAAGATAGCAGTGCATAATGCTATTTTATTATTCCTAAAGACTTTTTACCATTTTATATACTCTAAATACGTTCGCTTTTAACAATTCGCATTCTATAATGAAAAATAAAAATGAAAGCAAATAAAATATAAAAAATGTTAAGAAAGTGCTTCAGTTAATTGAGGAGGATACAATTGAAAATCTTCAACCAATCTCCATAAATTAAAATTTGTTTAAGAAATAATTCTGATTGTGCATATTGAAAACGCTAAAATCTTGGGAATTAATCTTGGGAATCTTGGGAAAATCTTGGAAATCTGCATGGAGAGTTAGGAATATATATGTAATTAAATAATACAACATATTTCACAAAAGTAAAAAATGATTGAATCAAAGAAAGTTATAGATAAAGCACCAAAAGAGCAAAACTTCACGCTGTTTATAAAGTGCAGAGGAAGATAGCTTTTCTTACGTCAATCCTTCCTTTTCAGAAATTCGATGATTAATGTCACGGCATCGATTATCGATTACAGCAAAAGGCGGGAAGACTTCTGAATTCTTCAGATTTTCATTTTTTTTTCAGCAGTACGTCACTTCCGAGTTCCTTCACTGTATGATGGAAGTCCCGGATATCCGCGATACTCAATAAAAATGAACCCTCTCTTAAAGATGAATAGAAGTTTTGTGATTCTAGAAGGTTACGGTGCATATGTTTCTTTTTAGGTTTGGTTAAAAAACGCACACGGAGGAAGAAACAAACTGAAAAATGATGTGTACCGGAAAATGATGACGCGAAAATGAATCTTGAGATCACTTCTGTAACTGATTTGGACAAATGAATTTATTCTTCTAATATATGAATATCAAAATCTATAAAAAATTACAGCACATTTTCTCATTTTTCAAAGAATCTTTCGTGAAGTAAACGTTTTCCAGCACGTATGTAAGAATAAAAAAAATATTGCTATCTATTAATACTCGTATTAATGTTAAATAGTTCATGATTATATAAAAAGGTGTAAATTAATCACATTTAAATAGTAGCATACTAAATCGACAGGATTACTACACTTTCAAGTTACTAGTATATTGAAGTACTGACTGAAAGTCTACTATTCAGATGATTAAATTTAATACACATTCAAAACTTTACGGATTTGTTTAGAGCCATTTCACCAGTACATTGACGTAATCCTTAGCAGTCAATATTAGAAAAATGTTCGATAATTTTACATCAAAAGCGTTTTTTGATTTTGCTCGATATCAAATTTAGCTTTCGGCAATTGAGCAGGAAAGGAGAATTTTAAACAAACAAACCCGTGTTTTATTAGTCCAAAGAATCATTAGATCAGAAGGGTTATTAATTTCGTTTTATAGTTTTCCGTTAATTCACTTAAAAGTCTGAATCACTTTTCAAATTATTGTCACCAATAATTATACCCTGCATTATATTTAAAGAAATTAAATAGAGGAATCTGCATGAATATACCGTGGTGGCCAAAATTGTGGACACTTTTGGAAATTTTTAAGTTTTTGAACTTTGTATGCTTATAGAAAATGTTACGTTTCGCAAAATGCAAACTTGTATATATCCTTTTAAAGAGAAATTATTACTGAATTCAATACAAAACACAAAATTCAATTATTTGCAATACAAAAAATTTTATATGTACTTTCATATAAATAAAAAACACAGTTATGAAGTGGTTTGTAATGTCTAGCTTTCCTGGCCAATCACTGTTCTAGTTCTGAGAACCAATCAAATGTTAGTAACTGCCAGTAAAAGCTGTCGTCATGTTTACACTTGAAACAATTCATTATTTTGCTTTGTTCTGTAGTTGGTGGACCTGTTTCTTATACACTGCAATTACAAGTAGGAAATTTTGTAAAAATGTTTAATATTTAGTCAAAAAGCAATGACATCAAATAAAAGAGTAGATTGGACACCTAGAAAGGGATGCAATATTATTGTGGTACGAGAAAGTGGTCTTTCTTATGCTGAAATTGCAAGGCAGGTGGGTGGTTCAGTGACTACATCTGCAGTCCGAAAGTTTGTTTACGATATCAGGAGACAAATTCAATAAAAAACAAAGAAGGAAAAGGCCGAAAAAGGTGCACCACATCTATTGATTACAGAAGAATAAAAAGACTATGTCTCCAAGATAGAAAAATGTCATCAGCGGCCATCAGAAGTGATCTGAATGTTGCTGGTGTTTCTGTCAGTTCAAGAACAATCAGGAGAAGATTAACAGATGTTGGACTGAGAGGTAGAATTCCACGAAAACAGCCTTATCTTAATTTTCAGCAACGAAAAAAAAAGACTACAGTGGGCAAAGGAACACATTAATTGGACAGATGATCAGTGGTGACAAGTTATATAGAGTGATGAAACTAAGATATCGTTATTCGGTAGTGATGGGCGAAAATATGTAAGACGTAGAATAGGAGAAGAGCTACATCCTGACTGCATTCAAGCAACTGTGAAGAACCCAGTTAGTGTTATGATTTGGTAGCAGATAGTTTTGGTCGCCTTCATGTCATCGATGGGACACTGAATGCCAGAAAATTCATTGACACTATTCTAGAACCAAAACTTCTACCTTCCATCAGAGATCTCTTTCCCAACAATGCTTCGTTTATTTTTCAGCAGGATTCTGCTCCTTGACACACGGCCAAAATATCGAAAGAGTGGTTACGTACAAAGAGCATTAAATTGTTGTCATGGCCAGGAAACAGTCCTGGCCTCAATCCTATAGCAAATTTGTGGCACCGTTTGAAATCTCTTGTCCGAATGAGGCGCACATCAAATAAAAGGGGACTAATTGAGGCTATAATTGTTTCCTGGCATCATGTAATAACGAAAGAAGAGCTTAAAACACTTGTCAGCTCAATAAAACGTCGATGTGAAGCTGTAATCAAAAATAAAGGGTACCCTACTAAGTACTGATAATCACTATCTAATGTATATCGATAACTATTATCGTTTAACTTTTTTTGTGTTGCAAATAATTGAATTTTGTGTTTCGTATTGAATTCAGTAATAAATTCTCTTTAAAATGATATATACAAATTTGCATTTTGTGAAACGTAACGTTTTCTATAAGCATACAAAGTTCAAAAACATAAAAATTTCCAAAAGTGTCCACAATTTTGGCCACCACTGTATGTATGTTTCTAGCATTGTGAAAAAAACAACGCTACACAGCCATATAAAAGTTTTACTAATATCATCCTATACAGGAATATGGGCATCTGTAAGCTCATATTTTAAATTAAGTATGTTTTCATTATCTATTTCATATTTTGCAAATCTTAAACGAATTTTTGATTAACATGATTATTGCTCCTGAATTGAATTTTATTGTTTCATTGCGAAGAACATGATATTTAAGAAATGAAAGTAACGGAGAAAATGTTAACGAATCGCGCGTAATGTAAAACCTGAAATCTTTCAGATTAAAAAAAAATCTATATTATATTTAATTATCTTTTCATTTAAGAAACAAAACGTGAAACGGCATACATATTTACATAACCTGCAAATTGAAATGAAGTCAATGAAGAAATTGACGGAAAAAGTACACAGGATAAGTGTAATACAAAAATAAATCTCTGTTGTTTAAATTAAAAACCATCAGGATAAGAAAGAAGAATTAAAGTGATATATATATGTATGCAGAAAGAAAGAAAATTAGAACTAATTTTTCACTAGGACCAACGAATGAAATTCATAATCAGTAGATTTCAAAAAAATTCCTTAAATTTAGAATATATATATATATATATATATATATATATATTCTAAACTTTGCTTTGTCAATTTTTGTAATTTATTATCTCATTTACAATTTTATGCTAATTTAATAAAGTACATAGAATAATATTCAGTATTCCGTTGTAAGCTGTTCAGATCAATGAAACTCCATTTGCATTGAAATTTATTTTGTTTTGTGTAATACGAAAATGAAGACTTTATGGAATAAATGTGTTAAGCTGATAAAATTGCATTAAACGCTTTAACCTTCCAAGTCTTTTAAATGCAAATGGGCAATCATGAAAATATTTCTCATACGTGTATTGTTTTTATATCACTAACAATAAAAAGGCAAATTAATACCTAAACAATATTTTGTCTAAAATTCAGAAGAAAATAAATTTCTAAGAACGTAAGCTGATTCTGTGTTTTTCTTAAAATATAATGAAGGTTAGTTTGGAAATAAATAAGCGCTAGATGATAAAATATTATCCATAGTTTCGGATGAAAACGCTTGAAACCGAATAACTTAAATCTCTTTTCTAGTTTGTGACTAAAACCTCGAACCTTGAGAGCCAGCTTACATGTGAATGATGATAATAATCTTTGAATTTCTTTGAATTTTAAATGACTTTTTTTCAAATCAAAATAAATCACGAATAAATATTTATTGTATTTGAAGATTTAAAACTTTTTGATTTCCTTTGATTTTTGTTTTTCTTAAAAAGATTTGGAAATTCTTATTTTGATTCTTCAACAAAAACGAAAACTACTTGTATCGAACGCCTGTTAGAATAATGATAGCCGTACGTACATGATATAAATAATTCATCCTTCATTTCACGTAAAAGATATGAATGAACCTTTTCAAAAAGCCTCTCGAGCAGTCAACATGTATGTCATGTAGTAAGTTTCATGCGATTTCATGTTTAAAAAGTATATATTTCTCGAAAATTTTAGACGGCGGAGATTTCTTGCGGATTGAATGCAGAAAGTGTGGTTTTGGATTTCTAGGTTTATCGTAACAGTGTAGGAATTCATGAATACGTATATACTGTGATGGCTTTCGAAAAGTTTATCTTTTCAAAAGCTCTGCTGGTTGATCTGTGTTCGACGAAATTTCATGTCAATACTGAATAATTACAAAAAAATTACGAAAAAACGATACAAAATTATGATTAAAAAGTAAATATTTGGAACGACGAGAACTTTTGCTAAGGAATCTGAAAGTAAATAAGTTTTATATAGCTAATTCATTTTCCGTCTTATGTTTAAAAAGGTCTTAAAAATATATCCAATCAAGAACTGAGATTATGAAAACGCATAGAAAGTATTAGACTAAATGAATGAATTTAAGGTACCTTTCTTGCAAATAAAATCATAAAGCTTTATCAAACTAAAATGCACCGATTTCGACAGTTTTTTTTTTTTTTCCATAAATTGTAATTTAATTTTCATTTTAAAATTTGTTTATGCTTTTTTTCTTGGATAAGTAGGAAAAAACTCAAAAGCTAGCTCGAAATCTAAATGAATGATAATTAACTCTGAATTATATGTGACACTAACTTAACAGTTAGCTTTATATATTTCTAAATTTAACACTAATTACATTATAGTTTGAATGCATAATTTTATGTATTAAAACTTTAAGCAACGCTGGACGCCTCCATTGTTTCCATTAAAGATGATTTATATATATATATATATATATATATATATATGTACTCTATTTCCAACCAGAATGCTTTTAATGGAATGATCAATAATTTTTGCTCTGATTTAGAACGAAAATCATAAAGTTTGAGATACAATATGAATAAAAATTATTCTAAATATCTGTGACATGAGTAGAGGAGTTTATTAATTCAAACCAGACTAACCAGTAAAATATTCAATGTCTGTTAGACATTCTGTGGCCTTCTGGATCCGGAAGTGACCTCATCCTGCAGGGGCCTTTCTTCTTGGGTGAGAAGGAATTACTAAGCCATCTTGAGGCTTAGCACTCTTTCCTCCTTTTCTTTCCCCCTCCTCTTAGCTATTATTTTACCCTCCCTCTACCCCTTATAGTTGTCCTCTTTAGAAGTGGGGTTCGTCACGAGATTCTATTCCAGTCATTGTTTGTAGTTTAAAATGTGGAGAAAATTGCTCACCTGCTGGCCGTACCAGGAGATCTGTGTCTTTGAAAAGGAGGATCCTGGTATTGAGGAACAAGGTACGGTACCTAAAACGCTGCTTTGGCCTTTGCTACAGTGGATGGCATTTAGTTGTTGTCATTGTAGTCAAGTGGCTGGTCTCCCAACTTTAGTTTCGGCAGCTAAGTGATAAGCTTTTGGGATTCCCTGCTATTGGAAAAGTCGATTATGGTATTTCAGTTTGCGTACAGATCCAGCTAGGACATATGTATTTGTGTCCCCACGTTGAGCTCCATGTTAGGCCGGGCTATAGGTTAACATAGGTTACCACGAAGCAGGTTTGAATAAAGCAACTGAATAGGTACTATTTGAAGCATTGCATATTTTTTGACAAAATATCCCCCTTCCTAAAGTAATATGCTCGGTGTGAGAGTATACAAGAGCATTTTATCATCTGTGGCAGGTGAATCCAAGAATATCACACAACTTAGAACCAGGAAACTTCTCATTGAAATTTTTAGCATTCTGCAATATCAGAATCCGTGCAAATTAACGTCTAAGAGACAAATTAAAATTACAGTTTCAGCTCATAAGTCTTTAAACTCTTTGCAAGTAGTAACCTCTGAACGGAACATTAGATCAATTTATGAGGAGAAAATTTTGGGACTTCAGGACAAAACTGTTTGCGGTGCCAGAAGGATAAAGTTCAGAATAGATGGCCAGTTGCTTCCTACCGAGCATATTATATTAACATATAAGGGCCCTGATCTTCTGAAGAGGGTGCTGTAACTTTCCATGGTAAGATGTCGCTGATGTGCCGAAAGAGAATATTCTAAGTTTTTCTGTTTTATAACATTTGTGGCATTGCTACTGTACTATTCTGATGACCCCGCTTTGGGCTAAAAATATTTCGAAACAGCATAGCTTTAGAGTTTCATATAGACAGACTGGCGCGAAAAAGATTCAAATATTTTATTCCGTACAGTGTATTAGCACTGCTTGCTTTGGAATTGTTTAGTTTCTTAATCCAAAAAGTCATTGAAGTTTTAAAAATATGAAACAGATAATTAAAACATATTCGAAATTCTGGATTCGGGCTTCTGGGTGCCCATATTCGGTGTGAGGAGAGGACTATTTTATTCAAAATTTTATCGCTTTAGGTATCGTTGCTTTTCACAATATCAGAAACATACATTCATACAGAAAGAAGCATTGTGCATTGACGTTAAATTAAATTAAAATGTAAGTTATAATATTCCCGGCTTATGTAGAATTTTGAGATCGAAAGTAATTACATGGGTTTTAAACCAGGGAGAATTTCATAGTTTCAGGAGGAAATACGGTCAAACTTTTATTTACTTCTCGATTACTTAGTCTTATTTCATGAACATAAAAAAAAAAAAAAAAAAAAAAAAAAAACTAATTTTTGCTAAAAAAAAAAAAAGGGGGGGGGGACATCTCCCGTTCTACTGGGCCGATTGACAAAATTCAAACTGCGTTTTTCATGTCTCGAAAGGGCGATTTAGAATATATATTAGATTTATATATAGCACTATTTTAACATAGGTATTTTGACACAAAATCAGATTTTGTCTGAAATAACATACCAATATTTTTCCATATTTCGATTCTACGACTCAAATTATGCCAGAATACCAAGTTTTGTAAAAATTGTACCAGTAGTTTTTAAAATATTAGCTCTCAAAATTTTAGCTTCTCAATGTTAATTGAATTTGGCAAATATTTATTAATATCTCTTTTTTTATTAAACTTTTTTGATTATTTTCTCTCACATTTCGAAATTTAGGTTCATTCCAAATAAAATTTACCCATGTTTTGTGTTTTATTTTTTAAATTTCCTTTTTTAAATAATTTGTATAAATTTTTCGAAAAAAAAATTTGAATTATAACCTATAAAATTTTTACCATCATCTTAAAGTAGGTGTATTTTTAAGTATATCTGCAAAAAATTAGACTTTTTTATTCAAAATTTTCTAAGATATACACGAATTTACATATTTTCGCGTTTTGAAATTTGGCATCTTTTTTTCAGCGATAATAACGCCAAATGTGGTCTGTGGATTTTTGTTACAGTGAATTGCCACAGCTATTTTTAACCTTAAATTTCAAGTAAAATTTTACGGAGAATTAATTATATGACATTTTTTCCTCTCAATGATGCGTAATAACTATTTATTAATACTATATGAAAAGCTATTTTTTAAATTATCGATGATATTATTCAAATTTTTAACTATTTTTTTAAATTTCTCTCTATCTTTAAAAAAAAAAAAAAAAAAAAAAAAAACCATAAGAGTAAATTTTTGTAAGAGTAAATTTTTACCTTCGGCGTTTTATCGTCTGTTACTTTACTTCGCTTAAATCGAATTGTCTAAAACTGAGAATTTTCGTTTGATGTTTATTTGAATTTTATGACATTAACTGCATAATTTATTTCTAAACAAACTGTTGCTTTTGAAGTGGCTGAAAGCGCGGCTGATACTATCGTCCATATTTTTAAAACACAGTATATTTTTATGGAAACATAAGCTTTAGAATAATCATTTTTATAAAAGTCAAATTATGATATAAACATACAACCCTCTAGAGACTGAATTAATGGAAGTTCAATGGTTATGTAGAAATGATATGCAGCTACCTAATGGCTGGATAAGTCAGCAGATTCTGTGGACAAGTAAGAATAATTATATAAACGACACTCAACATTCTGGATTCAATTAACAACGAGGATACGATGTTTATTAAATGAATTTAAGAAGTTTTAAAACATAAAAAATCGACTCATTTTTTATCCTAAAATGTATTTTTGTGCGTAGCGTTCATTATATCTTTAAAATTCTAATTTAGAATGTAATTGTCAAGAACTGAATCCTAATCATCAGTAATATAATAAGTAATGATTACGGTTATTAATAAATCCTTCTTATAAAATAATTGCAAATATTTCAAAAAACTTTGTCTGAATGCAAATATTTTTAATTTTATATTAATCAAGATTGCGCGCGATATTATTTATTTGCACTTCAATCTTACCATCAGTTCTAGCAGAAGTTACAAATCAATTATATTTAACTAAGGATTGGATTAGATTGGATTATTTAATTATGGCAAAGCAACCGAAGGCTATCTGACTAAAGGAGGGATGTCTTCGTGGAGGATTTTCTAAGGTAAACTGGCTCGTATACACGTTACACATGGGTAAAACCACGAAAACACCCATGCGGCCAGCCCGTTCGCGGGATTCGAACCTCGGACCGAACTACCAGTGTTCAACGTCTTTACCGCTCAGCCGCTGGTGGGCTATTTAATTAAGGAATGACCATCTAAGTTTAGAAACAGCGTACCGTAACAGCAATTCAATTATTGGCGCCGTATCTTTCATTTTACTCCCGATTGGCAAGCTACATGATTTTAATGAGTATTCGGGTTTTGCTAGTAACTTCACTTCGCGCTTAAACTAGGTTAGTTGGTTATTTGAACATAGAGAGAACATGAGAGCTATTTTTGGTTAAGATGCTTTCATAGAGAACGTTTGTAAAAAGAACCTAGAAAGCTAGGAAAACCAACCATGAGCCTGGGTTAGACTTCGCAACAAACAATTAGTATTTAACACTCTTCTAATGCTAGGCAACTGGTGAGGCTCCAATTTAATATTTTATTTGTAAATATTTAAAATATTGTTGTATTCTTAGATACAAAAAGCAAAATTTAAGTTTTCTTAACTCGTTAGTAAACTACCAAGCCGTAGTGCAAATGAATATTCAATTTTTGCAATAATTGTATTCACTTAATATTCTTGGAATATGAGCTAAAGGAACGTTCTCGGAAGATTAAAGAAGTGTTTAAATCCAGTGTTATTACGTTTGTCTTACAAGCTCAGGATCAAAACGATTCTGCAATTGCCCAAGTAGTTGAATTGTAAATGGATGTGGATTAAGCAGATGACTTTTAATCTTACGTTTTCAATCAGAAAACGTATTACAAGTGTCTCGTATTGCATGACAATGCATCTTTTCATTATTCAATAACCAGTCGGAGAACCGCTTATGTTCCGAAAATAAGTATGTGTACTCAATCGTCCTGCATGTTCTTCAAATTTGTCTTCTTATGATTTTTTTTCTTTCCCAAAAACTAAAGTTGCCTCTCACAGGAAAGTTTTTTGACATTGAAGAGACAAAAGGAGTATGACATCTACTTTTAGAGGCATATCAAAAACAGATATCTACAAGCCTTCTCTTCCATTACATGTTGTGCAGTCAGACAAAAAGTTGCATGAGCATAAATTCTATAATCTATTTTATTACACTCTGATTACTTTATTAATATACAGTGAATACATACTAAATCTTTTACTTCAGCTTAAGTAATTCGGAATTTTTGACGGAATCGTTGTCGGAACTAGGACTTAGACGATAAGTCAAATTAAATATTTCGATAACAAAATTAATTCAAGGTCGAAGTTTCAATATTTTATTTTCGGAGCGAAGGGAAATTTTTTTCAGTTTTAGTCCATTATCCTAAGTATATTTGCTTCGATTCTTTATTTTTCCATAAAAGCGAAAAATTTACACATGTATAAATATAACGCATAGCTTCAAATTAAAATTTAATAATATACAGGGTGGTTATAATTAAGGTTCCACATTGAAACGGTCATAAAAGGAAAACTACTGTATCAAATATTATCAAACTTGGTAATCGAGTAAAGGAGGTCATGGGAATTTATTTTCCTCAAGAAAAAGGAAGTTCTAAACCTCACCACCAGGGGGAAAATGGCGCTGTATGCAATATTGTTAAACGAAATATGGGTCGGAATCTAACTTAACCTTTTGTTACACGGGTTTAATATGTTGTATACCCTTAAGAAACTTTGAAGTAGTCAAATTACCATTTAAAAGCGTTAAATTCGATAAAAGTCGAGTGCGCCATGCGTGAGTGATTGCAGCTCACTTAGATGTTAAAATGTTTCGTGATACATGAACTACTGCAGTAACGTGGCATTTTAGATACTACGATTTCCTACGATATGCAGGGTTGAGCCCCACCTCACGTGTGTCGCACAGTTACTTAGGCAACATTTCACGAATGAACGTCTTATAGGCCAACACTTCCATTCTTCCCACCAGACCTGAACCTCTGTGACTTTTGGCTATGGGGTTATCTCAAAAGCACTGTTTATGGTGATAATCTAAACTATTTGGCAGAAATGAAAAATGTGATACACTGACATGTCCGTAATATTCCTCCTGATATGGTAAGAGCTGTTGTTGAGAATGCGTTATCAGGATTTAACTTGCTTTCGGAAAATGCTGGACGCTACATTGAACATGCTTTGTAACACGTTTCGGAAAATATTAAACACATTTTAAACAGATGTTTTCGTGTCTTATTTCATTTAACAGTATTGTATACAGCGCCATTTTTCCCTGGTGGTGAGTTTTTGAACTCTTTTTTTTCCGCGGAAAATATATTTCTATAACCCCTTTTGCATGATTCCCAAGTTTGATAACATTTGGTCCATTTGGTCCGGTAGTTTTAATTTTAAGACCATTTCAAATTGAAACTTTAATTATAACCACCATGTAACATAAACTTTAAAAGTTTGAAAGTTTGGTTCAAGTCCCAGCTTTAAAAATATATATATAAATATAATCTTTTATATTAATCCTCTTCGTTTCTCTGAATCTCTGAAAGAATGTTTTAAGAAGCTAAGTTTTCTCTCGTTTTATAGATTGTATAAAAAAACATGATCTTTAATATGATTTAGATTGTTTCAGCCGATATAAGAATCGGGCTCTCGGTGGTACAGAATAAACCCTGCTGGGCTGTTTTTTTTTTTCTTTGTCATTTAGCAAAAATCTTTTAATTAAAATATTTATCCTTTGGACTTCGCTTTAAACTTTATTTATATTTAAGATGACTAGAAAATGAAAAGCTGTCTTAAGCTGAAACGCAATTCATGTAATTGATATTTTAAAAAATTGACAAGAATACAAAATTTATGGAACTCTAGCGATATAAAAATCTTAATTTTCTTGTGTGAGCACTGAAAATAACTGTAGAAGGAAAGAAGAAAATTAGGGAGAAAATTAAGCAAACATTTGCAGGGAAATTTGGCTGTCAGACATACAAAGATGTTTCAAAAAGTTGGACGCTTTTGAATATACTTTCAGGATACTTCAAAGAATTTAGGCGTTCAAAGAGAAAACACTTGGACGTGTACACCAGCAAATACCATCAATTGAGCTTGTGTTAGCAGAAAAGACAAAAATGATATCATTGCAGATTAAAGCGAAGAGCGACTGGTTTTAGACTATATGGTTGTATAAATTTAAATTACGTTAGAGAACATCATATCGTATCATAAATGGAGAATCCTATGATATTCTCAGTCGAATTATTTGAAGATTCAGGAGTTTATCCAGTATTGTATGTGGATGTCACCTAAAGGCGTTTTTTCCCTCCTGATGAAACAGCGGCCGAGCGGTAAAGTCGCTGAACACTGGTAGGTTCGATCCCCGCGAACGGGCTGGTCGCATGGGCGTTTTCGTGGTTTTCTCCATGTGTAACGTGTATGCGAGCCAGGTCCCCTTAGAAAGTCCTCCACGAAGGCATCCCTCCCCTTAGGCCGATAGCCCTAGTGTGCTTTGTCATAATTAAATAAACCAAAACCTCTTGATGAAACCAGTCTTTCCTTTCATCTCATACCTTCAAAATGTTTAGCCTTTAACGACTGATAAAGGCTCTGACGAAATACTTCGTGAAGACTTTCTAAGGGAAATCAGCTGTCATACACGGTACACATGAGAAAATCCACGAAAACACCCATGCAACCAGCCCGTTTACCGGGATTCGAACCCCGGAGTGAACTACCAGTGTTCAGCGATGGTGACCGCTCGGCCGTTTATGGGCCTTTATGAAATGGAAGTCGATAACCTTATTTAAAATGATTGTCAGAAATATCAAGATATTTCTAAAAGTTGGGTGGTTTTTAATATACTTGCAGAATACCTAAAGAAAAAGAGCAAGAATAAAGTAGAATGCCTGAATAAAAAGAGAAGAAAAAATAAATTTTTGGCATAAAATTTAATATTAGTATTTTTTTTTTAATTTAAAACCTTTTATTAATCTTATGATATTTCATTCTTGCGATTTCAAAAATAAAATATTTGACTAAAATATGAATTAAATTTTAAGAAACCAAATGTAGGATAAAATTGTGTAAAGCAATAGGCACAATGATAAAACTGTTTAAAGCAGTGTATGCAAGTCATCCTATGTTAAAATGTCGGTTATACATCTCTTTTATTTATATATATCTTTTCTGACCGGAACATTGAAAGGCGTGTTAACTGTGCTATACTGTATTTTGTCTTTTAATATATGCAGTTTTCAAATGCATCGTAGTCTGTGTTACGAAGTATTTTTCCGAAAGAAACGCAATTCAAATAAATAAAAGCAAATTCTGGAAAATTTATATTAATAAATATATTTAAAATGCTCAGTTCGAAGGAATAAATAGTAAATTTTAAAATAATTATCTGAAGAGACAATGCAACACAAACAATTAAAATAAAAGTATAAAAATTTAAAAATTACCTAAAATGAAACTATGACAAAAAAATATATATAAAGATAACTATTTGAAAAAAAATAAACGCTGCACCTTTATTTACGCAGTTCGAATAGGTAAATAGAAATTTTTAAAACAGTTATTCGAAAAAAAAAAAAAAAAACATGTAATTTAAACAATTAAAATGAAATTCGAAAATAAAAAATTACTTAAAATAATAACAGTTATAATTAAAAATATAATATAAAGAATATTATTTGGAAAAAAGGAACGATGGTGACTTTTTTTTCCTGTCACGGGAAAGGAAACTAGGTTGCCATGTATTAAGAAGTTCGCCAAGTGAACTATTCTTGGCGCAAAATGAAAAAAAGTGCCAATATAAATTTGTGAATTTCTCCGTAAATTTCGCTCCAAATTTTACAAAATTTCTTATTTAAGTGTAATTTCAGTTGTAGAATCGAAATATATAAAAAAATTGGTATGTTATTTCAGAAAAAGTCCGATTTTGTGTCAAAATACCTATGTTAGAATAATGCTATATATAAATCTAATATATATCCTATGTCGCGCTTTCGAGACATGAAGAACGCAATTTAAATTTTGTCAATCAGCCCAGTAGAACGGCAGATATAGAACTGCCCCCTTTTTTTTTTTTTTTTTTTTTTTTTTTTTTTTTTTTTTTTGAGCAGTGTACAAGAATATTTTGTACATGTCTTGTTTGTTTAATTAATGAAATATATTAGGAAATAATTTAAATTTAAATAAATGTATATATATATTTCTCGAGTCTCAGAAAAAGAGAAGATATTATCATTCACAAGGGTGAAGGAGTTCATGGTAATAAAACATTGCGAAACCGCTAAGATAAACGTTTGTCTGTCATAGCAATAAGACACAAGCTTGTTCAATGAATATAAAAGAAAGAATCAAAGTTTGTTGAAACAAACAATATAAGCAAATACCGTATTTGCCGGCGTATAAGACGCACCGGGCTATAAGAATCACTTCCTTATTATACCTTATTATACACATTTTGAGGGAAAAGACCTTATTAAACATCATTATAATAAATTTGCAGTATTTAAAAAATCCCAGAGGGAGGCTGGAGAAGCACGGATCCTACGCATAAGCGAAGATTTTATCTTGTGGGGTACCCATTACCGCGCTCGTGATTACGAGGATCATTCCCCTCGTTCTCTGGGACTTCCGCGGACATAAATTATGATGACAAAGTCACTATAGAGCTCTTAATTCCGGCTAGGCACGATATTTGTCTTTATACGGATGGTTCCAAAACGGAGCTTGCCACAGGTAGCGGCTTCTGCGTCATGCGAGGCAATACTATCTGCTACACTTGGTCACAGAGGCTGTCAGATTACAATAGTGTATTTCAGGCGGAACTTGTAGCAATTAAGGCAGCATTAGATTATATTAAGCAATATATAACAGGACCAGTCAGAATACTGAGTGATTCAGCTTCGAGCCTACTGGCCATTAAAGAACTCAACAGCAAAGCGGATTCTGTCCACATTATTAGGGATGCTCTACTTCAGATTCCCGAGTCCCATCGACCGTACTTGAGCTGGGTTCCAGCGCATATAGGCATTGCTGGAAACGAAGAGGCCGATAGGCTTGCTAAGCTAGCAGCTAACGACTTGAATATGCCTGTAACATCCCTAAAAGCACCAGTTTCATATTTAAAAATGTTTACCGAACTCAAAATGTTAGAAATTTGGCAACAGAGATGGAACAACTCCACCACAGGCCGCAGAACCTTTCGTTTCTTCCCCAAAGTTGGTCTGAATCTGGTCACTAGTAGCGCTCATCTTACACATTTCTTTACTGGACACGGACTATTTCCAAGCTATTTACGGCGCTTCAGATTAGCTACTTCAGACAGTTGTAGATGTGGAACACTAGGTGATCCGGATCACTTTGCTTCCGAATGCTCTCTCACGATACCATTTCATTTAAAAAAAACCTCTGAAGACCACTGGTCCGGGTGGTCAGACACCCTCAAGAGAAGTAAATTCGCATTTAATCAGATTCATCGAGTAATGGACATTTGTGCTCGTGAATTCTGTTGAACAGAAGCGGTGTCAACAGCAGCTACAGCAGGCAATTCTATACCAACAAATATAGAAGATCAGTAGCTTTCATAATTCTTACCTTACAAATTTGGTATTTTACTATATACGATAATATTCAACTACTGAAATTAGGATAATTTCAGAGACTAATGGCATGCCATTGTACCTATATTACGTATATGCATGAGAGCCATGTTTAGTGCAGTACATGAATAACTTTGCTGGAACATGTTACCTCCTAGATGCAGATTACCACAATCAATGGCTGTCTATTTGTACTTCAGTGTCGCTTCTATTCATTATTAATCTTTAAATTTTATTGTGTTTACTTAATTTTTGTATTGTATTCTGTGTATTTCAATTTACATATTGTCTTAGTGTATTGACCTGTTAAGTAGTAAGTGCGTTGTGTTATGTTTTCAAATTAAGTTTACGGTATAATAGTAAATACATATATAGAGCCATGAAGTATTGTGTGCAAATGTTTTGTAACAGTTTCTAGTATTGTGCAAAATGCAACAGTTTCTAACAAATATTCGTGGCCGCAGAACCAACTTTCTGATAAGCACATTGTATATTGATTATTATTTTGTAGTATTCGCCATTTTATTTCAGTGTATGTACAGTATTCCATTAAGTATCTTGTATATTTTTTTCTATTAATGTGGAGTATAATAGTTTAGGGTCGTATAATGATTAAGTAAGTGTGATGTATAACAGTAGTATTGAACCAGACTTTCTTGGTTGTAGAACTTTGTAAATATGTATTGAAATATTTTGCTGGATTTAATGTTTTGAAATGACTCGTATTATAACTCTGCTACAATATATTATATTCCTAATTTCACTGTGACTGTTTCCAAAAGTTATTGTCTAGTTTTCTTTTGATTAGTTTTAGCGTTACAGTATAGCATCATGTACAGAATTATCTACTTTTCTGATACGAGCAGTGTATATGTTGTGTTTTATTTGTAGTATCAGCTTTACTATGTCAGTGTGTACTTTTCTGATACGAGCAGTGTATATGGTGTGTTTTATTTGTAGTATCAGTTTTACTATGTTACTGTGTTGTTCAGTATCATAGTAATATATTGCATAATATTTTTTTTTAGAAATGTGCCGAATTATAGCAAGTGTATATCAGTAAGTCAGTATGATGTATAACTGCAAGCCTGAAATTCCAATGTTAGTCTTAAATTTTACTGTTTTTGTTTTACCTTTACCAGTTTTGTATCAATGCAGCTTTGTACTTCTAAGTATTTTTTTAATCTATGCTATCAGGAATGTCATATGTATTCAAGGTAGTCCTTTGTATTCCCTATCTAGATGTGACTCTGTATTTTTTTTTTTAAGACTTAATAAATGTTTGCAGAGCGGACATTATACTGCAAGGGCTTGTTCCCGGTCAGTAGTCCTCCTTAGCAGTGTAAAAGTAAAAAAGTGCTTAAAAATAAAGTAATACTTTCTGCAAATACTCAGTCTATCTGGGAAAGAACAACTTTTAATCTTCTTCATCAAAACTCAGACACTCATCTTCAGATCTAAATGAGGAGTCACTTGAAACCTCTTCTAAATCAGAATCTGAGTCCTCATACAACACATTGACTTCTGTACCAGAGTAATACTAATGCCACACTTCTTAATTGATTTAATCCCCTGTCTCTGTTTTCGCAGCATACCATGAAGCTTTGACCTGTTCACAAACTTGTGAAATGCTAGGCCTCTTCCTTCTTCCTGGTGATGTAACCTTGAAATCTGCAGACTGCATCCAGCTGTTCCACTTCTCCTTTATAAATCCTTAAATGGTTTATCAATGCAGGCATCTAAAGATTGAAGCTGACTATTTAAGCCTTCTGGAATTACAGCTAACTGAGTTTTCAATTCCTTGAGTTTATCTTTAACACCTCCTCTTCTGTGAGAATGACACTGATCCCATACTAGTAGGGCACGTTTCTTCAACAGTCCGCCAGGCGCCTCAACCAAATTTTATTTATCCATATCTTCATTTCTCCTCCAGCCAGCCAGCCTTTTGCGTGAACATGTATAAACACTCCTTTAGGTAGCATCTTCCTTTTAAAAATCAGTAGTGAGAGGGCAATTTTGTTCAATCAACATAGCAATGTGAAAAAAACGTGCAGTGAGTTTTTTCGTCCCCTTAACACTTTTTGTATCTTTGTAATCTACAATTTTGTTAGAGAACACATCAAAAGTCAGAGGAACGTCGTCCATGTTTCCTATTTGTGCAAGTTCAAAATTTTCTCGTTTTCTCTCTCGTGCGCTAATGACGAATCGATGAAATTCAATAATATTTTCTTCATATTCGTCTGCCATCTTTTATGAAAATTTGTTTTAGTCCGCATACATACCTGGTTTCTCTTCATGAATCTTGAACACCATGCTGTTAACGCAGAAAAATCGGTAATCTCTCTGTCTGTCGCTATCGCTTTCGCTTGATGAATAATCATTTTTGTAGAGGCGGAAATTCCCGCTTTCTGTGGTCTAAAATCCAAGTATTCAGCTCTGCATCAAGTACAAGTCATTTTTCACTTCCCCTTCGTAAATTATGTTTACTGATAGGTGCTTTTTTAAGATCATGTTCCTGATTCTGCCAAGTTTTGTTTATTTTCTTAGTTTGGGGGGGGGCGAAATGCCTCTCTGCAGCCCTTTTCCATGTCTTTTAGCATACGCAATCACACGTAGTTTGTGTGCTATGCTATAACAATGCCAGCGTTGCTTTTTGAGCCATAACGAGCCAACAAATTTAAGAAAACTGAACAGTCGAAATTTCACATACTTAAAAAACGTCCAAAAAAATTGAAAAGTTTAAACGAACCCAGCTGTGAACATCAATGACAGCGCATGCGCATTCACTGAACTCTACGTAACTGTAATGTTCACACACTCCGCAAGGAAACAAGGAAAAAAATTGCATAATTCCGTGTAGAAGAAATTTCCAGAAATGAATGTAATCAAAAACTGAGTATTGACGTATAAGATGCAGTAGCGTGATATAAGACGCAGCCCGTTTGTCAGACGTATTTTCAAAGACAAAAAGTGCGTCTTATACGCTGGCAAAGGAGGTAATTATACCAAGTTCATACGTACTACATATGTGAATAAAATCAATTATTGTTTGTAGGGTTTATATTTATTTTAACTAACATTTATTTTAAGTTTAAACTATCTTTCCTGTCAAGCCTTACTTTCCCCTGGAACTGCCAATGCCAGAATATGTAAATTTGAGTAGAACGCGCAAGCATTCAAATTATCAGCGGAAGTAGTATGATTTAAATAAAAGGAAATGAGTTCGGTGATATTCTTACTTAGCGAGCGCGGAGGTAGTTAGCGAGTATTGAAGAACCCCGCGCTGCGGCCTATGTGCTTGGCGGGAAGTAGTGGTAATTGTTCCAGTGAGCTTCAAGTCTGCTGAATTAGCAGCAGTATTGTAAAACACGGTGAGTTAGTTATTTTAGAGAGCCTCGTAGTTAGAATCTTGTCTTTATTTTCTTTTCAGGTTATTATTTTTATTTGACTGCCAAGTTGGCACAGTCTGTAAGGGTCAAGAGGACGCAATTATAATTTATTACGTTGAATAAAAAGGGACTTAAACCCTTCACAAGGCTCTATCTTTTATACAAGCTTTCACAGTCACCTCTTGGTTGCGTGCAAGTTAGAGGCGCGCAACGTTATATTGGCGCCCGAACACTTATCGAACAGAAATGGCCGAAAATTGGATGGAAGCCGCTGGACAACACCAAGAAATGACAACGCAGTTAGAAGGATTTGGATACCTGGTCCAGACTTTGAGAGCATCAATCAAGCCAAACGTCCATTTCGACGGAAAAAATTCGGTGGCGGTATTTCTCGAAGGTCTAGAAAACCACTTTCAGCTCTACCCTGTGCCTGAAAGACAAAAAGTTGCCATCGCCACATCAGCACTAAGAGGACAGGCCGCGCTATGGTGGAAAACATAGGAAAATTTCTACTAGGTGAATTTGGAAGCCCGACGTATACATTTGAAAATTTCAAAAAATCGTTAGCAAAGGCCTTCCCCATAGTGAAAGATCGCGCACGGCTGGAAGCCGGACTATATAGTTTCTACCAACTAGATACAGCAGAATTGACGGACTTTATTTTACGAAAAATCAAGCTAACGGATATGCTGTATGGAAAAAAACCCGATGCGGAGATAATTGAAATAATATTACCAAGATTGTTACCCGCTGTCCAAGACTACTTTGAAATTAGAAACCGAAGAACATTGCAGGAACTCTTCGAATTGGCGGTGAAGTTTCAAAATCGCAGAATCGCGGAAAGAGCGAGAGGGGAAACATATTCTCAAAGTACCCGAAGGAAGGAGGAAACTAGAAATGGAAATCGCTCATATGGGGGAAAGAACTATCAAGCTAACGCATCGAAACTCGAAGGTCAAGGCCCAAAAAGGAAATTTGAAAATAAGCATCCGCGTACCCAGAAGACACAGATTGAAAGGAAAGCTTTAAACGACTAGAGGGGCCTGTGAAAGGGAGGGTCCAGACCCCGGAAGTTTTAAAAAAAAACCTCAAATAGACATTTAAGCACGGTCATCGTAAAAAACTCACAGCTACCAATTATACAAGTCCTGGTTGGCGATGTACCAGTAGAAGCCCTCATAGATACAGGAGCAGAAGGAAATTTTATGAGTGAAAAGTTCTTCAAAAAGAATTTTTATAGGATACGAGTCTTTAAAACCAGAAATACGGAAATTATAGCGGCGCAAGGAAAAACATGTCACTGCATCGGGAAATTATCATTAAACTTACAGGTAAAAGAGAAAAATCTCAAAGTATTAATTTTTGTGGTGAAACACCTGCAACACTCTCTTATTTTAGGTATGGACTTTCTAAGGGCCGCGAGGGCCAAATTAAATTTTCAAGATAGTTCCGTGGTGTTGGAGATGTACCAGAGGGTGGTGGAACCTGTGGAGACACCTGAATTGGACCTTAGCCATCTGAATGACCAGGAAAGTAAAGCAATACAGCAAGTGGTGAGTAATTTTTCTCATTTGTTTTCAGAAAAACCAGGAAACTGCCAGATCGTGACTCACAAGATTCAATTAAATGCCGAAAAACCTTGTAGGACTAAACCGTATCGCTATGATAAACAAAAAGAATCATCGAAGAACATATTCAGGAGATGTTAAAGAATAAAATAATAACGCCCATAAATAGTGAGTACGCGAGTCCAGTCGTACTATGTAGGAAAAAGAACGAGTTTCCTCCTTCGGATAAAAGGGCTTGGAGGTTTGCTATCGATTACAGAAAACTAAATAGCATTACTAAATTTCCAGTTTACCCTTTGCCGGTTATAGACGAGATCATTAGACAGATCAAATCGACAAGATATATGTCTACTTTGGACTTAACGTCTGGCTACTATCAAATAGCTATGAGACCCGAAGATATACACAAAACCGCGTTTATAACAAAATCGGGCACTTATGCATTTTTACGCATGCCCTTTGGGTTGTGTGGGGCCCCATCAACATTCCAGAGAGCTATGGACATTGTTCTAAAGCCTGTCCTAGGAAAATCAACTTTAATTTATCTAGATGATATAATTATAACGAGTAGTACGTTGGAACAACACATTAATGACCTCGAACAAGTTTTTAAATTATTAAAAGAGGCCGGTCTTACAATTAACGCCTCAAAAGGCAAGTTCGCAACTAAAGAACTTAAATATCTCGGTTATAAAATTTCGCAAAAGGTATAGAAACGCAAGATGCAAAAATAAAAGCTATTAAGAATTTCCCACCGCCAAACACCGCCAAGAAACTTTCATCTTTCCTTGGATTATGTTCTTACTATCGATCTTTTATAAAAGATTTCGCTAATATTGTTGAACCACTCTTAGTAATCAAAAGAAAAAAGAGTAAATTTACGTGGACAGCGGAAGCTAACACAGCTTTTGAAAGATTAAAAGAAGCGCTTATTAATGCCCCTGTTTTAAAATTCCCTGAGGGGGACGAAAACCTGGAAATTGCGGCAGATGCGTCAGACTATGCGGTGGGTGCGGTTCTTATGCAAAATAACCATCCGTTGGCATTTTTTAGTAAAACATTGAATCAGACACAAAGGAATTATACAGCTACAGAAAGAGAAACATTAGCCGTATTAATGGCTGTACACAAATTTCGAGTTTATTTCGGCAAATCGCCAGTAACAGTCTTTTCGGATCATGCGGCTGTTGGTAGACTTTACTCGGGAAAAAACCTAACGCCTAGGTTAATAAGATGGGCTTTAAAACTCCAAGAATATAATATCACAATAAAATATAAACCGGGTAAGGAAAACAATGTAGCTGACGCACTTTCTCGTATAAAACTGGACGACGAAGGAAATGAACTTAAATGCGCTGTGTTGACTTCAAAAATTTTAGATTCTAGAGGTACGATTATTACTGAACTGAAAGCTGATCCTGAATTTGGAAATATCTATGCTTATTTGAAACACCCCGAAAGCTTTGAGCACACAGATATCGATGCGATAAGAAATAGAGCAAAAAACTATGAAATAATAGATAATTTATTATTCTATACGAAAACAACAAACGAAAATCTTGAGTATAAGCCAGTCATCCCAGCCTCGCTTCGATTAAGCATTTTGAAGGAGTTGCACGAAGAAAAAACAGCGGGCCACCTCGGGGTCAGAAAGACTATAAAAAGGGTACGCGAGGCGGTATATTTCCCGCAATTATACAAAATAGTAACGGCGTATGTCAGGTCTTGCAATCAATGTCAGTTAATAAATGATATTAATTACAGCCCGGTCGGGTACTTAAATAGCATTCGCGCTACATTTCCGAATGAAATTTTAGGCATAGATCTCCTTGGTCCCTTCCCCCAGAGCCAGTTAAATAAAAATCGTTTTCTTTTAGTAATAGTAGATCATTTTTCAAAATGGATAGAAATTGTTCCACTTAAACGCGCGTCAGTCAAAACAGTCGCAGATGCATTCTTACACAGATACATTTTAAAATACGGTGCACCGATAAAAGTCATTAGCGATAACGGAAAACAATTCATTAGTCAAGTATTTGAAAACATATGCAATGGACTTGGCATACGCCATATCAAAATGGTTCCGTATAGACCACAGGCTAACATAGCAGAAAGAGTTAATAAAAACATTGTAAAAATGATTCGCAGTTACGTTAGCACACATCACAAGCGCTGGGATGGCTACATAAATGAATTAGCTTATGCTTTAAGAACGGCACATCATGATACTACGGGAAAAACTCCAGCAGAATTATTTTTAGGCAGAAAGTTAATTACGCCTTTAGATAAATTATTCTTTGTGCAACAAAGAGAGCAGGAGTTTAAACAACAAGATGTGCAAAAGCTCATTGATCAGGCGCTTAAAACCTCGGATACGGCAAGAAATAGACAGAAAATTTATTATGATAGAAAACGCCGTGAAGCAGATTTTAAAGTTGGGGATAAAGTATTGAAGCGGAAATTTTCTTTATCAAGTGCCCCAGACAATTTGAAGTTTGAAGGCCCCTATGTAATTCAGGAAATCAAAGGAGTAGTCTTATATCTTAAGAACGACAGAGGGGAAATCTGTAAAGCAAGTCCCGACCAGGTGAAAAAATAATATAATCCAAATGATTTTGAAATCCTTAAAAGTTTCTTGCAGGACTCAAGTCTAAACGAAGTAGAAGAATCAGAGACTACAACAACTATTCCACCACCCAAGAAACAGAGAACTGAAGAGAGACCTAGCACTTCTACAACCCGGACGTCGGTATCAAAAAGAAAAAATGATTTTCAAACTCCGGCGTTTAAGAAAAACAAAAATACAGATGAACCGGGTAAAGAAACCGTGGTAAAGAGAAAAACACCACCTACAAAGGATAGCAGGAGAAATTACACATCAAGGAGAACGCGCACACGGCCGCAGAGTCAGGTGCCAGCAAGGCCGCCGTTCCGGAAACTGAAACGCCAGCAGGAGGCACAAAAATACGAGGAACAGAAAAAATTCAAGAAGGACTCCAGACCGGAGGACGTCAAGACCAGCCGTCCCAGGCAGAAACACAAAGGCCAACAACCAGACGATTACTCCGTCAAGAGGCCAGCATGTAGAGGACGCAAAAGAAAGAGCAACGTGGACGACACTCGGAGATCAATAAGGAGAAGATTGACATCCATGAAACCTCTAACTTGGGATCAATTTTGCCAAAAACGGATGACGGAGTTTCAAGCATCGAAAACTCAAAGATAATTTAAAACCTTCTATAATTTTTTTTCTCTTTTGTTCCGAAATGTTATGCATAAGTACGAAGTTCTATGTTTTGACGAAAGTCAATATGTCTCGGTTGAGACTTAGTTTTGTTTTACTTTATTTAGCTAAGGCAAAAGTATTATTTTCTTTAAGTGTAAAAGCTAAAAACAAGCATTTTCTGTTGGTCGAAAGACTAGTTCTGTTATGTTAAAGCCAAAATTTGACCGAAGATAAAAATAACTTCGTATTCTTGTATTAATAAGAATTTTAGTTTCAGTGCCGCCAGCTTAGCGAAGAATGAGTAAAGTAAAAATTTATTTTCTCTTATTCATTTTATGGTAAATTGTAAAAAGCATATGTATAAAATTTTGTAAATGTATGTAAATACTTGAAGGTTATGTAAAAGTAGAATTTATTCTAGAAGCATAAAATTGTAGATGCTAAAAGTGAATGCTTAAAAGCAATGAAGTCAAAATTTAAGTATTAAACTGTAAAGTCATGCTTTAGAGCGAAAGCCTGCATGTTTAAAGATGAATGAGGGGGAAGTTAGAATGAATGTGTTTTGTAGGGTTCTCCACCTACATTTGAATTTTTAAGAATAATAAAGTAGCTCATTGAGTTGTAGAATGTCGAGTAAGGTGTGTCTATTTGGTTGTTGAATTCTAACAAATCATGGTGGTTAGGGGAAGTGTTGTAAGACTAAAACACGAATATTCCCGTTTGACACCACACACGGTGGAGAGCCAGGGTAAAGTTAAATTAATGCTTGAAAAATTGAATGAATGTGAAGTAAGCAATAACTAAGAAAAACGAATCGTTTAAAAACAAAAATTTATTGTATCAAGAAAGTGTAAATTATAATGTATGTAGAAAGATACTGATACTTATTCCTTCCAGATGCTGGAAGGAAAGACCAAGATTGATTGATGAAGTCCAGGAAAAGTTGCTGTAAGAAGAAAGCTTTGTAACGAGTAACAGAATTTTAATATATAATTGTTACATAAGATTTTTTTTGTGTAAACGAGGTTCTCGCCAGTTAGTTCAGAATTAGATAAACTTACAACAGGTCGTTTGTAGGACCTGCTTCCAAGTTTTCCAAATTCTGGCAGCGGCAAATGTAGGGTTTATATTTATTTTAACAAACATTTATTTTAACTTTAAACTATCTTTCCTGTCAAGCCTTACTTTCCCCTGGAACTGCCAATGCTAGAATATGTAAATTTGAGTAGAACGCGCAAGCATTCAAATTATCTGCGGAAGTAGTATGAGTTAAATAGCAAGGAAACGAGTTCGGTGTGTGATATTCTTACTTAGCGAGCGCGGAGGTAGTTAGCGAGAATTGAAGAACCCCGCGTTGCGGCCTATGTGCTTGGCGGGAAGTAGTGGTAATTGTTCCAGTGAGCTTCAAGTCTGCTGAATTAGCAGCAGTATTGTAAAACACGGTGAGTTAGTTATTTTAGAGAGCCTCGTAGTTAGAATCTTGTCTTTACTTTCTTTTCAGGTTATTATTTTTATTTGACTGCCAAGTAGGCACAGTCTGTAAGCGTCAAGAGGACGCAATTGTAATTTATTACGTTGAATAAAAAGGGACTTAAACCCTTCACAAGGCTCTATCTTTTATACAAGCTTTCACAGTCACCTCTTGGTTGCGTGCAAGTTAGAGGCGCGCAACGTTATATGTTCATTTCAAACAATTTTTGCTGTCAGGAATATGGAAGGAAGAGAGATGGATACTATTCTTCCGATATTGTGTTGATTTTTATTGGATAGTATATTGGACACCCTGTATGAAATATGGAAAAGCCCGTATCCCTCAGTCTTCTCGTTCAAGCATTGTAATAAACGCTTCATCAGGAGAATTACAATACACTGTTAAGTAATTCCAGATAATTTTCCCTTAACAATTAAATTCGAGAAATTTAGTTTTTTATTGAATGATATGACTATAGTCTTTTACTTTAAAATAAACGCTTCAATGCCTTGGTGGGCCAGTACCTCCTACATACAAAGCCGAAGCTCTAGGGTTGATTGAACGCTCTGAGGTCACGAAAGTAGTCTCTTCACTATCCTCATCCTGATATTTTATATGCTGTTATATATAATTTTATTGTTGTGAAGAAACTAATTTCAGACGAATATGAGCAAAAATTTTTATTTTCGGCTAATCCACGAGATACACTGTGTAAGATTACTTTAAATTTACTTCATGAAAAATTTTTTTTGGAACTGAATGACTGTGCAAAACTTCATAACCCTCAGATTATTTTGAAAAATATCATACAATTATCAACAAATATTTTTCTAAATAATTACTGCAGAAAGTTAAAAGATAATATTTTATGCAATAATTTAACTAAGCAACGGAAACTGAAAACATTAAAAAAATAGTTTATGTATGTAGCAGAAATGAAATATGTTATGTGTTTAAGGTACAAAATAAGAGAGTGAAACTAACCTATTTTTTCTTAATATTTTCAGACTTGTAATTCATTTTTTAAATGAATATTTTCTGCAGAATGTGTATAATATGTTGAATAAAAAAGTTCTTTTTCTATTTGTGTTGTGAAATATTTGCCACCTATTCCAAAATGCATGCACGCATACACATAAAAAAGAGAAATATTTGCAATTATCATAGAAAAGTGCTAAAGGTCTAAGATCTGTTGTATAATATACTATGCGTTTTCATCATAAGCTAAAGAATATTCATTTTCGAAGATAAAATACTTTGTCAATTAATATTACTTTCGTTTATATTTTAGAATCAATACCTTGAAATTTTCTAATCTTATTTTACACTCATGTCCATAAATTAAGGATAATTCGGAGTCACGCGGAAATCGAACTCTAAAATAAATATATCACCTGTAAAATTACTACACACATCTTCAAGAATCATATGCAAATTTCAGGAAGTAACCAGATGACACCGATGGTACGTCACAATGACGAGAGTCTAAGAGAGTGATATATAAGGAATACAGGCAAAGAAGCAAAATTGTTCGCAGCCGCTTTATAAGCATTTCAGTGCAATAACCGAATAGTTATGACACAAAGGACGCATTTGGATGATTTTTTACGTGGTAGAATTATCGGCCGTCTGGAATGTGGGCGTACCCAACTGGAAGTATCAGACGAACTTGGAGTTGCCCAGAGTGTCATCTCCAGGCCTTGGCAACGATTCCAAGATGATGGTAATGTGAGTAGACGTTACAGCACAGGTCGCCCCAGAGTTACAACGCCGAATGAGCACTGGTATTTGGCAGTTACTGCCAAAAGAAACAAGCGGAGCACAGCCTCAAACCTGTCTCGTCAGCTCTCTTCAGCCACTGGTACGAAAATTTCAAGGTAAACCGTGTACAGACGCTTAGGGCAGATTGGTCTATATGCTCGTAGACCTGTCAGATGCGTTCCACTTACTGCAACTCACTGTCTTCTGCGGTTATCCTGAAGTAGAAAGCATGCATTGGGGACACCGCAACAGTGGGATTTTGTGATGTTTTCCGATGAGTCCAGGTTTAACTTGTAGTCTGATTCTCGCCGGACTTTCATATGGAGAGCTCCAGGTACCCGTTACCACCAAGAAAACATCATTGAACGACACCGTCACGGTGGTGCAGGAGGGCTCGTTTGGGGTGGAATTATTCTGGGTTCCAAAATTGACCTGCATGTTCAAATTGGAACCATGACAAGCCAAATCTATCGGGACGTCATTCTGGAAGAACATGTACTTTTGTTTCGGAGCGCCATGGGTGCACAATTTGTGTTTCTGGATGACAACGCCCGTCCTCACCGTGCAAACACCGTAAGCGAATACCTTCAATCGGAGGATATCACTCGTATGGACTGACCAGCATTCTCACCGGACTTGAATCCAGTAGAGCAGGTGTGGGATATGCTTGGCCGACGAGTTTCAGCCCGTCAACCTCCTTCTACATTTCTATCGGAACTTCGGAGAGCATTGCTTTTTGAGTGGTGTAATATCCCCCAAGATCAGATCGATAATTTGATACTCAGCATGCCTAGGCTTTGTACGGACAGTATTGCATCGTCTGGGAGACATACAATGTATTAACAATCATACTAACCATGTAATATTGGTTTTTTGTAAATAGGTTATTTTTTGTAATTTGCTCCAGGGATAAAAAATCGCTATTTTGTTTAATAATATAAACATATAACATCTTTTTTTGCTCTTTACCTTTTGTTTAATAAATAACCTTTACAAATAAGTCAAATTTGTTTTGCTTCTATCTCTTCCTTCGCCTGATTTTGCATTATCCTTAATTTATGGACATGAGTGTAATTGAAACAGACGTGTTTGTTACATTAATTTTAAACCGTAAGAAGGAAGTATGTACAATTTGTAGTCAAGTACAATTCAAGATGACTAATTTTAAAGATATTTACTAATATATTATTTTCATTTTATTCTATGTTTAATTCTATCAAAGAAATAAAATTTCTAGAAATATAGTTCTACGTATACAGGTGAAAATGCATCTGATAACTCTATAAAAATAAACTAGAATAAAAAAGTACTTTCATTTGTAAGGCCTCATACATTTGTACTAAGTTATTTTTTCTCAAAGGGATTTACTGTAATAAAAAGTAAGTAGCATGAAGTTGCATAAATAAACATTTACTCCCCTTTTTCTCACTATAATACATGGCGTCATTTTCTATTATTTCTAGTTATAATTGTACTGGTAGAAAAATTTCAGGTAAAAAATAAGTCTTTTTTTTAATGCGTTTTGCACCGTAGTTGTGCTACTTTCTTAATAAAGATCTGAAATTATTCTGAAAATTTTAAATCTTACCTTAACACTAAACTCCTTATTCCTTACAATTCTAAAAATTCATGGCATTTGATCTGTTTAGATGTTTTAAAAGTTTCTGCTGATTATCCTGATAAAAAATTCCAGTAAGTGCATATCAATCATACAACTTCATATTTATCATTTGCTAAAAAATTCTTAGAATTGCTAAAAATCTTGAAATAAATGCGTACTTATATGAGTTATTATCGTTCAAGCTCCAACGAATTTCAAAACGCAAATGAACTTGCAATCTAAGTGCAAGCTCGTTAAATAGTAAAATATCAGGAACATGTTTGGACTTGATCATGAACTCGTTCGTGTTAAATTACGTAAGCGTCAAATAGAGAAATTATGTCAAAACGCGCCTGAAAGACGTACGCTCGAACTCATTATCTTGCACAAACTTGTCCACACAGACTTCCGGGTTCTTCATCTTGTACGAACTTGAGACTTTACATTACTACAACAATGCTGTTCCCTACAAAAATATTAATTATTCTTAGTACACGTAACACAACATAAACAATACAGTACTTACCTATCTTGAAAGTTTTAAAAAAGAACTTGTGTTAATTTAATAGGGGTCGATTTTTAGACCTCGTCGACCCCCAAAATCAGTTTTCGTTTATGTCGACCCTTAGGAAACCAATATCGACCCCGAGGGGTCGATATCGACCACTTTGGGAATCCCGGTACTAAACAAATATGTGTAAATAGCAAATGCTGTTAAAAACTGATATTGCAAAAATAAAACATGATTAATATATTTAGGATTAGGGATTTTCAGTTTTAATCAACTGTTAACTTATCATTGTGCATTATTGTTGTCTTTTTATTAAGGAAGAGGATAGTAAAATATATATTCAAAAAACAAACCAGCAACAGCCAGATCTTAAACATGTATTTTATTACCACCATCTGAAGTATGTTAAATGAATTTCTGTTCTATTATTTTATGTGTAAAATTATTTAAGAAAATTAAGATACGTATTTGAAATTAGGAAATGCAGTCGATGAAGGGCAAATCGGATATACATATTTATTTATTTAAAACCAAATGGTATAAGCCTTCTGCAAGGGTGGACTACGTTTCATTTTCTCTCGTCTTAAGGGAATAACAGCGATAAGTGGCTTCATGTGGCAACCATTCTATCTGTAGATAAGGACGACTTTAGTGACGTAGAGTCAGCCGTGCCGTGGCTTTGTATGTAGGAGGTACTGGATGGGCCCCTTTTGTGCTCGCAGTAACTCCTGTCGTCTTTACCTCATGTCCCTTATTTCCTCCGTGTCATTTGACACTCTGCTTGAAGGCGTGTTTTATTTTCGTGCTTTTTATGAAGAGAAACACTATAAATAGAAATGACGTGGCGCAAATCTTTTTTCGCAGCTGTTGACATCATTGTTATGACTCAAATTAGGAGGCAGGAAATGTTCTTCAAGTTCTTATTTTAAAGTAATAGACTTTAGAGCCGGATACAAAGTGTAAAGATTCTGTACTATGTACTTTAAGTTACAGTTGAATGTGAAGAATCTTAAGAACTGATAAGCGAATAATCTCTTGAGTTCGTGTGACAGGTGTGCCGCCATGAAGACTTTCAGCTTTATTGCTCACTCAATGAGACCACGTTTATTTAAAATTTTATATTATAATAAAAAATTTTATTTTTATGTATACATAATTTTGACATATACTTGACATACATTGACAGAATTCATATAAATATTAACAGAAATTTGATGGTACGTACATAGAATATAGAATGCTTAATGTAGAATACAAATAAAGATTTAGATACAAAATTTTGGTTATATACATAATAAATAAAATAGGGTTTTGATGATTTGCTGAAATGTAATAACAGTTCAAGTTGTTAAATAGTTTATAATTCATGAATAGTTCACTATTCATAAAAATTCGCATTTCATAAGTCTGTTAATGTTTATTTATCCTTTGAAGTTAATTGTTAGTCTGAAGTAAGTTCTGATAAAGCTCTCATCAATTTTATAGTTAGTCTGAAATAAGTTTCATATTTGTTGATTGAAGTTGTGCTACCTTGAAGTGATGTTAATTATGTCGAAATAATGCTGATGTGGAATTGTGATACCTTAATTTATGCTGCCTCTAGATTATCACAATTTTCTATGAGATATTCCACTAAATTATAATTTTTTTCCGAAGAGATTTACTTCTAAGTAATTGTTTGAACCATCCGTGGGCATTTTCGTATGTTGCCCGGTGTTTAAACATTTTGACAATATTCTTCATACGCACGCACAAGCATATGCAGATGATTTCCTACTAATAGTCCATGGCAACAGTCGCAAGGATATAGAAGATAATTCCGAACAATCAATACAAATCTTTAAATGGGCGAATAAATTTCGGTTAATATCAATTCGCAAGAGTAAAGCTCTTTATATAACAAAACAGGGCACCAAGATAAGGAACCTTCGAAACCCAATTATGAAAATAGCACAAGATAAAATAGCAACAATAAATTCACTACTATACCTAGGTATGATGCTTGATAATAGACGTTCATGGCATCAACATATCAAATATATCAAAACAAAACTTCTAATATTATCAAACTCAATAAAAATAACCACAGGAAGAAACTGGGGAATTTCTTTTCAATATCAGAAAATTTGGTATACAACAATAATAGAAAAGATTCTTCTACATGGCGCTTCTGCTTGGGGCACAGATCTAAATCAACGTGCAAAAAGACAACTAACTTCAATATAACGGCTTTTTCTGCCATCAATAACAAAAGCATGTAGAACAACACCTACCAGTTCTCTACAAAATCATTTCAGGTATCATTCCATTTCAGGTATTTCAGGTTGAACTGCCATCATTGGGCAGTTCGTGTGACAGAAATCAACAGGATAGAAGGGTGAAATAACTCTTCATTATTCCAATCAGGTGTGACGGAACTCCGTCTTGGAGTTGCACAATAAAGCCGACACTCGGACTTGAACTTAACTAAGAACTAAACTAAACTAATCTTAACTAAAAAGATATAGTCGAAGCAATATATAGTCGAAGCAAAGATATAGTCGATAGTTCAAGATTCTATTGGAGTTGGCCCCTTAACGTTAATTAACTGCGAAGCTATCAAGGGCGGAGCGTAATAATAGCTTAAGAGAGACTAGTCTAAAAAGGCGGACGCATGCTAGCCAGAATGTCTGGTTCTCTCTGACTAAGACAGCAGAACTTCGCTGTTAAATACCGCAGTTCCTCAATTTGTATTCAAACGTGATTCTAAAACTACGTTCTGGCCGGAAGTTGTAAGTTGAAATTAAGAAACAATAGGACAGGAAGTTTAACTCAAAATTTAACTGTTAGCTTAATAAATATAATCCTTACATACGTTATTACTTTCTTTAATATCTGCCAAAGTATCCTTTTTTGGACAGTATTTATACAGTGCCTTGTTTATAACAATGAATCTATCTTAATTTAATTGCTAAGTACGTTTCCTAAAGCCTAAAGTCTCACTTATATTAGTTTCTTAAAAGTTTCACTTATATTATACAATCGGATCTCACATGCATTTACCCTATAACTCATTTTCTCCCTCCTTCCAGCATGCCTTTGTTGTGCAACGGTAGCACACTGGGCGCGTATTCGAGAGGTCCAGGTTCGAGTACAGGCGAAGGCATTGCACACTTTCCTTGTCTCATGCTTCAAAACACCGTAATGACTCCACAGTGGAGCCCGAATTAAAAGGTGGTGGACGATAATTCGTCGTCACCAGGATATGTCGGCCCTTTCAAGGGGAAGTATTATAAGGTATTTTCTCCCTCCTTCCAGCATTCTTTTGTGGTGCAACGATAACACACTTGGCGCGTGTTCGAGAGGTATTCAAGTCCTGGAAAAGGCATTGCTCCTTTTTCATGTCTCCTGCTTTAAAAAAAAAAAAAAATAATCTAAAGTCTCTACTAAAGAGTGAGGAAAAATCCGGTTAAAAAATTTTAAAAAATGCTTTCGAAATAAATGGTTTAAAGACAAGTCTATACTTTAATTTTAACATTTAACATGCTGATTAATACTCAATAATTCTACTTTTATTCAGTTAATCCTCCATAATGTGTAATTCTATATTTTTGTTTAGGCAATATTTCTATCAAATAGCTTCTGATTAAGAGCCGTTTTTATTCCAATTAGTAATAAATATGTTTCGTAAAACAACATACAGTTTTACTCTTTGTGCTTTTAATAGAACCGCATATAAGAGGTGTGATTTCTATTTATGGGTTTGATTACATTAAAAAAATGAACACTTATTTATCAAAATAACATTATCTATCATTTTCCTATTAAAACCCTCTAAGCGGCAAGGCTGTATATATAAGGCCTAGAATATTTTTCTGATATCTGAATATACGTGCATATTAAAATATGTCAAAGAAATGAAGGCAAAAGTACACAAATCCAGGTATGTAATTCCAGGAGAGTTTTTACATTAGAATAAAAAAAAAATAATAATAATTTGTTCTCATAGTAGTTTTGGGAAATTTTTGTGGTTTCTTAGCGAAAACCCCGGCCTTTCAGAGGGTTAAAATATTTATTCAGAAAGGAAAATAACACATATTTCTCATACGCTTGTGTCACTGGTATTCTCTTTTTGTAAGACATCTAACATCGCAACTTAGAAGAGGATTTGTTATTCATGATGTTATTTTCACCGCTCTTATTCGTAACTTAACAAATAAAATACTCCTCTTTTTTTAAGGATTTTGTGACATGCCAAAGCAAATTTACGGATGCTATGTCGCGAATTATAATTATATTAATTTTTATTTTAAGTTGTCATCATTCTATTATTTTATTTGTATTCATGTATATTTTAATCTCGTAGAAAGAATATTCTTAAATTGCCAAAGCTTTATTCAGCTCGTTGTTATTGAAACTGAACTGTAGTGTAGCAAAGACAAGAAACGTTACGAGGAGACACCTGGTTTACGGCCTTTTACTAACACTGCAAGCAGTTAGAGTGTTATGTTGTCGCCTTTCTTCTCTGGGGGCCTTTCACTAATGGCGCTGAAACGAAAATCGTAAATCGGCTTTCTCATTTTCACTTTCTTTCGCTTTGTTATATTTGCAATGTTTCCTTCAGTGAGTTAGGTTATTGATTCTCTTATCGGGGGTCCACCTTACTTCCCACGTTCAGAGTACAGATGGTCAGGACTTGATTGTCAGATTTTTCTTATTTTTGATTCGTTGTGGGGGTGTAATTTTCTCATTTAAAGGTAAAGTAAAATTCTGGGATTGGTGAGATTTAGTTTTGTGATTTTTTGTAAGCCTATGAAATTTTCGGGGACGGAGAGACCGAGTTTAATTTGGTGCCTGCACCATGTAAGAAGTTATTCTGATTCTGAATTTTTAGCTTAAAGGAAAAGGAGAAAAGAATGGAGAATAGACCCCTTGCGGGTCTTGCTCTCGCGAGCGCCGTGAACCAGCGGGCTGCGGACATGGATTTCTATCGGCTTTCAGCTGATGAAAACTTTGCTCGAGTTGAGACAAAGTGCTCTACGTAAGATATAGCTTCGCTGTTTCTTTGTTATATTTTTCCGAGAACTTTAATTAGACATTCTTGAGGTGATTCTAATACAGTCGTTCGTCCTGGATATCCCCACGTTTTCCTGACCAGTGTTTTTCCAGATTGGTCCTTACCAAGGCGTTTCTGATTTAAAAGAAGCGTCCTCATACTAGTATTTTTCCTTGGGTCTCAATTTTCTTGAAGCGTTCTTGATAATAGTGTGCATCTTTGACCTGCATCCGGCAATCACTCGATGATGGCGTTCCCGATTTCTTTGAAGGGTCAACGAAATAAGCTGGACGACATGTTTAACTATTAAAACTCCGTATTTATCCCTCGATGATGGCACTCCCGATAAATAGAAGTTTGATGTATGAACTTCAGCCTGTGAGTATTTTTTTTTTTCTTTTTTTTTACTTTTAGTTATTTTGAATTACCTTAATGATTATTCTTAATAACCAGGCTAGAGTTGTCAGTTTAATGTTTGCTGAAATTTGAATATGATGTCGTAGGGTTAAATTTGATTAAAAATTAATTAATCGTTAAACTGAAAATTTCATTATTCTTAAAGGAAATTACATTGATTAACACTTGATGTCAAAAATGAAAAGAGTAAAACATTAGTGTTACATTTATGATACTGTAGGATTTGAAAATGTTAACTTAATTAATGTAAGTTATAATTTGGTGTGATATTCTGTGTTATATTGCATAGAACTATTCTGGTAGTGATCAGTTTATCCAGTAACTTATGTTAGAAATTATTCAAGAAAATTAATAAATGTGTTTGTCTTATAATTTTATTGCATTGTTTATCTTGTGTATTTATTTTTTGGGTGGTCTGTCATGTCACTCCATTTGTTTGAGCCTGGAGGCTTTTTAAGAAACATAGAGGTTTATTAAATTTGGAGTTATTGTTTTTCCTTTTTACACGGGTTCTCACAACGCTTTATTGTACTACCACTATACGATTGTACTTATGATGAATTTGATTTTTAGTTTGTTTATCCGGCACCTAGCGAGTTTAAGGTGTAAAGTTTTAAAAGATTGAAAAACCCCTTAATTTTCAGTTATTCAACACGGAATAATTAGTATAAAGGAATATATGTCATTGAACATAATGTTATTTACTTTTACATTTCCATTTGGCAGCATATTATTTTATACATTTCACTATAAGTGAAACGATATGTTATAATATATGATTTTTTAATAGTAATCTGATAGAGAATAAACAAGTACTGTTTTATTTTCAGAAAGTCTATAATTCGGGAACAGTAACTAACAGTACTGTAGTACATAGATGAAAGGATATTTCGTCATGTTTTTACACTTCCAAATTTCTAGGGATTGCTCTATTATTCGGCGTATTCAGCAAATGGCTAGTAACGACATTTAATTAAAAGCAAATACCATTTAATTAAAAACAAATATCACCCCAGTTAAATTCAATGTAAAAACTACCTATTCTCTTTTCCATTAACCATTTCTTAAAATTCACTCACTTACAGAAGAATACTGGTCTCTAACAAAAGAAAAACATTCAACATAGGTTTCCTTCTTAAATTTTTATTTTTCTAAAAAAAAAAGGTTTAGTCTTGTGTTGATTGAAGAAGTAATAGAGAATTTAAGACTTATCCAATATCAAACTAAACCTTTAACGAGATTAGTAATTTATAGGATACAAAATTAATACTAAATAGACGTTTTCCTAATTTTCGTTGTTTGAATGAAAAGAGTGTTTGAAAAAAATTAAATTTTGCTTTCTGAGAAGATACCAATATACATATACCGATATATATATATTTAATCATTTATAACTATTTTATAGATGAAATAAAAATTCGTTAGATCTATGCAAAGGTTTCTAAAATATACTCTTTTCTCACTGCGATTGCTGGTATCTATTTGAATATCAAATGCGCCCAGATGTATTCAAATTATTTCTGCAGTGTCTCGAAAATTTTGTATAAGTAGTAAATAAGTGCTCTTAAATCGTGAGTATAGAAAGCAGATTTTATGCAAGCAATATCTTGCAGTACGCACTACCATATTAATGTATTCTTTAAAAAATATATCTTTGATTTACTTCATAGCTTCGTTGAGAACCGGAATAAAAACGTTAAGTTGAAGAGAAGGGCTTCTAGTGATTCATTAATTCAAAAGTGCAGTATTAATTTATTTTTCAAATTATAGCAGGAAATTAAGCATTTATTTTTTTACTAGCCTCTTTGCTGCCAGCCTTTGTCTGGCTTTTAAATGTACCGGAAAAATTCCTAAAGGGAACACCTGGGACCAATGACCCCGTGAGTTCTTCCAACTTTTTTCCCTTTGTTAAGATTCCAGTTCCCCCTTGCATACGGCCCTGATGTATAAAACAAACCAGAAAACCATATATATATATATATATATATATGGGATTATATATGGGATTTATATATGGATTATATATATGGGATTTTTAGCACTTTGATTGCATGAGATATGTAGTAATCATTTATTAAAGCATAATTTATATCTCCTTCTTAACCACCGCCATAACTACATAAAAATTATATAAAAAAATTCTACAATAAAATAAATATAACTCCATGCCATTTCTGATAAGTCAAATGTTTTCAAACATTTTCTTGCTTGTCAGTTTGAATAGTTCTTTTTCTGAAATTTTAAATTTTACAAATTAGAATTATAGAAAAAAGTATCGAAAAATCATTATGCTTTAACAACACCCAATGTATGATGATGTGTTAAAATTTTACTATACTTTAGGTAATCTTCTGAGAAAATGTGTCAGCACTCATATCACAGCCATTTAACTGGTAAGGCACAGACTTTGAGCTCCTTTTCAGACATAGGATGATTTTAAGCATGCATTTCATAAACTGTTATAGTGAGTTAATTTATTGCTTTTCCTGAAGGGCTTCTGGATATATAATGTTAAGTGTTTTCCCATTGGGAACAAAGATGTAAAGATTATCCTTTTTCCTACCCAAGAACAACCAACATATAACTGGCCATGTGAAAAGCATGGACTTTGTAGGTCAACCCAAACAACCTTTAGAGACTGTCTTGTGCCTTGTTGATACTCATTGCAAAACTTTAAAATATTGGGAATTGAAGCCGTTTAAAATGAAATAGTACATCTGATGGTATAACAGAATTCTTGGGATAAACGCATCTTTTCCTGTTGTATGACCATTAATAATAGCTGCTGCAATAACATTTTTCATGAGCTTCTTGACAGGTAATCTTGTACCATTGCAGAGTGAAGGGATATCCAAATTTCAACTCCAGAATATGCGAAGGTATTCCAGGCAGTTCCATAGAATTCAAAAATTCATTTGGATAATTTGGAGCCTCATCTGTAGAACACACATTATGTACTGACTTGTAAATTTGAACACTGCCAGACAATTATGCTAAAAGTTGTTTATTAATGGCTCTCAGAGTATCATTTTTGGTGCAAGAGTTGTTCTTTCACATAGCCAGCTGTGATAAGTCGAGTGCTGCCTTAAGTCGAGGAATACTGCAAGTAACAGGCCTTTCCAATTAGATTAGTAACAGGTCTTTCAAAATACTTTGTTTTGGTGGCTTTCCACAATGTTTCTAGTACATTACAGTGATATATATCCATCTTGGTTATCTGGTGAGAAGAATCCATTTCCGAGCTTCAGCGAATTAATTGTCAGCAAATTCGTGAGCTGTAGTATCTCCATTAATATGAACTTGTAAATTTGAACACTGCCAGACAATTATGCTTAAAGTTGTTTATTAATGGCTCTCAGAGTATCATTTTTGGTGCAAGAATTGTTCTTTCACATAGCCAGCTGTTATCGGTGAAGTGCTGTCTTAAGTCGAGGAATACTGCAAGTAACAGGCCTTTCCAATTAGATTAGTAACAGGTCTTTCCAAATACTTTGTTTTGGTGGCTTTCCACAATGTTTCTAGTACATTACAGTGATATATATCCATCTTGGTTATCTGGTGCGAAGAATCCATTTCCGAGCTTCAGCGAATTAATTGTCAGCAAATTCGTGAGCTGTAGTATCTCCATTAATATGAACTCTCATATTAGTCCTAAGATAAAGTCTCTGAATTTCATTCCAAATATATGATGACTTTAAGCATACATGCATTTGATCAGCTCGTGTCCCCCGTGGAACAACGGGTAGTGTCTGTTGAAAATATCCGGCAAGTACCAATGTAAATGCCTCCCATTCTTCTATTGTTATGTCTCAGGTTTTGCAAAATAACATCAAGGGCTTCTAATGTAGCTTTGTGAGACATCGCGCATTCATTTCAAACAATTTACTTGCATTCTTTTAGAACTTTTGCTTTGGCAGAACTTCTAGAAATACTACATGTTGGTGTTTCGGTATTTCCCAAATTTAATGGTAATTTAAATGCTGTTGTTCTTACTCCCATTAGCAATGTAGCTGCACTTCCGGATGATGCAACCGCCAGTGCAATGTGTTCCTTAACTCGTACTTTTGTCAGTATAAGATTAATGAGGAATGTTTTTCCAGTACCTGCTGGTGCATCAATTAAAAAAGTAACCCCACCTTGATTCGGAACACAGTCATGCTTCCTTTCGATATGGAACCAATTCCTTTTCATGTTGTAAGTCGTTTGTAAGTTCTTGCAAATTGTAACTCATTTCACGACAAATTCCACTGAGCATTGCAGGTTCAACATTTCAGGTTGTTTCAAGTAACACGTATGACTGCAAGTTTTGTCCACCTAAGAAGGGAATTTTGTCCTCAATCATGTTAAGAACTCTGTTAAAGATGTCTTCATTATAAGTAAGATTCATATTATTCTTCTGAAATCTTGATTGATGCAGTAAGTCTTCAGACAGGCTATCCTTATGATTTGACAACAATTGATGATGATAACGAGACGCCCTACATGCTGTCCATGGTAAGTAAAATACAAGTGAGAAAGTGACTGGAAAAATAGAACGTTTAACGAAATATTCGATACGTAGATGCTGCAAATAAAAGTTATGTTGTTCAGGTCTTGATTGAGACCTTGAACATCTACTCACATACTTACCACACACCTTCCTTTAGATCAGAACTTTATTGATTTTCTGAGATTATATTTTGATTACTATCGAAAAATATTGTGTCTTTCATGCTTACAGAATGTTTAACTGCATTTATTTGTAGTGTTGTAGTTAAATTAAAGTTCTTTAAATTTAGTAGAACTATTTAGTGATGAAGGACTCCGATGATGCCTTTTACATGAACTCAAATAACTTCACAGATGCTTTTTCTTGGGCATTCAAGAAGACAACACTTGAACTTAAAATAGAAAATGCAGAATTAAACTAAAACTAAGTACTTAGAATAAACAGCCTAAAACCCTTATCACATACGATGTTTGTTGCCGGAACAAAAGGTTTGATGGAACAGTTCTGAGAAACGCTCTTTGGCGAAAAAGGGTTATTATCTTCACTTGGTAAACAGGCTGAAAGCCAAACAAGAATCAGTTATCGCTCAGATTGGCGAAAGTGACATTTCCTTTCAAGTGACGTTTGCTTCTTCGTATTGTTTTCTGTCGCTCATACTCTTTTCGTTTTAAACTTTATTGTTGGTAATGGAAGATAATAGAAAGGTGATTGCTATCAAGTTAATCAATTTGATCTATACTCTGGCACTTCAGGTAACAGATAAACACACTTCTGGTTATAGCAATCAATTACATCAGTAATAGCCAAATTCTGTATACACTAAGAATAGTTTAAAAACGTGTGCTGGATAAGTCTGTTTATCAGACATCATTTATGTGTATTTTCTGTTGTTTGCATTTCAATGAAAATTTGATGGCTCACTGGAAAATTTGTGACCTGGTGAAAGCATTTTCTTCACTAACTTTATGGCTCATAATTACTATTCTGTCCATTCAAACAGACAAAAAAAAAAAAAAAAAAAAAAAAAAGACCTTCGATGACAAAAAATCTATATGGCTGATATTTACATCCTCACAGCCAGCAGATACTATTCAGCAACATGAAGATTAAATAAAGCATATGAATACATGAGCAATCAACCATGTGCGAGTTGTTTACTGCCCCATAGAACACTCGGTAATATACCTAAAACACATTAATTATACCAACTCTAGAAATTAGGTGTGCACATCATGAGTTTGTTTTATGTGATTACGGCAAAGACTCGAGAGATATCTGCCTAACAGGAGGAATCCCTTTGCAGAAGATTTTTTTAAACTGGCTGGTATACCAGTTACAGATGGGGGAAAACCAAGAAAACGCCATGTAGCCAGCCCGTTCGCGGCATTCTAACCTGAGACAGAACTACCAGTGTTCAACGACGCTTCGGCCACTAGTAGGCCCGTGCACTTAATTGGAAAGTACAATTCATTATGTAAACAGATATGAAGGTGATAATCAGTTGTGCACTATTTTAAGTAATCAAATGCAATAAATGCACAACTGTTACATTTCTTATTATTTATTAGTCATGTTTATGTCACGGTGAAAGACCGAAATCTGGAGAATGCCGACTTTCACCTGTGAATGTCAACATTCACATAGTCTCTTGGTGTATGTCCGAAATATTTTCCAAAAACTCTTATTTCTTACTTACACCGGTCAATGTCGACATTCACCATGTACTAATGGTGAATGTTGAACATATAACAATATTATATTTTTTTCTCCGTAATTCAGTCGCGAATAAACGCATTTGAGACTTGAAGAAGGAACTTAAGAACATGAGAACCTAAAGCACACAATACTTTCAAAATGAGAAAGGAAAATAATAGAAGTTTAAAAACTTACTTAATTATACAGTACGTTCTAAATGAGAAAATAAAATAACAGTAATAAAAAACTTACTAAATTATGTGATTCAAATCTTATTTATTGCAACAACTTAAACTATTATGGCACTTTATGACTTCTCTTTTCGACTTACACCAGAGCATATATGTGATTGTCGACATACACCGGTGAGGGTCCGAACATATAAGAATGTAGTGCAATATTCGATCTTTCACCAACTTATTTGGTGAATGGTAACATTCTCCGGTGAATGTCGACATTCTCCATTTTCGGTCTTTCACGGTAACATTTATATTACGTAGATCATACATATGATATAATTATGAATTAACCCAATAACAAAATGTGTACACTCTTTAGTACTCAAATGCTCATCAATTATTTTTCAACTGATTATTGCATATCCATAGTAATTTGCAAAGAACTGATGACTACAGTTGTTGCCAGTTACATGATCGTTAAATGAATTAAAAGTAACTTCAAATAAACTTTTTGGCAATATTCATTTTTGTATTCATACATACATATATATACACATCTAATAAGTCATATATTTACATAGAGATAGAAAGATGCGATGGTTTAGAAGTTGTTAATATATATTTATTAGCATTAATGTAATGAATAAGATTTATATTAATGAATGTATATACAAATGTTTTTCATTATGAATAATAATAAATCCATGAATTTACAATGTTTCAATATGTAGCATTTACAATAAAAGTATAGTTTCTAATGTATTTATAATTCAAAAAGTATCTCATTAATAACATGAAGATAAAGACAAATTTAATGAGTATTCTCATTATTACATAAGCTATGCTTTTCTTTTTTTATGCATCTTTTATGCTAATTCAGAAGTCAAACAACAAAAATCAGCGTTATATTCACAAAATTTTCACAGGACTAGTTTCGATGGTTTTACCGAACCATCATCTTCAGCTGCAAAACCGCAAATGAACAAGATAGGAAATAATGATTAGATAAGATAAGAAAGCCTGGACAAGAATAAGCAAGTGGCGCCATCTGTTGGCGAAACCAGAACTAAAACATAATTTCTCTAAAAGCCGAAGGCAAATTTGGATTGGAATTAGGATCGTTAACTAGAACAGAAAGATTTTTATGAATGTGAAATGCCTCTAGAAAATCCAGTTCTCCAATGGAAGATGTTTTTTGAATAATTTTGGCAGCAGAAAAATTGAAAGTGTGATTTTCGGACCAACAATGTTGAGCAACAGAAGACTTCTGTGTTTCCTTTTTTCTAACATATGCCTCATGTTCTTTGACGCGAAATTTTAAGGCTCTCTTAGTTTGACCAATGTAAATTAAACCACACTGGCAAGGAATCCTATAAATACCCCAGGAATTCATATCCGGAATGGGGTCCTTGAGTATAGAAGTTGGAATTTTATTGATGGGAGAATAAACAACCCGAAAGTTAAATTTCTGCAAAATATGTGCAACTTTATAGCAAATTGATGGAAAGAAGGGAATGACAACAGAATTTTTATAATCTCCTAAAATAAGAGTGTGGCTTTTAGTGTGTTGAGATGACAATTTTTTAACTGCTTGATTAATAATGTTGGGTGAAAAGCCCCTGTCAATAGCTATTGCTTTTAAATAATTTAGTTCTTCATCAAGGGCTAGTTTGGAGGAGCAAACTTGAAGAGCACGGAAAACATAGGAATAAAATGAAGCTAACTTTTGTTTAGTCGGATAACATGATTTAAAGTGTGGTGGAAGGCAAACCGATGAAGGTTTACGGTAAACTGTAGTACTGAAGTTGGATGTGTTACGTGTGACCAGAATATCGAGAAACGGAAGAGAATTGCAAGTCTCAAGTTCAAAAGTGAACTGAATAGCAGGATCAATAGAATTCATTGTTGAAAGAACTTTATTTAAATCATCTTTATTACCTTCAAACAGGGTAAAAGTATCGTCTACGTAGCGGAACCATGCCGGGAAGTTTAAATTAAAAGTTTAAAAAAAATTTGTGAATATAACGCTGATTTTTGTTGTTTGACTTCTGAATTAGTATTTATTCGGCGTGTTATTGTGTCTTAATTATCTTTTATGCTGTTTAAAATGTGTCACTGATTATGCAATTAACAATTTAAAAGATAAGTAATTAGGAGAAAAGCCGCGCATATACAAACGGATTTAAAAAAAAAATATTTAACTTAAATTTAAGAAATAAAATTCTATTATATAAGTGATAATACACGATCAGCATGAAATACGACAAATTTAGCGAACTTTTGGCGATGAAGAATTTGTAAACAAATCCGAACTGCAAGAACGTCGTAAAATACTGTCAACTCTGAAATTTCCACGATTATATATTTAATGAATATATAAACATTTTAAAAAGGATTCAGGCATTTATATTATTACAACAAAACAGCAATAATTAAATCGGCGTCTATTTCCACCGTTCATGACATCACAGTGAAAGCCATCGCCATACTGAAAGTTACCCGTGATCCTTCAGAAGCAGAACTTTCGTCTGATTGGTTGAACGTTCAAGGAACACGTATCCAGCCGGAAGATTTTCGGGAAAGTTTTAAAATGTTGCTCGTAGCCGGGACATGTTCCTCCTAGCTAGAAGAAACATTTCTCGGAAGCCTCCCGCTTAAAGCAGTCCTACTAGAATCTCGATTCTCGGAATTGTCCCGGGTAAGCGCGCGCGTCCCTAGAAGTGATAGCCTCTTAAGCTGCGTGTGTGTGTATGTGATTTATGGCAAAGCCTCGAGGGCTATCGGCCTAAGGGGAGGGATGCCTTCGTGGAGGAATTTCTAAGGGAAACTGGCTCGTATGCACGTTACACATGGTGAAAACCACGAAAACGGCCATGCAGCCAGCCCGTTCGCGGGATTCGAACCTCGGACCGAACTACCAGTGTTCAGCGACTTTACCGCTCGGCCGCTGGTGGGCCCCTCTTAAGCTGCACAGAGTTGTTTACTGCGTAGTTGCCTCTTATTTAAAAATTACAGGCACATAATAAGCATGGCCGTAACTTGACAAACTTTAACTCGTAGCAGCGAAGTGGCCGAAAGGCAGAACACATTCTTTCTCTAATTGTAGTAGCTCAGACCTCAGCTTAAATAGTAGTTTCTACCTTATATACGTAAAGCGTAAAGCTGAAAGCATATTCTAGAGGAAAACTTTGATAGGAAAATAAGAACGTATAGAAAAGGCTGTCTAAAATAGAAGTAACTATTAGAAAAATGAAGTAAAACCCCTGCAACTTGATAGTTTATATTAAATCCATTGTAAAAAAAAATTACAATGTTTAGCATTTTGCTAATGATAAATCTTTCACTTCCAAAATAGTATATTTTCTGCATTGTCTCTGTAAAAATAAGTTGTTACAGAAAAATTACATTTTGAGGTAAGAAGTATTGTTTTCCTTAACACATTGCTATACGAAATGCAATCTCAGTACTCTGCTATGTGAATTATCCCATTCGATGAAAGAGAAATGATAGTCCTTTTTGCAAGGAAATTTTCATTGCAGATAATTATTCCTGTTTTTTTTTTTTAGTTATTCCTCTTTTTCAGTTTTGGAATTGAGTTACTTAATCACAATGTTATTTATTTTAGATTTTCCCATTATTAATTTAAAAACAATTTTGATAACATGTAATTACTAAATTTAATTGATAAAGTAGCATAAATACATAAGTTATACAATTCCAACAGCACGTCAACATAAATTAACAAACCTACGAATAAAGTTAATAATCTGGAGAATATAGAAACTAATTAAATACAAATATTTAAATTGCATGCATATGGAAAAACAGTCATTTACTTACAGTCTTTACCTCGTGTATCAAAACTAGCTTTCTAGTAAAATGAAGCTTTTAAGAAAACCTTTAGTTATCATCTACTTCTATTTATTCAAAAATAAAATAACAGTTATTCTTTGGGTTCAAGAGATGATTATTTTTTAATTTTTTTAAAACTAAGACCCGAAATTAAGAAGATAATCGTGTAATATAAAAGCGCGAAAAAAATTTAATAACGGATTATGAAAGGATTGTTTAGGAAATTTATCGGAAAATAATGCCTACTATTTTTAGCTTAGTGGCAAAGGCTAAGTAATTTAACTCCCAAATATTTTTTGTTGCTTATTTGAGTAGCATAAAGTTTTCTAAACGTATTATGATGATTAATTATTTCATTTTTATGAACTTATTAAATTTTTAATTTTCTCTTTTAAATCGATCTTTTTTTTTATCCCCTTTCCTTGTTTTCAAGAAGAACGTGCAACCTATTAGCCGCTAGTATTGCGTTGATGCAACTTTTAATATAAATGCATATAAAAATATAACTACTAAGGATATTTTATACTAGCAGATTAATTTGTGTAAGACATATTATGTAGATTATTTCAGTAAAAAAAAAATTGTCTTCAACAATAATTTTGTTTATAGTAATTAGTCTGGTACTTGAAAGAAAATTTTCGGCGAGGCATTTTTTGACGAAAACTTTAAATAAAAGAATCGCCGTCTTTTAGGGGTGATCTATTTTTAGCCAAGGTCACCGCTTATCAGAACATTCCATCAATCATCTGTTTATATTTGTGTCGGGATGGAAGGGAATGTAGGTGTTGCGTCTGTGCAATATCAGTGGGAAAAGGGTATTCCGCTTTTTTAATCAAGGTTTTGTTGATATTCATTCCTTGCTTAAAAAATGCCTAGAGCGAGATACCTTACATTAGAAGAAAACTTTCAAAGATTTTTGATGAAGAAACAGATGATTATTAGGATAATACTGATCAGAATGAAACTGATATCGTTGTTGTTCCACCAGAAATTTCAGAAGCTAGCAATGAAGACGAAGGGAATGGTAATGCAAAATTTTACCAAATGATATTGCAGGGGAAGTTAAAGTTTGCTAATTCTTTTCTGAATAATCGCAAGGTTTATCCTCGTGTATCAAAAGTTTTGTTTCAAGGTGCTTACGAAGAAATTATATTTTTAAAGTGCTGTTGGCAAGAGCTTCGTTGCAGATTAAACAAACTAGCTGAGTGCTGACTCTTCCTCAGCAAAATTAAAAAAACGCCTTTATAAATAGTTATCGTCATATTTTCGCTTTTTTATGTTCATCAATTTTTTTTTCTTTATTTTCAGTCATATGAGATGGTAGCTCACTACAGCTTTTAGTGTCGTCACCCTGTGATATTTCGAAATCAGGTGCTAAAGTTTAAGAATGAACATTTAAGTGTTTATATTTTTATCATTTTGTCAGACTCAACTAAACTACCCGTTTTTAACCATTGATCAATGATCAAATTACGGTATAATAATTGTATAGTGAACTAAATCACACGAGGTTTATAAGCATCCACTATCGGCAAAAAAGGATTTAGTCTGTAGAGAATGAGAAGTAAGCGACATTTTTAAATCCAGAAGAACCATTTCTAAAAATAATTAGAGTCTGCTGTCAGAGCTAAACTGAATCACAAATGCCTCCTCAACTATCATACATCAAGAGATAGGTCGCTTTTGTATTCTGAATGAAAATACCAGGTATTCCTGCTAGGCTATAGGCAAACATGATGTTTTTAATCACGTTTTGTTTATTCTTAGCCATCTGCCTGTTTTTCTGGAATTATTTTTTAGCGTATTGTTATTTCTCTGTTTATAATGAGAAATCGAATTAAAAACAAATCACATGAAAGTTGAGTTCGAAAACTGTGAAAGTGTAAACCAAAGCATTTCAGCGTATAGAGAAAACCAATAACATTTAAAATTAAAGTAGCTTGGGGAGATATGAAATTTAATTACTTTTTAGCCTAATATTATAATTATAAGTAAATAAATGCAACTTAGATTTAACTGCTAAATATGAATTTTCCGAGCGAATTTCGTTATTCTGCCTCTGTAAATTGCATATACTAGATATTTTATGTTTACAGTTAATAATATTTTTAAATGACTTCGAGAGAAAAGTAAAATCAATGCAACTCTTCTCCTTTCCACAGAACTGTAAAACGGATTCTCTACAGCGTTCTTACCATTACATTCACTCTATGATTGGATTTTCATCCATGGAACTCTCTCATTTTTAAAGTTTACCGTTGACTGAATTTTAATTTTGAAATGCTATAGCAGCGGTCTCTTTGTGAGATTTAGTCTTCTTCTCGTGTTTTACTATCGCTGCCAAGAATGCTTGTTAATAAATTATAGCATTTCACTTTGCAAGCTGAATGCAATAGTTTAGTGGCACAATACAGGAAGTGACGTTTCGCCGACTAATGTCAAAATTAAACTTTACTACCGTTACATTATTTTCTTATGTGTATGTATGTATATATATATATGTCAGATAGGGTAGTGGTATCGGTGTCAAGTTCTTCCACCTCTTGACAAACTTTGAGTCTGACACTGATAAAACAACTATGTGCATTTTGTAATTATATTATAATTCAAAATGAAATGTATAAATAGAAGACTTTTAGAATTATGTGACATGAAACGGAATTAAGAATGAAATATACGAATTCCTGTAATAGATTTTCAGACGGAAAATTCATTTACGAAGTATTTACATTTGTATTATACGCATAAAATTGACATGCCCAGTGATTATTTAAAGCGAACTGTAGCATATACACAGACCGTGAGAGCATTTTTATTTTCAAGATGTCAACGAGGCCATCGTTAAAACTTCTGAAGGTTTTCACATTTAGGGGAATCTCTATCAAGAATTTTTAAAATGCTGCAGATTACTCCAGTTTGCTCAGCTTGCAGCTGCTTTAGTAAAAAGAAAGAGAATGGAATGAGTTCGTTTTGGAATGGCGCTATGATTTCAAAAGTGGATGTTTGTCAGCAGTGAAGTCGTGCTACACCCAGTCGACATGAAAGTATTGTAACAAAATGCAGTGTTAATACTATCCTTCCTTTCGTAAAAGAAGATCGGTAATGTCGTATGGAAACCTCGTTTTGGCAGTTAATATTTTGGAAACATGGATATTTCGAACTTAATCCCCCAAATTTGCAGCCTCGCAAATTAAACTCCAAATGATATATTTTCCAGCTTACAAACGGTTTCTAGATAGTATTTACCAGAATCTCGCATAGGTGGCTAAAAAGAATACGAATAGCTTCAAAATAGTAAAAAGCTCCGGAAATTGAATTTGAAAATGATTATTTTAGCTACCCTAGGAACTCCGAAATAATTGCCGGTAAACATCTCGATTTTTGTCCTTCAAAAACAAATCAATTCCAAACCAGTTGCTACAAACCAATTCCTCTAGAAAAGTAATAATGATTATTTTATTAATAGTTCACGTCTATCGCACGGTGCAGGGTTTCCTCCAGATCTGGTTCAGCGTTAACTGTCAAGTTTACATCTCAAGCATCATATATCAAAATACGTATGAACTGTCGTGCCACAGTAATATCACCGCAGTAATGCGTGAAGAGCGGATGGTAGAGCGCAATGATAAGCATTCTAATGTCGCTGTTTATGTTCAGCATTTTGTTACGAAATGCAATATTTAAAAATTGATATGATTTTGATTTCAGTCTTTTCTATTTCTGGCTGTTGAAAAACATGAAAATATACTTCAAGATTGCACATGAATTGAAAAAAATGAATTAAATGGAACATTGTACATAATATGAAGAAAAACATTTTAAACCGGAATAACATATCATTTTGTTGTTTGGCGCATGCTTAATTTTTTTTTATTGCATTCTCATTTTTTTTCCACCAGCTTTCATAGAAACAAATAGAAGTTCAAATACTATGGAAATTCATTCCTCTATATAAATTTTTTATTCAAAAAGGAGAAATGAATAACTTATTTATTGATCAGATAACTATGATTCCTTTCTATGAAATTCAGCTTGGCCATTCTTATTTAGCTGTTCAGGACCTAAATCGAGCAAATTTCAATCAGCGCCATTAATCAGTTAAATTTGTTTTCAATTGTGGGTTAGTTTCTTTATTAAGTCTGGTTTTTCTGGAGAGTATACCCCATACCAAATCTTTGAAAGACTAGTGGCGAATTATCGCTATATCTAAGTACCACAGAGACAGGGAAATGGTATAAAGAACCCTTTCATTAGCGGATGGCACCAACTCGCGCTTACAGAAGCCAAAACTTCTAGTTTTAAATTTAAAGATAATAAATAAACTAAAATTAATTTAAGTCTAGACTGACGTCTTCACAGTTTAACGAGCGCGCAAGTTGGCTGTGACCGCAAGCCTATTTACAACAATAACTCAACACCGCAAGATTCTAATTCCTACAGTATCAAGGTTATCAAAGTGGTCTTTAAGCAGGCAAAATACGCTCAGATTTCAAACTTCGAAATCTTCCTTTAAGTACTTCTTTTTCTATCTAATTTGAATATTGCCCGCCCAAACTGGAAATTGGCAGTCTGACAGGAAAATAAAACGAGGCTTGATATGAAAAGGAAATTAAAATAAAATAACAATATAAAATTAAAATGATCATTTCATCTTTTGTGATATTATCAGGTAGTTTAGAAAAAATAAAAATAAAATAACTTTCACAGAATAACTAAAATAATAACTAAAATAACTTTTGGCTATCGCGTAAAATTCCGTAGTTAGTATAATTTTGAGGGATTACTCGCGGTTAATGACTTCGAGGAAAAGCTAATACATTTGAAAATTCATTAATTATTCCCTTAAAGCAGGGTTTCTTAAACTGTGGGTCGCAACTCCCAACCTGCAGCTGGAGGTCGCCAAAAATTTTAACAGTTTTGATATTTCTTTAACTTATTATAATTTTACAATTACCAAATATTTTTACACAATGTATATGAAAGTAGATAAAAATCAGACAATACAGACAAAGAAAAAAACGAAAACGTTTCGACGCATTATTTTTATAACATAAACGTTCATTTTCTTTGCTTTGCACGTGACGTTGTCATTTCGTCTGTCACTTATTTAAAATGTTCACATTGTTATATGTCTTAAAATTAGAAATTAAAGTTAATTACCTAAAACTGCAATAGTATATTACAGTACAAGTGAAAAAAAAATTGAAAGCTTCAATAACGCGTGTGTCGGATTTGGGCAATACTTATGGGGTCGCACAAAATTTTTGTAAATATTATGGGGTCCTGGGGGTCGCCAAAAACTCTCAGTGATAAAAAGAGGTCGCAACTGAAAAAAGTTTAAGAACCCTGCCTTAAAGCATAAACTAGGATTAGACGCTAACGATACGAAATTCGAGCTGAATGAGTTTTTCCTGTATTTTTTAAGAGTCTGAAATTTTCTCCTTGCTAACCTTTTGACCTTGTTCTGTTTGTGTGGTTTGTCTACAACTAAGAGTCTCAATGGAGTCAAAGATTTTTCTGCATTTTAAAAATTTTTCTTCATGGCAGTTATTACGGTATGTTTTCTTCACCGCTTTAAATCTACATTTAATGTCCAACTTTAAAACCCGTACAAAAGGTATTAGTATGAAATTTTGTCTCTTATGAAGGGGAAAAGAATTAAAAATTGGTAAGTTTCATATATTATTTTAGGTAGATTGAGGGAATATGAAATATGTCAGCCACATAGAATGTGACTACCTTAAAATAATATTTACATGAGATTGTTGATACATTACTGACTACATTAACTGAGTTCAAATATGTATCGCAAGCATGATGGCGGCTTTCAAATGCACAGTTTGGTTTGGTTTATTTAATTACTGCAAAGCACACTAGGGCTATCTGCCTAAGAGGAGAAATGCCTTTGGGGAGCACTTTCCAAGGGACGTTGGCTAGTATACACGTTACACATCCACGAAAACGCCCATTCAGCCATCCCGTTCGCGTTCAAATGCACAGAACATAGATACAAGTTATATTTTCAACAGTTATATATTACAGTTTCCACATTCAATGTTTAAAGTACGAGTAATTATCATTAAAAAATACTTAAAACTGTATTGGTATGGCAATTTTCTATTGCATTCTCCTGGAAAGGCAAATAAGTAAAATAAATAAAAATATTTTGTATATCATGATTAACAAACGGGGAAGCGTATTACTAAATACTTGTATATATTTTCCCAAACATCTGGACATCGCTTTTAATATAATTTCTTTTTGCATCATATTCATCATATTCATTTACTACTCATATTTCTTTGTTACGCAAATAATTAATTAAATTCTATATTCTTTCACGTAAGTGGGAAAGCTATATTTATAACGTACTAACCGAGAATATTTTATAGAATGCCAAGAAGATTGTATGGAATTTCTTCTTCTTGAGCTTTTTTATTTATACTGCATTTACTTTTTCTTTTTTAGGAGAGCTGAACTGCGAACTATTGCATTATTTTTATAGAAAATGCTCTTAATCAATCATCGTCAGATTTTTATTATCACTTTCTCACAAAAGAAGTCACTGCATCTGTTCTGCATCAATTCAACCACATTTTGTTTTCTTTTCTGTACCATAAATCTAAAGTCTTTTGTAAAAATTCGAGAATAATTTGAATATTTTCATATTTTGAGTTTTACAACGAACTCATGTAGAGTTCTATCTTTAAATCCTCTTTTTCTTTCCTTTTTGATGCACGTAAACGTCAGTCGTGACGTAAACAGCTAAAATATTTTAGGCTGCTTTACTAAGAGAAAAAGTAAATACGAAGAAGCTTTAATTTCATAAAGCATTATCTCAGTTCTTTCAGTTTTTCATTTGAAGGGCGGACATATTATTTTAATGTATTATAATTTCGGTAATATATTAGTTTTCATATTAGGTCTAAGGCAGAAACTTAAATTTTTTTCCGGAACTCGAAGGTGCTACTCTACCGAATAAACAGGCTGCATTCATTTTTCATTGCTATAAATGAAACTCCGAAAATAAAATCGATGCTTCTTCGAGAATAAACAGGAAAATCACCACAAGTAAGTACACAAGTAAAATTTTGTGAAGATAGCACTTATCGGTTTAATTCTGTGAGTGTAACCAAAGTGGCACAATGATTGATTAGAGCTTCGAAAAGAGTGCTGAAACGAGCATGTCACTTAACTTACCGATGAGATGCGGAGAAACAAATAATATAGGCTCTCAGTTGTCCTAGGTTATCGGTGAGCCCGCTCTGGGCGCACGTAGGGTTGCCGTTTGATTTTACGCCAGATTTAAAGGTAAAAATTTAAAACTAATATGCAATAAGCAGATTAGCGTACAGCTAAAAAAATAAGATAAGTAAAAGTTTCTTTTCAAACAATTCCTTTTATACCCGAAAAAAAATCTGGAAGATTTCTTTGAAAAATGAGGGTCTTAAAATCTAAACATGGCTAAAATATATGGACTGGTTTGTGTTGAGCTGCCATCTTCTATAAATAAAGAAGGTTCAGAGTAACCTGTAAATCCTTTTTCATTCAATTTTTCTGTGCGTACAGAAGGAAATTTTTAGGTGTGTCCAGACCGGACACACTGTGCCGCAAAAGTTTAAGTCGTAAAATATGGCTCGAAAAGGAGGGCAAGAACTCTCATTGTCTCGGAAATTTCCACTGTGTAATAAAAATATCGAAGCGCAATGCAGCAATGAGGTAATATTGTAGCACTTGTGTATAATCTGATGTATACATGGAACACGATAAAAGGTATTCATATAATTCAAATGCTTTCAAATTATTATACCGTCGTGCCTGCGATGGTGATAGTGTTGCAATGTATAACGATGCAGTATCAATCAAACGTAGCCGTCATGAAGAATAAATAATCATGTTTATTTCTGAGCAAGAGAAATTTTTAGAAACATATTTTATAGAAAATCCTTCAGCATAATGGGTGTAATCTGCACCCCACAATATCATATAAAACAAATCACATTTTTGAACAATTTATTAAACTGCAGTGTGGTTATTTACGTGCTTGAAAGGCGATATCAGGGAGGAAAGTAAGTGCGTGTAAAGCAGCTGAGGTATTTATACGTTCGGTTCCTTTGTTTCAGATTTAAATGGTGATTGGATAAAAGCTCATTATTGCAGATAAAGATGAATATATAAATGCAGGACACTATTGCAGATAAAAATGAATATGTAAATGCAGGACGGATTTTTGAAGAGGAATGTATTTAAATTAAAACCAGAAATTTAAAAGCTATTGTCAATTAAACTAGTTATTATTTTTCATATTATATATCTTAAAAGTGTACATTATTCCAAGTGCATAAGTAATATAAAAAAAAGTTAGCTTATTTTTTAATCCAAGAAAAGCGTTTCATACAAAAAAATTCAAACTATTATTTTCGAATGCTTATTTGCAAGTTATAACAGTTTCGAGATTTTTATTATTTATCTGTGCATATAAAGATGTTCTGATAAATGCGTTAATTGCAATAAAATACATTATTTACTGCTTATTCAAAGTAATTTGACACTAGAAAAAGCACTTTAGGACTTTGATTAGTGTTTTGAAATATTAAACATTAACTATGATATTTAGTTTGAAATATTTTAAAATGTATATATTTTATTTAATTTATTTTAAGAGAAAAAAAGTACCTATACATTTAAAAAAATTTTTTTTTTTAATTTTCAGTGATAATTCAAAGAAGCATGCTACAAAATAGCCATTCATCTCTGATGAGTTTTATCAATTCATACCTTGGAAATTTAAGCTGATACATCACATAAAATATAAAATCATATAATTGTAGGTTAATATGTAGTACTAAACATTTCTTGAAGAATAAATATTGTTTAAGTGTGTTTAAATCTGTACTTTAGCCAATAAGTAAAAAAAAATCATATTTGTTTGCGTATTTTTCCCTTTAGCTTTTCATGCTAAAATCTGGAGAGTTTAAAAATATTCGCGTAATTTTCTCATTTTTAGTGCGGTCAGAGAGAGATCCAAAAAAATTTTAAATATTTTCGTTCCCTTAGTGATTGATTTCATCTTACTAACAAAAGCAAACCCTCTCAAACTGAGTGCGAACGTTACGCCTAACCTTCCCTTTCTGACGTTTGAACTTTATAAAACGTAATATAGGAACCGACCCATCGTAGCAGAACAAACACGGACAATTAGAACGGATGAGATTCAAGTTACTGGGAAGTAGAAGTAAAGACACCTTATATATTGCAATATTAATATTACTATGTAAATTTATTTGAATATAGGGAATGCAGGTTTTTTTAATAGAAATAAATTTGTAACAGTTGATGCAAACAACTTTTCATTCATTATGCCTTTACCGAAACAGCATTCTCAGTGCGTATAATATGGAGTTATTTCTTCAAAAGGAAAGCAAAGCTGTTTTAACTACTTCAAGCTATATAAACACTTCCGTCTCCAGCAAAGATGAAGTGATACCTTTCACGCCCATGAAATACGAAACAAAGTGTTTAACTTCTCTTAAAAGAGAGCAAAATGTATAATGACTCGTGAGAAAAGTCTTGCCAAAAAGGTTAGTACCATTTACATTCGAAGCTGCTTTCGGTTGTCACTCTTAAACTTTGGATTTAGAGTGTATGAATCCGAAAATGCATAATAAATTTGTAGAAAATAGGCTCATTATTGAGAAATACAGTTATTAGTACCATTATTACCTCTGGAAAAACAATTAATATAGTATTTGGTGTCAGCAATCTATTATGTGAAATCGCAATCTTTTCCCATTGCATGAATTTGATAAGTAAATATTGTAGACCTAAGAAATGCGGTTCTCCGATATCTTGTATATCTGCATCCCTAAGTAGAGATTCTGTGCGACGAAATAAGATTTCATTAAAAAGAATCTTGTAATTTTTTTTTAATTAACAGACTGTTTTAAGATTAAGTATGTTCCGTGTTTATATTTATTCCCTCATTTCCATAAGAAAGATAAATTAGGTTATATTAGGGTATTTGAATACGATAAAGTCAATGAGGGCTATCTGCCTAAGGTAAAAGATGCCTTCTAGGAGGACTTTCTACAGGAAACTAGCCGTATTCACATTACGGAGGCCCAGCACGGCCGAAGTTACTGGACATTTGTAGTTCTGTCTGAGTTTAGAAATCTCACGAAAAGGCATGGGCATTTTCGTGGATTTTTATATGTGTGACGTATATACGAGGCAGTTTTCCTTAAAAAGCAATCCACGAAAGTATCTCTTCCCTTAGGCAGATAGCCCTTGAGATTTTGTCTTAATCACCTAAACCAAACCGTATTCTCTTTAGGCGTCAGTAAAAATCACGAAAACCTTCCAGGTAGCCATAGCCATAAGGGTTCGATCTTGTGTCAAGCTCCCAATATTAAAAGGTCTTAGATTTCCGGCCGTTGATTAGCAACTATAAATTAGGTGGGTATGAAATCGCAAGCCAAAATGTTAGAAAAAATCTTACAAGTCAGCTAGTGGCGCTGTAACCCACACAGTCCACCCGCCACTCTAGTTATGTTTCTTTCTATGCGTTTTCTGGCATTTGCTCATATTCTTGATTAGAAATTGCACATAAGTAGGCGTTCGAGTGCAAGGCATTTAATTTACTTTTTTATTTTGATCTGCTTAATTTGCTGTTTTTTATACCCGCAAAAAGCTGAGATTAAGTTGATATGTATCATATTTTCATTACTATATTTGCTATAATATTACTATATGGCTTTAGTATGGTTAAATTCTATAAATGCTCTCCTTTGCCCATTTCTGGCAAAATACTAATTGTCACTTTCCATGATTATTTTAAACTTCGAGAAGCAATCATTTCTTGAGAACTGACTAGAGTTATCCATAAACGTTTTGAGCTTAATATCCATTAGTTGCTGATTGTGATTAAGTAATCATTTACTACAAGGTGTAGAATAATTATACATTTCTCTAACCACATGCAGACAAGATGATCTTTTTTATTAATTTAATTAAACTTATATTAAATTTTGCACAATTTTCATTTTCCTTCAGAGGAACGGCAGTCTTGGTTTTTAAGAGGCAAAAAAAAAAAAAAAAAAAAAAAGGGGGAACAAGCTCCAGAAATTAAAGTGTACTGCATCTGCTTTAAGCAAGATAAACGCGGTAAACCAGAATAGAAAACAATATGAATAAAAATACTTCGTTCGTCAGGTAACGTGAATACGTAAAAGGTATTTTCTGGGATAAAACCGTGAAGGAATATCAAATAACATTCAGATTATGAATACGCAAACTAGTTAGGCATTTTATCATGTTTCTTCTCAGACAAGTAAGTGTAAAAGCAGGCCTTTCACAGCTATTTGATAGAACGTTGCATATTTTGCCTAAATAACGACACACTATGAATCAATATGTCGACTGAAATTTGACTTACGAATGATCAAATGGTTTGGCCCATGGATCATTCATAAGAGCGCCACTACGCATTGACAACTTTCCTTCAGGCTTTTTATCTGCAATTTCATATACGTAGCAATGCTACTTACTATTCTTGAGGTAAGGACCATTCCTGAGTATGATGAAATTTGAGCTATTTTACAATTTCATTCAGCTCATTTACATAGATAGCTTTTTTCGTTTGCCATCGTAAGAATCGGAAGACCTTGGCGTGTTCAGCGACTGAAATGAACTGTGATATATTTCTTATTTCCGTTCTCTCTTTCATTTTTTTAATATATTCTATGCGTTTGTAGCAAAGCAGAATTCGCATCTTTCCCTATTAGGTTTCTTTTTTTTTCGGGGGGGGGGTCTCACTTTCCCTTTGACATACATTTTTCACTTACATTCATTTTATATTATGTTTGGATAACACTGCACACATATTTACACAAGCGTGGGCCTACATTATTTTTTCTTACATGTAGTTCCCTCATGCTGACTCTTATTTGCGAAATATTTATGCATGGTTCCCCCAATCTGGGTTACCTAAGGTTCTGGTAATAGTGCAATGCAGTTCACTCTGACGCCAGCATATATGCAAGTATCAAAGGTAATTCTACAAAGAATCAATCACTTCATCAACGAAAATAATATCTTGATCCCACCACAACGTGGCTTCAGAAAAAAATAATCTACCATCCACCAGTTATGCACAGTCACCAAAACTATTTCAGAAGGTTTAAAGTAAAAGCTCACCACAAGAGACCTCTTCCTCGATATGACAAAAGCCTTCGATTGCGTATGGTCACAGTACTCGACTAAAAATTAATTGTTCTGGGTTTCCCTGATTACATCATTAACTTCATTAATTCTTATCTATAGAATAGATACTTTGTCATTCGTTATAACAGTACTTAATATACACGAAGAAAGATCCAAAAGATTCCACAAGGTTCATTACTCGCAATCACGCGTTTTTTCTCTTTTTAGGAACGAGCACCCATCCCAACCCTTTACTACTTTTGCTTTATACGCAGACGACGCAGCGATCCTATACTAAAACGCGTCTCTGAGTTCAGTAGTACAAAATTTCCAAGAACACATCCAAGCATTTGATTCTTGGATGGCTAAACTGAAAATGAAAACCAACATAGAAAATTCTGAAACTGAGCTTTTACTAGAAAGCGCAAATTGGATCGGAGCATCACACTCAGTATCTAAAATATCAACATCCCATGGGCCAAGCAGGTCAAATAGCTTGGTGTTATTTGAGACTAAAAACTCATATGAACCTCGCCTATTACACATATTACTAATAAGTTTCAGGGTACTAAAACTTTACTCAACGCCTAAACATTCCTAGAAATTCCCAAATTCTCTAGAAAATAAGATACTCGCATATAAGACCATGTTGCGGCCCTTTCCCGATATGCCTGTCTCGTCTGGTGTTTCGTATGTTATTTCGACTGAAAACGCTACAGCAAATCTGAAAACGTTTAAAATCTAACGTACGACATATAACAAAATGTCAATGATTCACAAGAAATGATGCTATACACAGTAGATTAAATGTTAATGAAGGCAATACATGTATTGCTAAAACTGCAAAGAAATTTTTCATAAATATAGATAAAGCTAATATCAGTTCAGCCCCCTATGACTGAAGTAATAGGGATAGACCTGGAGCGGTCTCACCTCATTTAAGCTAAATTTATACTCTTGCACTTTTATTTTAATGATGTTTAACTTTGTATCATTTATTCCATTCGCAGATTATTCCGGCTACCATTAATTTGAAATTGTATGATTCTGAAAATGCCCCGTTCATCAACTAACTTGCACGAAATTCCACTTCTTTCCCGCTACACCATTGGCTCCCGTCGGATGTGACCAGATACTCTTCCCTCGCATCCAGTATTAAGCTACCATTTTGTTTTCCGTTCACTCTTCGGCTTCATGCTACAAGCTGCTCTAATGTGCCGATGAACTCTCGCTTATTAACTGCTTGAATATATTTTACTCATTGAAGGAAAGCTCCAAGAAATGGTTTCATCCTTTTAGAATAATCCTGAATATTACTCAACATCAATAAGAGAAAACTCAATGGACCAGGGAGAAATGGAATTACTAAAAATTCTAAATTAAAGGGGCTTTTGCGTATTTTCTTTTTGTTAAACACTTAGAAATATGAATGCATATACTTAAAAATACATTTTTTGGAATAAGAGGGAAATTACTCTGCACTCTAATGACCATAATTGTTTCAGTATACGAAATTTTCTGAAACAAAATTGAAATTCTGAAATCCAATATCTGGAGCGTTAAAATTTCCATCGACGCATATCATTGAAGAATTAAATATATAAACCGAACATGTGATCAATGGAACATATCGTATAGAATGATCAACAGAAAATCGTATAGAATGGAAATTCGATTAATGTTTTAACCTCTTCGTATAGAAGAGGTTTAAAACTATTCGTATGGAATACCTATTCATATAGAATAGGTTTTCTATTTTATAGGAATAAAATGAGTTCGTTCTATTCGTATAGAATAGGTTTAAAACTATTCGCATGGAATACCTATTCGTATAGAATAGTCTATCCTATACGAATAGAATGAATTCGTTCTATTCGTATAGAGTAGAAAATCGGTTAATATTTTAAATCTAAAATAAAGTTTCAAAAAATTATATCACTAGGTTTTGCTTTTCTAAAATAAAATTATAGCTTACATTTCCGAAATTGATCTCAGATTAATTTCCACATTTAGTAATTATATGATATTAAATAATCCCGATTTTGAAAAAGTATTCAGTAAATAAATTTCTCAAAGTAATAAAAATAATCTTATATTTTTAATTTATATCGTTAGGGAGAAACATTCAGTTCAATGTATCAAAAATTTCGAGTATTCTTATGAGATTAGTATCGAAGAAAATAAGAAAGTAATAGATTAAAACATTTCTGAACACTAAACGTGTGTTTTAAAACTTATCCTGTTTATAATCTAAATTTTTGAAAACTTTTGAAAATATCTAAAACTGCTAATAAATTCTGAATGAATGTGGAGAATATGCAAATTGATTCCTCCTCTTTCGGTGCTTACAAAGTTTTCAGGCATGACAAAAATAATGAAAACGTAACATGCAAATAATTTAAAGAAAATAAATAAATAAATAAAAAGATAAAAAGGGGGAAAACATTCAACTACATTCTACATAAGCTAGCCATGACATTTTCTTTTTCAAATTTTGATTAAGAACAATATTATAATATGCTGTTTTAAGTGAGCAGTATATCACTTTAAAAAATGAAGAACAGCAAGCAGTTTGACAAGACACAAGTAAATGAAAGACAAAATTCAGAATAAGAAACGAGAAAACTGTGTAGAATAGAAGATGCCATGATCAAGAGGTAAGCACATTTATAACTTTCCTCCACTTATATAGAAAATTATACTAATAGTTTGATTCAATAGAATTCCTTATAATGTTTTAAACCAAAATAAAAGATACGGGAGATGAATTACTGCTCTCTAAACATAATAATGTAAAGTATTTACCCTTCTAACATAATTCTTGATGTTTCTATACGAGTATTTACGAATTTGTGTGAAAGCTTAATATGTGCATGTGCACTTAAATGCTTAGGATTATATGCGTATTTATAGATAAATCAAAAAAAAAAAAAAAAAAAAAAAAAGAAATGCTAAATTTCTGTAATGCCGTAGAGATATTTCGCCATCATGTGACAGGATTTACAGCTTAATACTCTTAGATGCTATGCAAAGTGTCATGCCACTTCTCACTATCATTCTTATCAATGATGGCCATCACATTATGACATAAGTAATCCTAGGTGCGTTGCACAATGTACGAACAGCATCTGATATAAATGAGCAAAACGTTTAAGTGAAAATTTTAACTGTTTCGGCAATAAAATTTTCAATATTGGATAGAAGCCATGTCCTTCTGTGCATTTCTGTGAAAACCGTATCGTCCTACTGTCTGCAGCTTTGAAGCTCTTGAAGTTTTATATTTAATGATTCATTCTGCATTTTTTTTTCTCCAAGTCTTTGCAATTTATGCCCTTTTCGCCATTTTTTTAATTACATGAAAGCTCCTAAGCATAAATATGAAGGATAGATTTTAGAAAACGTGTGGCAGAAAAATTCGGGATTTGAATTAATTTTGTGCAAAAGGTGTAAAGAAATAAATGTTTCAAAAGGAATCTAAATTTTCAGTAAGACCTTTTTAGGCTATAATCTCATGTAGGAGGTTTATAGCAACCTTAATACATGAGAATGTTTCTAAAATTATTTAAAATTATTTATTATAGCACTGAGAGCAAAAATGTTATGCTACCTAAGTACTATGTATATTAAGTAAAATAAATATAAGTTATTAAGCTTGAAAATGGCATTGCATTTAAAAAATACAGGGAGTAAAACCTGTAAGTTCGTAAGCTCATTCACTGTAATAGTGTAGATAATGCCAAGATTTTATATCTAACCGGAGGATTTTCTTCATGAAAGATGCTTTACTTTGATACATAGTTATTAAGGCTAGCATTCAGCTACATTAAATAGTTCTTAACAGCAATCTGAAATTATTCCAGTAGAGCCGGGAAAGAATTAGAAATGCGTTAGTTAATTTCTTCAAGGATAAACGGTAAGTGAGGAAAAATGGAAGCCAATTTTTTCCGTGTAGATGGAAAATCATGTGGTATGGTGTGACACGCAGGTGTTAGATATGGCTCTATGTGTTGCTCAGGCGAGCGGTAAAACCGAATTGCAGGACGGAAGTCAGTAAGACAGTTAGGATCACCAGCTGACGAATAAGGAATTCGCAGCTTTGGTGATCAGGAATTTGTAGCTTAGGTGATTAGCATGAAGAATAATTAGTCCATGTTTGAAATTTAATTTCTTTAGCAAGCTTCAAAGAGTTGAAAGCGTTTTAGAACAAATTGTAATTTTTGCAGTGGAGAATCCAATTTTCGTTTTTTACACATTTTTACAGTTTCTAGGAATGAAAATAGAAAGCTGGAAAGGCTTGGATATTCCAGCAGGTCTGCGAGGGAAGTGTTACCAGATTTAGTACTTGATGCAGGTGCGTGTTGCTGTACTGATTTCATCAGAACATAGATGTGTACGAAAAGGAGCATCTGGATAATTTGGTTTATCTCTTTGGCGGCTTCTGAAGAGTTTAGCTTGCTTTTTTTAGTAAAAATGGACAATCCTTAAAAGTGGCTGAGTGATTAGATTTATATTAGACACAATTTGATTTTTCCTCTCTCTTTAGATCTAAAGTATGTAAGGATCCTAAGTTTTACTAACGTTTATTTTATTTTAAAACTGTACTATCACTTTATATTTTCTACTTCCGACCAGAATTAAATGTTTTAACTTGTTTATGCAAATTGTCTTGCTAACGCCAAGTACTTAAGTTGTGGCTTTTTGCCAAGCAAGAGAGAGGAAGGAGTTATTGGAAGCAAGCCGCTTGCCACTGTAGTTTTACGAGTTTTCACTCTGTTGCTGGTTTCCTTTAAGGCCAGAGGTTTAGCCCTCTCGTTATTTGTAAACATATTGTAGTTTAAGCAGCTCGGCTTACTACATACGTACCTTTATTTAAATAAAGGCCAATCTTAGTGCTAGGAATTTGTATACTAATTCAAAGTTAGTTTTTAGTTAGAGTTTTGGTTAGTAGTTTATATTTTCTTACGTTCAGACCACAAGTGGTTGGTCTCTGTATTCCGAAGTTTCGGAAATATCTGTAAAGATAGAAAATAAAGGGTTTTGTATACCCTTCCTGCTTGTGTTGTCTACTTCACACTTTTTTGAACATAGCTTGAGTAAGCTCCCTGTTCCGATTCAGGACCATTCATGTTTCCAACGCAAATCAAGAAAAATACAAGTCCTGATAAGTATATGTCGAGTCTCCCTTCAGATACGCAATCTGCTTATTTTCTCCGATCTGGCCAAGGTCAGGCCTCTGACATCTGAATCAGATATGATAACTCTACTATGACTACATATGATAGCTCTGGAGAATTTATGGGAATCCTAACTCGCATATTTTACGCTTGATTACTTTAACTTCAACATCAAACAGAAGCCCTTTTTAACGATCTTGTTGGGGTCATCAGATGTCTTTCAAAAAGTGTTGAATTGTATTTCCTCCATCAAGAGGTAGGGTAACGCCCTATCGCACGTAGTCTTCTAGGAGAATGTAAGCTAAATTTCATTTTTGTGAGTGTTCTTGTGTAATCCCCTCTTTCTTGTATAGAAAAAAGGAATCGAATCTCCTTCTAGGTAAATTCTGGCTCCGAGCAGTTGAATCTTTCCTCATACTCTGGAACACTGAGGGCTCTTCTACTTAGTCTTTTTAGTAGTTTGATTCGAAGCAAGAGCAGCGAAGCAATTTTCATGGGATATATTAGGAGATAAATACATAGGGACTTTTCATTTGGCAGATCTGATCGGAGTTTTCCAGATTTCCATAACTGTAGGTCTGAGGTAAATCTTACCTTGCTTCCTCGATGAGCATGTATCTTCAGTTTGACTCATACCAATTAATTCTTTCTCTGTGAAATTCCGTTACTTCTCAAGTTACCATTGTGCGAATGCGGTACCATCTTGCCATTATATGGATGCTCAATTTCATAAAAAACCTGTTTATTTAGTGTCCATAATTTCCTTATTGGAAGTTTCATTAATAGCATTGGGGAAAACGTTTCCTGAATGTCATCTTACGTGCCATTCTTCGGTAGTGAAGCTAGGTCAGGGGTATAGTACTGCAAAAGTACGAGTCATGTTAGGAAAATAATCAGCGAGCAAATAGAATGATGTCATTTGAGATTAGGCATTTTTTGCCATTATACGCTGCGCTGCGAAGAATGTCCATTTCGATAAAAATTAAAGACGTTTTAAGACATACTGCTTCATATTTTTCTACTTTCCTGATCCTGATATTCCTATTTCCGAAGATGTCAAAGGCTTGCTCCTTTTATCGATCTTTATTACACTCTCTTCCTACACAGGCTACATCAGGAAAGCATAGGGGGCCTTTCCCACTCCCAAAATGGGAGAAAAACCACAAGCTTTCGATGAAGAAAATTATTTTAGGGAGAAATCGACGAATAATATATACGAATTAGAATATATGCATGAATGATATCAGTGCCGTATTTAAAAGAAGAACGCTGAGACTCTGAATGAGAGCGACATTGAGATTCTGGGATGATTATGGCAATGAGCTAAATGCGAAACACCGCTAAATCTCATAAAGTAATAATATTAATGAACACAATGAACATGCCCAAATTAGGCATAAAATGTGGTCATAAAAAAGATTCAAAATGATGATCCGTTGAAAAAAAAGATGAATTAAGGGAATAACATACAACTTCCAATGCCACTTGAGCTTCTGATAGGTTTTGCTGCAGCTGAAAGTTCTTATTAGATGCAATCTATTAAACTCATGCGGAATAGCAATTTAAATGGAGAGGAATAATTGATAAATGTGTTAGTAACCAAAGACAAATTTATTAGTTTCAAAGGTTTAATGGAATAATTTACTGTAAAATAATTTAAAATATTTTTTCCTAATTTGCGCAATGTAGCACAGGTGGTTTGATAAGGTGGGAAAATTTCTGATTTTTTATAAGAATTGTAACGATTAAGTGAATTTATTGTAATAATTATATATCTATATTGCCTATATATAACTATTGATAGTTCAAATAAGTAATTCTATAATATTGTAGAATCTCACGCTTTATGGAAGCACACTATTGCTAGACTATTGAGTAGGCGTAAGCAACTTAACGCTGTGTTTAGTTAATGAAATAAAAGCGTAAAAGACCCCATTATTAAGAATTCAAATAGTTGAAAGAAGGCAGTCCTGATGTTTACAAAACCAGCCAGCATTTATCGCTTAACGTGGAAAATAAGGAATTCAAATTTAAACTAACGTATTAAGCTAGACAAAGGCTACACAGAAATAATTAACCCGCAATTTGGTTCAAATCGCGCGTTACATAAGGAGGGCTATTATAAAATATTCTTCTATCTTAAATGTTTCAAAATTCCATTAAGAGCTCGAAATTTAGTGCTCTTTCTTTTTACTGAATTATCAGATGATAGCAATTCGGCTGTTCGCCATTACGTAAATGCAGGAAAATAAAACCAACAATAAAATAACAACTCAAGAACTGAAAAATAGCTTGAGTTATTATTTTTAGTCCATAGAAGCGTTAACCCAGAAGGGCTGTTAGTATCGAAACGAGATTTTGCATTGAATACTATAAAAGTCTGAATCACTTTTCAAATTGTTGCGAGCAAAGATTAGCGTCCCGTATTATATAGTTTTGATTAGGCTTTATTAGATAAAGGCAAAGCACTCGAGGGCTGTTTGCCGTAAGGGGCCTTCGTGGAGGACTTTCTAAGGGTAACTGGTTCGTATACACGTTACACATTGGGAAAACGACGAAAACGCCCATGCAGCCAGCCCGTTTGCGCGAATTCGAACCTCGGACCGAACTACCAGTGTTCAGCGACGTTACCGCTCGGCCGCTGGTGTGCGTTCTGTATTATATTTAAAGATATTAAATAATGAAGACTTTGCATGAATGTCATGAATGTAGGCGTGTTTCTTGCATTGTGATAAAACAACAATACCTAAAACCATCAGTTTTCAGTAACGTAGTCCTCCACCCAAATATGGACACCTGGAAGCCCAATTTATGAATTTGTTTTCCTGTGTATTTCATATTTTGTAAAACTTTGACCAATTTTTGATTAACAAACTCAACGATTTCAAAGGGAGCTATGGAAAATAAATATTTTCATCTCCAGCGTGCGAGATTGTCTACCGGAAATTATAAAGAGAGGCCGTTTATAAATACTTTTAGCCCAAACGAATATTAGCCCAAAACGTGCATTTGTATATAAATGAAAAAAAAAAAAAAAAAAAAAAACACGCCTCCCTTTAGGCATAATGTAAAATCCGAAATCTTTCGGAATTTTTTTTTTTAAAATTCTTTTGAATATTTTTAGCAGTACTTATTCAATTAGACAAAGCAGCGCAAGATATAGAGCATTTTAACGTGCGATATGGTTGAAATTGCACGTACACCGGCATGACAGCACTATTGGCAAATTTAAACCAACGCCGTAGACAGAATGCTATCGTAGAATTTGAACTGGTAACATGGCTTCAGCAGGTGAAACACAATCTGACTAGACAACCTAAAAAACCTACTTTTAAGTACAATTTCTTTCTGCTTCATTTAAATATGCGCGAGCTAAAATTTGCATTCTGGCAGAAAAAGGAAAGGAAGAAGTTACAGTACAGCTTCTGAAAGTAAAATAACTACTTAATTTAAATAAACAATAATTATTAATTAACAAATAATGAATTTAGTTTTAAATATTTATACATGCATATTTTCAATATAATGAAATTTTTAATTGCTATGAACATATTTAACATTCTTATAGTACATTGCCTTTTACTTAGACTCTTATTCTTCCGGATTCTTTTTAAAGTACACTTGTCGATCACTTTCAATTAGAACTGCAACTGCCGGTCGCAATTAATTTGAATTTATGCCTGTGATCTGAATGCTAAAAGGTTTAGGTAATATTGGTTCAATAAATTCAATCACAAAGGAACCTCTCTAAGCGACGACTAAGAGATTTTAGTGTATTGTGATGAGGGATATTTTAGTTTGGTGAAGTCAATACTCGCAAAAACTTGGTATTCGCGAAATATCTGAAAATCTCTCAAGATACGCATCGTGATTATGAAATTTAATTAATTTCATTACTAAAATTAAACTGATGGTAACTAATATAGTTATAGAAAATGTAACCAAATTATCCTTCTTCATTTTTGAAGATCAAACCTAGAAAAAAGTGCTGGCGGGTTTAAAATTTATGTAATACTTATCAGTATCACTTTTTTAGGTTATATGAAAAATTCATGTATTTTAATCGAAGTTTTGTAGTTAAGGCAAAGATAATTAACACTTTCTTACATTTCGTGATATGTAAATCTCTTCCATAATACGCTAGATTTTTTCATTACTTTTAAATATTTTCTTTCTCCTTTTTTTTTAAATTTATATATCAACGAAAGATAAAAATAATTGCTTAGTTTCGTATTTTTGATACACGTAAAGAAAATGTTAAAAACTGTTCTATACTTCCTCCCGACGTACGATTCGAATTCAGGTTTAAGTAGCAGTGTTCAGCGGTCTTGCAGTAAATATATGGTAAAAATGCACTATATTTTGCGCTGACGTATCTAATTAATTAAGTACTGCTAAAAATATTCAAAAGAATTTCTTTTTAAATTCCGAAAGATTTCGGATTTTATATTGCGCCTTAAGGGAAGTTTTTTTTATTTATATACAAATGTACGTTTGGAGAGCATTTCGGATAATATCCGTTTGAGCTAAAAGTATTTTTAAACGGCCTGTCTTTGGAATTTCCAATAGACAGTCTCGCGCGCTGGAGGTAAAAATATTTATTTGCCATAGATCTCTTTCACATCGTTGAGTTTGTTAATCAAAAATTGGACAAAGATTTAAAAAATATGAAACACACAATAAAACAAATTCAAAACTCGGGCTTCCAGGTGTCCATATTTGGGCGGAGGATTACGTTACTGAAATTTGATGACTCTAGGTATCGTTGTTTTTTCACAATGCAAGAAACACGCCTACATTCATGACATTCATGCAAATTCTTCATTATTTAATATCCTTAAATATAATACAGGACGCTAATATTTGCTGACAACAATTTGAAATATGATTCAGACTTTTATAGTATTCAACGCAAAATCCCGTTTTGATAATAATAGCCTTCTGGGCTAACGCTTCTATGGACTAAAAATGACAATTCATGGCATTTTTCAGTCCATGAATTGTTATTTTATTGTTGGTTATATTTTCCTGCATTAAGGTAATGGCGAACAGCCGAGTTGTTGTCATTTGGTAATTCAGTAAAATTAAAGAGCACTAAATATCGAGCTCTTAAATGGAATTTTAAAACATTTAAGAGGGAAGAACGTTTTATGATAGCCCCCCGTATTTTGTTATTTTGATCACCTCTGAGGTAGTTTCAACAAAAAGGAAGTTTTGCATGCTATGTCGCTCTAACGTGCCACTGTTTCACGGAACGTCGCTGCATGCTGTAATCTTTATACTTCATGTTTCAAGATAATAATAGATGTTTCATTGTGAAACGAGTTTGAAATACAGTATTTCAAATAAATTTGACTGGTCATGTCTTTCAATGAAACGGCGATCATCGATCACAGAACGCAACTCGTTATGTTCAAATATCACAACATTTCTTACTCTGAGATAAATCTGTTACGAACTGCATCACATTTTTTATATTTTTCATTATTATTACCGTTCGAATTTACAAGAAGCTTGTCTTTATCACATTGAGATTTCAGAAGTTTATTAAAAAAGTTAATTTTAGCGTAGAACTTATCGAAAAATTATCATGTCTTGCTGATTGAAAATAATTGAAAACGCATTGCTCTAAACATAGGATTTTGTTATTAAATTTCGTATTTTACCAGAATTAAGATGATGTTTTCTCCTTAAAAGCTGAATTCATACATATATTATGTATGATGTTCTAAATTCAAAACAATCTATGCTTTTTCCCTTAAACACTGAGCTCGATGTGCATTTCATATAGTTCAAAGTTTCTAAGATGCGGAATGTGTTTGCCTCCAGCAGAGAAATAAGGAAAAATACATTTCCTTCTTGTGTTATAGAAAATTAGAATAGTAGAAATGTTCCTAAAAATGAATCCTATTACTGGAGATGCTCTATTACTAGATTCTAATTCTATTATTGTCCGATTACTGGAGATACATTCGTAAATACGCCATTTTACATACTTTCGGACACTGTAATCTAACCGCCAAGTAATAGAAATTTAATGGAGAAAAAGGTTTGACTAATTAAGTTTGAAATGCCTCTAGAAAATCCAGTTCTCCAATGGAACATGTTTTTTGAATAATTTTGGTAGAAGAAAAATTGAAAGTGTGATTCTCGGAACAACAATGTTGAGCAACAGAAGACTTCTGTGTTTCCTTTTTTCTAACATATGCCTCATGTTCCTTGACGCGAAATTTTAAGGCTCTCTTAGATTGGCCAATGTAAATTTATCAGGTTCAATGTTCCGTCTAACCTTCTTCGGGAACATGCAAGGACCTGACTCGGAACAGAGAGCTTACTAAAGCTATGTTCAACAATTGTGGGAAGTAGACAGGATACACAAGAAGGGTATACAAAACCCTTTATTTTTCTCTATTTACAATAACTTCCGTACTTCGGAAATACACAGACCCGCTACTTGGGGTCAAAACGTAAAACTATAAAAACAAAACTAAACTCTAATTTAACTTTAAAATAATAAATGTGGAAGATTGGCCACAGGAAGCCGTATGTAGTACAGAGAACTGTGAACACTACAATACGTTTAAAAATTATCAAGAGGATTAAACCTCTGGCCTGAAAGGCAACCAGCAACTGAGTAAACTTCTAAGGTAATCGGCCTGCTTCGACTAACTGCTTCCTCTCTCTCGCTTGGCAAAAAGCCACAACTTAAATACTTGGCGTTCGCCAGACAAACTTTGCATAAATACTTTAACGCTTATAATTCTGGCCGGAAGTAGAAAATAAGAAGTGATAGTAAAGATTTAAAATAAAATAAACGTTAGTAAAACTTAAGATCCTTACAAATTAAACTACACTGGCAAGGAATCCTATAAATACCCCCAGGAATTCATATCCAGAATGGGGATCCTTGAGCATGGAACTCGGAATTTTATTGATGGAAGAATAAACAACCCGAAAGTTAAATTTCTGTAAAATATGTGCAACTTTATAGCTAATTGATGGACAGAAGGGAATGACAACAGAATTTTTATAATCTCCTAAAACAAGAGTGTGCCTTTTAGGGCGTTGAGATGAGAATTTTTTAACTGCTTGATTAATAATTTTGGATGAAAAGCCCCTATCAATAGCTATTGCTTTTAAATAATTTAGTTCTTCATCAGGGGCTAGTTTGAAGGAGGAAATTTGGAGAGCACGGAAAACATAGGAATAAAATGAAGCTAACTTTTGTTTAGTCGGATGACATGATTTAAAGTGTGGTGGAAGGCAAACCGATGAAGGTTTACGGTAAACCGTAGTACTGAAGTTGGATGTGTTACGTGTGACCAGAATGTCGAGAAACGGAAGAGAATCGCAAGTCTGAAGTTCAAAAGTGAACTGAATAGCAGGATCAATAGAATTCATTGTTGAAGGAACTTTATTTAAATCATCTTTATTACCTTCAAACAGGGTAAAAGTATCGTCTACGTAGCGGAACCATGCCGGGAAGTTTAAAGTTTCAAACAATTTTGATTCATAGTAATGCATGTAGATATCAGCCAGGATGGGACTGAGGAGTCTTCCCATGGCTAATCCCTCAGTTTGCTTGTAATATTTATTTTTGAAAACAAAATGTGTTTGTTTCAAACAGAGTTGAGTCAGAGAAATTAGCTCATCAATTTCAATGCAAAAGAAATGAAATTCGATGATAAAAAGTAGAGAAATGAAATTCGATGATAAAAAATAGAGAAATGAAATTCGATGATAAAAAAGATGTCTAGAAACCAGACTTCTCGAATTTCATTTCTCTTGCTTCGAAATTGATGAGCTAATTTCTCTCACTCGACTCTGTTTGAAACAAACACATTTTGTTTTCCAAAATAAATATTACAAGCAAACTGATGGATTAGCCATGGGAAGCCCCCTCAGTCCCATCCTGGCTGATATCTACATGCATTATTATGAATCAAAATTGTTTGAAACTTTAAACTTCCCGGCATGGTTCCGCTACGTAGACGATACGTTTATCCTGTTTGAAGGTAATAAAGATGATTTAAATAAAGTTCTTTCAACAATGAATTCTATTGATCCTGCTATTCAGTTCACTTTTGAACTTCAGACTTGCGATTCTCTTCCGTTTCTCGACATTCTGGTCACACGTAACACATCCAACTTCAGTACTACGGTTTACCGTAAACCTTCATCGGTTTGCCTTCCACCACACTTTAAATCATGTCATCCGACTAAACAAAAGTTAGCTTCATTTCATTCCTATGTTTTCCGTGCTCTCCAAGTTTGCTCCTCCAAACTAGCCCTTGATGAAGAACTAAATTATTTAAAAGCAATAGCTATTGACAGGGGCTTTTCACCCAACATTATTAATCAAGCAGTTAAAAAATTCTCATCTCAACACACTAAAAGGCACACTCTTTTGTTTTAGGAGATTATAAAAATTCTGTTGTCATTCCCTTCTGTCCATCAATTAGCTATAAAGTTGCACATACTTTACAGAAATTTAACTTTCGAGTTGTTTATTCTCCCATCAATAAAATTCCGAGTTCCATGCTCAAGGACCCCATTCCGGATATGAATTCCTGGGGTATTTATAGGATTCCTTGCCAGTGTGGTTTAATTTACATTGGGCAAACTAAGAGAGCCTTAAAATTTCGCGTCAAGGAACATGAGGCATATGTTAGAAAAAAGGAAACACAGAAGTCTTCTGTTGCTCAACATTGTTGGGCCGAAAATCACACTTTCAATTTTTCTGCTGCCAATATTATTCAAAAAACATCTTCCGTTGGAATACTGGATTTTCTAGAGGCATTTCACATTCATAAAAATCTTTCTGTTCTAGTTAACGATCCTAATTCCAACCCAAATTTGCCTTCGGCTATTAAAGAAATTATGTTTTAGTTCTGGTTTCACCAACAGATGGCGCCACTTGCTTATTCTTGTCCAGGCTTTCTTATCTTATCTAATCATTATTTCCTATCTTGTCCATTTGCGGTTTTGCAGCTGAAGATGGTAGTTCGGTAAAACCATCGAAACTAGTCCTGTGAAAATTTTGTAAATATAACACTAATTTTTGTTGTTTGACTTCTGAATTAGTATTTATTTGACGTGTTATTGTGTTTTTTAATTAAGTGTATCAAATATCAGCGATACATTCCTTGATATCAAAGATCAAGCTAAACGAGATATGTATGGTTTGACTAATTAAGTGTATCAAGTATCAGCGATACGGCCCTTTATATCAAAGACCAAGCTAAACGAGAGATGTAGGCTAAAATGATGCTGATTCGCAAAGTGCAAAGCCATCGTATGTTTTTATATTTTACAAATTAATAATTTGCGATATTTTAGCAGTCGTGGTGAACCTTGGCATCAAAATTCAGGCATGGCTTTGCAGAGTGGTAAGGCGGAATCCAAATGATGAGATAAGATGATTTAGCTTTTAATTCCACATTTTTATTTAATCCAGTTAGCAGATCATTTTTTCTTTTAGATGAAAACTCTCTAAATTACACATCCATAGTGATTTTAACTAAGTATTTTTAAACTTCCTGCGTCATAACTAATTCTAACAAAGAAAAGAAAGATGTACAGAGCAGCGGAGAGTCTTGTAGCAACGATATTAGGAAGCAGTCTGACTGAAAAATGGCGAGTATTCAGTATTTATAGTAGCGGTTACGTAATAGGCAAGCATATTCTAGAAGGTACGGGTTTACGGGGAAGATTCCAAATTCCAGAAAATTAATTAATTGCTTGTTCGCAAAGAGCAAAGCCATCGTATTTTTTATATTTTACATCTCCTCGCCTCCCCTCAAAAACAAGAGGCCAGGTGAGCAAAGCATTAGTAGATTAGTGAAGCAGGAAGTATGAGGAAAGACATAAAGGAACATCCAGGACATAGCTTACAGACTTTAACTATGTCCTATCATAAATCATGATCTTTTCTCATATAATTATAAAGTTTTTGAATTATACTATTTTACAATGATTTATAAATAAACATATAAATAAGTTTTATATGGAAGAATAATAATAAATAAATTAAAAGCATAAAAGTCCTCAATTTTTCTTAAAATGCCCATTAAAATGAAACTTTGATTTTAAAGTCCTTTCATAAAAATAAGTGAAGTCGAATGAAATACTTTTTTAAAGTCTCTTGATTCGAATAAGTCCAGCTTATTTTCATCTTGTGGACTAATAAGTTCATAAATATATGAACTTTTTCCAATAAATATGATTCCATAATAATTCTCGAATTGAAAATGTTTAATTTTTTCTTTTCATATAAAACTTAGAACATATACAATTTAAACAATTTATAAATAATGTAATATGTTCTTTCATTCTTCTCATCGTAGGTATAGTTCGACCGTCTCATGAGCGCAAACACGCATGCGCCATTAGGACCGAATTATTCTCAAAATAGGGTGAAAGAATGAGGACTTTCTTTCCCTCCAGCATAGCTCTTTGCGGAGAAAGGAAAATCTTTCAGGCATTCCGAGGATGAACGCCGAGGAGGTAGAAGGTGCGTCTGACGCGCTCCCGCTAACGCAGCCGATTTCTGGGGATTCTAGCGATAATAATGATAATAATATCATGGATATATCGAATATTGAGAGTGTTGGGAATGTGAACAGTGTGAATACTTGTGCGGAGACTTCACCTGTGCAACTGGATAATAAAAAAAGCTGATTGTGACTTTCTACGAGCTGAAACATTAATATGAAGAAATTCAACGGCAAAAGAGATTCATGAAGCGATCTTCAACGCCGCTGGACTCCAATGCATACGAGCAATTTGACCGATCGGGTACAAATTTTCCTCCGACTAGGGATGACTTTATGAAAATGATCGAGCAGAAGAAGCTAGATAAAATCAACGAAGCTAAGGAGAAAGAAGCTCTCCGTAAGGAGAAATTAAATAAAGCTATTAGCGTAGACAAGCCCAAATTAGCGCGTAAGCGTAAAGGGCAAAGTATTGATGAGGACGGATTCATTACCCCCGCTTCTCGGAAGCAATGTAAACCCGTCGTAAATTCTGAAAGTGACTATTCTGATGTTGAAATTGTATGTATTCAATCTAATGTGAATTCTAATGTTGAAGTCAATAAGAGTAGTGAATCAAGTGCAAATGCTAGTGAAAATGTAATATTAAAAGAAAATAGCAATGAAAGTAATTCTGATAATGCTTCAAAAATCAATATGGCTGCCAAAATGGCGCGCAGTAGCAACATTTCGACCGAAAGGTCAGAGGTTACAATGGTCGCCAGGGAAATGTCAAAGGTGAACCTTAAAAAAAACAAGTATGAAACTATCAAAGAGTCTTTGTTAGGCTCGAAAAAAGAGCAGCGTACTCCCCCCTGTTTCTACCCATGGAGGTAGGAAGTAAGATGGAGTCGCCCTAAACAAGTTTCTCCCGTACCTTGCTTTGAAGCACCGGCGATCCCTACGTGGTGACCAAAACATTGGGTCATTTACCATTGAGTTCAATGGGATTTGACGCGTTCGGATGTAAATATTTTGTAATTACGTCGTAAATATACATATAAATGTATATATTTTCTTTTTCTACGACACTTCAGAGTCCTAAGTATATGAAAACAACATATTTTTAAACAACATTTCATTCTGAACGGAATTAAATGCTATACATTTCACAGGACAGTTTTCTCAGAATGATTTAATTTGAATGAAATATTTTCACAAGTTTTCGTTAATTGCATTAGAAAAAAAAATTAAGGTAATTCGATTTTATTCGGTTAAGGTACAAAAATTAAGATCAAAGTTTATTGTATTATTAATAATAAAATTATGCATTATTTCTTTTCTATTTATAGAGCTTCTTCCTAAAATACTTTCTTAAATATGACATGATTTTTTGGCTTCTGAGGCATCTTTTAAATCGAAAAATGTAAGTCAATTTATAATTAATGATCTATTCGGTTCATTTTAAATTAGAGAATTATTAGGAATTAGCGAAATACTTTAAATAGTACTTGACTTTCTCTGAACATTTCTAAAAAAGAATAAAATAAGTTTTTTTTTTTTTTTTAGTATTATTTAAAACTTGTAACTGCGTTATTTTAAAATGTAAGGGGAATAATTCTTTTCATTATACTTATCAGTTTTTTTTTACCCTTTATTTCAACAATACATATTCCAAAACTCTTTATTACGTTCTTAAGTGCGCATCTCATAGCATTTGCTTTACAATACCTTTAAACAGATTGCTTTCCAATACGAACAATTCTTGCTTAAATAGTTTTATAACGTATTTGTCAACAGGATTTCAATTTATGTTTACAATTCAATATTAAGGTTATTATATATTTAGATAACATTTATAATCATTATCAATTAGATACATTTAATAATTAGATTTCTTTACAGTACTTTCACAGTTGTTTATAAGTGAATAAATTCTTCATTTCAAATACATTTATAAAAAATTTAATGACCTGTGTACGTTAAGAAGACAGCATAAAACTCGAATTCCCGATAAAAAAAGACTTGCGTGGAAAACATTTTACAATCTGGAATCAATAAGAGGACCATTCATGATCGGATTCTCCTTTGGCAGGATATACAAATGTTTTCACCTCCGTCGATTACCCTATTTCAAATTCTTAATAAGCTGTCTTGATGATGTTGCACGTTCACATGGTCACATCATCTTGACCGCACATGGTACTTCCCCCAAATTCGCAAATGTATCCCTCTTCTGTTCTACACATTTGTGTAAAACTGTACGTAATTTTACACAAATGTGTGGTTCCAAATCAAGGGAAAGCTAACTTATTTGCATATCTGTGTGTATATTTATTAATTTTGACGAGGATTGCAGCATTTGATGGTAATTTTATTTTTAATTAACCCAAATAAGTAAAACGTGCAAGTCCAAAGTGATTATTTTTCAGATATATAAAATTAAAACGATGAGTTTAAAATGAGCAGCAGTAAAGCCTCTCCTCTAAAAAATTTTAACAGGTACATGTTAAATAATATATGGATGTGAAAAAAATTTTGTTTTATTTAAAACATTTTGGCGTTTGGAAAATAAAATAAAATTAACGAATACTCTCTCAAGGGTATCGAAAGACGTATGCAATTTTAAATGTACCGTAAGGTATTTTTCATTCTTTAAGCATAACATTTTTCTTAAAATCTATATTTTTGTAGTTCAACAGCTTTGAATTTTATAAAACAAATTCATAATCAAAATCGCTGTTGTTAGTTATCGAAAAATAACCAAGATGTGATTTTTGCTAAACTATACAAATTGCTATTATCCATCACACTATGAATGTTTCTTTCATGCTAAAGTGTCCCTTTTTCGATTTGTATGGAACTGTCGTTACCATCAGAGCCCTGTCAAGCGAGCTCCTAAATGTAAACAAAGAACACCCCATCTGCTGACCCAAACTTCAAAGCAGTGCTTCACTTCTAGAGCCGATTGGCCCCTCCTTCCTTTCCTACCTCCATGTTTCTACCACTCCTGGTAGGCAGGAGGTAGAAAGCGGAAAAACAAGTTCTAGCGATCATAAGAGGAGCGTCCCCCCCCCTCCGCAGCAAAATTCTCTTCCGGGGATTCACGTTAAATCGAGCAAGCAATGGAAGACGCAATTAAATTTTTTGCGTGAGATTGCCCCCAATATTCAGAGCAAGCTCACTGGACCTTATCTAAAATTGTTCGTTCAAACCGAACTTGAGTTCCGGGAGGTTACCCGCTGGATGAAAAAGGCTGGCATTCAGTATAAGACTTTAGACCTGCAGCAGGACTGGCCGATCAAAATTTTTATTAGAGGTTTCCTGGTTGAAACCGAAATCGAGAACGTGAAAAATGAAGTCGAGGCGATGGGCTTTAAAGTGCATCGGTGCGTTCGGCTTACTCAGCCACGTTCCAAACATCCGATGCCACTTGTTTATTTACAAGTACTCCCACATCCCTTCATCGAACATTTGTTTCCTGTCCATGACATGTGGGGCACAGAGGTCAGCATTGAGCGTTATCGCGGCCGCAAGGGCCCTACTCAGGGTTTCTTCCACTCCTCGGAAGTCTGCACCTTACAAATCCGCTGTGTGAGATGCTCTGAGCCACACTGGGCTTCTGAGTGTACCAGACCCATGGATATTCCTGCTACTTGTTGCAACTGCAGAGGAGATCAACCGGGCAATTTTAGATCATGTCCGCGTTTCCCAGGCAATCAACGGACTCGTGGTAACAAATCCACGCCTAGGAATAGGGGCGCTGTCCCGGCAGCTCCATCTCAGGGTACTACAACCACCACAGCAAACGCCGAACCACCAAGACGTCCCGCACATGCTCGCCCCAGTGGTTTTAACCCGTTGAGTTATGCAGCGGCAATAGGGAATGCTACCATAGAGCCAGGATGTGATTCCAGACATCCAATACTACCGGTTACTGCAAAAACTAAAGCTGTAACCCCAGCAGTCACTTCAGCAGAGAGTGCCGACTCCGACTCGGACGATATTTTCGGCTCCACTCTAAAATGCTTGATTGACATCTCCCGCGACCCAGCGGTAGACAAGCATATTCTGCGTCTTGCTTTCAAAAAGGCTATGCCACAGCTTAGGCTGGCTGACTCCTTAATGAGAGCATTCTATATATATGAAAGTTATATTGAACTTTCAGACTGATTCGGCTAAACTTTCGGCCTGTGCATCCTGTTATATTTGCAGAACCTACAATTTACAGCCTAAAATTCAACTCCCAACGTGATATAAGACCTGTCACAAAAACCTCACTCTCCATTTGCACTTGGAATGCAAATGGTATCTATAATAAGAACCATGATGTGAGAGGTTTCATTGCAGAGCAAGATCTTGATGTACTGCTGGTCCAAGAGACCCATTTTATCCCAGGGCGAATTCTCAGAATTGGGAACCATGACATATACTCGACTGACAGGGTGTCATATGGCAGACATGCAAGTGGTGGCACCTGTATCTATGTGAAACATTCGATTAAACATCACATGATACCCCCTCCAAATCTGGAACATGTGGAAGCGACTATTATCAAAATTTTTATACAAAATTCTTCCCCCTTACAATTGTTTCGGCATACCTTCCCCCAAAAGGAGCTGCTCGTGGGAGGTATGTTTTTCCTGTCAGTGATTTTGATAAACTTCTCACAATTTCAAATCATCTAATTATTGCTGGTGATTTAAATTCACGCCATACCGACTGGTTCTGTCCTAATAAGAACAGGTTTGGCATTAGTCTAAATTCATGGGTTCAGAGCTCTCTTGTACAGATCATAGCTCCTACTGCCCCGACTTACTACCCTGTAAGAGTGTTCTCCGCAGTTCTTGATCTGGCTGCTTTTTGTAATGTTTACTTTCGGCATGAAATTAAAGTGATTAAAGAGTTAGATTCTGATCACTACCCTGTTATGATTACCCTAGATATTCAAAATCGATACTCAAAATTAGAGGAGCAAGTCTCAACAAATTGGGACGATTTTCGGTTTATTTTGGAACGTACAGCTACCCCCTATCAAAATTTCCAGCAATGCGGACTTTGACAGGTGTATCAAAAACATGGAGTCTTTACTGAAAGAAGCGAGAGCCGCGGCTTCGAAACCTATCACACATCCGGGCGCTAGGCTCCCGGATACTAAATCCAAAATTAAGCGGCGCAACTACCTGTGAAAACTTTGACAGAGAACACGTGATCCCAGTATCCGTGCTCAATTTCGCTGACTACAAAACGAGAATAAGTCTGAAACACGCTTGCAAAAACAAGCGGAGTGGAAACACTACATTGAGTCCCTAACGACTGACGACGGGTCGGTTTGGTGCGCTGCCGCCCGACTACGCAAACAACATAAACACATTCCGCCCCTTGAAACGATCAATGCTAACCAGATGGCTTTTACAGAAACTGAAAAGGCTGAAGTTATTGCTGACAGCCTTGCTACTCAATTCAGTCCAAATAACGACGCCTATTGTAACCGTCCGGTTACACAGGGTCGCATACACTCATGTTTTGAACATTTCTGAACACAACCCATCACACCTGATCTCAGGCCGACTGATCAACTGAAATGCTGGAGTTCATCGATAAAATGAACCTGAAGAAGGCCCCTGGCATAGATCAAATTTCGAATCGCATGGTTAAAAACTTCCCCATTATGTATAATGTATGGATAACGGTCTTGATTAACCTTATGCTTAAAAGGTGTTACTTCCCTGACTGTTGGAAAATTGCCGCAGTCATTCCTATTCCAAAACCGGGTCAAAATTTAAATCTCCCTGTCAACTACAGGCCCATTAGCCTCTTATTATCTCTCTCAAAAATATATGAATTTGTTTTACTTAAACGCCTGAATGAATTCTGCCGTGATCGAAATTTAATAATCCCGGAACAATTTGGCTTCCGGCCTGAACACTCCACGGTACACCAGTTACTCCGTGTAGTGGAACTCATTCACGAGGGCTTTCGTAAACGAGAGAAAACTGGAATTGTCTATCTTGACATTTCCAAGGCCTTTGACAGGACTTGGCATGACGGGCTTATTTACAAGTTCATGCGGCTTGGTTTTTCGGCACAACTCATTAAAATTATCAACTCGTACCTAACGGGTAGATCCTTTCAGCTGCGAGTTCGCTATGAATACTCCACTCCCCACCCGATCTGTGGTGGGGTCCCACAAGGAAGTTTGTTCGAACCTCAAAAGTTCAACATCTACGTAAATGACATACCTAAGTCACCTAATGTCGATCTAGATTTATATGCGGACGACACAGCCATCATGGACCAACATTCCAACACCTCCACGGTAATTTCTGCACTGCAGAATTATCTTTCAAGCCTAGAGCTCTGGCTCGGACTGTGGAAGATCAAAATTAATGTCGCTAAATGTGCTGCCACATTATTTATCCGAAGTACTTTAGCAAATTTACCTAACTTGCAGTTCTTCGGAGAACCAATTCCCTGAGTTCCTACCTATAAGTATCTAGGAGTGATACTTGATTCAAAATTAACTTGGCAACCTCACATTCAAAAACAATTTCCAACGCGAAGGTTGTTAAAACCCAACTACTGTCTTTTTTCGCTAGAAATAGCGACCTGTCCACGAAAAACAGGATTTTGCTCTATAAATCAATGATAAGGCCAATTCTGACATATGCTAGCCCGGTGTGGGGCGCAGCAGCAATTACTAACAGGAAACATGCAAATTTTTCGGAACATTATGCTAGGGCAAATTTATAAAGCTCCTTGGTTTGTTGCGAACGAGGACATTCATATGCAGCCAAACTTCTCCCCATAAATCGCTTTATACAGCGACTTTCGGCTAACTTTTTCCAAACGATTCCTTCGACCGGAAACCCCGTACTTCACAGCCTCCCTGTTTATCATCCGGGAATTGCATCGGCAAAAAAGAGACCTACAGTTATTCTGGAGAACGCATATAATGCGCTTCCTTTTTCCAAGAGGCGTTGCTATGGACACGAGGCGCCTCGAAGGTTTCAATACGCTCGTTCGCTTCTCTCCCCCCCCGCCTGAGTGAGTTTGCTGATCTTTCAGCTTTCCTCAGGGTCACTTTCTCTTTGTCCCGTAATCTAGCAATCTTACTTCTTTCAACCGTAAGCGGTTGTTATCAGGCTCTAAGCACATCTTTGTTCCCTTCTCAAAAGGGCTCTAGTGAAAGGATTACTTAATTTAAATGTAATCTCTGTAAGAGAACCTTATGCTTTTTCATTAGTTATCATAACATTTAAAGTTAATACAATCTTATTATATTTATAAAAGTTTCTTCTCAGAGGCGTTGCTGGATTTGTCTCTTTAATTCAAACTCGCCTAACGAGTTCCCGCTTTTCCCCTCCCCCAGAGCCGAAGCACTTGCGACATGAAGCTTTTCGCGAGTGTTTCCGCTGTCGTGTTGTTAACACCACATGACCATTGATCAAGGAAACATAGATGCTTTTCAAAATTCATGATATAACCCCTCCAAATTGATTCTGGCCCTTATTCGACACCAAAATTACTAAATTAAGTCCTTCAGTGTTTTTACCTCTTTTTTTCACTGTGGAAGGCAGTTACTCTTTTTGTTAAATTAACATTTTGTCACTAAATTTACCTCTTTACGGAACCCTCTTTTTGGCGATAAAGATAATTCTTTGACGATGTGGGGATAAAGGCTGCATTCCTAATAGCCCCGTAATAGAATCCTTCCTTGGTCCTTGGTACAGAAGACCTTTCACGTCGCGGCAAGTAATACCGCCCCTTTTGGACTATTTTATGTGTTTTGGCAGAATGCCAACCAGGGTTGCGCTATAGACGGTCGAAATATAATTAACAATACATTGACATATTTTAAAATAATTTAAAAATTCGATTCGAAGTGTTGTCAGTCTGCTGCTGCTTTCTTGCTACAATGTTGTCAAAAATGTAAGCCTTTTGGAACAGGCACATTTAACGTGCCGACTTGTGTGTAGCCGTAAGATGTTGCTGAAAATAAAACTAAAGATTTAATCTGCATTCGTCTCCAATTTCCTAGTCATTATGAATCAACACGTCTACGAAGTCCAAATTCCTGCTCTTGAATTTATTACAAATATATAACTACAAAACATTTTTTTAAAAAACGTAACATAATCATGCCTAGAATTTTCGCGCTTTAAGCTGCTGAAAAACTATCTTTACTGATATATTTATCTTTACTGATAGACATAAAATAATAAATTTAGAAGAAATTTTTCACAAAGACAAAAAATTGAAATTCATAAGTAAAATTCAAATAATCCTATAAATGCAAAAATGAATTTAATAAATATTAAAACCAAAACACTTCAAAGAAGCAATACCCCAATTCCAAAAACCAATGAAATTTAAAGGAAAAAAATATAATAGAAGAGGATTTCATTCAACTTCAATGCCACGTCGTCAGTATGAAGAACACTGAAATCATTTGAAACTCTCTTTCACAAAAATACTTGCTTTTATCTATCTCCAGAATTAGCCGATGAACCATTTCAATGTATTTTAATTTTAATAGTTTGCCCCAAAATTCCCGCCCTCTCCCCAAAGCAAGGAAAACACAAAGTAAATTCTAATCATTTGTTCTCCTTGTGAAATAATGAAATACTTTTGTGAAAAATCCAAATCAAAATTTTACATTCAAACAAAGATTCCAATCCAAATAAATAAAAACGGAAGTGAGCAGAATGAGAAATTAATGTGTTTTCTTTAAATTTCATTTAATTTTTCAATTATTTGGGATATTACTTGTTTGAAGTGATATGGTTTTAACATTTATTAAATTCATTTTTGCATTTATAGGATTATTTGAAATTTATAATTTAAGAATTTCAGTTTTTGGCCTTTGTAAAAAATTGGTTCTATGTTTCTTTATATATATATATATATATATATATATAGCGATATTTTAAAAACGTCATTTTATCCTGACAAAACAAAATAATTTCATTTAATGTGTTCCTTCTAAAGCAATGAGATATCAGGTTTGTGTCTTTTTGAAAGCAAGGTTTTTTACATAGATTAATGCATATATATATATATATATATAATTTTTATAATAAACGAACTAATTAAATGAAGATATTTTGCTTTATCACGAAAAAAATTATGTTGTTAAATTGTGCAAAAACGTCATTTAAGAAATTATTACGCGCGTCGTGTAGCATTATTGTGAAATGAGTTTAATAATTGCTTAATATAGCAAAAATATAAGAAATAAATGATTCATTGTATTTTAAAAAATCTTATTACCAATAGAGTAATGTGTTTTTTATAAAAATAATTGAACTAAAAGTAATATTTAATATTAGTTTTCATTATAAATAAAAGTTCAGCATAATCCATTTTCGACTAAAGTGCTCTAAGATATAGTTTTAATATCAGAAATAAGATATAAGTCAAAAGCACATAACATAGAATATAAATGAGTTTTCTGTGTAATATATTATTTTTTTAAATAACTTAAGTGAATGTTCAGAAAATAAAGAGTTGTGAAATTCTCACAGGAATACTGCTCGCAGATGTTTCATAATATAAAACAAATGTTGGAAATTTAATCATCATGTGATTTTGTATCATCTAAAAAACAGCTTTATAGAAACCATAATATCATTACAAGTAAATGTTTCTTTACAAAAATGCACAAGAAATTCAAATTAGTTAACGATTCTTTATGACTGATTGTCTTACTTTTAAATACTTAAAAAAATATTATAGTCCAGTTGCAGCAAAACGTATTTATATTCGCCAGTTTTGCGTTAGCACTGTAATACTAGAGACTTAAGTTTAGTTTTCTAGCAAAAGGAGCAAAGCAAATATTGCGTAAGTACTTACGTTTCATTGAATAATTAAAGATTTAATGGAATTCATGACACCCGTATTTGCTTTCAGAATTCTCTCCAGTGCGTACAAGGTGATGCTAGAGAAAAGACTTATTCAATTAGATAAAGGTTTGTGTTTAAGCGCTTGATTAAGTGGAATGCCGAGAAACATTTGGTTTTGAAATGGATGAATGCTTAATCCTGCGAAAAAGAAATTTGTTCAATATTTCTTTAAAACACTATGTAATAAGGAAAGTATCCTTTCCGAAATTGTAATTATTTTCGTTCAAATGAAGTATTTGGTCTAAAATTTTAATGATTTTTCTGTTTGATACTGTATTTACATATTTCACCTAATTCACATTCACAAAAATCTAATGAATTATTCTATTAAAGTGCATTATTTTTTTTTCTGTTCCCATTGCGAGAGTTAAAAGCATGATAATGCGTGATTTGAATATTTAGCAGATGTACATTTGGTTCTGAATTATTAAAAAAAATTATAGCGTATCATACTTATTATAGAGTATCATTACATAAGATGATATTAACCTATACATAGTCTTTGTGTTTTGCTCACAATACTAAAAGTGCATAAACACGAAGAATATGCAGCAGCATTTTGTTTAATTAGAAGCTAAATTGTTTAATTAGAAGCTAAATTTTAGACAGAATGTTTAACACATTAATTGGAGTAATGATTATTTTTTACAAAAGTGTAAAAATAAGAGCAAGTGATTTACTGCCCATAAAAGACCCGCATATTAAATGAATCTTGTGCCCATGATTAATGCTCAATCAAAGAGACGAGGAATGGAATAAGAGGTACATCTAGAAACTCGTTTTCACAAAGGTGGCAAACTTCAAGGCTGTATGAAGAAATCATTCCATGTGTTTTTTATATGACTCTGAAATTAGAGCAATATTTACATCCTCAGTACAATATGGCTATGAAATTCTAAGTTTGGGGTTTTTCTGCTAAGTGAAGAAAGAGGAAGCTTTTGGCATAAAATAAAATGACTTAAAGATCAGTAAAGGTTGCAATTAATTAAGTAATAAAAAGTTTCGTATAACAATTCAATATATAAAAAAGAAAATCTTAAAGATTTCAGATATTAAATTACGTCCAAAGAAGTGTTTTTTAAAAATTATGTTACCTTTATTTATTAATTATATAATGTATTTCTCCCGCTTTCCTAGCGTGTCTTCGTGGTGTAGTGGTTCTGCACGCTGGGCCGGTATTCCAGAGGTCCGTGGTTCGATTCCCGGCGAAGACGTTGCATATTTTTTTCATCTTGCCTTCAAAATAAAAACCTAGTGTCTCTACAACTATCATGTTCCTTGCACTTAAACCATAATTTTTTTTTCAAGAATTTTAAATTGATTTCAAAATAATTTTAAATTGATCATATCCTTAGAATTTCCGATACACAGTTTCACGCGCTGGAGACAAAAATGCTTTTTTTTTTTTTTTTTTTTTTCTGTTCAACGTTGCCATTGCTTGCTTTGAAATCCTTGAGTTTGTTAATCAAAGACTCGTTAAAGTTTTACAAAATATGAAATCAATAATAAAACAAATTCCGAATTTCAAATTTAGGCTTTTATGCCCATATTCGCAGTAGACATATTCGCAGTAAATTTATTCCATATTCGCAGTAGGATTACGTCATTCAAAATTGGATGGCTCTAGGTACCGTTGTTTTATCACAATGCGAGAAACATATATACATTTATGCAGATTCTTCATTATTTAATTTCTTCAAATACAATACAGGGCGATAATATTTGGAGGCAACAGTTTGAAAAGTGAAACGGACATTCAGAATGATTCGACGCAAAATCGCAAAAAAGAAACAATAGTCTCTCAGCGACAAAGCCCCTTTGAACTGATAAAAATTAAGGCACAAAGGTCTATAAAAAGTAATAGTCTGTACATAGGATTTTATGTTAATTAACGAGTAATTAATTTTTGAACTCTTTCTTTAACTTCTTTCCGTAGTCCTCAAAAGAAAGCAAACCAATTGTTGTGTGTTCTCCTTTCCGTATTTTTTGCATGAATGCAGAGTTGTCGTTTTGGTTTAAGCCGAAAGTTTTGGATGATTGAGAGTGAACGCTACTGGCATAAAGGCCTAGCAGTTATATACTATAGCCAGGCTTCCCAAAGTTTTATTATGGCCTTAGCCCTCTTGCTATTTGACTTTAAAAGAACACAATTATCTGCTTGAGCCAGCTTAAGTATTACATTTTGCTAGTAGTCTCAGGTTATCTTAACTAAATTTGAATTTTAATTTATTTTTAATATTTTTTAATACCCCCCCCCAATTTGTGGAGGTGCATATGCAGCAAAAGGAGTGCCTTCTGAAGTTTTAAAGTGTTAAAAAAGAAGGCTATTTTAATCTCCTTATGAATTGGGGATTGCTTCAGACTAAAGCAATAACTAGCTTTTCAGTTTAGGAGTGTCTGAAAGACATTGAATGAGTTATCTACTGTGTTCAAAAACCTGAGATGTCGGGATCACCCGAGTAATAAAGAACGGCAGGGTTGAATAATATAATAGCGAAACGAAAAATGACGCAGTGAACAATATCAGCAGGAAGCTCGTTTTGAGAATCCTGGTCAGTTAAGAAGAAATCTTTATTACAAACTATCCCCAGATGAGGAAGCAGTACGATGGAAAATTAAAATAACCAGTGATAAAAAAGCAGATAAACTTCAGACCACGAACTGAAAAGAATTTTCCAAGGAATATACAAGCACATCCAGAATGTACCGAAAGTAAAAGCTAATTGATAAAAATTAAATACTGTATCGAGAAAAGAAAGAGGCCGGCACAGAACCAGTATAGTTTCTCTCCCCGGAGAGGTATGAAGACTCGCAGGACCATGACCAACCCCAGTTTTTCAAGTAGCAATTTTTTATGTATGTGCACGAAGTTGCTAGTACACTTTTGTTTCACCTCAGGCGAGGATATGTAATGCAGCAAAGAAGCCTTTTATGTTGTTGATGATTATATTTAATTTTAAGAATTTTACACGTGTCTGTTAAACACGATTAGATTGCTTTCGCCTAAACGGCTATAATGAGTAGAAAACGTTGGAACGATTGTAAGGTAAGGTAAAATAGCAACTACTAGTGTATGCATGCAGGCATTTCCTTTGTTAAAATTAAATGAATTTAATCTTTTAAACTGCAAAATATTTAATTAAATTTAATACCTTATTTATCAGATATGTGAAGAACTAATGTTATTTTAAAACAAAATGTGTTTCTGTTAGAGTGTATTTGAAATGAAATGTAAAATATTGCATAGTGTAAATGCGTTTAGTCAAATTTGTGGTGTTCAATCAATATTTACAAGTTAAACGAAATTAAAATCTAGAACAGTGCGTATATATTTCGAAATATTGTCTCGTTGAGGTCTAGTGCGTTTAATGCTTATAATCATGTAGAAATTCGGTTAGCAGATAGTTGTTGAAATACTATAGTCTTACTCTTTCACTCAACACAAAGCCAGATAACGGAGTAAGAAAAAGAAAGAAGTTTTAGAGAGAAACGTGGAATTGAGAAGGGTTGTTCTAGTACGTGCATTTTTTTGTAGCTCAAAATTTTCTCTGCTAAATTATTTTTCTTCCAGACGTCTGGAAGGAAATGGGAGACAAAAGTCGATGATGGGTCTGAAAAAATTAGAGGTTAAATGAATTTTTGTATAATGTGAATTTAGCCTTAAGAACTTTAATGAGTTTTTGTAAAAGCTCCCCCGTGCATTTAGATTGTACGCCTTAATATCCTATCCTATCGAATCTTTAAGACGTCTGTTTACGATTTGTTTAAATTCTGGTAAGGAAATCTGTAGGATTTTATGTTAATTAACCAGGTGTTATGATTTGAATATTTACTTTAACTTCTTCTTTCCGTAGGCCTCATCAGAAAGCAAATTATAGTTGGTTATTTAAGCCGATGTTTTGAGTAATTTAGAGCTAGATCTGCTTGAAGTCTCGCCTTGCTGCTACGTGCTATCAGCAGATCTGTCAAAACGTTTCTGACTTTAGTGTCCTGCTAGCCTAAATTTGACTATTTATCATCAATTATCAAAGATAGATTAATTAGTCTCTTTTTGTTGTGATTAAAGAATTAAAGAGTTTTTCGAAATATGAATTTAGCTTCCTCTTGTGGTATTTTAAACGCCCACAATAAACTGTTCCTATTCTATAGCACAAGTAGTGCTTTTTGTCAAATTTAAAGAGTTAATTAAAAGAGTCAATTTAATTTCTTATGACTCTGCCGTTGCTTTAAACTAAAGCAAAAAGCCGTTTTCCACACTAGTAGTGTCTGAAAGTCTCTGAATTTAATATTGACACAGTTAGAAACTTACATTGGCAGAGAAATGAAAAAAAAAAAAGTTAAAATCCCCCATGTAGCACTGTTCATTACTTCCTCTTTCAAGCTACAATTTCCGTATACGTCTCGTATTGGTCGCAACTTGTCAGATTCACCACTCTCAGCATCATTTGCTATATCTGGGCTTATATGTGCATTAAAGCCGTTTGCTGCAAGGCCCACCAGCAGAGCAAAAGTAAAATGCACAGAAATCAGTAACAATGGCAATTTATTTCAATGAATAACACCTTTATACTGTACCAAGTATTACACTCTTTAAATTTCAGTTGCAATTTTAACTGTTAATTATAAAATGGTTGTGCAGCTTAAAATATGTGATCATGGTGTGTGATCGGAATGAGTTTTTTCTACACAATAAGACATTTTTTTTATTGAACGTTTCTTCGCAAGGCATTCCTAAAGAAAATCTGTTGAAGTGTTTAAAAGGGCCCTTCTAAATGTTCATGGACTTAACAAGACAATGATTAGCCAAATGGTAACCTAATTTCGAGAAACATGAAGCATTTGCTGTATGAAATGGAATGGCTATATATTGTGTTTTTATGTTTCGACAAAATGGACGAAGTCAGGGAGACAATATTATTGTCATACATCGAATCCTTTGATGAATTCATCTTTGTCGGTTTGTTTTCCATCCACTTATGAATGTTATTAGTCAACTCCATTTGCAGGAAATAAACTGGGACACTTATGCAGGTTTAAGAATAACATGAACTATATTTTTAATTTTGTAAATACACATTAACTTTTCACAAAGTATTGCTTTTATTCCCATTTACATCAAACGCACAAGTAACACATTACATCTCTCAGTTCTTAACAAAACAAAAAAAAAAAAAAAAAAAAAAAAAAAAAAGGCAAACTCTACTCTCGGAATACAGCCAAAACTAATTTCAAATTTTTTCTCACGAGCATGCCGTCCTTCTCGTATCAAGCACGCTTCTTCTTCTCGTTGCCAGATTTTCTCCTCTCTCCTTTCAGCTATAAGTCGTTGGTTAACTTTTCTTCCGGCACGCTTGGTCGGTAGCATCCCCTTACCGAATATGTGCATGACAATTATTATTACCAATAAATAATGAGAAAAATAGTATTGGAATTGATTTCAAGAGTTGGTCAGGAATGCTTAATCGTAAAATTTTGTTCTTCTCTTGAAACACTCATCTCCAGCTTGTACAAACCGAAAGGCACTCTAAGCTTATAAGGTATTTCTCCCGCTTTCTTAGCGAGCCTTCGTGGTGTGGTGTTCTGCACGCTCAGCGCGTAATTGAGATGTCCGCGGTTCGATTCTCGCCTAAGGCGCTGCTAATTTTTCATGATTTCTGCTTCGAAAAAAATAACCTAATGTCTCTACAAGCTGGCAGTATTAACTGAAAATGAAACTTCATGTGACACATTAATTGCAACGCCACAGGAAAGTTTTACATTGAAACAATTTGTTTTTAAAACACATGTAGGAATTTCCGCGATCTTATTAGTTGATGTACGCGAATTTTAACCCAATTAGTTCAAAACAAGTGACTGTAATTAAGCGTCTGACATTTAAAATGACATTTAAATTCTCATATCACTTACCAAATGCTTATCACATCATAAAAAATTATTGTATTTTGCATTCAAAAACAAACTCGTTTATCTCATTTGCCAGTGTACTTCTAATGCGAATAAGCTGCTCAATTACGAACAAACCATTTCATACGGGAATGTCTATTTTATTACCTTTTAGGTAAATGATCTTGAAATTCCGCTCGAGCAATTGCGAAATGTTTAGTCAAGAAAGGTGAAATTTTACAGACTATTTCTTTAACCCAGCATTCGCTTAGAGACGTAAATTCAATAAATTCCTTTATTGTTTGAACTGTTTCCGTAAGCTTTTATTTTCCTATTTAGAATAATTCTTTAACTCTTTCGACTTTATATTCTACGCAATGAAGAAAATAGTTTTAAAAAGGTGTCATGTCATGTTCCATATGAAGTTTATGCACATAATATTATTAAGACAATTCGTTCTGTATAGGTGTTTCTTATTCTTTGTTTAACGTGTAAATAAAATGTTTATAAAACTCGGAATTATAGCGATATTTTTTGTAAGTTATAAACATTGTTGCCATAGTAAATTTCATTAAAATGATAAATCAAAAATATAATGCTAATGCAGAGATTTTAAATAGTCTCGGTTAATAATATTTGAAATTTTAAACAAATACCTCTACAGTGCAAAGACTACGTTGAAGCCCATGAAAGTAGCAGAATATGTAGAACGTTCAGCTATAAGTTGATACCTGAAGATTTGACCTTCTCATAACGGTGTTATATAAGAGTTGACTAAAATAAAAATCGTTTTAAAACTACCAGTTTAAACAATTAGTGACTAATTCAGTTAAAAAAGTGAAGAGAACGCTTTGGACGTAATTTGGATGTATTCAAATCATAGAAATTTAATTAGAAGGGCAGATTCAATTACATACAGTACAGTCTTGTATTAGTATATGAGTATTTTACATGCGCTTAAACATGATGTTGACATCAGTGTGGCGAATTACATTTATAACAGACAGCTAAATTTTAATGATATAATAGGGTTGGGCAACAGATTGTTAGTACTTGAGGCATCCACTCCAAAAGTAACCTGGGACTTTCGGTTGGAATATAAAAACAACAACATCAAACTTATAGGAAAAATGGTCTGAGAAAATTTTCAGCGTCAGGAATACCAGCACAATAGAAACAAGAGTAAAAAGCCATTCATATGAAGTCAACATTTATCATCACCTATCGTTATGTTGCATTGAGATATGAGAACATTTTAAGCACACTTGCATAAGTATTCTAAACGAAGCTATATTTCTAATATTTTTCAAAAGGGTATAATTTTATAAATTGTAATATGTCCTCTTCACATTTTAGCAGTGTTTTGTTCTGTGTAAACGCCTCATTGCAATATGATAAGAGAACTCATTTTACTCTAACAGAGTATGACGAGTTTAAGCCACAAGGGCTCCTATCATCGCGAAACCCATTGCATAAATTCAAAGAATTGAAATATCGATGAATCTGCCTATTGCAATTCATCAGCGGATTAGAATGTTTTCATAATTTCATCCTTGAAAATCTATGATTACCTTGAAAAATCACATTAATACAGACCTAAACATCACATATTACACAACTTATAGTGAAAGATGCAGTTTCTTATCCAGCCACTCGTTGAGAAAGATATATAGCATCTGATTTTTATGCAGACATTCTTCAAGATCATTGAAGCTGAATCATTAGATCAATTAGCTCTTGAAAATATACAGAAAGGTTTCGTTGTTATTCTTCCCCTAGGCGACTTGAAACGCAATTTTATACTGATCTTAGGCTACACATTTCTTTACCTAAATCAAAGAAAAAAGGATGCAGCCCTAAAGGCATTACAGTTTAGCATTCTGTTACCAGTACAACATTTTCAATACTTTATCCTTATAGACAACAAAATAAGACATATCAGAAATTAAAATTTAAAGACCAGAAAGCGAAGAACAATATGCATTATTATTTAATAAATTAGAAAATCACATAAAGTTATAAGCATTTCTCATATCAAGTATCTTTTCTTAATCTGGAAGAGACAAAACTATCAAAGCTCACATTTTTTAAGCTATTAGTGAGTTATATTCGACACCTAGGGTAACCAGAGTTGTCATACTTTCTTTTTGAGGTGAAAAGAGGTAACTTGTTTTTAACAGGTAATTTGTTTCAAACATTTATAAAGGAGTAGAAGGCATAAAAATCTCATGCAGCCAGCCATTCCATTATCAGGAATATCTTATTTACTCGCGAACATTCTTCCTTTTGTTATTAATGTTATCGCAGGAAATTTTAGAGGAGAAATTATGCAAAAAATTTAATTTCCGAAGAACGCGTTTGCAGTAAGAGAATAACAAATGAAAAGTATCCGATGATCAACTATCTGTAAAGATCACAATAGTATTACTTTAAAAGAAAAGTATATTCCAATAAAATGCATATTCATAATACCATCACAATGTCTAAAAAGATACGTATTTTCTTTCCTGTACCTTCAATTTCGCCCTCTCTTATTGTCTCCGTTACTATTCCTTAAGCATCACATTATTTGCAGATGCTGCAATTGTTGTTTGTGACATCAGCGAACTCCTGCCACTTAGCATCTTCAGAATTGTCATTATCTTCGTTTGCGTTAAGTTTGTCTTCATAGGTGCAGTGACCTTCAAATAAATCAAGCATTAAATGCCCCCCCCATTTCTTGGTTTTCATTATTATTACTTCATCAAACAGACCCCATACACATAAAATCAACGAGCAAATTAATTAGTAAAATCAAAACAGCCACTACATGGACGAATCTGTCATAAAATTTAGGATAACTCCCTTTATAAACGCTTTCAGGAAGGTTAAATTTGCCCGCATAATGTAAAAGTTTCAGAATCTCCTGCTAAAAAGTTACAGGAAAACGCGGAGCGAAAAAATACACGAGTAAAGGCGGTAAAACTCGAGACCAACTGCAAGAGTTCCTCGAAATCTTTTAAGTTTGTTTACTGTGGAACGATGAACAAATATCTCTCACAGAAAAACTAAAGAAGGTAAAATTTCAGCGGCAAATACAAAAACGTGAAAAAAATGATTGAGATAACAGTAGTGATATCAGATGATGACAAGTATTTACAAATTGTTCTTATCCCTAGTTATATGTAACTGAATTGAAAATAATCTCGAATAAATAAATATGTTAACTAAACCATAAAAATAAATTGTTAAATCGTAAAAATAAATCATTTACTGCTATTACTCTTATATTTTCTCAGTTATGTTCAAGTAATTATAAAAGTTATAAAACGATAAGCACGAATCAGCAATATATAATAAAAAATAAAAGATGTCGGAAAAGTAAAGCTTTGGTTAGCACAAAATCACACTTGAAGGTAGTAAACGTGTTTATGGATGAAAGAAAGGAAGCATTATGAACAAAGCTGAAAACAATCATATGATGATCTCATAATATGCAAATTATATGATGACGTAATATTTGGTAAATAACAAAGTGGTATTAAAAGCGAACAAACGAAGCTTACATTAATAATGTATATGAACATCCCAGAGTTCATATCAACATTAAAGTACTTCTTCACATAAAAGTAAAACTTCACACAAACATAAAGAGAGATGCCAAGTTTTCAATGAGGCTATCAATAGTCACAGATGCTTTCATTCCTACATTGTGGCAGTTTCTCACTACCGGAGACTAGGCGGAGGAAATAAACTTGCGGAGCGTTCAAGGGCACCTCAAAGATTTTCAATGTGATTAAGTTCGGGGAAATACGGATGCCACTCCTTAAGAGAAATAAATATACCCTTACACTCTAGGCACTCCTTAATGATGCTGACTGAATGGACATGGTATTATCATCCATAAGACAGGAACAATTGCTGCAGAATAGAGACTCACAATGAGGTGCTGGACTTATCCCAATACAGCACAGCCGTCACAAAACCATCTTTAAAATGGTTAGCAGCTGGCTGTCATATCCGCGTCAAATTTTAGCTTGCCAAGATGTTGATACCTTTAAATGTGTAACGCTCGATGATGATCTGAGCCCGATATCTTGCACCTCAGTCTTTGCAGACCGTTCTTTTACCACCTGATTCCAGGGCAACTCGGGACTGGTCCATGTACAGGACGTTTCAGCAATCTCAGACAGTCCAGTTGTAAGTCTGACATTCGGCTTGACGCTTAGTATTCGGGTGTACAGTCCATTCATGTGAAGGTTCCGGCACACCATAATGGCATATACAGTTTTACAAAGTGAAGCTACAACCACAGATGTAACAGTTGGGGAGGTCGCTCATCGATTTCACATGCTTACTGCTGTGAAATACCGATGTTCAGAAAGAGTCTCCGGGCAACTGTTTGGTTTGCTTTGAATAGTTTCCACATTCAGCAAATTACCGAACGATCAACGCCGGGAAAAAGAGCGAAATCCGCAATTTATTGTTTTGTTTCAAGGCATCCGACAGTACGCTAGCGTTCACTATCTGTCATTCGCCTTCCTTCAGTGCAGATACACGAATGCTATCAAAATTTATCCTATGAAGGTTACAAATGATTCGTACCACCATTCAAAGAATCTAAAATTAGCATACATGTGGGCAGTAAATCTCAGCTGGCTGTAACATAAGAAGTTTGCATATTACTACCTGCATCCGTAAAGATTTTGAGCCTCTTAAATTCAGTTACCAATTAAAAACATCCGATTTATATTGCCGGCTTAACTATTTGAAGCCAATTACAAAGCAAAATTTTATTTTTCTGGTTTCAGCTGGTTGATGTTTCGGATTTAATTTACATAAGCAATAGAACATACTATCTAAATTTAAATTATTGTAAGCACAGGTAAATTGTTAGTAATATTCCTTTTTTGTGTGCTTTTTAGCTGCTGTTTGGATTAACTTTGATTTGCGTTAACCGTTGTTATCATTCATTTAATTACACCGCTTAATCGGGATTTTACTGCATTTAAACATTTATTATTATTATTATTATTATTATTATCTAATAGTAGCAAAAATGCAATTTTAGAATTTATGCAGAGTTTTAATAAAAGTATTTCGATGTAATTCGTAGAGTTCTAAGGTTGCAATTCAGTCTAAATTTAAATTTTAAATTGAGGTGTTTTACCTTCCAATAAAATTTCATTTATACTCTAAAAGGGAAAGTTTGAAGTGACTTATCAATTACTTCAGTAGCTTTTCAAAATATCCATTATTAACGCAATACACATTTAAATCCCGCACCAAATTTCTCATTTTTTTCAATGTCATGCCTGCGCGTTTGTGACAGAATCGTGCTTAACGATTCGATTTCTAACTCCAACGAAATACAAGTCAAAATTTATGTATTCCGAATTTTTGTTTCTGTCTCCATTTCCAAGGAAATCATAGAGTCAGAATTTCTGCGGAGAAGAGATATAAAAATATACAGAAGAAATAACTACCAGCTACATTATATTAAGATTAATACAAATTTTGGGGCAATGTAAAACATTAACAGTGTCATCGCCGGAATCCATATTATGAATCTGTAAATTAATTTCCTTAAACTGCTAACAGACCGAAGAAGAAATAGTCTTAATATCTCGTTGAACGCATTATTTCAAACGTCTTTGCTTCCAGGAATCGTACATGGTTAAACTACTTAAATAAGTACTGAGATTCTTTATGTTCTTCTGATTAGTTTTCCCACACAACTACAAATATGAACTAAGTTGTTTACCCCACATTTTAATTATCAACTTGTAGAGCCATTAATCAATTCCAAGTAATCAGAACTTATCATTTACCATATTTTAGTTCTGGGGCCACTACGAGACTATTAGGCTTTTGATTGCATGAAATGTGAAAACTCAACAGTGAAATCAACTTGCCAGAATGTGAACGGCAGATTTTTCACTTCCTAATTGGACGTGATAACCATTTATAAAAGAAACGTATGCAAGAGCGAATGCGATAATGTCTTACATCTAGGCCAGTTAAAATATCAAGGTATTTGCCTCTAGTTAAACACCGTTATAAAAACAAAGCGAAATAAAAAGAACGGTCACTGAGTGGGAGTAAGAAATGACTGCAGTTATTATCAGTATGGGTAACGTTATGCTGCGATATTGCGAATTTCGCACATGCTCGGATCAATAATAATGTTGCCTTGGCAAACAGGATACTTGCACATTTATTGCATTTCCTTTTATTTCTTCTTTATTGTTTGCCTTTGTATTATACGTGCATTATCTGTCATGTCGTTATAAAACCAAACCTCTCAAAGCTTCTTTTTGTAAAATATTTACAACTGAAACATTTTACTAATTTCATACAATTTTTAGCCAAAAGTTTCAGTTACATTAATTCGCTTCCAGAAATTCTTCTATCTTGGTTAACTGAAAAATGCAGTTTCTTCTCAATTAAATACTCTGCATTTACATATTAAAGACAATTTAATCAAAAGTTAAATTATGCATAATGATTTAAACGGTTCACAGTATTGTGGAAGAAAATGTGCAAAATTGTAAGAAGGAGTAGAGTACAATCAGAAAATTCAGAATTACGGGTAAGACTGGAAATGATATATGCATGCAGCTGCGTACACAAAAAAAAAAAAAATATAAGAAACGAAAGAGCTGTACTTAAGTGAACATGCATTTTAATAATTATTCTATTCACAAAAGTAACAGAAGCCATGAAGCCATGAAGTTGCTGGAAGTGTCTTCTACGAGTTGTTATACGGGTCACATATCTCCGGACAATGGGATCCCGAATATTCTGGAAGACTGTAGATATGCGTCGGATTGCCTCCGTAGCTTCTGAAGTGCGGTTAACTGGTAGCATGGCGTTGTTTATATAATTATTATACACAAGTGTTTCGGTATACCTCATGAAGTAATAAAGGCATGATCATCCTGACAGCTGAACAGGACAAGGCATTGGACCACTGTTGGCCAGTTGTAGCATCTAAGACGCTATAATTGTTATGGTTAAAATAGGCGGGACGGCCATCATGATGGAACCACAAAAAAGATCGTATCGATGCAAACGTTTCTGCAGAATTTAAACGTAGCGGCAGCACATGCTCCAGAAATATCAAATAACTGCATTTGCTGACACTTAAAACAAAACTCATAAGGTTGGATGAGAGAATCACCTACAATGGGAGCCGAAACCTCTGCAGTAAAACGGTCCTATAATGCACGATTTCGTGTCAGTTGAAGGCTTGCCTCCGCCCACACATGGTATTATGTAAATTGAAGATTCCATCCCTTGTGGCGCACGATTCATCCATGAAAACACAGAAGAGTAAGAGTGATTTATATTTAGCGGTCTCATAAAGTTTTGTAGAAAAACCACCCAAGGTTTCATAAACAACCGACTAAAGTGCCTGGACGCTCTGACTATTTTTATACGAATACATATACTTGTCTTATAGATGCTGCAGCAGAAAACCCAAAATTAGAGCGCAGTAGTTCTCGAACTGGAACTTGGAATGTCTCCACACATAACAAAAACGTTCTCAATATATAAAGGAGATTTGCATAAGAAATATGTTCACATACTCAGAAAAGCTCAGAATATCCCTCTAACCTCCCAAGCACATCCTCCGAAGTGCTTGATGTTACATAGCAGTTTATTCTAAGGACATTTTAACTGCATAATATCAACAGTACGCAGGATTTTGTTAGGTTTTAAAGTTTTCCTTATAACATCATCAGGTACACCTGTAATATTTCTCTAATCTCCTAAACGCATCCGCCCGAGTGGTTAATATCACATAACAATCTATCCTCAGAACATCCTATTTAGGTTCCATGATCAATTTTATTTATTATTATTTTATTATTCAATTTAGTGTCTGGATTATTTCTGCCTATGTGTTCTAAAATTAGTAGAATTGTAGGTAACTAAGTAAATTACCTTTCTTTGCGGGGAAACATTCATTAAGAAAACCATCTGCCTGTCTTAAAATGCAGTTGGGATAATATTGTGCTTTGAATGTGTTTTGCTGTCCCTCACGCCATTAATCATGCATGTTATCACTCCATTGATTATCATTTCGACACACGAATTGCGCGAGATACCCAATCTCCTTTGTGTGAAGCTATGGCTCAAGATATCATCGCATTGCTCATTGTAGAAGGACAAACTTATGAAAGCCCTTATCAATCATTTCTTTTGTTTGCTGTAACAGTGAAGAAATCCATCGATCGCACACTTCCTTAAGCTGTAGCTTCTTATATAATTTTAAACAACACTTATGTTGAAATTTGCGGCACTTTGGAAATTTAGGATCTCCCTTTTGGTGCATTTGGCTCTCAATGGCTTCAGGAAATATTTAGTCATTATGGACGGTCGGCCAAAGAGGGGCAATTTATCTTGAACGTATTCCCGAACTTCTTTAAGCAGCCTGTCCAGTTTTTGCACTTTAGTGCCACACGCTTCATTACCATTATGCAATTCTAGCAGCGATACATATCTGCAGATTTCATGTTTATTGAATTTAAGAACAGGATGACAAACCGAATTTCACAATAGGCTGGGAACTCGAAATTCTTACCAATTTAATATAATTTTCTGAAGCGTAGAGGCTGATGCTGTGAATGCATCTGATGCAGGCTTTGTGAAGAACTATCGTGAGCCTTCATCCGCGTTCATTCTCACGGTCACTCGAAATCGCAAATGGTACTTACAAACGTATTTTATTTAGAAGAAAAAGTATATACCTTGATAGTATGCCTGAATACTTGTTCTGAAAAGTATAATATTTACACTTTAATCGAAATAAAAAATTTTTTAAATAAATCTCAAATTTATTCTGAGGGTTTTTAAATTTAGAATAACAATTATTTCATTGAACTGCACAGAATTGTCATTACGCTCTTCTGATCCCATCTTTGCACGATTTAGCTTTTACTTGAGTAGGTATTTCCCTCGGTTAATTAATAATTTGGATCGAAAAGGCTACAGATCACATGTCAATAACAATTAGGTATACTCAAATAAAAATGAACAAAATAAATAAGACGTTTGAAATGCCGATATTTTAACATGATATTAATAGTGAAAACACAAATGGCAGATTCTTAATTAAAATCTGTATTTATTAGAAAAAACCTATTAAATGTGTATACAAATTTCTTGAAACACAGCAATGGCTCCATAAAAGAAATCAAATTATCCAAATCGAAAAATAAAATTCATGTTTGATTTTTCTATTTGTACATTAATTAAAATTATTCTTTTATGTTAAAGATTTCTTGGAGTAAATCACAATTTCGTTAGGGGTTAAGAGTCTCTTCGCGCGCTTAATTAAAATTAGCTTCCAAACAGCAATAAAAAATTGCGTTAAAAGAAAACTTTCTCTTATGAGCACCATCTTTATTCCTTCGAAGCAGTTTGTGGCTGGAAGGCATCTCAAGAATTTGAAGTTGTGTTTTTATTTTACTAACCTGCCTCTGTCTTTTATGTAATGAAATTTTAATACAGATTCTTTAAAACCGCATTAATGAATTTTCTGGGAAAACGCTTTACCAAAAAATGTACTTTAACGCTTCTATATCTGAAGCTGTTGTCTTTTTACTTACACACACGCCATTATATAACGGAATATTTATTTTATCTGCCTTAATTAAGTAAATATATTATTTACTTTTAAATTTTCTGTAAGGAATAAACCAATATTTGTTATTTATAAACATTTCACATTATATCATTTCCACATGTAATAATGTGTAGCCTATTAACGAATATACGGAGGAATAAAATTCAAGGCCAACAGCATATTCAACATTTTTGTTTCCGCTATTTAATGGTATATTAGATCAAGTTTGTCAATAAAGTCTCACATTTATATTTTGGTATGACGTTTGGGTTTTAAATGATATATCGCTTGTATGCTTTAGTAATCACATAGGTTTGACTCAGGTTAGATAAGTATAATCAAATTAGTATTCATCATATGGTGCGAAAGTTATTACATATTACTTTATTAACATATTACTTTCTTAATTTCTTAAAATAATTCACTCGAATGTTTATTTTTAAATAACATATTAGTGATAATATCAGCAAAATGTGCAATAGAAAAAAATCTAGTAGGTAGCTTTCATTTTCCCTTTCGCTGTTATTCAGTAATAATTTGGTCACAGATTCATCGATAGTTTTTTATTTTATTATTTAAAAAAAATTATCACAGTTATTCACTGACAGATCTCCTAACTGTAAAGAAATTCTTTCCTATTTTGTGCAAATGCGCAGTGAAAATAATATTTTCTTAAGTACATAATGGCCGGATTCTCTACAAGTAAATTTGCTCGAACATGCTTCAAAAGGTAATGAAGTCTGAATGAAATGAATGTAAGGTTACAAATGAGAGGAATACGACCCAATCCACCTGTTTTAAAAATAGATATTATGATGTTGTTTGGGTCGCTTCAAAGTGAATATAAGGTATTTTCTCTCTCCGCCCAGCATTCCTTCGTAGTGCAACGGTAGAACACACGGTGTCTCAAGATGTTCAGGTTCGAATCTTGGCGAAGGCATTGCTTATTTTTCACGTCTTCAGCTTCAAAAACGCCAATGACTCTATAATAGCGCCCGAACTCAAAGGTGGCGTACAATAATTCTTCACTACCAGGATTTGGAGATTGGGCCCTTGAATTCCCAGTCGCCCTTTTAAAAGGGGAAGTATATAAGGTATTTTCTTCCTACTTACAGCATACCCTCATACTATAATGGTGGCACACTCGGCACGTATTTGATAGGTCCACATTTGAGTCCTCGCGAGAGATTGCCTCATTTTTTTATGTCTCCTGCTTCAAAGTAACCTAATGACGCTACATATTAACCTTCACGTTATTACAATACTATAACTACACTGCTGGCCATTAAAATTCCAAAACCTGGAAGGAATGATCTGACGAGCGTCAAAATCATATAAAAGGAATTATATGAACGAAATCTGAAGCATTGCATAAAAGAAATCTGAATAGTGGATTCCTCATTCGGTAAGTCCTTTGTAAGGTTCGCGTTTCTTCAGAATATTGTATTATGCCTCGAATAAGAAGAGGAAATGCTTACTAGTAAGTTTCAAAATTTGATAGAGGCAGGACCGTTGCCTACCGAAAGTGCAGATTTTCGTTCCGTGATATCGCCGATCGCACTGGTGGACATCCAATCACTGTCATGCGAATATTGCATCAATGAATTGCGGTAGGTCACACTGTAGGATCTCAACGCTCTCCCATAACTAACGCCAAACAGGACAGACATATTGTGAGGTCAGCCCTGCAAAACGTACGGCCACATCACGCGAGTCAGGAAATTGGCATGTTTGCAGCACGCCCAGTATCAGCTCAAAAGGTACTTCGACGCAGAGCGGACTATCACCAGAGTGATCATTAAATCGGCTTTCATTGACAATGCAGCATAAGGAGATAAGCGACGCTGGTTCGCCGAACGGCAAAGCTGGGTACAGGAATAGTGAAATGTCCCCTTTTCAAAACAGTCCCGGTTCTACATGCAGCATTCTGATTGGTCGTATACGTGTCTGGAGTGTCCGAGGAGACCTCATGTCGCCTGCATTCGATATCGGCAGAGGAGCCCTGCGCCTGGTGTGATGGTTTGGGCAAGCATTGAGTACACGACACACACATCTCTAGTTCGGATTGACGGTAATTTAACCGCAGATGGATACATTTCTGACATATTACGTCCAGTGGTTGTGCCCTATCTTCGAGGCCCCCTAACGCCATATTTCAACAACATAATGCAAGATCACATGTTGCAGGCCGTGTTCTGACCATCCTCGACACACAGGGTTTTTGATTGCTGCCCTGGTTTGCACGGTCTCCAGATCTGTCACTCATTGAAAATATATGATGATGGGTTGCTAGGAGACTGTCACGCCACCCTTCTTCAGTTAAGACGGTTGATAAACATTGACATAGATTTGAGGCAGCATGAAATGAGTTGCCCATTTCTGTCATCCAAGCTAAGTTTGACTCGTTGCCTAATAGCGTAAGGGCCATTTTAGCTGCCAGGGTACACAGCTGTTTCTACTAATTTCGCACACCTGTAAACCTCCAAAATGCTTACATAGTTAATCATTTTGTCTTCGTGCCATACTGTTTAGTGCAATGAATATCTTTTTTGTATTTGCTTTCCTTCTTGGTGTTGCAATTTTAAAGTTCAGCAGTGTATTTAGGTACATTACAGCTTTAAATTATCTCTGCATTTTTGTGTGCTTCGAGTTTTATTTTGGTTTGTTTGAAAATTTTTTAGAAATTTAAGATTGTAACCAAAAGCAAACATAATCCACCATTGTCAATATATGCTTCATACATTATATAAATCCACTAGTACAGTATGAAATTTTAGCGATACTGTTGAGGAAATCTTTAAGACAGATTTCATCCAATCGTTTCACACAAATAAGAAATACATACATAACGAAAATACTGACAGCTACATGCAAGGATATGTAAAGCTAAATCTTAAATTTATCTTTACCTTTCTTTGTTGAGGGAAGTAGCAGGAGGAGACGAAGGAAATTTTATCAACAAGACTAATTACTGAATTAAATGGCATTTAGATGAGTATATATAACAGAATCTGTTTATGGGTATAAAAACCATATTATGAGTGTTTACATTAAAAATAATATTTGTAAACATCTAATCTGTATATTGTTGTAAATCTTGAATTGTAACTTTAATATACACTTCAGGCTTCAAAAAGCAATTCCTCAGATGTGTGAATCATAATATACGTGTCCTTGCCTTTAGTTGTATTGCTTGCATCCTCTCTTTTATTACATTACTAAGGCCTCTATTAGAACTCGGATTAAACGGAACGTATGATATTTACTTGACTGCAACTGATGAATAAAATGTTTCTCCTCTTTTATTATATTAAAATTATATTTTATTTCCAGAATAGTATGCCGCTGATATAAAATTTCGAAAACACAGATATTCTTCAGTAAATGCTATTCAAAAATTACTGCTTAGGCAATATTACTTTTTATTACATTTCTACACTGCTGATAGAACTGCTTCTTTACATCCTCCTTCAGGAATTTTGAAACGATATTGCAGAAATTCTGTTCATGTCGATGATGATATTATAGCAAAATTTAAGGAGCCATTATTTAAGCTAAAATTTAGATTAGCATATTTAAGAAACAAACCGTTGAATACCGGTGTTTTGTCCTTGGGTTGGAGCCAAGACAAGAGGGATGGTTGCATACACAGTTACACTATTCAAACAACCTAACCTGCAAGTGAATATTTTTTTTTAACTGGTCTTCTGTAAATGAATAGTTTTTTTTTTTTTTTGTACTCATTAAGATATTATTTACCTTTTACATACTAACGTGCACTTACTACATGAGATATATTTATTGTTTGTTTAAAGATGAATTAGAGTAGAACGATCTAAAATGCCTCTTCTACTTGATTTCACATAAAATAGATAGCTATCTAACTGGGTATTTTATGACCTTAAAGGTGTCTAATTATTCTTTATTATAGGAAGCAATGCTAAGAAAAGCGTACATAAATTTGTATTTACCGTAACTAATGAGATTAATAGCACACTATAAAACTAACGTGTGTCCCATTAAAGAAACGTTAAGCTTTTACAGTTTGATGAACATGAAATTTATTATCTACGCTTCACCTGATGTTTGTTATTCCCTAGACTGTAGTTTCTTTAGATATTTTAAGAAACAAAATGTTGCATATCTAAGTGTCAGGAAAATTTATCATAAGTAATTGAATTCTATAATTAAAAGACTGTATTAAAATAATCTAATGCAGAAGAGGGAAAAGAAACGAAAGGGTCTGTTTTCTATCTTTTTTCTTTTTGCCCCAGTGGTATTAATAATGTATTAAAATTATACTGAAATTTTAATTAATGGTATTTAATATTAAATCTATTTATCACAATTTAAACGTATTTAATTCATGTTGAAAACTGATATAATTAAATATAATTAATATTTGATCTAGTATAGTATAAAGTATTAATCATAAAATTTAAATTTTAAACATCTTAGAATTTCAAATTGTGTTTCGCTTCATGCATGGAGCTGATGTTTGTGAAACAGTTTCAGCATAGACATGTGCAAAATTAGTTTAAATGTATTTACTTTATCAAAGCGCTCTTGTAAATTCTCAGATTCGAATTCACGTATGTAATACTTATAACAAATATGTAATATATTCACCTCTATGATTATTAAACAATAATAGTTTTTATAAGAATATAACAAAGATAGTTTCTTCGCATGATATGAATAGCTCCTCATCTCTATCTCCTTTAGGATAACGGACGAAGGAAATAATTGCAGTCTCACATAAACCTTTTAATATTTTAACTGTGCAGTATAGCCATGGCTTTAAAGTATTCCATTTTCTTCATTTTTCTAAACTTTTTCACGGAAATATTTTTAAATATAACAATTCTAAACTATTTTTCTTTTTTCAAATTTCAACCCTTCTAGTCTCAATATATTTTTTTTTATTGGAACATCTGACAGTTCCTCCTTTCTGCTTGTTAGCTGTTTCTCTATTACCAGTAATTCCGTTTTCTGGTAACCCATTTACGATGGATTTTATTGCTTGCTTTCAGTTTAACGATTTACACACTTTTTGATGTTGCAATTCTGAGAGTTTCCCGATTTGTGAGGATTCCCTCAGTTCCTTTGTTATAATTATTGCTCCTTCCATGTATCATATCATTTGATCAAAGGACAGGTTAACGCAAAATATGAAGCCATGTATAATACCTGCAGGCTAATACTTTCTTAAATAAATTACAGAGGGTGTTTAACACATCTTCAAAATCGATAAAGAATTATGATAAAGAAGAAGAAAATATCGATAAAGAATTAAATCAAATCAATGTTTTGGAATAAAAATTTCTGGAAATATCTTTTTATTTGAAATGCGAAATAAAGTCCACTATTTTTAAATTTATTCTTTATCAAAATGTCGTATGTAAACAAGCCGAACAATCTGCGGATTGAAGGATACCTTTTCGAAGAGGAATATTACTATACCATAATTAATAAATGCGGATTGCATGGTATTAAAATTTCTGTTTTAAAAATAAGCAACGTGATTTATCCGAAAGGAAAAAGGCGTCAGTCATTACTTTTACATGGAAAGAAGACTCAAAACTGACTGAAAAAAAAAAGTACCTAGTGTTTCCAAAGTTTCTAAAATGAAATCGTTCTTAGCAAGAGAAAATCCCCCGAGGTAGAAATCAGTTGCAAAATATTTGAATACATCAGTAGCGACAAAAATAGGAAAATAAGCCAAGATTTACAACTTAAAAGCTAAAAAACATAATATTTCCCAGCTTTTGTCGAGGCATGTAGATCGTATATGAAAACTAGCAGGAGATAAATGAGAATACACTATGACCTTTGGAGAAGCATGGATTTACCTAACTGAGTGCAACAGAAATAAATTTATTTATTATTGAAAAGATAAAAAAGTGTTCAAACCTGGTTCCTTCAATGCAAAAACGTTTTGTTAAGTAGTTTATGACTGTTACAGGATTCTTTTATAAGGAAAATAATAAAAAAAAAAAAAAAATAAATAGAAAAAAAAAAAAAAAAAGAAAGCGAGGAAAACTTATGTTAAAATCAGATCAACATACTATCAAGAAAAATACTTACGTCCGATATTTACAAAAGAAATTCTATTTTTTTATCCCAATGAATTCCAGAGTGTGAAACATTCTCAAGCCAAAGCAACAAGTCATACTTCAAAATGTACCACTGAATTCCTTGTAAAATTGAGGACTGATGCAGCTATTGCATGTATACCTTTCCAAAGTATTCCTCCGAAATCTCCTGACGTTTCCCCTAAAGAAAGGCTATAGGAGCGAACATTAAGAAATAATCCTTACATTTTCAAACATCAATTAAACGTTCTGAAATCATTTTGTTAATACTCCCTATGGTTTTTTATTTGTTTATTTTAATTTGCTTTAATAGGTATTTTTTAATTTTTATTTTACCCTCATTAATATTATTTATCTATTTTTATATTTAAAATTTGTTTTTCTTTTATGTTAAAAATAGTTTTATTACAAAATGTGCTCACTTAAGTCAGCTTCATGTTACGCTAGGAAATTTAGCAGAAACTAAACCAAAACCTAATATTTTCTTTTGATTTTAGCTGCTACTTATAGTCAGTATGTAGGATCGTACCCTCTTTGGTAACATAAACTCTGTAAGATCCTGTTAAGGAACCTTTTTGCACAGGCTTCTCGCGCAGGTGTAAAGAATAGCAGCGTAGAAGAAGGGTAAAAATAATCCTTTGCTATTCGTCAAACTCTGAACAGAAAAGGTAGGTACTACATCGTGCTTACAACAACACCGACAACTTGCGGTGGAACTTAAGAATCGTTACACAATAAATGCAAAGTTAAAGAATAGTGCTGGACTAACACTTTATGTTAAGACTAACTAGGTTGACTCAACAACCCTGCCCAGCATGATACTTAATAAATGACCCCAAAGACGTATCAGCAACTCCACGTAACAGCAAGGACAATCTCGTAACTTGCGCTGGCTAGCAAAAACACAATCTGATTAAACTACAAGATTCACCCCTTTAAATACTCACTTCACTTAACTTTAAATTTGCATTCTGGCGAGAAAATGCAAAGGAAAAATAAGAGGTTCAAGAAAGGTGTCAAACGTAGAATAATTTGTTATGCAAAACAAGGAAAACCCTACAAGTATACAAAAACGAATAATAGTTAAATGTTAAACAGCTTGTTTCTTCATGCTAATTATTGTCCACTAAGAAAGATATCATTTACTTAGATGTTTATTTTTTTTTGCTGATGTGCTTTTCGTACATTTTTCTGAATGCAAGTTTTTTTTTTTTTTTTTTTTTTTAAATTTTATTTCTCACTTAATTGGCCTTTTGATTCCCGAAAGCCTAAACCTTAAAATAATGGAATTTAATTTTTTTCTTTTATTCGTCACTTTTATTACGTTGCTTGAATAATATGGCTACGTAAGGGCGGACGCATAAATTTTTTTGCTGAATTTTCAATTTTCTTTATTTATTATCCAATTTTTTCTGATTTTTGTTCTTTTTCTTTTTAAAACATGTGTCATTCTTCAGTTTTCCTGTTTGATGCTGTCTGGCTTTGGTCTTTACTTCATTCAAGCATTTGTGCAATATTTATATTGTATATTACATTGTATTCAACATTATATTTTTCATTTTGTCATGTATATTCTTTTTATTTCTATATATTTTACATTTTTAAACTTTTTCTGTGTGCTTACAACACATGTTTAAAATTATCATACTGTATGTGGGTGCGGAAACTCTCATTATTAAATGCTTCATTTTAGTTCAATTTTGTAGTTTTAATTTATTATGTATATATACTTCAATTCTGCGTCAGAATTCTTGCTAAATGCAATTCTAGAATTAAACGATGTGCATATGAAATGTGTTAAAAGTATTATTAAACCTGTTGTACCGAATCTAAGAGCAATGACCTAGCCGAGACTCAAAAGTCGGGCCTCTTGAATACGCGCCGAGCCTGCTGATCATTACACCATGAAGGCATGCAAAGAAGGCGGGAGACAAAATATTTAAAAAAAAGGAATTGAATATTTTTTATTTCACTAAAAGTACAAAACGTTACTTTAAAACATTAATATTTTCATTCGTTTGACTAAAAGTACACATAATTAATTTAAAAGAACTAATTCAAAGTATTTTTCTCGTCATTTATATTTCAGAGAAGCCTTTCGCTAGCATACATTTTTATTCATTTAAATCGCAAAACATTCCAGTCAAGCTTGCTTATAAAAGCTAATTTTAAATTTATTAGCGTTTAATTAGCTTATTTTTTATTTTAATTAGATACAGTTTGCCTCTATTAAGAGTTAAAAGGTAATTTTGCATGTTCATCAACATTCATTTACTTCCAGAACGAAAATTTTAAAGCATAAAAAATTGCACAAAACAGCTTTCCAAATTTTCAAAATGTTATGTTTGTACGAAGAACATGATAATTTGTCCTAGTTGATGATCCTTCTCACCCTGTGTATATTCAGGCTGATAAAAAAAAATAAAGATTTACTTTAAAATATCGGCTTTAAAATGGGCGGTTTAAGAAAAGATAAAGTACACAACTTTTATGGAGATAACTACTTGAAAATTTGAGTGCGCTATAAAATTAAGAAATGTTCTTGTTTATGTAGCTTCTGTTACGGAGCTTGGAATGCGCGTTATTTCTATATCCATCACATTATATAACATATTTTCAAAGCATTGTGAAATTCTATATTCATATTTACATTAGCCCAAAAGAAATATAGCTTTATTTTTGTTTTAGTAAGGGACAGAGAGGTTTTAGTTAGTAAGGGAAATTTTGCTATAAGTAAATAAAAAGTCCTAATCTGTAATATTAAATAACTTTTATATTTGCTTGTCGTTCAACAAAGATAACATTTATTGCCAGATTGATCTAAAGTTTCGAATATAGAGAAATAATGGATTCAAACAACATACAGGCCCTACAATTTCCTAAATATCTGCAATTATATGAACTGAAACTAGTGAAGTTCCAGACAAACCAAGAAATGAAATTACTGCAAATTTTAATAGAGATTTCTGAGTTTGCGGTTGGTTTTCAGGCACCAGACATCTTGCTTTCTCGAAGGCTATAGAGAAAAAAAAAAGAAAAAGCACACAGAGGATATTCCTTGAGTTTTGCATTTATTTAGATAAGTTTTTGAACAGCACATACGCTTCTAAATTTCCCAGTTTCAGATAAGTTCCCGAGAATTACAAAACATTAAAAATTTCTGAAAAAAATCATTCTTTCCAGCATTAAAATTTTGCACACTAAACTGAGTTATTACTTAGCGAAATCATATATATTGCACAAAGGCAGATATTTTAGTTGACCTACTGTGTAACTTATTTGCTTTGTATTTGTTACGCAAATTCCTGTTTATATTTAAAAGCTTATGTTTATTTTGGCGAGCATTTCTCTGTAAAGATGATTAGATATTTTTGGAAGCATTAAGCGTGAAGAATGTGTAGTGCCCTCGCCGATATTTTAACTGTTCAATTGCTAGTTGAGTGTTACTTCAATTATACTACTAAGGCACGAGAAAAAAGGAGAGAAAATACCATTGCCACTGTTTAAAATGTATGTTTAGCTTTGTTATTACTACAATTCGCTATACATTGCTACATTTAGTTTCACGAAGATATTCACTTCGCTATCTTTTCATTTAACCTCAGAGTAGTTATATGCAATCCTTAGTCACTCCAAATTACGAACCCTCCATCTCAAAATTACTAGCCGATTATTATTGAGTGTATTATCAGCATTAAGAATGAAACATATAACATGAACATAATGAGATATGAGGTAGATATCCGCACTACACCTTGTGTAGTCTGAGCTATATATATACAGCTTTGGATGAAATTTTGATTAAAATACAAGCTCGAGCATAAATAGAACTGCAAATAAATAAGTATTCAAAGACATAATATTTTTAAGACAATTATATTCTTCATTATTTAAAAGAATAAAATATTGTACACTTCATTATGCTCAAATGATGAAGACTATTTCTTACATTCAATAACATTTCACAATTAATGTGATATATAAATTCAAGAAGATATTAAAAAAATTAAACAACTACACTGTTTGGGCAGTGATCGTGCTTTAATTTACCTAATTAAACCAGCTCATTCTTTTGCGAAAAAATAAACAGTTTACATAACAGGAAAAGAGCAATTAGAACTTCTTTGTATTTTGATTAGCCAATAAGGCATTTCTTCCACGTTGTTAGCATTGCCTTCGTGGTTTAATTGTCAGCACACCCGGCGCGTATTCAAGAGGTCCATGGTTCGAGTCTCAGTGACGTTATTGCTCATTTTTCATATCTCCTGCTTCGAAATAACCTAATGTCTCTACAAGCCAAACTATTTTTTTGTGATTTCGGCGAACAATGAAATTGGACTATATATTCAATGGCAAAATACAAAAATTATTTGAAATAAAATGATTTCAGAGAACTTTTAAACGCCTCTCTTTTCTCCCTTATAAAGCAGGACATAAAACTTGCAAATGGCTGTTATATCACCTATAACTTATACCAAAATATATATCTACTCTCACATTCTTCAGTAGTTTATTCTGAGCGTTTGAAAAATTTCCTTATAAATATTTATGGTAGTAAAATACAAAATATATTATATGCAATTCCAAGAATAGAATATAAAGTCTAAAAACGAGGAAATGAATTTTATGTATCTTAAGTTATTTACTCATTTGTATTTCTTGGCATTTGGGTAAAGAATAAAGTTATGCTCTTATAGTTATTTAAGACAAAAACTAGATCATATATAGTACATATTTCTATTAGAGTTTCCAGTGGTTATCTGTACGAATTCCTTATTATGATGATGCAGATTACCAAACGATGGTTATGTAATCTGTTAAATTTTTCAAATAAAATTGTGCCCACATTTCAAATGATGAATATTTAATGCATTTTATATACCATAGAATTTAATATGTCATCATTATAATTTAATATATCATAGAATACATTGCCCTCCAAAAGTTAGAATGCAGCACGTTGTGTCTAGTTTTATAATAAAGGAGCATAGAAGCAAGAAATTTAGAGGACATGTTCACTAAAACGTTCTTTAATGAATGCGTCATAGAATATTTCTAAAGTTCACATAAAGATGAATTACAATAAAATAATCGCACTCTTGGCAACGAAATCCAATTTTGTGGAAAGAGGGCATCACAAATATTTGAGTAAGAAATACAAAAATGGGTTCACATGAGGAATGTGTCCTCCTCCAGCTGCAATAAATATATTGGAGGCAGCTACATTCCATGTTGCCAATTAAGTTGTCTGTCAGTGAAATGGGAAACAGCGACCAGACTAGAAGTAGTCCTTGTTCAAGCCCATGTAACGACCTTGTAGGAGGACAATGCAGGAACTATCTCCAAAGGTAGTCCCAAAGAAGTTCTATAAGATTCAGGCCTAGGGATTGAGACGGCCATTCCATTCGCTCCATTCTTTGGCCCTCAAGATATTCTTCAGTAACCCGAACTCGGTGCGGTCCCGTATTATCCTCCATCAAAAGAAATCCAGGACAAGTAGCAGCCGCATATGGGCGGATGCATTGACCAAGGGTCTCGTTTCGATATTTCACACGGGTCAAAGTTCTTCCATGGGACACATGCAGGTTTGTGTAACCACCGAGTGAAATCTTAGCCTAACTATTATTCCACCATCTTTGTAATTGCGTATTTCCACAATGTGAGAATGGTTGTATCTGGTGTGTTGTCCTTCGAGATCATCTGACGACCTGAATCACTCTCCATTGTGAAGCTGGACTCGGCTCGCTGTGAATAGAACATACGCCCATTGTTGATTGCTCCAGGAGACATGTTTTCTTGCCCAACGTAAACGAACACCTCTGTGTCCTCGGGTCAAAGGGCATACAGACAACTGGTCGTATTACATACAAGCCTGTAATGTGCAGGCATTTGCGCAATGTAGTAGCTGAGATTCTTGTTTCTATTGCCACTAAATGATATGCCTTGAGCTGCTGCTCTTCCTTCAGGCCGAAAGAGATAAATAGCGATTTCCCATAGATGTTGTAAACTCTTGGTCTGCCTAAAATATGTCTTCTAGGCACCGTATCCTTGGATTGAAACTGATTCCATAGTAGATGGACCACACTACATGTAGCCCAGAGATGTCTAGTAGCATCAGCTTGTGACATCCTCATTTCCATCCATCCAATCGTCTGCCACCTCAGTGAATTGCGCAAACGACTTCTGTACACTGAAAGAACCTTCTGGATATTGCAACGAAATTAATAATAGCAGCTGAAGATCAACACTCGTGAACAAAACTTAAAATATTTTGCGTTTTTTATCCGCATGTATTTTTAAATAGCTATTATTATACGTATAAATAACTTTTTAAGGTCAGCACATATTCACGCCCTTAAATAAACATGGCTTTATTCAGGAGTTTTCAGAACTTTTGTATTTTGGTAAGGTAAAATGGTTTCTGAAGGATATTATTTAACTAAACTGCAAAGTTTCAATAATATGAAAACGTTATTACTCTTTGATATCGACAAATGCAAATACGAGATAATTCAGGTTGAAGCATAAGGCTGCGTTCGCCAAAAGCAAAATTATTCTTCGATGACATGCTGCTTGTTTTCGATGGCGATAAGAATTGACTTAACGAAAAAAAATATACGCACGAAATTAAAGGTTTACTCTGGCAATTTTCACTATGGTAAAGTGCACAAGAGGTGCTTGTCTAAGAGACGGCATATTTTCTTGGAGGACCTTTCTGAGAGAAGCATACTCGTACTATGGGTTTCATATATTGAAAATCATGAAAACGACTACTTTATCCATGGATGAATCTGTGAAATGAAATGATCTAATCTAATGAGAAATAGGACTTAAATTATCTATTAATGAAACCAATTTTAATGAATAAAGAAGCTTTTGGAAATTTTATTTTAAGCCTAAAAATATTTTTGGTAATTTTAACTTAAGGAAATTAAATAAGAGCTTAAAAGTAGAAATAATTGATTGAACTAAATTTATTAATTTCGCCAATTTTTCTACTTGATATTATACTTTTATCTATAGCGAGCAACTTTGTTTTCCTGAGTTTATGAGTAATATGTGTTTAAGAAACAAAGCACTGGCGAGGATTTTACATATTTCTATTTAATTTAGGCTTATTCGGTGTTTTAGGAGTCTTCAAGGAAAGCAAATTTTAGGTAATAATTTCAAATGACTGTTTCACTTCACGAATATTTCGACATGCATCATACCACTAATTTCTGTACCAGGTTACGTAAAGTGCCCTAGCATTTAGTCAATTTAAATCAGTGCACTGGAGCTATATGAGGTTTGCTTCTGTTGTAAGAAACACATGGTATGCTAGGCAATGCGCTTTTCAAAAAGGTGGGATTATTAAATATACCTTGGATGATATATTGTAAACCCATGGATCTAATTTAAGAAGCGAATCAATGGGTAGATTTCGTAATGAAAGTGTATGGTTTACGGGATCTCATTAGATAAAAATGTACGAAATTCAAATTTTTAGCCCGTAGGAGCGTTAGCCCAGAAAGCCTATGAGTTTCAAGATGGGATTTGAATCATTATAAAAGTCTGAATCACTTTTTAGATTGTTGTTACCAAATATTATCGCCTTGTATCACATTTAAAGAACCAAAATAATGTAGACTTGGCATGAATGTACACATGTTTTTCGATTTGTAAAATAGCAACGGTACTTAGAACCATCGAATTTTTATCAACGTAAGTCCTCCACTCGTATATCAGCAACTGGAAGTCCGAATTTCGAATTTCGAATTTGTTTTATTGTGTATTTCATATTTTATAAAACTTTAATGAATATTTGATTAACAAACTCAACGATTTTAAGGCGAGCAATGGCACCACCGTAAGGGGAAAAAACAATTTTATCGCCAGAGTGCGAGATTGCCTGGCGGGAATTCTAGAGATGTTTTTATGATAGATGATGTCTAGGCTGTTTTTAAATATTTTTAGCCCAAAGGTACATTAGCTCAAATGCTTTCGAAATATGTATGTAAACGAAAGAAACTCCCCTTTGAGCGTAATATAAAATCTGGAAGCTTTCTGATTTTGATGCACGCTTTACAAGTTTTTATATGTACTACACGAGAAGTCTGCTCAATGAAGCTTTTCGTAATCCAAATTTTCCTTAGCCGAAATCGTGTAAAGGTTTTGTAAGAGAGAATTAATATTCCTGAGAATTTATTAATTGTATTTTCGAAGCGATTAAATTAACAACTTTGCTCTGTTTTCACTATTTAAATGCAAATGTACATTTCTCAGTATAAATAAATTATCGCTGTATTTTCCTATGTAAGTATTTTCTTATGTACGTATTGCTGTATTTTACGATGTAACAACAATTGTCTACCAAGTCTTCGCTCTGATAATGGCTGAATAATGTTCTTCTTTTACAGAATATGTGACTTAAAATTCTGTCCTACATTAAAAGATTTCTCTGAATAAAAAATAAAAAAAAACTAAAGATAAATAAGTTAACATCAAAGATTTCAAAGACGTGTAGAAAATTCTTGAAGTATATATTCCCACCGTTAAAAACGGGTTGCCCAACTTACTGTGTGAAGAGCCTTTTTGCCATCTAATCTAGATGAAATAAAGTCTATATATATATTATGTGGTTCTAACACAAATGCTGAAAAATTAAAATTTTGAATTTTAATTTTTGCAAATGCATTCGTGTGCAAATTAGCCGTTTCTGCCCTTGCATGGGAACAAGCCTAACACTGAGTTTTCTCAAACAAAATGTTTACCATAAATTGTTCTGCCCTAGTTAAGTTTGAAAAAAAAAGGTTAATATGCATTTCTTTGCTTTAGTGAAGGCATGGGAAAGGAAAACATCCATATAATGAAAACTGTGAACATAATTAACATAATATTTCGTAATTTCAACCTATTATACCTGTTGAAGAAACGCTCATTTTTTATATAATATAAAATTAATTTTCATTAAATATAAAATTCCGATTTTAGCATTCTAAAAATTTATACTTCGTTGTTGTTTGAACTGATGCCCATTATTTGGATTTGGATTATGATTGATTATTTGGATTATGATGGATTTGGATTTACGTAATTTAATTTCACTAGATTTATCTGCTTGCATTTTGTTTTCGCCAAAATTTGAAATCAAATTTTTAACATCTTCTAGAATTCCGATTTTTTACTAACGTTTATTTTATATTAAAACTTTGCTATCGTCTCTTATTTTCCATTTCCGGCCAGAATAAGCGCGCGTAGAATTGTTTAGGCAAATGAGGTTGCAAACTGTATAAGCATTTAAGATATGGCTTTTAGCCAAGAGAGAGACAGAGAGAGACTTCTCGCTGCCTTACCACGCGAGTGGTTTTCAGTCAGCTCATGTCCTTACTTTAACGTAGAACTAGTTCTTGCTGATACTTGAAGACGTATTGTAGTTTTTTGCATTCCTCTCACTACATAAGTAGTAATAAAAGGCTAATCTTCGTGTTACTACTCTCTGTAAAGCATCTAAGTTTAGTTCTTATTTCGTTAAGTTAGTTTATTTCTTACTTTCTACGTTTTAGACCGTAAGTGCTTGTCTCTGTATCCAGAAATGCGGGAACGGCTATACGTTATGAGAAATAAAGGGTAAATTTAACCCTTCTTACCTCTGTTGTATCTTTTACACACTTACGAACATAGCTCTCCCTGTTCTTCCAGTTATGTTCAGGACTCCAGTTATGTTTCTAAAGGCAATTAAAAGGAACATTTGTCCTGACAATGCAATATCCCTTAAGAAATGCTCACATAGCTCAAAGCAGTATTTTTTTTAAAAGTGAGATCTAAAATTTTGATGGAAGTCCTCGTTCGATGCTCAAATTAATCATCGTAATTTTTTTCTCTTAAAATTATAGGGTACATCGAAAAAAAAACTTCTTTTGAAATTTCTAATATATTTTGATATTTTCTCAAGAATCCTTCGTTTCTTTAGTTACTGAGTAATTGATAATAATGCCGGATTTTTTAGATAAGTTTTAAAATAAAAAATGTAGCCTGTAATAGAAAGCAGTGCTTACTTTCAATAGATGATGGGATCGAATTTCTTAAACCAAATAAAAATCTCAATGTAATCATCTGCCAGATCAGAGTGATTAAATGTCCAGCATTCCAGACTAAAGCGAATGAATTGTATAATATATATAAATGTAAGATGTAATATATGTAAATAAAAATTGCAACTTAAATTATTTCTTAAGTTCCATAATCCTAACAGAGGTAAAGGGAACAATGGCTTTGTCTGAAAACAGTGACAGAGCATTAGTCACTTTTCAGACAAAGCCTTTTAAGTCAAAAAATGACAAAGCTTATAACCGCATTTTTATTACATAACATGAGACACGATTTTGTGCTTAGTAACCACAACTCATACTGTTGCAAATAAATGAAACAATCAAATTTAAATTAAATGCTGAACAGTAGAAAAGATTACAAAATTAAATGCTCAACTAGAAGCTGTCTAAATAATATTATTAACACGTCAAGTTTAAATTATCGACAGCAAGACACAGCAAAACCTAATATTTATAACTGTTAGAGCTGGTAGGAACTAACTACGTAGCGCGCATTCAAGGCCGAAAACAATCTCCGTCTCAAATTCCAAACCCTCAGCTCAAATAATGTCTAATAATTTACATTCTGCAGAGAAATGCAAAAAGGAGACATTTTATTGAAGATCGAAACGATAATAATTGAGTAACTTACATAAGATATCCTACAAAGTAATTTCATAATACATTTAGTTAATCTACCATTTAAAAAAATATTCCAGCCATTGATGGTAAATCGTTAAATATTTGATTTACTCCACATCTGTTCATTTGATCTAGATAATTAACAATTTTCCTACATTAGAAATGTTATAGTGCTTAAATTGTCCTTAGTAATGAAAAAAAAAATTGTCTATTCGGTTTCAATTCGTTTTTAATCAATCCTCGATATGTGAAAATGAAAAATGTTACGTATGATATAACGCTATGTAATTAATGCATTGAGAAAAAATTTAATAAATGAGATGTAAGTACTTTCAGCATTTGCTGACTATAAATTCCCTGTATATTAATTTGAAGACCCTCCATAAAATTGTGTTTTTGTTTGCTATGCATACATGCTATTCCAAATACTTACTAAAAATTTATACAGACTAGACTTTTCAGCCGTAATAACTTAACTGAAAAGCAATGATCTCATGACACAATGATTTGAAATCAAAATGATTATAATTATTGTTATTATCACTATAAACCTATATTATACCTATGCATGAGAACTTATACTTAATAGATCAAGACTCAACTAAAACTGCCTAGTGCACATCTTCAAAACTAACTTTTCATAACGTTACCTATTCATGGAAAGGTCCCTGTACAAAGAAATAACTCTCCCATTTAGTTGGACTGTAACTGATACAGTTTAGTCAAAGATACCAATACTTCTCCCACTGCGATATATATATTCACATATTTTTAATTCTCTTTTGAGACCAAATGAAAAGTTAATTAAGTATTGTTGTTAACACTAAGAGTTGGGTACAGCTCATCTCAGAATAAAATGAATTAACAACTTAATGGGAACTTTTATACGATTTACATTACTCTGAAGGAATATATTTAATACACATAGAAGTGTTAACAACTGGTAGAGTAGATTTGAATATAAAGTAACGTAATGGTTAAGACACAATAACACGCCGAACAAATACTAATTCAGAAGTCAAACAACAAAACTCAGAGTTATATTTTCAAATTTGAAATTCATAATGTATATTATAATTATATTTTCAAATTTGAAATTCATAACGTATATTATAGTTATATTTTCAAATTCAAATTTCAAATTTGAAAATATAACGCTGATTTTTGTTGTTTGACTTCTGAATTAGTAACGTAATAGACTTCTAGTAAACATACAATAGAATTTCATTTACAGCCTTTCTGCATTATATAAAATGGATATTAAATTTAATAACAGTGGTACTGATGATTATTATGATTCCTATAAACGATAATCATTTAATTTTGCTTTGAAATGAATGATTGCTTTTCTTATCAAGTACTGCATAAAATAACTTTTAACATATGCACCAGTTTACAAATTTAAATTTAAATAATTAAGTAAGTAATGGTTAAATATTTATATTTAATTCTGAATGAAAATTAACTAAAATTTAAAACTGACATTTTAGAACCGATTCTTTACTTAATAATGAATGAACTGAAGAATAATTGAATTTGTGAATTTTGTGCTTCTGGATATTTAGAAATAATAAAAAATATTTTAAATCCTAATTTAAAAAATAAAATCAAAATTTTCTCTTGCAATATTTCGTGTTGATGATTCCTTTTACGTCCTTTTCTCCGTTTTGGATATATTTAACAGGGGTCATGTAACCTGAAATTCAATTTAAGAAAATACAATTGAGACAAATCTTCTCAACATATCTTACTGCCTCATAGTAAATTCAGAAGGAGAGCCTGAGAGTATCCGCGAGTGTTAAGTAGGTCTTAGGTAAACCGATCTTTAGCTTGGCCTTAAAAATAGACCTGATATGAGTCTTACTTCAGAGCTATTTAATATTTTCAAAAGTGGAGAATAAACAACAATAATGGATAAACCGATTTAAAGATTACTGAGGATGTGGATTTGTAACAAAATTCTACAGCAGTACTAAAGTAAGTTCCTTTATAGAAGGAAAATTCAAAAGAATCATTCGCTAAAAACCGAAAGGTGTCACACTATAATTCTGTCACAGTATGTCATTACTATTTTCAGAAGTGAAGAATAAATAACAATAATGGATAAACCGATTTGAAGATCATACTATGTCACACACTATAATCAAATGTGAAGAATAAATAACAGTAATGGATAAACTGATTTAAAGATTACCGAGAATAGGGATTGTGACAAAACTCTACATCAGTACTGAAATTCCTTTACAGAAGGAACATTTAAAAGAAACCTTCGCTAAAAGCCGAATGGTATCACACTATTTTCAAACGAAGATTTCTTCAACGCACCCTAGATATATTTCAGATCCTGCATTTCTAAAAATCTACTTTTGAATGATGTTTTCAAGTGGGTTTTTTTTTAACCAACATATATATTGTCTGCACTTATTGGTGCAAATTTTAAATCATGATATTTAGGATAATTTGCTATGTATGATTCATTATGTTACGACTACTAAAAGCGTATTGTGAAAGAATTACATAAATAATTTTCTATACAATGTCCATAAAATTTGTATGATTTTATTTCAATGTGCCATGTAGCCAATGCTTTAGATTAAAAGCCTAACTAGGATCCTTTCCTAATCCGGGCTTAGGAGCTCACCACAAATCGTTGAAAAGACATTCTGTAATGCAATTTTTTAAACATTTCATGTGTTATTATGGCAAAATACAGTGCATGTACACATAAAATTTTCTATCAGCATTAGTAATCGTTCAATAACCCAAACTCATGGAAATACTTTTAGAACAATCTCATAACAAGGTCCTTAAACTGTATAACATTAGTATACAGCAGAGAATCAGAAAGGAGAACTCGCCGAGTCTATATATGATATAATTTTTTATTTGCGAGTTCTACTTTCTGATTCTTTATATGATATTCTTTTTTATTTGCGATAATATATACTATAATGTTCCTTAGTAAAAAAGAGAATCTTTTGAGGATATTTAAATTTACGTAAATGAAAAATGTTTCCCAACAATTTATATTTCTGAACTACATATAAATGAACTTATGAATTAAATAAACATATTACAAACATGTTTTCAATACGTATGAACAGATAATTTTATGTAATGAGATGCCTTTAAATTAAAATTCTTGACCTATTTATAAGCTTAGAAGTGTTATTAATTTCGAAGCACGATTTAGCACTGCTTCATTTTAAGTTGTTGCTTCACTTTTCATTTTAGTCTGTTGCCATTCGAAAAAACGTAAGAAATTATTCTTTTACATTTAATCCGTCTATTATTAATAAACTAACTAAACAATTTAGAAGTTTAAGACGGCGTTCTTAAAAATGCTTTTTTCATTAGTTTCTAATCTTACTGATTTAATAAAAATGCATATAATTCGTGGTATATCTAATTAAAACATGAAATATTCTTATAGATTTAGATTACATATTTTTTTCACTTTTTAATATACAGAATGTCCCACGCATATTTATCTAATATCCTGTAAAATGTTTCGCTCTTTCCACCTACACCATGTCTATGATAATCTCTATACTAATAAGCCATAAAAGGGCCCTTTTGCGCAATTAGCATCTGAACCCTTTCAGATTTTGTTTTTAATTTTATAGATATGTTTTTACTGCTATATTTTTGCGAATTAAAAAAGCTGTTCCTTCAGAGACATAATGTTTATTTTAAAACTTTAAGCACATGGATGCATAGGCAAATCTTTGATTAAACATTTGTCCCCTTTTGACTTATTTGCTGGTTTATTTTTACCACTTTTTTTTACAAAAGAGATAAGTACAAAATTATCAAAAGAAAAGCAAAAAACGTTATTTCCCGTCACCAAGTCTCCGTCCCTTGGACATAATACCAACCATGTATTCACCAGTCTCATGCGCCGTTATACTTCAATTGAGCTCGTAAGGCAGGCAATACTTCAACTGAGCATTACTTCGAAAGCAATACTTCAACTGAGCTCGTAACATCGCACTACGCGCGATAAACCAGGTATAAATCAATATTGGTATCGGTATTGGCAAAAAAGTATGTATGTATAAATAATTTTACTTAAGTACTCGTATGTAAAAATTATTTTACTAAAGTACATAAATAAACGTGATTTGAGATGAATCAAAGAAATTCAGTTTTTAAACAAAAGGTTTTTACTAATCCAATTTATCTGATGTTAATGCAGATGTTAACCAAACTGCACATGCTATTTAATCTTTTTTATTTTTTATTTTTTTTATTTCTTAAAGGTTAATTCAAGATCATCTCGAAAGAGTTTTGCATATCTAAACTATAAATGTTCGATTGCTTAAATAACTTTTAATATAGAATTTTTAATCTGTAGCAGAGAATTCCGTAGTTTCATGAAATTTAAAGTTACTACATGTGATTAAATTTGGGTTTACACTTTTCGAGTTTTAAGCCTCGAAAGGAATTTTGCAAGTCTGGAGAACCTAAATTCCTAGTCATATTAAAGTGCAAACTTAATGAGAGTAAGTAAGCTTTAAGATATTGACTGTTCGTGCTAAAATTCAAAGTTGGGAGTGATGATTTTCAGGTTAGTTTAATTTGAGACATCCTTGATTCACATTCATCTCAACATGCAATCGAAATTCAACCGAGCAAAGTAAACGTGTTAGAGGAATTAGAATTGCTAGGTTGCATGAAGCGTGTTTAAAGAATTCTCAGTTCGAGAAATGCATAATAAGCTATTTTATTTCCATTTCTGGCAAAATAATTTACTTCCGCCTTCAATACTGAAATTCCAGTAATATTAATTAAATTATGGTTTAAATATTCAGAGAGTATGGCTTGTTTAAAAAATAAAGAAATGTATGCATACGAAATTTATTAAATAAATTTAATAGTTTGTCTTTCAAAGTATATTTCTTTTTATAATAGGGGAAAATTTTACGGATATGGATACAAGTACGATTTTAACTTAAACGTTTACTTTGCTAAGATCCTTATGCTGAAATCCATACCATTGTTTCCATTAAAAACATTTCTTTACACATTCTGTATAGTATTAGTGCATCACACCTAAGTCGACTTCAGAAAAAATGAAGATTTTTGACAGTCATTATTTCTAGAGCTTCCTATTAAGGATTGAATTTAAAATAATGTATTGAAATCCAATGCATAAATCTGAAAAAAAAACCTTTAAAAATGTTTTCTTGTAAGAAAGAAAAAAATAAACGAGTGGCTATAAATGAATATTTTACTTACTAAAAATATAAGTTCTTTGTTAAACAGGAAAACGTACTTAATTATAAAGCAGCCGAGGAAACATTTTATTTAAATTTACCAAGTTGTATTTCCACCAAGAAACAGTACACGAAGCAGAGATTTGGAAGTCGTACGAATTTGATCGAGCATGGTTTTTATGTCTGAATAATATATTGCGTTTAATGTTTTTATTATCTAGAACATTTACAGTCCTGACGAAAAATATATCAGCCTGACATATTTTACATGTTATTTAAAATTATGTTTATAGTGGAAAAGTAAGGAAAAAAAGTTAATGATTGTTCATTTGAACGCTTTTTATAAAAAGTGATGGGATTATGAATAATTTGAGGATGTACATTTAATTCATTACCCTAGAAAGACATTGCACAGAAAAATTATCCATAACGAGCTTAATATTTCTAAAAAACCAATATGCATAGCTGAAAGTCATAAATGATATTTCTTCTCATATAATGTATAATGATGTTTCAGACATTTTATAATAAAATACGTAAATTGTGTTTACGAACAACAGCAGCTTAAAAACGACGGATTACAAAAGCAGTAACCCTGTAATCTGAGGTTCTATTTTCGATAGTAGCTCGATATTTAGCTCTATAGTTCTATACTCGACAGTTTGCAGTTTACAATGGAAAGTAAAAAAAAAGAAAAATCTGAAAGGTTTCAGATTTTAAATTACGTCCAAATGGACTATTTTTTTAACATTTTCTGTGTTACCATTTTTTTATTAAATATCATGTTCTTCGCACTTAAACAATAAAATTCAGTTCAACAAGAATGTCGCAAAATGATTTTAAAATGAGCATACCTTTTCAATTTCCAATACACCGTATAGCGCGCTGGAAATAATTTTTTTTTCCCTGCACAACGTTGCCACTGCTCGTTTTAAAATCGTAGAGTTTGTAAAACAAAAGTTTTACAAAATATGAAATGGATAATAAAACAAATTCCAAATTTCAACTTCGGGCTTCCAGATGCCCGTATTCTCAGGAGGATTGCGTTATTCAAAATTTGATGGCTCTAGGTACCATTGTTTTATCACAATGCGCGAAACATACATACATTTATGCAGATTTTCATTATTTGATTTCTTTAAATATAATACAGTGCGATAATATTTGGTGGCAACAATCTGAAAAGTGAAACAACGCTACTAGTGAATCAACGCAGAATGGCAAAAACAAATTAATAGTTCTTCTGGGCAAATTACCCCTTTGGACCTAAAAAGAAAATTTGATGTGGACACTACATAGATTCCTTCTACGGCCTAAAAAATTACACATATATTTTGCTGCATATTGTTTAAACTTCTTTGCTCCAATTTTCAGCAGATGTATTTTTCTCATTCAATAAATTCAGTTCTCTCTTCGTGGCAAGCTAAAATACAAAAAACTCGAAACATCTACATTAAAATTGTAAAATAAAGAGAAACATAAAACACCAAATACATTTAAAAACGCAATTCTTACAACTAAAAATACAGTTTCTAAGCAAAATCAACCAATTCGGGCAGCGGACAGGAAGACAATTTTTCGGTGGACAAAACTGAAATTTTACTTTCTGTAGCACTCGGCAAAATGACCCTGAATTTCGAACACAAACTGACTTAATTCACTGTTCTACCAAGAGTTTCAAACGTAAACAAATGGTGCCTTCGTTAGGCTTAGTACCACAATAACTTTTAAATTTTTCATTATTCTGCAACTATTGTCTGCACATTAACTAAAGGCATAAAACCTTAAACGGAATATAAAAACAATATAAATTTACCCTGATATAAGAATAAAACAACTGAGTTCGCAGAATCGGGTAAGGGAATGGTACATATACAAGGTGTCTCAAAAAATTTACTCACACTTTAACTGTCCTTAACATTCTGCCTTTTTGAGTTGCAAGTGTAATTAATTTATCACAGCATGGCAGTAAATCAACTTAACTTAGAAGAGAGGAAGTTTGTCCTGAAATGTTATTGGAAGACCGAAAACGCTATTGAAGTGCAAAGACGATATAGAAGGGAATACGCAAAACTACCACCAATGCACCGGACCATTGCTCACATTAGAGACAAGTTTGAAGCAAATGGAACCGTGCCGAGCGTTAACAAGAAACGTTCTGGACAACGGACATTCACGAGCCCTGGAAAAAAAGAACATGTGCAGGAAATACTCCTTTGATCACTACAGAAATCTCTTCGACAAACTGCTCGGGAAACCCACATCTCAAAAGATAGCATCTATCGCATCATGAACCGTCTGCAGTGGAAATGCTACATTCCAACACTAATCCATGCTATCAACGAAGATGATCCTGACCGAAGAGTTCAATTCTGTGAGTGGACAAAATGTGCAGAAGATGCAGGGTTTTCACAAAAAATTGTGTGGAGCAATGAGCTATCCTTTAAATTAAATGGCTCCATAATTGCACGTACTGGGGTCCTGTAAATCCTCATATAACACTTGAAGACCATATAAACTCACCAGCAGTAACAGTGTGGTTGGGATATTCGCACTGGGCATCATAAGACCATTTCTTTAACGGAACTGTCACTGCTGAGACTTACCTCAACTTACTTCAGGAGTTTTTCGGTCCACAAATTCCCGGAATGTTTGTTGATGACACGAGATTTACTTTCAAGAAGATGGAGCACCTCCCCACTACCATCTCGATGTACGAGCTCACCTCGATGCAGCTTTTCCAGACAGATGGATTATACGAAGTGGTACCACTGAATATCCTGCGCGCTCCCCAGACCTCACGCCCATGGTCTTCTTTTTGTGGGGATATCTCAAAGACAATGTTTATCGACCCATACCAAGAAAAATTGATGCACTGAAATTGGAAATTGAAAGAAAATGTGACGGTATTCCTAATGATCTATTTCGTGACGTTTGAGAATCCCTTGGTGCGCGTTATCAGTATTTTCTGGACAATGATGGTCATCAATTTGAACATTCACGAACATGATTACCTTATTATATTTGTCTTCAGTATTCGAAGCCCTCCCATTTCACTCTATGTTCAAAAATAAAGTTTTTATGGTCGTTCTAAGTGTGAGTATATTTTTTGAGACACCCTGTATATACAAATATATATCCTTTTGGTTCGGCTGACTGGGAGTGCAAAGCTATATCTTATAGCAGTCCTCATTACAAAGTTTCATTGATCTGAGACTATTCGTTTTTTAGTTATGCCAGATATATACATACGTACGTACGTATGTACGTAGAGACACCACGAAAAATATCTCTTCTGAATTCATTTTAAATCCATTTTAAAATTTGTTTTGGGAAAAGAGACCTTTATTCTACCCTTATGTAGTACTCATATCACGGAAAAACATCGTTCAAATGGGTTCGAGATAGGTCAAAATGGATATTTTCTTTGAAATAAATAGCCGAAATTTTTCGAGATTACAATACTTCCTTTACCTCCTACAAGGAAGTAATAATTTCCTAGCTTTTAGAAAACTTTAAAAAACGGTTTGTTTTATAAGCAGCTAATCCTCAAATATTTCTAAGTAGTTAGTTAATTAGTCAAAATGACATAAAAGGAAAAACTGTTTACCCTTGCAGTTTAATATGTGTTATTCTCTCATCATTGTTTTTACTTAAGTCCGCAGCAGATAGCTCGAGTAAAACTTACAGAACTACATATTATCAGCTTTTTCATTAATAATACTTGTAGGAAAATTTTGATTGTAAAAATATTAATGTTTTGAAATAAAAGTTTTATTGATTTCAAGTAAAATAACAGTTTTGAAATAAATGGATATAAGTTGTATAACTGCTTCTGAACAACTATTACCCTTTCAATCAGTAAAGCGATAAGATAAAATACTGTGCACGGATCGTATGACTTCCAGAATTTATAAATTACAGCTTTAATCTATCTTGTAAAATCCATCTTAAAAGGTAATATTGAAAGAACATGTGATGAACTTATTATTAATATTCAATGCCGTAAAAAATAATAAATCTTAGGGAATACAAAGAAAGCAAAGTGTATCTTTAATTGAAGAAATAGCTTTGCAGAGACATTAGGTTTTTTTTTTTTTTTTTTTTTTTTTTTTTTTTTTTTTTTTTTATCCTGGAGAATTGCAAAATGAGCAGTGCTCCATTCACCACATTTTATTTCGGGCACCACTGCAGATACACGCCGAGACTCGAACCTGGACCTCTCGAATACGCGGCGAGTGTGCTACCGTTATACGAAGAAGGCATGCAAAAATGAGGGAGAAATCACCTTATAGTTTAATAATATTCTAATGAAAATAAGGGAGAATCATGGAGGACTATAAAAAGTGAAGTTGAATTTCCCTCATAGAAAATTTAAATCTTATTTATAACTAAAGAGTAAATTAAATTAGATTAACTTTCTAGTACTTCAAACACAAGCACCACCTTTAGTTTAAGTAAGATTAAAACTTCTGCTCATCTAACTTAATCTTTACTCTGAATCGATTTTAACAAAGAGTAACTTGAGAAACTTAGTTACATCATGTTGAATGTCTGCGCCTTTTGAGGAAGGGAGAAAAATTAGGTCGCTGTCTTTCCTTGCCAGTCCAATTACTGAAAGAAACAAAAGTTCCACTCATTGTTAATTGTTGTTTCATCTGTGGAACTCTAATGAATCCTGCAAGAGCAAAAAACTAAAAGTATACATCAGAGTCCTTCAAGAGTTGCTAGTGTTCAGAACATTTACAATTGTTGTTCAGAACATTTACAATTGTTGTTCAGAACATTTACAGTTGTTAATCAGATAATTAAAGCTTTAGCTGAGTGTTCCTTTTAAAAATAAAGGGGAACTTAAAATAGCTTACATTTGAAAAGAATTTCCCGATAGAAGATAGTTCAACATCAGAAGTAATATTTAATAGGAATGTGACATTTTTAGACGAAGCAATTTTTAGATTCATGATGAAATGGAGCAATTTTGTTTGCAACGTTAATTTCGTCTATTATATTTTTAAAAATTAACCTAATTATATGATAAAAAATAAACAGAGGAACATCATTCGTGGCTAGCTGTTGATTAATTAACTGTTTATTTGGCAGCATTTACAAATGAGAAATTATTTTGAAGATTTTATGCCAATGATAAGTTATTCCAGTCACTGCTTGAGTGGAGTTAATTTTTGTAATTATTTGTTTCAGAGTAAAATATACTTGTTAACTTTCATTATAAATACAGTTTTCTAGGTACTTATGATTTCTTTTGAAATTCATAACTCTGAAACTAATTAAATAGAAGCAATTAAATTATGAATTCAGAACTGGCCTTGGTAATTTCTCTTTAATGATTGAATATTATATTTAGGAATTAAAAGTTTGTATAGTTTCCTAGGTATGCTAAGCGAAGATTTTGTTTATACTATTTAGTTTTTTTTTTTATAACTACAATTGAAAATATGAATTATTAACAAAAGGTCAAATTAAAATCACTTGTTCAACGCTCAGTGATATAAAACCGAACATTTAGAAAATGATGATGCAAAGTTAGCAAATTTTGATATAATTAACGATTTTTAAATCAAAATAAATTATACAGCTTTTAGGATGTAAACACAGTTATATTTAGCTTTTACAGTTCTAAATTTTGTCAGAATAGTATTTAATAACTTGACACAATTTCTTTTGGGTCGTTCATTAATTAATTTATAGTCATAGATACACAGATAGATAGAATAATGGAGGATACATAATATACAGAAAGAGTAAACGGGTCTCTCCATATTACATATCTAAGACATAATTGATAGATGGGTCACATTCTATTATGGTATTTATTAATGCATTCCCACTATTCATTTTGCTCATATATATTCAAACCTGAATCTAGAAATGAAATATTGCATTTTGGAAACTGTTTTTTTTAAAAGAAGTGGCGAGTTCTCTTCATGTGATTTGGTTATTCTGTAAGGTTTACCACTGTGTGTTTGCAGTTAAAAGTGAGTAACCTTAAGAAACATTTAGCGAATAATCGCTTAAGTTCGTATGAAAAGAAACAACAAGATGGAAGGGTAACTAACCCTTTATTATTCTAATAAGATTTAACAGAACTCCATCTTGGAGTGTACAATAAAAGCCGACACTTAAGCTTGAACTTAAGAGACTAAGAAATAAACCAAAACTAAGATTAATAAAGAGATATAGCCGAAGCTATCAAGATTCTAATCGAGTTGGCCCCTTAACTCTATTTGACTACGAAGCTTATCAAGGGCTTGAGTACTGCCGAGAGTACTAACAGCTTTGAGAGAGAGAGTAGCCAAAAGGCAGATGAGCACAAATCAGAAACTCTGAGTATCTCTATTTTCAGATAATTAAGAACAGCGATTTTGATTATGAATTTGTTTTATAAAATTCTAAGCTGTTGAACTACAAAAATATAGATTTTAAGAAAAATGTAATGCTTAATACCTTACGGTACATTTAAAATTGTATATGTCTTTCGATACCCTTGATAGAGTATTCGCTACTTTTATTTTATTTTCCAAACGCCAAAATGTTTTAAATAAAACAAATTTTTTTCACATCCATATATTATTTAACATGTACCTTTTAAAATTTTTTAGAGGAGAGGTTTTACTGCTGCTCATTTTAAACTCATCGTTTTAATTTTATATAGCGGTTTAAATACCGCTCCTCCTCTTTAAGTATTTAGAGTGATTCCAAAACTACATTCTTGCTGGAAGTAGTTAAGTTGAAGTTAAGAAATTTGACAGGAAAGGAACTTAAAATTTAACTATTAATAAAATTAACATAATCCTTACAATTAATCTTATCAAAATTTTCCCCTTCAGAGCAACATTTGCCGTTCTTATTACCTTTACAATTCTTTTTCATAAAGTTGCTGTTATCATACTAAATATTATATTAACATAGGTCTGAGGAATGTGTCAAAATTTTCAAGAAGGAAGAGTTGTTTGCATAACATTTTGCACCATAAAACTGGGAAGAGTCATTATTTTAATTATTTTGCTCTTTATTTGTTTTTATTTATCTCTTGAAGGTCATATGACTGTCACTGGGAGCATGCTGTGATAAGATACCTTTAGGGGACATTTGGAAATATATAACGATCAGGATACACTCTTTCCTCGCATATAAAACTATCATTAAGAAAGAAATTACTTTTATAAAAATATGTCGGGAACGCATTGCGTCAAGAGTTGATTTAGGTAGAAATTAGTAACCATCTCATGTATCTTACTTGAGAAAAACATTCGTGAAGTCTTCTGCGCCTTTTATGTCTATGGTACGTGGCATTGATATACTGGGCCGCTTGCAGACGCACCTGAAAGCTTTTACCCAAACAATTTTAATACGACGTTGATCGCTATCATTGAACAACTTTCTTGAACAGTCAGGAAAAAAGCTCTTCGTGTTAGAAAGTGTATAAAATAATGAAAGATTATCGTATTCAATCATTAGGTATGGAAATTTATGTGTTGCGGGCAAAATATTTGCGTCTTTAATTGCCGATAGTTCAATCTGGAAAACACTGCTTTGGGGTTTAAGGAAACATAGTTTAGGATGTTGTTTAGTGACATTGGTTCGTCCTTCGATTGGTATTTGCTGCGTATTTTACAACTGTCTTGGATGGGTAATTTTTTGTAAGATAGAAAAACTTTTTCGTTGAAATTTTATGTACAGTTCCTCAAGTGTTCTTATTTTGTGAATAGAAATGTTCCCAACTTTTTAATTTAGAATTAATGATGTTCTTCCTATAAAGTTATAATGTATTTCTCCCGCCTTCCAAACGTCTCTTCGTGGTGAGTGGTTCTGCACGCGGGGCCGGTATTCTAGAGGTCCGTGGTTCGATTTCCGGCGAAAGCGTTTGCTCATTTTTATCTCTCCGGCTTTTCCAACTTACCTAATGGCTCAATAGTGGTGCCCGAACTAAAAGGGTGGAGCATGATGATTTCTCCCCACCCAGGATTTAGCGATTGATTCCCCTGAAAACCCCAGTCACTGTTTTATGGAGGTAGGAAATTAAGGAGGGGCCAACCGGCACTAGAAGTGAAGCACTGCTTTGAAGCCTGGGTCACTAGATGGGGTGTTATTTGTTTACATTCAGAACTCGCTTGACAGGGTTCTGATAATATTTCGATACACGACAGTTCCATACAAATCGGAAAAGGGACACTTTCGCATGAAAGAAACATTCATAGTGTGATGAATAATAGCAATTTGTATAGTTTAGTGACATTTACGCAAAAATCACATCCTGGTTATTTTTCGATAATTAAGAACAGCGATTTTGATTATGAATTTGTTTTATAAAATTCTAAGCTGTTGAACTATAAAAATATAGATTTTAAGAAAAATGTAATGCTTAATACCTTACGGTACATTTAAAACTGTATATGTCTTTCGATACCCTTGATAGAGTATTCGCTACTTTTATTTTATTTTCCAAAGGCCAAAATGTTTTAAATAAAACAAATTTTTTTCACATCCTTATATTATTTAACATGTACCTTTTAAAATTTTTTAGAGGAGAGGTTTTACTGCTGCTCATTTTAAACTCATCGTTTTAATTTTATATATATCTGAAAAATAATCACTTTGGGCTTACACGTTTTACTTATTTGGGTTAATTAAAAATAAAATTACCATCAAATGTTGCAATCGTCGTCAAAATTAATAAATATACACACAGATATGCCAATAAGTTAGCTTTCCCTTAATTTGGAACCACACATTTGTGTAAAATTGTGTACAGTTTTACACAAATGTGTGGAACAGAAGAGGGATACATTTGCGAATTTGGCGGAAGTACCATGTGCGGTCAAGATGATGTGACCATGTGAACGTGCTACATCATCAAGACAGCTTATTAAGAATTTGAAAATAGGGTAATCGACGGAGGGGAAAACATTTGTATATCCTGCCAAAGGAGGTCCGATCATGAATGGTCCTCTTATTGATTCCAGATTGTTAAATGTTTCCCACGCAAGTCTTTTTTTCTCGGGAATTCGAGTTTTATGCTGTCTTCTTAACGTACACAGGTCATTAAATTTTTTATAAATGTATTTGAAATGAAGAATTTATTCACTTATAAACAACTGTGAAAGTACTGTGAAAAAATCTAATTATTAAATGTATCTAATTTATAATGATTATAAATGTTATTAAATCTAAATATGTAATAATCTATTAAATATATAATAACCTTAATATTGAATTGTAAACATAAATTGAAATCCTGTTGACAAATACGTTATAAAACGTTTTAAGCAAGAATTGTTCGTATTGGAAAGCAATCTGTTAAAATGTATTGTAAAGCAAATACTATGAGATGCGCACTTAAGAATGTAATAAAGAGTTTTGGAATATGTATTGCTGAAATGAAGGGTAAAAAAAAATCTGATAAGTATAATTAAAAGAATTATTCCCCTTATATTTTATAATAACTCAGTTACAAGTTTTATATAATACTTATTTTATTCCCTTTCAGAAGTGTTCAGAGAAAGTCAAGTACTATTTAAAGTATTTCACTAATTCCTAATAGTTCTCTAATTTAAAATGAACCGAATAGAGCATTAATTATAAATTGACTTATATTTTTCGATTTTAAATGATGCCTCAGAAGCCAAAAAATCATGTCATATTTAAGAAAGTATTTTAGGAAGAAGCTCTATAAATAGAAAAGAAATAATGCATACTTTTAATATTAATAATACAATAAACTTCGATCTTAATTTTTGTACCTTAAACAAATAAAATCGAATTACATTATTTTTTTTTCTAATGTAATTAACGAAAACTTGTGAAAATATTTCATTCAAATTAAACCATTCTGAGAAAACTGTCCTGTGAAAAGTATAGCATTTAATTCCGTTCAGAATGAAATGTTGTTTAAAAATATGTTGTTTTCATATACTTAGGACTCTGAAGTGTTGTAGAAAAAAATATATACATTTATATGTATATTTACGACGTAATTACAAAAAATTTACATCCGAACGCGTCAAATTCCATTGAACTCAATGGTAAATGACCCAATGTTTTGGTCATCACGTAGGGATCGCCGGTGTTTCAGAGCAGGGTACGAGAGAAACTTGTTTAGGGCTACTCCTTACTTCCTACCTCCATGCACTCTTTAAAAGTGCGGAGTATAAAAGGTATTTCACCCGAATTCATACTGAGCTTTCGTGGTTTAGTGGTTAGCACACAGAACCGGTATTTCAGAGGTCCGTGGTTCGATTCCCAGCGAAGGCGTTTGCTAATTTTTCAATCTTCTTGCTTCCAAAAGACCTTATTGTCTCTACAAAGTGCTCATTGTTTTTTCACTGCACCTTATCCAAGAATCATTCGATTTTAGGTAAAGAACTTTCAAACTGGATTGTAAATTTAATTTGCAGATTATATCATGTATTGTTCTAATATTTCTAAATTACGTATCAGAGCAATTCATTGGCTTTAATTGGAATTACATAGATTGCACAAAATGTCCCTTCTAATGTATTCGTTCTAACGCTGTTTTCTCAAAATGCTTTTCAATCACGAAGCCATTTTTCCCTTGAAGTTGGGGAGAAACTGCGTAAGTTAAAAAATATGTAACCATGAATTGTACATTAAATTAGCAACAACCACCTAATTCCACCTTTTAATTTGAGCAGTTCCCCCTCTTTATTCTAAAAATAGTAATAGCTTTTTCGAAACATATCTGAAAATTAATTCCTCACTATGTCATCTTAATATTCCGCATTGTCATAGTTCTTAACCGGTACGCGCCGCTCCGCTGGATGCATCGTTCATTGTTTGAAAATGGACTTATCTATAAAGTTGTGGTATGCATACTATATCAATAATTCTGTGTGAAGCAAATACTGTGTCTCCAAAAATGCTTTATTGAATAATAAAATTATAGTGAATTCGACCACGTATACCTAAAAATTCATCATTTCCATCTACAAATCTCTGTCTGTCTACGCGGAAGTTTGGCAATCAATGTTAATTACACTGTTGAATCATATATATATATATATATATATATGCGAACTGGATTGGCTGTCGAGGCTGACGTCATTTCTTGGAAGCTCCGCCTATCCAGAGGCTATAAAAGGACTCGCAAAGGAATATCGGGGGCTTTTTCTTAAATGTCACGATGCAGTAATCTTCATACAAAAAGTTATTAGTAATTCTTTTTATTTACTCCGGATATCTGATTTTGTAACTGCTATTTCTCCTGAATAATAATAAACGGATCCTGTTTTTTTTTTTTTTTTTTTTTTTTTTTTTTTTTTTTTTTTAAACTTATCGTCTGATAATTTAAGCTACGACTAAAGCTGGTACATCACACACACACACACACATATATATATATATATACATACATACATATATATTATAAGATTTCATTTGCGAATGAAACGAAGGAATTAGTTCAAGAATTCAAACACATACTCGAATCATATGACATTCAAAACTTAGATTTCCCCTTTCTATTCTAAAAATAGTAATATCTTTTTCGAAACAGAGTCGTATCTGAAAACTAAACCCACATTATGTCATCTGAACCTTCCGCACTGCACATAGATCTTAGCCAATTATATTGAAGAAATATTTTACTATAAATACCATAAATATTATAAATATCATAAAAATTTTACAGAAAATTAGTTGACCTATAAAATCAAAACAATATATTAGTAAATTATGAATTTTTGCTCTTTAAGCATTAAAAAATCATATTTACTAAATATCTGGTTCTCTGCAAATGTAAATAGAAACCGATCTGTTAATAATACATACATGCGTGGAACCGATCAACCGATATAGTGGTTAGCGACGCTGACTGCCATGCCGAAGGACACGGGTTCGAATCTCGGAGAAGGTGTGGATGTTTGTAAATGTATAGTGTCGGTGCGGCATGGCGGCACTCTAAATATACGACGAGCCAAAAGTCCTCTCGTGTGGTTTGGTGGAAGGGAAGTGTTGTGGGGACCCTCGGAGACGTCGCCCCGGGGTGCTCTCCATGAAAATTGGGGGGGGGGCGGAACTGAGATAAATCGCACTGTCACCCGAAAGGTGCTTGCCAATGGCAAGCGTAATATAGTGCTTCTTTGCCCCGAGCAATTTCGTGGGCTTGGGCTGGCTACGTCAGACAGGTGAACATAAGTAACAACAAGCGCGGAATATATACAAATTGAAATCTTTATTAATAAATATTATGCCAAAAGCATAGATATAATTTTACTCATCCTCCATATTTTGACAGATAATCTTGCTGAAAATACGAGGACTCTGCGTGGCGCTTTTCCTGAAGTACAGTGCGAAACTGTTTTCACACCTGCGTTGCAAATTGGAAAAATTTTGACTAATCACGGCAAAAATCAAGAGTTAGAAGAATATTATTCTTACTTTATTTTTTTTAATGTATGTAAAATTTAAGCTAAAGATTAAATTTACACGTTTTTGAAAACATATACAGCAATGAAAATTTAGCTCAAAATATTATATAATTCTTATATTAATTCCTTTTCCTTTAAAAATATTGTTAGATATACTACATTTGCGTTAGTAATCTGATACCTTTTTGCGCAAATATATTTTAATTGTAAAATCTCTAATTTTATTTTTTTATAAAAATATTTATTTGAAATAATTATTATTTTTTTACTAATTATCATCATGTCTTTGCAGTAGAAGAGTTAAAAAACTACTGAATAATATGTATCTGCTGAATTACATAGATTGCACAAAATGTCCCTTCTAATGTAATTAATGTCCATTCTAATATTAATCGTTGAAGGTTTGATTTACGATATTTAGATTAGAGCGTTAAATTCTAAAATAGTGGCGTGATTGTGTTTTCGAGTGCATGTACATCACTTCAACAGCAAATCACGAAAGATGAAGGATACTCGAAAGGAAGTTTGAAAGAAGACGCGTTAAATGTTGGGCATTTTTTAATTTATTGTGCACATAATTTTATATTTTATCAATATTTGTAGTCTTTATGTTTCGTTTTATATATTCTCATTTGTTATCTTCACATGTTTTATATTCATGTCGTATCTTATTGATAATTAATTCAGTTCCCTCTTCGCGACAAGGCAAAAATACATAAAAAGTCAAAATATCTGTGTTAAAAATTACGAAGTGAATCTTAAAACATTTATTTCCTCGAAAAAATTCCAGAAAGGATTAAGCATGCTTTAATTCGCAATAATAAATGAAGTCGTTATATTTGTTGTTGCGAAGCTAAGTTTCTCTAGATTGGCAACAAATCCACTATTCTGATGTTTCAAATGTAAACAAGCAATGGCCGCCATCAAAAACATTATTAGGCTTAGCGGCACTTAAACAACTTTAAAATTGTCGATAATTCTAAACATATTGCATACAGATTTACTAAACGCATAAACACCTTATCCGGAAGATAAAAAACAACATAAGTCAATCATTTTAAAGCAAAAAATGTACAATTTACAAACATATAAATGTAAAGAAATAATCTTTACTCTTATATGTGTACGTACGTACATACGTACACATATAAGAGTACAGATATCAAGCAAAAAACATCGTTAAATTTCCTTCGATAGCGGTCAAAATGGATATTTTCTTTGAAATATGCTGCCTAAAACTTTTCGCGATTACAATACTTCCTTTTTACTTCGTACAAGGAAGTAAAAAGCATTCACAGAATTCAGTATATTGTTGCACGATCTAATTATTCAAATAAAAGGCAAAGCTGGTATGTTTGAAGTAGATTATAATATTTTATCATAGTGCAGTTGTGTGTTTTCATCATCATTTTTATTTGTAAATAAGTAAATACTGATCTCAGTTGTATAAGCTAATGAAGTGTACTCTTCTCTCTGATGCAAATTCCAATCGTGAAAATATTTTCAGAAGTAAAATTTCCATGAGTGCTATACCATATTAATATTCAGTAATTTTGTTGTAGACAAAATAGGGGATTTTATGAATATGATTCTTACTTTACCCGCAGAATTATTTCTGGATGATAATTAACTTAACAAATGTAAAGCTGCAAATTTTAAATATATCTGAATAAATGCAGATATATAAGCTGTAAATTGCAAAATGCATTTATTCGAAATCAAATTACTCTTACTACGTTGTAGCAAAATTAATTACTTATTTGACACAGAATCAAATCATGATTTCAGAAAACATGAATTTATTGTCTAGATGTAATTTTATTGTGACATTCTTGAGATGATTGCGTTTTAAATACTTTTAAGCCGTTTGACTTATCTATGTGGTACAATTTACATGCAAGCATTCACAATATCTGTAGCAAAATATGCTTCAATACCATGTTTTATATACTCAATAGTATTATTTTTATTCATTTCCTCTGCACATTTATTTTTTGCAAATTCTTTGAATGTTTATGCTTTTGTTTTTAATTATTTAAATCTAAATATATTGAACATTCCGCCGCATGCGCTTCCCAGAACATGGAGTGAAACTGAATAACGCTATAATTTCTGGCTTGCTGTTAATGATCTACATGTTGAAATAGAGTGGTTCTGCATGCGAGCATGCGAACTTTAAACGCCCTTTCTAACTATTTCAACTATACCTGCTTCTTAGAGATATCATGTAATCCCAGCTCTCACTTTTGCGGAGACTGTTCTTGATGTTCTGTAATACACTAATGTCCATAAATTAAGTATAATTCGGAATCACGCGGAAATTGAACTCTAAAATAAAGTTATCACCTGTAAAATCACTACACACATCTTCAAGAATCATATGCAAATTTCAGGAAGTAACCAGATGACACCGATGGTACGTCACAATGACGAGAATGTAAGAGAGTGATATATAAGGAATACAGTCAAAGATTAAATTTGTTCGCAGGTGCTTTATAAGAATTTCAGTACAATAACCGAATAGTTATGACTTAAAGGACGCATTTGGATGATTTTTTAAGTGGTAGAATTATCGGACGTCTTTAATGTGGGCGTACCCATCTGGAAGTATCAGACAAACTTGGAATTGCCCAGAGTGTCATCTTCAGGCTTTGGCAACGATTCGAAGATGATGGTAATGTGAGTAGACGTTACAGCACAGATCGCCCCAGAGTTACAACGCCGAATGAGGACAGGTATTTGGCAGTTACTGCCAAAAGAAACAGGCGAAACACAGCCTCAGACCTGTCTCGTCAGCTCTCTTCAGCCACTGGTACGACAATTTCAAGTCAGACCGTGTACAGACGCTTAGGACAGATTCGTCTATATGCTCGTAGACCTGTCAGATGCGTTCCACTTACTGCAACTCACTGTCGTCTGCGGTTAGCGTGGAGTAGAGAGCATGCATTGTGGACAACGCAACAGTAGGCTTGTGTGATTTTTTCCGACGAGTCCAGATTTAGCTTGCAGTCTGACTCTTGCCGGACTTTCATATGGAGACCTCCAGGTACCCGTTACCACCAAGAAAACATCACTGAACGAGACTGTTACGGTGGTGCAGGAGTGCTCGTTTGGGGTGGAATTATTCTGGGTTCCAGAACTGACCTGCATGTTAAAATTGGAACCATGACAAGCCAAATCTATCCGGACATCATTCTGGAACAACATGTACGTTTGTTTCGGGACGCCATGGGCGCACAATTTGTGTTTATGGATGACAACGCCCGTCCTCACCGGGCAAACATCGTACGCGAATGCCTTCAATCGGAGGATATCACCCGTATGGACTGGCCAGCATTCTCACCGGACTTGAAACCAGTCGATCACTTGTGGGACATGCTTGGCCGACGAGTTGCAGCCCGTCAACCTCCTCCTACATGTCTACCGGAACTTCGGAGAGCATTGCTTTTTGAGTGGTGTAATATCCCCCAAGATCAGATCGATAATTTGATACTCAGCTACGGACTGTATTGCATCGTTTGGGAGACATACAATGAATTAACAATCATACCAACCATGTAATATTGGTTTTTTGTAAATAGGTTTTTTTTGTAATTTGCTCCAGGGAGAAAAAATCACTAATTTTTTCAATAATATCAAACATATAGCATATTTTTTTGCTCTTTACCTTTTGTTTAATAAATAAGCTTTAAGTGAAAATTGTTTGGCTTCTAACTCTTCCTTTGCCTGATTTTGCATTATCCTTAATTTATGGACATGAGTGTATTCCAAATGACAAGGGATACACACTATGAAAACTGATGCGTGTGCAGAGCCTTGTCATCAAAGTTTTTAATCTACTGCCAATATTTTTTTGCTAAGATTTAAGCATTGTTGTTGTTGCTAAATTACACCAAATTATTTAACAACAATTAATAATAATAAACAGTATAAATTATTTCACGCAAACTGGTTATGTGCATTTTTACGCCATCGTAACACTTTCTGTATCATTTAGCGTTATATATAATTGATGTAAATTGAAATACATTTAGTTTATGCTATTGTTAGGAATCTTTCATATATAAGTAATTTTTGTGAAATTATGTGAAATTTTTATATGTTTTTTGCATAATGTAACATGAAAATTTAAAACACCAAAGCTTGCTGGAAACGTAAGAATACAGGAACAAGTCTCTGAAACGTTGAGTAAAAGACTAGCTCGCTAAATTGTCGAGATATTGACATACTAGCAATAATTTTGGTGAACGAATTTTTGTCACCAAATATCGCGAGAAATCGCAGAAGCCGCCAAATTTGGCGACATTTTTCTGCTGTATAAGGTATTTCTCCCGCCTTTCCTATCGTGCCTTCGTGGTGTAGTGCTTCTTCACTCTGGGCCGGCAGAGGTCCGCGGTTCGATTCCCAGCGAAGGCGTTACTAATTTTTCAATCTCTCTTGCTTCCAATTTACCTAATGTCTCTACATATGCGCCCGCCGAACTAAAAGGGTGTTGGATGAGGTTTCTCCACACCCAGCATTTGGCGATTGGGTCCCCTAAAAGAAAACCCCAGTCGCTCTTTAAAAGGGGAAGTATATAAGGTATTTCTCCCGTCATTCCTAGTGTGCCTTCGTGGTGTAATGGTTCTGCCCACTGGGCCGGTATCCAGAGCTACGTGATTCAATTTCCGGCAAAAGTGTTGCTAATTTTTCAATTTCTCTTGCTTCCAATTTATCTAATGTTTCTGCAGCTGTTCCTGTGTAAGTGTAATGGGTAAGAAAGAGAAGTCCACCCGCCTGGCATTGCTGCTTTATGGTAATCGGAGCTTCTTCCGTCAAACCACAAACGACGGCGACCAGCGTCCTGGCCGTGCTCACCGAGCAAAAGATAGATTAACATTGCCCCGAGAAACCAAGGAATGAGACCGGGTAACAAAAAAAGGTTAGAATAAAGAAACAAAAGCAAACGTAAAACGACAAACCTGCATGGTCACAAAACTGATAAAACATACATTCAGAAAGGAAAGATAGAGAAACAAAAGAAAATTAAATCAAAATAATGTTGTTAGTTTAATAAACCAAAAAGAGAAGGAAAAGGAACAACTATCAACCAACACACAGCAAACATCTATACAAACCACACAAAACAGCAAAACAAAAACACACAGTAAAATAAAATGAAACACCAGGAAGGGCCAGCGAGGAATTCTCAACTAAACTAAGTCGAAATTAAACTTCTCCAAGATCAACTAGCAGAAAGATCATTTCCGATTTAACCACTGAGACTCTAGTTCTCAGTGGTTCTTTCCATAGTAACTTACAATTCAAAGTTTATGTGTAAACATTTAAAATGATATACAAAATATTAATAATAAATTTCTCTAGAAATGATACACATATTTAAAGCACTTAGTTTACATTGGTTATTTTCTCCATGAGCTAGGATCAGCTAGGATTAACATATATAATATCCTCTTTGGCGTTCTTATCAAAGAACATGTGTATGTATAAATGAAGACAAACAATGAATAAAACTCTTTCGGGTTTAAAATAAAGATTTCTTAAAACATCAGAAAATAAACACAACACATAAGTCTTATAATACATTATCAATATAAAACATGAAATGCATGAGTAGTACATCACAAGTAAAATTCTAATGAACTAAAATGTATAAAACGAATAAGTATAAAAGATAAAATATCAATTTCTGAAAACATTCAGAATATCAAAGATAGAATGCAAATGTAAGTAAAATTACAATAAAACCATAAAAATTCCATAAGAATTAATAAAATTCATTAAAATCCATTGTAAAACATATAAAACACAGGACTTTAAAACCAAATCACAATCTCTAAAAATTTTCAACAAACTCAATACATAATAAAATTAATGTATATAAAGGTTAAAAAAAGTTTACACAAAAAATTCCACATTCAATTCTATTTACATTGATGTAGCTCAGAACGGCCTCCACGTACTTAACATATTTCCTAACGTCCAGAACGTTTCCATATGTAAATACCATATGAATTTCTTAAATTTGTAAAAATTTCACGGCGATAGAAAAAATGGTTTGAGTCTGCTTGAACCCCACACCTCGGACATAGATCTGCCTCTTGTATGCAGAATTTTTTCAGATAACTAGGAAATCTTCCATGTCCAGTAAGGAATTGGTTGACATCAATATTATTGCAAAGGGTCATATGCTTCTTAATCGGTATAAATCGTAGATGTTCTTTATTTTTCTCGGACTCGGACCATCTGGATTTCCACTCTGTTAAACAATCCTCCAAAATTACTCTGTTTGCTATCCTTCTTGATCCAGGAATTTCAATATAATCAGCACATTCAGACAAAGCAGCCAAGTGTAATGGGTATTGAATAACTGTAATTGACGCTATAAATCGTATCAGGCCTTCATATTTTTTTCGTGTAATTTCGATCATTAATAGAGACTTCTTGGATGTCGGTGGAAAGCTACATAAGATTGGAGGGAGCATCAGTTTGGAGTTTCGAGTTTCAGATATCGCCATTTCATTCAGATTCACTTTTTAGATGAGCATTTTTAGATGAGCATTTTTAGATGAGCTTTGTGATAATTCTTAGTAGTTTGAATTCTAGCTGCTGGATACGCTGAAGATCTCCATAAGTATATTTGTGGAAAGTTCCAGAACTGATAAGTGTTTCTTTTGGTCCAGTACCGATGCAATTAAATTATGATGTTCTTTCATATTTATTTGGAATGAGAATATAAGTTACGCAGACAGACTACATGCACTTTGTGCTCTTGAAATTATCTAAGCCTGTTGAAAAATCAGTATCGGTGCTAATGGTCTTATGACAAATGAAATTGTAGAGTCATTAGGTTATTCCGAAGCAGGAGAGATGAAAAATGAGCAATGCCCTCCCCGGGACTCGAACCACGGATCTCTCGAATTCGCGGCGAGCGTGTTGATGACTACACCACGAAGGCAAGCTAAGAAGGTGGGAGAAATACCTTATAAATTTGTACAGTGAATTTTACTTTATTTGTTTAGTAACGTCCCATAACACATGATATTTCATCAGTGAGTTCTTACTTTAAGTAATATATTCAGTGATTTGTTTAAAACCGTTTTTCTCATCAATTTATAAGTTATTTTTCTCTCTCCTTCCAGCATATTTGGGTACAGCACACTCGGTGGGTATTCGAGAGGTCCAGGGTTCGAAAACGAGCCGAGTAAGTGCCGGTGAGGCGCATTGCTATTTTTTCATATTTCCAGCATAAAAGATCTAATGGCTTTATAGTGGCGAACTAAAAAGGATAATGCCCAATAATACATCACCACTAGGATTTGGCGACTGGGTCCCATAATTCCCAGGCAGTCGCCCTTTAAAAGAGGGAATATACATGACATTTCTTCCCTCCTTTCAGCATTCCTTCGTAGTGTAACGGTACCACACTCAGCGCCTATTCGAGAAGCTCAGGGTTCGAGTCCCGGCTGATTGCTGAGTTTGAGTTTTTCATAATTCCAGCATCAAAAAACGTAATGTTTCTACAATTTTTTTCTTCTAAGGCATTCGAAACCCACGAGCAGCCCTGCGGTCAAATTGCAGAGCATTAACCAGCGTTCAGATCCCACCGGAAGAACTAGTTCCGGAGGAGTATTAGCCTTTTTCATTATGTGAATAGCAGCTATTTTCCCAAATCCTTTCCTACAGTATCCATTTCCTTGGACAGAAATCCCTTGCAAAATTTGGCCTAATTTAGCATACAGATTCAAAGGAAGGCTCAGTAATCTTCTTTCAATATTATCACAAGTTTAGTTTTTTCCCACATATTCAAGATAAAAATTTCGATGAATATAGCATATTTTTATCCCTGTGGGGAGAGACCTGTTCTAAAATCTCTGGAATGTCGTAAATATATTACATGTGTGAAGCTGAATTTTGTTTGGCTTAAATGCACGCTTACATCCAAGAAAGAATCTTAAATGGATGAAAAGATTACGCATAAAGGAAATTCTAATTCAGTTTGATTTACTAGAATTAATTATGTTACAACTATCTTTCTGGGAGGAACATTACTTTCTTTCTCATTTTATCTCTTATTTGTACCGATGATGCCCAGCGATATATACGATGCCAGGTCGACGGAGAAGGAATTCAAGAAAGAAGAACAAGTTTGGCTCTACAACACGAAGTGTTATCGCAGTTTCTTTTCCAAGCTACAGACATCGTGGGAATGCCCTAACATGTGATTAAGAAATTAAACGATGTAGTAATGCGCAAACAAAAACACCTTCTTCTAAATCTAAGGCAGCCTTGCACCTCATTATGGCAATGAGAATTAGTGCTGGTCTTGGGGATTGCAACTTGCGTTTAACCTGGACTTGCGTTTAAGAAGGGACGATGTTGTAAATATTTTAATCGTTTATGATTTTCTGTATTGTTGCAATATTTTGTATTGTTTTATTTATTTAATGTTTTTAGAATGGTAATGTTTATGTTTTGTTTAGGTTTAATTTTATTGGTGACCACGTGTTCTGTAATTAAGTGTTTATTTGTTGCATAGAATTGTAGACCTTTTAATTCCGAGTACAAAATCTTTACAATTATAAAAAAGTTTAGTTAGAAGTAGAGATATAAGTAGTTTCTTAACGGAATTTGGCGAAAATTTCTGTAGCCGAGTTGGCGACATTTGGGGATTTTTCCTTAACTTGCCGACTTTCTAGAAGATTCGCAAAAGCACATTATGGAAGCTCTTTGACCGATTTTTTCCAGAAGTTTTCAGAGCCCGTGCTGCAGGATAGTATATTATTATGTCTTCTTTATTTCTTAATAAAAATATTCCCATATGAGCTGATGCGAAACGTGAACGTGTACTTCAACAATTGCATCTACGTTTTTGATACATTTATAACAATATATTTGAAGTTGGAAAGCGAAAAGAAGGACAAATAAATATTAATAAGAGAGGAAGCTGAGAAAAAGATGCGTAGATTACAGTATGGAGACAAGTGAAGTTTTAGTTATAATTTATTTAACCTTATTCTTTAATTAAATTTTGATTTTCAAAATCTAATTGTTCTCCGAGAGACTTTCTTCTCTGTGTATTGACATACGTCTTCGGCGTTATATGTCAACCATACATAAATTTTAAAATGATACAATTAAAAAACATTGTTCTAAGTGTGTTACTATTTTTAAGGTAAAAAAAGGAGAAGTATCCAAATTTAAGAAATGAGACCTAAGGGTCTATTCAATATTATAGTTCCTGTTTCATATTTCTTTTTCTACATGTGTGCTTTCTATCTGTGTGAAATTTTAAAAAGTGTCACGGCAGAATTTTACGTCAAGGATAAAATATATCATTACCAACCTTTCAATCTTTCTAATGTCCCCATACAATTTAATAGCATATTATCTCTCAGTACAAAACGTATATATGTTTCTTAATTGTCATATTGCTTTTTTTGATGCTGGAGAAGTAAAAGCATGAGTAATGCCGTCGCGGAACTCTAAAATGAACCTCTAGAATATACACCGAATATGCTACCGTTACACCACGAAGGCATGCAGAAAATAGGAAACTTTTTAATGGGCGACTGGGGATTAGAGGATCCAATCGCCAAATCCTGGTGGTGAAGGATCATCTTCCACAACCTTTTAGTTCGGGCGCCAGGAGTAATTAGGATTTTTTATATGCTGGAGAAGTGAAAGATTAAGCAATGCCCTCACCGGGACTCAAACCTGGGACTCTCGAATACGCGCCGAGTGTGCTACCGTTACAAAACGAAAGCATACAGAAAGGAGAAAATACCTTATAATAAATACTTCGCAGTGAAGATGTAATGCAAATAATAATCATTTTGAAAGGCTTCTGTTTAGTGAGTCTTTGAAATTTTTAATTAAAACGATCTAATTGCTTATACCTTTCGAGAGCCTTTCTATTAAAATTGAAACCATTCGATCACAGTTAATATGATAGTTATGTCACTTTTGAGGATTAAGCTTCGTTTCCTTTTTCCCGTCTTGTATGCGTGTGGTTCAATCTATCTCACTATTTCACTACCCATTCATATCTACCTGTGTATGTTTATATATAAGTATAAAAAAGAATAACTTAGAATTATGTATAGAGAGTTATATATAAACATAGAGAGAGAGAGAAAAGGAATGTATGTACGAGTGCATTTGCTCTAAAATTTCATAAAATTACATTGTCAACAATTTTTACAGTTTAATGAAGATATCACAAAGAGTAAATTTTATGGAATGCTGTCGTTATTTAGTAACGGCATCTTATTACTGCCAAAAATTATTTAGTTGCAAAATTTAACTAACAGTGCAAATTTAAACATATACAGATAATTCGAATCTAGCTTAGAACTTGATGCTTTAGATTTGCAAGTTTCATCTTAGACACAGATTTAGCCATCCGAGAAAGCAGAATTTATATGAAAGGGAAGATAAACAGGTTTATATATTCTGTTCCAAATAATAGTTTATTGTTACTCTGAATCTCCCTCAGTGTGGAAGCGGCTTAATTTCCCAAGACATAATGCATAAATACGTTTACAATATTGCATGTGTAAATTAATTGAAATAAGAACTTGCATTAAAATCCTTAAAGTTTTGTCTTTAATTAGAGAATGTTCAAAACTGGATACTGGCTTTGTATTTCTAAAAGGTTTAGCTGTTCACGGCCTAGGCAAATTCCCGCATTTATTAAGAAATGAAGCAGCGATAATCAGACAACAAGTTCTTTTTTTGCTCATTTATTTCATCATTTGACATGGCATTTTTTGCCCTAAAGCATACACGAAATCTCTCGTAACAATGTGGTTTAAGTTTCAAACAGTTGTATTGTATTCGAGGATTTAAAATAAGTAAAATCAAAAAAACCTGATATTAAAATAAGAGCATTTCAGCCGCCTGACGTTACAAAGTAAGGTAAACGTGAAAGCATCATCATTTTAGAATTATTAAGTTAATGAATCATATGAATAGCTCTTGAATCTAAAATGCAATAAGCTGTTTCCAGAAGAATTATTTATTTGAGATGGTTACTCACAAATGTATATCTTCAAAATACTATATTAACAACGTAAAGACTACATAATTCCCCATATTTGAGATAGCTATTTTATGTTACATAAATATTATTCCCTTAACAGCTCAGAGAAGCTTTGATATCTAACATATAGGGCTTTAATCTTTTACATACCAGTGACCCTTTTTTGGAACATCCTGTTTAATATTTTCTAAAAAATAAACTACCATGGCTGTCAGTTTGAAAAAATTACTGTTTATTATAGAAGGTATAATTGATTTTTTTGACATAAAATTTATTTTCTAAATATGACAAATTTCTAAACATCAGCTTTTTTACGATTTTTACAGTGCATAAAAATTCTATAAAATTCCTAAAAATTCAAATCCCCCCCAAAACTTTCCCCATCATACTTGCAGAGGACAACCTTAATGAGTCAATAAAAAAATTCAAATAATAACAAGAAATATTTTCTCAAAACAGAGTAAAATTGCAATGTTAAAAAAAAGGGAACATTGTCATGTAACAATATGCAAAATAAGTGATATCATGCGTATGTTTTTCTTTATTAGATTTAAAATACATCGTAAGCATGCCCTTTTATAGAGGCATTAATGGTGCGTCATTTCTTTTTGTAGAAAGGAGGGCTCAGAGGACTAGAAGGAGGAATGATCTCTGTCACCAAAGGGGTGTGGTAATTGGTTTTAGTTGTATTTCCCTGTTTTAAGCTCACATATCTGCTTAGTTCGTTTGTTAGAAATGTCACCACCTGCTTCACAAGGATTTGGTTGTTTATATTAGGTATCTCGGTAAGTTCGAAAAATGAAAATTTGTCTCTTAGATCAAAAGTTGTCTCTGAACTACTATCTTTTATTGACAATCCAGAGAAACACAAAGTATTTTTCGATAACTTTTTTCATCGCACAGTTTGCCCACAGATTTGTCTAACAAAAGTACAGAACGAGCAAAAGTGACGCAAACAGCAAAACAGATGTTGAAATTTCAACATAGAGAATTTGATTACCTATGCCATGGAGAAGTTTACATGCGCTGTTGGAACGACAATTCTGTTGTAACTGTTACATCACATTTTATCACTCAACCATTAGAAAATGTGTCCGATCTTAAAAAAAATAAAGTTGATGTTCTCCAACCTTACATTATAAAAGTATATATTGAAAGAATGGGTTGAGTAGACCCTTTGGACCGACTTCTTGGAGTTATCGAACAAAATTCCTCAGCAAAAAAATGTACTGTAACATATTTATCAGCACATTGGATATAGTTGTGGTTATTGGGTGTATCTTACTCACTGATTTAAACAAAAATAAAACCACTTTAGAAATAACTCAAGGGAATTTTAGAAGAGAAATTACTTTGAATTTGTTTCGAGCGGAACCTAAAATTCTTATTAAACTTGGACCTCGTGCCCAGCAGTCAACGTCTGCAAGAAAATCAGATGCACATTATATAGTTACATCATCACAAAGGCGTTGTATGGTGTGAAAAAAAAACTTGTATTTTGAATGCCAAAAAAAAAAAAAAAAAAATGCTCCATGTACACTGCTTCCCGCAATAGCATGGATACTGAGAACTGCTAAAAAGGATTAAAAAAATTAGTGTTTTATACTTTTGTGCTACTGGTTGAAATTCCATATGCCTTCAAAAGGATAAACTATTTTATTTTTTAGGAAGGTATTTTGCATTTTTAAAATCGCATTTATTCGCATTATGTAATTGTTAGCCAAGCTTGTGTAACTTAATTATTTCTTTATACATTTTCGTTGCATTTCTTATAAAATAGTAAAATAGTATGCTAATTACAAATAATGTATGAATGGAAATGGAACTTTTGGGAAATCAAAGGCAGAAATTTTTATGGCGATGTTTTATTTTATAGTCTTTGTGGGTGTATTCTAATGTGAATTTGATGAATTAATTGTGATTTTTATTTCTGGATCATAATGCGGCATGTAAAAGGTTAATATTATTTTTGGAAGCTTTCAGTTTTCACAAAAACCAGAATACATACCTAGCTACAGTATATGCCATACGTTTAGACATACGTTTTTGAAGTTTTCACTATAGCTAAATAATGTTTCAGAATTGTAAGAACAGTGCTGATAGGCACATTAATAAATAAAACACATTGTAATCTGCGCCATTATCACAAAGCTTATTTAGAAAATAATCATGTATCCAATTTTATCATTAACTGCAGAGCATATGTGAAGTAAATATATTGTTTTCTAGAAACAGCTGTGCAGAGCAAAATACTGAATAGTAAAATTCACTATTTTGCCCTACAGGTGTAAAATAGCGAATTAAGTTTTTACATTTAAGGTGCATGTGTTTTGAAATCCAGGATTTTGTAAATATTTATGTGATTAAAGTTTTGAAATCCATGATTCTGTAAATATTTAAGTGATGAACCAGATTTTATGGATTTTTTTTCCAGATTTATGGACGACATTAAAATTTAAGAGAAGTGTCTTCTGGTTATGTAGATGAACATTAAAACATAAAATTACAATTAAATTAACAATTACAATAAAATAAAAATTATAATATTTCTTGGAAAATCATCCATTACAGGAAGCAGAGTGTTTTGATATTTATATTTAAACTGGTACAACCGATTGAAACTTAGGTTATCCAGAATAAATGATTGATGTTTTTCATTATTATTATTTCACAATTACTTATGATGTGCATATTCGGAAATATACACACGCTAACATGAGCCATCTGTGTATTTTTTTAATGGCTTCAGAAAGTATCTCTTTACACCCTTATTTCTAAGAGCAATTCATGTTATGCAGAAAGACAAAAACAGCTTTCCTCGCAAAGATGTTGCGCTTTGATGATGAAGATTTATGGTGTTTCTCTGAAATACTTTTTCTATTTATGAATTGTTCTTCTATTTTCTTTCAGAAGTCACGTATTAAGACTCCCAAATAGGACATTTACTCAAATTGATGCTTTAAAAGAAAAAATACATATGCATGAGGCTTAACGACTTCGTATCTGAAAACCAGTCATCATATAGAAAAGATACATAGATAGAACAGAAAGTTTATACGCTATAAAAGCTCCTTTCTTGTTCTAGGAATAAAATATAGCAGAATGGAATATGAATGATACTAAAGACTCAAATATATTTATATATTCGACTGATTGTAGAAAGCGGAGATTACAGCATTTTAGAACCGGCTCAAAAATAACTTTTTAATTAGTCAACAATGCAACGAACAGTTTTCTATGAAACATTTTTGTAGTTTAACAATTCACGAGAATACTGTAGTTTGTGCCCAAATGTCATGATAATAAAAGAAATATAGGAATGTGTACATTCACTGTCGCATATTTCAAGATAGCAGTTTCTTTGGTTTTGCTCGAATGTGCTCATCAACCTGCATGGTGTATGGATTTTTTAATTTTTAAATATTCCATCGATTTGTTGTTGACGACGGATGTAAATCTGTAGAAATATTAGGCTTTTTTGAAACAGGAAATGTTAAAAGTGTGCATTGCTCTAGCCGGGACTCGAACCCTGGACCTCTAGAATACGCATCGAGTATGCTTCCCATTACATCACCAAGACATGCGGAAGGACGGAGAAAATACCTTATGTACTCCGTGTTGTAAAGAGCGACTGAGGATTAAGAGATGCAATTGTCAAATTCATTTCTATCAGAAGGGGGCCGTGGGCAGAGTAAGTTTGGCAACCATTCATATACGTATTGCTTTTCATATTGACTGGGTGTTATGAAAGTTTCAAATTTAAGTTTCGCAAGATATGTTTGTAGGGAAACCAGAATAGAATAAGTTTTCAATAAATATAGATCTCAAATAACTTTTCGTTTTGTCTGAATAAAAACAAAAGTGCCCTTCATTCTTAATTAAGTATTAGCATGCGTAGTGGTATTATATAAATTCCTGTAAAACGTAATTCACTTGTAATAATTATGCAATAACAATTCTTTATTAATATACAGCATGTTCAGGAACAGTCAGTCAAAGAAAATGCTTTGGGTCGAAATTTAGGATTTATATTACATTTTTATGTAGAGTATTTTAATCTACGTGTTTCGACACAAAAGCAAAATCAAATTTTATATGAGTTGATAGCCTGTTGTTGACCCATATCCGGATTCTACGTTACGCATTATGTTAAACTGCAAAGTTTTTGCAAAAATTCCAGCAACGGGTTTATAGGCATATATTTAATAACATGCTTTGTAAATTAAACTTTCTTGATTTCATATTTTATAATTCACAAATTAAGTTTAATCCAATCAAAATTCACAAAATGATTTTGATTTATTTTAAAAATTTGTATTTTTAAATAATTTTTATAAATTATTGATAAAGCATTTTGACTTCTAGTCTTAACAATTTTGCTTCACTGAAGATTTTGTTCGTATGGAATTTCTTTATTTTCATTTTGTAAATTATGCGAAATAAATATTTATTAATGATACACGAAATGGTATTTTTTTAATGTATATAAAACATTACGGCTTATTTTTTTTTCCTTTTTAAAAGTTAGTTCTTACCTTCTGCATTTAATTATGTGCTATTATACTTAATTTTATCTAATTTTCAACGAAATGTATTTGCAGATTTGAAAATGGCGCATGACATATGTATTTAATATTTCTATATACTTCAAGTGATACGCAAAAAATATTGCAATTGAAACATGCTGTCCTCTATTCTCAAAATATTTCATAGTGACAAAATCTACTAGAATGTAAGATTTGGTTTTCTTTTATGTGTATAGTAAATGCAGTAAATAATAATAATTCTGAAGATGTTTCATATTAAAAGGTATTGTGTAGCATTAACTTCATAATATATTTTAAACAAACTGTTTGTTATATTTGAAAGGCCGTTAATACTGTCATCTAAAAAGGCCTTATGTTTCAAAGCATAATGTACTTTCATATAATCATAAGAAGTAGAATAATCACTTTATCAATTGAATCAAACTGCGATCATTTCTATAAAAATGGAATTATCACTCAAATTGAAAAAGCTCAAGGTTATGTAGAATTCATCCGCAATTATTGTATTTGTATGTAATTAGTATTTAATAGACAACAAAAACACGAACTTAATCAACTAAATCTAAGAAGATACTTTTTAAAAACAAAACATAAACTCATTTCTCAAACCCAAAATATATTTACATACATAAAATATTTTCGATGTGGACTTCAAATTCTGATTTCGAATATATTTGTTTGTTAAGACCTGAATATAGTCATTAATAAGAGAATTAATTATAGTTGTAGTTACACTTACTTTCGCCCTATTCTTATTTCTGTTACGTTTACTGTTGTATTAGAATTTGATAAAATTCCTAAACATTTATCCTTCTTCTGTGCACATATTGCTAATTTTATTTCAATCAAGGTCTTAGCACCTGTACCTCTAATCTTCCTTTCAAAGCTACCAAACTGTGCAACTTAAATGAGTTCAAATAACGAAACAATCTCAATTTAGAAAAATAGTATTGACAATTCAACCTTCGTCATTTTATCTGTCATATTTCTGAAAATTGAGCAGACTGACTGTATTAACTATACCGACTTTGGTGAGTTTGTTTACCCCTTTGTTATTTTAGAAATTTGCTTTTAGAAATCGGCAAAAATTGGGTTGGTTAATTATTTCAATATGACATAACATATGGCGATGTCTGGTTAAGGGGATGAATGCTTCAGAGAGAACTTTTCTAAGGATAAGTAACTCGTAATCAATTACATTGCACATGGGAAAAATCATGAAAGTCATGTAGTCAAATATTTTAGAAGACAGAATCATGAAATTTGGTATTAATATGCATTTGTAACAGAGAATGAAATTTACAATTAAGTCATTTTATATATGCATGATTATCACTAAAGGTCATAGCGCAGGTATGACCCAAATCCATGTTAAAATCCAATTAAAATGAGGTCACAATTAAAATAAAAATTTCTAATAAGTCGCATTTAAAATGAATCTATAATCCCCTCTCACAACCAGACAGGTAGCGCAGCTTGACGGCACATGGGACAGGAGATAGATCAACTGACCTTGTGGCAGTTGATCAAACAACTGTTTCAGCGAAGCAGTTTTCAACTCTAGTGTGATCTTAGGAGGGTCTGGAGAGATGCAACTGTCCTCCAAAGAATGCTCAATACATGCTTTATAGGTTTATAGTCAGGAGATCTGGCTGCACAGTCCATGCAGCAAATAATCTCATTTTCCAGGTTTTCTCACTTTCCTTCGACTAGTTGAGCCCTATGTGGACGACCATTGTTGTCCATTACTACGCCTTTGAAAACTGGCTCACAGTGCTTTGAGGTTTCATCTCTATAATTCAGAATAATCAGGGAGCCTGTTTCAAGCACATGAAGGTGTGCAACAATTAAACATAATGCCTGCTGAAACTATTACACCTCCGTATCCATAATGATAATTTTCTCTGATGAGGGAGGGGTGGTGTCATGTTCCAGAGTGTCCAGACGCAGTTATACCAGGCTGAATCTCGACTGATCTGTAAAAGGCATGGTGTTTAGTTTCCAAATCTGGTTTAGGGCACATGTTGCCTGCACATGCTAAACGCGTTCCTTTTATGCTGTAGTGAAAGGAACGCATATAATGGGTCTTCGGCCATAAAGCTCTATCTCATAAAGCCTTCGGCTCGTGAGACCGTGATACTCGGGTTCTAGTTGCTGCACAGTGGTCAAGTGTGAGCTTCAAAGCAGTAGCTCCAAATAATGATTTTCATTCGTTATTGTGGGTGTTGAATACAGCGAATATCGTGAAGGAGTAGCAGCATAGAAATCGCGAAGTACCCGTCATGAGGTTATATCTCCTCCACAATCATAGCTCCGCAAACATACTCGTATATGCTTACGTACTCGACTCTGAATATTTGCATAATTCTTTGACAGCATAATTAGTACATTTAGTTCAAAGCATTTTTTAAAGATGGGCATAATTTGCAAATTTGATAAATTCTGCGCACGAATGTGTTTTGTCAATGCTTTAAATTTGATACCACCAAGCTCTCGTTCGAATTAAGGATCATTTGCAATGTGATGATTATATTTCTCCATTATTCACCTTGCGGAGAATAAATATATATTACATTTAGTGACATTAGATTTATCTCACAACCTGAGATGTCAAAACAATGCTGCAATTTTAAATGTTTGGTTGAGTACCTGAATTAAATAGTTGAGATTAAGCAAACAAATTTTAATCTTACATTATTTGCTTGAAACCCGTTATACCAAATACGTTGTACTGCGTGATAATAAATCTTTCAACGATTAATGACATTTTAGAGTCGCTCTATCTTAAAAATAATAACTTGTACTTAATTCTCCATATTTCTCTACTTTTGATTAATTTCGCTTTCCCAAAACTGTATTTTTACAGAACAGTTTTCCTGATGCGGCATTATACTCTTAAAACCGTGCCAAAAGCATGTTTCTACAAGGCTTCTCTTTAAGTATATGTCGTATTTGTATTAAATTACATGAACGTAAACTCTGCAACGTTTTTATTTTTTGAACATTTTCAGATTTTTTAATTTCCATGCAGTAAATATAGACTACAATTTCACATGTTTGAACTTCAGTCAGATGAAATTTTGACGAAATACCTGTCGGAACTAGAAGGGAAGCGATTATCAAAACATACTATTCGAAACCAATACTAATTCAAAATAAAATTTCTAATACATATTTTTTAAGGAGGTGTGTTAAAGGATTTGAGGGATTTGTCTGATCTTGGCTGCTCGACACTTATTTCTATTCATTCTTCGTCATTTTTCTAAAAAATGAAAATCTTATGCATTATCTATATACTATATTTTAACTCGTAGTTTTGAACTAAGTATTTAATAACCTATACTAACCTTTAAAAGTATGACAATTTTGGTCATATCTCATCTTTTAAAAAAATATATAAAATATAACTTCTTACATTTACTCTCCTATAAAGAATGTTCCAAACAGCTAGTTTTTCGTCATATTATTACAGATAGTTTTAGAAATATGCCCTTTGATATCTCACATTTTGGTTTACAAATTGTCGAAATTATATGATTTAGAATATTGGCACCCGATTTTTTTAAGGTCGAATTACTAAGTGGGACAAAATGAAAATAGTTGCTGTTGACCAGAAAAATTTGATATATACTTTATTATTCTATCATTAAGTAAGCAGGTTTTAACTCAATTAGTTGCCCTCTAGATGTTACTTTAAGCTTAATTTGCTGCTAAAATGTCTAGAAAGAAAATAAAAAGCATAATTCCTGAAAGATGCAACTAAAATTTTAAAAGAATTTTATTAGAATACAAAATTTGTAGAAATGTAACTATAAAAATAACTGATCATTCTTGTGTTAACACTGAAAACAAGTGTTTCAAAAAGAAAGAAATTAGAAGAAAGCATATCAGTTTGCTGAAAACCGCTTCAAAGGATTTGTCTGTTAAACGCAAAATATCGCCAGGTTCAAACGATATTTTGAGAACACTTTTAACCCATTTCATTTTACCAAGTATTCCATCGAATTGGAAATATTCCACCCAATGTTCCACCGCCAAATATTCCACCCAATTGGAATACAACAATAGTAAGATTAACCGCCGAGTACGGGCACCAAAATTAAGAAATGAGAATGCTCCATAGAAAAATACGAATATTACATTTCTCGCACAGAAACCTTGTCCTTCCTTCTTTTTGTTGGGGCAATCAGTGCATCTTCTTAAAATGATTTTCATCTTTTTAGGTGAAGATTGCTTGTTACAATCTTTTGAAAGTATTTTTCTTTACGTTTAAAAGAAAGCATTATTTGCTGCCTCCGTTGATTTATGTAAACTTCCATTAAATGCAGTAACAATAATTTGAGATAAGAATGCTTGTACTAAACTGGATTGGTGGCTCTTCTGTAGAATGTAAGATTATTCTTGCATTAACTGCTGCAACATTTAAAATCCAGAAAAAATTCACCATTGGCTATTTTTTCAATACTTTAGCTGTATGATATGCTGCTGTCATTTCATTGACAACATGTGCTGTTCCATGGATTAGATTACATAAAAAAATAATCACCGCTTTTTTTCAGCATTCTAACGCATTCGTCGATTTTATTATAATTTCCCGTAGTTGATAAAAGGGTATGGTGGCATGGTGGTTATGTACTTGGTGTATATCCTTGAATTGACATGACTCCATTTACTTAAACATAACCTTTATTCACACACACCATAACTTTAAACACAACTGAAGTAACATGACGAAATAACAAAACCACTAAACTAAAATTCAAAACATTCTATGCTGCAGCTAACGGCGAAGTGAGTGAGTTCACTGCCGCGCTAGCAGTTTTTACATAAACCAAACCACATGACGTGGATTGGCTGCGCAAGCAGTCGAACATTAGATTGCCACAGAATATTCCCCCAGTGACACAGTCACGACACAAATGGGGTTGGCTGTAAATTTCCAATTTAAGATATGCACATTCAAATAACAGTTATACTTTAAAATTGTACGTACAAAAAGAAATACAAATATATGAATAGTAATAATACAATGCATAACTTAGTTAAACAGAAATAATGAAAAGTTAATAAGCATTTTATGTAACTCTCAATACGCATGCAAAAGAAAATATTCCAAGTATTTATACATTGTAACATTTGCAGCAAACTACAAGAAAAACCTTTAATCATATTACAGTAATTAGTTTTTTAGGAAAATGAACACGACGTCCACTTCGGGTAACTATTTGTTTTGGAACAATTTTTGAGTCTTCGCAGACTTCCTGTGGAAACTGGGGAATTACAGGTGAATTTATACATTCTCACAACATATATGCTGGTTTTAAACGATCGTTTGTGACTGTAATCTTTTTGTTATTTACCTCAATAATAAAATTTTCATCCATTCGTTTAACCTCGGTATGAGGACCAGTGTAAGGTGGAGTTAGAGGTGGTTTAACAGAATCAATACGCAGAAATACATGAGAACAGGTTTGAAGTACTGGATGTACATAAATTGGTGATTGAATATGCCTAAAGGTTGGAATAGGTCTAACTAAATGCATGACTGATCGAAGTTGTGACACATAAGATTCAGTAGGCGATACAATATTTGTAGCATTCAGCATAGATGACGGTAATCTAAGTGTAGTACCGTAGACAAGTTCAGCGGAAGTAGCATTTATATCTTTCTTAATGGCAGATCTACTACCCAACAGAACAATAGGCAGAATTTCAGTCCATTTTAGGTTGTTATGAGCCATTATTGTACTTTTAAGTTGCCTATGAAATCTCTCAATCAGTCCATTGGACTGAGGATGATAAGCAATAGTTCTAATGCGATGTGTAGCCGAAATTTTCATTAAATCCTTAAATAAGTGAGATTCAAAATTTCGGCATTGATCAGTTGTTATTGATATCGGGCAGCTAAATCTTGCTATCCAGTTATGCACTAACACTTTGCAAGTCGTCTGAGCTGACATGTCGACAGTAGGTATGACTTCTGGCCATCTGGTAAATCTGTCAATAATTGTCATGCAATAACGGTTACCTTCAGACGGTGGAAGAGGACCTATGAAATCAATATGGATATGTGCAAATCTTGCATCGGGCAAGGACAAGGTACCCAACGGTGATTTCGTATACCTATGAATTTTAGAACGTTGGCACTGTAGACATGATTGAACTGCAATTTTAATAAATTTCTTCATATTAGGCCAAAAATAGCGCTTAGTAATTAATTTTGTTGAAGTTGAAATACCAGCATGAGAGAGACAGTGAAACTTCTGAAATATTTTAGAGCGAAAAGATTCAGGTATGAACGGTCGAGGTAAACCTGTATCCATATTACAGTAAAAAGCAACATCTTCTAAAGAAAAGTAATGTTTCCCAAGTTTAAAAACTGGTGAAGATTGAGATAAGTAATTTTGAATTTCAGAGTCCTGACTTTGTGCTTCGGATAACTTTTTATAATCAATATATTGATTATCAGATACTTCATCTATTTCTACCCTAGATAAGGCATCAGCAACGATATTGTCACGACCTTTTATGTATCGTATGTCAGTGGAAAATTAGCCAATAAAATCAAGATAACGAAGTTGTCGTGGAGAACACTTTTCGGGCTTCTGCTCAAAAGCATATATTAAGGGCGTTTGGTCAGTGTAGATTGTAAAGACCCTGCCTTCAAGCATTTGCGAAATTTCCTAATAGACAAATAAATTGCCAATAGTTCTCGATCATAAGTTGACCATTTCCTTTGACTTTTGCTGAGTTTAACGGATAGAAACGCAATGGGTTCCCAAACTGAATTATGCAGTTACATTAAACAGCTACCAACCGCAACGTCCGATGCATCAGTACAAAGTTTCAAAGTCGCACCAGGATTTGGATGTTTGAGAAGGGTTGCCTCAGCAATTGCCTTTTTTGCATTTTCGAATGCTTTCTTGGCTTCGGCGTCCCATTCGAGAGGATATTCTTTTGTTTTGCTTGGTTGTGAAGGTTTCCTTTTATTAATGCGGCCTTCCAGTAACCTATTCATGGGAGCTAAAACATGTGAAGTTCTTGGGACAAAACGTCTCTAAAAATTAAATATGCCAAGAAATTTCCTTAGCTGAATTAATGTGTTTGGTCAAGAAAATTTTTGAATAGCTTCTACCCCAACGACTTCTTATAACAGGTAGACGGCTCACCCACAGAAAATTCGTCTGCTAGGATGTCTCCAACATATACCACGTGACTAATGCTCTTGGCGCTCTTGGGGAGTGATAGCTTAGACTGTTCATCGCCAGTTTGGCCCGCTTTTGATATGGCAAGTAGTGCTTTTTATTTCCGTCTCCTAGCAGTCAGCAGACAACGACCTCGAATTAGGTTGTTCGATTTTTTACAATTATATTTAGATATAACTTAACCCCTTTTTTGCTGAATATTTTATCTATATTTTTAATAATCGCTTTAAATTATTTGCACCATTGTTTAAGATGTTTAGGTTAAATAATTTTAGGAAGAAAATCTAAAATAAATAATAAAAAATGAGATGGAAACTTTAATTTGAATAACGTTAAAAAATTAATTGCACTACTGTTATAATATTTGAGAAGGTAAAAAAATCTCGTTTAATTTTAATGCATTGCATCCTAAAGAGACAAAGAAAATCACATTGTATTACATGTATTTATGCCATTGATGAAATACGAGTATATACTTACAGACTGTTGACTTTCAGCTGGAACTATAAACTATTATTGTCCAAACTTAATATAGTTTATGATACAAAAAGATAAATTATACTGAATTAATTAATTAAAATTATGTTTACTTAAATATATGAAAGTAAAATATTAAAGAAAAATATTTTACTTTCATATATTTAAGTAAACATAATTTTAGTTAATTTAAAGTCAGAAATAGTTTTTGGAAGAATTTCATTTACTTTTGACCTCTCGGTGTTAGCAATAGTACTTGCATTATGGAAATGTAGGATAGTAAATAATTTTTTATTTTTAAAAAGATCTTTATTAAGTAATTGATTATGCCCATTTTATTCAGTTACTTGCATATTAAAGTGCTTATAAATTCAGCAATGTCCAGAAAATAATTTCATGCAAACTTGGAAGCTACTGCCTTAACTGTACATTAAATTTAGTAAGATTTCATATTTTGCAGATCAGCTGTAAAATGTACATTTTCAAAATAAAATTTTCTTTCTGAATTATAAATTCAAACATGACAATACATATTCTATTTTATTCCTGTATCCCAATTAAATAAACACATTATGAAATGTGCATTTAAATATAGTATTTACTATAAAGTAAGTGGCTTAATTACAAATAAACACTCAAAAATTAAGTAAAACAAAAATATACTACTTATCATGAACACTAATCTTTTAAAGAGCAGAACGCACGTTTTGAATAAAAAGTTTTCGCTCTTCACCAGCTGCAAAGGATCCAACTTGCATCTGATGAAGAAAAAGCTTTTCGATTGAAAAGCATGTCCTGCTCATATTTTAAAAGTTTGGTGTACATACAAAGTAGTATATTTTTATTTTAAGTGGATTAATGCTTTATTTTATTTATTAAAATTATTTATTCTAAAGTATATCAAGAACAAGTACTAAAAATCACCTACTCAAAATGGTAGTCAAGTATATTCCAAATTTCTTATTTTTGATATGTGAATAAGTAATGAGCTTTTTAAAACAAAAACACACAATTTGGCCAAAATATAGAAACTAGTTATTGTTATATACTACATGAATAACTTTATGAAATACAATAATGCAATATAGGATCTTTAGGAAAACTATAAATGAAAAAAAAAAAAAAAAAAAACTTAATTGTACTAAAGTAGCAAATGAAGTATTAAATTACACACATATATGTATTCCAGGTCATACAGGTATACTGCAGAAGAATGGTAATTTTTCAGAATCATTTAAGAATTCTTTAAGTACATGCTGAAAAATATCATGAAATTTTAAAAGTGTAGTAATTTTTCATTGGAAAGAAATGTAAATATACCTACAATTAGAGTCAAAACAATAATATAATTGTCTGTATATGGGGATGGCATTTTTCCCTTTAGCCTTTTATTACATGAGAATTCTTATTTCGTGATTCTGTATTGGAATGGAAATCAAAGGGTCCTTTTGGACCACCTTACAGTTCTCTTAAAATTATTTTACAATAGTACGTACATTCAAAAACACAATTTGTAATACATCAAATTACAGGTCAAAAGGTGCCTTCTAGAGAAAAGAGGGTCAAGTGAAATTTAAAAGAAAATGAGTCACTTTCAAATTAGATTGTTAATGATGGGAAAAATTTGTGCTCAAGGCAATGTTGAAAAAAGTTAGTTTGATTTTGTCATCAACAATTCTTTCTTAATAAAAATCTATTAACAAAATTATATTTCACTGCATGCAGGTTCAACTTCTAAAATGAGCTCCACCTCTCTTTTCTTGAGATTATATTACTGAAACATAATAATGCACTCTCTTTTCTTGAGATTATATTACTGGAACAAAATAATGCAATCTTAATTACTGATTTCCACACTCATGTGTATGTCATGGGGGGATGAATACATCGTATTAACTATAACAAATATTTTATATTGAATATGTATCAAACGGTAACAAACTTCAACTCAGTATTTATTATTAGGATCAAAACGATATTACAGTTAAAAATTCTCTCACTCTCCTTTTTTTTTAAATACTATTTAAAATATGGTTAAGTTTTTTACATCACATTTTTTCAATTACATTAAATTTCTAACAGCATCGTAGATGAGACAGAATTATAATCCAGATTATTTTTATTTTAATTGATTTTATAGAAAATAATGATACAGCATTGAGCTCTATAAACGTAATCTGATTTTTAAAATAATGCTGTTTAACTGTTTATGTTCAATGTTGCATGAATCAAGATCTTCAGCTTTTTCTTTTTTTAACAAAGTAAACATATCGCACAATCTTTTCTCAATAATTTAATGCTAATAACAGCATTTTTCTTTTTTTATCGCAAGCACTAATTGTTTATGAAATCGAAACGCGTACGACTTGGCGAAAAAAAGTTAACGCCAATTGGCGCAGCTTTCTATTTCAACGGAATACACGGAAAAAACATATAAAATTCAATTATTTGTAAAGGATGAATCCAGTAAATAGTGTCACAGTATTTAATACATTTTGATGCTAATAATACATGCTGAAAATGTCATATACAGCGGCAATTTTCTTGTACAATATGGCTGAAAATTTCCAACCAATTCAACAGAGATAGTAAAACGACAGAAATACTGAAAATAAAATAATAAATCATTCAGTTTTAACTTACCTATGAAAGGTTACAGGTCCTCCTTTCACGAAACGTTCTTTACATCCATAGGCGCTGCAGCGAATAACCATTTTTACTTAAATTTTATGTGACCAAGCAGAGCAGCAATCTTTCGTCCCATAGAAAGCAATGTAAAGTATTTCCGGACTTTCGGAATTCGCGCAGCAGTCACGTGACACTAATGTTGGAACCGGTTGAAGGTTGCAATAAGCTCTCTACCAGTATATTATCTCGTTGTTCTACCCTCTCGGGTAAAGGTTTTAAACCCTGTTTAGATGCATGAAAACCCAAAAATTCCAAAGAAGTTAAACCAAAACTGCATTTAGATACATTAAGTTTTAACCCATAATTACTTAATCTTCCAAAAAGGGCTCTTAAGTGTATCAAATGCTCATTTTTGTCTTTTGACGCTATCAATATATCTTCGACAAAAGCAAATACTCCTGGCAGCTCGCGAGTTACTTCATCAATAAAGCGTTGAAAGGTTGCAGCTGCATTGCATTACCCAAATTGCATTCTTGTGCTCTCAAAAAGTCCAAAAGGAGTGGCAATAGCCGTTTTATAGATATCAGAGGAATTAATTGGAATTTGGTGATATGCTTTGACTAAATCCAATCGAGAAAATACCTTTTTTTCATGTAACTCCGCTGCAAAATCGCAAATATTGGGAATAGGATACTTATCCTTCACTGTCTGAGCGTTTAACCTCCGAAAATCTCCCACAGGTCTCAATTCGTTTGTGCCCTTTTTTGACACCATGTGAAGAGGAGAGGAGTAATTAATTTTAGAGGGTCGCATGTGACCTAAATTGATCCTTTTCTGAATTTCATGCTTAGCAATTTTTAATCTATCTGGAGCTAATCTCCTTGGCTTGCACGAAACAGGAGGACCAATGGTTTCAATGAAATGCAAAAGTATTATGCTTAACAGTCTCATTGATATCAGGAAGCTTTGACAGTGAAGGATAGTTAGACAGTAATTTATCATAAATACAATTTGAAATAATTGTTTTAACAGAATATAAATGTGTGTTAATTACACTGCAATTAATTTTTAAATGTGTTTTTAAATCAACAAGTTTTTTGTTCCTTAAATCAGGTAATAAATCAAAATAATGCAAGAAATCAGATCCAATAATATTTGTTGATACTTTACACACATAAAAAGTAAAATTAAAATTACGACGAAGTTCAAGGTCAATACTTAACGTTTTCTGTCCATAAACTTGAATAGGGCTACGTACCATTTGCTGCAGAAAACGTCATGATAGATGTTTGGCGCGCTTCCTGTCTTGCTTCTGAAAGAAGACTGACGTCTGAGCCAGGGTCGCACAAAAATATTCTATTCGATTTCCTGTCTCTAATGAAAAGGCGACGAGACTCAGAGGGTAAAGCGCATATCTCCACTACACTTTCCCTGGCACATTTCCCTGAAATGTACATGGTGGAACACACTTTTTAGCTTTATCGCTAAATTTATGACGATACCAACAATAGGAACAGTTCGAAGCAGCTTTAGTTGAAGGGCTTCGTTTCCTGTTATAGCGATTTTTGGAAGTACTGCGTGATTGTCGTAGAGACAAAAAACCTCGCTACGCAATTTGCACAGTTCCTCCAACAGGGAATCTAATTTAGTATTCTCAGAGACATTGAGAGGTACACGCGAAGAAACTGCTTACCTGATCGGATGTAACCTCCAACATTCTATCCGCGATACTGGCAGCTTTCGATGAATCGAGTGGCTCAACCGACGCTAGAATAGACTGAACATTTGGCGGTATCTGGTGCATGAATAATTCCAGTAATAAAGAGTCAGGCACATTGTACTTTTCAACCCTCCTAATCATTACTCGTAGAAGTTCTGATGGCTTTCTATCTCCAAGTTGCTCGTAGGTGAGTAATTTCCGTATTTCACTCGTACTGCTTTCACCACAGCGTTCCGTAATAGTAGCTTTGAGGTCTTCGTAAGAAGAATCTGTACGTTCCCGGAGAATGATATCTCTAACCAACGCAGCGAATTCCGGCGGCAAATGAGCGACGCAGTAGTTAAATTTAGTCTTTGAATCCGTGATAGGCTTGGGTGCGGCTAAAGCAAAAGTTGCTTCACACATAGCAAACCACAATGCCGGGTCAATCGGATTGTAAATTGGAATCTTCACAGCTGCTGTTTCCTCCATGTAAGCGTCCGAAGGGAAAAAACACAAAAGTTCTGGAACAAGCTCTTGAACGAACAACCAGTAGAAGCTTCATGCGAGTAGCCGGATCGCCATTATATGGTCGTAGACGCCGGGTCACTATTTTATGGTGGCATGGTGGTAATATGCTTGGTGTATATCCTTGAATTGACATGACTCCATTTACTTAAACATAACCTTTATTCACACACACCATAACTTTAAACACAACTGAAATAACATGACGAAATAACAAAACCACTAAACTAAAATTCAAAACGTCCTATGCTGCAGCTAAGGGTGAAGTGAGTGAGTTCACTGCCGCGCTAGCAGTTTTTACATAAACCACATGACGTGGATTGGCTGCGCACGCAGTCGAACATTAGATTGCCACAAGGGCAACACTTCTGTTTTTCTTTGGTGCAAGAAACAATCATTTATTCTTTCTAGATATAAAAAAATTATGAATAATTTACCCTTTTTTTCTTTAGCAAATCCGGGGGAATTTCTCTCTTATTCTTTCTCACAGTTGTGAACTATAAATATTTTCTTCCTTAGTAGATCCTGAGATAGATGTTGTCCCATATACCAATTATCTTCAGTCAAACTACATCCAGAATTTTACAGTGGTTCCATCAAAAGTTTTACGATAGCGCTTGCTTTCAAACTGAAATGGCCCGTTTGACTGTTGTTAGGCAAACCATGCTGTTGTTGCCATTTTCCATGCATAAAATATGCTGGAATCAACATACGCAAATATATTTATCCCATATTCGGCATATTGTTAGACATGTATTTCCGTAAATGTACATATTCCCTTGAATGGTTCTAATCTTTCGTCAGTTGTCACATAATCACCCACAGTGTAGGCCTTGCGACAGTTTTCAACGAATGTTTCATAACACTGTGTTATGGGAGCCAATTTATCCGCATCTCTTCTACTCGGACAATGTCGGATATCATAAGACCGAATACATCTTAAAAAGTAATCGCTTGCAGGACATTGTTTTGTACATAATATCTATTCCCTTTCCGCATTGTTCACAGATCTTTTACATTGACGTGAGAGGATTTGTGAACTCCACACATCCCCAACGTTGTTTGATTTCACATAAATGCATTTTCTTTGCATCTTGTTCACGTAGAAACTGTTCCTGAATAGAATCAATGAAAGTATTTGTACATTGGGACTCTCATTTCTGTCATGTCTTTATTGGTGAGAACAGACAAGGAATCCAACGGTGTTGATGAACCGTTTGAATAACCTGTATTTCCTGGAATTTTTAAGATAATGTTTTCAGAATTATTCATCACATTCTTTTGGAATTTGTTTTTCTTCCACATCAGGTCATGTTTACCATTACAATTTTTATTATTTGATTCATTTTCGAATTCAATATCCAGTGGCAGTATGACTTGGCCGTATGACTGGCTGTTAAGGAATCATGATTGCTTGCTGTATTCTTCATATATTAATTCTTCCTCCTCTTCGCTGAACGATACATCATCTGTTGATATGGCTTCTACCATATTTCACAGCTTCCCAATTCTTTATCGTAAATTGTATGCCGCGCCATGCTGACTAATTAAGAGAGTGAGGATGAAAATATGAGGGACGCGAGAATGTGCACGTGTATCAGATAACCCGACGGAACTATTCCGAGAAAAGTATTCTAAAACTCCGTCGACGGAATTCCCAACTTCAAGAATTTGACCTTGAAATTAGCTACAAAAGGTTTCGTCCGTTTCCAGAACAGGGGGCTGGAGAGATAAGGAGCGATGAATATGCCCCGGGTATGAGACACGCGGCGCGCGTGCTCGCGGTTTAATGGAAAAAGACGCTAGAAATAACACTGAAAGGTTGCATAAAATTTAATTTCTACATATCCCTTAATTAACTATCATAAATGGAGTATTTAAAGATGTGTCAGAAGACACTTCCCAAGATTCAAGAATTTATTCCACGAAATGTGTGGATGCCAATTTAAACTACCTTCAGTGTTTATGAAACCAGTCTTTTCTTTCATCTCCTGCCTTCAGAATGCCTTGCCTTTAATCCTTCAATATCCGCTCTCCCTTTCTCCACGTTAGTAACCGCGTGGGACAATTTTCCCCTCAAGGTTTCATTGCCCACATTTTATGTTAAATATAATGAACGAGCAAAATTTATTGCTTAGATTGAAACCAGAAACTATAATTTTGCATGAAATTAATTTAATATGTTTAATTTTAAGTGTATTTTAAAACATATGACTTAATTTAAGGTCTTGCACATTATCGGTATTCAAAAGAAAACTATAAAATGTATAAATGCACATTATTTTTTAATTACATTCACAGTAAAATGTTAACTAACAAATAAATTCCGTTGATTTTATTATTTAATCTAATTAAATTATTCTATTTAATTTTTAATTATATTATAATGCAATTTATCAATCCATCCCTTTCAAAATTAAGCACAATAATACAATTTATCATTTTATCCCTTTCGAAATTAAGTTCAGTAACACAATTTGTCATTTCATCTCTATCAAAATTAAGTAAAGTAATACAATAACTGAAAAACAAACCTTTAATTATTCAGAATCTTTACTTTTGAACAATCTTCACATAAGATATTTACATGTTTCTTACAAATTAGTTTTTGCATTCTAAACAAGATATACAATGGTGGCCAAAATTGTGGACACTTTTGGAAATTTTTATGTTTATGAACTTATAGAAAACGTTACGTTTCACAAAATGCAAACTTGTATATATCATTTTAAATAGAATTTATTACTGAATTCAATACAAAACACAAAATTCAATTATTTGCAATACAAAAAAAGTTAAACGATAATAGTTATCGATATACATCGGATAGTGATCATTGCAGTGAGTTATCAGTACTTAGTAGGGTGCCTTTTATTTTTAATTACAGCTTCACATCGACGTTTCATTGAGCTGACAAGAGTTAAGCTCTGCTTTCGTTATTACATTATGACAGGAAACAATTATAGCCTCAATTAGTTCCCTTTTATTTGATGGGCGCCTCATTCGGACAAGAGATTTCAAACGGTGCCACAAATTTTCGATAGGATGGAGGTCAGGACTGTTTCCTGGCCATGACAACAATTTAATGTTCTTTGTACGAAACCACTCTTTCGATATTTTGGCCGTGTGGCAAGAAGCAGAATCCTGCCGAAAAGTAAATGAAGCATTGTTGGGAAAGAGATCTCTGATGGAAGGTAGAAATTTTGGTTCTAGAATAGTGTCAATGTGTTTTCTGGCATTCAGTGTCCCATCAATTTTTAGTGCAATGGGTAGAGATGTGATATTTGACCGAATTACTGCATGTTCTTTTACAAGTGCTAATGATAATTCCTTCAAGAAATCCCTTCGTTTCATATTACTCTGCTCATGGTTAGAGTTGTGTATTATGAATGCATTAATCCCGGCAATATTCATTAGTCCAAAAAATATTGTAAGCGGCCAAAGTCGGCATCTTCTTGAAACAGAATATGTTCCACATAATTCGCCTACAGTATCAACAGCACCTTTAATCATATTGTAGAACATTATCATTTCGGGTTTGTTCCGTTCGCCTCATTCTGGATCAATTTTGTTGTCATCTTGCATGGATGACAATACCAGGACCGATGCATTTTTTTTTTTTTTGGAACATACGATGTTAAAGTGAGTTCCTTATTTTTTGAAGCCAAATAGTGAAGAGTGTACAGGTCTACCTATACGAGGTAAAACTTCTAACGGAATTTGTCTTTTATTTTTTCGAAGTGTACCGATGCAGGTAAGTTCATAATTGTGTAATAAATCAGTCGCTAAAGGAACACTCGTGAACCAATCGTCCATTGTTATGTTCTTACATGTTCCTTTTATCCGAGAAATGATTCTTTTGACGACATCAGATACCGTATTTGATTGCCTGTAAGGTCCGATAGGCTGTTGTCGGGCATAAATTTCTAAACTATATGTGTAAAACGTGCGAGAATCGCATAAAGCAAAAATTTTAATACCATACTTGTCTGGCTTATTTCTCATGTATCGTCTGAATTGACACCTTCCTCTAAATGCTTCAAGTTTTTCATCAACCGTGCAATATTCTGAGAGACAGTACAGTTTCTGTATGTTCTTCAAGAATTTTTCAAAAATGTCCCTAATAGATGCGAGTCTATTAGTTTCTTTTCTTTGTGATCGCGAATTTATATTATCAAATCTAATGCATCTCAAAAGAAAATGGAAACGATTGAGTGTCATTGTATTTCTAAAAATAGTAACTCCAAAACCATCAGTAGACCACAAGTCTTTTGCGTTTAGGTGCGCTGCTCTCAAAACACCAGCATAGTATAAGAATACAAACAAAGCCTTCAGTTCAGCTACATTTGTTTCAAGAGCATCTCTTTCTCTCGAAAATTTATGTTTTTATTGTTGAAATATAAATATTAGTATAGTTGACCAAATCTTCTAGAATATCATCATCCAAAATTTGAAGTAAACAATGAACTGGAGTTTTTAAATTTCGATATTGTTTTTTTACACCAGGTAAATGGGTTACAATGTTTTTCGATGGAGTCCGAACATTTTTGAAAGGCCACACTTTAGACCAGTTTGTTCCATCTTTTCCCACATAGAAATCTTCGGATGAGACAGAAGACGTGACACATAAATCATTTACATCATGTTGTTGTTCAGGATGTGTATTGTGGTCACTTTTTGATATATTATCATGCTCTGATTCAGGATCTTCTATTTCACTATCTGTTTCAGCACTCGCGAGCAGAGCCCGCAGTCCCTCTTGTTCACGTTCTTACGCACTTGATTCGACTGAAGTAGTGAATACAAGTAGAGCATTCCACATCGCGCGGGGTTGCTACTGTCCCACAGCTCTTTATTCGTAAATAATCCAGCCATTCAGACATCTTGGGAAAAATTCCTTTCAACCACGCCTTTATGAACTCAACCCTGAAAGGTAACGGAAATACCAGAACAGTCACGTACGGCATTTCTTCTTTTCTTACTAAAAATATAAGAGTGGGGTGGGAAATGTCCCGTTGCAGGTGCTGACGGGTTAAAAGCATTTATTACCATAGACAAAATATTTCATTATCGTGGACAAAATCTTGATTCTCTAATTTTGTGTAAATTATTTGCTTCTAATTGAAAGTTATATTAATTTTCTTATTTCAAATTGTTAATTGTTCTCAAAGATTCCTTTCAAGTGCGCAGGATTTGTTTTTCCTAATTGTAATTTGTTTCAAATGTTATTTTTTATATTCTTTAAAACACTTTCGAGAAGAAAAGTGATTAATTTTTTTAAGAAAGCTTAGATTGTATTTTAAGTATTGTTAAGTTTTACTCTTTTGGCTTAATATGCCTGATGTTTCAAAGCGTGATTTGCAGTCATAACACCAATTTTAACTATTAAATAACTGTGTCTTTCAACAATGTATTATACCAAATGGCTGTGTCTGAACTCCAAAATTGTTGTTCTCTAGACCGTGCCTTCAAACTTGTTTCCTTTTTGAACTGCGCCCACCAGTGACCGAACGGTAAAATTCGCTGAACACTGCTAGTTCCAACGTACGCTTGATTGTAGGCGGCAGGACTGGCTGCATGGACGTTTTCGTATTTTTCCGGCGTGTTTAGGCAGATAGCCCTAGTGTGCTTTGTCATAATCAACTAAACCGAACTTTTTGTACTGTTATTGAAAATAAATTCTATGTACTGCTTAATTGTGTTATTTCTTTCCAGATGCTTTATGGAAGACGTCCTAATAGCCCATTGTCTATCTCGAACACGTGATGGACTGATGAAATTTCTGTTCGTCAAGGACAATTAAGCTCAGTGACTGATTATCTGAATGATTAAAAGATGAAGTTAGAAAAGGCTGCTGAATACGCAGGACTTACAGCTCTCGGAAAGCAACAAGCTTGTGCATTCTATCATAACCGTAAGCGTGGTCATAAAGAATTCGCGGAAGGTGACAGGCTTATAGTTTTAATACCTGATAGTCAAAACAAAGTTTATGCCAGATGGAAGGGACCTGGTACGGTTGTAATGTTGCGCGGTTCCAACCTGCACGCAACAATGGGTGACTGCTGTGAACTGGAAAGTATATAAGTCTTGAGAAGGGTTTAAATCCCTTTTTATTCAACTTTAGAAATTACAGATGCGTGCTCTTGACGATCACAAACTACGCCGACCCGGCGGTAAAATAAAAATAAGAAACTAAAAAAAAGAATAATAACAAGTGACTAACTACGAGGCTCTCTAAACGTAACTAACCTAACCGCGTTCTAAGATACCGCTGACAATTCAGCAAACTTTGAATATTACGTTGAAAGATTTAACAATCTACCGAGGCAAGCACACAGGCCGAGACGCGTGGTTCTTCAATTTCTAACTAGCCACCTCCACGCTCGTGAAGCAAGAAAGCACACCTTCGAACTCGTTTCCCTTCTATTTAACTCAGATTACTTCCGCTGACAATTTTGAATACTTTGTGCGTTCTACTAAAATTTACATACTCTGGCATTGGCAATTCCAGGGGAAAGTGAGGCTTGACAGGAAAGATAGTTTAAACTTAAAATAAATATTAGCTAAAATAAATATAAACCCTACATTTGCCGCTGCTAGAATTTAGTAAAGTTGGAAGCAGGTCCTAGAAACGACCTGTTGAAAAGTTTCCACAATTCTGAACTAAAATTTAAGAGCCTCGTTTACATAAAAAAACTGTTTTTTTCACAAAAGGTAGAATAAATTTCTGTAGATACTTATTTAACCCTCTCTTCTTACAGTAACCTTTCCTGGACTTCAGCAATCAATCTGTTCTCTTCCTTCCAGCATCTGGAAGGAATAAGTATCAGTATCTTTCTAAATACATTATAATTTACACTTTCTTGACATTGAATAAGTTTTTGTTTTTGAACAATTTATTTTCCTTAGTTACTGCTTAATTCACATTCATTCAGGTATTCAAACATGAATTTAACTTTACCCTGGCTCTCCACCCTGTGTTGTGTCAAACGGGAATATTCGTGTTTTAGTATTGCAACACTTCCCCTAACCACAATGATTTGTTAGAATTCAACGACCAAATAGACACACCTTACTCGACATTCTACAACTCGATGGGCTATTTTAACATTCTTAAAATTCAAGTGTAGGTGGAGAACCCTACAAAACACATTCATTCTAACTTCCCCCTCATTCATCTTTAGACATGCAGGCTTTCGCTCTAAAGCATGATTTTATCTACAGTTTAATACTTAAATTTGAATTCATTTCTTTCGAGACTTTACATTTAGCATCCAAAATTTTATGCTTCTAGACTAAATTCTACTTTTACATAACTTTCAAGTATTTACGTATATTTACAAAATTCTAATACATATGATTTTTACAATTTATCATTAAATGAATAAGAGAAAAGTAAATTTTTTTACTTTACGCATTCTTCGCCGAGCTGGCGGCACTGAAACTAAATTTCTTATTAATACAAGAATACGAAGTTATTTTTATCTTCGGCCAAATTTTGGCTTTAATATAACAGAATTAGTCTTTCGACCAACAGAAACTGCTTGTTCTTAGATTTTATAGTTAAAGAAAAATGATACTTTTGCCCTAGCTAAATAAAGTAAAACAAAATTAAGTCTCAACCGAGACAAATTGACTTCCGTCAAAACATAGAACTTCGTATTTACGCATAACATTTCGGAACAAAAGAAAAAAAAAATTATAGAAGATTTTAACTTATCTTTGAGTTTTCGATGATTGGAACTCCGACATCCTCTTCTGGCAGAACTCCTCCCACGTTATAGATTTCATCGACGTCAGTCGTCTCCTTAGTGTCCTTCGAGTGTCGTCCACGTTGCTTTTTCTTTTTCGCCCTCTGCATGCTGGCCTCTTGGAGTGGTAGTCGTCGGGTTGCTGTCTTTTCCGTTTTGCCCCTGGACGGCTGGTCTTGGCGTCCTCCGGTCTGGAATCATGCTTGAATTTCTTCTGTTGGTGGTGGTCTTTTCGTTCCTCCTGCTGTCTTTTCGTTCTCGGGAACGGCGGCCTTGTTTGCACCTGACACTCTGGCCCTGGAAGCGTTCTTCTCGATGCAGAATTTCTACTGCGATACGTTGTAGGTGGTCTTTTCCTCTTTACCAAAGCTTCTTTACGCCGCGGCGTTGCATTCTTGTATCTCCTAAATGCTGGAGTCTGAACGTTTTCATTTCTTCTTTTCGGTACCGTCGCATGACTTGTAGCAGGGCTAGGTTTCTCTTCAGTTCTCTGCTTCTTGGGTGGTGGAGCGGGTGACGTTACTTCTTGACCTTCCACTTCTTTTACGCTTGAGACCTGCAAGAAACTTTTAAAGATTTCAAAATCATTTTGATTATAACATTTTTCTCACCTGGTCGGGACTCGCTTTACAGATTTCCCCTCTCTCGTTCTTAAGGTACAATACGACTCCCTTGATTTCCTGAATTACATAGGGGGCCTTCAAATTTTGGAGCTAACTTTGCAGTAAAATTGTCTGGGGCACTTGATAAAGAAAATTTCCGCTTCAACACTTTATCCTCAACTTTAAAATCTGCTTCACGGCGTTTTCTCTCATAGTATAATTTTTCTCTATTTCTTGCCGTAACCGAGCTTTTAACCGTCTGGTCAATAAGTTTTTGGACATCTTTTTGTTTAAATTCTTGCTCTCTTTGTTGCACAAAGAATAATTTATCTGATGGCGTGATTAACTTCCGTCCTAAAAATAATTCTGCTGCAGTTTCTCCCGTAGTATCGTGATTTGCCGTTCTTAAAGCATAAGCTAACTCATTTATGTAGCCATCCCAGCGCTTGTTATGTGTGCTAACAGTACTTCGAATTATTTTTACAATATTTTTTATTAACTCTTTCTGCTATGTTTGCCTGTGATCTATACGGAACCTTTTTGATATGGCGTATGCCAAGTCCAGTGCAAATATTTTCAAATATTTGGCTAACGAATTGTTTACCGTTATCGCTAATGACTTTTATCGGTGCACCGTATTTTAAAATGTATCTGTGTAAGAATGCATCTGCGACTGTTTTGGCTGACGCCATTCAAGTGGAACAATTTCTGCCCATTTTGAAAAAATGATCTACAATTACTAAAAGAAAACGATTTTTATTTAACTCACTCTGGGGGAAAGGACCAAGAAGATCTATGCCTAAAATTTCATTCGGAAATGTAGCGCGAATGCTCTTTAAGTACCCGGCCGGGCTGTAATTAATATCATTTATTAGCTGACATTGATTGCAGGACCTGACATACGCAGTTACTATTTTGTATAATTGCGGGAAATATACCGCCTCGCGTACCCTTTTTAAAGTCTTTCTGACCCCTAAATGACCCGCTGTTTTCGCGTCGTGTAATTCCTTCAAAATGCTTAATCGAAGCGAGGCTGGGATGATTGGTTTGTACTCGAGATTTTCGTTTGTTGTTTTCGTATAAAATAATAAATTATCTATTATTTCATAGTTTTCTGCTCTATTTCTTATCGCATCGATATCTGTCTGCTCAAACCTTTGGGGGTCTTTCAAATATGCATAGATATTTCCAAATTCAGGATCAGCTTTCAGTTCAGTAATAATCGTACCTCTAGAATCTAAAATTTTTGAAGTCAACACAGCGCATTTAAAATTCATTACCTTCATCGTCCAGTTTTATACGAGAAAGTACGTCAGCTACATTGTTTTCCTTACCCGGTTTATATTTAATTATGAGATTATATTCTTGGAGTTTTAAAGCCCATCTTATTAACCTGGGTGTTAGGGTTTTCCCCAAGTAAAGTCTACCAACAGCCGCATGATCCGAAAAGTCTGTTACTGGCCCTTTGCCGAAATAAACTCGAAATTTGTGTACAGCCATTAATACGGCTAATGTTTCTCTCTCTGTAGCTGTATAATTCCTTTGTGTAGGGTTCAACGTTTTACTAAAAAATGCCAAAGGATGGCCATTTTGCATAAGAACCGCACCTACACCTACGCATCTGCTGCAATTTCCAAGTTTTCGTCCCCCTCCGGGAACTTCAAAACAGGGGCACTGATGAGCGCTTCTTTTAACCTTTCAAATGCGGTATTTGCTTCTGCTGTCCACGTGAATTTACTTTTCTTTCTTTTAATTACTAACAAGGGTTCAACAATATTAGCAAAATCTTTTATGAATGACCGATAATAAGAACATAACCCAAGGAAAGAAGAAAGTTTCTTGGCGGTGTTGGGAGGTGGGAAATTCTTGATGGCTTTTATTTTTGAATCTTGAGTTTCTATACCCTTTTGCGAAATTTTATAACCCAGATATTTAAGTTCTTAAGTTGCGAACTTGCATTTTGAGGCGTTAATTGTAAGAACGTTCTCTTTTAATAATATGAAAACTTCTTCTAGATTTTTAATATGTTGTTCGAACGTACTACTCGTTATAATTATATCATTTAGATAGATTAAAGTCGATTTTTGTAGGACAGGCTTTAGAACAATGTCTCTCTGGAATGTTGACGGGGCCCCACACAACCCAAAGGGCATGCGTAATAATGCATAAGTGCCCGATTTTGTTATAAACGCGGTTTTATGTATGTCTTCGGGTCTCATAGCTATTTGATAGTAGCCAGACGTTAAGTCCAATGTAGTCATGTGTCTTGTAGATTTAATCTTTCTAATAATTTCCTCTATAACCGGCAAAGGGTAAACCGGGAATTTAGTAACACAATTAAGTTTCCTGTAATCCATAGCAAACCTCCAAGCCCTTTTATCCGAAGGAGAAAACTCGTTCTTTTTCCTACACAGTACGACTGGACCCGCGTACTGACTATTTATACGCGTTATTATTTGGTTCTTTAACATTTCCTGAATATGTTCTTCTATGATTTGCTCTTTCTGTTTATCATAGCGATAACGTTTAGTCCTACAGGGTTTGTCGGCCGTTAACTGTATCTCATGCGTAACTATTTGACAACTACCAGGCCGTTCTGAAAACAAGTTTGAAAAAGTACTCACCACTTGCTGGATGGCTTGGCTTTCATGTTCATTCAAATGGCTAAGGTCGACTTGCGGTTGTTCCACTGGTTCCACAAACCTCCGATCCATCTCCAGCACAATAGAACTTTCCTGAAAATTGAGTTTGGTCTTCGCGGCTTTTAAAAACTCCATACCTAAAATAAGTGGACTTTGCAAATTTTTTACTACAAAAATTAATACTTTAAGGCTGTCGTTTTGAACCTGTATCTTTAAAGATAGTTTTGTGATACATTGACAAGTTTGTCCTTGCGCTGCTATGATTTCTGTGTTTTTCTTTTTAAATAATCGTAACCTATTAAAGTTCTTAAAAAAATATCACTCATAAAATTACCTTCTGCTCCTTTATCGATGAGGGCTTCTGCTGATACATCGCCAACCAGGACTTGTATAATTGGTAAATGTGAGTTTTTTACGATGACCGTATTTCAGTATCTTTTTGAGGGTGTTTTCAAAACTTTCGGGGTCTGGACCCTCGCTTTCACAGGCCCCTCTACTCGTTTAAAGCTTTCCTTTCAACTTCTGCCTTCTGGGTACGCGGACGGTTGTTTTCAAATTTCCTTTTTGGGCCTTGACCTTCGAGCTTCGATGAATTAGCTTGATAGCTCTTTCTCCCACAAGAGCGGTTTGCATTTCTGGTGTGCTCATTTGAAGATTGCCTTCGGATACTTTGAGAATACGATGCCCCTCTAGCTTTTTCCGCTATTCTGTGATTTTGGAACTTGACCGCCAATTCGAAGAGCTCCTGCAATGTGCTTGGGTTTCTAATTTCAAAGTAATCTTGAACCGCAGGTAGCAATCTTGGTAAGAATTTTTCAATAAAATCCGCGTCGGGTTTCTTCCCATACAGCATATCCGTCAGCTTAATTTTTCGCAGAATAAAGTCCGTCAACTCTTCTATATTCCGTTGATAAAAACTATATATTTCGGCTTCTAGCCTTGCTCGGTCTTTCACTATGGGGAAGGACTTTAATAACGATTTTTTGAAATTTTCAAATGTATATGTCTGGCCTCCGAATTCCCCTAATAAAAATTTGCCTATATTCTTCCACCATAGCGAGGCCTGTCCTCTTAGTGCAGATGTGGCGATGGCAACCTTTTGTCTTTCAGGCACAGGGTAGAGCTGGAAGTGATTTTCAAGACTTTCTAGAAATATCGCTACCGAATTTTTTCCGTCGAAATTGACGTTTGGCTTGATTTACGCTCTCATCGTCTGGACCAGGTATCCAAATCCTTCCAATTGGCTTGCCATTTCTTGTTATTGTCCAGCAGCTTCCATCCAATTTTCGGCCATTTCAGTTCGACAAGTGTTCGGGCGCCAATGTATTGTTGCGCACTTCCAACCTGCACGCAACAATAGTGGTGACTGCTATGAACTGGAAAGTATACAAAGTCTTGAGAAGGGTTTAAATCCCTTTGTATTCAACTTTAGAAATTACAGATGCGTGCTCTTGACGCTCACAAACTACGCCGACCCGGCGGTAAAATAAAAATAAGAAACTAAAAAAAAGTATAATAAAAGTGACTAACTACGAGGCTCTCTAAACGTAACTAACCTAACCGCGTTCTAAGATACCGCTGACAATTCAGCAAACTTCTGAATATTACGTTGAAAGATTTAACAATCTACCGAGGCAAGCACACAGGCCGAAACGCGTGGTACTTCAATTTCTAACTAGCCACCTCCACGCTCGTGAAGCAAGAAAGCACACCTTCGAACTCGTTTCCCTTCTATTTAACTATTTAACTCAGATTACTTCCGCTGACAATTTTGAATACTTTGCGCGTTCTACTAAAATTTACATACTCTGGCATTGGCAATTCCAGGGGAAAGTAAGGCTTGACAGGATAGTTTAAACTTAAAATAAATGTTAGTTAAAATAAATATAAACCCTACACGGTCATCAAAAAGCATACTAACTATACTTACGTAGTACAAACGCCTGACAATTCTTCGAAGCACATTTACGCAAACAATGTATGAGAGTTCAAGACTGCTGTGAATAATGTCGGTATGATAGAGGATACAGACACTGATTTCGGCGAAGTTGAAAATATTCCAAGAATTGTTCCAATGAAAGCAGAACACTTTTCGGATGAAGAATTTAGTCTTACGCACCTTGAACCGCATAAGAGAAAAGAACTTATGGAAATTTAAGAAGGCATAAGAACCTAAGATCTGGTACTCCAAAAGTTGCCAATGTTGGAGAACATAACATCAAGCTAAAACAACAAAGTATTTCAAAGAAGCAGAAGCCGCATCGGATACCTGAAATTCTAAAAAATGGCATTGCTTGACAAATAGATAAGCTATTACAGTTAAAAATAATCGTTGAATCAGAAAATGTGATCCAGTAGTTTGCGTGTCAACTACTGGATCACATTTTCTGATTCAACGATTATCTTTAACTGTAATAGTGGAGTTAAAGGTATGATTGTGTGCATCCAGTAGTTTGTGTGTCAACAAAATGGAACGGTAACGTTATGTGTAGAGCAAAAGACTATGCTGAGTTTTATACTGGTGACTTGACTTAATGGTATGATTATATTTTCCAGTGAGTGAAGCATGACTGACGTTATGAACTATGAAATGTAAGACATTTTGACTATTTAGTTTGAACATTTTACATTTTTTAGAGCTAAAATGCTATGCTTTTCATTTTTTTTTCTAACGTTATGTAAAATGTTTGATGATTTAGCCAGGGTTTGTTAAAGTATTCTATTCAGTTTTCGTAATTGATTTGTAGTGGTTTTTTTATATAGTGATTTTTATCATGAATAGGAACGATTATCTTGAATATGAACATGAAATACTAAATTATGGGGTTCAACACGAAGTGCTAGATGTGAACAAAATTTGGACACTATCGTGAAACTGATGGGGAAGGAAATGCATTTTACTATTCGATCGTAAAATGCTTTTCTTCCAAATGATTAACTTATACAACTCGACAAATGCATGATTTTTATCATGAATAGGAACGATTATCTTGAATATGAACATAAAATACTAAATTATGTGGTTCAACACGAAGTGCTAGATGTGAACAAAATTTGGACACTATCGTGAAACTGATGGGGAAGGAAATGCATGTTTACTATTCGATCGTAAAATGCTTTTCTTCCAAATGATTAACTTATACTGAAATTATAGGTCCAATAGAAAATTTTGACTTTTTCAGGACAAGTTAATATTTCATTAAAGTTCTATTAAAAGAAATAATTAGTCAACGTAGAAGTAGTAGCTTTAGTGATAAAGTATTTTAAGTCCAAAATCTAAAATGGAGTATTCGCACGAATAGTCTATTTTAGATTTTATTTGGCTATTGTAAAACACATTATGATAATTACTGTTAAGTAACAAAATAAAATACAACTGAAAAAAAACTGTATGTATATTTGTTTTGTACAAAATATAACTCACTGCAAGAAGCAATTTTTGTCTGGGATATACCAGTTTATGTCAAGGAAATAAAACTAAAATATTCATTAATCATTTAATATGTGATATAAATAAGTTTTTATGTATAGGTAAAACAAATTCCTTATAAAAACAGCATCGTAATATATGTTTTAATACATTAATAACTAAAACAAAGGCATTTCGGCATTGGATAAAAAGCGCAACAATCCCAAAACTTATTTTTTTCTTTGATTGTCATAAACGTTTACGTTTCTTTCTCTGTCTATTTTTTAATGTTCCGCTGGATTACTGAGCGCTAGTATCAAAAGAAGCTAAATTGCTGAATAAATTACGATAATTATACTCGCCTGAAATCAGTCTGCTATTAAATTGCGAAACGATTTTCCTCCTAGAATTGTATCGGATGTATCAAAAAGACATTCCAGAAAATAGTTATACAATAAATGGAAAAAAGGCTTCTCTCTTTTCTTTAGAAAAATGCTAAAGTCACATTTAGAAGAGCCTTAAAATTAGTTGCACTTATCTAATATAATGGAAAATTCTTACATGTCATCCTTGTGAAATTTCTCACACGAAATAATCCAATTCTATTTCATTTTTACAATGAACTGCTAGAGAACAATTTGCGAATATGACTGGAGTAAAAGGGCGGAGCGTACTTTACAGCAGACGGTAGAAGAGAAAAGAAAGGTAAAAGTCAAGTTGGATTTCCATAATGGAAATTATTTGGGTGAATAGTTTTGAATGGTTCCACCACACTTTGATTCGGAATTTTTATTTTACTTTTGCCCACATAATCATTGGAATTCGGATTTTAGGATGCTGAGATTGAACGTCTTAGAATTTTCAGGGCAAGAAAAATATTCCAATTCGCTTTTCTAACGGAGATTTTGGGTCTGTCCCACCCAATATTATACAACAGCTAGTATTTATCAGAAAAGAATTCTCATTTCAAATAGTTTTCGAATTTAAATTCATGCTTTCATTACCTATCATAAGCACATGAAGAAAACCGTATTTAAAAAAAATATTTTTATTTACTTTTATTTCAGTAGAAAGATAAATACATTAATTTTAAGTATAAAACGCTGATAATCAATATTACTTTGGTTTAACACTGCAATTTTAGAAATTAGAAAATAATTTTTGTTTTACCTAGCTTTAGTTTAAAAATGTTATATTGAAATATTTCTTTTCTTCACTTTCTGATTGTACCCAGGCTCAGTTTAATTCATTAATTTCGTCCTTCTTAATCAAAGGTACTTTTAAAAAACATAATAAAAAAAAGATGCATAAAGATTTGTAAAATTTATTCATTTGATTTAAATGTAATTAAAGGTCATTGATTTAAATTTAAAACAGACGTTATTTCCTCGTTTTATTTTTGAGTTTTAATATTAAATGCTTTCTAAACAACCTTACGTTGCTTTAAGCGTAGTTTCATGCAAAATGAATTCTGCCATTAGGTCAATTAAAAGATTCGTACTCAGATATAGCCGCCAAGATACTCGCTTTCGCTTAATACGAATAAACATGATTGAATAATAAAGCGAGTTACTTCAAAGGTGAACAATTTCGTAATTTTCATGCAGATTTTTTGGCATGTTTCATGAGAAAAATTATAACATTTTTCATTACATTATGAAAAAAATATATCAGACTTTCTTGTTTCAGCTGATAGCCAGTGGCCAGTGCGTGGTAGGCTAATGTGTGGTAGGTTTTCTGGCACATATTCAAGCGTTGTATGCTCCGAACACATGTCAGATTTTTTCAAACACAAACTAGATAAAAGCATAAATTATAGAGAGACAGACACACAAATTAAAACTCCACGAAAACCATAAAATTAAAAGAAGTGATAAAATGAACAACGGTTTTGAACTCGAACAATGATTTCAAATGTAAAAGAAGGCTAAAATCAATAAATATGAGATATATTAAATATATTATAAAACACCACAAGTTCAAAATAAAACCAAATTAGATAATAAAAAAATATAATATTAAAATAAATCATAAAACACTAAGAAACAACTTAAAAAAAAAAACAAATTTCACAATAAAGACCTATCTCTTTCAGGTATTGAAATAAATTGGTTTTCATCCATTTCCTGATTATACGGTCAAAAGACAAGTTATAATCATTAAAGTTGTTCATTCGAAGTTTTCGAAGTTTTTTGAAATGCAGACAATCTATTGAAAAATGATTCTTCGACAGGCGACAGATGAAAGCGTGGGGGACACGAAAACCAGACTATGAGATTTTACAGATAGTGTCCCCTTACACTAACCTTCTAGACAAAATATATTATGGCGGAATATTCTGTTTGCAGCAGGTGGCAACATCTATTTTTGCCGCGGAATGTTCCTGAGCGCTCATCATAGCTCGAGGGAAAAAAAAACGTTTTGCCGTGAGACTGTCTTCTCATTTCTCAACAGTACGTAGTCCATGTTTAATGTCGGCTCGCCACTGTGTCCATTTTAAATATGTTAATTAACGTATATCACATGCCAGATGCATTTCAACATTTTAAATGTCAAATACAGCTACTTTTGAATTTCTTCTTAAAGTTTTGGCGTTTTAATAACTTTCTGATGATAATATACCGTAAACCCTTCCAAACGGTCTCTTGGGAGCCTTGTTGACCGAAACGTAAAATCTTGAAGTACTGGGTATTTAAATCGGTGACTTAATGACGTTTAATTTGGTGACTTAACGGCGTTTAAATTGATGACTTAATTAATAATTACAATAAATATATTGTGATTTATATATTTTCATAGGTGGTTTTGTATAGTAGCACTGATTCGCGAAGGGCGCTGTGGATTTAAAAGTGCATGCAATGAATAGAGACTAACAGTTTTATTTCGACATTATGAAATGGCTTGCTACGTATATATAGTATGACCTTAGATACAGCCATAATTCGCCATAAAGGACACTTTTGTAGCAGTGTAGGCGACTTTTGCCACTGATATTCTAACTGTTTATGACGTAGTACTACAAAAGAACTTTCAAAGTTGAGATCAACTTTTGAACCAAGTGTATAAATTTATACGTTAACTCAGGGAGAATGTGTTGTTTATGTTCTTCAATCTGATTTTGGTTCGAATGAGTCTTTGCAACAGATGTGCAAATGTGGAGCTTGCTTTTCATATTTTTGTATATTCATAATCAATAGTTGCTGGCTTCTGAATTGGTTTAACTGATTGACAGGCAGCTTCTTTTTCAGTTTTTTAAGTGCAAAGGTAAAATCCCTGCAAGGACTGAATTTGCACAAGTTGTGCAGTAGGCCGTATTGATGTCACGTAAGACGACCCTCTGGATGCTGAACATACATTTGAATTTACATCATTATATTAGTTGAATTCATATTGCTGCATTATATATTTACAGTTTTCTCCACAATTTTACAAGAACTTTTTTTTAATACGGAGGTTATTAACCTTAAACATAAACAAGATATAAGAACAAATTTGGCATTGTTTGAGAAAACTCACATTACATATAAGTAAATAAAAATAGATTTATTCCCTGCATTCTTAAAATTTAGCTGCATACTTGAAGAATCTCGATGTACATAAAAGGCATAAATGTTGAAAAACACTGATCTGGCTGATTATCTCTGAGTCATTGCATTTTAACAAGATTCTTTGCTTGATGACTCTGCTTATATCACTAAAAGGAGCGAGTCGATTCAACAAATGAACTGCAGACTTTGTTGTAATGTCTTCCAGCTCATTCCTTTTTATACCCACATACTCAGAAACCTAGCAACAAAGGAAATCTTAGCCACATATATTTAACTGGAGATTCAAACATAATATGCCATCAAAGATATGAATCTGTGTTTTAGAATATGATTCTAATGATTTTAATTCATTAAACGATTCAGTATTTTCAGTAACTTTATCTGATATAGCTTAGAAATAAATGGAAGCGCTTAATATAAGGTAGTTAAGTCTAAGTTGAGGAGAGAAAAGGTGGGATGTAGTCTTCTATCCTGCATGTGGTCTTCAATAACAAATTATGCAACAATTATTTCTTTACCATTTCTGTATCCTGATAAGAGCGATCGTCAGTTGCATTTCTTCGTATCTCTTACCAGCACTTTGACACCATATCCGGAGATCATCATCACCGAAGAAACTTTAAACTTGTTGAGTAAGTTTTGATAGAAGAGAGTTTAATTTTACGGTGAACAAATTAGCGCCTACTACACAGCTTCGAGGCACACCCTCTTCTTGAGAAAATACACCAGAGCCAACCCAACTAAGTCCTCGCCTTCAAGGCATTTTGGACACGACTTGGCAAGTGATCGTATGATCATGCAAAATCCCGTTTCTCCATGCCTTGTCTTTGGCATTTCTTATATAAATAAACACAAGGACTAGATGTTTTCATGCGACAAAAACTTTATGGATGAAGATTTCCAAGAGAAACATCGACTATTATCGATCTTATCAACAGCTGTTCTGCCTTTACGGAAACCCCTCTGGTATGGGGAAATTAAGTTGTTCTTTTATAAACTATAGACTAAGCGGTGATTCATCATTTTTTAAAATAATTTGCAACCGAAACTCTTAAAAGCAGCTGGCCGATAGCTCAATGGATTCTTCTGATCTTTCCCTGGCTAAGGTATAGAAATAATACACCTTTCTTCCATGCGCTGAGAAAGATAAGCTTTTTCCACAGTCGATTGCATAATGTCAGAATGGTACTCAACAACGTTTGGGAGAGATACTTCAGAATTTCTTAAATAACAACGTATGGACCTAGTCTAGACCTGTGCCTCTGTAACAAACCCTCTTCAATTCAAGGAGGGGAAATTTAATATTGTAATGCTGAGAGGTAGTAGAGTTGAACCTAACGCAAATGTTTTCAGCGAGTTCTTTTACAGAAAGAAATAATGGGGAATAACTGTGGCCACTAGAAATGGCAGCAAATGTTTACTCAAAATCATTCGCATTTCTTTTGCTGTGCTGATCGCTCGACCATATTTTCCCAGGATGTAACGTGAGTAGTCTTTGTATATTTCAGTTGCTTTACTAACGCACTGGCGTTTTCATTGGCTTTCCTGAAAGCTGTAAGGCTTGACAAAGTGAGATATATTTGAAATAGGTCGTATGCTTTTCTCTGCTGTCTAGATTTTTCTCATTTGTAGTTCCACCATAATTTTGAATATTTTAGATGCTTTAGTGATGTCAAATGTGTAGAGGATCGGATGATAACGTCAGTAAATGCTTTCACTGTCGACTAGCACATTATTGACAATTTACTCTGCAAGCTCTACAAGAGAATAGAAAATTCCCAATCGGTACTTTCAAATAAAAAACTTTAGGGCCTTCAGATAGGATTCATTCCTTCTCTCGTAAAAGTCACAAATATAGGGAAATTATCTTTTACTGTGAGAATCATCTCCAAATCTAAGTGTACAAGAAGGCAAAGGAGGTGATAAACAGATGCCTATATTTAGAACACGGAATAGCGTTGTAGGCTCATGGAAATAGGTATCCTGGCCATTATTGAGAAGATAAATGCAACTGTCTTTGATCATTTGCTCAATTTGTCTGCCAAGAAAATTTGTATGCCTAATTCCTCAAAGAGGACAATGTTCGTAACGTCCCCAATAATAATAAAGGCTTTGGTGTCTTCTCTATAAGGTCATTCAAGTTCCTCTAATCGAGTGATTCATTCGGATGCATATATAAGGATAAAAGCAGAAAAATACATCCTCTCTTATTACTCTGTGCAGCTACAGCTTGAAGAGATGTTGCTCCAGAAAGAATAGTCGAAGTATATTCATGTTGGGTGAGATGACATACATGCCAAGCGATGTCATATACTGAAAGTTAGTCTTCTTTTGTTATGGGAAAATTTAATTTACACATGCAAATAAATGCAACCTAAAAAAAACCGAACAAAACGTTAGTGGATCTTCGAAATAAATGAAACGCTTAGATAGCTTAAGGATCTTTTATTTTAGTTTAGTGTTAGATAGTGTTAAATGATAACTTTGATGATATAGTTTACTTATCAGTTAAAATAGGTAATCAAATAAACGAGGTTAAAAGGGTTAGCTTTCAAATAAACCAAAATTATTTTATGAAACTTTTAACATAAATTTCATCGTATTGCAAAAGAAATGTACACATACCTTAAGGTAATATTTTACAATGTTGGAATCCCATATAAGAAAGTTTTTATTACTCTATGAAACAAATAGCGGGCTATGCGGATCCTAATCTCAATGAGAAAGTTGAATCCTTGGAATTCACATTTTAGTATTTCAGAGAGGAAATTACCATGATGAGGCCCACGACAACTTCTTCTCAAAGGTTCTACCTATTCTGTCATAAACTAACCGTCGTACGCAGAGGAAAATGTAAATTCATTCCTAAAAATATTGTAAGTTCAAACCCTTCAAATCGTCTCGAAATATTGTAGAAATAGCCTTCGAACATAGTAATAGAGTAATCTAAATAGCTCATTTCTTCAAGAGTTATTCTCTTTAGAAATGAAAGAAACAGAATCTTAATTCCAACACTTGACGAACATTTCTCGGCCGATTTGCAAATCCGTTCTTGTTTGATTGTCTTCTGCAATGTAAAATAATATTGTCTTTATTAATAATGATGAATTCAGTTTTGTTATGCTGAAATGAAGCTGGAGCAAAGGCAAAGCTGCCGCTAGATGAGATGTAAATCCGACTGTTTTTCCGGACTTTTAAATCACCCACAAGAATGGCAACTGACGTGTTTGCAGGTTTCGCCAAAATTTCCATTAGGTGGTAATCCCCTACCTAGCAACCCCAGATTAAGGGCCGCGGTTGGAAGGCCAAACGAGCATTTATTGAATACTGAAATTCTTTTACGAAGCCACAGTTTTTTTTAATACTAGTATCTAAGCAAGAACATAAGAATATATTTTGTTTAGCGATTTTTATTTAGGTATATGATAATGCTGCGTTTTTCTAAAATTAGTGGAAATATTTGCTGCCAATTTTTCTGCAATGAGCTCTTATTTATGAAGAGAAATGGAGGGAGAGGAAAACAAATGCTACGGAGACTGTTCTCGCATTTTTACACGAATTTCCGTGTATTTACAGAAATATTTTACCAAATATTTTTGTTTTCTAAATATTCCATTTGATAACTACTAATATTCACTATCTTTGTGCGCCGTGGTTTCCAAGGGAATAAAAGCATTTCTAATATCGGAAGAGGTATTTTTCCCATTCCTCTTGAACAGCTTTGAACAGAGTGCAAGGAGAGCTGTAAGTCGATGTTTCGACAATTTGCTTTTTAAAACTCCAAAAGCGCAAGCATCCGTGGATGATACATCAGGAGATTCAGTAGGGACATGAAGGAAGGGTCCATTGTCGATGCCTATTTTTTCCCAGGAAATTAACAGGAGATTTTGACATGCGGCTTCTTCTTTGAACCATGTTCTAAGACTGCTTTCTTCTCTTTGATGATAATAAATGGATCTCTTTTATTGAGTTCATTTAAATATACCCAAGATGCATCTACTGGGGCAGCATTTTTTTTTCCATTTTTGTCCGAATAACTGTTTCTCATAGAGAATTCTACAGCGTGTTCTGCTTTCGGCGATATGCCGTGGAGAAAGACGATGCACATTGCTTCTCTTTGTCTTTTTAATATTCAAAGCAGCAATAATCATTTTGCTTACAGTTTACACAATGCATTTTAATGACTACACAACTGCCCTTTGACTTTGCAACTTACCTCTGCAACATTTCGTTTTTTCCCTTGGATATGTATTTTGAACATTGTTTTCTCCTTAACCCGTCAGCACCCGCAACGGGACATTTCCCACCCCACTCCTATATTTTTAGTAAGGACAGAAGAAATGCCGTACATGACTGTTCTGGTATTTCCGTTACCTTTCAGGGTTTCATAAAGGCGTGGTTGAAAGGAATTTTTCCCACGATGTCTGAATGGCTAGATTATTTACAGATAAAGAGCTGTGGGACGGTAGCAACCCCGAGCAGTGTGGAATGTTCTACTTGTATTCACTACTTCAATCGAAATGCGTGCGTACGAACGTGAACAAGAGAGACTGCGGGCTCTGCTCGCGAGTGTTGAACAATTCTTCGGAAAGAGCATAAACATAGCCTTCCGTCCATCGTTTCTTTAAAAGCGCCGTTTTGAATGAAAACAAAATTGTCAAAGTTGCAAACGGATATTTATACTTTCAAAAATATAATTACAGTTGTTTTTGTTCCAAGCATGCGATTTTTTAATACCGAAGCAAAATCGTATAAAAAATGTTGAACAGCCTCTGCATTATGGAAATTAACTTATTCCAACCTGTAACACAAAATGCATAATCTGCAATTCTTCTTTAGAACGCAAATTGCTCAAATTTACCTGTAAACAAAAAGAATAAATTTACCTGCAAATCATACAGAATTATCAAGTAGCCTTCAGTTGCTTTATAAATTTTAGAAACTATTACAAGAACAATATAACGGAAAAATTCAGTTAGGAGAAATTTGAATGAATTTGAATCAATAATCTGGATACCAACATACGAAAATCTCGCAGTAATAGCAATAAAAATTATTTTTTATAACTTAAAGACCGATTCAACATTTCTAGAATTTTGACCTTCCGGAGAGACAAATATGCAGTGCCAAAAAAGGCAGTTTGCTTCATTATATTAAGCAAAAGCTAATTAATAACATAATTTGAAAGGGACCCCAGTAGCCGACCGGTAAATTTGCTGAATACTAGTAGTTCGACCTGGGACGGACGGACTGTTTGCATGGGCGTTTTCATCGTTTTCGCCATGTGCAACGTGGATACGAAATAGTTTCGCTTGAAAGGTCCCCCACGAAGCTTGCCTACACTCAGGCAAAGAGCCCTAAGGTCCTTTTTTATAATCGAATAAACCATATAAATTGTGTTTGGGGGAGTGAGGGTAGTTTTTCCCAGAACGTGCGCTGATTAAATTTTAAGAAGGATTGTAATTATAGACGATATTAACTAGAACTCTTAAGTCCCATATATAGAATAAATAAATTTGCTTTATATTTCATAATAATATTTTATTACCTAAAGCATATATTTTGTTTTAACAAGAAACGTGGAAGTAGAAATTTTTATTCTACAGTAACGTTTACAACGGTAAACTTGTTGATACAAATTACATAAAATTATACATGAAGAAAATAGCATATATTTCTAAATATTTAATGTATTTATTTCTGCGATAAGAGCACAATCAAAGAAGAAAGAGAATAGATTTAATCTCTATGATCTCTCAGTTTTTCAGTTAACTTGTATGTGTTGTATACTCGTTTATATTTTCGATAGAGCTTTAGTTTATCCTCGGTTCTGCTTGGCTTCTGAATTAAGTTTGCTTTGGAGATAAGTTTCATGATGTTTCCTATAAATTACCAGCACTGCCACAGAAGTTGTTTATTTTCTTGCGGATGGAAATGATGAAATATTGCATTGCTTCCTCTCCTCCATTTTACCTTTTCTATTTTCTGTGTGGGTAGACAAATACTTTTCCTATCATAGCTATCCAATATGAGGCTGTTAAGTCTTCAGATATCTGCTCTTCCAAGTCAATATTCTTTGCTTTGTGATCTTAAGGATCGAAATGAGCTTTTTCACAGCTGTGGTCCTATTCTCTATCCGATAAAAAAAAAAAATGTAGGAATGACTTCACTATTTAATTGGTCAGATATTTCGATTTCCACGTTTAGTGACGCGAAATATGCATAATTCTTTCTTAAACCTAAAATGTGGCTGAATGCATGCATATAGATATATATATAAATTTAAAGCATCTAAAGTAAAAATTAAATTGAAATTTAAACAATGCAATTCCTAAAAAATAACAATAATTACAATCCTGTACAATAGGTTTAACACAATATCTAAAACATATCAAAATTAAAATAAGAATTCATTAGTGGAACAAATAAAATTGAAATAAGATTTCATTAGTAGAACAAACTGAAAAAATAAAAATGAGAAAAGGAAAAATATGCAAAATTATAAAAATATAAAAATCAATCTTCTTTTATTAAAACTTCAATTCAAAATTCATCAGAGGAAAATGAATTAAGTTTCATAAAAATAGATTAATATCTTTCTAAAACATGTTTCGTTCTCCTGGTTCATTTGAGATCAAGACCCGAAACAAAATCAATTAAATTTTCATTTAATACATTACACCTCATATAAAATCGAAAAATCGTATCTCAAATGTATCTAGAATTTTCAATACACGCTTTCGAAACATTTGGAAAAAAGAATGCAACCCGATATTCAAAAGTTATTACAAATAAAGAGGAAAGCAAATATATTTCAAATCAAATTGTCATTTAAACAGCACTCAAAATCTGTGTTGTTCCCGATTATGCTAACCTAAACTTTTAATACCAAAAAAAAAAAAAAAAAAAAAAAAAAAAAAAAAAAAAAAAAAAAACACCGCAAACTTACTGAATTTTTAAGATGACCATCTTGACGTACACTTACTGAATTCTTATGAAGACCAAACTGTGTTCCTTTCAAAAGAAAATTGAATGCAAGGCTACTCTGGAGAAGCAAAAATTTTGTAGTTCTTGGAAAAAGTATGCGATAACGTTCAAACTCTCCAATAGCAGAACTAAGTATTTTAATGTGTGTTCAAAATGTGTCTTATCCTGTTAAACGTTGCATGTGGAGGTTCCAAACGTTGGATGCGGTCTATAAAAATTATTAACGATAAGAAGGAGGATCGTTAACTCCAAAATGGCGCTGTAAGAAACTTCTAAAAGATGCCTAACTATTTTATTTTTAGCCTATAATTAAGTTTCATTTTATACTACATATATATTTGTTTTGCGAATTACAAAAATAAATCAGTATTTCGTTTTTAATTATTGTTATTTTAAATTTCGTAAATTATAAAACCTTCTGAAAAATTATGAAAATGCAGTTTTGTTCTTTTTTTACAGGTATAGGCTATATATAATCAGAAACTGCAACTAAATTTATGAAGTTTAGCCCTGAACGTAAATTCGTAAATTGTTCTAAGCTTAATAAATTCATGGTATGATTGCAAGATTGGAAAAGATCTTCAAAAATCTATTATTTACAGGAAATATCAAGCTCTAAAATTATTTCAATAATATTTTCAAATAAATCTGCTACTTGGTAATTTTATTCTTAAAATTCAAAGGAGAACATTTAATTAAATTTCATCAAAAGCTACCAGGGTAATACCTTCAAACTGATTTAATTTATTAGAATAATTTGCATCTCTAATACTAAATTTTTACAAACTCTGCTTACAATGACTGAAATACTATAATGACATTTTAGAATACTATAGTAACTTCTAGAACATTTTTATTTCGGTGCTTCGAATGTTACAAGGAACTATGAAAGTATTTCCAGTAGTCACAGGTGTACTAATCTTCTCCGGAAAAGTCTGGACTAGTCAAATTTGGTCATTTCTGGGAAACGTCAAATTTACGTTACAGGCACAGTAAATTGAGACTATGAGACTACTGCTCTTCTTTACGCCACTGTTATTGTACGAAAATGAGAGACACGCATGAAATTTGGCACTAATACATTTATTTCATAAATTGCCAATATTAAGATTTAGAGCATTTCTAGCTTTGTTTTATTACTAATTAAAATAACGATTTGGGGGCATTGAATTACAGAGAAAAACTAAGCAAAAGCATTTGTTAAAATATTTGGTTATATATTATTCCTTCTTATTGTGAAAAAATAATATATAATCTTTAACTGTTATTTTAGTTTGTTTTAGCGCTTCAAAAAAAAAACAGATCGTTACAACTTACCTTTCATTATAATTCTAGGTAGTTCGGGTATTCTGCTTCGAATTGCTGGGTAAAATCGAACAACGCACAACGGCGTCTGAGAGTCATTACCAAACAGCCATTATAATTCTAGGCATCTCTTACTTTTTAAACCATGGTATATCAGTACGAACAAATACCAAGCAAACAGTTTGCGCAAGTCATAATATTGAGTTGAAGTGCTGAGTATCAGATCGTCAAACAATAGTGTTCAAACTTCTCAAAGAATTTCGGCAGATTATTATTAAACTATATGAAGTCATTTCTACACTTTGCGCCGTTTTACTATCTGTTTCAAACATTCTACTTAATTCGTAATTTTGTTTTCCTAGTTCATATTTCAACATGTACTAAATCGTATTCCGAATATGACCGCACGTTTTGAGAGAATCGAGGTATTTGTGTTGTTCGATAAGCATACGATACTAAGGATACTTTTTTGACGATATATAAGATACAGTTTTGCTAAATAAATGTCTGGTTTGACGAAATGAATAAGTATACTTAAAACGTGTCGCAACCAACATTTTGCTAACCAGCTTTCTGTTCTTCCCTTATTACTCAACCGCCCTGGATCAATATAGAGATTATGGATGCTTACTGCTGTATAGTTGTGCCCGGGTACGAATCCGCAGAAGGCATGGAATTTCGTAAATGTGCAATGTTCGGCACAGCGGAGCTTAGAATGCCGGCTATTCGAAAGATTTCTCCGGTGGTTTGGTGTTAAGTGAAGACGGGTGGGAGATTCCTCGTGCAACACTTATAAATTCTCTTGCAATAATTTCGAAAGATTACTAGTCTGAAAAATATATTCCATAAGTAATTTAGAACTAACGTAGAGCATGTAAGTAGTAAAACCAACTGTAGCATTGAATGTGGATTCATTCATGAAAGGTGTCACCTAAATATCTGGCAAAGTAAACTGCTACATTGTGTTGGCACGTTTCTGTAAAATAAGACAAAATATTTTTGAATAAAAGTATATTTCGTCGCATTTAAACATTCGTTAATCAGAATAATATTGTTACGAAATGTACAGGCGCGGTAAGATGGCTTCCCTGCAAAGCAATTTTAGGGTTGCCATAAAATGGCAAGGGAAGGCAGGGTTGCCACATTTGGCGAGATATTGTCCATTTGGCGATAAAATTGGCGATATACCATAGACGGTTGGAGAACCATCTGGAACGAATTCTTACCAGCTTAGCCCAGAATGTTCTCGAACACAAGCCGAAAGCTATATAAACCCTGCTGCTTCGCAGTTAGTGAGTGTGCTTCATCGAGAGGGCGAGTCAGAGTACCTCGACTGGAGTGCGAGTGAGTTAGTATCGAGAGTGTGCCTCGTCTAGCCAGCTGATAGTCATACATTGAGCGAGTGTCTTGAAGTCTAGCGCCGAGTTGGTAGTCGAGTGCATCGAGAGATTCTTTTAGTGTATCGCAAATTAGTGCATCGTTGAGTTTTGTCTTAGACTGTGCTGAGTCAAGAACTATACTCTTGTGTATCGTCGAGTGCATCGCGAGTTGTAGCGTGGAGAGTCTCGAGAGTACGTGGAGTTCTGAGAACGACCGATCAGAGTCGGAAGCTGTACTCTGGTGCTTTGCAGTGAAGCTGTCTCCACCGCTATTGCCTGACAGTGTGAAGGCTGTGTCGCTGATTGTTCCAGCGTGTTTATTGTAGATCTTCGACGACTGTAAAAATGTTTTGGAGCTGTTCTGATTAATATTGGTAAATAAAGTGTGTTTCGATACTTCATCAAGTATCGTCGTTATTCACTCCAAATCCACAGGAACCCCGTACGAACGTAAAGGAAGAAAATAACGTAACAATTGGTGTCAGAAAAGGAAACCGCAACAATATTATTGGTGAAAATCATCCACGCTAAAATAAGGCATTTCTATTATTTATGAAAACGATATTAATTAGTTTGGATAAATGGGCGATGAATTGGTAAAGATTTAACTCCCTTGTTGTGATAATGATCTGCTTTTTCTTTGGCTTAATCAAAACATAGGGGTTAATTTTTGCTATATTATTTTTCATGCTTTCGAGAAGGCTTTCTTACTGGCTCACATATTTCTATCACTATGATTGAGATAAAGAATTTATCTGGGATTACCAATTTCTCTGGAAATGCATAGTTATGATATTGACAATACGTTTTGGTAAAAAAAAAATCTATTTAAAAGTTATTTACGTTTGTATTTCATTACAAAAATGCTCTTTTTGTATATTCTTTTATAAAATTCATAGTGACTTTACTTTATGGTTTTTAGGCTACTGGACGTCATTAATCTTTTGATGACATTATTCTAAATATTTAATTTAAAAAAATATTTAAAGTAAAACTTTACTGCGTTTTGAAACAGAAGAAATACCATAGGATGGTATAAGAATAACTTCAGTCTGTTTGATATGAATAAAAATTGATTTAACAGAGATTAGATGATTGAATAATAAAAACTACAAACCACTTCTATAAGTTCCGTCATTTTCGAGTACTTTATATGATAATTTATAGTTATTCTCATGTGTAGCAAAATATTTGTCTGCTCTTCTTAGTCTGTGTTCATCCCAGATTTCCGCAAAAAGTAGCTTTCACATTCAATTAACACCTAGCTTAGTATTTAATGTCTGATCTACGAGTTAGGCATAATAGCTCTGAACATCTGAAAGGAACGCATTTCGGCAGTGTAAATATTGTATGATTTGATACACTACTGATTTTCTGTGTGATGCCAAAATACCACTAAGTCTCAGGAAAGAAAACAAAAAAAAATTAATTAGATACATAATTAACAATAATTTACGTAAACTCTAAAGCTTAAATGAATGCTATCATTTAAAGAATTTGATTTCCAATTAAAGAATTAGAGAAAAATTTTGTAACAAATTCCAAAATGGAGTAATGAAACATAAAGAAATAGACTTCAGGCAAAAGTACCACATTTTATCTGAAACAAGTAGTTCGATTCAATGAAATTTTCTTGTAAAATAACCAACACTTAAACATAACTTCCCTAATTTTAGAAAGTTTCTGCAAGTTTTTGTTCTTAAACATTTATAATTAAACACAAATTCAATTCAAATGTTTTTAATTGTATTCACTTAATTAAAGCCCTGTACTTGTATTACATCTATTTGGCCATCCAGTCGGCTTAGTGGTTAGGGGAGCCTGATGCTATACGGAATGTTCCGGGTTCGAATCCTGAAGAAGACATTGTCGTAACTGTCCGTACCTTTAAAGGAGCCAACATTGGCCGTCTATTATGTGCCTCCACTTAGAAGTGAACAATGCTGAATAGACAAATGCCGAAAAATATTGCATTCATGTACAAAACAGTAAAATCTCATAAATAAAATTATATATTTAAGAAGAAGCTAAAACTAATATATAACGAAAAGTAGAAAATAGCAAGTATTCCCCTATCAGGTTAATATGAATTCAAGATATTTGATAGAAGAAGTGTCTCTAAGAATAAATTCAGCTGCAAATGAACACAGGTGCTGATTAAACGTTATTATCAACAACGGAATACGTATGATTCAGATTTTTGAGTTTCATTAGGTTTATATACTCCCATGGGTAGATAATGTGAGAGTATAAGTACTATACAGTACATTTAAAGTATTTCAAAATGAATAGTTATGACACTTTGATTGTGAGTGTAAATTAATCTAAAGGTGAGGTTTGAGATATCTCGAAATTGGACAAATATATATTCATATTTAATATCAAATGTCCCTATTTAAATTTAATTGAAATATTTGAAATCATATTTATTTTTGTGGAAAAAAATAGTACTCATAAACCGTAAATTCTGAAACACGCAGAGGAATTATAATTTACGATTGCAAAAAGACGCTTGAAACAACTTTTGGACAGATTGATTATTCTGTTACAGAACGAGTTTTTATTTATTTACTTATTTTCAATTTTAGTAACTGAACTGTACTCAGGAGCTGGTTGACTTGGTTTTAATAACAAGAATTATCATCACAAAGGTATTTACTTTATTATGTATTTATTAATCATTTTGTTGTTGTAGAGAAACGATCTGGCTCCAAAACATTTCAAATTCTCAATCACAAAGCTGTAAGATTTGTTACAGCAAGTACACAAAACAAAATAATACTCAATTCAAATTACGTAGGTCGAGAGTATAACGCGCTAGCAGCGTCTCCTGTCGGCAACTTTTTATCACTACTGAACAGTAACCACTTTGGAACACTTTCACATTTTAGCCATAAATGTAGCTTATTCATATGTGGAAAGCTCTGAAACTTTTCTACCTGTGAAACATTTAAAAAAGTTAATTTCATAACACGGTTTAAACCTCAATTCATTTACAATTTAGACATTGGAATTCATTAAAAGGTTCCTTAAATGCATACAAACAAATTTATTTCTTTAATTTGGTAATATAACATATTTCCTACTTAAAAATTCTCAAGTTCTTTTCAGCAAGCGTTTATGATATGAAAATGAAAATTTGGTAAGTATTATTTATTTTAATTATTCGTATCTTGAAATGCTTTAAATACGTTAAATATAAATTTATTATTATGTTTTCTCATCTTGCCAATAGATGGCGGTAGTGGTTGTTTAAAAATAAATTGTGACGCCATATTTCTGTATACGCAGAAGTTCGTCTTTGGTGTTCGTTTATAAACGTTATACAGAATGCCGCTCTCTGTTCATTATATTAAATTGGATCAAGTCTTTTAGACTAGTCTTTATAGGGAGTTACACCACTTTTTTTTTTCAAAATATCCTTGAAGTATGTGGTATGCAAATGTAAAAGAATAACACTTCTCTGACTCCAATGGAACCAATATTTTATTCCTTACGATGTTATAGATTCTTATTCATAAGATTTATTTACATTTTACATGCACGTAGCATCGCGTGACAAAACTCGAAGTTTGTTTACTTCGTTCTTCGCGGAGAATAGAAGGTGTTGCCATTCCGCTTTAACTAAATTTAATTAGAAACTTGGCGGAACTGAAGCGACATTACACACCCCCTTCCTAGTGACAGCGATTATGGAAGATAGTCTTTAAAGTGACTGGGAAATCTCTTTAGCATTACCTGGTGAATTCTTTTCAACAGTACCTCATATGAAACAGTTTGAATTTTCTCAAAACATTCAGAAAATAATAAGAGCTATGAAGCCAAGTTCTACCACCACCCATGGAAATAGAACAGTCTTTGTTTCTAAACATCTTTCCAACTGTTCTCACGTATTCCTATACAACAACATTAATAATTCGTCGCTACAGCCTGTCTATCTTGGACCGTATCCTGTAAGAGCAAGAAAGGATAAATACTTCGATATTGAAATCCAAGGAAAAGTTAAAAGAGTTTCAATAGACAGACTAAAGCCATGTTTCCTAGTGCAAGATTCTGATATTCCTTTTCAAAACTCCCATTCCAAGAAAGCGGAACTTGGGGAAACACCTGCACTCAAGAACACTGAAGAAAATTCAGAAACTCATCATGAAACCAAGACTACTAGAACCGGCGGACATGTGAGGTTTCCCGGTCACCAGTGAAGTGTCTGGTATGCAAATGTAAGAGAATAACACTTCTCTGACTCCAATGGAACCAATATTTTATTCCTTACGATGTTATAGATTCTTATTCATCAGATTTATTTACATTTTACATGCACGTAGCATCGCGTGACAAAAACTCGAAGTTTGTTTACTTCGTTCTTCGCGGAGACTAGAAGGTGTTGCCATTCCGCTTTAACTAAATTTAATTAGAAACTTGACGGAACTGAAGCGACACTACAATCCTTTAATTCTTCCCTTGTCTTTCAGTCTCCCGTTGTCAAGTGAGAATGAAGATTTTAATTGCTTTAATAAAAATGGACATTTTCTCTGCCTATATTTTTTTCTGATCAATTTCTATTAAATATTTTAGATAATTAAGCTTTTGATCTATCTCAATCCCTTTCTATGACTCTGTAATTTTCATTGCATCGTACAAAATCCAGTGCACCTGTCCACTATGGATAGATGACAGAATTCACGTTGCTAAAAAAATAGATAATTCATGAAACAAGTAAAATATAAGACATTTGAAGATATGTTCACTTCTTGCATCATTTGAAATCGTCATAATGCTTTTACTAATATTGCACAAGAAGGAAACTGCTAGTTCTTAACTATCTACTCAACATTGCGTTTTCAAAGCAGGTTTACATCACATTTAAGTAGAAGAAAAAATTAAATCTGTGAACCGATTGTAACCATTATGAATGCAACATTCTTATAGTAATATTAAATATATTATTAACAGTTATTTTCTAAGGTACAGTGAGTCAAAACAAAATCAGGGAATTGTTCCAAATCTCCGACTCTAGCTGGCCGATGGACGAAACTCGGCTTCCGATTTTGTTGTCTTGAAAGCGCGATTTCAAATATATATCAAATTCATATATAACATACAAATTTGGGCACAAAAGTGCCCTTTTTTAAACTAAATAACACGTATTTTAAAAATTTAATTTTGTTCCTTAAATTATGCTACACTACGAGTTTTCTTATAAATAGCACGGGGCTTTTGTTAAAAGTTAGCACACATAATTCTAGCAAGGTAATATAAAAAAAAATTACTGTATATGGGAAAATTAAACATCCTTGCTTTGTTTATTCATATTCGGAAATTTAGGTTTAATCGGAAGAAAATCAAAAAATTTTTCCTGCTTTATTGAAAAAATATTATTAAATTATTTTTATAAATTTTTTAGAAAAAAAATTATTAACATTTGCATGTTATCTCAAATTTAGTAAGTTATCTGTGCCTATATACAAAGAAGAATGTCTATTTGTGTGTTTATTCGCGATTAACTCGGTCACTGCTACAGCTATCGTCACCAAACTTTCTACAATTCTTTTCCGGGTCCTGGAAAAGGTCAAAGTCCACTTTTTTTGTAAAACAAAAATAGCTAAAATCAGAGATATTAATTCAAAACTATGAAAACTCTAATTTTCGCCCTCATTTTTCCGAATGGCAACAGTCTCGCACGCTGGAGATAAAAACCTGCTTTGTTTCGAGAAATGTTGCCACTGCTTACTTTCATATCGTATACTTTGTAAATAAAAAATGTCCAAGTTTTACATTGAAATACATTTCCCAACGTTAAATGTATTATTCCCCATTCCAAAAACTCGTGGGATCCATCTTTGTACAACTTTAGTCAGCTGAAATATTAATTAAAAACTCTGAAACACTAATTTTCGCTCTCATTTTTCCAAATGGCAACAGTCTCGGGAGTTGGAAATAAAAATGGTGTATTTGGAAAAGTGTTGCTAGTGCTCGCTTTCAAATCGTACAGTTTGGAAATCAAAAAGTTGTAATTTTTACAGAATCTATATATATATAAAGAACAATGTTTATTTGTACGCTTTATTGATTTCTGATAAACTATGATAAATTTTTTGCCAGATTTAATCGACTAAAATTGAATATAGGTGAAATATTGGATGAAGCTTAAACTTTTATGACCATTGGATTCGAAAGACGAAAATGATTAAAAACTGCCTGGCATTGTTGCTGATATAATGAGAGAGAATTAGTTTATTTTCCTATCGAAATTTTCCATAGCGCAAGAAACTGAAAAATGTATGACTATGAATCGTATTTTTTGCATCGTCATTACAAAAGGATTACAGCGGTATCGTTCTCTCTGTTGCTATATATACATTACTCTCAATCTAACTTGACTGCCATCAGGTACTTTCGCTAGTAATATAATAAAATAGGCATATTTAAAAAATAATTAGAACTTTCTTTCAAAAAATTAGAAGAATTGTGTAAATTTAGACACAAAAAGTGTTTAGCAATGATTTTCAAATTGGCATTTAATTAAAGGCGAAAATATTACCAAATGTGGACCATATTTCGTTTTACAATTTTTAGGCTCTTTTCGCTTTGATTTACTTCAAGGTCCACACTGTCTTCAACAGAATTTAGCATTCAAACCTCACTTTATTTTATATATTTAAATTTCAAAGAACGAAATTAATTTTTTTTACAGACTTTTAGGTATATGAAATATTTAAAAATGTGAATGATAACTGATTAAATTTTCATAAAAATAGATCTTTATTACTTTAGTCAATATATTGTATGCATTTTACATACAGATACGTAAAACGTAATAAATTATGTTGCCCTGTTTCACTTTAATATACTGCATTTTTGCTTTTAAATTGCTGAAAATTACTCACTCAAAAGAACAACTTTCCAATTTACAGAAACTGATTTGCTGCTTTGAAGGCTATACTTCCCCAAATTGCATGTTTTAATAAACTTCTAAATATGTAAAACTCACAGAAATACTTTACTTACTGCATATTTTTCCAAATGCTGCTAACCTCATAGTTATTTTGTGAGACAAAATAAAAAATATTTAATATTTTATTGAAAATTGGTTTTTTTATTGCTTAAGAAACTTCATGTAAATTGTCCTATGAACACGCCAATAAAGTTTTTACTTTTGGAATTATTTTATTGAAAAAAGAATCTTCTTAATATTATCACAGCTAAAAATAAAAAACAATAAGATGCAAATGATATCCTGCCAGGAACCATGTGATCATGGATTATTAAAGTTAATCGATTTCCTCTCCGCTTTAATCTTTTAAACTTTTTATACAATGTTTTAAAAAGTAAAAGTATTTAAAAAAACATACTTTCTTTAAATACCTAGGCAATTTTTTTTTCTTCATAAACGTTCTTGGCTATATTAATTTCTTTTTGTCTTACTTTTAGTTTTATGATGAGGAGGTAGATAGCTTTTAATCAAAGGAATTCCAAAATATTTAGTTCTTTGTATCCCCTTAGGGATGTAAAAAGGAATCATTGAGCAAAAGACATGACTTCTTTATATACGTAAGACATCATATCAGTACAAAGATACAAATGCATCAATTTTTGCATTACATGAAAGATTTTTGGCAAGAAACACCACCAAACCATTTAATTATTCTTTTAGTTATATATATATATATATATATACAGAATAAAAGTTCTGAGTTCCACATTGTTCCGAATTTCTGTGCAGCTAGAGAACATAATTATAAATGATATTAAACACATTTAGGCGAATATCGGAGGTGTGTAGTTTATTTTCAGTTAATTATAAAATTCTCTCAGTTTAGTTGTATAAACCAATCATTTATATTATCTATTGTACAAACCAAGCAATTATATTCGTTACAAATAAGGATCTGAAACACGGAAGTATAATGTCTGCGACTGAAGGGAGGAAATACTTCCAAAAAGAGCATTGCGATGAAATTGCAGTATTTGCTACTTTATTCTAATAAAGTGCGGAAACGAAATTTTACTAATTTAATCATAAGGAAATGTTACTATTTATTTATTGTTTTGTCCAAAAATCTATTAATTGCTACTCTAAGTTTTTTTTCTGAGACCTAAATGTACGTAAAACAAAACGTGGGTACAAATAGAAGTTAGGCCAGCACCTCTTTAATAAAGAACTGATTAAGGTATTGCTGAAAATAGGTAACATTGCGCTCCAATTTCGATAAGAGCATCCCAGTGAAGGTAGTCCGAGAACGAAAATTACGGTTGTTAAATATGTCGTTAAAATCTTTATGAGAGGATTGTTTTGCTTCAGGTATAATCTTAATTTTGATTCTCCAATATAAAAAACGACATTTTAAATATTTTCAGAATAAATTTATTTATAGGATGTAGGCGAATAATGATACATCGTATATAGTGAAATATGTTTTATGTAATGTTATGAGATCTGTATAGTAATTTTGTTATGGGTCTCAGTTTCCGGACTAATTTTAATCTCCTCGATGAGTAATTTTTTAAGTTTTCTATATGGGAAATCCAAAGGTCTATCAAGAACGCAGAACGTACAAGCACATATTTTATCATATTTTAATTTTACACACACATATGAATTTTTTTAAGTTCATTGCTGTCTAAATATTATCAGCTACAAAAGAAAGTGAATAAGTAAAATAATACTCTTTTAACCTATTCTTAAAAATGCAGATAGAGTGATATTTTGTTCCTCGTCCTGTGTATGTGAGTTACTGAAGCAACAGAAATCAGTTACAACCGTTTAAACGTTTTGAAAGTAGTGTTTGATTGAAAGTGTGCCTAGACCAATAAATCTTCAAGTAATGCTGTCTCCAAAATGATCTTATAAATACTCATAATCTTATTTTCTTTTCATAAAAGCAATGAAAGTGAACAATAGAAAGAAGGCTCCTCCTAGGTTCCCAGACATAACTGAACCATGTTTGCAGGCTCTGCCAGACCTCCCATCTGAATTTCTGTAACAATTTTATTTTCTTAGTCTGGCGTTTTCATGCAGCAGTATGATGCCGTCGCTTAATTTGAATTTATGTGAATTTATACAATATGAGTTAAGTCTTATTGCCATCCCTTTAGACATGAATTTGGTGTTAGCAACACCTTTACTGTTTAAAAACATAGTGACTATAACTTGCCAAATGACATTTGGACTTTGGTGTTTGCCTTGTGAGAGGTCTTTTGTAACATTTTCATAATGGATCATTTCATTGTGGGGGTGAAGTGGTGAATAAATTCCTTCATTGCAAATTTTGTGCCCTGTGATTATGTGGGATAATATTTTCTTTTATTCTGCAAGATATCGTTGTAGAAGATTAAAATTAGATCACCTACGTTATTTTTTGTGCGAGATCGTCAAATGCTGTGACACCCATCTCGCATACAGTTTCATATAAAATGCTCTGCTCATTCGAAATTTCCTTAAATTTTGCGTAAATTGTCCCAAAGAATGTGCTCGACAATGGCAACAGTTTCAGCACTGATGAAGGTTACAGATCGCTCTTGACAATAATCGTCAATGATATCGGTGTAGGCATTTTCAACCAGCCGGTACCTTTTCCAAACTGTAGGCCGCGATATTGCATGGTTCCCGGAAACAGTAAGGGGATTTTATTTGGCCCATCACTTTGCTACACGCAACTGCTTTTGCTAAAACTACATTACCCATTACGTTATCCGTTTGATTGCAAATGGGGAATGCAATTTTAGCGAATGGTATAACGGTAAAGCAAATAGGTAATGCAATTATAGCGAATGGTATAAAGTAAATGGATAATGCAATATTAACACATAAGGCAAACGGTAATGGGGAAAAATAGCCTTATCTAAATCATCTTTTTGGTTTAGGACCACCAGTTTCAACACTGATGGAGGCTGCAATTCTCTCTAGATGATAATGGTGAATTATATCGGTTGCGGCTAATTTCGAACTGCCCGCACTATATCAAAACTGCAGCTTGCCATAAATAGCCACATGATTAATATCTATGTAATTCAAGTGTTTAGCCCATAAAAAACGCACAGTTCCTCTACCTTCAAAATTGGAGCACAGATGCAGCTGACTCGACATTAAGAATCACTCTCCAAACATGCTAAGTGGAAAACCACAGGTAACTGTCTTTCTTTCTGAAGCTCCTGTATGTATTTTGGAATCATCTTTTGGGGTAAAGACCATCAGTTTCAAAGCTGATGCATATCAAGCGTTTAGCCCATTAAAAACGCACAGTTCCTCTAACTTCAAAATTGTAGTACAGATGCAGCTGACTGGACATTAAGAATCACTCTCCAAACACTTTCAGTGAAAAACCATAGGAACTATCTTTCAGAAAGAAACTGTCTTTCTTTTTTTATCAATATTTTCAGAGCATAAGTATGATAAATGAAATACGTCTAGTAAGCAGTTATTTTTAATGCCTTAAGTAAAAACATGTTCTTATCGATTGCAAAATTTAGAATTACAACTTTTGCAAACCAGCATCAATATTGAAAGTTAAGTTTAAATGTAACAACGGAATTCTCTGACAATGTATATATTGCAAGTTTCTTCCTACAAACTCCTTCAATTTACAGTATTGCATATTTTCCAAATATTAAGATATTGTGCACTTCTTTTAATTTTGTATAGCTTCTGTTGACGTAATTTATAAACGCGACGTGATCTTTCCTTTTGACAAGTTTTATCTTGTCAAAAGGAAAGATCATCCTTCGCCCCATCCTTCGAAAGATATGAAATGAAGCCTTTAATTTTTTCCGGTGATAAAGCACTTTTCAGGGAGCAATAATCATTACTTCTTCTGAAGGAAAAAATGGGACCATGGAGAATGTTTCTGCAACTCCATATGGGCGAGTGACAAAAGAACAAAAAGTGCATAATAGGAGGCATAGATGGAAAAAGAATATAAGCGACAAATGGTCAGCGAATACAGTATGTTGAAGGGGCAAGTGTATGGGATGCAATTACGTCCTAGCTCCAGATGGGTACCTCGTTTAATCAGACCGATGAGCACATGAAGAGCAGAGGATGACGGTCTCATATGGAGGTCGTTGAGACAATAGCTTTTTTAAACACCTAACAAAAAGTCATAGTGGTTTGTTTTTGCTGAGGAATAGAAAACACGACAACTTAACAGCTTCCTGTTTGTTTGATGAGGTAAGTTAATTTTAAGTTGCCTAAAAGCCAGAAGAATTTCTATTTTTAGCTTTATATGTATTTAATCCTAGTTAACAACGTAAAATAGTTGTTGTTGTTTAATCAAATGATATTAGCTAGGTAAAATATTACAGTTTAATTTTTGAATTATTTCTCAAATTTAAAACAGTTAATTAATTAATTTTAATTAACTGTTTAAAATATCCTGCTCATATATCCTGTATATTTTGATGCTAACTGCAAGCACATTAAGAGATTTATGAGATGTACACTTCTAATTTTATGACATCTGTATTTTAAAGAAATTTAACATGAAATTAAAAAAAAAATGAAAAAAAAATACGAAATTTATTGAACGCGTTTTTTATGAAGTCGAATCGTTTATTGCTCATTCTTATATATCTATGATTAAATAACAACAAATATGTCTGTCTGCATGTAAGTGTATATATATATGTAGTATTTTCCTCGTATTATGGGTAAACAGCGGTTCCTAGTGGCACGAAATGTTGCAGACACATAATTTTGCATCCGCAAGTGTTCACAGCAAAGCCCGGTCGTTAAATTGTGTTTATCTTCTTGTTTAGTTATTGTTTTTTTCTCTTACTAACATTTTGGTTAAAAACTTAATAAAAAATCGCTCGAGAAGCGTAAGATATTTCTGTTTCAAATGCAATCAGAACGGAATGAAATGTGTCAACACCGCTCAAAATAAAATATGTTTATTTCTCACTCGCTAATGTGTTGCCTTTGGCAAAGATTAAGATAGTTTATGCCCTTTAACATGGACCATAGAAATGTACATACATATTTTTTAATATTTTATTCTGATAATACCTGATGATACGATTTGCTGACAAAATCTACAAACATATTTTCGGCCGTATCACTTTTGTGTCCAAATCATTTTTCGCATTGCTGTCACTAAATGGTATCGTCAAGTATTATTAAAAAAAAATAAATAATCGAATCTGTATGGACGTATGCATGTTGTGAAAAAACAAAGGCGCTTAGAGCCTCCATATATGTTATACGCTTAGCCTTTTTAATACACCCCATGAATATGGGGACCTGGAAGTCTGAATTTTGAATTCCTAGTTTGTTTTTTATTTATTTCATATTTTGTTCAATTTTAAGGAATTTTGAATTAGCAAACTTAGTGATTTGAAAGCAAAACATGGCAACTCTGTGCGAAATCAAAAATTTCTATGTACGAAGTTCAGGAATGTTGCTTCTATTCGACAAAATATAAGGGATTTTTCTTTCAATTTTAATCAACAAGCTTAGCTGTTTGAAAGCAATGTGTTCCCACAAGCAAAAATCAAATACTTTTCGCATTGCAAAGTTTTCTCCAGCTTATTTTCTACGCCCTAGCATTTTGCCTTCTAGTAAAGCCTAAAATATTTGACTATCAGATTTAATGTGGAAAGTTGCTGTGTAACAAACTAATCTATATAATAGCAACAAATGCATTTCTGAAGGATATTTTTTCTACTTTCAATATGATTAATTTAAGTAAAAATGGAATAACATCGTTAGATATCTAATCAGAAATACAGAATAATTTTATGAATTTACAGTAGCTGAAGGCTTTAAAATCATTATAGCCTTTTTTCTTCTTTTTATGATAACAATTTTAGGCGTCCGGCCGCTCAAGGGGTTAGTTTTAAAGAATCAAATAGTGGATATAAAAATAATGCATGACAATCTCTGACACTCTATCGGGAATTCTAAAGATATGCTGCTTTAAATACGTTTGATTTTGCAACTGAAATTTATACGAAAGTCCGAAGATCATAATATTTAATAAAGTTAAACACACAAAGAGTTAATAATAATAAAAAGATGTCTTGTGAGTTATCTTACTAAGGAAACTGACCATTGAAATGATGAACTGAAAAAACACTGAGGAAAAAAAAATGTATCCTTACACTTAATACTGTATCGAGAAATCTAAATACATGCTACTATTGTGCTTTTAAAATTTTGTGATTTTTCTGTTGAATCTTATGCGGCGTAAGTGCGAAGAATATGATGCTTAATAATAAAGCTAAAAAGAAATAAAAGTTATTTTAGAAAGTGTAAGTTCAAGAGGAGTTTGATAACCTGTGATGTTCAGCGAAAGCATGAAAAACATAAAAGACCATAAAAACCTCTTGTGTGACTTTAAAATCTGATTTTTTTTTCAAATTTCCAAACCAACTGTAATTATTCCGTCTGTTTTGTCTAACAAACTAAGCGAAATTAACCCTATAAATGCAGTATTTTAGTTGAATTATTATTTATTGTTAGCTAAACAAAATTAAATCATATATATTTTCGGTTATTTAAATTCAATGAAATATATCATACATTTTTACCCACTATATATATATACTATCAGGGTCAATGTTCCTTCTTACCTTCTTCGGGAACATACAAGGACCTGACTCGGAACAGAGAGCTTACTAAAGCTATGTTCACTAATTGTGGTAAGTAGACAGGATACAGACGAAGGGTATACAAAACCCTTTATTTTTCTTTATATACAAGAACTTCCGTACTTCGGAATACACTGACCCGCTACTCGGGGTCTAACGTAAAAGTATAAAAATAAAACTAAACTCTAATTTAACTTTAGAATAATAAATGTGGAAGATTGGCCTTATAATAACAGGAAGCGTATGTAGCACAGAGACCGTGAACACTACAATACGTTTGAATTTATCAAGATGATTAGAACCTCTGGCCTGGAAGGCAAACAGCAACTGCGTAACTTCTAAGGTAAGCGGCCTGCTTTGACTCACTGCTTCCTCTCTCTTGCTTGGCAAAAGGCCACAACTTAAATACTTGGCGTTCGCCAGACAACTTTGCATAAAAACCTTAACGCTTATAATTCTGGCCGGAAGTAGAAAATAAGAAGTGATAGTAAAGATTTAAAATAAAATAAACGTTAGTAAAACTTAAGATCCTTACAATACACATAGAGAGAACAAGTAAAAAAAAAGGATAATTTGTTTAATGAAAGCATTCTCGCCGTTGGGCTGCACAGGATTGAATTAAAAGCAATTATTCCAGTGAGACGTTTTTCAAAAAATTAAGAAAACAAAATTTAAAAGATTATCCAATCTAAGCAAATATTCTGTAGGGTAGTAATATTGTCTGATTTTAAATGGTATTAAAAATTAATTGGAGAAAAATGCTTCCTAAAGAGCAGATATAGTTAGAAGAGGTTGAGAACAAAATATGAATAATCGTCGAGGTTTAATTTTTTAATTACTAGTCGCTTGAAAGTTTCTGAAGCATTAAAATAGGGTGATCAGTAGTTTTTATATTTGATACTCCAGTTAATACATTTTTTAACTTTCATTGTCTTTTAGAAAAACGTTTTCTCCAGCTTTAGTTTTTCACCACCAATAAACATGCGACAATATTACTTAACAATTTTTCCTAAGATAGGATAATCTTAAAAAAAAAAAAAAAAAAAAAAAAAAAATGTTTAAATTTTTTTTGAAGAATTCCTTATTGTATATTTATCTATCTGTATATAGATATAGATATAATTTCAGAAATAAAGTTTTTAAAATAAGAAATACAAAATGTGAGACAGTAAATTATGTATTAAAAATTAATTAATTATGTTTAAATCCTGGAGATCGCTGATGACTTTTTAACTGGGTTGGAGACGCTTGAGGACTAAATAAATTTGTCCTAAAAGAAAGTGTATTTTGATTCCAAGTCTGATATTCAGAAAAACGCCAAAAATTTTTAAATTATTAAATGCTAATTTTTTATTCGCTATTTTTTTATTTATTATTAAATGCCAATTTTTTATGTACATTTATTAGCGGAGATCTTCTGCTAGTTCGATGTTCAGGGTGCGATTCGGCTCTGGCAAAAGGCCTGAACTTTTGTATATATATCGTTTCCCATTCTTCGTGGGTGAAAAATAAATTTAGCCTCCTTTGCGCTGCACGTTAGATTAATCTGCTGATGGTGAACAGACCATAAATTCTGTCATTCTTGACAGGGTCTGAGAAACATGCGTCCTTCCATTAGAAAAGCGAAACAGCGTTTTTACGTTATTGCGTGCTTTCTATGTTTTTTCATTACATGTATGTTTTAAAGCATCTGTAGTTTCACTGTTAATTTTGGAAACATTTTGAAAATGAAAATATTTTTACTTGTATTAATGAAAAAATACTCTTTATCTGAGAATTACAGATGTCTTGTTTAAATGTATGTTACTGTATTTTAAAATGAATTTTAAATGTATTAGATGTATTTTACTTATAAGATTATCAAACAATCATGTTTTCTTTATAGTTTTATGGCGTGTGGGTTATGGCTCGATGTATATCCTTCAAAGACATGACTCCGCTTAACTAAACATAACTTTATTCACATACACCATATTTTAACGCAACTATCATAACATAACGAAATAACATAACAGAAAACTACTACACAGGAATTCGTACAACCTATGCTCGAGTTAAAGGCGAAGTGGGCGAGTTCACCGTCGCGCTGTCAGTTTTACGTAAGCCACTTGACGTGATCTGTCTGCGCACGCAGTCGAACATTCCATTTTATCATGCATAGTATTAAATTTTAAATCGCATAACTCTTTAGAATTCACTATAACATTTTCTTTAAATTACTGTAATATTTATTAACGTGGACATTTCAATTAATTTTTTTAAAATGTACTTAGGTACTGGAAATATATGCTTTTATGAAGTGTTGCTGAACTTTCGCACCAAGCTGTAAAAACGATCTAGTTCTTAAATACTTCATTAAAGCTCATTTGTACAGAAGAGATTAAAGGATCATATGATAATTACAATAGTTAAGTCTAATTATCACATTTCTTTATGCTGCAATTTCAGGAAATTGAGTGTATTGATACAGATCTCGCTGTTTGGGTAAATTCCGTTGGTGTTGCTAAAATGAGTATATGCGTCTTAAGTAATGAGCATAAAAATGTGCAATGGGAGGATCTGGCAGTCATTTAATATTAAGTACACAAATGTTTCCGTACCAGGTACAAAATGCATGATGATAGAAATGTGTATTATTAATTATTATGATATATTTCAATGTATTATTTTAGTTTTTCTCAGTTAGATGTATTATGAAGAAATAAACTAAAGTTTTAAACTATAGTGAAATCCATTTTTTTGTTTTAAAATCTTTCCATCTAACTGCATATAGTATAAATTTAAAAGGTAAGTATTTTACTTTTTGCCTAATGGCTGTAGAAAGTTGGTTATATTTTTCGAAAGATGAATTAAACGTTATGCTTAATGCGACTGCAGCACTTATCCAGACGAAAGGATGAATATTCTATGGTAGAGTTACTTACATCGGATGAATAGATTGAATGGATGGAGATGAACAGGTTTCGAAACACATAGTAATTAATGACACTCCACTGAGAACGAATCGAGAAACAAATTATACTATATTTCCTCTAGAAACATTCTTAAAATCAAAATTATATTGAAGGTTGCAGGGAATCATGAACGCCGTTCGTCTCCGGCGATCTACATGATAACGGTCAGTTTAGATCAACCTACATGTTAATGTTATACTGGTATTAAAAAATGCAGTAAAATTTACAGGTAATATTATTCAATGATATGCTGAGCAGTGATGCTGTATAAATGACTTACAAGCGCCAGTCGTCGTTGATTAGCCAGATCTTCACTATTGGGGAATGGCCTAATGGCCACTGAAAACTACTAGTTTGATCTGTTTTGGCTTCTAATCCAACGGAACGGCTGGCTGAAAGCTTGAGTTTCGTGATTTTTCACATGTGTAACTTGAATATGCTCACTTTCCGTCAGAACGTTCTCAACGAAGGCATCCCATTGCCTTAGGAGAGGCGCACTTGTATATTTCCCTCTTCAAATCTTTGACCTAATTTAAAGATAATCTAAGTTTTTGCCTTTTCCATAGTTTTGATGATCATCAGCAGTGAATTCGTAAGTCACTAGCATTTGGTAGTATAGAAGAAGACAAAAGCAAACCAATGTCAGTGAAACCGTTAGTGACCAGTATTCAATAACTGGACGGTCATTGTCCAACACAAATTTGTTTATGTGATAAAAGAGGAGTATATATTTGAACATTTATTGTGAATTGAACCTTTAAAATAATATGTGTGAGAACTATTTACAGCAGATCTGTTTCCGTTAAGTTTCCCTGGACAGTTTCAGCAATTCTTAAACCAAAACAATAATTTCTCACAAATGATGATGTAAATTCATTTTCAGACCCAAAAGAGATCTTTCGTGGAATCTTTCTTTTAGCTATATAGCCTAAAATAGTGAAAATATAAAAAGCACTGCTTCTTCTTATTCTATGACTACTGGTTGAGAAACAAAGTCTGAAACGTGAGCTTCACTTCAGAGACGAAACGAAAGCTTATTTCCCTCGCCAGCACCACACACACGACAGGAAAGCTTTACGTCTCATACTTGGGCACAAATTTGAGGAATTAGTAATATTTTATAGCAGGCAGAAGTAAATTAGCTGATTGATTTCTGAAAGATGAACTAAAGACTTGAACTTGTAAGCAAAGTTCTTTGTTAAAGCTTTTCCTATTGTTAAACCAACTTCCTGTGTCTATCTATTGACCAGACCATAAACGTATGGAGACGGCCGTACACGTGGAAAACGATAAATTTACATAAGAATAAACAACTTTGGTTCAGAATCAATTTTATCCAAGAAGTTTTTATAACATCTAATTGTTTATTCCTAATTTCCATAGCTAAAGAAATAAATCAAAATATAAAACGATATTTGCATTTTCACACCACGTTTTAAACAGAGTCATGTGTTGCTCCTATTCATTCTTTTTCCGGAGCTTTCCAAACCGTTATGTTATCATCAAATATGTTGAACAATTTAAAAATAAAGAAATTTAAATATTAAATCTAATGTCAACTTTATTTATTTGGCTAAAAGAGAGTATTTCCATGATAATAGAGTTATTATTTAAATAAAAAAAAAATTCAAAATTGTTTTGTAAAAGGTTTTAAATAGAGCAAATAGAGCAGTTGTGTTATAGAAAGAAAACATTTAAGCTGCTGCATAGTTGGATATTATTAGTTAATAAACAGAGTAATGGTGTGAGACAGTTATGTTGGAGAGGTGTTTCAGTTTTTTTTTAATTCGAAGTACTTTTTTAGTTTGCTTTATATAGCGGCATATATTTAATGAATTTCACTAGGATAATGAAATAAAATATAATGTGGATAGGAGAACAATAAAATTTTGAGAAAATAAAATATCTTTCTTACCTGTATAAAATAAATAGTTTAAGAAGAAAAGCTTTTAAATAATCGGCTACTATAAAAAGCATTTGTAATTTTTCGCATGTATCTTTATTATATACCTTAAATAATGTTATTGTTCTCAAAGGCATTTAATGTTTTCCGTTTGCAATATATCCTAGCCATCATAAACTAATAAACTAATTTTCTTCCTAGACAACGATTCCTCATTTAACATTGATTTCAAATAATGTGGCTGCTAGAAACAAATTAATAATTTAAATATTCTAACATTAAAGATATTATTAGCTTGGAAATGCACTTTTGTCCCAATCAGTTTTCAAATAACTGCCACCAAATATCACCGCAAAACATTATTTTTAAAGAAATTAATTAATAAGTAATTTGCATGTATATATGTATGTATGCACGTATGTTCCTCGCGTTGTGGACAAACGATGGCATCTAGATCGACCAAATTTTGTATGTAAATATTTCTTCACCTGAACATGTGCATCTGGAAACTCACATTTTGAATTTTAATTTCTGTCTTATTTATCTCATATTTTGGTACACATTTAATGAACTTTTGATTAACAAACTCAGCTATTTAACCGCCAACAGTGGTAGTTCGAAATAAAATATTTTTATCACCAGTGCATGAGACTCTTGCATTCAGAAAAAAAAAAAGTAAGATCAGTATTTCAGTTTCAATTAACAAACTGGGCTATATCCAGCAATGTGTTGCCATTCCTCGAAATAAAGTACTTTTACCTTACACGCCACAAGTTGTTGCCATTTAGAAAAGCCTATGATATTTAAATTTAAAATTTAATCTGGATGGTCACTCAGCAACAAGCTAAGTGATTTAAAAGCATAAACACAGCCTTACTGATATTTTTTTCCTTTTTGAATATGAGTGATTTAAATAATAATGCATAAAAATCAGAGTTGTCTAACTAAAAATATTATATATTTTATAGTAAATTACACAAGCTGGTTTCAGAGAAATCACTGTACATTATTTCGTTTTTAAATTAACTATCATATAGGAAAGCGGAAAGCTGAGATATTTTTTAAAAGAATAACATAACGAATATAAAAATATGTATGGCAATACTATTATAGTGAAAATTCTAAATATATATTATTTGTAAATGTTTTATTACTTTGTTATTGAATTATGTGGGGTAAGTGTGAAGAACAGGATTAAGGTAACTGAACATTGAGAGATGAACAGAGAAAAGACTGGAAAAAAAATATAAAATTCACGCCAACACTTCTAATTTTTTTTCCTGATTTTGTTATTGAACTGCATGTGGCGAAGAAAATGCCAAGTACAAAAGAAGCAAAGCTTCTGCTTTAGTGATAACTTGAAAAAGATTTAAAAGAAAAGTAAATGCGTAACCAGAAGTGAGTCCAAGAGCAGATTAGTAACTTGCGATGCACAATGAGAACATAAATGACCTTAATACATATTCTCTATTGCGATATTTAAGTCTTTAAACTTTCAGATATTGCTTTTTTTATATACAGGGTGTTTCAACAAAAAGGTTGCAAACTTTCAGGAGAAGTAGCGTACGAAATGGACGATTGAAAATCACACAGCAACGTATGATTGTAAACGCTTTTCTGGCGCGGTAGAAATAACACAAAACACAGCAAAGGCAGAACATAGACCGTGTGAGAAAACGTGGACCGGGTGAGGAAACATGTTTATTATGCTAAGTACAACAGAAATCAAGAAATAAGGACAGAAATAGCTAACGATCGTCATTAAAGAAGGTATTCGAAACTACGACCCGGACTGTAATGCAGGCCTCCCATGTCCGATGCATGGAAGATAAATGACGCACGATTCCTACATCGCGTTCTGGTCCTACTTTCAGACATCTTCTTTAATAACGATTGTTGCCTGCTTTTGTTCTTATTTCTTGGTTTCTGCTGTATTAAGCATGATAAACATGTTTTCTCACCTTTTTTGTGCCTTTCCTTTCTTGCGAATTGTGTCGTCACTATCGCACCAGGAAAGTCCTTGTGACCATACATTGCTATATGATTTTAGATCTTCCAGGTGTACTCTATCTTTCCTGAAATTTTGTTATCTATCTTTCCCCAAATCTTCAGAATGTCGACATTCTCCTGTGAATACCCGGTGTCAACAATCACCAAGTCGCTAAGTGTATGTCCGAAATACCCTTATTTCTCACTAACGCCGGCAAATGCCAAAATTTCCCATATACTGATGGCGAATGTTTAATAAAATTATTTTTGTCACGGTTTTAAATCATATTTTATTTTTAAAGCATACTATGATGTTATAAGGTATTTCTCCTGCCTTCTTAGCATGCCTTCGTGGTGTAGTGGTCAGCACGCTCGGCGCGTATTGGACAGGTCCGGCGTTCGAGTCCCGGCGAGGGCATTGCTCAGTTTTCATCTCTCCTGCTTTGAAAAAATCCTAATGTCTGTACAATGTATATCAAAATTTAAAAAAATAAAAAAAAAACGCTTAAGTAACAGCACATGCAAATAAACTGTTGAAGGTAAAACGAACATTAAATTTTGAATGAGAAAAGAAAATAATACCAATAATAAACTTACTGAATTATGTGATTGACGTTATACAACCTTACTTATTACAGCAACAGCTAGTGATGGTTCGAATGTTTAATATTCCGTCTTTCACCAGAAGCATTTGGTTAATGTCGGCATTCTCCAATTTCGATTTTTCACAATAACATACACAGTAAATAAAATTTCAGGATGAGCTTTAAAATATTACTATCAAAATATAATCTGTGTTTCACGAGTTTAATATATATTTTAAACTGAATTTCACATGTACAAGAGTTGACAGCACCTCTTGTATATCATTCGGTTTAAAAGACAACCCTTTTAGTTACGTTATGTTTTAGAACAACAATTTTATTTGTGGAGATCATGCGAAGGCCTTATGTAACTACCCAACTCTCCTAAATTAAACAACTGGAGTTCATTTCTAATGAATTGTGATACAAAAGACCAAAATCTCAGCCGTAGGCAATGCTATATTCACTGATATTTTTTTTTCTTTTAAAGTTCTTGTCCAGTGTATTTCTGTTATGCTTTTGCATGCTAGCCATGGGAAATATGCGAACTAAACCAATCGCGATTACATTTATCAATTACTATTTTTTCCTAATCGAATAAAATTTGATAAAATATTAAATCTCAGTTCTGTAAAAACATAAAGGTATTCTCTTTAGGATCCACAGAGAAGGATTAATTTATAAAATAGTCTAATTACTGTTCGCACATAGCTTAATATGAAAATAGCCCTTTTCCTGATATCTAAAATCTCATCATTCTAAAGAGAAAATTCAGTATTCTTTTAATTAGATATACGTATTCTTTTCATTATAAATATGTTACCTCCGCTTAATTCAAAGGAAATAATTGTATTGATGATGCTATAAATGTGAATTTCGCAGATATTTCTTTTTTAATGATACTCAAATTACTAAAATAAACTTTCTAGGGATCAGTAAGCCACACGCCTAAGAAAATGCATGCACATGTGATAAGCAAAGTGTTTTTTATTCCCAATTTTTCAGCTGACATTATATCTTATCCCGTCATTTTCTTATTTAAGTAAACAAAACGAATAGAGCCATAAGCGCAAAGAATGCTTTATCTGAGCAGATATGAGGTATGAAAAAGATATAAAGGAGAGCAGAGATGCTCATTTCATTTTAAGAGGAGTGTAAGTTTTTGGGTTTCAAATTCAAACTTAAGATCTTTATACTGTCAAAATATTTCATCGTTTCAAATGGGTTTAGCTTTTTATAGGTTGTTGAAGTATATGATATTACATAGTAAATTTTCTAAATTTATGCATTCACCCCGGCAGTCAGAAAATATATCAGAAATTGTCACGAAATCCCATGGCATAAAGCCATAAAACTACAAAACCCTGAAAGTAATTACAAAAGATGAAAACAATCATTAGTATATTAAGCCCATTGAGAAACATGGAAAAGTTAGGGCAGATTAAGAGCTAAACATAAGATCAAAACTCGGCTTGAACTTAGAAATAAATGGATATTTTTCCATGGTTTGAATATTGTTTAGGATGAACTGTAATAGGATTTGCAGTAATGCGTTTAACTGTATGTCTAAGAATACCGAATCAAACATTAAGTATAAACTTCATGCGAATGAAAATGTAAAGCACAGCTATGATTTTCAAGATGTATTTTATTCCACTGAAGAAACTTTGTAAAATACAAGTAATTCAATGATGACAAATTTCGTTGAAATATAATATATCAATGCTGTCATCTGCTAAAGCTATGACAGGCTTCTGAATCTGTATATATATGTAAGTATGATATATATATATATATATATATATATATATATTATATATATATATATTATATATATATATATATATATATATTATATATATATATATATATATATATATATATATATGTATATTTGAAAGTATACAAGCCACTGAATTTGAATACAGAGATTAATAAAATTCTAATGATTTCAAGGACGGTAAACATATATTCCTAATTCGTCAATTTTAGTTGTGGGCAATCGAAGCAAATTTTATGCCATTTTTCTGAAATATAATATATGTTTATAAGTACATAGAAATATCATTGTTATATTAAGATTCTGATTGAACTAACGTTTTTTTTCTCTCAAATTTATGAATTGTGATAACTTAAGGTTTTTATCAATTTAGTCTTAAAATGCAATTAACATTAGTTTTAAATAATACTCTTTTACATATTAAATGTGGTGAAAAGAACAAGCTATTCTTTCGAAGCTGCAAAAAACATATGTTAAAAATTGAAGTCAAAAGCGTCAGGTTTAAACGTTACAAGATCAGGGAACAAATTAAAAATTAATGCTTTTGAAATATAACCATTACTTTTTGTTTTTCCCCAGTCGCTCTTTCGAAGTCAAGCAACGAATCACATTTTGCTTCCATTTCGTATTCTTGTGTATCATTATTTTATTTCATCCATGTTGCAGACTAAAGTTGAAATCAATTCTTTCACAACATCCATGTGGCATTAGAGAAAAAAAAAAGATATATCCCCTCTTTTATTTTTGTTACGAGCATTTGTACAAAAAGACAAGTACACTGCACGTAAAAATATCTAGGAAAAGCTTTTTACCAAATAGATGTTCTAGCGTGAGATGAAAAACAAATTTAATTTTAGGGTTCCCGATTTTGACATTTGAAAAGAACCTTCTTGATCATATAATGGAAGTGGAATTTCTTTCCTCTGATGGAGCAGTTCCATAGAATGTAAAATGACTTACTATCTAAATCAATTAATTTTGCCAACGCTTGGGGCTTGAAAATAGAAAGTCCTTTTTAGTTACATACTATCACTTTCTGTCATGTTTGATTTCTTAAACAGGGATGAAAATCTGCGTATATTTTAAAGAAGATATGATTTTTCAATTAAATACATCATTATGCACTTCTAAAAAACTAATTGCACAGTAAACTCTAAGCCTTTAAGTGAATAATTAAATAAACAGTTTTTGATTTATTCACTTTACCCCATATTTATTATGTATTAATTTTTAACGATGTTATCGGATTTATAGATTCCACATAAACATTTCTATTTCTTTAAATTTTTTTCAGTTACTTCAACTTAAACTGCAAAATCTCAAGAAATGACATTTTTAATGAAAAAATTGACTCGATAACTTTAGGGCCAGGATAGTTTCATTTGTTAATGTTGAAATACAGATACATCCATTTGTTACATTTTTTTCTTTAAAATTCAATTTATTAAGGAAATTTGCTCGACATATGGTATTAAATAGTTTCGAAAGCAAATGCTTCAATATTTCGAAAAGAAAATAGTATTTCTGTAAGAGGAATAATAATAAAACATTATAAACATAATATGTTAAAGGTGGTTATAGCAATTTAGTATATCGTACGTAATTTCAGTTAAACTTCATTCAGATGCTTAAAGTATATTTATTAGGACTCCTCAATCCTCAAAATCATATAAGAGCTAACGGGATAACAGCTAATAGTTCGGGATTTGTGAACTGCAACAACTCTCTGAGGCAAAGGATTTCATTGGCACGCTTCAGAACAAGTAATCACGTTCTGCAAATGCATTTTACGGATCCTACAGACATGTGACAAAGCTTCTATTAAACATTGAGGTGTGTTAATTTAAACAAATTTAGAATGCCAATCTTAACACCATATGATTTGTCGAAGTTAGATAAAACTCATTAGTCCTCAATGCATTAAAAGATATTTTCTCTCTCCTTTCAGCATGCCTTCGTGGTCTAACGGTAGCACACTCAACTCATATTCAAGAGGTTCAGATTCCAGTCCACTTGCATTGCTTATGTTTCATGTCTGCAGCCTAAAAAATCCTAATGATTCTACAACATAATGTAAACAAAAATGTGGAGTGCTCTGTTTTCATACTTTATTCCGAATGCTGTTAAAATTGTATAAGAAAATTAAACAAAATTTAGAAACATTGAAAAACTCTCCAAATAAATAGTATTTTATGTTTTTAGAATTAATCCCAACAATTATCGTAAATCTAAATTTTAAGTATCAAAATAATGGGCTGCGAATTTAACATTGAATTTCTTTTGGAAATGTAAAACGTTAATTGACAGGAAATATTTCAAGCAAATTCATAATCTTGAATTTATTTACTTAAACAATTAATTACTTAACTCTCTGCTATGAAGAAATCAAGAATTTGCATGTCAGTTCGTCACATTATGGAAAAAAAAGAGCACCTTGAAACCCCACACTGTAATAACCACACCACGTTTGTAATCTTTTTCCCAAACATATGCGTGTATACGAGCCAGTTTCCCTTAAGTCCTTCACGAAGGCATCCCTCCCTTAAGGTAGATAGCCCTCGAGTGCTTTGCCGTAATCTAATAAACCAAACTCAAACATATGCACACTGAAGACCACATTTTTAATTTAGATTTGTTTTTTATTTTCTTCATACTTTATGCCAATTTAACTAAATAATATATTAAAAAGATTGATAAAGTTAATGCATATCCGCATGAACATTGTTATCTTAAGCATTAGAGATTCAATTCCAAAATGTTCTAAAAGTCCGAACTGATTCCTCTATCCTGAAAACACTGATTTAGGAGAAGATTGTTGCGTAGATTTTTAATGAATAAAATACGTATTATGTACGTTTTATTTTAATAACAAACATACTTATTTTTTAAAATTTTATTTTTACTGAACACTTGAGCCACAAGCCTTTGGCTTGGAATACAGTCCATTCCACATATTCCAGAACGAAGATTAGCCAACGGTTAATATTGCTAATAAGCTAGTTGAAAAGAAAAAAATAATGGCACTGCTAATGTTTTAAGCATATAATGCGCGCATCTAAAGGAGAGTATGGAAGCACTTTTAATAAATTCAGATGAGAGGAATTCCAGAATGAGGTATAAAACAATTTAAGATGAACTATGTTTCCTCCTAGTGGCAGTGATAATAAATAAAAATGAAATCAAATATCTCTTATCTTTAATGAATCAGCTGTTTTTTAAATGAAGGAAAACTTTAAAAAAAATGTCGGTCATTGGCGGAGGATTCTGAAAGGTTAATTATATCAGCAAATAAAAAATCTGATGTGTACAACACACATGACTTTCTTGTACAGAATATTAAATTATACACATGTTTTGCTGCATTTCATTTAAACTTATTGAACTGAATTCAATCTACTTCGATCGATAGCACATAAACCACAGTAAAATAAATGTAATCTTTAAACTTTATTATATTTATTTAACATAGCAACATTTTGGCGTTATGTTCACTTAACAGAATACATCTCATTCGTTTTACAAATCAGAATTAAAAAAATTTATAGCATCTGAAGAATTACCCAATCGTTGCCACATGTTCTATTCAAATACTATAATAAATCTAAAACGATATATAAAAGAAATTAAACAAAGTAAAAAAGAAACAGCTTTTCCCACACGAGTCAGCGCCGCTTACCTAATTCGCATGCGCTACTCTTAAACATTCTCTTTTGTCCGAGACAGAGAGGCGACGATATTTGCTAATAATACGAAACAATTATTTCCTCGAATTTCATTAGAGATATATTTATCATTCAACTACTTCAAATCTCACTTCACGGTAAGGCAAAAATACATAAGAACTCAAAATATCTTCATTAAAAATTAAAAGATATCGAATAACATAAAACATCAAATACAGTTAAAACAATTAAAAAAACATTTGCAATTAAAATTAGACTTCCAGCGCACAAACAAGCGATTCGGCCAGCAGGGAAGAATAAAGATGTTTCGGTGCACAAAATTAAAAGCTTCCTTTTGGTCCCACTTGGCAAAAAGACACTGAAGATGCAGACAGACTTTCACTATTCTGCTAAGTTTCAAATGTAAACAAATATGGCTGCTATGGTAAGAAAAATTAGGTTAGCCGCACTTAAACAAACGTTAGTCAGCCGCACTTAAACAAACGTTAGTCAGCCGCACTTAAAGAAACGTTTTAAATTGCTGATAATTCTACATCTATCACATGCAGATTAAAGGCATAAAAACTTTAACCGGAAAATAAGAACAACATAATTAAATCATTTTTAAAGAAAAATGCGCAATTTATCAACATATAAGAATTAAAAAACTGATCTCACGAAGCCGAGTAACAGTATGGGTGTATATCTGTAAGCAAAACCAAAAAGAACTTTCGGTGTGACCGATTGGAACTAAAACGGAAGGTGCACAATTACATGTTTTAGCAGTCCTACATACAAATTTTAAACATTCTGAGGCTAATCGTTTTCGAGTTTTGCGAGATATATACATACATACGTATGTAGGTAGGTACGTGCAGACGCCACGAAAAAAAATCTCCTCTGAATCCATTTTTAATTAGTTTTATAACTCGTTTGGGAAAAAACATTCCTTAATTCTGTCCCTACGTAAACATGTCTCGTAAAAACATCGTTAAATTGCATTTGATAGCGCTCAAAATGAATATTTTCGTTCAAATATGACACCCGAAATTTTTCGTAGTTACAATACTACTTCGTACAAGGAAGTGAAAATGAACATATACTTCCAATATTAATGTGAATAGAAACATCTTCATACGCTTTAATGAGAAAAATATATATAAACTATACCTATTTCATATAAAAGTAAATAACATTTTTATTTCACATTATTTTAAACACTAAAATCAAATCTGAATTTATATAGCTAATACATACTCATGCCAAATGTTTGAGTTACTTTCGGGATTTCTCTTAAAATGACTGACAACTGCCAAGTCTCGGAATAGCAGATGGATGAATGTCTTACGATTTATACATGTAGAGATTTTAAGTTTAGTTCATCTAAGCTAATAAAGTAAAAACTTCGAACGTCCTGAATGCAGCTAAAAGTAATAAGGACATAATACCTTATTCATTCAAACATTGGTAAATATTGTTTCGATAATTGGTAAAATTTGGTTATAAGACAGGTATGGTTTAAAAGCTCTTGCCTTTTGAACAACTGTAATTTTAATAGTAAACAATTTGGAGTGTAAGTAATATGTAAGGTTTTCTTAAAGAATTAAGGCATTTGAAAGATTTTGCCATTTTGCTTATTGATTGAGTGATTCAATAATTAATAATTCAATTAGCCTGATTTCTAAGCAAATCCTACTCTAATTTTACTTTCTCTGAATATGTGATGTTCGTATATACTGAGATCCATTCCAGAGCAAATCACATGTGCATGGAACGTTATATTATACGCTGGCAGTGTAAAAGTTTTAAACAATTAACCCGAGATTGGGATAGACTGCACCTGTGCTATTAATTATATAATTATGTGACAACTCAAATCTATACATCTCAAAATAGAATATACAAATATATGTGCAGAAAATTTATGTTTTTCAGATTATGCCCCGTTTTCTGAATAAAACTTAGCAACAAAACTTTTTATCTATAGTATGACAAAGTGTCAAACTGTAATAACAAACAATTTTTTAATAAGTTATATTCTTAATTTGGGAAAAAGTGTAATTAGCCACAATGCTACCAATATTGTGAATAGAACCAAATGATAAGAAGAAAAAGAAAGGAACAAAGGATTTAGTTGTTCTTTCATATATGGGCTCATTGGGCACTAGGAGAAGCAATTAGATAGAGCCACTAAAAGGTATTGATTGGGAAGGGTCGTGGAAATGTATCATTAGAATAATTAGGAAAGATTTCCTTTGGTAGAGAAAGGCAATGAGAACAGATGAATGTCGCAGTGAGAGAAATCGGGCGTAAGCTAAAAAAGGTTTGGGGAAAGCTTAATCGATAATGCATTCGTGTGACAACAGTAACTAAACATTGCATGAATGCTGTGAAACAATGTATGGTATAATACACTTGATTATAGGGTATGAAACTATGCACACGCTAGTTAGTCTAAATTAGTGACTGCTGAAGACTGACAGCCGCATTTTACTCAAACAAATTTTGGATAAATAAAGGATGATTTTCTGCTTTATTAGTCAGTAACATTTTTCGTAAATTAATTTTCAAATGCAAGAAATACAAAAAAAATAGTTAGAAGCCGCTGTAAAGAACTTATCCGAGTTATAATTAATCTTCAATGTTTTAAATTTGAATACGTATTTCAAAATTAAACTTGATGTCTTTCTGTGATCTCATTCAGCTTTCATGTTCAAGTTAATGGATCTTTCCTTAGCAACTTAATTTTATTTCTCCGTCTTTTGTTTAAGATACGCTGAAGGAAAGCTCTATTTCAAATACCCCAGATTAATGGATTGCTGTGAAAGCAGTCCATTAATGAAACATCAGGGAACTTTGAATAATTATTACATAAATGGTGTAGAATGAACTCCTGTCATTCTTAGAACTTCTTAGAATTAACAGAAAATTTCGGTGCGTAACTAGTAGTAATTGCACTGTACAAACTGAACGTACGTAACTAGTAGTAATTGCACTGTACAAACTGAACGTACGTAACTAGTAGTAATTGTATTAGGCATCCGAATTGCACTTATGCATTGAACAGAGCATATAGAAAAAGGAGGAATTTTTTCGATCAGAATAGTAATTAAAACATTCATTTGAGATGAAAAGAGTTGATTTTCACATATTATAACAGGTTTTTATCTTAAATTTCCTTGTTTGAAAGCAAACAGCACCATTCGTAAAAACTTTATTGGGACTTCCTTTGATTAACAAAGGCCAAGTTCAGAAAACTGAATTGACACTTTTGCTTTCGAAAATTTTTATTTCTCCAGCAATTCTTAAATATATCTGAATTATCAAAACTTACAATGCATTTTTATTTCTATCCGGCTAAATGTTTCTCATAAAATATTTTACTTTTTTTTTTTTATTTTTACCCACTTCCGTAGGCAATATATAATCCTTTTAAAGCTAAAATCCCTTTTATTTGTTTTTTTTATTTTTGCTATATATATGTTTAATGACATTAAGATTTATATATTTATTTACTTATTTATTATGTTTTTTGCGTATGTATATTTTTTTTCTTCAGAAGTAGGACTTAGATTATGGGGTTTTAGATGTATAATTTGGTGTACTTTCTTCGGATACTGGCTTGCTCCTCTTTTTTTTCCCGTATAAAAGCAGTACTTAGCGCGTTATTCTCTCTGTTAGCCATGTGTAAAGTTACAAAATTTTGATAAAAAATATTAATATCAAGGTTTTTACTATATTTCGCGATTACAGTATAAACTATTTCGCTTTGGATAAAAGAAAAAAAATAACTAGACACACTATAATGTGTTTAATGTTCCACATTTATGGCAAATGATATTCAGATCAGATCTGCGTGATACTTGCTGCTACAACTGAAAATTTATTTCAGTTAATGCTAAACTGGCGAAAAATAGAGAGCGTTTTCTAATTAATCTTCAGCATTTCAAATAGAATTTTATTATTCTAAATAATCTCAAATTGTAAACATTTTTGAGGCTAATCATTTTCGAGTTTTGTGAGATACATACATGCATACGATTAAGCATAAATTTTAGTACTTTTCTCCACTAGTGAATTTATGCTTAAGATTACTGAGACATCGAGCCAAATGCGACCGCAGGTTAACCGGCATCATGCGTGGTTGGGTTTTTGATGTGTAGTGTGAATATGAGGCGGTTTCAAACAGTACGACTTAGAAAACGCAGGTTATCTTCGTACGCTTAGCCATATTCAGATTACTAAAACTTACCTGAAAATGAAAAGCCCCTCATTATTTTTTTCACTAATTGTATAAGGGAAAGAATGCTTTCGTGTAGGACTTTCTAAGGGAAATCTAATCTGTTTCAGAAGAGACTATATTCTAAAATTAGCAGTGCAAACATAATAAAACTAATTTGTTTGTGACAAATGTACAAAACTTTTCTGTGGATTTTGTACAGCAAAAAAAAAAAAAGAAACAAAGACTATAATATTCTGTTTGAAAAACTTCCAAAGAAAGTAGTATAATGTAAGTGTCATGCATATTTAATTTTTCTTTTGGTTTAATATCTTATTAATGTGTAGGAACGCTAGAAATTTAAATTAATTAAAATTTATGTTATTTGAAAGAAATGTCTTGCATTTAATTTCATACGGACTGCCAAAATCTTAAAATATCTATTCTGAAATTAAAAATTAAAATTTTGTTTGATGCTAATATTAATTAAATTTCACATTATGTAACATTTTAGAAGGTAAATTTTATAAATCATTAATTAAAAATTATTGTATTAATCATGAAACATTTTCTTTTCTGTATGTATCTCCCATACAAATTAAAACTAACATCACTGAAGTCCGTGGGTACGCCTCCCGACAGTTCTAGGTATACAAGGAATGCGGTAGTTATGGTGTTAAATGTTTATAGTAAACTAAATTTCTCTTAGCCTTACTAAATGTAGTGAACGAAGAGATATGTATGTCCCAGTCCCGAAGAAAGGAAACCTTTAATAGGTGCTAAAAATAAATTTGTTATTTACATTTAGAAAACTTCGCAGTACAATAATTTATTCTTAAAAATTGGGCTTTGGCGTATTTTCCGGAGTGAAAACCGGCTTTTTTATCACGGTCTAGATAATTTTTAATGTAGTATTACAGAAGTTAAGACTCGACGTTCATAATATGCCAATAAGAATGTGTGAAGGTCCAAAATTCAGACTGATCCCTAAAGACTCCAATTGCTGTAACACTGCAAGCCCTACGGTAGGCTTTTGACTACATTCGTGATCCATTACGCAAGTGGATATTGACTTCATACGCTACAAATTCAGATGTCCAATAGCCCTTCAGCGTATCCCGACTCTCCAGACCGCGTGTCGATATTCTGGTTGATCCAGGAAACGCGCAAGTTCCGCTACTGCCAGCAACGTCACTGACAATGTTTTCCTTCTCCAAACTTGCAGTAGTCATTTAAATCAATTTAGATATATTACTTGACAATAGTTAATAAATAACAATGGCTAACATATACGAAATTTGCAAAGTGCATAATACATAAATTAAAAACATATATAAATCTATTGAATGCATAATTTAGTGTAACTAAATAACATTATAGCATATATATAATAATGTTATATATATATATATATATATATATATATATATAACATTTATATAACATTTATATAACATAAATTTAAATTTAAATTTGTTTAAATTTAAATATATATATATGATCTTAATTCACTTAGTGCGAAATCTAGTTATTCTACTACTTGCGCAATATCTGCAAAGTAAGTTAATAATAATTTATTTACTAAAAAATATTGATTATTTTATCTCCTAAGATTAATTTTAGTAGAATTATCTAATAAGAGTGAATCCATAGTTAGTAAGTTTAATTCCGAAAATTGTTTTAAACTAACTTGAATGTAAATTGTTAAAAATACTTAACGGGGACTTCAATTAAATCATTAATAACAAAATTTCAATTGTAAAAAGAAATTAAATTAAAAGCAGGTAATTAAATTAAAAGCAATTAATCATTGCCATTGATCGGAAATTAGTTGAATTTTCAAGGGGAACAAACCAACTCCCGTTCAATGAACAATAATTAAGAAATAAATACGAAGGTGTTTTGTCCTTTAGTCGAGCAATAAGGCGATGCCAAACCGGCAATTTAAGTTAGGCCAAATATTTCCGTGAATTGAACGGATCAAGAACCAATGCAGAGCACCAAAGAACTCATTCTGTTTAAGCATTTTCGCTAATTCATTCTTGTGTGAAAAGCAATTTATGCAGTAAAATCGATAAACTACTTGAGTAATTGTCCTCCGACACCCTCGTGTTTATGCATTTTAATTCAAAACTATTTGTAAAAAATTAAACAATGGAAATTGGCATTATGAAATGGAACTCAAAGTAACTGAAATAAACATTAGAAAATTACGAAATATAAGAAATATAATGCTATCTTTGCAAAGACAAATCAAAAAATAAAAATTTAAATTAAAAATATATAAAATAAGAAAAGGGAATGTTCATGAAGATATAAAAGGTCCGAAAAAACATTAATTAACTTACGTTCTTTCTAGTGGGATGTGGGCAAAGTGTTTTTTTCGCGTCCTACTCAAAAGGGTTGTGTGTCCGAAATTCTTTATCGGCAGATGGGGCTTTGAATTATTTCAGGCGGCGAAACTTGCGCGAAGTAATTTATGGGAGAGGGAGTGACTAGGAATGCTTGAAATTCCAACACATCCAAAAAAGTAATTTACAATACAATAATAAATCAAATACAACGTATTAAAAATATCTGCACAGATACGATAGATCTACAACGCGAAATTTTGCTCCTTATTAAAGTTCTCAAAAATAATCTAATACCTAATCAATTTATTAACCATTGCCTTAAAAGAGAAGACGTTAAATACTCACTCTAAATCATTTAACTGACAGGAATATGACAATTTGTTCCTAAACCTGAGAAGGCGGTATAAGTTGGATGACTATCATTTAAAGGATTTGTACATAGTGTAATTACAAAGCTGTATATAATGTAAAAAGCTAATTGTCTTCAGACTTATGCTGTTACTAAAAAATGGGCCTATTTCATAATCCTTAGTCTGTCAAATAGCTTTTTGACAGTGAAAATTCCTTTTTTCTTTTGATTAATTTCTTCCTCGTTACGACACGACAATTAGGCAGAAATTAATTAATTTCTATCCACTAGTATATTCAAAATTTAACAGACGATTTCACTCACACAAGAACTCCACAACATACGTACCTCAAGCATTGCTAGTCACTCCCTCTCCCATAAATTACTTCGCACAAGTTTCGCTGCCTGAAATAATTCAAAGCCCCCGCTGCCGATAAAGAATTTCGGACACACAACCCTTCTGAGTAAGACGCGAAGAAGACACTTTGCCCACATCCCACTAGAAAGAACGTAAGTTAATTAATGCTTTTTCGGACCTTTTATATCTCCATGAACATTCCCTTTTCTTATTATATATATTTTTAATTTAAATTTTTATTTTTTGATTTGTTTTTGCAAAGATTGCATTATATTTCTCATATTTCGTAATTTTCTAATGTTTATTTCAATTACTTTGACTTCCATTTCATAATGCCGATTTCCAATGTTTAATTGTTTACAAATAGTTTTGAATTAAAATGCATAAACACGAGAGTTTCGGAGGACAATTTACAAATAGTAGTTTATCAATTTTACTGCATAAATTGCTTTTCACTAATTTTTACAAGTGAGATAGTCTGAAACACCACAATTTTGTTCGGTGATACATTTGATGGCGAAATTTAAACACAAATGTGTAGCTACACTGACTACCAATAAGTATTTGGACATCTGTGATAGAAAAGAAAAACTAACTTCAAAATCAATAGTTGGTAGAGCCTCCACGAGAGGTAATTATAGCGTGGACCCTCCGAGGCATACTTTCCACAAGTCTTTGTATGACAGCTAGTGGTTTTTTCTTCCACTCGGCTTGGAGAAGACATAGAAGTTCCTTCACCGATTTTGCACGGGTAGTGCACCCCTGAATTTGGCGATGTAACTCATCCCAGAGGTTCTCGATAGGGTTCAGGTCTGGACTCTGGGCAGGCAAGTTCATTTGATGAACTCCATTGGCACCATACCAAACCTTGGTTAACGTCGAAACATGACAACTGGCATTGTCGTCCTGAAAGTAACAGGGGTCCAACCCGTAAAACTGCCACAACGTAGGAAGCACATTGTCAACCAAAATAGTGCAGTAGGCATCGGAGTTGAGCTTACCGTGAATGGGGACCAAGAGTCCCAGCCCATACTAGGAGAAACACCCCCAGACCATAATTCCACCTCCGAACTTGACTATTGGCAAAATGCATTCTGACAGGAGACGTTCTCCAGGTAGATGCCAGACCCAGACCTTGCCATTCGAACGGTAAAGGGTGAACCTTGATTCGTCACTCCAAGGAATCCGTTTCCAATGATCTACGGTCCAATTTCGATGTGTTTCGCACCACATTAACCGAGCAGCACGGTTGAACTTTGTGATCAAAAGCTTATGGGCAGCAGCACGACCATGAAAACCAAGCAGATGTGCTTCATTACGTATGGTATTCATTGAAATAATACTCCCGGATGCCTGTTGAAACTCCTCGCGGATGAGGGCCATCGGTTGGGTGCGGTTCTTCCGAATTTCTCTGGACAGCACTCGTCGGTCTCTATCTCCCAGGTTCGTTGGTTTGCCGACTCGGGGCACATTCGACAATCATCGCTCACCTTCCACTTCTTAATCACATAGGCCACTGTCGATTTTGGGTACTTCATATCGCTAGATATGTCCCTTAAGGATCGGCCACATTTGTGATACCCGATAATTATACCTTTCTCGAAATCAGAGAGCTCCGAACTGCGAGGCATCTTGCATGCAACTAAAGCCAATGCTGTTTCCTAGACGATGTATACCGGCGGAGTCCGTGACGTACCTTAGGACCGCAGATATCGTCATTTACATAGGTGTCCAAATACTTATTGCTAGTCAGTGTATAATGATAGTGCATTCATTTCGAATTCTAAGTTCCAAGTGCTAAAATAAATTCAAGGCCATTTCTGAAGACAACAAATGCAAATCCAACGTTCCTTTCACTTTTATTGCCATCAGTATAGCAGGTTACAGGAAAATCATTTGTGATTTTATTGTCAAATTCGGTAACTTTAATAGCAATTCTTTCTGTGGGATGGGGAAGAAAAGATAGAGGCATAACGCAAACATAGCAAGAGACAAAAGAAGCTGAGAGATTTTCTTTAAAGGCAGTATTATGAATAAAGGGGATGTCGATTGGAGGAAACCAGAAATTGCACAAACATACTCATAATACGATATCTATACATGACCCGAAAAAAAATCTGATTTTGAATCCGTCGCAGGTATTCATAATTTATCTTCCTCTTAAGCCCCATACCCCAAACTCTAGCGCTGAACGTTATAAAGTGTTAACATTCTTGTCATAAATGAGCGAATGTAAGTTGAAATTAATACTGTACATTCTCTAAGCAATTCGACTTAATCCACTTTGTAATGGAAACAAGTATCACCTGAGCATGTTACTAGACACATGGAAAAATACTAACATCCAGAAAAACATTAAAAAGATTTATGGAGAAGAGAAGGAAACATCAAGTGAGACTATTTAATAATCTCAATTCAAACAGAATCAAGACTATGTGGTTTATTTTGCTCCAGCATACAAATAACTGTATTAACTTCATCACAGGATAACAAAGAATCAGCAGAAGAAAAATTAGCAGGCCTCGCAGACTGACGATACTCTTAGATCAAAGGGGAAGAATTTCTGAAGCATAGAACTTATTGTCTCGTCAAGAGAGTTCGTTGTCTCTCACGTAGATAAACGAGTAACTGTAATTTAATATGTTTTCCCTGAAATCTCTTTGAACACCATATGTAGATTTTTTTTTTTTTTTTTTTTTTGCACACTGTGAACTTTAATAGTCGGAAGAAATGTTTTTTAGTAGTCAGTAAGCTTTTGATTACACAATTTTCTATATTCAAGATATTTACATTTATACAGTTCTCTAAGATTTCCACAACGCTGAAATTTTTGCCTAGAAGTATTAAGACGTTTTCTCGTGCAACCTGTTAAAATAGATCACCAAGGCATATTACGCACACAATGATTCTTAGCAGATATTGAAAATAAAGATGCCTGGAGAAGAACAGAAACAAGATCCTCAGCAGTTGTATTTAGGTAGGAACCATTCGTACAACCTTCAGAATATTAAAGATACGAGAAGAGCAAAAGTCCCGTAAACGAAGCCAGTTTTCGTTTTTGTACTGAATATTTTAAATGGAAAGTTTGAAGTACCTTGCGAGATCCTCGAGAGGCAAAATTCAAATTGTATCGTCATGTGAACAGCAAAGGATTCAAATCATACGGAAACCAACTCGAAATATCCTGGAGAAGATCTGAACCAATAACTACACGATCAATGTAGGTTGAACACTGAGTTGCACGGAAATTAGGTGCACAATTTTCATTTGTAACAAATAAGTTGTCGACAGAAATAAACTCACTCGGTTTATCTCCATGAGTGTTTGAATAGCAACTAAACCATTATGCAAATTTGTTATTGAAGTACATACACGAAATCTTTCGATTAAATCTAAAGTATTTGTACGTAAGAACTCGACTAATTATGTGAAGATCTAAATCAATATTTCTTAAGGGCTCGAAATAATAGGGACGCAGAGTGAACTCAGTTGTGCCGACAACAACATTCAATATGACCATATTGTAATCCGTATTTGATTAGTCCAGAAATTTGAAAAATCACGTGATCGAAAGATAATTCCCGCATTTACATTATCGGAATTAGAGCCACAATAATGTCTACACGAGTATCCTGAACCAACGCAAAGTTAGTATTATGGTTTTCATATTTAAAAACAGCAGTTGTGTCACGCATTCAGATTTATGAAGGTTTACCTACACACACTTCAAATTTGCTTACCTGATCTAATCATATTCAGTTCGAGATTTGAACGATCTTCTTCATAAAGATAGCACACTGAAAAGGATTTGTGATTAATATTAACTTTTTATGTATATTATTTGTTCACGATCGAAATATTTATTCAATTTTCATAATTTATATAACCTGCAACATTAGTTCTTGAACAATCTTTCGCTTTATGTTCTCCGAAAGCAGTTAAAACCGGCTGTTAGTTCATTACATTCATCAGCATGATGGTTGTAACCAAATCACTTTAAATACCTATTGGTGACACAGTTCTTCCTTTAATATATAATAAAGGCTAATCTACATTTTAAAACTTTGTGGTGCATTTGTTAAAATTTATATATATTAATGGTACTAAATTTGAAAACTTAGTTGAATCGTTAAGCAAATAACTCTAACTTCTTACCAAAAATTTCATTTCAATTGATTCAGCTGTCATTTCTGTACCTTGAACAAGTTTCAATGAATTTAAGACAGTTTAGATATTTATGTTTTGCCCGGTACACGGATCTGAATATGTTATTATTTTTTTCAAAAATATTGTCTCAAGTGTTTATGTACTTTATTAGGCATGACGAAATTTCTTGAGACCCAGGCGATCCTTCAGTTGCGGGATAATTAAACAGGTGCTTTATATTTTTATTGAAATCATAGCAACCGAGCTTATAAACATATAAATTTGGGTTACAATAAGCTACTGATGTTGTCACTTTCAGAAAGGCAAAAGCAGTTTTAAGTCGAAAGAAAATACGAAAATATATTTCTTTGGATGCTCCTATTCGATCAACAGCCATATAACTACAAGTCCAATGAGTTTAATTTTCATCTACCTTCTAAATTCCCTAACTAATTGAAAAGATATTTATTACAAAAAATAGCAAGTTTGTCAGGTATGTTTAGACAATTGTTTGAAATGTAAATTATATTTTGTAAAGAATACCTTAGAGTAATAATCTTTTCACTGGTACTACAATTTCTTTTTCACCCTCTTAGACGTATATTTCATACATTATCTTAATATTTAATCAGGACTTAAATACCTCGTCATGCATTATGAGATCAATAGAAGATTTGAACTCGCCCAGAGTATGTCTGGCCTTCTCTCTTACCTTACTCTTAGACTGGAGTGCTTATTCAACAATTTTGCAATGTTTTTCAAGAGCCTTGTAGAACTTAACTTCCCAAAACGGCCATTGTTAGCAAAATTTTAATATTTAGTAGATCTTTCACAGTAGGTACTGAAAGTCTATCCCTTTGTGCAGGCCAAGTGTTCCCCATATTGAAAACACTTTCTCAATTGGAGCAGATGTGCCAGGCAATGGCATGGTAAACTCTCCCATTTTAGACTACTTGAAACATGAAATACCATTCTTTTTCAACACCTTAAAATAACTTTTCTCTTATCTTTAACAATATCTGGTACTTTTTCAAAATCTGAAAAAACTACCCTTTGGTTTTGAATTACCTATTTTACCAATGCGCTTTCATTACGTAGGTCATCAGTATTTAGGAAACCTTTTATTAATATTAACAACTTTTTCTCTCACTTCTAGACCAGACGAGAAAATTACATTTCATTAATTTATCCGCTGAAACTTATTAATTTTAATAACACTGGTTCCCCACAACTATAATTATTGGATACTTAAGTTATAAAGATTGTCCGCGCTTGAGAAGAATTTTTGTTTGAATTATAAATATTGTCAGCATTATGTTAGTGTAGAATGCATATCAATTCTTTGCGAGAAGACGGTGTAAGTTTGCAGGTTTTTCTTGTATGTAATTATATTTTTGTTCTGTGCTCAGAATTAGCTTCTAATTTCAGAACTACATTGTGATATTAGAAGTGGAATACCATTCAAAAAATGTTAAATTTCTAAGTTTAAAAAAATTAAATAAAAATTTTGGGCGTTCGTTGCAAGAAACGAAGTATATTTCTAGGTCATCTGAATTGAAAATAATTCTTTCTGTTGTAGGTAACAAATGAAAGGAACTTGTGTTGCTATGCGATAATACTTTTTGATATCCGTTTCCACAAAGTTAGTCTTCCACAAATTCTTCAAGTATCGCTACTCTTACTGTATTTATGTGAAACTATTTATGAGTTTTTATAATAATAACTTCTATGTTCAGGGGTCGAAGGTCACATGCAGCTTGTACTGGATTGCATACAATAAGACCTGAAAGTCAATTCCCCAAATAGGCCTATCTAAATCTCTTTGAACTTCTTGATCATATTTCCATTCTTCTTCCACTCCACAGCACCAAAATTACTGTTAGTCCTGATACTTCATCGAAATTTAAGAATTTAACTTGAATGACCGCCTACAGACAGAAATATCTTACAACAACTGGAACAGGTTTTACTTCACTTCTGTTTAACTTATCCATCGTTCCTGTTACGTAATTAATGTTTTTTATCAAATATAAATGGCGAAATAACGTTAACAATAATTACTTCGGCTTTGATTCTAGCAGATCAAATTTTTCGCTCATATACGTTTTTTAACACATTTGGATGTGTAGTCTGATGCTTTGAAACTGAGTCTCTGTCTAGCAGGTTGATATGAAAATGTATCTTCTTTACCATCACATTCCAGATCATGTTACTCATATTCCCATCTTTGGCTTTAAAAAAATCTCTTAGTTTAACTGAAGTAGTAATATTAACAGTATTCCTATTTTTAGCTGTTTCCACGTTGTTTTCATTATCACTTTTTCCTTTACGTGCAACAGAAAATTCTCTAGTGCATAGTATGCAATAAGCACGTTCATTGTTATTGCCATTACATAATTTGAAAAATTCTTAGGCCTATTGCAGGTTAACGTTAAACATTCGTTTTTCCCGCATTGTAAAACTATGACACAGGAAACGAAAAGAGGTATATGATCAAAAACCTGTAGACGAGTTACTTCACACTCTAAAACAACATAAACGTACTTTCACTGTTGTGTTGCCAAATTGACTAAATAAAATATTGTGACGAGATCGGTAGCCACGCCTCCGTCAAATTGACCAGCGCTTGCGCCAAGGACGATGATGACCGAAGGAACGACGAAGGAAGAGATGTACAGCCGTAAGAGTATGTTTAATCACGCGATGTCGAAACTATAGATTTAAAATTTAAAAACGTTCTTGGTAGTCATAATGTTCTCAAAGGCAGAGATTTTTTCTATTCCGGACATTATCCTGGACAGCAATAAGAAATAATATATATGTTTGGTACTTTGAATATTCAATTAAGTCAATGATTACTGTGTAGCCTAAAATAGTGATAAGCAATAAGTCTTGAAAATTGTGCAATACTGAATGGAGATAATCACAGGAGGTTAGTGAGATATTCATAATATCAATAGTTTTTTAAAAGTGTTAGCAGTCGTTGAGTCAATAAACGTAGTATAACACCATTTTTGTAAAATTCAGAATGTAAAAATTGATTTTAGTTAAATAGTGACAGTGTGTCATTGTCCTAGATATTCCTAGATAACCGGCTCATGTTTTGATTGTTGATCACGAGATTGTTCAGCTCATGTTATGATTGTCCGGCACGAGATTCTTGCCGGAGTTTAAATAATTCACTTTATATACTATGAAGCTGCACAATATCTTACACTGCCATAGATGAACTATGGCAAAGGTTACGAGAGTCTGCAAGCTTTTGTCAGCTTCTTTCCACCGTAACTCTTATTCTGCATGTTGTCGTTAACCTTCTCTTTCTTCTTAAAATAATAAATAAATAATAATATTTAAAGTTAAAAACACAAGTTTTGTGGGCACAGTAAGACATTGCAAAGAAATTCCGCATGAAGTAGGGGAATCGAAACAGTTTTGCTTAAGAATCTTGACGCTGCGCTGCACTAACGGTCTATTAGAGTAAAATGATAAAAATGTCCTAGTTCTTTTTTAATTACCTTATATTCGAGTGTAAATGTACACTCACAAAATAAGAGGAATCTTCTAGAAACAGTAGAGTTCTACAACACAACTCAATGTGGAATTTATATGATTGATAAGATAACGCGTAAATACTCTGTTCAGTTCGCTTCACATAGATGGCCAATGCACGCAATATGTTGGATTTAGCAGGAGCAATGTCTAAATTATCTACCAAAAATTAAGTGTCAAAAATATTGCAAGGCACAGCTTCCTATTTCAATTAGCAAAGGAGTTAGGAAAACTAACTTCATTTGAACAGAAAAATGTCACAGGATTGCCCCAGGAAATTCAAACTATACCATCAAACACTCTAAGAAAAGGACTTTGCAACAACAAAATAATTGATGCGTAAGAAGGTGTTTATAAAGATTAAATGTGTGTGGGAAATGCACTTCCACTATTGGAAAAGTTGTATTATCTAAAACTGCGAAAAGCTATGAAATGAGTTTTATGAAGAGTAAATGGAAATTTATTAAAAAATATTTCTTTTTTTTTATAAATAGTCTCTTATTCTTTAAAGAAGTTCCTAAAATATATAATTAAGAGTAATTAAAAGTGTTTTTCTGATTGATGGACAATTAGCCGATGTAGGCTTGCCCACTACTAAGGCCGGAATTGCGGACATTATTTTGGAAACACCTAATAGGCGGGCCACCATGACCTCCTATGAAAGACGGTCGATTACAAACAGGCCTTGTCTGGGATTCAAAGCCGAGCCTTTCGGTATCGCAGTAGGCTGACCTAAACACTATACCGTCTGGGCGGTGAATAATTAAAAATATTATAAAGCATTTTCATTTTTATACGCACATTTAATTCACTGAGCAGTCTACTTGACTGTCGTTGGAACATCTAGGTAGGGAGGAAGCTCTGCACTTCTACAATTAAATCTTAGCCTGCAGGAGTTCAGTATGTTGCTGTAACACTGTCAATGTTACACACTTGTTCACCCAAAACAAAGCTGGAGAACGGGTTCAAAAAAGTTAACATTAGCGAAAAACAATAGCGAATTTAAAACCTTCAGTTTGAAAGATTGTTGTTGTGCTAACATACTTGTGTGATTCAATGTAGATATCGTTAAATTGTGTATTCTTCCAAGAATTTGGAAGGAAATGTGAGCCAAGGAGGAAAGCTCTAAGTGGAAAATTTTGTTTGAAAGTTTCTGCAGTGTAAACATTATCGGCCAAGGTCGTTAGAAGCTTTCCTTTCGAATAGTCTAAATGCGGTTTAAATCAATTATATAAGTGTATTATCACAGTTAAATATTTTTTATGATTTGCATCTGTACTGTAAATTCTGTTTGTTAGAATTCATCAGAATGCAAAGGAGTTACTGTTTCAGGCGAAGGGTTTGGAAGTTTTAGAGAGAGAGCTTCTGGCAAGAACAGCCGAAACTTTACTTCCTCTCGTTAAGATCAACTAATTTTCAGCATTAGCCATCTGCTAGCCGAAGTTAAATCACACCATTAAAAGCTATGAGTCACCGGTTAATTAAGCAGATTTTGTAGTCTTAGGTTATGAGCCTATTTTAAATTCTAAATTCAATTTTGTATTATCTTTGTACCCGCAAATGACAGACTTTGATTCTATTCGCAAGTTGTGGCTTCTGTTAAGTTCAAGCTTTATTAAAAAGGTTTATTTAATACTTTCATACGACTTCGTCATATTTTCTCGGATAAAGAGGTAACTCGCTTGAATATATAGTAGGATCTGAAGGACGTTTACGATAGAACTGTACAGTAGAAAAATTTAGTATCTTTTGCATAATGAAACTCGGAAAACTAGGGACAAATAAGCCAAATGCATAAAATTGTCTAGTTAAGACTAACTGTGAGTCATTTAAGTCATTTTACCATCTATGTTTTTCGTAAATGATCATACAGCAAGAGCGCATTTCAAAATATAAAATTGGTGTATGTTTTTAACTCTTTCGCATCGAAGTCGCCCGTAACGCCTGTTCATTCAGGCAACGGCAAACCGCCCCAACGCCTCGTTTATTTTCCACCTAGTGCTTTCCCCCTCCACGTTAGTGTATGGCTGATTAGTTTCGCGAGTTGTTAAGAGACATGTCAATCATTCTTTTGAAGCAACTAAAGGAGACATACGGAGAGCTATTGACGTTCGCAGGTGCAATCCATCTCTAAGGTGAAACTGCACACAATGGATGAAACCGCTGAAAGAGAGAAACAGTCATTTCACTTAAGTAGGTTATTGTTAATGCTGTAGCTATCTACTATGCAGGGGGAAAGGAAAACTATTCCAAGACAAATTCGTAAACACGGGCATTTTCGATGTTTCTCGATGCGAAAGAGTTAAAAAGAGTGACTTAGTTTATGTAAGTGTCTTTTGAACATCTTGAATTGTTAATTCATTTTAAACGTTTGCGAAGTTTTCACATTATTTTGCTGTACTCAGCCTAACTAAAATTTATTTTAATTAAAGTTTCCGAGGTTATTATATGTTGTGATGCTTTTGTAACCGGGGATTACTTACTTAAAAGCTTTAGTTGTGTATTTATTGCATACAAATCAGTAAAAGACTTCACCCCTTTGGTAAACTATAAAAATAATAATGCAAGAAACGTTACTATTAATATTTCTAACAATCATTTGACATTAGCATTTCATTAGATTATTGTTAAATTTGTAGAAAAAATATACTCATCGCTGAAAGTTTCCTTAGATTTAGCTCTTATTTATTAATTACACGAGTGAACATTTTAATAGCTGATATGCAATAGCCATACAAACACAACAAAAACAATACATTTCTACATTCAAAGATTTTTATAGCATTTAAAGGGATTTTATTAGGTAATTTATGTAAAGCAATATTGCTGTTTCTGCCATGATACTTTCCACATTTTATTCATTGTAATATTTAAATTTACATTGAGATTACCTATAACATATAGGTCACCCTACATAGTGCTGTGTTTTTTCAATTATTTTGTAGCTATAAATTGCGGAAACTCATATTATATATTTTTACATTTTATTTTAACATACGATAAATAAGTGGTCATATGGGGTCAGATGAATTCCTAGACTGAAGCAGAGACAGAGTGCGAAATATTTTAAGGTATTTTGAACATTTCATATCTTTATAGATTTGTAATTTTACTTTGGTTTATATTTGTAGTATCTGTTATAAAGAAAATTATCACCAGCGGGACGACAGACATTATGATAGTTATACAAAATTAGCCTTCAAAATAATTCAGAATTTTTAGTGATAGATAATGACAAAACGAAAGCGAAGGTGCAGTTACTTCGCAATTGATTAATCTAAACAAAAATTGTAATTTAGAAACTTGATGATTAAATTACACAGTATGGATAGGCGATTATGGTGGACGACGAAAACCGACGATTGCCGAATTTGTAAAACTAGCCGAATGTTTCGATCTCATTATTTTTTATTAAGTTACGCATTTTCTAATTGTATTTTAGAATAATAAACGTACACTTTTTACATACATTCATGATATGAAATCTGTTTGACCACAGTGCAAATGTTAGTTTCAGATAATATCTGAATTTTATGCTGGAGGATATGAAACGTTTTTATAAATTAGACATATTTGTATACCGTTATTTGAGCATAGCACCAAAATGTTAATATATTTATACAAATGTTGCTAAATTTTACAGGATTTTGTCACCAAATCTTATTTAATTTGTGCTTATGTATAATTCATTTTATTTTTTGTTACAGTTTGAACCATTTATGCTGCTATGCGATAAAACTAGAAAATGATCCAAAATACGCATAGTTCTCTGGAGGAAAAGTACTGTATAGATGCAACTAATTTTAGCATTTGCATATTTCTTTACTTCAAGGAAAATATAACTACTGTAGCATTAACTACAGAATAAAAAATTGCTAAATTTAATTTCTGAGTGCATAATTTAAAATCATTTAATGCGATAAATATAAAAAAATGCAATTAGAATACAATATTAAGAGCTTTGAAGGCAGTCTCTACGTGAAAGGCATTTATTAGATGATCCGTTGAGGCTATGTACATTTTCCAAATTTATTCTTCCTTTGTCATCAGATTCGAACTCTTTCTTAATTTCAGTTCAGTAAAATTAGTAACAATTATTTCTTTCAAACATTATATGGAAAAGAAAACGTCACCTAACATTAAAAAAACACATGTTCATATCAATTTGAATACTTTGGTCATTTCATTCACTGGTGATTCACTTCCTTAAACTCCGATAACTCACATACCTATTTCTATTCACATTTCATAATATATGTTCCCATTTTATTTGCATCTGCTTTCATTCCGGACCACAAGCATTAATTTTCCGCTATTGTAAAATTTCACATTCCTGAACATTAAACTAATGTTTGCCACTCTACCGAATACTCATGAAAATAAAAGCTAAAATACACGCAACTGAATATAATGTTGTCAAACATGCACGGCACTGTGCTCAAAATCTTGCAATTTAACTCTGTAATTCGTCTTTCGTTATTCAAGAACCGGAGTCAGAACTTTCTATTCTATGCTCCAAATTAATAGCCTGTACAAAAGCGGAGACAGAATTTGACACATATTTTCTAATTACTCTTTCATAAGTCATTTATCAAGAGGCGTGATAATAGTAATCAGCATACTAAATGAAGCAGATACCCATCTGCCTTCTATTGTTATTGGTAATGAAGAACTCTCAAACAAACCCTTGATCTCAATCCGACAATAAAGGCGACGATGAAAACACAAAAATAACGCAAGAGGAGGATATGAATGTTCAGAGTGCATCATACTTCTATTCGAATGAGGCTAAAATAAATTTCTTGACTAACATTTATTAGAAACTCAGCATTTCTAACAATGTAGGATTAAATGGGTCTTGTCACTTCAATTTTATAAAGATATATTTTTGACATTTTTAAAATAGTGACAAGAAGCACAATTTTTACTTTAGTTATTTATTGTAGTTATTGTTTACTTATTTATTATTTACTTTATTTATTATTAGTACTTATTTATTGCTCTAAGAAAAATACCGAATTTTAGATTCTGTGAATTAAGGGAATGGTTTTTGCTGTTTAAACTATTAATTTTACACGTAAAACAAGAAGAACTATTATATATCTTTGGCAAATAATTTTGGCTTATTGTTACGAAACAAAATTTGGAAAGGTAAAAGTGTGTGTGTGATTATGTCAAAGCCTCGAGGGATATCTGCCTAAGGGGAGGGATGCCTTCGTGGAGGACTTTCTAAGGGAAACTGGCTCGTATACACGTTACACATGGGGAAAACCACGAAAACGCCCATGCAGCCAGCCCGTTCGCGGGATTCGAACCTCGGACCGAACTACCAGTGTTCAGCAACTTTACCGCTCGGCCGCTGGTGGGCTGGAAAGGTAAGAGAGGAATTAAATAGCAAACTTGCAAGTCAGTTGCTAAAAATTAATTAATTTAAAAAGAAAAAAAAAGGCTTTAAACTTAGAAATTTCAAATTGCATTTTAACACCTCAAAATATTTTCATTTTCTAACATTTAAAAATGCAAAAATATATACAAAGTAATACACAAATTACCATGTTAATATACCACTTTTCTCCTAAAAAAACATAGTGCAATTCATAAGACGGGATCTTTTCTGTAATATTTAATGTTCTATAACGATGTCGAGCACGTTCTATAAAATTGAAAGTCTTCTTAGTATGAATTTGAAATTTTAAAACTCATTTTTGTTTCTAACTTTCAGATTTAAGAGCTCCGTTTTCACCATATTTAAAGTATATTTTCTTTTAAAAAATGAAAAACAGAAAGAAATTTGCTAATCTTTACTATAAATTACATAAAGGTTTTTTAACACAGTTCTGGTTACGTATAATAACGTACCTCTAAAGTACAATCAGAAATTCTATAGTCCATTGGTCATAGAACTCTAGGCATTTATTTATTTATAACTAACCTGAATATATCTATATATCTATCTATTTATATGTCTCTCTCTCTCTATTTATATATGTGTGTGTATTACTGTGAATGTACATGTTACTGTGAAAGACCAAAATTGGAGAATGTCGACATTAACCAAATGCATCTGGTGAAAGACGGAATATTTGTTTACATTCTTATACATTCGAACCCTCATTATATGTTATTGTAATAGGTAAGGCTGTATATTATCAATCACATATTTGAGTAATTTTATTACTGTTACTAATTAGTTAAATAGTTAGCTGATATTCTTGGACACAAAAATCATATAGTTACATACACTGCATTAATAATTTTTATACACAAAATCTCAAACGTAAAATATTTGAAATAGTTTTTATTCGGTAGCAAAGAAATAAAAAATAAAAATGAAATTTGCTCTAATTGGCAATTTGTTGCTAAACACATGATCTTAATCTTTTAAACTTTGCCTCTTAATCTTTTAAACTCTATATAATAAAATGAGAGATTTCTCACGCTGCAAAATTGTTTTCTAATAATCTTTGTGTTCAAAAGATCTATGAAAAATAGCTCTTGTTGATTCAGGGCAAAGCGTGGCAGCTGTTTCTAGTGCATTAATTAAAATTCAAGTAAATCTTATAAACATTGGTCACCCTTGCACTGCATTTGCACTTATTAATTACATAAAACAATTCGTCTAGATCCAAAGAAAACTCTTTTAAAATTTAAAATGTTTTTTTTAAGTTATTTTACGCAACGAAACCCCGTTTTCTCTATCCTTTTAGAAATAGTCTGCTTCGACAGCGGTCCTTTTTAAATCCGTGTGCAAATAGTTCTTTCCGAATATACGTGCCGTTGCAAGACAGCAATGCTTTTGAAAATTCACCAATAGATATAACGATTTCGTTTACCGTCAATCGATGGACAAACAAAGACTATTGCCGAGAGGGAAAACTTTTGTATTAGAATGGATTTATTAAAATATGTTTTTTGGTGTTAAACTTTCTCTTCAAACCAAATATAAGGGTGCTATGTTCCCTAGCAAGTACTGAAGAAATTTAGCTGAATATTATAGGTACACTGACCCCTGACCTTACACCCATTATTTACAGTTAGGACTTGTAAACATGCAAGGTCTTTGATTTAATCGTTTTTACATTTGTACACATAAATGCATTGCTCTACTCCTCCTGAAATGAGAGGTTTCGTTCAAGCATCATGTAATTTTGAAGTAGCAAAATTGACTTGCAGCAAGGTTATATTTTTTAGATTAAAACTGTTCTTTTTTAAAAGTATTTTATTCAAATTTAAAAGGAAACTAAGTGTAAAAAATGCAAACATATTGTACAAATTTATGCAGGCAAGAAGCTTGTTTAAGAAGAATAAACCTTTGTATTTCTTGGCCAGTGCATCAGTGCATTCAACAGTCTTAATAATCTGGCAAATTTGAAATAATGAACAATGCAAATGCTATTCTATTTATTCATTGGAGTAAATTTAATCAAACTAAAAGCCTGAAACAATGCGAATGACAACAACTGTACACATTGCGACGTGCTTTAAACTCATTACATGGGAATGGTTTTAAAATATGAAGGGTAGTTTAATTAAACTGGCTTATAACAATATTTCTTTCGTATTCAAAATACCTCTGCTAACAGCTAGAAAAAGATATTTGCTTCGATTCTTAACTCAATAAACACCCAGATTCTCCTTCATTAAGTTTTTTTAAATATGGCAAAGTCACGACGGCTATTTGCCTAAGAGGAAAGAAGTCTTCGTGAAGGGCTGTTTGAGAAAAACTGGTTTGTTTTCCCGTTACACACAGGGATAGTTACACACAGGAATAATTACAAAAACCAGCCAAGGAGCCAGCCCGTTTGCCTGGAATCGAACTACCAGCATTCAGCAGTCCTAACCACACGCACACTAATGAGACCCCTTCTTGTAAGTTGCGATTAAAATGGAACATAGTTTCGTCATACATCACATACATTTCTGTTGAGAAATCCCTAAAGGTAATCAACAATTCAAACTTTACTTCGTCCTTAAACTAGAAGATAGTTGTTAACTCTATTGTAATTATTCAAAATATTTATGGCGAATAATTACATTTTTTTCAATCTCATGATTGATTTGCGATTTAGTTTATGTAATGAAGCTCTTACTGATCTTGTATAACAATGTCCTATGTAAAAACTGAAACTATATTAAAAAAAAGGCTTTCGATCTTACTTGTAAAACTTTTTTACACAACAGGTGACTGTTCTTGACGTCTAATGATAAATTACCATCTCCGTTTTTGTCCATGGAGCCTCCTGTTTTATATCACGTTTCAGTGATGTTTAGCTGTCAGTAAAATGCCGAATAAATGACGAAAAGATGTATTTGTGCAAAACGGATCGAAATATTCTGTCACAACAAGCTTAACGCTGACGTGAGAACACAAAAGGAAGACGAATTCGTCTTTGTTTTTCCTTTAGCCTCCTAGCATAGATCAAGAATAACTTGCAGTATGCTTTCCTATATTCACCTTATATTAAGGAATAAAAATTTATTGATTTCGTTTTTCTTGAGATTCCTTCCCACAAAAGGATTTAAATGAAGGATAGTTAGGATTTTGAATATAACTAGATAAAATATTTTTTCTTTCAGAATTATCATAAATCTTGTTAATTGTAAATCTGTATATAAAAAAAGATGGCAAGCATTTGTTTAATGTAATTATAATGTGATTTTTAAATAAACAAAAAGGAGCGTTTAATGCAATTTTATTCTTTTGGTTATATATTAAATGAAAATTGAATGAGAACGTACAGACACAGTGTTTACTAATTATTAAGAACGATACCTAATAAATAATTATTCTTAGGTGCATGAAAACATTTTAAAATTTTGTAACAAATCAACCACATAACCCAGAATAGCCTCCCCTCCCAAACAAAAAAGAAGAATCCATTTACAATACTAAGTTTACCGCATTGATCATTATCGACATTGTTTATACTTATTTGTCATTAAGATTGAGAGAACGCACAGGACAAAAAAAATACCGCGATAATGAGTTAGCTACTCCTATATGACTGACTTTTGCTTGTCGGAGGATTTGTGAAGAATATTGTGTTTGCGCTTTCTCTTCTAGCTAACAGATTCTTTCCCGCTAATCTTTAGAATCTTTCTTAACTGTGGAACAGATGCCCTTGATGAGGTTGATCGTACAATACCAGCACGTGATGGACGAAACAGATTATTGCTTAGATGTTTGTTTTAACAACGAAGGCAAATGCATTGAGCAATTATGAAATGTGGCAAAAGAGATCGGGGGGCCAGGTATTGCAAGGAGAAAGATAGGAATTGGTGTGGAGGAGAAGAGTTTTTCTGCATCTCAATCTAAAAAATTTGGTATCGGCTTGATAACCACTATAAAATCATTAGTTTACTTTGAGCATGGAGACGTGAAAAATGTACATTACTCTCACCAGGACCTGAATCTGGAGCTTTCGGTTACAGGCCGAGTATGCTGCCGTTACACCACAAAGGCATGCTGGAAGGAGAAAATACCTTATGATATGACCAACGAGGAAATATTTTAACTGTTTTTATCCAAATTCCAAACCCATTAAATTAAATCGTAAAAGATTTCAGATCACATAGCTATAGGCGATAAGAACTAAGCTTCTGGCTACTAAACCACAGATTTCAAGGATTTTCTGTGGTCGTTGGATGCATCTACCAAACAAATGATAAAACAAAGGACTGGATCCACAATTTCCGAAAACGCAAAATTATTGTGAGAATAAACCAGCGGTAGCCGCTGAGTATATTCTTGTACTCAATCCTTTTGTGAATATCCTTATTCTAAGCTTTAATCCTCATATCATCTCGAGATGAAATGATGTAAGTTAAGAAAAGAAGCTAAAACGAAAAGATGTATGCAATAAATAAAAAGTTAAACATGAGCATAGGTACATTTTGCTGACTTTCCCCTCCACTGAAAGGTTTCAGCATGTATTAGAGACAATTTCATGTTTAGTATAACGGATCATCTCTCTCTCTCTCTTTTGCCTTATACGTTTTGTGAAAATAACCAACACTGCTAAAATCATGATTCTAGAAAGAAAATGAATTTATTGGTTGATACAAAAGGTGTTTCCATGGTTGCAATTTTATTGCATTTATATGATTTATATGAGTATATTTGTTGTGTCCTGTAAATAAGTGAACTTGTTAAAAGTAGTGACTATTACATATTTTCCATTTGAATTTGTTGAAAGGTAAAGTAGCTTTTATTCAGAAAAGAATTTAAAATACATTTAATTATAGGTAGGGAATCTTATGTTAATAAACAAGTTATTTTAATTTTACTCGTTATTATGACTTCTCCTTTGCGTATTCCTCACCCGAATAAAAGTTAATAGTATTTAATCTCAGTTTTATGGATTTTAGACAAAGAGTGCTTCAACCACCACGGCCGAGCTACTTGGTTAGTTCCCTTCCAGCTTTAATAGTTATATTATTTCGGCTTTCCCTTCTCTCGCAGCCTAAACTTTAATTCTGACGTCCCGGTAGAGTTAGTTAGCCAGTTTCTAGTAGAAGATTTTAACTGCGTTGTCTTTGACTACCGATCAAAGTTTAATTTAAATTGAACTGTTGTGTATATTTGCATCACCGCGAGTTGAGGTTTCTGTAGCACAAGAAAGTGTTCTAATGTTACTAGTTCTATTTAAATAAAAATGTTATTTTAACCTTCTCAAGATTTTGGCGTTGTTCAGAGACAGATACAAAGCTTTATGTCTGTTAGTTTTATAGGACTTCAGTAGCTTTACCAGTTTAAGTGTAAACCTATATAATAATTAAAAATATTATATAGGGAATAATAATAATAATAATACTTGTTTACATGCTCCGTCATTAGATATTGCACGGATATAAAGAATAAGTATTTTTTTTTTTCCTGAATATCGTAAAGGGTGACGATATAAACATGTTACTGAATATGAGGACACTGAAACAAAGGTGAACAAAGTCTAAGAAATCGTATTGAATGGGATACGTATGATGGGCTGCTGGAGATACTAGAGCTGGTTCCAGGGCCTGAATTAACACAACTTTAATTCAGAAAAGAAGGCTTAAGAGTAAGGTTACAGAGGTAAGTGGGAACAATACCTGCTGATTTATTATGATGGTATGGTGGTTTCTATTAATTTTGCCCATACATCTGCGCCTATAAGGTAACATTTCATTTATCATTTCCTATTTATTTAGAGCAGAAGGTATTGTTTCGTGATAATCATACATGCTTTAATTCATAGTTAGACGCATATTAAACGAGCAATATATTCGTAAATGAAATTTTTCTAAATTACATTATATATATTTTCATAAATCTTGAAATTAAATGGTACTATTCCGTTTTGAGGACCGTAAAACACTGCAGCGAAAATGTATGCGCAAAAAGCGTCAAATATAGCAAACGCGCCCATTTAAACAGCTCGCCAAATCTAGCGTACGCGCTGATTTCAATTTGCGTAAGTTTTCAATTTGCGTAGTTCTATATTTGTTAAGACGCCATTGAAATTCTAGTTTAATTTTTTAATTCTTTTTTGACATCCCATGGATTTAACAATTTGGGAATTGTTTTAAGAACGCGTTTTTAAGAATTGCACATACTCGGTATCCATGTGCACATCGACCTATTTTCACTTAAAAACAAAAATCCCAGGATTGCTCAAAAATAGCACTGCTCACAACCTTGACTTTATCTATGTACACATCGACCTATTTTCACTTAAAAGGTAAAAGAAAATTGACAAAAATCCAATTGCTTTTACCCTTGTAAAAAGCGCCAAACAAATAAGTGGGCGATTCTGCACTTTACTGAGAATGTTTTCAAAGAAAAGGCATCATTCATTATAGAAAATTATGTTTGAACAACCAACGAGATGAAATTATGCTTTACTATCTCGGTAGCGAAATAGCAATGCAGGCATCCATTCAGTTATGTTTAGCGTTTTTATATAAATTATAATAAAGATCTGAAATAGTTATTTACTCTTATGCTGCCATCCAGTTATGTTTAGCCTTTTTTATATAAATTATAATAATAAAACGTATTATCTGAAAATAACCTTTCATCTAAATTAAAACAATAATCTTTATATAGCTATTTACTATTATGCTTCCTTTCTTGCGTTAGGGTTGCCGCAATTATTTTTGGCAGCACTGGCATCAACAATAGTTTGGCGACTTTTTACAGTCCTCAAAACGAAATAGTACTAATTAGGTTACCGTTTCTTCCCTGAAACAAGAATATATTGTATTCCTTACATAAGACATTAATTTAAAAAGTATGTCTGTGTTTTAATGTCTTATATACTCTAAAATTCTGTCCTTAATTATGATGTTTGATAATAATTTTCAAACTGAAAGTTCATTGATGTCTTCTTAAATGAGCACTCATATAATAAGGAAAACGCCGAAAATATTTTATGAAACTAAACGCAATAAATAACTCACATAGGGCAATAAATAGCCAGAAATAATTCAAGAAGAATCAGTAAAAAGCAGTTCTATTTAGCTCATGGCAAATCGAAATCGCAATTCACCTAATAATTAAATCTTACAACTGATTAAGAAATAAACTCCTTAGCATCCCGACCCGTACATATCCCCCCATTGTAGATTCCAGAAGCTTCTGGAAAAACCGGTTAAAAAATCTGGGTACGCGATTTTTCCAGAAATTCGTCAAGGTATGTAATTTCGGAAAGTATCCGAACTGGTGACAAAAGTTTTCATTAAGGCCCGTCAGCAACGATTTTTATCCACATATTGAGCTCTGCCTGAGCTAATTTTACTGTTTAATCGTTGTTGCATTCAAAATTAAAAGATATGCATAACTATATAAGAAATGAACACTGAAATACAAAAAAAAAAAAAAAAAAAAAAAAAAGGCTTCAAATTTGATTAAACACAAAAGAATCCAAACGTTAATCGTAATTATACAAATTAATAAAACGTATATAACACTATAAAATTTCGGAAGGGGAAAAACATTGCAGCCAGAAAGGATTTAAATATTTACAACAATATGGTTCCAAAAGGAATAAATGATAATACAAGATATAATTTCCAAAATCCCTTCAGGTAATTCGTCGCATATTTGGGATAATAAAATGAATTTGCCATCGTTTGTTAAACATAAACAGTCTTCTTTTGCTGTCAGAATGTATGATGTCGGTGCCGTAATATAAATACACTTAATTTCCAATTTTATATGACTTGGTGTTTTATAATTAAAAAGACAAAATTTTGAAACTTTCAGATTTTATATTACTAACGTTTTGTTTGTAACCTTTATTTATTAAATAACAACTTCTTCACACTTAAAAAGCATAAAACTCTACTCAACAGCAATATGACAAAATACTTAAAAATAACAAAACAGCTTATCTTTAGAATTTCCGATACACAGTTTCGCGAGCTGGAGACAAAAATGCTTTTTTTTTTTATTTATTTTCGTACAGTTTTGCCATTGCTTGCTTTGAAATCGTTGAGTTTGTTAATAAAAAATTCGTTAAAGGTTTACAAAATTTTAAATAGATAATAAATAAATTTGAAATTAAAAATTAGAGCTTCCATGCGCCCATTTTCGATTGGAGGACTACGTCATTCAAAATTTTATGGCTCTAAGTACCGTTGTTTCTTCACAGTGCGAGAAACATTCATGCATTCATGCTGATTCTTTATTTTCTTTAAATATAATACAAGGCGATAATATTCGGTGGCTACAGTTTGAATAGTAAATCGACGCAAAATGCCGTTTTGAAATTAATAGTCCTTCCGGGCTAACGCCCTTTGGGCTAAAGTTATAGAAAACAAAATTCGTGACAATGAAATTCATAAATTAATGGGAAATATTAACTATATGATTCAAAGTAACCTAAATGTAGTTTACAGAAATATAGTTAACATTTTATTTTAAATTATCTCAGCCATTGTCTGCGTAAAGATGCATGACCAGATTTCTGCGGAAGCAAAAAACATGAGAGCGAAAATAGCGTTTTCAGCGTTGTTAATTAATATATCTGATTTTAGCTACTGTTTTTTTTTTTTTTGGAAAAAATTTACGTCGACCTTTTTCAGGACCCAGAAATGAATTGTAGAAAGTTTGGTTATGATGGCTGCAGTAGTGACTGAGTTAATAGTGAACAAGCACACAAACACATAGCCATTCTTCTTTATATAGAACAAATTAAAACAAGAGAGATTAAAAAAATAGAACAATAGAGCAGCAATATCAGTTGACTATGTAATTGATATTACCCTTTAATAGTATATGTGTGTTTGAAAGTTATTACAGTACCTTTTGAAACATATCTTATATATTTCTCTTTGCATAAATGTGTTACGATCGTAAAGAAAAGCTCTAAAACAAGCAGTATATTAAGCTTTTTATTTTAGGTTTTTAAAACTGAAAGACTTTTCTCATTGCAACATTTGATTCGTTTTAGAGACGTCTCGTTGGTTTGGTGGCCTTATTTTACATTTCAAGTTAGTGTAAAAGTTCATATATTTACAATTATTCTGTTTTACATTTCAAGTTACGTACACGTAATTACAGTCATTTATAATGTACAGAACCTCAGATCTTCAATCAAGCCTAGCTGTGGATTTGTGAAAAATTCTGTTACGTGCAAATCTTTCGTAGTAAATAGAGGAATAACTAAATACGAACTTTAGAGAATGAACTAGAGCTTTTCTTCAGTCATTTTGTTTTAGGAATGGGGGAATAATTCCTATAAATGTACTAGATATATTATTGAAAATACAATTCTTTTTTGTCCACCAAAAAGAGCAGAAATTGTTCCTAAAAGGTAACGCATAATTTTACGGTCATCGATATTTCGTTTTAATTACCGTAATATGTTGATCATAAACTAAAATATGTAATAAATATACAGAAAAGTTACAAAAAATCTTTTCAGCAGGATTATTAAATGTCTGGCAAAGAAGTGAATTTACGTTTATAACATAGAAACAGATATTTGCTTCACTGGATTACTCAAATCAAAAGAAAGGCAAGATTAGCGGTGGAAATCCGGACTAATGTGCTTCCTTGCATTCTTATTTTGTATGATTATTTAAATCATCATTTATAAGAGCTCTTTCTTCATTCTCAGCCATATTTAGTATATTTGTTGATTACAGGATTTTAAGATAATATTTTATCCTACTGCAATGTAGCATAAAAAGAATAATATAATTTTATCAAATTACGGTGATAAGAGAGTTTATTTTTCACGTTTCTTACATAAAAAATATATCTTTAAAGTGGCGCCAGAACTATTTTGTGTACATAATTTATCAATATTTGGTTCTAGTTGTCTGATTCTTAGGCATTTTCCAATGGCTGTTTAAACTGAACGAATGTGAAAACCTGATACATTCCTACCTTGATTTTTGTGGTGAAAACTGATGGCCCGTTCAACTATTTAGAAGATGCTTGGCTTACATTTCAGCGATGATATAGTTGTGTCTTTTTACTATCGTCAAGTCGAATAACCTAGGTTGAGAATAGGATCTTTATTTAGGTGAATTTCTTAGCACTCTTCATGAAATATAAATTATCCCACTAGTAATAAGTTTCCCCTTGCTGTCCATAGTCATAGTATCCTTTCAGAAACAATACTAATAGTAGATTTATTTGTTTCTCCTACTAGACTTCATTTCTGCTTGAAGTATAAACTTTAATCATATAGATCAAAAGATGCAGTTGTTACCTAGACGTTATGGTGGTTAGGGGAGCCTACTTCCATCCCGAAGAGCCAAGGTTTGAATCTCGCAGAAGGCATGGATTATTGTAAATGTATAATGTCTGTACGGCATGGGTGGAAGAGAAGAGGGGTGAGAAATTCCCGGACCACACACCGGAGTACTCGTTCTCAAAATTGAAGTGGAAACTAGAAGTGGAACCTCTCTTTGGAGTAGGTTGTGGTAACTATTCTTCCATGTAATATGGACATGACAACAACAACAAAAGATGCTCTTTCACATTTAAAACAGTTTCAACGTGAAAATACATACAGTCGACATAGTGTATATTATTCTGTTGTATACAATACAATCACATTGTTACAGTACAATAAATCGAGTTCCTCCCTGCTGGAAAGAACATCTAAATATCAACTAATAAAATTCTCCCCAGTAAAAGCTTTACCAAATCAAATGAACCTTATTAAATTAGATTATTTCTCTGGCTTGCTGCTCCTTTTAAGTACTTACTGTCTGGTTTATTTAACGCACAACTTTTTTTTTTTTTTTTTTTTGTTATACTAAAATGCGCCAGCAGACTATCCCTATCAAAATTACGGTTTTAAATTTTAGACTAACAGCTCAGCGCCTAAACCAGTTTCAGCAAAGTATTTTGTCTGTTTTTAGTATCAGAGAACCATAAAAGTAAATCTCCTCATCTAACTCCTCGAATTTGGTTAATCGCGTAATAGCTGAAAAGAAAAGCGTTGTCGCCGAAGATAATTTTTTTCAAGATATAAGAGTTTAAAATCTTTTCCTCGGTTATTTTCTTCTGCCATGCTATGCAAATACAGAATTAGTAGTTCATAAAATCATTCATTAAAACTTACAGGCTTATTATAAATTGTTTATTCATTCCGTATTACTAAACGGAAATCAATTCATATTAAAATCGAATACACTTTCTTCTGAATTTAATACAATAGAGTTTAGATGAAAAAAATAAATATTTATTAAATGAATAAAATATTACGTTTGAAGTCTTCCTTTGACGAATTTCGAATGAATCGAATTTTAGTGGTTTTTCAAAATATGAAAATGTAAGCAACAAATCTACTCATACGTCTTCTCAAGTTTATCTAACATACAGGGGTTGGACAAAAATATGGAAACACCTTTAAAAAAACATGTTTCTTTGCTTAATATGGTGTAGGAAACCCGTTGGCATTCAAAACAGCTTGCAGTCTTCTCGGAATGGATAAATACAGTTTCTGTGTGTTTGCCAAGGAAATATTATACCATTCTTCCTGCAAAACGGTGGCAAGTTCAGATAACGATGTTGGCGGTGGATAACGAGAACGCACTTTCCGTTCCCATGTAGACCACAAAGGTTCTATAATATTCAGGTCTGGTGACTGTGGTGGCCAGGGGAGATGGGACAACTCATCCTCGTGCTCTGAAAACCAGTCCTGGACAATGTGAGCTGTGTGAACAGGGGCTTTGTCGTCTTGGAAGACACCATCACCATCGGGGAACAAAGTTTGTACCATGGGATGAACTTGATCGGCCAAAATGTTCACATGAGTCTTGGCAGTCATGTGCCCTGACACAGTTATCATGGGGCTAGCAGAGAACTACGATATGGCTGCCCAAATGATAACAGAACCCCCGCCATGTTTCATTCTTGGCAACAACAGTCTGTATTATAGGCTTGAGATGGCGTTCTCCAGACGTAAACTCGGCCAGAAGTGCGAAACAATGTGAAAGAAGACTCGTCAGACCATATTACTCGCTTCCACTGCTCTATAGTCCAGGCTTTATGACTTAAACACCACCTTTTCCTGTTACGGGCATTAGCATCACTGATGAGTGGCTTCTCAATTGCAGCACGGCTAGCAATTCCCTGTTTATGAAGCTCCCTTCTATTTGTTTTGGTACTCACAGGGTTCGGTAACACAACATTCATTTCAGCAGTAACTTTTGCAGCTGTGGTCTTCTTATTTTTCGTCACAATTGCCCTTAATGATCGTCTGTCACGATCACTCAGGACACACTTTCGTCCGCACTATGATTTAGCAGATGATGTTTTTCCGCTTTTCAAATATGCGGAATAAATCTTCGATACAGTACCTCTTGAAACACTAAACACCTCCGCTACCTTGCTTACGGAAGCACCTACCATACGTGCTCCAACAATTTGCCCACGTTCAAAGTCTGTTAACTCTGACATAATACAATGACAACCTCACATAACAGTACTCCGACAACAACTGAACTGTTTAGCGCATTTACGAAGTTGTATAGGTGGCGTCAGTAGTCAAAAATGCCAGCGCGACCTAAATATTTCATTAAAATCAATCTTTCTTTTCAAACATGCATTTCACAAGGTGTTTCCATATTTTTGTCCATCCACTGTATTTGCAGATATGCGCATACAGTTCATAACGTGCTCATGATTGATGATAACAAAATGTGAACAGTCACTTTATACGCGAATTTCATACATAACTGGTTGCTTCCCTTTTTCAAATATCAGTGTGTGCTTTCTTCCTTTATCTCCATATTTTTTACAGTATCTTCCTTTTTCTTCCTTAAGCAAGAACTCTAAAGCACTACACACTTCAGTTGTAAATAATATATTCTAATGGATTTTTAGTGTAAGGTTACATTCTAAGACCAGTTACAGTTCTTTACTTTAAAAATGTCAAGTACATGGTACTTATTAATGCCACATATCTGAGATTTAAGATGAATATTATTACTGTTTGTGCTCCTTCAGTAACCTGTCGAAATATGAAGATATAATGATAATTAGTGTTTTTTTTTTCTTTACTCATGAAGTCGTAACAAATGCTATTTAAACTGTAAAGTAAAATATATAAGAATAACCATTTCCTCTAAGATTTATTGCAAGAACAAGCATTTTATTTCAATCTTTTTGACATCATTTTAATGTCATTGTTTTCTCCCTCTAGGAAAGCTTCCAGTATTACCATTTTCGGTGTGAAGCTGAAGAACGATATAGAGGTATTGAACTGAGACACTCACTGCTTCCAGTTACATGTGTCACTTTTACACGAGAAGGCATTTTGAGCAAAGGGTAACTTCTGAAATTTAAGAGATGTTTTTTTTTCAAAAACGCAGAAGAAGTTCAGAAGAAAGGGCATTTTCAAGTAACAAGGTAAAGGAAATAGTTATGAGAGGTGCGCAGTAGATGAGTTTTGAGGCAGTAGTTATTTATTATACTTTCGATATATCAATATTAGATGCAAAATAAAATTCTTACAGGGGGAAGAAATAATGCTTTTATAGTAATAGATAATACATTCTTGATTGATTTACGATAGAAATAAATTCGAGCGAGCAAGAATTCTTTAGATGGCTAGATGGAAAAGGAGACTTGTCACGGAGAGATGTGAACAGAACTAGGTTTTCAACTATAAGTTGTCTTCCGAATTTTTTTTTCCCAGTCTACTGATAAACTGGTCCTGAAAGGCATGTTTAAAATCTGTATATCGATTTTGTATAATATAGTCATGATTGATTAAGTCATCAAAATGGCGTATGTATCTACGTACAGACATCAAGAAAAAAAATCTCTTCTGAATAGATTTTAAATTCACTTTACAATACTTTTTGGCAAAAATAGGCCATTAGTCTGTCTGTAAGATGTCACGCAAACACACGTTCAACCGTTTTTAAGAGCGATTGAATTGTATATTTTCGTTGAAGTATTATACCCGAAATTTTTCGCGATTCAAGCCTCAATAGAATGGATGCCGTAACATAAACCAGAACCTAAAACAATACTAATACAGGCTTTAGAAACATTTATTAGAAGGTCTAAAACAGGTGAACTTTAAAGATTTCATTTACCAGCTGAAAGAATCGTTGAACGACCAGAAACAATTCGCCATTCTGACACATTAAGAAGAAACACAAACACAAGAAGCAGATAGTGAAAAATTACTGGCTATCTCAAACCAGCTACTAGTTACAGAGGCAGTAACAAATGATGATGTGAATGATTAGAAGCAAGAAGATGAACACTTTGAATGGTCTTATGCTGTCATTGTGAATATCAAAAGGAAAGTTCGCGATCCAGGGTCCTAAATTCGATGCCGTAAAATTTAATTCTTTCTTTGATGAGCCTAGGTATCGGTTTTTGTTTTAAATTCGTGAGTATGGTAAACACGTTTTCTCAAACTAGTGCCGTCTATTGTCGTCATTCAGCACCAGGAAAGCGTATCCGATCAACATGCATTGCTGTGTTATTGTCCGTCGTCCAAGTGTACTCTATCTCTCCTGAAAGTGTGTAATCAAATTGCTGAATAACACAATAGCATTTTATAGATATATCTAAAATCAAGGTAAACGTAGGATTAGCATCCACGTTCTAGAAAATGAAAAATCTAAAAGTACCCTGGGAAAGGTGACCTGCTCTTACAAAATAAGCTTTCCAAACAGAAATTTTAGCAATTAAAAATGCAATAGAGTCTGTAATTAATAATAAACGCAGTTAGCTTGCACTTTAATCAGATTCTTTTTCTTCGCTGCGTGCATTAGCAAATTCCAGACTTCCTCCAACATCGCAAGAAATCTTTATTCTCTTCTAAGAAAATACCCACTAGCGGCTGAGCAGTTAAGTAGGTGAACACTTGAAGTTTCAACCTGGGTTCGATTCTGGAGAACAGGCTAACCGCATGGGTGCTTTCGTACCGTAACCTATGTCTAACGTGTACGTCATTCGGTTTTCCTTAGAAAGTCCTCAAGGAAGGCATCCCTTACCTTATGTAGATAGTACTAGTGTACTTTCCTGCAATATGTCAAACCAAACCACATCTCCAAGAATGTATCCACATTAAAATTTCACTTGCTTGGATGGAAGTACACGTGGAATTTAAAGGAATGGCAGACGCGACATCCTTGATGTAGTTATTACTCCTAATTCTGAAAATATGAACTTAAATTGGCCTAATTCATACGTAAAGAAAAGAAGTGAACAAGGAAAGAAATCAGATCTGAACGGAACTCTGTGTCCCAAGGCAGAAGAACACATGAACTAATTAGAGGTCTCATTAAACCCCGTTTAAATCAGTTCAGAAGTCCAACTGAAATAGTGGTTAGCGATTCTGATTGCCGTACCAAAGAAATCAGTTTCGAATCCCAGAGAAGACATGGATGTTTTTAAATATATGGTGTATGTGTGGCATGGGACACTGTAAATATGCGGCGAACGGAAAATCCTTTCCAAAGCTTGGCGATAGGGAAACGAAGGTGGGAGACCATCGAACCCTTCCCCGGGACACTCTCCTTCAAAATTCTGGACGGAACTGGACTGAGTTTTTAGTCGCTAAATAAACTTTGTTTAGATTATATCGTATCGTCACCTATATAGTGCTGAAAGCTCTTACAACGACAGGCGCAAACTTGTTTCATTGAAATGATGGATTTCGCGGGCTTGCTCTGACATCACAGACATAATCTGATGTTGCTGTCGATCGGGTGGGATAATCCACAAACAAAAACAAATCATTTCATATCTGAGCAGGGACCCTTCGCCATCTACTACCACGATAGAAATATATCTTCCTCGGAGAACTGTGTTTGTGGCCAAACAGGGTCTCCAAAACAGTACATCTTGTTTGTACAGTGTACGTGCTAATGGACTTGTACTCCAAAACAGTACAAGTCCATTAGCACAAGCACATCATCGCTAACTACAAGCGAACTAGAGTTTCGAAAATACATAATAAGTAAATATGTATCACAAAATGAACAATATAATAAAATACCTTTCGGAACAAGGCCATGATATTTCTGAGCAGTAATTCTTACGAAAAAGTCTTTATATTAATATCAAAATTCTTCTAAATAATAATTGCAGAAAAATGTTTTGGGAAGTTTGCTCGGAAGTTCTGTAATACACATATATCCGCACAAAGTACACATATATTCGAAGTAAAAAAATTGCTATAAATTTATACGAAGAGTATATATTTATGCTAAGTAAAAAATGCGCAGGATTAGGTAAATTTGTACTTCAACATATACACGAAGTAAAGAACTGGAAAGATTTATGTATGTGGGATAAAAAAACACATGTAAAGTGTTGAAATTTATGTACATTATACGTTAAAGCTATGAATAAAGTGCCATAATCCGTATGAATATTCGTAAATTTTACGTATAACTTACGTATATTGTAAAACAAAAATATAAGTAAATATCTGATATTTTCTCCGCACATATATGTTTTTCGTATAAAGGGTAATTCGTATATTTCGAGAGTATATTATACTGCCTGAGGTATAAAGGGTAATTCGTAATTGCATGCTGCCTGAGATAATTTTGCTAACAATGAAAGATTCTAATTCAATACTCTCAAAGAAACATTCCAACGAATGCAACATTCTTGTGTTTGTTATTTGGAGAACACGCCTTTTTTCATTATGGATATAAAATCACTGTTATATAGAAACGATTCGCTAAAAAAAATCTAACGAAACTGAAAAATAAAATAATTTCTAACATTGCTGAAACAGATGAAGCAAAAATTGAAGTTTTCAAAAAGAAAATGTAGAATTTATATACAGATGTTTCACACATTTTTTATGTTTATGCAATATGCGAGAAAAGAAGATTTAACACTATGTTGAAGAATATCAAAACAATTCAAAATACAACTGATCACCTTTGTTTGGATTCAAAACGAAAAAGATCTCTCTTTGATAATATTAGTTCGGTTAGTGTTAAGTTAGATATTACCATAGTAAAAATACAGAATTTCACTTTATTTACTTTTAGTTGAATTTCGTATCTATTGATCCCAATTTCCGCTAACATTATATTCAGAGGTATTTTTAAGTCCCGTGTATGCAATGATATTAATTTATCAGACATTCAAAAGCTTCAGTACCTTAAAATCTGTTGTAAAGCTGATGCTGTAAAATAATTTAAGCTATTTGTGCTCTAAATTATAAAATTGCTTGGGATTTACATCAAGAGGGACTTCGAATAACTGAGTATTGATGAACGCGTTAATTAAAAAGCTTATTACTCAGCCAAAGGTTCTGATTAAGCGAAGAGCTAGTTTGAAATTTGTTGACGTCACTAATGAATGCGTTTGTTTCGTAAGTGCTGTAGAACAAAAAGTGAAACAATTTGGTGATATATTGGTAACTCCTTTATTTGTAGAAAGATTGGATAAAATACACACAAATGAGGGACAGTTAAAGGGCGAACAATTAGGAAATTAAATTAATTATTTACTTTTTAACAGAGCTTCCTAGAATACTTCGAAACACTAACACCAGTTTTAAGCAAAGGAAGAGAAATTCTAAAGTCACATCGTTGCTATTAGAAGCTACTAAAAATGTCATTATTGTAAGAAAAATTAGTACTTATATAAGGACGATCAAATCATTAAATTGCGTGTTTATAACATATTCGATTTTGGGAAATTTAATAAACTTAGTTTTAACCGTCTATCTAATGTGCATAATGTTAAAGAGTTGTTTAATAAATACAAAACGCGTCATAATAAACATCATTCATTTTTGCGTTTCCCAAAATCCCAAGACGGTGTTCTATCTGTTATTGATAATATTGAAAATAATTTATCAGTTTTGCAAGAGTGTTTACTCCTTGATGTACGATACAAAATACTATCCCAGGTAATTTCTCTAATAATTTTAGTTAGATACATTATAATTTTGGGAAGAGTGGAACGAATTTTTATTACGCACTGCTGCTATCAGAGTTCGTTACGCAATAGGTAATTTTCTGTATAATGCTAATTTTTTCTGGCTAACGAGCAGAATTTATTACTGAGGGTTATGTTCCAGAATTTTGACTTGTTAGAAAAATAGCAAATGCCCAGAAATTATGCCTAAGATGAACACGCATCTCAAACACAGGGAGAACTGGAGAACTGATTGGAACTGGAGATTACTTTCCTCATTCAATTTTGATTTAACACATCTTTCTACAACTTCTCTCTCTCTCTCCCTAGATTATATATATATATATATATATATACTATATATATCTACAGAGAGAGAGAAGGTTTGTGGAATATTACCATCAAATACTGTAAACTCTTTCAATGAAATAACTTGAGCGGATCCTACATTTTAAGAATCTGCTGCAATAGATATACTTCCAGGAATCAATGCTTTCATGTTACATATTTTGGATGAACTAATTGAATGAAACCAAGGACTTCAGTTGTTCCTTCAAAATTAGGTTGGATCATTAGAGGATTAACATCATTTAATTCTTATGTGAAATCTTGAACATCGTTAAGTAAATTAGAGTTAGATACTGCAAAATTAATTATGAAATTCTCTGCTCTTGAAACAGTCCTGAAAGAAACTGTTGTTTCAAAAATACAAGTAAAGTTTGAGTGAAATTTAAAAAGCTCTCTTAACAAATACAATACAGATAGGTATGTAAATAGATTATCTCTCAACATGTCGCCGTCAAAATTAGGATATTCAAAGAATTAGAGTTGAAAAGAGTTGTATTTATGGAAAACAGTTTAACCAACGTGAACTGCATAAATTAGATAAGGAATTTGTTGATGAATATTTCCATTTGCAACACATGCGATTCGTGTCTGAATCTGAACTTGCCTCTTATTAGGGGTTTATTATTTACCTCACTTGTCAGGATTTAAGACATCAAGCACTAGCTCTAAACTAAGGGCTGCATTTCACTCATCAGCAAAAATATCCAGCGTATATTCAATTTCTGAAGATGCAAAGCTTTTAAGAAAAATTCGAAATTTGAGATTTCGAAACACATCATTATTTTCTCGCAACAATCTATTGCTTTAAATTATTATATGAAAATCAACTATATCTCAATTATACTTGGATCGTACAGAAATGATTGACACAACAGCTCTCACGAGAAAACTATTAACTACGCGAAGGAAAAACAAGTGAAATAGACACAAGGGGGCATGAGCTACTCAGAATGCATAGATAGAGCTGGCCGCAAGCGAACGGTTTAAGCCAGAGCCCGTACCCTTCGCCGCCGTCTTTGACAATGTGGACAGCAATCATGGAAGGTGATTATCACGGCCAGCGTTTGACAGCGTTGTTCCTATGGAAGGAAGGGGTACAGGGTAGTAAGATCAATCGTCGCATGTGGTCGGTGTATGAAAAAAAAGCATCCTCAAGGCGTACCGTATCCCGTTTTTCGGCCAGCAGTGGAGTGGAGATCGCAGGCAAAGGTGTCAGCGCGGGACTATACCACAACACTGCATACAGGAGCAAATGAGGCAGCCGTGTCGGATTTGACCATGGCGAACAGGTGCATAACGTTAAACAAGATGCAGGAAGAAACATGTCTTGGGAAAGGACATTGCAGGCGATTGTGCATGGTGATTTAAAGATGACAAATGTGTGTGCAACGTGGATGGTCCCCGGACCTTGAACCAAGACACCGAACCACGCCTTGCTTGACACCATGAAGGATGCAGTCATGGGCCAACATGTTGAATCTTCTGCCGATCTGAATGCAATTGTCATAGGTGGTGCACCAAAACCCCCAAAGGCTGGTTTATCAAAGCCCCTCGGAACCTCACAGCCGGATGGTAGAAGTGTATTGATATGAGCGGTGATAATTTCTAACTGATATACTATCAGTTTTTTGTTAATAAATTGCATTCCGCTCTACTGTAGCATTTGTGTCATTCATTTCTGTACGACCTAAATAATTGATAATTAAAGTTTATTACACTTAGTAAGCTTGTAAATTCACCTTTAAATAATTTATTAAGATACTCCATTAATGTAGCATTTTTAAATATCACCTGAATTTTTTTACTAAAAATAGTTCGTCTGAACCTATATTTCCCTGAAGAAGAATTTTTGAAAGTATATTCATTTAAGAACTCTGGTATAGCCTGGACATTTGAAACGAGATATCCTTTACGAGAAACAATTACGGCAAGCCACAAAACGTTGAAGCTGAGTCAGCTTACGTTGTCTCGTGTTGTCCTGAAAATACCTGTGGATAAAAATTCTTTATGGAAATCATGTGAATGAACTAAATCAAGAATATTAACTCCTAGCGGTGACAATTGGAACTTCCTTTGTATTATTCTTATCAACTCGTTCTTTTCTTCAATTAGCTTTCGATGAATTAAAGACCTTTCCAAAGCATTCGGAAGTTATCAAATCTGACTTGTATGATCGTTTAACAGGCGCTGAATAAAGAATATCAAGGACATAGATAATCTTATGCATAAAAGGTGGCTTCATAATGCTGAAAATTTCATCTAACACACCTGATGTACAAGGAAAATTGTCGCAAGAACTTAGAAAAAGTGCTCTTATGTTGGACATTTTCAAAGAACAGCTAAGAACGGTTTTGGAATAAACTGACATCTTCCCCAACCGCTATTTCTGCAAAAACATTTCTTCAACACTGGCAAGTCAGACTGAGATGAACTTCTTAACCCGCAACGATCGACGATTGGACTCGTTTTCATGGAACCTTAGATTGTCTTGGTGAATTAAATCCTAAAATGAGTTTAGTGGATAATTATCGTAAGTTATAATTGCATGTCTTATATAATTTGTCCGAGATGGATTATTTTCAGTTATTTCTGCTAAAGATTTTCAGAAGAAAAAATTAAAATGTTATTAACATATTAAAACCAAGAATTGCACAACTTGCACAATGGGAAATCTTTACGAATACTTGAATTATTTTCTACGCTATTGCTCAAGGTAGTGATAAAATGCTTAAACGTTCCTGTTAGTAGCTATTTTTCACTGTTTAGATTCTACTATCAATTGCTTACGATTACCTCTGAATAGCTGAGATGGGTTTCTTTCGTAGTCAATTGAGTGTTAAAACTTCAAACTATTATTTATTATGTGAAATGGAATCACGTTCAAGAAAAAAATACCCTGCTGATTAATGGCACTAGAGGCTTAAGTCCTAATGAATTAATTTGTTGCGATATGTTATACCATGGAGATTCCTGGTAACAGAATTGTTATACGGATCCTGTATTGGATGAATAAATAGACATTAAAATGGGCTTTCAAGAAGTAGCCAAGAAGGAAATTTATTGCTTTTTTTCCAATTTTGCTAAAAATGTTGATGATTCTTTTCCTTGGAAATTTTAATTTTGGTCAAAATTATGCTGCATTAATGCTTATAGTTTGAGATTTATCAACAACTTTCAGGCTTCTTACTAGTGAAGATCTTAATAATGCGAGTCGTATGATAGCAAGAATAACATTTTGAATTTCCTGACGACATATCAGGCTTAATTGTTAAAATCGCACAGTCAAATTATATCTAAGTTCATTTCTTGCTGTAAAAGCAATCATTCGAGTTGGACAATGATTAAAGTGTTCAAACGTCTTGGAAATCAAACGCTCGTCTTCAGACATTATTACTAAACATATTTGCATGCACCTCCCACACTTTTGCCTTCTAAAATAAGACAAAATTTTTATATTACCGCTGTTAGATATAAAAAAGGAGAAGCATTAAAAATGTGTTATTTGCTGTAGACATTGTCCAAGGTAAAAGACAAATAATGACTGACCTACCCTCGTCTAGAGTTACAGCTTCATTAGACACTCTTTCGACATAAATGTTGCAACTCAAACACAACGCGGGCCGTCAACAAAAGGCTTTCAAGTGCAATGTTTGCAGTTTTGTATGCTTTACCATATGATCAGTTCATCTTGAAATAGTTAAAGAGCATTTCGTTAAGGCTTGTGTGGAAACATTAAAACAGGATTTAGTCAGAACAGAAAACCAAACAAAATATATGTGACGTTGGAGAGAACTTGTAAACAAAGGTGCCAGAAAAAAAGCACCAAATCTTTTTTGTTATGCCAAAAAAATAAACATCTCCATTCGTTCCTGACTTCAGAAAAATATGAAAGGGAATTTAATTCCTCTATTGTCACCATATTTTGGTGGACTTCGGGAATTCGCTGAGAAATCTATGAAGTCCCATCTTCGAAGATGAGTGGGAGCAGCAACCGTGCCTTCTACGGAAATCACAGTTATGGTAACGCATTTGAGGCCTGTATAAATTAGAGCCGTTTATTTCCACAACCTTATGATCCAAATTATATGACTATTCTCATGCTTAGGCTCTTCTTCATTGGTACATTTCTCACATCCTTGCCTGAAGAAAATTTAGAACAACCGAAATGCGACGTTCACCGGTGGAAATAGTAACAACAACTAATGTCCCAACATCGAAATAAGTGAAAGAAATCTCATGAAAATTGTCTGTAGATGGCTTGGTTCGCTTTGGTTTATTTAATTATGGCAAAGCACACTAGGGCTATCTGCCTAAAAGGAGGGATGCCTTCGTGGTGGACACACGTGTATACGAGACAGCGAAACTGACTCGTATACACGTGTGTGTAGATGCTCCTCTTTAGTGGAAATTACGTAGAATAATTCGTCTATATACTGGACTGGATAACAATGTTCGAGTTGCGAACATTCGAATTGCCAATGGAGATATTAAAACATTTATTTTCAAGCTTTGCCTTTCACCTGATAAGCACTGTTAACTTTAACACCTTTTAGAACATTAGCTTATAGCATCTGTCAGTTATTGTTATTTTTTAAATTTTTCCTAACGTGTCACTAATATTTTGTATAATATTTCAAGTCATATTATTTTTTTCCTTTGAAACTCTGGAGTACTTGAAGATGTGAGGGGCATTAAGGTCATGCAAATGGTACCATTATTACGAGCATAGTTTATTTTGGTTGATCACATGACTATCCGCGCTTTAGCAACGAAAGCTTATGCTTTTTTTTTTTCTCTGCGATTTCTAAATTACTCGTACTTATTTTTTTGTTTGAGAATAAAAAACACAAATTTATACAGTTCATTACGAATGGAATTCTTTTTATGTATGTTGCTGTGTTATTTTTCTGAATTTACAGCCTTTGATAATAATTCTTTAGTTACATTCATATAGGTAATACACATATTTCTATGTGAATATGTTGTGAACCTGGAGTAAAATCATATCAGTCCTATTTATTTTACGTATAAAACTTCTCTGATTTTTTATGGCTTCATTATTTTATGTGTAGTTTCAAATATGTATATAATAATGTACTTATTCTCATAGCATTTAATTCTTAACATTATATATATATGCATAATCTAGTACATCTGGAAGTATACTGGAATAAGTATAATAAGTATATCTCGAACTAATTTCTGAACTTATATTGTACATAATTTGTCTCCACCTTGTGCAATGCAATACTCTGTTCATTTGTAAAACAACAGCGTAATGTTGTCTCTACATTAAAAATATGTACCCTCTTCATGAGCCTTGTTTGCTCATGTTAATATTTTCTATAACAGACATACCAATGCTGCCTGTTCAATCATCCCAGTCTTTGGCCGGTGGAAGAAACACACCTATGAGTAGGTGATAATTCCGTGTAGTGAATACTCTGGACGTTGCTTATTATTTCGCATCGCTCCGTCAGATTCTGTAGAATTAGGTGAAAAACTAATAATAAAGACTACATAATTGAAGATATGACATTCCAATCCACCTCGGAGGACAGAAAAGAACTTAAATAAAACTGTAACAATGTAAGAGTTCTTAATAGCTTTATATCTGATAGTCATAAAATAATTACAGTTTCTATAAACAACTGTGTTTTTATATATGCAATCAAGAATTTGTGAATTAAATTTAATACTACAAGTGTTAAAATTAATTCAAAAATTATGATCCCAATATTATATAATATATTGTCAAGATATACGTACATTTATTAGAAATAATTATTTACAGGAATCAAAACTTATTGTGTGTAAATTATACCCTATAAATGTTAAAAGAAATTACCTTGCTTCTAATTTTGTAAGTAGAGAATAATACTGAAAAAAAAAATCAACTACTTCAAACAAAAATTTTAAATTTAAAACATTTTAGTTTTTAATAAATTTGCGTTAAATTATTATCTTTTTTTTTCTTACTTTAAAAGCATCTCTCAATTATAAATTTTACGCAACTGTTACGTTTCTTTCGTTTTTGTAAAAGTTGAATTCTACAGAAAGCAGCAGAAAACGCTTTTGAATGCAAAATAAGAGATGAACATGATTTATTTAAATTTATTCTTCCTTGATTAAAGCAAGAAGTTATTTTATATCATCGAAGCTTTAGAAATGAAGAATGCTTTTACATTTTTTTAAAACGCTCAATATAATATTCTTCAGTTTTCATTAGTCTCCTGAAGCAGAACACTTGAATAGTGACTGGAAAAATATCGGGGTTAGTTAACAACGGAGCGAAAGAAATTCTTTTATCTGTAGGAATGCTCAATATTTTAATTTCTAAAATGGCTGTAAGCCATTATACTTAAATCTAAAATAATTTTCCAGTTTAAATAAAGGTACTTGTAAAGAAAGTAAAATTAAGCCTAGTTAAGATGCTGCTAACTACAAGACTTCATTTTTTTATCGATAGTGTTGTTTTAATGAAATATGCATGTTTATCCAAGCACTATTTTTTAATAATCTAATTCTATGGATTTACGTATGTATTTCTATTTAAGAAAATATGTCAAAGAAATTAATAAGGTACTTATTTTAAATAGAAAATATTTGTATTCGAGAGGAACATTAACGAAAAATAGATGACAAGCTCTTCACTTAGGTACTTTATATTTTGCATATCTGAATAGCTTAAAAGTGTTACCAAAATGCTGAAATAATACAGGATACTTAGTATATACGATGCACATTTAAACTTCGTATGGACGGTTTTATAAAAATGGTACCTTTTTTTAAAATAATTAAATTAAGTGAAATTAAATTAAAAAATCAAATAACAAATTATTTCATACAGATGATAAAAGACATAGGAGATTAACTTGAAGATTATAAAGATTAATTTCAAGAATCAAAAACTTAAGTATTTGTTTACTTCATTTCATACTCTTAATTTCATTAATCGAAACGTCTATGTGGAAAATAAATTCAGAAATATTAATCTGATATGTTTTTTATAATATTAGTTTTTATAATTTAGTTATTAAATTTCTAGCATATCAAAAAATTTAAAAAATTAAAAATAGATCAGTAATCTAGATTCATGCTTCTACAAAAAGAAAACACTGTTCGCGAGTAACATTGAAATAAACACTAAATCAGAAGAGAATAAAAATGGATGCGACCAGCACAGGACTTTCAGCCACTTTCATATTAAACTATGAATTTGGTGAGATATTAACGAACTGTAAAGAAAACTATCACTATCGTTCGGGCATTCGTAAATAAAAATCTAGTTTGCTTAACAATTTCATGGCTGGATATTAATTGTAAAAAATATACGTTTTTGTAATTCTCATCTCATATACAATAGGCAATGATAATTAACTATACTTACTCACGTAAACATTCCTTTCATGCTTTATTTGAAATTAACGCATCCATCAATTCTCTCTTAGATAGTGCGTTTCGGACTCATAAATTAATGACTTAACATTCGAAGAATTTTTGAAAGCAGCATATCTTTGGAATTCCCAATAGAATATTAAATGTTGCCCTAATAATTATATCCATGTTCGGCAAGTCTACTGTAGTTGAGTTGGCGATTTTCGCATCGTAGTTACGGAGTCCCATGACAGTCTAGTACAGTCGCTGTCAGCGTTGCTGACATTTCTCGTATTGCCTTTATATGCGATTGTTTTGAGTTCCTTTTGTTCATTACTTGCAGCACGTTGATGCTGTCCAAATAGAATATATAGTTCCATCTGAAATTCTTTTCGCCATTCCATAGCGCTGTCTTGGAAGATGGTACCATATTTGTTAACAGCTGACTCTATTAAGAATTAAAAAAATCCCTACACAGATTTCATTATACCCATTAGAAATAAATTATTCCTAATAGTTTATTGTTGTTGTTGTGACTAATCTCGCATGTCTGAAATCTTAGCAATTCCACTAATTTAGTGTAAGATCCATGCAAATAAATTGTTAGGGAAATGTATTGTTAGAGCAGAATCATATGATTCGAGTGAAACTGCTGAATGCACGCGTATGCTGAAATCTGTGTATTCAGCATACGGCATGCAAGGCTTCTGATTTTATTCATTAAATAATGCATAGGAGGTTCAGGTTACAAATGTGATATCTCGAAAAATAATGGTTGTGTTTCCTCATCGTTTTGATCGTCACCTGTAGTTAGATTATTTTCAGCGTAGCTAAAAGTTGTACTTACGAACTTACTGTAGTTTTGGATATTGAACACCTTAACTGTGACACATTAACTGTTAATTCTCCTTGTAGTGCTGTGCGGACAATTTCTCGCATCGAACATATGCAATGATGTGCACCCATCTACTATTATGTCTCCTCATGTAAGGACTCATCTGCCACTAAGGGGTTTGATTTTTTTTTACACTGGAGGGGAAATAACAGGTTCCAAGCTTCTTTCAGCTGAAAACTCATCGAGAATCGTTTTGGGCAATAAATCTAAACTGATCACTGAAGCGAAAATGGCTCCATTGCTGCTCTATCCAATAATAGTGTATCTAGTTCCATAAAAGATGGCTATTTTCTTCGATCTATTGATATACTAGTCGCTGGGTGTACAGAGCTTTTCCTACTAGGCTTCTGAACACATGTTTAAATAGAATATTATATTCCAAAATCAGCAGCATGGTCATAGGATTGTTCTCTGTCCATCATCCCTCTACGGCATCATGCACTGCATGGTGTCCGTATCGATCTTTCGCAGAATACATGGCTCTAGGATGCCCTTAACCGAGCCATTTGCTATTGTTACTCGCAGTCTAAAACAAACTGTCCCATGATCTGGATGCAGCAATTCGAGGCATTGTTAACCGTTAAGGCACTTGCACTTGAGATACGCAGTCCTTTAGCATTCCTTTGTCTCTTCTTCTCAGTCCAACCTCTAAATGATTGTAAGAGTCATTTTAATTGAAATTTGTCATACTTATAAATTTTCATTGTTATTTTATAGACGCATTTCACAGATTTTCAAAACCGTCAGTTTTAAATTTCCTCGAGAAATTTCTCTTTAAACTTTTAATAACTATCAGATGCTTATATTACATTTTTCCACTCCCTGAATTTTATAAAACATGCATTTATGAAACATAAGTTATAACTGTTTCGAATTATTTCAAAAAATGTGTTTGTAACTCCAGTTCTGGACGTTAGTGTGTCTATACATTTGACTGCGTAGTCAAACATATCGAGTTTAAAATTTTGACGCTATAGCAACATATATTGAGCTCTTTGAGACAGTTAATATATTTTGTAATTATTTTAATCGCGAATACCATTTTCGAACTCAGTTTTAGACCTAGATTTGGATCAAGCATCAGAATTCATTGGTAACCTACAGTATATATTAGTCACAACTGTGGTTCGTCCATATTATCTTCCAAGATAAATTTCCTGATTTTGAATTTATCTTACTTTTTGGAATATAAAGTGTAGATTTAATTTATTAAGTTCTTTTATTTTCATATGCAGTTTTAAATGGCTATTCAGATTTAATAAAATCAGTTGTTTATTGTTATTAACAGTCATTTGGAGGATCCCCGAACCTAAATTAAATTATTAAAACAATATGAATACTAATTTCTCTTTCATATTGAGTGAAATATTTCGCTGCTATATATTTTATTTCGAATTCTTATATTTAATGATAACTGAAGCATAGTAGGCTTGAAACAGCAGCTAATTTATTACTCTATTCCATTTCACCACGGAAATGTGTGTTCAAGATACCTGTTTATTTAAAGAATACTTTTATGTGATATACAGTAAAAAAATCTCTCGTAATCAGCAACAAATTAATCATTAATACCAAAGGAACGGCAATATGAAGGCCTGAATTTAAATGCGAAATTTATACATAAGAGATAAAAAACGTAATGAGCTAACATTCTGAAAATTTAAATGTGGAAAATATCTGATGTTATATTACTGCCGCCCAGCGTAACAAATCTTATCAAACCAGTGAAACAAGGAATTATCCAGAATACACCCAAAACGTATTTTTGTCCCTCGAGATTACGTTACTATGTTTCAATAACTCTGATAAGATTGTGATTGATTGTATTTGGTGCTTTTGTTGCCAACATTTAATGACAAGTGGTGGTTGATTTGTTAGCACCAGACATGCACTTTATGTTCAAGTTCTGATTTAATAAAAGGTTGTTAACCCATTAGCCGCCGATGTAGTGCTATTAATGCTACCAAAGAAAACCAATCTTTTTAGTATATGCAGCAAATTTTTAAAACTAAGGTGTCAATCTTTTCAGCAAGCAGTCTTTCTGAGTTATATACTGTAACACTAAGAAATTTCTAATTTTTATCTGATAATATATATGGCAGTTTTATAATATTTTTTAAATTTCGTTTTCCTGAAATAATAATACATGCATATGTATGTTCTCTTCTATTCTACATGTATCGGTGTTTTAATTTTAAATAATCTGTAGAATTTTCATTGTTATTATTTAAATGTCACCGATAGATCGAAAAGCATATTTGGCAGTCTTTGCATATTGCATGCACCACAAAATATGAAAAGTAAACTCTAGAAGTATACATGAATTTATCTGCAAAAACCTGTAATGCGGAATGCGCAAGGTCCCAATTCTGCCACCTAAACGAAATTCCTAATGAACACCTAAACGTTTTGTCATATCAAAGATTATCATGGAAATCAGGACTGCGAAGTTAAAGGGGTATAAATGTATATTTCTAAATTAAAATACGATAAAAAACTATTAATAATTAAAATTATCACCGAAAGATCCTTAAAACGCTATCGTCTGGCTCCGAGAACCAGTTTGTTGGGTGCGCGACGCTTTTGTACTGACGCACAATGGAACATCCACATTAGAGTGTCTTACCTTTTGACGTTAATACTTGTTTGCTAGGAGCATTACTAAATATTCATGGAAGCTCTAATGTTAAGTATCGACATACGTACAGAAAATGAGAATTCCCTGTCTTTACAGTACTATAAGAAGTATCATCCAGAAACTGTTTTAGGTTTCTCATGTAAAAAGAAAGACTACATTTCAAATGAGCATGCGTGTAACAGGAGACAGGAAAATACATTTTGAACTTTAATTATGGCTTCGAATGGACGCTTATATTCAGAATATTTTCCTAAGTTAAAATATTTATAATGTTATTAAATAAGCACAAGTGACCAAAGAATAAAACCAAATTCACTTTTGCAGCATTATAGAAATTACTCTATAGTTTTCTAGTGCGTTCCAAATTTTTTCTCTACTCCTACCCAACTCCAACACAATAATACAACCATTTTGAGGCGTCTGTATGAGATAAGAAGCCCTAAAATGTTGGTGTTTAATCCTATCTTATATAGTTTTCACGGAATATAAGAAGGTAAATTGTCATATATTTTTTTTAATTTCGACTGAATTTTAAATAGGACAGAAGACCGACTCATTAAAGCATAGGAAGTTTGTGGACAAAGTGAAAAACTTTTTATAAATAAAAAGAAACAAATGTTAATCTGAATACTGAATTTTAATAACCCTTTTTTTAGATACATATTTTTATTATTATTATGTTTATCTGTTCTATTATTATTATGCCAATGATATAATTTTTACTATATTTTTTTATTTTTGTTATTCATAAATGTTAATCTGAATATTGAATTTTAATAAACACATTATTCGGGACATATTCTTTTTATTATTATTCTGAAATCAAACAAATGCAGCTATAAATTTCCTAGTGTGGCAAAAATTATATTAATATTTTTTCTGTTGAAAATGGCATTTCATTTTATTTTTGTCATTTAAGGAAAACAGTATATTTATAATAAACATTCTAATTTTCTTCTTCATCAAGTTCTGGTAAAAATAAAGAATTTTGAGCTGCGAAAGCATTATCTTACAATATTTTAATATGAATTAGTGATATCAATAAATAATATTTATTATGCTAAATTTATTATTCCATTGTCCGAACATTTCGCATATTTTAAAGTAGTTCCTGTACACATGATATTCCCTAATAAAACTTGGTTTCATTCACAGGGAACTGATTGACTGCATGAGCACTTTTCTGGTTTCGCCTAGTGTAACGTGGATACGCAATAAATTCTTTAAAAAATATTCGCCCCTAGACAGATAGTATTCCTAATCTGATATGCCGCCGTCTAATAAATACAAATCTAGCACATATGGGACTATATTTTTTTTTGTTTCACATTCACACAAATTCTGTAAAAAATTAGGAAAATAACTGACATAAAGAATTTGTTTACGGCGCTTAATATGTTCATTATGGTTAGATGTAGCACCGAAAGAAAGCATTCAAGTGAGTGTATTCCAGCATAAATTAGACGCAGTCTACCAATATTTGAATGAAAATAAGCCTAAAATACTGCTAAATATACAGTAATGAGAGAAAGTTATCTTACTTCTTGATTAAGAAGAGCTAAAATAATTTATCCATACACAGAGCAAAGGTCTGACAATGGGAAGATTAAATTTATTTTGTATTTTAAAAACATTATTTTAGAGAAAATTGTTTGAAAAAATTACACCCATGGGAGCACAGTTATGACCAAATAAGTCTTTTATATACCTTTATAACATCTAAGAATTCTCTGAAATTATCACATTTACCAAAGCGAGAAATGTTACATTGCGCGTAGAAAAGGACTCATGTACAATGAAGTAAAAATATCCGTTAAATTATTACCAATGACCGTTAAATTAGGACAACGATTTCAGATTTGAGAAACTACTAAAGCAAAAGTTTTATAAAGGATGTTGTTTTCAACGAATATTTAAAAAGCGAATGGAAAGAAGGATACCCTAACATCATTTATAAAAGTATAAAGCACATATATGAAAGCATTAACACTAATACATATACTAAATGAAGGCAGTTTTGACCGAAACTAACATAAGACACGTTATATATCAATCAAAGTTAATGCATTACCTAATATTAATTTTCAAACTGAGAAAAATGCTGAATTTCGATAAAACTTGTATCATTTATATGAAGAATTCTCATAAAAATGTGTATGAAATTACATGAGCTTCTAATAAATAAAAACTTTGTTTATTAACTCTTCTATAAAGTCACTTATTCATCAAAAGCACTCAGTGAAAGTGTTAACCAGTCATATTTCGCATATAGTCAATTTGCATCTCCGTTGTAATGTTGCTCTGCAATTCGAGCCCGATAAATTTCGTATCTTCTTATTTTTCGAAAGCTTTTGTAGGGGCAAAAATGTCTTTGCCACACGTGTATAGATAATCATATGTTACGATCTTGCAGTGTCACAACAGTACATCGTTCAGAAGTTTTACGATCTGCCCAATGTCAGACATTCTCTCTCACATCTAAGTAATGTTTGTCAGCAATCACTTCCTTCTGAGCATTTTCAGATACGCTTGCTAGGTTACAGATTTATCAGCAGTAGCTTTACTGCTCATCCTTTTTTTTTATCAAGTATTAGTAAAAAAAGGAATATTATTACACCTAATTTTCAATGTTATTTCAAGCAGAACTGATTCATTAGCTGCATTTATTTATAACCGTTGTTCATTATTCGTTTATTAATTTCGTTAGCAGTGTAAGTATTAAAATTGAAAGAACAGAATAACATCTTTAGAATCCAATTTACAATGGTAATCATAAAGTAGAGTGAAACTCCTAACAGACGTAAAGCGAATCATCAGTGCGTCTGAAATTAGTTACAAAGACTTGGGAAATAATTTTAAATAACTTTAAATAACTTTTATTTTTAATACATAGTTTAGTGTTTTTTGTGCTTCTATCCTTGACAATGGATCGATTTTTGAACAGTAATAAGCGTATTAGTGCAGATAAAAGAAAGAATATCTTCAGCCAGTGACACGATTATGAAGAAACGAAAATGTCGTAAATATGATGACAGTTATTTAGAGTTTCATTTTACGTCAACATATATAAAAGATGAAGGGAGACCACAATGTGTATTATGTATGAAAATTTTGGTATAGGACTTCCAAATAAATTGAAACGCCATTTAGATGCTGATCACCGCAGCATGGTTGGCAAACCATGTGATTTTTTTGCCAGGACGTCAAAAGAAATGCAACAAAACAATGCATTTTTTAAGTCTGCATTAATTCTAAATAATGCTCTGCTAGCATCTTACAAGGGGGATTTACAGAATCGAGAGATGAAAGAAAACCATATCATTGCAAAAGAAATTATTACATAGGCTGCTGTAGATAGGGTGAACATCATGGTTGGTGAGTCTGCTAAGAACCTGCTTTTAAAAGTGCCTTTCTTCAATAACAAACTTAGTCGGAGGAGGATATCAACACCTGGAGGATGATATCAACGATCAATTATTTGAGAAAAAATTAAAGGACAGGAATTTCGATTGTAGCTAAATGAAGCTACGGATAATAAGGATGCTCGTGTGATATGCTATGTACGATTTATAAATGATAATAATATTAAAGAATAAGTTTTGTTTTGTAAAAATAATTTCAATATCACTACAGGAGCAAAAGCTGAGGACCTGTTTGAGATTCTTGATGTATTTATATCTGAAAATAATTTGAATTTGTCTAAGTGCTTTAGCGTGTGTACTGATGGATTTCGCTCTATATATGACATGCTATGGAGGATTATAGATACGTATTGGAAGCAAATCATTAAATACACAGTAGACCCGTCCCATTATTCACAGAGAAGCTCTTGCTTCAAAGCCTCTGAGTCCTGCACTGAGTCAAGTGTTAGAATGTGTAGTGAATGTGATAAATTATATAAAATCTCAACCATTGAAATCAAGATTTTAAAAAATATATGTGGGGATGTGGGAGCCGAACAGTCATCTTTGTCGTACTACAGCAGTGCGCGATGGCTGTCTCGTGGTAATGTTTTATCTCGTACCTTTGAAATGCAGCAAGAAATTTTTATTTTACTTTCAAAGGAGAAGGTTACGAAGAAGCAGAATATTTTCCTAATGCCAAAAATATCAGGTTTTATAAAAAAAAATTCAAATTATGAAGAAAAATATTGAAGGTAACATCACCAAAAATTGAATGAAGATATCTTGCGACAACAATTTGAAAGAAAGATTCAGCAACATCGAACTGACAGAATTTTGGATTTCATCAAACGAGGAATATCTTCTTCTAAGTGATAAGGCTCAGTCTATTTTAATTCCATATTTAACGTCGTATTTATGCGAAGCTGTGTTTTCGTCTGTCGCTATAATAAAAAGCAAATATAGAGCCAAAATCAATGTGGAAGAGGAAATGGAGTTCGCTGTGTCAGTTTAATTCCACAATTTGAGAAAATGTTCAGTGATTTAAGATTAATATGATTAATAAAGTTGTAGAGTCATTAGGTTATTTTGAAGCAGGGAACATGAAATATGACAATGCCTTCGCCGGGACTCGAACCTTGGCCTCTCGAATACCCGTCGAGTGGGCTACCATTACACTACGAAGGCATACAGAATGTAGGAAGAAAATACCTTATATACTCCACCTTTTAAACGGCGACTGGGGATTAGGGAAACTAATCGCCAAATCCTGGTGGTGAGGAATCATCCACATCCTGAGTGTCCACATCCATCACCTTTTATTTCGGGCGCCACTGTAGATGCATTAACTTATTTCCGATGACAGAAAGCTGAGAAATATGCAACGCCCTCGCCCGGACTCAAAACTTGACCTCTCGGTTAAGCGTCGAGTGTGCTACCGTTACATCGCAAAGGCATGCAGAAAGGAAGGAGAAAGTATCTTATAAAGTAAAAAAACCAAAATTTTAAATACAGAAGATACATGAGTGATATTTATTTTTAGGTCTTGCTTACGATTACTCCTACTTTTACTTAAGGTAAGGAGCAGTGGAAAAATTTTAATTGAGAAAAGGCCTTGCGACTCGAAAAGTTTGGGAACGCCTGCCCTACACTTTAAAATTACAAAAATAAATATATATATATATATATATCATCTGCTTTTTTTATTTTTGCAAATGCACAAAATAAACGGAAATTCTCCCAGTTACTCACAAGGTGGTCGTTATGTCATACATAGTTAAAGTTAATGCCTAACGATGCTACTAGTGTTGTACTTGAGCTTTATCTTAAGAAGAAACTTAAGATAAATTTTCCTGTGAATTGTTTAATCTAGAAGCATATTCGGTTTAAGATCCCTGCAAGATCTGTCGTTCTGGGTGGGATACAGGATCCGGTATATGATGATCCTTAAACATTGGCCTTAGCTGCCTGGTAGGTGATTATACAGTCTTTCTCAGCACCCTCTCATTTTTAAAGCAGAATTCTTCGGAGCACTTATAGGGCAGTCTGTCACCCTTTTTCACATTTAATTCGCTCGAGGAGATTTTTGCCTGCCTCGTATTTTAAGTTCCTCAATACCATAAGTACACTATACTTACAAGTTTTCAAGCCTCCTCTGAAATTCCAATGTTGTCCCATCGATATGGTAGCCTGCGACACTAAAATTTATATCGAAAAGGATGGCAAATACCTTTTGTAATGTTGTTTAGAGGTGCTTCTGGCCGCGGTGTTTTTCTAATGAATGATAATGCTGGTCTACATAAAGCATTTATCTTGTCAGAAGCCTTGAAAACAGAAGATACCATTCGAATGGATAATTCAACTTTAGACTCGTTATAAATCAGACGAGATAATGTTCTCACGGTTTTATAGTTTCTACAAATTTGACTTTGTATTCAATATTATGTGATTAATTAACTTTGCAGTGTTGATATAATATGTTAAATAAGGTTCCGTGCAATTGCTTCAATCATTTTTCAATAAGTAATAATGGGTTTTAAGCAATTAGCAATTTTGGTATATTATATTAAATAAGCTTTTGCACAATTGTTTTCAAGCATTTTTCGATAAGTAACCGATAGGTTTTATTTCTAAGAATATCTTATAATTTTTTACTAGCAGTGCATTTGTAATCATAGTTAAGTTTCATATGTTTGTTTCATTTTATATATGTTATACTCCATGTAAAGAAAATGAACTGAGACAGATATTTAATATTCTCCTTTCTATTTAATATTTAATATATACAATGAATCCAAACAAAAATATTGTTTTGGTGCCCCTGAAAGCTTCTTTATACTTCTGACTGCCGAAATGACGACTGTCACTAAATGCCAGTCAGTATATAACAAGTAATGACTTTCATACAATTAACAGCACTCCCGTAACCACAAAGTGTCAGACCGTAGAAATGTACTCGGCTTAATTAGGAACTGCACTTCTTCGATCATTCGCCAAATAGCCTCAGGCGCGCTTCGGGCCGGAGGGAAAATCGGATTGTCAGAGACATTCCAAAACTGTTCCTAATTCGATGATCAAAAACGGAATTCAGCCTTGCAACGAAGGCTTGTGTCGGCGTTGTACAAGGACGGATTTATGGGAATTGTTCGGCTGCACAAAGTTAAAGGAATGCCGAACTGATTAATACCTCAGGATATTGACGGAAACCGAGAGAGAAGTGTTGAATTGCATTTGAAGCCGGATATTCCACTCATCTCCGAGCATCAGGAATAATTAAGATTGTCAAAGGGAAACTCTGGCTTATAAATTATTCACATTAAGCTTTAAACGATGCCTGAGGTTAGTTTTAGCGAGGTCTTCAGGACTATAAATAGTCAAGCAATGCTCTTCAAGAATGTCTTTAACACATTCAGTAATAATATATGTAAATGATGAAGACACGCAAGAGTAACGGAGCCCGTATTTTGGTTCAAAGGGCCAAGTAAATTTGAAAAGTTTGATCGTGAAGAAATGATTACTTTGATAAATAACAACTAAACAAAGGACTACATTCAAGTAAGAAAATCGTAATACATAATCATTTCGTCTTCTCTTCATCTGAAAGATGCAATAAAATAAAAAACATAATTTGATAATGGGATGTAGACATTGTACCTATAAAAACAGAATTAATAATAATATTACTGTGAATTCAGTAATATTTGTTGACAAAAAACCTAGGTTTCCTTTTTCTTTGTTTTTGTTTAATAGTTCATAGTTTATTCATTGTCTCTTCTTTTCATTATATTCATATGCAAATGTGTTTTACATTTTTAAATGAATGCTCTAAGTACGTTTCCCTTTTTTAGTTCAAATTTCAAAGCTTGCTTTTTTTAAAGTGCAAAGCTCCGTAAAAAGCATGACCATGTACAATTTTATGCTAATTCATGAGTTATTATGATTTGAAATTTTACTGTATATTTCTTTTCCATAGTCCTCAAAACAATGCAGATTAGTAGTAGAATATATAAGCCTAGAATATGAATGTTTTAAAATTAGATCTTCTGATACCCTCATTTGTAATTGCATGTAATCGCAAGTTTTGCCAATGTTTATTCCGGGTTCAACCATTTTGTTTTATGTTTTCTGATATTCACAAGTGCAGTTATGTATCACCGTGAGTTCTGGCAATGTTTATTGTGAGTTCAACCATTTTATCAACCCACTTTAAAAGCGAATGCCAGGAATTGGTAATTGCTTGGGTCATAATTGCTTGGTCAAGTAGACTATTTTGTTTACAAGCTCAGACTAATTAAATTTTAATTTAAGTATCCGCTAGTGGAGGAATTCATTATACAGCACGAGTAGTGATTTTTGTTAATTTCAAGAGTCAATACAAAATATTTATTTTGACCTTCGTATGCTTTCAACACAGAATAGAGAGATAACTTGCTTATTAGTCTAGTAGGGTCTGGAAAACATTGACTTGAGCTTCTACATAAGCAAAAATTTACAACCATGTTATCGGACTTCCTCCAGCTAAAATCAAATGCCAAATAATACTATACATTTCTTCAAGTTTTAAAAATTCTTTAAAAGCCTGTTTTTCTTTTCCTTTTTTATTAGACCGAAGAGGAAAATAGTAAATTTACTCATTGCATGCTCTCACGTTTGAAACTGCAAATAAAATCTCATGATAATGAAATTATGCTATGTCACAAAACGTATGTGTTGATGAATTTAATTGAATATGAATTATGGATTTTTTACTTCCGTGGAAAATGAAGGAAGTCCTAAAAACTCAAAAAATTTCAGGTGTCATATTTCAGCGGAAATATTCATAATGGCTGTTCCCGAATCCGTTTGATTTCTGTTTTCTCACAGAATAAAGAATTCTTTTTTTTTTCCAAAGCGGATCGTAAAATGGATTTTAAAAAGATTTTTTCGTAATGTGCGTACATACGTATGTATGTATCTCACATAACTCAAAAATGGTTAGACTCTGATATTATGCATATAGGTTTTTTTTAATATTTGGTTGTACACCTCCCTTTTTTTATTGCAATCGGCGGTACTAAACGTGTGCATAGATACCCGACCCCGTTACCGGCTTAAATGCTCTTATCCGGCCTTCAGTTCGGTAATCATTGTTGGTAATTACATTACAAAAGTGTTTTCAATCACGAAAATATTCATGTTTTGGTAATGTTATTTGAAAAGAAAGAAAAAAACTTTCGACAGATAAGGAAATCTAACATTAATATGGTCTACCGATTTCTATACTTATATTTGTTACAGGTTTATACTCGGAATGAGAAAAAAAATATATGCAGTTTGACTTCTCCGGCACAACCGGGATATTTCATTTTAAAATTTGAAACGTATTACATTTTTTTTTCAACTTGCCTTGAGGAATTGGATATTCAGGTTAAAAAAGGTTAAAGGGAATAAGTTTGAGTGAAGTGCAGCAAAAGAAAATAATAATACATAAAATTGTATAATATAATAGACCGTACAAGGAAGTCATTTGTCCACTTCAGATTTTTCAAAACTTAAATGAAATAACTTAAATTAGATTAGAAATAATGTATGGAAGTTAAAAACAGTTATATATTATTTCTTTTCGTTAACACTTTCACGGATTAAGAAATAACAGTGAGATTAAAACGTTTTCGGGATAAGAAAAAGGGACTAATTTACAGATTTCTTCGTTCCCCCCCCCCCGCGTTTATGACTAGTTTTCCTTATAGTCAATTAAAGGTAGGGAGGGATTTTTCTCGCTTTGAATGCTAAAACGAAGGTCCAAATAACTCCTCACAGCTTGGGTGACTCTTCAGCTCAGTTGCGTGGCATAAGGCGTTACTGAGGTCAGTATATTTCAATTGGTGATATAAAAAAATTTCTAAATCAGAACTAGCCCAGAATTATTACTTTTCCTTAGGCAGCCTACAATTACTTCCAGGTGGAGAAACCAACTTTTTCTCAGACGTTGCTCATCTTTAGAGTTCGGATTTTGTCTAGATTTCGATGAAGAAAAGAAGAGAGAATAAAGCTTTTGTCTCCTTGCGGTGCTAGCGGCACTAGACGCGATCACTCTGCGAGTTAAATTTTTCTGAGAATATGACTTCTTTCCAATGGCGGGTACATGCCCATAACGGCATTGGCCATTACTAAAGCCAGAAGTGGCGGCCATTTTATCGTGGAGACACGTAATAGGTGGCCACCGTTACCTCCTATGAAGGGCCAGATAATTTTACACCCATGCCTTCTTAAAAAATGAGTCTATTTCATACTCTGTTGTCTGCTAAAATGTTCGTTAACAGTGAAATTTACTATTTTTCTGCTTTTCTTCCTCGCTACGCCACGACAATTAGCCAGAAATTAATTAATTTCCATTCACTAGTTAGTATATTCAAAATTTATAAGACGCTTTTTCGCTCACATAAGAATTCCGCAACAACCTCCTTCACACATACCACGTCCCTCCCACGTACCAAAAATAGCTTCTCAAAGGTTCACCGCCTGTAATAATTCAAAGTATCCCCACTGTTGATAACGGAATTTCGGACATTATGGCCTACAACACCCCTTCTGAGTAAGAAACAGACGAAAACACATTACCGACATCCCACTAGAAAGAACGTAAGTTAATTAATTCATATTCTGGCCTTTTGTATTTCATGCACATTTCACATTTGCATTATATCTTACTATATAAATTTCAATTTTTCAACTTTTATTTCATTTGTTTCGCAGAGATCGCATAGTTTATTATATTTCTTGTGTTTTTTATGTTTCTCGTGTTTATTTCAATTACTTTGAGTTCTACTTCATAAATTCAGTTAAGATTACTACTGTTTATTATTTTTAAAAATATAGTTTTGAATTAACATGCATAAAAGCGAGGGAGTCGATTGACACTTTACTCAAGTATCATATAATTTGTACTACATAATTTGGCTATTCACTCAAAATTTCTAAAGAATATATTGTCTTAGAGAAAATGCTACGTTCAGAATGAGTTCTTTGGTACTCTAATTTGGCTTTAACGTCTAAAGTTTTCTAAAAAGTACAATAACTTAACGGTACTACAATTTTGGCCTTAACTAAATTTGCCAGTTTGGCATCTCCATTCTTACTTGAGTAACAGACGAAAGACTTTCGCATTTATTAATTATTGTTCATTGAACGGGAGTTTATTTGTTCGCCATGAAAGGTCCACTAATATCCGATCAATGACGAAAATTGCTTGGTTTATTAATTTTATTTTTCAAAGTGTGAATTTCTGTGATTCATGTTTTAAATTCAAATACCTTTCAAAATCTTTTTCCTAATTTCAATTCAAGTCTTCTTAAAGAAAAAAATCATGATTTACATGTACGTTCCTTTAAAAAAAAATTTTCTTAATTAAATTTCATACTTCTGGGTTACCTCATTTTGATACATTCTACTAAATTTATATTAGGAGATAATATAACCAATATTTCTTTAGTAAATAAATTATTGTTCATATATACGAGTATATGAATACGTATGAATATAGAATGAATTTTAAATGCGTTTTTTACTGTATTTTTTTATTTTTTCTGTATTTTCTTGATTTGGCATTATTACCATCAATCAAAAGGTTAGGTTTTGAACTGTTTTTCACTTTGTAGTTTTTTCATTATATGTATATAAGGTAGTTGGAAATAATGTATTCACTCTCTACGACAGAATAGCCCTCTAATGGAAGTTTACAGAAATACAATATTTTTATATTGTTTCATGTACCTTAAAGATATAAATGTTCAAAATGACCATCTTCTGTTATAATACATCATCGACAATGTCGTAGATGAGAGCGATATACCAGTTTTATTATTTCTAATGATATAAGATTTGTTGACTGCTCAGTTCGATTTCGTGGACGATCCACTGATTTTAAACGTATATTATGTTCTTGGCAATTCCTTAAAGAAAGAGGTATTAAACTACGGAGGTAGACTCCGCAACACTTCATTGTCGACCGATCCACTTCTCAGTGAACGTGCGATCAACAAAATTTCTCACATCGTTATGAGAGTTGATTGGCGCCTTATTCTTTCAAGGTAGTTCCCATCGTCTGTATTAAACTTAGAATTATTAGCAATTAAAATCCAGCAAAATGCTCTAAAATTTATTAAATAATCAAGAATTAATTAAGAAAATAAATTTAACAAACGTAGAACACTTACTAATAGGAAAACTAGTATTTAAAATAAAAATCAAAACTGAAAGAAAAACCAAATAATATTGTTGCGTTTTTCTTCTCTGACGCCAATTGTTACGTTATTTTCTTCCTTCACGTTCGTACGGGGTTCGTAGATTTGGAGTGAATAACGACGACACTTGATGAAGTATCGAAACACACTTTATTTACCAATATTAAGCAGATAGCTCCAAAATCACTTTTACAGTCGTCGAACTGTTATAAACACGCTGACACGATCAGCGACACAGCCTTCACACTGTCAGGTAATAACGGTGGAGACAGCTCCTCTGCAAAGCACCCGAGTACATCTCTCAACTCTGCTTGGTTGTTCTCGTAACTCCACGTACTCTCGAGACTCTCCACGCGATGCACTCTAAAATACATAAGATTATCGCTCTCGACTCAGCACAGTCTAAACTCGACGATGCACTAAAAGGCTCTTTTGATGCACTGGCTCACCCACTCGGTACTCGCTGCCCGGCTGTCAACTCGATCGACTCCGCACGGACTGACTCGCTAGACGAGACACATTCGATACTGACTCCGGACCAGCAGGGTTTATATAGCTTTCGGTTTGTGTTCGAGAAGATTCTGGGCTAAACCGTTAAGAATTCGTTCCAGAAGTTTCTACAACCGTCCATAGTTTATCGTCAGTTTTGTCGTCAAATACCGCCAAATGGGCGATTTCTCGCCAAATGTGGCAACTCTGCTCTCCCTTGCCATTTTATGGCAAGCCTAAAACTGTTTTGCGGGGAAGCCATCCTACCGCGCCTGTACATTTCGTAACAATATAACACAATAAATACAAAAGCACATAAAAATTACTATTTGAAAATTCTTCTCACGTTTTTCAAGGAGCAGCCGAAAATTGTTCAACAGTTTCTGAATTAAGTTACAGTTAATTTCTGAATTAAGTTACAGTTTCTGAATTAAGTTACAGTTCTGAATTAAGATACAGTTAAGTTTCTGAATTATATATGGATCAGTACTAAAACAAATTCATAAAAATAAATGAGAAAAAGAAAAAAATTTTAAAGGAATTAATTTCAGCAAAATAAAACACTTTCAGTACATTAAACAAAATTAAAATACTAATAAGGAAGTTTAATTCAGAAATATTATTTTAAATTTTAAAACAATCATCAGTATAGAACCTACCCCGACGTGAGTCGATAATTATAATACAATATGAAAAATTATACAATGTGTAATTTTTTGTATTATGTGATTAATTTCGAATGTTAGGATGTAATGTCAAAATTTTTAGTAACTTGAAAGGCAATATAGCAAATTCAGAAGCCGTGTAAAGAAATATGGAATTAAAAAAAACGGAAGTGGCAAAATTGGCCATTTCTGTAAATGTTTAAGCTATTAATTTTAGATTAAAAAATTAAAATGAAATTTTTTTGAACTCGATGAGGGGAAATAGCCAAAATCATTTAAATAATATTTCATGCCAAATGCAAATCGTGTAGTACAAAAGTAATTGAATTTTAAGTTTCTAAAATTGAAACAAAATTATTAAATTAAATTTAAGAAAAATTTGGTGAATTAACTCAAATTTATTGAAGATATGCAACTTTTAATGCCTATTTTGTATCATAGTTTCCGAATTTAGGTAATTTTATAATTTGTAAAGAACAGAACAGGCAATAAACCCAAACTTTTATGCGGGAAATAAAATGCGAATAAGCTGATAAACGGATGCAGAAACATAAATGAAAATACACAATTAAAAAGTTAAATAATAAATAGAATAGAGAAAAATAAAATGAAAATCATGTATACCAATATTGTTTGAAGAAGCCTTAGCGTAAAGTACCCGCATGAGAGTTTAGTGAAATGAAAAAAAGCCGGTTGAGTGGCGTAAATGTTGCTTGGTTAAGTGAAACATAAACATTCCCAGAGAGTGTTGAGGTGGATGGTTTCAAAAAGTCCTTTTTAATTTTAAAAAATTAAAGCCTCAGACTTTATATAAATCGGGCACTTTTGATTTTCTGTTTCTTGAATTTAGCATTTCTTGATGGCTTCCCATGTTGATTCCCAAGTAAATTATCGCTACAAAATTTTGACTCTAGGTCCTTTAGTCTCTAGAAATTATATATTGAATAATTATCGAAGGTATCTGAATATTATTAGAATCTTTTCTGTAAAAAATAGAAAAAAATGTTTTGATATAATATTTCGGGAAGCAGCTTATTATTTAAGATGAGCTATATCGTCTGCCATTTTTAAATTTATTTCTCATTCAGAATGTCTCACGTAAATAAGCTATGGATTGAAGGATATGTTCTGCACTTTACCAAGAGAAATAATGCTATTCCATAATTTAAAAGCTGTGTGAAATGCATAGTATTCAATTTTCCAAGTTTGCAGACAACACCATTATTAATCGGAAAAGGAAAAACTGTCAGCCATTATTTATAGAAGGAAATAAGACAACACCAATTAAAGAGCCGAAAAATGTTTGTACTATTTCTACTATTTCTGAAGTTAGACGCTGATAACAAGAAAAAATCCGCAAACTCAAAAATCAATTGCAAAATCTTTAAATACATTTATAGCAACAGTAAATAAAATAATAAACTGAGATTTACAACTTAAGTACATAATGTTGTCCAGCTTTTTCTAAGGCATGCGGCTTAATGCAAAACAATTTATAGAGATCTGTTAAAAACAAGCGGGAGATAAATGAAGATACATTGCGACAGCTGATGAAGCATGGATTTACCTAAATGACAGCAAAGAAAAAGTCTATTTATTATCGAAAATAAGAGAAGAAACAAGAGAAAAATCTGTACTAATCCGGTTGTTGTAACAATGCAAAGAGAGTTACAATATGGAACTTATAATTTTCACAGGGTTCTCTTACAGAGGGAAATTAAGGGTACAAGGGACGTTAAAATAAAGAATTTGTAATTTTCGTTCAAACTTTAAGGTATTTATAATTATGCGTATTACGCATATTTGTTTACATAACTATATAATTTCACAGTGATAGTACTACACCTTCCAAATGAAATATAATTAATGATGTCTATTTTTTTTCATTTTTATGGCTATATGCATAAATTCCTTTGAACATTAAATTTAATCAAAAATCTAGAATAGTTTGCATAATCAATCTACATCAAATAATAAAAAAATAATAAGATGAAATATTATTCAAATAGTTTTTTAATTGAAATTGAATTTAATAAATTTTAAAAATTTAATTTAAAATATGTTTCGCAGAAATAATAATCAAATCAGCTAAACGTACTATCAAGAGACAACTTTACATACGACATTTGCATAAGAAACTCTATTGCATTACACCAATGACTTTCAAAGAATGAAATTTCGTCAAGACAAAGCAGCAAGCTATACCTTGAAATGTACCAGTGCATTGTTTAAAAAAATGAAGAGTCATACATCTATTGTATGCATACATTTTACACGTATTCCTGCGAGGTACGCTTATGTTTCACTTATGAACTATTTTGCCTTTGGTCTTTTGAAAAGAGCTCTTTCTAAGTGCAGATCCATGAAGTTCATGGGCTCTGGAAAATACTATAAGAGGAATGGAAATCAATACTTTTCTAAATTTTACGAAAAACCTCTTCTATCATGGAAATTACATATATTTCTGTATATAATAATTATATATTTCTGTATATAATAATACAGAAAAAGAGACTTTCAAATATAACATTATAAATAGTGTTCTTGGCATTTTAAATATGAATTAAATGGTGTCAAAATCCTTCTAAAAACTTTTAATTACCTTATGCATTTGCGAGTCACGTTAGAACAGGTTACATGTCAATAATTCATTTCAAACAAAGTTTTTTTAGTTTCTTAATTTTAATTTCTTAGTCGTATTTTAAAATTGTTTAAAGTATTCGAAGTAAATTAATTTATTTAAATGATTTCTTTTTATTTTTTTTTTTTTCTAAATTATTTTTTCTTCAATTTATTTTGATGCTCGTTTACATATAACTTAGAAAAGTAATTCTGTTTAAAATTTGGGGTTGTTCCTTGAAAGGGACCAAAGGATTTTCAATCATTATTGGTCCTTTAATTTTTGCATTTATTTTGCTGTTGTGTGGTTTTTGTTACAATTTTTATTTTTATTTTAAATGCTATTTTTCCCTGTTAGTAAGTTCACCAGGTTTGAATGATTTAATTATATTAACTATCAGTTGAAGCTATACATATATACGTACTCATAATACATATATATATATACACACACACATGCTAAAAAAATAAATGTATTTGAAAAGTGGGAAAATGTAATCTGCTTTACTTCGAAATCTTATTTATTTTATACAAATTTTAGTTCACTTTGTATTAAGTCTCAAATATTTGTTAGAAATACAACAAAAATGATTTAAGGTTTATATTGAAATTTTGATACATTTGCCTTGAAGATTTTATTGTCTTCATTTTTTCTATGGTTTGCTATTATTTTTGCAATACACATACATAAGGCCCTCTACTCACTCACACATATAGGTAGATACACTGACTAACTGACTGATAAACTGATTCTCTGATAGTAAATGAATGTGTGAGTATAATTTAGGATAATCTAGGACTATAATTTAAGAGAATGAAAATAATACACTTATTCCTCTGTTTTGAATCTAGCTTTGCATGAAATAATATAACAATTTAATATGAACCCGTAAAAAATTTACCTGCACAACGAAACAGGATTTGTATGTATTCACTAAAGTTTTATTGATACTTGCATTATAACGGGACTAGAACTGCATGCACTTTCTCTGGAAGTTTTAGATAAATATTAAAAACTTAAATTTTCCATATTGTAGATTTTTATCTTTTATTCTTATTTTGAAATCCATATCATCGCACACTGCATGTAAACATTTTTTCCCATATTACAGAAAGAAGTAATCGATCTTTATTAAAATAACGAGCAAAGAACTTAACGTCGTTAACGGTTAACAACATATTTAGTCACTCATTTAAATACATTTTCCTTAATAAAATTTTGCAAGCTAATAAAAAATTTCATAAAGCTTAAGTGCTTAATAAAAAGTAAGAAAATCTTTTATAAATGACCCTTTGGGAAGCATATGTATGCATAAAATTCGATCAATAATACGTTATTTTTTGCAGCCTTCTTAGTCAACCTTGAGCTTCTTTTATTTTTAGGGACTATAAAGGAGAGATAAATGTGTTAGAAATAAAAGAATAACTCTAATCCATTCTCACATTAATGTGATGTTCAAGTGCTGTGCAAATATTTTCAGTATTGTTTTAGAAATTTTTTCGAGTGTTTAGGTAAGTAACGTACATGGAATTTTAATCGGCACAAGTAAAAACATAATGACTAATTACATATTATTAAAAAAGCTATCTATCGACCATAGCAAAAGCTAAAAAATATTCAGAGTTAAAACATTTTTCTTGTACTTTTAAGGTATGCGCTTTTTTTCCACTTCCACAGACTAATATATAATTCGTTCAAAAGATTCTAACCACTTTTTGCCACAAGATGTAAAATTTCCAAAAAAAATATTAAAATAGTATTTAGTATATTATTATTTGCTTGTGTTGTTTTATCCCGTAAATAATGAAAAATGAACGAGATATAAACAGCTTTCTTTATTTTAATACTGGTAATCATAATTACTTTCGGTATCATTATATTTACTAACATAAAAGGTTAATTGACCAAGAAATTTAAACTGCTGAATTAAGTAGATATTATAATTAAAAGTCTTCTACAAATACTTAATTTTTAAAGCTTATAATGAATGATATTATTAGTATTTTAGTCGGAATAATTTTCAAATAAACTGCTGAATTTCACTTTTTCCTTTTGATTAAAAAGGATATTTTTATGATTTAAATATAAGTATCCTAGCAAATTTTCTTACACAATAAATAAGCTAATGTGCTCCCTCATAGAGAGTATATTTCTTTTTATATGGTGTCAGAAGTAATTATTATATACACTAAATCGAATGAAAGAATGTTTGAGCATTAGTTTAAGAATGTTTAAGCACTGATTATCAAAGCAAACCCCAACTCATATAAAATGCATAAGCTGTGAGTTTCGGTATTTTTGATATGTTGAATGAACTAATTTATGTTCAGTATGTGCATTGCAATATACTTAACATGAATTGATTCTGAATTATAAACAGCAGTCTGATAACTCGTCTGTGCTAAATTCTTGGTAGTAACAGACCACAAGCTCTTCTGGAACAGATTCCAACTTCTGCTGAATTTCTATGCAAAACGTAAACCGTGCGCACTAGCAGCAGCTTTACAGTTTTTCATATATTCTGTAGAAATTGGTCAAGATTTAAAAATTAGTTTTATCAAATACTGTACTCAGTCAGATGATTCAGAAGAATGTTCTCTATGCCACTGTGCCACTGATTTATTTAACAATTCAGTGGTTTCTTGAATCCATCTACAAGCTGGATTGTATGCTGAAAGATCCTTGTTACAGTCTATATAGACTTCATTTAGGTATGGCTCGATATAACATGTTAATGTGTCTCTGTAGAGTTTACTATTCATAATTTATTCAAGTATAATTATGGAACCTGTTCTGTGTTAGAATGCAGTTCACAAAACAGGACTAGCACTTCACCCAAAGCTCAGTAAGAATAATGTATGTCGTGTATAACATACATTATTCTTACTGAATGATAATTTACATTATTCTTACTGAATACATTATTCTTACTGACAGGATATCAACTTATAGGTTATATATGATACTACTAGCATCATATATAACCTATAAGTTGATATCCTGTCATGAAATTTTAATCATGTTTATAACGATCATCCTGCGTTTTATGAGAACTTATCAATGATATTACTTATGTGCAGATTGCAATATTTGGAAGTTATCATAAGCATTATCATTCATCTACGGATTCCAAAATAAAAGAGCAATTTAAGATTGAAAAAATTGCACTAGATTAAAGGTGCGTTAGTCTTGACATTCGAAGTTCACTCATCATATTAGTCAGGTGCGTCTGAAAATAAAGATAGTAAACTTTGCTTATCTTTGGTCCATGGGTCCGGCAGATCAGGTTAAACTTCGAAATAACATCTTTTAGAATATTCCATCATGTATCCATTAAAATAAGAATGCGAATTTATATAAAAATCTTAATTATTCAAGTTTGAATAAATACTAAAAAGCGACGGTTGCATTAAAGATATACAGGGTGTACAGTAAGTGTTGCGACAAACTTCTAGGGGACGTAGGGTACATTTAAAGGATTAAGAATTGCATAGGAACCATACCCGGAAATGTCAGGGGTAAGTGGTAGCAGAGGTAGAAGATGGGAAAGGAAACAAGAGATTGATTAATTTTAAACATTTATTGAACATGAATACAAATGTTGTTTTGACAGGATAAATGTTACAACAGATGCTCGACGTTTGCGCCATCAGACGCCAAACATGCCTGACACCGACGGATCATTGATTGCCAAATTTGTTCAAACACACCGGGAATTTCTTTGATTGCAGAAACTGAGCAGGCGAGTCTTGCCACGATATCCATCTCAGAGACAACAGGATCGTGATACACGACACTTTTTCCCCACAAAAAGAAATCAAGGCTCGATAAATCCGGTGAGCGTGGAGGGCCAGGGAGTCCAACACTTCAAATCCATCGATGCGGGAATGATCTGTTCAGAGAGTTACAAACATCCAGTCCAAAAATTACAGGCGCCCCATCATGTTGGAACCACATCTTGTGCCTCACATTTGGTGGAACATCGTCAAGCAAGTCGGGGAGATCTTGCTTAAGATCTTATAAATCCCGGCATTCAATCTGGATGGTAAAAGGTACGGTCCGACTAAACAGTCGCCAACCCAATCCGTTTGCCCATTGATTTTGAAGCGTTGCTGTGCCGCATAGTGCGGCACACCGTGGGGGTTTTCTTGGGCCACAAATGCTGATTGTGATGATTGAACACGCCATCCCTAGTGAATGTGGCCTCATTCGTAAACAACACACAAGCTTGGAAATTAATATCACGGGGACTTCCTTGCAGAAGCCACTGTGCGAGACGCACACGTTCAGGATGATCATCGGGGAGCAGTAACTGAACCCTTTGCAAACGAAAGGCGTGGAAGAACTCGGCGTTCAAGATACGCTGGACACTGGTATGAGGCATACTTACGGCAAAGGCAAAGGTAAGTATGCTGGCCCGTGGATTACTCTCCACCGTATCTAACACATTTTCTTTCCTAACGACCGAGCGAGTCGATCGTGGCCTGCCCTCACTGCCACTTCTTAATGACCCGTAGTCACATAAATTTTGATGCAGACGTGCGAACAAGCTGTGGTGTGGTTGATGTCTGTCAGGGAAGCGTTTTCGATAAATGCGTGCAGTACCTCGTCTATTAACCTCAGCCTTTCCATACACTAAGTGCATGTCTGCAAGCTCGCCGTTCGTACAGCGTTCCATGCTCGTCGTACGGTGGCTATCGCTCGAATGACGCAATCCCCACTTTCCACTAGCATTCTCCTGTAGAGCACCCACTGGCGGCGTACAGTGACGTTTCTACACATGGGGTTCCTATGCAATTCTTAATTCTTATGATATGCCTTACCTCCCGTAGAAGTTTATCGCAACATTTACGGTACACCCTGTATATAAGCGCAAAAAAGTGATTAAAAATAATCACGAATAGAAAAAAAAAAGATCGTGGGATATTTTTTTGGCCGTGCCGCGTCGCGAAGTTTACTAGAAGTGAGTTACAAAATATATGTTAGAAAATACTTGATTAAATTAAAACAATTTCCCCTTTAATCATGCATTCTGAAAGACGGTGGAAATTTTAATTAAGTTCATCTTTTAATTTCAGGAATTTTCATTTGGATAATGGTTTGGTGAAAAATATCTGCAATCGAGAATTGATATTGCGGTATGTTATCTCGATTTCTCTTAAATATTTATCATTAATATCTTTTAGTCTAGTATTCATTTTACCATTTTGGATAAGAGAAATTGTGGGCTTATTGTCATCGAATACCTTAATGGGCAGTTTTTACCCCAGTCCAAAATTTTTAACGATGTCTAATATCCATTTGAGCTATTGAGCAGCACTGAAGAAAGGAACAGCTCGGACTCGATAGATGAAAAAGAAACACAATTGTGTCTCTTTGTGGGGCTAAATTATTGAGCTGTTTCCTAAGAATAATAAATTTACCCTAGTTGATAGTGTGGTAATTAAATCAGATGCGTAGTCAGCATCCGTATAACAGATCAGTGTTGGCGGCTTCTGAGTCATTGAAATTGTCCTATGTAGAGTTCAGGTATTGAATTACTCATATAAATGCTTTCCAGTTCTTTTCATTTGGTTATTGATTCTTCCTGCTTAATAGGTTCACTGCTATGTTAATGTCCGATTTGGTTTCAGTGGCTATATATAGTAAGACTTCGGTGGCTTGCCTATACATGGTATTGTCCACTGGTGGAGAGACTCCTCTTCCATTGGGTAAGAGGTATCCATTGGTATGTAAAATGGCTTGTGGATATCTGAACCAAATATTTTCTTCAGTTTTTCTGTTTTCGATTTTTGACTCAATACTCAATTTGAACTTGTTTTAATCTCTTTTCTTGCTGATTCATATGTAGTTTCTGATTCCACTTACGTCTTTTGCTTTGAAAAATTCGTTGAGGCATTTAATTAGTTTTTCAAGCTTATCTTCGCTTTTGTATGTTATAAAATATCCTCTATATAGATAGCAGAAAATATCGTGTCATTCCTTTCTTTAAAGACAAACATGGATCTGCGGTAGTCTGTGAAAAGTTGCTGTTCTTTATCTCTTCTTCAACGCTTTTATTCCATGCTCCAGCAGCCTGCTTTACGACGTAAAGAAAGATTCTCAATTTACAAAAAAGTTTTTTTTTTTTTTGGTTTTTTTTTTGTTCTAATTGAATTATGCCTTCCAGCTGTTGCATGCGTACTTCTTTTTCTAAACTTTCTAAACAGAAAGTTTAGAAACAGAAAGTTTTCTAAACAGAAAGTTTTCTAAACAGAAAGTTTTCTAAACAGAAAGTTTTCTTCTTTTTCTAAACAGAAAGCTGTAGTGACGTCTACTTGCCTCACATGCATTCTGCCATAAGTTCCGACAGCAAGAAAGTTTCTGATGCGTAAGCCAAAATACTGGTGGCAAGGTATGGTCGTAGTCAGTTTCAAATACTATTTTATTATAATTTTTGTTACTAGTCGAGATTTGTAACAAATGACTGTTCCGTCGTTCTTTTTTTTTTTTTTTCAGTTTAAAAAAATCCATCGACATTCAATAGGGTTTCATTCTAACAGAAAATTAACTAGTTCACAAATTTTAACTAAGGATAAGAAATTGATTTTGTCGTCAATTGCGACTGAGCATTTTCACTTTTCTTCGGAATCTACTTTGTAGAGACATTAGGTTTTTTTAGAAGCAGGCAAGATGAAAAATTAGCAACGTCTTTCCCAGGAATCGAACCGTGGACCTTTCAATTACGCGCTGAGCGTGCAGACCACTACACTACGAAGGCTCGCTAAGAAGGCGGGAGAAATACTTTATAACTTTATTCTTTCAAATTCTTAGGTATGTTTTAGAAGTGCTTGTTAAGGAGCGTTCTGGTAGTTTCCACTTAATTTTCATTTCTGATCATTTTGGCTATTTTTTCGGATATAATATAAGGTTTCTTCTCTGTTCTTCCGTCGTTTTCTTTATCTTAAAACTTTGGATAATTTCAATATTTTCATTCATTGATGCTTTTTAGACAACTCTCTTACTTCTACTGAAAATTATACAGCTTTATCCTGTACAGATTCTGTACTGTTTTGATCGTTGATCGTAACTAACAAAAGATCCTTCATTTACTATTTTCTGTTCTAATTTTCTTCGGTTTTCCTTATGCACATGTCATTAAGTTGTGCAACTAAATTGTTTTATATCAACTAGATTAGGTGTTTTTTCGCTCTATAATTCAAACGTTTTCTTATCGCAAGGTCTAGCTGGATGGCAGTTCTGAGTGCAATTTGCGGATTTGAAAACCTCCCTGCAGAATTTGTTTGAAATTCGGCCTTGGGACAGGAGGCACCTGATCATCTAGTTACACTTCTATTTTGTCTTTCAACTCACAACGTTCTGATCAGGTAAAAAAAAGTGGTAAGTTGATGTTTGATGTGGTTACCCGATAGAAATTCCTCCATTTCTTTGCTATTATATTCACTCCCGTTATAGGTTTGCAGAGTCTGTATAGTTCTTCCAAATTGGTTTCTTGTTATACTGACAAAGTCTTTTAATTTGCTAAGAACTACATTCTTTTCAGCAAGCATATAGATGACAGTGAATCTAGTAAAGTTATCAATAAAGTTTTCCTCCAATACATGGAGTGGGCATAAGTCTACAAGTGTCACTATGTATAAGTTCAAGAGGTTTGCTAGCGCAGAACACTAGAAGCTTTTGGATGAGGTATTGGCTGCATTTTATTTTTTATGCATTCTGAACAGTTATCATTATAAGTGCAAGCATCTAATTTTATTCATTCTTTTGGCAAGATTTTCTTTTACTAATTGTCTGATGGCGTCATAACTTCAATAGCCTAAACTTTAATGCCAAATGGGTATCTAGTTTTCATTTTTACACTCTATCTCAATATTAGCGCTTTCTGTATTTTCGTTCAGAACAAATTTATATAAAGTACTCTCTTATCAACGCGCATAATTTGTACCAACGCGCGTAATTTACAGCAACGCGCGTATTTAAACTACGCGATTATCAACTATACACATCAGTGCAATGGAAGCGAACTGACATGCGTATATTCTCTGGCGTGGTGCTTATAGATATAGAAAATAGTTGTGCTGCTTGTACACCCACTTGTTGAACTTCATGTATAATCACTTTTCTTCGATTATAATTCTACAGGCTGCAAATAATGGAATGATTGAAACTAATTTCTAACTGTCATTGCCTCCTTTCGTGATGCTTTGTTATTTTCTAACGTGGTGTTGCTCAAATCATATCATTTACTTGATTTTCAAAATCAGACAAATTTGACTTCTTACACATTTTATAGTTAGAAGACATAGATAATTGTGAAACTTTCGGCTAGTTGTCAGTTCACGGGTAGTATAACCTTAGAGGAAAAACAAGGGTATGCTTCCGAAATGCTACCAGCTGTATGTGAGCTGTTAATATCTTCTAGAGATCGCGTTGCTATTTTGCTTAATACTTTATTTCATTACTGGCATCTTTTTCTGATCACGGAAAAAATAAGAAAAATGTGACATTTCTAATTTTTAGAATAGCTGCGTAAAGGTTATATTTTGAAATCATACTGCTAAACATAGTGGCTGTTACAGGCATGAAAATGAAGTTTCTGATGGTGCTAATTTATATGATTACTCTGATGACATTTTAGGAAACTAGCAGGTGAGATCTTGGAAGTATGGGCCTTGGAGCAATCTCAGATTCTCGGAAGCAATTCCAGATTTGAAATCAGCGTATCAAATGCTAACAGTAACTCGGGATATATTAGCAGACATATAGCGCCATCGGTATTGTCTATGAGAGAAAAAATATCTTACTACACATCGTCCGACCTCCCCATTATAACCGTTCTCGAGAACTAAATCTTTTTATTATTAATGTTTTCTATGTTTCTTCTTAGCACAGCTTTTTAAAGTTTCAAACTTGCATCCTAGAAGGAATCCAGTAAAAATGTGCGCGCGAAAAAATAAGTCAATTTTGTTACGGAAATCTTTTCAATGTCGAACAGTACAATATTAAGTGAAATAATGTAAGTTGTAAAATAATAAAACAAGGAGGTATGTTTCCTTGAAAACCCTGCATATGACAACTGATAAACATGTAACACACTTGTTATATGCTGCATAGTAATTTGGACAATTGTTCGTGGATAAGTTATTAGTTTAATACATTGTATCAAGTTATAATTCTAGTTAGCACATTAAAGGCGGGGGATCTTGACGAAAGTATGCTAGGTAACGCGGCGACCGCTTCGCCTCGTTTTTCGTCCTACAGCGGGCGATATTTTGTGTAATCATAAAAAAAATTCGACTTAAAAAAGTTTATTTAAACTCTTAAAACTACAAGAAATACTAAAAAAGAACTAAACACTAATTACAAAAAATGTTTTCATAAAATTACATATTTATGAGAAGAATCTCGTATTTTTTATGAGTGTGATAATGTTGATAACACTCGCCGCGGTAGGTTCATTGCAAAACTCGCATTTGAACCAAGTCAACTTTCTTTTTTTATGTGCCGCACAAACTACGCAGTTTCGTTGGGCATATAGCTTTTTGCTTTTATTTTCTATCCAAATTAATTTGTGCTTTTGATGTCTAGCGAAAGACGTCCAGGCGGATCAATTTTATATCGTGGAGTCCGTGGTGCCGAGTTCGATGTACCAAGTTGTGGCTCTTCAATGTCCATCAATTCCAGATCTTCGGTTATTTTGTCAGTTATAAGACAGCGTGATAATTCTAACAAATATATTTTATATGTCAAGCTACTATTATTATGCATGTTATATACTAAATAGAATTGAAAAATGCGAAATTTAACAAATACATTACAGCCAGCTTGGTCCATTTTCTTGTTTTTCGCAATATTGAGTAATACGAAAGGTACTGGTCTGCCCTATCAAAGCCTTTCATATGGTTGTTGTATTCTATTACGCATTGTGGTTTCATTATTTTTGTATTTGTCTGCCAATCTTTATTGGAGCTTTCTAATAGTTCACTCGTAGTTCCCGTGGAAATCCTCGGTTTACACATATTGTCCCACAACTTCGTATTTTATGTTTTAAAAGAGTTTCGTTTATATCTACACTGTTATAATAATTATACATAAACATATGATAATATTTGTCTTTATAAGGAGTAAGAATATCTAATATTGTTTCCGCCAGTTTCCTTCCTTCTCCACAATACATTTTCATATTACAAATGCAGCCATTTTTCGATTCAGCCACAACTCTCACCAAGATTCCATATTTAATAATTTTCGAGGCATTGTAAACTTTAAATCCCAATCTTCCACGCCATGATATGATGCTTTCATCCAGTGAAATCTCTTTTCTTGGTGTATATACAGAGTATTGAATGTTTCAACCAAACTGTCATAAACTGGTTGAATTTTAAATAGACGGTCACTCGATTCATCCATTTCACCGTTGTTGACAAAGTGCCACCATCTCCATGTCTATTTAAATCTATCACGACTCATTGTCTTTGGAAATATTGGTGTTTCTAATAATGGATCTGTTGTCCAATATTCATCTATAGTACTTTTTGGAATTTGGCCCATTAGTATTTCTTGAATTCCCCATTAGTGAGATCCGTCCATTTTATCGTTTTCTTTTTTTTAACGTATTTTCCGGCGTTTTGATGGTGATATCGGTTAGTTTCTGTTACCATCATTTCGTAGAAATTATCATCAAAGAACACATCCAGAGATCCTTCAACGCCGTTTTGTGATAAAATATTTAACCCCGTTCGATCCCAAAATGGTTCTATAGTAGGTGGTCCATTGTATGTATAATTTCTTCTTCATCATCATTTTCACTTTTATCATCGCTAATCGGTAGTGGAAAAACTCGGGTTCTTCTCATAGGTCGTATAGAACCACCACTATCATTATCGTCACTTAAAATAGCTAACTCTCTTTCATCGCAATCACCATCAAACAAATTGTCTGCATATATATATTTACTTTCACGTGAAACCATATTGAAGGATTTCAGAATGTACTGTAAGAAGAATTTGAACAACCGAACAGCTTCAAACCATAAAACATACTAAATACAGATGTAAAGTGGCGCATGGATTGCGCAATGTGGTTGCAAACCGTACTAATACTACTCCCGCCTTTAAGCTAAAGTCGAGATAAATCGTATTACTACGACTCCCGCCTTTAAGCTACAGTCGAGATAAATAGTAGTATAACGACTCCCGCTTTTAAGCTACACTCGATATAAATCGTAGTACTACGACTCCCGCCTTTAATGTGCTAGATTTGCTTTCTAAACATAAAATTATTTAAAAATTAAACATTATCTTAGGATCTTCTTCTGCACGTTTTTTATAATCAAATTATTTTCCCAATTATTGTAAAATATCCTGTATTAGCTTTTCTGCTTAATTTTAAATTTCATACTGGTATGTTCCTTATCATATTCGATTGTGTTTTAGCAATTGTTAGTTAATAGGCATTTGAAATACTTAACTTCAGGTATTTGAATTGAAAAAAGCTATTTTCGATCTAATGCAATATAAGCCAATTTTTGAAGAACAATGCTGAAGTAAAATTATAAACCATTCATTCTCTAATGCTGAAGTAAAATTATAATCACTCCAAGTTTACACTTAGAAAGTGATAGAGCTATTGTTCAAATCCTCTTTAAGAATTTGTTTACATTTGTCAAATGAAACTTCGAGAATCAATTATCTTACACCTAAGTAATCTTATAATATATTAATACCTTAACTATCTTACACTTAAGTAAAAATTTACTTTTATATGATTAAGGTAAAGATACTTCTTTCGAAACTGGTACTTGTTTAGAAAATCATGCAGCCTAGAATTTCATATCTGTCAGAAGATAAATATCTTACGAATAAACGTTATTAGTATAAATCTCTTTATCTGAAAAAGTCTTCGGCAATCAGCTAGGTCTATATATGAAAGGCAGGTGAAAGAAGTTTGAGAAACGAGTCCTTATCCTCCCTCCTGCAACAAATGTTATTTTAAGAGAGTGATTATCTCGGAAACAAATACAGACTTAAGATTTTAATCTTAAATTCTTGACAGTATACTGCAGATTAAGACTTCTAGTTCGTGCCAAGAAAATTTTCATCAGATGAATGAACTGGAATTAAAGAAGTATTCAAGAACTAGATTATGAACTAGATTCCGGGTTTAAAAAGAACACTACTTTGTCATCCTGAATTGCAGAGTCGCATCTTTCATTTAATTATATTTGATGTTTTCGCTATAATATTTTCTCGTCATAACTGGTGTCTTCACAAACAAAATTTGGTAAATCATTATTTTAGCTTTTTCAGGCTACTGTTTCAGGACTCAACATATGATCACCAGGCCCAGAAATTTGCAACGTTTCACAACATAATGTATGAAGGTCTCGTATCAAAAAATATTATTCAGATAAAGATTTTAGTTAATTTTCTATTTTCTAAATATACCTAACTATGAGTAAATATTTTGCATTTTAAAACTAATACATATAAATATATACATATATGTAAAGAATAAGATGTCATATGACTTTTGCATAACGATGGTGATGTAAATGGAACTAAAACTCAAACAGCCAATAACAATTTTAACAGGCTTATTAATTATCCAATCAAATGCATTTGAGAACCAAAGCTAACTCAGTCTGAATTAAGCTTTCAGGGTCCTGGGCACAAGGCACATGCTTTTATGAATACATAATTTGCCTTGGCTACCAGTTGCCTGTTCGTTATGGATCAACATTCTAAAAAAAAAAAATTCTTGCTCTTCATTACGGATCTGCGCTAGTATGTCATCAACATTCTACATGACTATGCCATCATTATCTCTACAACATCATCATTATCAAGTTTGCTATATTGCAACGACATTAAGCAAGAGTCATATGACATAGATTAGTCCAGAAATGACGCAATGCAAAAAGAGGTTACTAATTTTAGAGTATAGATGGAAGATTTATTTAAGCACTAAGAGGCTGTTGCTGATTTAAATTATATTTTATCTTTTACATGTATTCTATCTTATATAAATATACGCACACACCTTATAAGGTATTTTCTTCCTTCTTCCAACAATCCTTCGTGGTGAAACGGTAGAACTCACGGCACGTATTTGAGGGGGTCCAGGTTCGAGTCCTAGTCAGGTATTGCAAATTTTTCACGTTTCCTGAATCAGTAAGAAACGTAATGACTCTACAGTGGCTCTCAAACTAAAAGGTGCAATATGATAATTCGTCAACACCAGATTTAGCGATTGGGTTATCTCATCACCAGCCATCCTTCCGGCATGCCTTCGTGCTGTAACGGTAGCACAATCGGCGCACATACCAATAAGTCCAAGAATGCAAGCATATCACATCCTTAGACGAACTACAAATAAATTCGAGTTTCGGGGATATATCATAAATATCTAAAATTCCATTACAAAGGCAACAAAATTGTAATATACCTTTCGCAGCAAGGGAGATTTACACGGAAGAGATAAATGCTTTTATGAGATACTAATAACTTTACAAAAAATTCTTCATGCAGATTCTGTTTAAATAATAACTACATGAAAACGTTTTGGAATGTTTGCGCAAATCTTCTGTAGAATGCTTCATTAGATGAGTAGCATCACAAGACAGTACCTGTATCACCATATGGTAAAGTCCTGGTGTCCCGTATGCTTATTCCTGCTCTGTCCCTTGAATATATCCACACTGCCATTAATTCTACTCTTATAACATTTTTAGAGTAAAAGAATATATACTCAAGATCTAAGTTATTCTATACGTGTGCATACCCAAAGTCTAAATTATTCTATACTTATATATATGTAGTTGAGGAGCTGAAGATGCTAAATAACAATTCCAACGTTGTTTTCCACACCACAGAACATTTAATAAAGATAATCAGAAAAGGTACAAATTAGATTAAATACAAGTGCCGTTTGATACAAACAGGATTCTGTATAGTTTTACCAATCTTATCACATAACCGATTAGTGCCTACTCGGACTTGCTGATGTATCATACAGTCCAATTTACCACCTTCGCGTGGAAAACTACAGTTTCTTATTCTACACCTTTACGTGTAGACAGACATCTCACCACCTTCGCGTGGGATAGCAGAAGAGTCTCTGTCATACTCCTCTTTCACCTCGCTGCTGGCGCATCGTTGTGGCCCTCTGGTGGTTGTGTCGCACTTCCAGATACTACATATATATATTCGCACATAATTATTCTATACCCAAGGTATAAGTTAATCAATATGTAAAAATCTACAGTATGTATGCTTATGTTTCTGCCAAAAATGCTATAGTTTCGCAAATTTACATTCTCTATTATTATATATATTAACCGGATATACTGTCAATAGTAGTTCATTATGGAATATAAATATTATTTTAGGGAAAATATAACTTGAGATATTCCTGCTTCAGAAATTAATAATTATTAAGGTGTGTGAGAAAAGTGAATAAATTAATCTTACTAGCTTTCAAAAACATATAAGGCATGATGAAAGAATTTCGGAAATAAATAAGTTATTTGGGCATTATATTAATTCATACGTTCATTTGGGCACTATATGTCGCATGAAACTAATATGTAAATTTTATTCATTTTCAAAATATTGCATTATTTGTTTAAAAAATATAACTGATCAGAATACACTAGATCAAATTATATATATAAAAAAAACTGTTCCTAAAATATCCTAGTGGAGATTCTTAAAAGCTAAACTTCCATGAAAAAGAATTAATTCTTTTCAAAACACTCATGCTTTTTGAGGCCTTCTTAAAGAAAATCTCATGATTAATTCATAATTCTTTACGATGTCTCCACCGTTTACTACAGCGAAAGCATGGGCTTGAGTTCCTTCTTCTTTTATAAATTTCGATGTTTCATGAGCTTAACAAAGAAGTTTCATTTTTATTTATTTATTTATTTTCAAAGCTTCGTACTTTGGTGCAACTATAAATTGGCTGCGAAATATAAAACGAAAAGTAAAATATTCTGAAAAACCACCACAAAACATTTGTCGAGCTCTGAAAATGGAATGAATTTTTCATGATTTCGGTTTTCCTGAAGAGATTTGAAACCCAATATTGCTTTTCGGACCAAGAAACTCGACTCTAATGCACTGAGTTGTCTCCTGCTGTAAGAAAACACATTTTAGTTTATTGCACGCATTTGTATTTATAGATATAGCAGAAAAGATGCTGAGTCAACGTATCTGAAATGATTCATAACAAACACTCAAAATGGTAATTCCTTGACAAATTTATTGTTTCTTAGGCAATCTAAATGAATAAGATTCTGAAGTGATAAAAACGATGCTTGTCCTAATTTTCAATTTGAATTTTTTATTAAATTTCATAAGTTATCGAAATAGGACATGCGCACCATATTGAATTCTAGGTTAACAAAAATCTAAGAAAAATAATATAACAGAAACGTCTGAGTAATTTTTCTAATACTTACTGAATACACCATATATAGTTATTGATAATTACGAAATTATTTCCAACATTTCTGCAAAAATCTTCAGTTATTATTATTTTTTAATTATTATTTTTTATTTTTTTATTTTATTTTATTTTTTTTTATTTTTTTATTTTATTTTATTTTATTTTATTTTATTTTATTTTTATTTTGACTCTTTTGCTGGTGATATGAAATAAATTTTGGATCTTCTGATTTTTTGCTGTACAATTTATCAGTCAAGTTTCCCATTTGTTTTTGATGAAACTGAACCATCAAATCGCCGCTGTCCGATCACTATACACTTTATGTTTAAGCTAGGGAAAGTACCACACGTCATTTGAAATTTAACCAAAATACCTTCCTTAATTTTCATATTTTCATAACTGCATTTTAATTCACTGTGTATTTAATTTCACATTTTGTTAAACATTGATTATAAAATTGTCCGATTAGTATATATATATATATATATACTAGAACGGCGGTAATACGAAATGACCGCTGTTCTAGATATTATAAATTGTAATTAAAATTATTTGTGCAAAGGTGTCTGCTAATTTAAACTATATTAACTATTGTATGTAAACCCAGGGTATGTAATTATTTTATGTAAACCAGGGTAGGCGGAGAGAAGCCCCTTTGCTTACTGCCCCACGAGGTTTCCCCCCTTCTACTTGCTTAATTGTTTAAAGTGCAATGAAGGAAACCACTGGCCGTACATTTCTTAAGAGCCACCGCTAACTCAATCAATAAAGGTGATTTAAATCATGAAATTTTAATTCACATGTCAAAGATCTCTTTGTACATAACATTTCTTGTGTAGATATTTTCATCATTTTTAAGTTCGCCTTGCAGAGGACCATCCATTATTTTTAAATTTACATCCGCTCTTTCACGAACTCTTGAACAGGCAACATAAAGTTGACCGTCTTCAAATGCAGGCTCAGGTAAAAAAATGCCAACACGCTTAAGCGTTTGGCCCTCAGACTTATGGATGGTAAGGCAAGTCTTACAGGAAATTATCTACGTCTCAATAGAAACGGCAACCCTGAGCCGTGGAAACTTCACCCCATTGGCTATTACAGTTACGAAAGCAACCAATAAACTATCGGGGACAATCATACACTTAAGCCGCATATATATATGGGGTAAAGTAACATTATCTCCTCCGAAATGGCTGTCTCCTGGGCTTAGCGAAGCACACCGTTGGATTCCGTAGGTCCGTGGCACGCCATTTTGACCATTCGCGTCTTCTTCGGACTTTAATTAGCCCAGATATTAATTAAAAACTAATTTTCCTCTACGTTTTCTCTACATTCTCCACTTCCTTTTTTGGGTTTTCCTTGCTAGAGGGATTTTTCTACGTGCCAAGTTCTTTTTTCTCGAATATCTACGGAACGGCGCCGAGTTGAAATTCGAGACGCGTATCCTCGAATTTCAAAACATTCTCCGAATCCATCGATACCGTTCTCATCTTCGTACGACTTTAATCGGCCTAGATATTAATTAAAAACTGCGGAAACGTTAATTTCCGCGCTCATTTTTCCACGTGGCAAAAATAAACTATCGGCGACACACACAATAGCTGCTTATATATATAAAGATATACTAAATGGATAATTTTGTTCGTTTTATTGATTATCTTTTGGCATAAATTAAAATTCAAAAATGATAAATGTTTCGAGTAATTGAGCTACTCCTCATATTAGGCTTTATATAATTCGACTTAATTTTTGTTTTTCAAATTGAATAAAAAATATTATTCTTTGATTCTTGTTTTAGAGTGTTTATTATTGATTTAATTTAGTTTGGGTTTTGCCTTTTTAAATTTTTAAGTTAATTTGCTACTTTTAAGCATTTGTATATAATTATTAGTCTAATTTGAGAACAAATTAATGTAGAAAAAAAGATCTGAACATTTGAGAACTACTAGACATTTATTTTAAAGGGAAGGTTTGATACTGAAAAGCAGTTTTGAGTGTCAAATGGTTCAGAGAAACGAAACATATATTCCGAACATAACTTCTCAATCAACTTGGTTTAAGGCTTCAAAACACTTTTGGCTTGACAAGTTCTGTTTGAAGCGTTAAACATAGATTGGTAAAAGCATATTTAATTTTTTTATGTATCTGTGATAAAAAAAAACACCTCATTTCTCATTTTAATTTTCATTTAATGATTCCGTTGTTTTTGAAAATTTTAGTAATTCGCCGTTACTCAGTTTTGTAAGTTCTACCCGGAGGAAAAGAAGAAAAAAAAAAGTTCAACCTTCTTATCAAGGGAACAGAATTTTATTCAGTTGCTCTCCTTTATTTTTTTTATTTATATATACTATACATGTGTATGGTCAGAATTTGAATTTTATTACATTTCATTCAAATTTCGTAAATTAATTCAGTTGTGTATTCTTCAAAGAGTGTAGTTTTGTCTTATGATTGCGAACTAATAGCATTCCATGCTTATTTCTTTTTCGAAACCAGCGTTCAAGATATAGAATTTTAAATTTCGAAAATCTGTGCTATAATTATTGCTCTCCCGTATTAGTAACTCATAGTTGACAAGAAAACTAAAAGCGCAAACTTCGTTAAATAAGAACTCTATTTCAATTTCTGACCGATCTACATTCCATTTTCACTTTTCCTTCGTTCGTTCGAATTAGAATAATTCCGCATTAATGACATGCAGTCGAAATAACTTCATTTTGCAAATCACCTTTTATGGTTTCTGCAAGTAGTACTTGGAAGAATTCTGCCAAAAATACTTTTGATGCATCAAATATTCACATTGGCATTTAATCATTTTTGGATGATATATATAACTTGGTTAGCCTATCCATTTACGAAACTGAAACATCTAATTATACGAAGGCAGTCATATGATGCGTCACGATGAACCACTTCATGTTATGAAATCTACTCCTGAATGTTATAATTTCTTCTTTTCAAAGGAAAATATTTATACTGATGGTTGAAATCTGACAGAGGTAAAACAAATTATACAGCAGGTTCCATTTTGGAATTAAAGTTTCTGTCAACAAGATGAGGAATGGCACTTGGAAAATACAAACAGACTGCCATCTGCACCAAATCTTTAAATTATTGCCTTCAGTTGAAAGTAAATAGGGAATATTTTTAAGTGGAAGTTATCGTGACGTTCATTTCACAGTTACTTGAGATCAGGATTAATAAATTTAAATTAATTAGCATTTTATTACCATATCTTTGGCAACGAAACTTAATGAGCCGAATGAAGCAGAAAGCCAGATCGTTTGTGTGCAGAGAGCGAGGTGGTTAATGAAATTAATTAACTTATAGTGTATATCTACTGCTTAATATCTATAAGCAGTCAAGGAATTTACGGAAGTCACTCATTTTGATTCACTACGCATTAAGGCTTTTAAATCAAGAATGAAATTTAACTCTGTAGAGTCATGAATTCTTTTCGAATGAGAAATGACGTGAAAAATGTGCAGTGCTTTCGGCGGTACTCGAACCCTGGACCTCTCGAATACACATCGATTATGCTTCCAATTACAAAACGAAATCATACGAAAAGGAGGGAGGAAATTCATGAACTAATCTTGACAATATATGTATGACAATATATAAAAAAACAAAAACTGGGTCTTACAACTTTTGAGGGTACTGAAGCAAAACGAAATTATTTTATTAAATTAATAGTCTTTATAATAAAGTGAAATATTTACATCTTTCAAATTTTATCTTTTGAACCGTGTCACAAATGTGGACAAATGAATGTTAATAAAAATATTATTTGCAATGAACTTAAAAATAAAATTACGTTCCGTAACTTTAAAGATCACCGCAGTATAATAATTTCTTCAGTTTGTTCCAAAGTTTCAAAAGAAAAAAAAATCCATCAAATTCAGATTTGTTGGTAATGAGGTAAATAACTGACCGCCCGGTGGCGAAAAGGCTAGCGCGTCGTGCAGCTGCACTACTGGTCCGGGCTTCGATCTCCGGGCTGGGCAAGATTGACTCAGCCTTTCATCCCTTAAATGGATCGATAAAATGACGACCACGTTGGCTTGGGGACTAAACGCCAGGGTCCTGCGACAAGCTGACCACTTTCTCAGGGCATATGCTGATGCACTCCGAGGCCCAAAGGTCAAGAAAGCAGAAAAAAAGCAGAGCAGGCCGTGGCCCACTAGGGCTGTTGCGCTACTGAGTTTTGTTAGAAGTAATAATTACAAAAAAGTGATATATATTAATTTCATCAAAATTCTTAGAATGCTATTGAGCTCCATAAGCAGACTAGTACTGAAATACATAACAACTACATTATTAACAATAAGCAAAAAGTTATTAAAACCATCAACAAACAGCACATTTTTAAAATTAACTGCTACGACTTTAAGAATTTGTACACCACCTTGCCACTTAATGGAATCTGCAATACATTAACAGAAATCTATTACCTATTTCCCAGGATTAAAAGCTTAATTAATTTCGACAAATCGGACTCTCAGCTTGTACACATCTTAATAATTTTATTAAATATCAAAATATATTTTTTCTACAAAGTAACGGTATTTCTACAAAGTACAAAGTGAGTTATGAGAACCAACTAGTTTACTTCCATTTGTAACGTTTTCTTTATGGAATATAATTTTATTAACAATTACCATAAACCAGAACTGTTTAAATGTAATCATAGGTGCATTGATGACATCACTACCATTAATAATTACAATGAAATTTTGAAAAATGCCTTTCCTAAATGCCTTAAGATATTAAAGCAGGTTATCTTGATCTACAAATTTAATTTGACAAAAATTAATTTTGCATTTAAATTACTTCATTCAAGAAAATTATTCGGTTTGATAAAAGAAGACTTCAATTTCAAAACAATTAAACTTATTTTTCACAATCCTAATACCTCCAAAAATCACTGAATATTATTATTCAAACAAAAGGAATAAAAATATTTGTAATAACAGCAATTATTTTACAAAAGACAATAGTTTATTAATTAAAATACGTTAACAAAGTTTCGCACAATTTACTGCAAAACCTGCTTGCGAAAATACAATTGTATAAAATTATACTCTACACCAAACTGCTGTTTTTCATGATAAGCTAAACCTAAACCATCATGGCGATATAACTTGGATGTTCTCAACAAAAATCAGTCAGAGAGTTTTCCAAAGTTCTGTCATTAGTTATAATCTAAATAAGACTATCTAGTAATTTTCTATCTCTTTCTAGAGACATTAGGTTATTTCAAAGCGGGAGAGACGAAATACCCTTCCCGGGTCTCGAACCTCTCGAATATGCGACTAACGTGCTGACCTTTACACCGCGAAGGCATGCTAAGACGGCGGAAAAAACACCTTATATACCCCCACTTTTAAGGAAAGACTGGGGTTTAGGGGACCTAATCGCCAAATCCTGGTGATGAAGAGTCATAATTCACCACCCTTTTAGTTCGGGCGCCAATGTACACCCATTAGGTTATTTCGAAGCAGAAGAAATGAAAAAATGAGCAATTCCCTCGCCGGGACTCGAGCCACGGGCCTCTGGAATACGCGTCGAACGTGCGGACCTCTACACTGCGAAGGGGGGAGAAATACTTTTATTGCTTCTTTTTATTTCCATTGGTTAAGAGAATAGGCCCTAGGAGTTTATATACTGGATATGTTTTCTGTGACCAACCTTCATCTATACCACAAAATTGAGGACTACATTTCCAGGTAACAATCTATTTCTCGTATCAGCAATTTTATAAATTTATATACTTCCGACAGAAAAAAATAGTTGATGCAAATTTATCACTATTAAATAAGAACATAAAAATATTACAATGGCAGAACACATCGCTAACTTGCTCGGATTTTACTGACCTTAATCGCTATTATTTGAATATATTTTCTATTAAAATGAAGGAAACTTAAGAATTCACGAAACGTGAATAATTATTCTTTTGTACTTCTGTCGAAATGAAAAATTGTTTAAATGTGCTTTCTATTATTAATCATTCTACATCTATCGTGAATGCCAAAAATAATTGTTTAGTTACTAGTTTTAGTATCTGTATTTGATGCATCATTTGTATGATATATGGTACTGAGAAGGAAAAAGGTGCATTAATTTACGTGATCGATTAATTTAACATTTCAAATTCAAAGACCCCAAGCAACTAAAATGTTATTTGTTTCTCTTGTTTTATTAGTATTTTTATAAAATAACATTTTGAATGAAAATACACTATTAGTTAAAATGTCTCATAAGCAAAATTTTAAATAAAGATAATTATGTTTTATCTCACGCTGTATCAAATAAAAAGTCTTTTTTTTTTTTTTTTTTCTTTTGATTAGGAATGCGCCTTCTCAGGTATAAAACTGACCGTTATCACAAAAGTATAAAATTGGAAAAAAAGCTTCATTCTTAAATTATTTGAAATTTCACATGTATTTTGAATTATCCGTTTCTTTTACTTGTGATTCCACTATTCTGATGCTATTAGCATATCATAAACACTGAAAGGATTGAAAACAAAAGTAACTCAGTGCGTTTCGATATAAGGAACACGATAAAAACCCTAGCGAGTTGCATTTAAATTACTTCATTTGGGGAACCATGGAGATAATACTTCCTAGTAGGGTATTCAGATGGAGAAAGAGTTCTTTTTACTTTCATATTAAGTTTATTACAAATACATCTCTGTCGTTACACTGAATATTTTTGTCATTACGTTCTGATTAAACTATTAAGCATGCAACAATAGTGAGAAGGACATTATTAACTCTGCTTTCGCTTTGATGTCATATGGGCAATATTCCTTAAAACTACGAATATACAAAATTCCTCTCTATCCGAGAACGAGAAGGTGACTGTTTAAATAATACCTGATGCTTTGACAAAAACTGAAATTCACATTTATTGCACAGTTTTGGGTATGAATATCGGGGAACTCCATTATATATTTTATCAGTAATACTTAAATTAAAGTTTTAAAAAGCATATACTACATTTTGCTTCAATAAATTTTCAAAAGCCCTTTTTTTAATTTTATAAATTTGCATTATAATCAATTACATGTCGTAGAGTCTTTAGGCCCTTTCTTAAGCAGGAGTGCAAAATGTGCAATGATCTCCCCGGGATTTGAACCTAGACTTCTGGAATACGCACCGAATATGATATCGTTACAATACGAAGGCATGCTCGACGGCGGGAGAGAACCCTTTTTTAGAAAGTGAATGAAGTTACCGAACTATATCTCCAAATCCTGGTGGTGACGATTCATTGTCCACCACCTTTTAGTTCCAGCGTCATTTGTAGATCCATTACGTTTTTACGAAACAGGAGATACAAAATTGTGCAATGTCCTCACAACTTGAACATCTTGAATATGCGCCGAGTGTGCTACAGTTACACCAAGATGGCATGCTGGAAGGAGGGATAAAATATCTTATAATGCCAGGCCTCCTGGATCGAATCTTTCAATGGAGCGTTTATCCAGCCAATGATTTAAGAAAATTACTTTGATAAGTTATTTTTGCAGTTAATAGAGTTTAAATTTTAAATAAATCTGAAACTGTGGCTATTTTATTCGAGGTGTAAGTAATTTAAAACTAAGGTATACAAAAAAAAGTAAGGAAAATGAAATAAGATTTGCTGTCTTGAAGCATGATTTTTTTTCTTTGCTGTAAAAGTATTAGAATAAAACAACTAGCTATTCTTTTGTAAAAGTATAGCAATGTGTATATAAAAATTCCTTAAGATAAACTCAAGTTCTTTATTTTAGTGACAAGTTTATATTTTAGTGACAAGAAACATTCTGTGATCATTTGTAGTTAAGGTTTAAGTATAACATATTCGTAACACTCTGTTGATGGCATATAAAAGTACGCACTTAAATTTTGCGGAAGATATACACAGTGTGTTTATTACCAAAGCTATTCCAAATTTTGTTTCATGCATATAACATTTTTTTTAAATTCTTCTAATTCATACCGTGCTTTTAGTTTGATTTCTCAATTCTTATAAGACTACGTTTTCCCCTATTTTGAAATCAAAACATTGGGACCATAGAATTCTCACGATATCTTTATTGTTTTCTGAATCTCTCATACAGAAGTGGATTTTCAGTCGCAAAATTATCACATGTAGAGAAAAATGCCTTTTATTAATTTTGCTGCTGTTTTAAAGGCGTATTCATACTTATTTTCTTTTTAAATGTCAAAGTACATCTTTACACAAATGTAAGAAATACATCGTAAATAAAAATCTGAAAGGTCTCAGATTTTAAATTACGTCCAAAGAGGCGCTTTTTTAACGTTTTCTGTGTTATCTTTATTTATTAAATATCATGTTCTACGTACTCAAACTATAAAATTCAGTTCAACAGCAATATCGCTAATTAATTTTAAAATGAAAATATGTTTAGAATTTCCGATACAGAGTCTCGCGTGCCATAGATATTTTTTTTTCCGTACAGTGTTGCCATTCATAGTTTTGAAATCGTTTAGTTTTTTTTTAATCAAAAATTCACTCAAGCGTTATAAAATCTGACATCGATAATAAACAGAATTTCAAATTCAAATTAGTGCTTCCACATGCCCATATTCTATGGAAGATTACGTTATTCAAATTTTGATGGCTCTAGCTACCGTTGTTTCATCACAATGCGAGAAATATACATACATTTATGCAGATTCTTCATTATTTAATTTTCTAAAATATAAAGCAAGGTGATAATGTATGGTGGCAACGATTTGAAAAGTGATACAGCCTTTTCAAATCTTTGCCACCATACAAAGTTTTCGACGCAAAATGTCAAAGCGAATTTAATAGTCCTTCAGGGCAAATTGCCCCTTTGGACTAAAAATAGTATATTTTTGTAAAATTATTAACCTTGTTACCTACATTACCTACAATAAAATGCATATTATTTTACTTTTATAATCGCATTTTGATATCTACTGATATTTTTAATCAATAAACAAACTTACAGTGATTTACAATTTTTATGACTGTAAATACATTTACGAATTCAGAAGTCAAATTACAAAAATCAGCGTTATATTTTCAAAATTTTCACTAGTCCTGTGAAAAGTTTGAAAACATAACGCTGATCTCTGTTGTTTCACTTCTGAATTAGTATTTATTCGGCGTGTTATTGTGTCTTAATTACATTTACTATCTTGTTTTTTAACCATATGTACAACTTTAAATTACGTAAGGATAATTGTAAAGCTATAATCATTAGTTAATAACACTTTTGTTTTCTGAATTCCATAAGTTTCAAGCTATGCAAACTTTATATACACCTGCTTTGCGATATAATCTGCTCAGAAACAGAATTATTACTTTGGACAATTATGCGTCCTGCAGTATTGCTCCAGCTAATTTCTTCCAAAGAGGCAGGGCTACAAATTAATACAGTTAAATTGTTTATTACTTTAATAATAAAAAAAATAAATCTGAAAGGTTTCAGATTTTAAATTACGCCCAAAGGGGCGTTTTTTTAACATTTTCCCTGTTACCTTTATTTATTAAATATCATGTTCTTTGCACTTAAACCACAAAATTCAGTTCCAGAACAATATCGCGGAATAATTTTAAATTGAGCATATCATTAGAATTTCCGATACACAGTCTAACGCGCTGGAGATAAAAATGTTTTTTCTGCACAACGTTGCTGTTGCTCGCTTTGAAATCCTTGACTTTGTTAATCAAAAATTGGTTTAAAGTTTTACAAAATATGAAATCAATAATAAAGCGAATTCCAAATTTGGGCTTTCAGATGCCCACATTCACAGTAGGATTCTGCCATTCAAAACTGGATATCTCTAGGTACCGTTGTTTTATCACAGTGCGAGAAACATACATATGTTTCGTGTCTTTTTAGGAAAGACACTGAAACACAAGAATTTTAATTTTCCTAACTGACTGACCTAACTCAAACTTTAATAAGACATTGCGTTGTGTTTGATGTTTACCGGATTAACCCCTAATCTGTAGACTGGTGAAGGCATGGAGAAAGATAAAATCATAAAATTAGATCTTCCTTTAAAATATCATTTTATTTAGAAAGGCATAAATTCAAGATTATCAAAGTGATAAAAATAATAGATACAAAAATGAATATGATTTACCCGGTTGAAATCAAGAAAATAATAGCCAACATAGGGCAATTTTTAAACTTTGATAGTAATAATTCTGTTTACGTTTTCATATCTATTATACTCTATTCGTAATTTGCATAGATTTTTCTTTTAACAAAGGTTACTTGATAACGTTATGGTATAATAAATGTAATTTCAACAATATTGCACATATAAAATTAATTAACCAAAAGAAAGAACAACTTTAACAAATTTCTAGGAGTAAACAAAAAGGGAATTTACATTAACAAATTCTTGCCAACAGAATTAGGGAACGTTTTCTGAAGTCATCCGAGACACTAAACGATTAACCTTAACAAAATTAAATTAACTTTACAAAAAATAAATTAACTTTAACAATCTATTTAAGAACTCCATTTTATTTTCCAATAGGTTTTAAGTTACCACTCCGCTTGTACTAAAAGAAAATTTAAAGCAAAGATAACTATTTTTCCCTCAACCAAGTACTTAGCTAATCTAATTTGATTAGAATTTGATTAGTTGAAAATGAATTTAAAGGAAAGAAGACTTACCTTCTAAATCCGTCCATAGTCAGGAGCTCCCTCATCAGCCATAGCGCACAGGAATTCTAGTTAAGTTGAAAATAACATAAACAGTCCAACTGGTCTTCGGAAGGTCAATTACTAATGTCGTTTAGCAGGAACAGTTCTATTGTCTTTAAGCAGGAACAATCGAAGAAATCTCTCGGGTCACATCAGTATTAGAATTTACGGGAATACCCGACATTCACTTTCGGATCACGAGAGACAACAGGTACAGCCAAAATTCTAAGAACGATGAAGCCCTCGTGAGAAGAGATTGCGCAAACAGCTGGGGTCTTTCCTTGGTAATTATGGGTAGGAGAAATGTTAGGAGACATAACATAGGTAGGTTAATAAAAACCCCGATATCTAATAACATAGTTTAAGGTTGAAAAACATTTTGAGCCAAAAACATTCCGGTTCAGTAGATTAATTTTGGAGACTTAGTGGATTAGAGCTTAGCCGATAACGATGAGTGGATGCAAACTTAAGGTTTCAGAAGCTCTGTAGCATTTATTTTGGGAAATTACCGCCATTGGAAAACGCAATAGAGTTTTCGGGCATAAGCCACGAAAACCCACCAAACGGCCGGCATCCATATAGTAAGCCTCCGGCGAACAGAGGTCAAGCAAAGCAGCTCTTCCAACAGTGTAAGTGACGCAAGGAGTCAGGGGCAAGAAGGGCCAACTGCCAATGCCAAAGGTTAAATATTGCGGAGTGCCTATGGTTCAAAACCATGTTCCTCCTCATCAGAATTACATAATAGCGAGCAGAAATAGGAAAATTGTATGAGTAGTAAACTTGATGCTCAATAGAGGGAGCCACATGGCTGGAGAAAGTTTAGGGATAGCGAGAATTTATAAAACTTAAGAATACATAATTTTTTGTAAGTTTTTAGATTTTTAATCTTATTTTTTTGAACATTTGATTTTTTATAATTTTTTGGTATTTCATATTTTTTATATAAATACGATACAACACAAAAGCATAAAGCTGAGAGGAAAGATTTTACGATTAATAGACTCATTGGCATGTGGCATACAGTGGGAATACAAATAATAAAGTTAACGCGAGAAAATATTCAAGGCAGAATTAAATTCTGCGGGAGATGTGATTCTACAGGGAACAGAATGATAACTTTGCATAATGACTACTTCTCAGGTTGCAGGAAAAAATGATGGTAAAGTTTGGCAAAATAAGCAACAACGTGGCGGCTCGCTGAGTGGACGTCCTTCGCTCACGGGGCGGTGTCTGTCTGAAACTGGTGTTAGAGGGCCGTGTCTACGCCTTTTAGGTGGTGGGTAGATACCGTAGTCCCGAACAATGATAGCGCTTGGTCTCTTTCGTGAGCTGGAAATAGCTGGGTCATACTCCGGTAGTTGTTGCAATTCTCGGTTATCAGTCTGTTCAATTTTGATGAATAAATGTTGACTATTTCTGTTTTTTAAGTTGAAATTTTTGTCTTTTAAGAACATAATCCACAGGTTTAATGTTTAAGTCTGAATGAATCACATCTGTAAGGACGTACCAGGCTGCGTTCAGAGCCATACGTAGTTTTTTAATCTGAAAGGATTGAAGTTTTTTTCACATGAGTTTTGGCAGCCGTACCCCAGATAGTGCAAGCATACATAAATATGGGTCTTATAACAGAGGTATAGAGAAAGATTTTGTTTTTAATTGACAGATGACTCTTTCGAGCTAAAAGGGGGTAAAGTTGGGATCTGGCAGCCTTCGCTTTATTCAAAGTATGATCAATGTGAAGGTGCCAAAGTAATATTGAATCAAGTAACACACCTAGCTTCTTATAAGAATTTGACCAGGGAACATAGTCGTTGAAAAAACTTAAATTAATGGTAGGGTACTTGAGGGGGGCCTCGTTTAAAGATCATAGCAGCACATTTAGCAACATTAATTTTGATTTTCCAAGTAATGAGCCAGTGCTCAAGGCTTGAGAGATATCTCTGAATTGTTATGTATTAATCGTTATATTTTTTTAAGCTTAAGTTGTTTTGCTTATTTCAGTTTTGATTTGTAATTGAAGTTCTAATTTTTTTTTGTTGTTGTTTAAAGTTGGTTTGAGTTTAGGGACTTAAGATTTTTGTTTTGTTCTAGTTGTTTTGACCCTTAAGTTTGTTTAACTTTAATTTTTTATTTTAAAACCTTGCTGTTGCACCTTTGTGTGTTATTTTTTTTTCCCTTAACTTTGAGTAATTTAATTGGTATCCCTCTTTCTTTTAACGTTAAACGAATACATACTTTCTGACTGGCGGTAGAAGAAAAATAATTTGATTCTATTTGTATTTCTTTTGGATAAATTGTGTTTAGTCTCAATTGGTGGCTGAGGAAAGAATTATTACAGTGCTGACATTTTTATTATATATTATAATGTTGTGTAATTAGAAGCTTCATTTTTTTTTAATTTAGCAAAGTCATTTTGTATTAACTTAGTTCAGAGATTTTCATCCCTTGCCCTCTTTCCTTCAGCGGAAATTCTTATCAGCAGTTGTACTGCACCCCAAAATTCCTTTCGGCTAAGCGTTCCAGCATGTGTGGGGGGCGAAAGTGTTTGATAGTTTTACCATGTGGTTTTCACGAAAAGAGGACCCTGTTTTGCTGGACAAGGCTAGCAGGGTGATGTTCTACAGCATACTTATTTATGGTGGGGGAAAATATACGTTGAGACAGAAGATCTGCATTATCGACTGGGACCCTGGAGCGAGGCTAGTTTCTTTCCCCCTGTTTCCGCCTGCAGTTGTGATGACACATTGGTGTGGCCTTGGAAGCTGAACGATGGAATGGATGGAATGGCGAGAAACGGCTCCTTTTGGTAGTCGGGAAACCCTTTCCCGTGAAGATCCAGAGTGTGGGTTGCCTTTTTTTGGCTTCCTGTTAGTATCCTTCTACGCCAAGTTTTCAAAAAACGCGCCAGCTACTAAAACGGCTGCGCAGTGTTTTTCGAGGAGACAGGGAGAGACGGAGACGACAGAAGAGAGACGGAGAGGAGGAATGGATCGACACTGGCATTTTTTCCTGAGGCTTGAGGCAGCTGCAGCGGCAAGAAGAGACCTTCTTCTATCTTCTGCCTGGCAGACCCCGAAAGTTCGGGAAATATACATGATATTCGATATGTTAAGCCGTGAAGGGAAACTGAAGTGACTTCAGATGATAACCTCAACGAACTTTCTTGACGGAATTTGCTGTTTGAGCGCCAAAACGGAGCCAGACCGCGACGATGTTGATATCATATCTTGTTTACTTTCAGTTACGCTAACTCTATCTTTTCCTTCTTATAGTTATGCCGAAATGCCTGTAAAGATATCCCGAGTCATATTACCTTCTAAGACTCAAGATTTTTGTGTGAAATTTCCTTTATGGTGTTGGGGCCCCCACTAACCCTGTTTGTTTAAAGGTATGTTTTATTTAGTGTTCTTCAGCTATGTTTAATAACCAGACACCACGTTTTAATTGTAACGCAATAGTGAATGTCATGACTCTCTTTTTATGTTTTGTAATCATAATATATTCCTACCTTAAATAAACGTAAGTTGATTTTATTCTCCTGTTTGTATTTATAGAAATTATCTTTTACACTGGACCTTAAACATAGAACGGGTTAACAATATTTTCACAACGCAATTATTGATTTGTTTACATATTTTGTTTTTATGTTTCACTATGACTGCTCACAATACTTAGTATGTTATTGTTAAAATATTGATTGATATGTTCAGTTAAGTGACTTATACACACAGTTACCTACCGCATAACACAGAATGAATTTTTGCTCTAGTTGATTCACAGATATGGTGTTCATATGTAATTATTTATTAAGTATGAATTTATGTTGTTTAGTATAAAAGAATGTTGTGAACCAAGTTTTCAAGGTGTTTGTTTTGAGATAGGATGGCTGTATCATCTGCATAAAGTGATAGAGTGATACCAGGTGATTTTGGTATGTCATTTATAAAAATGTTGAACAGAGTCGATCCTAGGAGACTACCCTGAGCTACACCGCTGAGGATTGGACGGGGAGCTGAAATGATAGAATTAACTCGTACAGAGAAAGATCTATTAGCAAGATACGAATTAATTATGTGAATTAACTGAGCCGGAAGATCAAGTCGTATGAGCTTAATAATATCTATATGCCAAGTCCTATCAAATGCTTTGGCAATATCAAGAAAAATTGCGCCAGTAAGCATCATGCTACGAAACCCTTCATGAATGAACTCCACTGTCCTCAGCAGCTGGTGCGTGGTGCAGTGTTTTGCTCGAAATTCAAATTGTTCATCAATCAGAACGTTGTGATTTCGGAGAAAATCATTCAGGTGTTAAAGTAGCAAAAATTCGTATATTTTAGATAACGAAGATAGGAGGCTGAGAGGTCTGTAATTCTGAGGATTAGAATGGCTCTGGCCAAGTTTTGCAATAGGCACAATAAGTGCTTTCTTCCAGCTTTGAGGAAAATAGCAATGCATGATCATATAATTTATAAGCATTGCTAAGGAAAATATATAATTGGAGGGCAGGTATTTAATCATACGATTCGAGATAGAGTCCAATGCAGGTGCTTTTTAAGGTTTGAGCTTGGTAATGTATTCACTTACTTCGCCCATGGTTGTGTACTGTATATCTCTCGTAAAAGGAGAGGAAAGGGAGCGTTCAACATCTTGTTGGAAAGAATTAGCGTTGTTCGCAAAACTCCCTTTATTATGTGGTGTGAATTGAGTTTGGAGGCAGTCAGCAATTAATTTTGCCTTCTCGGTGTCTGTATGAGCCACCACTGCTTCCTTATCTAAGGATGGAATGTGCGATTTGTGTTTGCGTAGTCTGGCTGATGCACGCCAAAGACTGTTGTCATTGTCAAAAACTGAATGTAGTTCAGGTATTGTGACTGGTAGAATTGGTCACATGATGCCTTGAGCTCCTTTTGGAGAATACGAAGTTGTAATTTTAAGTCAGGATTCCTACATCTTTGCCAAATTCTTCGTACTTTATTCTTTTCTTTGATTTTGGATTTAATTTCAGGAGGAAGTTTACGAAAATTGGGTCTGAGGGTGGGTTTTGATACTTCTTTATATATTAAAGTGGTCGTTAATTGATCAATTGCCGTTTCGATATCATGACTGGATTTAATTTCGAGGGAGGGTAAAAGTTTATTTTTAAGTTTAAATCTGAAATTGTCCCAATTTGTAGAGACGAGTGCCGAAGAATTAATAAGATTGCAGTTAAGGTCAATGATCACGGGGTTGTGATCTGAGGATAAACAATTTTCCACAGTTACGTTATATACAAAAGGAATGTTTCGAAATAGAGCCAAATCAATGAATGAAGGACTCTCCGTGTATCATATCTGGGAGCCCCTCCCTCTAAAACAACCCCTTTTAGATATGACGGGAAAGCCACCTTGGATAAACCCCGCCCGAAAAGGCGAAAAAAACTAGTTGCCGAAAACTCCCGCCTTAAGCAATGCAAAATTTCTACCTTTTCAGCAACGTTGAAGTAAACCTTATCTTAATTATCACGCCAAGTCACGCCAAACCAAAGCCACGCCGGTGCAGGTGCAGAGACCCAGAATGGCAATCCTCACAGAAAGTGGCTTTTCAAGTCCCAAAGAACACACATTTTTCGTTGAAAGTGAACTTTTGTAACGCTTCTTCCCCCCCTTTTTGTTAGAGAAATACTTAGGAAGTTTTCGTTAAAGAAAAGGCAATGACTTAAAATTGATTAAAGCTAAGATTAAGAAAGTAGTCTCAAATTAAAGTGATAATTTTTCTGCATCTATTGATATTAAATTCTAAGGGTTTAACTTAATTTAAGTCATGAAAATCCTAGTTTATTACGTGAAAATTTACCAAGATCCATTGTGTGAGTAATCCGTCGCGAATGCAAGCAAGAATATTAGACGCTAGCTAAAAATTTGTGTACAAGTTCAGACCAAACCATACCAATATTTAATCGAACAAATACATGTTGTGTAGCATAAAATTTAGAATAATTAATACATTAAATTTTACTAGCTGTAATTAGATTAATTGCGTTAATTTGCTACACAACACATACATTTATGTAGATTCTTCATCATTTAATTTCATTCAGAATAATTTAAATTTTAGAATAATTTGACGTAAAATCGCAAAACGAAAACAATAGTCCTTCAGGTACAAAGCCTCTTCGGACTAATAAGAAAACGAGTTATAGAAATCAAAATTTCAGTTTTGTTCAAAAAATGAAGGTATAATTTCTTTTGATAGGTTCTGCTTAAGTTTGTATTTTTAAAGCTTAAAATTGAAAAAAGAGCAAAAAATTGCATAGGATGATTTGCAGGCATACTTGAAAGTTCCCGATGCCCTTCCCCCTACTTTTTCCCTGCGGAAATCAGACTTTGTTGCTAAAATTAAATGTAATCTTGTAACCCTGTCTTGGGTTTACCTAAACTAGTTACCCACTCTCCAGAATTAGACTTAGGCGCCCTTAAGCTATTAATTCAAACAATTTAAACTATTTCTGGTGTCGCCCAGACTGGTAATTAGTTAATGACGCTGATTACCTTCCCGAAGGGTCCAGATTATAATCAAGAAATGATGAATGTAAATTGTCAGTCCCTTCATAAGCAACAATGGCTCACCTACTAAATGCATCCATAATAAAGTGGCCAACGTTTCCATCTTAGTGTTGGCCAACGCTTATAATGCTTTAGCAGAGGCTACAAGCTTTGTTTAAGACCACGAGAGTGATTCAAAGTTCAGATGTTGCTTAGCTCTCATTTTGATACTTCTCCAATTTCCTCAGTTTCCAAAAAACGATGTCTTCATGAAAAAAAAAATCATTTACACTTATAGCCAAAACTTGATTTTCTGTTATTACTGTAAAGTAATGTTGTAATTTTCTTTCCAGTTTTTAGAACAACTACTTTCCATGCGTACACTGAATGTATTCTACTTTTTTAATTTCTGTGTATTTGCTAAATAAATTGCATGTCGATGCATTTACTAAACATTCTGCTGTAGCTGAGAAGGGACGAATAGTGAATATGCATGGCCATTTTTCTATATTCGAAATTATCCCGTATACGAAATTCTTGCAAATTTATGCAATTTGCAGCATCGATTTTATCAGTTTATTAATAATTAGGATGACATTTTCGTATCATTTAAATGTATTTTACTTTAGATATCCTACATTATTAACGATTAATAAGTTATTATTATTATTATTATTAAATTCTTTGTTAGTTGTTTGTAGCCAGGCACCTTCGATTCACGGTCCTTAAACATTTGTCTTACTTATTCTTTTCTTTAATCCAAAGTTGTTGTTGTTGTGTTAATTTTGTCTTGTCTGAAAATGACATCAGAACAAGCCTACGGAATTCATCGTGGCAAGGACAGCAAGATTGCGCCTGTCGTTGGCATGAGCCTTGAGCTCCATATTGGTGACACTACGACTTCGCTCAGTTTCGCCTCCAATTGTGATGGAGAGCCGCTCGGGCGAACGGATCCGGGTTTCTGGTACCTCTCTTACCCTACCAGCAACCTTTTGAGAGGACTTTCGTCTAGCCGTATATTTAGAGTGCTCCCATGCTGCACGGACACTATACATTTACAAACGTCGATGCCTTTTGCGGGATTCGAATCCGAGCCCTTCGGTACTACAGTAGGCTCCACTAACCATTATGTCTTCTGGGCGGCTTCATTCATAGTGATAAACAGAAACAAAATAAAATTTGTTTTAAATTATAACCTTATTTTCTTAGTATATCTCTCTAGACACAAATTTCGAATCTGTTAGATGAAATAAATCCACACAAAAGATAATTATTAAACAGATTCACCTTTGTGGCGTCATTACTAGCAAAGACTTGAGAGTATTGAAAGGAAAGCATGGCTGAATGAATCAAACAAAAGAACTGTTTTGCGAATGCAGGTTTTCGCTCTAATCATTTACAAATTAGCTGAAGAAGAGCTTAAAAATGGTTTAGTAACTCTACAACAAAATTTTAATCTTCCAATATGGAAATAGTTCTCAAAGGACAATCTAATTTTCTGCATTAAGTTATAGCGTCGATAGGGATTTGTTTGAATAAAATGTCTTGCTGTAAATGAGGATGTTGTTCTCAGCGAATGGAGTACTTCAGTCCAGTTTCACGTTGCAGGACATGGAAAATGGAGGAAATAAAAAGTTTGGGAGTTAATAATTAACTAAATTTACTTAATACAATTTTGATGTCTGTAAGTCAACGTGTTTAAAAACTATTAACGTTTGAAGTCTGCATATTATGAATATTTTTCGCAATGTCTCGCCATTTAACAACTCGTAAACGATAATATAAATTCTTTAAATTTGAATTTAATGCACCAAATATATAATTTTATTTATTAATTTTGCAAGGTTGTATAGTTTATATTTTTTTATTGTCATGTAGTTTCTATATAAAAAAAATTTTTGCTGCTGTAAAGGATATTCAATATATTCCAGTTTTTGCTTGATGTTATTATTTTTAAATTTGCGAAAACCATACTCTCAGATTTTGATACTTTATTACATATAAACACCTATTTGAACTTTTAAATTTAAAATTTATTGATGAAAATTGTACTGTCAAGTAGTAATTTTTTATCTTCAAATAGCTAAATCTTTTCTCTTTCATATGATATAAATTTTATTGGGAAATACTTTAATTTGTGATAGATATTTCCTAAAATAAAATTTTAAATTCTATTTATTTTTAAATTTGATTGCCAGATATTGCTGAATAGTTACTCTCGATAAGAATACTAGCGCATGCAAAAAAAAAAAATTAATTTTATAGGAAATAAATACTTTATACTTAGTTTCTTCCCATTAATAATTTATTTAATAATAATAATAATACTTTTGAAAAAGGATCTCTACAACTCCACTTAGTAAAAAAGAAAAAAAAAATTATCATTAAGATTCATATAGTTTATACTTACCTAGCTTTCAATTTCCCTGTAAAACTTCTTTTCTAGTATCGTTATTACCTTTAATGGTAACATTTATCATCATTTCATCCTTTTTTAAGTATTAGTTTGACTATATATTTCGTAATGGTTTAAAGTAGGATTAATAAGAGTTATTATTTAACTATGGCAGCTACGGAAAACACAGAACACCATAAGCCACCAGGTGTGGATAGCGGTAGGTCTTCATTTCTAACTCCACATGCAGAAAGATCTATTTCAGCACATTCAAAATCACATTTTAGTAATACACATGGAGATATATCAGATCCAGTTATAACAGATAGTACTGCTGAGGACGTTAGCGTTAAAGTTTCAAATGGACAAGATTGTAATCCTGCTAATTTTACTTCCAAAGACTCTTGTTCCAGTGAATTTACTGATTCTGCATTTGAATGCTTAGAAAATTTAGAGGGTATCCGTTCTCGAGAGAATATTTCAAAGGAACTCTCTAAGACACTAAGATCTTATTTCTTGGATATTTTCAAAATTGTAACAAAACAAAATGCAGTGATAGCGCAACTCCAAGGACAATTGGAACAATCACAAAACATAGAAAACTATTTGCAAGGTTTAGCGGAGGTAAAAAGCAATGGAATTATTCGAGAGACTTATGCAGAGAAGGCTGCAAAGACAGTGCACGAAAGAAGTCGATCAAAATCTAGACATAAAGGTCAGAGCGAACATATCCTGCTGGTTTACCCAAAAGAGGATGGATCAACATCAGAGAATACAAAAGAAAAAGTTGAAAAATATATAAGTCCTGCAAAACTCAAAATAGGAGTTAAAAGTGTCAGGAAAATTCGCAAAGGAGGCATTCTAATTCAAACCAATAAAGAGGAAGAACTTAAAATTCTGGAGGATGCAATTAAGGAAAATGCAAAATTAAAGGACTTGGTTAAACCAAAACAACCGACAAAAATTAATCCTAAAATCATAATCTACAATGTAGAGGAAGGTTTTAAGGAAGAGAAAATTGCTAAACTTCTAAAAACACAGAATCATGAGCTACGTGATGCGACCATGGAAATTAAATTCAAAATGAAAAGTCAGCATGGATATAATTGGGTTCTCTCACTTGACCCCACAGCTTTTAAGTCGATAATGCAGTCTCAAAAGGCTAATATTGGTTGGACAAGGAAAAACATTCGTGAGTATATCCGAGTAATTCAATGCAAAAATTGTTTAGAATTTGGTCACACAAAAAGATCTTGTACAAGAGAACAAAGATGTTTCAAATGTGGTAAAAGAGGACACCTTAACAAAGAATGCAATTTTCTGCAAGAAAAATGTGTCAACTGCAAACGTGCTAATAAGCATTATCATTTGAATTTGGATATCAATCATTGTAGTGTAAGTAAAAAATGTGCAAGTAAGCAAAGAGAAATGGATCTGTTAATTAAAAAGATTAATTATGGATATAGTTAAAATAACACAGTTAAATTTACAGCACTCACGGAGTGCAAGTGCACAATTAAAAGTTGACATTGAAAATATTCCAAATTTAAAAATAGCTTGCATACAAGAACCTTACCTTATTAAAAATGCGGTAAGTGGATTTCCACAAAGATATAGGATCTATTCTCACCAAATACAAGCAAAAGCTGCAATAATTGTGAAAGAGGGCTCTTTTTCAATCATTCAGATTTTCACAACGGAGGAAATAACAGTAATCAAAGTAGAAGGGTCGCCCAATTTTATATTAATCTCGGTCTACTGTCCACCAAGCACAGAAATTGATCCAATATTAATTACATTAGAAGGAATAATAAATGATGCAGGTGATCTTCCAATAGTTATCTGCGGTGAATTTAATTCGAAACATAGTATGTGGGGTCCAGTACCAACAAACCGTCGTGGAACACGAGTGGGAGACTTTCTAGCAACAACTAATCTCACAGTTATTAATGAACAAAATAGCAACCCGACATTTGTAGGTCCTCTGGGAAATTCATGGATTGACTTAACTCTCCTCAAAGGGCTACAAAGTTTAAAAATAGAAAATTGGGAAGTTGATCCGAGAGACACGTTAAGTGACCATAAAGCAATTAATTTTGAAATTCACATGGATATGAGGCCTTCTTCTCCAAAACTCAAACTGAGAAATGAAAACTCTCAATGGCTTACATTAAGGCAGGAGATAACAGATCTTTCGTGTTCAGAATTTAATTTGAATTCTGATGCAGAAATTAATTCTACAATTAAAGAAATTTCAGAAAAATTAAAGACGCTCTTTAAACAACATTTAAGGCATTTACCATCTAATAAAACACACAAAACTACAAAAACTTGGTGGAGCCATGCTCTCACACAGGAAAGAAGACAACTAAAGAAATTGCGCAAAAACTATCAAAATGCAAGGTGATGTGATGTATTTAATTATGGCAAAGCACACTAGGGCTATCTGCCTAAGGGGAAGGATGCCTTTCGTGGAGGACTTTCTAAGGGAAAGTGGCTCGTATACACGTTACACATGGGGAAAACCACGAAAACGCCCATGCAGCCAGCCCGTTCGCGGGATTCGAACCTCGGACCGAACTACCAGTGTTCAGCGACTTTACCGCTCGGCCGCTGGTGGGCCCTCAAAATGCAAGGAATCAAGATAGGAAAGATAAACGTCAAATCTACAATAAAGCAGCGGCGGCTTATAAAAGAAATATATATAATGCCAAATTATAGGCTTGGGAGAATTATTGGGAGAATTTAAAACTGAAATCTCCCTTTAATACTTACTACGATATAGTTAAAGGAAAAGGATATAAAGCCCTTAAACTCTGTAAAATTAAAAGGACAGATGGTAGTTGGACAAACACAGTTGAAAATACTCTACGCTATATCATTTGTGTTCACTTCCCTCAGGACAATATTGACGATGATAAGGAAGAACACAGAGAGATAAGAAATCGTTCTATGATAACTCCAGACACAGATGATGATCTCCCAATAACTACCCAAGAAATAAAAAATATCATAAAATCTACAAAAAGAGGAAAAGCGCCGGGGGACGATGAACTTTCCATAGATATCGTAGAAGAAGTCTTTATTGCTAATCCAAATCTAATGACTCGAATTATGAACAGATGTTTAGCAACTGGTTACTTTCCAGAAGAATGGAAAATTGCTAATTTAGTGCTTTTTTAAAAAGAAGGGAAAGATGTTACAAATCCCAATGCCTACAGACCCATTTGCCTTTTATCGGCTTGGGGGAAGATTTTAGATAAGCTTATTGCACGACGACTAACTCATTTTTTGATTGCAAAGAAAATACTCAATAGCCAACAATATGGTTTCACAACGGGTCGTAGCACAATTGATGCAGTAAATAACCTAGTTAATGAAATTCATAACAATAGAATAAACAATCTTCATACTTGTGTTATTTCTTTAGACGTTGCATCAGCGTTCAATAACCTTTGGTGGCCTGGATTGCTATCAAGGTTAAATGAAGTCAAATGTCCAAAAAATCTTTTTCGCATAGTTCGAAGTTATTTGAGTAACCGAAAAATACAATATAAAAGAGATGGAGTCAATATCTCACATTCTTATCAGAAAGGGGCTCCTCAAGGTTCCAACCTAGGGCCCACTTTATGGAATATTTTGGCTGATACAGCTTTAAATTTAGAATTTGACACAGGCGTAAAAATTCAAGCATATGCTGATGATTTCTTAGTCATCATTTCTGGTAGCAACAGACTGCGAATTGAAGAAAAGGCTCATAGAGCTTTAGAAAAACTTAAGCACTGGAGCAATAAATATCACCTTAAATTTAGTAGTGATAAAACCAAATTAATTTTGTTTCCTAAAGGCACTAAATTACATAGATCGCCTCCACGTATTAAGTGGGACAACATTACCATCTCAAGAAGTTTTACATTAAAATATTTGGGTTTTATTCGTGATCAGAAACTCACATGGATTCCACACTTAGTACATTTAAAGGAGAAAACACAAAATTTAATTCATAAACTAAATCGGATCATTTCTCAAAACTGGAGAAAGAAAGGAAAATTACTTAATAATACTTTATGTCAGAGCTATCGAGCGATTATTACTTTATGGGTGTCCCGTATGGTTCACGGGAACCGCACGTCAAAAGCAAAAACTTTCACAAATACAAAGGTCAGTTTTTTTATGTATTACCAAGTGTTATTCAACATCTCCCACATCAGCTCTGCAAGTTCTCTCGGGCCTTATGCCTTTAGACATAAAAGCTGAGATGGAGAGAAAATTCTTTAGACTAATTCATTATAAGGAAAACTTGGAAATAAGCAATCTTGTTATATGGTACAATACCTTAGAAGAAAGAGTCCCGCACTTCCACACGCACCCTGCTCATCAAGACATACTTCCCTGGTATAAAAATACTCCAACACAGAAAAATATCGAAATCTTTACAGATGGATCTAAGATTGGTAAACATGTAGGTGCGGCTTTCGTTATGTACAACAATGGGCACGAAGTTCATTCAGAAATTTATAGATTAAATGATACGGCTTCCGTGTTCCAAGCAAAGGTTCTTGCTTTAAAAAAAGCACTCATCTGGATAGGTTCCAGAATAACTGACAACATTCCTATTCGTATTTTTACAGATAGTCGTAGTTACCTTCAAAGTTTAAATAGTGATAAAATTACGAAAAGAAGCATTCTTAGCTTAAAGGAAATCATAAAAACTCTTTTAGATTCCCATTCTCTAGAGCTTAATTGGATTAAAGCTCACATTGGAATCGCAGGGAACGAAAGAGCAGATTCCAAAGCAAAAAGAGCAACACAACAAGATCAGATAGATGTTCAAGTGCCACTTTCAGAGATTTCGGCGAAACATCAAATCCTGCAAGAATCGCTTAAAACATGGCAGCAAAGATGGGATGAGGACTCTACAGGACGTTCGACTTATGCCTTTTTTCCACAAATTTCTCTCTCTCGTATACATTCAGATCACATTTTAAATCAAGTCTTGACAAATCATGGTAAATTTCCGCAATATATGCAAAGATTTCATAAAAAGAACACAAGATGTGGCTGCGGGACAAGTGGAGAGCTTGCAGGAGCTCCCCATTACATCACGTCTTGTCCAATAACAGCAAAAGAAAGAACAACTCTTTTTCCATCGCCATTGCCTTCACTGGAAATTTTGGCAAAATGCAATTCTACTCTTAATGCCATGAAGTCAATTATGCAACTTATACATGCAAATGACTCAGACTTTATTGTTTATCGTTAATCCTACAATGTTTATGTCATTCTGATTGTTATTTTTCTTCCATTCACTTCAATGTAATGCTCATTTATTTAGTCACTGTAGTGTTTACTGTAGTGGTGTAGTGTATACACCTGCAGGAAATTGTATATATGTTTATAAGTTTCTTTGAATTTTTCTATTATTTTGTTATTATTGTTATTTATTATTTATTTTTGTCATTATTATTATTTATTTGTTATGATTATGCTTATTATTTTTCTGTTGTGATTATTATTTTGTTTGTATATATGTTTATTTTAAATTTTACTCTGCTTTAATTAATTGTTCATTTATGTAATTTTTTTTTCCTATATTACGCTAGCATTGTAACTTTACTGGCTGTCCCTTCACTTCCTGTTTTAGCCGTCATGACTTCCCCCTTTTTTTTGTTTTAAGTTTACAAAGCTTTTTCTAAGTTTAGCCTTTCCTCTCAGCCCCTTTTAGTCGATAGGCTTTGCTTCATTTCGCCTATTCCCCTTCTTTTTAGCCGTAATAACTCTCCCCTTCTTAGACTAATTTTTGGCTTTTTGTTTCTTTCCTTTTAGCCGAAAGGTACCCCTGCTCTATCAGCCGCTTGGCAGCTTTTTTTTTTTTTTTTTTTTTTTTTTTTTAAGCTCTTTTGCTTAGTTGACGTGCTTTGCCCAGTTTTAGCCTATTGGCTTTTGCCGACTTTGGTAGTTAGCACCTGTCTCCTCCTGCCAAATCCGGAGTGAGATAACGGAGTGGTTAGAAACGTGGATTCCAATCGTTACACTTTAACAATCGTTTTGTAACAATTAGAATAGTTACAAAACACCGCAGTTGCTTTCAGTAGCAGGAGCGGTTATAAGAGTTTGTTGTTGTTGTTACTCGGTGTTGAAACTAAATAACGTTTGCATAATCCGAGTTCAGAAAACAAAACATTTATTTTACATATTTTAAAGAAATAACGTTCTGAAACAACATGTTTCATCTACACAATCAATCGACGCTCTCACCAGAGCATTACGCCATCAAACTTGGCACACATCCAAAAGTTCAAATTGAAGAATTACAGAAGCGTTGTTGCCACACAAGAAAAGACATATAGTTACAACTTCACACAATAATAAAACAAAAACACACTTTTGAAAAATAGACAATAATAATAAAAATAGTAATAATAAAATTCTTAACAATATTTTCTCGATTATGCAACATCCTCCCCCCTTTTTGAGTCAGTGGCAAACGACTCAAAAACATATGTTATCCTATTAAAAAGGTCTAGTACATTAGGCTTCTTAACAAGCCGTCCTGACGACGTAAATTTCTGTTTTATATGCTGTACGTCAGTCTGATCGTTTTTCTTATCGTCGTTAACGTTAGGCTCTTCAACTAAATAATTTTCATCTAGTTGTATCTCTGGTGGATAAATACGCTGAACGGGCCTTATGAAAATCCCATTCTGAGTTTTTAGTTTAACTGTTCGAATTTTGCCATCCCGACCAGGAATTTTCTCTATAATTTTACCCAAAGGCCAATACAAGCGTTTTTTGAAATCATCGCCTATTAAGACTATCTCCCCAATTTTAGGCAACCGGGTTACTTTATTTTGTGGTTGTTTCATTATTAATTGCCCCAAATATTCTTTTCGGAAACGGTTCCTTAAATCTTTAAGAAGTTTTGTGCGGTATTTAATTCTTCTAAAAAAATGCTGAGAGTCAATTTTATCTATATCTGCTACATTCGAAGTACAATTTTCAATTAAAAACATTGACGGAGTTAAAGGGATAGCATCTTCAGAGTTCTCCGAAATATATGTTAAAGGTCGAGAATTAATTACCGACTCACAATCGCAAATTAAGGTTTCCAGTTCTTCATAAGATAAAACCGATTTTCCCAAAGAACGTCTTAAAAGTTCTTTAACCATGCGAACTAGCCGTTCCCACCAACCTCCCCACCAGGAGGCTGTTGGTGGATTGAATTTCCATACTATTCTCTTTATTTTTGCCTCATTCTCTATTATGTCCCAGTTAAGTTTAGACATTTCGTTATACGTTCCTCGGAAGTTAGTCCCATTGTCAGAATAAATGGTTCGTGGTCTGCCACGTCTGGCTATGAATCGTCTTAAAGCCAAAAGAAAAGATTCTGTTGATAACGAAGTCACCAGTTCTAGATGGATTGCTCTGTACACAGCGCATGTGAAGAGTGCCATCCAAACCTTCTTACCGTTTTTCAAAAACAATGGGCCAGCTAAATCTACTCCCAAAATTTCAAAAGCCCTATAATCTCCTACGCGATCTTCAGGAAGAGGAGTCACTTCGCAAGACATCGGTTTCGCTTTATATCGTTGACATATTACACACCCTTTTAACACATTACGCACAGTTTTACGTTGTTTTAGTATCCAGAATCTTTCTCTTAAAATAGATTGAAGCATTTGAATTCCAGCATGACAATGTTTCTTATGAACTGACTCAATTAACAATGTAGTAAAGATACATTTACTCGGTAACAAAATTGGTGTTAAAAATTCAGAATTGTCTTTGCGTTCCAATATTCTAGTTTTAACTCTTATAATTTTTTCATTATCAATGAATACATCAAGTGGATTAAGAGCTCCAATGTCAGGGAAATTTGAGCTTTGAACCAACCGAATCAAAACTTTTTCGGAATTTATGATTTCAGCAACAGTTAGTTTAGATTCTTTACACAAATTTGACTTCTTCCTACAGTTAGAAATAAAACGTAACACCCAACCGGTTACACGAATCATTTTCTCATAATCAGAAACTCTTTCTGCATACCAAGGAGTGGTATCCTCTGAAAAGTTAACATTAATAAGTTTTACCTTCCTCTTTTCCAAGTCAGCTTCGCTCGGCTGACAAACAATATTGGTAGGCCAAAATTCAGGGCTTTCTCTTAGCCAGAAAGGTCCCTTAAACCACTCCGAGTTAATCATTTGTTTAGCAGAGCAACCTCGAGATAACACGTCTGCTGGGTTCATATTACCAGGCACATGCCTCCATGATTCAGGTTTTGTCAACTTAGTAATTTCTTTAACACGATTGCTTACAAAGTCTGACCAATTACCAGGATTTCTGATCCACCATAATGCGACTGTGGAATCACACCATAAAATTACATTTATATCAAAATCATTAAGAGCTTTACAAACAGAATATAATAATCGGGATCCAATGCAACAGGACATTAATTCCAATCTAGGAATCGTCAAATTCTTAATAGGAGCTACTCTAGATTTTGCTCTTAAGAGAGTAAGTTTTACACTGCATGTATCAACACTTCTCGCGAAAATACATCCTGCATAAGCATATTTGCAGGCATCGACAAATACATGCAATTCCACTGTTGCAAAGGTTCCAATGAATCGGGGTATTGCCACATTTTTCAACAAAAGTATATCAGATAACCACACAAAAAATTTACTTACAAAATCATGAGGCAATACCTCGTCCCAAGAAAATTTCAACTTCCATGTTTCTTGTAACAAAAGTTTTGGAAGCAAAGTTATTGGTGCAAGTATTCCAATTGGATCAAAAATTGATTGTACAATAGACAGAATCAGTCTCTTAGTTACCTTAGTATCACAAGTTATCATATTTACATTTATATTACACCTTAAAGTATCATTGTCTAAATTCCACAATATTCCTAAAAGAGGTGTGTCCCCAGAATGTTTTGTAATATATTTGGAAGCAACATTGCTCTCCCATCCCCTTAAATTAAATCTGCCTCTCGACATAAGACTTTTGGCCTTTTGAATTAAATCCTCTTGTTCCTCAATATTGTAAACACCCGTAATACAATTATCTACATAGAACGAAATTTTTAATTTGTCAGCCACATCTAAAAAGTCAGATGGACAATTATTCAAGAGATATTTAATAGACGCACCTAGTAGATAAGGGCTGCAGGAAACCCCAAAAACTACTCTGCAGTGCCTATACACTATTTCTCCCTCATCACTTGGATAGAAAAATCGCAAGTAATCTCTATCCTTCGGAGAAATTCCTAACTGCAAGAATGCTTTCTCTATGTCTGCACTCAGACCAATAGGAAAAAATCTCATTCTGTCTAAAATATCAGGGACTAATTCTATTAAATTAGGTCCTTTCAATAAACACTGATTCAAAGATGGTTTTCCCTTTTCACAAGATGAAGCATCAAAAACGGGTCTTACCTTAGTGCTTTCACTATTCATCTTAATAACCGGTCTGTGTGGTAAAAAGTGGCATTTATTGTTTAATTCCTTTTCCGGAACCTTTTCTATAATATTTAAATTTTCCCACTCTCTAAACACTTCTTGATATTCCTTCAAAGAATTATTTTCTTTTGCCCTCTTTATCATTTTTTGATGTCGTGTCAAAGCAATGCTTTTATTATCTGATAAATTGGTAGATTCGCATTTCCAGGGTAATTCTAATTCATATCTACCATCGGGCCGAATAGATAATTTATTCTGAAAATCAATCTCGTAGTCGCAATGAAGATTTTTCGTTTTACTATTTTCCGTCGGGTCGGAAATACCCAAAACTTCAAGCTCCCATAAAGATTTCAAAGAAGCATTATTTACATGTAAGGAAAGACTTATTAGGGCATTATCCCTGACAGTATCATTTTCTTTACCCATAACCGTCCAACCCAGTTTTGTTTTGACTGCAGTTAAACCAGAGGGTAATTCTAGGTATTCGTCAGTTAACAGTTTACCAATGACATCTGCACCTATCAATAAATCAATTTCACTTTCCTCGCAAAATGTGTCACTGACCTCAATTTTCCTGCTTTTCAATTCCTCTATAATCTCAGCATTTTTGATTGTTGGAACAAATCCACATATCTTTTTTTCAGAAAAAGCTTCAAAACAACACCTAAAAGTGTTATCTAAACTGCTTATGTCAATAGCAAAAACAGAATGGGTTACAGGCGCAGTTTCCCTCCCCCCAAACAAACCATGAATTACTTTCTCCTGTCGAATAGGATCAGCCTTCATTCGCTTCATAATTTTCTCCCCAACGTATGATCGTTGGGATCCCGAATCCAAGAGAATTCTAATTTTTCTCTCTCGATCTTTAACTTTAATTAGAACACATAAAGTTTGCAAATAAACTTTCTCGCTCTTACTGTTATTAGAAAGGGAAACATCCAACTTAGAGTCATTTTGTTTTACAGAACTAACATTCTGAGGACACATAAATTTTATATGATCACAACTGCAAATGGGGCATTTAATATTGGCTTTACATTGGTTTTTTAAATGGCCAATTCTTAAACATGAAAAACAAACACCTTTCTTTTGTACAAGTTGCCTCTTTTCATTTAAGCTCATATTTTCAGCTTTAAAACACTTAGCACTCATATGAGGCTTACCACAAAATATACAAACATTTTGCTTACCTTTACTGGTTTCATTTGTACTTACCAGCGCGGCAGCTGTTGCTAAATCTGAATTACCTGAAATAACATTTTTATTAAGACGCTTAACAGAATGAGTAAATCCTGATTGTGCTAATCTAATCATTTCTTCCGATTCTACTTCATGCCTTAAAAAACACATTAGTTTTTCAAGCGTTCTTTCAGAACTCTTTTCCTGTCCTTGTTCAGAAGTTCGACTCTGCTCCCAGGCACGTAAAATATTCTCAGGTAGGCACGACTCCACTAAAGGTCCTAAGAAATCAGCAAACTTTTCCTTGGTGCGTCCTAAGCTTTCCAGCGCTCGTAATTTACTTTCTATACTATCATAAAGTACTCCTAAGTCCGACGCCGTTCTGCCTGTTGTAGCATTCTTTGTAACAAGCCCAAGCAAATCTCTTACATAGATCTGCACCAGAAGGTCTTCTCTACCAAATCTTTCTTTCAGCTGCTCGATAGCTTTAGGATAATTCGCGGCGGTAACAGGAAAACTGTTCAAAAGTTGAGCTGCCTTTGAGCCAGGTACTGCACTTTGCACTAAGTACAAAAATTTATCTTCCGGCACAATATCCGCATCTTCATGAATTTTGGAGAATTGGCTCCAAAAGCCTAAAAATTCTCTTGCATCTCCAGAAAATTTTTTCAGCTCAAGCTTAGGAAGTTTGAACTTCCTGTTTTTATTTTCTTTGGGATCCAAAATCGAAACTGAAGCAATATCTGTAGTAACATTCGTCGAATTCAATTGTCCAATTTTATTCTGAAGTTTCACCTTTAAAGCTATAAAGGAATCTCTGTATCCTTCAGCCGTATTAAATTCATTTTCAAAATCAGCTTCCTTGGTTTGTTCTAAAACACTGCTTTGAGTACTGTCCAAGCGTTCAAATTTGTCAATTAGTTGCCCCAACAACACTTGCAATCTCTCAGGATCCGTACAAGTAGGCAATTCTTCTTCCACAATCTTCGTACTTAACGTAAACGAAGTACGTTCACTTTTACGTTTTGCTTTTAACAACTCCATTTTAACAAAACGCCTAAATCAAAACTACTCGAAATCACACAAACGTCCTGTCAAACGGACGCCAAACTTTTATGTTGAAACTAAATAACGTTTGCATAATCCGAGTTCAGAAAACAAAACATTTATTTTACATATTTTAAAGAAATAACGTTCTGAAACAACATGTTTCATCTACACAATCAATCGACGCTCTCACCAGAGCATTACGCCATCAAACTTGGCACACATCCAAAAGTTCAAATTGAAGAATTACAGAAGCGTTGTTGCCACACAAGAAAAGACATATAGTTACAACTTCACACAATAATAAAACAAAAACACACTTTTGAAAAATAGACAATAATAATAAAAATAGTAATAATAAAATTCTTAACAATATTTTCTCGATTATGCAACACTCGGGTTAACTCAATTACTTAACTGGATTCTGATGTATGTTTGGAAGGTTGTAATACTAAAAAGTGGCATAAACATTGAACTTTGAAGACACAAAAGAAACTAAAATCATACTTAAATTAATTAATAACATGTGAGTGTTACATCTAAAATGTAATAAAGTAAGACAGCTGCTTACTTGGAAATTAGAAATAGCTAAATCAATTTCATTGCACCTAAAACACAAAATATAACTAAAAGCTGGAATTAGAGACATAGTTAATGGCTTTATTTACGAGTTTCCTGATTATTCATAACAAAAGTATAAATCATAAGACATTGATATATATTCTTAAACTGAATTTAGCCACAAAATATTAATATATAGTATCTGATCTCTGGAGAAGCTAAGCACTAGGCTGGAGCGCTTGCAGTTAAGTACTAGATAAGTGTTTAATAAGCTAAAATCAATATAACTGCACTCAAATTTTCTTCCTTCACTGGTTACTTTAAATAATTCATGGATGATTACATAAAAGTAACTCGAAATCTGAAAAGGAAAGCCTAACTAAAAGGCTAAGTACTTAATTCTTACCCAATTTAGAAGAACGTCTGGTACTTACCAATTAGATAAGTACCAGACTTTCTAAATGAATAAGTTTTAATTTCGCTTAAAACTAATTAATTTCTTATTAAAATATTTGGATTCAAAGACTATCGAATCCCCCAGAGGTTTGAAATTTCAGTGCTAACTATATTTTCAGGCGCTTATTCCATCCTTCGATAAAGTAATTCTTTAATAATATATTAGTTTGAATTATCAGTTAATACTCAGTTTCCATTTGTAACGTGTGTTTATATCGTATTCTCCAATTTCCTCATTTTCATAATTAAACAGCAATATTTCCATACAAATAAACGTTTAGTCTTGAAACAAACAGGGCTGTTTTTAATTAATTCATTTGAATTCTTTTTTATTTAATCGCCTTTCCTTAATAACCGAGTTTACATGTGCTAGATCCAACTTGAAATTCATATCAGAAATTTAGAACTTATTACTTGAAAAACACGTCTCTTAAAATTAGGCAAATTGCTGAACCATTGAAATTAGATTCAATTGCTGGTAGAAAAAGAAAGACACATTCACTTCTATCAAATAGACAATCTTTGAAGACTTAACTGAGAAAATACGTTTGAATAATACATTCCTTTACTTTATATTCAAAAACCTATCACTTCTTTTGTCCATGAAAATTTCCAGAAAGAACATTTTAATACCAGGATCTATAGTGAAATATCTAAAATATATGAAGGGAAATCAGGCATTATAGTCTCTTTGATAAACGTTTTACGTCTTCGAACCATAGCGTCGCCCCAAAATGGTATTTTTAAGAAGTATACATTTAAGACACAATAACACGCCGAGCAAATACTAATTCAGAAGTCAAACAACAAAAATCAGCATAACAAAAATCATCACTGTAAAATTTGAAAATATAACCGCTGATTTTTGTTGTTTGACTTCTGAATAAGTATACATTTATCAGATAAACTGCAATTTATGGCAACCACGACGTTATTGCGTAATTTCACCTAGAAATATTGATTGCTTTATGGATATTTTTTTATATATAATCTGTTTCAAACAGCACAGCAGTATAAAAGGCTGACGTTCGACACTTTGGTTTGTAGAGTCATTAGGTTATTTTAAAGGTAAAACATGAAAAATGAGCAATGCCCTCGCCGAGACTCGAACCTGGACCTCTCTGCCAAGTGTGCTGCCGTTACACCACAAAACGCATGCAGAAAGGAGGGAGAAAACAACTAATATACTCACCATTATAAAGAGCGACTGGGTATTAGGCGATCTGGTGACCAAATCCTGGGGGTGAAGAATCATCATCCGAAAACCTTATATTCGGGCGCCACTGTAGAGTCGAGATTAGTTCGGGATTTTTGAAGTAGGAAACACAAAAAATGAGGGACGCCTTCCCCGGAACTCGAACCTAGTCCTCTCGAATACGCGCTTGAGCCTACAGGTAGATAGATATTGCTTTCAGTATCTATTACAGCGATATGATATATTTTGCGCATCTGCCGCAATGCAGCAGTTGAAGAAAACGTCTTTATGAATATACAACAATATATGATTGACCTTATCTGTTAAACTTTAGACGAGTGAAGAAGTACTTGAAATTCTTCATTACTCACACAGAGATGTAACATATAGTTTTTGAAATCGATCTTTAACTAGAATTCTCTACGTACAGCTTTTTTAGACGTGTGAAGTATGAATTCTAGTCCTTATCCTCTCTGAAAGACATATACGCGGGAAGATATTTTTCTACAAGAGGTAATGAAGAAAGCAATGCTCACAGTGTTAAAGTAGATATAACAGAAAAGTCTAATGTTTATTTACTTATTTTTCCTGAATGATTGTTGCTCTGTAAAAAATGTGATTCAGTAAGTCGGATTGATATTTGAACGAAAATAAAATGAGGCGTGTTAAGTCGTGATTCCGAACAGCAAAATTATTCTCAAAGATTTTCTACGAATTACTAACTAATATACATCATTTCTTTTTAGTAATACTTACGCCTGTTTTTTGATGCACATTGTATTTTATTGTATATTTTTTTGCCATGTTGAATTTCTTTAGAATGATTATAAAATTTTGAATCTCTCTGACTTATTATAGTAGAACTCATGATTTTGAACACAGGATTGTGTTTGTATATATCTGTAAGTAAAATTGGTAATGTATATATATCAGAATGCATAAAAATAAATGTAAAAGCACACAATTTTAGAAATATCAGTATGCATTCTTGTTCTTTTTCTATGCAGTATACTGCAATTGTATAGCATTATGCACATGTTGTGAGCCCATAAAAGACTTTTGACTTCACATAAAAATTGCTTTAAGTAAAGCAAATAGTCGTATAATAAATGGTAATTTTCTAAGAATTTAGAAATTAACATTTCACAAGATGTTTAGATTCGCAAGTTCGTAGATACGGACAAAAAATTGTATGTTATTTCAGAAAAAGTCCAATTTTGTGTCAAAATACCTATGTTAGAATAATGATATATATAAATCTAATATGTATCCTATGTCGCGATTTCGAGACATGAAAATCACAATTTATTTTCGTCAATCGGCCCAGTAGAACTGGAGCTATAGAACTGTACCTTTTTTTTTTTTTTTTTTTTTTTTTTCACATTGTACTTCTAAATGTATTACAGAATCTGTTAGCACATTTTTAAACGATTATGCTTTGCTGTAAAACAAAATATTCTGCTTCAAACTTTTTTTACATGAGCAGCGCAGCTATATTTTTGAAGGTATAAATTATCGTCTTCTACTTGATGGTTTTGTTTTAATGCAAAATGATTTTAAAGAAGCAGTGGATGAAAGGCTAAATTGTATTCTTTCCGAAGAAAATTATTCGTGTGTAGTTACTAAAACCATTGCGAAAGCCATTTTTTTTCGATATCTAAAGCTACGATAGGTAATGTTGTCGACAACAAAGAAAAATAAAAAACGTCAAAATTTAGCTTCAAATGGAAAAATTGTTCCAATTATGTAAAAAAAAAAAAAAAAAAAAAAAAAAAAAAAAAAAAAAAAAAAGAATATTTCGAATATCCAAAAGTGAGATCTATAATGTTAAAAGAAAATTCGCTAAGTCAAAGGCAGTTGCAAACTCAGATGTTCCGCCTCAATTGTAAACAAAGTGATTAATGATGATTTGTGTCTTAAAATGGCGAAAAAACATAATGTGCATTGTCTTTCTCCATGACATACTGCCGAACGCAGAACATCTGGAGAATTATTTATGAGATGCATTTGCCTCGACAAAAATGGTAAAATTTTGTCATTAAAGAGGAAAAAATGAGTTAAAACGTAGTTCAAAGAATCTAAAGAAAGTTTTTCAAATGGATTTATGATTGTTGCTAGATTTTCATATAACGACAAATTAAGAATAAATAAAGCGAAGAAAAATTTTAAGAACAACTCCAAATGTTATCATAGACATATATCATAACGAATTTCCAAATACGAAATATCTCGAAATTCATCGAGCATATATTTGTATGTTTAAAAAAAAAAATGTAAAATTTTTTCAGTCTCGAAGAGAAAAAGGATATATTCTTCAGTTCAATAGAAGCAATAGAATTTGGATTTATTCTGCCCTTCAGCTTTCTGGTTATAAGTCAAAAGAAAATTGAAAAAAAAAGTACGAATTAATATTTTGAAAACGGCTGAATGCATTTCAGCTACAAAATAACCCAGTTCGAATCATGCGTGAAGTTATGATCCTTTTAATTAGAAAAAAAAAAATAAATGCCTGTGAAAAGAATTCTTAAAGTTTGTAATGAGTGATATGTTTTTAAAAGTATCTTTAATATGATTTATGAATTAACTTTCCTCTCCTTACTTATCGAATGAGAAAAATTAATATTACAATAACGAAAAATTTGTCTTTGTCTGAAACAGTATTACAAAGTCCACAGTAAGATATAGTCTTATCATAATTAGATTGTTGTGGAATATTACATATCATATGTATTTAACAAATTTCCGACTGTAAATGAATTAAGCTGAGATAGGTTAATCAAAATAATTTTCTAATAAAGTTACTGAAGGAGTGCCTTTAAATCTCTCTATATTTAATAAATGAAATAAATTTTTACGACAAAAAAAAAGAAGACAGAAACTGAGCATTACTTTTCGGAATTCTGTTTAAAAAATTATTATCTTTTTCTTTACAGAAATTCATTTCAGTATAATTTTCTCTGATTTAAATCGAAAACAATTACTTTCACTCAAGACAAAGTTGTCAGAAAATATAGGCAAAATAATTAAGTCCCTTGCCTTCTTTACGCTTCCGGCTTCTAAGTAAAATACCCAATGGTTTAAATAATAGAATTACTAACTGAAATATTTTCACATCTCTTTTTACTCCTTGAGACAAACGGCATTATAAGGGATTCAATATTGCTATCTGTATGTCATAACTAATCCATTTCGAAAACATTCTAGCGATTCCCTAAAGGCCTATCCAGAATTATCTCTAGTATTTTAATTCTTCACCGCTTCAGAAACAATATTATCTCTGGAACATTGAAACTAAAACAGCGCATATAATGAATATTTTTTTTTGAAGTATTAATCCTGTTTTATGCCTAAGGGAAGACTAAAGAACACATTTTCTCTTACTGTCATCTTCACGTATATTTCATTAATATGATACATAACTCCTATATCCTTTATTGTTTAATCTTTCTCTGTGTGTCTATTTGTCAAACTGAAATAATGCTTATAAACGTATATTTAAAAATGTCTGAAATATCACTTTAACTAATACCTACCCAGTTATATGTAAATGCTGATCTCACTTTCTATTGAATAACATGTGCTGTTTGGGCATCACGCATGAATGAAAAAACCATTTTACCAAAATTTCTGCGAACATTTAAATAATAGAAAAAATATATGTCTAAGCGAATTATTAGTACCCCGATGATAAATACTAATCAATTTCATTCTGTTTGTTTCCGAAAGTCAAGTCAAATTTTTTTAAGTTAGCTCTAATATCGGTGGTTCTAAATGTTTACTGAAAATAAATAACTCTGAATTGTCAAATGCTTTTAGTGTAAAACCGCACTTTTTACGAACTGTAAACAAATATTAAATTCGCAATTACCGTATTTGTTCATACGTCTCGCTAGAAAGCAAACGTGTTTACGTAACACTGGAACAAATGCTTACGTAATATTTAATACGATTTTCTAGTAACCTATAACCGAAGATATTATTTGTTTTCAAACGGCTACATTTTTCAAGCAGCACGAGTCAGGTATCTGAAAGTTAATTACGAGGTAAAAGTTATAAGGTATTTCTTCCTCCACTTGCTTTGCACGCCTTCATGTTGTAGTGGTCAGCACACTCGGCGCGTATTCGAGAGGTCCTTGGTTCGACTCATTTGTCTCTTTTCCTGCTTTCAAGAAATACCTAATGTTTCTACAGTGGCCCTCGAACTGAAAAAGGTTGTGGATGATGATTCTTCACCTCCACGATTTGGCGATTGGGTACCCTAATCCCCAGTCGCCCTTTAAAAGGGGGCTACATAACATATTTCCCTCCTTCTTAGCATGCCTTCGTGGTGTAGCGGTCAGCACATTCGGCGAGTATTCGAGAGGTCTTTGACTCGAGTCCCGGCGAAGGAATTGCTGATTTGTCTTTTCTTCTGCTTTCAAAAAATACCAAATGTCTCTTCAAAGTATGAGATTTTATTAAAAAAGCTACGGGTTTATGACTTGTCTGACAGCTTAAATCTATAAATTTAGGTTTAAAAAATTAGCAACAAACTAAATAGATCCTTATGATGTCAGTCACTGCGTGTTTTTAAACAAAGAGATTATTGGATTTTCTGTTGGAATGTGGAATTTTATGAGCCATACCTTCACTTTTCTACAAAGACATATTTTGAAATCTCAAATACTGTCATGACTTTTCCAGAAGAACGAAAGTATTGTGAAGAACTTCGTAACTTCTCTCAGCACTATACAGATCATTTAAGTAACCTATTTCTTAAAGTCTCCTCAAATTAAATTTTGAGTCATATCAAAAATGAGACTTATTACAACAGTATTATATTCCTAGGTTTATAGCTTCAGCTGATGAAGAGGTTTGAGATAAAATTAATTAAGGATTCAAATATTTTTGCCATGATAATTAAATATAGAGTAACACGGAAATGGTTTTTAAACCTTTTTAGATTAACGTAGTCTAATTTATTAAAAATACAGGTAAATATGTTACAGACCTCCTTCTCAAAATAATATAGTCTTTATATAATTAAAAAAATACCAGTAAATGTACTACAGACGCAAAAACATTGTTTAAATAAAAAAAATATGAACAACTTAGCTACATAAGTATGTACAAGCACATAAGGCCACAGTAAACCAATTGCATTTAATAAAAAACTGAAAATTCCTATTTATTTGAACTTGAAAGAAAATTTTATCATGAATGGATAAATTTGTGCCGACGACATTTGATACAAAATACTTTACTACACACAAATGCATGAAATGTGAACCCCAATCAGGAAATTAAATAATCTTGTAACTGGTTTCTCAGAAATTGAAAAATTCTCATACAAAATTCTAGATTCTCACAGACCTCCTACGCATTTTATCAGGTTTCTTTCCTGAGTACGTAATTGCTTTTTATTATTTTTAGCCCAAAGGGAATTTGTGCCTGAAGGACATTTTTTTTTTTTTTTTTTTTTTCAATTTTGCGTTGGTTTACTATAAATGTCCACTAACATTTGGTGGCAACAGTTTTCACTTTTCAAACTGTTGCCACCAAATGTTAGAGGTCTGCATTGTATTTAAAGAAATTAAATAATGATAAAATCTGCATAAATGTATGTCTATTTCTCGCATTGTGATAAAACAACGGTACATAGCCATCGAAATGAGTAATCCTACTGCGAATATGGGCATGTGGAAGCCTAAATTTGAAATTTGGATTTGTTTTATTTTCGATTTCATATTTTGTAAACCTTTAGCGAATTTCAGATTAACAAACTCAAGGATTTCAAAGCGAGCAATGGTAACGTTGTACAGAAAAAAACATATTTATCTCCAACTCGTGAGACTCTGTATCGGCAATTCTAAAGATATGCTCAATTTAAAACTATTTTGCGATATTTCTCTTGAACTGAATTTTATGGTTTAATTACGAAGAACTTAATATTTAATAAATAAAGGTAACAGACAAAATGTTAAAAAAACGCCGCTTTGGACGTAATTTAAAATCTGAAACCTTTTTTTTTCGGGGGGGAGGAGGTCACTGTCTCCCAGATGCTCGTCTGATTAGTGTCAGTACACTAGTAACATATTAACTAAATCTTTAATGATATTAGCTTTTCGAAGACATAATAGTTCCTCTCTTTGAATTTGAGTTTAACAAATTGTACCTTCAGCTTACAGAAATTTATTTTTTCATCTAATAAAGAGGTATAAGTGTTTTAAAATCAAATCTTAAATTCGTTGATAATTAAACTTTAGCATAAATTTAATCAGTTCTCCTGTTCCTAGAAGTAAGGCGAATTTTCGTAAGTCATCATATAAACTTTGATTTTTAAAATCAAGAAGATAATTGAAGATAATTTCTGCTTGTGATCATTGTAAAATTTCTTCTACAGAAAGCCTATAACACAATTTATTTACTTAAAAACTGAGACAGAACTCACAAGTGTGGAGTAATATAAATGGATGTATTATTGCATTTATAGAGCTTTCAATTAATTAGTTCGAATTTAACACAGAAAATTTCATGAAATAATTCTTAATAAACAGACAAACAAAATAAACTTATTTTTTTCCAAGCGAACTACCGCTAAAATCAAAATTAAGACAGGTCATTAGGGGATATGAAATAATGAAAGCCATATTAAATTTTAAATCATAGAGTTGCAACTACAACTTTATTATTCAACTTATATTTGGCTACTTTTCAGCAGACTAGAATAACCGTTAACAGATTAATTAAATACTCATCAAATGTCACTAGCAAGGCCGCCGTCCTATTTCGGGTTTGGTGAAATCGTTGATTCTCTGTGCAAAAAGAGCTTAGGTGTTGCCAGTTAAGGTTTCAGATTATTAACTTGTACATTATGTTATTCTAAAGCAGGAAATGTGGAAAATGAGCAATGATTTCGCCGGGACTCGGACCTGGACCTCCCAAATACGCGCCTAGTGTGCTACATTTACATCCCGAAGGCATGAAGAAAGGAGGGAGAAAGTACCTTATACGCTATTCCGGTTTACTCTAATTTGCATTCTAGGGAAATTTGATGGAAAAATAAATTACAGAGGAAGAAAAAAAAAAAAAAAAAAAAAAAAAAAAAAAACGAATTAGTGTAAAAATACCTGACTTTTAAATAAAAACTTACCTTAATTCAGAAGTCAAACAACAAAAATCAGCGTTATATTTTTATTTTTTAACAGGACTAGTTTCGATGGTTTTACCGAACCACCATCGTCAGCTGCAAAAGCGGGAAAAAAAATTTAAAATTTGAAATACAACGCTGATTTTTGTTGTTTGACTTCCGAATTAATATTTGTTCGGCGTGTTATTGTACATATTCAAAAAGCCAACAGTTATGTTTCACAACTTCTTATATCATATTACTATATTCTTATAATAGTGCTCTATGATATATGACGCTACTAAAAATTCCACACTATGATATTGAAATATTTCAAGGCACCGTATATCACTTTACAGGTAAACAGGAAACTGCATACAGCATAGCGCAATATTAATCCATGCTTTTAGAAATTTGTTATAATTTTAATTAATATTTTTAAAGTTTGCAGAACATTTTAGAAAATTGTTCACTTACTTTTTTAATGAACTCTAGTTTTCATAATTCCTAAGTCTAAAATCATATATACAGAAATATCAGAAAAGTAACTCAAATTTTATACTCCAAGTACTTCGGAAAAATCTGCTCAGGTATTTATTTATATTTCAGTATTTGTTTTCTTTTTTATGAAATAAGCTTCATTCAAATAACGCTTAGATAACTGCTTTTGAAACATCGACCTGACTCATAAATGAAGCAAAAGAAATAAAATTTCTCGTGATTAGAAGTCGAGTTTAATCACTAGTTGATGATTAGAATTACTTGCTGATAGCTTGTTTTATTTTCAAATTTCCTAAAGCTTCAGTGTTTTCAAACGATCTCATCATTTTTCAGAAGAGATAATAAATAACAATTTTTAGCTATCGACAAGGAAAATCATTAAATTCTTGCTTTATTTTAAAGAAAGTGATAACACAAAACCGTTTACGTTTTATTTAAAATGTACTTTATTCGGAAATTTTAAATTTAAAGTAAGGTTCTTTTTCACTTAGAGCCAAGCATGTAAAAAGTGCTTTTTATTTGATCAAAACTTACAATTAAGCGTTATTTGTTTACTCTTTCAAACGCTGAAAAAGGAATCCTTCTCTTGTATTATTATCGCATTCAGCTTGAACATAAGATATAAGATACCAAGCCGTGAAGTACGAGATATAAATTTTTATTATTCATGCGAAAAACAAATAAAACTAATTATGTTTGAATTGAAAGAAAATACATAATAGGAAAGTAAGATTTATTTAAAATATTCTCTTTTTAAATAAAGATCTATATTTTTCAGATGTTTTTGTATTGTTCTGAATCGAATTTTTCTGTTATTATTCCGATTGTTCTGAAACGAATTCTTTGGTTTCAATTCAAAATATTTACGGTATTTTCATAGCCGTCTTTAATCTCTGGCATAGTATTAAAATAGCAAAAAATATTATTTAATTAGTTTTAGTACTCATTTTCTTGAGAATAATAGAAATTTGAATACATTAAGAGGCATTAAGCATCTCAGTCTTTGGTATATCATTTGAAACTAAATCAAATAAATTAAATGAAGGATAGGGAGGTTAGTCCAATGAACTTATTATGTGCACAGTATTAGTTCTTGAGATAGAAGCATATGTTGGTTAGTTTATAAAATTTGAGAAAAAATGTAAAGAAAGGAAAAGATTTTATTTTAAATAATGCAGATAGATGCAAGGTGTAATAAAAAATAAGATAATTGTGAAAATAAAAATTACGTTAAAAATCAACATTATGTTACTGTAAAAAGCTCATTTCATTCCAATCCCTTAGATATACTTTTTCTTGCTTCAGATTTACTTCTCCCAACTTGATGTTTCTTGTTGAAGAAACAGTTCTTCACTGCGCTTCTTGGAAATTTTACTACGCAGTCGTGGCTGTTTGGATATCCTGAATCGATTTAAAACATGGTGGCTGTTTAAATGGACAAAAGTCAGACGACGCATGATATTATACGCAATGAGTACAACAAATGAGCACGCGCAGTACGTTTTCACTTGACATAAACTGTTCCACACATATTATGTGCAATATGTTTTGTTCTGCACTTAAAATTTTCTTTAACTGCACTTACAATTGGGAACGTAAATATAATTTTTATCGTGACCAAGGTTTGTGCCTGCTGTTGGTTTAGGCTTATGCGCCACATAAGACTTGCCCAAGCTTGTCTCAATTTTAGTGGAGATTACCCAGACGTATAAGCGACACAGAGCTTGGAACAAATCTTCACTCGTCTCGAATTCAAATCAGGTGTTAAAATGTTTTGAATGCTGTAGTGGAAACTCTTAAGTTTCTGAAACATTTTCCTAGCAGTGAACCCCTATGGTATTGTATGCCGCATGGGGAGCGGTGCCTTTAACTGTGTCTGCAATTCATTACAAGCTAAGACAATAAAACTAAAATAGTGACGCTCCTGTGTCTGTGTTGCCATATTCCTGGGAGCCCAGTCCTGATTTTAATCTAGGTCTGCCAAGCTACTTTTCTTTTCTTTTACTTTACATTATGTTATGTTACTAAAACCACCTTTTGTTATATAGTGCTCCTTTCACTAGATTATTCCTTATAGGCTCTAAATTGAAGTTGTACGAAACAGAGATGTATTATTGTGTATTATTGCAGTCAACTGGACCTACATATAAACGTGAATATTTTCCATAGTTTTGAATTTATTCATTGTCTTTCGTTTGTACAACACGGATGAAGTAACAATTCGGATGTTTTGTGGCCACGCTATTGCATTATTAAATAGGCTGCGTAGTACATATAACAAGGATTTGGAAAAAAAATAAATAAAAAAAGATTTTTGTCTCGGATTCAGAGAATTGTTTGTTAAAGGATTAACTGAATTGAAAAATATGTCTGTAAGAAATTTTATGTGGAAATGTATTTTAATCGCCAAAGAAGGAGTAAATCTTTCATGATGTTATACTTCTTGTTCTTGGATCTGGCAGTGCCAGTTGAATGTCTGTTAGCCGTGAATAAACTTGGCAGTTTAGAAACCTGATTCGTAATGTTCATTTACCTTGGTGATTTGTGTGATTTGAATTAGTGTTTCTTGAACCAGGATAACTTGAAATATTGACGGTTATTATAATATTTTATATTTTTGGCGCCCAACATTTGCGCACGAAAAATTTTTTATTTAGAATGCAGTGTTGTCGTGTTAGTGAAAAATTATTCCTCGACACTGAACGTGGCAAGATAAAAGTTCAGAATACTTGTGAATGCTTTTCACCAGTAAAGTAACTTCCTAAATTAGGATTATACCATTTGAACCCTGCGCCAGGTAAGAGAATAAAGTTACTTTCGTTGTTGTTTTTATGGCAGACGATATTGTTAAATTGAAAGTTACTAGAAAAACTATGAGACAAGCTATTTCTAAAATAATAAATGTTCTAGAACCTAAAATTAAAAAAGACATTTGTGATAAGAATACGGTAGAAGAAAATGTGTTTTTGCTTACTTCTAAACAGTCTGCGTTGAAAGAAATTAATGAAAAAATACTGGCCTGTTTTAAAGGGGATGAGTCTGAAATTGAGAAAGAATGTAATACTGTGTTAGCGTATGATGAAAAAATGAGTTTATGTAATTTTAGGGCTAAAATGAAACTTAATTTAAATTCTCAGAATTTTTTGAATTGAAAATGAATCGAAGTGAGTTGAAATTTAAAATGAATGAAAATTGAGTGAAATTTTGAGTGAAATGAAAAAAATTTTGAGTGAAAATTGAAAATGAATCGCCTCGTAACCATACTGCTGCCGTAAAAGTCGAAAGCAAAACTAACATTCGGTTACCTAAAATTTCAATTCCTAAATATTATGGTGATCCTAGTTTTAAAGAAAGATTTGGACGAACAGATTTGGTAATATCTTCGCACATGAATAAACTCTTGAATCTTGAACCGGTTCGAAGTTCGTCCAATGTGAAAGCACTAAGAACATTTTACGATTCCGTCAGGAAGCTTCTAATTTAATAATAAACTAAGAAAAGAGATACAAATTACGCTGTTAAGGAGAATAAAAATAATTTCTTAAAAGGGGCAAGCATTCCTACTGCTTCGGCGTTAGCCACAGTGACTAAGCCGTATTGTTTCTATTGTAATCAAAATACACATTATGTAGAAAAATGCGAGAAAACAAATGAGCAAAAAAGAGCGATATTAAAATTCCATGGACGTTGTTACAAATGTTTTAAGAGAGGTAATGTATACTCCAGATGTAAAATGAAACTTCAGCCTTGTGAGTTGTGCAATGGTTTAAATCATAATAAGTTATTTTGTAAAAGTATTGTTCCTGAAGTGAAAGCAGTTTTAGATGTTAAACAGAAAGTAGTTACAGTATCAGATTCTTAGCAGAATATAGTTACATCCCTGTCGTTTAACTCTAAGACTCACTAAGAAACACACCTCCCCGCCCGAGTCTTTATTAAAATGCAGTTCCTGCAGACCACATTAAATCTCATTAGAGAAAGGGAAATGATTACATTGCCTCTGGAACACACGTGGAAAGCGAAATGGTCCTATTCTTGACATCTTAACTCATATTTAAGCCCGTATTTTGACGACCAATTCCCTGTCGAGGAATCCGCTGCTGGGAAACCCCTGAAACAGAATTACTACATAAAAATTTAGTAATAGGCTAAAACAAGTACTTCTTCTAGATTCTTTAACTAAGTATTGGAACTTCATTTACTCATAATGGAGCTGCAGTTGCATTTGAGAGCATTCGTGATGATGTGAGCATTGACGAAATCCTAAAGCAGTTGAGAGAAACTGAATAATTGCTTCGAGATGTTACTGGGCTAACAGATAAAGATATTTTAAAAAGTACTTTCAAAATAGTTATGTTTAATTCTAGAAGCTAAATTAATTTTGAAGTTTTCATTTCACTGGAAATCTAGGAGAAAACAGACAAGCGGCAGTTTCACGCCTATTTGGCATAGAGCTAAAACTTAAAGCTTGAAAGAACGTTATAAACAATTTGTGTCCGAACATGAAGAACTGAGACATATGAGTTTAATTAAATCAAAAGCAGCGTGTTAACAAATAAGTGTCACCTTCCTCACCACTTTGTATTTACATCAGATAGGGATACGACAAAACTGCGTATGAGTTTTGGTGCTTCATGTATGTTTAATAACGGAAAAACCATTAAATTCTACATTATGTTTATGTCTAAATATGCAGCATGCGGGGGGGGGGTTCAACGCTTACAAGTTTCAAATTGCATGCTGTGGAATTTGCGACAGATACTGGCAAAATGTATAAGCAGGCTGGTATATCTCAAGATGACAGAGATTTCAAAAGATATTTTTGGCAAAACAGTTGGCAGCGATTCAAGACGAAATACGGGACTACTGATTAAACACGGTAACTTATTGTACGCTTCTTCGTTTCAGGAGACGGAAAGCTTGAATTAATCGTGATGGGGTGGGAAAATGACTCTCCTCGTATCTCAGAGATAATAAGAAAGGGTTTTTACGTGGATAACATTGTGTCTGGCTCGAAATGGGCTGAAGTGGCTTTTGATATTTGTAAGCGCTTATCTGAGGCATTAGAAGCTGGAGAGTTTACAGTAAGAAAGTGGAGAACCAATAGATCTTTCTTTTGGCCATCATTTATAGAAAAATTAAATTGGTTCATAGATCTGCAATTTATGCCTAATGAATGATCTAAGGTTAATTACCTAGGGTTACACTGGATTCTGTGTCAGATGCCTTTTATTTAAGATTGCCTTGGCAGTTAAAGAAGCTTCACAAATTATAAAATATTATAACAATATCGAGGAATTTTTTATTCTCTAGTATTTTTGTTACGGGCTATGTTAGTTGTGAGGACCATCTATCAACAAATTTGGATTTATAATACTGATTGGATTGATCCAGTTAATCATAGTACTGCTAAAACTAGGATTCAGTTTCCAAGTGAATTTTGAGGTGATAAATCTATTAAATTCTTAGATGTATTCATGAAGGAAAAAAATACAAGCGTTTTATGATACGTCTGCGATTCCATATGCAGGGGTAATCTATTACCGGGAAGAACTTGACGTTAACTGTAAAGATAAATATTTTAGCTCCATATGGTGTAATTTTAGCTACCTAAGGCCAAATGTAAAGATCGATAATTTAGTTACCTGTTAAGTTTGTTCCTGTTAAACCCCTAACTGCTCTTAGATCGTAACTGAGTCCCGCTCATTTATTGTCGAAGATTGTTTGTTCCATTCTGAATAATTTGATTAAAAGTAATTTTAAAGTTTTTGCATGGGCAGATTCTGAGGTTGTAATAGCATGATTATGATCGCCTCCTTGTAGATGGAAAACTTTGACTGATTATCGAACATCGGAAATTTTGGAGGTTTAGCCAAGATTTGTTTCACTTCAAGTTCAGTCTGAATTTGATCCAGCAGACATTGTTACCAGAGCAGTTTCTTAACAACAGCTCTATAAACGCGACTGTATTATCAAGGTTCGAGCTGAATGAAAGGAGCCTCTTCAGCCTGGCGAGCTCTGAAGTACCAGTGCCATTGAGGATAAGTATGTTTAGACTGAGGAAATTTTCTTTCCCTGGATTATTCCTTACAAGTTGAAAAAGGATCAGCCTGGTTAATTGAAGCAATTCATTAGGCTAAATAACATTCTGTTTTGATTTAAATGTTGACATATCTTCTAGGGTTTATTCGTCTTCAATCAATTTACCATTTCGAAACCGAAAAGTCGACATGTAAATTTATTAATCAAAACTGTAGAAATCAAAATCATGTTAATACAAGCGTTGATTAAATGGGGCTAGTCGAAACTGATTCAGTTATATACATCTTCATAAAACGACAAAATAATTGGGAGTGATTCTTACGGATTTCCGTCTACACTTTCACATTTTGCTTCCTACAGATAATCGATCTTCATTTTAAACTGATGTATTAGATGAACTGCAGGAAGATGCATGATATTCCTTTGGAGAATAATTTAAGCTATTTTAAAATTCTATTGTTTGCAAATGACTTCACAGGATTTGTATTACATTAGAATTGTACACGATTCATCAGAGATATTTTTCGTCTTTTTCCCGCAACAGTTCAACTTCTGAATAGTTCAATAGTTATCGTTTTTAGAGAAAACGTGGTTGAAACTCGAAATTGCGTAGGAAAAAAGATTAAATTCCTATTTCCAAACTAAATAAACCATCTTTCAGATTAATTAGATGAGAACGAATAAAGCATTTTTTCACTGAAGAACTATAGATTACATTCGAAATTTTTAAAATTGAATTATTACTTCGTATCCGATAAAAGGTGTGTAGGAATAAAATGAAAAAAATAATATCACCTATTTCAATAATTTATCTTGCTTGATTACTTTCTTTAAAATTTAATTATATATATATATATATATATATATATTAATAAAAAATATGGAGAAGAAGTTTCTTAGTTTAGTTAAATTTAATTATCGTTTTAATTACTTATGATATATGATTTGAAAATCAAATAAATGAAACTACATTTGTTAATTAACATCAAATAATTCCAATATACCTCAAGCAAAGCAGCATAAATGAGAATAAGTTAATATAATAAATATATTGGAAGGAAATCATAAAATTGAAATATTAACATTATAACTTGAGTAAACTCTCAAATATGTCAATAAAAAGAAATCTGCTCGGTGTTCAAAGAATTAGGTACTGTGGAAGACGTGAGTTTCTTTAAGTCTGCACCATATAAAAAGTGTATTTTCCCAATAAAATACTTTTTTGTGTGCTTCAATATTTATTCTACAAACAAATCTAAGAACGTCAAAGTAAATAGAAGTTAGCTAGAAGAGATTGTATTTTTGAAATTAAAAGTCATCATAATATATTTGCACCCAAATAAATTTTTGTTTCGTGATGAAAGATAGTACAAAAAAATAACTTTCTTATCGAAGTCAAAAAGCTCGTTTTTACTACAAACATCTCTATCTGTAAAAATACAAAAATAAATCTGACACTGCATATCATTATTCACAATCCGTTTAATGTAAAACACACTGTCATACGGAGATTCAAATCAAACAACAGCAGAAAATAAGAGCAAAGACTTCAATCATATAAAGATAAAAATAAAAGTCAATTGTTTCTTCAGTCAAAAAATAGATTTCAAAGATACAAAGGATTGCATGAAACTAAAATTTATTTCAAAGACGCACCAAATAACTTGGTAGCTAAAGAATAATTTATTATTAGGTTTATATATTTAAAAGCAATTATTGGTTATTTGAAGGAATTAATCATACAAAACGTATTAGCAAGAGAATATGACACAATCTCTGTCACGAATTATCATCGTTACGTCTCTTTTTTTTTCTTCGTAACACCTTCAAAATATATTCAATAAAATTGGCGCAGTTTGGGCGTTTCTGGTACGAGCAGATATCCATTTTTCAATGAAGCATAAATTTTTGGTGAATTTGAATTCCGTTCTTTCAGATTTTGGCTTCTGTAAATTGTGCTTTTGATCAGAGCAAAATTATCATTCTACGGAACGATGAATCATAATCTGAGCGCATATGAATTAAAATAGTGTTCTTTTTTAATACTCTAACCGATTACTAAGCAAGCTTTTGAAGTAAAACTCTGTTTTGAGGCAACGCTCTGGTATACAATAGATTAAAAACTATTTGAAATAATTTATGATGGTTAATTGAAATAATACGCGTAGTATAAGACTTATATGAGGAGTATCATTCGCTTATAGTATCCGCTCCTCTCTCTGAACTTAATGGTACATGTGCACCGCAAAAAAATTCATAATGTAGATCGTGTATTCCTAACTTCATTTTTGATTTGACACCTTATAAAAAATTTATTTGACACTTTTTTTTCATTGATCTAATTACATTTTGTAGAAAACAACATATTAATACCACAAATGACTGCACATAAATGATAAAGATACGAATTATATTCAGAACACAAAATACAAAAAGCTTTGAAAAAATAGCTTATTTCAATTATTATTATTATTATTATTATTATTATTATTATTATTATTATTATTATTATTATTATTATTATTATTATTATTATTATTATTATTATTATTATTATTATTGCGGTTTTGATTTGGTATTGGTTATTAGTGCTATAATTATTGTTATTATTACTATTGATAGTATTGTTGTATTATAACTATTTTTAATATTATAAATATAAAAAGAAGAAATTTACTGACGCCATTTAATTAAACAAAAGCTTAATTTTAAATAATATAACGTTTGAGCTGGAAGTATTGATACAGTTCTTTTAAATAACTGCATTCAATTGCCTAAATTATTAAATCATCTCGATCACAGTGGATCATTGACTTGACTCAAGCCTACGTCAACTTGGTAAAAAGAGTATCAGTTAACAATGTTAGTTCTGTAACAACTTTTATATTTAGATACTTCTCTTGGATGATATTTAAATATCAAAATTTAGAGTACATGTGTTGTTTCGAATAAGACACGATTTTGTATGATATAGATTTCTATCAATAAACAATTAATTAGCAAACAATTTTATTCATATTTTTTGTAATCAATAGGATCTGGATTATGCTAATAAGTTAGCAACCCAAGTTACCTTCGTTTTGCATATTGGGCTGATTGACTCCCAGTCAATTCTTTGAACATCTCTAACTCTCTTTAATATTTCATTGACATCCGGAAAGTCTATAGTGACACTGTTGAGAAGCCCTGATATAGATTAAAATATATTTTGAATGTCTGAGATATTAAAATGCATATCGCAATCAACATATTATTTTTACACAATAATTTCTCAATTAATTTCCAGTAGCTCTCACTTAGTTCAATATGTTTATAAATTCAAGAAAGAAGCTTGACAACACATGCAAGAGGTCTTAAGAGATTTGATTACCGTTCAAACTTTTTCACATCTCTATACGTATACTCTAATCAATACATTTACCCTAATCAAGTAACCTAGCCTAACCTAAACTCAAGCATAAAGTAAGTGTAAAGTAAGTGATAAAAATCAACAAAAGTGGTGTCTTGAGCGTAGGAGCAAAGAAAGAAGAAATAAGCTCACTCTAACTCTCCGAGAAAACAAGTCTCTGTAAGAGCTGAAGAGGTACACAGATTTAGAAAAATAAAGCCAAAAGTGATAATATAGACTGTGAATGAAAAGATAACGAAGGAGACTGTGGTCTATGTAGTTTGAACCCAGAATGATGAATATGAGGATGCTATTCTCGAAGTGAAATTCGCTATTAAATGAGGGTACTGTAACAACTGAATTTTAGATGTGGACTCCTACTCCTAAACGATGATGCTGCGAGTCTGAATAAGGCATGAGGCACTGACTAAGGATGACTGACAATTCCTAAGGATTAAACAATGTCACAACTTTTATGGTTACGAACACGCAAAAAGGAACTTTGAAGAAGAACAAAAGTGTTCTAGTTGCGGAGAATCTGAACATCTTAAAAATGCCTGCAAAGCAAAAAAAGCTTCTTGCTTCAACTTCAGGAAGGCAAACGAAACGGTTATGTTAGATCTGCAGGTAAATCATGATGCAAAGTAAAAATCTTGCAACTGCAATAAAATGGAGTTTTATATATTCAGGCGACAAATCAACTATATGTAATAAGCGCGTAATTGAATTCAATGCTCAGCACAGTCAGGGTGCAGTGCTCCATCTGTACGTAGATATAGCAAATGACGTAGCTGCAATTTTGACATGCATGCAAGAGCCTTACACTTATAAAGGTAAATTAAAAGTATTCAAAACATAGGGCGTAATATTCAGATAAAGATTAAAAATCAGCGGTCATAGCCATCAGCCCCGATCTTTTACCGTATTGGAAATTTATATGTCCAGTACAAAAGAATATTTATATCAGAAAATGACTTAAAAGTTTTGATTTCGGGAAGTTCTCCGTGCTTATTAATTTCTCTCAAATGAATATTAAGGAAAATTAAAAGTTTTATACGAAAGTATGAACACATATATATTGTGCTCTCAAGTGACATTAATGAAAAGATTCCACCTCAGGATCCACGCGAACCCTAAATGGGATGCAAATATGCTAATTAACAGATGCAACTGGTTGTTAACTGTCAAGATCTAGAATGATCCAAATATTATCGAAACATGCACAGCAAATAAATACACAGAGAGCTTATGTATTTTTAGAATGATTTTTAGAACCAAATGCTTAGAAATAAAAATTTTGTCCAACGGCTTATTATTTGAAGTACAGTGGACTGTTCTTAAGTTTATTCGTTTTTCGAAATTTTTCAAGCGTGCATACTGTGATTGAAATAATATTTTTGAGTTTAACGAAAAGAAGTGTTCCTATTCCCTAATTCAAAATGATCGTGAAGTGAGTCGAATTAAAATTTCGAAATGCAAAAATAAGCAACATTATGCATCGGAAAGGAAAATTTATCAACCATTACTTCCACATGCCACTATTTTCCTACATGGTACATTTCCTACATTGCTACTTTATTTCTATGCGTTGCTACTTTCTAAACTACTGGTATTGACTTTGTAGGTTCTTTACATCTTAAAGACAAAACAAAAGCATATATTATCTTTTTATGACCACAGTGTTGGTTACATCCGAAATCATCACGGCAAAACATAGTGGGCGAAAATATCACGGAGAAAACAAGACAGAGATAAAACGTCGTGGGACAAAACATCGTGGGAGAAAATAAAGCAAGGAGATACCATTGCAGTTCTAAAACATCATGGTACAAAATCTCGTGGTTCAACATAAAGCGGTTCAAAAATTTTACAGTTTAAAAACATTGTCGTCGAAAATATCCTGGTAAAAGTGAAGTACATACAAATCATCGCATGACAATAACATCGCACACAGGCGTATTTCAAATCCCATATTATATAACTGACTTTCATCACAACTAATAAATCGATGTACAAAACATTTATTGGAAGCTTATACATGAAAATGTCATTTTACATAGACCTCAGCCTCCTTCGTTATCTTTTCATTCACATTCTAGATCATCACCTTTGGTTTTATTTTTCTAGATCTGTGTACCTCTAGAGCTCCTTCAGAGATTTGTTTTCCTGGAGAGCTTCTTCCAGTGAGTCTATTTCTTCTTTCTTTGCTCCTACGACCTAAACACCGACTTTTTCGATTTTTATCACTTATTTTATGCTGACCTTGAGTTTAGGTTAGGCTAGTTACTTGATTAAGGTAAATGCATTGATTAGAGTATACGTATACAGATGTGAAAACGTTTGAACAGTAATCAAATCTCTTAAAACCTAAAGCATGTGTTGTCAAGCTTCTTTCTTGAACTTATATTGAACTGAGAACTTCTGGAAATTAACTGAGAAATTATTGCTTAATGTAAAAATAATATGTTGATTGCGATATGCATTTTAATGTCTCAAACATTCAAAATATCTTTTAATCTATATCAGGGCTTCTCAACAATGTCACTATAGACTCGCCGGATGGAAATGAAATAAAAGGGAGTCAGAGATATTCAAAGAATTGACTGGGAGTCAATTATCCCAATATGCAAAACGAAGGTAACTTATCCGCATGGTAACTTATAAGCATAATCCAGATCCTAATGATTACAAAAAATATGAATAAAATTGTTAATTAATTGTTTATTAATAGAAATCTATATCATAAAAACTCGTGTCCCATTCGAAACACACATATGTTCTGAATTTTGACATTTAAATATCATCCAAGAGAAGTATGTCAATATAAAAGTTGCTACAGAAATAACATTATTAACTTATGTACTTTAAGAATAAACGGAAATAAAACAAAATATAATTTTTCACTAAAATTATATGAGATTAACAAAGTGAAAGGAAAAAAATTGATAATTAACTAACCACATTTTATAGAGGTAACCTTATGCAGTGCAGTTATTTATCTTACTTTTTCTAAGTCTTTCTAGATTGTATTTTTCACAAAAATTATCAAGAAAATTTTATAAAAAAGATTAATTTATTGCTCGCCTTTGTTAGTTAACTATGTAAATTTAAAATTATATTAAATTCTTTAAGCTGCTTTAATTTTCTACTCTTTTTCAGTTTTTAAATGCTTAAGTTTCTTTTTTTTTTTTTTTTTTTTTTTTTTTTCAGAGAAAAATTTCTTAGTTCATTCGCGATGATTTGTAGATACTTTAATTTTTACCACGATATTTCCGACGAAGATGTTTTTAAACTTTGAAGTTTTTGAACCGCTTCATTTTTGACCATGATACCGCGATGTTTTAGAATTGTGATGTTTTCTCTTTGCTCTCTTTTCACCCACGATGTTTTGTATCACAACGTTTTCGCCTTGCGCTGTTTCCTCCGCGACGTTTTTGGCTTGATTTTTTAGGCGGACACCGTAGCGTTGCCTTCACCTAGAAATTGTAACTTCATTATCAACAGAAGCTTTCTATCATTTTGTTCTTAGACGTGGAAGGCACTCAGCAATTTATACAGACAATGGAACTAATTTCATTGTTGAAAGCAATGCTTGGGCCTCCACTGAATGCAAATATTTCTCTAAACAGATGGATGACGAGTGCATTACTTGAATGTTTATACTACTTGGGGCTCTATAATGGGAAATTTCCTCTGGGGGGGGTCTGATTGGCATTAAGAAATTACTGTTAAAAAATCTTTCGGAAAGCCCATCTGAACTATGAGGAGATGTACACTAGCATGTGCAGTTATGGAGCTATACTTAATGATAGACATTTACGACCAACTTTAAATTTCTTAAAGAAAATTCAAAATGATTCAGTTCCTAATTTCATGTATGATATTGATACGAAAACTTTAAAATGCGTACTACGTTAGATCTAGAAAATGCGCGAGGTTTTTAGAAAGAAATTTCTTCAAGAATATCTTGAATCTTTAAAATTATCATAAAAGAAGACAGAGCTTGTGATTTTAAAGAGGAGACATAGTTTTAGTAGTCAGTAATAAGAGAACAGGATTATTTTGGCCTCTTGTAGAATATTGGAACTGTTTCCTAGTACAGGTGATAGAAGTCAAGATGCTAGATTTGAAACGCAGAATGGAGAATTATTTCGAGCGGTTCAAAATCTCTATCCATTGGAGATTTTATCACGGAAAGAGGTATTCAGTTATCAATTATTGTCGCAATTTGAATGACAAGTGTAATAGGTTGTCTAAAATTACAAAGCCTGAAAAGGAAGAGTTACCTATTCGGGAAAATAAAGAGTTGCCGAAAGTTGCTACGTTCGGAAGGAATAGTCCGGAAAGTTCAAATATCAGATGGCTTATAAATTTTATCGTTCTTATTAATTTTCCTATACTACTGTATTTTAAATTTTTACATAGTGACAGTATTTTACATTTTTGTACTTTTAGAACTATGCATTCGGCAATTTTATGGGTAGTCCTCACAAATGTGTATGCAGTTTAAGTGTCAGGACTTTTTAACGTTTTTTATTATTATATTTTTGCAAGGTTCTATTTAACGTTTACATTTGAAGGTGGGAGGATGATAAATATTAATGTATTAGGCTAGAAACATCTACAATTTCAAGTTAAAGCATTTTTATGGCAGCTGCGATGTACTCGGGGAGCCTTCTTGATGACGTTTAGAATTCTAAAGACTGGATAAGCTTGCCATTTTTTATTTATGTGCATTGGCGTTTTAATTCAGAGTTTCATTCTCTTTAAGTTTTGACTATATTTGTTTTGATTTGAGAGTTCACTCAGCGGAAAATGTGTCCTCTTGGGAGCATTTGCACTTTTAGAATTATACATTTCTATTTTCCGTTCAGATATCGTATCTCAGGTGCCGATGTTCTTTTGCCTACAATTAGTTGCATTCAAACCCGTTTGCGTTATAAGGAAAAAAAATGTGCAAATCCTGAATGCGTTCATTAGTTGTGTTAGTTGTAACTAATATGTCATCTATATATATGAATAATGATTTACGTAAGATTATGTCCTAAGATTATGGCCACCGCTCTTTGCAATGTAACGGATGCAATGCAATATCACATAAACCAAATGATATTATAAGAAAGGAATAAACGCCTTATCTTTTGGTGAAATAAATGCAGTTGTTGCCACATCCCCCGGTTTCATATATATTTGAAATATGTGGTCATATATCCTGTGAATTACATTTTGCTAATTATTCCCTAAGTTACTAGTAAGATGCAGGGCTGGACCATAGCATAGACAATTAAGACAAATGTCTAGGGCCCGATTTGGGGGGGGGTAGTCAAACCGCCTACTTGTTAAAAAAATTTTAAAATAAAATAAACAAACATTTATCCATATACTCAATTAAAATTTAATCTAAATGTACAGGTTTTCTTTCGTTATCAATATGCACTGATATAATTGGTCCACTGTACAAGAACAACATTTCGCTGACTATCTAATCTGTAGGGTGGGGCGTAACACGTGATATTATGTGCGTATTGCATGGTGCGCAGAAGTCTAGTAAAAACATTAAACATAGCAAGAGTAGAGATAAAGAATAAATGCTTCTTGGTAGAGAGACGATTTTTGTTCTAAATATTAAATTTCTGGAACGATTAGTTAGTTGAATTGATGAATTAGCTTTTTATGTAATAAATTCAAATATTTTATATAAAATAAATTATTGTCACCCTTCCGGGGCGAGAAAAGAAAGCGTAAGCAGAAAATGCAGAAAGAAATAAATAAACAAAAAATGCTTGTTTAAATATGCTATTAATACAGAAACAGGTAATAATGACGCGGAAGTTCGGTCTGAAGAAAATATTATAGAAAAATTAGTTGGTGAATATTCAGGAAAAAAGAAAGTACACTCAGAAACGAGAGAAAGCAATGAAACCGAATTTGAAGTAATATAAATGAAGAAACATAGAAGGTATACCAGATATTGTGGAGGAAAACAAAAATGCAGGTGATGAAACAGAAATTCAAAATATACAATGTATACCTTATAATGTTCCTAACTGCATCGTCTTTGCTGAACGTAAAGAAACCAAGTGAACCATTTAGAGACTGCAAGGACCTAACGACAATGTCCAGAGAAGGTTTAAAACATCCTTTTAGTTACTCAAAGTAATAATAACAATTGACGTCTTTTACGTAATATGTGACAAACGAAATTGCTTTTACGTAATATGTGACAAAATATCTTTCGAATTAAAACTACATAACAAAAGTTAGAAAGTCATTAATGACTTTTTAAAAATATTTCATACAAACTCTAATGCCAATGTATCAATTGAATCTGAAAATACCACATTATTAAAAAAATGGTACAGTGAAGACATTGATTCAAAAGAATTGGACAAGGAACTGTTACAGTTTCTATTACTTTGTAAAAGCCAAAATTTAACGAAGCGATCTGACATATTACGATTTATAAAGACTACAAAAGTTGGTGGAAACCTGCTTGTAAACGGTGTATCGACATTTCCAAACATGGAAATCATATTACTTATATTTTTAACTTTGCCTGTATGGAATGCATCTGGTAAAGATCGTTTTCGGCGTTAAAACGCATGAAACGCTATTTAAGAAACCCATTAAGTCAAACAAAATCAACTTCTTTAGCTGTACTATACATAGAACGAAATGCATTTAACAGTATTAATTACGAAAAAATAATTCATAAATTTGAAGAATTGAAAGCCAGAAAAAATTATTTTTTAATTACTTTTATAACCATTTTTTTTTTCAAAATTACGGTTTTTGATATTTAGCAGAATAAATTCCGTTTTCTAAATTTCTTTCGTACCAAAAAAAAGTTCCAATTCTGTTGACTGCGTTTATACATAACCAAACTCATGTGTATAATTATACTGACAACGGAAACTGTATTCAAATTTAACTGACTATTTTTCTTAATTATATATATATATATATATATCATTTATTATTGTGTTAGAAAGTTCTAGTAAAAATTACAGGGCGGGGGACGGGGGACTTCATGTGAAGATTATATATATATATATATTTTTTTTATCAGAATTTACCCAGTAGGCCTCTTTTATGATCTCCTCTTTAAATTTACAACTGCTTCCTGAATCCAAGTTCTTCCTGAGTTAAAAATCGGTTGAACTGAATCCGTTGTTGGGATTAAAATGGAAAACTGCTGTTTGGATTAAATAAGCAGAAAAATGGAAATAAGTGAAGTAGAGTATTTTGTGAAAGACAAAACAACCACAAACGTCTCAAATGAAGATGGTGATTATTGTAGAACTTTATTCGTTCCTTATTCTGCCTCGCATTATTGGGCTGACGCCTACAAATAAAACTGATATTTCTAAAAACCATTTTCCGAAGGAAATTAAATTAGCAGATCCTACCTTTCACATATCTAACAAAATTCATGTATTATTGGGTGTATTATTGGGGTATGTATTATTTTTGAAATTGTTAAATGTAGGATGATTCAGATCGTTTCAAGGCTGTTGTCAAGTAGTGATTTTGGTTATCTGGTGACAGGTTCGACTAAAAATTCAGAATGTTATAATTTTCAGGGTTAATTTCAGACGGTAATAATTTTAATACGTCAAACAACTGTTCAACTTAAAATCTTTTCCTGGCGATATCACTGAAAATTCAAGTAAAATCAAAACGTTCGGAAAGCAGTACTCTGAAGAGAATTTAATTTCTACAAATAAGAGAAATGAGAAAAATGAAATATACTTTAAGGTTGTAAGGATCTTAAGTTTTACTAACGTTTATTTTATTTTAAATCTTTACTATCACTTCTTATTTTCTACTTCCGGCCAGAATTATAAGCGTGAAGGTTTTTATGCAAAGTTTGTCTGGCGAACGCCAAGTATTTAAGTGTGGCCTTTTTGCCAAGCGAAAGAGAGGAAGCAGTAAGTCAACGCAGGCCGCTTACCTTAGAAGTTACGCAGTTGCTATTTGCCTTCCAGGCCAGAGGTTTTAATCCTCTTGATAAATTAAACGTATTGTAGTGTTCACAGTCTCTGTGCTACATACGCTTCCTGTTATTATAAGGCCAATCTTCCACGTGTATTATTCTAAAGTTAAATTAGAGTTTAGTTTTATTTTTATACTTTTTTCGTTAGACCCCGAGTGGAGGGTCAGTGTATTCCGAAGTACGGAAGTTATTGTATATAGAGAAAAATAAAGGGTTTTGTATACCCTTCGTCTGTATCCTGTCTACTTACCACAATTAGTGAACATAGCTTTAGTAAGCTCTCTGTTCCGAGTCAGGTCCTTGTATGTTCCCGAAGAAGGTTAGAAGGAGCATTGAACCTGATAAGGTTATAAAATATAACCTTCTTTAGTAACATAAACGAGACGAGAACACTGGAAGACTAATGTGAATTATCGCTGTGTCTTTGAAATTACAATGTACACTTGGAAAATGCGTAAATGTCTCTTTATTTAACTCAGATAAATTAACAGAATATACAATTTGTGCTAAGAAAACTAGCCAGCATTTATAGCGTAAATCAAAAGTAATGTTGCGTGCGTACGGGTTCGTTATGAAATGAATGCACAAGTCCGATGAAAAATGAACAAAAATTTATTATTATCAGAACGAAAATGCTTAAATTTTCTCAAATTATCATGCAGTATTACAATATCTCACAGTAGTTATCTTTTAACTACTCAAATATCCAATAGAACGTAATTCAAAACAGCTAAAGAACGCTAATCCGCGAATTCGCTACAATCAACAAGAGCAGTTTTCTAAACAACAACAAACTAAGCAAGCAACTACTACGAACTGAGATGTTTTCCTCCTTTTATAAGATTTTAAAATCACGCGCTAGAATTTTCCAGTACTTTCTCGAAATCAAAAAGAGATATTTATTTATTTAACGCACGCGCTCTTGTATTTTTAATTTTTCCGGCTTAGCTTTCTTTTAATATTCGTCACGCGCTGCACTGCGCGAGAAATAAAACCATTTAATTTATAATTGAACTAACATTAGCTTTTTAAATAGCAAATTCGTAACACTGCCCCCTTCCCAAGGACTGCACGTCCCGGGCAGTACAATCCCTGGACAGGAAGCTAAACTTACAACTGTGGCATAAATGCATTAATAAGCATTACATTACAATATTAAACAACATGAACAATAAATGCAATAAATAAAACAAATCAAATGCTATCAAATACAAATCAAACACTAAATGCAAATCAAATACTAAATACAAATCAAATCAAATACACATTTAAAAACAAAATGGACCATGGTCTTATACTATTTACAATTATTTACATTATGTACTATGGCCATAGTAATGAGCTAACCTGTCGTAATGAACGACTTTAGGTTTAGAGTTCGAAGACTTACGAATCCGAACCACGACGTCATTCAGCCTTTTTAGGACTGTATACGCGCCATCCCAAGGTGACTGTAATTTCGGACAAAGTCCTTTCCGTCGAGTCGGATTCCACAACCACACCTTGTCTCCTTCGTGGAACTGATGTTCAGTAGCTCTTGTGTCGTAGCGGGTCTTCATCTTCTCCGTCGCCAAGTTGACTCGCTCTCGTGCAAAGTTGTGCATCACTTCAAACCGGGCCAGGAGATCTTGAATATATTCCTCAGACGATGAAGCAGCATCCGGAGGGCGGCCAAACAATAGATCACAAGGCAGACGAAGATCACGACCGAAGAGCATCTGTGATGGAGAATAGCCGGTAGTCTCGAGGACAGCACTGCGGTAAGCCAGTAAAAAGAGTGGTAATTTCTTATCCCAGTCCTGCTGGTTTCTGGAAACCACTAATGAGAGGTTATTAAGGATGGTTCGATTGAACCTCTCTACCATGCCGTCCGACTGGGGATGTAATGGCGTCGTTTGGGTCTTGTCAATGCCAAGTAGTTTGCATAGTTCTTTGATTACTGCCGAGGTAAAATTCCTTCCCTGATCGGAATGTAACTGAAGAGGCACTCCGAACCTGGAAATCCAGTGCTGTATCATTACCTCAGCTACTGTGACAGCCTCTTGATCAGGAATAGGATAAGCTTCAGGCCACTTGGTGAAGTAATCAACGACAACGAGTATGTATTTGTTGCCATCAGCAGTTCGTGGCAGAGGTCCCAGGATGTCAAAGGCGATTCGTTCAAAAGGCGCCCCTACGTTGTAACGTTGCAGCTTGCCTCGGCTGCGTCTCTTAGGTCCTTTCCGACCTGCACAGGCATCGCAAGATCGGCACCACGTTTGCACGTCATCCTTTGCATTATTCCAGTAAAAGCGCTCACGAACTCTCTGTAAGGTCTTCATTATTCCAAAGTGACCTCCCGTAGGGCTGTTATGTAGTTCTTTAAGGACATCAGGAATGCGGGATCTTGGAAGTATCAGCTGCCATCGGAACGTCTTCCCATCATCCGATTCGAATTTCCGGTATAAGACGCCGTTTCGAATATGAAGTGAATCCCAGAGTGCCCAATATTGTTTGGTTGTAGGACTACAGATAGAAATGTCCTGCCAGGTAGGTTTTCTGTTTGACGACTCCATTAGATCAATTATGGGTTTAATGTCGCGGTCTTCCAGCTGGTCTTTCCTGACTTCATCATCACTTCACGGTTCTCGATCAGCCGATGTTGATGTTGTAATTTGTCTTGCGACCGGAGTCAGCAGCTCGTATTTCGCTTCCACCCTGGAACAATATCGACAGTTTTCTTGGCAAGGTCTTCTAGACAGGGCGTCGGCGTTTCCGTGTGATGATCCCTTACGATGACGGATAGTGATGTCATATTCTTGGAGTCTCTGTATCCACCTGGCTATTTGACCCTCAGGATTCTTGAAATTTAAAAGCCAGGTCAATGAGGCATGATCGGTGCGGAGCAGAAATTTTCTGCCGTATAGATAGTGATGGAACTGTTCTACAGCTTTGACTATGGCGAGCAACTCTTTCCTGGTGACACAATAATTCCTCTCCGGTTTAGACAGGCACTTGCTCCAGTACGCCACTACACGTTCTTGGCCGTCTATTTCTTGGGACAAAACAGCACCGACACTTTCATTGCTCGCGTCGGTGTCGAGAATAAATGGTCGATCGTGCTGAGGATACGTCAGGATTGGAGCAGATGTTAAAGCCTCCTTTAAGTTGTTAAATGCATCGTCGCATTCTTTTGTCCACAAGAACTTTTGGTTGCTCTCTGTCAGCTTGTGAAGGGGTCTTGCGATGGAAGAAAAGTCCTTCACGAATCTCCTATAGTAGGTTCAAAGCCCTAGGAAGCTTCTCAGCTGATGGACATTTTCGGGACGTTTCCAGGATTTAACCGCTGATACCTTTTCAGGATCCGTGCGCACACCTTCTGCAGAGATGACATGTCCCAGGTAAGTCACTTCCTTTCGGAACAATTTGCATTTAGCGGGACTCAGCTTTAGATTGGCTTCTTTCAGTTTCTGAAGAACCTTTCTAAGATTTTCTAGATGCTCTTCAAAACTCTTTCCGACGATGATGATATCGTCCAGGTATATCAGACAGGCTTCATAGGAAAGTCCTTTCAAAACAGTCTCCATGAGGCGTTCGAATGTTGCCGGCGCATTACACAGTCCAAACGGCATCACCTTGAATTGCCAAAGCCCTTGTCCCGTAGTAAATGCCGTCTTTTCTCGGTCATGAGGGTGTATTTCTACCTGCCAATACCCACTCTTTAAATCAAGCGTTGAGAACCACTTGCTTCCAGAAAGAGTGTCTAGAATGTCGTCAATTCTAGGAAGAGGGTAACTGTCTTTCTTCGTAACCTCATTCAACCGGCGATAGTCAACGCAAAATCTTGTTGAGCCGTCTTTCTGTCTGACGAGAACGATGGGAGATGCCCGTGGACTTGTTGAAGGCTCGATGACATCGCCTTCTTCCATATCTTTTAACAGTGTTCGCACCTCTTCCTGTTTAGCAAACGGCAGACGCCTTGGATGTTGCTTGATCGGGGGATGATCGCCGGTATCTATTCTATGTTGTGTCAAACTAGTTCGAACCACGTCAGAAGACGAGCGGGAAAAAACAACTTGAAGATCTTTAATAACGCGATCGGCAGCATTCTTCTCTTCATCGTTTAATTGCGCATTCTGCAATAACTCCGATGTAATTCTCTCTGAGGACACGGATTCTTGGATGTTACTCTTTCTTTCAATGGTGGTTACTGGAGTACATGCTGCAACCACTTCACCTTTCTTAATAATTCTCCTCTTCTCAGTTACATTGGCGACTATCACCGGGATAACCGTTCTGGATAGGTCGACGAGTGTTGAGGCTACTAGTACTCCTTTTGGGCTATTACAGTTATTGGGATATTCTATGATGCCGTAGCGGAAATTTCTGTTTTCGGCTATGGATCCAGGAAGTAAAATTTCTGTTCTTGCCGGTATTGTGATATTGTCTTGTGCTATGATTTTATGGACAGATTTAACTTCATCATTGACTCCAAATAACGCTATGTCCTCAGATGTAGAATGCAATTCGTTATTTTTAAAGTCCAAGGAAAAATTGTATTTCCTTAGAAAGTCCAATCCGAGTATACAAGAATCAGTGATCTCTGCTACATATGCCGTGTGATGGTAAGCGGCACTTCCAAACGTGATGTTAGCATTTACTTTTCCATCGATGTTGATCTTCTCACCGGACACAGTCTGTAGGGTAACGCAGGGCGGCGTCCAGATAAGTTTGCTTCCCAGTTGTTGAGCCAAATCTTTTCGGATGATGGTAACGTTGGCTCCTGTATCTATCGTCATATTGCAGGGAACTCCATTAATATGTCCTATTATGAAAAGTCCATTACTGCCGCCTCTCACTGCAGAAATCTGAAGCGCTTTAAACTGGGGCTTTTCATGATCTGGCAACCTCCGCCCCGCGAGATGGCCACTAATTAGTTTCCCTGCTGTTTGTTAGGAGCGGTCTTAGCATCCGTGCCCTGGGGTGTTCTGCAGTTTCGTCGGATGTGTCCTTCAGCACCGCAGTTCCAGCACTTTACGGTCGGTTTCTTGTCACCAATATTCTGTCTCAAGGCGTTCAGTTGTCTAGTTAAATCGTCTAGACGAGCAGTGACTTGATCCCCTGGCTCCTGGACTTGAGCAGCTCTGACTGGATGGCGGTCTCGACGGGTGGCTTGCTGGGCTGCCTCAAATTTCATGGCATACACTAAAGCGCTTTTCAGATCTTTAACATCCGCCATTCGCAGTGCTTTCTGTATTTCAGGGTCCCGGATGCCATCGATGAAATATTGCAGGGACAGGATTTCCCATGTTTCTGTGGGGCACTCCGAAAAGGCGTGATGTGACAGCCTTTCAACATCCGTGGCGAGCTCCTGAAGCGTTTCGGTGAGCTTCTGTTGACGAGATTTTAATTGGAGCCTGCTGTAGTCTTTTAAACATTTCTCGCCGAAGCGCAGCTCCAAAGCGCCGGATAGAGCTTCGAAATCTAGCCTTTGATTTTCGGGAAGCGTCTGCAGGATATCCGCTGCGTCTGCTCTCAGAGAAGCGGCGAGATGACAGGCCTTAGCTTGGGAATCCCACCCATTCGCATCCGCAACGATAGAAAATTGTGTCCTATACACCTGCCAGGAGGTCTTCCCATCATATGTAGATAGTTTCAGAACGGAACGAGCAGGCATCGATAAAAATTTGAAAACTTCAGAATTGTTTCCTACTGTCGCTATGCACTTCTTTAGGCTATCAACTTCTTTGGTGACGGCAGCAGAAACCCTATCATCAATTTGTTGTTCGACGGCAGAAACTCTCTCTTCTATATGTCCAACTTTAGTTTAAACCGCGTCTATTCTGCCTTCCATAGCCTCAAATTTATTTTCTATTACGCAGGTAATAGTAATTTGATAGATGGACTTTCTTTACGGGCGAGTGGGTTTGAGAAGCTCTCTCCATCTGTCGCTCTTTCTTATGATATCCATCTGATCGCCTGCAAATTGAATGTAACACATTACTTCACAGGATTAGACAACTTATTACATGAAGATAACTTTTGAAAAACAATACAAACGATACATTCATAAAGACCAATCATATCTCGTATAAAAAGAATGTATTTTCTTGCAAGTGGGCGATATATATAAATTTACTTTATTCAATTTTAGATTCTTCCATTTTAATTTCGAAATCCTAAAAACGTGTACATGTTTTTTGCGTGATTAGTCTTTTGACTTTTTGTTTGTTCGCCTAATTTTCTAAACATTAGCAATGCTTATTTGGAATAAATATACAGTGCTTTAGAATGTAACTAAAAGTAAATGGGTTCAGAAGGAGAAAAATAAATCTACTTTTGGAAAAGGAAAATACGAGGCGTATTCGGAAACTAAGTACCGTTTTGGAAAAAAAAAAAAAATAGTAAAACAATTTTTTTGAATCCAATTTTATTTTTACATGAAAATATATATCTTAAACTATTTTTCAACATAGTTTCCGCCAATGATCAAACACTTGTCATAGCGGGTGACCAGTTTTTGTATACCATCGTCAAAGAAACTTCCCGCCAGTTTCGATAACCACGACTCCACAGCATTTTTCGTGTCATCGTCAGATCCAAAGCGCTTGCCACCAAACTCGCGCTTCATGTGCAGGAACAAGTGATAGTCGGACGGCGCCATGTCCTGGCTGTACGGCGGGTGATCGAACTGCACAATTCCTTTACTGAGCATTCCTCTTCGTTTGTTTTGAATGGCACGCCTTAGTTTTGCTAAAGTCTCACAATATCGTGCCGCATTAATGGTTCCACCTCTGGGAAGAAATTCAGTAAGCAAAACGCCTTTCCTATCCCAGAAGACAGTGCACATGATTTTTTGTGATGACATTGTCATTTTGAACTTTTTTTTTCGGAGAATGAGCGTACTTTTTGAATTTTCCGATATATAACGAATTTATTCACACATATGATGAATTGTTCTGTTTTTTAATTAAATAATCTTATAGTGTTCTTACTAAAAATTATGCAGGTATAGAAACAAACATGATGATCCATAAGTAAATAATAACACATGAATATTATTAAATTTAATTGGATTTTACACTCTATATATCTATGTACCATACGACAGAGACGCACATGGTATTCTCTACATGGTATATATATATATATCATGTGCGTATATATAGTGCGTACACATAGTGTCACATAGTCCATTTTTTTACCATATTATTTTGTACCACGATGTTTTAGCACTGAGAGTTTTTCTCTTTGCTTTCATTTCTCCCACAGACACCGAATTTCTATGGTCTTTCTTCTTTCTTTCAATTTTTTCTATTTTCTAATTACTAACTATTTCATTCACATCTGCAATCTTTACTTCTTTGTTGAAGAATTTCACATTCTTAAAAGGCTACCTGACACAACTTTGAAGCACTTTACTTTTACCTATATGTGGATAGATGACATCATTTCAATTGGCAATTTGGAATTAATTCAAATATATCCAACTTGCCTGATCATTAATAATACAATTTACACTCTAAAAATATTGAATATTATGATTTAAACATTATGTATTATAAAGAAGCTAAATTAAGCAAACGGAGAATTTTAAAAACACTCTAAAATATTGAGTAATTTGATTTAAACATTCTATATTATAAAGAATTTAAATTAGCCAAACAAATAATTTTCAATTTTTATTGCAATAAATTGATTAAATAGTATGCAGACATATTCAAAGACGTTATATGAAATAAGATTCTTAATAAACTTGTTAGAAAAAAAATGTACCGAAGTTTGTTACCTCCAAAAATAAATATTTTTACTTACTCTATTAGATAATAATATTCTTATTTATTTTATTAATTTCGATCTGGAAAAGTCTACTACACGCTATTGACTCCTTTTTCGAAACCGTGAGGAGGATAGAGACGGGTGCATAACTTTAAGTTTCTGGATTAGTAATTATGTAAAACTGTAATTACGTATATAAAATTCTGGTACATGAATAATATGGCATATTTCCCAGTTTTGTTAAACACTTCGATAGCCACAAATGTGTGAAAATTATTTCACTTTGATTTTCTCTTTCACCTTTCTATGCCAGATTCAGCTTTAGTCATTGTGAAAACTTTCCATATCGCAGACGGACAATTTATTGCCAACTTAATTTCGCCAGTTTATCGATGATTCTATCTCTAACTTACAGTCACAAAGTTTTAACTAACGCCAACAGTTAGAATTTCCGCTAGATAGACACGAGGTAAGCAATTTTATTTTTAAGTCAATGAGATGAATTAAGTGACAATTTTGGGCCTAAATTCCAATGTTTCTATGTAAAACGAATAGATGTGTTTAAACATTTTTGTATTAATTTGTCTATAACTCAGCATTTAATGTTAATTATTTTCATGTATTTTTGCATTTTTGTTTAGTTTATATATATATTTTTTTAATTTGACTTAAACATGGTCTTTAATTTAGTATTCAAGTTTAAGATTAATAAATAAACATTCTATTATTTTAATCGAAACAATACAGAGGTTTCCCCAAAAACTTAAAGGTGTGGTATCATAAGTATTTATAAACAATAACATATTGAATAATGCTCTAGTTACGATAAAAACATACTAATGGCAAAAACAACTTTTTAGGCTGTAAATAAAAAACTTGATGAATACAGTGCAAAAGATCGAAGTATTCAGTAGAAAACTATTAATCTTTAATTTTCCAACGGAAAGTAATAGTTAATAAAAGGGAATACAGTAACATTTTTAAGCGGTAAATTTTCTTTGTAATCATAGAACTTATGATAAGGCAATTTCAGTGTGATTATTTATTCTCCACATTAGTTCTCAAAGATACTTGCTATAATTAATAATATTTAGTAAACTAATATTGATAGTAAGAGCAGCAGGTTTCCACTATATTGTGCCACTGATAATCTATGATTTTTAGATCGTGTTGCGTAATTATAAACATAACAAAACTCAGAAGAAATTAATAAATAACCCTAAACTTTCAGGGATGTGTTGATAACATAACTTTCCAATTAAACTACTTCTTTTCTGCCTGACTAATCTATTTAATTTGCATTAAACTTCTTTTTCTTACTGTTGATAAAATAGAGTAGTTTTAGATTGCAACTTTACATTACTGCCTGTACTGCTTCCACAGGGATATGGACCTAAATCACGAGATGTTTTTGCTGTCACCATACACATTACCCCTTTTTTACTTCCTTGTACGAAGTAAAAAAGAAGTATTGTAATCGCGAAAAGTTTCAGGCAGCATATTTCAACGAAAATATCCATTTTGACTGCTTTCGAATGCAATTTAACGATGTTTTTGCGTCTGTACGTAAGGACAGAATAAAAGACTCTTTTCCTCCAAACAAATTATAAAACTGCTTTAAAATTAATTCTGAAGAGAAATTTTTGTGGCGTCTGTACGAAGGTATGTACGTACGTATCTCGCATAACTCAAAAACGAGTAGCCTCAGAACGTTGAAATTTTGTATATAGGACTACTATAACATGTAGATGGGCCCTTTGAAGTTTGGTTGCAATCGGCCGCGCCATACGTATATAAATATATTTATATATATATCCACTTTGTTACCTGTTTCAGTAATCTCAGTTTCTTTACTCTTATATGCTTATAAATTGTACATTCTTTGCTTTAAAAACGAATGACTGAATTTAAAAACGAATGAAAAAATGACTGAATTATGTTGTTTTTATCCTCCGGTTAAGGTTTTCAAGCCTTTACTAAATCTGTATGCAATATTTTTAGAATTATCAAGAATTTTAAATTTGTTTAAGTGACGCTAAGCCTAAAAATATTTTTGATGGCGGCCATTGCTTGTTTACATTTGAAACATCAAACTAGTGGATTTGTTGCGAATCTAGAGAAACGTAGCTCTGCAACAACAAAGCTAACGCTTTTATTTATTATTGCGAATTAAATGATGCTTAATCCTTTCTGGAATTTTTTCGAGGAAATAAGTTTTTATGATTTACGTCTTAATAGAGATATTTTGAGTTTTTATGTATTTTTGCCTTGTCGTGAAGTGAGAACTGAATTAATTGAATGAGAAATACTCAATCGTCTGCGAAAAACTGTTTCTTTTTTGTTTTGTTTGCTTAATTTTTTTTATAAATTGTTCTAGCTTTATTATAGTATTTGAATAGAACACGTGGCAACGATTAGATAATTCTTTAAATGATATGAATTTTGTGCATTCTGAGTTATAATGTGAACGAAATATAATACTGTTAAGTGAACTTAGCGCCAGTGTGTCGCTATTGTAAACAAATAGAGTGAAATTTAAAGAATTCATTTATTCTATTGTAGTTTATGCGCTGTCGGCGAAGTAGATTTAATTCAATCCAATACGTTTAAATGAAATGCAAGAAAAATGCGTATAATTTAATATTCCGTACAAGGAAGTCATGTGGTGTACACATCAGATTATTTTGTCTCAAATTTCTGTTTTAATCCTACGTCTATGAGCCTTGCACACAATCATGCATGTGTACATGAATGATGTAAATCGAAATATTGAGCAATAAGAGAATATCAGCAAGATTAGATATATTTAAAACCACTGTTTTTCGTGTTCTAAATAAATATATATACACATGAATAAAATCTCTATAAATGGCTATTACGTGTTCGTTCAGTTTAGATACCACAGCAAGGTTTACGCTGGGAGAAGTTGCTTCAGTTTTAAAATGAAAATCAAAGATTCATTTTGCGGTCGGTTCTAACTGACGATTAAACAATAACCTATGCTATAATGCTTTGTCGAAAAACAAATAAGTGGAGTGGATAAACATGGCTAAACCACTACTAAGAAATGCAAATGTGCAGCAATCAACAAAAATAACAATGACTTGCGTAATTTCCGTTCTTCTAGACATGTCGATTGACAACGCTCCATGTCATAGAATCCTCTTGATAGGATTTGAGCACAATTATTTTATGATACATAATTGCTTTTATTATAACAAAAGAAAAGCAGCTATTATATAAGAATACTATGGAAGGCCTTTTACTCAAATTATGCAATCAAGTTAAAAGAGAAAAGGCACGAAATGTTGAGCCGCAATTTACCATCTCCATAATAACGTTCCTATGAATTCAAATTTTTTACCTAAAGTAGCAAAACAATTGTGTATTTAAGGACAATGAACACCCATCCTGCAGACCATCTTTAGCTTTACGGGATTTATTGTGTGTTCTCCAAACTGAAATCCTATCTTCGTATAGAGAGATTTAATGATATCGATGGCATTAAATTCATATTTATGACAAATTTCGAGAACACACATTCAGGTATTGCCGAGAGGTTTTCTGAAATTATTAGTACAAAATACAAGGCCGAAACATTTTGCGAAATTTAATTATTTTTCTCACTATCCTATCTTAAATTCTAGAGCGTTTTCCCCACGATCGAACTGCGTGACTTACGATTGCGCGTTTTCCCCACGATCGAACTGCGTGACTTACGATTGCGCATTTGTGACAGTATAGGGAGTGAATAATGAGTATTCGTCTACACAAAGCTAAGCATAGGATTTGTGTTATAACCTAATTTTAGGCATTTTAGAGAAGCATGTGAATTTCACATTTTTATGTGTGCTATTTAGTGCTCACATCAATAAAATTTAGTTAATGTTCTTCTTGAAACCGAAAAAAGTGGGCAAAAATAATTTCCAACCAAATCGTAAATGGTATAGGGAACTTACGGGTCAAATTTAGAAATCTTGTTGCACAATTTCTGAGTGAATGAAAGACCGCATGTAAATAAGGATAAAAGTTCTTTTCACCGTCAAATTAATCCTCTCATGAGACCATAAAAGCACGATGCGTCTGAGCATAAGAAATCCTGTTGACTGTTGAGAGGCAGGGATTGATATTTCCAAAGTATTCTTCCTAAAATTTCAAATTTCCTAATTCTTCCTAAAATTTCTAAGGGACATACTGTTTCAGTTTTATTTGTTTTAATATACTGAGTGACATATATCCATATTAGCTTTTAAACTCTGTGTGTGTTAGAGTGTGATAGAGTAATCCTTTTTATGATAGACGTTGAACCGCTTTAATCACCTTACACTAAAAAAAAGGCTCAAAATTAGCAGTGGGAGTTAAAATGTAATGTAAGACAACTGTGCAGAATTTCCTTTTACATTGCACTTATTCTTACTGACAATTGCTGAACCAAAAATTTTGCATTTGTGAAATGGTTGTTTGGGATTACTTAACAGTTCATAATTAATCAAGCTATGTTTAAAAATATTTGTAACGTTATCACGTGAATGTAAAGAAAGAGATTAGATGTTAGATCCTAATATTGGTAAGAATAGCCTTTAATTTAGCTCCTTGAATTAGCTCCTCGTTAAGCCTAATAAATGGGGCCAAAATTACACCGACTGAAAAAGTAATCACTGCACGTAAACTGACATTTTTCAGTGTCTAAAAATTAAAAAAAATAAAAAAAAAAAAAAAAAAACTAAATATAAACGTCTAGATTTCCCTCGACAGGAAACATCTATTGTTATGTTTGCTTTGATCAAGAACAATCTCAAAACTAGTTGTTAGAAATGACAATACATAGCTAAAGTAAACGAAACCAATTTCCGTTTGTTCAAGGCATCCATTATTTGGGAAAGAAGTGTTCACATAAATCTTATCTATTGATAGCGATACTTTCAGCTTTGAAAGCTAATTTTCTTTCGCTTGTTACTTTCATTTAGAGCAGCAAACATTCGCAGAACATAGTTCATGCCTTAGTACACAATGTTTGTTAAAAGATCTAATTTTCTTTTTTCCTGCTGCTAGTGAATCAATCTCTCTACCTGTTGCAAAATAAGCTTAGATTGAGTTTGATTGTTCCGTAGAACATATGGTAGTTAAAATAAAATTGTGTGTCTTCTGGTATACCAGAGTCAAAATAAATGCCTATACACTCCTTTTATGTCAGAATATATAGTGTTGTAATTCCTCAAGAGAAGTTACACAGAAGATTCTTATAGTCGTAAACTAGATATTTTATTTCGTAATAAGACACTTTTGCTAATTTAGAAGGTTTAGAAAATTACTCGCAAAACATTTTTATCTATATTATAACATGTCTGGTTGTTATAGATACAAAATGAAAACCTCATTCTAAAACAGATAAAAATGTGCATCGATATGCCCACATCCTTCCAACATTTGTCTTGTACATCTAAGTATTACAAGAAAAATCTGATGTATTACGTAAAACCTGTAATCTAAAACAGACATTTTATTCAACCGTCATAAAGGTCGAGTACTTATAAATTCATTCTTTTCTGTTTCTTTACCTGTCCACTTCGAGTACGTATTACTTCAAGACTTGAAACTATTTTAATATGGCATAATGTCCACTTTGAAGAATTCGGGTCTGGATCATCACCGACTGGGTAACAAATCTCCTCTTTTTCTTTCAGGACGTAAGCTAGATGTTGAGCTTCCAAATTTCTCCTGAAAGGTTAAATCTGAAAGTGCAATCTTTAAATAATATATTCGCTGAACGGGGACGGATAATTCCTATATTTTCCAGTTTCAGTCGAAGTACTCACTCTTTCCCATCTCATTCTGTAAATAGTTCCATCACTATAGCAAAGGGCCAGTTAATTCTTCTGGAGCTATCAGATCGTACAAGCACAACATCGTCTACTAGAATATTATCACTTGCCTTAATGGTCAGATACCTTACATGTTCTGACAGATATTCTTTTTGGAATCTCTTTCGAAAAAAACCTCGAAAACTTTGGAAGTCTAGTATAATTTTCTTCAAATGACTTCTATCGATTGTGTCAAACTCAAGAGTATCACAATTAGTAGAATTTGGAAGTTCACATAGGAAATAAGCCTGTGTTAACGGTAATGGTTTATCTCGATTTTACGACAAATAAGTTAATTATCTCTTATTGACTGCATTCTGAATATCACATAGAACAGTTGACTTCTCTTTGTAATTTAGACTAACTCTGCCAAAAATTCTTCTCAGTAGGTTTTTCATACTGCGTATTATAAACTCTCACCATTCACCATTCCATGGTGCCCTTGGTGAGTTAAAATTCCATTTTATCTTCTTGTCATATTTATCACATTTCCATGGAAGGTCTTTCGGGAGTGGTTCATCCTAACTAACTTTTCCAGGTTTCTTGTAACAATAGCATCGGCCAAAGCCGATGGGATGGTATACGCTGTTGATCACAGAATGTAAATTTCTTTTGGTGTGAGATGTGTGAGAGCAGCAACGTAAATTAAAATATGCTTCTTGCATTATAGCTCGTTTTTGAAGTAGATGGAACTCCTCCTCATCATCTACACTTGTAACTCAGTTGTCAACGTAAAAACTTGCTTTCAACTTCTCTGGTAAATTTCAGCTCTTCGCTTTGATATTTTTCTAAACACAAATGATGCTAAATAGTTGCATTTAGCAAGAAAGGTTGTTTAGCTTGTTATAACGCCGAACACTACACGACAATGTCTATATTCTTTTAATTTTCTAGGAGCCTTCGACCATAAAAACCGAAGTACATTCTGATCTTCTGGTAGCTACGCTACAGGAAAGGTCACTTTATACCTGCTTACAGCATAGAGTCGAAATCTCTTCAGTTGTGTTGTAAGAATACAGATCACGTACTCAGATAATCATTTAAGAAAGCACAGCCACCAACCTTTACCGAGGCATCAATCTCAAAAGTCGTATCTTTGCCGTTGTAGTTGGTGACTTAGTTACCTGTCTATGAGTTAAACGCTACCTATTTATGAATGCTACTCTTGATAGAAAAATGCTATACTTCTTCTCTTATACCTTCTTTCTCCGACTGCAAAAAAAATCATGATATTAATCAAAGATATCTTGTCTCTGTAACCGTTTAGTGACAGATTTCAGTCTCCAGTTATATCGCAGTTATCATGGAGAGGATGATGACCTACTATCCAAGAAAAGGCCACCTCATAAATTTTTCACCTGTAAACAATTAAGTTTCTTTGAAAGGAGTTAAAGTTTCATCTTCTAACAACTTATTGCTTTTCTATTCAATCGGATCATGGATGACCAAAGTTTCTAACTCACACATCCCTTTCACCTGAAAGGTTTTTAGGCAGAGTGTGATGCTGTTAACTACGTCTCTTTTCTTCCCGAGATGGTCCAGCCACGCATTATCTGTACAGTTGAAACTCCCAAAGATAATACCTGAATTCTATCAATTAAAATCCTCCCTAAAATATCCAACGAGAACTTGTCTGTAAATGTTTTTCCACGAGCTTTAAGTTTCGAAACTGGAAGACTGTCATGAATTCCATGTACGGCGATGAAAGTTTTGTGCTTTCCAAAAAGGAAATTCACATGGAAAACCTTTCATCTAAATTCTTTACCCTAATATCGTACCTTCTGTGTTCAAAGGCAGGAATAGTTCCACCTGACAAATAATCCTTGGCACAGGACTTCTGGTGAACTGGAGGATAAATTTGCAGTTCATTTATTAAATTCTTTTCGATGTATGATAGATGTGAACTATCATCCAACAGAGCGCGTACCATAACGTGGCTTCTTTATGGCAAACTTTACTGAAGACTTTTTTTTACCTATAAACAATGTAGTGCACACGCTTTCTGTAGAATTTGCTTAAAAAGTGGATTCGTTTGACACTTTCTTCCAATTTGGAAAAGCAAAGCGTAATGCAAAAGTCCCCATACTAAGCATCGAACGGTACGTCTACGCGTTTTTGCAAAGTATTCTAGATTAAAAGAAACTAAGCAACATCTTTTGAATATAACACGAAATTTCCTCTGATCTAGAGTCCTCATCGAGGTTTCCTACCATCTTTACTAAAATACGGACGATTACAAAAATAGGTTTAGCTTTTCCATGCGTGGATGAAATAAGAACTGAAGTAGAAGGGATATTTTTTCTTGAAGTATCAACGTCCTTTTTTCCATTCGGAATGTTGGGCACTCGGTATCTTACCCAAGCTTTCAAATCATTTTCAGGAAGACAAGAGGAGACAAGAAATTTGCAAACGTTCCTTTATGTCTTCTTAATGCTTTTAAATGTGATCGTATGGAGTAATGAAATCTGTACATTTCCTACCACTTACAGCATTTTCCATAAAAACTTTGAGTAATTCACGAACACGCACTTGTACTAAGATATCTTCTCTGCTAATTTTTCCTTTCTATCAATCTCTCCTTTCGCTTTTCCACTATCGTTCCATTTTACTAGTTTTCGCCTCTAAAATACAATGTTCTTCTTCTATCTCAGGGATGTATGGCCTCTAACACCAGCACAATTTTTACCAATTGTCATTAATAAATGTTCTTTACCATCTCAGAAAAACCTGCATACCTTTCTACTAGTTATCACACATAAAATATTCTTTCTGCATCTCAGGGAAACCTTGCTTCTAACTCAAAACAAATAGCTGAAGAAAACTCTAATCTTCCCTTTCAACCAAATCCCTCTTTTTTTACCAGTTATGCAGCAAACGTCCGACGCAACCACGCCTCATTTCGAATTAATTGGCCAACCACAGTTCGCCATGACCTTTTTCTAAACAATTTTATAATCTCGTAAAATTTAAAGAACCGTCTTTATCAAATAAGTGAGAATACCTCAGGACAATTTCCTCTTCGTGGGAAAAAATCGAAATACATCACACCCCAACAAAATGTGTCCTACGATGAATAATGCATCTGTCTACAATGACGCCTATATTCAAGTAAAGGATTGTTTTACAAAAGGTGCCGTCTACAAAGAAACTCTCCCAACCTTCTGTTAAAGGCATCCAAATCGCCGCGGTAAGAAATTGTTATCAAAACTTCAATTCCTGGAGACCGCTGAGTAGCCAGATTCTCATTAAGGAAAGGGAAAAAAATTTCACTATCTCCGCTACAGACACATCTAAAAGGGTCTTATATTCTTACCTATTATGTAGCATTTCCGACGCCTGTGTTTTGATGATCATTTCTTGTCCAGAAATCCACAGTTATAAAAAACCTGAAAAACAAATTTCTACATAACACGTACTGCTGCAAAACTATGTATATTTCTCAGCAGCATATTCATAGAACAGTCAGATTGATTATTGTCATAGTGGTATGAACGCTTCAGTACTCTAGAAAAAGACACATTTCTTCCTTTGGAGTTGAAGAGTATTAGAAGATATATAGACGTTAACTTTATCAGCAATCAATATATTTTCTTCTAGCTTTTTAGTATTAAAATATTTAAATATCTGCACCAGTGTAATAATAACTAAAAGGTATAAAAATCATGCTAAGAGTCATTCTTAATGCATATGTCAGTTTGTTAGTGGCATTATTTTATACGTTTACACATCATGTGTTAATTTATATGTCAATACATTTTTTATAATTATTTTATATTTAACTGCTTCAATATCTGTATTGATTTAACTAGAACTATATGTGCAAATTGTCTAACTGATGACACTATATTTTGTGAAACGTGACCGACTAATCGCATTATATTACCAAAAAAAAAAAAAAAACTTAGCTGTACCACTAAATGCAAAGTGACCCAAGCTAAAATTGAATTGGAATCGCAAATTTTAAGGAAATGTATTGTAGGATTTATATTTATTTTAACTAACAATTATTTTAAGTTTAAACTATCTTTCCTGTCAAGCCTTACTTTCCCCTGGAATTGCCAATGCCAGAGTATGTAAATTTTAGTAGAACGCGCAAAGTATTCAAAATTGTCAGCGGAAGTATTCTGATTTAAATAGAAGGGAAACGATTTCGAAAGTGTGCTTTCTTGCTTCACGAGCGTGGAGGTGGCTAGTTATAAATTGAAGAACCACGCGTTTCGAGCTGTGTGCTTGCCGCAGTAGATAGTTAAATATTTCAACGTAATATTCAGAAGTTTGCTGAATTGTCAGCGGTATCTTAGAACGCGGTGAGGTTAGTTACGTTTTAGAGAGCCTCGTAGGTAGTCACTTGTTCTTATTCATTTTTTTAGTTTCTTACTTTTATTTTACCGCCGGGTCGGCGTAGTTTGTGAGCGTCAAGAGCACGCATCTGTAATTTCTAAAGTTGAATAAAAAGGGATTTAAACCCTTCTCAAGACTTTGTATAGTTTCCAGTTCATAGCAGTCACCACTATTGTTGCGTGCAGGTTGGAAGTGCGCAACAATACATTGGCGCCCGAACACTTGTCGAACTGAAATGGCCGAAAATTGGATGGAAGCTGCTGGACAATAACAAGAAATGGCAAGCCAATTGGAAGGATTTGGATACCTGGTCCAGACGATGAGAGCGTAAATCAAGCCAAACGTCAATTTCGCCGGAAAAAAATTTGGTGGCGATATTTCTAGAAGCCCTCGAAAATCATTTCCAGCTCTACCCTGTGCCTGAAAGACAAAAAGTTGCCATCGCCACATCTGCACTAAGAGGACAGGCCTCGCTATGGTGGAAGAATATAGGCAAATTTTTATTAGGGGAATTCAGAGGCCAGACATATACATTTGAAAATTTCAAAAAATCGTTATTAATGGCCTTCCCCATAGTGAAAGACCGAGCAAGGCTAGAAGCCGAACTATATAGTTTTTATCAACGGGATATAGAAGAGATGACGGACTTTATTCTGCGAAAAATTAAGCTGACGGATATGCTGTATGGGAAGAAACCCGACGCGGAGATTATTGAAATAATCTTACCAAGATTGCTACCTGCTGTTCAAGATTACTTCGAAATTAGAAACCCAAGCACATTGCAGGAGCTCTTCGAATTGGCGGTCAAGTTCCAAAATCGCAGAATATCGGAAAAAGCTAGAGGGCCATCGTATTCTCAAAGTATCTGAAGGCAATCTTCAAATGAGCCAACCAGAAATGAAAACCGCTCTTGTGGGAGAAAGAGCTATCAAGCTAACTCATCGAAGCTCGAAGGTCAAGGCCCAAAAAGGAAATTTGAACACAACTGTCCGCGTACCCAGAAGGCAGAAGTTGAAAGAAAAGCTTTAAACGAGTAGACAGGCCTATGAAAGCGAGGGTCCAGACACCGGAAGTTTTGAAAAAACCCTCATGAAGATACATAAATACGGACATCGTAAAAAACTCACAATTACCAATTATACAAGTCTTGGTTGGCGATGTATCAGTAGAAGCCCTCATCGATACAGGAGCAGAAGGTAATTTTCTGAGTGATATTTTTTTAAGAAGAATTTTAATAGGTTATGATTATTTAAAAATAAAAACACAGAAATCATAGCAGCGCAAGGACAAACTTGTAAGTGTATTGGAAAACTATCTTTAAAAATACAGGTTCAAAACGAAAGCCTTAAAGTATTAACTTTTGTAGTAAAAAACTTGCGAAGTTCACTTATTTTAGGTATGGAGTTTTTAAAAGCCGCGAAGGCACAACTGAATTTTCAGGAAAGTTCTATCGTGCTGGAGATGAATCGGAGGGTGGTGGAACCAGTGGAACAACCGCAAGTCGACCTTAGCCATTTGAATGACCGTGAAAGCCAAGCCATCCAGCAAGTGGTGAGTAATTTTTCAAACTTGTTTTCAGAACGGCCTGGTAGTTGTCAAATAGTTACGCATGAGATACAGTTAACTGCTGACAAACCCTGTAGGACTAAATCTTACCGCTATTATAAACAGAAAGAGCAAATCATAGAAGAACACATTCAGGAAATGTTAAAGAACCAAATAATAACGCCCATAAATAGAGAGTACGCGAGTCCAGTCGTACTATGTAGGAAAAAGAACGAGTTTCCTCCTTCGGATAAAAGGGCTTGGAGGTTTGTTATCGATTACAGGAAACTGAATAGTATAATAAATTCCCAGGTTACCCTTTGCCGGTTATAGAGGAAATTATTAGAAAGATTAAATCTACTAGATACATGACTACTTTGGACTTAACGTCTGGCTACTATCAAATAGCTATGAGACCCGAAGACATACATAAAATCGCGTTTATAACAAAATCGGGCACTTATGCATTTTTACGCATAGCTTTGGGTTGTGTGGGGCCCCATCAACATTCCAGAGAGCTATGGACATTGTTCTAAAGCCTGTCCTAGGAAAATCGACTTTAATCTATCTAGATGATATAATTATAACGAGTAGTACGTTGGAACAACATATTAAAGATCTAGAAGAAATGTTTAAATTATTAAAAGAGGCCGGTCTTACAATTAACGCCTCAAAATGCAAGTTCGCAGCTAAAGAACTTAAATATCTGGGTTATAAAATTTCGCAAAAGGGGATAGAAACTCAAGATTCAAAAATAAAAGCCATCAAGAATTTCCCACCTCCCAACACCGCCAAGAAACTTTCTTTTTCCTTGGGTTATGTTCTTATTATCGGTTATTCATAAAAGATTTTGCTAATATTGTTAAACACTTGTTAGTAATTAAAAGAAAGAAAAGTAAATTCACGTGGACAGCAGAAGCAAATACCGCATTTGAAAGGTTAAAACAAGCGCTCATCAAAGCCCCTGTTTTGAAATTCCCGGAGGGGGACGAAAACCTGGAAATTGCAGCAGATGCGTCGGACTATGCTGTAGGTGCTGTTCTCATGCAAAATGGCCATCCTCTGGCATTTTTTAGTAAAACGTTGAACCCTACAAAAAGGAATTATACAGCTACAGAGAGAGAAACATTAGCCGTATTTATGGCTGTACACAAATTTCGAGTTTATTTCGGCAAAGCGCCAGTAACAGTCTTTTCGGATCATGCGGCTCTTGGTAGACTTTACTCGGAAAAAACCTAACGCCCAGGTTAATAAGATGGGCTTTAAAACTCCAAGAATATAATCTCATAATTAAATATAAACCGGGTAAGGAAAACAATGTAGCTGACGCACTTTCTCGTATAAAACTGGACGATGAAGGAAATGAACTCAAATGCGCTGTGTTGACTTCAAAAATTTTAGATTCTAGAGAAACAATTATTGCTGAATTGAAAGCTGATCCTGAATTTGGAAGTATCTATGCATATTTGAAAGACCCCTAAAGCTTTGAGCACACATATATCGATGCGATAAGAAATAGAGCAGAAAACTATGAAATAATAGAAAATTATTATTTTATACGAAGACAACAAACAAAAATCTCGAGTACAAACCAGTCATCCCAGCCTCGCTTCGATTATGCATTTTGAAGGAATTACACGACGCGAAAGCAGCGGGTCATTTAAGGGCCAGAAAGACTTTAAAAAGGGTACGCGAGGGAATATATTTCCCGCAATTATACAAAATAGTAACTGCGTATGTCAGGTCTTGCAATCAATGTCAGTTAATAAATGATATTAATTACAGCCCGGCCGGGTACTTAAATAGCATTCGCGCTACATTTCCAAATGAAATTTTAGGCATAGATTTTCTTAGTCCTTTCCCACAGAGTGAGTTAAATAAAAATCATTTTCTTTTAGTAATTGTAGATCATTTTTCAAAATGGACAGAAATTGTTCCACTTAAACGCCCGTCAGCCAAAACAGTCGCAGATGCATTCTTTCACAGATACATTTTAAAATGCGGTGCACCGATAAAAGTGATTAGCGATAACGGTAAACAATTCGTTAGCCAAATATTTGAAAACATTTGCACTGGGCTTGGCATACGCCATATCAAAATGGTTCCGTATAGACCACAGGCAAACATCGCAGAAAGAGTTAATAAAAATATTGTAAAAATAATTCGAAGTTATGTTAGCACACATCACAAGCGCTGGGATGGCTATATAAATGAGTTAGCTTATGCTTTAAGAACGGCAAATCACGATACTACGGGAAAAACTCCAGCAGAATTATTTTTAGGACGGAAGTTAATTACGCCATCAGATAAATTATTCTTTGTGCAACAAAGAGAGCAAGAATTTAAACAAAAAGATGTCCAAAAACTTATTGACCAGACGGTTAAAAGCTCGGATACGGCAAGAAATAGACAAAAATTATACTATGATAGAAAACGCCGTGAAGCAGAATTTTAAGTTGGAGATAAAGTGTTGAAGCAGAAATTTTCTTTATCAAGTGCCCCAGACAATTTTACTGCAAAGTTAGCTCCAAAATTTGAAGGCCCCTATGTAATTCAGGAAATCAAGGGAGTCGTATTGTACCTTAAGAACGAGAGAGGGGAAATTTGTAAAGCAAGTCCCGACCAGGTGAAAATATATTATAATCAAAATGATTTTGAAATCCTTAAAAGTTTCTTGCAGGACTCAAGCGTAAAAGAAGTAGAAGGTCCAGAAGTAACGTCACCCGCTCCACCACCGAAGAAGCAGAGAACTGAAGAGAAACCTAGCCCTGCTACAAGTCATGCGACGGTACCGAAAAGAAGAAATGATAACGTTCAGACTCCAGCATTTAAGAAATACAAGAAAGCAACACCGCCGCGTAAAGAAGCTTTGGTAAACAGGAAAACACCACTTACAACGTATCGCAGTAAAAATTCTGCATCGAGGAGAACGCTTCCAGGGCCAGAGTGTCAGGCGCAAACAAGGCCGCCGTTCCCGAGAACGAAAAGACAGCAGGAGGAACGAAAAGACCACCACCAACAGAAGAAATTCAAGCATGACTCCAGACCGGAGGACGCCAAGACCAGCCGTCCAGGGAAAAAACGGAAAAGACAGCAACCCGACGACTACCACTCCAAGAGGCCAGCATGCAGAAGGCAAAAAAAAATATCGACATGGACGAAACTCGAAGGACACAAAGGAGACGACTGACGTCGATGAATTTCATATCATGGAAGCAGTTCTGCCAGAAGAGGATGTCGGATTTCTAATCACCGAAAACTTAAAGATAAGTTAAAATCTTCTATATTTTTTTTTCTTTTGTTCCGAAATGTTATGCGTAAATACGAAGTTCTATGTTTTGACGGAAGTCAATTTGTCTCGGTTGAGACTTAGTTTTGTTTTACTTTATTTAGCTAAGGCAAAAGTATTATTTTCTTTAAGTATAAAATCTAAGAACAACCAGTTTCTGGTCGTCGAAAGACTAATTCTGTTATGTTAAAGCCAAAATTTGGCCGAAGATAAAAATAACTTCGTATTCTTGTATTAATTAGAAATTTAGTTTCAGTGCCGCCAGCTTGGCGAAGAATGCGTAAAGTAAAAATTTATTTTTCTCTTATTCATTTTATGGTAAATTGTAAAAATCATATGTATTAGACTTTTGTAAATATACGTAAATACTTGAAAGTTATGTAAAAGTAGAATTCAGTCTAGAAGCATAAAATTTTAGATGCTAAAAGTAAATGCTCAAAAGAAATGAATTCAAATTTAAGTATTAAACTGTAGATAAAATCATGCTGTAGAGCGAAAGCCTGCATGTCTAAAGATGAATGAGGGAGAATTTAGAATGAATGTGTTTTGTAGGGTTCTCCATCTACACTTGAATTTTAAGAATGTTAAAATAGCTCATCGAGTTTTAGAATGTCGAGTAAGGTGTGTCTATTTGGTCGTTGAATTCTAACAAATCATTGTGGTTAGGGGAGGTGTTGCAATACTAAAACACGAATATTCCCGTTTGACACCACACAGGATGGAGAGCCAGGGTAAAGTTAAATTCATGTTTGAATACTTGAATGAATGTGAATTAAGCAGTAACTAAGGAAAATAAATCGATCAAAAACAAAAACTTATTCAGTGTCAAGAAAGTGTAAATTATAATGTATTTAGAAAGGTACTGATACTTATTCCTTCTAGATGCTGGAAGGAAGAGAACAGATTGATTGCTGAAGTCCAAGAAAGGTTGCTGTAAGAAAAGAGGGTTAAATACGTATCTACATAAATTTATTCTACCTTTTCTGAGAAAACAGTTTTTTTATGTAAACGAGGCTCTTAAACTTTAGTTCAGAATTGTGGAAACTTTTCAACAGGTCGTTTCTAGGACCTGCTTCCAAGTTTACCAAATTCTAGCAGCGGCAAATGTAGGGTTTATATTTATTTTAACTAACATTTATTTTAAGTTTAAACTATCTTTCCTGTCAAGCCTTACTTTCCCCTGGAATTGCCAATGCCAGAGTATGTAAATTTTAGTAGAACGCGCAAAGTATTCAAAATTGTCAGCGGAAGTATTCTGATTTAAATAGAAGGGAAACGATTTCGAAAGTGTGCTTTCTTGCTTCACGAGCGTGGAGGTGGCTAGTTATAAATTGAAGAACCACGCATTTCGGCCTGTGTGCTTGCCTCAGTAGATAGTTAAATCTTTCAACGTAATATTCAGAAGTTTGCTGAATTGTTAGCGGTATCTTAGAACGCGGTTAGGTTAGTTACGTTTTAGAGAGCCTCGTAGGTAGTCACTTGTTCTTATACATTTTTTTAGTTTCTTATTTTTATTTTACCGCCGGGTCGGCGTAGTTTGTGAGCGTCAAGAGCACGCATCTGTAATTTCTAAAGTTGAATAAAAAGGGATTTACACCCTTCTCAAGACTTTGTATACTTTCCAGTTCATAGCAGTCACCAGTATTGTTGCGTGCAGGTTGGAAGCGCGCAACATTACAGTATTACAATATCAAATGTAGGATATATGATATGTGTTTCTTCTTGTATTATTATCCATAAGTATTAGAGGTTTAACTTCTGCGGCTGAGTCTCGGTATCCTGGGAGCAGTGTCAGGTTAATTGCGTCTACACCGCATGTCTAGAGATCCGTTAGAGAGCGTGAGTCAGAACATTTTTGACAGAGACTGCCCATCTAGTTTAATAGTACTTTTAAACCATTACGTTAAATTTCAGACATGTTTAGTTCAGTTTAATTAATTACATTCTGATAAGCAAAAAAAGAAAAAAAAACATTACGCAGTCAAATTTTTACTAAAAATATTTAAATACGAAAGGCGAAGCGAAGTTTCTTTTACCCATGCTGAAGGTTATCCGTTTGTTACAACCTTCCCTAATGGTAAAGTAAATTACTCAAATCTTTGTTTTTTTTTATTTTCGGAACCTGAACCATCACAGAAGATATCTCTTATATAAATTTAAACGGGAAGTTTCTTTAAGAAACATAAATATACTTAGAAGATGAATGCAGAGATATCAGTGCATCTGCATGTATGCATATTTTGTTCAGGTGGCAAGATGTCATTGTTAAATTTGGACGATCTTAATCAAATGAATGTAAAAAGAAAACATATGCATCTTATTTAAAAAAATCACTTGATTGAAACAATTATTAATCTGGGACACCGACCAGGTCAAAAGGTAATTTATGGAGATAATCGTTAATATAATGACCTCATCTAAATACGGAAGGGAAGTTAATCGTTACAAAAGAATAACCTCTGATAAGCACACAAAAATTCGCTTAATTATACGCATGGTTAAACAGAAAGATTCGAAGATATTTCAAAAAATTTACTTTCCCTGTCTTCGATACGTAGCAAAATATTTTCCGAACCATTGCATTTACGGAACTTTTCTTTTGGCAAAAGATTCACAATTAAGTAGGCAAACAATTCTGTTTGACAAAGCAAATGATAAAGAAAAATACTAATTCGGTTCTTAAAGTGCTTTTTTTATCAATTCATTACTCTTATTAATTAATATGCATCTTTCTGCTGTGATCTTAATTAATTTTTCAATTGAACGAAAAGAATAAAAGTTCAATGGCGAAGGAGCGATCTAATTGAAAAAAACGTGACAACGAAAATCAAGATAAATCTACTTCCGTATGAATTTGTAATTTAACTCGCGTAATAGCTTCTTGCCTTCCAGCTATTTAGAAACTTAATTCGGTATATTCATTCAAGGTAACCTAATCTATTCTAGCAACTAAAAACGCTGCTATCTTTCCTCCACATTCTTTTCTTTGTTATAGAGTTACATAATTTATACACAGAGATAGAAACGCATTTGAATGGATCAGGAGGATAAAACAACTCGATTTTCTGTTACAATTTAAGTAGTTTCGATCATCATCCGTGGTGAACTAGAGCAAAGTTAAATAAATTCAAAATATTTTTACATTTTTATAAATTTTATTTTCATTGCACACCGGGATTTTTAGTGAGATTTCGAAAGTATACTTACTGAAGACTTTATAATCATAAAATAGGAAACATTGCTGTTTTACAAAGTTCTGCTTCACAATAAAGCGTTTTAACCAAGTTAAATTTTAGAGTGAGATAGACGCTCTACGTAGTCTTGCGCAACTTAAAGAGTGCAATAAATATTGTCCTCAACGTGTAGACGCGGCAATCCTCATTGAGCTGTTTCTATTAATACTTGAAAAATTAACGGAGGTCTTACAGATTCCAAAAATGAATACTTTCAACTGCCAGAATTTTTGTCTTTTAGTAAATATGATGTTTTAGGAACTTTCCACTTTAATTAAACACAACAAGCATGTATGGTGGAACCACTTTTGCTTTTAGCTACGGAGATGTTAAGAATTTTTTTCATATATGGGCAATTTTGGTGAACTTTTATGTGAAATTGTTGTATTCTTCTATATAATGCAGCATGAAAATCTAGAGACAGTATGCCGTGCTGGAAAAATAAAAATACAGGGATTTATCATTTTAACCTTGAGTAAATTTCTATCTCGCGAATTTGGCGTTGGTTTTGGCGCCCAATTTTATGAGTAGGGTGGCCAAATTTGTCGAGAAATCGACAAAAATCTCCAAATACAGGGACCATTTGGCGACATTTTGGTCTGGCCCCTGTATCACCCTAATAGGTATTGTAATTGAATAACTGTAAGTGACTTCAGATGCAACTGTAACCATACCTGCCCTGATGTACCTTCCAGTAATTTGGGGAAATACTAGAAATGTCTCTGCGGCTGGGTGAAAACTATATTAGGTCGGACAGAGCATCTGCTCTGAGTTGTTAACTTAGCACGAGTTCGGAGTACTGAGATATCTCCATGTTAGCTTCCTCTTTAGATGCGCTTTACATTCTTAATAGTTTGAATTGTAACTACTGTTTGTATTGTGTGATACTGTGAACATATGTACGAGCATTTCTGTGGAAAGAACCAAAACTCTGATATGTTACTTTTGACAAATTAATTTTTTTCACCCAAGCATTGGACTGGTGTGCATTCGCTCTGTTACGAACCCATACGCACCCAACAATATCATTGATTTTAGGCGATTATCATTGATTTCTGCAAAGAAAGAGGTACTCATCTTTCTTTGCAGAAACATATAGTTTTCTGAAGACAGAATAAAATCTTATCAAAACCGTTATCGATCTGAAACTAAAGAAGACTCAATGTTCAAAGAGAAAATTTAGTTAAACAGTTATCATAAACCTTTCTTAAATACGCCTGCCAACATTTCCTTGTTTGTCAATGAGAATTGGAGGGGACAGTGCAGGATGTCTTACTATTTCTGTCCAGTAGTGTACAACTTTTTTTTATACTGTATGAGTAAATCATAAGTGAATGTTTTCTTTATAATAGGATTTCACAGAATTTTTCGCAGTTCGACTTACGAATTTTATTTTTTAATATATAAAACATGTATTAAGCTGTAAATTATAACTTTCGTTTTTGTAACGTAGCTGATGCTAATCGCACGGTATATCTTAGGTATAGTTTAGAGTATTTCTACCTAACATAGATTCTATAGGATATATTAAAAGATAACTCTTGATTTCATGATGATTTGGGGACTATTTGGAATCCAAAAATACTAACTAAAAATGTCCTTAAATAGAGGCCTCATCATTTAGATGGATCTTAATGTGCCAGTTCAAAAATACCCAAGCCAAGATGTTCGCAATGTGGTAGGGAAGCCGGTTTCTATAGCTTTAGAACCAGGTTCACATCTCGGAGTACGCTCTTAATTTTTATACGTGCACAATATCTTCGGAGCATGCGCATAATGCCTTTATAAGACTGCCGAGCTAGAGGATCTCTCGATAAGCTGACAAAGAAACAGGAGTAGGATCCATTGTATTTTCCTTCAAAACAAGGACAGAAATTCTCCTTTCTAGCGGGTGTCATATGATCGCCTACGTCATATAGCCTGGTCTAATGTCTCGGTAACAAAAAAGCTAAATGGTGGACAGGTTTTTGATTTCTGCCTAATATTCAACTAGCGAAGCGCTCAACCATTGGGAAAAAAATGAAAGGTCCAAAATTATCTGCAAGATTCAGAATTTCCCTACTGCCACATGGGAATCTCTTGAATCCAAACAGTAACTTCCGTAATAACCTTTCGGCAGTTGCGAGATTAAACAGTTCTTTCTTCCCCAATACACGCCATATCTGTCAATCGTAAATATGTAATGTGGGCTGTGTTGGTTTGCGTCCAGCACGGGGTGTAACTGGGCTTGTTGATGACTATCTATAGTTAATAAGCGATATGTGGTTCAAAAATTATAAAACATAAATCTGCTTCAATGATTAAATGCAGGTAGAGACTCAACTAGATAACCGTAAGTTTACACTTGCGGCATATTGATTGTCTAACAATCCTACGCTGTAATTATGAATAATTTCGTAAAAGAATTAATTACTTACACATAAGGAAACTGATAAGTTCATTAAAGACATTTCTAAAGTAGGAAGAAATGTTTGGGGGAGAGTTCGAAAACTGAAATATTTTCAATAAAATACCAGTATTACCATATTGTCATGCTTGGAAATACCAATAAATGTAATCACATTCAAAATTCCTCCAAAACGAAATAGTCTTCAAATTTTACAAATAGGTATTTCCTATAATTTCTATTTGAAAAAGAAGAGAATTTTAAGGGAACTTATTAAAATTCCAGCCATCTTTTATGTTTCAATTCCTATTTGGAAAATATTATAAAGTCTTCAAAAGCAAGAATTTCACTTCTGTTCTGCTTTGTAAAGCAAAGATAGAAGGATGGTTTGACTTATTTGTTTCCCACAAAGCATACAAGAGCTATCTGTCTTGTGCCCCGCTAAGGTTATATAAAGTGAAGTATCTGTCTATTTCACTCTACCCAATTTACCTTTAATCGGAGAGTTGGCAGACATTTCAGTAAGCTATTGGACACATGTTTACCAAGATGTATAAAAGTAGAATTTTAATTCTAACATTATTTCAACTCAGAAAGAAGTACCATTTTACACACTATAAACTACGTAACACAATTAATTCAAAGGGCGAAAGTAACTTCCACTCTTGTGTTATCCCCTTAAATATACGGATATTTCCCAAGTTACTATACTCAGTATTAATCAACTTTAAGTGAAAAAGCAGCTTATTTGATTTACTCAAGAGGCTGCTAAAAAATACAATAACACAGATACATGAAATAGAAAGAAAATCTCTCAGAAATAACTTAAAGGTTTCCTTCCAAGATCCAACATGGGATACATTTTTTTTTTTTTTTTTTTTTTTTTTACCCAATGACGGGCACTTGGCTATTCAGCACAGGCCACACCTAAGGCCAGAAGTGGTGGCCGTTTTATTGTGCAGGCACCTAATAGGCAGCTACTGTTGCCTCTTTCTCAAAGGATTGTACAACCATAACCATGCCTTCTCCGGGATTCGAACCCAGGCTCTTAGGGGTAGGCTCCCTTAACCACTATACCGTCTGTACAACGGGATATAATCTGTAAAATACAAAGCGTACGGAGTTCTAAACATAGACATTAAAGAAGATGCCTACTTTCAGATATATGTGTAGTTTTTGGTTGTTATTTTTACAAGAAGTGAAAATTAATGCAAGATAAAGGTCATTAATTAAGACACAATAACACGCTGAATAAATACTAATTCAGAAGTCAAACAACAAAAATTATTATGTGTTATTCTTGTCCAGGCTTTCTTATCTTATCCCATCATTATTTCCTATCTTGTTCATTTGCGGTTTTGCAGCTGAAGATGATGGTTCGGTAAAACCATCGAAACTAGTCCTGTGAAAATTTTGTAGGTATAACGCTGATTTTTGTTGTTTGACTTCTGAATTAGAATTAAGATAAAGGTCAGTTGTATACAGTTCGAAATTACTTGAATTTGTCTACTGTATGAAGACCATTTGATTTACTTCATTCATTTTCAATCATTTAGCAAGTTCTTGATTCTTATTTGAAAAATAAATAATTTTCTTAATGCAAAGCGAAATGATTTAAGCTTTATTAATAACGATGATGAATGGATGCATGACTTTGCATTTCAACACATACAAACTACCGCAACCATCGTAGTAGAAATCTACATATATTCAGAATGTGCCAAACTTAGCAGCTATTCTGGCTAATCTTTGGAATATGGTAACAGGCAGTTTGGCGACATTTTGGTAGGCGATGAAGGACTTTGGCAATAATGTGAGAAGTACCCAGTTCCAATTATTTTGTGTGAGAGAAATGAGAAATCATGAGATATGTCATGTGACATTTATGGACGAATTACAGTTCTTTAATCGGAAAAGGGGGGGGGGAAATTTGGTAAAATATCTGCAGTACTTTATAGTATTTTGTATTTAGCTTCATTGTGTGTTTTGTGAAAAAGTTTTTGGATCCTTTGGGTCTATCTAAAGTGAATTCGAAATTTTTATTGCGTTTAGCATTTTGTATTTAGCTTCATTGTGTGTTGTGTGAGAATGAAATGAGATTGTGTGAAAGGAAGGATATTGCAGATAAGTTTGAATGGCGGTGTAAGAAATCTGGTGAAAATGAACATTTTGTCATCCGCCATGCACTCAAGATTCTGTAGAAGATTAGGTAAGTTAGTATTTTTAAATATTTGAGGACATTATTTTTATTCATTGTTCTAAATATAAGGAATAAATAAATTAATATGCTATTATTGGAAAATTTTTATTAGCAATGAATTAGTTTAAAGTAATTAAGATTTTAAGTTAATTTTTATTAATTTAATGTATGTGTTTATTTATATTTTAAGTAGTGTTTTTTAATTTAATTATATTTTAATTAAATGATAGTTATAAGTATTTGACACTAAGTATTTGCAACCATTTTTAATGTTTGCGTTATAAATTCGCAGGTGACGTTTATAATAGATAATTTAGAGGATTTTGGATATTTTATTTATTTTATACGTGCAGATGTTCCTCCTTGGAAAGGGTATATACTTTTTTGCGATCAGATAATTTCATATATGTCCTTTTTACCGAATTTAAAGATTCACCAAATTTTCCTGCATTTTCGTACAAATTTTTTTAATTTATGAGAAAAAAGCAGTGTACATGGATAAAGTCAAGAGTGTGCGCAATGCCATTTTTGTGCAATTCTGGGAGGTTTTTTTAAGTAAAAATAGGTCGACGTGTACATGGTTTAATTATATTTTAATTAAATGATAGTTATTTTGTGAATTATATGTTTGTAGCATTTTGGAATACGTTTCAGTAGAAGTAAACGTGCATGGAAATAATTTAAATATTTGACACTAAGTATTTACAATAATTTTTAATGTTTGCGTTATAAATTCGCAGGTGACGTTTATAATAGATAATTTAGAGGGAAAAGTTTTTGGATATTTTATTTATTTTATACGTGCAAATGTTCATCCTTGGAAAGGGTATATACTTTTCCGCGATCAGGTAATTTTATATTTGACCTTTTTATTGACTTTAATGATTCGCAAAATTTTCCTGCATTTTCGTGCAAATTTTTGTAATTTATGAGAAAATAGCAGTGCAGATGGATAAAGTTAAGAGTGTGTGCAATGCCATTTTTGTGCAATTCTGGGATTTTTTTTTAAGTAAAAATAGTCGACGTGTACGTGGTTGCCCTGTATGTGCCATTCCGAAAAACGCGGCAAGAAGTTTGCGATTCTGCACTTTCTCCCAATTTTGCAGTTAATATTTGTCATGATTAAGCACTTTTGTTCTATAAAATTTCTAGCATAAGCGTAATTCGGCTAGCAGATTGTTGGAAAAAATGTTGAGTAAGTAAAAAGAAAAGAAACCTGTCTTTACTTCGTGAAGACAAAATGGCGGCGAAGAAAAAAGTAGAAGGTTGCTGTAGCAGGGTTGGTTGCCAAATGTTCGCCAAAAGTCGCCAAGTTACCATATTCCAAAGATTAACTACCATTCTTCAGGTACATAAAATTCCCTTAATCAAGCAACGTGGCCATTTTTGGCATTTGTTCTTTTTGTCGTGTATTAAGTTCCGATGGTTCCAAGCAAATTGTGATACTTTTTAGCCTTAATTTTAAAATATATGGCTTGTGGATTTTGCAAACGATAAAAGAAACTACAGTAAAATCTGCAAAGAGAACAGCAAGAAAATACATTCGATAGTTAGCCAGTACCGCTGGTTTGCGCCATGTCGAGTCTGGCATTCTCTGATGTCTTTTAAGCGATAAGAGATTGCTGTATACTTAGGTAGAAGAACAACGCAAGGCATTTACTAGAGGATATGGTGAAGAATGTAAGTAATCTATATTTTAAAGTATCACGTAATTCATATTTAAGAACTAAAATCTGCATTTTAAATTGCTAAAGCCTGTTTCATTTTCAGATATTGATAGCCTAATTACAACTTCCGACTTACGATAAATATTGATAGTTTAGGAATGTTCCTAAAATCTATTCGCGAAAACCACCAACATGCACCCATTAACTACTAAATAGTAACTTTTACCTTTCCTTCTATAAGCACAAGGCAGATTGCACCAAAATAGTTGCGTTAGAACCTTAAGTACCTGCATTTCTAGATATCACTAATTATTTTGATTGCTAATATGTAAAATTTAAACATGTCCGAATGTTTATGCAAACATTAAATCTGCATATGTAACATATGATTGTGAATATAATATTTAAATAATGTTTTCCATTTCACTTTCTTGTGCAAAGGGCAGCTTGTGAGAGTAAATTATAAAAACTGCATGAAACTGGCCGAAAAGCTAGACAAATCCACAAGCTGATCGGATTTCAGAAGACCGAAAGATAAACATTACTTAGTAGCAATCAGAACAGATGCACTTACACTTCTGCCATGCTGTGTATCGAACTACACAAAATCTGTAATGAACGTTTTTGTTTTAAAAACTATATTTTTTCAAATTAATTTTCAGTTACTTCCAGATATGAACTATACTTCACTGTTATTTATCCCTATTACTACGAATAAGGGCTTTCAAACTTGAATCACGGGAAAAAAACAAGTTTCATTCTAGCAAACAATTTTCGAGTTACATTCTTACGTACACCTTTGAGTCAAACTTTACTTTTTTCAGCATTTTGCCTAAAGAGGTAAAAATAAATTACCTCAGAAAAACAAATTTGGTCTTAAATTAGCTTTGGTATGTTATTCATAATGTCTTATTTTACATTTTATTTCTCCTTCTCTTCTTTTCCTAAATTTTGCTTTCATAGTACTTTTTGCTGATTACTACTTAATATATTGTCAGCAAATAACTGAAAAATGTTCAAATGCATTTTCATACGAAAAAATTTGTAAACATTGCTTTATAGCATTCAGTACTAAATAAAGAATGATTTGACTTCTACATGAACTCTTTCAATTAGAATTTATCAGTTTAGTTTCTTATTATAAATTTTTTGTCTAGCAGCAATGTATAGGGAAAACTGGAAAATCGTCATCGGTTTCTAATAACTTCCAAGTTTCACCTTCATCTAAATATCATAAAAATATTAATTCAAAATTTAAATATTTTACATGTGAAATAACCACTAAAATACTCAATGTGAAGGATAATTTGAGTATCATTAATTCAGTAATATGATGAGAATCAAGCAATCTACGAATAGAAATGGAAATTTTAATACAGACAGTAATTACAATAATACTGAAATGAATAAATATGGAAAGATCATTTTCCCTGTTTAAATTAATTGGCAGATATGTTTTGTAACAGGAACTAATCTAAGGAGGAAATAAATTCGTATTTGATATGAATATTTGCCATCTGGAACGCTACCAAAATTTTACCCAGTAATTACAATTATTCTGCAATTTCCTTGTTTGTGCACATCAGTTTGTGCATCAGGAGTTCTTCGAAAGTATTCAATCAATGTCAAGAGTTCATGAAAATTTTAAGTTAGGTAAATGAATAAGTTGACTAAGCGCCATGTGAAAGATTGTAATCACGATTAATTTGCCAAGATGTAAATTTAAAATATTTTGCCTGGCATTAGCAGCTATTTCTACTATTTTTTATACCATTCCTTGAATTTGATAATAAAGACAAGAAGGAATTCGTGACTTATTTTTGTAAATAGCGGAGGACATTTTTATTGTCTAAACATTGTTTGGAGTTTCCTTTCAGTAAAATTCAGTACAATATCCTAATAAAATCAGAATAACATTCTTAAAATAAATATCGGTTTAATCCTAGTATCCGGTGCACACGGGATTTGGCTACTTTTGGCGACTTTATGATGAGCAGTAAAAACGGGACATATACGATGAGTAGTTAACGGGTCATTCAAAGAAAATATACAGTTAAATATAGTATATATACATATATATACTATGCATATAGTAATTACTATATACATATTATAGTAATATAAAGTATTTCATAGTATAGTAATATAGTACTATATACATAGTATATATAATATAAAGTGTTAATATTATATATACTTTGTATATAGTATATATACTATGTGTGTATATACATATCTATGTGTGTATAGTTTATATATATAGACGTTCTTTGGATCATTTTTGGTGTTGGCGATAATTTTCAAAGTCGCGCCAAGGCTGCACCGTATACTAGGATTTTACCTAAATATCACTTCAAATGTGTAGAGATCACGTTTTTATGTAAAGTGCTAGTTCTTATGTATTATTTCTTGACGTAAGTTATCACTCAGTGTGAAAATTATAAAAGCACATGTAAGTGATTTAAATTTTATTGTTAGTTTATTTGAAAGAATATTGCATCGGGTCGAAAGTTAAATTTCACAACCTTTCTTCTCCTGACACATCCTAAAAAATCTCTTTACTTAAACTAAGAGTTTTACTTAAGACTGTTATTATTACTGAATACGTTTGAAGAATGTTTACATCTGATCTTCTCTGTTGTGTGCAAAATACGTTTTCTGTTTATAAAGACATGCCAATATATTGTAAAGATTAACAATTATAAACGTTTGAAAATTCGGTGCCTTAATGTATCTTATCGCCGAGCGGTAAAAGTCGCTCGGCACTGATATTTCCGTCCGAGCTTCGATTCCCGGGAATGGGCAGTTTCGTGGTTTTCCCTATGTGTAACGTGTATACAAGCCAGTTTCCCTTATAAATACTTCCATGAAAGCATTCCTCCCTGCCGTGTATCGACTACAGGCGGAGGACGTACATAACAAAAATTATGTAATATCAAGAAACAATTTCTCATCAAACCCTCCAAAAACCAGCAGTGTTATGAACTATCTCAATGCCAGCAGTAAATTTTCTATGCATGTTTTCTGTTTTATGAACGAATTAAAGCTCATTTTGAACTTTTATGCCTTTTCATTATAAATAAGCTTTTATAATGTAATACAATATAACCAATTTTAATGGTTCTTGTTCTTCGAAAAATATACCCATTAGGAAACTGCGTAGCAGAATGTGGAAAAGCTAAACGCAAAAATATTCTTGTTTTTATTTTGTTTAGATAGTTATAAATATGACTAATAACAATGTTAAAAGATACACACAAGGAAAATATATTTATAAAGAAGAAACGTCTCATATTACACGCTGGATTTTGAAAATTGAAGTATATCAATATTAATCTGGACCCAACAATCGTCACTTCTTGAAATACATATAAAAATAACAACGCGAAGAAAAAAAGCCGTAAAATATACTCATTCAGCTTAATATACTACAATAGATAGAAATTTTTCTTTAAAATTTAATTTTTTTTTCTTAAAAACTGAAGAATGAACGTTAAGATGAACTTAAATAAAGTCGAAAATAACTTAACTCTGAAAACTGTGCCTATCATATCATAAATACGATTTTTTTTTTGTTAATTCGTAGAACCTCTAGATAGTCAAATAAATTTACAAAAAGAAAACCGATTTCTGTACCTGCAGAGAACGCTTAGAATAAATCAGCTTCATAGATTTGAATTAAAATTTTTTCTGCTGTAGACTGAAATCACTTAAAGAAAGATATTTGATATAACAGCTATTATTTTTTCTCAGAAATAATGAATACTTAAGATTGCTTTCCTTTATCATACAAACATTACATTTTGAGAGATTTTCTCAAAAAGCGATTTCAAATTACAGTTTTTGATCGGAAGGCTTATATCTGAAAAATAAGAAACGTATCTGCTACATAAATCAAATTTGGTAATCATTTCGTGCTATTGAAATAAATATAATATTTAATCATTATACGAGCTGTGAGCATAGGCAATTTTGCCTTTTATACACATATTTATATACTAGAAAACCCAGCGGTCATACGAAATGACCGCTGTTCTAGATATTATAAATTGTAATTAAAATTATTTGTGCAAAGGTGTCTGTTAATTTAAACTGTATTAATTATTGTATGTAAACCCAGGGTATGTAATTATTTTATGTAAACCCAGGGTAGGCGGAGAGGAAGCCCCTTTGCTTACTGCCCCAAGGGTTTCACCCTTCTACTTACTTAATTGTTTAAAGTGCAATAAAGGAAACCACTGGCCGTACATTTCTTAAGGGCCACCGCTAACTCAATAAATAAAGGTGATTTAAATAATAAAATTTTAATTCACCTGTCGAAGATCTCTTTGTTTGTACACAACATTTCTTAGGTAGATCTTTCCATCATTTCTAAGCTCGCCTTGCAGAGGACCCTAAATTATTTTTAATTTTATGTTAGTTTACATTTAATTTAGAGTTTTTTCACGAACTTTTAAACAGGAAACATAAAGTTGACCGTGTCCAAATGCAGGTTCAGGTAAAAAAATGCCAACACGCTTAAGCGTTTGACCCTGAGACTTATTGATGGTCATAGCAAAGGCACGTTTTACAGAAAATTGTCTACGTCTCAATTGAAACGGCAACACTGTGCAAAGGCAACTTCATCCCATTGGCTAGTACAGTTACGCAAGCAACCAATAAACTGTCGGCGACATGAACTTAATGGGATATGAGGTAGATATCGGCACTACATCTTGTGTAGTCTGAGGTATATATATATATATATTCTATTATATATATAAATTCTATTATATATATATATTCTATTATATATATTATATATTATATATATTCTATTATATATATAAACGGCTAAAGTTTGTGTCGCCGATAGTTTATTGTTGCCACTCCGAAAAATGAGCGCGGAAATAAACGTTTCCGCAGGTTTTAATTAATATCTCAGCCGATAAAAGTCGTACGAAGATGAGAAAGGTATCGATGGGTTCGGAGAATTTTTTTTTGGAATCCGAGGATACGCATCTTGAATTTCAACTCGGCGCCCTTCCGTAGATATTCGAGAAAAAAGAATTTGGCACGTAGCCAAATTCCTTTAATAGAGAAAACCCAAGAAAGAAAGTGTAAAATGTAGGGAAAACGTAGGGGAAAATTAGTTTCTAATTAATATCTCGGCTAATTAAAGTCCTACGAAGACACAAATGATCAAAATGGCGGGCCACGGACCTGCGGAATCCAACGGTGTGCTTCGCTAAGCCCGGAAGCCAGCCGTTTCGAAGAAGATAATGTTACTTCATCCCATATATATATATATATATGTATTGCGGCTTAAATGTCTGTTTGTCACCGATAGTTTATTGTTTGTTTGCGTAACTGCACTAGCCAATGGGATGAAGTTGCCACGGCACAGGGTTGCCATTTCAATTGAGACGTAGACAATTTCCTGTAAAACTTGCTTTTGCTATGACCATCCATAAGTCTCAGGGCCAAACGCTTAAGCGAGCTGGCATTTTTTTTTTTTTTTTACTTAAGCCTGCATTTGGACACGGTTAACTTTTATGTTGCCTATTCAAGAGTTCGTGAAAGAACGGACGTAAAATTAAAAATAATGGATTGTCTTCTGCAAGGCGAGCTTAAAAATGATGGAAATGATGGAAAGATCTACACAAGAAACGTTGTGTACAAAGAGATCTTTGACGTGTGAAATAAAATTTTATTATTTAAATCACCTCTATTTATTGAGCTAGCGTTGGCTCTTAAGAAATGTACCGCCAGTGGTTTCCTTCATTGCACTCTACTTTAAGCAATTAAGCAAGTAGAAGGAGGAAACCCCGTGGGGCAGTAAGCAAAGGGTGACCTCGCCGCCTGCCCTGGGTAATTCAGTTTGAATTAGTAGACACTTTTGCACAAATTATTTTACTTACATTTTATAATATCTAGAACAGCGGTCATTTCGTATGACCGCCGGGCGTTCTAGTATATATATATATATATATATATATAATTTGAAAGTCTTCAGATTTTAACGTCCGCTCAAAGTACATGCACGCACAAACATAGTTATATCTGGAGTCTAATATGTGTATATATCATATGTATATCTGTGTGCCTAATATGTGTGTGTATCTGATATATGTGTTTGTGTGTATATCTTATATATGTATCTGTGTATATATCTGATATATGTGTGTGTGTTTACACAGACGCGAACCTATACATATATTTAAACAAGAAATGAACGAAATCGATAAAAAGCGACTTTTACTCTGAAAGTCTGAAATGTTTCACATTTTAACAAAAACCCGAAAGGGTTTTTTAGTGTTTTCTAATGATTTCGCTGAGCTCGAAGTGTAAAAGTTTGCTACTGCATTTAGTACTGAAAAAAAAAAAAAAAAAAAAAAAAAAAAAAAAAAAAATTTAGCTTTTAAGCTTTATTATTTAACATCGTTTTCTTTGTATTTACGCCATACTCAGTTTAACAAAAAATCACCAAATTTTTAAAAACTACATAGCAACATATATTTAGATATTTCGATGCAATTTTACGTGTTGGCATATATTTTTGTATTTTTTAGTCTTTTCTGAGTTCGTATAAACATTCGTTTTTTTTAGTAACATGGCTAACAAAAAAGTTATTATTAACTTTATTTTATTACTTTTATGTGTTAACTTTTATATGTATTAAATATCAGGTTCTTCAAACTTACGCCCCATAACATTCAATTTGATAGCAAATAAAAACATCCTTAGAATTCCCGACAGTGTGTTAGAACTAGTAGCCATACATATTTTTAATATTAGCTATATAAGTTCTTTAAAAACTAGACGCTCGCGTGGCTTAAAATAGTTATCCTAGAAAGGAAAAAGTATATAATGATTTTAATGAGTCCAGCTGCTGCACTTTTATAAAAATATTGAGTATTTCTAATTAGACATCTTATAAATTTAATACATATTATTTTTTTAAATCAATCATATTAAAAGGTATAAAAATATTCTTAAGAACTGTGTTCATAGCTTTTAAATCTCTTAGTTTATCATCTAGTAATCTTCGATATTAAATTTGAATGGCAACAAGCTGGCGTGTGGATGATAAAAGTATTTTATGTCTGGCCGCGGCAACATATTGCTTTCATACAACCGCGAAGTTAATTAAAACTTAACAAAATATGTTACGTTTATATGAATGGCAGCAGTCTCGCATCTAGGATCCTATTACAAAATATTAAATATAAAATTCAAGATTTCAGATTCGGGCTTCCAAGTGCACATGTTTGAATGGAGGAATACGTTATTCAATATTTGATGGTTCTAGGTACCGACGTTTTTTCATATTGGAAGGAACATGCATGCATACCTGCAGATTCTTCAATATTTATATTCTTTAAAAATAAATCAGAGATAATATTTGGTAGCAAAGATTTGAAAAGTAATACTCCGCTTGTGAATCATTCCAAAATCCACTTCGAAACTTACCGCGAACGTTCTTTTTTGTAACTGAAACGAACTTTCAAGTTTTGATTTCGAATTGTAGCCGCGTAGAATTTTTGAGTGCGTATTTATAGTCTGTAAAACGTTGCAAAATGTGCTTGTAAATTTAATGCTTTCAAAATGTTAGATCACTATTGTGATGAATTTTAGATAAGCAAAGAAGATATTCCCCGTCTGTGGACTCGGTTTACAGAACGGGTAACCTTAAGGTGAGTGTTCACCGTTCTTTTATTTCATATTTTGATATAAGACTAATATATTTTGAGCAAAAAACTTTTGAGCAACGTTTTAAAACGGTTTAGCGTGAAAGTTCGTTGAATATCTTTCATTTTGTTTTTATTTTTATCTATGAGGGTAATGAGTTACTTGCTAACATAAGGCACTAAAAAAATTCAGAAAATTTGCAAACCCAAAAGAAAAAAAAAAAAAAAAAAAAAAAATGGGTTAGTTTCGTATTTGGTACTGTGAAATTATGCCATTGATCTAAACTGTTGTAAAACATATACTCAGCGTATAACTAGAAAATTATCTCGTCGTTCATTTCATAGAACCATTTGTTAAGCAAACTGGACCCTAATCTGTTATCGGATTGGATTGGATTATTCAATTACGGCAAAGCACACGAGGGCTATCTGCCAACAGGAGGGATGCCTTCGTGGAGGACTTTCTAAGGAAAACTGGCTCGTATACACGTTACACATGGGTAAAAATACGAAAACATCTATGCAGCCAAAACCTTCGGCTGGATTCGGATCCGGTAATAAATGAATGAATATATAAATGTAGAAGAGTTAGTTACATATACAGTTAGCTTTAAAGGTATATATTTTACTAATACAGACTAACTAAAACATTATAAACAAAATGGAATGTAATTAATTTTTCTAAGATGCGACAAGAATTAGGGAATTCTGAGAATAATCTTTTTTCAGAAAGTAGTCTCTTATTACTGTCACACGCCGGCAGTAAACGCTGGAGCATGTAAAATAATGCCTACGAAGAAAGGCACTTGTAAATAGGAATTACTTATTTTGCTATATCAGAAAGAATCGTACCTTCTCATCAAGTAATATTGATAAACCCGTTAAAAAATGGACAATTTTGATTTAGCAAACAAAATTCGCTGATGCATCGTTTTCGAATCAGGTCCTGGCTAAGAAAGTTTTCAAAGATGCCATCATTGAAAATGCTTACAGGCGGGTATATTTCCGGTTATCACAAAGTAAGTGGTAGGTTATTTTTTCTGCGTTTTTCCTTCTAGTGAAGATTTGTTTTCAACCTTGCCAGGATAGTAACTTTCATGTACCAATACGATAGGCACTGATTATAAGCATAGCAAGAAATTTATTAGTTCAGTAATATAGTTTATAACAGCTACGTTTATTGAATTCAATAAAAGTACCCGTTTCTAGAACTGCAGATTATTGCAGTAAGCGTAAAAAACTGTTGGCTTTTGTGGGAACATATGTAAGTATCTAATAAGCAAACATTAGCATAAGCAGAGAGGAAAAAGTTTATTAATTATATTTCAAAGTACTTATTGCCAGTTTTAAGAAGTACTGAAGAACCAATTTCGATTGGACAACGAAATCATTGGAAACAAAAGAATGCTCGCAACCTTGATACCGACATTCTAATAATTTAAAAAATTCATAATTTTAGAAAACATGACAGAATATACAAAAGGAAAATACAAATATGCAAATATTTTACCATTGAAGATGCAGATTGCCACTACCAGACATTTCAAAATATCGACTAATACTGCCTGAACGTTAGCCTTTGCCGATCAAAAATCCCACATTCATTTCTTTTTCTCGATTACTTAAAATAATTTAACAGGTAAAGTTCATTTTAGTACATAAACTATTTTGAGTATCTAAGCTATTTCATAAATTATTTCGAACTTCAAAGTTACCAGACATTCTATGTTAGAACTAACGGCGTTAGGATGGTTGTAAAATGTCTACATTTTCAGTCGAAAAGTAGCTTCGAATTATGAATCGTGAACTTTCTTCGAGTATGCTATATGGTCTTTACTCACGGAAAGCATATGAGGAACGGCGTTTTAACTCCTCGGAACAGGTGCAAGGATAAGTTTTGAACCGAGCCAGAACATCATTGATGATTTTATAGGAATTGCTCCGCCGCAATACTGTACCTACTGGACATACAGCCGGCCCAAACTAGAAGCTGACGCAACAGGATATTTCACAGATAATCTTTAGAACTATGTTAAATATTTTCACATTGAATACGTAATTAGATATGGATTATATAATTATATGGAATGCTATATTTAAAATGATCTTAATGGATCGATATATTATTTGAGCCAGAATTATATTAAAACCTCATATCTCACTTACGCTGCAACATACACCTAGTTACGGTTAGCAGTTTATGACTAATTGCTACCATTAACAGTTTGTTAATAATTGGTACTATTAACAGTTATATAATGATCCTTACAGCATTACTGTCCAGCATCATACCATGTAATTTCTTTTTAACAGCATTCTTTATGTAAACAACAAGATGCTTAATTATGAGACCATCTTGCGTCCCATGCTTGCCCACCCCTATCCTGTCTACGGCTATGCCAGTAAACGTTCTATGAAAAATTTGCAAATATTACAAAATTCTATACTCCGACAAGCAGTGGGTCGTCGTTGGTTTGTTGGGAAATCGGCAATTCACAGTGAGTTACAATTTCTAGAAATACATTGTTATATGGTTAAATAGCCGAAACTTTGTTTAGTAAAATTCCAAATGTGCAAAATGTAAACTCAGTAAAATTATAATCACAATAGTCATGTAAATAGAAAGAGACAAATTGTTGTTCTTAGGTATTTAAATTAAATTTGCTCTCTTATTAAGAATACTTTTTGTAATTAATTATATATATATATGTTTGCGCTTTTTGTTCAATTATATTGGTTTATTTGATTGTCTGCTATTTATGGATATATATTGTGAATTAGCATTTCTGTTTCTCTACTTGTTCAACTGGTTTCGCATTGTTTCTCACTCCTTGCAGCTATTGCAGGTTTTTGCGACCCCCCACCCCGCCCCAGCTTAGCTAGCGTCTGTCAGGTGAGTGATTCACTGTCTCTGTCGACTATTACTCAGTAATATTGAATTTTCTTATAGTGGACGTTGTATAATATACTATATATCACGAAACTTCAATCTTTCAATGGACCTACTTTATCCTTCAACAGACATATCCTTTTTATATGTGTTAGAAAACTGCTTATTTTTTATACATCTTGATAGCATTGGCACGCGGGGAAACCCGAAACATCGTATTGCGTTCGCCTGAACCAAGGAAAGACGCTAATAAAGAGACAAAATGTCCCTGTTTGCTATTAGGAAAGGGAACGAAATTGAAACTAGGTGGAAAATAAGTAGTTAAATGATTTAGAAATTATCATATTCCATTATCAGGTTAAGACTATCTGAAGCTTTTCAGCACAGGAGCGCTTGCAAGAAGAACTGCTAGTTTTATCATAAATAACACCATGTGATAAGAGAAAATCATATTGTCAGAATTTGGTAGCTGTAAAAATAATTTAAATTAATAATACATTTATTTAATTCAACTCTAATAATTAATGCCTTCATTTATTTCTGATTTCTGCTAATTCTGAAGACTAGTCTTATAACAAAATTTCCTTAAATATCGGGTCTAATAATATTTATCTGAGACAACAAACGCATAAAAGAAATAAATTTATAAAAAATGCAAGCTGTTTCTAAATATGCCCTTAGTTTCAACTGTCACCTCTCACTATTACCTTAAAACTATTTTTCCCATTTATTGCTGGTAACATAACCTAACAGTGAAAGTGAAAAGAGATAAACATGTAAAACTTTATTCTACCTCACAAATGTGAGGGACTACTTAAAGAAACACAAAAGAAAATACCAATCTTTTTCCTTTCAGAGAACTAAAGCTGGATGTAAATATTCCCTTGGATACAATCTAATAATTTTCTATCAAGGCAACACGATGCGCCGGGGAAACTAAAATCTAGATCAGAAACAGCTTACCACGTAGCTTAACGCCTATTAATTTTAATTCACTACAGCTGCTGCATTCTCTGAATAACAGACAAGCACGACAGTCATATGCATGCATAGTCAAATTTTAAGTATTTAAACACAACTGGTCTCTAATTCTTTCCTTTATACTAATCATTTGCCTCGAGTTATACAGGAAAGATGAAAAGAATATTTTAACTGCTAGTTAAATTCAAAATAAACAGCAAGAATTTTAAATTGTTTCTAAAAAAAACTGATATTTTAAAAGTTTTAAATACAAAAACATTTAGAAAGGGTTAAACTAAGTTAAATTAATTAAAACCCGTTTTCTCCATCATCTGCATCACATTTTGGAAGAAATGGAAAGGCGGAAGAAAATAGGAAGAAAATGTAAGCGAATGGCATAATTGTGCTATTGTGACGAATATTCCGTTATCTTTTATTTAGAAAAAGAATAGGTTTCTACTTGGGAAGAAACCTTACATGAACATCACTGCACTAGTCGTGGGGGGGGGGGATAATTTCCACTCAGACTTACTTTATAAAAAATGCAGCTGACATATTTTTATCCATGATAAATAATAATTTTGCTTTCAAGTCATTTCCAATACTTTACTTTTTTAAAATTAGAACCAAAAAAATTTATTTTTAAATTATTAAAAAAATATTTGAAGTCATTTTTAAAATTAATCTCCAATACTTTACTTTTTAAAATTAGAATTTATGTATGCCCCCAATCGGGATAGTAGTTAGTGACTCTGACTGCCTTACCGAAGGACCCAGGTCGAATCTCCGAGAAGGTATGAAAGTTTGTAAATGTATAGGATCTGCGCGGCATGGGGACACTCTAAATAGGAGGCTAGCCGAAAGTCCTCTCCAGAGGCTGTTGAGAGGAGCGGACCTATCCCATGCCTATTTCAAAATAGGGGGACGGGACAGAGCAAAGTCTTGCTGTCACCTGTATGATGCCCTCTTGCCAACAAGAGGCGCAAAGGGTACAACTTTAGTACTTACGTGAAACTTGCCAAGCATTATGGTTTAGTGCCGATTACTATTAAGCGTGAAGTAACAACTCACTCATAACATATGCGCTTCCGTTTGATGCAATTTAGACTGATTCTCGAAGGACACATTTTGTGTGGAAAATAAAGAATATAAACTTACTGTTATTGTCATGCTTTTCTTGCATTAAGAAAAAGCAATTTGGGACTTGTCTTCTTTAGAGCTGCAAAAAGGGATTATTTTAAAATTTATGAGTTCCTACCATAAAAACGTGTGTGAATAAGCCCCGATATGATATAAAAATGGTCCCGATATTGTCAGCTGAATGTGGCCAACAAAAGAGTTATAGATTGGAACAATTACCAGCACTAACTTCGTAATCATCGCAAAAAAGAAGCGGATCGAATACTGATTGTTTAGTAAATAAAGAAGCAATATTTCCTCCAGAATTCCGTAGAAACCGCCGATTGTGATAATTCGATGATAGCCAACCTTAAAGGGGTTGACGGAACATCTTCAGATTGACGGTTGACGGAACATCTTCAGATTGGCTCTTGACATTAACTTTAATTTCTTATTTTCACGTGGAAAAAATACGCTTTTGAAATTGAAAACTGAATAATCAAATAAATAAATTTTAATGTCTTTGCACTTTTGCTTTTAAACTATTAAACGAGTATCTAGTAGATTAAACTGTAAAAAATAATGAAAATTTATTTTATTATACGCTATATACGCGAATATAAAACTGTTAGATAAACTTTAAGCACTTTAAATAACTTTCAAGGAACATACAATTTGCTCAGCAACTAACTCATAATGAATGCAAATTTTCTCATGGAATGATAAAATTTCGTCTGAGACTTGTAACTTGAATGTAAGCAGATATTCTCATGAAATGATAAAACTTCATCTGAGACTTATTACAAAATATGTCTAGTCATTGAAATATTTGATTCTTCCATTTATTTTAATTTACTTTTAAGGAATGTTCTTAATAAAAAACAATCCTTACTTCTCATAATCTGCGGCTGGAACTTAAAATCTGTATATATTTCCTGGATAGAAATTTGGCAGTTAAATGTATTGAGCAGCATATGCACATTTTTAAATATGTATTTAATTCTCAGTAATAAAGCACTTAAAAACTGAATATGACTAGTTTTCTTAACCAGTGAATCAATGTAAATTTTTCTTACCCCATTTTGTTTAATTAAGTTCATCTGGGTTATCATCATCTTCATCATTATAAAAACGCATTTAAAGTAATATCCTACCATAATTCATTTCTACCAAATGAAAATCTACATACTGCTTAAGATTATAATAAAATTTCCTATTCCGCCTCTTTCAGCCTATATCATAAGATGCACTCTAAGATTATAAAGGCAAAGAAAGTAGATACTATGCCATAATATCCTTCATTCATGTGTTTATTAAAGTTAAATAAAAATCCTTTATTTAGCTGGATAATAGATATATTTTGTCTTATGTTTTCTGAAATATAAGCAGCAATCTCAATATTTCTGCAAACATCATCCAAACATCAAGTAATGCGAGTTATAATCAGCAATCAAACAATTTTGATTAAGGAATATAAACTCTTGCAACAGTACTCTTATCTTCTGAGATATTTTTAACCTAAGTTTTACCATATTTGCTATATTTTTATCTTACAGTCCTAACAAATGATGCTTATTTTAATTTCAGGGTCTGATAATGGGTCATTATTAAGTTATTTTTAAGTTTCGGAAACCTTGTTACATGCAACTATCTTTCTTGCTTTCCCTTCAGAACCCATTTTTGCCTTTTATTAATAGTTATAAAAATCAATCGGTAATGAAAACCGAACACTAGTTTTGTGTCACTGAATCCTGATGACTGTCCATTAGCTAGAAAATAGAGTTTAGAGATCACGAATTTCAGCATAAAAGAATCAAATTGGAGCTGAAATCACGTGTAAAAAAGTGAGGAATTGCTTTGTTGTATCTGGATTCATGAATGATTAGTTCGTCCTTTTCTAGAATCTCCAACACTAAACGCCAGTTTATCACAAAAGGCACTTCAAGTGCAAACTTATTTGCTACTCTAGGTATATTCCAGACTCCGTGTAACAAAACAATATTTAAAAAAGAGTAAAGAAGAGTGAATGTTATTATTCATTAACATTCGAAACGTTGTAGCGACTGCATTTTCATATTTTCTTGTTTTTTTTTTTTCCCATAGCTTATAAATGTCAGCTAACATTTGACATGAAAATTATCCTTTTATGCACGGAATATATTCCAAAGCAGTTGTACATCGAATTCAGAATTAATGATTGCGAAAAGTCGTTTTCGACGCTTACGTTAACTAGATAAATTTAAATCATTTCGAAAGACAAACCAGAAATAGTTTCTCTTCAGATATAGAATTTTCTAAGCAAGAGCTTTTGTTACAAAGACGTTAATTATAACCGCAAAATAATAATGGATGACGAAATTTTCATCATCCATTATTCGCTGAGTGGCGAGGCTTTGTGGATCTGATGAAAAGCATTTGTTTACTGAGTACATTTACTCATTTTAATCTTTGGTATTACATACAATTACTCATTTTAATGTTTGGTTTCAGAGCTTTCCATTCATTAGTTTTCAGATAGATCGTTTTTTTTTTAAAAAAAAAAAAAAAAAAAACGTAAACATATGAAATGTGATCGAATGAACCAAATGGCGAAATGGCGACAAGTTTCAAGATGATTATGAAGTTCATAAGTGAAAATTTAATTCACCAGCTACGTAGTTTTACGGATCGTTCTAAGTAAACAAATAGCAAAGCATTAAAGAGAAATGGAAAAATATCAAGGAAAGATTATTAATTACCATTTTTTAAGGAAGCGTTCTTTTTACTTGATGGACATTTTTATGCCATTTTTTAATTTGACTTTTTTAAAATTAACCTTCCAGCACGCGCGTGTGCGCAAAATTTACGACAAATTCAGTTTTTAATGCACCTTTTTCGCATATCGAAGCTGAGACTTCTGAATGTCATTTCTATTCCTCCTTTCTACCCTTCCTCACATCATGGAATGTGCCAACAGGAAGTCATTTGACTTTTTTTTACTGGGTATTTGTGCTACTTGGCAGCTTTTTCGTAAAAGTTACGACACGCGTGCGTTCGTGGGTGAAAATTAGGAAAATCTTCTTTTTTCTCAAATATTTTGTAATTTTGTGTTATTAATTGCCGTGTATTATTTTAATTTGAATACATTGGAATACACGGTAAATTTTATATCAATTTTAATGGCAAAACAATATGTGCAAGCAGCTGATTTTGCTCGCATTCTTCAAGAATTATCTGATGAAGAAAAGGAAGACAAGGAAACCTTTGGATGGGAGAACAATAGCGATTTCCATTCCTTATTTTCTTTTATTTCTAATTTTTAGAAGTAAATAAAAATATTAAAGTTAGTTTAAAGTGCGTTTTCGTAACCATTAAGAAGTAAATTTCCTTGCAGAAGTCAGTAATGCTAAACTTACTTTTTTTCCTACCAAGCTGTTTTCCTTTTCTGTTTGTCTATACTTGTCTTTGATGAATATTAAAATTAGATTTGATTTTAAAATATAATTATTAAATAATAAATTTAAAATGTTCTATAATGAAATAAATTATTGCATTTCCATCTCACTAAAGTAAGAACTTAAAAATAGTTTACTTATGTTTGAATGTGATATCCTTTGTATTTTGCAATAATAAGATTGGTATTTTTTTAACGAATTTATTATCAATATTCACTCATTTCCGTCGTTTTTCGTGTCCAAAACTGTAAAATAACGGATGTCGTAAAAAATACGACTCGCGCGTGCTCATGTAAAATTATCAAGCGCGCGTGCTAGAAGGTTAAACACCGACTGCATATTTAAGTTACTTTACACAAACCAAAATGGAAGGTAAAGTAAGATAATTTAAATCAGTTGTCTGAAGAAAAGTCCTATAAGCATTGTAAAATTTTGCCTTTTAATGTTTATGCTATTCAAGATAAATTAATCTGAAAGTCTCAAGAACGAAGACTATTACAGCTCAGTAACTAAGAAATGAAAACAAGGAAATAGAAACAGATTGATAACTTTTTATTCTAGACACTTAATCTTTATTTGTTTATTTCTTTAGCTGTTGACAATAATCAATCTGGAATTTAAAGAAGACTGTTAAAATTTTAGAATAAATAAAATGTGAAAACGGGATGCCAACAGAGGTTTTCAGAATATTTTTGAGTTATGAATATGGTCCATTAGGTTATACATACTATTAGATAATATTATAGTTTATTAGGCAATATTATAGGTAGTATAGGAAAAAGCAGAGATTTGTTAGATGTTTTGTTAGTTATAAAGCTTAAACTAATTTTTTAATGACAAGAAATACTGGTTCTAAATTAAAGGAAATAAAAATATGTTTAATGCTCTATTTACTTGGGACTGAGTGTGAGGAACAAATATTACAGACTCCGAAACCATAAGAAAAGCGAAATATGAATATATACAGGGTGTATCCGAACAGAGGAAACAAACTTTCAGGAAAGATAGAGTGCACCTAGACGCTGGGAAATCACATAGGAAAGCATGGAGAGACAACCCTCATCATCAGAGAAATGTGTTCGAAATTACGATCCACACCGTGATGCAAGAACCATGCGTCATGCATCTCCCATGCTATCTTCCATTCCTGGTGTAGATCTTTCATGCGCCTGAGAACTGAGGCCTGCATCACGGTCCGGGGTCGTAATTTCGAACAACTTCTTTAATTATGATCGTTGTTTGTTTTCGTTCTTATTTGTAGGTTTCTGCTGTACTAAACATAATAAAAAATGTTTTGTCTCATTCCTTTTTTTGCGTTTTGTGTAGTCACTGCCGTGCCAGGAAAGCGTTTCTACCATGCATTGCTATGTGATTTCCCATCGTCTATGTGTACACTATCTCTCTTGAAAGTTTGTCATCGCTGTACTTATACTCCCTGTATATCTTTAATTTATTTAATGGAGTGACGTGGATTTGCATGGAATGAAAGAAACAAGAAATGTGCACCCGATTCAGTTTAGTTTCTAATTTATTCTATAATGTATTACATGTTCGTAGAATCACGAGAAAAGAACGATAGTTAATAACTCAGGTTATACGTGAATACGATGAATGTCATTCATATAAGAACAGATAGGTAAAATTGAACTGCTCTGCCCTATATGCGTGTAAAAGAATTAACCAATGTAAATAATTAAAGATTTGTTGCATAGTAAATAAAAAACACTATTTATAAGATAATGCTAAATATGTAGTTAAGAGATTAAGCATCATTCTTTGCAGAAATTGTTTTCAAAAGAAAGATTAGCTGATTTAGTGAAAGTTATTAAAGTCGATTAATTAACCAACTAAAATTTCAGGAAACTAATGTATTTTTTTAACTTTAAGTTTCTAATACAGAAAGAAATAATGTTTGAAACATTGAAAAAATATCTTGTATTTGTGAACTCTTAAGACTTACGTACATTTGTAAGTGTATTAATATTTGAATAATCACTACGAAATTAAAATAATTACATAAGTTTTAATGAAGCTGTTGATTTGGCTTAAAATGATTTTGCACTGTTATTCTCCAATAATACATGTCTAACTTACTTCTGGATAAAAACTTATAATTTACTTCCACCATTTCTTGTAAGTAATTTTATTTCCAACTAGAAGTTAAGTATATACATTTTTTTTAGGAATTTAACATAGTCGTCTCATGTCTGTTGTGACTTAGTGATCGACTTAACTTTCCGATAATCTTAATATCTTACTTTTATTCACGTTAGAATACTGTCAGTTTCCCAAGACTCTTCGCTTCAAAATGTAAATGTGGCATAGAAGCTACACTACGTACCGTCAAGCACTATTATGTTCAGATCGACCGCTCAAAAACCGGTTTTCATGCTATGGATTTTGATGCTTTTAGGTGCTTGTGTAGCAATGCTGTAGGCATTTCACCCAGGAGCCGATCAATAATATTTTCCCTAAATTTTAAAATATTAAAATGCTTGGAACTCCACCTCTTATGAATATACCATGCATTGATAATTGATGTTGCGCAAATCAATTCTATGATACGTTTTCTGTACCACTTAACGGTTTAGCGTAAGGAATTGATTTATGATGCAATTTGATCAGACATATCAACGCCTTTTTTCACATTAATGTAAACCAAAAATAACATCAGGGTTTAGTTTACCACTTGTTCCTTCAATCATAATACAAATATGATTACTTCAAGTAGTTAACATGCAAACTGACCGTTTGTCTGTCCATTTAAAAAAGTTTGACTCTTCCAGGATTATCAACACTCACAATGTCACCTCGTTTTTATTTTAGTTTTGCTTCTGCCGGTAGAATTTTTCTATTTACTTTTACAGTGTCACATAAATTCGTTGATTTGTTTGAAAGTTCTTCAGCTAAAGGCACACTTGTATAGTAACTATCTGTATACCAAGTGCGTCCCTCAAATAACAATCCATTCATCAATCACATTATAACGTCATGTGCATGTCCTTTCGTTGTGGAGTTTACATTCATTTCCAGTGTAAATTTCGACATCATAGGTATAGCTTCCAGTCAAACACAATTTGTATAATTTAACACCATATTTATGCCGTTTGCCTAGAATGTATTGGCGAAACAGGAGTCGCCCCCGCCAAAGAACCATGCTTTCATCTATTACAATGCTTTTTCAGGTTTAACTGCGTTTTTCAATGAATCAACGATTATTTTCACAATGTTGCAAATGTTGTCCAATCGATCGTCAGTTATAGCAGTTTCATTATTAGAAAAGTGTAAATATTTCAGTATAGTCAATAAAGATCGCGTCTCATAACTTTTGTATTCGTGCATTTAAATACATTGTATTTTTCGACCAATATAACTTAATTTCTGGCAACCGCACTAGACCCATAATAATGAGTATGCCAATAAACATTTTTATTTTCGCTATCGTAATAAGCATCCAGTGTTTTGGTGTTTTCTGGTGGTGGATAAAGAACTATTTTCAGCACCAACGTTGGATTGTTCAGCATATCTATTTGTTTCATTCACTACTAATTCTAGAACAGCGGTTCTCAACTTTTGACTAACGCTTATCATCTAAACAAAAAGTGAAAACCTTTAGTACCACCACTACAAAGTATTACTGACACCACAACTCTTGAACAAAGCTCAGATCGCATAAATTTAGAAGTGTTAGAGAAAAAACTCGATCAGGATGTTGGTGTTTTAATTTTTGAATTTATTAGTTAAAAATACTTAGCTTCTTTTTGTACCTTGTTCTAGAACATTGTCCGACAAAAAATAACTGGTACAACGAAAAAGGATCATTACCATTAACATTTTTCGTGCAAAAATTGCTCGTCTTCCTATACTGGCATATCACACTGTTTCTTCCTGTGACCTGCTACCATTCTGTCTCCTGATCACTTTCTTCCAAATCATCTTCTAAAAACTCTGGCGTCGTAGTATATTTTTCACATGTCCTAAACGAGTCATTTTCCTCCAAATTATAAGTGTCATTGTTACTCTCCTCTGAAGAAGATGAAAGTATCATCAGCCATTATCTTTGTCTATGGAACACAATTAGAAACTCATCTGATGAATAATCTATTATTGTAAAATCCATTTCCTCCATTTTATAGGGGGTTAAAATTCTATTTACGTGCTATGTCTTTTAATTCTGCTTACCAGAAAAAATCAACTTTTATTTATTTATTTATTTTTATTATTTTCAAATTCTTGAGTACAAAATGAAAAGCAAAGTTAAACGCCAACAGCAGTTCGCTAATAGTAATCCGTAAAGAATGAAGAATTATTCATCAACACTCAACTTTTTATTTGCAGAACCGACTAAATGCTAATGCTTAACAAACATAGAATAACAGGACAAAGAAACTGATCTTGTAAAGAGCGCTGCATATACTAAACGGATAGTTAAAGGAAACTGCGCTTTTGCGTCTGAAGTTTTGTTACAGAACTGTGGGCGCTGCCAGGTAAAACATAGTGCGATTTTTACTGCCGTCCGATGGCGCGATACAGCAAAATCTGCGCCGTCCTCAACGTGTTAAAGAAAGTGTGTTCAAATATATCTAACAAATATAAAAACAGGTAGAGGGGAGTGGGATAAGCACATTTTGTAATGTAATATGTGTGTGCAAAAATGGTGCTTTGAACTGATAGAGGGGAGTAATGAGTAGTAGGGAAAAGTCTTCTGCTGGCATAAATGTCATTTTCCGTGCTAATTCCTAGCAGCATGTTTCTCTACAACAATGCGACTTCGCCAGCGTGTAATTTCTCTGTTAAGTTGCGGTTAAAATAGGGAAGTTACTCAAAAGATGCATAGAGAACGAACCCTTAGTACTCATTTGAGCAGCTACAACTTTTCTGTTAGCTACTCCATTGGTAAAACGCATGTCTACGATCTCCACATACATGTAGTGATGTATGCTGCTCGAAATCTGCGCATTGAATGACGATTTATGCCAGTAAAATGTTTTAATCTTCAGATCAGTGCTATGTACCAACTATACTGCGTCAATTCAGTAAACTAAAAATAGAACACTGATTACATCATAAATCGTACAGCGCGAAAGAAAAAAACTTACGTAATCAGTTCCAATCGTTATGCGCGCACATTCGGAAGTATCGCGTATCCCAACAAGCTCAACGCATCATTTCCGCACACAGATTCTTTCAACAAATCTTATTATTTCATCCCTTGCCTTTATATTTTTGTCAGATTTTTTCGAATCACTCTGTTCTCTCTATAATCCGTATGGCGTTTCATTTAATATTATAATAAAACTCACCTATGGGCACCCCACAATATTAGTTTTAGTCCCATCCTAGCATGAAATGTATGGTAACTGAAAAAAAAATATTTTAGTGCATTTTATTAAGCGCGTCTGATATAAAATATCATGTATCGTTATTTTAAAAAATTAACTTTTCAAAATATGTAAACAGAAAAAAAGATAAATAAATATGGAGCACCGCTTCTTACCGTCAAAACTTTAAGTCAGTAACGTACACGTTAATTCATGTTTCTGCAAGGTTCGATAAACCAGATGGCGTAAAGTTATGTAGAAATCGTTTTTACTATAATTTTGTAATAAAAATTAATGTTTTCTATTCTACGCTTAAGATCATCCCGATAAGTATAAAATAGTTTGATTTAAAAATCCCGATAAGTATTAAACCGGGCTTATCCCAATAAGTATTAAATAGTTAGATTTATAAACCCATCACTGTTAGCAACTGCGTGATAGCTAACAATATTAATGAATTTTGACAAATTTTGATAAATGACATTAGAAATTCTGAAAGAACTAATTTTCTGTTAAAGCTATTTAGTGATCAATTCAGTGCTTCAAAGAAAAAAATATTGTGATGATTAATTTGACTATTAAATATATTTTACAAAAATTCAGTTTTAAATAAATTAAACATCCTACTTCGGATCTTGAAACCATTTTTTATCATTTTCTATAGAATTGTCTTTGAGAACTTATGTATTGGAAAATGTTAAAACGAAATTTCTTAAAAAGCAGTTGGATTTAAATTTTAAGATCTGGTCCTAATAAACAAATTAGGAAACAAAACAACAACCAAAAAACAAAACAACAACAACCAAAATTAAAACCACACACACACACACACACACACACAAAAAAAAAAAAAAAAAAAAAAAAAAAAAAACAGTTAAAGAAAACCATGCAAAAATTTCAACTGAATTTATTTATAACTATTCTTTAATGACGGATAGTATATCTTAGTACTAAAACAATTTATTAACATTAGATGCACGAAATTTCATTTTAATCAAGTACTTCATTCAAATGATTACATATATTTAATTTAACAAGGCATATTACAGATATTTAATTTAACAAGGCACATTACAGATATTTAATTTAACAAGGCACATTACAGATATTTAATTTAACAAGGCACATTACAGATATTTAATTTAACAAAGCACATTCCATGACGGCTTGGTCTTAATACAAGGATACAAAAGATTTCTGGAAATGCGGCAGATGATGTGATTTCCAGAAAACTTTATCTAATCCAAATAGCGTGATAATGCGTCTTCCCACTAAAGTCAGAAAATGGTTTGCTTATGATAATGGTGATCTGAAAGCGTAATGTCATAGCCGGTTATTTAGTAGCAATAGTCTGCTTTCATGCAAGACGCCAATCTATTATGCTGGACTCTCTTGTTTGATGGTCCTAGTCACTGTGAATGATATGTTAAGGTTCCAGATCTCGAAATGTCCTCCAATGTTAACTCATATACGTCAATTTCATGAGGTATACTACTTCTCAGAATGTTCTGTGTATTCCCGTGAACCATAAATTTGGGGAAATGTAACTGAATGTATAGGAGAAGTTGAATATGCATATGCTCAGTATTAGTTGAAACTGCAATAAACATACACAGACCATATATATGTATGTGTGTGTTATCATTTTGAAAAGCTTTAAGATTTAATAAAAACTAAACTAAGCCTTAGAATAATCTTATATATACCTTATAAATACCTGAAATTGCATGAATGCATATATATAAATTAAAAGTTTATCTTACGTATACATTCGTAAGTTAAAATTGTGTGTTTGGTTTGGGAAATCTTGTGATGTTCCTTTCCAAATGAGAGCTTTCCATTTTTCTTTTTCTATAGTTGTAAAGTGCTTATAATAAATCTTACTGAAGTTCGTCGTTTCAAAATTAATCCTTGTTGAATGATTCATATAAAACAAGAAACGCAAAACTGAAATTTTTACATAATAGTATACAAACTGAAATTCCTATAAACCTATTATATGCGTGCGACATTTTAACTCTTTATTTAAAAAATATAACACTTTAGCGCTTAGATAATGCTTTAAGAAGAAGATGACACTTTAAAATTCCTACAATCATATTTAATGTATGGACCCCTGATATGGAAAATTTTGATTTTTGACAATCTGAAAATTAACAGCTACCCTGGCAGTGAAGGATTAATCCAATGTCCGTGCGCTTATTGTACAGCAATCATGCAGTAAGTAGGAATTGTATTTTAAACAAAATTAAATTGATTATGATAGTTTAACATAGAGTGAAAGCATGTTTAATTTTGTAAATAAAAAGAAATAATATTAGAGAATAAAAAAGAAATGAATCAACAGAAGGAAATGACTGAAAATATGTCATCAAAAGTCAAAGCTACTGGAGCGGATAAACCAAAGAAAAATGTGGAAATTCTTCAGATCCTAAATTCAATGTTATTAGTCTCAGTTATCATTGGTTAGAGAAGAAACCTAAAACTCTATTTGAAAAACCTGCGAAGAAATGTAGCAACTCATGATTTCATCGACGCATGTAGAAATTTTAAAACATATGAGTGTGCCATTTTTGAGAACCTTTGCAGGAACATTTGAATATGACTTGTCTCGATGCCACAATTCGAAATTTACCTGAAGTTTCACGTTCCAAAATACAATTATTGTATTAGATTGCCCTGGAAATTCGCCAAACTTAAATCCGATCGAAACCTTGAGGCACATTGTCAAGGAATATTTAAACAAAATGTATGAAACAACAAAAGAGCTTATGATTAAGAACGCTGTAAATGCGGTTCCATGATAAAAAAAGTAAAATATATATGCACAAAACTAGTAATGTCTAAGAGAGGTTCATTTCTGCTAAAGGGACAATATTCAATATTAATTGTTTATATTCTCATTATATATGAAGTTCTGTACATAAATAATCAAAAAAAAAATGCTCTGTTTCAATTAATTTTTACACTATGGTATGTTGCATAAAATTGAATCCTTTTGCGGCGGAGTATTTTTGTTCCTCTAAAATTTCACTCACAGAAGTGTGTTCTTATTGTTCTGTTGAATGTGTTCCTCTAACGATACAAAGAAACGTTTCGCCTCTATTTCCAGAAACTGATCAAGTATTTTCAAACAGGGTCACTTTAAAAAAAGGGGTAATATAAAAGTGAAAAGAAGATAGGCCAAGATATGCGTCGAAAATTAGAAATGGATAAGAATAAAAAGCAATAAACAGGGTTATTCCATACATTATGTGGTACCTTTGCTGAAAAATACTTCTTATATTTTATTTATAAATTGTTTGCCTTCTTATATTAGACGATTGATAAGTTACGACCCCCTGGACACATAGAACTATTTTCTGTTTTTAACTCCTTTTTTTGCGAGTGAGATATAAAATGACATTTCCTGCGCACTATTGGGAATATTTCCATTTGTTACGTTCAGGACATAAAACCCCTGTTTTTATAACCCTAATGTTAGAATTCTAAAAGCTTTAGAATAAGATAAGCGCGTCCCATGCTTATTCTCGATATTCAAATAAGTTTTTTATGTTATTGTAAGTGTGAATAATCTGTAAATATAACTGTAACAACAGAATCGTTTAAAATTTTCCAAAGCATTATAAAGGGTATTTTATTTTGTTGTATCTAACGAATAATTCGATGTTGGAGCCTGTTCAGCCAGATAGGGAAGAATAATACATAACGATGAAATCTGTGAGTAATTACGCCTCAATTCGCAGCTGACTTAAAGAATGATGCCAACACTGAAGAAAAGGTCATAAATGTCACTCACAAAGCAAATTACGGTAGACGTGCAGCCCGTAAAAAATCTTTTATAAATCTCTCTAAAATAAAAAAGGCTTCAAAGAAGCAAATAAGTAAGAATTTACCTTTCTGGAATTCGTTCATTTTTGTGATAAATCAAAATTGTATTATCCGTAGGATAGATTGTCGAGTTATGGCCTGGAGAAAACCATATCAACTGGTTTGTTTTGGTTTGATTTATTTTTGTTATTGAAAAGCACTCGAGGGCTGTCAGCCTAAGGGCAAAGACGCCTTCATGGAGTATTTTCTATGGTATTAGATTGCCCTGGTATGATTGTATACATGTTACAAGGAAAAGCCACGGAAGTCCACATGCAGCCAGACCTTTCTCCGGTATTCGAGTCCTGAAACGAACTATCAGTTTCTAGGGACTTTATCGTTCGGAAATCAACAAATGATAACCTAAGAATTTATATGGAATTGACAGGCTTGGCGACGTAATGATCGACTCAAATTAACCTAAGTATTAAATTTTGTAAAATTTGTTCCAACATTTAAGGAGAACTTCAAGAATTTAACTTGGCGCATTTTTTCAGTTTGAGCCAAGAATAATTCAGTTGGCGAAGTTTTTAATATATGCAACCTATTTTCATTGTGCAGGAGCGTAAAAAGAGTTACATCGTTCCTACCTCTACAATGCGGATGAGCGGTAAAAATGTCACATCGTTCCTACTTTCAAAGAAATTTAACAAAGTGTGTAAGCCATATTTTCGTTATTATCGCTTTCAACAAATATGGCAAATTTCAAAATGCGCCAATATATAAATTCACGTATATCTTCGGAAATTTTAAATAAAAAACTAAACTAAACTCAGTGGCGTAACAGCCCTAATGGGCCAAGGCCTGCGGTGCCCGAAATCTGCTTTCTTGACCGTGAGCCTCGGGGTGCGTGAGCATATGCCCTGAACAAGTACTCAACTTGTCTCTGGACCCCCAATGTTTAGTCCCAGAGCGAACAAAAATTTTTAAATATTATTTAAAAATACAAATTTTCAAAATAAATCATAAAAAGTGGGTGATTTTTTTTTTTTTTTTTGGAATGAACCTAAATTTCGAACTGTGTAAAAAGTGGTCAAATAAGTTTCACAAAAAAGGAAATATTAATAAATGCATACCAAACTAAATTAACATTGAGGAGCTAATTTTTTAAAAACTACTCGCGCGATTTTTACAATTGGAGTTTGGCATAATTCGAGTCGTAGAATCAAAAGATAAAACATTGGCATGTCATTTCAGAAAAAGTCCGATTTTGTGTCAGAATACCTATATTTGAACAATCCTATACATAAATATAATACATATCCTAAGTCGCACTTTGAGACATGAAAATCGCAATTCGAATTTCGTCAATAGGTCCAGTAGAAAGGGAGATATAAATCTGTGCCCCCGTTTTTTTTTTTTTTTTTTTTTTTTTCTTCTCTCGCAGTGTACATGTATTTTGCTTTCCAAAGCAAAACGTCTTAACCAGTTAACCAGTGCAGAAATGTTGTGCTTTGAAACCACATTTCCCTTCCAGCAGAACAACAATCATAAACCAAATATACGGCTATATGAGCATACAAATTTCATTTAAATACTATAATATTTATGAAGATACTCACTAATTACATAAATTTACAAATTGTAAATAACAATTTTTGTTCCAGGATCCTTATATGTTCCAGTTCCATTTTTAATTTGCTACCGCTTATACAATATTAGCCTTGCCTTGGTGCTTTCTAGCAGTTTTTGCAAGATGCCATTTTAACTATCCTGCATTATAAGAGTCTCTAATTAATTGACATCGCCGTCTTTAAATTTTACTAATATCTGGATCTGTCTGGTCTTTGTAGGAGTCTGTTTAAATATTCATTTGATGACCTTTACCCAATTAATCGCGTATTGCTACTGCTAACTACTAAGCCTGTTAACTGGAATTTAAAAATAATCAGAATCGGGTAAAGAATCCAAGGTGATTGAATAAAGTTATATACAAGGGGTGAGGACTATAAGCTCATTAGGATCACCCGATAAAGGACAAAGGGACCTTGAATTAAGAAATGCATATATTTGGGTGACTAATGACACAAATTTGGCTATTACTATGTGGATCATGCTATATATACAGACGCACTGTGGAAATTTTTATCACAAAAGTACCTGTATACTTTGGAATCTTTCAGACATCGAAAGAGGACTACCGGTTTCATAATCCGATGCAATGTTTCCACTCTATATTTGTCTCGTTTATAAAATCTTTTTAATACAGCAAATAATGCTAGTGCTGTTGTTTTGAGTTCTATTTGTTTAGACCAAAAGTAGTTCTACTATTGATATATCATCATAAAATCGAACCTAGGCAATGCAATGCCATCTTCATTGCTATATATTGCCTCATCGAGTTGAATTGAAAAAAAAAAGTACGCAACTTACCGAAACGATGGTGATGTGCATCTTCAGCTATTTAACAAATTCGATGGGCAACAGTATTATTTGACAGAGGTATGGAGAGCAACTGTTTGGCAAAATTACCTCCAAGCATAGTTTCTAAAATCTCAGTTGCAGTTGAAAAAACACCAATGGTGTGAGAAAATCCCACCCTGACCAATGGTGCAAGACTTTTATATTTGGCTATTTGATATGAAATTCCGGGAGAAGCAAGTAAAGCTTTTTCATTCCCAGACAAAGTTTTTGAAATTATTTATCTTTTCATATGGTTTCAATTTTAATACGAAGAATTCTTGGTTTACTTAACGCACTTAATTTGAAGCATTTCCAAATGTTGTGTAACTTGATTAGGTTTCATGCTGTCTACTGCCGAAAATTTTGAGCAAATGACACATAGGGTCCTTTTTTTCATTCTTTACTTCAATTCTGGTGAAGCCAAAAATTCAAGTACTCTTGAGAACTCAAGAATGCAATATTTAAGTATTATTTAATATTCCGTTTATATTTTCTTCACTTTGGTTTCAGAATCACGCTCTTCTGTACATTTGTTGATGCTTTTCAGTTGTCTAATGTCCTTAAAATTTATTCGGTATTCTGTGCAATTCCACTACTGTGAATTGCAATTAACACCCACATTACAACATATACATTCACCCGAACCGACCGTGACAGATGGATTCATTCGACTGAGGTTCACTGGAACTGAAACATTTATACACGTCTACGTTGCTATCGCGCAAATGTTTCAGAATGTTCGAGACAAATCCAAACTTCTCGCGAAGCTGCGACAATGTCTAATATGGTGGACGTAAGGCAGTGAGCGACAGAGAGGCAATGATTCTGATTTCTCAATGCAATGAATGTGTGTTGACAAATATTAATAAATTTACTTATTCTTGGCAATTTGTTAGGTTTGTAATAAAGGTTTTAGCGCAGATTTAGCGTTAAGTACTCAATATGTTATTTTTGTTTACATTTTTATTGCAAGAGATGGGGAGAGCCGCGGGGGAAATTATGATTGAAAACTGAGTGGCAGGTACTGAAAATTTAAGAAGCGTTGAGTTAATAACATGAGTTGTATCAGCCTTTAAAATGTAGAAAAATAATTCAGTCCCATATAATTCCTTCATCCATCCTGACAGACTTGTAGAAACTAGGATCCATTAAAATATTTCCAAGAATGCTCAACTCTGAAATACACTGACAACCAATCACACTGACTACCCCTGTTACTTTCAGAACGACGATGCCAGTTGTCATGTTTCAACGTTAACCAAGGCTTGGTATGGTGCCAATGGAGTTCATCGAATGGACTGGCCTGCCCAGAGTCCAGACCTGATCCCTATCGACAACCTCTGGGACGAGTTGCATTGCCGAATTCAGGGGTGCACTACTCGTGCAAAATCGGTGAAGGAACTTCTATGTCTTCTCCAAGCCGAGTTCAAGAAAATACCACTAGCTCTCATACAAAGACTTGTGGAAAGTATGTCCCGGAGTGTCCACGCTGTAATTCCCACTCGTGGAGGCTCTATCAACTATTGATTTTGAATAAAGTTAGTTTTTCTTTTCTATCACATGTGTCCAAATACTTATTGGTAGTCAGTGTATCTGTATGAGCAGTCGATTTTAAATCAGTGATCTGAAGTAAGATAAAAAGTCTGCAGCTGCACAAAATGGATTTTCTGCATTCGAAATTAATGTCATTATTTCCATTCTTATGCTAAAACATTTGCCTGCTAAACTTGATGAAAAGTTTCACCCCTTTTGAAAATTTTCATTTTTCACCAACATTATTCTTCAATATTTGACTTCCGCAATCAAGGTATTGATTGCTTCATCCTTAATAAATCATCCGTTTTATTTTTTACATATACCACGTTGTAATATTTTGTTGCAAAGCAAGATTGCAAAACTTCATCCGCATTTTCATTTTTAGTTTGTTTACTGTCACTGTCTACGGAACGTATAATTTCAGTTCATTTAGTCTGCATTAATCTGAGAAAAGGTAACACATGTACCATTTGGCTTGGAGTTAGAATTCTGAATTCTGGGCAAAAGATATTTGAGAAATTTCGATTTACAAAATATACATGCATATTCTGATACGAAATTAATACGAAGTATTTGCTTTTTAAGAAAATCAAATTTTTGAATAGACTTAATTTTCAAAAATGAATCACAGTTATACAACTGAAATGTTTAATTTAAAATTAAATATTTTGCCCTACTTTGCGAATGCGGAGGTTATGTTTTTATATGGAAGCCACTCTTTTGCAAATTTTCAAGAATCTGACACCTTTCCTAAAGAAATAAATGTATTCCAAACTGGCAAATCTGAGGATGTTAAAGATATTTTATATTCTTTACGAGTTACCTTATCGAATTTTGCCAAAATAATAATTATTAACAAATTTTCACTAAAATTATTCATTTCATTATTCATTACTTTTAAAGCTGTGACATGTTTTAGAACACAATCTAAAAGCATTCTTAGCATTTACGCCGACTCAAATGGGATATTATTTAAAAGCAGCATAAAATTCGTAAGACTATTTACAATTAACATTTTTAATTTAATAACAGCAGAAAGTAAAGTATCAAACGCGTCATCTGTACCTTCCATTTGTTGAGAATTTTCAACAAGAGTTGATTTTAAATAATGTATAATGGCTATAAAATAACAGTTCATTGAAAGTACAGTCTGTATAATCTTAACTTGGACTTGTTCTAATGCTCTAATATGCTTAGATTCCAAAAAGTACTTAATCATTGAAATGAAATTAACTAAAAATCATTGAAATCTTAAGTCTGTCTTCTTTTGTAATAATAAGAGAATGTCATAATACTGGTAGTTAATGTACCGGAAATGCGTTGAGGCACATAAAATTGATTCGCAGGCATCATGCGGCCCGCAAGCTGCCAATTTGAGACCACTGTTATATCATATATGTGCGTGTATACACGATGTCTATAATTAAATAACCTTAATTTAAAGCTGCTTGCAAGCAAAGCCAGTGATGGGAAAATTGTGAAATTTTGTGGCGGACTTAATGAAAGAATGGGAACGTCTTTCAGAGAAAACAATAGTTAAAAATAGAGTCACCAGAGGGCATTTTTCTTTGAAAACCTGTACTAAAAGTGTAAATCGTTATCGACGTGATGCAGCCACTGTTATAAAACCTAGAATCATCCGAGGAAACTTTGTTTTCAATGTGTTTTTTGCTGTCAATGACAAGTTTACGAGATCTCTCTTTGTTAGTAAAATTGTGTTACCGGAATAGCCGTCACTTTTGTAATGTGTAGCCTTCCTGATCCCCAGACTTGAATCCATGCGATTTTTGTCTTTTGAGATATTTGAAATATCTGGCAAGTCGCGACAATCCAAGAACTTTACCTGATCGTAAAGCCAGCATTTCACGCCAGACATTTCGGTCAATTTTGGAACATAACATCTTGCGATTTAAAATAGTAGGTGAAAATGATTGCCGTCTTAACATGTTTTTTTTTTTTTTTTTTTGTTTTAAATTGTAAAAATTGTAAAATTACTGCAAGTGTGTGGCTAAATATATAATCTATTAATATAATGCCCTCTAGTGACGCTATTTGTAACTAATTTTATTTTGATGAAAGACATTCGCATTCCTTCATTGACCGGCAAAACATTTCAGTTTTCTGATCAGTAGTTCCGCCTAATAGGTAGCTTTGGAATAGGGTTGTTTATTTATAGAAACTCTGTATATATGTATATATATATGTAAGAAAAAGAATATGTAAAAAATTAAATTAGCAGAATAAATTAATTTCCCTTCTCTATTCTAAAAATAGCAACATCTATTCGCACTATGTCATTTCGAGAAAAATCTATGTCATATGACTCTTACGTAATTATGATGATGTAAGCGGATTTAAAACTCTTAACAGCCAATAATAATTTAACAGCAATATTAAACATCCAATCAGAAGGCTTTGAGAACCCAAACTAACATAGTCTGACTTAAGATTTCATCCTGAACATTACGCACTTGCTTTCCACGCTTTGGCCTAGCTACACTTCTGTCTGTTTGTTGCTGCTTTCTTATAAAAAATGTAAGCCTTTTGGAACAGGCACATCTAATGTGCCTACATGTGTGTAGCCGTAACAATTTGCTGAAAATAAAACTGAAGACTTAATCTGCAGTCGCCTCCGCCTTTCCGGCTCTTGAAATGATTACATACACACACACACACACACACACACACACACACACACTATATATGAAATTATTACATATATATATATATATACACACACACACACACACACCATATATATATATGGCTGAAACGTAGATTTATCTCAGCCCCTCTGAGTGACATGAAAGGCTTAAAAATCTTTTTGACAATTTATTTGATAATATGAAGTTCTTCAGAGGTACCGAAAATATTCATCAAAATTGTTCCTAATCTCTTATTTTTCGCAATTAAAGTCGCAGTTTTAAGGGGACTCGAATACATTAAAACCCATAAGATGTTCGAATAGGTGACTGTTGCAAGAATTGGGATAACTTATTTATTTTAAAAGCAATTACTACCAACTTTTTACAGCTGACTACAAAATATAGCTGCTTTCTGAAATAGTAATCAGAAAGTTTGTGTTGCCACAAATATTTTTATAATTTCATCCATATTGTGACAACATTTTTCGTCATATTTCCAACTTGCGCGCACAGTTTAAAACATTCTGTTTCATAATTTAATTCCATATTTAATATATAGCTTTTATAACATCTGGAAACTACTGTGAACCTAAAATTCTAAAAATTTCATGTTAAATTTTTATTTTATTTTGAGTTAAGTTTATAAAATGTATTTTATTAACAAAATTTTTAATGTTTTTGTCCATAAAAGTTTTCAATATTAAAATATTCATCAGATTGTTGGTTCAGTCAGGAAATAATGCCCATATAAAGAATTCCATCCAATTTCAAGTATGTACCATTAGCCATTTTTAAAATATCATGCGCGCAATGTGGAAACATGGCGAAATATTTTGTCACGAAGGGGATTAAATTACAAAATATTTGTGGCAACACAAACTTTCTGGTTACTATTTTCCAAAGCAGCTATATTATGTAGTCAGCTGTAAAAGGTTGGAAGTAATTGCTTTTAAAATAAATAAAATATTCCAATTCTTGCAACAGTCACATATTCGAAGATCATAAGGGGTTTAAAGTGTATGAGTTCCCTTAATCATGTCTCAAACTAAACATTGAACAGTGGTTATCATTTACCCTCCGAGTCGTAAATTAAATGTCCTGATCACAGAGTTTTGCAAATCTAGACATATCTGCAGAAATGTTTCCTAACTTACTGTTAAAATGCCCTTTCATCTCATAAATAAAGAAATTAAAGAGTATAAGTGCTAGCGTAAAGTATAAATCATGTTAAACGATGTGTTATTTCAGAAATTACTGCTCTTTAAACATTGTGCTTAGCGCAGTAAGTGATATTGTTCTCTCACACATAAATAAGGCAATTAACTTCAGCTAAAGTAACACACATTTAATTGAACTCTGCTTTTAGACTAGGATGCATACAATTCAACAACGTTCAGGTTTCAAAAGATAAAATTTAAGGTCTGTTCTGATATTTGGTTTCAAGTCGCCTTAAGTGGTAGGTGTTGCGGAAAATTGGATGAGGTGCACTTGTGACACTTTTCCACATTTAAGATTACAATAACTATCGTAGCCATTACAGGAGGTAAATAGCTAGCTCCTTAATTCAATTATCTCGACCTAATTAATTGAAGATACTTTTGCTTGTGGAATTTGAAACTATCTTGCGAGAGTGCAAATTTAATTAAGCTGCAATCGAGGTCGGGAAATTCGGAGCAGTATATTTCTGATGGCTGAGCAGCAAGGTCCACGACGAAAGAGAACTCTACACTTCTGTAATTATTTTCATTTTATCTTTCTACAATTTAAGTTGATAGGATTGTATTCATCGTCTTTTGTAAGGAACTAGGCTTAATTAAAGGTATTTTGTTTTGATTTAGGTATGAAATGGTTAAAGCAATAAAAATAACAAAGCGATTTTGGCTTAATTAGCATACATAATTTATTTTTCCTCGTCATGAAATGTTAAAACATAATAGCTTAGCATTTTCTTCAGGATTTAACGCAATATACATCTTGATTAAAACAGAGTAGAAGAATTCACGATTAGTTTAAGCCTGTATGATACATAAAACAGCAGATGTGAAAATTGAGATAAATTCTTGAATTTCCAGTTTTGATCTAACTTAATAGGGCTGTGTGCGTACCCATTACATTTCAGGCATTTTCTTGCGTGAAATGCAGTCAGTTAGTACTCCTCGAAAACCGTTTGTAATTGACAGGAGGATAATAATTGTATGAATAAAATAAATATATTCTTTCCTTATAAAATCATTTCTACTTCCCTGTACGAAGTAAAGGACGTATTGTAATCGCGAAAAATTAAGGGTACCATATTTCAAGTAAAATATTAATTTTGACCGCTATTGAATGCAATTTAACGACGTGTTTGAGTGACATCTGTCCGTAAGGACATAATAAAGGTCTCTTTTCCCCAAAACGAAGTATAAAACTGATTTAAAATAGATTCCAAAGAGAGTTTTCCGTGGTGTCTGTACGTATGTAAGTATCTCGCATAACTCAAAAATGTCTCAAATCATAACGTTGACATTTTAATATAGGATTGTTATAATATACAGATGTGCATCTCCCTTTTAGGTTGTAGTCGGCCGCACCAAAAGTATATATATACCCACTTTGTTACTCGGCTCAGTGAGCTCAGTTTTTTTATTCTTATATGTTGGTAATTTTTTTTTTATTTTTTGCTTTAAAAATTATTGAATAATGTTATACTTATCTTCGGTTAAGGATTTTACGCCTTTAGTTAATCTGCATGTAATATTTGTCGAATCATCAACAATTTAAAATTTGTTTAAGCGCGGCTAAACCTAATTTTTTTACTATAGCAGCCATGATTGTTTAGATTTGAAACTTAGCAGAATGATGAATTAATTCTTTCTGCACCTGCAGTGTCTTTTTGCCGAGAGGGACCGAAAGAAAACTTTTAGTTTTGTGTATCGAAAAATCTACCTTCTTGCCTGCTGGCCAAATTGCTTGTTTCTGCGTAGAGGTTTATGTTTATCTATATCTTCCAATTTTTAATTAAAATATTCTGAGATTTTTCCCTTGCCGCGATGTGAGAACTGAATTAATTGAATGAGAAATATATCTCTAATGAAATTCGAGGAAATAAGTTTAAATGAAGTGCCAAAAAAAAAAAAAAATGCGTAGAATTTAATATTACCTACACAGAATTCATGTGGTGTACACATCAGCGTTTTTTATTAATGGATCGCTGCCTTTTTGTACTTTTCATTCAAAGTTCAGGCGTTTTCTTGCGTAAAATATAATGATCATAAACCTCGAAAATATCACCTACAATTAATACGATACTAATGAAAACAAATGTAAAATAAAAAGTTTTTTCCCCTTAACCATTTTTGGTATTATCCAGCTTATCGATACGTTCGAGATTAAATTTAATAACTATAAAATTAAGTGTAGTAGAATTCTTCGATAATTTCTACATCTCTAGAGACAATTTATTCACCACTTGAGATACTCTGCATACTTCCATATGTTTTATAATTATCGAGAACGAAGTTCAGATTTAAGTTATATTGTGTGACGTCTCTGAATATTTCATGCACAATATGTAAGAAAATATAATTTGATACTGAACATACTAATTTTGAGCGTAACTTTATCATTTCCCAAAATACATCCATTTGTTTCTTTTGCAAATCACATTAAGAAATGATGAAGGATCTCGAGAAATATAATTTCGGCTGGTAAAGCTTGCTCTGTCGAATTTTTACGCAAAATATTGATACAATCAAGAAACGAAAACTATTATCTGCGCTGAAAAATAAAGCCTAGGAATCCTAATTTAATTTACTTTATACCATCCATCAAAAATAGCTAGTGTCTTCCGTAGTACTAATTCTTTTGGTTTAAAAGTTGCCTATTTGTTTTATTCAAAGTCACAAAATATTTGAAAATTTCCAGAAATTTATATTATGATTATGAAATATAAATATAACGGCTGATTCAACGTACATTGCAAACAATCATACTCTAACTTATTTACTTTAATATTTTGAGAGAAACCGATACCAGATGTTTTGTATAATTCGGTTTTACGGTGATATTTTGCCTTTAGCTTTAAACATTTTTTTAGAGTGGTCCTTAATATATCTTATGTTTTATGAAATATAAAATATAAGAATTTCTTAAAATACTGAATCAGAATTTCATAACAAATTTCCACATATCTACATTTGAAGTATATTTTATAAAACAATAGGAAATGACAGACACAGAATCATTTTATAAACGGAGACGTAAACTGCATCTCAGAAACTGTAGTGCAATGGTATAGATTCATTTATCTTCCTTGTAATTTTCTATTTCGCATTTCTTTCTTTTTTTGAGATGGTTCTTGAGTTTTGTACACTAACTTGCTTTATACTCTCAGAAGTTTCAGTATTTTTAGAATACAGATTGTATGATAATGGATTGCTTGATGTGATTATGTCAAAGCCTTGAAGTTTGTTTGCCTAAGGGGATAGATGCCTTTGTGGAGGACTTTCTAAGGTAAACTGGATCGTAAACATGATACACGTGGGGAAAACCACGAAACCGCCCATGCAGTCAGCACGTTCTCGGGATTGGAACTTCAGACCGAAGTTCAGCGACTTTACCGCTCGGCCGCTGGTGGGCCCAATTGTATGCTAATAATAAGCTTCCTATGTAATCAGTAATGCTCCTAATGAACAGTAGGATAATAATAGCAAAGTTTTATGTAAGTTAAAAATATGCAGGATATCATAGAGCGGCATATTGGCGCTTCTACGTACCTTTTAGTTTAAGAGTCAGATTTAAGTGCAGCTTAATCCGGAAGTCAATAAATTATGTCAAATTTCAGCTACACAAAGCACACATGACTTTGTATTTTGAAACTTATAAATTCTGGCTTTGCTTCTAAGCTATCACTGTCACTTACTATTGCCGTTATTCTAGCAGGTTCTTAATCTGGAAGAAAGACAAGCACTATATTTTGTGATATCCGTTTCAGGATGGAACAACATTTTTTGTTATTTATTTGGTAAACAATACTTAATTTTAATATTTAAATGTAGTTTAGTAGTAATCCATTAATTTAAGCACAAATGCTTTTCCAGACTTCCATACCTAAATTCCAGTGAATTTTAATAGTGGATCTAATCGTATCACAATTATATACAGATTATGCACATTCTCTAGAAATTTTCAAATAACACATTCAATAACAACTGCAATGATTTCTTAATAAATGGTAATTCATAAGCATCAGTTTGTCTTCAGACAATTTTCAATGATATGGTCTGCCGTATGCAATTTTATTAGGACGCGCACTGAATTTTGACAGAAGAAGCTCCATAGGATAGACAAAACTTCGAACAAAAATTTAAATCGTAAAATTCCTTAATGAAAAAGCGCTTCACATAAAGATTTCTTACAAATAATCAATTATATTTGGGAATCCTTAAATTTTTGAATTATAGATGGCATGATTTTTTTTTTCGTGTATGTGTGACACAGACGAAAAGAATAATCTAAAATTTGTCAATTCACAAACTCTGTTGTGACATATTTCATTCCTAATAGAGGCTATCATTCCTAATTGAGTCCGCTGAAGCTGAGCGGTAAATTCGTTTACCAATGGTGGTTCGGTCCGAGGTTCGAAGCCCGCAAACTAGCTGGGCTGGATGGGCGTTTTCGTGGAATTCCCGATGTGTAACATGCATACGAACTAGTTTCCCTCAGAAGGTACTGCTCGAAGGCACATCTCCCCTTAAACCCATAACCCTCGGGGTTTCGCAGTAATCACATAAACCAAACCAAACATTCCTAACTGACGTGCTTACAGCGGAAATTGTTGAATGTTGTAAAATGTGCAAAGCGTTTATCCATTTATTTTGAATACTATGAGTTTCCAAGGCAGTACAAAGAAGTTGCTCTAATTTATTAAAACAATATTTATGATAATTATCAACATTTTAAACATTGGTTGCCGGAGTGCAGGCAAGAGTCCCAGACAGTCAAGCATTTTCAAATCAACAGTGAATAAAATTTACACAGCACTTCTCAAGTAGCTCAACGGACGTGGTACAGAAAAAGGGCTGCTTTATTTTCAAGAGAATTTTGTGTTTTGATACAAGGTGTCCGAAGGTACAAACAAAAACAAATAAAAATTGAAATTTGAAAAAGAGTAACTGAAGATTGATTCAACAAGGTTCTTTTTCCACAGAATAGACCTCATAAAATTTATTCATGCAGGTCTATTTCCTTTGAAAAGAACTAGTTGAAACAATCTTAATTTATTCTTTTAACAATTTTAATCACTCTTGTTACGAGTTTTAATATTTATTGGTTTGTACTTAAAGCCAGGTTTAAAGTCATGCTATTTTAGAATGATTTCAAGTTTTTTCACGGATTAATTCTTATTCTAATTAGTTTGTTTTTTAATTTACTGTACAGTTTGATTATCTATTTATGAAGATTTAGAAAAACAATATGCTCTCAGTTGAACAAATTTAAATTAAACTATGATCAAGGGTTGTTTAAATTAAAGTTATTCTCTTAACATACATCAGATATCTCATTAACGTTTCTATCTCCTTTGGTAATTAAAAGCAGTTTGATTTATTAAATCTCAAATGTGCTTTTGAAAATCAAGAAAAACATCTCTGCTTTTTTCAGGAAGTCTTAGTTATTCCAAAATTTCTGGAAACATTACAAACTTTCTAATTAGTTCGAAGTTAAATTTCTTTCTGGGAAGGTGGTAAGAAAACAATCGAAAAAACGTTTAGCTACTAATGAAACTGTAAAATCTGTACCAATATATACACAGAACATAATAATAATAAAAATAATAATTACAGTTCCCGATTTATAATAAATCACATCTTAATTACAGAAAAATTATAAGATATTGGTGAGGCAAAAATTGTAGTACATACTTATGCTAGCTTAAGCTAAAATGACCGTTAGAAGTTTTGAAGAAACTGAAAGAGGATTATATTGTAAAATCTGTTTTTAGGTTACTATTGACGATTAATATCCGCATCTGAAACTTTCTGCGGCAAAATAACCAGGAAACTAGTGCAACTAACAACCTAAAGGTGAAATTTTCCGAAAGTTTAACATTAGTTCTGGCGTAAAAGTTATGAAAAAAGAAATAATAAAAGTAAAATTCTTTTCACTACATGGCTGTGGTAGAGCCTCGTTAAAATGAAATTAGCTTGTTTAGTTATAGAGCCAAAGGAATATTTATGTTAATGCATATATTACTACAAATATATAGTTATACATCCGCTCTCCTCCTCAATATTTAAATACGGCGTCATTACATAATCTAATATTAGTAATTCAAAGTTGAAAACTGGTTTTTTGAGGAAAAATGTTTAAAAATTGTAAGGAATATTATTAATGATTAAACTTTTAGGGAGCAGAATAATTTTGTCTTGAAGATCAGAAACAGAAGTACAGATATTTTTAATTCTAATTAACTGATTAAATAGAGTACTTTTTATAAATGTTTTTTACACTTTACACAATGTTAAAGAGTACATTTTTATAAATGTTTGATTTTTATTTAATTAATTTAATGGTATTGAAATTAAAAAGCTTTCTTCTCTTAATAGTTTAACTTCATTAAAATTAATAATGTTTAAATACATATACTCAGTATTATTCTGATTCGAATCTGTTTTATTGACTTTTAAGCAAGGAGGGCAATGTTATTAGCTTCAATTAAAACAAAATTGTTGACGGTAATATTGCCATCTATGAATTTGTGAATTAAAGCAAACTTATTTGAGGGGTGAAACTCAAGTGTTTGTTGAAATGGGAATTCTTTAATAGACACGTGAAAGTTACATATATGTGTAGAATAGTTTGTTTCTATTAATATTCCAATAATTTGCTGAAAATTGAATCGTAAATCTTAATGCAATTGCGAAAACTTTTGCAATTAAGATATTCCTTCCACTTATTGAAATCAAATACAGTAAGTAAAATTGAAAAGAGGTTTGGTTAGTGTAGTACTGTCGTTAATCTCCTTCAGTGAGAGTGAAGTATTTAAATTCTGAAAATGATAGTAGTTGATATTTTGTATTATAACATTTTTAATAGAATTAAGGATCGGAAGATTATTAGTGATTATCCAACAATAGTGGTGGTCCTTACTAGCACAAGCAAAGATGAGGGAACAAATTTCCTTCTGTTTAAAAAGGAATCTGTAAGCTATAAATCTGAACTTAAATGGATTTTTGTGAAACATAGGTACTGCATACAAGTTATAAAATCTAATGTAGTTAGAATTGACTGAAATTTTCAGTTTCGATGAAAAACTTGAATTTTATTCTGCATTGTCTTCTCGCTAGACCTCGTTTTAGAATAAATAACAGGCAGATTAAACTCGTTAAATTAGTTAGTTTTAATTACTGAACTGCAGAATGTTTTACAAATGATGCTGATTTGTTATTCGATTTGTATATCTTCATTTTAGTAAACCTATTCTCATGTTCAGAAACCTACTTAAATAATGAATTTTTGCTAGAGCTCTTCAATTTTTCTTAAAATAGTACTTTTCCATCCCCAAAAAAGTAGGCACATTTAGTTTGGTAAGTGAAAAGGTATGTTGTTTCAATGCTTTTAAAGCAAACTGAGCTGTTAAACATGGTAACTGGCATAAATTTAGTCCTAGTCTCATAGGTTGTTTTAAAGATGTGTCAAAGACAAAATTTAGATCGCCTATGATTATGTCTTTATGGTGATCATACAGAAAAGGCAGATATTCATTAACACTGCAGTATCAGTTTTACAGAACATTCTAGTATCTAAATCTAGCTGTTGGCAGCTGTTCGGTAGGATACTCAAAATTTCTAAAACAGAAAAAAAAAAAAAAAAAAAAAAAACAGACTGGAGTTTTAGAGTTTATGGCATGAAACAGATACTTACTATTACAGAAAATCTTGTTAAAATTATCTTTTCCAACTGAGGATTCAAGAAATTAATCTTGCAGTAACTTTAATAGATCTTTTAATTTTAAATTTAATTAAATAAAGTACAAGGGCTTTTAATAATGTAAAGCCACTATAAGCTTCTTGAAAGAAATATTGAATTTGTAGTATCTGTGTGATGGTAAATGTATATGATAATTTAAAAATATTTTTGGCAAAATTAGCTTTACAAACTAAATTGCTGTATTAAATTTGAAGCTTATTAGTATCTAAATCGTCGGTGATGCTATTCTTCTTTCTACCTCCTCTTGTTCCTCCATTAGTATTATTTTAAACTAGTTTAAGTTGGTTTAAAATCGATTGAGTACTTAATTAGATTGGTGATGAGCCCATAAGGATAAAGTGTTTTATGTTCTAAATATAAAGAGGTTCTTAAGATTAGATATAGTATCCAAAATTGTAATTGAAATATTAAAATCATGGGCATTAAAAGTTTCTAACTCTAGTGTAACAAGTGAAGTAGATGTTTCTTAAACAAGAAATTAAAAATGTTTGATGGATTACTCTTATTAATTCTCAAATTAAGAGTGTTCTTTAACTTAATTACATATTCCAAATTGCAGGTATTACAAGTGACAGAGTAAGTAGAGATTTCTTACTTAGCCCAAAAGGGTTTAGTCTATAGTCTCGAAACGGGATTTGGCGGTATATCGTTTTAAATGTTTGGAACACATTTAAAGTTGTTGCCAAGAATTATTATAGCCGTTTATTACTTTAAAGAACCGCAAAAATGAAAAATTGCATTCCGGATTTTGAATTTTATATTTCATATTTTATAAACTTTTATTGGATTTTTAGCAAATTCAATGATTTTGAAAGCGAGCAGTGGCAACACTGTACAGATTAAAGCATTGCTATCTCGAGCACGCGAGCTTGTGTATCGGAAGTTCTAAAGTGTGTTGTTCTTAAATATTTTGTGATTTTGCTATTCAACTGAATTTTATGTGTAAGTGCAAAGCTGATATTTAATTGATAAATTTAAGGTTCAATATTTTCATACAAAAGAAAATTGTACAAGCCATCTTAGTAAGTGTACATCGATATGATAAACTGAGAAATGACTGAAAAATTTTAAAAAAATGTAAGCCGACGCGTAATGCTTTATAGGGAATTCCAAGTACTTGCTGCTTTTAAAATTCTTGTAATATTGCTATTGTTTGGTATATGGCGTACGTGCGAAGAAAATGATGCATAATAATAAAATGAAATAAAAAAGAAATGGATTAGGAGCGTGAGTGCAACAGCAGGCTGGTAGACTGCGATCTCAGCGAAAGCTGATCCCTTTCAATTTTTTTTTTCTTTTAAATTATATGTTTATAATATCCTTTGTTGCAATCCTGAGCAGAGACTGGGTAAGAGCTTTTGCATTGCAGAAAGAAACATGACGCAAAGCAGTGCAATACGGCTTCTTGAAAAGGATATGTATTTAATTAGAACTAAAAATTTAAAGAGCTACTTTTAATTAAGTTAGAAATTTCTTCCAATTAAATTAAATTTGTTAGTAACTTTCCTTCATATATTATATCTCGCATATATGTGCACGTAATATATATATATGTTATAAAATTATAAAACGATATGATAATTAAATCAGAACTTGTAGTAAACTATCCAGCAGGAACACTAAACAAAATGGAAACGAAAAAGAAATATTTTAATGACATATAATAAAAATAATATGGTAATTAAACAAATAATTAAAAATATTTTGGTCTGTTTCAAAGATCAGCCGAAAAGGTTTCAACAGATCCACGATCCCTGTTTTTGAGTTATAGCTGTGTGATTATAAAATCAAATGAATAAGTAGAAAATAAGATGCAAAAAAAAAGAGTTTATGTAATTTAAATTAAAATTCAAGGAGATTAAATTAAAAAAGTATTAAAATGAAGCTTTATTTAATCATCAAGAAACAATTGTCTCCCATGTTACATTAAGCAAATAATATTGTAATATGAAAATTAAGCAGTATAAAATAAGAATTCTTAAAATTAGAAACCGGAAAAACAAATTGAAAGCAATTAGCTAAATTAATATTTTTTCAATAAATACTGAAATGGCAAAACTGCTAAAAAACTGTTACAAATCAAAAGTAATTAAACTTTAAAGTTTAAAGGAACGATTTTTTTTTTTTTTTTTTTTTTTTTTTTTTTGTTTTTTTTTTTTGTTAAGAATGGAAGACTATAAATCTAAAGTAAGTGATACATCCAAAAGGGAAAAATTTTAATTTAACAATAAATTTTATGGATTGATAATTACAATTTAATGAGAATTCCTTCGAGAGATTAAGGACAAAGCAAAAGAGATGCAAGATCTTAGATTCCATCCACATGGCAACAGCCAAATTGAAAGAAATTATTTGACGAATTAAATATCTTTATTATTTAGCTAATATAGCAGCATACTGTACGATTTTAGCAATAAATAATCTTAATTTTGAACTTCCTAAATTTTTGTTTATATATGTATGTATACATATATTAATACAATAATTAATAACACGAAAATTAATAAAATATATGCAATATATAAATTAAAATTTATATATATTTTAAAATAATATATATAATAAGTAGGAAGTCAATATGCAAATAGTTAATAGGAAAACTAATGGAATAAACATCTAAGATATCCAAGGCATCAGCACACAAAGAAAAGTTTTCTGTAATAATTATATTTTGCACATATTATCAACATTTAATTTTGTAATATTAAAATAACAATGTTTTTTAAATATTCAGTATGTAAGAAAAGCAATAATATCCGTTTCATTATATAACATTAAACATTAAAAATTTTAAAAAAATATTTGAACAAAGAAAAAAACCTTTTTTTACTAGTAAATCTGGGTAGTTCTAGATCTTATATCAAATGATTTGTCTTTTCCATGGTATGATTTCTGGCGTTGTATGGCAATGATGCTTTTCACAGTAGAAAGTGGGAGTTTAAAATATGAAACTGAATGTGCGTGGTTTCTTACGTCTTTTGGAATAGTTATAATTGAACGAAAAAAGATATTATTCCGTGCCTTGCGTAGAATCTCTAGTCTGTCGATACTTTCTTAGTTTAATCGGCTGTATTGAAAAAAATCTTCCCATTGCCAACAAAACCATTCATAAACTATTTATAATTAAAATTTTATTTTTATATTTTTTATATACAACGTATTTTATTTTTAAAATTCAAAACCCCATACACTAAAATATTAGGTACTTATAATAACATGATCAGAGGCTTGCTAGTGGAATTTATTTTGTCGCATTTTATATACTTTTTAAATACTTTTACAACTTCATGCACAGATTTTATTGACATACATATTTTCAATTTTGTAGATATTGAGTATTAAAAACTTTTTGTAATTTTAACTTAATTTTTTCGAAATATGTTTTGGCGATCTCTGTTAAATATATACATGTTTGTTTGTTTCATAGTACAGTTTTTTGTAGCAATCTCATCGTTTTTTATTCTTATTTTGTTATTTCGGTGGAATAAGCTATAAAACAAAATTCATTTTACTTCACTTATTATATGTACGTACATGTTCATATGCGTAAATGTAATGATTTTATGTGTAATGACTAACAATCTTCCCGTGTTTTTTCTGATATATATATTACATACATGTATATATGTATAAATGTAATGAATTTATATATATACATGTAAAAATATAATGAATTTATATATATATATGTGTGTAAGATAAAAAATATATAAATCAGCTTTATTATTCAATTTAACAAATAGATCCTCACTTTTTATTTTAATGTTCCCTCTCTGTTTTCTAAAAACTGCAATAACTTTCTTGGACTGCATCATTTATAGACCCATCTATGATACATGACTTCCGTTACGCTGACGACGTAGCTGCTTGAAAACTGAACTCAAGGTTTTGAGAACTGAAACTTTCTAACTTAAACCAAAACATTCATTTGGTGATCATCCAATACTCGATAAATGCCTAGTTAGTTTGTACATTTGCTGCCACTTCGATCGTATTTCGCTGTAGTCTCTAACGGTATGAAAAATGTAAATATTCTTGGATAGGACTCCCAAGTCCCTTAGTTTTTCCGACGCAATCAGACTACTTCCTCTTCAATATGGATCTATGTTCTAAGCTATCAAATACTTACAGCATTGGTTTGTCTGTGTTTATACGCCTCACTGTTCCTACATCAGCACATTCTGCTTTTATTTCATATGTATATAATGATTACTTTTTTAAAAATCATATTCAATTTAAGCAACAATATAGCAATAAAAAAGTGATTAGATTGCTACAGAAACCTGAATGAGTGGTGATCAAACATAACGATTTAAATATATATATATATATATATATATATATATATATTAGAAAGAGAGAGTCTATTTCTTAATATCTGGAGTAATAAGGAAGATGATCGTCACGGTCAATTTATAAGTTATTTCTCCCGCCCTCTTAACACGCCTTCGTAGTGTAGCGGTCTGAACGTTGGGTGCGTATTTCAGAGGTCCGTGGTTAGATTCCCGGGGAGGGCGTTGCTCATTTTTCATCACTCCTGCTTCCAAACTAACCTAATGTCTCTACAGTGGTTCCCGAACTAAAAGGGTGGGGGATGATGATTCTCCACACCCAGGATTTGGCGATTGGGGCCACTAAAAACTCCAATCGCCCTTTAAAAGGGGGCGTATATAAGGTATTTCTCCCGCTTTCTTAGCATGCCTCCTTAGTGCAGTGATCTGCAATGCTGGGCACTTATTCCAGAGGTCCGTGGTTCGATTCCCGGTGAGGGCGTTCCTCATTTTTCAAGTCTCCTGCTTCAAAAAAATCCTAATGTCTCTACAAGTTCAAAATTGTCATTAATCTGGGGGCACTTAAAATTCCAGGGAAAAGTGAAAACGTATATTATAATTAAGAGAAAAATACTGTTAACACGTTATGTGTATTTTCAAGCTATTTGAACCTTGAAAAATATGTTCATTTTGCAACATGAACTAAATAGTTGTTTAAAATTAAAAGAACTCATTGTAAACATGAGGCGAATAAACAACATTGCAAGAAACTAAATTATATTTTGCATTAAAGAACTAGATTTACGAAAGAGTTTAACATTGTCACTCAGTTCAATTTCACATAAAATGTCGGTGAAAACGTTTTGTTTTGCAGCTTTCTTAATTTTCTGTCTTTTTGCAAAATAATCGCCAGATAATGTGCTTAGTTGTGCTTAATTTGTTTTAAGTTTAATATAAAAGTTGAGTTTTAATATGGTAAGCATTCTTAAATTCAAATTCAGTACCTTTGATGTGCAAAACTCACTAGAATGCATGCAGGTGCGTGACGGTATTTGGTCAATATTTATCAAAAGATTCGATATGTCTAGAAAGGATTGGCTTTTCGAAAGTATGAAGCATGATTCAATATCGAAATTAAAATTCAGATTCAGTCTAAGGGAATCCGTTTCCACATTTATGCTCATTTTTCTTTCATTTGCCCTTCAGCTACGTGATACAATGTCTATGAAGAAAACTAGATACTTCTAGCACCAAAAAAATATCGACTCTTTTTAAGATCAATAAAATCTTTTACACCAAAAGTTTCTTGGAGCTGAAGTCGTTAACTTCTTCGCTTCATTTTGCTGTCGAGAAGAAAAATCGAAGTATTTATTGGTCAAGCGATATCGAGAGCGTCTGGCTCCTTCGGCATTTAACTGTCACTGTTCATTGTGGTAACGGTTAGTGAACCGAGAGAGATGGAAGTTGCAATCTATTTTCAACAGGCAAAAAACTAATTTAAAGCTTCATAACTCTATTTCTTTTCTTTCAGTACTGAGCGTATTCTGCTTACTGAAGCATAAAATAGTTATGGAAATTTCTGACAAATTCTTCTGATATCTGTACTTTACTGAATACAGAACAAATAAACGAAGATCTTCTAATATTTTGAATAGCTTATAACAGATGCATTCCATTCATTAATTTATTTTAACCTTTGGCAAACATAATAAAATATATATAAGCCTAAATATTTAAATAAATTTTAAGTAATAAAAATAATGAAACATATCCCAAGCATTATATAAATAAATATATCTATATATAATTATATATATATATAAAGAAGAAAGTGTGTTTGTTAGTCCTGTAATATCTCAGTCACTACTATAGCTACCGTCTTCAAACTTTCTATAATTCTTTTATGAGTCCTGGAAAAGGACGACGTCGAATTGTTTTCAAAAAAAAGTAGCTAAAATCAGATATATTAATTACATACTCGGGAAAACGATAATTTTCGCCCTCATTTTTCATTTTTCCGAAGCCTTCTTTATTTCGAAAGTTGTTGCCACTGCTCGCTTTCAAATCCTAGAATTTGTTATTAAACATTTGTAAGTTTTATGAAATAAAAATAGCGTTGCCAAATATTAAATACATTATTCTCGATTCCAAAAGACCGTGGGAAACCATTTCAATTATTCCCATCTTAGAACGACTTTAGTCAGCCGAAATATTACTTGAAAACTCTGTGAAATCGCTAATTTCGCACTCATTTATCCGAATGGCAATAGTCTAGCGCGTCGGGGATTAAAATGTTTTATTTTGAAAAAGTGTTGCTACTGCTCTCTTTCAAATCGTAGAGTTTGTTAATCAAAAATTTGTGATTTTTACAAAAGCTATATATATATATAAAGGAAAATGCCTGTGTAATTGTGCGTTTGTTCGTTTGTTTGCGTTATTGATTTCTGATAAATTTTTAGCCAAATTTAATCGGCTAAACTTAAATTTAGGTGAAATATTGGGTGGAACTTGAGCTTTTACGTCCATTTGATTAGAAAGACGAAAATCATTAAAAAATGCATGCAATTGTTGCTGATATAATGAGAGAGAATTAGTTTATTTTTCTATGGAAATTTTTATGTGGGTTCCACATCGCATCAGATTAAAAACTGTATGAATATGAATCGCACTTTTTGCACCGTTATTACAGAAGGATTACAACGGCTTCGTTCTCTCTGTTGTTAGATGCATTACTTTCAATCTGACTTAATTGATATCGGGCACTTCCACTAGTATATATATATTGTTACGAATTTGGTATTTAAAAAGCTAATGTTAGTTCAATTATAAATTAAATGGTTTTATTTCTCGCGCAGTGCAGCGCATGACGAATATTAAAAGAAAGCTAAGCCGGAAAATTGAAAATACAAGAGCGCGTGCATTAAATAAATAAATATCTCTTTTTGATTTCGAGAAAGTACTGGAAAATTCTAGCGCATGATTTTAAAATCTTATAAAAGGAGGAAAACATCTCAGTTTGTAGTAGTTGTTGCTTAGTTTGTTGTTGTTTAGAAAGCTACTGTTGTTGATTGTAGCGAATTCGCGGATTAGCGTTCTTTAGCTGTTTTGAATTACGATCTATTGGACATTTGAGTAGTTAAAAGAAAACTACTGTGAGATATTGTAATACTGCATGATAATTTGAGAAAATTTAAGCATTTTTGTTGTGATAATAATAAATTTTTGTTCATTTTTCATCGGACTTGTGCATTCATTTCATAACGAACCCGTACGCACGCAACAATATATATATATATATATAATTTTAAGTTAAGTAGTAAGAAAAACGAAAAAAAACCTTGTGGTCAAAAATTTTGCGCATTGTTCTGCAAAATTAAGGGAATTAGAAGATAAATTTTAGTACGCACGCTAAAAAGTTACCAAAAACTGTGGCTCCGTGAAAACTTCAACATAAGCATATTTAGTTGCTATGAAATGTGTGAAAAAAGAAGAAATATAGAACATTTGAATATTTACAAGTAAAATTAATAAAAATAGTAAGCTATATGCTAAACGAATTAAGTAGATATAAAACACAGTAAAATACTAATCAATTGATCGAGGTAAAAATAAAAAATAAAAAATAAAATTTAAATTAAGAAGCGGTAAATGTTTAATTAGCCCAATTCGAAGTTCATTTTGGCTTGTCAAGGGAAATTTTTTTAAATGAATTCGAATTAAGCTAACTCCATCACGCGTTTCGCCGAAACGGACAATTGAAACTGTGCGTGACAATTTTTTTAATGAATTAAATAAACTATGTCAAAAACTTAGTATCAATTCTCTGTTCCAATTTCCCGACGCGTCCGCTTATTTTGACTCATTACGGTGTAAAGAAGATAAAAAATAAATAATTGAAAGGCAATTCCGAGGTACAGAAAAAATAAATAGTGATATGCTATTAGTCAAAATATTCAAGATCTTATGGTTAGACCTGCGAGCTTAAAGAATTATTACTTTGTAAAAGTACCGTACATTATACTTAAATCAAAGCGGAAAGGATAAAATAAAAAAGATGACTTGAAGCATGGGTCTTGCCAAGACCTAGAAAAAAATTTAAGAGAAAAAAATTAAAACGGACTTGGAACTGAGCTGTCTTCCTTGGTGACGAGGAAACTCGAAAAGGGTGCGCAAACCCCCGAGCGTTCAAAATAGCGTCTTGTCCCTGTAGTTTGAAGAAAATTGGACTGACTAAAGAGAAAGTGGCTAATTCAACAAAATATTACCTAAAATAGCCTCTAAAGTAAGCAGGGATAGTGAAAAAATAGTAATTTGTTAATTAAAGTCGTAATTCTTCAAGCTAGAGGGCGTTCAAGCTGCCAGAAACGAAAATAGCCCATAAGTTAATAATAGAATAGAATTGACCATCAAACGTTTTTAAAACTATTTAAAAATAGCATTAAAAGTACCAAATTTTAAGAGGAAAAATAGACGTTGTGACAGGAATTATTTGAACATTTATACATTAGATCTTCAGAATCAGCCATCCACTTTATACCGTCTCATAGAGCTTTAAGCATAAAAATTATATATATATATATATATATATATATAATATATACCGTCCCATAGGGCTTTAAGCATAAAAATTATATATATATATATATATATAAATTATATATATATAATACTTGCGATATGCTCTCTATATACAATGCTTGCGATAAATACATTAAATAGCAAAAATTATTAACATAATATTCTCAACAATACGTGACTACAAATAAAATCGCAATAATAATAATAAGGATTTTAAGACGACAACAACTGATTCAAATAAACTTGACTGATATTATTCTTGTATCTTAATGCAACAGAACTATTTAGAAGAAATCGAACTATTTTATCGAGTGTCACTCATCGCCAGTGAGAACAGCTTACAGTCTGTCGAACTTCAGCTGCGATTACAGTAGGTTCTTCGTGATTTTGGATGTTAATCCTAAATATTAGGTGGTCTTTTTTTATGTATATTTTTTTTGTAACTGTTTATATGGTCCGTTAATAAATACCTAGACCTAGCTGGCGTTTGTGTTTACAGAAAAAAGGTACACACTTATTTTTGAGCTATTACTTCTATCCACTATTCTTCCTTGGAATTATGTCAGTGTCCTAACGTAATTTTTATATTTGCTCCTGACGCCTCATTCTTACATTTGCGCCAGATTTAGTACATATGAGCAAGAATATTGCGGTAACTATTTTCATTTAATTTTTTTATGGATTCAAGTAAAATTGTGCAATTTAAATTGCTTCTTTTATCTAGACTTATTTTGCCTCCAAATTTGGCATGAAATTGCCAAAAGTCGCTAAAATTGCCGACCAATTGGCGGCATTTTGGTCCAGTCCCTGTATTACCGTAATAAGTACTGTAATTGATCATTATATAAGATGTAACCTTAACTCGTTCCTCATATTGGTTTCGAGTGATTTCGAGAAAGAGAAAGTATTAGAAATATCTCAGTAGCCGGTTGAAAACTATGTAAGGTTGAATACAGCATCTGCTCTTAGTTAGTTAGTTAGTTGTTATTTCAGCTTGAGATCGAAGATATTTCCGGGTTAGCTTTATCTTTAGTTGCATTTTACATTGCGTTGTGTTTAACTTGTTAGTTTGAAGTTTGAATAGTTTGAAGCGTACTGGTTGTACTCTGTGACGCTGTGAACATCTGAACAATATGTTGTCATTAGTTTAAGGTTTGGGGCATTTAAGTACTATTCTATGCATTTCGTAGTTTTCCAATTAAAGACTGAACATTAATGCAGTTAAACAGGGCATAATATTCAACTATGTTAGGAGTAACTTAAAGGGAGACTTTCCTAATTAAGAAAGATATTAGGGATCTAAAATGTATACAGATTTTTATGCAGTGCTATTCCATAAAGCAATCTTTAAAATTATATGCCTAATGTATAGAGGTAAACTTTAAAAGAATTTCAAATTATACATAGAAAACGATATTTTGACATAAATAATTCTGAAAGTTAATCAATTTTTAATTCAGTTGATTTTATTTACGGAATTAAAGCAATGAATACAAATAAGTAAAAATGAGATAAAAAGAAAAAAAGGAGCAAATGTGGAAACATTATGATACCCAAAATAAAGAAAATCAAGTGTGTGAATAAAATACTGTGAGGAATACAGCACTTAAATGACAAACTTACCAGGTAAAGTTTTATAAAAGATTATGCAAGTAAGGTTTTATAAAAGGACAAAATTTGCGATTAGATGCCAAATGATAAATATACGCAAATAAAGAAACTGCTTGTAGATATCATCATGTAACCTCACTTGAACACCGTTTGCAAGTAGAAATTACGAGATTTCCATGAATAAGATCTTAATCTTCTCCTTAATAGATTTTTTATTTTCATCTTTAAATTTTCATACAAAATACCTTTGGATGTTGATGCTTTTGAATAATGAAAATGCAGTTATCAAGAAAAACAAAAGATTCTTGAAAAATTACCACGTATTTGTCAACTAAGCTAGAAAGTTTGAAATAGCCATTATATGAGATTAAAGTTTTCAGTTTATCTGTACAAAGAGTGAAAATGTGAGATCAAGAATTTTTCATTAAATGAAAATATGTGCGAAAAACTCCACCAAAAATAGTTTTGCATAATAAATAATAAAAGCTTAAGTCGGAAATGAAAACATCGCTTCGATATGATTACCTTCAAAATCTAGATAACATGGATGACAAATTTCTCGAGTCTGAACTTGCCTTCATATGCTCTATAAGGTAGACACAGAAACAAAGCCTCTTTTACTTCTTTATACGAAGTAAAGGAAGTCCTCTATTAGCAAAAATTTCGCGTTATGTTATTTCAACAGGACGTTTTTCCGAATCCATTTTGGACAATTTTTTTTGGCGTGACTTCTATACGTACAGACAGAAGAAAGAACCCTTTCTTCTAAAACGGATTGTAAACTGGATTCAGCAGGATTTTTTCTTGACGTCTGTACGTACGTTTGTACGCACGTTTATATGTATGTATGTATGTATCGCGCATAACGATTCTCAAAAACGATTAGCCTTCGAACGTTGAAGTTTTGTATAAGGGACTGATAGAACATCTACTTGTGAACCTCCCTTTTTTATTGCAGTCGGCAATACCAAACGGATATACATATATCCACCTCCTTACCACCCGGTCTTTTTTGCTCAATCGGTTGGCCGTAGTCATATACTTCTATTATAGAAGTGTTTTAAATGAAGAAAATATTTTTATGTCAATTTTATGTCAATTTTTTATAAAAATTAATTTGGGGCAAATTGCGAAATCTAACTTTTAATGCTATCTGTCGGTTCGTCCACTTATATTCGAAAAGATTTATACTAGCTAAGACAAAATAAAATTATAAGAATTTGACTTCCTTACGACAAATACTGACCGGGGAATTTAATTTCAAAATTTTGAACTTTTGATGTCAAATTTCAGCTTGCTTTGGATCGGCTAATTAAGTTAGAATAACTCGAAGAAATATACTTAAATAAAGTACAGCGAAAAATGTGCATAATAAGAATAATGCGCAGTATAAAGAAGTCATGTGGTGCCTTTTTATTTTAATACGTTAATAGATTTTCTTTTATATTATAGGTTAATAGATTAGTATTAAGAGAAGATCTCTAAGACTCTAAAGTGACGATACTTTTTGGTTGTAGAGAAAATTATCTCTTATAAATCTATCTGTAATCAATGATAAATCCGTCAGCTTATTCCTTGTAGTTGAAATTTTTTAACGAATATAAAACTTGACCGTAGTGCATCTTATAAAGTACACTTGTTGCTTAATATTCAGCTTAGAATAAACAGTTAATTTATCGTTTCCACATGTAACATTTTCAGAAAAAATTTAAATGTCGTAACTGATTATTTATTCATGAATTAAAAGTATTTATTGTTTATTGTCCCTTCTCGAAAAGAAGTGGAGTTATAAATTTTCAAATTTTGCCTACATGACTTTATTTCGAAGATATTTTGTTAACACAAAATAATGGTTATTAGTCCAATTACCTTAATTTTTTTTTCAAAATCACGTCTTTAGTTGCATTTTCTGTTTCGTATTTTACATTTCTTCAAATGAACAAAGATGCAAAGGAATAAGTATAAAGATAAATTTTTTTCTGCGGTGAAAAGCTCATTTTCATTCATAAAATGCGAAAACATTCATTTAATTAAAAATGCATTTTAAATGCATAATGTTTCTAAATACGTTGCTTTCAGTTATCTACAGTTAAAAACAAATCTGGTTGATATATTGAGCATCATTTTACCTGTGAGGTTAATATTTTGAGAACGTTCTTCTTAAGCATTCTTAAGTCAGATACGTAATACCTAAATTGATTTTTAAGCTCCGATTGTGTTCTTTATATTTGCAACAATTGCAGTTATTTTTAGACTATTTCATTTGTTATTTATGGAAATTGTCTTATTGTTACATTGATTTGACTTAGTTGTAAATACGGCTTTTTCTCCAGGGATTGTACTGACCGGGAAGTGCAGTTCTTGGGAAGGAGGCTATGTTACAAATTTTTTACAGATGGATTTAGTGCAATTATATATGATATTTTTATATTTTTCTGTGTAAATTTTCTATACATAAGGGAAATTTTAAAAAGACAAGCTATGTCGGAAAGTTAAAAATACAGGGCAAGTGCATTTAATACTGAGTAGATGTTTATCTCAGTAATTTGGCGAGGTATCGCCAATCTGACAAAGGTTTTGACGACTTTCAGAGGAAAATTTGGCGAGAATTTGCGAGTAATCGCCAAACGGCAGCACTTTGGTCCGGTTCCTGTATCACCGCAATAGGTAATGTAATTGAATAAATGTAATTGATCAATATGTTGGCTGTAACACTAATTCGATACTCGTATAGCTTTCCAGTAATTTCGAGGAGCAGAAATTACTAGAAATATCTCGACGGCCGGGGGAAGACTATATAAGCCCGGAGATAGAGCATCTGCTCTTAGTTTTTTTTTTTTTTTTTTTTTTTTTTTTTTTTTTTTTGAGTTGTTAGTTTAGCGTGATCTGAGTACTGAGATATTTCTGCGTTAGTTTTCCCTTTAGAAGCGCTTTGCATTGCGTTGTGTTTAGCGTTCTTTGTAGCTTGATGTGTAACTACTGATTGTACTTAGTGATAGTGTGACCATATGTAATTCCGTGAGTATTTCTGTGGGAAATTCCAAAACTTTGAAGTACTTCTTTTCATAAAATAAAGCATCAACTGATCCGTATGCATTCAATCTATAACGAACCCGTACGCACGCAACAGTATTCACATCATTAACTTGGGTCAAAGCATTACTTGGATGTGTATTTTCATAAAGCTGACACTTAACCTCGGAGTAGTTGAAGTCTGTTGTTGAGCGTTTGATGATAATCGACGAATTTTTCGGTGTAAGGATCCGTTTCGGAATTGGGATAAAGTTCATCAAAAGTCATTTTGGTCATTTTATAGGTGTGGAGATTCTTTTTTACAAACCGTAATTTCGTCTAAAAAGGCCACATATGAGAAACCGAAGCATTAATCGAAATTTCACAATCTTGTGATATTTCCATGTCGCTATCATCCAAAGTATTATCCTGAGTAGACGCAATTCAGTCAAACTTATCTTGCGAATCATCGCCGTCTTTCATGGTTGTATCATTCGTTTTCATAATCATAGTTCTGATTTGGATGCACGAGAATTCGAATCCCAAGTTCAAAATTCACGACGTCCTGGATGAGCCATAAGTCTCGAACTCACATTTTGCGTTGAATCACAATAAACGGCGTATCCCTTTTCAAATTGTTGCTACCAAATATTATCGTCCTTAATTAAATAACATTAAGAAATTATTATTATTTCTTTAATATTATTATATAGATGATTAATAAAATAATGATAATTATTTAATTAATTTTCTAGATATACCTTAATTAAATAAGGGTATATTATAATTAATTATACATACATAAATATATATATATCCCTCAAATAATAATATTAAATAAAATTAAGATATTTTATTATTTCTTAAATATTATTATATAAATTAAAATATTAATGAAATTAAATAATGAAGAATCTATATGCATGTGTGCATTGGGAGAAAACAACGGTACCTAGAATTATCAGATTTTTGATAACGTACGCCTTCATAGGCATCCGGAAGCCCGAAATTTGAATTTCTAATTTGTTTTATTATCTATTTCATATTTTGCAAATTTGAATGAATTTGTAAGAATTTTTTATTGAAACTCGACGATTTCAAAGCGAAAAGTGGAGAGAATGACAGAAAATAAACATTTTTATCTCCAGCACCGCGAGACTGTTTATAGCAAATTGTAAGATGTGCGCTTTTTAAATATTTTGTGATTTTGCTGTTGAATCGAATTTTATATGGCGTAAGCGCCAAAAACGTGATATTTAATAAAAATATGTAAATACACAAAACGTTAGAAATAAAAATATAAACAATAAATGCAATAACTAACTTGAACAAATCAAATGCTATCAAATACTAAATACAAAACAAATACTAAATACAAATCAAATACTAAATGCAAATCAAATATTAAATACAAATCAAATCAAATACACATTTATAAACAAAAAGGACCATGGTCTGATACTATTTACAATTATTTACATTATGTACTATGGCCATAGTAATGTGCTAACCTGTCATAATGAACGACTTTAGGTTTAGAGTTCGAAGACTTACGAATCCGAACCACGACGTCATTCAGCCTGTTTAGGACTGTGTACGGGCCATCCCAAGGTGACTGTAATTTCGGACAAAGTCCTTTCCGTCGAGTCGGATTCCACAGCCACACCTTGTCTTCTTCGTGGAATTGATGTTCAGTAGCTCTTGTGTCGTATCGGGTCTTCATCTTCTCCGTCGCCAAGTTGACTCGCTCTCGTGCAAAGTTGTGCATCACTTCAAACCGGGCCTGGAGATCTTGAATATATTCCTCAGACGATGAAGGAGCATCCGGAGGGCGGCCAAACAATAGATCACAAGGCAGACGAAGATCACGACCGAAGAGCATTTGTGATGGAGAATAGCCGGTAGTGTCGTGGACAGCACTGCGGTAAGCCAGTAAAAAGAGTGGTAATTTCTTGTCCCAGTCCTGTTGGTTTCTGGAAACCACTAATGAGAGGTTATTAAGTATGGTTCGATTGAACCTCTCTACCACGCCGTCCGACTGGGGATGCAATGGCGTCGTTTGAGTTTTGTCAATGCCGAGTAGTTTGCATAGTTCTTTGATTACTGCCGAGGTAAAATTCCTTCCCTGATCGGAATGTAACTGAAGAGGCACTCCGAACCTGGAAATCCAGTGCTGTATCATTACCTCAGCTACTGTGACAGCCTCTTGATCAGGAACAGGGTACGTTTCAGGCCACTTGGTGAAGTAATCAATGACAACGAGTATGTATTTGTTGCCATCAGCAGTTCGTGGCAGAGGTCCTAAGATGTCAAAGGCGATACGTTCAAAAGGCGCCCCTACGTTGTAACGTTGCAGCTTGCCTCGGCTGCGTCTCTTCGGTCCTTTCCGACCTGCACAGGCATCGCAGGATCGGCACCACTTTTGCACGTCATCCTTTGCATTATTCCAGTAAAAGCGCTCACGAATTCTCTGTAAGGTCTTCATTATTCCAAAGTGACCTCCCGTAGGGCTGTTATGTAGTTCTTTAAGGACATCAGGAATGCGGGATCTTGGAAGTATCAGCTGCCATCGGAACGTCTTCCCATCATCCGATTCAAATTTCCGGTATAAGACGCCGTTTCGAATGTGAAGTGAATCCCAGAGTGCCCAATACTGTTTGGTTGTAGGACTACAGATAGAAATGTCCTGCCAGGTAGGTTTTCTGGTTGATGACTCCATTAAATCAATTATCGGTTTAATGTCGCGGTCTTCCAGCTGGTCTTTCCTGACTTCATCATCACTCCACGGTTCTCGATCAGCCGATGTTGATGTTGTAATTTGTCTTGCGACCGGAGTCAGCAGCTCGTATTTCGCTTCCACCCTGGAACAATATCGGCAGCTTTCATGGCAAGATCTTCTAGACAGGGCGTCGGCGTTTCCGTGTGATGATCCCTTACGATGACGGATAGTGATGTCATATTCTTGGAGTCTCTGTATCCACCTGGCTATTTGACCCTCAGGATTCTTGAAATTTAAAAGCCAGGTCAATGATGCATGATCGGTGCGGAGCAGGAATTTTCTGCCATATAGATAGTGATGGAACTGTTCTACGGCTTTGACTATGGCGAGCAACTCTTTCCTGGTGACACAATAATTCCTCTCCGGTTTAGACAGGCACTTGCTCCAGTAGGCCACTACACGTTCTTGGCCGTCTATTTCTTGGGACAAAACAGCACCGACACTTTCATTGCTCGCGTCGGTGTCAAGAATAAATGGTCGGTCGAGCTGAGGATACGTCAGGATTGGAGCAGATGTTAAAGCCTCCTTTAAGTTGTTAAATGCATCCTCGCATTCTTTTGTCCACAAGAATTTTTGCTTGCTCTCTGTCAGCTTGTGAAGGGGTCTTGCGATGGAAGAAAAGTCCTTCACGAATCTACTATAGTAGGTGCAAAGCCCTAGGAAGCTTCTCAGCTGATGGACATTTTCAGGACGTTTCCAGGATTTAACCGCTGATACCTTTTCAGGATCCGTGCGCACACCTTCTGCAGAGATGACATGTCCCAGGTAAGTCACTTCCTTTCGGAACAATTTGCATTTAGCGGGGCTCAGCTTCAGATTGGCTTCTTTCAGTTTCTGAAGCACCTTCCTAAGATTTTCTAAATGTTCTTCAAAACTCTTTCCGACGATGATGATGTCGTCCAGGTATATCAGGCAGGCTTCGTAGGAAAGACCTTTCAAAACAGTCTCCATAAGACGTTCGAATGTTGCCGGCGCATTACACAGTCCAAACGGCATCACCTTGAATTGCCAAAGCCCTTGTCCCGTAGTAAATGCCGTCTTTTCTCGGTCTTCAGGCTGTATTTCTACCTGCCAATACCCACTCTTTAAATCAAGTGTTGAGAACCACTTGCTTCCAGAAAGAGTGTCTAGAATGTCGTCAATTCTAGGATGAGGGTAACTGTCTTTCTTCGTAACCTCATTCAACCGGCGATAGTCAACGCAAAATCTTGTTGAGCCGTCTTTCTCTCTGACGAGAACGATGGGAGATGCCCATGGACTCGCTGAAGGCTCGATGACATCGCCTTCTTCCATATCTTTTAACAGTGTTCGCACCTCTTCCTGTTCAGCAAACGGTAGACGTCTTGGATGTTGCTTGATCGGGGGATGATCGCCGGTATCTATTCTATGTTGTGTCAAACTAGTTCGACCGACGTCAGAAGACGAGCAGGAGAAAACAACTTGAAGATCTTTGATGACGCGATCGGCAGCATTCTTCTCTTTATCGTTCAATTGCGCATTCTGCAATAACTCCGATGTAATGCTCTCTGATGAGGACACGGATTCTTGGATATTGCTCTTTCTTTCAACGCTGGTTACTGGAGTACATGCTGCAACCACGTCGCCTTTCTTAATAACTCTCGCCTTCTCAGTTACATTGGCAACTCTCACCGGGATAACCATTCTCGATAGGTCGACGAGTGTTGAGGCTACTAGTACTCCTTTCGGGCTATTACAGTTATTGGGATATTCTATGATGCCGTAGCGGAAATCTCTGTTTTCGGCTATAAATCCAGGGAGAAAAATTTCTGTTCTTGCCGGTATTGTGATATTGTCTTGTGCTATGATTCTGTGGACAGATTTAACTTCTTCATTATTAATTCCAAATAACGTTATGTCCTCAGACGCAGAATGCAATTCGTTATTTTTAAAGTCCAAGGAAAAATTGTATTTCCTTAGAAAGTCCAATCCGAGTATGCAAGAATCAGTGATCTCTGCTACATATGCCGTGTGATGGTAAGCGGCACTTCCAAACGTGATGTTAACATTTACTTTCCCATTGATGTCGATCTTCTCACCGGACACAGTCTGTAGGGTAACGCAGGGCGGCGTCCAGATAAGTTTGCTTTCCAGTTGTTGAGCCAAATCTTTTCGGATGATGGTAACGTTGGCTCCTGTGTCTATCGTCATATTGCAGGGGACTCCGTTAATATGTCCTATTATGAAAAGTCCATTACTGCCGCCTCTCACTGCAGAAATCTGAAGCGCTTTAAACTGGGGCTTTTCATTATCTGGCAACCTCCGCCCCGCGAGATGGCCACTAATTAGTTTCCCTGCTGCTTGTTAGAAGCGGTCTTAACATCCGTACCCTGGGGTATTCTGCAGTTTCGTCGTATGTGTCCTTCAGCACCGCAGTTCCAGCACTTAACGGTCGGTTTCTTCTCACCAATATTCCGTCTCAAGGCGTTCAGTTGTCTAGTTAAATCGTCTAGACGAGCGGTGACTTGATCCCCTGGCTCCTGGACTTGAGCAGCTCTGACTGGGTGGCGGTCTCGACGAGTGGCTTGCTGGGCTGCCTCGAATTTCATGGCGTACACTAGAGCGCTTTTTAAATCTTTTACATCCGCCATTCGTAGAGCTTTTTGTATTTCAGTATCCCGGATGCCATCGATGAAATATTGCAGGGACAGGATTTCCCTTGTTTCTGTCGGGCACTCCGAAAAGGCGTGATGTGACAGCCTTTCAACATCCGTGCCGAGCTCCTGAAGTGATTCAGTGGGCTTCTGTTGACGGGATTTTAATTGAAGCCTGCTGTAGTCTTTTAAACATTTCTCGCCAAAGCGCAGCTCCAAAGCGCCGGACAGAGCTTCGAAATCTAACCTTTTGTTTTCGGGAAGAGTCTGAAGGATATCCGCTGCGTCGGCTCTTAAAGAAGCGGCGAGATGACAGGCCTTAGCTTGGGAATCCCATCCATTCGCATCCGCAACGATAGAAAATTGTGTTTTATACACTTGCCAGGAGGTCTTCTCATCATAAGTGGATAACTTCAGAGAGGGACGAGCAGGCATGGGTAAAAATTTAAAACCATCATTCTTGCTCCCTGCCATCGCTAAGAATTTCTTTAACGTTTCCATTTCTTTGGCAACTGCAGAAACTCTCTCATCAATTTGTTGTTCGACTTGGTGTTGGACGGCACAAACTCTTCCTTCAATTCGTTCCTCCACAGCCGAAACTCTCCCTTCTATATGTTCTTTTACAGAAGAAACTTTTTTTTCTATTTCTTCTTTCACCGATGAAACTCTTTCTTCAATTTGATCTTTTACGAAAGAAACTTTTTCTTCAATTTGTCCAACTTTATTTTCAACTGTGTCAATTCTGCCTTCCATAGCTTCAAATTTATTTTCTATTATGTAATTTCTCTTTTCATTTCTTCTTGACATGCTTCAATCTTTTCTTGACCAGCTTGAACGGCTTTCATTTCGTCCTTAACGGACTCCTGGCCCAATTTCATTTCTTCCTTAACGGATTCCTGGCCCAATTTCATTTCTTCCTTAACGGATTTGACGGCCCCTTCCATCTTTTCTTAGAAAGCAGCAAATGCAGTCATCATTTGCCTGAATTGTTCTTCCATCGCTCTTGATATTGGCATTCAAACCCCACTTCTGACACCAAAAATTGTTGCGTGCGTACGGGTTCGTTATGAAATGAATGCACAAGTCCGATGAAAAATGAACAAAAATTTATTATTATCACAACAAAAATGCTTAAATTTTCTCAAATTATCATGCAGTATTACAATATCTCACAGTAGTTATCTTTTAACTACTCAAATATCCAATAGAACGTAATTCAAAACAGCTAAAGAACGCTAATCCGCGAATTCGCTACAATCAACAAGAGCAGTTTTCTAAACAACAACAAACTAAGCAAGCAACTACTACAAACTGAGATGTTTTCCTCCTTTTATAAGATTTTAAAATCACGCGCTAGAATTTTCCAGTACTTTCTCGAAATCAAAAAGAGATATTTATTTATTTAATGCACGCGCTCTTGTATTTTCAATTTTCCGGCTTAGCTTTCTTTTAATATTCGTCACGCGCTGCACTGCGCGAGAAATAAAACCAATTAATTTATAATTGAACTAATATTAGCTTTTTAAATACCAAATTCGTAACACTATTTACAATTATTTACATTACGTACTATGGCTATAGTAATAAGCTAACCTGTCGTAAGAGTTCGAAGACTCACGGATCCGAACCACGACGTCATTCGTGTTCAGCACTGTACATGGATCATCCGTAGGTGAGTGTAGTCTAGGACTGAGTCCTTTTCGTTGAATCGGGTTCCACAACCACACCTTGTCTCCTTTGTTGGATCTCTGTCTAGTAGCTCTCGTGTGGCATCTGGTCTTCATTTTCTCCGTTGCCAAGTTGACTCGCTTTCGTGCAGAACGGTGCATCCCCTCAAACCGGGCCTGGGCATCTTGGATGTGTTCCTCAGGCGATGAAGGCGCATCCGTAGCGCGACTAAACAGGCGGTCACAAGGCAGACGAAGGTCTCGACCGAAGAGCTTCTGGGATGGCGAATAGCTGATAGTCTTGAGTTTCTTTTCGACCCTGGTATGATTTCGGCAGCTTCCCGAGCTCGATCTTTCGAACAAGGCGTCGACATTTCCAGGCGAGGATTCCTTTTGAGGATGGATAGTCATGCCATCAGATGCTGAAAGCAGCTTATTGTTTTTGAAATGTAAGGAAAAATTGTATTTCCTTAAAAAGTCCAATCCGAGTATGCATGGATCTGTAATATCCGCCACATATGCCGTGTGATGGTAGGCGGCACTTCCAAACGTGATGTTTACTTTTAACTTCCCAGTTATGTCGATCTTGTCACCAGACGCAGTCTGAAGGGTAACACAGGATGGCGTCCAAATAAGTTTATCTTTAAACTGTTCAGCTAAATCTTTCCTAATGATGGTAACATTAGCTCCTGTGTCAATGATCATATTGCAAGGAACTCCATCGATATTCCCATTGATGGACAGTCCGTTATTGTTGCCACTCACTATAGAGATCTTAAACGCTATAAAACAGGGTTTTTCATTATCTGGCAACCTCCGTTCCTTGATATGGTCATTAATTTGTTTCCTGCGTCGTTGCTCAGAAATTGTCTCAATTTTCGTACCCTGGGGTGTTCTGCAATTCTTTCGTACGTGGCCTTCAGCTCCACAGTTCCAGCACTTTGGTTTCTTGTCAGTCCTTTTCCTTGCCGTGGCATTTAATTGTCTGTTTAAATCGTATGCCTTATTTTCCGTGCTCTGGGGAGTTCTGCAGTTCCTTCGTAGGTGGCCTTCAACACCGCAATTCCAGCACTTTAGGGTCGGTTTTGTTTCACCACTATTCCGTCTTAAAGCATTCACTGGTCTTGTCAACTCATCCGTTTTATTATCCGTGCCCTGGGGTGTTCTGCAATGCCGTCGTAGGTGACCTTCAGAACCATATCTCCAACATCTTACAGCCACTTTGTTCTCACTGCTACTCCGTATCAAAGCATCGACTTGTCTGAATAAATCATCTAAACGAGCCATCAATTGGTCCCCTGGGTCGTGGACTCGCACAGCTCTGACTGGGTAGCTATCCCTAAGAGTTGCTTGCTGGGCTGCCTCAAATGTCATGGCATACACTAAAGCGCTTTTCAGATCTTTAACATCCGCCATTCGCAGTGCTTTCTGTATTTCACGGTCCCGGATGCCATCGATGAAATATTGCAGGGACAGGATTTCCCATGTTTCTGGGGGGCACTCCGAAAAGGCGTGATGTGACAGCCTTTCAACATCCGTGGCGAGCTCCTGAAGTGTTTCGGTGAGCTTCTGTTGACGAGATTTTAATTGGAGCCTGCTGTAGTCTTTTAAACATTTCTCGCCGAAGCGCAGCTCCAAAGCGCCGGATAGAGCTTCGAAATCTAGCCTTTGATTTTCGGGAAGCGTCTGCAGGATATCCGCTGCGTCTGCTCTCAGAGAAGCGGCGAGATGACAGGCCTTAGCTTGGGAATCCCATCCATTCGCATCCGCAACGATAGAAAATTGTGTCCTATACACCTGCCAGGAGGTCTTCCCATCATATGTAGATAGTTTCAGAACGGAACGAGCAGGCATCGATAAAAATTTGAAACCTTCAGAATTGTTTCCTACCGTCGCTATGCACTTCTTTAGGCTGTCAACTTCTTTGGCGACGGCAGCAGAAACCCTATCATCAATTTGTTGTTCGACGGCAGAAACTCTCTCTTCTATATGTTCTTTTACAGAAGAAATTCTTTCTTCTACTTGTTCTTTTACCGAAGAAACTCTTTCTTCTATTTGTCCAACTTTAGTTTCAACCGCGTCTATTCTGCCTTCCATAGCCTCAAATTTATTTTCTATTACGCAGGTAATTTCTCTTTTCATTTTGTCCTGACCTGCTTTCATCTCATTTTTAAGAGATTTCATCTCTTCCTTAACGGATTCCTGGCCCAATTTCATTTCTCCTTTAACGGATTCCTGGCCCAACTTCATTTGTTCCTGTGCCGTTTTCATTTCTTCCTTGAGGGATTCCTGGCCCAATTTCATTTCTTCTTTAACGGACCTTTGACCAGCATCCATTTTCTCTTTAATTTATTCTTTAAAAGATGTTTGGCCAGCTTCCATCTTTTCTTGGAAAGCAGCAAAAGCAGTAATGAGCTGTCTCAATTGTTCTTCCATCCCTCTTGTTATTGGCATTCAAATCCCACTTCTGACACCAAAAATTGTTGCGTGCGTACGGGTTCGTTATGAAATGAATGCACAAGTCCGATGAAAAATGAACAAAAATTTATTATTATCACAACAGAAATGCTTAAATTTTCTCAAATTATCATGCAGTATCACAATATCTCACAGTAGTTATCTTTTAACTACTTAAATGTACAATAGAACGTAATTCAAAACAGCTAAAGAACGCTAATCCGCGAATTCGCTATAATCAACAACGGCAGTTTTCTAAACAACAACAAACTAAGCAACTACTACAAACAGAGATGTTTTCCTCCTTTTATAAGATTTTAAAATCACGCGCTAGAATTTTCCAGTACTTTCTCGAAATCAAAAAGAGATATTTATTTATTTAACGCACGCGCTCTTGTATTTTTAATTTTTCTGGCTTAGCTTTCTTTTAATATTCGTCACGCGCTGCACTGCGCGAGAAATAAAACCATTTAATTTATAATTGAACTAACATTAGCTTTTTAAATACCAAATTCGTAACAATATTGAATTGCTTTATTTTATTAGTTCATCACTGAACGCAATATTAGCGATACCAGAATATTACTTTCTGTTAATATTGAATTGCTTTATTTTATTAGTTCATCACTGAACGCAATATTAGTGATACCAGGTTATTATTTCCTGTTGATATTGAATTGCCTTATTTTATTAGTTGAACACTGAACGTAATATTAGTGATACCAGATTATTACTTCCTGTTGATATTGAATTGCCTTATTTTATTAGTTCATCACTGAACGTAACTTCCTGTTGATATTGAATTGTCTTATTTTATTAGTTCATCACTGAATATAATATTAGTGATACCAGGTTATTACTTCCTGTTAATATTGAATTGCCTTATTTTATTAGTTCATCACTGAACGTAATATTAGTGATAGCAGGTTATTACTTCCTGTTAACACTGAACTGCCTTATTTTATTAGTTTATCACTTGAAGGTAATCTTAGTGATACCATTTTAATGCCGTTTCTACTAGAGCTCAAAGGAAAAGAAAAATAGTTGAAGAGAAGATCTTGGAACCGATGAAGGAAGAAAATAAAGCATCCAGAGATATCTTTGAAGAAGAAGTTAAATCACCGGAATTAAACGTGGAAGATTTTTACGAAAATTTGAAAAACGATAAAGAAATTAATATTGAGAATCATTTTGCAATGCAACGTTATCATCATCTTTCGGCTTTCGATTTAATATCAATGCCGCTACTAATAGACGAAGAAAACAAATGTCGAAAGCAAATGACAAATGAATATTATCCGAAAGGCACAGATGAACTGAAGAAAGGCTTTGCTGTGAAATATAGCCGAGGAACTGGTCCGCCATGGAAAAGATCTAGGCGCCGTCAAGAAAAAAAAAAGGAAGACTAATTTGAACACTGTCCCTTTTCTTCCTATTTAAATGTGGTGTAAAAATATTTGTTTAAAACTTAAAATTTTCGGCCTGAAATTTTGGAAACTTATGAGAGAAGTTATCTTTTCTCTTTAAGCAATTGAGCAAGCAGAGTTTATAGACTTTCGAATTTTACAGAACTTTTCCCTTCGGCAAAAGTCCCTCCGTTGAGGGAGAGGTTGTAACAACTTTAAATAATATTAAAATCTTGTAGTTTAAATAATTTAAATAGATGAACATTAAGGTATTTGTGAATGGCAATATTTGAAACCAGACTCGAGTGCCACGTGCGACTCTCGCACGAAGAATGTAATTTATTTTTAAATGTTAGTATTCTTTTTTCTTCTTGTTTGTATGTCGCCATTTTGAGTGCTAAATAAAGTTTTTTTCTGTGTTCCATCATTGGAGTTGCTTCATATTGCCAAAGAAGTATCACAACCGCTGAGAAACTCAAATTGCTAGGGTTCAGTATTATTAACTAATATAGCTGGTCAACAACTGTAAAACATTTACTAGGCTCAAAATCCGCCTTTTAAATAAATTGCGTGAGTGTTATTCCATACAAATACTTACTCATCCTTTCACAGATTAAGAAATTTAACAGTCTGCCTGCATTAAAATACTTATACAATCTTCCGAATGTAATAAATTATAAGTTAACATTAAAAGAAAATAATCCTGGTTACTGTGAGTCTGTGCCATTCATTGCACATCTAGTCTATGTTTATTTATTGCTATAATTTATTTTAACGTATATATTTTAGTCGAGTCTAGTAAATGCTTTGTTTTACGGGCCTGCATTATGCATACACTTTTGTTGCTCATTTTAGTTTGGCTTCCTCAACAAGCGCAAGTGAGTAGGAGTTCGCTTCAGCGCGTATCCCAATAAATAATTCCTCAAAAGAACACTCTCTCAGTCTGATTTACAGTTTACTATTCAATTTATATTTTAGTTTCCAATCTGACTCAATAACTAACAGCGTAAGTTGGATATATTTTCAGGCTAAATTTTCGCGCAAAATGATCCCATTCTTCAATTTATGTTTATTGCATTCCATAACATTTAATGCTATGTATATCGTTCAATAATCTGTAAATATGCCTTGCTCTGCGCAACATTTGACATCAGATGTTAAACAGAAGGGATTTCATAAAGATAATGTGTAAATTTTAAATGCTTCATTAAAGTGTTATTTTTTTTATATATGTAATTTAAAACGGATTGTTTACACATAGGTTGCAAGCAAGACTATATTTGAAAATTTTGAAAGTACAACTGTGACATACGTTACCAGCAAAAATTCCGAAAGCTGAAGTTTTCAGTTATTTAAAATAAAACTACGAAACCAGATTCTCTAAAGTGCATAAATAGTTTGTTTCCTTTCTTGAACATAAATAAATAATTTGCAGTTTGAATATTTCGGGTAACCATACAGAACTTATAAAATTTTGTTGAAAACTTAATAAAATATAAAATATAAATTTTAAATATAAAAAATTGTCTATAAAATCTTCAGTGCAGATTTCATTCTAATACCTGAAACGCTATAAAGTTAAGCAGGTATCATTGATTTACACATTAAGATTCAGTTACTAAGTAATTTGAGGTATAAAAACATAAAATTTTCTTTTTAAAATTCGCTGTGCTGTGACAACTTGAAGTCTTAAAAATAGATGATAGGGGATATAATTAGTAATGTACTCTTTTATCGCAACTTAAAACCCCCTCTAACCTTTTTTAATCCTTCTAATACCACGGGGTCACCAGTAACCCCAATGCATATTTGGCAAAGGGTTGCCAATATTATTATGAAAAATTTGCCATTTAAATTTAATTTGACATTTTAATCATATACAGAATTTAATTATAGATTCAAAATTGAATTAATTTTACAGATTTATTAACAAATTAACACGGAGTTTATGATCTTACAAAACTTTTTGTCATGAATAATGCAAAAGAAAAGAATTAAACATAATTAAAATAGGAAATTATTGTAAATGATTTGTGTTTTGTTATTGGTTAGCTGCAGCTGCACTTCTTTACATTTACGAATTATAAAAAAATTTGCACAGCAACGGGGCTTTAGAAAACATTTTTAAATGGAGCTAAAGCGTCTGGTATAACTAACTAAAAAAGAAATTTTAACATGAAAGCATGAAGGAAGTGATTATGATAGTACAGGTATAAATAATAAATTGAAACTTCAACTGATTTACATAATAATGACATAGCAGAATCTAATATAGATGAATGTCAGATTAGATATTCATTTTTACCAGACCAAAGTCCACATATAGTTGTGAAAAACATATTTTTGTGTTAAAGAAACCTATTTTACTAAATTTTATAAAATTTAAATAAAATATTTCAAATACAAAAAATTAAATATATTTTTAAAAATTTCTTTTAAAATTCCATAATTTTGAAGCTTTAAAACTTTTATAAAATGAGTCTCTAAGTAAAAGTAAACTTTTCGTTATGTATCAAAAAAACATTAAATATGATATGCGTCTCTGCAAAGAGATGCAATAGAAAATTAAGCAAATTAATATGCAGTGATCAAGGATGAGAAACGTAGATAATGTTTTATTTATGCTTGAATGCAAATATTATTGTAAACGCTTTAAAACTGATAAATAGGGAAAGAAAAATCGAGTACGAAAATTGTTGGAAATATTTTGACAGGAAAAAAATGGTCATCCTTTTCTGAATTGTTGCTGCTTGTTGCTGTACAGAAAGCAAATAATTAGGCAGCAGCAAATTTACATAATAAAATGATGGCCACGTGACTTTCAGTAAGGCTTGAAAGGGCACCAAATACGTATGCTTTGATGATGACAAAAGAACCAAATTGATTATGTGATAATGCATGACCGATTAGAAAATGGATGTTTGTCCTTGCATGTCATTAATAATTTATACATTTCTCCTGAGAATGTCGCAGATAAGAACAATGATTACCGTTTACAGATAAATTCTTATCTAGACAGCATATTCCATTCAAATCAAGAAAATGCAGCATAAATATATTGACTGCATATAAGAGTAGAACATTTTATCTATGCAGTAGGTAAGTATGTATATAGGAAAGGATATTGATTATATCAGGCAAATTCAAACAAAAAATGTTATTAGCTTTGAATATGGAATGGCAAGAGAAGTTTTCTATAACTTTTTTTAAAAATTTTTATATTTTAAAAGAACTAGAGAACCGATGGTCAGTTCTTGGTATAATACAGAAAATTAGCGTCGAATTACTTTTGGAATTTATTACAAATAAATTTTTTACCAAACTAAGAAATCCATTTCACACCATTTTCAGATTTCAGACGCCTGTGGAAATTGTATAATTTTGTATGAAAAGAAACTAAATAACTATTTTTACTGGAAATGAAAATTCAATTACTACTCTAGATTAAAATATTAAGTGTTCATAAAGTAATTAGCTAGTGCAATTGACAGAGAAAAGCGACTGACAAGATTACATGTACTCCCTTTTTTAACGTTTTTAGCATTTGTGCGCTGTATTACTTTATTAGTTGATTGCATCTGAATCCAAGCTGGGAGGTCAAAAATGTATAAGTGAATCATTTAGAAGTTCGCCAGCAAACAAATGTCTAGAAAAACCTAATGGAGTGCCAGCCTGTCCAAGACACTTTGACCAGGTATAAACCAAGAATTGTAAAATCGAATGCTATTATTCTCATGAACTGCAAATATGGAGTGAACACTTGGTAGTGAACCGCAAATATGGAGATGCCAGTTCTAAATGTTCAGGTTTTGTACATAACGAACAATCTACTAACATATTTGAAATGTGCACATGCCTGATTTTGTATTTGTCCTTTTACTGTGCGTGTAAATTTTACATATTTTTAAGGATTTTGTGCTTAGATAGATAAGTTTTATATGTGAAACTGTTTATTTTTCGTGTAACATGAAAAGCTGAGACAACGATGCTTTCCGGAAAAGTAAGAACACTAGACATGTCTGTTGTGCGTTGAATAAATTTCTATCTCGCTAATTTGACGAGAAGCTGGCACCAGTTTAGGTGACTAATTTTTGTCACCAAATTTGGCGAGAAATCGCCAAAAATCTCCATACTTGGCAACCATTTTAAGATATTTTGCTCCTGTTCATCTATAACTGTAATGAGTATTGTAACTGAAAAACTGTAATTGTTGCCCTGTGACTGTATTCGGTCCTCATATGTTATCAATGGTTTCGAGAAGGAGACAGTACTAGTAATCTCTCGACGGCTGGGAAGAAACTATATAAGACTGACGACAGCATCAGTTCCTTAGTTGTTGTTATTGTGAGTTGTTAGTTTAGAGCGACTTCGGAATATTCAGCTTCGCCTTTTAGATACGCTTTCCATTCTCTTGTGTTCAACGTTTTTAGTTGTACTCCGTGATACTGTGAATGCTTCTACTGAAAGTCCAGAACTCCGATGTGTTTCCTTTCACGAAACAAATTTTATCAACCTATCATCGGAACTGTGTGCATTAAATATGTTACAGATCGATATGCACGCAACAATAATAATAATGGTAATTTTACATTTGTTATATAAATAAATCGGAGGTTTAGAATAACTTTCGTGATTGCATTACTTGAGAAAGAATAAAACTTTCATGAGGTTAGCTGGAAATCTGGTAAAATACAGTGAAAAAAGTTTATATTAAGAAAAATAACTTTTACTAAAAGGGTCGGCGAAGGTAAGACTTAATTATTAAAGACATCACAGCGCATTTATTTTACTAGAATCTTTGCGCAAGAGACTTAACAATTAAATATTTCTCTTAAGTGGCTATTATACTCTCTATTTTCCCATGGTGCAAAATTAGCAGACTGGAAAACAATAGATTATTTGGAAAGATTATTTTCTGTATGTTTTAAAAAAGACTTTGGGTACAAAGGCTTCTTAACATAAATATTCATGAAAAATAAGTTGTCGTGTGTGTGCACAAAAGTATAATACTCAATTTTAATTCCATTGATAAACCAATAGATAAGGTAAATGGCTAAAATGTTTTGTTGCATAAGTAGCTCATAATTATTTGTATATTACTTTGCTTGTTTTGATCGTCACACTCGGTACCTCAGCAAAATGACACCATTTATACACATATTTTACAAAGTATTTAAGATTAATATCTTAAGAAAGCCTATATTTCCGATTACTTAAAAGTAAAAAATAATAAATATTATCATATTGTTAAAAATTTAAACATATGCATTTTAAAACTTTTTTTTCTTTTTATTGGAAAATATTCTTATTAGAAAAGAACTTTCGAAAAGCTAAAGTATATTTTAATTTTATAACAGTTATTTTAATTTCAGAGCTCTTTCCTATCAATTCGTGATTCCACTTACAATGCCCTACCAGAATAAGTTTCTAAAATTACGTTGAATGCAAATAAGTTAGAAAAAGTATTTAAGGAAGGTGCAAGTCACTCCAAAGAGAGTTCTATGAATCCTCAATGGCGCGCTGTCACGCTCGGCCGTATTATTATGTGCCTTTTGATATTCTCCGGCTAGTTTAATTTCAGGGCCAACTATGTTAGATATTTGTTGTTAGCTTCGGCTAAGTCTCTTTTAGTTAATTATAGTTAAGTTTTTTATTTCTTATTCTGAGTTAAAGCCCAAGTAGAGGCTTCCTGTAAGCCTGAGAAGGGGGCCGACTGTTATTCTTATTTGATTGAAATAAAGTTACTTTAACTCTTCTCGAGTCTACGAGTCACGAGGTTCCTCGACGTTCATCTTAGACAAAAGGAGTGAGAAATTCTACAAGTTGGAAAAGAAAATTAATATTTACCGACTGCATATTTTGCTTCATACTTGTTCTCATACTTCTAACTTTTTAAAATGCCGAGACAGGAAACTTAAATTTAGTGAATGCATTTTTTGCTGCATTATAACAATTTAGATTTAAAGCCACTTGCATCGTACTCGCCTATATAGGAAATTTACCCTCATCGAAATTTAAGTATTTAATCAAATATAACAACAACAAAAACGAGCCCGAAGACATTTATATCGAATTGCATTATGCACGTTTGATATTTCGGGCATATATATATAATGCAATATTTTTATATAATTTGAAAAGATAAGACTTTTCCTTTGAGATTCCTATGAAAGAAAGTCAGTAAGAAACCCAACTGTATTCTTTGTTTTGTGTTGCCCGCTCATATTTCTGTTCCCTCGGTGAAAAGGAATCTGGGAAAGAATTTTCCACGCAGAAAGTAGCCGTAAAAGAATGAGATTCGCTTCAAGAATAAGTAACATAGAAGACTCGGACAAATGATCCTAATTTGACATTTGGAAACATGATTAGAGATCAACATATGTTGAATGAAAAAGGAGCTAGTTACGAATTATTACGGTTTTCCTAGTACGGAAAATGCCAGTGAAAAAATAAAAAATCCATCTTTGATATGGCGATTGAAATAAATAATCAATTAAAAAAGGTTTCGGCATGCTCGATTTTGCAGAGGTACTGAATTCGGCATAAATGATGAACAAAATTTGCAAGACAAATAAAATTTGAAGCGCGTTTTGAAAATAAGATTTAAATCAAAGTTTTATAATGAAAACTGTGATATAAAAACATTATTAGGTTCTTGATTTAAATGACATTGGAAATAACTGCTTAATAGATAAGCAGTTTAAAATTTTTCTAGGAACTGATGGCTCTATCAAAGTTCTGACGCTAAACGAAAGAATGCTTATATTATTGCGGGATTATAATAGAATATACACATATATATTATGCACAGATATATGTATATGCGTTATACATAGCTACATATATTTATATATACCGGGGCACGTATAACGCATATCCGTCATTTCGAGCTTCATTTTTTTAAAAATTTTTAGGTTTGTTCGCCGTGTAACGCGCACCCAATGCTTTATGAAGAAACCTAAAAGATACATGTGTGCCTGATCTTTTGGGGTCACTTTTTATATGATTTCTCATAGCCTTTCAAACAATGGTATACAGAATCGACAAGCGATAAGGTGAACAATATGTGTGTGGGTTAAATAAATACTTAACCATTTGCGGCACAGTGTGTTCGGTGTGGACACACCTAAAAATTTCTTTCTGTACGCACAGAAAAATTGAATGAAAAAGGATTTATAGGTTACTCTGAACCTTCTTTATTTATAGTAGATGGCAGCTCAACACAAACCAGTCCATATATTTTAGCCATGCTTAACTTTTTAAGACCCTCATTTTTCAAAGAAATCTTCCAGATTTTTTTTAGGGTATAAAAGGAAATCTTTGAAAAGAAATTTCTATGTTATATTTTTGGCTGTACGCTAATCTCCTTATTCGATATTAGTTTTAAAATATTACCTTGAAATCTTGCCTAAAATCTAACGGCGAACCCTAGGCGTGCCCAGACCGGTCTCACCGATAATCTAGGACAACTGAGAGTCTGTATTCTTTGTTTCTCCGCATCTCATCGGTCAGTTCATTAACAACATTGCTCGTTTCAGTACTCGTTTCGAAGCTCTATTCAATCAGTGTGTCCACTTTGGGCACACCCACAGAATTCATACGATAAGTGCTATATTCACAAAATTTTACTAAAAAATAATTTATGCCGATTTTCGTATGCCGATTTTTTCGTACTCCTCTAGGCCTAATTAGACTGCCTACCTATTTTTTATTATTATTATTATTATTATTATTAAAACTCCGACTTTAAAGGGTAGCTTAAGGGAGTAAATGTACCTGCAAAGAGGGTGCATCGTGTTCAGTGCAAGTATTCAAAAGAATGCTGCTGTAGGATTTTGAAAAAATGGAGACTATAATTTGGAGTAAGAATACACTTCCAGCCCGAAAGAATTCGGGGAATAATGGTCAGATGTTTTGTCTTTCTGTGGTCGTTTGAAGCTGTGATTTTAAAGTGAACATCGAAGGTTTTAGTTAAAATACAATTGATCCGGCGTTCCTTTTATTAGTAAATATGGCTCCCGCCAAACGAAACGACATAGTGCAGATTTCAAATGCAGAGTCTTTCAGTTTGCGAAAGATAATGGAAATAGAGTTGCAGGAAGGATGTTTGGTGTTGGTGAAAGATGGAACGGGGGATTATTATATACAAATCAGAGTCTTAGTTATGGCAAAAATGAAACAGAAATCGATGATATGCCTGAAGATATAACGGAAGACAAACATGGCGAACTCTTTATGTTGTCCGATATTTAAAGGTTTTTACGTTCAAAAGGTAAGCCATTTCTTTTAAATAAATAGCATAATTACATGTAAAAATGTAACTTTCGTATGCCGATTTTTTCCGTATTTTTAATCTGTCATTTTTATTCCCGACGTATAACGCGCATCCGTAAATTTCGGTCATATGTTTGGCGTTAAATGAGCGCGTTATACTCCGGAATGTACATATATAACTACTAAATAATTTCTGAAACAAAACTCAAACATGGCTAGTATTTTCGAGCATTAGCTGCAGAAAAAATTATCATTAAAGACATCAAGTAAGAAATATAGAACTGATATTTCACAAAGACCAGAAATTGAAATTCATAATTAATAAATTTCAAATAATCATATAAATGCAACAAGGAATTTAAAAATGTTAAAACCAAAACGTCTCAAAGAAACAAAACCCCACTTCAAAAATTAATAAAATTTATAATAAAATGAAAGAAAGTACAGAAGCGGAATTCAATCAACCTCAGTGTCACTTCATCGGCGGGACGGAGAATTTTCAGGTGAACTATTATAATTATAATTAAAATACATTGAAAAGGTTCATCGGATAATTCTAGATACAGAAAAGCAATTATTTTTGTAGAAGAGAGATTTCAGTTCATTTCATAGTCCCTTCCCGTTGATGAAGTGACACTGAGGTTGATTGAATGCCTCTTCTGTTTTTGTTCATTTTTCTTTAAATTTTATTAATTTTTTGAAGTGGGGTTTTGTTTGAAATGTTTTGATTTTAACATTTTTAAATTCTTTGTTGCATTTATATGATTATTTGAAATTTCCAAGTTCCAAGTACCGCTGGATGGGCCGCTGATTAACTTGCAGGATTTGCAAGTTTTGTTCCGGCTGTCTGAATTAGTTGCTATAGAGCGCTGAAAGTAGGAGAATACATAAGTGAGACCTAAGTCAGGATTGCAGATGTTGAGAGGGCGTGACTACCTTGTCACGTGAGGTGTGAAGAAGTCGTTAATACGTTGCGAGATTTCAGGTTAGAAATGCTGAAGAAAACTTGGTATTAGGTGGGGAAATTCTCGTTTCCACTGAGTATGTAAGCTGCGAAAGGTCGAAGAAATCGATCATCGGTGAGAACTTCATAATGAAACATGTTGAAATGATTCATAAAGTTACATTCCTGCGCATTTTTGAAGAATTTATCGTTAAGTTTCCGCAGATGTACCGCGATGGTATCAATTTTGAGGTCCTCATGGAGGGTCTTGTTGCGGACATAATAGTGTGCGTTCGCGATAATACGCAGGAGTTTATTCTGAACGATTTGGAGTTTGTTCACCAGGCAGGAGATGCATAAGTCAAAATAGGTCTAATTGTGGAGAGATAAACAAGTCTTTTCTTCCCCATATCCATTCTAGAGTATTTACCGAGTATAGGAAGCAAACACTTGATAATTTGTAGTGCAGTGGTTCGAACATTGTTAATATGGTCAGTCCAAGTAAGACGATCATTAAGAGTGACTCCAAGATATTTGGCACTTTTCACTATAGGAACTCTTTCATTAAAGAGGAGAAGGTGATTCTTCAGTTGCTTATTTCTTTTCCTTCTGCGAATGATCAATAATTGAGATTTTTGAGCATTAATCTTCACTTTCCAATTCGCGCACCATGACTCTATACTTGGAATGAAGGCTTGTAGTTTCTTAATAGCGAAGTTAATGTTCGCAGACTTAACTGCCAGGGCAGTATCATCTGCGTAACATGCAAGGATAGAGTCGTTACTGTTGGGTTTAGGGAAGTCTGCAGCATAAAATAAATAGAGTACAGGGCCTAAACAAGACCCTTGAGATAATCCACTTTGCATATTACGTTCTGAGGAGTAAGCTCCTTTCACGTACACTTTAAAAGTCCTGTCCGAGATGAATGAGAGGATGATCAGAAGAATTTCTCTTTCAAAATTAAGGTTGATTAGTTTTGCAATCAGTCCCTCATGCCAGACGCGGTCGAAAGCTTTCGCTACGTCCAGCATGAGGATAACAACATTCAATGTGTTATGTAAAGCAGCTCCAGAATACTCCGTAATACGAAGAAGTTGTTTTGCGCTCGAGAGCCTCTCTCTAAAGCCAAACTGCTCCGGCGGAAGAAGTTGAAGATAATTTTTCATTCGGCTGAGAATAATTCTTTCAAATATTTTACTTAATACAGGCAGTAAACTAATGGGCCTGTATCCGTCAGCTTGTGAGTGGTTTTTTCCAGGTTTTGGTATTAAGATGACCTTAGCAGTTTTCCATAATTTGGGGAAGTATGAGGATGTAAGGCAAGCATTAAAAATACTTGCTATTATTCCGATAGTTTTTCTGGGAAGGCATTTCATAGCTTTATTTGTGATGCCATCTATTCCCGGTGCTTTCCTGGGATGAAGTTTCTTGATAATTTCTTTAATCTCAGCTGGGTTGGTGAATTTAATTAAGTTACTAGCAGTGGGGGAATATAACCAATCTTTGACATGTGTCACTGTGCTATGTTCAAAGTCCTTATTATTTGGCCATTCATTGGGTGTAAATTGTTCCTCTAGGTAGGTCGCAAACACATTTGCTTTATCCTGATGAGTGACTGCGAGAGCTCAATTATGGGTAAGAGGGCGATTTGTAGTATAGTGAGATTTAAGATTCTTAATTAATGTCCATAATGACCCATCTCTAATGTTAATACTAATTAATTTCTCGCACCATAATTCTTCTCTATAATTTTTTATGTCTTTCTGAATTTCTGTATTAAGTTTATTGATTTCGCGTTTCATTCGTGGATTATTTGAAATTTATTAATTTTATATATATATGCACACAGAACCGATAAGAGCTTGATAAAATTTATTTTACCAAAAGAAACACGTGAACACGTGACAGTTTTGGAAATTTCCACCGAAAATCTCGTATAACTCTTCTTAGTATCACAGAGTACAGTCAAAAATTGCCACCTCAAACTTAGATTTCCTCAGGCCAACGAGAAATTTCCAGTACCATCTCTTTCTCGAAATTTCCAGAAGACATATAGAGTTATAAATTAAAGAATATAAATTATAGGGCCGGTTACAGTAACAGTTATGCTGTAATCAATTTTGGCTATTTCTGATGATTTCTCGCCATTGACGACAAAAGTGAGTCGCCTAAACCGTCGTATTCTTAGCGCTATCTCGCTAGAAATTTTACTCAGTGTTAAATGGAGCCCTCAGTGTTAAACTCAGTGTTAATGGGGTATGTATCTTTATGTAACCTGTGTAATGGAGCCTTGCTCCTGAAATCGTTTTTTTCCAACGAAGCTTTTCTTCTTGAGGCTTTTCTCATTACATAATAGTTACTAAGATTTACATAAAATGTCACCAAAATTACTTATATATCTACAAAATTTTTAACAATGCATATATAACAAGGAAAATGGAAATGATTCTGAAGGGTCATGAACCATGCAAACGTATTTACTGCCTCAGTGTTTTTGCTTTCTCACTCGAAACATAAGCAAGGACCAGTTTCCCTCAGAAAACCCTCTGCGAAAATACATCTTTCGCCTACAGATAGCTCTCGTATGCTTTATGACACAAAACTATCATAATATAACTTAAAAGTACCGATAAAAATATAGGCCACGAAAGTAACGTGCTGCACAAATACAGAGCAAATTGATTCTGATTTTCTATAAAATATAAGGAAATCAAAACGAAATTAGAAATGCACAGCGAGTACTGAAAATCAAAGAAAACATTCAGACATTTTTCATGGACGAACTATGGCTTACGAAACTGAGCATTTTCATTTTTATTACATAGTTCATATATTTATGTTGTATATTCAGTAAAAGATAGAATGCATATGTAATAATAAAAATAACATATGAGTGGTGTTATTGTGATTTTATGCATAGAATTCTTCCGTACATCGCACATTTAGGTCCGAGTCTTGCATTTCGATGCAAGGAAGTTGGAATCTATAAATAATATATTTATATTATTTATAATGGTTTATAAATATGCTTTAATAACATTCTTTTATACACGCTACGTATGTTTGAAGTATTTTGTTGTTAGAATTTCGGAGTTTCATTAACCTAAATATTAGTTTTAAAATACTATTACGTCATAGCTTTTATTCTAAAAGTTGAGTAATTAATCAACTAAGGCGTGTGGCGTGAAACAGACGAACGAACTAACCCATATTAGACAATAAGTTTTAAGATAATATATAATATACATATAATATATAGTAAATAAATAAAATATAATGCAAATAATAAAACATAATATAAAGATAGTACAATTTAAATAAAATTATTAACAATTCCTTTACTCAGGTGACAAAATTATGAAATAAAATTGCCATAGATTATCTCGCATAAATTTATCGTAACTATCTAGCATAATATTTCATCCAAGTACAATTAGTAAAAATCGGAAAATTTGGAAATTTGGTGCATGGCTGATCGAGAAAATTTAACTTTCATTTTTTATGTTTCAAAAGCGCGATTTACAATATATGTTAAAATGCACATATAACGTTGCGTTAGCATACATAATTTTGCTCATAATCAGAAGTTTTTCAAAAATGATTTACCGATTTCCTTTTTCATATTTCGATTCTACGCCTCAAATTATACCTTAGGAATAAGCTTCTAAAAAATCTCAGAAATACATCTGCATTCATAAGTGTTTACAATTCGGTGCAAGTTTTTAAACCCTCTCGTTGCGCATCTCGTGATTTCCACGGGCAACGTAGAAGTAGCAAAATTTGTGCACCCGCGATTTCGCGATTTCCATGGGGATGAATTTTTGCTATCTATTTTAACTTTGCAACACGCTCTTTTCCCGTTCAAGGTTCCTTTCGGCTTTTCTGTGATGTTTAATTGTTTATTTAACTGATGAGAATTTCTTGGATTCCTCTGCAGATAGTGATGAATCTGAAAATACAGTTTCTATTGAAAACGTTCGACATTGGTGCAAAATTGATATGCAAAATATTGCTTTATGAAAATATTTTCTTTTATATGTATATTTTACCTTTGTATTTTATAAAATATATAATAATTTAACCAATATTAATTTTCAAAATTTTCCTTTTATATCATTATTCTTCAAATTCAGTATTCTGACAACCTTTCTCTATGATGTAATTCTATATTGAAAAAAAAAATCTTTTACAAAATATTTTTGTATATTTTAACTGTAAAATATATGTAGATTTGAAATATGTAATAAAAATACGCAATTTTCGAACCTACTTTGATAAAAAAAAAGGGACGCAGTGAGAGGGTTAACATTGCTGTAAAAAGTAGGTATACATAGTGAAATTCTTACTTACATTAACAAAGTTCAGATAAAACTTTACCAAGCGAAAGCAGAAGTTATAATAAATTTGAAACACCCTGTTGCAGAAGAAGAGATAAAGAGTCGTTTGCTGTTTCTAATTTATTGCAAAGATTATGAACCAAATATGGAACTATTCCTCCTCTATTAAATTAATTTACGCGCTACAGGGAACCTAACGTATCACCGTAAACAGAAACAAAGCTGGCTTTATTTGATTATGGCAAGCACTCTATAGTTATCAGTCTAAGAAGAGGGATGCCTTCGTGAAGAAGTCTCTAAGGAAAACTGGCTCGTATACACGTTGCACATGGTAAAACATACGGAAACGTCTATTTAGTCAGACCGTCGCCGGTATTCGAAACCGGATCGAATTACTAGTTTTCAGCGACTTTGGTGGCCCGGCTCTGCCGTTGGTGGGCCAACACAGAAACAGGGAAGAAAGCTTTAATCAATTAAATGACGGATCATCCCATACAGTGTCACTTTTACTGCAGTCCTTTCATAATACGCGAGTCTGATAATTAGTGCATGTGAATGAGTGCGCGTTTTGTCAGACAAAGATACATATTGAAATCTCCAATCATAGAATTCTAAAACCAAATATTTAGCTCGAAAGACTCTTCCGGGAATCACAGTATTTTAAAATTCTTAATAAGCTGTCATGATGATGTGGCATGTTCAAATGTTTACATCACCTTGATCACACATGGCACTTCCGCCGTATTGGTAAATGTTTATGCATACAATTTTACTTAATTATATGGTTACAAATGAAAGACAACTTTGTAGCATATCTGTATATATCTCCATCAGATGACTTATCAATCTATACTGATCGATCGAGAATCAATGACAAGGTGGGCAGTGCATTTATTGCACTACGATCAGAACTATTGGTGCATCAAGGGCAAGGACAACTCAGTATGCAAAATAGCGTGTTTCAGAGCGAAGCATTAGCAATATCACAAGCCCTTCGTTATCAGATAGATAACAATATCCACAAAGCTACAATACAAAGCTACAATTGACAAAGATACAATTGACAAAGCTACATTACAAAGCTACAATACAAAGCTACAATTGACAGAGCTACAATACAAATCTACAATTGACAAAGCTACAATACAAAGCTACAATTGACAAAGCTACAGTACAAAATCATAGAATTCTAAAATCAGATGTTTAGTTCGAAGGAATTGGGCAATGGCAGAAAGTGAAGCTTATGTTGCGAAATGTGCGTTAAAAATGATATGAAGAATAAAATATTCGGAGTTTAAATAGAATTTGTAGCAGATAATAGCCAGTTCATATTACTTACACCCTCGGCAGTCGTTTATTGTGCTGTCTAGAACCTTTAACTTGACAGCCTCGGCGCCGTAGGACAAAATAATATCTTGGCGGTTCCAAATTCCAAGTGGAGATCGTTTCATACGGGTAGACCATAGATGTAGGAGATAGAGGAGAGGCCCGAATTGGTTTTTCACATACACTTTCTCAAAGCAGTAAGTAACATACTCCTCTTGGAGACCGAAACATTCAGTGACATGCCATTAAGATCAATAGGTTTTGACAAAATCGGAGGTAAACATATTGTAATTATGTTATGAGTATCAGTATATAAATGCATATATTTTCTTTTTCTACAGTATTTTAAGCTCTTAAGTATGTGAAGGAATATATTTTTAAACAACGTTCAACAATAATTAAATAATAACTGTTTAAATGCTATATTTTTCTCAGAATATTTTGATTTTTAATTTGAATTGATTTAATCTCAACAGTTTAAATTTGAGCGAAACGTTTTCGCTAATTACATTAGAAAGAAATTTTAAGGTAATTCGATTTTCTTCGGTTAACTTTTGAAAAGATTAAAATCAAAATTTATTGTATTATTAATATTAAAATACCACATTATTTCTTTTCTATTTACAGAGTTTACGTTTTCAATTTTTAGATGATTTTCAGCTTCTGAAGCTTCTCTTAAATCAAACATCATATTCAGACTGTAATTATCACCCTGTTGGAGCCATTTCAAATCAGCGCGCCATTTATTTTAATGGTGAAATACATTAAATATTGCTGGTGATTTCTCATTTTCATGTATGTAACGTTCTATGAATATTTCCGAAAGGGATATAAAAGTTGGGCTGAACATTATTTAAAACTTGAAACTAATTTAATATAAAATGTAAGGAAATAATTCTTTTAATTCTTATGAAATATTTTCACTCATGATTTCAACAATACAAATTCTAAAAATTCTAGTATAGTACTTCCTTAAATATTCATATCCTATACTGTGCTTTGCAACAACTTTTAATAATAGATTGTTTTCCAGTACAAACAATTCTTGATTAAATAGTTCTATAAATATATTTTTTCAGCAGAATTTCATTTTATGCTTGCAATTAAATGTTAAGGTGATTATATATTTAGATAATATATATATAATAATTACAAATCTAGGTATATTTTTCAACTAGATTTCTTCACAGTAACATTCACATGAGTATATGAGTTAATAAATCCTTCATTTCCGAACACATTGATAAATAATTTAATAAATATTTACACATTTTGTTAAAAGGCAAATGCATGTTTTGTTACAAGGATATGCATAAATACTCATTTAATATTTTTCGTTTGTGGCATATGCAAATCATTAATTTATGTGCATTCACTTTATTTTACGAGTAATGTAGTTTACACTAATTTAGCATATATGAGCATTTTTTACATAAGAAATAGGTATAAATTAAATGAAAATTATGTTCATTACTTTTTATACTCGCTTAAAATTGGTTTTCTTTCGAATCTCCTCCAGGAAGGTATTTCCTCCTTAGGCAGATATCCCTTGCTTGCTTCACCCAGTTTAAAAAACGTAAGCCTGACCTATGTGCCTAATTACAAGTATTTTAACACGCATGATTTTAAATTTACATTTAGTCATCAAGTTTCAAACTCTTAACTTAAAACACATTTAGAATCAAATTCAAATTTTTTAGTAAATACATATTTGCTGAAAATTTAGTATATCTCTTAGCAACTTTCCCCAATTCCACTTAACACCAACCTTTTAGCAATTTTACCCAATGCCTTTCAGCACTTTTTATTTATGATACTGAGAGTAAATATTACAATATGCTCCAATAAGCCATTCTTTGGCTATGAATGAGAATTGTAGACGTTAGAAACCGAGCCTCGAATTTCCGGAAAACGACTTTTGCGTGTTAAACATTTAACAGTGTGGAATCAATAAGAGGACCATTCGTGATAGTCCTTCTAAGCTGTCATGATGATGTGGCACTTTCAAATGTTTACATCACCTTGACCACACATAGCACTTCCGCCTTATTGGTAAATGTTTCTGCATACACTTTTACTCAATTATATGGTTACAAATGAAGGACAAGTTGACTTAGTAGCATATCTGTCTATATAATTAATTTTAACATATATTACATGATTTCAAGGTAATTTCATTTTTCAGTTAAGATACATTAACCCAAAGTGATTATGTTTCATTTTATATAAAAATAAAAGGATGAATTTAAAATGACCATTTATTATACATCTACTCTAAAACATTTTTAAAAAGTGCATGTTAAATCATTATGTGCATAAAAATATTATTTTAAGATAAAACTAGCAGACACACTATTAAAGGCATCAAACTCCGTACATAATTTTTCACGTTTACACCAGCTAGTTCTAAGGAAATTGAGCTTTAAATTTTGCTATATTTTTGCGACATTTTGACATTTAATGGTACTTTTTATCATTCTTAACACATAATATAATCATTTTGCTGAAATATATATTTTTTTTAGTCCAGTAGCTTAAAGTTTCATAACAAATTTATATATCAAAATCGCTATTGCAGTTTATCCAAAGATAACCAAGGTATGATTTGTGTGGAAATTCCATTAAACTATACGAATTGTTATTATCCATCCAGCAGCAGTTCACGTCCTTTTTATGCGGAAATGTTTCCTCTTTTCGATTTGTGCAGAACTGTCGTCTGTGAAAGAACTATCAAAACGCTGTCAACGTCACATGGATGTAAACTAAAGCAGCACATTCCTTTCGGCTATAGGTATATCAATCCTGCTGGCTTTGGTATACAAAGCTCGGCAGCTGTGTCAACCGTTGTGCGAGAATTGAGTCTCCTTTTATTCCTTATTCCATGGGTTGGATCGAGGGAGAATAGCGAAGATTCTCAGCCTTTGTGGAGAGACATAGAGAGAGTAACTCTGGAGTCTGGCCTGGCAGTTGGTCCACTAAAGAAAGTGATGGCGCTTTTGGTTAGGAGAGAAGTAATAACTCTGCTTCCCCAGGCGTGTGGTACGCAGTACATGCTTCCTAGCCCGCATAGTACTAGTACGTAGCATTTCTCACGACCAGTCAGACATCCAGACTTTCGTTGTTCTTATGTTGTTGTTGTTTCGTTGTTCCTATGTTGTTGTTTCGTTGTTCCTATGTTGTTTCGTTGTTCCTAACTATGGACATGGGAGTTGTGGTTCTAGTTGCTCAGTTCAGCGGTGGTCTGAGAAGAACTCTTTAAAGTCCGCCCCCTGGATTGGGCTCGCAGACGATGGAATGATCCCGGGGACTTTTGACTGGACGGCACACCTCCCACCAAATACAAAAGTTTCTCAGTTGCGCCCAGTCCGTTTATTGCTTGACCATAAGAAAGCATAACACATATATAATTCACATTACATTACCCTCTAACAAGTCGCTACAATTAAACCAAAAAATTTCCTTTCTTACAGCATTATAACAGGAATGAAATGCGCAGAATGTATCCCTGTATCAAAATGGAGATGCAATATCGTGATTAGAAACGAACAGCAACGAAGGCAAAGACAATAGTAATCATACACTTAACGAAGACAGACAGAAGGAAATTCTTTGGAAAACCGATGATAAGAAGTATTGCTTGTATACATTCAGGCTAATTGTCAGTTTTGATGGAGAGGTCAAGAAAAAAAACTTGTGAGCCATTTTTTTTATTCTCTTCAGCCTCTGGTAACAAATAGGGGTAAAAACTATAAAATAAGCCGAAAACGAAAAAGGGGTTTCACCCTTTGGGTCTCTCGATTTATTTTGACATACAATGAAAACAGAAGAAAGAGATGTTGTCATGTATATTTTGGTTCCTTAATCAGATTAATATATTTTTTAAATGTATTTACTGTAGTAAATGGTGAATGCGAGGATATACGATAGATGTCGGTTAAGATCTGAATTTAAGACCGCTCCTCCAAAGAAAATAACTGTGAAAGAAGCCGGGTATTCTAACTTGAGAAGGTAGGCTACTTGAGGAGATATATCTAATAAACCTATTTAAAATTGAAATAATATTTCTTCTACGTATAATTACTCAGTTCCCAGCTCGAATTTATATTCATTTAACTTATGAAAATTCTTGTGCAGAAGACTCGTGTATACTAAACTATCATTAAAATATTTTTGGTAGATAGAAATGTCCTGTCATTATGCGATAATAATAAAATACATTAATTATTCATTAAAAGAAGGGACTAAATATTAATACTCTTATTAAAATTAATTTTAAAAAATCAAAAGCGTTCTGAAAATTTGTTATTCGCACGTTCGGACTTAATTTAATTTCTATGTTCATAAGTTTCATGATGTCCTTAGCGATATTGAAAAGTTCTAACCAAGTTATGAATTTTTCAAAAACTTTAAAAAAATGAAAAAGAAACTTTAATGTGATTTGAAAGCAATAATTAAAAGCAACTCTAAGGGTCATGGAAAAAATATACATTTCCGTTTAAAACGGAAGCAAAAGAAACTTTAATTGCTGTTAATTAAATTAGCAATAAAAGAGTCATCGCATGTTGTAATTCGAATTATGCATTTGATTAAATTCTAAAGATTCTTGTACACGTAATCATTTGGGGACGTACATGCGAATTCTGAAGGGTGTAACGCTGCATCTTGCGTCACGTCGTTCAGGAGGAAAGATTAATTGACTTTGTCTGAGTTATAATTAATTCACTGTCAAGGTTACCTAGCTTGTTACAACCACAATGCTTTCAGGGATTTGAAGATTCAAGAGAATTCAGCAATTAGTTCTGCAAGAGACAACGTGCAAATAAAATTTTAAGCTAATACGACTTATTTGTGAAAAGATTCTTAAAATAATTGATTCTTCCTTTAAAATCATACATGTTTGGATGTACAAACTTCTTGTCAATTACCGAAGGAAATAAAACGGTGCTTTGATAATATAGAAATGTTTGTTTAGTTTATTTTAATATTAGTGGTATTTAATTTATACATCATTTTATTATAATGTGATCGTACATGCAAACTATATCAATGAGACACTTTCTCTGAGTAAGAATTATAAGGTCATTTATTATACCTGAAAAGGAATTTGCACAGACTATTTGACAATTGACGCTAAAGAAAGAAACTACTCAAGCTAATGTATCATTTGCCTTTTGGAAACTTTTATCCAGTAGTTGTGAATAAAAGAAATGATTCGCTTTGTGAATATAAAAGCATTTTGGTGAAAAAGCTTCTGATTGTTGTGAATTTATTTTTAACATACAAAGAATGATTGTAAGCAATGATCCAGCGATATACGAGAACGAGTTCACTTATTTTTTTTTTTTTTTTCTTCAGTTTTCAGTTATTCATACCTACCGATATTATGTGCATTTCTATCAAATATAGGGACCAATAGTGGAATAAAATTTCAGCATTTTGTCTACGTGATTCCGCTTTCGTCAAGAAAACCCTCTCGTTGTTTAGGCGTTCTCTCGTTGTCTTGTCTCGTAAATTATAACATGCTTTAAAATATTAACTGGCCACAACTCTACAAATTGTGCTCGTAAATTTGTGAAATAATTTAACTTCTAAAAGCGTAATTAATAAGTTACAGTTTGGATTTTGTTTCTTTGTAAGAAACATAAAATTCTAAATTTTTAGATCATTTTTACATACATCATGGAGACTTTATTTATGAAATTATTTACCTTATTATTGATAAACGTTTCAGTTGGAGGTACTATATTTAAGAAAGTAAAGCATGTAGCCGTCTTTTTCAAATGCCCTACATGGCACGCCCATTTATCGTTGTTAGATTATACGACAAGCGAACCATACCCGAATATCACTAAAAAAATATGTTTATTTCATCCCTCAAATAAGATGTATGTTTGCGCAGATTTTATAATACCAGTTTTTTTAATCTTATAACGTCCGTTTGCTTTAGACTTTATGATTGGTCGAGTAGTTAAGATCGCTAAATACTGGTAGTTCGGCCTGGCTTGAGTTTGATCCCAGGCAAACCTGCTCGCTGCATGTTGGTTTTCGTGGTCTTCCCCATGTGTAATATGAATACGGGCCAGTTTCCCTTAGAAATTCCTCCACGAAGACATCCCTCCTGTTACCCAGATGGTTCTCGGGGCTTTGTGAAATTCAAAAATAAATGTCTCCTTTATCTTGCATAAAGGAAAGAGAAATTATATGAAAGCGATGATCTTCCAGGTAATGGCATCAAATGGGATTCGAAAACATAATGCAATTAAGATATAAGATTACCGTGTTAGCTCCTGTACTCAAACAGCATATTAATTCATTACCCAGTGCATTAATCAGATCTGTAACATATTGGTATTTATTACATCAGAGATGATCTAAGAAGAGGTTATAACACACACGTGTGTAATTAATTGAGAATTGTGCATTGACAAGTGTACTAATTTTCCTATGGCATCAAAAAGGACTTTTACGTGCCACAGTAAAACTCATTAAAACTTTAAAACTGCTCTATCTTGCAATGTAATGCTCATAAGAAAAAGAATATTAATCTCTCTGTAGAAATTTTAAACTACCTTCTTTTAAAAAGAAAAAAAAGAAACTTAAACAGAATACCACAGTACTGAGAGAATAAAACCAGTTTGATGATGTATAAAAAAGACGGAAACGTAAACACAGATTTTATTAAATTTCGAGCTGTACAGATAAAGGCATTTTCATTTATTCAAAGGGTTAAGCATATAAGGTATTTCTCTCGCCTTCTTAGCATGCCTTCGTGGTGTAGTGGCCAGCATGTTCGACGCGAATTCGAGAGGTCCGTGGTTCGAGTCTCGGTGAGGACATTGCTCATCACATCTTCTACTTCCAAAATATCCTAATGACTCTACAGTGGCCCTTGAACCGAAAGGGATTCTTCACCACCAGAATTTGGCGATTGAGTCCCCTAAAATCCTTGTCGCCTTTTAAAAGGGGGAGTGTATAAAGTATTTCTCCCGCCGTCTCAGCATGCCTTCGTGGAGTAGTGGTCAACACGCTCGACGCGAATTCGAGAGGTCTGTGGTTCGAGAAAATATTGAAAATGAGCGAAGGCATTGCTCATTTTCAATATTTTCTGCTTCCAAAAACTCCTACTGACTTTACAAGCATTTCAGCAAGAATTACTAATCGCAGATTTTAAATGCCGAGGACGAAGTACCGTCCAAATTTTTTACATTAAAAAGCAGTATTCAGTTAAATGTTTTATAAAACTGAGCTTAGTTAAACTATCATGAATATTGTTGAAGTTATAAAATTATATATTAATCTGTAAATGAATTATATAAGCTTCGATTAGATGATATTTTTACTGTAACCGTAATAACACTGATTGCTAGACCAATTTTTCACGTTTTCCAGCAGTTTCTTAATTACGTTTGAAAGGTTCTGACAAATGTTGAGAGCAATAAAAAGAAGTAAATTTACTTTAGATCCCTCATCAACAATCTCTGACAGATGTTGCACGTAGCAAAAATAATCATGTCACTGCAGTTACGTTAATAACTCTGAAGATAAAATTGACGGGAACATCACCCCTCAGATTGATCAGAATATATACCTGTAAGGTTTTCCAGACACTGATCGAGTCTGAGAAAGGAGTAAACAAATTTTCTCAGACAAACTTTTCGATAAAATTTCCAGCCATAAGAGATGAGCACCGTATTTCGACAATGAATGAGATATTCGATCGATGAGTTGCCTGGGAGAAATAGGGTGGTTGTCGATTAAGTGTCACCAAGTTTTCTCGGTCGTATTTTTCCCCAGGTATTTAATCTGAGACTAATTAAACAGACCTCTCCTCACATCGGGGATTTCTGTTCCAAGGTTCCTAGGAAATGATATTCAAATGAGCCTGGTTATTTCTTGAGAATGAGGAATGGAGTGCAGATTCGGAAGTGACAGCCACTTTCTTTGCATTATCTAATTGTTTCGCTGCTTTTGAATGTGTATTGCCTAGAGAAAACATGTCAGATATCACCATGAGACCAAACATTTGTGACCATTAGATAAGAATGAGTAATAAATTCGTCCTAATTCAATAGTTACCCTTAATATTAAAATTTAGAATCGAGTAAATAAATTAATGTGTTCACTTGATCACATTCTGGTTTTCCGGTAATAGAGAAAAATGTCAATCTTCAATCATTTCAAGATATAGTTTATCTTATCGTATAAAATGATTTATTGTATTATAACAGAATTTATATATTCTTTGTAATCAATGGTTTCTCGGCTATCAAAAGAGGTGTAACAATTCTAATTTTTAATCACAGATTTATAAAGAAAGCATTCTAATAAAGTACTTGATAATGATTATCTTGTTAATGATTACAACTCCTCCCCAAAGTACACTCAAATGCAATGCATGCTTAGATTGTTGGTTGGTGTGTTATTTATGTGCATTCATTTCAATTTATTGTCCTTTTATTTTAAAATTCGTAGAAGTCTGCACACTTTAAGATTTCTTCTCAAAGGTAACACCAAACATTTTGCAAACACACAAATATGGTGCACGAAATTTGAAATCAAAAAAGAATAAAAACGCCTGCATCTATTTTGTTCAGATTGATATTTTTTGGTCACAAAAATTATTTTCTAAAATTCTAGGTAAATAAATTATTAGTATATACTTACGATACTATTTTAACCAGTTTAAAACTTTGAACCTGTATAAGGAGGCAGTCAAAGTATAAGAATCGTATACTAAAGAAAATTCACAAATGCAGTGCATGATTCATTTAAAACTAACACTTTATATTGATAAGAAAAAATCGATTAGTAATGCGAAAAGTTGAATTTCAAGTTCTATCAGCAATTATTTTTAGATCAGTTATGTTGCATACAGAATTTATACTACGCGATGTAATGCATAATAGTTGTAACTACAAATTAAAAATTATTTATAGATTTCTAACGATATAAATTAAATGTTTAAAGGATAAAAATGAAGCATTAAAATGAAATATTTTTGAATAAAATTAAAAAAATAAAACTAACTGAAATAAAATTAAAAAAAAAGGCTGAAAGTTTTCAGATTTTGTGTTACGCCCAAAAGAGAGTTTTTTAATGGTTTGTGTGTTACCTTTATATATTAAATATCATGTTCTTCGCACTTAAAACACAAAAATTCAATTCAACAGCAATATCACAAAATATTTAAAAACAGCAATTTTAATTTCTTTAGAATTTCCGATACACAGTCTGGCGCGTTGAAGATAAAAATGATTGTTTTACCGTACAGTGTAGCCATTGCTTGCTCTTGAAATTATTGAGTTTGTTAGTCAAAAATCCGTTTAAATTTTACAGAATTTTAAATAGATGATAAAACAACTTCGAAATTCAAAATTCGGGCTTCCAAGTACTCATGTCCGGTTGAAGGACTATGTTATTCAAAATTTTATGTCTCTAGGTACCGTTTTTTCTTCACAATGCGAGCATGTAAATGGTTAAATCTATTAAGTTTAACCACTTAACACGAGCACTGTTCGGCTGCCGGAAAAGGGGACTGTTCTAATTTGTCCGTACACCCCTCCGGCAGTATGTTTTCCTACACCAGTCCCCTGATTTTCCCTGCTTTTTCACATTTTTTACTTTGAATTGTTTCTAATAAATGTCTCTAGTAGTCTAAAAGAGACTGGATTTAAGAATAATTCAAGAACAGATTTTACTACTATTCGTTTAGTATTTTTCCGCTGCTCGAAGAGAAATAATAGCTAAAAACGTGTCAGAAAAGAAACCATATACTTCTCTCCCGATTGTGATATTGTACTCTGCTTATCACCATGTTTCAAAATATATCACACCAAATTTGTGTTTTGAAAAGAAACAGAAATGTAAATATTTAAAAAAACACTTGTTTTTTTCCCCTAGCATTTATCTCTCGTAAAGTGTTCTTTCCAGTTTTGCCCCTTCATCAGGAAAAAAAAAAAAAAAAAGTAAAAATGTCTTTCCAGGTAATTAAAACTGATCTTAAATTAATAAATGCAGTATTTGAAGCAGTTTTGACTGATTATTCGAATTGATGTAATCAATTACAATACAAAATGTTTTATAAAAAATATGCTTATTTATGGTTATAGTATGGCTGAAATATGAGATTGATAAGTGATTAATTGAAAAAGAAAATATTTTATCGTTCAATTACAGTTTTTAGCATTTATTTTCCAGTGTGCAACATTTGAAACTTCCGGCGTGTTTTGTAGATTTAATATAATACAGTCCAATTTGATTGGCAGCTTGCAAAGCAACAACTTTTGATTCCGAATGCTTAATGTAAACATTTCATTTAGTTCTACCACTAAAATAATAAGGTATCTCTCCCGCTTTCTTAGTGGGGTAGTTTGCACGCTGAGTGCGTGTTGCTCATTTTTCATATCTTCGGTTACAAAAAATTACCTAATATCTGTACAGTGGCGCCGAACTAAAAGGATGGTGGATGATGATTCTCCACGCCCAGAATTTGACGAGTGGGTCCTCTAAAAACCTCAGTCTCCCTTTAAAAGGAGAAGTATATAAGGTATTTCTCCCGCCTTCTTAGCATGCCTTCGTAGTGTGGTGGTCTGCACGCTGGGTGCGTATTCCAGAGTTCCGTGGTTCGATTCCGTGAGAAGGTGTTGCTAATTTTTATCTCGCCTGCTTCCAAAAATTACCTAATGTCTCTACAAACAAAGTGAAATTAAATTAATATTTAGCCTGGGAACGAGTACATCATTCAGTAATATTCTTTGGGAAGTTTAATTCATCCATACATATCTTTTAAGTTTATCTTTTCCTTCAACAATCACAAACTTATTAATTGATAGCTTAACTTTTCTTTCGGTTTTAATTATTAACATGAGTTTACAATTCTTATTTAAACTTGTATTGAAACTCCTGAATACAGATACCATTTGCGTGCTCATAATCCCTGCGTTTTGTTGACTATTCCGATCTAAAAGTTTGTTTACAGTTCTTAGATTAGGTTCTTTCTTTAAAAGGGTTTTTAATTTTCGTTTTCCTACTTTTTTATGCATTTTTTGCTATTTCTGTTGTAGTCGTAATACGTAAACGTTTTGTTGTAGTCGTACACGTGTTGTAGTCGTAATACTTTAGATCTCGCGTTTTCAAAACTTATTCAGTTGTCGTTGCATTTATTAACTACAGCTTCTAGTAATTTAAGTCTAAACTATTGATTTAACAAAGAACTTCATATTTCATTCATGAGATTCTATTGCCATTGTTAAATTTTCGAGTTAAGTTTCGATACACAGGAGCAAAATGGCTAAAAATTCTTCGGCCATAGCAGAACCTGTTTTAGCAATTGGATCTAAAGTTTCCAAGAAATAAGTTCATAATGCTACATTTTCTACTCAGCTTGCATGATTTTAGGTATTAACCTCTCTAACTTCTCTATTAACATATTCTATCTAAAATGAGTCACTCTAAGTTACAAAGTATCCCAGCTTGTGAATTTCAGACAAGCCTCAAATAATGTTTTACAACTTTTTTGTGTGTGTGCGTGTACTACCTTAGACAATTTCAGCCTGAGATCCTATAAGTGCAAAGATTTCTAATCACTTTGTGTCCATTTTTCAGCTTCTACTCTGTTATCCTTTGTAACTTTAGGTTTCTCAGATTCTGGATTGGGCCCACGAGCGGCTAACCAGTAAAATATCTGTACACTGGCAATTCCAAATTGAATTCGAGTCCAGGGGAAACGGCTGGCTGCATGAGGGTTTTCGTGTTTTCCCTTGTGTAACGTGTATACGAGCCAGTTTCCCTTAGAAAGTCCTAATTGAAAACATCTTTTCCAGCTTTAGTTTGCTTGTCATAATCAACTAAACAAACCAAGCATTGGACCGCACCAAAATCATTTTTACTTAAAATCGCGCTATTTCCAAGTTAATTTTATGTGACTTTTAAATTTGTAAATTACTGCTCATAATTTTGTTACCCTTAATTTTCAGTTAAACCAAGAAAAATAGTTTATCTTTCCTTGCATTTCTCCAAAATACAAAAATATCTAACTTTAGCTCTTTGCTAAATCTTTATTGGTACAGAGTCTTATAAACATTTGTATTAGGTGCCCCTGAAATAGCCAGCAATTTAAGTGAAAACATAAAATGTATTTGCTTTAAACTTTAGGCAGCTTAGTATAACAAAAAGAGCTTCTTTGCATAGGAATAAGTAAAATGAGTAACACACATGGGCTCATTTAGTTAAGGAGCACATTTTCTTCTAGTTCGGAAATCAGAATGTAATATTGATCACGACGATCTCACTTCGCCTCCGGAAAACAATCCGGAGAATAGGCACGTAAATTTTATATCAGAATAGGGAGTAAGGGCGCAAATCAGATGCATCGGGACATCCATACATATGGGATTAGATGCATTAGTAGATCGTGGATTCGTTAAAGGGATACAGCTTTGAACATTTTCTCAAATTTTGAAACAAGGAATATTGTTATGAAGTAGCTCGGATCACGATCCGCGAATCGGAAGTAGATCCTATTGATCCACGCATCCTATGTGTAGTTTTTTTTTTTTTTTTTTTTTTTTTTTTTTTTAACATGGTTAAAAAATGTACCTTTCTCGTTTCTCTACAGTAAACGTTTTAAAATAAATTGTATTGAAAACGTGAGATTGCTGGGGAGTGTGTAATATTCATAAGTTCTTTTGTGTTGTTAGTAATATTAATTTTAATTCTCTTTTAAATTTCATCTTTCCAAGAATTTGTTTTTTAGAAATTTTCAATCCCTTTTCAGCCAATAGAACAGCATTTTCTTTCATTTAATTAGATCAATATCGAATTTATTTACTTTTTCACCCTTAAGGACTTTGTCGTCATTTCCTCTACCGTAAATGAAGAAGTTTCTAGTTAACCTGTAGAGACATTATGTTAATTCAAAAGCCAGAGAGATGAAAAATGAGCAATCGCCTTCGACGGGAATCGAACCACGGACCTCCGGATACCGGCCCAGCGTGCAGAACCACTACACCACGAAGGCACGCTAGGAAGGCGGGAGAAATACCTTATAATCCTTCAATTTTTGGCTCTGCAAACTGAACCTGATTAAGTCGAATTTGTTGATTAATATGAGATGCTAGAAAATTTATTTTTCTGACATCTTAATTTATTACCTTTCAGTATATACATATTCCATTTAACTTGGCCTGGTTATCGATACATGTGATGTCTTATAAACAAATAAATAAATTCTAATTGAAAAACAAAATCTAAAAGCTTTCATATTTTATTACGCTCAAATCAGTGTTTTTGCTATTTATATACACATACACGATTCGAGAGCATTTGGGATGATGTTTCTCTGGGCTAAAAATATTTAAAAATAGGCTATCTTGAGAATTTCCGATAGATAGATAGTCTCGCCGGCTGGAGATAAACACTTTTTCTCTATAGTGTTGCCATTGTTCGCTTTGAAATCGTTGAGTTTGCCAATCAAAAGATCGTTAAATTTTTACAAAATTTTAAACATATAGCAAAACAGATTCAAAATTCAAAATCCGGACTTCCAGGTGCTCTTATTCGGGTGGATGACTACGTTATTCAAAATTGGATGGCTCTAGGTACCGTTGGTTTTTTACAATGCGAAAAAAGTGCGCACATTTATTCGAATTCTTCATTATTTAATTTTCTTTTAAATATAATACAGGGCGATCGTATTTGATGGTAACCTTTTGAAAAGTGATTGTGACCATTTTAGTGATTTAACGAAATTTTATAGTGTTTTGGGACTAATAGTCTTTCTTCTCTAACTCTCCTTTGGACTAAGAATATTAGATAAAACTATATAATGTAGAAAGTGTTACTTTAGAAATTAGTATTTTTATTTTTAACTATGCAACGCAGATAAAGAATGCGTCATAATTATGTTCATCTCTCTCTGTTCTGCTTTGACAATTAAATGATACATAACACTAGTTATTCCATTTAAAGCAATTTACCTTCAAACCGAAGATATAAACGTTTCATAGTAATGTATTAATATCATCATCATTATTAAACAATAACAAGATATAATTATTAGTCCAAAGGGATTTCAGTTCCGAAGGACTATTGCTTTCGTTTTGGCATTTTGCGTCGGACTCATAAACGTCGATTCACTTTTCAATCTGTTGCCACAAAATGTTAGAGTCCTGCATTATATTTGAAGAAATTAAATAATGAAAAATCTGCATAAATGATTGTCTATTTCTCGCATTGTGATAAAACAATGGTACATAGAGCCATCGAATTTTGAATGACGAAATCTTACTGCGAATATGGGCATCTGAAATCCCAAATTGGAATTTGTTTTATTATAGATTTTATATTTTGTAAAACTTTAACGAATTTTTGATTTACGAACTCAATGCTTTAAAAGCGAGAAATGGCAACGTTATATAGAAAAAAAATACTTTTATCTCCAGCTCGCGAGACTGTGTATATCGGAAATTCTAAAGATATGCTTAATTTAACATTATTTTGCGATATTGCTCTTGAACTGAATTTTATGGTTTTAGTGCAAAGAACATGATATTTAATAAATGAAGGTAACACTCAAAACGTTAAAAAAAACGCCCCTTTGGACGTAATTTAAAATCTGAAAAATTTCAGATTTTTTTTTTTTTTTTTTTTTTTTTTTTTTTTTTGTTATTTAATTTGAAACATTTAACCTCTTTATTAATGATACTAAACAGTTACGTAGCAATTTATGAACAATTAAAGAAGTGAGTTCTAAGCAAAATAGATGCACAGAATACCATAAATAAGTAGAATTTATCACGTGATGTATCACAGTTCATTACTAACAGTTGAACAGTAATTTCAAATTGATTTTTTAGCTTTCTAGCTTTATTGTAAAGATTTTGAAATTAGAGCCAAATTGATGGTTCTTCAATTACAAAAATCGAAACATATTCTTCGATCCTCCATGATCACCTGCCTGCTTAGGCTGCTTTAGGTTTGAATGCATTTTTTCCTTCAAACACTTTTACACATTCAGTGCATAATCCGTGACAGCTTTTCAGATGGAGGCTTCGTTTCAGCGATATTTTTCTAAATTTCTTCCAACATATTTGATTCAAATTAAGGCCACGGTACTTTAAAAGTATTGTAGTACCAGCTTGTTTATGATATTGTGCAAAATTATAGAAACTATTTTATCATCTCTAATTGGAATGTGACATAAATCGGCATAAAATTACATCCCTTTACCACGTGACTAGTGGTTGTTCGTTATCAGCAAAAATTCTCATGCTGCTGTTACGTGGTCAAATGTAATCAACATTACATGTTTTCAAAATTCGCTCGCTCACATATTACTTTTCTTCATATTTATGGAACCTAAATTCCTTCTTTTTGAGAATTTTCCTTATTTCAGTGTTGTAGGCTACCTTTTCCCCCATCAAATTTGTTTCTTCAACTCACTTGGCATCAAGGACTTCACATCACCGAATATAATCTTTTCCAGCTCCATGTTTCTAATCGACTCCAAAGGGTGAAAATAAATCACATGTAATGGTCTATACCTATCTTCAGGCAGGTGAAAAATCAGTGTGTGTAAAACTGTTTTTTTTTAGTATGAAATATTCTTCAAAAAAAATTCTAGGGTTTTATATTTGCACACTACTTTTAATTCCCTCTTCTTTCTAGGTCTTAGTCATCAAGGTCATATTTAATGAGCGGTGAGTCTTAAAAAGAACCAGTTCACTTCAGTGAGCGACAGACTTTGATCTAATCTCTTGAAAGAGTGGCTTTTCTCGTCTCTAAATCCTACTTCATATTTATGCTGAATAATATATAAAAACAAAACCAGTTTAAGATGACACTAAATATTTTCGTATTCGAATTAGAGGTGAATATAACTGTAGAGTATTTCTAAAGTTCAAGGATTATTTCCTAAAACAGTTAGTGTACTGTGTTATATTCCAAATTTTACAAAGTTACTGCTTTTTTCAATTAAGCTGTTCATTTGCTGAATAAACTAAAACGAACTACTTATATGTTACCTCCCCAAACGAAATGGATTTTAATTCAAACAAGTATTTTCACTAACTCAGTTTAAACTATGTTTTATTTCTATGTAATATCAAAGCGTATCCAGTGAAATGAGAGAACGAAACATTTCAGAGATTGGCAGAGAGGAAAATAGAATGCTTACGTATTATTGAACGCATTTGCCGACACAAAATGTTCCATTAGTGACCGGCCAGCGTAAAATCACAGGATGTCCAAAGAGGATTTAGAATTTTATGGAACAGTTGTTAATCAGAAACGTTTTCTCAAATGGAAATACCTTGAAAAATAACAAAATAGATTAACAAAGGAAACACACTATGCCTAAGATATATCAATTTCTTTTGTCGGTTTTGTTACAGTTAATATTCTGATAACCATCGATTTTAAGATTTTAATGGCTATTTACAAAACAGTTTGTATTTAAAAGGGAAAACGTAGGAAGTAATTAAATAAGGAAATTATATAGGGATTTGAATTAGAGTGTAAAATTCATTATTTTTTTGAACAAGTGTTTTTATATCCACTGATCATGAAACGCAATTTTGCCGAATTCATCTAGAAATGTAATGCCTAAACGTTCTTTCGTAAAGTGGAGGCCAACGTTGGTAGGGTCGTTAGAACCACTCAGACCAGCCGTCGTCAACGCTTAGAACTTCACAGAACACTATAAATATAATTTAATATTTGGCGGACCACTAATATGATTTAAAAAATCCTTAAATCAGATCTTGAAAACAGCATATTTATAAGCAAAAACAATATTCAACTTTCTAATACATGTAATTCTAAATTTCATTTGTTAATATAATTTTCGAAAAAACATTTGGTGTTCAGCAGCATGCCTTTATGGAAATTCAGGCTACGCCCCTGATTATGAGTAACAATTAGAACACTATTACTGATACGCTTAATTCCGTTCACATTGAAACGTTATATGAAAAGTACAAAAATCTTACCTTCTTGTACAGAAGTCTTCACATTTCCATATCACGGAACAGGAACTTCACGAAAAGCAAGAAAACCGGCAAACGCAAAGCAATATCAATAAACTAAAAGTGTTATGCCGCCAGTTTTAAATTATTGTAAACATAATAATCATCGTTTACTCAGCAATGACGCGATCGATTGAGAGTTAGACAAAACAAAAGGGAAACTTCCAGTGATGCAATTATAAACAAGAATGCAGATGGTTCTCATAAAAATCCGTCACGCTGCCTATTGACACGGAGAAAACTGTGTTATTAACGACTGCAATAGCATAATTTGTAATTCAAAAGGAAGAAGAATTCCATTTCGCTTTATTATTGATAACAGCAGCATACCCATGGATGCCAACTCTCACTTTGAATTCTCGCTAGATACACCTACAAAAGTAGCTAAAAAGTCGCTAAATTAAGATGGAATTTCGCTAAAAGTAGTAGCTAAAATTAAAAAAAAACAGTATAATCCATATTCCATAATAGGTTTTGTTACTCGTCATTTTTTGAACTGAATCTTCATAAAAATATAAATAACGTCTCATTTTTTTTTCTGGACTATCAAAAGGTTTTCATGGACCATCGATTGGCAACCGCTGATTCAGACACAGGTAGTTCGACTCAGGTTTCAACTTCGGTAAACGGGCTGACTGGATATTTATCATACAATGCGAATAAAACTCTTTTGTTCTGGCCATTTGTTGATGTGGAGCAACCTGGGAAAGATGCCTTCAAGGAGCTTGTGAACAATAAAAATGGGCTTAAAAATTTAATGGCATTATAAGGTATTTCTTCCGCCTTCTTGGCATGCTTTCATGGTGTGGTGGTCTGCACGATGGGCGCGTATTCCAGAGGTCCGCGGTTCGATACCCGGCGAAGGCGTTTGCATATGTTTCATCTTGCCTGCTTCAAAAAATGCCTAATGTCTCTACAGTTACGCACGAACTAAAAGGGTGTTGGACGATAATTATCCTCACCCAGGATTTGGCGATTGGGTCCCCTAAAAAACTCAGTTGCCCTTTAAAAGGGGGAGTGTATAAGGTATTTCTGTAGCCTTCTTGGCATACCTTGTTGGCGTGGTGGTCTGGATGCTGGGCGCATATTCCAGAGGTCCGCGGCCGGATATCCGGCAAAAGCGTTTGATCTTTTTTCAATTCTCCTGCTCCCAAAAAAGTACCTAATATCTCGACTGCATAAGCAATTTTAATACAGTGGTTTCATTATATAAATACATAAACCGAAAAACTATTAAAATTCACACCGAATCACTTCAAGCGACATTAATTACATATTTGTCAAAGTTTATTCTTTGTAAGATCCGCTTTTTTATCGAAAGAAGCGTACAACATGCAAGTTACAGATCTCAGTTTGGAACTTTGAAAGACAGATGACAGACTTCATTTGCAATGATATCCAGTACCTACAAATATCATGCTTTAAGAATTCATTCAAATTTTTACAAGCTCAGGGTGCGGGTAGAAATGTAAGGAATTACTGTAATCTCCGTGAGAGTTTCGTGGTGTAAGTAACTGTTAATACGTCTAGTTACTATGTAGAAGATCCATGGCTCATTTGCTGCGAACGTGCAGCTCATTTACCATGATTACTTCTTCGATATGCATTTCATTAATTTTGCATAGTGTAACAGCGACTGCTTTAAAAAAAAAAAAAAAAAAAAAAGTGAAGTTCTACCGAAAAAACTAGATTACAGAAGCAAGTTTAATAAATAGGAGGAAAATGGTTATGTCGTTAAATTGCCAAGATATCGCCAAGCTGGCGACGGTTTTCATGACTAATTTATGTTGCAAATTTGGTGAGTATTCGCTAAAGGTTCCAAATTTGGGATCATTTGGCGACTTTTTGGTCCTGTCTCTGTATAACTGTAATTGGCTTAAATGCTTATAAAACACTAACCGTACACTGTCCTTATATGTAACTTTACCCGTACACGCTTTCCAGGAATTTCAAGAAGTGGAAGGTACTAGAGATTTCTTCGCGGCTGGAGAAATATTATATAACATCAGAGAGAGCTAAGCTAACTATATAAGTTATCAGTTTTTAGTTAAGAGTTGAGTTCGGTGTATTGAAACATTTCCGTGAGAGCGTCTTTCTTTACAAGCGCTTTGCTTTGCGTTCTGTTTAACTTTCTTAGCAATTTAAAGTGGTAACAATCGTACGCATGCAACAATATAATTGTCTCTGCAATGAAGCAAAATATGCACCTGATCATAAACTATAAGTGATGATAACTCATGATCAGCTAGATTTCATCCCCTGAGTCTCGAGTCTTTTCCATGTTGCCATTTAGCTTCAGCACGTAACGAATTATCACATTCCTAATATCGGACGTGGTGCAACTTGTTAAAATTTCCATGTGGCAAGTGGAAAATTTGCCGTTTGATTTCTAGCCATGGCAATATTGATTTGCATGTTTCCAGCTTCAACAAATTAAATAAATTTTACAGTGTTAAGAAACTGCGCGCAGTATTTTTCAGTTTCATTATAATTAAAAAAACGAATGATAAGTTTGATATTTTAAGAGGTCATTTTTAGTTTCGTCATAATTATCACTTCAATACAGTTTATGTGCAGTGCATAAGATTTAACCAAAACATTTCACTGTAAATTCAATCAGTATTATGAATAAAATTCCTCTGATGAATCATACGTTGCAGGAAAATATTAATAAAATGATATGGGGGGTGTAAGATCCATTATGAGATTTAAAAATATATTTTCGTATACTGTTATGTGAATATATGTTACTAGGGAAACAGTCTTTTTCACAAATTGGACGTACTCTATAAAGTATCCACATAAAATGATAAAACATAAAATTGAATTATTATGGATAATCGCCTCTTGTTTACTATTTGTTATTAATTGAATAGCGTAAAACTGAAAAGATACTTCTTGATTTGAATTATTTTCTTAGAGAAATGAGAATTCTGTTTGATATTCTATCATTTGAAACTCATAGCACTTCTGCAACGGTATGACATTATTATCACCTTATTTTCTTAGACAGCAGTCGGGGTCAAGAATGTTTGTTTTAAAATGTGTAATTAATAGAACGCATTTGGTTGCTGAGTCTTCATCATACATATAGTTCGACCGTCTTAACGGTGACCATGAGCGCAAACACGCATGCGCCATTTGGACCGATTTATTCTCAAAATGGGGTGGATAGAATCAGGGTGGAATCATTGTCGTAGGAATTTTTTCCGTTTTAATTTTTCCCTGTTTATTTCCACAGCGTTCAAAGGGCACAGACATAAAAAGACAAAATTACTTTTAAGTAATCCAAGCTGATATGCTGATCATCATTTATTATTACCTGTTTTATTAAATTGTGTTAAATATTAAGCATTTATGTATATATTCTTAAAAATGCAAGTGTTTTCTAAAATAGGTTTTGCAGTATAGCATTATTTAAAAAGAAAAAATCATAATAAGTAAATTTTGTTATAATTATTCAATTATTATATTTTATTTATGATCTCCATTATTATATTATTATTACAATGGATTCTAATGATTTAATTATTATAATTAATTATAATAATTATTATAATTACGTTGTAATTGATAATTAGTTTATCTTTTTTATCTTCGAACTACGATCTATCTGCATTATTACACACAGAAAAAAAGTCCTACTAATTAATTATAATGATTATACAGTGATAAAAAGGATTATATTTATTCAGTAATTATAGTAATTATAATAACTACACTGAAGTGACAAAAATCATGGGATACTTCCTAATATTTTGTCGATCTTCCTTTTGCCCGGCGAAGTGCAGCAACTCGACGTGGCATGGACTCAACAAGTCGTTGGAAGTCTCCTGCAGGAATATTGAGCCATGCTGCCTCTATAGACGTCCATAATTGTGAAAGTGTTGACGGTGCAGGGTTTTGGGCACGAACTGACCTCTGGATGATGTCCCATAAATGTTCGATGGGATTCATGTTGGGCGATCTAGGTGGCCAGATCATTCGCTGGAATTGTCCAGAATGTTCTTCTAACCAATCGCGAACAATTGCGGCCCGGTGACATGGCGCATTGTCATCCATAAAAATCTTATCGTTGTTTGAGTACGTGAAGTCCATGAATGGCTGTAAGTGATCTCCAAGTAGCTGAAGGTATCCATTTCCAGTCAATGATCGGTTCAGTTGCACCAGAGGAAAGAGTCCATATCATGTAAAAACAGCCCAGACTATTATGGAACCATCACCAGCTTGAACAGTGCCTTGCTGTCAACTTGGGTCCATGGCTTCGTGGGGTCTGCGCCACACTCGAACCCTACCATCAGCTCTTACCAACTGAAATCGTGACTCATCTGACCAAGCCACGGTTTTCCATTCGTTTAGGGACCAACCGATATGGTCACGAGCCCACGAGAGTCGCTCCAGGCGATGTCGTGTTGTCAGTAAAGGCACTCGAGTCGGTCTTCTGCTGGCATAGCCCAAGAAAGACAAATTTCGCCGCACTGTCCTATCGGACACGTCTCTCGTACGTCCCACATTGATTTCTGCGGTTATTTCACGCAGTGTTGCTTGTCTGTGAACATTAACAACTCTACGCAGACGTCGCTGGTCTCGATCGTTAAGTGCAGGTGGTCGGCCACTGAGCTGTCCATGGTGGGATGTTATGCCTGAAATACGAGAGATACTCTCTGCACACTCTTGACACTGTGGATCTCGGAATGTTGAATTCCCTAATGATATCCGAAATAGAATGACCCATGCGTCTAGCTCCAACTACATTCCGCGTTCAAAGTCTGTTATTTCTCATCGTGCGGCCATAATCACGTCAAAGCCTTTTCACATGAATAACTTGAACACAAATGAAAGCCCTGCCAAAGCACTTCGCATTTATACATTTTCTACGCGATACTACTGCCATCTGTATATTTGCATATTGCTAGCCCATGACTTTTGTCACTTCAGTGTATATTATAATAAATAAATATTACATTGCTTCGATTTTTGCGCTGAAAGCTATACTATGCAGCATTATATATACTGGGGATCTAAAAAACGGAATTTCTTTCTTATTATTTTGTATTACAGTCACTACACATATTCAAGTTGCCTCCCTCTTCATCAGAGTAAATAATCAAAGATTCACATACATCTTCAATCAAACCATCCTTTTTCCCGTAGTCATGTAAAAAACATTAGTGCAGTACTTCTTCCATTTTTCTATCGTTACACTTTCAAGAGCTTCTTTTGTAATTTTTAATAATTTATTCGTATTTTTTCTACAAATCTAAAAAAAAAAAAAAAAAAAAAAAAAACTAAAGTGCGAAAGACAATTGATGCAACATCATCACCCGATGACATAAGAATTTTCCCTTCCTCGATCATATAAATTCCCTTTTACCGACGAAGAAGGAACTTTCACGTGACGTCTCACCTCGCAGCACTTAACTGACGCCCCTTTTGGGCGATTCTATGTGTTTTGGCGAAATGCCAATACAGGCTTCGCAATAGACGATCGAACTATACTAATGCATAATTACAGTAGTTAAAAAACTGAATTGGAATGCTTTCAGTAATGGACTGTTTGGAGTACTTTGCATCGAAAAGTACGAAGACTTCAAACGTATATTTCACAAAACTACACTAATTGTTAAAATATGTCTGATGATATCGACTTTATAACGTTTTAAACCCAGATAATTATTTGCCAACGTTATCGAAGATGCATTAAGTTGAATAACTAGCATTCATACTAACATTTATTATAAGCTAAAATCAAATCCAATAACAGATAATCCAAACAGATAAGAAGGCCAAGAGACTTTCTTGGCCTTCTTATCTGTTTAGCTCTACCATCTGGACTTACTTCACAATGCAAAACTATCATATTCACATCAAACCCGGTCATAAAGGTAATGTGATGCAAGTCTCGCAGGATTCGAGAGACATTTTATTTTAAAAGTTGTTCCCTTCAGCTACTAGCATTAGCGATCAACTCTACTTTGATTTACAGTTTTGTATGCAATCTTGTTGATGAAATCCGCAGCATCATTTCATTCGTTTTTAATGATTCAGTGAAAACTGCATGTAGCTTCAGTAAGCAACTGGAATTCTTAAAATTAAAATAAATAAATAAAATTTATTTCCCATATGCAGATTTTGTGCTGAGATTTTGTGGTCATGAACTTTTTACAGTTACCCGAAGTTGAGGTTGCGTGTGGATGGAAGACATTTTTTTTTTTTACTATTACGTTAGTTAAGTTTACTGGAACACGATCCGAAATCTAGCTGAAGTTATGAGGAATATCATCTATATGAATGATTTTTATCTTTCGCCGCAAGCAATTTTATACAAAATACATTCATTATATGCTGTAAAGACAGCTAGAAATTTTTCAGAAATGAAATAATTAAAGGAGAAGTGATAAAAGTTTAATTTTTTTACAAAGTCATTTTTAATAGCTCTTGAGCTCCAAATTATTGTCATATGTTGTGTTTCTGTACGAAACTACTTCTAGCCAAATATCTAAGTGTTATCGAAGCTTTATCTCTTGTATCACAAAACTATGCAAAGTTCCTCTGTTGATAGTGGTTATCTTCTAAATTTAGAAGTAACGAAGTCTTATCTGAGGTCATTAAGAAATATGAAACAATAGAATAAAATAAAGAATTATGTGTTATTAAACATAACGATTAGCATAAACGATTATGAAACGATTAACATAAAAAATTAATTAATTTAAATAAATTATAAGAAGTTAATAAATTAATTAAAATATCAGAGTTCATCTTATTTGGCATTCCAGCTTACAATTTCAGTGAGAAACTCAGAAACATCAAAGCTCAATTCTGGTGGGTTCCGATAAAATGTAACCGCTATCTATTGCATTTAGAAGATACCAAGTGCATAGTTTATATATAGAATGTTTCGAGCTAATATTGCATCCCAGACGTCAATATCTATTACTAAATTATTATTGCAGCATTGAGTTCCAGTCACTCCACCCTTGCTTGTACTTCAAGGAAGATTTTTGTATCAGAACACTGCAGCAAGCAAATTTTTATCAATACATTCTTTCGCTTTACGTCTTCGGTCAGAAGAAATAGGAAATGAATTAAAAAAAGAACAGTAGAATTTCGTTATTATTCCATAGCAAAATGTGAAAGCACTGGTTCTTACTATTTTTCTTGTTTCTATAGAAAGCTTAGTGAAGCTATATATTAGCAAAGTTTTTATAATGAGAGATGTGTATATATATATATATGTGTGTGTGTGTGTGTGTGTGTGTGTAAGTAAAAGAATATGTAAAAGATTAAATTAGCAGCGTAAATTAATTTTCCTTCTCTATTCTAAAGATAGCAGCCTCTATTTGCACTGCTTCATAGAGAGAAAAATCTATTTCATATGATTCTTACGTAATTATGGTGATGTAAATAGAACTAAAACTCAACCAGCCAATAGTAATTTCACCGCAATATTAACTGTCCAATCAAAATGCTTTGAAAACCAAAACTAACTCAGTCTGACTTGAGATTTCATCATCAACATTACGCACTTGCTTTCCACGCTTTGGCCTAGCTAGACTGCAGTCTGTCTGCTGCTGCTTTCTTGCTACAAAGTTATCAAAACATATAAGTCCTTTGGAACAGGCAATATTTAATGTGCCTACTTGTGTGTAGCTGAAAATAAAACTGAAGATTTAATCTGCCTTCGTCTCCAATTTCCTGGTCATTGCTTCTGATTTTGAATCTATTACAATTGAGCCAACAGGATAGGAGACCTCTGCGTTGGAATTCCAAATAGAGAAGGAAAATTAATTTACGCTGCTAATTTAATATTTCACATATTCGTTTTCTTACATATTCCCCCCCCCTTCAAGAAGAAAAAGGCGTAGCGACAGAGAAGCCTTTTAAGGAAAAGCTTTAAAGCACTAGCAAATGGAAAAAAAAAATCATAAAGTTTTGATACTGTAAAGTATAATTTATAAATATCATTTAAGTAAATTTTTAACTTTTAGAATCCTATTGAATTTTTTAGCATTTCAGTCTAAAAGTCTTTTTGTTTGAGAGTTCACATAATCATAATTCTTCGGGGAAGGTTCTTGTTATCATAGAATATCACAAAATTAACTTTTACATAATCATTACTTATAATTAAATGCAATGCACATAAATATTTATGATGCTAATTTCCATATTGATAAATTATATTTTAACACCATAAATATAATAGGAGTAACAGTTTCAGAAATTATGGTTTCACCATTATTATCTTTCATTTGCAATTCCTGATTTTACCAAACTGGAAGGCCTCGCAATACTTCTAAACAAACATATCCATCAATAGGGCTGTCCTCTAGAGCTAACCAGTGTGTTCTCTGCACTGGTGGCTCAGGGTGCCTAGGCAGTTCCTTGAAAAGGCCTCCGTTCCTTGCATAAGGTAACTGGCCTTTGAGAACTGCACTAATACATTCCACAATAAAAAAATATAATAATATAAAAAAATTACGCACACTCATGGAATGAGAGCCTCCAGCATGATCTTACACGAAGAGGGTAAAAGAAACAACTGTACAGAGGTAATAACAGGCCTCTGTTTCGGAACCTTCCTCAACATACTCTATACTTAACACACAATCACCCATAAATTTTAACATGCATTTACCATAATTTCATATTATTTATCTGTACTAATTTCACTTATTTTTTACATCTACTTCATTTTTAGAATAATTATAAAATTCGTATTCAAAATTTTCAACAATATTTCAAAAATATAAAAACTTATCTTAATAATCTTCCCTAAAAATAATTAAAAATATAAGAATTCCTTACTTACTTTGCTAAATTATTAGAATTCAAATATCTAATATCATCAAATTACATTTTTTCATATCACAGGGCTACATTTTTAATGTCTGATTTCTTAAGAAAAAATATCAGTTCCCAATAGAGATTTAATTGCACAAAAGCAAAAGCGAATATAATTTTCTGGCGCCTAACTCAAGTGTAAATTTAATCCTATAACTGCGAAAGCTGAAAACATAATTTATTCGCATAAGAGCCATATTAAGATACGCAGCTCGATGACTTTGAAAGCACTAGAATGATTTGAAACGTTAGTACTCGTTAGTTCGTCATTTTACTACAAACAAACGCTGGATTAATTTTGGAATGCTGACATTAGATTTCAAAACACTGACAGCAAATCTATGCTTCGATTTTTTTCACATTTCATATTGCTGTTGAATTAAGTTGCACTTTTTAAGTCACCTCTCGGGGGTCGAAGTAGAGAATTCTGCGAGGCTACTGGCTAGGATCTGTACCTAGGCAGTCTCGGCCACGGGGGTATAAAATTCATGAACTTGGTATTTCTGAAGGCCCTGGGAAACGTCACTTATTGGCCGGCCTCGGGGTCTGACATGTGCTGAGCGGTTGGATCCGTAGTCGGGGGGTTATCCCTCCCGGTTTGCTGGGTAACGGCCCTCTGCGACGGGCTCGCCCATGCGACTGGCAGGAGCAATTGACGACCAGGGCTGCTTAGTGTCATATCCAGGTGTTGTGCTGCTCCTCTGGAAGGGTAATAGTGGAGGTTGAACCTCCACCAAGTGCCCAAAGGGGGAGTAGACCCGTAGTTTGATTTAGTTCACGGGGCGGGGAAGCCAAGAAATTGATTGATTGATTATTAAATTACCGTATATGCTAGATTAAATTTTGAAGAATTGATTTTGACTTAAAACATTTAAAACTTTTAACACGACTTGCTGATTTCAAGTTGCGCACATAGATTAACGGAGCCAAAGATATCTTGAAGATTATAACATGAAGGAAGGGAATTCAACTCTATTAGACAATAACATTTACACCATAAAAATTTCAATAGAGTTTGTAAAGAAGGTTAAAAACATTTCTCCTAGAAATTTACTCATGCTTTCTTTTGATGTAAAATCATTATTCACCAATGTTCCAGTGGAGGGTGCATTAAGATGTCTAGAAACGAGACTTCGGGAATTTCATTTCTCCTGCATCGAAATTGATGAGTTAATTTCTCTCACTCAACTCTGTTTGAAACAAACACATTTTGCTTTCCAAAATAAATATTACAAGCAAACTGAGAGATTAGCCATGGGAAGCCATCTCAGTCTCATCCTGGCTGATATCTACATGCATTATTATAAATCAAAATTGTTTGAAACTTCCCGGTACGGTTGCGCTACGTAGACGATACATTTACCCTGTTTGAATGTAATAAAGATGATTTAAATAAAGTTCTTTCAACAATGAATTCTATTGATCCTGCTATTCAGTTCACTTTTGAATTTGAGACTTGCAATTCTCTTTCGTTTCTCGACATTCTGGTAACACATCCAAATTCCGTACTACGGTTTACAGTAAACCTTCATCGGTTTACCTTCCACCACACTTTAAATCATGTCTTCCGACTAAACAAAAGTTAGCTTCATTTTATTCCTATGTTTTCTGTGCTCTTCAAGTTTGCTACTCCAAACTATCCCTTGATAAAGAACTAAATTATTTAAAAGTTATAGCTGTTGACAGGGGCTTTTCACCCAACATTATTAATCAAGCAGTTAAAAAAATTCTCTTCTCAACACACTAGAAGGCACACTCTTGTTTTAGGAGATATAAAAATTTTGTTGCCATTCCCTTCTTTTCATCAATTAGATATAAAGTTTCATATATTTTGCAGAAATTTAATTCGTTTATTCTCCCATCAATAAAATTCCGAGTTCCATACTCAAGGACTCCATTCCGGATATGAATTCTTGGGGTATTTACAGGATTCCTTGCCAGTGTTGTTTAATTTACATTGGCCAAACTAAGAGAGCCTTAAAATTTCGCGTCAAGGAACATGAGGCATATGTTAGAAAAAAGGAAACACTAAAGTGTTCTGTTGCCCAACATTGTTGGTCCGAAAATCACACTTTCAATTTTTCTGCTGCCAATTATTCAAAAAACATCTTCCATTGGAGAAATGGATTTTCTAGAGGCATTTCACATTCAAAAAATCTTTCTGTTCTAGTTAACGATCCTAATTCCAATCCATCTTTGCCTTCGGCCTTTAAAGAAATTATGCTTTAGTTCTAGTTTCACCAACAGATGGCTCCCCTAGCTTATTTTCTGTCCAGCTTTTCTTATCTTATCTTATCTTATCTGATCATTATATCCTATCTCGTTCATTTGCGCTTTTGCAGCTGACGATGGTGGTTCGGTAAAACCATCGAAACTAATCCTGTGAATATTTGAAAATATAACGTTGATTTTTGTTGTTTGACTTCTGAATTAGTTTTTGTTCAGCGTGTATTGTGTCTTAATTAATTAACTAATTCGCTTTCACAGTCGTAGCCACAATTTAGATAACACTTCTGTAATAAACAGGCACACTTTGATGATTTATTTATTTATTTATTTATTTATTCTGTCTAAACATTTAATAGATGGCTGTACACTTCGTTTTCACTGCCGTTATCACTTTTGGACTTGCAGGTACTCGATATCCATTATGAATTTCCGTTACACATGGAAGTTTGAAGAGATGGTTGGTTATTACAGATATATTGTTACGGATTTTGTATTTAGTTTGCTATTTTTAGTAGAATTTTAATTAAAATTGTTTTATATTTCTTCGCAATGCAGCACGAGACTTATTTTAAGAGAAAGCTACGCCGGAAAAAATAAAAATGGAGGAGTACGCGCATTTAACATTTAATAAATAGATATCTCGTAATTCTATTCTTTTGCTTTCAGGATACTTCGAGAAAAGTGAAATTATCAGAACCCTGAAAAGCTTTAAAAAAGCCGGAAATAAACATATCAGTTCAGTTGTTTAGATAATTGTTGTTTGTTGATTGTAGCGAATTCGCGGTGAGATCGGATTAGCTTTCTCTGCGCTTTAGATTGAGTTATATTTAATATTTTAGTAGTTTAAAACACAGCTACTGATTATATTGCGTGATATTCTGATAATGTACTATAAGGTCGATTATATAGCTCTAATCTCATGGATAGATGGCTCATTATCGCGTCAAATCGACATTTGAATGTAGCAATCATCGAAGACAAACGACTTTAGGAATGGACATTTCTATTTTGTGCGTAGATAGCATCACTATTCATTCCAGACACTTACTGACTTCAAAATAATATAAAAAAGTGAGTTTATTCATTATACTGACAGTGGACAATCATATATTTGGAACAACAATGAAGCTAATAGCAAAAATAATTAATTTTCACTTCAACTTTTAGGATCATGTGCTTCTTGTACCGTATCATATGGTGTCGCATTGGCTTTAATACAAAGAGCAAGGGTTTATACGAGCTGATAAATATCGCCACAAAATGAAGGCTTTTTTCTTAATTAGCCCAAAGGGGCATTAGCACAGAAGGGCAAACGGAATATGGTCGAATTACTAAAAGCGTTGAATCACTTTTCAGATTGTTGTCATCAAATACTATCGTCCTGTACTATATTTAGAGAAATTAAATGTTGAAGAGTCTGTATCAGTGAATGTATGTTTCTCGCATTGCGAAAAGACAACGGTAACTGGAGCCATCAAATATTGAATAACGCAGCTTTTCACCCGAATATGGGCACATGAAAGCCTGAATTTTGAATTTCTAATTTGTTTTTTTTTTTTTTATCTCTTTCACAGTATGTAGAACGTTAACGAATTTTTGATTAAATAGCTCAGTGATTTCAGAGCGAGCAGTGGGATCACTGCACGCAACAGCACATTTTTATCTCCAGCCCGCGAAATTGTCTGTCGGAAATTGCACAGATATGCTGTTTTTAATTAATTTTAGCCCAAAGAGGCGTCAGCCCAAATGCTCTCGAAAGATGTATGTGTGTGTAAAATAACAAATCGGCCCTTTAGACGTAATATAAAATCTGAAAGCTTTCAAATTTTTTTTAATGTAAAATTATAAGAATATTAAACATACTATATCTAAAATTATGCAGAACATACAAATGTAAATAAATAATGAAATAAATTAATATTCAATTATTCAGCAAATTCAGTTGCATAAAAAATTATCTCTCTCATTTTTTGAGAAGGGGGGAACACGGCGTTTTTTTGTACAGATTTCCAAAAGTCCGTCAAGCAGAAAAATCAAAAGCTAGAGCCTCTGATATCGCAAGTTGATAAAAAATTGAGCCATATAAAAACCAGAGTCGAGTAACCGAATATGTACAGAAACTACAAAGAAGTGGTTCCTACGACACACTTCTCTCAGTCTCGCAATAAGAGCTCAATCATCAGCATCTACTGAAAGGTGATAGTTCACCGATTTGTATAGACAATAACACCTGCTCATCCGTATCTTCATCTCCTCCAGTTTTAAATGGTGAACACTTTTGCAAAAAAAATTTAACTTTTTAAAATAGTATGCATTTTATTAAACTAACACAAACATTGTTTCAGTATTATTCAACTTTAAGGTGATCAAGAAAATTTACTTGATTTAATTTCACTCAATCGTTAAGCCTTACTTGATTTTAGCATCAAGATTTTTTTTTTCCCAATAACGGGCCACTAGCTATTTGTAGACGTTGGCTACTATTAAGACTGAAAACGTTCGCTTCTTTAGCTTCAAGAAAATGCATGAAGAATTATATGCTTATTTTGTTATATACACGTATTCATTATGGCTTCGAGCGCATACACGTTTCACTATTATAATAAACTGCATTTTTATCATAAATAATTTTAGTCATTCTAAATTATCCAGTTTTACTTCTTCTGTTTATAATGTCTACCAAAGTAGTTTTCACATTAGAAGTCGCATATTAATTTTCGTCTTCCGTTCTATTCTTGTCAACTATTATTTATACCATGTTTTTCCACCATGGGTTCAACGTGTATTAACTTTATAGCTTTATTAGCTAAGCAATTGCAACAACCAACCATCATTCTGTGGCTAAGTTGTATTGCTCATTTAAAGCAAAGTTTCATTAGGAGAACATCTACTGAAATTTCAAAGTAAAAAATTTTATTTGATAGATTAATATAACAAATATATTGAGCACAGTTTTAAAAGTGTAAAACTTTGAGCTGAAATTTATCGAAAACATTTTTTTTTTTTTTTTTTTTTTGCTTTTTGCCTTTTCGTATGCACTGGTCATCTACAAATGTAATTTCAGGGATCTTACACTTGCCGATTTTAGAATCTTTGCTCATTGATAAAGCTGCGACGAGGACATTAGGATCTAATGTCAACCTGCTCGCAGTCCATGTGGATTTTAGCAACAGATTTGAACCTTCCTTTAACGTGCCCCACTCGATGTCAGACCCATTTTCAAACATTGAAAAATCGTTTGAAATACCTGAATTTAGATTTCCTAAAACCAAAACTATTTTGAGGTTTTCAGAAAGTAAAAAATAAAAAAAAGGCTGAAAGATTTAAAAAAAAAAAAAAAAAAAAAAGTTAAAAAAAAAAAAATGTGTAGACGAATGTAGTCGAATTGTTTACAATATAGAAGATCCAATGTTCTCTTTAATAAATACGTTTTAATTTTTTTGGGAAGGCTATGGAATTTTAGTTGTGTTCTTTTGCTTTAATACTTCGGTTTAAAATTAATTTTTAATTATTTCTTTTATATTTTCTATTTGGTTGTTTTTTATTTATTTATATCTTTTCAAACAATTAACAGACAAAATTCAAACTGTATGTTCCCATTTTGAATGAAATTTTGATAATAGACATGATTTTCCCAAAGAGTGTACTGAAAAAAAGGTACTTTGTAAAATGGCTAGCAATATAGTGTTTACAGATTTTGAAATCCCACATCTTCACACTGACAACTAAAATCATTGGAAATCCTTTATACACATAACTGGTAAACGAGAACATACTAATTGAAATGCAAGTATATTTTAAAACAAGAAAGCCTGGTGGATGCCGAAGTGGTCACGCAAACAGTTAACATCAGAAAACGGACGTTATTGTATATTAAACATATTAATAAGAGAAATTTACATTTCTTACGCATTCTTTAACATTTTTTAACGTTGTTTAACAATTTACATTCTTTAACATTTCCTTGGGAAAAAATGTGAATTGGCTTCTGCACAATCATTCACTTATCTCATAGGAAATACATTTCTTTTCTTTAAGCTAATGCAAAATGGCATACGTTATATACCCAAATAAATGCTTAAAAGAGCAGAACTTCTGTAGATACCGAACCAGTGATACAAATATGTAGCACGACTAAATGAACATCATATGTTATATACATATGCTGAATTAACCTTGTAAAAACAAAGAGAAAAAATTGTAAATTAGTTTATTCGCCAAGGATTTTTAAACTATTTAAAGTCTGAAAATGTAATTAACGTTGTAGCATCAATCGTTATAGCATCAACATTACCATTTCACTAGACTGCGTGTCCGTACATTCATTATAATGTGCATGATAAGATTTTCTTCAGTAATAGTGTTGTGTAGTTTCTTTAGTAGAGTAATAAAATTCTTTTAGTACAGTAAGAAATTAAAAGATAAAAAATTTCAATATCGAAATTTTATATATCTATTCTTACAGACTACAGAGAGCAAAAGAAACCGACACTATTGCCAATAGGCGCTACCAAAGTACTGACAAAAAAGGAGGTTGGTTCATCAAGAGCCAACGACGACTTAATGGAACTTTGAAAAGAGTATTTTGCCATTTTTCGGAAGCCTATCAAAAAGTTGATTTTATTCTAAGACTCAAAACCGACAGTTTGGAACAGGATTATTTTACAGTGTATTTTTATAATATTATTATAAAGAATGGGATTATTACATTTGTTCTGATATAAAAAGTAATCCAACAGACGTAAAAAATTTAAAAATTAGCAGATTCGGGAAAGAAGCCTAAATTTCGTTCGGGAATAAAAGTGATAATTTAACAAACATACATTTCTAAAATTATCAATACATGAAAGTAATGCACTCATTGTTTTAAATTTGTTAGAATAGGTTTCGATATTCAGACTAGATGACGCCACCAAACAGAGGGTTTCTTAAACATGCAATTGTTTTCCTCATTATTAGTCTCTGTTAGAAAATAATCGCAAATGTATAAAATCCGCTCCCTGTCGCAACTGTATAAAATACTCTCACTTATTTAATAAGTATCATAACTTACAATGAAATTTTGAGTTACAATACTTATTTGCAAAACATTATATCATTTGTCTATATCCAGTCCCAATGTTTGTCTGTTTAAAATTTATAGTGGTTTTTACAATAATTTACAGATTTTTTTTAAAATAGATTGTAGAGTACACTTTTTAATTGATTTTTAATTCACACATTGATTTTCAAAACTCGTTATTTCAAACGTCAAACTTCATACGCTCTTTGTATGCACATTTTTGCTCAATATTTGCAGGGTTTTCTGCCGTTCTTTGAAGTTAGCTAGTGGCGACATCTATACCTCATTCTGAATATCAAATACTTACTTATTTATCGAAATAAATAAATACCGTATTTTTTCGAGTTTTTAATCTTTTTTGCAACTAATTTTACCACGTGAAATCAGGGAGTGTAAAAATACGCTGTGTGTATTATTTCTGAAGCGACGGCTTAAACGATAACCGCAGGGCGTTAAAACGCGCAGTTAAGCACTCTGTAAAATGTATTTCAAAGGACATTACAAACATATTTTTAAAATACGTTTTGTAATAATAACAGCGATTATTTCTGTGACAGGACAAAAATAAAAAACTTCATATTTACACAAGTATTTCTTTTATATTACTTTCCTATTTATGCACGCATTTTTACATTTTGCTATTAATCTTAAATCCTAAATCATAGTATGCTGACAAAATTAGCAGTGGAATACAGGATGGAAAACATTGTGGTATAAATAAAATATACATTTTGAATAATTAAGCACTAAGATAATAATAATTTATTTAATTTGTATTATAAAGTAGAAAACTAACGAGAGTTCAGTGCTAATATTTCTTAATTTTGTAATTTCTTCAAAACTTATATAAAAAGAATAAAATTTTATACAACTTATAAAAAGGATAAAATTTTATACAACTTAATTTAAATTCAGTACCCTGTATTTTAACAGTTTGCTTCACACATTTTGACATAACTATTGTAATAACTAATCATGAAATAGATATTTAAAATAATTTTCCATTTTCTAGAAACATTACAATTATTGTAACACATCATATTTATAGTTAAACTCCATATTAGAAAATTAATGAGAACTTTTTAAAATGAAGAATTTCAAATTTCCTCAAAAGCGTGTATCTACATTTTTTATTAGGATGTGGGGCTATCTTATTTTAGGATACTTTCTTTAAACCTATATTAAAAAGAAAACTGGCACTCTTTCGTGTATTTAAGTTGTTAAGAAAATAACAAAAAAAAAAAAAAAAAAAAAAAAAAAAAAAATTAGGTTTTTAATTTGAATATTAGAAGTGTTTGTATACAATAAATTCAGTTTTATTTCATCAAGTATAATGTTTCAACTTCAGTTAATGCAGTAAGATAATTTGATTAATATGGAATATATAATATTTGTATTTGTAAGTATTAAGAATTTGGGCACTAGGGGAGGGAAAAAAAAGAGAGCGGAAAAAAAAAAGACATTTTCTTACAAAATAACATTATGTACATATATATGTATATATTCAAATAGTTTTCTTGCATATGCATTCTTCTTTAATTGAAGTTAACGGAAAGGTTTTTTTTATTTTTATATTTTTAGCCAAAAAGGAGCTGTTAGTACGTCAATGGGATTTCGTGTTGTTTCACTCTAAACTGCTTAACACTTTTCAAATTGCTATCACCTAATATTATTATTGCCACAGTAATACATCAAATGCGCCCGCAGCCAATAATTCTCAAATATCATCTAAATAGCAATAACACAGTTTTTCAAGCAGAAGCACTGGTCATCCGAAAAAGCAATTACCTATAGCAGTGATGCGATCCTATGGCACGCGTGCCACAGTTGACACGTAGAGCCTCATCAGCCAGCATGCGACTAAAATATTACTTCCTTAATCAGTAACCACAATAAAGTGATACTATGTAGTTTAAATAAGTGAAAAAGCGCAGGATTATCCACAGCTCACTGATATGGTCTGGCATAACAAAACATGATTATTACATACATGGTTGGATAACATGATTATTCCATGAGAAATGGCCTCGTAGAGATCCGAGCCCTGGACTTTCAGATAGCTAAACGGACGTGCTTCCAGTTATTTCTCTCAAGCATAAGGTAAATATGGAGGAAAAATCCCTCACAATGGTTTTCGAAAAGTACCGGGTGGTTATAATTAAACGTTCCCTATAAACGCAAACGGTTGAACGGAATGCAACGAAATTTTGTATATGGGCTATACACGTGATGCTTCGAAGGAATTTCGGAAAACAAAATTACTTCCAAAATGTGCACTAGAGGGCACCTTTCCGGGAAAAAATGCAATTTAACACAATAAACGACCAAAATGTAATACAGAAACAATATTAACGATCTAAAATAAGAATTATGAGTAATAAAATGCAAAACCGGGAAAAGCTGTCATTTGTAGGAGAAAAATGTCGAGATTTGCGTGCTTTGGAAGAAGAGGAAGCTTTATGCAAAACAGGTTAGGGTATAAAACGTTTGGAGATATTGTCATGTTTAATTCGGTGTTTTCGGCTGTACTAATGACGGTCTCTTTAGTTCAACGTGCGTTATTGGTGAAGCTGGTTTTACGAAAACAAGGGGAATGCTTCTGCTACTGTTCGTGAATTCCGTCGTAGAAAGAACCTACTGCGTGGACCAATTGTCTACTAAAGGTATCCGCCATGATTAAGAGATTTGAAAAGACGGGGCAATTAGGTGTTCAACCTGGAAGAGGCAGTAAATGTGTCACACCAGCGCTTGTTGATGCCGTCAAGACAACTGTTGACGCACAGTCCCAGACTTTAGAGTTTGGGGGCAGTAGCGCGCATGCGGTTTCTCGACAGACAGACTATTCATACAGCACCGAACGATAAGTACTCAGAAACATAATGCACTACTTCCCGTACAAGATCAGTCATATCCAGGAGCTGTTTGATAGAAACGAGCCACAGAATGACTGTTGATCTGTCATGGCCTTGAAATATTCTGTGGACCGAGCAGGCTCATTTCTACGTCAATGAGACAGTCGACACACAGAATTGCCGCATTTGAACTAAGGAAAATCCGCAGATCCCCACTGAAATTTCCCTACAGTCTCCACAGATCACTGTCAAGGGTGGATTCACAGACACATTCATCCTTGGGCCATTCTTCTTTGGGAAATCTGTGAACGTGGGTCTGTCACATGTTCTGTAACGAACCGTCGGAACCATGACATGCTGCAGATGTTTGTTGTGTTGCAACTACAGCAAAGGTAGATCCTTACATCGACCATTTTCATTCAGGATGGTGCGCCCCTACATATCCATGAGTCCGTGAAGGCACTTTTGCTCCAGCATCCAGCACTTCACAGAGGAACGTGTTATAAGTCGCTCCTTTCTTAATCCATGGCCACCATGTTCGCCTGATCTAACTCTTGTGTTTTCTGGTTATGGGGTTGCTTAAAATGTCTGGTGTATCGTGGGAGTTTTGTGACATTGACTTAAAGAACTTCATAACGCTTCATATGCGAAGCCTCACAACTGAGCAATTACGATCTGCTGCTGAACACACTGTCCATCGATTTCAAATTTTGCAGGTGAATGAGGATTGAATTTGGAGAGGAATGAACATGGAGCATCTTTCCCTACATCGTCCTGGACACGATTAACAATTGCCTCACTTGTGCAATTTTGTCCTAATCTATGCTTGTTTCGGCAAACTCACTGTTTTAGTTTCTTCCTTACCTTTACGTAATGTGGTTCGACGACAAGGTGATCAGAAACTAGTCAATAAATGTTAAAATTGTTTCTGTATTCCGTTTTGGTCGTTTATTGTGTTCAATTTCATGTTTTACCGAAAATGCACCCTTTGGTGGACATTTTGGATTTAAAAATGTTTCGAAATTCCGTGAGCGCATCTCGTGTATAGCCCACATGCAAAATTTCGTTGAATTCCATTCACCTGTTTTGCTGTGCAGGATGCCGTTTATAGGAGAAGTTATATAACCAGGCGATATATACCTTTGAAACTCACGGTTTTGTCTCAAGCATTCTGGAATATATTTCACTTTAAAACGAAATTATGACGAGACAAGGTGATGTGGAACTTGTAGCAATAGCGATACAATTTTAAATTCACCTGCAACATGTCTGGAAGATAATGCTTGAAGTTCATAGCGCCGGGTTTAAAAATAAGTTTTATTACCAAGAAAGCAATGGCAATGACACTTCCATTGTTATCTTAGAAACTACCTTCATTCGTTTATTCAGAAAGAAGCCTCAGGTTGGAGAACAGGCTTGGAAGTGTTTTGATTGACAACTTAAGAACGTAAGATGGCATAGACTGAAAGAAGTGAGTTGGAGTTTATTTTAATAGGAACAAATATAGTATTGAAACTTCTCTAATATAGAAGGCTTCTTCTCAGTTAAGACTCATACAATACAGTATCAACAGAAAAGCTTTAATTTCCCGTAAATGTCAAAACAATATGAAGATAAACACTAAAGCTTTGAACATCGTGTTAGTAACATAACAGTGGAAAACCATTAATTTCATATAATGAAAAGAAGGGATTTGTGGAACATTTACAAATTTATGTAAGGAAAAAGTAGGAAAACTAATTTTTTTCTGACCTAAGTGGCAGGAAATTGCGTTGCTTTCTTTTATGAATGAGAAAAAAACTCTGAAGTTGTATTTTTTGATAGAAACTGAAAGCGTAATTACAGATTATTAATGGCTGTGCAGCCTAGCTTTCTTGACTAATACTTTCCAGTAACCCATTGAAATGAAACAGACAGTTGGGTTAAGAAATGCAAGCACACTCATCCCTCTGAAAATGTGATCTTTCACAGACTTTCATCTCCGAAATAAATATTAATATTTACGTGCTTGATTTTTAAAGGAGTTGCTGAAGAAAACGACACGGTTTCGATGAAAGGTTTTATAGCAAAATCTTCTGTTGATAGTTTTCTATTAGTATCACTTTATAAAATATAGTCTTCTTTGCTAGCATAAACTAAGTCCAATCTCTTAACAGTCTTAGAGTGAATTATCGCAACACCTGAAAAGAACTACAAGATCTTAAATTTTAAGCAGGTTTTAAACCCTGTCCAAAAAGATCTTTAGCAGATTTTAAATCAAACCTTTTTATTAGATTAAATGTGGAATATAAATGCGTGACTCATGCTTACAAATCAGCCAACCACTTATGGCGATGTATCTTAAAGTAACAGTAAATTCGATATTAAAAACGAAGTCTAGTAGACAAAGACTACACAACTGATTAATGCAAAAATTGCCTCAAAGTTCTCACCGGCATAGTAATTTAAGAGTCGGCAACTGTAAAGTAAAGCCAAGTAATACAATCTAATCTGAGCTAGCGAAACTTAGTGACGCAGCCTCGAGATTTAGAAACAGGCTCTGTTTTACAATCCGAATTTCTCACCTTATAAACTCTCGAAATAATTTGGATTCTGGCAGGGAAACGGAAATAGAAGTGATAGTAAAAATCTTAATCATAGAATAACTAGTTATTCAAAATCATATTAAACTTACAACTTCCATAAAAAATTATCATTCTATTGTCTAAAATGTTTTGTCTGGCTTCTCTTATTTTTAAACAACTCAATCGAAGCTGTTCGGAATAATTATTGCTTTTAGTTAGCTACACTCCATGTGTTTGCAAACCATTGCCGCTTAAGGAAGATGCTACTCCTTGTCTCATGCTCAAGCAAGATTGGCAAATAAATGCAAAGTTACCTTTAGTAAAATCCAGGCTTCTTTTATTAATGTGAGTATTTGAAGAACATTTGCAGTGCAATAATATCACAGCAAATTTTTTTTTTCTGCTTTGGCATTTGGAACAGATCATATTAAATATAAGTTTTTTAGTTCTATGGTTTTAATTTCTGGGCCGCCAATTTTGAAATTAATAGGCCTATCTTTACTCTTTAACTCGAACTCGTTTCAGAAGTTCTAATGAAATTTGCGTAATAACATCATATAGTAATTTGTTAATTTTTACATTTTTAGTATTTTGGAATTCTTATTTTAATTAGTTCATTAATTTATTCACTTACTTTTCGAAACCGTACTGGTAAATTCTTCGATGCATTAGGTAACAGTAATCTAATGTTCTCAGATTGCCCTTCTTAAATTTGTTTTGAGAATGAACATTAAATTTTCTTCACGCTTTCTATGACTTTAAAATTCGTTATTTATATAAAATATAAAAGAATAAAATTTTTAGTTATAACCCATACGTAGTTAATCAATCAACGTTTACATCTAAAATTGCAATATTTGTTAAATTTACGTTAACAGCTTTTGCATTCGAATACAGAGGGTGTTCACACATTTTTGTAACGATTTTGCAATATATATATATAAACAAAACTTAGAATTTTATTTTCTAATATGTTCAGTCTGATAGCCCTTTTGTTGAACGATCGTATTACATCTTGATTTCTAAGATAAAAGTCCTTTTCTTAAACATCAAGTTTTTTTTTATTCCACTCCTCCTCCACAATCTTCCAGAGTCCATCCAATGTTTTGGGATGCCGCTTATAAAGAGCTTGTTTTAAAAGTCCAAACGCACAGTAGTCCATAGCAGACTCATAAGAGGACTTCGGTGGGATACATTTAAAGAGAACAGCTTCAATTACGGTTAATTTCTCAGTGTTCGTGAAATAGAACAGTAGATTTTAAAAGTATGGCTTGGAGCCTTATCCTGATGGAACGTAACACAATGAAGATTATTTGGATAAAGAGATGGAATTTATTCTTTAAAAATTGTTATAATTAATAAAACATATTCCTGATAGCAATCCGAATTTAATTTTGACATTTTTCCTACCTTACTTATTTTAAGTTTTCTTGTAAGAGAAGAATACAGTAATAACCATAAAACCTTTAGAAAAACTTTACTTGTTTTCTCTAAGCCAATATACTATGCATTTTTATCTTCTCTTTCGGTAATAGATCGATCTGTTTCTATCGGAATCAGATAAGTATATCCAAGCCTCATGAATTGTAACTGTATATTTCCATTTTTCACCTGCCAGATAATTTCCATACAACAATCTGTACATAGTCGTACGTTGAGAAACATGTTCTGGTGTTAAGCGATGAACATCATGATTTTTTTTTTTTTTTTGATTAGCTTTAGATTTTATAATTTTGTTCACATTTCCTACATAAATATTTAAAGGTTTTGCAATAGCTCTTTTGGGGCAGGGCTGGGTTTTCCTTTAAAATATAAGATGGGAGTCTAGATTTAATAGGAATTCTACATACCTTTGTTGGGTACGAATTATTTGCCTTTTTCCCAGTCACATGTAAACTTTGACGTTCTTTTCTTTTATATTAATTATGTTATTTGTTTTACGTGTATAAATATTGAAACCATGCTTTTATATTCGTTTTTTAAATAATTGAATAAGAGTATTTCTCTTCGGACAGGGCAAAAATATAGCATTCGATCTATTATTTATTTTTCAGCAATATTTTAAAGAAAAGAATCTTTTTAAGGCTGCAGATGCTAACAAAACCTTATTCCAATTGGATGCCAGTCACATTTATATTTTTAATTTAAAATTTAAATCTATGGAGAAACTCAAAATCGTTATAAAAATGTGTAAACACCCTCTGTGTATATGATTGAATTTTAGATTATACATATATAACAAATAATTTAGTAGAGAAATATTTTAACTAAAGTGTTCTAATCTAGTACATATGCATTTTAAAGCTGTTGATTTATGTATTCAAATATATGTTTTCTTTTAATGTTTAAATATATACGTTATTCAATACTTTTCCATTCAAAATTTGTAAATGTATTTTTAATACGCTTAAATATGATTACTTTTATTATTCTAATATTTATTTGTTTTTTCAAAATATTCACATATATCAAAAAGCGAATTGTGTGAGTTATATATTAAAAATAAACACTGCAAATTATTATTCAAAATTTACTTTTTCGTTGTTCGCCATGGTTTTAGCAAGTGAAGGGATTTGTTTACCAGTTCGCAAAATAGCTTCTCGTTCGAGCAGATAGTAACGGGAAATACTTTTTTTAGACCTGATCAGACCTATATTTAATATAAGGTAGTGTAAAAGTATAATTATTAAAATAGATTTGCCCAAAGCTTTAAAAATAACCCAAATAGTTACGAAGAAATCAATAATAGCTTTTAATACTTGTCACCTGATATAAGAAATTTTATCTTGTGGCAGTTAGATATTTTAGAGATACCCAAAAAAGTACAATATAAAAAAAGTTTGAGAACCACTTATTTTTAGCATTTAAATTACTTTTGAAGAAAAAAATAAATATTCCTATAAAACTGTTGGCAACATTCATAGTTTCTCTCAAAAAATCTCATTTGAGGCATTTGCTTTACTTTCTTATTTTTACTTGCTTAGACATTTAAAACAGCAATATTACCTTATATGTTAGCCACTCATATTCATGACTGTACAGATATTTTAGCGTTAAATGATTCCCTTACAAATACAAGGTATTATCTCTCTCTTGGCCTGGTGCTGTTGTAGCGTAATTGAAAAACACTTCAGGTTAGTATCGGGACGTCCAGATTTCAAATCCTGGAGACGTTACTGCTAACTTTTATATTTCTTTTTCGGAAAAACATAATCACTCCCCCAAAATATTCTGCTTTAATTGGTCTCGAAACAGTACTTTGTTTTCTTTGTATAAATCAGCTCCTTTATGCTTAATGGATTATAATTGAGTGGAAGCATCTGTCTTGTGATTGACATCGCGATTTTCTGCTTCAGAAGATAATTTAATTTCAATATTAACTTTAGTTTATTTAGATATTTTTTAAATTCAAAAATTAAAAGCATGTTTTTGCATAAGATATGTGCCCTGAAATCCGACCTTTAGCGTCTTGGTAAACTTTCTGCCTTTGTATCAGTTGCTCAAAATGTTTCAACTGTTGGACTGAGAAAGAAATCAGTTCTTTGATTTTAAGAATAGTTTAAATGCTTCAACATTTTGTACACATTATTAAAGTTTAGTGAACATGCATTAAAAATAATTTTTTTATATCATGTTTGAAATATTTTTTAATTGTTAATTAACATTGATATCTACGTAATTTCTCTCAATGACCTTTTCATACATTTGGTTGTCAAAAGTGATCACAGTTTGTAACGTTATTTTATTTAAAATTCATCGTACATTTTGAAATTTTATAAAATATTAAAATCTAATTCCAACTAGAAATATTTAAATATGCTTCGAAATGCTTTTTAATGTTAACTGTAAAGTTGAAAATTTAAGTAAAACATTTCCGTTTCACGCCTGATTAGTACTGACGTTTTTATTGGCAATTTAAAATATGAAATATATTTTTTCAAAGAACTGTTCAGTACAAAATATAGAATGCCTTATAGGAATATAAAGTTTAGAGGTTCATTTATTTCTTGTGAGTGATCAGCAAATCAGTCTTATAAACACGACATTTATTCAAAGTAATCTGCTGTAAAAAAGACAGTATTAGAATTAAAGTTTATTCAATTTGATTTCTCCATTTTTTAGGATAACTCATACCACAATTTAGAAGATATAACATTCTAAATATTTATACTGCTATGAAGTATGAACCTTTAAGAAATACTCAGGAAAGTAACAGGAAGCTTTTATCCCAGGAAAATGTGTTAAGCTCAGTAACTGAATAACCTTAACATCTAAATTATCCAATCGTCCAACTGAAACTTTAGAAATCATAAAATATTCTTGACTCTCGCAGGAGAGTCTAGAATATTTTATGATTTCTAAGACTACTACCGCAAGAGAAGGTAATTTAGGCTAAGCATGACATAGGAGACTATTGCTCTGTAAGTATTGTTCAATGTAATTTATATGCCAGAAGTGCCATAATTCACACAATCTCACACTTAGAAGCTAGGAATTGGATTTCTCAGCCACGGATCTAATAGAATGTGCATGTGTCAGTTAAGTTTGTTGTGAACTACTGTTACATGATTTGTTATGAAGTTTCCAACAGTCCACATTTGCAAGTTACAGCTGCATTCTACTCAGTAGAGTAACTCAGAAATGTTTAGCTGTAATATTTTCTTAGACTACAAACTTGCACTGACGTTTCACGTTATGTAGAAGTAATTATGCTGTTTGAACTCGAAATGACAAAGAAGCAAAAGCGTATCCTCTGCCTCTTTTTTCAAACATAAAACGTAATATTTTTATTTTTATTTACTTATTTTTTTTAAGTCCTCTAGTCCCGAAATTTGTCGCTGAGTCTTGAGCTTTAAGACAAAACCAACTCATAACGCAAATAACAGAACATGCACTTTTAAGGGAAAAAAGAGGGTTTTTTCGTGAAATTATCTTAGGTCAGTAATTAGTGTTCATCGGTTTGCCAACCAGCTATACCACCGAAAGAGAGATTACATACTTCTATCTTTTCAGTTCATGCGGATGGCATGGTCCTAGGAATTTTATTTTGGACAATTAGGTCTTCATATTGTACTTTAAAAGTTTAAAAATTATTATTCTGTTGGATTACATCACCATTAATGATTTGGAATTATTGTGGGCCATTTCAATGTAACACATCGCATTATACATGATTTTAATTCAGGGGCTTCTTATAACTTGCATTCTCATCTTTGCAATAGTACTTATTCGTTTATTTTCCTTATGTTGATTCTAATATTTAATTTTCATTTGTTTGCTGAATTTTTTATTGTAGCTATTATATTATTGTCATTTCTAAGTCTTTCTGGTTGCAAACTTCATAAATTCGCTGTAACAAGGAGCCAGCCACTTTTGATCTCATCCGTACCGCACTATATGTAGATTAATTTACACTTATGGAGCCAGTTTTAGCCACACATAACATGTTTTCTCGGCATGCTTCTCAGCCCAGTGTTCCGCTGTATTATATACGTTTCTTGTATTTGCTGCTTCAAGAAACGTTTTATCCAACACCTAATACGAGCTGTCTCGCAAATTTATCATTTTATCAAAACTTTGACAGCACTCTACCGATAATTCGACTACTATTCAAAATTTAATCTACAATTACTAATTTAGTTTTAACTAAACTTTTCTCGGAGATTACACTTACCAGATCCTTTGAATGCCAAATGCTTTATGTGGGTTTCCAAGAAGGGACTTGAAATAATTTTTATACCCATCTATTCACAACACTAAAAAATCGAATATCGAACACATGCCTACACACACATGAATATCGAACACATAATAATTTTGCACTAAAATCGGACTTTAAATTTTTTGTCTTTATTATTAACATTAAATTCTTGAATGCTGGATTATGAAACTACTTCCCCGTCTAGTCTTTCACAAACAGACTGACCAATCAAAGAGAGGGTGGCTTAAAATGCTTCATATCGGACTTCTACCTTCACCATGAATATTCATTTCAAAATTTTAAGCATATGTAAGTCGGACAGAGATTTTATTCATTTAAACTATATCAAAGAGTGCAACGTTATAATATCTCATTTTTATTTTATGTTTTATATTTTTCTATCATGCATATAAACTTTTATACCGCTGTTTAAAAGATGTAATTTATACTCCTTGTGTATTATTAATATCTGTACTTTTTCTGCACATTCTGAGGTTTTCTTACAATTTTTAACACTTCTTTTATAATAATTTTCGATCGTAATAGCGGTTTTGATTGAATCCAAGTATCAAATTCTTGCAACGTAAATAATGCTTTAATTTTACAGTGGTAAACTTCCTAACTTCATCACTTTTCATTATTTCATGTAGTATGTTATTATTATTTCATTATTTATGCATTATCTTTTCGATCCCACTTAATTTTATATAATTTTTTCCCATGTTTAAATTTTTCAAACGTACCAAGACTTTTAAATTAAGCATTTTATTTTAAGACTGTTAATTACTATTAATTTAAATCCTTACTTAGTCTATATTTTATTGTTCCATTTTAATTTACGTGTTATAGAGTTCCCTTTCTTTAACAGTCTTACTGTTACTAATTTTACTATTTTTTCTTTATTTTAGGTGATATTAACTTCATTCGCATTTTCAACGTTTAAAGTTTCCTGCGTATTTGGATATTTCCTTATAATTTTTAATATTATTTAAATCGGAATATATGTTTTAAGATCTTCTATGTTTTATACCTTAGTACTTAGTTTTGACCTGCAATTATACCTTTAAATCAATTTGATATATTATAAATATTGACATTTCAAAATTATATACATTGCTTTGTCCATAATTTTACTTAGTACCTTTAACCTTAGTATCTCTTAATTAGTTAGTTTTATTAATTTATTGTATGCGTACTTTTTTGGTATAATTTTAGGTGCAGTAATTGCGTTAACTTTGTCTTACTATGTTTTTTCTGTGCTTAAAAACTATCATTATGACTCCACAGACAACTTTCTGATGGGGGGAAAAAATTATTCATATTAAGTGCAAAGCAAAAAAACAGACACTTCGAGAATTAGCGTTTTCCTAAGGAAGCTGTTTGGATGCAGTTAAGTTTGTAAATGTATCAGAAAAAAAATGATTTAAAAGTTATATGAATTATGTTTTCAGTAATGCTTAAAACTTCATAAAATGTAGCATTCATTACGTTAATGCATGTATAATCAATTATTTACATTATTTAATGTAATTATATCATTCAATACATGTATATATACATATACATATATATATATATATATATATATAAATTAAAACATTTATACATAAATGTTTTGATTTTCATTTATATATAGAAAGTTTACATACCTATACATATATATCATAAATGTTTAAATTTTTCAATTTTCATTTATTTCTTTTTTTATTTGATATGTGTACATTTACTGCAGATGAATAATTTATTGCTTTGAGAATAGGTTCCATATCTGACGACATTTACTTCGCAGTTAATAACTTTTTTCAGAAACCACAGTAGGGGAAAAAAGGAGAGTTCTGGCTAGGGAGCTTTAGGGAGCGGGAGTTGAGGGAGCTCCCGAGAAGGAAGGCTCAGCCGTGGAAGGGAGGCTTATCTGAAAATGCAGACAGGGAGCGTTAGCAGGAAGTGGATACGAGTAGAGTAGTTGCTACGTCACAGAAAAAGGACGTGTGCTTAGATTATTTTCTTTTTTTAATTTGGTGATTTAGGCATTTAGTAGTTATATGATAATTTGTACTTATTTATATTGAATCCTTAAAAACGTATATCAAGTAGGTGTTTTAAGTGACTGATACAGTTATTATCTTGAAACAGATATTAGCATATAAAATAATGTTTCCTTCACAGTATAAACTATTCCGAAGATAATTATTTTCTTACTTTTATTTATCCTATGACTGAGTATCTGAAAAACTGCTACATGTCATCACAATTTAATAAGAGATTATATTTTACTGATTTATCGGAGGTGATTTCCCTTCGTTAATAAATTTTTAGCCTTTGTGTTTTTTTTTCGTATTCCAACTGTTTTACTACTATATGATTATTATCTCCTAGTTACCCTGAATGAGGATTATTTTCGAATTTAATGACTGAGTGATCCTATACACTCAGAATTTTACTTTATTTCTTAAATCTTCTGTTCACAATATCACATATACTTTCCGTAATCTTCATTAGATTACTCATTTTTATTCTTAAATTCATTTTACCCAGAGCTTTTTCAGACTTCTTAGGCAATACTTTTAACTTATTCGTTATATTTTATGAGTGTAATTACTAAAACACGCATTTTCGCGTATTATATTATTCGATGTTAGACGTAATTTTTAACTTTTTTCCTTCTTTCCAACGTTAGCGACCTTCAACATATTTTGTATTTTAACTTATTTCATACATTTTCTAATCATATAGATGACTTGTATTTAATTTTAGATGTAACATTTCTAGCTTTTTTTCTACATTTTTACCTTCACACTATTTAATATACTCAAATTTTTAACCAGTTTATATTTTCACACTATATACATGACTTTTACTTCATTTCTCGCATACATTTCAACCTCCATGATTTCCAATATAGTCCTAATTTTAACATAATTCCTGCATTTTCATATCATATACCTGACGTTTATTTAATTTTATGCGTAAATTTTAACTTATTTTCTATTTTTTAACGTTTTTAGTTTCCAACATACTCTGAGTTTTAATTAATTTGCTGTATTTTCACACTACGTACATGACTTTTACTTCATTTCTCTTATACATTTTAAGATAGCCCTCGAGGCTTTGCCATATTCACACACACACACACACACACACATATACATTTTAACCTTCATAGTTTCCAATATAGCCCTAATTTTAACATAATTGCTATATTTTCACATGATATACCTGACTTATTTAATTCTAGAAGTAAATTTTAACTCCTTTTCTATATTTTAACGTTTTTAGTTTTCAACATACTAAGAATTTTAACTAATTTGTTATATTTTCACATGACTTTCATTTAATTTGTAACGACTTTCATACGTTTCAACCTTCCTAATTTCAAACAGGCTCTTAATTTAGCTTAATTCCTCTATTTTCTTACCATGTATACGAGCTTTATTTAATTTTAGATGTTATTTTTAACTTGTTTCGTACATTCTGAACCTTCGTAATTTTGAATTTTAAACTTAAATTAAAAAAATTTTACTTTAATTTTAAACTTGTTTATTACATTTTTCTACCATATACCTGACTTATTTAATTTTAGATGTAAAATTTAACTCCTTTTCTATTTTTTATCGTTTTGAGTTTCCAACATACTAAGACTTTTAACGAATTTGTTAGAATTTCACATGACTTCTTTTTAATTTGTAATGACTTTCATACGTTTTTACCCTCCTAATTTCAAACAGGCTCTTAATTTTAGCTTAATTCCTCTATTTTCTTACTATGTGTATGAGCTTTATTTCATTTTAGATATTATTTTTAACTTGTTTCGCACATTTTATACCTTCGTAATTTTTAAAGTACTCTAATTTTTAACTTGTTTATTATATTTTCCCACCATACGCATGAACTTTAGATAATTTTAGATGTCATTGATATACTTTTCTGACACTGGGTATTTTCTAGTTTCCAACATACTCTAAAATTTAACTCTGTTTTACAATTTGTGATTGTAACTGCACTTTTTATTTTACTATTTCAGCTAAATTAACATGCTTAAATTTCTTCAAAATGGAGATTGATTTCAATTAAGCATTTTATTTTACAACCTTTAACTGTTATTCATATCCAATTCGTTGCATAGCCCTTACTTAGTCCATATTTTATAGTACTATTTTAATTTGCCAATTCTACAATTTATCAATCTGTAGTACTCTTGCGATGACTTATCCTACTACTTTACTTCATTATTAACTTCATTCGCATTTTCAAACTTTAACATTTCCTGTATATTCTGGCATTTCCTTTTAATTCTTAATACCCTTTATATCTGAATATATGTTTTTAAGCTCTTCAGTGTTACCAATGTTGTTTTGAATCTTGATTCTCATTAAGCTAGTTTGATAGATTCCGAATGTTTAGAATGAAATCTCAACTTTTATCCATAATTTTAGACCCATATTTATTCTTTCATGTACTCATACAAAATTCTTTCTTATTGTTTTGAAAGCTCAGTACCTTTTAATTCAGTAATTTGTACTAATTGAATGCATTCTACATCACTTTAAATGGCTCGACTATGTAAATGTTCACTTTATTACCTTTTCCTACACTAAGTATGGATATTTCTGCTTTCATGAATGACTTTCATGTGAAATTGACGAAATTTGACGTTACATGTATAAAAGAAATTTCTAAGGTAAACATTTCCAGTAGTGAATAAGAGATGAAAGACCATTGATTTTACCCATTGGTTACCATTTCATCTCTTGAAAGTTTGTTTTATTGATATGCATTTATTTCTAACGCATAGTGTTAACACATTTTTTTAACTTATTTCAGTTCCAACATAATTCACTAGACAATTTCATATCTAGACTATGTTTTAATTTCTTAGACAAAAATGTTCTTTTCGCAAAAGTCAGTTTGCATTAATTTATTTACCAATTTATTTTCTTATGAACGAAATCCTGTGAAGTACTTTACACAACATATATCATTACCAATATACCTATATTTACTGAAGGAACCAAAGAGAGAAAGAGTAAGAGACATTTTACCCAAATCTCCAGTATAATTTCGAATATTTGAACCTTCTTCATCACAAATACGGAACTTTCCCCGTACAATACTCATCATAGCAGTTAAATATTCCTCACTAATACACATTTGGTAAGGAATAACTCATTTTCAATAAAACATTACACCCAAATAAGTATTACGTTTTCTTATAATTGTACATATATGTTTGCATTACAGGAACTTTCTATGCATTTTCGAGAACTGTAATTTGCTAAATACTACCTTTTTCTGAGAGAAAAACTCCAAAGACCATCTACAACATTCATCTTTTCTTGCAGTATCCCCACAGTACACAATAACTATCTTAGAACTATTTTCTTAATATTAAGAACTAAATATGAAATAAGCATTTTTCACTATAGAATATTTAAGGTTTTACCCAAATCAGGATATATCTTTACTGAATTTAAGTTAGTTACCCAGAATTCCCGACAAATGTTTAGAAAATGTGTTGATAGAAAGCAATATATTTACCTATATTTACCTAAGTCATAACTAAGTCTATAACAGATTTTTATCAGCTCCAGATTTACTATCAGTGAGAAAAACCTGAAGTTCACTTTATCTACCCTTGTCACTATACACAGAAAAGTCATGAATCATTCTGTAGTACAATTAGCATTTTACATACATTTAATACTAAATAATTTTAATTAACCTTCAATTAGGATTTTTAAAAGAAAAGAATATTTATACGATACACTATTAAATTACCCCCAAGCGTTCTTGAGGAAAACGTAATTAATATCCACGCTAAGAAAATCCCACTCATTAGGAACAGTAAAACCTTACCAATACTTAAATGAAATGTAAAATTTTGTAATGCATTAATATAAAACGTGAGTAACAAATCATTTTCTATAAGCACTATACGGTTAAAAAGAGTTTTCTTATAACTTATCAACTTTTAAGAAGTAAGAATAAGGTAATGAACCAACGCTTTTAAAATTTTTTTCTTTATTTTCTAAACTTACCCTTCTGTAGTAACGAGAAAATTCAGTGATACCCCTATTTATTTTTATGTAGCATGTGCATTTCTCCTAACAGACGAAAATCCAGATATCTCACTTTTCCAAAGATTTAGCTCTAGACTTACTTTCATCGGAAAAGGAAAATAATTTTACTTAAACAACAGGATATCTTCTACTAAAAGATCTTGAAACAGTCACCATCACATCTGTATGTAGCACTCAGTGATTTGGTTTCAAACCAAATTTTGATATTGTTTAATCCTGCAAGCAGCAATTTTCATCTTTGAATTAAATTTTATACGACTGCAACACATTTTTCAATGACTTTCATACTCACATTCTGTAAAAAGACTTCTAGTTTTGACTTTTTTAATTTATAGTATTGAGAAATGCACTAATTATTTTCAGAAAACGCCATTTCAGAATTATATTTTACCACTCTGAAACTTTTGAATAACACTTTCTACCATAATGACAACCAGATACTTCATTATTTTTTACGAAAACATTAAATTGTTTTTCTAATTCCTCCTCTGGAGATACTAATAAATTCTGCTATAGAAAGAAGATTCAATTCCTATTGTAATTCTATACACTATTTGCAAAGAGAAAACACACTCTAGATGATAACATAGCATCGTATCATCCATATAGTTTTAAAAATTTAGAACGATTTCAGTAAGGCAAATTATCTACAGAGTTTTCAAATACGGATATATTTCTGAAAGAAACTGCCTAACATACCGCTCATTTACTTCTAAACCATTTAAATAAAACCGAACAATTAATAAAATAATTGAATTTTCGATAACGTTTAGTACATCTATACAGTTATTTAATTCAGAAGTACCAAATTTTGAAAATAATAAGAGTAAAAACATCACTATTTCAGAATTTAGGAAGAAATCTTCAATAATGAGAGTGAACATATACCGAACTTCAAGCAAGATTTTTTATCGTTTCGTACCAAACATTTCACTATTTTGTAGATTCTAACAACATAGCCCCATCTTTTTCAAAGAATATATATCATTTCATATTAATTTCAGAGTGCCATACGAGTTTAATTTCAGATGCTTACTGAATGGCACTAAAAATTTCAAAGAAAAAATCAGATTTTTTTTCCATCTTTCATGAACATTTGTGAATAACAATAATATTGCATAAGAGCTAGAAGACTTAGTGCAATGAAACAGTATCAAAAATAGAAAACTATTTCCAAAATCTAAATTCCCATTAAAAATTTTAGATATTCTTATGTAAAGTTATATCCGAAGTTATATCACTTCATTCGAATTTGAAGACCAACCAGATTTATTACATGATTTGATACATTTCTGATATTTCTTCCGAAAATAAAAGTTTATATTTTTCATACGCAAACTATTGCAACGAATTAATGACATTTTATACCCATATTACTTAACATTTTTTACTGCACAAAGCTATTTTAAGTTTCATTTTCGAAGCTCAGCAGACATAAATTTCACATAATACTACAGTTACACAGTACAAACTATAAGAAAAGCTGTATAATCTATATTACATACAGAACATAGACTACAATACTCATGGAACTACTTAAAGAATACATTAAACCGCTCAAAAAATTAATCACATTTTATATAATTCTATGCATATTTCATATATTAAGCACATTTCATGTTTTTAAAAATGTAGCATCACGCTTTCCAAGACAATTTCCAAAATATCCAACCATATGAAAATGAATCATCTAAAATAAGAAGGGTTAGTTTTATTATCTTAAATAGGTAAACAAGTGATTAGGAAAGTGACAACCTGTTAAACTACCACTACTAGGATATGTACATATACTTGTTTAACATGGCCTTGTTTAACATCATTATCTTAAACTGGTAAACAAGCGATTAGGGAAGTGAGGCCATGTTAAGGATATGTACATATCCTAGTAGTGGTAGTTTAACAGGCTGTCACTTTCCTAATCACTTGTTTACCTATTTAAGATAATAAAACTAACCCTTCTTATTTTAGATGATTCATTTTCATAGGGTTGGATATTTTGGAAATTGTCTTGGAAAGCGTGATGCTACATTTTTAAAAACATGAAATGTGCTTAATATATGAAATATGCATAGAATTATATAAAATGTGATTAATTTTTTGAGCGGTTTAATGTATTCTTTAAGTAGTTCCATGAGTATTGTAGTCTATGTTCTGTATGTAATATAGATTATGCAGCTTTTCTTATAGTTTGTACTGTGTAACTGTAGTATTATGTGAAAGTTATGTCTGCTGAGCTTCGAAAATGAAACTTAAAATAGCTTTGTGCAGTAAAAAATGTTAAGTAATATGGGTATAAAATGTCATTAATTCGTTGCAATAGTTTGCGTATGAAAAATATAAACTTCTATTTTCGGAAGAAATATCAGAAATGTATCAAATCATGTAATAAATCTGGTTGGTCTTCAAGTTCGAATAAAGTGATATAACTTCGGATATAACTTTACATAAGAATATCTAAAATTTTTAATGGGAATTTAGATTTTGGAAATAGTTTTCTATTTTTGATACTGTTTCATTGCACTAAGTCTTCTAGCTCTTATGCAATATCATTGTTATTCACAAATGTTCATGAAAGATGGAAAAAAATCTGATTATTTCCTTGAAATTGTTAGTGTCATTCAGTAAGCATCTGCAATTAAACTCGTATGGCACTCTCAAATTAATATGAAATGATATATATTGTTACGAATTTGGTATTTAAAAAGCTAATGTTAGTTCAATTATAAATTAAATGGTTTTATTTCTCGCGCAGTGCAGCGCGTGACGAATATTAAAAGAAAGCTAAGCCGGAAAATTGAAAATACAAGAGCGCGTGCATTAAATAAATAAATATCTCTTTTTGATTTCGAGAAAGTACTGGAAAATTCTAGCGCGTGATTTTAAAATCTTATAAAAGGAGGAAAACATCTCAGTTTGTAGTAGTTGCTTAGTTTGTTGTTGTTTAGAAAACTACTGTTGTTGATTGTAGCGAATTCGCGGATTAGCGTTCTTTAGCTCTTTTGAATTACGTTCTATTGGACATTTGAGTAGTTAAAAGAAAACAGTTGTGAGATATTGTAATAATGCATGATAATTTGAGAAAATTTAAGCATTTTTGTTGTGATAATAATAAATTTTTGTTTATTTTTCATCGGACTTGTGCATTCATTTCATAACGAACCCGTACGCACGCAACAATTTTTGGTGTCAGGAGTGGGGTTTGAATGCCAATAACAAGAGCGATGGAAGAACAATTGAGACAGCTCATTAGTGCTTTTGCTGCATTCCAAGAAAAGATGGAAGCTGGCCAAGCATCATTTAAAGAAGAGATGAAAGACTCTGTTAAAGCAGAGATTAGGTCCGTTAAAGCAGAAATGAAATTGGGCCAGGAATCCGTTAAGGACGAAATGAAAGCCGTTCAAGCTGGTGAAGAAGAAATGAAAAGAGAAATTACTTGCATAATAGAAAATAAATTTGAAGCTATGGAAGGCAGAATTGACGCAGTTGAAAATAAAGTTGGACATATTGAAGAAAGAGTTTCTTCGGTGAATGAAGAAATAGAAGAAAGAGTCTCTTCTGTAAAAGAACATATAGAAGGGAGAGTTTCTGCTGTGGAGGAACGAATTGAAGGAAGAGTTTGTGCCGTCCAACACCAAATCGAACAACAAATTGATGAGAGAGTTTCTGCAGTTGCCAAAGAAATGGATACTTTAAAGAAATTCGTAGCGTCGGCAGGGAGCAGGAGTGATGATTTTAAATTCTTACCAATGCCTGCTCGTCCACCTCTGAAGCTATCCACATATGATGGGAAGACCTCCTGGCAGGTGTATAAGACACAATTTTCTATCGTGGCGGATGCGAATGGATGGAATACCCAAGCTAAGGCCTGTCATCTCGCCGCTTCTCTAAGAGCCGACGCAGCGGATATCCTTCAGACTCTTCCCGAAAACAAAAGGTTAGATTTCGAAGCTCTGTCCGGCGCCTTGGAGTTGCGCTTTGGGGAGAAGTGTTTAAAAGACTACAGCAGGCTCCAATTAAATTCTCGTCAACAGAAGCCTAAGGACACACTTCAGGAGCTCGCCGCGGATGTTGAAAGGCTGTCACATCACGCCTTTTCGGAATGCCCGACAGAAACAATGGAAATCCTGTCCTTGCAATACTTTATCGACGGCATCCTAGATACTGAAATACAGAAAGCTCTACGAATGGCGGATGTAAAAGATTTAAAAAGTGCTCTAGTGTACGCAATGAAATTTGAGGCAGCCCAGCAAGCCACTCGTCGAGACCGCCACCCAGTCAGAGCTGCTCAAGTCCAGGAACCAGGGGATCAAGTCACCGCTCGACTTGACGATTTAACTAGACAACTGAACGCCTTGAGACGGAATATTGGTGAGAAGAAACCGACCGTTAAGTGCTGGAACTGCGGTGCTGAAGGACACATACGACGAAACTGCAAAACACCCCAGGGTACTGATGTTAAGACCGCTTCTAACAAGCAGCAGGGAAACTAATTAGTGGCCATCTCGCGGGGCGGAGGTTGCCAGATAATGAAAAGCCCCCGTTTAAAGCGCTTCAGATTTCTACAGTGAGAGGCGGCAGTAATGGACTTTTCATAATAGGACATATTAATGGAGTTCCGTGCAATATGACTATAGATACAGGAGCCAACGTCACCATCATCCGAAAAGATTTGGCTCAACAACTAGGAAACAAACTTATCTGGACGCCGCCCTGCGTTACCCTCCACACTGTGTCCGGTGAGAAGATCGACATCGACGGAAAAGTAAATGTTAACATCACGTTTGGAAGTGCCGCTTACCATCACACGGCATATATAGCAGAGATCACTGATTCTTGCATACTCGGATTGGACTTTCTAAGGAAATACAATTTTTCCTTGGATTTTAAAAATAACGAATTGCATTCTACATCTGAGAACATAGCGTTATTTCTCGTTAATGATGAAGAAGTTAAATCTGTCCATAAAATCATAGCACAAGACTATATTACAATACCGGCAAGAACAGAAATTTTACTTCCTGGATCCATAGCGAAAATAGAAATTTCCGCTACGGCATCATAGAATATACCAATAACTGTAATATCCCAAAAGGAGTATTAGTAGCCTCAAAACTCGTCAACCTATCCAGAACGGTTATCCCGGTGAGAGTCGCCAATGTAACTGAAAAGTCGAGAGTTATTAAGAAAGGTGAAGTGGTTGCAACATGTACTCCAGTAACCAGCGTTGAAAAAAAGAGTAACATCCCAGAATACGTGTCCTCAGAGAGCATTACATCGGAGTTATTGCAGAATGCACAATTAAACGATAAAGAGAAAAATGCTGCCGATCGCGTCATTAAAGATCTTCAAGTTGTTTTCTCCCGCTCGTCTTCTGACGTGGGTCGAACTAGTTTGACACAACATAGAATAGATACTGGCGATCATCCCCTGATCAAGCAACATCCAAGACGTCTACCGTTTGCTAAACAGGAAGAGGTGCGAACACTGTTAAAAGATATGGAAGAAGGCGATGTCATCGAGCCTTCAGCGAGTCCATGGGCATCTCCCATCGTTCTCGTCAGTAAGAAAGACGGCTCAACAAGATTTTGCGTTGACTATCGCCGGTTGAATGAGGTTACGAAGAAAGACAGTTACCCTCTTCCTAGAATTGATGACATTCTAGACACTCTTTCTGGAAGTAAGTGGTTCTCAACACTTGATTTAAAGAGTGGGTATTGGCAGGTAGAAATCCATCCTGATGACCGAGAAAAGACGGCATTTACTACGGGACAAGGACTTTGGCAATTCAAAGTGATGCCGTTTGGACTGTGTAATGCGCCGGCAACATTCGAACGTCTTATGGAGACTGTTTTGAAAGGCCTTTCCTACGAAGCATGTCTGATATACGTGGACGATATCATCGTCGTCGGAAAGAGTTTTGAAGAGCATCTAGAAAATCTTAGAAAGGTGCTTCAGAAACTGAAACAGGCCAAACTGAAGCTGACTCCCGCTAAATGCAAATTGTTTCGAAAGGAAGTGACTTACGTGGGACATGTCATCTCTGCAGAAGGTGTGCGCACGGATCCTGAAAAGGTATCAGCGGTTAAATCCTGGACGCGTCCCGAAAATGTCCATCAGCTGAGAAGCTTCCTAGGGCTTTGCACCTACTATAGAAGATTCGTGAAGAACTTTTCTTCCATCGCAAGACAGAACAGGCAGGACATTTCTATCTGTAGTCCTACAACAAAACAATACTGGGCACTCTGGGATTCACTTCACATTCGAAACGGCGTCTTATACCGGAAATTCGAGTCGGATGATGGGAAGACGTTCCGATGGCAACTGATACTTCCAAGATCCCGGATTCCTGATGTCCTAAAAGAACTACATAACAGCCCTACAGGAGGTCACTTTGGAATTATGAAGATCTTAGAGAGAGTTCGTGAGCGCTTTTACTGAAATAATGCAAAGAATGACGTGCAAAAGTGGTGCCGATCTTGCGATGCCTGTGCAGGTCGGAAAGGACCGAGGAAACGCAGCCGAGGCAGACTGCAACGTTACAACGTAGGTGCGCCTTTTGAACGTATCGAATTTGACATCCTGGGACCTCTGCCACGAACTGCTGATGGCAACAAATACATACTCGTTGTCATTGATTACTTCACCAAGTGGCCTGAAGCTTATCCTATTCCTGATCAAGAGGCAGTCACAGTAGCTGAGGTAATGATACAGCACTGGATTTCCAGGTTCGGAGTGCCACTTCAGTTACATTCCGATCAGGGAAGGAATTTTGCCTCGGCAATAATCAAAGAACTATGCAAACTACTTGGCATTGACAAAACTCAAATGACGCCATTGCATCCCCAGTCGGACGGCATGGTAGAGAGGTTCAATCGAACCATCCTTAATAACCTCTCATTAGTGGTTTCCAGAAACCAACAGGACTGGGACAAGAAATTACCACTCTTTTTACTGGCTTACCGCAGTGCTGTCCACGAGACTACCGGCTATTCTCCATCACAGATGTTCTTCGGTCGTGACCTTCGTCTGCCTTGTGATCTGTTGTTTATCCGCCCTCCGGATGCTCCTTCATCGTCTGAGGAATATATTCAAGATCTCCAGGCCCGGTTTGAAGTGATGCACAATTTTGCACGAGAGCGAGTCAACTTGGCGACGGAGAAGATGAAGACCCGATACGACACAAGAGCTACTGAACATCAATTCCACGAAGGAGACAAGGTGTGGTTGTGGAATCCGACTCGACGGAAAGGACTTTGTCCGAAATAACAGTCACCTTGGGATGGGCCGTACACAGTCCTAAACAGGCTGAATGACGTCGTGGTTCGGATTCGTAAGTCTTCGAACTCTAAACCTAAAGTCGTTCATTACGACAGGTTAGCTCATTACTATGGCCAGGGTACATAATGTAAATAATTGTAAATAGTATAAGACCATGGTCCATTTTGTTTTTAAATGTGTATTTGATTTGTGTTTGATAGCATTTGATTTGGTTTATGTATTGCTTTTATTGTTCATGTTGTTTATTATTGTAATGTAATGCTTATTAATGCATTTATGCCACAGTTGTAAGTTTAGCTTCCTGTCCAGGGATTGTACTGCCCGGGACGTGCGGTCCTTGGGAAGGGGGCAGTGTTACGAATTTGGTATTTAAAAAGCTAATGTTAGTTAAATTATAAATTAAATGGTTTTATTTCTCGCGCAGCGCTGTTTTGAATTACGTTCTATTGGACATTTGAGTAGTTAAAAGAAAACTACTGTGAGATATTGTAATACTGCATGATAATTTGAGAAAATTTAAGCATTTTTGTTGTGATAATAATAAATTTTTGTTCATTTTTCATCGGACTTGTGCATTCATTTCATAACGAAACCGTACGCACGCAACAATATTCTTTGAAAAAGATGGGGCTATGTTCTTAGAATCTACGAAATAGTGAAATGTTTGGTACAACACGATAAAAAATCTTGCATGAAGTTAAGTATATGTTCACTCTCATTACTGAAGATCTCTTCCTAAATTCTGAAATAGTGATGTTTTTACTCTTATTATTTTCAAAATTTGGTACTTCTGAATTAAATAACTGTATAGATGTACTAAACGTTATCGAAAATTCAATTATTTTATTAATTGTTCGGTTTTATTTAAATGGTTTAGAAGTAAATGAGCGGTATGTTAGGCAGTTTCTTTCAGAAATATATCCGTATTTGAAAACTCTGTAGATAATTTGCCTTACTGAAATCGTTCTAAATTTTTAAAACTATATGGATGATACGATGCTATGTTATCATCTAGAGTGTGTTTTCTCTTTGCAAATAGTGTATAGAATTACAATAGGAATTGAATCTTCTTTCTATAGCAGAATTTATTAGTATCTCCAGAGGAGGAATTAGAAAAACAATTTAATGTTTTCGTAAAAAATAATGAAGTATCTGGTTGTCATTATGGTAGAAAGTGTTATTCAAAAGTTTCAGAGTGGTAAAATATAATTCTGAAATGGCGTTTTCTGAAAATAATTAGTGCATTTCTCAATACTATAAATTAAAAAAGTCAAAACTAGAAGTCTTTTTACAGAATGTGAGTATGAAAGTCATTGAAAAATGTGTTGCAGTCGTATAAAATTTAATTCAAAGATGAAAATTGCTGCTTGCAGGATTAAACAATATCAAAATTTGGTTTGAAACCAAATCACTGAGTGCTACATACAGATGTGATGGTGACTGTTTCAAGATCTTTTAGTAGAAGATATCCTGTTGTTTAAGTAAAATTATTTTCCTTTTCCGATGAAAGTAAGTCTAGAGCTAAATCTTTGGAAAAGTGAGATATCTGGATTTTCGTCTGTTAGGAGAAATGCACATGCTACATAAAAATAAATAGGGGTATCACTGAATTTTCTCGTTACTACAGAAGGGTAAGTTTAGAAAATAAAGAAAAAAATTTTAAAAGCGTTGGTTCATTACCTTATTCTTACTTCTTAAAAGTTGATAAGTTATAAGAAAACTCTTTTTAACCGTATAGTGCTTATAGAAAATGATTTGTTACTCACGTTTTATATTAATGCATTACAAAATTTTACATTTCATTTAAGTATTGGTAAGGTTTTACTGTTCCTAATGAGTGGGATTTTCTTAGCGTGGATATTAATTACGTTTTCCTCAAGAACGCTTGGGGGTAATTTAATAGTGTATCGTATAAATATTCTTTTCTTTTAAAAATCCTAATTGAAGGTTAATTAAAATTATTTAGTATTAAATGTATGTAAAATGCTAATTGTACTACAGAATGATTCATGACTTTTCTGTGTATAGTGACAAGGGTAGATAAAGTGAACTTCAGGTTTTTCTCACTGATAGTAAATCTGGAGCTGATAAAAATCTGTTATAGACTTAGTTATGACTTAGGTAAATATAGGTAAATATATTGCTTTCTATCAACACATTTTCTAAACATTTGTCGGGAATTCTGGGTAACTAACTTAAATTCAGTAAAGATATATCCTGATTTGGGTAAAACCTTAAATATTCTATAGTGAAAAATGCTTATTTCATATTTAGTTCTTAATATTAAGAAAATAGTTCTAAGATAGTTATTGTGTACTGTGGGGATACTGCAAGAAAAGATGAATGTTGTAGATGGTCTTTGGAGTTTTTCTCTCAGAAAAAGGTAGTATTTAGCAAATTACAGTTCTCGAAAATGCATAGAAAGTTCCTGTAATGCAAACATATATGTACAATTATAAGTAAACGTAATACTTATTTGGGTGTAATGTTTTATTGAAAATGAGTTATTCCTTATCAAATGTGTATTAGTGAGGAATATTTAACTGCTATGATGAGTATTGTACGAGGAAAGTTCCGTATTTGTGATGAAGAAGGTTCAAATATTCGAAATTATAGTGGAGATATGGGTAAAATGTCTCTTACTCTTTCTCTCTTTGGTTCCTTCAGTAAATATAGGTATATTGGTAGTGATATATGTTGTGTAAAGTACTTCACAGGATTTCGTTCATAAGAAAATAAATTGTTAAATAAATTAATGCAAACTGACTTTGCGAAAAGAACATTTTTGTCTAAGAAATTAAAAAATAGTCTAGATATGAAATTGTCTAGTGAATTATGTTGGAACTGAAATAAGTTAAAATTATGTGTTAACACTATGCGTTAGAAATAAATGCATATCAATAAAACAAACTTTCAAGAGATGAAATGGTAACCAATGGGTAAAATCAATGGTCTTTCATCTTTTATTCACTACTGGAAATGTTTACCTTAGAAATTTCTTTTATACATGTAACGTCAAATTTCGTCAATTTCACATGAAAGTCATTCATGAATGCAGAAATATCCGTACTTAGTGTAGGAAAAGGTAATAAAGTGAAAATTTACATAGTCGAACCATTTAAAGTGATGTAGAATGCATTCAATTAGTACAAATTACTGAATTAAAAGGTACTGAGCTTTCAAAACAATAAGAAAGAATTTTGTATGAGTACATGAAAGAATAAATATGGGTCTAAAATTATGGATAAAAGTTGAGATTTCATTCTAAACATTCGGAATCTATCAAACTAGCTTAATGAGAATCAAGATTCAAAACAACATTGGTAACACTGAAGAGCTTAAAATCATATATTCAGATATAAAGGGTATTAAGAATTAAAAGGAAATGCCAGAATATACAGGAAATGTTAAAGTTTGAAAATGCGAATGAAGTTAATAATGAAGTAAAGTAGTAGGATAAGTCATCGCAAGAGTACTACAGATTGATAAATTGTAGAATTGGCAAATTAAAATAGTACTATAAAATATGGACTAAGTAAGGGCTATGCAACGAATTGGATATGAATAACAGTTAAAGGTTGTAAAATAAAATGCTTAATTGAAATCAATCTCTATTTTTAAGAAATTTAAGCATGTTAATTTAGCTGAAATAGTAAAATAAAAAGTACAGTTACAATCACAAATTGTAAAACAGAGTTAAATTTTAGAGTATGTTGGAAACTAGAAAATACCCAGTGTCAGAAAAGTATAACATTGACATCTAAAATTATCTAAAGTTCATGCGTATGGTGGGAAAATGTAATAAACAAGTTAAAAATTAGAGTACTTTAAAAATTACGAAGGTATAAAATGTGCGAAACAAGTTAAAAATAATATCTAAAATGAAATAAAGCTCATACACATAGTAAGAAAATAGAGGAATTAAGCTAAAATTAAGAGCCTGTTTGAAATTAGGAGGGTTAAAACGTATGAAAGTCATTACAAATTAAATGAAAGTCATGTGAAATTCTAACAAATTGGTTAAATGTCTTAGTATGTTGGAAACTCAAAACGATAAAAAATAGAAAAGGAGTTAAATTTTACATCTAAAATTAAATAAGTCAGGTATATGGTAGAAAAATGTAATAAACAAGTTTAAAATTAAAGTAAAATTTTTTTAATTTAAGTTTAAAATTCAAAATTACGAAGGTTCAGAATGTACGAAACAAGTTAAAAATAACATCTAAAATTAAATAAAGCTCGTATACATGGTAAGAAAATAGAGGAATTAAGCTAAATTAAGAGCCTGTTTGAAATTAGGAAGGTTGAAACGTGTGAAAGTCGTTACAAATTAAATGAAAGTCATGTGAAAATATAACAAATTAGTTAAAATTCTTAGTGAGTTGAAAACTAAAAACGTTAAAATATAGAAAAGGAGTTAAAATTTATTTCTAGAATTAAATAAGTCAGGTATATCATGTGAAAATATAGCAAATATGTTAAAATTAGGACTATATTGGAAATTATGAAGGTTAAAATGTATAAGAGAAATGAAGTAAAAGTCATGTACGTAGTGTGAAAATACAGCAAATTAGTTAAAACTCAGAGTATGTTGGAAACTAAAAACGTTAAAAAATAGAAAATAAGTTACAATTTACACATAAAATTAAATAAACGTCAGGTATATGATATGAAAATGCAGGAATTATGTTAAAATTAGGACTATATTGGAAATCATGGAGGTTGAAATGTATGCGAGAAATGAAGTAAAAGTCATGTATATAGTGTGAAAATATAAACTGGTTAAAAATTTGAGTATATTAAATAGTGTGAAGGTTAAAATGTACAAAAAAAGCTAGAAATGTTACATCTAAAATTAAATACAAGTCATCTATATGATTAGAAAATATATGAAATAAGTTAAAATACAAAATATGTTGAAGGTCGCTAACGTTGGAAAGAAGGAAAAAAGTTAAAAATTACGTCTAACATCGAATAATATAATACGCGAAAATGCGTGTTTTAGTAATTACACTGATAAAATATAACGAATACGTTAAAAGTATTGCCTAAAAAGTCTGAAAAAGCTCTGGGTAAAATGAATTTAAGAATAAAAATGAGTAATCTAATGAAGATTACGGAAAGTATATGTGATATTGTGAACAGAAGATTTAAGAAATAAAGTAAAATTCTGAGTGTATAGGATCACTCAGTCATTAAATTCGAAAATAATCCTCATTCAGGGTAACTAGGAGATAATAATCATATACGTAGTAAAACAGTTGGAATACGAAATAAAAACACAAAGGCTAAAAATTTATTAACGAAGGGAAATCACCTCCGATAAATCAGTAAAATATAATCTCTTATTAAATTGTGATGACATGTAGCAGTTTTTCAGATATTCAGTCATAGGATAAATAAAAGTAAGAAAATAATTATATTCGGAATAGTTTAAACTGTGAAGGGAACTTTATTTTATATGCTAATATCTGTTTCAAGATAATAACTGTATCAGTCACTTAAAACACCTACTTGATATACGTTTTTAAGAATTCAATATAAATAAGTACAAATTATCATATAACTACTAAATGCCTAAATCACCAAATTAAAAAAAGAAAATAATCTAAGCACACGTCCTTTTTCTGTGACGTAGCAACTACTCTACTCGTATCCACTTCCTGCTAACGCTCCCTGTCTGCATTTTCAGATAAGCCTCCCTTCCACGGCTGAGCCTTCCTTCTCGGGAGCTCCCTCAACTCCCGCTCCCTAAAGCTCCCTAGCCAGAACTCTCCTTTCTTCCCCTACTAACCACTTGTTCAATAAACTCCGAGCCATGTTCAATAAACTCCGAACTCTCTTTTAATATCCAATTTTTTAAATAATCTACAGCAGCAGCTGCGAAAACATTAATAAATATATTAAATTTCGCTACGTTCGCACTTACGATTCATTTTAACGTTAACAACCGCATTCAGAACACCAGACGCCGATAAATAGTTATATTATAAGGTATTTCTGCCGCCTTCTTAGTATGCTGTCGTGGGGTAGTTGTCAGCGCACTCGGCGAGTATTCGAGATGTTGGTAGTTCGAGTCCCGGCGAGGGCATTGCTTATTTTTCATCTGTCCTGCTTTGAAATAACCTAACATCTGCGCAATATTATAACTTAATTTTTCTGAAAATTGAAATGTAAATGATAAATGTAAATTGTATGTAAATGAAGGTTTAAAGATTTGTATTACCAGCTTAATTATTGAGCTATTGATTGTCAAAAATAGTAATTTTATAAATTAGTATGAGTGTGTTAATTTTGGGAATGAATGAGTGTTATTTTACATTTTAAAGTTTATTAATTATTGTAAGCTGTCATTGTGTGTGACATTATGCGTTACCTTTCATAGTAAAATATGTGGTAGGATTGACTGATCAGTTATCCAGTATTTAGTAGTATAGTAATATTCTAGAAATTAATAAATGTGTTTGTTGAGAATTTAATTGCATTTTTGTATTTTTTGTGGTTGGTCTGTCAAGTCACTCTATTTGTTTGAGCCGGGAGGCTTTCAAGAAACTTGGAGCTCTATTGAATTTGGACTTAATGATTTTAATTTTGACTGGATTTTTTCACAACGCGAACCTAAAATTTTATTGTAATACTACTATACGATTGTTCTTATTATAATTTGATTTTGAGTGTTTGTTCGGCACCAAGGTAGTTAAGGAAAGGTTAAAGGTTTGAAGTTAAAAACCCTAAATTTTCAGTTATTCAATGAGAGGGGACACAAGAAGCTTTCGGTAACAGTCCTCTACGTCATCTTAAACCAGACAGTATTCTTGCTACAGAAATTAGCATAAAAATCTTATTTTTTCTAATTTCAGTTGTGGTAATCTTATTTACTCTTAATTGTTTCAAAGCTGTTCGGTATTAATTTTACTTCAATTAATCACAATATTCAATGTAAAAATCGAATAAACCAAAATTTTATATGTGTTTTGCACAATTTATTCATTGTATTATATTGATATACTCAAATGAAAATCAGAGTGAAACTATCGTGGGAAAACAGAATAAATCATTCAATCTGTGGAATAACTGACTAGTGCAATATGATATTTTAACATTATTGAAAGGCGTGATCTATTGCACTCTTGAAGTTTTGAAAAGAATTGTATTTGGAATTCACATGATAAATGATGTTCACGTATTTCTGGTGCTTCTACTTATGGCAGGACGGATGGAGAAAAATTACACATTGAAATTTGACTGAAATACGTTCCTTAAATAAATTCGAGCGATTTTTTCCCGTGATATATAGGACTGAAGTTACATATATATTTTCTTGTATAAGAACACTTACATACCTTTCGCCCATGCTTGTATAAGAATTCAAACAAATCACTTACAGAGAGAAACAATCTTTTGCATTTAATAACTTTTAATTTTGAGAAAATCGGAAAAAAGAGGAGTGAAAGTGATTTTAAAGTAAATCGACCTTTTCTCGTAGAATGTAAAGCTCCGCTTTTCATTACTGTATGACAGAGTTATGGCATATTTCCCTATTTTTAGGACAACCAGCTGTTTGAAATAAATTTCTGACGGATATGCCACTATTTGTTCTCTCTTTTCTAGGAAAGTAATATATTTTTCGTCTTTCAATAAATCAGCAAAGAATATAAAAATTTTACATTTGCGGTTATTATGTTATACCTCTTTTCTCCACAATGTGATCCCACTGGCTATTTAAAATTACGTGATAGAGTGGGAATTCCCACAAAGATGTTGTTCTTTCCAAATATTTCCTCATGTGATAGCATTATTTAAAAATAAAAATAGTGAGTAAAAGAAAAGTAAAAAGATATGGAACTAATGTACTGTAAAACGTTATTCAATATATTCTTATTACTCATACGATATTCGTTGGGAAAAATTCATGAGAAATCATGAATGGAAACAAAACGCATTTGTCTGTCCGTAGGCTGCTTAATATCCGAGTTGATAGTATGACTTTGTTCAGTCCGCCGTCGGAATTTTGATTGAAAACATTCTTGAGTGCAGTATTTCGAGGTCTTTTCCCTTTCCCCAAATACACGAAGACAGCATATTAATCTGATAACTTTGTTTTTTATACCTCTTTGCACACTACGCAGACAAACATTCGTTGGTACAAGATTTTAACCAATAAACATTTTATTTCTAACTGATCGTTAAAGATTATATTGACATATTGTTCAAGCCTGAGCACGTCAAAATAACTGTTTAAGATAACTGCAAACTATCTGCCAGTGAAGTTAGTTTTATATATATCATATAATTCGAATTTTATAAACTTCAAAATATATTTGGTTTCTTTTATGTAATTAATTCCTGTCAAAATATCTTGTAAGTGACATGCTATTTAAAGCTCAGAGTTGTGCATATTGCAGTATTTCAATGATTTGAATTTTATTTGTTATGGAAAACGTGTCTCTCTTCTAACGTAATTTGATATGCAAGTGTTCTTTCAAGCTTTATTTCCGAAAAATTATCTTCTTATATTATAATGGATGAAATAATATAAAAGCGGACAAATAAAACTGATGACGATTAATAAAGTGTTAAATTATAACAGTAAACAGAAACACTTACTTGTGGCATTCATTGCTTTTTGGCATTATCGAATAAAGTGATAATATACGGGTGTCCAATGTACTGGAAGATTTTTAGTACTCAGACTTTTAGCCAGCACTTACAGGTCACTGCAAAGAATGACCAATCATTTTGCGCAGACTAGACTTCGGTTTTAGGCCAAAACATATATGTATTAAGTGAAAAGCTTTTAAAATTTATTTTAATAAAATCACTTGAGAATAAACTCAAATGTTAAATATTTATCCCGCTTTAATATGGGGAATAAAAAAAAATATTCGCTTTTTAAGTTCAAAAATACTAGAGGCAGAAGAAATTAATTTTTTTGTGGTTATCGTCAAACACAATTACAAGATATATTTTGCTTCGGACGAAACTATCCCACCAGTGGCCGAGCGGCAAAAGTCGCTCAAAACTGGCAGTTCGGCTCGAATTCCAAGAACGAACTTGCTACATGGGCGTTCTTTGTGTTTTCCCCCATGCATAACGTGTATACAAGCCAGTTCTTTACAAAGCACTCTCCTTAGGCAGATTTCCCTAGTGTGCTTTGACATAACTAAACAAACCAAAATAAGACGTAAGAAACTAATATCTGCTATGATTTGCTGTGTATTTTAGAATTGTGTTTAGTAACAAACATTCGATTTTGATGGGAATTTTCGAAACATATAATCCATGACACCGAACTTATCCTTGAATATTACCGAAAATATTGTATATAAAATTATGAACTGTTTTATATGTAACATAACAGAGCATAATATTTGTTTTTCTAACTACGACGTTTTTCTCAACAGGATCGTGTAAAAGATGGATTCTATGTTTCCAGATACCTAATATTACGCTTGAAACTGTTTCCCTAAAATTCTTTAATCTTATTTGAAAATCCTTGCAAATAGAAATCAAAGAGAAGTATTTAAATACTTAATGCCTATACGTATATATTTCAAGCAACCTGTATACTGAAGGATGCGTATATGACGTTTTTTTTTTTTTTTTTTTTTTTTTTTTTTGGCTGAAGTAAAAAAACGAACGTAAAGAAACGCAAAATATAAAGAAAATATATTTGTATGAAACAAAAATGTACAGAATACTGTATAAAATACTGTATAAAAAGTACAAAATGCCGACAGGCATTAATAATTAGTAGAGATAGAATCTATCAGATTTATCAGAAGCAAACATAAAGAAAACAGAAAAATTTACCCTTTTCGAAGAATAAAAGATTTCCCATTTATACGACGGAAACTAAGCTATTTCAAGTGAAACCAATCGCGAACAAAGAATTTTATTTATTAAGTTTACTTGCACTTTCTCATTGATAATGTTTCAAGCTGCTTATATCTACAAAAATATCAATGATCCATTGGAAACCTTATATCCAAGTACATTAAGTTAAATACCCTTTCCAGTAAATGAATTAAATTACAACCGAATGTCTGCATTCAGCATACCAATTATCTCCTTCTATAGGGTAAACACCTTTTAAATTTTACAGTCATGGAAATAAAGAAATGAAATCGTACTAAATAGAGTACTGTCAATAAAATCATTTGAAAGAAATACTAGAAAGTTTCCGCTTTTAAAGGTTAAGATCCTGTTTGAAAAATGCCTACTTTTAAGATGTGGAATAACGAACAGTAACTTTAAGCACTCTTAAGAAATGTACGTTTTCTTTGACAAAATGGTATTTTATTGTACGAATACATGAAAAAAGCATATGAAGTAAATAAAATTTTATGAGCCCTGTATTATTAAACAGAGATTTCTCAAAGTGATCTCTTATATATTTGTGCATCTTTTATTTGCGCATGAAGCAATTTAACGAGAAGAAAACTGGAAAATGTACTGTTTTCAAATATTCGATGATTTATTTTCCTACATTACAGCATTACAAGAAAATGCAGTGCTTTGATAAATTTCTTATAGATGAAGCTTTAGAATTTATTCTCATTCCTTGAAGACAGTTTTGTCATTTTTCTTTCATTGCAAATAATATATCTGTTTCCAGACAAATGTAATGTACAATTTTAAATCAAGTGAACAGTAATTTGAAACGAAAGCATTTGTAAACGTACTCTTATTTATGTATATCTTTCTAATGTCTTTTGAGATCGATAATTTTAATTCGAGATTTCTTTGATTTGGTACTGTAATATATGAAATATAGTTACACCAAGAATTTTTATTATTTTAGAAGCAGGATATATTTTAGTACGAAAAAGTAAATTTTAAAATAATGTTTGTTGTTCCATAAAATAAAAATAATGTTTGTGATTCCATAAAATATTAATTACTATTCCAAGCACTTTTACATGCTGTCTAAGATAGGATTAAAAATTTAATTTGAATTATACCGAAAATTTCGAATATATATTTCTAAATTACTGAAACGCATTTGTATATTAATGAAGCAATATATAATATTACGAAAGTTAGGTACTTTGGAAATATTATGTATGTATGTACGTGCGTATTTATGTATGTATGCATGCATGCAACCAAGCAAAATATAATGTATGCATGTATGCATAAAATAATGTATGTTTGTATGAAAGTATGCATGTATTTATGATTAGATGACAGAATCTGAATTATGCATTTTGAAAAATTAATAATTGTTAAACTGTCGCAAAATTCTACGAAATTAATTATGTAATCATGAAATATCTTGTGTTCTTGCAATTCTGTTTCAATCTTCTCCCTTGGTCCTGTAAATAAATTTCCAACTCTGTAGAATTTAATTTATGCTAATTATCTCTTAATTGTATATATATATATATATACAATTTTTACTAATCAGCTCATTAAGAATCTAGTCAGACTTTAATTGCTGTTCAGAAAACTGTATTTTTGTATTCGTTTTCTGACTTTATGCCTCCCAGCATATTGGATCTACGATAGGATAAATACAATATTGAGATTTGAAATTAATACTCAAAATAATTTTAAACTGAAAATTTTTGGTATATGAAGAGTCAAAATTGGTTCAAAATTTACAAGATTCTTCTCGCCTGATAAATTTAAAATTAAAATTTCTTCGATTGTACGTTAGAAATCTATCTTTGAAGCTTACTGCAAAATGTAATTTTACTCTTACTGTTCATAGAACGTTCGAGCTGCAAGCAACTCGAATCCTTCATTTCATAGCGCACACCTTGTAAATGCGCGGGGAGCCTCTGAAGATTTGTGATTACTCTTATTGTATATGATAGTTCTATAATACTCACGTAATAGCTCATCACGTTGCATATATGGTAAAGATTTATTTGGCTACGTTTAGCTTATTTTCGGCGCTCCTATAAATATTTGAGAGAAATTTTATTTTCTTCTAAGATAAATAATTTCAAACATTTTCATGTTTTCTTCCAAGGATTGCCAGATATGGTTTTGTACACACAAAATACCACATCAAATGAAAACTGAAAAAAATCCAAAAAAGAAAGATAAGATGATCTAGCAGTTAAACTAACCAGAGTGAAATGAGAAACACTTCTTGAACATTATTTATAGTTCCAAATAAACCTATTCTTACTAATGGTACAATAAACAACATCTAAGAAAATTTATTGGCCAAATAAACTGCCTCGACAAGTGAAATAAATTGCGTCGGCGCAACCCGTCGCTCAGATATTTGCTGAACGATACTCAAAGTAGCATAGTATGAAGGCTTACGTGCACTACAGAAGTTTAAAAACGTCTAAAAGATAATGTTTACAAAGTTGATATCTATGTATTTTCTGTTAAGAGAAAGTTCTGCAAAAGCTCAGCAAGAGAATTTAAGCTTACTTACTCAATGCAGTAACAAAGCATGCAGCCTAACAAAGAAACACGAGATCTCTCCTATTCAACAGTTCCTTATGCACCTTTTCATGATAAGAGAAAGCACACAAACACATAACATGAAAAATAGTAGGTTTCTTTGTGTCGAAATTAATAATTAAAAGTAAACTGTCTCTCCACAAAATTCATTTCAGCTTACTCTGTTGTAACTAGAATCCCAGTTTCATATTTTGTTCAAACAGCCAAAATGTTTTGTTATGTGTCAGCAACCATGAAGCCACCGGTCTGCCCTAAAGATTTGGAGCTTTTCCAAATACTCCTATATGTTCCATTTAAGTAACAGAAAAAAAAATATCTCGCAGTTGACCACTGCAAACACGAAGGATTAAATACCAAATGTTACATAAAATTAAATTCATTACTGAAGATAACAGTCATAACACGATCACAACAGCATTAATGAATTGACCGTGAGAGGTGTTACGTAGCCATCCTCAATATCATACAAACTAAATTCCTTGACCATGCTAAAAAACATAATTTCCAGGTTCGAAAAATACATCGTTAATTGTTACAACTAGCAACCCTCGTTCTGCCTCGTTCCACATCGCGTTTAGAATCACACAATTATCAAAGTTTGTTTTTCTCCTGTAAGACCTTTACATATTTGACATTGTACAAGGTTCGATAATTTATTTAGATCATTTCGCAGATTATGTAGCACTTACTACTTGCGAAGTTAAACCAATTAAAATTAGATTACAATTTCAATATTACCTTTCTACCCTACCTTTTGTTCCTAAACTTTTGAATTACAATTAAAATCACACGCAACTATATTTAACAAAGAAAAAATTATGCCCATATTCTTTTCATATCCCTTAGTTAAGATGTAAAATGAAAAACTGAATTCAGATGAATTGCACTTGATAAAAATTCACCTCTTGAAATAATTTCTTGTCGGAAAACAAACTTTTCAAACGTTAGCTGTTATGAACACATCCATCTGTTGGTGACATGAGATAATGTCAGATCTAAGAAAATGATTCAGTAGTATAAAATAAAATATTACGAAAGGTAGTAAATGTGCACGATTTCATCATATAAACGCTGCACGGCATCATAATAATAGATATAGTCAAACACTGCATTCAAAAACTACGGATTATTTTCTTTAGCTCTGTTGCGCACTAGCTCACGTTCTAAATGGCAATATAAATTCAGTTTATTTCGACATAAATATCATTTTCCTAGAAAATAACTCGAAATGTAAAGTTCATAGTGTTATCAATACTAATCACAGTCCGTATACTCACTGCATCTTGATAGAATACGCTCATCAATGCAGTCTGCCTAAAACAAGAGACCGAAGACTACCACTGTTCCTGTTTTCCCTATGCTGGTCACAATAGTCAATAATAATCGAAAGACCAACTTGAAATATTTTTTAAGCAAATAAAACTTTTAATGAATGAGAAATTTCTTCAAAACATTAACCCAGTGTGATCTAAAAATATATGTATCTGCAAATTTTATAACTTTTATAAAAATAACTGAATTTTATAAATAACTGAATTTTATAAATTTTATAAAAATAACTGAATCATATTGTTAAAAGGAGCTAGAGTCTCCCATATACATTGGCATCATCCATAGCATCGTATTCGTACTTTAAATATTTTTCATAAATTCGATGAAATTATAATGTTGAACAAAGGTTATTTGAATAAAAGAGTTTATTTTATCAGAAAGAGACTCTTTCATGCGAAAATCAACTTTTGAGTCAGATTTCGTATTCTATGATCCCTCTGTTATTTTTTGTTATGATAATTTTATTATATATTAGAGATTCTTGTGTTCCTGCTCATCATGATAATTTTGCTGGGCAGCAAGACTGTTCAAGCTATCCAGAATTTCAACAACTAACCTATGACACATGCTAAAAGAGACATTCTACCAATTCTAATAAGAATGTCGGAAGTACTTAAGCAAAAATCTGCTTTCCAATATATAGTACTTAGTAGATGACGTGATACTAATATTTGCCAATGGATCGAGATTCCATAGTATCACTCTGTACATTGGAATAATGTGCATTCGCTTGTAGTAACATTGGGGTTTTTTTATGCTTAGAGACGAGAAAAATGAGCAACGCTATTCCTGGGACTCGAACTACAGACCTCTGGAATACGCACCGAGCGTACTGACCACTACGCCACGAAAGCATGCTAAGAGGGCGGAAGAAATACTTCATATACTCCCGTTTTTAAAGGGCGACTGGAAATTAGGGGACCTAATGGCCAATTCCTAGTGGTGGAGAATCATCATCCACCACCTCGTTTAGTTAAGGCGGCGATATTTTTAATTTAGATTTTTTTTTAATTAGGAAATTGGAGAAATGTGCAATGCCCTCTCCGGGACTGCAACCTCTCGAATACGCACTGAATGTGCGGACTGTTACACCACGAAAGCAAGCTAAGGAGGTGGGACAAATACCTTACACGCTTCATTACTAATACTTTGCTAATATGTAGTTAATTTAATTCCGATCACATTTTAACATTTTCATTCTCTCATAACTCTTACATAACTATGTTATATAAATAACTTGTAATACACCGAATTTTTTAGTGATAATGTAAAAATTTATAGTTCAATTCTTACACAATTTTTTTTTTGTACAATCGTTACGTTTCAGATCTAGAAAAACACAAAATTAGTTATCCTTAAATATCTGTCAAAAAATTTAAGTCAGCTGTTACATATCAATCAGTTTTATTATCAAATAAGAGCATTTTTCCTTCACTGGCGAAGAAATTTAAAAATCTTACAATCGCAAAAGGGCTTAAATTTGAAAAAAAAAAGTCTTATCTATTAGAAAATTATAAAAAAACAGGAGTCAAATCAAGTAATATCTACTCTTAAATTCCACATTTTATAAGCAATGTAAAGATTTGAAATTTCATATAACAAACTGATTTGCTCGCATTATTTTTCCGCATCATTCTGTGCCTGAAGAAATAACTATACATTACATGAAAAGAATGCGCTTCATGCACGTGGGAAAAAACATAAATTTTCGAGTAGCAATTTATTAACAATTAATTATTGAAGAAATTCACTAGAATCAAAAATCAAGCGAAAAGACTGTGAATGAAACCAGTAACCATAGAAAATAAAGTTCATATAAAAATTGACGTATCACTTACTCTTTTTTCTCTTAATTAATAAAAAAACTTAAGCTAGTGGAGAAAACTGAAGAATTTGAAGTTAAGAATTTGCCCAAAGGATATGAATTCATCGACAGAATTTACGAGGGAAAAATGAGCTGAATTCTTTTACTCCGAACGGAATGCAGACAATTTCTTAGTACCAAATAAAATGCAGAATAAAAATAATAAAATATATGAAATTGAATAATTTCTTCTAACCGCATGCTATAATAAAGGTCATTAAAGGTGAAGGAATCAATTCTTTTTAAGGAATGTGGCTGAAAGATTTAAACTCAAGCTTTGATCATAAAAATTTATCGCTGCATATTTTAATACATTCATTTTGGAGCAGATTCAACAAGTTTATGCCACCGTATTTCAGTACATTATAGGTTTAAGAGATAGTTCGACTGATTTTGCTTTATTGGCATGTCAATGAAAATATGTGAAGAATTATTTTAATTTAAAATTGCATTGGATTCAGTATGTAAAATGAAGATTAAAACTTAGGTTTATAAGTCCACCTAGATGTATACGTTTTTATGTATTCTGAAGTTCGGTTTCTATTTAATTTCATAAAATCATAAAGATTATTAAAACTTAATGTGGAATATTTAACGTCATGTGTGCGTAAGGGACAGAAGAGTTTAAAATATTGCGTAAGGTTTGTGAACGCGAGATTTCACTCACATCCTCATCTGCGCCTATTTTAGAAGTTGATCTGTTTTAACCCACGATTGCATTACTTTTCTGTTTTATGGTCTGTTAGATCTGTTTTAAACCACGATTACTTTATTTTTCAGTCTTATGGTTTATAAATAATTAAAAAATAAAGACATATAGAACTACAGATGGCAAATCTTAATTGCTATAGTGTCTGGGAAAACAAGTCAGAAACGTTTTAACAGTGCATATATAGGTATATAGTGTGTGTTTAATATGAAAACATATTTGAGCTCTTCATATCTAGAAGATTGTTGGAAAATTGTTTTTATAACAGTTCTCTGAATGTGCATCATCTGTGATATAAAAAAGTATCAGGTATAGAAAAAATATAGTTCGCGATCCTGGAGAGATCCTTCCATTCTTTTGCTAAACTAACGAAATCTGTCCATTTAAGTGTAAGAGAAGCTATGTGAAATAAAGACCTATGCACCACAGTCTGTGCTTGAGAAACCTGGCTGCTTTTTGATAAAACGAATTGTAGCAGATACCAATTCTTGCTCTGGAATTAGGAAAATGAAAACAAACAGTTGCAGAAGGGCTTTTTATTCGTGTAGCTATTAACTATATTCCTTCAGGAGTTAATATAAAAGTGTTTTATGGTCGTACATAGAAATAAGAAAAATATGCCTTCTGAAAATATCCGGAATTATCTGAATCATGTGAGCATTCAGTGTTCTGAGTTCCACAATTTCTATTTGAACGTAAGTGATCGATTGTATCGAATATGTTTCGTTTAAAATCTACATTTTTTATGCCAGTGAGATTTTATCGTATATTTATAATATCGATTAACTATAGAGTTTCTATTAGTGTTATCAGTTTGAATATTCCATTTCTATCATAAATATTCAGAATAGAAATAAATAATTAAGATAGTGAGAAAATATAAATACCTTTGTTGTGATTGTGTATTTACAGATTTGTTCTTTGCTTTCTGAAAAATCATTTAAAAATTCAAAGTTAGGGTATAGTTTATGGAAAATAATGAATTAGAATATAGGTCTTAAAATCAGACATCACTATCATGTGAACAAAGCACAAACTGTTGAGGAATTAATGCATAAGAACTATGCATTTAGAGAAAAAGCATCATAAATATCCCCAAAAATGTGTTATATTTTGAAATGGAAATGTTTTTTTCCCATTTTAAAATACAATGTACTTTGCCTAGCAAGATTATAGACTTATCCTCTTACCCATCATGTTCTTAAAATTTACATTATCAGGACTACTATTTCTTCTTATTGCCTTTGCGAACATAACTAGAGTCCTGAGTAAGAACAGGGAGTTAACTTAAAACTATGTTCTATTTTCCTGCAAATGTAGAAGATACGATGCAAACGGAAAGGGTTTAAATATCCTTTTATTCTTTCACACAGTTTACAGACGTTCCCGTGCTTCGGGATACAAAGATGTACTTATGGTCTGAAACGTAAAAAATAAGAACTAATTAAATTAAATAAGAGCTAAACTCAAATACTTTACAAGGACTAGTAGCGCGAAGATTGGCCTTTTAATCTTTACGTCTGGATTAAATTCTGGTCTTAAAAGTGCACAGCAACTAACTGAAAAAGCGTCCGTGAGGTAACATAGCGAGAAGTCTCTGTCTATCTCTAACTCCTTCTTGGCTAAAAGCCACAACTTAAATAATACTTAACAGTTTGTAAGCTCAGTTTGCGTAAACTAAACGCGTTTATTCTCGCCGAAATGGGAAAAAAAGAGAGGACACTAAAGTTTTAAAATAAAGTAAACGTTCGTAAAACTTAAAATCCTTACACCATGTCTAAGCAAAATAAAATGACTCCTAAAAGCATCAGTAAAGAATACTTCAGGTTCCATTTAAAATCCGTTTATTTGGAATAACAAAATATGAAATTCTACACTTTAGTAACTAAATTATCAGATCTACATTATTACTACATTTCGTGCAAGCATATGTATAATTGCAGCTTAATCTAAGAGTTCTTTCATTCATTTATGTTAGGTTTATTGTTCAAAACCAAACAACGTGTGTTGCCTATTGGAAGGAATGCTTTCGTGTAGGATATTCTAAGAAAATGAACTCGAATTCACGTTACACATGGAAAAACCAGGAAGCTTTCTCAGTCAGCCAGTCCGTTCACCGAAATTTAAACATGAATCAACATAGCATTGTTCTACGATCTTAACACTTGGCTACTCGTGAGTTTTCATTGAGGGAAATGAAGTAGTTTCAGATCACAAGTAAAACAAAATTCATTGTAATGTAGATGTTTCTTGATTGTGATATTAGATACATGTTCAAACATTAAATGATTTATGCTAATAATATAGTTCGCCCTGTGATAACATTCTAAAATTTTATTTGATTGGTACGCGTAAACTCAGATTACAGTTTTTTTTTTTTCAATTCACTTACTAAATCGGAAATATGTAAAATCAGTGGGGCATATTGCATCAAAAAATACATAACATTCACAAATGAGATTTCATTATTATACTATGTTTCGCAATATCTCTGTAAACATCTTATTAACCATAACTGTGACAGCTGCAAAAAAGATTAAAAGATTATTTTATTACAGGTACGTCGTTTGACGTAGAAAAGGAAGATAATGTATTTTAGAGGAAATTTTTATGAGTTGAAATCTGCGCGAATTTTAATTATCAAAATTATTCGCAGTTGCAATGACGAAACTTTCCTTTCGATAATTCATGTTTTTAATATATGTTTATTAATTCTTAAACCCTAAATTTTAAATTAAATATAGCTGTTGAAATCTCTTGCTCGACATTTTTCTACAGGATAAATTTTACAAGACTGGGGACTTGATGCATTAACATGGTAATAATTCACTCTCTAAGCACATATATTTCTAGTGAAATACGATGTATGTCAGAAATTGAGTTATTGAGGGAAAGCAATGTGTAGAAGGGCATGTAATGCATTTCCTGATTTACACGAATATACAGACTTAGAATAGCTTGTATACAAACTGATATAAGAGAACTGAAATACTTCAAAACTCAGTTATTAATGTTTTGTGTTTACCTTTGTTGATTATTTCTATTCGACTGCTGACGTCTCTAAAAAACGAAACATACGTCTCGTAGTTGAGCCTGAAATTCCATATATCATGAATAAATATTTAAAAATATGTTTTTCAAACTGAAGTGTTAAATATTTGCATAGTCGCCTGTAGTAACGGCAACCGCCGGCAATAAAAGGAGGTGCTTTCCTTAGTGGCACCGCAGTTCCTTTTAGTTTGAGCCAGAATAGACCTGCCCGGGGAGAAGCCAGGGGATGAGAGATTCCGGTTCCCGCCCTGTTCCGGTTCCCGTCTTGTTGCGGATCCAGTCCTGTTCCGGTTCCCGTCTTGTTCCAGTCCTGTTCCAGTCCTGTTCCAGTCCTGTTCCGGTCCTGATCCAGTCCTATTCCAGTTCCAGCCTGGCCGTTTAAGTCCAAAACACATAGGAGCGGATGTCTGAATCCAGCGAATGGAGATATACGCCGAAAGGGCTAGATGGATTCTGTCTTTTAAAGGAAAGTGTTCTTCACCGTGCCGGCATAGCTGTTACTTTAAGGCATTTTGAATGTTTTTCCGCCCAAGATGTTAAGTTTTCGTTTATGATGTTAAGTTTTCATCAGTGTTGAAGTTCCAGTTAAATAAACCTTTAAGTTTTAGACAAGGTTTTTGTGTTCTTCAGAAAATTTTAGATTCGAAGTCAGATATAGCACATAGGATTATTATCGGAAAAATCAACAGAAGCATTCAACATACTTAGAATAATACTTAGACTAATACTATATTTTGAAATGAATAGTTAAACTGGATTTGCTTTTGAATATAAGTTAATTAAATTCCGTAATAAGAAGTACATAATTTACAAAAAATTGGTTATGTAAAAATTTTCCGGAAAAATGAATTTTCAATTTTAAGAAAAAATAAATAATTTTCTATAGTAAAAAAATATTTTATCACAAATCACTGAATGCAAGTATAATTAGATGCGTGTTGATGAATTCAAAACCTAATTTTTACATTCATCTACAAAAATAAGATTACTGTCTTTTAATTTACAGCTAAAATTGAGGAACATTAAGAATAAGTAAGCGAATAATCGCTTTAGTTCAGTAGATAGAGAACAGAACTCGAGAAGGGTTAAATACCTTTTATTATTCCAAATAAAGTTCACAGAAGTCTCCTTCTTGGAGTTTTACAATAAAGCCTCCACTCGGGCATCAACTCAGGAAACTAGAAAATAAAACTTAACTAATCTGAATTAAAAAGATATAGCCGAAGCTATTAAGATTCTAACAGAGTTGGCCCCTTAACGCTAACTAACGGTGAAGCTATCAAGGGTCTAAAGTACGGCCGATTTGGAAAGTATATTTGGAAGTATAGCCAAAACTAACGCGCGCTGCAGAAAAACTATGGCTCTCTAACGAAATCAGTAGAACTTTACAGTTAAATACATCTTCTCCTCATTTGCATTCAATCGCGATTCTGAAAATATGTTCTGGCCGGAAGTTGTAAGCTGAAATTAAGGAAAGACAGGAAAGGACCTTTTAACTAAAAATTAACTGTTAACCCTTTGCGGCTCAGTGTTCCACTACATGGAACACCCAAATTGAATCGCTTCTGAAACCTTTAAATTCAACCGTAAATAGATAAAAATGGCTTTATAATATACTTTTAACTTTTCTTTTTAAACAGTAGTTAGCAGCATATCACAAGGAGACACAGAATTTTCATTTATTACGTGCTATTAAAATCCACTTTTTTTCAAGTAATTTTCTCTATTTTTTTAATCATATAAAAGTTTTTATTTGAAAAAAAAAAAAAAAGAAAAAAAAATTAGGCATGATTTTGCTGGTTGTACTCCAAATTATCTGTTCTATATTTTTTTTTAATCTTTCAGACAAAAATCATACGCAGAATCATTGAATAAACCCGGGTGGTGTTCCATTAGCGGGAACACCGCGCCTTTAGCGATCTCATGCTGTTACGAATCAGAACATCTGTGCTTAGGAGAGAACATTCGTTGTTTACGTTTTCTGTTTCCATTGCTTTGGAGAGGGGGGGGGGATGAATTGAAACAAAGCAGTATTGAGGGGTGAGGTGTGTTTTGTGTTATGAAAGCCTTAATATTGGCATCTCGAATTTTTTGGGACTAAGCAGGCGGTAATTTTATTAGTAGCTTGACTCATCTTTACTTAGACCTGCGCGAATTTTTTGCTGTCGTTTTTTAGTCTCATTCCCGTTTATTTTCAACAAATGTGTACATATTTTTCGTGTATGCATATATCATAGGCTTATTGTTCTTTATTGTTAATATTAATCGTAGTTAATTTTGTATTATTAATTTGCCATAAATGCCGCGGAGAGGTCTAACTCTTTCCGAAGCGCTCTTTCCGAAAATTTGTAAATATTTTTATATATAGGACTTGTGTATATAGATAGTTATCTCATTTATCCTTATATATTCAAGAATATTGTGTATATCCAGGAAACCATATATACAGCCATAATACAGAGTTTTTTCATTCTTATACAAACGCTTCTACTCATTTTCGTGCTTCACTGCAATGCTCGCTTAGTCGCACTTTTAAAAGCTCTGGCGGCGCAGTGTTCCACCTCATGAAACACCTACAGAATTAAAACGGTAAGTGCATCTTTTATAAAATTTTACCTGTATACTCTTTTAGGACTAGATAGACTGCATACAACTTGTTTTGTGTAAATGACGACGTTAACGAATAGTGCGCCGCAAAGGGTTAAGTAAATTACGATAAACTTTACAACGTGATTGCATAGTATGCAAAAACAAAAGGCGTCTTTCTTTAGAAACCTAAATTATTGATCTCTGAGCTTTGGAAAACATAAGAGCTGAAAAATAATTACTGTATTCTGATAAGAATTAAAATAATTAATTAAGTGCTTGTATTGATATCATTCGTTCGTTTGGAATGTTTTCATAAGCACTGCTAACTTTAAAAAGCTTTAATATATGCATTAAGGGGACGGTGGCCTTTAAAATAGCTAAAATCAACCAAAATACTGAATTTGTGTTTTTACTCTCGTAGTATTCCACATACGCAACTACATTACATCCAAAAAAACCGAGTTCAAACATTCTAATTTTTAAAGGAGTACAAACATTTAAAATGTGTAAAGAGCGTAAACTTTGCCCTTTAAATTTTGAAGAAAATGTTAAAAAAAAAAAAAAAAAAAAAAAGTATTTCAGCAGTTATTTATTGATGTTATAATTTATATATTTGGCCAAAAAAATGTTTATTTCTTGAAAAAAGGCTAGAAAAGTCAGCATTGACAACTGTTAATGAATCAGTTTTGATTATACTAAATAAATGCTATAGGCGGAGAAAAGGAGGAAGCCAAATCGTTTTCCTTACTCGTTGCAAAAAAGCGTGATAAACGTCGCTTGAACCAAAGCAAAAAGAGAAGTTTATCTACTTGGAAATAAACAGAAATAGTAAAAAATATTGCGAAGAATTAAAAAATAATGTAAATATATCAATAAATTATATGATGCGGGTGAATTTTAAAAGTTTCATTTGATATAATGCATAAATTTTTTCTACCTTTAACTTCGAATCACATACCAGTTTGCGATATGTTTATTTTTCTCAAATTTAATATTATGAGATTAAAAATAGTTAAATGATACGAAAATGTTATCCAGTGCCTATATATTCATATTTAAAGTTAATTTGCTGTTTCTCATGGCCACGTATTAAAGGTAACTTTGAAGAAAATCTTTAAATTTCTTTTTTCTCAAAACAGATTTTTTCGCAGTTCGTATGCCTTGAAAATGTTTCATGCGTCTCATTTTTAGTTAAAAATGAATGATATTTGGAAGACACTATCTTGTTATATGTTACAGTAGATCTGTGTATGCATTTTTGGATATGAGTTTATTAAGACGTTTAATCTTGTGATAATGTTTAACAATAGGTGACTTTTTTCGTAAAACTGGGTTTAAGTTCACAAAAATCCTTCTAAAAATTTTTGATCCGTCATATTCAATAACGGATACATAAAAACGTTTGTCAAGTCTTTATAACTAACTAAAAGAAAAATTAGGAAAAATATTAAAAATTAGCGCGCAAGGAGCATTTTAAATCTTTAATTAAAATAATTATGTGTTTTAAAATTTTTTAATTTAAGATAAATTGAAAAATTTTAACATATATTTTATAAACTTATATTATAATATGTGCATGTATAATATTTCTTGTTGAAAACACAAAAACTTAAAAAACTAATTTTTAAAGTCTACCGCCCCCTCAAAATAAAGTTACGGCCTCACAGTGCTCTTCCAAATGCATATCTAAGTTGGCTGGGTAGAAGAAAGCGCAAAATATGATATTAAAACTATTTTAAATTTAATAACATGAGCTGGTTTGTAATATCCCCCTTTAATTTTACTCAAATACATGTGTTATTTTAAGCATGTGTTACATGCATAAAATAATAATAAACGTGATGCAAATAAAATTATGCATCATATCTGTTATGAATAAATTAAGCGCATTACATATAAAATCTTATAAATTTTCGGGAAAGAAAAAACATGTATACTGCTTTTTTGCATCTTGAACAAAAGGATAAAATTTTCAATATCTAAAAATAGCCTTTTAGTTATCGAGGCTGCAATAGAAATATTTCTCGATTCCTGAAGTCGTAATTCATTTTCTATGCCACTACATACAAATTATCTATTTGGCGATATGAAAATTTATCATTTAGTTGTTTATAAAATCGAAAATTAAAAAAATACAGTAAACGTATATTCATAGGCATCTTAAAGCTTTCATTCTAAAATATATCTTCAGATACTGCAATAAAGTAATACTGAAATTAGCCTGCTTGAATTCTGTATCGATTTCTTTAATTTCATCTAGTTAGAAAGTACTTAATTTTTTATAAAATCTTTTTGATAATTGCAGTCATTTCCGTAGTTTTACGTCTGTGAATTGCTTATTTGATTATTATAAGTAATATATTGTCAGCTCAACATTTCACTTTTGGCAGTATTGCATCTAGTACCCTTACGTTGTTTATCAAAGCTAACCAGTGGTTCTTGACCACTGATTAGCTTTGATAAACAACGTGGTTAGTTTTAATAAACTGTGAAGATTTGGTAATCCAGTCCTGGTTCAATTCCTGGAAGCTCCGATATGACATACTTTCCTTAAAGTTTTCTCCAATAAAGCATCCTTCAAATTATGCAGATAACGCTTATATGATTTGCCGGATTTATTAAACAAATAAACAGATATTTCAATTTTCGTGTTCAATTCATCGTGAAAGGAAAAAGGGATTATCAAATTTTATACCATATACACTGCCGGACATTGAAAATGCAGTATCAAGAAGGAGTTGCCCCGAAAATTATGCAAATTTCAGGGTCAGCGAACGTCACCAAAATATGCGAATGATGTTAAATGAGCAGCTGTCCAAAGCACGTTGAAGAAGATATAAGGGAAAGAACCTGCAGGATGATCAATTTTTGTGCCGTTCAGCTAGGGATATCATAGAAAGTAGATCGTGGAAAGTTTGTTCTTGTTGATGCATGTAATAGCAGAGAATGCCAGGCCTTCGTCAACGGAGGCAATTCCAGTAGACAGACGATTTAACGAAATGCATGAGACGAGCGGGTTGATCCATACGTCAAATCTCAGCTGACATAGTACACTTGCACGCGTCCACAGTGCACCAGCTGTGGCTACCATGGCTGGAACAAGGAAATTTGGCAAGTTCAAGGGCTGCCAGAGTGATGTCCGCACGTGTGGATCAACCCATTCGACGACAAGCGGTTGCGGACCCGCAAGCCACTTCTAAGCTAAGTGGTCCTACATCCTAGTGAGCCGCTGCTGTCTCGCTCTGTATTATGCATATCATTTCGAAAAAAAGATCACTTATTGTGCGTTGCTATCTTCCTCTGTTTGTCGAGTTTCATCATTTTCTGGTCACTCCTTCTTGGTGTTGCCTTTTCAGTGTCGGATAGTGTAAGTGTTAGTTTTTAATATCTCAATAAATTCGAAAATATACGGTAATTTGTGTTTTCATTTGTGCTGCTGAAATAATGCGTTTGCTTGTTAAAAAACTATTTAAAATTTTTACCTAAAGAATATTCTATTAAAATACTGCGTCATGTCTTTTTTTTTTTTTTTTTTTTTTTTTTTTTTTAAAGCCGAATTAATGCTCAAACTCAAAATACAAATGCAACTTTTTCTCATAATGTTAAATATTATAATGCTATTTTCTCCTATTCTTCATCCATTTCGAAACTCAACTCGTTTATTTCAATTAAACTATTAAATTTAATTATTTTCGTATGTACGAAAATACTTTAGTTCCAATTCACAAACTCTATAAATTTGATATTAATTTGAACACTCCATACATACTTTGAAGCTCGTATAAGGCAGTGTAACTTTTTAATAATGTTATATATCATAAAAATAATTCATGTTAGAAATATGTCTACTTTGAAGTGGAATTCAAAGTAGACATATATTAAAGCCGAATGAATGCTCAAACTCAAAATACAAATGCAACTTTTTCTCATAATGTTAAATTTTCTAATACTATTTTCTCCTATTCTTCCTCCATTTCGAAACTCATTTATTTCAATTAAACTATAATTTAATTATTTTCATTTGTACGAAAATACTTTAGTTCCAATTTATTAACTCTAAATTTGATATTAATTTGAACACTACATACAGACTTTGAAGCTCGTATAAGGCAGTGTAACTTTTTAATAATGTTATATATCATAAAAATAATTCATGTTAGAAATATGTCGACTTTGAAGTGGAATTCTCCAAATTGCTAATATGAAGTCATAGAATATTTAAACTCAGGTTTTTAACGAAAGCTTAATACTCATAATATTAGATGTTTTTTTCGCAGAAAATACTAGATTAGATATATTTCAAATTTAAATTTTTTTTTAAATCATATTCGAAGTAACTATTTTTGAATGATGCTGCATGATATTTGGATAGGAAGTATTGCTTGAAATTGGTCATACTGTAACCATCTTTGAAACGGAGAACAGTATAAAATTATGATATATAAGATAGTTCTGGCATGGCAGAAAACTGTTAATGGTGAAAGAAATCCTTGTGCTTTTACTCAAACGTCCTTTGCTCAAATCGGCATCGCACCCACCCGGTATGATCGAAATATTTACAACAAATATTTACACTTCTCTTTACGACACAGTACGAATGTTGCTGCCCTAGATTATGCCACTTTATTCACATTTTCTATCGAGAGTTCAATAACTTCTTCTAACAACATTATTCAGGAATTAAACGTTTCAACTAGAAACATATAGCTATGTTTTTATCCTTTAAAGAAGGCACTGAAATAAATCTAGGGTAGGAGTTCCACTGGAAAAGAATTCAGAAATATTACAATAAGTAATATTTACACTTCTCTTTACGACACAGTACGAATGTTGCTGCCCTAGATTATGCCACTTTATTCACATTTTCTATCGAGAGTTCAATAACTTCTTCTAACAACATTATTCAGGAATTAAACGTTTCAACTAGAAACATATAGCTATGTTTTTATCCTTTAAAGAAGGCACTGAAATAAATCTAGGGTAGGAGTTCCACTGGAAAAGAATTCAGAAATATTACAATAAGTAATGTTATTTATTTTTTTTTTTAGAGATGCACTTTTCTCTCATACGCATATTCCTTTTAAGATTCTTTATAAATACGCAAAAAAATAATAATTATTTATGGATAAAATCGATGAGATGAAAATCGTCTTTTGTAAGTAAATTAATTTTGTCTCAGTATAACAAATAAAATTCCTAATAAATATGCTTTATTACTAGTGTCATAAACAAAATAGTGGAATAACTTAAATTTTGCTTTTAGCACTTTTCTGCTATGATAGCACATCTGAAGTTTTAAGGAAGATGAACCTAATGAGAGTAGCTCAGAGAGATAATAAATATTATTTTGTTTTAAATTAAAAGATGCAATATCTCACTAATGCTAACAGGATAAAAAAACTAAATCATAAAATTATGAACATCTAACAATCAGCAAATTGCAATTCAAATAGAAAAATTTACATGTTTTTAGCAAACACTCAAACTTCTTTCCTTTGCACGATCTTTCGATTATTAGAAAATTTTGATATCTCCCTACAGATATATGTTGCCAAATCTTTCTTAATTTAAAGTTTATTTGCAAGTAAAGCCCAAACAATAATAATATGAAGCAGTTATTTAATAAAAATAAACAGGTAATTTACATAAGCGAAAATGATAGCACTAATAATGGAGGGGCATTAAGATATTTTTAAACAGGAGTAAATGAAAAATGGGCAATGCTCTTGCCGGGACTCGAACCTCTGACCTCTCGGATACTTGTCTGACAATAACATCAGATCAATCTACGAACTTTGTGTCCCCTCTTAGAACATTGAGTACCGCGCCTATCATTGGCTTAGGGCTACAGTACGAATTTCTAGGCTACAGTACGAATTTCTACAGCTCCATCCTGATTTTGAAAAAGAATCCTCTTCAGCCAGGGGTATAAGGGGAGGCAAACGAAGGTATTTTCGCATCATTCCCTTCCAGTAACTTCTCTAGAGAACTTTTGGCCTCAAATTGCATTAAATACTCCATGCCATAAAGATAGTTTTATAGAGAGGTTGCTGGCAGAGAGAAGAGTTAAAAAACTCTCGGATCTGTCACCCGGAGAGTCTGCATCAAAACTGAGACCGAGTTTCCACTTTTTTGCTGGTCTATTATGCATTTTGGGTAACATCTGTTATGTAATATTGTTTCTTAATTTCAATTTATCAGTTTTTAATGCATCTTAATTCAGTTTTTCAGTTTCAGAGTTCTATTAATTTGATTCTATTTGTTCAGTTTAAAGTAATTTTTTTGGTTTAAGCTGTAATTGGTTAACATTAATTTTAAGTTTGGTAGTGTTAATCTTTCTTTTTATTCTTTAAAGTGAAGCTTGGTTAACTTTTAATTTTGTTTAAGAACTTAAATTTATATTTGTTTTTATTTGCACTGTTTTGTTTGAGGTTGTTTAGGTCTGACATTTAAGGTTATTTAAATTTGAACTTTAAAGTTTTCTGTTTGTTACACTAGTTTGGTGTGTAAATTTAATTAGTCTTTGTTTAATGTTCCCTCTCTCTTTGGTAAAGTTTATGAATCCGTATTTTTTGTCTCTAGTGGTAATATCGACTAAGGTGCTGAAGAAACATAATTTTTACAAATGATTACTCATCCTAATAACTGTGTAATCACAGTGTTTCAACTGTAAAAGCATTTTTTGCATTTGATCGAATTAAATTTATTAAGCATTAGATTTAATAATCAGTAGCTGTAAATTGTTTAATTATGATGAAAATTATATAATATAATTCATTCAGTGCTTTGTGCTAACATATTTTTCCCGACAAACTGTTGGAATGGAAAAGCAATCGTTTTCTTATCTCTGGCAGACAGCGTCCCCGAATGTTTTTGCCAAACGTTTGGCCATCTGTTAAATTTACATATTCTGAACCCTTCACTCGCTAGGTGCCTAATATACAATTGTTCTGCGAGGGTGCGCTTACAGGGGTGAAATTGTTGGCCGTTAAGCGTATAGCTATGTTAAAGTGGGACCCTGGGCGAGGCTAGTTTGCTTACGTCGCATTTCGGCAGAGCGGTGTTAGATCTCTCGCAATAGCCTTGAGGGGTAGGAAAATTGGGAGATGTTAGCCGGCTTCTGGAAGCCGAAGTAGACCCTTTCTCCTGGAGAATCTCTGGTTTGCATCGAGAGGGCTGCTGGAATTGGACGACCGGGTTCCATCCTCACACATCGCTAAGTTCAAAACCGAAGAGAGACCGGAGAGAGACAGATCGGCAACAGTTGTAATCGAAGAAGGTTCGTACTTCACTGCCCTATTAAATCTAACCTATTATTTTTATTGTTTTTCCAGTAGTCTCTGTTCGGAATGACTTCATTCATATGTGCGTGAACTTCCTCCTTTGTCACCCCTCCGGGTTGTAATTGCGTATTTTAGCATTTTTTTTTTTTTTTTTTTTTTTGGTTGTTGTTTTTTATTTACAGTTTAAAGTACTTAGTATCTAATTTGCTGTATCAGATAAAAGTGACAGATAAAGATTTCATTTCCGGTGTAAACCAGTTCCTTGTTAACCTACCACTAACTAACCTATTCAGTACTTAAGAAGAGTTGCTACTACTACAAACTAACTGTCTAATGTGTCCCACTGTCCACCGGCCCGCAACGTGTAATTTCAAAAATGGTTATTTTTCTTGTTTTATTTCTCAGTTGTGTGAGAGAGTAAATTGCTGTATGAAAGAAAACAGTTGAGGTGGGCCCACGTTTCTTTTGCATTATAAAAGAGTTAATAAATGTCTTTATTTTATTTAATTTTTTTTTTTTGTTTTTCTTTCTTCCGTTTTAAAATTAAAACGAGCCATCATATGTTGCAAACCACAAATGTAACTTTGTAACAACTAGTATGTTTTACTCACGATAAACGTTAGATATTTCACTTTATCTGTTTGTTTTAATTTTAACTTGTTATTACACCGAACTACACTAACTGGGTTTACAGTGTGACTGTACAACGCAATTGATATGCTGTGCATGCACCTTACACCTTGTTACACATGTATTGCTTATGACCTGATTAACTCTAGTAACGTTCAATGAGTAGTATTTACGTTTATTGATGGCGCCTGTAAATTTTCAAAATAAACTTAACGTTTAACACATGGCGCATAATAATAATACTCACTCTCGTCATGAGACGACTAAATGAGAGAGAGCTTTCACCATTTCTGTGAAATGCATAAGTTGCAAATGTCCCGCTATTTGGAATAACAATTTCAATAAAAAGAAATTCATGTCGAAAAATTACTCTATTACGAATTTTTCATTTTATTTTTTTTTCATTAACCCTTTCACTGCTCAATTTGTGGACCGAAATCGCTTCCAATTTTTTTTCATACTTTAATTCTATATATATTGGAGAATTGAAAAATGCACTTTTTCTTTCTAGAAAATATTTTTTATGTAGATTTTTATCATGAGAAACTTAGCTTCCAGAAAAACCAATTTCAGATGTTATCACAAAAAATCTTTTTAAAAATAAATTTCAGTCGAATTACAGCTACTTTCTATTTATTGCATAATATAAAAAATAAAATGTATAAAATGTAAGAAAATATAAAGCGCTGAGGGAAGAATACCTTAGAAATGCAATTTAGAATGATAGAGTTCAAAACAAGGTTCAAGTCCAGCTTCACAGTCTTTGGACCAGATTCAATAAATATAATTAATAATAAATCTAATTATTAATGCAATCAATAAATATAATTAATAATTCAATAATTTAATTAAATCATCAAGATAATCGCTGAACGTTTTCTAGCAGCCATTTCTGCAAGAAAAAGCGGCAAAAAGTGAAGTTTGAGCGCTAATACCACGTGCCTTCAAATGCCGCAATTTAGTGGACAACCTACGATATCTGTTGGCCAAAACGTAAACTAAACGCCTAATACTATATATAATTTATTTCAATGGCTAAACGGGGAAGAAACGGGATGCCCTCCTCAATAAAGGAAGGAAAACTTATGCCCGCGGAAATCGCGGAATGAGCAAATTTTGCTACGTTTGAGTTACCCGTGGAAATCGCGGGATGATCAGCTAGAGGGTTAATTGAAAGCAATGCCCTAATTTCGTGGTATGGTTTATAGCTTTTGGGTTTACGTAAATGTTGAGAAGATTAGTGAATTTAGGAGATACAAATCAGCTTCGAAGTGGATTAACAAGACACTTGTAAATATTTATTTTCAGTCGTTCGTTTTCATATGTTCTAACAGGAAAAAATAATCTTCATTATTGCATTAGATAATGGCTAAAAATGTATGCACTCTTTTGATTACAAGAGCAAATCTGATGAAATGAATACTACACCCCTTTTCTGTGACTTCTTTATCATTTTAATTAACAGTAATGAAGAGTACTATGTAATAACATGACACTATGTTTCATCCGCACATGAGGCTGATGATTATATTGTGCTCGTTGATATAAAATTGAAGAGAAAAACCTCTAAACGTAATGCGATGAAGATAAAGTGACGTCTAGTTTATTGAGATCAAAAGGAATATTTTTTTTTCGTTTCATTTATTCTAATTGCCTTTCAACTTTAAACGAATTGCAGCTCAGAAGAGACGTAAGATAATTAAGGAGTATCTCTGCATCGTAAACGGAGCGTTGAAAAAGAAGGGATTAATGAGGATTCTTCACCTCTTTAAGATAGATCTCTGCTTTAAATATTTAGATTGGAGAATCGAATTAATAATTAAAAGGATTTTCTGAACAGTCTTGGAAAAATGTCGATAATAAAGGGCTCGTTTGATTCGCTGGAGAACTTCTGCTAATTTAGGATACTTAAGATTAGGTTATTTAGTTTGTAACGTTCAAGAAGCCCTTTTGTTTTCTTAATTACTTTATCCGAACATGAAAGATAGATTCTCTGAAGTCTTGTAAATAAAGTCATATAAATGTTGGCATTTGAGAACGGAATATTGAAATTTGCTAGATAAAAGAGTTTTACTATCGTAACTGCAGTTAATTAATTATATGCTTTAAAATAAATGAAATTGAATCATACTAGAAGTTAAAAAATAAAGAAAGCATACTTAATATATAAAGTAAGCAAAAAAAGCAACTTTAATTTTATGTAAATTTTGAATGAAACTGTATCGATTTTGAGGGCGACCAGACACTGGTCCTACTTCTTCACAAAAAAAAAAAAAAAATTAAACAGAGATTACTTTGATACCGAAGTTTAAATTTTACTCTGGCTTGTTTTCATCTAAACGTCTGGGAATGTTTTTATTGCTTTCAATAAGAGGAATTAAATTTAAAATAGAAGAATTCTACTGTATAAAATGAGTAGATGTTTGATGACGTCTGTAATTAACGCGCACGAAGAGGCTGGTAATAATGTAAATGAAATTATGAGTAAGAAAAAAAGAAGTAAGGGATTTGAGATTTTTAGATCATAAGGGAAAAAATGTATTTTCTAAATACGTTAGGTATTTGTTACAACCTGTGTACAATCAAAACGTAATTTGGTGTTTCCGTTAGAAAGAGTAAGAAATAAAGAAATAGATTCTTCTATTTCTAATTAGGCAAGAAAGCAACCTTAGATTGGCTTAAACTTTAAATCAAATTCTATCGGTTCAAAGGGCGATGTGATACTTCAGAAGCCCTTTCCTTCGAAACCAAAATACTTTTTTATAGTCTATTTATAGTTTTCATATCAAAGGCAATAGGAGGAACAAAATAAATATTACAGTAGCGTCATTTGTTGAGCAAAATGTATATATAATATATAAAATATTAAAGAAGGTCCTACATCTGATTGCTTTCGAACTGGATAGATCTTACTTAAAGAACAACAACAATATAAATTCATTTACTTTGGCTAATTTAAAATTTTTGCATTTCTGAGTTTTTCTTTCATATAACGTACTTTTAAATGAGTCTTAAAAATTCAGATTCACTGTTGGCCAATGACACAAACATATGATCAAATATAATTCCAAAAATATAGAAAATTTTATAAAAAATTTCTGAAATGTTTCGGATTTTATTGGTCGCCTCAAGAGGTCTCCCTACAAGTTTTTTTACGCTCTCGTTGAGTTAGCATTCTAACAGTCTGTTGTTGCACTTACTCCTGCTAACCCCCATTTTTTTGTCAGTTCAGCTTAATTATTAAACATAACTTTTCTTTGCATTTACGCTATATATAATTTAACAGCAAATTTACAAAAAATCTAAAACCAGCACAGCAGTATGTTTAGAATTTCCGATGTAGTGTTAATTTTAACATACATTTTTTTCTATTTTTCAGTCTTTTCTCACTTCATCATATCGATGTTCAGATTTCATAGTACAACAATTTCTTACAAATTGTTTTGCCTTTTTATTATTAACATTTTGTGTGCCATCTGTATTTCTTAAATATTTTTCTTTTAAATTTTACACGTACGCCACTTAAAGCTCAGTTCAGCAAAATCGCAAAATAATTCTAAACTTAGCATATCTTTACAATTTCCGATAGATAGTCTCACGTACTACAGATAAAAATGTTTTGTTCTGTACATTGTTGCCACTACTCGCTTTCAAATCGTTCAGTTTGTTAATTAAAAGTTCATTATAGTTTTACAAAATATAAAATACATAATAAAAAACTGTTACTTGTTAATCCGCAACAGTCAAATTCAGTTTGAAAGATAAATACGTACATTTTGCTAAATGACAACAGACTCGAATGAAAAGTGAAACGTATTTATAGTGGAAAATGACGTATTTATAGTGAAGTCGGATTAAAACAAATAGTTAATAATTACACCATTATCTGTTTGTTGAAAGGGAAAGTACAATATGTTATTTCAATCAAAAGTACTATCAAAATAAAAAATTAAATTTAAAATACTGTTTGATTAAGTCAATACAATTTAAATCTATCCAGTGTCGATATATAAAATGACAACTTTTATACAAATTCTCAGGCGCATTAGAAAGCAATCCTTGAAAAAACTCAAAATGTTACATTCAGTAAACAATATCAACAGAGGAATATGTTATTAATAAATAATGACTATTATATCGTAAACTGATTCAGAAAATTGTTCGCAAAAATAACCGTATTCAGACTTATTGCCGTGAATTTCTTTCTCATTACATCAATCAAGAAATTTAACAAACTCATTTAAATCTCTAATAAAAAAATGAATCCAAAAGCTTTGAGATCTTATATTACTCCCAAAAGGACGTCTCTTTCATTTACACACATACACACTTCGAGAGCATTTCGGCTAAAGCCCCTTTTGGCTAAAAAATATTTAAAAACAGCATGTCTGTAGAATTTCCGATAGACAGTCTCTCGCGCTGGAGATAATTTTGTCCCGTACACTGTTGTCATTGCTCTCTTTGATATCGTTGAGTTTGTTAATTAAAAATTCATTAAAGGTTTACAAAATATGAAATAGACAATATAACAAACTCTACATTCGGACATCCAAGTGCTTATATTCGGCTAGAAGGCTACGTTATTTAAAACGTGATGGCTGTAGGTACCGTTATTTTTTCGCAATGCCAGAAGCATACATACATTCATGCAGATTCATCAGTATTTAATTCTTCTGAATTTAATGGAGGGTTCTAACATTTGGTGGTAACAACTTGAAAAGTGATTCAGTCTTTTATAATTAACCAGCGCAAATACAGAACGGAATTATATTAACGGAGCGTTAGCCATTCTGAGCTAACGCTCCTTTGGGCTAAATATTCGCTCTATTGGGAATATTAACGCTGTGAAATATTCTTTCACTCGTAATTCACATTTCTCTGAGTGTTAACTTCCTCTTAATTATATCAAAATCATAGTCTTCATTATTTATTTTCTTTAAATATAATAGTGCGAAAATATTTGGTGGCAGCGATTTGAAAAGTGAAACGGAAATTTATACTGAACAGATTCAAAATGTCGTTTCGAGACTAATAGGCCTTCTGGGCTAACGCCCGTTTGGACTAACTAGAAATACAACTATCACCGAAATACAAGACATCTAAAAATTTATGGACATAAGTCATTCTTATTTCTTATGTAATAAAATAACACGAAATTACCTATATGAAGAGAGACATTTTTCTAATAAATCTAATTGGACTTTAAATTAAATCTGAAAATCTTTTATATCCTTAAATTTAAAAATCCAAAACTCACATTTAATTTATCTCAAAACATCTATCACATTGCATAAAAGGAAAGTTTAAGGTAATTAATATTGTTTTCCAAAATCTTTAATGGCGCAAATAATATTTTATGAGCTTCCAGTGTATTTTTGTAATATTTATTTGACCATTTGGGTTTTAAAAAAGCAAGAATATTAATGAAACAAGAGATACAGAGGAATAAATTTGTTTAGAATGTACGCATTTTTTCAGAATTTTCTTTTATTCAAACTGACTATATCATAAGCTAATCTGATACATCTGGAATGAAAATACTTAAAAATTTTATGCATTACTTTGCAGCTCATTAAACAACCTAAAGCCGTAAAATTTCTTAAGAGGATGAAAGATTTGAGTAATACATTTCATCGCCGCATGAATGCTCTCTGAATGAGTAAAACCTCCGATGCTTATTATTAAGCAGCTCTTGCTTTCATTACATTTAGCTTACAAGGAATTAAATCACATTTAAAGGATGAGGTGATACAGTGATTTTTATCACACATGAATGAAAATATTTTTTATTCGCTTTATTCTCAATGTATTTTCAACATAACAGAATTCTTTATTTGTTTATATATGCATGCTTACTTTCATGTGTTAAATTGTTTAAAACGAAATAAAAAAGACATTGACGTTCTTTTGATTGTTTCTTAAGTATAAGTAATAACAAAATAGTATCCAATTAAAAGTTCCTAATGTAAGAAATTTCAGCTTGAGTAGTTTAAAAAATTGCGCGTTCGATAATGAGTGGAAAACGATATTTATTTCATTTTTCAGTTTCAAAGGAAGTAGAGAAATTATGATATGCACAACATTCCTTTTCATGAAAGAAAAACAACAGTCTGGGAAATATTTAAATTTAATTCCTTCTGCTCATTACTGCCAGTTTATGTGTCAGCCTATCAACTAATTAAGTATACTGAAGGGAAAGGCATACAATTGAATCATGTAAAAAAGCAATTTGTATTCGACTTGTTTAAAAAATATATTAAAAGAGCCTACCAGAATACAAACTCTAAAAACCTACTACAAAATACATTTCACAATCTTAGAATTTTTATCAAAGCTAGAGAGAACAGTAAAAAAAAAAAAAAAAAAAAAAAAAAAAAAAGGTTTCAGTATCACCACTGCTTACCTTATTAAGGATTATGTCAATGCATCAGCTAAGGGGAAAGATGCTTTAACAGTGGGCTTTTAATTAGATTTGTATCCATGGGAAACAGTATAGGAAAACCACCACAGCTCCCATGCAATGAGCTAGTTCTCCAGGACTTCAAAAACATCTCAATTTTGAACATACATTTCGCCATAAATTATTGGATTATAAATGAAGTAAATTAAAATTACACTAATTATACTAATTAGACCTTAAGTTTCTCTTTACACAAAACTACTGTTCAATGTAAACGCTATTGTATATAAAACGTTTAAGTCATCGCTGAATCCAAATTTAAAATTCAGACTGGAAGCTGTAGGAGGGAGCTTTTTTATCCATAGCTTTGTGGTTGGTTTTTTCCAAAATCTAGACTTTAAAAACCGTTAAAGCTTTCTTTCTTAGAAAAGTCCAAACAAGTTAATATCAGAAGGGACAAAACAGTATTTGAAATAGATAAATCTCCGAGGATCTCTCCATTTAGGCATTTTTGTTTAGGTTGCAGAGATTGCCATTCAACATTATTGCTATTTATTCAACATTCTTACATTATCTTTATGGAACTGCATAGAGTGAAATGTTTTCTGTGGCTCTTTTTTTTTTTTTTTTTTTCTTACTTTTTTAAGCATAGTAACATAGATGTCGGTTTTGGCTGTTCGACTCCCATCCAAAATATTAATGAGATTAGCACACAATATGTGCCAAAAATAAAAATTTTATGGTGATCAAAGGGATAAAATATTTTAAATATATAAAGCCACTCTTTGGACTGATCCATATCTTTCACAGATATGACGAAATTCTCTGTCCCGTACACATATGATATTCAGTGATCCCGTTTCTGAGGAATGCTCTCTTTACATTTTAATAGGCTCGAGTGTTAAATATTAGCTACTTTGGAAGCCATTTAGTTCGAACTTTGCTGTATCCCAAGGCAGAAATTATTGTCTGTGCGCGTCCAAAAGAATGCTTTGTTCATCAGTTCCATTCTGAGATATGATCATTTTATCTTCTAGAATCAACAAATCAATACACTAGTGATTCTGACGATGATCCATGTTTATGGATGATCAGTCTTTGGCTTATCTGGTCTGTCTCCTTATTTATGTTGAAACTAATTTATTCAAACTACTAAATATTGTCCGCTACTTTATCCTTAAGAATGTTTCAGCTGAATATGGATGTCCTTAGTTTGTCTTAGTTCTTAGATTGAATGTTTGACGAAAAAGGATTGTGAAACCTCGTCAAACATTCAATACCTGTGTGTTGTTTCGGTCTCATATCCTTGTATGTAATCACTCAAACTGAAAGTTAAAGCACTCATTAATGAGAAAAGCCTAAATTTAGCATTTCTATTAAAAGTCAGTTATTTTTACGTGCATCTAATTTAGCCCAATTAAGAGATAACAGGAAACATATTTTATTGTAGCACTAATAATGATAGAAAATGTCTTTTATGCCAAGAATAACGTAAGCACAGATGTTAAAATCATCCAGTCGTAGTGTGCAAATATGAATTAAAATGCATTTTGAGTATTATTCAGTCTTTAATTAATGAAATAATTTTAATATCTTTGTGTATGATGTATTTGTTTACAAAATAATATATTATTTTATTAGATATATTCGAAAATACAGTTTTATTTATTCAATCATCAAATAAAATTTTATTTAAATTATTCTATGAATTTTTTCTTCAATTCGTTCTTTCTATTCAAACTTCGTTTAAACCTAACCCATTATCATAGATGAAAGTAGACATTTGACAATTCACGTAGAAATATTTCTGAATATGGTTTTCGTCAATGGATCACAAAAATGTGGACAAATCCCAAATTTGATCAATATTTATAAGTATGTCACATGGTATAGTAACTTTAATATAATAGGAATAATTTGAACCACATATTTCTGCTTGTACTAAAATCATATTTGGCTTAAAATTAGTTCATGGTTTTCCGTGTAAATTAAATTCTTAGTATTATTGTTAAATAATACTAAGAATTTAATTAACACGGAAACGTCAAATATTCTCTACAGAGTATTTCCATTACTGCATATTAGTTTAAAGTAAATGCTGTTTGCACACTAACTAACCGTTACTTGTCATACACGAAATAATTGTTGCACACGGCTTTGTTGAGCTGTTCCAGAGAGGTTTTTAATCCCATTATCGTACTTTCTTTGTTAATTGATTGGCTAACAAGGGAGAAACTCAAACACTGCATCTAAAGCTCCAATATCCTAATGTTATGAAATATACCTATAAATGGCTACTTTGATAGTAATCTTAGAAATTAAATTTACTAGTGATTAAATACCCGAGGAAAATGTTTAAAAATTAATCGCATTATTGATGAATATTCTAAAATTGTTTTAGTTTCGCACCTCAGAAGAGAAAAATGTATTCTGCACTTGTAAAGAAAATTTATTATTTCAAATGGATAAACCTTTAAGCTTGAAATATAAAATGGCTTTTACTATTTAATTCCCTTTTCTAAGTACGAGAGGACGGGTTTTTTAGTGGAATGCCTTGCGTGGGGACACACACGTTACACGCTTTCCTAATTGTCATTCAAGGAACATTCGTTTGAACTTTGTGTGTGTGTGGTATATCCCATTGAGGTACAAGTGAGATGCTAGTAATATCACAAAAATATTCTGTGCTCAAACTTGGATTAAGTATCAATCAAATAGCCAACAAAGTTCTAGCGGTTTTTGAGAACAGTTAATTTTGGCACGTTAGTGTGGTCAAATTGATTTTGATAATCATATGTTTACATTCCTTTCAAATCTTATTCTGTAAAGAGTTTTTCTTGCACAAAGCGCAATCTTTGAAAGAATATGTTGTTTGAAAAGCAGATTTTTTAGGCCTATTTTTCTTTACCAATAAAAATTTAGGAAACAAAGCTACACAAATCGCTAGAAGAATATGCTCCGCATTTGGAGAGATGCCGGTGAATGATCGGACTGCTCAAAAGTAGTTCAGATAATTTTCAGCCGGAGACGAGAGCCTTGAAGAAAAGCCTTGTGTTGGTCACATATTCACCCTCGACAATGTCCAGTTGGAGAAGCAAATCGAGCAAAATCTTCATCAAACACTCTTGCACACAGGTTTGGAATGTCTGACGAAACCATTCTATCACATCTTCATAACATTGGCAACATGACATGGAAACTAGGCAAGTGGTTTCCTCATGTCCTGTGCGAGAAAAACAAGCTCCAACGTTTGAATATCTGCTTGTCTTTGCAAGCTTTGTTCCTGGATAAATTTTGACATGTAACAAACAATGGATCATGTAACATAACCGGAAGGTGAAACATCATAGGTCGACTTCAGTTTCATTGGGCACTAAACCGGACATTCACCAAAAAAAGTTAATGCTATGTGTTTGGTGGACCAGCGCTTGAATAGTCCGCTATGAATATCTAGAAAGTAGAAAAATTATAGCAGCCGTGGTCTACTCGTCAAAACTACAGAGATATTCAGCTGGATTACACCAGAAATAGCCAACACTGATCAACATAAGAGGAGTTCTCTTCCTTCTCAGTAATGCCAGAAATACGGAAAAAGCGACCAAAGATGTCATCAGTTCGTTTTCTTCTGTAATGGGTGACATTAGCAGATTCCCCCTTACGTATTCTTTATAAATTATACTCGTATTTCGTATCAGATTTGCTTTTTTATATAATTTTCGAAGGCTTCTAGTTTCTATGAAATTCTAAGAGTGACTAAATTTAAATAACAAATGTACAAGTATATTCCTGGTAGTCGAAATATTCTATTAAATTTTTTTATATGCTTCAATAAGCATACCCAACTGACAAAATATTTGTAGTATTTAGAACACTCTGTTGGGATTTGTTTAAATTATTTTTTATTAACAGTTCGTAAAGAATTGTGTGCTCGCACTTTAACTTTCACCTTCGTTGGGAATCTATTGCTCTCAAGCAAATGTATAAGGATACGTACAGTTATTTTACGTTTAGCTACAAAATATTCCGACGTATGCATGTGATCTCACTGGCTAAAATAAGAACAATATTAAGGCAATACAATAATTTAAATACAGAATCATTTACAATATTGGGTGTAGTTAATATTTGTTTGTTATACTTATCTCTATAAAAGGATATGTAAGTTTAATGCCTGGAAGAGGAGCTTTAAGCCATCAATGAAAACTATAAAGTTTCTTTATATTTAAAGTCTTTTTCTTCTTCGAAATGGAAATATAACACAATCTTTCTCATAAACTGTCACGAAGTAAGAAAATTGTTAAATAATGCCTACGAAATGAAATTTTATAGAGTATTTTCTAATGTATAACGCATACCCAGTTCTTTCTGAAGAAAGCTAAAAGAAGATACATGTAGAATGTTCTTATCATTTGAGGTCAGTTATTCGAAGATTTGTCCTAGCCTTTCGAATAAGGATATACCGAACTGACAAGCGATAAGGGAAATAATATGTTATTGTTGTTGTTGACTAATGCTCACTTGTCTGACCTATGGTCAGCCCAAGCCCACGAAATTCCTCGTGGCAAGGAGCGCAAAACACGCCAACAGCCTTGAACACTTTACAGGTGATAGTGCGATTTAGCTCAGTTCCGCCCCCAATTTTGATGGATACATGATACAAGATGATGATCTGCAAGGTACATGAATCACGTTTAGGATATTATCACTTTAAGAAGGGGTAACGTAATTCAATCAGCTGTCAAATAACATCTGGCATAAAAATTAAAAAATGGGGCCAAGATGCGGCTACACCAAGCCGAGATAGCCTTCCACGAAACAGGGAGGAAGAAAAATCAAAACGGCAGCTATCCGTAAATCAATATGCATACAGTTATATATATACAGGGTGATTATAATTAAAGTTTAAGTTTCAAAACGCTATAAAAAAAGAACCACTGATGAAAATGATGTGAAATTTGAAAGGAATGTTATTGAAGAAGGCGGAAAGCGTATGGCAGAAGAAAAAATGTAGTTTCAAAAGTTAGCAACAGATGGCGCTGTAAGCGGCAGAATCACGACGAGAAACGATAAACGATTCGTACAACAATGGCTAAGGTAGAAGTTACACATTAAAACGCATTGAGAAATTAGAATTGTTGAATAATTTTATTTGCATGACTGTACATATCACATCGAAAGGGACAAATCGGTTTCAAGAGTTTTGCGGCGACATACCGCATAAGAACCATTCATCAAAGAAGTTCGGAACTGTCGCGAGAATGGCACAAAACATGTTCAATATGGTATCCACCGTTGTGTGCAACAAGTTGAAAGCGACAAACAGCATGTTCCGCAACGGATCGCAGTGTCTCCGGGGTGATGTTCAGAATGTGTTGCGAAATGCGTGCCTTTAATTCCGCTAAATGTGCAATTGGAGCACGGAACACAACATCCTTCAGATATCCCCACAGCCAGAAATCACACGGAGTAAGATCAGGCGATCGGGACAGCCAGGCTGTAGGGAAATGACGGCTGATAATTCGAGCATTTCCAAAATGGCGCCTCAGCAGCTGCTTCACGATATGTGCAATGTGCAGAGGAACGCCATCTTGCATAAAAATGATTTCATCTACACATCCACGCTGTTTCAGAGCTGGAATCACGTGGTTGCGCAAAAGAGACGCATACCTCTGACCAGTGACGGTTGCGGTAACAGGACCGGAAGCAGCCGTCTGCTCGAAAAAATATGGTTTTAGGATGAATGATGCCGTAAAGCCACACCATACCGTGACCTTTTCAGGATGAAGTGGTACGGGGTGCGTTGCCAGTGGATTTTCTGTTGCCCATATTCGACAATTCTGGGTATTCACGTACCCTGTCAGATGGAAATGGGCTTCATCTGTCCACAAAATTTTCCACGGCCATTCATTATCCACTTCCCTGCGAGCCAGGAATTCTAACGCAAACGTCTCCCTAGCTGTCAGGTCAGGCGGAAGCAACTCCTGCACATGGCCAATTTTGTACGGATAGCATTGCAGGATGTTTCGTATAATTTTCAGCACCGTGCTCGTAGGCCTGTCCAATGTTCGGGCAATTCCTCGTGCACTGCACGGTTGCACACCACCGGCCGACCCCTCCTGTAATGCTGTGGCCACTTCTTCAACTACCGTCGAATGCACTCGTTTTCTCCCTCTACCAGATTGCACATCAAACGAACCTGTCGTTTCGAATTTTTGCATCATTTTCTTTAGACCTAAGACACTCATTGGACCAACGCTTTCTTTTATACCCTTCAGTGTACTGAATTTTTGCAGAGCTACTCTTGCACAGTCATCATTCTTGTAATACAGCTTTACCAGCAGAGCGCGGTCCTGCAGTGAAACACCCATGGCGAACGTCTGAGACGCGAAATGAGGAACAGCCTGGTACCTGGCGGCTTTATAACACTGAAATTTAACTAACATTTTAATTTACGTCTTCTTCCGCTTGTAGCGCCATCTGTTGCTAACTTTTGAAACTAAATTTTTTCTTCTGCCATACGCTTTCCGCCTTCTTCAATAACATTCCTTTCAAATTTGACGTCATTTTCATGAGTGGTTCTTTTTTTATAGCGTTTTGAAACTTAAACTTTAATTATAATCACCCTGTATATAAAAGTAATAATTTAAAACAGGCTAAATGAATTATTTTTTTAATCTTGGTATTTAAGAAAAAAACAGAGAAGCCAAAATATATGGAAGGAAATTTGAAAAATATGAACAATTTAATTTCGTTTTTCGGTCAAAATGACAGTTTCCATAATTATAGAATTAATCATATTTTATTTTAAACTCATCAATATTGCCAATGCTTGAAGTAGTTTTGTGTAAAGTTCATATAACTGCATGCTTCATAGATTTAGTTCTTTTAAATTAATGAATTATTTTAATAATTAAAATATTTATTAAAATATGAGAATTTATTACATCTCCGATTTTACATTTTTTACTTTCTTACCTAAATTCGCAAATTTATTTTAATGCTTCACCAGCCACACGCCAAAAGATATCTTTTTTATTTTCTTCTTCGTCACTCCCAGTTTCCTTTACTACCTAAGAATTGAAAGCTATTTGAATTATTTCAACATAAATCAACTCTTATCTAATGGCATAATAGAACAGAGTCGGCATTTGAAAACAATTGTCTTCTAAAATTAGTTCCTTAAGCAAGCGTCTTCCACAATGGGTTCCCTTTTATCAATTTCAAAACACTAAATTAATTTCCTTCCTGAAAATGTGATTAATGAGTTATTTGAAAGTTATCTTTCGGTTGATTTTAATCAGAAGATCACCCAAAGCTGGTTAGTGGATCATTTTATTGATATTACATGTTTCCAAACAACAGTAGCCTTAAAAAAAAAGCATTTTAGTACTGAATCGAAATGGAAAGTCTATGGCACCGCAATCAAAGCTTAATAAATTTTGCAATATTTTTATATTTAAAGTTTTGGAATAATGTTTAATCCATAGGTTTGATTAACATCCTCCAACTTTTGGTGAACTCTTAAAATCATATTTTTCCCATCTATCTGCTTACCAAAATTTTCATCAAGTTTTGAAATCATTCTACATAAACAAAGATACGGTAAAAATGTATGTATGAAAACCATAATTTTAAATAAAATACTAACTAAAAATAGCGAAATGACTCAAAGCAACTGCCACACCTTTCCGAATATGGCCGAAAGAATTATTAGTAGGGAAATCTTAGGTTGGGAATGGTAGTGAAAGTGATCCGATTATGAGATAGGCCGAACCATTAGATGCCGGGCATTCGGCCCCTTTCCGAATTTATACATCCAGGTGATTTATTCGCACACTCCTTAAATGTGAATGAAATATATATATATATATATATATATATATATATATATATATATAGTGACATAGATTTAAATCAAATATGCACAGGTCATAGTTGTTTTCCTGCGTACTTAATTTAATTTAATCTTCAGAATTAATCTTCAGAATTCCAACTTCTGAGACAGCGACTATGAAACTGAAGATATTAAACACTTCGTGGAGACCTGCCCGTTTTTAAAAATCGATAATTAAAGATTTTATCATTAATGGAAGTTTTAACTGGCAAGGCCAGAAGTCTATCAAGAAAGATTTTGAATTATATCAATAATAATCAATCAATTGTGAGAATTCTACATTATTGCTTATGTTGTATTTGTACTTATAACTGAGACAGCATAATTAAGTGACAGGGCTGCTTAATTATGCTGCAGATATAGTCAGATAGGTGTGCTGCTACAAACAAATCAAAAAGCAAAGAATTATGAGTTTTTATTGTGTTATTAATAATTAATATTTAATTAAATGCTGATTTTTAACTTAGAATTCCAAGTCTAATGGTAATATGATGGTATCCTAAATCTTACTTAGACCGCAAAATTATTATATAATTATTTCAAATCTCATTTTGAACATCACTGTCGTGTTTTTACGTGACCTCTTACTGATATCTCCATTTTCTGATTACAGTGAAAAAGTCGTAATATCTATCCTTAGAGATGGTATCAGTACAGATAATTATAATTATCTTTATTTAATCTTTGAAACTGAGAATCAGTAGAAATAAGAAACACTTTTCAAGCGCAAAGAGCATTTTAATTACTCAAATCTTAATAATTCGTTAATACAATTTCAAGCTAAAGATCATGTTAACATGTTAATCGTAATTTGTTTTATATCAATTTTAAGTTAGTACGATAATTAAATTTGCTGATTTCGGGTTCTGTGTAAACAGTGAGGTGATTTCTTGACCCGTTTAAGTCTTCGAGGTAAAATAATTCTGAACTCAGGAAGGATTAAAATAATTATTTTTTGGAGCGAGAACAAATATGCCACTCTTGCATGATTTAACAGAACATAGATGTCAAACTGAAATTTGAGCAATTTAAGTACAAATGATGGGTAACTTTAGATAAAAGTATCTAGTGGCACGAGCAAACACTAAAATCAGTTCAGGGAAATTTAAAACCATTGCGAAAATAAGATAAGTCCGGATAAGTTCAATAGTCGCTGGCAAAAGCTCTCTCTTAACTTCACAAATTATTTTTTATATATGTGAAATAATTTGCATCGTAATTTAAACTGACGACATAATAAATGAGAGTATTGATAAAAATAATAAATAAAAACACACAAATTCCTTGTATGTGTTTCTCACCGATGCATTGAATGCCTTATGTATGCTGGGCAGATTAAAAAACAGACATTTCATTTACAGTTACGGCACACCAGCGGCCGAGAGGTAAAGTCGCTGAACACTGGTAGTTCAGTCCGAGGTTCGAATCCCGCGAACGGGCTGGCTGCATGGGTGTTTTCGTGGTTTTCCCTATGTGTAACATGTATACGAGCCAGTTTCCCTTAGAAAGTCCTTCACGAAGGCATCCCTCCCTTTAGGCAGATAGCTCTCGAGGCTTTGCCATAATCACACACACACACACACGCACATTTACAATTATGAAAGCATTAAGATGTTCTCTTTGAAACGGGATCTCGTAAACGTTCAATTAAAGCTATCTAAAGCAGGATATTTTCAGTAATATTATACAAAGTGTTTGCGACTGCTGTCTTAATTAAGTATTTTAATTCGATAAAGGTATGTTGTACAAAATAACATGAACACTTCCGAAATAAGAAAAATATCTAAAGAGAGGCCTGGGCCATCGTGTGACTGAAGTTCGCATTGTATGCGACATGGAATCGTCATGCAGAGTTCGCGCAGAACGTGTAAAGGAAATTAATCAATTCCCTCTGCATAACACTCTCTAAGAAGGTAACTGGAGGGGAAATTCAAGTACGAGGTTCGTGCTCCAACTATCTTCACGAACGTTCTTTATTTCTCTCTCAAGTTTTCTGAATCATGCTTGAAGACACTTAACAGTGGTAGTGGAAAGCGATCGCTTTCCACAGAAGCCACTGTGGATAAAATTATTGACATTGTTCGTCAAGATGCTCTGATAGCAATCGACTTTTACCTTCCTATACATGATAATAAACGGGCCAAGACCCGCAAAAACATAGCATACACTACCAAAAGCATGACACACCTACTTCCCAGTTGGCAAGAACAGGATGGTGGTCGAATTTCTCTAGACATAAAACGCACACTTTTGTCTGAGACAGTGTGAATTCTGTTTTATCAGCTGAGAGGATTTGGTACCACTGATGAGAAGCTCATCACAGATAAACTGTACTTCTGGCGTCGTTTTAAAGTGTTACATGATGTCCCCAACGGTTTACGATCATTATTTTTGGGTTTTGGTTAAAGCGTAGTCCTGAAGATGAGCGTTTACTTCGAATGTCTTTTTGGTAGCCATCGCTTATGCTTTCGAACAACTATGTGTCTCAGGTTCTATCTGTCTGTAGTAATCAGCTTTGTTTTTCGCCCATTGTAGTGCTTGGAAGATAACATCCTATTGTCTTTTGTGTACGTTATCATAATAGCTGATAACCTGCTCCTTACAGATCCGAATTTTGTTCTGCTAAAATTTCTGTTACTTCCGATAATTAGGCTCTAACTGAACATAGTATTTCAATAGTTATCCTCTGTCCGAGACTAAACGTTTCAGTGTCCCTCAGAAATTGAGATGAGATTATGCAACGTCTATTGAGACTTTCTCTTTAGGGTTGCCTTCTTCACTAGATGGCACTACTAAAGGTAGGTGGCATCACTGGGTGGCATCTTTACTACTGAAGATGTAAATTGCAGATATTAATTTTGTACTCCATTTGTTAAGGTTGGAACTCAATACGTACGAAAATAAGACACAGTATTTAATGAAAGTTATATCTACGCCGTAAAGAAAGTGTGTTTCTAGAAATAATCCTAAAATGCTTTTTAAAACAGAAAAATATTTTTTTTTCTTATATGTTTCTAAATGAAGTTCAAGAATGTTGCATGAAATGGGATGGTACTTCTGGTTTCTAATTAATTAATGCATTAATACTTTAGGAATTAATTCATTAAGAATTAATGTATTAAGAATATTAAGAATAGTTTAGAAAATGTAGTTTAAATAGTTTTCACATATTTTGCATGGCTATAAATGTTTTAGATCAAAATTTAGAGAAATAAATCTAGGCGATGTCATTTTGGCAGTCTGTGTACATTACGTAACTCTTTAATCGAAAACAAATTTCTCAAACTAAAGTTTAAAATCTGAATTGAGTTTCTGGACTCAAAAACCTCATATTTGTAAATTCCAGGGCTTATTTTTTGTTTGAAGGCTGAGGCAGAACTAGATGCATCTCTTTTTCTGAAAATAAGATTCAGATACGTTTTTGAGCCTTATAAAATATTTCGATACTTTTTTTCTTAAAAAAATATAAATAAAAAGAAAACATAGCGTCACAAAAAATACGCAGATGTGAAAAGTCTTTCTCCGCTAGGATATAAATATGTATATTTGTGTTATATGAAATGTCGTTTTTAAACTTCAAGTATCCGCAGTGTAGAAACGGAGTTATCAAAGAGCATAGAGATTTTGTATTTTCTTAAATAAAAATTGGGTGTATTTTAAGTCTTTCAAAATCGGGGCGTTGCGAAGCTTTAGGAAAAGCGTGCCGAAAATATTCGAATTTAAATATGCACTATTTACAAAGATTGTGCATAGTTTATGCGATTGCATATTTGGGGGCTACAAACCCTATCGCATGCTTGGCATATAGTATGTCTTTTTCGATGTTATTTAATTTTGAGATAGTCTGTATCAAATAACTGCAACATAATTGAATCTGCATTAAGTTTAGCTCAAATGCCTGCTGAAATAAGGCTGGGCTGAAATAAGGCCTGTTTCTTAATTTTAAAACTTTAATTATTTTGTTTTGGTCCCGGAAAACTCGAGAATTGCTATATTCATTAGCGGTAGAACTGTGATGCGGGTTTACTACAAAAATAAGGTTTCTAAATACTTCACGAGTGATACCTTGTATTTATGCTTAATATCGTTGCCATACAAATACATACAAATACAAATGATTGAATAAATATTTTCCTTCCTTTTCTAGCTTGCATATATGCACGAATTAGAAATTTATTCGATGAAAATAAAGAGAGCTAAAACCGACTAGTCCACTGTAAATGAAAATCATTTGTAGGCTATCATTCAGGTAAAAAACTAATTCTGTTGCCCATGTGAATAAATTGCTTTCATTTTAAAACATAAAGATATCAATGTCGTTTTTTCTTGTACAAAAGCAAAGTTTGGAATTTAAAAAAAAATTCAGCCCATAATATAATAACTTATCTTTTCAATTATGGTACTAAACTATCATCTCGTCAAAGTTAATGCCGGCTGCTATCGAACCATGAGAGGTGGCGAAGATCTTGCCAAAATCGCGCCAATCGTTCCTGCAGAATTTAAAGCCTCATTTCCATCTGTAAATCTTACTTAAATCATTCGTCACAGTCTCTTCGCAATCCATCCACTCAGCCACTGCTCCGGAATTATTGGAACCGCTTCGTTTTTGAGCTTCGGTAAAGGCTTCCGTTGATATTTCGTTGAGGTTTCGTTGATTGTTAGATCCTCCGTTTTTACTGCAAACTCTATTTAGGATGTTCTAAACTTCCCTCAAGTAGGTGCGCCTATCTATTACTTCTGTGCCGACCATATCCTCCTATGATTTTCCCCATTCAACAGATGATGATTCTTTCGACCAGCTGCATTTGCACCGGAATACAGTCATAAATTAAATCTACTGCCCTTGGAATATTTTTTTTTCAAACTCCAACAAAGGAAAGTTATATAGCAGTAATAGTGAATTTATATCTTTGTTCACAAAAATAAAATGTGGTTTATCGAGTTACGTCAAATAAAAGTGAAGATGCAGTGAATGGGTTATAACTTCATGCTTATCCATAACTGGAGATAAATCCTGCTTCTTGGGGACAACTAGCAAGTGTGCGAAGATACAAATACGAGGATATGAAAGTTCCAAATAAATAATATAACAACTAATTCATAGTAAATTCCGTTAGATATATGCGTTGCTATAGTTACCATATATTCAGGCTTTCTTTTCAAAATTTACCATCTGTAAAGGTTGTAATCTTTAATCAAATAAATATGCAGGCTTCTTGTTAGTAGTTTAAATTTTATTTAAACTTCATTTCCTTACGATAATTGCCTCATAGATGCTTATATAAACAATATAAAAATTAAAACACCTCAATAAATGGAACATAAAAAAATTGCATGATAACTGGACTCTGATCTCAATGGCTTTAGGTTAAAATTCTAATCTTTAAACGTTATTTGAACGTATCAGTTATGAATTATATCTTACGTGATACATAATTTTCCTTTTTAATCCCAAAAGCTTGAGAACATAGTTTATTTGAAGTTGAGATCTGTTAATTTTGTGTAGAGAGAAGGCTATGACAATTGAAAAATATGGCAGCGGTTTCCGTCCGATGTTGTCATCAAAACCTCTTCTGGAACTGGATTTTTAAAAACAATTTTTGTTCGGAAAGATAATTTTATCATATTGCTTAGTTAATTAGAACAAACAGTAGAGAGTAAAAAGCTTTTATATATATTATTTCCCCTTCTTAAGCTTCCTAAATATATTTTAATTAACGTTTTTGATGAAAGAACCGATAATTGACAAACGAATAATTGATAAAAATTTAAGCACCGATTTAAAATTGCTTCTGTAATGATAAATTAGGAAGCGGTTCTTAGGATAACAGTTAAAATAATCAACATTTTAGCTCAAATGTTGTTTATTAGCATTTCATAGCAAACAATATTATAACCACCAACTTCTGTATTTCCCACATATGCAAATGACTATGTAAAATAGTTAAGAAATGTGATTAAAGTATTTCATATTGCATATATACCTAAAACTAACAACAAAATCTCTCAGCATTTATATTTAAGATAAGATAATAACCTAACAAACAAGTCGCATAAATGCAACATGAAAAAAATGAACTCTATGCTATCAGTAAAAAAGTAAGAAAATTTGCTATTTCCTATTAATAAAAATTATTTAGTGTATTTTAGATATTAAGCAATAAACAGTAATAATAAGGGATTAAAATATTTATAATGCTGATGTTCTTTAATACCATTTCTTTTGACCGCATATAAATGTACATATTTAATTATTACTTTTACATTTTAGAAAATGGCAGATTATCATGATCATTTCATAGACATTTTTAAATCCATAACCTTCTTTTGGACACTGCACAAAGAAAAGTTTTTTTTTTTTTTAATTTATTTTAAATATGACATTATTTTGCTATCACAAGCGTATACAGAAATTAGCAATGAAAATGTAATATAACCAAATCTAAAAACCCCAATTTCAGCATTCGTAATTATAACGAGATAATAGACTAAGAAACCGCATACGTGATGAATAAAACATATTGTTACGAATTTTGTACATATATGGATAATTCTTGTAAAATTGTTCTATTTCTTTTGTATAAAGTAAAGTGAAAAGCTTGGCGGCAAAATAAGAATAAAAGGGCAAGTTGATTTAACATTCAGTAAACAGCTATATCGCTAATTTGGCGACATTTTGGTCCGGTCTCTGTACCATCGTAATAGGTACACTGCAAAAAAAAAAAAAATTATAATGCCTAAAAAAAAAATCTGAGAGGTTTGAAATTTTAAAATTACGTCCAAAAGGGCTTTCTTTAACATTTTGTGTATTACCTTTATTTATTAAATTTTGTGTTCTGCGCACTTATACCATAAAATCCAGTTCAAAAGCAATATTACAAAATAATTTTCAATTGAGTATACCTTTAGAATTTACGATACAGAGACTCACGCGCTGGAGATAAAAATGTCTTTCTATACAACATTGCTCGCTTTGAAATCCTTGAGTTTGCTAAGCAAAAATTCGTTAAAATTTTACAAAATAGGAAACTGGTAATAAAACAAATTCCAAATTTCAAATTTTGGCTTCCAGATGCCCATATTCACAGTAGGATTACATTATTCCAAATTGGATAGCTTTAGTTGCCGTCGTTTTATCACAATGCGAGAAACATACGTACATTTATGCACACTCTTTATTATTTAATTTTTTTCAAATATAATACAGGGCGATAATATTTGATGGTAACAGTTTGAAAAATGGCACTGACATTCAGAGTGATTCGACGCAAAATCTCAAAACGGAAACAATAGTCCCTCAGGGACAAAGCCCCTTTTGACTAATAAAATTCAGTCTTAATCACACGACATGTGTGGTAGTTATTACAGATCCTTGCATAATCGGACTGGACTTTCTATGGAAATACGCCTTTTCCTTAGAATTTAAAAATCATAAGCTACATTCTACCTCTAAGGACATAACTCCCCATCATTGGAAGGGATCCTCAAATGAAAACGTCGACGCCCTGTGTAGAAGACCCCCTGCGCAGAAAGCTGCCGTTGTTGTTTTAGAATGTATGAGAAATACGAGCTGCTTAATCGTGTCGGAAGTCAAGTTACGAATTAAAGTTGGTGTGGTACAGATCTATGGATGGACAAAATCAGGAAAGACCAGTTGCAAGATGGCGATGTTAACTCATAGCTGACCTAATGGAGTCTTCAAACAGGAAGCCTGCCTGGCAGGACATTTCGACCTATAATCCTTCAACGAAACGATATTAGACTCTCTGGAACTCACTCCACATTCGAAACGGCATCTTGTACCAGAAGTTCGAATCAGATGACGGAGAGGCATTTTGATGCGAGCTGATGCTTCCAAGATTCCGGATCCCAGACTTCCTTAAAAAATTACAAAGCAATCCAATAAGATGCCAATTTGGAGTAATGAAGACTGCATTGAGCGCTTCTGTTAGAGATGGTGAAGGGCGGATGTGCAAAAGTGGTGCCAATCAGGTGATATTTGTGCGGATTGAAAAGTACCGAAGAACGGCAGACGAGAGAAGCTGTAACATTACAGTGTAGGTGCACCTTTGGAATATATCACGTTTGACTTCATGTGACCCCTGTCACGAACTGCACACTGCAGATAATACATCCTCGTTGTCTTTGATAATTTTACCAAGCGGCCTGAAGAGTATCATATTCCTGATCAAGAGGCTTTCACGGCAGCATTGGTAGTGATGGGCACAATTAGATTTCCAAGTCCAGGAGGCTGCAATTAAAGAAATCTGCAAGTCGACAACTTTAGATCCTTTAGATCCTCAGTCAGAGGTCATGGTAGAGTTCTAATCGAGTCATCCTTATTAATATCTCGCTGGTGGCTTCTTGAAACCAGCAGGACTGGGACAAGAAGTGATCTCAGTTTTTATTGGCCTGTCGTAGTGCTGTCCACGAAACTACTGCCTATTCCTCATCCCAGATGCTCTTTTGCCGTGACCTTCGTCTGACTTGTGATCTATTATTTGTATGCATTGGGGATGTGTCTTTATCGCTCAAGGAATAAATCCAAGATGTCTAGGCACGGTTTTAATTTATGTGCAGCTCTGCACTACAGCAAGCTAGCTTGGAGATGAAGAAGATGGAATCCCGATGTGACACGACAGCTATAGGACATCTATTCAACGATGGGGACAAGATGTGTTTAGAAGTTCAGTTCAATATAAAGGACTCTCTCCTAAACTACAGTCACCTGGGGAAGTCCTTATACAGTCCTAAGCACGTTGAACTGCGTTGTAATTCGGATCCATAAGTCATGAAATTCGAAGTCAAATGTCGTTCATTATGAAACGTTAAACTCTTACAATAGCCCTAATGCGTAGCCTCCATACTGCGTATAACATAAATAGTATACGAAAACCATGGAGATATTTGTATATAATATTTTTAATTTATGCATTTATTTCTTGGATTAGCATTTGATTTCTTATATGTCATTTAGTGCAATTATTGTTTAAGTATGGCATTGATTTTCCTTAGTTGTAAGTATGACTTCCTGTCCAGGGATAGTATTGCCCTTGACGTGCAGTCTTTAGAAGGGGGCAATGTTAGGAAATGTGTACATAGATAGATCATTTTTATGAAATTATATGGGACTTTTTGTATTTGTTTCGTATAATGTAAAATAAAAATCGACAGAAGCGAAGCTCGCGAGAAAAGTAAGAATACAGAGCTAAGTCTATGGCGACAAATCGCGAAAAATCGGCATATGTGGCGACGTTTGGCCAGCTTTGGCGACAACTTTGGTATCGTAATTGAAAAACTGTAATTGATGTTCTGTGTAACCGTACTCGACCCTCATATGCCTTTCAATAATTTTGAGAAGTACGAGATATTCTCGGCGGTCGTATAAAAACTATATATGGAGAGAGCACATACTATCATTTGTTGTAAGCCGTTGGTACAGAGTACGGAGATATCTCATTGTTTGCTTTTCTCTTTAGATGTGCTTTGCATTGTGCTGTGTTTAACGTTCTTAATAGCGTGATATGAAACTATTGATTGTACTCTGCGATATTGCGAACATCTGGATGAGTGTTTCTGTAAAAAGTTCCAGAAATCTGAAGTTTTTTTTTTATTTATTTATTTATTTTTTTTTTAATGAAACAAATTTTATTAACCTATCATCGGACCTGTGTTCATTCAATCTATTACGAACCCGTCCGCACGCAACAATACTTTAGGATGCCTCCCTGTTCAGAGGGATCGAGACTAAATCACAAAATCATGAAAAGGTACGGCGATACTTTCTTCCTAACCCCTGTAATTTTTGTCAAGTAATCAAACTTATGTTTATCTTTTAAAGGTTGGTGAATTTTCCCCAGAGATGCTGTTTAAGATTTGAGGTCTTCTAGTACTAAATTAAATGCTGTGTGAAGAGCGCATTCATATCATAATAAACTAGCCGTTCGAGTGGCACAGCGTTTTGGATCTTTTTATGTATTATAACTGTTTTTAAATAACACTTTTTGGATAAATTTTCATAAATAATTACTTTAATTTCTGTTTTCATAAAAGTGCATTCATTTATATAATAGCATTCAATATCATTCATAATTATTTAAAGAAGTAAGAAATCAAAATATCATAAATAATGACAAAAATAAGCACCAAACGACAAAGAATTTCACGGATCTTGTCAGTCAGGCATTCATGCAATTCAGGGGGGGGGGTAGAAGCTATATGATGTTTCTTTCCTTTTCGGTACTGAGAAGATACCATAAAATTCTAAGATTTCGATTACCACTTAATATCTAGATTTTATTAGTTTTATCCAGTTATTAAATACAAGGAATGCTTTAAAGAATAAATTTCTTGAAATTAAAAAACAAATGTGAACCTTGAAAAGCATATCGATTGAGATAAAGAGCCTATAAAATAAAGTTTTTCTTTTCGGTTTTGCAATCAAATGTGGCGAAAAGAGTATAGAAAAAAATAAAATGAAAAAAATATCACCTATGTAGCTAGATTATTCTGAATGGGGTTACGCATTTTTTCGTGTGAATGCTGATTTTCGATATTTTCAGGTCCTAAAGGAAAACAGAACTTTCCAACAATCTCAAAATATCTTTTGTAAACTAAAATATTTTTTGTCTCTTTGAAATACATTTGTGCATAGTAAAATAATAAATATGGAAGTCTGTGGCTGTAAAAGAATTGCATCGCAGTCAGCATTTTCTTACACTTGACGCTAAGAAATACGTGAGAAATACATAAATTAATTTGAAAACTATTTTTTCCGATGTTAATGGTTTGCAGTTCTTACTGGGATTCTCCTGTAACATTCAACTAAGAGCTTATTAATTTAAGAAGAAATATATCCTACAGGGCTAATCAATACACTTGTGTATTTTCATAATGAAGTTAGCTTTGACGTCGTTAGATGCTGTAAATTTAGAAGTTGCGAACTTGTTTCGCAGTCTATTGGCTTGAAAATGAGAAAAAGGTAACCTTTTTTTTTTTTTTTTTTTTTAGTTACGAAGATGGCAAAGAAGCTGTAGTTTGAATGTCATTAACGTGATAATTTTGATTCTAGCATATGGATATTCTACATGGTAAATGAAAATATGGAATTTTAATATTATGCTGAAGAATATTAAAATGTATTTAATGTTAAGAAGATTTTCCAACCGTCATATTTTCAACAAGGTGTTCATTTATTTGAATATATGACCGACAATGATTTCGTCTGATGTTTCTTTGATGATGGGTGATTTGTATTTATACCGTATGGGCAAAATGTTATTTACTAACAACACAGGAATATTTTTACCTCTTAAAATATTTCTGAAACAATATACCTAGACTGATGTCTCACATATTGGCGAATAATAACTTCCAAAACCTAGTGCAGTTAAGTGAACAAAACTGTGATATGCGATTACGAAAATAAATAACCTCAGTATATCTTATGAATTATAGAAAAACAGTGAAATGTGAAAGTTAGAAAAGTATTCTCCAGAAAATTGCGTTAGATTATGCGCAATTTACTGACACAGGAATAGCTTGGCCTCCATATTCTCCCTATCTGAGTCCTTGTGACTTCTTTCTGTGGGGCGCATTGAAAGACACTGTCTATCGAAACAATCCCGCTACTCTAGATGAGCTTGAATTATTGATTGGTGTTGCATGTGATTCCATTTCCGTTGATACATTGCAGGACGTGATGTCAAACTTCATTTTTCGTTTACGCCACCCCATTGTTTCGAACGGTGAACATTTTGAAAAAATTGTATGGCTGCTTCACTTTATTTATTTATTTATTTATTTTTTATTTATTTATTTTTTTTTTTTTTTTGTTTTTGTTTTTTTCGTTCGAAAATAACCCTTAAGAGTGTGTCGAACAGGGACAGGAACTCAGCAGCGTATTATTCCAAACTAGACCACGAAAACAACTTTACTTTGGTGTAATTTTTGAATGAAACTCTCTATATGGAGGAAGATCACAAGATTCTCCAGCCGTTTTACATTGCACAAATTCCACAACGAAGCAAAAATGAAGGTATTGCCATCTATTGAGAACAATCGTAATGAAGGGTGGATACTATTAGAATTCTGGAACTGCTAGGAAGAATTAAATTGGAATTAATATCATTAACTAAAGAATATAAAACGCTATGAATTGAAAATCTTCAATCAAGTTCAGTTCGTCAAGTAAGAAGTGATATGAATAGTTTTCAGAGACCCCGAAATGAAAATTACGATTAAAGATTCAACTGTGATTAGATGGCGAAACCTTTTTTGTACTTTTCGGCCAAAGATTCGTGTTCTTAACTTAGGAACAGCACCATACACTCTTACCAAACATTTGCTTTCTAGATTTTCCCTATTACTTCCTAATAAAATTTGCGATGTAAAACAATTCTTTCAAATTCGTTGACAACCTCAACAATCCTTCTCTCTGGATGGATTTTTTTGCCGTTAATTCGCTGTTTACTGACATTCCATTTAAAAGAGCATTAATGCCTTGAAACCAATTTTCGTGAATTCCATTTTAGATATTCTGAAATAAAGAAGTACTTTTATTTTCTCGCTAAAATTTCTCTGAGTCAGATACACTTCATTTTCCAAAATAATTACTAACAAAAAAATTAACAGCAAGCTCTGGGCAATGATATTTTCTGATATTCGCATAAACTAGTTTTAAGTCAAATGATATGAAAACCTACCTTTCCATTTGTGAATTAATTACACTGATGATATATTCTCGTTCTTTGGTGGTAATAAAGAAGATTTATCAAAACTTTTATATGCTGTGATTTCATCTGATACATCCATCCAGTTTACTTTTGGAATTCAAGCTTATAAATCCCTTTGTTACCTTTGTATTCTAATTATTCACAATAAATCTGATTTGAGTATTATTGTTTACTTTAAATCCTTATCTGTTTGTTTGACTACCTGTGTTAAATCACGTTACTATGTTAAACCAAAAATGGCTTCGATTACACATGTGTATAATGCGCTATTAATGTTTCTGCTTCAGTCAAGTACGTTTTGCGATTCTTAAAGATGCCATTTTTTTAATATTACTTCTTAGGAAATTTTTAGCAAACTTCGCTAATGCGTTTAATATGTCGGCTGATCTAAAGGAACTTTCAAATTTCTCATCAAGATAAATGGATTTTCTGTTTGAAAGCAAAAGTAAAACAAATGTCCGTTTGTTCATTATAGTTGTACACGCAGAAATAGTTTTTAGCTTGGTTTTGCTAAAGTTATGCGTAAAGATTCTTAAGATGATCAGCTCGATTTTCTTAACAGTTTTCACAAAGTTGAAGATACAATTGCAAAATTGTATTTTCTCTAGTTAATGATTTTAATCCCTAACGCCTTCGGAATTCCAATTTCTTAGATTTTCTTTTTTCATTATTATTTCCTTCGAGAGATTGCAGAATGTTTATTTTCACTTTTCTTCAGACATTGCTTGTAATATGAAATTGTTCTTGCAAATCACATTTTTGCTGATTTCGCTTTGCCTTCCGGAAACTGGACCTATTTATGTCATATCGCCCGCAAAATTGGTACAAGTTTTCTAAAAATTTAAGTCCAAACTAAGATTGCGTTTTTGCCTAATTCTGAGTTTTATAATATTTTGATTTGTCAAACAAACCTAAGCTTTGGGATTTATTATATTCTAAGTGTGGTACTGAGGTTCTAAACTTTTGAACTTCTCCTTTTTGACGATGTATACAACCCAGTAGAAACATTAGCTCATTTTTAAGCTGGGCACGTGAAAAGTGGACAATGCCTTGGCCGGAACTGTCAAATATGCACCGAGTGTGCTACCGTTGTACAACGGAGGCATACTGGCAGGAAAGAGAAAATACTGGGAAGAAAAGAAAATAATACCTTATATAGTGCTTTGTTTTAAAGGGCAGCTGGGGATAAGGGGATTCAATCGCCTGAGAGTCATCGTCCCTCACCTTTTAGTTCGGGAGTCAATGTAGAGTCATTTAGGTTTTCTGACGCAAGATTATATGAAAGATGAGCAACTCAACTACCTCACAGGGATTCGAACCTGAATTTCTCGAATACGCGCCGTATGTGCTACCGTTGGTCTACGGAGGCATGCTGGAAGGAGGGAGAAAATACCTTACAACTCGATTTCATTATAAATTTTAAGGAATTATTGTTATTCAACCTATAAGCTAATGTAGAGTTGTCATCCCCATAAACATTGGCAATCGGAAGCTTCAGGTTCAAATTCCAGCGAGGTCATATATGACTTTTTAGGATTTGCAATTGCGAAAACACAATTTTCTATACTGAGGAATATTATAAGGTATAAATCCCTGTATATCATGTGGCGCCAGTTAATCCTGAAACTGAAAGCACTGTCGTGATCACTAGCTTGATTTATTTGACTAGGTATCGCCGGCAAACTTTTATTTCGCACAGAGCTGTGTCAAAAATTAAAGTTACTTATTTCATTTATTATTTTATTATATATTATGTCGTGCAAAATACAATTTTCTGCATTTAGAAACAAGAAGGATTATTTTTAGCGACAATTCCGCTGTTTATCTATTAATTTGTTTCTTGATTCATACTGAGTAGCAAAACACTTTTGCTGAGAGATGACGTTTCATAAATTTAATTAAAGTGTTTCGAGTAATTTCGTTGAATTGATTTACAAGTATTTTCCTAAGGACTTTAACGTTGTATCTCTAGATCTTAATATTATATTTTCCGACGTCAAAGAAAGATTAGGACCTCAGTTTTATTAGGATCTCATTATTGTAAAAATTCGAGATTAAAAATAATATTTGACTTCAGAAATTTGTTTCTAAAGATCTATTTACTTTTAATCGAGATATTTCTTTTATTCGAGTTACTTATTTAACAAACCACATCTCTGAAACTCAAGAACACTCTTATGTGTGCACTTCTCTGTTTTTTCTGCTCTAAATTTAATGATTCGTTTATGTTCTAATTTGATAACTTGTCATTTATGCAACTGCAAAATTTCAACAAAGTATAAAAAAATTTCATACAGTGTTTTGTTATAGTTTGAAATAGATCCTTTCATAATTAGTAATTAAGCTAATTCAATAATTACTACAAAATTGAAAAAGCTATTTGGTTATTTAACATATCTTAGAACTGATGAGAACAAATACAGTCAGTATTATTTACATGAAGATGACACAACCTTGAATATCAAGTAATTTAGAATGCATTTAATCAAAGATCAGAATATTAATTTACAGATAAGCATGTTAAAATTTATCTTTTTAGATGCGAATCAAATCTTTATCGTTACGTATGCATAAAAGAATGGCCAGAAGGGAAATCAAATGAATAAAGTTCAAAAGGATTTATCTTCGGAAATCACGGTCAGAAACCATTGATCGTAAACGGTATGCAGATAATGAAAGCAATGAAATTACCATTTATAGAAGAGGCGAGGCTGCAAGAATGTGCATCGCAGATCCTCATGAAGACAGAGTCGTAGCTAGGGTTTTCAGCGCCCAGGGACAACTGAAGATTTCGCACCCCCTACTGCTTGCCAAGGATGGAAAACATTTAATTCTAAAATGTCGTAACATCAGTTTGGCGCCCCTTGGATTCTACGCCCGGGGACAGATGCCCCCCTTGCCCTCCTCTAGCTACGCCCCTGCATGAAGACTATAACTAGGTAGGCGGTTCTCGAAAGTAGTAAATTGAGTGTGCAGGATTAAGGCGATAGAACGTAATCATCGGTCATAAAAGGGCAAGTCGCAGATATCGTTAATGCCAATTCAATACGGAGACTAAAGCGTAGCAAGATCCAGATATTAGTCGTAAGTATGCATAAAAGTTATGAGGAAGAGTATTTGAGTAAATATGAGAAATTAGTAATTAGGAAATTGCTATATATAGCCCTTCAATTCATATTAAATATTCGCTTTCGCGTTGTGCGTTGTCTTAGCGTAAGCAACCTGTGGTCTGCTACTTCAGAGTAGGCACACCAAGATAATTCCTTCCCCTCAAAGCGTGCCGCAGATACAGGCTAGCAACTGATAAGGTAAAAGGTTAAAACCTCGATTTTTTAAAAGTCCCATAATTTTCTATGTGCTTTGAGGAAGACGGCGACGGACGCTATGATCTTGAAGAGTTTATTTTAAAGCGAAAGATGTATTAAAATGTGGAGGCGTTCCCAACTAACAATCTTGCATTTTAGCTAAATTTTAGCTAAACTAAATTAAGAGACTAAATTTTACTGATAATCTCTTAGAACTCGATGTAATGCTTTAAAGGTCCGATAGATCTTAACGCAAACATTTGGTCACTAAGGCTAAAGCAGAAGCTCTCTGCATAGTAAGAAATAATAATTCACGCTAAAAGAAGAAAACTGTAAGATAATTGCCGTTTGACCTAAGAGAACGTTTTAAACTAGGAAACTTGAAAGCTGCAAAAATTTAAATTCACATCGGTTTGAAATCTAGTGAAATCCAACTGCAGTTCGAAGCAAGTGTTGTAAATAATCATAACCAAAGTTTCATCCAAGGATAACTTGGTACTAGAAAGCGAAAATTCGAGATGAACAGAAAAACCTCCTGGAATTCTTATAACGTTCAGCTCTAGATGGCAGCTTATATCCGCTCACTCTCGGGGAAAAAAAAAAAAAAAAAAACTTGTGATAATGTCTGCTCTTAGTTACCCCCATAGAAACAACATTTGTTAGGAATTCTGGTAACTTCTTCTCTCCAGGGGAAAAGAACTACATGAATATGGTAATTGCCAAGAATATCGTAAGATTAAAAAAGGGCAGACTTTCTTGGATAAATGCAGATGCTTAGAAACAGCCATATTCAATTTTGGCCCAAAAGTGACTTGTGTTCAATATGCAAACTAAAGCAAAATTCTAGAACTCATAGCAGCAGATTAACAACTTAAAATCTTTTCTTGATCAACACATTTCAATACCTTCAACAGTCAAGCTGAAAAAAAAAAGTCGAAAAAGTGAATGGTATTGAATACCTTCAATTTCAGTTTAGATCAATTTAGATGGGTTTCAGTTTAGATCAATTTCAGTTTAGATCAGTTTAGATTAAAATATCTATTTATGAATAACAAAATTACCTCATATGCATGCAGCAACATAAGGAATGGTTTTTACCTGTCTCAGTGGTTTCAACGAAACATCAGCAATGATATATCCGTTATCGCAGATCTAGTTTAATTTTTTTCTCTTTCTCGTCCTTTTATTTCTGTATTTTTTTCAATGCCTGTCAAGTCAGTTTCATAAACATTTAGAAGTCTATGACGACTTTATAAATGGTTTTTTCATTCTATATTTAAATTGCCTATAATATAATGGGAATTACATTTTTATGAAATATTAAAATTTTTAATATTTCATAAAAAAGTAATTCCCATTATATATGTAATCATAGAGATTAGGTTAGGTTATTTAATTCCGGCAAAGCCTCGAGGGCTATCTGCCTAAGGAGAGGGATGCCTTCGTGGAGGACTGGCTCGTATACACGTTACACATGGGGAAAACCACGAAAACACCCATGCAGCCAACCCGTTCGCGGGATTCGAAACTCGGACCGAACTACCAGTGTTCAGCGATTTAACCGCTCGGAAGCTGGTGGGCCTTGTATACATCCAGGACAAAACGTTTAAACTTTTACGTGTGATATATATTGCCAAAGATCCATGAACATGAAGAATAAAAAAAATGAAAAGTCGCTGTTTACACTTTTCTGTCATAACTTTAAAATTGAAATGTATTTCTTCAAATATGAATTCAAGCATGCGAAATATGAACAAAATTTACTATTTTTAATTAAATCTCTTACATCTGCATTTGGCAGATTTCTGAGTAATTCGATTTTATTTCAATTTTAATGCATACTCTAAATCTAGATCTATAAATCGTACGTGTTAAAATATTTTTAATAACTTTTCAGCCTTTAAGTTCAAAATCAAGACTGATTTACAAACTTTGGTGCTTCATAATAAGAAGTTATAAAAATTTCATGTACGAAATTTATGGTTTTTAAATGTGTGGTTAAGTGGATTAAGCTCATGGTGTGTTGGGAGAAAACATTAAAATATCCCTCACTTTTACTTTAGAAAAGGGTAGATTAAGTAATCTAAAATACCTAGGATCATTTCATAACAATTCCTTTAAAGCATATCTGTTGTTTTCCGCTACAAAGTTTTGTTTTGAAAAATTCTGAGTTGAATTCCTTTATAAAACCCGAAGCTGCATTCATACTATTGACATAGATGCTATAAAAATATTTGTTTTATGCTTTTTACTTCCTTGTGCGAAATAAAGGAAGTACAGTCGATTCCGCTTAATTGGGACAGCCGCTTATTTGGGTCTAATGTCAAAAGAACAGATACCAAACTAAGAAGCCAATAGAAAATTTATATGTTTAATTGGGACAACATTCCGCTTAATTGGGACAGTAAATTTAAAATCACAGTACATATTACGAGTTTGTTACTGAGCGTTGTCTTACAGCTTATTGCGCATGCGTTGCCTTACAGCTTATTGCGCATGCGTTGCCTTACAGCTGATTGTGTATGCGTTGCATCACAGGCGAGCGCAAGGGCGTTCTTATTCAATCATCATTACACCTCGTACGTGACGACTGTTTCGATTGTTGCATATTTATTCACTCACAATACACATCGTGCGTGAACAGTGCATAAACTTATTGTTCAAAATTTAACCCTTGCCAAAATGCCAAGAAATGATTTGACACTTTCTAGCAAAATTGCTTTGCTAGATAAAATAAAAAGCCAGTCACCTAATACAAGTTATCGCCGCCTCGCTGAGATAACTGGAGTACCAAAATCTACCATATCGCGTGTCTTACGACAAGAAAGTCAACTGCGTGAGGAACTGGTTTTACAAGAAGGACAAGCAGGGACAGGGGACAGGGAAAAGTGGACGGAGCACCAGAACTTCGTCAGTGACTTTTACAGGTGTTGCTCCGCCGCACTACTGTACCCCGCTGGGCTTTTAGTTGGCCCGCATCGGATGCTAGCCTACCAAGACATTTACATAGTAATTTTACATTAATATTAGATTTTACATTAATATTGAATATACAATTACAAAGACATAGTATACAATTATTGCAAAGAAATTAACCTATTAACAAAAGTTGGATTATGGCAGATTGAAATAACATAATTACTTCGAACATACATACAAACTTTCATTGTACATTGTACTTCATACAAACAATATATTTACATTAGTATATCTAGTTACATCGAATTAAAATAAACATAATTTTAAGGAGCTAATTGAAGGATTCCTTTCTTTCTTTCTTTTTTTTTTTTTTTTGTTTTTTTGTTTTTGTGCATTTTATCATACTTAGTTGAATTACTAAGGCGAATTCTCTTATTAATACATTTCCTTTCATTTTTTTAACTTGTTACACACAAATGCATCAGCACTGAAGTCTTACATTATTATTTTTGTAAATTAATGTATCATAAATACAGAAAATATACATTAGAAAATCACATAATACTTACATTTACACTAATATATCTAATAGAGTCGTATATTATTTATATTATTTTTTAATTAATGATTTAATTATTACATTAATACAGTCCAAATTCTTAATGTAACTATTTTATAAAAACTATTTGTACTATATTTAGCCTGTTTCAGACACTTGCAATATTTCTGAAATCTTGCATTATTTTTGCAAGTTGTAGAATAAGAGGTATTTATACAGATGTGATAGCATCTTGACATATGTCTTCTCTTTTATATGCAAAAAGTTTCTTCATAATCAAGGAAACCTTTTGTTGTAATTGAGGTATCGTTAGCATGCATTTAATGTACTCAGGCGTAATTTGTGACCTTCCTTTGCAGTGTAGCTCTTTTGTGAGCTGGCACTTGAAAACATAGTGTTCTGGGTCTCTCTTTTCCCCACATACGCACTCTTCTGAATCACTCAAATTTCGTGCAAAGTAGTACGTGGGGAAAGGACCATGTCCAGATAAGAATATGTTGATGAAGAAGTTATAAGAGATTGGATCATATGTGGGTTTCTTGTAGAAGTTGAAAAGCCTTCTACCTACTTCTGCATTTTCCCATTCAGTTTGCCATTTTTTTATCATTATCATTACCATTTTTTTAATGTAATTTTTTTCATCATATGTTTCACATACGATTTAGGGAATGGGACATTGATTGGAGGTAGAGATGGGTCTTGAGCTGCATTTTTAGCAAGCGCATCTGCCCTTTCATTTTGGGCTTGTCCCGCATGCGCTTTTACCCACTTTATTTTTATAGATGTTCTCTTGCGCTGTGATAATAAATCGTAGATATCTTGCACTATTGATAATTTTCTTGCATCATCGACAGCTTTAATTGCCGCTTAGCTATCACTGTAGATGGTAACATATGTTAGATGCTTTTGATGAGACCACAAAATAGCGTGTTTTATGGCTGAAAGCTCAGCTTGGAAAACGCTGTTGTTGTTCCTTAGGTGTCCTTTCCATTCTGTTGTTTCTTGTTCTGAGAGGAGTGCAAAGAACGCGCATCCTACTTCTTCGTTTAACTTTGACCCATCTGTATACACGACTGGAAATGAAGGTACACTGAGGGTGTCTTCTTTTGTAGATATTCTGAGTTTTGCATGTACTGCAGGGTGTCTTAGGTAAGGATTTCGTGGTTGTTCAAAATCAAGGGGGCACAGGTTTTGATCTTCTACCTCTATGTTTTTCTTGAGGTGGAATAACGTGGCTAAGTCTGCTTCTTTTGCTTTCAGGTGGAGGTGTGGGATTCCTGTTAATACACAGAGAGCTGCCGTTGAAGTAGTTCTGTATGCTTTTGCTATTTGTAAGAGGAAGGGGCGTTGGAGCGAAGCTAAGAGTCTTTTCTTTTTCACTGTCATAGGGTGAGTCTGCTGATGCCCCGTAGAGGATTATTTTTTCGATCACGGTTTTATAGAGAATGTTTTGCATCCTCGACTTGAGGCCCCACGTTGTGCCTTGCATCCTCGCGAGGGCTCTAGAAATAGTTTGGGTCTTCTTCCGAATTTCCATGAGGTGTGGGATCCAAGAAAACTTTTGGTCAATTTTCAATCCAAGAAATTTGATTTCTTTTGAGATCTTGATTCTTCTATTGTTGATTTTAATGCAAGGTAGCCTTTGTAGCGATTTGCCCGATTTTGGAAATAAAATAATATGTGATTTAGGCTCTGAAATTATTAGTTTTTGATTGACGCAGAGGGAATGGAATATGGAGAGAGTCTCGTTACTATTCTTTTCTAGTATGTCTCTTGAATGCCCATTTGTTACAAAGGCCACATCGTCGGCAAAGGCGATGAGCTTTGTATGGTCCGGCCACTTGTAGGAGGTGATATAATTGAAGGTGATGTTCCACAGGTCTGCACTTAGACAAGAACCCTGTGGACAGCCCCTCGTTATTCTTCTTTCTACTATACAGTTGTTGCTGATGATTATCGTTGCTCTGTTTGTTAGGAAACGATTCATTAGCTTGAATATGTTCTGAGGGCATTTAATGTTGCGCAAGGCTTCAAGGATACCAGGCCACCACACGGAGTCAAACGCATTTTTGAGATCCATGTAGAGTACTGCTGTATGGAGAGCTGAAGATTTATTCCTACGGATCTGCTCTTGAATTTCTACTATCGCATGTGATGTAGATTTGAGAGGTCTGAAGCCGTATTGGTTGGGGCTCATGGTTTCGTTTTTCTCTAAGTGGTGGCGTAATCTGCCCGCGATTGCACGTTCCAGAAGTTTACCTATTGTAGGTAAGAGGTTGATTGGTCTGAAGGCTTCCGGATCCGTAGGATCTTTATTATTTTTCTTGAATAGTATTGTTTGTCCCTGTTTGAGACAATTCGGGAAGACATAAAATTTGAGGCAGAGGTTTAGTAGTTTGTGGAACAGAAAAGGCATTGCGTGGTGAATTATCTTAATAATCCTGTTGTCTAATCCGTCAGGTCCCGGAGCTTTATTATTCGGAAGATACTTAATAATTTTTGAAATTTCTTGTGAGTGGAATTCCACATCGTCTGGAGTATTTGGAGCGGTATTATTGTATCTAATATCGGAATGTGAGTAGCCATCATCTTCTGCATTATCTTTTAGGAAGACAACATTTAGAATATTGTTGAGAATCTTGTCAGTGACATTACCAAGCTGGCTGTTACGTGAGAGTTGATCTCTCGAAAGACCGATATGTGCGGGACTAAAAACTTTACTTGTAGCCATTTTATACAGCTGGCCGTATGTATCTTTATTACTACAGCAGTAATTCTTCCAGCTGCGTAATTTTGCTTCAGTTATTTTCTTTTTGTAATTTGCCAATTGTTGCTTGTATTTTATCCATATTTCCATTTTCAACCCTTCCGGAGCACTTTTCATTTTTCTACGAAGGGCCCTTGTATGTTGCTTTTCACGTCTTAATTCCTTTGTCCACCAGTTAGTCTTCGTAATCTTGTTGTTGTTACGGAGTTTAAATGTGTTGGTCGCTGTCTCCTGTATTGTTTTGATAATTGTTTCCATTAAATCATGGACTGCATCGGGTGATGTGCATTTATCTATAAGTTTCTCCGCATACTGAAGATATGTGGAGATTTTTCTTCCAAATTGCCTTGCTTTTTGCTTTGAGATTGAAAATATTCTTAATTTGAGGTCGGGGATTTCTTCTGATAATTCAAATGAGATGTAGTTATGATCTGAGTGGCTTGGATCATCAAGAACTTTCCATTCTTGTATTTTATTGGAGATACTCAATGTTGACAGTGTCAAGTCCGGCCATCCTTTACCATTTGTTGTTTCAAATGTAGGAGTGTCTGAAGAGAGGTTATGTATATACAGATTGTGTGTAGCAATAAAGTCAGCTAGTGTATGTCCTCTATTATCTGTATTATTGTAATGCCACATTTGATGGTGAGCATTGAAGTCACCTGTAATCACGTGCTGTGATCTTCTGAGATTACAAGATATTTTCTAATGTGTGGAGATTCGGCCCCATATCCTCTCGTGGTGAGCAGTAAATGGAAGTAATTAATAGCTGTTCTGATTTACAGTTAATACTTATCGTCATCACATCTCTATGGCCTAATATAATTGTAGGGGACCACTTGGTATTGGTGACTATAATACTGGCACGTGGGTTAACTAGAGGATCCTTTTCAATAGATTGAAATATTTGCCAGTGAAGGGGAAGGCATCTAACTCACCTTTTACGCAATACGGCTCAGTAATGCAAATTACATCATGATTGTTATTTTCAATTACTTCACTAAGTTGTTCTGACGCTTTATTTCCTCTGCCTAAGTTTATTTGAAGGATTCTAAGCTTGTCCTGTTGAGGCGAATTATTGTGTAAAATTGTCGTAAACAGTTGAGATTGGGGAATTAAAAGGGCGGCGGTAGTACTTGATGGATTCATGTACAGAAAGGGAAGTTTAAATTAACTTAAAAGAAACTAGGTAGTAAGCTAACTATTCTTCTTGCTTTGATGTGTAAACTGCAGCAGCTTTAATTTTTGAGATTTCCCTCTGATATAATGGGCATTTGGGGGAGAATGCAGCATGTGAAGTATTGATGTAGGTTCCATATGTGCAGTTGAACAGTTTACAGTTGATACAATCCGGTACGTCTTCTTTGCAATTCCTTATGGAGTGAGGTCCGCCACAAAAAGCGCAATAAGTCCTAAATTTGCATGCACTACCAGAATGTGAGAAATCTTGGCATCTGTAGCATCTCCTCACTCCGTAGAATTCTGCGATTGGGAGAATGCTCCAATTAATTATAATTTTCCTACGTTCAATACATTTTGATAGAGTACGAGGGGAGCATTCGAGAACCCACTTAATGGTGTTGGGGTTTTTGCCTTTTGTGTAAAAGAGAGGTGAAATCTCCTCTTTATCAATCCTTAGTTGGTCAACTAGTTCTTCGAGAACTAATTTTGGTGGTAATGTATTCGGGATATTATTGATTGAAATTTTCGGTTTTTTAACCCTTGGTGTTTTTATTTCTATTAAGTTATTTGCTTCTTCGGAAACGTTTATGGCGTTAGTAATCTTGTTGAGTTCTTCCTTTGAAGTGCTGCTGATCGCGATGCCTCCATTCTTAATATTTGCTATATAATCAATATTGGCATTTATTTCTTTGAGGGGAAGGATCTGATTTAGTTTCTCTGCAATATGGCATTTTAGCTCTTGCTTTGGGTATAGCAAAATAGTTGGGTTATGTTTTCTTAGTACCTTTGCTACAGCATCAGCATATAAAATTTTAGGAACATTATTATCCTCTAATAATGACGGCATTGTTTCTGTATTAATTAAGTCTGTAGTGGAATCATCGCACTGACATGTGACGGCGTGGGAGGGATGCGGAATACCTATCGGAAACGGAACGTCGCTTACGTTACTGATCCCATTACTTGTAGCAATATCTCTGAGCTCATCGAGCATCTTTTTAAGCTTTGTGAACATTCCTGGTGGGATGATGCGTTTTCCGCCTCGTCTAGTACTGGCTAGATCTAGACATGCATGATAAAGATTTACGGCTCTTATATGCGGTTCTTGGCGTACTGTTGCTGTTTTTTCCGGTGGTAAAAGCATACTTTCCGAGTTGACGGACACTGGGCTCGAAGGACGTGTAGTTTGAGCCATGCTGGAAGCTGACTATGAGGGAATTACTATTATAAATTGTGAACAGTTATACTGTGATAAGTTGCACACACTCCTGAGAAATGTCGTAGTACAGAGATAATTGAATGGAAATGCTTTCTATGCGTAGAGAGCCAATTTTTTTTGTTTGTTTTTTTACGATGAATAATACCAGTATTAATTACTAATCAGATTAGATGAGTTAAATATAAAATATATAACAAAAAACAAGTACAAACATAATAATAGAATGTTAAGAACAAATAGATTCTATTCAGTGCAATAAATGAAAAAAGTAACTAATATAAGAATGTAACTTATTAAAAACATTGGTAAAATGAAATGAAAAATGTTAGGCCGAATATATATTAAGTCAACTGCGTTATTCAGCACTTAAGAAAATAAGGAGTATTAGGCACCTTAATTCATCTCTTTAAACACTAAGCAATTAACTCTGTTTGTTATTAAACTATGCAATGCGTGTGGTATAATTAATCAATTACAGAAGCAAGGAGAATGAGAAGCGGGGACGAATGAGTAAAAAGTCCTACCTTGGTAGCAGTACTTCTTCCGTAAGTTAGACAATCTCCAAGAGAGAAAATTCTCAATTCTTGTTAAGAAAAGAGTGCGAAAACAATGAAACACTAATCTTATCACACAATATAGAGTCTGTACAAGCTGTTACTAAAATCAAAATTTCACCAAAAGCACTAAAATTGAAGTAGATGACCGATAGAGAAGCAAAGTTCACTTTTAAAGTACTCTGGAAGACTTGAGAGGGAATTTCTCTGTCCTGTTTCCGTTTTCTAATTGAATAAAGAGTGACTGCACAATTGAGGAATATCCACTGTCGTAAAAACCGCAAACGTAGTGGGAGAGGCTCTTTGTTCGTAAGGGTCCTGGGGGGGGGGAAGGGGAACGTTGTAGATTCCTTCCTTGTGGGGATTGCTGCGGTGGGATTTCCTCCAGGGTAGAAAGGAGAAAATAAGCCAAATTTTATATTTTCTGAACTATTTGACGGAGAATCTTTTAATTTAGAAATCCTTAATCGTCATTTTCCGCTGATTGTTGTCATCATTTTTTCATGAAAAAAGGGATGTAAAAACTGGAGAAACTGCCTGATGAAGAAACCACTAGTACCTTTTGTTATTAACAGCTTTTCTTATCTCTTTGGAGCTCTTTGTCATAGCTAGCAATACGCGTTCAGGGATGAAACCGTACTTTTTCCTGCAATTTCACAGATGACTCATCACACCACGTGCTAGCTAAATAATCTTACGTAATTAACGTAATAATAATCTGATCACTACGAAAATAGTTCCAAGGAAAACCTGACACGATTGCGCGTCCGGTGATATAAATCTTGAGAGTAAATGATGGATTAAAAAGCCATGTTGTTCTTCCCTTGCATGAACAATGGCGGACACAATGGGCTCCCACAAGTAAACTAGAAATTAATTTAAAACTTTTTACGTATGGATGATACAGGCTTAATCTATATATTAAAACACACGTCTTGGCTTCCTCAATAGTATGGTATGATTTACTCAACCTAATTATGAGGACTTACGCGAAAAATTGCGAATATTGAGGAGCGTGAAAACAGCGACGCACGGCAGTTCTTGGGCGGTAGCTGACATTGGTTTTATTACAAGAAGGACAAACAGGAACATCCAAAAGGAAACGCGAGGGAAAGGATCCAGACGTCCAAGAAGCACTAGATCAATGGTTTTCTATTGTTAGTGGCAGAGGCGTAAATATCAAAGGCCCGATATTCGAGGCGAAGTCAGAGGTGTTAGCTAAAAGACTGGGCTGCATTACTGTGTTATGCTGTACAAATATGTCAGGTACTGACAAACGAAAGCTACTGATCATAGCAAAAACTGCTAGACATCGATGCTTTAAGGGGTTGAGCATGGAGGGTTTAACAGTGAAGTACCATGCAAACTAAAATGCGTGGATGACTTCTGAAATTTTTCGAAATTGGCTTACCAGTTGGGACTGAAATTTACAACATAAAAAAAGAAAAATTTTGCTGATTGTTGACAATTGTGCGGCACACCCTCATTTATACAATCTACAAAATATCCAGCTGGAATTTCTTCCTCCTAATACCACACCTTTAATGCAACTAATGGATATGGGTGTAATACAAAATTTTAAGACTTTGTATCGTGGGAAATTGGTTAATTACATATTAGAATCCATTGATGAAAATTTATTAACAAATTCCACAACAGCCAGAGAGATAAGTAGATAGAAAATGACAGTTCTGCGACAGGTGGGTCAGTGGGTCAGGGGGCGTGGTCAATGACATCACAGAGGGCGGGGCCAAAGGCAACGTCATTACACTAGGAGGCGTGGTTTCGAGTGGAGTTGAGTTGTTGGTAGATTTCTGGTTGAGTTGTAGACCTCCTGCTTTTCATTTAAAGTTAGTTTTTTTTAAATTGGCAACGGGAAATATTTTCTGCATCTTAATTTTGATGAAATGTCGATGCTGCCGTCTCTTGACGGAAAAGTGAATTATATGTTTTAGAAATATATTTTTTAAATCTGGTGTTAAAATTATTCATTGCGCTACTCTGAAAACAATGTAAAAGAAACAAATTTAAAAAAAAAAAAAAAAAAAAAAAAAAAAAAAAAAGACTTTCCTTTAATGAAACTACAAGATATTTTTTTTTTATTACTCAATTTTATTCTGATACTTTTATTCGTTCTAGTTTTCCATGAAACTTTAACTTATTTCTCAGGTTTTCTGTTCATAATAACATATTTATTTACTGTCATATTTTTTTAATACTTAACGTTTCTAATTTGTAATATTTTATCTAATTTCCACATACTAGTTTTTTTTCATACCTTTCATACCATTTCAGCATACCCTGATTTTTAACTTTTATATTATATTTCACAAACAATCCCGCACATGCTGTTTATTTGTTACACTACTTAATTTTAGATGTAATTTCACACTTTTTTTAACGTTATAATGTTCAATATATTCTGAATTTTAACTTCATTTACTTTTTTTAAACCATTCTAGTATTCTATACACACTTTAACTTAGTGGTTTGAAATTCTATTTAAAAAGAAACGTTTATTTTTCGTGATCTTAGTTCTTTTACTAAATTTTCTACAGAATTTCTAATTTCTTTTACATGTTTAACAATATCTTCCTTACATTACCGAATATTTTTTTTAAAAAACTTAAGTCTATAACTGCTAATTGCTTTTCTTACGTTCATGATTTCCCTTCTGTGTTTATATTTCTTAATTCTTATTTAACTTATTTATTATAATGTTTTTATTTCCGTCTCATCACTCGTAATTCCAACATTTTATCCCTTTTTATTCATTTTAACGATATGGATTGTTTTCATTTACTCCATATTCAAATATTTCCTTACAATTTTTAAAATACTTGTTTTATTCTCCGATCATAATAGATCATCTACAGGTTTTACTCAGAAATTTCCATTCACAACTTTACAGTTTAACACCATTTATATCTAAATGTATTTCTTTCTCATATAGCTTTACGATCTTCAAAGTTTCTAACATCATGTTTAGTTTTAAATCCCTATTACCTTTATGTGTGTTGATAATTTTCATTTCTAATTTTACAACCACGTTCAGTGTTTCATCCACACATACCAAAATATTTCTTACATCTTCTGGTATTTAGTCTATGGCATATTTCAGTACTTCAAATGAATTTACACTGCTCACATTATTATTTTTTCATGTTTTAGAGACACTGACTATACTAATTTTACTATTTTTCATACACTAATTGCATCTATATCAGCACTCATGATAAAGTAGCAATTGTTTTGCATCACATGCATAAAGAAATTTTTAAAACCAACTTTTTCAATATCGTAGTCAAATTACTGTTTTCCAGATGGGAATTACCAGTAGTCTTTGGTTTTACTCTGTTACATCTTTTTAAATTTTAACATCTAACTTTTAATTCTAATATACATCTTTCGAACAGTTTTTTTCTTTTAATGATAGCCTTACCTTATTTGTTCAAATTAATTCTTTAATTCACCTTCTTTACTATCTTTTAATACCTTCATAATTCACTATGCAAACGCAATGTCTTTCACTGACATTCTGTCTGTTAATACCACAAGTTTCCTTAATTGACAAAAAGTGAATTATTTCTCATTTCAAAATAGAACTACTATATTTTTGCACAAACATTACCTTCATCCATTCAAGACGCCCCTTAACCTGTAACTGATGTAGCGATAGGAAAGGAGACTCTTATCATATGCTCTTTCGACTTTTGAGGTTTTTAGAACTTCTTTGGCAAGTATATCAGTACCATCAGAAAATATACTTGACATTTTTACTCAGTTTAAAGGCAACATACTGTTATAAGAATGGTTTTAGTTAAATTTATAACACAAATAAACACATTTTGTGCTAAATAGGCATAAACATTTAGATTCAGAATATTTCTTTTTAATCCGATGTAAGACTTGAATTTCATTCATGATACGGATTGTCTCTTGATTTTTTTTGTTTACCTTACACTAATAGAAAATTTTTATTTTGCAAGTTCAGCTTCTAACGAAATAGAAATAAAAACTACGATACACCTGGTGTTTTTAAGAAAAGGAACTTTGATATATTTCTGGAAATATAAATGCTTTTTAGAGTTTTTTTTCTTTCAATAATGTTGATTTTCATTACTTTACTAATTTCAATAATTCTCTTATTAGCTAATATGAATGAAAGAAGATTGTCAAAAATGTGACACAGTATAATTCTTACGAACATACGTACCTTTACCAGCATACAGATATTACCGATTGAAATGAAGAAAGATACAGATATTTTACTCCAATCTACATTAAATTAAAAAAAAAATATTTAAACTTTCATACATTCCAAAGAATAAACGAAAACTCAATAGATATTGTCATGTTTGTATATATGAGATAAAAGTTTTATGAATGGTATTTAAAGTAATGCTTAGAACTTCATAAAAGCGAACATTCACTATGTTAATACACATATCATCAGTTATTTACATAATTCAATGTAATATTAATCATTACATGTACTATATGCATATATATTTAAAGTTTAATTGTCTTACAATTGAATAATTAACTATTGAGAGAAAGAGGTTCATATCTTACACTATTTAATTCACATGGAACAAATTTTTCCATCAACCACATTGAACCGCGTTTATTAAATTCGCCAAAGCTCTTTTATTTCTGCATTTTCACACTCACGACACATTTTAAATGTAACTATTCATTACCATTTCAAACACCGATATCATAACTCAGTGTAAAACTACATCATAACTCATTTTTTCCCTACTAACTACAATTTTATATATTCAAGAAGTACATCTAAGACATGATCATTTTCTATGTTCTAGCAAATCGATTCAATTGCGAACATACTATTAAGACTTGCGATTTTAGAAGACTTGCATGTATTAACGATGTCAACGTTTCTTCGTTTTTATAAGATTCACATCAAATCATGTCGCATTCGAATGTGGTGTAAGAGATCACTTTTTCTTTTGAACACTTGTAAACAATGGATGCACTTTATAAGAAGAGAAGTATCATGCTGTTTCAAAACATCATCATCAGCATATTTCTGTTTCTTTTGACACCGGCAACATTTAAAAAAAAAAAGTTTCCTGAGATATTCTTCAAATTCTGTTTTACTTGAAAAAACGTCCGAACATTCAATACGATGTAAAGATTCATATTGTTTTAAATTCTTATGCTCACCAAATATTTTTTATCATGATTTTCTCTTAAAAGTAACTTTATTAGTTTTCATATCCTTTTTACATGAAAAGAACTTGTGATTATTCACTACAAAATTCTAAGACGAGAAGCTTCGCGACTTTTCAAACTATAAACTTAAATTTCTTAGGACATACACTACATCTGATGGTTCTTTCATGAGATTTCAAATATCTCTTCAGATTACTGGTATTCAAGAAACCTCGCAAATATATCACATAAGTTCAGCGAATAATCGCTTCATAAACTCTTAAATTTTCAACACGAGTGAATCACTTGAAGCATATACTGCACTTTAAACATACAATACTTAAAAAAATTGTTATAAAAAATAAAAATACATTCATTTCACCAAGAAGCTTTTCTATTTAAATACATTTATTTATTTCCAAAGAACAAGTTTCTGTATTATACATAAAATATACTTAGAATTTTTTTCATTAGTTAATATCAAATTAACAACAATATCCATTTACTGACATTTGATATACATGTTTGCTTTAAAATTAAAACTAAAATTTCAATATATTTCTATTAAAAAAACATAAGGAAAAAAAATACTCATAACATCAACCAAAGACAGAAATTTAAATAGAATAGCTGTACTTATATTAGTGCATTTTTATAATCTTCATAACATTTCGATTCAAAAAACCTATTACAAAATAAATGAAACATTTTTTTCTGCCTTAAAGAATCTCTTATATTTTTAAAATTAATACATAAAAATATATCTTCACCAATATATTTAATTCTATCCTCAACACTTATTATAATGCAATCATGTCTTGTTTGTGAAGGATGATTTACAATGCAACCTTCGCATTTATATAGCTTTCTTATCACAGAATTTAATTCAGTTTTGATAGAGTTTATGAGTTCTTCAAAAAGTTCATCATCATCACTTACCATATCCGAACAATTGTTTTTACATTTGATTTGCAACGGTAAAATAATTTCAAAAAAACTTTTATATAAAGTATTAGATACATCAGGAATAATTTCTTTCAATTTTTTTAAAATATCACAGTTTACTTTTAGGTATGTAGGTTTTAGTTTAAAAGAATTTTCATCTTGTTTAAAAACTTGTTGAAAAGTACACTCACCTTCTTTGTTGAAAACTACCAACTCATTATTGCAAATGATGCTGGCACTCGTATAGACAAGATTAAATTCATATATTTTTAAGGAAAATTCTTGCCATGTTGCAGGAGTTATAACAACACCGCGTGTTATAGGGTATAATATTTTATTTTGTTCCACATTTTCACGTAGATGAATGTTCGTTCTGTTTTCAAACTGATTTATGGACACAAAATATCCCCAACCAAGAGTCCACTGTGCAATCAACTTCGAACTTTCTTTTTTCTGTTCTCGATTATTCGGCATGAAGATATTTTCAGGAACAGACTTCATATAGTGGGCAAACCAGTCATCCTCTGGAAGTTCATCCTCATTATCTTCCAAGCGTCGTTTTTTAATTTTCGAAATTTTTATGTTTCGGAATGTGATACTAATTCTAGGATCTTTAACGTCAGGTTGAGAGGGTATTCCGTGCATCCAAAATTGATTCGTTGGGGGTTTCATTACAAGGAGAGTTCCATGAGTTAAGTCCACGCTTCGAGATGTGAAATTTCGCCTGGTAAATACCATTTGACGTTTTGCACCTAAACTGATGATAGGTATATCACTTTCAGGTTCGAGACAAGTTTCATTGTCTTTATGCGTTGAAAGTTTCGCCACTCCGTCAGGATAATAGTTCAATAAAGCAAAATTATATTTTTTGCCAGTTATCGTTTCAACATAATCTTTTACATTTAGAAGAGTTTGAGTCCATGGTTCTGCACAAATGCTCGTTCTAGAGAATTCGTAACTAAGTCCTTCATCACCAAAACCGAGTACTTTTCTTCGTGGAACATACTGAGTCCCATTAATTTCAAAACTAATATTTTTAAAATCATAATTTGATAGTTCCTCTAGCAAAATATCAGCTTCATTTCGTGAATAAAATTCTTCGTATAATTCCACATTTAACTCCGTATCACATATATTCCTCATATTCGCTTTTGAATCTAACGACAATTCTGAATGATATAGAAATACGTAGCATTCTTAAATAGCAAAAATTATCTAAAACATACATTAACGAAATGATTTCATCAACACTTATCGTAATACATTCTTGTCATGTCTTGTTTGTGAAGCCAGTCTTTCCGGCGTCATATGTGTAAAAAAAAATCATGATAGGATAGTGGGAAAGAGTTATAGTGTCCTAATGTTGTTATTCTGAACCTCGATATTACATATATGCATAAGGAGAATCTTAAAAGCATCATTCACTTATCATGATAGAGTAATGGAAAATTTCTAAAACTCTGATAATCATACGCGAAGAAGTCTACAGCGCTTATCAAGGGTCTTCCTTCACTTCTGTATGTACTGTCAAATTTGGAATAGCAACAATAACCTTAAGATAATACATTCTTTCGCATACATTCTTATGCATATATGTAATATCGAGGTTCAGAATAACAACATTAGGACACTATAACTCTTTCCCACTATCCTATCATGATTTTTTTTTACACATATGACGCCGGAAAGACTGGCTTCACAAACAAGACATGACAAGAATGTATTACGATAAGTGTTGATGAAATCATTTCGTTAATGTATGTTTTAGATAATTTTTGCTATTTAAGAATGCTACGTATTTCTATATCATTCAGAATTGTCGTTAGATTCAAAAGCGAATATGAGGAATATATGTGATACGGAGTTAAATGTGGAATTATACGAAGAATTTTATTCACGAAATGAAGCTGATATTTTGCTAGAGGAACTATCAAATTATGATTTTAAAAATATTAGTTTTGAAATTAATGGGACTCAGTATGTTCCACGAAGAAAAGTACTCGGTTTTGGTGATGAAGGACTTAGTTACGAATTCTCTAGAACGAGCATTTGTGCAGAACCATGGACTCAAACTCTTCTAAATGTAAAAGATTATGTTGAAACGATAACTGGCAAAAAATATAATTTTGCTTTATTGAACTATTATCCTGACGGAGTGGCGAAACTTTCAACGCATAAAGACAATGAAACTTGTCTCGAACCTGAAAGTGTTTAGGTGCAAAACGTCAAATGGTATTTACCAGGCGAAATTTCACATCTCGAAGCGTGGACTTAACTCATGGAACTCTCCTTGTAATGAAACCCCCAACGAATCAATTTTGGATGCACGGAATACCCTCTCAACCTGACGTTAAAGATCCTAGAATTAGTATCACATTCCGAAACATAAAAATTTCGAAAATTAAAAAACGACGCTTGGAAGATAATGAGGATGAACTTCCAGAGGATGACTGGTTTGCCCACTATATGAAGTCTGTTCCTGAAAATATCTTCATGCCGAATAATCGAGAACAGAAAAAAGAAAGTTCGAAGTTGATTGCACAGTGGACTCTTGGTTGGGGATATTTTGTGTCCATAAATCAGTTTGAAAACAGAACGAACATTCATCTACGTGAAAATGTGGAACAAAATAAAATATTATACCCTATAACACGCGGTGTTGTTATAACTCCTGCAACATGGCAAGAATTTTCCTTAAAAATATATGAATTTAATCTTGTCTATACGAGTGCCAGCATCATTTGCAATAATGAGTTGGTAGTTTTCAACAAAGAAGGTGAGTGTATTTTTCAACAAGTTTTTAAACAAGATGAAAATTCTTTTAAACTAAAACCTACATACCTAAAAGTAAACTGTGATATTTTAAAAAAATTGAAAGAAATTATTCCTGATGTATCTAATACTTTATATAAAAGTTTTTTTGAAATTATTTTACCGTTGCAAATCAAATGTAAAAACAATTGTTCGGATATGGTAAGTGATGATGATGAACTTTTTGAAGAACTCATAAACTCTATCAAAACTGAATTAAATTCTGTGATAAGAAAGCTATATAAATGCGAAGGTTGCATTGTAAATCATCCTTCACAAACAAGACATGATTGCATTATAATAAGTGTTGAGGATAGAATTAAATATATTGGTGAAGATATATTTTTATGTATTAATTTTAAAAATATAAGAGATTCTTTAAGGCAGAAAAAAATGTTTCATTTATTTTGTAATAGGTTTTTTGAATCGAAATGTTATGAAGATTATAAAAATGCACTAATATAAGTACAGCTATTCTATTTAAATTTCTGTCTTTGGTTGATGTTATGAGTATTTTTTTTCCTTATGTTTTTTTAATAGAAATATATTGAAATTTTAGTTTTAATTTTAAAGCAAACATGTATATCAAATGTCAGTAAATGGATATTGTTGTTAATTTGATATTAACTAATGAAAAAAATTCTAAGTATATTTTATGTATAATACAGAAACTTGTTCTTTGGAAATAAATAAATGTATTTAAATAGAAAAGCTTCTTGGTGAAATGAATGTATTTTTATTTTTTATAACAATTTTTTTAAGTATTGTATGTTTACAGTGCAGTATATGCTTCAAGTGATTCACTCGTGTTGAAAATTTAAGAGTTTATGAAGCGATTATTCGCTGAACTTATGTGATATATTTGCGAGGTTTCTTGAATACCAGTAATCTGAAGAGATATTTGAAATCTCATGAAAGAACCATCAGATGTAGTGTATGTCCTAAGAAATTTAAGTTTATAGTTTGAAAAGTCGCGAAGCTTCTCGTCTTAGAATTTTGTAGTGAATAATCACAAGTTCTTTTCATGTAAAAAGGATATGAAAACTAATAAAGTTACTTTTAAGAGAAAATCATGATAAAAAATATTTGGTGAGCATAAGAATTTAAAACAATATGAATCTTTACATCGTATTGAATGTTCGGACGTTTTTTCAAGTAAAACAGAATTTGAAGAATATCTCAGGAAACTTTTTTTTTTTAAATGTTGCCGGTGTCAAAAGAAACAGAAATATGCTGATGATGATGTTTTGAAACAGCATGATACTTCTCTTCTTATAAAGTGCATCCATTGTTTACAAGTGTTCAAAAGAAAAAGTGATCTCTTACACCACATTCGAATGCGACATGATTTGATGTGAATCTTATAAAAACGAAGAAACGTTGACATCGTTAATACATGCAAGTCTTCTAAAATCGCAAGTCTTAATAGTATGTTCGCAATTGAATCGATTTGCTAGAACATAGAAAATGATCATGTCTTAGATGTACTTCTTGAATATATAAAATTGTAGTTAGTAGAAAAAAAATGAGTTATGATGTAGTTTTACACTGAGTTATGATATCGGTGTTTGAAATGGTAATGAATAGTTATATTTAAAATGTGTCGTGAGTGTGAAAATGCAGAAATAAAAGAACTTTGGCGAATTTAATAAACGCGGTTCAATGTGGTTGATGGAAAAATTTGTTCCATGTGAATTAAATAGTGTAAGATATGAACCTCTTTCTCTCAATAGTTAATTATTCAATTGTAAGACAATTAAACTTTAAATATATATGCATATAGTACATGTAATGATTAATATTACATTGAATTATGTAAATAACTGATGATATGTGTATTAACATAGTGAATGTTCGCTTTTATGAAGTTCTAAGCATTACTTTAAATACCATTCATAAAACTTTTATCTCATATATACAAACGTGACAATATCCATTGAGTTTTCGTTTATTCTTTGGAATGTATGAAAGTTTAAATATTTTTTTAATTTAATGTAGATTGGAGTAAAATATCTGTATCTTTCTTCATTTCAATCGGTAATATCTGTATGCTGGTAAAGGTACGTATGTTCGTAAGAATTATACTGTGTCACATTTTTGACAATCTTCTTTCATTCATATTAGCTAATAAGAGAATTATTGAAATTAGTAAAGTAATGAAAATCAACATTATTGAAAGAAAAAAAACTCTAAAAAGCATTTATATTTCCAGAAATATATCAAAGTTCCTTTTCTTAAAAACACCAGGTGTATCGTAGTTTTTATTTCTATTTCGTTAGAAGCTGAACTTGCAAAATAAAAATTTTCTATTAGTGTAAGGTAAACAAAAAAAATCAAGAGACAATCCGTATCATGAATGAAATTCAAGTCTTACATCGGATTAAAAAGAAATATTCTGAATCTAAATGTTTATGCCTATTTAGCACAAAATGTGTTTATTTGTGTTATAAATTTAACTAAAACCATTCTTATAACAGTATGTTGCCTTTAAACTGAGTAAAAATGTCAAGTATATTTTCTGATGGTACTGATATACTTGCCAAAGAAGTTCTAAAAACCTCAAAAGTCGAAAGAGCATATGATAAGAGTCTCCTTTCCTATCGCTACATCAGTTACAGGTTAAGGGGCGTCTTGAATGGATGAAGGTAATGTGTGTGCAAAAATATAGTAGTTCTATTTTGAAATGAGAAATAATTCACTTTTTGTCAATTAAGGAAACTTGTGGTATTAACAGACAGAATGTCAGTGAAAGACATTGCGTTTGCATAGTGAATTATGAAGGTATTAAAAGATAGTAAAGAAGGTGAATTAAAGAATTAATTTGAACAAATAAGGTAAGGCTATCATTAAAAGAAAAAAAACTGTTCGAAAGATGTATATTAGAATTAAAAGTTAGATGTTAAAATTTAAAAAGATGTAACAGAGTAAAACCAAAGACTACTGGTAATTCCCATCTGGAAAACAGTAATTTGACTACGATATTGAAAAAGTTGGTTTTAAAAATTTCTTTATGCATGTGATGCAAAACAATTGCTACTTTATCATGAGTGCTGATATAGATGCAATTAGTGTATGAAAAATAGTAAAATTAGTATAGTCAGTGTCTCTAAAACATGAAAAAATAATAATGTGAGCAGTGTAAATTCATTTGAAGTACTGAAATATGCCATAGACTAAATACCAGAAGATGTAAGAAATATTTTGGTATGTGTGGATGAAACACTGAACGTGGTTGTAAAATTAGAAATGAAAATTATCAACACACATAAAGGTAATAGGGATTTAAAACTAAACATGATGTTAGAAACTTTGAAGATCGTAAAGCTATATGAGAAAGAAATACATTTAGATATAAATGGTGTTAAACTGTAAAGTTGTGAATGGAAATTTCTGAGTAAAACCTGTAGATGATCTATTATGATCGGAGAATAAAACAAGTATTTTAAAAATTGTAAGGAAATATTTGAATATGGAGTAAATGAAAACAATCCATATCGTTAAAATGAATAAAAAGGGATAAAATGTTGGAATTACGAGTGATGAGACGGAAATAAAAACATTATAATAAATAAGTTAAATAAGAATTAAGAAATATAAACACAGAAGGGAAATCATGAACGTAAGAAAAGCAATTAGCAGTTATAGACTTAAGTTTTTAAAAAAAAATATTCGGTAATGTAAGGAAGATATTGTTAAACATGTAAAAGAAATTAGAAATTCTGTAGAAAATTTAGTAAAAGAACTAAGATCACGAAAAATAAAGGTTTCTTTTTAAATAGAATTTCAAACCACTAAGTTAAAGTGTGTATAGAATACTAGAATGGTTTAAAAAAAGTAAATGAAGTTAAAGTTCAGAATATATTGAACATTATAACGTTAAAAAAAGTGTGAAATTACATCTAAAATTAAGTAGTGTAACAAATAAACAGCATGTGCGGGATTGTTTGTGAAATATAATATAAAAGTTAAAAATCAGGGTATGCTGAAATGGTATGAAAGGTATGAAAAAAAACTAGTATGTGGAAATTAGATAAAATATTACAAATTAGAAACGTTAAGTATTAAAAAAATATGACAGTAAATAAATATGTTATTATGAACAGAAAACTTGAGAAATAAGTTAAAGTTTCATGGAAAACTAGAACGAATAAAAGTATCAGAATAAAATTGAGTAATAAAAAAAAAATATCTTGTAGTTTCATTAAAGGAAAGTCTTTTTTTTTTTTTTTTTTTTTTTTTTTTTTTTTTTTTTTAAATTTGTTTCTTAGAGTAGCGCAATGAATAATTTTAACACCAGACTTAAAAAATATATTTCTAAAACATATAATTCACTTTTTCGTCAAGAGAGGGCAGCATCGACATTTCATCAAAATTAAGATGCAGAAAATATTTCCCGTTGCCAATTTAAAAAAACTAACTTTAAATGAAAAGCAGGAGGTCTACAACTCAACCAGCAATCTACCAACAACTCAACTCCACTCGAAACCACGCCTCCTAGTGTAATGACGTTGCCTTTGGCCCCGCCCTCTGTGATGTCATTGACCACGCTCCCTGACCCACTGACCCACCTGTCGCAGAACTGTCATTTTCTATCTACTGAGATAAGTTCAAAAATTACCCTTTTGCAAGCAATACAGTTTGTCGCTGATAGTTGGCGAGCTATAAAAGCCACTACAATACAGAATTGTTTTACAAATTGTGGCTTTAAACCCCTAGAAATTTCCGAAAAGTTAAGCAACGAGGAAAATGAGGATATGTTGCAAGTTCCTATTTGTATTAACTATGAAGAATTTTCAACAATAGGTAACAATTTACCATGTTACGATGATAATGAAAACTGTGAGGATTCAATCGTAGAAGGTATTAAATCAAAACATGGAAAATCAGACGAAGATGACGATGATGATGATGAGTCGCCTGTGACTAACCATGAAGCAAAAAAAAATTATTTCCACGTTACAGCGTTATTTTATGCAGGAAGGAAATGAAGAAAGCCCTGCATCCGCACTGAATATCTGCGCTACTTTTGTAGAAACGAAATGCTACAAAAACAAAAAACAGACTACACTTCACTCATTTTTGTAATTTTAATTTAGAATTTTAGATTCATATTAATTTTAGATAAATATTAATACATAATTTTCCCATTTGTAATTTACATTTATTAAAATTATGGAAAAGATATGTATTGTTTAATTTATTACCGGTTATTGGCCTTAGTTTCCAAAACCAAATAAATTTATTTAAAAAACTGTGAAATTCGCTTAATTGGGACAAAATGCCCGGTCCCGATGTGTCCCAATTAGCGGAATCGACTATATTTAAACCGAAAAATTCCGGTTACCGATAATTTCGCCCGCTATTGAATGCAATTTAACTACGTTTCTGCGTGGTATCTGTACATAAGGACCTTTTCCGCAAACGAATTACGAAACTGATTTAAAATGGATTCAGAAGAGGTTTTTTGTGGCGTCTGTACCTACGTAAGTACGAAAGTATCTCGCATAATTCAAAAACGAGTAGCCTGAGAACGTTGATATTTTGTTTATAGGACTGCTATAATATGGAGTTGTGCACCTCCCATTTTGATTGCAATCGGCACCAAAAGTGTATAAATACATATATAGGTAGGTAGAAAGTAGTATATTAAAAATTGATAGACCTAGTTGGTGAAAAAATTACGCATTGAGCTGCAAATTTTGAATTAAGATTGAAAGGAAAAGGACAGTTAAAAATAGCTAAAGCTTTACAGTTCATTTGATTAGATAAAGCTTGATTTCGTAGTATAGGTTTTTAACAAAATTTGTTTAGTATTTTCTAAGTGGCAATTTGGATTTTGTTTTTTCAGTTTTCTTCAATTTTATTGTATTTTACGTAGGTTTTTTTCGAGTAAAATTTAACTGCTTTCGTTTAGTTTAATTGTTTTTATATGATGTTACTTGTAAACTTAAATTAGCTGCATCAAATGAACTTTAAAGCTTTTTAACTGTCCTTTTCCTTCTAATATTATATATATATATATATATATACACATATACATAATATTTTATATATATATATATATATATATATATATATTAGAAGTTAGAGGAACGTTTAAAAGCTTATGCTAAAAATACATTTGACTCTATAGTTCCTTAGCAAAAATGCAAAATCATTCAACAACTAGAAACAATATAAAGTAGTAAAAGCAATCTCGTAAAAATTAAATGTTAAAATTAAAAGTCGAGATGATTTCAAAATCAAAAAGGGTTGGAAAAAATTAATAAATTTTAACTCAATAATTTTAAAAGGACTTTTGTAAAATTTAAACATATTTCAAAAATACATGATAGGTACAAAAAATTGCAACAAATTGTAAATAGCTCAACTCGAGGTTTGAGTCGGATTTATCAAGGGAAAAGCAGCTCAAACCTTGAATCAAGTTAATACCTATAGCGCATTTCGTCAAACGATAATTATTGAGACTATAAAAATAATTTCACTAATAGAAAGTTCCAACTTAATGATCTAAAAAAAATTGGTAAGTCTCAATTATATTGCTCTTTTTCCGATGCATAATTTAAATTGAAAATGTAAAACTTACTATTTAACAAGAAAAAGCTTTACGAGAAAACTCAGTTATGTAAAGGTACAATTAAAATAGAACGAGGTGGAATTTAAATTGTAAATGTAAAACTTACTATGAAACAACAAAAAAAAAGCTTTACACGAAAGCCCAGTTAGGCATATATATATATATATACATGCCCACTCTGTTTATATGTTGGCAAATTGTACTTTTTTTTTTTTGGTTTTAAATTTTATATTGTTCTTTAAATTTTTTATGCCTTTAATTAATCTGCATGGAATAGTTGTAGAATTATTAATAATTTAAACGTTGTTTAAGTGCGACTAAGCCTAATTTTTTTTTACCGTAGCTGCCATATTTGTATATTTTACCCCAACGGCTATATTTATATAATTTACTATAGCAGTCATATCGCGTATATTTAACATGCATAATTTGATATATACATGTAGCGATCAAGTTTCAAACTTAAATACATTTTAGGATACATTCACTACCAAATTCAAATTTTCTGCTAAATATATTTTGTCAGAGCATTCAGTACCATTCAGTACCATAGCATTTTAGTGATTTTACTCAGTTTAATAGACTGAGGTAATCCAGAAGGTAACAATATGCAAAGTATATTTATATACCGATTAATAACATTGATGATGCTTTTTCATGTCTTAAAACTCTTTCAAAAGTAGTAGACCACTACTCAAGTATATATATTGAATAACAAAGATTTTTCATTCATAATTTTGTATTACGTTTAATCATCAATTAAACATGTTGCTAAATAAAATTTTTAAAAAGGGAGAGAGAACTTTTTTTCATTGCTTAGTTAACCCAAAGTTATTATTTTTCAAATATACAAAAATAAAATGATAATATGACGAAACATGTATTTTGGTTAAACCATTTTGGTACTTGGAACATAAAATAAAAGTAGAGAATACTGTATCAAGGGTATCGAAAGACATGTACAGTTTTAAAGGTACCGTAAAATTGCTGTTGCAAGTTATTAAAAAATAACTAAGATGTGATTTTTGCGTAAATGTTACTAAACTATACAAATTTCTAGTGTCCATCCAACAATGAATGCTTCTTTTATGCGGAAGTGACTCACTTTCGATTTGCTTGGAAAGTTCATCTTTATTGTAGGCAGTATTTGTGGTAAAAGGTTTTGTTTCTGGTTCCTTTTCTATAAATCAAAGGTGAAATTTTATGCATTCAGCAGCTGATCCGCAACAATAGAATTTATGAAGAACCGGGTATGGAGCAACTACGCTCACATTATTATAAACTCCTTAAAAGCTTTTATGAAAGACAAAAAACAATTAACAACCCGGCCATTAAGATTTGCAATTATGACTCAAATGACCTAGCAAATATGGACAGGCCCATGGCCCAAATGACTGTATATATTATGTAATATTTATTATAATGCATTTACAATTTATGCTACCTTCTCTTATACCTGCTATGCATTCTTTGTGTCTTGCTTATCAGATTCAAATTACCAGTGTCCAACCTTGCCTTTATCCACACGCTCACCGACTCGACGACTTCTGTCCTACATTCATTTGACATCGCTTAGTACTTTAATTAGCATTTTCTAACTTCTGAGTTAAATATGAATTCTAAATTATTAATTATTCACTTTAAAAACTTTATTATTATGAAAAACAAATTATCTTAGATATCTTTTAGGTTATTTCTCATACCATTCCCAATTCTAAAACTGTTCAACTAGGGGTAGATCCTTGTCGCTCAGGTACCCAAGTGTACCAAACACCGTTCCACGGATGGAAGGAGCTGATGGAAGAAACTGACCTGAGGTGGCCATGCTGTCTTTCTACCCTTCTTATATAGTACACAATACCCTAATATGCAATTTCTCCAGATGCGTTGTATTTGTAGTTCTTCTTTATTGTTAGACAGTCTTGCTAAAAAAGTATTCTCTTGCGGTTCCTTATCTTAAGATTAAATATAACTTAGTGTACACTCAGGGGATAATGGAAGATCCTTTGTTAGGAAATATAAACCATATCATTTGAAACCTTCACATTTCTTTGTTCATTAATAAACGAGGCGGAGGAATTGTTATGAATCTCAAATGGAATTTTAAGTGCTTCGTTATTTTTAGCAAACAGTTTAAGGAAGACCTTTACCTTCTAAGGTATAAAAATCTAGGTTTCATCATTTCGCCAAACTGATTTTTTTAAAAGCGAAAAGTACTGAAACAGGAATGTTTTAAATATTTGCATCATTTAAAATATTTTTGTAATCAGACGTATATATCTAGTCCCAAGGGATCTGAAAATAAAATACACGTGAGGATTTTTGTGAACACACACGCACCTATATATATATAATTTTTATTTCAACTAGTGCAATACTTATTTCTAGAATTAATATCTAAGACTTAATTGCAATTCATATAGGATGTGAAATCGAGATCGAGATCTGAAAAATTAATTCATACTTTGTCTTTCAAAAAATCATATTTCACTTGCTTTGAGAACACGAATAGTATTTTACTTCTTTGTTTGCATCAAATACTTTTCCCATCATGAATGTCTAGACATGAAATTTGGGACAAAACTATAAACTTAAGCCCTAAATTCACTTCTTAAAGCCGCAAAGAAAAATATTCCTTATTTTGACATATTTCGTAACATTTTCCTCAATTTAAAGGCTTTAATTCCACATCATCTATAAATATACAATATATGTTTTCCAAAGAAAGATTTATATTTCTCTTTCATGAAGGATTCCTCTTTCGCGACGAGTTTGTTGCCTAGTCCATTACATTGGTCTTCTCACCACATCTCATCTTGCTCTTCGTCCCTCTTTATGCTACTGGCCCAAGATATAAAAATAGTTCCTTTTTTTGGAACGCCGACAGCAGCTTTTATATTCCGTAGGCGCATCAGAAGCTTTCAAATTTTATACTCCACAGCAAGAGCTTGTTCCTTACTGGATCGCATTTCAGAAGAGTTGTTTTTTCCTTTTCCTTTCACTTTTTCCCGCTATAGATCTTCTAGGAAGTGCTTTTTATGGTCTAAAAGCCGATTTTAGTGGTTTGGTAAGAGTTTGTACGTAGTTAGAAGGAGTATGGTATGAAAAAGATAAAAAATATATATGAGAAGGAAAAAATGTTTCGGAAGGTATGTAGGCCAATAACGGATTCGAAAAGTTTATGTTATTGGATACTTTTGCTTTTGCAATTTTTTTTTTTTTTTTTTTTTTTTTGAAAGCTTATACTGTTGAATGAAACAAGCCGATATTTTTTGTTGTATATACAAAAAGGGTAGATATAACGTAACCTACGTCAATTATTGAACGAATACTTGAATAATGTTTTAAGAAAAATTAATTAGAGATGATATTTCTCTAATACTGAGAGACATTTTTTTAAATATATGGTTTTTTATTCAGAAGCAAAAATATAGATGTTTTATGTTTGCATTCGAATTTTAAAGAATACTTATACATGTATACTAAATAATTCTTTAAGTGTTTAATTTGTAATTTTTAAAGATTTCTGTAACAACATTCGTAATTTTAACAGAATGTCAATATTTATCATTAAAATTAAATAACAAAAAAATGCAGTTTATCCTTATTGCACAATAATTGTGTTTGTTTAATCATGGTAGAGAACGCGAGCACCATTTCTCTAATCAAAGTGACAACCTCGTAGAGTATTTGTATGAAAAATTATTTGTATTCAAGCCTTATGTGGAAAACTTCATGTAACCGCAGTCAGTCCATTTGACTCAATTCGAGTCTACCAATGCACGATATTTTATTCACTTAGCTGCTGATGGACTTTAACTAAAATTATGTTTTTCTTAGATGAAAGTGTGAAGAATGTAAGAAAAATGTATTTAATATAAGGTTTTGTGAAAAGTAGAAGCACGAAATAACATTTATTGTTGCCTAATAAACAAAGCGTCGTAAACAAATGATATCATAAACGATATCATAAGATGTTAGATCACAGAAAGTAGTTTCATATGTTGCATTAAAAATTCAATTTTAATTAGAAAATGAAGATTAATTTCTAAAGGAAATGTTTTGAGAATACATTATCGTAACTGGTACCTAAAATAAGCAAAAACAATGAATTTATTTTGTTACAAAGTGCAGAAAGCGCTCATAATTACCTAAATCTATTGAAGGAATAAAAGCAATTATATTAAATGTTAATGCAGTAATTAATATTAAAGCAGCTACGCGACCAGCCCTCATCTGGCTTTAAATGCATCAGAAAAGTGGTTAAAGGGAACACCAAACATTAGATTTAAAAACTGCACAGGAATTTACTCCGTAGAACAACTTTATCAAAAAACCAAACCACAACAAAAAAAGAAAAATCAGAAATTTCAATAAAAATGTATTACATATAAAAAAATTACAAAAGCAGTTAAAAATTACATGAAATAAGCAATATCTCTTAACACAGATATTAATTATCCTAATAAATAAATTAACAAAATCTTAAAATTTCAAATAATATTAAGGAAATTATGAAAAAATTATTATTATGTTATATTATGTTTTAATTATATGTAATTGTATTTATATAAAAATCATGCAAAACTTTTTATATAATTAAAATTACATACAATTAAAACATAATATAAACAAATTACAATGAAATAAGCAATAAATCTCATATTTTCAAGAGAAAACAATCAGCAGTCCGGTATCTAAAGCAATGAATGAAAAAACCAAACTGTTGCCAAAACCACATTTCTAAAATAATGAAACTATCATCAGAAAGCAATAACTAATCAAAATTATGCTTTTTGGATCACATAATTCAAAATATACAAACCTCTTTACCATTACCTAATAAATGGAGAAAAAAGGGGAAAAAAAAGAAAAAAAAAAAAAAAAGGAAATTCTTTCTGTTATGCCTCGCGAGACACATGCGCGTCAGAATAAGAAGACTGTTATGTGTGTGTTGCGTGCATAATTAATAATATTTTATCTCATATTTTCAACAGTTGGCAGTACAGTATACGAAGCATTGAATGAAAAACTGTTACCAAAATCACATTTCTAAAAGAATGAAACTATTCAAAATGATGAGATTTTATCAAAAAAGAGGAAGTAAAAATATCTGATTCGAATTTTAAAAAAAATCGCTTCGAGGTGCATTGGCTCTTGCCTAGATGCACCTATGTACACAATTCCGTAGTCTTGGGTCTATTAGCTTACGCGCAGCACGAACGAAAGTTTTTTCTTGCGGTGAAGCGCTAGCAAAGTTAAAACTAAATAACTCTTACCAACTTGACGGCTAGAATACGACTATAGCCCTTTATGAGAACTAAGAAGCAGAGACAAATAAAATCAACTTGAATTTCTCCTATGCACTTTGCAGTAGTCAAAGGCATTTCACGGAGGTAATACTGAGCTTATAATTCAGCATTTTAGCAAGATTGGGCTCAACTGTCGTGCCACACGATGCTCTTCTCAACGGCATGCTTAATCAGTGGGATAACCTGTACAAATCTCTTATCAGGAAATAATCAAGGTCAAATGAGAAGTCAAAATTCAGGATGAGGATAACAGGAAACTGATTAGAAGGATATAGGACAGAGAGCGTAATTGACATATATATACGCACTGTTTAGCCGTTACATATTTAGAACGCTTATTTTTGCATACAAAGTTAACATTACGTAACAATTACACACAAAAAAACAATATGCAAAATTTACATAAGTTGCATAAAATGTGGATATAAAGCGATATACAGAATTATAGTACGTAAAGTAACATATAATGAACGTAAATAGCCATAGTGATGAAGAATGTTAACATAACAAAGGTTGCTCTAATTTAGTAAATTATTTGTGCTAGAAAGTTTTTTTTTTTTTTTTTTTTTTTTTTTTTTTTTTTTTAGTTATTGTTAAGAACGAAGATAGTTTCAAAAATTATAAAAGAATAATGTGAACAGTTACTGTTGCGGATATTATGGTACAGCTTATCATACATTTCTAAGCAATTTAAACTAAAATAAATACATAAAACAGAAGAACATTATGTTACAATATGTTACAATTATTATTCGTATTTTCAAGCTAGAGGAATGCTATTTCGGAGAGAAACATAATGAAAATATCTTTAATTATGTACATTTACCGGATTGAACATATTTGTGCAGTTAGGATTATGACGCAATATTTAATATTCTAAAATAATATGAAGGCAGATATGTTCTTGATCAAATTACGTCAATATAAGTTGCAGCCACTTTCAAGCAACGCTCAATATCATTTACTGTAACGGGCGCTATAGGTAATGTTGCTGGACCATGTTTGTCGATTGTCCATTGATGAGTGCACGTATATGCTGTGCCTCCAGTCATACATAGACAGCATAGTCTCCAGTCAAAGATAGACCTTCCTACATAGACCGCAACATCCCTTTGATCAGAATGATGTAAATAGTTCAGGATATATTAGTTTAATTCAAGCATATAAGTCACGAAGTTAGCTTGGGTCAGATAAACTGACGAAATTCTTGATATGGGTTTCGAGCACTATTTCACAACTAATGCAATTTTCACAGCGGCACTGCTTTACAAGTGATAAATTTCAGTGCTCTTTATTGTGGATATATTATTTATGCTCTTCGATGTCGCGTGCTAGGGATCTTTTTAATATGTTGTTTTGATTTGTATTTATGTAAAACTAACATCAATCATATTTAACCTAGGAAGATCTGACAAAAATGAAATTTGCTAGTAAGACTTTCTATACTGGTAATGTTCTGTTACTGAACTGCAATTAAACTCTCTGAATTCTTTGTAACTCCGGTACCTAATAATAAGGAATATTAAATCGATTATTGCTTCATGCATTTTTTTTCATTTATTTATTATTTGACTTTTATCAACAAAATTACGGATTTTATTGTTACATTTGTGGTATAGTTTCTAAATATCTGGTTGTAAAGGAAGTTTCCAACCAAAAGACATTCTTAATAAAGTTAGAAAAAGAGACATGAAAGCAGTACCTTTAGTGCGGGTAATAATCACTATCCAAACCTATGGTTTCCTGCCAACGTTTTGGTAGTTTTACAAAGACTTCGGCCCAGAAACTTGATGTCGAAAAAACAGATCAAGCTCATTTTGGGCGTCCTGTGCTGAATGGAAGACAGCACCAGCAAAATGTAGCTGCAGGTGTGAAAAATGTAAAAATCCGAAGGAGCGATGTCGGGGCTATATGCTGGGTGCGGCAAAAGATCCCGTTTGAGTCCTTACAGAGTCCAATCAGTGAATGCAGACACATGTGATCTTGCAATATCTTGATAGGACATTATTGTTTTTACGCCGGAATTCAAATCGACGTTTTTCTTTGATAGCAGCATCAACATGGACTAGCATCTCGCTGTCAACTTACTTTCAAGGGTTTTGCCTTTTCCAGATACGCTTTGTGGATAATACTACGGCAATTCCACCAGATACAAAGCATGATCCTTTTGTAAGTCAAACTGCGCTTTGCGACTCTACCAACGGGCACACTGGGTACAGAGCAACCCCCTTTTCGGCCTATGTTGTTAAAGTAAATCCACGTTTCAGCATAAATGACTATACGGTCCAGAATTTTGTCCTTGCTTTGATATGCGAGCAGATTAGTGCAGGCCACGAACACGTCTGTCCTTACCTGCTTGAGTCAGCTCATGAGGTACCCAGCGGTTGACTTTGCACGTCAAGTTTATGCTATGCTCAGAGCGCGACTAATGGACGTGGCACTAACGTCTATTTCCTTAGTAGGCTCTCGAGTGGTTGCATACTGGTCTAAAAGTTTTGGCAGGCGGGGCTCATCAACATCAGTAGGCCGGCTAGAGCACTCTGCTTCATGAATATGATAGCTCTTATTTTCTAACTTTTGGTACCTTCACAGTATCATATGATCCAACATTAGTTTCTAAAGCCGTACACACATGATTTGGTGACGCGGTGGAGCTGACGTTTTGCAACAGAACTGGAAGTAAATGATGGTTCTAATCTGGCAGCATGATAGCTCCATTTCTGACACCTTGTACTTAATCATAACGCTATTTCTTTACAAATTTAACAAAATAGTGTTCTAAAGTCTCTTTCTTTCAAATGCCGAAAAATGTTTGACAAAATATGATTAAGCATGGTGCGCAAATGTGTGCGCTGACGACATTTGCGGTAGCGGGAAACATTCGTTAAAACCCGATAGTAGGCATTGGCTACATTTTTTGTGTGCTTAAGAGATTTTTTGTTTTGTTTTACAGCATTTGTATCTCTGTAGGCTTAGTCGGCATTTGAAACTCTGTAGGCTATTTAGCTATGAAAATAGCTTACAAAAAGTGTGCATCTTCTTGAATGCCAGTTATCAGATAGATAGAAGCTCGATTGAAATTGATCATAAACACCACTAGAACCAGTCAAAGATCTGTTGTGGCAGCAATCTCATTTATGAAAACTAAAACGGAAGATATATTGAGAGAGAATTAAAGTTTCCATCGCTGATACATCTCCTGACATGAAGAACGAAATTAAAGCAAAATGTCTTAGATGCAGTGAATCAGAAGATATTGGCCATTGAAAGGAAAGTCATCAAGAACCAGAAAATATAAAATTTGTAAGAATATCAAAGTGAAATATGTAAAGGAAATGATTAACGTAGAAATTTCTGCCATCAAGCAAGAATATGAAGAATATAGAATAAAAAGTTCCAGAATCGTATCCTACTTCTTTTCCTGTTTGACTGTTTTCTGTTCTTACTAAATTATTTCCATATAGTGGAAAGCATCGGGGAAAGTCGAAAAATTAATTTTGAAGCTATACCGTTGGAAAAGAACTGAATCTCCTTCTTTTAAGCTTCATATATCACGGAATCTTGTAATTATTTCCAGCTAAAATTCTTGCTAATTAGAGCTAATGAAGAAAATATTTAAAGTTCTAAAATAATTCTTTTCAAATATCAATAACAATACAGTACTGGAGCTGCAACTTCAAAAAGCACAAAAAGAAAATTTCTCCTGTGCGTAAAGAACAGCAAAGTCAAAATTATCCGCAAGTCAAGGTTTTATGAAGTATTTACAGAGACAAGTAATATGTAATCTGTATTTCACAAAAATCTTTATTTCTCGGTGGTTGTCATAAAATGTGTATTGAAAACGCGAAGTAAATCTTGTGATCTGCCCCACATCAGAACTAACGCGATTAATTTAAATCACGATATTATTCGACATACAGCTATCGGCTTTTGTATTAGGTTCCATCCTACAAACTTTTAAATATAGAGAACGAATGAAAATGATATAGCAAAACTGCATTCACTGTGTAAGATCATGTAATTGTAACTTCTGATAAATCCAGATACTTGCAGTCTGAGATTTGACTTTACAAAGAAAATGGTTTTGTTTAGATGTGAAGAATAATGAACTCCGTAATTCTATTAAATAAATTACAAATGTTCAAAATTAATGGAAATGTATAAAATTGCTATCGATTGCTGATGAAGATATATTACTATTTCTCCTTGAATGAATACATAATCATATTTTTAGGACAGGACAGTAATAAGTAAGCAACACACCTTAACTGCACCATACGCGAAATAATATATTCCCTCCAGAATATAAGGCTATAACTGCACAGCCCCCCATAGGGGAATATATTCCAGATCAATCTAGAAATTGTTTAAAATTAAACAGCTAACATTGGCATTTATCACAAATTTTATATTTTATTCAAATTTATAATAATATGCACTCGTCATTGCATTACGTTATTAACTGATTTATACAAATACGGATACGATGTTTGAAATTTCCATTCATTATACTAAATATAAATTTATGTATCACAGTATTTGAAATATAAATCCTTTATTGTACTATTTGAAATGCATACTTTGTTATGTAAATATTAAAATACTCGTATATTTTTATTTTTATATTATAGACTGTATTTATTGTCTAGAATATTTATGTTATTTCTAATGATACTTATAGTATTTTAACTATATGATTCTTATTATTCAGGGAAAATTATTGGTAATTTAGAAGTATTATTTATTGAATTATTTCCAGCTAATAGAAATTGGAAAGGATTACTAGTAGCTCTATTATGGTCTTAACACAGAAAATCGCACAGATGTAATCTGAAAGCATAAACGACAAGCCAAGTGCTTTCAGAAGAAGTAATGAAATTGCTTCATGCGCTGTTTTCAAAAAGATTACAACAGGATCCTGAAATCGTGAGCAACAATCCTTATGAGCAACCCTAATCGATTCAATAGTTTAGCGCTGCTTCTGTGCTTAGCATTGTTATGCCTGGATTCAATCCGTGGAGAAGTTTGGCATGTTTGCCAGTGTTAAAGGCGCACTTAAAATGCACGAGAGACAGAAGATAATTGGAATTTTCTCATTGGATTCTCCTCAAAATTGAAATGAAACTATGTAAAGTCGCACTTTCACCTATAAGGTGTCCTCCTTGAAAACATTCGAACTAATCCCCCGCTCATGGCTGCTTTAAAATATGTGATTTTTTCAGATGTTACTGTCATACAAATGGCATAATTTATAAAACCAAACACTAATTAATTAAGCACTGATAAACTGCGTAATGAAAATTACGTAAAAAAGAAATCTAGGGACATACGGGTCAAATCTAGGGTACGGTTACTAACGTCCCTTTCACTTAATGACGTTAGTAGGAAGTGATGCAATTTCAGAGGGACACAAGAAGTCATTCGCATTTAAACAAATCGATTTTCTATCATTAATTTCTAGGGAGTATGCAGTCAGCCTTTTATTTTTCTGGTAGGTATTTAGTTTTAGTTTATAAATATTAAAAAAAAAACTATTTTATTCAAGTTTTGATATTTATTAAAGTTTTTATACGTTTACTAGTTTAATTTATGAAACACATTAAAATAATCTGAACTTAAATAAATGTTTATGTATATTTAAAGGTGTAGAATTCAGAAGAGGAGAATGGTGAATAGGGTGCAGGAGGCAAAAAAATTGTGCAAAATAGCAATATTATTAATTTTCCTTTAATCCGGTGGTCACCTTCTTCCATTTCAGTTCTCAAACAAGAAATGATCAATACCATTTGGCTAGCTTATTGTCTTTGAAATGACGTTACACCAAAACATGCTTATGATTTGCCTAAATTCGATGACATTTTAAGACAGGGTGGATTGACCCCTTGGGAATCGATGAGATTTCAAAGGCCATCAGTGATGATTAAGAGTCGACAGCCGAACATGCGCCGGCAGTTGATCGGCATAATATAGATCCTTTTGATTACAAAAACAAAAAGGTTTATTAAAACTTATAATTAATTGTTAATTGATATAATAGTGATATATATTCATTATTTAACACCACACACAACAAACTGCAAGGAAGAGATATTATTCTCAATAAAGCTAAAACGATTGTTTTTCCTTTTCTTTCTAAAATTTATTTTTTTTATATCGATTCCCGAATCAAAAGTAATTCAATTAATTTGATAACTTAATACCATTGCTCGTGACTGAAAAATACTGTTTCCACAGAAGATACATTAATATAACAATTGTTATATACAAACCACTTGCAAAATTAAAAATAATAATAATAATACTCGTTTTAAGTCATTAAAAATTAAAAGTGCCAATATGGCTGATCGAACCTTTGAACTGCGATGTATCTGGTTTGATATTATGATGCAAGAAGTGTTGATTACATTGAACGAAGACGTTTAAGTACGATTCCTATTTAAAATCCATGGGCACGAAAAATTTCTGAAATTAAAATTCATCAGAAAGACGTATCCTAAAATAAAAGTTGATAATGAACCAACATTACTGAATTCTCCTTCTTCTTATCGAGTGAAACACTCGACTACAGAAAGTAATACTACAGAACTTTAGTAATTTACTACAGAAAGCAAGGCACAAGCTGAATAATTTTGAAGGAATAGATTTAAGAATTAAATTAAGCAATTTTATCTCGAATATTAAATAAAATTGCATCAATACATCAAGTGCAGCCATGGCATTAATTAAAATTGAACTTTTGCGCAATTCATTGTACAAAAATAATTTGTGATTTTGTTTCTAAAAGCTTTTTATGTTTGCAAGATTAAAAGTAATAATATTATAACTGTTATTTTTATATTCTTAGTCTAATTATTATTTTTAATTTATCTGCGCAATTACTTGAATTACGACTGTAGTGTATGCTGTATATTAGGGAGGAAATTGTCAGGTGGTCAATGGCCCACCAGCGGCCGAGCAGTAAAGTCGCTGAACACTGGTAGTTCGGTCCGAGGTTCGAATCCCGCGAACTGGCTGGCTGCATGGGTGTTTTCGTGGTTTTCCCCAAGTATAACGTGTATACGAGCCAGTTTCTCTTAGAAAGTCTTTCACGAAGGCATTCCTCCCCTCAGGCAGATAGCCCTAGTGTGCTTTGTCATAATTAAATACACCAATACCAATACACCAAGTCAGGGGGTCAATAATGAAAAACTTTCTTTCAAAAGGGAAGAAAAGCGTTGAAAGACTCTGTTTTAGAATATTTCGCTAAAAAATGTTTTTAAGCTGTGCACTTGATTGAATTCTGAAGGCCATCGTGAGAAGGTCTGAGACAATTATTTGACAGTTTGAACTTATCCTTTTAGACTATGGAACCTTCCAACGACTTTGGTTTTTATTGAAGAAACGTTGCCTTTTCTCACGAACTTCCGTCACATGGAAAAATGTATGAATAGTTGAGAAGGATCTAGAACATCGAAGTTATATATTATAGGAGCATAAGGATACTAATTTAAAGTTGCTTTATTTGCAGTGTCAACGTTTTGGGCGCAAAGCTACTTTTGTCATGACGAACACCTGCTAACCTTGTCATAATATTTCCACAGAAGATTAAGCAATGATCCTGACAAATCTAAGGTTGTTTGTGGTTAGTTTTGCTCTATAAAGTCCGACACTAAGTGCTTTTTTGGTCTATGCATTTACTTCTAAGTTTTGTTAAAACTTTTCAAAAATTTCAACGTCTGTATTTCAATTGACAGAAACAAAACAAAATTTCTGTTTTACCGACAAATCTGTATAAACATTAAACATAGTGGAGTCGAATCTCTGGACCGTCAGAAGCCTGTAATATTTATCATAGGAACTTGGGGTTTATAACATGTTATGTCAGGCAAATAATGAAGATTATTTTTTTGGCTCAAAATTCCTGTTATTTTATTTTTAGACATTCTTTGTATAAAGTAATCTTAAGATGGAAGCATGGAAGTAGACATAGTTTTTGAAGTTTGCCAATAGTAGAAAATGTTGTTAACTTACTCTCGAAAGTAAAAAAAGGTAATACTCCTTGCGAAAAAAAAAACAAAAGGAAATGCTACATAAGCTACTTGTAGCCGACGAGTCACCATTTACAAGCGAGCTTTTATTGATTTAAACTACTCAAATGAATATTAATATCTACAGCCACAGTTGCCAAATTACAGCTTTAAAAAGACTTTTATTGCAGTTGCTAAGGCAACAAGAATCAGTGTAAATGTTACGCTGATTCGTTTTGCCTTAACACCTCCAATAATTGTTATTTGGCGAATTATTCTAACTAAGATTTAACAAGGCATTTGTCTCCATACAAATGGCTAGAATAAAAATAGATCAAATGTTTCACAAGATATATGTATCAGTATCTTCAAAATAATGCTTCAAAAAGCATTATTGCCTATTTCCGTAATGAGTGAGGAAGAAAGCACTATTTCGAAATTTCTCGCATGGCGTAATCCTACATCACAAAGAGAGACTCAAAAAGTCACACGCTGACTCAGGAAATCAAATCTAGTATGATTTTCTTATTGCGGGCCTATCATCTCTTGCTGAGGTGTTTACTTATTTTAAAAACTGTAGTAAATCTGTGAAGGAAATGTGCACATGGATAAAGGGTTTGGTACGTTTTCTGGACATTCAGATGCCCGATACCTTGGTCTCAGTCATTCGATAGGTGTATTTGACTGACAGGTATATGCAGTTTGTAACCTTTCCCAATTTCTGTTTAAACACTTGAGACCTTCTAGAATTTTAGTTCACTCTTAGTAGCAATGAAAGGTTTTTTTTTTTCAACGTATGTGCCATGCTCCAACACGATTTGTGTTCTTGGAATATTCAGATGTACTCTGTCGAATATCCAACAGAAATGTAGAAGATATGATGAGAGCCTTCTATTTCTGGTATTGTACCTGATTTGACAGTATTATAATTATCCTTGAACTATTGTACTGTATTGTATATTCAAACCACTGTACTGGAACCACTTCATTTCCTTCATCCCGATTAAGAGGTTGATCTTATCAAATTCGCGTGGAATATCACACGTAAGAAAAGCAAGAGTTGGAATGTTCAAAAGATTCAAGCTAAAACTTTCATCTTCGGATGCAGTTTGACAAGCCCTGATGCCCGAGAAAGAAACACCTCTTACTGACAGAATCTAGGATTCGTGACTAAAAGAATTAATTGCTGCTTTTCCAAAATCACTAATAATGTAAAGATAATTTTATTCAAGGTCATGTTCAGCAGCAATGTCTTCCAAATTTTGAAATAAATGAGTGTAACACTCGGAATTTGCTGGTTATTGAAACAAGAACAAGAGGAAATACTCTTGTTTTTGTTTCTGCATTTTCACCAGTTTCAGCAGGTGCGGGGATGTATACATTTGAAAGAGAAGTACTGGAATAGTTTTAAATCCATGATTCAATAAAGGCCTCCTTTCGATAGTGAAGCTTCTTTTTTTTGTCGTGAACAAGACTATGCGTTAAAGAATGAATCATTTCTTAGAAAAATTTCAAAACCAATAATTCTAATGGAATATCAATATTTTCCAAAGTAGTTGACTTTGGAGGCAAAACCTCTTTACAAGATTTTTTTATAACCTGACGAAGAAGCATGGTGATTAGATGATAAAAAGATTTTACTCCGAGACAGCATTGGGTTCTTCTTGAATAATGTGGTACGTCAAATGATACGTCACGAGTTTCGTGGGCCTTTCTTTTAAAGCCCACGTTTATTATATACTACTACAGCAACATAATTTTTTTAGCATCATGTACATGATTATGTTCCTTTTGGTTTCGAAGATGATGCTGTTCAGCTATTATAAGTACAGTGTTTACATACCTTCCACAGTTCAGAGTTCTGTCCTTCTTGCGACACAACGGAAACAAATTACCTCTATTTTTACTTCCTTGTACGAAGTAAAAAGGAAGTATTGTAATCGCGAAAAGCTTCAGGCAGCATATTTTAACGAAAATATCCACTTTGACCACTTTCGAATGCAATTTAACGATGTTTTTGCGTGATATCTGCACGTAAGGACAAAATAAGACTCTTTTCCTCCAAAAAAACTAAAAAAACTGCTTTAAAATGAATTCTGAAGAGAATTTTTCGTGGCGTCTTACGAACGTATGTACGTACGTGCGTCCGTACGTATCTCGCATAACTCAAAAACGAGTAGCCTCAGAACGTTGAAATTTTGTACATACGACTACTATAACATGTAGATGCGCACCTCGTATTTTGGTTTCAATCGGCCGCCCCAAACGTATATAAATATGTTTATAGATATATCCACTCTGTTACCCGGCTCAGCGATCTCAGTTTCTTTACTCTTATATGTCTGTAAACTGCACTTTTTTTGCTTTAAAAATGATTGAATTATGTTGTTTTTATTTTCCGGTTAAGAGTTTTATGCCTTTAGTAAATCTGTATGCAATATTTTTAAAATTATCAAAAATTTTAAAGTTGCTTTTAAGTGCCGCTAAGCCTTTATTTTCATGGCGGCTGTGATGTATGGGTGACGCCAACCAACAAGATGTATAGAGGGCGCTAACTCTGAGTCTGGAGAGGCGCCAAAAGTTTAGTTTCCAGGAGGGAGACCGACAAAGAGGTCATACGGAAGGCTCGTGGGAGCCATTAATGAAACCGAAATTCACTTTTATTACTTTATATATTTCAGTTATTATTATTGTAGTTTAGTATTAGTTTTGTGTTTGTAAAATAAATGTTTAAAAATACAAGAAGGTGGAGTTATTTCTCTATGAGGCGATGGATGAAGAAGGGATGTTATCACACGCTCTCTTATGAGAACCAGAGCTTTAGATGACGGTAGAGAAACTTCAAGAGAAGCAGGTAGGAAGCTTTTGATTTTATTTACTCAAAGTATAGATGTATTGAAGATATATATATACATGTGTAAGATATATATAAATTAAAATGTATAAGAATACTAAGAAAGAAGACTTAGTAAACCTTCTTGGTGAAATTGAAGATACACAAACTGTTGGTTTAACAGTGGTTAAACTTAAAGGTAAAATTGAGGACAGTAAAATATTTAAAGATGATCCAGAATTTGTAATTGGATTATTAAACTCAATAGTTGAGGAAAGAAAAATTAGAGAAGAAAATGAAATAAAAGCTAGGGATACACAGTTAGCCTTAGAAGCTCAAAAGGTTGAACTTGAAAAATTAAAATTAGCGCAGCTAGAGAAAGAATTAGAATTAGAAAAAGTTAGAAGTCAGAATACAGTTAAAGATGGATCTCGCGCAGATAAAGACATGATTACAGGTTCGGGAAATTATTTAGAAAATTTGATAAAGAGTGTTAAAACGTTAACTATTCCTGTTCCGGGAAGATCGGAAAATTTCAATTTGTTTTCTCAAACATTAGAGAGAGCATTCATAACTAAAAATGTACCACAGGAGCTCAAATCCGAAATTTTGATTAACATTTTAGGGGATAAGGCAACTAATATATTATTTTACACTAATGAGGAAGAACTAAAATGTTATGAAACCATTAAAAAACTAGTATTAAAAGAATATCCGCCAACTGCTTATGAATGTTTAATGAATTTCCGAAGAGCACGACGCGATCCTAAAGAGTCACATGTTCAGTTCGCTTCTAGACTGTCTGCAAATGTCCAGTATTACTGTCAGTTACGTGAAGTTAATAACTTTGATGCACTTTGTCAACTAATGATTTCCGACAAACTTTTCCAAACGTTAGACAAAGAAACGGCAACTTACATTAATATTAAAACCGGAGAAAATTGGTTAAAACCTAAGGATTTAGCTAAAGAAGTTGACTTGTATTTTGTAAACAAAGGCAAATCGTTAAACGAAACCACTTTTAACACTAATGATAGCTAAATCGTCCCATTCTTCAAGAGAATCGAAATATATTCCGCCTCATATGAGAAGCAACATAAATAAAAATAAATATCCACCCAAAGACTGTTACATATGTGGAAAATTAACGCATCTCGCTAAATTTTGTCCACAAAGAAACAAATCGGTAACACAAAACCCTCCTCTAAAAAAAGAAACGCCAGAGAAAAATACTAGTGATAAAGTAATAGCAAAAATCGGATCTTCATGCTTGTCAAATGAAAGTTTTACGCAACCATTGCAAAAAGTAAATATTTGCGTTGCAGGTAACGAAATCCAAGCCATAATTGATTCAGGTGCTGAAATTTCTGTTATAAATCCGAAACACATATCAAATTTCTCTATTGAGAACAACTGTAATATTGACTTGATTTCTGCATTCGGAGAAACCATATCAGCTAAAGTGGCTAGAATTCCTCTATCCATCAAAAATACTGATAATCCTAATTTATTGAAACCTGTCGAAGTATTAGTAGCTTTAACAGAAAAACTTCATATTCCCTGCGTAATTACTCCAAATGTTTATGATTTGTTGACCTCTGAATCTCATGTGCTTACCGCGAATAGTGATTGCGACACAGTGTCTCCATCACAGATACCGGAAACGAGGAGTCATGAGTAAAAACAATTCGAAGGCGAAAGCCGCGCTGATTTATTTATGACAGGAGGAGAGCAAGATTTAGTCATAAGTTGCATTCAGGGCGAAAACGAAAGTGGCGTGGGTCAACATTCAGATGCCAGTATTTTTAAACAACAGCAAAGGGAATGTGAGACATTACGCAGTATCTATAAAAACGCGCAAAGAAATAAAAATAAATATTTTTTAATGGATGACTTGATTTATCATACTGAAAGAATTTCCGGAGAACAAGTTAGTCAATTGGTATTACCTAAAGTTAGAAGGAAACAAATTTTAAAATTGGCTCACGAATATATTTTTGCAAATCATTTAGGGATGAGAAAAACAAAAGAAAGGATTCGTTATTCATTTTATTGGCCAAACATGTCACGAGATATTGAAGAATATTGTAAAACTTGTAAGGAATGTCAATTACAAAGTGAGTGAGTGAGTGCACCGCTATGATGGCTTCCGACCACGGACATGAACCAAACGGAATTATATACCATTACGGCGGGAAAGACTCCAGAGTAAGAGAAAAAACTAACGATCATACCCATAGTTCCAGTTCAGAGGCCTGAATTTCCATTTGACACAGTGAATGTAGATATAATCGGTCCAATTTAACCTCCATCAGCACGTAAACACAAATATGTACTATGTTTAGTCGACCAACATTCTAGGTGGCCAGAAGCTATCCCTTTGAGAACTATTACAGCAAAATCAACATGCGACGCATTATTAGAAATCCTTATGAGAACGGGCATACCTCGGGTAATAGCTAGCGATCAAGGTAACAATTTTGTTGCAGAATTAACACAAGAATTCCATGCCAGATTAGGAGCAAGTCCTAGATTTGCAACACCAGGACATCCACAAAGTTCGGGATTAGTTGAACGGTATAACCAAGTTCTAAAACGTATGCTTCATCATATCATTAGAAACGACTCTAAAAATTGGGACAAACATATACCATACCTGTTATTCGCTTACCGCGAAATTCCAAATTGTACCACGGGAGTATCCCCATTTAAATTAATGTATGGAAGAGAGGCCAGAGGTCCGTTGTCAGTATTAAAAATCGTCATGGTCAGGAGAAATTCCATTACCAATAAAATTGGGTAAAAGTGCTGTTGATTATCTACAGGAGCTAAAGATGAATTTAGAAATAGCAGCAGAGCAAGCATCTATAACTGCAGAATTGAAACAAGGTGCATATGTAAGATATGCTAATCGAACACCTGTTGAAGCTATATATAAAGAATATATCGCTATATATAAAGAATTCAACCCTGGAGATCAAGTGTACCTGCTGATTCCAGATTCCAGTAATAAATTATATGCCAGATGGATAGGACCTGCAGAAATAGTATCTCGTTGTAATCCAGATTCTTACAGAGTCAGACTGACAGATGGTACAATAAGAAGAGTACATGTAAATAAAATTCGAAAATTTAATCCAAAGGTACAGGCAGTAGGTGTAATATTTGAGAACGAAGAAGAACTAGGAGAAGTCCATTCCACACCCAGTGTGAGTGACAAGTCCGATCATTTTCATCTTAGCGAAGTAAATTTAAGCCATTTAGATGAAAAGGAATGAAATGATGAACTTGTTAAGAAAATATGAAAACTTATTTATAAATAAGTTACAAATTGCCAAAGTAGGAGAACATAAAATAAGATTAAATGACAATGAAAGGAAGAAGACATATGTTTATCGAATTCCAGAAGCATTGAAGCCTCAAGTAGATAAACAAATCGAAGAAATGTTATCAATGGGATTGATTGAAGAAACCAACGCTGAAATTTCGTACCCTATTGTATGCGTTATGAAAAAAGACGGTAATATTCGCCTTTGCGTTGACTTTAGATCCCTTAATGCAGTAACGAAACCAGATGACTTCCCTATGGAAAATCCTAAAGAGCTCTTATTCTACATTGGAAAAGCCAAAGTGATATCCAGCATTGATTTACTCAAAGGCTATTGGGCCATACCATTAGAAAGAGAGAGTCAAGAATTAGCATGTTTCAAGACACATCGAGCTCAGTGTCAATTTAAAGTCATGCCTTTCGGGCTACGCAACGCCGCTGCAACATTTCAGAGAGTCATGAACCAGGCCCTTGCTAAATACAAAGATTTTGCTCGAGCCTACGTCGATGACATAGCTGTTTATTCAAATAATTGGAATGAACATTTAGTACATCTTGACACCATTTTTTCAAAACTGTTAGAACTACAGTTTTCCGTAAATCTCAAGAAATGTTCCTTCGCTAAAACTCATATTAAGTATCTAGGACATATCATCGGTTCCGGCAGTCATCGTACAGATCCAGAGAAAGTGGAGGCTATCCAGAAATTAGCTAGACCTCAAAAAAAAAAAAAAAAAAAACAATTGAAAAGCATTCTAGGCCTATGTAATTATTACAGAGACTACATTCCACATTACGCCGAAACAGCTTATCCATTAACCGAGCTCACCAAAAGAAGAAGTCCTGAAGAGCTGTGCTGGACAGAAAAACACGACGAAGCATTCATTAAATTAAAGAAATGCCTAATGGAAGCACCTAGTCTTTATACCCCTGTTCCAGGGTTACCTTTTATAATTCAATGCTATGCATCTTCAACAGGTGTTGGAGCCTGCTTATCTCAAAGGAAAAACGGAAAGTTGTACCCGATTAGTTACGCCAGCCAGAAACTTACCAAAACACAACAAGCATGGCCAACTATCGAGAGGGAAGCTTATGCTGTTATTTGGAGTTTGAAAAAGTTTGAAACTTGGATTTTTGGATCACCTGTGGAACTGATAACTGATCACAATCCGTTAACTTTCATCACAAAGAACGCACCACAATCTTCTAAGTTACAGAGATGGGCTTTAGCATTACAAAAGTATGATACTACAATTTCACATTGCCCAGGTGCTAAGTTAAGCAATGCTGATGCGTTGTCCAGACTAGAGACTATTGAGTGACTTGTGTGAAAGAAAGAACTTTCCATAGACATTTATGAACTCTTAATATTATTACTATTTATTTGTGTTTTTCTTTTTCAGCTACTCTCCTAGAGACTTTTAAGTATATCATAGACGCTTTAAGTATTCTATTGCATTAGAATTGTTTGAATACTAATTTTTAATCATTTATATATTACAGTTTTAGAAGAAGTCTTGTAGTAGATGTAGAACTAACCTGTATAAATATTGTGTTATATATCTTTCAACTTCAGTATCGATTGATTTGTAGACTTTAGTAGGAATGTAACTCTTTCTTTTGACGTCACCATAATTTGTCATATTTCAATAGGCTTTCACCCTATTTCAATCTTGGATGGGGGTGTGGTGTATGGGTGACGCCAACCAACAAGATGTATAGAGGGCGCTAACTCTCAGTCTGGAGAGGCGCCAAAAGTTTAGTTTCCAGGAGGGACACCGACAAAGAGGTCATACGGAAGGCTCGCGGGAGCCATTAATGAAACCGAAATTCACTTTTATTACTTTATATATTTCAGTTATTATTATTGTTGTTTAGTATTAGTTTTGTGTTTCTAAAATAAATGTTTAAAAATACAAGAAGGTGGAGTTATTTCTCTATGAGGCGGTGGATGAAGAAGGGATGATATCACAGCGGCCATTGATTGTTTACATTTGAAACAGCAAACTAGTGTATTTGTTGCCAATCTAGATAAACTTAGCTTAACAACAAAGATAATGTCTTCATTTATTATTGCCAATTAAATCATGCTTAATCCTTTCTCGAATTTTTTCGAGGAAATAAGTGTTTAAGATTTACTTCGTGATTTTTAAATATAGATATTTTGAGTTTTTATGTATTTTTGCCGCGCTTGCTTGTCGAGAAGTGAGGACTGAATTAATTGAATGAGAAATACTCAATCGTCTGTGAAAAACTGTTTCTTTTTTGTTTTGTTTTCTTAATTTCTTTTATACATCATTCTAGCTTTATTATAGTATTTGAATAGAACATGTGGCAACGATTAGATAATTATATTCTTTAAATGATATAAATTTTGTGCATCATTCTAGCTTTATTATAGCCGAAATTCACTTTTATTACTTTATATATTTCAGTTATTATTATTGTTGTTTAGTATTAGTTTTGTGTTTCTAAAATAAATGTTTAAAAATACAAGAAGGTGGAGTTATTTCTCTATGAGGCGGTGGATGAAGAAGGGATGATATCACAGCGGCCATTGATTGTTTACATTTGAAACAGCAAACTAGTGTATTTGTTGCCAATCTAGATAAACTTAGCTTTGCAACAACAAAGATAATGTCTTCATTTATTATTGCCAATTAAATCATGCTTAATCCTTTCTCGAATTTTTTCGAGGAAATAAGTGTTTAAGATTTACTTCGTGATTTTTAAATATAGATATTTTGAGTTTTTATGTATTTTTGCCGCGCTTGCTTGTCGAGAAGTGAGGACTGAATTAATTGAATGAGAAATACTCAATCGTCTGTGAAAACTGTTTCTTTTTTGTTTTGTTTGCTTAATTTCTTTTATACATCATTCTAGCTTTATTATAGTATTTGAATAGAACATGTGGCAACGATTAGATAATTATATTCTTTAAATGATATAAATTTTGTGCATTATGAGTTATAATATGAACGAAATATAATACTGTTAAGTGAATCTAGCGCCAGAGTGTCGCTATGATACACATACTAGAGTGAATTTTAAAGAATGCATTTATTCTTTTGTGGTTTATGCGGTGTCGGCGAAGTAGATTTAATTCAATCCAATAAGTTAAAATGAAATGCAAGAAAAATTGCGTATAATTTAATTTTCCTTGTAAGGAAGTCATGTGGTGTACACATCAGATTTTTTTCTTTGCAAAACAAATATCCATCAACAATTAGCTTGCTATGACTCATTTCTTAATGTACAACTTCACACATTTAAACCGTTTTCGAAATTAATATATACCTTAATCTTTAACTCATGCACTTAACATGTGCTAAAGAATGAGATGGAAGAAATAGTAAGAGATTAAACGAATGAGGTGCGGTGCAATGGTATACATTTCTCTCAAATATTTCAGCCAATAAAAGTAAAATGTTATTTCCTACGTTCTTGCTTCGAATTGTATACACTGAAATATCCATTCTTTTTTTGGATTCAATATGTATTCTGCCTGGAAAAAGGAGACAAAGTTATTCCCCCCACTCTCCGAATTAGTTACCGAAAGAGCTAATAACACAAATCTGGGAGATACCGAGCAAACGTAACCTTCGGGCAAGTGGCGTCGGGCAACTAAATGTCAGGCGAACGACCTGATGCGGTGGACTATAATAGCTAATGATATATGGTACAGAGATTTCGTTACCACTAAAATTCCTCACGAAGTGCCTGTGCTTTTTCGAGAAGTCCTCCATGAAACATTTTCGTCTGTCAGATGCTGAGGAAATGTATGGGTATATTTGTTTTTTCTAAATTAGCAGTCTAAGAAAAGGATTTCTTAAGGAAAGAAAAAGTTGAAGAAAGTTGATTATATCTACCGCAACAGGAAGTATCAATAAAAAGATGAACAGAAAAAAAGATTTAGTGCGATACGAAAGCGATCTGAATTTATTAATAAAAAAATAACCACGCTGTGATCATAAACACCAGGTGTCGTCAACGTCACCTAAATTTAGGATTAGTTTACCTTAAAATGCGAACCAATTTTGCCTTAGAAAATCGTCTATCAAAGCTTCCACTTATTAAATCTAGTTCTCATGTTCTTGTCCATATTTCATTGAACAAACATTTCACAAGCTGAAAACGTTCTGGGAGGCGGTTTCACATCGATCACAATAGTCGAAGACACTCTGGCTTATATACAGTATACAGAGAAGTGTTGTTTCTAAAATCCTGCCATAGGTAGTTTGTACATTTATTATGCTAAAGACAGTTGATTTAGTCTTTAAAATTGCGCATAGACACAAACATTTCCACGTTTGCATACCATGGAATGCATAGTCGTTAAAAAGGTTCATTTTAAAGTTGAGTGCAAATATTTTTGTACGTTTTTTTTTTTTTTAATTTTATTTTTGCTTTTGTTGTATATGTTTTTACTGATGTTTATTTTTTTTATTTTTCAATTGTTTTGTATCAAAATTTCTTGCAACTTTGTGCAAGTTTTTTGGTTTATTTGTATAATTTTTAACTTGTTGGCAATAATTGAAATTTTCTATTCTTGATTGAATAACTTTAATAGAGGACTGCAGTAATGCAAATAGGTGTTTAGTCGTGAAATGTAAGGCAAATATTACTTTGCATAAAAAATTTGAAATTCCCGAAAATGTAATGAGAAAGAGGTAATTTCCTGATAATAGTTCCGGAGGGCCCATCCCCCTTCATACTACAAGTATGATTCTTTTTCTTCGTATATATCGCCTTAAGTGTTGGGGCTCTGATTGCTGGAATTAAGAGATATATTTCATTAAATGATATATTTATGGGGACAAATATGCAATTGTAATGTCACTTAAGTCATTCTAAAACTCTCAAAATTAGTCTATGAAAAAATATTAGCAATAAACCATGGGCCAGTTTGCTGTATAAATATTTTACCATTATTCATCTCATGATTTACTGCTGTTTCGGGCATTTTATAGCTAAAGAAGGGAAATAGAGAAAAATACAAAAACACAAATTCCTAAAGATATCTTTGCGTAAGCTTTTGTCCAAAACAAGGAACAAAAAATGCAGAGAAAGCATTGCGTCTTTTTAAGAAAGAGTTCACGTCTTGGCCAAAATGTGAAATCACGTTAATGCCGCATCTGACCTTACGCCTACTATATATGCATCTTTAAAAAAGTTTCAAAACCCATTCCTAAGAATTCTCACGTATTCACCCGAAACGGTGCTATAGGAATAAAAGCGAAATCTGAAATTAAGCTGCTATAACGGAAGATACGCTGCGAGGTCCGTTGCATAGGATTTGCATGCATGTATTAAATAAAGTGAAAGCTATGTTTTGATGCATCATATTCATACTTTTGTTTAATACGTATCATATGAAATGTCACTGTTTACTAAAAATATTCACTGAATGAACGAATTTTATTTCACATGTATGAAATAGCTTTCTTGAATGCTTCATTTAATCTGCATACATTAGCGTATCAATTTCTTCAAACATGAACGGGCATTTTGACTTTCTGCTGATGAAACTAGTTCAGAATATTTAAAAAAAATTCAGGATGATTGAAATCAGTCCTGCTGGCTTGGATCAAAGCCAGTAAATGTCAGTAAAATTCAACTTATATAAATTAAACCTTACAGAATTCAGATTAAAAATAATTGATTTTCCCTTGCTTTTCCGCCGCACACAGCTACATGAAAAAATAATTAGGGGAAATTTAGATATTAATTAAACATACAAAGTTTAGCTGAAATAATTTTAAGTATCTCATTTAAAAACATAAATTATACATTCTATGACTATTCTGCAACGACATTTTAGGTAAAGCAACGAATTTTTAGGTATCTTTCAACTCTTAAAGCGAAACTGTACTGTATCTATACACCAGTAATGCTTACATTAATAAAATATGCCATGATAAAGATTTTGAACCTCCGTGGACACAAGGCCATCCTCCTTTGCTCACTTGCAAAAACGTTGCAAAACGAAGGCTAAATGGCTGCATTGATATATTGAAGAGGAGTGGAAACTTAGAAGCATACGAAGAAGTGTTTAGAGGGTGGTTTCAAGAAGACGTTATTGAAGAAGTTAAGAACTCCTGTAACGAATACAGTGAACACTATTTACCTCACAGGGCTGTAGTGAAAGAAAATTCCACTACAAGAGTGCGACCCGTTTTTGATAGATTGGCCAGAAAAAAGAACTCACCTTCTCTCAACGATTGTCTATAAAAGAGTCCCCAACACCGCCGAGTTCATTCCAGCCGTCATTAATCGATTTAGATTAAAGAAAATATGCGTTGTTGAGGACATTAGTAGAGCCTTCCTACAAATTGGACTGCGTGAGAGTGATCGACCCGATCCAAAGTTTCAATGGTGGGAAGGTGGCCTAAAGTTTTCCAGCATGGGCGGGTTGTGTTTGGACTTTCTTGTTCCCCTTATCTTTTGAGAGCAACCATTCAATTTTATTTACAGAATGCTCCTCACCGTTTTGAAGAAACAGTCACCAAGCTGTTGGAAACGTTTACGTGGATAAATGTGTTACCAGTGAGGAAAATCCCGAAGAACATGAGAAATTTATTGAAGAATCCAAATTGGTTCTTAGTACTGCCAAATTTGAACTTCCACGAGTACGGTTATAATAATCAAGAATCGGTAGACCCTTTGCTGAAAAAAGAAAAGAATATTACAGTTCTAGGGCTTAAATGGAACATAAAAAATGATGTTTTGACGGTAGATTTATGAGAAAATGTTGAAGCTGTGACCAAGAGAAAAATCCTGACAGCCGTGCATGAAATCTTTGATCCTCTTGGCTTCACCTATCCTGTTACTTAGGAACCAAAAGTCCGCCTGCGAGAGTGTGGAAAATTGAAAGTATCATGGGATACTGAACTTCCTACCACCATAGCAAAAAAGTTTGATAAGCGGAGACAGGACTTTTCTAACCTGGAATGAATAGAAATTTCTCGATGTCCTATTCCCAATTGTGAAGTACTAGGAAGACTAACATTGCATGCATTCTGTGATGCGGATAAGATAACTTTTGCTATCTGTGTTTTCTTACGACGTGAGACCGAAACTTCACGACCTGTCTACTTGTTCAGGCACAATGTAGAGTTGCACCGATGAAATTTATTTCTGTTCCCGGAATGGAAATTCTCTCCTGCAACATTAGAGCAATATAAGCTCAGAGTGTGACTAATGACCTAAACACGGAAAATATTCCACATTTTTTCTGGGTTGACTTGGCAAATGCTTTGTATTGGATGAAGGGTATCATGTCCGTACTTGGGCGTGTAGGTTCTGGATATATGTTTAATTTCTACCGTAGACGTATCGTAATGTGGGCATTGCATAAACCAGCCATTTTAACGGTACAAAACTTTATTAACACACAAATAAAATAATAAGTACAAACGATTAACACACAAGTATAACTGCGTATTTTGCATCCACGCTGGCATACAGCATGTTATCTTCGTTACTTCCCTACCAACTACTAACTACTCTTTTCTAGTAATTCACATGAGAGAGAGACGTTGCAGGCCGTTCGGCTGAACTGCGCATGCGTGGTCATCACGTCATGACACCTCCCCTCTAAAATATTTGATTGCGTCTTTCAATGACCTGTCAAATCCACACATATAAACATTTCTTGAAACAAAATAAAATAACATTAATGAAATTTTCGAACTTAATTAACCAATTCTTACCATTTTAAATTAAAATTACTTCAACATAAATTCAGTAATCCTATTCATTTAAAAGATGTAACATTCAATTAACTTTTCAAACTTAAATCCTTCACATAATCAAAATCCTATAAGCAGTTATCATATAAACGAGACAATACAAATCTATCATTTAAAATTAAACATAATACTTTAGCAAACCCTGGCTAAATCTTTGAACATATTGCATAACGTTAGAAGAAAAAGTTTAGCATTTTAGTTCTAAAACAAATGTTCAAACTAAACAGTCAAAATGTCTTATAGTTCATAGTTCATAACGTCAGTCATGTTCCACTCACTGGGGAATATAATCGTGTCATTTTAAGGGGGCTTATACACCTTAAACCCCTTATGCTCTTCGAATATGTGACTGTTGCCAGAATCGGGATATTTTATTTATTTTAAAAGCAATTACTCCCAACATTTTACAGCTGACTACATAGTATAGCTGATTTGGAAACTAGTAATCAAAAAGTTTGTGTTGCCAACCATATTTTTGTTATTTAATCCCCTTTGTGACAAAAGCTTTCGTCACGTTTCCACTTTGCGCACATAATACTTTAAAAATGGCTAACGGTACCTACTTAAAATTGGATGGAATTCTTTATATGGGCACTATTTTCTAACTGAACCAAAAATCTGATGAATATTTTAATATTAAAAAATTTTAGGCACGAAAGTATTACAGATTTTTTTAATAAAATACATTTTATAAACTCAACTCCAAATAAAATAAAAATTTAGCACGAAATTCTTAAAATTTTTGGTTCACAGTAGTTTCCAAATGTTATTAAAGGTATACATTAAATATGGAATTAAATTATGCAACAAAATGTTTTAAACTGTGCGCGCAAGGTGGAAACATGACGAAAGATTTTGTAACAGAGAGGATTAAAGTATAAAAATATTTGTGGCAACACAATTTCTGATGGCTATTTCAGAAAGCAGCCATATTATATAGTCAGTTGTAAAAAATTGGAAGTAATTGCCATTAAAATAAATAAATTATCCCTATTCTTGCAATAGTCACATATTCAAAGATCCTATGGGTTTTAAGGTGTAAGAGTCCCCTTAAGTCATGTCATCAATAACCTCAGCATGGTCTTTTAGTCTACATAATGTTACCGTTCCATTTTGTTGACACATAAACTACTGGATGTACATTATTCACATTCTGATTCAACGATTAGCTTTAGCTGTAAAAGCTTATCTATTTTTCGATCAACTTCGTGTTTTAGAACTTCAGGTATTCGATACGGTTTCTGCTTTCTTGGCATACTTCCAGGTTTCAGTTTGATGCTGTGTTCTCTCACATTGGCGATTTTCGGAATACCAGTTCTTAGGTTCTTATGCCTTCTTAAAATTTCCATAAGTTCCTCCTTCTTATGCTGTTCAAGGTGCGTAAAATCACATTCTTCATTAGAATAGTGTTCTTTTGCTTTCCGTGGAACAATTCTTGGAACGTTTTCAACTTCGCCGAAATCAGTATCCGTATCATATATCACACCGACATTATTCACAACGGTATTGAACTCTCGTATCTTGTTTGAGTAAACGTGCTTCGAGGAATTGTCAGGCATTTGTACTATGTAACTATAATCAGTATGCTTTTTGATGATCGTAGCAGCTCTCGTCCATCTGGCATAAACTTTGTTTTGACTATCAGGGATTAAAACTATAACCTTGTCACCTTCCATTAATTCTTTATGATGAGTCTTTCGGTTACGGTAGAATGCATAAGCTTGTTGCTTTTCAACATCTGTAAGTCCTGCGTATTCAGCAGCTTTTTCCAATTTCATCTTCAAATCATTCAGATAATCGGTAACTGAATTTAACTGTCCAGGAGGAACAGGAGTTTCATCAGTCCATGACGTTTCCAAAATAGACAAAGGGCCATTAGGACGTCTTCCATAAAGCATTTGGAAAGGACTAACACCAGTCGTAGCATTAGGAACTTCTCGATAAGCCCAAAGTAAGTACGGCCGATGTTTCTCCCAATCTTTGGAATGTTCTCTAATGGTATGATGTATCATTCCCTTTAAAACAGCATTAAATTTTCTACCAGGCCATTTGAACTTGGATGATAAGGAGTCGAGAACCTTGGGGACGATCCGATCCTTTTCAAAAACTCTTGAGTCAACGAAGCAGTAAAATTAGTTCCTTGATCCGAAGCAACAATCTGAGGAATTCCTGTGCGTGAAAAGATTTGCAACAATGCATCGCATGTTGCTTTGGCATTCAAATGCTTCAATGGCACCGTTTCGGGACACCTTGTACATTGATCAACAGCACACAGAACATATTTGTAACCTCTACAGCTTGGCTCTACAGGTCCAAGGATATCCACATTAAAAGCACTTAACGACAAGAGTAAATCATTACATAACTTAACCACCATTGCACATGTTATAAAAATAGGTGACATAAATTTATCATTTTCAGAATACATTACTAAAGGTAGGTTAATGAGAGGAGTTTTTAAAGCTTGCCCGAAAGCTGACGTGAGGATAACATTTCCATGTGACGTACGGTATTTTTCTGGTACAATGTCGGCCTTGACAACGGTTAATTGCGTGCCTGTATCTGCTACTGCATTAATTAATTTACCATCACACGTAAGTTTAACAGTTGGCAAGTCGTCTATTAATTCAACTTCTTGATTCACAATAAAATATTTAGAAGAAATCTTTGCAGTTACGGCGTTAGGATTATTTTTAATTTCTTCCTTAGCAACCCTTTCCTTATCTTCATGCAACAATATATTATGATACTTAGAATTACATTTTGAACATTTTAATTGAGAAGGACAATTTTTTGTTCTACAGTTATTTTCGAAACAAAGAATGCACCGATTAGAAGCCCTTAAACTATTTTTCCTTTCTTCCGGAGACATAACGCATTTTTTCAAAACATGATTTTCGCTTTCACAAAATAAGCAAGGGAAAGTTCGAATAACTGCAATTTTGTTTACATTAGGAGAATAGCCGGCGCCAAATTTGTTGGCGTTGAATGAATTCCGAGTGTGGAAGTTGTTTCGCTTTTCATTAGGTTGAGAATGCCTTCCAAGAGAATTAGCGTAACTCTTAGAATAAAATAAATTTAATGAAGTTCGTTCGCGACTTTCAATTTCCCGTTTTAGAAATTTCATGAGGTTGTCGACATTAAAAGTTTCCTCATCTGCGTTTTGACGAGCAAAATCAAGCGTTATATCCTGAGGTATGCATTTCATTAAAAAAGGGTATAGTAAATTTCCATACGATTCGGTCTTGACCCCTATCGAATTTAGTGACCTTACTTGTACGTTGCAGGTGTCATACAATTTCCTCAAAGAATTAATGTCATTAGAACTTCGGACAGGCCGTAAATTTAAAAGTTTATGCATGTAAGAATTAATAAGGAGATCTTTTCGACCATACCTCTCTTTGAGAATTTTGTAAGCTTCGTCGTAGTTTTCTGGAGGTAAAGAAAAGCCTTCTATTGTTTTTAAACCTGCACCGCCTAACAGGCTAACCAAGTAATTAAACTTATCCACTTTAGATAGTTTTTAGTTTTGATTTATTGCCGTGTCAAAAGAATTGCAAAATGTTTGCCATCCTTCAGCATTCTCGTAAAATTTATCAATCATAATCTTTGGCAATTTAACATTATAATCAGAACTTTTATCGACACCAGAAATAGATAAATTGTTACTATCATTAGAAGAGTCATTAGAAACTAGCGAATTATTGCTATTTCTTTTTTCTAATCTTTTCTTCGTATTCCAAGGCACTTTCGATTTCGGTTTCAATGTCATTAACATTAGTCAAAGTTTTAATTTTTTCATCTAACGCTCTCAAAGAAATAGCTTTTTTAAAATGTCCAGTGGTTCTTCAATGTCTTCAAGGTTACTGGCTGAAATTAATGATTCAATACAATTTGTTACTTTAGTAATGGCTGAACGAATAACTTTCCGTTCTTTCATAGATTTCGTTAGCTCTTCAGCCATTTTTGTAATCTTGAATTTCACTTTACAACAAAATAAATTGAACAAATGGCTTACCTTTCTGAAGAATCACTTACGCATTTATCCGTGAACTTTGAAGAATGTCATATCCTCCTTTTCTGACACCCCACTATCATATCCCACTTCTGACACCACTGTCATATCCTTCTTCTTGGGCGTGTAGGTTCTGGATATATGTTTAACTTCTACCGTAGATGTATCGTAATGTGGGCATTGCATAAACCAGCCATTTTAACGGCACAAAACTTTATTAACACACAAATAAAATAATAAGTACAAACGATTAACACACAAGTATAACTGCGTATTTTGCACCCACGCTGGCATACAACATGTTATCTTCGTTACTTCCCTACCAGCTACTAACTATTCTTCTCTAGTAATTCACAGTAGGCGCTCAATCCCGGAACGAATTCTATTGTTTGGTGGAAGAGTCCAAGATTTGTAGATATGGTACGTGAAAGTAGGGATGAGCTAAGAGGAGAAAGGAAAAGGGATTTTGAGTATAGGCAATTTCAGTCGTTCCGGGATTAAGCGCCTACTATGAACGGGCTCCTGCTTTGTGAGGGTAGCTAGCGTTTCGTTAGTAAGTGTATTATTTATTATTCTTATTGATTGTCTGCCTTTTTTTTTAAAGTTACAATTTTCTACAATACCTTAAGTAAAAAAAAAAACTTTACAGTTACAAATATTCAATAAAACCTGGAGCATAAAAATAAGCAGTGAAACTCCTTCCACGGTTCGGGAATAAGTAAGGGAACATATCGCTTTTTTCCCTAGTACCCACTGAAAGCCATTCCACGATCTAATTATTTCCGTTGGAAACCATTCCGGAACCTTTCCTTTCTATTCTTCTCGCCTGCGTATATTGAACTCGCCCAGCTAACAATAGCAAGCGTTCCGAGATTGACGGTCTAGTGTAATTCACATGAGAGAGAGGCGTTGCAGGCCGTTCGGCTAAACTGCGCATGCGTGGTCATCACGTCATGACAAAGGGAAACGAAAATCGTTCTCTCTTCGTTTTTAAGCGAGTGCAAGAAATTCGTTCTATGACAAATCCTGAAGACATGCCCCTCGTAATGGAAGATCTGCTTGATTACGGAAATCTCAATGGTGGGAAGGACCATCGTGGCTGAAAAAACCAATAGAAGAATGGCTGAATTTTAGCGTAGTCTCTGACTTCGATATAATGAATTTAGAAAAAAAAAAGACCATTGCTAGCACAATTAATCGTGAAGAGTCACCTCAGAAAAAATATGACCGATTATCTTCGTACAACCAACTTCTTAGAGTCACTGCTTGTATGTATCGATTTTTTACAAATTGTAAGACTGAAAAATATAATTGAATTTCTGGAATCTTGACACTAGAAGAAATAAATAAGGACGAGATCGCATTGTTGAAATTTGTACAGAAGGAATCATTTTCAGGACTGAATGATAAACGCTTGAAAACGATTCAGCGTTACGTTGATTCTAATGGTATTCTGAAATTCAAGTTTTGAATATTAATGAGAAAAGACGCAAGAAATTTACGATATCCTCGTGATCATCCAGTTACAGAAAAAATCATCTGGACCAGACACAACGCAATTGCATCATGCAGAAGCTCAAATCCTGATGAGCAACTTAAGAGGAGATTTTTGGATTCTTAAATGCAGGAAGACAGTAAGAAATGTAGTTAGGACCTGTGTAAGATGTACAAGATTTAATTTGCGGCCTAAACCGAACATCGAAGCTCCTCTCCCAGAAGATCGCGCTAATCCTAATAAATGGCCAGAAAGCTTGGATTGTTATATTTGCCTGTGCCATGTACCAAGCTATATATATGGAGTTAACTACATCTTTATCGACAGGCCATTTTTTGGAAACTCTTAGACGTTTCATTGCGTTCTTAATAATTAATGCTAAAATTACAAATGGAAAATCTGGTCACATTATTAAGAAAATTGATAATTGATGTAATAAACTGGGAAATGACTAAAAAAAGTATGAAATCTATGGAATTTTAAATGTAAATGTAAATCGTAATGTATCTATCAGAAATTTTAAATGTATGCTGCTTTTAAAATTTTTGTGATTGCTAAGGCATAAAGTTTTTTGTTAATCCGTAACACCGTGTGACCAGAGGATATACTTCGATTGATGTTTTTAAATCATATCATGAGAAGGGATGGGTACATGAGCTTTGTCCACTGTATGGGGAACTAGGACATTGAAAAAGGAGTAGTGTTTATAATTAACACTGGGCGATAAAGTTTATGAATAAATTAAATTTTATTTATAAATATTCAAATAGAAGTGACAATTTACTTAAAACTCGTTACTATTCCGGGAGTCCATATGCTTTTGACATCAAAACGATTTTTAATGTTTTACCATAAGAAACAAATAAATCTAATTCCTATTTTCACTATAGTTTGTTTTATGACGTTAAATTTGTTATTGTTTTTTAAATTCGTACTATTAGCTCACACTCTACATATATCTTGTTCAAATTTTCAAACGTTAATAAAAATACTTTTCATTCATCCACTCAATTTTCACTTTTTTAGTCAAATACATTTTTCTAAACTTGTAGTGGATGACACTTGATGTTAATACAGTTTTTTTACATATTAAAGTCAATTCTTACTTATTTACTCCTGTTTATCGGAATTAAAGATATGCTGTTTCTTTAAATATATTATGAGACTTCCAAATAATGACCGTTTATTAAGAATTCTCACGTGCTGCAAAAATTATTTTTATAACAGCTTGTAAATAATAGTACATGATTGTGATAAATGAGATTGTAACATTTAACGAAAATAAGTGGCAACAGTAAGACAGTGTTCTAAAGATTTTTAAAGCATATGGAATTAAAGAATTATAGTTTTATAAAGTTGGATGAAGCGCATGTAATGTCCCATTATGTAGCGAAAATTCTCCTCATATTTCTATGTTAACGTGATAATAATATATGTTTAAAATAAAATGTCCTTGCTTATTAAAATAAATAAATATCACTGTAGATTATGTAGTAATATATCAAGGCGGAAACCTCTTTGCCGCAGATCAAATATATGTCGTCTTGAATCGTGTGAAATCATTAGATGGAATATTAATTGAAGAACTCACTGCTCGAAACTCACTGGAGAGGTTCCTTGCAATAATAAAGCATTACAAGAGATGGATGGAATGAGAAATTCCTTCAGCTTCATAAATCAGAAACGAAAAAATGTTAATAATGTTAAAAAAAGTAACTAAAATAAAACTTTTCTTTGTTTACCTAAAGAGGAACTGACTTACAAAAAAAATTATATTGTTTGTTGATGACTATCTTAAAGTTAACAAATTCTTTTGAGGATGAGTTACATTGGGATGAAGAAATGCGAAATCTGTATGAAATATTACTGATTGTTATAAGAAGGGGGAAATATTTTGAAACGTAGAACATTTTAAATTTTCAATTCCATTAAGAAATACTTTCAAGAAGCTGTTCTGTTGTAATACAAAAATGGTAAGTTTATACAGTTTCTAAAAATACATCAGCATGAATTTATTTGAGTTGATGCAATTCGTCAATGAACGTGGGCTCAGGAAGCCATTTTATAGAAGGAAATTATTTTTCTTTCACATTTCTCTGTTTTTTGATAAGATATCTTGATTTTATTTATTTTCTTTAGGGCATATATGTTACATCAGACGCAACGAAACACTGGTTTTTGAAAGAACTGAAAATCAATACGTAGAGACATTAGGTTAATGGGAAAAGCCGGAGAGATGAAAAATTAACAACTTCCTTCGCCAGGAATCGAACCACGGACCTCTGGAACACCGGCCCAGGGTGCAGAGCCATTACACCTCGAAGACACGCCAAGAAAGTGGAAGAAATACCTTATATATTCCCCTTTTTAAAGGGCAACTGGGGTTTCCAGGGGACCCCATCGCCAAATCCTGGGGGTGGGGAAACCTCATTCAATAGCCTTTTAGTTCGGGCGCCACTGTAGAGACATTATTTTGAGGCCGGAGAGATGAAAAATTAGCAACGCCTTCGCTGGGAATCGAACCACGGACCTCTGGAACACCGGCCCAGCGTGCAGAACCACTACAGCACGAAGCCACGCTAGGAAGGCGGGAGAAATACCTTATATACTCCCCCTTTTAAAGGATGACTGGGGTTTTTAGGGGACCCAATCGCCAAATCCTGGGTGTGGAGAGTCATCATCCAGAACCCTTTTAGTTCGGGCGCCACTCTAGAGGCATTAGGCATTTTTTGGAAGCAGGCAAGATGAAAAAGGAGCAATCGCCTTCGCCGAGAATCGAACCACGGACCTCTGGAATACCGGCCCAGCGTGCAGAACCACTACCCCACGAAGGTACGCTAGGAAGGCGGGAGAAATACCTTATAAATGTTTTTCGAATTCCCCGATTCGCTGCTATTGCATTACGTCGGTTAAGGGAAGTTCATTTAGCGGAATTTTACTCTTTGTAGGTATTCAGTATATATATTGTATTTTACCTTTTAAGTTTGCACTGTCCATTAAAGCTATAATCTTAGCCGAAGTCAAATACTGAATAGTAAAATTTCTTCTGTGGATGTTTTTATAATCAACGGAAAAAATAATCTAAAATGTAAATCCTATGCTACCCTTGTTTAACGTATCTGGATACTTGTATTAATTCATCTTCGAACGGGAACCATTTGCACTTCTAAGAACTTCGTCGGTTATCGATAAGACGGTCGATTGTCGTAATGTGAAGTGATTGTAACAGGTGGTTACAGTCACATTTGCTTTCCATCTAATTCTTCGAGAACCACTAAATCAATATTACATTCATTATAGTGGAGTTAGATCATTTTAATAATGTACGTACGTATTAGTTACACGCTTTCCACGACGCTCCGTCTTTTGTTTTAATAACTGTGGAAATATTGCGATTTATATTTCAAAAGTAGTTGCTCTGTATAGCCAACATCCCAAGGAATGCGGGTATAGCAAATTTGTGATTCTAAGTGCCTTAGTAATTTAATTACGAGTTAATTACGTTTTCTACACCAAGGATTACAGTGGAAACCTATCTACACGACTACAAGTGCCCTCCCAGCAGCCGCTGCTTGCCGACGTGCCTTGTTATTTATACCATTGGATGAGTAATATCTTCACGAGTAATTTGTTACCAGTTACAAGTTTGTAGCTAAATTTGAAGCCGAGTTATTAATTTTTAAACATATTTCGTGTGTATTTCCGTGAACTTTCACCTTTCTGTAATGTCAACGGTCGACCGGATGCAATCTACCCCCCCCCGTAGCTTTCGATTCTCATTCTACTAACAAAGGGTGAATAGTGGCAAGTGGAGCATTGTTTCTTCAGTGATTGCGAGGGAAATAATTAAGCCACGACTTCAGTTCCAGCATCATTGTTCTAGTCACTAAGAGAGCGGCATAAGTTTCAAAATTTGGTGAAATTTGGACAATTAGTTCAGAAGATATTATTTTTATCTGCAATTTTTCGGACTTGGTAAATTCCGTTATGAGTGACAGCTATGTATGCAGCTCATAGTGAATGAATTTGCATATTTCCATACATCAATTACGTTTGTCCGATTAATTAAATAGTATAAGCTACATTAAGTTCCTGAGAGATTCGCGCCTCAACTACCAGTGCTTATATTATTCAGTGCTCCCAGTGTTTCTCCGTGCAGTGTAATTAGTGCAGCTCTGTGATTAGAGTGTTATTCTTCAGCTATTGTGCCTTTTGGATTACCATGATCTTTTGCACAGATGAAAAACAGATGAAGTTATAGTGCTCAAGGTAGGAGTTCATATAACTTCTTCAATAGTTCATTATTCTCATTTTTAATTACCTAATAACACTAATTAATAACCAATAGAAGGTTTTCCAAGGAACTTTGGACCCATAGATAATTACAGCAATACTTACTACTTGCTTATGATTTTATAGTTATTTTACTGTTTAAATATGTCTCCACTAGGAGCAGGTTCATTTAATTAGCATTAGACTTCGTTAATTAGCATCAATTCATTTTTGCGTCAAACACGCATTTGCGTGCTCTGTGTTAACTCTTACGGGCATCATTACTTATATGCATATATATAATTTAATTACTTACTCACAGCCTACCCTAATTATAGTGTCACTTTGTATGATTATCACCTAATTATGTGTATGATTATCACCTTTGTATGATTTTCACCTTTGTATGTGACCTAATTATAGTGTCACTTTGTAGTGAATGTTTGTATTACATTCACTTGTTTTAGTATTGTATTTTGTAACACGAGTACTAAGCATATAGCATTGTTAATGTACTTAGTGGTGCGTATCTTTAATATTTCTGCGTATTCTACTTGTGGTTATCATTAGCACTAGAATTTATGTTTTTAACTTACACTTCTTAAAAACTTTACATTGCACTTTACTTTATTCTCTGTGTAAGCACAACATTGTTTATCTTCTGCGTACGAATCTTTTGGCATTTAGTACTAGTCTGTGATGGCAACCAGAGACGATTCACCCAATTTGCTGTATAAATTAGATCAGCCAGCATTCATTAGCCAAGAGGCACAGACTTCAGAGGATTCTGTACAGACGCCAACTGTGAAGGTGAATTCCTTAATAGACAATTTTTTGAGACACCTAGAAAAGCACCGAGGTAGACGTAAGTAATTTCTGTCCTGGCAGTAATTTCTGTCCTCAGCAGTAATTTCTGTCCTGGCAGATTACTTAGCTGATATAATGATTGTTTTGAACGACCAAGAAGTCAAAATCGCAGAACTTTATGGTGAATTAAAGGCACTTAAGGATAAATTTCCAACTAGTGTTCCGTACTGCTCAGCTTCTGACACTGTTCAGCCCATCCCCTCTGTTCAACAAGACACTGTTCTCAGAACAGAGGAAGAAGTGAACCACGAACAGATAGTGGAAGAAGCTTTCCAGACGGTTGTTAACAAACGCGCCCGCAAAAAGCAACAAGCTCCCGTTCAGATTCCTCTCTCGGAGCACGTACTACGAATTAAAGACAAAGACAATAAGAGGACTCCAGACAGCATTAAAGAGCTTTTAAAATCTGTTATCAGTCCAATTAAGCTACGTGTCCACGTAGTACAGGTAAGATCCACACGATCTCGTGAACTCTTGGTAAGGTGCAGGGAGAAGGCACATCTAGCAAGACTAAGAGGCGCCATCAATTAAGCAATCTGAAAGTTCGAGAGCCAAGAGTTCCAAGACGCTCCGCTATTGTGTTCGCTACTCCAGAAGAGACTACTAAAGAAGATCTTACGACAGCGTTTCGTGAAGCACTCGGGCGCTTCTCAATCGAAGGTATACACCCAGCACGCTCCTTCAAGAGTAAACTGGGTCTCACGAATTGGATCGTAGAGTTTGATGTTCACATTATAGATAAAGTCCTTTCACTCAGAAGTGTCGATCTTGGCCTAAGTTCCTGTGCTGTAAAGGAATATCATCGCATTACGCGTTGTTTCAAGTGTCAAGGCTTTGGACACCTAGCCAGGTATTGTAGTGAAGAAATAGTGTGCAGCACTTGTGGGGGCGCCCACCGCCACACAGATTGCAGTGGTGATCTAACAATATGTGTCAACTGTCAAAGGGCAAACGCTTCTCAGCAATTGAATTTAGATACAAAACACGCAGCAAGTGACACACAATGTCCCATCTACAAGCAGCATGTAGAGCGTCTGATGCGCCGAGCTCAGGCGAACAATTAATTTCTCTATTCGCTAACGAATTGCAAGGTATGATATTCGCCCAATGCAACCTGCAAAGGGCGCGAGCAGCCACATTAAATTTTGCTGATCTATTGGTAAGATTTAAGGCCACAGTCTCATTTATACAAAAGTTTTATACTAGTGGTGAATACATACCTGGTCTGTCAAGCACAGCTAAAATCTACTTGTCAAATTTAAAACTTGCAGGTTTGATTTATCATGGTTCATTGTCACCAGTTCTAATCCGACAAACCGGACACACAAGTTACAATCCTTTAGAACTACACACTTCCTCGCTAGCCCTCACGAGCGTCTATATGCCTCCCAGTGGTTCTATGGATGATCTTCTGCAGAAACTGAATCCTGATTTTCTTGCCAGATATCCGTTTCACATTATAGCAGGGGATTTTAATGCCTCGAGTCCTCTTTGGGGAGCACGGGAAGAAGATGAGAGAGGCCTGAAGGTTCTAGACTTTATCTCGGAAAGTCGGTTAGTTGTGATCAACTCTGAGGAGTCCCCTCCCACTTTCTGTACCACAAGGGCAGAGGGTTGGCCTGATCTGACTTTAGCTTCATCCCCCATCTTATCAGCAATTGGAAAGTCAGTGATACGCCGACGTTCAGTGATCACAGGCTGATTCTCTTTGAAGTGCAATTGCCGGGCATATATTACACACAGTATCGCTTAATGACGAAATATGGTGGACATTCCAAGTTCATGCAACAGTGCAAGCTGATTTTGCCCCAGTACCTCAAAGGACTAGACAACTGTACAACTGGTAACGATTTGGACAGGATCTACGATAAATTAATACATGATCTAATGGCAGTTGCTCGGATGTCGTACAAAAGGAAGAGATTGAAAATATTTGACTCTCTATCCTGGTGGAACGGCAAACTTACAGAGCAGAGGAGTAGAGTTAGGGCTTTACGCAGAAGAGCGCAGGCGGTAATAGACCCTGCTGCCAGGCAAAGTAGAATGCAGCTTTACAGAATGGAACACGCCAGTTACAAAAAACTAATCATTAATAGCAATAGCAAACTGGAAGCGTGGCAAAACCATTGCAGCAGAGTCATAGAGTATTATGGCAAGGTACAGAAAGTAGCCTGTGCGAAAGTATTTCGTCGACTACAGTTAGCAGCTTCGCAACTTGGCACCTCTAGCGAAGAAATTTTGGGCAACATACTTGAAGCTATCTTTCGCAATGACACACAGAAGACAGACTCAGCACGACAGGCGGACATCAGGGAACACTATGACAACTGTAATTGGACTACCACTGAAAGTGACTCGAAGCTGCCAACGCCAAAAGAATTGCACAGAATAGTCAAGGCCCTAGTCAATAACAAGGCACCGGGCCCAGATGGCCTTGATAACATCTTAATCAAGGTTTTGCATCAAGCATGCCCAAAACTGTTGGTTAAATTATGCTGCACATGTTGGAGACTGGGACATTCCACAACAACTATGAAAATAGCCGAGATAGTTAGTTCTCTTTCTGAAGGTCGGTAGGGGCCCCGATGATCCAAGATCCTACAGGCCTGTCAGTCTGCTACCAGCCATTAGTAAAGTAGTTGAACGAGTAATACTGAGCAGACTTAATCATTTCTAAAGCAAAAGAAATATAATACACCAAGCTCAGTTTGGTTTTAAACATGGTACTTCAACAGAGCATGCTCTGACCAGTCTGTTGGACACAATCAAGGATAACCGAAATAACAATCTGCACACAGCAGTCGTGTCAGTCGACATCCAAAGGGCATTCGATTCACTCTGGTGGCCAGATGTGATCGAATGTCTAGACCGAATTCAGTGCCCGATTGAAATCCTCAGGATTCTTCGCAGCTATTTGTCTGATCGGCAAATACAGATAACAATGCCAAATGGCCAACTTCAACGACGACTGGTGCGTGGCTGTCTCCAGGGTTCATGCCTGGGCCCAGTCTTATGGAACCTGTTTGCCAACACGATATTTGATCTTTACAATGGTGATGAGACTGTCAAAGTCCAGGCATTTGCCGACGACTTTCTTCTTTTGGTCACTGGAAGACACAGACTGCAGGAGAATGTACAGCGAGCACTGAACCTCTTTGCACAATGGGCAGCCGATCACAAATTGGAAATTTCAGCGTCCAAAACTAACATTTTACTCTTAGCGCGTAAAGGTCCACTGAGGCGGAATCCAACTATAAGATTATTAGGTCATCCAGTTAGGACTGTTTCCCAGTTGAAATATCTAGGTGTCATCATAGACAACCGCCTCAACTAGATTCCACATTTGCATAATATACACCAGAAAGTAGTATCTCTTACCAATAACATGAGACGAACTACTGGCCTGTATTGGGGCATTAGACCAGACATGTTGAAGATCTGGTATCGCACAATAACAGAGAGGGTGATTTTGTACGGGTCTTCAGCATCGGGTATTCATCTCAATGGAAACCTGAGGAGGAAACTCAATTCTATTCAGCGTCTCCAACTCCGCATGATTACTAAAGCTTATAGGACCACCTCGACAGATTCATTGCAGGTGCTCGTTGGTTTACCACCATTGAATCTTGTCGTGGAGAGGGAGGCTGGACAAGCACGGATCCTACGCATAAAGGAAGATTTTATCTTGTGGGGTACCCATTACGCGCTCGTGATTACGAGAATCATTCCCCTAGTTCTCTGGGACATCCGGCGGACATAAATTATGATGACAAAGTCACCATAGAGCTCTTAATTCCGGCTAGGTACGAAATTTGTCTTTATACGGATGGTTCCAAAACGGAGCTTGGCACAGGTAGCGGCTTCTGCGTCATGCGAGGCAATACTATCTGCTACACTTGGTCACAGAGGCTGTCAGATTACAATAGTGTATTTCAGGCGGAACTCGTAGCAATTAAAGCAGCATTAGATTATATTAAGCAAAATCTAACAGGACCAGTCAGAATACTGAGTGATTCAGCTTCGAGCCTACTGGCCATTAAAGAACTCAACAGCAAAGCGGATTCTGTCCACATTATTAGGGATGCTCTACTTCAGATTCCCGAGTCCCAACGACCGTACTTGAGCTGGGTTCCCGCGCATGTAGGCATTGGTGGAAACGAAGAGGCCGATAGGCTTGCTAAGCTAGCAGCTAACGACTTGCACATGCCTGTAACACACCTAAAAGCACCAGTTTCCTATTTAAAAAAGATTACCGAACTCAAAATGTTAGAAATTTGGCAACAGAGATGGAGCAACTCCACCACAGGCCGCAGAACCTTTCGTTTCTTCCCCAAAGTTGGTCTGAATCTGATCACTAGTAGTGCTCATCTTACACATTTCTTTACTGGACACGGACCATTTCCAAGCTATTTACGGCGCTTCAGATTAGCTACTTCAGACAGTTGTAGATGTGGAACACTAGGTGATCCGGATCACTTTGCTTTCGAATGCTCTCTCACGAAAGCATTTCATTTAAAAACCCCTCTGAAGCACACTGGTTCGGGTGGTCAGACACCCTCAAGAGAAGTAAGCTCGCATTTAATCAGATTCATCGAGTAATGGACATTTCTGCTCGTGAATTCTGTTGAACAGAAGCGGTGTCAACAGCAGCTACAGCAGGCAATTCTATACCAACAACTATAGAAGATCAGTAGATTTCATAATTCTTACCTTACAAATTTGGTATTTTATTATATACGATAATATTCAACTACTGAAATTAGGATAATTTCAGAGACTAATGGCATGCCATTGTACCTATATTACGTATATGCATGAGAGCCATGTTTAGTGCAGTACATGAATAACTTTGCTGGAACATGTTACCTCCTAGATGCAGATTACCACAATCAATGTCTGTCTATTTGTACTTCAGTGTCGCTTCTATCCATGATTAATCTTTAAATTTTATTGTGTTTACTTAATTTTTGTATTGTATTCTGTGTATTTCAATTTACATATTGTCTTAGTGTATTGACCTGTTAAGTAGTAAGTGCGTTGTGTTATGTTTTCAAATTAAGTTTGCGGTATAATAGTAAATACATATATAGAGCTCTCGGCTAGTACCATGAAATATTGTGTGCAAATGTTTTGTAACAATTTCTTGTATTGTGCAAAATGCAACAGTTTCTAACAAATATTCGTGGCCGCAGAACCAACTTTCTGATAAGCACATTGTATATTGATTATTATTTTGTAGTATTCTCCATTTTATTTCAGTGTATGTACAGTATTCCATTAAGTATCTTGTATATTTTTTTTTCTATTAATGTGGAGTGTAATAGTTTAAGGTCGTATAACGATAAGTAAGTGCGATGTATAATAGTAGCATTGAACCAGACTTTCTTGGTTGTAGAACTTTGTAAATATGTATTAAAATGTTTTGCTGGATTTAATGTTTTGAAATGACTGATATTCTAACTCTGCTACAATATATTATATTCCTAATTTCCCTGTGACTGTTTCCAAAGGTTATTGTCTAGTGTTCTTTTGATTAGTTTTAGCGTTACAGTACAACATCATGTACAGAATTGTCTACTTTTCTGATACGAGCAGTGTATATGTTGTGTTTTATTTGTAGTATCAGCTTTAGTATGTCAGTGTGTACTTTTCTGATACGAGCAGTGTATATGGTGTGTTTTATTTGTAGTATCAGTTTTACTATGTTAGTGTGTTGTTCAGTATTATAGTAATATATTGCATAATATGTTTTTTTCATTAGTAATGTGCGGAATTATAGTAAGTGTATAATAGTAAGTCAGTGTGATGTATAACTGCAGGCTTGAATTTCCATTGTTAGTCTTAAATTTTACTGTTTTTGTTTTACCTTTACCAGTTTTGTATCAATGCAGCTTTGTACTTCTAAGTATGTCTGCAGGGCGGACATCATACTGCAAGGGCTTGTTCCCGGTCAATAGTCCTCCTTAGCAGTGTAAAAGTAAAAAAAAAAAAAAAGTGGAGTTAGATATTTAGTTCCTGATTTCGTTTTTTGTTTCCACTTTTAATAGAATAGTTTCCACCCCTAAAAATAATAGAGCTGTAAAGAAATAATAGAGCTGAAATATTGCATCAGACCTCCGGTTATGAAATAGTTAAATGTATCATTCTCAATCTTCAATATTTTTGTAAGGCTATGTAATATTTTGAAGTTCAAGGAAGTAGCTTCCTCTGCTTTGTTGCAGGTAGCGTGAGTCAAATGTAATAAGTAGAACTTGTAGATTATAGATGATGTACTATAATCTTGCGGTAAATGCTGCGAACAATTTTGAACGTCAGGTTCGATGACTCTGATTTTTAAATCGGTAATGTGCTATGTCGTATAAACCAATGAGCATTGTTTATTTCCCTAAAGGCTTTATTTTGCATAATTAGAATGTTTTAGAAATGTGTTCTTTCAACATTTATTTCATATGAGGAAAGTCTAAATAAAGGCTAGAATTTCAATATAAAGGCTGGAATGACAAACAGAAAATCACTTTCTACAACTGGATAAAATAAAAGCTGTCTCTGATTGTTTTAAAAATGTCATTATCGAATTTCCACCATCGAAAATACTTGTTGGTTCCACTAATACTCGCATCGTATCTGTGTGAACTAAAGCTCTGCATTGACTGGTCTTTCTCGTGCCGGTGGACCCTGCTATCTTGGGGGTCGGCCATATATTGCCTTGCCTCTTGTGACATGATCCGTGATTTGTTCGGACGCCACTTGTAGGGTTTCATTTGAACTGTTAATTATGTCAATGTCCCTAACAGACGTGAAGCGAATGGGTTCGTGACACTTAGCCGACAACCAATTAGCCGACGGGACACTTACCCGACACAAGTTAGCCGACGGGACATTTAGCCGACAGGACATTTAGCCGACAAGGACACTTAACCGACAGGACATTTAGCTGACACGGACAGTTAGCCGACAGGACATTTAGACGAAACAAAGGGTTAGCCGTCAGGACATTTAGCTACGGGACACTTAACTGTCAAGACATTTAGTCAACAGGACACTAAGCCGACAGTGACGCTTAGCTGGTAAGTACCCAATAATTATGTTAACTTACTATCAATTACAAAATTTCTCGACTTCTCCATAAGTTAAATATTTAAGTTATTTTTTCACCTATCTGTTAAATTCATTTTTCGGTTCTTAAAGATCTCATATGTGCTTTTAATTCTTGTGTAATTCAGCATTGTTTGATATGTATCGTGCTGTTTTGTGTATATTGGCCAAATTGAAAAAGCGTTGAAATATCTCGTCAGGGAATATTAATTAATTTTCGAAAGGAAAAAATAATTGTTTGAGCTATGTACGACGGTCACTTAATTACATTTTAATATGAAATTTTCAAAAATTATCCGTAAAGCTTCTTCATTTGATCAACTGTGTTCCTTTGAACACTTTTCCATCATTAATAGTTTTTCTTGTTTACTTAATAATATTATTTATCAATCTCGCTCTTCCTAATGCTTTGCAATTTCTAATACATTTACGTTTCAGTACTATTTTACTCAACATATTATGTTACATTCATTCCCTTATAAAATCGTTTCGCTCCTCCCACTAATGAAATTTCCTTTCCCTGTCATGAAAAATCTCCAATAAAAAGTATTGTTATTCTTGAATTATACTTTTTATAGAAACATTGGCGGTGAAGGGTTAGTTTAGCAAATGTATTTTATTTTGCTATTAAAAAAAGAGAATTTTTAAGACAAGCAAAGCTTTAAATTATTTGGATATCTATAATAGGCAGTTCATGCCACCATTCTTAAGATAAAAATTCTGTAAAATTATATTGAACACGCCTCTCGCTTAATATACTTAGTTAGGTTAATGTTTATAGCACTAAACTGATGTATAATGTTTAATTTAAAAGTAATAAATTCTTTAAAGTTTTTTTTTTTTTTTTTTTTTTTTTATTCAGAATTGCATACATTTTACAAAACTACGTTTTTCACTCTTCATATACAGAAAACGTTGCTGATATGCTACTTCACTTTTATTTTCTAACCACGCTTACTAAATGATTTGGATCGTGTTCGGGTTGCGCGGATGCATTTTGAATCGGAATTGGATGGCTGGTGCATATTTTAGTACACTGTAAAAATATACATAGAATTTCTGTTTTCTTAATTATCTGTATAAAAATTATGTACTCTGTTTTGAAAGTCGCGATGTATAAATTTCAGTATAATATATTATATTAATGTTTTCCTTATAAAATGTAACATTTCTCAATATCTGTTAAAAATTTATACATTTTTTGTTTCACTTTTCATAAACTTTATTTTTGTTTCTTTTTCACGATTCCTCTTTCTCGGTTTTGATTTACTTGCATGGAAACGGAAAAATTTTTATGCCCATTTTCCTGAATACCTAAGGGCATTTTTATGGTGTTATATTAATGTTTTCCTTATAAAATGTAACATTTCTCAATATCTGTTAAAAATTTATACATTTTTCGTTTCATTTTTCATAAACTTTATTTTTGTTTCATTTTCATGATTCATCTTTCTCGGTTTACTTGCATGGTAACGGAAAAATGTTTGGTGCCCATTTTCCTGAATACCTAAGGGCATTTTTATGGTGACCCCTTTCCTTGGTTCCCTAAGAACGTGCATATATTGCTTAGTGGCTAATCCAGCCTCATGTGCATTTACGTATATTCAGACTAGATGTAACAATTTACCACGCGTAGCACATTTTATAAAGTCTTTGTTTATAATAACAATAAAAGCTGGCACCAGTTTAATATTCAAATGAAATAGCCAATCGCATACGTTACTTAATCCTCTTTTTAACTCCACCCAATAATGATGCCATTTCTTTTGCAATACTTTCGTTTTTCGTTTCTGAATCAATGATGCTCGGACTACAAATGGTCCTTTTAGATTTCGAAAACTAAATTTCATACTAACGTTTTATACCACTATATAGCAGACAATTTGAGATTCTTCAAACTACTCATTGCAGTTTTAGACTTAGACTCTTTAATATACCGAAGCAACTTTGCCGGTTCTTGAAAAAAATGCCCGAAAGCACGTCACATATAAAATTTCGGACATGGTAGAATCTCTGAAGAAAACTTGGAGGGAGCTGGAGAAGGAGGGCCACAAACGAAGGAGGACGGAGCAAAGAGGGACATCCTGAAAAATTACAGTAAAGTGGTGCCATCTGTCTATGCTAGATGTAACTAGACCAGTCATCTTACATAAAGAGATGTGATATTAAACATCCATGCCGTCTAGAAGTTCAACTAAGCATAGTGCAAGCTTGAGGTTTCCGCTGCAGTCTTCGTTTTCTTGAATTGCTCAACAAATGTAAGTAATCTGTTGACAACACCTTTAATTTTGTCAAAGTCCATTTCTGAGAGTTCAGATGAATAATTCGCTAGATTAGTCACATGAGCATCAACTTTCTGTGATGAACCGCGAATCACTAATTTAAGTGGAGTATCTTTCTTCGGTCGGAATGTACTAAACTGCACCTCTTCATTGGAACAGCAAGTGCTCCAACTCTATGATCTACATAATTCTTTACACCGCTTTTGGCAAAAAGACCTCTTAGATCACTGCATTTCACCTCCGATCTTGGGCAGAAAATCGGGGGGAGTTTTTCGTTTTTGGGTTCAGAGGCTCCGGAGCGGGCGTGAGAAAATTATCATCCTTTTCCTTTTCAACAGCACATTCCATGGTCTCGGCGGCGAAACCCGTTGCGACGGAGACCTTACCCAGATCGATAACTATACGATGCCTAACGTGTAAATAGCATTCTGTGGGTGTATAAAGAATTTTAGAAAAAAAAAAGTAGTTCCAGTGTGGAATTGACAGGAAAAGGAAATTTCGTTAGTAGGAAAAGCGAAACCACTTTGAGCAAAGCAGTAATGAAATGCGGAAGTATTGAATCTGAAGGCATTGTAAATAATAAAAGCAGAATATACTTTTACAATTATTTAACATTCATAAATTAATGGAAGGAGACCTCTTCACATAAAATTTGAACATCGGAATCCGGGTTTAAACAGTCATAACTGGTTACAGTTCTTCTGCCGGGAAACAAACTTCCTCCCGCATGGCTGAGGAAACACTACATAATCTATAAAATAAAAAGAAAAGTGGTAAGTAATTAATTCGATTAACTCGGGACAGGAATCATAGACGCGCTCAGGCTCACATTCTCCGTTCGGCCGCTTCTTTCCAGCAAGGTCCCGTCCTTCTCAAATCTACCGACCATTCTTATGTCAGAATATAGGTAAGAAACGCCATTCTTCTCAGCTGGCTATTTGAAACGTTCGTCTGAAACATTAGTGGTGTTTATTATTTACATTGAGTCATGAATTTTATGAACAAATTAGATTTTATTCACAAACGGTCAGACGGAAATGATAGCTTCTTTAAAGCTTATTGCTATTCTGCCAATTTGATATTTTAAAATGTAACTGGCTGGAGGTCATGTGTTGGCCACATCAGATTGTGCTTATATATTTCCTGTTTATGGCAATAAAAGGTAACAAATGTTGAACTGAGTAGTCAAAGAAAACAAAGCTGTTAGAAAACTTTTTTAAATTGCAAGGTTACATCACTGTCAATTGCTCAGACGTATAGCTGTTTTGTTTTATACGAGCATCCCACTCGACGTGTCAAAATCTAATTAATGCCATATATAGTTTTTTATTTTTGGATTAAATGGTTTTACACTATACATAAGTGATATTTAATGGCATTTTATGCACACAAAAAAGTATTTTCAAATACTTTGGATTCCAACAATGGATTTAGGGTTGTAAGTAATGGTATTATTTGAAATATCATATGCACATATATATGTGTTGTACAGATATGTTTCAGTGTTCATGTGTTACATATATATATGTTCTGCTCATATATGCGTTTAAGACGTTCGGTACCATTAATAATATTAAATTAGAAAAAAGTTATTAAAACTGCCAATACTGTTAGTTTCCTTTTTCTAAGTACCCCACTTTTATTTTGTCTTTTCTGTAATAATTATATTAAAACGGAACCAAAAATGATATCTTTAAAATTCAGTTTGATTTACTTAAAAAAGTCACTAATATTTTACGCTTAAGGAGAGTATCAAGGACAGCAGAGGAAAACAATCCGAAATGATTTCAAATAACAAGGAGTTAGAAAACATGAATATATGGGATAAAAAAAAATATGAAAGCTTTCAGATTTTGTATTACGCTCAAAGAAGCTCTTTTCAACATTTCATGTGTTACCTTTACATATTAAATATCATGTTCTTCTCATCTAAACCATAAAATTCAATTCAACTGCAATGTAATAACAAAAAACAAAAAAAAAAAAAAAAAAAAAAAAAAAAACTTGCGCGTAAAATATCCGTCTTGATGATGCAATCGATGTTAATGTTAATAAAACGCTTTGAAAAAAAAGCTAAAGCTTACGTTAAATTCGTTAAAGTTTAAATTACTAGACAAAATATGAAATAGATAATAAAACAAATTCCAGATTCCAAATATGGGCTTTCAGATGCCTATATTTCAGTGTAAAACTTCGTTATTCAAAACTTGATGTCTCTAGGTACCGTTGTTTTTCCCAATGGAGAAACATACATACATTCATGCAAATTCTTCGTTATTTAAATTCTTTAAATATAATGCAAGGGTCTAATATTGGCGGCAGCAATTTGAAAAATGATTCATACTTTTATATTCAACCAACGCAAAATATCAAAACGAAATTAATAGCCCTTCTGAGATAACGCACCTTTAGTCTAAAAATTATCTTTATTAGGAATATTAGCATCGTGAAATATTCTTTCACTCATAATTCAAATTTCTCTGAGTATTAACTTCCTCCTAGTTAAATGAAAATGTGAGAGATTTTTGCAGCGTCAGTTAAGAACTCCTTTAAACCTAAGCATTTTACTAGACAAAGTAGATTTCGATTTCGTGTATCTCTTGATTTCTAGCTAACAAAGTCTTGAGATTTCTCCCGCAAGAGGCACTCGAGGCAAACATCAGCTCCTCTGACTAGATTGCTTTATGTCCTTGAACAAAAGTTGTTAACGCTTTATTAACGTACTGCGATTTAGCGTCTTAATTAAGGGAAATTTTTAAAAGATTTCGAATAAGATATATTAAATGAAAAGGTGCAGGTATAGTTTATTGCAGTTCATTTTACTTATGCATCAGTTTATGGAACAATTTTCAAATGTGTAAACTTAGAAATCTCTATAAAGATCTTCAAAGAATGACTAAAAAATTTTAGGCATATAAGAAAAATTCGTTGCATATTAATTTTAGGTAGGCACTAGTAAAAATAAAATTTGGTGATAAAAGATGAGAATATTCCTGACGTACTTGATCAAACAGATTTTTTAAATGTTCATCAATAAATGTTCATGTTTTAAATGTTAATTTTATATCGAATTAAAGTCGTATACATCGTTTATATTACATCAGATACCGAAACTATCTAAATTTGGTACAAAATGTTTACATTTATAAGTATACCAATTTGTGTGACTGTATTTCGTATTCTACAAAATAAATCAATATTCTTCAATTACTTATTAGTTTAAGAACAATATTATTCAATATTATTCTTCAATTACTTATTGGGTAAAGAACAATATTGAAACTTCATTTAAAAGCTTAGAAATAAATACTCGTATATTTCTAACCATATATTTAATCAAAATAGGGAAACCGAAATAGCAGGAGATATGTTCTATAAAAATTGTTGTAAATGTTTAGAAAGGCGAATAGCATAATTTCATTTAAACAGAAGCAGACGTTTGTGTACAACTCTAATAAACTGTAAATAGTGCGCAACGTATTTGGAAGTTATATAGTCATTCCCCCCCCGGGGGTTGACTCAGGCGAACGCCTGGGAAGTACTGGCTAGGATCTGTACCTAGGCAATCTCAACCACGGGGGTATACAAATTATCTTCACAGGACTAGAACCCGAGTATTGTACTCAGGTTGGTTCAGGCTTGGCAGGGACCGTACTGGTACTGTCGTGTCTGTTCCTTCGGCTGTGGTGGAGCTACATAGTACATTTGTCGACTGAGTTCCCGGGGGTTTGACCACATTCAGTTTTCGTGGCGGGGACTGACAAAGCGGACAGAGCACCTTAATACAATGTGGTTTTGCCAATGGAGTGGTGCCCGGAGGCAAGGTGACAGCGTTTTAAAATTTGCAACGAAGCGTTCTGGCAATGCTTAGTAAAAGCCGGACGGGGACTGCGGGGGTTGCGCCCGCAAGAACGAAAGTCCCACGGGTGTTGGATATTTCAAACTCTTTATGGGTCCCGTATAATGAGGACCTCGGTGGGAGGTCCTTCACCCGGTGTGTCTGTATAGTCATTAGATTTTTGAAGCCAAGAAACGAAAAATGTGCAATGCCCTAGCCGGGAGTGAAACCCTGGAACTCTCGAATGCATGCCGAATATGTTACCGTTACATCACGAATGCATACTGAGGGAAAAAATACCTTGTACTGTTTATTAGTAAGTTTGATTCATTTTTGTTACCAGAAAAGTTGTAGTGGATGTTTAACTGCAGGATGCATGATAACCATGGGTGCTGTAACTGTTGATGTTTAGCTGTAGTGGTTGAATAACTCTCATCATTATGTTAACATTTTAAGACAAATGTATTGTGCTAGCAGAAAGAAAAAATAAAAACATTCTTTATAAATATCTCTATTTGTCTATTATATACAAAAAAAAAAAAAAAAAACTCTCTACAGCAAGCTAAACAGATTTAACCATAAAAGAGATATGTGATCGCCAGACAAATTATATGCGCCATTCCAGTGATAAAAAAAAGATTGTGTGATAGACTGAAATTGTTCTGACGAATAAATCATATATGCAATTAGTTAATTTGTAAATTTTGGTGGTAAAATTTGGAGAGAAGGGAATAAAAAGTGTAAGAATTTTCATGAATATTGTTTCCCAGCGATCTCATATTTCGAAGTACGCAGCATGCATTTTGAAGTAGATATCATAAATTATAAAACACGAGGTAAACAAAAATTAATCCCTGGTTTGTTTGGAGGAACTGAAAAGAAAGATGTTCGTGGTAAATATTTAATTAAACTAAGTAGTCTTAAAGGTGATTATCACTGAAGCATTCAAGCTTCAGAAAAGGATAAAACATGTATCGAAATTCCTGAAATTGGTAGAGACAGACATTTTACTCAACTGTGCATATATGGAATTTATTTGACTGGCATGCAGAATAAATATATGGATTAGCTGTACGAAAAATCACCTTTAGAAATTTATGTTCTTAAAGGGCTGATGTAACGGAAGAGCTTCTAACAAGGAATGAAAAACAACTCTTGTGTGCGTTTTCGTGTATATGTACCGGATTCGAATGGATAATGAAGGGAAAAACTGAAAATGTGAATGCTCTAACAGTACGAAAACTGTATTGTTACTTTATGTTAATGATGCTAAGATTTCGGATTTATTGTGTCTTGATTCGTTAGGAATAGCTGATTTCCTACCATCCAAACAAGGAAAGAAAGGATGAAACAGGTAAATGTTTTTTTGTCAATCAATAAAGAAACGTGGTGAGACTAGATATCAGGGGTCTCTTTCTTGGTTAGAAAGGCAAGTGGTTTTACCTGGTAATAGATTGATAGCAGAGAAAAAGTTAAAATCCTGCGCAAAACACCTTTAGTCAAAAATCTGTCTGTATGAATGTGAACATATTTTTAACGAATAGGTTGAAAAAGGCATCATAGAACCTGTTTAAGATGTGAAAATCGAAAATTGTAACATAGTCTACCACATAAGGCTATAAAGAAAGTTCGACCACAAAAGATAAGGCCGTGTTTGATGCATCAGCGAAAGGTAAAGGTAAAGGTAAAAGTATTGGGGGCATCAGCAATGTACCATAGGTCAACTGGTAATGCCTTCCCATACTAACTCTTTGAGAGAGAGAGAAAAAAAGGGGGGGTAATTGCAAGTTTTATAAGAATTTGCATAGACTGAAGCTTTTCAAAAGGTCTAAAGTTTGCCTATTATGGTTCGTGCAATTCCACAGTACGCCCCGCATCCAGTATTTATTAAAAATAATGGTGTAGGGCATAAGTAGATTACAAAATCAGCGAAAGAAAGAAATAACGTGTTCTTAAGGAACTGTTTACGAAATGATCCGAACTATATGAAACTAATCCCGAGTATTTTAAACAGGTCTCGCGCAGGTAAATATGGATTTATAATCAAACATGTTCATCCCGAGATTTGAAAACCTCGAAGCCTATTTGGGGTCTTTCACTTCTAGCAACGAAACGTCTAAGCGCTCGAAGGAAACGTTTAGTCAATAACGACAAAATCAGTTCCAAATGCTCGCCCCCAAAAAGGCACAAAAATGACTGTCCATAATTTTTTATTTCCTTTCAGTATCAATGGTCCAGTTAAGTCAACACATCTAATCTCTAATACTGCTTTTTCTCGTACTCGGTCTTCAGGAGAGATGCAATGGATGTTTTCAGGCAACTAGTGGCGAATCTTTAACATACAACAGAGTTTCGTATGTCGTACTTACAGACTTTCGCGTTTATTGTCCTCTGAAAGCGAATATCAAAAGTTGTATTCCTGCATGATTGATCATTTCATATATAACTCTTATAAATTTTATTACAATAGAATTCTCAGAAGGAAAAATAGTGGGAAATGAAAAATTTTCTATATGATCATTTCTCAAAATTCTGGTTTTAAGCCGTTAAAATCATTGGCTGAAGTGTACACGATCTTTTACCTTCTAAACTAGAAAATGATTTACTCTGCACCAATGCCAAAACAGTTTATCAGGCTCTTTTCTGCTATAATGTTCCCAAAAGTTTTGTCATTAAGACATAATTTTGCCATTTTATTCGAAACTGAAAACCCAAGACATTACCTTTAAAGTGTTATCGTAGGCAGAAATTTTATCAAAATTTCCCTCTATCGTAGTATTCAAATTAACTTCAGAAATTATTGTTTTCTTCCTTTCAGCATTTATAATATCAAAACTCGACACACTTTCAGAGCTAGACCTTTATTCTGGAGGATTAATCAACAAGTAGGGACCACTCCGCCATAACCAAGGCTTCCGGACTGCTTTCTCGAGAAGCGACGTCAGCTGCATTTTGCACTACAGGAATGTAATCCCAGTCATTTGGATCATTCAGAGAACGGAATTTTTGCACTCTGTTGCACACGAAAATTGCCCAATGTTCACATTTTTGGTCCAAAATAATGCGTCCATGCAGTCAGTCCAATAAGTAAGTAGGTAAGTTTCTGGGTTCAAGACTTCCTTAACAAGACTTGGCAAACTAGCACCAATCTTGAGAGCTAAGAGCAACGTTCTCAAGATGATAATTTAGGGGTGCGGAAAAAGAAAAGATCTCATATTAACACCAAATAACACATATTGTCAGATATATTTTTCAATTTTTCGGAATATCACTCCTTCCATCACAGAAATCGAAGAATGTCTCTATCTCGAGGAGAAACACCTAATTGCGAAATGGATTACATATATCTGAAATAAATCCATATTTATCTGCGCGAGACCTGTTTAAAATACTCGGTATTAGTTTCATATAGTTCGGATCATTTCGTAAACAGTTCCTTAAGAATACGTTATTTCTTTCTTTAAGTTAAATTGAGCTAGGTGAAGTTTAATGAGCAACCAAAAGCTTATGTCCTCTGGAGATAACATCTTTAGAAGAGTAGTCTAACTGTAGAAGTATGACAAGGAGATCTTCTGATAAGACGTTAACTGGCTTTAATCTTGATGTTCGTAGGGATTTTCCTTAAGGTATTAAGAGCAACAAGATTCCGTTCAATAACTGCGAAAAGAGATCGAAACGTAAAGTCTGTTCAAAAGTTTTTAGTATTATATTTGAATAGTCAGCCAACTTAAAGGTGGGAGTATGTTGAAATTCTCGACGAACTATTCAAATAATGTGCTTCGCTCATGTGTTTCGCCACGAAACAAGAGCTTTTTTTAGAATAAAATAATTAATTGAAGAATTATTAAGTAATAGATGAATTAAGAATAGATGTAACCGACAAGTAATCTTTTTGTGTTATATTAGTAGGTGTTAATAGTGCAAATTTATTTAATTATATTATCAAATAAAACAATTTTTTTTCATCACGGTAAAGCTTAACTAGCCAAAAAAATAGTATTAATTTTTAGGTCATACGATTACGATGAAGGAGTCGTTTTCTTTCCTAAATTAACAATGTTTAGTCACTTTGCAGGATGTTTATCTGATATGTGTTGAATATTATGACTAAGTTTTGTTAAAATTAGGGTACAGCTTAGACCTGCATGTGACAAATGCATGTGCAGGTTTGCAGATGCACAGTGGCATTTCGGCAACTGAAGATATAACGATCGGGATCTGCGACCATTCCAAAAGTACGCTGATAATTATCACGTAAGCGGAATAGATTCAAGTAGTTCATAAGTAAAACATGACCGATTACATATTGAGTAAAGTGGGAAGGGATTATACAGAAGAATTTATGTATTTTCCTGCTCTTTCAGTATCCCAAACAGCGCCGCCATTATTCGACGAGATCCTCATTGAGTATGACCTTTAAATCTAAGCCTAGAAATAGCACATGCAGTGCGCTTGGGTGAGGCTCGATGGCCTGCTTTCTTTGCCATGACATCCTGGTTTCATTTTCAGTGCTTTCTGCAAGAGTTAGAACCCACTGGAGTTTCAGTGTCAGACTGAATGGCATGCCAGTAAGTTGACACTAGATCTTTCTTTCCGAGCTATTTCTGCTAATGTGGTCCCCGAAGACTTGCAGACTAGACACGGATTCTGTGTAAGTGATACAGTAGTGGCTAATTAAAACACAATAACACGTCGAATAAATACTAATTTTGAAGTCAAACAACAAAAATCAGCGTTATATTTTCAGAATTTTCGCAGGACTAGTTTCGATGGTTTTTACCAAACCACCATCCTCAGCTGCAAAACCGCAAATGCAAACAAACGTTTGCGGTTTTGTAGCTGAGGATGGTGGTTCGGTAAAAACCATCGAAATTAGTCCTGCGAAAATTCTGAAAATATAACGCTGATTTTTGTTGTTTCACTTCTGAAACAGTAGTGGCTATTAAATGACATAAAATCTAAGGCGGCCTTGAGGGCTGAGAAGTCAGCCTGAAAGACCGAGTTCCTGAATTTACCTCCCCAGGATGTTATTGTTGCATCACCATCCATAACACAGCAACTACAACCCACTCCTCTCTCTCCTTTAGATTCATCAGTATAGATTGTCCTGTCATCAGTGTGGTTAGAGGACTGCAGATGATATTTATATCAAACTCAGCAGGATGATACAGGAGATTGGGTGAAGTCTTATCACAGTCCACACAAGTAAATGAGATATTCCATGTTGTTTATCTTCACTTAATCTTAATACGCGAGTGTGAGAACACAGAATTCTCACAGTGAACAGCATGGCATCATCGATTCTTGTATCGTTATCGCGCGCTACCACGTGCGTCGCAGTGTATAAAAACTGGAAGGACTGGTTTGTCTTCCTCTTTCTTCTTCTGCCTGACGTCGTGATAACGAGTGTGTGGGACTTCGGGACACAGCTCTCGCTATCGTTCCTGTATATTCTCACGTGGAATGTCGTCGTATTATGCATAGAAAGAAGCAGAGTTAAGAGATGTAATATCCAGAGGAAAAGGCTTGTTTTGAGACTCACTAAGTCTTGCTGCCGTGAATAACATTAAAAAAAAACGCTCAAGCAGATTATCAGTAGGTGTTCGACTCCAAGATGTGCTTGACCAGCGATGGGACCAGCGATGGGGTCACGTGATGATAAGTGTGTTAAAAAATGTGAATGTGAAAAAAGAAGAGCTTGCACGTGTGTAATAAAACACTGCGCGACAATACGAAAATAAATATGATAAAATTTCGACTGCTTATAATTTTGATGAGACAGGATTGCAATTTATCTACGAATAGTCACGTTTTTTTTGGCATTCACCGACGATTCCATTTTAATTTATCACGTTGTGTGTATCTAAGTATGATATTTTGATATTTTATATGTGTGCGATAAATGTTCCATATTTAATCCAGAAAATGTGTTTGATAAAATAAATATGAGATTAGAAAAAAAGAGTTACCGACACATGCATGCCTTATTGGGTAAGTCATTTTATTCTTATTAGTAAAGATCATGCAATGTACTAACCACTAAATTTTAGTTTAACTATTTGCGCGGAATTAATTTGTATTTGATACTCTTAGTATCGTGACTTTTAGGCGATCACGCCAACAACACCACAGCGAGCCATATGTTTTCGGTTTGGTACTGTCAAATGCAGTGGCGAAATTTCTGCAAGTGCGTTAAGTCATCGGTGGTGTTTGGAATGGTGACATGAATGCCCCACATTCAAGGACCATAGAGAGCAATACGCTCAGCCCGTGAGAGACACTTTATTCTCGAGGATACTCCCAAAATAGGCGATATCGATTTAGAGATCCTGTGCAGTTTACTGTTGAGAGCTTTGATCTGAAAATCCATGAGAGTTTATTATCTATGATAACACTCAGATATTTGTCTCACTCCTTGTATATTCTTGCCTTGTAACCTGAGAGATTCCCTACAAGTTGCTCTATTCTTTTACCAGGGCATATTAGCGTGCCTTTTGTTTCGGCGTGTGATATACCCGGTTCGTACTCGTTTGGTCTAGATAGAAATTCAATCTAATACTGAAGTGCTGCGTTTTTGTAAGCGCTTAAGGAACGCCGTGTATCTACTAGCAGAAAATCGTTAGCGTAAGCGAGAATCTTCATATTGTAATCAATGTAGAACAAGAAATTTCTGGCTCGGTGGCCGAGCTCTGGAGTACAGGAACGAAGCAGAAGCCTTGGGGATATCCTCTAATTATACACTGAGTATAGAGTCATTCGTGCGTTGTCGCTTAGCAATTTTTTAAATAACTATGAATGAAACCATAGAGAAAACCTTCGGGGAATCTTTTATGGCATTTTGGCGCATCATGCCACCATAACAAATCAAAGCTCCTATAATGTCCCCTGAAATTATTAGTGAGGGCAGTTTCTCTCTCTCTCGCCTGCAATTATGATCCGAACATCATTTAAAGCATCTATGTATACTCCAAACTCGATGAAACTATGCTCACTGAGTGAAATCTGCTGACTAATTGCCAGGTCATGCTTTGAAGAATAAATGGTAGTGGTAGCTAGAAACGTATATGGTCATTTCTTGAGTTCTGATAGTCCAGAAATTTGGGAGACTATAGCCTGAATTCATTATAAAGGTTATTTTATGTAACAAACTGAAACAATAGTATTGCTCATCGATTTTCTGCTTGGACTCCCCAAAGCGGTTGGCAGATTTCAAGTCGCCTGCAGTTTATCGTGTCTTTTGTCGAGAAAGCAAACATTTTCGAGTTCTGTGTCATGATATCACGAGACGGGTGTGTAAACACTTGCGAAAGCTAGGGAGCCATTGCAGGCCTTCAAACTGTACGGCTAAGGCGTTAATCACTCTTGTGTAATAAAAGTTGATTAATAGAGCCACTGTGTGCTATTACTGATAAATTGCGCGTTGCTTGGAACGTCTTTAGCGCGTTCAGGCTGGAAATGTTTCCATTTATGGCCTAATATTCTTGCAGCAAGGCTATGTCAAAATGATCTTTGCAGATTTCCCTGTAACATTTTAAGGCCACAAGATGAGGTGATGCTTATTGTGCTACATATTGAAATGAGTTCATTAACCGAAATTTGAAATAATATCTTCAACCTGTGAATATCGACTTAAGCCGGTGACGTTCGAAATTTAAGACTGACATATCTGACGCTTACAAAGTGCGTCAGTTCAGTGCTGTACCATTTTTCTGTTGCTTCCTTGCGCAGTGGGTTGTTTCCGCTGCATAGTTGTCAGTTGCATGATTTTTTTCACAGGGGCTATACGTTGGCGGCGATTTGAAAATGTAATTTAAATGTCCTAGTCCTTCGCAATTGAAGCACTAGAGTATTCTAAAAGGAGGACGAAAGCATCAGGAACTAAATCCGATAAGCCCTGTATCATGGCTTCAGACAAGATCGTAAGCGTGTTGTTGGATATCGACAATCCTGTTAAACAGGCCTGTATCCTCACATTGTAGCTTGAAAGGGCAAAAGTACTCATTAAGTTGGATCCAGACACTAAAAACGTACTTTAAAATCATCAGCAGCGGCTTCTGCTCGCATTCAGCTATGATCGTCATCTTTCTGTTCCTTAGAAATCCAACGAGAAGGGTGTGCAATATGAAGACTTGTCTTGAATAGCTTTTCTAAGACATGAATGGTTTCTTTACGTTTACAGCGTATAAGTAATTCTTCAGAACGCATTGGCCTTATTTTCTCAACTATAATGCTGATTATTTTAACATTGATTTCAGAAGTTAATTGTTGTCTAATTCGTTCAAGCGCACGATTTGCCTCCTGAGCCTTAATAAGCAAAACGTGCACAGAGGGTTATTGCCTGGGGCAGGATGCGTCTTCTTTCAATGGACTGCGATAAATAGTGCTTCTTTAGATTCTACTGGGACTGGACACATGCCCGCCTGTATTGGAAGAATATTGCTAAGGGCAGGAGCTGTTGCAGTACAAAATTTAAATTGCCCTTGTGATGCTGTTACATGTCCTTGCGACTGAGAACAGACTAGCTCCTGCTTTATCAAGCGGTACGAAATGAGAACGTAACACACTGAAATACCTTGCGGTTAGCCATGGGTAATTTTTTATATTCTTTGGTAAACAGAGATAATGGACTCATAACTGGTATACTGTGGTAATTCTGAAATCAAATCAAGCTGAAGTAGTCGAAAAGTCAATAGTGTTGTCTTTGGAAGGTGCGACATGTTATATGGGATTTATGGGGCAGGTAAATGAGGGCGAGTTATTAGAACTCAAGTTTAATGGTGTAATACCAAGTGCAGTAATAAAGAATGAGAGATGAAGCACTAATGATGATCACATTTAGAGTATGCTAATGACTACTTCATTCTTTTTAAATTTCCAGTACTCTTAGCGTATGAAGAATAATTTTTTTCCTAACTCTGCTTTTCTTCTCATTCTATTAGTCTTGTTGAATATATTTTTATTTTTTTATTAAAATTTCAATTCTTTACTGTTCATCTCGCGTAGTTATCGGGAAATCTCTCCGAATTCCTGTAAAGAGCGCGCAAACAGTAAAAAGATGTGACCCGTCATGTCAAGAGACTTTATAGGCATCTTGTATGCGGAAGACTGGACGTCGGTGTACATATATTATTCGTTCCTCTACTTTAATTTAATAAGCTTATGTCTTGTACTGCGTTGGATGATAAAAAATGACCCAGCACAGTAGTGGCCTAAAAAATTTAAAATATGCAGATAAATTGTCCTCGCAGGTCTCATTTTGCTTTCTCTAGAATGTATAAGTGTTAAGTACATACCTACACCAAAATAGCTTCCAAAAATACCTTCCAAATATCTAAACGGACTTGTGTCGGACATTTGAGGAAGGGAGGTATATAAAAAAAATAAAGAAAGAAATAAACAGTAATACAAATAAGTAGTATTGGTTTAAAATATGTAATATAAGTAAACTTATATTAGTAATTTAAATGTGTAATATAAGTAAACTTATATTATTTTGAAATTGGAATTTGCATTTATAATTTAATCCAGTTTTGTAAATATAGTCAACACAATGGTTTTAGATCGAGATAACATTGAATTGTAAGAGGATTCTGTACGTTATAACCGGCATATACAGATTTTTCTTAAACAAATAACGCATCTTAATGAAAAGAATCGTTCAGCCTGAAATTTATTTATCGGCACTGATAAGCAGCAGAATACAATTTTATGCCACTTCGGGGAAAAGACATTTTCTCATATTTCAGAAGTACAGTAAAATTTAGGTAATAGAAAAGTCAGTGATTTTGTTTATATTTTGGAATGGCATTACTTTGCACAGTATGTTTTTCGGAAATTCTAAAGGGGAGTAGCATACACGTATTTAAATACAAAAAAATTAATATTTGTGAAAGAAAAACTAAAAATAATAGAGAAAGCAAATCCGAAAATCACGGATATTTTCGACATTTATAAAAAATTCCGATATTTCTGAAGTCTTAAAATATCCTATAAATTCTGTCAAAATAATTGAGAAAATTCGTTCTGCGTTAAAGTTACCGCTTTAGTAATTGTGCATAATGTTTTACATTTATTACGCAACTAAGAATTTAAATGCGGTCAATAATCAAGTTTCTTCAAATCTTACATTAAATGATGATATTAAATTTGTCGCTGGAATAATAAACTTTAGTAGAAATCACGGATGATTCAAATGCAGCAGTAAATGTGCGGGGACTTAATGGCCTTGTCCATGTCACGGTAGCTGATTTATTAAAAGTACTCTAAAGTCATCCGTTGTTCTAGATAATGGCTTTCTGATTACTGAAGGAACCCACCTTCCCCTAGACAACTGCAAAAAATACTCTCAGAAAGTGTTCCGTTTCAATTCAAAAAAAAAGTCTTGGGTTACTTTCTTTTCTTCAACTAACTGTGTCAGAGTTTGCAGTCAGAGAAAATAAAGGGAAAAAAAGACGGGTTTCTTTTTAAAGAAATTCATCTATTTTTTATGGAAATATTTTTTTTTTCAAATCACATAAAATGTAAAGGAAAAAGAAATCAAAGATATGCATTTTTTCGCTATTCAGATTTAAAAATTTCAAGTTCTTGTAACTATAATCTCCCTTGTGTTTGAAAATCTTGTTGCTTTTAATTGGAGTTTTTTGTACTTTTAATGAGATCAGACTTTTTAATTTCAAAAATCAATTTTTTATACTAATGAAATTTACAGGAAAATAATCTTATTTCCATTAAGTAATTTAAATTTATGGTTAATAATCTCATTGTTCATTTGTGTGCTTTAAATTTAGCACATACTTAATTCGAATCGGCTTTTTTACCAGTTTAGGCTGGTAAGGTAAGAAACTGTATCTTTAATAATTCCTTAAAATGAAGATTTTTGAAAATATGAAATTTCTAATTCCTGCTCAATATATTTTTGTGAAGTTTCCAATATGGTGCTCCAAAATGCTGATAAAAAGCTGAATATGTACGACAATTTCAGTAAGCCTTATGAGCATAAAATCCTTTACTTCTTGTTGTTATGACCAAATTTTTATGACCGACACAATAAACAGATAGTTATATTGCCAGTTCAGATTTCCTCATCTGTTTAGAGAAGTTTGAATCATAGAAAACTCCGTTATTCACGCTCTGGTTGTAAATATTTTCGGTTTTTACTTACCAGCAAATTATATGCTTTTAGCATAGACACAATATTCGAAAACATTGATACATTTTTAATATTTGAGATGACAATGTGTGATCTGAAACGAGATTATGATAAGGAATAAAACAGAATAGAATACCCGTACATGAATAATTTAGTTCACTGCCTGCCAATACCTCCAGTTCATTTCATGAATCAAAACACTAATTGTATATAAAGGAAACATCCAGTTAAATGTTAAATGCTTATTGTTTTCGTTACTTATTCAAAATAACGTTGTATTTTTTATCTGTGTATTTATGCTAGTTCTTTTCTAACATGGCTTTCCCCGATTGGGACGTGTATACGAGCCAGTTTTCCTCAGAAAGCCCTCCACGAAGGCATCCCTCCCCTTATGCAGGTAGCCCTCGTGTGCTTTGCTATAATAAAAACGCCAATACGCGTCTTTTCTAACAATTTTAGTAAGTTGTTTAATTTAAAAAATATTTTAAATATAGCATTTTAACAAGAAAATTTTGAAAGAGGTAAACGCCAACATATGTGAAGAACTGAAATCACTGTTTTAACAACTGGTGCAGTGTTTTAACAAATAAGTTTCAAAATCAAAAGTATCAGAAAATATATAAGAGTTATGTATCTGAGCTGTAGAGTTAGTTTAAACAGCCAAGTCTTTACAGTGTAAAATTGAAATAACCATTATTCATTTTCCTGCAGGCATGCTTCAAGGGGTATCCAAATATAGCCGGAATCACAACACTGCAAGCAAGTATTTCGCAATTGCGAAACATAATTACTAGACCTCGTTAGCTTGCAATTTCCTACGCTTATTTGACAAATCAGTCTGAGTGAAGTGGTTGGCTGGCTTTGCTGATTTATGTGCATGTCTGCTCGCAATGTCCTGCTATTTTTATGGTATGCTATCACTAAAAATTAACCGTTTGCTTAAAATTTGGTTTTCGTAGAAGAAAGCAGCTAAAATCGTAGTTATGCCTCGGTAAATCTTTAAAATTCGTTTTTTGAGGAAGTCCCATTTTTAGTGGTGGTTTATCATATTCAAAAATGGCGACATGGCACGTGATTATAGCTACGGCTAGGACATTTTTTGATGAGTAGAAATGGCAATAAAACATAGAAGATAAGATAGGCTATTAATATCGATATCGAAAAAAAAACACCAGATATCTGAAGACCTCACCGGAACGCGTTTCATTCATGCTAATTTCCAAATATTCTTCTTGTTCAGTGATGTATATTTCTGTGTCCACGAATAAAATAAGTTCTGAAAAACCAATTCAAAGGATAAAAGAGAAATTCAGTGATATAAAGCCAAGTGCAAGCAATATATCACTTCCCTAGAGTAAAATTCTGTATCCAGAATTTCGTAACTAAGGAAGTGTGGAAAGAGTCTAAGTGGTTTACCGCAAAAGTGGGGGAAATTTGAGAAACGTTTATCGTTGTTAATGTTAATCGTTATACCTAAAATACACAAGCTTAGCTTATAATACTCCCCATTGCTTTGATATACCTACTTGAATGTGTAAAGTATGGGATTTTGAATGTAAGAAAGAGAAATCCAAATCGTAATTTTTTAATTATTAATTTGCTTTATTAAGAACTTATTAAAAATATCAGTCGATAAAAATGCCGAATTTTGGTGTAAAATGACGAAAGGACCTGTGCTTCAGAGTTTAGCAAAGCACTTTTTGTGGTCTATGCTGCAAACCATCAACTGCCCGTTGTCATTGGTTATGTATGCGTATATAAAATTATACTAAAATATACAGAAATAATTTAAGCTTACGTAGGTTTAATCCATTGTGCTAAAAACTATAAAAAAGGAATTAGTATGATTGCAATAGTAGTCTTCAGCTTATGTGTCTAAAAGTAAAATTATGAGTTTGATAACAATACTCCGCAAGAGTATGTGGCATTTCGAAATTCAGGGAAATAGCTCCAGTAGTTGATTTACATAGCAAAATTCAGTTGTAATTGTTAGCAGAGGGATGTGTGTGAAGGATATTTAAATTTTTATTTGCGTGAAAGCCAGTAAAATGTTTTCTAAAAATGATACTGACATCTGTTCCGAATTTCAGATCTGTATATAACGTTTCTGATAAATCAAGCAACTTTGGATACTTCTTTAAGTATACCATTATTAAGAATTTATATTTTATAGAAATATGGCTTTTCAGCATATTCCCTCACAGATGAAGCGTGAAATAAAGGACTTTTTATATTGCATCTTTTTGTTACGAGAAAAGTGACAGTTGTGTTTTCTGAGAAGAGATGTTAAGTATTGTGAGAAAATATTAAATACATTTGTGAACTTGGGAGAGTGAAATTAGCATCAATTATATTCCTACTTCTATTTTCAAGACTGCTAGCAATGGCACGTATCAAATCAAAATTTTTAGGGAGAAACGAAAGCGAACTGAATGTAATAATTTTTACATTTTTATATTTCTGTTCTATTGTCTTCGCTTTTCCCTTAAAATCAGATAATATGAAATATTTATTTAATTAATGCATTATTGCCTGTTTTAAAATTTTCTTGAATCTCTGCTTTCGACTTTTAGCCAGAAAGGCAAACTAAATGAGTTAAAATATTGAGGGAGAATCGAAGTTAAGTAAGAAAGTATTTGCAGTTTAGACCATGAGCACTGATCTCTGTTTCTATCTGCTAGAATGTTCCTAATTTGGCTTTCATTTGTTGTTACGCTTGGAGGCGTTTTAGTATGGTAGTCAGTTTCTAAGTCTTCTGTGTAATATTTGCTTTGTAAATCATTGAACTACTAGTGTGTACTCAGCACACAAGAAGTAGATGTTAAATTTTGTTATTTCGCTTTACGAAAAAGTGTAAATAGATGTTTGATTTATTTTAGAGCTTGTTGTAATTACTTTGAGCTCTTTTGTTCTAACTTAAGATGGGACAAGAATTCGTTTACCAGCTTCTTTACACAGAGTTTACATAAAGATTTATAAATGTCTTCATTCAGTTACTATATATAAAACCTAAGATTTCATGTGATAAAGCGATATAGTAGCTTCTCATTATGATGCTTATTTAGTTTTATTTTACTTACTATATAGACAGATAATTTCTTGTAAACTGTTTGAATGCGATAAATGTGAAATAACTACCCTATATAAACTAAAATTTAGCTCTTTGTAAAATGAAATTATGCTTACATACATGAGGGAAAATTATAATATTAACAACGTTTTCTAATTTTCAGTAAATATGTAACATTACAATAATTCCTGATTCTTCATAAAACTAAGTATGCTTAAATTTTCGTGATACTTCTTCTTCATCCACTTGAAATTTAACGATAACACTTTATGCAGCTTCGTAGCCTGTGCCTTAATTTAAATAACGTATTCTATTTAACATTGATCTTAAAAACATCTGTGACGAATCGTGCAATATGCAGATAAGTATGCTTTCAGAACGTCACTCATCCACCATCTAATACTTTATCATATTTTTAAAGCCGATTACATGATTAGGTAAAAAATTTTAAAATATTACCTTAATAATGAAAATGATATTTTTATCAGCATTATTTACTGTAGAATGTTAATACACAGTCAATATAACAATATATCAGCGTTTGAAAATTTAAGGAGGATTCTGAAATTTGAAATAAAAAAGCTTTAAATATTAAACAATACTTAGTTTGATTATACATATCGCACATTTTGGAAGTTGTTTTAAATATTTATTACGTATTTAATTGTATTGCATAATAATAATACTTTTAGCTCTAGCTAACAATAATCGACAATTTATTGTCGAATGATGCATTTTATATCGAAATATTCATTTAAAATAAATGAGGTTTCTAATTTAGAGAAAATTTTCAAAATATTCATGCAATTGCCAGCATACTAGTAACTTAATTACTACAGTATTCCCCACTAATAGAAATTTACTTAAAATTTTTAGCACGTTTAATGAACGTTGTTTAAAAACTGAAGTTCCTAGTAAGAATTATTTTACTTTCCCAACAAGTGGTAAATATTCTCGCGAGTTTTAAAAGCACACTGAGTAATTAACTAAACAGTGTGGAATTAATAGCTGAGCAGTTTATGCAATAGTTTAAAAGATTTGCTATGCGTTTCTAAAGCAATGCAAACTTAAAGTAATTGCATTTGCTCTAAGAAAGAAAAAAAATAAAAGGTAAGAATATTAATGAAGCCTCCCAGTTTTGGCATCTGAGCAAAATACAACATAAAACCAAACACTATTAAAATTTTCAGCACGAATTTTTGATACAGGAAGACATATTTTATCTTTATTTAGTTGAAAGCGAGGTCTTTCGCCGAATTAAAGTTGGAAAATTTGTGCTAGATATTATAGAATATATATAAAATATTAAAATTAAAACAAATGTTAAATTATTATATTTTCTAAATGGCTTTTCTTTTAGTTTGGATATGTATGCTAATTACCAGTCTGTTTCTTCTTTTTCCTTTATTATTTTATTATAAAGTAAAATTACCATATTAATGAAATGATTGTGTAGAAAGGAACAAAAAATGCTTTCGCATCAGACTTTTCCACCATATCAAACTTGTTATAATAAAAAAGTGATTTTTAAAAAAGCATTAATCATTATATATTCAGTGAACTCAGATAGAAAATTAAAAATTACATATTTTAAAACCTGCGAGTATATGTATGATGGTAATAATTTGTTCTTTGCAGATAATTTGATATTAGGTGAGTGCCTGGCTAGAAAAGAAACCAATTATTTTGCATTCGTGAATGGATTGAAGGTAGAATATCACTGAAGTATCAATTACGTAGTAGAAGGTGCAGGGCGGAGAACTTTTGAAGAATTGCTAAATCACTTGATATAAACGAAACGTAGCTTTATTACTTGTTAATTACTCTACCGCATGGTACATCAAAATGGGGACAACATGCGCACAGTTTTAATTATGATGCATTATGATTTTACAAATGAACAGAAGTAGACAAGCAAGGGCTGCATAGGCAGCAAAACAGAATGCGTAAACCGTTACCGGAGTATTTATCAGTTCAGAGCGGTTTGTTTTAATCTTGCATAGCGATTGGGCAAGCGTTTTCGCATTGCGGTTTCTGCAGGGAAAATAACACAAAACGAAAGGGGATGTGCTTAAATAGATATATGTAAGAAAGGCAAGTATATAAATATAAATTATAATTTAAATTAGCAATAGCCCCTTTATGGTTAATTTTAATTTACTTATTTCTCTTCTGTATTCTAAAAATAGGAATATTTTTCTGTACTGCGTCATTTCGAGCCTAATCCATATCACATCACTATTACGTAACGCCGATGATGAAAATGGAACTAAAACTCAAACTGCCCAATAATAATTATACATCATTACTAATTATCCAATCAAATGCATTGAAAACCGAAACTAATGTATTCTGAACTAAGATTTCATTTTGACCACAAGTCATTTGCTTTCTACACTTTGGTCTAGATAGACTACTGCCTGCTGCTTCTCTTTTTACCGCAATTCTGTCCACATGTAATTGTTTCGAAACAGGCAAAAATAAGAGTGCGAAGTTGCTATTCATTATGAATCGACTTTTAAGCATTCTTACAATGCTGTTTGCTTCATTGCAATGAGTGTCTGCTTCATTACGTGTATATGTGTGTGTGTTTGTGTAATATTAAGTTGATACGATGGGGAAATAAATTTAGTATAAACATTCATTGAGCATCATGGCTGGAGTGGAGAGAATACAGTTTCACTCTGTGGTGCCTTAGTAAATGTAACGTTTAAAAAATCACAAAATCGCTTGATATTCCGAAATGTTTATTATATGTTGATTACTTTATTCAGACATATCTTATGCCATGACGCAACACAATGGGTGAAATCTGTACCCAACTATTTTAATTATGACATAGTGCATTTTTAATAATGAATTGAAGCAGCGAAGGGGAGAGACATCATTTCTGTAAGCAAGATTAGGTGGTAAAAGGGGATCCGCAGAAGGCAGCTGAAGTATTATTATAGCTATCCTAGCTATTATTATAGCTAGAAAATTCTTTGTTTGAGTTCTGGAAAATGATTCTGTAAGTGGTTTTTTGCTATTCATAATTTTGCAAACAGTTCATATAAAGGGGTTGACTTATATTTGAAATTAGAAATGTAAAGATCTATTACTGAAATTTTGTTAATTATCGTCTTCGAGATTTCATATTTTACAGATACACACACACACACACATATATATGAATGTGAAAGTAATCCAATAAATGTGCGTGCTGCTAATTCCAGATTTCGAATACATGGTACAGGATAAAATTTATGTAAATTGTAAGCATTAGTAAGTATGTCACTTTGAAAGCAAATATTTGATACACAAGTAATCAGACAAAAAATTTTGAAAAAGAGGAAGCCTTTAATGTTCTGATCAACGCAAAAAACATTCGTAAATATTCATATTTATTAATATGAATGAAGTGGCTTAATAGAATACAAATAGACTTAAAGCAAATAGTTTCTTTCATTGGTAGCAGTATCACGGAACAGAGTTTTATTCTCAAAAGTATATGCGGAATTTTATGCACAATTTAATTACTTATTGGAAAATACATATCATTTTACAATAACTATCGTTTCACTTAAACCGAGTTACTTAAATTATTTATCTTAAAATATGTTTCAATGAGCAAAGTAAGAGATGAGTTAGTATCATAATGTGAAGTAGTAGAGGTAAAGGAGCAAAATCGTCTGCATTTAGACCCAGTATTACAGATAGAAACAATCGATTAAGTAACTACGTATTTTATTCAATAGAAATCGAGAAATAAATACTTAATATAACATTAATATACATATTTTTTGAAAATATATTTTACATCCAAACTATCGTATGAATGATTAGTTTCAGAAACGTTGACGAGACAAAATGCAATCATATAATAATGCAGGATCAAAAACATTATCTTCATATTCTCAGAAATGACAAGAAATGAAAGAGTAGCATGGAAAAATATGGGACTTGTTTTTTCTTCCCTCAAAAGAAGATTTGAAGAATGCATTGGTGTTTCCCAAGTTGTTAAAGATAGCCACCGTGAAGTGCACCTAGTTGACATCATCAGTTCATGGAATAACATACGTTTTTGAAATTCCTAGCATGCTCAGACTTTCAAAGGAGCTACAGGGACGCCTAATTTAAGGTCCTTATCACTTTCAACAGTATTTTGATTTAACTCCAAATGACGTAAACAATGCACATTAAGGCTGGTATGTTGCAAGTCAATGAACAGAAACACTACATTTTATCATGTGGTACACAAACGTCATGTTAAGCATGACGAAACGAAAGCTTAATGACGTTTCTGATCCTGTACTGCTGCATCATTTTGATTTACCGTAGGGCACCCTTCCTTTCCTTAAAATTGTAGATTAGCTAAATTGCCGCTCATGTGCTAAACTAATTCATAATAAACAACAACAGTTGGTGTAAGGAGAATGCTTAAATAGAAGTTCTCAAATAGACCTATCTTCCTTAGCTATGGAAGAGAAAAGAACGAAGAGGAAACACGTGCTTCTCAGTAACCAAAAATCGAACAGACTTTTACAAACATGAAACGCCTCCATGAAATATAATTCGCCAAAGAAATTTTTTTGAATAATTTTGTCTGAAGAAAAATGGAAAATAGGATATTCTAGCCAGTGCTATGGACAGTGGATAATTTAGACATTTCTCCTTTTTCCCATAAACACAAGTCTCATGCTTTTTAATGTGAAAATTCTAAAATGATCTTGTTTGATTAATGATTATTAGAATGCACAGGCAAGAAATACTACAAATACTCTCGGAATTCATATACGGAATGGGGAATACAAGTAGCAAATTCCGAATGATATTAGTTTGAGAATAAAGAACACAAAGTTTTATAAAATGCGAAACATTTTATAGTTAACGAAATAAAAGAAGGAATAACTGTTGAAATCTTATGCGCGGTCAAAAACAAAATAACATTTACCTATGTCTAGACATGACTACATTTTCTGAAAAATTTTAAAATTAAATAACTTTTAAGCATAAAGCTTAGTGGAGTTATCCCTTGATTTCATTCTAGCAAATCCATCAATTATTATCCAGGTATCGTGATTATGTAACACTTTATTGTCCCATGCATAATAGAGCTATGCTGTTTAATTCTTTCTTCTGACATTGTATTTTTAAAATAATTTTTTACTCTTTCTGAAACCGGGAAATATCTTTCTCCTGATGCATTGGAAACTGGAATGGGGGAAAAGATTTTCAAATTAATATCTACTACTCGTACATTAGGAATGGTTGATAACGTTTTTCGGGCAGCATGATATACTTCTGCTGCAGAACTAAATTTGTCTTCATGTTCTTTTTAAAATAATAAAGACTGTAGTACTTCATCAGCAAATTCTATGACACATATATCATCTTTTTAAATCTCTTAATTTTTCTATACAATCTTTTTATTTAAATTAAAGAATATTTTAAAATGTTCTACCTTACTCTTAAATACTTTGTATGAGCAAGTTCCTTTATTATATTGTCGCAAATAACATTAAAAGAATAAAAAATAAAAATATTCGCGCTGTGAAATTAATTTACAGTCTTCAGAACTCTAATAAAAATTGTTCCCCTTTTTTGGCCTGCGTTTCCACTGTTCAAATATTATAGAAAATGTTATAGAAGTTGCTTCTTTTTCTATGTCAAAAATTCATCACGCAATCCTGCAATAAATTTTTCCAAAGATTTTAACAAATCAACTCCTTTGAATAGGTTGCATTAAGTTGATCGTAGGAATTTGCTGGTAGCATTTTCTGTAAAATTATGTTCCAAATTATTATCCTGAGTATCGTTTCATATCTTCACATTTTTGAAGCAAAAATCTGGTCTCCACTACAGTTACTTTTCTTCCGAATGTTTCATTGTTTAATTCCAGATCAGATTTTATCCAAAATTTAAATATAAGTACAAGAAAGAATTTTCTTGCTAAATTAAAAGAATGTTTAAATTTGAGAACATTTATTTTCATTCAAAATATTGTAATTTTAAAATTATGACTAATCTTTATAATATGGTAATCTTTTAAGTTTTAATGAAACTGAAATGCCATCTAAATCTCGAACATTATTACAAAACGACATAAACGATATTATATTGTTACATTATTAGTAACGACATATAATTAAAATATTGTTATAAATGCTTATACTTACCAATTTAACAAATGAGGCATGGGAATAATATTTCCCCATATAAACATTATTCTAGCGGTATGGCAGAGGTTTGATTTTTAACAGTCATTGACGACTTTTGTGTATAATGCCGGCAAATTTAGTTGAAAATGAAGAAGTCGTTTGAAGCTTTTAGTTTTGAATGTTCAGTTGCATAATAAATAATCGATACAAAATCAGAACTGTACAGCTTTCTTGAAGTAAAATTAATCAAAAACACGCTGATTTATTTTCTATTTCTTTTGCGTCAACTAAACACAATCCATTCGCTATTTTGAGCAATATTAAGCAACTATTCTGAACGATATAATATATTCCACTGAATTTTACAAAAATTCGATATTTGTATGCAATTATCAAGGGTATTTTAATACTAATAATTTATTCTTATTAAGATTGTTTCAATAATCATTATTTATGATCGCAAAACTGTCTCTTATTGTTTATATTATAAACAACATTTTTAGCAATTGTTATGGAAAATGGTATGTATTATTTTGTTGTGTATATATATAATTTTACTGTGCATAGGAAATTCTTACTGATTATATTATTTTACTGTGAATAATGAATTTATAATGTTCTTATTTAAGAGTTAATGTTTAATATTTAGTTTTATTTAAACTTTTCGTTCGTTTATGGCAAAGCTCTTTTAAGTTTAGCTGAAGATGTGATGCAGATAAGAGGGCGCGGATTTCCGTTTCTCACGAAGCGGCTTCTTTTGGGGGTCAGGGGTCGGACAGCCCAGCTGCACATTCCTCTTTTCTTTTGCGGGGGTTGACCATGTGTTTCGGATGTGGAGGCGAGAAAGTATTTCGGCCTTTCTGAAGAGAACTGTGTGATATGTTTATTACTTACGGATGTCGCAAGTTTAACTGAATTATGATTGACAACATTCTTTCTGATTTCCGCGGGAAAGGGTATGTTATTTTTTGTTAGGGGGTCAGAATTTTTTCAAATTTTGGTCGTTGTTTTGCACCTTTGTACTTGTTGGCTAGAGGGAGTTCAAGTTTTACTTAAGATTGACTAATTTTTAATTATAGTATTATTTCAGCCAATAATGAATTAGAGGCATTTCATTTTGAGCGTCAACCGAGTTTTCTTAAGCCGTTGCACGAGAGGCAGGAGCAGATATTCAAATTGACTTTATCTACTTTACCGGGTGAAGCAAGCGCGAGGTTGCCCTCGGGCCTACCGCGGTTGCAGTTAAAGTTGGTTAATGCCTCCCCATATCTGTGGGCTGCGGGGACTGGTCCGAGCTCATCGCTGGCTCCTATCGGATAGGCATCGGCCAAATTTGTCGGAAGATCTGGGGACAGGTCCAGCATTATCCCTGAGCAGCTATTTTTGCTTAAAAAATTCGTGGCTGATATTTATCCTGATATATTAGATATTCTTAGGGCGAAGATCCAGATTGTCATCTTCAGTTGTCTGTTTGCCAGCCGTGAAAGTCTCGAACTGTTATCAGACTTGTTTTCTGACAGCGATGAAATAGCTAACCGTGACTGTCTCGAACCGTCATCCGACTGTGGTTTTATCAACTATTACGTGTCGGTAGAATACTGTTTCTGACTTCAGATTCTTCAGACTTGTTTTTGGACAACGATGAAATAGCCAACCGTGACTGTCTCGAACAGTTGTCAGATTGATTGTGGTTCTGTCAACTAATTAAGTATCAACTGAATATTGTTTCTACGTGAGAGTCTTCAGATTTGGGTTTTAGAGAGCGATGATCTAGCCAATTGTGAGTGAATTTTTTGTTATTTTCATTTTTGCCTTTCTTTTAATAATTAATCTTTAGGATTTTGGAAGTGTTAAATTCTAAAGCTTTAGCTGACATTATTATATAGATTAAAATTCGAATATTTGCTGTTAATCGATCAAATAATAGTTGAGAAAGCATTATGAGTAATTGATAGCTGAGAAGGTGTTAGTTATATATTTATTTAATGTTTAATTGTTATGAGCTTAATTTCTTGAGTACATGCTTAATGTACTTAGATTAATTACTGTGAGGTGTTTCACTATGATTTTGTATGAACTGAATAATATTAACAATGAGATTGAAATAATGAGTAAATTTTAATGTTATGTTTTGTAGCGGTAGTCTAGCCAGCTAACTTAAATTATAATATTTGGAATATTTAATAAATGTCTATATTGATTTAATTAGTGTACCTTTATTTTGAGTTTTATCTTGTGGTCTACTGTAGGTCACCCATATAATCCTTGCGGAAAATATGGTTATTTTCAATTCGAAACTGGGTAGTAGAAAAATTAATTTTAAGTGTTTTGTGAGTATACGATCAGCTTACTTAATTTGTTTGAATTGGTGATTAGACTTCCTTATTATTAGTATTTATCTTTCCCTGGTGTTTTGATGAGTTCTGTGTTGTATTTTAAAGGCATAATGTTAATGGCTATCTCTAGATTTGTATTGAAATTTATGTGTTTCCAGGTTGGATATCTGAATTAGTTTTACTTTAGTGAGAGATATCAGATTGATGAATCTGTTACGGACATGTATTTTTACATTTTGTTTTGATAAATAATCGTTGAGTCTACTAAAACACCAGGGAGGGTATTTCTCTTCTTTTTCCTTAGATATAACGAGTTAAGTTTTGATTTTGATTATCAGAGAGTTAGTAGTTAGTAGTAGTTTTTAGTTTCTTATGTCGCGGCACCAAGTAAGAAGTCAATTTAATTGTCAAAGTAGTTTTAATACTACTTTTTTCTACGTAACACAATGAATATATTGATGATATTAATGTGTGGTTAATATATATGATGCAAAACGTTATATAAGTTACAGGATATTTATGTTAACTAACGAGTTATTTTATGTTGCGAACCTTTCCTGCCACTTCTCTCTCTCCGTTTTTCTGCCGGAATGCAAATTTTTGCTCTAGTGTATTTAAATGAGAGTCTGAGAGTGTTATAGTCGAAGCGTGTACCGCCTGCTGAAGGCCACATGACTAGTTTATATTCTATGATAACATTCCTATCTACGGTATTACTTTATTCTTGCAGATTGTGCTGTCACGCCTGCGTAGGTTAGAAGTAACTTGCGCGTTCATTAACTCTGCGTAGCTTTTGGCTAACTAAGATTTAGTTTAATTTTAAAATTCTACTTTTGATTTCACACCATTAGTGAGGGCTGGCATGTAAACACTGGGAGTGCCTTCTGTTCAACCATCTGAGTTTTTAATAAAAGGGTTTTTTTATACCCCTCATTCATTTCCGTTTGCATATCAAGACACAGCGACAAGTTTTACTAATAGTCTTGACGTAGTGCGTGTGACGAAAACGAGTGAGATTCTACAAAGGAAAGGAATTTAAATAGAATAATAACTACTATTTGCAAACCACAATCAAGAAATAAATTTCATATTATGCATAGTTTAGCTTTTTAATTTAACATTTAAAACATTTTTGCATCATACATCAAATAAATGTAATTCTAACTTTTATCTAAAGAGCAAACAACGTTTTTATCATTATTTTTTATTGAAATACATAATGACTTAAAAGTCTCAATCGATGCCATCCTTTTCCCTAAATTTAGTTGAAGGCCCTTAGGGAAGGCGTTTTGCTATCGACAAATCAATATACTTGCATCAATCTCTTAATGCACCTGATTAGAGTCTGCTAAATAGAGAGATTAGGCTGTCATTGCCGATCAGAGGATAGAAAATTTATGGCTTTGATTAACTCTTTGCCATTCTCTCGGTATCGATCTTCAGGGAAAAGCAGATTGGATATTTATCCCTTGTAAAAGACCTATTTGCAAATCGATTTTGTTCCCATTTTTTTCTCGATTCTGCACTAAATACTCCTTTCAGTTCACTAGAAAAATGCCAAAACTACGAAGTTTTGATTGAAATGACAAAGAAGAGCTATATTAAAAGGAATTTCATAAGTTCCTTAAATATATTGTGTACGTTCATCGTAAAAACATCATTAATACCTTAATAAAAAAACCGATATATCAAAGAATCACTGCGAAATGGGATGTGCTTAAATTGATATATGTAAGATAAAAAATATGTAAAATATAAATTACTAGTAATGAAATTACCAATAGCCTCTTAATGCGTATATTAAATTTATTTATTCTCTATATTCTAAAAATAATAACCTTTTTCTGCAATGCGTCATTTCGAGACTAATCAGTTTCTTATGATTTTTTCGAAACACTGGTGGCGTAAATGGAACTAAAACTCGAACAGCCAACCATAATTTTACAACAGTAAAAACCATGGAAGTAGGAAGTTAGGTCCTTTCCTACCTCCATGGTAAAAACTAACTCATTCTGAACTAAGATTTCTTCTTGATCATACTGCATTTGCTTTATATACTTTGGCCTAGCTGGACTGCTGCTTCTTTGTTAGTGCCAAGCTATCAAAAATTTAAACATTTCGAAATAGGCTGAAGTAGTGCGGCAAGTTGTTTGTTGTCGTAATATGTTTACTGAAAGAGAAATGAAGATTTAATCTGCCTAGGCTGCAAATTTCCTTTTTTTACGGATCAACATTTCTACGTTCTTTGTTATCTGCGTTCTACGCCGTCAATATTTCTAAGTCATTTTTATTACAGATATATATAGAGAGAGAGATAGAGAGAGGTAGATAGATAGATAGATCAATATTTGAAAAGTATTTTATTAAAACTATTAATGTTGCGCAAAATATGTGAATAACGTAGAATATATTTTTAATCTACAAAAAGTAGCCAGCTCCCTAACATGAAAACAGAGCAAACAAAACCATGACCAGAATACTTGAAAATCAGGTCCGAAAGTGAGGTAAATGAAAAAAAAAAAAATAATAATAACATAAAGGAACAATCTTTTGGCTTTTGTACCAAGGAGCAACCAAGGAAGCAACGTTTCTGAACCAACAAAACGGCGTTTCTGAATTATATCTGGATGAATTGCAATAAAGCAATAGTAAAAAGAAAAGTTAAGAAGAAAGTTAATTTTCTTTTTTTAGATAAAAATTAAAACCTAAGAATTAAAATTTAATTTATTTTTGATTTTTTAATAAAAAATTAAAATTAGTTATCAGTTTAAATGTTCTTTTGCTAATCTTTTATTGCAGTTCATGCAGATGCAATTCAAAACGTGGCTTAGTTGATAGCTGCTTTGCTGCTCATTGACAAAAACCGAGTACAATCTGTGATGAATAAATACTGTTATAAGGTATTTCTCTCACTTCCCTAGCGAGTCTTCGTGGTGTAGTGGTTCTGCACACTGGGCCGGTATTCCAGAGGTCCATGGTTCGCTTCCTGGCGAAGGCGGTTGCATAATTTTCATCTTTTCTACTTCCAATTAACCTAATGACTCTACACTGTTACGAATTTTGTATAATGTAACATGAACGACTTACAAGGGCAAGTGTATTTAACATTGAGATAAATCTCTAACTCCTTAATTTGACTAGATTTCACCAAGCTGGGGATGTATTTGGCAACTAATTTTATCGCCATGTTTGACGAGAAATCATCAAACGTTTCCAAACTTGCCGACAATCTGGCGACATTTGGGTTTGTTCTCTGATGTCAAAAATTTATATTCTACTTTATCCCATGACATCCTAAAAACCCGATTAATGGGGGAAGAATTAACTGAGTTGTAAATTAACCTACCTTATCTAAGAAAGTTTATTTATTGTGAAACGACTGAAAAACTACTTTCATCAGAGTAAGCAAAATTTCTGCCAGAAGTACAAGAAGAAGTAGAAAATACATAGGAAACACGACATTGATAGCACATGATTCCACATTATTAGAAATCATTTATATTCACAATAATATGTTATTTAATTAAACATAATATGAAGTATAAAAATACTTCTAAATCTTCCATTAAAACAAATTGCTATTCGTAGGATTAAATTAAGTGTGCAGCCAAAAATTTTCTAATTCCCATTGACTCTCGAAAAGAGTAAGGTGAAAAAGTAAAGGCTGCTTTTCGTGGTTTGAAGTGAATCCTTGTTTTGAATGCTGATTTAATTTGCATAACTAAATGAAGTTATTGTCCAAATCAAACTGCTTCAAATACAGGTAAATCGGATTATCCGTCTTCCTGTATTCTTTTAACTGCCGTAAGCATAAATATCCTTCATCAAAACCCGCTATAGCGAAACTGTTTGATAACGAAACCACCAAATGTAACAATGAATATTTTAATCAAATTCAATTTTCTATGCACATAATCATATTTTATATGCCTGTTAAAGCGAACCGTTTACAAGGAACCTGTAAATGCATGAAAACGCGCCTGTAAATATGAAAATCAAATGTAACAAACTTTATGAATGCTCATTTAATTTGATATTAGTATTAAGTAATTAAGTATTAGGAACAAATTATGCATGCTTTTAATAATTAAAGGCAATTATATAATTTGAATAGTGTTTTTTCGGAGGGTTGGGGGTAACGGTGGATGTCATTTATCAAAACCCGCTAGAGTGAAAATGTTTGATAACAAAACCCCCGGATGTAACGAACGAAAATTTTAATCTCATCTAGTTTCCGATGCACGTAATGTTATTTTATACAAACAGGTAAATATATAAAAATCGGATATAACAAACTTTATGAATGCTTTCATTTAATTTTATGTTAGTTAACAGTAAAAAAAGTTAAAAGCAAAAGTGAATTTCCTTTTAATAATTCAAGGCAATTATAATCTGGATAACCTTTATATTATCAACTAAAAATTAAATAAATGTTGATACTCAAACTAATGAGGCTGTCAGTTCTTGAAGAGCAAATCTATGTTTGGATGTTTGTTGACAAGCTTAAATCTGAGATCGACGCATACTTTAATTAAAATAAATTTCGATGGTTTGTTTTTATCTGAACAATGATGAAAATACTTTTTCATACAGGTACGTGAACTGGAGAATAAAGAAACTCTTTTTGCTCGCTTCCCATAACATCAGAAAATAATGAATATATTCCACTGCTCAGAAGACTTTGACTGTATAAATTGTAATAATAATTTAATATTGTTTTCCAACAAGGTTTTGAATTTAGATTGCATGCCTTTGGCCCCCAAGGTCCTTTGTGAGCGAAAACGTGGAACCATGAAATGATGTATTATAGCTCTAACTTTAGCTATACCTAACGGTGAACATAAAACCCGTACTGCACATTTTTTACAATCATTTCATGTTCTTTTATGCACTCATTTGCAGGCACATTAAATTTTAGTCTCCAATTCTAAGAGTTGGCAGAATTTTTGAAAATAACATATCTTTTTGAGTCATTTTTAAATGTAACGTAACAAATCAATAGAACATCATTCGAAACGTCTGTTATTTTGCCTATCTAAAGCAAGCAAAATAGAGTTTTCTTCAACTGATAACTTCATATTCTTTGTTTTTGTCCATGTATTTAATTCTTCGTCCAACTGTAACGGTTGTGAGTGGTATTAAACCAATGTCTTCGGAAAAGTTTTCACTAAACATTATTTTAACAGTATCTTAACTGGAATTATTGCACTATCACCTATAAATCCCAATCTCGCGATGTAAGGACCAGTAATATAGAACATTTGTAATACTTTTACTTGGCGGAATCTGTATCAGAACTATTCTAATTTATTTATTCAATTCTGGAACGCGTTGCTGAAAACATTCGTCAGGTTTATATTTAGACTTGAATAATTTGTTTATAAATAACGTTTCAATTTCGTGAGTTTACCCACTCGTTGAAAGCACTTCGTCCAACACATAACATACTACAGTTTTAGCTCTCTGTCATTGCCACATTAAGAACTCAAAATTCCAAAAAAGTCTTGTCATATTCACGAAAGCAGTTTTCTTTGAACAGCTACAAATATCACCAAATGTTTCTTAAATGGTACTACATCTCTCATACTAATATCATAATCACACACAGATTCTGCACTCAAAGACACTTGGAAAGGAAAGCACACGATGATACATTTATTTAAACACACAGATTAGTACTGTTTAAATAAATGTATCATCGTGTGCTTTCCTTTTCAAAGATGCGGTTCGAAATCAGTTTCTAATTATGTAAAATGGGCAATTTGTAACCGTGTCAAATACTAATATTTATCGCATAGGGTTGATTTCAAAGAATTTCATAAATTATATACTAACAGATAAGCAACGCATCAACAACGCTTCTAATTTCTAGTAAATTATTTGTGATTGGCTGCAAATAATAGAACTAGACAATTATTCTAATTCGAATTTCTGTATCAGAATTTGAACTAGAGCACAGCCTAAAATTTCTTCTATCTGGTCATCTGGGAAAACACAAATGAAACAAACAACGCAAAAACATGTCCTGTTTTCAACAAAGTGCAGTTTACTGGTTAAGTGACATTTCCTTGCTTCTTCAAAACTATTAAGAATGCCGTAAACAATGTGCTTTAACCACATAAAAAAGGTTGAATACTTCGGCGTATAGGGATGAATTGGGATGTTCTCCAATGGGTTATAAGAGCGAAGCCAGATGTCCAGCGAATAGATGGCGATACACACCACAGTCATAGCGTTTTAAATCAATCGTTTATTTCTAAAATAGAGTGCGATCTCCTAAGATAAGATAACCAGCAATAAATTTCATGAAATCTTAGTCTTAGGAGAAAACAATTTATATACACTCGCATGTTAATTTCCAAACTCTATGGTTTTCATAGAGTTTGGAAATTAACATGTGAGTGTATATAAATTGTGTGTATATAAATAGTATACGCAGATAATCTGTATATTTATCGTTTTTAGATAATACCTAACAGAAATGTAAATGATTGGTCTTACGGCCTGTGGATTACAGATAAAAAACGCTAGCCTAGAGCATAAAATACACAAGTTTGGGAAATGCCAGGTATGGTACAACTGACGAATACTGGAATTCGGGTATAAGGTTTTGCTTAAAGTTAATATGGTGTGTGAGAATGTTCAGTATTCATTAGTTATGATTCAAAAGCATCGTTTAATTGAAGGGTAAAAGTGGCCGTTAATTGGTAGATTAAAGAAAAGGACAGCAAAAACAAAGGGAGGGTTGACCAAAGTCTGAAACTTCTAAATTTCAAATTAAGAACTTGGAACCAATTTATCAACAGCGAACCTGTTAGCAGATAGCCTAGCCAGATATAGGCAAGAACAATAGTTGAACTCAAAAGGCCATTTTCTCAGACTGTCAGCTAAAAAATCTGTAAAGCGACTAGAAAGAGAGTTGGATTTGGACTTTTAGGCTACCACAGCAACTCGATTCAGCCACGTTTTACAAAGTTGAACTTTATGCGAGAAAAAACACTAAGTTGAGCGTCACCCTCTTCATCTACCAAAGTGACCAGTTTAAGGTGGTGTCATTGGTCGCATTCAATGGAGCCAGAAATGAGAAACTGTATTGTTTACTGTCGAGTCCAGATATTACCTGAACGATGCTTTTAAAGTCACTGTACTGTAAGATTCGTCCAACTCGAACAGAAAAATTCCCTTAGGAGGTACTCCTGAGCATATGACATAATTTCATAAGCCGTCTGCTCCAAAGTAACAATTTTCTACTCCTTTAAATCCGCGCTGGAAAAGCACGTATAAAATGTAAAAGAGAAAAAGAATAAAATTATTTAATTTTAACCTTTCTTTATGTTAAATCCTCAGTTAAGTGAATTCAACATTAACTTTGAATTAGCTAATCAATCTAACAAGAATAATTTTAAATAAGACAAAAAGGCTGAGGTAGCTCATGTCCAAATTTATCTTTATATATTCAAAAGTAATTGTATTCCTAACGATGTAACCCATTTTTCTAGGGCTGAGTAAATTTCTTCGGAAACAATGTTTGGTTTCACTGCGCAAGAACACAAAAGGTTTGTCATGTCGCGAAGTATCAGTTAGATCAGGGATGTCAAACTCATAGGTACACTTGGGCCAAACAAACAAGGTTTAACTTTAGGCGGGCCGCAAAAAAAAAAAAAAAAAAAAAAAAATCAATATTCATAGAAACGTAGATTTATTTCGAATAATACAATAATAAACATATATATATTTATATTTATATAGAAAAGAACAAGAAAAATTTAATGTTTGCGTCCTGATACTTGACATCTCTTCTCTGCTATTATCTTTCCTATTTCGGGATAAATTTTGTTTGCAGTGAAAACTTTCAACGCTGACCCAAGGTGAGCATCATTAATACGGTTTCTAATAGGAGACTTATTACCTTTCATGACTGAAAATAACTGCTCGCTCCGATAAGTGCTACCAAACATGGAAATAATTTCATGTGCGAATTTTCGAGTATTTTCAAACCTGGCTGGTAAATATTTGTAAAATTCAGGCATGCCCACTTCAATGAATTTTGCTTTCAAATTTGAGTTGCATTGAATCTCGATCACCTCCATTTGCATATGGCTGGGTACTGAGTCAATACTTATTGAAAAAATCGAAGAAAAAAAATTGTCTTCGAGGGAACTAAAATCATTAAACCTCGTTTCAAATTCAGTTGTTAAATTTGCAATTTTTTCTGCGTATTTTTGATACGAACAAGTATCATCTAAACTTGATTTGTTCATGCTGCACGTCGGGAAGTGCGTCAAATCTTCATTTTTAAATTGTTTGCTTTAATTATGTCAAACATGTTCGTAATGATATGATCTTGTCCTTGTAATGATAAGTTTAAATCGGTTAAGGTTTTGGTTATATCAACCAAGAAAGATAAATCTTGTATCCATATTGGATCGTAAAACAAACTTACGTCTTGATTTTTCATATTTGATTGACATATTTCTTCTTTCAAATCCCAGAATTGTTTGAGAATCTTGGAGCAAGATAACCAACGTACCTCGGTATAGTAGGAAAAACCCGAATATTCACTATCTAACTCACTTAAGAAAGCAGTAAACTGACGCTGATTTAAACCTCGAGATCTTATAAAATTTATAACTTTTTTTATATATGACAAAACATTCTCCATATTTATTACTTTCGTGCATAGAACTTCTTGATGTATAATACAATGCATATGATGAATGTTTGAACCGTGAATTTCACTAAGATTTTTTCTTAGTAATGCTACGAAGCCCTTGTTTTTCCCGGTCATTGATGGAGCGCCATCTGTAGCTACAGAATTTAATTTTGCCAAAGGTAGATTGTATTTCTGCAGAAGTCCAAAAACACAAGTAAATATATCTTCTCCTGTGGTAGTACCAGGCATCGGTATTAGTGCCAGTAATTCCTCAAAAATGTTAAAATTCTTGTCACAAGAACGAAGAAACACTGCTAATTGAGCTTTGCCACTAATGTCCGCGCTCTCGTCACAGGCAATGGAGAAACTTTCGAAACTAGATGATTTTGCTTTGATCTGATCACTTAAATTCGCAACTAAATCAGTAACTCTTTCCGCAACTGTATTTCGAGACAATGAAATTGATTGAAAAGCCTTCACATTTCCAGGGTAAACAATTTCTCCAGCTTCCATTAGGCATTCCTTGATGAAATCACCGTCAGTAAAAGGCTTCGAATGTTTAGCTATCAACTCGGACAAGACGTAGCTTGCATGTACCGCCGCTTCACTTTCTTGCAATACTTTACTAAACATGGACTGTTGCTTTTTCACTCCTAACTTGAGCTCTTTCAACTTTTCTTCTCTCATTAATCCTTCGTAATTGTTATATTTCGATTTGTGTTGTTCGTAATGACGTTTAATATTATATAACTTTGGTACATTAATAGTATTATTACATATCAAACAGATTATTTTATCTTTTATTTCGCAGCAAAAATATTCTAATTCCCATTTTACTTGGAATCTTCTATGTCCGTCAGCGATTTTTCGTTTAATTTTACTACCACTTGGTTTTGATATAGACATACTGAATACAAAGGGCTGGAATAAACACGGTTAACGTTAAAAAGTTAACAAAAATGTATTCTTTCCACAAGAGATAAATCAAAATGCTGAAATATTTCTTCAAAAATATTCTAAAAATATCACAAAATCTCAAACGTTTAGCAAAAATCAATTCAAAACAGAGAAACTAATTCTATCTCACAGCGAAATCGCTACAAATCAATCACAACATTAAGTAAACAAACAGTTCGCTAGAACTACAGCTACTACTGAGATGAGTTGTTTGTTCTCGGCTTTTATAAGCTTTATAATTAATTTCTCGAATATACTGGAAACATCTATAAATATCTGGATTTTTGTGGATGGCAACAGCAATTACGAGATACTTATTTATTAGGTATTAAATGCACGCGCTGTTCTATTTTTAACCTTCCAATGCAGCTGTCTTTTCAAAAATCGTCTGCGTTGCTAAGGTAGCATGAAGCAAATCTAATTACAATTCTAAATAAAAAAAAAACTAAATAAATAAATAACTATGAAATCCGTAACATTTAAGTAATAATTAATAATAAAGCAAAGTGCATGCACATGCATGCACCAATATATCGTACAAAACTACGATTGGAAAACTGAGACCATGAGTTCGGCCACATTCGGCTATCGGGGGATGCGTACAAGTTCTGAGTGCACGTGTCCCCCAAAAGCCGAAGGTAGCTGAACGCAAGCTACTCACACGCATTTGTAATTTAAGTAGTGTGTGTGTCAGCTCGTTGTGAGTAATCTAGCAACACTGAATAAATTATCGTTAATTACTTAGCAGTAAACATTTAATTTTTTTCTTCGTCGATATGTTATTTTATTATTATATATTATTATTTGCCGATATATTGGCCGGGCCGCAAAAATATTTGTTTTGGTCCGCATGCGGCCCGCGGGCCGCGAGTTTGACATCCTTCAGTTAGATGATTCTGTGAAATTGTGAATCATTCGTTCAGAAGCAGGCAACCAATCACAGAAGCAGTGATATGTGTGAAGATTTAAAGATAAGCAGTCTTTACGCTGTGGAAATAATTTCAGAACACTGGAACCGTTGCAAAGGAGTCTAAACGAAGTCGTAAATGAAAAGCAAATGATTCTCATTATCCATATCTGACAGTAGCTGTAGTCGCAGCAGGAAGTCTACGTCTCAGCATTTAAGTTCAGAACTTGCAACCGCTACTGGATACAGCAAATAGTATACAAAAGACTTGATGAAAAAGTTTTGTATACCAGAAATCCAAGATAGATGGATGGACATACTGTGGATGGACAAAAATATGGAAACACCTTGTGAAATGCATGTTTGAAAAGAAAGATTGATTTTAATAAAATATGTAGGTGGCGCTGGCGTTTTTGACTACTGACGCCACCTATACAACTTCGTAAATGTGCTAAACAGTTCAGTTGTTGTCGGAGTACTGTTATGTGAGGTTGTCATTGCATTATGTAAGAGTGGGCAAATTGTTGGAGCAAATTGTTGGAGTGGGCAATTGTTGGAGCACGTACGGTAGGTGCTTCCGTAAGCAAGGTAGCCGAGGTGTTTAGTGTTTCAAGAGGTACTGTATCGAAGATTTATTCCGCATATTTGAAAAGCGGAAAAACATCATCTGCTAAATCACAGCGCGGACGAAAATGTGTCCTGAGTGATCGTGACAGACGATCATTAAGGGCAATTGTGACGAAAAATAAGAAGACCACAGCTGCAAAAGTTACTGCTGAAATGAATGTTGTGTTACCGAACCCTGTGGGTACCAAAACAATTAGAAGGGAGCTTCATAAACAGGGAATTGCTGGCCGTGCTGCAATTGAGAAGCCACTCATCAGTGATGCTAATGCCCGTAACAGGAAAAGGTAGTGTTTAAGTCATAAAGCCTGGACTATAGAGCAGTGGAAGCGAGTAATATGGTCTGACGAGTCTTCTTTCACATTGTTTCCCACTTCTGGCCGAGTTTACGTCTGGAGAACGCCATCTCAAGCGTATAATACAGACTGCTTGTTGCCAAGAGTGAAACATGGCGGGGGTTCTGTTATGGTTTGGGCAGCCATATCGTGGTTCTCTGCTAGCCCCATGATAACTGAGTCAGGGCACATGACTGCCAAGACTTATGTGAACATTTTGGCCGATCAAGTTCATCCCATGGTACAACCTTTGTTTTCCGATGGTGATGGTGTCTTCCAAGACGACAAAGCCCCTGTTCACACAGCTCACATTGTCCAGGACTGGTTTTCTGAGCAAGAGGATGAGTTGTCCCATCTCCCCTGGCCACCACAGTCACCAGACCAAAATATTATCGAACCTTTGTTGTCTGCATTGGAACGGAAAGTGCGTTCTCGTTATCCACCGCCAACATCGTTATCTGAACTTGCCACCGTTTTGCAGGAAGAACGGTATAATATTCCCTTGGCAAACATACAGGAACTGTATTTATCCATTCCGAGAAGATTGCAAGCTGTTTTGTATGCCAACGGGTTTCCTACACCATATTAAGCAAAGAAACATGTTTTTTAAAGGTGTTTCCATATTTTTGTCCAACCCCTGTATGTTCCTATACACATTCATCACTTGAATGTGTGCCCGTCTAGAGATATCGGGGCAGTTCTTAGAGTTTTACGTAACACTTTTCAGATGTGCATATAGATTTGGCGTTTTATTTATTAACGATAACGCTCATCCACATACCTCGTTGATAAATTCCTTGAAAGAGATGGTATTGTCTGAATTCCATAGCAATTCAGCAAAATTTACTGATGTTAACCTTTTCAGATGTGCTACAAAAATAGCTGTATTCCTTCATTAGGGCACTTGGGTTAGCGGTTATAGAAAAGAAGAGGAATTGATCATAGTGAGTTTCACCGGTAAGTTGATAGTGTTTTTTTGTCGGCAGGCAGGAAAATGATCAGCATTGCCTTTCAATCTAGTTTCAAAGCTCCAGACGTTAATCGCTTTCACACTGCAGTTTCTCCACGAAACGCAGTTTATCATTTTATCTTCAAATGAAATATATAGTACTACAGCTGGAAAATTTCGTTCGAATAAAATGCTCCATTTCATAATTAAAATATTTTTTTTATACTTGCACTTAGATTACTGAAAAATAAACGAAGCAGTCAGAATTAAATATATTCACTTGTAACAATATAAAAAATTCAGGGATTTAAAATGTTCAAATGTTTGCTTCAAACAAAGTGGTCATTTTGATTTTATATGATGTATAATTTTCCTGATTTTGAAGAGCAAATTGAGTACAGTTTATCTATTATAAGTGTCATTTAAAAAGCATTTTCGAACTCCCAAATGAGTGTTAAATCCATTTCTGGAGAAATAGAAACTCGTCAGTGCATAAGTATTGCATTGAATCATTGCTGAACAATATTGCGTTAACACAAACTTACCAATGCATGAGGCAAGATTTTTCTTTTATTTATTTATATTCCATGCGCGCTTCAAATAACGATCCCCATACATGATCTATCATTATACCAGTGATATAAGATCTTTAATTTTTTTTAATCGCTTCAGAATTTTAGATTTACGAAAAAATGTAGAGAAACAAACGCTGGAGCTTTACGAAATAAAATCCTTGATGAGTTGAGTTTTAATGTATTCAATAACAAAAATTTAGTTTTACACTGAGAGACATTACGTTTACCTTAGAATAGAAGGGAAATAGTTGTTTGACTGCAGTTTTGCAATATTTCTTCTACATTTTTTCTTTGAACTCAAAAATTACATAAGGCAGGAAAGAAAATTCAGGAACGCATTAAAAATTCAAAAAATAAAGATATTTTTCGAACGGTGAAATATTTGCTAAATTTTCTAGGACCTACATTTTCAGAATTTTAAAATCACCTTTGTGGTATCAGATTGTTATATGAAATTTTTAGATCTCAAGCATTTTGTTATTGCTTTCTTTCGAAGTAATGAAGGAACATGGTGACTATCCCTGTATATATTTGTTAGATTCGTACTGGAGATTGAATTTAGTGAAACAAAAAAATGGTACGCAGCTGAATTCCTGTACGCATGCCTAGTATCCTAATATCTTGGTTACTTGCCTTCAAAACACAATTTCACTTAAAAATTAATTACTTCATTAACACTACCAGTGACCGATTGACTACGACAGCTGAATACTTGTAGTTCGAACTGGGTTTGAGCCCAGTCGGGCTGGCTGCATAAATACAGATATAATATTATAGATACAATCTTACAACAACGGATTCATTAATAATTTTTTTTAACTTTTAAAAATTTTGAATTAAAAATGTTCTACATTAACTAGTTGCATTAACAAAAGCTCGTATTTCATTTGTGGTTCAGCTGAAATTTATTTTATCATCAAAAGGATTCATAAAAGAAAAGGTTTCTAGTCATAGTTATGAGACGTCCGGAAGTTTAGCTTTCTTATTTCGGAAATTATTTTATTTTTATTTATCTGATTAAAGAAAAGATTATATACCTAGGCGAAGGGGAACTTTCTGGGAAGACTATTGAAGGAAACTGGCTCATGTATCTTTATAAAATGTGACAGAAAACGGAAAGTCCATGCAGTCAGTCCATTCAACGGAATTTGAATCTGGGTTGAATTACCAGTGTTAAACATTTTTTTCCGATTGGTTGCTAGTTATCATATAAAGAAAATTAAGCCAAAATTTACTAAGATGTAAATAGTAGTCGTGAAATGTATGTCATTTAAAAATAACATTAGAATTAATTTTCATCACCTGAAACGTTTTCTGTAATTCCTCCAAAACAAAATTGCCATAATATTTCACCATCTGATCTCTGGAAAGGAAAAGCATTCCTTAATCATTTCCATATTATACCGTTTCCAAAAAAGTATTTCTAATAAAAAAAAGTTACGGAGGTTAAGGATTTAGCCTTGAACGAAAGTTTTAGTCTCAAACAGGGAAGGAGTCGTCCTCCAAAAGGGAAGAAAGGCAATAAAAAAGCCAAAATCCAATGAGAAAAACGACAGCAATCGGATTTTTTAATGGGTAAAATCATTCAGAAGATGAAGAAATAACAAATATTGGTACAATGTGAAAAAAAGGAAATTATTTTACGAAATTCCTTTAACAATCTGAGCATTATGACCGGCTCTATACGGTCATCAGAAGTTTTGCTAATTGGCATATATTAGCTTATAATTTAAGATATCTTGCTTTCTTTAATAAGGTAAATATCATCTTAATGAATGTACGTTTCTGAAAATACAGACTAAAATAAGTAATTTACAAACTCAATTAATAAAATGCTGTTTAAATACCGGTCTTCATGACGGAACTAAAATCTTGCGTCGCTCAGAGGAAAAGACTTCCTCTTAAAATGTTTTGGGAGATGTGAGCGACTACTTTTGTTAACAGAAAAGTAATTCTTGGGAACATGAATAGCACATGGAAACCGTTTTTTATCAATGAAAAAATAGTGCATTATATACGATGCTTTCTGGTTTGTGTTTATAGTCCGAATTCTGGAACTCTTTAGTGAAGCAATGCCTAGGTACAGACTAATTTTTTTTTAATCCAGTAGAGAGCTTTTGCCTAATCTGCATTGCCCACTCCTAAAATCAGAGGTACTGACCATTTTATTGTGGAGACACCTAAATAGGCGGCCACCGTTTCCTCCAATCAAGAGATGAACTGTTATAACCATGACTTCTCCGGGATTCGAAACCGGGCTCTTCGATACCTCAGGAGGTTCCGCTAACCACTATACCGTCTGGGTGGTTATTAACAGATTCTTTCAATAACGAAATATGTGCGCTCTGACTTGAAGTTAACCGGATCGCAAAGATTACAAAATGGTTCATTTCCTGTTGCTTTAGAGGTACGAAATACCTTTACAGAGAATTGTTTATCATTTCACAAAACAAATGAAAATATTGTAATTAAAGAAAATTTATCCTTCAAAAGCGATATACCGCTTTATGCTATAGATGTTCTAAAGCCAATTGTTACGGCATAAAGTTTGATTGCTAGCTGACGTAAGAACAAAATACTTTCAAAATGGATATTCTTATTCGAAAAAAGAGGAAAGCAAAACAATTAAAGACATTATTTGGGATCAGATCATGTATTGATTGATTCAGCCTTTTCATTAAAACCGTAAGAAATATTGCTATAGATATTTTTTTGTTGCTTTGAATTAATAATGCAATTATGAAATAAAGCTTTAGTTATGTTGGTGAGGTAAATCTTGCTAAAAACATTGCATAGTGTATAAAACTAATATTAGTGTTTTCTGTTGCAAAACAGAAATTATTAGCATGTAATTGCATTAAATATAAAAGACATTTGTCGAAGATTTTAAGCCTGTAAACTAAAGCAAATTTAATAAACTGAATTCTAAAATATTTTACCTAAAATATTTAAATGCTAGATTTTTTCCCTACAATCAAAATGACAGTAAACGCCGCAATTAAATGTAAACCAAAAACGCCGTAATACTAGTGTTAATTGAAAAGCTAACGCATCATAAGAACGTTGAGAATATATACAGGGTGATCAGCAACTAAGCCCTGATTTCAAAATTAAATATCTCTACAACAAAGATCGATAGAATTATGCGGTAAACTGTACGTTCATTAGCAAAACTGTAAAAAAATGGTGTACAAAAGTTTAGAAAATTTAGTTACGAAAATCGTTAACAGATGGCGCTCTGCGCTGAAAACTCTCTCTGAAGGGAGTTAATAAAAAGCAATAAAGTGAAGCAGCCATACAATTTTTTCAAAATTTTCACCGTTCGAAACAATGAGGTGGCGTAAACGAACAATGAAATTTGACATCACGTCTTGCAATGTATCAACGGAAATGGAATCACATGCAACACCAATCAACGATTCAAGCTCATCTAGAGTAGCGGGACTGTTTCGATAGACAGTGTCTTTCAATGCGCCCCACAGAAAGAAGTCACAAGGACTCAGATCGGGAGAATATGGAGGCCAAGCTATACCTGTGTCAGTAAATTGCGATAATCAAACGCAATTACTCTATTTCCAAAGTATTCATGAAGAAAGGGAAAACTTTATCTGTTCGATGTGGTCGAGCCCCATCTTGCATGAACCAGTCGATACCTGGGCGATCCTCCAACGCTAGTTGAGTGCTGACAAATTGTTACGAAATTGTAACGTAACGTTCAGTAGTTATCGTTTCTCGTACGAAAAATGGTCTGATAATGCCTCTGGCGCATACCGCAGCCCATGCAGTAACTTTAGGCGAATGCAGTGCTTTCTCTTCACACAAATGAGGATTTTCGGTAACCCAAAATTTCCAGTTTTGTTTATTAACGATTCCATTCAGATGAAAATTTGCCTCCTCTTTGAACCAGATGCAGCTCACATCAAATCTGTCGTTGTCGACCATTGTTAGAATCTGATTCGCAAAGTCAACCCTTTGTTGCACAGCTTTCATGGGTATGGCCTGATGACTTTGGATTTTGTATGGAAATAATTTTTAATATTTTTTGCGTGCTCCTGTACTTCAAACCTGTCTCTGATGCCATCCGTCGGATGCTTTTCCTAGGATTTTGCTGAACAATCCCAGAAACTTTGGCTGCATTTTCAGGAGTGACTACAGTTTGCCTAGGCCCAACAGTTCCCTTTCGATCATCAGCCACGCTGCCAGTCCGTTCAAATTTCGCCAAGAGCATGCGAATGGTTTTCGCATCGGATCCAACTGGAACATTGAATCGGTTTTGAAAACTGCGACGTGTTGCCGTAGGACTGTCTTCTAATTTGTGAAATTCCAGAACTAAAAAAACACGTTGTTCAATGGAATACATTATTTTACTTTCTACGCTAGCCTTATTTCACTAGCCAATAGTCGTACTGATCATTTCCGAATTCAAAGCATATTTTTAAAGGGTATTGAAAGGTCATCGCGATTAGAGCGCCATCTGTTAACGATTTTCGTAACTAAATTTTCTAAACTTTTGTACACCATTTTTACAGTGTTGCTTATAAACATACAGTTTACCGCATAATTCTATCCATCTTTGTTAGAGAGATATTTAATTTTGAAATCAGGGCTTATTCGATGATCACCCTGTAGAAAGGAAACCAATAAACTAAAATTAAATTCTGCACGTTCTTGTGTACTCCTTTTGGCTCCACTCTATATTTCTACAAACTGTAATCGACATATTTAGCTAGATAACAAATTTGTGTATGTCTGTTGTATATATCAAATAGCCTAGTCCTATAACTAGGCAACTTGATTTTACACAATTTATTTTATTTATTTATTTATTTTTTTTTTTTTTTTTCTTCATGAGTAACAATGCAACTGAACTGAATGTTAAAAATATATTTTACACTTTGAAATATATTAGAATACCAAATAAAGATAAACCGAGAAGACATTTTTATTTCAAATATTAAATATATATAAATATTCAAATAGTCAAATATAAATAAATTCAAATATTAAATATAATTAAATATATATTAAAAATAAAGCTTATGTATTTGTGTACGAATATTTGCAAAACGTAGTATAAATTCTTCGTGTTCTTAAAAACATAAAATCATGTCTTTCTGAAATATTTACACATCCAACGCAAATCCATTATTTCTCTTTTTATTCGAAACTTTTAGGATCAATAAAGCCTAAAGAATCTCAGATCATCTTCTTCTAGGAAGGATAATTCCCATTGCGTGCGCATCATCACACATGTATGCTTTCTAACTTAAGATCATTTGTCAAAAGGATTTCTAAGAAATCCATTGTTGACATTTCAACAATTGGACAAAAATCTTATCAATGCGCGCAATACTTTTAAGTAGCATCTCCCTTTGCAAAACACGTTCCATTTCCGAAAAACCTATCCCAATTCGAGACCTGTCATCACGTGTTCCATTGCGCGGACCTATAGTTAGAACTCCCAGGATTCCCCTCGCGTTCCTTTTAAATTCTCATGATTTGTGCTTTGATCAGTTGTTCGAGGAAAAGCTTTTACGCTGAATGTGCCAAGGCGAGTTATGGAAGGATTTATGATAAAGCTTCGAAAGAAGATTTATTAATACATTTGGACATGATTTCTGAACGTCTTTAAAAGCAAATATATTCTGAGGATATAGAAAGATATGCTTTGTAATTCGATTATTTATATATTTTAAATGTATGAAGTTAAACGATGTTGAAGTACCTATTTTATTCATTTGATGACGGACTTTATAACACATATTCTTTAAAAGATTTGGACATTTTGCGAGGTTTCTTATATCCTTGCAAATGTAAAATTAAAAATCTTTGAATGCATCACTAAGTAATGTATGCTTGGTAAAATTAAGAAAAGCACAACAAATTAAGACAAAAAGCCATATTTTATATAATGTATTTATCTACTGAGTTAGGTATGATGTGTTTGCTTACAAACAATACAATGATGCATACAATTTTATCTTAACTTTTAAAGGAAAGAGACTCTTTATTAGCTGAGGTAAATTTAACCACTTCTAAAAAATTTCATTTATTATAAAAATTACTGCGGCTGATAAGGGAACTTCTTTTTCAAATGACATAATAATATTCTTCTTAATGTATTCTTATTCTCAAAATTAAAACAAGATACTGAGTTTTATACAATTAACGTGATTTATATTTCATGCACTGTTCTCTTTTATTCTTGATATAATAGTAATGCGGTAAATATGACGGATTAAACATTTAACAAAAACCGACTGCATAAAGTAATATACATTACTTTTGTGTTTAAGTTTCTATATATAAATAACAAAACGAAAACACTAAATGTAACGTAATTCCGAAACATCTTAATGTCCTAAAGGAAGCAGAAAGTCATTTCACGGAAACAATAATTTTTTGAAAATATGAAAATAAAATAATGTATCAGGATTAAAAAAAATTAAAAAAATTCTTTAATTATGAATTATACTCAATTATTATTTTGGAACATAACTTTCTTCCCCCTCCATATTGGTGAAGAAGCAATTCAGTTTAGTTTATTTCACCACTTCCTGTTGCAAAAAATACGTTCACTGTATTTTAATGTACTGCTTATTGCCAACGCTATCTGGCTTTATTTGGAATTATTACATCTGAAGTCATCTGAGTATTTAAGTATTTATTTAATCATGTATTAATGCGACGGGGTAAATTAACACTTCATCACTAATTGCAAACCTATTGAGAAATAGCTGCAGCAATGCAGGTTTAAAAGATTTATTTTAAGAATAACTAACATTATACTTTATCTCATTTGAGGTGTATTATTAATTGTTGCATTATGAAGCATTCAGAGAATCCTTTTTATATTTAAGTGAAATATGTATGATTTCACCTTAAATGAATTTTATAGGTTCCAATTCAACTGCTTTTGCAGGCATTGTTTCATTAACAAATGCGTTTTTATTCGTTCAATTTGTTCCTCGCCCTAGAATTCCTAAAGAGCATTAACTTTAAACATTTGCATGTGAAAGTGTAACCTATTTCCTTTATTTCACGATTTCTGTCGGTTTCGTGTTTTCCGTTTATTTCAAAATAATTCTGCTGAAGTATTATTGTCGTCTCTGAAAGCGAACCTACGCTATATGTTCTTTCTTTCTACTTTACATGAATCGTGTTTTGGCATATTATTCCTTCGTAAAGCGAGAAATTTTAAGTTATTTATGTTACTTGCTAAGAATTTGAAAACTGTTTTAAGACCTTTGAGAATATTCAAAACGTTTTATCGTATGAATTATGAAAAATTTAATCATCGCTTTGTGCCAGGTTATGTTACGAAATATTTCACAGAAATTTAAGGATAATGGGGATGTATACATGTATATTTGTTTATCCATACCCTTTAGGAAGTGTGTGCGTCAAGAGTCTTTTATATGGAATATCAAGAACACAGGCCAATACTTCCTGACTTGCATGATTTCGAATTCCTGATAGAATAATGTTATTCTAAACAAATAAAATATTTTATTCTTGCAGCCTGTCGTTTCTGTAATATTTCTCGCAGAAGCCTTCAGAATTCTTTGTGTACTTAATTTAAATGCAAAGAACATAGTTATTTGCTTTTCGAAACGAATATAATAGACCTTCCAAATCTTAATTCTAATTTTCTCACCTGATGCATGCAGTATGCACAAAAGATTATTTATTTTAATGCCTACATATTTTTCGATGCAAGATTTCATCTGAATCTAAAATTTATATTTATTGCTTTATGGCATATGTTGCCCTTTAATAAAATTTTATTTTATGGCTACTTTTTGGATTTTCCTATGTTTAAGAATGCAGAAGAAAGTTTTGTATATGAATGAAAGTTGCGGTTTAAGCATTTATTTATATTTTACTATTGCAATATCCAACGTAACTGCGTAAAAACGTAACTTCTCTAAGGTGAATATTTCACACCGTCCCATATACGTGTAGTCGTCTGTGGAGGTTACTTATCAGAGAAAATGACTATTGATAATGCTTAATTTTTTCCTTTAATTACGTTTTTAGATATATTGCCTAATTTGAGACATTATCACAATAAAAGTTTTCCGTATATTTTACTTATGAATCTTTCATTTATCAAACTTTTCTACTGTTGAACTAACCTGTACTCCTGTTTGTTCAAATCCTTAAAGAGGCACATGACATACAAAATTTTAAAATTTTCAGTCTTGGTCTAAGAAAATAAAGTAGATTCAGATGATTCCAAGAATATATAATTTTTGCATGTTTCAAAATTTAAAAGACCGGATAAAGCCATACCAGCTGATTAAAAGTACATTGAATAGTTCAAAAGTATGTAACATTCTTTCCTAGAACCTGTTTTATTAGCTGTTAAAAGTGTGTTTAGAAGTCTGTCTGATGAAAAACTACTGTCAAATTGTATTCATGGTGGAACTCAAAACCCGAATGAAAGTTTTGTTAATTGCATCTGGACAGGCATACAAAAAACTGTTTTTGTGAGTGTCATCACGTTAAAATTAGGTTTGCTAGATGAGATAATATATTTTAATGAGAGTGTAAAAAGCCGTAATAAATTAAGGGAATTATTAGGAATACGACAAGGATTTTATATGGTTAAGTCTTTGCAAACAATTGACTGTGATAGAACTTTTGAACTAAAAGGAATTCCTTAGGAATGTCTGTCATAAAATGTAAGAGAAGGAACTACCGTAAACTGGAAGCAATAAGAAACAAGGTAGTACAAATTTGTAACAAACTATATATAATTTTTTGGATGTTTCTGATTTTCAATACAATATAATCATCTGTTATTAAATCTCTTTGAAATTAGATGGGTTTTGTTATTACTAATTCTCTTGAGGCAGGAAAGACTAAACCAAGTTCAAGAACCCTTGCCGCTCAATTGAATCGTTGAAATCATCCTGTTCAACCGACAGCTGTCTCAGGAAGACACCTATAGAATATGGTAGGTGAGCGGGAGAGGTAGGGAGGGAACAGGTACACGAGGGAAAAGTCTTTTCCTCCCACCCTCCTTGAATTTCATGCATTGAAGGTGCCCGCTTCTGAATCTGGCCATGGCCGTTTAGAGAGATCTGGTTCTTTTACTTTGCAGTATGGTGAGCAGGAGAAATTTTCCACCACATGCTCGTTTTATTTTTGTAATAGGAATCTATTTCATATGGGCTTGAATCAGTGGGAATAGGAGTAAGGAAGTCACAATCTTTCCTTGCAAGATCGTCAGCTGTTTAATTACCATACACTCCAACATGTGACGGTATCCACTTTAGATGTATTGATTTACGCTGTCCAAGCTAAAAATGTTTAAATATGATATTCTGACCGGGATTATCCATAATTTTAGACTAGTTTTTAAGATATTGAACAGAGCTTCTACTGACTGTTAGAATCAGTATTATGTCGCTAGTCGAATAGAGAGCATAATCAAGTGCTTTATAGCGATAAATTCCGAAAATAGCGATAGTTCTGATAGCGATAAGTTCCGAAAATTAGACAGCGTGTCATCGCTATATAACTATAAAAAAGAAAAGTTTTTTTCTTACTAAGCTCTCTGTGTGAGCACCAGAATTTCGTTCCACAAATGCAATAAAATGAATAAATACACTTAATTTGATTTAGATAAATAAGGCGGGTCACAATCCTAATTAGCCGCGTAATTTTGAATAATCTGTTGAGCGAGCCAGAGATGAAACTGCTAAGTAAATGAACAAGTTGCCGCCACTCAGAATATTCATATTTATGTATTTTAGAGCAATGTGCTGAAAAAAAAGGGTGAGTAGCCTTTGAAATTATATATATAATTAACTGTTGCATTGAGAAAATTCTGAATTAAATTTATGTTATATTTTGCAATTATTGGTACGTTTATCGAACTGCCTAAAATTGGGCGAATGTTCTTAGTGATAAAAAATTAATGCTTAATAAATTGCCGGAAATTTCTAAAGGGAATAAACTAGAAAATACTGTAACTTCTGAAAATTCAGCTGTGCGGTTATATAAGAATTCATTACCCTCATTTTCAGGAAAAATGCTTACCTGACTCTTCTTTTTGTAGCAATTATTGATCAAAATCTAAATTTATCAATTTAAAGATTGCAATATTTGAAAAAGGACACTGAAATGTGATGCCTTTAAAATGGTGGTTTTCAACCTATTTTGTCCCCTGCATCCATTTCACCATTGCTAGAATATCATTACCTTCCCTCCTAAGAAAAGAACTCCAAAAATACATATAAATTTTTTTAAATTGTTTAAATAAAGTAAACAGAAAACGGATGGAAAATCTTGATAAATAGCAAAATTTGAAAAAAATGACTTTTTATGTACATAATATAAAACCTAAATATTTAACAGCTAAACAGAAAGCTGCCCACATTTCCTTCTTTAAACTATGAGACTGAGAACCCTTGCTTTTCACCTGACGTTTCACCTGTGTACTACTTTGCCTTTGGTGTCGTAATTGGCTCTGGATAGAGAAAGAGGAACGGAAATCAATACACTTGGGATATTTTACGAAAAGCCCTTCTATCATGGAAGGGCTATCTGTTCTATGTATTCTAATCTATCTGCACAACGACGCAGATTCATATTCCAGGAAAAAATGCTGTCTGATATAACATTTAAAAAATCAGTGGAAATCCAACATGGGATCCCAATCCAACATGGGATGATACCCGCTGGAGATATACATATTTACGATGTCCAAGCCCCAAAAGTTTAAATATGATATTCTGACCGATCTTATCAATGTTCTTAGGCCAGTTTTTAAGCTACTGACTGTCAAAATCAATATAATGTCTCTAGTCGAAAAGATTACATTTCATTAATTAATTCAACAGCATCAAAATCGTTCTAAAATGTGTAAATATAATCTGTACTACAAAACAAGTAAACAAGGTAGTTCTTAGAATTTCTTCAACGAAGGCATCGCTCCCTTTATTCGGAAAGCCCTCGAGTGCTTTGATGTTGTTAAATAAGTCAGACCAAGACAGGTTTTTAGATATCACATCAGGCTATGTATAGAAAACAAAGGGATAGCGCGAAAATTAGTATGGTATTGGATGTGAGCTCACTTTAAATAGGTAATTTGTCTTTGCTTGTTTGTGACCTGGTGCTAACTTCAATTCAGATATTCCACTTGCGATATAATTTTAACTTAATAAAGTTGTAATCATAATAGGCATTTTTATATATATTTTTTGTTGAGAAATATCGGCATGCAGTTAGATTTTTATGTATTAAAAATACTGGCACACCTTTGCAGAATAATAATGATCGGTTAGTAGTGTATAGATCAAAGAGTGTACGCTTTGGAGTTTATTTAAGTTCTATTTCGTTAGAAGAAACTATAAATCTGCGTATTCAAAAGTTTAGATATGTATATCCAGATACGTTTCAAATTCTTGAACCTGTAGGTAAGCTGATGATCTTGTAGTTGGGGATCATTAGAAGTCTTAAAATTTCAAGGAATGAATATACACAAATAGGTGAAAACTGGAAGTGCTTAGTTAAGAAAGGAGAGGAAGGATATGTTGGCATTAATTCACTAAGCTCAAATAAAAAAATACTGATAATAAAATTAGGAATTCAGTGGGACATTCAGTAAGATAATATTGAGTGTAGAGTCTTCCTGTTTGGTTGAACTTTCGAGGGGAAAGAAAAATGCCATGCGCTTCATTCTCCAAACAGCTGGAAATATTTATGATTCCCTAGGACTGATCACACCATTCGTTGCTAGACTAAAATTTTTGTTTCAGGAGCTATAGTTATGTAAACTATCATGGGATGCTGAGCTTCATCCTGACTTGAATGATGAGTTGTCTCAATGGTGCCCCAAGCTTTTGCAACCAAATAATATTAATGTTCCGAGATTTGCTTTGGGTCCATGTGAGGAAAATATAGAGATGCATGTTGCTTCTAATGCAAGTCAAAAACTGTACGGTTCAGCGGTCTATGCAAACCTGCGGAATCCGGAGCAAATTTTGGTAAATAATCACTCCTAAAAAAAGGAATTTCGCCTAAGAATAATATTTCCTTGCCTCGACTAGAATTATTGTTCACATTTACTGCTTCAACATTACAAACAGATGTTAAAAATTTCTAGATTGTTATGACTTAATTAATTTTTTTGGGGGGAAGGAGGTGATTTTAAAGCCATATTGTAATGAATCAAAGGATCCAACAGAAGATGGAAGTCTTTCGCAGTGACGTAAATAAGGGTATGCAAGGAATGCCATCGCATAAAGCCTCGAAGGCTTAGGGGCCCATGAATGTCCTGCTGAACTACATTTACATGTTTAAACTTGAGAACACTAATAAAAATCATGTATTCGAGTAGTTTAGTGTACCAAAAGTTTTTTAAAACGAAAGAGTAGTTTCTACAAACATTCTACAAAAATTCTATGTTCAAATAGATTTCTTTATGAAATTTATGATAAATATGTTTTATATTTAACAAATGTATCATTTACATTATAAAATATGACTTGTATATTATTGCATAAGTCATGTTCGTAAGGTGAGTTGATCACAAAGGGCTATATATTAGTGTAATTACTTTTTTGTACGTTTACCTATCATGTTGTTTGTCAGTTTACAACTAACCACTTATTTACTAGTTTGCTAAATTAACCGGAAAAAACTTGGACTAGCGTAAATTTTATATAGAAACTCAAAATATATTTGCATGTAAAAACCTACTGGATTTTATTTAAAAAATCTCCGCAAATCTAGATTTTCTTCCTCCCTTTTTTTAAGCACACTCAATTTATTCGGGGGGAGAAAAATTTTTTGCATAGGGGGCCAAGAGTTCTAGCTACGCCATTGGTCTTTCGTTCAAAATTGTGTCGACGGGATCAAAAACTGATTAATCCAGATTCTTGCCATTATTGTTCAACCGAAGAAGATCTATCCAATCTTTTATCATGAGGGATGTTGAGTCATTAGGCAATTTTGAAGCAAGAGACATGAACCCTGCCGTCGTCGGGACTCGAACCTGAACCTCTCGAATGCGCGCCGAGTGTGCTACCGTTACACCTCGAATGCATGTAGAAAGGAGAGAGAAAATACCTATAGGAATTAGTGCCGTTTTTCTGGCTAACAATTCCGAATTGTGGACTTGTGCAGATTTTTAAGACAGCCGCATTTTTTAAAAGTGCTTATAACCTACAGCTGCACAGGTTGAAATGTGTAAGCCTATCATGGTTCTGATAACAAAGCAAGAGCTTGCAGCGGCAGCGCCAAACAGGCGATACGGACTTAAAAACTGTACAGAAAAGCGCCAATTGGCGAAACAATAAACCCGTTTGGCAAACCTACAGGCTGACGGAGAGATAAGATTTTTCCCCGGCAGTCAAGTGGAACTACTTCAACAAATGTGTGCGTCTCGGTTTCGCCGAGATATGTAAATTTGTGTACTCACATCTGTACTGTGCTCTGAATTTCTTAAGCCGTTATAATGTATCCGGCAACTGTTACTTTTCCTTATTAAATTTGATTATTAATTGTAACATGTCTATCTTAACTAAGATTTCGGCTTTCCTAGTTAATGTTAGGGATATTTTCGTATGCACGTGTTACTCACACGTACATCATTGGTGACCCTGTCCCTCGCTCCTTCTGTTTCGATCCCTAATGACTATCTGTCTCAATCTTTGTTTAAAAACTAAAAATATGCCTTATTTTGATGCCAATGCTCTTCCTTATGACTGATAAAGGCTCAACCCTATTTATTTCCTCCTCATTTTATCGTACGGATTACACGTGGTTTATCACACTTAAGGAGGATTTACAGGTATGTGGTCAAATTTTTTTAATTATCTGTGATTGGTCTTAATTATGTTTTTGTGATATGTTTTGCTCTAAAATTATAGTTTTAATTTAATTATTGATTGTTTAAAATTGATCTTTGGGCAATATTCGTGCTCACACTTTTATTGAGATATTGAATGTCTTCATTATTTTATTCTAAATTGATACTGTTTTGATAAGGTATAGTGCAAAACATTAAGTTTACGATTTACGATATATTTATAATTGGCAACCATGCCAGGATCGGAAGGCCAAACCAACGAGGAATCGAATATGGCGGTTCAGGAGCCACAAATCTCACACGTGGCAGTTAAAATTCCCCCTTTATGGAAAAAAAAAATGTTAAACTTTGGTTTATTCAAGTTGAAAGTAACTTTGCTTTAGCGAAGATTAGTAGCAATAGTACAAAATACAACCACGTGGTTTCTTCGATAGACCCTGAAACTCTTTCCGCAGTATCAGATATTTTATTTAATCCCCCAGCGACGGCTAAATATGATGCCCTTAAAGCTAGGTTAATAGTAGAATTCTCAGATTCGGAAAGCGAGCAAATACGCAGACTTATTTCTGAATTGCATTTAGGGGACGACAAACCATCTCACTTATTGAGAAAAATGAGAGAATTAGGTGGAAACTGTATAACTGACGAATTTTTAAAATCATTATGGCTGCAAAGGTTATCTTCCGAGGTGCATGCCATTTTATCAATAAGTTCGGAATCCTTAGACAATCTAGCAAAAATGGCTGATAAGATAGCTGAAGTGCGCACGCCAACGAACAACAGCGTGTTCGCGGTCCAGGCAGCTTCGGCGAGTTTCCCCAGAAACCCTAACGATTCTGGTGCCCCCCTCGAGGAGCTTAAGGCCTTAAGGAGTGAAATCTCTGCCCTAAGTAAACAAGTCGAGCGACTCTCCCGCGGAAAAACGAGGAATAATTTCCCCCGGGATCAACATAACAAAGCACGTAGTTTTTCGCGTGGGCATTCCCGAGAGCGTGTGAACAATTATTGTTATTTTCATTCGCGATTCGGTAATAATGCACGAAAATGTCGAGCACCTTGTTCCTTTTCTCAGAACACTACGGCCCAGGAAAACTAGTAGTAGCGGCTGTCGATCGAAATTCATCGGCAGTCGCGCATTCATGTCGTTTACATGTTTACGATAACAGATTAAATTTAAACTTTTTGATTGATTCGGGCTCGGATGTTTCATGTGTGACACCGACTTCTAAGTTTAAGAAAATGCATCCTGATTCGCTTCAATTATTTGCCGCGAATAATTCCAGAATTTCTACGTATGGAACAAAATTGTTAACTGTGAATTTAGGACTTAGACGAAACTTTTCGTGGAAGTTTTTAATCGCCGATGTACCAGTGCCTATAATAGGAGCCGACTTTTTAAGGCATTTTGATCTTTTAATCGATTTAAAACGAGGTAGGCTTATCGATAATACTACGAAATTAACTCGTATTGGTTCTCTTTCCGATTCTAAAAATTATTTTTCGGTAAAGTTAATATCTGGTGATTCACCATATCACAGAATCTTGAAAGATTTTCCGGAAGTACTGAAGTTAAAATCCGATTCGGGTAGAGTAAAGCATAGTACGGTTCATTACATCGAAACAAACGGTCCTCCTGTGCACAGTAAACCGCGTAGGTTAAGCCCTAAGTTATACGAAGCAGTAAAAAGAGAATTTCAATTTATGATAGATCAAGGTATTTGTAGACCATCAAAATCAGCATGGTCATCACCTCTTCATGTAGTTTCTAAAAGTTCGGGCGACATACGGCCAGTAGGAGACTACCGAAAACTAAACGCGTGCACCGAACCCGACAGATACCCTATCCCGCATTTACAAGACTTTAATAATACGCTTAGCGGAAAGACAATTTTTTCAAAAATTGATATCGTTCGGGCATATCATCATATACCAGTCCATACAGATCATATACCGAAAACTGCAGTTTGCACCCCCTTTGGTCTTTTCGAATTTCCGTTTTTAAATTTCGGACTGTGCGGAGCAGCTCAAACCTTTCAAAGGTTTATGAACGAAATTCTTGGAGATCTAAAATTCGCCTACGTCTACTTAGATGATATTTTGATATTTAGTGATACGGAAGATGAGCATAAATCTCACCTACGTACTGTTTTTGAAAGATTAACTTCATATGGATTGACAATTAACGCTTCGAAATGTGTTTTCGGCGTTCCGGAAATATCTTTTTTAGGCCATATAATCAATAAAGATGGTACCAAGCCTCTGGCGAACAAAGTGGAACCGATACTTAACTACCCACTTCCTAAAACGGTAAAAGATTTGCAGAGATTTTTAGGATTTTTAAATTTTTACCGTCGATTTTTACCCAACGTAGCCCAGAATCAAATACATTTAACTTCGTATTTAAAAGGGGCTAAGAAAAATGATAAGACAATCCTGAATTTGTCCGAGGAAGCGCGGAGTGAATTTCAAAAGTGCAAACAGCTAATCGCTAATGCTGTTCTTTTGGCACACCCGAAGAAAGATGCCCAGTTGGTTTTACAGGTTGATGCGTCAGACTTCGCGATCGGTGGAACGCTATCACAAATAGTTGATAGAAATTTACAGCCTCTCGCATTTTTCTCACGAAAGCTTTCGCAGGCGGAAAGGATCTATAGTGCGTATGATCGAGAGCTATTGGCAGCTTATGCTGCTATTAGGCATTTTAAGCATATGTTGGAAGCACGGAACTTTTCTTTCATCACCGATCACAAACCGCTCACGTATGCATTCCGACAGCGTTTGGATAAGTGTTCACCTCGTCAGGCTAGGCAGTTAGACTTTATCTCACAATTCACCACTGAAATTCGCCATATAAAAGGTTCGGAGAATATCGCTGCTGACGTACTTTCGCGTATAGAAGCAATAAGCATGCCTAACTCTATCGACTATGAGGAAATCGCTAAAATGCAAGAAATCGACCCAGAATTACAAACATTGCTTAAAGAGTCAAAAGTTCTACATCTCAAAAAACTTTCCTTACCGAATTGTAGCTTACCGATATATTGTGATGTGTCAACAGGTAACGCCCGCCCTTACATTCCTCCGGCATTCCGTGAGAAAGTTTTTGCCACCTTGCACAATTTGTCTCACCCCGGCATTCTCGCATCAACAAAGTTAGTATGTTCACGGTTTGTTTGGTCTTCCATCCGCAAAGATTGCGCGAAATGGGCACGGCAGTGCATTCCGAGCCAGAAAGCAAAAGTAAGCAGGCATACTAGAACCCCGTTAATGAAGTTTCCAGACCAATCACAGAGGTTTGATCACGTCCACCTTGACCTTGTTGGTCCCCTACCTCCTTCTCAAAATAATTATTACTGTCTAACTATGATAGATAGATTTACTAGATGGCCCGAAGCAGTACCCTTACCAGACATAACAGCACGCACAGTAGCACAGGCTTTCTATGACCACTGGATTACTCGATTTGGTTGTCCGACTGTTATTACTACCGACCAAGGGCGACAGTTTGAAAGCGGCTTATTTCGAGCCCTTTCCCAATTATTGGGAATCAAGAGGATCAGGACGTCTCCGTACCACCCACAGGCGAATGGACTGATCGAGGAATTCCACCGTCCTTTGAAAGCTGCCTTAAAAGCGCACGATACCAGTGACTGGGTGGCTGCCCTTCCAACGCTGCTGATGGGTTTCCGCGCCGCTCTCAAAGAGGACATAGGAGCAACCACTTCTGAACTGGTGTATGGAAAGACTATCCGTCTCCCAGGAGAATTTTGCAATCCGACACCTCCGGATGCGTCCCCCAAACAGTTTGTGGAGGATTTAAAATCTCACTTTGCCAGTGTCCGTCCGACCACGACTTCTAGCCACGGCCAGCGAACATGTTTCATTCATCCACGCCTTCACAAGTTCACATATGTGTTTGTTCGACACGACGGAGTTAGAAAACCACTTCAAAATCCTTATGATGGACCATTTAAGGTGCTAGAAAGACGAGATAAAACGTTTGATCTCGAAATAAAAGGGACTAAGCAAACGATCTCCATAGATAAACTGAAACCCGCTTTTGTAACCATGGACTCTTCTCAAGTTGCTTCCAAGAGTGTGAAAAAAACTTCGGACAATTGTATCACCCGTTCTGGACGATTAATCCGACCCCCGAATCAGTATGTCACATTTCGTTGACACTGCGGAGGGAGTATGCAGCGGCAGCGCCAAACAGGCGATACGGACTTAAAAACTGTACAGAAAAGCGCCAATTGGCGAAACAGTAAACCCGTTTGGCAAACCTACAGGCTGACGGAGAGAGAAGACTTTTCCCCGGCAGTCAAGTGGAACTACTTCAACAAATGTGTGCGTCTCGGTTTCGCCGAGATATGTAAATTTGTGTACTCGCATCTGTACTGTGCTCTGAATTTCTTAAGCCGTTATAATGTATCCGGCAACTGTTACTTTTCCTTATTAAATTTGATTATTAATTGTAACATGTCTATCTTAACTAAGATTTCGGCTTTCCTAGTTAATGTTAGGGATATTTTCGTATGCACGTGTTACTCACACGTACATCAAGCTGTTAAATTCAAAACAAAATCGGGGAAAATTAAAATTGAAATTCTTCTTTTTCTTTTCTTGTAAACAAAGAAAAACTGAATTTGTTTCAGTATTATAATGTCATAGCAATTCACTTTATTCGTAAGCATACTGCAATTAAATATATTAATTTTGTTTTAAGAAGGAATGTATTTTGTGTCTTGCTATATCGTAATTTCAGTTCGGAGGTTGTAAGCACCTCTGAAACGAAATGGCGGTGCCTTCTGTACATTAATGTGAAAAAGAAATGAATGTTAACATTACTTTTTTTTTTTTTTTTTTTGATAAACTGTGTATTTGGACGCCAGTGTGTTTTCGAGAAGTATGCGAAATAAAAGTATTGAAAATATTTAGTTTTTTTAAATTAATTAAAAAAGTTGCAGTCCATCGTTTAGTAATTAGCTGGATCACTAGAGTTTAATTTGCTTATTAATAGCTGTGAAACTATACTAGAGATATTAAAAAAAGATAAAAACGATATGGAGCAAAGATTGAAAAAAAGAACCCAATAAACTCTCTTGATGCTGATAGGTAAAACTTAATTGCAGACTATGTTTTAATTGCTGGGAAATCTCTTACAGCGTTTCGCGAAAGTTTTTAATTGGTAGTTTATGTATATGGTTTGAAACTTATGGATATTATTTATTATAATGGTTACTATCATTATTGATTATTGGTATGTTTCCGTATGACAGTATTTTGGGATACCCCAAAAAATGCACGAGACAGAAAATATCTCGTCGTTGACATCCAAACGTTTAACTTCTTTATTAATATTTAGTTGCAAAACCTATGTTTTTAACGACTACACTAATTTGTTTGACATGAGATCGATTAATATGTGACAATGTTCAATGTATTTAGGTAATCCTCAATTCACAGCTCTCCAAAGTTCCTTCAAATTTAATAAGTGATAATCTATTATTTTATGTTTTAGGTCAGGCAGGAAGTTTGCAATGGGATTTAGGTTCGATGACTTACAGGGTAATGACACAACATTAATCCAGTTTGTTTCGAACAAGCTTTCTGTCAACTTTGGAAAATAATTTGTATCTCTAGCTTGTTGATAGAGCCAATTCAGCTGAGTGCTTTCTTCTGCGCATAGTAACATTGTGTTCTTTATGACACCCCCCCCCACATGTATTCTCTATGATACACATTTTTTGGACATATTATCTATCTACAAAATTTAGCCAACATCATACTACAAAAATCAACCCATGATATAACACTTCCACAATTTTGTTCCTCCAGTATATGGATTATAAACTCAAAACAGAACATATTTTCGCAGTCAGAGCATCACAAACATATAATAGACTAATAAAAACGTCAAACTTATTCCATTTTAAAGTCGTATCTCGCCTTCAGCGCATCTCGCCTTCAGCGCATTGCTATATATGGGATGAAATATTTGTTCTTCATTGATAATAAATCTCCATGCCTTACTTGTGTCCTCATCAGTTATAAGATATTTCTTCCTTCTTTCCGCATACCTTCGTGGTGTAATTAGAAGCATATTCGACCCGAATTCGAGAGATCTCGGGCTCGAGTCCCGGCGTGAGCACTGCATATATTTCACATCCCCAGCTTCATAATAACCTAATGACTCTAAAACTTTCAACTTACCAACAACGTTTTCCACACTGTACCATCATTTGCTATTTCGGTACCTTTTGCTGATTTTTTTTTTTTTTTTCAAATCATCTAGTTTGAGTTCCTTTTCTTATTTGACTGTGGCTTGTTTCACGCTTTTGCTGTCTTTTTAGACGACGTCCTTCACTAAATTATAAATTTTCGTTCCAGGATAAAACTTTATAATTTCCAACTGCCGTTTATTAGAATTTTAGTTTTTGAATTAATGCAATATGGAAATGATGAATCAATATCTGGTTTCTTGGGATCAGATGGTGAACTAATCTGAGTTTCACTTTTGACGGAATAAGAGAATGCTTATTTGAAGAATTAGATTCACTTGTTGTATTTCGAATAATCTTGTTATCTCCATATGAAATAGAATATATTTCTGTATTAAATTCTTCACGAGAACTGCATTCTGGATCAAAATCGTTATCTGATAACTCTTGCAAAAGTTATACCATCTATTCTTCTGATAGATATTTTCTTCCAACGGTTATATGCGTCGTAATTAACTGGAGCATTCTCAAGCGCCTCAAAGAATTGCAAGGGAAATGAAGATATGAAACAAAACGAAGGATTTTCTACAGCACTCTCATAAGGAACATGAGACCTATTTGGGACATTACAATTTTGGAAAGGTACAGCCTCACTTCTGTTCCAACCAGCTGTCTAAAAACATCTGGCATGAAAATAAAAATAATATCAAACAGATGGCATGAAGATGCTGGTATAGCAAGCCGTGTGAATCCTTTACGAAACAGGAAAGAAAACTATAAAAAATGACCGCAAGACTTAATTTTTTATATATATACACATAATTATTAAAACAGATAATCATATTATTCTGCAAATTTGTTATATGTTTAGTAAAATAAAGCAAACATTAAAATACTTTAAAAAAATGAAAAATGAAGGAATTTAATTTCCTTTGCGGTCAAAGTAACTGCTTTTTTTATTCTAGTGTCTAGTGTTTATATAAAGAAAAATTGAAAGATGATTGACATAAAAGGTGTTAAATATATATATATATATATATACTGTCAATTAGTCAATAACTATTACTCAAATTTGTCGTTTTAGATCACATTCCAAGTTACAGTTTTTATCCCATCCTTCTTCCATGTATTCGGTTAAGAGTTTATTATCGCATATTCTTATGTATTAAGGAACTTTTGAAACCCTAATTGATTTAACTACTTAAGCAGAAAAAAAAGTAATTTATTCGAATATTATGGAAAACCTTTCCACAAAAAGAAAAAAAACTTAATTTTGCCCTAAATACCTTTAAGTTTTTCACTGTACACTTTTTAAATACTGTAAGAATAAACGAATAAAGTATATAATACCTATAATAATGATTTGCTATTCTCAGGGAATATCACTTATCTGTAATAGATTTTTGGATTCTTCACGATGTGATTCCTTCGATTGATATTATCTTTTTTCAATCCCGCAATAAATGTTCTTTCAATCCCGCAATAAATGTTGCGAAAATACACCATGCGTTTAGTTACGAGTAAGTCCAGCGGTTTCCATCAAATCAGTATTCTGCCTCGGAAATCTCTCTTTAATTGAAATGTAAGACAGCAGTATGTTGCTGTAATTTAAAGTTGGTTCCTTACATTAAGTTCTAAATGGAAGTACATGTTCATAAATAATTCTTTAAACTTTGTGCGCCTGTCGTGGATGATGATGATGATAAATGGATGCAATGAAAAATGCTTGAAGCGCTTGCTGCTTCTTTTTATTCTTGGCATAACGTTTTTAAAAACATGAATATCTGAACTGGTGCAAGACGTGCACTCAGTATTCCTCTATTATAAGCGTATGTTTACATATTAGAGAATTTTTCTGTATTTGTAGATCTGTGTGATTCACCATGTGTATGGATCAATAAAGAAATGAGCTGGAGAATCACCGGTGCCAGGATTCCAGGTGATTCCCCGGCGCAGCTGCTGTAAAATACCAAAAATTATCCCCATGGAACAGTCACAACTCGTGACGTTAGATTGTTGCATTTACATCAACTACACAGATAAGTAAATTTAACGTTAAGCGTTAATTCCTATTCTATTTTCTTAATACTTAAAGGCGTTAATTTTTATTTTCTCTACTTTCTTAATCCATATAAAAATAAAACGATACACAATTTCACGGATCCCTTGAGTGATCTCCATTGAACCGCTAGGTCCCATGAAGACAGTTTAGGAGACGAGATTTCTACGATAGAACGGAAATAGCAAAATTAACAACAGGACATTTGGGAGGCCTATTTCAAAAGGCCTAATTCAAAAGTTCAAATTTTACCTTACATGCTTATTTATCCGAAGCAATATGCAATGCATAAATACTTTATCTTCACAACAAAATACTTCAACTTCCACAAACCAATAGATGACATTTATGGGAACAGTCAATTTGCTCCGTATTGAGCTGTGAGCAAGAATGTGGTTTATTTTCTACTTTATTTACTTATTTTTCGAGTCTTTATTTAATCTGCATTCAAACTACTCAGAATTTAGTAATACCTTCGTTCATCCTGTAGACAGATCCTTTACTGTAGCCAGCTTAGCAAATTCCTCACGATTCTGTCGAGGTAATAACTGGAATTTTCCCCCTAGCTTGTTTTCTTAATGGTGTTTCACACATTATTCAATAAAAGTGTGTTGAAAATTTACTAAAACATTGAAGATACTTCCTGTTTACTAGAAATATTTCCCTAAGTGCGAAAAATAATAAGAAATGCATGTTACGAAATATTATTGCCAAAGCTCATTTGATTCAGGTATTTTGATCACATTCGTAACTTTATTAGGATTGCATTTTCAGTACTTATTTCATATGATCGCTGAAGAATCGATTGATAGAAGATGCGAATTTGAGGTCATTGTGGGAGTAAATATCTTTTGAAAATTGTGTTCATTTCGTCACATCCCCATTTTCATCATTTTTTTAAATTTAAAATTATATTCTGGCGTTCAGCATTTCAGTTTAAAAATCCCGAATATTCCTCAGACATTGATTAAATAATAGTTGATTTACCCTTCCTTAAGCAAAGAATTTTGGAATTTAGGTTTTGTCACACATTTTTCTGTTTTATTCAGACTTTTCTCAGGTCATCATATAAATGATCAGTTTTCGTATTAAGATGGCTTTAAAAAAACATTTTGCCTTTTTATTATTAAGGTTTTAGTGTTTACTTAAGTTATTAAATATTCTGTTCTTGGCCCTTATGCCACATGCAATTAGATTCAAGAACAAAAATCAAAGAATATTTAAAATCACTATGTGCTAGAATTTCCGATAGACAGCCCTGCGCACTGGGGATGAAAATGTTTTATTCTGTACAACTTTGTCACTGGTGGTTTTGAAATCGTTTAGTAATTTAATCAAAAATTCGTTAACATTTGACAAAATATGAAATAGGTAAAACAAATTCGAAATTCAAATTTCGGGCTTCCAGGTGCCCATTTTTGGATGCCCATGTTCCCTACGTTATTCAAAATTTGAAGGATCTAGATACCCTTGCTTTTCCACAGGGCGAAAACATACATACATGTAAAATTCTCTTTAACTCAGAGCATGAGAACACGGATCTTGGTATTGTACATACCTTTATTTTAATAATAAGAAATAAAAATAAGAAAAAGTAAATTAAGTAAAGATGAAGTTAACTGTATGCAGGATTAATATAATGATGCACAGACAGTCTTAGTCCTTTCACACAGAGTTCCTCCAGCGTTGATAGAATATATTAGTGCACAATTAGTTTTAAATAGTATGATCATCTAGTCATCACAGCTAAAGGCGAAAAATCAGCACTAGACCGTCTGCCTAATGCAACCCTTGAAGACGAGAGAGCCGTCTGCTCACGTCCACTCCCGCACGCTGTCTCTTGCTGTCTGGGATGATTCTCGCTGAGCGATGTTGATGACGTCATAATATTGGTATTCTAATTCAGCATCGGGCATTGGTGATTCCCGCATACATTTAGGGTAATTCTTCATTATTTAATTAATTTAAATATAATGAAGGGCGATAATCCTTGGTGGCAACACTTTGGAAAGTTATACAACGTACTTAAATGTTTCGACGCAAAATGCCGTTTCCAAAATAGTATCCCATTAGGAACTAACATCCTTTTCGGACTAATAATATACTGATGGAAGTGAAATCCCAACACAAAGAAGGAGTTGCGCTAGATAAACGAAACTTTTGATAGTATCTGCATATCTGAAAGATGGCGTCTATTAAAATTTCGCGATAGACATAATGCCAGGAGCACCACTATAAACATACAAATTAGTACAGATATATATTTCTGGATTGGGCATTGTGAGCAATATTTGAGTCAAGAATGTGCTTAAAGGAGACGAAGAAAGCAGTATCAGGAGCCTATTGAGTTTGAATGAGGCTGTCTAACAGGCCTACGTGATGGTGATTTTTCGTTTATATTGTACAAAGAATTGACAGGAATTTATCCACCTTACATGCGTGGTGTAGCAGTGTGTTTATGGAAAGATTGTGTCTCAAGAAGGCAAGTGTCCGCCCACAGACGTTTCATCATTCATCTGCAACAGATATTCGAGCTTTTATTGTCACTAGAAGGACACATCAATCTGTAACAAATCCATTAGTTGAGTTAGATAGCCGAGCAAACGCCCTGTAGTGGCCATACCACTAACTTGAAACCGTCTCCATATGTGACTTTGATGGTGTCGCGATAGAGTTCAATGGAAGCGGGAGTAATATATTTTGTGTTTTCAAATGACAACGGTTTCCATTTCTGTGCCAAAGATAGTCGTAATGTTGATTAGAAGAATGCTTCAAATCTCATCCTGCGATACAATCTACCAGGCATTCCTTAAATATTTCTCTTGATCTGCGACATTTTAGGGGGCCTGCATGTATCGCATAGTTGTCGATTGGTTAAAAGTCTCCAGACCTTACTAGCAAAGAAAAAGTATCAACAGCTCGGAAACAAATCAAATATTTGCAGACCATATGGAATTTAGCATTTTCCTGATGGAAAATGGTTGCGGGTTGTCCTATTATCAAAGACAATGAAAACGGTCGTAGAATAATATCAAAATATAGTTAAGTTGTTAACGTTGCATGCATAATGACTAGAGTAGATCTTAAGAGATAGCACCTCGCACTATCACACGAGGAATAATGGTTGTGTGCCTCTGTAAAACAAAGGCTGACAGGAACAATGGCCTTGGTTTCTCACAAGACCCGATAGTCATCCTCCAAGACTAAAGCGCGATTCATAGCTGAACACACTTATGCGATGCCAGTCGGCTGGCAGCCAAAATGATTGGCTACGTAACCATTCCAGACATTTTATCGAAATTACGCTTGTTACGTAGAATACGTAGAAAAAAAATTAAATTACCATTGACTTTTAACTTTTAAACTGACTACTTATTTTTGATGCCGCGACATAAAGAAACAACTACTAAAGCTAAGTACGTAGTACTTACTGCTCAGGAAATCAAAATCTTAACACTTTAATCCAAGAAATATAGGAAAGTATCCTCTCTGGTGTTTTGGTAGTCTCAAAGAATATTTATCAAAACAAAATTCGAAAATATCATTTCCACAACAAAATCTGTAATACGCTATCTCTCACTAAAATAAAACTAATTTAGATCTCCAACCTGAAAACACATAAATTTGAATACAAAGTCTAGAGATAGCCTTAAACCCTTAACATTTAAAATACCACACAGATCTCTTCAAAACAATAGGAAAATATACATCTCACATTTAAGAAGTCTACTCAACAAATCAAAATAAGTAATAATTCAAATATTATAATATAGCTGGCCAGACTACCCCTACAAAAACTTTTTAAAAGTTACTCATAGTTTCTTTTTTTTTTTTTTTTTTTATATCAATCTCATTTTAAACATTATTCCATTAATACAAAAATCATAGAGAGACACCTCATATGAATCCTTTAAATATGTACCCAATTAAACTCATGACAATTAAACATATAAAAAAACATAACTATCATCTTCTCAACTATTAATTATTCATCCAAATTTTTCAACTATTAATTAATTAATTAGTAGTAGAACCCTAATTTTAATCTATTATAATTATATAATATTAATTAATATTTTAATTATATTTTATTATAATTAATATTTTAATTATATAAAAGGTCAGCTAAGGCGTTAGAATTTAATTCTTCCAAAATCCTAACGATTACTTATAAAATAAAATAAAAATGTTTGCTCACGGAATCCGCGTACACAAGTCTGAGTGACTCGGGGAGCTCCCGGATCCAATCACAAAACGTCGAAACAAAACCGTCCAACTTCATCGTTGTCAGGGAACCGATACTGAAGTCTGTTCCAGGCAAACGGAAAAGTTTTCATAATTCACCTTCATTGTTGTCAGGAAAACCGATACTGATGTCTGTTCAAAGCACAACAGGAATTTTCTCATAGTTCCATTTCATCGTTGTCAGGAAACCCGATACTGATGTCTGTTCAAGGCATAACGAGAATTCTCTCATAGCAACCACACTACTAGGTCCAGCAGCATTTAACTCAAACAAAAATCATCCTTCCCTTTTGTTTCGAAGACTCTCTGAAGATAACAGAAGGAGATGAACAACAGGAGATGACGACTTCCCTCCTTTTCCATTATTTCCAAAGCAAACTGGAACTTCAGCGCGAGCAAGTCAAACTCAACTCTTCCACACGTAGAAAACGTCAGAAACATGATTAAGACGCTGGACCTAGCCTCAGATCTTCAGCCAATTACGCCGAAATTTAACCGACAGGAGCCCGCGACGAGTTCGGACCGGTCCCCGCTGCCAGTGCCACGGAGATAAACAATATTAATCGTAACCGCGGTCGCCCCCAAGGGGTCGCTTGTTACGTAGAATACGTAGAAAAAAAATTTAAATTACCATTCACTTTTAACTTTTAAACTGACTACTTATTTTTGATGCCGCGACATAAAGAAACAACTACTAAAGCTAAGTACGTAGTACTTACTGCTCAGGAAACTGTATTGTAAACCAACGCTCTTCTCAAAGTCGATTTAAACTAGACCAAATCTCCAAAAAAATCTCTCTACCGTGCAACGGCTTTAGAAAACTCGATTGACACTCACCAAGAAACGTCTCAAAATCACTATGGCTCAAATAATAAAGTTAAAATTTAGCCAATTTACAATTAATAAAATTAAAATTTAGCCAATCTTAAGCAAAACTTGTACTCCGTCTAGCCAACTAGTACAAAAGTGATAAACCACGACCAAAATTCTAAGAAATTCATAACTCTACAAGATGACAGACCCTTTCATGCCCACGCAAAGAGGAATGTTTCCAACCTATAACTGTGTCAAAAAAGTTACCGTTCCTTAAAACTATTTGACTCTGAACGAGCAAAACACATATGTTCAACCCCGCGAAAGGCGGAAAAATGCAGCTGGGCAGTCTGACCCCTGACCTCTACAAGAATCCCATTCGTGAGATAACGGAAATATACCCGCGCCCGTTTACTGTATCAAACTCCTCAGCCAAACTTAAAAGAGCTTTTCCGAAATTGAACGAAAAGTTTAAACAATACTAAATATTGTACATTAATTCTTAAATACGAACATTACAATTCGTTATCCACAGTAAAATAATATTATTACTAAAATAATTTATGCATAGTAAAATAATACATAATAATTGTACACAACAAACTAATACATAACAATTTTCCATAACACGCCTTAAGGCCGCTATGAGTTCAACACCTTCTTGTGAGATAGTGGAACTTACCACGGCTAATACGGAAGACTCTGTAGCATACAGGATTCGATGCCGTGGTGGCAGTTCGAGCCTGTCGCAGAATCATACCATCTGGCCTCACATTTCTGCACGTTCGCCTTCCATATCCGTGATTGCGCCGATGAGTATCTTGCGGTAACTTCTCTTGCCAGTACTTTAGCACAACCGTTTCTGTAGTCTGCAAGCGGCAGCATAATGTTTGGTATGATTAGCCCGTTTCAGGCATTCCTACTATGTGTATCCAATTGTCTGCCGAATCTTCGACAACATCGTAACATCATTATTTGTTGTGTCTGCTGAGAACTGCAGCAACAACGAGAAAAGGTAAACCATCTGCAATTGTTAGTTTTATACGATGTCACTTGCGTATTAAAAACCGGAGCTATGAGCGAAGTTAACACTCATTGGCCCTTGAAAATTTAGTTACTTTCATACTTGGTATGAAGGAATTTGTATATAAAATTTCGAGTTAATCAGATTATTTATAAAGATTTTTTTTTTTTTTCAAAAGCTAGGCAATTTACAGGTTTCCTAAGACTCAGACAGGTGTACTATATTAGGCAGCTTACTCCTTACATGGTTTCCTAAGACAAGTGTTAATATATATATATATATATGAAATGTAATTTCTCATACATCATTTGTTTTGTGCAGCCGGGGCAACAGGAATGAGACAAATTTTGGAATATAAAGTGGTAGGTTTATTTTAGCATCCATCTCACAAGCGTTCTCCTCGTACCTGACTGACTGTTTGTATATTGCCAGAATGCAGCACATGGCCGCTTGTCCGGCTCCATAAATTGCCATGAAGGCACTTCGCAGTAGTACAATCTTCAGTTAAGAGAGGTAGGTGGTAAAAAGGGGGGCCAACGTCGCAGACCAAGCAAGGAGACGATCATGGACAGACGGGTAGTGTGAAAGTCATCAGTGTGAAAAAAACAAAATACATAAATAAATACAAAAACTTTTATTATAAAGATACAATCAGAAAGTAAAAATACTATATACAAGATGCTTTAGAAATATTTACAATTCTTGATTATGTTGGAAAATTAGAGTCGTAAGTGAGGTGAGCCGCGAGAGGTCTCAATTCTTCGTCGTCAGAAAGGATAATATAATTAAAAGTATCAAATATAGCAAGATGGTCACAGTTCAGTGCTTTATTGAAAAATTGTGAGTTCAACTTGTGCAGGTGTTCTTTAATTGAATGCAGTTGAAACTCGTGATGCAATGTGACGTTACTAACGTACATGTGCGCATTAGTCATTTGTCTGAGCATTTTATTCTGTATAATCTGTAACTGTTTAATTTCATTATGTTTTGCAACTCTCCTCGTACCTTGAGCAGAAGCCCAATTTATACATATGTGTACGTCACGAGGCTCCTCCAATCAGCGATATTAATTGAAATCACGAGGTGACGCTATCTTCTCATCAGGAGTGTTCTTAAGTATTTTATGTAATATGACAGATTTATGAGTTTGGCGATTTGGCGGGCGCCAACAGGTTAATATATTTTATACTAAAGAAAGGATTTTGCCAAAATTTAGGAACAGGGATGCAATTTAGGTAGAGAATCGCCAACACATTATTAAGCAATATTAATAGAATTTAATTTAATCAATTGATTTAAAAATATCATTACATATATATATATATATATATACAGTGGATGGACAAAAATATGGAAACACCTTGTGAAATGCATGTTTGAAAAGAAAGATTGATTTTAATGAAATATGTAGGTGGCGCTGGCGTTTTTGACTACTGACGCCACCTATACAACTTCGTAAATGTGCTAAACAGTTCAGTTGTTGTCGGAGTACTGATATGTGAGGTTGTCATTGCATTATGTCAGAGTTAACAGACTTCGATCGTGGGCAAATTGTTGGAGCACGTATGGTAGGTGCTTCCGTAAGCAAGGTAGCCGAGGTGTTTAGTGTTTCAAGAGGTACTGTATCGAAGATTTATTCCGCATATTTGAAAAACGGAAAAACATCATCTGCTAAATCACAGCGCGGACAAAAGTGTGTCCTGAGTGATCGTGACAGACGATCATTAAGGGCGATTGTGACGAAAAATAAGAAGACCACAGCTGCAAAAATTGCTGCTGAAATGAATGTTCTGTTACCGAACCCTGTGAGTACCAAAACAATTAGAAGGGAGCTTCATAAACAGGGAATTGCCGGCCGTGCTGCAATTGAGAAGCCACTCATCAGTGATGCTAATACCCGTAACATGAAAAGGTGGTGTTTAAGTCATAAAGCCTCGACTATAGAGCAGTAGAAGCAAGTAATATGGTCTGACGAGTCTTCTTTCACATTGTTTCCCACTTCTGGCCGAGTTTACGTCTGGAGAACGCCATCTCAAGCCTATAATACAGACTGCTTGTTGCCAAGAGTGAAAGCTGAGAGAGATGCATTGCTACAGCGAAAACGTCGTAAAATATTTCCTTATAGACATTAAAAATTTTAAACTTTACTGCATTTTAATAGAATACAGGAAAGGAGAGTAAACTGCATATTTGCATTAAATAATTGCGTTAAGGAAGTTCGATTTATCAAGAAAACTTTAACATTATATTTGCATTATTTTAAAGTTTAACAATTTAATATTTACCGAGGGGAATTTTCAACTTGAATAATTTATTCAAAATGCATTAAGATATTGATAAAAGGTAAGATTGGAACGCTTGGATAAAATTTTTCATCTTCTACAGAAATATTAATAAAATTCGAATTAAGCTACAAATATAAGTGTCAGTAAAAATATGCAAAAATATTATTAAACATTTTTAAATAAGGTTGAAACCGTAAATATAAATTATAAATTTTGCGTCTGATGAAGATAAAATTAAGTCAGTTGCCCTCAAAATCGAAACTGCTTATAACTGGAGTTGGCTTACATAAAATCGTCTTTTACATAAACCTACTCCAATTATAAGCAGATTATATAACAGGATGTATGGGAGGATTGGATTGGATTGGGTTATTTAATTACGGCAAAGCACAAGAGGGCTATCTGCCTAAAGGGAGGGATGCCTTCGTGGAGGACTTTCTAAGGGAAACTGGCTCGTATACACGTTACACATGGGGAAAACCACGAAAACGCCCATGCAGCCAGCCCGTTACGGCATTCGAACCTCGGACCGAACTACCAGTGTTCAGCGTCTTTACCGCTCGGCCGCTGGTGGGCGGACGTATGGGAGGAAATGGAGCGTTTAGGTAATATAGGGTATAAGGTATTTCTTCCGCCTTCGTAGTTTAGTGGTCAGCACGCTGTGCGGGTATTCCAGAGGTCCGTGTTCCGATTCACGACGAGGGAGTTGCTCATTTTTCATCATTCCTGCTTTAAAAATAACCTAATGACTCTACAGTGGCGCCCGAACTAAAAGGTTGGTGCATGATGATTCTCCACACCAAGGATTTGGCGATTGGGTCCCGTAAAAACACCAGTCGCTTTTAAAACGGTAAGTATATAAGGTATTTCTTCCGCCTTCTTAACATGCCTTCGTAGTATAGTGGTGAGCACGCTGGGCGCGTATTCCAGATGTCCGTGATTCGATTCCCGGCGAGGGCGTTGGCCATTTCTCATCACTCCTGATTTAAAAATAACCTACTGACTCTACTAGGGCACTGTCCAATGGTAGGTAAGGAGCGATTCAGTGGTAGGTTGCTAGCGTTATATCGTCATTCCTCGTGCGATTCTGGAGCTGTACGCATTGCTGCACGAACGCGGAAGCCGATGACATGCATTTTATCTAGGAAAGTGGATCTAAAGAGGAGCAGTTATTCAAATAGTTTCCCGAGTACTTCTGAGCAGGTGCTCAATTTTTATCCACACCTGTGGCTTAAATTTATGTAGTTACATTTCTGGAATTCAGCTTACTTCAAGGCAATATCTTTGAGATTTATAAATATGAAACACGCCTAAACTGATATTATTAAATTAACATAAATTCGCTTTATTTTATTAATATCTATTTTTTTGTTGTTATAAGGTTGTCCGTTTTGAAAAGGATGAATTTAAATTTTCGTTTAAAAAAATACAATCTAATTTTTAGACAGTTATCTGCTTTTAAATATGTGAATTTCTGTTTTAGTGTACTATAACTTCAAGTGTTTAAGCATACTAAAATAAAATAACTTTCTTTCCTATCTCCTTGTATATGAGATGATTCTTTAATAAATTATGACAATATTGTGAATAAATCAGAAATATCAATTCTTATAGGAAAAATTTTAAAACGAAACTTTAACAATAGCGAAGCATTTTATTATAAATTTAACATATTTTTACTGAAAAATACATGCATGGAATAACTTAGAAATACGTACGTTTCACGGTCGTAATGCAATGTATTGACGGAACAAAACATGGACGCCGCTCATTAGGTAGGGTTTCATTCCCCGATAGTGTAGGAAACTGCGAACCTTCCCTCTTCCAATTCTAACCTACTTGAGTCAACCTGAATCGAGAGTACTGCATTTGGTAGAACGTGTATGCTTCTACCGCATTATAAAGTTCTATCTTTTCGAGATGTTGTAAAAATTGAAATATAAATATCGTTGAGGAAAGAGAAAGGAATGAAAAAAAAAGTGTTAAAAGGTTAATTATGTTGCTTCCAGCTTTTTATTTAAAATTTGCTGTTATTATGTCAATCATTCGATGACCAGTAGAAAGATATATCCTTTTTTTGTAATTATTGCTAAAAATGCAAATTCCACCAACATCGATGACTCTCGATGAGAAAAGCAATTAAAGTACTTATTCATTCATTCAAGAGAAGAAGAAAGTAATTGTTATGGTGCCTGCTTTTTCTTTGACATATGATTTCAAATACACATCAGGCTAGAGAAACACTCAAAGTTTCGCTATGATTATCATTATGAATTGTTTTATTAAATTTTTCTAATAATTCCGAAAACTAAATTGTTCTCTTAGTGCTGGTTTGACTGGCGTTCCTACAACAAGCATAAGTCACATGAAATCCGGCCTGAAAGAGAATGGATTTTCGACTATGGGGAAAAAATGACCTCGGAAAATCAGTATACGCCAACCCGAATCAAACAACATGATAAGCTAACTTATTCCATATTTAGAAAAGTACTTTTTTAATATGCTAGTATATTGTTAAAACATAATATAGTTGTAATTTATTTCTACGCCATTATCTTTCATTTGTAATTCCTGATTTCACCAAACTGGAAGGCCGACAATACTGCAAAATAACATACTTCAATATTGTTGTTTGTCCACAGTACCCATTTCACATAGTACAGATGAATTTTTCCAGTGCCCACTTGACCACTAATGTAATAAAATATACTGTTAGTTAGTAAATCGAAACCAAATCACTGTTAACATTCGTAGGAAACGGTAATGCTGTCATAATGATAGATAAAACTGTTGTAAAATTATTTCTTTTATTCCTTTTCAGTGAAAAAGCATGAGAATATTTAATTGTGGTAAATTAAGTTTGAGGGTACCCCTTGACGAATTTTGGGGGTACATGAATACCGAGTTTGTGCAGTTCTTTGACTTATCATTTTGGCTTGTATAACAGCGATTTTTGCGCCAAAAATCGGCACTACACAAAGCCAAAATAACAAGACAAAAAAAAAAAAAAAAAAAAAATGCACAAAATCGGTATCCATGTACACATTGATCTATTTTCACTTAAAAACCCCTGAATTGCACAAAAATAGAATTGCGGGTTGATCTTTACATTATGGTAACTTGGCGATTTTTTGGCGAAAATTTGGCAACCAACTCTCCTACAGCAACCCTCTATTTTTTTTTTCCCCACCGCCATTTTGTCTTCACGAAGTAAAGACATGTTTCTTTTCTTTTTATCTACTGAACACTTCTTCCAACAATCTACTAGCCGAATTACACTTATGCTAGAAATTTTATCAAACAAAACTGCTTAATCAAGAAAAATATTCACTACAAAATTGGGAAAAAGTGCACAATACCATACTCCTTACGCGTTTTTCAAAATAACACATACACATAAACCATGTACACGCCGACTTATTTTTACTTAAAAAAACATCCCAGAATTGCACAAAAATGGCATTGCGCACACTCTTCACTATGTCCATGTACACTGCTTTTTTCTCATAAATTAGAAAAATTTCACGAAAATACATGACAATTTTCTCAATCTTTAAACCCGGTAAAAAGAACATATATGAAATTACTTGATCGCGAAAAAGTATTTACCCTTTCCAAATATGAAAATTTCCACATATAAAATAAATAAAATATCCAAAAACTTTTACCTCTAAATCATCTATTATATTATAAACGTAACCAATGAATTCATACCGCAACCATTACAAATACTTAGTGTCATATTATCAGGTTCAATGTTCCTTCTAACCTTCTTCGGGAACATACAAGGACCTGACTCGGAACAAAGAGCTTACTAAAGCTATGTTCACTAATTGTGGTAAGTAGACAGGATACAGACGAAGGGTATACAAAACCCTTTATTTTTCTCTATATACAATAACTTCCGTACTTCGGAATACACTGACCCTCCACTCGGGGTCTAACGTAAAAAAGTGTAAAAAATAAAACTAAACTCTAACTTTAGAATAATACACGTGGAAGATTGGCCTTATAATAACAGGAAGCGTATGTAGCACAGAGACTATGAACACTACAATACGTTTAATTTATCAAGAGGATTAAAACCTCTGGCCTGGAAGGCGAACAGCAACTGCGTAACTTCTAAAGTAAGCGGCCTGCGTTGACTTACTGCTTCCTCTCTTTCGCTTGGCAAAAAGGCCACACATAAATACTTGGCGTTCGCCAGACAAACTTTGCATAAAAACCTTCACGCTTATAATTCTGGCCGGAAGTAGAAAATAAGAAGTGATAGTAAAGATTTAAAATAAAATAAACGTTAGTAAAACTTAAGATCCTTACATACTTCCCGCCAGAGTTAATTAGTTTGAAACTGAGGTCTAAAACGACCTTGTTGAAAACTTTTAGCTCTAGAATCTAACGCGAGGCCAACCTTTTACAACCATAACTTCGTTAGAAACAAGAAAATTTAAAAGAAAGAAATTTGTTACAATAGCAGCTCCCAGGATATACAACAATCTTTTTTTCATCTGTACTGCATCTAAACAGGAGCTTTATTCAATTCTGGTTCCTTCCAGAGATCTGGAAGGAAAACTAGTTTAATGAAATGTTACACAATGACATTGCAAATAACATATAGAATATACTTCTCTTAACATTCTTATTTCATTCATGACTATTTTAATTATCTCTCCCCGTGCTCTCTGACATGTGTTGTAAAAGAACACCAAACACGAATGTGTTTCTGTCTACGTGTGCCACACTTCCTCCTACAATCAAAACACTAACGTGTTAAAATTCAACATAACGAGACCTCTTAACACACCCTACTTTCAACTCTAAACCCTGAGGTACTATTCTAAAAGTGGCTAACTCTAAAGTGTAGCGTCAGAGAGCCTAACTACATCATTCAACCTTTACCACATATTCGCCATGATTTAATCTTTACAGTCACACGAATAACAAATTTTTAACATTACTTTCACTTTTACCAATCACAGTATTTCTTAACATTTAAAATAACAGTTCACATGTATATAAGAACATATCAACATGCCGTTAATTTTACACATTTGAAAACATACATTAGTAGTACATTGTTAACTTCTATTCTTTTCAAAGCAAGTGCCAATTCTTTCTACATTGAAATAATACTACATTTCAAAAAGTCTTTCAGACTAAAGCTTCTTTCTTGCTAGAATGTTTTAAATAAAATTTATACAATAACTTTTTACAATACTTAAGTCTTTACACAACGCTATTATACATAAACTTTAGTTTTACGCACGAGTACTTTAAAAACATAATACGAAAATCGGTCACAACTCATTTCTCGCCCTTTTGGCGATAAAGGTAGACCTCGCATGAGGTAAAACTTCTTGAAATCTGCCACTTGCAGTAAGAATGAAAGATTAACTTAAGTTTACAAAGTAACATAAAATTTTACTTATCTTTGTAATATTCGGACATCCTTTTCTGGGCCCAGTCTTTAAAGGTAGTGCACATAGTAGCTTGGTTTATCCTCCTTCTTGTACGGGCTCGCCCTTCAGTGCTTTCCTCTGGAAGCTTCCTTTTTTTTACCAGTACGGCCACCCTTGAATACTTTCCTTTTCTCCTCTGCTTGTGGTCTTTGCCGTTTGATGGCAGCTGGTCTTGGCGGAACCGGGAAACTTCTGTCGTGATCCTGCTTGGACCTCGTTGTTGGCCGTTCAAATTTTTCTTGTACTTTTTCCTCCGCCGCTGATGGCCCTTCCGCAGTTCGGCGACTTTTCCTGCGGAGAGTTCTGTCGGATGAGTCGATCTTCCGTTTTAAAGCCGGGTTATAGTTGCCGTCATTTCTCCTGGTCCTCTTCACATACGTCGTCCTTCTCCCTTCTTCATTCTGGGGGTGTTCGTGAACTCTGTTTTCTGGACGGTGGAACGGCTTCTTTTTCTTGTTACCTTCAATTTTTCCGCGGGGCAAATTTCTTTTCACTTGCTTCTGTCTCTCATTGGCTTGCCCTTGTACTTGTAGTTTTTTCACCTCTGGAACTTGTACCTGCGGTGTCTGCCGTGCCGGATCCTGCAAAAGATCTGAAAAGATTTGCATTTTATTACGATCGAAGTAGGGCTTGATTTGATCAATGTTTGCGGAACAGGTTTCACCATTTCTGGCCTTTAACACTACAACAGCGTGAGTTATTTTTTCTATAACATATGGTCCTTCATATCGTGGAAAAAATTTGGCAGTTTTATCTTCTGGTGCTGAAGAAAGTGAATGCTTAATTTTTAAAACTTCATCCCCTACTTTATAAGTTACTCCCCGTCGTTTCAAATCATAATATAATTTCTGTTTTCTTTGTGCTACTTCCGTATTCTTTTTTGCTTCTTTTATTAGTTTTTCTATATCACCCATTTTAAATTCTGGGGCTCTTTGTTGCACATAAAATAGTTTATCTAACGGTCTTATAATCTTTCTGCCTAGAAATAACTCAGCAGGAGTTTTGCCCGTTGTATCATGTTTTGCGGTCCTAAGGGCGAAAGCGGAAATTAATATAATTAACGGCTTGACATGTTGGGCAGGACTGGACATACGCCCTTGTTAACTTTTGCAGTTCAGGAAAGTAGACTGCCTCGCGTACGCGTTGGATAGTTTTTCGAATACCAGCATGAGAAGCTAAAGGGCTATCATGGAGCTCATGCAGGATATTTAATCTAAGACTAGCTGGGATAACAGGTCGAAATTCGTTGTTGGAATTCGTAGTTTTTGTGTAGAATAATAGACCATCTATTAGTTCGTAATGGGCCGCCCTATTTCTTATCGTCACAATATCTTGGTGGCTAAAATTTTCAGGATCCTTCAAATACTCATAAATACTTCCAAACTCAGGATCCTTACCCAGTTCTGTTATTACAGTTTCTCGGGAATTTATTGTACACGCTGTAAGCATTGCAACTTTTACGGTATTACCCTGTTCGTCTAATTTAATTCGTGATAGGGTCCACTCGGGGTCTAACGTAAAAAACTGTAAAAAATAAAACTAAACTCTAATCTAACTTTAGAATAATACACGTGGAAGATTGGCCTTATAATAACAGGAAGCGTATGTAGCACAGAGACTGTGAACACTACAATACTTTTAATTTATCAAGAGGATTAAAACCTCTGGCCTGGAAGGCGAACAGCAACTGCGTAACTTCTAAGGTAAGCGGCCTGCGTTGACTTACTGCTTCCTCTCTTTCGCTTGGCAAAAAGGCCACACTTAAATACTTGGCGTTCGCCAGACAAACTTTGCATAAAAACCTTCACGCTTATAATTCTGGCCGGAAGTAGAAAATAAGAAGTGATAGTAAAGATTTAAAATAAAATAAACGTTAGTAAAACTTAAGATCCTTACAATATATTTAAATTATTTCCATGCACGTTTACTTCAACTAAAACGTATACCAAATTCCTACAAACATAAAATTCACAAAATAACTATCATTTCATTAAAATATAATTAAATTCAAAAACACTACTTAAAATATAAATGAGCACATACATTAAATTAATAAAAATTACCTTACAATCCTAATTACTTTAAACTAAATCATTGCTAATAACAATTTTCCCAATAATACCAAATTCCTTTCCACCTTACATTTAGAACAATGCATAAAAATAATATCCTCAAATAATTAAAAATACTAACTTACCTAATCTTCTTCAGAATCTTGATTACGTGGCGGATACACTTTTCTAATTCATTCAATAAAATTATTGAAAGATTTTTTCTGCGAATTTTTCCTCCATACTTCCTCCGCTAAATAAAAAGCAAACTTCTCTTTATCACAATGCCTAAATACCCATTTCGAATTCACTTTAGTTAAGGGCCATGGGATCCAAAAATTAACCAACACTGTTTCACACAACACAGAATAAAGCTAAATACACAATTTCCAGATTTTTTCCCGATTTCCCCCCTTTTCCGATTAAAGAACCGTAATTCGTCCATTAATATCACATGACATATCCCATGATCTCTCATTTCCCTGACGCAAAATAATGCGTAATCGGAACTGAGTACTGCTCACATTATTACCAAAGTCCCAGGTAGTAACCTTTATCGCCTCCAAAATGTCGCCAAACTACCAGTTACCATATTGTAAAGATACACCGAACTGCGCACTCCCTTGACTTTATCCCACGTCGACCTATTTTAACTTACAAAATATCCAAGAATTGCACAAACTTGCATTGCGCACTCCCTTCACGTTGTCCATGTACACATCGATATATTTTCGATTAAAAAGTCAAAGAAAGCATCAAAGAAGCATCCAATTCTACAATACAGGCAAACAAAAAATACATAATCTCAATAAACTAAATTTAAACCAAACAATAAAATAACATAAAAAAGGAAAAACATGTTATGCATTTAAGCACTACAAAAAGCAAATATTCACTTACCCTATTTAGAAGTTCCTTCGTCTTCAGTCTGTGGCACACCAAATTCCTTAACAGCATCCAAAAACTTCCTTAAATTATCTGAACTTGAATCCGTATATCGGCATTGCCGTACCTGAATCTTTCTTCCTACAAACCCGTTCAAATCCATCTAAACAGTTTTAACGTTTGACTACACGCATATCCTTCCGACATACAGGACACTTATAATGGTTACTAAGTAAACCTTCATTTACGCACCAGTCAATAAACGCTCTTTCCCTTTCGTTTCTAATCGTACAGAAACTTCAAATTAATCTCACTATATTCAGCCATTCTACCGTCTAAACAATAAAACCAACACACACCACAAAAGCGCTTGCAAAACTTCCCATGATTCAAAATTTCCCAGAATTATGTTCTGATTACGTCACAATAGGGTTTCCATAACATTCAACTATTCAGGCTACCATTAATGAAACAACAACTTGGCGATAAATGAAACAACAACTTCGCGATAAATGAAACAACCTTAATTGTTTTATCTTTCAAGAGACCACTATGATATGACAAGTTGATAAAAGGTATAATAATATGTAATTTAGTTTGATTTAACGAAATCAGTTGTTTATTTATTATTAGTCACCAAACGTTTGCAGAGTTGTTGCTTTTAAGTTCTGCTTTTGTTTAAAATACAATGCATTGTCCATTTTTACATATTTAAAGGGTTTTGCAGGGTTCACAAGAACCACTCTTTAAGAAGGTTTTGTAATCTTATGCGTAGTAATAGTGTTATGTTAAAATTTGATTTTGGATGGCTTAACCCATATGCTCAGATTAGTTACTTTAGTTATTTATATAATTAATTGTGTTGCAGTAATAAAGATACGCATTAGATTTACATCTAATTTTTCTAATTTGAAACAACTCCACATTTTCTACGATTGTTTAATTAGCTGAACTGTTTATCTTCTCACATTTAAGGTAATATAATTGTACTTCTGCCACCTAATATACATAAATATGTGGTTATGTTACTATAATGAACGCAGTTTTATTACCTTCTCAAATGTCATTTATTATATTATTGGTTAAGGAGTTTATGGTTATTTAATGATTTGTGTTACACTTATTTACAAAGCTTGATTTAATATTGTTACGGTTTATGCATTTATTTAGCTATTTTTAGCAGACTTATAATTAAAATTGTTTTTTATTTCTACGTGCAATGCAGCGCACGACGAGTTTTAGGAGAAAGCGCATTTAACATTTAATGAATAGATATCTCGTAATTGTACTTTTTTGCTTTCCAGAAAACTCGAGAAAATACTATAATGTTCTCGTGCATGATTAAAAAGCTTATAAAAGCCTAAGAAAACCCTCTCAGTTGAGTTGTTTACTTAGTTCCTGTTACTGACTGTAGCGAATTCGTGGTGAGATTGGATTAGCTTTCTTTGCGCTTGAATTGTGTTGTATTTAACGGTTTAGTAGTTTAAAATATAACTACTGTGTGTTATAGTGATCTGTGAGCAAACATTTTAGCATTTTGTTTTATTTCTTGTGAAAAGAATAAATTTTATTAACTTGTCATCAGACTTATGCATTGAAACTATTATGTACCCTTACGCAAGCAACACGTTTTAGTTCCAGATGTGGGATTTGAATGCCAATAACAAGAGCGATGGAAGAGGAATTAAGGCAATTACTGGCAGCCTTTCCTGCGTTCAAAGAGGTGAAAGCTGGCCAAGTATCTGTTAAAGAGAAGAAGAAATCCATCCAAGTAAAGATGCAAAATTTTAAAGGAGAAATCAAAGTAAACCAAGAATTCGTTAAAGACGAAATGAAAGCTGTAAAAGAGAAATGAAAGTGGGCCAAGAGGGAAATGAAAATAGAAATAACCCGCATAATAGAAAACGAATTTAAAGCTATGGAAGACAGAATTGACACGGTTGGAAACAGAGTTGGAGAAATTGAAGAAGAATTGAAGGAAGAGAACAAAGGGAACAACATATTGATGACAGAGTTTCTTTAGTCGCCATAGAAGTAGATACCTTAGTGACAGTAGTTCTGACAGCAGTGACAGTAGCCGCAAACGACGTAGTTCTGGTGATTTTAAATTTCTATCCATGCCTACCCGTCCCTTTCTGAAGCTATCCACATATGATCGGAAGACCTCCTGGTAAGTATATAAGACACAGTTTTCTATAGTGGCGTAAGCAAATGGATGAGATCCCAAGCTAAGATCTGTCATCTCGCCGCTTCTCTGAGAGCAGACGAAGCTGCTATCCTTCATACTCTTCTCGGGAAGAAAAAGGCTAGATTTCGAGGCTCTGTCCGGCTCATTGGACCTGCGCTTTGAGGAGGCGCCACTAAACTTCAATTAAAATCCCCTCAATAGAAGCCAACGGAAACTTCCCAGGTGCTTAACACGGATTTTGAAAAGCTGTCTCACCTCGCCTTTTCGGAGTGCACGACAGAAACTAGGGAAATCCTGTCCTAGCAGTACTTTATCGTCCGCATCATGGATTATGAAGTACAGAGAGCTCTATGAATGGCAGATTGCCTGGCCTATGAACAATTTCAAAGTTGTACTGTTGGAGACACAATGCCCAGCGAGTCAAACGAGAATTTGATCCCATAATTTTGTTTAAAAAAGTCAACGGATTATGATCCGTCTGGATCTTGAATTTCTGTCTGTCTAAGTAATGACTTAGTTTCTTCAGTCCATAAATAATGGCCGCTAGTTCTCTTTAAACGGTGCTATAATTTCGCTCCCCTTTAGTAAACGTTTTGCTAAGATACAGTATATGGTGTTTCTCCCCATCCTGAATTTGAGACAACACAAATACCCGCACCATATAAGCTGGCATCTGTCTGCACAATAAATTCTTTAGAATAATCTGGTGCAAATAAAACCGGACTTTTTACTAGTTTGGTCTTCAGTTTATTGAAAGCCTCGTCGCACTCTTTTGCCCAAATCACTTTTTCTTTTTAGTTTTTCCCCTTCAAAGCGTCTGTCAAAGGTGCCGCAATACTGGCGTAGTCTTTTATGTACCTTGCATAGTAGCCCATAGTACCAAGGTAGCTACGTATCTGTGTTTTAGTAGTGGGGATCGGAAAATCTCTGATTGCTTGAATCTTGGCCTCACTAGGCGACCTTTTCCCAGACCCTACTTCATGACCCAGAAATTTCACATGTCTCGTGCGAATTTGCATTTCGAGGGCTTAACAGTCAAGTTAGCCTCCTGAAGGCGACCTAAAACCACATCCAAATCCTTCATATGCCTATTCCAAGTCGTCGAAAAGACTGCGATGTCGTCAATATACAGTAGAACAAAATTGTCCAGCCCTCCTAAAACTTGAGCGATCAATTTACAAAAATAGAAAGGCGCATTTAAAAGCCCAAACATCATTTTCTTCGGGATGATAGATCCAAAAGGTGTCACAAATGCGGCATACCTCCGTGCACGCTCTGTGAGTGGTATCTGGAAGTATCCTTTGGTTAGATCTATGATTGTGATAAATGGAGCTGCGCTGACTTTTTCTACCACTTCTTCAATATTGGGAAGAGGGAAAAATTCAGTCATAGTTTTTTAATTTAATTTTCTGTAGTCTATACAAGGACGAGGATCTTTACCTGGGACCTCTACTAAGATCATAGGCGAAGCATAATCAGATTGCCCGACTTCTATGACTCTTAACTCAAGCAACCGCCTAATTTCCTCTTTTAGAATGTCGGTTTGTCTCGCCGACATTCGGTAAGGCCTGACTCTAACCGGAGTCTCATCCAACAATTTAATATCCATTTCAACCAAAAACGTACAGCCGGGGTTGGACGAAAACACCGCTCCATACTTCCTTATAACTTGGAATTTTCCTATTTCCTTTGCCGAAGCTCTTTCTTCTAGCTTGCTATCTCCAACTATTTTCCAAAAGTCTACCTGAGTTGGATCAGCCAAGGGATAAGGAATATCCACTTCTCCCTCAATATCTTCCATGACCTCCTCCATCACAAGATTCACAAACTCGGGGCGCTGATAATAAGGTTTCATCAAATTTACGTGATAAATGGTGTCACTGCTACGCTTACCCGGAATCTCTACCGTATAATTGGTTTCGGAAATCACACTAGTTACTTTACCTGGCTCTATCCAGTTCAGAGCCATTTTGTGTGGTTTAGACGTGGCTAAAACAAGCACGAGATCTCCGACCTTAAACCTTCTCATAACAGCGTTGCGATCATACCAGAGTTTCCTTTTACTCTGACACTCTTTCATCCTCTCTACAGCCAGCTCCTGACACTTCTTTAATCTGTTTATTAAGTCTAGAACATACTCGACCACAGTGGGGTCTGAACTTTCTTCCTCTAGCTAGTTTTCATACACAATCGTTTGAGGCATTCTCAAATTTTTTCCATGTACTAACTCGCTGGGACTAAAACCTGTGCTCTCATGGCTAACAGTTCTGAGGGCGAACAAAGCAAATGGCAAACATTGTTCCCAGTCCTTCCCGCTTTCCAAGCACAAAGCCTTCAATACCCTTTTCAAGATGAAATGCAACCTTTCAACAGAATTGCTTTGAGGGTGACACACAGAAGAATGATACACCTTAATTCCGAACTAGCTAAAAAAACTCAAATGTAAGTTCACTGGTAAACGATCTACCCAAATCACACTAAATTTCCTTAGGGTAACCTGATCTAGAAAAGATTTGTATCAAGGCTTGAATCACACATTTAGAGTTTAAATTCTGTACAGGAATGGCATCTGGATATTTGGAAGCAACACAAATAGACGTAATTAAGTATTTATTTTCACGCGAGCTAGCGATCAGAGGTCCTACTGCATCAATATTTAATCTGCTAAACACTTCTGATATAACAGGCACAATTTTCATAGGGGCTTTCTTTTTATCCTTACTATGACCTACACGCTGACAAATATCGCACGTCCTCACAAATTCTTCAATTTCCTGGTAGCAATTAGGCCAGAAATAGTGTGTCAAAACTCTATCCTTGGTTTTTGTTACCCCTAAATGACCAGAGATTTCCTCGTGGCATTACTTCATAATCCCTTTCCTAAAAACGAGAGGCACACACAGCTGACGCTTATCTTCCCCTTTTTTATAATCTGCCACTCTGAATAGTCTTTCCTTGACTATTATAAACTCTTTTTCATTTTCACTTTCCCCTTTCTTCCACAGGGTCGCTAAACTAGCGCAAGTTTTTTGTGCTTCCAAGAATTCTGCTGGCGAAACATCCGAAAGGGTAGACCTTTCTTCTAAACTGATGTCTGCAATTATAATTGTCTCCTCCGTATTACTGGTTAAATTCCTTTCTTCTGAATGCTCATTGTTGACGGCCCTTTCATTTTCTATCTCTTTCTTTTCTTCCGATCTGGAATCAAAGTCTTTTACACTCGCTCTCTCTAAACTCCTGCGCGCCTGCGCCTGACTACTAGTCTCCACAGCATTCAAGAGAACCGGTCGTTCCCTAATTTCCTCAATGAACTGTGCAGTTTTATTCCCTAACAAATAGTACTCTTTATCTTACTCTACCGGAGTAACCGCAGCCTTTGTGGTGACCACACCAAAATCACCTTCAATGGTGATTTTCGCCAAAGGTAAACATTTACATTCTGTGTCCGAAGGCTGTTTCACCCATACAGTTTCCCCTAATAAGACATTAGTATTAATCCAAGTACTATTACACAGATCTATACCAGCTCCAGTATCTCTCAGATATTCTCTCTCTATCCCATTAATTACTGCTTTCTTGAAATACGGCTCAAAACATTTTCCTAAACTCTCCGTTCCTAGATTATTCACCAGATTAGCCTTATTCTTTTCCAGCGATGGACAGTTAGGTCGGATATGTCCGTCCTTTCCACATTGGTAACACCTTATTTTCTGCTGTTTCTCGAAACCTAATTCATTGAAAACTTGCTTTTTTTAGGAGCCTCCACTTTTCTATGCTCCTCTGATTTAATTCTTTGATGACCACTACTTTTCTGATTATAGCTACAGTTAGAATTTATATACCGCTCTCTATCTTTCTCAAATGGTTTCTTTAACCCCGCTCTCTGTTCTAACTTCCTCATTTCTCTTCGCAAAGCCTCATACTTGTCGCATTTCTCTGCTAAAATGGAGCTGTTTTAAATTCTTCCCAATTGTCTAAGTAGTGCTCTCTTATTTCTAGAGGGACTCGTCGCTTAATTTGCTCAGTGAGCATAAGTTCCTTAAGACTTTCAAAATCTTGAACTTCTACTGAATCTAACCAATTCTCTAAAAACACTCTCAATTCATACACTAAATCCACCCATAACATTCCGTTTTTTCTAGAATGTTCTTCAAATTTTGTTTTTAGTGCCCAAGAACTAAGCTTGAATCTCTGCATGAGTAATTTCTTAACATGCTGATAATCATCCCCTTTATCCGCTGGTTCTTTCACTATTAACTGGGCTACATCGTAAGGTAATAAAGGAATTAATTGTGAGACCCAATCAATCTCATTAACGTTCTCTTTTTGAGCTTGTTTCTCATATAGCATAAAGAATAATGAAATATCTATATTACTCGGATCAAAACGCGGTACTAGATCTTTCAAATTAACCCTTTTTTCTCTAGATTGTTCAACTTTCGAAACTGTGGAAACTAGGCTATTAGTCTGAACCACATTCATCAGTTTTAACCTTTCCAATTCAAAAACTCGCTCCCGTTCCCGTTCCCGCTCTGCTCTCTCTTGTTCGGCTATTTCTTCTGCTTTTCTCTGCTCAGCCGCAGCCCAAATTCTTGCCGCGTATTCTTTCGCAGCTTCTTCTTCATAGTCCTCGGCTGCCTTATTTCTCTTACTCTATTTGCCTGAGACACATTTGTTTCAAACTCCTCCGCTAACTCCAATAGCAGAGCTTTTGTAAATTTCCTCATAAACGCACCCATTATGGAAAATTAAAGAAAAATAACCTACCCCGGAATAGAATAACACAAAAACCACAACAACAGGTCTATCTCTCCAAAACTGAAAAATTCCCTAACAATTCTGAGCACAAATTGCCTTACAACATTTAATGATAATACCTATGCCTACAAACAAAGCGTATATTAAAAAAAATGCTAATTAAGAGGCAACCTTTTCCTGCTCTATATCCAAAATAAGCCTAGTCTCGAATAACTGGCATAATCTCTCCAAAATCACAAAATTGGTACTCACCAATTTTGAAGACGCCTTCGATTGACTCTCCTGGCACTACTTCGATATTCTTCCGGGAAATTACGACAGGTTAGCTCCTTACTATGGCCATAGTGCGTAGTGTATATAAATGTACACTGCTCAAAAAAAAAAAAAAAATGGGACAGTGCTATATCTCCCGTTCTATTGGGCCGATTGACAAAATTCAAACTGTGTTTTTCATGTCTCGAAAGCGCGACTTAGGATATATATTAGATTTATATATAGCACTATTCTAACATAGGTATTTTGACACAAAATCGGACTTTTTCTGAAATAACATACCAATTTTTTTCCATATTTCGATTCTACGACTCAAATTATGCCAGAATACCAAGTTTTGTAAAAATCGTACGAATAGTTTTTAAAATATTAGCTCTCAAAATTTTAGCTCCTCAATGTTAATTGAATTTGGTAAATATTTATTAATATCTCTTTTTTTATTAAACTTTTTTGATTTTTTCTCTCACATTTCGAAATTTTGGTTCATTCCAAATAAAATTTACCCATTTTTTGCGTTTTATTTTTTAAATTTCTCTTTTTAAATAATTTCCATAGATTTTTCGAAAAAAATTTTGAATTATAACCTATAAAATTTTTACCATCATCTTAAAGTAGGTGTATTTTTAAGCATATCTGCAAAAAATTAGACTCTTTTATTCAAAATTTTCTAAGATATACACGAATTTACATAATTTCGCGTTTTGAAATTTCGCACCTTTTTTTTTGAGCGATAATAACGCCAAATGTGGTCTATGGATTTTTGTTACACTGAATTGCCACAGCTATTTTTAACCTTAAACTTCAAGTAAAATTTTACGAAGAATTAATTATATGACATTTTTTCCCTCAATGATGCGTAATAAATATTTATTAATACTATATGAAAGGCTATTTTTTAAATTATAGATGATATTATTCAAATTTTTAACTAATTTTTTTAAATTTCTCTCGTATCTTTTTTTTTTTTTTTTTTTTTTTAATTTAAGAGTAAGTTTTTGTACGAGTAAATTTTTACCTTCGGCGTTTTATCGTCTGCTACTTTACTTCGTTTAAATCGAATTGTCTAAAACTGAGAATTTTCGTTTGATATTTATTTGAATTTTATGACATTAACTGCATAATTTATTTCTAAACAAACTGTTGCTTTTGAAGTGGCTGAAAGAGCGGCTGATACTATCATCCATATTTTTAAAGCACAATATATTTTTATAGAAACATAATATTTAGAATAATCATTTTTTATAAAAGTCAAATTATGATATAAACATACAACCCTCTAGAAACTGAATTAATGGAAGTTCAATGGTTATGTAGAAATGATCTGCACCTACTTAATGGCTGGATAAGTCAGCAGATTCTGTGGACAAGTAAGAATAATTATATAAACGACACCAACATTCTGGATTCAATAAACAACGAGGATACGATGTTTACTAAATGAATTTAAGAAGTTTTAAAACATAAAAAATCAACTCATTTTTTTCCTAAAATGTATTTTTGTGCGTAGCGTATTTTCATTATATCCTTAAAATCCTAATTTAGAATGTAATTGTCAAGAACTGAATCCTAATCATCAGTAATATAATAAGTAACTATTACGGTTATTAATAAATCCTTCTTATAAAGTAATTGCAAATATTTCAAAAAACTTTCTGTCTGAATACAAACATTTTTCTACGCAAATATTTTTAATTTTATATTAATCAAGATTGCACACCATATTACTTATTTCCCTTCAGTTCTTACCGTCAGTTCTAGTAGAATTTACAAATCAATTATATTTAATTAAGGATTGGATTGGATTATTTAATTATGGCAAAGCACACGAGGGCTATCGGCCTAAAGGGAGGGATGCCTTCGTGGAGGACGTTCTAAGGGAAACTGGCTCGTATACACGTTACACATGGGGAAAACCACGAAACCGCCCATGCGGTCAGCCCGTTCGCGGGATTCGAACCTCGGACTGAACTACCAGTGTTCAGCGTCTTTACCGCTCGGCCGTTGGTGGGCTTTTTAATTAAGGAATGACCATCTAAGTTAAGAAACAGCGTACCGTAACAACATTTCAATTATGGGCGCCGTATCTTTCATGTTACTCCCGATTGGCTAGCTACATGATTTTTAATGAGTATTCGGATTTTACTAGTAACTTCACTTGGAAATCGCGCTTAAACTAGGTTAGTTGGTTATTGGAACATAGAAAGAACATGGGAGCTATTTCATTAAGATGCTTTCATAGATAATCTTTGTAAAGAGAACCTAAAAAACTACGAAAACCAACCATGCAGCCTGGGTTAGATTGAGCAGCAATCAATTAGTATTTAACAATCTTTTCTTTTTCAAATGCTAGGCAACTGATGAGGCTCCAATTAAATCTCCAATTTAATATTTTATTTGTAAATATTTAAAATATTGTTGTATTCTTAGACACAAAAAGCAGAATTTAAGTTTTGTTAACTCGTTAGTAAACTACCAAGCCGTAGTGCAAATGAATATTCAATTTCTTTGGCAATAATTGTACTCACTTAATATTCTTGGAATATGAGCTAAAGAAGGAACGTTCTCGGAAGATTAAAGAAGTGTTTAAATCCAGTGATATTAGGTTTGTCTTACAAGATCAGGATCAAAACGATTCTGCAATTGCCCGAGTAGTTGACTTGTAAATGGATGTGAATTAAGCAGATGACTTTTAATCTTACGTTATTCAGCCAGAAAACGTATTCCAAATGTTTTGCATTGCATGACAATGCATCTTTTCATTATTCAATAACCAGTCGGAGAACCGCTTGTGTTCCGAAAATAAGTATGTGTACTCAATCGTCCTGCATGTTCCTCAAATTTGTCTTCTTCTGATTTTTTTCTTTCCCGAAAACTAAAGTTGCCTCTCAAAGGAAAGTTTTTTTTACATTGAAGAGACAAAATTAATATGACATCTACTTTTAGAGGCATGTCAAAAACAGATCTCTACAAACTTTCTCTTCCATTACATGTTGTGCAGTCAGACAAAAAGTTACATCAGCGTAAATTCTATAATCTATTTTTATTACACTCTGATTACTTTATTAACATACAGTGAATATATACTAAATCTTTTACTTTAGCTTAAGTAATTCGGAATTTTTGACGGAATTGTTGTCGGAACTAGGACTTAGAAGATAAGTCAAATTAAATATTCCAATAACCCAATAAATTCAAGTTCGAAATTTCAATATTTTATTTTCGGAGGAGAGGAAATGTTTTCAGTTTTGGTCCATTATACTAAGTATATTTGCTTCGATTTTTTATTTTCCCATAAAAGCAAAAATTTTACGCATGGTATACACATAACGCATAGCTTCAAATTAAAATTTTATAACATACAGAGTGGTTATAATTAAAGTTCCACATTGAAACGGTCATAAAAGGAAAACCACTGTATCAAATGTTATCAAACTTAGAAATCGTGTAAAGGAGGTGATGGGAATTTATTTTCCGCGAAAAAAGAAAGTTCGAAACCTCACCACCACGTGGGAAATGGCGCTGTATGCAATATTGTTAAACGAAATATGGGTCGGAATGTAACTTAACCTTTTGTTACATGGGTTTAATATGTTATATACTCTTAAGAAAATTTGAAATAAGCAAATTACCATTTAAATGCATTAAATTGGACAAGAGTCGAGTGTGCCATCTGGGTAAGTGAATAATTCGTCCGTGTAAACCACGAATTACCGATTAGAAAATGTGAGATCGCAAATCACTCGCACAAGTGAGTACAATCTGGAAATCGTTTTCTTACAGAACGCTAATTTGTAATTTTTTAATCCCCCCTCACCACCAGGGGGGAAATGGCGCTGTATGCAATATTGTTAAACGAAATATGGTTCGGAATCTAACTTAACCTTTTGTTAAACGGGTTTAATATGTTGCATACCCTTAAGAAACTTTGAAGTAGGAAAATTACCATTTAAAGACGTTAAATTCGATAAATGTCGAGCGCGCCATCCCTGTAAGAGAGAATTTCGTCCGTGAAAACCACGAATTAGCGATTAGAAAATGTGAGATCGCAAATCACTCTCACAAGTGCGTACAGTCTGGAAATCGTTTTCTTACAGATCGCTAATTTGTAATTTTTTAAGCCTGAATTCGACACTAAAACATGAAGATACTGATTCAAAACGCTTTTAATCGATTTGGGCCAAAGAAATCTCTCATGTTATCTATCTAGTTCCATTGAATTCTCCTACTGCATTCGATTGCATAACAGTCATTTCACACCGTTTACTGTTGAATGACAGCTAGTTTTATAACAGAACCACTTTTTCTGAAGAGCAGTTGACAGCTGGACCACTGCGATTGCAGCTCACTTAGAGTCAATATTAAAATGTTTCGTTATACATGAACTGCAGTAACGTGGAATTTTAGATACTACGATTTTTATGCAGGGCTGGGCACCACCTCAAGAGTGTCGCATAGTTACTTAGGCAACATTTCACGAATGAACGTCTTATAGGCCAACACTTCCCCTCTTCCCACCAGACCTCAACCTCTGTGACTTTTGTCTATGAGGTTATCTCAAAAGCACTGTTTATGGTGATAATCTAAACAATTTGGCAGAAATGAAAAATGTGATACACTGATAACATTCCACCTGATACGCTATGTGTAATGTGTATACGAGCCAGTTTCCCTTAAAAAGTCCTCCACGAAGGCATCCCTCCCTTAAGGCAGATAGCCCTCGAGTGCTTTGCCGTAATCTAATAAACCAAACCTGATATGCTAAGAGCTGCTGTTGAGAATGCAGTAACATGATTTAACTTGCTTTCGGAAAATGCTGGACACTACATTGAACATGCTTTGTAACACGTTTCGGAAAATATTAAACACATTTTAAACAGATGTTTTCGTGTCTTATTTCATTTAACAATATTGTATACAGCGCCATTTTTCCCCTGATGGTGAGTTTTTGAACTCTTTTTTTTTTCCGCCGAAAATAAATTCCCATAACCTTCTTTATTAAAAAAAAAAACTAAAAGTTTGATAACATTTAGTCCGGTAGTTTTCCTTTTATGACCATTTCAAATTGAATCTTTAATTATAACCACCATGTAAATTAAACTTTAAAAGTTTGACATTTTGGTTCAAGTCCCAGCTTTAAAAATATATATAAAAATATAATCTTTTATATTAATTCTCTTAGAAAGAATGTTTTAAGAAGCTAATTTTTCTCTCGCGTTATAGACTGTATAAAAAAAAAACATGATCTTTAGTATGATTTAGATTGTTTCAGCCGATATAAGAATCGGGTTTTTCTGTGGTACAGAATAAACCCTGCTGGACTGTTTTATTTCTTTGTCATTTAGCAAAAATCTTTTAATTAAAATATTTATCCTTTGGACTTCGCTTTAAACTTTATTTATAGCTAAAATGACTAGAAAACGAAAAGCTGTCTTTAGCTGAAACGCAATTCATATAATTGATATTTTAAAAAATTGACAAGATTGTAAAATGTATGGAACTCTAGCAGTCGAAAAATCTTAATTTTCTTGTGTGAGCACTGAAAATAACTGTAGACGGAAAGAAGAAAATTAGGGAGAAAGTAAGCAAAAATTTGCAGGGAAATTTGGCTGTCAGACATACCAAGATGTTCAAAAAGTTGGACGCTTTCGAATATACTTTCAGGATACGTCAAAGAATTTAGGTGTTCAAAGAGAAAACACTTGAACGTGTACACCGGCAAATACCATCAATTGAGCTTGTGTTAACAGAAAAGACAAAACGATATCATTGCAGATTAAAGTGAAGAGCAACTGGTTTTAAATTATATGGTTGTGTAAATTACGTTATAGAACATCATATCGTATCATAAATGGTGAATCCCATGATTTTCTCAGTCGAATTATTTGAAGATTCAGGAGTTTATCCAGTGATGTATGTGGATGTCACCTAAAGATGTTTTTTTTTTCCCTTCCTGATGAAACAGCGGCCGAGCGGTAATGTCGCTGAACACTGGTAGTTCGGTCCGAGGTTCGAATCCCGCGAACGGGCTGGCTGCATGGGCGTTTTCGTGGTTTTCCCCATGTGTAACGTGTATGCGAGCCAGTTTCCCTTAGAAAGTCCTCCACGAAGTCATCCCTCCCCTTAGGCAGATAGCCGTAGTGTGCTTTGTCATAATAAAATAAACCAAAACCTTTTGATGAAACCAGTCTTTCCTTTCATCTCATACCTTCAAAATGTTTAGCCTCTAAAGACTGATAAAGGCTCTGACGAAATACTTCGTGAATAACTTTCTAAGGGAAACCAGCTGTCATACGCGGTACATATGAGAAAATCCACGAAAACGCCCATGCAACCAGCCCGTTTACCGGGGTTCGAACCTCGGAGTGAACTACCAGTGTTCAGCAACTTTACCGCTCGGCCGTTTGTGGGCCTTTATGAAATGGAAGGCGATAACTTTATTTAAAATGATTGTCAGAAATACCAAAATGTTTCGAAAATCAGAATGCTTAAAGAAAAAGAGAAGAAAAATAAATTTTTTCGTAAAATTTAGTATTCGTATTTTTTTTAATTTAAAACTTTTCAGTCTTATGATATTTGATTCTTGCGATTTCAAAAATAAAATATTTGACTAAAATATGAATAACATTTTAAGAAACCAAATGTAGGATGAAATTGTGTAAAGCAATGGGCACAATGATAAAACTGTTTAAAGCAGTGTATGCAAGTCATCCTAAGTTAAAATATCTGTTATACATCTCTCTTATATATATATATATATTTTCTGAACGGAACATTGAAAGGCTTGTAAAACTGTGCTTTACTGTATTTTCTCTTTAATATAGTATGCAGTTTTCAAACGCATCGTAGTCTGAGTTACAAAGTATTCTTCCGAAAGAAACGCAGTTCAAATAAATAAAATCAAATTCTGGAAAATTGATATTAATAAATATATTTAAAATGCTCAGTTCGAAGGAATAAACAGAAAATTTTAAAACAATTATCTGAAGAGGCAATGCAACACAAACAATTAAAATAAAAGTATAAAAATTTAAAAATGACCTAAAATAATAACTATGACGAAAAATATATATAAAGAAAACTATTTGAAAAAAAAATAAATAAATAAACGCTGCACCTTTATTTACGCAATTCGAATAGGTAAATAGAAATTTTTAAAACAGTTATTCGAAAAAAAAAAAAAAAGTTCAACTTAAACAATTAAAATGAAATTCGAAAAAAAAAATTACTAAAAATAATAAGTTATAATTAAAAATATAATATAAAGAATATTATTTGGAAAAAAGGAACGATGGTGACGTTTTTTCCCCTCAAGGGAAAGGAAGGAAACTAGGTTGCCATATATTAAAAAGTTCGCCAAGTAAAGTATTCTTGGCGCAAACTGACAAAAAAGTGCCAACATAAATTTGTGAATTTCTCCGTAAATTTCGCTCCAAATTTTACAAAATTTCATATTTAGGCGTAATTTGAGTCGTAGAATCGAAATATGTAAAAAAATTGGTATGTTATTTCAGAAAAAGTCCGATTTTGTGTCAAAATACCTATGTTAGAATAGTGCTATATATAAATCTAATATATATCCTAAGTCGCGCTTTCGAGACATGAAGAACGCAGTTTGAATTTTGTCAATCGGCCCAGTAGATCGGGAGATATAGGACTGTCCCATTTTTTTTTTTGAGCAGTGTACATAGTATAAGACCATAGTTCTTTTGTTTCTAACTTTGTATTTTATTATTTTATGTAGTATTTCATAGTATGTGGTTTGTTTTCAGTTGCTTATTGCAATTATTATTTATGTTGTTCGTAATGCAATATTTATTACTGTATTTTGCCCGTAGTTGTAAGTTTAGCTTCCTGCCTAGAGATTGTACTGCCCAGGATGTGCAGTCCTTTGGAAAGGGGCAGTGTTACGGTTTATGCACTTATTTAGCCATTTTTAGCAGAAATTATAATTAAAATTGTTTTTTATTTCAACGTGCAATGCAGCGCGTTACGAGTTTTAAGAGAAAGCTACGCCGAAAAAGTAGAAAAATACAGGAACTGCGCATTTAACATTTAATAAATAGATATCTCGTAATTGAACTCTTTTAATTTACAGAAACCTCGAGAAAATACCAGATGTGTTCTCGTGCATGATCAAAAACATATTAAAGCAGAAGAAAAACATCTCAGTTCAGTTGCTTACTTAGTTCCTTTGTTGACTGTAGTGAATTCGCGGTGAGATCGGATTATCTTTCTCTGCGTTTGAGTTGTGTTGGTTTAACGTTTTAGTATTTTAAAATATAATTACTGTCTGATATTGTGCGCATATCTATGAGGAAACATTTCAGCATCTTGTTTTACTTTACAACTTGTTGATAAGAATACATTTTATTAACTTATCATAAGACTTGTGCATTCTATCTATTACGAACCAGTAGGTTCCAATTACGAACATCTTGGAGTGTTGAATTATGAGGGGTAAGTCGAGATTTTTTTTTCCTTACTGATTTCAGTTGAATTATCTTTATGTCAAAATTTCCAAGTGTCAATCCCAAATAATATATATTTTTATCTCTAGTGTAATTCTGGAGTGGAAAACATTTAGCTTTCTTAATTATGACAAAGCCGAGTGAAATCATGGTGCAGCTTAAACGGCTTGTATGAATGAAGTTCAATAATTTGTACCTCCCATCCTGTATGGCCTGTCAACTTTTGGCTTAGGTCCTATAGAATACATACCTCTATTAGCAGGCGCAGAAAGTGCAGCCTGTAAGTTAGTTTCAGGGAAGAATTGACTTAATCGCCTGTCATGTAGGTTGGTCTAACAGTGAAAATGAACTGTGTTTATGTAGGTAGTGGCATAAGTAGTTTATAAGCAGAAAGGAAAGTTGCACAATTCATTCGAGACAATCGTCCTTTGAAGAGGGAGAACCGTCTCTCATTTTGTGACTGGGCAAGAGCTTTTGCATTTCAGATGGAATAATGTCGTAAGAGGTGCAATGCAAAACCTTTGAAGGGGGGCGTAGCCACATCAAAATCGGAAATTGAAATGGCTATTGCCAAATTTATAAACTGTCAGTAAATTTCATTCATATTTTACATCTTATAAACACCTCTTTCAATATATGTATATATGTCATAATTTGGAAGCACAGTCGTGACGGCTGAGTGGTAGGGCAAGAAGAAGTTGATATCAAACTTAAGTTCAGGCAATTATCTTTATTTCCACACATGTAAATCATATCAGTAGACATTTATCCAATCATAATGAAATCCGATGTATTTATACAATTCAATCATCATGAAATATGATAAATTTCTTTGTAAATTGTTTTTAATAAGCAATGACGTAGGAATTTTCAAGAAGCGCAGAGAGGAAATATTTGCAAGGTAAAAGCTAGAAAAATAATAACGTAATTAGCTCGCCAGAAGTATTTATACCAAAGTAGATGCGATTCTAGAAAGGAGCTATGATTTGTTAACATTAGTTTTAGTTGCCCTTTTCCAGTACCATTACGTAAAGATCTCGATTTGGGAGAACAGATGGATTTAGAGAGATCACCAAATCTAGAATGTTAATGTTAAGGTCGCCAAATACTTTTAAAACAGCTATCGTATTTTGTTGTATCTTACACACATATATGTACACTCATGGACAAAAAAATTAGCGCAAAAAGAAATAATTGCGGGATCGTAACGAAACTTGCAATGAAAGTACATGTCGGGGAGATATGCAAATGATTAGAAATGCAGCGAGTTTGTGCATTACGTATAGCTGGTAGAGGGCATTAAACGTCGTATTCTGTGGAGTATAAAACAGGGAAACCAAAGCTTGTTTGAGTGTGCTGAATCATTTACAAAGGGAAGAGCTGAGGTAGACATGCCATTACGCCGTGTTCGAAGACAATATGAGCGATTTTCGCAGCTTGAAGGGGGAGAATCGTCGGGATGATGGAAGCTGGGTGGTCAGCTAGGCGAGTAGCTCGTCAATTAGGCCGCTCTAATTCTGTTGTGAGGAGGCGTTGGGACCAGTGGACCCGAGAGATGTCATGTACACGAAGACCAGGCTCAGGAGGCCCTCGACATACCAGTCGTCGAGAAGAACGCCACATAGTAAGAAATGCACGCGTACAGCCAACTGCTTCATGGTGTCCGCCGATAACATCGCGGCAAAACCATCGCGGACGAAAACGTCGCGGAGAAAACAACGCAAGGAGAAAACGTCGTGCTACAAAACATCGTGAGAGAAAACATCGCAAAGAGAAAACATCGCAGTTCTAAAACATCGTGGTACAAAACATCGTCGTCGAAAATAAAGCGGTTCAAAAACTTCGCAGTTTAAAAACATCGTCGTTGAAAATATTGTGGTAAAAATAAAGTATCTACAAATGATCGCATGACGATAACATCGCAGACATTCTTTTTTCGGGTTTTAATAATTGGAAATGGATATTCCCATAATGATTTGTGAACGCAAGATGTAGAGAAGAATAATTTTTACTTTTACATTTTTTAAATAACTAATAAATTTTTGCCTGAAAAGTAAGAAGGAAATTTAAGCATAAATAATTAAATGCAACTTATAGCTTATACTTTTCATGAAAAATTACCAGTAAAAGCATTACAAAAATGATTTATTAATGGCCTTTGTTAGTTAACTATGTTGGTTTAAAATTCCATTAAGTGCTATAAGTTGCATTAATTTTCTATGCTTAAGTTTCCTTCTTATTTTCTCAGCAAAAATTTATTAGTTAATAAAAAAATATGAAAGTAAAAATTATCCTTCTTTCCATCTTGCGCTCACAAATCATTATGGGAATATCCATTTACAGTTATTACGAATGTCTCCGAAAAGCATGTCTGAAAAAAGCATATCTGCGATGTTATCGTCATGCGATGATTTGTAGATACTTTATTTTTTACCACGACATTTTCGACGACGATGTTTTTAAACTGCGAAGTTTTTGAACCGCTTTATTTTCGACGACGATGTTTTGTACCACGATGTTTTCTTCCACGATGTTTTGTAGCACGACGTTTTCGCCTTGCGTTGTTTTCTCCGCGACATTTTCGTCCGCGATGTTTTCGGCTGTAACCCTGCTTGATCGGCCGCCATCCAGGCACAGGTAGCACCTTCACTAGGGTCCCCTGTGTCTTCTCGAACCATACGAAGGCTCCTGGCTGAAGGACAGTTGGTATCGCGGCGCCCATTACGTGTGCTTCCTTTGATGCCCACCTTTCGACACCTCCGTTTGGAGTGGTGTCGAGCACGAGGAAACTGGACTGCAGTGGAATGGGACCAGGTCGTCTTTAGCGACGAATCCAGATTCAATCTCGGCAGTGATGACAATCGTGTTCGTTTTTCGAGAGCCCGTGATGGACGCCTCAATCCTGCCTTTGCTGTACAGCGGCACATCGCTCCCGCAGCTGGTGTGATGGTATAGGGTGCCATTGCCTATAATACACGGTCAGCCCTAGTATTGTTCCGTGGCACCATGACAACCCAGCGGTATGTTCATGAAATCCTGCAACCACATGTATTGCCACTCATACAACGGCTCCCAGGAGCCATTGTTCAACAAGACAATGCTCGGCCTCATACGACAAAAGTATCACAAGACTGTTTCCGCACTGTTACTACCCTTCCTTGGCCTGCCCGATCACCAGATTTGTCTCCAATCGATCATATCTGGGATCATTTGGGACGACGAGTTGGGCATGCCACGAGTTTGAACGAACTAAATGCAAGGTTACAGCAAGTATGGAACAAAATGTCTCAAGACATCATACAGAACTTGTATGACTCAATGCCCGATCGTATCGCATCGTGCATTCGCGCTAGTGGGGGTCTAATGGAGTATTAACTCCTCCGTTCTTTTGCCTTTTTCTCTGAAAAAAATTATCCTTTTTCTTTGATTTTCTTATCATTTGCTTATATCAAAGTAGTCATCACGTATGTAAAATTTCGTTTCATTTTGACGACTCCTTCTTGGTATCTTCTTCTTACATGAGTGTATATGTAATGATAGCACAAATTTGGGAGGCCTTTTCTTGTAATAAACCTTCGGTTTGATGACACGACATGAATCATTTACAATTTTCAGTGAAACAGGGCTTTTCTCATGAGTGCTTTGAACATAGCATAACAAACCCATGTAGGTTTCTTCATAATTAGAATTAGGCGAAGAATATAATGACAGAACATGTACAATTTTGATTCTATAACGGTAGAACATTGCTGCAGCGTCTTAACAGAATGAAATCGTAAGCCCGAAGAGAGAGTGTGTTGCAGTAGTAATGCAGAAGAAGAGCGGAGGGAGACAATCATATTATTAATTATAAGTATATCAGTATTAGTAATTAATTTAGAACTACAAATTTTACTTATTATTAACTTTTTAATTGTTCAAAAGTTTATGTTTGGTATTTTCAAAATTGTATTTCTCATGTTTTGTTGCTCTGATGCTTTTTCGCTTAAAACGACTTCTCTATCGCTCCGCCTTTTTTTTTGAAAGGGGGGGGGGAATGTGTAAGATAAAAAATATGAAAGCAAACTTCTAATTTTAATTGGCTATAACCTCCTATATTTTCCATTGACTTTGTGGTCTCTTCTCTCTCTGTCGCTATAAATAGCGCTATAAATCTAAACTGCGTCATTAAAATAAATCATGAGATTTTATGCAACGCTTAATGCAGATGTCTCTTGACCAATCACCAAATTATAAACCAAAACTTAAAATTGAAACTGTTTGACTCCCTCCTCTCTTCCTCAGCATTACTACTGCGACACTCTTTCTCTTCTGACGTACGCTTTCATCCTGTTAATCTTCTGTCTCTATAGTATCAAAATTGTAAATGTTCTGTCATTACATTCTTCGGCCAGTTCTAATTATGAAGAAATCTACACAGATTTGTTATGCTATGTTCACAGTGAATCATGGGAAAAGTCCTGTTTCCCCGAAAATTGTAATGCAAGATTGTGCCGCATTCATAATCAAATCATTCTTGTCGTGTCATCAAATCGCAGTTTTATTATGAAATATATAAATATAAACTCAAAGCAGATGAAGAAATTAAGGGTATAATACATTGATTACCTTCATAAGCCACTGTACAGAAACAAACATTAAAGCATATCAAAATCAGGTAAACGTATGCTAAAAATGAAATCCAAATTATAGCTCGAATTTATGCCGCTAGAAGAATCGATATATAAATTAACAGTTAGAGAACAATTACACTATGTATCATATGCAAGGAATCTCTAATTAAAAATTGCAAAAGCATGTATACCTTTGGAGATTCGAAATTTAGATTGCTAACTGACAAAGAAAGAGCCACGAAGGAGCAAATAAAGTTTTAAAAGCCAAATCATAGAAGAATTTCAACGAATAATATAATTTATGCCAAAAATTCTTTTACAAAATTATATTTGAAAATTAGTGATGGTGATCCATCACAGAAGCGTTAGTATGCTTATACCTAATACGGCAAATTAAAATATCTCACCTTTTATATTTATCATTAAGAAGACATTATAGGTCTAAATATGAAATATTTAGAACAAATATATCTTAGCCGAGTTATTTTCCTTTAATTTTCTGAAATAAATTTATTACTTCATGAGGTTCAATATAAGACTCATCGAATGCTTTAAGAAACTCTTCATTTCAAAACCTCTTTACAGCTCAGTTGGTAATCTGCTGAATAGATAGAAACATTTAACCTCCATAAGAAAAATTTTGCCACATCTACCATTGTAATGGAAACGTCAAATGCATCTGTGTTTCTGCAATTCAGTCGAGCTTTCGATATTCCTTACTATTACAAAACGCTTACAGGGCAAATTTTAAAACTTGTAGAATAAATTTTTTGACGTATATTATGCACCTTTTCTCGGAGATATTGTTACAGTTTAGCAACGTCTCAGTGAAAATGTTTCAAAGAACATTGCGAAAGGGAGGCAATAAATATAAAGGAGTTAATAAAAAATAACATTTAGTATAATCTAGTGATTTGAATTTACGGAATAATAAAGAAATGATCTGCGAATCTTGTGCAAAGTTGAGGCTCTGCAATTTCATTGAATACTTTTATGTGAAATAGATTATGGCTTTATAATTTTAAAATTACTTTTGATTTGAATAATTATGAAATAATCCAAAATAATATTCCGTTGTGAGACATTAATTTTTTAAAATTCAAGTAATATGTACAGGGTTATATGCACTTTATACATTTTGGAATTATTTCATGTAATTTTTAAGTGCCTATATATCGGTACAAGAAACATGTTTGGCAAATTCGAATTGAATGCTTATATTATAATTATTTCAACATAAACCTTACTAATCTTTCAAGATAACAGCCGTAAAGTTATTAAAAAATTCAATGTAAATTCTCAATATCAGTTTTTGATTTATATTTGCGTAAGTTTATTTTTTCATTACTCTTCAGACGCTGCAATATTCAAAATATACTCTTCCATGCTGTTACATTTTAAAAATTTGGGTCTACAAAAACCTGTTGCATCTTTGAAGATTTACTACTACACTTACTAGTAATGTTTTTTTGGGGGGCAATGACATCACTCTACATCATGGATTCAAATCGGGGTCCATATTGAGCTCCTGAGAGTCGTTCAGATTTTATGCGGAATCAATTGATCAGGAGATTGATATCTGAAAATGCAGCAGCAGTTATTCAGCATATTTAAGATACTATTGATTACAAAAGCGCACGTGAACGCGAAATTTTGGATTTTAAAAGTTATATGAAAAATAATCCCCAAATAAAAGTTGTAACCGAACGAACATTTTACCTCTTCTTTTCTAGTATCAGTAAGCTTGAGTCAAGTCAATATTTTACTATGAAAATAATTACTACAAGAAATGTGCTGAATTTTTCTAGACGGAATGATTTAAGAATTAAGTTAAACGATTTTATGCCAAATATGAACCAGATTGCGTCAATACATTAAGCACAGCCATCAAATTAAATAAAATCGAAATGCTGTGAAATTAGAATCTGTTAATTTGCTTCTGAAAACTTGTTTAAGTCTGTAAAATTAAAATTAATGCAAAAACTAATAAAATATAAATCCAATAAACCAATTTTTTCAAAACGTTTGTTCATATTCTTAGTCTAATAAATATTATTAATATATGTATTTTGATTGTATTCTGTATATAATAGAGAAAATTGTAATAATGTCGATGAAGAAAACCATTCTTTTAAAGGGGGTCGGTATAAGAGAAAGTTTGGGAATGCCTGCTACAGGTTAAGAAACAGGTTAAGAAAAGCGTTTCAAGACGTAGCTTCTCTTTTTAGCTTCATGAAGTTGAAATATTTTTATTTTAAAATTAAGTGTCTGTTACGCATAATTTTTAAAAACATTTTTGGTACTTTCTGATTATCCATACCCGTATCGAAAAATCACGAACTGTCTGCTGACTTTGTTTGGCTGTCTGCTGACTTTGTTTGTCTATTTCGAAGAAACTTTCCGTGCTGCCTTTTTTTAACATTTTTGTTTCTTTTTCCAGCACTCTTCTGGATTTTTTGCATTGATGTTCTCTCTATCTGCTTTCACTGTAGAAAACATTGAAAAATTCCAAAACTCGGCATCCTGCAAAACCAAGGCACCAAATTCCTATTAGAAAGATAAAAATGGCGCATGCTGTCTTTGAGTAAACCTTATTAGATAGTGCCCCTGAGCAAACCACACAGGTTGCAGAAAGCTATGTCTAAGATTTTTCCAAAGATCTTAAAAACTGCACTATGTGGTTCGCAACTATGCGAAAGCGCTGAAATTCCTATAGCAGGGATCATAATAGTTTGCCATATGAATATTGTTGGGCAGCATGACCGTGTTACTTCATTAGTATTTCTTCGTGCCTTTTTGTGGGAATGGGGATAATGAGAAAATACCACCATCTTTAATATACCTTGCATTATCAAAATATTGATGGTTGACTAGTGGAATGTTTGTTATTCGGCTCCAGTATTTGGCGAAAATTGTTTTTTAGTTAAGTTTTTTTTATTACTATGTAGATATTATTATTTTAAGTATTTATTATTACAACATCTACAGTGTTTCATGAGTAAAGTGAATATACCACAGCTAATGATGTGCTTAGGACTATTTAATTCTGATAGTTTAACTGTGTTTGAACCCATGTAAATGGGCTGGCTGCATGTTTACTTTTCATGGTGTTTCTCATGTCTAACATGAATGCAAGCCAATTTTCCTTAAAATGTCCTCTACTAAGGTATCGATACCCTCAGGCACATAATCCTCGGGTGCCTTGACGTATCTAAATAACCAATCAAAAGGAATATATAATGTTTTGTTAATTAAACTTAATACATTATGATGCTCTTTTTACTTTATAGTGTACTACACGATATTAACTACTTGTACAGTAATATTAACTATTTGTCAGAAATTTTAATGGTAACATTACTCGTGATACCAAGGTGAGAGTTATAAAAGATAAATAAATAAAAAAATAATAAATCACATTATGCATAATATTATGTAATAATGCATTACCATTTCTTTTTTTTAGATTCCTAGTATGGTGAAATAGAACTACAAATACTATTTGAAAGAAGTTAATACATTATAATCCTCTCAAATATTGGGGTTGACCATGTGACCTTATACCTCACACCACAAGTCTATATCAACATCCATGTAAGATCATGTTCTGTGTAAGATGGACTAGTCACCAAGTGATACATTATAAAATATACCATCACTGATTCCCCCTATTACCAAAGGGTGCAACATACATTTCATTAAGAGAAGCCAGCATCGGTTAATCGCAAGGGTGTGCTGTACTTTCACGGCAATGCAAGACCTCACATGGCAAGGAAGAGCAGCTGTAACATAAAGCGGTCTTTCTGTCCGCTGTGCCTCTTCGTTCAGCTAATATGCTAATTTTTCGACTTCGTCCTTAATTTTTGACCACCAGTGTATTCTGCACTGTATGTATTTTCTTATTAAACTCTTCAGAATCTGATTTAAATATAAAGCTATAAAATTCACTTAATCTTTTCCGGTTATTTCGGTCTCCATCAGTGTTAAAAATAAGCTTATGCAAACTTTTGATTTCAAAACTTTTACTGTTCTTTAAAGCTGCTTCCAATTCTGGAATTTCTACTAACTTCATATTGGAAAGAAAGTTTTGTACTCACCCGACAGATGATCGTCTTCGATTGGGGTAACAGTAATCCAATAAATCCAACAACTTGTAAGAAGAGTTCACTCAGTGAGTTCAATACACAGTTCATAATGCTACTGGCACACTTTCGAGTTTGTTGATGAGTTCGTTGCCGCACGGTTGGTCGCCAAAGTTTGTAGGTTTACTTTCAAAAACACGCACGGATATTGTATACTTAAATGCTTTATTTTACTAATAAGAAATAGATAAAACTAATAAAGGTTAAGTAAAAATTAATGTTGCAAGGAATGTCGTGATCAGTCCACAGGATTCATGTAATGATGAGAAATTCACAGACACTATTAGTTCCACAGCGTTCATAGAATACGTTATTCTCTCAACATCTACAGCTAGCTTTAGAGAATATGATCGGCTTGGCTTAAGCATCAAAAGCACTTAAACAACAAAGAAGACTGTCTGTCTTCTTCAACTCTTGAGGACTAGCAAGCCATCTGCTCGCATCTGCTACGCTCCATGTCTGGACGATATCTGGCCTTGTCTTAACTGCTCAGCACTGTGCTAAGCTGGGATGACGTCACCACGCTGCTACTCTAATTCAGCATCGGTCGTCGATGATCTCGACATTTATAGATTGAAGTGCTCCAGAATGTGGACTTCCAAAGTACTTCCTATATTATAAAAAACTGTAAGTATCGCACGTGCTTTGCAAGTAAATTTATCGTATATATCTACTTTTTCCCCCGCAGTTAAAAGTTTTTAATTTACAAAACTCAAAGTTTGTAAATACTATAAATTTTCAAAATTTATTCATGTATATACTTCTTTAACGTGCAAGCATAATAATGGAATCTAATTTATTCAGAAATATTTGTTATTTAATTCTGAAAAATAATTATTATAATATGTATAAAGTATAATATATCAGCATTTGACATGTTACCTACTTTGACATGCATGTCTGCGGATGCCAAAGTACATGAGCAACATTTCGTATAAAATATTTGAGTGTTTAATTTTCTTAGATAGCAACAGCAAAAAAATTACCTGCATTGATTTAAAAGAGTTCTTCTTTAATACTTTGCATTCATAATTTTAGCCTTATATTTTTTACTAACTTATACTAAGTATTTACGTTTCTACATAGCATGTTGCCAACAGGTGCATTTAGTCTTCATGAAAATTGCAATTTGCTTTTGAATAAGTGGCACAATTTGAATACCTTTGTATTATTTCTTTGTTCCATAGGTATATATATTTTACATTTTAGCACGCATCATAATCTATTTTAATGTATCATAAATGAAAAGTTAATAAATTTTTGTACGATTTAGAGGCTTGTGCTTAACAATTAAAACAAAAACCAAACAACCGCATCTTTCTTGTAAGGTTAAGGTTTCTTGTAAGGGAAATTTCATAGAATATAAATAACAATAAGAAGTATTAGCGCAAAACGGAGTTAGCCCAGAAGGGCTATTAATCTCGAAACGGTATTTTTCTTCAAATCACTAAAACCGTTCAGTCACTTTTCAGATTGCTGTCACCAATTATTATCGCCTTGTATTATATTCTCTTCCTCAGAATGAGTTTATAGAATCGCGTTGAATGCAAATGATTTAGATGCATTATTTAAAGAAGGTTCAATTTACTTCGTCAGAGATCTAGGGATCCTGAGTTGCGCGTGTTTGCCTTCGGGCCAAGTCTTTCTTGAAGCTCTTAAGCTGTGCCGTATATTAAGTGCCTCTTGATATTCGCCGGCTAGTTTAAATTAAGAGCCAACTACATTAGTTCTTGTGTTTAGCTTCGGCTAAGTCTCGCTTACTTAATTATAGTTTAGTTCTTATTTCTGATTTTGAGTTCAAGCCCGAGTGGAGGCTTTGCTGTAAGCCCAAGAAAGAGGCCAGTGTTCATCTTATGAGTGAAATAAAGGGTCAATAATCCTTCTTGAGTCTACGTATTTAGTTATTTAAACTCAGCGATAAGTTGCTAATTAGTTCACTAGGTTTCTCGTCATTTACTGTCAAAAAGAGTGAAGAACACTACAAAATAATGAAAAATCTACGTGAATGTATGTATGTTTCTCGCGCACTGTGAAAAACAATGACACCTAGCTCCATCAAATTTTGAATAACGTAGTACTCCACACGAATATGGGCACCTAGAAACCCGATTCTGAATTTCGAATTTGTTTTATTATCTTTTTCAGATTTTTTAAATATTTAACGAATTTTCGATTAAAAAACGATTTTAAAGGGAGCAGTGGAAACACTCTAAGGAGTAAAACATTTTAATCTCCAGCCCCCGAGACAGTCTATCTAAATTTCTAATGATATGTTGTTTTTAAATAATTTTAGTCCAAAGGGTCGCTATCCCAGAGGCACTCGAAACGTGTATGTGTGTGTAAATGAAAAAGACGCCCCTCAGTTATTAATATAAAATCTGAAAGCTCTAAATTTTTCTGGGTAGGGAATAATTTGTTTTTTACATCTGATTTTAATCAGCTAATTATATCTTAATTATGTATTCAATTTTATTCTGGGAAAGCAATTTCTGTTTTCCGTTGAGTAATGGATGTCTGTTCTCGCAGCTATGCATATTTTTAGAACAGCAAATCAATATGAGATAAAAGCTATGATTTCTTTTTATTGCTTGATGAGTATAGTCAAGGCAAACTGCAATAAATCATTAGCGTTTAGTAATACAATACATAAAATTATATAACATTAAACTGGATAGTTGCTAGTTTTCATATTTTCCCATGACCATATAAATATATTATTGACTTATTTTCTTAAAAATCTACCAGATATTAAATATGAAAATCTTGATATTTAGCACATTCAAGTACACAAGCTCCAACATGAGGAGATGTTATTGTAAGAGGGGATATTAATCCAACTTGATATTTCATTAAAAATATTTATTAGTACTCACAGAAAAAATACAGATTAAATATTGCATTATCTTATCCTAAATTGGAAGTCTGTGTTTCAATGTCTCCAACCAATAGTTTATAATCTGGTAGTATGCATCCAGACAAAGATTACGAATATCTGCTTCGGGAATCAGTAAGTATGAAACGATCTTTAGTTTCCGTGAACTTTTAAGTATGAAATAACCCATTCGTATAAGTATGTAGACCTACAACAAGTGTAGATATATTAGCTGCATTTTAATACCTAGGGATACCTTACTCGACGGAAGTATTTTCAAAAATCTTTCTCAAGTTCTTTTGCTTATTAGCTTAAATCAATTTCTGATGTTAACTTTCATTTTCTAACGTACTTTTTTCCCTCAAATTTAATATCTTATTTTTTTATTTTTAACATCATTTGTATAATTTTATATTTTAATTTATTTTATTATATTTATCTATTTAATTTTTAAAGTGTAAGAAATTTTTGCGGCAGTTTCCCACTTAAATCTTTCTTTTTAAATGAAATAACAGAGAAGTTTAACTTTTTCAGAACCATAAAATGTGACATCAAAATCTTCAGCCACCTTTTTTAATTCCTGCAACTTTCCAATGTTATTATAACGTTGAGCTGATGTTTATATAGATGACTGGATATATTTGGAAAGTGATTAAAATGTTTTTACTATGTATTCTGAAAATCTTAAATTAGCAAAATACCTTTTGTTTTGTATGCTTTATACTACTGATAATTTCAATTATTTACCTTGTTCCTTCCTTTCAGTTCTAAATTTCAGTCACTTAATTTCAAACTAAAATCTGTAAAAAACAACAAATCACTGAGCTAAATTTCATCATTTAAATTTGAACAGTCTTTACCTTAATCTTCGCGGAGTTATCTCGTTTTATAAATAACGAAATCGTTGCAGAATTTACTTCCTCTTAGGTACAATAAATCAGTAGTGACTAATAAATCTGGCTCTCCTTCATAAATCTGCAGCAGGAAAGCGACGCTGTTTGAGGTAACATTCTTGAATGAATTCACAATTTTGAACGCTTTGTTCATTATTTCGATTCTACTTAATGTTTCGCTAGCTAACATTTGTTGATGAATTTTCCAGTGATAACTCAAAAGCTTAGCAATTCGTTATTATTTTTAGCATGACGTTTTAAATCCATTCATGCGGTCTATCAATGTTCTGGCTCCATCTGTTGTTACTGAAACTAATTTAAAAAAGAAGTAGATTTAAGTTAATGAGAACGTTTGTAAAAGAGTTTAATAAAATATATCCATTAAGTTCTTTCTTTCAAAGAAATCATGCTCAACATTTCGTTTTTAGATATATAATCTTTAAAAACGATATGAAAAAAAATAAGAAATTTTGCTGTGTCAGGTATACCTGTCAAATCATCAAATCAAAGAAAAATGCAAGAGCATCTATTAATGTCATCATCTAAATGTTCTCGTATATTTTCATTTATTTTCTTCCAACACCGAATAACCAATGGAAGGAACTTGCCTTTTCCAAATCATGGCGTGATCAATGTCGTATCCCACCCTGTTTCCCATTCTTTAGTACGACTCATCCTACCCTCACCATTGTTTTGAGTTGCCAACATTTGATTGTGCTTTTCCTTATTCTCTGTCACAGGATATTCACAGTTAACATAGACATATTCTCCATATCCATACTCCCAACATCATAACTCCTCGCAAATGTTTGTGAGCAGACACTTAACTGCAGATATGGAACTCTGCGCTTCATACATGAACATGTGCTAAATGTATAATGATGCAATTGTATTTACTATGTATTCTGGAAAAAAAAATAGTATGCATTTTTATTTGTGGCAACATGAACATGTAATCACAAATGATTAATGCAAATTGCTTCATTTCTTTATTTGTGTACACTTATAAATATCCTTTGGTTTGTATATTATACTCCTGATATAAAAGTTTTTATTTCTCTTTCGATTTAATATGTTTTCATTTGTGTCAACTTTAACATGTAATCACAAATGAGTAAAGTAATTTGTTTCGTTTCTTTATTTTGTGCACACTTATAAATATCCTTTGATATGCATATTGGGTTCCTGTTATAATTGTTTTGATTTCTTCCGTCTGTTCAAACGTTCCGCTACCTATTACAAAATTCATTTTCCATATGTCGTTAATAATTCTGTCAATGCAATGCACCTATTCCAAAATTATGTATACTGTTACCGCCATGATCATCTGGTTCACATAGTCATTTGCGGAATTCAGATACTGCCTGATGAATAGGTTTAAATAATACTTTGCATGACGAAAACATCTGACGGAGATTAATTCTTGCTGCATACAGTTTGACACACGAAAAAAGATTTACTTTTAAAATTTCAAATAAATAAATAAATGAATATTAAAAAATAAAAATATTAAGCAACAGAATATTTCAACGTTACTTACATTATTTATGACACTAAAGAGTTTTTTTATTAATTACAACAAATTAGCAAGTTTATTAACTAGATAAATTTGTAAGGTTATTATTTTAAATAACTGACCTGTTATTTTGGTCTGTACTATAAATTCTCCTTCCCGTATTCCTCACCGGAATGCAAATTAATAGCCATAATTTAAAGTGAGATTTTGGGATTTTAAGACAGAGCGTTCACACTATGTGTTAGTTTCCTACCAGCTCTGACAGTTGTAATTATTCGGCTTTGCTTTCTATCATTGCTGACACTTTGATTTTGACGCTTTGGTAGAGTACTCAAACAGCTTCTAGTAATATTTAATTTTGTAGTCCGACTATTGCTCTATGCTTAACTTATTTCACTGTTCCATTTTGTAGCATCACCGAAAGCTCTGGCTGATAATGCTGCACAAGAGAGAGTCTTTGCGTTCTAAATTCTGTTTAACCCGGCGGAAGTCGCACCAAGAAAAGTTACTAGAGCGGGCGCGTGGGGTATCACATAACCCAATATTTAAAATACGATAAAAATAGATTTATTTCGTTTTAAAGCTATTTTTCTTGTTCTCGTATATTATAAATACGTGAATAAAAATTGGGTTTCAAAAAAAATTCCAAAATAATCTTAGAGTTAAAATTAAGATAAATGAAAATAATAAAAAAATAAACATCATGCCTCTAATTTTCATTTCATCTCTAATACATAATGCTTATTTTATTTCTTCACACTTTGAACGAAATACATTCATGTGTTCTTGGCACAGAATGTTTTCACATTTTAAACATTGCATTCATGTTCTTCTGTCCTTGGCGCAAAGACAAAAAATTTATCACATCTTTCATGCTTAGTTGTTTCGAATTTCATGTATTCCTTTTAATTCTTCGTCGAAACTTATGCTTTTGTTTTGCATGCAGTACGTCAGTTTCTTGGTAAAGTATTAATCTCCGATCTTTGTCCAAGACTTTTTTTCATTAATTGTAATGCTAAGTCCTTCAAAAACAGACTTCTGTTTCTGGTTGGTGGATTAGCAGTTGAATGTAATATAATTCAAGTATTTATTACAGCAGCATTCAGTGCAGGAAAGAAAATTACCATTGGCCACCTCTTTGTTATTCTGGCGATTGAATAATTGGGTGACATTTTTCATCCCCCATATCCACTGCTTCTCTATTCATATTATAAAAACATATAATTCCTGACGTTTTATTTTCTCCACTAGTATCATCTATAATATGATCGTTATATAATGTTGAAAGCATAAGAACAGTTTTTCATTTTTTAGGAACATCAGGAATTAAGGTTTTATCTTTTTCAAAACCAAAACAGTTTAGAAAATATTCCTAGCTTCATCTTCAGTTTCAGAAATGCAATCTTCATCGCTTTCAAAATATTTCTAATAAATCTCACAAGCGTTGCATCTCCAATTCACAGGGAGTCATTCTTTTTACCATAATGCAGTTAGAAAATTTTAAGAATTTAATGTCAAGTACTTTAAAATAACTTGCGAGTAGACATATTTACTGTTACACTCTAGAAATAAATTTCTGAGCTAAATATTCAGTCAGAAAAACACTTACGCGGACAGGCGCGTGGGGTGTGTCGTACCCCAGTTCCTACAAAATACCGATAAATCTTTTTCTGAAACACGCAGTCAAAGAAAAAGCGGTTCTGAACGTCAACCACAACTAGAAACTCAGCTACTGAAATCAGCACAGAATTTCAGTTTCACAAGTTAGGAATATTCCACTTTTATGTAGGGTTGGGGTATGATACACCCCACGCGCTTTTCCGCGGGTTAAATATAAAGAATGTTTAAACCTTCTTACGACGTTATAGTTACATCAGACATATCGATAATTCGCTTCACATTTGTTAGCATTATTGGATTAATTTATATTACTAGATCAAGAGAAACACTACATACTTTAAATTGAATGAGTTTTCTAATTTTACAAGTTACATGCTTTATTAAAACAAATAAAATTTTAAACTGTTGTGTTTATCCTTTTTATATCTCTGAGATTAATAATTAGTTATAAAATTATCAAAATTAAATTAATAATTGATATTAAATTTAACTAGTTTTTGAATTATATTAATAATTAATATTAAGTATTAATAATTAATATTAAAGTTAATTATTTTTTTTAATTTTATTAATAATTAATATTAAGTATTAATAATTAATATTAAAATTAATTAATATTTAATTCTAAAATTATATTAATAATTAATATTAAAAGTTTTATGCTCTCCATAATAGCAATGCTTTGAGAACCGGCTATTAGTGAGAGAAAGTTAAAGATAAATTAGATCATTTCGTTTCACGCATTAGCAACGTTCGTCTTTCATTACATGGAACAAAATAGCAAATTCTCACAAACATTTTTAATAGGATTATTGTAATGAAGTAAATATGTACAGTATTAAAAGGTAATATAAAGATTAAATTCTTAAGATGTACTTATATCGCATTTAAATTGCTTAGTTTATTAATCAATAACACATAAAAAAATTAAAGTTGGCAGCACTGCTTGAGTCAATCAAATTAATTTGAAGACTTAAATTTTATTTCAAACTAACGCGCTTTAGTAGGAAATAGTGCTATTTGCATTTCTTTTAATAACAAGTTACAAGCTTCCTTTTCGTGAATCATATTGGGCCTATTTTTATATAAACTTATCAATCTGGATTGTATTTCTTACAATGCTGACTTGTTTTAACATGGGATTCAAGCATCTATTGTTTGTTTAAATTGCTTAGTTTCCAGTGTAAGCAGTTCATCGAAAAATTATTTTTCATACGCCATGCATTATTCGACATGTGGACTCTGTAGGAATTCGTTGACCCTTCACTAGAGACACGAAGGTGGTTCCGGAAAATTGAATGCATAAATCCGCTGAATAATGCCACAAACGCAGCACTCTTCTAAGGTCTTTGGAGTACATCCATAAATGAGCCCCCTAGCGCTAATTACTCTCATTAAGAATGCATGAGTTGCAGACAATAAAGAAAACTTCGAGCATGGTTGTTGGGTGCCTCCTTGTAGAAAGCCAGAACAAATGTGGTGTAAGTCGAGATTAAAGGCCTTCATTTATTTTTCAAAAGGTGAAATTGACGCACGTTTATTTGAGCAAAGCTCAGAAATTGTAAGCTAGATTGAAAACAGATGATCTTGAGAAGTTTATCACTAATTCAATCGCTGAATACTTGCTCAAAGTAGTGTAATTCCGTCTTTGTAAAAATATGTATTAAGTTGTCTCTTTCTTCTCGGAAAGCAGAAAAATGATAATGGAAGCCTGAAGAATAAGTGAGAAATGAAAATTAATAAGCTTAAAATTAAGGAACATAATTTATACGGATTTTGCTTCGAAAATTTAGTCTGCAGACGAATACTGCAATCATTAAAATTTCAATGCTTAAAGTAAATAAGTTGCCACTACAAAACTGCGTTGATATATTGTATAAGGTATTTCTCCCTTCTTTCTGCGTGCATTCGTGGCTTAACGGTAGCACGTTCGATGCGTATTCGAGACGTTCCGGTGAGGACATTCCACATTTTTCGCTTCTTCTGCTTCAAAGTACCCTAATGGCTCTACAGTGGCGCCTGAACTAATAGGTGGTGGATGATGAGTTTTCACCACCAGGGTTTGGGAACTGGGTTCCGTAATTCACAGTCGCCCTTGAAAAGGGGGATATATAAGGTATTTTCTTCCTCCTTACTGCATGTCTTCGTGGAGTAACGGTAGCACAAACGCCGCGTATTCGAAAGGTTCAGTTTCGAGTCCCAGCGAGGGCATTGCTAATTTTTCATCTACGCCTGCTTCAAAAACACCTAAATGTCTCTACAACTCTTTATCAAAAGCACTGCATTTCCAAATGCATAGATCCAGGCCCATTAAGATAAATAGGTTATAAACACTTAATGAACGTGTTCCCTTTATTTTACTTAAATAAATTTGAAAGCCAACTTTATTTTTTTTAAAATAATATTATTATCATTTTAGATTTAGAAGAAAAAAAAAATCTCAGTTTAAAATTTTCTCAACATTGTTTAATTTTCTAGTTAAATAAACAGAAACACTATTAGGATATTTATGATAGAAAACTAAGCAAATCGGTAATAATACGCTTAGTAATTGGCATTTACGGCAGCCTGATTACTTATTTTAATACAACAATTTATTTTAAAAACTGATGAAAAATTATGTAACGTCATTTTTGCTGGTATTTTACCATGCAGATGTTTCATACTCACAAGTGTGAATCCCAAAATGGGGCTTAAACGAAGAGTACGTTTTCCAAAAATGCGAAAGTAATGTTGTAAAGTAATGACAAAATCTGTATGATTGTATTTTAAGCACTGCTTGCACTAGTTGTGGTAAGTAAAGATAAGTTTCTATTTTGCACATAATTTAAAATTACTTGCAATCATCATTATAACAATACGAATCAAAAAATATATTAATGTAAATTTTCTGTAGAAAACATTATATTAGTAAAGATCGATCATAGCATAATTGCACATAGATTAGCAGGTTGAAAATAAGACGAAAAAAGCATCAGAATTTTATAATTTTTTCCCATTGTGTGTATTTTCATAAATTTCATTTAATATATTACATATATATTATTGAATTAAATGAAAAAATTCAAATAGTTATGTTTTTACATCATTTTATTTGCAATGAAAGTTATTTAATTAATGCGTATTATTTAATTATTGTTCAATCTAAAGAGATTGATTCTCCAAATATGTTTAGCCAAAGGCACTAAAATTATTAATCTAGTTTTGATCAAGTATATGTTTTATTATTAAAAAAATGGGGAAACAAAAACTTATCCAATGTAAAATTGCTTGACAAATGTTTATCTGTTATATTTAATTATTTTAATTGATTTTCTTCTGAAGGTGAATGATGATATAAAACATTTCATGTTTTTTTTTTTTACATTTCGACTTCCAATTACTCTGATTATATTTGCTATTCAGTCTATGGAAAAATGAATTATGCGGAACTTTAAGCGCTTGATTCTTCAATTTTATGTACTTATTTTAATCCTTATGTGCATGCTGTATTTTCAAAATGTTAGAATACGAAATCATAAAAATTTCACGATTCAGTTACGAAAGGAAAAAAGAGGCGTTTTTTAGGTATTCGACAAATTTCTTTTAGCATTTTCATTGAAAATCACTAGCATTATTTTACGAATTTTAATGCTTGTATTATTCCAACAATTATAATGCTTTATCGCATTCAAATTTTATCAGTGATTTTTTACATAGATTCTTTCCAAAACAGTTTTCACACGATCGTTATCATTTATTTACTGTGTACTAGTTTGAAAAATGCTGTTATGGGGCAAGTATTTTACGCTACATTTACAAAGATGCTGAGTGAGTGGTCAAATTACGCCTATATTAATAATTCACCTCCGTGAAATACATATTTGAAAAAGACGCTGAAATAATTTGCACTAAAATGAAATAGTAAAGATTTCAAAAAGCACGCTAATGGCTTGAAGCACTGAGTAAAGTGCCAACATATTTAAGCTAAATTCTTTCCATCTGAGACAAATTTCAGGTTAAATTCTTTGATTGTTCTTTAGAAAATGTTCTATTGTGCTCAAATGCTTTGTCACGTCAAAGATTTACGACAAAGCCTAAGGTCATTTTACAGTGTCATCAATAAGAACATTTTCCAGGTTTCGCTGCAGAAAGAAACCCAAAAGAAACGAGAAAGCAGCACGTAAATAATGAAGCTTTGCATGAGAAATGATCTTGCACCTTCAGATTCAGGCATACATTTGCTAACATAATGATTATGTTGGTGTTTTTGAAATATGTACAGGAAATGTTCATTTTCAATTTTTCTGTCAACTATGTATTAGCAAAGGAGTATTTCTTAGCTAAAGATGCCTTTAATTTACCCGTTGATATCAACGGTAGCATTCCAAACGGCTATTGTAAGTCCTTTCATTATAAGAAGCTTTTAGCTAAGTGGAATGAGGAATATTGTTCATCTTGTAATGCTGAGGTCATTTCTTTCCTTCTTTTTACCATAGACTGCATTCCGAATCTTTCCTCTATAAATTTTAAAGTTTCTCAGTTTTTATTTAGTCACGGTAAATTTGCAAGTTACCTGTTTCCTTTTAATCTAAGATCAAACAATTTATGCGAATGTTCAAAAAGAGTACCTCAGGATGTAGAACATTTGAATTTCTCATGCCCTACATTTGATGGCCCTAGATTATGCTTGCAGAACGACTTAGCCAATGAACTTATCTGTCTTCGTGAAATCCAGACTGTTGTTATTCTTTTGTTCGTTTTATTTATGCATGTAACTTCTAATATTTTAATTAACTTACTTCTGTAGGCCCCGTGTTGTACATATGTGGTTCTTGGGGATTCTGGTATGTTTTCAAATAAAAAAAATATATAAATTGAATTAATATTGGACGTCATCATATGAGTGTTAAGTTACCTGATTTTTGGTCTGTCATAGGTAATGTGGCTACTCTAGGTGAACTTGTGCTTACTCGTCAAGCGCGTGCCAGTATCTCTAACTGCAACTGCGATTCGGGACAGGAAAAAAAAAAAAAAAGACACTTCACATGTCATTGTCACCGAACTTGGTCAGATTTTTTCCTACGCCGCAGTTATCATTTATGTTAATTTAATGTGTAATGATTTTGTTATAATTAAAGATTTTTTATTTAAAAGGAAGCTATTGTTTTAAGTATTTTGTTGATCATACTAAAATCTAACCATGCCTTTACATAAATATTTTGCATAAATGGTGCTACAATACTTTAAATTCCTCCTCTTTTTCTAAAAAAAGTAAAATCCTTTCACGTTCAAATGTAAAATTCCAAAATGAAAAGGATAGCACGCAAAACATATTTTATTACAAATTCTAGCTTTGAATAAACAAATTTATTTACTTTCAAGTAAAATTCTTCTTGGTCATTCTGCATTATCAGTTTTTCTAATGAAACAGCCACGTGCGATTTTTATTAAATCACAATTGTTTTCTCTTAGAAGAACACAGCTTCAAGAAAAAAATATAGGAAATGATGCATTGAACAATTCTTTTACTGCACTTGCACTTTAAAAAGTGTCGTGCATAACTTGATAGAAATACAGTTTTAATTTTCTTATGATCTACCGACAGAGCTAATGACATCTTTGTGCTTTCTAAGAGCCAGAACAACTTAATACCGTATATGATCCTGAGACACTAATCAGTTAATATAGAATAGTCATAACAATGTTATTCTGCTCTATTCTGGAAGTAAATATAGTAACTATAATTGTGCAAAAAGGTTGACCTAATTTGCTAAAATGCCCTTTTACTTTTTGCGAACTGATGGCTACGCGCGTTACGATCGTAATTAAAGACAGGATCGGCACGACTTTGGAATCGCTATTTTAAAATAACACAATAATCAGCAACCATGCCTTATGCGCGAAAAAATAAGACAACCAATAATAAGGGTCCAGTTTCGTGCAATCTTAAAAATTCATTTATTTACTATCTTATCGTTCAGTTAGTTTTCCAGCTGTTAAAATGACAAATTAATGAAATAATGGAATGCAAATGTTTTCTCTTTTAATTTTTGTTCTCGATTGAAGCGTAGACACAGTTTACTATAAGAAATCTTTGTCTTGCAGAATTGGTATTTTGCCAAAATGTGTGTCGTTTGTTAATAGGAATACTTGAAATTTTAACCATGCGTCTTTGTTCTGACACCGCAGCATCAAAAATTTAATTTTATTGATTAATTATACTATCGGGTGTTTCAAACCGCGAGAAATTTCTTGGCAGTGTTACTTAAAAACTCACGATTAATTTTAAATGCGTAATTCTGTGATCTTAACTGTTAATTTGCGGTAGGTAATGAAAAGGTATTTACAGGGGGAAAACAAAATGAGTTTTTTATTGTAGAATATTTCATGTTAAAATTATAGAGTGATTTCTCAGAAGATTAATCACTTTCTTCATAGGAAAAAGTTCCATAAGATAAAATAAATAATGCGGATTTAAATCTCCAAATCAAAATAAACCCTCAGAGTTTAGAGATATTCATTTGGAAACTAAAAGCAGGCAATAATACGTTTTTCTTTTGCAATCGTTTAGATGACTAGCGACCCGGCATACTACGAAAGGTTAACATCAACCAAGAGCATTTCAAAACACAGAAACTTGTAAAATTTGTGCAATTGTGCAATTTTTGCTGAACATTTACTAATGACTATATTTCTTTATTCCATATAAATTTCGAATTAGGTTTTAAAATTCAAATATATCATCTCCCCTTTTACCATTTCGTTTTCGGTATTAATTTTTCAGTTAGCTATCAAGTCGACCATTCTTTTTACAGGAACAAGAATAATTAAACTCCTGAAGAATTAATTAACTTCGTGTAGTGTCTAGGCATAAACTACAGCAAAAACGCGAAAAATAAATTTCACTTTTTAGAGCATTTTTTATTCCAATCCCTCATGTCCTAAAGTGCTATAAGCCATCATTTTTCATCAGGCATTCCAACGTGAATCATTGGCTTTGTTATCTGCTAACAGTCTCTACCGAAAATAATTCAGGCTAGGTCATTTTTATCGCTAACCCTAGCTGCTGTCGCCACGTTTATGGCCAAGGCTCGTGGGACAGTAAAGAAATGAAAAACAGAAATCGAAAGAAAAAGAATACATTCTGTGAAGAAGGGCGCAACTGAGTGGAAGTGGGAACCTCTGGGGTCATGTCTTGGTCATGAAGAATGGGTCCCAAAGGATATACGGCAAGAGCAACACTCGAGCGATGAACACGTACCCTGAACGCTGGACGTTTACCATGGTTTAAAGGGAACGTCTTCTTGAAGAAATTCTTTGTATTTAGGTTCCAGTGCTCTTTTCTCTGTATTCGCTAAATGCTTTATTTGTGTTATTATCGTTTAATTAAGCAAAGTATTTTATCCATATCCATAATTCTGCGATATCGTTGTTTTATCTTCCTGTAACAAATTACTAAACTTTATTAAATGTTTCAACCTTCCTTCTGAAGCGTAGCTGAATTTCTTTCATCAGTTTATTGAGAGTTTGTTGTGCATTTATTAATAGTACGCATTTGCAGAAACTGTATGCTTAAACAATTATTTAGACATTAAAAATAGGGAAAAATCTCTCCGGAAACAAATCTGGAGATAATGTTTTCTTTTAGTTTTTATTCAAATAACTTAAAAACTAACAAGCCTCATATTTATAGCAAAGGCGAAAACTTCCTTGATTTAAGTATTAATGTAAATAAAAATTATATAAAGCATAAAATATCTGATAAAAGCTGATATTTTAAATTCCCTAAAATTGAGAATCAAAATACGCAATCTTGCATTCATTGTTAAATATTCCGTAATACTTTTAAACAGGAAATATTAAGCATAACGTCAAACTTCGCAGTGGAAAATGATACAGTTGACTCTTTATTTAAATAACTTAACGGCATTTTAAATCTAATTGCCTAGTAATTTTGGATTCCAGCATTATTAAAAATTTCAGATTTTAAGTGGTCAGGTTGTAAGGATCTTAAGTTTTACTAAAGTTTATTTTTATTTTAAATCTTTACTATCACTTCTTATTTTCTACTTCCGGCCAGAATTAAAAGCTTTAACTTATTTATGCAAAACTGTCTGGCGAACGCCAAGTACTTAAGTTGTGGTTTTTTGCCAAGCGAGAGAGAGGAAGGAGTTAGTCGAAGCAGGCCGCTTACCTTAGCAGTTTTACTCGGTTGCTGGTTGCCTTCCAGGCCAGAGGTTTAATCCTTGTGATAATTTTAAACGTATTGTAGTGTTAACAGTTCTCTGTATTACATAGGGCTTCCTGTTAATATACGGCCAATCTTCCACGTAGGCCCTTGTTTATTAATCCAAAGTTAAGTTAGAGTTTAGTTAAATATTTTTATATTCTTACGTTCAGACCACAAGTAGTTGGTCTCTGTATTCCGAAGTACGGAAATTATTGTAAAGAGTGAAAAATAAAGGGTTTCGTATACCCTTCCTGTGTATCTTCTCTACTTCCCACATTTATTGAACATAGCTTTAGTAAGCTCCCTGTTCCGAGTCAGGTTCCTCAATGTTCCCCAAGCAAGTAAGGAGAAACACTGAACCTGATAGTGGCGCCCAACGAAGAAGAATAACCATGGCCGAGTTTCAAGAAGAACCTGTGCTGCCTTCAGAAGCGGATCAGAATCCAGAAATGCCAGCTGCCCCCCTGGAAGGATTTGGTTACATCGTCCAGACCATGCGGGCATCGATGAAACCAGAAGCAACATTTAATGGAAACTCACCGGTAACCAGTTTTTTGGAAAAATTGGAGGACCACTTCATGATGTATCCCGTGCATGAGTTCCAGAAAGTCACCTTAGCTACCAGCGCTTTGAGGGGCCAAGCGCTTAATTGGTTCAAATGTATAGGCAGAAGTATCTTGGGTCAAGCGAGAAGTCCCACCTATACTTACGAAAATTTCAAGACTGCCTTAGTAAAAGCCTTCCCTGTCGTAAGGAATCGTGCAAAATTAGAAACGGAACTTTTCAGCATATATCAGCAACGAATCGAAAATCTTTCCACCTTTATTTTAAGAAAAATTCACGTCTTCAAACTCTTGTATGGAAAACGTCCGGATCCTGAGATAATTCAAGTGATTTTGCCGAGGTTACTTCCCCAAGTACAAGACTTTATTGAATTAAGGAATCCGACTACACTGGAAAAATTATTTGAGCTAGCAATGCAGTTTGAAAGTAGAAGAACGGCGGACATCGAAAAAATACGCCAATATCAACAACGAAACCAATTTGGTGCGCCAAGACCACAGCAAAGTGAAGCACACGGCTACGGAAGCAAAGCGAATCAGTGGGCAAGGAAACACGAGCATCCAAAAACAGCCGGCGAACGTCGACAGTTCAATAGCAATCCAGGAAAAAAGTCTCAAGGCCAGTGGAAAAAGAAGGAAGGCATGGAAAGGAAAAAACAAGATTTAAACTAAAACGGATTTCTGCTGACGGGAGGGTGCGGAAATCCGAAGGCCAAGAAAACCTTTCTTCCTTCAAGTTAAATATTACTGTATTTAAATTTGACTCTTCCGAAGATTGAAGTGTTGGTGAATAATATCCCAGCCACCGCACTCCTGGATACAGGCGCGCAGTGTGCCTGTGTGGCAGAAGATTTTTTTAGGAAGTATTTTCGTAAATATCGCACATATAATTCGGATAATACGACAGTGTTAGCTGCGCAAGGAGAAACATGTAAGTGCATAGGTAAATTACCGCTATACGTCCGTATCAAGGACGAACAAGTAAAGGTTATGTTTTTTATAGTAAAGAATCTGCAAACACATATTATCTTAGGAATAGATTTTCTTTCAGAGGCACAAGCAAGGCTGGATTTTAATGAAGCGTCCCTTAAGCTGACGATGAAACCAGTTCGAGAAGAAAAATTGGAGCCGCCGATGTTAAACCTTGACCACCTGCCTAATAAAGAGCGACAAAGAATCCGAAAAGTGGTAAGTGAATTTACTTCGTTATTTAGTGATATTCCAGGATTTACTCAAGTTACTAACCATAGTATTGACACCGGAGATTCAATGCCAGTTCGCCACAAAGCATACCGGTATGATAAGAATAAAGAAAAAATTATAGAATGGCACATCAGCGATATGCTACGTAAAAAGTTCATAACACCCATCTCAAGTAGTTATGCTAGCCCGGTGGTTTTATGTAAGAAAAATAATGACTATCCATTAACACATCCAAAAAGGTGGCGTTTCGCGATCGACTATCGTAAATTAAACTCCATAACTAAATATCCGGTATATCCGTTACCTATTATTGAAGAAATTTTAAGGAACATAACGTCTACCAAATATATGACGACTTTAGACTTAACGACTGGTTATTTTCAAATAGGGGTTAGACCGGAGGACGTGCCTAAGACTGCTTTTATAACCAAGTCTGGCACATATGCATTCCTGCGTATGCCGTTTGGCCTTTCAGGGGCATTAACGCAAGCCCCTGTGTTGAAATTTCCTGAAAAGGATGAGAATTTACAAATGTCAGCGGATGCTTCGGATTATGCGGTAGGAGCGGTACTTTCGCAAAATCAGCAGCCCGTGGCATGTTTTAGTCGAACTTTAAACCAAACACAAAGAAATTATTCCGCGACTGAGAGAGAGGCACTTGCATTTCTGTTAGCGGTGCAAAAGTTCCGAGTCTATTTTGGAAAGGCGCCAATAACAGTGTATTCTGATCATGCGGCGGTAACCAGATTGTACTCAGGGAAAAACGTATCCCCAAGGTTAATAAGATGGGCACTCAAGCTACAAGAATATAATCGGGTAATCAAGCATACCCCCGGAAAGGAAAATATCGTAGCAGATGCCCTATCGAGAGTTAAAATAGATGAAGAATGTAATACTGTGGGGTGGCAATGCTCACAGCATGTACAATAAATTCCCGAGAAACTGTAATAACCGAACTGGGTAAGGATCCTGAGTTTGGAAGCATTTATGAGTATTTAAAGGATCCTGAAAATTTTAGCCACCAAGATATTGTGGCGATAAGAAATAGGGCGGCCCATTACGAACTAATAGATGGTCTATTATTTTATACAAAAATTACAAATTCCAACAACGAATTTCGACCTGTTATCCCAGCTAGTCTTAGATTAAATATCCTACAGGAGTTGCATGACAGCCCTTTAGCTTCTCATGCTGGTATTCGAAAAACTATCCAACGCGTACGCGAGGCAGTCTATTTTCCTGAACTGCAAAAGTTAACAAGGGCGTATGTCCAGTCCTGCCCAACATGTCAAACAGTTAATTATATTAATTTCCGCCCGGCCGGGTTTCTAAATAGTATTAAATCCGAATTTCCAAATGAAATAATTGGCATCGATTTATTGGGCCCTTTCCCAAAAAGTCAGTTAAATAAAAGTCGGTATCTCCTTGTTATCGTTGATCATTTTAGTAGGTAGGTAGGTAGGTAACGGGGAGCACGGGCACTGTCCCTTTACCATAATGGTTAATCGGTATTGCACCGTGCCCACCACTGTCTAGAGCCAATGTGTAGGAGCCACATTTGCGCCCAGCACCAAAAGCCGAGGCCCAACGCTCGGACCATCCAAAGGGCAGTCAAACTGACCAAAAGCGCCCTCCACACAACGCTCACCCAACCGTCCAGGCATTAGTACATATGATAGCAAATACTGAGATTCTCTGACGATTATAATACAATGTGCAATTGGTATATAATGAAATTGCAATTATAAATATACTGCATAATACAAGTCCAATAGTACAATATCAATGTAAAAAGTAAGATATAATTACAAATGCAAATATTTCGTGAACCATAAGTGTAAAATAATAGTAAGTTAAAGGACTACTGCTTCAAATATTAGTACATATGATAACATACTGAAATTCTCTGACAATTATAATACAATGATCAATTGGTACATAATAAAATTGTAAATATAAATAGACTGTATAATACAATACAAGTCCAACAGTACAATATAATGCAAACACGAGTATGTAATTACAAATGTTAATATTTCATGAACCATCAGTGCAAAACAATACTAAGTTAAAGGACTATGCATATCAATGCAAAACGTAAAGTTAAAGAGTAGTAGTATACAATGTTAGATATAGATATACTATACAAAAGAAAGTCATATTCGTACAACAGAATGGTATTGCAATTTAAATACCAACAGTATTAAAATATAATTATAATAATAAACTCAAATAAAAATCCGAACATATGACCAATACAAAAGCAAAATGTTATTCTTAAAACATCTATGCAATGCATATTCAAATACAGTCAGTAGATATATACTGATATAATTATAAATGCATAACAAGTTAAAGACATATCGAGAAAACAACCCGATACAATCGATAAGATCTAAACAATACAAATTCAAATACTAAAATAATCCAGATATTAATAGAAAAGTAAATGCATATATCAAATGGTACTTCTAACAAAGATAAATAATATATATATATATATATATATATATATATATATATATATATACACATATATATATGTAAACATTCTTATTGAACAAAATTCAACGAAGATTCAATGAGACAAATCCCAATCCAAGCATGTGATAAGTTGACATATGGGAATAGTAGATTAACACTAACATGTATGCGTACAATATAATAAAATTGTAAATTATGTTACCAAGCACAAGTCAGTACCATAGGAATGAAGTATTTCCATAATTTTGATCAGTTTTTTAACTAAGTATTTTTGTTTAATTAAAAACTTACAAAATGCACGAGTGTTAGTATTTGGTATGGGAATGTGATAATCTTGTGTAATAGGACACTGAGTCACATAATGTTCAGGATTTCCAAGTTCACCACATACACACATATCAGTATTTGAAATCCCATGTCGATAATAGTAAACTGGATAGGGTCCATGCCCTGTAATATAACGTACCAAATGATGATTGGTAACCTGTCTATGTATATCAACATATGAAATATGAAAATAAGTACGACGACCTGTGTCGGAGTCATCCCAGTTTGTTTGCCACGCAGAAATACTCTTGAGTAAAATTTCCTTTTTAAAATACGAAATTGGCCGTTTTACCATTAGGTTTTCAATTTCACCAATATGATCAATACTTTTTTGGGCAGCCATTTTTGCAAAGAAGTCTGCTTGGATATTGCCAATGTTATCTGCATGACCTTTTGTCCAGGCCATCAATATTTTAGAATTTCCGGACATGTGCAATTCCTGCTGAATGGCAGAGATAATAGGCGAAGAATGCCTTGGATTTTTAATTGCAAAAAGAGATGAAAGGCTATCCGTTATTATTATACCTTCCATCTCGCCGGTTTGTTTAAGATATTGAACAGCTTTAAGAATAGCCATCGCTTCTGCTTGAAAAACGCTGTTTTCAGCAGTAAGATGTCCTAACCATTTAAATATTTGGTCTTCATTGTGATAAGCCACAAGGGCACAACCAGTTTGTTGCTCAATTTTCGAACCATCAGTGAATATTTGTAAATGAGGTAGTTGTGGCAAATTGTCACATTTCAAAAAGACATTGAGTCCATATCCTTGTTGAGCAGGATGATTATCCAAATGCTGTGTTTGCTTTTCATAGTTGGTTAGAAGAAATATGTCATCATGAAAATTTACAGATTGCTTCAATTGCCGAACTGTTTGATAAGCTGCCTCCTGTAGAGTGCGTAGAGGCAATGGAATAATGCCTGCAAGCACAGTCAAGGCATTAGAAGAAGTTGTACAAAAAGCGCGGGTAATCTGTAATACAAAGGGTCGTTGTAAGCTTTGCAATAGTCTGGCTTTACGACCCTGCATAGGGTCGGCCCAGACTGCAGCTGCATATATAACCATCTTCTCGATTACAGTTTGAGATAATATATTTTGTATGTACGGACTAATACCCCAATTGTGTCCATACATACGGCGAAGATTAGTTGCAATGATAGTTGTTCTTCTTTTCAATTCCTGCAGATGCAAAATCCAATTTAATTTCTCATCAAATACTATACCGAGAAATTTGAGCTGCCTTTTAATACCAATTCTGGTACCATTTATTGTAATTCTCGGTCGTCGATTTAAAGATTTTCCTTTCTTTGGGACAAGGAGAATGGTTGACTTTGAAGAGGAAATTGTAAGTTTGATATTATTACATAACTCATAAAAAAGATTACAAGTTTCTGTGGAGTTAATTTGCAGTTCATCTCTTGTTCGCCCTGTGACAACAAAAGCTGTGTCATCAGCATAAGCATATAAACGGGTATGTGCTGGCCAAGTGGAGGATAGAACATAATTAAATGTTACATTCCACAAATCAGGGCCAGCACAGGAACCCTGGGGACAGCCACGATTTTGTATCTTGGTTATTACTTCCCGGTTAGTTAAATACATTAATTTTCGTTCAGATAGATAACTTCTAAATACCAAGAATATATTCTTAGGGCAATGAGCTTTTCTTAATGATTCCAGAATTGCTGGCCACCACAGCGTATCAAAAGCATTTTGAAGATCAATACTAATGAAAGCGCTGTGGTGACCACTGATTCTATTAGATTGCAAATCATTAACAATCTTTGACAATACCTGAACAGTGGATCTACCAGGTCGAAAACCAAACTGATTATCAGACAAAAAGTTTTGTACATGCAAATGATGTTTTAAGCGTAAAACAATTATTCTCTCATATACCTTACCCAATGCAGAGAGTAAGCATATGGGTCTGTATGATGCAGGATTATGTGGGTCTCGACCCTGTTTTAGGAATAAGACCACTCTGCCAATTTTAAAAGCACTAGGAAAAAGTCCTAAATGGAAAAGTTTGTTGAAGAAGTCCTTGAAGAAATAAGGATGAGAATTAATAGTTGCTCGGATGATAACATAATCAATTCCATCTGGCCCTGGCGCCCGTTTTTTAGGAAGATTTCGTATTGTAGTTTTAATTTCGTCTAAAGTTATATCTTGATCGTCTGCAGTATCAGGAACTGTTAAGTTATTTCTAATTTCTGTCTGGAACTGAGAATCTGTGGAAGGATCATCAGATGGAAACACGGTGGTTAAAATTGATTCTATTGTGTCTTGTGTTGGGTGCTCAGTCGAAGTAGAAGATGCTATTAGATGAGTTTGCGAAGGTTGAAAAATTTTTGTCCATGCAATTTTGTAAGGAAGTCCATATGGATCATGATTTTGAGTGCAATATTGCTTCCATGCTGTTAATTTAGATTGAATAATCATGCGTTTATAAATTGCTTTTTCTGTTTGATAATGTTGCAAAGTATTTGAGGTGATACCATTTCGACGGTCAGATTTTAATTTTCTTCTAAGCGCTCGACATTTCTGTTGTTGAGTTCTTAATTCACCGTTCCACCAATGGAGAGCTGAAAGTTTTTTATTTGTTTTCCTTGGAAGAAGATCTTGACAAATATCTTGGATTGTAGTTAAAACCAAGTCCGTAAATTGTTCCAAGGCAGCTGGAGTTGTTTGCAAAGATAGTTGTTTTCTCAGTTGATTCAATTTTCCTCTAATTTTTCTCGTAAATCGACGATATTTACGACCTGGGAGATTATATCTAATGAAAATAGGAACTGAGCCATTGTTGGTTATTTCAAACGTAATTAATTTATGGTCCGATAAACTTATTTCGTCATGAATAGTCCAGTTATGAACCAAATGTGCAGTATTTGCTTTAGTAAAAGTTAAGTCAGGCCATCCAATAGCATATGTTCTATCAAAGGTAGGCGCAGAGTCTGGTGAGTTAAAAAGCACATAATTTTTTGAAGATATAAACTCCTCCAATAGGCGACCTTTAGGATCAGTTGTTGTATAACCCCATGCTATTGAATGGGCATTAAAGACCCCACTGATGATTTGGTGTTTATTACCAATAATGCGAAGATTCTCTTCTAAAAAGGCAATAACTGGGGTAATGTCATCCGTAGGAGGAGAATAAATTGAATAAATAACAACTATTAAATTTCGAATTTCTAAAACTACAGCAACTTGATCTCTATTAATTGATAAAATTGAGGGAGAAATTTGTGTATTATTACAGTTAATAATGGCTGCACGTGGAGGTGCTAAAGTGTCTGCCTTGGAGAAAGTTGTCCAAAGAAGAGGAAAACCAGCAACTTGATAGTCTCTAGTATACGGCTCCTGGGCCAATATGATATCAATGTGATTTCTTAATGCAAATTCTATTGTCTGTGCTGTAGCTGCCCGAGATCTCTGCATGTTTATTTGTAAGCATCTAAATGATTGCAAAGCACTCTGTGATACATGAATCGCACCTTTAGACATATGTGGTATTCTGGCGCATTCGTTCGACTTGTTTCTGATAGCAAAAGCATGCGTTGGAGTTGGCGGTATGATCAACTGGGACTGGGTTTCTGGAATTCTTGTTTGCGTCGAGACAATTGATGCAGGCTGCAAAATCCGAGGAACAGTCTCGGGAGTCATGTTCACCGGCACAGTACGTGCAGTAGAAGTTGCTGCGACATTCCCGCTGCAAATGTCCAAATCGCTGACATTTATAACATCTCTTGATGTTAAAATGTTCTGTGATTTTGTGAGACTGCCATCCAATGTGGAGTTTGGGGTATCGCATAATTGTATTGAAAGCTGCGGGCTTACATTGGAAGATCCACTTAACATTTTTCTTTTCTTTTAATCGAAAAAGAGGTTTTATGTCCTCTGTGTCTAAACCAAATTCAGTAAGAAATGCTTCCCCTAAATCCTCTTGAGGAAGATCTGTAGGAATGTTATGAATGGCTAGTAAAGGATTTTTTAATGTTGGTTGCTTGATAGTAACTAGTGAGGAAGCTCTCTCAGATGTTAAGGTATCTTTTAGTTTCTTCTTATCTGACTCTGTTGAACAGACAACAGCAAGACCACCCTTTTTAATTGAACGTATAGCAGTTACCTGAGCTCCAATTTTTGGAAGTGCGAACTCCTTAGCAAGTTTATCCTTCAATTTACGACTAGTTGTCGTATGTTTTGGATATATTAGCAACGTCGGTTGAGGAGCTGCTGGAAGGATGGAATGCTGCACTGCAGCAGCGTAAGAATAGCCTGCGAGTGGAGTTGGCAAATTTACTGTATTTTGCACAGGAAATGAGATATCTGAAGCCTGTTTATGATGGACAAGTTCACAACAAATAACAGTCGAGGTATTGCTACCAGTATCAGTTGTGGGAGGCTTAGATACAAAATCTGGGCCTTCTTCAGCTAATTGTTTGAAGGCGTCTAAGGATTTACAAAGAGGTTCTCTTAAATTTGAGGGAAGGGAAAATTTGCTTCCTTTATATGTTACTGCTATAGTATGGATAGTTTCATATAATACCTTTATTTTTTCATGATAAGAAATGTCTGAATGTATCAATGTAAATGGATCCAAATCACTTATTGAAGGAGTTTGATTACTATCAACAGGTATTACAGAAGGGCGAGACATTTTACAAAAAGTAATGTAGCATAAACACCATTAAACATATATATTAATCAGCTGTATAATGAGTAAAGATAAAATTGTACCACAGAATTATGCAATTCAACAAGAAGTATAAAGAGCAAAATAATATAATACAAGTAAATTTACCAATACTGCATAATAACAACAATATTTAAACATAAAGTATATTAAAACATCAATTAAAATGATTTAAAACAGTTTAAACATTGATTACTGTTACAATAATACATATAGATAGTATTCAACACTTGTCGAAATCAGAGTGAAAGTGTCGTAATAACACTCGTCATCGAGTTCAAATAACGACGAAATATAGGGCAATTCAACAGAGTCAAAATTATTGCAATTTCAAAGAGTCTAAGCCAGAAGGACGAACCCTTTGGCACTATTAAATATTTAGCTTGAGAATATAGGTTTCATAGTAAAATGATTGCAGACCAATTAATAGAACAATAAAATTTTCAATAAAAAGATCAAGTCCGAAGATACAATAGTTAGCAATAAAAGAACTGTACAGAATAATAGATCATGAAAAAAATACCTTTTTCCCGAAAACCAGGTAAGCCTAGGTGCAACTGGAGGTAAGATATGATTTTTTCAAAATTACACACCAATTTCGGGACTTGGAAATAATTGAGCACTTTTCTTAACCCTACCAGGACACCACGTGGTAAGCTGGCGGAAGGCGACCGTAGCAGTGGCGGCATCACATATGAACAAAAATCCGGCACTTTTGCAGCGGCCTAGAATCCTTTGTTTTCGGCACTAAAACACTAATAACTAGAGAAATACTTGGCGCACATGCAAAAATGATATATTCTCGGATGCAGCGTATATTCACACACAATTTAAAACAAACAATACACTTCCGGCGGCACTTTTTCCACCAAAAATCTCAAAAATACAGGAGCGAATCGAAACGACGTCTGTCCTCGATGACGGTCCACACGGCTCTGTTGATCATTTTAGTAAGTGGACCGAAATTGTCCCCTTAAAACAAGCCTCCGCGAAATTATTTACTGATTCTATTTTAAATAAATATATTTAAAATACGGGGCGCCCCTAAAAGTTATATCGGATAATGATCCTCAGTTTGTAAGTAATATATTTGAAGACATGTGCCAAAAACTGGGCATACGTCATTTAAAAATGGTCCCGTATCGGCCGCAATCAAATATAGCGGAACGGGTCAATAGAAATATAGTGAAAATTATCCGTAGTTATGTTAAAAATTTTCATAAAAGCTGGGATAACTATGTCAATGAATTTGCTTTCGCCCTTAGGACCGCAAAACATGATACAACGGGCAAAACTCCTGCTGAGTTATTTTTAGGCAGAAAGATTATAACGCCGTTAGATAAATTATTTTATGTGCAACAAAGAGTCCCAGAATTTAAAATGGGTGATATAGAAAAATTAATTAAAAAGCAAAAAAGAACACTGAAGTAGCACAGAGAAAACAAAAGCTTTATTATGATTTGAAACGACGGGGAGTAACTTATAACGTAGGAGATGAAGTATTAAGAATTAAGTATTCACTTTCTTCAGCACCAGAAGATAAAACCGCCAAATTTTTTCCACGATTTGAAGGACCATATGTCATAGAAAAAATAACTCACGCTGTAGTGGTGTTAAAAGCCAGGAATGGTGAAACATGCTATGCGAACATTGATCAAATAAAACCATATTATGATCGTAATAAAATGCAAATATTCACAGATCTTTTGCAGGATCCGGTACGGCAGGCACAAGCCCCAGAGTTGGAACAACGACAAGTACAAGGGCAAGCCATTAGGAGGCAGGAGCAATTGAAAAGAAAGTTTCCCCGCTGGAAAATTGAAGGTAACAAGAAAAAGAAGCCGTTCCACCGTCCAGAAAAGAGAGCTCACGACCACCCCCAGAATGAAGAAGGGAGAAGTACGACGAATGCAAAGAGAGCCAGGAGAAATAACGGCAACTATAACCCGGCTCCCAAACGGAAGATCTACTCATCGGACAGGACTAATCGCAGCAAATGTCGCCGAACTGCGGAAGGACCACTAGCGGCGGTGGAAAAGATACAAGGAAAATTTGAACGGCCAGCAACGAGGTCCAAGCAGGAACGAGAGAGAAGTGTCCCGGTTCCGCCAAGACCAGCTGCCATCAAACGGCCAAGACCACAGGCAGAGGCGAAAAAGAAGGTACTCAAGGGTGACCGAACTGGAGGAAAAGGAAAGCTTCTAGAGGAAGGCACTGAAGGGCGAGCCCACACAAGAAGGAGGATAAATCAAACTAGAATCTGCGCTACCTTCCAGGACTGGGCTGAGAAAAGAATGTCCGAATATCATAAAGATAAGTAAAATTTTACGTTACTTTGCAAACTTAAGTTAATCTTTCATTCTTACTGCAAGTGGCAGATTTCAAGAAGTTTTACCTCATGTGAGGTCTACCTTTATCGCCAAAAAGGCGAGAAATGAGTTGTTACCGATTTTGGTATTATGTTTTTCAATTACTCGCGAGTAAAACTAAAGTTGATGTATAATAGGAATGCGTAAATACTTGAATATTGGAAAAGCTATTGAATAAATTTTATTTAAAAGATTTTGGCAAGAAAGAAGTTTTAGTCTGAAAGACTTTTGAAACGTAGTATTGCAATGTAGAAGAATTGGCACTTGCTTGGAAAAGAATAGAAGTTAACAATGTACTACTAATGTATATTTTAAAATGCGTAAAATTAACGGCATGTTAATATGTTCTTACATACAATGTGAACTGTTATTTTAAATGTTAAGAAATACTGTGATATGGTAAAAGTGAAAGTAATGCCAAAAATTTTAAACTTATTCGTGTGACTGAAAAAAAAAAAAAAAAAAGAGAGAGAAAAGTATTGTGAACATGTGTTAAAGGTTGAATGAATGTAGTTAGGCTCTCTGACGCTACACTTCAAAGTTAGCCACTTTCAGAATAGTACCTCAGGGTTTAGAGATGAATATAAGGTGTGTTACGAGGTCTTGTTATGTTGAATTTTAACACGTTAGTGTTTTGATTGTAGGCAGCAGTGTTGAACACGTATACGTAAACACATTCGTGTTTTGTGTTTTCTTTTACAACACATGTCAGATAGCACGGGGAGAGATATTTAAAATAAAGTCATGAATGAAATAAGAATGTTAAGAGAAATATAAATATTCATGTTACTTGCCATTTAATTGTGTAACATTTCATTAAACTAGTTTTCCTTCCAGATCTCTGGAAGGAACCAGATTTGAATAAAAGCTCCTGTTTAGATGCAGTACAGATGAAAAATTGGTTGTCTATGGAGCTGATATTGTAAAAACAATTTTTTTTTTAATTTCTAGTTTCTAGTGAGAAATGTTTGTAAAAGATTGGCCTCGCGTTAGATTCTAGAGCTAAAAGTTTTCAACAAGGTCGTTTTAGACCTCAGTTTCAAGCTAATTAACTCTGGCGGGAAGTATGTAAGGATCTTAAGTTTTACTAACGTTTATTTTTATTTTAAATCTTTACTATCACTTCTTATTTTCTACTTCCGGCCAGAATTAAAAGCTTTAACTTATTTATGCAAAATTGTCTGGCGAACGCCAAGTACTTAAGTTGTGGTTTTTTGCCAAGCGAGAGAGAGGAAGGAGTTAGTCGAAGCAGGCCGCTTACCTTAGCAGTTTTACTCGGTTGCTGGTTGCCTTCCAGGCCAGAGGTTTAATCCTCGTGATAATTTTAAACGTATTGTAGTGTTAACAGTTCTCTGTATTACATAGGGCTTCCTGTTAATATACGGCCAATCTTCCAGGTAGGCCCTTGTTTATTATTCCAAAGTTTAGTTAAATATTTTTATATTCTTACGTTCAGACCACAAGTGATTGGTCTCTGTATTCCGAAGTACGGAAATTATATGATTATACGAATACGAATTATACGAACTACGGAACCATTTTCTTGCTGATATTTTTATCCAAATCATTTAAATTTTCTTTCTTAGCGTACCCTTTATTATCTACTAAATATCTGATGTTTGATAGCTTTAAAAAAAATTTACAGAAGCACCAATATGCTGTTTTTAGTAATATGAACTTCAGCATTTCTGGTGCATAGTCTTTTTGTTTCAATGCAAAGATATATCCCTAAGTATTTTCGTTAATTTCGTATTTATGAGCTTAAGATTTACGCTTGCATAAAACAACTTCCTTTTAGGAACATGGAAAATTTCTCAAAAACGAAATGAATAAGTTGTCGTTCAGCACATTGCCTTCGTAAATATTGCATTGGTTTCAAAATTTAACTTCTGCAGTTAACAGTAGCTTCAAAAGTACACATTACACAAGGCATACCTCCAATTATTCATGAAACAGGATGTCGAGTGAAGACGTTCGCAGGGTGGTATAACTTATTCTTGATCATTCTTTTTATATTGCAACAGTCATTGGAAATCCAGCTTTATAAACCATAATCCAAATTTTATGGAAACCTACATCTATTCTTTACTCACAAAAATGGAATTGTGAGACGTAAGAATTTTTCTGATATGGCAAATAATTCTCAAAGACACCGCATCCAATAATACATAACATTCATCTTTTACTTATTACGCGCAAAGCATAGGAGAGTGGTGCAAGATTCTATTTGCCAAAGGTGCAGTGAATAATAATAAAATGATTCTAATTTCCAAAGGTGCAGAGAATAATAATAATGTGATTCTATTTGACAAATGTTCATGAATTTAATAATAATAATAATAGGTCTAATAACAAAAAGTAAGTTATATTTCAATCGAAAATTTTAGAGATTATTATAATCAGGATACTATACACTTCCCTTTCAATCATCACTGGACTAACATTTCATTAATTTTAGTATTAAGTAAATGATGTCGTGTGATAGGCTGCATATTCAGTATATCACATTTTAAGCATTTGATCTGCTTGGAAATAATTCAAAAGCGAATCGGAAAATGTTTTTCAGTATATATAGGTGTTGTCAGTAAAATCTAGTAATACTAGAAACTAAAAGCGTTAATACGGGAGGCGAGTTTAAAAGTGGGAAGGCAAATGTGGTGGATAATGATTTGAAAATGCAGGGTAACATGAAACTTAAGTTCCACTCACTACTAAAAGGCATTTTTATGCATGTTCCACAAAAATAGATCAAATGAAATGCATAAGAATATATGGCTGAATTTTTGTTCTCTACGTTAAGTCACAACTCAAAACCCTCAGCAATAAATCTCGACTTGATTTGCTTTGCTTGCAATAAATGAAATGGGCTTTTCTTAAAATGCATTGTTATTGGAATTGAAAAATGTATTTTTTAGGATAATGTTTCTCGAAAAGGTCAATTATTGCATTCTAAAGAGAAGCCAAGATAAACATAAAAAAAAGACAGAAGAGGGAAATCCTTTGAAAATTTTATCAAATTATTTTTACCTACTTTTTTATTTTTACGGACAGACTATTGTCGCGCTCTTTGCATTTTTTTCTACCTGGTATATAGCCATTAAATAATGAACAATTTAATTTCATTAAGTTTACTTACACAATTATTTATTTAATTATACTAGAAATTTCTCTCGGCCTTACAAATTTTTCATTAAATAGCTGAGAAATTACTATTTGCGCATTTCTCGTGGCAACAATTACCAAAGGAAGTATTAAAAGAAATGCAACACTTCACTTTGTTTTTATTTTGTTGGGTTTTGCTTTATTTTTTACACAGCAGTATTTATTTTGTTCTGAACTGTTAGTTCTAATTTTGATTTTACTCTGCAGTCTCATTATTATTATTATTATTATTATTTGCTATTTCGGATAGAATCTGAAATTAAATATTGAATTTACAAAGTTTATTATAGGCTGCTGGCGATCCGAAATGCAACACCAAGAAGAAAGAGACACAAAAAAAAAAGTCAAATTTATTTCAGAAATTACACCCGCCATAGACTCAAACTTAACTGATTTGAAGCACAGTCTTCTTTGAGGTGAGGAAGACGAGAAAATAGGGAACGAGGTTTGCTTTCGCATTTATCAGTAAAGACTTATACATTCCGCGACATTGAATGAAAGAGGCTTTAGATGCGATCTTGGGGAAAGACAGTCCACGTTGCCTCTACATGCAGTCAAAGTTTATCCAGTGTACATGCGGTTAAGGTATGTCGGTCTAGGCGTGCTGTACTCGGTCTAGGGGTCATTGACCAGACACGTTTGATAGGCTATGGACCTGAAGAATGGGCAGGTTAAGGTCACAGTGAAATGGGCTAAGATGAAAGCTCCAACACTGCGTGCAACGTGTGGTCGCGAACTGTCCTGCTGAAATGCGGTTGTAGGCAAGCCTTGAAGGTAAGGCTTGAAGGTCTCTGAGGCTGCAAAACAGGTGCGTAATAGTAGGACGCATAAGTGGAATTCAATGCCATCCCACACTATAAGGCCAGGCAGAACCAATATGATGATGTATAACACAGTTGAGTAGTCGGTCTAAAATGTGTCTCCAATTTCTAATCTGATCATTCTGATACTGCAGGCAGAAGCATAATTCGTCTAAAAACACAGTTTCATGCCATTCAAATGTTTACCTTCGCAGTTCAGTGCCCCATTACAAATGCACACGTTTGTGGTTTAAAGGTAAGCAAAGCAATGGCGTATTTATAACTTTATTTTTTATAAATAAGCACTTGATAAAATGGCGTTTAAACTATTTTCTTTTAAACATAGCATAACAAGAATTAAAAGCGTAATATTTACAGCTCAAAGAGGATTACATAATGTTATACCATGATGCCTCCGAAAATAACTACGCAATCGAATTTTGCTGTCCGACAATTCAAGCTTTGGGGGGGGGAGAGAACAGAGTCCCTCCGTCGAAATCAAAATGAGGAGAGAAATGTTAACACAATGCTTTATTTGTTACAGAGTTTAGACATAACTAAACTCAAAGGTACTCGGTTTTATTACTATTTATATATTTAATATTCTTTTAAATATTATTTGCAAATGTTTTTGTGGCATAAAATGTGAAATCATAAGCTGAAATACTTAATGTTGAATGAAAATTTGTGAACTATGTTAAAGCTATAAAATTACCCATTGAGATAAATACACTAGTACTGGAATTTTCGGGAATGTAGAAACAGTAGCAAAGCTTCGGACGTTCTAAACATAGAAATATGCAGCAGTTACACCACGAAAAGTATCACTTTTCTGTACAACCTAATTTACCCTATTGTATAACGGCATAAACAGAAAGCCATTTCTAATAGACAATACTATAATTATATTCACAAATTAATATGCAGAATGCTTCTAGTTGTGTAGTTAAATAATTAATTATCTAAATGTCAGTGAGTAAATGCAAAAAGACGCAATTACGGACAGTTAAGTACGTTTGAAACCTAGAACACACCCTATGTTAAGTAATACTTAAACATGAAATATTTATCATTGACCGAAGATATATTGTTGTGTTTGAACTTTCAAAGTGCAGGCATGCAAATATTGATAATATTAATAGAAATCCTAATTTAGAGATTTATAGGGAATACAAATTAAGGAGGGGACTAAATGGGGAATCTGAAGTCATCAAAATAATCCTTTGATTTATGAATTCTTAAGAAACCATGATACGAAGTTTCCCTTAATTAAAAGATTCTAGCTTACTGGAAATTCAAGACTTTGCTGCCAGTGGCAGAAAATAAATTCGATCGTCTGTAAGTCATTTACTGGCCTTTACAGCTTCTTTAAAAATCAACCGTTCAATCGCAGACATTATTTCAAACCAAATACATTTCTTTGAGTTTTACGTAACATATCTTGAAGTAGCACGAATTACGTGGGGGTCATATGCTTCTATTCATCTGCAGACACTACGTATAACGATGCAGTAATTGACAGGCGTTAGAATGGTTGGATTATTTTATACTTTACAAATAATGCGTCTGAAATTTCCTATCTCATCCTTAATATCTACAGATTGTGAAGTGCTTTAAAAATATATAAATTAAGCTGTATATGCACTTACAACCTAATTATTCTAATGACTTTTTTTAAATTATTGATTTTCATTTAATGTCGCCGACCAGCCGCCGAGCGATGAAGTCGCCAAAGAGTAAGCGATAAGCAACGGAGGACGTGGGCACTGTCCCTTTACCAAAAGGTTAATCGGTATAGCACCACGTCCACCTATATCTAGAGCCTAAAGAGGAATTACAAGACGCCACGCGCCGGGCGCCCAAACCCAGAGCCAAATTCAACCCGGGGGCAGTCCAACAGACCAAATGCCCACGAAAGACAGTCCCAACAACCGCCCAGGCCCCACATTTATTAAATAAAATAACAAAAGCATGCAGGGCCAAAAAAGGCGAGTTTGTACAATAAGCAAAAATTTTACAAAGGTGTGATACACACAAATATAGAATATACATAAGCTAAAGTACAGTCTGATGTTGGGCAGCCCAATAATATACAATGAATAAATATAGACAGTAGAATTAGACTTAATGACAATATAACATAAAAATAGAGAACATAGTGAAATAATGAATGTAAATGATTACAGCAATACACAGAGGATATACCAAAAGAAATAAAAATAAAAGAATACAATGTAACAGAATGCAATAGCGGTACAATACACTTGATCACGTGGTATTGTGGGAAAAACATGCAATAAGGCTAATTATACGATTATGAGGAATAAAAATAACATATTTAGCCTGCATAAAAGTTAACGAATATAAGATACTATACAATACTATACAATATTACAATACAATACAATACAAAAAAAAAAATTAACATATTTAACCTGTACTAAAAGCCAACTGATATAAGATACTATACAATACTATACAATGCCACAATACAATACGATACAGTAGATACAATACCACAATATAATACGATACAGTAGATGCTATACAACACTATACAATGAAAATACAAAATACATTCAGTGTTGGTGACACAAAAATACATTTAAAATTGTCATGACACTAGTGATGAAAATACAAAATACATTCAGTGTTGGTGACACAAAAATACATTTAAAATTGTCATGATACCAGTGATCCTAATGCAGCAAATAAATTGATGCAGTTACCTGCATAAAAGATAACTTATATAAGATACCATACAATACTATACAATACTACAATACAATACAATACAAAAGTTAATTAAACGATTATAATGAATAAAAATTAACATATTTAACCTGTATAAAGCCAATTGATATAAGATACTATACAATACAAAACAATACCATAATACGATACGATACAGTAGATACTATACAATACTATACAATAGAAATATAAAATGCATTCAGTGTTGGTAACACAAATATACATTTAAAATTATCATGACACTTGTGGCAAATAAATTGATGCAGACAGTTAAATGTGTTACTATACATTTGCAAAGGATGAAATATAGACTTAAGTATGCCACAAATTATGAACATATATTATACCGTGAAAAACACAAAATACATTCAATGTTGGTATAAATACAATGGATATATTTAAAACAATGGATAATGGTTGGATATATTATACAATGAAAATCTCTAGCGACCCCAATACATTCAGTGTTATTATTACACAGAGAATTAAATGTATGATATTACATGGGCAATTGATGAAAAGAAGACAGTAACAGTATAATGTATAGCCAAATATGCAAGTATATGGTATACCGATGTTTAACAGCAACTGGCAAACAATGTACCATTAATACGCCCAACTAGATATGCCAAGATATTATATACTATTATACAGTGAAAAACGCAAAATACGTTCAATGTAGATATTATCATAGTGCATTATGAGGGAATACAGACAGTTATATGTTTGATAATACATGGGCAAAAGATAAAAATAAAGACAATAACATTATTATTCATAGGTAAATATGCAGATTTAATATATTCAGATATTTAACAGCACCTGGTAAAAAATGTACCATAAGTACATTGATACCTGCTATGGACAACAAAGAGACTATTAGGACAATACATATGCAACAGATAAATATGCAAATTCAATATATACAGATATTTAACAGCATTTGATAATAAATGTGCATATGCAAAAGATAACATTATTATTCATCGGTAAATAGGCAAATGCAAGATATACAGATACTAAACAGCACCTGGTATTAAATGTACCATAGGTACAAGGACAGCTGTTATAGACAATATTACCTGGTTGCACTTAGAAAAAGATGCTGAGAGAGAATATACAAATATTTGACTGCTGCTATACACAGCGACTTATAACAGATGGATTACAATAGATTACAATGGTTACAAACACTTCAGAGCATAAAAGTAGATGGGTTATAATATATACAAGCAGTTGAAGAAGTTGAATATGTCGATATTATAAGGCACAAAGATCAAGTCCCAGATTCATCAGTTTGTCAATTAAACGGACTATCTTTTTGACTTGATGCCGTTGCTTAATCAAAAAACGACTAAAGGCAGTCCTATCCGTTGGTGGAAAAGGAATATGGAATTCAGTAGTAAGTGGACAATCGATTAGATAGTGTTCTGGATTGCCCAGTTGTCCACAACTACAGAGTGCTGAGGAAGAGAGTCCATGTCTCTCGAAATATAAGGGAAAAGGCCCGTGGCCCGTAATGTAGAAGATCAGCTGTGGTGGCATGATTAATCGGTCTAAATCTACTTTAGGGACATGGGCAAATGCTCGGCGACCAGTTTCCTCCGAACTCCATGCATTTTGCCACAAGGAGATGGCTGTGAGAAGTAAGTGACGCTTTAGATTAGATACTGGGCGTGAAACCGTCAAGGTCTGTGTTATCTCGTGATTCTGTGCTGCTTCTTTAGCAAGCCTATCGACAGTTTCATTACCGTAGTTCCCCACATGAGCTTTTGTCCATTCTAAACAAATGTGTAGATTTTTATGTCGAGACAAGCTAGTTTGAATGTCCACAATAATGGGGGATGGATGCAGAGGATTTAAAATGGCATACAATGTGGAGAGACTATCGGTAAGAACATAGGAATGTGAATATCGATGATTAATGATTGTTTGTATTGCTTGTCGAATAGCAATAGCCTCACTCTGGAAGACGCTGTTAAAAGAAGACAGATGGCATTTCCACTGGTGAAGAGTTGTCTGATCTTGCAGTATGGCTATATATGCACAGCCAACCTGATCTTCCAATTTAGAGCCATCAGTATAAAAGACCAGATCAGCATGAGAAACTTGATGACTCGGTTTGAGATTAACTTTAACTCCCGTACCATAGAGGGAGGGGTGTTGATCTTCTCTGTTTATTGCTGCTTCATAATCATGGGAGGAGAAAGAGTGATCTCCAAACTGAACTGAACAGCCAAGTTGTCTAATCAACTGATAAGCTGCGTCCTTTTCAACCGCAATAGGTAAAGGCAAGACTCCAGCTGCAACTGCGAGGGCGTTAGTTGGTGATGTGCGGAAGGCACGAGTGATATTTAAGAGAAATGGTCTCTGTATACTATTTAAATGTCGGACTTTGCGTCCTTGCATTGGTGCTCCCAAATTGCAGCACCATATGAAACAATGTTTTCAGTTACTGTTGCATATAAAACTTTAAGAAGATGTGGATTTAAGCCCCAGTGGATTCCCTTCATAAGTTTAAGGCGTTGAGCAATCACAGCAGTACGCTTCTTGAGATCTAACACATGGGGAATCCAATTGAGTTTGTCGTCGAAAATAATTCCAAGGTATTTAAGTTCACGGTTAATACGAAGACGCTTGCCATTTATGGTTATTCTCGGCTGACGAGTCATAGAACCACCCTTCTTAGGAATGATCAGAATTTGCGATTTCTCTTCAGAGATTTGCAATTTAAAATCTTCACATCTAGTCTGAAACAAAGAACAGGTCTCCTGTGAGTTTGCTTGAAGTTGATCACGAGTCCTAACTCGCACTATGAATGCGGTATCATCTGCATAAGTAACCACAGTTGTATGTTCAGGCCATGGCTACTTAAGGATAAGATTGTATGTCACATTCCAGAGAAAGGGGCTCGCACATGAACCCTGCGGGCACCCTCGAGTCTGATATCTATGTACCAGGCCTCCATTATAGGAAATGATCAAATGTCGATCGGACAGATAATGTGCAAGAGTATTATATAAATTGCGGGGGCAATTGGCATCTCTTAATGCATATAGAACTGCCGGCCACCACAACGTATCGAAGGCGCTCTTTAAATCCACTGAGATAAACGCTGTGTGGTGGCCGGAGAACTTATTGCGCAGGATGGTATCTTGAACTTCCTTTAAAGCGTGCAGTGTTGATCTTTTGGTGCGAAAACCGTATTGAAAAGGACACAGATAATTTGTTGAGTGCAAATGAAATCTCAATCGTCCCATAAGAAGTTTTTCAAAAGTTTTGCCAAAAGCTGACAACAAACAAATAGGGCGATAAGAATCGGCACGGGCTGGATCACGGTGTTTCTTTAAAAATAAGATCACCTGGCCAATTTTAAAACATTGAGGAAAAGTTCCACTATTGAATAGCTTATTAAACAGGCTTTGGAAGAGGCTGAGATTGGTGCTAATAATCAATTTGACAATACGATAGTCAACACCATCTGGACCCGGTGCGCGCTTATTAGGGAGTTGGCGTAAGACTTGCTGAATTTCTTGAGTAGTAAAAATAACATCGTCTGGTGTTTGAAAACTAGAAGTTTGATTTCGAATAGTCTGATGAAAGGAGGAATCAGTTGAATTATCATCTGTAGAAAAATCCGTATCAAGGACTTCTGATAGAGTTGATTCAGTCAGGTGACTATTAGGACTAACTGTAGGTAAAAGATGGAAAGTTGCTGGCTTAAACAGCTTGTCGGTCGCAATCTTATTATGAATACCATAAACAGATGTTGTCTCAGAACAAAATTTGCGCCAGCTAGTTAATTTGGCACGTATAATCATTTGTTTGTAACATGCTCTTTCCTGTCGGTAAAGAAGCAGAGTATTGGAGCTGATATTATTTCGACGCTCTTGCTTTAGCCGACGTCGAAGAGCTCTACATTTTTGTTGTTGAGTACGAAGCTGAGCATTCCACCAATTTAATGTACATAACTTCTTAGTGGTACGAATAGGCAAAACACTATCACATATTATTCGAATGGTAGCCATAAGATCACTAGTAAAATTTTGTAGATCTTCACGAGAATGCAGAGATTGAAGACGAGAATGATAAGAGGCCAAATTGGCTTGAATGGCTGTAGTAAACTGTCTGACCTTTCGGCCAGCTAAATTATAACGCCGTATGATTGAGGTGGCTGTAGTTCCCGCGAGTGAAAAACGTATATAGTTATGGTCTGATAGACTTAGACCCTCAATTACTCGCCAATCTTGAAGAAGAGAGGCCATAGGCAAAGTAGACAAAGTCAAATCTGGCCAACCATGTGAATGTTGACGATCAAAAGTCGGAGGAGCATCATGTGAATTATGTTTCACGAGATTAAAACTGGATATAAAATCTTCCAGAAGTCTACCCTTTACGTCCGTAGTAGCATATCCCCACGAAACATTATGAGCATTAAAATCACCAGAAAAGAGCAAATTTGGAATTTGAATTGAGGTCAGTAAATCTTGCATCGCAGAGAGCACAGGTTCGATTTCTGAGGACGGTGAGGAATAAATGGAAACCAGAAGGACTGTCAGATGATGAACTTCCAGAAGAACAGCAACAATATCTCGCTGCGCAGTGACAAGTAAAGGAGACCAGGAAGAATTACAATTGACAATAATTGCACGGGGTGGAAGTAAAGGATCTTCCTTTTGATATAGTGTCCAGTGCAGTGGAAAGCCAACCGCCTTACCATTTAGACAATACGGCTGCTGGATTAAGATGAAGTCAATATGTTCAGAAGTAGCATATTCTACAGTCTGTGCCGTCGCAGCTCGAGCATGTTGAAGGTTTATTTGTAGACATTCCGTCGGTAAAGTTCGTTGCAGAAGAGTGGTATTAAGATCTTTTTGTATATGATCCAATGAAGAATCAGATACTAAGTTACCTGATGCTAGACTATAAGGATTGAAGTTAGTAGTCTGTGTTTGCCCTGATGAGCTGGACGCGACGTTGATAGTCTGGACAATCGGGGTGGTAGGCGGGATGGGCGAAGTCATATCTGGTACCGTAACGATTATTGGCTTCGCCACAGTTGATGCATTCAGGTGTTTGAGCTGTGCAATCTTTGAGCCCGTGATCTCCTGCATAGTAGGAGCAGTATTTTCGCTTACTCTTGCATTCTGTTTGCACATGGCCATATTGCTGACAGGAGTAACATCTTTTAATTCCAATAAATTCAGTGGCTCTGTGACCTTGCCAGCCGACGAAAATTTTTCGCCGACGCATGACCGCAGCAAAACCTGGGGAGTCACATTCAACAGTCCATTTAATGTATCCCTTCCGTCGCTCCCTGAGACGGAATCGCATCGTGAATGCTGTTTCTGGCAATCCCGTGGCTCCGCTGAGTTCTGAAAGTACTGTTTGCGGTGTGATTGATTCCGGCAAGTCATGGATAGCAATTCTTGGTTTTCTTCTGATTGGTCTACTGACATCTGCTGGTACATCAGAGCGCGTGAGTTCTTGTTCGAGTATCGCAACATCATCAGGTGTTTGACAGAAGACCTCCAAACCTCCGTTATTTATTTTAGTAATACGATCTATTCCAACTTTAAGTTGTGAGAGCGGAACTTTGGTATTAAGCTGTTTTTTAAGCGTATCACTAGTAGTGTCAGCTTTAGGACGAATAATAAGGCTAGGCTTTTTAGGTCGTCGAACAATATCCGCAAAAGATGGAGCAGGAGCCAAAGCCTGATCAGCTGTAGATGGGAGAACAGGTGACTGGAAAGAATGTTGTCGAACCGCTTCACAGCAAACTATGGTAAATTGGTGGACTTCAGCGTCCACCAATTCTGGAATAGGTAAGCCCTCAGGCCCCTGTAAGGCCAAAGTTTGCAAAGTTGTCAGAGATTGTAACAGATGCTCTCGAAGATCCGAAGATAAGAGGATTCTGCCACCTCTGCTGGTGGTAGCTACTTTGCGTATATCAGCACAGAGTAGTGTAATTTTATCCGCATAAGGTAAGTCAGAGTCTAACAAATCGGGTGCGCTAGTAGCCCCCTGTGATGTTTCTCTGGCAGTTGTTAAAACAGATTTACGGGATATTATAAAGTATTAAAGAGCAGTAGTAAAACATAGACTAAAAGTGCAATGTCCAAAAGTCACTAAGAACGATCAGATTAAAATGTCTATGTGACACGTGATAACAGAGAATAATACAAGCAAAATTCCTATATAACTAATCAATATACACAAAGTAATGTTTAGACAGCAGAATGACTAAAATTTTAACTGACTCAAATACATATCGAGGTATATTATCAGCAGTTATAATAGCAAGACACTAAATATAGGCAGAGATTATAGATTTCAATCTTCACAATATGAAACAACTAAGTCCAGTAAAATTAATTAAATTACATAAAAAAAACCATAAAATAAAGTGAAACAATGCTTAAGGAATATTATAAGACAGTTGAGAGATCAAGAAATATACTTAAAACACTATTTTAATCAATACAAATGTCAAAAAACGAAAACCGAACACTTGTCGAGTGAGATTCGACAATAGTCTAATGACGAGAACTGGATCTCGACAAAAAGTTCAACTTCTCGACAATGTTAAAAATTTCGCGAAAAACAACTGCCAAAAGGACAAACCCTTTGGAGCAAATACATATGAAAATACAGTTAAGCCTATTTAAATACAGGGTGAAATTTAGCATAAGTGCATAAAAACATAGCTATTATATACTAACTCGTTAAATATCAATACAAGATTATATTAAGTAATACAAAAAGATAGAACTTAAAATTTAACACATTTTGAACAAAACCCGGTATGAAAATCACTAAAATTTGAAGAGTTATGGATTTTTGAAAACAATTGTCTAATCTCTGGACTTAGAAAATTTCAAGCAAAAAGTTAAGCCTACCTCGGTGCCACGTGTTTGGCCGGCGGTAACCTTCCGTAGGGAAGGCGGCGAGGTAAGTGAACAGAAGTCCGCTGAAATTGCAGCAGCCTATAATCCTTTGTTATTGCACTAAAACACTTATATCTCCGTAAAAAATGGTCACACACACATAAACAAAGTATCCACGCATGTAGCAGATATTCATACACACTTTAAAACCAACGGCGCACTTTCGGCGGCAGAATTTCCAATAGAAAATCTCGAAAAAACAGGAGCGAAACGACGTCCGTTCTCTCAAACATATCTGGCTCAGTGTCGCCAAAGAGTAGTAGTTCGGACCTGAGTTATAGTCCAGGGCAGGGATGGGCAAACATTTTCGGTCGCGGGCCGAAAATCGAAAGCAAAACGTTTGGCGGGCCAAGATATTTTTCTAAAATTAGAAGAACAATATACAAGTATTACAATTTAATTATGTTAATGAGATAACTGAAATTGCGATTTCATTTTTAAATTTACTTATATTGAGGTTCGAGGCGTGATGTACTGATTCTAAGGAACGAAGCTAAATGCGCATGTGTCAGTCTACTTCTGAAATAATTCTTTCTAAGGTTTACGGTTGAAAACACTTGTTCACATATCTAAGATGAAGCAAACATAGCACTGATTTTCTGGGCGTGAGATATTAAATTCGGGAAACTTACTTTCGATAATGATTTGTAAAACTCTAACTTTGGCATATTTAGAAACAGCTGCTTGAGATGATTGTTAGATTGCAGCTCGATTCAAACTGCAAATCTGACCTCACTGCTTTCCAGTTTAGGTTGAAAGGCATGGTAAAAAATTAAATTCTGTTTGAATGGCATTGAAATCTTCACATCTTCGTTCGAACTTTTTGCAGTTTTTTCAAGCCATCTTCATAATTCTTAAGCTTCAATTACTGAGGGTATTGAATTTAACCTCAAACGAGACTAGCTAGCTGCCCAGCAAATATATTAAGATTTACTAAGTTAAGATTACGTTCTTTCTAAGAGGTCTAATACACCTATAATTGGATTCCTATATGTCTACTCCCCGAGAAAGAGATAACGCTTGTTGACGTCAATCCATAGCTATAACTAACAAAGAACTTCCGCTGCTCACACTTTACGAATTAAAAGCTGTCTGTGCTTGCTATTTCTGTCATTTTATGTTTTGTAGAACAAAAATAAAGAGAGTAAAAAGATCATCAGTCCTTTGAAAAAAGGAAGAAAAAAAAATATTTAAACAAAATAGAAAAGGAGATGGATATATAATACATATCTCTTTTAATTTGCCTCGGACGGAAAAATTTAAATTCGCTCCATGGGCCGGATAGAACCTTCCGACGGGCCGTAGTTTGCCCATCCCTGGGCCAGGGCAACGGGCTCATTGCATGGGCGTTTTCGCGGTTTTCCCTATGTGTGACGTGTTTTTGAGTCATGTCCCCTTAGAAAGTCCTCCATGAAGGCATCCCTTCCTTTGAGAAGGTAACCCTCGCTTGCCTCCATGATCAAATTAATCAAACAAAATTTCCATTTAATATATTGTTGATTTTAATTTCTTAATACTATTTCAGATTTATTACGTTCAGTTTTAATTTTATGTTCTGTTATAGTTTTATGTTGTGACGTTTAGCAATAAAATGTAAAGCAATACTGAACAGTACAGGCTCCATGGATAAAATTGCTAAACACAAATAATATTTTGACCTTGGTTCTAATTATAGAGAGTAGACTGGCTGCTTGAAATATTTCGTGGTTATTTTGCCATGTCTACCGTGAACACGAAAATGTTTTCCGCTGTTTCTTCAAGAAAGCATCCTTTTTGTTATTCATACAAAATACACGAGAGAGCACAGCGTGTTTTTGAAAATTATTAATAGAGTATAAACTTACTTTATATCTCACTAGGCATTTTAATTTGCTTTTATGAAAATGCAATGCCATGTTTTGCAGAGTTTTTTTTTTTTTTTTTTTTAACAGAAATATCGCTGAACACGCTAGTCGCATGGAATATTTTGTGAAATAGAAAGCCGTCAGCTTAGGAAAACCTCAGAAGAAATTATTCTTCCTCTTAAGAATAAAGCCTTAAGCACGTTCACTACAATTCTAAAATAAAACAATCGATGCAACTTTAAAAATAAAATTAATAAATAAAAGGTGTAAATAGAATTGTATCTCCTAGCTTCTGCATACTACAGTTCGATCACGAAAACCATTACCATGATCTAAAAGCACACATACGAATCGATTTATTTACAGTAAAGCGCAGGTTTTTGTTGCGATTTGCGACAGAAAGATCAGATCCATTAAGGTTCTTTCCAGAGGTTTTATGTCATTAATTAACTGATTTGATATTGTCATGTCATACTAACGTTTGTATTTTTTGGTTTTAATATAAAAAGTTCTAATTTCATTGCGTTCGTGACATTTCGTTTCATTGATAGGTTGAGATATCCTTAGCAGCAGAAGAGGTGTTTATCCCACGGCTCTCAAACAGCTTTCCAAAATCTAAGGAGGTTGTAGATCGACGTTTGAACAACCACCTTTTTAAAATGTCAAACTCGCAAAACTACAATGGTGATCAATCAGGAGATTTAACAGGGATATGATTGAAAGGTTGATACCTCTTTCTTGTTCCATTTTTTTCAGGAAGCTTACAGTAGATTTTGACGTATCGCTGCTTGCTTTGTCTTTATGAAATTCTACCGATTGATCCCACTGTGTGTAAAGAGAAGGTATTTCGTATTTGAAAACTGGGCATAAAATATGTTTTTGATAATATGTGGAGTTTCTCTAAATATTCTTCTCCACTTTCTTTATTTTTAGTTTGTTATTATATCAAAAACTAGCAACAATCATAAATCTCTTTGAAAAACTTCCTTTAGATTCCTTGAACCATGTTTTAAGATTTTTTTCTCTCCTCTCTTATGATAATAAATGGATGTCTTTTTATTCCAGTTATTTAAGCACACCCAAAATTCTTCTATACTGACAAAATTTTTCCATTTTTATCCGCGTAAATGTTTTCCCTAAAGAATTCTTCCAAATGTTCTGTGTTCCGCGGTATGTAACGGAGAAAGACGATGCACATCATCCTTTTTTGGCCTTTTAAGTATTCAAATCAGCATTAATCGTTTTTACAGTTGACACTGACCATTTTAATGATTTTGCAACTGTCCTTTGAATGAGCGGTTGTCTTTTAACATCAAAGTCCTTAGTTTTGCAACATTTGAAACATGCTGTCTTTTCCTTGAATACGTATTTGACCAATTTTTCCATTTAAAGCTAAATTTTGACTTTTGTTACCTTTTCTATTGAAACACTACCTATTGTAGATTTAGATATCGAAAACCATGGCTTTCGCAACGTTTTTTAATAACTAGATACGAATAATTTTCTTCGTAAAGAACACAAACGTAGCCTTCCATCCATTGCTCCTTTAAAAGCGCCAATTTTGCGTGAAGAAAAAAAAAAAACTGTCGAGATCAGACGATAATTTATATTCCCAAAAATACAGTTTCAGTTAAAAATAATTCCAAGAGAAAGACATTTTTACAGCAATGCAAAATCGTCTAAAAATGTGCAAACAGACTCTGTCTAACTGTAGTGTAGTTTATGTTCAAAATAAAATAGACATTTTCTACTATTAAGAAATGATAAGAAATAGAAGCAATTACAAGTAAAAAGTTTGAGCCAGTTTGTCTTAAAGATAATGGTGCGGGCTAGTTTTTCTCCTTTTAGATAGAGGAATGAGATAATTTCCTGGATTGAACCTTGAAAGGAAATTACGACCATTAACTTCTCTCAACAGTTCCACGCTTAAGTAGGCTAAACCAATATTAGGCTGCTATCGCAAAGGCAATTAAATAGTAAGAAATAATGGTAGAAGAATAATCTCTTCTATAACTTTTTGGAATGGCATAGTAAAGAAACATAAGGATCAGCAAATACTTATCAGGGCATCATTTCTAAATTTAGAAGTGCCGAATTTTATGAAATTTCGTCAGGAAAATTGAAGGGAAATAAATAAATAAAATTGCAAACGGTGACTAATATAAAGATAATAAAGGCGTTGTACACCGGGAAGAAATGGTTTCTAAACGAAATTCTGGGATGTCACATGAAATCGCGTTTTTGTTATGGTCTCTAATTCTTTCAAGATCAAATGGGTAATATCCGTAAACATTCCTCTTCCCGTAGAGATATCTTTCAAAAAGGGATTTATTTGTTCTTCAAATGCTCATGTTTTCTTGATACGTTGCTCTTTCGAGGTGACTGAAAGTTTCGTTGAATAACTTGTAGGGTTTATATTTATTTTAACTAACATTTATTTTAAGCTATCTTTCTTGTCAAGCCTTTACTTTCCCTTAGAATTGCCAATGCCAGAGTATGTAAATTGTAGTTGAACTATTCAAATTGTAGTAGAACTATGTAAATTGTAGTAGAACAGTCTATTCAAATTTTAGCAGAAGTAAGTTGAGTTTGAATAGAAGGGAAACGAGTTTGATTGTGTGCTTCTCGAATCGCTAACATGAAGGTTGCTAGGTAGAAATTTAAGAACACCGCGCGTTTCGGCCTGTGTGCCTATTTCGGCATTTCGTTGAATCTTCAACTGCTTAATCAGTAAGCTTGCGGAATCTCAGCTGTATCTTAGAATGCGGTTAAGTTAGTTACGATTTTAGAGCCTCGTAGGTAGTGATCTCGTTATTTATCCATCCTGTCATTTATTTTTAGTTTCACATTTCTGTTTTGTTAAACCGCCGGGTCGCCGTAGTTTGTGAGCGTCAAGTGAACGCAGCTGTTATTTCTAAAGTGGAATAAAAAGGGATTTAAACCCTTCTTACTAGTTTGTGTAATTTACAGTTCATAGCAGTCACTACCACTGTTGCTGACGAGTTGGGGCCTCGCAACACTATAAACTAGTACCAATAACATGTTTACTAACTACCAGAAGAAACTTTTCATCAGTAACAGTGTTTTTTGCTTACATTGCGATTCAATTTACAAAGAAGAATTGTAGCTTATCTTAGTTTGAGTTCCAGCCTGAATTTGAGTTTTATAAGGAAATTCAGTAGCATTTTAACCCCCCAAACGGGATTGTGGTTAACGAAGCTGACTTCCATACCGAAGGGCTCGGGTTCGGATCCCGCATTGATCCGTATAAATATATAGTGTGTGTGCGGCATGGGATCACTTTAATTAGGCGGCGAGCCCAAAGTCCTCTGGAGAGATTGGAGGTAGGGGACGACGGGTGGGAGACCGTTGAACACGTCTCCCCACGATGCCTTCCACAAAATTGGGGTCAGAACTGAGCAAAGTCGTACTGTCACCTATATGGTGCTCAAGGCTCTTGCCAACGACAGGCTCAATCTTGCACTCCTTGCCACGACGAATTTCGTGGCCTTGTTTTGATGTTCCTATCAGACAAGTCAGGTAAGACACACAACAACCCATTAGCATTTTTGTACAATACTCCTTGCGAATATGGCTTAATATACATTTGCCAAACAAGAGGAACCTGGAAATTTCGCACTAAGGAATATGAAAAAAATGTTAGGAAATATGAAGCATGTAAATCTTCCATATTTAATTATTACTAATAGGAAAATTAAATTTTTCGTTTCCGTGCAGCCAAAAGCATTTAAAACATATCTTGCACTGGCAAAGTTGATTTACTAAAGGAGTTTCACATTCATAAAAATCTTTCAGTTTCAGTTTAGTGATCTAAATTTTCATCCGTCTTTACCTTCTACGTATGAAGACATTGTTCTACCTTTACTTTCAATTTTCGTCAATCGAGGATGCAAGTAGTTTTATTTCCTCTTTCTTAGCTGTAACTTTCTTGAATTTTGTACCTACAATTATGTATGAGCATATGCCTTCCATTCGTCAGTTTATTACAGTTCAAGAAGGTTCAATGAATATTCGTTAAGTATAGTCCTGTAAATATATATTGATCTTTAACGATCAAAAACGTACTTATATTTTGCGAAGCAAAAACCTCCTCTGAGTGCTGAAAAGAAAATGTGGATATTTATAGTGCGAAGATTTTATTGTACCTGCAGCTGAATACATTACATTCTATTCGCTCATTAAAATCAAGAGGTTAAACATGGGTATCATGTCAGTTACATAAAAGGTATTAAATAAAAACAAGTACTCAACGTTAGTTCCCTTAGCAATTGAAAGCTTAAATAAACTGTAGGATGTCTAGCTTTATACAGTAGGTACGACTTAATTTGGTCATGTTTATCCATGACTGATAACAGTAAACGATGAGAAAAAATATCGAATAGATCAGCAGCAGAATTTAAATAATTTAATATAATATGAAGTATATACAAGCACAAACATATAAATATTTATTGTCATAACGTCTAATTAGAAAAAAAAAAGCATTGTTAGTGGATTTTCTGAAAGCGTTGTGAACTGCGTCAAATATTTCTAGAAATTATTTGACTAATGCTATACCGCTAATTCTGATACTCGAAGATCAATCCTTATATCAGCATTTATAGGAAATTCGCCAATTTATTCTCTAGGTTCCTCAGGACGTTTATTATGTGATGTGCTCAGATTTGTTTCAGAAAACCGCTGGCAGATATCTTCTGTTATTTTCTTCTGTCTGATAAAGAGAGACCTGTCTCTGATCGTTCTTGAAATCAATATAGTTATTAAAAGTCTGCACCAAACTAAGCAAACTCTTTTGCCTAATTTTAAAATGAATGAACAAAATAAAAATCAACCAGTTTGTTGATTTAATCATTTATTTGGTGTTATTCTTTATTTGGGAATATTTAAAATTTATTTGGACCTTAGTAAGAGAATTTACTTCTGTCTGAAAGATTCATTCTATAACATTTTGATAATATTAAACCGAATTGTTCATCACAATAAACAATGCATTTTTTATGTTCTCTTTACAAATGGGTAGGATTCCGGCAATTCCATTACAATATAAGAATGATATCATTAACCGCAATCACATTAATTGGCGCCTACCATATATTTATTTTTTATATCCATAATGAATAAAGTAATCGCAATTTCAATGGCCAACATTGTTACAAAGTAAAGTTTCAGTTTTATAGGGCAAGAAACCAGAAAAATTGCTATTTAATCAGTGAATTTCAGGTTTTGCCCTCTCGAGTTTATCAGTCAGTTTTGAAATTTCGACTTCTCAATCTGCATTATAAATTTCTAACATCTGAGAAATGTACGCTCCTCAAAAAAAAAGGGACAGTGCTATATCTCCCGTTCTACTGGGCCGATTAACAAAACTCACACTGCGTTTTTCATGTCTCGAAAGCGCGACTTAAGATATATATTATATTTATATATAGCACTATTCTAACATAGGTATTTTGACACAAAATCGGACTTTTTCTGAAATAACATATCAATTTTTTTCCATATTTCGATTCTACGACTCAAATTATGCCAGAATACCAAGTTTTGTAAAAATCGTATCTGTAGTTTTTAAAATATTAGCTCTCAAAATTTTATCTCCTCAATGTTAAATGAATTTGGTAAATATTTATTAATATCTCTTTTTTTATTAAACTTTTATTATTTTTCCTTTCACATTTCGAAATTTAGGCTCATTCCAAATAAAATGTACCCATTTTTTGTGTTTTATTTTTTAAATTTCCATTTTTAAATAATTTTTATAAATTTTTCGAAAACCTTTTGAATTATAACCTATAACAGTTTTACCATCATCTTAAAGTAGGTGTATTTTTAAGCATATCTGCAAAAAATTAGACTTTTTTATTCAAAATTTTCTACGATATACACGAATTTGCAAATTTTCGCGTTTTGAAATTTGGCATCTTTTTTTTTTTTTTTTTTGAGTGATAATAACGCCAAATGTGGTTTATGGATTTTTGTTACAGTGAATTGCCACAGCTATTTTTAACATTAAATTTCAAGTAAAATTTTACGGAGAATTAATAATATAAAATATTTTTCCTCAATGATGCATAATAAATATCTATTAATACCATATGAAAAGCTATTTTTTAAATTATATATAATATTATTCAAATTTTTAACTATTTGTTTTAATTCCTCTCTTTTTTCCTTTTTTAAAAAAATAAGAGTAAATTTTTACCTTCGGCATTTTATCGTCTGCTACTTTACTTTAACTTCGTTTAAATCGATATGTCTAAAACTGAGAATTTTCGTTTGATGTTTATTTGAATTTTATGAATATATGTCATAAAATATTTTGAAAATATTTTATGACATTAACTGCATAATTTATTTATAAACAAACTGTTGTTCAGGAAGTCGCTGAAAGAGCGGCTGATACTAACATCCATAACTTTTAAAGCACAGTATATTTTTATAGAAACATAATATTTAGAATAATCATTTTTATAAATGTCAAATTAATGGAAGTTCAATGGTTATGTAAAAATGATCTGCAGCTACTTAATGGCTGGATAAGTAAGCAGGTTCTGTGGACAAGTAAGAATAATTATATAAACGACACCCAAAATTCTGGATTTAATTAACAACGAGGATACGATGTTTATTAAATGAATTTAAGAAGTTTTAAAACATAAAAAATCAACTCATTTTTATCCTAAAATGTATTTTTGTGCGTAGCATATTTTCATTATATCCTTAAAATTCTAATTTAGAATGTAATTGTCAAGAACTTAATCCTAATCATCAGTAATATAATAAGTAATTATTCGGTTATTAATAAATCCTTCTTATAAAGTAATTGCAAATATTTCAAAAACTTTCTGTCTGAATGCAAATATTTTTCTATGCAAATATTTTTAATTTTATATTAATCACGATTGCGCACAATATTATTTATTTACACTTCAATTCTTACCGTCAGCTCTAGTAGAAGTTACAAATCAATTATATTTCATTAAGGATTGGATTGGATTATTTAATTGTGGCAAAGCACACGAGGGCTATCTGCCTAAAGGGAAGGATGCCTTCGTGGAGGACTTTCTAAGGGAAACTGGCTCGTATACACGTTACACAGGGGAAAAACCACGAAAACGCCCGTGCAGCCAGCCCGTTCGCGGGATTCGAACCTCAGACCGAACTATCAGTGTTCAGCATCTTTACCGCTCTGCCGCTGGTGGTAGTTAATTAAGGAATGACCATCTAAGTTTAAAAACAGCGTACCGTAACAGCAATTCAATTATTGGCGCCGCATCTTTCATGTTACTCCCGATTGGCAAGCTACATGATTTTTAATGAGTATTCGGGTTTTGCGAGTAACTTCACTTGGAAATCGTGCTTAAAGTAGATTAGTTAGTTATTTGAACATAGAAAGAACATGGGAATATTTGGTTAAGATGCTTTCATAGAGAACCTTTGTAAAGTGATCCTAGAAAACTACGAAAACCAAACATGCAGCCTGGGTTAGACTTCGCAACAAACAATTAGTATTTAACAATCTTCAAATGCTAGTCAACTGATGAGGCTGCAATTAAATCTCGAATTTAATATTTTATTTGTAAATATTTAAAATATTGTTGTATTCTTAGACACAAAAAGCAGAATTTAAGTTTTGTTAACTCGTTAGTAAACTACCAAGCCGTAGTGCAAATAAATATTCAAATTCTTTTGCGATAATTATATTCACTTAATATTCTTGAGATATGAGCTAAAGGAACGTTCTCGGAAGATTAAAGAAGTGTTTGAATCCAGTGATATAAGCTTTATCTTACAAGCTCAGGATCAAAACAATTCTGCAATTGCCCGAGTACTTGAATTGTAAATGGATGTGGATTAAGCAGATGACTTTTAATCTTACGTTATCAGGTTCAGTGTTCCTCCTCACTTGCTTGGGGAACATTAAATGACCTGACTCGGGACTGGGAGCTTACTAAAGCTATGTTCAATAAAGGTGGGAAGTAGACAAGATACACAGGAAGAGTATACGAAACCCTTTATTTTTCTCTCTTTACAATGATTTCCGGACTTCGGAATACAGAGACCAACCACTTGTGGTCTGAACGTAAGAATATAAAAATATTAACTAAATTCTAACTAAGCTAACTTTGGATTAATAAACAAGTGTCTACTTGAAGATTGGCCGTATATTAACAGAAAGGCCGTATGTAGTACAGAAAACTTTTAACACTACGATACGTTTAAAATTATCAAGAGGATTAAACCTCTGGCCTTGAAGGCGAGTAAAACTGCTATGGCAAGCGGCCTGCTCCTAATCACTCCTTCCTCTCTCTTGCTTGGCAAAAAGCCACAACTTAAGTACTTGGCGTTCGCAAGACAAATTTGCATAAATAAGTTAAAGCTTTTAATTCTGGTCGGAAGTAGAAAATAAGAAGTGATAGTAAAGATTTAAAATAAAATAAACGTTAGTAAAATTTAAGATCCTTACATACTTCCCGTCAGAATTAATAAGTTAAAAACTGAGGTCTAAAACGACCTTGTTGAAAACTTTTAGCTCTAGAATCTAACGCGAGGCCAATCTTTTACAAACATTTCTCACTAGAAACTAGAAATTTAAAAAAAAATCGTTTTTACATTATCAATTCCATGGACAATTACTTTTCATCTGTACTGCATCTAAACAGGAGCTTTTAGTTGAAATCTGGTTCCTTCCAGACATCTGGAAGGAAAACTAGTTTAATGAAATGTTACACAATTAAATGGCAAGTAACATGAATATTTATATTTCTCTTAACATTCTTATTTCATTCATGACTTTATTTTAATTATCTCTCCCCGTGCTCTCTGACGTGTTGTAAAAGAAACACCAAACACGAATGTGTTAATGTATACGTGTTCAACACTGCCGCCTACAATCAAAACACTAACGTGTTAAAATTCAACATAACAAGACCTCGTAACACACCCTATCTCCAACTCTAAACCCTGAGGTACTATTCTGAAAGTGGCTAACTTTGAAGTGTAGCGTCAGAGAGCCTAACTACATTCATTCAACCTTTAACACATGTTCACAATACTTTTCTCTCTCTCTCTTTTTTTTTTTTTTTTTTTTTTTTTTTTTTTTTTTCAGTCACACTAATAAGTTAAAAATTTTTGGCATTACTTTCACTTTTACCATATCACAGTATTTCTTAACATTTAAAATAACAGTTCACATTGTATGTAAGAACATATTAACATGCCGTTAATTTTACGCATTTTAAAACATACATTAGTAGTACATTGTTAGCTTCTATTCTTTTCCAAGCAAGTGCCAATTCTTCTACATTGGAATACTACATTTCAAAAGTCTTTCAGACTAAAACTTCTTTCTTGCCAGAATCTTTTAAATAGAATTTTATACAATAACTTTTACAATATTCAAACATTTACACATTCCTATTATATATTAATTTTAGTTTTACTGGCGAGTAATTGAAAAACATAATACCAAAATAGGTAACAACTCATTTCTCGCCTTTTTGGCGATAAAGGTAGACCTCACATGAGGTAAAACGTCTTGAATTCTGCCACTTGCAGTAAGAATGAAAGATTAACTTAAGGTTGCAAAGTAACATAAAGTTTTACTTATCTTTGTGATATTCGGACATTCTTTTTTCTGCACAGTCCTGGAAGATAGCGAAGATTAGCGTTTGGTTTATCTTCCTTCTTGTGCGGGCTCGCCCTTCAGTTCCTTTCTCTATGAGCTTTCTTTTCCTTCCAGTTCGGTCACCCTTGAAGACCTTCTTTTTCGCCTCTGCCTGTGGTCTTGGCCGTTTGATGGCAGCTGGTCTTGGCGGAACCGGGACACTTCTCTCTCGTTCCTGCTTGGATGTCGTTGCTGGCTGTTCAAATTTTCCTTGTATCTTTGTCTCCGCAGCTGGTGTTCCTTCCGCAATTCGTCGACATTTGCTGCGTAGACTCCTGTCCGATGGGTAGATCTTCCGTTTGGGAGCCGGGTTATAGTTGCCATTATTTCTCCTGGCTCTCTTTGCATTCGTCGTACTTCTCCCTTCTTCATTCTGGGGGTGGTCATGCGCTCTCTTTTCTGGTCGGTGGAACGGCTTCTTTTTCTTGTTACCTTAAATTTTCCAACGGGGAAACTTTTTTTTCAATTGCTCCTGCCTCCTAACGGCTTGCCCTTGTGCTTGTCGTTGTTCCAGCTCTGAAGCTTGTGCCTGCATGGCCTGCCGTGCCGGATCCTGCAAAAGATCTTTAAATATTTGCATTTTATTACGGTCATAGAAAGGTTTTATCTGGTCAATGTTTGCGGAGCATGTTTCACCATTCCTGGCTTTTAACACCACTACAGCGTGAGTTATTTTTTCTATGACATATGGTCCTTCAAATCGTGGAAAAAATTTGGCGGTTTTATCCTCTGGTGCTGAAGAAAGTGAATGCTTAATTTTTAATACTTCCTCTCCTACTTTATAAGTTACTCCCCGTCGTTTCATATCGTAATAAAGTTTTTTTTTTCTCTGTGCTACTTCAGTGTTCTTTTTTGTTTCTTTAATTAATTTTTCTATATCACCCATTTTAAATTCTGGGGCTCTTTGTTGAACATAAAATAATTTATCTAACGGCGTTATAATCTTTCAGCCTAAAAATAACTCAGCAGGAGTTTTGCCCGTTGTATCATGTTTTGCGGTCCTAAGGGCGAAAGCTAATTCATTGACATAGTTATCCCAGCTTTTATGAAAACTTTTAACATAACTACGGATAATTTTCACTATATTTCACTTGACCCGTTCCGCATTATTTGATTTCGGCCGATACGGAACCATTTTTAAATGACGACAGGGAAGGCTTTTACTAAGGCAGTCTTGAAATGTTCGTAAGTATAGGTGGGACTTCTCGCTTGACCCAAGAGACTTCTGCCTATACATTTGACCAATTAAGCGCTTGGCCCCTCAAAGCGCTGGTAGCTAAGGTGACTTTCTGGAACTCATGCACGGGATACATCATGAAGTGGTCCTCCAATTTTTCCAAAAAACTGGTTACCGGTGAGTTTCCATCAAATGTTGCTTCTGGTTTCATCGATGCCCGCATGGTCTGGACGATGTAACCAAATCCTTCCAGGGCGGCAGCTGGCATTTCTGGATTCTGAGCCGCTTCTGCAGGCAGCACAGGTTCTTCTTGAAACTCGGCCATGGTTATTCTTCTTCGTAGGGCGCCACTATCAGGTTCAGTGTTCCTCCTTACTTGCTTGGGGAACATTAAATGACCTGACTCGGAACAGGGAGCTTACTAAATCTATGTTCAATAAATGTGGGAAGTAGACAAGATACACAGAAAGGGTATACGAAACCCTTTATTTTTCTCTCTTTACAATGATTTCCGGACTTCGGAATACAGAGACCAACCACTTGTGGTCTGAACGTAAGAATATGAAAATATTAACTAAATTCTAACTAAACTAACTTTGGATTAATAAACAAGTGTCTACTTGAAGATTGGCCGTATATTAACAGAAAGGCCGTATGTAGTACAGAGAACTGTTAACACTACGATACATTTAAAATTATCAAGAGGATTAAACCTCTGGCCTGGAAGGCAACCAGGAACCGAGTAAAACTGCTATGGCAAGCGGCCTGCTCCTAATCACTCCTTCCTCTCTCTTGCTTGGCAAAAAGCCGCAACTTAAGTACTTGGCGTTCACAAGACAAATTTGCATAAATAAGTTAAAGCTTTTAATTCTGGCCGGAAGTAGAAAATAAGAATTGATAGTAAAGATTTAAAATAAAATAAACGTTAGTAAAACTTAAGATCCTTACAACGTTTTCAATAAGAAAAAGGAATTACAAATGTTTTGTATTGCATGACAATGCATCTTTTCATTATTCAATAACCAGTCGTAGAACCGCTTGTGTTCCGAAAAATAAGTATGTGTACTCAATCTTCCTGCATGTTCTTCAAATTTGTCTTCTTGTATTTTTTTTTCTTTCCCAAAAACTAAAGTTGCCTCTCAAAGGAAAGATTTTCGACATTGAAGAGACAAAAGGAGGATGACATCTACTTTTAGAGGCATGTCAAAAACAGATCTCTACAAGCCTTCTCTTCTATTACATGTTGTGCAGTCAGACAAAAAGTTGCATCAGCGTAAATTCTATAATCTATTTTTATTACACTCTGAGTACTTCATTAACATACAGTAAATATATACTAAATCTTTTACTTTAGCTTAAGTAATTCGGAATTTTTGATGGAATTGTTGTCGGAACTAGGACTTAGAAGATAAGTCAAATTAAATATTTCGGTAATCCAATAAATTCAAGGTCGAAGTTTCAATATTTTACTTTCGGAGGGGAGGAAATTTTTTCAGTTTTGTTTCATTATCCTATGTATATTTGCTTCGATTCTTTATTTTTCCATAAAAGCGAAAAATTTACGCATGGTATACATATAACGCATAGCTAGAAATTAAATTTAATAACATACAGAGTGGTTATAATTAAAGTTCCACATTGAAACGGTCATAAAAGAAAAACTACTGGATCAAATGTTATCAAACTTGGTAAGCGTGTAAAGGAGGTCATGGGAATTTATTTTCCGCGAAAAAAGAAAGTTCGAAACCTCACCACCACGTGGGAAATGGCGCTGTATGCAATATTGTTAAACGAAATATGGGTCGGAATGTAACTTAACCTTTTGTTACATGGGTTTAATATGTTATATACTCTTAAGAAAATTTGAAATAAGCAAATTACCATTTAAATGCATTAAATTGGACAAGAGTCGAGTGTGCCATCTGGGTAAGTGAATAATTCGTCCGTGTAAACCACGAATTACCGATTAGAAAATGTGAGATCGCAAATCACTCGCACAAGTGAGTACAATCTGGAAATCGTTTTCTTACAGAACGCTAATTTGTAATTTTTTAATCCTGCTGCATTCGTTTGCAAAGCAGTCATTCCACACCGTTTGGTGTTGTATGACAGCTAGTTTTATAACTGAAACATTCTTCTCTGAAGAGCAGTCGACAACTGGACCACTGTGTTTTTAGCTCACTTAGAGTCAATGTTAAAATGTTTCGTGATACATGAACTGCAGTAACGTGGCATTTTAGATACTACAATTTTTATGCAGGGCTGGGCCCCACCTTACGTGTGTCGTACAGTTACTTAGGCAACATTACATGAATGAATGTCTTATAAGCCGAAACATCCCCTCTTCCCACCAGACCTCAACCTCTGTGACTTTTGGCTATGGGGTTATCTCAAAAGCACTGTTTATGGTGATAATCTAAACAATTTGGCAGAAATGAAAAATGTGATACATTGACATGTCCGTAACATTCCTCCTGATATGCTAAGAGCTGCTGTTGAGAATGCAGTAACAGGATTTAACTTGCTTTCGAAAATGCTGGACGCTACATTGAACATGCTTTGTAACACGTTTCGAAAACTATTAAACACATTTTAAACAGATGTTTCCATGTCTTATTTCATTTACAATATTGTATACAGCGCCATTTTTCCCCTGGTGATGAGTTTTTGAACTCTTTTTTTTCCCGCGGAAAATAAATTCCCATAACCTCCTTTACACGATTCCCAAGTTTGATAACATTTGGTCCGGTAGTTTTCCTTTTATGACCATTTCAAATTGGAACTTTAATTATAACCACCATATAAATTAAACTTAAAAAGTCTGACAGTTTGGTTCAAGTCCCAGCTTTAAAATTGCATATAATAATATAATCTTTTATATTAATCCTCTTAGAAAGAATGTTTTAAGAAGCTAATTTTTCTCTCGCGTTATAGATTGTATAAAAACAGCATGATCCTTAATATGATTTAGATTGTTTCAGCCGATATAAGAATCGGGTTACTCGGTGGTACAGAATAAACCCTGCTAGTCTGTTTTAATTCTTTGTCATTTAGCAAAAACCATTTAATTAAAATATTTATCCTTTAAACTTTATTTATAGTTAAAATGACTAAAAAATGAAAAGCTGTCTTCAGCTGAAACGCAATTCATGTAATTGATATTTTAAAAAAAATTGACAAGTTTTCGAGAATAAAAGTACTCATGAAACACAAACACTTAAGATTCAATGGACTGTAGCTTTATTCCTGTTTGGATGGACACTCTTGCCATCGCATACGTGCACCTCCCAGCACGCAGTCAAGCACAATAATGGCCGCTCTAGCTAACCACGTTGCTGTTTTCTCTCACTTCTGCCTTAACATACCGCCCGGGTTGAGCATTTGTTACATAGTTAACAATGACCAAAATTAAACAATTATAAATCACCATATAGTCCAAATCATATATCACAAAATTTAAATAGGTACACATGAACGAAAGCAATAAACATAATTAACCACAGAACATGAAATGCACAACATCTAAATTAAAATACAATACATATATAATAGTTTTTTGAACTCAGGAAATATACATGAAATTATGTAACATCTACTGGTAGTACAGCTAATTTAGTTATTGGTCTTTTTAAAAAACCTGACTGGGTTCTTACAATACAAACTCTAACCTTTTTATCCTTACTATAAATTACCTCTTCTATTATACCCAAAAACCAAGTCGAAGTAGGCATGTTATCTTCCTTTACTAAAACTATAGTGCCCTTTTTAACGTTATCCTTAGAGAAATACCACTTAAATCGTTGCTGTAAATGACTGATGTAATCATTTTGCCATCTTTTCCCCAAATATTGCCTTACTTTAGTAGTGCGCTGCCAGCTCTTTAAAGAACTATCAGAAAAATCAGTTAAATCAGGCTCTGTTATTGATGTTAAAGATCGCCCGACTAGAAAGTGTGCGGTTGTAAGAGCTTCTAAATCATTGGTGTCATTTGACAAAGAGGATATTGGACGTGAATTTAAAATTCTTTGAATCTGGTTCAAAATTGTCAGAAACTCCTCAAATGTAAAAATCTATCCCCCAACTGCACGCTTAAGATAAAACTTAAACGACTTAACACCTGCCTCGCAGATACCTCCAAAGTGAGGATCCCTGGGAGGGATAAACTTCCAATGAATTCTTTCAGATGTCATATATTTGGTTAAGAATTCATCAGGGTATTTCAACAAATTGTAGAGTCGCTTCAATTCATTGCTAGCCCCAACAAAATTTCGAGCGTTATCGCTAAATAAGAACGCATTTACCCCTTCTAGAAATAAATCGCTTGAAAACAGTAATAAATGATTCTGTAGACAAATTTGAAACGATCTCGAGGTGGACTGCACGAGTCAAGAGGCAAACAAAAATTGCAACATAAATCATGTGCATTACGCTTTTCTTCTGAGTTGTATACTTTATACCAAAAGGACCACAAAAGTCAACACCAGTATGGTTAAAGGGAAAGGATGGATTCACTCTCTCTAATGGTAAATTTCCCATCTTTTGATCCAGCAATACTGATTTTACCTTGGCACACGTAACACATTCTCTTACTATCTTTCTAGCAAGATTACGTCCACTTATCGGCCAAAATTGTTGTCTAACACTATGCAAGAGCGCTTGTGCTCCAGTATGAAAGTTTCGAATATGGTAGTGTAACATAATTAAATGAGTCAGTTTATGATTTTTGGCAGAACAGCAGAGTGCCTTTGTGTTAAAGGGCAAGTTAGTTTCCTGAAGTCTACCACCTACTCTAATAACTTGAGATTCATCTAAAAAGGGACATAAAAATTTTAACTGGCTATTTTTACATACTTCCCTTTTCTTACTTAAGTTCTTGAATTCTTCAGGAAAGCTTTGATGTTTCACTAAGGAAAGTAATTTATTTTCGCTTAATGAAACCTCATCTACTGTCAGATGACCTACTTGTTTTTCCTTGGATCTACAATTTCTTATAAATTTTAAAACATAAGCAAAAACATTAATTAATTTAGCATAACAATTAGTAATACTAAAAATATAATCCAAAAGAGAATTTTTAACAGTTACTGTCAAATTTACATTAGAAATAAGTTTCAGTTCTCATTCATAGTTCTCATTTTAATTTTCAAAGTTATTATTAACACTATTATAATTAATGATCTGTTGATGCAGAAAATTTGGTCCTTGAAACCACAAAGAGTTATCAGCAATAATTTCCGGTCTCAGATCACGAGAAATTAGGTCAGCGGAATTGTCTGCGGTTCTGACATGTTGCTAGCAGAAATTTGTAGTTAGTTCTTGGATACGAGCTACTTTATTTGACACAAACACTTTTAGAAGATGAAGAGATGTAGCAATCCAGGCTAATACAATTGTTGAGTCTGCGTACAGAATAACTTTGTCAACATATAAACTCAAAGATGTTATTACCTTGCACACAAGTTTGGAAAGGAGCTCTGCTGCACACAACTCCAGACGAGGAATGGTTATTACTTTGATAGGCGATACTCGAGATTTGCAGCAAAGTAAAGTCACTTTAACTTCGCCAATTTTTAGAGACACAGCGCAAGTAAATTACTCCATATCCAAACTTTGAAGCATCAGCAAAACAGTGGAGCTCAATTTCTTTAATTAATTCTATTAGAGTGCAACGAGGGACTCTAGATGTAAAAGCCACAGCCTTTGCAGGAATATCTTAGCACTCATGATTACAGGCCCTAGGAAACCTAGGATCAAACAGTTTAGCAATATCTGCCAAAACCGTGCGTTTTGTACAGATTTTTGAGGAACTAGACAACTAAAAGAGTCTTCTCCTGGATTCCATCTTAAATCCAGAGTCTTGTGATGCTTCTTTGGCGATATGAAGCAACTCCAATGATGGAACACAGCAATAACTTTCATTTAACACTCAAAAATGGCGACATACAAACAAGAAGAGAAAACATATTCTAAAAACTTATTTAAAAAAATAATTAGATGCTTCGTGCGAGAAAATGCATGCAGCTCTCGAGCCTGCATTTCAATATTGCCAGTAATCTGTACATTATTTATTATTCATCTATTTCAAATGCACGAGAGATTAATAACGATATTTAAGCTGTTACAGGCTTTACGGTGCTTTGTGAAGATTCTCCAAACCGATACTCTTGTTTTTCGAATGGAACTTATTCTAAAAGATTTTTTTCGTTTGAGCACCACTTGTGCAATTCCGTTTTCGCAGATTGTAGCATGTCTATTAACTGCCGCTGCAATTCTACAGCAGAGCTGACATCTTCTGCACCAGACAAAATGTCATCAACATAAAAATCGTTGAGTGTCGTTTTAGAAGCCAATGGATACTTATCCTTTTCATCTAAGGCTAACTGCTTCAACAATCTTGTTGCTAAAAAAGGCGCTGATTTTGTTCCATATGTTACCGTAAGTAATTGATAAAGTTTAGATGCATCATTCAACGTATTTTTCCAAAGTATGCATTGAAGTTTGCGTTGCTCAGGATCTATACGAATCTGCCGATATATTTTACATATATCAGCAGTGAAAGCCACCTTGTATTTTCTAAATCGTAGCAAGATAGAAAACAGGTCATCTTGAACTACACCTCCATTCATCAAGCAGTCGTTTAATGAAAAACCAGACGATGAAGGAGCCGATGCGTCGAATACCACTCGTAACTTAGTTGTACTGCTCTCTGTCTTATAAACACCATGATGAGGCATTATGTATTTAGGAGTTTCCGACACACACTGCATTTTTTGCATATGCCCTAACGCTTCATATTCACTCATGAACTCACAATACATCCTAGACATGTCAGGGGTTTTGTCTAGTCTCTTCCACAAAATATTTAACCGTTGGGTGGCCAATTGCGAAGAATCACCCAAATGAACATCTTGCCTTAATGGTAGAGTCACTACATATCTACCCTCTATCCCTCTGATGGGTCTTCATAAAATGCTCCTCACATTCTACTTCTTCTTTATTTTTTATTTTGAGAGATTCTGTAACAGCCTCAATTCCTCAAAAGGACTTGATTAGTGAATTTAAGTCTTCCTCGACTTTCATAAATCCACACTGAATCGTATTGCCTGAATTTGAAACAACATTTACACCGGTAGCAATGTATCCAAATACGGAATTTTGAAGAGTTAAATTAGAATTTTGTGGATGAATTTGATCAGCCTTCAATAGTTCATAAAAGCATTCTGCACCTAACAAGGCATCTATTTTCTGGGGCTTGTTAAAATGAGGATCCGCTAGTTTGACCTTTTGCGGAAGCTGTGAAAATGAAAAATTAAAATAATTCACTGGTACTAAATCATTAATTTTATGTACAACAAAGAATTCAAGAGCACGGCGGTAATCACGCTTGTTTGATATCACAGCAGTAAGCTTGGATTTTACCGATAGAGTTTTTCCATTTAAACATGAAATTGATCTGTTAATTTTACTCCCTTTTATTCCAAGCCTATTAGCGAAATCATAGGTGAAACACGAACACTGACTTTCACAGTCAAGTAAAGCTCGACATTCCCGCAAGAATCTTTAACATAAATAATAGCAGTAGATAGTAATACCTCCTTCGAAATCACTTGTGAAGCAGTTACAGACGAACCAATAAATTCCGAATTGTTTATTTGGTTGCAATTAGATAACATTTCAAAACATCTGGCTTCAGTGTTCAGCTCCGAGTTGTGTACTAAAGGGGGGCCAGAATTATTAGCCGGTGCTTCCTCCTTCCCCACACAACTCGCTATAGTAGCAGGTGAATGCGAAATGTCTTGATTGGGAAAATGCAATAAACTACTGTTTTTTCATGTATTTTGAACAGCTGAATTCTGAACGACAGTTCTTTGCAGAATGAGTCGATTAAAACCCAAGCAATTAAAGCATAATTTATGTTTCTTAACAAATTCAAGACGTTCACTTACAGTCATTTTCAAGAAAGATTTACATTTAGACAACTTGTGAAAAATTTTACTTTTACAACAAATACATTTAAAATCTTGACCTTTAACATTTGACACCAAGGACACCTTTTGAATAGCTTGACCCTTTTTTGCATTAAACACATTAGATGACTTTGACGACTGGAAAGTTCTAACATGATTTTTTAGAAATGTAATAAGCTATAAGTAATAATTTAGGTAACTCACTTGTTTTTCAATCTCTTTCCCACCAAAGACGAGTGGAAACATCCAATTTTTGCAGCAAAATATATGCAAGAAATGTTTCTGCGAATCCCTCTATTTTTTGGTCTAATATTTCCAGAGACCTTACACTCACATTCACTGTGTCTACTAATTTTAAAATAGAAGACGGGCTTTCATTTTGTATGGGAGAAATTGACATGAAACGCCTTATCTGGTCGAAAACCTGATCACGTTTATTGGAGTATCTCTCTTCTAAAAAATCCCAAGCAATTTTATAGTTATTGTCACAAATTGTGACTGTTTGAATAATCCTAGCTGCTTCGCCAAGAAGCGATAACTTCAAATACGAGAGCTTTTGGGAATCCGATAATGTATTATTATTATGAATGCTTGAAATGAAAAGATCCCGAAAGCTTAACCAATCTTGAATATTTCCACTAAAAGACGGCAACTTTAATTTAGGTAATTTCATACCTTGTGCACTGGTATTTTCAATTTTTACATTACTTGCATCTTTAGCACTAAATTTTGACATTTGCCGTTTAACCTTAACCCACAAAGTATCAAAGCTCTCTTGAACAGTTTGCTGTTCGGTTACATTGTAAGGATCTTAAATTTTACTAACGTTTATTTTATTTTAAATCTTTACTATCACTTCTTAATTTCTACTTCTGGCCAGAATTAAAACCTTTAGTTAGTTACCACATTTATGCAAATTTGTCTGGCGAACGCCAAGTACTTAAGTTGTGGCTTTTTGCCAAGCGAGAGAGAGGAAGGGGTTAGTCGAAGCAGGCCGCTTGCCTTAGCAGTTTACTCGGTTGCTGGTTGCCTTCCAGGCCAGAGGTTTAATCCTCTTGATAATTTTAAACGTATTGTAGTGTTAACAGTTCTCTGTACTACACACGGCTTCCTGTTAATATACGGCCAATCTTCCACGTAGGCCCTTGTTTATTATTCCAAAGTTAAGTTAGAGTTTAGTTAATATATTCTTACGTTCAGACCACAAGTAGCTGGTCTCTGTATTCCGAAGTACGGAAATCATTGTAAAGAGAGAAAAATAAAGGGTTTCGTATACCCTTTCTGTGTATCTTGTCTACTTCCCACATTTATTGAACATAGATTTAGTAAGCTCCCTGTTCCGAGTCAGGTCATTTAATGTTCCCCAAGCAAGTAAGGAGGAACACTGAACCTGATAGTGGCGCCCTACGAAGAAGAATAACCATGGCCGAGTTTCAAGAAGAACCTGTGCTGCCTGCAGAAGCGGCTCAGAATCCAGAAATGCCAGCTGCCGCCCTGGAAGGATTTGGTTACATCGTCCAGACCATGCGGGCATCGATGAAACCAGAAGCAACATTTAATGGAAACTCACCGGTAACCAGTTTTTTGGAAAAATTGGAGGACCACTTCATGATGTATCCCGTGCATGAGTTCCAGAAAGTCACCTTAGCTACCAGCGCTTTGATGGGCCAAGTGCTTAATTGGTTCAAATGTATAGGCAGAAGTCTCTTGGGTCAAGCGAGAAGTCCCACCTATACTTACGAACATTTCAAGACTGCCCTAGTAAAAAGCCTTCTGAGTCGTAAGGAATCGTGCGAAATTAGAAACGGAACGTTTCAGCATATATCAGCAAAGAATCGAAAATCTCTCAAGCTTTATTTTAAGAAAAATTCACGTCTTCAAACTCTTGTATGGAAACGGTCCGGATCCTGAGATAATTCAAGTGATTTTGCCGAGGTTACTTCCCCAAGTGCAAGACTTTATTGAATTAAGGAATCCGACTAAACTGGAAAAGTTATTTGACCTAGCAATCCAGTTTGAAAGTAGAAGAACGGCGGATATTGAAAGAAGACGCCAATATCAACAACGAAACCAATTTGGTGAGCCAAGACCACAGCAAAGTCAAGCACACGGCTACGGAAGCAAAGCGAATCAGTGGGAAAGGAAACCCGACCATCCAAAAACAGCCGGCGAACGTCGACATTTCAATAGCAATCCAGGAAAAAAGTCTCAAGGCCAGTGGAAAAAGAAGGAAAGCATGGAAATGAAAAAAGATTTAAACTAAAACGGATTTCTGCTGACGGGAGGGTGCGGAAATCCGAAGGCCAAGAAAACCCCTCTTCCTTCAAGTTAAATATTACTGTATTTAAATTTGACTCTTCCGAAGATTGAAGTGTTGGTGAATAACATCCCAGCCACCGCACTCCTGGATACAGGCGCGCAGTGTTCCTGTGTGGCAGAAGATTTTTTTAGGAAGTATTTTCGGAAATACCGCATATATAATTCGGATAATACGACAGTGTTAGCTGCGCAAAGAGGAAGATGTAAGTGCATAGGTAAATTACCGCTATATATTCGTATCAAGGACGAATAAGTAAAGGTTATGTTTTTTGTAGTAAAGAATCTGCAAGCACATATTTTCTTAGGGATAGATTTTTTTTCAGAGGCAGAAGCAACGCCGGATTTTAATGAAGCGTCCCTTAAGCTGACGATTAAACCAGTTCGAGAAGAAAAATTGGAGCCGCCGATGTTAAACCTTGACCACCTGCCTAATAAAGAGCGACAAAGAATCCGAAAAGTGGTAAGTGAATTTGCTTCGTTATTTAGTGATATTCCAGGATTTACTCAAGTTACTAACCATAGTATTGACACCGGAGATTCAATGCCAGTTCGCCATAAAGCATACCGGTATGATAAGAATAAAGAAAAAATTATAGAATGGCACATTAGCGATATGCTACGTAAAAAGATCATAACGCCCATCTCAAGTAGTTATGCTAGCCCGGTTATTTTATGTAAGAAAAATAATGACTATCCATTAACACATCCAAAAAGGTGGCGTTTCGCGATTGACTATCGTAAATTAAACTCCATAACTAAATATCCGGTATATCCGTTACCTATTATTGAAGAAATTCTAAGGAACATAACGTATACTAAATATATGACGACTTTAGACTTAACGACTGGTTATTTTCAAATAGGGGTTAGACCGGAGGACGTGCCTAAGACTGCTTTTATAACCAAGTCTGGCACTTATGCATTCCTGCGTATGCCGTTTGGCCTTTCAGGGGCACCGGCAACATTTCAGCGATGTATGGACATTGTGTTAAGGCCTGTTCTTGGAAAGTCCACATTTATCTATTTAGACGATATTATTACTAGCGATAATCTGGACCAACATGTACAGGATTTAAGACAGGTGTTTTCTTTATTAAATGAGGCCGGCCTAAAAGTTAATGTCGAAAAGTGCAAATTTGCAGCCCCTGAATTAAAATATTTAGGTTACAAAATATCTCAGAAAGGAATCGAGACAGACGAATCAAAAATAAACGCTGTGCAAAAGTATACGCCGCCAAACACGGCGAAGAAGCTCTCTTCTTTTCTAGGACTTTGTTCATATTATAGGTCCTTTATAAAAGATTTTGCAGCTATTGCTGAACCATTGTTAAAATTAAAAAGGAAAAAGGCAAGATTCTCGTGGACGGCCGAAGCCAATAGTGCTTTCGAAAAATTAAAACAAGCATTAACGCAAACCCCTGTGTTGAAATTTCCTGAAAAGGATGAGAATTTAGAAATTTCAGCGGATGCTTCGGATTATGCGGTAGGAGCGGTACTTTCGCAAAATCAGCAGCCCGTGGCATTTTTTAGTCGAACTTTAAATCAAACACAAAGAAATTATTCCGCGACTAAAAGAGAGGCACTTGCAGTTCTGTTAGCGGTGCAAAATGTCCGAGTCTATTTTGGAAAGGCGCCAATAACAGTGTATTCTGATCATGCGGCGGTAACCAGATTGTACTCAGGGAAAAACGTATCCCCAATGTTAATAAGATGGGCACTCAAGCTACAAGAATATAATCTGGTAATCAAGCATACCCCCGGAAAGGAAAATATCGTAGCAGATGCCCTATCCAGAATAAAAATAGATGAAGTAGGTAATACTGTAAAGGTGGCAATGCTCACAGCATGTACAATAAATTCCCGAGAAACTGTAATAACCGAACTGGTTAAGGATCCTGAGTTTGGAAGCATTTATGAATATTTAAAGGATCCTGAAAATTTTAGCCACCAAGTTATCGTGGCGATAAGAAATAGGGCGTCCCATTACGAACTAATAGATGGTCTATTATTTTATACAAAAACTACAAATTCCAACAAGGAATTTCGACCTGTTATCCCAGCTAGTCTTACATTAAATATCCTGCAGGAGTTACATAACAGCCCTTTAGCTTCTCATGCTGCTACTCGAAAAACTATCCAACGCGTACGCGAGGCAGTCTATTTTCCTGAACTGGAAAAGTTAACAAGGGCGTATGTCCAGTCCTGCCCATCATGTCAAGCAGTTAATTATATTAATTTCCCCCCGGCAGGATTTCTGAATAGTATTAAATCCGAATTTCCAAATGAAATAATTGGCATCGATTTATTGGGCCCTTTCCCAAAAAGTCAGTTAAATAAAAGTCGCTATCTCCTTGTTATGGTTGATCATTTTTGTAAGTGGACCGAAATTGTTCCCTTAAAACGAGCCTCCGCGAAATTAGTTACTGATTCTATTTTTAATAAATATATTTTAAAATACGGGGCGCCCCTAAAGTTATATCGGATAATTGTCCTCAAATGGTAAGTAATATATTTGAAGACATGTGCCAAGAACTGGGCATACGTCATTTAAAAGTGGTCCCGTATCGGCCGCAATCAAATATAGCGGAACGGGTCAATAGAAATATAGTGAAAATTATCCGTAGTTATGTTAAAAATTTTCATAAAAGCTGGGATAACTATGTCAATGAATTTGCTTTCGCCCTTAGGACCGCAAAACATGATACAACGGGCAAAACTCCTGCTGGGTTATTTTTAGGCAGAAAGATTATAACGCCGTTAGATAAATTATTTTATGTTCAACAAAGAGCCCCAGAATTTAAAATGGGTGATATAGAAAAATTAATTAAAGAAGTCAAAAAGAACACTGAAGTAGCACAAAGAAAACAAAAACTCTATTATGATTTGAAACGACGGGGAGTAACTTATAAAGTAGGAGATGAAGTATTAAAAATTAAGCATTCACTTTCTTCAGCGCCAGAATATAAAACCGCCCAATTTTTTCCACGATTTAAAGGATTATATGTCATAGAAAAAATAACTCACGCTGTAGTGATGTTAAAAGCCAGGAATGGTGAAACATGCTCCACAAACATTGATCAAATAAAACCATACTATGATCGTAATAAAATGCAAATATTCAAAGATCTTTTGCAGGATCCGGCACGGCAGGCACAGACTCCAGAGGTGGAACAACGACAAATACAAGGGCAAGCCGTTAGGAGGCAGGAGCAATTAAAAAAAAGTTTCCCCGTTGGAAAATTGAAGGTAACAAGAAAAAGAAGCCGTTCCACCGTCCAGAAAAGAGAGCTCACGACCACCCCCAGAATGAAGAAGGGAGAAGTACGACGAATGCAAAGAGAGCCAGGAGAAATAACGGCAACTATAACCCGGCTCCCAAACGGAAGATCTACCCATCGGCAGGACTCTCCGCAGCAAATGTCGCCGAACTGCGGAAGGGCCACCAGCGGCGGAGGAAAAGATACAAGGAAAATTTGAGCGGCCAGCAACGAGGTCCAAGCAGGAACGAGAGAGAAGTGTCCCGGTTCCCCCAAGACCAGCTGCCATCAAACGGCCAAGACCACAGGCAGAGGCGAAAAAGAAGGTATTCAAGGGTGACCGAACTGGAGGAAAAAGAAAGCTTCTAGAGGAAAGAACTGAAGGGCGAGCCCGCACAAGAAGGAGGATAAATCATACTAGAATCTGCGCTATCTTCCAGGACTGGGCTGAGAAAAGAATGTCCGAATATCACAAAGATAAGTAAAATTTTATGTTATTTTGCAAACTTAAGTTAATCTTTCATTCTTACTGCAAGTGGCAGATTTCAAGAAGTTTTACCTCATGTGAGGTCTACCTTTATCGCCAAAAAGGCGAGAAATGAGTTGTTACCTATTTTGGTATTATGTTTTTCAATTACTCGCGAGTAAAACTAAAGTTGATGTATAATAGGAATGTGTAAATACTTGAATATTGTAAAAGTTATTGTATAAATTTTATTTAAAACATTCTCGCAAGAAAGAAGTTTTAGTCTGAAAGACTTTTGAAATGTAGTATTTCAATGTAGAAGAATTGGCACTTGCTTGGAAAAGAATAGAAGTTAACAATGTACTACTGATGTATGTTTTAAAATGCGTAAAATTAACGGCATGTTAATATGTTCTTATATACAATGTGAACTGTTATTTTAAATGTTAAGAAATACTGTGATATGGTAAAAGTGAAAGTAATGCCAAAAATTTTAAACTTATTCGTGTGACTGAAAAAAAAAAAAAAAAAGAGAGAGAAAAGTATTGTGAACATGTGTTAAAGGTTGAATGAATGTAGTTAGGCTCTCTGACGCTACACTTCTAAGTTAGCCACTTTCAGAATAGTACCTCAGGGTTTAGAGTTGAAGATAGGGTGTGTTACGATGTCTTGTTATGTTGAATTTTAACACGTTAGTGTTTTGATTGTAGGCGGCAGTGTTGAACACGTATACATAAACACATTCGTGTTTGGTGTTTTCTTTTACAACACATGTCAGAGAGCACGGGGAGAGATAATTAAAATAAAGTCATGAATGAAATAAGAATGTTAAGAGAAATATAAATATTCATGTTACTTGCCGTTTCATTGTGTAACATTTCATTAAACTAGTCTGGAAGGAACCAGATTTGAACTAAAAGCTCCTGTTTAGATGCAGTACAGATGAAAAGTTATTGTCCATGGAGCTGATAATGTAAAAACAAATTTTTTTAAAAAAAATTCTAGTTTCTAGTGAGAAATGTTTGTGAAAGATTGGCCTCGCGTTAGATTCTAGAGCTAAAAGTTTTCAACAAGGTCGTTTTAGACCTCAGTTTCAAACTAATTAACTCTGGCGGGAAGTATGTAAGCATCTTAAATTTTACTAACGTTTATTTTATTTTAAATCTTTACTATCACTTCTTAATTTCTACTTCTGGCCAGAATTAAAACCTTTAGTTAGTTACCACATTTATGCAAATTTGTCTGGCGAACGCCAAGTACTTAAGTTGTGGCTTTTTGCCAAGCGAGAGAGAGGAAGGGGTTAGTCGAAGCAGGCCGCTTGCCTTAGCAGTTTACTCGGTTGCTGGTTGCCTTCCAGGCCAGAAGTTTAATCCTCTTGATAATTTTAAACGTATTGTAGTGTTAACAGTTCTCTGTACTACATACGGCTTTCTGTTAATATACGGCCAATCTTCCACGTAGGCCCTTGTTTATTATTCCAAAGTTGAGTTAGAGTTTAGTTAATATATTCTTACGTTCAGACCACAAGTGTCTGGTCTCTGTATTCCGAAGTACAGAAATCATTGTAAAGAGTGAAAAATAAAGGGTTTCGTATACCCTTCCTGTGTATCTTGTCTACTTCCCACATTTATTGAACATAGCTTTAGTAAGCTCCCTGTTCCGAGTCATGTTCTGGAATGTTCCCCAAGCAAGGAAGGCGGAACATTGAACCTGATAACATATTTCTCAAACTCTTTTTCATCTACTACTACAAATAATTTATCAAAAAATTTCTGAACACTCATTATTAAATTTTTCACATTTATTTTCAAAAAGTTGTAACTGAAATTCATCACAAGTATATTTTTCGAAATCTGAAGTTGCTTTCGTTATACTTTAAAATTCTTTTCTTAATTAAAACTGCTTCCATAATTATCGTTAATTAATAATACCGAACATATATGAGCAAATTCACTTACCTCCGTTTGAGGTAATCCAAATGAAACCGAAATTTCTAAATCCAATCAGACACTAGTTTTTAATTATTGTTATATAGAAAATAATTTTGTTGTTAATACTTTTAACTTTAATACTTTGATTCATGGTGCCGGACAAAATTAACAAAAAAAAATCAAATAACGTAAGCAAAATACTCATCATTCATAATATTCATATATCATTTCGACATTCTTATAAACATTCGTATAGTGGTAGTACAATTTAACTTTTAGGTTTGCGTTGTGAGTAACCTATGCCAAGGAAAAATCAATAACCCCAAATTCAGTTAAACTCCATGTTTTTTAAAAGCCTCCCGGCTCAAACAAATGGAGGGACATGACAGATCACAGTAAATTATGCACTAAATTGAACAAAAGAAACATAGTATATATAACTAACACATTTATTAATTTCTAGAATATTCAAACGTATGATAACTAGGGAAACTCATTAGTCCTTTACAAGTTAACCTTAAGATGCAAATTAAAATATATATCATTTTAAATCTTACACTCATGTTAGGTGTACAATTTTTTTTTACATTACATAACTCACTAGTTTAAATAGAAAAGACAAAAACGAAAAATCACTCACAGGGTGCAGTTCATACATTAAACTCCTATGCCATTATCGACTGATTACTATGGAGTGTTAATAGTTCAACAGTTTGTCCAACTCATTTTGTTGATCCTTCGAAGAAATCGGGAATGCCATCATCGACTGATTAATACGGAGTTCTAGATAGTTCAACAGATAGTCCAGCTGCTTTTAAATCAGGAACGCTACGCCTTCAGCAAAACCAAGACTCAAGGAAAACACAGGTATCAGGATGCTTCCTTTAAATCAGGAACAGTCTTTATCAGGAACGCTAACGCTTCAACAAAATCAAGACTCAAGGAAAACTCAGAATCAGAAATCAGAATAATCTCTAGCCCGGTGCAAGCACCCAGGAAATCTCGGTTTCTCCGCCTCTTTGAGTTCATAGGCTTTCAAAAAAAATCATAAAATTAAATCTTACCAATCCCGAAATTTTATGTTATCTAAATTGAGAAAATGACACACCCATGACGAATTAAACACCAGAAAATCTGTCAATGCAATCCGAAAAACATCTGTATACACAACGTGAGAAAAAGTAGACCCCCCAACTAACAAGCGGAAAATAAGCTTTACGAGCATCCAATTACCCAAGGTTAGTTTAACCCCCACGGTCTTGAAGTAAGAAAACTGCAACCTTAACAAAGCGACAGGAAAACGATTTCCGTTTCACACGCCAAGAGTTAAAAGGGCGACACACAACTCCCAACTGCCTCCATTGTTAGTAAAAGGCTATAACCAATAAACCAGATGTGTGTCCTCGCAACCGTCTCTCGCCTTTGTTACAATTCCTACTCAAGAAAAATGAGTTAAATAAAACCTTAAGAGCTTAAGAATACTTTTCTTCAGATTAAAATACACATGAATACAAATAAAAATATTAGAATAATAATAACTTAAAACATATATTAATAATTGAAATTCGCGACATAACATTTCCTTGTCGAATGCGAAGTAACATATCACACTTTTTTATCAATTTAACATTTCACCTTTAAGCTTTTTAACCAGCACTTTATATCCACAGGCGCTAATCTTCCTCCGGCTCGACGGACCACAATATGTTCGAGAATAAAAGTACTCATGAAACACAAACACTAAGATTTAATGGACAGTAGCTTTATTCCTGTTTGGATGGACACTCTTGCCATCGCATACGTGCACCTCCTGGCACGAAATCAAGCACAATATTGTCCGCTAGCTAACCACGTTGCTGTTTTCTCTTTTCGTGGTTGCCAAATCACTTCTGCCTTAACAACAATCTTAATTTTCTTGTGTGAGCACTGAAAATAACTGTAGAAGGAAAGAAGAAAATTAGGGAGAAAAGTAAGCAAAAATTTGCAGGGAAATTTGGCTGTCAGACATACCAAGATGTTTCAAAAAGTTGGACGCTTTTGAATATACTTTTAGGATACTTCAAAGAATTTAGGCGTTGAAAGCGAAAACACTTAAACGTGTACACCAGCAAATACCATCAATTGAGCTTGCGTTAACAGAAAAGACAAAAACGATATCATTGCAGATTAATGTGAAGAGCAACTGGTTTTAGACTATATGGTTGTATAATTTTAAATTACCGTATATAACATCATATCGTATCATAAATGGATAATTCCATTATTTTCTCAGTCGAATTATTTCAAGATTCAGGAGTTTATCCAGCGATGTATGTGGCTGTTACCTAAAGATGTTTTTTTTTTCCTCCTGATGAAACAGCGGCCGAGCGGTAAAGTCGCTGAACACTGGTAGTTCGGTCCGAGGTTCGAATCCCGCGAACGGGCTGGCTGCATGGGCGTTTTCGTGGTTTTCCCCATGTGTAACGTGTATGCGAGCAAGTTTCTGTTAGAAAGTCCTCCACGAAGGCATCCTTCCCCTTAGGCAGATAACCCTAGTGTGCTTTGTCATGATTAAATAAACCAAATCCTCTTGATGAAACCAGTTTTTACTTTCATCTCATACCTTCAAAATGTTTAGCCTCTAAAGACTGATAAAGGCTCTGACCAAATACTGATGAAATGCATTGAATTGGATTATTAAGTTACGGCAAAGCAGGATTATCTGCCTGAAAGGAAGGATGCCTTCGTGAAGAACTTTCTAAGGGAAACCAGCTGGCATACACGGTGCACATGAGAAAATCCACGAAAACACCCATGCAGCCAGCCCGTTTACCGGGATTCGAACCCGGAGTGAACTACCAGTGTTCTGCGACTTTACCTCTCGGTCGTTTGTGGGCCTTTATGAAATGGAAGGCGATAACTTTATTTAAAATGATTTTCAGAAATACCAAGATATTTCGAAAAGTTGGATGCTTTTTAATATTCTTGCAGAATGCCTAAAGGAAAAGAGCAAGAATAAAGTATAATGCCTGAAGAAAAAGAGAAGAAAAATTAATTTTTGTGTAAAATTTAGTATTTGTATTTTTTTTTAATTTAAAATATTTAATCTTATGGTATTTTATTGTTGCGATTTCAAAAATAACATTTTAAGAAACCAAATGTAGGATAAAATTGTTTAAAGCAATGGGCACAATGGTAAAACTGTTTAAAGCAGTGTATGCAAATCATCCTAAGTTAAAATGTCGGTTATACATCTCTCTTATTTATACATATCTTTTCTGAACGGAACATTGAAAGGCGTGTTAACTGTGCTTTACTGTATTTTCTCTTTTAATATATGTACTTTTCAAACGCATCGTAGTCTGGGTTGCAAAGTATTCTTCCGAAAGAAACGCAATTCAAATAAATAAAATCAAATTCTGGAAAATTTATATTAATAAATATGTTTAAAATGCTCAGTTCGAAGGAATAAATAGAGAATTTTAATACAATTATCTGAAGAGACAATGCAACACACAAACAATTAAAAGTATAAAAATTTAAAAATTACCTAAAATAATAACTATGACATAAATATATATAAAGAAAACTATTTAAAAAAAATAAACGCTGCACCTTTATTTACGCAGTTCGAATAGGTAAATAGAAATTTTTGAAACAGTTATTCAAAAAAAAAAAAAAAAAAAAAAAAAAAAACATGCACTTAAAATGAAAATATTACTTAAAATAATAACAGTTATAATTAAAAATATAATATAAAGAATATTATTTAGAAAAAAGGAACGATGGTGACTTTTTTTCTCACGGGAAAGAAAACTAGGTTGTCATATATTAAGAAGTTCGCCAAGTGAACTATTCTTGGCGCAAACTGAAAAAAAAAAAAAAAAAAAAAAAGTGCCAACATAAATTTGTGAATTTCTCCGTAAATTTTGTTCCAAATTTTACAAAATTTCATATTTAGACGTAATTTGAGTCGTAGAATCGAAATATGTAAAACAATTGGTATGTTATTTCAGAAAAATTCCAATTTTGTGCCAAAATACCTATGTTAGGATAGTGCTATATGTAAATCTAATATATATCCTATGTCGCGCTTTCGAGACATGAAGAACGCAATTTGAATTTTGTCAATCGGCCCAGTAGAACGGGAGATATAGAACTGTCCCATTTTTTTTGGAGCAGTGTACATATATAAATATAGGTCTTAGAGCCACTAACTTGCAAATCGTCGAGGCTTTATAATTATGCACATTGCATTTTATTACTAATTTATTTTTTCATTTTAAAACGAACATTATAGTACTAACACACATTGCTTACCTTTACAATCAGACTTTCAATAAACAATCATTCGAGAATATAACTCGAGACATCCGTATTATTTTTACTGCTGCCACCATAAGAATTTTTCAAAATAAAAATATATAGTTCAAGGAGTTTACAGAATCCTTTAAAGTGTTGTACACTATGTTGTATTCAAGACAGAACTCATTAATGCTTTATATTTTAATGGAAAATGACTCTGTGTACCTAGCATTTTTAAAATGTGTTTAATTAGTTTCAACAAGGCCCACACTTTGTTCATCTTGTCAAGATATTCCTTAATTAAATATTTAAATTCTTTAGGAAGTCCGAATTTTAGTTTTTTTCTATTTGTCCTCTAAAGGCGAACAAAGTAGTACACTTTCTGGCCTGTAACATAAAAAATACTTATAGCATTTTAGCTTATTGCAGTATTTTTGAATAAAATACAGGCTCCAAAATTTAATTATTTAAATTACATTCATTCAATTGTTAAAACATAAAAACTTTAATTTTGCAATTAATAGCAGAAAAAGAGACATTTATTTTCGCTCAAGAATTTTAATTAAAAGGCTGGTATTTTGTTGTAATATTAAAATACTTTTTACTTCAGTAATTGAATTTCATAACAAAGTTACCCTACTGTTCAAGCGTGTCATCACTTCATTAGGAAATCCTAGTGGAATAATCTTAATACTTTAAATTGTTTTCCAATGTAAAATTTCAGCTCGAATGAAACTGCATATTAAATGCTGAATTTCGTACACGTTGAATTAAATCGGATACTCAAAAAACTAAAAATACCCAAATCGTTATAGGTACAATTCCCAACGAAATTGTCAAAATGAAAACCTGGATATCGTTACTTATGCAAATTTGAATCGTATGCCTTTAAAAATGCATACACTCATTGAAATAAATTAAGCAAAAATAACTTCCTTTAGTTTAGATTAAAAAACAAAATGTTCGCAGAAAGCGATTTCGTTTGAATAAATTGCTCATTAGAAGCAAAGAAAGCGCTGTTTTAAAACAACAATTACCGCAGCAGCCAAAGTTCTTGATGGTTTGAAATTAGTTCTTTCTTACATCAACGAAATACTTCAATTATCTTCTTCGACCTTAACTCGCAAGCACTCGTGCCAGCTTTGTGATCACCATTCTATTTTTTCCTTTTAAAAGTTTTGAAATCTGTAGTTTTCCTGAGCAGGGAAGGGAACGGAAATAAATTATGCATGTCTACACTTTTTTGGCAATTCCTCTTGAACAAATTGCTGATGAATTATTTATGTAAAAAGTGTATTTTTCTTGCTAATCATTCAAGAATAGATAGATTCCTTAATTATAAGTAAAAGCCTTGATTTTTATAGATTGCATTAAAAATGCATAAAATTTAATTTTATCTTACAAAAATTGAAAAATACAAAAAAAAAAAAAAAAAAAAAAAAAAAAAAGACAAGAAAGTTGACAAAATTTTAAGCATACATTAATTTATTGTAAACCTGAATTAATATTTTAATAGAAAATATAATTTCAGGGAGCCAGAGTGTCATAAACTGGGAATACTTTCTATTCCCGTTTCAGATTTTTTTTGTGAAAAAAAAATAACAGTATCATAATTCTGAGCTTTTTTTTTTCCCAATTTGTATGCCTATGAAATGCTTTTCTGCAGCTACGTCAGTATTTTAATAGGTTGTCAAATGCCCCTCTTAATGGAAAAAAGGATTAAATCGACTTTCGTTAAAAGTTATAATACTTAGATATTTTTATTATAATTCAGCATTTAGCATGCTTAAATTTTAAGCTCCTTAAAAGATAAAGCATGCTTTTAAATTTTAAGCTCTTTAAAAGACGAATACAAAAGTGCCCTGAGATACGAGTTTAATTCATTCCTGACCGAGCTCATAAGTTGAAATTCGTATCTTAAATCAATTTTCCCCCATTCGAATTAATTAAAATGTGGTTAATTGGCGCCAGCGCTTCCCCCCCCCCGAAAAAAAAAGCTCTTCCACTTTTTTTAAATGTTTTCAATATATGAAAAATATGTTTTTAATGAACAAATATTGTTTATAAGAAAATAAGACATAATAATTTAATTTTTAATAAATCCTAATAAAAGATCATATAAAGAAATAATCAAATGCATACGCACTGAATTCACGTACGACAAAAAATTAATTTTTTATCTCTCATTTTTGCGTAACTTTATTTTCGTCTTCAGTAGTGCTCTTCTTTTTGCCACGCTTTTCACAATTACACCGAAGGGTCTTTCAATAGAAACCTGCCCAAAGATCTTTGTTCCTTTCTGCCTTTTAGAATGTTTCTGAAATGAGTTAGATAAGGGTCATTAAATCTCGTCACTGCAAGACCGGATGCAAAGTCCAAAACTTTTTCCCATATTGCCAAGACATCCTTTATCTCACTTCAAGAGAAAGACTCCTAGACTTCTGGATCCTCTGCAATATTCTTCAGGAATTCATTTGTTGCTGACACTGTACACCCATAAAGCCCGTCAGTTCTTCGGACCGAGCCGTAACAAGCTCATGGAAAGTCTTATCCGAAGGCATGCGTTCACTTAAACAGACAGCTGTCGCGTTCTTTGCCATATTCAATTAAACAAATATTAACGCTTTTCGTACTCTTGCCTGCCTTCAGAGAGATTGCTCGCTAATCCAGGTAAAAATTTTACAGATTTAATAATAGATGGATAATTATTTAAATAATAGATACAAAATTATTTATATTATACGTAGGGCATCTTGAAATCTTACAGATAGCAAATTGTTCTGGAATTTTAACATATTTTCTTTTTAATTCTTGGTGTTCAAATGATTGTATCTGATATTCCGAATCTCACATGATTAAAAGGTAACAGATCGTAAAATTCAAATATCATGATTCCTTTACCTTCTCTTAAATCACAGTTGATATCTTGTGTCCATGATTACTTACTTTTATAAGGTGAGTGAGTGATTGCACCGCTATGATGGCTTTCAACCACGGGCATGAACCAAACGGAATTACATACCATCACAGCGGGGAAAACTCCACAATAACAAAGTCGAATATTGCATATTACTAACCGTTTCTATATCTTGGTAACTGAAGGCGCCAAGCATCATTCTGATTATCTGCTTTAAATTCTGAACATTTCAAATATAATATTATTCACCCTTGTTTCTGCTTACGCAGTGTCTTGAGATTTTCTCTATTTCAACAAGGGCTACTCTGTTTTTGGATATGTTAAACGTCCACATGCCCATGCATAGTCCGCGGGTTTCTTTAAATGCCAGGTTCTTGTATGTACACAATGAACCTAATAATGGTCTGTGTCGCCTTCCTCTCCACATTCGCAGAAAGGAGTATCCCTAAGTCTGAATCTGTAGAGGTATACTGGAAATTATTCATAACCTGTCAAGAATTGTCTGTTTCCGCAATTCCTTCGTAGTGTAAATGGAAGCACACGCGATGCTCCTTCTGGAGGTCCGGAGTTCGAATTCCGGGGAGACCAATGCACATTTTTTTTGCATCGAGCTATAAAGCTAAAAGAACCGAGATAAAAAGGTGGAGGACGATAATTTGTCATCACTAGGATTTGACGATTGAGTCTCCTACCTCTAACCATAACAACCAACAATTCTAATCTAGATCAGTTGCTCTTTAAAAGGAAAAATAATAAAATATTTTCTCCCTTCTTTAAGCATAACTTCATGGGGCAACTAAAAACCCTCTTTTCACGTATACGAGAAACCCAAAGTTCGAATCCTGGCGAAGGCAATGAACATTTTTCACATGTCCTCCGTCAGCAAGCCTGATGGCTTCACAATCTTATGCAATTTATGGCCATGAGGAGAAATCTTATGCCAAGAGTATCATAAATCTTTTATGCCTATGAAAAGAAAAAATATATATGATGTTTATTAATTACGCATGTCAAGTGCCACATGTCCACAAATCAAGTACGGAAACGCAAATCTCAGTTAATTTCTAATTATTTTAACAATGTTGAGATATTTAATTCAATTAGTTTTTAATATATTAATTAATTGCTTGTGCTTAAGATCATAGTATCATTTCATTATATTTCGAAAATACAAGTGCAATTAAAAAAATAATACGCGAAATACTCTATTTTTCCTTCAGACTTCCAAATAATGAGAAGTCGTCCTAAAAATGAAAAGGCTGCTTTTAAACTTGGACACTGACGTTTTAGTAGAGAAAAATGTTAGCACAAGTACTTACTCTTGGGACAGAAAAAGACACGACGACTTACTTTGCACATAATTTCATAGATGCTTGAAAAGAAAGTTACAAAATGCCATAATATAAGAGCGAAAATCTCTCTAAGCATGAATCTAAAGACGCAGCAAAGGAAAGAAAAGTAATTTTAGTTAATGCTCGTATTTCTGAAATCTGTCCTGCGTTTCAAAAAAAGATTTGTTTGCTAAATTTTACCGTTAGCAGTTTTGAATATCCTTCCAGTGTCTGAAAGAGATTTAAAGAAGTCTTAAAACTTTAAAAACAAAGAAATATTTTAGACCGTTTGTTACGAGTTAGGCATAGATCATTTTTCTGCGAAAGTAATTTACTGTGTGGTTCTGCATTAGAACACCATTCATCACATAAGTTTGTTTAAAGTAGGCAACTAGCATTTGTAAATAAACAAAGTTAAAGAATATAAGTGCTTAAAAATTGCAATCCTTGTATAAATGCCAAGAAGAGAATTTCATTTCCCACACATAACTTCAATAAACTATAAACATTATACAGTCATTAAAACTGTTAAAAACAGTTCAAAAACGTAATGTGATAAGCAATTTAAAAACTGCATAAACTTTAAACTTTTATGTTTCAATACAGATGGTTTTTGTTCTAAAACAGTTTATGCCATTCTCTTCCAAAATGCTTAGATTTACGGTAATATAATAATTAGTTATACCTGTCTAGATATCTATCTAGCTGTCTATCTATCAATATATATATATATGTAAGGCAAAAAATATGTAAATAAAAATTATAATTTAAACTAAAAGAAACAGTAAAAATCGTAATAACGTTTTTTTTAAATTTCGCGATTTCTAGAACAATCCATCTTGCATGGCCTGCCCAAAGCATGGACATTATGAGAGTCTTATAAGGTCCATGGAGCAAAGCTGATGACGTAACTCTGAGAACTGAAACTTTTCTAACCTAAACGAAAACCTTCCTCTTAACAGACTGCCATATTGGATAAATGCCCATTTAAGATTGCAGCTCTGTTGATGATTGGCATTTCATTTCTCTGTGCTTTGTCGTGCTGCTAAGTACGCCGTTATTTAAATTGTAATACTATATATAAAACTGTGGAGTGAGTATTCTCCTCATGATCATGTGTATTGAAAAATGAAGTTTCGATAATTAGTTCGTATCCAAGAATAAAGATTATGCTCAGTCCGGCTACCTCTGACTACAAGTCTATCCTTCGAGTGTCATTTTTCTAATTATGCAGCAGTCTCTCCAGGTTTACGTATGTGTATATAAAAACTTGTGAAAATCTGGTTCTAAATTCCTTTCTTTATATATTTACTGATCACTTTTCAGGAGCATAATGAGCGAAAATTCTTGAAATGATTTTATATATTTCTTTATTTTTTGTGTTTATGTATATGTATGTATATATACATATATGTGTGTGAAAGACATAAAATAAAATATTAAACTACTACCTTAATTTGTCAATAGCCTCTTTTATTCCCTATTTCAATTTGGCTACTTCCATTTCCTGACCTAAATTTACTAACTGTTTGTAGTATGTGAATCTGAAGTATGCCATTTCAAAATTTACCCGCATTATGCCATCTTATGTGACGCATACACTGTAAAAAACATTCTGTAACTCGTGGAAACTGGGATGCCATGGGTTATTTGAGTAACAGTAATAAGTGCATTCGTTGCAACTTTGCAAGGATAATGCCTGTAATGGTTACAGATCTTTTCCTTGTCATGTTACAGCAAATAATTACGTAAGCAGAACATATTTTTCCCATGTAAAATCCGAAACGATGTATCTGTAATGGTTACAGATTATTTGCGGGTAATATTACAGCAAGTAATTATGTGAAAAGAATGTGTTTTTCTCATGTAAATATGTAGCCATTCCAGGTTATTTGGTTGTATTATTTCATGAAGTAATTATGTCAGTACAACGTACTTTTCGTATGTAATATCTTAAACTGTGTATCAGTATAGGTTAGAGATTATTTGCTTCTTATATCACATTATGTAACAAAATGAGGTTCACTGCTGTTGCATATATTTGTTACAACTGAAACACTAAATGATATATCTGTAACGATAATAGAAGTTTTGTCTAAAATGATGGCTTATTATAAGAAAGTATGTTGAATTTTTCAAATTATTAACAAATTAATTATTGATTTTTCAAATTATTAACAATCTGAAGAAGAAGAATTTTGATTAATATAAAAGTTTCAAATTGATATGCGTCTCCTTAAATTAAATTGATATTACAACAGAAATCCTTTATATTACATAACAGAAAGGATCAGAAAATTGCATCTGTCCTATGAAATAGCTAAAAAAATCAGTATTTAATGAGGCATGCTCTAGAACGTTTCTCTTTTCAGGAATCTTAACTGAAATAGACAGATATTGCTTTAGATTAACCTATTTGAGTAAATGTATTTCAAGGACAGGATGATATGATCACATTATTACAGTACAAGACATTTTGCAAAGTAAGTCATTTTGTAAAGTTTCTGGTAAGAACTCAAAATAGCCTTTCTCCATGCTTCAAAAAGATTATTCTCTCTCCATCTAAAAAACAATATTCCCAGTAAGAAATACAAAACAGCAGTGAACCTCATTTTGTTACTATATGATTCTTACACACAAAATATGTAATAAATCTTAGTTTTTACAATGCACCCCAAATTGATCAGTTTGTCATCACTTTCATTCTAAATCAAGTTTCAAAATTAATTTTCTTGTAAGTGTACTCTTAAATCGTCTGCATACGGCACTAATGCATTTCAGACTGTTTACGTTACAGGAAATTCTCATGTAACATTTTCATTTCTGTAACTTTACAAAACTTTTGCCTGTAAACAGCGACCTTTTTTATTACTGTGAGCACTAAGGATATATTTTATCCAACTATACAAAATTTCATCAAAGTACCTATCCTTTATCTGTAACTGCTGCTCAATGCCCCCATTCCCACTTCTCCTTCACTCATACTAATTTTGCATATAATGTAACTCTCTGTTTCATCCATTTTCTAAGAATGTTATGAAGACTGAGTGCATAATGCGCTCATAATGATATGTGAATAAGAATGGATGTATCAATAATTAGTTGCGCAGCAGTAAATTATGTCTTGTCTTCGACCAGGTGTGTCTGTAAATGTCTACGCAGTAAAGCCTTTGCCTAAGTGTTACAACTCCACCATACATTACCAACACTACAACGCAATCACTTAAAACGCCACCGTTGTACTAATTATTTCTTGCATGATCTTCCAAGATAAAGAATGCTACGTTTAAAGTTTTCTTAAAACGCTTTTGTTTAAGTTGCACGTTTTCAGAAAAATATTCGAAGCTTCAATTTTATATCGACCTTTACTAAGATATCTTAAATTAATGAGCTATTTATTCTCTCAAAGCCATTTTAACCAGTTAACTGTGATTGACGAGTATACTCGTCATGGAGAAACGATACTATTTTGTGTATTGACGAGTATACTACTCGGCATGCGTATAAAGCAGTGCAAGCAACGCGTGTATAAAACATCGTAATAGAAACAAAGAAAAGAAAAATACTAACACGAAACCGGAGCTAGTGATTAATTATAATAAAAAAATGGGTGGAGTGGATATGAGCGATGGAATTATCATAGCCTACTCCACAGCAAGAAAAAAGCACTACAAAAAGATATTTCTCCATTTCTTAGACATTATGTGTCTGAATGCATTCATATTATATAAGAAAATAATGGAACATTATCGAGTATCAATTTTTTGCTCAAATTTATTGAAGATACTTTTGCGACGTATCCAGCTGAAAGAAATAAATCTACACAAACTCGGCCATTTAGACCTAATGGATAATTGGCTTATTAGGCCATTTAGACCTAATAAGCCAATTAGGCGGGAATCATATTCCGAATTATATACCCGGAACATCGAAAAAAAAAAAAACCCTAGGCGAAGGCGTTCGCATTGCTACAAACGTAAGATCAGGAAGGAATCGCGTTACTGGTGTTCGATTTGCAAAATCCCATTGTGTATAGTACCCTGTTTCGCTGAATATCACTCCACAAGGAATTTAAATTCTTACTTTTATATGTATAATATTTAATTTAATTTATTGCGTTTTTAGTTTAATATGTATGTAATATATGTTTATGTTAACCAAATAAGTAAATATTAGAAATAAAATTTTCAATTTTATAAAATAAACCCACCTTTTTCATCCAATATCTTACCAGCGCGACTTACGTATCTGTGATTGAAGAATATACTCGCCATGGCTCGATTGTGGCGATACAAAACGGCGCGCACTCTTAAAAACGAGGATGCCACAATTAACTGGTTAAAGGAAACCTATTTTTATTGGTAAATTTTGCGTCATGAGGATAAGCTTAAACTCCTGACTAATTCGGATAGAGAAAGCATGTTTTTTGTTCCATGTATCTGCTACAAAACAGGTATGCGTTTCATGCAAAATTCAGTTTCGGATCTTTACTAAAAGGTGTCACTTGATAAAATGTGTCGCAAAGCATATTTACTTGAAACAGATTTTAAGCCTGAAGCTTGAGTCTGTAATTGGTTGTTCAATAGATTATTATTCATGCACTGTTCTTTTGAAAATGATATTCATACACAGCGTTATGAGATGGCACATATCTATCGTATTGAACATAAAAATACCAGAAGAAAGTTAATTAAAAGATTTAAATTATCATTAGTAACTTTATAGTCATATCATAAGTAACTTTAATTATCGTAAGTATAATTTAAATATTACTTGGAATGAACGCAATAAATGAACACTGAATACAACTTCAAATTTAAATTTGTGATTAATTTCTCAGGAAGTTAAATTTAATTAAAGGTGGTAGCTGAATGTTTCAAGTATATTTTGAGTACAAGTAGGTAAGATGAGCTTCAGGATTTCAAGTACTCGTTGTAAGCAATCCCATATGGAAATGAAAACGTTTCCGTGTTTTAAGAAGGAAATGCGTAAAATGCATTAAACAAGTGTTATGAAAATGTAAATAGTGTCCTCAAATATGAAAATCTAAGGACAAGCATAAGATCGATACTATATCATACAACAGAACTTCGAAGAACAAATTGTCAACTCAATTTACATATCCAATGTTACTGATTTTCAACAAACTATTAACTTATTATGCGTAAGGTCTATACTTTTGCAAGTTCTAAGGACTGACATTTTTAATACAAATTCATTTGAGTTTACATCGTCGATTGACACTAAGATGCAAAAGAAACTTACTTACTTACAGTTTTATTTAGGAAGTCTTTACTACTGTCTTTACAAAAAAAAAAAAAAAAAAAAAAAAAGTGTTCAAGCAAACGTTTTTAAACTATAAAGGTGACTTAGTAATAGTCTAGCTAAATTCGAAGTCCTTGAGGGCTAGAATTATGAAGATCTATGTAACTGATTATCGCAACGTTCCAGTCAGTAAAAAGTCCAAAGAAGAGATAAATTTGCCCTTTGTTCCAGATAAAAAAAAATAACAAACGGCCCCTTCTCGGGCTTACAGTAAGCCTCCACTTGGGCTTTAACTCAAGGCAGAAAATAAGAAACTAATCTAGTACTAACTAAAAGAAAATGTGCTGAAGCTGCACAAAACTAATTAACATATTTGGCCCTTATTTAAGATCACTGGCGGTTACTAGCAGGCACGTAACAATAAGACCGAAGAAATAGTAAGACTACATTATTAGCAACAACTTGGACGGAAGGCACTACATGCTCTTCTAATTCTTCTACGCTATTCTACATTCTTCTAGTGAAATGGCCCAAACTTCAGCTTAAATACTGGCTTCTACATTATTTACATAAAACATAATCCTGGAAACTCATTCTATCAGGGAAACGTACGTGTTAAAGGAAAAAGTAAAGGAAAGGCTTGTTCAAAAATAAAAATAACTAAAAAAAATCTTAAAACTTTCAGATTATATATTACTCTCAAAGGGGCGGTTGTTAACGTTTTGTGTGTTACCTTCGCACTTAAACTATAAAAATCAATTCAACAGCAATATCTCAAAATAGTTTAAAAGGAACACATCCTTAGAATTTCTGGTACACAGTATCGCGCGCTGGAGATAATTTTTTTTTTTTTTTTTTCGTACAGTGTTACCAATGTTCGCTTTGAAATCGTGAGTTTCTTAATCAAAAACGCATAAATGCTTTACAAAATATGAAATAGATAATAAAACAAATTCCGAATTTCGGCTTCCAAATATTCATATTCGGGTGGAGACGTACGTTATTCAAAATTTGATGGCTCTAGGTACCGTTGTTTTATGAAAATGAGAGGAACATACATATATTTATGCAGATTCTTCATTATTTAACTTCTTTAAATATAATACAGGGGTCTGAAATAAAATAATTTAATAATTTAAAAAGGGAATTTAATTAACTTAAAAAGGAATAATTTAAAAAGTGATTCGCCGTTTTAGTAAATTGACGCAAAATGCCAAAAGGAAATTAGTCCTTCTGTGCAAATTGCTCCATTGGGCTAATTAGAAAATTAGAATAAACATCTACAACTTTAAATAAGCTTTATTATCTACTCTGCGTTTAAGTGATACGTATTTTCAGATTATAAATCTTAAATAAAACAGAATAATTTAAAATTCATCAAGTCCAGAATATCAAGAATACTCATCAAGAATATCTTATACAAGTTGATAATAAATCCACCATATTTCTTACTTTCCTTCAAAAAATGGAGATTTACTGAGAATTAACTGATATGCTGGATATATTTTTAGTTTCGTAAAATCAATGCATAAAACTAAGTATCTTCTGAAAAATGAACAATATTTTATAAAATTTGAGACTAAATTACTTATGTGACTTGCACGGCCAGTTTATATATCTCTATATGGTATATTTCCCTTTTCATAAGAATTTTCTGAGGTCATTTAATTTTTTTTAATAAATAAATAAAATAAAATCGCATTGTTTCAACAGTTCCTGCAAGTCCAACAAGTGCAATACGCATCATCAGTTGTCACTACATTCGTCTTTTACCGTTCACTTCGTATTCATCAGACGTGTCACTTGTTTAAAAGTCCTGGTTTTTATTATTTCTATCAGGACTGATAGCAATAGTTTTTTTCAGCCCGTAATGACTAAACGAGATCCTTATTCTTCATTTTTGGCTAAGGAAGTAGGAATTTAGAAATAACTGGAGTTTCAACCGCAGATCATATAATATGTTACATTAGGCCTCAGTGACAGTTGAGGCGACAGTTGGCAGCATTTAAAGCAAAAAAAATAATTTTTGTATTACGGATAAATTTTGTCAGTCAGCCCTTCACATTTTTCTAAGTTGCAATTTGGAAATATAAAATGTCTCTTATCTTTTTTTTTAAAGACATTTTGCCTAGAATGCTTGTCGTTGAGTGTATTTATTTTCTATGAAAGTCTCAGTAGATTGTCTCTTAACATGAAATTAATATTTTCATTTAAAATCATGAATAATTAAATTTCATGCATTTTAAGTTGTTTCTAACTAGCTCATAATGAGCATCCTGTAAATCAATCTCGGCCCAGCTAACCGTCTACTTAACTGTCATTCAATGAATAATGTGAAGAAGTTGCTATTATAGTATTATGCGAGTAGTATATATGATCCTTTCCTACTAAACTAGTGCAATCGAGTGAACGGAAATGCTGACAAAAAATTAAAATGAAAACACAATACACAAAACTCTGGAATCCTCTGGAATGCAGAAGAAATTCAAATTGTAGTTTAATCCTGGAGATTGCAAAGAAAAATATTAAATCTGTAATTGTATTCTTAAATCATAAAAAATTAATCCTCTAGGTATAGGTGCTTCTTAAGAGACATACAATATTAATCCACTAAATGTATTCTTAATACATATAATATTAATCCTCTAGGTTTATTCTTAAGACATAAAATATTAATCCACTAAATGAATTCTTAATACATATAATATTATCATCCTCTTAGCTGTATTCTTAAGACATAAAATATTAATCAACTAAATGTATTCTTAATACATATAATATTAATCCTCTAGGTGTATTCTTAAGACATAAAATATTAATTAAGATATAAAATATGAATTCTCTGGAATGTACAAGAAACTCACATTGTAGATTAATCTTCTAGATTTTGAAGAAAACTGAAAATCCTCGAGATGTATTATTAAGACACAGATTATTAATCCTGTGGAATGTATAGGAAACATTGGGAGGAAGAGACCAGAACTTTTCGTCTAAAACGTAGAAAATAAAAAATAACTAACTTAACTAAATAAGAATTAAACTTAAATTCTGTACAGAGACTTTCAACGCGAAGATTGGCCTTTTGAAACTACGTAAATACTGAGCGAAATGCAAAATACTACAATACATCTCTGTATGTCAGCAGGAACTAAGTTCAGGCCTTAAAGGCAGACACGAACTGACTGAAAAGCATGCGCGTGGCAAGACAGCAAGACGTCTCTCTCTTCTCTTGGCTAAAAGCACTTTCTTAAACACCTTTACAGTGTACAACTCATTAACATAAAATTCCTGCTCGTGCTTATTCTGGCCGGAAATGGAAAATTAGAGAGGATAGCCAAGTTTTTAAATAAAATAAGTGTTAGTAAAACATAAAATACTTACAGTTTGTACATTCCAGTTCACAAACACCTCTTAGAACCCTCTTAAAACATGAGACTGGAGCTGTTCTGCTCCGAAGACTGCAAACATTAAAGATATTTTTCTGTAAAGTAGACGCAAAAAAAAATATCTGTAAAGCAATGCCTGATATTCAGTTTGTCAAATTTTGAAGAAATCTCTTACATGTGCAGTAATCACTTATAAAAACAAATAAAATATATATTAATACAAAAGAACCTGAAGTGGATACATCCTGCCCACTGATGCCTAGAGAATTCTTGATTGTAATGGCTCACTGAAGAAGATTTTATTTGATTAGATGTAAAGGCAAATCAGTATTTAGCCAAGGCCGACAATATTGTGATCAGTCCATGCAACAATAAACGAAGGCCTGCCATATTTCCTAGACATATCACAAAACTTTTTAGGGTATGTGTAATATCCTGAAACTAGTTAATCTAATAATTAAAAAAATCCCAGTAAAGTAAGGTGCAAGAAGCAAGTGAGAAAAAATTTACAACTGAAGAATCGAAAATTAATGATGTATAATAAAGGGGTAACTTGTTCAAAGGGATAACTCCTTTACCTATTAAACCCTTCACATCAATCAATAAATAATATCAACTGAAAATGACTAGTGTCAGACTAAATTGCTTAAAAATGTTTTCCTCTCATACCTCAATCCTTAGTATAGCTCTATTTTTATTAATTATTTTCTTCTAGTGAAAAAGCAGCAACTTTCTTTTAAGATTTTGAGACTGTATTTACATTAAAATCAGGAGGTAATGCGCTGTAGAGTAAGAGACATGATTAAACGAATTGCCTGTTTCCAACAGTATTGCACTTTTTAACAAGATTATAATCTTAGAAGGGAAATAATTTTAAATCAGTCGGGAACCGGGCTGGATCAGTAATAATTTGGATTAAATCAATTCATTATATATTGTAATATTCTTTCGAAAGAGTATGAGTTTCAAATAATTTTTATTTTTCTCGACAAGTAATAATAAACTACGTATGATGTTACTAAGTCACTGTATGAAGCTTTCAACACTAACTTTCGTAATTTATTTTACATGTCCATCAGTGAGCTTAATTTAATCTTGCTGTAGTTTGAGCGAGAGACGGGTTCAACGCAAAGATTTTTTCACAAGAAAGACGCAATGCTTCCTCCTTTAGCTTTAAGCAGCATGAAAAAGGGCGAGACAGAATATTTCTGACAATTTTGTGCTGGGAAATCAACTGAAAGGAATAACTAAAACCTCTACTAAGAAAATACGCAATCCAAATAATGGTTCTTTTTATTCCATTTATATTTTACTATTCCAGAAAGTCGAAGAGGGAGAGGAAATGCATTTGAATGCAAATACTGCGTCTACTTTAATATTCAGTGGTATGAAAATCACTACTAAACTCACATTTACTTTACCATCATAACTAGTGGTGTTTGCTTGTCTGTGTATTTTGAAGTTGTAAGGCCTAGGATAACGCCGGTCATTATCTGTTAAACAATGTTCGCAACAGACGTAAAGAAGATCAAACTTAATTGATAAATCATGCCCAGAAAAAATATTACCAACATTTACTTAACATATAATATGCTATACGATACACATTCGTTTAAAGTAAAAAAAAAGCATTCGCATTCCTTTATGCGTGCTCACATGATATAAATGGTAACATGTACGGTTGATGATCAGAAAATCAGTTGTTCGAAATTCGGCGAGAGCAAAGCTGATTTGTTTCATATTTATCGCTCTAAAATTTATAACTATGCAAAGTATACTTTCTATTGCTAATGTGGATGAATTCAGAATCTTTATAACAACCATGGAATGATAAAATATTGTACTGTGATTGAGAATCAAATGCAGTTTCATAGAATATAAAAAACTGAAACAAAAGTTTACATCCTCCCAAAGCACTGCATAAGCTAGTACGCGTTGCTTCGGGTTGACAATGTATATGTGCTTAATAATCCAGATGGTTATTTTGAGCTAGTATTGTGGAACTCTAATGCATAAGGAGAAAATGCTTCACATTTATTTGATATGAGATTTTCAAATGAAAACTTGCAGCCATTAATTTGAATTGTTCCACTAATGCGAAAAACTGTAGATATGTAAGACCATTCCAAGAGTAAAGAGGAAGAAAGTAAAAAGAAATTACAACTCCAGATATATCACAAAGGAATTCTTTACAGAAGAAAATACAATGAATTCTTACAAATGAAATTTCAGTTAACGGCGTACTTATCTAGGTAGTGTTTCCATCGTACGAATTAGAGAAATTCCTTTTATAAAAATTCCCTGCTGGCACTAGAACGAGTAACAGGATTTGGACCCCAAATTAAAGTATACTTCCTCCATCGTAAAAATATTTTTCTCATTCTCTTCCAACGTTTCGTTCGTGCCGTGAATTTCATCTCAAGTGCAGGTTTATTGTTATATCTGGGGTAATCGTACAGTTTATAGAAGTAAGAAACAGGAAAGGGTATTGACTATGGTAAATTGAGTAAGAAATTAAAATTTTAGTTTATTTTCTGAACCGTTTGCGACAAATTCTTTTCTTGCCGGTAGGTAATGTATTTAAGGAAATAAAGAGCAGTTCATGATATTTCATGATCGTAACAAACAGCCTAATTTCCTTAGACAATTAAACCTTTAAACTACGTTAGTGTGCAGATCTTAACCAAACTATTCACACTAAAATGCGATCATGAAATTGTTGAAAAGACTTTTTCTTTAAGTACAATAAAAGGCCAACTCAGTAGAAAGGTGATGCATATGCAAATATCAGCACCATAATGTCAAAAATTACCTCAAAGCATTCAAAACGCAAGCAGTTAGTACTCACAGAGCAGGACAACTTAAAGAGAAGAAAGAGGACACATTTCCTGTAAGTGAATGTGAAATTTTACGATCTTAGAGCTACAAGAAACATCAGAACGTCTCTATACATGGAACAGTAATTCGCAAGCTTGAGAAGTGGCGTAGTTTGTCGTTTGTGACTGAAGAATGTGGAGCTGATAAACATAAATTTTTAGGAGTTTGATAAAGTATGCTATTTATTTATTAATTTTAAACTTTGAATCTGCTCTTTGCCGTTCTAGGGAAAAAAAGGTGAAGCCTAATCCTTTTGAAACACGCAGGCTAGTGTACAGGAAAGAAAGATTAGTAGCATTTTAATTTCATTTTTCTTATTAGTTCTTTAAAATTGTTCTTTCTAACGCAACATTTACTTCTGATGAACAAAATTAATCTAGGAATCGTAGAGAAATATAAATATGTTTTGGAGGTTGAACAATCCAGCTTTCATTTTCAAAGCCCGCTCCCTCTTAGAGCAAAGAAATTTCAAATTAGGATTTTGCCCTTTAGGTTTTAGAAATGGAAGTTTTCTCAGAGTTTAATTTCAAATAAACTAAAACCAACAATATAATTATTCTCGTTAACAACAGGACTTTAGCAAATAGTATGGAATATTAGATATGTTGCTTTCAACAAAGTGCAAACAAATGTAACGCTGATAAGTCCGGGATTTTTTCACTATTAGTTAAACTAGTTGACTCGAAGATCCAATCGTTAATCCAAAAATAAGTTTACTTGCTCTTTTTTAATTTAAAATCAAATTAAAGAAAGCAACTACATTAAAATTTGCGTAGATAACATACATTAGTAGTTTTTATGCTATAGTGAAAGATAAGAGCTATTTTCAGTTTTCGCAGATTTCACGTTCTCATGTAATTACGCTGTTTCATACTTTTTAACTACCTCAGCCTGTATAACAAGTCTAGAGCTTGTAGAAACATTAGGTATTATTTTTGAAGCAGAAGTGCAAAATGAGCACATCCTTTACTGGGAATCGAACTACGGATCTCTGGAATAGCGCCCAGTGTGCTCACTACTACACTACGAAGGCATGCTAAGATAGACGGGAGAAATATATACTCCCTCTTTTAAAGGGCGACTGAGGTTTTAGTGGACCCAAATTGTAAAATCCTGTGTGTGGAGAATCATAATCCACCACCCATTTAGTTCGGGTGCCACTGCAGAGACATTACGTATTTTTTTATTAACTTAAGCAAGATAAGTGAAAAATGAGCAACGCTTCTGCCGGGAATTGAACCACGGACCTTTCGAATACGCACCGAGTGCGCTCACCACTACACTACGAAAGCATGCTAAGAAGGCGGGAGAAATACCTCATAAGGTCCACGCAGTTATGCCTTTATCGCTAAGTGTCTATTTCACTTTCCAGAATTTACATTATTTATGTCCCATACAAACGCATTACTTATACTAAAAGCTATTATTTCCTTGTCGCGAGCTCCTTTAATTTATTAGTATTGAATGTGCCCTCATTTTGAAAGTTTACAAAAATAAATCACCAGTGCTTATACAATTATATAAAACTTTAAGAATATTAGAAGTGTAATATTAAACATTAAAATGAATTAAAATGAATGGGTAAAACTTCCATGAGAATAAATTGAAAAAGCAAATAATATCGAATTTTAAAATTTAAATAAGAAGGTAAGACGCTTTCACCTAAAATGCGTATTAAAATAATAAAAATAATACATTCTAATATAAATTAATTCTAATTCTGAAGGTTTTACAAGCCTGAAGCAATTATGCATTGGATAATTCTCTTCATGAATTTTCTATAGGAACAAAAGCTAGACTCAAATTACGTTTTGGCATCAATATGCAAATACACATATATATTTCCTTGAAGCCATGAAATGATTCATTCACAAAAATTATGACATATTCGCAAGGAAACTTTTTAAAGACACCTTTGCCTTTGGAGAAGCGAAGCCAGACACTACATAAGGAAATGAAATTAATTCTGCACATTATTCGGATGCAGCGACACGTCATTAGAGTCAGTGGAGCTAGCAGGCGAGAAACATCTTTAACATATTCCTCAGATATCTCAGAATGATGATAAATGCCGTTGCTCGTCCTCTTCGGGGACCGCTCCCTCCAAGAACCCCGAAATGCAAATCTTGAACGGGGTAAAGCGAACGAGAAATCGGGCAGAAAATCTCCCTGGACTTAATGACACATCCATAACTGCAAAATGGTTTTCAGTGTATAAGACTCGGCCACACTTAATTTATCCATCGGTCCCCGCGTGTGTTCGCAAGGTGTGGAACCTCGTAGAAGCATGAAATATTTATGTAGTAAAATATATCGCTGTTTATGCACGGTAGTTGTCACAAGGCATTACATTGGCAATTTTTAAATAAGGGGGGAGATTCGTTCTTTAACATGCATTATGCGGTCTGGCCTTTAACGTTTTCATTTTTTAAGGAAGCAGCAGGTGTATAAATATTCATAGCAAGAAAGCCTTCAATGATTTTATATCGCTTCCCAGCATAGGCGATGGAAATTTTAGTTTCGTTTAATCCGTGACAAATAGATTGAGGGCATTGATCGAACCAGAAAAGAATTTAAAGAACTATTGGAAAAAATTAGATTGTGAAAGTTTTTTTTTTTTTTTTTTTTTTTTGTGCCATAAAATAGACCATAAGAGCTTATAAAATTTGATTATAAATAATTTCCTTAGGCAGTTCTGAAAATAAAAATCTTTATACCTCAATTTATTTTCTAACCTTTTCATTTTAAACAACAGGCACTTTTATCTTGGAATTAAAGTAACGGAGTAATAGATTCAGGGATGATATATCTATATATATATATATATATATATAAAGAAAAACGTCTGTGTGTTTGTTCTCTAATAACTCAGTCATTACTATAGCTGTCGTCACCAAACTTCTTACAAGTCTTTTCTGGGTACTGAAAAAGGTCGACGTCCACTTTTTTCCAAGAAAAGTAGCTAAAATAAGAGATATTAATTAAAAACTCGGTTAAACAATAATTTTCGCCCTCATTTTTCTGAGTGTCAACAGTCTCGCAAGCTGAAGATGAAAATCTGCCTTTATTACGAAAGTTGTCACCACTGCTGCTTTCAAATCCTAGAGTTTGTTAAGAATTTTTTTTTTTTAAAGTTTTACGATGAAATAAAACTATCATTGCCAAACATTAAATACATTATTTCCGATTCCAAAAATTCGTGGGAAACCATTTCGACTATTCCCTTCTTCGTACGACATTAATCAGCCGAAATACTAATTAAAAACTCGAAAAGAGCTAATTTTTGCACTCATTTTACCGAGTGGTAGCAGTCTCGCGGGTTGAAGATAAAAATGAATTATTTCGAAAAATGTTCCGACTGCTCGCTTCCAAATCGTAGAGTTTAATTATCAAAAATTAAAAAATTATCAAAAATTTGTTAGTTTTACAAAATCTGTACATTTAAAGACGAAAGTCCGTTTGTATGTTTGTTTGTTTGCTTTATTGATTTCTGATCAATAATGATAAAATTTTTGTCACATTTAATAGGCTAAAATTGAATACAGGTGAAATATTGGATGGAATTTGATCTTTTACGACCATTTGATCAGAAAGACTAAAATCATTAAAAACTGTGTTCCATTTTTGCTGATATAATGAGAGAAAATTAGCTTATTTTTCTATCGAAAATTTTATGTGGGTACCATATCGCATCAGACTGAGATATGTATGACTTTGAATCGTACTTTTTTGCATCATTATTAGAGAAGGATTACAACGATGTCGTTCTCTCTGTTGTTAGATGCATTACTCTCAATCTAACTCAACTCGCATCGGGTACTTCAGTTAGTATTAAATAAACAACACTTTTCAGAATATTCTGATTTATGTGTCCTATGTTGGATGCTAAATTTCATTAAAATTTATGTAGTTACTTGTTCCATTTTCACTGAGATTATTTTAAAACTCCAGTATGCTTTCTTTTATTCATTGAAATAGTAGTTACGTGAAAGGAGTAGCAATAACGCCAGGCGTGTGTTATTATCACAAGGAGCATAACATATTTTACTAACTGATATAAAATAATTAAACTACACATCTTTATTCCATGATTTACATTCAGTTACTGAATACTTCTAGAAATAGAAAGGTTCCACTTTAAATATCAACGTTTCATAAGCCGCTAAATGATGTGCAAATCTCTACAGTGCTAATTAAAGTAATTATTAGGTGCTGATCTGTTTATCACAGTCAGGAACAACTGAAAAGGTAAAATGCAGCAACTGTTTCCTTCAAGTTTAATTCCCGAAAGCAACTGATTGCACGAGAAATCACGTGATTTTCCCCAAGAGTTCTGCAACACCATCTAATTTTTCAAAGAACCGATTCCAAGTGAAACCCTCAAGTGGCTTTATCGTAATAAATTACTCAACAATTCTTGCATTTGTCGCTGTGCTTTGTTTCATGATTAAGCATCGACACAGGTATATACTATCAGTTTTAAAGGAAAAGGATATGCCGAATTCTTTTTATTTTACTTAATTAAGACACAAATTGTTGTTTGACTTGTGAATAAGTATTTTACTTATTTAATATTTAGTGTTTATTTAAGCATTTTTACAATACTTATTGAACAATAACAAATATTCAGTTTAAATGACACTAAGTAATGCATTAAGTTATTAGTATTATTTAAGTATTCCCATTACAAATCGTCTGCACTCTGTTTTATAAGAATAGTTAATGCATACCTACAATCTACGAGTATAATAACTGCCACACTGCTGCGTCCTGCCTGCATGAGTCTTTTTTTTAGCATGTTATAAAAACAATAATAGCAATTCATCCTTTTGTTAAATTTAATGAAATGTTGCATAATGAACAAAAATCATTTTAAAGTTTATTAAAGCATTCAAGTTGATATATATGTTTTGACAGAAAAGTATAATTTCATATTATTATAAATTTTCAGAGAAATATATGTTTATTTTATGTTTTTCATTACGTTAAAAGAATGTAACGAAAATAAGTAGAATTTTTTTATATTATGTGGTATGTTCTTTTAACATAATATTATTGAAAAATTTACAATACCAGATTTCTTAATAGAAATTATTTTTCGCATTTCTCTTATGTTTCGAAATTATTGTCACCATTACTATACAAGACCTAGCTTTGCTAGATATGTAGATATAAACAGATTATGATCCTAAATGGTTTTGAGTGTAATTTTCCAAATTTCGCATTAACTCAAATTTCTAATTGATCGAATGTTATTTTGGTCCATTCAACCGCATGTTTTCAAAATATGACTGCATAAGGAACAAGAGCTAGAGAATATACCACTTTCAACAACAATTCTTTTTTAATGACAATTGGCAAGCATGCTGTTCATTCAAAATAACTGGTACATACAAAGAAGCAAATAAATAAGTAAATGTTTATAAAAAGTTAATGCCTTTCATTTAACGTTGATTGTTAATTATTATTCCATTTGTTAACTGTATGCTAATTATGGACGTAAATACGCCCAACGTGACATGTTGAAATATTTATAATAAAATTAAAAACTTCTCTAGTCCGAATTATCAGGTTTATATTAAAGCAAATTAGCTTTAGCATCAGAGACAACTACATTACTACTGAGATTTTCATCCCAAGATGCAGTGCAGCTTAATGCTCAACTTTTATTCTTAATGGTAAAATTACAATGCAAGTGTAAAAATATTTGTTTGCTTGAAAGTATAATGATTCTAACGAATTCTTTCTTTTGTAATTTTTGCAAATGCATACAGATTATTACCCAATGGAATTTTAAATCCTAAAAGGATTCTTGGGAGTTTGGAGAAATATTTGAAATTGTAGAATTTATAGAGATGTCAATTAGCTAAATTATTTTCAGAGCATCTGAACATAATGTCATTATTTTCCTTTGAAATAATGGAAAGAATAAATGTATAATCTCTCTGAACAGTATCGAAAATATATTACTCCATTTCTGAAATGAAATAAATCTATTTTTTCCAGCCATAGTTTTCAATACAGAAATATGGAAATATAGGCTAAATATATATCTATTAATTCTAAGTAAATGTTATACATAATTAAACATACACTTTCGTTAGTAGAACGTCGTTAATAAATTAAAACCTGTATTATTTTTCTTTTTAGAAAAATCATAGTAATGTGCTGTGTTTATTATAAATTGTAATCTACTGTTTCCTTAATTGTACATTGATCGAAGTATTTTTGTTTAGCATGTGAACATAAATCTCATGCCTTTGTGTTAATGAACATTAATATTTGTTTGTTTCTTTCTTCATTTAACAATGATAATAGCGACCTAATCCTTCAAATAATTTCTTCATAAAAGGAAAAATTTAATGCATTCTTGTTAAGTAATGCATCTATTCATACGATGAACTCTCATAATACCCTAGTAAGAACTTCTCTTTCATGTCTGCTCATGTATTTATCATAAGTAAACAAAACATATCATTATAGTAAGTGTGTGTATAGAAATAACTAATGGTATCTGTGCATTAAATGTGTTTGGTATCATTGTAGCTTTTTCTTATTAAACACCTCAAAGGAAACCTCGATGAAATTTGTTCTTGATTCTTGCAGATTATGTTCCGGCAGAACAGGAAGTTGCGTCACAGGTTGAACAAGTTGATGCCAAAAAAATATTTTTTTCAGGTTTTGCGAAGAAGTGATACATTAACACAAATGCATTGAGTACCATTTTGAATCATTATGACTAAAAGAGAAACTGATCCTTTTCAAAGTAGAAGTCCCAGTTGCGAAAACAACCACTTACCTGGGCATTGTGTTAAACGAAAAAGTAACATGGATGGATCATATCAAAAATGTAAATAGAAAAGCTTTGAGTGTGATGAAACATAACTTCTCTATTAGGAAGCTTTTCGAGCCTGGATTTATTAAAGAACAAACGCATTTGGATCTAATTTTTCGTACACTTAGTCAGCTGGGCAGGTTATTCTAGAAAAGACCTCTCGAATTTGCAAATTATGCAAAACATATTGTGTGCACAATTATAAATGCACATTTTTGTGTTTCTAACGATATCTTACATAAGGACTTAAAAATTAAATATTGAGAGGGGGTCGTTTTAGATAGGGTATAGAACAGTCGTGTATAGTGTAATACGTATTTATTAACAGGTTTAAGTTACATACGAACATTACACTTAACTTTAAAAAAATACAGAGCAAGAGTCTGATACAACCTATCAAGTTAGACGCTTGGCTTTTACTAAGTCCTTCTCTGGCTACTCACCAGCGGGCAGCCTTGTTGTCACAGTTAGTCCAACAGCTTATGTTAAATGATTGGTTACAATATGTAATAGATTTTTTCCACAGAGAGAATGAGAATTTCCTCAGTAAAGCCACAAATTGCACTCAATTAAATAACAAAAATCAAAAATTTAAAACTTTTTGATTACGTGATTTTTGTAGAAGTTTTTGATGAGGCCTCTAACGCCTAACCTCACCAGTGACTCAAACTTCATAGCCTAGTACATCTTTATACGCTGCGCTTGTACATATTTTCTTTATATTGTATTGTATGAATTTGGTCTGATATTTTATTAACATTTTTTGTAATTTTATTGTATTTCTCGCATTTATTTTATAATGTTTGTCTTGTGTCTCTTTTTTTTCGCATTTTCATGTATAGTTGTCACTGACACACTACACTTGCAGATTTTACTTTGATGTTTTGCTCTGTCATGCTTCTCCTTTGTTAACTGTTTAGCTTGGATGCAAATCTTGAGACGCCCGCCTGGTCACCGCCTCTTCTCCACTTTTAACTTCCTTATTCAGCGATCCAGACTATTCTACGTTATGCACCTTTAGAATATTATCTTACAGCCGGATACGTTGTACCTTGAGCGATATCCCTGCTTAAAAGCATGGATGGATTTGATTGGATTGAAACGTAAACTCTACGCATACACTCCTATATTTGTATATATTGTGCATAGTTATTTTTGCCTTTGCTTGAATTTCTTGTTTGTATTTTCTGTATCCATTTTTATCTTTACTGTGAGTTTAATCTCAAATTCCAATTCACTAGGACTCCGGTTTGATCTCTCAAACTTAGGAGAAAATGTTCTCCTCTCTTTAAAATTTGTTAAAGTTTCTCTTCTGCGAATCTCACTTGACGTATTTTTACGTGAAGTGCCTTTAAGGCAACATTATTATTGAGCCGAGCATGTGCGAAATTCGCAATATCGCAGCATAACTTTACTAATACTGATAATAACTGCTGTCATTTCTTACTCTGGTTGCTACTGAGTGAACGTTATTTCTATTTCGCCTGATTTTGTAAGCCATTTTATTTTTCAAGATATCTTCTAAGCGAACTTATTCCACGTCTGCGTCCAGTGCAAGTATTTTTGCTTACACCTGATTTTAGAATCATTTTTTAAACGAATTTACCATTTTTTTCATATTAAATGTATTTTGATACAACGTTTTAATTGCCAGGCGGTAGTTTATGACCCCGACTTCCCTATGCGAGACTCTGATGACGATGTAGGATTATTTACACTTTTTATACGTAATGTTTGTATGTTATTTTTCTATTTGAATGTATTATGTTTTTTATTATAAATACATTCTATTTCATATTGATAGTTATTAGAGGAAATCGATCATTTCTTTCTGGAAAATCAGTTGGTTCTGTCCTTGCATTTCCTACTGGGTTTCGGATTTGAAGTAAATTTTTGTCCCAAATTTCGTTTGGTTAATTTTTGGTGCTGCATTTATTTATTTTAAATAATTTGTTTTATACTTCTTAATGATCAGGCCGTGGCTCAGTGTATTTCTGGTACCGATGAACGTGCAGTGTCTATTTTAGTATTTTTCATAAATTTTTTAAATAATATCGTCTAAAATTATTCACCTGTTTAATAAAAAAATAACTAAAAATATTACTGAAAGGAACATTTCTTTTATCTCTTAGTTGGATGATGTGATTCTACTAACAAAAACATCTCGTCACCGGAATCTCAAATACCAAGCCAAGAAAATTACTTTTCGCGCTTGTGTGGACATTGAAAGGCTGTCTCAAAATGTACAAGGAATACTAATGATTCGAATTCCAGACACAGTCCGTGAGTTGTTCGAACAGCTCATTCGCTGATATGATATGCCAGAATTTATTTGGTTTTGTATTGCCCAACAAAATCCAATAAAAAGCTTTTTTTTTTTTTTTTTTTTTTTTTAACTTTGACTTTGAAACGAAGCAGTCTTCGGGGTACATTTAGTGAATTTCACGGTGGCTTAGTCGTATGACAAACTGGCCACAAAGAGGACACTTGTAAGTGCCACACTTATGAAGCCCTTTAGGCAACATTCCCTGCACTATAGAATGGAAATTTAAATCACTCACAATTCTGTCAGAAATCAGCTATGGCTTTGAACTTGCTGAATGTTTCAGCAGTCAGATTTCTCTAGCCATATCACTAGCCCAGAGTGCTACAACACATACATACATCTTATTATGTGAGGTAATGTAAAATTTTATTTACTAACTTTGTAAGAACTAACTTGAATGTAGAAGTTATTCATCTTAATTTGAAATTGAATTCTTCTATATTTATTTCTTTAAAATTTCAATTACCTAATTTGACCACTTTTATGGCCATACGTCATAAACAGAAACTTTGATATATTTATACTATGTTAAAGGCCAGTTACCTTATGTAAGAAGAAGAGGGTTTTATATCCTACTGTATTTAAGCTTCTCACAGCCATCAGCAATTAAATAGCCGATTCGCGTGTAGAGGGCCTGTCAAGTTTGCTTTTTCAGTTTTCTGTTTATTAGTTGCTAAAGTACATTTTGCATTAATTTAAAATAAGAAAATGTTGTTTGTTTTATAAGGGGTGATTAATTAATTTAAATAACATTTCATGAATATTTCATGAATAACAGATATATTTTGGTTTCATATTGAACATAGCACCTTTTATAAAAGCTTCAGACAAGGACTGTAAAATTTACATCATGATATATAGACAAAGACTTTCAAGAAGTGTGAATTTTTACTATTATTTCTTAAAAAAATTAGAATTCCAGATTTTAGAATAATCTTTATAATGGTTGGAGAGAACGTCTCAAGAACTGAAATTACTTACATTTTTAAAGGAAAGGAAGTAAACAAATCTGTTAATAATTAGATTGTATATTTAGTTTACATGTTATGAATTATTTTTTAACGTTTCCAAATGACATTCTTATGTATAATGTTTGTATGTTTAATATAGAAGAAAGTTCATGAAAATATGTCTTAATATAGTAAAATCTAAAGTTGCGTTCTTGAAACAAAATATATTTCTTTCTCAATGAAGATGCGCATATTGTATATATTGTACAAAATCTGTCTTAAATTCCGCCTGTAATTTAACAAAAGAAAGTAAATGAAAACTTAAAATTAGCTTTTAAGAAATCTCCGTAGATCGTAACGTTTAAAAAATAATTCTATTATCCAAATAATATTATTTTGAATTTGAAGTTAGATAGATTAATTTTTCACCATGCAAAAGATATCTAGATAACCATACTAGTTATCATTGCATTAAAATATTTATTTCAGGAATAAAAGGAAAGTAAAATAATACTAAAAAACCTTATCGCAAGAAAATATAACTTACTAAAATTTTGGTGTAATTTTTCACGTTAATTTTCGAAATTTTCTGGTAAGATTTAAATGCATTCTCAGTAATCAGTTTCAGAGTATGATAGAAGGGATATGTTATTTAGATTTTTCATTGTTTTTGTAAAAAATCAAAATTTAGACTCCCTTTAACAACTTACGATTAGATTAAATGAACAAATCGCTGAAACTTCTAACTCGAAGGGATTTTACAATTTTTTAAGCTTTCTCCCGGATTTTCTGAATGCTTTCCAAAGAAAGAGCAAGAAATCTAATCCTTGCTCGTCAGCAACAATACTAGGAAAAGACGATTCTTAAGTCTCTGGGAGACCATTATGAGAAATATAAGCATACTTTCAATATATAAGTACTCTTTACTAGTTCTAAAATTTTAACGCCTAGTGCACACTCACATTTTAAGCAAATTTTCTTAGGACAAAATGAAATTAAAACGTTATTCATGTGTTGTAATTAAGCTAATGCTGGGTAAAATGAAAATTAACTATATAGTGATGTAAAATGTAGACGCAATCAAAGCATCGAAAATGTCTCCGGAACTTTTCTTATGCAATATATATACTTTCCTGTGATCGAATTATACCGAATAGTATGATCGTGTATATTCTTGCAAAGAAAGCAAAAATTATGGGATTGGAATTAAAACACATTTGCTAAATGCAAAGTTAGCAAATAACAGTTTGAGTGAAAGGATTTTTGAAGCTAATAACCCTATCCTAGCCCAAAATCGACCGTGGGACGTTCGAAGTCACCCAGAGTCATGTCACTTAACTAACAGAGTACAGGGAACGAATGTCTTTAATTGCTTGCATTTCCATTAAACGTGACTGGGGAAAGTGAATATCTCTCAATCAATCAATCTTTTGACGAATTACAGTCTATCATTTTAGTTATGACGGGAAACGAGGTTTCAAATTAGAAACTTTTGAAAAATTGACCGCTCGTTTACAAGGCGTCAGAATCATACTTCGAATCATTGCTGACTGTTACAATATAAAATTCACGAATTAAATTTTTGTAAGCTTACAAAATATAAAGTAATAAACATTTACAAGGGAACACTTGGAAAAGCAGTTTAATTGTATAAAAGGAAGTTACTGAGTTATTTATTTAACTTCAGGTACAAACTAAGAAGAACTGATAAGTCACGAATTAGCTAATGTATGTTTCCCGAACATTAGCTAAACTTTAAGAACTGAGACTAAAAGCTAAACTTAATTTTTAAGAACTGAGACAGAAGTAAATATAAGATACATTGGGACTGTTCTACTTAGTAATATTAATGTATTTTCAGCTCCTAAGAATTCTCAAAGTTGACAAATGTAATAAACTGTGTGAAATTATTTTTATTAACTTTATTAGGTTAAACAAATGAACAATCTAACTGATCTTTGTTAAAATTCATTGATAGAATAAATTATATTCTTCACTAAAGTGGAACCGAATTAAACTTCGGTATGCAACGCAAGAGATGGTACTCAGTTACATTGTTTATTAAAATTACATCTTTTAACACTATTTGTATGAATTTTGAATGTAAAAGAAAGTTGCAATTATTTTCTGTTTTTAAGTATATAGTAAAACTCTTTGCAAATAAAATTAAAAAGTTAAGCGAATCTTCTAAATTGATTTGCCTGTTACATATGTATTCATGTAGCAGTAAAGTAATTAAAGTTTTAAAAAAAAACTTGAGTTTATGTAATTACTAGACACAAAAGATGAAATAAATTCCTTCCAGCTTTCTCTTTCTGAAAGTTTAAAAGAATATAAAAAATATATATAACTAAATATATGCTGTACTGGGCTTAGTTTGAGTTTAAACGTAAAATGTTCAAAAACCGTATGAAAAGAAGAATAAATGTAATTATAATTTCCAAACATCGATTAAACATTAATCAAATTTTGTAGAAATCAGAAAATTATGCTGCATTTTTATAGGGTGATTTAAATTCCAAAATAATTTTAAAAAATGTATTCAGTATTTTCAAATTGTTCTCATTGTGTGTTTCTCTTATTTCTATGAAACTTTTAAATGCATTAGAGTTTGCGAAATGTTTTAGTTATTTTATTCTTTTTCTCATGCTTTTAATTGAAAATATGTAATTATAAAAATGTAACCTATTTAACTTTATTCTTAAATTCTGTCTTTTATAAATATTGAAGCTATGTCTTAGTTTCTATAGTCAATGATTGACTTGCTTCCGCTGGGTAAGAAGTTGGAAACGTCAATAATGTTGAACGGGTAGCAACTCTTATTTTGGGATATTTCTGACGGATGACTTTTAAATTAAAAAAAAATTTCGACCTATATGTTTTGAATAAGATTTGACTTATTTGTATGATAAAGCTTTATATCAATAAAAATTAATTCTAAATATAATAATCAATGGGATCTTAATTATGAAAATCAACTGCTGCTGCATATTCAGCTATCGACGCCCAGTCGACCTCCTTGATCATTATAGATCTCCTTTAAAATTTCTTTGATGCCAGGAGATCCATACCAACTACGTAGGGAAGCGCTGGTTTAAGATTTGAAACAATCGAATGGAATAGAATATAATTTCCTGAATTTGGAAGAAACTACGCAATGTAGCATATTTCGCAATAAGTGGGGAAAGCAAAACTTTTACAGAGATTTTTGTTTTTAGTGGTTTGAAGGCGAAGAAACTTTGGAGATCAAATAACGTTAATTCGGTATAAGTAATTTTGTATGTTAGGCAGTAGTGTCCAGTTTCAAAATTATAACATCTGGTCATAGCATATTTCCAGTGTACGAGCATTTTCTTTCGCGTTTGGATTACGATTTAAGTTTTGTTATTAAATGTTGTATTAAAGCAATACTTTGCTTAACTATATCTTTCTGTGCTTTTGCAACATTACTCAGTCTGAAAATGTGTCCCTGGTAGCCTAATTTTTAGGAATAAACTTTAAGGTTTATAAAAGTTAAACTTGTATTTGAGAATTCGCCTCCCTAATCAGTATAGCGTTTAGCGCTACTAATTGCAGTATCATTGAATCCAGATTCGAATGCTGGAGAAGGATTGGATGCTTGTAAGTATACACCAGGGATAGTCCACCTAGTCCTTAACGCCCACTAGTGGGAAATTTAAGCTTTAATGATGGGCGGTAGTGGCTTTTGTCTATCCGATAATGAAAGTCCGTTCTTCTGCTTGCAGCACCCTCCTGTTTCTATATATTTATAATCCATATATTTATAGATTATTTGCAACTTTTCTTAGGCTTTGTTCTGTGACTGTAGCGAGCATGGGATCATCACATTTTGACAAAGCGTGAGACTAGGAGAAACTTTTTCGAAAACAAATTTCTCCTTTTCCTACCAGTGAAGAGTTCCTAGCCGAAACAGTTTCGCTGGAACCGATATCCCGGCTAATTACGCGGGACATACATTTTGTGCCTCTTATATATATATATATATATATATATAAGTAAAATATAAATAATTGGATAAATTTTACTACATACATGTTTACTAAGTCTTCACTCAAAAAATTACTTTCCATTTAAACAACATTAAATTACTGCAAAACCGGTGGGTAGTAAGGAAATTTTACTACCTACAAAATGAATGGTAGGTATAAAAAGGTTGACTACCTTAGTTATACACTGTCTGTGCGGCATGAGCGTACGTTTTGGCTCGCCAACATAAAGGGGCGAGCCAAAAAGGTCTTTCAAGCGGTTTGATGGTAGGGAAAAAAGGTTTGGTTTATTTGATTAAGGCGAATCACTCGATGTCTATCGGCCTAAGAATAGGGTTGCCCTCGTGAAAGAATTTCTAAGAAAGGAGGAAAATGATTGCAAATATTCGGATTCATCTCCAGGTGTTCTCTGTTAAAACTTTAACGGAATTTTCTCCGTCTTATGGATGTAAAATGGACCACTCCCGGAGCTTCTCACGATGATTAAACTGTTGAATAATCGATTGGAAACGGCTGTTCGCTACAACTGCATTACGTTCTCTGTGTCTGGCCATTTGAAACAATATCAGCTTGTTTGATACTACTTGTTCATTAAATTAATAACATTGGAAATATAGACTATAGGATTGGCATTTATGGTGGAAAAACATTTTAGATTACTTAAATCGAAGAACGCGGAAAACGTATTTGGAAAATTGACACAGTTTATGAATTTGAACCACCGTCTCAGTTGTATAGCATGACTTTGGTCCTGCATGGGAGAATTTTGGACGAAGATAATGAACTATTCTATTGTATCATAGATTTAAGTAACCGAAATAAATTATAAGTACTTAAATCGACTGAAAAAAATCCGAGGTTTACTTGGATAGAGAGAACATTAAGTGATCCGAATAACCGGTATTCCTGAGTTTCTATTTCACTGGAATTATCTCTTCATTAAAAGGGATAATCTTAGCTATTCTTTAAGTTAACGAATATCACGTACTTAAATTTCCTTTAAAAATAATTTAATTTCATTTTAATGCAATACAAACTTCCAAATTTGTAAGTTATTTGGAAAGCAATATTGAAGTAGCTGCTTTCCTTCTTAAGGAACTTAGGTTCGTATTCAATAGCCATACAGGAATTGTATCGAAAAAAAAAAGAAAAAAGAAAAAGACACAACGAAACTACTCGTTTCAGACCCATACAAACCAATCATCCATCTGGCAATAAATTGATCACACTGGCATTTGTACAAAACATCCAGTGAGAACTAAGTATTGAAGATAACTGAAGATGAAAAGGATAAAAAATGCTCCATATATACGCAACTCGCCTACAGAAGAACTATTTTCTAAGAGTTCCAATATCTGCAGGTGTAGGTCAATGGAAGAGTTCCTGTTACTTCTACCGTATCAAAGGCTCACGAAGTCTTGGATTATTGGATATTGGATCCACGTCTTTTGCTATTCTCGTAAACATCGCCCTCTCATATGGGCTCGGATATCTGGGACTATATTGATTGAAACATGATTTCACTTACACACTTTAGAAGTACTTTAGAAGTTTAGTGATTTTTAGTAGTTTTAGCATACTCAGAATTTATTTATTTCAGGTTTTAATGTCTAGTTGTTGTAAGCACACTACACAAAATACTGTTATTTCGTAGAAAATGTGAAATGCATTTTGCCTGAGAATGAGGTCAAATTTATATCTTTCCAAATGCAGCTGAACATACGTTGATGCCTTAATCAGGAAGATGCAATAGATGTGTAAGTACAGGATCGAGGACAAAAAAAAAAGACTTGAAAATGGATATAACAAGGGAAAATTCTAAAACGTTTACAGTCGATCGTCCATTAACAAAATTCCCCACTCCTCTTCAACGAATGTTTGTTTAGTCACCGAATCCTTAAATCAGAAATACAGATCATTACTCTTTAGTGTACACTCGTTGACCACAGAGAGAAACCTTAGTTTGGTGTATATCATCTAAAGTAAAGCTCATCTACACCGAAGTTCATTTACAAAGACACAATTGTTACAAATTTTTGATTTTTCTGCCATATATTGTTGCGTGGTTTAGATGCCTAAGTCTATGTTATTTGTAGAAGTACCAAATGGTTTGAAATATGTTGTACCAAATGCGAGAAATATGTTGTATAAGAAATTTAACAAGTTGAAATTAATTAAGAATTATTTAGGATTTATACCAGGAATGACTGTAGAATCGTTATGTAATATTTAAACAAAATATTGCTGTGATGCTATGCTATGCAGTAAATATTGCTACAGTGCGGTAAGTGAATTTGCTCATTAGAAAGTAAATCTGCTCTTAAATAGTTGCAGATATTCATTAATAAATAAATGTGTTATTTTTATAAAAATTTTCTGTAGTCAATTAATTGTAAATAACTGTTACATCGTGTTTTTTTCATTATCACGCCTGCATTTATGCGACCAAAACTGAATCCAGCACTGATGGCCAGGATGTATGGCATAAATAAGATTAACGAATTATCATTCGCACACCATTTTCCTTAATCTACATTTATAAAAGTGGCAGGTTATACGTCTAAAAATATATGTTTCTAGAAAACCAAAATCTCTTTCTAGACATTTCAATCCAAATACTGCTACGGAGATGAGATTTCTAATTTTATAATTCAATGCTGATCTTTGAAAATCTTGCGATAAGTATGAATAGTACATTTTGTTAGTAATAAAATTAGCTATAAAATGAGTTACTAATTTTCTTAAAGAATATGTTTTCTGAATAGTTGTATCTTATAATCTTAATGATCAGATATATATCAAGTATAATTATTTCATCCCCTATCAGATCATAAATTCGATATATTTTCTATCAAATTTTTATCTAAATTCTGTCAATTATTAAATCGTTTCAGGAAAGATTTATTTACTTACTGTTAATATTCTTCACAGTTTTAACTCTAAATATACTTCAGCAAAGCTGTGCTCTATATCATCGAATAACATGTTACACGCGCATATCCTTTAATCACATAATAGACAATAAACAGCCGAGGCCTAAACCATTTACAAGCTATCCCAGAATTAGTGATTCTCCCCCCTTACTCGACAGAAACTTTGTGCGACAGTGACTATGAAAATCTTAGAATACAGTTCTCCTCAAAGTAAATTTTTTCCACACAAAGGACGCCTTGTAATGCTTAAACCTTTGATATATAAAAATAATGCTTTGATTAAGAAGTAGTTAAATATCTCCATAATAATATATCAGGATTTCTATTTTGTAGCTTTTGTTAAATAATCTTTGTTCAATTTATCTCTTTAGATCGACAAGCAATAAATAAAGAACAAAATTATGGGGACCAAGTAACTGAATTAATTGTTTTCCGTTTTATTTATTGAATGGGAAACAATATAGAGCTACAGAGTTTAATAATATATTCTTATAATTATATTTTATTTTTAGTAATTTCTCCTAGGCTCAGTCAAACTAAAATTAAGATAATGAAAAATCTGTTTTATATTATGAGATAGATTTATAACTTCAGTATCATGTTATGCATGTTATCATCAGAAGAAACCAAAGTTCTTTAACATGTGCTCATTTGCAACTCGTTTGATAAGAGAGTTGGCCAAAAATTGCTGGTAATATTCATCCAAAAAAATAAGCTGCTTATTTTGAATTCAAACGTTTCATTCCCTTCAAATACAGAAACTTGGATGAAATCTTTTATTGTCACTGTATTAACTTATACGCCTGAAAAGTCTTACCTACTTAAAACTACTTCACGATTTAAAATTTGAAATTTTAATATGAAAAATGTTCGGATTCTTTCTTTCAACATTTCACGCAATCGTCAGTTAACAGTAACAAGCGGAAAGATGTGAAAGTTATTGTTTATTCAGATGAAAAACATAAAGTTGTCATATATTAAATTTACCGTATTTGATGGCATATAAGACGCACTTATTTTCCTAATTTGGTCTTAAAAAAGTTACCTGCGTCTTATACGTGAAGGACACAGTCTTATACGTGAAGGTATTTGCATTCAATAATTGTTTATTTGGCTTTTACGAAACGTGAGAACTAAAAGAAACCACGCTATTGAAATTTTTTCCTTGTGTGTGGCCGTCTAAATAAGGGTGCGTCTTATATGCCGTCAAATACGGTAAATTGTATTTCTGAGACAATAAGATTTCAGCTTAAACAAAAATGTTGTTGCAGTATTTTTTAACTGCTTGCAGTTGCATATGTAGTTATAGAACATACAAAGAGCGATAAAAAGAAGTACATTTAAAAAAAAATTAAGATAAATAAATACAAAATTCTGAATCTAAAAGAAAGAAAGAAAGAAAACTGAAATCCTAAAATTTCAGATTACATTCAATAATTCGAAGAGTTTATCATTAAAGTTTCGTAAACATAATATTTAAAGATAAAAAGTAAGAAATAAAACAGTGTAACATTTTAACAAATAGCAAATGATGGTGATTCCCTTTAATCTCTAAAAGTTTTATATATATATATATATATATATATATTTTTTTTTTTACTTTCATGGTTAATTATTGCCATATATATGATATATGGACTTACTTAATTTTTTAGCAAAAGATTTTAATTAGGCAACACAGAGGTTTAACATATTTCACTGGGGATTTTAATTGGAAATATGCATTATAAAAATTAATAAAATAATAAAATGAACAGATGTTTTAAAAAATGAGAAAATACGTTAAAACGCGTTTCTAGTTTTATTATTTTAATATGAGTATGCCCATTAAAACAAGTAAATATGTACAATCATTAGGATATTTTTGAAGCAAGAGACATGAAAAATGGGCATTGCCCTTCCCTATACCCGAACATCGGACCTCTCAAATACGCGCGCAGCGTGCTGACCATTACAGCACGAAAGCATGCTTAGAAGGCAGGAGAAATACCTTATATACCCCCTTTTAAAGGGAGACTAGGGATTAGCAGAGCCCATCCTCAAGTCCTGGTGGTGGAAAATCATCATCCACCACCATTTTTTTAGTTCGGGCGCACTGTTGAGATATTTGGTTATTTAGAAGCAGGAGAAATGAAAAATGAGCAATGCCTTCACCAGGACTCGAACCGCGGACCTGTTGAAGACGCGCCTAGTGTCTGACCACTACACCACGAAGGCGTGTTAAGAAGGCGGAGAAATACCTTACATATTACCCCTTTTAAAGGGCGACTGGGTATTAGGGGACTCAACTGCCAAACAATGTAGGAGGAGAATCATCATCCACCATCTTTTTCCAGTTCGGGGGCGAATGTTGAAACATTAGGTATTTTTTGGAGCAGGAGACATGAAAAATGAGCAGCGCCCTTGCCGTAACTTGAACCTCGGACCTCTCGAATACGCGCTGAGTGAGCTGGCCATTACCACACCAAGGCATGCTAAAAAGGCGGGAGAAATACCTTATATACTCCCTTTTTAAAGAGCTACTTGAGATTAGGGCACCCAATCACCAAATCCTAGTGGTGAAGAAACATCATCCATTACTTTTTTTTTTTTTTTTTTAATTCGGGCGCTTCTGTAGAGACATTAGGTTATTTCGGAGAAGAAGACATGACCATTACACCATATCTTGGCAAAAAATAAATGAATTTACATCTAAACGAAACATGCCATGTAAAATATAACTATCGAGTGCTGTAAATTTCGTTATGTCAATACAATAGCCGAGTTGCTAACAACGCAGAATGCTAGTATATCGACCTGGTTTGAGCTCGATCTTAGACGAACGGGCTGAATGCCTGGTGGAAACTCCATGTGTAACCTGAATAGGAACTAGTTTCCTTCAGAAAGTTCTACACGAAGGCATCCTTCTTATTAGGTAGATAGCCATCGTAGCTTTTCCGTATTCAGAATAACCATGTAAAATACAGGATTAAACGGAAATACGTAAAACATAGAACTACGTTAAGGAATTTTATTTTTGGAGAATATTTAATAACATTGTACTTTGCATGTTGTTACTGTCGAGTTATCAGAGAGCACAGTAGATAAACATACAGCTACACTAAATTACTCTAATAACATATCACATTTTCCTGAAATAAAAATATGAATTATTCAATTTTTTTAATATTAATTACGAATTTTTCCTAAAATATACATTTACAACTTTAAAAGTTTCGTTTAATATGGAAGCCTTAAACCATTAGCTTAAAAACATACATTTATATCGAAAGCTTCACAATAAAAATTCATTGAATACAGATATTTTGTAAAAGATGTCATTTATGAATTAAAAATCACCCTATTTTTCCGATTTTTTTTTCATTAAGTATTGCGCCTTCTCTCCTCCAAATTTTTTTCACGATTTGGAAATACTTCCAGACACGCATTCTTGATCGCGAGAGTACGTCGATAAGAAATTTTTCGAATTGGTCTATCTTTTTGTATATTTTACATAGAAGAATACTGCATTTTCTATGACCAATGTACACGGATTCCGAATATAATAATTAATATTTAGGAATATTCATTAGTCTTCGTACTATGTAAAATTATCTCGTAGAGACATTAGGTATTTTTTGGAAACAGGAGAGATGAAAAATGAGCAATGCCCTCGCCGGGACTCGAACCTCGGAACTCTCGAATGCGCGCCGAGTTTGCTGACCATTACATCACGAAGACATATTAAGAAGACGGAAGATATACCTGATATACTCCTCCTTTCAAAGGGAGACTGGGGATTAGGGGAACCAATCTCCAAATCTTCGTGGTGTAGAATCATCATCCACCACCTTATTTTATTCGGGCGCCACTGTCGAGACATTAGAACTTTTGTTTTGAAAGCAGGAGATGTGAAAAAGGATCAATGCTCTCTCCAGGACTCGAACCTCGGGCCTCTCGAATACGCGCCGACCATGCTGACTATTACACCACGAAGGCATGCTAAGAAGTTGGGAGAAATACATTATAACTTCACAGACATAAAAATTATTTTGAGTCGAAAAGCGCTTACAATCTGAATTCGGATTTAAACCGCGCATTTTCTCCTTCTGTTGCACTTCAAATATTGTGTTATTAGAAATATTCCTGTATCATAATTTGAGTTCAGAAGTTGAATTCGATGAAGAAGGGATGCTGTTCCTATCTGTATGAAACCATAATCAATGATATTGCGAAGAATCCTTGCTTCTCCTTTTAAATATTCTCTATGCTTTTTTGTCTTGATACTAGCTCTCTATGAAGATATATTTGCTGAGCAACTTGCAGATATGAATCATCGTTCCTTATAATGCTTTTGAATCTTTTGTTTTTTGATTGCCTGAGGCATCATTAATTCTTTTATCTTCAAACGGGAAAATCGTTGATAATTTTACGAAGTTTCAAATATTTTGTTAAAATATCATAGGAATTGCTTTAATATTTCACGTTTGCTTTTGAATATATGATCGTGATGGTGTTTAGCGTTTAGTCGTCTGTAACTAACCTATTAATTTATATAAATGTAAAGAGTGCTTACATGCTCAGATAAAGTGCCTTACTGTCCAAGGAGAATAGATTCTAATCCGCTCACTAGTAAACTACCAGAGATCAGGTTTCTCGCATATTTAATTTTATGTAATTATGGAGTAATTTGAACAGTTAGGTATATTTTAAGATTTTACCAGAAAAATTATCATACATACATCGTATGTCGTATACAATAGTATATAAGCCATGATAGAGAATGTGTTGATCTTATTCTCTTTAATAACTAATGCGAAGAATCCACTGATTACCAATGTTAAGAACTTTATTTCTTACATCTAATAGTTTGTAAATGAAATAAAGGTTCTGTAAAAACCAGTGGATTATTGGTCTTGATTGGATCTAAAATTATATGGGTGTATATTAATAAAGCCAGTTAATAAAGAGTTTCATAATTGCCAGCAGAAATCGAAGTGCGTTAAAATGGATCATCCAGTTTTTAATCAAAAATCTACTATCCTAAGAGCGACTAGCTCTGCATACCTTCCAGGAGCCTCGCCTTCTAGGCTCTGGTTTCTGAATCAGAATTTGTAGAACCATCATTGGCACTGGTCTCCGCTTATTGTTCGAACCACACATACACCATTAATATTCTTATTAATGTTATTTAATTGACATCAAAAAGTAAAATTGGATAAATATGTTCCTTTATCATTTGCATTTACTTTTGGAAAATAATTATTAAAATTGAGCTTCACTCTTCAAAACTAGCACTAAAAATATGAAAAATGTAAAATTACTACCTACCTTTGTAGCAATTTGATGCAGGTGTCCTATCCCATTCCATTCCGTATAATACAGCTCCACAATTTCCTCTATATTGTTAATTCAACTGAAAACATCCCGTTATTTACGGGATTACTCAATAGTTTGTTGGAAATTTACCATTTGCAGCGCCAAGCGTACAAAAGTGTTATTCGATTTTAAATTTAGTCTTTATATTTAATGAAAGTGGCAAATTTTGAATCGGTCTTGTAACACGAAATAGCTATTTCCCTACTGTATTTCAAGATAACTTAAACACGTCTTAAAAAAGTTGACCATATATTTCAAATTTTTGCTTCCTGTTTCTGCTATATTATGCATTCAGAATGCTCGAATATCTTACTTTAATTTAAAATTAATGCAGTATGTGGAAACTAATATTTCAGAGCCAAGTTGTTCTTCATTAATTTAATATTAATTTCTTCTTCATGAATCAATATTACATTTCTCTAAATTTTAAACTGTATCTACAATTATTTTAGCTACTTAAAGTAGAGAGTTAAAAATAATGTTTTTTATGTTTGGTTCTTTGTACAAAGTAAAAGAAGTATTGTATTCGTAACAACTTTGGTATGTCATATTTCAAAGGAAATAATCCATTTTGACCGTTCCTGAATCCACCTGAACGATTCTGTTACGTGATGTCTGTATATACGGATAAAACAAAGGATTGTTTCTTTCAGAACGGATTCTAAAATGGATTTCAAATGCATTCAAAAGGGATTTTTTTTCAGGATATCTGTATTTACATATGTAGGTATGCATGTATGTATGTATGTATGTATCTCGCCTAACATAAAACCAATTAGCCATAGAACGTTGACATTTTGTATATGGGACTGCTATAACATTTAACTGTGCACTTCCCCTTTTTATTGCATTCGGCAATAGCAGAAGTATGTATATACCCATTCCACTTACTCGGCTTAAAAGTCTTTAACCGGCATTTATATATTGTATATTCGCAATCATTTGTCGTACTTCCAATTACAGAAGTGTTTTAAATTGCGAAAATATTTATTTTTGGCAAATTTAAATTTAAAAAAAAAACACATTATTTATGAAAATTAACGAAATTTAGCTTTTAATGCAATCTCTCCTCTTGCTTATATTTGAGAAAGTTTTATACTCTTTATGAACAAATAAAGTTATAGGGAGTTTTTCTCCTGTACGACAAAAATTGGTCAGGATAATTTATTTCAAAAGTTGAAATTTCTGATCTCATTTTTAACGTGCCTTGAGAGATCCGTTAAAGAGTTAGAATAATTCGAGGAAATAAGCTTAGATGGAGTACAGCAAAAAATAGTGTATAATTTAATAAGTCTTACAAGGAAGTCATGGGGTGTCCGCATCAGATTTTTGTCATTAGTAGAGAATATTTCTTTTGAATGAAAAAAGGCACAGCATTTAAAGGCGTTAATTAGAAGTTAACAAAATGAGTATTATTTGTTGTTATTTTTTTAAATAGATGTCCATCTCCATAGATAAACAAAACGTCTATAACTTTAGTAAGCTCAGAGTAGATTTATGCTATTACAGGTTAAGCTATGTTTAAATTTTAAATTTGCTTTTTTGAAGAAAGTGACAAATATAAATAATTCATCGAGACTCCCGAAATTTTCCTATAGCAAGAGAGCAGTATATTATACAGAATACCTATAAAATACAATAGATTACAAGAACTATCTTTCTAATTATATTACATTGAGAGATGTAAACCGGATTAATGTATAACATTGACTTTAATTTTGGCATCAAACCAACTTCTCTTAACTTACTTACGTTGTTCGTTTAATGATATAAATGCAAAGAATATATTCTATTAATTCAAATACTTTTAGAGGAATACAAAGCTAAGCTATAATAAAATAGTTTCATCCGTTGTTTAGCAATTGGATGTTTCAATATCACCCAGCAAATTCTATGGAATAGCACTTGGGAAGGATTAGGAAGAACTGTGTTGCAGCTAAGTACATTTATCAGATGAAATACGTGACATACATTGAAGAAAAGAATCTCATGTTCAATCTATTTATTTAATAATAGATGCGTGCCAGAAAATGTTACATGCCGATATAGGAGGAGGTGATTATATCTGTCTATCCATCAATCTATCTATCTAACAATCTATTTTTTACTAGCATTGGCAATTGCAGGTTTACTTGGACTTATTAAACATTAAACTACGAAACATGGATACTGGAATATTTTTATGCACGACTAATCGCATCTGGACTTGTATTTAACTGATATATATAATTTATTTTTACTTACACAGTCTTCATAAAAGATAGCTAGATAATTACTTAACTAAACCCTGCTTCGAGGTAAGTGCGACCCATTACAACATTCCTTAAAATAAGATATACAATTTTATGAAAACCACTTCAACTCAGTACTTTGCAAATGGCTAAGAAATGATTGATAAAGGACTGAACAAGGGACTGTGCTTTTGAAGTATATATAATTAATGAAAATATGTCTATATCTATTGATACACTTAGTTTCCGCACCTGTTACCAGGCGCATTACAAGAGCATGGTTAGTCAGCATTTTTTCACCCTCAAATAGATGTCTTTCTTTTAAACCGGATTCCTAAAGATGCCCATAACATCAAATGTTTGATACCAATTGCTCCATTCCCTGTGTGCTCAAAGTTTGGAAACAGCAGAGAGATTCCGCCGTTAAATGTGATGCACGGTGACAAAGCTTTTCAGTTTTTTTTTTTTTTTTTTTTTTTTTTTTTTTTAACGTCCTTTCAGTTTAAGGCGTTTTCAAGAACAAAGAAGAAACGTGCTGAGGATGTGATGCGTCCACGAAGCTCGATATAGATGATGGATGAAGAAGACTGTGCAAAGCTTTCACTTTGGAAACGAAATATAATGGTAATATGTCCATCATCCAAATACAAGAAATTACCGTATGCCCCCAAGAATGGAAAATTTTACTGAATATTTTCTTTGATCAACTTGAAGTATTTGCTGAAAAGCAACTTGGCACCGCGACTGTTTATCTCAGACACTAGAATAAATGCTGCTAACTTTTGTCAAAACTGTAAATTTTGATAAAACCAATTAGGGACAATCAACTGGGAAAGCTATCTTGATGCTCTGCTCATTTGCAGCCAAATGGAAAGCTAGATACAGCACCTGATATCTTGAGAAAAATCTGACAGTTTGGCTGAGATGGGCTATCTATTCTCCTTAGAGTCCTGAGATAATATAAAAGTATCTAAAGATCATACAGATACCTTGTAGGGTTTATATTTATTTTAACTAACATTTATTTTAAGCTATCTTTCCTGTCAAGCTTTTACTTTCCCCTGGAATTGCCAATGCCAGAGTATGTAAATTTTAGTAGAACGCGCAGAGTATTCAAATTTTTAGCAGAAGTAATTTCAGTTAAATAGAAGGGAAACGAGATTGTAAGTGTGCTTCTTGAATCACGAGCGTGAAGGTTGCTTGGTAGAAATTTAAGAACCGCGCGTTTCAGCCTGTGTGCCTTCTTCGGCAGTTAGTTGAATCTTTCAACTTCTCAATCCGAAAGTTTGCTGAATCTCAGCTGTATCTTAGAACGCGGTTAAGGTAGTTACAATTATAGAGCCTCGTAGATAGTGACTTCGTTAGTTATGCATCCTGTTATTTATTTTTAGTTGTACTTTTTCTATTTTTGTTACACCGCCAGGTCGGCGTAGTTTGTGAGCGTCAAGTGGACGCACCTGTAATTTCTAAAGTGAAATAAAAAGGGATTAAACCCTTCTTACGAGTTTGTGTAACTTCCAGTTCATAGCAGTCACTACTACTGTTGCGGACAAGTTGGGGCCACGCAACATCACAACCACAATAACTAAATATTTACTGATTTGTAAGTGCTTCACCAAATGGAAAGGGCGAACAAAGGGAAGCGCTTTGCGTAGGATTTCGATATGAAAAATGCATAAATCTTCCATATTCTTCATCAACTCTGAGGTAAAGAACCCCAGTTCTCTTTTACTTAAGTCAGTCTCCTGTCAAGTGAAGACAAATTAAGCCCACTTTCCATAACTGTGGGTCATATACAGCAGGATATTTGATAAAACTTTAAATGGTATGATTAGTATTCTTTATCCAGCTAAAGCCAACATCATAGCTGAAAAAGCAGCAATTTAGTTAAAGCAAAATTTCACATAATAATTTCACTCCAGCTAATATGTCTTTTTCAGAGCTAATAAGTAATTAGCCATGCTTATTTATATCAGTTTACACATGAAAATTCCTTTTCATAGTAGCTAGGAATGGGAAGATCCGTCACCGGTCATTCAGCTAAAACGATGACTATCGCTAAAGTGCAGCCATTTGTTTAAACTAAAGCCTTAGCTAATATTTTGGCACTTCAGCGCACAAGTAAAAATATCCTATCAGTAATGTTAAACAAACAGCACTGGATACTTCAAAAAATTAAGTAAGCTTTCTATTCTCGAATTTAAAGTTAGGAACAAATTTGGTGTATTAGTAAGCAAGACTGTTGCTTTATGTATCTGTACTTCGGTCTCCGATTGTGGCTGCATATTGTCCCAATCGTTACTAAAAGTAGAAAAAGTAAAATACTTCGTTCAAGAAACTCTTGGGATGCACTCAATCAAAATTATGTCAGGGCTGGGAAAAGCCATTATCTGATCACTGGCTTTCAGTGGCCTTGGGATATAAATAAGGGCACACATTTCCAATCAATGATTTCTTCACATTTCTTAGAGGATGCTCAGGATACAAGAAAAGGGAATGTAAAATATATGACATAATAATGTAGAAATGCTGAAATAAGACTAGGTACACCTAAAATATTTCTGCATTTTTAGACAAGAACATATGAACAAAATTTCTTTACTAAAACTACTGTAAATGATTTGGTAAAATAATTAAATGTTCAATAGGGTCGCTAGAAAATTTTTAAGTGGGGATCTCACCCACACCTTTAAGTTAGTGCGGTTAACTTCGAATTAAATTAAACGTTTGGTAAGAAACAGAGTTACAGTTTTATAATTTCCTAACTTATAAAAATAAAAAGAACACACTGATTTTTCAGATATTTACTAGAGGATTTCAGTCCAGAAGTATCATATTTGTAATTTCTAAGGTGGGTGTCCTCCCTCCCTACCCATAAAAAAGCCATTGTTTGCAAGCCTAGGAGTTCGAAACATCACAAATCAATTATAATCATCTCACATTGATTTAGAAATGCATTTTAACATTCACCTCATATACCAGACAAAATGAAATGATTCGTTATAAAAATCTGAAAGAAGTAGTTCTAGGCGTTTCAAATAGTGATGTAAGTCTTGATGCACAGATGTATCGCGTGCATATTTAGTTGATAGGTGCGATTTCTAAGTAGATGTAGTTACCATTTTATTTTTGCAAAATACACTAGGTCTCGCAAAACGACATGTATGAAATAAAATAAATTGTTAAATTTCCCATTTATCACCCCGAGAAGGAGAGTAAAACAGGATAGCTTTAACAAATTAATTTAACAATATAATTACCTGATCAATTCGAACATATTCCTCTAAAATTTATTAAAAGAATTAATGTGTCCAAAATTCAGGTATGCAAACTAAAACCTTTCTCCTACATCTAAGGAATTAGCATGAATTTGGGGAATGTTTAACACATCATAATAATCTTAGGTAACATATCTTAAAAATATGAAGTTTATTTACAATAAAGAACATTCATTATAAGTTTAGTTGCCTTTTGTTATGAAATAAATACACTCATATTCAGAAGATAAACTTTTGCAGTCATTAACTATCTCTTCCAGTCATTAACTATCTAAAAATGCATTTTATCATATTTTTGTTACTTATATTACTAATTTTCGAGTATATATTTTTAAAGGATGTTTACCATTTTATTCAAATTGATAGAATTCTACTTCTTCCAAAACTGTCATAACGTGCGTTTACCAATTTAATTTTTGGCATAATATAACTAAAAAGACCAATTTGGCATAATATAACTAAAAAGACAAATAAGACTCTACAGCTTATTTTTAGAATATTAATACGTTAAAGAAATTTCCTTACCTAATCATGATCAATTCTACATTATGCTTAGTCTTCCTAATCTCTAACTTTTCGCATTTCTTGAAGACAAATTGAGTCCTTGTCTCGTCCATCTGACGTCATTTATCTAATCTTCTAGTCCCGCCTATGGAAGTATTTTGTCATCCTAGGCTTAATGGCAGAAGTTGGTTTTTTTCCCTCCGTTGAACTTTTTAGATATCGATAATTCCAATTACCTTCTTGCTGATGATACATGACATTCACAGATATCAGAAATAAATTTTCCAGTCTTTAAAAAAATATCCAAAGCTATCGTGGAATTTTAGTTCTTTTCTGCTGAAATTTCAAATAGTTATGAATGCAAATAATGCAGGCATAAATTAACTCGTAATTTAATTAAGAAGCTTCTACTTAAACATAAAGAAAGTTTTGATTATAAACGTTATTCTGAATAATAATATATTAAAAGAATATTAAAAGTAAACCTATGTATTTTTTGTCCGAAAAATTTTCACTGACCAAATATTTAATTTCTCTAAAATATAATATATCTACATGAATTTAAATCAGAATTTTTCAATTAGCAAACTAAACAGTGGAATAAAAAACAATTTACAACTCAAGGAAATATTAACTTAAACGTAGTCACATCAAATAGCTACGAAGTGGAAGATATCTCTTAACTGCTTTGAGTTTTGAAAATTTTCTGGAATCTACGGCGTTTAACTGTTTCTAAAGATGAACAAATATAAATAAGCATTGAGGTAAAATTCTGTTTAAAAAACTTAACTATCGTCTTTGGATATAATAACTCAAAGCTATTTCAACCCGAGTTCGATTTTAAAAATTAATATTTTTTTATTTATTTAAAGGTAGACTTTTTATTTTAATAGAAATATCAAAATTGAACCTAGCTTTTTTTTTCCCCGCGATAACTGTTCGTCTTGAATGTTGAATGAGAATTCAAAACAAGTAATTCAAACAGTAAAGATACAAGTACTAAATATATTGAAATATTTCTAAGTACTAAATATATTGAAATATTTCTAAGTACTAAATATATTGAAAATAATTTAATAAGAAGTTACAAAATTACCCTTAATATTGAATACATACGTATTTACCATTCTCTCTCTTATTCTCAAGCTGGCGATTACGAAGTCTAAAGTGAACCCACACTCCTGCCAAAAGTCGATGTGTAGCCTACTTTGCACACAGGAAAATTCTGTGAATACGTTTCTAAGTGTCTGTTTTCAACAGCTGTCGAACAGGCTACCTGCATGTTCGTTTTTATGTGCAATGAGAGTATAAGGCATTTTCAGGCAGAAAAGTCCTCCACGAGGGCATCCCGTCTTTTAAGTAGATACGCTTCAGAAATTTTGCCTTATTTTATTAAACATACGCAATCCATACATCTTCTCGTCTAATAAAAATATAATATGCATATAAAATACAAAATGTTTTATGTTTCTATATGCATACTACATTTTTAATATATATATGGCATATAAAAATATGAAACTAGCTCCAAGCAAAATAATCCCTTTTATTCATATTATTAAATTTTTAATTTTATTCTTTTGAAAATATTTTCTTAAATCTAATTTATTCTTACTTACTTTGTACTTACTTGTACAATGATTAGTTCACAGAATCATAATCTTAAAACAAGCTCACATCTGCCATATTTAGCCAATGACCTGGTATTGCTATTAACATCACGTCGTAACAGTATTTCTTAAAACGTTTTGTGGCAAAGCATAGTTTTCAAATTCTTGTTTCAACGAATGGGCCTGTTTTTCCTGTAATTTATAGCAGTTTTATTTATTCTAGTAGAAATATGCCAAAATCCTTTGCATAATCTTTATTTGAAAAAGTCCTCAGCGATCTGATAACATAACAAAAAGCTTTGCAAAAACGATATCTTTTTGTTTTTGTATTCCCCCAGCATTAAAAACTTTGCAGAGTTAGTCAGTGACCAGATACAGATTTGTCTGCATAGGCAACTGAAAATTTTCAATTATTCAAAGGAGTACTCTCAAGAAAAAAGCAATAATAATTTTTCTGCATGTATTTACTATATTTGGTTCGATATGAAGTTCTACATAGATAATGGTATTTGTTCTCTTATCCACTCCGAACTAATGCTTCCTTATGTTAATAGTTATTAATTCACATCCCCTGCTCAACATTTTTTGAATGAATGGCTTGATCATAGAATTTAATCAAAGACGGTATTAACTATCTGCATTGGTTTCTCTTAAGACTATAAATATGGAAACACATTAATGTAGTAAATTTACGAACGTGGCCATTAGGTCGACGCCTGCTTATTGACGTCATTTCCGAATATAGTTTCATTTTAAATTGCAATAGGCTTATTTCTTTTATTTTTCATTATTTGTTTCATGTTATATTTCAGATGTTTCGAGAAAATTTCTTATTTATGTTCGCTGCGTGTGTACAAAAGAAAAATATAAAAAGGAGCTAGAGATAGTGCAAAATTTGATTTAGAATTGCAAAGCACAACAACACTCAAATAATCATTTTTCTCGGTCCAAACTGGGAGTTATCCGGATAGTGAAATCATTTTCAGACTGAAAAAGCTATATTTTTAAGTGAAACAAACATCGGCTTAAAGGCAAAAGGCAGTATGCGAATAGTTTGTAAAAAAAAAAAAAAAAAAGAAAAAGAAAAAACCTTAAAAACCGAGATTTTGGTTAAAAAACTCCTTTTTTTGTTCTTACGCTCGATGAAGGTATTATTTCTTATGTTTCCAAAAAAGTTTAAATTTTGTTCCTACGTTCATTTAAACCGGAGTTATGATACTTTATTTGACACTTTGTCCTCGAAAAGCATACCGGAAGTGCACAAGACGTAAATATTAAAAAGGCCGAAGTGGATGGTTTGGTTTGGTTTATTAGATTACGGCAAAGCACTCGAGGGCTATCTTCCTTAAGGGAGGGATGCCTTCGTAGCGGACTTTTTAAGGGAAACTGGCTCGTATACACGTTACACATGGGGAAAATCACGAAAACACCCATGCAGCCAGCCCGTTCGCGGGATTCGAACCTAGGACTGAACTACCGTTACCGCTCGGCCGCTGGTGGGCGCCAAAGTGGGTGTGTCAAAGTTGTTTACTTTTACTTTACAAAAATTATTTTTATGATAGCAACTAAACAAAGTTCTGGCATATTTTCAAGCTGTGTGTTATGAATTCACTAACGCATTTTCGCTTGTGTTTTGATTCTGTGTTTACATTGCTGATAAGCATTTTTTTATTTATTACTGAGAAATAGTCATTAATTTTTATAGGTATAGGTATGCTAAATTAGGTATAGATATTGGTTACTACACTGCAAACGAGTATGAAAGGTTTGATGTTAACCACATCGGCAATGCAAAACAACATTGGCGTTAAAAAGCGCAGATGATATTCTGATTTGGCTTTAAAAAGCAGAGAAAAATTTTAAAAGCTGAGAGAAAGCAAAAAAAAAAAAAAAAAAAAAAAAATTATATATATATATATATATATATATATAAATTCTGAAAAACAAGACGGCAGTAGTTATAAATCAGTGGAATTTCAAGTTTACAAACTGATTAAAAGTTGATAATCGAGTGTTTGAATTCCTTAAATGTGTTTATCCCGTTTTTCATTTTTCGTGTTTTAATGCTAACAAGAAACACGATATCCTTAAAAATTATCATTGAAATCTTATGCAATTTAGTATACATGTTTAGAACACTTCAGGTAAGGAGACAGACTATTTAATAATTGATAAATGCATTTTTATAAAGTTATTATGTGTTAAACATGAATTTTAATGAGAAAATATGCTTTTTCTTTGTTATATTATTACACATTCTAGCTTAAAAAAGTTTTAAACAACTTCCTAGCTTTAAAATAATAGTCTAATTCCTTGAGAATATCATTATGATGGGTTTGCATTTTACAAATTGTGAACATAAATTACAATTTTTTTAACACAGTGTTTCAAATTTTCTGTAAATATTGCTGTTGTTTTGCTTGTTTTCTTACTTTACTCCAAAAACTACAAAATTAATGGTCATTAAATAACTCAGCTTCTTCACTTTTTTCATCATTAATTACTTTACAGCCAAAATTAAATTCACAATCTTAAAAATTAAAAAAACGTTTTCGTAGGTATACAGCCCCCTTGCTAGTAAGGTCATACGAAAACTAATGAATGCTACTTATATATATGATAGTTATATATAATGTGTAATCATTTCTTTTTCTGTAGGAGGAGAGAGAGGTAAATTCCTCTTTGCGCCCTCAACTGCTTTTTCTTCTTATTTTTTAATAAAAAACGATAAGTAGAGATTCTGCCGTCACCTTAATGCATAATCATCACATACTAACGTTTCACAGATATGGGTAAAAATGGACATGCCACTAGAATTTTATAATTGGCACCCCAATAAATGTATAACTCATCAGCTATTTTGATGATGAAAATCCCAGGGAACGGATCCGAGGTTCTGCCATCCTTCTTCTCCGACCACCAAACCAGTCGAGAAGATTTTCGATTCGAGAGTATTTGAAATACCACCGAGCTGCATAGGCACTTACAAGTATTCCAGCCTTCTCAGGAATTCGAGCCCGAACCCAACAATACAGCAGCCAGCATCATTAGCCACTCTGCCGATCAAGTCAGCTTACAAATTTCACATAATTTGATATTTGTTTTTGCAATAATCCCTGGAGCCGTTATGGTTTTTCCCATGCATAATGTGAGTACGATGCAGTTTTTCAATGGCGTACGAATTGCAACATTACGTTCTTCCTGAACCATCTCAATTTAGTAAGTCCAATTCTGTAAGTCTTCAGATGAGTAAGGTCTCCTTTATAATGCAGGAGATAACGTTTTTATCTCTGGTTATGGTCCTTGGCCAGATATTTTGCTATGTATGGAATGTGGTCTCTTGGCGGATTGGCCCAACACTTTTCTTTAGCAACCAGTACGAATGATGGATGTTTCGGATAGAAGTAGTCTGGCAAAAAATACCATATGAAGGCATCCGACGCCTTTTTAATAGAATGTCACAACGAACAGAAAATCTTGTTTACAGTGGAGGCTTCAAAACGTTAACTGTTTTATAGCACTGAAGTAGAAGTATCGGTCTAAAACTTCTGAAGCTTTTTTTTTTTAACTTCCATTACTAATATGGGACATAAGCTTTTTTTTAATGTAATCATTCGTTGGAGTTGCAATTTGTAGAAACGTAAATACTCACAAGATGTTGAAATGATAAGAAGTTCTTACATTTTGAATTTTAAATAAATGGTAATATTTTCTATGTTACTTTAAAACATAAAAAATAGCTATTCCATACTTTATTCATGATAAGCTTTTAAAAACTATCATATCTGAAAAATGTATATTCGCAATGATAAAATAAAGTAATGGCAGTAAAAGGATATCTCAGTCATATGCAATCTGCTGACTTAAAGATATTGACTGATATTCAAATCTCTCTTCAAAATAAATCCACTTTTTGTTCTCTTTTTCTTAAAGTAATGGGAAAGAATAAATTGACATTACTGGAGGAGAGTGTATTTTCTGAAAAAGAAAAAGAAATATATGAATAAATAAAACTTGTGTTCCATCTAGGATTGGGCATTTGTTTATTTAAATGCAAGACGGGATCATGCATTTTAACACCTCTTTATGTGACTATGGTGAATTTGGATGTTCCAAGCCATTATGCAGACCGAACGATTTATCACAGTCCATAATATCCATCTGTTGAGGGAACAAATGAAACCGTTGTTTGGCGCCGAGTGGGTTTGAGACACATTGATTAATGTTGGATCGGTCTAAGCTAGATGAGTTTGTTTCGCAAGCTGGGAGTTAATCGAAATAATAAAAAAGTATATTTCACAGTAACGTTTTTTAATTTATGGAAAGGAATTTGTATTTCTTCGGGGAAGTTTGATGTATTGGGAAATAATGCTTTATGCAAATGAGTCTGAATCTGCTGGAAAGTTATCAAAACTTACTGAAGTGGTGCAAAATAAATTGAGTAATTTTGTGCTTTCATGAGTTAATACGAGCATAACAAATATTTATATTCACTACGCGTTTGTGAGCGACTAAAATAACTACGCCTTTGTGAGCGACTAAAATATCTTTGCTTTGACGCTATATAAAATGATTTGATGTGGAAATTGCATGATATTTTCTTTTTGGCTTTTGGTTTATTTTAATGAAAAAGTATTATTTTCCAAAGTCTGAAATTTTATAACTACCAGCACAGTGAACTACCAAAATATTTGTTACGATTATCCGACCTGCAGTTATTTGAACTAACCTAATTTTCAGCTTAACAATGTAATCGTCAATTCCGCATACTAAAATTATTATTCTTTTTTGGGCCACAAAATCACGTAATGTAATGCAGAGGTGAAATCTGTTTTTTTTCTTTTATTACGTTTTATATAACAAAGATTATATCAGTTAGAGAATAAAATGCATTTGGAAAAATTTTAAAAGTCACAGTTACTTCGAAGAAACTGAGGTATGATATTTGTCATTTTTATCTAAACAGATAACATACAATTTCAAATAAAAAGAAACTTTGAAGTTATTTTATATTTAAGACTGTCCTTCAGTTAAACACAACCTCAATTTCTCATTTTCCTCAAGCCAAGAGAGAATAAACTTAACGTCCCATCTATATGCCATTTTATAAATCAATTAAAATTCTTTTATTTGCCTGTTTCGTTTACACTAAAAGCGCTGCTTGTCAAAAATTTATCATCTACATGAAATAGATCTACAGTACTCAGCCAAAAGTGCTTCAATTTAATATAAATGGAACAGAATTGTGAGAGTAAATACATAACTGGAGGGTGGTTTAGAACAGGGGAAAGAAATTTAATTAAATTGCTACTTATTTCCACCAGTAAAAAGGAATATTTACAAAATTTAAAGAGAGTTCATCATTTCCAAACAAAATCATTAACTGTATCTAGCATTAAAAACATAGATGCTATTCAGGAACAAGAATTATTAGCAGGAATTTGCGTCTTTGTTGTGTTTTCTACGCAGATCTGGAGCAAATCTCACAGAAAGAAAGAATTTCAATCTTGCTTCATTATTTAGCTTACGTTACTAGTGTCCTCATCAACGAAGTATTTGCGAATAATTAATTATAAATTATAAATAGTTCAGATCATTTAAACGCAGAGGGTTAAAACCCATCACTGTGTAATTAATAATTAAAATTTTCGAACAGCAGAGCATGTCCCCCTCCTTCAGAAGTTGTATTAATTGGATCAAGGAGAGACGAAACACATTAAAATCTTTCTCCGACAATTAAAGGGTGTGTCCCACTAATGAGGTCGCCAATTCTGATTTCAAGGAAACTCAAAACTTTGTTAAAATTTATGCATTACCCTGATTAGGAAAAGATACCCTTGTGCAGTGATTGAGCTTTAGAAACACCGACTAAGACTCATTTAATTCCTGACTTGGAGAATACCTAATCTTGAAATTGGGTCGATATGAAATTGATTAAACTAAACTTATCTTTGAAACAGAAAGATAAAATCAAATTAGTTATTCTCGAATAACAGGGAATTTATGGCTTCCTCTGAAATGTTATCTTTAAAGTTATTGCTTTAGATTATCAGTCAGTTTACATTAAACCTAAAGGCAATTTATTTCTACGAAGGGATTTGCAAAGGTGAGTTCAAATTTTCTTACAAAAACTTAAATTTGTTTACAATATTTTCGTTCCAATGTTACTAATAAATACTTTAGAAAATCTTTTAAATAAATCGCCGTGGTTCTGATTAAAAATTGAGTAGGCACACAAATAGAGATTTCTATAGTCTCAGTTCTCTTAAAAATAGCAATTGGAACTATAAGCAGGTTAGTAATTGAATTTACAGAGAAATTATGTAGTCAAAAATGGCAATTCATAAATAAAATAAATAAAAAAGCAAAATATTTAGATCTAAAAATCGCTCCCAAAAACAATTATCCAAAGATTAAAAATGTTTTGAAGTATACTTTATATATCGAAAGTATGAAGTGATGAATTGTGTTAAAATGCCTCAGGTAATCATGCAGAATTTATCAAAATTGAGAACTGCAGGAATTTTCGAAACATTCTTCTCCGTGCTCTTCCTTCAAAATAGTTGCCTGGGCCTCTGAAAGAGGAATGAATGCCTTTGTCTCTCCAAAAGGCAAACACCTAGAAATGTTCAGGCGTAAAACCACCATGGAGGGCATATTTTGCACTGTAACATTTTATTACAGAATGTTAGAGCAAACTTACTCAGACGGCTGTTGTGACTAATATCGCTTCTCTGGTATTAGAAAATTAAGTTCATCATCAAGGAGGCAAGATTGTGCCTGCCATTGGCAAAAGGAAGGAAAGCACCCTGGGGAAACGCGCGCGTGGGTTTACTACCCTTCTTCCCCTACCACCAAACTCTCGAGAACATTTTCTACTCGCCATTTATTAAAGTACCCCCATGCTGCACAAACACTACACATTTACAAACATCCATGTTGTCTTTGGGATTCGAACCCGGGCCCTTCGTTACGGCAGTCAGCATCGCTAACCACTATTCTGATTGAGCTGCTAACAACAATGATTAAGAGGCCTTAACATCGGCACAAATTTATAAATTTCGCTTTAGAACTATCTTTGTCAATACGTTTCATTGTTTCTTTAAATGCTGCTTAAGTTTGCAGCATTGGGTAGTTTCAAGGTGAAATTACGGAAGGAAAAGGAACAAAATTTAAAAGTCTTGGTGAGAAGTTAAACTAAAATCTTGTATATGCAATTCAAATGTCTAACGCTTATTTCAGAAATAGTTTTAACCTAAAATTATTTATTTCGGCAAATCAAAATTAAATAATCGGTTCAAAGTTGCGCTTTTAAATGTTTGAGTCTAAATATTGATGTAAATAATAAAAATTTGAAATAAAATGTTTGGTACAGATATTCGAGGTGTGACGTAAAAAAAACGAGACTAAATGTGTAGCTTGAAAACAGAGTGGAGTTGGCAAAAAAACTGTTTTGGTGACATCATGCCACACACCTCCTCTATCCATGCAGCCAGTTCCGGCTAAACTGTGGTGGTCACGTGAACACGTGCAACTGCATTCTGCCGGAAAAATGTCTAATCTAAAAATCGAACAACGAATCAACATCAACTTTCTCGTGAAACTTAAGAAATCAGCCACGAAGGAAACATTTCAAATGTTAACTGAGGTTTATGGAGATAAAAATTTGTCTCATGCACGTGTGTTTGATGGCATAAGCGGTTTTCAGGGGTAAGGGACAGTGTGTGGAAGATGATGAACGTACTGAGCTCCCCTTTGGGAGTCTAGCACGTTCATCATGATTGAATGGATTTCCAGTAGTCAGACTATTAATCAACACTACAACATTGAAGTACTAAAAAGACTTCGTGAAACGTTAGGTAAGAAAATGCCACATCTGTGGAGTGATAGATGGCTGTTGTACCAAGACAATGCACCCGCTCACACGGCCTTATCTGTCAAGCAGCTTCTGACCAGCAAAAAAGGTTCTTGTAGTGGGGAATCCGCTTTATTTACCTGATTTGGCTCCGCGCTACTTTGTTTATTTCCTTAAGTCGTAAGTAAAATGGTTTCCCTTTAAGTTAAATCTCCATTAAAGGGAAACCATTTTACCTCAGCTGAAGTGGTTGAGGCAAAAACGGAGAATCTCCTGAAGGGCATTCCAAAAACCTCTTTCCAGAACTGTTACCAGCAATGGCAGCACCGAATGCAGAAGAGTGTGAATGCTGAAGGGAACAACGTTGAAGGTGATAACGTCACTGAGAACTGATTCTGTAAGTACAGTGATTTGTTGGACTAGTCCCTTTTTTTTGTGTGTCACACCTTGTATTATATTAATTGGAATAAACTGAGGTTATGATTAAATTGAATGAAGACTGAGAAAGAAGTGATTTTCTATTTATTATCTATTTATTAGTCTATTTAAATTCACGCAGCGTTGTAGAGACATTAGGTTAATTGGAAAAGCCGGAGAGATGAAAAATGAGTAATCGACTTCGCCGGGAATCCAACAACAGACCTCTGAAATACTACACCACGAAGACACGTGCACACCACAACAGAACCACTACACCACGAAGGCACGCTAGGAAGGCGGTAGAAATACTTTATAGCGTAATTATTTGAAGAATCTATTTATCTCTGAATGGATCTTAAAAGTAACAATATCGAAGATCAAATCTGAGAATCGTTTCATTTGAAATCCCCAAAATTAATCTCTCCATGATATGAGCTTAGAAAGCAATGTAATCATATTTTTAAATACACTTAAAACATTAATCTACGTCTTTTGAAATAAACACTTAATTGCTTAGTAATATCTTAAAAGTGTTTTCTAAAGTGCTTTTATAGAATTTCGAATTTCGTTTGGATATTAATATGCATCATTTCAGCTATACAGATAACTTCAAATTAAACAATTAAGTGAAATATTTTAAGCAATGTCTATAATTCATTAAGGAGATTAACTGCGCACACGTTACCTCAAAATGGCAAAGTATGTTTTAAATAAATAATTTAAAATTTTGTTTAAAAAATTTTAAAATTAAATATTGTATAAAGATGTAATGAATTACTTCATTTCAGTAGCTCCCGTTTTGATTCTTGATTATTATTAACGTAATTCCTAACATAATTCATTCTATAAACATAATTATTCTAGTGCTGAATTTGACTAAAAGCATTTTTAGTCTCTCACAGCTTTTAAATCATAATTATACACGCAATGAGTTTACGCAATAAAATTCCACTTTTTCTTAATGAGTGAAAGTAAAAGGAGACAAATTGCATTTATTTGTATTCGTTGCATAAGAATTTTTAACGACAAATGTATTTGCCTAAACTGCTAACACATCATTAATTTGATCGGAAGGGTATAAAAAATTAACAACTATGTCATCCTTAATTGTTCTTGTGTTTTGCAACCGTTTTTACTTTTTTTAAAAAAGTTTTTGCCTCAAATTATTTTCAAAACTGAAATTGTTTTCCTCTTGCAAAAGAAGCAGAAAACGTGGTTTCTAAACATGGCGTGAGTGAGAAAAAGTCTAAAAGGATGGTTTCTGAAATGGAATAGTTCGGAATTATTACATTTGCCATCAGTGTTTATTAATATGTTGTTTCACAGAAGTTCAGGAAAGAACTCTAACGAAAGTTAAAACCTTTCCAAGTTTCATGGAATGTTTCCTCTCAGTCTCCCTCATCACGCGGCGAATTATTTTAGTAAAACAATTCGTTCATAAAAATTAAACATATTATTTGCATAATTCCTAACATAATTCAATCTACCAGCATAATTATTCCACCTCTAAATTTGACTAAAAGCATGTTTAGTCTTTCACAGAACATCTTACATATTGTTGCGTGCGTACTGCGGTTTGTAACAGATTGAATGCACAAGACCAATAATAGGTTAATAAATTTTATTCTTATCATAAGAAATATATCAGAAGGCTTGAATTTTCTTCAGAGATATCCGTACAAATATTCACAGTATTACGCAGTTATTCTTGAAACTACTAAAAACTTTAAAATAGAACGCAATGCAAAGCGCATCCAAAGAAAAGAAATCTAACTCGGATGTCTCAATTCACGTGGAAATAACAACTCGCAACAACTGTACTTAAGCAACTAACTTAACAACTGAACTGAGATCTTTGATCTTCAATTTGCTGCAACCCTAAGATTTCCTAGAACTGAACTGAGATCTCCAAATTCTCCAACTTCCGTTATTTAATCCGCGAGATTAGCATGAAAAGTTCTTGTTGTGTCCCGGCTGTCAGAACTTTGCCATGGTAGGGCGGTTCAGGTAGAATGAGTGCAGCACAGGAAGGAATTACGGTTACAGCTAACATAGTGGTTAATTACATTTATTCAATTTTAATACAAATTACCGATACATCCATTTACTCAATGTTAAATGCGTGTGCTCCTGTAGTTTTAGTTTTCCGGCATAGCTTTCTCCTAAAGTTTGTCTCGCGCTTCATTTCAGAGAAAATACAACAATTTTAATTATAATTCTTCTAAAATTAGCTATCTAAATACAAAATTCGTAACAATACTTATTCTTTAAAATATTGAATTATTTTTTTTTTACATACCTCCGTAGTAATTATTAACTAAATGCAATTTGAAAAAATATAAGTGTCAGCAACTGTAGGTATTTTCTAAAATACACGATATTTAATTCGATTCAGATGGCTTTATTTTAAAAATTTGCAAGCAGAATATGCAGGCAGAAAAGTGTTATGTGAAGTGAAAGGAAAATTGTTCAGTAAATTCCTTTCGAAATTCGTCCAAGTTCGAAGTGGTAATCAAATGTTAGCCATTCTTGCTGCGGTTACTGCTTCTTAGCAGCACTAGTGAGGATTAGAGATGTAAACTTATTAACAAATGTCAGAATGAATGTATTTTTAAAATACTTCCAATAAAACACCTCGCATATATTTAGATCTAGTGAATTAGTAGATGAGCTGTGAGATACATAGGTCATTTGTTCGGGCCAGACTTCGATGAAGCATTTCAAGAAGAAAGTACCACATTGGCATAAATATGTTGATAACGTTCTAAGACTACGATGCGCTTTTATCTTTCGATAAAGAGTTAAGTTATTATGCTGACCACAAATGAGATCAATCATTCTGAATAATCTTGTTTTATAAGAATGGACGGGTTTTAGAGGAAACTTGTATCTATTAAATTTAATTGAATGCATAATCAGTTTTACGTTATGAAAGGTAATTAATATTTTTTATCCTATTTCATACTATAACCCTCATATACATATACAATACATGTCTGCAGACATCTATCCGTCCATATAGACTCGTTTCCAAAAGTTAAGCAACAAACGAAACAATTATGGTAACTCAAAAATGACGTAAGCAAACTGGAGGAAACCTAGCGCTAATATTTATTACAGCACTTGTAATTCAAAAACACAAGAAAACGTTACACATAATATTTGTATTTTATAATATCAACAGGAATACAAAATTGTCTAAATTTGGCATACAAAATTAAACATAAAAACATTTGTTAACAGGAAGTAGTATCATTCCGAACAGCAATATTCCTGGCAGCCATGTTTTGTGCTGTTTATGATATTGCCAATGGGCTACGTGAATAGGTATGCCCACTAATTACGTAAACCATTTCTAAAACCATCTAGGGCTTGAAGAGGGGCTTGGAGGCCAACAACACTCTTCCCGAGAGCATCCCACATGTGCTCAATGATATTAATGTTGTGGCCATTTCATTTGTAATAAAAAATATTATTATTATTCATATTAAAATATTGCTCAACGAAATGAGCAGTGCAACGGCGGGCATTATCTGCTTATAAAACGAAGGTATCACAGATTGCATCAGTATACGGATAAGCAATAGGATCCAAGCCGTCCCGTATTTCTGAGCATCGGGAGTTCCATGTGGCCGAACATACAGGTCTGTGCATCCACCTAAATAGCAGGTGAATGATATTTGATTTTTGCCTTATTCATTGTAGGGTTATGAGATTACATCGATGCAAAAAACAAGAAAAATGTACAAGACCCTCTCTGGGAGTTAAACATCAGACCTCGCGACTGCTAGTCGGACGTGCTATTCATTTGCACCACAAAACCACGCGGTAAGGATGAAGAAAATACCATACATAATCCCCTTTTAAAGGGCGAAACGGAAGGAGGGGATCCAGTTGTCAAATCCTGGTGGTGACGAATTTATCGTCCACCATCTTGTTAGTTTTGATGCCATTTGTAAAGTCATAGGCTATATCGATGCAAGAAGAATGAAAAATGTGCAGTGCCCTCGCGTAGCTTGGAACACAGGACCTCCCGACTGCTTGCACGCGCTATCCATTTACACCAGAAGGCATTATACCCTATTCTATATGATTTCGAATATATATATATATATAAAGAGAGAGAATAGAATAGTTTAATATACATGTAAAATATAAATTATTAAAGCAAACTACTAACTTTAATTTAGCAGTTGTAGCTTTATTATTTGTTTTAACTTCGATATTTCATCTTTCTCTCCTGAAACTAGTAAAAATTCATAACATGTCAATTAAATTGGGTCATTTAAAATTAATTCACATAATGTCGTCTTGCGTAATACTCAGCCGTGCAGGTATATTATAGCCAATCAGACTAAGGATTTCTTTTAAAGATCCGGAACGTTTAACACTCTGCCACACGCGTTTCTGCTGAGTACGCAGTCACTTCAGCTTTGCTTGCTACGTGTTAGGATCCTGTCCCTTGCCTGTCTCCATTACCTTCACTCTGTGTCTTAAGATGTAACTTTCAAAGAATATTATGAAGACTGGATGCAGATTTGCCATCATGATGCTGGGTGAATGAAATTAAGCATCCAAAGGATTGTGTTATTCAGTAATAAAATTATCAACGGATACGTCTGGCTACAAGTGTTATCCTTCTATCTGAGCAATAAAGCAGTACAAGTGATATCTACGCAATAAACCATCTGCAGTCTATTACAGATATCTCCATGTATTGTACATATATATATATATATATATATACATACATACATATATACGTATAAGATAAAATATAAATTATGAAAGACGATTACTAAATTTAGCAGTGGACTTTTTAATATCCGATTTTAATTTGGCTACGACTCATTGCCCAAAATTTAAACTATGCCACTTAAATACTAATCCGCATTATGTTATCTGCAATGCGGTAAGCTCTTCTCTAGTCGCATTCTAAAATTTAAACATCAAATTCAAATCCATAAATACCCCATTTGCTGAATCCCAGTTGCACTTACTTTCCTCTCTTCCTCTTGCTGTGGAAACGGGTGCCGAGCATTTTCAGTTTTAGACCATTGACCATTCAGTTTAGAAATGTGTGTGTAATTATGGCAAAGCCTCGAGGACTATCTGCCTAAGGGGAGGGATGCCTTCGTGGAGGACTTTCTAAGGGAAACTGGCTCGTATACACGTTACACATGGGGAAAACCACGAAAACGCCCATGCAGCCAGTCCGTTCGCGGGCTTCGAACCTCGGACCGAACTACCAGTGTTCAGCGCCTTTATCGCTCGGCCGCTGGCCGCTAGTGGGCCCAGTTTAGAAATGCGTTAAGCTATATATAGAAATGCTGGGTACTTATCGCACCCACAGTAAGGTGTAAGTGAGATTATGTATCCTAAAAAAAGTATTGATTAATTTTTAACCATCTCCATTCTATATATACAGGGTGATTCTAAATTACTTTTACAAATTAAGAGGGGTGATAGTACTCATCCAGATGAGCAATAATTACCAAAGAACATAAGGTCACATTCCACTCTGATCGGACAAAAAGAAGAATATTAGAATTCCAATCTGAACTAACAACAGTGTTGGGAAAGCAAAATAACGAGACCAAATCTTGCACAATCAGTTTAGTGACAAACTCACAGAGAGTCCACAAAACGGATAAAACCGAAAACGTGGCGTCCGAGTGTTAATTCGAGCTCAGACTTTGATGGCAAACACTCAAATGCACATCTTTGGTTGGCAATGGGTCAACCTCGCAAACGATTGCAACAAGTTAATTATGTAATCAAGGGCTGAATATTATCAACTAACTCCAACGTCCGCTGCATGCCGAGATTAGCATTAAAAGCTCATGCCGCGTTCCGGTTGTCAGAACTTCGTGTCCCATAGAAGGGCGCATCAAGTATAATGAGCACAGTAGAGTAAGTCCAGGAAGACAGGATAGAATATTTCTTAGAAAAAAACAACTGTTACCTTGATACTTAATATCAAGGTAGTATTTTCCTCTAATATATAATTTCACTCTAATAATTTAGATAATTAGCTTGTTGCAATCATTTGTGAGATTGAGACCTTTCCAACCAAAGATGTGCATTTGAGTGTTAGCCATCAAAGTCTCTAATTAACACTCGAACGCCAAGTTTTCGGTTTTATCCGTTTTGTGTACTCTCTTTGAGATTTTCATTAAACTGATTGTGCAACATTTGGTCTCGTTCATTTGCTCTCCCAACATTGTTGTAAGATTCTTCTTTCTGCCTCTCAGAGTGGAATGCAACCCTGTGTTCTATGGTAATGATTGCTCATCTGGATGAGTACTATCATCCCTCTTAATTTGTAAAAGTAATTTAGAATCAACCTGTATACATGAATTAGATTACATGGAGATAGCTTTAATGGATTAAAATTATATGGTGAATTCGCTGCTACTTCTGGTCTAAAAATTCCATTCGTATTCTTACACATTCAACCACTCTTCTTACGCAGGTATGGCAGCAACATCTATAGGGTGATCAGCGAATAAGCCCTGATTTCAAAATTAAATATCTCTACAACAAAGATCGATAGAATTATGCGGTAAACTGTATGTTTATTAGCAAAACTGTAAAAATAGTGTACAAAAGTTTATAAAATTTAGTTATGAAAATCATTAACAGATGGCGCTCTAATCGCAATGACCTATCAATAGCCTCTAAAATGTGCTTCGAAGCCGAAAGTGATCAGTACAACTGTTGGCTAGTAGAAAGAGCTCAGCGCAGAAACTAAAATAATGTATTCCATTGAACAGCGTGTATTTTGGTTCTGGAATTTTACCAATTAGAACACAGTCCTACGGCAACACGTCGCAGTTTTCAAAACCGATTCAATGTTCCACTTGGACCCGATGCGAAAAGCATTCGCATGCTCTTCGCGAAATTTGAATGGACTGGCAGCGTGGCTAATGTTGGGCCTAAACAAACTATAGTCACTCCTGAAAATGCAGCCAAAGTTTCTGGATTTATTCGGCAAAATCCTAGGAAAAGCATCCGACGGATTGCATCAGAGACAGGTTTTAAGTACACGAGCACACAAAAAATATTTAAAAATAGACTACGGCTGTTTCAATACAAAATCCAAAGTCATCAGGCCATACCCATGAAAGCTGTGCAACAAAGGGTTGACTTTGCGAATCAGATTCTAATAATGATCGACAACGACAGATTTGATGTGAGCTGCATCTGGTTCACAGACGAGGCACATTTTCATTTGAATGGAATCGTTAATAAACAAAACTTGAAATTTTGGCGTACCGAAAATCATCATTTATGTGAAGAAAAAGCACTGCATTCGCCTAAAGTTGTGGCATGGGCTGCGGTATGCACCAGAGACATTATCGGATACTTTTTCATACGAGAAACGATAACTACTGAACGTTACGTTACAATTATGGAACAATTTGTCAGCACTCAACTAGCGTTGAAGGATCGACCAGGTATCGACTGGTTCCTGCAAGATGGGGGCTCGACCAGATCGAATAAATAAAGTTTTTCACTTACTTCATGAATATTTTGGGAATAGAGTAATTGCGTTAGATTATCCTCAATTTACTGACACAGGAATAGCATATTCTCCCGATCTGAACCCTTGTGACTTCTTTCTGTGGGGCGCATTGAAAGACACTTTTTATCGAAACAGTCCCGTTACTCTAGATGAGCTTGAATCGTTGATTGGTGTTGCATGTGATTCCATTTCTGTTGATACATTGCAAGACGTGATGACAAATTTCATTTTTCGTTTGCGCCACGTCATTGTTTCGAACGGTGAATATTTTGAAAAAATTGTATTTTGATTGCAAAGGCTGCTTCACTTAATTTTTTTAATTAATTTTGTTTTGACTCCTTTCAGACAGAGTTTTCAGCGCAGAGCGACATCTGTTAACGATTTTCGTATCGTTAATTTTCTAAACTTTTGTACACCATTTTTACAGCTTTGCTAATAAATGTACAGTTTACTGCATAATTCTATCGATTTTTGTTGTAGAGGTATTTAATTTTGAAATCAGGGCTTATTCGCTGATCACCCTGTATATCGGCCATGACCAGAAGGTATTGGTATCTCAAAATCCTCAAGTCATCATCAATTTCAAAATTATGAACTTAGTCTGAAAGTATTATTTTGATCTATTTTACCTTTTGCAATATACTTTCTAAAGTGGAATGAAAGGAAAAGACAGGCTTGTTTAAAACTGGACGTGGATTAAAACTATTCAGCAAATGAATACATATATTATATTCCTGAGATAGCTAAAACTGGATATAATTTTGTTTTATGTTTCTTATTAACATACGAATTTTAAACTGTTTTTATGTTTAACAGGCTATGTTCATTATAAACTGAGACAATGGTCTTCTCGCATCTGCCAACATGCTCTGCAAGGTATACAGATGCTTCTCTGGCCACCGTACTCTCCTGACCTGTCATCAATCGAACATGTGTAGGATGTGATTTGACGCCGTTTGCAGGCTCTGCCCGTGCCTCGTTCAGAAGACGAACTGTGGCAGATGGTTGAAAGGGAATGGAGAGACATCCCTCAGGACAACATCCGCACTCTTATTCACTCTATGCCTAGAAGTGTTTCTTCATGCGTCGCTGTCCGCGATGGTCCTACATCCTACTGAGCCGACGCCGTTCTCGCTCTGTATTCTGACTATTATTTTGAAATAAAGATCACTTATTGCTGCTTGCTGTCTCTGTCTTTTTTCCAAATTTCATCACTTTCTGACCCCTCCTTCTTGGTGTTGCATTTTCAATGTCGAGCAGTGTATTTGTACGGTAAGGAAGTCTAGACAGACGAGAGAAGTGCCATCTGTTAGTAGAAATAATAACGAAAATTGAAAAATATAGGATAATAAAGATTTAAATGCGTTAGGTAGGATTGGATTAAAATCAATAACTGAACACGGTGAATTTTAACTAACACGGTTATAACTGCACACGGTAGAGCGCGAAAGACATAATTAACATTAACCATGTCACCCGACTAAACAGAAATGGCTTCTTTTTACTATTATGTTTTTCGCGCTGTCAAAGTTTGTTCCTCTGAATATCACAATTATTCGAGAGCATTTGCCATTGTTAAAGGATATTCTCCCGTGGTCATTGATAAAGCTCTAAAAGGTTTTCCTCTTTCCATCCAAGAAAATATTCCGCTGTTAGAAGTAATGTTAATAACCTAGTCGTGCTCCCCTTTCATCTTTCTGTCAGTTACAAAATTGCAAGAATTCTTCAGAAGTTCAATTTTCGTCATTTTCTTCTCTATCAATAAAATCCATTGTTCAGTTGTTGAAAATACTATTTCTTACTTCAATTCTCCGGGAATTTATAGCATATCTTGTCAGTGTGTTTCGAGAGATATCAGCCAGACCAAAAGAACACTAAAGTTTCGCATTAAGAAATATGAATCTTATGTCCGAGAAGTTTACAAGTCTTCGATTGCTAATCATAGTTAAACATTTATAATCAAAGTTTCGACTTGCAAAAATGATCCAGAAAGTTTCTTCCACTGGAGAATTTGATTTTCTTGAAGCTTTTCACATTCACAAAATTTACCGTATTTAGTTTATGATTTTAATCCAGTCTTACCTAACGTTTTAAAATCTCTATTATCTTAACTTTTCAATTTCGTTATTATTTCTACTAACAGATGACGATGCTCTCTGGCTTCTTTCGACTTCCTTAGGGTATAAATATGTTCTTAACTTGGTTTTTCAGTTGCGGGTTTCTATACTTCTGATGAAGAAGGACTTTGTTCGCCCTCGAAATTGATAGAGATTCTATACTAAAAATGTACGCCTAACACAGATTGTTGCTTTGCTTTTATGATTAAACATTAAAGTTGAAAACAAGTTTTTAATAATAATAATATCTAATGCAATATTAATTTTCAATATAATAAAACTTATTATCTTTACACTTTTGAAGTGTTTGCAGCATTCAACAACAAGAATCAGTACGCCTGATTGTCAAGTTAAATGATAGATTGTAATTTATAGTGCTTGAAATAAATTTACTTCAGGTGTCTTCGAATGTAGTTCCCGATGTTTCTTTTATTCTTCTTTAGATCTCTGTATAGAATAACTCTTTTGGAGGCAATTTATTCACTCAGAGGACCATTGTTACATAGAGTTTCTGAAATAGTTGCAGACATTCTTGTATACGGGAAATTTACAGATGTGTATTATACCTTCATTCGATTTTTCGATTAAATTATTTCCTAGAATTTTAAAACCTGATCTACTGAAATTCAGAAATGCTTTCCACACAAAGTAATATAAAATCCAAAAGCCTTTTATTGATATAAGTAGAGAGTACTTTTAATTAAAATTTTATTTTCTAACTAAGACAAATTTATTTTTCGAACTGAGACATTCTGACACTGCAATCTTACTCTAGGTCATAAATTTCAGCTGTGCGGCAATTGTTTTTGTGGGGCGGCAATTTATGAAAAAAATTCAGTACAGTTTCAAAGTCACTATTTGCTAATTTTTCAGCTCTCAGTTGTGAGAGCCTAAATGGACAATTTCATATATTAATGAGCGTTTAAGGTTTTAATTCCATAAAATAGAAAAAGTTTAGAATTTCTTCCATTGAAAATTGCGATTGAATGACATTAATGATTCAGGAGAATCGATTAGGACGAGTGAAGATAAGTTTTCTACATTTTCTTTCACGACAACTGAAAGAATTTTGGATAAAAGCTCCATTTCGAAAATATAGGTGTGTGTTACTTTCAACGATATTTTTTTTCTCTGTCTGGTGACGAATTTTTTGAACTTAAGCTGTCAGGGGCAACTGGTGATGGAGTAATATATGGTGGAAAGATAATGTACCGGGTTTTTGAAAGCATGCCATTTATCAAATCTCACATTTCGCCACCAATGGAATGTCTCACCGCTTTCATATAAAAAGTGGATCTAAAAATGACGCTATTATTTTATTTATCTTTTATAGATCTCAGCACGGAATAAGTTCGAAATGTGCCAAAAAAAAAATTGGTTCTGTAAATCGCTTTCTCTGAAAAAAAAGGGTCTCATATTTTTGTTTCTTTAAACCTTAAATCATATATTCGTTGGTTTTCCTATCTCAGTGGTTTCTTTCCCAACTTCGGCATTCGTTTTTAAATATGTATGTACTTGTTTGTTTAAATATTTTATGCTATACTTTTCATACCTTTTCTCTAAAGAACTTAAAAAAAGAAAAACCACGAAACCATGCCCATAAATTTGTGATGAAGCTTTTTTTTATAGATTTATAAAATATATACATTTTGTGAATTCAACGGAAATGTTTTACTCATCTGTATTTCCTGTAGTAATCTTCGAGGTGAAAATTAAATTTAGATGTCCATACATACCCTGATTCACATTGATAAAACTTCCTTTCAATTTATTAGAAAACACTAAGGAAAGACTGAATTGAAAAAAACGTTAATGCCCAGAATTATCAAAAACATTTTAAATGTAGGTTTTAAAATTATTCTCTGAATGAAACTGTACGAGAATATTTTGTTTCAAACCTTGCTTTAAATTTTCTGTAATATTTTTAGATCATAAATAGCTTCAGTCTTTTTCTCCCAACCCCCTCACATAATGATCCGTACTCCATGTTTATTTTGATGATGGTGTAGTATTAGATAAATAATTTGGTTATAATTAAAATACGGATCCATATTGAAAGATGTTGGTTCTAAACGGGGCATGTTTTTGTCGAAGCTCATATATAATTCGCATTTACAAATTATATCACAGTATCATTTGAAAATATTGTTTAATTCCAGAAACCGCAATAAGAAACCTTCTGTAACTGCCCGAACTAAAATAGTTTTATTTTCCTCGCGGCAGTGTTTTGAGGTTCAGCAAAGAGTAGGATATTACATTTTCCTTTCAAGTTAATTCAATTTCTAATTAACAAATTAAGTACTTTAAAAGTAACAAAAGGAGATTCATTTAAATTATTATTAATTTCTACCTCCTCCCATAAAATTACACTATCTGGATTCATTAAAAGCATTCCTATGTATAAAGAAAAAGAAAAGTGTCCGTTTGTTTCTTTGTCTGCGTATATTTCATGCAAATCTTTAGTTATATCCTGATGGTGATGAAAGTTTTCACACTTGACCTCCAAAACAAAAGGAATATCATTGCTTACATAAGATCTCGGAAAACTACCTCACGTGGTCCACACTCAGAGCATTTATATAAGAAGTATATCCTATCATAGGTTTACGTCCCCATTGTTGCGTTCCATCTATTAATGGAAGTTAATCATAGTTTTAATATGATTAATAGGGAGTTTATAATAATTTTATTTTTACAAAAAATATATATACTAATGTTTCAGTGAAATTCAGAACCAACTCAGCAGTTGCAGTATTATATATCTTGAAGTGAAGAATCCTATGATTCCTGTAGATTGTACCCTACAGGGGAACTGCACTCCCAAGACTAATGAACAAGCACTAATGAACAAAAGAATTTTGGCGTAAAATTTCTAATGAAACTCTAGAACTTATTAGAGGCTCGTACATTGTTCATTGAATTCTCCCTTCTAATTTGAATTGACCTGGTTATTTAATTATGTCAAAGCAGACTAAGGCTTTCTCCAAAAGATGTACAACGGCTTCATCAAGAACTTTCTAGGGGACACTAGCTCGTATTTACATCACACATACGGAAAATTACCGAGATCTGAACGTCGATTAAATTAGTGGTCTTATTCTTTTGGCCACATGTGGTCAGTATTCCTCTAGGAATCTAATTGTTGTGAAAATCTCGTCTATTTAACATAATTTTTCTTCTTAAATAGCTGTAAAATAATTAAATTGTAATTATTTAAAAATAATTCGTGAAGTTTATATGCTTGCTTTCTGTCTATAGATGGGAAAAAGAGATTTTTTTTTTGGTGCATGTATATTTAGGGACCAAAAAATTTAGGTACACATATGTGTACCTTGGGATTTAAATAAGTAAATTATCTCATATTTTAACATTTATAAATTTTAATATTTAAAACCGCCATTAGTTTAAAATGTGAACTAAAACATGAACACAATATAATTTCACAATAACATCCTAATGTATGATTGTTTTATTAATTTTAAGTAACTTTAACTAATATTTTATATTTATCAACACATTATTTTGTATGAAACTTCTCAAAATAATTTTTTTTTAATACACATAAAAACATTTTGCATTTGATACAGAATATTCTTGTTCTTTATGTGCACCCTGGCATTCTACGTTTAGATGCATTTTCGTTATCCATGAGCCTTGGTAAGTGATTTATACCATCCAGACTCGTGTTCTTTACTGGTTGAGAAATTACTTTCATCTGCTTTCTTAGGGTTTTCTTCCTCACCTGAACTTGAAGGGAGTCTTAGCCTCTCTCTATAAGTTATGAAATTTCCTTCATATCTGCGCAATGCTGATATATCTAGCATGAGATATTCCATGAGGAATTTAGCACCCGTAAGATTATTTCGCTTGTAATAGCGACATGCATTGCCCAACACTTTGATATCACCAAATCCACAAAATGGGAGAAGATTCGAACTGGCCTTTTTTTGTCATCTTAGTACACCGATAGTACGTGAAAGGAATCATTTGCTCTTCCAAAGAAATGTTTTGCGGTCAAGGCAAAATAAGGCATTTTTCCTTGTTGGGATTTAAAAAGGTTTGTACTTTCCAAAGTTTATCATCATTTTCACGGAATGCTAAATTAGCTTCAAAATGAAAATTTTGGGGCAGAGTGAATAGTCTGTCTCTTGCCATTGTTTCATGAAAACATCTTATTGATAGGTTTCTTGACTAATATAATTCTGTTTGAGGGAATTTCAGTGTGCTCATCCAAGTATCGAGATCAACAAGTCGCATTATTTCATTTGCGTTCGTGTTTACAGATTTATATTTCTGATGAACAGACTACAAATTAGTTTGGGAAGCTACTTCTTCAAAACATTTCACGCTCAGGTATTCAAAAGACGAAGCCAAGTGTGAAAAAGGCTCTGGAGCATTCTCAAAGTCATCCTGCAAGCATTTTAACTTGAGTTACTATCAGTTACAACTAATAACATGAAATAACAAAGAAATTACAAACAATAAATTACATTAAAAATATAAAATCAGGTCAGTAATAGCTATGCATTGTCTTTATTTTAATGGCTCAAAGAATATGAAGAGTAGAAGTCCAATATTATGAATATTATATTTTAATTCATGAAAAAGCGAGAAAAGTGTAAAAAAAACCCTGTAAAATACAGGTAGTTTAAGATTACAGTTACATACTAATTCAATTTAAACGTTAATTAAATTATTAATTAATTAATTATTACTTACGTTTTCGAAGACTTTTCGACGGCGCCATTTTTGCAAAACAATCCGCTTGTAGCTCTGATTCCTTCAAACGTATGCACCTGCTCTGCCATCCATCGGTAAAAATGAAAAGCTGAAACATCCCCGTACGTGGTAATATAGTTGCAATTGAGTAAAAGTGTACTGGAATATTTCCAGCATCGCAAAATTGAAGGTCCACATATGTGGACCTGTGGAGTCAAGAGGTTAAGAAAGGTTTAGGCAGATTTTGTTTCGGCGTGTAACCTTACTGCCTTAACCTCTGCCGTAATCGAATAATCGAATCTGAGGAAAACAGCGATCAAATCAAAGTGATATTTATGGTAATTTCAAAGAAATATTTTCTTCAGTCTGATTGTTTTATCCCCACATCTGTATTCATGACTTATTGCTTTGTCTCAGGATAAAAATAGTTTTGATCATTTGTTAGCGGCCCCGTCTGCTCGTTGTAGTGAGTTTTAGACTTTTGAGTAAGGTGCTGCTAGAATACAAGCATGACGTTTTAAAACACATTTTAAAGAATTTTTGAGATAGTTCCTTTTCATTTGGAAGAGAAATGAGCCATTATAAAATGTCAGTATGTTTATAATATTTCAGTATTTCCTTTTTATTTGAATATAGAAAAATTATTAAAGTCATTAAATTAAATGAAATTAAAGTCATTAAAATAATTTTCCTTTTTGGGACTTAAATACAGTGAAAAGGCATACTCTTTCAAATTCTTATTTTTAAATGTTATTTTTGTGTTTTCGCTGACTTTACATCTGCATCTGAATTAAGAAGGTAATTTTTAGAAAGTGTTGCTGTAAACTGATTTAAATATTTTTGCTTATTTAATTATATTTTCCAATATTTTTATCATATACCTTACTTTAACTGAATTATTGGTCCTTTAGTGTGCTTAAAGATGTTTGTTTTGTGTATTATATTGTAGTTCTTATATATCCGAAGCTACCGCTATTTGAATTTTGATGATTCGACAAAGTTCTAGTTAATTATGTGTCATTGGCAACTATAACCTTGAAGAAGAATATAGTGACTATTCGCAGTTCTTCTTACAAGTACAGACCTTAAGTCCAAAGAAGAGTTAAAACACGCTTTTATTCCACTCAAAGAATAGTACAGTTGGCCCTTTATCTTCTATCTTAAGTTAAAGCCCATGTGGAGGCCCCCTATAGGCTGGACTTCAGTCCCGGGTAGAGACAACCAATCAGAAGAAAGTTCTGCTTCTGAAGCCTCACGTGATCCCAATCTGAGCACTAATCGATTAGTGTTTGGCGTTCAAGTCTTTGTAGTAAGAGAAAATTGTAATCTAGCTGCGTGGGTTTCCTAGAATTGTGCAGGTTCTGAGAATTGTCCCTTTCGAAGTCAAGTCCCGCGTAGCCGAAACATAATCTGATTGGGACTTAAGGCCGTACGTAGTAAGATTGGCCTAAAGGAACGACGTGGCCACGTGACAGAACACGCTCTACTGAAAACTTCTGAGCTTTAAAAGCCTGTGACTGAACTTATAAAGCCATTATAAAGGCCAGAGGATGGTTCAAATCGTTGTTGACTAGTTATTCCTAATTCAGTGGCACTTCAGTCTATTTTTAAAATAAGTTTTAAGCAATATTTTTTTTTTATTTTTATAGATCATAAGGAAATCAAAACCTTTATTATCATATTTATTATATTTCTTCTATTTCTTTCAGAAACCATTTTGAAACTGTTGTCCTCTAAGACTGTACTTTACTCCTCATTTAAAAATATGTTTTTTACCCTTTGACACGCGCGATATTATTTTTATAATTTTTTTAACTAAAAACTCTAGAAATTGAATATTATGATCCTAGAGACATATAATATATGAATTTAAAAAAAATCTACTCTTCTCCATTGTTCTGTGGATGACAGGTGACGGAGGACGGGGACGCCTGGCGTCTAACAGAGGTAAACAGGCATATGTCCCACACCCTCCCCTATCCAGACGCAACAACTCCCTGTGGCCCCATAAGGGCGTTGTTCTGTGGGTGGTGGTCGCACTGTGAAACCACCGCGCGTCTAGGACTTTGAAACTAACCGAGGTAAGTAGAAAAATAAAGCTTACCTTTCTCCTTGCGCGTTTCCAATAAATGACGAAATTTACGAATTTAAAACAAAACGCATGTAGGAATTGTGTAATATATAATATATATATATATTTTTTACATTATTTTACAAAATAGTCAGAAAAAATTTAAAAAATAAACATTTGTGTAATTTTTCTATAGCAGTGAAAGTACCTATATAATAAGGACGTTTGGCTACATGGATTAAAAATCTCAGTAAAATAAGGAAAAAAAAAGACACAGGTTTCTTTTTTTTTTTCTTTTTTTTTTTTTCTTTTTTTTATATTTCAAAGAACAAATATTTTTTGCCACACTGTTCAAAGCATGTTTTGTCTTTTTGGTACATGCATGCCCACATTGCACGTTTCGCCACATGTATCTTCTTCTATGAGGTTTCTTCCTTGTGCTGCAAAATGTACACTGATTGGACCTAAATTTCACTGGTATATGTCCAGCGTTGCTTAGTTTCTTTTCATCTGGCACATGAAACTTGTGGTTTTTTTATGTTAATGAGGAGAGGCTTGGTCTTTTTGGCTTTGATACGGATCATTCGTTTCCCATTCATTCTTATTTTATTCGTATTTCGTCCCAAAATATTCAGAAAATATTTTTAATTAAAATAAAACTTAACGCGATTTCTATTTTTAATTATAGCAAAGTATATTTACATTAAATTTAAACCACGGGAAATAATTTATAAATTCACAATACTACCTGGGGAGCAAGTGTGTTGAGGTCAGAGAAAAGTCTCTGGAAAAGAAAGGCCATTTTACTGGGCAGGTGCATGTATTGTTTAGTAATAAAATAACTCTGTGATTTCAAAACCCATTATCTATATCCGGGTAAAAATAAAAATTACTATTTGAGAAGCAAGCAAACGCCATTGTGAAAAGCAGTGGTTTCAAGGCGCGACCACCGAGCCTCTAGAGCATTGTGTCACAATGCTCTAGTGGTGCGGTGGTCGCGCCCTGAAACCACAAAGCAAATTCCATACATATAGAGGGTTTTTTTTACATATGCAGTTTAATTATTGCTATTTTTTATTGTTTATGATAAAAATCATGATGTGCTTTCGAAATCGAATAACTTTTGAAATTTAAAGTTGTTTATATTAATAAAAGGAAGTTATTTTACCTCATTGAAAACGAATTTTAAAAGGCATCCGAATAGAAGTACTAAGACCTAAAACATGTATGATTCTGCAGTCATTTTGTGTTATTTCGAGGTAAAAGATCAGTAATCAATTGATTTTCACTGTAACATTTCGGAAAGAGAAGGAGAAAAAAATTCGAAAATTGGCGGTTTCAGAGCACGACCACCGCGCGTCAAAGGGTTAAACAGTCTAAATCGTTGAGATTAGAGCCCTGAAATATACTCTCATTAATTAATTTCTCTCTAATTAAGGGTTTGCAAAAAGGAGATGATACAGCATTTTACTATTGTACCATTCCCCTTTTTGCAACTCTTTATCTTTGGACGAAATTGAAATCTTTTGCATTTCTCAAACGGTTTTGATTTATTTCATTGATTTTGTTAAATTTGATTCAAATTTAGACTTATCATACATCACAAAAGATTTTTTTTTGTTTGTTTAGATGTTCTTTTATGAAAAATATTGCTCTAAGATTTATTCCAGATATTGCTAAATTTAATACTCTAAAGGATATGACTAAAAATCTGATGTGTACACCACATGACTTCCTTGTACGGAATATTAAATTATACGCATTTTTCTTGCATTTCATTTAAACTTATTGGATTGAATTAAAGCTACTTCGCCTACAACGCATAAACCACAATAGAATAAATGCATTCTTTAAAATCACTATAGTATTTGTTTACCATAGCGACACTCTGGCGCTAGATTCACTTAACAGTATTATATTTCGTTCATATTATAACTCATAATGCACAAAATTTATATCATTTAAAGAATAGAATTAGCTAATCGTTGCCACATGTTCTATTCAAATACTATAATAAAGCTAGAATGATGTATAAAAGAAATTAAGCAAACAAAACAAAAATGAAACAGTTTTCCACATACGATTGAATATTTCTCTTTCAATTAATTCAGCTCTCACTTCGCTGAAAGGCAAAAATACATAAAAACTCAAAATATCTATATTAAAAATTATGAAGTAAATCTTAAACACTTATTTCCTCGAAAAAATTCCAGAAAGGATTAAGCATTATTTAATTGGCAATAATAAATGAAGGCGTTATCTTACTTGTTACGAAGCTAAGTTTCTCTAGATTGGCAACAAATCCACTAGTCTACTGTTTCTAATGTAAACTATCAATGGCCGCCATAAAAAAAAAGGCTTAGTGGCACTTAAACAACTTTAAAATTGTTGATAATTCTAAAAATATTGCATACGGATTTACTAAAGGCATAAAAACCTTAACCAGAAGACAAAAATAACATAATTCAATCATTTTTAAAGCAAAAAATGTACAATTTGCAAACATATACGAGTAAAGAACCTGAGATCACTGAGTCGGGTAACAGAGTGGATATATATCTAAATATATTTATATATGTTTGGTGCGGCCGATTGCAACCAAAATACGAGATGCACATCTACATGTTATAGGAGTTCTATATACAAAATTTCAACGTTCTGAGGCTACTCGTTTTTGAGTTATGCGAGATACGTACCTACGAACGTACGTACATACGTTCGTACAGACGCCAGGAAAATTCTCTTCAGAATTCATTTTAAAGCAGTTTTATAATTTTTTTGGAGGAAACGAGTCTTTTATTCTGTCCTTACGTACAGATAGCACGCAAAAACATCGTTAAATTGCATTCGATAGCTGCGTAAATAGGTATTTTCGTTGAAATATGGTGCCTGAAACTTTTCGCGATTACAATACTTCCTTTTTACTTCGTACAAGGAAGTAAAAATACAGTGACTAAATTGAAAGTGTTAAATTTCATAAAATATGTATTTGTAAATGAAATGAATTGATATATTGACTGTGTTTAAAATTTCCCTGTCTTTTTAAAGGAAAACTAGAATGTTTATGATATTCTGTTGCTTTATTTCTTTGCATATGAAAGTAAAATATTTTTATGCATACAAGTAACATGTGTAATATTTTGCAGAGTATGTAATAATTTGCTTTTGTTGGTGCACCTGGTAAATCTCACTAGCTCCTAGACATTAAGTTCATATTTTAGTTGTTTATTCTACTTTAAGTTATTTCAGGTAGTAAAGTGGTAGTTCTACTGCTTAATGGGCCTGATTTAGGCCTTGTTTTAGATCTCACATCTTCTTTAATTAAATAGCTCCACTAAGCCCTGTTAAGCCTCTAATGGCGGTACAGGAAGTTCAACCAGTCATCACAAAATTGTGGATGCAAGATATATCTTTCTTTCTCATCTGAAAAGGGATTCTATTTCCGAAAAAGAAGGGTACAACATTCTGAATTTAAATGATTTGTTGATTATATATTTAAGACAACTATTCGTATGAAAACGATTTATGCATTAATTGTTATTTAATAATCATCAACATTAAAAGTCTTAATAATAATTCATAAAACATACTTAATACTAAAAATGTTTGTCTAGATTTGTCATCAAAGTGTAAGGAATGTACTTGTGAAACTAAAAATTTATTCGTGTCATGGTCTTTAAAGATTAACTTCTGAGAATATCCTCCAACTGTATGAGATGTATGTATTTTATTGTTTGCTTATACTATCTTTATTTTATGAAATCTTAAAATATACATTTCTGATCATTTTGCGTATCAATATATAGGGTGGTTCGAAATTATTGAGCCCATTTCACATTTAAATTGAGTGCAACAAATAGACTTCATGTTGTTTAGTGTTTAAAATTTTATTATGTAAAACTGTTTTAATTTGTTTTTCTAAGAAAACAATAAATATGTACGCACCTAATTTTAGTCTTCTTTCTTTCAAACATGAAATGCGTTCTATAATTTTGGACGACCCTTTATTTCAGATTTCAAAAGTACTAATAAATAATTTTTACGACTGCTTTTGTGCTGATATGCGCGCTAACACACTACGTGAGTACCTGCTAAATCGAAAGGCCAGCGCATAAAAATATTTTCTTTTACCATTGCAGTTATTAAAAAAAAATATAAAATGAAGATTTGAATTTGTGCTTGTAAGGATCTTAAGTTTTACTAACGTTTATTTTATTTTAAATCTTTACTATCACTTCTTATTTTCTACTTCCGGCCAGAATTATAAGCGTGAAGGATTTTATGCAAAGTTTGTCTGGCGAACGCCAAGTACTTAAGTTGTGGCTTTTTGCCAAGCAAGAGAGAGGAAGCAGTGAGTTCGAAGCAGGCCGCTTACCTTAGAAGTTACGCAGTTGCTGTTCGCCTTCCAGGCCAGAGGTTTTAATCCTCTTGATAAATTAAACGTATTGTAGTGTCCACAGTCTCTGTGCTACATACGCTTCCTGTTATTATAAGGCCAATCTTCCACGTGTGTTATTCTAAAGTTAAATTAGAGTTTAGTTTTATTTTTTATACCTTTTACGTTAGACCCCGAGTGGAGGGTCATTGTATTCCGAAGTACGGAAGTCATTGTATATAAAGAAAAATAAAGGGTTTTGTATACCCTTCGTCTGTATCCTGTCTACTTACTACAATTAGGGAACATAGCTTTAGTAAGCTCTCTGTTCCTAGTCAGGTCATTGTATGTTTCCGAAGAAGGTTAGAAGAAACATTGAACCTGATAGTGACGCCCGACGAAGAAGAATAACCATGGCCGAGTTTCAAGAAGAACCTGTGCTGCCTGCAGAAACGGCTCAGAATCCAGAAATGCCAGCTGCCGCCCTGGAAGGATTTGGGTACATCGTCCAGACCATGCGCGCTTCGATGAAACCAGAAGCAACAGTTAATGGAAACTCACCGGTAACCAGTTTTTTGGAAAAATTGGATGACCACTTCATGCTCTACCCCGTGCACGAGTTTCAAAAAGTTACCTTAGCTACCAGCGCTTTGAGGGGCCAAGCGCTTAACTGGTTCAAATGTATCGGCAGAAGTCTCTTGGGTCAAGCAGGAAGTCCCACCTATACTTACGAAAATTTCAAGACTGCCCTACTAAAAGCCTTCCCTGTTGTAAGGGATCGTGCGAAATTAGAAACGGAACTTTTTAGTATATATCAACAAAGAATCGACAACCTCTCGAGCTTTATTTTAAGAAAAATTCACGTTTTCAAGCTCTTGTATGGAAACCGTCTGCATCCTGAAATAATTCAAGTGATTTTGCCGAGGTTACTACCCCAAGTGCAAGACTTTATTGAATTAAGAAATCCTACTACACTGGAAAAGTTATTTGAGCTAGCAATCCAGTTTGAAAGTAGAAGAACGGCGGACGTCGAAAGAAGACGCCAATATCAACAGCGAAACCAATTTGGTACGCCAAGACTACAGCAAACTCAAGCATACGGCTACGGAGAAAAAGCGAATCAGTGGGCAAGGAAACCCGAGCCTTCAAAAACAGCCGGCGAACGTCGACAGTTCAATAGCAACCCATGAAAAAAGTCTCAAGGCCAGGGGAAAAAGAAGGAAAGCACGGAAAGGAAAAATAATTTAAACTAAAACGGATTTCTGCTGACGAGAGGGTGCGGAAATCCGAAGGCCACGAAAACCCCTCTTCCTACAAGTTAAATACAGTAATGGTGAAAAATTTAACTCTTCCGAAGATTGAGGTCTTGGTAAATAATATCCCGGCCACCGCACTCCTGGATACCGGCGCGCAGTGTTCCTGTGTGGCAGAAGTCTTTTTTAGAAAGTATTTTCGCAAATACCGCATATATAATGCGGATAATACGACAGTATTAGCGGCGCAAGGAAAAGAATGTAAGTGCGTAGGTAAAGTACCTTTATATATCCGTATCAAGGACGAACAAGTAAAGGTGATGTTTTTTATAATAAAGAATTTGCAAGCACATTTAATCCTAGGAATAGACTTTCTTTCAGACGCACAAGCTACACTGGATTTTAATGAAGCGTCCCTTAGGCTGACAATGAAACCAGTGCGTGTAGAAAAGTTTGAGCCGCCAAGGTTAAATCTTGACCCCCTGCCTAACGACGAGCAAGATAGAATCCGACAAGTGGTAAGTGAATTTGCTTCCTTATTTAGTGATATTCCAGGATTTACTCAGGTTACTAACCATAGTATTGACACCGGAGATGCATTGCCGGTTCGTCAAAAACCATACCGGTATGATAAGAATAAGGAAAAAATTATAGAATGGCATATTACCGATATGCTACGTAAAAAGATCATAACGCCCATCTCAAGTAGTTATGCTAGCCCGGTGGTTTTATGTAAGAAAAATAATGATTATCCTTTTGAGCATCCAAAAAGGTGGAGATTCGCTATTGATTACCGTAAATTAAATTCCATAACGAAATATCCGGTATATCCGTTACCGATCATAGAAGAAATTTTAAGGAACATAAAATCAACCAAATTTATGACGACTTTAGACTTAACGAATGGTTATTTTCAAATAGGGGTCAGGCCTGAGGACGTGCCTAAGACTGCTTTTATAACCAAGTCTGGCACTTATGCATTTTTGCGTATGCCGTTTGGCCTTTCTGGGGCCCCAGCAACATTTCAGCGATGCATGGACATTGTGTTAAGATCTGTTCTTGGAAAGTCCACATTTATCTATTTAGATGATATCATTATTACTAGTGATAATCTCGACCAACATATACAGGATTTAAGACAGGTGTTTTCTTTATTAAATGAGGCCGGTATAAAAGTTAATGTCGAAAAGTGCAAATTTGCAGCCCCTGAATTAAAATATTTAGGTTACAAAATATCGCAAAAAGGGATCGAGACAGATGAATCAAAAATAATCGCTGTACAAAAGTATCCGACTCCAAACACAGCAAAGAAGCTCTCTTCTTTTCTATGACTTTGTTCATATTATAGGTCCTTTATAAAAGATTTTGCGGCTATCGCTGAGCCATTGTTAAAATTAAAAAGGAAAAAGGCAAGATTCTCGTGGACGGCCGAAGCCAATAGTGCTTTCGAAAAATTAAAACAAGCAATAACGCAAGCCCCTGTGTTGAAATTTCCTGAAAAGGATGAAAATTTAGAAATTTCAGCGGATGCTTCGGATTATGCGGTAGGAGCGGTACTTTCGCAAAATCAGCAGCCCGTGGCATTTTTTAGCCGAACTTTAAATCAAACACAAAGAAACTATTCCGCGACCGAGAGAGAGGCACTTGCAGTTCTGTTAGCAGTGCAAAAGTTCCGAGTCTATTTTGGAAAGGCGCCGATAACAGTATATTCTGATCATGCGGCGGTAACTAGATTGTACTCAGGGAAAAATTTATCCCCAAGGTTAATAAGATGGCCACTCAAGCTGCAAGAATATAATCTGGTTATCAAGCATACCCCCGGAAAGGAAAATATCGTAGCAGATGCCCTATCATGAATTAAATTAGACGAACAGGGTAATACCGTAAAAGTTGCAATGCTTACAGCGTGTACAATAAATTCCCGAGAAACTGTAATAACCGAACTGGGTAAGGATCCTGAGTTTGGAAGTATTTATGAGTATTTGAAGGATCCTGAAAATTTTAGCGACCAAGATATTGTGGCGATAAGAAATAGGGCGGCCCATTACGAACTAATAGATGGTCTATTATTTTATACAAAAACTACGAATTCCAACAACGAATTTCGACCTGTTATCCCAGCTAGTCTTAGATTAAATATCCTGCAAGAGCTCCATGACAGCCCTTTAGCTTCTCATGCTGGTATTCGAAAAACTATCCAACGCGTACGCGAGGCAGTCTACTTTCCTGAACTGCAAAAGTTAACAAGGGCGTATGTCCAGTCCTGCCCAACATGTCAAGCCGTTAATTATATTAATTTCCGCCCGGCCGGGTTTCTAAATAGTATTAAATCCGAATTTCCAAATGAAATAATTGGCATCGATTTATTGGGCCCTTTCCCAAAAAGTCAGTTAAATAAAATTCGCTATCTCCTTGTTATGGTTGATCATTTTAGTAAGTGGACCGAAATTGTTCCCTTAAAACGAGACTTCGCGAAATTAGTTACTGATTCTATTTTAAATAAATATATTTTAAAATACGGGGCGCCCCTAAAAGTTATATCGGATAATGGTCCTCAATTTGTAAGTAATATATTTGAAGACATGTGCCAAAAACTGGGCATACGTCATTTAAAAATGGTCTCGTATCGGCCGCAATCAAATATAGCGGAACGGGTCAACAAAAATATAGTGAAAATTATCCGTAGTTATGTTAAAAATTTTCATAAAAGCTGGGATAACTATGTCAATGAATTTGCTTTCGCCCTTAGGACCGCAAAACATGATACAACGGGAAAAACTCCTGCTGAGTTATTTCTAGGCAGAAAGATTATAACACCGTTAGATAAATTATTTTATGTACAACAAAGAGCCCCAGAATTTAAAATGGGTGATATAGAAAAACTAATTAACGAGGCAAAGAAGAATACTGAAGTAGCACAGAGAAAACAAAAATTGTATTATGACTTGAAACGACTCGGAGTAACTTATAAAGTAGGGGATGAAGTTTTAAAAATTAAGCATTCACTTTCTTCAGCACCAGAAGATAAAACTGCCAAATTTTTTCCACGATTTGAAGGACCATATGTTATAGAAAAAATAACTCACGCTGTTGTAGTGTTAAAGGCCAGAAATGGTGAAACCTGTTCCGCAAATATTGATCAAATTAAGCCCTACTTCGATCGTAATAAAATGCAAATCTTTTCAGATCTTTTGCAGGATCCGGCACGGCAGACACCGCAGGTACAAGTTCCAGAGGTGGGAAAACGACAAGTACAAGGGCAAGCCAATCAGAGACAGAAGCAAGTGAAAAGAAAATTGCCCCGCGGAAAAATTGAAGGTAAAAAGAAAAAGAAGTCGTTCCACCGTCCAGAAAACAGGGTTCACGAACACCCCCAGAATGAAGAAGGGAGAAGGACGACGTATGTGAAGAGGACCAGGAGAAAGGACGGCAACTATAACCCGGCTTTAAAACGGAAGATCGACTCATCCGACAGAACTCTCCGCAGCAAAAGTCGCCGAACTGCGGAAGGGCCATCAGCGGCGGAGGAAAAAGTACAAGAAAAATTTGAACGGCCAACAACGAGGTCCAAGCAGGATCACGACAGAAGTTTCCCGGTTCCACCAAGACCAGCTGCCTTTAAACGGCCAAGACCACAAGCAGAGGAGAAAGGGAAGGTGTTCAAGGGTGGTCGTACTGGTGAAAAACGGAAGCTTCCAGAGGAAAGCACTGAAGGGCGAGCCCGTACAAGAAGGAGGATAAACCAGGCTAATATCTGCAGTACATTTAAAGACTGGGCCCAGAAAACGATGTCCGAATATTACAAAGATAAGTAAAATTTTATGTTACTTTGCAAACTTAAGTTAATCTTTCATTCTTACTGCAAGTGGCAGATTTCAAGAAGTTTTACCTCATGCGAGGTCTACCTTTATCGCCAAAAGGGCGAGAAATGAGTTGTGACCGATTTTCGTATTATGTTTTTAAATTACTCGTGCGTAAAACTAAAGTTGATATATAATAGCGTTGTGTAAAGACTTAAATATTGTAAAAAGTTATTGTATAAATTTTATTTAAAACATTCTAGCAAGAAAGAAGTTTTAGTCTGAAAGACTTTTTGAAATGTAGTATTATTTCACTGTAGAAAGAATTGGCACTTGCTTTGAAAAGAATAGAAGTTAACAATGTACTACTAATGTATGTTTTCAAATGTGTAAAATTAACGGCATGTTGATATGTTCTTATATACATGTGAACTGTTATTTTAAATGTTAAGAAATACCGTGATATGGTAAAAGTGAAAGCAATGTTAAAAATTTGTTATTCGTGTGACTGTAAAGATTAAATCATGGCGAATATGTGGTAAAGGTTGAATGATGTAGTTAGGCTCTCTGACGCTACACTTTAGAGTTAGCCACTTTTAGAATAGTACGTCAGGGTTAGAGTTGAAAGTAGGGTGTGTTAAGAGGTCTCGTTATGTTGAATTTTAACACGTTAGTGTTTTGATTGTAGGAGGAAGTGTGGCACACGTAGACAGAAACACATTCGTGTTTGGTGTTCTTTTACAACAATGAAATAAGAATGTTAAGAGAAGTATATTCTATATGTTATTTGCAATGTCATTGTGTAACATTTCATTAAACTAGTTTTCCTTCCAGATCTCTGGAAGGAACCAGAATTGAATAAAGCTCCTGTTTAGATGCATACAGATGGAAAAAAAAAGATTGTTGTAGATCCTGGGAGCTGCTATTGTAACAAATTTCTTTCTTTTAAATTTTCTAGTTTCTAACGAAGTTATGATTGTAAAAGGTTGACCTCGCGTTATATTCTAGAGCTAAAAGTTTTCAACAAGGTCGTTTTAGACCTCAGTTTCAAACTAATTAACTCTGGCGGGAAGTATGTAAGGATCTTAAATTTTACTAACGTTTATTTTATTTTAAATCTTTACTATCACTTCTTATTTTCTACTTCCGGCCAGAATTATAAGCGTGAAGGATTTTATGCAAAGTTTGTCTGGCGAACGCCAAGTACTTAAGTTGTGGCTTTTTGCCAAGCAAGAGAGAGGAAGCAGTGAGTTCGAAGCAGGCCGCTTACCTTAGAAGTTACGCAGTTGCTGTTCGCCTTCCAGGCCAGAGGTTTTAATCCTCTTGATAAATTAAACGTATTGTAGTGTCCACAGTCTCTGTGCTACATACGCTTCCTGTTATTATAAGGCCAATCTTCCACGTGTGTTATTCTAAAGTTAAATTAGAGTTTAGTTTTATTTTTTATACCTTTTACATTAGACCCCGAGTGGAGGGTCATTGTATTCCGAAGTACGGAAGTCATTGTATATAAAGAAAAATAAAGGGTTTTGTATACCCTTCGTCTGTATCCTGTCTACTTACTACAATTAGGGAACATAGCTTTAGTAAGCTCTCTGTTCCTAGTCAGGTCATTGTATGTTTCCGAAGAAGGTTAGAAGAAACATTGAACCTGATATGCTCTTGATACTTTGCTTTAAAGATTTCGGGTCATTTTAAACGGTTCATCGTTTCGGGAACTTTGTATGAACCAAAGTAAATTAAATACTGCAAATAAAGAATAGACTTATTTTTAGTTTTTAGAGACTAATTTTTTAGAGAATGTCATAACCGTCAAAAGTTTGGGTAAGTAATATTATTTACGTATATTACTTACATCGGCCAAACTAAAAAAGCGCTAATGTTTCGTATCAAAGAATACGAATCTTGTCCGAAAAGGCGAAATTAGCAGTTCTTCTAAAGCTAATCATTGTTGGAAATTTAATCATAATTTTGATTTTGGGTCTTCAAAAAATAACTCAGAAAATTTCTTTAAATGTTAAGTTGGATTTTCTTGAGGGGTTTTACATTAGCAAAGAATTATCTTGCATAGTTAATGACTTTAAATCCAATCCAGTCCTTCCTAACGCTTTTAAAATTCTTTTAACTTAATGTTTGAATCTCGTTTAAATTTTTTCTGTATATGACGCTACCTTCTCGTTTTCGCATTACTTTGGAGCATAAAATTTAGCATTACGTCCACTGCTTTCCAGTCTTGCAGATTTCTTTGTTCCTGATGAAGAGGGATCTGTACTCGTTTGCCCTCGAAATTGATTCAGATATTGACTTAAATGTACTCTAAACTCAAAATTGTTGTGTTAATTAATTTTAATACTAGCTAGAAGATTTGTTCATAATAGTTTGTTTCAGTTTCTAGAAAGAAAGTAAAATAACATCGTGTAATATTATCGTAAAATGTTTGGCAGTACAAAATTTACTTATTGTAATATAGAATTTTTGTTGTATTTGTATTGACGTGTAGAATTGAAACAATATGGAATTGATGTTGTAGATATGAGTTTTTGCTGCAGATCTTGCTGTAATAACTAAAGAGTTAGAGTTAAGAAGCAACGTACCTATCATAGAGGACAAATTATGAAATCAATATCAAAATTAGAAAATTGTGTATCTGAATCACATGTAGACATTGATGAACTAGAAAGCCTTTTAGTTCAGTTACAAATCAAACATGAACAACTCAAATCTTTTGACAGTAAAATTGATGATCTTTTAGATGATGCAGAAATCCAATCAGAAGTAGAGCGAAATGATGAATGTAATGAACTAATTATATTTAACTCAGAAAAATAAAAAAAAAATAATAATAAAATAAAATTATTGCAGTTCGCATTTGCACAACAACCTGCATATATGCAACCCATAGCAAATCAAAGTATACCAAATGCAAACGCAAAACTACCTAAATTGAAAGTTCAGACAAATTACGGGGACTCATTTGAATATTTATATTTCTGGAATCATTTCGAAAATTCGATGGACAAAAATCCTTCCCTTTAAAATGTTGAAAAATGTTCGTATGTGTTTACTTTCCTTGCAGACGAAGCTCTTTCTTGCATTTAGAGGTTTCGTTATTATCTCAAACAATTATAAGTCAGTTCTTAAATTCATCCAAGATACCTTTGTTCAAAAGGACGTAACAGATCAAATCTCGAGCACTAGCCATTATTTAAGAGATTTGATAGATTCTTTGTTTCGTTCCGTCACTGAAAAGGAAAGAATACTTCATATAGACTCTCCCTCATCCCACGCAACAAGAAGCGAATATAAACAATCTAACCGCAGGAACTTCGATGCCCCAAATTGCAGTAAATTTCGTTACTCCGCTAAATGAATAGCTGACCAGTGCTGCTTCCAACACTTGTCTATTTTGCAGTTAGGGGCACTTGAGTCACCCATGTGAGAATCCGAACACTCGAAAATTAAAAATAATAATAATAATAATAATAATAATAATAATAAAAGCGAGAGAAGCTTTTAGGAGAAATAAGATGGTCTCGTTTATGTGATTACGGCAAAGCCTCGAGGGCAAGCTACCTAAGGAAAGGGATGCTTTCCTGGAAGACTTTAGAAGGGAAGCTGGGTTGTATACACATTACACATAGGGAAAATCACGAAAATGGCCATGAAACTACCTAGCCTGTTCAGGGAATTCGAACCTCGGACCAAATTACCAGTGTTCAGCAACTTTACCACTAGGCCGATGTTGGGCTGGAGATTAAAAATGTTTATTATGTTGTAATATAAAATACTAAGTAAAGTCTTGCAAAAGGGAGAACTGCTCCTTCTAAAACAGTAAACATGCCCGCGCAATATACTTCAAATTAGAAAATTATAAAAAACAAGGGGATGAAGGTGACTCACAAGGGAGAATCTAATAGAAGTATGGGGTTCCAACCTTAATACGATAGCTAAGTGTGTAGGAACCTTGTGAATTGGTAAGCAAATAATCGCCTTCTAGTTCCTGAACTTGTTATGGTAATCGCTTACCACAACAAATTCAGGAATAGAGGCGTAAACTCAAGAACGGTTAATTATCCTTTATTTCTCAAAATAGTAACTTAACCATCGGTTTCGTTCTTAGAGCGTACAGAGCTTGGGCTTGAACTCAAGATTACTAAAAAATAAAACGTAACTAATGCTTAACTAAAAAGATATAGCCGAAGCTATCAAAACTCTAAGTAGTTGGCCTCTAAATATCAACAAACTGGCGAAGCTATCAAGGGCCTGAAATATGGCCGAGGGTAGTAATAGCTTAGAGAGAGTGTAGCCAAATGGCAAATGCGCGCCAGTCAGAATATCTGGCTCTCTAACGAAATCAGTGGAACTTCGATTTAAATACCACTCTTCCTCCTTTGCATTAACCGCGATTCTGAAAAGACATTCTGGTAGGTAACTGTAAGCTGAAATTAAGAGAGATAGGAAAGAAGCTTTAACTAAAGACGACTGTTAAAAATGTTCCATGGTACTTTTAAGAAGTGACCACGAACAAATTAAAATTTTTCCTCAAGACTAACATAAATTATTCATTGAGTGAAAGAGAACATTGAACAACCCTTATTTCTAAATGAATACTGATGAAAATGTCATGTGAAATAATACATAGAAAATAAAACATACAGTGTGATCCAATATACATATCTTAAATTTTATTAAGTTTTTTTTTTTTTTTTTTTTTTTTTTTTTTTTTTTTTTTTTTGAGTGGAAGGTGAACAATTATCAAAACAATGAGTACCAAGATTAATTGAAAATAAATGTCCCCGGGAAGATTAATTACTAATAGCGAATTTACTTCTACAAACATAATGATTCATTTACAATTTCAAACTATATTTGGTGAAAACTTTCCAGTTTATAACCACAGTTTAGTTTACCCAAATATTTCAATAGTTGAATTTTTTATAAATTGCACATTTTGTATCAAATTATTACCAGTGAGGTGAAACTCACCACAGGTGAATAAGAAAAACCTTGAGTATTAGCCTCTAAAGTATTAATACAATTTAGATAATAACTAGCATTTAGATTAGAAAATTTTCCATTGATCTACCACACGGCTCTATATGATTTGCAAACAAATTAAATAACTAATTCTACGGAAATCAGAGTTAAAAAGTTACAAATTAAAATTTTATATTAGAACACCCGGTCAGGTTTGTCTGATGAAATTAAGAAGTGAATTAACTAAGTAAAATTTAACAAACTCAAATTTTACGTAAGGAATATGACTTATCTTGCTCGATGATTCAGATAGGAGTCAACCAGGAGCAGGATCAACTAAACCGAAGCCTGATGTGAAGGTAAGGAAAGTTCTGGATAAAATTTATCCTGGTAAGGACAACCGAAGACATCCCAGACCGCGTCGATGATATGTGACAGGCACCGCTCACCATCCCTCAGATATCGAAGAAGCTCACAGGGGACTAATCCGAAGATCATCAACCTTCAGACCGATGAGGAGGCAAAATTTATCTCTTAAGGACGATTGAAGCTGTAATGTGGATGAATAAGGTTTCAGCATAAGGAGCAGTATAAATCTCTGTTGTGACCAGTTGAAAATTTCCAATCTGAATCTATTGACAAGGATTGAGTAGGTTCCTATATATATTTTCCCATAGTGAACTAGAAGAGCTTTCCTCCGAATGGACTTTCACCGCCACCTGGGCGAACTGCCCCATAAATTCTGCGAGAAGCATCTCAGCCTCCCAAGTCGAAGCCAAGCAATACCTCCTTCTTCCTCGTTCCGAACAGTGTGAGAGAAAAGCATAAAGTCTCCTTCACACTGAGATCATCCCGTTTTGTTAAGCAAGATTACCAACGTTCCCAATATACGCTCGAAATTGTGACAAGACCAGTTTTTTTAACCACCGCCTTAGGTTCTGCAAAATTTCTCCTTTTTTCAAAGCATTAAACTAACCGCAAATTCAAGCGTCGCCAAACAATCTTTAAATCAAAACCCGCCGCGAAGGCCGAACTGGCAAACATATCTCATCCCAACGAAAATCCCTTATCGGTGGAAGCAAGAGAATTAAAATTTTGCCAAAGCTGTGCCTTTTCCCACTTCCTTCCCCCAAATTCTCGACACAATGAAAAATGGAAAATTTAGTTAAATAATTTACTGCATCTTAAAATCTGCTGTAGCCACAAATTTGAAAGTAATCTTGAATTAAAGAGCTAATTTTATCAGAGTCAATTTTCCTTCTTACCTTCTTCGGGAACATGCAAGGACTAGACACGGAACAGATACTAAAGCTATGTTCACTAATTGTGGGAAGTAGACAGGATACACAAGAAGGGTATACAAAACCCTTTATTTTCTCTATTTACAAAAACTTCCGTACTTCGGAATACACAGACCCGCTACTCGGGGTCTAACGTAAAAATATAAAAATAAAACTAACTCTAATTTAACTTTAGAATAATAAACGTGGAAGATTGGCCTTATAATAACAGGAAGCGTATGTAGTACAGAGAACTGTGAACACTACAATACGTTTAAAAATTATCAAGAGGATTAAAACCTCTGGCCTGGACGGCAACCAGCAACTGCGTAACTTCTAAGGTAAGCGGCCTGCTTCGACTCACTGCTTCCTCTCTCTCGCTTGGCAAAAAGCCACAACTTAAATACTTGACGTTCGCCAGACAAACTTTGCATAAAAACCTTAACGCTTATAATTCTGGCCGGAAGTCGAAAATAAGAAGTGATAGTAAAGATTTAAAATAAAATAAACGTTAGTAAAACTTAAGATCCTTACATACTTCCCGCCAGAGTTAATTAGTTTGAAACTGAGGTCTAAAACGACCTTGTTGAAAACTTTTAGCTCTAGAATCTAACGCGAGGCCAATCTTTTACAAACATACTTCGCTAGAAACTAGAAATTTAAAAGAAAGAAATTTGTCTTTACAATAGCAGCTCCCAGGATACACAATTTGTTTCATCTGTACTGCATCTAAACAGGAGCTTTTATTCAATTCTGGTTCCTTCCAGAGATCTGGAAGGAAAACTAGTTTAATGAAATGTTACACAATGAAATGGCAAGTAACATGTATAATTATATTTCTCTTAACATTCTTATTTCGTTCATGACTATTTTAATTATCTCTCCCCTTGCTCTCTGACATGTGTTGTAAAAGAACACCAAACACGAATTTGTTTCTGTCTACGTGTTCCACACTTCCTCCTACAATCAAAACACTAACGTGTTAAAATTCAACATGCCAAGACCTCGTAACACACCCTAATTTCAACTCTAAACCCTGAGGTACTATTCTGAAAGTGTGTAACTCTGAAGTGTAGCGTCAGAGAGCCTAACTACATCATTCAAACTTTAACACATATTCACCATGATTTAGTCTTTTTACAGTCACACGAATAAAAAAAAAATTTTTAACATTCACTTTTCCATATCACGGTATTTCTTAACATTTAAAATAACAGTTCACATTGTATATAAGAACATATCAACATGCCGTTAATTTTACACATATGAAAACATACATTAGTAGTACATTGTTAACTTCTATTCTTTTCAAAGCAAATGCCAATTCTTTCTACATTGAAATAATACATTTCAAAAAGTCTTTCAGACTAAACTTCTTTCTTGCTAGAATGTTTTAAATAAAATTTATACAATAACTTTTTACAATATTTAAGTCTTTACACAACGCTATTATACATCAACTTTAGTTTTACGCGCGAGTAATTGAAAAACATAATACCAAAATCGGTAACAACTCATTTCTCGCCCTTTTGGCGATAAAGGTAGACCTCGCATGAGGTAAAACTTCTTGAAATCTGCCACTTGCAGTAAGAATGAAAGATTAACTTAAGTTTGCAAAGTAACATAAAATTTTACTTATCTTTGTGATATTCGGACATTCTTTTCTGGGCCCAGTCCTTAAAGGTAGTGCAGATAGTTGTTTGATTTATCCTCCTTCTTGTACGGGTTCGCCCTTCAGTTCCTTCCTCTAGATGCTTTCTTTTTTCTCCAGTTCGGTCACCCTTGAATATCTTCTTCTCCTCTGCTTCTGGTCTTGGCCGTTTGATGGCAGCTGGTCTTGGCGGAACCGGGAAACTTCTGTCGTGTTCCTGCTTGGACCTCGTTGTTGGCCGTTCAAATTTTCCTTGTAACTTTTCCTCCGCCGCTGATGGCCCTTCCGCAGTTCGGCGACATTTGCTGCGGAGAGTCCAGTCGGTTGCGTAGATCTTCCGTTTTAGAGCCGGGTTATAGTTGCCGTCATTTCTCCTGGTTCTCTTCACATCCGTCGTCCTTCTCCCTTCTTCATTCTGCGGGTGTTCGTGAACTCTCTTTTCTGGACGGTGGAACGGCTTCTTTTTCTTGCCACCTTCAATTTTTCCGCCGGGAAACTTTCTTTTCACTTGCTCCTGCCTCTTAATGGCTTGCCCTTGTACTTGTCTTTTTTCCACCTCTGGAGCTTGTGCCTGCGGTGTCTGCCGTGCCGGATCCTGCAAAAGATCTGAAAATATTTGCATTTTATTACGATCGAAGTAGTGTTTGATTTAATCAATGTTTGCGGAGCAGGTTTAACCATTTCTGGCTTTTAACACAACTACAGCGTGAGTTATTTTTTCTATAACATATGGTCCTTCAAATCGTGGAAAAATTTTGGCAGTCTTATCTTCTGGTGCTGAAGAAAGTGAATGCTTAATTTTTGAAACTTCATCCCCTACTTTATAAGTTACTCCCCGTCGTTTCAAATCTTAATATAATTTTTGTTTTCTCTGTGCTACTTCAATATTCTTCTTTGCTTCCTTAATTTGTTTTTCTATATCACCCATTTTAAATTATGGGGCTCTTTGTTGCACATAAAATAATTTATCTAACGGCGTTATAATCTTTCTGCCTAGAAATAACTCAGCAGGAGTTTTGCCCGTCGTATCATGTTTTGCGGTCCTAAGGGCGAAAGCAAATTCATTGACATAGTTATCCCAGCTTTTATGAAAATTTTTAACATAACTACGGATAATTTTCACTATATTTCTATTGACCCGTTCCGCTATATTTGATTGCGGCCGATACGGGACCATTTTTAAATGACGTATGCCCAGTTTTTGGCACATGTCTTCAAATATATTACTTACAAATTGAGGACCATTATCCGATACAACTTTTAGGGGCGCCCCGTATTTTAAAATATATTTATTTAAAATAGAATCAGTAACTAATTTCGCGGAGGCTCGTTTTAAAGGAACAATTTCGGTCCATTTACTAAAATGATCAACCATAACAAGGAGATAGCGACTTTTATTTAACTGACTTTTTGGGAAAAGGCCCAATAAATCGATGCCAATTTTTTTCATTTGGAAATTCGGATTTAATACTATTTAGAAACCAGGCCGGGCGGAAATTAATATAAATAACTGCTTGACATGTTGGGCAGGATGTGACATACGCCCTTGTTAACTTTTGAAGTTCAGGAAAGTAGACTGCCTCGCGTAAGCTTTGGATAGTTTTTCGACTACCAGCATAAGAAGCTAAAGTGCTGTCATGAAGCTCCTGCAGGATATTTAATCTAAGACTAGCTGGGATAACAGGAAATTCGTTGTTGGAATTCGTAGTTTTTGTATAAAATAATAGACCATCTATTAGCTCGTAATGGGCCGCCCTATTTCTTATCGCCACAATATCTTGGTGGCTAAAATTTTCAGGATCCTTCAAATACTCATAAATGCTTCCAAACTCAGGATCCTTACCCAGTTCGGTTATTACAGTTTCTCGGGAATTTATTGTACATGCTGTGAGCATTGCCACCTTTACGGTATTACCTTGTTCATCTATTTTAATTCTTGATAGCGCATCTGCTATGATATTTTCTTTTCCGGGGGTATGCTTGATTACCAGATTATATTCTTGCAGCTTGAGTGCCCATCTTATTAACCTTGGGGATAAATTTTTCCCTGAGTACAATCTAGTTACCGCCGCATGATCAGAGTACACTGTTATTGGCGCCTTTCCAAAATAGACTCGGAACTTTTGCACTGCTAACAGAACTGCAAGTGCCTCTCTCTCGGTCGCGGAATAGTTTCTTTGTGTTTGATTTAAAGTTCGGCTAAAAAATGCCACGGGCTGCTGATTTTGCGAAAGTACCGCTCCTACCGCATAATCCGAAGCATCCGCTGAAATTTCTAAATTCTCATCCTTTTCAGGAAATTTCAACACAGGGGCTTGCGTTAATGCTTGTTTTAATTTTTCGAAAGCACTATTGGCTTCGACCGTCCACGAGAATCTTGCCTTTTTCCTTTTTAATTTTAACAATGGCTCCGCGATAGCTTAAAAATCTTTTATAAAGGACCTATAATATGAACAAAGTCCTAGAAAAGAAGAGAGCTTCTTTGCCGTGTTTGGAGTCGGATACTTTTGTACAGCGATTATTTTTGATTCGTCTGTCTCTATTCCTTTCTGAGATATCTTGTAACCTAAATATTTTAATTCAGGGGCTGCAAATTTGCACTTTTCGACATTAACTTTTAGACCGGCCTCATTTAATAAAGAAAACACCTCTCTTAAATCCTGTACATGTTGGTCGAGATTATGACTAGTAATAATGATATCGTCTAAATAGATAAATGTGGACTTTCCAAGAACAGGTCTTAACACAATGTCCATGCATCGCTGAAATGTTGCCGTTGCCCCTGAAAGGCCAAACGGCATACGCAAAAATGCATAAGTGCCAGACTTGGTTATAAAAGCAGTCTTAGACATGTCCTCAGGCCTAACCCCTATTTGAAAATAACCAGTCGTTAAGTCTAAAGTCGTCATGTATTTGGTGGATTTTATGTTGCTTAGAATTCCTTCAATGATCGGTAAAGGATATAACGGATATTTAGTTATGGAGTTTAATTTACGGTAATCAATAGCGAATCTCCACCTTTTTGGATGCGTCAAAGGATAGTCATTATTTTTTTACGTAGCATAACGGTAATATGCCATTCTATAATTTTTTCCTTATTCTTATCATACCGGTATGGTTTTTGGCGAACTGGCATTGCATCTCCGGTGTCAATACTATGGTTAGTAACCTGAGTAAATCCTGGAATATCACTAAATAACGAAGCAAATTCACTTACCACTTGCCGGATTCTTCCTTGCTCGTCATTAGGGAGGTGGTCAACTTTTAACATCGGCGGTTCAGCCTTTTCTGCACGAACTGGTTTCATTGTCAGCTTAAGGGACGCTTCATTAAAATCCAGTGTCGCTTGTGCGTCTGAAAGAAAATCTATTCCTAAGATTATATGTGCTTGCAGATTCTTTACTATAAAAAACATCACCTTTACTTGTTCGTCCTTGATACGGATATACAGAGGTACTTTACCTATGCACTTACATCTTTCTCCTTGCGCAGCTAACACTGTCGTATTATCCGAATTATATATGCGATATTTACGAAAATACTTCCTAAAAAAGTCTTCTGCCACACAGGAACACTGCGCGCCTGTATCCAGGAGTGTGGTGGCTGGGATATTATTCACCAAGACTTCAATCTTCGGATGAGTCAAATTTTTCACCATTACTGTATTTAACTTGTATGAACAGGGGTTTTCGTGACCTTCGGATTTCCGCACCCTCTCGTCAGCAGAAATCCGTTTTAGTTTAAATCCTTTTTTTTTTCCATGCTTTCCTTCTTTTTCCACTGGCCTTGACACTTTTTTCCTGGGTTGCTATTGAACTGTCGACGTTCGCCGGCTGTTTTTGAATGTTCGGGTTTCCTTTCCCACTGATTCGCTTTGCTTCCATAGCCGTGTGCTTGAGTTTGCTGTAGTCTTGGTGCACCAAATTGGTTTCGCTATTGATAGTGGCGTCTTCTTTCGACGTCCGCCGTTCTTCTACTTTCAAACTGGATTGCTAGCTCAAATAACTTTTCCAGTGTAGTCGGATTTCTTAATTCAATAAAGTCTTGCACTTGGGGCAGTAACCTCGGCAAAATCACTTGAATTATTTCAGGATCTGGACGGTTTCCATACAAGAGTTTGAAGACGTGAATTTTTCTTAAAATAAAGCTTGAGAGATTTTCGATTCTTGGCTGATATATACTGAAAAGTTCCGTTTCTAATTTCGCACGATCCCTTACAACAGGAAAGGCTTTAATGTAGGGCAGTCTTGAAATTCTCGTAAGTATAGGTGGGACTTCCTGCTTGACCCAAGAGACTTCTGCCTATACATTTGAACCAGTTAAGCGCTTGGCCCCTCAAAGCGCTGGTAGCTAAGGTAACTTTTTGAAATTCGTGCATGGGGTAGAGCATGAAGTGATCATCCAATTTTTCCAAAAAACTGGTTACCTTTCAGTTTCCATTAAATGTTGCTTCTGGTTTCATCGAAGCGCGCATGGTCTGGACGATGTAACCAAATCCTTCCAGGGTGGCAGCTGGCATTTCTGGATTCTGAGCCGTTTCTGCAGGCAGCACAGGTTCTTCTTGAAACTCGGCCATGGTTATTCTTCTTCGTTGGGCGCCACTATCAGGGTCAATTTTCCTTCTTACCTTCTTCGGGAACATGTAAGGACCTGACTCGGAACAGAGAGCTTACTAAAGCTATGTTCACTAATTGTGGGAAGTAGACAGGATACACAAGAATGGTATGCAAAATCCTTTATTTTCTCTATTTACAAAAACTTCCGTACTTCGGAATACACAGACCCGCTACTCGGGGTCTAACGTAAAAATATAAAAATAAAACTAAACTCTAATTTAACTTTAGAATAATAAACGTGGAAGATTGGCCTTATAATAACAGGAAGCGTATGTAGTGCAGAGAACTGTGAACACTACAATACGTTTAAAAATTATCAAGAGGATTAAAACCTCTGGCCTGGACGGCAACCAGCAACTGCGTAACTTCTAAGGTAAGCGGCCTGCTTCGACTCACTGCTTCCTCTCTCTCGCTTGGCAAAAACCACAACTTAAATACTTGGCGTTCGCTAGACAAACTTTGCATGAAAACCTTAACGCTTATAATTCTGGCCGGAACTAGAAAATAAGAAGTGATAGTAAAGATTTAAAATAAAATAAACGTTAGTAAAACTTAAGATCCTTACAATTTAAGTTAAACAAAATCACACAGAAATTAAATAAATACACGTTGTATAGCATAAATTTAAAATACAAATAAATTAATTTTTAATAAGTCATAAATTAATTATTTAACAGAATTTCGCTACACAACAAAACCTTTGGATAAACCTTACACAACAGTTTCTACTTCATCGAATTCTATGTCAAAGGAGAAGCTGATGGTAAAGAATCGTCAGATTTTATTTCTTATTTATTTTATAATGACTATGAGCATGTTTACAGAGAAGTGTTTCTAAAAGGTAAGGTTTAAATTCTAAAAGGTTCAAAGAGATTAGGAGTTCTGAAAGATTAGGATTTGTTCGTTTAGGTAAATTGAATATTGATAGTTTTGGCACAAAGACTAACAAATTGCAGATTTGTCGGAGGGTGGAATTGAATTTGCGAAACATTTTGAATTGAATGACGTGTTTATTAAAGCATTAGAAGTTGGTAAAACATCGGAAGCTGCAATAAATAATTCAGATCGAGGTATGTGTGCAGAAATGGGGTCCATGGGATTTCGTTTAACATTTGTTTTTAAGGAAATATATAGCCATTATCAAATTCATTGTTAATAGATCAGATATTTATGGGATTTGACAAAGAGATTTCTTGTCATTAGGATCTATAGAAACTGCCTTATGTTCATCTAAGTCCACATAAGTTAATTTCGTTCTCAATGAAATTAATTCGTCTCCACTGAACTCAGGGGCTTTGGGGAATACGAGATTTGGGGCATTAGAGGTGATGAAACAGATATTTCCGATTCTTTACTTGCAGTATTCAGAAAAGGAAACTAAAAACGTTTGACGAATCGATTCAATTTATAAATGGCAGGTGCTGTTGGAAGTTGCCATGGAATACCAGGTATGCGGGAGAAATTAGGAAATAATAGAGACGTAGCTTTGAAATGTTCTAATAGTTTAGTTCGGAGGTTCAAGAGAGGCCTGTCATTATATTCGGAATATTGGGGGGTGGGGTGTTGACAGTTATCTTGAAAAAGGAATAATTGAAATATCTGATTTGTTAGGGATAAATTATCATTTTACTTACGCATCATGCTGTTTTTCCAGGAAACACAATCAGTAGCCGCCTGTGAATTGTATTTGATGGTGCAGCTCATAAAGAAGATTAACTTTTACTCAGTGACTATCTTCATGTTGCACAGAGCTTGTATTCTAATTTGTTTGAACTGTTATTAAAATTCAGAAACAAATCTGTACCTTATTTATCGGACATACAGAGAGCCTTCCTACAAATTTAAATCGATCCAGAAGATAATTGGTATGCTACATTTTTCTGGATTGATGATCTAAGTCTTAACAAATAGTATATTGTGCAGAACTTTACTTATGTGTCGTTTGGACTTACACCAAGTTCTTAACTACTGGCAGCTATATTGGAATTTCGTTTCCAAAATTATCCAAAAGCCTTTGAATTAATACTAATTCTTTCTGACAACTGATATTTTTGACAACTTTGTTGCTGGAGCTGATGAAACAGAAACAGCTCTGAAAACCAGCATCGAAAGCACTAAAATTTTTAAAATGCTTGAATAGTGTTAAGTTGACAGACTAAATCGGTTGAACTTCGCAATCTATGAAAGAGAAGTGGTATAGAAACTTGTAATACCGAAGAAACGTCACAGGATGTAGTACGATGTCGAAAGTTCTGGGAGTGTCCTGTAACACAGACAAGGACTTGATATACTTTCTCTGTAAAAAACTAGATGAATATTCTTGCCAACAAGATTCAGTACAAAGAGCTTCGTCTTTTGTATATTGGGTGGTATCATTGTCACAAATGGATTCATCGAACCTTTCATAGTTCAACTTAAGCTGCTTCAAGAATAACTGGCATGGATTGAGATAATAAATTCCCATCTTCACTGGACTAAAAGTGCAGTGAAGTTGAAAATTTTAACAACGTCGAGGTTCTTAGATATTATCCTTCTAAATTCACTTTATGGGATTTTGTTTTATTTGATATTCATTCTTTATCAGATTCATCTGTGACGGCATATAGAACAGTAGTATTTAGCGGTCACTCGAGTCAATAAAGCTATAGCTAGTTTTATATGCTCCAAGAATGGAGTCGCCCTTCTCAAATATATCATACTAGAGCGTTTGTTAGGACATTTATGAACTTCTAGGCTTACTAAACAAGTAAGTAAATGTTTGAAATTTGATGTAAATTCTAGTATGCAAATTGTTGATTCAAAAGTAAATTGTAAGATAATGTGTAAGGCTAGTAAATACAAACTCTTTGTGAACAATAGAGTAGAAAATTCTGTGGATATACTTCCTAGAGGTATTTTAGCCTCGAACTTGGGCGGAGATTCTTTGTGGTGACAAAAACCATCTTGGTTGAGTCAATCTTGAGGTTTGGCCCGGTAAGATTAATATCGAGAATCTCACTGATTATATATAATTAAGAAAGGAATTTGGAACTATAACCCAAAATAAATGGGCAGTGGAGAATTCTTAATTTATTTTAGATTTGAATAACTATGGTAACCTACTAAGGTATTGAAAATTACAGTATTAATTGAAAGATTCTTTGGTAAACTTAGAAAAGAACGTGTAAAAATAGAACTTTACATTGCAGTGGGCAGAAGGCAGAAGAGGAATCGTCTCTTTGTAATTTTTAGATAGAAACGCTATTTTGCGAGTGAGAGGTAAGCTTGAGAAAAGCAGATTTGCGATTAACGAAATCAGTCCAGTTATTTTACATAAATATTCGAAATTCACTATTATTAATTTTAAGAGAACATAAAAAGTGAAAACTATGGTGGAGTGTCTGCAACTCTTGCTAAAATTAGAAATAGGTTTTGGATTTCAGAGTGTAAACAAATTGTAAAGAAGGTTTTAAACAATTTTCTAATTTGTATCAGATACTCAAACACTAGCTCAATTGCCAATGAATCGAATATTGGAAAATCCCACACATTTTACTGTACCTGGAGTTAATGTAACTGCAACAGGTTTTCTTTGTTGCGAAAGGACACTCAAAGAAGTTCATACATAGCTTTGTTCACATGTCGAGTTAGTAGAGCACTTCATGTAGAATTAATAACTGATACATCGACCAAACGTTTTATTTTGTCCTTAGGTCGTTTTTTGTTAAGAACGGGGAATTGTAATGTCATAAATTCTGATACTGCTAAGAATTTTAAGACCATAGGAAACATTTTGAAAGGTTTATCAGGTTCAATGTTCCGTCTTACCTTCTTCGGGAACATGCAAGGACCTGACTCGGAACAAAGAGCTTACTAAAGCTATGTTCAAAACTGTGGGAAGTGAACAGCATACACAAGAAGGGTATACAAAACCCTTTATTTTTCTCTATTTACAATAACTTCCGTACTTCGGAATACACAGACCCGCTACTTGGGGTCTAACGTAAAAATATAAAAATAGAACTAAACTCTAATTTAACTTTAAAATAATAAACGTGGAAGATTGGCCTTATATTAACAGGAAGCCGTATGTAGTACAGATAACTGTAAACACTACAATACGTTTAAAAATTATCAAGAGGATTAAAACCTCTAGCCTGGAAGGCAACCAGCAACTGAGTAAACTTCTATGGTAAGCGGCCTGCTTCGACTAACTGCTTCCTCTCTCTCGCTTGGCAAAAAGCCACAACTTAAATACTTGGCGTTCGCCAGACAAACTTTGCAAAAAACCATAACGCTTATAATTCTGGCCGGAAGTAGAAAATAAGAAGTGATAGTAAAGATTTAAAATAAAATAAACGTTAGTAAAACTTAAGATCCTTACATACTTCCCGCCAGAGTTAATTAGTTTGAAACTGAGGTCTAAAACGACCTTGTTGAAAACTTTTAGCTCTAGAATCTAACGCGAGGCCAATCTTTTACAAACATTTTTCGCTAGAAACTAGAAATTTAAAAGAAAGAAATTTGTTTTTACAATAGCAGCTCCCAGGACACGCAATTTTTTCATCTGTACTGCATCTAAACAGCAGCTTTTATTCAAATCTGGTTCCTTCCAGAGATCTGGAAGGAAAACTAGTTTAATGAAATGTTACACAATGAAATGGCAAGTAACATGTATAATTATATTTCTCTTAACATTCTTATTTCATTCATGACTATTTTAATTATCTCTCCCCGTGCTCTCTGACATGTGTTGTAAAAGATCACCAAACACGAATGTGTTTATGTCTATGTGTTCAACACTTCCTCCTACAATCAAAACACTAACGTGTTAAAATTCAACATACCAAGACCTCGTAACACACCCTAACTTCAACTCTAAACCCTGAGGTACTATTCTAAAAGTGGCTAACTCTAAAATGTAGCGTCAGAGAGCCTAACTACATCATTCAACCTTTAACACATATTCACCATGATTTACTCTTTTTACAGTCACACGAATAAAAAAAAATTTAACATTACTTTCACTTTTACCATATCACGGTATTTCTTAACATTTAAAATAACAGTTCGCATTGTATATAAGAACATCTTAACATGCCGTTAATTTTATACATTTGAAAACATACATTAGTAGTACATTGTTAACTTCTATTCTTTTCAAAGCAAGTGCCAATTCTTTCTACATTGAAATAATACATTTCAAAAAGTCTTTCAGACTAAAACTTCTTTCTTGCCAGAATGTTTTAAATAATATTTATACAATAACTTTTTACAATATTTAAGTCTTTACACAACGCTATTATACATCAACTTTAGTTTTACGCGCGAGTAATTGAAAAACATAATACCAAAATCGGTAACAACTCATTTCTAGCCCTTTTGGCGATAAAGGTAGACCTCGCATGAGGTAAAACTTCTTGAAATCTGCCACTTGCAGTAAGAATGAAAGATTAACTTAAGTTTGCAAAGTAACATAAAATTTTACTTATCTTTGTGATATTCGGACATTATTTTCTGGGCCCAGTCCTTAAAGGTAGTGCAGATAGTTGTTTGATTTATCCTCCTTCTTGTATGGGCTCGCCCTTCAGTGCCTTCATCCAGATGCTTTTTTTTTTATCCAGTTCGGTCACCCTTGAATACCTTCTTTTTCGCTTCTGCCTGTGGTCTTGGCCGTTTGATGGCAGCTGGTCTTGGCGGAACCGGGAAACTTCTTTCGTGTTCCTGCTTGGACCTCGTTGCTAGCCGTTCAAATTTTCCTTGTAACTTTTCCTCCGCCGCTGGTGGCCCTTCGGCAGTTCGGCGACATTTGCTGCGGAGAGTCCTGTCGGATGAGTAGATCTTCCGTTTTAGAGCCGGGTTATAGTTGCCGTTATTTCTCCTGGTTCTCTTTGCATACGTCGTCCTTCTCCCTTCTTCATTCTGGGGGTGTTCGTTAGCTCTCTTTTCTGGACGGTGGAACGGCTTCTTTTTCTTGCCACCTTCAATTTTTCAGCCGGGAAACTTTCTTTTCACTTGCTCCTGCCTCTTATTGGCTTGCCCTTGTACTTGTCTTTTCTCCACCTCAGGAGCTTGTGCTTGCGGTGTCTGCCGTCCCGGATCCTGCAAAAGATCTGAAAATATTTCCATTTTATTACGATCATAGTAGGGTTTGATTTGATCAATGTTTGCGGAGCATGTTTCACCATTTCTCGCTTTTAACACTACTACAGCGTGAGTTATTTTTTCTATAACATATGGTCCTTCAAATCGTGGAAAAAATTTGGCAGTTTTATCTTGTGGTGCTGAAGAAAGTGAATGCTTAATTTTTAAAACTTCATTCCCTACTTTATAAGTTACTCCCCGTCGTTTCAAGTCATAATATAATTTTTGTTTTCTCTGTGCTACTTCAGTATTCTTCTTTGCTTCCTTAATTAGTTTTTCTATATCACCCATTTTAAATTATGGGGCTCTTTGTTGCACATAAAATAATTTATCTAACGGCGTTATAATCTTTCTGCCTAAAAATAACTCAGCAGGAGTTTTGCCCGTTGTATCATGTTTTGCGGTCCTAAGGGCGAAAGCAAATTCATTGACATAGTTATCCCAGCTTTTATGAAAATTTTTAACATAACTACGGATAATTTTCACTATATTTCTATTGACCCGTTCCGCTATATTTGATTACGGCCGATACGGGACCATTTTTAAATGACGTATGCCCAGTTTTTGGCACATGTCTTCAAATACATTACTTACAAATTGAGGACCTTTATCCGATATAACTTTTAGGGGCGCCTCGTATTTTAAAATATATTTATTTAAAATAGAATCAGTAACTAATTTCGCGGAGGCTCGTTTTAAGGGAACAATTTCGGTCCACTTACTAAAATGATCAACCATAACAAGGAGATAGCGACTTTTATTTAACTGACTTTTTGGAAAAGGGCCCAATAAATCGATGCCAATTATTTCATTTGGAAATTTGGATTTAATACTATTTAGAAACCCGGCCGGCGGAAATTAATATAATTAACTGCTTGACATGTTGGGCAGGACTGGACATACGCCCTTGTTAACTTTTGCAGTTCAGGAAAGTAGACTGCCTCGCGTACGCGTTGGATAGTTTTTCGAATACCAGCATGAGATTCTAAAGGGTTGTCATGGAGCTCCTGCAGGATATTTAATCTAAGACTAGCTGGGATAACAGGTCGAAATTCGTTGTTGGAATTTGTAGTTTTTGTATAAAATAATAGACCATCTATTAGTTCGTAATGGGCCGCGCTATTTCTTATAGCCACAATATCTTGGTGGCTAAAATTTTCAGGATCCTTTAAATACTCATAAATGCTTCCAAACTCAGGATCCTTACCCAGTTCGGTTATTACAGTTTCTCGGGAATTTATTGTACATGCTGTGAGCATTGCCACCTTTACAGTATTAACTTGTTCATCTATTTTAATTCTTGATAGGGCATCTGCTACGATATTTTCCTTTCCGGAGGTATGCTTGATTACCAGATTATATTCTTGTAGCTTGAGTGCCCATCTTATTAACCTTGATAAGTTTTTCCCTGAGTACAATCTAGTTACCGCCGCATGATCAGAGTACGCTGTTATTGGCGCCTTTCCAAAATAGACTCGGAACTTTTGCACTGCTAACAGAACTGCAAGTGCCTCTCTCTCGGTCGCGGAATAGTTTCTTTGTGTTTGATTTAAAGTTCGGCTAAAAAATGCCACGGGCTGCTGATTTTGCGAAAGTACCGCTCCTACCGCATAATCCGAAGCATCCGCTGAAATTTCTAAATTCTCATCCTTTTCAGGAAATTTCAACACAGGGGCTTGCGTTAATGCTTGTTTTAATTTTTCGAAAGCACTATTGGCTTCGGCCGTCCATTAGAATCTTGCCTTTTTCCTTTTTAATCTTAACAATGGTTCAGCAATAGCTGCAAAATTTTTTATAAAAGACCTATAATATTAACAAAGTCCTAGAAAAGAAGAGAGCTTCTTTGCCGTGTTTGGAGTCGGATACTTTTGTACAGAGATTATTTTTGATTCATCTGTCTCGATTACTTTTTGAGATATTTTGTAACCTAAATATTTTAATTCAGGGGCTGCAAATTTGCACCTTTCGACATTAACTTTTAGACCGGCCTTATTTAATAAAGAAAACACCTGTCTTAAATCCTATACATGTTGGTCGAGATTATCACTAGTAATAATGATATCGTCTAAATAGATAAATGTGGACTTTCCAAGAACAGGTATTAACACAATGTCCATACATCGCTGAAATGTTGCCGGGGCCCCTGAAAGGCCAAACGGCCTTTCAGGCCAAACGGCAGAATTATAGGCGTTAACGTATTTATGCAAAGTTTGTCTGGCGAACACCAAGTACTTAAATTGTGGCTTTTTGCCAAGCGAGAGAGAGGAAGCAGTTAGTCGAAGCAGGCCGCTTACTTTAGAAGTTTTACTCAGTTGCTGGTTGCCTTCCAGGCCAGAGGTTTAATCCTCTTCATAATTTTTAAACGTATTGTAGTGTTCACAGTTCTCTGTACTACATACGGCTTCCTGTTAATATAAGACCAATCTTCCACGTTTATTATTTCAAAGTTAAGACTTTAGTTTTATTTTTTATATTTTTACGTTTAGACCACAAGTAGTGGGTCTTTGTATTCCGAAGTACGGAAGTTATTGTAAATAGAGAAAAATAAAGGGTTTTGTATACCCTTCTTGTGTATCCTGTCTACTTCCCATAGTTATTGAACATAGCTCTAGTAAGCTCTCTGTTCCGAGTCAGGTCCTTGCATGTTCCCGAAGAAAGTAAGACGAAACATTGAACCTGATAGTGGCGCCCAACGAAGAAGAATAACCATAGCCGAGTTTCAAGAAGAACCTGTACTGCCTGCAGAAGCGGCTCAGAATCCAGAAATGCCAGCTGCCGCCCTGGAAGGATTTGGTTACATCGTCCAGACCATGCGCGCTTCGATGAAACCAGAAGCAACATTTAATGGAAAGTCACCGGTAACCAGTTTTTTGGAAAAATTGGATGACCACTTCATGCTCTACCCCGTGCACGAATTTCAAAAAGTTACCTTAGCTACCAGCGCTTTGAGGGGCCAAGCGCTTAATTGGTTCAAATGTATAGGCAGAAGTCTCTTGGGTCAAGCAGGAAGTCTTACCTATACTTACGAAAATTTCAAGACTGCCCTACTAAAAGCCTTCCTTGTTGTAAGGGATCGTGCGAAATTAGAAACGGAACTTTTCAGTATATATCAGCCAAGAATCGAAAATCTCTCAAGCTTTATTTTAAGAAAAATTCACGTCTTCAAACTCTTGTATGGAAACCGTCCGGATACTGAGATAATTCAAGTGATTTTGCCGAGGTTACTCCCCAAGTGCAAGACTTTATTGAATTAAGAAATCCGACTACACTGGAAAAGTTATTTGAGCTAGCAATCCAGTTTGAAAGTAGAAGAACAGCGGACATTGACAGAAGACGCCAATATGAGCAACGAAACCAATTTGGTGCGCCAAGACAACAGGAAAGTCAAGCACACGGCTACGGAAGCAAAGCGAATCAGTGGGGAAGGAAACCCGAGCATTCAAAAACAGCCGGCGAACGTCGACAGTTCAATAGCAATCCAGGAAAAAAGTCTCAAGGTCAGTGGAAAAAGAAGGAAAGCACGGAAATGATAAATAATTTAAACTAAAACGGATTTCTGCTGACGGGAGGGTGCGGAAATCCCAAGGCCACGAAAACCCCTCTTCCTTCATGTTAAATACACTAATGGTGAAAAATTTGACTCATCCGAAGATTGAAGTGTTGGTGAATAATATCCCAGCCACCGCACTCCTGGATACAGGCGCGCAGTGTTCCTGTGTGGCAGAAGATTTTTTTAGGATGTATTTTCGGAAATACCGCATATATAATTCGCATAATACGACAGTGTTAGCGGCGCGAGGAGAAAAATGTAAGTGTATAGGTAAATTACCGCTGTATGTCCGTATCAAGGACGAACAAGTAAAGGTGATGTTTTTCATAGTAAAGAATCTGCAAGCACATATTATTTTAGGAATAGATTTTCTTTCAGAGGCACAAGCAACGCTGGATTTTAATGAAGCGTCCCTTAAGCTGACAATGAAACCAGTTCGTGGAGAAAAGGCTGAACCGCCGATGTTAAATCTTGACCACCTGCCTAATGATGAACAGCGAAGAATCCGACAAGTGGTAAGTGAATTTGCTTCGTTATTTAGTGATATTCCAGGATTTACTCAGGTTACTAACCATAGTATTGACACCGGAGATTCAATGCCAGTTCGCCACAAAAAATACCGGTATGATAAGAATAAGGAAAAAATTATAGAATGGCATATCACCGATATTCTAAGTAAAAAGATCATAACGCCCATCTCAAGTAGTTATGCTAGCCCGGTGGTTTTATGTAAGAAAAATAATGACTATCCTTTGACACATCCAAAAAGGTGGAGATTCGCAATTGACTACCGTAAATTAAACTCCATAACTAAATATCCGGTACATCCGTTACCTATTATTAAAGAAATTCTAAGGAACATAACATTCACCAAATATATGACGACTTTAGACTTAACGACTGGTTATTTTCAAATAGGGGTTAGGCCTGAGGACGTGCCTAAGACTGCTTTTATAACCACGTCTGGCACTTATACATTTTTGCGTATGCCGTTTGGCCTTTCAGGGGCGCCGGCAACATTTCAGCGATGTATGGACATTGTGTTAAGACCTGTTCTGGGAAAGTCCACCTTCATCTATTTATACGATATCATTATTACTAGTGATAATCTCGACCAACATGTACAGGATTTAAGACAGGTGTTTTCTTTATTAAATGAGGCCGGTCTAAAAGTTAATCTCGAAAAGTGCAAATTTGCAGCCCCTGAATTAAAATATTTAGGTTACAAGATATCTCAGAAAGGAATCGAGACAGACGAATGAAAAATAATCGCTGTACAAAAGTATCCGACTCCAAACACGGCGAAGAAGCTCTCTTCTTTTCTAGGACTTTGATCATATTATAGGTCCTTTATAAAAGATTTTGCAGCTATGGCTGAACCATTGTTAAAATTAAAAAGGAAAAAGACAAGATTCTCGTGGACGGCCGAAACCAATAGTGCTTTCGAAAAATTAAAACAAGCATTAACGCAAGCCCCTGTGTTGAAATTTCCTGAAAAGGATGAGAATTTAGAAATTTCCGCGGATGCTTCGGATTATGCGGTAGGAGCGGTACTTTCGCAAAATCAGCAGCCCGTGGCATTTTTTAGCCGAACTTTAAATCAAACACAAAGAAACTATTCCGCGACCGAGAGAGAGGCACTTGCAGTTCTGTTAGCAGTGCAAAAGTTCCGAGTCTATTTTGGAAAGGCGCCAATTACAGTGTACTCTGATCATGCGGCGGTAAGTAGATTGTACTCAGGGAAAAACTTATCCCCAAGTTTAATAAGATGGGCACTCAAGCTACAAGAATATAATCTGGTAATCAAGCATACCCCCGGAAATGAAAATATCGTAGCAGATGCCCTATCCAGAATTAAAATAGATGAAGAAGGTAATGCCGTAAAGGTGGCAATGCTCACAGGATGTACAATAAATTCCCGAGAAACTGTAATAACCGAACTGAGTAAGGATCCTGAGTTTGGAAGCATTTATGAGTATTTAAAGGATCCTGAAAATTTTAGCCACCAAGATATTGTGGCGATAAGAAATAGCGCGGCCCATTACGAACTAATAGATGGTCTATTATTCTATACAAAAACTACGAATTCCAACAACGAATTTCGACGTGTTATCCCAGCTAGTCTTAGATTAAATATCCTGCAGGAGCTCCATGACAGCCCTTTAGCTTCTCATCATGGTATTCGAAAAACTATCCAACGCGTACGCGAGGCAGTCTATTTTCCTGAACTGCAAAAGTTAACAAGGGCGTATGTCCAGTCCTGCCCAACATGTCAAGCAGTTAATTATATTAATTTCCGCCGGCCGGGTTTCTAAATAGTATTAAATCCAAATTTCCAAATGAAATAATTGGCATCGATTTATTGGGCCCTTTCCCAAAAAGTCAGTTAAATAAAAGTCGCTATCTCCTTGTTATGGTTGATCATTTTGGTAAGTGGACCGAAATTGTTCCCTTAAAACGAGCCTCCGCGAAATTAGTTACTGATTCTATTTTAAATAAATATATTTTAAAATACGAGGCGCCCCTAAAAGTTATATCGGATAAAGTCCTCAATTTGTAAGTAATGTATTTGAAGACATGTTCCAAAAACTGGGCATACGTCATTTAAAAATGGTCCCGTATCGGCCGTAATCAAATATAGCGGAACGGGTCAATAGAAATATAGTGAAAATTATCCGTAGTTATGTTAAAAATTTTCATAAAAGCTGGGATAACTATGTCAATGAATTTGCTTTCGCCCTTAGGACCGCAAAACATGATACAACGGGCAAAACTCCTGCTGAGTTATTTTTAGGCAGAAAGGTTATAACACCGTTAGATAAATTATTTTATGTGCAACAAAGAGCCCCAGAATTTAAAATGGGTGATATAGAAAAACTAATTAAAGAAGCAAAAAAGAATACTGAAGTAGCACAGAGAAAACAAAAACTATATTATGACTTGAAACGACGGGGAGTAACTTATAAAGTAGGGGATGAAATATTAAAAATTAAGCATTTACTTTCTTCAGCACCAGAAGATAAAACTGCCAAATTCTTTCCACAATTTGAAGGACAATATGTCATAGAAAAATTAACTCACGCTGTAGTAGTGTTAAAAGCCAGAAATGGTGAAATCTACTCTGCAAACATTGATCAAATCACACCCTACTATGATCGTAATAAAATGCAAATTTTCAAAGATCTTTTGCAGGATCCGGCACGGCAGACACCACTGGCACAAGCTCCAGAGGTGGAACAACGACAAGTACAAGGGCAAGCCATTAAGAGGCAGGAGCAAGTGAAAAGAAAGTTTCCCCGCGGGAAAAGTAAAGGTAACAAGAAAAAGAAGCCGTTCCACCGTCCAGAAAAGAGAGCTCACGAACACCCCCAGAATGAAGAAGGTAGAAGGACGACGTATGCAAAGAGAGCCAGGAGAAATGACGGCAACTATAACCCGGCTCTAAAACGGAAGATCTACTCATCCGACAGGACTCTCCGCAGCAAATGTCGCCGAACTACTTAAGGGCCACCAGCGGCGGAGGAAAAGTTACAAGGAAAATTTGAACGGCCAGCAACGAGGTCCAAGCAGGAACACGAAAGAAGTTTCCCGGTTCCGCCAAGACCAGCTGCCATCAAACGGCCAAGACCACAGGCAGAAGCGAAAAAGAAGGTATTCAAGGGTGACCGAACTGGAGAAAAAAGAAAGCATCTAGAGGAAGGCACTGAAGGGCGAGCCCGTACAAGAAGGAGGATAAATCAAACAACTATCTGCACTACCTTTAAGGACTGGGCCCAGAAAAGAATGTCCGAATATCACAAAGATAAGTAAAATTTTATGTTACTTTGCAAACTTAATCTTTCATTCTTACTGCAAGTGGCTGATTTCAAGAAGTTTTACCTCATGCGAGGTCTACCTTTATCGCCAAAAGGCCGAAAAATGAGTTGTTACCGATTTTGGTATTTTTTTTTTCAATTACTCGCGAGTTAAACTAAAGTTGATGTATAATAGCGATGTGTAAAGACTTAAATATTGTAAAAGTTAGTGTATAATTTTTTTTAAAACATTCTGGCAAGAAAGAAGTTTTAGTCTGAAAGACTTTTTGAAATGTAATATTTCAATGTAGAAAAATTGGCACTTGCTTTGAAAAGAATAGAAGTTAACAATGTACTACTAATATATGTTGTCAAATGCGTAAAATTAACGGCAAGTTAATATGTTCTTATATACAATGTGAACTTTTATTTCAAATGTTAAGAAATACCGTGATATGGTAAAAGTGAAAGTAATGTTAAAACTTTTTTTATTCGTGTGACTGTAAAAAGACTAAATCATGGTGAATATGTGTTAAAGGTTGAATGAATGTAGTTAGGCTCTCTGACGCTGCACTTCAGAGTTAGCCACTTTCAGAATAGTACCTCAGGGTTTAGAGTTGAAGTTAGGGTGTGTTACGAGGTCTTAATATGTTGAATTTTTAACACGTTAGTGCTTTGATTGTAGGAGGAAGTGTTGAACACATAGACATAAACACATTCGTGTTTGGTGTTCTTTTACAACACATGTCAGAGAGCACGGGGAGAGATAATTAAAATAGTCATGAATGAAATAAGAATGTTAAGAGAAATATAATTATACATGTTACTTGCCATTTCATTGTGTAACATTTCATTAAACTAGTTTTCCTTCCAGAGATATGGAAGGAACCAGATTTGAATAAAAGCTCCTGTTTAGATGCAGTACAGATGAAAAAATTGCGTGTCCTGGGAGCTGCTATTGTAAAAACAAATTTCTTTCTTTTAAATTTCTAGTTTCTAGCGAAAAATGTTTGTAAAAGATTGGCCTCGCGTTAGATTCTAGAGGTAAAAGTTTTCAACAAGGTCGTTTTAGACCTCAGTTTCAAACTAATTAACTCTGGCGGGAAGTATGTAAGGATCTTAAGTTTTACTAACGTTTATTTTATTTTAAATCTTTACTATCACTTCTTATTTTCTACTTCCGGCCAGAATTATAGGCGTTAACGTATTTATGCAAAGTTTGTCTGGCGAACGCCAAGTACTTAAGTTGTGGCTTTTTGCCAAGCGAGAGAGAGGAAGCAGTTAGTCGAAGCAGACCGCTTACCTTAGAAGTTTTACTCAGTTGCTGGTTGTCTTCCAGGCCAGAGGTTTAATCCTCTTGATAATTTTTAAACGTATTGTAGTGTTCACAGTTCTCTGTACTACATACGGCTTCCTGTTAGTATAAGACCAATCTTCCACGTTTATTATTTCAAAGTTAAGAGTTTAGTTTTATTTTTATATTTTTACGTTTAAACCACAAGTAGTGGGTCTTTGTATTCCGAAGTACGAAGTTATTGTAAATAGAGAAAAATAAAGAGTTTTGTATACCCTTCTTGTGTATCCTGTCTACTTCCCACAGTTATTGAACATAGCTTTAGTAAGCTCTCTGTTCCGAGTCAGGTCCTTGCATGTTCCCGAAGAAAGTAAAACGGAACATTGAACCTGATAATATAAGGAAGTAAAAATTAAAAGAACAATTTTAAGAAGGATGAGATTAGTTTTATAATAAATGTAAATAAAAAAAATATGCAAACACGAAAATTTGTTATTGAAATGCAAAATAATGTGGATTAATATGAATACATATTTGCAAATATACTATGAAAAAATTGAAGCAATATTTTTACAGTGTATAAAATATTTTCAGTGTCGGTGTTTTGGTATAAATGAAGGATTTAAATGTAGCTGAGTGTAGAAGCATACAAAGCTTTATTGATTTTTTTGATGTGATATGAAAACTGTTATAGGAGTTTTGAAGGATTAATGAGAGTGTTTTTAACCTATTAAATCTAATACTTCATTTTCAGCGGATTAGTTTCTGCAGGTAACATGCAGAACTTTCCATGTAGCTGTGCAAGACGTTTTCCTATGTTCTGAGACAGAATTCATGACGGACCATGAGGAAAATTTATATTGCTCTAACATTGTTTCGGATAAAGGAATTAAACATATTATTGCATTCTTACAAGGCAACCGAAGGAAATAGAAATAACGTGAATTTTATCTAACTCTTAACATGATTTTCATGTCATTTTGACAGGAAGAAATGGTCACTAGCCTATTAGAAATATTATAATGAAATATATTTCGAACTTTCACGTAACGCGGATGAGCGATCTTTTCATTTGAAGGGTCCCTCTTACTTCTTTGTCATTTGTAAGTTTCCTGCCATTTCTTGAAATAAATGAAGCGATATTTCCTGTTTAAGAATATTTCTCGAATTGGGTTTATAATCAGATCACTTGCTTGAAGCCTTAGAGAAGGAATAGGGATGAGGAAGTTATATGTAAACCTATTCAATTCTAGTAATATATGAGCTTAGTTCCTTTATTGAAAGTATTAATTCTTATCTTATGTGAATAGAATTTAAGTATAATAGTGAATATGCCTGAAACAGAATTTCAGTAGCGGCGGCATATTTTGTCAGACTCTTTAACCACAACCTTTCATCTTTTAAAGTGATTCCAAATTTATTTTCGGTTTAAACAGTAACATCATATATTTTCCTTGTCATTTTACCCAAACGTTGAACGATATCATTTCTAAATTAACTATTTTTTCAAAAAATTCTTTGCGTAAGCATTGGAAAGAAGAATAAGTTACCGAGTGCTAAACTTACGTGCTAGGTTTCTATGTGTGGATTTTGTCTTCTAGTTATAAATGAATACACAATGAAGACGTTCTTGCTGTTTAAAACAAACTGATACCACTAATTCGCCTTTAAAAATCATTGGTTGGTTTTCGCACGAAGGATAATAATTATTATTAATTTGAATTTCTTTAAAATTGCAGTATTATTGTAAGGTATGTCTCCCGCCTTCCTAGCTTGCCTTCGTGGTATAGTGGTTCTCCACGCTGGGCCGGTATTTCAGAGTTCCGTGGTTCGATTCCCGGTGAAGGCGTTGCTAATTTTCCATTTCTTCTGCTTCCAAAAATCCTAATGTCTCTACATTATTATACATATGGAAATTTAACAAATTAATGGAAAATAGGTCTGGTCAATACCTCCTTCTTGAGTCCATACTTCATAGTATGGGGTTTCCAAAAAAGGAAACACCAGACCTGCCTTTATACTGCATTAGCACGAATGCATTTAACAACATTATCTGTATCGGTGTTTGTAAACAGACGTTCCACATAACGAATGCGTTATTCAGCCTCTTTTCTGTAGTCCGCAGTAAGGTTAGCAAAGCGCTGTAATTATTGTTGTTACCTTGGGCTTCCAGATATGGGTGCAATTCCAAGCGCTTTTTTGCAAACGTAAAACAAACAGATAAAAATGCACATATGTGCGACTAACGTTCATATTTATGATAACATGCACCTGAAAACTGACAACTGACATAATGTATTAATTTACATTAAAATTTAATACGTAGCTAAATTACTAAGGAAAATGTTCAGAATGCCATTCTAAATTTGAGTCTTTTGCATTACTTGCGCTCACTCTGTATCTTTATCTTCAAAACTGTTTGCAATACTAATATATAATAAATGGTGTTATGCCTTGAAATGACGCAAATTTATTATTTAAGGACATATTTGTTTTAAGCCGAAAGAAATCATTTTGAGAGATCTGTGGTTTTTAGTGATAGAATGTTCAGTTAATAATTTTGAAAATTTTATTAATGAATATTTAATAAGGGCACATGAACGTCTATTAGTTCATAAAGCAGTGTGATAGTTATACAAAGCAGCAATTTAAGCTCACATCTAAATCTGACCATAAAAAAGGAATAATAGTCCTAAAACTGTATTTTCCTTTTAAAAAGATTTCTGCGAGTATGATTGTTTAGACTTGCTGCATTGCTCAAGTATTTCTCATACTTATCTTGTGATAATCTATAAAAAATCAATTTTTACTTTTACTAATGCAGTCCACGGAAATTTTATTCAGGAAGTTTTGATCATCAAATCATATAAAAGTAGTACCTAATCTTTAAGGTCAAGATTTACTTTGCTCTGTTTTAAAGTCGAAAAATAGGCAGTGTTATTGTACTGTGTGCAAAAGTGCGTGTAAAAAACAGTTTGCTGAAAAGAAATGAGCTACCAGACAACTAAAAGTTATTAAATATGCTGAAAATTATACTATTTGATTAAAATTATTACTTCGTTAATTAACTAATTAATTAATTATATTATTTGGTTTATTAAATATTATTTGGTTATATGAGCCTGCACGGGGCACTGAGAGTGCTTCTTGTTACTGTTGTATACAGGAAAAATAATGTTGAATAGCCAGATACTAAAACTGATAACACAATTAATGATAACTGATACTGATAACACAGTTTTAATCTTGCTTCCGAATAAACAATTTAACAATCAGTATAGCCGCAAATACGTAACCCATGTTCAAGCAATAAAATAATTTAGAATCCTTTAGGCTGAAATATGGTAGACAGATAACAGTGAACGCTCGATAGTGACGGGATTATCCGGCTAACGGATTATCCATGCGTCGTAGTGGCCACTTATTCACATTCAATGCTATGCGCGAGAGTGTGTAAAAATCATACAAGTTCAAATATGAGCGCCGAGAAAGATTTTTCATAATGTAGAAATCGGAGATTTACCTAATTGTGAAGTACTGACTATTATAACATATTTTTTAAAGATTTGACATACAACTATATTTATAACGTAAATTTCTTCGAAAATGTAAAATCGAAGAATAGTTCAATAGTTGCTCGAATGAGTCGGAATTTCAATGCTTGAATGATGAGGATTTTGTTTCAACTGTCACAAGAACAAAAAAGGCATACAATGATACTACAAATACAAACGAAAAAGATCTCTGACAATACATTACATCAGTTCCGACGTAGCAATAACTTCTATTGGAACACTATTTGACTTCGTCGACGAAAGGGGATTCAAATAAAATAATAGTAGTTTGAAAAACACGCAGTGAAATCCGAAACGTATTTAAATATACTCAAAAACAAAGTAATTACCGATTTTTTTAAGAAACAAATGCATACAATATGCATGAAAATTCATAACTTAGTTTATTTGTGTTTTTCAGTTATTCATGATTTGCTTCCTTGGCGTTAGTCCGGATAATCGAGAGTACACTCTATTACAATAACTAATTTTCTTTAATATTCCTCATCAACATACTTATTTTACATGAAAATTACAAAGAATGTTTTTACTTTAATTTTGGTGCTAAACACTTTTATAAATGCCCACATTTAAAATTTCAGATTTAAAAAATCATTTCTATGTACCAAAAGGAAATGAAGGTTACATACACGAACAGACTTCAAGATTCCGAAAAATCTTAAAACGTTACAATCTTAAAAAGTTACGCTGCGCTGAGGAATATCCCATTCACAGCCAACCTGCATTTAACACTGTCCTGTTACACTGAAATGTCCTCAGCATGACGCTAAATATCAGTTCGCAGCAGTCTATTTATAACACTTAATAAAAAGGAACACAACGCCTGGATTATCGCACATCATGCAGTCGAAATCCGATATGCTAAGATATTAAGTCTGAAATGTGCACGCTCACTCTCTTTTCTTCCTTCATTCATTAAAATGAAAGTTTTACAATAGTGCTGAGTTTTCGCTGATCTTCATTCAAAAGTTAACATAATCATTATCTTGCCGCATACATCGTAACAAGAACACAGCGCAGATCATCAAACCATCGCCAAAAGGAGATTTACATGTTCATGTTCTTCTCTTTCATACTCTAAATAATTCGATTCATCTGATCATTATACACGAAGCCGATATATATTTTGCATAAAAAATTGCAGCAAATTATATTTTACTTAATGTAATGTAATAAATATTATACAAAAGCAGGCCTTCATGAGTGTCAGTAATAAATTCTGTCACTCGGAGAATTAATATTAATGTAAGGTAGATCGATTTTATCTATAAAAAGTTAAAATAGAAAGAGCTGTCTGTATAATAATAAATATCTGCTTAGTATTTAATAAGTAATTAGAGAATTTGCTAATTTAAGTTTTTAAAGGTGTTTCTCTTTCATTGTGAAATTACCATTTAATTGCACAGTTCAATAGTACAAAAAAATTTAATTTTTTAAGGAGCAGTGTATGAAATCCTGCAAAAAAATGTATTTAATATTTTTAAAATTATTATATAATGGCAGCTTCAGGTTTATCTAGCTATATATTTCCAAACATATGTACAAAATTATATTCGAAACTAATGAAAGGAGTGTTGTATAAATACAATTACTGTGTCATATAAGTCTGGCTTTATGCGAATGCTTACTGTTGCATCATTAATTTAGAAAATTATCGTTCCCGGTTCCCTTAGTTTTAGTTTTACGATGACTGAAGTGAATTCATCTTATGAGGCTATTTTTACAGATCTCTGTTATGAATTGTGGTTTTATTACATTATCATATCATTTAATTTCCAATTTACTTCTGAAATATATTGAACATTTAATTAACAAAACGATATAGTTGTGTTACAGACTTGATATATATATGAAATGTAATTTCTCATACATTATTTGTTTTGTGCAGCCGGGGCAACAGGAATGAGACAAATTTTGGAATATAAAGTGGTAAGTTTATTTTAGCATCCATCTCGTAAGCGTTCTCTTCGTACCTTGAGCAGAAGTCCTACTTATACATATGTGTACGTCACGAAGCTCCTCCAATCAGCGATATTAATTGAAATCACGAGGTGACGCTATCTTCTCATCAGGAGTGTTCTTAAGTACTTTATGTAATATGACAGATTTATGAGTTTGGCGATTTGGCGGGCGCCAACAGGTTAATATATTTTATACTAAAGAAAGGATTTCGCCAAAATTTAGGAACAGGGATGCAATTTAGGTAGAGAATCGCCATCACATTATTAAGCAATATTATTAGAATTTAATTTAATCAATTAATTTAAAAATATCATTACATATATATATAAGGTCATTTTTTTGTTTCTTTTGTTACAACTTTTTCTTGGTCTTAGCAAGACCCACTGAGTTGTTCTTTTCTCAATTTTTTTTTTTTATTATTTTATATTGATTATTAACTACAGGTTTTCTTACAGTTTTATAAAATCTACAATTTTTAAAAATTAAATTGTTAATCTTTAAGCTTGCAGGCCCAGCCCGAATGTATTTGTATTTTTAGGACTAATAGCTCATCGCTATTTATTTTCGTTTTGATTTTAATTTTAGACTAGATTTAGAAAGTTTGATTTTGATTTGCATATTTTAACACCTTAATGTGTCTTTCTAAGCGGACGCGTCGGGAAATTGGAACAGAGAATTGAGACTATTAAAATTTCCAAGACACTTTGTCAAAAAATTTTTTAGCGTAAAAGTTTCAATTGTCTGTTTCGGCGAAACGCGTAATGGGGTTAGCTTGATTCGACGTTCAAACAATGAAATTTGCCTTGAAAAGCCTGTTTGGATATCGAATTGGGCTAATTTACCATTTTCCGCTTACTTTTTAACTTTTTCTGTTATTTAATTTTATTGTATTTATGTTTTACATGTCTAATGATTTGCTTTTCATGTGTATTGATTTTTGAAAACGTCTTTAACCTTTTGGAGCGGCAGCTCTTGGTAACTTTTAGGCGAGCTTTCTACAATTTTTATTTTTTACTTATTTTGCAGCATATTGCGCAAGATGTTTTCTTGACCAAAATTGTTATTACTGCTTTGCTTGATAAATTATATATATATATATATATATATATATATATATCACAAGCTTTAATAATTTAGCTGTATAGGCAAAAAATAATGTTTTGGAATATAGAAAGAAATATGTGACATGATCTTGAAGAAAACTGATGGCAAGTTTAAAAAATAGTCTCTGTTTTTATCTTAAGAACCTTTTCAAAGCACAACTCAATCTCTTTCTCTTCCTGAAGTTTATTCTATCTGACATACGATCCCTTGAGAACACTGAAACTCAATCCACCATACCTGCGGAAAAATGAAAGTTCCTAATATTGAGGATTTGCTTTACTACATTTCAATGCTTTTCTGTTGAACTGCTCAAAGTTATATTTCAAAATTCTTGGCTTTAAAGAAAATGCTCTAGTATATTTCACAGAAAATATTCTCTAAAGAGATATTAATATCAAGCGAAAAGTATATATCATAGGAAATCCATCCTATTTCTTGGTTTACTATAATGTAGATATAGAAATGTCAGGTTTCGCAGATTCCTGCGACTTACAGGTTGCATTATCCGTAGATTTACGGTTAACGTTTTAACAAATGAAGCCATATATTTGTAGGTACACCTAAACTAATTCCCTTGTTGCTTCCTTCCCTTAAGAATTTTGAATAACTATCAAACTGCACGCTGTTCTTCCAACTCCGTAAATGAATAAGATAAAACATATTGGCAAAAAAATAGGATGATATTTATTCTCCATTAAATAATAGCTTCTGAGAAAATACTTTGCCACAAGCCCTCAATCAAAGTGTTTCATTATTTCCTTCCGTTTAATTGATTACAGCAATACCTGCCAAGGATAATTGTTTAAAGGTAGGGATGCGATCGTGGAGGACTCCTTACAAAAAACCTGGCTCGTACTTATGTGATATATGTGTAGAAAAATCACGTGCCTCTATAACGCATCTATATCCATCCTGTTGCTCATGATCTAAACCATCTTCGAGTTCCCAGCATTCAGCGATATTCGGCCATTTTGTGGTTTCTCCTACTCCTGCTTCAAGAGAAGTTTTAGATTGCATATATTGTTTAAAATGCAGAGAATTAACGCAACCCTATTAGGAAATTTCAATTTGGGTATACATTCTAAAAGAGATGTTGCGTAGATGCTATTTATATGTAAAATTTATGAAAGAGATTTAGTAAAAATAGTTTTTCACGTAGGCAAAGTTAGCCTCAGGTTGGGTTAAGGTATTGCCTTTGAGGAAACGATGCCATCACTAATACTCCGAGTAATGGCTCAAAAAAAGCATCAGAAGAAAGAACACATTTAAAGAGTTTGTAAACTTCACAAATTTATCTAGGAGAAATTACGTTTTTATCACTGAAAGTCAACTGTCAATACATGACAGTGTCAAATGTCGTATTTTATTTTGATTGGTTTCCTCACAAGTTACAATTTATTTAACAACGGCAGTACTTCGGTTTTTCGGAAAATTATGAATCAAAAGATATCGTTTTCAGTTTTTCAGAAATATGTATAGCTTAAATGATAATATCCTTGTGTATTCCTAGAATACGTTCTTTAGCTTTAAATAAATTAGTTAAATTTAGTCTGAGCCTTAAATAATTAGTCTGAGCCTTAAATTTAGTGAATCCTTATGGCTTTTTCTCATGAAAAAAAAAACGTCGCTTGAAACTATTCATAATTAAATTTATTCATAATTTCTTTATACCTTTTTTTGACTTTTTTGTGAACGCATAGGCACCCAAATGCCTTAGTGCAAGTTTAGTTTCCATTGCTCTTTTTAACTGAGGTATGTTTCAGCAGACAACTTGATATTTTACGATCTTTAATAGGATTCTTAATTGTTTATTTTCTCGGAGGGAATTGAAGCTGTTGAAAATATGTTTCATTTGATGAGTAAAAATCCCAAATAATAAAACGTGTTTGAGCATTCTAAATTCTAATTGTTTAAGAAACACTGCAATTTTGCCTAGCTGAATAAGAGTCAGTACGGATGTTATGCATTGAAATGAAAAAAACAATGTATTAATATTTTGCCTATGTCTTGTTTCTACTTAAATTTTCACCTATCGAATTGTAGGTTAATAGAAGCTGTAATATGCATATGTTTTTTGCACTTGATTAACATTGTTAATCATATTTGAAAGTATATGAAGCTCTAATGTAAATTTCAATATTTTAAAAGTAAAATTGCATCGAGATACTTGAAGTATAAAATAAAAGTTGTAAATATCTCAACTGTATGAAAAACAAGAGGAACTGTTTTATCCAGTTGCTATACAAACCTAGAAGTTTATTTTAAATGGTCATTTTTGAGAAATTTTCTTTTTCTTTTCATGCGCTACTGACTACGTAAGTCTTGTGCATGGGTTTGAGAATCATACGTGAATTTTAAAAGGAAAACAGTCTTCTTTCTCAACAAATGGGTTAATTGTAGGTGGTAACCAGAAACCACCTGGATAAATTAGTGTTTATTTGATAATGGTGTTCGAATTTAAGCCTGATGTTGTTTAAAAAGTGCAGAGATGAAGAAACCCAATGTTACATTAGATTTAAATATATGTTATACAACCATAGATCTAAGAAAATTATGTTAGAGGGGATTAAAATCCGAAAATGTAAGCATTTCTTATCCTTGAGCAGTAGATGTAATTAAAATACTTTATTATAGGCCTATTTATCTTTCAAACGTTTAGGGTTATTTAAAATCAGAATTAAAGCAACAAGATTAAAAGTAATAATTAATTTATGAGAGTTTAAATCATGGAGGTAGGAAGTAAGATGGAGTAGCCCTAAACAAGTTTCTCCCATACCCTGCTCTGAAGCACCGGCGATCCCTACGTGGTGACCAAAAGATTGTGTCATTTACCATTGAGTTCAATGGGATTTGACGCGTTCGGATGTAAATATTTTGTAATTACGTCGTAAATATACATATAAATGTATACATTTTTTTTTCTACAACACTTCAGAGTCCCAAGTATATGAAAACAACATATTTTTAAACAACATTCCATTCTGAACGGAATTAAATGCTATACGTTTCACAGGACTGTTTCTCAGAATGGTTTACTTTGAATGAAATATTTTCACAAGTTTTCGTTAATTACATTAGAAAAAAAAATTAAGGTAATTCGATTTTATTCGGTTAAGGTACAAAAATTAAGATCAAAGTTTATTGTATTACTAATATTAAAATTATGCATTATTTCTTTTCTATTTATAGAGCTTCTTTTTAAAATACTTTCTTAAATATGACATGATCTTTTAAATCGAGAAATGTAAGTCAATTCATAATTAATGCTCTATTCGGTTCATTTTTAATTAAAGAATTATTAGGAATTAGCGAAATACTTTAAATACCACTTGACTTTCTCTGAACATTTCTGAAAGGGAATAAAATAAGTTTTTTTAAAGTATTATTTAAAACTTGTAACTGAGTTATTATAAAATGTAAGGGGAATAATTCTTTTAATTATACTTATCAGATTTTTGTTTACCCTTCATTTCAACAATACATATATCAGGTTCAATGTTTCTTCTAACCTTCTTCAGAAACATATAATGACCTGACTAGAACAGAGAGCTTACTAAAGCTATGTTCACTAATTGTAGTAAGTAGACAGGATACAGACGAAGGGTATATTTTCCCTTTATTTTTCTTTATATACAATGACTTCCGTACTTCGGAATACAATGACCCTCCACTCGGGGTCTAACGTAAAAGATATAGAAATAAAACTAAACTCTAATTTAACTTTAGAATAAGATTGGCCTTATAATAACAGGAAGCGTATGTAGCACAGAGACTGTGAACACTACAATACGTTTAATTTATCAAGAGGATTAAAACCTCTGGCCTGGAAGGCAAAGTGGCAACTGCGTAACTTCTAAGGTAAGCGGCCTGCTTCGAACTCACTGCTTCCTCTCTCACTCTTGGCAAAAAGGCCACACTTAAATACTTGGCGTTCGCCAGACAACTTTGCATAAACTCCTTCACGCTTATAATTCTGGCCGGAAGTAGAAAATAAGAAGTGATAGTAAAGATTTAAAATAAAATAAACGTTAGTAAAACTTAAGATCCTTACACATATTCCAAAACTCTTTATTACGTTCTTAAGTGCGCATCTCATAACATTTGCTTTACAATATCTTTTAACAGATTGCTCTCCAACACGAACAATTCTTGCTTAAATAGTTTTATAACGTATTTGTCAACAGGATTTCAATTTATGTTTACAATTCAATATTAAGTTTATTATATATTTAGATAACACTTATAATCATTATAAATTAGATACATTTAATAATTAGATTTCTTCACAGTAGTTTCACAGTTGTTTATAAGTGAATAAATTCTTCATTTCAAATACATTTATAAATAATTTAATGAATATTTAAGTATTTTGTCAAAGGCAGATACATGCGTTTTGAAAGCACATGCATAAATACTCATACATATTTCCTATTTTTCATTTCCGGCTTGTGCAAATCTTTAATTTCTGTGCATTCACTATATTTTTGGTGTAAAGTCATTTACACTAATTTAGCATACACCCGAAAGTTTTACATAATTACATACGTTACTCTATTTAATATTCAAATTCTTAATAAGCTGTCTTGATGTCAAGCGAGCTTCTGAATGTAAACAAAGAACACCCCATCTGGTGACCCAAGCTTCAAAGCAGTGCTTCACTTCTAGTGCCGGCTGGCCCCTTCTCCCTTTCCTACCTCCATGGTTTAAATACTCATTCTGAAGGATATACATCAAAGTACTGACTTTCATTTCCGGAACATTTATTTACCAGATACTGATGAAAATGAGGCACAAAATATTCATACTACACTCAAAGGAAAATTTAAATGAATGAACAAATCCACTAATAGATGAAAGGGTAAAAAAGGAAAAGTTATAAATCAAGAAGTCTCGAATTCTTGATGTGTAGAACGCAAGAGAAACTTGAAGCAAAAGGAAATGCTGATAAAAGTTTGAAGTGTCCAAAGGAGAAAACAGGGGATGTGAGGAATGGCTAGGTTTAGCCAATTATCTGTGCTTTCATTGCGCTTTCATTGCAGTCATAGAGCTAGCTCAATCAATGCAACAGAAAATATAAGCAAAAAACGATGAACGAGGGCTCTTCTTGGTGCACTCCATAGCCACTCTACGTAGCGCAGCCAGAAGTTCTATTACAGTATTAGAAACCGAAAAGAGAGAAGTCATGTCGGAAGGTGGAATTAAAATGGCGGCATAAACTGTCATCTGACCAATGTAACAAAAGTTCCTGCGAAGACGGGTCCTTAACAATACTGGTAAGACCTAGAGCGGCAAGCTTGAGAGTTTGAGGAGAAAAGGACTTTTCTTTTTTAGCCGCTTGCTCTCAAATTTATTAAATTTCTAAACGAGGAAACAGTGTGTTATGTAAAGGATGCATGATAAGAACTTTTTCAAGGCTTTAAATTATTATAAAAATAGGAAGTACCTTGTCAGTAAGTTATTTAGGGGAAAGGAAGGAATGAATGCTTTGTCATGCCATGCTATTTCCAAAAAATATTTTTATTTATACACAAGAAGGAGTTCTTTTTCCACCTCCATTGAATTGAAAATAAATAAAATTAAAAACCCATAAATTGAAAATGTTACATGTCGGTTGACTAAATAGTGCATTGATTATTGAATAACGCCTAATTTTAAATTAAAACACGCTAAGCATAATTTTTCAAGGTTATATAACTCACACAATCACGTGAACTTACTTCATAAATCTTACCCTCCCTTCTTTTTTGATCCACCGGTGCAAGTGACAAAACCGCTGTAGTTAGATTGATATTTTACCTGAGTAAAATTTTCGAATATATTGTGACTCGGTTTCCTGTATATACCTGGAATTTTTAATTTTATAAATAATATATTTAGTAAAGAAGTTTATAATAATTAACCAGTTATTATGATTTAAACCATTAATTTAACTTCTTTTTTTCTGTATTAATCAGCAGAATGCAAATTAGTTGGCTCTGTAGCCGAGGATTTGAATGTTTTAGAGTTAGAGCTTCCGGCAATCTCGCCTTGCAATTATGTACTATCGCCAGCTCTGCCAAAATTTTATTCCGTCTTTCCATCTTGCTAGCCGATGTTTAAGTACGCTTAATGAGTTATTTGTTCCAGCTTAAGTAGTCTATATGGTCTGTAGACTTACACTACATTGAATAAATTTGAATTTTACTTCAACTTTTGTTATTTTAAATACTCAAAATTAGCGGGAGTTTCATATGTATGCGTTAATTTAAAAAGTTCCATGAATGATTATTTTAACCATATAAGATTTTTTACTTTGAATTTAGGCTGGGTTGATAGTTCGCCTATCGTCTAAACAGAGTCTGACCGTAGCTGAACCGTTCAACCTCTATGAAGAAACTCTCCCAAAACCAGAGGTAGGTTTCGTATACATTGTCACCATCGACTGAACAATCAAGAATAAATCCATCATTATGTTCGGCCATTATATTGATCAGGCGGAGTCAAAGCATTCTCAAATAGCTCATCGTAGTAATACACAATTGTGTTAAAAAAATAAGCAACAAATGCTAAAAGGAAAGGTACAAATGTAAAAAGGCGGTATTAGAGTCTATTTAAACAGCTACTAAATAATTAGACTCCTTTTCTAAATTTAAAACTGATATAAAAGATAGATATAGAACAAGTTTGCATTCATATTCTAGGGTCGGTTTTTATTTCAATTTTAAATTCAGTGCAAAAGGTCTAATTTTAATCTTTTACTTGATTTGACATTGAATATACCTTGCGTCGAGGAAGGTTACAAAATGTTTGGATGTAGTGCCATTAATTAAAAAAAAAAAAAAAAAAAAAAAAAACTTTAGAATATTTCATCAGCTTATTTTGAATACAGAAACGCAAGGAAGAAGGATTTTAATTGCGTCTGACGTATCTTGATGAAGTTACGTCAAATTCGAGTCCCTATTCTTTATTTATTTTTCTGATTTTGGTATTTCTTTTCAGGTTTTAATTTCGCATTTTTTCGCCGTTAGATTTTTTATTTTTCGAGCTTGTTCTACTGTGAAGTCATTCTTTAATTGAAATAGTTTTGATATTGTGTTAAACCTCTTATACACGGTTGCAATTATTATATTATAGAGGAATTACATTGCTTTTATTCCAATTTACTAATTATTTAGATGCTTTAAGTTTATTTTACATACACACACACACATATATAAATATATATATATATATATGTCACAATAAAAACACAAGGAAAAGACGGAACGCTGTAGATGCGTGATTAGACCCATATTGAAGAAGAATTTTGATTGCGTAGTATTTAAAGAACTTGGCAGTCGAGGCAGTTTTAATTCCACTTTTATTTCCAATTGATATTTGTGGCCACAATCACTGTGGAAAGCCACACTCTAGTCGTGCCTTACTAGATTAGAAGATTTACATTTTTGATATTGTTGGGATAGAAAGCAAGCCAGCGAAATTAGAAATGACGCAATGCAAAGAAGTTACTACGATTTTAGAAAAGAGAGGAAGAATTAATGTTTTATAGTTTAATCTATAATTTTGATTCATATATTTTTATCTTACATATATATATATATCTTACATATATATATATATATATATATATATATCTTACATATATATATATATATATATATCTTACATATATATATATATATTGGTTAAACTACTAGAACGATTTAATGCATGATGCACCAAAGACTTCTGTATTTTAAATAACTAAAGCCAACTCCAAGCAAGTGAATGTATAACTATCATCAGGGCCGGCGACAGAACATGTGCAACAGGTGCAGTCGCACCAGACGGCAGAATTTAAGGCAGAATAAGACGGCATAATTTATAACTGCAACGTTCTTGTATAAATGCTTAATGTTTTCTGAAAAAAATGTTGTTAATTCGTTTGATATATATTACTGTAGAACTGACGTAATTATTTCCATTGTTTTAATGTAAAACTATAAAAAACTTTTGTCATCCTGAATGGATAAAACTTAAGTAAATAGAATACTTCAGACGTTAAAGGAAAGTGCACATTTTAAAACTATATCCACTAAATCATTAGTACCGTTCTGTTGTAAAGAATGTTATACTTTTGGTTCACTCGTGAATTAAAATCCCAAGAATGCTCCAAAACTGAAAAGCTCATGCATGATTTGTTTAAATATTTTGTATATAGTGTGATACTGATAGTGACAGAGGACGTGGCCACCACCCCTTTACTATTAAGTTAATTAGTATATAGGGCCACATCCGCCCTTATCCAGAGTAAAAGCCAGAAAGGCTACATGGGAAGCTTGCACAAGTCGCCCAAACCCAACGCCAGGACCATCCTGTTGGCAGTTCCTCAAACTAAATGCCACCGGGTAGACTCCCGTCCAAAGTTCCCGGGTCCAGTGATTATTGAATCTTCAAAAATAGCATTGTGCATGGCTAAACCAGGGCAGATATACATTAGTAGTTATTTACATGCTTCTGGTAATACATATTTGCTGACATACAATCCAGTTCTGTTACGTACATTATACTTTCTAAATGCCTACATGACATTACCTTAATTTGGTTTGAAATAATAAGACAGAGCTAGTATATACACCTAGCACAATAAAAATAATAAAAATAAATAAATAAATAAATAAAAATAACTTGCTTACACTATATAAACACATCGCAGACATATCTAGATTACTTATGTTTGAATGATACTGATTTACATTGAAATTAAGTGACATACTGACCAGTTCTGTTACATACATATGTACATATATTTTATACACCTGTTCTATTTCATACATATTCCTTAGTAAATACTTACGATGCTATACACAAACTGAAGATATACCTTATAAACCAGTACTGGTGCATCTACCTGATTAAATATTCACAATACTATACTCTGTCTACGTTCCTGGAGCAGACCAAACTACTTACATACGTAGAAAAAGTTGTAGAGTGTGTGTATATACACAATATTTGCAATAAATACTTACAATGCCTGCGCGTTTTAAATGAGTTGCATTTAACTAATTATAGCATACACACGTATAAGCTTATCTTCAAGAATTGATTGACGCAAAAGGTCCATTAAATCATTTAGGGCATGATTGACACATCAAAATATTTACATTTATACATTGGTACAATTCTTGTGCATGCACATATACTGTTTATATACATAGACTTTCCAAATACTTATGTGACATTTCCTTAATTTGCATTAGAATAATAAGACAATACTAATATATACACGTAACCACATTAAAACATCAATCATATATTAGAACACACTTGCTTACACTATATACGCACGTCGCAGACACATCTAGATTACTTATGCTTGACAAAGTAAGACATTAGCATTAAAATAATAAGGCAATATATTATTCTTGGTGCGTTTACTTGACCCACAAGCACATTACTGATGCATTAGAACATTAAGGATTGCACTGACATAGCAAGAATTTTTTTACATTAATTTTGATTTACATTGAAATTAGCTGACATACTGACCAGCTCTATTACCTACATGTGTACATATACTTTATACACCTGTTCTTTTTCATAAATATTCATAACAGATACTTACAATGCAATATACAAACAAAAGACATGCCTTATAAACCAGTACTAGTACATATACCTTAATTAATTATTTACAATACTATACTCTGTTTACTTATCTGATGCAGACCAAACTACTTACATACATTGAAAAATTTGTAGGGTGTTTGTATGTTACAAAGCCTGTGCGTTTTAAAGGAGTTGCGCTTAACTAATTATAAGCATACACACATATAAGCCTATCTTCAAGAATTGCTTGGCACGAAAGGGTATTACTGGTGCATGAAATCATTGAGGGCATGATTGACTCATGAAAATATTTACATTTATACAGTGGTACATTACATTTTTCATTTTTGTACATGCACATATAATACTTTCACATGACTGGAAATTACACTTGACATCTTTTTTCATTTGTACATATGGACGTTGTATCTACGTACACTTTACTTATGTATTTTACATTATACATTTACACATGGCAAGTCTGGACCTATGTCCATTAGCTTATCTACTATATGAGTAATTTTGTTGGTCTGGTGTCGCTGCTTGAATATAAATCTGTTGAATGCCTCCCTGTTCGTTTGCGGGAACGGAATGTGCATTCCTTCCGTGAGAGGACATTTATGAACGTAGTGTTCTGCTGTGCCCAGATCGCCGCAGCAGCACTGATCTGAATTGGAGATTCCAAATCTTTCGAAATATACTGGAAAGGGGCCATGCCCTGTGATGTAGTACACCATTTGTAACCGTGTAACCAGTAGTTCTTTATCTACTTTGGGCAGAAGTGTATACGCTCGGTTGCATGTGTCTTGTCCCACGCAGCCTGCCAGAGAGCTAGAGCTGTGGTGCGCAGATTCCGTTTTAAATGAGAAACCGGCCATGGGATTTGTACCGAGACTGCTTCGACGTTACGGGCTGCTTCTTTCTGCAAGCCGATCTTCAGTCTCATTACCATGACTCCCGATATGGTCTTTCGTCCATTCTAGATTGATTTTTAATTCTTTATGTGCACGGAGGTATTCCTGAATAGCTGCTATTATTGGAGAACTGTGGGTGGGTTTAAGGATGGAGTATAACGTAGACAGGCTGTCTGTTATTATGTAACTATTGTATTGCCTCTGCTGAATTATCGCTTGCAGTGCATAGCTTATAGCTGCGGCCTCGCTTTGGAAGACACTATTGTGCGTTTCCAAATGCCCCTTCCATTGGCTTACTATTCCCTCTTTAAGGGCCCTCTTTAAGTGCTGCATATACACAGCCCACACTGTCGTCTATTTTAGATCCGTCCGTATAATAGGTAACATCTATGTTCGTGGATCTTGTGGTCTGCTTTAGGTTGACATTAACACCCCGTCCTTGCAAAGACGGGTGCGTGTCAAGGCTGATGACTGCTCTTTCGAGGTTATCTGCAGTAAAATCCTCTTCCCCAAATTGCGTTGTTTGACCGAGTTGCTTGACTATCTGGTACGTGGCTTCCTTCTCGACACTAATAGACAATGGTAGTAAGCCAGCCAGGACTGCCAGTGCATTGGTCGGGGAAGTACTAAATGCCCTCGTGATATTTAATAAAAACAGGCGTTGGATGCTTTGCAAATGCTTTACTTTTCTGCCCTGCATCGGTGCGGCCCAGACAGCTGCTCCATATGTCACGATCTTCTCCGTGATGGTGTTATAGAGGATCTTTGGGATATAGGGGTTAAGAGCCCAGCGATATCCTTTCATCATCTTGAGCTGCTGGGTGATGCTTGCTGTGCGCTGTTTTAGGGAGAGCACATGCGCTATCCAATTCAGTTTGTCATCAAATATTATTCCCAAGTATTTGAGTTATCGCTTGATTGCAAGTCGTTTCCCATTGAGCGTGATGCGTGGTTGTCGCATTAGGGAGCCTCCCTTTTTTGGAATCAATAAAACTTGGGATTTTTCTTCGGCAATCTTCAACTTCAGCGCTGCACATCGCTCCTGAAAGAGGTCGCAGGATTCTGAGCAGTTTCTCTGCAATTGGTCTCTAGTGGGGCCTTGTACTATTAGTGCCGTGTCATCGGCATATGCAACTATTTTTGTGTGACTTGGCCACGGCTGTGTAAGTATACTATTGTACATTAAGTTCCATAGCAAGGGGCCCGCGCAGGAACCCTGCGGACGTCCCCTTGTTTGATTATTTTGTACTATGCCACTATTATGCTGCAGAATTAGTTTTCGTTCTGCGAGATAGTTCTCTAGTGTCGGTTACAGCCGAAAACATCGCGGCAAAAACACCGCGGACGAAAACGTAGCGGAGAAAACAACGCAAGGTGAAAACGTCGTGCTACAAAACATCGTGGGAAAAAACATCGCAAAGAGAAAACATCGCAGTTATAAAACATCGTAGTACAAAATATCGTCGTCGAAAATAAAGCGGTTCAAAAACTTCGCAGTTTAAAAACATCGCGGTCGAAAATATCGTCGTCGAAAATAAAGCGGTTCAAAAACTTCGCAGTTTAAAAACATCGCGGTCGAAAATATCGGGGTAAAAAATAAAGTATCTACAAATCATCGCATGACCATAACATCGCAGACATACTTTTTGCAAGCTTTAATAATTGTAAATGGATATTCTCATGATGATTTGTGGGCGAAAGATGGAAAGAATAATTTTTACTTTCATATTTTTTATTCACTAATAAATTTTTGCTGGTAAAGTAAGAAGGAAACTTAAGCATAGAAAATTAATGCAACTTATAGCACTTAATAGAATTTTAAACCGACATAGTTAACTAACAAAGATCAGTAATAAATAATGTTTTATAAAGTTTTTACTGGTAATTTTTCATGAAAAGTATAATCTAAAAAAGATTAGAAAATGAAAGGTAAGTAACTGCATGATCTTAAATATAAAAAAAATTGCTAACTTAATTGTGAGATTATATTCTTCACTTTTGTTTTAATCTAATACTCTTATAGTGAACATTCTTTCTTGTTTTGTTTCACTTTATTCTTAAAGTGTCATTAAAATTTTCATGCACAGCGTGCAGTCAGTTACTTGAATGTCGATTTGCTAGTTATGAACGAAAGTCAGCTATATAATATTTCAGTAGTGTTTGTATTTGTTAGATTATGCCAAAGCACACTACGGCTATCTGCTTAAGGGGTGGGATTCCTTTATGGAATACATTCTCAGGAACTAGTTCATATGCACACTATACCTTAGGAAAATCACGAAAATCTTCACGCAGCTTTTATTTTTTTTTTCTTTTGAATGTTTAGTTTTTGTTTTTTACAAATAATGTATTACTTGCAGTGAACCTTCTTGTTGACTATCTCCCTAAGACGAACAATGTTTTTGAGAATAATAAACATAGGTTTTAATCATTACGCAATTTAATCACATCCACACAAGATAAAAAAGATATGATAGAGATAAAGATGGAAAGAAGAATAATTTTTACTTTCATAATTTTTACTTTCATATTTTTTATTCACATCCACACAAGATAAAAAAGATATGGAATTTTGAGTAGTCTCTTTAAATTGGATTGTTACATTTACTTTTAGATTTCGGCCGCCCAGACGGTATGGGGAGCCGGGTAGTTTGAGGAGCCGGCCTGTCATACCAAAGGCCCCGGGATCGAATTTCGCAGAAGGCATTGTTGTAACTGTCCATCCCTTCATAGGAGGCAAAGGTGGCCCACCTATTTGGTGCCTATTTGGTGTAATAAAGTGACCATCACTTCTTAGTAGTGGCCAAGCCGAAGTCGGCTGAGGGCCCGTCATTGGTTTAAAAAAAAAAAATTAGATTTAGATATTTCTTATTAAGCAAGCACTTAAAAGTATTTTACTTAATTTTTCATATACATTTCATTCGAAAATTTCGTATTTACTTATTGAACTTAGAGTGATCAACTTCCTAGGACAATTTTTAATGTTTTTCTTCCGTGAAAAACAAAATCAAATTTCCCTTAAATTTTATTCAATGATAAAAAACTGCACGTATTTTACATTGACTTTTATTTTCAGTGACTGAAACGTTTCAAGTACAATTTTTTTGTACTTAAATGACAAATTATTTTGAATAAGTAAATGTAACTTTTTTTATGTATTATTTTAAATGTTTTATAAACATATGATTTTGAATATCAACCATAACTAAATTTTAAAATCCGAGTTCGCATCGTGCATGATTATAATCAGAAAGAATATTTTTTCAATAAAATGAAAGTCTTTAGTGTTCTACGCATTCAACTAAAAGTATCTAACACATTTTGGAAAAAGGTATTTTTAAAGAAGGTATGTTTTCCATAGTTTACGTTTTAAATCAAACAGAAATATCTTTTTCATCTGTATACTTCATAGAGCTAGCCATTTCTTATACTTTGATATGCGTTCTCTTTAATATACATGCAAGGCTTAATTAGTATGTTGGTTGTCATTCATACTATATATTAATACTTGTATATACTCGAATCACATGCTTTTTTTGTAGCACTGGTTTGCTCATACTCCCTCTTTTTTGTTCATTTAATTGTTGCAATATGTTTAATTTTTATACAGTGGCGATGGTGTGGGAGTGTGAGAAGTTGTGCATAGTCCTTATTTATTTTAAATATTGTACTCATTCATTTTTGTCTTGATTCATTCAGTCTTGATTACATTGTACAACGTCCTTATTTATTTTGGTAATAACCGTGGTTTCTTACTGATCCTGTGACTCAATTATTTTAATGCGTGTTATATGTTAGTGCATATTTTACACTGATTAATATACGTCTATAATAACTCTATTAATATACATCTTCATATTAAACTGCTTTTGGATGTAAGAAGCACAATTAATTCAAATAGACTCATGAATCTATGAATTTTTTATACGCAAAAACTTATAATTTTACGTGTGATATAGTGCAGATTATCAAAAACAAGGATGTACAAGTTGTCAAAATAATAAAATCTTTAATTGAAAGGAAAAATACTCCTTTTGAGGAGTTAAATGCATTTGACAAATGCGTTTGAAGAAAATGAGTTTGATGCTTGAAATCTGAATAACTAAATACTGAAAATTTAAAACATCTTAAATTATTTAACCCTTTCAGTCCCAATTTATTTATTTGTTTCAACTAACTTGATTTTTTTTTAATTTTATTTTTTTTATGTATTCTTGGTAATTATCATAAATGACACAAATGATATTGACAGAAATTGACAGTCTGCAACTATAAGCCTCTATAAGAAGAGGCGCGCGACAATTTGGTAGTGGGCATGTTAGAAATGATGCCTACTACCAGTGGGACATTAACTATGTAGTAAATTGATGCGTGTGATTCCTTCTAGGCTTCTTTAAACATCTACTTAGACTTATATAACCCACTAGGACTGAAAAGGTTAAGGGAGAGAATTAAATGCTATATTTCACCTCACTTAAAAATTTCAGAATATTGATTTATAAGTTTTTTACAAAAGTTCATTTTTTAATAAATGATTTAGTTTCGCATTTTATATTCAGTTATTTTATTCACAAAATGATATTTTTCTTTCATCTATAGTAGTATATATTTGTTTCGAAAGAGGTGTGAGAATCAGGGTTTGGCTGAAACTGTAGCAATCTGTATGCAAGATGAAAGCAATTAGGAAATTTACGGGAAACTAACGCCTGAAGCTTTTAGTTCTGAGTATTGAGCTGAAAAACAAGCTAAGCAGTTGAACTCGGGGGGGGGGGGACGAGTTATCGCTAATTTTACTATTGGGGAGAGTCAACCGTGGGCATGGAGGTAGGAAGTTTCCTACCTCCATGACCGTGGGAGTGGGTGTTTCGATCCTGGGGATCTGTCCCCTCTTGGCGTTTAAGACTATTTGGTTAATAAAAGGCAGCTGAAAATTGCGGTCAATCTGATGATACTTCACGTACAGACAGAAATAGCATTTCTTAACTTAATATTTTTTTGCTTTACAGCTATCATACAGTTTAAAGAGAGAACCCAGAAAATCTTAGTTTAGAATTTACCAAACATGTTAAATCGTCCTTCCTTCCTTGTTTTTAATAAAGCTCTTTGCCTCTTTTGCATATATGTATTCATACATACAGATTTATTTAATTTATACACAATTTCATTAATGAATTATATTAAAATATAGATTTAATTGACATTTTTTCTTTTTCTTTCTTTTTTGGCCAAACTTCAGCAGTACGAATAATTAATAATACAACATTTTAATCTTTTCCCAATAAAATGACATATCCATGTGAATTACATGGATTAAGGAGGTGAAACTTCCCGATTTATACGTATGATAAAAACATAAATTTAAACTTTGTCGCTGAGGATGGAAAATATTTAGAATCTGAGGAACAAGATTTTCCAAAATTAAATATTTTTTTTTTAATTATATAAATTTTAAGCAGTGTGTTTTCAGAATTGTGCAATATGCATTTATTTCTTTATTATTAAATACTTCTTCAGACCAATGACAGAAATATACAGATTTTCCTGAAACATGTTTTAATCTGTCGAAATAACTTTAAAAATTTGGTTTCCGGTCTTTACACACAAACATTATAAAATTTGCTTTTATGATTATTATGTATTTAAGCTTCCGATTGCTCAACAAACGCCCACACGACTGTGTTTCTTTGTGTTTCTCGTGTTCACAACGTCTGTTCCTGTACGATTAAATCTACATAATAACAGGACCAAGTAATTCTAAATTGAAATGTAATCTTAATTATCTAATTAACCTTAATTCTAAATTAAAATGTAATCTTAATTATCTAATTAATCTTAATTCTAAATTAAAATGTAATCTTTAAAAAAATAAATTTATACAAAATGAAATTTAGAATTGTACACAGTCTCTTAAAGAATAAATGATGATATATCTAACATCTACGGCCTTGAAACAGCATCTACGGCTTTACGAACTGGGAATATGATTTTACGAATTATTATTAATTAGGAGTATGATATATGGCTTTACGAATCGGGAATATTATTTGGCATTTACGACGAAAACGGTTAAAAAATAAACGACGTAACCTCTACATTGATATACATATTGCACAATTTTCCAAAAATCGAATTTAAATTTATATCTGATTATCCACATAACACAATCGCATGATTAATTCTATTGAATTTAAATCTCTTTTATAGAATATTTCACATTTAGTACATCTGTATAACAGATTTTATTAAATGTAAGGCAACTTTCTTATGTAAAAGCTAAATAACGTTAATTTATTTTAAAAGCTATACAAACTTGCGGTGATATTTATGATATGATACTAAATAATTTGCTATAAATTTTGGAAAAATAAGAAAATAGACATTCAGTTTCCAGAAATATTTAATTTTTTTTTTTTGGAAACATGTTTACTGGAACACTTTTTCCAGGATAATTTTTTCAGTGAAATTTTTTTCGAACACCGTGCGTAATAACAATGCCATGTGCAATAGATTTTCGTATTGATAATTTTCTTTTATGAAATAATTACAGTTGCCCATTTATTCTCACTTCCTGTTACCTGAGGTAATCCACATTACGTTAAATGGTCGAATTCCACACGATGTAACGAAAACCTAATTAAACAAAACTTAATTAAAAGTCTTAATTACTGCAAACCTACATAAAATATATATCAGGACAGAAAATGGCACATATTAATTCATTCAGGTTTAAATAACACTGTCTTTCATGTTACGTTTTTCCCCGTGCAGTTCCCTTGTATGTTATTTATCCTAGCTGAGTACTTCTTTCTCTTTTTTTAACTCGTAAAGCAATGGGAGATATATTTACTTAATTTTATCTCAAATAATAAGATTAGACTTTTAATGGCTTTTCTTGTAGCTTATTTTGATATATCAAATTTATATACGCGGGCACATCTTATATGCAAGCCCCTTTGGTCTTTCTGAAACATTTTTAAAAGACAAAACTTGTTTATATATGACACCATTATGTTTTGAGACAATACGGTATTTTATTACGTATCTCTGCATATTTAAAAGGAAGAAAATTTGAAAACTAAGTAAGAGATTTGCTTTTAAATCCCTAGTCCTTTCAATTTTGATCAGTACTGATATATAACATAATTTTTTAAATAATTTATTATATGACAAAATAATGTAAATTTAACGTTAAAAATTCTTAACAGCAGTTTTTCATTTGTTAAATGTAAAATGGTATATAAATGGAAGTTTAATTTGATAAATATGAAAGGTATTTAGAGAGTTTCATGTCTTTCTGTAATGGGTAACACTATAAACATCGGTCTTTTGTTACAAAAATACATTCTCACAATATTAGAGGGTTTGCGACATATAGTTTAATCGCAAATATTTTTGAAACAATATTAAATATTAGTTCTAACTCAGACGGAAATTTCTACTATGCTTAGTTTTCTCGCTATCCTAATTTTTTAAATGTATATAATGAATTATTTATTATTTTTTAATTAATTTTTATAACTGTATCAATAGATGGTGCATTATTTGCAAAAGTTTTGGCATAATATCACCTTTTAACGAAATGGAGGAAATTAAAATTATCGTTTATTCTTAAGCTACAAATTTTGAACAAGGCTGAAATACCTACGCTAAATTTTATAAGGGTGCCATAAATATTTTTCATTATTCAATAACACCTAAGTTTGATAATTACTTAAAAATCGTAAAAAGAGTGGATTATAAAGCAGTGTGTTGAATAAAATTAGTATAATATTAAGAATGGCAAATTTTGATTAAATTATAGAGTCAAAATATTATTTCCTGACGCACTGCAAAATCTGTAAGTAGCACAGGCTATTTTAAACGAACTTTTCAGGATGCAATTTTGGATATAAATTGATTTGAGAAATAAGTATTAATATAAGGTGATTATATAATTCAACAAATAATCTCTATACTGCTTCATAAAATAGATGACTTATGATGGGAGTCTTCTTTTATAAAACGTTGGTGGTTTAATGTTACAAACGAAGTTTAAGCTTAAGTTTGGAAATTAATGTAGAGAAAAAGTTAAAAAAAGTCTTTCAAAACTAACAAGTCAATATATGAATAGCACGAGGAGAGACTTTTTCTGTATATGAATGTAAAAAACCTATTTCAGTGTGTATTCAGTACTTATTTCAGTATAAAAAACCATATGAGTATGTGAATAGCATAGGGAAAATATTTTTCAGCATATGAATATATCGATTTCTTTAATCAACTTTCGATTTCTTTAAAAAACATTAACATTTAAGAACTAATCAATAGAAAAGATACAAATAAACAACAAGTAAACATATTTAGTCAAAATAGCAATGCATTTTTTATTCACTAGAAATGCCTTTGACAGGAAATTTTATGTCTGTTATGGAACTTGAAGGGCATCAAGAGAACTTTGTAAATCTGCTCTGAGATTGAACTTACTGAGATCTTCAGCTTTCAAAGCTTTATTTATTTTATATGTGAAAAGGTTGGTTCGTGTAAAAAAATATCTAAAATGATAAACAAATGTATATTTTCTTTACTTTTAAAACGAGAATATCGAATGCTCTTCAGCTGCATATGTCTCCTGTCTAACCGTTTTCATATTTTAAATGATTTTTAAAATTTTTGGATGATTAGCCCGGGAACCACACTTTTTATAGTAGGCTCGGTCAAGAGTACGCAGTTTGTTTAGTAATTTGATACAAAATAAATAAATAAATAAAGACATGAAAGAAAAATAAGTTATTTACACCAGAATTTTTTAAAAATAATATTGTAATTATTTGGTAAAATTATATCTTCTATAATGTATATCACATTACTTGATTTTGTTTAAGATGTATTATATTAATGTTAAGTAAAAACTTCAAATTACCCTCGAATACCACTTCCAGTTATTTTTACAGCAGATAAGCGAGCAAACAAAAGGTAACATTTCTAGTCTTCTCTCTTGCAATTAAGCTCTATACATAATTGGTAATAAATGAATATTGTAAAAAAAATTCCTGTTCGTTAAAATTCCTGAATTTATTTGTTCTTTTATGCTGTATTGGAGAAAGAAAATCAAAAACTCAAATTACATGTGTGTCGTTGAAAGTGCAAATTCATACATATGCAAGAAATTCATATTATATTTAATTGTAGGGAGTTATGAAACTAGCACTATTTTCGGTATAAAGACCTACATTTATTTAAGTCATAAATGTAAAGACCTTAAGTCAATCAGATTTTTAAGTCTGCTTTCTAAACATTTGTCAATAGAATAAATATAGCGCAAATATTTTTATATACAAATCAGAAAGACCTTACACAAAGATGTAACCAGATATCCATTATCTATATTGTTAAAATGATTTTAAGCATCATAATATCATGCATTTTTGTAAGACTCATTTGATAACACTGTAGTTAGCTAGGTCATTAGTGAAACAATCATAGATGACTCAATACTAAAAAAAAAAAAAAAAAAAAAAAAAAAAAAAAGAAGATTCAAGAATTCTGAGAAAATTCAATTACAGATGAGAAAATTCATAATTATCTGATTGCTTTATAATTCTACATTTCCTATGAGCTATAATTTTATAGCAATTCTTAACCATTACACTTAGGAATATATTAATCGCAGAAGCATTTGACATTCTTTAAAAGAAATTCAAAACAATTTAGAGAAACTACTATCTTCTACTTTTATATGTATTAGTTTTCAATAACCAGAGGATTTCCCAAAATTTTTGGTCCAGTTTAATGGAAAATTAGAGCACAAAATTCAGTTCATGTTTTTCGCACCAAAATCCTAGCGCTAAATATCCATAAAAAATAATTCAGTATGAAAAACATACCCCTTCTATGATGAAACTGAAACATTCGAAATTTATTGTAAAAGTAACGTTCAAGGAGAAAATGATTGTGTCACATAAACTTTATATAAAAATTAGTCATGTTGCAATAATAATAATAATAATAGTAATAATAATAATAATAATAATAATAATAATAATAATAATAATAATGTTACATTTTCTTGTTCCAAACAGTTTACCATATAAATACAAAAAAATTGTACTTGAAACGTTTCAATCACTGAAAATAACTGATAATAAGTCAAGGTAAAATATATGCAGTTTTTATCCTTGAAAATTATGTAAGGGAAATTTGATTAAATTTTTATTTCATTAAATTTTATCTTTAATTAAAAATTTACAAGAAAAATTAGTCGCTTCAAAGTTGCTAGACAAAGAATCAGGAAATGTAAATTTAATCAAGAAATATTAATTTTAATTTCGCTATAGATTTCAGGAGTGCATAAATTAAAATATTCTGAAAATTAAGAAACACAGGAAAAAACATTAAAAATTGTCTTAGGAAGTTGGTCACTGTAAGTTCAATAAGTAACTACGAAATTTTAGAATAAATTTTGTATGAAAAGTTAAATAATACTTTTAAAGTCCTAATAAGAAACGTCTAAATCTAAAAGTAAATGCAAGCAATCCAATTTAAAGCGACCATTCAAAATTCCATATCTTTTTAATCTTGTGTGGATGTGAATAAAAAATATGAAAGTAAAAATTATGAAAGTAAAAATTATTCTTCTTTCCATCTTTCGCCCACAAATCATCATGGGAATACCCATTTACAATTATTAAAGCTCGAAAAAAGTATGTCTGCGATGTTATGGTCATGCGATGATTTGTAGATACTTTATTTTTTACCCCGATATTTTCGACCGCGATGTTTTTAAACTGCGAAGTTTTTGAACCGCTTTATTTTCGACGACGATATTTTGTACTACGATGTTTTAGAACTGCGATGTTTTCTCTTTGCGACGTTTTCTCCCACCATGTTTTGTAGAACGACGTTTTCGCCTTGCGTTGTTTTCTCCGCGACGTTTTCGTCCGCGGTGTTTTTGCCGCGATGTTATCGGCGGACACCCTAGTGTCCGATAGATATTCCGTGGACAGCGTGAGTTCCTTAATGCCCGTAGGATTGCCGGCCACCACAACGTGTCAAAGGCACAAATTTTTTGTATATAGCGAAATATTTTCGGATCCTTTGCGGTCAAGTCGCAAATTATAAAGAAAGGAAAACACGGGAATGCACGAAACATAGGGAAATGCGCGCATGGCGTTGTGGAAAAAATTAGGGGCCGCTTTTACATCTTCCTTCTGTGCATTCAGTATCATAGAGAGGAAAATATAGAGAGATTGAAAGCATTATGAGATGGTGTCTCAAGAACAATAGCGCGCGTAAACAGAATAATTATTTTGAGAATCGCAGTTCTTTTCAATCTTAATTGTTTTCTTAAATTCTGAAAGTGATTTGGCTAATCAGCATTTCGGATAGTCGGAGTTCGGATAATTTGAGGTTAACTGTGATTAAAATTATTATCGGCGCCTCTTAAAGAAAGGTGGGGAAATTGTTAACTCGAGGAAAAGTGATTAGATTTCCTGAAACATGCTTAATTTTAGAAAAATCCAAACTATAACTTTTGTGAAATAATTCCGATTCTTCCCATTAAATTGGTTTAAATAAAAAAAATAAACTAAATATCAGTATTTTAGTTAAGCGTGTCATGTATGCTTGTAATCAAAAGTGCGCAACTATAAGCCCGTAGTGACCGTATGCCGCTGATACTCATCGCAGGTCAGTCTGAGAGGATTTATGTGAAAAATACCAATTTTTTTTTTCAATGAAGGCATAAAATAAGTCGTGAAAATGAATCCAAAATTCAACATATTGGCTTTGAGGTGCTCATGTTCTGGTCCAGAAATGTGTTCAGTTTTGGTGCCTCTAAATGCCACCATAATTCCGCAACTTAATGAAATCACTCCTTTACTCAGGAACTCTTTATTTTATAATAATAGATATTTCATAAATTCTTATAACTAAGCATATTTCATTTACTAAGAGCTTCTTAATAAAACAGAGGATTTGTGTCTTTCAGCAATCTAAATTAACAGTTTTACAAAGTCCAAATTTTACAGCAAAATATGAAATATATTTATTTATGAATATTCGTTCTTTTCAACAACGAAAATGTCATGTTTTTGGTAATTTTCTTTTTGAATTACAGATGAAATTTAAAGATTCTTGCAACATTTTAATATAGCAAGATTCCTCGTTTACATTCATAATTCCCTGAATAAAACTTTAAAAAAAACCTTGCATTAAAAGCTCTTTTACTAAAATTTTTCGCAAAGTTTCATATGTGATTATGAATTAATATATGTTTATTAAAAAGTTATCTCATTAAATTTGTAAAGATCATAATCAAATTTTTAACATAAATTAATTGAACAAAAACCTGATTTTATTGTTTAAACCATTATAATAATTAAATTTTAGGCTAATGGATGTTTGAATTTCAACCACAGATATTTAATAATTGCAATCATAATGTTAAAAAAAAACCAAAGTTTTCTTTAGAACATTTTGGGCCAGCCTTCGTCTGGCTTTTAAATGTACTGGAAAATGCCTAAAGGGAACAAACACCAAACATTAAATTTAAAAACTGCACAGACTTTTCTTCTGTTTATCAAAAAAAATTCAATAAATGTGCTTCATATAACAAAATTAGAATGAAATAAGCAATATCCCTTAATACAAATATTAATTATCCTAATAAATGAATTAACCAAATTCCCGTTTTCTTCTCTTGCCAAACGTTCAGTATCCAAGAGAAACATTAAATTTAAAAATTGCACAGAATTATCGCCCTCATTTTTCTGAGTGGCAACAGTGCTGATATCAGCAACAATGGCAACATTGATATATCGGCAACAATGGCTGCGTGCTGATATAATGAGAATTATCGATTTGATGCGATTTAATCAATAAACATAAAACAAAAAAAAACTCATTCGAATTTTCAAAAATCGCTTCGAGGTGCACTGGCTCTTGTCTAGATGCACCTATGTACCGAATTTCTTAGCCCTGGGTAGCTTACGCGCAGCACGAACGAAAGACATACACGCACAAACAGACCGACAGATTCTTCCTTTTATATATATAGATAGATACCACGCGTATTTTCGAATCTAATTAAAAATTATTTGAAAAACTGAAATTAAAATGTTAAAAAATTGGGCAGTTTCAAGTAACAAATCTTACATTCTCACTGTGACTACATGAGCAGGATCTCTGAGTACCTGGGAAGTCACAGACAGATCTTTATACTCTCATAACATTCCCATACATTCTCAGTGGAACAAAACAATATGTTCAGGAGGATAAGTGCATTTTTCAGGACTGTAAGTACTTCCAATATTCCACCTACTGGCATTCAGACCCAACGGGGAAGTCTTCGCGATATGCTTCGATGTATCATTAGGCACTCAGATGTATTTAGGAAATCAGAAGTGTATTCTAGATGTAAATTGAGGATGTTAGCTTATCCCGTGACCAATATGTTGTGGATATCGCTGAAGTATTTGAGACTAAGCTTATAAAAATATTTTAAACACAATCATTTTGGACTCAATTTAAATGAATTTTTTATTGCTGTTGCTAGTCTTTCAGTAAAGTGTTCCGCGTTAATTTTGGTATTTATGTATGCCATTTTTTACCTTTAGCATTGAATATCACAAAAAGAAAAAAAAAGGCGGAAAACTTGTTAAATGAAAGTACGCTGGCATAGGAAGCGGTCGATAACTAATTAAACTCTATTCATAAATTCTAAATACTATGTTTGCTGTATTTTTTTTTTTTTTTTTTTTTTTTTTTTTTGTACGGATAAATAGAAATGGTACACTTTACGTAAGACCTTGAAGTTGAAATCTTCAAATTGAAAAAATAATCTCAGACGTACATATATATATACATATATATATATATATATATATATATATATATATATATATACTTTAGAAATGAAAAATAAAATTCTGGTTAATAATAGTTATAATAATAATGAAGTTATAATAATAATGAAGCTTCCGTAAAATTCATTTTTATTTTTGAATAAAACATTCATGCCAAAAGTAAGTAAAAAACAATTTAAATCTCGGTAAAATTAAATGAGAGAATAATTTGGAATTTATTTCTGAATTTAAATTAATTCTCTGCTTTAAAAAGAAAAACATTAAAATGCTTAGAATCTGAAATGATAGAAAAGCTATTCTGCCTGAAAAGATTCCATACATTTCTTATTCTGCCACCTTATAGAACAAAACAAAACAAAAGAACTTAAAGATTTTTGCGCATTGCATAAGCGCACATAAACTTTTCAATGCCCCATTTTATTGCTATCTTAATGCACCCAATTTATACATCAATATTCATTCCTTGTCTTCTCGTCTTAAAATATCTCGAGGGAAATTAAATTCACGTTTTGGTGAAACGAAGCAAAATTTGCAAATATGGCTGCTCGTTAAGCACTCAAAGTCGAATTTTTCACCTTAAGGACATTAAGGAAGTCAAACAAATTCTTCGGATGATTGCTATTCTAGCTTCCTTGTAAAATATTCTAATTCAAAAGTTTAAGATGTCAAATAACTGCACGTTCTTTCAATTTTAAAAATTTTATTTAACTTAAAAATATTAAGATGGTACAAAAAGTGTGAAGCTTCGCACTGCTTAGCATGATGTTTCATTATTGGGCTAAAGTAAATGAATAGACCAGATATGTTTTAAACAAAGATTTAAATTGTATTCACGTATGAACAATAGAAGAATCTCTAAACTTCCAGTCAGTTTTCTCTATCCATTAAACAGTTTTAAGTATCTATAAGAAAGTACACTTACAAGTAACGAAACGCGAAATCGACGCACCTAAGCACACTTGTTTCAATTTATTAACAAATTCATTGAAATCTGATATCTTTTTCATAAATTACTAAATCTGACACTGTATTACGAATTAGAAATATGTGGTATGAAAACTACATTAATACGTATGAAGAAAAAATATATTTTCCTGTTCTATACAGTATTATAATTGATACTGTAAACATGTTATGTTAAACGTTACGTATTTGAAGAGCAAATAACAATTCCATTTTAAAGAATCGCCTAAAGTTATCCCATATTAGCTAGTAATTAGCATATCATTCCAGTAATTTGATGATCATCGTTGAGTCCTCGTGAGGTAGTTTCAGGAAACCCGAAAGCTCCTAAATTATCAAAAATATCATTTCTAAATGCTATAAGAAATTAACCTAAGATTGAACATTCTGAGCCATTTTTTTAACTATCATCATTATATATGTCGTGGTAATTATGTACCGAATGTACAGAAGTTCATAATTTTCTCATATTTAAGTTTTAGCTAAAACATTTAGGTTTGGATACAGTTTCAAATGTTACAATGACAGCAGCCAGAAAAGCTTTAATCCATATTATTTTCACATACAGACTATATATTAGTATTCAGTATATAAGTGTCCGTTAATGTGAAAGTATGTTTATACTGAATTTTGGGGGTTTATACTGAATTTTTGTGATGAAGATTATCCCTTAACAAACGAGTCATATCAATTATTATTTTTAAGCATATATAATCAATAATCGTAAATTTAGAATAAAAAAATATTCATTTGTGCTATAATTTTAAATTTCCTATTTCCGGCATTCAAGAAAAGATCGTGCTGCAGACGTCGTCGCATTGTCCGTCCGAACGATTTTCGTCATGTTCACGAGTAAAGTTCCTGATTCATTTTATCACCTGGTTTTAGAATTCTGCAAGAACTATAGGAGAATATATCTACATTGTCAGGGATTAGTGGCTCCGGGCCGTTGAGCTACTTACTGCAAGGCGTTCGGAATGGCTCTCCCGGAATTATCAATTCCACATTTGCCTGATAGTGAACCTGCAAACTCACGGAAGAAAAAAGTTCGGATCCTGCCGCGGTTGCATTGCCACACATTTGTTTCCCCTTTCTACATGAGGCAGAATGCTAGTTTGAAACGAACAACCCACGCGATTTCTGAGAAACCCATTGTGCAGTCTTCCCGTTTATACACAATGTAGGTTAACCATACCTACTTTGTGCGAACGCTCTAGAAAGCTATATTTATCATATTTCGTACTTCAACAAAAATATTCATTTTGACTACACTCGAATCGATTTGAACAATGTTTGTGTGTGACATTTGTATGTACGGACGGAATAAAGAACTCATTTTCCCAAAACGGATTATAAACTGTATTAAAAATTCAGCAGAGATTTTTTCGTTACGTCTGTACATACCTACGTATATATGTATGTATATCGAATAATTTAAAACAGGTAGCCTCAGAACGTTGAAATTTTGTATATGGGACTGATGTAACAGTTAGTTGTGCACCTACGTTTTTGGTTGCAATCGGCAGCACCAAACGTATACATGTACCCACACGGTTCTATAAGCTCAGCTTCTTTTTTTTTTTCTTTTTTTATTCTTATATGCTGGTAAATTGTGCATCTTTTGCTTTAAAACGGCCCACCAGCGGCCGAGCGGTAAAGTCGCTGAACACTGGTAATTCGGTCCGAGGTTCGAATCCTGCGAACGGGCTGGCTGCATGGGCGTTTTCGTGGTTTTCCCCATGTGTAACGTGTATACGGGCCAGTTTCCCTTAGAAAGTCCTCCACGAAGGCATCCCTCATCTTAGGCAGATAGCCCTCGAGGCTTTGCCATAATCACACACACACACACACACACCAACTGAAATGTATGATTTTGCTTTAAAAGTGATTTAATTATGTTGTTTTTATGCACCGGTTAAGGTTTTTATGCATATAGTTAATCTGCATGCAAAATTGTTTAAATGCACTAAGCCTAACGAAGCCGCCATTTATTTATATTTTAAACTCATATTAGAATAATGAATAAGTCAGTTTGTGCACGATCTTAAGTGTCTTTTTTGCCGAGTGGGACCTAATATAAACTTTCAGTTTTGCACACCGAAAGGTTAGGTTAGGGCTATCTGCCTAAGGGGAGGGATGCCTTCATGGAGGACTTTCTAAGGGAAACTGGTTCGTATACACGTTACACATGGGGAAAACCACGAAAACACCCATGCAGCCAGCCCGTTCGCGGGATTCAAACACCGAACTACCAGTGTTCAGCGACTTTACCGATCGGCCTCTGGTGAGCTTTGCACACCGAAAAATCTGCCTTCATGTCCACATGCCGAATTCGTAGAAACCCTTATTATAATTGTAAAATTGTTTTTTTTAACTGTTTTAGCTGTATTTGGTGTCGTATATTTTTTTCTGTGTTTTAAAATTTTTAATGATGATGTTTTGAGTTTTTATGTATTTTTGCTTTGCCGAGCAGTAAGAACTGAATTAATCAAATGAGAAATATATCTCTTACGAAATTCTAGGAAATATCTTTAAATGAAATGCAGCAAAAAAATGTGTATATTTTAATAGGCCATATAAGGAAATCATGTGGTGACCACACCAAATTTTTTATTTTTGTCTTGACAGTCTTTTGGCACTTTTAGTTTTTTTCAAGTTCTCTCTGATTTATTTTTGATTTATTGCCATTATTCTTATTTTATGCTGCTTTTATTTTAAAGATTATTTGTTTAATATTTTTCAAATATACGTATGTGTAATCTGAATTTTTGAGATATATATTTTCAGATAAAATATGGCGCCCCACCTAAATAGAGAAGTACAAATCAAAATATGGAGAGACTTTCAAAAATAAATCGGTTTCATTCTTTATCAACCAAAATAAACATTAACTAAGATTTAAATGATACAAATCTAACTATCTCGTGAGCTTCTTAAATGTATTGGTAACATAAATTGTAGAAAAATCACGCGGCTCCCTAGGCTTGACGTTCAGATCCCTCACATTTATTTTCCTCTTTAAATCCCGGAATACATTAGAAAGAAAAATTGCTCACATTTCTGTTTGGATTAGAAGCTTGTGAAAAAGGAGTGGCTTGGAGTTTAACCAAACACTATTTCAAAATAATGATGCACATTATTTCTTCAGGAAAATTAAAACCTACCTAACTGAACTTCTGACACAACCCCATCTCGAAGGTTTATAAGACGAATTTTGATATAATTTCCCCAAGGACTTTGCAAAATTTTCTTTATTTTTCCCAAGAGATAACTCAAAGAGTAAAATTACTGTGCTCCGCTTCGTTAGCATAATTATGCGCTACGTAAAAAATTCTTACAGTTTCTTGAATTAAATTTACAAAGTTATGAGTTAAGCCTTCTTAAATTAAATTTACAAACTTATGAGTTAGCATATTTACATTTTCCATCGCTTTCTCATATTTTTAAAATAAGAATGAGGTTTAATATGAAAATATTTCATCGTCTTCTATTTATTTCATGTTACAAAAATGTGAAAAACTACCCTCTGATCGAAAAAATGAAGTATATAATTTAATTCTCTATAATTCTATGAAATATTTCGAGCATTTGAATGGTCCGCCTTTTTAATAAATAACGTTAATCTTTTTAATCTTTCCAGCTTTGGAAACGAAAACAAAATTTATGCTTAATGTAACTGAGAGATTCTAAAGCTAAATTATGTATTTAAATTATCCGACATATTTACATAAATGCAATTTAAATACGAAGTAAGAAATAATTACATTACTATTGAATGAAATAGATTAAATGTCACAAATAATCAAAATCGCTCCAAAATCGGGAATATTCTAAGCTGACTGACAGAAGTGTTCAAAATTATATTTATATGCATGAAATTATGGATCTCTCAGAAATTGTGAGCTATAATTTTATGAATTTTTGTCGCGTAATACATAACATCATAAGACTTAAATACAAAGAAAAAAAGTTTAAAAACACTACATATGATATAAAACTGTAGAATTTAATATTAAAAAAGTTATAAGGAGAGAGTTCAGGAAAAATGAATAATTCAGTCCAAAAATCAAGTCTGTTTAGCTTAATATGGAATGTGATTTACCCTGACTTTGTAACAGCTTTAAATAATATTAAAATCTTGTAGTTTAAATAATTTAAATAGATGAACATTAAGGTATTTGTGAATGGCAATATTTGAAACCAGACTCGAGTGCCTCGTGCGACTCTCGCACGAAGAATGTAATTTATTTTTAAATGTTAGAATATGTTTTCTCTTCTTGTTTGTATGTCGCCTTTTTGAGTGCTAAATAAAGTTTTTTTCTGTGTTCCATCATTGGAGTTGCTTCATATTGCCAAAGAAGTATCACAACTTCTACACATATGTCACAAAATGTAGTGTTCTGGCAATAACACTATTAACCAGAATTCAGGAAATTCAGTTCCATTCCTCCAGCAATATGATTTTCAAGGCATTTACATTTTTATGAGGAGAATATCTTTCAGCAACTGCTGTTCCAAGGTAGTCCCATAAGTTCTCTATCGGATTAAGATCCGAGGATTTTGCTGGCTACCGCATTCGCTCAACCCTGAAGTTTCAAGGAATTGGTTACCGAGGTCTGCTGCGTGTTGTGCATGAGCAGTAATCGTCAATAAATAAATAATCAGATCCATGCGTTCTTCTGAAAGTCTCGAAAATTTGTAAAATCTCATCCCGATGTCTCTGGGTGGCACATATCCGCTGTTGGAATCGTATAGGGGTGTACGTTTATCGATCATTATTCCTTCTCATACCATCGCACCCGCATTAAGAAATAGTATTCTGCAGTGTTCAAAGGAAGATTTTGCAATCCTGACTCTCTATAGGTGTAAACACATTTAGAATCAGATGTTAAACTAGCCCTCGACTCATCAGTCAATAGAATGTGGAACCGCTGGTGTTCACTTTAGTTCTGATGCTTTTCGCATCAATAAAAGCGAACCTTCATTTGTTGTGAACCCAATTAAACACATACCTTAGGATTTTAGGCGTAGACGCCATTTTCATTAAAAGTCTTCCGGATAGAGTTTCCCGTGATACAACTATTCCAGTGACGGCTGCAAGCTCTAAACTTAACTGCCGAGCAGTAGACTTCCGGTAATGGGAATTTATTGTCGGATGTAGACCTTAAGAAGCATTCATTTTTCCTTTACGATCTTCTTCATGCCTTCATACAACACGCTCGGAGTTCTGAAATTATTTCCATTTTTAGAGACTGTCTGTCTTGAAATGTTAACATATCGCACTGTTTCCACGATTATCTGCCCTACATTTAAACGACCGATAATTTTCAGGAATTATCGGTCGTTTAAATGCCAGGGTAATTTCAGAGATTCTTCGGATGTATAGCAGACCGTTTTGTTACAGTATTGCAGAAACTTACTAAGATGTTCACTTTGAGCAAAGTGCTTTTTTCACCGTCACATGATGTAACTCGTGGTTTGCATAACAGACAACGTTTGATCAATTTTGATTGGATAATGCTAAGTAGCCTTGTCTTTCACCCATCCCCTGCAAAAATGGATTATAAATGACTGGTTTATTACAACTAATATTTCTGATCCACTTATGAGACTTTGGTCTCCGTTTACCTTACCTTCCTGCGCTCTCTCTCAGTTGGACCACCCTTGATTGTTAAAATGTGATGGTATTTGAGTATAATGATGACACTTTCTCTGTTAGCTAATAATAGTTTTAAACTGTCTACAAAAGCACAACAAAATCTCATTATTAAAAATGGATTGCATCAGTTGGATATTTCATAGAGTATCATTACATTTGGGTATGTAAATATGAATTTGGGCATAAGTCTATAATTAAAATTACTGTTGTAAAAGCAATCAGCAAACGTAAAAAGAACATCAGTCATATATTGAGCACTGTTCTCAGCAATGTTGCATGCAGTGAAATGTTTCAATATTTTATAAGATAAAAACTAAGCTATACGATACAGGAAGTCGATTCTTCTAAGTATAGGACTAATGACTCTTTTAGCTATATCGATAGTGATATTGAAAAGAAAAAGGAAAAATAAGCAAGAAATGCACGAAAAATTGGAAGTTCGGTGGAAGAAAAATATAACGAAATGATGACAAAATAGGAACAACTTTTCTATCTATGATTTTCTAGTTTACTTTTGCGGTTTTTATGCTTTTTTTGTTTTGTTTTGTTTTAACTGTCAGAACGTTCAAGAAATACAAATAAGAAAAATCACATTTTGGTAGCGAACATGTTCTCCAATTTCAGTAAGCTTAGTAGTAATATGAGTGTAAGACTTCATTAATTATAAATCAGCTAAAGACTTTCTCCATTAACATATAATAAATGAAAGAGAATCTAATGCACAACAAAAGTGTGTGTTTCTGTAAGAAAAATCTCACGCTAGTGTTCTAAAAATAATTTTAAGGGGGAAACCTGATTAATTTTACTGATATTTAAATTTAAATGAATATCGAATTTGTAATAGCATTAAATTGATTAATGAAAAACATTAAAAAATTTAAGAGTTAATTAATTAGTTTAATATATGGTGTATAATATATATAACAGAGTTATCAGCATAAAGTAATTATGCGTTTGATTAAATGAACACAATTTATTTTAATTTTAGTTAGTTATTATTTTTTAATATTTTATTAATATTTAATTCTGTTAAAATCTCCTTTTCATGCGAAATTTACTATTTAGTTTGCAACATTATTAATGAAAAATATAAGGAAAATGTTTTACTCTGTTATTGTCATTTTACTATTATAATTATTTTATCAACTGAGTTGACACAGTTCGAACTAAAATAGTTTTACGAATTGATTTGTTTTGCCTATTTTCTAGAAAGGCATGATTCTTGAGCTTTAAAGTCATTAAAAATCCATCGTTTTAATTTAATACTTCTGGAGCGTTACAAAATCTGAATTCGGCTGCATCAGTGAGTCAGAAATGAAAGTATTTGAATATCAGTAATTTGAACCGGCTTCCCCAACTTAAGCAAATGTTCTGTTTTCACTGCTTATCTCTGTGTTTTTTCTCATTTGTAACCTGAAATAAGAACTATTTTCCTTTTAAAGTACTCCATGAAGGAATCTTTACCATTAGACACATCGCAGTCGTGTGCTTTTTGAAGAATCCGAATTGAGTATAGCACTTGCAAGCATTTCGAACTTTGATAGGTCATGTTCAAATACGCTTATACATACTTATATCAACAACTGATAAGTTTTTGAACAAGTAAAACTTATTTCATTAAGTAGGATGTTCCATAAACAGGTATAATATCAAAGGCCTTCGACTGTATTTAAAGCACATAAACACAGAATAAACATTCTGGTTTTCTTCGGCAGAGAAGTGATAGTTACTAGATAAATAAAGCAATATTTAATTTTGGAACTCCTAAACTCTAACCCTACATATAGTATAACTGAAATAAAATTATAAACCAGTTTCAAAAAAGGATCCTACCGGCAGCCTGAAGAAAAGATTCAGGTGAAAAACCAAACTTTTAAAATTCTGCCTTAGTCGTCAATAATGCGCCTCCAATAGCACTTGGCAACAGTCATTTTCGGGGTTTTGCTTAGCTATTTTAAATAGTTAAGACTGACATAATTAATCATTGCTCTCTATCTGAGACATAAATAGTCGCATTGCATTACACCGTTTATTTAATGATATCAATAACTTTTTCAAAAAATTAATTGTAATTACAGGTAATAATTGAAAAGATAATATGTAATACAGTGGTAAAGAATCGCCAGATATATTTTATTCGATATATTGTTTTAATTATTATCACTCTCATTATTATTAGTTACTTCAGTCTCAGGTAACTTTCCGTGTTTAATATCGTATGTCTTTGAAACTAAACATCTTGAAATTCTCAGTATTAAAAGTTGTGAAACACATGAATTACTTAAATGAGAAAGGGATAAAAGTATAAATATTCAATTAATATTCATTCCTTACTCTCTTATGGGTTTAAATGTGAAGCTGCACATTAACTTTCCGTCTAAAAATTAATATCTTACAGTCTACCGAACTTTTCGCAAGGAAAAGCTCGATCTCGGAAAGAATCTCTGCTAATGATTGTCATTTTATGCATGTAATCAGAAGTTTATCTAAATGCGCGAGTCTAGCTTGAAGTATTTCAAGCATGAAACTCGAATTTAACGCCTTGCATGCTTTTAAATGTATGGGCATTGAAGGCGTCGTCAGAGTTTAAATTTGCGACGTGAGCCATGATGCTCTAATTACGCTGGCTATGGTTTATCACGATGTTGTGTTCAGTCGAGTTTTGGAGAAGGTAGCTGGTCTGCCGATTGAGTGAGGGTTACTCTTTCAAAAATAGTTTCTATTTACGGACAGCTGCGATTGCAACAAATATAAAAACGTGAAATATCGTTTGTTTGATTATGTTACATACCTTTCTATTGCTACAATTGAATACTTCTAACATAAATGATACAGAATGGAACAAAGACAGTCTCCCGATACACAACAATTCATGATGTTCTTTCTTTCGCGAAAATATAACATGATAACAAAACCTAGAATATATTCAATATTTGATGGGAATTCCGAAAATTAGATTAAATTCCATTACTATAATTTGAAAAGTAGTAATTAAAAATAGTGAGTTTTGGTACGCAAGAAAACGAGAGAGTAATAGAAAAAATATGTTGTTTGCGTGAGGTTTCCTGTTTATACAGCATCATATGCAATTTAGTAGTTTCCTTGCTGTAATATTAAAGGCATGATTTTTCTTATACATTTAGTTTTAATCCTCCTTGTTCAACGAAATCCGCTTAGGTTAAGACACAAACCTTTCTATCACTAGTATTTGTATTGTTGTAACTAATTTCACTTGCCTGACAGTAACATCAGAACAAGTCCACGAAATTCATCGTGGCAAGTGGTGCATTTTGCCAGTACTAGTGGAACAATAATACATAGGAACATATGTAGCGTGTCCATAAAAGCCTTTATGCGGTCTTATTTATATTAAAAAAAGGAAAATAAATTTTATAACAATTATGAAATTTAATTTAATATTGTTTCCTGGTCACAACAGCTCTGCTTTTGCTTGTGGCTTGAAGCTGTACGTGGTTCACCTTTACTTTGTGTGAGATACAAAGAACTGATCCTGTTGCAGAAAACGACGATGAAGAAATTTTTTAAAAAAGTAATAATAAATTTTAAAATCTGAAAGGTTTCAGATTTTAAATTACGTCTAAACGGGCTATTTTTAACGTTTTGTGCGTTGCCTTTATTTATTAAATATCACGTTCTTTGCACTTAAACCATAAAATTCAACAGCAATATCGCAAAAGAATTTTAAAATGAGCATATCTTTAGAATTTCCGATGCACATTTCCGCGTTCTGGATATATATATATATATATATATATATATATATATTGTTGTTGTTGTTGTTGTCCGTAAAGCTTTGCAATTGCTCGCTTTTGTATTGCTGAGTTTGTTAATCAAAAATTCGTTAAAGGTTTAAAAAACATGAAATCGATAATAAAACAAATTCCAAATTTCAAATGTGGGCTTTCAGATGATCATATTCGCAGTAGGATTATGTCATTCGAAATTGGATGGCTCTAGGTACCGTTGTTTTATCACAATGCGAGGAAAATACATACATTTATGAAGATTCTTTATTATTTAATTTCTTCAAATATAATACAGGGGGATAGTATTTCGTGGCAACGATTTGAAAAGTGATACAGCCTTTTAAAGTCTTCAGCGCAAAATCACAAAACCAGAACTATAGACCTTCAGGGACAAAGCCCCTTTGGACTAAAAAGGAATATCATTGCTTATAAGGAAATCAAAACAGTTCGAAATATTTTGATTTGATGTGAAATGCAATGAAATTTACTTATAAGTGTTGCGATGCTATAAGGAATTTAGGCATTTCCTAAACATGTCCTCAACACATCGATAATCATGCCACAGGGGAACAGAGCCTTTAATTCTTTACATAGTTTATTGAGTCTTTTAAACTCTACAGATAACTATGGCCGATCGAAGAGCTTCTATTAAAAGAGAGAACGAAATTTGCCTTTTAAATTCGTGTACGACTGAGTTTAATCACTAATTATTAGATATAATGGGGCCATCGTTATACTTCTGTAGCTGGGTTTGTACAAAGCTGTGTAAATATGACATGCTTTGAATACCAGTAGTGACAGCATGATTACAGCTCATATGTCATCAAAAACATGCTGGGAGATGGGGCATAATTTCCTTTCTTCATAACACAGCATACTCTGTTTCTTCGTCTGAATCGACGCCATCATAGAATCACATGATCAAGTAATGCAGCAATTCAGGTAAAATTTTACAGACAGCTGAAAAGTGCAAATTTTATTTCTTTTAAATATCTCTGTTCGTAACAAAGTTACATTAAATTTAAGTACAGGAGCGATTTTCAAAACCCTTTATAATAGAATCTTTAAAATCTTTAACATGACTGAATATCGCCAGAAGTTATTCATAAACTTCTGGCGTTTTACAGTACATACTTCTGACGTTAATATAGACATGTTTTACAATCTACTCAGAACTTATATCTTCTTTGTAAATAGTCTATTATAGTCAGCGATGGTGAGACGATTAATTAAAATTCATATCGAAATGAATGAGAAAATCTGTTTCGAAAATAATGATGAATGTTTCACATTTCATTCCGTTAAATTCTCAAAGGAATTTTGAAAATGATTAACTGTTTCGCGAGCTTAGGAATATCATAATCAAGCAATGCGAGGTATCCCGAATATGTATTAATGAAATTCACATGCTATCTTAAATATAAATGTCTGCAATGAGAAATTACGCAAACATCAGTATTTGGACAACCTTTCGATTTCCACATATTGCGTATTTGAATTCAGAAATATTTTTCTATACAAATTCTCATTACTTCTGACAAGTGTTTTGTGATATACTTATGCAATAATGATTTCTACATGAGGTAAAATGATGTGTAATGTCTTTTACATTAGAAGCTCTTTTCTTAAATGATTCCTAAAAATTACCAGTTAAAAGAGAGAGAGAGAGAAAGGAAAAAGAAAGAAGTACAATCTGAAAGTATTTAGATTTTAATGTGGCAACAGAAGGTTTTTTTATGCTCTAGCTGAACACTGCAGGTTAACAAACATTCTTGTTTGAATTCACTGCTGCCAATACATAATTCTGACGTTTTTCAGCTTCTTTATTAAACATCGCTTTCTTCGGTTTTACACCAAATAAAATTCAACATCAAAATCACAAAATGCTTAAAAGGAACGCGAGTAAGATATATTTATAATTTCAGCACTGTAGCATATGTTTTGTAACATGCTGATACACAATCACCCCTAAAGGCATGCCTTCATATTTTCTGAGTAATCAGTCCATTTCCTACGATACGAACACCTGAGACTAACTACCAATGCTTAGTAGTCTTCTGTAGAATCTATCACTGGTGAGCGCATGCCTTTAAAATTTTATGGAAAAACTGTGCAAATCCGAAGCATTTCATATGCTAAACCACCAACTTTTAAAAGTGTCTATAATATTATTACAAATTAAAAATTTTGAATATGCTCTTATTTCTAATTCTTTGAAGCTAAAATGATCCAATGCAGCATTTTGTGCTTTTGTGTATAATCTGAATAGTTATCTTATTAGCACTTGAGCTGTATAAAAGCCATTATATTTCTCAAGGAATATGGATAAATAGATCTATTAGTGAGTAAAATTTTGAATTTGATAGTGTATTAAACAACAGCAGAAAAAAAATAAAGCCAAAGAAAGAAATTCTGAAAGGATTCAAATTCTAACGCCCCACTAGAACATTTATTCAGTTATTTTAAACAGGAAGAGGTACGAACACTTTTAAAGGATATGGAAGAAGGCGATGTCACCGAGCCTTCAGCAAGTCCATGGGCATCTCCCATCATTCTCGTCAGAAAGAAAGACTGCTCAACACGATTTTGCGTTAACTATCGCCGGTTGAATGCGGTTACGAAGAAAGACAGTTACCCTCTTCCTACAACTGACAACATTCTAAACACTCTTTCTGGAAGCAAGCGGTTATCAACACTTGATTTACACTTCTATTATAGTGAGTATTGGCAGGTAGAAATACCTCCTAATGGACCGAGAAAAGACGGCATTTGCTATGGGACAAGGACTTTGGCAGGTCATGGTGATGCCGTTAGGACTCTGCAAAGCGCCGGCTACATTTAAGCGCCTAATGGAGACTGGTTTGAAAGATCTTTCCTACGAGGCCTGCCTGATATACCTGGATGATATCATCATCGTCGGAAAGACTTTTGAAGAACAGCTAGAAATTATTAGAAAGATGCTTCGAAAACTGAAGGAGGACAATCTGAAGTTGAGTCCTGCTAAATACAAATTATTCAGACAGGAAGTGACTTATGATGACAGACAGGATGACCTGGGATATGTCATCTCTGTAGAAGGTGTGTGCACGGATCCTGAAAAGGCGTCAGCCGTAATATCCTGGAGACGTCACGGAAATGTCTATCAGCTGGAAGATTCCTAGGGCTTTGCATCTACTATAGGAGATTCGTGAAGGACTTTCCTTCCATAACAAGATCACTTCACAAGCTGACAGAGAGCAAGCAAAAGTTCTTGTGGACAAAAGAATGCGAGGATGCATTTAACAATTTATAGGAAGTTTTAACATCTGCTCCAATCCTGACGTAACCTCAGCTCGAAAGACCTTTTATTCTCGACACGGACTCGAGCAATGAAAGTGTCAGTGCTGTTTTGTCTCAAGAAATAGACGGCCAAGAACGTGTAGTGGCTTGCTAGAGCAAGTGCTTGTCTAAACCGGAGAGGAATTACTGTGTCTCCAGGAAAGAGTTGCTCGCCATAGTCAAAGCCGTAGAACATTTCCGTCATTATCTATACGGCAGAAAATTCATCCTCCGCACAGATTATACATCATTGGTCTGGCTTTTAAATTTCAAGAACCCTGAGGGTCAATTAGCCAGGTGGATACAGAGACTCCGGAAAAATGACATTACTATCCGTCATCGGAAGGGAGGATCAAACGGAAACGCCGACGCCCTGTCTTAGATAACCTTGCCCAGAAAGCCGCCGATATTGTTCCAGAGTCGAAGCGAAATACGAGCTGCTGACTCCGGTCGCACGGCAGATTACGACTTCAACATCGGCTGATCGAGACCCGCGGAGTGATGATGAAGTCAGGAAAGACCAGCAGGAAGACCGTGACATTAAACCCATAATTGATTTAATGGAGTCATCAAATAGAAAACCTACCTGGCAGGACATTTCTATGACGTGCAAAAGTGGTGCCGATCTTGCGATGTCTGTGCATGTCGGAAAGGACCGAGGAAATGCAGCCGAGGCAAGTTGCAACCATACGTAGGTGCGCCCTTTGAACTTATCGGCTTTGACATCTTCGGGCCTCTGCCACGAAGTGCTGATGGCAACAAATACATACTCCGTGTCATTGATTCACCAAGTGTCCTGAAGCGTATCTTATTCCTGATCAAGAGGCTGTCACAGTAGCTGAGGTGATGTAACAGCACTGGATTTCCAGGTTCGGAGTGCCTCTTCAGTTACATTCCGATCAGGGAAGAAATTTTACCTCGGCAGTCATAAAACAAGTATGAAAACTACTCGGCATTGACAAAACCAAAACGACGCCACTACATCACCAGTCGGACGGTATGGTAGAGAGGTTCAATCGAACCATCCTTAACAACCTCTCATTAGCGGTTTACAGAAACCAATAGGACTGGGACAAAAAATTACCACTGTTTGTTTGTACGAACTTATCGCAGTGCTGTCCACGAGACTACCGGTTATTCCCCATCACAGATGCTGTTCGGTCGTGACCTTCGTCTGGCTTGTGATCTCTTGTTTGGTCGCCATCCGGATGATTTTTCATTGCCTGAGAAATACATTCAAGATCTCCAGGCCTGGTCTGAAGTGATGCACAACTTTGCACGAAAGCGAGTTAATTTCACGACGAAGAAGATGAAAACCTGGGTACGAAACAAGAGCTACTGAACATCAATTCCACGAAGGAGACAAGGTGTGGTTGTGGAATCCGACTCGACGGAAAGGACTCTGTGCGAAATTACAGTCAGCTTGGGATGGTCCGTACACAGTCCTAAACGGGCTGAATACCCTCATGGTTCGGATCCGTAAGTCATCGAACTAGCGTATTCCTATCGCCATAGTACATAGTGTAAATAATTGTAAATAGTGTAAGACCATGGTCCTTTTTATATCTAAATGTGTATTTGATCTGACTTGTATTTAGTATTTGATTTGTATTTAGTATCTGATAGCATTTGATTTGTTTTAGTTATTGCATTTATTGTTTATGTTTTTCGTTATTGTATCTTTATTATTGCATTTATGCTATAGTTGGAAGTTTGGCTTCCTATCCAGTGATTGTACTGCCCGGGACGTGCAGTACTTGGGAAGGGGGCAGTGTTACGGATTTGGAATTTAAATAGTTTATGTTAGTAGAATTGTAAATTAAATGGTTTTATTTCCCGCGCAGTGCAGCGCGTGACGAATAGTAAAAGAAAGCTAAGCCGGAAAATTAAAAATACAAGAGTACGTGCATTTAACATTTAATAAATAAATATCTCTTTTTGATTTCTAGAAATTGCTAGAGCAATCTCGCGCGTGATTTAAAAAGCTTATGAAAAGGAGGGAAACCTCTCAATTTAGTTAGTCTTCAAAGCACTGATCTTATATTTGTCATTTTCGTAATCTTCTTATTGTTATATCAGAGGCTTTGTAATATTGTGGACTTATGGACATGATCCGTGTACCTGGATCTTCAAACTCTAATTATTTATTGCTAGCGTAAAATGTTTTTCACCATTTGCTACTTCGCTCAAATACCGCCGTCCCTATATGTACATAGTGTATAGTTTCAGTAACTCATGTGCCTCAGTGTTGTACAAGAACTTTAGTGTTTAACTTCTCAGACCAAGACTTCACTGAATTGTGATATCTACTATTTCAAGATGCATTGGCTGTGGACAGTTCACGGGAGGGTGACCCCCACGTGACTACCACTGTCCAATCTGTGTTTTGCAGCAAGGATGAATTTGAATATTTTGTTTAGCTAATCTGTTGCACTTAGTTGTGGCATTTGTCTTCATTTAGATCGCGATATTAGTTTAATTATTCCAATATGGATAACCTGTTTCAAAACTTGATAATTATTAATATATCCAATATTTCTCATTGCACGCGTAAGCTGCTTTGCTCGGAGTCTGAACTTGGATGGGTGACCACCCACGTGACAGGCTCCTGCCAATCATCTCCCTTCACTCCACCTACATTTTACAAAATTTCATAAGTTCCGCCTATTTGGCGCGGCGTAAATCGCCTTAATTAAAAACTTAAGTACCAACGCCTTAGGGCAATTTACCAACAGAGACGGTTAAAGTAGCGGTTTGCTACTAATTGCCACCTAGCCATTGACTCGATTTCGATTTCGATTTCAGTTTAGTTAGTTGTTATTTTAAGAGTTTGTTTAGAAAACTGTTCCTGTTGATTGCAGCGAATTCGCGGATTAGCTTTCTCTAGCTGTTTTGAATTGAGGTCTGTTCAACGCTTGAGTTGTTAAAAGATAAATACTGTGAGATATTGCACTATTGTACGAATATCTGAGGAAATTTAGCATGTTGTTTTATTTGTTGTGATAATAATAAATTTTGTTCATTTTTCATCGGGCTTGTGCATTCAATTCATAACGAACCCGTACGCACGGAACAATATCTTACATTTTGCCGAATGGCAATAGTGTGTTGCATTGGAGATAAAAATGTTCTATTTCCAACTGTGTCTCCCCTTTTTGCTTAAATTCAAATTAAAATCCGGGCTTCAAAGTGCATATACTTTAGTTGAGGATTACATGTGTTCAAAATTGAATGGAACTAGGTGTTGCCGCTTTTCCACAGTAAGAGCAACATACATACAGGTTCTTATTTTTTTTTCCCAGTAATACATGGTGATAACATTTGGTGACTTGGTTTAGTTTATGTAATTACCGCAAAGCCTTGAGGACTATCTATCTAAGGATAGGGATGTCTTCACGCAGGACTCTCTAAAGCATCTGGTGGCAAACAATTGAAAATTTATGCTACAAAAATTTAGTTTCGAGACCAATAGAACCTGTGTTTCGAGACTAAAATAACCTGTTCTGTTTCACTGTAACAACGAAAATCCCTTTAGAAAGACAGCTGAATACCAGAAAATTGCTTGAAAGACTTCTTCTGCACAGCAGTTCATCCATTCTGGATAACCAGGTATTCGCTTTTTTCCCGTATCGCTAACAAAGGATAGCATGGATAAATTTCTCTTTCTAGCAGTTGTCATAAGCATCCTAGGCTGCGTTGTTTTACTAAAAACAATGCAATAAATAGAGCATCATAATTGTTTGATATTTTTCAGGCGAAAATACGTTTTTAGACTTAAATGTTTATTGTTTTTTAACTACTTTCCTGCTGTATTATACGATTATAAAAACATTGCAAGAGTTGTTGCAAGACCATTCTTGACAATGTTCAACAACAATGCGTGTTATTTACAGATACAATCATTACAAGATGGAGCTCACAGTCACAATTTAGATTTAGATGCTTAGGATTTTATGATTCTTATACCTCGCGATTTAGCCAGATGTGTCTGAAAATATATAGTGCTGAACACATTTATACAATATTAAAACAAAATTCTTACAACAGTTTATACTATAATCTACAAAGAAAAATTGGATATTTATATATTGCACTATTCAGAGTTTAAATTTCCTTTCAGATATTTTATATATTGATATTACTTACATTTATTTTTAAAATTTTCGTTATTATCCAATTAGCTGGGATATAAGCCTTTATCTTCTTGGAAATTTCAACTGTAATGCTTGTTCGAATGGGCACTTTAAAGAAACCAAACAAAGATATTTGTTTCCTTTAAAACAACCATTCTCAAAATCAAATTCGTGTTCTCACGCAGTTTAAAATTTAAATATACAAGAATTAAAACTGTTGTGACAATCAATATTTGAAAATTTTTGTGGCACTCAATATTTCAGTTTTAAGCTAAAAATAGCATTTATCTACGTTTAAACTTAAATTTGATATTTTGATTATTTAAATTTAAGGCATTTCAATGCATTTTTTAATGGACATAGGTATTATTTGTCATTTCAAGCAATCACCTTTAAGTTCTTTTTTAATAGTTTTACCTTCGTGTAAGCAGTCATCTTTCGGTTTTAAATTGCTCATTATCTTTTCTATAGCTGTCTCTCTCTCTCTCTTGTTTTTTTCTTCCTTAAATCATGTGAGTGGAATATTTTTCTTTAAAATGTCACTTATATTATTAAACAGTTCACTTTTATTTGCATGTTGAGCTATTCCTGGCTGTTTTTCTCGACTATTAAGCAGACATCTGAACGATATTTCAAGAATTCATAGGTCCTTTCATTATTTAAAGTAATTTATTTCATTTTAATTGAATTTTTGTTTAATTTCGATGAATTCTTTGAAGTATATATTTCCCCATTCCTTATTAAGGTTGTTATGAATTCATAATAAAGACTGCTATGAGTTCAATTATATTTTATTACTATGTCAATTTGAAAATTTATGTTTATGTTTTATGGTATGTATGTGTTGAATGTCTAAGATAACCAGCGATGTAATGACTAAGCTTTATTCACATAGTTCGCTTAAGTTGATATTTATATATGGCTATTATTCGTAGCTGTTCTTCATTACTATACCACAAGTGCTATAACTACTATCAAGATGGCGTTCATTTGTTGTTCATACACTTTACTAGATATATATATATATATATATATATATATATAGATAGATAGATAGATATATATATATATTTTAAACACTCCTTAATTATGCATAAACAATCATGTCATTCTAGTCAAATAAGAACTGCCATAGATGTCATTCCTCACACGACTGAAATGAATCTTCCGGTTAATTTTTTAAAAAATCTGATGTTGACACCACATGACTTCCTTGTATGGCCTATTAAACTCATTTCGCCGAATTTCATTATAGATATATTTCTCATTCAATTAATTATGTTCTCACTTCGTGGCAAGGCAAAGATATATAAAACCTTGAAACTTCTTCTCTAAAATTTGTAAAACATATAAAAACATAAAGCACTAAATACAGTTAAAACACTTAAAAAAACAATTTTGACAATTAAAATTAGAATTTCTCCGCAAACACAAGCAATTCGGATAGCGGGCAAAATTGAATGTTTACTTTTGGTCCCACTCTGCATAAAGACGCTGAAGAGACAGAAACTGGCTTAATTCAATATTTTAAAGAGCTTCAAATGCAAGCAAATGACGGCTACGTTAGGCTTAAAAGCCCATAAATAACTTCTAAATTGCTTATAGTTCTACAATTATTGCATGCAGAATAATTAAAGGCATAAATACCTTAACCGGAACACAAGAACAAAAAAATTCAATCACTTTTAAAGCAAAAAATGCATAAATTACTAAGCCGGGTGGGTATATATTCGAACTAAGTGAATTTAAGATCATAAAACATATATATATATATATATATACGTTTGGTGCAGCAGATTACGACCAAAATGGGAGGTGTACAACTACATATTGTAGCAGTTCAATGGAGTCCGTATGTACAAATTCTACGCAAAACATCGCTGAAATGGACTCAAAAGCTGTGGAAAATGAATACTTTCGTTGAAATATTATACTCTGTGCTTTCAAAGAACTCTAACTGTCTAACTCATTTACTGTTGACCTTAAATGCGTAAAGTAAATCACAAGGAAGTTTAAATAGTCCCTTCATTTCCTTTTTCCAAGTTAATTTTATCGCCCTTTCACTGAATTGTTTGATCACATAATTTCATAAAATCTTCCATATTGCAAAATTCAACAGATAGGAGGCATTTTTGTATCATAAATTTATTTCATTATATCGTGTGTCTTACGAAATATAGAATGCGATCTGGTAAGGATAAAGCTTGAGACATAATAAATTTTATATCTATTCGAGATAATTATATTATTCAAAAATAAACAACAAATAGTTTGAAATTATACAGTTCTTAAGAGGTCATAAATAGCGCTGAATCTTTCTTTACTGCAAGTTTCATTGTTTTCCACAAAATTCACAAACTTACACAAATTCTCTGATGGAAAACTGTAATATCCTGTTTTGTCTTGCAAATTTATCGGTAAAATGACACTTGGGTTGTCAGCACAATAAATATTTCTATATCCGATTCTAGTCGAAAATAGAGTCTATCACATTTAAATTTTATTTATCGTTTTTAATATTTTTCTACTTCTAATTTGTTTCTGGGGAGGAATAAGACTCAGAAATTTAAAAGAAAATGTAATTTAAAAGAAAAGTAAACCGATGTTTCATGGCTTGCAAAAATTAAATATTTCTTGCTAGTTTACTCTTTGTCATTTACTCGATTTGCCATTTGCCTTGAATTTATTTTATACTCAAGTAGTTTATTTAGGATGCCTGACTTCTATCTAAGTGCAAAATAGTATTAAAAAGCATTATATATACATCAAACATGATTCAAGCGATGATTTGAAATATTTAATAAATAAATGTAAATTTAGAAATTTATATTTAGCAGGTACCCTCATTATTCCCATTAAATTATTATGTTCATTTCATCGATAAAATAACATATATTTTACCCATACATTATTTTTTATTATTATGATATGTAATGTAAATGTACTCTTATCATTTAATTATTTAAGTTGAATTCTAATAAAGTAACTGTCAACGCAGAGTCAAAACACTCGATTGGATAGCATTTCGGAATACATTTTAAGCAGCATACACTCTAATAAGACCTCTTGTAAAACGTGACCAGAATCATAAGTTTATCCACTTGTCAGAACGTAAGTACACTTGATATTCCCACCTGGACTATGCGAAAGTTTCGATGAATACGTAATGTAAATGTAGTTCAATGATACAGATCTTCGTCATGCATTAAACATTTTAGATGGGATAAATTTTGTAAAGCTCATGATGTAATTTCAGTATCATAAATCTATATACAGATTTTGTTAAAATATTAAAGAACCTTAAGGCATCAAAAAGCTATTTCAGTGTAGCTTTGTTATAATTTTATTTACTTATATTGCTCAAAAAAACTGGAAATAATGTGTTTTCAGTGAGAGAAAAGAAAGTATACGTATTGATTTTAAACATAAATTGGCCTCAAGAGTGCTTTTGATCAAAACTTAGTTATTTAGTGTTTCAAAATATTCTAAGATCTATAAATCGACATCAATCACTTTTTAAATGTAACTTTTAATATGTACAATATTTACAGATCATAGATCAAACATGGTGGTTCAGTTGACAAATAAATCTATATCCTTTCATAATCGAAAATCGAAATCAAATAAGAACCGAAGTGTTCCTAATCAAATAGTGTGCGAACCATCAGACATCCATCTATCGAACTGCCGGTGGAGAGTCTATGGAAATTCAGAAGGCACGTCGCGTCTCGTTAACACGCAACGCTAGCGCCATCTATCAATTAATCAAAATAATTTCCACACACTCCCCACCTGAACTCTGTCAAGAGTTCACATCAATCTAACAAGAATCAAATTTATAGCAATAAGTATTTTAACATATAATTATAAAAGTATATTAAATGAATAGAAAATATATTCAAACTATAATCACTAAATTCTAAAAAAGGTATGTTATCATCAAATATAATTTGACACTACTTCAGTAAATCTAAACTATTCTTAATCTAAGCGTATGAAATTAAACTAGTAAAATAAACAATTGCATAAAACATATTCAATCTTATTCATATTATTAAACAATAAAAAAAAATTTAAAGTTCCAAAGGATATAATAATTGAACTGGTCGTTTTATTATTGTTCCATCAGCAGTTTTTAGTTCACAAGAACGAACTTTGTTGTCATGACCACGAAAAACGTTTATTACTCTACCACAATTCCACAAAAGTTTGCACTTATTGTTGCCTTCAATTAATACAAGATCATCAACTTTTAGATCATCATAAACGTTAGGATTTTTTAATTGATGAGCTGTCCGAAGATCCATCAAATATTGTTTTTTCCATTTAGTCCACAGTTGCCTAACCAATAAATCTTGATAAATCTTTCTTTTAGTCAGAGAGGACTTGGTAGAGCCAACTTTAACAATGGAATTAAAGTTGATAGGTAATGTAGAATCTTTGTTTCCAAAAAATCAAAAAATTGACTGGCTTTAGTGGCAACGGTTCCTTGTGGTCATTGTACACATATGTCAAAGGACGAGAATTCAAAACAGCTTCCACTTGTGCTAAAACTGTTGACAATTCTTCAAACGTTAGTAAAGCTTTACCGAGAATTTTTCGTAAGCACTCTTTCACTGATTTTACTAATCTCTCGTAGAAGCCTCCCCACCAAGCCCCTCGTTCTATTATAAACTTCCAACTGATTCTTTCATTCGACAGAAAATCTTGGAATTTCTCATTCGACAATAGTTTAGAGAAATGTTCGAGTTCTTTTTTTCCCTTTTTAAAAGTTTTCGCGTTGTCCGAATAAATTACTCGACAATTGCCTCTCCTAGACGTGAATCTTTTGAATGCCATCAAGAAAGAATCTGTAGAGAGATTCGGTACAAGTTCCAGATGTATGGCTCTAGTGTTAGCGCATGTAAATAATGTTACATAGGCTTTTTGACTTCCTTCGATGTTTTTTACGTAAATCGGTCCAGCAAAATCTATGCCAGATACGTAGAATGGTGGTGTCTCATTGATTCTGTCTTCTGGAAGTTGAGAAGTGGTCTGGTCAGCAGACTTCAATGAATATCTTTTACAAATAAGACACTTGTTTATTATTTTCTTGATAAATTGACGTCCTTTTGGGATCCAAAAGCGACTTCGAATTTCAGCTAAGGTCGTTGCTACTCCTCCATGCATCATTTTAACATGTGCACTTTCTACTATCAAATTTGTTAGCCAGGAGTCTCTTGAAAGAACTGCCGGATGTTTTTCATCCTGTGACAAACTAGAATGTTCTAATCTTCCACCTGCTCTCAGTATCCCGTTCTGGTCTAAAAATGGGTTAAAAAGATATAAGGATGATTTCTTTTCGATTTTATTCGCTTTCTTCAGAGACTCAATTTCTTCGGGATAGAAACGTTCTTGTTCAGATCGAATCCAATAATTTTCGGCATCTACTATTTCTTCAGTCGTTAATGGACCTGTCAAATGGTTTGTTTTCCTAATTTTACCGATGAATCTCTTTATCCAACCAGTTATTCTCAACAATTTTCTTAAATTACTATATTTTGAGATGTCTATTACCCTTTCTTCAACTGCCGTGCATACAAATTCATAAATATCATTAATATTTTTGCGGTATTCTAATTCTTCTTCAGTGACAGGTTTCTCTTCATTCTGTCGAGGCCACAACTCAGACGACATTCTAAGCCATTCTGGTCCTTGAAACCAGATAGGATTGTTTTTCAAATCTGGAAGTTTAGCTCCTCTCGAAGCCAAATCAGCGGGATTACATTTACCGGGGCAATAATGCCAATTTTCTGGGGATGTTAAATTTTGTATTTCCTGAATACGATTTTTAACGAAAAGCTTAAATTTCTTTGCACAGTCTTTTTTCCAGAAAAGTGTGATTTTCGAATCAGTCCAGAAAAAACAAGAAGGTTGTAACTTCAAAACTTTATTGATGCTAGTGCCTAATTTGGCTGACAAAAGAGCTCCCATTAGTTCCAACCTAGGTAAGGTGAGTGGTTTTAAAGGCGCTACTCTAGTCTTTGAAGCAACAAAAACCGTATATATTTGTTCATTGCTAGAAATTATACGTAGATACGCTACTGTACCATATGGCCTTTTGCTAGCGTCAGAAAAACAGTGCAGTTCAATCCGTTCCACATCACTATTACCAATTGCAGAAAAATAATATCGTGGAATACCGATTTCGTCCAAATTGGAAACTTCTTTGCACCATGTTTTCCAAACAGAACATAAATTTTCTGGTAGTTCATCATCCCAATTTAAAGCAAGTGTCCAAATTTGCTGCAATAAGATTTTGACTCTAAGTACAAACGGTGATAATAGACCTACAGGATCAAAAATTCGTCCTATTGCTTGTAGGACGAAACGTTTAGTATTAACTTGTTTTGAGAGAAATGTTATCAAATGTTTTACATCAAAGTAAATTATGTCACCTTGGTTGTCCCAAGCGACTCCTAACACTTTCAATGGAGGATTTCCAGCTTCCGAAACATGACTAGATTCCTCGGATTCAATACCTTCTTTAATCCATAATTCGCGCAGTTCTTGAGAATTGGTGTGCCATTTATGTAGAATCATACTAGCATCTCTAAAAATGCTGACGCATTCTAAACTGGTATTGAAAGCAAGTTCAACGTTTTGGTGTCCTCCAATGATGTCATCTACATAAATGTGATCATTTAGAAATTCGCAAGTGGCAGGGTAGGTTTTCTCATATTGTTTCAAATGGTGTTTAATGGTTGCAGCCAGTAAAAATGGACTGCTGTTTACGCCAAATAACACACGTGTGAACCGATAAGTTATAAAATTTTGTGGATCATCGAATGGGTTTTTAGTAAACAGAAAACGCGTTACATCTCTGTCCTTCTCATCTACTTCTATCTGAAGAAAAGCCTGCTTTATGTCACTTGTAAATGCTACAGGGTGAAGCCTGAAGGCCAACAGAACTTCAAGAATGTCAAGATACAAATTTGGACCAATATGCAAGCAGTCATTTAACGAGATTTCAGCAGGTCCATGTGAAGACGCGTCGAATACGATACGTAGTTTACTAGTAGTTCGATCACTACGAACGATTTCTCTGTGAGGCAAATAAAACGTGATTTGAGATTCACTATCAACAGTGTCTGGAACTGGTTCAATGATGTTTTGTTGTAAATAATCTTGTAGAACTGTTTGATACGAATAAAAGAGTTCAGGGTTATTCTGAAATCGCTTTACAAGTTTCTCAAATCGTTTCAGCGCAATCGCTTTATTGTCATGTAACTCATATTTTCTATCAGACTTCCATGGCAGCCTAACCTTGTAACGAGAATTTCTGTATAAAATTTCCGATTCGAAATTTTCCATTATGGTATTGTCTAATGGTTCAGATAATTCATTTTCAGGTTTTATACCTAAACTTTCAAGCTCCCAAAATTTCTTTATCTGATCAGATATTATATCTTCCTCAACTATGATATTGAAGGCTGTGGACGTGTGTGTTGTACCTTTAGTGTAACCTAGCAGAGACCAACCGAATAACGTTTCAGCAGCTACTAAATGTTTGTTTAAGCGCTTAAGTTTCCCAGTTACTACATCATAATAATGATCAGCTCCTATCAAAAGAGTAATTTTTTCTTTGCAATCCCAAGAATCTGCGAGTTGTAAACCTTCTAACTGTTTACCTAAAATGTGTCTATCCAGATTAGGAGGTGGTAAATCAGAACTTGAAATTTGTTCAGTCACGAGAGCTTCAATTTCGATTTTCAAATTCGGTGTTTCCTTGTTCTGTAATTTTATCTTAACAACGTCAAATGTTTTTCTAATGGGTGTTTTATTTCCAAACGTAAATACCGAAAGAGTCTCTGTTCGAATAACAGGAAGCTTCAATTTATCCGCGATTTCTTTTCTTAGGAAGGAACGCATACTACTTGAATCCAGTAGAGCTCTAATTAAAACCGACTGCGTAGTTGTTCGAAGTGTTACGCAACACGTTTGAAGTGAAATAGTTTTAATTTTGCTGCGTGAGAATGCTGAAAGAACATGCGAATCTTCTATACTTTTATTTTTTTCATTTCGTTCTTTCTCAGCGCGAAAGCATATTGAACGGTTATGTCGACCTTTGCACTTGGAGCAGACGAGATCGCTTCGACACTGCTTTAGGCGGTGGTTTAATTTCAGGCAAAGGTAACATCGGGAATGTTTACGTAATAAATTTCTCTTCTCATCAACTGTCAGTGATTCACAGTCTTCAGTAACATGTTTGGATGTATTACAAAACAGACAGCAATTAGTATTTTTGTTTTCTTTAACCGGCGCCAAGAGCTGGTAAGTGGAATGAACGATACTCCCCTTCCCACCCTTCTCTTTATAAACACAGAAAGTGCTTTCTGATTTATGAGTGGAGAGCAAAAGATGGCTTCTCTCGCGACTTTCCAATTCTAAACGAACAAAGTGCAATAATTCGTCAACATTAAAAAAGGATGACGAATCCGTTTTACGATTAAATTCTAAGGTTATATCAGACGGCAGAGTTTTCATTATGGCTGGAATCAACATATAACTGTATTTATCCGGTGTGACTTCTAATGATTTCAAGCTCGTATTTGAGTTTCGATAGTGTCACAAAGTTTGCGAAGTTTTACAGTGTCACTGGATTTGGTTACTGGGGTAAGATTCAGGAGTTTTTGCATGTGTGAGTTTATAATTATATCTTTTCTGCCAAAATAGTTTTTAAGTATTTCGACAACTTCATCGTAATTTGGTTCCGAAATGCAAAAGCCTTCTATCCCGTTTGCGGCGTTCCCGCATAAGTACGATTTTAAATAATTAAATTTTTCGAGCTTTGTTAAAGATTCATTATCATGGATTGCTACCTTGAAAGAGTTCCAAAAACTTGTCCACTGGGTGTAATCTCCATAGAATTTAGCGATGGTTAATTTTGGCAGACGCGTACATTTATTGCTTTCGATTTTAGAATTAGTTTCGTTAAGAGAGTTTTCATTATCCGAATTTGTTACTTTATTCAATTCTTTCAATTTTTTATTTGCTCTGAATTCCCATAACTGAATTTTCTCTTCGTATTCGATACAAGATAGAATTTCTGTTTCAAACTCTTCTGCCTCTGATTTCATGTCACGCTCTATCTGAGCATCTAACTCACTCAGAGCTTTTGATTTCGTGATTAATTGATCTAAATTTTCTTCTAATGTACTTGTATCAATTTCTTCTTTATTCAACTCCGATTCGATTTTTTTTAGAATCTTGGACACGGTGGTCCTGATAACTTTGCGTTTCGATTTTAATTTAACAACAGACTCTTCCGCCATAGTTACTCTACAAATCAGAAAGTTTAGCCTTACCTTTTTTGCCGACTTCGCACACTTGCAACGTGCTAAATCCAATTCTTGACGGCCTAGTGCACCAGCTGTTTCAAAATATTCTAAGATCTATAAATCGACATCAATCACTTTTTAAATGTAACTTTTAATATGTACAATATTTACAGATCATAGATCAAACATGGTGGTTCAGTTGACAAATAAATCTATATGCTTTCATAATCGAAAATCGAAATCAAATAAGAACCGAAGTGTTCCTAATCAAATAGTGTGCGAACCATCAGACATCCATCTATCGAACTGCCGGTGGAGAGTCTATGGAAATTCAGAAGGCACGTCGCGTCTCGTTAACACGCAACGCTAGCGCCATCTATCAATTAATCAAAATAATTTCCACATTTAATAAATAACTATTGTGTGCTTGGTCACAATTAAAACAATCGATTGCAGTCTTAAACATAAATGTGATAGCTGTAACTTAGGGATTTACTACCGCTGTAAAACTCTTCATTTGAAACACAAATTCATGGTTATATGATTCCAATAAAACATACACGTTCATTTCATCAATTCACTTGATACTTGTTTATGCATCTTGAATTTAACTCACCATTTGTCTGGCGCATAATAACGCTCGAGGTTTTGTGCCATTTAAAAAACCAACCAATAAAACATAACAGATTATGAGTATTATAATACAGATAAGACTTCTGTTCAGTTTGGTCTTATGAATATGATTAAAGCAGATTTGTAACCTAGGGCAACTTAGGCAAGTGAAAACTTGTCAAACGAAAACACATTTGCAAACGCCTGAATATATCAAAATTTCTTCTGAACATTTATTTAGCGTTAATTCAGCTTTAACCGATGATATGCCAAAAGTTACCGAATAAACGTTACAGCAGAACATGAATTCAGTATGGTATGGGATCTTAAAGAAATAGCGATTTGCTTATATAGAGAAAAAGAGTAAATGATAAACTTTCCTCTAAAAGATAAAGTAATGTTTGTCTTGAGCATTGAAGAGTTACATATCATCGGAAGCGATTTTGGTTAGAGGGTATATAAATATTTTCGATTTTTCTGATTTGCTTAATGTATGAAATGTTTCACTAGAACAATAATATAAAGATGAAAATTTTTCAATGAGGCGTTTTGTAACTTATTTTATTACAATTTTAATTTTTTTTTTTTTTACTTTCATGGAAATTCAAGTACGTTATGAAGAATACAGCTGATAATGGGTATACTATAAGATTCAGTGGAAGACTATTTATTAACGCCTTAATGGAACTGAAACACCGACTTTACGTGGTTGAAACAAATGAAAGACAAACGGCTGGTTTTTACCTGTTTCTAAAAAATTCCTTTAGTAAGGAAAGCTATCGGAATTCTCGACAACAATCGCTATTAAGCTTTCAATGGTGATTAAGCACATAAACAAAACAAGAGATAAAATATGTAGCATTTTGTATTATCCGCAACCCCCAGACAAGGCATACAAAGAAGCTTGCACGTCCGCAATGTTTACGGCCATAGTTTACCAAATGTATGTGCTTATGAGGTGTCAGGTATAGTGCAATCGAAGAAAAATGCTTTTTCTGCTGAAAATATAGTTCTGGAATATTTTAAATAGGTTTTGTAGGCCTTTCTGAGGTCAAGGCACAGTACAGCAGAATATAGAATAAGAGCTTTGTTGTTAGATTATTGAACTACTACTTCGTTGATTGGATGATTGGTACTTCTATTATGAAGGAATCTAAATCATAAATTTTTTCATGTCGTGCCTTTGCAAGGGCTCCTTCAATAATTTTCCGCAGCACTGGGAAGAGGCTTAATGCCTTATACTGTAGAGACATTAGGATTTTTTGGAAGCAGGCAAAATGAAAAATGAGCAAACGCCTTCGCCGGGAATCGAACCACGGACCTCTGGAATACCGGCCCAACGTGCAGAACCGTGGTGTAGGAAGGCGGGAGAAATATCTTATATACTCCCCTTTTTAAAAGGCGACTGGGGTTTTTAGGAGACCCAATAGCCAAATCCTGGGTGAGGAGAATCATCATCCACCACCCTTTTAGTTCGGGCGCCACTGTAGAGGCATTAGGTATTTTTTGGAAGAAGGCAAGATGAAAAATGAGCAATCGCCTTCGTAAGAAATCGAACCACGGACCTCTGGAATACTGGCCCAATGTGCAGACCACCACACTGCGAAGGCAAGCCAAGAAGACGGGAGAAATTCCTTATAATATGTGATCGGATTAAAGGAATCTTGACTTTTCTTGCTGATCAGAGATATCTATCCTATCTTGAAGCAGGAGGGAGAAATGCATTTTAGGCATTTGTTATTAGTTCATTTTAGGCATATTTTAGGCATTTGTTTATTAGTACCGGGATAAATGAAGGAAAGTGTTTCTTTAAGACTTTTACTATTACGTTGTCTATCCAGTCTGGACCTGGAGCTTCTTTTATTGTGAGATTATAAATAATATTTTTAATTTCGAATTCTGTGAAGAGATTTTTTTCTTGTGCGCAGGGTGGCCGCTTCTTTTCGCTTCTCAATTTTTGCATTGTATCATCTTGCACTGCGAATAAACGACGGCTCCGGCAGCCGTCGTTTTTTCACAGTGCAAGATTCATTGATACAGATTCTTCGTTACTTAATTTCTTTAAAATCTGTACATGGCGATAACATTTGACAACAATAAATTGAAACTTGATGAAGACACAAAAATGAGTTTCGAGGATAACAACACCTCTGATGCTAAAAGGGAGGAGGAAAGTCTGCGTTTAATGATTAGCATTTTATTAGCATTACGTATTCTGAGGATGTAAGCTTAGTTTAATGTTACGTAAAATTATTTCATAGAAAATAAAAATAATTAATGTTTACAATATATTCATGTTTTAGACTGATACGATATTTTACAAGAAATGGAAATAACTTCAGAAACAAATACAAAAAATTATTTAGAAAAGATTGAAGTGCTAAAATTGAGGAAGCTGAAGTTACTTAAATTGAAAGGTGTACGTGCAATGTACATTGATTATCATACTATTTATAATGCAAGATCAATAAATTTCTTAATTTGCCATATTATTTTATAATCATATAAATAAAAATACTTTGTTTGTTGTTGTTCAACACTTTCCTCTTGAATAAACAAACAATTTTTAATCATTATCTGAAATATTATTTGATATAATTTCAGATGCTGCATATCAAGTTATAAGGTATTTCTCCCGCCTTCTTAGCATGCCTTCGTGGTGTAGTAGTCAGCACACTCGGCGCGTATTCGAGAGGTTCGTGGTTCGAATCCCGGTGAGGGCTTTGTTAATTTTTCATCTTTTTCGTTTTCGAAAAACCTAATGACTCTACGATGGTGCCCGAACTAAAAAAAAGTAGTGGATGACTATTCTTTCGCCACTAGGTTTTGGCGATTGCAGCTCCTAATCTCCAATTGCCCTTTAAAAAGGGGTAATATATAAGATATTTCTCCCCCCTTCTTAGCATGCCTTCGTGGTGTAGTGGTCAGCACGCTTGGCGCGTATTCGAGAGCCGGCGAGAGCACTGCTAATTGTCCATCTCTTCTGCTTCAAAAATAACCTAATGTCGCCAGAAAGTAATTATTAAATCACTTGTTACAGCTTAAAAGTCTACATTTTTAGCTAATGCACGCGTATTTTGTTAATTAATTACAGCTAAATTTAATTTACCTCCTAGACATGTATACATAATATATATCATAAAGTTCTCTAATCTTAATTATAAAGCATATTATTTTTTTTTAAATATGTGAATGCTACTTCTGTGAATGCTTTCTCAGTTTACGGCAAAATGAAGTTTATCATGCTCAAAACTCTAACCAGGCATTCTTAAGTGTATGCACTGAAAATACAAATTTTTATTCACATAGTTCAAGACCGCCTTTCTTGACGGGGGGTAGCAACAGTAGTACACCTAGGAAGGGCTATAAGGATCTTAAGTTTTACTTTTATTTTATTTTAGAACTTTTCTGTCCTCTCTTATTTTCCACTTCCGGCCAGAATAAAGGCGTCAGGTTTATTTATGCAAATTGTGCTTGCAAACTCTTAAGTATTTAAGTTGTGGCTTTTAGCCAAGAGAGAGTGGGACTTCTCGCCACTTTACTTCACGCCGGCTTTAAGTCAATTGGTGTCCGCCTTTAAGACCAGAGGTTTAGTCTTCTTAATATTGAAGACGTATTGTAGTTTTGCCCGCATTCTGCGTACTACATACGTAAAGATCTGAAAGGCCAATCTTAGTGTTACTAGCTTTTGTAAAGTATTTGAGTTTAGTTTTTATTTAAATTTAGTTAGTTTGTAGTTCTTATTTTTACGTGCAGACCATAAGTACTGGTCTCTATATCCCGAAGTGCGGGAGCGGCTGTAATTTGTGAAGAATTAAACCCTTCCTTTCCTTGTCATCTCTTTTACAATTTAAAAGAACATAGTTTTAAGTAAACTCACTGTTCTCCTCAGTATACCTACATGTTTGCTAAACAGATAAGAAGAAACAGTAGTCCTGATAGAGCTTCTATGATGTGCAGAAAGATATATGATGGTACTCTGCCCCACCAACTCGCACTTTCCTCTGTAAATCAACTCATTCCACCCCCCATAACACAAGACATCCTCAGGATATCCTATTTAAGTCGCAATGTCCCGGGAAGCAGTTAGGATATCCTGAGGATGTTGATTCTCAAATATCCTGAAGACTTCTTAAGTCAACATCCTGAGGATATCCTATTCAAATCTCAATGTCCCGGGATATATGAAGATCTCCTCAGGATGTTGATTTTCAGATATCCTGAGGACTTCGTAAATCAACATCTTAAGGATGTCCTGTTCAAGTCGTAATATCCCGGGATATATGAAGATCTCCTGAGGATGTTGTTTCTCAGATATCTTCAGTACTTACTTTTTATGGAAGCTCATATCTGAAAATATTAAAGTAAAGTAACCTTGTACCACTCGCAAGTCATGTTATAATAATCGAAATCTTACTCTATGGATTACCTATTCTGCATATGAAAATTTAATTGTTATGCTTACACTGGTTTTTGTCTTGTATATGTTGCTGTAAGTGTTAAGTAATAATATTTTCAAATTTTTGTTTTTGTTTCACAGTGTCTAGTGATCAGAGTACTTTTTTACAAATTATATGCACGTGTTTTCAGCCATTTTGAGTTTCATATTGAAAATGTGTTTACGATTAAATTCTAACTGCTACATAATATATTTTGTAAACATTATTTTAGATACTTTTCTAATATCTTTTAACACAAATATTATTTACGTTACAGGTTAACTCAGAAAATCTTTCACGAAGACATCCTATGAACTTATCCTATGATCCTATGAACCTATGAATCTATGAATCCTATGATCCTGTGAACATATGGGCATGATGTACATCCATGCCTTATCTGGCATTCGAACTTGAGCCCTTCTGTACGGCAATCAATCATTAATCACTTACCCGTCTATGAGGCACTAATCAGAAATATCAAGTTATAAAAGTATTCTATTAAATTCATCGATAGTTCTTAGCATAGAAATAACTATATTTTGAAACTGCAAAAGAAAAAAATACTTTTTGATCTGTTACACTATTATATTAGTAATGAATGATGTTTAGTGCTGTGCAGTAATAAGTAACAATATTTTTTTTTTTTTTTTTTTTTTTTTTTTAACAAACGAAATTTTAGTTTACAGGAGCAGTTAAAAACTAGTCTGTACGAGGTTTAACTTGCTTTAATTTGAATTTATAAACAGAAGAATAATTTTATTTGGCTAAAAATTGCATTGCAGTTTCTTCGTTCATTTTCTGGTAAGTTCTTTAATAATGAGAATTAGTCTTTCAAAGCGACTGAGGTAAGAAGTAACTGATTTTTTACCTATCTGAAATAGGAAAATGAGGTTTAAGAATGGGAAGAACTAACATTAAGTTCTTACTCTCCTCAAACCTCACTTTGCTACCTCTTTAACCATACAAATATTCGATCTTTGCTAAACAAAGCGCGAAAAAATATATCCAACACTCTGCAGTCTTATACGTTATGCCGGCAATGCTACATGACTCCTCATAATTTAACAATAATTGCTGCTTTATTAATTTATTTGTAACATCCAGAAAATGCAGTAAACACGTTTCTTCAAGGTATATAACACAAAGTTAAATGTTGTTATGAAAACTCAAAATTAGATAACGGATTAAATAGATACTAATTCAGAAGTCAAACAACAAAAATCAGCGTTATATTTACAAAATTTTCACAGGACTAGTTTCCATGGTTTTACCGAACCACCATCTTCAGCTGCAAAACCGCAAATGAACAAGATAGGAAATAACGATTAGATAAGATAAGAAAGCCTGGACAAGAATAAGCAAGTGGCGCCATCTGTTGGTGAAACCAGAACTAAAACATAATTTCTTTAAAGGCCGAAGGCAAATTTGGATTGGAATTAGGATCGTTAACTAGAACAGAAAGATTTTTATGAATGTGAAATGCCTCTAGAAAATCCAGTTCTCCAATGGAAGATGTTTTTTGAATAATTTTGGCAGCAGAAAAACTGAAAGTGTGGTTTTCGGACCAACAATGTTGAGCAACAGAAGACTTCTGTGTTTCCTTTTTTCTAACATATGCCTCATGTTCCTTGACGCGAAATTTTAAGGCTCTCTTAGTTTGGCCAATGTAAATTAAACCACACTGGCAAGGAATCCTATAAATACCCCAGGAATTCATATCCGGAATGGGGTCCTTGAGTATGGAACTCGGAATTTTATTGATGGGAGAATAAACAACCCGAAAGTTAAATTTCTGCAAAATATGTGCAACTTTATAGCTAATTGATGGAAAGAAGGGAATGACAACAGAATTTTTATAATCTCCTAAAACAAGAGTGTGCCTTTTAGTGTGTTGAGATGAGAATTTTTTAACTGCTTGATTAATAATGTTGGGTGGAAAGCCCCTGTCAATAGCTATTGCTTTTAAATAATTTAGTTCTTCATCAAGGGTTAGTTTGGAGGAGCAAACTTGAAGATCACGGAAAACATAGGAATAAAATGAAGCTAACTTTTGTTTAGTCTGATGACATGATTTAAAGTGTGGTGGAAGGCAAACCGATGAAGGTTTACGGTAAACCGTATAGATGAAACCGTATAAATAGATGTTCAAACTTTAAATTAAAATGATTTAATTTTTAAATTAAACGCGTTCTTTAAACTCAGCAGTTTTATTACTTTATTTTATACTATAAATAACAATTGAAGTTAAAAACCTTAAATGTTTGTTTCCATCACTATCATTCTTCGTAAAACTCCTTCTCAAATTTTCTTTGCTTTTGAGAAACTGAGCTCCGCTCAGAATGTAACACCTCTGAGCACTTTCTCTGTAGCCGATGCCCCAAGAAGATTTCTCTTCTGTTAACGTGACAGATTTATGTGTCAGACCTTCCCTTCATTGTATCCCCAACAAGGGAAACATTCTTTCACAACAAAGAACGCCCCCAATGGTTTTAATTGCTCCGTAATGGTGATATCCTTGAAGAACCCCACAAAGTGGAAAGTACACGTACTTCTTTCTGATTTCCAGAATTCAGCTATTCTGCTAAACGTTAAAAGCCGTCGTTCCAAATTCTCTTTCAGTTACGAACTGACTTGCTGACACTTGCAAGCGTTACATTGAGAAAGTGTGAAAAGTAAGTTTCAAAATTTTTCCTTTATTCTACAAAAATGATCAGAACTAAAAAAAAAAAAAAAAAAAAAAAAAAAAAAAAAAAAAAAAAAAAATCTTAGATTATCAGGTTCAATGTTTCTTCTAACCTTCTTCGGAAACATACAATGACCTGACTAGAACAGAGAGCTTACTAAAGCTATGTTCACTAATTGTAGTAAGTAGACAGGATACAGACGAAGGGTATACAAAACCCTTTATTTTTTTCTTTATATACAATGACTTCCGTACTTCGGAATACAATGACCCTCCACTCGGGGTCTAACGTAAAAAAGTGTAAAAAATAAAACTAAACTCTAATCTAACTTTAGAATAATACACGTGGAAGATTGGCCTTATAATAACAGGAAGCGTATGTAGCACAGAGACTGTGAACACTACAATACGTTTAATTTATCAAGAGGATTAAAACCTCTGGCCTGGAAGTAGCAACTGCGTAACTTCTAAGGTAAGCGGCCTGCTTCGAACTCACGGCTTCCTCTCCTCTGCTTGGCAAAAAGGCCACACTTAAATACTTGGCGTTCGCCAGACAACTTTGCATAAACTCCTTCACGCTTATAATTCTGGCCGGAAGTAGAAAATAAGAAGTGATAGTAAAGATTTAAAATAAAATAAACGTTAGTAAAACTTAAGATCCTTACATACTTCCCGCCAGAGTTAATTAGTTTGAAACTGAGGTCTAAAACGACCTTGTTGAAAACTTTTAGCTCTAGAAACTAACGCGAGGCCAACCTTTTACAATCATAACTTAGCTAGAAACTAGAAAATTTTAAAAGAAAGAAATTTGTTACAATAGCAGCTCCCGGAATATACAACAATCTTTTTTCTTTTTCATCTGTACTGCATCTAAACAGGAGCTTTATTCAATCCTGGTTCCTTCCAGAGATCTGGAAGGAAAACTAGTTTAATGAAATGTTACAGAATGACATTGCAAATAACATATAGAATATACTTTTCTTAACATTCTTATTTCATTCATGAGTATTTTAATTATCTCTCCCCGTGCTCTCTGACATGTGTTGTAAAAACACCAAACACGAATGTGTTTCTGTCTATGTGTTCAACACTTCCTCCTACAATCAAAACACTAACGTGTTAAAATTCAACATACGAGACCTCTTAACACACCCTAATTTCAACTCTAGACCCTGAGGTACTATTCTGAAAGTGGCTAACTCTAAAGTGTAGCGTCAGAGAGCCTAACTACATCATTCAACCTTTAACACATATTCACCATGATTTAATCTTTACAGTCACACGAATAACAAATTTTTAACATTACTTTCACTTTTACCATATCACGGTATTTCTTAACATTCAAAATAACAGTTCACATGTATACAAGAACATATCAAGATGCCGTTAATTTTACACATTTGAAAACATACATTAGTAGTACATTGTTAACTTCTATTCTTTTCAAAGCAAGTGCCAATTCTTTCTACATTGAAATAATACTACATTTCAAAAAGTCTTTCAGACTAAAACTTCTTTCTTGTTAGAATGTTTTAAATAAAATTTATACAATAACTTTTTACAATATTTAAGTCTTTATACAACGCTATTATATATCAACTTTAGTTTTACGCGCGAGTAATTGAAAAACATAATAAGAAAATCGGTCACAACTCATTTCTCGCCCTTTCGGCGATAAAGGTAGACCTCGCATGAGGTAAAACTTCTTGAAATCTGCCACTTGCAGTAAGAATGAAAGATTAACTTAAGTTTGTAAAGTAACATAAAATTTTACTTATCTTTGTAATATTCAGACATCCTTTTCTGGGCCCAGTCTTTAAAGGTGCTGCAGACCGTAGCTTGGTTGATCCTCCTTCTTGTACGGGCTCGCCCTTCAGTGCTTTCCTCTGGAAGCTTCCGTTTTTCACCACTACGGCCACCCTTGAACATCTTCCTTTTGTGCTCTACTTGTGGTCTTGGCCGTTTGAAGGCAGCTGATCTTGGTGGAACCGGGAAACTTCTGTCGTGATCGTGCTTGGACCTCGTTGTTGGCCGTTCAAATTTTTCTTGTACTTTTTCCTCCGCCGCTGATGGCCCTTCCGCAGTTCGGCGACTTTTGCTGCGGAGAATTCTGTCGGATGAGTCAATCTTCCGTTTCACAGCCGGGTTATAGTTGCCGTCCTTTCTCCCGGTCCTTTCCACATACGTCGTCCTTCTCCCTTCTTCATTCTGGGGGTGTTCGTGAACTCTGTTTTCTGGACGGTGGAACGGCTTCTTTTTCTTTGTACCTTCAATTTTTCTGCGGGGCAATTTTCTTTTCACTTGCTTCTGTCTCTCATTGGCTTGCCCTTGTACTTGTCGTTTTCCCACCTCTGGAACTTGTACCTGCGGTGTCTGCCGTACCGGATCCTGCAAAAGATCTGAAAAGATTTGCATTTTATTACGATCGAAGTAGGGCTTGATTTGATCAATGTTTGCGGAACAGGTTTCACCATTTCTTGCCTTTAACACTACAACAGCGTGAGTTATTTTTTCTATAACATATGGTCCTTCAAAGCGTGGAAAAAATTTGGCAGTTTTATCTTCTGGTGCTGAAGAAAGTGAATGCTTAATTTTTAGTACTTCATCCCCTACTTTATAAGTTACTCCCCGTCGTTTCAAGTCATAATACAATTTTTGTTTTCTTTGTGCTACTTCCGTATTCTTTTTTGCTTCTTTTATTAGTTTTTCTATATCACCCATTTTAAACTCTGGGGCTCTTTGTTGCACATAAAATAGTTTATCTAACGGTGTTATAACCTTTCTGCCTAGAAATAACTCAGCAGGAGTTTTGCCCGTTGTATCATGTTTTGCGGTCCTAAGGGCGAAAGCAAATTCATTGACATAGTTATCCCAGCTTTTATGAAAATTTTTAACATAACTACGGATAATTTTCACTATATTTCTGTTGACCCGTTCCGCTATATTTGATTGCGGCCGATACGGGACCATTTTTAAATGACGTATGCCCAGTTTTTGGCACATGTCTTCAAATATATTACTTACAAATTGAGGACCATTATCCGATATAACTTTTAGGGGCGCCCCGTATTTTAAAATATATTTATTTAAAATAGAATCGGTAACTAATTTCGCGGAGGCTCGTTTTAAGGGAACAATTTCGGTCCATTTACTAAAATGATCAACTATAACAAGGAGATAGCGACTTTTGTTTAACTGACTTTTTGGGAAAGGGCCCAATAAATCGATGCCGATTATTTCATTTGGAAATTCGGATTTAATACTATTTAGAAACCCGGCCGGGCGGAAATTAATATAATTAACGGCTTGACATGTTGGGCAGGACTGGACATACGCCCTTGTTAACTTTTGCAGTTCAGGAAAGTAGACTGCCTCGCGTACGCGTTGGATAGTTTTTCGAATACCAGCATGAGAAGCTAAAGGGCTGTCATGGAGCTCTTGCAGGATATTTAATCTAAGACTAGCTGGGATAACAGGTCGAAATTCGTTGTTGGAATTCGTAGTTTTTGGATAAAATAATAGACCATCTATTAGTTCGTAATGGGCCGCCCTATTTCTTATCGCCACAATATCTTGGTGGCTAAAATTTTCAGGATCCTTCAAATACTCATAAATACTTCCAAACTCAGGATCCTTACCCAGTTCGGTTATTACAGTTTCTCGGGAATTTATTGTACACGCTGTCAGCATTGCAACTTTTACGGTATTACCCTGTTCGTCTAATTTAATTCGTGATAGGGCATCTGCTACGATATTTTCCTTTTCGGGGAAATGCTTGATTACCAGATTATATTCTTGCAGCTTGAGTGCCCATCTTATTTACCTTGGGGATAAATTTTTCCCAGAGTACAATCTAGTTACCGCCGCATGATCAGAATATACGGTTATCGGCGCCTTTCCAAATTAGACTCGGAACTTTTGCACTGCTAACAGAACTGCAAGTGCCTCTCTCTCGGTCGCGGAATAGTTTCTTTGTGTTTGATTTAAAGTTCGGCTAAAAAATGCCACTGGCTGCTGATTTTGCGAAAGTACCGCTCCTACCGCATAATCCGAAGCATCCGCTGAAATTTCTAAATTCTCATCCTTTTCAGGAAATTTCAACACAGGGGCTTGCGTTAATGCTTGTTTTAATTTTTCGAAAGCACTATTGGCTTCGGCCGTCCACGAGAATCTTGCCTTTTTCCTTTTTAATTTTAACAATGGCTCAGCGATAGCCGCAAAATCTTTTATAAAGGACCTATAATATGAACAAAGTCCTAGAAAAGAAGAGAGCTTCTTTGCCGTGTTTGGAGTCGGATACTTTTGTACAGCGATTATTTTTGATTCATCTGTCTCGATCCCTTTTTGCGATATTTTGTAACCTAAATATTTTAATTCAGGGGCTGCAAATTTGCATTTTTCGACATTAACTTTTAGACCGGCCTCATTTAATAAAAAAAAACACCTGTCTTAAATCCTGTACATGTTGGTCTAGATTATCACTAGTAATAATGATATCGTCTAAATAGATAAATGTGGACTTTCCGAGAACAGGTCTTAACACAATGTCCATGCATCGCTGAAATGTTGCTGGGGCGCCTGAAAGGCCAAACGGCATTCGCAAAAATGCATAAGTGCCAGACTTGGTTATAAAAGCAGTCTTAGGCACGTCCTCAGGCCTGATCCCTATTTGAAAATAACCATTCGTTAAGTCTAAAGTCGTCATAAATTTGGTTGATTTTATGTTCCTTAAAATTTCTTCTATAATCGGTAACGGATATACCGGATATTTCGTTATGGAATTTAATTTACGGTAATCAATAGCGAAGCTCCACCTTTTTGGATGCTCCAAAGGATAATCATTATTTTTCTTACATAAAACCACCGGACTAGCATAACTACTTGAGATAGGCGTTATGATCTTTTTACGTAGCATATCGGTAATATGCCATTCTATAATTTTTTCCTTATTCTTATCATACCGGTATGGTTTTTGACGAACCGGCAATGCATCTCCGGTGTCAATACTATGGTTAGTAACCTGGGTAAATCCTGGAATATCACTAAATAAGGAAGCAAATTCACTTTCCACTTGTCGGAATCTATCTTGCTCGTCATTAGGCAGGTGGTCGAGATTTAACCTTGGCGGTTCAACCTTTTCTACACGCACTGGTTTCATTGTCAGCTTAAGAGACGCTTCATTAAAATCCAGTGTAGCTTGTGCGTCTGAAAGAAAGTCTATTCCTAGTATTAAGTGTGCTTGCAAATTCTTTACTATAAAAAACATCACCTTTACTTGTTCGTCCTTGATACGGATGTACAAAGGTACTTTACCTACGCACTTACATTGTTCTCCTTGCGCCGCTAATACTGTTGTATTATCCGCATTATATATGCGGTATTTGCGAAATTACTTTCTAAAAAAGACTTCTGCCACACAGGAACACTGCGCGCCGGTATCCAGGAGTGCGGTGGCCGGGATATTATTTACCAAGACTTCAATCTTCGGAAGAGTTAAATTTTTCACCATTACTGTATTTAACTTGTAGGAAGAGGGGTTTTCGTGGCCTTCGGATTTCCGCACCCTCTCGTCAGCAGAAATCCGTTTTAGTTTAAATTATTTTTCCTTTCGGTGCTTTCCTTCTTTCTCCACTGGCCTTGAGACTTTTTTCCTGGGTTGCTATTGAACTGTCGACGTTCGCCGGCTGTTTTTGAATTCTCGGGTTTCCTTGCCCACTGATTCGCTTTTTCTCCGTAGCCATGTGCTTGAGTTTGCTGTAGTCTTGGCGTACCAAATTGGTTTCGCTGTTGATATTGGCGTCTTCTTTCGACGTCCGCCGTTCTTCTACTTTCAAACTGGATTGCTAGCTCAAATAATTTTTCCAGTGTAGTCGGATTTCTCAATTCAATAAAGTCTTGCACTTGGGGTAGTAACCTCAGCAAAATCACTTGAATTATTTCAGGATCCGGACGGTTTCCATACAAGAGCTTGAAAACGTGAATTTTTCTTAAAATAAAACTCGAGAGGTTTTCCATTCTTTGTTGATATATACTGAAAAGTTCTGTTTCTAATTTCGCACGATCCCTTACAACAGGGAAGGCTTTTAGTAGGGCAGTCTTGAAATTTTCGTAGGTATAGGTGGGACTTCCTGCTTGACCCAAGAGACTTCTGCCGATACATTTGAACCAGTTAAGCGCTTGGCCCCTCAAAGCGCTGGTAGCTAAGGTAACTTTTTGAAACTCGTGCACGGGGTAGAGCATGAAGTGGTCATCCAATTTTTCCAAAAAACTGGTTACCTGTGAGTTTCCATTAAACGTTGCTTCTGGTTTCATCGAAGCGCGCATGGTCTGGACAATGTACCCAAATCCTTCCAGGGCGGCAGCTGGCATTTCTGGATTCTGAGCTGTTTCTGCAGGCAGCACAGGTTCTTCTTGAAACTCGGCCATGGTTATTCTTCGTCGGGCGCCACTATCAGGTTCAATGTTTCTTCTAACCTTCTTCGGAAACATACAATGACCTGACTAGAACAGAGAGCTTACTAAAGCTATGTTCACTAATTGTAGTAAGTAGACAGGATACAGACGAAGGGTATACAAAACCCTTTATTTTTTTCTTTATATACAATGACTTCCGTACTTCGGAATACAATGACCCTCCACTCGGGGTCTAACTTAAAAGATATCAAAATAAAACTAAACTCTAATTTAACTTTAGAATAAGATTGGCCTTATAATAACAGGAAGCGTATGTAGCACAGAGACTGTGAACACTACAATACGTTTAATTTATCAAGAGGATTAAAACCTCTGGCCTGGAAGGCAAAGTAGCAACTGCGTAACTTCTAAGGTAAGAGGCCTGCTTCGAACTCACGGCTTCCTCTCCTCTGCTTGGCAAAAAGGCCACACTTAAATACTTGGCGTTCGCCAGACAACTTTGCATAAACTCCTTCACGCTTATAATTCTGGCCGGAAGTAGAAAATAAGAAGTGATAGTAAAGATTTAAAATAAAATAAACGTTAGTAAAACTTAAGATCCTTACAAGATATCTAAAAGACGGCAGAATAAATCAACGTATATTATCGGATTCGTCAGAAGAGGAAGTAGCATTTAATTATGAAAAAGCCTGTGACGAATTTTCGCGCTAGAAAATATTCTTTAAGTTCCATTTCAAACTGTGATTCGAAATATGAACTTTTATGTCTCAAGAAGAACTGACTGATGATGATTACCAAAACGATTATCCTATTTTAAGGAATATTCCAAATATAGGACTAATAAATATTCTGTTAGACTTTATGCCCCTTGTGTGCTTAAGAGTAGTACAAAAAATGATTACTATTAGGATAGGCGGAGGCATCTTACAAGCACGATTAACACATAAAAATATTGAACTATTTTTTTTTTAAATGACCAGTTTTTAATGCCTTATGTACCAATTGAATTTGCAAGGAACCAACTCTAAGAGAATTGAAACACTGGAAAGCTACAGAATGCCGTCAATTTTTACTGTACACTAGCCCACATTTTTTTTTTTTTTTTTTTTTTTTAATTTAACAAAAAGCTATGTGATCATTTTTACTACTTCATATTTTGATTAGACTCTTATGCAAAAAAAAAAGAATCAGACGGCAATTGATGAATATGCACAGTCCCTATTAAAACTCTTCGTAGTAAATTTTGGGCTTTATTATGAAAAACAGTATATTTCTCATAATGTTCACAGCCTACTGCATATTTGCGAAGATGTAAAAATGTTTGGGCCGTTAGATAATTACAGTGCATTTAAATTTGAAAGCTATATATCTTCTATAAAAAAATTGATTAGAAAAGAAAATATTCCGCTCCATTACAGCAAATAGCAAGACGAACTCATGAACTGTTTAATCGTATTGTAGCCATGAATAATGATTCAATCAGCGTAACCGACTTAAGTTCAGAATTTCAAAATTTACACACATGTTGAAGTGTACTTAAAAGTTATTAAATGCTTAATTTTATTATTGAATTTTAAATACAAATTAACTGAAGTCAGAATTGAATTTGTAGAATAATTTAATTATGAATATATCGAAGAATTCAGTTTTGGGCTACTGAATGGTTAAAAATGATCGAAAGATTTTTCATATTTTAAAGCAAAATTTTCTCTTATAATATTTTGTATTAATAATTCATTTAAAGTCTTTTGCTCAGTTTTAGATATATTTACAAATTATTAAATAAATTGTAAATCAAATTAGAAAATAAATTGAATAAATATTCTTAATATTTCTTATTTTTCCATAGTAACCACAGATGGAGGACCTGAGACTGTCTGTGGAAAATAAGCAAGTTTCAGGTTATCACAACACCTTCACACACTTTCACTGGAATACAAAGAAGATTTCTGGGGATATACTGGGATGTAACATTAAGCAGTTGAGAGTATGTATTTAAGAGGTTAAAGGGATATTGTAACTAGTATTTCAAATCCTGATAACATCCCATACGCTGCCGGTGGGACCTAGATAGGATGTCCTGAGAATATACTGGGATGTGACATTAAGCAGTCGGGAGGATGAGTTTAGGAGGAAACTGGGATATTCTCGGATGTCCTGAGGATGTAGTAAGTGGGACTTTAAATCCTAATAACATCCCATACACTGTCAATGGGACATAGATAGGATGTTTTTAGGATATAATGGGATGTTTTTAGGAGTTTAGTGGGATATCCCGGGATGTCCTGAGGATGTAGTAAGTAGGAGTTCATATCCTAATAACATCCCGCACGCTGTCGATGGGACTTAGTTAGGATGTCCTGAGGATATCCCGGGATGTGACATTAAGCACTCAGGAGGAAGTGTTTAGGAGGTTCGCGGGATATTCCGGGATGTCCTGAGGATGTGCGCATATCCCGCTAGCAACATCCTAGGGATATCCCAAGGATGTTTTTGTGCTATGTGGGACGCAGGTTCGAAGAATGCTCACATTATGCACCAAATCTTCACGTTATGTATACATTAAGTGAAAAAATAGTTCGGGAAAAATTACTTTAAACTCCCATTAGTACCAGATTAGAAAGCATCAGTAGCTTTGCTGATGCAGCATTCTTATGCAGGGTCTGCATGTAACTCAAAAATGCGTCGAAAAAAAAAAAAAAAAAAAGTAAAGAAATGCTAAGATTTCAGGAATGTGACCTATGACGTCACATTCCTGAATGGGATGTGCCTTTCCATAGTCATTTTTACAGATTTATCCATTTAATTATAAATTATAAATAATTTTAATTAATTATAAGTAATTTTAATTAATTTTAATTATAAATAATTTCTTTTAAAAATTATCTAAGCTATGGCTATTTATAATTTAATTTAATTATAAATAGTCATAGCTCAGATAATTTTTAAAAGAAAATAAAGACATCAATATTTAAAAAACAAGGTCATTGCTTTTAAATCATCGGAATTTTTAAGTTGGTAAAACTCGAAATTTGAATTACGAATTATTGTGCTTTCTGCAATGGAAGTATTTGTTAGATCGCTTGGATGAAATGTCTTGGCAAAATAATGTTCCGTAACGTGATAATAAATAAAAATACTGGCTCAAAACATTGCAGAGATTTCCTTAAAAAATTTTCTAACTTCAGTGATAAAATACATTTATAAATTATTAAGAAGTACATATATTCCTTTTACCTGCGTATTTAATTTAATGGCGTCGAAATCTAAATCTTTTAGTTGAAGTCTGGCAATGGTTCTGAAAAACAGCAGTTTCTTTCCATCGTAGAAGAAAAATGAAAGATTATGCCTTGTAGAAAGGAAACACTTGCCATCTTATGTATACATAGAGTGTCGTGTAACTAAAATAAAATGAGGCTGATAAAATTACATCACAAAATGTTACATTTAATTAACAAAAAATAATTATACTTTATATTATGTCGATAACAATGAGTATCATAAAGAAACACGTTCCGCAAGTATAATGTAGCTCATTTTCTCATAATTAAGAAATTTAAATTCAAATTGATGATTAAGTCTTTAATAATGTATGGGTGTAAGGAGAATTAATTATGCAGCATTAAATTTATTTCTAATGAATACGAAAGGTTCTTTGTCAGATTCAAGTACGCTGATACCTTAACTATATCTTTCCACTTTCTCTTAAAGACTAAATACTGAATTTCTTTTTAATATTTCTTTCTAAAAAATAAGGAGCTCGTAAAGATTTGAAGCTTTATACAGGGGATAAGTGACAGTTGTAACATGCGAATATCTCATAATCCTAGCCTAGATTCTGCCTAGCTCCTGTCTCCATTTTATGTCACAAAACTAAATGTAAGGGTCTGGTAACATACTAAAATTGGTGATGGATTTAGGACATTTTTAGTTCGAATTTTGGGAGAAAATTTCCAAACCAGAAGCATTTAAGAGGAAATAGAATCCAAAAAATTAGAAACTATGATTTACTTGATAATAGCACACCTTAACTGCCTTCTGCTTTAAAAAATATGATTGTTTTTCAATTAATGAGAGCAGCTATGATTTCTCAATACATTCTAGAACGATCATTCATAAAGCTCAAGAAAAATTTCAAAAAATGTAAAGTATTTTATCACAGAAAAAGTTACATATGAGATAAGTTACATACTTCAGTTTTGCACCCATGCCTTCTCAATAAGAGTACTGCGGAGTCGCACCTTTTTTAACTTTACAGTTTACAAAAGGAGATGAATAGATTCGACAGAAAAAATGTCTGATTTAGTGATCTGAAACAACATTTTGGGCCGAACACAACTGTTACGTCCGTTCACCCAGACTGACGTTTCGTAGAAAACTTCTTCCATCTACAACCTTATTATGATGGCTCTCTGCCGGGTCTAGGACTTTTCACCGTCGCCATTTCACTGTGGCCGTCTCGCCGTCGGGATGTTTCGCTTTACATGACTGTATTTTATCTTCCCGTATTATACTCGTTTTAAATTTATTTAGCTTAATAATTGTGTTTAAATTTGACCTTTACTATACTTAATAAAGGTTGCTTTTAATATATATAGTTATTTATAAGTATGAGATATAAATAAATTACACATAGTTGGAAAATTATGTCAGTATCAAAGAGACCTGGGGCTAAACTTCTGATATAACATAAGTTATGTTATCAATTTTAAAATTATGCGGGTGCAGTATTCATATGACTCTCAAAATTCTTGAAATTTTAATAGTTTAGAGAAATCACTCATAAAAGCAGGAAATTCACATTTTTATGAAATCTGAATGGAAAACATAATTACTTTGGAATCTTGTCAGCACCTTACACTCTTAAAATTAATATGTCATGTGTAACGGTGTATTTGTATAAAACTATACACAAAAACGTTTTATATATTATTTTACATAAAATATTTAACAAATTAAGCTATTAAACTGAACAGATTTATTAGTTTAAATCAACTTAAAATAATACGACAAGATGTAATACAGTCGCGTAAAGAAAAATATGTCTTGACGGCGAAACGGCTACCTCGGAATGGCCACGGCGAAATGGCCACTGCAAATTGTAACATTCCCCTCGCTGCCCCTTTGTTAACACTTCTTCCAAATCGTATCTTTGCCGTTTCATCCAAATCATGTGTCTACCAAAAATTTCTTCCCCTATCGGACGGGTAACTATTCGACCATCCTCTTACGTTTCTCTCTTCTACAAGTAAATATACACTTTCGTCCACCAATCACGTCTACCCTCTTTTCCAACGGAGGGTTTACTTTTCCAACAGCATTCTGTTATACTCGTATATCGGTTCCAAAAGAGGTTCTACCTTTTTCTACGGATTAGCACGTTCTCTGCTTGAAAACTTCCTGCAATTTCTGTACTTGCATAAAATACTCTACATTACTATACAGTGGAAATAACAGTATTTTATATCGTGTTTTTATGCATTTGTAAGATTATTACTAAATTTAACAAACATAAGAAGTATATTAAGCAATTTAATAACTACCTCTTTATTTAAATCATTTTTGCGATTTTGGAAGCAAATTAAGATTATACGATCTTTAATTAACTCATTTATTAACAATTCACACATTATGTTACAATGATAAACACTTTTAAAATATCAAAGACGTAATATTCTATTCAGATAAAAATTCGAACAGATTCGGGTCGTTGAGCGGTATTCTTAGACATAAATCACTTTGAATTTCTATTTCTGATTAATTTTTTGTGATACAGCTGAATAATTTTCTAATTCAATTCTGGATAATTCCTGGTATAGCTGAGCAGTTTAAGTTTATTGCTACAGCGTTGTTCATCGTGTGACTCATGAAATATGATTTGAATATTTTGCATAATAATGTATTTATTATATTAGTATTTAATTCCAAGTTAATTTTTTATGATATTGTTCTAATTATGACCATAATTTGTGAAACCTAATGATTCAACTGAATGTAGGATCTGTCGAAAATTATAGTAACTTAGCTGCTACCTGAAAAATATGTGTGTCTTTTGCTTCTAAGAAAGTATTGACTTTCCAGCACTCTGTAGAAGCATTAGGTTGATTTGAAGCGGAAATCATGAAAAATGAGCAATGCCTCGCCGGAACTCGAACCTGTACTTCTCGAATACTCGCCGAGTGTGCTAATCGTTACACTACGAAGGCATGCTGAAAGGATTGATAAAATACCTTGTAACTCACTTAACCTGACGTTAAAGAAATATTAATAGAAAACATTCCTTAAATTATTTTAAGCAGAACAATTTCAGTTCATTTTACATATTTATTGAAAATTTTTGCTATGAAATGCTGTGGCATTTTATTTTACAAATTGAAGATTATAAATTTTGTGTTTGAAATTGTTGCTGAAATTTTACGGTCGGGCTGATTTCCATCAATCATTTACTTAAACATGTAAGCAATCAGCGCATCCGAATATACTTGTCTTAGCGGTCTAAGTGGGTTGTACGCCGAGCTAAATAATTGATTTTTCAGAATTTTAAATCCTTGTGGAGCATAGCTAATTTCTCGGGTTTCTAGCTCTGAAAAATCTAATTGTCTTCAGAGTGGTGATCAAATTAAAATGTTGCGGATAATTACTTCTGGCTACGTAGAATTTAATTGCAATTCTCTTTCGTTTCTCGACATTCTGGTCACAGGTAACACATCCAACTTCAGTACTACGGTTTACCGTAAACCTTCATCGGTTTGCCTTCCACCACACTTTAAATCATGTCATGATTTGTTATGTTAGAAAAAAGGAAACACAGAAGTCTTCTGTTGCCCAACATTGTTGGTCCGAAAATCACACGTTCAATTCTTTTGCTGCCAAAATTATTCAAAAAACATCTTCCATTAGAGAACTGGATTTTATAGAGGTATTTCACATTCATAAAAATCTTTCTGTTCTAGTTAACGATCCTAATTCCAATACATCTTTGCCTTCGGCCTATAAAGAAATTATGTTTTAGTTCTGGTTTCATCAACAGATGGCTCCACTAGCTTATTTTATATCCAGGCTTTCTTATCTTACTGATCATTATATCCTATCTTGTTCATTTGCGCTTTTGCAGCTAACGATGGTTGTTCGGTAAAACCATCGAAACTAGTCCTGTAAAAATTTGAAAATATATCGCTGAGTTTTTTTGTTTGCCTTCTGAATTAGTATTTGTTCGGCGTGTTATTGTGTCTTAATAACGTATAATTTGTCAAATTGGTTTTATCCCTTTCCTGAGTCGCCCTTTATATGGGACAAGCGTATAAATATTCACTGTATTTTTCTCCTTGTACCCCTTGGTGCAAGTAATTAGCACGTTAACCTAACAACTGAAATATTCATGGTTCGAGTCTCGGTGAGGGCACGATTCATTTTATATATTGTCCGAAACGTGTGATAGTCTACAAGCATGCTGTAATGATATAATTCCTGAAACTACATGGACTATAAATTGTATTCATTCGCTTCATCAAACAAAAATTCGGAAATTCATGAATGCTACCTTAATGAAAATTTGATGTCATTAGTGTCTCACATTTCAAATTTAATGAACATATTCACTCTTTTCTAATCTTTCATTTTTGCAAAACAATGCACATTCACATTCATATAGTTAATTATTGTAATTTTAAATTAATTTTTACATTATTTACCAAAATAAAGTATTCTGTTTTGTAGGAAATTGTAAAGACCATTATTATGAAGTTTACGCAGCAGAAAGTTTTAAATTAAAAATTTAATACTTAATTTTCAATTTGCTCCTTGAAATCTTGAAATTGCGAAAAGGATTAAAGGCATTTTATATCTGTTATTTTAAAAGTATATTTTTTTTAAGTACGTAATTAAGATCTCTGTTAAGATGTTGTCTTGGTCAATTCCGTTCCTACCCGATCTGCCGGTACGAATTGCAGTTAAAATTAATTAAAATATATTTATTACATTTTTCAGTTTTATGTTTCTATGCACGACATTATTATTTTAAGTTCTATGTTGAATTCTACTGCAAAGCTCTGTTTGGATAATTAGGAAAATAAATGAGCATAGGATTATGATAATTATATTCAGTAAAATAATTTTTGTTAAATAAATTTCTACTGGCTCCATCTTTTAATTTCTTACATTGTTACTACTTTCAAAATACACTCATTGTCCATAAATTAAGGATAATTAGGAGTCACGCTGAAATCGAACTCTAAACTAAATATATCACCTGTAAAATCACCTCACACATCTTCAAGAATCATATGCAAATTTCAGGAAGTAACCAGATGACACCGATGGTACGTCACAATGACGAGAGTGTAAGAGAGTGATATATAAGGAATACAGGCAAAGAAGTAAAATTGTTCGCAGGCGCTTTATAAGCATTTCAGTGCAATAACCGAATAGTTATGACACAAAGGACGCTTTTGGATGATTTTTTACGTGGTAGAATTATCGACCGTCTGGAATGCGGGCGTACCCAACTGGAAGTATCAGACAAATTTGGAATTGCCCAGAGTGTCATCTCCAGGCTTTGGCAACGATTCCAAGATGATGGTAATGTGAGTAGACGTTACAGCACAGGTCGCCCCAGAGTTACAACGACGAATGAGGACACGCATTTGGCAGTTACTGCCGAAAGAAACAGGTGGAGCACAGCCTCAGACCTGACTCGTCAGCTCTATTCAGCCACTGGTACGATAATTTCAAGGCAGATCGTGTACAGACGCTTAGGGCAGATTGGTCTATATGCTCATAGACCTGTCAGATGCGTTTCACGTACTGCAACTCACTGTAGCCTGCGGTTAGACTGGAGTAGAGAGCATGCATTGTGGACACCGCAACAGTGGGCTTGTGTGATGTTTTCCGACGAGTCCAGATTTAGCTTGCAGTCTGATTCTCGCCGGACGTTCATATGGAAAGCTCCAGGTACCCGTTACCACCAAGAAAACATTGAACGACATCGTTACGGTAGCGCAGGAGTGCTCGTTTGGGGTGGAAATATTCTGCGTTCCAGAACTGACCTACATGTTCAAATTGGAACCATGACAAGCCAAATCTATCAGGACGTCATTCTGGAACAACATGTACGTTTCTTTCGGGGCGCCATGGGCGCACAGTTTGTGTTTATGAATGGCAACGCCCGTCCTCACCGTGCAAACATCGTCAGCGAATGCCTTCAATCGGAGAATATCACCCGTATGGACTGGCCAGCATTCTCACCGGACTTGAATCCAGTAGAGCACGTGTGGGACATGCTTGGCCGGCGAGTTGCAGCCCGTCAACCGCCTCCTACATGTCTACCGGAACTTCGGAGAGCATTGCTTTTTGAGTGGTGTAATATCCCCCAAGATCAGATCGATAATTTGACACTCAGCATGCCTAGGCATTGTACGGACTGTATTGCATCGTCTGGGAGATATACAATGTATTAACAATCATACCAATCACTTAATATTGGTTTTTTGTGAATAGGTTTTTTTTGTAATTTGCTCCAGGGAGAAAAAATCGCTAATTTTTTTAATAATATCAAATATATAGCATCTTTTTTTGCTCTTTACCTTATGTTTAATAAATAAGCTTTACAAATAAGTCAAATTTGCTTTGCTTCTAACTCTTCCTTTGCCTGATTTTGCATTATCCTTAATTTATGGACATGAGTGTATAATTGGAGTATATAAAGTCTTTCATCTAATACTTTGTTAAATTCTATTGCAATATTTATTGCCTTATTTAAGACTTGTAATCTACAATAATAAGCCATGAAAATTTTAACAAAGGATTCTGAACTTCGAGTAAGCAATATAGCGCTGTAGAGTTATTTATCACGTGATTCACGAATTATTATTTGAATTTATTATACAACCTGTTGAAATATGTGCGCGTCACTTTTGCTTGTTTGTTTGTGGCATCATTTCCTTCGGAACGGCGGAGAGTTAAGTTTCGAGATAGGTACGCCCAGATTCCAAAAATTCGTGGGAAGCCATTTTGACCATTCTAAACAGCCGAGATATTAATTGAAAACTCTAAAAACGCTTTCGATCTCATTTTTCCGAGTGGCAACAATCTCGCATACAAGATACAAAAATCTGCTTTATTTTGAAAAGGGCTGTCACAGCTAGCTTTAAATATTCGTAGAATTTGCAGAATGAATTCCACAAAATAACATTGCCATACATTAAATATATTATTATTATATAATGCCTTGTTCTCAGGTTTAAGAGAGCACGCGATTTTTCATATGACGTCATTGCATGTAGAAAATCTTTCGTTAATATCAGCATTTTAAAGAAAGAGCTGCTGTCAGCAGGTTCTTTGTTTTTGTTGGCTGGTTCGTGTTGGCGGGTTCATCACATTTCGTTTAAGATTAAGATAATTTACGCTGTATGGTTATTGCCACGTTCGTTCCTTTATTGATACTGATAAAAATTGTTATATTACATTAAATTTAAATCATGACGTCATACGTATACATACTAACCTGGAGTGTCCGAAGTTTCTGTCTCCTGGTTTAGAAACAAAACAAAATATTTACAAATTGGTTGTTGCTTGGAAAGAAGGTACTGCCTTTATTCATATTGGAATTTGTTATGCACTTTCTTTACAGGTGTACATAGAACTCATAAAACTTGTTTTGATCGCTGCTAGCAACTTCGTATGCAGTACATTCAGTTAATAGTTCATTTTATTTTCAGTTTTTCGGTACATAGAACTTATATATATTGCTTTGGCGTACCCCGATCATGTAGCAGGCTTGGCCGCTAGTTATATATATTTTATTGGTTTTTAATATTAGCTAAAAATATTTTTACGTGAGCAAAAAACATTCTACGGTGACTTACCAGTAGCTCAAGATTGAAAATTTGGGGATACTTTTCTAGACATTAATTAACATAAACGTAAATAAATAAGTATCTAAATTATGATTAGAATTGTTACCTTAAAAGTGTTACAGTAATTTTACTAAAATGTATTTTTAAGTTATGATACGCTATACAAAATCAAGTAAATGCATACGTAAGATATGACATGAAATTAAAAATAAGCAGTGAAATTTTTTTTGCATATATTATCACTGTTACGTTTCAACACATATGTTTCTAAATTAATATTACATCTAACGATATAAGTTTTGGAAAATTTCATTATTTATTAACTTTTTTTAATAATTTTAATCTTTCAAATTAATACTATGTATTCCAATTTTGGTTTCTGCAATTTATTGTTACAAATCAGTATCAGCGTCATTGTCTCATTCACTGTTTGTTCCTGTTTATAAGACTTTAAGCTTATTTTTAACCTTTAGTTTTTGGGGCGATAGGTAGGTAGGTAACGGGGAGCACGGGCACTGTCCCTTTACCATAATGGTTAATCGGTATTGCACCGTGCCCACCACTGTCTAGAGCCAATGTGTAGGAGCCACATTTGCGCCCAGCACCAAAAGCCGAGGCCCAACGCTCGGACCATCCAGAGGGCAGTCAAACTGACCAAAAGCGCCCTCCACACAACGCTCACCCAACCGTCCAGGCATTAGTACATATGATAGCAAATACTGAGATTCTCTGACGATTATAATACAATGTGCAATTGGTACATAATGAAATTGCAATTATAAATATACTGCATAATACAAGTCCAATAGTACAATATCAATGTAAAAAGTAAGATATAATTACAAATGCAAATATTTCGTGAACCATAAGTGCAAAATGATAGTAAGTTAAAGGACTACTGCTTCAAATATTAGTACATATGATAACAATACTGAAATTCTCTGACAATTATAATACAATGATCAATTGGTACATAATGAGATTGTAAATATAAATAGACTGTATAATACAATGCAAGTCCAACAGTACAATATAATGCAAACACGAGTATGTAATTACAAATGTTAATATTTCATGAACCATCAGTGCAAAACAATATTAAGTTAAAGGACTATGCATATCAATGCAAAACATAAAGTTAAAGAGTAGTAGTATACAATGTTAGATATAGATATACTATACAAAAGAAAGTCATATTCGTACAACAGAATGGTATTGCAATTTAAATACCAACAGTATTAAAATATAATTATAATAATAAACTCAAATAAAAATCCGAACATATGACCAATACAAAAGCAAAATGTTATTCTTAAAATATCTATGCAATGCATATTCAAATACAGTCAGTAGATATATACTGATATAATTATAAATGCATAACAAGACATATCGAGGAAACAACCCAATACAATCGATAAGATCTATACAATACAAATTCAAATACTAAAATAATCCAGATATTAATAGAAAAGAAAATGCATATATCAAATGGTACTTCTAACAAAGATAAATAATATATATATATATATATATATAAACATTCTTATTCAACAAAATTCAACGAAGATTCAATGAGACAAATACCAATCCAAGCATGTGATAAGTTGACATATGGGAATAGTAGATTAACACTAACATGTATGCGTACAATATAATAAAATTGTAAATTATGTTACCAAGCACAAGTCAGTACCATAGGAATGAAGTATTTCCATAATTTTGATCAGTTTTTTAACTAAGTATTTTTGTTTAATTAAAAACTTACAAAATGCACGAGTGTTAGTATTTGGTATGGGAATGTGATAATCTTGTGTAATAGGACACTGAGTCACATAATGTTCAGGATTTCCAAGTTCACCACATACACACATATCAGTATTTGAAATCCCATGTCGATAATAGTAAACTGGATAAGGTCCATGCCCTGTAATATAATGTACCAAATGATGATTGGTAACCTGTCTATGTATATCAACATATGAAATATGAAAATAAGTACGACGACCTGTGTCGGAGTCATCCCAGTTTGTTTGCCACGCAGAAATACTCTTGAGTAAAATTTCCTTTTTAAAATACGAAATTGGCCGTTTTACCATTAGGTTTTAAATTTCACCAATATGATCAATACTTTTTTGGGCAGCCATTTTTGCAAAGAAGTCTGCTTGGATATTGCCAATGTTATCTGCATGACCTTTTGTCCAGGCCATCAATATTTTAGAATTTCCGGACATGTGCAATTCCTGCTGAATGGCAGAGATAATAGGCGAAGAATGCCTTGGATTTTTAATTGCAAAAAGAGATGAAAGGCTATCCGTTATTATTATACCTTCCATCTCGCCGGTTTGTTTAAGATATTGAACAGCTTTAAGAATAGCCATCGCTTCTGCTTGAAAAACGCTGTTTTCAGCAGTAAGATGTCCTAACCATTTAAATATTTGGTCTTCATTGTGATAAGCCACAAGGGCACAACCAGTTTGTTGCTCAATTTTCGAACCATCAGTGAATATTTGTAAGTGAGGTAGTTGTGGCAAATTGTCACATTTCAAAAAGACATTGAGTCCATATCCTTGTTGAGCAGGATGATTATCCAAATGCTGTGTTTGCTTTTCATAGTTGGTTAGAAGAAATATGTCATCATGAAAATTTACAGATTGCTTCAATTGGCGAACTGTTTGATAAGCTGCCTCCTGTAGAGTGCGTAGAGGCAATGGAATAATGCCTGCAAGCACAGTCAAGGCATTAGAAGAAGTTGTACAAAAAGCGCGGGTAATCTGTAATACAAAGGGTCGTTGTAAGCTTTGCAATAGTCTGGCTTTACGACCCTGCATAGGGTCGGCCCAGACTGCAGCTGCATATATAACCATCTTCTCGATTACAGTTTGAGATAATATATTTTGTATGTACGGACTAATACCCCAATTGTGTCCATACATACGGCGAAGATTAGTTGCAATGATAGTTGTTCTTCTTTTCAATTCCTGCAGATGCAAAATCCAATTTAATTTCTCATCAAATACTATACCGAGAAATTTGAGCTGCCTTTTAATACCAATTCTGGTACCATTTATTGTAATTCTCGGTCGTCGATTTAAAGATTTTCCTTTCTTTGGGACAAGGAGAATGGTTGACTTTGAAGAGGAAATTGTAAGTTTGATATTATTACATAACTCATAAAAAAGATTACAAGTTTCTGTGGAGTTAATTTGCAGTTCATCTCTTGTTCGCCCTGTGACAACAAAAGCTGTGTCATCAGCATAAGCATATAAACGGGTATGTGCTGGCCAAGTGGAGGATAGAAGATAATTAAATGTTACATTCCACAAATCAGGGCCAGCACAGGAACCCTGGGGACAGCCACGATTTTGTATCTTGGTTATTACTTCCCGGTTAGTTAAATACATTAATTTTCGTTCAGATAGATAACTTCTAAATACCAAGAATATATTCTTAGGGCAATGAGCTTTTCTTAATGATTCCAGAATTGCTGGCCACCACAGCGTATCAAAAGCATTTTGAAGATCAATACTAATGAAAGCGCTGTGGTGACCACTGATTCTATTAGATTGCAAATCATTAACAATCTTTGACAATACCTGAACAGTGGATCTACCAGGTCGAAAACCAAACTGATTATCAGACAAAAAGTTTTGTACATGCAAATGATGTTTTAAGCGTAAAACAATTATTCTCTCATATACCTTACCCAATGCAGAGAGTAAGCATATGGGTCTGTATGATGCAGGATTATGTGGGTCTCGACCCTGTTTTAGGAATAAGACCACTCTGCCAATTTTAAAAGCACTAGGAAAAAGTCCTAAATGGAAAAGTTTGTTGAAGAAGTCCTTGAAGAAATAAGGATGAGAATTAATAGTTGCTCGGATGATAACATAATCAATTCCATCTGGCCCTGGCGCCCGTTTTTTAGGAAGATTTCGTATTGTAGTTTTAATTTCGTCTAAAGTTATATCTTGATCGTCTGCAGTATCAGGAACTGTTAAGTTATTTCTAATTTCTGTCTGGAACTGAGAATCTGTGGAAGGATCATCAGATGGAAACACGGTGGTTAAAATTGATTCTATTGTGTCTTGTGTTGGGTGCTCAGTCGAAGTAGAAGATGCTATTAGATGAGTTTGCGAAGGTTGAAAAATTTTTGTCCATGCAATTTTGTAAGGAAGTCCATATGGATCATGATTTTGAGTGCAATATTGCTTCCATGCTGTTAATTTAGATTGAATAATCATGCGTTTATAAATTGCTTTTTCTGTTTGATAATGTTGCAAAGTATTTGAGGTGATACCATTTCGACGGTCAGATTTTAATTTTCTTCTAAGCGCTCGACATTTCTGTTGTTGAGTTCTTAATTCACCGTTCCACCAATGGAGAGCTGAAAGTTTTTTATTTGTTTTCCTTGGAAGAAGATCTTGACAAATATCTTGGATTGTAGTTAAAACCAAGTCCGTAAATTGTTCCAAGGCAGCTGGAGTTGTTTGCAAAGATAGTTGTTTTCTCAGTTGGTTCAATTTTCCTCTAATTTTTCTCGTAAATCGACGATATTTACGACCTGGGAGATTATATCTAATGAAAATAGGAACTGAGCCATTGTTGGTTATTTCAAACGTAATTAATTTATGGTCCGATAAACTTATTTCGTCATGAATAGTCCAGTTATGAACCAAATGTGCAGTATTTGCTTTAGTAAAAGTTAAGTCAGGCCATCCAATAGCATATGTTCTATCAAAGGTAGGCGCAGAGTCTGGTGAGTTAAAAAGCACATAATTTTTTGAAGATATAAACTCCTCCAATAGGCGACCTTTAGGATCAGTTGTTGTATAACCCCATGCTATTGAATGGGCATTAAAGTCCCCACTGATGATTTGGTGTTTATTACCAATAATGCGAAGATTCTCTTCTAAAAAGGCAATAACTGGGGTAATGTCATCCGTAGGAGGAGAATAAATTGAATAAATAACAACTATTAAATTTCGAATTTCTAAAACTACAGCAACTTGATCTCTATTAATTGATAAAATTGAGGGAGAAATTTGTGTATTACAGTTAATAATGGCTGCACGTGGAGGTGCTAAAGTGTCTGCCTTGGAGAAAGTTGTCCAAAGAAGAGGAAAACCAGCAACTTGATCGTCTCTAGTATACGGCTCCTGGGCCAATATGAGATCAATGTGATTTCTTAATGCAAATTCTATTGTCTGTGCTGTAGCTGCCCGAGATCTCTGCATGTTTATTTGTAAGCATCTAAATGATTGCAAAGCACTCTGTGATACATGAATCGCACCTTTAGACATATGTGGTATTCTGGCGCATTCGTTCGACTTGTTTCTGATAGCAAAAGCATGCGTTGGAGTTGGCGGTATGATCAACTGGGACTGGGTTTCTGGAATTCTTGTTTGCGTCGAGACAATTGATGCAGGCTGCAAAATCCGAGGAACAGTCTCGGGAGTCATGTTCACCGGCACAGTACGTGCAGTAGAAGTTGCTGCGACATTCCCGCTGCAAATGTCCAAATCGCTGACATTTATAACATCTCTTGATGTTAAAATGTTCTGTGATTTTGTGAGATTGCCATCCAATATGGAGTTTGGGGTATCGCATAATTGTATTGAAAGCTGCGGGCTTACATTGGAAGATCCACTTAACATTTTTCTTTTCTTTTAATCGAAAAAGAGGTTTTATGTCCTCTGTGTCTAAACCAAATTCAGTAAGAAATGCTTCCCCTAAATCCTCTTGAGGAAGATCTGTAGGAATGTTATGAATGGCTAGTAAAGGATTTTTTAATGTTGGTTGCTTGATAGTAACTAGTGAGGAAGCTCTCTCAGATGTTAAGGTATCTTTTAGTTTCTTCTTATCTGACTCTGTTGAACAGACAACAGCAAGACCACCCTTTTTAATTGAACGTATAGCAGTTACCTGAGCTCCAATTTTTGGAAGTGGGAACTCCTTAGCAAGTTTATCCTTCAATTTACGACTAGTTGTCGTATGTTTTGGATATATTAGCAACGTCGGTTGAAGAGCTGCTGGAAGGATGGAATGCTGCACTGCAGCAGCGTAAAAATAGCCTGCGAGTGGAGTTGGCAAATTTACTGTAACTTGCACAGGAAATGAGATATCTGAAGCCTGTTTATGATGGGCAAGTTCACAACAAATAACAGTCGAGGTATTGCTACCAGCATCAGTTGTGGGAGGCTTAGGTACAAAATCTGGGCCTTCTTCAGCTAATTGTTTGAAGGCGTCTAAGGATTTTCAAAGAGGTTCTCTTAAATTTGAGGGAAGTACAAATTTGCTTCCTTTATATGTTACTGCTATAGTACGGATAGTTTCATATAATACCTTTATTTTTGCATGATAAGAAATGTCTGATTGTATCAATGTAAATGAATCCAAATCACTTATTGAAGGAGTTTGATTACTATCAACAGGTATTACAGAAGGGCGAGACATTTTACAAAAAGTAATGTAGCATAAACACCATTAAACACATATATTAATCAGCTGTATAATGAGTAAAGATAAAATTGTACCACAGAATTATGCAATTTAACAAGAAGTATAAAGAACAAAATAATTTAATACAAGTAAATTTACCAATACTGCATAATAACAACAATATTTAAACATAAAGTATATTAAAACATCAATTAAAATGATTTAAAACAGTTTAAACATTGATTACTGTTACAATAATACGTATAGATAGTATTCAACACTTGTCGAAATCAGAGTGAAAGTGTCGTAATAACACTCGTCATCGAGTTCAAATAACGACGAAATATAGGGCAATTCAACAGAGTCAAAATTATTGCAATTTCAAAGAGTCTAAGCCAGAAGGACGAACCCTTTGGCACTATTAAATATTTAGCTTGAGAATATAGGTTTTATAGTAAAATGATTGCAGACCAATTAATAGAACAATAGAATTTTCAATAAAAAAATCAAGTCCGAAGATACAATAGTTAGCAATAAAAGAACTGTACAGAATAATAGATCATGAAAAAAATACCTTTTTCCCGAAAACCAGGTAAGCCTAGGTGCAACTGGAGGTAAGATATGATTTTTTCAAAATTACACACCAATTTCGGGACTTGGAAATAATTGAGCACTTTTCTTAACCCTACCAGGGCACCACGTGGTAAGCTGGCGGAAGGCGACCGTAGCAGTGGCGGCATCACATATGAACAAAAGTCCGGCACTTTTGCAGCGGCCTAGAATCCTTTGTTTTCGGCACTAAAACACTAATAACTAGAGAAATACTTGGCGCACATGCAAAAATGATATATTCTCGGATGCAGCGTATATTCACACACAATTTAAAACAAACAATACACTTTCGGCGGCACTTTTTCCACCAAAAATCTCAAAAATACAGGAGCGAATCGAAACGACGTCTGTCCTCGATGACGGTCCACACGGCTCTCCTTTTGGGGTGATAGGGGAAATTTCTTTATTAGGATTTTCCTTGAAGTGCTCGGCCCACCAGCGGCCGAGCGGTAAAGTCGCTGAACACTGGCAGTTCGGCCCGAGGTTCGAATCGCGCGAACGAGCACGATTCGATGCAGCCAGCCCGTTCCTCGAGGATTTGCCGTAATTGAATAACCTAACCTTGAAGTGTTCAAAATGTAAAACTTAATGCAACAGCGAAGGAAATGTCCACAGCTTTGATATTTGACACATGGTGCATAGGTTCGTCATTACAGAATTTTGAGCAATTCGCAATTTTTTTTTCAAAATTCGATTTAAATATTTTAAATGCACTTTTAACTCTGTTTTTCACGTAATGAGATAACGTGGATGTTAAATTGAAGTAGCCATCAGAGAATTTCAACATATGCAATTTTTAACCGTATAAATCTCAAAAATATTAAAATTCATCATAATATCAAGCTCTGATAGCATTTTGAGCATAGATTTTTTACACATTATATGCAGTACATTAAGTTAATAGTTAGTTTAAAAGTGCTACTTGGCTTTGAAAGCGCTACTTTTAAAGCCAGAATGATTAAAAAGGTTGCTAGTTTATAGTTGATAGCAATCGAGGGCACCAGTACTTTTTTCCTGAAAGCTAAACAGGTGTTGCTCTTCAACTGTAACTTTCTATAAATTAGAACTTTTTCTAACGTTTAATATTTCTCCAGCATCAATGCCTGAGGAGATTCATGAAAACAAATTCAAGCACTTTTTACAATTATTTTTTATTTATTTCATTTTTATAGTTATAATACGATTACGCGTTGCAACATGAACCTTCAAACTCTACAGATGAGCTTTCAAACATCACAAAGAAGCTCACATTATTTTCGCTTTTTCAACAGGAAAATCAGAATGACACACCTCAGTTGCTAAGCTGTGCGAAGCTAAATTTCGTCTGATCCTAACAATTTAGGTGTAGCACCTCGATTTGATGATATTAAAGACGAGAGTCTTCTCTCTTAGAGCTTTATTTCAAATTCCTACAAAGTTGCATATTACTATTTACTGTGTCTTTTAATTAGAAAGAGAATCTAGGATATAAATTCTACAGATTCAAGTTAAAATCCTTAGTCATAAACAGTTCGATGTACTGTGAGTTTTCAAATGTACATCACATTCAGTATTGTACGATATCTTTGCTATCTATAATTTCAGTATTAGAATTATATTTTGGTACAGTTTCTAATCCGTATTAGAATGTTTTACTAGGTACGTAGGACTTACGTACATAGGGCTCTATTTCGTTTCTACCAAAGTGCTATATTGATACCTGTTTCAGTAAAGAAATAAATCCGAGGAAAAGTTTAACTTTAGAACGAAAAAACGATGTTATCATTTTACATTTTTTTTTTCACAATAACTGCAGCAAAGCATGATTCTTGGTGTTAAAAAGAGATTTCATTTCAAGCAGTGGGCTTTAAGTTACAAGCAGATTGTGCAGCAGTATGTGTACTTATTGTCTCTATGTGCCTATTTTCATAGGAAGATAAAAGTAACAAACTATGCATACATTTATTATGTATGTACTTCGGAAAATGATTTAAAGCTGTTTCTAAATTTTTAATTTTTTTCTTTAATATAAATTGAAAACTTTCTTTCTGTTCTTCCTAATTCTTCAATTGTACTTAAAATGTATATTTAATATATAAGGTATTTCTCCCGCCTTCTTAGCGAGCCTTCGTGGTGTAGTGGTCTGCACGCTCAGCGCGTAATTGAGAGCTCCGCGGTTCGATTCCCGGCAAAGGCGTTGCATATTTTTTATCTGGCCTGCTTTCAAAATATACCTAATGTCTCAATAAACTTAAATGTTAGGAACCTTTAATGATAAAGGAAGGAAAGAGGAATATTATTTTATCATAGCAAATTATTTGCTCATTGTTTAGTATAAAATTTCTCCTAAAATTATTTATACTGAATTAAATAAAATAAATTATCGAACTTGAAATACAATGAAATAAAAACAACTCATTTAAAATATATGTGCAATTGTCTTTAAGTAATACGTTTGTATCTAAGTTCACCTCCAAATTTAATGACCGTAGAAAATCTTTGTAAAGATAAACATTGCGTACAAAATACAGTAGAACATAAATAAAATAAGGGGCAGTCTGCATTAACGATTATTTTTAATGAACTTCTAAATTGCTAAAGGTAAAAAGCGAAAATTTATTTATATTTCAATTTGTTTTAATAGCTGAAATAAAATATTTATTCCAAAGTTTTAAGAAAGCTTTTAAAAAACGTGAAACCCATTTCATGTTTTAAGTGGTTGACTGTCTATATTCTCTTGTTTGCTTAAGTTCAGAAGGGGGAAACTAGCTTCTTCAGATGTTTCACTAATATTGCTTCAAGAATGAAATTTTGATTTGAAAAACTAAACGGATATTAAAATATGGAGAAAGGCAAAATGTTTTAAACTTACTTTTCGGCCTCATGCCCTAAGAAGATTCCTGTATCTGATATTCTATACCATATCCACTGAAAAAACAATAAACTCCATTATCAGAATTTCCAATTTTTTTATCTTTTCTGGAGATCTTAACAGCATTTACTTGAGGGAACAATTGACAAATTCCAACAAGTACAATAACGAGTCAACATATTTTCTAGCTCTTGCTTTTGTTTTAACTGGAAGCACAACAGAAAATTTTGAGTATACCAATGCTTACTGAATGCATAAAATTGAAAATAGAAATGTGACTATACATGGTCAAATTGCATGAATATGAATAACGATCAAATTCTTTAGAATTTATGTATATAAATTAAGTTCAGAATTTTGATTTTATTCCATTATTTCTACAAAACTAATTGGATGGAAACTGAAGACTTACAAAGCTATAAGGGCTGCATTTTTGTAGATAAAAAATGTTTCCATATTTGTAAGCGAAGAATTTTACTTTTACTTTATTTATTTAGATATTAAGTTTTCCGTGGAATATAAAAGTTTCTGTTCGCTTTTATTGAAAGCACATTTAGCACACAAGAAAGAAATGAAAATGAAATTCTCCAACTAAATGAATGGATTCTCTGGCTTAAAAAAAAAACCATAGCTTTTGAATATGGCGCTAAAATGCCAATTTGGCAACCCTGATCACCAGAAAGAAATTAATGGTTTTATATAAAATCTCCAAACCTCATCAGCAACCCGAAACGTTACAAGCAATTTTAAAGATTTATAAGCCGCTCATTTCCGATATCCACAGCAGTTTGAGATTCGGAAATCAACGTATTCTCTCCCCTCAGTCATTAAACAGGTAAGCAAGTAACCTACGATTGTAACCTATCTTCACCCAAGCTTTAAACTGAATTGCAATCGGCATTAGCGAGCCATTAGCGGAAAGCATTTACCTAATGCCTCAGAAAAGCGTTACAGAGTTTCCATTAACGCTTCGACAAACCAATGCACAAGTGTCGCCCATAGATTCGCGTCATTTACATTTACATATTAACAGCAACGCCTTGAGCTCTAAGTTGAAGCTAATTGAATAAATAATGCAATTTCGAATTAACGGGAAGAGATCGTAAATGACATTTGCAGATAATATGTTTAATATCGATGTAGTAATATTTTTATGAAAGACATATATTATAATAATCAGTCTTATTGCTTCTACACACAGATTAAAATTAAAAAACTAAAAAATTACCGTTGGAAAGTTTTAGATGATTTAATGAATTTTAGCTTATTCTGTAAAATCCAGTAATTGTTCTATAACAAATATTGTTACAAACTAATTAGTATTTAACTTTTCTGTTAAGTATTATTTTAAATCCTTATTTTTTAAAAGTAGTATTATTTAATTAAGCTTTACAAGTCTTATATGTCATAATTAATATCGTTAACAACAAAGATGCCACGAGTTTTGTTACATAATTCCAAAATTTTAATAATTTGGCTTACGTCATGCCATGTTTGGTCATGTATTCCCTTTTTACTTCCTTGTACGAAGTAAATGAAGCTTTGTAATTCGCGAAACATTTCGGGTCATATCCATTTTGATCAACGAAAATATCCATTTTGATCGCGCTCGAATCCCCCTGAACGATATTAGTGTGTGACAGAATAAAGGTCTCTTTTTCCCCAACAGAATTGAAACATGGATTTAAAAAGGATTCTGTAGAGATTTTTCTTGACGTCTGTACGTAGGTACGTCTCGCATAACTCCAAAACGAGTAGCCTCAGAATGTTGAAAATTTTTTATATGGGAGTGGTATAACATATAGTTGTACACATTCCTTTTTGGTTGCAATCGGAGGCGTCAAGTGTATACGCATATCTTTATATATATAAGCGGCTTAAGTGTGTGTCGCCGATAGTTTATTGTTGCCACTCGGAGAAATGAGGGCGGAAATTAACGTTTCCGCAGTTTTTAATTAATATCTCAACCGATTCAAGTCGTACGAAGATGAGAATGGTATCGATGGATTCATTGAACTTTTTGGAATCCGAGGATACGCGTCTCGAATTTCAACTCGGCGCCGTTCCGTATATATACGAGAAAAAAAAGAATTTGGCACGTAGCCAAATCCCTCTAATAGGGAAAACCCAAGAAAGAAAGTGGAAAATGTAGAGAAAACGTAGGGGAAAATTAGTTTTTAGTTTTTAATTAATATCTCGGCTAATTAAAGTCCCAAGAAGACCAGAATGGTCAAAATGGCGTGCTACGGATCTGCGGAATCCAGCGGTGTGCTTCGCTAAGCCCGGGAGCCAGCCGTTTCGGAGGAGATAATGTTACTTCACCCCATATATATATGCGGCTTAAGTGTCTGTTTGTCGCCGATAGTTTATTGTTTGCTTGCGTAACTGTACTAGCCAATGGGGTGAAGTTGCCACGGCACAAGATTGCCGTTTCAATTGAGACATAGACAATTTCCTGTAAAACTTGCCTTTGCTATGACCATCACTAAATCTCAGGGCCAAACGCGTAAGCATGTTGGCATTTTTTTAACCTGAGCCTGCATTTGGACACGGTCAACTTTATGTTGCCTGTTCAAGAGTTCGTGAAAGAATGGACGTAAAATTAAAAAAAATATCGGATGGTCCTCTGCAAGGCGAGCTTAAAAATGATGGAAAGATCTACACAAGAAATGTTGTGTACAAAGAGATCTTTAGCATGCGAATTAACATTTCATTATTTAACTCACCTTTATTGATTGAGCTAGCGGTGGGCTCTTAAGAAATGTACCGCCAGTGGTTTCCTTCATTGTAGTCTAAGCAATTAAGCAAGTAGAAGGGGGAAACACAGTGGGGCAGTATGCATAGGGGCATCCTCGCTGCCTGCCCTGGGTAATTCAGTTAAAATTAGCAGACACATTTGCGCAAATCATTTTAAGAACAATCTATAATATCTAGAACAGCGGTCATTTCGTATAACCGCGGGTTTTCTAGTATATATACATGTATACTACTTTAGAGTGGGTATATATATATATAGATAGATAGATAGATAGATAGAGAGAGAGATACCCACTCTGCTGCTCAGCTCGGTGAGCTTTTTTTTATTCTTATATGTAGGTAAATTGTTGCCTCATGAAGTTGGCCTCTAAACCCTCCATCTTGAGACAGACAGTCCTTGAATACTTTGTCTTAACTGATACTACCTACAGTACCATTTTATATTTTCCATTTATAATACATGCAAGGCTTGACAAGTTTTGTAAACATAATATGACTGATATGTTAATATAATTGTAGACTTAATATAACTGTGTATCATGCTTTTTCTGGTCAGAGTACAATACTTTTCCAGCCTTGCACTGTGGCCAGAATAAAGGTATATATATATCAGTTATATCCTGTCTACTGCAGACAGGATATAACTGATATGTATCCCGCTTATTCTGGTCACAGTACAAGGCTTGAAAAGGTTAATTTAATTCGCTTATTTAACATATTATTTACCTGCAGTATTATGCCATGTCTCTTCTTACACAAAACGTATTGATTGCTGACAACATCAGGAGCTTTTAAATAGCGATGTGATTAAAATCTTGGTGCTTGAATTACTATAACCAATAATGGAATGGAAATTTTCTTTGGATTAATAATTTTTCGGCATTATTACAGAAGGTGATTGGAAAGAATACCGTTCAGCTGTTGCTTTATTCTTGGACATTTCTCAGTAACAGGGTGATGAGAAGATTTGTACAATTAATGAAAACCATTATTTTAACGACAGTGAAAAAATTCCATTTTCTTCTGATGGAAAACAAGAACTTGGATGCTGGATTAGTTCCGACCAAAGTTTTAATCGATCTATGACATCAAATAGTTCGTACGATTCTTATGAAACACGAATACCACGGAGAGAACATCTAAAGTTCAGGACTTGTAGTCAAAAAATATACAAAATTGAGAATTTTAATTAAGACATTTAGTAAAAGTGAAACAGATTATCTGTACAGTTTTGAACTTTACACGGATGGAGAGATAAAACTTAAAGAAACATGGTTATCGTTCCTAAAATCTTAATTGTGTCGTACTTTCATTTTAATTACTAAACCAGATTGTCCACAGCCGAAATATTATTGAAGAACAAAACGAGAATCAGATATTAGAGTCCTACGTAAATGAGCACCGACTCTACACTACATATCGCAATCTAAGAAATATTCGTAAGCTATGTGCCTAAAGTTTCAGTTATGTGTATTTTGTATAAAACAAGGTGGCTGATATTTTTCATGATTAATCTGGAAATTAACTAGTTAATTGCACTAGCTTTTATAATAAACTCCCAATCAAGAAAGTGTTAATTAACTGAAACAAATTAGTCATGCGAACCTACGTAACGCTTAATGCAGATACTTCTTGCCCAGTCAAATAATTGTAAATTAAAGTTTTTTGTAACTCGAACTGAAACTTCTGACTCTCTCCCTTTTTCCTCTGCATTGCTGCGACACCTTTCGCTTTAGCTTTCGTCCTGACAAGACGTTCCTGCAAACATCTATGCGCTGCAGTGCTTTATATACAAATTATTGTAATCGCCTTATGATCAAAAAGTATATTATGATCCACTTAGTGCGAAATCAAGTTATTCTACTACTCGCGCAATAGCTGCGAAGTAAGTTAATAATAATTTATTTACTAAAGAAATATTGATTATATTATCTCCTAAGATTAATTTTAGTAGAATTATCTAAAAAGAGTGAATCTATAGTTAGTAAGTTTAATTCCGAAAATTCTTTTAAAGTAATTTGAATGTAAATTGTTAAAAATGTTTAACGGGGACTTGAAGTAAATCATGAATAACAAAGTTTCAATTGTAAGAAGAAATTAAATTAAAAGCAAGTAATCATTGCTATTGATCGGAAATTAGTTGAATTTTCAAGGGAAACAAACCAACTCCGCTCAATGAACAATAATTAAGAAATAAATACGAAGGTGTTTAGTTCTTTAGTCAAGTAATAAGGCGATGCCAAACTGACAATTTAAGTTAGACCAAATATTTCCGTGAATTGAAGGGATTAAGAACCAATGCAGAGCACCGAAGAACTCATTCTGATTAAGCATTTTCGCTAATTCAATTTTGAGTAAAAAGTATGCAGTAAAATTGTAATTTATGCAGTAAAATTGATAAATTACTTGACTAATTGTCCCCCGACACCCTCGTGTTTATGCATTTTAATTCAAAACTATTTGTAAAAAAATAAACATTGGAAATTGGCATTATGAAAATATATATATGATGTTACGGAAATCAAAAAAACAAATTTAATGAAAATTTAAGGTTAACAGTCTAAAGCGACGGTTTAAAGAAGATATTTTTTGTTTTGATGAATAACATGAACAAGAAGGCAGTCTTGTTATGAACTGTAAAAAATTAACTGCAGAAACTTCCATTAAAACCGTTAAAAATGTGATATATTTCATCCTCATCTTGTTTCATTTGGGCATTCTTATGAATTCTAACACGCAGCCCAAACTGTCCAGAAGTATACTTTTGTTCACAAATAACAAGCAAAATAAAAACTACTCAGCGGTCAATAAAGCAAAGTTCTCAGTGCAGTTCTTCATTAAAAGTGAAGACAGTAAGTGAATTTAATGAAAGACCGTCTCTGTAAGCAGCCGAGATCCAATAATCAATAACAACACCTTCTAACAGACACTGACTTTAAACGAAGTTTGATTTCTGTAGCTTGAAGGGAGGCATAGCATCCAATATCGACATCCATAAACATTTCTAACAACTTCTCCAAACAAATGAAAACAAATTCTGAAACTTACTTTTTTATAGCTAATCATATAGTAGCTAGAAGTCTGTCGTGACATAATTACGAGATTATTATTTCTATAAACACGGAAAGTATTCATAATTACTGACTATTATTTAATTTTCGACGCTATAATGAATCCAGAGACGAATTGTTAATTAGAAAGTGAATCTTTTAATTCCCTAAATATTTGCAAAAGCTCAGTGAAATAGGGAATAACGGAAAATTCTTTTCTTTCCGATCTTCCTGACATAATTAGAGTTGAGAGGATAATTTTTTTTAACTATAAATATTTTTATAAACGCTTAATTGTTTTAAAGACAACAGCATTTTAGTTCAGTCAATGCATTAGGAAATGTATTCATAGCATTAAAAAATGTTATTCTGAATGCAGCTTCAGAAATAATCAAAGCGTATTTAAGACGTACTTCTCGAAACATCAAGCTTTGTGATTTTAATTACCTAATTCCAACGCAAAGTCTTGAAGTCTTTAAGCAGAAGTGGATTTAGCCATAATTAAAGCTTTCTGTTTTATTAATTAGAGCGAGAAAGCTTTAAGCCGATCAATTAGCCACATTTGACAAGGTTTTTCATCTTAATACCTCAATTATCTTTTTGCTTTTTGATAGTTTTGACATCTTGGTTTATTTAAAAGCGAATGCGTGCTAATAAATCTTTCGATGTGATGTCTCGCATTATTGAGTGCTGAAACTTCAGCCTAATAAGCCATACATTAACATTTATTCCACTGATTTAATAATTATTTGTTATGTGTTTTTAAAACCTTGTTTTTGTGAAACGTGATAACCATTACACTAGATTTTAATACTTACTCTCAATACCTTTCATAACCATTATATCAGTGAATGTGCGCTTTTTTCTTGGTTGCTGAAAACTTTTTCTGTTCCATTATTTGCATAATTCTTAGCCGATTAGAGGACATATCAGAGCCTTTCAGAAATAAATTTTTCTAGCCTTCTGCTCTAAATATTTTATATATTATACTGGATACCTGATCACTTATTTGCTTTTTACTTTGTAACAGTGCAGGAACAATGAATTATTCAAGTATATGATTGTGGAAAATAGATAATTTGAAAATAATAGTTGTGTACAAGTTATAAAATTCCATAAACTTTCATCTGACATCTATTCTTTATCAATTTATAAGGTATTTTCTCCCTCCTTCCACCAAACGGTAAGGGTATTGCACATTTTTCACATCTTTTGCTTCAAAAAAAAAAAAAAAAAAAAAAAAAAACTATTTGATGCTACAATGGCGCTCGAAATAAAAAGGTGGTGGACGATAATTCTTCCCACCCGGATTTGGCAATTCAATTCCCTAATCTCCTTCTCTCTTTAAAAGGGGGAGTATATAATATATTTTCTAGCATATCTCCTTCTTCCATCGTACCTTCTTGTTGTAACGGTAGCACACTCGGTGCGTATTTGAGAGGTCCAGGTTCCACTCCCGACCTATGCATTTATCATTTCTCACATCTCCTGCTTCAAAAAAACCTTATAACTCAATCAGTTTATTGTGTGAAATGTGAAACCTCGTAGAAAAGAGACCTTACAAAATTTTATTATAATTTAATTTTTATGATATTTTTTCTGACAAACCATCGAACATATCTAGAAATATGAATAAGTGTTTTCTTTTTGAGTTTTTTTCTATTATTTACTTTAACATAAGCATACTATAACATCTTTAATATCTTTATTTATGTACTACAGTAGACTACAATTTGGCTAACGTAAATGAAGAATTAAAGCCACCATTAAAATTTTATCAAAAGATAATCAAGTAGAGCTGTTTTGCTTTAAGTGCTAATAAATTACTACAAACTGTGCTTTGACCCTTGATCAATGACATTTCTTTGTGCTAAAATACTGTGGGCAGAAGTGCCACTAAACCAATTTATTGGGGAATGTGAAAGGTAAGAAGAGGCCACTTATTGTCCTAGTCCAGTTGACCACTCTGTTCCATGAAAAAGAGTAGAATGAGACACAGGGACAATTATGTTCGACGAAAAAATAAAGAAAGGAGCATTCTTCTAATGCGCACATATGAAATTCAACTGGTGTACCCTGACATTCGATTATCAATGTAAAGAGATATTTTTTTCATTAACATAAGAGATGAATTACTCTTTTAAACCATTGCAGTAATGATGCTCGAAGCAGAGATTCCTTAAAAATATTATTTTTAACGAAATCATTTATGAAAAATGCTTAATTAATTTCGCAAAACACAGGATTGCTAACCTAAGTCAAATTAAATATCTCTTAAAAATTTCAGCACGAAAATATATCTTCATGGAGAATATTTTAAAGACAAATTAATAATCTTCCACTGCATGAGATGAATATTACGGAAAATATCATGCAACAATATTTTTCGCCATAAGAAATAGATTTCGAGAAGAAACTTAAATTGTTCAAAAGATTAATCTAATTTTACAATAGTTGATGAAACGTTCCCGGTAATGAAATGTTTAGCATTTTGTTCCATGCTGTAATGTATTTTCTCCCTTCTATCAGCATGCCTTCGTGGTGTAGTTGTAAGCATACTCGACACCTATTCGAGAGTAGTGCCAGCGAGCTGATGTTTCACATCTCCTGGTTTAAAAAAAAATTACCCAATGCCCCTACAACTAGCGTTCGAACTAAGAGGTGGTATACCATAATTCGTCACCATCAGGATTGGGAGATTCTGTCCCTTAAACTCAGTTGGAATAAAATAAGGGGATTGTATAAGGTATTTTCTCTCTTCCTTCTGCATGCCTTTGTGGTGTTATTGGAAGCATACTCGATGCATATTCGAGAGATTCAGTGTTTGATTCCCGGAGAAAAATAATGACTCTACAATGTAATCGTAATAAATATCCTTAATCGTATCTAAATCTGTGCAGTTTCCGAGCGAATTTGTTTTTCTTGTAGTATCAGCAACTTACGAAACCGGGTTGTTTCCAGCTGTCGGAAAGCTAGGCGAAGTTCATCAAACGCCGAATCACGCATAAAGAGGGTGATCGAACTGCAGTCAACTAATAATTCACTTATAATTTTGTTCATATAATTCTAAGCTGAATTTTTATTAATTAACTTATAATGTATTTTCTCCCTCCTTCCAGCATTCCTTCGTGCTTGTAACTGTAGCACACTAAGCGCGTTCTCGAGAGGTCAAGGTTCAGCCAAGGCATTCCTCATTTTTCACGTCTGCTACTTCAAAATAATGTAACAACTCTAGAAACTTAGTTGTCCTTTATAATGAACTGTAGTTATTAAAACTATCTCATCATCTTCAAATCTGCTTTTCAGCCGATTTTTTTTATAAGAATAACGTAATATTTCTGACAATTCATGTATTGTAAATTTGCTGCAATTTATGTTTTTAATCTCTCTTAGAAACAGTTCTGCTTCTATTATTAATATTCCGTAGATGGAGCTCTTTCTACAGATATGAAGGTAATTCAACCCACTAGGGCATTCATGAAATTTCAAATTACCAGTAATATCAAATAAAAACCATTATACCATGAATAATTTATATATGAGAAGAGAAGGAATTCCTCTTCTCATATATAAATTATGGGAACATGTATTCCTAACTCTTTTCAATGGAAAAAGGAAGTCATTTGAGCTTGTTGACTATATGTTGTGGACATTTGAGCTGACTGAATTTTTGATACTTAAATAATAAATATTATGTACGCTATTAGATGAAATTACTCTTTTATTAAGCTGATTAAAGATAAATATGCCCTAATAAATCGGGTATTCCACTCATAATATTACTTGCACGTACTAAAACCGGATTTAATTCGATTTTCATTGTTAACTATTGCTTTAAAATAATTTAGAGAAATTAAATTTATTGCATCCACAAGAAATAATCTTTATTCCATTTATAGTTTGTATAAAAACCATGATGCGATATCTTTGTAATTAAAAGATCAAAAGTCAATCATATCTTAAAATCTAGTCATACTTATGATCTTCTCAACTTCTGGGCTATGTTCCAAAGAATTCTTAAGCTATAAACATCAGCTTAAAGGCTTAGCAGGAAAATAAATTGCTTTGCTGTTTGTTAAAAGATAAAGAAAAAGAACTATTGCTTTAAAATAATTTAGAGAAATTAAATTTATTGCATCCACAAGAAATAATCTTTATTCCATTTATAGTTTGTATAAAAACCATGATGCGATATCTTTGTAATTAAAAGATCAAAAGTCAATCATATCTTAAAATCTAGTCATACTTATGATCTTCTCAACTTCTGGGCTATGTTCCAAAGAATTCTTAAGCTATAAACATCAGCTTAAAGGCTTAGCAGGAAAATAAATTGCTTTGCTGTTTGTTAAAAGATAAAGAAAAAGAACTATTGCTTTAAAATAATTTAGAGAAATTAAATTTATTGCATCCACAAGAAATAATCTTTATTCCATTTATAGTTTGTATAAAAACCATGATGCGATATCTTTGTAATTAAAAGATCAAAAGTCAATCATATCTTAAAATCTAGTCATACTTATGATCTTCTCAACTTCTGGGCTATGTTCCAAAGAATTCTTAAGCTATAAACATCAGCTTAAAGGCTTAGCAGGAAAATAAATTGCTTTGCTGTTTGTTAAAAGATAAAGAAAAAGAACTATTGCTTTAAAATAATTTAGAGAAATTAAATTTATTGCATCCACAAGAAATAATCTTTATTCCATTTATAGTTTGTATAAAAACCATGATGCGATATCTTTGTAATTAAAAGATCAAAAGTCAATCATATCTTAAAATCTAGTCATACTTATGATCTTCTCAACTTCTGGGCTATGTTCCAAAGAATTCTTAAGCTATAAACATCAGCTTAAAGGCTTAGCAGGAAAATAAATTGCTTTGCTGTTTGTTAAAAGATAAAGAAAAAGAACTATTGCTTTAAAATAATTTAGAGAAATTAAATTTATTGCATCCACAAGAAATAATCTTTATTCCATTTATAGTTTGTATAAAAACCATGATGCGATATCTTTGTAATTAAAAGATCAAAAGTCAATCATATCTTAAAATCTAGTCATACTTATGATCTTCTCAACTTCTGGGCTATGTTCCAAAGAATTCTTAAGCTATAAACATCAGCTTAAAGGCTTAGCAGGAAAATAAATTGCTTTGCTGTTTGTTAAAAGATAAAGAAAAAGAACTATTGCTTTAAAATAATTTAGAGAAATTAAATTTATTGCATCCACAAGAAATAATCTTTATTCCATTTATAGTTGCGAGTGCTTTCTAGAGAATTGCATAAGGTATTTCTATGCTTAGCGTAGATTTTCAAGCCCATGAGTAGTTCTTTTACCTCATCTGGGCTTCAATAAAACTTCGGGTCTTGTCTTCATTTTGAATTTAAATTTATGTGTTTGTGTTGGGCCTGATATAACGAGAATTTGATCACTCAGACTAATTACGTTCTTGCTACATCAGACTATTTATGATCACTGAGATTGACAATTCACTCAACTGTCTCATTTGGTGCTTAATTTTCTCTCTGGTTCGCAAAGCTTGGAAAAGAGAAATTAAAGTCTGGCTGACCTCAGGTCCATACTGTCTGAAATTTTGGGGAGAATTTGTATAATTAGGTATTGCCAAACCTCAGAAATCTGCAGAAATTGAGCACTTTTTTCATCATCCACAGGGAACACTTGGCTGAATTTTTAGCATAGACGTATCTTCGTATCATCAATTTATTTCCTTTCAAAATTTTGTTTACTGCGAGGGCTGTTAGAGCCTCCTCTATATCATCGAAAGAAAATATGCAGGTAGAAGTCTTTTCGAATGTTTTCTACTTTTATGGTTAATGAATACACGGACGAAGGAATATAAACGGAATAATTCGGTAAAGCATTATTGTTTTCTTGTTTCCTGAGGTGTACATGGTATGTTAACAGCAAATGAAATGGCTTGATCTGTTATTTTATGGGTGCAGGAAATTTGAAGACAAGACAAAGAAGAAAACTTTAAGCATACTGGAATTTTTTGTTGGAAAAGCATTCTTTTTTAGGGATGACATAATCTGTGGCCCTATTTGATACTACAGCGAATATTTTAATGGTCCTCCTCTTGTGCCCTTTCTTTTTTTATGAGAAAGTCTGTCTATACACCAGTCAAAGAAAGCAGAAGGGACATAAAATTAGTTTTAGAAAGCAGGACATATGTAATTTATTTAATATTTTTCTCCATATGGGCTTAAATTTAATCCATATGTAGTCCTTTGCGAATAATATTAGGGCATTAATCGAATTTCAAGAAGCACACAGATAGTGGAAAAATGAAATATGTAAGAATGAATTAATGCAATTCACTTCGCCTTATATAGAATAATTGTTATAAGAGGCCTCTTCTGCTCTGAATTAAAGGATACTAAGTCTTGTTCTTTTCTGAATGATGAAAAGGATAAATTATTAAAAGATTCCAAGGTTGAAGGCATACGGGCTCCGAATTTAAGGCGGAAAAAAGAAGACTTTTCCGGAACGAGGTATGGAAGCCACATAAGATTCGGCTGTTGTATAGTACTAAATTCTTCCTAATCGTGGATATAATATCGGTTACCTCACATGTGTTACATCAAATCGAAATTATTATAATAGGACCGAGAATGAGTTCAGCCTTCCCGACCTTACTTAATGAACAATATTGTATAGTTACAGGATGGAAAATTAAATTCGTTTCAGTTTCTCATTCAATATAAAATATTCCATAGCCAACATCCGCACATTTTTACATTTATATCAAGAATATTATAATTCCGCAAAATTATTATTTACTATTCATTGCATTTTAATCGAATCGAAACATGGAATTTAAAAAAAAATCTTTCTTCGAAATTTAACATTCTTCACTAGCATAATATTTTGTGGCGAAACTACAAGCTATTCTAGTTTCTAATTTTATCTCTATGATTCGTATGATGTTACTTAGCAAATTTTTTATTAAGTGTCTTTCTATATTAAATAATATTTTCTGTCACTTGGAAATTGTAGACACGTGGTATTTTTTATTATTTGATTTATGACGAGCGAGTCATCAGTGTTACTTAAGAGAAGTCATTTAAGAGTAGGAAACTGAAAATGTACAAACAACAATGGGTTCAGCTCTTACGTCTTTCTATTACATCCACGAAATCTTCCCTGATTATAAATATATCATGCAATAACGTGTTTTTTAACTTCCAGATAGACACCATCACGTTGTTCATATGGTTCATGTAAATTTAAACATTTAAATGTTCTGAAATTTCATTTATCGCGAAAAATTTACAAAATTAAATTATGTAAAATCGATTTCTGTATTAAGCATACTTTCGAATCGAATTTTAATTCTTTCATTGCGCATATTTTTTCTTAGCGCATGGAAGGAAAGAAAAATTAAAATTGCCAGGGTCTGTCTGACTGTTTATTTGTTTGGGACATCATCTACTCCGGAACGGCGGGGAGTTGCGTTTCGAAAGCGGTACCTACGGAAGCCGAGATATTAATTAAAGCTCTGAAAACGCTAATTTTCGCCCTCACTTTTTAGAGTGGCAGCAGTCTCGCTGGCTGAGATGAAAATCAAAGTCATGTTCTGACGCTGAAGAAAGCACGCGATTGCATATGACATAATTGTGTGCCGAAAACTTTCCGTTATTATCAGCATTTTAAATAGATGCTTGGTGTTGGCAACTTTTGTTTCAGGTTATTGACCCGATATATTATTGCCACGTTGATGTTTTTATTGATTGAAAAAAAATTTTATATTATATTAAATTTAAATAATTATGTTATACGCATACCTGAAGTGTTAAAAAGATTTCATTCCTGGTTTAGTGACAAAAAAAAAAAAAAAATCTGAAATGTTTCAGATTTTAAATTACGTCCAAAGGGGCGTTTTTTAACATTTTGCGTGTTAGCTTTCTTTATTAAATATCATGTTCCTCGCACTTAAACCATAAGATCCAGTGCAACAGCAATATCGCAAAATAGTTTTAAAACGAGCATATCTTTAGAATTTCCGACACAGAGACTCACGCGCTGGAGATAAAAATGTTTTTTCTGCACAACGTTGCCATGGCTCGCTTTGAAATCCTTGAGTTTGTTAATCAAAAATTCGTCAAAGTTTTAAAAAATAGGAAATCGATCATAAAACAAATTTCAAATTTCAAATTTGGTCTTCCACATGCTCATATTCGTTGGAGGATTACGTTATTCAAGATTCGATGACTCTATGTACCGTTGTTTTATCACAATACGAGAAATATACATACATTTATGCAGATTTTTCATTATTTAATTTCTTCAAATATAATGTAGGACTCTAACATTTTGTGGCAACAGTTTGAAAAGTGAACCGACATTTATGAGTCCGACGCAAAATGCCAAAACGAAACTAATCGTCCTTCGGGATTCAAATCCCTTTGGACTAAAAAAAAAAAAAAATTACGAATTGTTTGTTGCTTGGAAAGAATGAAATGATTTCATTCATACAATTTTTTATGCATTTTTTTTTTCTGGTATGCATAGAACTTATAAATTTTGCTTTGGCCGCAGCACGACCGTCTGGCGGGCTTGCCGGCTAGTATGCAGTAACAGTTGTAATTGTTGAAGAAATGGAAACTAAATGTTCATGCGTTTTTGATTTTCTGATATAGCTTGCAACTAAATTGTCCATTTATTAAATTGCATTATAGTACACAAACGTATATTGCCGAAAAATTAAAATATGGGAAATCACGAAGCTTGTTCAATAAATCTTTTAAATTATTGCTAGTTTAATTAGAAATGTTGTCAACATTTAAATATCAGTTAGCAAATAGTTGCAACTTTGAATATTTTACCGCACGTATGTGGACAAAAATATAGTTTCAATACTACGACTATTTTTGAGAAAATTTGCTAAAAAAGGTATCTATAAATATTTTGATTTTTCATAGCTACATAATAATATTATACGAATAAATTATGCATAGGTTGTTGCAGCCCGAAAGTTCATAAAATGTGTTTCTGTTTCATTACAAACTGAATTTATCGGAACGGTAATTTTTATAAGATACGTATCATAATGAAAAAAAAATATAATAATATTTCTATGAATAAAATGCGCTTTGAAAACATAATAGTTAAAATTTCATCTAGAAATATGAAATATTTGTTTCAGAATGATCCGCAAATAAAGTCGAGGAAAGAAGCTAAATGATTCAATTAAGTTACAGCAAAAGATACCGTTAAGTGTAAAATATTATTTAGAAAGAAAATTCCTGCAAAACACTTTAAATGTTTTTATTTCTGCTTTTCTCTGTGCCTTGGAGGAATGTCAAAATCTTAGTAGTTTTCGTTTCCTCTAACAACGACCTTTACGAAATGCCTTCCTTAACACGTATTGAAATCGCGGAAACTGGAAGCAAATGCCAGAGATAAAAAATTGAAATGCTTCCAAAGAAATAGTTGTTTTGGTGCTACAGCTTTCGTTGTAAGAAACCTATTGTACACTATGAAAAGATGACACGCATTCACGCGCTCTTATTTATCGTTATACTTATTCTTTCCTTCTTCCATGCTGGCTCATATTTTGCTCTGATTGGATTGGTTTGAATCTAAACTTTTTTCCTTGTTAGCTGATACTTATTCTCTGCTCCCACACTATAGAACGTTGTTGATGTTTGTTTTTATACCTTAGATTGTTTGGCTTCAAAAATCTTGAATTCTGTTTGTTTGCTATATTTTCAGAGGCTCATTTCCATACAAATATTTTATAGCTCTTTCTTTTCAGTTATAATGATGGTTTGCCTGCTGACATTTATTTTTGAGATTATTTCTGTGCTGACAGTTTAAGAATGATGGATGCTTAGAAAATGCAAAGCAAATATTCAAATCTTCCTTGCTTTGCATATAATTTAAACTATTCCTTTGGCGTTGAAATTACTTTTATTTCCATGTCACAGCTAAGGTTTCTAGTTTTCATAATGTATTGGTGCTAAATAATGCAGAAAGTTGATCAGCAGGAGGAAAGTTTTTATAGAACTAAGGAATGCATAAGTTATATTTTCTGCAGCGGGAGACCAAGGATTACTAATACAAATTATGAATTATTAAATTATTACATGAATGTATTATTAAATGAATGTAAAATTAATAATATACTTATTAATTATTAAATGAATGTAAAATTAATAATATACTTTCTCTGAAACTTCATATCTATATTTTCTTATACATATGCGAATTTTATGAGATAACGTAATTCAAAAGACAACTTATACCAGACATTTGCAGATAAAAAGAGGAACTTTCCAGAATCCCTTATTACATTTTTCATTAACGTCGACACTTTGTATTTAAGTAACAAATAGTTTTAAATTTTATGTCTGAAAACAAATTAAAAATAGTTTTTTACTTCCTTGTATGAAGTAAAGAAAGTATTAAAATCGTAAAAAATTCCGGATATCATATTTTTGGAAACACACATTGAACAGCCAAAACATTACGACCACCCATTCAATAACGCATTGCGCGACCTATGGCTCGCCTTGGGATGGATGCCACAAATGACTTGGTAGATGACTGGGGACAAGTTGTACCAAATGTCTAAGCAGTGATCACAAAAATTCGATATATTCCGACATGGTTGTGTCTGAGCTCTGAGCTGTAGCTCAATGACATCTCAAATGTGCTTGCGATCCGCCGAGTTAGGTGGACAGGACATTAATTGGAATTCATCTTATTCATTGATTGGAATTCGAGCCTTGTGACATGGGAGTTGTGTTGCTGGAAGATTCCATTTGCAGTTCGAAAGATACACGGCATGTAAGGACACAACTGATGCTCAGTTATGTTCATATAGTCTAAGCTTTCATGGCCTACTCTACCGCAACTAAGGGTCCCACAGCCTCTCATGAGAACGTCCTCCAGAGCATAATACCTCCACGACAGCCTGTCTATGTCCTGCTGTACAGGCGGGAGCAACTGTTCGCTTGGAAGACGATGTACCCTGACACGACCATCGAAGTGAGGAATTAAAAATCGTGATTCATCAGACCAAGAAAATATCTTCCACTTATCCATGGTCCATTTTCGATGTCCCCGGATCCACAGTCGGCATAGTTGGCTATGATGCTTGGTCAACAGAGGCAGACGAGTCGTACGTCTGCTGCCCAACCCCATATCCAACAGTGTCCGCTGAACTGTGTATTCTGAAACACTTGCACTTGGACTTGCACTTTATTAGGCTGTCAGCTGAGCCACTGTCTGGCGTCGATTTTACTGTACCAAGCGGGACAGTCTGAGGTGTCCTTTTCATTTGATGACGTCTTGGACGTCCAACACCTTAGCGTTTACTACTGGTTTCAACGTCATTTAACCACTTTTCACAAATACTAGCAACGGCAGATCATGAACAGACTAGTAGTCGCGCAGTTTCGGGGATACTTGTTCTGAGTTTTCGAGTCATTACAAGGCTTACCAGTTCATATACAAGGCTTACCAGTCTAAATTTCCTAGTTCCTAATGCCATAAAGTAGATAAAAATACAAAATCCAGACAAGCGGAAAAGTCTTTAGCACCGCGTGAGAGTTTCTCTAAGAAAAAGAAGTGCTACGATTCTCTGGCGCCATCTGTTGACTTGAAATGAAACTTTAGTATTGACATATCCTTGAAGTGAAGCTCCGATGGTGCCATCTGTTGATGTGAGTTGAAGCATAAGCAATTGGCATATCTATGGCATAACTTTGAAAAGTTAAATTTCCTTGAGAAAGGATAATTTCTGGCATAAATACAAAAAAAGCGTGATTAATACAGATATGTGCGTAAAACAGTTCAATCGAGACTCGAACCCGTCATGGAAAGCTGTCCAATTTCATTACTTAACTACTACGCCATACAGCTCTTTACATAAAACGGAATAAAATATAATACATACAACTATAGTTCATAACCTGCTATATCATGTACAAAGTCCCTTTGCTTTGCTAGAAATATGTATAAGAACTCGACTAAATACGAAACTATAAAACTTGATTAAATACATAATGAAAAATAGTAAAATATTTACATGCTCTATCATCTAAAATTGTGATCAATAGTGCGAGGTTTTTTATGTTTCTAATCTATGACATAATCATAATTTCCTAATTTCTTAATGATTTCCTGGTTGTGTTTGTCAGAATTAATTGATGTGAGAGTTTTAGTATTTCTGAGCCAGATCCTAAGGTCTTTGTGTAAAGTGGGGTTCCTTACTAACCAGGGAGCGTTGACTACGATTCTTTGTTTTTTATTCTTTGAATTTTCAATCTTTGCATACAAGCGGTAGCCACCCGGACAGAAGAAACATGAAAAGTGTTGGTCTTATCGCCTGTAAATATAAGATTATTTTAGTAGCGATGCTTAAAAATTATTTTAGTAGCGATGCTCAGTCTGCCGATTAATACGTAAACACTTCCAACATCTTGATTTGCTTCTTTGCAGACATAATTGATGTGATTTTGGAAGGTTAATTTTCTATTTAAGTGAACACCTAGATATTTGACAGGTGTCATGTGCTATTTCAATATTATTAAGTTTGATATTTTGAGAGGCTTTCTGGTGGGGTGTTTTTGAAAGTAAACAACTGTTGATTTTTCAGCATTGATCTTTATCTTCCAGGCTTTGAACCCTGGGTAAATCTTGTCTACAACTGCATGAAGTTTGGAGATCTTGAGATTTCTCAGCATTTTTTTTTTTTTTTTTTTTTTTTTTATAATTTAAATTTCCCTTCTGTTTTACTTTACACGTTTAGCTAACAATTTATAACGTTATTAATTAACCTAATTAAGGAAGCCAAATAAAACTCATCTGAAACACAAGTCCTTGGGTCCGTGGTAAGGTGCATATTCCAACGTCGGAAGAATCCGGAAAGGAGCAGACACAATTCTGCTGTAAGGAAAGAAGAGATAACATGAGTCCCAGCCGTTAGTAGAACTGGTGATGAACCGATACGCAGCTGAAGTTAATACCGGAACAGATGCCGATCGATGATTCCATTTACAGGTAATGCAGCAAAGCTGGCAAACGTTAAGCAGATGATCCGTGGACGCACCTAACATACTCTACCACCACCCAAGTAACTGGAAACAGGTTATGATCTAAAAGTCCGAAATCTGCAGAAAACCACCGAGATAGCGTGGCTTGAAAATTCTAACCGGAACCTCACAGGAAATTCATTCTAACGAAATATGAATCCAATTTCAGTGTAACGATGCTATTGAACTTTTTAAAATGATGATTGCCAGGAGGTGAGAATTTTCCGCAGTAGAAAACGGTGAACGCATCCTCAAAAATCTTGAGAGAAACCATAGATGCGTCGAAGAAAAAGAATCTTGAAGAACGGCGTTATGTTTTAGCCTCCATACTCTTTTTTACCGGGAGTAGGCGATTCTGCCCTACTCAGTTACGAGAAAATGAACAGCAACAGCTCAGCGAGGAAAGAGTTCTCCGAGGGCAGTAGTCCGGTTTTAATTCAAACAGACACCACATTCCTAAAAAATTCCTCAATTTGGGGAAGATGACTTCTTCAAAACGCCAAGAAGAAAACAGTACAAAATTTTTTACCTTTTTTCCCTTAGTTCAAAAACATTCACGCGTCAGCCCCCCCACGTTATCGTCAGGTTGACCCTGAAAGAGCAGCAACTTCTTTTCCCGCGCAACTCATCCCACCGCAAGGCAGGAAATGAGAGTGACCTTAGGACGTACATTATCCAAAATAACCATTTTTACCACCCAGAAAAATTTTCGCCAGGACAACAGAATTTAGACAACTAATTCGGCATAACTCCTACTCTAATAAGCGTATCTTAACCAAAGTAGACTCATATGAAAGATAAATTATTTCTGCTTAAGTAGTATAAATTTCAGATACAAACAACAATATTCAGTATTTTTAAATCACAATATTAGGCAGACTTTTGACCAGATACCATTGTCTCACTGCCCGAGTTACGCGATGAAGATTGAAAAAAAAGCTTTAAAGTTTGCTTACAAGCCCAATTCATTAAGTAACTAATACATTATTTAAATAAAATTACCTTAATTAAATAAAATAAGTGTTGTGTAGTAGAAATTTTGAATACTGATAAGTAATACTTAATATAGTTTTAATTAATTAGAACCACTTAAATTGACTACACAACATTGAGAACTTCAGTCCTACAACAGACAGTCTACAACATTATTAACCTGCTAATGTCATCAGGACTAGATATTGTGGCCACGAACTAAGTAAGATCTCTGTCAATCTTCTTCATAAAACGCTTTCGTAGTGTTTGTACGAGCAAATGTATCATATACTCTACCACCAACGACAGTGCCAACGAGTGCCACTTGAGCCATAATTGCTGCGGTACTGAAATAAGTAATTAATTAAATATTCAAACAGTAACGTATATAAGTATTCAAGCTTGCATATTTTATGTATTCAAGCTTTTATGATATTATATGTTTAATGTAATCTATGTTTAGATACTTAATGTATCCAAGAATTATTGAATATAAGTGTCACCAACCGTACTGAAACACTTATATAATTAATATACATATACGTTACATATACGTTGTAATCAATTAATTAAATGTTTTTAATTACAATCAAATATTTCAAGTATATAACTCGTATTCAAGTGCATAAACAGTATTCATATAACATAATCATGTATCTATTATAACAACGTATGTAAGTACTGAAATAACACAAGTTCCCAATTAATGAATGTGAACAGCTTTAATGTATTCAAGTGTCTTACTGTATTCAAGCTCTCAAGTACGTAACTAATGCATTCATGTAACTTAATCATTTATCCAATGTATTAATATATTTAATTGACGAATCATATTTAAAGTAGTATTGCAAGTATTTCATGTATTTAAGAATTATTAGTATAATTCTTAGTATTTGATGTATTTAAGAATTATAGTTGCGTGCGCAAAAGAACGTCACCAATGCATTCTAAAAGCTAATGCTTATATATCCATGCAGCTAACACATTCATGCAATATCATCCAGGTCCCTATTTGTTCATGCGACTTCACAGAGAAGCAAATGCATTCCCGAGGCAGGTCTCCTGGGACCCGAGGGAGCTGCCGGTTCAAGATAGTAGCAAGCCTGGGACATATACGTGCTTACCTTTGTTATACAGCAAGTGTCCCCATCCTCCATCACCTTTCACCTGTAGAACAACGTGGCGGGAGGTGGTTGGACTTGTGGAAAAATATCCGGAACCGACCACTGGCGGTAGGAGACCCGGTGTTTGATTTGAGGGTTCAGCTGCCGAGGGATGGAGGCTTGCCTCGTCTCCCTCTGTTCAGCATCGGCCTCCTCGTGGTACCCTCTGGAAACCAGACCGGCGCAGGACAAATATCGCTGCGGTCTGACTAAGCGGAATTTCTAGGACCGACCATTTAAATGGATCAAGACTCAGGGTTCTTCCAGACAACTAGCTATACTTGTGTCTAGACCTAGAGCCATCGTATATATACAGTGGTAGGTTCAGGCTTGGCAGGTATCTTACTGGTACTGTCTTGTCTGTCACCTTGGTTGTGGGACGTTACATGTAGATATCAGGGCTGTCCGGGGGGAAGGCGTTGGACCCAGGTCAAGGCTCGGCGATGAATGATGGCGACATATAAAGTCCCCGTGAGTTGATTGGAGAGAGTGGCGCCCCTCGGACAGCCTCTGAAGGCTGAAAGATAAAACTATATAGGGCGGTTTAAAAGTGCTGCTGCGGTATAGAATCCTTCCCTCTGGCTTTCTCTAGAGAAACGTACAATAATTAGACATGTCATTTTCTGCAGCTAATAATCCAAAACTGGTGAGAAGTTCGAAGCCTAATCCGTAAAAAGAATAATCGTTGACAAATTTAGCATTTCAGTAGTCAGATACGAAGTGAAACCTAGGTGAGGGATCTGGAAGAGAATCTTGTTTTGAAGAAAGCCGTGGTAAAGTCTTTTAGAGTGAATCGTTGAAGTTGGGCTTCTGGCAGGCTTGGCATCTGGTTGAGTGAAATTATGGAGCTTAGAGATTGGCTGAAGATAAGAAGAGAGTTAAAAACGATGCAGACTTTGGTGGGGAGAGGGGAGATTCTTTACATGATACCATAAAATTTTGAAAGAATAACATGGGAAACAGTAAGGGGATTTTATGTAAACAAAAATTCAAGAAAACGTTAAATCAAGAGATGGAAAATGGGTTCCCTTTAAGTCAACCATCAATATTTTAGATTTCAATTATTAATCAGAGTATTCACAAATTTCATTCAGATTTTTAAATAGGGTGTATATCTAGACGGGAAGAGAAACACGCTAATGTGACAATCAGCGTAGGTACGCTAAATACAAGGTTGTTTTTACGATTTTGAGGGTGTATATCTGTCTGATTCTTAGAACTCCTGAATTTCGGAGATAATTTTTTAATTGTTTAGGTTAGAAATGTGAGTTTGGTTTTTTTCCTATTACATAATTGATTTCTTATAGTTCCATAAATTCGAAGTTACGAGTTTTATTACTGTTAAATGAGTTTTTTAAGATTTTTCCTTCTTTATGCTAGGTTCAATTGAACTGTTAGCTTCGTGTGTAGGAAAATTTTTGTTTTCATCTGGAACATTGTCTGAGTTAGACCTGGTAGTTTCGCTTTTGAGGACCTGGAAATAAATGAAACCTGGTTTTGTTAATTTATTAGTATCTGGTTTTTTTTTTTTTTAAGAAATATAGAGCATCCGTGATAGAATGCAGGAGAGGGACAAAATTCTCAGATACTGCATTTGGAGTTTTCTAATTTTATGCACGCAATCTATGTTTGGTGAGGTAAAGAGCATTTAAGCAACAGGGTAGGAAGTGGCCACTCTGGGAGTGAGCTTTTGGTAATATTTTTCCATGCTGATTCAGAAAGATAGAATGCCTTTAAGTTCGTAGATTTCCTCATCATTTGTTTTCCGCAGTAGCTGAATCATAAATAATGACGAAGATCCTTTTGTTTTTCTGTATTTTAGCTGTGAATTCTTTTGTATGGTAAAACCTCTATTGGTCAGAGTTAAATTAATTTTATCTTAACTAGTGATGGATGAAAGCCCTCAGAAGACAATTTCAGAATCAAAAGAGTGTGCATTCATATTAGATTCCTGCTGTCCTGTGAGGTCGGAATTTCTTCGGGAGTTGTGAGATTGCCTAAAATCTTAAATCTATTTATTATAGGAATAGCAGTATTGCTTCTATTAATTTTAGGGTGTTTGCACTTTGCAATCTTTAGCGGCTTGTAGGAATCTAGTTTGTTCCGACTTGATGAGGATTATTATTTTTGGATTTACCTTTCGAAGCACTGTTATTAGGAGTTTTAGGCATATCAGTTATACTGTGTGTTGAACCGGCATTATTAATGAAACTTAATAAAACTTATCTTACCCCTCAAATTTTGAGCTTCTTTCTTGACGAGAGAAATGTGTTCGTTTAAGGTGTCGGTGGTCGTAGTATCATTGAAAGCAAAGAATAGGTTAGACTTGACTTTTAAATCTTCAGTTTCTATCTATCTTCAGTTTATCATAGCTATTGTGCAGTTCTTCAACACGCTATATTAAAATCCAAGCGTTTTTTCGAATTCTGGACCAAAGTCGAGTCCGTGGCACTAGCCTGCTCTTGTCAACCAGGAGGAGAACGGGAGCACTGTAAGGCGAATCTTCGCGGTTTGACTGGCTCATAAGAAAACGAAGAGATCCTTCATACACAGCATTTGAAGGTGACTTTTGAAATTTTGATCTTTGAGTTTTAATCCACAAATTTGGCTATTTCAAAGCAATGTTTTGCCATTGCCTCAAATAGAATTCGTTTTATATCTATGCATCAGCATGATGTGATTCAACAAACCGTAATATATCAACTTTTAAATTTAATCTTCCTCTTACTGAGTAGCATATAAAGTGATTGAAAATAGCAAACTCAATTCTGAAAAATATTTTTTTCTACTTTTTAAGCTGATTGATTTAAACAAAATCGTAATTAAATCAAGAGATGTGCAATTAGAAATATTAAATATTTTTATGGAATAACTCTAGTTGGTATACTTAAAAAATCATTGTACACGTTTTCTTTTTTATGATAGCTTCTCTTAAGTGGCTGCCACTGAACCGGCTAGTTCTAAAAAAATTAATGTAGCGAATATAAAGAAAAGTATAGCAGTCCTAAGAATTTATCGAGAATTCTATAGATACTTTGTTTTTTAGACACTTTGTGTTTTTGCTCATGAATTTTATGCTGCGTAATTGTAAAAAAAAGTAATGCTAAAAAAATCAATCATATTTTTTTCTTTTTTTATGAAAATATTTTCATGGAACTTCTCTCTCGAACTGCTAGTTTTTAAAGAATTTTATAACGAATATTAAAAAAAAAAGGAGAGCCAGGTCATAACACTCTATCCGGAATTTTAAAGATACTGTGTTTAAAATATTTTGCGTAGTTGCTCATGAATTTTATATTGCATATGTGCTAAAAAAAGCAGTGCTCATGCTTACTATAAAGTTAAAAAGGGTAAAAAAGTGTTAGCAGGTGTGAGTCCAGTGGCAGACTGATAACCTGCGATGCTCAGCAAGAACGCAAAATATTTAACAGCAAATCCTCCGGTGTGAAGTTAATATCTGAATTCTTTCAGATTTTGTTCCTTTTCATTCTTTCTTTTTGTATTTTCTTTCTCCCTCTAAATCTCTCTCTTTTTATTATTATTTTGTTTTTTTGAAGGGGGTATTTCTAATATTTTAAGCTTTTAAAATTTCTTGGCTTAAGTTTTACAGTAAATAATTTTCAAGGCGTTGAGATTGGTTCTTGAAAATCTCATTTTATTCTTGTTGTGATTAACTTAAATAAATTTAGAATAACAATATAAAAATAACATGTTAATGTTAATTTTATGTTATTATTTACTGAATCTCTATTTCTTCTTCAACAATATTCAAATTAGATTAAGTTTTAATTGCAAGCTATTTTAAAGCTTAGTGACATTCCGATATAACGTGTAAGTCTAACATCGATATATTCCCACCTAACCGACCTGTGGATTTGGTGAGCGAATTTTCTATATACTGGAGAGTAGACTTACACTCAGCCTCTTAGCTTCAAATGAGTTATTTAGTAGTTGAAAGATAGGTTGAATGTTGTACTCATAGAAAAATTTGAATTACTGAAATCCCATGAGCAGTCGTGCCTGGTATTTGTTAATTGTAAGTAGTACTATAAGACATAGCTTTAATAACCTCTTAATTATATTTTATCTATTTTTCCACTAAAATGAATTATTCTAATTAGCTTTATCTAATTAAATTCTAATTAGTTTTATCTATTTTGCTATTAAATATTAGTTAGATTTTAATTCAGAAAGAAAATGAAAACTGCGGTAGCAAGAGAAAGTTGTGCAAATAGGGTAGCTAATTAGATTTTACCTCACAAGCATTGCGAACAATATTTGCATTTTTTGCTAATTTTTATTTATTTATTTATTTAACTCGACAATCAATGAAACACACATAATAGCTAAAAAATGTATTAGGATTCATAATATCAGGTTTTTATATTCATGGCAGCAGAGGCGTAGCTAGGGATTTCAGCGCCCGGGGACAACTGAAGATTTTGCGCCCCTTTCTGTGTGCCACGAATCTAAAACACTTCATTCTAAAATTTCGTACCATCGATTTGGCGCCCCCTGATGCTGCGCCCGAGGACAGATGTCCCTCTTTGCCCCACCTAGCTACGCCACTGCATGGCAGTTATTTGAAAATGTGAGGCTTATGCGAAAATATTCTAATTTTATTTACTGAGTAGTAAAAATACATTTTAAATTTTTTTGTAAACTTTACCAATTATAAATTTTAATTGAGAATACTGATTTTAGTATATTTTTTCAGTGCTAAAAATAATATATCAATTGGAACTGACTGATTGCAACTAATTGCAACAGAATCTGAAATTGATTGTAATTATAGTATTCAATTCATATCAATTTCAATCAATCAATAACTTAAATTTCACATGATAAACATTTATACAGTGATTATTCATAATATTATGTATATATACAACTTACCTCAGCTTATAGATAAGCGACTTAACAGATTTAATTTTAACAAGCATTTTTCGTATGTTGTTTTTGTTATATTTTTAATCAAACTTCTTTAAAGAATTCGGCTCTTAGAGATCAACATTTATTAAATAATGTAACAAAATTATGCTAATCATACTTGGGATATTTCTTGCTTTTTGATTTTTTTAACGTTCCAGAAATTCATTGTTATTCTTGACTTTAGAAATATTTTTAGTTGAATATTTCACATTTTTGGAATATTGCGTTACGTTATCTTGCCATTTATCATACACTGCAAAGCTTGTGATTCAGAGACATGGCAAATGTATTTGCCATTGCACAAGATGCAAGCAATACATCTGTGTGGTACGGGAAACTCTCAGGTTCCTGAGTGTTGCCAGTTGACGGAGAAATGTAAGATCTATTATTTATCTTTTCCCACTGCACTTTAAATTTAAATTTGTTAAAATATTTCTAACTTTTTATGGAATCTTATGACAAATATAAACTTTCGAATCACAATTTGAAAAGAAACACTTTTTTTTTTAAATCATATCTTACTTAAGTGAGTAAGGAATCGTTTATTTCCTTAAATCCCATGTAAATTTATTAAATTTTGTTTTCCACACGATTTTTAAAGACATTTTTCTACATATGAAAGACATATATGTTGTATATTTTTATACAAATGCGTTTGTAATTGCTAATTTTTTACACTAAAAATTTCCCGTTTTATAAATTCCTTTTATTTTTTAACTTCATAAAGACAATACTGCCCCTAAAAAAATAATTGAAAACAAAATCTTCTCATAATGAAAAGAATTAACGTTTTCTTTTTCTACAACTCACACAAAGATCATCTTCAAACCAGAAGTGAATTTATTCATTCAGCTATTCATTATATTCTGTGTATTAAGTAACTTTGAATTACAAAACATTGATCCCAGGGCTAATTGAAAAGCAATTGTAGAAGCTATCGATTATTAATTAGGGTGAGAATATTCTTTAACCGATTACCAATATTTACACAAGGTGTATTTTCCTAACTGTCGGCATTCGAATTTTGATGATCTAAGAAAGCTGTACAGGCTTCCATATTCTTTAAATAGCAGAAGTGAGGCTGTAAAGACGGGAATAAAGTAGAACAAGAGCACAACAACATTGTTATTAAATATCCTTCCCGTGGAGCTTTCTCTCTGAGTTTTTGTACGGTCATCAATAAGACGACAAAATTAGCTGGAGGCGCTAGGAGTTACGGCTCTTAATTTCCGTTTCGTGTAACGTTAAAACGCGCTTAATGAAAAAAAGATGGAAAAAAAGGAAAACACCGCTCGATTAGCTCACACCTGAGGGGATTCGTCGTCCACAAAGGTAAAGTTGGGAGAACTCGGAAAACGTGTGCCAATAGCTCCTAAAGGGATCGTACGCAAACTTAAAATTTTGTAAACAGTACTTGTTTTACTGTAGGCATACACTTGAAAAAAAAAAAAAAAAAGCTGATGTTAAATTCCATTAATTGCTTTTTGACAGTTATTGATCTTTTAGAATATTTTTTTAAAGTCTAAAAAAATTAAAATTACCACTAAATAAAACTCGACAAATTTATAAATATCTCTCGTATTTAAAGTGAATCTGCTGAAGCTTAAAATTCTATTTAAACTACATAAATATTTATTTCTTTGAATTTTTTGTTTACTTTCGCTAGAAGAATTAATTATGTGTTTAAAACTCCCAATTAAAATTGCGATTTTTATTAATAATACATAGTAATAAAAATTCACTATTGGATCAACCTTCTTTTCTCATCAAGGTTTTGATGAATTTTTACATGTAAGCTTCTGCAACAGAAAATATTTATATGAAAGAAATTAAAAATTAAAAGTAATAGGAAGAAACACATTAATCTTCAATAACGTTATTTTGACTATACATGATCCCCCTGGGGTGCAGTACTGGCTTGATTAGTATCATGACAGTGTAGTCCGGGGAGGAACTCATTTTGAGCTTGGCGGTTCCAGAACCCACAGAGAAGCCCGTCTGTACGGTTGGACCGAGAAGGGAAAAGCAATAGGCCACCATGCTGGTGGAATCAGTAGCCACCGCGGCTCTGCCTCTTGACCCGGATTCCGTGTAAAGTCACGGTCTTGGTAGCAGCGCGCTGCCAAGGACAGTCCGTGGTCATCACAGGTATTCCGTATAAAACCCGCAGCCGGTGGACTGCCCACGTAATACTGGCGGGGAGGGGGCCTCCAAACGACCACTAAACTTCCAGACTCATAGATGCCACACATCATGGTAGTCTCAGTTCACCGGGAATGGTGACCTTGGTTGACCTGTTCAACCACGAGGAGAGAGATCTTTGAGATCTTTTTAATCTTTCGCCCTTAAGTGTGGGACGAGGCGGCGGTGTAGCTGAGATACTTTAATGCTCTCATGATGGGCTCTTTTTGCCTGATAACTACCTCCCGCCTAATACGGAGGCTTTTAAGGAGTTCATGCCCAGTAGTACGTATTCTTTAGTTAGTGGAGCCTGTAATTCATTAACACTGGTTACTATATATGCACCCTAGGGGGTCGAGGAAGGAAATCATGTGAAGCTACTAGCTAGGATCTGTGCCCAGGCAGTTTCGGCTACGGGCGTATAAAACATTGAGCTCGTCAGCTCCCCGTGATCTCTTGGTGTTTGCAGGGCGACCTGTCCTCGTTTATTCGAGTGACCTGCAGGGTGAGGACGTATAAACCATGTTGTTATGTCCTATACGACATCAGAGTATTGGCAGGTAGCATCTTTGAGGGCCAGTCAAACTTCCAGGTGAATTAAGTCACGCCTCACAAGCAACACCGAGAACAGGGTATGGTCACCCCTCGAGCCCGGTTCGAAGGTGAGGTTAAGGAATTTTAAGTAGTCCGTTGAACCTAGGAATGTGGCCCTGGGCGCTCGGCAAAAGAAGTATGTTTCACCATGTGACTTTTGCCTGGACTATAACCCCATTTGCTTTGGACTTTTACCTCTTAATATCACCCTAGTATTGGGGATTTTCAGTTGGGACTCCAGTCTGTTTAGTTGGATTCAACTGCAAGAGCACGTAGAAAGATTGCTGTTGAAGGCAGATTAACCCTCCAGGCGGCAAGGCCGTATATATGCGTTCGAAAATAATGGCTCTCATAGCGGCAAGGCAGCATATATGCGTCCAAATATTTTGGTCCTCATGGCGGCAAGGCAGCATATATACGTAAACCTAAATTTTGGCACGAAACGGCAAAGCAGCATATATACGGCTTGTCTCAGAATGCCCTCCCCTCACTGCTCTTAATGTAAACTGACAGGTGATAATTTTTCTCTGCGGGAGGTAGTTGAGGAGAGGAAACTATCTATTCGCTAGGGGCAAATGGGTTTTATCGTTAGGTTTTGAATAACAGTTCGAAATAAATAGCTCGTTCAAAACTTCCAGCTGTTCCAGCTGTTCTGTGCTTATACCAGCTATAGTAAACTTAAATGTTTATATATAAATGTAAAGAGAATTTTCATTTTCCAGCCTAATTATTCTCCAAATTTTAGATGCAGTTTGGCAAAATGTAATTGGAATTAAAATTAAAATTGCAAGATACTGCAACAATATTTTGAAATATGTGATTTCAATTATATTGCAATTGTAATTAGCTTCGCAATTACAATTAGAAAGTAAGTACTTTTTAAATGCAACAATAATGTATGTAATTGCATTTTAATTCTTAAGTCTTACAATTACAATGCAATGATAATCACAAACATTATAATTATATAATCTAATTACAATTGCATTTTAATTCTTAAGTCTTACAATTACAATGCAATGATAATCACAAACATTATAATTATATAATCTAATTACAATTAAAAATTTTATTGCATCTAATCACAACTAAGGTAATATTAGCTAATTACATCGTAATTTTAACTCCAATTGCAGTAGGTAATTATAAATACGTAATTAGGAAAGTAATCGTTTCTGATAATTAGAATTACTTAACATAGTGAAATTATGATCATAATTGTAATTCTAAGTGTAGTATGCAATTGTAATAAAATTATCCAATTACTAAGTAGTTATAGTTAAAAAGTAGCTGTTTTTTAATTACAATTACAATTTACGTAATTTCATTTAAATTACAATTACTCTGTATTTGTGAAATCCAATTTCATATTCAATGCAACTGCAATCATATAATCTAATTACAATTAGACTGTCATTGTAACTCCAGTAAGTAATTATAATAATGTAATTAGGATAGCAATTGTTTCTGATAAAAGCAGTTACGTAGCCCAAAAAATCATGATCTTAATTGCAAATGTAATTGCAGAATGCAATTGAAAACACATAGTAATTGGAATAATATTATGCAATTATCTTGTAATTACAATGTAACAATTTTTAATTACATATACAATTTACTCATATGCATTTTAATTATAATTGCATTTTAATTGTGAAATCTAATTGAATAAACAGTATAACTGTAATTATATAATCTAATAAAAATTACAATGCAATTGTAATGACCTCTTAATTAAAATTGCGCAGCAGATGATTGTAACTATTTAATCAGAAAAACAACTGCCCCTTATAATTTCAGTGACATAGGCTAAGGAAATCGTGATAATTTTTGAAAATTACAGTCAATAATATTATATTCGAAATGTTTCTGCATTTTGGATAATGAGTTTTTAAATAATACAACGGGATAATCACCTATAAGAAAAATATTAATATTTTCTGTCATGTCTTTTGAATCATCTTACATATATTGTAGTTTGTGGTACCAGCATAAATAGGAGTTCATTTAAAGGAAATATTTTATATAGACCGAAATGCACATAACGTAAGTAAGCAAATATGTATGTTTATGATCTTCGATATACATGTGAACTTAAATTACAAGATTAAGGGAAAGCAAGCAAAGAGTTTATGCCAGTGCAAAGGGATGTTTTCGCAAAGGATTTGTAACGGGACGCTTGTCTTGTTTACATTACACAAGAAATAAATCATAAAAATTACATTTATCCTTTTCTTTTCAGAAAGGTTTGGTTTGGCTTATTTAATTATGGCAAAGCACACTAGGCCTATCTGCCTATGAGGAGGGATGCCTTCGTGGAGGACTTTCTAAGGGAAACTGGCTCGTATACACGTTACACATGGGGAAAACCACGAAAACACCCATGCAGCCAGCCCGTTCGCGAGATTCGAACCTCGGACCGAACTACCAGTGTTCAGCGACTTTACCGCTCGGCCGCTGGTGGGCCTCTTTTCAGAAAGGAGATCATCAAGGACTAAACTAAGCCTCATAATTTTATCCAACCTATTGCTTTAGCTGGTAAAAAAGGATTCTGATCAGCAATCAGTATGCTTAATTGCTGTGTGTATTAGAAATTTTACTAAATCCATTTATTATGAATTACCGCCCAGACAGTAAAGCGGTTCGTGACTCTGGTTGCCGTACCGAAGAGCCTGGGTTCGAATCCCGGATAGGGCATGAATGTAATTTCTTCGTCCTCTTCATAGGTGGCAACGGTGGTCCACGTATTAGTTCCCTCCTTAATAACATGACCGGCCTTAGTAGTGATCAATGTCTATAAACGGCTACTACCTGCCATTGAAAAAAAAAATTACGAATTGGTCTTTTATTCAACATAACACACATTTGTATTCATGTTACACATAAGGAAATCCACGGAGCTATCTAAACATTTAGGTTGTTTGCCAAAATGGGCATCCGATTTGAACTAGTAGTATTCAAAAGACGACTTATTACTCTGCTGAGCGAAAAACCTAATTGCTTTTGAAGTTATATTGTAATTCGAACAATCATTGTATTACAATTATTATTATTTTTCCCCAATGGCAGATTGTGAACAGTTACAGTGCAACACAGTCCATTAGTCTATACAAGGCCAGAAGTTGCAGTCACTTTATTATGGAGGCATATAATATGTGGGCCACCATCGCCTCCTATGAAAGGACGAACAGTTAAAGCCATGCCTTCTCCGGGATTCGAACCCAGGCCCTTCGGTATCTCAGTCAGGCTTCCCTAACCACTATACCATCTGGGCGGCACAATTACAATTATAACTGCATTAGTTGTAGTTTTAACTACAATGAATTACCAGCTTTTCTCAGTCAATAACAGATAGCTTAAACTTTAAAGATAAATGGAAGGTTTTATAATTTGTCGAATGGCAATATTCTAAGAAAGTGTAGTCTCCAGGATGGTCGAAGTTTAATTACAGTCTTACATTTCGCATACTCGCAGCACTTGCCCAAAGGCTGTTCCAAGATTATTTCTGTTCACCTCATCCATTAATTTTGGAGCAGAATCATGTCTAGAGACATTTTTTTCTGAGGACAGTATTTTATATAATAGAAAGAAAATAATAATAATGCGTCTCCTCAAGGTGCAGGAAACAACAAGTACTGATAAATTTAATTGAAATTATAATTATAATTTTAGTTAATACAAATACAATGTTACTTTAACGGTTAGAATTACATTATAGTTCTAATGGCAAAAATATCAAATGAGTGTTATAGATTAGTATACTTTTACTTATCACAATATTAAACTTTTAATGCCGTTTTATTTTATTTAGCTTATCACAATATTGAGCTTTTTAATACCGTCGGTACTGAAAAAATGTTTTACTACTGTCATGAAATGTATATTCGATAATAGTTTCTCATTGATGTTTTTCTTATATATTTTTCTGCATAATTCATAAATGTTTGCAATGGAAATAATTCTGAGGCTTTTATAATACTTCTAAATTTTCATGAAATAAAGTTCCATTAAAGTTTACTTGAAGGAGACTCTCAGTGCAAGCACTCGAAAAGAAGTTATGCTACATTTACATATTATGAAACGGTTGAATGTACAGCATTTACTTGTAACAGCGGTGCTCAATATATCGCGTTTTCTGAAAGAATGCATATGTTGCCTAAAATCGAATTTAAATCACTATAATCAGAATAATTGGCTAAAGTATTAAATTGTAATTTTTACAGCATCAATCGAATTAGTGGATTTTATTGAAGATAAAAATGTGTTGATATTGACAAGCTATATTAGTTTTTGTACTATAATGAATGCTAGCTAGTAGCTATATGAATATAATGAATGTACTATAATGAATTCTACCTAGTAGCTACTCTAGTTAATAGCTAGAGTAAAACTCAGGATATGGTAACATTAAATAAATAAATAAATAAAATTAAAAAAAAAGAAGAAGCAGAAAACGAAAGCGAAAAGGAACTGAATACATTCGGAAAGAGAAGGCTTACTATGGTGAAACATTAGAAACGTGTAGACAAAGTGTTAATACTATATGTGAGAAAATACTAAGGACAAATTGAAATACATCATAGCTACGTTTGGTACTTTCTATATTATTTGTATCAATATTAATATAAGTACCGAAAAATACTTAAAAAATAGGTATTTTCGAAACTTTAAAGGAACAAAATCGCAATCTGAAAATTTATAGCAGCGGAACTTTTGAAGTAATTTCATGCCTTCTGAAGGTCGCCATGAACATAACAATTTATAACTGTCAGCTTTTACAACTAGGAATCAGATAAACTCTATTGTCTGGTAAACCGGACTGTCTAGTAATGTTTTCGGTACTGTCTAGTTTCCGGGAATGGCGATGTATGCAAGCTTTTCCCTCTTTCTGCCCTAAGAATAAACAGCTCATAGGGGAATTCTGAAAAATATATAACACTTTCATATATGTACTCATACCTTGATATTCACAATAGCGTTTCTTTATTTAGATAGCTTTGAGCATGCAAATTCAGTAAAAATCAGAAAACAAGTATCATACTTATAACAAAGCAGGTTATCTCAGTAAATGAAGGGAATTAAGTACCGGCGATGGCAAGATTTTCCCATGGTTTGAAGACTAAGTAATTTATTCCTTTCAGAAAATTTTCTCGGAAAGCAAATCATCACTTACGGATAGAAGAATGTTCTAAGAACTACGGGATAAATTTATAATGGGAATAAAAGAATGAAAGAAATCGGAAACTCTTTTCTAGTAATCATTTTACTCCTCGAAAGTTGGTTTCAGTATCACCCTTTTAAGGAAATGACACATGAAATGGATTTCAGAAACTGAATCTCGAAATCATCAATAACTATCCAAAATTCTGCATTTGTAAATATTTATCTAATTTGCATTTCAACCAAATGTTGAAAACAAAGCGGAAAAAAATCTCCTTACAAAAGGAAAAAAAAAAAAAAAAAGATTCCTCCCATTTTTTACAGTGATATTCCATTAAATTATATCAGAAAATCATATGACTGATGGATGCAATAAATACTAATTTCAGACATGTTGCCTGTTTATGTTGTTAACTCTCTTTTGCAACTGAACACTGGTAGTTTTGCCTAAGTTTGAATTCCGGCGAATGCGTTCGTTGCTTGGTATTTTGGTGAATTTTAGGTTGAATATATCAAACCAGTTTCCCTGAAAAAGTCATCTACAAACGCATCCTTTTCCTCAAGCAGGTGCCCATCGTATGCTGCCTGACGAATGTGCAAGAATTTTTCTTCTTTTACACAGCTTTCATAATCATATATTACCCACCAGCGGCCGAGCGGTAAAGACGCTGAACACTGGTAGTTCGGTCCGAGGTTCGAATCCCTCGAACGGCCTGGCTGCATGGTCGTTTTCGTGGTTTTCCCCATGTGTAACGTGTATACGAGCCAGTTTCCCTTAGAAAGTCCTCCACGAAAGCATCTCTCCATTTATGCAGATAACCCTCGTGTGCTTTGCCTTGAATAGCACCAAACCAATAATACCATAATCACACATTATATTATTGAACATTTTTAATTTGCAAAACTATAAGTTATGGAAAACTCAATGACATATTTATTTAGATTAATAAAAAGATTAAAATTAAATGCGTCATCGACATCATTTTGTTAGTAATACCATTATATAATCTATTGTACTTTTTTTTTTTTTCTTTTTTTTTAGTGTACTGGGGAATTAAAGAAAATTTCTCAAAAGTATCATCATGTTTTCGTAAACTGATATATAGTGTTAAATTATTATATTAAATTTCAGTTTATTATAGCAGAAATCGTAAATAGCTGCATTATGTATAGCTCTTGCTTCGCTGAGCTTTCAGAAGTTAATCTGCGTCCATCCGCATAATCGAGGAGCAGGTCGATTTGTTTCTCAGTGCAATCGCTGTGGGATCTTAATTCTACTGACCGATGTTCTATAAATTTAAAATATTTTGCCCTGCCTAAATTCTGTAGCTCTCTACATTCTAAAACTTTTGCCGTTGTCAAGTGCCAAATTCTTAGAATTTCGCCATCCCTAAATTTTCTTGTTCGATGCCTCTTTAAATTCTAAGAATTTTTCAGCCATTAATCTGCCTCCTGGCCAGACGTGTTTTTCGATGCCACATATGTCACTGAAAAAGTTGAAAAATCGGAATTTGAAAAGCAAACTTTTCATCAAATAAATTTTATCGATTAGCAGTGCTATGGAAGCATTAAAACATTTATGTAATAAATACGCAAATACTTCAGAAACATTTTTTTCTCTCTACTGAAGAAAGGCCTGTCTCTGACTACCTGCGAATTTGATTAAGTTTTATACAAAATCTACGTCAAAGCGTTTCTTTTTGGCCTAATATTAAATTTTACATTGGCATGTTCCTGTCCCTGCTTGATGTTGACAAGATTTATTCAAAACTTACTGTTCTTATTTTTTATTTTAAAACAAACAATTTAAATGGAAATCCTCAGCTTGCTTTTATTTATTTAAATAATAACATTTGATAATGTGAATTGAGATTTCTAAGTAATTTGCGTATTTGAACCCAAAAAAATTTAAACACCAATTTTGAAGCTTTTGTTTTGGTTTGCTTTATTTTTCCTTCAAAGCACGGGAGAGCTATCTGCCTAAAGGAAGGAATGCCTCCGTGGAGGACATTCTAAGAAAAACTTACTCGTGCCCACATTATGCACAGAGAAAACCACAAAAATTCCACTTTGAAAGGTAAAAGTGTCTAATTTGTTAGAGCGAGATTTTCCTAACAATGAATTTTAGCAATTTAATACAAGTGCTATATTTAATTAAGAATTAAAACAATGTTCTTTTGTGATTTACGTAAGGCAACTCTTTCTGTCAAAAATAATCATATGAAAATGCACCGAATTTCAGTACCATGTAATTTAGTTCGGAAAGTGAGAGGTATCTGTGACATCTTGTCTATATGTAGAAAATTTTTAATAAGGTTATTATGACTGAAATTTGTTTCAACATATTCAATATTTCATAACTTCTATCAACCAATAAATGCGATAAAGGTAAACTCCCCTTTTATAAATATGAAACAAGATAAACGAAATAAATTTGTGGTAAAATGAATTATGTCGAAATGACTGACACTGAGCATGTGTTTGTTATTTTAATAGTAATTTAATTAACAATTACATGTAGCTTTCAATAGGAATTAGGTATTTTAAGCCTCTTATAAATTTTTTCTTAGCGTTAAAGCTCGATAACATGAATCAAAAGCAGAAAATTAGTTAAACTATACTGCCTCACTAGTCGTAAGATTATATTACTGAAATATGCATATAAAAACAAATTAACATTTTACAAACGTACATTAAAATACCGAGACGCAATAAAAATTAATAACATTTATACTTAAAAAGCAACAAAGCCGGGCTCATGTGAATCACTAGAAGAGGCGCCAAATTGGCTATACGAATTCGAAAATTACTTTAATTATTAGAGGAAATAGGCTTCGTCAAACTTAAATCAATAAAACAAACCAAAAAAATTGCAAGAAAACCTGGAAATTAATGCAATATGCATTTCAGTGTTATTTCTTATTTATCAAAAACGAATTTTTTAACGTTTTCATTTGAAAATTATAAATAATTGGCTACATTATTTCTCTGAATTTATAAAACTACGATTAAAAAATACTTTAAGAATTATGGTATAATTATGCTATAAGAGTTATGACATTTTGATTTAATACAATTACTTTTGCTTAATACAAGTGTAGCTATTTTTATATTTATATGGACGCGCATTGACCTTTCTGCCTCAGGTGAAAAATTATCTTGGCACGGCTCTGATAAGCAATTAAGATTAGAAATATGCACAAAATTAGTAACAAGGCAATACAAAACTTCCTTTTCTGTTTTGGATTTCCAGAAAAAAATATCTTTTTTCGTCTAACCAAAGCATGGACACAAAACGTGTTCCTTCCTCCGTAAGGGCAAAAGCAGCCCATCTGCTTACTGGCCTCTAGGCGGTAATCAAAGGACAGTAGGAAACAATCACTTAAGTGAAACGACTTGTTGATCGCCCTACAAGAAGGGGGGAAGAAAATCTAACAAAGGCCGTTTTCAGGACAATTTTGGTTCACACTAAATGAAAAAAAAATTGTAAACATGGTTAATTTTTACTGCAGTTTTCGAGACGTAAATAGATTTGAATGCGAGCCGCCCGGTGGGTTAATGAGCAGAACACATTCAGAGAAAATAGTCAAAATACCTTGCGAAAAATTAGCATTGCAGTAACACTTCTTTCTATAACACCGTTGATAATAGAATAATTTTCTGTGCCATAACTCAAAGAAACGTTATACAGTATGTTACTAATGCCTCAGTTGGCTACTTTAAGATGGCAAAACACACGAGGATGTGCTTTTTGAAGGGAAAGGATTAATCGTTCAGGACCTTTCGAAGGAAAACGAGCATGTATTCATGTTACACATAGAATAAACCACGAAATTCAACAACGCAGCCAGCTTGTGCGCCAGTTTCGAATCTGAGGCGAACTAAGCTTATTTAATGTTTTGCAATCGTTCGTTCATCGGTAAGAACATCAACTGATATATGTTATAGAGTAAAATATGTTTCCAGTTTAACTGACATAAAGTATCAAGTGGGTATAGTATTCTCCAGCTGTTTTCGATATTATCAACTCAGCCGAAATAATTGAGTGAAAAGTAATTAATGAGTTAGATAGATGATTAAATTATAGATGTAGAGTTTTTATTTAATCTGGATAAAATATTAAAAGAGAGACAAACGTTCTTCAACTCGAAATTTCATTTTAACGGAGGATTAAAAATCTACAATAAATAAATAAAAATAATTAAAACAACTTACAAATAAATTAATTTCAATACTTCATTTAAATGTCATGTTCGTAATGTGAAAAAAAGAACAATAGTAATTTTACAAACTTCAGCATGATGTTTTTCTAAACATAAAATTCGGTAATGAATAATCTTAGACGCATGCAGGTTTAAAGTACTATCGATTTCTATAGCGACATACAAATGTCTAGTTTCCTAATGAAGAATTTTATTCTTGCCAACCAGTTTATCAGGGTCAATGTTCCTTCTAACCTTCTTCGGGAACATGCAAGGACCTGACTCGGAACAGAGAGCTTACTAAAGCTATGTTCAAAACTGTGAGAAGTAAACAGGATACACAAGAAGGGTATACAAAACCCTTTATTTTTCTCTATTTACAATGACTTCCGTACTTCGGAATACACCGACCCGCTACTTGGGGTCAAAACGTAAAAGTATAAAAATAAAACTAAACTCTAATTTAACTTTAGAATAATAAACGTGGAAGATTGGCCTTATAATGACAGGAAGCGTATGTAGTACAGAGAACTGTGAACACTACAATACGTTTAAATTTATCAAGAGGATTAAAACCTCTGGCCTGGAAGGCAAACAGCAACTGCGTAACTTCTAAGGCCTGCTTCGACTAACTGCTTCCTCTCTCTCGTTTGGCAAAAAGCCACAACTTAAATACTTGGCGTTCGCCAAGTATTTAAGCCAGAATTCCGGCCAGAATTATAAGCGTTAAAAACCTTAACGCTTATAATTCTGGCCGGAAGTAGAAAATAAGAAGTGATAGTAAAGATTTAAAATAAAATAAACGTTAGTAAAACTTAAGATCCTTACAAGTTTTATATTTTACTTTGATCGTTACTCTTCCGTACAACTTTAAATTTCCTTAAATAATCACTTAAGTGTAATAAATATTCTTGGAAAGACTCTGAAATTAAAACAATTCCTGGTAGTTCAAATCATTTCATCTTAACACTGAGATTAGTTATTTTCCGATAACTTAATAGGGATAATATAGCACAGGTTTAGTTTCACTATCTGTAATTTCTCATATAAATCATATTCTTCTCGTAATGATTAGGAATATAAGATATTTATTTTGTTTTTATAAAAAGCATCGAAATATAAATAATTTACTCTCAATTTTTTTGTTCTTTTAGGTTATTGCCTTTAGGTTATAGAGCTTATGTTACAATTTGAAACTTTAAATTTACTGTTATATTTTATTAGACATAATGACATACTGACTGATTATAAACTAACTGAAAATTTTAAGACACATAGGAGATATATTAATGTTAAGTCAGAACAATTTTATTGTTTTTATAAATATTTCCTTAAACCATATTTAATACAATTATAAATTATTTGAAAACATTACGTGGTATTTTTTCATCAATGACAACTTAGAATAAAATTATGTACTTATTAAAATTATCGCGTAAAGTTAGGTAATTTTAACCTAAAGTTTTACTGTTTACGGAACGAGATTTTTCGAGCGGCAAATGCAGGTCTTTGTTTACAACCTTAAAATAATTGATACTTTGTTATGTAACTCATAGTTACAAAATTTTTATCTGTTCCCCTAGCGAGCATTATTTAGTATCTCTTTTCAACGTGTCTCATAAGTGGTTATTTCAGTAGAATACATCCGCATCAGCGAAACTAAAAATAACGGAGAAAGGAGGTGAAAAAAAAACCCTAAATCGCCATTTTTAAGGTATAAAAAATAGCAGTTTAGAAAAATTAAAAATCATTTATCCTGCTCTTATTTAACTTCAGTCAGAATGTTGCCTCACATTAATTACATCGGGCTAATTCAAAGCTGGGGTTCCAGTGAGCGGTCGAGTATTTTGATATGAAGTGAAGAGAAAAAAGCTGGGGGAAAATTTTCAATTTTTTAAACATTTATTCATCACTGTCACACGTTTCTTTTTTTAAATGCCGAGTTAGTTACATCAACCTTATAAATTTTGCTCATTCGTTTCATTTTTAATTATCCATCATTTTACAAACATTAATCGTGAAGCTTCATTAAAACTGAATTTGGTTAACTTTTATATTAATATGTTGCTGAGTTATTAGGTTATTTTGCAGCAGGAGACGTGAACGATGTGCAGTTCCCTGGCTGATACTGGAACCCGTGGACCTTACGAATACGGGTTGAGTATGCTTCTAGTCACACCACGAAGGCATGCGGAAAGAAGGGAGGAATCACCTTATATGCTCCCAATTTCGAAGGGCGACTGGATATTAGGGGGCCTAATCGTCAAATTCTCGTGGTGACATATTACCGTCACTACCTTTAGTTCGGCCGTCATTTGTAGAGTCATTAGATTATTTTGAAGCAAGAGACTTGAAAAATGTGGAGTGCCCTCACCGGGACACGAAATCTGTACCTCTCGAATACGCGCCGAGTATATTTCTAATTGCACCTTCTAAGGCATGCGGAAAGAAGGGAGAAAATACCTAATAATGTTCACAACCGAAAGCTGACACAGTGCGTCCGTTCACATGCCGGTTGTACCTACATTTGTATGCTTTTAAATTATTTTCTGCTCTTTTCTTATTTGAACATAGATGGTTACTCGGAACTGTTGCATATTTGATAGAACTCTATTGCATATTTGTTTCTGAACTCAATAACATACTTGTTGTATACTCATGTACAGGATGTTTCGAAACTCATGGGTAAAAATTTAAGGGGTCATAAAGATGCATATTAGAAATGCCTTCACGAGTAAAGGTGCATTTATCCTTGAATAACCATAATTTCGTATGTGGCGATTAGGCGATTAATCTGCAGGTATCAAGGCTTGCACTTTCTATATATGGTAAGGGTGTGATCCAGCGTCCTGTAATCAAGCACGCGATGACAAAGGATCCCGTTTCACACAGACGTCGATGCAATCGCTCGAACAGTTTTCGGTTTGACACGTTTCTTCTCCAAAAACACTGCATGTACAGTCTTTCGAGCTAAACTCTAAACTAAAATAAATCCGCTCTAAACTAAAATAAATACCGTTCTAGAGCATTACCATTCGCAAGACCGTACATAAAATGCATGTCCGCCTTTTCCCGATTACTGTACGTCGACATATCTTCTGAAATCCATGCTAGAAATGACGATGTGTAAGAAATCTCGGGCTTTATGTTTTCAATTACAGCGCCGTTTAGCGTTTCACTGCTTTATTTCCTCCCATGCGTTGTATTGTGAAAATTGCTTGTTTAGGTATTTTCTGCTACCCCTTAAAAGTCTACCTATGAGTTCTGAAACACCCTGTAGTTGTTGGAACTCAATAGCATGGAAGCAATACTCACTCGGCCTAAACGTTCATAAAAAGAATCATACATGTGCGTTACGTTATTCTTCATTATTCTTATGCGAACCATTGAACATGAATTTGAGCAGTCTGTTTACAATATTTCTTTAGTGAAAAAATCAAAAAAAATATGGTTTCAAGCTCTAATCATTTAGTTATCATATTTACGTTTTAATAAACAGAGGATCCATTTCAGAAAGCCAAGCATATTTTTTAGTTCCTTCCTTTACGAGGAAATACCTAAATATTACATGCATTTGCTACACCAGTAAGTAACACTCGGTTATTTTGGTAGTAACACTCGGTTATTTTGGTAAGATGATCAGTAATGAGTTATCGCTCAGCTAGAAAGTAAATTCATTTTGCCAATTAATAGTATGTGTTTACCAACGTGTTAAAATGTGTTTACCATTGAAAATAAAGAAAAAGCTATAAAAGCATTACTTTGGCAAGAAGTAAAAGAACTTTTCTACTAGCGATGATTGAGAGCATCTCAGTCTTCTCTTCAAAACTGTTATGTACATACGTTGAGTTAAAATTTATGGAAATCCAAATTCAGACTTTAATTTTAATAGCATTTACAATAAATCTATAATAAACTACTTAAAATAAATACCGCTCTAAACTGCTTCAATTTAAAATTAGTCCATATCTTATGATTCTTGCATAATGCTAATGCCGCGGCATTTTACACAATGCTTCAGTAAATAGCAGCTTCAAATTTAGCAAAAACTTAAACTGGGGTATAAGGGACAAATTTACTTCAAGCTAAATCATCTGATCAAACCTTACATTTCATATACGTCGCATCGGGGTTTTTATATTGTCAATCCGGTTGCTGCTAGCTACTCTTTCTATTGAAACTGATTTTTAAACATCTAGAAAAGACACAAATTTAATCAAGAATGCATACGTCCAATGAAATTTAGCACATCGCTATGTAATTCATTTTAAGTAGTATGTGCTTCTAAAGAATAAGTGCTGAATCGACCACGACTGCAACAACTTCTTTACTCATTCCGTATGTCAACAACTTACAAATTATTTCATATCTATATATAGCGAGAGATCCAGAAGTAAACAATAAAGATGAAATGGTATAATTCTAAAATTATAGACAGTAGCAAAATATGGGTTTCATAGAAACACTAAAAAATTGTTGCTATTTTAAATAACGAAAACTTTTATTACCAGAATTCAGTTGATTTACTATTCAGAGTTGTTACATTTTCCCCCGACAGGTTGCGCTTTAGCTGTCTTGGAAACGTAGAATTTCTAATCGTAGTGAGTGACGAGTTGGGCTTTTAAACAGCTGGTAAACGATGAGGACTGACAGTCAAACATAATGTGGACCGACAAGGCGAACCTTCCACTTAACGGACATCTAAATACACACAGCTGCGGCATCTGGGTAGTAAAGAACATAGATGTCATTTTGGAAACTCATTTGCAGCAGCCAAGACCCACAGTGCGGTGCGGATGCATTGCGTTTTTCATCACAGGCCCCTTTATTATGAGGAAGTCTTCAGCAGTACATTTCGAACTGTCTCTATTACAGTCAGGCGTTGTGCAGCGTTTTTAAGACCTATCATTATTCTTTCCTTGAAAGGAAGACAAGTCAAACGTAGTTTATCGTTCATGCATGTTGGAGGGTATACACTCAGATTCTGCACCAGCTGCGATCGATATTTGGTGATGACCTGTCCTTATTTCCATTTTGCCTGGCGAATGACTATTGATTACTCCAAGACTTTACACCTTGCTAGTTTTGGTTATGCAACTGCCAATTGATCAGTGTAAAAATGCGGGACGAAGTTATTAATCAGATTGAAACAAGTCTCATGAATTCTGATGAATGTTGGCCGTCACAATGAATATTTGTACTTAATTCTAGCTGCTTTGCGAACTTTGGAGAACATATGTAGGAACCCTTAACACAACTGGAAGACAACCTGACGATTAAACATTCAACTGTCTGGCAATAAATCTTTTGTGTGAAGAACTTCGAAGCTTTCTGTGCATTTCTGTAAAATCCTCGTTCGTCTATACATTTGAAAATATTGAATTTTCAATTTTCATGTTAATTTTGAATAATTCGGAATATATGCAAGAGAGAAAGTTATTTTTAATCTATACGACACTTCATAAACTAATATAAGGTAGTATGCAATGTATTCAAGACTGCATAACTTGAAACCTTGTATTAATAAATTGTTTCATATAAAATTGATTCTTCTAAATTACATAAATTTTACATTCAGAAATACGATTGTTAATGTTGGACATTAATGCGTTTGTTAATTATGCGTTGCCCAGCTCATAATTGACAATATCAGAAGGATTTTTCAGCTCTTATTGCCCTTTGTATTTTGCATTTTACCGTTTACCTGCTTACCACATTTTTTAAAGGTGGCTTTGATTTCAAATTGCTGTGAATAATTTGACCAAGAGATGGCATCGCTTTTAAAACATTTTTTTTTAAAATTCTTACGTCTAGATACAGTATGCGCCGCTTATTAGAATGGAAAGGCACGTGCGTTAGAACGAAGTGTAATGTCAGGCTGTTCAAGAAGAAAAAGTAAATAAAATACGTAAGCATTTTCTTACAAACGAGCTTTTCGTTAATTAACGTGATATGCAGACCTAAATTGCAAAGGGTCTTTAAACGTTCTAGAGCGATTTCGCTGTTGCTTAATTAACATTTAAAATATAAAGAGTACTTATTTAAATATTCGATTGGTTTCCATGACGAAAGGGCTTTTCGTAAAATTTCCAGGGGTATTGATTTCTATTCATCTTCTACTACTTCCACGAGTCCATCAATCGTCAATCGTGGTGAGTTTGTGCTTAAGAAGATCTCTTATCACGAAGCCAAAGGCGCAATAGTCCATAGGTGGAATTTCAAGGGACTTCGCCGAAATACTCTGCTTCATACTCTGAAAAAGCATGTAGATATATATTATTAGTCTTAATTTTTTCAAGGAATACTGTGGTACTTTCCGAAACATACCTTGTTGCTTTGTCTTGGTGAAGTTTAACTTTTTGCTTAAATTTTCGGGTTCAGGAAATTTATGAAATATAAATATATGAATAATATGAAAGCTGCAATATTTTTATTGAAGTCCTTAATCACATTTAAAGGATTATTTATTAGCAGAAGACTAAGGATGAAAAAAAGGAAAATGGAAAAGCTGTAAAATTCATTGCACTTGATAGAATTCATAACATAGGGTATCTCAAGACATGATTTACACATGCTTAGATACATATATATATATACACATGCTTAGATCACATATCTAAGCATGTGATTTAAACATGCTTAGATAATTTAAGATGTCAAACAGTATTAACAGGAAAGTCACATTTCGTTCCCATAAATACTAGGATCTACAAGTTTAATGGTGTAAATTAAGTTATTATGTATCTCGACACATTAATAAATTTATTGTGGCAGAAATTTATTGCAAACATCGTGTAATGAAATCCCCTTAGCGTTACGGTTTAAGCCCTGAAATTTTAAAATTCATGAAAATGTCATGAATAACTGGATAATTTCTTGATTACAATTAAAAAAGGCTCTCTCACTTTTTAACTTGAATTTTTTTCTCACAAATACACATCCAATCCGAAATCGGATACATTAAATGCTGGTAGAAATTTCCATGAGCAGCGAATAAAGAAAGCCAAACTTCTGTACAGAAATTTACTGCCAAGCCCCTGCTGAAGGGTTAAAATATAGGAAAGTTTCCATCATAGAACGACATAGCATTCGAAATAAATAATTATCTGGAGAAGAATATCAGTGCCTATTAGTCATTGAAAAATTAAATACATTATTTTTTATCTCTTATAATAGTACTGTTTTCAAAGTAACTATTGTCAATAAAAAGCTTTTTAAACTTGGATCATTCTGTTTCGTTCTTTGTTAATTGTGCATAAGTTAATTAGTAGATGATACTGCAGTAATATATTAGTAGATGATACTATTAGTTGTTTGTAGGATATTTAAACTGAGAATACACATGCATGTTTAGTAAAAATTTACTTCAGTTGATATGAGTGTTCGATTTGATATTTTATGTTGAAAATAAGAAGCGAAATAATTGTCTTATATTTTTGATTGTGCACTGCATATTTCGTATCATGAAAAATTGCGACAATTTATTAGATATGTGCACGTTAAAAACGAACCCATAAGAACTGAAAGACGTTTTAGCGATTTGCTAGAAATAAAATAGAAAACTGATAAAAATTTAGTAAATGAAATAGCTTACTAATTATAAAGGATTTTGATTATAAGAAATCCGAATGATGTGCAAATCATTAGTCATCAAAGAGAGAATAAAGCTGTATATACTTTTTGTTCGACTCGTAGGTTAAATTTAATGTATAAAACTGCTGCTTCTGAAAATTCAAGTACGTTAATATTTTTGTAAACTGTACAGAGAATCTATAATTTGTTTTACGTTTTTTAATTTTTATTTACTTGTTGGGATGAATTTAGATACTTCTTAAAAACAATATTTAAAGGTCTCACGTATAAGCCATATGCAACAAAATCAAACTGTTGTGCCAGTCTAGCGAACGCCGTGCCCAGCGTGTTACAGGTACTGTTCGCTGCCGAAATTGACACATAGTGAGGGGTTCGGTCATGGTTTGGGCAGTCATATCGTGGTATTCCTTGAAACATAATTACTCTCCAAGGTCATGCTATTTCCAAAGATTATGTAACTTGGCTGCTCACGTTCATCTTCATGGTACGATTTTTTTCCCCCAGTGGTGATGGCGTATTCTAAGACGACAGAGCTTTTGTTCACTCAGTTCACCAGTTTTCCCCGTTGTCCACTAGTTTTCCAAGACTGGTTTTCAGACAATGAGGGTGAATGTTCACATATACCATAACTACCACAGTCACTATATTTCAGTATTACTAAGCTTTTGTGAGATATTTTGAAGAAATATATGTTTGTGTGCTATCCCCTACCATCATTCTTAACTGAATTTACCAACCTTTTACAGGAAGAATGGTACAAGATTCCCTCTCAAAGCATACAAGAATTCCGCTTATCTATTCTGTGAAGACTTCAAGCTGTTTTGAATGCCACTGGTTTTCCTATACAGTAGTAGTCACAGCAATATGGTATTATTTCGATGTTTGCATATATTTGTCCAGCCTCTATAGCAGCGAATAACTTAGCACTTAAATATATGAATGACATAAATGTTGCAGAAAATCAACTGATAATATCTAGTTCAAAATACGCGCTATTTTTCAATAATTATGGATATTAAAACATCTACAGTCTTACGTCCTCCAAAAATAATTTATGAATGTAGCTAAGGTCAGTCAGATCTGAATGTGGAAACAGTATTGAAAATGCGTTTAAAGTTGGCAGTTATCGTCGTTAATAATGAAAGAAGGTACAGCAAATTAAAATTAAAAAAAATCATATAAAACATCAGCAAGGTAAAAAAAAATAAGCATTTAGATATGGCCATTCCTTCTAATAAAACATGGATTTGGTGATAAATCGGATTTTTAAAAAACCAAACACTGATTTTGCTCCCACCCACACAAGTTGCCGTGCATCTTGCATGTTATATAAAATTGCCCATTTACGTTTAATTAACTCTCGCAAACATTTACCTGAGTTTTATTTCAGCTATAGATAGAAGACAGTATAATTTGTTTATTATATGGAGTTGGAACTGCGCGGAAAGAGGCAACAACAAGATCGAGATAAATTGCCCAAGTAATGCAAGAATTTAAAAATACAGTAATAATTTTGACTACACTTGATAATAATATGATACAAGATCTTAATTGCCTCCATTTAATTTCTCCAACGCGAAAATTTCAGTTATACGCGGAACGCAGTAGAGGATCGGTCGCTTTGCGATAACATCAAACTCCCCTACAAACTTCAGTCATATAACGACAGTTAGCCTTGCCATGAGAAACCTTTCAGCATAGTAAGCCACAGACATATTGTCTGCACAAAACTATTCGTTTCGTTCCTTTTTCGACTATGCTTTTCGGCCAGTGACATTCAGTAATGCCATAGAACTCGATCTCTAAAAAGAGCAAAATGTTATTTGGCTACCAACCTTGCTGCTTATAAGATAAATCCCATGCGTAGCTTAGTGACACGTTATCAATCAAATTATTCCATTGAAAAATCAGTTTTAACAATGAATAACCAGTCTTTTACTTCCAACGATATTCTTACACCAAATAGTCTAGAAAATCTTCCGATTTCGAAAAATTCACCCCAAAATTAGAAATTATATTACAAATTTCATACAAATTTTGTACAAAAGAATATTTTACGCTTTGCACAGTAATGGAAACATTAAAATTTTCAGATATTTTAGTTTGTCCTTTAAATGGAAATATATGCAATAATCGTTTCGACTGAGAACCTAAACTTTCTTGACAATCTCTCATGCTTCTGATTGCGTTGACACCTTCTGACTTTTCCTGCTTCGTGAATCAAAATATGCATTTTAAAGATTATTTTGTCCAACAACCGTCTGCCTACAAGTTCCATCCTTCTAACTGAGCATTCCATCTGTTTGCTATCACTGCATAAAACCATCTGGGCTAGGCTTTAAAATTATTCGTATCTTCTGTCCTAAATTATTACATTTTATAAAATAGTCGACAGGATTCAAGAAAATCGTGGGAGGAGTTTAAAGAAAAAGAGAATCACAAATACATCGCCATGAAATTATTCTTTTAATTTATACCGTTGTTTAATATTATGTATTTAAATTTTTGTCTTGTAATATATTTTCATTTACAGATTCAAGGCATTAGGTATTATTCTTATCATAATTATTTACGTTTTCTGTCATAAGGCACTATACGGAAGGGAAGGATGCTTTCGTGGAGAACTTTCTAAGGAAAATTGGCTCGTATTAACTCGTTACACGTGGGTAAAATCAAGAAAACAAACATCTAGCCAGCCCGTTCGCGGGACTCGAACCTCGGACAGAACTACTAGTGTTCACTAACTTTACAGCTAGGACTTCACCGCTGGTAAGCCTAGTCCATTGGGTAAAGCCAATAATATTGTCATTTTAGCTTAAAAGGTATTTCTCCCGCCTTCCTAGCGTGCCTTCGTGGTGTAGTGGTTCTGCACGCTGGGCCGGTATTCCAGAGGTCCGTGGTTCGCTTCCCGGCGAAGGCGTTTGCTCATTTTTCAATCTCTTGCCTTCCAATTTACCTAATGACTCTACAATCTAATTAGCTATTATAGGATAATTTTAATGTAATTGGCTTTTGAAACTACTCATTTAGAAATTCGTATTTGTCTTTTAGCAATTTTACCTCGCCAATGTGTCTTTATTTAGTACGCTGTATTTGTCAGCTTTTCTAACTTTTTTTTCGTTGTTTCTTATTTTATCTGAATTTCTGCATTTCTGTGCATATGATTTTATTTTGGTAGTTTGTTTTTTTCTTGCCAATGACTTACTTATTTACTTTAGAAATTTAACGTAATCGGTATCCCAATATACTATCTTAAAAATTGTTTTTGGTAAAGTTGCTTTTAAAATTCTTCATTTTTCTCGAAAATTAAAATTTCTTATCATTCTCCTAATTAAATTTTTTATGACTAATAAAACACATATTTCTTTCAAGGGTCGTCAATGCAGTTTATACGGTGATGAATACTTTATATATATATATATATTTTTTTTTTTTCTTTTTTTTTTTTTTTTTTACTTTCCCCATTTTACGTTGCTTACCACTCTACTGGATACGTATGCTAATTTTTTCTTACACATAAACAGATATACACACACACACATATATATGTATATAATTTAAGTGGAGCTTTTGAGCTAAGAATTTATACTCATAAGCTCTTCATAAATAATAAGTTACTCCGCAAATTCTGAATATGTATTCTCAGAAATAAGATATCCAACTAAGTCCCAAATCCTGAATTTTCAGAATCACTTCTCTATACTTTTTTAAAACATGAATTCCTTCTCCGAAATTATTGCTTCTTCGAATGTTTCATATTTGCATACCATTTGCGCATAATCATACCCATCCAAAATATAACTACGCTTACGTATATGACAACTAAACGTAAGTTTTCTGGACTTTCGGTAAAAACCCCGAAAAGCTGTATCTTCTCAAATATTGCGTAAACATGACTTTTCGGAGGAAATGATTTATTGATTATTTATTGATTTCGGATGGAATATCTTGGCGCAAGTTATCATGAAATTTATGGAAATAAAAATATCGGTAGGAATCCTTGTTGTTTTTAAATTTAAATTACATATTCTTGTTTATTTATTTATTTTTTTACAAATAATGATTTTTCTAATGCTACTACCTCCTTAATAGAGTTCGATTTATTTTTCCTTCAGGTAATAACAACTTTTTATTTTTCTACACTTTAAAAGCATCTCATTACTAATAAATACAACTTAACAGCTTTTAATGGCTTATCGGCGTCTCAGTGGAGCAGAGTTTAAACGTTATAAAAATTTAAAAGATGGGTTTCATTTTTAATGTAAAAGAACTAGATAAAACTGAATATCATAAATATTTGATCGAATATTTGCATTAAACAAAGTTTATAAAATGTCGAATACGTTTTCTAGAAAATATTTTATTCTTAAAAATACATGCTTGCTCAAAATTTGATCGTTGCTCTATTAAAGCGTTGACCAAAAGGGGACATTTTTTATTAAGTTAGATGAAGTAATGATATAAAAGTCAACTATATTAATTTAAGCATTTGTTTTTAGGTATTTCGATTTAAATTCTTTACGTTATTTATCCGAACACAAAAAATTGTACTTGCAAGTCTTACAGTGCGTATTGTACGATGTTGATAAATTTCAAATATTTCTCGGGAACTTAACTGTCCAAGAATATGTGCCTAGAATTCTCAGAAATATCAAATACTCATAAACAAAAACTATCTAAATGAAAATTGACAAAAATTCCAGTGACGCTATCTGAGAAGTAATATCGGACTTGAGAATCCAGTTATACGTCACTTTTAATCCAGCTCTACGTAATGTATTTCGTAATCCAGAGTACCATATGTAAAAAGAACCGGGTACAATTACAAACTATTGTTGCGTCCTGCATTTATTGGATGTGGAAAATGTGCTGTAGCATTATGTTTAAATAAGTATAGAAACTGGTTCAAAATTTTCCATACAGTGTAAATTGCACTATGAATGTAAATGTTCAAAATATTTGATATGTCATTTTTATTTAAATTTTATTCACAATTTTAATTTTTATAAAGTCTGAACATGACTAGTTAGAATTAAGTTTCAATAAAATTTTAATTAAAGTCAGTGTCTTCTAAAAACAATATGTAATTAAGTATTTTATGCCAATATTTATTAATTATGTTATTGTAAATGATTTTTTTCATGTGGTTAACCTTCTAGTGCTAATCGCATGACGATGCATATATACATCAAACCTAAAAATTCACAAAGTGACCAATAAAAATTGCTAAATAATTTTTTAAATATTTTTTCATATTTATTTAATCCATGAGCCTGAAGAAAAAAAAAATGTATGGTAAAAATATAAAAAATCATGCATTGAAGGGTTAATGCCGAGACGTGAATGAAAAAGTTTTGATTTGGAATCATTTAGTAGTAGTGATAATCTCAGTTCTTACTATGAAGATAAAGTATTGGAGATATTCAAGAAAACTGTTAGTTTTCAGAGATGGCCAATGTGTCGTTAGTTTAACTTGGAAGAAAACTGCGAACAGTTAGGTCACAATTTTGGTGTCGCAAAGGAAAGAATTACAATTCTGGAGGGGAAAATACAACATCATAATGTGTTATACTTAAGGCACAGATAAGCTTTAAATGAGTATCTAGATCAAAGTATAATAGAAAGAGTGTTAAATGCTACGAAACAAGTTAAGCAAGCAATCTTTTATATGTTGCATCAGGTGTTGAACGAAGAAGAAAGCATTACTGAGAAAATATATGCTATATTTAGTGCGGGCTTCCATGAATAACATAATATGAACATTTTGAATCTTATGAACTCCCATGAACATTTTGGCATTCACCCATGAAACTCAAATTAAAAGATTCTCAAAGAGTTAGGAATTCATTGGGACATTCCGGACGGTAGATTGAGAAAAGAATCTCTTATTTGAAAAATACCCTGCATAAGATAAGAAAGATACCAAGATTCTTCTTATATGATAAATACCAAGTATTTCATTCTCCAAACATCTGGAAAAATATTTTGTTCCCCTAGGTCTGATCATATTATTCGCTGTTAGACTAAAATTTTTGTTACAAGAGCTATAGTTACGTAAAATATCATGGAATATTGAGTTCTTTGTGACTTGAATGACAACTAAACTCGAAGGTGCACCGAGCTTTCACAACTAAGTAACATTTGTGTTTCAAGATTTGTTTTGGATTTATGTGATGAAAGTACGGATATCTGTGTTTTTTCTAATACGAGCCAAAAATCGTATGGTGCAGCCGTTTATGCAAAACTCCAGAATCGAGAATGAATTTCTGAAAATTACTAGCAATTTTTTAAAAGCAAAATTTCGCCTGCCTTGCTACGGCCAAAATTGCTGTGTACATTCATTATTGCAAAATTAGGAATAGAAGTAAAAAATGTTCTAGGCTTTTAAGCCTCATCTAATATCTTATTTTTCTGGAGTCAAAGTTACATTGTATTAGATGAAAGGTTACAGCAGAAAACGGGAGTCATTTGTTCAAAATCGTGTCGAGAATATCAATAGTCCAAGAATTCAGATTCTTGGTTTTATTGTTCATAAGTTCAACCAAAGACAATTCTATCCACCTGCCATCTCCCTTCAAAGTCTCTCCTCAAAATTTACCCCAATGCCAACGTAGGAGTCTTCTTCACCGATAGCACCAGCTTCGTCTTTAGTTCTGAAGATTGTTCTGCGGGTTTTTTTTTTTTTTTTTTTTTTTTTTTTTTTTTTTCGGTTTAAGATGCTGGGTTCTTGAATTTTTCTTGTAATTTCTTCGCATTAAATAATCTACATACCATGCAGCGTAAATAAGAATATTCTAAATGATATTATTATGCATTTATACGATTACTACTGAATAAATACGTGTAATATTTAAACTTTTATTTTATAACCACCTACCTGTTTGAAGCAATTCTACGACTTTACAAAATAAATGAAGATTATACGAGGCTTCATTTACTCACTTATCAGCAAGTTACGCATTATATTATACTTGTGAAAATTTGAACTGTCTGTTGAGACAAACATTCGAACATGTTCTGAATTTAAGCGGTATTCTTACAGACAAGCCACTCTGAACTCCTATTTTTGATGAATTTTATATAATATAGTTGGATAGTTTCTCAATTTAATTCTGCGTAATTCCCGATGAAGCTGAATAAGCTCAATTTTTAAGGCAATTTATTGCTACAGCGTTTTATTCGCCATGTCATATGCTAATTATGATTTGAATTTACTATGCTATGCATTTATTATATCGATTTTTGAGCTTAAAAGGATAATAGTTTTAAGTGAACTGCCCCACCCAAACTATGGTTGATTCACTGGTGCTTACGATCGAAGTTTTGGTGACGTTGCTTACCATAGCCTAAGTAAAGAAAATTCCATAATATAATTTTTCAAGATCAAGAAAGAGTACGTTAATAACTGAAAAGACAAACGCGGATGAGATTCGATATTTAATACAAAACTGAATTTTAATTAATGTATCATATTTTTATTTGGGTCATCTACTTTTGAGAAAGATTGATTCCAGAATACAAAAATCTGTCAGCTTAGCAGTAGGGTTTTGTCATCGTACAATGCTCTTTTCCAGAAACGTTATATGTAGAATGTTTGACGTTATATGTAGAAACATTCCCGAGTCATCTGCTGAGGCAGATGAAAAGAAATTCTTCCGCCTTAATTCTTTTTTAATTGTTTTAAACTAAATCATAATATTGGTCTCGTAAAAAGAATACCTTTCCAATAAGTAAATTAGAATAATATAAATTATTTACCTTCTAGAGATCAAACAGTTTATTTCAACCCTTAACCCGTAAATATCTGTTACCGTGAAAGACCGAAATTGGAGAATGTTGTCTTTCACCGGAGAATATCAACATTCACCAAATACGTCGGTGAAAGACCGAATATTTCACTACATTCTTGTATATTCGGACCCTCACCGGTGTATGTCGACAATCACAGATATGCTCTGGTGAAAGTCGAAAAGAGAGGTCATAAAGTGCCATAATAGTTTAAGTTGGTGCAATAAATAAGATTTGAATCACATAATGAATCACATAATTTAGTAAGTTTTTTATTGCTATTTTATTTTCTCATTTAGAACGTACTGTATAATTAAGTAAGGTTTTAACTTCTATTATTTTCCTTTCTCATTTTGAATGTATTGTGTGTTTTAGGTTCTCATGTTCTTAAGTTCTTATTTCAAGTCTCAAGTGCATTTAGTCGCGACTGAATTACGGAGAAGAAAATATAATATTGTTATATGTTCAACATTCACCATTAGTACATGGTGAATGTCGACATTGACCGGTGTAAGTCAGAAATAAGAGTATTTGGAAAATATTTCGGACATACACCAAGAGACTATGTGAATGTTGACATTCACCGGTGAAAGTCGACATTCTCCAGATTTCGGTGTTTCACCGTAACATATCTAAAACAATCATTCCAGCCGTTCCCATATAACTCTGAATTTACGCGTTTGACATTAAACAGAGAGAAAATACGGAAAGAAAATAAATAATGTCTTGCATAAAAGTAAGCATTGTTTTTATAAAAGTGAAAGTACGATTTATAAAATTGAGGATGTTATTTAACTAACAAGAGCAGATGATTTTTATTGTTGATTATATCTAAAATCGTGTACAATATACGTGTACAATAAACAAGTATCTAGATTAAAAATAAAATGTTCGTTGAAACAGAAAATAAACTAAATAAGAAGCTTTGACAATCAGGAATCAAAACTCGTTTAAACATAATTTACTTATTGTGTATATCAAACTAAGCTAGTTGTGTGAAAATAGCGGTAGGACTTAAGCGGTTAAAAGAAATAAGGAATTAAAAATAGACACAGACAGAGAAAAACTACTTTTCCCCTTGGTACGTAGGGCGGAGGTTAGGACAGTGGGAGAACTGAGGAAAGGACACTCTTCCCTAAGTGGCAAGAGGGAAGGAAAACCAAAGGTCGTTTTGGACGAAAATACTAAGCAACTGAATTTCCTTCCACGCTGTATTACTTGTTCTAGCATTCCTTCAATGCTCATTAGTGGCGCATTAACCGTTTTTCCTTTCCTCACTAGCGTGCTTGTTTTGAAAAAAGAATGGCCTTTCTTTCTATCAGCATTTGAAACAGTATATTATACTCTTTATTCAGGCCTTAAATTCAGTCTGATCCTGCCTGAGCTATTTCTTAGTTCTTAAGAAACTGCAATTCTGCAGACCCCACAAAGGATAAGGTTGTTTTATTATTTAACGATTTATCAAAAGTTTTATAATTTATTAAATTTTTATTTACAACTTTATATTTTATTGACTTTTAATTTCAATTATTTAATACTTTAAGTATTAAGTACTTTACTTATTTATGTATTTATTTATTTACTTACTTATTTTTTCCTGGCAACCTACTAATTTAAAGAACTAAGCCCTATCCAGTGAGCTGTCTTATAGATATTTATATGCATTTATGCATATAATGCAAAAAAAGATATAATCCGTCTCATATTCAATTCAGAATAGATCATATTCAGAAAAACAGAAAACCAGGAGCACTGTGACAAATTGGATGAAAGGCATAAAAATTGATAAAACCAGTGAGTTGCTGCAATGAAAAAGCAAATACCTCAGCCTGTTTCAGAACGAATAAAGACACAAATTTAAGTTTAAGACCTAATATAAAAAAATAAAACACATTTAAACTTTAATTGGCTTCTTTTTGTTCATTTTCTATTACGTTACGTAACTTTATTGTTATATTTAATAAATAATCTGTTTGTTCTTACAAAGCCTTATTCCCTGGATTATTCTGTTTCTAGATTCAAGCATATGAACACAAGGCTCACGAAGCAGCAAAGTCAAATAGGATTACTGATGGATTAGAAGATTTTTTCATAGTTTTTGCTTATTCATTACATTTTACTTTTGCATAAAATAGATATGGTAATTATTAAAAGGTTTCGTGGCCGCATTAAAGCGCTATTAACTAGATTGCATAGTGCATGCAATGAAAAGTTGCGTATGAATAATCTAGTACGAATAATCTCTGGTATAGAGGAGTTCGAAGAAAAATATTACGCAGTTAAGACATTTTACCAAAATGCTTTAGGTAAATTGCAGAGAACTCTTGCGTTACTTAAAGGATCTGTGTAAGGCTTCCGCAATTAAATATTAATTCTTTCCAAGAAAATTATAAAAATGTTCTACATACAAGGATTTATTTCTATCAAAACTGCGTAAAAATCAATCAATATCTAAAATTCAGGAATTTAGTGATCTGAGAGGTTTGCTGCTTGAAGATGCAGTGAAATTAATTTAATGCATTCCTATTCCAGAAGATACCTATATGGAAGTTTGGAAGATACCTATATGGAAGTTGTGTAACCGATACGATGACAAAAAGCAAAACGTCATATCGTTATCGAAAACTTTCTTGGATAAATCATCCATTATACATGCCAACAATTTTACCTTAAGAAGTTTTAGGAACCTTTTTAACGACGTAACTCGAGTTTCAGATTTCTTGCATGCAAGCGTTTCAAAACAATATCGTGGTTAATATTTATGTTCTAGAAAAGTTTCATCCTGATGCGCGCTATTTATGATCTCAGAAAGTGATTAAAAATGACTTTCGTACGTTTAAGGGTTTCCTGCAATTTTTAAGTGCGAGACGTGTTTCACTGGAAATTTGCAGTTTGGAGTGTGATACAAAACCTCTTCGGAAGGACCAAAGTGGTTTCAAAATTATAGCGAAAGCAAGAACTAAAATTGCTTCTTACAAAAATTAAGAAATTACGTTTTCATGTAATAACATCCATTTCTAAAGCAAGTGTATGGAATTTAAAGAATTAAACGTAATATCAAAGAAACACCTAGTGAAAAAATGTATTTTGAGTTTTAATTGCCTTAATGACAGTCATCATATCGGCAGCTATTTTTCTAAATTTGAGTGTAATATTTGTTCTCAAAAACATTACACATTGTTTCATGAGAATACTTAGTTTTGGTTAAGGCTAAAGAGGAGCTAGTAACGATCTCAAATGTTAGTGATTTGAATTCTATTGTAGCATGCGATCCTGCTAGAATGATTCAGAAAATTACTTTGCTTCCTACAGAAGTCATTCACGCACTCGATTCGTTAAGTAGACAGAGCAGCGAATATAGTTTTATAAAATATGCAAAAGCGTTCTCTGCGAAGAATTCAGGCAAGATTTTCTATTTAGGGTTTAGCATGTAGAAATGCTAGTAGTATTAAAAACATGGTCAAACTGTTCATGATTCCAAGACTTATTTCTGAAGAGGAGTTTGTAAATGCAGCTTATGTGTTAAATAATTGACCTCCCTCCTTCAATCGAATGGCCCGATCCTGAATTTTACAAGAGAGAACAAACTCGAGTTCTCCAGTTACATAACTTCTCCAGTTACATAACAATTGGGAAGATTAGTGGAAATATATGCAAGGCTAGATGGATTTGTCAGAGTAGCTGAAAACCAGACTTCTCCCGCCGTGTTCCAGCCGCCCGTAAACGAGTTACTCCTCTTGCCTAAGTATCAAAAATGCAATTCTTGAGATTGGGAGTAATAGTGGAACCCAGCAGTGGAGTTGTTCTTGAGTGGAATGCCGCTTTGAAGCGGTATTTGTATTTCTCGTTGATTCCAGGTTGAGTGGTTAAGCTGCTACTCCATATCAGGGTTTGGAACTTTGGAACCTTGGAGTTATATTGGTTTTCAGCTGGAGATGTAGCGAATCCGTAGAAGTAAAGGTTAACTCACTTGGGTAAACAAAAGAAAGTGCGTTTTCGCTCTCTGTTTGGCTCTGACGTCACCGAAGTTCTCTCATTGCTCAGATTAATATAGATTTCTGCATTGATTTCAGCTGAATGTAAATTTGTACGCAACTGAGAAAATGAATTTTGTTCTATCACGAATATTATTAAATTTACATAGCATAATGATTGGTACGCACTGGGCGACTGCATTATATACCAATAAGGTAGGTAAAATAAAAAATAATCAGCAAAGCGTATCATTTCATAGCTATAGAAATGTATATTATGTATTGATTTGATGTTTAAATTAATAAGATGTTATGTTAAATTAATGTTTAATTAAGCGATATAATGTTTAAATAACAGTGGTGCAACTTATTTAAAATTTCCATTTTGCTTAAATTAATTGATTCTTTAATATGTGTAGAAACTTCGATAGGACTGGTGAAAAGATACAAGTGAAGCCGAAAACTGAAGTTGGGAAAAGGAGACTAACGATATTCAGCAAGGATTAGTTACGGAGAGTTAGGTAGGGAACAGTGGCGACTCGTAATAAGCACTGTGGAACTGCAGCACCCCCTATTTCTACTTATTATTATTTTTATTATTTAATATAGTGTGCGCTTTAGTCTTTAATTCTTTCTTTATACTTTTACAATACATAATCCTTAAACTTAATGTCAGTAGCTATCCCTTACTTCGTGAATAAAGGTACGAAATACTTTATTTGGAACTCCGCGCTTCACAGTTCCAGCGACGTGGTGTTTGGCTGTTCTGCGCATGCGCGCACAGAAAAGCAGTACGCGAGCCGGGTAGAGAGAAGAGCACCGTCACTCTTGCTGTGCCGAAATTCTGGCATGTTGTTGGAAACGTGATTTCTTTTTACTCCGCGCGTGTGGTATTCCTCGACAAGGTGGAACTTCACCATACGAACCATAAAGAGAGTTGATGAAAATTTTCAACCTTTAAAAAATTGCCTTACTGAAATTCAGTCAACGTCAAATGCAGATCAAACTATTGCAAAAGCAACAGGAATTTTAAAATATCTAAATGATGATAATTTCAAGTTTTGCTTAGAGCTTTTTATCAGATGCCTCATGCTGAAATAATATCCAACTAAATGCAATCCAGAGAAATTAGTGTGTTTAAAGTTAAGGAATATGGAACATATTTCAAAACTGCTATTTTAGAATGAAGAAACTCAAAATACTGTGAGAATGTTTCAAAGAGACTGATGGCAGAAGCTAAGGAAATATGTGACTTTATACTATGTATTGTTATAATGCACAGATATTCTACCACTAAACACTTAGCAGTTTTTAAACAAGAAATGCTTTGCAAGTTTTAGGAATGAACATTCTACAGAAAAAATAGTACTGACCACTGAAGCATATCCAATGTTTGACAAAGAAAAGCTTGAAACCGAACTAAAAGTATTCTGTTGTGGGTCTGATATCCATGAATACGGCAAATTAATTGAGCTACTGAAATTTATCTTCGAAAATAATCTAGATATGTTCTTAGTGAAATTACGAAACAGATAAAAATTCTCTTGAGAGTTCCCACGGCTACATCAGAGGCAGAACGCTGCTTTTCAACATTGAAAAGAATGAAAAATTTTCTAAGAAGCACTAGGAATTTGGAAAGATTAAATGCGCTTGCATTGTTTTCAATAAAGAAAAATTTCCTCAGTTGTCATCCAGAGATCAAGGAGAAAATTATTCATCTTTTCGATGAAATTAAAACAAGAAGAATGGATTTCATTTTTAAATGAATAGACAAAGATTGAACTGTAACAATTTTGGTTAAAGTAATTAGGAAATGTTTAATATTTTTCTTGTAAGATTTCATGTAGTTTCAAAATAAATTTTCTTTCTATACATGTTTGTTTCCTTTTAGACAATTGTGCCCACCAGCGGCCGAGCGGTAAAGATGCTGAACAGTGCTAGTTCGGTCCGAGGTTCGAATCCCGCGAACGGGTTGGCTGCATGGGCGTTTTCGTGGTTTTCCCCATGTGTAACGTGTATACGAGCCAGTTTCCCTTAGAAAAAGTCATGCACGAAGGCATCCCTCCCTTTAGGCAGATAGCCCTCGAGTGCTTTGTCATTATTTAAGTAATCCAATCCTTTTAGACAATTTTTAAAGGTTAATTTTTTTTTGGAACAGCACCCCCACTAATTTTAGCCACGAGCCGCCACTGGTAGGGAATAAGTGGCAGCTGAAGTGAACTTCAGTGACGTCACAACTAAATGAGACTCTGGCTTTGGTTTGTTTACCTATGTGAGGTAACCTGTTCGTCTACGGCATGGACCTTATAAGAGATAGACTAACCCAGTGGACCGGGCGCCTGTCACCAACATGTCGGCAAAAAAGAGGGACGATCTGGTTTACTGTAACACTGAAACCTACGGCGTTTGTATCACATAACTCTTTTTAATTAATAAATGTGATACGTTGTATAGTGATGAGATTATGAAAGCCACAGTTTTTTCCAAATAGGATTTAATATATCTCATTAAAGCACTTTTTACTGCATTTCGTGCCTTTTTTCACGCGATGTTCTTGTAAAAACATCTTTACTTTGGTAAAACGGTAAAAACTCTAAACACAAAATTTATGAACTTAATTTTGCGTGCAAATAACGTAAAATTAAATAAAATTGATAGTACTTGATGCTTTGAAATAAATAACATAAAATTAAACAAGATCTGATAATTTAAAAAAAAAAAATTAATGACCATTTTCAGGCAGTGATTTTCAAAACTATAATAACATTACAAAACAATCATTTATTTGATTATATCATCATTAACTTATTAACATTAAAGTGGAATGCTTATTTTAGTAATTTATAAAATTCGATGCATAAGATTTTGAGTGTAATGAAGGGAAAAAAAAGGTAAAATAAAATATAGAAGCACTCAGATTTTATATTACGCCCAAAAGGAACCTTTTTTTAACGTTTTGTGTTTTACCTATATTTATTGAATATCATGTTCTTCGCCTGTAAACCACATGCATTTGAAAACAGCATATCTTTAGAATTTCGGCACTGGAGATAAAACTGTTATTTTCCGTACAGTGCTCGCTCTGAACTCGTTGAGTTTGCTAATGAAAAATTCGTTAAAGTTTTACAAAATATTAAATAGATTAAAACAATTCGAAATTCGGCCGTTCAGATGCCCATGTTCGGGTGGAGGATTACATTATTCAAAATTTGATGGCTCTAAATGCTGTGTTTTTTGTCACAGTGCGAGAAACGTACATGTATTCATGCAGATTCTTCATTATTTTATTTCTTTAAATATAATACAGGGCGATATAATTTGTTAACAACAATTTGCAAGGATACACTCACATTTATAATAAAACAGCGCAAAATGCCGCTTCGAAACTAACAGCCTCTCTAGGCTACCGCCCCTTTGAGCTAATAAATTAAATTAACAGTAAATAAAAAAAATCTTATGCAGTACTAAAAATAAATAAAAAAGTAATCACTATAAAATACAAGCAAAATTAATTATTACGGTTAAATACAATTTTAATATTAGAATTAAATGTATAAAAATGTTTAAGGATTCAAAACTGTTTATCACTAGATGTATTATTAAATATAATTGAAATAAAATTCCTTTATAGAAATTGTGCTGTAATACTCATCTTTAATTTTAAAAAAGCTGCACAATTTAGAATTTTAAACAAAACTTTCAAAAATTCGTTTTTAAATATTTTAGTATTTTTTACTTATTTACACCAATAAAAAGCATAAAAATTGCTAGAGAAAATTGCTTGTTTGAAATTTTCTATTAGTTTAGATTTAAAATATTATTTTCTAAATAGTAGTTACAAATTTCCTTACAGCATAGGAAAAGCTATAAAAATATCCAGTTTTGAAAGCATGCAATAGCTTTATAATTATTTGGAACGTTAATTATGCTTGATAAATATGCTAAATTTTTAAAAATCAATCTCAATTTCAAAAATAAAAATATGTAGAAATTCTAATTTGTGAAATGAGACGCTACAACCAGCTTTTTCTTGACAATTATACACGCTGCAATAGGTAACCAATGTTAAATTTCAGCAAGTCGTCCCTACTCCTCCGGATGTGATCAAGGTGACAGCCGCCAACGCCTCACACGAGGGAGAAAACCCGTTTGGGTTAGTCTATTTCTTATAAGGTCCATGGTCTACGGATATGAACTACAAATAACCGCACTATTAATTACGTATTGCTGTACTCTAAAAATGCTCAGTCCTGGTTTTATTGCTGGTCGTACGGAACTGCGAGCGAACACTCCTTTTATTTCTTGTACGTTATGTTACTTTTCTTTACTGTTAATTTTAATAAACGTTCTATTTGTTTTTAGAAAGTCTGATTTCCTGTATTAATCAATTTCTGGATTCAAGAATACGAACAATTGCATTAGACATTAAAACGTATTTCATTTCACATACTTGTAACATGAAAGTGTATTTGTTGCAAAATGAAGAAGCATAAATAAAATTTTAAAATGATTCATTTCTCACACTGATGAACACGTTGCAGTACACTGCAAACATCGTTCTTGGGTGTTTTTCGTCTTTGTGATGTTTCGTTAATTGTGATGGGCAGGGGTTTTTCGTTAAAGGAAAGCATTAACATTTCTTCAAGGATTTAAAAGTTGCGTTGAGTATCACTGATAATCATGTTTTCATTTATCTGAGCAAAAGATCTAAATCGTCTGAAATAAAAATGTCGGTTTCTAACCTAGGACATTGCATAAAAATCTAACTAAAATAGTAATTTTCATAATTCTTTGAGACGTTGAAGTTTTATGTTGTAATTATTTTATGAGATGCAAACGGTAGACAATATTTAGCTTTTAGGTAGATGTTACGGTAACGTTTATATGGCATTTTATATAAGGACACTTTTATATACCTATTAAGATTAGAGATGGGTAAAACAGCTCCTTTAGGGGATTAGACAGAACCATTCGTTCACAAATATAGTAAATGTTGTACTGACAATACCGGCATTTTCTCTTTTTTTAGTTTAATTTGATAAAATGATACCAAACATCGCTCGAGGTTCTTCTATTTGGTAGGGTCCACATTGTGTTCTGCAACCTAGACAAAACAGATTAGTGGACAAATTTGTGTTTATAAACATATTGTTTTATTATGTTTATAAACATTATAAAGAAGACTGAAGAGAAATTCACAGCTCTTGATTACAAGGCATTAGTAAAATAAGTTAATAAATAAAAATATAATTGATTATTTTACATAAATTTTACTATAATATTGCATTAAAATGTAATACCTATTATACATAGCTATACTATGACACAGTATTCAAAGAATTGAAATGAAACTCAAAGGAACAGCTCCGAGAGAGCTAAAAGAGGAAATAATCAAGATTCCGCAGGAGCCAGATTTGTGGCTAGAGCAGCAGAGATGAAAAGAGCGAATAATGAAGAGTCCGCAGGAATCAGTTCCGCGCTTAGAGTAGGAGCGATGAAAAGAGTGAATAATCACGACTCCCAAGGACCCAAATCTGCGACTAGAGAAGGAGCGCTCGAGCGCTGACAGCTAAGAATCCGAGGAACCAGTTTCTGTAATCTGTGTACTTAATAAATCCTCTCATTGACTGATGGGGAAAAACATCCATCCATTTTCAAACAGGGCAGGTCAGAGTTTCGCTAAGATGCGTCTGTTTTTTAATGATTAGTTCTTTAAATACTAGATGGAAAGAAGCAAACCAAAAGCACACATACATACATACACACATAAAAAATAGGCCAGAGACGTTTCCGGTAAATAATAAAAAGAAAAATTCTAGTTTTTAAATTAAGAGCAATTAAGTTTTGGCACGCTTCCCAACAACAGCTCTCGGTGAACTGTTAAAGAACTGCAATTCCGTTTTCGCCGGAGCGGCGATCATTCGTTCAGTAAAATGAATCGGTTCCGGAGCGGATCGTTCATTTCTAACTGAGATGCCACGTATGCCTTCGTTATTTCCTGTAAAAATATTTTAATCTTAAAATAAAATTGTTAACCTTTTCTGTGTATGAGAGACTGAGTATTTAAAATGTATTTCCAAAAATTTTAATTTTAACCATGTATCTATAAATCACAGTCTGCGGCTGAATTTCATCTGTGTAATAGAAGTTTATTTTTTTCTACTTTTAGTGCATTAATTATTTTATGAATTTTAAATAGAAGCTTATTTTATGAAATATGTTTTTGATTTATATAGCAAAATTGTCATTTAAAGTAATAACTGAGAAATTGGCAAAAAAAGGAAGAAAGAAATGTGATACCTACAATATTTCTTTGAAAGTTAGGTATTTAAAAGGCTGAATTTTATTCAAACCTGAGAGCTGCTTTTTGTTAATTTTATTTTATTATATATTTATCTTCAAGTATGTGACAGTGAATTAAAACATTTACAACGAAACAGGGCAATATAAAATTTGCTTATTTGAATAGAAAGAATTTTCATTGTCTGTAGGTAAAATCCAGGTTATGTATTAATAGAACTAAACAGCGTTTCTACTTTGAAATTATATCAGTTATTTTCCGTAAATAATATTCCTAAAAATTTAATCAATCAGATTTGTTTCTAAATTAAAATATAAAAAGTATTAAGCTACTAAAATTCAGTTTGTTTGAAAAGGAAGTAAACGAAAAATAACGGAGGTAAGTAGAAGTAAGCATCGCAAAACGAAATGATGCTCATGTTTGATACCTTATAGCTTTTAATCGAACCTGTTCTGAAAATCATTGTAGAATATTTTTAAAGTTTAAATTTAAGTTTATCTCTAAAGTTCTGAAACAAAAAAAAGTAAAAAAAAAAAAAAAAATTGAAGCATGTATAAAAGATCATTTAAAGACATGTGCCTACGTTTGTAATTTAAAATTCACATTTTTTTCTAAAAAATTATTAAACATATTTAAAACTAGACACGTTTTAATTTAAATAGAAAGAAAAAAATCAGAAAAATAAAATCTGAATTTTATTTATATTGAAACTAAATACAACTATGTCAAAAATGAGAAATCTAGGCAGCTTAATTGAAAAAGACCAATAATAAACCAAATTCCCAAACTCATTTAAAACATTGTCGAATGAAAATTTCAAATTAAAAAAGCATAAAGTTCCTCTTTCGATTTTTGCAAAACTTTAGCCCATTTTGCCTAACAACTGTGAAAACATAATCAGCATGTCATTTCAGAAAGAATTTCTTCTTTTCGAAAAACGCATACTTTTTATTAAACTTGTATAAATTTGATACATAATTTAAATTGCTATTTCGAAACATGAAAAGATCAAGTTGAATTTCGTCGATCAGCTATCCAGCACGGGATATACAGAATTGTCTTCTTGCGCCTCCTTCTCAGTTTGACTCGCTCTTATTTGTAAGTTATATAAACAAAAGAGACTTAGTTTAGTAATAAGAGCAAAGCACAATATCTAATTTTAATTGTATAATTAGTAACTATTTATATGGTGTGAATGTGAATCGTAAATTTTGTATATTTTTAAATTTCTTTAGCTATGAATGATAGGTTTCAAATAATTTTAATATGTAGTCAGAATATAATAAAAACTTCATACCTTTCAGGTAGTTCATTAAGTTAAAACAGAAAGCATTTATTATTACGAAGTCCTTTCGAAGAATATTTTTGGGAACATTTGCAAACAAACATATTTTATTCTGCTCTTCTCCTTTCATATACGAAAAATATCAGTATTTCAAACTATTCCTTAATACCCTTAATTTTCCTGACAGCATTATCAGGATCATTTGCCGTAAAAGTGACAGATTGTCTCACTGCAGTCTAAGTGCTACTTGTCTCATTAATCTCACTATTCATATGAGCTTAGTTTCCTTCTGTTCTTAATTGCACTATTAACGAATGTTATGTGTCATCTTCTTTTTTTACTTTATTATCGCAGTACCTAACATTCTAAAAGAAACTGCTACTTACTCTTGACAAGTTACAGCTTTCATTAAATAATAGTAATGAAAAATTTTGAAATTTTCTTTTTATAAATGCCTTTTTCCATTTAAAAATTTTATATTTAATTATTATCAAAGATAAAGCATAATTCTTCATTAAATATTCGTAAACATTTTCCTAAAAGAAGGGGTTTTTAAGTACATAATTTCATCTCCAAATTTTTAAAATAATCTATTTTTAATTAATCATTGTATCATACTTTTTACTTTCTCGTATGACCTAAACAAAGTATTGTAATCGCTAAAAAATTCGGGTACTAAATTTGACCGAAAATATCCATTTTAACTGCTCTCGAATTCATCTGAACCAAGTTTTGTGTGAAAATTTTTTGTAATGACAGAATAAGGATTCTTTTCTTCAGAACGGATTGTAAAATGGATTCAATTTCAACGTTCTACGGCTAATAGGTTTTTGATTTATGCGAGATACATGTATTAACGTTACATATTTACGTTTTATAAATTTAACAAACAAAACTGTAGAAAAAATTGATACCCACCAAAACTTGAACGAAAATAGTATTTTATATTAACTAAAACTAAATGTATATCATTTAAATAAAAGACTGACATCATTCTTTGAAACTAAGAAATTCGTTTTTGGATAAGAACCTCTGATTTAGACATTCAGTCAGAATTTCAGAAGTAAATATGTAGATCAGAAAGAATGTTCATAGAACTCTCAGAGAATCGTTAGGCAGCCACATTAAACATCATGCACTCAATCAAGTTCAATCATAAGTTTTGCAGTATAAAATCTTGAGAATTTAGAGAATTTAATACATTTCTATCGCAAGGAATTATCATATGTAAGGCTAAGTATTTTGCTTATATTGCTAGTTCCATTGCGTTCTATGTACTTTCGCTTAAATTTCTGCGTTCCTTTTACGTAATATTAACCTACGTTTAAAAACTAGGCACCACTTTACATGTTCCTGTACTTTGCGTACCCACCAATTTTGGGATATTAAATATCGGAAGATTCCTGGGAAAAGATCAGAACACGAACCATGAAATTTACAAAAGATTAAAGTATAACTAAAGCAGAATAAGAAAAAGAAATCATATTAAAGAAAATGAAAAATAGCATTTATTTTAGCAATTATAACAGCTGATGTTGCTTTTGTTAAAATCGAATAAAAAAACTGAGCTTCATAACACTTATTATCCGGTTTATATTTAATAATCAAACATTCTTTAAGTCACAAATGAGCGGGTTTGAGTTTTTTTTTTTTTTTTTTTTTTTTTTTGACAATGTTAAATTTCTGCTCACATTACATATTATTTTAATGGATTCTTAATATTGCTTTTTATTGATCCTGTCACATTCAGAAATTCCATTTACTGTACACATCTTTCCTATGACACAACAACACCTGCATCTACAGGAAGTAACGAATTCCTCTCCCTGGACTTTTATTTATTGTTTTAGCAAATCATTCCATGATTATAATCGTTCTGTTAATTTATCCAAAAAATATCGAACACTACCAAAACAAGAAGTATCGCTTCTTTTAAATTAGCAGTCTCTGCATGAAGTAATATTTCATTTTACTTTGAATAATTTTTGATGATGTAATTACGTGCAATATCAAGAGACTGTTGAAGCAGAGGCAAAAAATGCGCTTTTCTTATTATGTTTTAATCTGTTTAGCAGTTCCAAAATAGAGTTTCCAACAAATAAATTTTAAATTAAATTCTAGCTTTTTTAAGTTATGGTATGGAATTTCTCCCAAGTCTTTAAATTCTTTCAACACTGAAATCTTGACAAATTTAATAAAACGTCTTTGCAGTGATATGTCAGGTATTTTCCTCAGAACGTATGTCTTTGGTATTGTAGTTTATATTATATATTTAATTATTCAAAAGCAGAAACAGATTAAAATAAAGAAAAATATAAAATGTTTTGTTTAAATCAGACTAAATGAAATAAGAAATCCTCTCTTTTGTTGTTCTTTAGCCTCTTTTTGTAATATTTCTTCATTCAGTTTTATCTTCTTACGAGAAAATTCATTCTTATGTGTTTCAATAGTTTAGAGCTCATTGTTTAATTTTTTTTTTTTTTTTTTTTTTTTTTTTTTTATATAAAGATAGCTTGAGTTGATCTCCTGCTCCGTTTTTCAGTACTTTCCATGGGAGAGTAGTATGCCTTGGACAATGCCAAGCAACAGACATCTTTTGTGCATTGTGCACACGAGGTTCCTGGCCATACACGTGAGGTAGTTTCCTTAGTTCTTCCCTAAGAAGATGCATACGAGATATATTTTACTTATTTCGTTCCTATGAGATACGAGATGCATTTTACTTATTTCTTTCCTATGAAGCTTATAGAAGGTTTCTAAATGCTCTTTTCTTTTAGAAATTATCGTTAACTAATCGTTAATTTCCTTTAGAAGTTATCGTTAATTATCGCTTCTTTTAGAAGTTACCTTTAATTAAGTTTATAAGGTATTTCTCAGATTAAGTTTGAAAGTATGTTAGGCTTTACTAAGTCGCAATATGCTGGCGCGTGGAAGCTAAAAGTATTGTGAAATGGCATCATTCATTATAATCGGATGACGCGACAAGCTGTGAGAATAAATCTTTTACGTTTCCAATGACAGAAGTCAGACGATTCCGCCATTAAGACGATGATGCGACTGAACGATGTTTACATGTAAAAGACGGTCGACTCTCTCCATCTGTAAATATCATCTATGTAAATTCATCCTTCTACACATGTAATCATTTTGTAGTTTGCAGCAACTATTCATGTTTCCATTAAATATTCAAGTTATTTGTAAATTGGACTAGTTTATTAGCCCCTAGACAGCCACACAAGAAGTAAGTTTACATCCTAGACAGTAAGTACTGATTCTACAGTATTATATTTCCGAGCTTGGTAACAGATTGTTTTCATAGAGCCGAGTTTGTTAATTAAAAATGAGAGATAAATATCTTTGTTTTCCTGAATGGCAACGGTCTCGCGAATTGGAAACAAAAATGCTTTATTCCATACAGTGTTGCCACTGCTCGCTTTCAGATCGTTAACTTTATTAATTAAAAATTCATTAAAGATTCATAAAATATGAAACAAATTCAAAATTCAAAGTTCAGGTTTTTAGGCGCACATGTTTGGGTGGTGGACTACGTTATTCAAAATTGGATGGTTCTAAATACCATTATTCTTTCTCAATTCAAAAAACATACATACATACATACATACGTGGAGATTATACATTATTTAATTTCGTTAAAGTAATAATGGGCAACAGTATTTGCTGGCAACAATTTGAAAAGTGATAAACAGTATATAGTGAGACAACACAAAATCCCATTTCGAGACTAATTCCATTTGGGCTAGTAAATGTCTGTGCAGTCGCCTATTTGAGCCATCTCTATAATTTTTTACAATCTCAATAAAATTTAAAAACATCTCCCTGAAAAAAAAGTTCATACTGACATCATAATACACTGACAAATATATTTCTTTCTGATCCAATGCATGACATCATTAGTTGAATCCTATTGTGACCTAGTTGGTCCATGGATGGACCAAGATAATATATCACGGACTTTCTAAATGCCCATGCCGACCAGCTGTATTCAAAGAAAGCAAAGTTACTTTAAATGAACCTAAGCAAATTCTGTGTCTTTTTAAATTCCTACTATTAGCTTACCCTCTCCCTATATCTTGTTCAAATTTTCAGTCATTAATAAAATACTTTTCTATTCATTCACTCAAGTCCAAATGTATTTTTTTGAGCTTGTATTAAATGACACTTGATGTTAATACAGGTTTTTCACATTTTTTTTTCCTTTAATGTTTTTGCCTTTTTTCCCCAATTTAACATTTTTTTTTTACTTTAATTCCTTGAGTCGGATATGTCACCTTAAGTCCTGTGAAATCATTAGATGGAATATTAATTGAAGAACTGGACTGCTCGAAACGCGCTGGAAAGGTTCCTGGCAATATTGAAGCATTACAAGAGATGGATAGAATGAGAAATTATAGACCACCATCAGCTTCATAAATTAGAAACGAAAAAATTTTAATAATGCTAATAAAAAGTATCTAAAATAAAATTCTTCTTTGTTGACTAAGTAGGAATTAACTATTAACTAATTATTTTTTAATTAAATTTAAATTTAAATTACTTTTTTATATTACTTGCTTCCTGGTTATTTGGATGCTACTTTAGGCAGAATGCAAATAAATCAACACACGCTGTTGCATTAAGTTAATGATATTACTTCAAAACAAACTGGAGGTATGGGCCATCAAACCTCAAAAATAAGTTTTGCAAAAGGTTTCCAAAATTTCGGCCACTAGTGCAAATAAACTCATGCTTGGGAAACTTGTCAAAAAATCATGTTTAAAATCCATTAAAAAATCTGTTAATCATATAACAAATGTGTATCAAAAATGATAATAATTCAAAAACATTTTTTGTCAAATAACTATTTATTATTTTTTGTGAAAATCTTTAAACATCATTTACTTATTTACAGAAATTTTCACAAAGGTAATTTATCATTCTATGGATATCGAGAAAATTAATTGCTCACATAAATGCAAACATTTGAAAACCATTCTTTACAGATGAAAAATATTATTAGTTATAATATGCATTGCATATGATAAAAGTATGAAATTGACTAAGTCTTGTGCATAATGTAACGCATAAAATAGTACATATCTTTTCAAATGTTTAATTTCTTTTAATACAGAAATGAGATGGTTTCCATGGAACATACACATTGAAATTACAATATTTACGTAAAATTTATGCGTAAAATTTATAACATGTATTATTAACACTTCATCTTACTGAACAGATATAAATAATTTTGTGCTATTTACAAGTAAACAATTTAATTTTAATCAAAACAAATTCGTTATAAAGGTTCTTTTAATTATATAAGTTTAAATTCTTTTGATATTGTTCTTTCTTTTTCTGACACCCGTATTTAAAATTTCCAATCTAAGTACTACGCGTAAAATATTTTTAAAATATCCGAAAATAAATATTCGATAATCATACAAATTTGGACAAAAAATTTTCATTTAAATGGTGTTTGCACTGAGCGTTACTAAAATGGTATCTTTAAATTGAATGAAAGGTAATTCTTAAAGTGCGAAGTTTTAGTAATTCCGTAAAATATAAAGAACTTGCAATAAATTATTAGACTTTTCAAATTTGAAAAAAAATGTTATAAATAAAAATATTTTAAAATAATATTTAATACTGAAATTGTAAATGATATTCTTAAAATAGCCTTTCGATATCGTAATTAGAGATCGTATTTTAAGTAGTTTAGATGGTATAAATAAAGTGGAAATTAGCAAAGGAAGGAAGCTGATATAACACGGAAAAAACAATCAAAACAAAAGAACTTGCTGTTCTCATGTGAAACACATAGTAACAATTACAAAAACTCATGACAAAGAACAATACTTTACATCCACTCAAAATTGTTTTCCATTTTGTTGCACTGAGTTTATGTAATAAATTTCGAAGGAAATGTATCTTTTAATCTTTTACACCGTAATCGGAATTGAAATATATCTTGTAGACGAGCAAAATGAATCTTTTCTCACTGATGCGATATCATGGTGCCGATGCCAAGTATAATTACATAATAATTTGTGCAAAACATGTCCATTCGCCTCAACACGCCAGTAGTTTATATTAGAGGCACATAAATGCTCTTTGCAGTTTCTTAGTGGAAGTCTTCTGCAATGCATCTCTTCCGTAGTCTTTCAGTCGAGCTAGCAACCTCAGCAATATGCTGATGTGCTTTTTTAAATTCCCTTCGCTCGCCATAAGTTTATATTTATATGTAGATTTAGGCAGATTGAAGGCAGTGTTTTGTATTTAAGGGATTGAACGTCATACAGCGCCCATGCTTGGCTGACATTCTTCCGGCATCTGAAAGAAAAAAATTATACACTTATATAGAGAGAAAGTGAAAGCCAATGATACGCATTATATGGATAAATACAAGATTTAAATGTTGACTATAAATGTTAAGATATTTTTATATGATTTAAGTTTGCAGACAGTATCTGTGAAAGATATATATAAATGTTTTAATGAGAATTATTCACATTTAAATTTTGTATTTTTATATCAAATTAAAATGCTCGAAACATTTTTATTTCTAATATCACGTGTCTCTTAATTTTCATTTATTTACCAATAATGTTTTCAAGAGAGAAGAACACTGAAAGTAAAATTAGAACCAGATTATCTGATGAACATCTTGAAAACTCCCTTAGCATTGCAACCGCTTCAATTGAATCAGATATTGATGCATTAATTTTAAATTCAAGATAAAATATGACATTTAATTAAGTTTTATTGTTATTTTCGTAATTATAAATAAAATTTATAAGGAAATTTTGAAAGCAAATTAACACAACAAATAATTTTAATAATATTCATAATGAAATTCCATGCATAAAATATCAAATACCATGTTAAAATAATTCTGATGTTGCTATAATTTTACTAAAAAATTATAAATTAATAAAGTTTAAATTACTTAAATATGTTTTTATGCTATTTTGCTCATCGGTCTTCGTCAACACTAAGGATTGGCTGCTCACCGTATGAATCAAGTGAACCACTGATAACCTTAAAAATTTCAGCTAATACCCTTTCGTACATGTAGTACATTGGTGAGCAAATTTAAACTAACGCGGCCAAACCAGAACATTTTTCTCCTAGAAGTAAAATTTTAAAAAAATCTTTCAGTTGTCAAACCTGAGCAAACCCGAAAAATGTCAATGAAATTTTTGCAGTCGTGTGATTCACTTACTCTGGATGTGACACGTTATTATTACACGTAAGGTGTTTCCAGAGTTCTAGGAAGTGAGTTCTAATTGAATTCCTAGACTATAGGCAATGTTATCGGCCATAGACAAGTCTTGACATGTTTATGCAGCTTTCCCGTGAAATATTGTTTAATCCGTTTCAGTTGTTTGACGGAAACAGCGGATTTTTGTAGCACTATTTTTGCAACCATGGAAGACGCGAAGAATAATTGGTCTCTTTTTGTGGAAAAAGGAGTGAAGAAACTTCAGAAATTTTTAACGTCTGCAAGAAGTAAACTATTCCCACATTGAAAAAAAAAAAAAAAAGAAAAGAAAAGAAAAACTTTACGGGATTTTTTTTTTTTTTTTTTTTTAAAGATTTAAGAGATTAAAAAATTTAGTTTCCCGTTGGGAAAAGTGCATTCAATTAAATGGCGATTATGTTGAGAAACTGCATAGTTAATACAGATGAAAATTGATGAAATAAAAAAAAAATTACTTAACTTCATAGAATTCTGAAAACATTTGTCGCATATGGAATGGTATTTGGTTTCTTAAAAATAAATATGCTTTCTTAAGTTTTCTTAAGCAAGCTTAAGTAAACGTAAAATAAATATTCTTAAGTAAGTTTTATTTATGTAATACAGCGTTTCCCCAACTGTGTTCAGCATTAAGTTCTAGAAACATAAGAAACTATGAGTTCCGTGAAAAATTATGAAACATTGTTCACTTTTATGCATATAACACAACTCTTAAAATAAATTTAATCTTAAATGTTAAATAAAATGGTTTAAATTACGCTCGGAATAAATTTAGTAATGTACCATAACACCAGATGGCTTAAACTGCCAACAAAATAATTGCAGAATGAATTTTTGTTAGTATTTCTATTTCTTACTCGGAAGAAAACGAGTATTTCAGTGTCACTTCAATATTTTTGAAGTATTAGTTTTGTTTGGACTTTTTATCTTTATTTTAAATTTTGGTTTTTAGTCGGTTATGGCAAAGCGCGCTAGGGCTATCTGCATAGGGGTATGGATATCTTTGCGCAGGATATACTAAATTAAACTGCTCGCATATACTTTACACATGAAAAAAAAATCACAAAAACGCCCATGCTGTCAGCCCGCTCGCCTGGAGTCGAATGCAGGTCGAAACTACCAGTGTTCAGCGATTTTACCGCTCGACCTTTGACGGGCTCCTACTTTTTTAAATTGGTGAGTATTATATAAAAATTTTAATAATATGAAGCAATAAACGTAACTTTTATATCGTTAAAAATATTGTTTTAAAACTTAATGTTATATTTTCCCTGTCAACACGGGTAGCAGAAAAATCTGTATTCCTTCCCAAGAGGAGAATAAACTTGACTGTTTTCCTAGTTTACATGATCTTTTAAATGAAGAAAGTTTAAAAATATAACGTTGGCGATAAAATATTATAGCATGTGGCATGACTTTCAGACAATATTTCCCGCAGTGCCAGAACGACGACAGCTAAGCCGACAGTTATCAGTGCATCTGATATCGAAAAATTAAATCATCTGACAACTGATTCCGGTATAAAACAAAATTTTAAAAACTGCCATTAAATCAATTTGAGATAAAATTTGCCAGAAAAATATCCGAACTTATCAAAACGAGCTGCTCATATTCTAATGTCTTTTATGGCAATGTATTTGTGCGAGCCTGGTTTTTCACATTTGTTCCAAGAAATCCCAATATAGAAACCGACTTGATGCTGCATCTGACATAAGAATTTAAGTTTCGAACAAGCATCAAATTGACAACTCAAATCATTGACAACTCAAATCATTGACAACAAAATCATTGACAACAAAATCATTGACAAACGAAATCATCGACCAAAAAAAACATTGACAACTCATAAGCATCAAATTCATCGAAAACTAAAAATGTTTTCATTTTACTATATTATTTGTTTCATTTAATTAATTTTATGTGTCATTTTTTATAAAATTCGGAGCTTATAAAAGTTTTTTTATATGTATGATATACAAAATTGGAACAAAATTTGGTTTACCTAACATATCTGCGTTAATATTTATTATAATTAAAAAGCAAACTCTAGTGTTCCTTAAAAATTTTAGAACTAAAGATGTTTTCTGTGAATAGAAAACTTTGGGAAGCTCTGATCAGCATAAGAATTTCGGAACTTGATTAAATTTACTTCAAGAAATCTCGTTGATATCCTTGAAATTGACAAAACATTTAAGAAAATAAAAGTATTTTCAAAATCCTGTTTTCTATTATTATATTAAAATGCTTTACATTTACTCAACGCATAAGACTAGACATCGTACGAATGATGTTTTTTAATCATTTATAAAATAAGCAAATATTTTAAGATGTGGAATTCCCTTGGTGAAATCAGTCCCATGATATCCTCCGACTCGGTCATTTGAGACTAAGGATAGGATCACGTGATACGGCTATTGAAGAAATAGCAAATGATGGCGGGAACGAATGATAGTGAGAACAAAAAACCAAATCAACTTTCTTCTACAGATGCTGGAATGAAATCAATCATAGTCCGCGAAATCCTTCCTTTTTTTCTTTTAAATCATTCTTCGCCATTTTTTCGATGGTCTCAGAATTCATTTAGATTGGGTGTTCCCGGAGATAATGGAGAGAATTTGATTTGGTTTTCGCATCAGATGTGTTATTTTTTTCCCTCTTTTCTATCTTTGGTTTTTCTCATTTTTTATGGCTCTTTCTTTTGCAGCGATGTGCACTGATTGACCAAAGAATATTTTTTTTTTTTTTTTTTTTTTTTTTTTTTTTTTTTTGTAGTCGAAACATTACTCCCGGTCTTTTCCATGTTTAAAAATTTCTTTAGAGAACTGAGGAAGAAATTTTAGCTTTGATTCGGATCACTGATTAAAGTTAATAGTAAGAGTAAAATACATTATTAACTTTAATCCCTTCTGAAAAATAATTATATTTTTTAAATACAAGAATTATTTCAAATATACGAATTTGTATAATATATATATATATATATATATAGTTTGTTCTAGTATTTTCTCCTTCCTTCCAGCATGCCTTCGTGATGTAACTGTAGCATACTCGGTGCGTATTCCAGAGGTCCAGGTTCGAGTCCCGGCCCATGTTTTAGCTCTTCCTGCTTCAAAATAACCTAATGATTCTACAGTGGCGCCTTAACTAAAACGTGGTGAGCAATAATTCGTTAACACCGGGATTTGGTGATTGGTTCCTCTAATGCCCACTCATCCTTTAAAAGGGGGAGTATATAGGGTATTTTCTCCTTTCTTTTTGTAACGGTAACACAGTTGGCGCGTATTCGAGATGTCCAGATTCAAATCCCGACAATGACATTGCAAATTGTTTACATTTCCTGCTAAAAAAAATGCTTATGTTTTTAAACTATGTATCAACGTTTCAATTAATTTTATACTTTCGTAATAACACTTAAAAGTAGGAAAACTTCCGCTCACACATCAAATAAAGTTTACTAATTTATTTTCGTTTTCAGTCTATAAAGAATGGTGTTACGAGATAAGCTCATTTTCTTATTCAGTCTCATTATAAGACTGTCTATTGTTATGTTACAGATCGTTATGCCTGTTTTCGAAAACACTGATGTTAATTTCTTTCTGAATAATTTTAACCTATTCCATATACAAGTTTCTTCGTTATTAACACTTTTTATCTTATTAGGAACTCGCATGAAATTGTGAACATAAGCAATAATTTTATTAGCTAAATAAATTATTAAAAAGATCTTGAAAAGTACAGATTTTTAATTCAGGCCATTCATAGATTTGAGATGCAATTTTAGAATTTATAATGAAGATTATGTACTTGTGACTGTGTTCGAGCAGACATGCACTGTAAAAAAAATATCGTGACTGCGTTTGAGCAAGCATGCACTGTAAAAAATATCTTCATATGCAGAGAAATACTGACTTAAAAAACTGTCAAAGAAAATTAGAAGAATTTATTTATGTACAAAACACCATCACGACACATAATTACAAACTGAAAAATCACATACAAATGCTTACAGCTGAAACTTTTCTATGAAACACATAATTCTAAAATCAAATATGACAACAATAATTTACAGAAAACGAATGCTTTAAGATCAAATGCGGAGTTTTCATATGATACATATGATATCACCGATATATATAATTTCGCAAGGCAGATTGCCTGTCCTGGCGAAATAGAAACTATTTTATCACCTTACTGGCTTAAAATAATTATTGAAAACTTCGTATGTAAACGTTGCAGTGGAGAGCGATGCACCATTTTATTTTGAATACTCAAACATTTTCTTCTTTAAGTATTATTAGTAATTTTTCACGAACAATTATGGAATAAGAAACTGTTAAGAGGAAGAGACATCAGTTTAAAATTCTATTAGCGTATGTAGCATTAATTTTTACTAATTTCCATATGTTGAATACTTAAGTTACCTGCATGACTTATGAGAAAACATTTATTAGTTAATCAAAAATATTCAACATAGAAGTAAAAATCTTACTTATTTCTTCTTGCATTCACAACTCATTACACGAAAATTTATAAATTTACTTAAATCTTTTATAATCAGAAACGATCTATATGATGTTAGTATAGTGTAATGTAGATGCTTTATTTTTATTTTATTTCTTTATTTATTTGCGATATGTTGTACAACGATGTTTTGAAACTGAGAAGTTTACGTATCGTTTTATTTTAAGCCACGATGTTTTAGAACAGCGACGTTTTCTCCTTGCTTTCTTTTCTCTCACGATGTTTCGTATGACGACGTTTTCTCCTTGTTTTCTTTTCTCTCACGATGTTTTGTATGACGACGTTCTCTCCTTGCATTGTTTTCCTCCGTGATATATTCGACAAGTTGTTTTCCATCGACATCCAGTAAAAATACACAAATACATCTGAATTCTAGTTTGCAAAATAAAAAGTGAAAAGATGACAACATTTCTTAGCCTGTCGGCGCAGCGTGATAGTGTATCACATCTATTTTTCACTAACACAGAAATTGCTGTCGTACTTCCTTTGTACTGATTCAATAGCAGATTCACCATACTTAAAAATGTCTCAAGTAAGTAGTCTGGTTTGTTCTTCTCCAGTTCTTATAATCACGAACCAGACCTCTTGGAATAATTTTTTCATAGTTAAACGCTCCCGCGTAAGTATTCTCTGTGTAAATATTTGTTAGATGAATATTTTCTGCATAAATATTACCAGTGTAATTTGAATACATTTCTAGAAGTGCACATACATGAATGTCTGTGGTTACACATTTAGCATCCGACGAAATGTCTACTTTTCAAACGAAGGGAACATTTTGCATGAAAATGATAATAATAATAATCTAAGTCTCCAATGACATAGAGAACAGGATAGTGATTTTAATCGTAATTCAGATATCTGGACTAAAATATTTCAAAATTAAATTCAAATCCCAGACGCAATATAGTCTTTTCACATAAATATTAAACCGTAGTGGAAAATCTGAAGAACTTACTGTTTTGAAGTTTTTGACATCAGTGAAGTTTAATAAAACTTCTTCAATCCACTAAACTCCATATCAATATATAAAGAGAACTATAAAAATCAGGTAATCTAATCATGTTGTCATGCAGTCATCGTTGAGTTAAATTTCAGCCAAGTAATTTGAAATTCGCTTTTTGAGACGGAACTGATTTCAGTCCAGGAAAGCAGCTCCCTGCCCCCTCCAAAAAGAGTCTACTTACCACTCTGATGGCTTTGGAAGATATGACGAGTGGACTGCGGGCTGTGTCTTCATCATTCCCTATAACTGTAGCTGCAGGGAAAGTCCCCCGACTGTGCTGAAAATCGATGTCAGCATATTCAGTGGGAGGCTCCAGTCGATGCCTTACAAACGGCTGTCGACTGTCTGGAAGAGCTAATTCCGCATATGTTATGTCATCGTACGGCTGCAAAATAAAACAAATAAGGTGAAAATATCTACATTTAGTCAGAATGTTTATAGAATATGTCTATGGGTATTATTTCCTTACAATTTGATCTCAGACATTGAATTCTAAATATGTAGTTTCTTAAAATAAATTTCAGAATTTTAGAAACATGATCTCTAAATTTTTACAAATATGATCTCTAAATTTTGAAAATGTAAACAAATCTAATTTTTTGTCTGATTTTCGTGAACCAAAGCTTCTTGCTAAAATTCTCACCTGCCTTAATTAGCTGCAAACAAAATGCATCGCATTTTTACGTGTTTTCTGAGATACTCTTAATAAGTATTTTTTGAAGGCAGTTTGAATTAAATAGTAAATGTAAAAAGTAGATGAAAAGTTTAATCGTCAAAACAAGCAACTTGATTTTGAGGTTGCTTTCTGAATTTAATCTTTTACAAGTAATATATATATATATATATATATATACTTGAATGCTTACAGGTTTTATATTACACACAAAGGGGCGTTTTTTTCAAGGGGGATTCAACACGGGATTCGAAAAGCGATACAGAAATTTCGAATGACATTACAAGTCATTCGAGCAAAATACCGTTTAGACATCATCTTTGTTTCGTTGGTACGCTGCCACCATAATACCATTAAAAAAAATGTAAAGAAACTTCGCGAATAAAATATCCGTGCTTGAAGATGCACGCGATTGTTATCTTAATGGAATGCTTTGAAATAGTTGAGTTTGTTAATAAAAAATTCGTTAAAGTTTTACAAAATGTGAAATAGATAATAAAATAAATTCCTAATTCAGGCTTCCAGATGCCATATTCGAGAGAAGGACTGCATTATTCAAAATTTGATGTTTCTAGGTACCGTTGTTTTTTTCACAATGCGAGAAACATACATACATTCATGTAAATTCTTCGTTATTCGATTTCTTTAAATATAATGCAGGCTCTAATATCTGGTGGTAAAAATTTGAAAAGTAATTCAGATTTTTATAGTAAACCAAAACAAAATGCCAAAATGAAATTAATAACCCTTCTTGGCTAACGTCCATTTGAGCTAAAAACTCGAATCCTGATATTTATAGGCACGGAATAATAAACCGAGTTGGGCTGTTAGGCCTAAAATTGCTTGTAAACAAACTTAAGTTTTAGTTTTTGAAAACCATAAAGGATATTCTAATGAATGATATTTTTTATTCCCTGAGGACTTTATATGAATATATATATATACACCTATTTTATTTTCGGAGGGTATCCTGCTTAGCTTTCGTACTGTATTAAAAAAATCTATTATTTAATTGAATAAAATAATTATAAGAAGTTCCTAATTAAATAATAAATAATTAAGGAAATAATCTCCACAGCTACTGTTTTAATTCCTATATGTATATGTTACATGAATGCTGCATTTACAACTTAATGCAGTTTAACAATAATAAAAAGGAAGCAAATTTAAAATTAGAGATCCGGAGTTAGTCAAAATCATTTTTCGGTTACTTAATCTCCACAAGAATCAACTTTTCTTTCTGCATAATAAATTAAATTATAGTCGGTCTTCTTTTCATGCAATGTTCGCAAACCACAAATGTCATATTAGGAGTTTAAAATTTTATGCATCTACATTATACGGGAGGGATTAATTTAATGTGGTGGTAAAATTCGAAAATAAAGCAATGTAATGTGGAATGTTAATCTAGGTTTTACAAGAAAAATACCGTATCCGTTTAATTTCCATTTTCATCATCGCGCTCAAGAAATTGCATTTAAACTCCTAATGCAAATGTTTATTCTTTTATAGTCTGTTACTTACAGCTCTGTTAAAAATGCTTTTTGAAAATTCATCTTATCTCTGTGTAATAAGTGTTTTAATGTTTGCAATGACTGGATTTCCATGTATTAACTGCACAGGAGTTGGATGATAACTGAACAAGTTAAAATTTTATTACAGCACTTTTAATTTTTATATTTATTTTAGAAATTAATAAAATATTTTAAACTTCGTTCCCAAAATCAAAGAACTATTTTAAATTAGAGCGCCAGAAAGTATTTCATTATAAGCATGCATTTAAGCTAGATGAAAGGAAATAAAGTCTCCGCTCTCTAATTATAACTTTTCACTGAAAGAAGCTATTTGAATAACATAAGTTCTTTGAATAATAAAATGCATTCGGTTTTCAAACAGATTTAGATTAAGATGCATTCATTTACGTAATCATTCATTCTAAATACACTATTGAATAAATTCCTGAATTTAGTTTGCAATTTAGTTTTAAAAACATAGCTATATTTTTACATGTAAGGCTTAGCTACTCTTTGTAGAATCTTTGTAGGCTTAGCTACTCTTAGCGCTTTACATATTTACAAGTATCATCCTCTATGATCTGTTTAAAAGGATTCATGCAAAATTCTCTTCAAAGACTTATAAAATGTCACAAAGTTCATTTATGCATCTCAGCACATTTGTTAATACACTGTTCATTTACACTTAAAATGCATTATAGAATCCAGTTACAAATCTTTATAGTTTTCTAAATGAATGATTTTCTATTCAATTCTGAAAGAGCGCATCACATTACTAAATACGTAAAGCATACATTCTGTTTCTCGATAATTCAGGAACATTCGTAGATGTTTAAATGCATATAATTTAGACCGTATAAAATTAACGAATATGCGATATTCTGCAGCCTTTTTTTGCACTCGCATTTAATCGATAGATTCACACTTAGCATTCGATTAATTTCTAGATATTAAAATTTCATTTTTAAATTCTTAATCTACAGGTTCCTAGAAAATGCGTTTCAAATTATCAAAGCTGTAAAAATTAAAATTCAGTTTTACAAACTCACAAACGTGCTAATTATAAAATTTGATACTTCATTCGAGCATCTGCAGTATTAGAATTTTGCTGCTGTGTGTGAATCAATTCAAAATATTACTAAATTCATGATAATCCAGTGGAGTACGAGTTTTGTCCTTTAATGATTATTAAAGAATCTTAAAAGTTGTTCGAATGTCCATAATTACGAACTGTAACTAGATATTAGTCTACAAAGCTCTGGAAATCAAGTCCATTAACCAAAAGTTAATTAGAATTTGTATCTGTTTTGTAATTTTCTCAGATACCTTTCGTATCACTTCAGGGATACTTTATTCATTGACACTACATTTAATATAACTTTGCAACTTGCTCAGTATTTATTAACATGTAGAACGTTAATAGGTCTATATTACAGAATTAAATGTTGGAAAAAAGTACAAGACTGAATAGATATTAATTTGTACTGTAATTATTACATTAAATTTTAGCTGGTCTGAGATACAGCACCAGAATTTGAGCTAAAGTTCTAAGATAAAGCACATAGCACTTATTTCAAAAATTTTAATTATAACAATGCTATTAATATTGAAATAAATTACAGAAATTGAATAAATAAAAACGTTTAAATACGCCAGTATTTTGCCTCAAAACTTCTTGAGGATTTTAACAGCAATTTATAAAATATTATTTATACATAAGTAAAACAGCATTATGTTAAAAAGTTTTCCTTACTGTTCTTTCTTATTAACATCTAATTTCTACTTCTTGCCTAAGTCAGCAAGTGGTAACTCTGAATGTTGAAGAAATTTAAATGAGCATTTAAATTGTATAAGATAATTTGTTACATATATCTCTGCAGGTTTTGCAATATAAGAAGATCTAAAATCCGTCCGCTTGCAGTCAAACCTAAGAATAATTTTAAATCTTACTCCAACAACAATAATAACAGCAAACTATAGTTAGCCATGAAAGACAGCACAAAACTCCTCTTACTCTATTTAAATTCCTGAATAAAGTAATTTGAAGAATTTAGCATCAAGAAATTTCAAATTATTCTGAGTAAATTGTATCCAGTATCATTGCAGACACGCTTTTGGAAAATAAAGAGGATATGCTTTGGCCAAACAACAAAATGGCTTAAGAGAATTGTAAGAAATGCTAAAGGTATTAAACGCAGGCAGTATTAAAGGCAGGCATTAAATGGCAGTATTAAAGGCAGGCATTCAAGAATGTGCGTGTTCAATTTTATTAGTCAACAATTTGAATATTCTTGTCTTTACATGAATTTAGCGGTGTAAATGAAACGAACAAAACCCTGATATTTGGCATCTAAAAGAAACTAAATATATCTTAAAGGAGTATTTCCAGAAGTAAATGCAAATAAATCCAGTTTCAATTTCCCAAACGAAGTAATTTTCAATAGTTTCACTAAGCAAACAGAATTTTCAATTATTGCACAGAATTCTAGAATATTTCATAAATATTAATTATATCGTAAATATTTATCGTGCTTACTGCAAGCTTTATGTATCATTTACTAAGCAAACTTAAAAAAAGGTGAGAAAAATAAGGATTTTAAAAATACAAGTATCATAGTATCATCCAAAATGTTCACTACTTTTGTGTAGACATAATGCTACTCATTAATATAAAAGTATTTCTATAAAAGATATATGTTGCTTGATATCCTAAAAAAGCAACTTTTCTTTTCCCCTCATTTGCGGCATGATGTTAATTTTTCTTTCATACTTGACATAATTGTATTACATAGAATTCTTCAATCACAATCAATTTCGTTTTAATTTAATATTAACTCGTTTATTATTCTACTGAATTCGCATTTATTTATACCAGCCTAAAACAGAAAGTAAATAATAAATATATAAGTAAAGACTGCAAAACTTTAGATGCTTTCTACAAATCAGATAAGATTTATAATCTAAAAGCATTTTCTGAATATTATGCTATGATGCTGTTAATGATGGGGTACGTAGAAGATTCCTTAACTGAAACTAGTACGATTTTAGTATGACACAGCTCTAACATTCACTGTTATGACGTTTTCAGAGGGTCAAGTTCATTCTCTTCCATTTCCTCAAATTATTCTATGATGATTTTGTATTTATAAATTCTAAATTGTCTGTTGAAAAGAATAAGGACCTTTACAAATTGTTTTCATAGGTTCTGTAGCAGAGAATTACCCGATATCACCTCACAGGATTGGGCTTCAGAGCCCCAGACACATAAACTAGTGAACCAAAACCAAACACAGAAAACAGAACCCACAACATAATTAGGTCTTCACCAAAATTTACAGTGGGAACAATAGGCTTTGGTAAATAATAATTATCTGACATTCGCCAGGTTTGTACGTATCCATCGGAATCCAGCTTACTGAAAGCTATTGTTGAGTCAACAACATACGTTCTTCTTTTGTTCTAGAGTCCACAGGCGACATCGCTTGAACTACTGATCAAAACTCCTTCACGTTTCTACTCCATCATTATATGTAATATCTGAAACTTGCCAGAAATCAAAATGCTAGAATGATCATATCTGTGGTCACCGATAAGAACGCCTCTTTCAGCCTTACTCAGCTCTCGTCGTACACCTATTTCGATAGATGTTACTAGTATTACAATCTCAAGAAACTCTCTCTGTTTATTCCCTGTCCCATGACACACTTTAATGGTGGGTAGGCGAACTTAAATTCCTTTAAGGAGGTGTCTAGTCATTAATGACAATACAGAGTAATTAATTTTGCATTTACTTAATTTAAGAGCGTATGACGCTCTTAAAATAAGTAAGTAAAAATTGTGTATGCATTATTAATGTATTTAATGTATAATTATGCAAAATTATTAATGTATAATTATTATGCATAATAATATAAATGTAATTATTTTGCTTCATATTTTTACTATACAAAACGATAAATTTTACATCGTAAAACACTGTTTAGAAGGATTGCTCTGTCATATAAACTCCAAAAAACCGAACTGAAATTATGTTTAAAAATCTTGCTGTTCTGACTATTTTCGAAACTACTAAATCTGTAAAATCAAGTAAGCGTTTCAGATTACTTCGGCTGCATGCTTCTGATCAATTTTAAAACATTTTTTTTATAGCGGTGAATAATCATATACCTTTTTAAACATAGTTTTTTAATAGTGAATACTCGTTAAAGTTTTTAAAACCTATTTTTTTACAGTGAATACTCGAAAACGTCCAATGTTATTACTTGTTATGCCAATTAATATTTTTTACATGATGCTCAGATACGCAGATACGCAGCACATACCATTTATAAGTAGGTTTCTATCTTGTTCATATTAAAACATACTAAAGCAAAATATTGAGAAATAATTTAAATTGTTTTCATTGAACTTCTTTAATAAAATATACCTATATTTTGCTATTTCCTACTAGTTCTCAGATGAATTCGTAGAAAATAGCAAAATATAGGTATATAAGTTCTCAAGTAAATTAAACTCTTCTTTTTACTTCCTTGTACGAAGTAAAAAGGAAGTATTGTAATTGCGAAAAGTTTCAGGCAGCATATTTCAACGAAAATATCCATTTTTGACCGCTATCGAATACAATTTAACGATGTTTTTGCGTGATATCTGTACGTAAGGACAGAATAAAAGACTCGTTTCCTCCAAAAAAATTATAAAACTGCTTTAAAATTAATTCTGAAGAGAATTTTTCGTGGCGTCTGTACGAGCATATGTACGTACGTGCGTACGTACGTATCTCGTATAACTCAAAGACGAGTAGCCTCAGAATGTTGAAATTTTGTATATAGGACTGCTATAACGTGTAGATGTGCACCTCGTAGTTTGGTTGCAATCGGCCGCACCAAACGTATTTAATATATTTATATATATATATCCACACTGTTACCCGGCTCAGTGATCTCAGTTTCTTTACTCGTATATATTTGTAAAATGCACATTTTTTGCTTTAAAAATGATTGAATTATGTTTTTTTTTTATCTTCCGGTTAAGGTTTTTATGCCTTTAGTAAATCTGTATGTAATATTTTTAGAATTATCAACAACTTTAAAGTTGTTTAAGTGCCGCTAAGCCTTTTTTTATGGCGGCCATTGATTGTTTACATTTGAAACAGCAGACTAGTGAATTTATTGCCAATTTAGAGAAACTTAGCTTCGCAACAACAAAGATAACGCCTTTATTTATTATTGCCCATTAAATCATGCTTAATCCTTTCTGGAATTTTTTGGAGGAAATAAGTGTTTAAGATTTACTTCGTAATTTTTAATATAGATATTTTGAGTTTTTATGTATTTTTGCCTTCTCGCGAAGTGAGAACTGAATAAATTGAATGAGAAATACTCAATCGTCTGTGAAAAACTGTTTCTTTTTTGTTTTGTTTGCTTAATTCCTTTTATACATCATTCTAATTTTATTATAGTATTTGAATAGAACATGTGGCAACGATTAGATAATTCTATTCTTTAAATGATATAAATTTTGTGCATTATGAGTTATAATATGAACGAAATATAATACTGTTAAGTGAATCTAGCGCCAGAGTGTCGCTGTGGTAAACAAATACTAGAGTGAATTTTAAAGAATTCATTTATTCTGTTGTGGTTTATGCGCTGTCGGCGAAGTAGATTTAATTCAATCCAATAAGTTTAAATGAAATGGAAAAAAATGCGTATAATTTAATATTTCGTACAAAGAAGTCATGTGGTGTACACATCAGATTTTTTTTTTTTTTTTTCATTTTATTTTCACACGTTTTCTTTATTCTCAGTCTTTATTTAATTTGTTAAGAATTAGTCAGATATTTTGGATTCCACACAAAGTTTTAAAAAGTTTTGTTTCTAATTTATTGAAAACAGATACAATAGTTTTAAACTATATTTTTAACCACATAATATAATACTTACTTCACTGGGACCGAAAGGTACTCTGCTCATAATATTCGCATATGTATGTTCTTTTTGAGCTACATTTTCATATATTATTTCATTAGTTGTGTTTGGAGCTATACTGGAATAATCTAGAAAAAAAAATACAGATCATAATCAAATGTTAATATACTGGACATTTAATAACTGGAGAGTGATATATCTTAAACTCATGGATTACGAAGAATTGGAGGGGGACTAATTTTATGTAGGAAAAAAAAAGAAACGATGGAATTCTGAGTAAAGTGATGAACAGATTAAAGGGGCAAAATGTAAGTACGAAATCCCACCTGGAAGATAAATTTGTAAAGAATACTGCAGCATTAAATAACGCCTATAAGAAAACAACTAGATAATATAATTTTAGGCAAAAATAAATTAATTGTCTACATATTATCATTATTTTAAAACTGGACAGATACTTCGCCTCACATCATCAAGTAGAATAACCATTCCATTGAAAACTGACCTTTATATACTGATACAAAGTGGATAGTTATTCTGTTTCGTATGTTGCTGAAGAAAAAATATTTTCCTTATATTTAGCCAATTTATTGAACATATTGCAATATGAAACGTTAGCTAGCAAATAGGAAAAGAACACTAAAAATTGTGTTATGCATTACTTTCATAATATTTAAAAATAAAACTATTTTAATTGGTGTATAGAGACGTACATGAACGCTCGTTCAATTTACATCTATATCATTCAAACTATATATAAAAATCTATATCATACATAGGCTTTCAGTAAATACTTATAATATTCCTCATCACTAGAAGAACATAATTCGATATAATAAAATCTTAAAACACAAAGAATTTTCAAAAATTAGAATATTTAACATAAGTAACAAGAAATGCAGGTAATATGTAATAAGAAATTCTAAATATAAAGCGTGCGCTTTACGTACTAAAATTAAGTATGTAACATCTTGACGTGCATAATTTCCCAATTCAGTTATTCTTGCCTGTTTCATTTTTGGACGATGATAACATGAGCTTGGTAATCTTGTTTAAATAATTAAGGAATCACAGAAAAGTAGGAGTGACTAAAGAAATTTAAACACATGTAAGGATACGTCTTTCTTCGAAAATGCAATACACCCGAAAGAGTATAATCATAAAAGACAAAAATTACCCTTGTTTCCAAAGAAAAAAAAATTGTGAAAAATCAGGTTTGTCGAAATCACTAGTTAACATCATCAAGAAAAAATAAAGTCATTAATTTTGCACAATAAACGAAGTCGAATAACCAGGTGCTAGAAAACAAAAAAGATTTTATGCAAATAAAGAAAACATAATTAAATTTTGAATTTAATGGCAAAATCTCAAAGCTATTCTGGATCTTCTTTAGCTCATTATCTAAAATATCGAGAGTAATACGATACTTTCAATTCCAAGAAATAATACATCATTAAGGTTTATTGTATTTGAAATAACATGTAGGCGTTTCAAAAGTGTTGACTATCTCTCTTGACTGACAGTAGCATAGAAACAAGCCCACGGAATTCATCATGCCAAGGAGAGCAAAATTGCGCCTGTCGTTGGCCTTGAGCACTATACAAGTGACAGTACGACTTCGCTCAGTTTCGCCCTTAATTTTGAAGACAGTACCGAAGGTCTTTCACCCCTCTTCCCCTCTCATCAACCTCTCGAGAGGACATTCGAATCACCGTATATTTAAAGTGCCACCATATCTCACAGAGACTACATTTGCAAACACCCGTACCTTCGATTCGAATCTAGGCCCTTCTGTATTGCAATAGGCTTTCTTAACCACTATACCGTCTGGACGGCAGTTTCAAAAGTTGCAATATATAGTGTTGAAGAATACCCATTTTGCAGCCAAAGAAAACTTAACCTTTTAAAGGCTGCAGGTTAAATAATACATTAGAGATGACCTGCTTTCAGGTGACTCACTTTTAATGAAGTTTCGTACTTTTTTTTTTTGGATGCGAAATTTATATGTTTGAAACCGAAGCTTCATCAGAACATATATGGGAGTTATAAGAACATATATGGAAGTTATAAAAAGATATATATCGAAGTTACAAGAATATGCATGGATTTTATGCAACTGTACCAAAAATTCTAAAATGATGTCTCTTCAACTACTGTATCTGAAATGTTAGACTACTTTCTGAACATTCCTTGCAGCGAATAGTATTAAAAATAAAGACATGTTTAAAAGAAAAAAAAAAACAGCCGCTGTTGATTTTTTTTTTCTTCTATTACAAATATATGCTCCTCATGTAAGCGGAGAGAAGAAAATAACTCGGACATTAGAAAAACCTTCGAACTCTGGCACTTTGGGAAAAGTGCGTCCGTTGCATAGAAAAAGGGGACCTTAAAATACAGGAAAGAAGAGCTAAAATGGAACAAAAAAAAAAAATTAGCCAGCGTATTACGACTAAATCCAATCCCAGCAGAAGGACTTTAACTCAGGGCTACGTCACGTAAGGCTTTAGGATCGAACTACTTACTTGCGGCGCACTCAACGGTCGTAAATAAGTCCCACAAATGCGCGGGTTTTATGCCTGAGGCACATGAATACCGTCGCCATTTTATCGAAAGGCAGTTTCTTGTGCTTCGAGGTCGGTGAGTCAATAAAATTTTATCGTTTATTATAAAAGACGTTAAGTTGACTGTTGCACCAGCTGTTTACACACATACGAAAATCTGGAAGAGAAGCCATATTTTTGCTTCAGATACTTTTGATCTTTCTTCTAAAGAGCAAAGAATGCATGAGTTGTTTACTAGATGAAAATATGGGTTGTTTTCTCTAACAGATCTTCCAACATTGTTGAAGAGGCGCATGCTTGAAAGAAAATTCTACCATTTCAATACAAACAAAATAGAAGAAACGGTTAGAGAGGTATAAGGGTATGTATCAACAAGCTGATGTTATTTTGCGCTGTCACTGTAAATATTTGAAATTTAATAAAAGTATGCTTTTTGCTGTATTTGTTCTGAAGTGCTGGTGTTTTAAAGTTAGACCACACTGGTAAAAAATTCATATAAGGAAACGAAGCTTTGCCGCTGTTTTTATAATTTATTACAATAAAATGTAAAATGTATCTTTTGATTTAAATTCTTTCTCTTTTATTCTCTTTGCAAAATTAATTCTAAAACGCAATGTGTTGACACAGACAATTTAGTTCAAATAAACACTATTGTGTAAATCAAAGTATAATAAAGATGCACAAAACATTACGAAATTATTAAGTTATTCATATTAATCTTGGAAGTTCGGAATGTAACATGTATACATGTAATGTATATTGGCTAGAAATATCGAAAATGCAATTTTCATATGGATATGGGCACCGTAAGGGCAACGTGACTTGTTCTGCAACGTGACTTATATCAACGACACTGTAACTTTCTAAACTGAAACTGAGTTGACTTTTAGTTTATTTTAAATAATTGCTATAGTCGCTAGATATAAAAAAAATCCGGCTTTCTCAGCCACACACGCGCACGCGGAATCGAGTTAAAGATTTAATGCGAATAAAGCTCGGCCATTTAGTGCAAAAGGGAATAATTTCCATATCAGTGAAAAGGTCTGGCCGAGAGCTTTAACTTTATATTGGTTTCACGCTGTTATGGTCTAGAGTTAAAGATCTATTCAAGATTCTACTCTAAGTGTTCGCCATAGAAGAGTGCAAGGGAGTACTAATTCTCAGTGAAGTGCATCTCAATAGTGACTCTGTATAAAATGATATCTCGGCTTCATATGTTAATCTAGCCACAACCAACATATCATTGAATTGCAGGTACCTTACGCCTGCCTCCGGTACAAGTTTGGAGATTGTAATGTCGTACAGCATTTTTAATTAGTTTCAAAAGGTGAATATTTAAAGGATTCAATCGTCAATATTTTATCATTCACTGGAAATAGCGAAGCGATGGAACTATAGCAATGTAGGCCTCCATATTACCTTTATTTGGATGTGCTTCTAATAACTGTAGCTCTATTAGTTGTAATACTATTATGCAATAATTGCTTTTTACGTGTTTTAATTCTTTTTCCCCCTGCCTAACTCATGGAGGTAAGAAGTTTCCTACCTCCATGGCCTAACTCCCTTCTCCATCCTTGAGGACGTAGCAAGGCAACGCACGACCAACTGACCAGCCCTCGCATCAGTACCCTTATCCTCCAAGATCACCTTGAAGCTTTTACACAAGGGAACTTTGCACAGCACTGCCATCTAAAGGACTTTGCAAGAAGTATTTTCCCATGTGCTTCTATTTACATTAACGATTTAACGTTTTCTGGTAGCGCAACACGGCTAATCTTTGACATAGTAATCTCAACAATTAGATGATTTTCCTGCAGGACTTTATTGCTGTTTTTGAACATGGTATTTTCTTTTCGACTTATGTTTAATTTATTTATATAATTATTATTTATGTATATAATATTTGTCTGCTCTCAATATCATTTTTAACGCACATTACGTAGGATATTAGTTGAATTTTGTGCTTCCCAGATAACATAACCTCAATTTTGTTTTTTCACTTAAAATCGTTAGCATCATCAAGTAAGTCTTCGATAAGATAGTTTACTTCTTCCACATTTTATTGTTTGTATGCTTTAGTTATTATTTGTATGCTTGTATTATTAACGTATAGGAGTATGTTTTGTTAGTTGTACATCACTGAATTTTGCTTCCCCATTTTTATTACTTTTTTATTAATTCTGCCAATCACAATTAAGTACAGTATGCTGAAAATCAAATTGTACTAAGTGTCTTCTTAGCACATCAATATTCCTCTTGTACTTTAGTAAATACTTCTCAATAGCCCTGACAGTTTTGGCTAAGAATTCCTGGAGCTCAGTAATTAGCAGCAACTATCGCATCATTCATCTACCCTTTTTTCTTTATTATTATTTTTTAATCTTTTTTTTTTTAATTGTTTATTTTATTTCATTTTGTTGTTGTTGTTGTTGTTGTACTATGGCAACTAATGAAACTCACCTGGAAGTGACTAAATGGGAGAATTCCATTTCTCCAATTCAATCACTTCCATCTCCTTTCACTCGTTATTATACTAACAAGCCAGAATTCTCAAGATTACAGACACTGAAGACAGAATGTAATAAGATGCTAGACTTAGTTTTCTTCAGCACACCAAAGAATAGGTTTAGTAAATCGGATTGAGAATCATTAAAGCAATTTGTCTTTAGCGTGAGAAGCTCTTCACAGAACAAGAACTGCATATCCCCTGCTTACAGGGTCAAATTGAAGCACAATTCCAGTCCTGAAATGGAACTCTCAGAAATCTCCAAGAGTTTCTACCTCAGCAGGTTCAGTGCACTCTCGCTGAAATAGATTTTGCACCTTTAGGTGCACCTGAAAATCAACCCAACGACACACCGTTCATTGAAGTCACACCGCGTAAGAAACATTGTCCGTCAACATCAGCACCAAAGAATATCCCCACTGCTGTAATTCCGACTGAACAATTCCTTCGCGTGCTCTCGATAAACGCTAAAGACTCTAGCCGCACCCTTGAGAATATTAAATACCAATTAGTTGCAGGACTCCGCCCCTCACAACTAGGGGTCACAATAGTTCAAATTCGGCAAACGCGCTCAAAGGAATTGCTAATCAGGCGCAGAGAGAGCACACATATCTCTAGACTTCGCTAGGCAATTGAAGAACGCCCACAATTAAGTGACTGCCTCATATTACCGGAAACCAAACCACCAGGAGAATCCATCATTGTCTTTAGCGTTCCAACGGAAGCGACTGAGGAAAATATTGTCGAAGCGCTTAAAGACCTCTTGCCACCATCATTAACAAGTAAAATCTCTCCCAAGATGTCATTGCCTGGACGGGACGGCAACTCAAACTGCATCTCAGACGTAGAATCTGGTATCAAGAAACAGCTGCTAGCAAAGGGCAAGGTTTTCACCGATTTCATGTCTTGTCCTTTTCGTCCCTTACGTACGAGTAGCACGTTGCTATAATTGGCAACAATTTGGTCATATTAGTAAAAGTTGCCGAGCCTCACCTTCTTGCTCCAAGTGTGGAAAAGGTCACTTAGTGCAAGACTGTCAGTCAGAAGAAGTAAACTTTATCAAGTGTCATATTTCTAAGGCCCACAAGGCTGGCCCAATCTAACAATTGAATCAGTTAATACAGCAGTATTAATACAGAACTGGGAAGTCAGCGACCTACCTTCTGTCAGTGACCACCGCATTATCACATTTCACCTAGGCACATCGCATACCTACGTCATAAATCGTCGCTACAAAACCTGCTATAGTGGACACGAAGCATTCAGAATTCCACTCCAACTGCACATAGCAACTATTGAAGCAAACTTAGATAATTGTCAAATCCCAGAGCAACTTGATTATCATTACTATCAACTTCTGCAACACTTAATAAAAGCTTGCGATAATACCTTTCGCAAAAACACCTTTCTTGGTGGATCCCTACACTAAATGCAGAATTTAGCAAAATCCGAGCTTTGCGCAGAACAGCACAAGCAACAACAGAGCAGCCACTTAGATGCCAACGCATGCTGGAATTTTGCAAGGCCAGAGCACAATACAAGCGCAACATTACGGCTGAAAAACTCTCTTCTTGGATGCACTACTGTTTCACAGCGACTTACGGTGTAGTGCAGAAAATAGCCTCCGACAAAGTATTTTGACTTTCTCATGAAAAGAAACCTCCTCCCCCAACTCTCTCTTTTTTTCACGGAGAATGTATTTTAATTATGTTTATTGTTCTCTGTGCCTTTTGGAATTAAATAAAATAACTGAAGTAATCACTGCCTCCAAATATTTTTATCAGTATATTAGGATTATGATGAAATACATAGGACATGTGTTCTTTATTTAAAGAATAGTTGTACATAAAATGACGTCTCGAGTAATATCGCATTCTTGACAGCTCCGAAATTATAGATATGTGAAATTTAACTGTACGGGAACATTTATGCAACAATTAAGCAAAGTTAGGATATAAACAAAATGTGAGCATAAAAATGACGTACAGCGGAAGCGAAAATTTTATGCAATCAATATAAGATATAAGATGTCATAAGAACAAGGAATTATAAAAATAATCAATAAAAACCAATTCTTAAGAATTCCCAAATGACACAATTGATTTGTGATATATAAAACATGATATAAATACTTTAAAATGTATTTCTTAGAAATATCTCAGAAAAATGGATTAACTGCACTTCCAGACCTTGCGCTTGCTTCTTTAGAGTTTTTTTTTATTAATTTTCTGTCTAGTTTATATTGCAGGAATAGATTAATGAATGTGCTTCTTGCGTAACAAAGTTAATACTGAAGTCACTGCCAATGATCATAAGAATTTTGTCTAAATTCTCATCTGTCCTAGGTCAGGGATGCCTTAATAGAGGAATGTCTGAGTGAAACTGCTTCGTATCTATGTTATACGTAAGGAAAACCATGAAAATATTACTGCATCTAAGAGTGCTCGCCAAGGTTTAAACTCGAGTCAAGCTACCAATTTCAATGTTCTTAACGACCCTGCCAATAGTGAACCTGAACAGCTCAGTGAGCCTACGCTTCATATATCAATAGTTTCCAACTGCATTCCATTAAAAGTCATCTTCCTAATACTTAACCTGATACTTTTATTCCAGAATGCAAAAATTTTTAATAGCAAGACTTAAAATTTTTGCATTTGATTCCTATTATTACTTAAATTAATAGCTTATAAAATGACCGTAATTACATGCGTTAATATACATTTAAAACCTAAAGAGTACATTAATTGGCCTCATAACTGTAAAATGCTTAGCTGAAATATTTTTAACTGTATTTCGTCTGAACCCACTTTTTACATGGGAAATGTATGCTAAAATGTAATCCAGTTCAAAACAAGCTGACATCATTACTAGCCAACAGTACAGCTTGGTAACAGCAGCCTCTGCTCCTAAAACCTGAGAATATTTTAGATAGATAAATATACAAAGAACCAGAAATGCATGGAGAAATCAATGTTTTGAAATTTTGGTTATAGGAAACCTCCTTAAATGCGATAAAACTGCTGGAATAATAAAGTATAAAATTAAAAAGTAATTTTGATTTTAACAGTAATAATGACGCAGAAAGAAATGCAAATCATATTGCTGGCTACTTTTCATTTCTACCTGATATGCGCTCCTCAGCTAAATAAGCTAAGCTTATCAGTTTTTATTCATGACCTACCGTTATCATTTCACTCTCAAAATCAAATAAGAAGTAAAATACAGACCTCATATGTCATTGTTGCAAAAGCAGATTGGATAGGCAATTATTTTGTTTATTTTGTCATAAAATTAAATGACAATTTTTTATAGTTAATATGACATAATAGGCTGTGCAAAAAAAGGATTATATATGTTGTCATTACTAAACTAAACCCGCAACGCGGTATTTAGATTTCACAGAAAATGAACGATCATTTAAATTGGAAAGTTTAGCGTCATCATAACGCAATTTATTCATAAAATTAAAAAGTCGTACGAAACAGTAAGTAAAGTCAGCTGACGAATAGCTCACTTATTAATCGTGGAAGGAAAACCATTTAATGATCGCGAATTAATTAAATAATATTTGCTTAAATGAAAATGAAAAATGAAATGTGGCCAGAAAATTTATTATTGATTATGATATATTTTGATATGTCAATCTTTCGGTGAGAGCAATTGTTAAGACTTGAGAACATAGAGAGCCATCTGAGAGTCATCTAAAAGACAAGGTTGGCTCTTTGTGCTAAAAGTAGACAGATATTACCTGGCAATCGAAAGATACTGCTAGTTGCTGGTGTTTACTCGAGAGGTGAATGCTGAACTTGAGGTGATTGAAAAAGTAGCTTCTATGAATAGTTTACGTGGAGCAATCACATGTGAAGATGTTTTCGAGGAAGACGAGGAAATGTTAACCCATTCTGCAATATAGTCAGTTAAAATGTGTCACAACTGATTGTGGAAAAAATATGTGTATAAGGGGAAAATGATTTATTGGGCAAAATTTTAAAGCTTGTGGAAATGCTAAACATCTGGTAATTCATTGTATTATTCACCAACAAGTTCTTTGTGGGAAACACTTCAATCTGTCATGTGTCAGTAATAAACTTCAATCGCTCTCGTGGATTTAACCATCTCCAGGTTCCTAGATTTTTAAGATATCGAAGCTGAATATCCTGACTTTTCTTATCATACAGCAGTTTGATGGCTCAGCAATGGGAACGTTTTGTTGAAATTCTTCGAACAGAAAGTCAGATATATTTTAAATGAGAAAAATTGCCCACAATCTTCATTATCGAAAAGCGAATGGTTACGGAAATTAATATTTGCCACAGACGTCATAGTGTATTTCAACTAATTCAATTAAAAATAACAAGGAAAAGAGTACTCATATGTGAAATATATTACACCGTTAAGGCATATCGCCGAAACTTTGAATTGCAAATAATACTACATAATTTAACCATTTTCCATGCTGTAAGAAATTTCAAATATTAACAAAATTCCCATTCCCGCAAGATATAATTCGCGCAAGATACATTTTCTGAATATATAGTAAAGTTACAACAGTGTTTTCTGGATGTTGATGCAAGTGCAAAAGATAGATACATCCCTGTTTCAAAATCCATTTGACTCTATAATTGAGGAGCTTCTATCAGACCTTCAACTGGAAGTGATTGAGTTTCAAAATAATTAAACGCTAAAAAAGGCCCTAACTGAATTTTATAAATATCTTTCAGAAGACAAATACGCCCAATTAAAATCCTATGCATGAGCCTGGATATCCGTGTTTGAGAATAGTCTCTGTGCTGTACTGTCAAGGGAAACCAAATTAATGTTCCCCGTGCTGATAGTTCACGCTGCTAGAAACATCGACACACCGTATGAGTGGATACTGGAGATACTGCAAACATGCCCATTTCCGGACTAATGGTACGTGATATGGTTGTATGGTTTTGCAGGGCTGACTTCACAATATGTCTGATATTGTCTGTCGTTAGTCATTGGAGTTGAGATCCTGCGTGCCGTTCAGTAAAACCCTCAGCAACCCACTAATTCCATATTCGCATGACAGCGGTTGGATGTTGACCAGTACGACGGGCAATATCACGGAACGATAATTCACACTCTCGATAGGCGTCGATACTGCCTCTATCGACGATCATTTGCAAACAACTTTAATGATTGGAAGTACTAATTTCGAACTCTTGTATGATGAAATATTATCTCAGAAAAACAATTATAATCTTCACATTAGAAATTTTAATCTATTTAATAATAACGTTTCCAATACAAAATATCACTGCTTAATAAAATAATAAAATGTCCCCTCCTCTTTTTTTTTGGTCTAAGTGATAAGCACACATTCATTGCTATTTAGCACGCCAAGTCTAAAATTTTCACAGTCTGGAGAGTTTTACAAAAATCTTTTGTAGACCCCTGTACATTACTACTAGCATTATTTTGCATTTATGAAAACAGCATCTGCATTATAGCATAAAAATAATACCGCATTGCAAACAATTAACTGCATTTTTAATCGTAGTAAAACTTTGCATGTGTGTATGCCGTAAATCCTTTGTAACTGTCTTAACTGTTAACTTTTATTTATTTTGTGTGCTTATGCGTGATTTATGTGTTAATAAGTGCTTGATTAATTGTATTCTTTTATATGAGTTTTATGAGTTTATGTGTGATGTATGCATTTTATGTATCTATATGTCTTACTGGATTGGATACATATGTAAACTGTCTGTTCAAATTTAACGTCAGTATCATCAGACTATCTCTCCCAAAGCCAAATGTAATTCATTCAACAACCTTTCCTTGTCAATGTTGCATTTAACACCAGAAGCTATCCCACCATGAGGTGCCTCATGGCCTCAAGGGAAGTCTCGCTGCTACAGATAGTAATGGGGGCGGTACAGATAACTGTCTACCAGTGTTAGCCACCACGTGTCAAGCCACCAGTGTAGCCACCACGTCACCACGTATAAAGTGTTAGCCAGCACGTGTTCTCGTCTTCCGTCACCTGTCACTTGTACATCTCGGCACTTGCATTCCAACCTCCCAGACACAAACTGAAGAAATATTACGGTCTGGATTTTATGTTATGTAGTTGAAGCTGGGTTCTAAGAAATGCGGGTTATATTTGAATGTGCACCTCTAGAAATCGAAATTATATATAACCATGTCAGGTCATCACATATACAGAAGTTATAGAGAAGTAATTCATTTTTAATGGCATATCGCATGAAAATTTGGTATATAATCTCTTACAAAAAAAGCAATAATATTCAGCGACGTACAAAGTTTTATGATATCTTTACTTCCTATGTGAACGAAATGTACATTGAACCCTTTATATTGACTAGTTTGGAGCTTTTAACATTTCTATTAAATGCTATTCCCTTGGAGCAAGTAAATCAAATACAATTCACGTAGACATTAATTAGTTATTTATAACTGCAGCAATCACTGAAATTTCTTAAAAAATTACTACTTTTCTGATAACTTATTATCATTTTAACAAGCTTTTATGTATGATTTTAACAACAGAAGTGCTTTCTGCCTAAAAATTTTTTCAACATAATTTCTGAGGTTTGTTAATCACAGTTTTCATTTATTCTAACTTCTTATTTTCAGGCAATAAAATTTGCATCTCTCAGAGAATTAAATTTAGCGTTAAAATAAGACTTTTAAAATCTTTTAAGCATTTCCTTAAATTATTTCTTCTTTTTAACCACAATATGTGTCTTTGTTTTCAAATAATAAGCTAAAATTAATTTTATATTAAATCAAAATCAAATGCACGTGTAACAATGAAACGCATATCGAGCTTCTAAAGTTCAAATAATTAGCCTCATACACTTAGCGCTTTTGTTAATAAAATATGTGTCTGGAATTTTGAGGAGATATCAAAATTGGAAGACATTAATACCGCAAGTAATTTTATGCAAAATATTACTTCAAGTAATAAATAACTAATGTAAAATGAGCAAAGGAAGAAATGTTCAGCTTCAAAACTTCAGAAATATTTTCATAATTTATCAAAAAATACTATATAATATCAGAATAAAAATTCATATACTGATAAATGGTTGGAGACTCTGCGAAGGAAACTGTATAAATTATGTATCTAGGTAAAGCTGATAGGAAACTACATATTCATGAAACGAAAATATGGGGAAACCGAAGGTATTTTACGCCCGATCTGAGGGAACAGTTCGAAAATAGTGAAATCAGTTTTTACGTAGGGTATTAGAAATGCAGTAGTCCTTTTATTTTTTTTAATATTCCTGTTAGTTTTTTATTGGAATTTGAATTAACTTAAAAATTCCAAATCTAGTATTATTTACGCATACTGGCACAAACAAAATCTGTTTAAGATAAATATGATTTAACTGCGTTTATTATAAATGATGTTTCGTGTGGTTCTATTGCATGAAGCTTCTTAGTAAAGTTATATTTGCACGTATGTTAAATTGATATACAAACATGTTTATTCGTGAGCTCTCATAAATTTATAATCTAAGAATAAGTCTGAAAATATATACAGCCTATAAAATTTAAAATATCTTTACCTGAAAATTTATATGTAGTTATTGTTAAAATAGCAATCAGATTTTTTATACAATTTTAAACTTACGGTAGAAAGAAAATCACATGCATATGGTGATAATAAATATTGACTTACCAGTGCAGAAAGGCTTAGATGGTATCACATCGGGGCTGTCATCTTCAAAATGTTTCAGTTTGGGTGTTTGTATTCTGAAATAAAAGCCACGAATGATTTCTGTGCGTTTAAAATGCGTTGCCTTATTTTACCGATCGTACAGATTCAACAACATTAAAACTATGCTTCGACAACATATATACATATATGAAAGATAAGATAACACACATAATATGAAAAGGGTGCATGCCGTCGACGAAAGTTGAAAACCACTGGTCTAAATATTTCCCTTCCTCCCCCCCCCCGCGAAAAAAACCGTTACGATCATTTCACAGTTGTGTAAGATCGCATAATATGGATTAATTTAAAATTATGCTTTTTAGATTGATATAGTTTATAAGCACTTACTCGTATTAAGATAGAAAAAGGATATCTCAGAATTTAACTGAAGAATAGGGTGCTATTGTAAATTAAATTTAGAAACTTCCTTTTATTATTTTTATCTTACATATCTAAATATAAACAGAAGGAAAGTAGAAACATTTTAGAATCCTGCGCCTTGGCTGCAAAGATTTAATTCATAATCAAATAAACGAAATGGAAATACTATCAAAAGTGCAAATTCAGCCAAAACTTGAAATTTCAATTTAAAGCCAAAATTAATTTGAATCAACTAAGTAATTTAAATGCCATTTCCATAAAGTAAAAAATCGGAAAATAAATAAATTGAAAATAATTTTAAAATGTAAGGATTATGTTAATTTCATTAACAGTTAAATTTTGAATTAATCTTTCCTATCGACTCTTAATTTCAACTTACCACTTCCGGCCAGAACGTAGTTTTAGAATCACGTCTGAATGCTAACGAGGAAGAGCGGTATTTAACGGCGAAGTTCTAGTCTTAGGGAGAGAGATAACAGATATTCTGGCTACACGCATCCGCCTTTTCAGGCTACTATTACGTTCTGCCGTACTTTAGGCCCTTGATAGCTTCGCAGTCAATTAGCGTTAAGGTGCCAACTCTGTTAGAATTTTGATGGCTTCGGCTATATTTCTTCAGTTAAGATTAGTTTATTTTGATTCTTAGTCTCTTAAGTTCAAGCCCAAGTGTTGGCTTTATTGTAGAACTCCAAGACGGAGTTATCTTAAATCTTATTTGAATAATAAGGGGTTATTTTACCCTTCTACCTTGTTATTTCCTGTCACACGAACTCAAGCGATTATTCACTTATCAGTTCGTAAGATTCTTCACTTTCAACGGTAAATTAGAATTACACAGTGGAGAATCCTACAAATTGTAAAAGAAAATTAAACATGAAGTAAAGAAAGGAAAGAAAAAGAAAAATTATCTCTCAAGCATTAACTAATAGTAGTGGTAAAGCAAATTCAATTGAAATGCAAATTAAATGAAATACGAATTAAACGAGAATTAAAAAAAATTAACATTTGAAAATTTAGTGAGACAATGCTGACTCATCTGGGGGTATTAGCTTATCTCACTCTCTTCCCAATTGCTCAGACATCGTGTTTCGTCCTTATCATGTTCATATAATCTAAACAACTTTTATAAAATTTTTATTCATTTTAATTATCAATGTACCGTAATGAGGAAGCCCGTACACATGTTCAAGAATTCCCCTACACGATGTAAAACATGTTAATGCAGTAATTTAAAAATGTAAAAAGCGCTAGAAAAATACACAAATATCAATTCAAGATATCAAAACATGTAAATAAGATATTTAGAAAAATAAAAATAACCTACATTGCAAAAATATTGAATTAAATTAATAGTGACATATTTAAAATAATAAACTAGTCCAGAAAAAGTTTCAAAAGCTTCGATAAACTTACTTCAATATAACAAACATTTCAACTAAACAACAGGCTGTTTTCCTAATTCCAAGAGCAAGGCGAATCTGCAGTTGCCAGTGGATATTTTACTTATTTCATCGTGTAATTTTACTTATCTAACCACGCATTATTATTAGTTGAATAAACAATGCCTGTAGGTGAATTGTCTATAATATCAATAAATTTAATAAAGAAATTTCGAAATAATTGTTTAATAATATCCAACATTGTGAAGTTTTTTAGAAATTTCATTCCCTCTTATCTAAAAAACTGTATGTTAATAAACTGTGTTTTATCATCATTTTTCTACATATTTTTATAATTGTTTAATACATGGAGACACTAAATAATACTTCCAAACACTTAAATAAACCCTAAAGATTGGCTACTTTAATTCTTTTCGCATATGCGGTTATTTTTAATTTTGAGCTCACTAACTAACAGATAAAACATCAAAGAAGCTTTATAACCAAAACAGTAAATATAATTTGGAATAAATAATCTTCAAATGCAAATCTTTAAAAGACTTAAAGTACAAGAAGTTTTTGTCAAACAAGCGGTATTTCATTAATAGAGTTTTTAGTAAAAGTAAAAGATCTTTCCGCTTTCGACTGCGGACGTTTTTATTCCTGTACTCAGCTTTTATAATTAGACTCTTTTTTTAAAAAACTTGTTATTTTTCTACCTCGCCGAGCTACCCATCTTTTATGCCTAGCTTTTTTGTGGCTATCAACGGAAGGATTAGTCAGTTTTCCCTATTTCCTTTTCCTTAAGTTATATAAATTTCATACCGCAATGAAATTACATAGTGCCGACATAATTAAACGTAAAATTTTCTTTGAAATGAGGTAAAGCTTCTAGTTAAATAAATCTAAAAGAGCAGCGTGCAAAAACATATGCCTTAAAGCATATTCGTCTTGCTAACGCCTAGTTGTATTGAATGAGACTCCTCTTGATGTTTTTATATTGTTGTTTCTAGAAAGGAATGTTTTATATATTTTAGTTTCAAGTAAAGCTGGTTTATTTCCTGGGCGGGGGGGGGAAGAAAATTGCTGTTTCTATGGATTGCCAGACACATGCATATAGTCTGAAGTGTCTTGGTGGTGAATCTTTTTAGTGGATTCATGACGCATCTCCTTTTCCATTGTGTATGGATAAAATATAGTAAATAAGGCACTTATAAAGCGAATTGAGAAAAATTAAGTAGTTATATTTATTGCATGTCAGTATGATAACCTTCTCGTTTTAATTAGAGAAAAGAATAATCATGAAATTTGACCATTTGTAGTAAACTATAAGAAGCAAAATCTTGTATCCTTCTTCCAGAATTATAAAAAATTACTTCAAAAATTGATTATTAAAATGAGTGACAGCTTTAAAATCAAGATTAAGATTATAAGGTATTTCTATCGCCTTCTTAACATGCCTTCCTGGTGTAGTGGTCAGCACACTCGGTGCGTATTTGAGAGGTCCGTGGTTCGAGTCACGGAGAGGGCATTGCTCATTTTTCCATTTATTCTGCTTTCAAATAATACCTAATGTCTCTACAGTGGCGCCCGAGTTAAAACAAGATGACGGATGATGATTCTCCACCACCAGGCATTGGCGATTGGCACCCCTAATCCCCACTCACCCTTTTCTGATCGTATATAAGATATTTCTCCCGCTTTCTTAGCATGCCTTCGTGGTGTATTGATCAGCCCGCTCGGCCCATATTCCGGAGGTCCGAGGTTCGAGTCAGAGAGAGGCATTGCTAATTTTTCATCTCTCCTGTTTTTAAAAAAATACCTAATGTTTCTACAAGATAATTTTACACAGTAAGAGAGAGAGACCATAGAATATCCCTAAATATTTATTATCATATTCGGAATCCGTGCATATTGGTCATAGAAAACGCAGTATTTTTCTATGTTAGCTAATTAAAATATGCAAAAAGATACACCAACTCGAAAAATCTCTTATCGACGTACTCTCGCGATCAGGAATGCGTGTCTGGAAATTATTCCAAATCGGGAAAAAAATTCGGAGGAGAGAAGCCGCAATATCCAGGATATGAAAAAAAATCGGAAAAATAGGATGATGATTGATTCATAAATGAGAAAGCTGAAAAAATTCGCTATCCATCGAAAAAAAGGGCCAGGAAAAAACTTACCTCTTGAACTTGTGTTAATATTATAGAACATTCAGAAAAAAATTGCGAAAATGGCTGAGCTTTTGATTCATATTATACTGAAGCGAGTGAGATTTACTGATCTTAGACAGCAAAGCAAAAGGCAGCTTTGACATCAGCGCCATATTAAATTTTGTTGGATCTAGATGAAACGGTAGAAATGTAAGCATAGTATGTTGAATTCTTTAATGAAAAATGTGTTAGTGTAAGATCTTTGATGAATGAAATTACTTTACGAGACATCAAAGCTACAAGGAAACGAAATACTGCTATATTTTAAGCAGTACTGAAATTTAGAGTTCATTTCAGTGAACATCTTTCTATAATTTTGAAATAGATGATGCCATAATACGCTTACGTCTGGTAAATATCCTCTCAAAAATATTTGCGTGGGCTTTCATAGTCCAAAAATAAGGCAGACATACTACAGGCCAAAATGAATAAAATGGTAATGTTGCTGTAAAAACATCAAAGTCAGAAGGAAATCACATCAAGAAAGAGTGTCAAGTAAGTTTAGTACAGATTAGATCACTGAGACCAGCAAATTAAAAAAGGAAATAATTCGATAAAATTTATCAGAACCAGAAATACCTTGAAAATTTTACCAGTATTAATTATGGGGCGACTAAATTAGTTAAAGAAATTTTTAAAGCAAATTTTTTATCGCAGGCAAATTTTCAAATTAGCTTAATTTTGTACAGTTTTGATTGTTTTAAATATCTTTAACTACATTTTTATTTTTTTTTCCTTTTCAAAAGTGAAGTTTTGCCCAAACCTAAGGGGTAGCCCAGACTTATCCATTACTAGCATTCTACCTATATGGTAGACTACGTTTATCTATTAAGAAAATACTTAATATTTACTCTTTGCAATATGCTTTTCTCTCTTAAAAATAATTCTTTCAAACTAAAATTTACAACCTCAAAACATGCAACATCTGCAATCTGACTCATTTTCTTAATAGAATTCAAATAAAGATAACTCTTAACTTGAAAGATAGAAATGCCAATTCAGATGCATCACCCTAATGTTGTTCAGAAATCTCGGAAGAACCATTAGAAAAATTTCCGAAATAAACTGCTTTGAACTGGCAAATCGTTACTGAAGTTCCACTGGAAACTTATCAATCAAGAACGGAGGTTAAAAATAAAGACAGGGCGTTAAATCATCGTTTTCCTTTTCGTGTCGTGACATGCGGCTAGGCGTCACGTTGTATGACAACATAATTTGATAAATGTAAAGGATGTGATAAGGATAAATTAGCATAAAGGTTGCGTGACTTAAAGTCGAACAGTACAAATTTCTCATCCATCTACAAATGAGATCACGAAAACTAAGAATCATACTCCGGATATTTGAACAGTTTGGCTCAGCCATTACCGTTCTGAGAGAAAAGCGCAGATCGTAAGAAAGCAAGAGCATTTAAGTTATTATATATATATATAAAAGAGTTGTTTTAAAAACTCTTAAGTTACTAATTCTTCTCAACGGTGCACATATTTGGAAGAAATGGGGCACTTTCTCATATTCACAGAATAGTGCTCTCATTATTTGAAATATGCGCCTGGAGAGAAAAATATGCATGCGCTTTTGTTATTGAGGAATCTTCAAATGTGAAAACTGACAACGTTTAAAATGCATTATTGTATGCTTCTCAGGAATAATTTTACAAGCATTGTTTTTCCCATTTTTACACAATATCGGTCTGCCTTTGTTTTTATCCATATAACTGCTTTTTTTATTCAAATTAACTAACTAAATTAAATTCAGTAAGCTAAGTATCCAAATAATGAGTTTAAAACATTTAACTCAAACAAATCTAAACTCAAAATGGCAGTTTCACAAACATGTTTTTAAAATAGACAAGGTATTTTCTCTCTCCTTTCCACATGCTTCCGTGTAGTAAAGGTAGCACACGCGAAGTATATTCGAGAGGTCCAGGGTTCCAGCCCGGTGAAGACACTGCACAATTCTTACGTTTCCAGCATCAAAACACATAATGATTCTCCAGTGCCGCCTGAACTAAAAAGAGGTGGATGGTAATTCGCCACTACCAGTATTTGGCAATTGGGTCTCCTCATCCCCATTTGCCTTTTAAAAGGGGAAGTATATATGGTATATTATCTCTCCTTTCCAGTTGCCTTCGTGTTGTGACTCGACGCGTACTCCGGAGGTATGGTGTTCGACTCCCGCCGAAGGCACTACACACTTTTCAGATCTTCTGCTTCAAAATAACCTAATGTTTCTACAAATCTTATATTGATATGATTATTGAAAGTTTATAATCTATATCTTAAGCTCCTTATTTTTTACAATTTAAATTTACAAGTGTATATAAATGGAATACAGTCTTTAGAAACTAAACTAAAACCGGAAGATCAATCAAAATTTTGGTTTAAAAAAAAAGATACATTTTTTTTTCTATTGGTTGTGAGTTTTCCTACTCTTTCATAAGAGGTTAAAAAGGAAATAAATTCAGGCGATTTCTTAACAACTTCAGAATTTCACTGATAACTATATACATGGAGGCTAAGATTTTCAAAAAATTCAGTGTGTCTATATATATAATTTTTTTCTATTATATATATAGACAAAAGAAAAATTAAGAAATGTCAAGCTCAAAGTTTACAAGAAACATTAACACTCAAATTTGATATTTGCAAATAAACCATCAGACATTGTAAGTTGCGTAAAAAAAAGTGATGATTGAAATATCTCAATAATTTGTTCTCAATTTTGATTTGTTTATTAAATAACAGACTTTAGAAGCTATCAAGAACAAAAGTAAATACATATTTTAGAGAAAAAAAAATAAACTTACTTAGAGTAATGATTTATACTTTAAAAGCCTAAACTAGGATTCGAATTTTCTAATGACTCAGTTACTAATTTACGATTAGTACGTACTTCAGCAAAGTGCCCTATAAGTTCATCTGAATAAGGTAATAGAATAACGGTATAAAAATAATGGCATATAAATAATGGCATAAAATGAATTTTTTTTCAACTACGATTTTGTTAAAGAATTCTGTACTAAGTTAGAAAAGTATTGTTTATAGGTTACAAATATGATACTTTGTTTCAAGATAGCGATATTAATCTGATATTTCTTTACAGGTTAACATTAGCAAATGCAGACTGGTAAATTATTTTTTCTGTATAATATTAATAAGGTAATAGAATAATGGCATGGCATATTTATAATTATGTAATAATCAACTAGAATTTCATGCATACGTATATAAGTTAATTATTAATACTCAGCGACATGTCTTTCAAATAGTAAATTCTTCCAGCCCTATGAATACATAAACAGCTTATAACTTATCTGTAAATTCAGAAAGCATAGACATTTTAGATATAGATAATTTAACTTTCTATTCCTGATATATTTAAATTTAATGTGTGTAAGTGAAAATGTCATTTAAAGTAAATTATATGTATATTTGAATAAAATAAATATTAAAAGGTACAGAAATTTAGGAATAACCATACTTATGACGCAAGAAAACCCCTCCTATTCTGACATCTAACATTCAAACAAAATATGAATTTCCAAACTTGCTTTTGCAAATTAAAATTTTACTTAAAAACAGTTTTCACTTTTTAGAAGTTGCTAACTAATATTTGTACACAATAAAAACATGAATGCCTTAAAATTAAATAAAATGCAAATAGATGTTTTATATTCTGCACCTATGTAATATATTCCCTGTTTATGACTATCAGATATGGTTAAAATGACAGCATGTATATTTTTGAAAAGCGGCAGGTCTGCCTCTACACAATACCTAAATTTATCTCGAGTGCGGTGTGCATTTCAAAGCGACTTACTATAATTTATTTCGTAAGAAAATATACCGTGTTTCCCTGGAAAAAATGACTCGGCATTATAATAATTTTTCCTGCAAGACATGATAGGGCTTATTTTCAGGAGTCATTTATTCATGTTCAAAAACTATAGTTATTCACTTTTGAGAAACATTCAAAACTAAACAAAATCATTTATTCCAACACAACCCTGTCGTCTTCTGTAACATAGCTATAGAGGTCTAAATCAGGTTTCCCCGCCTGAATGTTTTGCGACTTCATTTTCTCTAAGGTCTACCCATTTCCTACTCTCTCATGTTCAGGAATACAACCCTTTTCAATTGAGCTATTCTTGTAAATGTAGCCTGCTCATAGGCCATTGTTAACACAGCTGTCCGCTATTTTATCCTGTGCATTATTCACCCAAGTAAAAACTTCTTGATGCTTAGATTGCGCAAAGTTTCCTCATTGATTCCTATCCATTATATTTTTAATATATTTACTGATTTCCGTGGTCAGCAATGTCTTTAAATGGCTTGTTAATTGCAGTATCAAGATTTTAAGAGATACGCAGTCAATCCTTAGGGAATCATTATTTCATCAATTCTTCATTCCGCAAGGAAGTTTCTTATAGCGCCGGGAATGCTGGCAGTATCCCACACTAGCATAATTTTGTAGTCACGCGCAGAAAGAGGGGCAGAAATAAATCGACGAACTTTCTTATTACGGCTGGTGTGCACCAAGCTTTTTCAGTCGTAAGAAGATAAATACCTGAAACACTTTCGATTTACGCTTTCTTGTCCTTAGAGGTGATTAGAGGGGGGTTTTTCTTTCCATCGAGACGTATTGCCAAAATGCATGCAATGCGTGCACTTTCGTAATTATCGGAGGGAATACATATCGCAGGGGCAGTTTTCTGATCAATGGTAGTTTGATATTCTTGATCATAAACATTGCAGCTTATCCATAGCAACCATATTAGAGAGTTGATGTTTAGTAAAGTTGATGCCTTCAATTAAACACTTGAATGCAATGGCACATTTAATCACGTCAGTATTTTCCAATTTGAAAAATGTTTTGGATATTCCCAGAGACGGTTCCTATCGCTGAAGGAAGCCATTCACTCAGTGTTGCGATGCTTTTAATTTGTCTGCTGATAAGTCTAGCTGTGGTTCCACTGCAAGGGCAAATGCTTGAATATATCAGCCCTGAGAACAATCAAACACTCTGCTCTTCTGTTAGCAGTACATTCACAAATGATGTGTTCTAATTAAAGTCAACCTTATCAACACTTAAGCTTCTTGGCAGTTCTTCGGCGACCTATTGACTGAGGTTATTGTACTCTGATCGCCATTTTGGGAATTTGGTAGATCTACGTTTTTGCACAAAGCTTTAAGGTTGTTATCCCTAGAGTCGTCCACAATTCTTTTCCTGTACTCCAAGGAATATCTTGCTCTATCCTTTTGCCCTCATTTTACCTGAGTATCAAAATTTATTATTAAATCAACTGCTAAACGTCCGTTGCTAACGCAACATATTGAATACTGAAGATTTTAATTCGTTGAAATCCACGTACATTTGTTTTGAATGTTCACGTCTGTTGTGTCTGCATTTGTTGATCGGACAATAAGGTGCCTTCTCGGCTGACGATCTTACCTAGGTCTTATTTTAGGGATAGGGTTGTAGGGTTTATATTAGGATTACTTCGAAACATTATACTGGGAGTTGTTCTTGTATTAGGTCTTACTTTCATAGGAAATACAGTATTATTTAATAAAAGTGAAAAAGCCATTCAGTATTGCATATAGCGTTTAACTAATGATGAAATTCTTGTGTCTTTCCTTTTACGTCTGTACCTGTAGTGTTTCGAGCAAGTCAGTTTTTTCAAGTTCTGCATTAATAATATTTACATGCATATTATTCAAGTTCTGCAATTATAATATTTGCATGCGATAAAAGCACATTTAATTATAGAAATTACTTACTTTTCATTATTTTCTCCCTGTTCCACTGAAAAGAGAAAAAAAAATTAACATTAATATTTCAGATACGTTTGAGGCATGTATTTTAAATGAGGGAAAAAAAGGTATTTCAAAAACGCTATAACAATAAATACAATTCTAATATTTATGTTTATTAAAATATTAATGCCTTATTTAATGTCTGAGTTCAGATGCCCTTAAAATGTTTACTATATCAATTGCTATTAAGGAAACTTGAAAGTTTTACAGCTCATCTTAGAAATTAATTTACTAAACTAACAAATAAATAATTGGTGTGTGTGTTATGGAGAAATCAAATTGTTCAAAAAATTACGATAATAAGTAACAACTATATTCTTTATCTTTAAAGCGTAATATGGAATAAATGAGAAAGGAAAGTATATCAAGCGTTTTCTCTAAATAAAAAACGATTTCCTATGAAACTTTTATCTCGCTTAAGAATTTCGTTTTATTTCCCATAAGAGAAATTTTCATATATTAAAGAATAACGGAAATTGCTTAATTATATGGTCTCGTTTTATATTTTGACTGGATTGAATTTAACATTTAAATACATGAAAAGAATTTATTATTTTATATAAGCTTGAAACATATATCACCTTAAAGTATGTAATTTAAAGCCAGATATTTTAAAACTTATTTTTATAATATACAGAGCTTCAAACGTTTGTCGTTTTGCTTTAAAGTTTTCCAAAATAATACACAAAGTTCCAAAAATACAGTCTATAAAATAAGATACTTCCGCAAATAGTAGAACCTTAGAATTTAAACACTAGAATTGCTTATCTAGTAACTAGAGAATTGAAAATAAATTTTCCTCAAATTTAAGTTTTTTCTTGATGTAATGTTGTATTAGTGTAAATATCAACACTCTTTGCCACGTGAAATTATTAAACGAAAGAAAATATTTTCAGCCTTAAATTAACAAATTAAAATGTGCAATTTAAAAATGAAAATTTGAGCTCGTGTATGTTTTTAGGAAGGTTATATTTATAGAACGGTTGAAATCCATTAAAAAGCTATTTTTTTTCGAAAAAATGTTTTTAAATATTTGTAATTAATTCTGTGTTACAGAATAAAAATAGCTAAAGTTATCTAAAGTTTCTATATTTTGTTTTATTTTTTTTAAAGTATTATAAGCCAGGTTTGCTAAATAATACCTGTTTCATGAAGGAAATTGTTATTATTCAACGCTAAATTTATGAAAATATGCTTTTAAAAAATGCATCAAAATACCAGGTTTGGCTATGGTAATATGGCAGTTTTTCCGAAAAAAAATTCTGCAAATAACTGCATATGTTAACTATTTCTGAAGAATATTTTCTTAGGCTAAAATATTTTCAGAAAAGTTATGAAATAATTTAAATAAAGGTTATTAATAGTACAATTCCAAATAACTATGAAATTATATGGGTTTGTATTTGGGAATGACATCTTCGCTATTCAGTCTTTTAGGTTAACAGTGAGCAAGTATCTAATCATATTTCATACTGTGGAATAAAACAGTTCTGAAAAGATTCTGCATCACTTTAATTAGAGCGGTGCATAAATTCTTAATTCTCTCTGAAAATAAATAGTTCATTGTTCTCCTATAAAGAAAATCATGTACAACTATTCAAGCAAATAATAAGATGTTTTATATTTCCGTGATTTGCTTCAAATATGTGAATTTTAAAGACTAATTGCTTTTCCAGTGAATAACATTAAACAAAAGTTATACTGTTTCATTTGCAAAATGAATCTTCCTGGAGGACCCCAAGCAGTTTTGAGCAATACAATCGGATTTAATTAAGGCTAATCTGCATAAATAGAAATACTTAAACCAAGCTAAGCCTTGCAAAGCTCTGAAAGAAAATTTCAAAGCAGATTTATTGACTTAATTCCAGGAACTTTTTATGATATTCTTCTAGCTGTAATGCTTTTCGGAAATTTAAATGTGGGTGTAGATTATAAGAATCACCCAAAGCATTTACAAACTGAGTTTTATAAAAGCTGTTCAAAATTATGTATCACAGAATGCAAATTAAAATTAATCATGCATCAAAAGCTATTTATTCACCTAAGATATTCTTCTTTACAATAAATAGATTTTCCCATTTTCAAAATACGTCAAGCCCAGAAAAGCTTTAAATATTAAATATTTTTCAATTAAAGGCAGTTATAAAAAGAAGTATATGCTTTGTATATTTTATTACGTTTATTACACTCTTTCAAATGTTCGATGAGCCATAGAAATATAGTAAAGAAAGTGTTACTGGTAAACATTTTCAACGCGTGCTAATATTTCTCCTTAAATTCAGCACTAGAAATGCCAATTTGTGTAATCCATAGCACAAAACGAGTTTCGTTGTCCTCGCCATTTCTTGCTTTTCAAAGTTAAACTTTATAAACTATTTTTGGGAGCGGTAAAGACGCTGAACACTGGTAGTTCGGTCCGAGGTTCGAATCCCGCGAACGGGCTGGCTGCATGGGCGTTTTCGTGGTTTTCCCCATGTGTAACATGTATACGAGCTAGTTTCCCTTAGACTGTCCTCCACGAAGATATCCTTACCTTTAGGCAGATAGCCCTCGTGTGCTTTGCCATAATTAAATAATCCAGTCCAAGCTATTTTTGACGTATCCCTTTTATTTAAAATTGTTGCTCAAACGGAAAATTTTTAATTAAAAATATTTCTTCGATACGGCATGACAATTCACTGCGGTAGGTTATCGTTGAATTAAGGTCAATAAGGCCCATTGTGTTCCATTTCGTGTATCTTTCAACTTCACATAGTATATCATTTGAATTTAATTGTTAGAAAGTGTACTCGCAACTTGTTATCTTATATATTTCACAATATGGGGATAATATAAGTGATGAAAATGGGATCAAAAATATCCCGAAGTATTCATGTTCAGTTTTGAACTGCGTAGGTACTATTTACTGAATTCTTCGTTTTGAAAGCGATTATTTATATATTTTTTCTTTATTTTGAATACTTTTAAATGTTTTCGATAAAAAACGGGACACTACAAATCATATTTATTTTATCTCAAGGACACTGAGAGCTACAAGAAAGATAAACAAAATTCGACTTTCGATAATCTTTCACATGAAACATTGCGAGAATGCTAAATGAACTTCCATAAAATAAATCTTGTGATAAAAATTGTCAAATGATAATAAATTATTAAAATATTTTTCCTGCATTTTTAAGAAGAACGAAAAACACGGTTCTTGTAAATATAAAACGGACGAAATATGCATCTCCTTAGCTATCCTTGCAGAGTCATTTGGTTTTATGATGCTGGAGACGTGAAAAATGAGCAATGACCTCGCCGGGACTGGAACCTGGACCTCTCGAATAAGCGCTGAGGAGAAAATTCGGACCGTCACTTGTGATGAAATGCGCATTTACCTCAACAACACAGGCCGAAAAGGGGTTGGTCTGCACCCGGTGAACACGTCAGCAGCGTCGCAAAGCGCGATTTTACTAATGAAAAGATCATGCTCTGTATCTGGTGGGATTGCAGTGGTGTTATCCACAATGAGTATCTGGGAAAAGGTAAAACCCTCGACAGTTACGTGTTCAGCGATATGCTAGTCCGTATTAATGCTGCTATCAAAGATAAATGTCGAACTGAGTTTCGGCGCAAAATGGTAACGTTCCATCAAGATAATGCAAGACCACTTGTGTCTGCATTCACCAGCTGGACTCTGTACAGATCGAATTGGATCTTTTAACACACCCACCATATAGTCCCAATATCTGTCCTAAGAATTTCTACCTTTTTTATATCTGCTGCTACATCTTGCTGGTGCTATTTTCCATTCTGCACAGGACGTCCAAAATGAGGTTACCTGTTTTTGAACTCGCTGCCGCCAAGATTCTGGGCCGAAGGTATTGAAAAAACTACCAAAATGTTAGCAGAAAATCAGAGATTTGGATGATGATTATTACCAACATTAAAGCTGTTCCTTTCATGTTTTGTTTAACCTTATCAAGAACGTTTTTTTGGTGGATAAATTTTGTTACAACCAGATATATTAGTAATTCCACATCTGAAGTGAACATTACAAGATGCTGCTGATTAACAAGCAGTTATGTTAGAAATTTAATAATTCGTCTTTTTTAGAAGTATTTGGAATATATAAAAAAACCCTTAATATTCTAAATTTAGCTATCTCTGATGTTAATAAAATGCTGGAAATTGCGTGAGATTGGTGAAAATGAAGTCTGGATCACATTCCAAACTAATACCAAAGAATCGCAGATTTGTTGACGAAAAATCAATCAAGACCCAAAAATTAGTACTTTTGCAGATTTAGAAAACTGATTTCAATAACGTTAACCCTGATGCTTTCAGAAGAGTCATTTAAGGCAGGGTCAACATTTTATGTTTGGGTCGGAAAGACATATTGATTTGTGACAATATCCAAATTAAGAATATAATTCGAAAACCTGTTGTCTAATGATAAGCACATGGGTAGAGGCACAATGGTTTGTGGATGTTTCATTGCTTTTGGAATAAATTTAGAGTTGATCGAAAATAATATGGATTAGTATGAACATGTAAATATTCTTTATGAAAACAAAGTATCTCCAAGGAAACTTGGAATACAAAAATACATTCAATTTCTATCAGGATAATGATCCTAATCATCTGAAGTTATTAAATCTTCTCCATAACGCCTTAGATCTAGATCCTCTGGAATACATATGGAGAGAGTTGGGGAAAAGAATAAGGATATCTGATACTTCCTCAAAAGCTACAGAAAAAAGAATTCTTGCTTAGGATTGCAACATTTTTAAGCGAAAAAAGTAGTTGAATGCATTCAAAGAGCATGAAAATTTAATTTTAATTGAAGGTTATCTATTCAATTATTTAACATCTGGTTATTCTCATGTTTATTAGAAATATAAGCTGTCTATTCAAAGTATTCTAATACTTACGTGAGATAATTTTCAGAACTTTTTCAATATTCGTTTTTTCAAACAAAAGTATTTTGAATATTTTTTTTTTTTTTTTTTTTTTTTTTTTTTTTTTTTTTTTTGAAAACAAGCAGGTTTTAGAGCAGATGATCTGTGAAAAACAAAATAATTTTGCTAACAACAGTAACTTATACTGAAAAATAAAACTGTACAACTCAAGTGTCTGAAAACAAATGTGAGCCACTAAATCTTCTGTTCAAAGTGAAGTGTTTACTATTTTAAGTGCATTCTTTGTTCAAAGTGAAGTGTTTACTATTCTAAGTGATCACAAAATAATTTTTCTTATAATATTCAAAGCTTTGTATCACATACTCTGAAAAAGTTTGATTCTTAAAACAATTGTGTATATTATGAGTCTACATGGTAACTCTTGGTAAGATGAATACGCTGCAATTGAAGTGTTAGAGACACCGGTAGTGATTAACGGGCTGGACAAAATCATTAGATTTCAGGAAAGCACACAAGATCTAAATCTCTATAACATGGATGCTTTCGATGAGGGATCTCTAAGGCCCATATCACACGGCGTTTGTTTCACACGAACAACTTTTTCGGACAATTTTTCTGCCTGGTTTACTATTGAAAGAAAGACGTGCGACTTTTTCCGTCCTTTCGAAAAAACTTGCAAGTTGTTCGTTTTCAACCAATGAGCTATCATGCTGTTAGCTTGATTGCAATGGAGAACTAGTTTCCCCTGTGTTAACTCCAAAGCGAGCTGTGGTGATTGGCTGTTGTGACAAAGCAGAAAAATTGCTCCAAACAGTTGTTCTTTCGAAACAAACCGACGTGGGATAGCAGCCTTAGGCAAACTAAATCGCATTGGTTTTATACTTGATAATAACTCTAAAAACACCCATGTAGCCAGCCCATTAGTCAGGATTTGTTACCAGTGTCAGTTGCCTTATTCGCTTGGTCGCTAGTGGATTTATGAATGCTTTGAAAAGTTCACTTTCATCGAAACACAGATCTCTCAGAATTTACATTTCATTTGTAGATCGAAGGAGCAATTAAAAACAACAAAAGAATTACTTTAAAAAATTTAAATATTAAACTAATTATTAAGATAGTTGAATGTGTTTAAATAGTTATTTGACAGAAGACTGAAGAATTATGCAATCTAGATGATTGGTCAGTTGAAAAAATATAAATTACTGAGAGATATAAATCTTGAAATTTCAAAATTAATCAACAGTATTAATATTTCTGACAAATATGGCAAGGCTTTAAAAAAACAGTAGTTTTGAGAGTGACGAATGTAAAAATAATCTTTTCACTTAGTCTCTTCAACATACCACGTATCCAAAGGTTCTTTTCAATTGAAAACATGTAGTATTTTATATGCACTTCTACAAACCATTTATAACCATTTTATTACTTGGAAAATTTGAACTCCCAATAAAAGGAACAGATCGCTTATTAATATATCTTTGAAACCCGTTATTCCATAAACCAAATGTTCGGCAAGTGTATTGGGCGAATGGTCCAAAGGGCGAAACGTCTTTGAAGTAATTTCAGGCTACATACCAAAGTATTAATTTTACGGCTTGGTAAAAGCCGTCATTTTTCAGTTCTCGATTGATTGTCTAATAACAGACAAAACTGGCAGCTAAGGTTCCCACCTCTCCCGGAATTCCGGGATTCTTCCGGAATTGGGCCCTGAAAATTAAAATCTCCCGGCTCCCGGAAGGAATTTAAAATAAATATTACTCTCCCGGAATATCAGGTTTCTCCAAAATAACGATACAATGCTCACGAACGAAATGGTTGAGAGCATCGAAAATTACACGACCGCGCACAGCAACCAAGAAACGTCTATGTCAATACATATTCTTTGCAGCAGCGATCTACGGTGAGCGGTGAGTAAGCGCCTTACGGATGAGTCGTAGTTTCATGTTGGCGTTTCGCGCTCATGCTCTCATTTTCAATCCATTCTTTCATTTAGTCTGTAATCAGCTAGCTATCTAAGAACAAGTGCATATTTTGAAATTAATAAAATGCTTTCATGATAATATCTAGTGAAAAAAAAAACGATTCTGATTCTGCAAGTGAACAAGTGCCACAAAAAAGGCAAAATATTCGACGTCGTTTCCAGACAAATGGTTAACTCAATTTGATTGGCTTATGAAGAGAGACAACTTTAACGGAGAATGTAAATTCTCTCGGAAAACGGTAATGATTGAGTACGAGGATGTTAAAGCTATAACTGTACATTCCCAAAGCAAGAAACACCAATCGTTAATATTGAATAGGGATTCTCCGCAATCGAATTTTTTCTGAAGAAATCTTCGAAAGAATAGTTTACTTTCTCGCTTGGCCCCTGACAATTACTCTAAGTTGCTTATTTATACATTATCTTTGTTTGAAAGTACATTTATTTGTGAACAGCTTTCTTCCCAAGTTAAAAATAATCGGTCCAAGAAAAGAAACAGGTTGATAAATGAGATCTATAGTTCGTGATTAAAATATATTCTAGTAATTTTTTTAAGGTTACAAATTTTATCTAAATCCAAATATCATTAACGTTTTTAGTAAGCAATAGAGAAATTTATAAATTTTTACATACAAATACATTATTTTTACTGTGTGTATTAAAGAAACATTTAGTAAATAAAAGAATGAGAAATATGTTGACATCGCGCATTTTCAAGTTTTGTTTGACTAGTCAAGTTTTCGTAATTCGTTTATTTTTAGGTAAAATTCAAAGCCATTCAGAGGCTTAAAGATTTAAACCATTCAGAGGATAATTTAACATATTGGAATTATTTTAAGTAAATGTCGAACTGGGAGATTTATAATTAGTTGTCAAATCATTTGGATTAACTAATATTTTTAATACTAATACGTCAGTTAACTAATACGTCAATACTAGTTAAATGACGTATCAGTATTGATTTCGAAAGTGTAGACAGAATTGAATTAGAAAGTGTAATCAACAAATCTGTGTAACTAACAGAACGCGGAATTAAATTAGAAAATGTAACAAACAGAAAATTCTTGCAGATCTTTAGCTTACAGATAGAAAACTTCTATAAACTGTAGACAAGTAAATTTTCCCTTTACGTCATTATTATTACTGTGCATGAATGTTTCGATAAATACTTAGTGATAAAATTTTAAACATATAGTTAAAACATTTTGCTTTGTTAAAAATTTATCAAGCCTTCAGTTGCATTCAGCCCACATGCAATTACAGTTTGAGACCACTGGTCTAATGTACACAGAATTCTTTCTCATGAGTTACATTTTGCAAAATGAAACATGTATATTTTTATTGGAGCAGGTAGGCATAATGTAAAGACAGAATTTCTAAAACATTTTTATAGACTTCGAATGATTTTCAGTTGTTCCCTCCGGAATCATAAAAGTAAATAATTTGAGTAATTTTACAGTAAAAATTTTCTTATATATTTCGAAGTTAAGTAGCATACTAAACATTAAACATAGAATGTAGAAGTTATATCTCAATTAAACACGTTGATAACATACTGGAACATTTAGGAACTGGAATCTTTGGAGATTCATGACAATATCTTCAACAAGAATTCTCATTTCAAGTTTGCGCAAAGAATAATTTTTAAATAAGCTATGTAAGAAGTCACAATACGTTTTAAAAAAAATAAATTTATCAGATAAATTTTCAAGTAATTAAAGAAGACTGTCGCATTTAATAATGCATTTAAAAAAACTACGCATTGTTCAAAGAACATTTTGAAGATATTTGAGTTATGATATTACAGAACCTGTTTATGAAGCAATAGAAATATGTTTATTTATTTGTAGTTAAATACTTTATTATAATCGTATAAGGCACATTGGCTTCTATTGAGGCATAACAAACAAGTAGTTATGTTATAAGGTATTTCTCCCGCCTTCCTAGAATACCTTCGTAGTGTAATAGCCAGCACACTCGGCGCGTATTCGAGAGGTCAGTGGTTCGGAGATGGCATTGGTCATTTTTCATCTCTCCTGCTTCGACATAACATAATGTCTCTACAATGCTATTTCAGTGAATTAACAATCAGAGGGAGGCATGATGTGAAGTGGCAAATTTGAGGAGATACTATGCGTTATTCGTTCATTCTGACCGGACTGGAGCAACCGTAAAATAAAGATAAACATTTAAGTAGATAGAAATTATGAGAAAGTAATTAGAAAGATATAGAAATGTTAGCAAGCAGAAGAGGTGGGTGTCACACGGTATACTTTATACACACTGCTTATAATATTGAAGGGTATTGACATAAATAAAATTTATTGCTACTTACCAAAAATTATTAAAAACAAATTAAAATTTTAAAAGCCGTTTTAGGGTAAATTACTAAGTCTGCCAGTTGAATAGTGTCAATATTAAGTCAGATTTTTCTTAAAACCACTTACAGGGTTTTGGAACAAATCTTTCTTTAATATGATATGTGGTTACTTCTGGCAGAAATGCAAATCTCATATCTTGAGTAAAGTCTTAGAAAAATACACGAGATTTTTGTGGCAGTGAACTTTTCAGATCCTAGAGCGCCAATAATATGTACTTGAAGAGGTGTAATTCGATGGTCTAAGCCACACCATTGATGCCGACTGGGCTGAGTAAACTGGCCAAACCTTTCGTGTGATTATCGTTTATTTTTAAGTATTCTGACCTTACAGATTCTTTACATACAGCAAGCATTGTATTCATCAGCAAAGGGTATGGTCACCATTGTCCATAAATAACCGTATGCAGAAATTCAGTGTCTCGTCCACATATCCATGAGTGGTTGCAGAAACCTCCGTCAAATGAATGCAGTTCTGTGTTGCCAGTTTTGATAATTACACCCCATCTCAAACCATAACACAGTTTCCGTGAAAAAGAGATCTTGCGAGAAATGCAAATTGCAAGTTATTCCCTTCCAACCAGATAAAACATCTAGAACTGTTCAGGCTGCATCTAAAGTGGCTAGTAAACAATACCTGACCTCATTTCTCGTGACTCTGTTAACATGACGGCAATATAATCTTTGGAGGAGGCTACTTTGGAGAAGGCAATATAATCATTGGAAAGATAAAATGAATAGAACATAAACAGTTGGTTTTCTCGCATAAAGTAAAACCTCATGAGGCCTTCGTGTAGAAATCAGAAAAAGTTAATTCGAGCTTCTGTGGCAGTCGGAAGACATGTTGGGAAACTTCGTATTTCCACAACTAGAAGAGCTTCAGCCACATGTCTTTTTGCAACAAGATGGTGCACCACCTCATTGGGGTACATCGTTCGTAGTTCTTTGAATGACCATTTTACAGGAAGATGGATTGGCCGAGGAGGTCCAATTCCTTGGCCACACAGATTATCTGATATAACGCCGCTGGACTTTTTCGTTTGGCAATTTTCCTTTGGCGATTATCACTCAAACAATATCAACGTTTACAGGAGGAGAGTGTCGAACACTGATGACATAAAAGCCAGAATTACAACCGCAATAGCCTCTGTAGCTGCCGACATGCTTGCCGGTACCTGGCGTGAAATTGAATATCGACTTGATATTCTTTGTGCGACGAAGAGGGCACACGTGGAAGTTCATTGACAAAGGGCATGAAACTTTTTCATTCTATATAACCATTTATGATATTAATTTTAATCTATCTTTATTATTTTATGAGTTATTAAACATCAAAATGGGGCCGGGACTTTATAAACACCTTTTATTTCATGGGCTAACCTATGCTTAGAAGTCCAATATTTTTCTCAGTCCCGGATAATTAGGAAAAATAAATACATCAGAGTATACTGCTTAAGCATTTTAATCAGCTGATCATATGTTTTCAAATTATCCTTTGATTTTAATAAGTAATTTAATGTTTGCTTTTGTTTTGTATGACTAAATTAAATCTCAATTTTTTGTGAGTTTATGAGTTAGATTTATGTTTAAGTTTATAAGGTATTTTCTTCCTCCTGGAAGCATGCCTTCGTGGTGTTACGGTAGCAACCTCGGCGCGTATTCAAGAAGTCCAGGTTCGATTCCCGGGAAGAACATTGCTAATTTTTCACGTTTTCAATATCAAAATAACCTAATGACTCTACAGTGGTGCCTGAAAAAACGTGGTGGATGACGATTTTTCGCCACCAGGATCTGGCGACTGAGTCCCCTAATCCTCAGTCGCCCTTTAAAAGGAGAAGTATATTAGGTATTTTTCCCTCTTTGAAAGCAAACCTTCGTGGGGCAACTGTAACACATTCGACGCGTATTCCAGAGGTCCAGGTTCGAGTCCCAACGAAGACATTTCTCATTTATCATGTTTCTTGCTTCAAAATAACCTAATGACTCTACAAGTTTTTACCTGAAATTTAAAATTTATCTAAAGAGAATTCAGAACTTTTAGTGGTAAGATATATCTAAAGCCCTTGTAAACTTTAAAGAAATGCGAAGAATATTTTGTTACAAAACATAAATCATTGAAGTTTGTTTGTAATATTACCCATACTTAATAATAGTTTACTAATTAAGGCGAAATTACTGATTCTATGGAATCTCTACACCGTGAAGATTATCACCGAAAGATATATTAAAATACAAGAGAGATAAAAATAGTATCTCAAAGTTGTTTCTTAATCATTAAGGATGCAATGTGATCAGTTTTCAGGGAGACTGTGTCGGTTCAGATATGTGAAAAATAATTAAAATCTGAAAGCTGGCAAATTTTGCCTCTATAGTTAATTAGCAGTATCCGTTTCCCTTCAGAATATTAAATTTGGTTTCATAGCATTACCGCTTTTAATAGTTTATTTCAGCATTTAAGGCAATTTATTTTTTAATATAGTTTTCTAAATTCATATAAATCACTCCGCGATTATAAAGGCGCATCATTTGTTAATTATTTCGAGTTTCCGAAGCGAATGCCACGTGCGCATAATTAAAGTTCTCTTTTAAAAGTATTTCATTTTTCTTTATCGTTACCTCAAAGATTCTTTATATAAATTCTCATTTTAAAGGTATATTATGAGTGCGACTGCGAAGTTTAACTTTATTTATCCACATAACAGGAATTTATACATTTCCTATATTATTCATTCAACTTTGTAATTTATATTAGAAAGTAAAAAACGAATTCATGATTAAGTATATAACTCGGGAGAGAAAATGTTGATTTTCAATGTTGCAGCAGTAAATAAAATATATAAACTGGAAAAATTTTAAAGTCTTGTATTTCACCCAAACAATATAAACAGCTATGAAATGCCTCTCAGAAACTTCTTACAAATATGTAACGGTGTAGGGCGGCAAATAAATTTGGCCGTTTTTTAGAAAATCAAAAAATGACTTATCCGAGTAAGGTTTCCACATAAAGATTATCCCTAAAACGAAAAATAAAAGGATTTTAATTCAATTTTTACCGGCAGTTCGCTTTCTTAATATCACACTGTAAAAGTAAGAATGAAAGAATTTAAATTGTATATGACATTAGTACCCTTATATTATTAAAGCAATTATTCCTAATAACATAGCAGTTCTCACTTGCGCATCCTGTTTTAAATAGCTTAAATAGCTTTCGGATATATTAACGATAGTTATCTAGCGAAATTTTGAGCTAACACTTATAAAGAGGGAAGAACTGATAGTGTGATTACCTAACCCTTCAAGAGCAAATCACACTTTAATGCACCAAACTATTGCTTTTATATGGTTCTTTAAAGAAAATATGTGCAAAATACTAGACAATTTTTCGGCTGTCTGAGGGTTTTTTTGATAACTCCGTTGTTCTTGATAACCTTTAAAAATAAAAAGCAATTCGTGTTTACCATAGTTAGGACCAAATAGAAGCTAAATGATAAAAGACGAAGTTTGATTTTTTAAAAAGCTGAATAGAAATCCATATACGCTAAATAAACTAAATTGATCTAGATTGAGGTTTTGTTTTATTTTAAAATGGATTTAATGAAATACGGCGTTTGATATCAGTTCCAATGTTACACAAATATATTGCAATCATTGCCGCCTAAGAGAGGAATTGGCTAGTGACTCTGACTACCTTACCGGTGTCCACCGAAACCATCGTGGCAAAAACATCGTGGACGAAAACGACGTGAGGCAAAAATGTCGTGGAACAAAATATCGTGGGAGAAAAGAAAGCAAAGAGAAAACATCCCAGTTCTAAAACATCATGGTACAAAATATAATGGTAAAAAAAGCGCTTAAAAAAATTTCGCGGTTTCAAAACATAGTCGTTGAAAATATCGCTGTAAAAAATAAAATACCTACAAATCATCGCATGACGATAACATCGCACACATGGGTTTTCAGGATTTAAAAGTTGTAAATGCATGTTCGCGTAATGATTTGGGAACGCACGAGGGAAACAAGGATTCCTTTACATCACATCTATATTTCATACTTATGAAAGAACTACTAAATTTTTGCTGACAAAGTAAGAAGGAAACTTAAGCATTAAAAAATTGAAAATGGGTAGAAATTTAATGCAACTTATAGAACTTAATAATAGAATTTTAAATTTACATAGTTAATTAACAAAGGTCATTAATAAATTAATAATTTTTATAAAGTTTTACTGATACGTTTTTATGCAAAATACAATTTAAAAATGCTTAAAAAAAGGAAGATAAGCAACTGCATGAGGTCACTTCTATAAAAGTTGCTTAGTTAATTATCAAATAATTTTTTTTGACATTTGCTAATCTGATAATGTTTTAGTGAAAATTATATTTTGTTTTGTTTGAGTTTAAAGTGTTGTTAACGTTTTCATGTATACATTTTTAGATGTCGATTTGTTTGTTATGACGAAAGTCAATTGCATAATATGTCAGTATAAGATTTGGAAAACGCTTTCTTTTCTCCCACGATGTTTTGTACCACGACGTTTTCGCCTTACGTTGTTTTTTTCCGCTAAATTTTCCTCCGCGAAGAGCCCGGGCAAGAATCCCGGAGAAGGTATGGATGCTTGTAAATGTAAAGTGTCTGTGTTGCATGAGGCAGTCTAGCGGTGAGCCGAAGGTCCTCTCGAGATGTTGGCAGCTGTATGGTGCATTTTGTATGGTGCCTTTGATTTGTTTTAGTTATTTATTTCTTGATAAATTAGAAGAAAAATATTTTCTTTCTTAAATGTGAACACTGCTGAAGATGAGAATCCGAGAAAAAAATTTAGACAAACGTGAATGTTCATACCTGTAAGTAATTTGATGCGAAATTCTCTTTCTCAAGGATTAAAATTATTCTTCATCTATTTCATAAATAATTTGCACTTGCAATAAAACAATATGTACAGAACATATCTGTAACAAATGTTTCCAACGTTCACGTTACGGTTAAGGTAATTGTGCAGGCAAGCCTCCACATTTATTCAGCGTCAGGTGTACTAGCTGCGACCGCCGAGTGACAAGGCGAAATTGACAGCTACAACCGTTTCTCCTTCTTCTGCTGCTGGGGTCCGAATGTGTAGGACGGCTCTGGCTGTCCTCAACCCGGCTGATGCGTGTGCCATTTTTTCTTCTTTCTTCTCTTTTTTGACTGCCATCTCCGTTGCTGGATGTACAGCCATGGTATTCCTTCTAGTAAAGAAATTGGAATTGAAGATTCAACTAAATAGATCCATATACCTAACACCTGCCGAAAATTAATGATGTTCTACAACTTGAAAACTTCGAGAAGTCTTCGTGTGCACGTGTCTTCGTGTTCATCTTTCCTGATGATTTAAGAATTCGCCTTGTTCCTTTTCGAAAAATATATTGGTATAGCGAGCTAACTCAATTCCTGCCGTTAAATTTTGACTGTTGTTTTTCACCGAGACTTTGTTTTACGTTGATGGAATGAGATCTACTTTGATTGGAATGCAACTCGTAAGAGAAGTTCCGATTCAAAATTGTAGGACTGATATTCGTCTGTCTGGATAATTGCTTAAATTATGCTAATACTTATTCAAAATTTAATGGTGTGAAAGATATAAGAAATATTAATTGATTTGTGTTATTTGAATTGTCATCCTTTGGGGTAAGTCATTTTAATTTAAAATTTTAGATCACACATTTTCATCTGCACATTTTCAAGTATTATGGGTTATTGCGGTCACATTTGGCCTCGTAAACTATTTTATCATTACAATTTGGATATTATCACATTTGGCACATTTTTTTCTAACAGTAACGAATTTTTAAACATTCATTTTTCGGTTACGGTCAATCTGAGTTTCAAATGTTGCCTAACTTAAGAAGAACGACGTTGATTTCAAGCAAAGTGTTAGGTACAATTAATTTTTCTTTTATTATAAAGTATGGTTATACTAAATTGTTTTATGTACTTCTGTTTTGATAGAAAATTTTTAATGTTTACTTTTCTATGTACAAAATAACTTCAAGCGACATACAAATTCTACAATGAAATTTTAAAAAGGTAATTTTTCGGGAAAAAGGAAACTAAGTAAACGAAGGCAGAGCAGTTTACTTTGTTGCAGTGCTGGGCTTATGAAAAATGTAAAAGACTAAGAAATTCTTTAAACTACCTTGCACATCGCAAAGCGAGTATTTTTATAAATTCTAACTCACAAAAATGTGAAAGGCGTTGCATTGAAAAAAAGAGAGTCCAGATTTTTTCTGATGCGTTTACAGATGGTGGATGGTCACCTTTAAATAATTAAGTAATCTTTTTAATTTTTTTAGAAGTAATCTCTACTTAGAACATAATTGATAATGGCTCTTTTATAAAAAATGAATTTAAAAAAAATAAAATAGGTATTTATTTTTAAAATTACAGAAATGCAGCATTGCATTTTGTTTTTACGCTTTATGTAAGATGCTTTTTAGTTTTATTAATAAACAGCATAAGTAATAAAATATACAAGGGATACATAAAGTAAATTCAATATCTGTGATAACAAATAGAACGAATTAATAAAAAGCTATTATTTATGGCAACAAACGAGTGATTAAATAATATTAGAGGGATTTTTACCTTATATAAAATTGGGAGGGGGGGAATCTGCAACGATATATTTTCCTAAATTCGGGGGGGGATGAGCGGGAGGAAGAAAGAAAAGGCTTAATATATGTTTTGAAAAAAAAAAAAATAACACTTTCATTAATAGAAACACCAAGCTGAAGCCAATTTTTGTGATATATAAAAGGATGTTTCAAGTACATGTTGTTTATTTTGAAGGGTATCCTTTATTTTGCGAAAGGATATAATTTACTACTAAATCAACTTCGCATCGAATTTTAATATAATGAAATCCTCTTTTTGTAGTAATTTCAAAGGCAATTATCTCCAGCGCATTTATGGGAATTACAGGATACCTTCTCATTCAGAGAAAAAATAATCTCACTTCGATTTTCAGATACAATTTGAAATTCTAAACTCTTCTATACATAAGATATTGCTTGCAATACGTAGGCTAGATTTCATCACTTCGAGCATGCTAAGCATATTTTGATTTATAGTGTTGATCTTGAAATGTGCCGAAACTTTACTGTTCGCCAAAATATTCACACTGTGATCGCCAATAATCACAAATTACATGAAATTCGAAATTTTCAGACTCTAACTAAACAATTTTAATTTTCTTCTTTCGTAAATGTAATAGCTCAATCAAATATTTAAGTATTAAATAAATGCTCAAACAACTGATTTTTATTAACTTGAAAGATTTTATTCTGTGATAGGTATATTAACCGATCTATAGGTTGTAATTATTCTTTTTTTTAATCACTTAACATTTGTTTAACTAGTGAGAGTTAATTGTTAGTGTGACTAATGATTTAGAGCTTTCGTAATTATGTATCTAACCGTAAATAACGTCTAGTACGAGTAGCAGTGGTACACAGTTCTTGAAGAAATATAATGCAAAATAAAAACTTTTACAGATAATTAGAGAATCAGCGTATTGTACAGTGGATTGTCCAGCATTTATTTTCGTTTAATTTGCTTTCACTTCTCTTAATAAAAATAAAATGCATAAAATACAGTTCTCTTTAGACGCATAACACAAAATGTACTCAAAAATGCATCATTTAAGAAAGCTGAATTGCAGAATCATCATTTGGTGCAATGCAAATTAAAACATTTGAGTTTTATGATTTGATTATTTGATTTACATAACATTTAATTTATATTAGCAACTTTTACTGTCACTTCTCGCCTTCCGTTTTTCAGCCAGAATGTGAATTAGTTCGAGTATATGAAAGTGAGTGTTTGAGATTGTTAAGGCACAGCGTGTTTTGCCGCATGAAGGCCACATTGCTAGTTTTGCTATTTTAGATTAGAGTTTCTGTCTTCAGCGTTGCTATTTGCCGATAGTTAAATTCACGCCGGTGAATACCGAGACAACTCTGAGTTTAAATAATTCTGTGAAGCCGTTTGGTATTAGTTATTTAAATTTAGTTCTACATTATTAATTTTCTACTTTGAATTTCTCGCCAAGGGTTTTGGCGACTTTTGTAAGCGCCAAGAGTGTCTTCTGTTCAACTTATTGCGTTTAAAATAAAACTTTCGCACACTTCTCAAATTTCTATACTTTAATTTTTGACATAGCGAGTCTATCAAAAGTTTAAGTTGTAGAGACGTTAGGATGTTTGATGCTGAGAGACGTGCAGAAATGAACCGATGACAAGAGAAATGAGCAATGTCCTCGCCGAGACTCGAACCTCGGACCACTCAAATACGCCCCGAGTGTGCTGGCCGGTATACCACAAAGGCATGCTAAGAATGCGCAAGAAATACATTATAAAGTCACATTTTACAGTAGTGAAAGACGTTAAACTTTATAAACTTAAATAATAAAAATAAATATCAGGTAAAAAAAAAAAAAAATCAATGGACAGACCTAAGACTAATACTCCACTCTCTTTAAATGCAGAATATTTTCATTATATAGTAAGTTATTCTGAAAAAGGAACGATGCTTAGAAATCTAATTACGGCGAGTTCACGTTAATAACGCACTGGTGGAAAAAGGTCTTTCGACATAAAATAAAGCGCACATTGTGTAGTACAAGTACTGATTATTATTTTTAAACAAACTGGTTTATATGTAATAGTGTAATGTTAATATAAATATTTTACTTTAAACTATATATTATCGTAAAATGCGCATTTCAAGAATTCGTTTATTAATCTTTATTTAGGGAACTTCTAGTATTATTACATAAACAAGGTACCGTTGAAAAGTTCCATTTTGAAGAATATCATTTGTCCTTTTATTTGATGATGCATGCATATGTGAATATTAATCTATAAATGAAAAAGGAATTGATTTGGGATATATGATAGTTATATAGTAACAATATTAATTATAACGATATTATTTCATATATTATTTATTAAAAACACCTAAACCAATAAATAATTACAAGATTTAGAATTCATATTCAAGCAATGATGCGATGAAAACGCTAAAAGTCATGGAACAGTTATAAGTTTTCGGAGATTTATTTAAATAACAGTTATTTTTTTAGTTTAAAGCAGCTTTCCTTTAAGTCTCGTTTTCATCCACGCTTTCTTGCCAGAATGTTAAGCTAGCCCGCATATGTTCAAATCAGGTAGAAAGAAGTGATATTTACGGAAAGGTGATTTTAGAGAGCGTTTTATATCTGCTTGAAGGCCACGTTGTTATTTTGTATTACCAGCGATTAGATTTCTCTGGCTTTGAATGCTTCTAGCTACGAGTATTAACGTAAAAGCTCGTTCGTCAGCTACGTTTCGAGCGTACTCGTACCTTGAGACTTGTTTATGCCGACGTCTGCAAGTCTTCCTGCGCGTTAAATTATCTTATGAGCCGACGGGCTAAACATACATTTAAGTTTACATTCTGTTTTGAACTATGCCAGAAGTATTGGCTTTGTTTACGCCGAAGTGGGTCCATCTGTGAAATTATAATGAGTGAATAAATGGTTCTTTACACTCTTCTTTTGACTTCTTGTCGTCAATAAGACCCGAGAATAATTCCTCATACAGTCTTTTCGAGCTCGTAGCTTATGCTATTCAAGAGTACGAAAGAGTTTTTCATTTTGAATGACATTAACTTATCAACGATTTTTCTCAGAAGGTCTTCCTTCAGCTGCATTTTAAGGACGATGTAATAAATTTCATCTTTTCATCCGTGTTACGTGCGACATCAACAGAACTCCTAAATGCATTGCAAAGTTGATACTTCCATTCTAAATCAGCTTCAGGTTTAGAGAATCTTCAGTTTGGTTGATTTACGTTACCATAGCTTTCAAACCAGTTAAAACTGTCCACGAATTCTTGAAGTTTAAAAAGTGGATGTAGTACAGAAGTTTAATGCGGAATCTAATTTACTGTAAAAAGATTACAGGCCGCAACATCTTTAATTAATAAGAAGTAGGAGATACTGAGATTCACAGGTGAAGTTTGAAATAATGAGGACACAAGATATAAATTATGATAAAGTAAAGGGGCAAGAGCTAGAAGCAACAAAATAAAAGAATAAATAGATAAAAATTGAAAAGAGATAAATAAATCAAGTAAACGAAAGTTAAAGTTCAGCTATTCGCTGAATCCGATTACTTTAAAATGCACGATAAAGTGCTCAATTCGCAATTCCAGCTACACGTTAACAAGACTTTTCTCATGTTAAAGTTACACATTTAGGAAAACTGGAGTTCTATGAGAAATTTTCATCCATGAGTTAGTAGATCTTTATTTATTGCTTTTATAAGACACAGATAAAATGTCTTAATGTTAAAGGAAAATTATTTACATAAAAGCATTGTTTTTCTAGGAAAACGATTTTACATTGATTCACTTAATACGTCGTCCACAGTAAATGTGTTGTTTCACTTTTCATTCATTGTCATGTTGTCATTCGGCAAAATGCAAGATATTTTTTATTCAAATTTAATCTGCCTGTTAATGATATACAGACTAAAAAGCAACAGATGTGGTTCTTAATAACGTTATATTTTAAAAAATGTATTTATTTTGTGATACATCTAATTAAAAACGCTAAACGTTTTTTTGTAAAATTACGATATCTACTTTTTCACGTTAAAAACATACAGAATGTATACAACGTACCCATGTCAGACTAAATGTATGCTATAAAATCTGGTATCCTATAAAATATTTCACCTCGGCTATCTGTTTTGATAATTTCTAATGATAAACTGCATTATATCTTAATAGATCCCGCTTGGGCGATTAAAACTTAACATTTTTAGATTTTATAAACTAATTTTGAATGTTTTAATTCAGTTTTTTCTGTGCACATTTTAGGTATTCTAAGAAATTAAGTTTGATCGGGATATTAAAAAGCATTTTATGACATAAAAAATAGGAATGTTCATGATTTCTCATTTGGCTTACTGAAATAATTTAATTCTTTATTTTTGTTGCAATTAAAATCCTGGAAAATTATTCTTATAAAAATGTTTACACTGTCATTGCACTTCATTGCTCAGATGTCTATACAAAATGGAAAAATAATATCAAATACAAATATGCGCTTTACTTATATTCAGTGTTGACTCAGATACATATCTCTTTTAAATTCGCACTACAAGCAACATTTTACGCAATTTATGCAACTATGCGAGATATTTTGCGAAAGATTTAAATTTATGTGACGCTAATCATAGTACATGGAAAAGCAGAATTTAGGACCATAAACATAATTATCTCCATTCCTTTAGCTTTATGAAATTATGAGGAAATAGGGTAGAGCGCTTTGTTAAAGGAACTACTTCCTTCCACGGTAAGTCGTAAAGGTCAATTAACAGTTTGCTCTTTGGGCTGCGAATGGATCGCTCAGCTCTACCGCTTTGTTAACTACATGGCTCTAACACCTTAATTTAATCACAGCTAATCCTAACTTTAACAGAAGTAACATAGCATTAGCAAAATAAAAAAAATGACGGGAACAAAAGAATATTACCTTAAATGTTAAATTTACCCCATTACACGAATACTTTAAGAGTTAACTTTTTACCTTGAATATATATTTTTTTCCTAAGCAGCAATAATAATGAAAACCAAAGTGGCTATTTCGTGGAATGAATTCCAGAAAGAAGGGCACTCGTATTTAATTATGCAAGAGTTACTCGTTCTAATTGTCTCAGTTAGTGTGAATGAAACATGGTGGTAATTCGCTTCTGCACTTCTTAACTTCGAAACATAGATGTTTTCAACAGTGATTCGTAAATTAGTTTCCAGAATCGGTCCAAATTATGCACTATAGCTTGTAAAGTAGCTTGAATGGCAAAGTGCCTCAATTTAGAAATGAGAATAAATAAAATGATTATTTGGATATAACTATTTTATTCTCACCCACTTCTAAATGGATTGGTTTCTAATTTGTTGAACTTTATGTATTTATTGAATGTGTTGATTTTACTACATCTGGAAGATTTATTTATAACCAAATTTAGAAATACAAGAACCCCTGTAGCTAAAAGTAAAATGATCCAGTTTTGACCCATTTGCTAAATTATACATTTTTGTAGATCTATGCTCTCCATTTCGTTGCTTTTCAAGGGAACACATGAAGCGACCCTAAGCAGCATTTAATTGTATTTATCTGTCATGCAAAATCGTGAGGACCAGTGGAGTTCCGTTATTAGACGTGAGGTACTAGGCTACCTCCCTAACATTTTACCGATTAACACTTTCGTGTACACTTTTCATAACATTCAAAATCATTAAAAGAAGTATCGTTTTACCTTTTTTTAAGAGTCTGGTTTTCGTACGAATAGGAGGAGCTTGGTGTTAGTGTTTGGTGTACTTAATTATGGCAAAGCACATAGGGCTATCTGCCTAAGAGGAGGGATGTCTTCGTGGAGGACTTTCTAAGGGAAACTGGCTCGTATACACGTTACACATGGGGAAAACCACGAAAACGCCCATGCAGCCAGCCCGTTCGCGGGATTCGAACCTCGTACCGAACTACCAGTGCTCAGCGACTTTACCGCTCGGTCGCGGGTGGGCCTAGGAGGAGCTTGTGTTCTGTCGGCTGTACGCGAGGAATGACTAGTTCCCTTTCACATATTCCCATAGCTCCGTAGACGTGCTGGAGGTAACTCATATGAAATTTAAATTTTCTTATAAATTTTATAATAAAAATTACCTTTTATTAAAAATCTTCTTCATAAAAGTGTTCTTATATACGTTAAAGAAATTGAAGAAAATGTATTGCTGCGTTAAATCCACGTTTACGTGATAAAGAGGGAATCGGTAACAAAAGCTGGTTCTCACATACAGATCATTAACCAATTGCCAGCGTTCACAACAATATTTTCTTGAAAAAAAAAAAAAATATGTGATAAAAGTTAGCGCTATATCACATATTCTCATTACCACAAGTATGAAACATAACACCCGTTATTAAAAAAAATGATGTTATGCACGATTTCTTGATTAACGATATACGAACTAAAAATTAAACTGTTTTGCTTGCGTTGTGCTCTTTCTGAATTGAAATGTTTTTATCTAACTATTTATTTTTATGACAGCCATCAGATTAAAAAAATAATAATACACCACATGACTTCCTTGTATGGAATATTAAATTATACGCATTTTTTCTTTCATTTCATTTAAAATTATTGAATTGAATTAAATTTACTTTGTAGATAGCCCATAAACCACAAGAGAATAAATGCACTCTTTAAAATTCACAATATTTGTTTACCATAGCGACACTCTGGCCCTAGGTTCACTTAACAGCGTTACATTTCATTCATTTTATAACTGAGAATGCACAAACTTCACATCATCTGAAGAATTATCTAATCATTGCCCCATATTCTATTCAAATACTATAATAAATCTAAAACTATGTATAAAAGAAATTTTTAAAAAGGAAGAAAGAGAGAGTTTTTCACACACAATTTAGTATTGCTTATTCAATTAATTCAGTTTTCACTTCTCGACAACGCAAAAATACATAAAAACTGAAAATATCTGCATTGAAAATTATGAAACACTCAATTCCTCGAATAAATTTCCGAATGGATTAAGTATGATTTAAGTCGCAATAATAAAAGAAGGCGTTATCTTTGTCATTGCGAAGCTTAGTTTCTCTAGATTGGCAACAAATCACTATTCTGCTGTAACAAATGTAAACAAACATGGCCGCCGTGGAAAAAATAATTAGGCTTAGCGGCACTTAAACAAATTTAAGTTGTTGATAATTCTAATAATATTGCTTGCAGATTTATTAAAGGCATAAAAACCTTAACAGGAAGATAAAAACAACGTAATTCAATCATTTTAAAGCAAAAAAAAAAAAAAAATGCACAATTTACAAACATATAAGAATAAAAAAACTGATATTACTGAGCCAAGTAACAAAGTGGATATATATATACATATAATATATATATACATATATATATACATGCATATATTTATATACGTTTGGTTCGGTCGATTGCAACCAAAATACCAGGTGCACATCTGCATGTTATAGCAATCGTATATATAGAACTTCAACGTTCTAGGGCTACTCGTTTTTGAGTTATGCGAGACACGTACACCCACAGATGCTACGAAAAGTACTCTTCAGAACTCATTTTAAAGCAGATTTACAATTTTTTGCTGGGAAAAGTGTCCTTTATTCTGTCCTTACGTACGGATGTCCCGCAAAAGCATCGTTAAATTGCATTCGATAGCGGTCAAAATGGATATTTTCGTTGAAATATAATACTTGAAATTTCTACCGATTACAATTCTTCCTTTTTACCTCGCACAAGGAAGTAAAAAGGATATTGTGGTACGATCTCTTTGACTTCCTCTCTTCATCATATTTTCAGAAATTTGTCAAAGAACGTTAACAAATATTGTACTCATAAGGCTTCAAATTATATAATTAATTTTTAATTTTCTTATTCAATATACAATAAACTCTGCCTTGATGACCACTTCTGAAAGTGGCATGCAATTCTGAGAACATAATAAAATACTAGCACGTAATTTCTAAAGATGACCACCATCACTGTCCATATTTAAATAATTATAATTGTTCTTACTAAATCTTTTACATATATACTTGGGCCCACCAGCGGCCGCGCGGTAAAGTCGCTGAACACTGGTAGTTCGGTCCGAGGCTCGAATCCCGCGAACGGGCTGGCTGCATGGGTGTTTTCGTGATTTTCCCCATGTGTAACGTGTATACGAACCAGTTTCCCTTAGAAAGTCCTCCACGAAGACATCCCTTCCCTTAGGCAATTAGCCCTAGCGTGCTTTGCCATAATTAAATACACACCACACCATATATACTTGGTGTCATATCTGATTAGAAATTAAAAATCTTACAGCACTTTCTATTACTTATAAGATTTAAAATTAACCGTGCAATGAAAGCCCCGCTGAAGGTTTAATTTTCGCCGAAATTAGAATGCCGGGGGACGAGCAGCCCAGGAGTCTGCCCGAGGGAAATTGCAGAATGGCGGAGTTCCAGGCCGCCGCCTCGGGGTCAGCCTTTTGCTAATAGTCTCTTATTTTGTTCTTTTGTTTTACAGATTTTCCTTCCCTGCAATGTATCCTACAACTGCAGTATGAAAAATGTGATTGTAAAGGAATCCAGTGAACAATTCGGAGCTCCCATAATTGTAGAATGTTAAATCATTATACGGTATGTGCCTGTTTATTTTGATATTTCAGCCAAAAATGTTAACGTTGATGACAGCCACTGCCCAAATGAAACAAATTGTAACTGTAAACCTTTAATGTCTTCAATAAAGGTTAGTTTAATTTTACTTATTGTATTTGTATTCTAATTAATTTTAATTAATTTTACACTGGAACTTAGTCATAGTATGGGTTACCTGCAATTTTTTCCCCCACAATGCAATCTATATTGTCTGATTATAATGATGTATGTTCATCTTGATTACTCTTGCTAGAAAATGTTTACTTATGTTGCACAAATTTGCACAATTACCTACTACAGTATGGGTATTAAAATGAATTTTCAATTGCACAGTAATGATATTTAGTAGTAATTATTGCATATGATCTTATGTTATATTGTTCTATACTTAATATAGAAAAATTGTTTGCTTTCAATGAAATACAAGCAAGGAAGCAAGCGTCCGCATGAGGCAAACAATGCACATGCACTGTATACCTCCATTTGTATTTTCATTTTTCGGCTGGAAGCAGGCAGCTATAACGCTGTAGGTTACATGCTTACATTGTATTCACTGCATTTGACTGCAGTGTAATAACTTCAGTTATCGCGCAGTTCTTTTTATTTCTCTCCAATTTTATACTTTTTGATATTTTTAAACCATTTTTAATTATCTTGTAGAGTCATTAGGTCCTCCAGAAGCAGGAGACGAGAAGAATATGCTATGCCCACGCATAGCATGGTGGAAAGGAAGGAGAAAATACCGCCTTTTTAAAGGGCTACTGGAGATTTGGGGATCCAGTCGCCAAATCCTGGTGGTGACGAATTATTGTTCACCACCTTTGAGTTTGGGCGTCACTATACAGAATTTCGTTGCAAGGGTTATTTTTAATTTTGAAACTCTTTAAAGTCTTGTTTTCCACTTACAATTCCATACCACAATGAGGTTTTAGGAGCGCGTTACATGTAAACGAGGTAGAAAGAGTATATTAAGAAAGTTTCGCTTACTTCCAAGAGAAGAGCTTCGGCGTCCTTATTGCGGTCAGCGCTTTGTTAAGCTCACAGCGCTTGGCCGTACAGTATGTGCCTGGTGATGTTCTTCCGCTAATTTGATTAAGGAATAACTAAATTAGGTAACTGTATATAGCTTCGGCTAAGTCAGTTTAGTTTAGAATTAGATATCTTATTTTCTTATCTTGAGTTTAAAGTCCAAGTGGAGGCTTTTCTGTAAGCCCGAGAAGGGGCCGACTGTCATTATTTCTTTGAGTGAATAAGAGAGTATTTTAACCCTTCACGGGACTTTCTCTTCTCTGTCAATTACACACTTAGTGATAATTCGCTACAATGTTATTCAATAAGTTCCACTACCTTTAGCGTAGACAAAGTAGTCAGGAACATTACAATGTTTTTGATGCTGGAGTCGTGAAAAATGTGCAATGACTTCGCCAGGACTCGAACGTGGAGCTCTCGAATGCGAGCCAAGTATCTTACCGTTACATCACGAAGGCGTGCTAGACGAATGGAGAAAATACCTTATAAACTAAAAACAGTCTAGTGTTGAACAGTGAAACAGTCTAGTGTCCTTTACCAGATATTTTAAACTGACCGAATTCAAAACGTTTTACCTAAAAATAATTTTTCTGTTATTTATTACTGATGTCAGGAACGTGATTTTATTTCGTTGCCGTACAATGAAGATGACAAAGAAGGCAGACCTTTTGCCATCATATGTATATATATATATATATATATATATATATATATATATATAATTTATTTCTTAAACTATATTGATTAATTGATTATATTATCTTTTAAGTTTAATTACAGAAGAATTATTTTAGAAGAGTGAATCCATACTGGTAAGTTATATTTTGAAAGATGTTTTAATTAATCAATATAGTTTAGGAAATAAATTATTATTAACTTACTTTGCAGCAATTGCGCAAGTAGTAGTAAATTGTTTTCGCACTAAATGAATTTAAGATGATACAACATTATATATATATAATGGTATTCATTTAATGATATTTTGATCGAATACATTTCTCTTTTTAATAATTCGCTAATGAAAGCTGATTGGGTTTCGTTTAATTTGCGCGAGTTTATTACTTTCGTAACTACAAGCATTGTATGAAAATTGTTTCTATGCAAATATCACTACTATTTATCCTTGAACAATAGCATAATTTCTTTACTTGCTTTCTATAAAGGAGCGGTATTTGGTCTAAATTCATTCTTTTTACTTTACTTCAGTGGTTAAAATGGCTAAAGTAATTGATATCTAATTCCTTACGCGTATTCGTGAAAGTTAAAAAACGCACTTTTTTAAATACGTTTTATAATAGGATACTTTTCTATAAGAGTTTCATTAAAACTGCTAATTCGCCCAAAAAAAAAAAAATACTTAGTGGCAATTAACTATAATTTCGTTAGCATAATACAGCAACACACAAAAGAAGCAAATATAGTTTGTACCTATTCTAAGGAAAATACGAAACTGCATAATAAAGCCGAGAAAAACTATACATTTTCTGAAGTTATTTTTAGCAGCATTTATGCATATTACATAAATCAAAGAAGCAGTGCTTTTATCTGAGCCACTTCATCCAGTTGAATAAATAATTTTACTTTAATGCAAATAGTTTTAGATCTGCACTTTTTTAATTTTCTATTGAATGAAAATCTTTCCTTTCATATGCAGATTACATTTAATGACTTTTCAGATTTTAAAGTTTGAATTTCTTTAAAAGTTATCATTTGAATTCATTACTAGAAGCTAAGTTGAAATTGAGCTCAAATAAAAGGAACAATATCGTCTGTTTTATATGCAGACAATCGCAATAAAATGCAAATAAATGAAGACTTAACCAGTGTAACTTAGAATTAAAATAGAAGCGATATTCTATGATTAAAATGCAAATACAAATTTATGATTTTTACAATTTAAAATCATCACACAGTCCTTTGTATCTTCATTTATTTTGGAATGCATTCTTGCGTAATCATCATTAAACACAAGAAAACGGAAATAGCATAATTACAAGTTTTTAAGGACTTACAAATTTTACTTTATTAATTTATACATCCATAGTGCTGACTGCAATGCGAGGCTTAAAAATATCACTAATGTGTGTATTGAGACATTCTTACGAAATTCCTAGCTTCCAGTGAAGGGATCATCATATCAGATCATCTGGACAAAATGTATTACAGCCTAATTTTAGGTTATTATCGTGAATATCCTGTAAATCTGTAATATCAACATATGCAACCAACAATCTTAAGCATTTTTAATGGGCAGAGATAATTCTCAAAGCCCATCAATACATGGACGGTTCGACCAAAAAGACCGTTTTATTCGACTATTAGGGCTTTTCTAATATCCATTCTTTTGTAGAAAGGATGAATATTTATGTATGTCTGACATTCAATGCCCAAATATTAATTCATTATTTGATATACAAACTGAGTTTTGCAATTAAATGTACTTAGCGTATATTCCGGTGCATCTACGCGCACTTATAAATTCAGACTACTTAAAAAAATTTTTTTTTGAAATATTCTTCGTATAACGCGCACCATTTTCTTTAAGAAGAAATTTGAAAGATACATCTGTGATGCTCTTATCTTTTGAAGTCATTCATTCTAAAATTTTTCCAAGGCATTCGAACAATGGCATACTGAAATGACAAGCGATAACGGAAACAATATATGTGTGGGGGAATGCTCGAGGAAGCAAATAATTATGTAAAGAGGGTGAGCACTATTCTATGCAGGGGTACACAAGAATGTTATTCTAGGGTTTTTGAGAAAAGAGAAACAGTTTTGGTAAGAATGCACTCCCCCCCCCCTGAATGAATTCACATAACAGACGTTTTGCCTGAATGAATGAAAGCACACTAATTAATAAACTTTACGTAAAAGAAATTATCCAGCAATGAAATTTTTTAAGGTTGCAGAGACATTAGGTTTTTTCGAAGCAGGAAAGATGAAAAATGAGCAACGCCTTCGCCGGGAATCGAACCGCGGACCTCTGGAATACGCGCCCAGCGTGCAAACTACTACACTACGAAGACATGCTAAGGAGCTGGAGAAATACCTTATAAGGTGTGTCATCTCTTTTTCTTAAATAAAGAGCACTTAGGTTCATGCAGAAATCTAATTTCTTTGTGCGCTTCTTTTCCTTATTTTTAAATGTATCATTTTTTATATCCGGAATATAACGCGCACCCGTTAATTTCGATATTAAATTTTGTATTCAAAGTGCGCGTTATTCGCCGGAATATTAACTAAAATGAAGCCTTTTTTGTTGTTTTTTAATCGTCTAATTTTGTTCACAGTGTAAGAATAATATTAAGAAAATAACAAAATAATAATGAAAAACATTCTTATCTGCTTTAAGTAAGAGCAATATATTCTCATCTTTCACGTGCCTTTCTTTCAAACATCTGCAGATTAATACCTAATGTTTGGCGACAAAGTCTTACATTAGCATTAGCGAAAATGATATTCGTTAAATGTAATCAAAAAGAAAAATCACTAAATACGAGAAAAAAATTCAGCCTCTGCCACTTCCTGATAGAAGTTAAGGTGGAAGCTAGGCCTAGCCTCTGTCATTCATCTTCATTACTCCTAGACATTATTTGAGCAAGTCTCTTTTTCTTTGTTTCTGTTCTTATTCCGACTACTTGCTTTTCTTCTTTTATTTCTTAGAGCAAGATGCGTAAGAGTAAAGTGTGGTTATAATGTCTGTGTATTTTTTGCTTTTATGCGGTCATTATGAGACGAGTTTTTCTCCTTTTTTATCTCTGTTCTTAAGAATCGGCTGTGCTTCATTGTTAGATCTAGTGAAATTGCTACATTTTCATTTACCAGAGAGTTAGAACTCCGGCGATCAATTCTAGTATAGCGAGGCAGCTAATGTCTTAGAGGGCGGTCAAAGTGTGATATTTATAGCTCCCATTTTTAGGACTATAAACTAGTTGCATAATATCCTAGAGAAAGCATATATTTATTATATTTAAGAGAATACATACGGTATTTTGAACCTTATTCACGAGCATTCAAGTTGAAACTGCTTTTAGATACCTCTACATGGAAAATTTTGTAAGACGGTATATATCTGAATTATAATGAGACACGCTTTTCATGCTTCGTGAATTATATTTGGAATAAATTAACGTATAATCTGTTTGGTTAAAGAGAGTAAAAGTCACGCTCATTAAAATCTAACTGAAATTTAAGAAATTGCGAATATAGATTAACTCAAGTTAACGAAATTTATTTCAGAAAATGCATACAGAAGGGCTAAATCCAAAACCATATTTTTGGAATAATAGATTACAATCAAATCATTCCAGTACTTTAATAACAGACTGGAAAAAAAGTAAATAAAGAATATGATCTAAATGCTTGAATAAGAAATTTTAATTGACATGCAACTTTAAACTAATGGGGCCAAAAGTGACAGAGCGGTAAAATCGTTGAAGATTGCTAATTCGGTCCGAGGTGCGAATCCCGCGAACGGGCTCACTGAATAGGCTTTTCCGTGGTTTTCCCCAATTGTAATGTGTATACGAGCCAGTTCACCTTAGAAAGTCTTCCACGAAAGCCCCCCTTCCCTTAGGCAGATAGCCTTCGAGTGCTTTGCCGTAATAAAAAAAAATAATAATAATTAAAAAAAAAAAAAAAAAAAAAACTTTAAATTCACGTGAGTAATGCAGAAACGTTAGCAAATTTGATATATAATAAGAATTGTAACAGTTTTAAATATTAAATCTTGTAGTTTAAAATAAATAATTTAATTAGATGAACATTAAGGTATATGCGAATGGTAATGTTTGAAACCAGGTTCGAGTGCCACGTGAGACTCTCGCACGAAGAATTTTTTTTTTTTTTTTTTTTTTTTTTTTTTTTAATGTTAGAATTCGTTTCTTCTTGTTGTTTTGTATGTCGCCATTTTGAGTGCTAAATAAAGTTTTTTCTGTGTTCCATCATTGGAGTTGCTTCATATTGCCAAAGAAATATCACAGTCATAATTATTTTCGGAGGCACCGACCGAGATCGAATAATCGTGCGTATTTTAATTTTTTTAGTTCATCACTCAACATAATATTAGTGATACCAGATTATTACTTCCTGTTAATATTGAATTGCTTTATTTTATTAATTCATCACTGAACGCAACATTAGCGATACCAAATTATTACTTCCTGTTAATATTGAATTGTCTTATTTTATTACCGTTTTGGATATTATTTTTAATATTCATTTTAGTTGTCCAGAGCGTAGATATATATATTGCTCTATGTTGTTATTCTTATTTTAGTCACAATTTATGTGGTAGAGAGAATGAACTTCATATGATTTAAATATTTCATTTTTGAGGATACGTATTTAACAGAGTGAAATTAATTCCGTGATTCCTGACTGCATTAATTAATTAAAGTACTTGGATTGAGCTATTTTGAGGAGGTATAAAGAACACAGTGTTCGTTAATTTTAAACATAGAAACAATGCCTTACTTAGGAAGAGCTCGTAAGGAAGATTTGCAAAATCTCGCGGCTGAACTGGGAGTTCATGTGACTGCAGATTTGAAAATAGTCGATTTAAAACAGAAAATTGTTGAAAGTAGAGATTATGTCGAAGTATTCGTCAAAGGAGTCTTAGACACTGTAAGGATTATGTTTATTTTAATAACATTTAAATTTTATGTTAAAGTTCCTTTCCTGTCAAATTCTTAAGTTTAACTTACTACTTCTGGCCAGAACGTATTTTTGGAATCTTGCTGAATATTTAATGAGGAGAAGCGGTATTTAAACCACGAAGTTACTTTCAGAGGCAGAGAAAATCAGAGTTTCTGATTTACGCGCGTCTGCCTTTTTGTCCACTCTCTCTCTCTCAAAGCTGTTATTACGCTCGGTCATACTCAGGCCCTTGCTAAGCTTCGCAGTCAAATAAGTTAGGGGCCAACTCGATTTGAACCTTGATAGCTTCGACTATATTTCTTTTAGTTAATCTTAGTTTTAGTTTAATTCTTAGTCTTTCTGATCAAGATTTGATGGTGATTGACCAACTTAAACGTCGAGTTCCTCCTGAAATTCGAGATCATTTTCTTGATGAGTGAATGAGTAGAGATGATGGGTAGAGATGATTTCATCTAAAAAATTAGCTGAAAACCTTGATGTATATGAAAACGTTTGCGGAAACTTTCAAAAACGGCCTGTAGTGTATCGGCAGAAAGAAAGATACAATGCACTAACTCAAGGTAAATTGAGTTCAGATAATAAAAATAAAACTGAAAAAAAAATTGTCATCAGAATTTAATTCGCAAAGCTGGTTTCATAGACCTGGAAGTCCACTTCCAGATGATAAATGTGGAAAACAAAAGACGCCACAATGCTATCAGTGTGGGTCCTATCAACATTTAAGACCCCAATGTCCAAAACTTTAGAATAGTACTGAATCTTCTGCTAATCTTAACAGAATTAGTGCAAAACCAGAGGATAAATTTCTATTATCTTATACTAGTATGGGTTACGTAAATGGTCAAATTCCTATAGTAAGGGATTCAGGTGCTAGTATTGATATAGTTTGTCGCAAATACATCACGCCGGAAATGCTGACAGGTGAAAATGTGTGGTGCAACAGCCATTAGATTTGAATCCAACCTGTTTACCATTGGCTGAGATCGAACTAAATTGCGATCTTGGGCGACTAATAACTAAGGCTGCCATTATTAGAAAAGAACTCTACAAAGGAAGGTATTTATTAGGCAATCGAACTTTTGTATTGTTGAATAAACAAAGAAAGGAACCTGATAGTCATCCTCACTAGGTTAATGCCGTCTCTACTAGAGTTCAAATGAAAAGAAGAATAGCTGAAGAGAAGATCTTGGAACCGATTAAGGAATAAAATAAAGCACCCAGAGATGTCTTTGAAGAAGAAGTTAAATTACCGGAATTAAACGTGGAAGATGTTCACGAAAATTTGAAAAACGATAAAGAAATTAATATTGAGAATCATTTTGCAATGCAGCGTTATTATCATCTTTCGACTTTTGATTTAATATCAAAGCCGCTACTAATAGACGAAGAAAACAATTGTCGAAAGCAAATGACAATTGAATATTATCCGAAAGGCACAAATGAACTGAGGAAAGGCTTTGCTGTGAATTATAGCCGAGGAACTGGTCCAACGTGGAAGAGATCTAGGCACCGTCAAGAAAAAAAAGGAAGACTAATTTGAACAATGTCCATTCTTCCTATTTAAATGTGGTGTAAAAATATTTGTTTAAAACTTAAAATTTTTGGTCAGAAATTTGGCAACTTATGAGAGAAGTTACCTTTTCTCTTTAAGCAATTGAGCAAGCCGAGCTGATAAACTTTCGAATTTTACTTTTCCCTTCGGTAAAAGTCTCTCCGTTGGGGGAGAGGTTGTATAAATCTTGTAGTTTAAAATAAATAATTTAATTAGATGAACATTAAGGTATATGTGAATGGCAATGTTTGAAATCAGGTTCGAGTGCCACGTGCGACTTTCGCACGAAGAATTTTTTTTTTTTTTTTTAAGTGTTAGAATTTGTTTTTTCTTGTTTTGAATGTCGCCACTTTGAGTGCTAAATTAGGTTTTTTTTTGTGTTCCATCATTGGAGTTGCTTCATATTGCCAAAGAAGTATCACAGAATATTCCTACTAGATATTTTCTTTAAAATTAGTTAATGAATGTTTCGTAAGTTTTCATATATTTGCTGTAGGTTCGGATGTTTATTTTTTGCCACCCAGCGGCCGAGCGTTAAAGTCGCTCAACACTGGTAGTTCAGTTCGACAGTCGAATTCCACGAAAGGGCTCGTTGCATAGGCTTTTTTGTGGTTTTCTCGATGCGTAATGTATATACGAGCCAGTATCCTTTAGATAATCCTCCACGAAGGCATCCTTACCCTTAGGTCAATATCCCTCGAGTCTTTGCCATCATTAAAACCATACCAAAAAAGACGTTCATTTTGTAGTAGCTCTGATCGCTGTAGTGCTTTGCAGTAGTTGCTACTATACCGATGGGATCGAATTCGAATCCCGGAGAGAGGCATGTTTGTAAGAGCATAGTTTCTATACACATGACTGGACTTAAAATATTGGTGAACCAAAAATGCTCATGCGTTTTTTTTTTTTTTTTTTTTTTTTTTTTTGGGAGGGTCAGGTAAAGAAAGAGGGATGAAAGATTCACAGATCCACCCCTCTGCGTTCTCTACGTCAAAATTGAAGTTCTACAGTTAGTGCGGCGAGACTACATCTGTATAACCAATGGCGAAATTCTTGTGTCCCGCTCACTTCTTCCTGTCCTGTTATTTTTGTATTAGATTCGCAATCTCAAAAATAAACTTCTGAATTTCTTGAAATAATAACCGAAGCTTGCCATATATAAATCATGCATCCGTAATTTATGCGATGAAATAATGCATATACGTAGAAATGCATATCTTAAATAATGCATATAATACTAGATAAAACGAGATGAAAAAATATATTAAAAAAAAGTTTCAGATTTTAAATTACGTCCAAAGGGGCACTTTTTAACATTTTGTGTGTTACCTTTATTTATTAAATATCATGTTCTTGGCACTTAAACCATAAAATTCACTTCAAGACAATATCGAAAAATAATTTTAAATCGAGTATATCTTTAAAATTTCCGATACATAGTCTCACGCGCTGGAAATTAAAATGCTTTATCTGTACAGTGTTGCGATTGCTCGTTTTGAAATCTTTGAGTTTGTTAATCAAAAAGTTTTACAAAATGCAAAATCGATAATAAAACAAATTCCAAATTTGCGCTTCCAAATGCCCAAATTCGCAGCAGGATTACGTCATTCAAAATTTGATGGCTCTAGATACCGTTGTTTTATCATAATGCCATAAACATACATGCATTTACAAACAAACATACATGCATGATTCTTCATTATTTATATTTTTTAAATATAATACAAGGCGATAATATTTAGTGGCAACAGTCTGAAAAGTGAAACGGATTCGACGCAAAATCGCAAAACTAAAATAATAGTCCTTCAGGTACAAATAAGCTCTTTGGACTAATAATGCATATCATACTAGATACTTTACTTAAACTTTTTTTTTTTTACTTTCCGCACAAAGTTCTTTTAGAGAATATTAAGAATTTTAAAATAAATAAAACATCTGAAAACAGCAGTCAGTCACATACATATTGCTTAATGTAAACACAGAAACTTAAAAAAAATATTTTTAAATAAATAAACTAATAATACCATATTATTCGTATTTCATTCTACAGTCATACTGTAATTCCTATATTTAATTAAATTTGACTAATTATAAGCAGAAGGACGGTTTGCTTTGATTTGCACCCATTCTGATAGATTTACCCTATTAAGTCACAGGCACATCGTATTCGCTTTCACTAATTGCGTCCTGAAGATTGAATGTGAAGAGAGTTGGAACAATTTGTTTGAGAGGCATCTTCTAGTGCGGCGTGAGTAGAATTGAATTCGAATAATTCTAGTCACGTTGCTCTAAAGCTACCCAATAAATGCATGTATTGATTTAAAGCTAAACTTCTCCGAACAAGGACTTGCAAACAGTCGTCTCAGATTTATTTTGAGATGTAAAATATGAAGCTTCCATTAACAATTTTAAAAAATTAGTTGACATAGTTCATGTACAATCTAATCGAATATTCCACAGAACAGCTGATAAAACAATATAAAACATGAAACATTTTATATAATAAGCAATGTGTAAGGCTAAAATACATTTCTTTTCGTACATATCGTATTAGATTCTGATTACGAAATATTTTATGGGAATTATTATTTCAAAACTCTGAGATGTGTCGAATGCATCAAACGCATCAAATCAATAATTAGTATTTCAAACTTTCCTCATTACCTACGCATTCTAAACAAACAGGAACACAGAATATTATCATCAAGATAAAAAAAAATCAGTTCTGGATTTTTCTGAAATTAAGTATATAATAAAAACCTGAAAGCTTTCATATTTTATATTACGCCCTGCGTGTTAACTTTACTTGTTAAATATTATGTTCTTCGCACTTAAACTATAAAATTCAGGTTAACAGGAATATCATAAAATATTTAAAAAGAACATATCTTGAGATTTTCCGATACACAGCCTCGTGCTCTGGAGATAATTTTTTTCCTTTTTCGTATAGTGTTGCCTTTGCTCGCTTTGAAAGCATAGAGTTTGTTAACAAAACCTTCGCTAAAGTTTTAAAAAAATATGAAACAGATAATATAACAAACTCCAAACTCCAAATTTGGCCTTCCAGATGACCATATTCGGGTGGAGGATTACGATATTCAAAATTTGTTGTCTCTAGATACCGTTGTTTTTCACAGCTTGAGAAACATACATACATTCATGCGGATTCTTCATTATTTAATTTATTTAAATATAATGCAGAGCTCTAATATTTGGTGGCAACAATCTGAAAAGTGAAACGCCGTTTATAGTGAACCAACCCAAAACACCAAAACGAAATTAATAGCTATTATGGGTAAATTGACCCTTTGGGCTAAAAGGTGTTACGCTGTAAACATTTTATGAAACAATCTTACAACTTGGCCTGCTCATTTTACAAAGGCGAAAAACCTATTCGTTTTGCATTTTGTTCTCAAATTTTAGAGAATAGTGGGAGAAAAACTGCCACATCACATTTTATAACTGACAACAGTTGGCGAGAATTTTAGTGCTGTTGATGTAAGATGCTTTTCTCTATATAAATTGTTAAAAGAGTAATGCAGTACAACGTTACTGTTATCGTTATTTACGAATGCAGTCATTAACTGATATGAATATAGTTTCTGATAACTTTTTACGCGGTCGAAACCGTAGATGTTTATGTATAATGATACGTCTGTAACAATCATGAAAGAAAATTACACCGGTATCTTTATTAGCACGTATAGGCATGTATGTATGTCTGCAGCAGTTTCTTCTTTAAGGATATTTAAGCTGCGAAAAGTAGTGAATTTCCTTCAGTTTCTAGGCTATATTACTTGCTTTTTCATGGACTGCGTGCATGAAATTTCTCTATTTCTATTCACATGTACGATAATTACAGGCCACCGAGCTTTAGAAATATCCTCCAAAAAGGCATCTCTCCATTAAGGCAGATAGCCCTAATGGTGAACAACAGTAATCAGATAAATTAATTTACCGATTTCTGTTCACTATAACCTTTTAGAATCTTGACATTTGATTGTTTTTCGAATTTCTGTTTAGCAGGATTATAAAATATAAATATTCTATACGAAGTAAGAAGCCCTAAAGTAACATTTTGACAACTAATTAAATCAATTGAGAAAAAATGTAACGTGAAGTACTTTCTATCTATTCACCTTGACATTTTCGACTGGAAGTTATTTTCGCTAATTGCTCGTGTAATTAGAAAGATTCTTCAAAACGATCAGCCAGATAAAACATCTTCAACTGCTAACTCGACATTAATTTTTCTCTGCTTGTAAAACTGCTGCTTGTTACAAAAGATATTTCTGTTTTCACCGTTTAACAATAAGCTCTTTTAAAAGTAAAGAGCAATCAGAGCAATTAATGAAAACAGCGTTTTCATTAATGTTGCTTTATTTTCATTAGACGTGAACATTATTATTACAAAGGATTATACATATTTTTGCAAATTTCAATATTTTTTTTAATAGTTCATTCAAGATGTAAAATCCAAGAAGAATATAATGATTAAAATGCTTTTGTTAGAAAACGAAAATGTAAAATTACGTACATGTCATGTTTACGTGCAATTTCTTAGTTAATAAATTGAATATAAAAATTGAAAATTCTCCTTATCCAATCATGCCCTTCTTTTAAGCTGGTTCTACCCAAGCTTGCTGTCAATATTTCGGTTATAAATATTTTAACAGGATGATTTTAGAGACATTATATACACACACATATATGTGTGTGTTTTAATAGATTTAAGTAGTTTATGTAAGCAATATATTAAATTCCTGCGTGTTAAATTATTAAATTATGTTTTGTAATTCATATTTCGTGTTTTATTCTCAATATGTGTGGACGTAAGCTTATGTACGTAATATATGTTTGCGTGCGGGCAGGTGTGTGTGATGAGTTAGTGTGTGAGGCGTGTGTGATACATTAAACTGCTTAATAGCGAGATTAAAAGTAGAAGCAAAGTGTGTAGATACATTAGGTTATTTCGAAGCAGAAAAGATGTGATAAATGAGCAATGACCTCGCCAGGAATCGAACCACTGACCTGTCGAATACGCGTGCAGCGTGCTGACCACTACACAACGAAGGCATGCTAAGAAGGCGGGAGATATACCTTATATATTCCCCCTTTTAAAGGGCGATTGGGGATTAGGGGACCCATTCGACAAATCGTGGTGGTGGAGAATCATCATCAGCCACCTTTTAGTTCGGCACCACTGTAGAGACATTGGGTTATTTCGAAGCAGGAGTCGTGAAAAATGAGCAACGTCTTCGCCGGGACTCGAACCATGGACCTCTCAAATATGCGTCGAGGGTGCTGACCGCTACACCAAAAGGCATGCTAAGAAGGCGGGAGAAATACCTTATAAGTATACAGGTTTCCTATATGGAAGCTCATTCAGAGAAAAGTTTCAGTTTTTGAAAAATTTTTAATTCCAGTTCTGGATTAGCTGCGTCATCAGCGTTATGCAAGTCATATGATATGGACTGATCCGGAAATGATGCAGTTAAAAAAAAAATCAATATATGCTTTAGATGGGAGTCATAGTTAATGCTTTCATCAAAGACTTAAATTTTGCAAAATACAAAACAGCAATTTATGCAGACAATACAGCTTAATTTGCAAGATCAATTAGAATGAACCATGCATTTAGAAAGATACAAGAAGTTTTGACTAAATTGGAGAATGGTATAAAAAACAGAGATTCACAATAAACGTAAATAAGTGTTACTTTACGCTTTTGTGCACAGTCAACACTAACTTAGCTGTGTTTGAGGAAAACATCAGGCTCTCGTCTTCAGCTAAACAAGTAGGAGCCACCGTAGCTCACAAGAGGTTACAAAGAAAACATAAATGATATTCTGGCATGCAGTTTTTAATATTTTCATTCAATATTGATGTCGGTTCTTCCTGCAATGTAAATGAGAATTTTAATTTGGATTTTTTTAAGAGTAAAAAAGTGGGATCCAGTGACGTATGGAGAAATGTTTTACGGGCGGTATAAATATACGATTTGTGAAGTAAATCTGAAATTGGTAAAACAAAAGAATTGCATAAATGGTATTAAATGGATGTGTAGTGTTAAACTAGGCGAATGTTAAGCATCAAATTACAAGGTTTGTTCGGAAGGTTTCAAAGCATGAATCAGGGTTTGCGAAGAATAAATTGAGTGTGTGCGGTGCTTTGCGAGTTACATATATGTGGTACGGGTAAGCGAAGGAATGATTTTATACAAACCTAGTTTAGTAATGCCTGAAAACACTGTGACAGATTAGAAGAGATGGTACTGTTCAGTTATCGGGACAGGATTCAGAAATGTATGAACGCAAGAACAAGGCATACATGCATACATACATACATTTCTGAACCCAGTCATGATAACAGAACAGTGCTGAGTTTTTGTAGGTAAGTGTGCATAGAGTTATGCTTGAAAGAGAATGAGATATTAGGTAGAAGGAGCGTGATTGTGAAAACTGAACGTAAGCAAAAATATCATGGAAGGAAAACAGTTTAAGGCAAGTGGGTGCTTCTTCTGCTCGAGAAAGGGAAGAATGAATGAATGCTTAAAGTATTTGAAAGCAAGGGTGCTGAGTCACTGTAAGTAATAATTAATGGAAATGTTCTGCCTGGATCATTTGTTATTTTCGTCTCCTGGAAAGTTTTTAGCTGTCTCGAGGTCGAAGGATACAAGTATTCGCAACTGAACGTGAAAATCAGTTTAAAGACCAAAGATCGGGACACGGGTATATTTTGCAAAAGCGAAGAACTAAGGGTAAGTTTAATTTATTTTTATTGACTAAAAAAAAATATCGGGCACAAGCTAAATTTGATGATTTTGAAGGTGCGTAATGATTTTATTCTAGTAACCTGACTTTCCTCGTCAGGCCATTATTCTGAAATATTCTCTTTTTTTATTTTTATTTATTTATTTATTTATTTATTTAGTTAGTTAGTTATTTTGTAACTAGAATCAATGGATATGTGGGACATTTCTTTTTCTGTCTCTTGTTCTCTGTTTCTGATTGCTGTTTATTTTTAAAAGAGCTTATTGTTAAACGGTGAAAACAAAAATATCTTTTATATTCATTGCACTGAAGTTTCAGTCGCTCTTTGGATGCAAAGATTTTGTGCGATGCCGAGTTTGTTCACTTCTCTGGTTTCTTACCTACGCTTTTTTTTTTTTTTTTATTTCCAGTTCTTTTTACCTAAACAAGACAGATCGTTGTGTACATGGAAAAACAAAAGTCACGTATTGTATATTATTTGCAAAGCTTAATGTTATGTTTTTGTTTTTTAATGTGTATTGTTGTATTAATTGTAAATCGTATCTTTAATCATCATTTTTGCCTATTAAACTGGATTTTGAATTGTTTTCTTTTGAAACACTGATAATGTTTTCCAATTTACAATAAATATTGATAGCTTGACGATACTTAAAGAGTAAAGTTACTGCACAATTTTCGCGACAAGTTAAAATAAATTTTGCAATGTTATTTAAATAATATATACTACTGTAATTGCACTGTATTTTATATTTTCTACTTGAAACATTCCGTATTATACAAATTTGTAGGAAATTTTCTCGTATTTTATTTTCCTTATTGTGACCAATCAGGTATTTGCTAGTTATTGATGCATGGAATACTAATATGCAAAAAGAGAGTATAACGTCATTTAGGAATTTGAGAATTACTAAAGCTTAAAACTTTTATAAAATAATGAAGATTGCTTTGAAACTAAATCCTGTTATTACCTTTTGTTAGAGGTATATATATTACCAGTTTTAATTTTTCCATTATTACCATTTTTTAAACGTAAATCCCACGCTGTATATTTAAATTGAGAAATATTTCCTTTTTCTTATTTGTGTTAATGACAAAGCTAATTTTTTTTTTTAAATATGGAAGCTATATGAAATACAAGTATGAGCGAATGCGATGTTGTTTATTCCTTCAGTAAATGGTGGATATGTACTTTTTTATCATACTAATTTAAAATAAACAAATTATTATACTTATTTTCAATAAAACCAAAGCTTATATATTAAAAATGTAAAATTTATAGTAAAGAATTCGGTGTTAATTTTCGAAAATAAACAACTGATTGTTTTTATATTAGTCGAAAATAGAAAATTAAACGAAGAATAAAATGCGAGCCTACATTATGAAGTCACAAACTTTGTCTCACTCATTTATGCCGTCATGAAAATCCGTCTTCGCAATTTTGTTAACGCAAAATGTTCTGAACGTACACAATAAAAGAGTTATAAAGCATATCTTTACATATGTCGTATCAACTTGAGCTACAGTTTATGCAACTCACAGTAAAAGACTAAGTTTTTCGGAATAAATGCCTACGTATAATAAGTCACTAATGCACCTTGCTTTGAGAGAAACTCTATTCTCCATAGGGACTTGAAAGGCGAACTATCAACTCATAAATCCTGACTTCCTCTCAAAATGAAGTACTTTTAGAGAACTTGAGAACATTCTTAATTATGATGAATTTGTGGATCAACTTATAAAAAAGAAGACTATCTTTCACACTCCTCACTGGTCATTTTAAATAACTGTTTTTCCTTGTGCTTAATACCTCGTAATCGACACCCACCTTCTTGTCAGCAGCTGGGGTTTACCTCTGAACTAACATTATGGTTTTAGGGCACATATCAATACATAACAAAACAAAAGGCGACTAAAATTAATGAATCTTTTGCTGTAATTCGATCTCCGATTAGATCGGAAAAAATTATGGAATCAAAAGTGCTAGATTGTGGAAGCTAGCATTTTTGATTTAAGAACTATTTTTTTACGTCGCCTTTTTTTTTTTTTTTTGTTTTGTTGATGGACTAATATTTAAACTCGAAGAACTTCCAAAAAAAGTATTTACTAATAACATGATATTTGCAACTGTATGTACAAAAATGCAAATAACATTGTCTTAAATTTTATTGCGTTTTTCAATATATAAGGATTAGCATACATATCAAACACACAATTAAGCAGTACACAAGTAAAGTTTCTTATTTATTTTTTGAATGCAGTTTGATTTTTCATCATATAATTTTTAAACTAGAAATATCAAATAGATAAGAAAACTGGGTATTAGTGATTTCTTCTAAATTCGGTTTCTAATCAAAATTGCATGTGTATTAGTTATTATATTTTTCCTTCTTATGTTCACTCTTTAATATTTAAAAATCAGACAATTTGCTACAGTGAAGTCGTGCGCGAAAACGGAAAATTGCAGAAAGCTTCTTGTATCTCCCATGCATCCTTTCGAATTTGGCTAAATTAATTTTTTTTTTTTACTGAAAGAATAACCTGCCTGTTTACAACGTTCACGGAAAAGTCATGTCATGCCTATGTCATTTGCAGAACTTGAATTTACTGTTAGAGGACATTAGCGCACTCTGTTTAAAAGAAAGTTATCGTATGACGTCAAGCACAGTACAGTAATTCGTGTTGTAATGAAAACTGAGTTAAATCATCTTTTTACTATTCTGCATTTTTAGCAAAGGATATTAAACAAATGAGTTTCTTTCTTTGATCAGAAACGAATGATTATCTTTTTTATCAGGATAATTCTGCACGATTAACATTTTCAGGAAATTGGGAAATTGGAAATTTAAAAGATTGCCAGTCTGTGGCATATATTTATAGAGAAATTTACTAATTTCTTCCAGGAATGTCAGAAACGTTGTTTCAAATCTTTATGTTGCAATATCATTATGACATCGTTATGAAAATAATTGGATTGCTGTTAATATATCATTTCAAACACAAGTGCACTAAGAGCACTTTTCTCAGATCTTGTTGGCATAAGACCATAGGAGTATTTAATAACATTACATTGCAAATAAGCATATTTTAGGTAATTTGTTTCAATAAATTTTCTAAGGATAATACGTAGAAATAGCTTTCCCATTAATAAAAATAAATAGGAAAATATATATGTATAGTATATTTTGCGTTTTCGTCGACTACGAGATTTCTGTCGCGTTTAAACATTTCATGATATTGCCTAACGAGATTTCAATCCCCAAAGTAAAAAATTAAGAAAATTATAACGTAAATCATCTTTGTGAGATATCAACGTCAGAACCATAATAAATAAATAACTTCATGACCGAGGTCTGCTCAACTGATGATTGAGTGATATAAAATAAGCTCGTGGCTAAGGCAGTGTGTGTAATAATTTAGTGGTTGACAAAGAACAGATGACCCTGTCGGAATTTTGGGAATGTTCATAAACATTCGCAGGACATTACCCAGGAATTTCAACTCCATTTGTTTTACCGTGCCCATTTATATCGTCTAATCCGTTTAAGTAGGCTCCAGTGCATGTAACGTTTAAACCACGTAGCCGTCTTAAAATTTTATTCACTTACGGTAAGAGGCATTTATGCTGAATCTTTGGGGTATTTTGACTTGGTTATTCATATATTGTATTTTCTTTGGAAAAAAATGTAAAATCTGTTGTTAATAACTGAACTATGCTTTGTTTATAACTAGAGCATCGTTAGCATTTTTATAGCATTCTTTATTATCACAGACTTAAATTACAGGTTTTAATAACAGATAAACACATACCATAAGAACTACGCAGACGTTTAGAAAGAAACTATTAAGATGTTTAACAATCAGTATTATGGAAATCAAACATAGTGCAAATATGAAAAGGTACCTAATGGTACAAATGTCAATATAGTTCTTTCCCGTGATTTTCCTTATTTCTTGCTGAGGAATGTAAATTAACAGATCATATTCAGTTTTAAATACAGGATGATTAAAATTTCGCATTACAAACCATATTATATATATTTCAGGGAATGCAAAATTTCTACCATCTCCTAAAATAATTTTGTTTGGCATTATTCCAATTTGAGCATTCTTTTTAGTCTTAAGGGGCGGTATCCCAGAAGGGCTATTAGTCTCAAACCGGCATTTTGTGGCGTTTCACTGAAACCGGCGAATCACTTTTTAAACTGTTGACACCAAATATTATCGTCCTGCATTATACTAACTAAATAATGAAGAATCTTCATGAATGTATGTATATTTATCGCACTGTGAAAGAAACGACGGTACCTAGAGCCATCAAATTCTGAATAACGTAGTCCTTCACCTGAACATGGACACTTGGAAGCCGAAATTTTGAGTTTCGAATTTGTTTTATCATCTACTTCATGTTTAGTAAAACTTTAACGAATTTTTTATTATCAAACTTAATAATGTTAAAGCGAGCAATGACAACATTGTACGAGGGAAAAAAAAAAAATGTATCTCCACGGGCGATAAATCAGCGATACTTCACTACTGGTACTGTCTGTCGGAAATTGTAAAGATATGCTGTTTTTAAATATTTTTTGTCATTGCTGTTGAATTGAAATTTATGTGGTTTAATTGCGAAGCACATGATATTTAATAAATATATTTAACACACAAAATGTTAAAAAAACGCTTCTATGGGCGTAATATAAAATCTGAAACCTTTTGGATTTTATTTATTTTTTGGATAAACTTTTTTAAAATTTTTCTTTTAGTTTTGGTTGTAATTTTATGATTTCAAATTTTATCAGAGATTTTTATTATTATTAAACGCCTCGAAGGAAAATAATTAAATGAATACTCAATGTGTTTATTGTAAATAAAAATAAATATAATTAAATAAACATTCAAAGTGTTTATTGTAAATAAAACAAAAATGATTAAATAAACGCTCAAAGTGTTTATTTTTATTAGTTGTTGTCAAAATAGAAAGTGTTTTCAACTGAGTGAACTACTTTTGTACGCAAGCTATAGAGTGAAATAAATGCACAATTACAACTTGAATGATTAAGTTTCTTCTAAAATAATATAGTGAAATTTTCTCCCTGTTATTTATAATAAAATACTCATAATAATGATAAATGGTTTATTAATTTATAACGAAATACTATTACGGCAAAGCTTGTTTCTATTAGTTGCAGGGGCGGCTCGTGGCTAAAATTAGTGGGGGTGCTGTTTAAAAAAAAAAATAATAATAATAACCTTTGTTTTAAGATTGTGTAAAAGGAAACAAACTTGTATAAAAAGAAAATTTATTTTGAAACTTCATGAAATTTTACAAGAAAACAATTAAACATTTCTTAGTTATTAAACAAAATTGTTACAGTTTCCAATGTTGAAAAGCAGCGTTTTGCATCTGATGTAGTCATGGGAACTCTCAAGAGAATTTTCATCAGTTTCGTAATTTCACTAAGAACATCATCCTGATTATTTTCGAAGATAAATTTCAGTAGCTTAATTAATTTGAAGTATTTATGGATATCAGACCTACAATAGAATCAGTTTCAAGCTCTTCTTTGTCAATCATTGGATATGCTTCAGTGCTCAGTACTATTTCTTCTGTAAAATGTTCATTCCTAAAACTAAGCATTTCTTGTTAAACAATTTAGCAGCAGCTAAGTGTTTAGTGGAAGAATATCTGTGAATTATATTAATACATAATATAAAATCACATATTTCCTTAGCTTCTGCCATCAGTGTCTTTGAAAAATTATCGCAGTACTTTGAGTTTTTTAATTTTAAAATAGCAGTTTTGAAATTTGTTATATATTAATTAACTTTAAACACACTAATTTCTCTGTATTGCATAATATACAAATATTATTTCAACGTGAGGCATCTGATAAAAAAGCTCTAACCAAAACTTGAAATTATCATCATTTAGATATTTTAAAATTCCTGTTGCTTTTGCAGTAGTTTGATCTGCATTTGATGTTGAATGAATTTTAGTAAGGCAATTTTTTAAAAGTTGCAAATTTTCATGAACTATGAACTTTGTTTATAGTCCGTATGATGAAGTTCCACCTTGTGGAGGAATATCACATATGCGGACTAAAAAGAAATCACGTTTTCAACAACATGCCAGCATTTCGGCACTGCAGGAGCGGCAGTGCTCTTCTCTCTACCTGGCTCGCGTGCTGCTCTGTGTGCGCATGCGCAGAACAGCCAAATGCCTTGTCGCTGGAACTGTGAAGCGTGCAGTTCTAAGCAAAGACTTTCCATACCTTTTTCACAAAGTAGGGGATGGCAACTGACATTAAGCTTAAGGATTATGTATTGTAAAAGTATAAAGAAAGAATTAAAGACTAAAGGGCACACTATATTAAATATTAAAAATAATAATAAGTGGAAATAGGGGGTGCTGCATTTCCACAGTGCTTATTACGAGCCGCCTCTGATTAGTTGGTCTTTTCCTTTTTAACAAGCGTTTCAAACATAAGAACTTCTGCTAGATATCTCAAACTACTGCAGGACAAATTTTAAAACTAGTAAGCCTATCGTAACTGTTTCGCTTGAAAATATTTCTCGTGTCAAAACGGAAAACTGCATAATAAGATCAGATTGCAAATTCTTTTTAATTTCATGATGTTAATGTTTTTAACTTGCACTAAATTACTAAAACATGTCTTAGTAAGTTAACTAACAATTAACTTACTAAAACTAATGGCAGATTCCTAGACGGTTAAACTGCTATCTGAAAATATATATCGGCTTTTATGCCGTTGTTATCTGCTCCGTTTCCACATTTTCCCTCAAAGCTTAATTCTTACCTGTTCATAACACATTATATTCTTCGGCGTCTATTTAATTTGCGACTTTCTTTCAATCTATATTTACTCTAAAATGAATAAAATGAAGTTCATTTAGGTAATTTAGATTTATTCTATTATTTTTATTTATATTTTTTCATATCCTTTCATAATCTATATGGATGTATTTCACGGAATTTAACTTACACTGTTATGAATTATCCAGGTAAATTATCCACTTTCATAGGTTAGGTTTAACTGGACAATGCAAACCATACCAGGACAATCTACGTAAAAATGAGGGAGGCCTTTGAGTAAGACATTTTATGCGAATACATTTTACACATGGGGAAAACCATGAAAACATTTATGTAGTTAGTCCTTTCGCCGGGATTCGAACCTAAGTCGAACTACCAATATTTAAATAACGAACTAATATCTAAAGGCTTAGGGCTCTGCTCTGGGGAACACGTATTCAATTAGTTTTTTTTATTCCTTTTGTAACCTATGGGCCCTTGTTCCCCTACACCACGTGTAACGTGAATACGAGCCAAGTTCTCTTAAAATACCCTCCACAACTGCCAGTTCCTTTCTTAGGCAGAAAGCCCTTGTGTGCTTCCTCATAAGCCAAATAATGCATTATTCAGATTCTTTCTGTCATAATAATATATTCAGAACCACTCTATCCTGTACAAAGTTGGATAAACATTAAAAGATATGGTATATATGAAGAAATTTAAAATGCTTTCATTAAAATCATGCTTTAAATTAACTTCTGTGGCCTTAGAAAATATATAGATATGTAAGGTATAAAATATGAAAAAAATTGCTACTTTAATTTGGCAATAGTTCCTTTTAATTTTTCATTTTAATATGGCTACTTCCTCATCCTCTCCTAAAAATACTTAGTGTTTATAATTAAATGATTCTTATTATTATTCTGATTAATGAAAGGATATGAAAAAATATAAATAAAAATAACAGAATAAATCTAAATTCCCTAAATGAACTTCATTTTAGAGTAAATATAGATTGAAAGAAGTGTTACGTGTCAGCAGTGTACGTGTATCCGCAGTGTTACGTGTTACATAAGATGACATAATAGATTCTAATCTAGTTATTCTAAAGATTATATAACACGTAGCAGAAATAGATTCTAATCTATCATGTCGTCTTATGTAACACGAAGCACTGCGGATACTTTTTATCCAATCGTAAATCAAAATTTCAACAAAGCACTGACGCTCTATCTCTCGTTGCAGCTAAATGCATCTTTACTTCACAGATTAGTTTTCTGTGCTAGCGCAGTGCGGCTAATCGCTATATATTGTCCACTGTCTGAAAATGTAAGCTTTCAAAAACTCTAGGCTGTCTATTGCTGTCTGTTGCATAATGATGTGCGAATGAGAATATGTATCCCAAGAATTATGAAAATATGTATCTCAAGAATTATGAGAATATGTATCTCAAGAACTATGAAAATATGTATCTCAAGAAATATGAGAATATGTATCCCAAGAATTATCAGAATATATATCGCGAGTATGTATCCCAAGAATTATGAGAATATGTATCTCAAGAATTAAGTGTCTAGCAATAAATCAAGTCTTATCGTTGGCCACATATGTCTATAAATGACATCTTATATTATCTGTGGCCACGTCTATGAGCTAGTTTCTCTTTCGTTATGCATCATTCAAACTACGCAGTAGTCAATTGCAACTATCACCCAATCATCAAGATATGCATAGAGTTTATTATAGATATATATTATTTAATTGGAGACAATATTTGGAAAGTAAAAATAGAGTCAAAATAAATGCGTTTGAAGATGCAGAAAGGGAGAAAGAAATGCATTAGATTTCTTTCAGTAATCGAAAATGTAGCTAACTTAAACTAGCTATTAAAATATATACTCGAAATATTACGAAGAATTTAAAACGTGTTTAACAATAATTACTTCTTTTCCTTAAAAGCATGATTCTTATGCAAGTATATAATTAGCAAATTGTATGAAAACATGCAATATTCTAATAATTCCATAAAATTACACGCTATAAATTATGTTATTTTATGAAATTTTTCCTGAATATATGAAAGGAGCATGAGTTTTTTTTTCGCATAGATTAAAAAATGTACTAAAAATAAGTTATAGTTCACCGACATGATCTGAAATATTTCATCCAATTTCGTCGTGAAAGCATCGAGATATATCGAACTTATTTTTAACAACAAACATTGTTACCTAATTTAATTACTAGTGAAACTACTTCAGTAGAGCTGAGCCTTGAAGCAATGTATGCATTGATGAAATGCTTAATTGCGCTCAGTATTAAATTTGTAAGTTATACCATCGTTAATGTTGAACTTGTTAGGTACATAGTAATGAAGAACCATTTTTTTTATCAAATTTCTTACCTGAATTGTCGCTGGAGCTTCGAGATTTCAAGATAAATATGATGATAATGGCCAGAAGCACTAACGCTCCAACTAATCCCATAAGAACTGCTAGAACTGCACTGATTGCTATGGGCTGTTCATCTCCTGAAACAAAAAAATGAAATGAAACTCGAAAGTGAGTTAAGGATGCATTCAAATGAAAAAAAGGAAAAACAAAAAGAAAGGGAAAAAAAGTTCTTTCTCGATAATATTTTTTCTTCTTAAAGACTGGAAGAGGTTTAATAATTAACCGTTTTGACCCAACTGATATATTTATATTCAAAATTTCTTTCAATCATTGGAATGTTTTTAGAGTAATATTTTAACATCTAAAAATGTGTCAGATATAAAGTTTTGAAATTTTCACCGATTATGAAACAAACCTTTCGTCTTATTTTTAAACAAAAATGCCAAAATATATTAATTGAGGGATTTCTCTAGAATTTTTTAAATGTGTTGTAGTCTGAAGAACTGCAAAATCCTACAGGTTTCAGTAAGACAAAGTAAGTTCATAAAAAATTAAAACTACTTTAAGAGCGGAAATTCCAGATGCTCATTTAGAGATTTACTAAGACTGCTCGTTACGAGTTTGATCCAAATACAGTAAGACCCCGCTTAACGCTGTTTCGTTTAGCGCTGTTTCGGTTTAGCGCTCTTTTATTTTAACCCGGGGATTCTCCGAAATTGTGCGCAGCGCTAGGTTTCCAAATAACATACCCGAAACAGTGTAGTTGTGTTTCTTGCTTGGTGCACGCATTTTTATCATTTGAAACATTTGTTGACATTATTGTAAGTTTAAATTTGTATAATACTATAACGTTTAATACAGTGACAAATATTATGATCTTTAGTTTTTATCATGGGTGATAATAAAAAACAAGAAAAGAAAGCAACCAGAAAAAGCATTTCACTGGAAACTCAAATGCAAGTGATTAGAAGATTAGATTCTGGTGAACGTCAATCTCAAATTAGCGCTGCATTGATTTTGGCAACTTCAACAATAAGGACAATTCTTAAGAATAAAGAAAAAATACTGTCATCGGCAACTGCAACTACGTCAAGCTCTGCAACTAGAATTACCCGTTCTAGAAATAACATTATAGAGGAAATGGAAAAACGACTGTCTATGTGGATTTAAGACGAAATTGAACGCAATATGCCATTAAGCCAATCTATCATAATGCCTTCTTAACAAAAAGGCAGAAAAATGGAAACCCAGAACAGACTGAATGATCTGACTGAGAATTTTATTTGTTTTTAAAAGTATATGCGTTTATATTGTTTTTATTTTTGTAAGAAATAAATGTTTGATTTTATTTTTATTAAAAAAACATTATTAAATTTAATGCCTAACCATTTTTTATCCGTCTTCCCTAACCCCATTATTTACATGTTAAGATAGCCTCGCTTAGCACTGTTTCGCATTACGCTCTACTTCGATGGAACGTATCCCCCGCGTTAAGCGGGGTCTTACTGTATTCAGTTTATAAGGTATTTTCTCCCTACTTTAGGTTGCCTTCGTGGTGTATATTAGCTGAGATTTTTTTTTTCTTTCATACATAGTATATACTTTGTACCACTATTATATATTTAGTTTAATTTTTAAGACAGTTTCTGTAAAACTTCAGGACTTTTATGACCATTCTGATATTATTCTGCATCGATTACATAGAAATAATCTGATACTTTAATTAAGCATATGTAATAGACTGATCTGTAAAAAAACAAATGTGGATTTATCTATATTGTAAATGAAACTGTCTTTATGATTAGAGAGATGACAGGTTATGATTAGATATGATGATTAGACAGGCCATTTATGATTAGACAGAGAAAAGATGAACTACATTATTTAACAAACTGTAGAGACATTAGGTTATTTTAAAGAAAGCAAGAGAAATGAAAAATGAGAAATGCCTTCGCCGGGACTCGAATTCTCGAATTACGGAGATCTCGAATGCGCGCCGAATGTGTTGACCACTACACAACAAGCTCATGCTAAGAAGGCAGGTAAAGTACCTTATATACTCCTCCTTTTAAAAAAGGGCGACTGGAGATTAGGGAACCCAATCGCCAAATCCTGGTGGTGGAGAATTATCATCCACCACCTTTATTAGTTCAGGTGACACTCTAGAGACATTAGGTTATTTCGAAGAAAGCAAGCGAAATGAAAAATGAGCAATGCCATCGCCGGGACTCGAACCACGGACCTTTCGAATACACGCCGAGTGCGCTGACCACTACATATCGATGGCATGCTAAGAAGGCGGGAGAAATTCCTTAAAAATGTATTTAAATCACTTTCTTTAATCGTCTAATATTAGATTTCAAAGTTATCACAGTTTCAGTGCTGTAGAACTCGCTCTTTACTTCTACATCTGACAACATTATTTTTGATAGTGAACAGTATTTTCCTAACAATAGATTAACACATAATTTCGTATACAATATATGCTCTAATTACATTCACTTTTGTAATATTATACATATAAATAACATATATAATAAAATTACGTTATATGTATAGTATGATAAATAGATGATATGTACTTTAAACAAGAAATAACTAAGTTTGAACCCACGCATTTCATGACTATGGGCTCTAGAAATAAGGAAAATAAAACCTGACTTTTCTCGCTACTAATTGAATATTGTTCTTTTTTGAAATTTCTTATATCTAATAACATATGAAAACACAGACATTTTCAATTAATTTTCCTCTATCCGTTAAAATTTCCTTCAATATAAGGAGACTTCGGAAACAAATACAGTAAATATTTAAAGGCCACGCAATAATTATAAATTTTATAAAATGTTCCTAAAGCTCGAAAGTGTAAGCAGACTACTTTTTTTTATACCTCGAGTTAAGTGTAATTTTACAAAGTATGGAAAGTAAAACAGACTTTCTACATAAGTCTGAAAACGTCACTGGACTGTTGCTCTTTTTCTAATTTAACATATACTAGTTAGAGTTCCATATGAAATTTTACCATCATTTACAAACGTAAACTTATTTTTAAGAAAATTTAAGATTACTTTCACATCTGTATCTATTTTGATCAAATGGAAGTTCATTGATTTTCCGAAATTGCAAAGATTTTTATATTAGTCATTAAATCCAAATGGTAATTTAAAGCAAATGTTATACAAATTCAAATCTAGAATTAATTCTTTAGCAATACGAACGGTACTGGAACAACGAGATAAGGAGAAATAAACGAAGTTTTTTTTTAAAACAGTTTTGGGATGATTACAGAACATACTGCAATTCTCCATTTGTGGAGTACCATTACTCCTATTAGTTCAGATGGCTCTGCAATTCATGGGAACAAAGACTTGCATCACAAAGTATCTAACTAAGGACTGTTAGATGGTTAGATGGAGCTATTAATGTACAATTTGAGTACGAAAAACTGAGCAACAACTGAGTCACGCTTCACCGAATTAGATTACTTACGGAACAAAGGAATTTCATTCTGAAGCCATTCAGAGAAAATTGGTAAGGCATTCAAGCTTTTGTTGCCTATAAACAGAGTGCCCCATGAAACGCTCTCGAATAAATACAACTCGTTCGATTTCGTGTGCAGTCTAGAGAAAGGAGTTTAAAGGGGAGGGAGCTTACTGTGTTTACAAAGGTTTCCTGTGCAGAACAGCATGTGTATTGCTTTTCAGTTTTTCTTTTAACTTGAATTCTGTTGAAATGTATATGTTTTTAATCATTTGACTGCTTAATGACAGAATATCTAGGAAATAGATCTGAACATTAAGAAATATCATTTATGTTTAAAAATAGAAAATTAATTTGTTAGAAATATATTTTTAGCAATTATGACTGGAGTGAACGAATGAAGAAAGCTGTTTATATGTTTTTAATGCATATCATAAATTGTCGTAACTTTTTCTTAAAGCAATCTTTTAACATTTTAATAATTTTGCTACAATCATTTCTTTTTTTTTATGATAGAAACAGCTTTGACTCAGATTTAAAGAAAATAATAAAAATAAGCAAATAATTTGAAACTTCTTTTCCATCGAACATATTATAATCACTGTGTCTAATATTGTTTTTGTGCTAATATGTTTATCCAAGTCTAATACGTTTACTTGAAACAGCCATTGTAAACGAGCTATAACAAAAACTGGTTTGGGTTACATCCAAACTATGAACATCAGATTGCTGATTTTGTAGATATAGATTGAGTTTAAAATCATTACAATATTTGCCTCAATTTCTAAAATGCAGCACCTGATATAACAATAGGACTACTTATTTTCCATTCCTGATTCAATAATTAATTCTCTTTTATTTATATATGCTCTTACAAAACTCATTTTAGATAGCTCGTTTCCTTGCTATAAACATTTAATTCATTATATTTGTGATGAATGAACATTTAAATTAGTTTTGCCAATTGCAAGCTGCTTACATGCTCAGTCATCATAAATATAACTTCTATACATAAAACTAGCATCAGTAAATTAAGTTAAGTGGCATATTTGCGTGACTTTAGGTCGCATTTGCAAAAAATATAGCTTCAAACGAGGTCCAAAAATTTTCCTTGCTGTTTAAGTGTCATCGTTTTCAGTTACTGCAAATAATGGCGTTTCTATGTTAATTGTTATTGTGAGAGAAGCAGAAAAAATATAAAATATGAACGGTTTCAGATTTTAAATTACTTTCAAAGCGGCGTTTTTTTAACGTTTTGCGTGTTACCTTATTTATTAAATATCATGCTCTGCGTACTCAAACAATAAAATTCAGTTCAACTGCTATATCCAAAAATAATTTTAGAATGATCATATCTTTAGAATTTCCGAGCCTTGCGCGTTGGAGATATATTTTCCCGTAGAGTGTTGTCATTGCTCGCTTTGAAATTGTTTAGTTTGTTAATCAAAAATTCGTTGAAGCGTTACAAAATATGAACTCGATAATAAAAAAAAAAAATTTGAAATTCAAATTAAGGCTTCCATGTGCCCATTCCCTGTGGAAGATTATGTTATTCAAATTTTGATAGATCAAGGCACCGTTTTTTTTATCACAATGCGAGAAACATGATTTCTTTAAATATAATACAGGGCGATAATATTTGGTGGCAGCAATTTGGAAAGTGAAACAACGCTTATCGTGAAACTACGCAAAATGACAAAACGAAATTTATAGTCTTTCTGGGCAAATTGCCCTTTTGGACTAAACATGTAAACGTATGGTATCATTTCACGTCACACTGAGTGAATTCTGTTTGTTAGATGCGTGATTTTTGTATGAAAATCTCCTTGCTTTCATGGAAATAAGCTCACATTATTGTTATAAATATAAATGAAATGTTGCATACTGATTTTGCAATCATGCATTTTTCCATTAGAAATTGGTTTTATAAATCATTACGCAGAATATACTACGTATATTCATGTTACTTCAAAATATAATCTCCATTTTTGTTGCTGTAATACACTGTAAAAAAAAACCTCGAAGTTTACAGACAAAAGTCTTGTATAGTTACAGAAATGCGAACAATTACGAAGGAAATACCTGTAACGAACACAGAACCAAACGAAACTGTAAACTCTACAGGAGTTTTTCAAGAAGTTTTGCTTGGATTTTGTCCGTAGCGTGTGATCACGTGGCTTAAAACGGCTGAGAGAGAAGAACCAATCAGGAAGAAGGTGGAAAAACAGCGTCTTAGCGGGAGAGTTCAAACAGCGTCTTAGTCGCCATGTTAGCCATTATTTTTGCTATGGTCGAGGTAAGTTCGAAATAGTGTTTGACGTGTATTTTACTAATTTTATGTAATGTATTTGTTATGTTCTTTACACTATCTATAATTAAATTCTTTTAATGTTTAGCTTATAATTCTAATGCTCCTAAATAAACCTGTGTTGAATTATTGTTAGAGTTCAAATCACAGAGCTTGTGTTCCATTTAGTAAAATAACAACTTTTATTCGTTACATCTGCAGGTGTCTGCAGTTAAACTGCTCATATTTATAAACAGAAACAAATTTGTTAATATATTAGTTTAAAAACAAATAAGCTTAATATTAATGTTCTATCTATAGTCTAATAATTTCTCATGTTAAATATTTATGTATCTTTTAAAACATATCGCGTTAGAATATTCATATTTTTCATTTTGTTGACAGATGTAACATTATTATTCCATACATGTTATCATTAATCCCAACGTGAACTGCTTTAGAATATTTTTCAGAGCATTACACTATGTATGTTATACACTATGTATGTTATTATTACACTATGTATGAGTATTACACTATGTATGTTATTATTAATCTCAACGAAAAAGAAAAAATAAATGTAATATATTTAAAAAATTCGACAAAATAACTTTACATTAAAAATGGAATATCATTTCATTAATACATGCGATAAGTTCGCCTTAAAAGATTATATAGTCGGATAGCAATTACATATTTGTAAAAGTATTCAATGTATATTATTTTTTGTGTTAAAGATAGTTTTAATCCAGGACAGTCTTTACCAACTTATAAAGCATCTATTAAGTTACATTATAACCTACATTTACAAAAGGCAATCGAAATGCCGTGACTTTGACATATTTTTAACTATGATGTAACATACTAGGAACATTAAAGAAAAAAAATTCTATTTTTTCCTTTATGCTTGTTGAAAAGTAAAATATTAATAAAATGGTAGGTACAACATGGTACCATTCTAGTACTTACAATGTAAATTTACATATAAATTTGCTATAAATTTTGGTGCAAAGTTCATTATAAAATGCATTTGCTAATATTTAATAGTTATAGCATTCAATATCAAATCATGGAAATATTAGTAATGATACGTCAGTTGCATATATTAATTTCAATACTCAGCTCAATGCCAAATTTCTTCTATATCTGAGATAACATGTATTTTTTGAAAATAATTATTTTGTGTGATCTTTTCATTTAAAAATCTCTTTCAGATATATTTTAATGTGAATTATTTTCAAAATTATCCTCATTAGAATGAATGTTGTTCTCTTTATTATGTTTGAAACTGCCGTTACGCTAAAAAATATATTCAGAAAACTATTTATTGCTGAATGTTTAAAATAAGTTCTACTGCTCCTTTTTGACAAAGAGTATCCATTTGAATTGCAGTTGGTTTTAATTAATCGTTGGTTGTATTTTTAAGGACTACTTGATAAAATTCAACAAATTAGTTCAATCTATGAGTTCATCTGAAAAACCTAAAATTTTTATTCCAATTCTGTCATTTGTATATATTTCAAGAATGAAAAAGAATTACAAATTCACTACCCAACAATACTGAGTAATATGTTGTTGATATAGCCAAACTTAAAATGACCCATTTTAAAACCAGATTAAATAAATCATCGCGTATTTTCGGTCATCGAATTTCTTTGGCGTTAAAAGTGTCATAGATTTAGTAAATCCAAGGGTCAAGGTAAGCTCAAATATTTTTTTTCATAGTTCATATTTGCTAAGTTATAAATTTTGCTGATGCAAAAGTTATGTAACTTATGCAAACATATGCTTAGAGTATTTGAACTAGTGTTGAAAAATCACTGGAATTTAAAATGTAATTGACAGTATGCCTTAAAGCTTGTTTTGGTAAAAGCATATTTATGGGTGCCCCTTGGCAAAATTTGGCGATTTTTGGCAGTACATGGATACCGAGTTTGTGCAATTCTTTGACCATGTTATTTTGGCTTGTGTAGCGACGATTTGTGTGCCAAAAACCGCCGCTACACGAAGACAGATTGCACATATCCATGTACACATCGACCTATTTTCACTTAAAAAAATCTGTGAATTGTACAAACTTGGCATCGCGCACTCCCTTGACTTTATCCATGTACACATCGACCTATTTTCACTTAAGAAAATATCAGAGAATTGCACAAACTTGCGCTCCCTTGATAATACAGGGAGCACCCTTCAATATACTCTAACTGCTGTTTTTCATAAATTAAAACATTTTAGGCATTTAAGATATCTTCCTGTAAGTTACAACTAAATGAATGACTCTTAAGCATAAAAATTTCAAATTTTTATGCTTAAGAGTAGAAGGAGTTATACACTTTTTAAATAACAGTGTCAGAAAAATATACTTTTTAAAATATGTAAACCATTGTTTGAAGTATAGAAAAACCTTCCTTAGCAACTATACCTCTTTAAGTGATTATGTCAAGTATTCTGGTGATACAAACATTGATATTAATTATCACTGAGAATCATGCTTTGTGAAGTAACCACCTCCATTAAATATCAAAATTGTACAAAATTATGGAAAAGTTATAGAGTGGTTTTACTGTATACTTAAAGTATATCATATCACTGTTAGATATTGATGATGTAAAAGATATTATCTAATCATAAATATTTCAAGCATTAAATAGCTTACTGTAAGTCAATAAGTTTTCAGATTCTGACTTTGTACCCTGTCTTTCACTATGTAATATTTTTCTAGCAACTGTGTTAAGTACCAGTAAGTAAGTTTGTCTTAAATACCACTTAATGTAATCAGGTATCATCTGTTCTGTCTGTAAAACTTAATCGTAATAAGTGAACAAATGAATATCTGTAAAACTAAAGATGACACTCTATGTAAAAAATACAAGTATTAAAATGTCTATGAGAGGAACATTTAAAATATTAAATCCATGATCAATTTTTGCGACATCTAAGATAGAAAATACCCAAACTGACTAGTTAATTCAGAGGATGAATGCATGTAACATCATTGTTCATGTGTTTGTTAATTGTGTAAGTATTGAAGTTCATGCATTAATTGTTGATAACTATATTATTGGCCTTATATATATATATATACTTGCATTTCAAAATTTTGTATATTTTGCCAGTGAGCTAAGTATTAAATGCTGTTACGTATAAGTTCATATTATGTGGAAAAGTAGTTTTTGATCTAACACTTTCTGAGAATTTTTAATGTTGATCATCAAGCTTAAAGCATATGGCTGAAATTACCAGTTTAACCATAATTTAATTATTCTCCTGTTTCAGCGTTTCTCAAACTTTTTTCGAACAGAGATTATGTGAATTATCATAATTTGTGAATCACCTTGCTGTTGTTCCCTTCGAAAGCAATTTTTTAGCATATATTACTACTAGTACATTTATATTTTAATATATAATTAAAATCCGTTATATTTCATAATTAAGTCCATTGAAGAAAAGTTATATTTCTAATATTTCAAGATTATTAATGAGAAGGATGATTTGTAATTCTTGCATGGCTGTTCTATATTTGGATATATGATGGTATGACCACAGTCTTAGTGGATATATGATAGTATATTTGGATATATGGTGGTAAGTACCACAGTTATAGTGCTTTAAATCCATCTTTTACTGCTAAGACTGAGTGGGAAGTCTGTAAGTAGGGTAACCAATAATAAATTTCATAAAATGTCTATCTTACGAGAAAAGGTGATAGATGATTGTCATATGTAACTTTTTAAACTCTGAGATTTTTCAACTAAATTTTTTTGTCTCCTTTGGAAACTTCGGAGGACCATGAGGGCAAGCTGTATGATCTACAGATTGAGAAGTGCTACCTTAATACATTTCAATTTCTAGAGAAATTGATCTTTAAAAAAATCTGATCATTATTAAAACTACTTTACAGATTTATTTTATATTACAAATAAATATAGTAAATATCTAATAAACCTCAAATTATTTTCTGCAATATTTCTGAATTATTTAAATTTGTACTGTTTTTGCTTCAAAAATGGATGATACATGCAATTTATGATTTCATGAAAGGACCAAAAGGAATCTTGTTTGCAATTTAATTATTTAATTTAAAAAAAGATTTAAATCATTTAGAATATGTGCAAGTGCATGCAATTATTATGAAGAGATTCTAAATTAAAATGTCACATAACAAATTTAGAATATGTTATGTACTTCTAACGAATGTGATTTTTTTCTTTATTTAGGAGCCATGCTTTGAATCCTAAGAAGAAGAGGACTGCACCTTCACAACTAGTTAATTAAAAATAACAATAATATAAATTTTACCTATTTTTTATTTTATTTTCCTTTTGGATAGTTTTCAAATAAAAATAAACCTATTTTTGTTTCTATATTCTGTGTATTGGAATAAAGAGTCGAAATCCATTGCAATATCCAATATTTTCAAAATATATTTTTTGAAATAAAATATATGATTATGGAATATTACGTTAAAATGAAATGGTTCCTTATGTAACCTGTATGTTACACTAAAAGGCTTCATCGAATACTTGTAAAGTAATGAGCAAATACTAATTTAATATCTTGTGTGAATGAATATTATCTTACAGAATTTTTGATTCCATAAAAATCTATCTAAAAATATAATTTTGTTGAATGAAGATTTAAACATTTTTCCCGAAGATTTAAAAAGTCGTTTGAAATAATGATAACAAAAACATTAATCTGAACCATTTAATAAATGAATAGAAAATTTTGAGAACAATTAAATCATCCACAGGAATTTTGAAATAATCATCGTATTTTTGACATCAGTTAAAGAAAGAAAATCTGAGTCATTTTGATTATAGTGATAAATTAGTTCCATTAATAGTAGGATAGAAAATTAAAATTTTAAGGAGCCATTATGCATTATCAATTTTTCATTAAAAAATTTTTAGTTTATTACTACTATCATATCAATTATTAATGCTGAATTCTTTATCTTCAGTTTTTACATTCTTTTCTTAATTTTCTAGGCATAGCAGAGAAAAATATAATTATAGGATCAAGGTATTTCCAAATACATTATATTTTCTTCCTTAAATTTTTAAGATCATTCTATATTCATCATGTATTATAGACAGAGTATCAGAGGATTCTGTTCAATTTTTCAGTTAGAATTTGGGACGAAGTTGTGAAGTCATACCTACATTAAATGCTTGAATTGATTATTTGAAATATGACAAAGCAAGAGAGGGCCATCTGTCCAAGGAAAGGAATATTTTAAGGAAAACTTCATGTTACACAAACATTTACACAGGAAGCCCATTCTCTAGGATTTAAATCTAGAGCCAAATGCTAGTGTTCAGCTTACTGTCTGGCTGCTTGTAGGCAATAAATGTTTTAGTAGAAGGAATACTTGAAAAATTAAATTTAGGACTAACTAATTCTTCAATTTTGTATTCAATGAGAAGAATGTAATTTATTAATAAAGTTTTAAATCTGGGAAAATACCTGTACAACTGTCCGATTAATTAATCTATTATTTCAATTAATGGTCAGTAGCAGAAGAGATTAAAAAGCATTTATGCCTAAAAGAATTATATGTTGTAATTAAAATGAATAATGCAATTAAGCATGAAAATAATTTTGGATAACTTGTGATAACTGAATTTAAGTTCATTGTTGAGTTACATAAGTAATTTTTTTTAGAATTTGAAAAAATATTTAGAATTGTTTATTGAAACAATTTCATTAAAATATTTTTTTACTGTAATCATATCCAATTGCAGTCTCTTTAGATTACACTGTTGGGTATAAGGAGAATGATTTGGTTTAGTTTACTTAAGTATGGCAAAGCACACTAGGACTATCTGCCTAAGTGGAGAAATGCCTTTGTGGAGGATTTTCGAAGGGAAACTGACTTATATACATGTTACACATGGAGAAAACCATGAAAATACCCATACAACCAGCCCATTCGCGGGATTTGAACCTCGGACCGAACTACCAGTGTTCAGCGGGGGAATTCTAGAACATTACTAATTTATTGCCAAAAAACCATTAAGTCTAATACACAAGTTTTTTTTCCAGCTATTTCGTGATGCATATGTAACTTTGAGATGTCTTAAAATTCAATAAAGGAAAGTAATGCAGATGTAAGAAAAACATAAAATTTGAGCTTCTTTTTAACATTGGAAATATTTTGAAAGAAAATGTTGTATATCTTTTAGAAAATCTAAGGTATTTTTCCTTAAAAAAAAAAAAAAAAAAAAAAAAAAAAAAACTTAATATTTAAAGTTACATAACTTCCCTTTCCCCACAAATAAATAAATGCAGCATATTTTGTTACAAGCAGTAGCTGTAGACATTTCACATAAAACATATGTTCTACATGTGTAATTATTTATAGTAATATTACAATCAAAATATTTAATATTTAGGAATACATCATTTTTGTATTTTGTATAAGACAAATATGTTCTATATGCATAATTATTTGGAAGAACTTTTAAGTAAATTATCTGCAACTTTTACATATATATCCTTTAAAATTTCACATGAAAGTACATGTTCTTACATAATCACTTGCAATAACCTTACAAGCAGAACACTAGTAATCTACAAATATTCCCTTTAGTAATTCACATTCAAAAATTACGATCTACTTACACTATTATTTCCTGTAATCTTTACAGATATTTACATTGGTAAATCACATATGAAAAACATGTTATACTTACACGATAATTTCCTGTAACATTACAGATCAAAGATCTGTAACCTTTACAGGCATATGCTTCGGTAATCAACATACAAAAACTTTGTTATGCCTACAGAATAACTTCCTGTAACATTACATGTCAAACATCTGTAACCATTACAGGTATAATCTCTGTAAAGTTACTAAGAAAATTCCTGTTTTGATTACTCAAATAATCCATGGCATCCCAGTTTCCACGACTTTTCTTAGTAACTTTACAGATTTTTTTTTACAGTGTATTCTTTAAGTTCATACGTATTAACTTAAAATAGAATTGTCAAAATTATTTCTAAATAAATTTGAATTTTAGAAGCATTTCAGTAAGCTGCCTAATAAACGTAACTGGTTATGTTATTAACAACACCCCAGTGAAGAACAATTATGTTCTTCAAACTGGTGGAATATTAAAAAATGGTACAAATATTACTCTCTGAGTTTTCTTCAAACTTTATTTTCTACAAGAAACGAAAATTGATTCTTTAATTTAGAGTGCAATTTTGTTCTCCTGTTGGAACCTTTAATTAAATTAAACCTGAAGTTAAACTGTATAATAAATTAAAAAAATAATATTTGTAGTAGACTGAGTAAAAGAATGACAATTCTTTTTTGTTAGTTGTGATGTCAGAATTTTTTCTCTCAGTCGTAAATTATGTAGACATTTTGTGTTTAAGCTCTTAATTTAAAGAGTTTTCAAACGTTTTGAAAAATATAACGGCTGAAATATAACTTCTTTAAAACTGATAAAAGAATATCATTTTGATATTTCCATATATTATTATTATGTTATTTAAGCATAAATTAAACAACTTACATAATAAATAAAAGTAAAATGAAAATGTTAATTGTAATAATTCTGCTGAATAGGAAAGAATATTAACCAGTCGGAAAGCTTTATTCTAATGCTAATATACATTTTAAAAGAATGTCACTCTGGATTGCGACTCAGTGTGATATTAAAATCTCTCCTACTGCATTTAATCAAGTGTCATGCCCACTAAAAAATGTAAAAGTAATTAAAAAATGTAAAGATTTGATTGATCTTTTCTCTGAGTAGAATTTTTGTACCTCATACTTTAGCTCATTTGTGAAATATATGTACTCACTTTTATATTCAAAAGTAATGTTAAAAGACAGCAGCTGTCGTCTAAGTTAAAGATTATAATTTTGCGTACGTTTTTGACTCTTAACAAATTGCAATTGAGGATTCGATTCATTGTATTCTGTAGTTGAAATTAAATTAATAAATTGGATAAAAAATAAGAGGTATATAAAATCAAACTGGATGCTCCTCTTCTGTAGAAACAGCAATTTTCTAACCCTATTTTAAAATTTTTTGTGTGAAATTCTTTTGAAAATTTGAAATTCTTCCTTATTTATTCAAAAGTATTATTCACAGATTTTTATCAAATATGTTTCGTAAAAGATAGATGTTTTATGTTTTATGGTAACATGTTTCATAACAGACATATTCTGAACCTCATTTCAATAATAAATACTGATTTATTTCCATTTAACAGAAATGACTAGCTTAGATAAAATATTTGAATCAGTTATTGATTAAATTACATATCGAGTTCAAGAAAATAGTTTGTCTCAAAAATTATTTGCTTCAGCATAAAATAGCATCAATTTTACTTTGAGGTTCAGAAATATTTTAAATAATTTACCTATTAAATTATTTAATGTTCGTTCTATAGAAGTTTAGTGCTTCGTTTTTGAAGTCTTTAATTAAACTTAAAAATATATATAGTATCGAAATATTTTCCTGAAATTATAATCCTCGAAAGAGTATGTTTTATGATCTAAAACAATCAACTACTTTTAGATACATTTTAAAGGAGCAAGTCATTAGTTACGAGCACTTAATTCTATCAATAAGCTCCGAAATTCCAGGGATAAAACTCGAAAATGATGCAAATTCAGCGTCTAACGCATAAGCACCCGATTATGAGTAAGTGTAACCGGTGTTTCAATCAAGCTTTGATAAAGAGCTATTTAAATCACGATAAATTAAGTAATTTACATGCATTTAATGTGATCTTTCTCACATATTTCATTAAATTTCTGAAATGCTTAAGAGTATATGAAATAAAATGTTTTAAGTATTAATTATAACCCATATTTTGGAATTTAGCGTATTTTCTGATAATTAATTATTGAATTCTTAATTCTGAATTTGTAGTATATCTGATCATTCTTGGAAGTTTATTCAGATTAACACCATTTCCATTAATTGCAGAATAATTTGATAGTAATTTTGAGTTACATTATAAGACAAATGATATACGTACTTTAAAAACGCTAAAACGTTTATTAATTCAGTTTCACTACTTAATAAAATGCCTGAAATTTTCGAGCTTCTTTTGAAATAAGAAAAATGGAGAAAACTAGTTTTCAAACGTTCCGCCATTCGGTTATTTCGGCTCAGACTACTTGACTTCCTCCCAATTGCATAACAGATAAGATGTTTAATTTTTCTTTCACCCAGCACTCCCCCCCCCGCAGGTCGACGTATAGAACTCTGCGAAGTTTTGGCTAAAGGATTTGTACCTAGGCAGTCTCGGCCACGGGGGTATACAAATCATGAATATAATGGTTCTGGAGGCTCCGAAAAGGTCACTTATTGGCCTGCCCAAGGTCTGGCAAGTCCTAGAGCTGATGATTCTAGTACCCCGGGGTGGCGTCCCGAGTTCTCCTGGATTGCCGTCCCGGAGACGCTGGCTAATGCCCCTCTGCGACGGGAAGGCCGAGCAACTGGCAGGTAGCAAATCATAGATAGCGACCGGTGTCGCAAAAAGCGATGCGTCCCTTTCTCCAAGGTGCAAGGGCAGAGGTTAAACCACTGTGCCTGGTCCTGTGAGGCGAAGGAACTCACAGTTAAGAGGTTATCACACATGGCTACAGTCTCTGCTAAACGGGACCTTTTTGAGAAATGAGATTCTGGTAGCACTGGTTTAAACGGGAGGATTCCTAGAAAAAAGAGCCAAGCCTGAAGCGAAGTCCCGCCTAGCTATGGAAACAATGTTACGGCTTCGCGGGAGTTTTTTAAACCTCACCGAAAATATCTCGGCTGGACCTCAGTCCCGGGTAGAGACAACCAATGAGACGAAAGTCCTGCTTCTGAAGCCTCACGTGATCCCAATCTGAGCGATAATCGATTAGTGCTTAGCGTTCAAGTTTTTGTAGTAAGTGGAAATGGTAACCTAGCTACGTGGGTTTCCTGGAATTTTGCGGGTTTTGAGAATTGTCTCTTTCAACGTCAAGTCCCGCGTAGCCGAAACATAATGTAATTGGGACTTAAGTCTCGCGTAGTGAGTCGTACCCAAATTTAGTTAGTTTCAGCCAGCATAGTAAATAACTAGATATAGAGCATTGCCATTGGACATGAAGATGGATCTCTAATTTACCCTTCAAATTCTATCACTTCATAAGCTAACAGGTTTAAAAGGGGAAAATGCCTTCTAATACTACTTAAATGCATCTATTTGATATAATTTAAAACACGCTTATTTAATAATATGTCTTATTCATAATTAGGAATATTTCAGAATTATTGTGATTTATAATATATTTTCCTAATGTTAGATATCACTAACTCGAAGCAGGATAATTTTTCTTAGGCAAAATGTTAATATTAATATTTTTCTTCCTGATCAAAATATCATCCTTAATTTATACAGAACGGATTGGAATTTCATCTTTTGCATAGCATATGCATTAAAGATTATATGTACATGCATGACGTTATTTTTCGATGCACATGCATGACATAAAATTTAAAGACAGTTGCAAAAATGTTTTTTATTAAACTAGCCTCCTGTATTAAAAGTATTACATATAAATAATTCATTTAACCAAGCTAAAAATTCATTTAACTAAGCTAAAATTTCACTCACATTAAATAGAATAGAAAAGATGTGTGATGACTGATTTAAGAGAAAAGCTCAATAATGTAATTTAACACAAGCCAATTAAATAACAGTTTAAATACGTGTTCAATTATTCAGATCAAATAGAATATTTTCCATAAAAATTTATAGTGAAAATAAAATTAAACACTGAAGATAAAATGTATTGAATAGACTGCTTATAGTTAAAAAGACCCTACCCACATCTTTGTAGAGCCTGTTCTAGTTTATCATTTGCTTTAAAACTCCGTAGGCAAGTTATCCGGGCCATTGGGGGAAAAGAAAACTGCAATAAAAAATAATAGCTCAAATTTTGACCATTAGATGATGCTTTTCATGCAGTGAATGCTATGTAAATCTGGAGTTCTTTAAATTGCGAGTAGCAGATGCCGTAAAATCAGTTATCTCTTAGACTTCTTATAAAACATTCATCTTATTGAACTTCAAAATCTCTGGTTTATTAGGTACCATTTTATTGAGCGAGTGATGCCCATTTTGGCCCTAGGGTGACAATCCAGTTGGGCCATGTCTATAACATGCAGATTATTCACATTCAATGGAAAGCATTTTCAACATAATCATCTTCTACTACTTTGCTTTTATTGGAATTCAAAATAAGATATTTATTTCTGAAATGTTTCTTAAATTTTTTATATGGGTCGAAGCATTTGTAAATGCACTGTGCAAGAAAAAATATTCATATAAAAATTTTAAAATGGTGTAAAATTTGAGCTTAATACATTTCAAAGAAATATGTTTTTAATATGTTAAATTTGAGAGGGAAATAAGGTCTAGCTGAGTGTAAAAATAAAAAAAGGCCGCAAAATCGCACCCCAAAGATCTTCGAAAGCAGATAAATATCAATAAAAGGAACATCTGATTCTAAAATAAAATTCTCTGATTCAAAGATCCGCCGCATTGGAACTGGAAATGTCTTCTGGCACTGTAAGTGAAATCATTCATAAATATTTGAAGTTAAAAAAGAAATTAAAACGCAAAGTTCTTCTGTTTCTGACAAAAGCATATTTCGAAAGAAAATAAATTGTAGAGAATCATATCAAAAGCACCGAGTTGCTTATAAATTTGCGATGAATCTCGATGAAGCATGGGTATATTTCAGCGACGGTAATAAGAAAAATTCAACTGACGAAATGACCGTAGGAAATGTCTTGGTTGACATTGAACAGAAAAGTTCCCAATGGGATTAATGACAGTTGAATTATTTTGTTACAACGATCATTTAAAAGGCAAAGTAATTCTAAAAGAAGGCTGAAATCAATTCACTGTACTGTCAACAGAATATTTTATGATCAATTTTTGAAGAAATTCCAGCCTTATATGGAAAGGACATCAATTCATATGGATGATTTCTCTAGTCACACGTCTAAGTCAGTTATCCCTTATTTAGCAAAGAAAGAACCAGAAACAGGAATAAAATGTGTCGTTTCTAATGAAATACTTTTTGTAAAATTACCTAATTCTTCTCCCCTTGACTTTGCCCTTTTGGTTTATTAAAACCAATCTTAAAAGAATGGCGTCCATGAACACTGGACGGATTTTCGAAAACGAACCACGAGGCGTACGACAAAAGTGACCTGCAAGTGTCAAGTTAAAGTTTACTTTCATGGGAAATTCAGCTGGAGCTATAGCGAGGAATCACGGCTATAAGATATAAGTAAATAGCTGCAAGAAATTATCTTTTATGTACAAAAATTAATTATTGAAATCGTTTCCGTAAAAATATGAAATATAACTTATCCGCATATATTCGTGTTCGCCATATCATTCTTCGTTTAGAGAAGAACAATTCTTCACAGAAGAAATGGATTACTTGATCTATCGATCAGTTTGTTTTATCAAAACTGCAATAATAGGTTTGTTGCACTGTGAGAATAATGACGTTCGAAAGGCTTGCAAAAAGGTTTTATGTCAGATAATATTTTGAAAAATATGATTTTTCTTTGAGAAGGGAACTCCTCAAGACCCTATTTGTTGTATCGTCATGAGTGCACATTGCTTCAAATTTCTTCAGCAGCAAACCATTTCAGCCTCATAAGAGCGAAAGTGTTTAGAAACTACTGCCTTCATGAAAGATGCTTCAAAACACGTGATAACCGACAGGTGAAGAAATATTTAATGCTGACTTTGGGGAGAATTGTTTCTTCGATCTTGAATCCCTGCGCGAATTCTGTTTGTGTGTCCCTGTGACACCGTGTTTACGAAAGAAGCATTCGAAATCTGTCGGAATTGAAAATGACACGGTATATTGCTGAGATTCCTTAAGAAATATTTCGTGATACTATTGAATATACCTTAAAAATGCTACTATTATGCATTGAACCCGCTTTGACAATGTGATCAACGCAATGAGATGCACCTTAAAAATATTGTATTAAGTAGTTTTATATATCTAGTTCTTGTTTTATGTCTTTTGTGCGTCATCTTCACTTGAAGGCCGAAATTTGAGCAACGGAAAACTGAGGTGAACGATGGAGAATTTAAATTATTGTTTTTTATTGTAGCTTTCTTTTCCCTGTGGGCCATTTAACGTATATGCCAAGTTTAAATGAAAAGAAGTCAGCAAGAAAAGCTCTACATATAGCTCTGAGTTGGGTTACTTTATATACAACCACCCTACATTAGAAGACAATAAACTAATATTATTATTTTATTGTATTTAAATCGATCTAATTTTAATATCAGCTAATTTGTACGCCAGCTCATGTTTAAAGAATATATTCTCCCTAAATCATGATATAACTAAACAGTTATTATATATCAAGAATGTAATTCTCTAACCTCATAATAAATTTGAATTTTATAAGAAGCTCTTTTATTACATAAAAGCGGAGGGAAAAAGGTTTAATAATTACTATAAGAAATCATATCAAGTACTACTTGATAAAATATTTCTTAAAGAGTTTGCAGCAAGCTTCTTTGCACATGAAAGGAAATCATCATCTTGAGAAGCTGGCATTCATTATTACAGAAAGATAAAAATCTAAGCCTGTTTTGCATTCAGGTTTTCAAGATGTCTAGGATACTTAACATTTTAGGCTGTAGATATTATCAAAGGAACAAAGATACTAAATTTCGCCACACCCAAATTTCACCTAGCATGGAACATTTTTGCACAAAAATGCCATTCTTCTGTCTTGACATTTCTTGCGCACGGAATAGTCGGATGTCAGAAGTCCTAAATAAGAATTTTTTAATAAAAATTAGATGTCGTAATGATTTAATCAAGTCTTCCTTTTATAATTTTAGAGGCATTCATTAATCTTAATCAAATCTCCAGCCGTTGTAACTTAATGTTGATTTATTATTCCTGTCTTTTTTTCCTTACTGATACAAGTTCTGATAACAGATAAATATGTACAAATGTGATGACGATACATATAGAAATTAATGTCAGGTTTGCAGACATTTAAAAGCGATGGATATTGGGACCTACAGTGTTCGCAATAATTCTTTCTTTATTATGGTGTATGGTTAACCTTAACAGAAATGCAAACCATGATTTTTACTTCCTAAAAGTGGTTCGCCGTTCTTGGTATGGCAAGTTTTTGAAACTTCTGATATTGAGTGACCTCCTTTAATATTTGCCTTCCCCCTCAAGTCTAGCAGTTAACTACCACTTTTCCCGTTTAGTTCCCGTTCTGGAGTTTATTGTGGTGTTTGTTTTATAACTGATGATATAATCACTTGCAGAAATCACATTAAATTTGCACAACAAGTTCTATACGAACTGCAACATAAAACCATTATGCAGTACTTTCAGTGACCTAGCTTCCATATTTCAGGCTCTAATATATGCGGAAAAATCCGCTTTTGCCTTCATTTGCTTTTAATTAACATAAATAATTGTTTCATTGCACTATAGCTGGAAACACCAAATTTATATAAATATATCAATAATAATACTTTTTTTAAATTTGGCAAATATTAAAAATTTTAAATGTTCATTTGTTAATGAATATATTAAATGATGTACACATTTTTATGTTTCCAGGAATGAAGTTGACTTTAAATGCAATTTTTATTTTTCTACAGAGGAATAAAATATCATTAAACGCCTGTTTATAAAATGCTACAGCAGCAAAATGTTATATGAAAGGGAATTTAAACATGATTTTTCACATTTGTCAGCAAAAGTATTACTAAAGCACTTAATATTTCTGGAGTTTATTGTGAAATATTGAGTTCCTTTTCCGGAACTCTATGAAGTAAAAAACTCTATGAAAAAAAATATATTCGAACTCTGAAATTCATTGGTTTTTCGGAAATTCACTGGTTTTATTTATCTTGCTTATAACATTTAATCATCTGAATACCCCTTGAAATATTCTTTTTAGAGATTTTTAAAATCATATTAAATGAAAACACTATCCTTATAGATATGCTCAAAATTAAAAAAATTCTGTCTAGTTTTAATTCTGTTCTTGCCTATGAATATCCTGCTTGTGCTAACACGCATACTTGAATTTATTAAAATATAATATGCTTGAAATTTTCACTAATAGTGTTTAAAAGGATTTTACTTTGCATGATTCGTGTTGCTAATGCTTTGAAAATGAACCTTTACTAAAGTATTAAATAAATTATTAAAACTACATTACAAATTATCTAACATTACAATTTAAATATTACAATTAGTTTTAAGTTTTGTAAATATAGCTAATTTAACATTGTAAATTGAAGGACCTTATTTTTAAAGAATCTTAAAACTATGTATATTATAAGGAAGTTCAACAATTTTCCTATGTATCTAAGACAAAAACCTGAAACAAACTGGAAAAATTGCTTAAATGATGTATCATAGCATACTTTTGTTAAGAGTTTTATATATCATCAAATAGAGTTCAGTTACATCAAACAGCTTATATATTTGAGGATATTTTTTACAAAATGATGTATATGAGAGGTTATCTTATTACTGTTTCTATATTTTTTTTTGAGAAACAATACATTTGAAACAATATATTGATGTATAAGTTTACTTGTAATCAAGATGACTGATCTTCGAAGATGTACCAGGAACATAATGACTTATATAAAAAATGGCGTTCCTTATTCGTATCTTCTAATGTGATTTTCGCTGGAAATAGATAACATTTAATACCGATCTTTCTTTGTGCTCGCAGAAATATTGGTCACTTTCAAAGAAGGTTTTCTGAGAAGTGGAGCCTCCATTAAAAGGTTCACGATATCTTAAGACATGTCAAAAACGCTTAACCCAGTATGTTAGAGTGGTATGTCTTTCAAAAGGGAATAATTTTAAAAACAACATTTTCTTATATTTTGCATAGTATGGTATTGTGAATATTTTAAACATATTCATAAGCTTAAAACGAATTTCGGTGCACGAGCGTATGTTATAGAAAAACAAAGTCTTTTGAATGTCCACTTTGAGTATAAGTTCCAAGATTTCTGCTTGCTATAATAGCATTTCAAGCATATATATTCCCAACAAAAACACGTTCTTTTGAACAAGATTACCGTCCTGTTTACATAACGGCGACCTCAAAAACACATTGTGTTTCATTTTATTCGGTTTCTAGCAGAAAATGCAATGTAACGTCCAAAAAATGGAAATACGTAACCGAGAGTAATGGAGAAAGCAACATGAATATTTCAGTCTCAACTCCTTTGAGACTGAGTGTAACTTCTCAGCTTAAATTTCTGTAGACCGATGTTGTTGAGTGCTTCTTCCATATAATACTTTTCGGACATCAGCCGCATATGAATTTCATGTTTTATTTCTTGTTAGCTTTAGGATACATTCTTTTGTTAACCTGTGATAAACACATTTTTATTACGTACATATACTTTATATAATTAATTCCTAGTAGTACTGAAGATAATAATTATACAAGTGGCGAGCCATATTGCTGGACACAAGAAATTTCAATATTGCAGTTATAAAATTTTTCATCTGTGAGATTGTGATAAATCACCAACAGATCATATGGGTAATTTTGAAAACTGTGCTCGATATTTGTTAAGTTTCGAATGCGTTTATGTGTCTAGAGTGCTGACTGAACTAGTTGTGGCGATAATTTATTACTAACTTGGCCAAACTTTGGATGCTTCTCTCCCCAATTTTTAGTGTGTGTAAGAAAAGCAAAAGAATTAAAGACGTTCATCCAACTCTTGTGATTCTCACATTCATGTGTGGTATTGGTACAAATATTCAAATGATATCATTGCTAAAAGTTCCACTTCGAAACTATTAATGTTTCAATTGCTAGGGAACTACCATCTTTTAACTAGTAACACTTTACTTTAAACTGCTATAAATTTATGAGCTCTATATTCAGCCAGTTTAACCGTGCAGTCTTTCCTAGGACCAGAACAAATGTAATATTACTTTCATTACATCCTTGACCAGTTCTCAGATAAATTTAGATTCCAGTAAACTTTATAGATTCATTTTTTATTTAGAATAAATATGGAAAGCGGACGATGACATATTTTCGAACATTGCAACGATTTAGACTGATGTAACCTTTTCCAGATTTCTAGCCTGTTCAATAAACTTTCAGGTACTCAATATTTTCATTACTTCCTTCGATTTCAATGTTCAGCCTAACAACTGCTTAATATTATCATCCTAATATACGACAGGTTATATCTATTCCCCCCCTTCCACAACAAATAAATAAATTCTTTCTTATTTATATTCCACAGTATAAATATAGCTTATCTCTATTTCTCTCAGTCAAATTTTTTCACAAAACATCTGCAGTAATTGAGTTGGAAAGAAGCAAAATGGCAGATTGTATCAAAATGTTGATACATAATTCCTTGAACTGTTTTTAGTTGAGAGTTCCTTCTTCGATAAAAATTCTCCCTATTTGAATTAAAATCTTTTCTTTCGAAGCTGAAAACATTTTGAGTATATTTCCCTTCGATGTATCGCCATCAAATTTTCTCATATTCCAAAAATGCGTTTTACATTAGCTTGAAGATCAGAAGCTATCCCATATGTGGTGAGTGTTCCGCCTTTACGGCACCTGCATTGTCTCGGAAAAGCTTTTCTGCTCGAAGAAGCATGAATAATTTAAAAAACAAAACTTTTGTCATTGCTTTCAGAAAAACGCAAAATATATATTTACTGTTAAATAAATGCAAATGCTAAAATAAGAAATAAGAAGATGATGCAGGTTTATTCGCCATTTTTTAACAAAAAAAATTTAGTTGTTTTTCGTTTGAATAGATTAGTGCTTTATACATCAATGACCACGATACTAACCCTTCTTAAACCACTTCCGTCTGATCTCGAAATCACTGCAAGTCTTTTCCTTCAAAACGCCTCCCGACGTATTTCTACATTTCTTTCCAAAAAAATGTAGGTAATTTTTTGCTTTATTATGGTGAAAAATATGGCGTTTCCGTCTTTAATCTTTTAATACGATGTCAATGCATTCCTCGAACATTAGAATTCTATAGCGATCAAAAAAGCTTTCGTTACTGCAGAAAGTTACACACATTGTTACAAGTTCAAGGTAGCTGATTTTCATTCAAGATATTAGTTTGCATTCACGACATTTTTTTTTCATTTTTAATTAAAGATATTTTCATTCAACACTTTCAAATTTTGTTTCTGCAAATTTTGAATTTCCAAAAGCATTTTTATTCAAGACAGCTGCTTCCTTAGAATCATATTGTAAAGCTTTTTTACAAATAGCAAATTGATGATTTTTCTCTCCATTAAAGACAATGAATTCTAATCCTATTGAATATCATTGATAAAACGTTATTATTCCCTCTCTTCTTAACACTCCTGATGGCTCCTACATTTGCATAAATTGCAGAATCTCAGTAAGACTTTTGTGAAGCTTTAATTCATTTCCCCCTGATGAGTTATGAATTGAAGTTTCAGTAAAAGGAAACTAATTTGTATAATTGTGTATATTTTCCTTTCCATATTTTTATTTTTCGAGTTTGTTACACTATGAATTATTCTTTTAATTTTTATTTGTTTAGATATTGTATTAAACATCTTATACACGGTTGCTGCATTTTTGAGGAATAGTCTTGCTTTTGATTCCAATTAAATATTAACTTTAGATGCTTTCAGTTTACTTTACTTCAATCCTGCAGCTATAGCGCAAGATGGATTTTAAAATATTTTATGTTTAATTTTTAGCCTATTATTATGTTTCTTTATATATACGTATATGTATATTCTTTATATAAACGTATATGTGTCAATAATATGCAGGCATTTATATATATATATATAAGTTAATGTATGAGTTAATATATATATATATATATAAAATAAGTTAATAATAAATTAATATATATATATATTAACTAATTATGTATATATGTAAAATTAAGTTAAAATTTAAATTAACAGGCCAACAATGAATTGAAAAGACGAAATTTTATCAAATTATTAAAAAAACTAAGTAAAGTTAGAGTATTCTAAGGAATTTTCCTTGACTGATTTGGAAAAGTAACTAAGTAAATATTCAAAGATACAAAGAATGCAAATTCTAAATACGATTTGGAAAAACTGTTTTATCACTGTCACTAATATAATGTCACAAATCTAAAATATAATGATATAGCTGATAGACTACCAACGGAGAGTAATTCCATGCCTCAGGTTTATGCTGAAACTTTGACCTACTTTGAACTATACTCGGGACGAAAAGTTTCGACTAACAGTTCTTGGAGACAGCTTTTCTTGGAGAAACATTCATGGTTCGAAGTACAGGTCTTCATACTGCTATTGGTCTCAAGGGTGACACGAAGGACCAAGCGGCTCTGGCTGGCTTGTCTTCAGGGCATTTAAAGCCCCCAGATATGCCGGTGGTACTAAAACTTTTCCCACTTGCGCCAAATGTAAAAACCATGAAGCTGCTGCACAACGTCTACTTAATTGTGTTACCTTGGTGCGTGAAGATCTACTGAAGAAACCTAATTTCGTGTTGGAAGTTATAAAGGCGAATGAATTTATGGATCTAACCTGATTTAGATCAGAGGTATTAGTAAGGAGAAGAAGAAGACGATGATTTTGGTACACTTTTAATTTGAAAAGCAATAGATGCAAAGCGAAACAGCTTCAAATCAACATTTCTCAATATCAAAATAAAATAAAACAATACAAAAGCATGAACTTTTTAATTAACACTTGCAATTTCTTTTCAGACTCATTTTAAGTATATCAATAATATGCAGGCATTTATTGCTGCTGATACGATGAACAAATAATAGGATTAAACAGAATGGTTACTTTTTGATATTGCTTTATCAATGTTTCTTCTTAATGAAGGTGTTTCGGTTGAAGTAGCAGTGAAAGTTAGGAATAAAATTATCCCTTTTCTTAATTTTATATACTCAGTGAAGAAAAACATGAGATCATTGTCTTGTAGATTTTAGAAAAGCTTAACAAAGAAGAAAATACAGAAAATAATTTCAAATTCATTTATTAAACATAAAAGCGTCAGATAAAGTGATATCTTATTTTTAAATTAAACTAACATATAGCGTTATTCAACAGTTAAAAGGACTTTTCTAAGAACTGAGTTTTTTCATTTTAATCATTATTTTAATTTTTTATCCTCGGCAATTGTTTGATTTGAATGGAAAGGAATATCGAAAGAAATTGCATTTTCATTCTATTATGATATCATTTGATGAAAAAATTATGAGGAATAAATTCCTTTAAAATATATGCTAAGGATTTTGGCTTCAGTGAAAGAAAAGCTTAAGGCGCTGTAAAGAAATAAAATACGGTACTTCAAAATGTTTTAGTTTGTTTCAGAAAAAAAAAAAAAAAAAAAAAAAATCAATATTTTATTCTATTATTTATTTATTGTAGAATATATGAGCACCTGAATTAAAATGATAATATTTATTGACGGTTTCTGGTGGAAATTTTTTCCAAATAAATTTACATGAATAAAAAAAAGAAAGCTGCGTTTTTATTACATTTAAAAGAACTCTTTTACGTCTACCAAGTCTGCTTATTATTTGCATGAATTAAACTGAATGTCAGATATTTTTTTTTCCTTTTATCAAAAGGCATTACGTGAAAATTTTAAAAAATCATGAATATATTTGAAATTTATTTCGTAGGAGCGGTCATTATATACAGAGTTATGTAGTTTTGAGATTCATACTTGTATAGAAATATTGAATTGTATTATTTTATATCCTTATATATCGTAATACTATGAAAATATCAATTCGGCTGAAATTATGAGTTTTAGGAAAGAAATTTCCCACCACTTGCTGTATACGTACTCGTCCTGCACATTTATTCAAGTAAATAGTTTTTTTTTTTTAATGATTACATGATTTGATGCATATTTATATCATACATCTATATACTTTGCTACTTTCTAAGTTAAATATATGAGGATGACAGAAATTTTCAAATGAATTTTTGTATACTAATAATAGAGCGCTATATGGCAGCTTTTTCAAAACAGTTATCTTTGGTTAGCGAAACGTGAAAATTGTTAGCATAACTAATTAAATTTGCCATGATTTAGTTAAACTTACGCCTTTCTTCATGCAGTATTTAAAAGTAATAATATCAGTGCTGATGGTATTATTATTATATTATTTAAAAGTAATAATATCAGTGCTGATGGTATTATACATCAGTTAGCCCACTTGATGTAAAACTGCAGTTACAAGAGCAATAAGCAAATTTCAAGAGCATAATTATATTGTTGCGTACGTGCAAGTTCGTTATAGATTTAAGGCACACAGGTCTGATGATAGGTTGATAAAATTTGTTACATCAAAAGAGCACTTTAGAGTTTTGGAACTTTCCACAGAATTATTTGTACAGGTGTTCACAGTAACACAGAGTACTATCAGTAGTTACACTTCAAACTACTAAGAGTGTTAAGCACAATGCAAGCAAATCGCATCTAAAAGGCGGAGCTTTAAATACTCCGAAGTTGCTCTGAACTAACAACTCCAACAAGTAAAAGAAGATGGACTCTCTTGCCTTATATAGTTTTAATCCAGCCACCGAGGTATTTCTAGTACTTTCTAGTTCTCGAAATTACTGGAAGGCATAAAAGGTCCGATTACAGTACACAAAATATCAATTACAAAACCTATTACCATGATACAGGTACCGACCAAAATGTCGCCACTTAGTCGCCAAGTTTGGCGACTTGAGCGATTTCTGGCCAAATTAGCAAGACAGCTATTTACTCATTGTTAAATAGACTTACCCCTGTATTCTTATTTTTCCAACAAGCTTCGCCCATTTTTATATTACATTTTACAAACAGGGAACTTTATCGAGTTTGCCTGTGCCGACAAGTCAGCATAAGTAACAACAACTTAAATTGCAAATCAGCGAAAGAAAAGAAAAAATTTTATAGTAGGAAACAATTTTGTAAAAATTGTCGCAAGTACAACATAACAGCATGCCGCAAGTACAACATATGGTGACTAGAAAATAGCAACAGAGAGGAAAAATTCAAATTAGTAAAACATTTATTACATTTTGTAACAAGTTAAATTCAGAATATTCCGTTCCCTTAAGTTTAACACTGTGTGTTCCCTTAAGAATAACACTGTGTTATATATGTATATATATAAGTAAAATATAAAAGAATACGATGGCTTTGCTCTATGCGAACACGCAACCTTTAATTAACTTTCTGCAATTCAGGATCTTCCTCTCGACCAGTACGTTCTAGAATTTGCTAGCCTATTACGTAACCGCTACTATAAATAACGAATGCGCCGTCTCTCCTCCTGTGCCATATTCTCTGCTGCTCTGTCCGTCCTTCTTTTATTTGTTAGAATGTTATGACGCAGAAAGTCAAAATTTAATCGTACTTAGTACCTCATTATTGAATATGTAATTTGGAGAACTTCGTCGGAAAAGGAAATTGGTCTGCTATTTGAATTAAATAAATATGTGCAATTAAAAGTGAAATTCCTCTGCGTGTCTTCTTTGGATTTTGCCTTACCGCTCTGCTAAAACCATCTGATGCCAAGCTTCACGACTGCTAAAATATCGCATATATAAATCTTAACAATGCATAAAATTATTTAACTCATCGAAGAGATAACTAGAAGTTCAAGAAATTACATAAAAGTAAAGTCTTAAAGAGCTCCAAGTTTACAAAACAGAAATTACTAAATGAAGTTTAAAATAAAATATACCCTTAAGGTTTTGAACTGTTCGTCGTTAATATGATAAAATATGTGTATTATAAGTTTCTATAAATATTAATGTACGAGCCTTTCGAACTGCAGTATATTAATGTGATGCTTTTCAATATCTTTATATAAATGATAATGCTTTATATAAATGATTTTTATGATATTGTGTACCAGAATATTGATTACCACTGATTCAGTTCTGTTAATTATACTTATAGCAATATACAGTAATTCTAGAAGTATTGGATATTGAAATTTGTCAACTGTTTTCAAAGATAATACAAATTTGCGTGATATTCCATCTAATTACCTTGACTGTGGGCAAGGAGTGGCTGACCGAGACCGGCAATTTTTTCTTGTCGATTTCCCCCCCCCTCCCTGCTTTTCAAAAACAAACACGTGTTAAATCGATCATTGCGACTCCTAACATTTACCTGAATTGGCATTTACCGTCATGCATTTATGTCATTATTAAAATGATAACATTTTATACTGAGAGAAACAGAGAAAGAAATCAATGTAAATTTTACTTGTGCGAATAACGGACTGGATTGAATTTTTTACTTCTTTTCACTCGTTTAATTTCTCGTTCATCCAAATTTATTTAAATTAATATAGCTGATAAATCATTTTTTGTTCCTTTCTGCTTTTCAATTACAATAACTTCGTCTTTGGCAACAAGGTATCTGTCGAGGACCATGTCCGACAATACGTTTAAATTCATTAGCAAGTAGTTCCTTTGTCGAGGAATGTAAATTTACGTAACTGACTTTTTGATACGCGTATTTCAATTTTTGTGAATAACTGATTGTTTTCTAAATAGTTGACAGCTATTTATTTAATTTTCATTTGTACAAACATTCGCTCATCTTTTAATGTAATATTACTCTTATTTTTTTTTTGCTTTCATTTAATGTTTTTCTCATTATTTTGAAACGCAGAATCTGCCAACGGAATTAATGACTGATTTACTTAAAAGTCAATCTCCAAAACAGTCCTAAAAATTGTTAGAATTATATGACTATTAAAACAAAATATGCAAGGACATTTTTTATTTGGGAGTTACATAATATTTAATTTCCATTAGCTATACGTATATGAATTTTAATATTTCTATCGGTAAGAACATAAATATTCGAGCTTGTACGACAATGTTTTTCTTGCAGAAAGTACAATTTAGAGTCTTGCACTCGAAAGCTTATCCTGTTCACTTTTCTGTTTCTTTCTTTTATTCTGTTTTTAATAGTACTGGCATAAGGAACTGAAACCTTTATTAAATGATATCTCGATAATTTCTACTCTATGAGAATGGTATTTTTAACTTTGTAGGGCCATTAGGTTTTTCTAAAGCAGCTACGCGAAAAGTGTACAGTGCCTTCGCCGGGTATTGAACCCTGGACGTCTCGAATACGCGTCGAGTATGCTTCCAATTACACCATGAAGAACTGACTATTTTTATATCAAATGATTTTGGCTATCATTTCATCCAAGGTATATTCTATCGGAGTCAGTATAGATTTGTAAAGACATTAGTTAATTGAAAGCAGGAAAGATGAAAAATGAGCAACATCCTCACCAGTCATCGAACCACGGACCTCTGGAATACGTACCCAGCGTGCTGACCATTACACGACGAAGGCATTCTAAGAATGCGGGAGGAAATACTTTATATATTCCCCCTTTAAAAGGCCGACTGAGGATGACGGGTCTCAATCGCCAAATCCGGGTGGTGAAGAATTATCGTCCAGCATCTTTTAGTTCGGGTGCCACTGTACAGTCATTAGGATTTTCTGAAGCAGGAGATGTGAAAAATGTGAAGTGCTCTCGTCAGAACTCGAACCTGGGCTTCTCGAACACACGCCAAGTGTGCTACCATAATATCACGAAAATATGCTGAAAGGAGGGAAAATGCCTTGTAACTTCTTCCTCTTTAGGGTATCTATAACTTTTCTATAATATGCATTTTTCTCTCCTGGGAGACAGTTACAAACATTTCATTTTGGTATACTTTATTAAAATTTGCTATTTAATCAAGGTTGTCTCTGGCTAAGAATGAATCGATAGGCCTTCCTTATAGGGTCCGCATCTTAAATTTTGGGAAAGAGTTCACGACTTATCATTGAAGAGATATTTTATTGCTTAATTATTTTGTATAATATAAGCCAGAATCAAAACAACGTTCAAGCGAATCTGAAAGCACATGACATTTCTAGGTTAACCCATGCAAAACACTACTTTTTTAAAGTATTTTTAAAGTATAAAGTATATATATTTTTTAAAGTATAAAAACGTACACAGGTTTGTTGTGTGGTTGCTTTGTGGTTGCTTGTACACAGGTTGCTTAGTGGCAATCACCTCTGTATCAGTACTTCTGTGTATATGCACAAATTTAAGACCTAATAATTACTTTCTAAGACGACTATTCCCTAATCCAATAAAAAACATAAAAAATATATATACTAAGGTGACACCCATTACGCTATAAATTTGAAATATTTTATGATTTAAATCTTACAAAATTAAAAGTAATTTTATGAAAATGTTAAATTATGGATTGAATCATTTCTAATCTATTAATCTTATCCTGTCTTATAACGTGTTTTGAGTTATCGTACAATGTAAGTTAACATTCTGCATATCTGGTATGGTATATTTTAAATGATTCCGTATTTCGGAATTGTTTACAAGGGTAGTTCAATAAGTTCTGAGGCTAAGTCTGCGAGATGGCGGAAAATCGTGAACTGAATGCCTTGTCATTTGGGAGTGTAAAAGGGAACCAAAGTAAAACAGTGCCTTTTTTTAGTAATGAGTGACTGAAAATGTTGTCAGTCAGTGATGTACGCTAATACTGAAAATACTTAATACCTTAGGGTGACTGAACACATACATATATTCGTGAAGTCTTGTTTGCAGTCTGAGAAGACAGCGAAATGATTCTTCAGAAAATGGTACCATAATCAGCTCAATGTAAATATAGTCACTGAACATATGTGTACTAAAACTGAATAATATCCTATGGAAAACAGAAGAAATGGACAATAACACTGTATAGTAGAAAAACTTCTGAAAGTCGTAACGATGTTTATTGCCTTAAACTATTGGCTCAGCTCCGACAATCTATAAAAGTAAATCGATGAACATTTGAACTACAGCACTCTTACACATAAGTTTTAGATTTCTAGACCGTTATTACTCAGAAATGTAAAAGTAAACTCATCTCCCATGCCGGTGTAGTTACCTGACTTGGCTTTAAGTGACTTTTTTTTTCGGGGGGTTAAGTGGTATTTGTATCATCGCAGCATTGATTGTCTGAAAAGATGCCATTCAGGAATAATTTGAAGATTCTGATAAAGCTCCTTTTTGTCTGATGGAATTCGATTCTTCACAATCTTTATGCTAAGTGCATTGAAATCGAGAGAAACTATGTAGCAGACTAAAAAAGTAGCTTTAGACATATATCTTAGACAAGTTTGTATCGGGTTTAAAAGAAAACTGAAAACTCGATGCATGCAATTAGCTTTCACTTCTTATCTGGCTTTTTGTAACAAGTCCAATTCGTAACAAGGTAGTCAGTTCATGTGTACTTTTGATTTTATTGCAATGGATAACGGTGATTTCAAATTTAACACTTCAGTGCGTATAAATTTTTTATTGCTTAAATTATACGCGATTACCTTTAGATTAAGAAGTTTCAGTAACTTTTGATTAAGATGTGATCCAAACCAAAAGGTGAAATCATTAAATTTAGAAAAACGATTCAAACTTGAAGATGCAGTTGAAGGTGTATGGGTAAAGAAGTGATTTTTAATATTGATCAAAATAATTAATAAGCAAAACTAATGGGAACACTATACTATATGTACATAGTGTTGTTATTATGTGGGGTTTAAAAATACCTAACTCCATGAACTAAGGATTTTGATCTTGCGCCAATGCAGCTTAACTGTGACCAGCAAAAGAGAACTTTAGTTAGACTTAAGAAGTGTAAGATAAAAGGACGGGTGATGTTTCTGTAAGATGATAAGATGTCATTAATACTATGTATATATATCTTGAAAGTACATTAACTGTTATTAAATATGTGTTGTGAATAACATCGTAAGCAGTTACGTGCCCGGTAAGATAAAATTATATAAATCAGAATTACAATATAACTATAAACATTAATTCTTCCTCTCTATTCTAAAATCGTATAAATCGTAAAAAAATATAACTTCTCTGCATTGCGTCATTTCTAGATCACTCTATGGCCCGCGCAGATCTGATGACGTAATAATTGGGAACTGAAACTGCCGTTCTACACCAAAACTATTCTCTTCGCCGTGCTTCCATCCTTCATAACTACGCACTTCAGCTTTGCTCTTTACTCTGCTAAGAAGTAATTTCGCTGGCTTGCTTTCTATCTCAACAATATAAAAAATGTAAATCTTCTGGGGAAAGGCACGACTAGAGTGCCAAGTGATTGTGGCCACACATATCAGTTGCAAATAAAAATGGAATTAAAACTGCCTCGACTGCCACGTTTTTTAGATATTACCAAGTTAGCATTACTAGTATACTACGCAATCAAAATCTTCTTCAATATGGGTCTAATCACGCATCTACAGTGTTCCGTCTTTTCCTTTGCTTTTATTATGACAATTAAGACATTAGGATTGTTTCCTGCAGCCTGAAACCTCAATGGAAAATTTAGTTCAGCTCTTCAAATCATCGTTTTGTGATAAATCCAAGATAATGTGAAAGAAGTGAATCATCAAGTTTGTTTTTTCAGTGTTTAAAAATAACAGATCACTCTTCTGCTGTGGTGTTTTGCAAGTGCTTCAAAAAAATAATCACGCGTAGTGTTTACAGATTGAAAGTAATCTCTCGATAAATTGAGAAGTTGAAAGGTATTACAAATTAGTTCGCAGCAATAATTAAAAATTTTATTTTGTTTGCAATTGAATTTACGTAATTTAAAATTTTAATTTGCTTTAAATGAGACAATAATATTGTATTTGTTATATATATATATATATATATTGAATTTTTGCAACAGAACACACATTTAACATTACAAACAAAGTTTACATTTATTAATTCACAATAACCACTTAACTCTACTCTACTTCAATTAGAGTACTCTTTTTATGATATTTGCAGAGCAAACTTACATCTCTTGAATGGCTCAGGTACTAAACTCCCTACCATAAATAGTTGGTCAGTTAAAATTAAAACTTGAATTACATACTTTTAGGATATTCTTTGATTTTTTTCTAGATTTATATTATTTAAATATTTTAATATTAAAGTTTACAAAATTTTTAATAAAACAAAGATAGCAGCTTTGCACTCAACTTTACTTACATTAGCGCCATCTATATAATTTGCATAACACACTTACATCACTTAGGAAATACTTTTGCAGACCCCAACGCTAATATGGTAGGTAAGTTAGAATTAAAACTTACTATTTACTTGCTTTTAAGTATTTTTTACGTAGTATTTAAGTATTTTTAGATATGTAATTATATTTTTAAGAATATATTTGTTTTTTATAAATTATGAATTAGTTCCTTTTAGTTTCTTATTGGTTTATATAAATTATGTCTAGTTCCTTTTTAGTTTCCTTTTTATTGATATGCATATTCGTGTCGGGGAGATTTCTGTAGATAAGGGTTTCTAAAATGCATTGTTTTTTAAATTAATTTTTCTGGAAAATTTAATGTAATACTAGACTTTACATTGCTTATTTCTCAAAATACTTCATTATTGGTATTTTCCTTTTAGACCTTTAATTTTTAATTGCTAATTTCTCAAGGTTCCACTTTATTGGTATTTCTTTTTGGACATTCTTCACTATGTATTTACTTTTGGTTTTGACTTTTACCCTTGCGTGCATGAATGACGAAACACGAATTGAATGATTGAAGAGTTAGGTTTGGAGGCAACTTCCCCTTGATAAGTCTGTCTCCTGCCTGTTCAACAATCATTCACTTATGCATTTAAAAAAAAAAAAAAATTAGATTAATTTTAATTTGCTAAACTGGTGAATTTATTTTCTTGGTTTGGTTTTGCACTTGATTTACTTATGCTATCTGAATTTAAATGATATTGTAGATTAGTTCGAAAATTAAATCTTTATATGTCTGCCCATTTTTTAATTATTATTTTAACTTTAAATTTGCTTTTTTACGTATATACCTGTTTGTTAAAATTTATATATATGTATATATATATATATATATAAACAATGCTGCCCAGATAGGAAAGTAATTAATGACTCTGACTTCCGTACCCTTCTGCGGGGTTCGAAACCCGCAGAAAGCATGGACGTAATTTGTTCGCCCTTTTACAGGAGGACGCAGTGGCCCAGCTATTAGGTAGCGCCATAACAAAGTGACCAAAGGCCTTAGTTGTAGCCAACGCCTATAAAAGATAGAGCCCATCATTCGGAAGGGGAAATTTATATTAATATTTTTGTGTACCTACCACTATACAGCTTATTGCAAACATGCTCGGCGCGTATTCGTGAAGTCCGGATTTATATCTCAGTTCTTCAGTTTCCTAACATCAAAAAATTTCAAATAACTCTACATGTGGTGCCCAAATAAAGAAGGTGGTCAACAAGACAACACCAGATTTGGCTATTTGGTGCCTTCATCCCCAACTGCCCTTTAAAATGGGAGTATAAAAGGCATTTTCTCCCTCTCTTCCGCATGGCTTTGTAGTGTAACTGGCAGCCCACTCCACGCATAGCGCGGAGTTTCAATCTTGGAAAGGGCGTTACACATTTTTCACGTTCCAGCATCTATATAACCCTACGACAATTATAAACATGACGATACAACATTGAAATGGATTATTTTTTAATTTAACTGCATCATCAACGATCATAAATAAGACATTGTTTGGAATCTGCTTCCTTTTGAGCATATAACGTATGTTGCATTCACGATCATTGCCATTAAGAATCATCTGGACATCTAGACTGTTTACGGGTTTAATAAATTTAAACAACCTCTCTGAATAGTATGATATAGCTGCTCAGAGTCTACCAGTAAATTATCAGGTGACACTGCCACCTAATTAAAATCCTTAACATTTCAATGATAATTATTCCGAAAGTCTATAATGGAAGTGAATGCATTATTCCTACAAAATTAATAAAACAATCTAATCATCAGAATGAAAGCTTGAATTTCGAATTCAGTCAACATGTCAGCACATTAATTATTGTCTAAATTGCCCGTGGAACCTAATTTGCTTAACGGTTTCTACAAGTCTTCACTAAATTCTGTGAAGGGTGTAATTCCGCAATCCTGCAGAGCGATAAGGCATGAATTTCATAGAATAGAAACATCAGAGGAATGCTTGTATGCAAGTTTTATTAGGCAGATGTCTGATAACCATATAAATCTGACATTAAAGCGTTTGGTTTAAGGTGGAGAATAATGTACAAGTTATATGCCATAAGTAATTACAAGATGATACTAAGCAGTAGTATGATAATTTCTAACGTGTAGGTCCAATTATAATTTGTTTCCCAAGTTTCAAAGTCTTTGTTTTTAATTAACATACTAATTTTTATGCTCTTTAATTGTTTAATAATATTATTTTACATGATAAAACAATGATGCTATTATTTTCAATAGCTTATTAAAATCGGATCTATATACTTGAATCTCATCAGAATTGTTAAAATTCCACCCCCTGATTAGCTTACATTATTCAAAGCGTGAATTTAAAGCTAAGAAAATGAAGAACCAGTTTAGCATTTTAATGAAAGTACAATTATAATCGGAGATAGTTATGTATCAAACGAAATAAAGATATGAATTTTTGTCAGAGGTAATATGTTGCTAATCAATATAATTTCAGAAATATACGAGTAACTGACCTGCTGATATAATATGTTAGTCTATTAATTATTACCAAAAAAAGAGTATCTTTGAAAAATGTTAGAGATTTGGGTTGGTTTATTTAATTATGGCAAAGCACTCGAAGGCTCTCTGTCTAAGGAAAAGGATCCCTTTGTGGAGGATTTTCTAAGGGAAAATGGCTCTTATACACTTTACACATGGAAGAAACCATGACTCCCACTATGCAGGCAGCCCGTTCGCCGGATTTGAACCTTGGATTGAACTACAGTGCTCAGCAACGTTGTTGCTTGGCCGCTGGCCGGCCAGAAATGTTTGAGATAAAATGCAAAGATGCCTATTCTGTATAAAACTGAAATATTGAAAACTAATACTAGCGCTAAGTCTGGTTGTAAGCTCCTGTTAAATGCATGTTATTCAAACCGATTGACTGGGTTGTTAATTAAGAGCAATTCTTGTAAATCAAATAGCAAGATTCCTTAAACTAAACGGAGAAATACCAAAAAGTCAGCTATTCCTTTTTCCTTTTTCGGAAAAGATTAATTCAAAGAGATTTAAAGAAATATTACTTTGAAAATAGTGGATACACTTAGAGATGGGAAAAAAGGTGATACATCTAATATTTTTATAAGTGACAGATAAAGTGTATTTAGTAGCATAATACCCTATTTAGAAAAAAATAAGTTAGTGTATTATGAAACGATACAAAAACTACCATCTGCGTAAAAGAAAACTTTCCACGGGAAATAAAAAAATAAAAGAAAAATATATGGAATATTAAATGATTTTTAATATTTAATATATTTTGTTTAATATTCCATACAGTTGTTTTTATCCGCAAACGTGTTGTTACGGATTTGGTATTTGAATAGTTAATGTTATTAGAAATATAAATAAAATTGTTTTATTCCCCGCGCAATGTAGCGCGTGCTGAATATTAAAGGACAGCTAAGCCGGAAAATTAAATACAAGAGCGCGTGCATTTAATACTTAATAAATAAATATCTCTTTTTGATTTCGAGAAAATTACAGAAAATTCTCGCGCGCGATTTAAAATCTTATAAAAGGAGGAAAACCTCTCAATTCAGATGATTTTTTAGTTAGTTTTTTGTTGTTTTAAGAGTTTGTTTAGAAAACGGCTCTTGTTGACTGTAGCGAATTCGCGGATTAGCTTTCGTTAGCTGTTTTGAATTAAGTTCTCTTGAACGTTTGAGTAGTTAAATGATAACTGCTGTGAGGTATTGTAATATTGCACGAATATCTGAGGAGATTTAAGCATTTTTGTTGTGATAATAATAAATTTTGTTCATTTCTCATCGGACTTATGCATTCATTTCGTAACGAACCCGTACTCACGCAACAGTATGAAATTTGATTTAACGTCATCTGAAATAAATAAAAGTACTAAATCCTTCTTTAAAAAGGAGTTAATCTGACTAAATAATTCCCTTTTAAAGAATAAAATAAATAAAGTAAAACAAGTATAATAAAACCAGTAAAATAAACAAGTATAATAAAGGCAGCTATAATAAACAAACATAAATAAATACAATAAAACAAGTATACTATATTCATTATTCTTCTGTTTCTCATAGAAAAGCACATAAAAGAAGTGTATAGTCGGTTATTCCTTGTTTTAGATTAACTTTTATCAGGATATCCGACATAATTTATTCACTTCTAATTATGTTTAGTCTTTCGTTATTCAGTATTTTTGTTTATTTTCTCTAGTATTTATGTCTCTTCGTTTCGTTTTCCTGATTTATTTTATATATGAAAATAAATTATTTTTTCGATTTAAATTGCTCGGAAATGTAGGTAAATTTTTAAGACTGTTTATCTTTTATTTACAGTATGGGTTATTTCTGTTTCCTGCGTTTATTTTTAATATGCTCTCAGGTTAATCAGAACCCTGAGATGAATGTTTCCTAAACATTTGCCGAAGCCGTTGTTTGATAGTTTCACGTATGAGACAGTTTGTTTGAAGGTTATCTCAAAGAAGATGTTTACATAATTCAGATAGTATACATTTTACATTATTCCTCACAAATAAAAAGGCTAAATAATTTATTTGAAGCCAAAAAAAATTAAATCGAATGTACTTAGCTATTATTAATAGGTTGTAATTTTTTTCTTCAATGCTACAATTTTCGAAAACATTTACAGTTCCTTCTATAAACAAAGAAATAAAAATGAAAGACATATTAACTCAATAAGTGCACTATTCAGTGAAGAACATTTTAACGTAAATATTTTTAAAACAAATTAAAAACTCTGAAACGGATTTTACATTTAAATGCTTGACAATCGTACCATTATGTTAACATTTTATTTAAATTTAATACTTATTAATTTCCTGGCATCCTAGTAAATCTGATGTGATATCTATGGGATAAACTCCATATAAACTAGGAAATTTTTAAATGTTATTGGGAAAATAATAGATAAGTACTCTTTCCTGGTATTACAAGAAGCTACCTCATACTGGGTGAGGCAACACCGTCCTAGGATTATACTTCGAAAGTATCTGAACTGTGGGTAGTCAAGACACTATTTTGCAGCGAATGGATGTCCTTAGCATGTTTTATCGCAGTGAATGAGGAAGATGTCTGCATGAAAAAATCAGCACAGGAACGATTAAATTGTGTGTGAAATTTAGGAGGCATGAGATGCGTAAACAAAAAGCTTGGGCCTTTATTGAAAAAACACTGGGCTCCCAGTACTCCTCATCATTTATAATACTCTGGAGAAAAAATAGTTAAGAAGGAGATGAAAACGGTTTTGAGAGCAGATTATTTCAATAATGATGATTTTTGCTTGAAATATTAATTATTCAGCAATATCAGTAGATATTTACAAAGCTCCGAGTCAAGGGACGACATAAACTAACATCTTGCTATTCAAGTTGCAAAGTTTAACGTTTTTCCTAAATGATGTGGGAGAAAATTGGAAGTTGAGTTTTGGCCTGAACTTATTTCATCATTTCATCTAAATTTGCTTTATGAATTCGTTTATAGGGACATGAGATTTTTCGGATCAAGATACATAAAAGAATCAGCTATAATCTCTCCAAGATTCAAATGAGGGATGTTTCTATGCTGGCTAGATGTGCAACCATTACGACAGAAAAAAACGTGCTGGGGAATGCAATAATTCCTCATCTCATCAGAGTATGTATTAATGAGAAATGAATAAAATCTACATAGAAAATAAACGTGCCATGCAAAACACGAGATTAAGAGGAAACATGTAAAATATAAAGGGGGGTGACAACAGAGAATTAGGAAAATGACTTAAATGATCTAGTCCCGTTCGTTGGATAATCGTATTAATGCACTAGGTGATCTAGTGCAAATCGCATCTCTAATGCAAATGTATATGAAATTAAAATCATCTTAAAATACAATATTTTTGAAGAACATAAAGAAAAGCTCCACCATTTATGAGAAAGTCTTAGATAAGATTCTTCTAGGTTATAAAAGGTATGGAAAGCTTCAAAAGCTATTAAAATATTTTGCAATTATAAATCACTAATTTTTTAAAACATTTTATTGAAACTTTACATTTTCCAAGAAAACAGGCATTGTTTATATGAAGCGGTTGATTGTTGTCCATCATCTTTATTTTTGCTTTGGTTTGGAAGATGATCATCTATGTATATATCGATCCTAAGGCAAGCGTACTGTAAATGTTAGTGCTGTCTCTGTTGTTATAGCCACCATTCGTTATAAAAGCCGTTCCATTACAATGACCAGGATCAAAGACCTATGGTTTATGAAAGTATATCAAAAAAAATTTTGATGTAACGGTCATTCGATATAAAATGTAATTTTCTTGTGTTATGACAGAGTTTTGAGACAGAACATTTACACTATTGTTTTTTTAATGGTCGGACGCTTAATTTAATAGCCATTAGCCTTGTGCCACTACAAGGGCTGGAAAGGTTGGCCATTTCAGTATGGAAGCACCTAATAGGTGACCATCATTGCCTTCTACGAAGTTACAACCATGCCTTCTACGGGATTCGAAGGCGGTCCCATCGCTACGGCAAGTCAGGGTCACTAACCACTATACCGGCTGGGCGGCACGTTTATACTATTGTTGATTACCTTATTAACCACGTCGATGTTTCATTATCAATAAAACGAACACATTTTATATTAGGCAAAGATATACATATTGTTTAAATTATATATATTTAAATAAATATCGAAACTGATATTGAAATAAATATTGAAGTCAATCACCAAAGTTAAAAGCTAATCAGATATTCTGACAACTTAAAAAAATCCACTGTAGGAAAAGACTATTAAAGGAAAAAAAAAGAGAAATACTAAGTAAAATGAAGGAAAGAAAAGCATTTTTAAAATCTTTTAAATTATATTCTCTGTTAAATCACTATCATGGACTAAGCAATTAATTATATTACTTTTCTAACTAAATTCTGAAAGCAATAATTTGTTTGTAGTCAACAATGTTCAGAGATACTAGTAACGCTTACTCTCAGCTAGCTCTATATACCTTTGCATATTTACAAATAAATTTCTCATGTGGCAACAATACAAGATCATTTCCTAAAATTAAACGTTCTGGGGGTTCTTTTTAACTACAACGAGTTCTTACTTCTGGTACATTAATTTTTGTTACACGTGTCCCAGGTTCACCTCAAGAAATTCAGAATTTGTTCTCACAATAACCCTGCTTTCAGTTTGTCAGCACCAGTTATTTTTAATGGCCATCATCACTAAAGATTTGAAATCCCTAATATGGCGAGACATATACTGACTACCAATAAGTATTTGGCCACCTCTGCAAATGACGATATCTGCGGTTCTAAGGTACGTTACGGACTCCGCCGGTATATATCGTGTAGGAAATAGCATCGACTTTAGTCGCATGCAAGATGCCTCGCAGTTCGGAGCTCTCTGATTTCGAGAAAGGTATAATTATCGGGTATCACAAATGTGGCCGATCCTTAAGAGACATACTAGCGATCTGAAGTACCCAAAATCGACAGTGGCCTATGTGATTAAGAAGTGAAAGGTGAACAGTCGGCAGACCAACGAAACTGGGGGATAGAGACCGACGAGTGCTGTCCAGAGAAATTCGGAAGAACCGCACCCAAACGATGGCCCTCATCCGCCAGTAGTTTCAACGGGCATCCAGGAGTATTGTTTCAATGAATACCATCCGTAAAGAAGCACATCTGCTTGGTTTTCATGGTCGTGCTGCTGCCCATAAGCCTTTGATCACAAAGTCCAACCGCGCTGCTCGGTTAATGTGGTGCACAGCACATCGCAATTGGACCGTAGATCAGTGGAAACGGGTTCTTTGGAGTGACGAATCAAAGTTCACCCTTTACCGTTCGGATGCCAGGGTCTGGGTCTGGCGTCTACCTGGAGAACGTCTCCTGCCAGAATGCATTGTTCCAACAGTCAAGTTCGGCGGAGGTGGAATTATGGTCTGGGGGTGTTTCTCCTGGTATGGAATTGGTCCCCATTCACGGTAAGCTCAACTCCGATGCCTACTACACTATTTTGGATGACAATGTGCTTCCTACGTTGTGGCAGTTTTACGGGTTGGACCCCTGTTACTTTCAGGACGACAATGCCAGTTGTCATGTTTCGACGTTAACCAAGGCTTGGTATGGTGCCAATGGAGTTCATAGAATGGACTGGCCTGCCTAGAGTCCAGACCTGAACCCTATCTAGAACCTCTGGGACGAGTTGCATCGCCGAATTCAGGGGTGCACTACCCGTGCAAAATCGGTGAAGGAACTTCTATGTCTTCTTCAAGCCGAGTGGAAGAAAATACCACTAGCTGTCATACAAAGACATGTGGAAAGTATGCCCCGAAGGGTCCACGCTGTAATTACCTCTCGTGGAGGCTCTACCAACTATTGATTTTGAATAAAGTTAATTTTTCTTTTCTATCACAGGTGTCCAAATACTTATTGGTAGTCAGTGTAGAAGGTAAACCAATCAGCTTCATTCCTTTTGTATTCGGATTTGTTTTCAGATTTCAGAAATTTGGATATACATAATGCAGGTCTACAACACCTTTTGTGTATTTCTAATGGCCCCCTATCAGTATTATGTATACATTTTCATAGAGAATATTTTCTTTTTAAAGATCAAACAGGTAAATATGGTTCAGCGAGACACTTAAGGCTTCCAAACGCTTGCGCTGTATTTGAAAGCATATTTAAATATGCAGGATATGCTTTTGAATATATTTTTGTATATTATCCATATTAACACCACTGAACAGGGAATGGCTTGGTTGTTATTTGATTACGGCAGAGCACGCGATGGCTATCTGCCTAGAGGAAAGGATTCCTTCGTGAAGGGGAATTTTACTTAGATCCACATTAGACCTGGGGATACAAGAAAAATGTGCATGAAGTTAGGCCGTTCGCCTGGAATCCAGGTTGAACTGCCAGTGTTCAACCATTCTACCACTCGTTGAAAGCTGGTGATTACGCTTAAAAGCGATTATTAAACATTTTAAATCGAAAAAGGCTATTACTATTTTTAGACTGAGAGGGCGGGAATATACTTAAATTTAAAAGAGGAATTAAGGGGTTATTGCTAATTTAGTGAATAATCATAGTTACATATTTTTGACTTAGTTTTAGATTTAGTTAGTTATCGCATTTGCTTTCATAATTAATAATGTTGTAAAAATTTTTATTGTCTGTTTGAGTTGTAATTACAGTCACCAATGTTATGTAAACGTCATATGATAGAGATCAGTCAGAAAAAAATATTTCTATTTATCCAAGTGAGGAGGGAAATATCCAAATTAAAACTAATCATTAAGGGGCTACTGCTAATTTAAATTATAAATTTTATTTACGTATTTTTTATTTTGTATATTTATCTATACGAGGAAAAGAGATTAACATTTTAACATTAGGTTAGGCCTGTAGTTGGCCGAAATATGAAATTGCTTTTAAAATTCCAATCTTTATTCATCGCTAAATTTGCCTAAAAATTTTATCTCATTTAATGTATATAGGTTTTATACATTAGATTTAGACACTTTGTGCACTTTGTTCTCTTGTTTTCTGTAAAGTTCAAAATTGGGTTATCAATGGTGTCTACAATACTTTTGTTTAATTTGCAGAGACTTTAGATTATTTCGAAGCAGCAGACATGAGAAATGAGTAATGCCCTCGCCAGGACTCGAACCTCGGACTCTCGATTATGCGGCGAGTGTTCTGACCATGACATCACGAAGACATGCTAAGAAGGTGGAAGAAATAGCATTATTCGCTGTGTTGAAACAAGCTGCTATGCTTATTTTTTGTAGTAATATATGAACTTATTTGGCTGTCTTTTAGTTTATCAGCCAAATAATTGAGAGTTTGGTAGCCATAATTTTTTTCAAGTAGACTTAATCAGAGGAAACCCCTTCGTTCTCTCCAACTTCAGTATAGTCTAATGAAAAAAAAAGCTGATGATATATCCTTGTCTGTATACAGCATAATTCATGTGGCAATTATTTTTGTCTTTGCAGGAATAATCATCAAAACATGGATTTTCAGATACATAACCTTCCGAACGAGATTAACGCTTTGCTATTCACCTCCTCAATATCGAATAATATCAACCATCAGTAGTGTTTCGTCGGATAAAGGATGAGCATGGGAAAGCCTTTATCTTGCAACAGCAGTGGGTAGACTGGAAACAATGTTTAGGCAAGGACGCGTACAAACAAGTGATTATTCATGCCCCGGTCAATACCTCTTGCTGCCACAAAAAGCAATCATAGAAAGGTAAATGGGGCTATTTATGAGAACAGACACCTCAGCAATCGTTGCACAGAAGATTGTGAAACATATGGTCTATCACAAAGCGTGCATGCAGTGGTTTCCCAGGATACAGGCGGATTAACAAACCTTGAATCATCATTTGGTTCATTTATATACTGAGGGGAAGATCGCCGTCAGTCAATGTTTCGAAACCTAGCTTTCAAAATTATACGTGGACTTCATAAATTTGTCACTACATGGGACATATATAAGAACTCTTAAGAACAAATTCTGTGTTGTATACATCATGTATGCCAGTACACGGTTCAAATCTCTTTTTAGCCGTTTTCAGGTGAGGTGCATAGCAGCTAAACTTAAGTTAATTTTAGACAGTAAATAAATAAATAAAAATATCAAATTTTTTGTATTGGCTGACATTTTATTACCAAACTTTCTAATAAATACGAAAAATCTTATAATTGGCTGTCATGTGGAAGTGCCATAGCTTACAGAAATGTCAAACTATTTTATTTCTTTCTGCTGAAAAGCGCGAGTGAAATTAAGTGAAGTGGAATGAAATATGGACAGGTTTGCTGTTGAACTGGTAATTTTTACAATTGAAAGCTAAATGATTTTTCTTAATGTGCATGTTTTGTTGACATAAATGTTTATTTTTTATATTAAGATGGAGGCTTCATATTTTTGTTGCATGTGTTTATTATTTTAATTGTGACAAAAACGTGCATGGAATTAACAGTAATACTTAAAGCTATCAACAAAGTGTTTAAGCCACGTACTATATAGATATTTTTAATATTTTCAATAAGCATGACAGCATATAATGTTTTTATTAAATGTGATAACCGAACATCCAATATTCCATGCAGAGGTTTGTATGTTGTATCTCAAGGAACACAGACTAACCTTTCTGAGCAAAAATATCAATATTTTAAAATGCAGTAGAAATTTAAAAAAAAGATATTTTAATCAAAAATTTTATTTAAAGAAGCAGTTTAATAATAATGTTTGAAGTACTGTTTGTAAAGCCTTGTTAAAATACAATACAAAGTTTTGTAATCAAAATGCTATAGTATAGAAAAATGAAAATTGCAATCCAATTTCTATTTATTTTGTATTTTCATTAGTTCCAAATATTAAGGAATGTTTATTTGAAAGTTAAATGTATAAAATGTTTTATACATATTTTGATTTATCAGTTTCATAAAACTTTGGGAGAAATTTAGACAGATTTGCTGTTAAGCTGGTTAATTTTACAGCTGAAAAATATTAAACTGACTTTTCTTAATGTTTATGTTTTGTTGTCATACATCTTTTAAAAACATGATGAGGCCTAATTTTTAAACTGCGTGTGCACGTGCGCGCGTATGTGTGTGGAAAATATTTTTTCTTTCCTTACTATTACCACTTGTAATTTTTCAATTTCCTATAAACACATTGTATGATATGAGAATTTTTTTAGCTTGGATCACCTTATTAGAAGTGATATAAAAGAAAAACTTTACAAAATTTAGAAATTCATAATTTGTTGGAAACTGTGGATTCTGTTATAATTAACAAACCAATATCTGCGCGGAATGTTTCTAGCATTTCAAGAATGATTTTTTACCGTAGTCGATCCAAATTAAAAGGATAACAATAGTAAAAGACTGTGAATTATTATCTAGTATCTTAGTTTTTTCTCGATATAACGCTAAATTAAAAATTTTGCACTGAAGAAAAATATGAATAATTAAATAAAATATAAAAATAAATATAATACAAAAATATAAATTAATCAGATAATTTTTGGTTAAAATATTTTCATAAATTATCAAAACTAAAATAAATTATTTTTAAAAACAAATACATAAACAATATTTAAAAGAAAAAGTATATTGCAAAATTTTTTCAAACTAAAACTCAATAATATATCCACAGATTTGTTAATTTAATTAAACCGAATTGCAAATTCAGTTTTCAAACCTACGCTAAGATTTTCTTCTCTTGCCGATAATATACGCTAGCTACAAATAGAGAAGTAAAATATGCAACGCTGTTAAAAAAATATTTCTGTTTATAATCAAAATTAATTTCAGAAATCTCTTAGTGTTTATATTAGGTTCTAATGACTCGAATTGCAACTGGTATTAGCACTGCATCTTTAAAGCTAATTTACCAAGTCATTTCGCTAAATCATTATTATCGGTTCAATGCGATTATATAAATTACCTTCAAGTCACTGCGTTATAATGATAATCTACAGACTCCCAACTGTAATGGATAAAAGTGAAACTATGTGTCCGGTACATATTAACTTAACTAACTTATAACGTAGTAATTATCGTAATACAATTCTCCTATTTCATCTATATTGCATAAAAGTTTCGTAACTATTTGGAAATTTTTTAAATTTTAATTAAGTTATTTTTTAATTTTTGGCACTGTTTTATGATTATTTTATTAAGAGACGATTACGACAGCATAAAACTACTATGATGCTTATTTGTAATTATCTACCTATACGCATATATTTGAGCCACTTAAGTAAGTTTTAAAATATAAACCAAATGGCCTTAGTTATGAAGGTTTGACTTTATAAAAGCAATGAATTTTAAATTTTAGATTAAAATTTTCAATTGTTTAACAATTTGAAGGATTTAATTTTCAAATGTCACAGTTGAAAAATTACTGTCAATGCAAAAAATACGTTGCTCATATTGTGTGGCCTACATAAATTCATGAACTACCACTTCAATGGAATTAAATTAATTTTTAAAATTTGTTAAATTTATTTATTGAGGTACCAACAAGAAAAGTTATTTTGAACAGTGATCTTTTATTTTATTTGCAATAAATATTCTTCAATCTAAAATCAATATTTTTAACGTTACAACACTTTCGTAAGTAGTAATGCTAGAATTTCAAATATAACGAGAACTATGTTTACAGGAAAGGTTATAATTATTTTATTAGGCAAAACAGAGGAGGGCTATCTGTCAAAGAGGAAGGATGCATTCGTAGAGAATTTTCTAATAGAAACTGACACGTATTCACGTTACACATGGGGCAAAACACGATAACCAACCATACTGTCCGCCCGTTTGCATGAAGCAGAATATTGCTCAAGTGACCAATTTACTTAAATAACAGATTCATTGCTGAGCAATCTGCTATAAAAATTATTTTTATTTCAATGGATGCAAATTTTATTTGAATAGAACTGTGGATAATATATTTTTTTCGTTCTAATTGTATTATAAATTAAGCAAGTAGGTAAGTGCAGTTGTAGAAAATTGTCGAAGAATTTATTTTTGCAAGGTTCGTGACCTAAAAAACTTTAGATTTCCTCCCTAAAATTAGCTGAGGTGATAGTCTGGATATCTTCATTTTTTGTCAGTTGTTTCGTAATTGAATTGTTGTAATATTGCTCTCCTTTCATTTCACCTAATCGTGTCCCATAATGAGGGAGTATTTCACTTAATATATATGTACTATCAAATTAAGCCGACATATATTACATTAAGCAAATCAGTGGATATATTTCTCTTTGCTATTTCTTTCTCATTCTAAATACCTACGTCAAACGTTTGAAAATATATTTATATCTTCCAAAGAAACCTTTTTCAAGGACAATATGATGATAGTAGTATACCTGTATGATGGAAATTTTAGTAATAAAGGAAAATTTTAACATCTATTCAAAAATCTTTAAAAAAAACAAAAAAAAACAAAAAAAAAAATCGTGAATCCTGAATTTTTTTTTTTAAATTATAATCTATTATGTATAATACAATGTAAATGTCCGTTTCCTCACAAATGCAGAAAGAGGAGTGAACACTTGAAGTGTCATCTTTTCTACTTCCAAAAAAAAGAAGTTTCTACCACCTTTTAGGACAAGCTGTCTGGAATAAACCGAAACAAAGCATTTAGGGAAACTGCAGCTGCTACTGCAGACCTTAGAGGAACAGAAGAAAACAACATCACAATTTCGGCCGTATCGCGCGGTTGTGATCGTTTAAATGAAAGATTGCCTCGGGCGTTTTGTTCTTCAAAGGGTTATAAAATTAAAATTTTGTTAATAGATTATTTGAGTACGGTAAAGCCACAAGGGTTATTTGCCAGTGGAAAGGAATGCCTTCTTGATGAGCTACGAAAACCACGAAACCCAGCCATGCAGCCAAACCCTTTGCCTGGGTTCGAAATCGGAACGAACTGCTGGTATTTAGAAGTCTTTAATTGGTCCACCACTGGTGATGACTTAAAATATTTTAAGTAACGAGAAGAATTGTACATACAAATATCGGAAAAAGATAAGAGTTAGAATTTTTGTCTTCATTATTCTAGTAGAATTTTCGTCCTCATTATTCTAGAATCTTTAGTTCATAATTTAGAAGGGACAAAAGTATAATGATAAAAACACATGGATGCTGGATATTCATTGTCTGAGAGGATTTCTATATGACAGTTTCATATGCAAAATATAATTAAGCTTAAAAATGGAGTTGTCTTTTTCATGCCTACTATCCTTGATTCACATAATAGTACTATGTTAAACTTTAAGATTATTACGTAACTACAACTACATTGTTCTCATTCGTTACATATTCAGAAATAAAGGTTATATAATTTTAATCCAAAATACAGCTATGTGTACAGAACTTTATGATCCAATTTTATCTTCTTTAATATCCATCAAATTAGAAATCAAATAAGAAAGAATTTGATTATCTTCCGCATATGAACATAAAATTATAATAAATTACATTTAAATGCGTACCTCACAATCATTTTTAAATGAATGGTTTCATAAACCGCTTTCACGGTTGTATATAACCTGTTCATTGAACTTTCATTTTTGCTCTAGGCATTCCAATCTAATACAGAACATTTCGCAAGGTGCTACTTCTTCTGGTGGTTGCTTCTTCAATCGCCAAGGTTTTCATAAGAAGCTTTAGAAACTTCATTTACATCGACTAACACTTCGATTCCTAATAGTCATCTGTCTCTCATTCTTTAACTTTTAACTTCCCCTTTTAAATCTTAAGCAAATAAAGATAAAATTATGGCAAGTACATTGAATGATCCATTGTTAATCCGTTTTCAAACATTATTTTTGTTGGATAAAATATTCCCTGATCGAAATGCTGCCTAACGGGTTTCTTTCAGGTACCCATTTTAAAAATCCTTATTCATGCAGGTGCATATATGCTGGAAGAGCCAGCAGTTTTTTTTAATTTTTGTAAAATTATTTACAACAGAAAGAACTGAAAATACTTTATCATGGCTGCCCATTATTGGGACTAAAATCATAATTTCAGATTTTTAAAGACACAATTATTGATGGTTTATCTCCATGGAGAAAAATTTTTCCATCAAAGCCGTTACGCAACAAATCTCAGCTTCATTCCTTTTATTACGACTCGAGAGTTAAACATTTATCTTTGTAGGTATCGCAGAAACAACAACAACGCTTTGATAAATTTTGGCTGATTTCAAACAATAATTGCAATCATAACTAAATTCTATGTTTATTAGTGTCATTACTTAAACTGCATTGATGCAATTTTTATTATTAGACGGCATAAAAGTATAATATTCATACTAATTCCATATAATTTTCTTAAATCTTAGTTTTATTTCTATATTTATCATTCTAAAATTATGTGAATTTAATAAGTGGAATGAATAGCACTTTCCTTTTGCATTTTACGATGAAAGGAACATTGCTTTTGCATTCTCCTAGAATTGCAGTGTAAGTAAATTTATTCTTTTCTATGACTGTAATAATCCGATCAAACCTAAACGTATATCGAATGCGTTAACTATACTCAGGCATCAACAATTAGTATTTTATTATTTCTAAATCTAGGAACTGTACATTTTTTAAAATTTCTAAATCTGTTCTTCACTCGAGCCTGAAAACGTAGTATATGTTTCCTACTTTTTTCTTTTATTTCAGTACTTCAAATAGGAGCAACTAGCTTGGGATGTAGTTGCTCCGCTTTTTTTTTATTTCCATATAAAGACTAACATTAACTTAATTTCCATGTATGTAACTTAATTTCCATGTGCTTATAAATTTTCACCATCCTTTTGATTTTGGAAGATGTTCAGATTGCTCGTTTTACAATTAAGTTCTGCTCTACTTTCCAGTTGTCAGGTCCTACGTTCATGCAACTTGAATTACTTGGTAAAAACACAGCAATATTTTCTTATGCTGTTCTCAGTCAACATCTTCACTATTTTCAATACATGTTACTTTCATTAAAATGAAGCGATATATTATGTGTATTTAAAATCCCTTCTTGTCATAAACGGGTGAACTTATTTCTATGAAAAAGAAGTAGAGGTGTTTCATATTGAATACAGTTATGAATCTACAGGCAGAATTTGTGAATTGAGGCACTGAAGCATCGGAGGTTTGTTACTTAACACTCTTGATTATACTATATTTAACTTATTGTGAATAGGAATTACCTTACTTTTACTCTAAAACCCTATGTATGTTTTATATTTTAAACAGAAAAGTAATCCTTATTTTGTTGGTATTCAGATTAATAAATATTTGTATAACAATTTTCTCTAGTTTTCAAAAACTTTATTAGTTTGGTGCTCTCATCTCCATATCTGAATTTAATTTACGACAGGGCCTGAAATATTAAGAAAAATAGGCGAATGTTAATGACGTAAACTTGGGGAAAACACTCCTTTAAAACTGTTTGTTGTATATGACAATTGTGTGTTTTGGAAATTTAGATTTAAATCTTCTCTTCAATTATTAATAAAAACGCGTGCAAAAATGTTACAGATCCACAAATCATGACTAGAGTTTATTTATTTACTAGATGAAAGTGAATGCTAAAATGTTACTCTCTTGAATTAATTGTGGTGCAAAAGCTTCAAAGCATACATTTTCGCTTGTTATAACTTTCGTAGAAGATACAGCATTTAAACCTGGCACCTAAAACTTTAGCCTTAATGCTGAAATATGTGGTAATTCATACACTATTGTAGAATTTATTAAGATATTCTTTTTTTCTTATCGGATTCAACCTGCACAGTATCTCTAATACTTAGAGCATAAATGTATTTTGTATTAAGTTCTTAAACCCTAATTTAAATTAAATTGATATTCTTAATACCTGCAACACAATAAATGAAGATGTGTAACTGCTAAATAATGAAGACAAGCATATTGTCCTTGAAAAAGGTAACCTACTTCTTAATTCTTGTCTATAATGCTTCAGATGACTCACTGATAGCCAATTGAACTAACTAACCTGTCCTTCTTTCAGCAGCGTACAGTGTTGTGGCCATTATTTGAGTGGTAGTACTACGACCTTTAGAATTAGATGCGAACATTATCAACTCATATGTAGTACCAGGATCAAGACCCCTGACAGCAAACACTGGCTGATCGCTTACAATGCTGACGTTGGCGTGATCTTTCGGATCGTGCAGACTTACAGCAACCAGATGAAACCTCGGCTTTAAACCGCCATCTTCAATGCCAGGAGTGCAGTTGATAGTAAGAGCGGTTGAAGAATGGCTAAGTAAGGAGCAGTTTTGTAAAGGGTCAGGGGGTCCTAAAATTAAAGTAATTTCAAACCAGAAATTAATATAAATTGATAATACTAGGAAACCAGACTTATTTTAGAAGTGAGGAAGACAGGTACAGTTCTAAGCTCTCATTATCAGAAAACTTAATGCACTAATATGTACCATTTTCGAATAATTATATAATAATATATACCATTTATATTATTTTTCTAGAAACGAAATTCTTTCGTACTGGAATAATCATCATGCATTTATTATTATATTCTTATATTATCTAAATTAACTATACAACTGATTATGATAATTTGAACACTATGCTTGAATAAAAGATATAAATTGAATAAGACTTATTCATTCATATTACATGATGGACTGCCAGTTAGTTTCTTATCAGTTTTTTTCCCACGTGGGTTTCGTACCTCATTGCAAATTCTTCAATCTTTCACACTAGAGAAGACTCTGAACTATACATGTTTGTGCAACATTTAATCTGGTTTTGAGACACATACATAAATTATTAGACGCAATCCTAAGCAAATTCTGATGGATAAGTTGATGGATAAGCTGAGAGACAGTGACGATTACTGGAAGTAACACTAAGTAGCATCTTAAAATATGCAGTCAGAAGTTCATTGTGTGACAGAGAAATAAAACGAAAAGTTCTTGTTTTTCAATAGGCTACCTTTCGCTGATGGTATTTTAGGTGCGAGGAATTTGTATAAAAGTAACTCCGACATTTCAAAATGATCACTGTTAAATCATTAACATACAGCTGTAAAAATAAAGAGTAAAGTATATTATTATTCCCAACAATTTAAAATTCTTAAAGAAAGTGCTCTTTCTTTACCAGCTGAAGTATTGCACTGGGAAAAACTGTTACTAACGAAAGAAAACCGCACAAGCTTTGAGATGAAGATCATTTATAAAATATTCTAAACAGTCTAATATTTCAAAAGGGAAAAATAGACAAGAAGGGTTAATTTTACGTACGCACTACATTAAAATCGATTAAAATTACATGTATTTCATTGATATCATCAGTAACATTTTTATTCACTATTAATTCTGGAAACTGCTGCAACTGGTATTTTTACGTATGATAGGACGCAATGAATTAGGAATACACCAACACTTAAATTTTCATGCATAAGGAAATAGTGTGAACGTAATAAATAGGAAATACTAAAGGGAATAAAGTTTTTTTTTTTTTTTTTTTTTTCTCAGAAATAGATTCAGTCATCCAGATTTCAAAGTTAGTGCTTAATAATACTTAGCTTCCTGCAGTGGTTTACTATTAAAAAACATAGATCAGTTTTTAGCTTTGGAGAGCTTCAAAGCTTTAATTAAAATTTTTATGGTTAAATACCAAGTTCCAAAGTCAGTGCCATCCGCCTCGCTTTATATTGAATAAATATATGACTATTATTTAGACATTTCACAAATTTCTTGAAATTCATTTATGTTTTTTAAAATGCAGTTATGGCATTCTTAAATTTGGGTAGAATTATTTCAGTTGCAAATGTTTTGGCATTGCTAATCTCAGAACATCAGCAGTATTTTATTTTCATCTGATAACAGCATCACATATCCTTATAAAGAAAAAAACTCTTGCATCTATAGATTCACTTATAGAGAAACTGATTACAAGTGTCACATACATAAAAATAAATAAATAAATAAATAAATAAATAAAAAATAGAAAAAAAACTTAGTGTTCTTGATAAAGAGTGTAAAAAGAAAAAGAAAAAAGCATGCTCAGACAAGCAGGTACTTACGTTTAGATGCAATCGAACAAGATAATGTAAAAATAATGATAAATTCCCGCAGCGTATTTTACATTACTTTAATTAGTAACCAATAAATAAGAAGTCATAAGTAAGTATCAAAATTCTATAAAAAATTGTATTATTATTATAAAGGAACATAAGTAATCGAAATAGTTTATAAAAGTTATAAGGTATTTCTCCCGCTTTCCTAGCGTGTCCTTGTGGTGTAGTGGTTCTGCACGCTGGGTCCGTGGTTTGATTCTCGGCGAAGGCAGTTGCTAATTTATCATCTCTCCGGCCTCCAAAAGAAAACTAATGTCTCTATAGTGGCGCCCGAACTAAAAGGGTGTTGGATGAAGATTCTCCGCACCCAGGATTTGGCGATTGGGTCCCCTAGAAACCCCAGTCGCTCTTTAAAAATGGGAGTATATAAGGTATCTCTTCCGCTTTTCTAGCGTGGTGTAGTGGTTCTGCACGCTGGGCCGGTATTCCAGAGGTCCGTGGTTCGATTCCCGGCGAAAGCAATTGCTAATTTATCATCTCTACGGCCTCCAAAAAAATCCCAATGTCTCTATAAAGTTAATTTCTAACCAGATTAAACTATGTTTTTGTTACATTTTTTTTATTTGAAAATGATTGTTCTTGTCCTGCAGGAAAGTATAAAAACCAATTTTAATAATTAAAAAAATATTATTTAATTTTTAATATAATTATTCTTATAGTTATTTTAATTATTACACAAATACCATAAAGATATGACATTTAATTCAGAAGTCAAACAACAAAAATAAGCGTTATATTTTCAAATTTTCATAGGACTAGTTTCGATGGTTTTACCGAATCAGCCTCAGCTGCAAAAGTGCAAATGAACGAGATAAGATATAATTATTAGATAAGATATAACGATTAGATAAGATAAGATGGCGCCAGTGGCCTGGACAGGAGATGAGCCACTGGCGCCATCTATTGATGAAACCAGAGGTAAAACATAATTTCTTTAAAGGCTGAAGGCAAAGACGGATTGGAATTAGGGTCGTTAACTAGAAAAGATTTTTTTAATATGAAATGGCTCTAGAAAATCCAGTTCACCAATGGAAGATGTTTCTTTGAATAATTTTGGCAGCAGAAAAAATTGAAAGTGTGATTTTCGGAGTAACAATGTTGGGCAACAGATGACTTCTGTGTTTCCTTTTTTCTAACATATGCCTCATGTTCGTTAACGCGAAATTTTAAGGCTCTCTTAGTTTGGCCAATGTAAATTAAGCCACACTGGCAAGGAATTGGCGAAAATGAAAAACGAAATTCTTAGCTGCATATTGCTTTTAAACAGCTTAGTCTGTCAATAAATAACAGGCAGATTATATTTGAACGATAAACATATTAATTTTCCCGAATGGCAACAGACTCGAATGATGAGTGAAACAGAGCAAATTCGTGTTTGAGTTTGGGGGTAGTAATAAATTAAAAATTAATGTGAAAAATGTTAAGTGAAATTCAAGACGAAATTTAACTCTCGGGTGATTTGATGTATTCAAACGGACAGCTGGGGCATTTTTGCATTTTGCATTTTAGCTGCAATTTGTCAACAGTACTAGTTGCTTTCATACTGATAGATTGATGACGTCTCTAATACTTAATACGTCACTTCATACGTCTGACAGTGGGTGACCTTACGCCAATCACTGCATGGTTCATCACAGACTTACTTTTCTAGCAGATATTATTCTTATGTTCGGTTACCATACTAAATTGACTCAATTCTGTACGTTATTAATGTATTCAGCAAAAAATTTTCACTAAGACTCATTTATATGTATTTCAAAAGCTTAAATCATTTAATGATTTCACAGCACATTCTTTTCTTTTTTTAATCAATCTGTTAATTTGCTTTTAGTGTACAAAGGCTATAAGTTATTTCTCCCGCCTTCTTAGTATGCTTTCGTAGTGCAATGGTCAGCACACTCAGCGCGTATTAGAGAGGTCCAAGTCCCGTCGAGGGCATTGCTCATTTTTCACATCTCCAGCACTAAAGTAACCTAATGTCACTACAGTGGCGCCCGAACTAAACGGTTGGTGGATGATGATTTTCCACCACCAATATTTGGCGATTGAGTCTCTTAATCCCCAGTCAACCTCTAAAAGGAGAAATATATAAGGTATTTCTTCCGCCTTTATAGCATGTCGTCGTGGTGTAATGGTCAGCACACTCGGCGCGTATTCGAGAAGTTCGAGGTTCGAGTCGTGACAAGGGTATTGCACATTTTTCATATCTGCTGCTTCGAAATAACCTAATATCTCTACAAGAAAAATAAGCATCTAAATTCAAAATTCTTTGTTAAAGCTGGTCACAAAAAGTTAATGTATCGAATTGGACATAATCTCAGCAAATAGAAATTACCGTATTGCTTAAAATTTGATTCAACTTACAAGTACCTTACAAAATAAATAAATAAATAATAATAATTTTGTCGAAAAAACGTCTTGCTTAGGTTGTAAAAAACCACAGATGTTTTGAATTGTCTCATAAATCTAAATTATCTTTTAAAAAAATTCGTTGCATTACTAATTCTTGCTAGGTTAATTACAAAGGGCTTTTTACAGCCACAAAATAACGCTATTATACTAAGAAATAAATAACAGTCATCGAAACTTATTTGAACCTTTAAAATAAATAATAGAACTGTTTTTAATTTACAGTTTCATATAGCAATCGCACGTATTTTTAAAACGTCGTAATTTAAATGTTTATATAATTAGTCATAAATATATATTTAAAATAATACCTAATTTCATATTCAAGCGTCCTGTCACATACTTCATGGTATGCTTTTTCTCATATGTAATAAACTAGTTATAATGAGTATCAGAATACGAAATGAGATCATGATAAGTATCATAAAACCATTTTTTTTTACTTTAATAAAATTATTTCTTGTAGAAGTTAAATGACATAAATCAATTTAAAAAAAAATCGGTCATATGCTTTAATGTAAGTAACATTTTTTCTTAAATTAAAACCTTGACACTTTTTGCTTTGTTTTAGGTAATTATCTAAAGCATGCATAGTAATGAAAATGATTGATCTATTAGCGTAAAACTGCCGCATATGTTTTTTTAAGCCAGGAATGTTTTTCCCTTCTCATTTTAATTTTTAAAAAGTTTTCTGTACACTAATGAGTTTTTTTTTTTTTTTTTTTTTTCTAAAATCAAAATTAATTTATCAGAATATTTTAAACAATTTCCATTATTTATAACAAGAAGTAATATTTTTAATATATACGAAAAGTAATACTGCTTAAAATGAAATATTTTGACACGCATTTTGAAAATAGAACGGAAAATAGGTACGATCTTAAGCAGAAAGAAATTTTATGAATATCAATTATGAATGCATATTTATATAACTTTTATATTTAAATACGTTTTCGCTTACGACAGTTTCTGCTTATATTTCGTACTTCGTTGAGAAAATTCTAAGCATGTGAGTAGTATCGTGTTTTAAAAATGTGCTAATTATGTTATACATATTCATAATTTGCAAACATTCATATTTCGTTATCCATCATGAACCATCAAAACTTCTAAACAAAGCAAAATATTGTTTACGTCATTAACTGTCAATGTGATTTTAAATTACCAGTGCTTCTTTGTATTCTTAGAAGTCTTAAAAAAAGAAGAATTTCATAAATAGAATGATTGAAATGAGAAACTTTTCTTTATAGGTAAGATATGTTAAATCACAAAATGAATTTTCATGTTTCATGAAGATAATGACAGCATATTAATAGAAGCAGCTGCAGGAAGTATATTTCGATAAATTATGAAGAATATTTGTGTCTCCCAAATTGTAAAAAATCACTGAACAGTTCGCAAGAAACAATGTTTTAACTTCCATATAATAATTCCATTTCTTTTTACCTAGTGAAATACGCCTGAAATGTTTAAATTTTAAAATTAAACAGCGTTTGATGACATGAAGCACCTTCAAATTAAACGATCATAATAACGATCATATAACAAAATAACGATCATAAAAAATACGAAAAAATAACGATCATAATAAAAATACGAAAAAATAACGATCATAATAAAAATAAGAAAACATAACGATCATACCATCTATTGAAATGCATAATTAATTAACTCAGTTCCTGAATTTTTGATTGGAAACTTTCCATAGTCAAATAACCCTAGTATGTTTTGTTTTATTCAAATAACCTACTCCAACCAATCTGTCCTGTAAGCATGATTTGTAAAATTGTACGAAATATCCTGGAATTTTATCTACACAAAATTAGAAAATATTCAAGAATTGCTTTTTACTGACCTACCAAAACGAGAAGCTTTTGCCCCACAATTTCTTACTCTGATGGAAGTGAACAAGGAATTGGACGAAAAGAATCCATTTCCACTGCACGTATTGCCTCTTTACGCTACAAAGATCACTTGTGTACTGTGATTTTACGGCATTACGTTTTGAGGACCTAAGTCCTTTTTGTCCTGTTAGCTGTTTCGTAACTGGTCATCGGTTTGAATCTCTTTCATGCACACATCATTCCGACACTTCAACGGGCAGCAGAATGTGGATAGCAGAATTTTTATGCAAGAAAATGTTCTTCTCCAAATTGCACGACTAACGACTGAATATTGCTTTAAAAAATAACAGGATTAGCAATAGTCATTTTCCAACATTACTGAAATTTAAACTTTTAAACATAAGTTTGCATGCCAGTATGTAATATTTCATACAAAACTCATATATAAAACTTTATATCTTAAGAGAAAAGTAGCATTCAGTTACTGAATATTCTTTTAAGTAAAACGTATAAACATTTTTGTTATTTATTATAACGTTTAATTAAGGAATTCACTTAATAATGCGTAAAACGAATTCACCTACAGGTAATTTTTATATTATTTTACTGAATAATTATTCTTATAAATAAATCGTATTTTTACAAATTACATGAATCAATACTATTCAAATCTCACCGATACTAATTTATTCTTAACGTACCTCGTCTTGAAATTCTTCCCAAAACTTAGTCTTGAAATTGGCATAGAGATAAAATTCAAATGTTGGCAGCCATGTTCATCTGAATCCTAAAACCTCCGACTTCTGGCTTTAAGAGCACCCCCGAAATGGTGTGTACAGTAGTCGGAATACGAGCTTGGCTTACTTTAAAGCCACCTTATCCACAGCACCATTACTGATTCATTCCAATTTGCTGTGGAAAAAACTGTTATGCGTTATCAGGTTGCAGCAGAATGCAGTGGACAGTGTATTGACCATTTCTTGCATCAGTCGTAGGTGCTTGTTTCATGAGTATTAAATTATGTATTGTTAATTGTACTGCCGTTTTCAGCCGAAGTTTGCTTTCCTTCGGTTAATGATATTCCCATGTTTGAGAAATACAGTGGCATCTATCAATACATTTTGGAAAGAATTTTCCCTCTCGCTTGTAACTATGCTTTAGATAACCGATAATAATACTAATAATAAAATTGAGCTTTTAACAGTTTCATCACAAAATAGCAATTGTACATTTCTTTTGACGCAACAAAGTTGAACACAAAAATAGGTCATTCATTTATTCGTTTACCTCTGTCATATTTACAGCTTTAAAAATCTGCAGAAAATCACATACTTATGTTCAGTTTTTGATTTTATATCATGTCGTTGGCGGCTCCTGATTTTTTTCCCAAAGGTCTCTAATTATATACTAATGATTATATACTAATTATATACTAATCATGTAAATTACAACTTTTAACATTTCTAACATTAAATAACAAGCACAGAATTTATTCTTCAAAAACATCAATAACATAAAAAGTCATTAAAAACGAAGTGAGAATAATTTTAAACTCAGGTCGCTTTCTTTCGGTCAAACCTTGACTAGACAGCCAAAGTTCAAACTAAAAATACGTTTTGTATACTTCGGACGCTGATCATTGTTGCCTGCTATTTTCTAAAGCGGCAAATTTCGAGGTATAGCCTTAAATTTCCACCTAAACGTTCAATAAATAACCTTAAATTTTTTAATAAATATTTGACGCGGAATACATATTATTGGAATGTTTCAGATGATTTCTCAAAAATTATACTTCTTTTTTTTTAACATTTGCTTGAAATTATATATCTACAAGAATTACTTTTTTCAAATGTTAATACCCATTTTATGCATAAAAGAAGCATTTCATTTGAAATTTGAGACAAATATCTTTGCTACGTAATCACTTTAAGGGCTGAATGACTACCAAGGGATCAATTTAAAATCTAAAGAGCTCAGATAGAAAGCGTCTGTAGCCAATTGACTAAATGAAGAAAGTACCAAACATTTTCTCTTTTTTCATTGTTAAATTTTATCTCTATGCCAATTTCAAGACTAAGTTTTGGGAAGAATTTCAAGACGAGGTGCGTTAAGAATAAATTAGTATCGGTGAGATTTGAATAGTATTGATTCATGTAATTTGTAAAAATACGATTTATTTATAAGAATAATTATTCAGTAAAATAATATAAAAATTACCTGTAGGTAAATTCGTTTTACGCATTATTAAGTGAATTCCTTAATTAAACGTTATAATAAATAACAAAAATGTTTATACGTTTTACTTAAAAGAATATTCAGTAACTGAATGCCACTTTTCTCTTAAGATATAAAGTTTTATATATGAGTTTTGTATGAAATATTACATACTGGCATGCAAACTTATGTTTAAAAGTTTAAATTTCAGTAATTCTGTACTTCTTCTGCTCCTTTAGAGATAAACAATACATTACAGATACGAAGTTTTACTCTTTGTTTTTTAATCTGTGAGTCTTCCGAATAAATGTTTTTGTACAAAATATCCAATCAATTTTTGTGTGCACAAGAAATTGCTCTTCTTTCACGAATTTTGGAAATATTAATCCTGTTAGAACTTAATAATGCATTTTAATTTTATAATAAATTGTAATGAAATATAGAATGCTCAATCTTAATAATATTTTACGTCTACGGAGTGATGTACTTATAGCATTATGTAATTTATGGGACAGTTATATTCACTATTGATTCATTTTGTGTTTTCAATATTTCTTTTGCCCTTTCGGAAATTTAATTTTATATTTAGGAATATGATTCAATGAGATTGAGGTATGATTATTATGCTATATGCTGTAACTGCGTATGTAAACCTAACCGAAAATGTAAAATGGATGTATACATGTACACGGAGATATCTCAAAAATTTATTTATATAAATATGAGTACCAGATTTCAAATAGTTAGTGACTAAAATAAAAATACCACATCGATAAATTATTTAACATGAACAACAAGAATAAAATACAGGTCGAACAGTAGGGATTATCAATAGAGACGGTCCAAGAGAAATAGCGAAACGTTGTACAGGATATTACATAAATATGCATTTAGAACTAACTTGGGAACTTTACATATCTTCTGTATATTTAACAAGTGAAAAATATGTAATGTAATTTTATAAAAATATTTAATGTTTTTATTTAGATATATAGCTCATGATTGTGCACAGATAACAAAACATACATTGACCCTCATGTGCATAAACTCTTAAAGTTTACAATTATATTGAAAACATTAAATAAACTTTCGCATGTGTATCCCTGGTAATATGGAAAATATCCAATGAGTATTCAGTTTTAAGCCACATACCTCTCCTTACATATACCTCTTATGTAAAAGTTATTAAATGTTCTCAATATAACTGTGAGAGATTATAAATTTGATGTTCAACGTATGTTTCGTTCTCTGTGCACATTCATGACCAATTATTGACTGTTTGAGTTTTATTTTAGTTCCACTTACATCTTTACAATTAATTTACGCTGCTAAATTAAATTATAATTTATCTTTTACATATTCTTTATTATATAGATAGATAGATAGATAGATAGATATAGAAATATATATATAGATAGAGATATTTATATATGTGAATGTAGCATACATATGTGCGTAAGATTAAAAACAAATATGTAAGCATAAGCTATAATTTAAATTAGCGATAGACCCATAATTCCTCATTTTTATTCGGGTACTTTCCGCTCCTGACGCAGCTAATTAGAAAGTTAACTCAAAAATTTTAGAAACGTAACGCTCCTTTAAATTTTTGTGAAGTACTTTTTCCATAAATATAATTGCACAAAAATGGCAGTTTATTTAAAGGAGCGTTACGTTTCTAAATTTTTGAGTTAACTTCCTAAGAAATTGATATATATATATATATCAATTTCTTAGGAAGTTAACTATATATATATATATATATATATATATATATTATATATATATATATATATATTATATATATAATTTATTTCCTGAACAATGTTGATTAATTGATTATATTATCTCCTAAGTTTAAAGTAGAATTATTTTAAAATTAATTAAATAATTAAAGTAGAATTAATAATAAAGTAGAATAATAATTAAAGTAGAATTATTTTAAAAGAGTGAATCCATACTAGTAAGTTATATTTTGAAAGTCTAAATGAATTTAAGATCATATAACATATATATATATATATATATATATATATATATATATATATATATATGTGTGTGTGTGTGTGTGTGTATATCAATTTCTTCTATAAAATTGTAGATCTTGTGATCTTCAATGTGGCAACGTTTAAATTGGGAAAACGCCTCCCAGTAGAAAGATATACGTGTATGGGTAGAAACGTTGCAGATGGACTTTGACGAAATAAATTAGGCGGCGACATATTAAGATTTCTTGCAAAAATGTAGAATTTATATAAGTTTCGAAAAAATGCATTTTCAATGCCCTGGAAGTTATTTTTACAAATCCTAGCAGCACGTTTTAAATCCTTCTTCGTGCGTCAGACTTAAGTCAGTTCTGAATTATTTCAGAGAGAAGACAGTTTAAAGATAGTTAGCTAAATTTCATTTCATCGTTTACTTTATAAGCGATATCGGTAATTTATAACTTTATATACTTTTTTTAATATTAATTATAATAAGCTGTCTCTTACTTCGTGCTGACCTGAAATGATTATTTTAGAGATATACCAGAAACCGTTGTTTATTGTTGTTATATGTAATGAAAGCACAATTTTGGAAGCACTGATGTAGGAAGACTGAGAAGTAGAAAAGCAGAAATACTGATGGCTTAGATACGTTATGCTTAGAGCGTTGACCCATATTGAAGAGGAACGAGTCCAGCTGGATTAAATTTCTTTTTAGCCCAAAGGGATTTGAATCCCGAAGGACTATTAGTTTCGTTTTGGCATTTTGCGTCGGACTCATAAATGTGGGTTCACTTTTCAAACTGTTGCCACAAAATGTTAGAGTCCTGCATTATATTTGAAGAAATTAAATAATGAAAAATCTGCATAAATGTATGTATATTTCTCGTATTGTGATAAAACAACGGTACATAGAGTCATCGAAATTTGAATAACGTAATCCTCCAACGAATATGAGCATGTGGAAGACCAAATTTGAAATTTGAAATTTGTTTTATGATCGATTTCCTATTTTTTAAAACTTTGACGAATTTTTGATTAACAAACTCAAGGATTTCAAAGCGAGCAATGGCAACGTTGTGCAGAAAAAACATTTTTATCTCCAGCGCGTGAGTCTCTGTATCGGAAATTCTAAAGATATGCTCGTTTTAAAACTATTTTGCGATATTGCTGTTGCACTGGATCTTATGGTTTAAGTGCGAGGAACATGATATTTAATAAAGAAAGGTAACACACAAAATGTTAAAAAACGCCCCTTTGGACGTAATTTAAAATCTGAAACATTTCAGTTTTTTTTTTTTTTTTTTTTTTTTTTTTTTTTTAATTTAGATTCACATTTGTGGTCACAATTCATTTGGCACTCCAATCGTACCTATTTCCAGAACATTTACAATTTTGATACTGTGGCGGCAGAAGCGAGCATAGATAATTGCAGCAGCGTTTTATCAGGATGAAAGCGTAGCGAAAAAAGTGACGTAGGGATTCAGAGGAAGAAGGGAGGGAGTCAAAAGTTTCAGTTCGAGTTTTGGATTACAGTTATTTGACTGGGAAAGAGGCATCTGCATTAAGCGTTACGTAAGATCGTATGATTAATTTGAATAATGCAGTTTAGACTTATAGCGCTATTTTTAAGACAGAGAGAATTAAGAGAGATTTTTTACCCCAAATTAAATGAAAAATAAAAGATGTTATAGCCAATTAAAATTAGAAGTTTCCTTTGGTATTTTTTATCTTACACACACTATATATTTGATGAAATAATTTTGTTCTTTGCAGTTAGCTTTATATTAGATGAGTGCTTGCCTAGCGAAGAGACACCAATTATTTCTGCAATCGCGAGTGAATTAAAGTTAAATCACTAAAATTTTAATTACTTAGCAGAAGTTGGCGCGAAATTTTGAAGGATAACAAAATCACTTGATAATCTTAACATACTTTATTTCTTGTTGATTATTAATATCACAAAGGCATGGCGCATCACAATGGGCTCAACCTGCACCTTATACTTTTGATGATGACACATTACATTTTTAATAGAAACAGCCGAGCAAGTGTAGGCAGAGAAAGAGCGTGCGTAATTGGATTACCACAGTATTTATAGTAAGATTTTCCTATAATCTGGTTGGCTAACAATTAAACGCAGTGCAGATGGTTAAGATGGCATAATGCCGATTTAGTTTTCAGATATGACGCAGTTTCAAAAAAAAAAAAAAGTTATTTACATTATTTCTACTTTTAGAATAAAAGGGGGGAAGGGCCCAAACCAAAAGGATGAAGTAATAGGTTCTTACTAATTTAAGAGGACGGTGGACTTTAAAAATTAGTTTTGTAAGTTTTTGTCTTTTCAGCAAGAAATTTTATACATATACGTATTGTAACATGAGTTTATAAAATATATATTCAAAATTTTAATTTATTTTAAATTAAAATTTTTAAAAATAATAAGTGAATTATTTAAAAAAAAAGATTTAAATGCTCCTTGTGCGCTAATTGATAATATTTTTTCCTAATTTTTCCTTCAATTTTGTTATAAAGACTTGACAAGAAGTTTTGTGTATCCGTTATTGAATATGATGGATCAGAAATTTTTAAAAAGGATTTTTGTGAACTTAAACCCAGTTTTCGGAAAAATATCACCCTTTGTTAAACATTATCACAAGTTTTAACTTCTTAATAACCTCATATCCCAAAACGCATACACAGATCTATTGTAACATATAACAAGATAGTTTCTTCCAAATATTATTCACTTTTAGCTAAAAATGAGACGCATGGAGCATTTTCAAGACATACGAACTGCGAAAATTTTTGTTTTGAGAAAAACTAGTGTAAAGTTTTCCTTCAAACTTACCTTCAATACATGGTCACGAGACGCAGCAAATTAACTTTAAATTCCGAGTTAATATTAAATATGAATATATAGACACTAGATAACATTTTCATATCATTTAACTATTTTTAATCTCATAATATTAATACGAGAAAATTAAACATATCGCAAATTGGTTCGTGATTTGAAGTAGAAACAATTTACGCATTATATCCAATGAAACTTTTAAAATTCACTCGCATCATATGTTTTACTTCATTTGTTACATTTACATTATCTTTTAATAATTTACAATATTTTTACTATTTCTGTTTTTTTTTTTTTTTTTTTTTTTTTTTTTTTTTTCCAAGCAGGTAAGCTTCTTTTTTTTTTTTTTTTTTTTTTTTTTTTTTGCTTTGGTTCAAGCGACGTTGATCACGCTTTTTTGCAATGAGTAGAGAAAACGAGATTGTTTCCTCCTGTTCTAAGCGTATAACATTCACATAACCAAAGTTGAATTCATTAATAGCTGTCAATACTTGACATTTTTAGACTTTTTTCAGAAATAAACACTTCTAAATTATTACATCATTAAATAACTGTTGAAATACATTTTTTTAGATTTTTCTCCAAAATTTAAAGCACATTTTGGACAGCTATGAAACAAATTAAAAAAATATTTACGCATTTTGTGGAGGCATGTTCTTTTAACGAAATATCGAGTGCGTGATGTTTAAGTAAAATTATTATTAATTCCGAGTTAATATTACAATTAAGAATTGCGAAAGAAAGAATTCACTTTCCGTGAAAGAATTTAAACCTGACTTTATTACCCAGTAAATATCAAGTAACAGAACTTTCCATTCAACTCATAGTTAAGCAGCTTGAGGTATTGAGTTATGCTTAATTCCTTGCACAAAACTTAACTTTTAAGATTTTTTTAAGTGAAGATGTCAACTTTCGAAATATTATTTTCTATCTTATTATTTCCAAACTTTACTTTTAACATATTGATTTTATAAGATGCAACATGTATATTATATTTCTAGATTAAAACATGAATAAATTTATTAAGACTGTGAATATCAGGATCTTAACAAAAGTATGCTTACGGTATCATAAAAGAGATCTAATATTTGATATTAGACCTTTACAGAGTTAATCTCAGTAATTCAGTAACGCTGAACTTCGAAAATAACGGATAGGTACGGTTTTTAACTTAATAATTATTTATAGTAACTTTGAATTGCTGCATTTTAATAAAACTGTTTTTCTCGCATGATGTTCGCTTTCGTTATCGCTCGATATCTGAAGTTTGTAAACTTGAATCTAATATTATCTTCCCTCTCATCTATGAATTTTCCTTCTAATAACGGAATTCCTTTTAACTTACTTATATTTTAAATAAACCTATTTATTATTCTCCATACTGCTATGCATTTCCTTCTAAAAGCAGCCATTTATTAATAAAATTAGAACATGCGTGGAATTTTAATGATATTTATTTCATAATCGCAAATATTTAGCATTAAATGAATTGAGAATGAAGATGACAGCTGTAAACAATTTTAAAACGTTTGCAAATGAGATTTAGTAAGCTTTCTGAAAGTAAGGACACAGCTGCTCTTACAAATTATTGGTATATTGAAAATGAAAATTATATTCCAAAATCGCTTGAATTAAGAAAACGTTCTGCGAGTACCAATAACAAAGCTTCTGTAAATTCATTGATTTAGCAGAGTTACGTTTGTAGGAAAATTTTAATATTTTCTTGCTTCATTTAGAAAGCTGATTTAAATTTTGTTACGTAGCAGTCTTTCTTCAGAGATAATACTAACTGTTTGTTTGGATGTCGTGAAAAGAAAAGTGAATAAATTTTTTATTGCAGCGGGTGCCGAGAAAAATGTATAAACAAAAATATTATTTATACAAAATATGTCCCTTATAGTAAGAGAGAAAATACTTCCTGTAGTGTAAATTATCAAAATCGATCCATCTCTGTATTGTCGTTAAAGAACAGGCCCAGGGAGCACATCATGCAGCTCAAGTGTGTAGTTCTGACAATGGGTCTTAATGGTCGAGGGGATAATTCAACCAGTACAGGGCTGTACCACTACCAACGTAATTTTTTTTTAAAAAGGCCAGATTGTCTTAGAGACATGAGGCTCAGTACAAAGGAAAGGACTTTAATTTTTAGTGCGTGATTATTGGAGCAGCTAAAAACTAAAATTTGGGAATTCTGAGATATACGTAACAACAAATTCATTGCAGGATGTACAGATAAGCGGTAGCTTAAGAAAAAAAGTGTCTGTTTGAATGCGTATTTCTCTCTTGTGGAAAATTGTAGGAGTAAATGTGGTGCATACTTTTAACAGCTATGTGCTTATAAACGAATATTCTATTTGAACATAATATATTTTCTAATTTATTTTAGAAAGAGTTGTAATGTTGCGCGCTTCCAACCTGCACGCAACAATAGTGGTGACTGCTATGAACTGGAAAATATACAAACTCTTGAGAAGGGTTTAAATCCCTTTTATTCAACTTTAGCAAGTACAGATGCGTGCTCTTGACGCTCACAAACTACGCCGACCCGGCGGTAAAATAAAAATAAGAAACTAAAAAGGAATAATAACAAGTGACTAGCTACGAGGCTCTCTAAACGTAACTAACCTAACCGCGTTCTAAGATACTGCTGATAATTCAGCAAACTTCTGAATATTACGTTGAAAGATTTAACTATCTACCGAGGCAAGCACATAGGCCGAAACGCGTGGTTCTTCAATTTCTAAGCCACCTCCACGCTCATGAAGCAAGAAAGAACACTTTCGAACTCGTTTCCCTTCTATTTAACTCAGAATACTTCCGCTGACTATTTTGAATACTTTGCGCGTTCTACTAAAATTTACATACTCTGGCATTGGCAATTCCAGGGGAAAGTAAGGCTTGACAGGAAAGAGTTTAAACTTAAAATAAATGTTAGTTAAAATAAATATAAACCCTACAACTTATAATCAAGAAAGTTCGAAGAATGTTTGGAACCATATTCATGAGGGTCCACGTTAATATTCTTTACTTCGTTTTAGCATGTAGAAATGATTTTGTAAACTTGCACAAGTCCGATAAAAAGTGAATAAAATTTGTTCTTATCACAATACAAATGCTTAAATTTTCTCAAATACCCGTACAATACTTCAATATTTGAACAATATAAATTTTTTATATGTCTAGTATGAACTTGATTAGTTATTTCACTCACAAATCGTATGGAGTACCTCTCCAACGATTTAATACCGTATGATATGCTGATGTACCATATCACAGTATTATAAGTTTAAAACATTAATAAAACGATGCATATTGTTATTTATTGATATTCAGATTGTCTGGTGTGTCTTGCGTTATTTTTCACGCGCTTTCCTTCAGAAGAAAAAAAAACTATATGTAAACTGAATTGAAATTAAATTTGCTTGAATAAAATTTTGCATTCAATTTCAGCAAAACTCATTAAAGACTACTATTTCAAACTCAGCTTTTTGCATGTTAGAGTTAAGTTTTAAATTGAATTATATTGAAGTTGTAAAAGCAACGGAAATTTAATCTTTCATACTACTCAGGAACCAGGTACAACTCCGAATAATAAGGAAATTTAAGTTTCAAATAGCTGTAGAGACGAAAAAAGTAAAACATATATAAAACAATCATTGAAGAAATTCTATTTAAGTAGCACAAAAAATAAGATCATTGAAAACAGGAAAATAATACCGGACTTTGCTAATAATAGATTTAATCTTTTATGTCTTTTCTATATGAATGTTATTTTGGGGATAGGAATGATGATATACTAAATATTTTTATTTATAAGAGATATAAGATCTTTTACTTCATATTTTTCCCAGAAATTGTAAGCATCAGTGTACTTTTATATTTCTTGTAGAAAGTACACATATGATCTTCAGCTTTAGCCTTCATTGAATCATTCTATTAAGATGGTTTTTACAATGCTGTTTGTCATCGTAAAACAATGTCAGCAACTTTACTATGATGAATAAGACTTCTGCAGCTTACCAAATATTTTGAATTTTTTTCATATTCACTGATTTTCATAATCAGTCTTTATATGCTAAATAAATGTGCAGAATACCAAAATACTAAAATTAATTCTAAATTAAGTCAATATTGGTAAATATGTACTGTTTCAATAATCCATTTTTTCATAATTATTCGCAACTAATTTAAGAGATGTTTTCTCAGGGACGTGGATATTGAATCAAAAGACTTCCAAATAAAACCGATAGCATTAAACGTTAGTGTGCACTTTTGTCAAAAGAATGAACCTTTTTATTTTTTACGTGCATTTTTGCCAAAAAATGAATCTATTTTTAATTGCAATATTTCTTAGTCTTTGAAAATTTATTAAACTGATATGCAGTGAATCCAGTGTTTTCTAGTTAAAAAAGGAAGTGCTTTAATTTCTCATTTGGAATCACATGCTTATCACAGATCGATACAAAAATAAGAAAGGATGAAAATATTTCAGTTGTTGTGTCTAAGATAACGAATATTTTTAATAGCTATTGCAGACAACACAGAAGTGTCTCTTGCTTAGAAGGCAATAAATCTACAACAATCGACAAATGTATAGCATTTAATGACATTTCATTTACTTATTTAGAAAATATCATTGCTAAATATCCTTATCCGTTGCATAATATAGTATTTTAATTGGAAAATGTTTTAATCGTTTGTTAATTATAAATATATCATTTTGAAAAAAAAAATCAATTATATCACTAAAATCATTGCAATTATTAAAAATAATTCAGGATGTGAAACTCGCTGCACACATCTGATATAATTACAATACTAACTTTTTAAACAATTAGCAATCATTATTTATTCATAATTAGAAAGTAATCAGAACTATTAAAGACACTAAAGAAATATAATGTTTTGAAAATTCAAAAAACCTTTCTGTAATTTCCAGATATACTAAACTCATAAACATCTTTCTTTAATTTACTACCTGTCTCTGTGTCTGTCGACTTAAATATTTATTCTGCATATCTTTTGATAGAGCTATGCGTCTATCTAGCCACATAGCGAATTATTTTTCAATCTATTTTACTTTCTGTCTGTTTGCCTGTTTATCTAATTATATAACTCTCTATGTATCTTTATAGTTTAAAAACAATATTAAACCTTTTTTTTTATCTAAAAGGTTGTGTCTTTTACCCGAAAAGTAGCCACATACTTTAAATTTACGCTGCGTCGTACTTAATAAATGCGTTAGTGCTAGCTTTGAGTTACCGCCAATTTTCCTCGCAGCTTTTCCAGAAGACCGCAATATTTCTAATGTAGAAACTAACAAAGCACAGTGACTTATCTTTCACCAAACAATGTATAACGATCTTATTTCTAAGTTAATAATATAAAAACATACTTGATGCCTTTGTGAGAAATAAGATAAAAAAATAGCTCTAAGAAACGACTGTTTTCAAATTATCCTCTTTTTCATCTACCTTTAACTAATACTATTATAATATATATATATAATAACTAATATGTATGCCAGTTTTAAAATATTCGCTTATATGCTTTATTTATGGCTGATCAACCGCCGAGAGATGAATTGTCGAGCACTCGTAGATCGACTCGGGCACACATTCCGTCAAATATTTTTTTCTCTATCCGTAACGGGAATGCGAGTCACATTTCTTTAGAAAATCCTCCATGAAGGTATCCACCCTTTAACTAGACGGTCGTAGCATGCTATGCTATAATCCAGTGACATAGCTAACTGTACTTGCATTGTTGCGTGCGGGTTCGTAATAAACTGAATGCACAAGTCCGATAAAAAGTGAATAAAATTTGTTCTTATCACAATACAAATGCTTAAATTTTCTCAAATATCCGTACAATACTTCAATATTTCACAGTAGTTATCTTTTAAACTACTCAAACGTTCGAAAGAACTTAATTCAAAACAAAGAAAGCTAATTCGATTTCACCGCTATTCGCTACAATAAAGAACAACTCTTGAGGTGTCCTTTCTCTGGCTTTTATAAGCTTTTTAATCAGCACGAGCATAGTCCGGTATTTTCTTGATTTTTTCCGAAAAGCAAAAAGTACAGTTACAAGATATCTATTTATTAAATGCGCGTGCTCCTGTATTTTTAATTTTCAGGCTTGGCTTAAAAATAATAATAAAATAATTAAAATTTCTCTCAAAAATAAGCTCGTGCTGCATTGCATGGTATTATGAAACAGTTTTAATTAATTAGATTTAAAAATAGCTAAATCAACCCAAAAAAAGTAATATATATATATTGTCATGTACATGCTGCTCGATTTAAAAAAGCTCCCAACGTAGCCCTGCCGGAGAGTTTGGCCAGGTAAGCCACCCCAATCCAAAAAGAAAGGGGAATCTGACAACGAGGAAGAGAAGAAGCATGGACAGGAGAATGCGGCATGCACGGTGGTGATGATGCGGAAACCTCAAGGTATCCGACTACGTTCTGATTGTCAATTTTGAAAACATTTTACAAAAAAAATATTACTTTAATTTAAAGCTTATATTTTTAGCTTCCAAAAACTACTTTTGTTTTGTCTCTCCGGTGATTAGAAGTAGAGTTATGGCTGTTTTTGCTCTACACTATGAACCGGAAATTGCTGTTTAAAACGCCTGAAGTTGCTGTTTAAATGGCCGGAAGTTGATATTTAAGGGACACAGAAACAAGAATATTTCATTTGAATACTGTTGGCGATATTCAAAAGATGATTTTGAAATATATGTATTATTATTATGTGCTTGGAAGCAAGATTACTTTCGAAATTTCAGTATCATATTTGGCAATATTTCCGTTCGTATTTACATTCTGATTTGATTACACTCTGGTTTAGCGTGTTTGCTATTATTCAGTATTATTTTTTTATCTCATTCTGCTTTGTTATTTTAACATTGTGATAAAAAATATTTTCACTTTATTATTGTAAACGTCGTAACGGGTCGGCGTGGAACTTTCCGTCCTAAGAAACGGCGATTTGCTGGAAACAGATATACTGTGAAAGCTTCTATCAGTGAATCGAAGGTAGGAAACAATAAAACATTTTCTGAAAATTATACAATAATGAGAGTTTTAATAACGCATTATACCAAAACAAGTGTTTGTTGAGTTGAGAACATTGTGTCTTGGTTCCTATGTAGGAGTAATACAGTTTAATAATGGATTTTTGGGTATGTTAAAAATATTGGTAAACTCAATATGAAACATGGACAATATACTCTCAAGGGATATAACTGTATTGATAAAACTCGGATTGTCGATTCAAAACGGCATACTTTAGATTCCGCAAAAATCACAAGAAAAAAATTAAGAGCTTCTTTAAAGAAAAAAAATCTTTTAAAATAGAGTTAACAAAAGTTGCAATATACAAAACAGGGCACTTTTAGCTATATAATATATCAGTTTCTAATATATTTTCTAAAGATAAAACTTTATTTATTTTTTTTTAATTTGTTTTTGTCAACATTTCTAATGCAAAAAACACACGTAAAAATTTGCATTAAATATTACTATAGCAATTTTATGATACTTCCCACACATATTCTATAGAATGTTGGGAATTAAATGGACTAAAAGTTTAGGTTTATATACATATTTAAGATTTTTGCAGACAATTTTGTAAATGAAGAGAGAAACATTTCTCGAAAAATAGCTAGTGTATGTACTCAAACAGGTACATTTAATAGACATTTTGCTTTATGACTTAGATTTTAGGCCATTTTATTCCTTATACTTTAATAAATATAAGTGAAAAAAAATAAAAGTAAACTATTGATAAATAATTTTTAGGGAACTAATCTCGTGATACTGAAATTTGAATACATTTTTGATCCAAAATGTGAGATAAAATTAAAATTACATTTTAATAAAATGTTTATAAACTGTTTCTATCATTTTAGGTAGCATTCTGCTAATTAACACCAAAAATGAATTTATTTGTACACTTTTTTCAAAATTAGGGTATCTAACGTAGTCGGATACCAAGAACTGAAATGCAGTCGAGATATTCACGGCTTTTTCTTGAGTGTGTGGTAAACACAGAAACGCTGATATTATGTTAAAATAGTGGAACTGTTTCGTGTGAATTTGCAAAATTTATTACATTGTGCAACAAAATGTAAATATATTTTTTGTTTCTCCGGAATGAGTGTGCAGTTCATTCTTCACGTCAAGAATATATATCAAATGTGGATGCGAAGAGCCTACATGTTTCGTGAGGAGATAGTGAAAACATTAGAGTGGTGGCAGCGGTGGGATGTGATGTTCTATCCGTGAAATGTAAAAATTCTATCCGAAATGGAAAATTAAAAGTCTCAGATGCAAAATAAAGGGAACTACATGTATTCCATGATTTTATTAAGGTCCAATGTATGGTGCTCATGTCGCACTTTTTTAATTAGCATATTAAAACTATTGCAGAACCATTTAATGATAAAATTTTGAACAATTATTTTTGTCTTTCACCAAGCAAATTCATATTGCTGCACATATATTCAGGTCAAATTTCAGATCATTCTGATTAGTTTATAGTTCATTAGAACATTTCGAAAGTGGGACTTTAATTACAATTACCCTGTATTTCAGCCCGGAAGTTGAAATGATTTTCTTAAAGTTCTGTTAGGATTAGGCAGCTTGTCAGCCTTTAATCACTTCCATGATCAGCAAAATTAATGATATCTATCGTTTCGAAACTGTAAAACGGCAGAAGAAATAAAAAAAAAAAAAAAATTGACCAAAGCGAAGAATTGACGCAAAAGCAGATTTAACTTATCCAAATGATCCTTGCTTATTTGCTCTTAATCTTTTATTTGATTTCAGGAAAATAATTATATCAACTGGTGGAAATTATAAAAATTACTGCAGAAAAAAATCAAATGTGTATTATGGCGGTTTCTCTTTTTAAGTAGAAATTTACGCGAATAAATTGGAGACAAGCGTGGGAAAACAGAGAAATTCTACCATTGAATTGCTGAATTTTCTTCCAAATGCAAAACTTTTCGTATTCAACTGGATGAAATATCGGAGAAAATCAAAGAGGTTACGCATTAAAGAGGTACCTATCAAAACCCGATGCATAAACGAAATTCTAGTTACATTATTTTGCCGTACATTTAGCTGAGATCACTAAATCTCGATGTGTGAGAGGAAGATAAGCATAAATAGGAGAAATATGATAGGTAGATACATTGTATATCTACAGTTTTCTAGTTTATTAGTGGCCCACCAGCGGCCGAACGGTGAAGTCGCTGAACACTGGTAGTTCAGTCCCAGGTTCGAATCCCGCTAACGGGCTGGCTGCATAGGTGTTTTCGTGTTTTTCCCCATGTTTAACGTGTATACGAGCCAGTTTTCCTTAGAAAGTTCTCCACGACGGCATCCCTCCCCTTAAGCAAATAGCCCTCGAGGCTTTGCCGTAATTAAATAACCTAATCTAACCTAACCTAATCTAATCTAGTTTATTAGTATTACATGATTTAGTCGCTGGTTTCAAATCATGTTTGCGAACTATCATGACAATAAAAATTTGCATTAAAGATAAAAAATAAAAAAAAATCTTTGAATACAATCTTCTCTTCCCGCGCAATTTGATGTAGACGTTTTTAAGGAGAGGGTGGTGTAATAAGCTTTACTATTTTATTCATAGCTGAAGCAGAAACATGGAAATGTTCAGGTAATATTTTTAGGACATAATGGTGCTCATTAATACCGCTTAAAGAACATGAAATAAAGTTTTATTTTAAAACATCCAATTATAAATTATAGTATACTAGCTTATAGCATGAGCGTGATTTCCGGAAAAAAATTTTGATATGATAGACGAAATTCAGAAACAGAAATTTGATATGAACACAAGGTATTTACACATTTATAGAACGATTTCGATGAAGAATTAGAAAAGCAAATGTTTTAGAATAAACATTTCTTGGCAATAGTTTATTATCTGAATATAAAAAATATTATCTGCTTTAAGATTATTCTTCTTTCAAGATGTCTCTTGTAAACAAACTGTGGATTGAAGGATACGCTTTTGCACTCTCCGAACAGAACATTTCTGTGCATGATTCACACACCTGGTAAAGTGCATGGTATTGAAATTTCTAAGTGCCAAATAAGCAACAGTATTAATCAGAAAGAAAACAAACCTCCAATCATTACTTATGCATAGAACGAAGACTCCAAACAAATGCTCGAAACAGGTACATACTATTTCTAAGTTAAATCGTTGGTGAAATGCGAAAATCAGGCCGACGCAAAAATCAATTGCAAAATTTTTAAATACATCTGTAATAATAGTAAATAAAAATCTAAAGTAAGATTTACAACTTAAAAAGCTAAAAATACTCACCAGCTTTTTCTGCGGTATGCTGCTCAAAGCAGAGCAACTTATAGAACCCTGTATGAAAATTCAGTGGAAGATGAATGGAAACACATTGCGACCTTTGATGAAGCATGAATTTACTTAAATGACTGAAACAAAAGAGAGGTCTATTTATTACCGAAAACGGAGAGAAAATATAGACACCTGGTTCCGCCAATGGAAAGAAAATTTCTGTAAGGGGTTTACGGTTGCTGCCTGATTCTATAGCAGTTTAAAATTAAAAATAAGAAGAGTGAAAAATATGTTAAAATCAACTCAACTTATTATCAAGACAACGTTTGATGTATGATATTCACAGAGGAAATTCTATTTATAATCTTAATGGCTTTCAAACTGTGAAACTTTGTCAAGATAAATCAACAAGTCATACTTCGAAAATCATCACTGCATTCCGTGAAAAATTAAGGTTGATAGAGGTATTGCGTATATACCTTTTCAACGTATTCCTGCAAAATTCTCTCATGAACTATTTTGAACTCCCTATGAACTATTGTGTCTTAAGTCTCTTGAAAAAGAGCTCTTTTCAGACACAGTCCCTACACGATTGATGGACTCTGAAAAGTAGTGGAAGAGGAAAAGTAAACAATATCAACGGAAATTTTATAAAGAACCTTCTATTATGGAAATTGTGGTGCATTGACTTATAGTCTGAAAAAAAAAAGCTATCAGATGGAACATTAAAAAAAACTGTTTACACTTTAAATATTATTTAAACGCCCTCGAAACCACTCCAAAAATTTGTAAACACGCTCAGTATAGGTCAAAACTCATGCACTAGATTTATTTATCGAGAATTTTATTCTTTTACATATTGCGATGATATTTCAATTTAAATCACTATAAATCTCAAATGGTTTCCCTCTTCTTGCAATAAATCGTTTCAATGCACTTAAAAATGCCTTTGTTGACAAATCTTCTACCACTTCAAGATGTACTGCCTTGATTACAAAACACACAAATAAGCATACGTAATATTTAAATGATTTTTATCCACGTCCTGCACGATGTTTAATCATGAACGGTCCAGAAAAATCTATTCCAGTTCGATGAAATGGTCGCGATTGTGTTACTATAGATTCCGGTAGATCAGCCATTATTTGACTTGCAGTTTTAGCTCTAAGTTTGCAACACGTGATACAAGATCTTACTACTTTTCGGATAGCAGATCTAGCAGCTATGATCCAAAATTGTTGTCTAATTAAAGATAGAAGAAGTTCCGGTGCTGCATGAAGATATTTGACATGAAAGTGTCTAATTATGATTTCTGTCAGATTGTGTTTTGAAGGTAATACGATTGGATGTTTTTCATTTTCTGATAGTTGCGCATTTTTCAGTCTTCCTCCTACACGTAACACTTTGTTATCATCTAAAATTGGACACAAGCTAAGGAGGTTGCTGTTTGTAGGTAAGTCCTTTCCCAACTCCAAACATTGAATTTCTTTAAAAAAGTGAAAACGCTGTATTATTCGGACAGTACAGAAAGTTGCAGCTCGAATTTCATTACTAGATAAAAAAGATGTATTTTTTTCTAGATATGCTACTTTAGAATTCGATATGAATCTTAATATCCAAGCATATATGCGTTGTAACTATGGAAATGAAGATATATTTGATATAATATCAAGTTCTTGTATAGGTTCAGAAACTAAAAATGAGACTGTTTTACATGTATCTGGTAAAGCCTCTTCATCTATAAGAATATTTCTAGACAAGGCAATCTCACTGCACTTTAACCAAGAAGGACCATTCCACCACAATTGATGAGATAATAGTTCTGCAGGAAATAACCCACGTGAAGCACAATCAGCTGGATTTTCTTTTCTATCAACATGACTCCAGTTCTCAGGTGATAAGATGGAGTGTATTTCAGAAACTCTATTGGATACGAATACTTGCCATTTTTTAGAATCTGACCTTAGCCATGACAACACGATTTTTGAATCACTCCAAGCTTGCACTAAATCAAAATTTATAACTAATGCAGCTTTTACAGATTGAATCAAGCGTACCAATAACACTGCTGCACATAATTCCAGTCTTGGAATCGTAATAGATTTTAATGGTGCTACACGAGTTTTAGCTGTTACGAGTTTAACATTAATGTCAGAGTTATTACAAGTTTTGATATAAATAACTGCTGCATAACCTCTTTCAGACACATCACAAAATCCGTGAAGTTCACATCGAAAATAATCAGGTAGCAGAATTTTCCTAGGTATATTTATAGAATTCAAAAGTTTAACTTCTCTACATAGATTTCTCCAATTTCGATCAATCGCTTCTGTTACAGGATCATCCCATGATAATTGTAATTTCCATAATTGCTGAAGGATCATTTTAGCGAGAATTACAAACGGAGCTATCCACCCCAATGGATCGAATAGTTTTGCTACCGAATGACAAAATAATCCTTTTAGTCGGAACACTTTGATACTCTAATTACACCGACATTACATTTGAATTCATCATTGTCCGGATGCCATTCCGATCCCAGAACTTTCAATGTTTTGTCTTCTATTACACGATGAATATTGTCACTATCTGTGTTTGTTAAGCCAGAGGTTTTTAACAATGACGGTTCACTTGTCGACCATTTGTGAAGCTCAAAGCCACCACTTTTTAGCAGTTGTTGCAATTCGTCTATCAATGCAATACCTTCCGAACTATCTTTTACACCAGTTAACATATCATCAACATAAAAATCTCTTAAAACTATATTCTTTGCCTTTGGAAAGTTAATCCTTCATCAATCGCTAACTGACTCAAAACTTTGGTTGCAAGATATGGAGCAGCTGCAGTTCCATATGTAACTGTTTTCCAAACGACAAACTTGTATTTGTTTATACGGGCTATCTCTCCATAATATTCTCTGAAAATCTCTATCTTTTTCATGAACCTTTATCTGTCTGTACATCATTTTAATATCAGCTGTTATTGCAATGTTATGAAGTCTAAATCTTAGTAAAATACAAATTAAGTCATCTTGTATTTTTGGGCCTATCTTTAGCGTATCATTTAAAGAAACACCTGTGGTTGTTTTAGCGCTCGCATCGAAAACAACTCTCAATTTTGTTATTAAGCTAGAGTCATTCAACACGAAGTGATGTGGGATATAATAGTGTTTATTCTCTAATTCATAATTTGTGTCTGGCACTAATTCTACGTGTTCTAGTGAAAAGTACTCTTTCATAAACTGAATATACTGGTTGTAAATTTTTTCATAGATAACAGCCTGTTCTCCAAGTATTGAAATCTTCTGTACTCCATTTCACGGGAGTCACCTAGAATATCTCTATTATGTTTGAATGGTAATGCAACTGAATAACGACCTGATGTGTCTCTAAAATGCGAGTTTTTAAAATGTTCTTCACAAATTTTTTCTTCAATTGTTTAAGGTTGTATATTTGGAAACTTTTCTAACTCCCAGAAAGAATTTACTAACTCATCTGTGTTTGTATTCAAATGATTTACATATACTGGCTCAAAATTTGTAGATTCAAAATTTGTAGTACCCGAAATTATCCATCCCAACCTCGAATTTAGAGCAAATGGTAGATCAGGACCACGTTTGACAATTTCTCCCGTCATTAAATGCAGAAATACATTTACTCCAAATAAAATGTCAACTGGTTGTGACTTGTAAAATAATGGATCAGCTAATTGTAAATCACTCAAGTTATCGAAGATGATTGATGGCAAAGATACATAGGGAATGTTATCTGTCACCTTGTCCAGTACAAACGCTGATGTTGATACACGAATATCACTTTTAAAATGAGAAGTGAATACTAAATCGACTTCCCCATTACTTATAGTATTAAATTCTCCTAGACATGATACAGAAATGGAATTATCTTTCACTCGTAATCCTAATTTCTTCACACAATCCCTTGAAATAAATGATCTCTGAGATCCAGTGTCACATAAACATCTACACTTCACAAACTGTTGTTCAGAATTTTGAACTTTTATTAAAGCAGTACACTTGACTGGTTTGATTTGATTACCTTTTGCATTCGAATCATAATGAGAGGTACAAACAGTGGCTGAAACGTCCTTAGGACTCGTTAATTCATCTCTATTAGGGATAGATTGCGTAGGCGAAGATATACTGTTTAACTGAGTTTTATTCTTTGAATTATTTACAATGTGTAAAATACTGTGATGTCTCTTAAAACAATGTTGACATGTATTTAAACTCTTGCATTTTTTGAGCAAGTGCATATTAGATAAACAATTAAAACAGTAACGATTAGATTTTACAAATTCTATCCTTTGCTGAACCGATAAATTTAGAAATTTCGAACATTTGGCTAAACTATGATCTTCTTTACAATAACCACAACCCAAAGTAGCAACCAGAACATTATTCTTATTTTGAAACACAGATTTTGAAACACCTTATTACTTGTTGATTTGCTATTTTGAAGTGTTCTTGCATAGTTTTTTTAGGAATTCAATTAAAGTCGTAAGTTTTGGAATCTCATTAGATTTTAACTGACGTTCCCACCATAATTTTGTAGAAGGGTCTAATTTTTCAAAATTAAATAAGTCATTAAAGTGTCACCAAAATTATCAATGGTTTGATTCAATGCTTCTGAAGAACGAATTACTTCATTAATATTGTCAACTAAATTTAAAATAGCAAATGCTGATTCATTTTTAATAGTTGGTAAGCTTAGAAAACGTTTAATATATGAAAAAATTTGTTCTCTCTTATTTGAATATCTTTCGTCTAACAGATTCCATGCTATTTCAAAATTACAATCCGAAATTTGAATGGTTTGAATAATGCGATATGCTTCACCTTTCAACGAAGCCTTGAAATAGTCTTAAAATACTGCAATTTTTGAGCATTAGATAAATTTGTATTATTTCTTACACAAGCACTGAAAAGATCTTTAAAAGCTATCCATTCTGTAATGTTACCACCAAAAGTCGGTAATGTTAACTTGGGTAATTTAATATTGTCAAGAACCTGTTCTGAAATTACACTATTAGAATTATTTTTACTATTTTGATTTTTTAATATTTTTTCACCTTTAAATTTCCACAAATAAATTTTATCTGTGTACTCCTGAACATTATCTATTTCGTTTTCAAATTCTTTAGTATCTGTAATTAAACTTTCGATTTCAGAATCAAGCTTCCTTAACTCAGTTTCCTTTTGTGTCAATAATTCGACACATTCCTCTAGTTCTATTAAATTAATTTCATCTACAGTTAATATAGTTTCAATTTTTTTTTACATAATTCGTAACGCTCCTGCGTAAAACAGCTCTTTTTGTTTTAAAAGTTATAAGTTCACTAATAATTGATCAATTCAAAAACAGAAATTGTTCTTAAATCACTTAACACTATTATTAAAATGAAATCGAATTCTATGCTGTATTACAACATTGTTCTTAAAATTTAACAACAAATTAAACTAATTTTTGTTCAAAATCCACTTACCTCACAAAGTGGAGGAATATTTTCACCAACCATATGCATATTTGAGGTTGTTAGAATACACCTAGAACAGTCACTATCTTCACTAGCTCTCTGGCTCGACGGACCAACAATAAATGTTCTTTACTTAATATGTTTCACAAACTATAATCAATCAACAAATGGACTGTATTCCTTCACTTTTATTTCATTACACTAATTATAAATAAAATGTCAGCGATGCGTGATAATTGATACAAAATAAGCGAGCCATTCTACATGGCTGTCACAAAAACAATTCTATCAATCAATTATCTTGTTGCCACACATAAAGTTCAAAGCTAAAGGAAGAAAAACAAAAGAAATTTACGCTGTTTGCAACAATAAAATGAAGCAAACGATACTCACATAAACAATGGTAATTATAAATATCTACAAATTTTCTAATTTTTATATTTTTCGAAAATATCTTATGAATTTTTACATCTTATGCTTTTAATTTTATCTTCTTTCCCTCTCTTCATTTTGAGCATTTTTAGTTAAAAGATGAGGTCTAACGCTTATGCATAGCAAGTTATTTCTAAAGCCTTATAAAAGTATTAAAGAAAGTTTTTACATTGAAGTCTCTTAAAATACACATTAGATATAATCATGCAAAAAAGGCTCACCAAATATATTATCACTCAAGTACTCTCCCTAGACAATTATACATACGAATACCGATGAGTTACCTTAAGATCCGGATTATCGATCGCATGAGTTCAAGCAAAACTAAGGACGACCGAAGGTGGAAGATATTTTGGCTTTATATGGCAAAAGAGAATAATCTGAGAATTTTATTCAATATCATTAATATGAATAGGCTAATTTATAATTTGAAATAACTTCCGTATTAGGTATTAATTTGATGTAATTATAGTAAACAAAATATAAATTACTCTGGCTAATAATAACAGTAATATTTTACTACATTTAAAGTTAGTTTAATGAAATTATTTTTCATTTTCATTTACTTATTCTATCTTAGCTTCATTACACTAATAGTAACAAATATGATTCGGTAAAACATATTTTAATAATTAAGAATTAACCAAGCAATGAACAAATTGTTTTTAGTTTCATATTTTAAATATGCGTTGGATAAATTGGTGAGTGGTTTCAAAGATAAAAGTTTACCTGTACCAAACCAGACATAAATATTTGCGACATGAAAGCTTTTAGTTCTGAAACCAAACTACCATCCTGTGGCGCAGTTATATACTTTATTAAACATTTTAAACGTTTTAGAGTTTCACAGTTTTAGTGTGCACTATATCAGAAGATTAAACAAAGATAAAAGTTAAACTTTATAAAAATGAATGTTACATAAAAATATAAATTGTTACTTTAAAGCTAGCAGAAAAGAAGCTTAACAGATTTCAATTTCAATTTTAGCCAAATAATGAATTCAGTCAACGCAAAATCATAGCTTTGCTTTTACTTACTGTTTATATTTAAACAATTGTTCAATGGAACGAAAGGCACAAAGGAAATTTAAATTGCTAAGCTAATTTTATCTAACCCAAGCCTGCAAGCAACGTAACCTTATTCTGAATGTATGGTAAGCATATATCAGACGTCCGCGCCTCATGTTTTCAGTTTAATATGCAAAATGTATGGATTTTTCAAATTGAATTTCTAACGAAAGCTTTTGTTTTCTGTTATGTATTTGTTTTAAATTATGCCGGCGTGGAGAAACACGATCCTCTTATTTGAATATTTGAATTCTTTTCACTTAAAGCAGTGATGTAAGCATTTGGAGTTTCATAAAACTTTTGAATAAATCCCTCGTGAGAAAGAAACTTCAGCTTTCCTTCCCTTTTAGGAAAGGCAGAGTTCCTTTATTTTTGCTGTTTTCTCTAAAGACTCATTTGCACATACGATATAAAATTTTATTTTTTATATACTGGATTAAGATGTACATATTTTCATATGTTCTGAAATTACAGAATTCTTTTTCAAACAATACATTCTAAAAAGGGGAAAAAACCCACAATACTCATTTCTAGCATAAAAATCGATGAATCATAGGAAATATTTCTGGTCCAAATTTTGAGAAATTTGCAATAATAAATGTCCCATCAGGGGGAAGGTTTTAACCTTATTCTATTGATAGACAATGAAAACGACAATTATAAATTTGTCTTTGTGACTTATTTTACTTTTCTCGCAGCAACATCAGAGCATCGGGGCAAGAAGTACAAAAATGTAGTCGTTGGCCAGGCACTTGAGCACCATGCAGGTGATAGTATGACTTTTCTCAGCTTCGCCCTCCCCCCAATTTTGATAGAAAGCCCACTGGGGGGGACGAGTTCTCTACAATCAAGATCTCGAGAGGACTTTCGGCTCGCCGCATGTTTAAAGTGGTCCAATGCAGCACAGACGCTATGCATATACAAACATGCACGCCTTTTCCGAACCTTTCGGTACCGCAGTCAGAATCACTAAACATTATTCCGGTTTGGCCGCGCATTCATGAATTTAACAACGGGTATACATAAATTTATTTTCCTTTCATTCACATCACGACAGAAATGGTTAATTTTTATTCCATTAAATGCAAATAAAATATTGTTATTCTTCATCTAAATTTAAAAAAGAGCAAAAGAATGTCATTCTCATCTTCATATGCCCTAACTCAGAATAACACATGCCTACAGCGTTAAATAAAATTGGTCGCATATTTGGTACTGCTAAAATAGTTATCTAAATTATTATAATTTATTTATTTGATATTTTACCTCTAGTACTCCTCACGTTAGAGCCCAGTTGTAGTTGACCATCATCTGAGATTCCATTTTCCTTTGTAACATATTTACGTTGCATATTGTATTCTCTATCGTTATTACTTGATGAAAATGTACTCCATTTTCTACCATATTCTTTAAAAATAAATCATGTTATGAGTTCCGAAAATAACTCTTAATTGGCATACCAGATCTCAGGGCTACTCTTAATCGGTATAGTAGATATCAGTGCTTTATAGGTTTTCACAAAATTACGTATATTTTCTACAGCAGCGGTTCTCATCCTATTGACTAATGCGTACCATCTAAACAAAAATCTTTAGTACCACCACTGCAAAGTAGTACTTCTACCACCACCACTCTTGAACAAAGCTCAGTACGCACAAATTTACGAGCGTTAGTGAAAAAACTCAATCAGGATGTCGAGGTTTTAATTTTTGAATTTAATAGTTAAAAATACTTGAAATTATAAACAGTATGTTCATTACATACCACCTATTTTTCTTTTGCGTACCACCCGTTGAGAACCCCTGTTCTAGAGTTTTCGATCTTTTGGTTACGAATGAAGTTCACCAGCATTTCATCAGAGGAGCTGCATATTCTGTTATCCTCCTTAATTACGGCATAACATATTTTGGCAAACCTTTCTGTTCATTGATAACACATAAAGTTTTAATAAAATTATTCTAATGTGAGGAGTCTGAATGAGCACTTTCCAGGGATGTACTCAGGTTTTAAAACAACATTTGTCCTGGAATTGATTTTTCTGTCCTAACCGTTCTCCTTCGTAAAAAAATTCAGTAGTATGTGTGTTTATGTTGCAGTTTCGTAAATGGAGTGTCTGGTGTCAAGTTTCCATAGACATGTCAAGATTGCTTCTCTTACATTCAGTGAAAGTTTAATAAATTTATATAATTTTCACATGTGCTCAGAATAGATAAGTTTAATTTATTAAACTTATCTATTCTGAATGTTTTCTTCTTTCTAGGTCAATTCGCTATTTCTCTTGTAAAGCAGGACTGTTTTTAAGTTCATTTACAACAGATCTACGATCAGGCTTCATACGAGAAATATGTTGAAATTATAAACTAATCAGTTTATGCTACAGTTGTATTTAATTTTTTTTTCAGAAATCTACCGAAATCTATTTACTTTCAATGGACTTTTTTTAAGATCCTCTATCCCTTTAATTTGGTAATTAATCCCTTAAATATAGAATAAAAATATAAAGACATACTTTATATCTTTATATTTTTTATCTTTATTTAACATCTTAGCTTGACGTTTCATGAATTAGATCATGAAAAATATCGTTCAGTCTATATTAACTCTGGTAGGATACACTTACTTGTGTATCAATGTTTATAAGTGTTGAATATTTGCATCCTAACACTTAATATTTCAAGCAGTCTCTAAAACACCTATTTATGTTCTCTCGAATTTTAATCTATGATACTTAAACTAGTTTTAAACTTATGAGATGGAACTTTTTTTCTTCTTTCTAGGTTAACTACTTCGGTTATGAAAAACATTTCTGCCGTCTAATTTGCATTTAAAGTCTGCTTTATATTTAAGAGGTAATGTGTTGTAGATGGAAGATTACAGAGAAGCAGGGGCAAAGAAAAATAGTTGAAATGGAATACTAAAAATATCCATATTCCAAGATAATGAATATTTCCTTTCTGATGTTAGTTTGGGACACATAAATTGTTAGCATAAATTTAGGTATTTTGAATAATGAAACTCGAAAGGCTTACGAAACGAACGTGCAAGATATATATTGGCGAGAGAAAGTAAAGTTCGTGAACAATGCAGTATATTTGACATTCACCTTAGCTACGTGTTAGTACTTTCTCTTTTCAGGTACGGTGTCCAAAGTATGTTCCTGTTGCTGTTTCTCTTTTCTTTTTTCTTATTGCCTAAAATAGGTAACCTGATATTTAGGACTGATGAAGATTCTATGTAAGTTATTCTTTTCCATACTTCAGTGATTTAATGTCCGTGAAGATTATTACTTTTTGTTATGATTAAGCATGTTTTGTTATGATTATGCAAAATTATCCTATTTTATTAAATAAAGATTTCGTAATTAATTTTTTGACTTATGATTCTTTAATGAAAACTGTGCTTGAGGAAACGTACTCATTACGCCATAAGTCCTATTGCACAAACCAACAAAAGATTATGAGACTGATTAGGGTAATTGCTTTGTGAAAATGCTTCTATCTAAAATTGAAATTTTGTAACGTTGTAAGATTCCAGGGGCATAAAGTGTTAAAACTCTTTGTTGAAAATACTAGTTACAAAGTTTATAAGAATAATTGTAACAAATAATAATGTCTATTCTAAAAGAATCAATTTGTATAGAAAAGTTAACAGATGAAAATTATTCAGTGTGGAAATTTAAAATAGAACAACTTCTAATAAAAAAAAGGTTTAGATGATGTTGTATTCGAAGAAAAACCGGAAACTGTTACTGATATTTGGTTAAAGAATGATCGTAAAGCTAAAGTTTTAATATGTCTAAACATTTCGGATTCGCAAATTATACATGTTTTGCACAGTAAATCTGCAAAAGAAGTTTGGCAGAAGTTAAAATGTGTCCATGAATGTGTAAGTTTAACAAAAAAGTTATTTCTTCTTAGAAAACTATATTCCATTAGATATAATGAAAGTTCTAAAATGCAGGAACATATCAAAGGAGTAGAATTGGCTGAAAAGCTGCATAGTATAGGTAAAGAAATTAAAGAAAATAAATTAACTATTAAATTACTATGTTCTTTTACCAAATTCATACAACCCCTTAATAACTGCAATAGAAATTAAATCGGAAGCTGAATTGTCGCTAGAATATGTTAAAAACAAACTAATAGATGAGTATTTTAGACGTGTGGAAACTAAGAAAGTTCAAAAATACGATTCAGTTGCTTTAAAAAGTAAAAGCGAAAATAAATCAAAATATGTTACACAATATTATACTTATTGTAAGAGAAATAACCATACGATAAATGACTGTTTTCATTTAAAACACAACGTTAGAACTTCCCCGAAAACAGATGTAAGAAACAGTAAAGTAAGAAATTATTCTCAAAATTATAAAAGTAATGCATGCCAAATAGCAAATACGCAAAGTGTACAAAACATAACAAAACTTAAAGAAAATAAGTATCTTAAAAGTATTGAAACTGAAAATTCGCAGATTCAGTTTAATCAAGTTCTAAAAGTGAAAAATAAACATGAAAACACGCAAACGCAAGAATGGGTTATCGTCTCAGGAGCCTCAACTCATATGACGAGTGATAAGAATTTTTTCTCTCAGTTAAATGTCTCTTGTTAAATGTTAAATGTCTTGAAGAATTGGCTCAATTCCAAAACATGTGTGGAATGTTATACGATGTTGCCATTCAAGCGCTGCAAAATTTTTCTATTACAGTTGTTGCCAGACTTATTCTCGATGTACGCGAGAGGCACAACATTCTCCCACCCTGATTTTCTCAAAATCAGACATTACACAAAATGTTCTAACATTACAAATAAAACAAAACAATACTAATGCATTAGGTTAGGAAAAATAAAAAAAAACTTAGTTAACATACAATATATATGATAGAGCATACTAAAATGACATCAATAAAGAATAAACTTCAAGCAATTGCAGTCATTTCTAAACAAAAAAGGATATAAGTCCAAAACGTCTATATTGTACATTATTTTGAGACTATATCCTTGGTTTAAAGAGTCTACCATATCTAGGTCTGTTTTCAGTTGTCAGATTTAGCTCAGGATCACTGGCAGTTGAAATTTCTAGTGGATATAGTTTTTTGATTGGTCTTACCAAATATCCACTGCTTGCTTTTACCTTGCATGCCCACTTGTATCACCACTCTTGTATCCCCAACTCTACTATTGAATATTTTTACAATTTTGCCCATTGGCTACATTACACGTTTTTTATTGTCTAGTTCTAAGAGGATCACGTCCTCCCACCTTTAAATTTTGACATGAAACGCTGGCCTTCTGCACCAGTTGAGAAAGATATTCCTTGCGGAAGCGACTTCTCAGTTCTTGTCTCAACGTATTGCAGTAATTTGCACGCACATTGAGTTTCTGAAAATCGATGTAATCCAGATCTGGTTCCTCCGCTTCTTTTATGTCTTTCAAAAACATGGCAGCCGTAGGGGGGGGGATGAATTTCCCTTTTAATAGAAAACACTCGTTTCCTGTGATTTTTATCCAATCCAGGCATCTCAGAGCATTGTGAGTTCCGTTAAAATTGGTTCCGTTATCTGAATACACTGTGGCAGGACGGCCTCATCTGGCAATGAACCGTCTCAGAGCCCGTAGAAACGTTTCTGTACTCAGAGAGGTGAATTGCCCGGTATACGGCGCAGATGAACAAGACGATCCAAGTTTTACCCTTTGGTCTCAGAAGTAAAGGTCCACAAAGATCGACGACAAATTTTGTTTGAAGTTGTTTCAAAGACTGCCGAATATCTTACTCTGTCAAGGGGTAACTGGATCGGAGGGGTGGATAAAGCCTTAGCGGTAAATCTCCTACATAATACACATGGCTTACGCAAAATCTTATATTACATTTGGACGAAATGATCCAGTATCGCTCTCTTATCAAATGTGTCATGTGCTGTAAAAAGTTTCCAGTGTTGTAAAATTTAACAAGTGTTTCTGAAATATTGGCATGTAAAAGTATAAAGTTAGTCTGAAGTGTTATGCATGTCATGTCAAGAAGTATCATTATGACCAAAACAGAACAATGTAACTCATAACTCTGTATAGAAAAACGGCTCTGTATGCCCATGTAAAACTTTTTTTAAAATTTGATTTAGTACAAAGAAATATCCGGAGGTCTGGTCTGGGCTTTAATCTGCGTAAGGCAGTCCCACGACTGTCAGGCAACGGAGCCCATTCACTCTGGCCTTCATTATCGCTCTCTTAACTTAGCAGCTAATATATGCACTCTCGCATGACGGTTCTTTTCATGATACTCTCTTAGGAGGCATTCAGTCAAATAATGCTTAGACGGAAGCAACAGGGAATAAAGGAAGCAGAATTTATCATCACATTCAATGATTTTAGTTTTAACTCTGAGGACTCCATCGTTGTCTCTCACTACCAACAGTCCGTAGACGGAATCTCCTTCTCTTGAAAGTGCTTCCTTTGCTCTAAACTCCACAAAAATGTTTCGGCGATAGTTTTTTCTTCTACTGTTATGGTATCCGAAGCATACGAGTGTTTTTTTTGGATGATAAAAGCATCTAAAAGAGTGCATTTCTTCAACTGTATTTGGTATAAGTTGTATTGTTATAAGTCTTCCAACTCTCAACAGGAGGGGGGGGGATGGTGGTAAAACTGTAGCGAACTAAAGCTGAGGTACAGTGAAAAATAAGTTAAATTATTGAACAGAATAAAATACTTAATAATATGAATAGGATAAAATACTTATTAATTTGGAACATTTAACACAAATTTAGAATTGTAAATTTTGATCGATTTAATTTAATCATAGGATACCATATTTTATTCACAATGTAAATCAATACTACGGTCCAATAGAAAATAGCATAAAATTATGAAACCCAAACTAGAAGGAATTAAATCGTTTTTTTATAAAAGTGTGTTACATTTGCTAAATTGATTGCTTTGATTATCTATACATGAAAGAAAAGCTATTGAAAGATTCCTGCTCCTTCAAGTCAGGTATATTTTTTTCCTTTTTCCAAATTTCCAATAAAAAATGTTAAAAATTAGCATAATATTTCAAAAATACTTGTTTCCGTTTATCATGCATATTCTATACTCCTTTAACGAGAGAATAGTAGATTTGATGCAATAAAGATAGCGATAAATTAAAAAGCGTAAGATTAATTGCATTATATCTGAATTTGAAGTTATTTGTTAGATCTGGATTCATTAATATTGCATATTAATAATTTGCATTTCTTAAACCGTATATAAACTGATACAAAACTAAATATGAAGTCAGCACGTGTACGTTCCAAATGAGAATTTTTATTTTTCCAACCTAGCCTAAATAAATCAGACAAAACTGATGAATGTATTTAATCCGTGTTATTAAAAAATTCTGAAAGCATAAATTATGCATGATAAAAAATATGATATTTATTCATGAGAATACACCGATAGAGGGATAACTAGAATAAATCAGTTTTTTTTTTTGCAAACCATCATGAGAATACTTCTAAAAATACTCGCGAACATATACAACAACCAAATAAATTTTATATCCTCTCCCAAAAATGTATTCATAAAAATTATTCTTTCATTTTATTAGAAAATTTCTTTGACAAAATATGTCTTGTTAAGACATCAAACGACAATGTACTGACTATATACCGAATAATAATCGTAGAGTAAGAGAATAATTTAAATTGGATGTAGACTTAATAAAATACTGTAACTTTTTATGCAAGCTTACAAAAATAAAAATAAATAATTAAAAGCGTTGTAACGAATAATCGTACGTTTTGAAATATAGAAGTATCATCAGTCTACATATAAAGATAATATGTGCAATTTATTAGGAGTTATATTTATTTTGAATTTCATGATATTGATTATATATATATATATACAGTATATTGGAATAAGTTTATTTTAAAAATAAATTTGTGATACTGTTATATATGTATATATATATATATATAATGATATATATGATATATATATATTATATATATATATATAATGAAATAATTTCGCTCGTTGCAGTTAATTTGATATCAGAAAAGTGTTTGACTAGTAAAGACTCCAACAATTATTCTTCAGTGGTGTTTATTGAAGTTAGGTCACTGAAATTTCGATTACGCAGTAGAAGATGCCCGGAAGCGTTGAAGAATCACAACATCACTGAATTATCCAAATATAGCTTTAGTCTTTGTTGATTACTTTAATGGGAAATAACAGTGGGGATAATCTGCACCCCACAAATTTAGTGATTACTCAGTCCATTTTTAATCGAAGCGGCCAGGCTAGAGACTTTTTAACATAGCAAGCGTAGGCAGAGAAAGAGAGCGCGAAAACGGATTGTCACGGTATTTATAGTAGATATTTGGCAATTATAATAAAATGCGGCTTAAATTTGAAAGCAATACTATATGTATTTAGTTTTTACAATCATATATTTTTGTGCAATCTGCTGTTATTATCTTATTTATTTTCCTATTCGTTTTCATACAGCTGTATATTTTTCAAGGAAACAAGTATTATTGTCTTTGTATTGTACTTCAAAATTTTAGTTTAACTAATTAACATCAAAATGTAATTTTTTCATAACTTACCAGCTGGCATGATAGTGAAGATGCAAGGTTGTCTTTGAACTCCTATGCTATTTCTACCCCAACAACTCAAGGTACCGTAATCCATTTTGGATCTAGGGACGTAAGATGCAATGCTTCTTGTGGCTGAGCTTGTGAATGTGATGATATCTATCATTTCTGATGTATTGTTAAACATCCACCGAAACTGGATATCGTCGGGGTCTGCATCCACTTCACAGGTTACATTGATTTCTTCATGCTTAGCCACGCCATACATTCGCTTTTGGCCGGATATACAAACAGGAGAAACTGGAACAGGTTTATACATTTCAGATTAATAAATACTGCATCGAACTTCTAAGAAGCAAAGTGAGAAATTTCTTTTAAATTGTTCAGTAGAGGAGAAAACATTTTTATTATATTAAAACATATTTATAAGTTTTATAAATTAAGCATATATTATTTATCGGAGATTCATTTGACTTTTAGATAAATTAACATATTCCGAAATAAGACTCAGTAAACGTAACATGCATAATTATCGCCCAGACACATTTGTGGTAATGGGAGTTGCAATGTTTTATAACTTGATATTTTAACTTTGACAAAAGGAAATATTTCAATAAGTACTTTAAGAAATACATTATTCACTCAATTTCTGATATTCTTCGCATTAATTGCTTGCACGTCTCAAAAATTATATCTCGCATACGAAAAGTTTCATAAATTAAGCATATATTATTTACCGGTGATTCATTCGAGTTTTCAGCCCGAACACAAGGCGCTAATCTCTTTCGTACTTTCAGATGTTCTTTTCGATATCACCTCTAGTCAGATGTTCTATTTAAAAATTAAAAATATACTCTTTCCTAAATATTTATGTCTAAATATTCATTCTCGCAATTTTATTCAAAAACTATACTTAGATATTTTATCTAACTTTCAGGCAAAATAACATTTAAGGTAATAATGCATTTTACCTCATTTAGATAAACGGTAAACTTCAGAAATTTTTCTGCACCTTGTATTTTAAAGATAAAACTTCAAAGATAATACCACATTTTGTAATAAAATCAAGAGGAATCCTAAACTGAAACTAGAAAACACTATAGTAAATAATGTAGCATGAAATGTCCAAATCGTTTAGAGGGAAAAAACATGTAAAATAACTTCCTTTAGAAAATTGTAATGAAATTTAAGGATAATAAAAATCCTGCTTCTTTACTTATGGGTAAAATCTAGGTGAAAGATGGACAAATTAAACAGAAAGTTCAAAGCCATAATAGAAACAAAACTATATATACATATGAATTTAACAAACATTTTCTATTTGAATACAGCAAATTTTAATTTAAATTAAAATTTAAAAAAATTTTAATTGCATACAAATAAATGATTAATTATTGCTGCAAACTAATTTAAAATAGCATTTAAATTCTGAGAGCATATGTAAATTAAGTGGAAGTATCTAAAATTAAGAATAAATATATAATATTCCAAAACATTAATCCTATTTTTTTTAAGTCTAAATTAATTTGCATTAGTGAATAATTGTGGAGCAGGCAGGAAACAGAGAGCTTATCAAGGGGAAGTTGCCTCTAAACCTTACTCTTCAATTACTCAATTCGTGTTTCGTCATCCATATAGGCATGGATATAGTAAAATTCAAAACCAAAGGTACATCAAATGTAGCGAATTACTAAAAAATGTTTTAAACAAAAGTAATTTTGAGAATTTTAGAAAGCAAATTGACTAAGAATCAAAAACAAATGTAAATTGCCAATTAAAAAAGAGTAGAAAACCAAAGTTTTCTAGAAAAAATAATTTAGAAACCTTTACCTATTTGAAAACTTCCCCGACACGAATTATACATGTAAATTAAAAATGAGCTATAGACAATCTATAAAAAATACATAAGTAATACTAAAAAGACAAGTAAATAGTAAGTTTTAATTTATCTTACCTTCTATACATTTGTATTTCGGAAAGTGGGATAGCATTTGCTAAACTAAGTGAGGTTGAGCAGTATGTTTCTGCTAACTGTATAAACAGAAGGCACTGATATAAGATAAAGTTGACTGTTAAGCTGCTACCTGGGAGATCTATTGTATAAACCTATTCTGTAAACTCTTAAGTGATGTAAAATGTGTGTTTTGTGTGCAAAAATGCTTCTAACTGTAAAGCACTGTAAAATGTGTAAAAAATTGAAAAAATTGCAACTGTTACGATTTGTTATCAGAAACATACTACTCAACCTCACTTAGTTTAGCAAATGCTACCCCAGTCTCCGAAATACAAATGTATAGAAGGTAAGTTAAATCAGAATTTACAATTTACTTGCCTTTTTAGTATTATTTATGTATATTTTATAGATTGTATATAGCTTATTTTTTATTTTCATGCATAATTCGTGTCGGAGAAGTTTTCAAATAAACAAAGGTTTCTAAATTACTTTGGTTTTTTACACTTTTCACATTGGCAATTTATATTTTTTGATTTAGTCGATTTGCTTTCTAAATTTTTCAAAATTCCTTTTGTTTAAAAAAAAGGTTTTAGTAATTCATTACATTTGATTTACTTTTGGTTTTGAATATTATTATACCAATGCCTATATGGATGACGAAACACGAATTGAATAATTGAAGAGTTAGGTTCGGAGGCAACTTCTACCTGATAAGATCTGTCTCCTGCCTGCTCAACAATTATTAACTAATTCAAATTAATTTAATCTTAAAAAACAAGAAAATAGTATCCAAAATATTAATCTTAAACGTTTTGGAAACATTTAAGATTAATGTTTGTTGTTTTAAAATTAAATTTAATGATTAATGTTAACATTAATCATTAAACATTAAATTAATTAACATTAATTTAAGATAAAGTTTGCTGTTTTTTAATCAAACTTAAAAAATAGTTTCCAAAACTTTAATTCTGAAATTTTTTTAAACACTTTTTTAGGATTAATGTTTTGGAATGTTAGATATTTATTCATGGTTTTAGATACTTCCACTTAATTTACATATGCTCTCAGAATTTAAATGATACTGTAAATTAGTTCGGAGCAATAATTAATAATTTATTTGTATGCAATTAAAATTTCACAATTTAAATTTAATTTAAATTTAAATTTGCTTTATTCGAATAGATAATGTTTGTTAAATTCAAATTCCATTCCTTGCAGCAATGGCGCAAGAGAATTATTTAAATTTAATTTAACTTTACTATTTATTCTTATAAAGCAATATATATATATAATTTTAGGTGTACTTAAATGTATTATATAAACGAGACCTGAACACTAAAATCGCGATTCATTTTTCCCGGTAAAAGTTGAAGCATACTGTAATGTTGCAAACGTATCTTTCTGACCTGGAAAGATTTATATAAATGCTTTGACATTTGTAAAACATGAATAAAATATAAACAAAGAGAATTATAAAATATGGCTACATATCGATGCACGAAAAAATTCTTCGATTTTGAGCTCTTTATTTTCAGATGTAGTAATTGTAAAGAATCAACTTTGCAGAAAGAGGAGCATTTTTAATCCTACAAAATGCGGTGCGCGTGATTTAGACCAAACGATCAAAAAATAATATTAAGTAAAATCTGCTTTCCGATATTAGACGAAGTCATTTTATGATACTTTGTTTCTAAGGTACTAAATACGTCAATTATCTGCAAGAAAATTAGTTACATAAACTAGAATTTCAGAAGAAACTTCTGAAACTTTGAGAATCAACTTCACAAAAATGTTTTTGGAGCGGAACGTTTTTCTTACCTCACACTTTTAATTAGTTTATTGGTTTATTTTATTATGGAAAAGCATTCGATGGCTATATGTCTATGAGGAAGGCTGTCTTTGTGGAGGACGTTCTAAGGGTAGCTGGCAACATTGCACATGGAAAAATGAAACGACAAAAACAACCAGCCCTTTCGCCGATATTTAAATCCCAAAACAAACTGCCAGTGTTTAGCGACTTTACCACTAAGCTACTGGTGGGCGAGTACATTTTTTTAAGCAGTAACATGCAGAGAAGGCGCTTCAGAAATCCTTGCAATCATATATAGGAGAATGTTATGCTCATTTACAAAAAGCATAATCCCAAAAGTGTGTCTTCCGTATAACAAAATTGAGAGAGATACACAGTTTTAAAGTGTGATAGCATATTCAGCCGTATACAAACTGAAAAGTGAAATTTTTGCATGTGTACGTAACTACAAATAATATACACTGGTGTGCAAAAATTAAGGACGAAGTCGAAAAATTAGCATATCAGCTGAACGAAGAGGCAGAGCGGACAGAAAGACCAATCAGGAGATTAAGTAAGGTGATGTACGGTAGCACATGCGCAGATATGCAGGTAGACGTAATGGGAGAGTGTCTGAGTAGTATAAAGCATGTTGTCGGTGTAAGATCATTCTGGCAAAGAGATTGCACGCCGTATAGCAGTTAAAATCACACCGAGTTGCTGTCTCAGCGAGAAATGACGAATAATCAATCTGTTAGACGACATCTGGATGCTTTTACCCGAGGTCGAATCATTGGGAAGTTGGAGGAAGGCCGCAGTGTGACAAATGTGGCTGCAGAGTTCGGAATTGCTCACAGCATCGTGTCACGACTTTGGAGACAATTTCAAACTACAGGAACAGCTATCCGGGGGTTTAGTAGTGGTCGTCCACGAGGAACCACACCCGCAGATGACCGGTATATTGCCTTACAGGCCAGACGAAACAGGCGGCAGACAGCGGGAGAAATCGCTAGACGCACGACACAGGCGACTGGAAGACCGATATCGCGTTTTACCGTGGCCAGAAGACTGCATGGTGGTGGTCTGTTTGCACGACGCCCTGTACGGTGTGTACCTCTAATGCCTGCCCATCGGAGAAGGCGTTCTCTGTGGTGCCGGGAACACCGGAATTGGAGAGACAATGAATGGGGACGAGTACTCTTTACAGATGAGAGCAGATTCAGTCTGAGTAGCGATTCTTATTGGATACTCATCTGGAGATAGCGGGGAAGTCGCAATCATCCCTCGAACATCATTGAAAGGGACAGGTAGGGAGGTGGCGGTGTTCTCGTTTGGAGAGACATCATGCTTGGTAGTCGTACAGACCTTCACATCTTCGACGCAGGTTCACTCAACGGGACCCGTTATTGTAACGAGGTTCTTCTTCCATATGTGCGTCTTTTTAGAGGCGCTATGGGTCCGCAGTTCCTTTTCATAGACGACAATGCACCATGTCATCGCACAGTAGCTGCCGAACAGCTCTTAGAGAGTGAGGATATTGAACGTATGGATTGGCCGGCACGATCTCCGGATCTCAATCCCATCGAGCATGTATGGGATTTTCTAGGCAGACGCTTGGCAGACGCTTTCTAGGCAGACTGGTGGCGTACCTTACCACCAGTAACGATTCCGGAGCTTCGATTGGCGCTGCAAGACGAATGGGCAGCAATGCCTCAACAACTCATTGACACCCTCATTCTCAGCATGGGCAGACGCTGTGAAACCTGCCTAGCAGTCAGGGGAGATCATATCCCCTATTAAAGACCGGATGTTTTTTGCTGGACACCCATCACAGGGATGTTTCGGCCTTCAGTCGCATTGCGCTCCATGCTACTTTTTCAATAAAGCTTCTTTTTATCCCTCTGATTTCTCTTTTAGTAAGTGTTCCTTACATTACTTATGTCCTTACGTATTGGAGATCTTACGGTATTAAATGTGTTGATTTGGAAAGCTTTTGTACAAAGTTATATTGAAAAAACCGTCTCGTCCTTAATTTTTGCACACCAGTGTATTAGTATATTAAACGTTTCTTGTGCTAAAAGATGAAGAGAAACAGAGTGTTCTTCCTAGCAAGAGGGATTCAATTGAGTCTGATCTACCTCCCCTTGATAAAGTTAAATTTTCTTTTGGTTTAAAAACGCTGTTTTTGTATAATATTTTTGATTGGGAGACTTTGGGATTTAACCAGTTTTAAATTGATTTCTTTCATGTCTTCGTGGATTAGATTCTAAATTTCTTACTATTTTGTCTGTCTATATATATATATATATAGAGAGAGAGATACCCCTATATTCCAGTTCAAATACTTTTTTTACAGTTTTATGCTTCGAAAGTTATTTATGAGGCAGTTATATGGAATAGATCTGAATTCTCTCCTCAACACATAACAAAAACTTTTTTATAAAATGAAATACTTCTAGTCACTTTAGAATTAAGCAAACCATAACTTTAAAAATGAAATATAGAGATACAATGGAACTTTCGACAGTTTCAATTTGGGAAGGAAACATTATCATTTCAGCAACGAGATCAGTGCCAAATTTCGTAACCTGAGAGTAGGGCTTTACAAACTTCAATTAGAAATGCCGTAAAATTTTTGCAGCAATCAAGTTTCTGGCAGAGACTCCGATATTTTATATGTTTTATTCGTTAAATACATTAAAAAACATGAGATACACTTTTGCTAACTAAAACGCGTAATAGCATGTGACTTTCGCATAAAAGAAAATGAATTTACGTATCTGTCGAAATGCAGTACAATGACTTTTAGCTTCACTGCATTTTAAAATATGAGATTATAAATTCTTTGCCTTGAAAATAATTATCCTGTATAAATGATTGCATCACAAAATTAATTAGGCATTTTTAATTTTGATTCAATGATCATAGCTGAAAAGGAAGTTGCTGATCTTATTAAAGCCCTTTAAGAGCCATATACGTGTATATATATATATATATATATATATATATATATACACACGTATTTGGCTTTACGTATATGGTGCACGAAGCTCTTTCTTATGTATATGTATGTATATATAATTTTATTAGAAAAAGAGAAGACAAAATCAGAATATTTCAAAGATAGAAGATTTAACATTTTTAACAATTTCCTCAGATGAACTAATACGTGGCACCAAAACATTCTTATGACGCGTTTTATTTCAAAACCTACTATATACAATATTTCAATATTTATATGGCTAGAGACCCCAACATTTAGTAGCTTCGGGTTTGAATTTGGAAAAAGAAATAAGCATCTGTTTTCTTTATCATTTAGGAATTTCTTGATTATGACAGCCAGGACATTAATTATGATCTAGAATCTACTTGAATAAACTATTGGACTTCATCATAAAGTCAAGTTATGATTGCAGTAGAATATTAAGGACATAAAACCTTCCTATGATAACATCGGCTCATATATTATACGTCATTTAACCGAAGGTAAGTTAATAATGCTTCAATCATCTCTAATGCATATTAATAATTTAAGCCCGAACTACAGAACATATTTAATGCGCAAAGAATATAGAATCATGTGATAATTTAATGCAATACAGTGTACTGTAACAAACGGCTGTTACCATATTTATAGGATAAGCGCAAAGTCTGCTCTGCATAACTTTCTAATATTTCCAAACACTTCCATGTACAAGTAGGCTTAATACCGAGAAAATTTAATTTAACTAAAGCTCCGCCAAATATTAGACATCTGTTAAACATTAACTATTTCTGGCTGGGCAAAATTATTTATTTCTTTAGATTAGAAAGATGTAACTTCAGTAAAGTCTCGATTATCCTATACCACTGGGACTGAATGTGGTCTGCTATGTCGGATAATACAAAATTTCTAATTCTGGATCATTAAATTATACAACCAAAATAAAAAGCAGCATTCTATTGAAATATTGACACAATATAAGGGAAATTTAATTTGCCACACACTCAAATCAGTACGAATTTTTCAAACCTCCTTTACGGGTTACTCTTAGAAAATAAGTGTTGGTGTATTTTGATATGCACCATACTGCTGCACAATAGAAAAGAGTATAGTGTGATGGATACTAAGATTTAAAAATAAATTACAACCATAAAATAAAATAAAGCATGACGACCTTAATAAAATAAAATCATGACGGCATTAATTAAATTAATAAGCATGACAACCGTCATAAAAATAATAATTTTAATTTTAAAATAAAAGAAATTGAACAAAAGCTGAGTCTCCATACGTTTCATCACACTGTATAAACGTTTCTAAACATTACATATGATTACATTTATTTGCAAGCTAATACCATTATCTGGTTTTTTAAGATTTAAACCATCAAGGACTTTCACCGACCATGATGTTATATGCTGTGTTTAATCCTATCGAGGATATAATTTCTTTGAGGTTATATATTTGGCGGCTATGCCAGGACGCGACAAATATAAATCTACACCTTTAACTATATTTCTTGATCCTAGCAACAACGGCCTAAAACAAGTGGCAACAGTTTCAAAAAGTATTTGTGAAAAAGCTATTTTATATTAGTACTTGATTTCTTTTCTGAAAACATTGGTTAACTTGAAAATAATATGGACTTTGAGAAGAAAGTACAGTACCAATAGTAATAATAAATATTATTGTTATTTCTACTGTAAATTCGGTCTTCACCTTTGTGTCGAATAAAGCGAAATGTTGGATAACCCAATATCATTACACTGTATATTGTGCATTGTTACCATTATGTTATACCCATATTTATGAAAATTGCAACACTATGAAATAACCAAGAGAGCGGAATGAAACTTGCAAGTAATCATTTACACATCTGATATGCAAATGTTTAGACATGCAGTATGAGTGCTCATGCCTACACTTAGTTATATCCCCTAAACTGTCATGTGATGAGTGCACAAAGTTAAGTTAGGTTATTGAAATGTGATAAGCACCATGACTATCTGCGTTCGGGAGGGATGCTTACGTGGAAAACGTTCTAAAAGGTACTAGCTCGTATTCGTGTTACATACAGAGGAAACCACGAAGCCCAACCATGCAGACAGGCCGTTATCTTTATCTCAATCCCGGATCGAATTACCAGCATTCAGCGGCCTTAACAACTAGAGAATGAATGTAATAGTATAAACAGACAGAGTTTTAAAAATCAGTATGTCACCATTAGTCAGCTGTGATAGTGTATCATCGTTAATCCGATATATGTAATTAACCTCTACGTGTCACCATACCTTGCCGATGTAAAAGGGTACTGTCAAAACATACTGGAGATTTTCAACTAGTACGAATTATCAGCTTGCGTGGAAAAGGATATTGGCAACACGTATTTTCTGCCTCTCTGGAACATAATATCCATAAGAATGACAACAAATTAAACTGAAGGAAACCTAAGAGCTAAACAAATGGATCACATAACGTGATATCCACATAGCAGCGCGAACTGTACAACGTTTTTGCGAATATTAGCACAGCTTAAGAGCACTGCTACTGGTATGACATTTTCTGCTTTCGAAATTCTTAGGGATTTGCTTCACGTTAGACAGAATATAAGCATTCGTTTGTGAAGGAGCTTTTGACCGTGAATCATCGACAACTTAAGCTAAAATGGACACATGAATATAGACAATGGCGCGAAGATATGCAATCATTCATACTTTCTGATGAATTTTGCTTTAACCTAGACTGCAATAATGACAGCATAGATATTAGAAAATATTGCGGTGCTCGATATCGTTCAGCATGCATTTTAGAGCGTCATATACGTCGAACGATAGTTGTGGTAATGTGGTACGCTATTAGTCATTTTAGATGATACCGTGTGTATGAGCTGCGGGAATTACAGACACACTAAAAAGCAACTCCTATATGATTGCATTTACAGAGGCCTTCCTTTGAAATACTCCTGGCACTATATTCCAACATGATTATATCTGACCACATGCTGATGAAACGTTCAAATCGTCTTTGCATGACAGTAGTACTGTTTGTTCTCTGCCTCAGTCATCAGTCATGTGACCAGCTGGACATGAATATGTTATGGTAACACGGCCAAAGTACTTAAAACACAATTGATACTAGTAAACTGAGAACTCAGTTCGAAGACAGACAACACCTGGACTTGTGTTTGCCAGACAACACCTGGATATTTACTCATATTGCATTTTGTCATAACATCTGTGTTATAGTTTTGTGTAGTTGAATAATTGAAATAATAATACTCAGATTTTTGTTCTAATTCCAGGCTTTTAAGCTCGTATTCGATGTATTTATTGAATAAATTTGTTTCTTTTTGACAGGGTTGATTCTCCAAGAGAACATCAGATATGACGAGATGAGTAAAACACTTACTACACTTTTTTTTTTTTTTTACTTTACTTTACTTTACCTTCAGGCGGCACTTCGGGATGATGCTTACATAGTTCTGTCTCCAATAATGTGCAGGTATCGTTGAAGCATGATTATTTTACCATTTTTAGTATCTGGTTGAGTAGTAGAGTAATCTTCCTTTCTCAGCTTAAATTGGCTTACTGTCGTGTTCTTTACAAAGCATTTAAGCTTTATGTTTCACAAAGTTTTACCAACATTATAAATAAAAGTGGACATTTCTCTTTTTCCTTTTGTGCGCATACTTTCATTTTTTGTTCTTCCTAGCTCCTATTTCGAACTTTTTTTGTGTGTGTTGTTGTTTTTGATTGTATGGGCTGCGATTTTCTTTCGAATGCATTCGATCAACTTAGAAATACAACCTTACTTTTCCTTACTTATATTTTCTTTTATAGATTTAAGCTATATTACGCTATTTCATTTCTACGATTATGTTATTTATAATGTATATGAATCATGTTAATACTTAACTCAGAACTCAGAGACGTGATTTCTAATAGTAGAAACGGTTGGAATAAAATTCATACTTAAGATATATATGAAAGAAATAAAGAAATCTCTCATTAGAAACGAAGACCGGCTAAGGAATTGTTGATGAAAAAGCCATGTAGAGAAAGCCCCTTCACTAAGATCAGGAGCCAACCGTTTCGGAGGAGATGATATTACTTCACCCCATATATATATATATATATATATGCGGCTTAATTGTCTGTTTGTCCCCGATAGTTTATTGGTTGCTTGTGTAACTGTACTAGCCAATGGGGTGAAGTTACCACGGCGCAGGGTTGCCGTTTCATTTGATACGTAGACAATTTCCTGTAAAACTTACCTTTGCTATAACCATCCATAGTCTCAGGGTCAAACGCTTAAGCGTGTTGGCATTTTTTTACCTGAGCCTGCATTTGGACACGGTCAACTTTATGTTGCCTGTTCAAGAGTTCGTGAAAGAACGGACGTAAAATTAAAAATAATGGATGATCCTCAGCAAGGCGTGCTTAAAGTGATGGAAAAATCTACGCAAGAGATGTTGTGTACAAAGAGATCTTTGACATGTGAATTAATATTTCATTATTTAAATCACCTTTATATATTGAGCTAGCGCTGGCTCTTAAGAAATGTTCTGCTAATGGTTTCCTTCATTGCACTCTATTTTAAGCAATTAAGCATGTAGAAGGGAGAAACCCCGTGGGGACAGTAAGCAAAGGGGCGTCCTCGCCGCCTGCCGTGGGTAATTCTGTTTAAATTAGCAGTCACCTTTGCACAAATCATTTTAATTACAATTTATAATATCTAGAACAGCGGCCATTTCGTATGACCGCCGAGCTTTCTAGTTTTATAATATATATTTATAAAATCTTATTTCTATAATAAATTCGTTTGAATGGCAAAGCCAAATTCTAGGAATTATTGGCTTAAATGGCAAAGCCAAATTCTATGATATATTTCCCTGTTAATTAACTCCACGTGGAGACTCGTGCACTTATTGAGCGAAAAAAAACTTAATTGCTGAAAGCGGAGCTGCTTTGTATTTATTTCTTCGGATTGCTTGCTCCAGAGCTTTGCAAAAAATATCCTCCCTAAATAACAGCACTTTTTATGCTGATAGAACATTAAATTTGCGAATATAAAACAATAAACACTTCCGTAAGTTACTATATAATATATACTTCTATAAGTCTCTACTTTAAAAAAAATTTTGAAAACAATTGCGATGCCATCTATTAAAAATATAATAACAGTAAGATTAAAAATATACCAGAGAAGAATTTTAAATTATTTGCAAAATGTATGAAAATAATTAAACTTATTAATTGAAGTTCATAAGAATTTCTATAAAACTAATGTTATCTATGGTTGAAGTGTCTCAGTGCAGAAACATACACAGTAAAAAGGTAAATAATAAAACATATTCTTATGAATTGAGCTTTTGTGTATTTCTCTTAAATATTTCTATAGACATTGTTTCATATAAAATGCAAAAGTTAATTTTTACACTACTATCCTCAGAGATAAAACTCTTCCCTCACAGGGAAATGACAAACAATTTCAACAGTTACAGATCATATTTTGTACTGTTGTATCGAAACATGATTGCTAAACACACTCTGAGACTTCTACATATATATATATAGGCAAATTTTGACAACCTGGATTTAAAAGGAAATTTTGGCGATGAAGTATTAATATGCACTCAAATTGTATTGCTTTTAATATAATCTGGATACAGAAAATATACTAAAGAATTTGAGCTTTCAGATCACCTAAAATACTTTCATATATTTTGCAGTAGGGTATAAAACTAAAGTAAAAAATATTCCGTCTTGTGTCGACTTGTTTGAGAGGTGATCTATCTTTCTTCAACTCGAAAGATCTGGTTTCCGAATTGCTTTTACTTGCAGTCGCTTGGGTCACATCGTCAAGAAAATGTCACTTCCTATTGGTCGAATGATTGATAACCTTAGGTCACCTGCACCTGAGATTAAGTTGTCTTTTGCGTACATTCAATATCACTGGCCCGTTTGTTATTGAAACTGGATAGATTTTACAAAATGAAAGAGTATCTGGCTTGAAAATAAAACAAGATCAATTTTAACAAGATTTAGATGTGAGGTTTCGTATGTATATGTTATCAAGTATATACGTACAAATTCAAGGAAAAATACAATTTTAAGAAGTAGCATTATCTATTATTATTTAAAACTTTATTTTGGTTTACTTATCTTAAATTTAGCGTTATGATAAAATAGCTGAAATACAAACCTAACGCAACATTCATTGTAAATGCTAAATGTACGCATAATTTCTGCTCCATGTAAAATAATTTAGCATCTCTACATTTTTCTGCAATTTTAGTGGGGAGATTTTTGCAATACTATTTCACCATGGTTTTGTAAATTTATATTTGTTAGGAAGTATAATTATTGCTTTAATATTTAGCGACGTTAACTTCTGTCGAACTTGAAGATACACATATGTAGTAATTTTGTAGATGACTTAATGATTTGAAAATATATTAGAATAAAATTTCGGAGAAGAAAACCTTTAGCATAGAAAGGTTTTGATTCAACTTAATTTTATTTTCATAATAGAGCAAACCTTGATACGCATAAATAGATTCACACAAGCAATGATTTGAAAAGCTGGGTGAAACAATTTTCTGTTCCGCACTTGAGGGTTCTTGTCGACTCATATATGTACGAAATAAAATATGAAAGAAAATTATTGACTTTAATTTGGAAATAGTTCTTTTTATTCCTTATTTTAATTTGGCTATCTCGCCGTTCTGTTCTACAAATAGAAATTGTTTATAGTAACTTTCTGAATTGGTTATCCCTAAATTAATCCGTTTCATGCTTCTTTTGTAATTATGCTGCAATGTAGATGGATCTCATCCAGTCAAATTAAAGAAGCATTTTGCTTTCGATATTTAAACTTTAAAAATAAAATATCGCTTGTAACTTTTTTCTACTTCCTTCCTTCTGCTTAGACGTGCTGCATAGCCTCTGCTAGCTGCTGTACATTGTTCTGAAAATGTAGGCTGTATAAAGTTTTGAGTGCATAGATCATCCTATTGTAATAGTCCATACATTTTCTTTTCCTTGGGGATTATATATACGTACTGGGAGAATGGAAATTTTCTAATAAATTATTGATTTATTACTTAGCTGCTTTAGCGCAAGTTTTCGTCTTTTTAAAATTATAGAATTGTTTAAATTTAATTTAACTTTTTATTCATATGAAACAATATATATATATATATATACACACACACACACACACACATATATATATATATATATTAAGTATATTTATGCATATATATACATAAAGAAAATTTAATATATATATATATATATATATAGATATACATAAAGAAACTTAATAAGAGGCAAAAATAAAAAAAAATAAATCTTTTAAACCCGTCCTGCGCTATAGCTGCATGATTGAAGTAAAATAAACTTAAAGCTTATAAAAGTTAAAAGGGAATTGGAGTCATAGTCGTATTACTATGATCATTTTTATTTTGAAATGTTTTGATTTTATACATAACCCCTTTACAAATATGCAGTTATTAATATTGTTGAGGAATCGCCTTGCCTTTGACTGCAACTTACTTTTAAATTTTTCAAGTTTATATATATATATATATATATATATAGTATTTCAAATATTTAATATCGCATTATTAAATGCGATAACGCATTATATACTAAAGTGCGATAACGCATTTTAGTATATAATGCGATAACGCATTTTAGTATAAAGCTTAGTTATCTATGAGCCATTTATTGCTTCTCATGGCTAACGAGGCAATTATTTATACGATTAAAGGAACGATACTCACACTGAATTGCCAGTTCTGTATCCTCACTTTGTCCTTCTCCTTCTTGATTCGTGGCCAAACATCGATAAGTTCCTCTGTGTCTCCTTCCAACATTTTGTAGAAGTAAAGAATGATTTCTGACAATGATGCCAATGGAAGGCTGGTGTTCCAATGGTCGGGACTGAAATCTCCACATGACATTTGTAACTGGTGGATTGGCTTGGATATTGCAATCAAAGTAAACATCGCTTCCTTCTCGAATATGTTCATACTGCTGACTTGCTCCAAGGGCAAGAGAAAGCTGGGGGACAACTGAAATAACCCGACATATATAGACATGTTAGCAGAAACATAACGAAACAAGAAAGGAACATTAGGAGGATCAAAGTAGCAAAATATTCATGTTATCAATTGCTTTTAGTTCAATATAAGCAATATGATTTTATAAAACTAACATGCAATAAACATGCAAAATAACAACTAATAAAAGAGATTAAACACCCGCTTCCTTGAAGACATAAATGTATTGTACGTTTCAGACAAAAACTGTACTTTCCTAATCAATATTTTAGAATTAAAAGAAATTGAATATGCTTTTGTAAGAGTTATGATATCTGACCTCTTTCTCCAGCGTTTTTATAATGTCTGTAAACATGATAAAGCATCCATATACAAACTTACGTGCAATCGAAAGTTATTATGTTAAGTAATTATTAGATATACGCCGTATCATTTATGAGACACATTTGTATAAACTTTTATGCATGACGTAGCAATTCGTAGCTTTCGAACAACCTGCATTTCTACTAGATTTTGGCAATTCATACAAGAAATTACTAACAAACTGCAACTAATAAAATAATTGATTTAAAACTTTACATGCATATAAATTTTGCATATGTGTAGCTAAATTTAAGGTCATTTCACAAATATTTACCTAATATAATCCGGAGAATAATAATTACAAATATTACAAAACTTAAGCAGTTTATTTTGTATTTATGTAATAACATTTAATGTTCAGGGTATAAAATTAAGTTTTTAAAAATGATAGCTCTGTAGTAAATGCAATTACCTCCACGCAATGGCTAAAATTAGTTTTTAACATAGCATTTCAAAATTTAAGAACACTTGCAATCAATCATTTTATTTCGATATAATATTTCTATCTAAGAGTTAAATCCTATTCACAAAATTTACGTGCATTGTTTGATAATTGCGTTTGAATACTATTGCTTTTTCAAATACATTCTCTTAGTTATAATTTAGTTAATGCTTTCTTTCGTAAACGCAAGTTATATCGGCAAATATTAATTTTACGCTATAGGAACTTTATTGCAATTATTGTCTTTACAGAAGTACTTATTTTTTTAATTATTATAAATTTTAATAACTTAAATAAAATTAAGTTTTACAGATTATAGAAGTTAATATTTAACATTCACTTGGGAAAGAAAAGGGAGAGAAGGTAAGAAACCAACAACGTCAAAAATTAAATAATTAAGTAAAATATATAAAAATAAAATTAGACATATCAACATCCACACATGTGTGTATATATATATAAAGAACTAAAAAATGATAAATAAAAAGAAATATTAATTGAGGTCAAACATAAAAATGCGGTTCTTGTATTAATATTTAATTAACAGGGAAGCAAAATCCCGAGGAATAATAATGCTAATAAAATGAAGTAAAATGTTGCAAAATTAATCAGTTTTATTAAAAGTGGTTGACACATATTTCGTCATTCTTCAGGCGAATTCAGTAGCAATCAATTAACAAAACTCAAAGATGAGTCATTTTTCTCCTAACACATGCAGTGTAAAACATAATATTTTAAATAATAAGAATAACCAAATTTAGATGTGTTCATTCCAATTTCGTCACATTGAGCGTAACTCAATGTGACGAAAAGGTTCAAAACGTGGAAATATTTCTATCATTTCAGATGTTTACAACCGCGAAAGTAATAACATTTTTCAAAGAGGATTAAAATTTTGAAATTATAGGACTTCGAGTTTATGGAATGTTCTTGTTCCATATGTAATCCAATGAATTCAGCGCATTTAACTGAAACATCTTTGGTTTTTAAACTTTATACAAACTAATGTGTCTACATACATTATTTTTTTATTATAACGTATTAGGTAGAAAATTATCTTCCATAATGTTTGTAAATCTGAATCAAATTCAATTATACTTAGGCCATTATAAAAACCACTTACACATATTTAATCTCTGTGTAAATGTAGCATTCTGTGGTATGGAGCATATTATTTATTACTAGATTACAATTAATAACCTTGAAAAGAAATGAATTGTTAGGAAAAGCGGAAAAATTGAGAAATACACCATCAAGCAATGCAAAAAAGGGTGTAATTCTGCGTGTAATTTTACTAAATTCCATTTGGAATTTTCTATTTATTAATTCCATAGTTCTTGACACGTAGTGTCCTTTTAAAATTATTAGATTTAAAATAGGCTTCAAACATTAGCAGGTAGATTTAAAGATTTGAAAAAAAATTGTTTCTATAAACTGCTGTTTTCTGAAAACTTGAATGGTGATAGTTATGTTTAATTAAGTGCAAATTAAAAATAGTTGCGTTATTCATGCCTGCTGAAAAAATTTAGTGCGATTTTTTATTCGTTTTGCAGTTATATTTGTTAAATGATTTAACTGTAAATTTTCTCCAGTAAATATGTTTAGTTTATGTTATAAGCTTCCAAACGTTTTGCGCTAAAGCATTTGGAGTCAATTTACTTTGATGATATGCTTTACACCGTTGCAGCAATTCTATTTGTTTTTAAATTCCCCATACTCATCATATGCATAACCCATAATTTCCGAAAATAAAAAATGAAGTATAAAAGAGACAATTTTCAGTGAAACTATAGTATTAAATTCCTGTATTATTTAATAATTCATTAATTAACTAGTTATATTGTCATTAGTTAACTAGTTACGTCACTTGCACTGTAATATAGGATTGCAGGTTTAGGTCATTAACTTTAATTTTTAAAGTAAAATGAATGTTTCTATTATAAAAAAATGCGTAGAAACGTTTTCGTTTTTTCTTTGTCTGTATTGTCTTACATTTATCTATTTTTAAACACATTATGTAAAAATATTTGGTAATTGTAAAATTATTATAATACCTTAAAGAATTTTCAAAATTGCTAAAATTTTTAAAACGACCCACAGTTTAAGAAACTCTGATATAGAGGAAAGATCTACTGCGTACTGAGAAACAAAACTTTTCCTAAAATTTACAGAGCAGCGTACTGGCGCATCTACACGAGAAGACAATGTTGCTCAGCGACGCAATTTAGTCCCATCTGCAGATATGTCGCCTAATAATATTTCGTCTACATAATGGGTGATTTTGTTTCTAAGGCACTTTGAGCTAATAAGCCAATCAAAGACGTCAAAGTAGATACGTGATATGATTCCAATAGGAGATCTTCATCGATCTTACAACAAACTTCATAACTTGCAAAGTGTTCAATGCCTTCATTTTTTTCTTAACTTTTAAAATAATTTGTAATAATAGTAATATTAGTAACAATAAAAAAGGAGGTTTAATAGCTGATAGAAAGAAATACTGATTAAAAATGGCGAGGGCAATGCAAAATACGAAAAATAAATAATATTAATAAAGAATAATGAATTAATAATGAAACATATATCTAAATTTACTAACATTATACAAATTGAATTCAATTACGAGTACAAGCTGTAATTCCCTGAAAACAATGCCAAGCCCAAACTTTCTTAATTAATAGACATTTGTGCAGACAGAAATGTGTATGGCTAAATACAAGTGAAATTAATGTAAAGCACAAATAAAGAAATTAACCAAATAATGAACATCATATGCATTATTAACTCACCAATGAATAACTAAAAATTGCTAGTTTCCTTTAGAGGAAGAAAGATTGTTACGAGATAAACCGATTACAATGGAAAAAGGAATATTTAATTTAAATGTTGAATAGCATTTCGTGTAATTTCTTGTCTTTCGATTATAACGAGACAAACGCAATATAGAAAGGATGAGTTATGGAAAAGAGCTTTTTCAGCATTTCAAAATTTATAAATGTTTAATTAGATATTTGCAGAAGGAATTATGTATATATTAGAATATTCCTTCTGACATTGCAACATAACTTAAGAACAGCAAACGTAATTGAAGTAGATGGAGTGGAATACTTATAATGGAAATCTAATACTTATAATGGAATTTAAATGGAGAACTACATTTTCGAGCATCATTATTACAAATATGGAATTTTATTTCAGACTGAAGTTTATTGCTCGCATTATTATTACTTTTTTCGGATTAGGAGGATTAAATTGGGTAAGGATGCAACAAAATTCAATCTTAAATTAAAAAGGAGTAGTAACTGCCTTTATCAAAATATGTCAACAACTACCCATTCATTTCTGCTTGAGAAATATTATTTATGACACTTTGAAAAGGATGTCTCTTTTCATACTCACAATACACGTTGAGTTCCCATCTATCTTCTAAGGCACTGTCTGGAGTTTCAGGATTGTGAGCTCTACAGATTAAAGTTTTTCCATGTTCTTCACTCATAGGACGGAATCGCAATCGACTCATAGTGGAATTTCCATCGCCGGAAATTGTTTCTTTGGCCATGGCATTGAGAGATTCCTGGCCAATCAACCACCATAATCTCGCAGGGGGTCTTGATCCGAATGTCTGACATACTATCTCAAGCTCTTCACCAGAGGACAACGGTCTTCGTGGAGTAATAATTTTCACTTCTTGTGGACCAACTGTAAGTACACATTAATAGAAATGCACACATTTAACCACACAAAGGTTATTTATAAAAATGCTTTACTATTAGTTCTGAAAACAAATTTGATCATTGTAATAATAATATAATTTGTAATAATGATATAATATTAGGCAGTAGTCGTTAGGAAAATAACCTGTGACATTTAAATCAACTGTTCATTGAGAAATTAGAGCAGTTATAATGAGGTAACCATAGATCTTCGTCAAAGTTGAGATTTACAGAGTAAAATAATTTTGTTTCTAAAACTGGACACTGAATGATTTTTAAGTGAAATATAATTCACAAGTGCAATATAAATACAGTTACCTCTTACTAAATAATATAAATCAGTCCACTGTTGAATGTTATCAGTGATCTGTGTTTATGATGCTTTAGTTTTGTGTACTGTACAGAATATTCTATTCATTTACAGATAGTTTGTAGAACATAATGGGAGTCTAAAGGGTATGGCATATACAGAAATAAGACATTGCCCTCTCTCCGAATAAAAACCAGGATCTCTTGTTGCTGGAGTGATACGTTACTATTGCATCACAAGAGAAAGTGGCAGAAATATCTTAGTTCTTAACACGACACACCTTCAATATATATTTTAAGTTTCATATTAAAAGATTTCTGTTGAAAAAAACTCAGTCAGTTGTTTTCTTTGAGATCATTGCTTGGGAATGTGTGATCAGGTATAATCAAATACATCTCGCAGAACGACAATATTTGAAAAAGGTGCTATGAGCAAACAACAAAATTTATGGCAAAATCAATAAATGGAACAACGAGAGAAATAGAAACAGCGTTAGCTGCTGAAGAAATTCACATGTCCGAAAATAAGAAAACATTGTTAAAAGATGACATCCCGTTATGCACTGGTGTCAAAAGTTGTCTTTGGAAATATAAAATAAATTTCCATGCATTCTACTAATTTATTCTTTTTATGAAATGAACAAAACGTGAACCTAATTGTTATTATTTATCCTAATTTAATTAACCTGTTTCTAAAATTCAAACAATGTCAGCATATTATCCAAAGCAATGATGAGCGTTTTTTCATTAACTTCAAACTACCACATCTGAAATCCAATGCAACATTTCAATGCTTATCAAGACAAGGTTCTGTCGTATAATTTGGTAGAATTTTTAACAGGGAGAGCTGTAGAACGTTTAAAAGTAAGAAAAGTATTTACGAAAATGGCAAGCCGGTTGAACATTTCAAGACAGAAAAGGCATTTCGCTTTCATATTGTTGCCAGAAGCGGAACATTCTTGCAGAAGAAGAATTACTGCTTTTCAAAACTGGTTTGAATCAACGACTGGCAATCACAGAAAGAATTTGAATACTAGGAAGCATGGAGTTTGTAGCCACCACAGTTAAAGAAATCTTCCTACTTCAATTTTTGTGAGAAATACCGTTTTTGGAAACGATATTGTCTTTTCACATACATACGTATATGTTATATATATATTCATATAAAAATTCTTTGGGAAATTCTGTAATGTATCAGCAGCAAACCATGTTTTCATGTCATCACGGATAATTATCTTCTCGAAGGATTACTGGAAAAAAGGCAAGAAACAATAGATTGTGCAGTGCTGATCTCATAAAAAGCATGATTCGCTTGAACTGCTGCAGAAGCAGCAAAACTGTTAGGGAACTTGTCTACGATGTACCGCTTTTGTTTAACAGTCGAGTTTCTGTTTTAGCATGTAATTGTAAATTTCATTTCGAAAATTGATTTTTTGTAAAGCGGTTTGTTAATTTTTTTTCCATCGGATTTGATTTGCTTTTCGATTGATCTTTGCTTAACGATTTCTTCAATTTTACTACCAAGAAATTTGTTTGTGTTTTTTTTTAAATACCAACATGAATATGTGTTTTCAAGAAGTTTAAATGAAAGAAATGGAAAGTGTGCTTTAGTTACCATTCCTTACAATATCGTACGCACTTGTGTCACTTATGAGAAACGTTTTAAGCAGAAACGATAGATTTACAGACAATTTTGCGACTTCAGTTTTGTTATAGTAAAAATACAGCAATTTCTAATAAGCTGTTATTAGCCATATTTTAACTTTTTTTACATATTGTGATTGTTGATACATTTACTCCTAATCATTGAATATACATGATAATATAGTAAATTAATAAACTAACGGTAGATTAAATTAATTGTAGTTATAATACAAAATATAAAGCCACATAAATAAAAATACCGTTAAAATACATCCCACTAAGTAAGCTATGAAAGTACAAGTCACTATCTAAAAGGGAATACACATTTTTGCGCTGGGAAGGATTATTATCCGAAAATATAATTGCATTATATATTTTCAGTTAAACTGAATTAACTCCCATTTCGTATTTTCCTTCATTGAAATTCATTTGTTATTGATCACGAAATAAATAATGTACAAATATTTTCCAGAGACAATTGTATACTTTCCTTAAAGGATCTTAATACTTATAATACAATATAATATTTTCTGAAGTAAAAAATATATATCTCTCTTTTATGACACTTACTGAAGCAAATATTACCTTTGTATAATGTTTTATATTACATGCATTCGTATAAAATTTTTTGATACATTGTAAAATGTTTTTGTCTTGAAAGAAGTAAAAACATAAAAAACACGAAAACACTGCTAGAAGAGTTTTGGAAGAGAACTTTCCCTACAGGAAGTAGATGCAACTTTTCTTCCAGGATAAAAGACTTTTATTTCTTTAAAATTTAATAAAATTGCAATTTAATTACCTTTAAAGTTACCAAGCTGGAACTTAATGTTCTAAAACTTTTCCTTGAAAGGAAAAATTACCTTTTGAAGACATTACTTTGCAGTTAGAAGCTTTCTAGAATAATTTACAAAATGTGGAAATATTTAAATGTTTAAATATACAGTAGATTTTTGTCATTTATTAGAACAAAATCTGATATAGATCACATATTTTACATAAATAACTAATAGAAAAGCAATGAGAGAAAAATCAATAATTTAAATTTTTCAAGTCTTAAATGTCACCTTAAATTAAATAATAATAATTCAGATGCTTCAGATTTTTTTTTTACCAATTGCTTCACTTTTTTGATTTACGTTAAAGGAAAAAAAATATGCGAACGCAGCCACAACATTCTTTTAGGAGCAGAACATTATAACTGAAGTAATTTAATAATTTAAGTAGTCATTGTTTATTGATACATAACGTCCATACATAACTGAATTAAATGCTTTTAGTCCAACTATTTAATAATTTAATTATTTTAATTCTAATTCTTATAACTCCTGATTTATCATGTTCACAAACACTACATAATGTTTTACTTCACTTCTGAAATTAATAAATCTACCAATTCAAATTAATGGTCCTCAAATTTCTGATTAACTATTTCCATACGATAATCGAGTTGTATTCAGGATCCTCCAAAGTGTCTTTTCAACAAGTAATACTCTTCCATTCTTTCTTTTATACAACATAAATAAAATAAAAGTATGTTCCAATTTCTGAAACATTCTAATCCTATCTGCCCTTAGTTCCTTTGTAGGAAAGAAAACTCAATGATGACAATAAATCAAACTATAAATTTATAAAACTAATTTCAGAGTATTAATATGTAGAATATTTAAATATTAATAAAAACTTAAATAATTTGAACTTGAAAACTTGAGTTCAGCAAGGGAACGCGGTTACTACATACGTTTAATTTTATTTTCCATTCTTTAACCGATGCAGCTCTTTGTAAAATTTATCAAGTACATTAATATAAACAATTGTTCGTTTCTGAACTAGACGGATTTCTGTTCTGAAACTAGTTGATTTCTGAAACTGATTAAATGATATGTTTAAAGGGAAAGTCAAACCAATATCTATACAGGGAAAAAAAAAAAAAACATGCAGTGATTTAAAAATGCTCTGAAGATAAGGTGGTATAAATGAAAAAAGGTAAGGTAAAAAGAGATTATGATACCTAGATAATAATTATATTTACAGCCTTATTTATGCAATATATGCATGTATCTTTATTCACAAATGCTCGACCTTTGTTAATACAGTTGTAGTTTTACTTTAACATTTCATTTACAAATTCAGCAATTTGTTACCTTGTCTCATTTTATTTAATTGTGCCACACTGTTTTCTCACAGTAATACTTGTAATTTACAATTAATTACATATTTGCGGCTATATTTTATGTGAAAGTGGTATATAATTTTGTAAAAGAAATCCGTAATCCTTAAAAGTTGACAAGAAGTACTAAGACCTGCATTTAATTAAAACGAATGTTTAAGTAATTAGTTTCGAAATTTTAAAAACCAGAATAAGTTCTTTTTTTCTTTTTTCCGGAAGAGAGATAGTTAACAGGATCAAAAGTAATTATATTATTATATTTGGGTTCTTTAATTCAGTTAATCTCCGTCGTTCGCCATAAAAGTGATTCCTGAGTAAATGTCGCTGTGTGGAACATTTGTACAAGAATTATACTTCTTATTTACAAATAAGTGCAACGTTCTACTACGCCGTTTATTTTCAGTGTTAAAAGCTTTTAATTTGCGTTTAAAATGTAATCAGTTTCTTTGCAGCAAAACATATTTTGAAACTTTGTGTCCCACAACAGCGACATAATTGTTTTAATAATAGTACCGTTCATGCAACTAACAGCAGTATACCACAATTCTTTCAATTTATTCAAATCTGCTTTCCCTTTAAATTTCCATCAAGAGATCTATCCTGCAAAAGTTAGCAAAAGTTATTCAACTTTCACGCACAACATTCATCAAACCTCAAACAAGATAAATTATGATATTCAAATGCAGATGTTTTATTAAAGAGTTTGTAAATTGAGAAAATGTTCTATATCTTCCCGAGTACATTAATTAAACTCCAGAGCTTCTCATCTGAAGGACATTAAATTTCACAGACCACACACACAGGAAGGTGAGTGAAAATCTCCGACGAGCAATAATCTGCAAAGCAGCCACTTCCAAATGCGGATAATCTGAGGAAGTGCTAATTGCCCTGGAAAGTCATCAAATCAAGGGTTTCAGCGGAATTTGAGGACTTCAGAATTTTACGAGAGGAACTTTGTAGATTGCATGGCAAATTGGAACGGAATTTCCCGCACGAAATTCGCTTTAAACAGGATATCAAAAGTTAATGCACGCTAGCTTTGTCCACAGTTTCATGTGTGATTTGTCTGAAGGAATTTAAAGGGATATCTTACAGTAAGGCATTCGGATGCGGTTACGAAAACCGGTGTCTCTGAAACTATTTCTCATGCAACAGAAGAAATTTCCTTGTCTGTTTTGTACTAGAGAACTATTGTTCAGTACTATCAGCCTCAGCATGGGAAATATGAAACACGAATACAAATTTATATATGATATATACGTAACTATAACTGTTTCTAATATAATGGAATAATGCATGTTTATACGAGATATGAAACACGAATACAAATTTATATATGATATATACGTAATTATAACTGTACCTAATATAATGGAATAATGCATGTTTATAATATATTCATAATAAATACGTCCATAATGGAGTTAATTCATTCATTAATTGGTACTTTGGAAAACTGAAATGGAAATCTCAATTTGTATTTAAAAATATTAAGAAATTTCAGCTTGTACTCTAACAATTTTATATGCAATTTGTATGTAAATTTTTCATCACATTAATATTCTCTTATTAAATAAATTATCATCATAATCGGAGAAAATATTTCGCAAAATGTTTTTGTTCTATTCAGATGGACAAGAACTTGTATACGATTTTTTTTCTTTTCAATTAATTAAATATTCCGTATTTTAACTTGTTATATTTAATTTTAATTCTCTATTTCTAACTAAGTAGGCAGGTTATTATATTCGCATTACAAAAATATACATTTTATCATTTTGGCAACATTGGAAATATTTTGACAACGTTTTATGCACAAAATGCTTTAGTTTAATTTGAAAGGTGTTTTCTAACTTATCATTTCATATATGTGCATTATATTAGAAAGACCAGCTTATTCTGCTTAAATTCATTATATCTACTCTATCAATTCAAATATAATAAAAATAACACACCATATTTTTAACATAAATGTGATTTCACAGTTATGAATATTCAGGGTGAAGTAAGCGTTGTAAAATTCAAATGAAAATATGATGAATTTTATTCGAAACGATTATCGAAGTGGCGGTGTTAATTTTTCCTTTAATTATATACATTGCATATTATCATACAGAGCGAAAATATTTCAGTTAGGTCATAAAACTCCCTGTGTGAAATGTAACATTCTTTAAGTTCATAAAATTAGGAAACATTATGTTCTCTCCTTGTATATTTAGTTTTAGATAACGTTTTCCGTTTTAGCAACCAATGAAGTGCTTTTTCCTTATTATGATAAAGAAATCTCCAATATACATCTGATATCTTATATCAGATGTATATATATATATATGTTTACTTCTACAAAATGCTATAACTCTGGATGCAAATATAAACGTACTTACGACTCAGATCGATAGTAATCGAACTCGAAACGGGAACTGTAAGATTGGTATTGGATGCTTGGCAAGTGAGCGTGGCCAAGAGATCCTCCCTTTGAAGATTCAGCAAAACAAGCTCATTTTTCACTTGGCCACGACCCAGTACCGTGTAAGAATCATCCAGTAGTGTTGATCCTTTCCACCAAGACAGAACAGGAGTCGGACGACCTTTTGTAAACAATAATAATAATAATAATAATAATAATAATTTAATAATAATAATTTAATAATGATAATAACAATAATATACTGAAATTTCTAACAAATGTGTATTTTCAAATTAATAATGTAATCCTATCGTGTAAATTAAAAAAAAAAAAAAAAAAAAAAAAAAAAAAAAAACTTGGAAATATATTTTTTCTAGAAATTTCCCTGGTTTCTAATGATTCTAAAGTTTCTAATTTTCGAAGCTATTTTTTTTATTGTTTCCATCAAAAGGAAAATTTCTGGCAACAGCCTAAAGTTACATCATTTTTAAATAATCAAAAGCGATTGTTCAGAATATTCTTCAAATTATGGTTAGGATATAATATAACGTATTAAGAATATTCCACAAAATATATCGTTTCAAAATAAATTCTAAACTTCACCTAAATTCGGATACCAATAGTGAGCTTCAGGTAACTAGGAGAACAAAGGTCTTATAAATGATTTTTAGCAATATGAACTTTAATCTAAAAGATGCATTATTTTGCACATAATCATGGACCTTGTGATGCAGTAATTAAAACTTCAGAAGCCATCCCTCTGCTATTTACGTAATTTAGAAAGATTATATTTCTCATACCCTGCTTTATTATAAGATGTAAAAATGTAAAAACAAAATTATTATAATTTAGAACTATTTATGTAGAAGAGAAAGCTCAATAATAGCTAAAATACTCTGCCATACGCATGTGACGATTTTTTTTTCTTCTTTATATTTTTAATTTTATATTTGATTACTTTCTTTCCTACACCTAAGACTAAACAAATTAAGAAGTCTTCATTTTAAATTTTGCTAAGGATAACCAGAATCATTTCTGAATCTATGGAATTTCTTTTTTACGTGTTTCGATATTCAGAATTTATAAAATTTTTGTGAAATTTTGCACGCTTACCTTTTAAATTTTTATTATCAAAACCATTAATGAAATTATTTATATGTTATTGCAAAAGCAGCAATTAAAATTTAACGAACATTCAAAGATCCAGCTTATTAAGATCAACCCAATAATAAATGCAGCGTTTCATTAAGCCTTTCTGCCACCTTATAAATATTTATTCTTAAAGTACACCTTATAAATCAGTGAAAGCATGTTAATTTTAATTTTAGAAACTGTTTTTCATTAATAATGTTTTGGGAAGGATAGAAATCACCAATCACTCTTTATTTTTCACTACAAAAAATTAACAATTTGGCATTTAAAATTTTACTAACGCTTTCTGTACGAACAAATTATAAAATACGTAATTAAGTGGAATTTTCTTCACAGTAAGAGCTTTAAATAAATGAGACTGAGTAGTTGGAAGTTGGAGCAATATAATTAATAAAGTGATAATAATCAAATACCTGATTGAAACTAAAGCATGAGAACAGATTTAATGGATTTTATATAATAGCATCATAAACTGATAAAGTTAAAACTGTTTTGGCAGGCATGTGCATTTTGTGAGCTAAACTAAACAAATGCCAAGGAGAACTATAACATATTGAAAGAAAATATGTCTATGGACTGATTAGCTATTGTTATGCAAATCTAATAAGGAAACGAATCAGCTAATCAGTAGTTTTATATAAGATGGATAAAATTGTGATTTTTTTAATTGAAACATAATTATTATTAAAGATGGCCTTCAATAACTAGAATTTAATTTTAGGTTGATGATAAAACAACGATTTATTAAGCATTAAGTATAAGATACAAATACTGCAGAGATACCAGTGGAAGATAATAGGGTATGTAAAAGGTACTCTGGCGAGGCATTTGTCTCAAAAAGAAATATTTTAAGGTGACTTGTCGACTAAATTAAACTGCAAAATATATACTGATTTAACACTGCGTTTAATGTGTACTAGATGCAAAATGTTAACGCATCGGAAAAGAGTAGGCATAAATTCCTAATTAACAATATTTGTATTACATTGCACGTATATCTTGAACAAGTTAAAACAAATTGTGATCTTAAAAATTAAAATTAAATTAACAAATTAGTAAACACAACCGTGAAAAATAAACGCATGAAGTACTGTAGATAGAAATGCGTAAAAACACGAAAATCAAAATATGAATCTCACTCGTTTTCCGCTTCAAACAGAACTTGTAAAGGCGTAAGTGTGTTATGGCGCGAATTTTAATTACTAATATGTGATTCAGGTCATTATTATTCTAATATTTTTATTTGTATTCATGTGTATTTTAATCTGGAAAAAAAGTATTCTTAAGCTCTTAAGGTTTTATTTAACTCATTATTCTTGAGTAGGAATTGTAACAAAGGCGAGAGACGGTTGCGAGGACACACATCTGGTTTATGGCCTTTCCAACAATGAAGGTAGTAGGGTATGTGTGTCGCCCTTTAGCTAATGCGTGTGAAACGGAAATCGTTTTTCATGTCGCTTTGTTGAAGTTTGCTGTTTTGCGAACTTCAAGACAGTGGGAGGTGTACTAAGTTAGATAATTGGATTCTCTTGGAGCTTATTTTCCGCTTGTTAGTTGGGGGGTCTACTTTTTCTCACGTTATGTGTGCAGATGTTTTTCGGATTGCATTGTCAGATTTTCTGGTGTTTGATTCGTAATGGGTGTGTCATTTTCTCAATTTAGATAACATAAAATTCCGGGATTGGTAAGATTTAATTTTATGATTTTGTTGAAAGCCTATGAACTCACAGAGGCGGAGAAACCGAGTTTTCCTGGGTGCTTGCACCAGACTAGAGTTCATTCTAATTCTGTTTCCTGAGTCTTTCAAGCTAAGAGTAAGAAGAGGAGTGGGGGCTTGACCCCTTGCGGGTCTTGCTCTCGCGGGCGCCGCCTATTGCGTCGGATTTGGAGACATTTGAGTTGCGAAGATGTAAGGCAGTAAAAGAAAAAGTTCGGTGCGGCTTTACCTTCTGCGGGGGGGCTTGCGACTCGGTCTGAGGCGAGGTTTCTAGCCGCTTTCCCGCTGATGAGAATTTGTTCGCACGGAGAGAGTGCTCTACGCACAATTTGATTTTACCGTTTCATCGTGTATTTAGTGATCTTTGAATTGTCATGTTAGAGGCTTTCCAGTTAGAATTGTTCGTCATAGACAGGAGAGATTGGTTACAACTTAGAAGTTTGTGCCAAAAGTGCTCTACCCAAAATTTAGTTTCGCCGCTTCTTCGTGTATTTTGGAGAACTTAATAGTCATGTTTGAGACATTCCAGTTGAAGAAATTTGTCATGAGATACAGATTTGTTCCAGAAGGAGGTATCATGCTTCCCTTGTTCCTGAGATCAATGGACGCTTCTGAAAGTGTTTTGACAGAAAAAAGATTGGACACTAAACATCTTTTCTTTCGCCAATTGTCTCTCACTTAATGGACATATTATATCCTGAATCAATGGACGCTTCTGAAAGTGTTTTGAAAAAAAAATTGTTTTAGCTCATTTCGAAGTGGATTGGACACTAAAGATTCTTAAAGTGGATTGGACACTTTCTTGTTTACGGGTAAATTCTGTGTGTAACCTGCTTCAGTTCTGTTTTTGTTGGATTCATTTTGGCTATTTTCAGAATTTGATTCTTTTTTTGGTTTGAGCTTGAATTGCTTTTGAATTTGATTTTTTTAAGAGTTATTTTTGTTTTCTTGAAAGAATTTCTTGAAAGAATCCAGAAAAACTGTCTTCCATCTGTGAGGGATTTTTAAATTTGTCTACCTCTCTATCTTTTCAAATTACTTAAACGGAAATTGTTTATTTTATATATGTAAACTACTAAATGATTAGAATATTTTGAATAATGACTAATTAATTTAAAGTCTGTAAAGGAAGGTTTAAAGATTTGTTTTAACGGCTTAATTAGTGAGCTATTGAACGTCAAAAATAGTAAACTTAATTAATATGAGTATGTTAATTTTGGAATGAGATATGTGTTATTTTCCATCTTAAGGTATATTAATTTTTGTAAGCTGTAAATGCGTGTGACATTATGTGTTATTTTGCTTAGAAAAATATGTATTGCTGATCAGTTATCCATTATTTAATTATATAATATATTCAAGAATTTAATAAATGTGTGTTTAAAATTTAATTGCATTTGTGTATTTATGTAGCGTATAATTTACTGTGGTCTGTCATGTCCCTCAATTTGTTTGAGCCGGGAGGCTTTTAAGAAACATGGAGTTTAATTGAATTTGGAGTTATTGATTTTCCCTTTACATAGGTTACTCACAACGCAAACCTTAAACGTTAAATTGTACTACCACTATACGATTGATTGATAGATATGATATACGATTGTTTATTTGATTGATTTTTGATATATATTATGAATTTGAATGTTTCATATATATTTTTTTGAGTTAGTTTTGTACGGCACCATGAATCCAAGTTTAAAGTTAAAAGTATTAAAAAACATAAAATTTTCAGATATAACAAGTGTTTGAAACACTAAACTCGGTCTATTAATGTGTTCCGAATACATGTTTAGTTCCTGTAGATAATTTGAGACTTAAAACCGTTTTAAACAAATTTCCGGTTTTGATTAAGCTCGCGGAGCATCTCATATATCGCGGAGCATCTCTCTCTCTCTCTCTCTGTATATATATATATATACAAATTAAATTTTAATTCCAAATAGAATGTCCAAATTAAACTTTAATAAAATTCAAGTCAATTTAACTCGAAGATTAGAAAAATAAATTTAAGAAGTAGATTAGAAAAATACCCTGACACGACTCTGATCCCTAAGAAAATACTGTAAGAATATTGAAAAAATATCTGAATATGTTTTGAAGAGTATTTACAATAAACCCAAATTACCTAAAAAATCAAATACATAGCTAAAAACACATTCACAAAAATGTTAAACGCATTTACAAAAATGTTTTTACAGTAAAAGAAAATTTTACACATTCAAATTTCGTCGTGTGAGGTATAAAATAAACAACAGCAACAAATTTCGAAGTCTTTTCGTTGTAACCGTAACCGAGAGGGCTCTATTGCTTTAAATCTCGAGTGCATACCTTCAAACAACAGCATTTGAAATTTAATTTCGATTGGTTAGAGCGGATAGGCCACTAGGAGTTTAACGGGAAAGTTTACTTATGCCCACCTTGCATATGATTCTATAACATGGCATGTAAAAATATTAGACAATATCTAATTGGAATTTAAAGTATCTCTCATTAATAGAATGTATTTTTGTTAATTTTTAAACAGCATTTTTAAGAAGCTAGATTTTTAAATATTCTAATCTTAATAAAATTAAAAGCATTTACATGTGAAAAAAATAAATTAAGATTATACATTAATGACTAATTATAAAATAATAAATTAAATATTAATCATGCCTCCAGCTGCTTCACAAACAAGGCTGACAGTAGCACCTTCTTCATAAGGTCCAATGAGTCCTGTTAAAGTGTTGTTCTTGCCATCTTTGATAGTAAGGCTCTTAGGTGGTACTAAAAAATAAAAGAACTGTATAAACTTTAAAGTAGTTTTCTTTACTGCTTTAAAAATAGAAAATTTCAAATTAAAAATTTCAGGCAGTGTTACGCATTTCAAGTTAAGTAGAAAGTTATTTTAAACTACTAATTCCTTGACTTTAGCCACGAAGCGATATATATTACTCGTATGTTATACGTAACATAGTCATGTTTTCTTCCATGAGAACATTGAGGCATAACGGAACTTTCAAATGTCTTAATAAAAATATTTAAAGCAATAATATTTTCAATCATTTTAGTTGTTTTAAAATGAGCATTTAAAAAGCCAATAATTCTTTTATACTTTGTAAAAATAATGTGATAATTTTTATGTATGATATAAATGTACAGTAAGCGCAAAATTTATCCCTCCTTCAAATCGTCAGACTTTCTGCTTTTCCGTTCCTCTGCAGAAAATAGATTTAATACTAATTTTAAACATCTTGAACATTGAACTCTTGACTTTTAAGTATTAGAGACTATTATTATTTCGCCCACCAGTACCCGAGCGGTGCAATCGCCGAAGACTGGTAGTTCGGTCCGAATTTCGAATCCCGTGAACGGGCTGGCTGCATGGGCGTTTTCGTGGTTTTCCCCATGTGTAACGTGTATACCAGCCAGTTTACCTTAGAAAGTCCTCCACGAAGGCATCCCTTCCCTTAGGCAGATAGCCCTAGTGTGCTTTGCCGTATTCTCAGTACAACATACACCATTATTTTTCCAGACCATACAATGTGATGAATCAACAGCTTTCTCACCAGATTTCAAAACTCACAGCTACCATGCGCTAACTGGAATGTGCTACCACTTACTTCACAGCGGCAGTCACAAGAGATGCAAAAAGTTTTTATACTTCAACTTAAGAGAGGCCCACATCGGCCGAGCGGTAAAATCGCTGAACATTTGTAGTTCGGTCCAAGCATCGAATCCCGCGAACGGGCTGGCTGCATGGGTGTTTTCGTGGTTTTCCCTACGTGTAACAAGTATAAGAGCCAGCAAGTCCTTCACGACGGCATCTCTCCTTTTAGGCAGATAGGCCTCGTGTGCCTACGGAGCTATGGGAATATGTGAAAGGGAACTAGTCATTCCTCGCGTACAGTCGACACAACACAAGCTCCTCCTAGGCGCACCAGCGACCGAGCGGTAAAGTTGCTGAACACTGGTAGTTCGGTCCGAGGTTCGAATCCCGCGAACGAGCTGGCTGTATGGGTCTTTTCGTGGTTTTCCCCATGTGTAACGTGTACACGAGCCATTTTTCCTTAGAAAGTCCTCCACGAAGGCATCCCTCCCCTTAGGCAGATAGCCTAGTGTGCTTTGCCATAATTAAATAAACCAAACCAAATCATTAAGAGACTTAACAAATCCAAGGGATATTAAATTACCGTCCACTGCACTTCCGGGCCCACTAGTGGCCGAGCGGTAAAATAGCTGAACACTGGTAGTTCGGTCCGAGGTTCGATTCCCACGAAAGCGCTCGCTGCATGGGCTTTTTTGTGGTTTTCCCCAAGTGTAACTGTATACTAGCAAGTTTCACTTACAGCCCTCCACGAAGGCTTTCCTCCTCTTAGGCAGATAGCCCTCGAGTGCTGTACCATAATCAAATAAACCAGACCACTGCCTTCAGCTCTGGGTCAGATGAAGAAGTTATTACTTTTTACGGAGCAGGATATTTGAAAAATTAACTATGCCTTTCCTGGATTCGAACTCAAATCACCAGCTGAACGTTTCAACCACTTTTACAACGAGAGGACGCATGAGGATGCAATAATTTCTTAAAGACTTTCCATGCGTTTACATAATCTGCGTATTTCGTTGCATTTTCACAGTATAGTTTTTCTTGAATACAATATTCTGAAACCTTTTCTGGAGCAATACGTGACCTATCAGTCTATGATAATCGATAGACTTTAAAATGTTTTTGACAATACACCGAAATAAAAATAAACAATTTTCGCAATTAAATAATTCAAGAAACTAAGTTCTTTGCCAGATATTCGGTTTATCTATTTTTACTCGATTTTTTCGAGTCAAACATTGGCTGATATATTATTATTTTTCAAAAACATTTATTAATCATCAAACGAGGACACATTCAAGAAAACTTTTTAAAAAATCTAATTTACTATTAAGCATGCATAACATAAAAGCTAATCATCTAAACATTTTTGGCTGCAAAAAATTTTTGGTGACTTTCAGATTTCCCAACCATTCACCATTGCAAATTTAAAATTAAAAGAATTTTTTAATGAATACGATTAAAGGAGATGATAAAAAATACACAAAAATGCCGATGAGAAAACTTATAATAAAATAACATTAATAAATCGAACAAGGACAAATGATTAAAAACAAAATTTTAAAATAAAAATATAAAATAATTTTGAAATGCAGAAAATAATGGACTAAGGGAAATTTTATACTAAGCTGTCAAACGAAAACAAAGTATAAAAACATAAAACAAAAATTAAATGATGAAGATAAATTTTATAACAAGGATTCAAACGAGGGCAAATTGTAAATTTCTCGTAAAAGATGTATTAAAATTGAAGAATGAGGGAAACTGAAAATGCATATAAAAAAGAGCAATAGAACAAAAACAACAAAAATAGTTGCACCGAAAACGGGACGTCCTTAATTAAAAAGAAGAAGAAGAAGAATAAGAGTATTAGATTTTTGTTCAGCTAAACGCTTCAAAAGTATTTTCTTGAAAATAACATTTATAACGTCTTTCGAGTTGACCGAGTTGGAAGGGCTCATTTTGCATTTCTATTCTTGTTTACACTGTCTAACTGCTACGTGACAAAACGCACTGCCATGCCTTTGTCGTCTTGGAACCATTAGTAAAAATACCCTTTGAATAAGAGTCCAAAGGTGTAAACGTGATATCGTTGGTTAAAGGATAATACGTCAGATGTCGGTCTGAGGATCTCCCACAACGGAACTCTGGAGAAAACTTTGGTTCGCCGTGTCTTTCGAACTCCTCCTCGTTGCTCAGATACGTTACGCTTACAAATATCCATGCCGTCACCGGAATTTAAACCCGGGCTCATTGGTACAGCAGTCAACGTCACTAGCCCCTATACCGGCTGGGCGACAATAATCTTTGACAAAAATAATGGAAAATATCTGCCTCAAAGCTACGAAATCGGAGTATTTAGGTGTAACGGAGACTTTATGCCCATTAATTGAAGCCGAATCACTTCGAATAAATTTTTAACCACAACGAAGTATTCTCATATGCTCACAAAAAATTATATGAACTGTGCTATAATGTTTTAAATAAATTAATGAAATTAGTTATGTTTGCTTGGATTAGTTTACCTAATCTCAAGGTATACCCACAGCAAATTTTGATCTCATAATCTAGCACTCAACGTAAATATTGGCAGTGTCTTCTTAAAAAGATTTCACAGTTCACTATTTTTGCATAGTTCGTTATTGGACAATGGATTACAATATTAACTTATTTCTACGCACGCAGGGAGTACATTTGCAGTTCATTGACGTAACTGTAATAGAGGCACATACTTGTTCAAAATTAAGTGGATTATGACGATTTTGAACTTGTAGAATTATTAGGTTAGTTTGATGCTGGAGAAGTAAAAAATAAGCAGTTCCCTCGCCGGGACTGGACCTCTAGAATACGTGACGAGTGTACTACTGTGACCAGGCCCACACCAAAGCCGTCGTGCAAATGTCTAGCGAGCGCCTTTACGTTGTGACGATATTAAAGGGACATTGCATATGGTTAACATTTAACATGAAACATTAACATAATGATATGAAAAACAAAAAAAAAAGGTTACATTTTATCTTTTGTTTAAATATGCAAACATATTACATTTTGTTACGTAAAAATGTCATATTTATGTAAAAATGTAATATTCATACATTATATATTTTTTATATGCAAACATTATATATTTTTATATGCAAACATATTACATTTTTATATGCAAATATATTACATTATTTAAGCACAAACATTTTGTGCTTTGTTAAAACCCACACTCAAACATATTTATTGAAAAAATTATACACACATTTATGTTATAAAAAGCCCCCCAACCGGTACAGTGGTTAGCGTTGCTGACTACCGTGCCGAAAGAAAGGCTCGGGCTCGAATCCCAGAGGAGACATGAATGTTGATAAATGTATAGTGTCCCTGCGGCATGAGGTCACTCTAAATATGCGAGGCGAAAGTTCTCTCGTAAGGTTGGTGGTAGGGGAAGAGGGGTGGGAGACCTTCGGTCCCATCCCTCCCGAGGGTGCTCTCCATCAAAATTGGAGGCGAAACTGAACTAAATTGCACTGTCACATGTAAGGTGTTCAAGGCTGTTGCCAACGACCGTATCTTGCGTTTCTTGCCACGAGGAATTTCTTGGGCTTGGGCTGACTATACGTCAGACAAGTGATCAATAGTCAACAACAGCATGTTATAAAAAATTAGCACTGCAAGCGAAGCGAAATAATATACTAAACGCATTGGATACCAAATATATTCCTGAACACTATTTATTATCTTAAAAATAGAAACAAATTAATTTACGTATCCAATACGTTTACACTGAATAAATTGTTGTTCGCAGCGTAGTTTACGACAAGGTTCAAGCTGTGATTACAACAAGGAACAAAAAAAAAATGCTCTAGGGCTGATGTCCAGAGATATATCCAAAATTCTTCTCTGAACACCACTGTGTTGTTGACAACGATATTGACTTAAGAGTTTCAACCGGCGATGCTACATTTCCTCCAAAAGTTTGCAAAAAATGCAGTTCGTGCATAAGATCTATACTATTTATATCGCTTTGATTTTTATCAGTTAATGCTTTTTTCAGTTTTTGACATAAGTTGAACTGATCCTGTAAATATATGTGAACGAAAATACGTGATGCCGATGCGTATGTAAGAGTACAGGGTGCGCCGTAAACGCTTTCGACAACTTGCTTTGTCCTTATTTTGTGTCTACTCTTGCAATCGTATTATCATTTTGTGATTTTTTTTGGTGACTGCTTGTTGTTATTGTTATTCTACATAAACAAGGTGAGTGCAGTTGGCAGTGTGTCCTCCGGTGGAGGACGAACAACATACTTTTATTATATTAAACTTAGGTTAGATTTTTAATTCAGGAAAGCGACGATCTGAGCATAATTACCCAAATTTTTTTTTGTTTTTTACATGAACCATTTGTTTATTAAACTAAAATTTATTACCTTTTTAGAAGAAAGGATTGACATATTTACTAAGTACCACTGAATTTAAAATATACCTATTTGAGATATGAAGTGACCTAAAAATATATAAGGTAATAAAAATCTGGCCATTTTCCGATTTTTAGCTTTGCGGAAAACCGAAGGAATATGCTTCGTTATTTCATTTGTCTTAAACACATACTTTAAATTTGATTTATTTACTTTATTAAACAAAGAGTTCTACCACCGCCTTGAATTATTTTGCACTATAATATATTTTCCAAGTATCCCTTTCCCCCTGGTTCATATATTCTTTCCCGGTTCATATATTCATCGCCGGTTCATATATTTTCCAAGCAATGGTTTAAGGTATACTCACGTTTTCAGAAGTAAGGTAAAATATTTCAAACAGTGACGTTCCGAGGGTTTTTAAGAAGCGTTTTACGCAACAGTTCTTATAATAGTTATTTTCTACTTTTATTTTTACTTCTACTTTTTCTGTTTTTATTTTGTCCCAGATAACGAAAGACAAACAGAAAAAACTGTCTGAGCATCAGAATGTAATGAAGAAAACGAAAGTAGAGGAAGACTTAATAAACCAAACGTTTAAAATTACTCAGTTTTTCTAAAACCCAATGAATACCCAAGCTGACGCTACTAGCACTAGTTGTCCATAGACTTCTCAGCTACCATTGAAATTAGTAAAAGAACCTAATAATCAGAAAGGGAAAGTGTTTCACCCGGGAATTACCTTCAATTTCAATGCAGCCGGTCTAAAAAGCAGAAGAAATACTATTGAAATCTACAATTTCTGCAGTAGATACGCATTCGCCTGTGGCTGGTGATTCCGGATTATGCAAAAGACCACTATTGCGATCCCAAGTTCAAGCCTTAATAGAAAATGGTCCTGAATATTACCAAAATCTGCTTTCGAGTTTCAGTTTCCCAAAAAACAAAAAGGACGTAAATTCTTTTAGGTGTACTTTTGTCGAATCTTGCCAAACAACGAAATAGTTAATCCGATTTCTTAGAACGATTACGAAAGATTAAACCTGTTAATTAAGAATTTCGAGTTTTATTAAAAAAGAGACTAAGCATTGGCGCGATTATTATTGAATTGTTATTGAAAGAATTGTCTATGCCATTCAATTTTTAGCCAAATAAAACTTAGCCTTCCGTGGTTCAACAAGTTATTCCTGAGAAATAATAATTTTTTAAAGTGTATAGAAATGATCACAAGATTTGATCATGATATGTCTGTATATATTAATAAAATTCAAACTAAAAAAAATAATATGCTTCATTACCTTGGAGATAAAATTCAAAATAAAAACAATTAGTTTATCAGGGGATAATATAAAGCAAATTATTTAAAAAAGGTCAAACATCAAAGCATTTCCCTATTTTACTTCATTTTACCGCTGTTGACAGCCATCAAGAGCAGATATCAATTTGTATGAGGTATCTTAATTTAGAAAATACAGACATCAGTATTGAATAAAGGTTCTTAGTATTTTGTATTAGAACAGACACGACCGGTGGAGGATGAACAGCATTCTTATTAAAGTCTTTAGAGAAAAATGGTTTAGATATTAGTAATTTACGCGGCCAAGAATACGACAATCGTTCAAACATGAGAGGTAAACAGTTTTCGAGTAATTATGCCCAAATAGTTGCTTTCCCGAATTAAAAAGTTCACCTAAGTTTAACATTATGAAACTGCACTTACCTTTTTCATGTGGAAAAACAATAACAACAACCAATTACAAAAAGCTAAATGTTGCGCAGATTACTACGACTGCAACGATAGACACAACACAAGGATTAAGCAATTTGTCGAATGCGTCTACCGTTACATATGCAGCGGCATCAAATATTTTCATGTTCAAATAAGACAAAAGAGATCACCAGAGACGAAATTCTTCCCTGATTATAACTTTTGGTCAAATAAAACAGTGTGCTAAAAGGAAGGGGCACTCAGAACTGGCAAGTCGAGGTTGTCTTCACACAGTTAAACGCCCCAATCTCTAAAAGCCGCTAACCTATCGGTCGAGCCGACGAGTTAAGACTAAGCTGAGTCGACAGGATTACTCAGCAACTCACATTCCAGCTCCCCGTTCTGGAGGGATGAAAAACTTATCTGCTATAAAATGGCCCCTAACTCCGGACAACAGAACAAAGTCACTTAAACACTATCAGACAGAGCGGGCCACCAATCCGGCCTGCTAATACTACGTCATGGTATACAGACGTCGGCTTTAGACCCCCCAGGGGGAAACCAAGGAAGGATATGAATATGCAGCTTTGAGGCTCCAGGCGCCCATTGGAAACCTCAAGCAGTTTAAAAGCTAGCTGAATTCGCTAACTCCATCGACGGGGTGTTTCGCCCCGAACAGTCATGAATATCTGACTGTATAGCTTCACCACGACCAATGGACAAGACAGCCTGAAACAGCCATCGCCAGCGATAACTCCAGTCTTGTGGAGATTGATTATTAAACACCCGTGGCCGAGAATTCTAGGTACAGATCCTGATCAGTAGCTCCCCAGGTTTTACCTGAGTCGACTCTCGGAAGGGTTACAGCCGAAAACATCGCTGCAAAAACATCGCGGACGAAAACGTTGCAGAAAAAACAACGCAAGGCAAAAACATCGTGATACAAAACATCGTGGGAGAAAACATCGCACAGAGAAAGCATCGTGGGAGAAAACATCGCACAGAGAAAGCATCGCAGTTCTAAAACATCGTGGTACAAAATATCATCATCGAAATAAAGCGGCTTAAAAACTTCGCAGTTAAAAATCATCGTCGTCGAAAATATCGTGGTAAAAAATAAAGTATCTACAAATCATCGCCTGATGATAACATCGCAGACATGTTTTTTTCAGGCTTTAATAATTTTAAATGGATATTTCCATAATGATTTGTGAGCGAAAGACGGAAAGAAGGATAATTTTTAATTTCACATTTTCATTAACTACTCAATTTTTTTCTGAAAAAGTAAGAAGGAAACTTAAGCATAGAAAATTAAGGCAACTTATAGCACTTAATAGAATTTTAAACTGACATAGTTAACTAACAAAGGTCATTAACAAATCTTTTTTTATAATGTTTTAATGGTAATTTTTCATTAAAAGTATAATCTAAAAAAGATTAGAAAAGGGAAGCTAGGTAACTGCATGATCTTATCTATAAAAAATTGCTAAATTAATTATGAGATTATTTTTTTTTCACTTTTATCAATCTAATACTTTTTTATAATGAAAATTATTTCTTGTTCTGCTTCAGTTTATGCTTAAGTATTAAGTTTCCTTCTTACTTTTTCAGCAAAAATTTATTAGCTAATAAAAAATAGGAGAGTAAAAATTATCTTCCTTTCCATCTCGCCTCACAAATAATTATGGGAATATCCATTTACAATTATTAAAGCCTGAAAAAAGCTTTTCTGTGATGTTATCGTCTTGCGATGATTTGTCGATACTGTATTTTTTACTGCGATATTTTCGACGGCGATGTTTTTAAACTGCGAAGTTTTTGAAACACTTTATTTTCGACGACGATATTTTGTACCACGATGTGTTAGAACTGCGATGTTTTCTCCCACGATGTTTTGCAGCACGACGTTTTCACCTAGAATTGTTTTCTCCGCGACGTTTTCGTCCGCGATATTATCGGTGGACTCCCTCGGAAGGGCGTTCAAATAAGAAAAGAATTTTTATGTTCAGACAGGGACCAAGACAATGGCGCTGTCGTGCGCCGTACGAACTTGCACCTACTGTCAGCGCGGGTAGGTGCAAGGAAAGTTGCGAAAGCATGCAGAAAGGAAGGATAAAACACTTTATATACTCCTCCTTTTAAAGATCCACTGGGGATTAGGGTACCCAGTAATTTTGGGGGTGAAGAATCATTACCCAACACCTATTAATTGAGGGGCCACTGTAGAGTTAGATTATTTTTATTAGGTTAAATATTAATTAACCTAACAAAAATAACCTAACTCTACAGTACTACAAATTTTATTATTAGGTTATTTTAATGCTGGAGACGCGAAAAATGAGCAATGCCCTCGTCGGGACTCAAATCACGACCTCTCCAATACGTGCCGAGTGGCCTACCGTTACACCACTTAGGCATGCATAAAATAGGGCGAAAATGTCTTATAAACTAAATCTTTTATTGAATCTTTAAAACAGTCTAAAACAGCGTCCATTTACAGATTAAGATTTACTTACTTTATATACTAATATGCAGAGTTAATTTGTTGCGATCTAAAACTCCGTATAATTTTAGAAACTTCAGACTCGCATCATATTGAATGGACAAAAATTAGCACTAGTGAAATCAGTTATGGTATTCTTTGATTTGCTTTTAGGCAGGGACTAAACACTACCACGAATGTTCATAATTTTTAGATACTTATTACTTCTGATGGCATTTGAAACAAAACATAACAAAAGGAAAAAATAAGAAATGTACCAAATTTGTGTTAACGAAAGCTCTATTTTAGTAAAATTTAAAGTTAGATTTCATTTCAATGTTTTTTAAATAATACAAAAATGCACCAGTACATGTAATTTCACTATTGATATCAATTCAGCGAATGTAGCTGTACTCATTCACTGCATTCGAAAGGGTCTGGAGACTTCCTTTGCTTAAATATTGATCCTAGACATGCATGAGACTCTCTTCCTTTTAAAAAATTCTTAAGAGAACATAAGCAACTTTATTAGAAAGCTTTAAATACCGTAAGTTGGAAGAGTTCTTAAAATATAATTAACTTTGAATCTGTCAGAATTTAATAAAATAACCACTGCGTTTCATTAGTTAAAACAATACATTCCATATATTTATGTAGCAAATTCTCAGAGATATACTTAACAAATGCATTCAAAGGGTGAATATCAAAAGTGCTTAGTTCAAAAGGTTAACTGTCAAAATGGTAATTTTTGTGTTAGAGCTGTTACCTAAATAGCGGCAAGACGACTAAGCAACGTTTCAAACTCCGCCAAATGATATAATTGGGAATATCGCATGGGGATTTTCCATATTTTCTCCATGCGTAATGTGAATAAGAGCCAGTGCTCCTTAAAATCTTCTCCACTAAATCATCTATTCCCTTAAATGAAGAGTTATCCTGTGCTTTGCACTAATCCAAACAATAAGCTGTTAAATCATTCGAAGTTCAGACTTGGTGCGTGAAGACGCAGTAGCTCCTCGCTCCCTATTTTTTGACTTAGCTGATTTTCTTGCGTTTTAGTCTATGTGTCATATGTTTGATCAGATAGCCTGACTTAGTAAAAGTAGGCGGCCAGTGCATCTCTGATTCAAAATCCGGTTACGAACACGTGCAGTGCTGATAAGGACCACGTGTTTCTGAGACTCCTTTGCCATTGCTTTATTTTTCTTCTTCTTTTCCCCTTTTTAGGAATTTCGTTCTCCTGATGAGGAGGGACCTTTAGCTGCCCTCGAAATCGTCTGAGTGTTTTAATATACTTACGCTAAATACAAGGTTGTTATTGCGACTTTGATAAGCTGTTAAATGTTTTAAATTTAACTCTAAGAAAATAAATTCGCTTTCAAATACTTCCTCAAGTTCTGTATGCAAAATATACGTTTTTTTTTTTTTTTTTTTTTTTTTTTTTTGGAGGGGAAGGGTTACTTCACTAAAACGTTCTAAATTTTGTTAGTCTTTGGAGTTTTGTCGTGTCTTTAAAGCATTCTTTTGTTTTCTGGTTACAGTGCATAACATAATGTACTTTATGCTCTTTTATTCTTTATGTATATATATATATATATATATGTATACTGTAAGGGAGTACAGAAGAAAAATAAGAAATTTAGAACCAAATTCACAAAGACACGAAAGAAGTGAAGTTCAGTACGAAGTTCAGTAAAATCCAAAATTCCCCAAAAATACGTTAAAGAATCAACCAATTGTCACTATGTAGAGACATTAGGCTATTTTGAGGCCGGAGAGATGATAAATTAGCAATCACCTTTCCCTGCAATTGAACCACGGACCTCTGAAATACCGGCTCAGTGTGCTGATCACTACATCACGAAAGCACGCTAGCAAGGCGGGAGAAATACCTTATACACTTCGCTAAATACAAGGTTGTTATAGAAACATTTGGATGTAGAAACATTTTGGATTTTTTTGGAGGCCGAAGAGATGAAAAATTAACAACGCCTTCGCCGGGAATCGAACCGCGGATCTCTGAAATACCGGCTCAGTGTGCTGACTACTACACCACGAAGGCACGCTGGGAAGGCGGAAGAAATACCTTATAACTAAACCAAAATAATTCTCGAAAGCTAAACATATTTGATATAAGAAAAGTACAAAATATATAGGAAGAGGGAATGCAAACAAAATCAGATTCAACGTTACCAGGAAGAGATAGATCAGATTCGTTTGAACTGCTTCCACCAGGAGTTCTCTCAATCACTGAGTTTCTGTCTATCCAAAATTAGCAGAATATATATTGCGCGGAAATATTATTAGGATAATTTTGCTTTAAAATAAAAAAATTGTGATAGTATTATATAGCTTGTTGTTGTTACCTTGTCCGCATTACATGGAACAATGGTTGCCAGAGAATGCTCCAAAGTGAAGTTGGACTTCTATTTTCCACCCCAATTTTGAGGGAGAGCGCTCCAAGGGTCTCCCAGTCCTCTCCCCTTCCACCAATCCACATGAGAGGACTTCGACTCGCCGCATATTTAGAGTGCCGCCATGGCGCACCGATACTATACATTTACAAATATCCATGTCATCTCCGGGATTTAAACCCGGGCCCTCGGTACTGCAGTAGGCTCTCCTAGCTGCTAGATAACACCGTCTGGGTGACGTTATATGCTTCAGTTTTTATATATGCAGTGTTGGGTTTTTGCGAAAAATGGGACTAACTCACTATTTAGTCAAGACCGAGAAAACTATTGCTTGGATGACGATAGGTGCGAAAATCAAAACTGGCCTGATAATTAAAAACATCATTTTTATTTTGCACAGAACCAAATTATTCAATTAGAACAACACTAGAAATGTTACAAGCGCCCCACAATTTCCACATACGCAGTTTACATTTCAGATAATAAAGAGAGAAGGCAAAGCGAAACATGTCGTTTAATCTAAAAGCAACTGGCAAGAAAAGCAACGCGTACTCACTCAATACCACCTGTAGGTGGTATTTTTTGATACTTTGATACTCTGGTTGTTTATTCTGGAATGCAGCGGGAGATGTACTACTCCCGCTCTTTCCAGATTCCGGAATGAATCCCCTTACAGTCCTGACATATGTAAAAGTCCAAAAAATGAAGATTACCAGTTGAGATAGTCTTGTAAAAGTAATAGTGAAGTGAAGCCCTGGGCTTCGATGATCAGCAGGCCATGTCTGGGGCAGTTGCAAAAGGCCATGGAGGTGAGAAAAGCTGGCCGGAACACATGAAGAGGTTTATATTGCGTAAACTGAGCTCTCATTGGTCAGTTTAGGTAGACTGTAACATGTGAGCGGCGATTGGGCGAAGAAGTTTATCTTCTTCAAGAATTTCGTAACTTAAGATATTGGCGAAATTAGCCGGGTTGTAGCTAATCGCTCTGTTGAAGAATTTTTCATTGACGCGATTAATAAATTCTTGAATTTGTTCTAAGTTTAAATCCGAGTGCAGACTGCAATTTCCGACGAAGTGGAGAGTCCGGTGATTATTCTTAAGAACTTAAAGCTCTTTATAGTCCTTGTCTTTGCGTTTGCCCAGACAGGAGAAGAGTATGTGAGAATCGGTCGAATAACGGTAATATAGTTTCTTTTTCAGATGTAGTGATATCTGTTCACATTTTAACAGCAGGAACAGTCTGAACATAATTTTGTATGCGTTTCCACAAACTTGGGTCACGTGATCGTTCCATGAGAAATTCCTATTGAAGATAACACCGAGGTAGTTTGCTTTCTTCACCGTTGGGATTGGGGAGCCAAAAAGGGTAACTTGTGTTGTAATTTGCTTACTGCAGTTGTATTTCTAGCTGAAATGTCTTTGTATTAATCCTGAGCAGCGATTGGGCAAACGTTTACTGCAAAGCGGATACTGCAGAAAAAGAGTGAGGTGACCGCAATGATGAAAAATGGTGCAAAGCGTGTTTTTGAATCAGGGATGTGTTTAATTAAAATTTATGAAATTGGTTGCATTTAAGTTTAATAATATTGCTTCATTTTTTATATTTTACATATGTATAACTCTATAAAGGAAATTTTAAAGAATTAAATGCTGAAACTGATATATTGAGAAAAATTAACAAGTTAGCAACTATTTTATAGCTATACAAATTATAATCCAGACTCCTGACCCATAGATGAATATATATGTCATAAAATATAATGCTAAGATTACTGTTGAACTTGCTTACTTCAGACTCCTATTTTATTGCGAAAAATCTGGTCCCCATTTTAAAACATCATTATTTCATTAAAATTTATAAAGTTATTGTTGTCTATTTAAACTTCAATTTTTAGATAAATATTTAATTTTACGCAGTGCTTCACAGTATCAGAATTTAAGTAATCTTAAAATATTTAAGATATTATACACGTATTACAAGAATGTTATTTTTATTATTTTTCTGAAATATAAAGAAAATATTAAACTTCATTGTAAAAACACAAATGTGAACGAATTTGTAAATTCTATGTATTTCTATGATTGATAACCAAATTTCCTTAAATATACAAATATTTCTGTAAAACTGTCAGAATTTCATTTTTCCTGCAAGTATTCCTTCAACTGCATTAAAAAACATCGAATTTATATGAAATAAAATTTAGTTTAACTGCAAAATCTCAAAAGCTTATTTTTTTTTATTTTACAAATTTAAATTTAAAAATGGTTATTAAAGTTGTAGCTCTATGACTCAGCTCGAACATTTATTATTTGTTTTTACATCAAAATTTATGATTTTCACTACTGCATTATTTATTTCTTGGCTATGTTTTCCTTTATCAAAGAGAAATGAACTAACTAAAGATTCCTTTACCTAATTAAACTTTGATTAAAACACCATTCCACTGAGACGCATTCTTCATTACTTAAAAATATTATGCAGCAACATCGCTCATCTACAAGAATTGCATATCATAAGAAAAAACTTTTGTCGAAACCTAATTTATTTACAGCATATATAGCCTAAGTACTTTTTTCAAAAAGGATCAACTTTGTATAAAAGACAAAACAATATGAATTTTAATGTCTTTTGGGCATCGGAAAATAACAAAGGAACTATAAACTTGTTTGAGAATATAATAATAAATAACTTTAATTTCTAACATTTCGTAAAGAAAGCTAAGTACGAGAAATAAAAATTAGCAACCGAGAAGAAATATTAAATCAAATATCTCTTATTAACCAAACAATTAAGTAATAAACATAGTGTAATATAAAATATTTGTTTTTAAATAAAAGAGCATCTTAAAGTCTGTTATTTCTTCCTTTTTCCTTTAAGTGACTTACAACATAGTTACACAAAAAGGTAAATAAACAGATGTTATAGTGTCCGAGATGATTCGACCACTGGACACTGGCAGTTCGACTTAGGTTCGAATCCTATTGAAAAAACTAGTTGCATGGTTATTTCCATGGTTTCTCCCATGCGCAACGGGAATGTGAACCAGTTGTTTTTACAAAAGTCTTCCATTAAGTGAACCTGACCTTAGACAAATAATTCTCGTATGCCTTTTTATAATCAGATAAAACAGAAAACAAAAAATTTATTGTACTATGTGACTTTTTGTTTTCAATATATCCCATCTATAGCCGAATTGATGACTTCTGAAAGCTACAAATCCGATCTCTCTTCAAATCTAGCTTATGTGAGATCTCCATGTGTGTTTCCTGGATTTTCCCCTTTATGTGAATAGTAGGAAATTTCCCTACACGATTCTTCAAGAAAGCATCCCTTCCTGTTTACAGATAACCCATGCAACCTTTGTCGTATTAGAATGAACAAGTAAGGACAGGACACATGCACAAATGTTTACCCACAGAAACCACGTTGATGAGTGTCGTATTTTTATTGCTCTTTCTTTCTCACTTTGCGATTTAGCCTGATGCACTTAGTCCGTATTTGTGTTATTTTGCTTAAATTTTAGAGCTTTATACATATTTTAATTCTTTACACAGTCCATCACACAATCCCTTGAGCCGTCTGGATGACTTACGGAAAGTTGATTTAGTGCGTACGTTGCTCATAGATTTGGCGAGGGGTAACTTGGGTTATTGCATAAGAATGGGAAATTTGTGTTTTAGTTTTAGATTACTATTCTGCTAAACAGCACACAGTATACAGCGGCGTTCTTTAATACAAATCTATTTTGATAAAAATTACTTTAACATTCTGATCTTTCAAAATTATTGTATTGAGACCAAACTGAATTAAAATAAAATACTACTTTGATTAATGCTTTTGATAAACCGAATATAAAACTGGTAAAAGAGCTTGAAACTTACAGAAGTCATACAATTGTTTAATTCGTTTCCAAACAAACGGAATCGAAGTACGTTTAAAAAAGAAAGATATAATTCAAATTTCATTTCATTAACAAATGATATGAGCAAACGTTATAACAAAACATCACATATAAAACTCGTCCAGTGCCGCTTTTCGAAAATAGAATTGAAGGCAAAGATGATATAGGTTGTCTATAAACTACATATATGTCTAATATAATTTCTGATTTATTCAAAATAAATCTATGAAATAATAGTAGTGTTTTAAATAATTAAATATTTAAACTTAAAGGGTGATGCCTGTTTTATATTAGAAAAAGCCTTATTTTGTTAACTTTAGTGCTCACTTTTGAGACAAAGTTTGAGTTATATTGGGAAATAAAGTGATAAAATAACTGATCCACTTAACCAGAAAAATAAATAACTTAATGTTATTTATTTATTAATTAATTTCGCTTAATTTTATCAGAGAGTCTAGAAATATATATGCAATTTTAAAGTTGGATTTAATCTGCACTTTTTAATTCTATCATTCTCATTTTCATACAATTCATACCATAGAAAATTTCATGCGTTCTCTTATTCGCTTCGTTAGAGTTTCGGAGGCTTACTAAGGTAGCGCAAGGAAGGCCGGCACCTGTGCACCTGCGCACCTCATAGGTACCCGGCACCTGCACACCCCATAGATGTATATTTTGAACTTTGAACAATGTCTTTGTAATTGTTAAGCTTCGGTAAAGTGTTGAGGAAGAACACCTGGAGGTTGTCTGAGCACTTCTCATCTAACACCAACCTCTTGAGATGACTTTCGGATCGCCGTGTATTTTGAGTGTCACTTTGCTGTTCAGACACTACGCGCTTCAAAACACCATACCAACCCCAGGATTCGAACCCGAGACAATTTTTACATCAATAAACTTAATTAATCACCATACTGGCTGGGTGGACATACAGAATTGTTCAGCTAATTGCTTTATCAACTGGTGTAATTTTGAAAGCTTTGAAATTTTGAGCTTTATGCGTCGGAAAACTATTCTGCATTGAAAAAAAAATAATGTACATATTTAACATAAATGATTCATTCGTTTTCAAAAGGCTATATTTTCAAAAATATTTTACGTACACACATGAAAGATACATGAAAAGAACCACAAAATCACTAAGTTTATACACCATTTACAAATATTCAGTATGTGCCCGTTTGGTGACACGACACACATATAGACAATAATCGAGCTTATTCTATATATTTTGTAGCATTTTTGACCAGATGTTGGTTCTGTCAATTGACCAGATGTTCGGAATACCACAAAAAACGGTGTGGAATATTTTGCGTTAATGGATGCAACAATTAAACCCGGAGGATTACGACCGTCGACTAGATCTTTGCATCAATATTGGAGGACGAAGATTTTGCCACCAAGATGATAATATTCAGCGATGAAGCAACGTTTCAGTTATCCGGGAAGCTTGGTGCAACAGTGAAAGCACTTGGTGAGTTTGTGATTCTTTTCATATATTTTTCATGTGCGTACCCGTAATACTTTTGAAAATATAGCCTTTTCGACATGAATGGATCATTTATCCTAACCCTGTATAATTACGCCACGTTCACACATTTTAAGTAAACATTGCTTTAAATCGTGTCGTACTCCTTTTCACATAGGTAATCAAAATGAAGTTTCCCAAGTTACCTCACATGCAAGCACCCACTTAATTCTCATGCATGTTTTAGACCTTCATCCGAACAATGTGCGACGCCAAGAGTTTAATCTGACTTCAGTCGTTTCCTTTTATAATGAAAATCAGTGTAAAATTACAAAGGGGACAGCAAATTCTGCTTTGTATGGATTAGTGAACATTCTGCATTTAAAGAACAATTTAGTTTGTAGACGCGTATTACAAAGATAATGGAAATATTTAAGTCTCATGCTTGAAGTCCTGCAAAGATATCATCATTCCGAGAGAAATTTATTTTTGACTCTTCATATAACTCCATCTAAAAATACTTGCATAATAGTAAAAGCTAACTTCTAAAATCCGCATGCTTCTTCCCCTTAGGTTATACTGCTGTTATTTCAGGTGTTTCAAATTAGCTGTTTCATTAATATACAAAGAGCAGGCTATTCATTTATTTTTAAAATTTTATGTTTTTCATTTAGCTTGACAGAACCATAATGAAAAGTAATCCTAGCTTTGTAATGACGTTTGAATTAAAATTTATAATTTCAGCTTTGAATAGATAGTTTTGAATAAGAATGGATTCTAGAGGCAGTTTGACCAAATCGTATTGAAATGAATCATATAAATACTATAAGTTAACTTAAAGTGTTTGAAAATTTAAACAAATAGCTAATTCCAGGCATAAAACCAGAAAAGAAGGACATAGAAGAAGTTTAGCTCGAAACAAGACAAAAATTGTTATTTTTCGTGAGTCTCGGTGATCGAATAAAAAGTTTTCAAATCGCTTAAATATAAGAGACATGCTGCGTTAATATGTGGGATTCAGAGTTAAAGCGGAAAGTTTTGGTTTAACATGATTACGGTCAAGCAAGCTAGGATTAGCTACTTAAGGGAAGGGATGTCTTTATGGAGGACTTTCTACGGGAAACTAGGTAATATCAACATTACAATGAGGAGAAACATGAAAACATTCATGCAGTCAGTCCGTTCACCCTGGAATCAAATCCGGGTGGGACAGCTAAACTTTAATGAATTTATTACACAGCCATTGCCCTTAATCCAAAAATAACTTTGAGGCTCAAATATTGAAATACGTAATTCTATGCACAATTTTGCAATTTAAACTAATATATATATTTAATGTCGAAAGAATTAAAGCAGGCTCCGGGGACTTTTTTAAATGATGGACTTAGCCATTTTAGACTTCGGCCACTACTAAGGCCAAATGCTGTAGTTATTTTATCATGGAGGCGCCTAACAGGCAACCACCTAATAGGCCAATTTTACATACATGCCTTCTCCGGGATTCAAACCCATGTCCTTCGGCACGGCAGTCAAAGTCACTAACATATTTCCAGTCTGGGCGGTTTGTATAGGGACTTAATTCGTTAGACCTCTGAGAACTGGTAGATGAATTTATGAAATTTTATCAGCAGAGAACTCTTTAACGTGTTTACTTTCACTTGCAGAATTCTGAGTGTTAATCACGTTGACCGAGGCTTCTGCTATCAGAGTCTTACTAAGCCAGATCTGAGTCAGACTCTTTAGAATAAGAAAGGCAAGCTGCGTTACAATCATTTCGGAAAAGGTAGCCATGGATATTTTGCTCAAATACCACAACGGATAATTAAAGAAATAGAAGAAAATGGATTTGTTCGTAAAACAGCTAATAGTTTTTCCGCATTTATATAGAAAACAGAAAGAATGATTGAGATCACTTTCGCTTCATATGTAAAGATTAAACACATAATTCTTCAGATCTCCAATATTGTCGCAGTGTCTTTTAAATCTACAGTCGCAGTTTGTTTTATACAGAGATTGAAAGTACTGAACTACAAACACTTATTTTAATTTCTTGTTCTGAAGTTCTTTTAACACTTTTTTTGTAAACAAGTTTAAATTTAAATGTTATTTTAATATCCAATTATTTTGCTACATTTATTGGCACTTAAATACTCTTCGCAGGGTATGTTCTTGTATATGTAGAAAGGTTTCGAGAACAAGAAAGATGCATCGCAAATTAGGTAGCACAAATGTTTTAGGTCCGTGCAAGAGAGTGAAAAATTTCGTTTTATTTACAAACCTTGCCCTTAGCGAATGCCTGTGAATTTGCTTTTGTTCTCTGTCCCGTTGAATATTTTATTATCAGAATAAAATATTAAGTGATTTTTAATGATTTGTTTAAATTTTTGTGATTTTATTGAACAACATTTTGAAACAAGATTGTTAAATTAAGCAAATACATATTTTAAAACTATTCGTTTTAATTTATTTGATTGCATTACGTCTAACCTCATTGTCATAAATTCGCTTAACATTGAATAGCCTGTAACATCAGACTACAGTTTGCGTTAGAATTTTAAGCATAATTAACAGTTATACTAAAATACAGCAGATTAATTCTCTTAAACGAATTTACCAGCTGCAGAAAAGCTATTTATTTTTAGTCACCCTTTCTCTGGTGCTCTAAATGGCAAACATATTAACCATTCCCTTGAACCATAATTAAAATTCCATTTATTTATTTCGTTACCAGTCGGATGTGACATCGCGGAACGACCTACTTTATGCAAAATGGAGGTTTTCTCTAACGCCAGAAGCGTGGTCTGATTAATTTTTCTCGGCTGCCACATTTTCCAGCAATATTTAGTAATTCTACAGTTAGATACATTTTGCTTCATTCGAAACTGATTTATCTGCAGATGAAGCATGTAATTAGATTCTTAATGAATCTGAAACGTATAATTTCAAAAGAATTTTACTGTTCGCTTGTTTGGAAAAACTCTTGCGATACAGTTAATGGAAAGTTATTACTTCCATCGTGGTCGGTAGAGATAGGTAACAAGATTACATTTAGAAATCCCTTAATTCTAGAAATAAATTACTGATTACCTTACAGGTATGAAATTATAATTAACTGCCTAAATAACGAAGCGGAAATCATTTATCGCAGATTTTATTTATATGCTGATCTCTTGTGTAATAATATGCTTATTATTATGTCTTCCTAAAATCAAATGTAGCAAAAGGTTATCTGAAACAAAACTGCACATGGTTCTGGCTTTTCAGCAGCATGTGAATAAGATATGAAGATATTTGTTCAAAAGGAAAAGCACTCATTTATTATAAATGTACAAATCTTATTACAAAATTTTGTGAATAATGCGTACAATAAATTGCATTTTTAAATGTCTGTCAAACTAATAAGTAACTAATAAAATTTTCTCTAAAATTATGTCTAAACTTATTTAAATGATATACTCTGATTTTCCATCAAAATTAGAAAATTATGTTTTGTTTTGTTTAAAAGACATCTTATTATACTTAATAAAATTTTAAATAATACGATTTTCTAAAAATGTAGGTAATTTCCGTTGATTTATATAAAATGTGTAACGTAAATTCTGAGAAATATTGACTGTTACATAAAAATAAAATGTTTTAGTTAATTAATCAATTGCGCATATTTTTAGGTGTTTTCCGTCTAGAGTCAAATTCACCCTCACCGCGGTTCTAGGTATATCGAAAGTACCGCGGTTCTAGTGTTCAATCGCGCCGCAACACAACTGAAACTCTCGAACGCATTTTCATTCCTTTCTATACAGTAAAAGTAATGACAGAAGTTCGATTTTTTTCGGGGGGGGGCGGTAGATGTGTGTGATCAAAAATAGCAATTAAATATAAGCAGGTAATGCTCTTTTTGAGAGTATGCAATAGAATTCACCGAAGAAGACTAAGTGTGAAGAAAAATCATAATCCTGTTATAATTATATGCATTATACATAAATTATAATAATATTACGCTTACCACCGTCCGTACCCCGTCATCTTAAAGAGATACTAGGTGGTCATCATGACAATGTTTACTGCATGTGAATACGAATACTAATGATATAATTTCGAGAATACTGAGTATAGTAATATGCCCCGATAAATTTATCAAATTGGCATAAAGATGGAAAGTCAAAATTATCACACCAAAATAACTCTTATTAATGCTCTTAAATGTTTATTACTCTCTAACTCTCTCTTATTGTTTTTTACTCTTATGAATGTCATAATAAGTAATTTATTAATAACATTTTATCTCAAATGACAAAGGTAGCAAAACAGATTATTTCTAAATTTTAAGCATTAGTCCTCTTTGGTGTGACGAATATTCGGAATATAATGATTCATGCTTATACAAATGATAATATGCAGAATATATCTACCTCTTATCATTATTTTTTAATGTTTTAAAAATATATTATCCGAATTAATACGAGTATGATAAATAAGCGATCGATTTCATAGGGCTTTGACACTGGCAGCTGCTAATCACGTTATCACAAATCGGCTTCAGCTGTTGCTTGCGCATGCACCGTAAAGATTGAATACTGACGTTTCATACTGGTTTACTTTACGTAATTTAGAATAACTACATCAATGTATTTTAATTTGTATTCCTTCTCGTGCCGTAAGATTCTTTTGCAGTCGTATTAATATATAGAGGTAAAAGATAAATTAATTTCGCTTATAATAATCAACAGAAAATTTAAATTCTTTATGACCGGTAAGTTGCCAATAAATATATAGCCTCTGTGTAAGCAGGTGAATGCGAACTTCCTGGCATAGAAGACAATTCGCGCTCTTCCCTTTCGGGAGAAAACCCGACTGCCCTCGAATGGGGCGGTGTTTCGAAAAGGGATAAAATGATGCTCCTTTTAATGCGTTTGAATGTTATGTAAAACGTACTGGAAAGAGTTAATGCATTAAAAGTTAGAGGACTAACCTAGTTCCTCAAGTCTGCTGTCGCACGCTACCGAAGCAAGACAATGACAGCAGGAGCAATTAAAGACAAAAACGAATAAGTGGGAATAGAAAATAAATTTGAACAATTGAATCATGCGAAATAATTGTATATGAGGAAAACATTTTCCAGCACAACTATTTGACAACTAAAAGAAAAGGGATAGCCCCTCCCCAGTGGCCGATCAGTAAAAGCCCCTGAACATTGATAGTTCGGCCAGGGGTTTGAATCCCAGCGAATGAGTTGGCTTCATGTTGCTTTCGTGATTTTATCCATGTGTATCGTAGATACGAGCCCATTTTCCCTTAAAATGTCGTCCACGGTCATCCCTTCTTTTCTGTGTATTGCCTAATGGCAGAGCAAGTAATAAAATAATAATTTAAAAAAAGATAAACGAATTAAGCCGATTTAATATCTGCCTAGAAATGAGTGAGCACTGGATCAGAATAACGTATTAAAAGGTTGAGGTTCTAAAAAAGTAATTCATGATAAAAACTGCTCAGAATAGGAATGTTACCCATGTTTTGTAGCGTCTGCTTCGGTGTAAAGCATTCTTCTAATAATTGTTTGATAAAAGTTTTCAAATTTTTTTTCTAAAATTGCTGAACTGGATTATCCTGGCAAGATAAGCGTCAGCATGAAATTTTAAAAGATTCACGCTTCCAAAATATAGTTTAATTTTTTTTGAATATTTTTGCCTTCTTTAAAGTTTTTCTGTGTTCTTCTACCTGCTTTTATTTTCCTCTATCTCTATTCTATGTTTCTATCTCTATTATCTGTTCTATGTTCTATTTTATATATATGTTACCGTGAAAGACCGAAATTGGAGAATGTCGACTTTCACCGGAGAATGTTAACATTCACCAAATACGTTGGTGGAAGATCAAATATTGCACTACATTCATGTATATTCGGACCCTCACCGGTGTATGTCGACAATCACAGATATGCTATGGTGTAAGTCGAAAAGAGAGGTCATAAAGTGCCACAATAGTTTAAGTTGTTGCAATAAATAATATTTTAATCACATAATTTAGTAAGTTTTTTATTACTGTTATTTTGTTTTCTCATTTAGAAAGTACTGTATAATTAAGTAAGTTTTTAACTTCTATTATTTTCCTTTCTCATTTTGAATGTATTGTGTGTTTTAGGTTCTCATGTTCTTAAGTTCTTATTTCAAGTCTCAAGTGCATTGAGTCGCGACTGAATTACGGAGAAGAAAATATAATATTGTTATATGTTCAACATTCACCATTAGTACATGGTGAATGTCTACACTGATCGGTGTAAGTCAGAAATAAGAGTATTTGAAAAATATTTCGGACATACACCAAGAGACTATGTGAATGTTGATATTTACTGCTGAAAGTCGACATTCTTCAGATTTCGGTCTTTCACCGTAACATATATATATCACATTTTTCATATATCAATTTATTTAAACAAAAAATTTTACCTAATGAGACAGAATAATTTTTCTCTTTAATATCAGAAAAATATGTCAAATATTCTATACAGTTTTTACAATAAACAATATAATAAATTTCTATAAAATATTTCTGTACTATATATACCGTTGGCAATATGAATTTGAATTGTGCGTTCATTTTAAGTTCGAAAGAGAGATATTTCCTCCTGAACAGAAATTGGTTGATTCATTGTTTCATTCCATTAATGAAACTAAAGAATAAAATGTCTGAGAACACTAAGTTAGTCTGCAATAATAAGTGTCCGGCAATAATAAACTATGCCAGAAATAATGTTAAATATTTTACAGTATATTCTACTAATAAATTTAGCGATATGTAAATATGTATCTTCAAAGGCAGTTGAATGCATTCAAGAGCAAATAATGGAAACAATGAGCAGATCTATGAACATCATAATATATATTATATTAAGTAGTAAATAATTGTGTAAAAGTGTAGGATATAAAGTCTACTTTTTTTAAAGCAATTGTATGCACTTATTCAAATGAATTTCCTTTCACCACTTTGAGGCTAAATCAAAATAACAGGAACTGGAACTTTGGCAATAATTATCATTAATAAGGAACTAAAAGGAGAAAAATGCGTCTCCCATCGTAATTTTCATCTTTAGAGGTTCATTAAAACAAATTGGAAAGCAAAACGAAAATAAAATTACTATAATTGTGTGTGTACTAGGATAGCGTTTAAATTAGAGACTTTTAATGAACTAAAGAAATAATCATGTATTTTAAATCGGCCCTGGAAATATTATTTCTTCTTATAAACAATTCACTGTTTTTTAAGTAAATCTGTTGACAGATAATTATTCCGCAAAAATACAAATAAAAAACTTTTTACAGATAATGTAAAAGATTAAAACACCATTTAAAGTTTACTAGTGAGTTGCATTCTTGTTTTTATTCAGTTACATTTCTATTTTTGATATTTTACCTTTCTATTTACTTTTAATGAAATTTGGTATGAGTATATATTTATAGCAGAGACAGAGAAAGTCATTTTATGCACGTATGATTATCAGTAAAGCTCATAGTGCTGGGATGCCCAAAATCCACTTTTTGATATTGAATTTAAAGTAAGTCCAATACGGGGTATGGTCATCTCTGAAATCCAGACAATTCGCCCAACGTGACGGCATACTGTGTAGCAGTCGATCCTACTCCTGCAGCAAGGCAGTTTACAACTCCAAGACGGTTCTCTAAGGGGGACGATGAGATGAAGTTTTCCTGCCAAGAGCGTTCCAGACATACTGTAACCCCATATAGCATGCCTGGGAAGAAGATGTCAGAATGTTGGCCAATCCATCTAACAAATACTTTCATTTTCCAGGTAATCATCGAACAGCTGAACCTTATGTGGGCGAGCTTTGTCTTCCATTAACTCGATCCCAGGACAAACTGCGCTCCTGAAAAGTCGAACATATGATTCTAAGATTTCTTCTTTAAATCTCATGGCCACCAATGAGCCTTTGTCAAACTCAGGCAGGGGTGTACGGCATCCAAAGTGATGCCTGCTCAAACCATTATACCTTCACCATTGTAATGAATATTGGTGTTCCAAGCTCTGCCCATATACAGGTACGCCGAGATTCAAAGTCCAAGCTGAATCTGGACTGATCTGCGAAAAACATGGTGTTCCACTGAAGCCTGGTCCAAGGCGCATGTTGTTTGCACCATACTAAATACGCTTCCTTGTGTGCTGCAGTAAGCAGAACGTAAACAGCGGGTCTTCTGGTGTACAGCCCTATCTCAAAAAGCCTTCACGCAAATGCAAACGGTGAAACTAGGGCCTCAGTGGCAATATACAGCTTACTTCAGAGCTGTGAAGCTGTATCAGTCCTCTCTCGTTGCGCTGAAGGTGCTAAATAACGGTCCTCATTCGACGTTGTGGTTCTAGATAGCCCTTGTACACGTCTTCTCGGTACAGACGCAGTGTCCTCAAACCTTTTCCATGAAGATACTTGGTGTTACATTGAGTTCTGTAGCCACCAGCGCTTGTGATTGGTCCGCCTCCAGTCTCCCAATAATTCTCCATTACATTCCGTCATTGTCCACGACTACTAAATTTACCTGATACCTTATAAAATTTTCAACTCTTGCCAAAAACATAGCGAATGTAGTGAAGGAATGTGAAAACACAAATTGTTTAAAACCTCTCCTGCACTTATATCCTTTTACAATCACAGCTCCACAGACACGCATGCATGCAGATTTCGAAATACGCAGAATTTGAATATGCATAATAAGCGATTATAGGCATTCTGAGTAAAGGTATATGCGCATGCGATGCATAATTCTTCTGAGGCATAATTAGTACCTTTTGAGTAGTAACCGCAGGTACTCGTGCAACGGAAGTGACGTCACAGAAAAGGGGCGTGGCCTCCGCCATTTTGAATTTCTCCGGAGGTGACGACACCAGCGCCATCTTGTATTACGTGTTGGAATGACATCATTAAACTTTCGTTTTGATTCTGTGGCAACGATCTTTTCAAAGTTGTTTATTTTTTGTGGCAACGACACTATTTTTTATGTTTGTGGCAACGAACTCTTAAACCACGTGTTTGGAATGACATCACTTTTAATTTATTATTTTTAATTATTTGACATGTGATTAATATTATTTTGTTATTTGATTAATTTTTAATACGTCATTAATTTTAACTTTTTAATTATTAACTATTATTTTTAACTATTTAGTACATCATTATTTTACTTATTACCTTTAATGAATTTTTGTGGAAATTAATATTATTTTCCCTGAATTTTAAAAGTAACTCCACCGCTGGGATTCGAACTCGCTATCTCTGGGATGGGAGTCTAGCGCTTTACCGCTCGGCTACCCTGTCCTCTTATCAGACTTGTTATTTGAAACTCTCTTTGTCCCTTTGAGTTTTTGCACCATTGATGACATAAGGCTGTAAGTCTGCGCATGCGCTTTGACATGAAAACCACGTCACACATTTGTTTTTACACGACGGCTAGGATTTCTTTTGTCTTCTTAATCATTACTTTATTCATTGCTGTTTTAAATGTAAGATTTTCCCACGGTTTAATTTTTTTTATTATTAAGATATTTTTAATTGTTTTCAATTTTCATCTCATTCTTACTTTTTTTAAGTTATTAGTTAATTTATTAGTTTTTATTTTATTTTTTCCCTTTCCCAAACATAAATTTTATTTTTAACTTCAACAAAAGTGAATTTAAATTTTCTTTTTACTTTTTATCTTGCAAAGTTTTTTTTTTATATTTAATTTTCTTTTTGGTTTTACAAAAGTAATATTTATTTTTTACGAATTGAATTTTTATTTTTCACTTTTATATTTTGCAAAAGTTTTTTTTTTTCCAAAATTCTTTCCTTTTTGTATTTTTACTTTATTTTAATTTTTTGTTTAACTTTCTTTTTGGTTTTACAAAAGTAATATTTTTATTTACGAATTGAATTTTTCTTTTTCACTTTTTTATTTTGCAAAAGTTTTTTTTTTTTTTTTTCCCAAAATTTATTCCTTTTCGTATTTTTACTTTACTTTATTTCAATTTTTTGTTTAAACTTTTTTTTGGTTTTACAAAAGAAATATTTATTTTTCCAAATTTAATTTTCCTCTCCGCTTTTTATTTTAAAAAAAGTTGTTACTACATTTTTAACTTAATTTTTTTTACAAAAGTAATATTTAGTTTCATAATTTTAATTTTTTTGAGTTTTTTGTTTACACAAATGTTTTTTTGTTACATTTTTATTTTACCCTTAACTTTTTTCCCTTGTTTTAAATACAATACGATGTTACATTTCCATTTCTCCAAAAGTAAACTTACCTACATTTCTGTGTCTTTGAAATTTTAAGCTGGAATTTACATGCATATAACTTCACTTGATAATATTTTCTGTAACATTAAGCCAATATACACAATGCTCTTTCTATATAGTTTAACTGGAATACTACATTTCTTACTTTTTTTACTACTAAGTTGGAGATACTCAGAACTTTTCCTTCTAATGCATTGTACTAACTATTAATGCCTGTATTAACTTTTTTGGCCAACTATACAAAACTTTCTTGATTCCCTTTTACACGTCTTACTTTTATTCAAAGGATTCACCAAACTATGTCTGACAAATGTAATTTTTACACTTTCCATTTACACATTTACCCTTATATTTAACTTATAAAACATATTCATGCTGTATTTCTGATTCCTTTTTCCCACAATAAATACAGACTTACACATGTTTCTTTATTGTAAGACTTACTAACTTTAAAACAAATCTCACAAGGAGCAATAAATTTTCATGGTATGAAGCCCACTCAAACCAATGCATGGAGCATTTCTACCCAGTTAAGTTTAGATACATACCAATAGTACTTCATTTTTTCTTATTTTACTCTACAGATATTTATACATATATATTCAGAACACTCCCTTTCATTCAGTAAGATTCATTTATACTACTAACACAAATTTTGCTAACTCTTTGAAATATTTTACGAAAATATCTTGTATTTTCTTGCACACATCCTACTTAAATCACCAAACATACACTGAACCTTGATTTTTCCTTCATGTGAAAACGTCACTCGGATTTTTAATATGATTCCACCATTTACCGCAGAACTTTATAAACACTACTCTATTTGAACCTACCACAGCCTAACTCTCTTAACAAGGTACAGAAGATTGAATTATATTTTAACTACAGAGAAGAATATCCACATTGTAATGAATTATTTTAAATTTGAATTATAATCACATTTTGTGAAGGAGAACTTAAAGTCTATAATACACATGGAATTAATATTCAGCCATGGAAATGAAACTTTATCGCCTTTTTCCCAATTTGGAATATAAAAATTTGTTAACTTGGAATATTTTTAACGTATTCATTGTAACTTAACTGAAAAAGACTCATATTTCCCATTGTCAATAATTTATTTAGCACTGAACTCTTACAGCCTTTTGAGAACGAAATTTAATTTATCATACCTGACAAATGACTCCTACATAGTTATGATACATTACACGAAATACTGAGTAGAGTTCCAAATAATGATCTAACATAGTAATTAACATAAAAGACCTAACACAAATAATTTTAAGATAGAAATTTCAAACTGACATTGCTTACTAATGAACTTTTACAGCTTTTTTTGACTGACATTTAACTTCTCATAGATAATAAATAAAATTACACACAAATAATTATACAAAATAGGTAATAATGACAGAAAGTACATATAAGGATCTACTATAGTCACCAACTTTAAAAATTTTAACGCATTTTGAATATGTCATAAGAAAGACCACACTTTTGAAAAGCATTATTTTAACTAAACATTTGAACCACACAGCGCACATGTATAACATCATGAGCATGACACCACATAAGTAAATAAAATGTTCACAAAGTACGAAACACATTTCTCTTTTAACTGAACTGTACTCTTAAGAACAATGCAGTATGGAATGCTTAGAACACTCAGGGCCACAGTTCCTCATTTCCCCACGCATTGACCAAAATATACATGTACTTTAAAATCAGTTAAACAAATTCAAATGTTAGTATTCAAAGAGGAATACTTCACAAATTAGATGAAAGAAAGGTACACAATGAACTTGAGTGAAAAATACACAAAAGCATGTAAGGACCGAGAAAAAGATGTATTCGGGGAGAACTTTTTTAAGATAAACTTGCTCTATTTTTGCACATGGGTTACATTTTGCATTTCAGATTAAGGAAACATTCAAGATAATTCCTGTATAACTAGGGATTTTATTCACACTTGTTAGTACTGTAATTTATTAGAACAGTCACAGACATATAGGACAAGTATGCCATTTCCAAGGAAAACAATTTTCCCAAGCCAGACTTTAACAGTGAAATATAAAATGAAATAAGAAAATGTCCTATTTCCAACAAAATTAGTATCTGAGTATGCGAAAACATGAACAAGAAACGAATATTTTTTCTGAAAATGTTCCGAATGGGATAAGTCAGGACTAGTTTTATGGACAGAGCGTGAAAAATAATGATGAATTTTTAATTTTATTTTGTCTGTAGTACATTTACTTATGCTAAAATCTTCCATTTGGTTGACTGTACTTTACATTTAGACGCAAGTTGATAAATCAGAGTGATTTTGTGTTTTAAAGCTTCAGATTCAGAAATATTACAACTTCAGAAATAATACAACTCAAAAGCAAAAAGATTAAAACGACAAGAGAATATACTGCAAGCAAGCGAACGCGATAAATGACTTTTTTGGGCTGATTTTCATGAATTCATAGATCGGGTGCAAAATTTTAATGCACTGTATATGAACTATTTTTCAAATGTATTACCATTACTGTTTTTCAACTTTACATAGACTTTAAGTAAACATTTCATGTTAATTTACCATTTTTCTTGAGATTTATCTACGTATTTACAAAATTTTTGCATTTTGTTTATAATTTTAATACCAAAAGGACATAAGAGAACATTTTTTTCTTGAAAATGTCCATATTTTTACCCAACTGTTATTTCTTTCATAGCTTTGAAGTAACCTATTAAACACATAGTTATCTTGTATTGACCAGACAGCCATTTGTCTTGCCAATGTTTGAGGGAAGTCACAAAGCTAGAGAATTTAAGTAATATTTTACCAGTACGGAGAACTTCTTACGGAGTTTTTGATGAAAATTGACCGAATTTAGTAGTTCATTACTAACCTAGGAGCCTTTAACTATTTTTTTAATTCGGAAAAAACACACTCAAATTATCATCAAGATTTTCCATACAGATATATTGTACTACTTTTCATGCCATTAGATTTCCAATGAAATTTGATTCATTGTCACATAGTTAAATGATTGTTATTTTTTCGCATACGAATGCATTTCGCGTCTCACATACGCTCATTACATATGATTTAACAAAACTGCAAACAAGTTAAATGAATATTTCCTGAAATACTGTACATTTCATTCCGGAAAGTTTACATGAGTACCTTCATTTCAAACCCCTAATGTTTCTTTTCCTGCTTTCACAGTCAATTTAGAGTATAGAATTTTCAGTTTTGACAGAAGTTATTTGTGGGTGGCTGTGATGTGTTCGTGTTTTCATAAACAGTTTTTTGTGGAGTACCTTTTCGATAACATTTTGAACACTTTGAAGGTTACCACTTTTACATTACTGCCACTGCAAATCATTGAGTTTTCAAATATTTTCCTATTTATCGTTTACAACGCTTCGTAAAGACTTGAGAACAAAGTTTTACTAAATAGTTATATTATTTGATTTAATAATTGTGTTACACATTTAGAAGATTTAACAACACTACCATGCTGAACCAGAAATTAAGAAAAGAAATGGAATTTTTATCTTAGTATACTATAGGAATAGATTAATTTTCTCTGACTTAGATGTATTCGAATGTAGATAATGGAGACTTTTAACTCAGCTCATACGGACTTCGAATATTTTCTCTAAGTCACCACGATCACTGACTTGCATTGTCTTAGATTTTTCTCGTAAAGACTACTTCTTAAAAGAAGTTTATATACTAATTTCATTAGAAACATGTCTAAAAAATATCTCATCTTCTTAAGAAACATCAACGCTTTGATTTAAATTACTAGGAAAACAAGAACCATTGTTTTGTAAACATAGTTTCTCTCTGACTCAAAAAGTTTATGCTTTGTCATATTCGAAATAAACAATTAACCTTACATACCTAATATATTGTATTGATGAGTTATATTTTAACTTACTGCATTACATTTCAAGCGAATGTGTTTATTGCATCTTTTAATAAAATCTTAAAGGCTGAAATGAGTGTTTCATTACCAAATTTGTACTTTCTAACTTCATTCTACTGAAACGAAAACATTCATAACTTATTGCGAAGAAAATGTTTACGTGTTATACTTTTTGATTAATTTTCATACCACAGTATCATCTTTGAAAATTTGTTTCCTACTCCACTGCTAATGAATTACTAATTTTCGCTATTTCAATACATTTCGTACGTGACAAAAAAACCTCAGTTTAGAAATTTTTTTTTTATTTAACAACTTGCATTGCATTGCTGAACCGGAGCCATCTTTTCATTTTTATTACATATCATGTGAATATTTGAAAAAAAGGGATTTTTCCCTTCTATTAGCACAATTTTAACCAGCATTTTACTATTACAGAGACTTCTTTAGTAAAATCTCAAGGGTTAAATTGAACGTTTCATTATTAGTTTTGAAGATTCTGGATATATCCTACTTAAAAGTTCATAACCGATTAGCAAAATAATTTATATATGTACTTCGTTGTGCTCTTGGTTAATTTTTAAATCGTTGTTCATTTATAACACTTGACTTCTAGAGAAGTATCGAAATGATTATTTACTTTTCGCTTTTTCCAAAGAATTTCGTAGACACATATATTCAGTATAGAAAAAGTTCCTAAGTTAAAAGTATTATTACCCAAATAGAAAACATGCAAAATTTTCCTAAAAATTTATATATTTGTTTTTTTACAAACATGTACACGAATACCCACATTTACTTACTTAATGTGTATTTTCCTATATCAGAACTAAAATTTCGAACGAAAATTTTTAAATAATGTCATGTTCCACAAAATTTATGTCTTTGTGAGATCATTGTCTTTTCGCAAACGTTTTGAGAGTGTGCTCTAGGTTGTCGTTTAGACATTTCGAAACTGTTTTCTCTTTGCTATTGGAAACTATTTTATCTTTGCTGCTTTATCTCTTTGAAAATATGCCAATGAATTCCCGATACTCTTTTGGTTTATCTTCAGCTTATGAAATATTTAAATACTTAAAAATATATTTGTATATCGTTTATGTTGACACTTGTGAAAGATTTTATGGATGTTTGTTTTTGAGAATGTATTTATTCACGTGAATGAAGTTGATGTTTTCTTAAAATTTTTATTATTCAGAGTATTAGTCAATTATGACAGAATGCTGTATTTGTTCTCTTTATTCAACATTCATATGAACTTCAGTATTCCAAATCTCTCATGTAAATGTAATTTTTCCTATCAGTAATAGGAAGACGAATGGAATAAATGCAGGTTATACAGACATAAGGTAAAAATCTGGAAGTAAAATAAATTCTTCAGATCTAGGCAATTCAGTTGAATGTGCTAATATTCATCCTATTCGAAGCTTATTTTTGGAATTAAAAGTGTAAATTTGATAAAAACAGATATAATGAAGATCAAGTACTCTGCAAAATCTGAACGATAATTATACAAAATTAGTTATAAGGCAGGGTTTCGTAAAATGCGGTTCCTGCGGAGGAGACATACCAGCAATCTCCTGAAACTTTAAGTGGGCATTTGATCTTCGCTCTTACGTAGAATTGACAATTCTACTTAGCTTTTGTAAGCAATGCAATGGTTATGGCTCCGGTTCAGCAATGCAATGCAAGTTGTTAAATAAAAAAAAAATTTCTAAACTGAGGTTTTTTTGTCACGTACGAAATGTATTGAAATAGCGAAAATTAGTAATTCATTAGCAGTGGAGTAGGAAACAAATTTTCAAAGATGATACTGTGGTATGAAAATTAATCAAAAAGTATAACACGTAAACATTTTCTTCGCAATAAGTTATGAATGTTTTCGTTTCAGTAGAATGAAGTTAGAAAGTACAAATTTGGTAATGAAACACTCATTTCAGCCTTTAAGATTTTATTAAAAGATGCAATAAACACATTCGCTTGAAATGTAATGCAGTAAGTTAAAATATAACTCATCAATACAATATATTAGGTATGTAAGGTTAATTGTTTATTTCGAATATGACAAAGCATAAACTTTTTGAGTCAGAGAGAAACTATGTTTACAAAACAATGGTTCTTGTTTTCCTAGTAATTTAAATCAAAGCGTTGATGTTTCTTAAGAAGATGAGATATTTTTTAGACATGTTTCTAATGAAATTAGTATATAAACTTCTTTTAAGAAGTAGTCTTTACGAGAAAAATCTAAGACAATGCAAGTCAGTGATCGTGGTGACTTAGAGAAAATATTCGAAGTCCGTATGAGCTGAGTTAAAAGTCTCCATTATCTACATTCGAATACATCTAAGTCAGAGAAAATTAATCTATTCCTATAGTATACTAAGATAAAAATTCCATTTCTTTTCTTAATTTCTGGTTCAGCATGGTAGTGTTGTTAAATCTTCTAAATGTGTAACACAATTATTAAATCAAATAATATAACTATTTAGTAAAACTTTGTTCTCAAGTCTTTACGAAGCGTTGTAAACGATAAATAGGAAAATATTTGAAAACTCAATGATTTGCAGTGGCAGTAATGTAAAAGTGGTAACCTTCAAAGTGTTCAAAATGTTATCGAAAAGGTACTCCACAAAAAACTGTTTATGAAAACACGAACACATCACAGCCACCCACAAATAACTTCTGTCAAAACTGAAAATTCTATACTCTAAATTGACTGTGAAAGCAGGAAAAGAAACATTAGGGGTTTGAAATGAAGGTACTCATGTAAACTTTCCGGAATGAAATGTACAGTATTTCAGGAAATATTCATTTAACTTGTTTGCAGTTTTGTTAAATCATATGTAATGAGCGTATGTGAGACGCGAAATGCATTCGTATGCGAAAAAATAACAATCATTTAACTATGTGACAATGAATCAAATTTCATTGGAAATCTAATGGCATGAAAAGTAGTACAATATATCTGTATGGAAAATTTTGATGATAATTTCTGAGTGTGTTTTTTCCGAATTAAAAAAATAGTTAAAGGCTCCTAGGTTAGTAATGAACTACTAAATTCGGTCAATTTTCATCAAAAACGCCGTAAGAAGTTCTCCGTACTGGTAAAATATTACTTAAATTCTCTAGCTTTGTGACTTCCCTCAAACATTGGCAAGACAAATGGCTGTCTGGTCAATACAAGATAACTATGTGTTTAATAGGTTACTTCAAAGCTATGAAAGAAATAACAGTTGGGTAAAAATATGGACATTTTCAAGAAAAAAATGTTCTCTTATGTCCTTTTGGTATTAAAATTATAAACAAAATGCAAAAATTTTGTAAATACGTAGATAAATCTCAAGAAAAATGGTAAATTAACATGAAATGTTTACTTAAAGTCTATGTAAAGTTGAAAAACAGTAATGGTAATACATTTGAAAAATAGTTCATATACAGTGCATTAAAATTTTGCACCCGATCTATGAATTCATGAAAATCAGCCCAAAAAAGTCATTTATCGCGTTCGCTTGCTTGCAGTATATTCTCTTGTCGTTTTAATCTTTTTGCTTTTGAGTTGTATTATTTCTGAAGTTGTAATATTTCTGAATCTGAAGCTTTAAAACACAAAATCACTCTGATTTATCAACTTGCGTCTAAATGTAAAGTACAGTCAACCAAATGGAAGATTTTAGCATAAGTAAATGTACTACAGACAAAATAAAATTAAAAATTCATCATTATTTTTCACGCTCTGTCCATGAAACTAGTCCTGACTTATCCCATTCGGAACATTTTCAGAAAAAATATTCGTTTCTTGTTCATGTTTTCGCATACTCAGATACTAATTTTGTTGGAAATAGGACATTTTCTTATTTCATTTTATATTTCACTGTTAAAGTCTGGCTTGGGAAAATTGTTTTCCTTGGAAATGGCATACTTGTCCTATATGTCTGTGACTGTTCTAATAAATTACAGTACTAACAAGTGTGAATAAAATCCCTAGTTATACAGGAATTATCTTGAATGTTTCCTTAATCTGAAATGCAAAATGTAACCCATGTGCAAAAATAGAGCAAGTTTATCTTAAAAAAGTTCTCCCCGAATACATCTTTTTCTCGGTCCTTACATGCTTTTGTGTATTTTTCACTCAAGTTCATTGTGTACCTTTCTTTCATCTAATTTGTGAAGTATTCCTCTTTGAATACTAACATTTGAATTTGTTTAACTGATTTTAAAGTACATGTATATTTTGGTCAATGCGTGGGGAAATGAGGAACTGTGGCCCTGAGTGTTCTAAGCATTCCATACTGCATTGTTCTTAAGAGTACAGTTCAGTTAAAAGAGAAATGTGTTTCGTACTTTGTGAACATTTTATTTACTTATGTGGTGTCATGCTCATGATGTTATACATGTGCGCTGTGTGGTTCAAATGTTTAGTTAAAATAATGCTTTTCAAAAGTGTGGTCTTTCTTATGACATATTCAAAATGCGTTAAAATTTTTAAAGTTGGTGACTATAGTAGATCCTTATATGTACTTTCTGTCATTATTACCTATTTTGTATAATTATTTGTGTGTAATTTTATTTATTATCTATGAGAAGTTAAATGTCAGTCAAAAAAAGCTGTAAAAGTTCATTAGTAAGCAATGTCAGTTTGAAATTTCTATCTTAAAATTATTTGTGTTAGGTCTTTTATGTTAATTACTATGTTAGATCATTATTTGGAACTCTACTCAGTATTTCGTGTAATGTATCATAACTATGTAGGAGTCATTTGTCAGGTATGATAAATTAAATTTCGTTCTCAAAAGGCTGTAAGAGTTCAGTGCTAAATAAATTATTGACAATGGGAAATATGAGTCTTTTTCAGTTAAGTTACAATGAATACGTTAAAAATATTCCAAGTTAACAAATTTTTATATTCCAAATTGGGAAAAAGGCGATAAAGTTTCATTTCCATGGCTGAATATTAATTCCATGTGTATTATAGACTTTAAGTTCTCCTTCACAAAATGTGATTATAATTCAAATTTAAAATAATTCATTACAATGTGGATATTCTTCTCTGTAGTTAAAATATAATTCAATCTTCTGTACCTTGTTAAGAGAGTTAGGCTGTGGTAGGTTCAAATAGAGTAGTGTTTATAAAGTTCTGCGGTAAATGGTGGAATCATATTAAAAATCCGAGTGACGTTTTCACATGAAGGAAAAATCAAGGTTCAGTGTATGTTTGGTGATTTAAGTAGGATGTGTGCAAGAAAATACAAGATATTTTCGTAAAATATTTCAAAGAGTTAGCAAAATTTGTGTTAGTAGTATAAATGAATCTTACTGAATGAAAGGGAGTGTTCTGAATATATATGTATAAATATCTGTAGAGTAAAATAAGAAAAAATGAAGTACTATTGGTATGTATCTAAACTTAACTGGGTAGAAATGCTCCATGCATTGGTTTGAGTGGGCTTCATACCATGAAAATTTATTGCTCCTTGTGAGATTTGTTTTAAAGTTAGTAAGTCTTACAATAAAGAAACATGTGTAAGTCTGTATTTATTGTGGGAAAAAGGAATCAGAAATACAGCATGAATATGTTTTATAAGTTAAATATAAGGGTAAATGTGTAAATGGAAAGTGTAAAAATTACATTTGTCAGACATAGTTTGGTGAATCCTTTGAATAAAAGTAAGACGTGTAAAAGGGAATCAAGAAAGTTTTGTATAGTTGGCCAAAAAAGTTAATACAGGCATTAATAGTTAGTACAATGCATTAGAAGGAAAAGTTCTGAGTATCTCCAACTTAGTAGTAAAAAAAGTAAGAAATGTAGTATTCCAGTTAAACTATATAGAAAGAGCATTGTGTATATTGGCTTAATGTTACAGAAAATATTATCAAGTGAAGTTATATGCATGTAAATTCCAGCTTAAAATTTCAAAGACACAGAAATGTAGGTAAGTTTACTTTTGGAGAAATGGAAATGTAACATCGTATTGTATTTAAAACAAGGGAAAAAAGTTAAGGGTAAAATAAAAATGTAACAAAAAAACATTTGTGTAAACAAAAAACTCAAAAAAATTAAAATTATGAAACTAAATATTACTTTTGTAAAAAAAATTAAGTTAAAAATGTAGTAACAACTTTTTTTAAAATAAAAAGCGGAGAGGAAAATTAAATTTGGAAAAATAAATATTTCTTTTGTAAAACCAAAAAAAAGTTTAAACAAAAAATTGAAATAAAGTAAAGTAAAAATACGAAAAGGAATAAATTTTGGGAAAAAAAAAAAAAAAAACTTTTGCAAAATAAAAAAGTGAAAAAGAAAAATTCAATTCGTAAATAAAAATATTACTTTTGTAAAACCAAAAAGAAAGTTAAACAAAAAATTAAAATAAAGTAAAAATACAAAAAGGAAAGAATTTTGGAAAAAAAAAACTTTTGCAAAATATAAAAGTGAAAAATAAAAATTCAATTCGTAAAAAATAAATATTACTTTTGTAAAACCAAAAAGAAAATTAAATATAAAAAAAAAACTTTGCAAGATAAAAAGTAAAAAGAAAATTTAAATTCACTTTTGTTGAAGTTAAAAATAAAATTTATGTTTGGGAAAGGGAAAAAATAAAATAAAAACTAATATATTAATTAATAACTTAAAAAAAGTAAGAATGAGATGAAAATTGAAAACAATTAAAAATATCTTAATAATAAAAAAAATTAAACCGTGGGAAAATCTTACATTTAAAACAGCAATGAATAAAGTAATGATTAAGAAGACAAAAGAAATCCTAGCCGTCGTGTAAAAACAAATGTGTGACGCGGTTTTCATGTCAAAGCGCATGCGCAGACTTACAGCCTTATGTCATCAATGGTGCAAAAACTCAAAGGGACAAAGAGAGTTTCAAATAACAAGTCTGATAAGAGGACAGGGTAGCCGAGCGGTAAAGCGCTAGACTCCCATCCCAGAGATAGCGAGTTCGAATCCCAGCGGTGGAGTTACTTTTAAAATTCAGGGAAAATAATATTAATTTCCACAAAAATTCATTAAAGGTAATAAGTAAAATAATGATGTACTAAATAGTTAAAAATAATAGTTAATAATTAAAAAGTTAAAATTAATGACGTATTAAAAATTAATCAAATAACAAAATAATATTAATCACATGTCAAATAATTAAAAATAATAAATTAAAAGTGATGTCATTCCAAACACGTGGTTCAAGAGTTCGTTGCCACAAACATAAAAAATAGTGTCGTTGCCACAAAAAATAAACAACTTTGAAAAGATCGTTGCCACAGAATCAAAACGAAAGTTTAATGATGTCATTCCAACACGTAATACAAGATGGCGCTGGTGTCGTCTTCTCCGGAGAAATTCAAAATGGCGGAGGCCCCGCCCCTTTTCTGTGACGTCACTTCCGTAGCACGAGTACCTGCGGTTACTACTCTTTTGTTCAATACTTTTCGTAAAAATAGGCATAATTTGCAAATTCTCTTAAATTTGCACACAAGTATATTTTTGTTTCAATTATTCATTTATTCAACTATTTTTAAGAAACATTAGTAACTACATTCCTATACATTATACACACCAGTAACTACATATCTTTATGAGAGAAAAACAAAGAATTAACCCTCGAAAAATATTTCTTTGAATTCTACGCATATACAATGTATTGTTTATTTGAGGTATTAAGGCAACAAGAATCAGCGTATTATTCTTATATTTGCAAGACTAGTTTCGAAGGTTTCAATATTCAACCTTCTTTCTTTATGAATTGTAAATTACTTCAATATTCAGAGCATATGAAATTTATATATATGGAAATTAATAGATGTGTGTGCTTTCAAGTGTGTGGAAACCAAAACTGCTAGTAAAATTGGGAATAAATACTCTCAGAATGTTTGACAACGGAAAAACCTTAGGAAAATGCAGTAGTACAAGTATCCTCAGAATATGAAATGACAAAATCCCTGAAAATTAACATTCTCAGAACGTCGCTTTCGCATATTCCAGGACATAGCGACGTAAACAAGATATCATCAGTATGTTATATTATGATGTTCATACGACATCTGAAGATCAGTATACTCAGGCTATCCTAAGCATTTCTGGGGACGTTGCAACTGAACCAAAACATTCTGACGGTAATATGTATTATGTGGTAAGTAAAAGTAAATTAAAACCATATCAAAAGTTCAAAATTTTACAGTACCTATACCTTTTTTAAACAAATATTGAAATTCTAATATAATCTAATTTTCGCATACAGAAAGAGATACAAATCGCATACAAATAAAACAATTACTGATTTTTGTATAGAAGAATTTCTGGTTAATCTTTGGATTATGGTAACTTAGCGAATTTTTGGCGAAAATTTGTAAAGGCATTTTTTTTTTTTTTTTTTACTCAACATTTTTTCCAACAATCTGCTAGCCGAATTACGCTTATACTAGAAATTTTACGGAACAAAAGTGCTTAATCATGACGAAGATTAGGTGCGAAATTGGGAGAAAGTGCAGAATCGCGAATTGCATACCGCGTTTTTACGAATTGCACATACACGGTATCATCCATGTACACGTCGACCTATTTTCACTTAAAAAAACATCCCAGAATTGCAAAATAATGGCATTGCGCACACTCTTGACTTTATCCATGTACACTACTAAAGTCCTAGCTAGTAACTTTTATCGCCTTACCAAAATGTCGCCAAACTACCTGTTACCATATTCCAAACATTAGCCGAATTTCTAAAAAGTGCAGGCTTGTTCATGCGCATCTTAGGAAAAGGCGTATGTGATAAAAGTAATTCAGCCAGCTCTTCTTCATTATTGGTCTTATTCTTAACGCTATTTTAAATAAGCTTAATGAAAATGCAAATTCTTTATTAACAACAGTTTAAAATAACTTAAAAAAATAATTTTACTAATTTGCAAGAACATATGCAGGTTCAGAAGGTAAACTAATTCTCTGTGGGTTAAAGCAAATTTCTGGAGAAGCAGATTATTTAGAATTACCTTTTTCAATTTATTTTTATTGTGTGGTATTTTTATCTCACACAGTTTCATTTGTTCCAAAAACTGCAACGTTTAGTGTTTTTATTGAAAGCAAAAAAGAGTTTATATCTTTTTTAAGTAAATTTATAAAAGTAACTTATGATCACTTCACTTTAATTATTAACAGGAACAAATGTGAAAGAAAAATCCTTAAATTACAGAATTAAATCTGTTTCTACATTAGTAACTACGTACCTATTTGAGCGTAAAAAAAAAGAAATAAACTAGCCCTTGAAAGTATTTCTTTAAATTTTACACATATACTTCAAAACATTGCCCTAAATTTCAGAATAGAATAGTTTTAACCTTAGAACTTGCATCAAATCTGTCATAGGCCGTTTTCTTTCAAAGGTGCAAGTATAAGTCTGATTAGACTTTAGAAATGTTTTCTGCTCAAAGAAATCAGTAAATCGAACGGTGTTTCCATGTTTCAATCTTACTCATTAATTTTCTTAAAACACACTCGTCATATTTTAGTTAAATAAAAATTAATGTTTTTAGGACCATTTAAGGACCTGCTCCACTGATGAACTTTCAAACAGATATTAATACATAAATGCTATTGAGTTTCGTCACAGAATTATAGATTGTTCGAAATTTAGCAGTGACGTCTTTTGTTTTTTGGTTTATTGTCGTGCCCATGAAGTCAGTTACATGGGCGATGCAGACCGCCTTTGCTATCTTCAAACAATTTGTAAGAAGGAAAAATGACATGATAAATGTGCAATGCCCTCGCCGGTACTCATAATTGGACAACTTGAATACGCGCCGAGTGTGCTACCATTACACCACGAAGGCGTGCAGTAAGGAGGGAGAAAATGTGACTGGGGATTAGGGATCCCAATCGCCATATACTGGTGGTGAAGAACCATAATCCACCACCTTTTAGTTCGATTGCCACTGCAGAGTCATTAGGATTTTTTTAAGCAGGAGACATGAAAAATATGCAGTGTTGTCGCCGGGACTCGAACCTGGACCTCTCGAATACGCGCCGACTGTGCTACCGTTATAATACGAAGCCATGCAGAAAGGAGGGGGGAAATCTTCCTGGAGGCAATAAATTATTTACTGCATTGCAGCCAAGATGGCGGAACAGAAGATGTGGTTTGGTCCAATTTCGATTCCAGGGTAGCTTTTGCAGACAATGTAGATTCTTATTTTGTCTGGTAAGATTTTCATCCCTCTGAAATGACGAGTTCTAAATTTTGCCAAGATTGTTGGCTTTGAGTTTGCATAGCTGGAATATCTGCTTGACGGTGGGATTTCTTAGCTTTGACTTAGCAACAGAATTTATGTCATTAAGTTACACGAATTCGAACTTCAAGAATTGGGCTATATTTGCATAGCAATATAGCCCAAATTCTTAAAACTGCACTCAAGATAATTAGCGAGCGATCTTAAAGCCACCATCGACAATGGCTGGTTATGTTTTTTTCCTGCAAATCAACCGTGAGTGTTACAAGGTCGAAATCATTTCCTGTATATAATGTATTCGAAGATCTTGGCAATCGCCTGCGAGTCGTTAAATTCAGTTTTGGATCTTATTTGCTGCAAAATCATATATCGAATCATACGCAAACCACGAAGCTTTCCAGACTTAGTTTCTTATGTATACGTACTATATTTTTGAAAGATATAGCTTTATTTCTGACAGATCCCGCAGATACGTTTCAATTTTTCGTAAGCCCTACCATAGTTCAAGTGAAGTTAAGCGAAATTACAATGAAAGAGGGAGACAGATTTGCTCGCGTAAAAAAGGACTACGATCGAAAATATTTCAGAAGACCTGTTCTGTAATAAAATGAATTACTATTTTAGAATACTTCTCAAGACTTCAAATTTATAATTGCTTTAAGACATAAGTTACTTTTTCCTACTTTTTATTGAATATGCTTCATATCCTAGTAAAGCTGAATATACCTAAGCTTATGATGATATGATTTATTTTATTCCCGTGTCTATTAATTAATGCCCAAACATTTTTCACTGAAATGACAGGACATTAGTTTCAATCACTCATTGAGGCAACAAAAGGCAAGTTTTAGTTTTGTAATTGATTATAATGGAAGGCGTTGTCATAAAATAAATTGATGTCAGAAATAATTTCCTTCACATGCCTTTATTAAAAGCAACATTTCCTTTTATTTAAAGTACTTAATGATTATCTCAAAATGTTCCGTAGTCAGTGTGAGAAACATTTCCACTCTTCATGCTTTCAAAAGAAATTTTGGACCCATTGACACAACATCAGGAGCTAAAAGTGTGTATCTGAATTCTATTACAAATAATTCGTGTATTTACTAAAGTAACAGATTTTACAAATGTGGGGACAATTTGTTTCCAGATGAAGTATATTTAAATATCATAAGTATGCTTGAATAATAAAATCCAACCAGCATTTTTCAGAAAATATATAAAGTCTTTGAACACTGGTAGTCCTGTCCGAGGTTGGAATCCCGCGAATGGGCTGGTTGCATGGGCGTTTTCGTGTTTTTTTCCCATGCGTAACGTGTATACGAGGTAATTTCCCTTAGAATGTTTCCCACGAAGGCATCCCTCCCATTAGGCAAATAGCCCTCGAGTGCTTTGCCATAATCAAATAATCCAAACCAAACCATGTAATTTTTTTATCATTTACAGTATAAGGTTGTTCGCGCCTTCAGATTCGTAAAATTATGAGAACCTATACTTCATTTTTTTCAAATATAGACGTTCAAGCTACAATGCAACATGACACTCTCAAGTCATAACATTTCCTATGAGTTATTGAAAGATCAAAATAATACTGTATGATCATATATTGCATTCAAATTAGACAGAAATTATTATAGATTTTATACTGTAAATCTGATGATGTTTTTTCATTTACGTAAAATACGTTAAATAACATTTCAATTACCATTCATCTTCCCTATGAAGTAACTTTATAAGAATATAAGTAATTTGCTTTATGCTTTAATTATCGACGTTATAATAAAAAAGGTGAAAATATTTTACTGACTTAAATTAGAACTTTTATGACTATATAAGATAAATTTATAAATATTAATGTTATTTGTTCTCTTGTTTGTATTTAAGGATTTACATTTCTAAGAACCTCCAGTAGGGGTGGGAGTTGAGCTTTTAGCACATTGGTTCTCAATCCTTTTTGCGTCAGGCACACCTTTCACCATCCTACTTTCACCGTATAAAAGCATCCCGACTCCTTTCCCAAACACGAAAAACTGCATATGAATTTATTTCGATTTAGAATATTTTTGGACATTTTTAAAACTTAAACAACAAAAACGTATATAAAGCATACCAAAACTTTAATAAAAGTTGTTTTTCGTACACATAAACTAAAACTAAATAATTAACCGCTAAATATAATGTTGACTGGATCTCCCACTGGAAGTATGAAATTCCCCTCTGGAGAAAGACAGTCATTTCAAATACCTCGTTTTGCTACTACTATTATAGAGTCTTCTTGTACTCTTTGGGAGTATAAAGTCTTAAATCCTATGTCGACGACTAAGTAGAGAATTCTCGCTATGTCTTTAAGAATAAATACTGCAGATGAAAGGTTTAAATAACCTTTTATTTAAATCATAATTAAAACAAATACACGCAGTTCGTGCTCATAAATCACCACCACATGTGGCTACGTAACAAAAAATCAGAATGTAAAAATTTAATAATATCTTAAGATAATCTAATGACTGAATCATTAGCTTAACTAACGCTAAATCGACTGCACACGGCAAAGCCGAGTCGAGAAATGTCAGTATAAACTTAAAGGTGTCGAACACCGAACTAAAAAACTAATTTAAAATTCGCAGCATAAACATCGGCACTAAGTCCGCTACTACCCTTTTGAACCCTTGCAATGCAGCTTAAATACTGCTTCTGAAACAAGTTTAAAATTTACATCTATGTCATACAACATTTCCATTCCGGCAGGAAACTGAAATCAAGAGAAAAAGGAAAATCAAACTAAATATAACTGTCAGTTTAGAAGTCAAACAACAAAAATCAGCGTTATATTTTCAAACGACCCTAATTCCAATCCATCTTTGCCTTCAGCCTTTGAAGAAATTATGTTTTAGTTCTGGTCTCATCACCAGATGGCGCCAGTGGCTTATCTCCTGTTCAGGCTTTCTTATCTTATCTTATCTAATCATTATATGATATCACGTTCATTTGCAGCTGAGAATTATGTATCGGTAAAACCATCGAAACTAGTCCTGTGAAAATTTGAGAATATAACTCTGATTTATTTTTTTTATTTATTCATTTATTTTTTTTTTACTTCTAAATTAATATTTGTTCGGCGTGCTTCGAGTTCAAAGACAAATTTTACTGCGAGTTATAAGGGGTTACCGAACTATTAATTACAATGCTGTTTTCTCTCTTGCCGGATTTCCATCGCTGGATTTGTTTATTCTGACCATTATAGATTAGAAGAATAGTCTTGAAAAGTGCTCCAGTTATCATTTTGATCGTTTATTGCCATTGTCGGTTCTTCCACATCCTTCTGTAAGACAACTAGTACAGTTTCTGGATAGTATGGACACTGATGTAAATTCATTCTCATTTGTGTACTATACGGATGGTAGTAGGATTGATGATAAAGTTAATTTTGCTTATGTTATGTTTGAAGATGATGTTGAAATTGAGTACCACCAATTTCGCATTAGAAATGAATGTACAGTATATAGTATTTCTGAGCAATTATTTTGCTCAGAATTGCTGTATTAATTTTGAAATTAAGTGGATGGAGGTTGTTCCAACTACTTAATCTGTACGGATTCACTCTCTTCCCTTGAGTTCCTTAAAAATACCTCTTCATGTAATCATGTAATGATATTATTCTTAATATACAGCAGTCTCTCGGAGATTTGAAGACGAAGGGTACTTCAGTGTTTTTTACATTTGTCCGTGGTCAATCGGGTGAATATGGAAACGAGAGAGCTGATTGGCTTGCTAAGAATGCAACTAAAAATTATATTAATGTTGATGTAAATATTCCAAAATATTATTTAAAAAAAAATTCCATTCTAAAATGATTGAACAACGGAATTGTGATTAGATCTCTTCTGATAATAGATTTGTTACAAAAACATTCTTCTCAACTATTTTTCAAAGAGTGAAAAGTAACGACTTATTGCTCAATTTTAAAGTTACGCAATTTTTGTCTGGCCATGGTAAGGTTAAAGTTTATCTCGAACGGTTTAAGCTGACGTCTTTCAATTTGTGTTATTGCAATCTTACGCATTCAGCAAAGTGTTTTCCACTTGCTTTTTGACTGCTCATTGCTTGATAAAGAAAGAAATCTATTGAAATGCAGATTAAAATTAATTGGAATTCATTGGCAGCTGAAATGTTATTATTTTGTGTCTTCGGTTTCGGCCTACCGAGCTTTCAACGACTTTGCTGACTTTTATTTTAAACATTGTAAATGATTTCTTTATTACATTTATATATTTTTGTATTTTCTTTTTTGTGTTTTTTTCTTTGTGTATGATTTCATTGTATTATTTAAAATTGAAGTTAGTGCTTACGATTTTGACTTTTATACTTACGATCTGTAAGTCTCGTGTTATACTTTGTGGTGCACGAGGATTTCTTTTTCTTTAAATAAAAAAATTGAATTTTTAAACTAAACAGAGTTATTAATTTAAATCAGCTTTTTTTAATACGGCAAGATATAAATGAAAAAGAAAAAATAAATAAATATGTCTTGACGGCGAAACCTCCCGACCGCGAAACGTCCCGACGGTGAAACGTCCCGACGGCGAACCGGCCATGGGGAAATGCCCATGGCTATTAGACCCTTTCCCTTCTGAGGTTGTCTTCTCTTCTGGCTTTAGGCTTTTACATGACTGGTAATTCTTTCTTTTTATGATGTGAATAATAAAATATAAGTGCATTTAGCATTACGTTTTCTATTATAATACCAGCACACATATTTTCAGTGCAATGTTAGTTTTAAAGGAAAATAATAAAATATTTAAGAAGCTAAAAACTCTTAGAATTATGGCATTTTGGTTATAAAAAGGCAGGTGACAGGTGAGAGCAGAATCCGGAGACCTGCGCAGCTTTCACCGACTATTCGGATGTAGTCTGGACTCGCAACTGTCTAAGGCAACACCTTCAAGATGCCCCACGAGGACTGCATCGGGAGTTGATTGCAAAAAAATTGGAAGCAGGATGACATAGCCGTACAGGGGCTAGTGATTTACATATGTCCCCTTGATCATAGTTCAATTAGATATACACAGTTAGAAACAACAAGGCAACCCAGCTGGGGACTCGAATGATTTATCCAGTTGAGAATAACCAGTGTTTTAAGAGTCCAAGACATTGACTCATATTCTTTTCAGGGTTTCAGTTAGTGATTCCACCAGCAAAGTCTTCACCCGAGAATTGTTTTGGAGACTGTATTAAGTTTCTGTTTCATTTTCATCTGGAAATAACAGATAAGTGTTCGATGCTTTGTAAATGTTATTTTGTTCTCGAAGAAATTTCAGATTAATGCTTTTTTCGATATTAATTTTTTCAAATATTATGTGATTGTGAAACGTTATTAAGAAATTCCTAAAGTTTCTGAATATTTAAATTCTCCCCCAGCAAACAATGGACTCCTCAACAGACACTAGAAGTACGATAATATTGAGTTTTGGGGACTAGCCAAGAGAAAAAGATTTACAAGTAATTATATAAAGATGAGTCGGCCCGTCTCAGATAATTTGAAAGTGATTCTATTCAAAAGTAACTCTCGACCTCAGACAAGTATGAAGAAGATTTCGTAAAGAATAAGTTGACCAACATACTAATGAAAGAAAATTGGTTGAGCAAGTAGCCAAAATGCTTTTTCGGGAAAAGAAAGCTGCTGAAGATGAAGAAGCATACGGTAAAGCAAATATGAAAGAGAAAAAATGGATTTCAAATTTTTCACTGAATCAAAAATTTTGAAGCATTCTCATTCCATGCGTTGGTCAAAGTTAGTAACAAATTATGCAACGAAAGTCAGTAAGAACATCATTCTTTGCTTCATCTAAGCTTCAAGTATCTCTTTTGAAGACTATACCCTATTTAACACCGCAAAATTTAGTAGATACTCCATAAGAAAGTAAAATTGAAACTGTTTCACATTTATGATATCAATAAAAATTTATGGTCCTTTACATGGAATTATGAATCATGATAATGTTAATTAAAATATAATGAAATAAAAATTAAATTTTAATCACAATTAAAAATTTTTAATTTGTGTTTCTTTTCATAATTTGCCACCATGTTCTTATTATAATAAATGATGTTAGCAAACAATTACAGCCTAAAGTAATTCATTTAATTAACTCAGTATATGTAATGTATTCAAGTTCAAGACTAAAAACAATTTATTGTAACATAGAACGGAGTTAAATTATCTAACACCAGTAACGAGATCCAACCAGGTCTAGGCCGTCCAGAAGCTCACAATACGGTTTTTATGGTATCTCGGGCCAGAGCTGATGCCAGAAAGCCGAAGACTCCAAGGATCACCCTTATATTATTATTAAATATGTAGCAATCACACAGCTCGAGACAGACTGACACTATCCTTACAGTCTCTGCCGAACCTGAACGAATCATCATGAAGATGATGATTTTAATCACTGTGAAAGCTCATCCCTTCTGTCCTCACTTCTTCTTCATTCTGCCCACTTTGAAATGTGAACGCTACGAGTTGCCAGCTCAGGACTGTCGGTCCGAATTAGTAGCTCATTCTCCCGTCGCCTCATGTGCTTGAAACTCAGAATAAACATATTCGCAATGCAGTCATAGGTGAAAAATCAGAAATTAACTCTACCATTGAAATTCGGCAAGCAAGAGACACAATTTTATTACACATTTCAAGATGAACAAATAAACTTAGAATCAACGTATTTTATATGCTTTTAAAGAATGCATGCACTTTATTACCTGGGCGGTTTGGATGTCTGGAGTTTGAATCCTGACCGAGGACAAAATTGGTATTCTCAGGTTTTCTGCTCGGAAACTAAAAAGTTTTATTAATAAGCTTTATTTTCATAATACGATTAAATGCCAAAGCTTAAAGTATACGACCAGTGACTTGAAATTAAAATTAAGCTTTTTAAATTCTTATGAATGCGCATGAATAAATAATCTTGATGGTTTTCTGCATTTTTGGCAGGTTTATTTGTAATCAAACAAACAAATTATTAAACAAACCTCAAATAGGGGGCAAAATGTACTTTTTTATTGGTGATATACTAGTTAAACAAAATTTTTATGAGTGTTTCGTTTTACTAATTTCACCTTTTCATTACGTGGTCTACTATTTTTTAAGCAAATTTTGAAACACAATTTTCTGAAAAATATAATCAAAAACAATTATTCACCACTAAATTACTATAAATTATACCAATGGAATCAGCAATGAGTATGTAAACAAAAACAAAGAGAAAAGCTCCTCGTTGATTAAACAGCGCACTCATTAATACGAATTCCTTTCAAAACGTATAACTAGAATATTTCGTGCGCATTGGTCTATATTTTACAAGATTGTTAACCAACACATTCAGATGCATTCAGGGGCCAAGTTGCACGGGAGGATAATTTTAAGATTACAATTCAAATTTAAAACTAATTAATTATTCATGCGAATCGTGACTAGAAATTCTTTTCGTTCATTTGAAATTAGTAAGGAATAAGAAAAATCGTAGAACTCATGAATTATCTTTGGAGAATTTTTGAAAGCAGGCATAATTTTCCACTCGTTACGCATTAATGACAGCAAGTGTGAATGTATGAATACCAGAGCAGTTACATTATGACAATACGACTACTTAACTGAAGCCAAAATATAAATGCAGTATTTGATATAATATTGAGAAAATAATTCATTGATATATTCTTTATTTATGTCGACAAGAGTGAAATTCGTAATTCATGTATTATCATAAATTTATATTGTTTCCAGTAATATTCCCTATATCACTGCAGAGTAGACTTTATTTCTAATTAATTGATATCATACACATTAGAAAGAAAATTTTGGCGCAAACTTTGACAAATGTTTCCTTTCCATTTCTGATGAATTTATGCATTCACTCTCCAACATTTGTTCTAGAACAGAAGCTCTGGTCGGATTCTAGTGAACTTTTTCTTGCCTTTATATTAGAATGAGAATGCAAATAGAATATAATATCGACTACGACATTTTCAGCTGAGGCTGTTAAACATTTGAAGGCTAAACCTGGTGAAACTTGCAATTTATGGTCTAGCTGTATGATTATATTAAGTGAGTAAAATACTCTACCCGTTTTCAGAAGTTCAGATTACAAGCAGATTTGAAGCCGCATAGTACTCTTTTACCTGGAATCTTCGGCTAACGGAGACAGAGAGCATATAAAGCGACATTCCTGTAAGATTAACTCATTCATAAAAAATTCAAAGAGTTTTAAGGGGACTCATACACCTTAAAACCCATACGATCTTCGAATATGTGTCTTTTGCAAGAATTGGGGTAACTTATTTATTTTAAAAGAAATTACTTCCAACTTTTTTCAAGTAACAACGTAAAATGGCTGCTTTCTGAAATAGTAATCAGAAAGTTTATGTTGCCACAAATACTTTTATGATTTAATCCGCTTTGTGACAAAATGTTTCGTCATGTTTCCAACTTGCGTGCACAGTTTAAAACATTCTGTTGCATAATTTAATGTTATGTTGCCACAAATACTTTTATGATTTAATCCGCTTTGTGACAAAATGTTTCGTCATGTTTCCAACTTGCGTGCACAGTTTAAAACATTCTGTTGCATAATTTAATTCCATATTTTATATATATCTTTTTATAACATTTGGAAACTACTGTAACCTAAAAATCCTAAGAATTTCAAGTTAAATATTTAAATTTTTTTGGAGTTGAGTTTATAAAATATATTTGATTAAAAAACTGTAATGTTTTCGTGCATAATTTTTTTAATATCAAAATATTCATCGTATTTTTAGTTCAGTTAGCAAATAGTGCCCATATGAAGAGTTCCATAAATTTCAAGTATGTAGTATTATCCATTTTTAAAATATCATGCGCGCAAGGTGAAAACATAACGAAACATTTTGTCACAAAGCGGATTGAATTACAAAAATATTTGTGGCAACACAAAGTTCTGGTTACTAGTTCCCAAAGCAGCTATATTATGTAGTTAGCTGTAAAAAGTTGGAAGTAATTGCTTTTATAATAAATAAAATATCTCAATTCTTGTAACAGTCACATATTTGAAGATTATGAGGGGTTTAAGGAGTATGAGCCCCCTTAAAATGATAAAGGATAAGGTCATATTTTAATTATTTGTTGTACAGGTGAAGCTTATCGAGAGGATGCATTTGACAATAAACGTATTTTGTAGATAGATTTGCATACTTAAGGATAAAGACAGAAGCAGTAGAGATAATCACTTTCCAGACGTACGACTACGGTTTCTGAGCAGACTCCGGACCAACCCATATGGAATGCCTCTCTAGGCAGCTTTTGGGAAATCGCTCTACGTACACAGACTAACAGCTGAAAGACGAACGCAGGCACTTTGGTTCGTCTCAATGCTGGATCAGTGTGTTCCACATCAAAAATCTGAAAAGCAAAGATGGTAGAGAACCAGTGTCAGTTTTTCGTTATTTCCTCGCTCCAGAAATAAACCATTTGTTGGATGCATATTTAATATTTGCATTCCTTTTTTTTTCTTTGTATATTTTATTTCCTCACTGCTTAATTTTATGTTATGATATTTGCAATAATCTTGTTACTGGCAACGTGCTTTATTTACTATTAAGTTTGTGTGAGTGGCAACAGTTGTTCATGTTTATGTTTCAGTAGAATAGCGTTCTTAGCCGCACTGCGCTGCAGGCAATATTTCTCTTAAAGAATTTTATGTTTTAGAATAACAATAAAGTTTATTATACAAAGCTGATGCTTTTTAGTTCAAGGCAACTATTTGGTTCCCCAGGTGAGGCATTTAATGCTATTTAATGTGTTATTATTATATGCTTTAGAACTGTGTTTAACGAACTTTTAAGTACTGGTACTGCGAATCGTCTGCGTGACGTCAGAAAGATAAGCGGAAATATTTTTTGCTGCTTAAGTATCTTGTTGAAGTTATTTGTGCTTATTAATCATTATTCATGGTAATAATGACAGAATTAAGTGAATCTGATCTTAAAAGATTAAGAGGACGAACGAAATCTACCCTAACGCGGCTTCACAATAGTTTCAGTAATCAGTTAAGTTTAACGGAATTAAAAGCACGATTAGAAAGAATTGAACAAATATTTAAAGAATTTGATCAATATGATGCTGCTTTACCCGAAGAAGCTTCTGAAATTGCTGAATTCGAAGCTAAATATTTTGAAACGAAAGTAATGTATCAATCCGCCATTGAATCCGTAACGGCCAGAAATGTTTTGATTTCAAATCCCACTGCAGTTGAGGCTAGCTTTAAACTTCCGCGTTTAAACATTCCGAGTTTCAATGGTAAATATACTGATTGGCTTAATTTTAAAGATCTGTACATGGCGACAGTTCATACCAATCAGTCATTAGCAAAAATTCAGAAATTCCAATATTTGATAGGACTTTTAAAAGACGAACCAGCTGCTATTATTAAGCACATTCCGATTTCCGAAGCTACATATGATGAGGCTTGGGATAAACTGATGAATCGTTATGATAGAAAAAATCAAATTGTAATGTCGCTTGTCAGAACATTTCTTGAGCAACCCAAAATTACTAGCGCTGATTCTGTTAATCTAAGAAAACTATCTGATACATCTGATGAAGTTATCCGTGGATTAAAATCTCTTGGCGAAAAGGCTTCGTCTAGAGATGTTTGGCTAATTTATTTTTTGTTAGAAAAAGTCGATCCGGAAACGCGCCATTTATGGTCACAAAAAAATGGTGAAGAAGAATTTCCTACCTTAGAATGTTTTTTGGAATTCTTAAACTCAAGGTGTGTTTCACTTGAAATGTTAAACACTCATAATAATGAAAAGCGAGTATCGCATAAAAATCAGTGCTCTGTTTCGAAGAATGTTTCACATAATAATAAAAATTCTGTTCTAAAATGTCAGCATTGCAATGGTTCTCATTTTTTATCAAAGTGTTATAAATTTAAAGGTGCAGATATTACGACTAGGAAAAATATCATTCGCAAGAATTTATTATGCTTCAATTGTTTCGGAAATCATCAATTAAAATTTTGTTCATCGCAGAATGTGTGTTCTATTTGCAAAGCAAAACACCATACTTTACTGCATGAAGATATTAAAAGTAATAACGTAGTTGTGTCAAATTCATCTCCATCTGATGAACAGATTTCTAATTTAGACGAACAAAATAATATTTCGAGTTTTTCTATTCAGGGTCAGAGTCCTTCATTTTTACCAACGGCGGCAGTAATAATTTACGACTCTGCTGGTCAAGGTCATGAATGTATCATTCTTTTTGACAGTGGAAGTGAAGCTTCTTTCATCAGTGAATCATTTATTCGACAATTAAATATACGCAGACAAAATGCCCGTATTTGCGTAAAGGGACTTGGTGATTCTGAAGCAGCTTTGACTCGTGGTTATGTAAATGTAAAATTGTTTCCGAAATCTGAGTTGAAAAAAAATGGTGTTTTAATACAAGCATATATTCTTAAAAAATTAACTTCGCATTTGCCTTCAGTAAAGATTGATAGCAAGGACCTTGATTATTTGAATTCAATTAATCTTGCAGATCCGAATTTCAGTACGCCCAAACAAATAGACATGATAATTGGAGCTGACTATTTCTTTTCTCTGCTTCAGCCAGGGCAGATTGTTGGCTATAAAAATGTAATTGCGCAAAATACTATTTTTGGTTGGGTTGTATCAGGCAGAATTAAAACAGAAGGCAATACTCCTCATCCCATTAGTGTTAATATTGAGTTTACATATTGAGGATAACGTCGATGCAACACTTAAGCGTTTTTGGGAGTTGGAAGAATTAACGTTCCAAAATCAGAAGTCAACGATTGAAGAAGAGTTTTGTGAGAATCATTTTAAAGAAAATTATCGAGTAGACGGAAATGGCAGATTTGTTGTCCGACTGCCCATTTTCAGTAATGCTGAAGAGTTAGGCGACTCCAAACCTTTGGCTATTTCTCGTCTTCTATCCATGGAAAGAAAATTTGATTTAGATAAAGAACTTTGTAGGCAATACAAGGAGTTCATGCAAGAATACGAAACTTTAAATCATATGGTTCCAGTTGTTGAGAATGAAGAAAATAAGCAAGTATATTATCTACCGCATCATGCTGTTGTTAAACCGACTAGCTCTACCACTAAACTTCGTGTAGTATTTGACGGTTCATGTAAACCTAAAAATTCAGTTTCTTTGAACTCTGTTTTAGGGGTAGGTACAACACTACAACGAGATATATTTTCAATATTGCTCAACTTTTGTATACATAAAATAGCTTTTTCTGCTGACATAGAAAAAATGTACCGCCAGATTTTAGTAGATAATGAGGATCAACATTTACAAAGAATTGTTTGGAGAGAATCTGTTAATTCAAAAATGCAGACATATAAATTATGTACAGTTACATATGGCACTGCATCTGCACCATTTTTAGCAACACGCTGTTTGTGGCAAATTGCTTTGGATGCAGAACAGGATCATCCTCATGTATCTTCCGTTCTTAAAAATGATTTCTATGTAGATGATTGTTTATCTGGAGCAAACAGTTTAGAGGAAGCAGTTGACCTATGCTCTAAGCTTTCACAGCTATTACAGAAACGTGGATTTAATTTAAGGAAATGGAGATCAAACTGCTCAAAGCTTCTCGAAAATTTATCCATTGATAATCATGAAGAAGGTGACCTGGAAGTTCACTCAGATGAATGTGCCAAGACTTTAGGGCTGTTTTGGAACTCTACAGAAGACGTATTTTTATTTAACATTTCTATGGATTTGGGGACTGAAATTACTAAAAGAAGGTTCATTTCTCAATCTTCTAAAATCTTTGATCCTCTTGGCTTGCTATCACCATGTACAGTCAAGTTGAAAATGTTTTATCAGCAATTGTGGTTTTTAAAACTTGACTGGGATGCCCCACTGCCTAAAGAATGGGAAGAGAAGTTGCAGGGACTTCAAGAAGATCTTAAGGCTCTCAAAAATGTTAAAATTTCAAGGTGGCTTCAAACTACGTCTAACCACATCTATCTGCATGGTTTTTGTGACGCGTCAGAATCTGCTTACGCTGCTGTTATCTACTGTGTTCAACCAACATCTCACGACAGAAATGAAGTCAATTTGGTGGTTGCTAAATCCAAAGTTGCTCCCATTAAACAAGTGTCCATACCTAGGCTGGAACTCCTAGGTGCATTGCTCCTTGCCAGATTAATCAAAGCTGTCCGTAAAGCCTTCTCCAGTACTGAAATTTCCTTTCACGCTTGGACTGACTCTAAGGTTGTTCTCTGTTGGTTAGCAGCTCATCCTCGAAAATGGAAGCCTTTTGTGGCAAACAGGACTTCAGAAATATTAGATGCTATTCCTTATCAACAGTGGAGCTATATTTCGTCGAAACAGAATCCTGCCGGTCTTCCTTCTAGAGGAATCGATCCTAAAGTTCTACCGAACATATCCCTATGGTGGCATGGGCCATCATTCTTAGCGTTCGACAGTTCAAAGTGGCCTCTACAATGTTCTGTCAGTAATGAGACTAACAGTGATGCAACTGTCTTAACTGAACAAAGGACAAAATCAATTTTTTTGTACAACAGCTTATTTGACTAATGACACTCTGGACAATTTATTTCAGAACTGTTCTTCTTTATCTAAAATAGTTAATGTAATTTCCTTTTGTTTAAGATTTATTTCTAGGTGCAAAGAACGGGTCTTTGGTTCTGAAGATAATAGGTTAAAAAGTCCTGCAGTAGTACCTTCATCTAATGAAAGGCAAGCAGCTATGAAGTTGATCATTAAATGGATCCAGTTTGTGCACTTCCATAAAGATATAAAGGATCTCAAAAATAATTCATCTTTAAGTCCTAAAAGTGTTTTAAGCTCACTTTTTCCTTTTCTAGATGATGATGGTGTTTTACGGGTGGGAGGTAGGCTGCAAAATTCTGACTTGTCATTCAATGCTAAGCATCCCATAATTATACCAGGTCAACACAGGATTGCTTTGTTGCTTGTTAAACAATATCATGTAACTTATATGCATGCAGGGCCCAGTTTACTAGCTAACATTTTAAAGCAAAGCTATTGGATTGTAAATGGTAAGAAACTTATTCAGTCTTTTATCCATAAATGTATTGTTTGTCACAGATATAAATTGTCATCTAATAATCAGTTAATGGGAAACTTGCCAAAACAAAGAGTAACACTTGAGAGACCATTTTTTAGCACAGGTATTGATTATGCCGGTCCTGTAATTTTGAAATGTTACAAAGGTCGTTGCTTTAAGACCACTAAAGGTTATATAGCTTTGTTTGTATGTCTAGCTACCAAAGCTTACCATATTGAGGTAGTTAGCGACTTAACTGCAGATTCTTTCATTGCTGCTCTTAGGCGATTTGTATCGAGGCGTGGTACACCTCAATACTTATTTTCGGATAATGGTACGAAATTTGTTGGCGCAAAAAAAAAATTGTCCGAATTGCAAACTCTGCTACTTTCACTTAACAGCAATGAATTGATTTTAAATTATTTGGCTGAAAATACTATGGAATGGAAAATGATTCCACCTGCTTCTCCCCACTTTGGTGGTTTGTGGGCATCAGGGATCATAAAATTTCATTTGAAAAGAATGATAGGAGAGGCAAAGTTAACATTTGAAGAATTAACTACTTTACTAACTCAAATTGAAGCTGTGTTAAATTCACGCCCCTTATCTAAAACTAATCACAATGATGTAGGTAATTTAGATGCTTTGACTCCATCACATTTTTTAACTGGGGATGTTCTTACTAGCATCCCAGAACAGGATTTTTCTAATATTCCCAAACCCACTTTATTAAAACGATGGGAATTATTACAGTAAATGAAACAAGGCTTTTGGAAGAGATATTATAAGGAGTATTTAAATTCCTTACAACAAAGATACAAATGGAAGCAACAACTTCCAAATTTGTCTGTAGGTGATATTGTATTAATTAAGGAGGACAACATGCCTCCTGGTGTTTGGCCTTTAGGTCGCATTGTTGAAATCCATCCAGGAAAGGATGGCAATGTTAGAGTTGTTACAGTAAAAACTGTTAATGGTTATTTTAAAAGACCTATAGTAAAACTTTTACCATTGCCATTGCATCGGGAATGATCTATTGTTAATGCAATGGCAAGGGTGGGAGTTAATGTTGGATGCATATTTAATATTTGCATTCCTTTTTTTTTCTTTGTATATTTTATTTCCTCACTGCTTAATTTTATGTTATGATTTTTGCAATAATCTTGTTACTGGCAACGTGCTTTATTTACTATTAAGTTTGTGTGAGTGGCAACAGTTGTTCATGTTTATGTTTCAGTAGAATAGCGTTCTTAGCCGCACTGCGCTGCAGGCAATATTTCTCTTAAAGAATTTTATGTTTTAGAATAACAATAAAGTTTATTATACAAAGCTGATGCTTTTTAGTTCAAGGCAACTACCATTTCTTGGTTGAATTCGAACGGGTGGTGAGGAATGTATACTTTAGAGTAATGGCAAATGTCAAACAGCTGTGTGTAAGGTAGCAGCACCTGCTCCAACAATTTAAAAAATGTTTGGAAAGATTTTGCTAATTGTACTGTGGAACATAAAGAGAAAAATAATCTTATAGGAAATGTGTCCCGTAACCAGATCTTCAGTGCTGACAGGCATTGCCAATAAATGAACTAAGTGAGGTAAAAATAGATAGTTAGGCGGTCATTAATCGTCAAAAAGATACAGGCGCAAGCTGGACCAACACATATAGTACCACAGGCCGTCGAGAAAAATTTCTGCTCGCCGTGTAGAGGGCCCTCTCGCGCGCATATATAATACATTTACAAATATCCATGCCTTTTTCCGGAATTCGAGCTCGGGTCCATCGGTACGCCAGTCAGCGCTACTAACCATTATACCGGATGGCTTGCTCAAATCGTCAAACATAAAGTCCTTTCATAGTGTGCATGTATTGCTATGTACTTAAGAAAATATTTTCGGAATGTAAATTATTTTACACCTCTGGAGCAGGCGCCCTTACTTGACACAGTGTCCTTCGATGTTAGAAATTACTGAAGAGTACTCATGTCTTATCATCTACCGTAATTCATACCAAAACTAATTCATTTCTTTCAACATGATAACCGGCAGATCTCATATTGCTTTAATCATTAGGAGGGAAATTACTTGTATTTGATTGGGAAGTACTACCTCATTCTTTGGAGTTGTTTTTTCAATATACTTTTTTTAGGTAGTTAAAGAATTGATTGGCCTTTGACAACGAGCAAAATGTGAAAAACCACATTACAAAATGGTCTTGATTCTGAATCAGGGGATTTTTACCGACACTTCTTTTATTAAGGAACTAATAGTGCAAGCCAGATGAAAAGAGGCCATACTAATTGATGACAATAATGTGAAAACGTTGGTACTCTACGTTTTCCTTTATTCGCTTTTCTTTTATATTTGAAAAATAGGGAGAACTTTTGCACATATATAATATTTATAACAAGCATCGAGACACTCCAAAGAAGAAACTTAATTAAATTGTTCGATCCCAGATTAAACAAATTGTTCGATCACAGATTGCAAACACTTTTTGACAGTGATACTTTCTTTTAAGACGCGCTTCACATTCTTTTAAGACATTATTTTAAGACGCAGTGATCAAGATTCAGAAGAAGAAAAAAAAAAAAAAAAAAAAAAAAAACAAATACATTCTGACAATACTTGCCGATTTTACATGTTACTGTTCTTTAGCTTTTGGTCTTCTTTCTTTAATAGTTGATTTCAATGTTCGCATACCACAAACCTACGAGCTTTTATTAAAGTATTTTTAATTAGGTTAGTGTTAATGAATTTAAATTTTCAGTGAGGAAACTTATCATAATCAATTATGGTCTTCATACAGAAGTTAAATTCACCAAGTATCGTATATTATATAGCGGAAAAATGAAAGTGGTGTATCACCTTACTGATGTCCATTTTTTCCATTGCTTGAAGTTACTTTCGGAAAAATTGCTTCCCTTGTTCATATATGTCGAAAAATATGTTAAGTATGCCTGTAAGATATACCTACTATGACCATGAGAAAATGTAGTTTCTTACAAACGTTCTTCGACAGTTGCTTTCCACGTTCACATACCGCAAACCTACGAGCATTTATTATGGTATTTTTAATTAGCGAATTCAAATTGTCAGTGAGGAAAATTATCATAATCAATTATAGTCCTCAAACAGGCGTCAAATTCAACAAATCTCGAATATTATACAGCGAAAAACCGAAAGTACTCTATCACTGTCATGATGTCTATTTTTTCCATTGCGTGAAGTTACTTTCGGAAAAATTACTTCCGCTGTTCAGATATGTGAAAAAATATGTGAAGTATGACTACAGGATATACCATGAGAAAATTCCGCTATATAATACAAAAATTCCGCTATAGAATACGATATTTTGTGATGGTTTTTGACATCAACGTAAATGTTCTCCGACGGTTCAGTGAAGAATTATTTTGAATTCAATATTTTATTTAATAGTAAACGAATTTTCATTAAAGCTATTTTCAGTTTTTCTAGAAGAGTCTTGGTCAGCCGTAAATTCTACCTTCAACTTTTGAGAATTGCGAGATATCACAGCTGAGCAATGTAAATTTTGGATGCTATAAATGAGGTAATGTTGTTGTTGTTTCTAATCCTCTTGATCTTAACCTACTTAAATTTATGGAATACAATGTAATATAAATTCTTAAATAGCATTCTTAAAATAATGCAACGTTTTTTATGTAAACATGTGTAGTTCATTTGAAGCTGTTACACGTAGTTAGAATTTCAAAGAAAATGTCTTTAGAATTCCTATACTTAAAGTTACTTGAGAATTCAGAAATGAGAAATGATGTTCAACTCCAATGAAAGAAAAATATGCCTTTCATAAAAAAGACTTATTGCGAAATTGTTTCACAAAAGAACTATAATTCTTACCGTCCTACAGGATAGTTACTTGTTTAAAAACAGAATAAAGTTCAAAAGAAGTAGATCCTCTCAATATATTCTATTTGATGCTTCTGTAAGTCTTTCAATCTCATACAGATATGCCTTAGGATGAGCGTATATTGGAGTTGATGATTTATGAAGAGGACAAAATTCCTTCTTTCAGACGTCACAGACTCCATTTCCTTCCCCCAAAACTTCAGATGTAATCGATATTCATCAACAGAATGATGATTCTCCATCGATGGCGCGTGTGTGCATCACGTATTGGATTTCTTCGTGGGGTATTAAGGAATCCGAGGCGCATGCTTCCGAGTAAGTGTATTTATTGAAAAGATGGATTGCGTGCGGATATATATCAACAAGAGTGAATTTCCTGGTGATCAATCTAGATTTTCTACTGTTATAGTATGAACCAATTTTTCGATAGCAAAGGCCATTCTATATAGGAAAAAATAAGATCCATTGTAAGTTTACATTTCAGTCAGCGTTTCTAAAGAAGGGTGTAGTTCTCCAATTATCGATGTCTAACTTTTGAAAATAGAAAATCACTACATTTCGTAATTGCGCTTTAAGTAGACAAATAAACTTTGTGCTTATAAACAATTCGTTGAAGAGTTCGCTTTTATCATGGAAAATGGTTTTCAACTTCATTTCATAAAATGGAGTAGGAAAGATTTACATACCATTCTCAGGAGAATATTTTGTTAGCTGAACAGTTTTAAAATGATAATCAATACACACGCGAATTTAAAGACCTTTTTCATGTATTTAAGAACATTACAACTTTAATTGAAGCTAAGAAATAATTATATATTTGGTATACTTAAATGTAAGTCAACTGAACAGGCGTTTTGAATAAGACACATAGACATTCAGACATAAATTACAGGCACTTTATTGATGAATTCTTGTTGAAATTGTAGAGATATTTTTTTGGAGGCCGGAGAGATGAAAAATGAGCAATCGCCTTCACCGGGAATCGAACCACATACCTCTGGAATACCGACCCAGCGTGCAAAACCACTACACCACGAAGGCATGCTAGGAAGGTGGGAGAAATACCTTAAATACTTCCCCTTTTAAGAGGCGACCGGGGTTTTTAGGGAACCAATCGCCAAATCCTGGGTGAGGAGAATCATCACCCAACACCCTTTAAGTTCGGGTGCCACTGTAGAGACATTAGGTTAATTGTGAAAGCCCGAGAGATGAAAAATTAGCAACCGCCTTCGACGGGAATCAAACCGTGAACCTCTGAAATACCGGCTCAGTGTGCTGACCACTGTACCACGAAGGCACGCTAGGAAGGCGGTAGAAATACCTTATAAAGTATAATTGAAATATAATTAATTAAAAATTTTAAATTCGTAGTCTTGTAACTTATTTATTTAAGACCAATATGTTCTTTTCTTCAAAAATCTTCAAAAATAAATAAATATCTGTAGTAATAATTATATTATAAATTAAATTAAATTAATGATGCTTGAAAAAAATTATGATGCTTAAAATTAAGTGCAGAATCAGGGGTAACATTTGACAGAAAAATACCAAACTATCGTTATACTTTATTCCTTTAATCCAGATTGGGAATTTTTCATTAAAACCGATAAGGTTACACTTAAATTATCATATCTTACGTGATTTTTAACAAAGTGCTTTAACTCTAGGCAGACTAAAAATACAGCTGCTTAAAAAGTAACTCTCATATCTTGTTTTTATTGCAAAACAAAGAAAAGCAATTGACACATTTTGAAGAATCTTTTAAAAATAAGACCGAGAAACTATTTCATTTCTTGCCCAATTTAGTTATTTATTCAATTTATAAAGAGGAAATGTATATTGTTTTAGTAATTGAAAATCAAATGAAGTCTAACCCGTAGATTCGTCCTTCAGCCTTAGTGTTCATATTATTTAATTTTAGCCAACAAGATGTAAAGAATCTAAAGTAATAACGAAAATGTTATGCTTTTATTTTAGTCTGAAATTTAAGAAAGGGAGCAACGTAAAGTCTAAAAAACGAAAATTTAAATCCTATTCCACATCACAATTTTATTATATTGAATTTAGTTTCTATAGTGTATTTATCGAGAAGTCTGGAAATAAGATTTTCTAATTTATAAAACTTAAGTTGTTTAACTCAAATAAACTTGGTTGATTTTTAACTATGTGCCAGTCAGCGAACAAATTTCGAATTCACTTTCTCCACACTAGATTTTCATTACCCTAGAAATAAATGTCAATTTTTTAATATAATTTATATATCTGAACTCCCTTATTGCATCTAAGTAGCATTTAGAAATACACTTTCTTTATTTTCATGTATGTTACTAATTTTACTACACATTAATGCTTTAAACTTTCAATAAAAATATTGCATGGTGCTTTCAACGGCCTTTATATTCCACTTAATTTAATTTTAAGACACGATGCTAAATTAATAGCGATCCAGTCATTTAAAGACTACATGCATTGGTGCTCTGATTGAATTTTGATTGAACTGGTGTTCTAGTTCACTTCTATCCACCAATGAAATTAATGTAATCAAGATTGCGCCCAATGCACGATTGCATTGGAGCTCTGATTTCTGCGCTGCTGCGTTGTATTTAAGAAGCTGATAAAGCAATTTGTTTGGGGTGAAGGATGAATTCTTCGCATTCGGGTTATATTAAATTTTTGCAAAGTGTAAATTGTGTGTCTAGTCTAAGCTTCAGTCGAAGAGACATTATCATTTTAAATAAAGAGTTTTTCATAATGAGATATGATTATTCATAAGAAATATAACTTTACCCAAATTTATTTTTTTAGCTTCCTTTTCAACTTATAAAAGTCTTGTCTAGTATGACAGACTAAGGCCACCAAGAATTGAGGCCCACCTTAAGACAATCTTGGGCACTGAGATCTATCAATATATTATTTAGAAATGCGTTGATAAACACAAGAGAATATGTATTATTCATGGTAAAACAAGTCATACAGCAGACTCCAACATAAAAATGTTGGAAATTCACCATCAAGAGCACACAATATGAAGGATTCGTCATAAATATTACACATATGCTAGAAAAGCTCACCAGCGTTTGAGAAGTAAAGTCTACGAACACTGGTAGTTCGTACCGAGGTTCGTACTTAGAATCTCCTGAATGCTGGGAATCATATTCCAATAATTGGAAAATCAAGACGTTGTGCAGAAATGAACATAGAGAACAGAACAAATATGAGTTTTTGAATATGTAATATTGGGTTAAGCAAAGAAAGATTTTTACCCTGTACCATGCGATGTAAATCTACACTCATGTCCATAAATTAAGGATAATTAGGAGTCACGCGGAAATCAAACTCTAAAATAAATATATCACCTGTAAAATCCCTAGACACATCTTCAATAATCATATGCAAATTTCAGGAAGTAACCAGATGACACCGATGATACGTCGCAATGACGAGAGTGTAAGAGAGTGATACATAAGGAATACACGCAAAGAAGTAAAATTGTCCGCAAGCGCTTTATAAGCATTTCAGTGCAATAACCGAATAGTTATGACACAAAGGACGCATTTGGATGATTTTTTACGTGGTAGAATTATCGGTCGTCTGGAATGTGGGCGCACCTAATGGAAGTATCAGACGAACTTGGAATTGCCCAGAGTGTCATCTCCAGGCTTTGGCAACGATTCCAAGACGATGGTAATGTGAGTAGACGTTACAGCACAGGTCGCCCCAGAGTAACAACGCCGAATGAGGACCGGTATTTGGCAGTTACTGCCAAAAGAAACAGACGGAGCACAGCCAGAGACCTGTCTCGTCAGCTCTTTTCAGCCACTGGTACGACAATTTCAAGGCAGACCGTGTACAGACGCTTAGGGCAGATTGGTCTATATGCTCGTAGACCTGTCAGATGCGTTCCACTTACTGCAACTCACTGTCGCCTGCGGTTAGCCTGGAGCAAAGAGCATGCATTTTGGACACCGCAACAGTGGGCTTGTGTGATGTTTTCCGACGAGTCCAGGTTTAGCTTACAGTCTGATTCTCGCCAGACTTTCATATGGAGTGCTCCAGGTACCCGTTACCACCAAGAAAACATCATTGAACGACACCGTTGCGGTGGTGCAGGAGTGCTCGTTTGGGGTGAAATTATTCTGGGTTCCAGAACTGACCTGCATGTTCAAATTGGAACCATGACAAGCCAAACCTATCGGGACGTCATTCTGAAACAACATGTACGTTTGTTTCGGGGCGCCATGGGCGCACAATTTGTGTTTATGGATGACAACGCCCGTCCTCACCGTGCAAACATGGTAGGCGAATGCCTTCAATCGGAGGATATCACCCGTATGGACTGGCCAGCATTCTCATCGGACTTGAATCCAGTAGAGCACGTGTGGGACATGCTTGGCCGACGAGTTACAGCCCGTCAACATCCTCCTACATGTCTACCGGAACTTCGGAGAGCATTGCTTTTTGAGTGGTGTAATATCCCCCAAGATCAGATCGATAATTTGATACTCTGCTTGCCTAGGCGTTGTACGCACTGTATTGCAACGTCTGGGAGACATACAATGTATTAACAATCATACCAACCATGTAATATTGTTTTTTTGTAAATAGTTTTTTTTTTTTTTTAAATTTGCTCCAAGGAGAAAAAATCGCTATTTTTTAATAATATCAAACATATAGCATCTTTTTTTGCTCTACCTTTCGTTCGATAAATAAGCTTTACAAATAAGTCAAATTTGTTTTGCTTCTAACTCTTACTTTGCCTCATTTTGCATTATCCTTAATTTATGGACATGAGTGTATTTCATATAATGACGTTTTCAAGAACAACAGGTGTGCTTAGAGTAAGTCGTTCGCTATGTGTGGGACACATTAGTCCCACTATTAACTAAAGCTGGGACATATGTGTCCTAGTTGTAGTAAATGGTGCTTCAAGCTAAAGGCTGGGATATATGTGTCCCAGCCTTTGGCTTAAAACCTTTTGTCAAAAAAATTCCAAACGCTAAATTTACTTTACTAGTCCAAAGGAATTTGACTCCCGAAGGACTGTTACTTTTGTTTTGGTATTTTGAGTCGGACTCCTATGAATGTCAGTTCACTTTTCAAACTGCTGCCACAATATGTAAGACACCTGCATTATAGTTTAAGAAATTAAATAATGAAAAAATGTATGTATATTTCTCGCATTGTGATAAAACAACTGTATCTAGAGCCATCCAATTTTGAATGACGTAATCCTACTGCGAATATGGGCATCTGAAATCCCAAATTTGAAATTTGGAATTTGTTTTATTGTCGATTTCATATTTTCTAAAACTTTAACGAATTTTTGAGTAACAAACTCAACGATTTAAAGGCGAGCAATGGCAACACTCTACGGGAGAAAAAACATTTTTATCTCCAGCGCCTCAAACTGTGTATCGGAAATTCTAAAGATATGCTCATTTTAAAACTATTTTGCGGCATTGCTATTGAACTAAATTTTATGGTTTAAGTGCAAAGAACATTATATTTAATGAATAAAAGTAACAGACAAAACGTTAAGAAAACGTACATTTCGACGTAATTTAAAATCTGAAATATTTCGGATTTTTTATTCTTAATTTTTAATAACATATTTTAGTCACTTAGATAGAAAACGTGGTAAACTTTTTAAATTCGTAGTCAAAGGGTTAAACCTATTGTGCTTCTAGTTTTATTTTCTTATTACACATCCGTACATATATATTGTACAGTCATTTAATTTTGTGAAGCAGGACAGGTGAAAAAGATCATTGCCCTCGCCAGGACTCGAACTCTGGACCTCTCGAATACGCGTCAAGTGTACTTACAGTCACACCACGAAGGAATACGGAAAGGAGGAAGAAAATGCCTCATAATATATATATATATATATATATGTGTGTGTGTGTGTGTGTGTTTGTTCTTTAAGAAGTTTAGTTAAATATGACTGAATATTTACTATTAATTTCATTGAATGCACAAATACTCCTAACCTCATTATTACTCTTTATTTCCTAACGTGCTTTTATAGAAAATAACTAAAGGGACTGAATATACAGTTTTTTATAAATGTGAGCGGTAAACCAAAATTATTTGAGAAACATTGGTGTAGATAAAATATGTTCCGTAAATACATACACTTACTCTTTCTCCGAAAATTCCACATTTAAATAAACACCGTGTAGTGATTTACTTGGAACCTTTATCCAATGACTTCTTACATTTTAGAGTAAGTCACAAAATCAAGAAGAGTAACTTAATTTCATTACTCCATCTTAAATCCGTAAATTTAATTACTGCGATCAGAATAGTTTAGGACATTCGTTGCAGTGCGATAGGGATTCAGACTCTGTCCCCTTAAATTAAAAACACACATGAATTCAGCCACACTGATAATTTTTTAACTTGAAATATGATGTTAAATGCTGGTATTTTAAAAACAGAGATCATTTTTTAAAATATGCATTAGAAAATGTCTTCGTAAATAAAATGTTTCAAGCAAGTACGAAAATCTCTCAGCCTGTTCGGCAAATTACTGCGGTTATATCATTAACAGTTTATGCGTGTTTTAGAAATTATGAGGCCATAAGTCAGGAAAATGACAGAAAAATATTAAGGAATAGTTACTATAAATTTTGAAAATTATTGGTTAAACGCAAAGCGTATTGGAACATAAAGTGATTGGCTTGATAAATCCAAAATTCCATTTCCTGTTGCTCATAATCGGCCAGTTTTATAAGACCACTGAACACGTGGCAGGTGAAGGAAAACGGGGGCACCTGGCGTCTACCACAGGTAAGCAGGTGCGTGCCTCTCGTCCTCCACTATCCATTAAAAAATTTAAGGATTTAGGTGAGAAACATGGCCTTACAGATGTTTAGTTGGCTGCACAATGGTTTCAGATTTGGGAACAGAGTGTGCAAGAAACATATTGCAATGCTATAATATTGTTACGTTTTTCTTTTCTTCTGACGCCTGTTGTTGCGTTATTTTCTTCCTTCACGTTCGTACGGGGTTTGTATGGACTTAGAGTGAATAACGACGATACTACTTGATGAAATATCTAAACACACTTGACAGCTCCAAAACACGTTTTACAGTCGTCGATGAACTTCTATAAACACGATGACACGATCAGCGACACGCCTTCAGGTTATCTGGCTATCACGGTGGAGACGACTTCCTGCAAAGCACCAGACTCTGCTTTCCGGATTACAGCTCCCGACTCGAACCGGATTTCCGGATTACAACTCCGGATTACAGCTTGGTCGTTCTCGGAACTCCACGTACTCTCGAGACTCTCCACGCTACAACTCGTGATGCACTCAACGACATACGAGCACAGCTCCCGACTCTTCGGTTCAGTCGTTCCCGGAGCTCAACACACCTCTCTCGACGATGCACTAACCGCGATACGCTAACAGACTCCTTCGGTGCACTCGACGACCCACTCGGCACTCGCTGGCCGGCTGTCAACTCGATCGACTCCGCAGGGATTGACTCGATACTGACTAACTCGCACTCTAGACGAGGCACACACACACACTCGTAACTGACTGCGGACCAGCAGGGTTTATATAGCTTTCGGCTTGTGTTCGGGAACATTCTGGGCTAAACCGGTAAGAATTCGTTCCAGAAGGTTCTCCAACCGTCCATGGTATACCGCCAATTTTGTCGCCAAATGGGCGATTTCTCGCCAAATGTAGCAACCCTGCTTTCCCTTGCCTTTTTACTGCAACCCTAAAGCTGCTTTGCGAAGAAGCTATCTTACCGCGCCTGTACATTTCGTAACAATATAAAACAGTATCATTTTACTAAAGATTAAATTCTCATTCCCATTATGTAGTGTATCATAGGTAAGAATCGGTTTCCTTTAAAAAGTCTTTGGCGAAGGCTTCGCTTAAAAAGATAGCACTCATGTGTTTTGCTGTAATCAGACAATCAAAATAAAAAGGATTTCCTGACAATTAAAATTTTGTTTACAGTATAATTTTTTAAAGCTTTGAATCTGAGAATTATCTGAGGTTTCTAAATAATTGGATATTGAAAAAAATGAAGGAAAACTTTTATATAATATTTTAACTATACAAATTGTAAACTTAAGTTCCGATTTCTTAAAATCTGCTATCTTTGATCGTTAAATTTCAAAACTTGATGGAAACTTAACAAATAAATTCCTCATAATAATTTTTTGAAATTATATTCTTGCAGTGTTTTCCACAGATATTCTTTCTATACTGAAATAGGTCCTATTTTTATCATAAAAGATAAGCCATCTCAGAAGCTGCTGTCTTTTACTCTGAATCAAGCGACTCAGTCGGCTTAGAATGATTCCAACTGGAGCTAATCCAAGACTCTTTTTTTTCCTATATTAACTTAGAGTGATCTGTCACAATTATTTTCTTTTATATGTCAGTATAAAAGAATTCCTGAAACCACATTTTTTAGGCATTAGCGCGTCTTTCTGACAATTTTTTTCCCTTTATTCTTGAAACTAACTTAAAGAGTGCCATGGCATCTGTGCTAGGTTTAACTTGTTTGTTTTCCTTTGCCATAAAATTCTCCTTTCTAAAGACTCATACATCTAGTGTTGTATACTTACGCTGCGTGCTTTCATTGGGAAAAATATGACATTAAATTGCTTTTGTTGATACACAGATAATTGACTGCGAAAACTATGTGTCGTATAACAGATATTTTTGCGGGAGGCATTCTAAGGAAACACTGGACGTAAACACACTGTACAAGGGATGGGAAGAAAATTTTCATGTAGCCAATCGTTCAAAAAAGGTAAACCGAGCTATAAATGAACAAATCACTGTTCATAAGTCTCATTAACATATTTTATAATCGTGTAAGACATTACGCGAAAAGAATCTAATGTATTGCAATTCTTTTTCAATTATATCGCACATCTTTAATTACTTATTATATGACCATTAGCTTAGTTATGAATAGGGAGTTTAATAACGTTACCAAAATATAAACTGTTCTCTTGGCGTAGTAAAATAGTTTCATTCTCAAAGTTCAGAAATTCATAAAACTGTTCACTCATGTACGTATTCACATAAAATGTACACACTTTCAGCGAGTCTGTTCTGTAAACATTAAATAGCAAGTGGACTCGTTATGTTTCTCTATGAATAGTTTGATGTAAATTACAGAGCATAAAACTGCAGCCGAATTCTCAGGGCAAGCTCGAAAAATTCGACTTTAAAAATCGGTGAATGACTAAGAAATTGGGAAAATGTCATGTCCGGCTTTCCCAGCGTAGCACAAGGTTATCGTAAACATATTCTACAACTTGGTAAAATCCCGAGATAATGGTAACCCAAGCCATAAATATTATATAAAATTTTAAGTATACATCGGCCTTACATAAAAGAGTCTTAGTTGCGGCTGTAAGCGAATATCGGCTTTTACTGCTCTTTAAAAAACTATTTTTATTTTTACTGATTTACGTACCTATTTTAGCTGCTACTGAGTTATGTAATTATTTTTGTCATCCGAAAATGTAGCACAAGTTCGAGACAAGTGGACAACTTAGATAATAATTAGTATATACTGTTGCGAAAAGCCCAGCTGGGGTAAGATAGCTTCCCCACGAAGCGGAGTTATAGTTGCCAGAAAACGGAAGGAAAAGGCAGTGTTGCCAGATTTGGCACAAAACCGCCTTTTCGACGACATTTGGCGATATGCTATAGACGAACTAAGAACATTCTAGAACGAAATCTTAGAAATTTTGCCGAGAATATTCTCGAAAATAGGCTATGGCTATATATATATACCCTGCCTGCACAAGTAGTGTAGTAGTATTCTGAGTTCAGAGATTAGCTTGAAAGCAATCGACGCGGGAGCGGTACTAACGCTTTGCCGTGAGGTTGTCTTCACCATTACAGCCTGAAAGCTGTGCTGCTGATTGTTTTAGTGTGTTTGTCGTAGTTTTGCGACAAGTGTTATTGTTGCTGAGGCTCACTAGTCTGACGTAGTCAGCCCGATCCCACGAAATGTCTTGTGGGAAGGACCGCTAGATTACATCTGCCGTTGGCAACAGCCTCAAGCACCATTCAGGTGACAGTGCGATTTAGCTCAGTTCCTTCCCCCCCAAATTTTGATGGAGAGCATCCCGGGGGACGGGTACGAAGGTCTCCCACTTCTCTCCCCTTCCACCAAACCACACCAGAGGACTTTCGGTTCACCGCATATTTAGAGTGCCGCCATGCCGCACTGACACTATACATTTATAAATGTTCAAGCCTTTTCCAGGATTGGAACCCGGGCCCTTCGGCACGGGAGTCTGCGGCGCTAACCACTATACCGGTTGGGTTGCTGCGACAAATGTACACATATTCTTGGGATCTGTTTTGTGTAATAGTGCCTACTGGCGAATAAATTGTGTTTTGTTACTTCATCAAGTATTGTCATCAATTACTTCAAATTCACGAACCCGTAGAACACACCAATGCGTAAGGAAAACTGACACTAATTTCTATTTACAGTAAACACTCAATACTAAATGCACATTTCAGTCAATGCAATAATCCTTTTATAAATGCATTTCTTAAAATCATGCAAAGCTGAAGCATATGTCTGAACATAAATCTTTCCTTTTAAGCTTATTTGAATAGGACAAAGCGCACGAAGGTTATCCCATTGTTTTAAATCGCAGATTTTTTTTTTAATGTTTCCGGCTTCTAAAATTCTAATAGTCGCTACAAGACTGAAAGAGTATTGCTTGAAATATCTATTAATCTTTAATTTAGTAAAGAACTCAAATGCGCTATATTTCATTTGAGAGAAACACCTTTTTCCCACACCGAGGTATTTTTAAAGGAAAACAAATCGGCAAGAAACGAATAAGATTATTACCATTTGCTTGATAATATAATTTTTCATCTCGAACCCATCAAAATAGTAATATGTAAGAATTAATGAGAAACTGAATGAAATTCCTGCATTTTTAATAATTATTAAATCAAATGGAAAAGAAACACCCCAAAATCATACATTAGCATAGAAACAAAGTGCATACATTAAAAAAAATTTAGTTATTTCGAGGGCTATCAGACTCACATCCCTCTTTTTCAGGAGGGAAAAAAATAAAAAAACAGAAATATCTACAAATATTTTTCCTCCTTTATGGCGAGCAAAAGGCGAAACATAGCAATGAAAGAAGCAAAACGAACACGAATATAGCGCCACCGGTCGAGAAAAATAGTAATAAAACATGAAAAACTAAGAATTCTAAGAAATATTAGGAATGAAAAGATTAGAATTAGAAAGTTAGTACTAAAGAAGATAACATTTTATCAATGTGGAAAGCTTCAAGGAAAATAGTTTACCAGTTCCAGAAGTTTTGAAATAATTTTCGCAGAAGTAAAAAATCTGATGTGTACACCACATGACTTCCTTATACAGAATATTAAATTATACGCCTTTTTTCTTGCATTTCATTTAAACTTATTGGATTGAATTAAATCTACTTCCTCGATAGCGCATAAACCACAATAGAATAAATACACTCTTTAAAATTCACTATATTTGTTTACCATAACGACACTCTTGCGCTAGGTTCACTTAATATTTCGTTCATATTATAACTCAGAATGCACAAAATTTATATCATTTGAAGAATTATCTAATCGTTCTCACATTATCTATTCAAATACTATAATAAATCTAGAACGATGTATAAAAAAATTAAGCAAACAAAACAAAAAACAGTTTTTCACAGACGATTCAGTGTTTCTCATTCAATTAGTTCAGTTCTCACTTCGCGACAAGGCAAAAATACATAAAAACTCAAAATTTCTATATTAAAAATTACGAAGTAAATCTTAAACACTTATTTCCTCGAAAAAATTCCAGAAAGGATTAAGCATGATTTAATTCGCAATAATACAAGAAGGCGTTATCTTTGTTGTTGCGAAGCTTAGTCTCTCTAGATTGGCACAAATCTACTATTCTGCTTTTTCAAATGTAAACAAACATGTCCGCCATATTATTTAAAAATTAGACTTAACCGCACTTAAACAGCTTTTAAATTGTTGATAATTCTACAAATATTGCTTGAAATTTCCTAAAAGCATAAAAACCTTAACCGGGATATAAGAAAAACACAATTCAATCATTTTTAAAGCAAAAAATGTATAATATAGAAACATATAAGAATACAGAAACTGAGCTCACTGAACCGAGTAATAGAGTAGATATATATATATACATATATTTATATACTTTTTGTGCGGCCTATCGCAACCAAAATACGAGGTGCAAATCCATGTTATAGCAGTCCCACATACAAAATTTCAACGTTCTGAGGCTATACATGTACGTACGCACAGAAGCCAGGAAACATTCTCTTCAGATTTCATTTTAAATCAGTTTTATATTTTTTTTGGAATGGAAAGAGTCCTTTATTCTGTCCTAGCGTGCAGATGTCACGTAAAAACATCGTTAAATTGCATTCCATAGCCCTCAAAATGGATATTTTCGGTGAAATATGACACCCAAAATTCTTCGCGATTACAATAGTTCCTTTTTACTTCTTACAAGGAAGTAAAAATTGCCACTAAGTGGCAAATTTTTATCAGCTAGGCCGAGAATCATTTTTTTTTTCGAACATAAGATAACGTTCATCTACGCGAAATCTTAACCCTCCTTCAGTTTAACCGATATATGTAAAACCCTTCGGAGATGAAATGCTATAGATTCACGAAAAAGAAAAATCAGAGATAAGATTTTTAAAAACAGAACAAGGAATTTAACTGATAAATGATAAAATAACTTAAATGTCGAAATTCCAGAGAATCCGAGAGATTCTGTAATTGTCAGAAGAATGGTATAGAATAACGACAATCTTATTACGGTTATTTTTAATAGAGGAATGTCTTTACTGAGGCTCTAAAGCTTTAATCAATGAGTGGAAGAGAAGTCAAATGCAACGTACACCAGATAATTTATTTCATGGATAATTTATTCCATCTGGGTGGTGAACAAACTTTGAAACCTGATGTACATTAAGATTTAAAAAAAAAAAAAAAAAAAAAAAAAAAAACTAATCTTTGCTTAGCAGGGTAACAAGTGGTGCAGAAACAATTAAAAATCTTCTATCAAAATTTCGTCATTTGAAAAATGAATTTAAATTTTAAAGTTAAATAAAATTAATCAAAATTGTTAAATACGTTGATAAAACGAAAATCGAACAAAGCATTGTGTGATCGGCCAATTAAATGTAAATAGCGATAGAAATAAAATTGTTAATATAAATTTAAAAAATCTAAAAAGTTTCAGATTTTAAATTAAGTCCAAAGGGACTTTTTTAACTTTTTTTGTGTGTTACCTTTATTTATTAAATATCATGTTCTTTGCACTTAAACCATAAAATTCAGTTCAATAGCAATGTCGCAAAATAATTTTTAAATGAGCCTATCTTTAGAATTTCCGATACAGAGACTCACGCGTTGGAGATAAAAATATTTTTTCTGTACAATGTTGCCATTGCTCGCTTTGAAATCCTTGAATTTGTTAACCAAAAATTCGTTAAAGTTTTACAAAATATGAAATCAATAATAAAATAAATTCCAAATTTCAAATTTGGTCTTCCACATGCCCATATTCTTAGGAGAATTACGTCATTCAAAATTCGATGGCTCTATGTACCGTTGTTTTATCACAATGCGAGAAATATACATACATTTATGCAGATTTTTCATTATTTAATTTCTTCAAATTTAATGCAAGTCTCTAACATTTTGTGGCAACTGTTTGAAAAGTGAAACGGACATTTATAGTGAAGCATCGCAAAACGAAAACAATAGTCCTTCAGGTCCTTTGGACTAACAATTTCTTTTACATTTGTATATTATAAAAATTAAATGCATTCAGATTTTATATTACGACTAAATGGGCGTCTTTTTGACGTTTTGTGTATTACCTTTATTTATTAAATATCATATTCTTCGCACTTAAACCATAAAACTCAATTCAACAGCAATGTCATAAAATATTTATAAAACCATGTATTATCACAATGTGAGAAACATACATACATTTATGCAGATTCTTCATTATTTAATTTCTTTAAATATAACACGGCGCTCTATAATATTTAATTGCGACAATTTAAAAAGTGAAGATCCGTTTATAGTGAATCAACGCAAAATGCTAAATAAAATTAATAGTCCTTCCGGGCAAATTGCCCTTTTGGGTTAATAATGTTAAAAACTGCAATAAAAGGGTAAAATATCTCAAATATCAATATTTCATCAACTTATTTAATCATTACACTACAACTAGAGGAAATTGTTTGGTATCTCGAAAAGTTCTAGTTATGTTTAATCGTCGTTTGATTTGTCCTCAGCATACATTTTTCTTTCACTTTATTTGTAAATTTTTTATTCTTCCAACTTCACTGAATACCCGAAAATCCAACATTTATTGATTGAAGGATTTTCTTTATTTAAAGTCAGATGTAATTTCATTCCTACTGTTTTTAACAGCGCCGAAAGCTTGCTCTCGGTAAAGTGATCTCGACTTGAACTAACTCCGTCACGCACTCCTGCCTCCCCATTTCCCCTCGTTGCTTTTGAAGATTGGAAAAGTGCCTAGCATAAGTTCCCGCAGACGTTTTTCCTGCCATGGATATTTTTAAGGGATTTAGAAATATATCGCTTAAATTTTGTAGAAAAATGGCGATTGGGGGGTGAAATGATTATATGCAAACTTAAAATGGTTTCGTTGTAGTTTTTGCCAGAAGCTCTTTTCGCTATTGGATTTTTTTCTTCTAACATATACATGCTCATCACTTTAATTACCTAGAATTATGCTGACTAGAACTGGAGGATTATATAATAGTACGAAAACTCCAGAAATAGAAAACGCTTGCTTATCACCATTTAGTAAATTCTTTCAAACGTTTCCAAATAAAATGCATGAGTACATTGATACTTAGGAACATGAAAGGATATTAAAAAATCGTAATAAATAAACATAAGTGAATTTTGAATTTTATAATGGCTTGCGCTTTAATTTAGAAAGCATCAAATAACAGTGAACAATAATTAAATGATATCCGATATAAGAACATTTAGTTTCTAGAATAATTACTGGAAACTTGAAGCAGCCAAAATATATATGAACCTACCGCACAGGTCGTGTACCCAGTAAGACTGTCAGTAACTTTGCAGGAATTGTACTGTAAGAAGAAGGAAATTAGAATTGGAAAGAGAGATGAAGCACTCAGTGCGTTTCGCGTATTGTTTATGATTCTTATTTGTTTTTTCAAGAATTGGATAACCTGAAAAATAATCATCCAGTTGTTTTCTTTTCTTTTCTTAAACTCTACTATAGCTTATCAGATCTGGGCAACCTTGTGAGAAATCATTTAATTATTTAGCAGTTTTCTCATGGCTAACTTTGATCGATTTCTAAATCAAAAAATTTAATCATTCATTGTTAGTCTCCGTAGTCTGGAAAAATGTTCGTGGCGCTTTTCCTGATAGGTAGTGTCAATGGCAAATAACTCATAAAATACAAAAAGTAGCGACACCACTAAACACTCGTTAGAAAGGCGATTTTTCGAGTATTACTGTAAGTTCATGAGCATCGAACGTGATGCAGTGGGTGGAAAGTTGTGTGCGTTTGACAATGGAAAAAAGTTAAGGAAAAATTGCTCTATATTTTGCAACATTATTACGACAAAGGGAAGAACGATACACAGTCTTGTGAAAATAAAAATGTGCTGTGTACACTGAAGGTACCTTATCAAAATCTTGTGCGCGGTTTTGTTCACTCGCTTTTGTTCTGGTAATTTTGACATAAAAGATGTGTCACGCTCTAGTTGTCCAATCATTGAAAAAGCCGAATAATTCTTGCAAAATGAAAGCAAGACAAGCACATCAGCAATGTTAGCATTGGTATGGAGCTGGGCATTGACCGTAAAAGTGTTTTGAACCATTTACACAAAGCTGGCAACAAAACGAAATTTGATGTCTGGCGTGAGTTGAGCGCGAAAAACATGCTAGACCAAATTAACGTCTACGATGCGCTGCTGAAAGGCAATGAACCTGAGCCATTTCTCCAAACGTGTCATATAATCCAGGATGAAATTTGTATAACGTACGACAATCGCAAGCGTAAAATATCATGGATAAAGGATGGGGAGGTGTCACAAGCTATCGCAAAGCCAGGTTGACACCGAACCAAGGTGCTGCTGTGTGTGTTGTGGGAATAAAAGGGAATCGTTCACTATGAGCTACTTCCAGTTGGTCAGAGGATTAATTCTCCACTCGACTTGCAGATTACGAGAGGCAATTAAAAGAAAATGGCCAGAAATGAATAATAGGAAAGGGGCTATCTTCCATCATGTTAAAGCCTAACCACGTACTTCTTTGATGACCCGTCAAAAGCTCTGCGAGCTTCATTTGGAAGTTATTATGCAACCACCGTATAGTCCAGAAGTAGAGCACCAATGATAGAACCCTCTCAGTGGAATCAGGCCGGTTTCTAAAAGGGCCTGCAGCTCTACACAAAATATAGCGAAACATTGTCAATAATAATGGGGAATATTTGTTTTAAATAACTTTTATTTCACACTATAAGAAAACCAGTTGAAGTTTACGAAAAAAACGCCATGAACTTTCTCCCAAACCTATGTAACTGTAGCTTACCATTTAACTAAAACCTAAAAATCGTAATTTATGTAAGTAAATGGAGTTTACTTACATTAAGATTTTTAATCTTTAAGTTCATTGCCATTTCCATATTAGCCATGATTATGTTCGTACTCGTTATACATAAATTTTAGAATGATGAAAAATCTAGACCAAAGATTATCCGAGAACTTAAATTTAACTGTAATTTTGTTATATTTTATCATTTTTAATTTCAGCAAAATAATACTACATTCTGCGGTACCGGAAAAATAAAAGATGAAGAAAAGACTTTTTTATTAAAAAAAAACGTTTTGTAAAGAACAAAATAAAAATTTCCAAAATTTCTAGTTACAATTTAAGGATTTTTGGTACTTACATATTAACACAACCACCTTAATAGAAGTCGCAAAATTTTCAAAATGCACCAAACTGTGGCAACCATGCACATAACCTTTCTTCTGGCAACCATGACCATAACAATCCTTCAGTCGAGCAAAGCTGCCATTTTCGTATGCGTTGCATTCTAAACTCAGATGGTTTTTACAAACGAATCGGAATATTTTTTCCTTTATTTTCAAATATGAGTTTGTGGAATTTGTCAGCAAGAAACGGAGGGAAAATTTCTGCGGGATTATGGAATTTTTTTTGAAAATGTTCTAAAGGGAACAACGAGGAAAGATGATTCCTAGATAACCGCTGTTGCTGAGGGCCGCACGAAATCGAGTCTTCTCAAATCTTTGATGTTTTTTAAGCGTAAACTGTGTGTTCGAGCGCTATGTACTTCGGGAGAAGAATAGCGCCAAAGAGTTATAGAAAGGTTTGAAGAAGAATGTAAACGTTTTATTTTTTAATCTATCACGTAATCATTATTTAATAATACAAATTTGTATTTTGAATTGCTGAAGTATGTTTTCTTTTGACATGCTGATAACATTTACAGACAATAACTATCGATAGTTTGTGAATCTTTCTACCAAAAACTCGCAAAAACTTTTACTATAAAGTTTTACATTTCCTTTCGTAAAAAATCGACAAATTGTGCCAAGGTAGTTGCGTTAACACGTATGTACCGGATTTTTTTCTTCATGTGTACACTGGATAAATGTCTCTCTGAATAAGCGAAATACCACTGACTCATCACGAGGTCTTCGAAACTATACACCCAATTGCCTTTAAACTTTGCATAGTTACTCATTCTACGATGTAGACGCGCTCTAAGAACGGATTTTACGTAAAACCTGTCCAAAATGGATTTTTTTATACAATAGAAGTTTCTCATACATTTGGTTTTCAAATCCAATCAGAATTTTCTTTTATTGTTTCCAAAACTAGGTATGAAATACAATATTTCTAATGAATGCATTTTCCTTTAAAATTATTTAATTGGTAAATAACTTGCATCTCTCCAATGCATACAAGCGACATTCAAATGCAATAATAACATTTATATTTAACTGTTATCATAAGTTTCATGAAAATAAATGTTACTAATAAGAGAAATAAATTATTGTGATGATGAAAAATAAAAATGTTGTTGGTATATAAAAATTGCCATACATAAAAAATCAAGGATAAATAATTATAATTGATTAAAAAATTTGATAACAAAGATAACAACATTTATTTTCATGAAACTACTGACAACAGTTAAATAAATAAAAATCTTAGTTTTATGTTGGCAAATCTTTGTGGTGTAGGCCTACTGTGGATCCCGCCGCGTTAAATAATGGAGACGCATCCCAATACACAGTACGTCATGGGTGATGTGGAAATCTGTGTATGACAGATTCACTAACTGGCGCTACATTTCCCGATTAAATTTTTTAAACAAATACAATAATTAGCAATTCGAAACTAGACATTTGTTCGAAATTCATTTGCAATTTTATATCTGGAGTAATAAAAGTGTGGGCTCCTAAGAAACGCCTTTTTGCTCTCTCCTACGTTTTCTTCTGAATGCGACGCACTTTTTCTGCTTGCTTGCTTGCAACCAACATGCGCGGCTCGCTTCCCTGTTCCTCCATTGCCTTAAGATTTTCTAAAGAATTACACCTGGATGGTAGTTTTATAGTTTAATCAATTTCCATAAATCGCTAGAGTTAATTTCTTAATCAAACATTAATTAATAAGGAACAATAAATTAACTCGACTAAGGTAATAATAACCTATAATATTTGTTTAACATTTGAAGTGAAATAAACAATAAACAATTTTTGAAGCCTTGAATAATATCCTATCTCAAGCAGGACTTGGAAAAGCATGAGTACTGCAAGCCTGCTTCACTCCCCCATATATAATATTGCATGGATTAGTTTAGTAATATATCTAATAGAAACGTAACTAATTCTCTTTCGCCATCCACTGGTACCTGATATCTGCTTAACATAGTCGCAGTCATATTAGCTGAGATTAGAATATCTCTTTACTAGTTCAACGACTGGCATTTCCTTAATCTTCCGTATTTTGAATACATTTAAAACGAGTAAATGTTTTCGTAATACAGTGTAAAAATCTGTCATTTGTTACGTTACTAAATTGCCTATATTTCTTATCTTTTTCATTTTTCCAGCTATTCTGTTTGACCAGAAATTTAATGTTTGAATACCTCTGAATTAACAGTTATGCTACAACAGAATAAAGTATCTATGGTGCAAAAGATTACGTTAGTTATGTGAGACATATTCGTCGATATTCTTTGGGTTTTAGAATTGAGTTTTGAAATTATCTTTCGATCTATTTTATGAGCTGCTTTTAAATCGATGTAAACTAAATTTATATGCATCCTATATTCTAATAATAAAAATCCGCTTGTATACGAGCCATTTTGTTTTAGATTTGCAAATCGATAATCAGTTTTATTTAGGAAAATTTTCCATAGCTATTGTTAAAACTAAGTGCGTTGTTGATTGCATACGGGTTCGTAATAGATTGAATGCACTCAGCTCCGATGATAGGTTGATAAGATTTATTTTGTCAAATGACACCTTTCAGAGATCTTAAACTTTACGCAAAGATAGTAAGATCTCAACTCTCACTCACAGAGTACAATCGGTAGTTACATTTAAACCTACTATGAACGTTAAACACAACACAATGCAAAGCGCAGCTAAAGAGAAAGCTACTTGGAGATATATCAGTATTCCAAATTCACACCAAGCAAACATCTAACGGAAAAACGTGAGAGCAGATGCTCACTTCAGGCTTATATAGTTTTTAACCTGCCGTCGAGATATTTCTAGTTCTTTCTGCTTCTCGAAATTATTGGAGGACAATTTGAGAGTTGAATTACGGTTGCAGCTAATACAGTGATCAATTACAATTATTTAATTATAATATCTATTAGGGTAATACAGAGAGCGAACCAAAATGTCGCCAAATGGTCGCCAAGTTTGGCGACTTTTGGTGATTTCTCACAAATTTGGCAACAAAAATGAATCTTCAAAACCGTTGCAGCTAGCTATATCTCGCCAAATTACCGAGATACGCATTTACTCAATATTAAAAGGTCTTGCACTGCATTCTTACTTTTCCGGCATACCTTGTCTCTTCAGATATTTCATCTTATATTACACAAAAGAAATACAACAATTTTACATATAATTGCTCTAAAATCATCTATCTATGTACAAAATTCGCAGCAATATTTATACACTTTATCACATATATATCTACCATAATGACACATTTGCGATATTTTACTTGATACAGCACAACTATTCAAATATGACTCTTATGCTAAGTCTCGTGAACATAATGATAATTTCGAATTAAGTAAAGCAGTGGTCTCAAACTCGAGGTTCACGGGCCGCTTACGATGCCCGAAGCAATTTAATGCGACCGCGAGTACGTTTATTTTTGTACTTTTTGTGCTACTGTGCTTACAGTTTTAAAGATATAAAGACATAAATTGAGCTCATGTTCATGATTGCCATTGAAGTATGAAATGAAATAATAGATAAAATGAATAGGTTGAAGAAGCACTGTCCTTGTCACTGGATGTTTGTATGTCAGGCCACGTGACTAGGGTAACATCGAAGAATTTCCCACGTGTGTGTGTATAGTCAGTTAATTGAATTTGTCAGGCGACAGCTGGTGGCACTTCAGTATTCTGAAATTTCCGGTTCTCCTCTTAAACTAAGTTATTTAGTAACAGAGTCATCATATTGGAATCTTCTGAAACAAATGACTATATTAAATTCAAAATTTAGCTGTGAATGCGTTTGACTCGGAAAAAATAAACAATAGAATTTTTTTTACAGGTACACACTTTAAGACTTCAAATGTAAAATAAATATAAATTTGAATTTTCTCCTTGTGTTATTATTATTATTATTATATATGTATGTACCGATAGATATTCACTAAGTGAATTTTAAAATTTATTTTTATTTTTATTTATTAGCTCAAAGTGGTAATTTGCGCAGAAGGCTATTAGTTTCGTTTTGGCATTTTGCGTCGTCCACTATAAAACGGAGTTTAACTTTTCAAATTGTTGCCACCAAATACTATAGCGCTATATTAGATCTGAAGAAATTAAATAATGAAGTATCTGCGTAAATGTATGTATGTTTCTCGCATTGTGATAAAACAACGGTACCTAGAGCAATTCAAATTTGAATGACGTAAACTTACTGCGAATATAGACATCTGAATGCCCAAATTTGAAATTTTGAATTTGTTTTATTATCGACTTCACATTTTGTAAAACTTTTGTAAAACATTTTGTAAACATTTTGTAAAACGAATTTTTGATTGACAAACTCAACAATTTCAAAGCGAGCAGTGGCAAAACTGTACGAAAATAAAAATATCTCCAGCGCGTGAGACTGTGTATCGGAAATTCTAAAGCTTTGCTTATTTTAAATATCTTCTGATATTGCTGTTGAATTGAATTTTATGGTTTATGTGTGAAGAGCATAATATTTAATAAATAAAGGTAACACACAAAATGTTAAGAAACGCCCCTTTGGGCGTAATATAAAATCTGAACGCTTTCAAATTATTTTTAAAAAATACTTATGTGTTTTTGCTGTTGTTATTTTTATTTCCTTATACGAAGTAAAAAGGAAGTATTGTAATTGCGAAAACGAACTACTTATTTTGATTGCAATCGGTCGCAACAAAAGTATATAACTGTAGGTATATATATATATATCCACTCTGTTACTCGGCTCAGTGATCTCAGTTTCTTTATTCTTATATGTTTGTAAATTGCGCATTTTTTGCTTTGCAAATGATTGAATTATGTTGTTCTCATATTATTTAAAGTTTTTATGTCTTTAGTGAATCTGCATGCAATATTTGTAGAATTATCAACAATTTAAAAATTGTTTAAGTGCCGCTAAGCCTAATTATTTTTGCCATGGCGGCCATGTTTGTTTACATTTGAAACATGGCAGAATAGTGATTTGTTGCCAATCTAGAGAAACTAAACTTCGCAACAACAAAGATAACGCATTCTTTTATTATTGCGAATTAAATAGGTATTATAATTGAATAATTCGCGTCATTTTGAGATATAATGAGCTATAGGAAAGCGAGATTTTACTCTACGCACTCCATTTTCACATCGTCATCAAATGTAGGCACTTAGCTATTTTTCGAACTTAAAATAAATTTTGTGTTTCAATAAATCGATTAAATACGAATTTATTTAACAAAGGGAGCTTAACACCTTTTCAACGGGATTTTTTCTAAAAACGTTTATTTTTTAAAATGTAGAGTTTATTTTTCTTTGATTTTTGGACACGTTAAACTTTAATTCTTGCGACTGCTTTTACAAAAAGAATTTTGGAAAAATGATAATATTTTGTATTTTTAAAAATTTTTTTAAATGAAGCTTCCGAGTACACTTCTCACATCTCACATCTTTAAAAATATGATTTTGGCATTTTCCTTTCTTATTGTTGTTGATAGATTTTTGATGAAATCGCATCATTTTGAATAGTTTCATTCTTTTAGAAATATGGATTTGGCAACAATTTTTCATCGTATTTCTTATGTCACTGTTTTTAAGAGACTGGCATATTTCATTGTCATTTTTTATATATATAATACATTTTATTGATGTTTTTTTTTTATAAAGTTATTCTGCAGAGTAAAATTTTGCGCGGAATGTTTTGTTTTTTTGAGTCGCTTTCATGTTATTTTTTGCTTATTTCACTGTTTGTAAGATATTGAAAAGTTTTGCATGATTTTTTTTCTTTAACGGAAAGTTGGTTAATTTTTTTCATTAGGATAATTAATATTTGTATTAAGGGATATAGCTTATTTCATTGTCATTTTTGGTGCTACATTGGTAGACGGTTGCACGGATTTTGGCGATTTTTTTGGCGAGTAATACGACTTTTGGTAAACCCATTGTTGGATAAGTTATTTAATGTAACCAATATTTTGTTGTCATTTTATTTTAAAAATAATGCGTTTTATTATGCATAAATATTATTTTTATTATGTTTTAAATATTATTTATGGCTTCTAAATATTAAAAATCAATTTAATTTTGCATTTTTATTTGAAATAAAAACTTTGTTGTTTATAATATTTTATATAATTTTATGTTGTGGATGATGTAATCAATGACGTCACCTTACTTAAAGAGTAATTGGTTTTATTAATATCTATAAATTTAATCTAATGTTTTAAACATTATTTATGGCTGTTAAATATTAAAATACAATTTAATTTTGCATTTTTTTAAAAAGGATTTTATTATGAATGATTATTTAAATAATTTTAATTCTATGCGTGATGTAATCAGCTCCCTGATTGGTTACTGAATATTTGTGCATTGCCGCGCCATTTTATAATTTTATTATTCATCTCTTCGAATTCCTCAAATTTCAAATGGAATGGATATGTCCGTTTCGAAGATGAATGTTGTTATTGGTAATTACCAAGAATTATTCGTATCGGAATAAAAAAATTGCTCTTTGAGACCTTATTTTGGACAACATGGCTTTCCTAATCAAAGATTTATTTATAAATTGTTAGTAGCGTCAGAGAAAATTTATTTTAAATTTTTGGAAAAAAACCTCGCTAATTGCTTCTTCAATGAAGTGCGAGAGATGTGAATCACAGATAAAGATCGTTAGATGACCTTCTTATTTATATATATTTTTTATTTTTTTTATTTATTTTTTTTTATTTTTTGTGACACTTATCAATATACGACAGGTAAAATACTTTAAAAAAATGTAAGTACATAATTTTCTTTTACTTTATAATTGTATATTTGAACTTTTATTAAAAAATTAATACAATGTTTTCAAAAATTCCTGAGATATTTATTGCCACATATGTTTTAATGTTAAATAATTAAATCCTATAAAACTTATTTTAAAGCATTTAAGTAATATTTTAATTCTTTTAAACGTTCGTATGATGTTTTTCATTCGATATTCAATTTAAGCAATATTTTGATCCAATTAAATGTTGTCGCCATGTTTTTATAGCGGTGTTTTTATTCTATTATATGAAAGTAATAATTTAACCTTACTTTAGCATTTTATACTCTTAGTAAATGTATTTATTTACATTTGCCAGCCTGTAAGGATCTTAAGTTTTACTAGCGTTTATTTTATGTTAAATCTTTACTATCACTTCTTATTTTCTACTTCCGGCCAGAATTAAAAGCGTTAACTTATTTATGAAAAATTTGTCTGGCGAACGCCAAGTACTTAAGCTGTGGCTTTTCGCCAAGCGAGAGAGAGGAAGGAGTTAGTCGAAGCAGGCCGCTTGCCTTAGAAGTTTTACTCGGTTGCTGTTTGCCTTCCAGGCCAGAGGTGTAATCATCTTGATAATTTTAAACGTATTGTAGTGTTAACAGTTCTCTGTACTACATACGGCTTCCTGTTAATATCCGGCCAATCTTACACGTAGGCCCTTGTTGATTATTCCAAATTTAAGTTAGAGTTTAGTTATATTTTTATATTCTTACGTTCAGACCACAAGTAGTTGGTCTCTGTATTCCGAAGTACGGAAATTATTGTAAAGAGTGAAAAATAAAGGGTTTTGTATACCCTTCTTGTGTATCTTGTCTACTTCCCACAGTTATTGAACATAGCTTTAGTAAGCTCCCTGTTCCAAGTCAGGTCCTTGCATGTTCCCAAAGAAAGAAAGGCGGAACATTGAACCTGATAGTGGCGCCCAACGAAGAAGAATAACCATGGCCGAATTTCAAGAAGAACCTGTGCTGCCTGCAGAAGCGGCTCAGAATCCAGAAATGCCAGCTGCCGCCCTGGAAGGATTTGGTTACATCGTCCAGACCATCCGCGCTTCGGAACCAGAAGCAACATTTAATGGAAACTCACCGGTAACCAGTTTTTTGGAAAAATTGGATGACCACTTCATGCTCTACCCCGTGCACGAGTTTCAAAAAGTTACCTTAGCTACCAGCGCTTTGAGGGGCCCAGCGCTTAACTGGTTCAAATGTATAGGCAGAAGTCTCTTGGGTCAAGCAGGAAATCCCACCTATACTTACCAAAATTTCAAGACTGCCCTAGTAAAAGCCTTCCCTGTCGTAAGGGATCGTGCGAAATTAGAAACGGAACTTTTCAGCATATATCAGCAAAGAATTGAAAATCTCTCAAGCTTCATTTTAAGAAAAATTCACGTCTTCAAACTCTTGTATGGAAACCGTCCGGATCCTGATATAATTCAAGTGATTTTGCCGAGGTTACTTCCCCAAGTGCAAGACTTTATTGAATTAAGGAATCCGACTACACTGGAAAAATTATTTGAGCTAGCAATCCAGTTTGAAAGTAGAAGAACGGCGGACATTGAAAGAAGACGGCAATATCAACAACGAAACCAATTTAGTGCGCCAAGACCACAGCAAAGTCAAGCACACGGCTACGGAAGCAAAGCGAATCAGTGGGCAAGGAAACCCGAGCATTCAAAAACAGCCGGCGAACGTCGACAGTTCAATAGCAATCCAGGAAAAAAGTCTCAAGGCCAGTGGAAAAAGAAGGAAAGCATGGAAATGAAAAATGATTTAAACTAAAACGGATTTCTGCTGACGGGAGGGTGCGGAAATCCGAAGGCCAAGAAAACCCCTCTTCCTTCAAGTTAAATACAGTAATGGTGAAAAATTTGACTCTTCCGAAGATTGAAGTGTTGGTGAATAATATCCCAGCCACCGCACTCCCGGATACAGGCGCGCATGTTCCTGTGTGGCAGAAGATTTTTTTAGGAAGTATTTTCGTAAATATCGCATATATAATTCGGATAATACGACAGTGTTAGATGCGCAAGGAGAAAGATGTAAGTGCATAGGTAAACTACCGCTATACATCCGTATCAAGGACGAACAAGTAAAGGTTATGTTTTTCATAGTAAAGAATCTGCAAGCACATATTATCTTAGGAATAGATTTTTTTTCAAAGGCACAAGCAACGCTGGATTTTAATGAAGCGTCCCTTAAGCTGACGATGAAACCAGTTCGAGAAGAAAAGGCTGAACCGCCGATGTTAAACCTTGACCACCTGCCTAATGAAGAGCAACGAAGAATCCGACAAGTGGTAAGTGAATTTGCTTCGTTATTTAGTGATATTCCAGGATTTACTCAGGTTACTAACCATAGTATTGACACCGGAGATTCAATGCCAGTTCGCCACAAAGCATAACGGTATGATAAGAATAAGGAAAAAATTATAGAATGGCATATCACCGATATGCTACGTAAAAAGATCATAACGCCCATCTCAAGTAGTTATGCTAGCCCGGTGGTTTTATGTAAGAAAAATAATGACTATCCATTGACACATCCAAAAAGGTGGCGATTCGCGATTGACTACCGTAAATTAAACTCCATAACTAAATATCCGGTATATCCGTTACCTATTATTGAAGAAATTCTAAGGAACATAACATCGACCAAATATATGACGACTTTAGACTTAACGACTGGTTATTTTCAAATAGGGGTTAGGCCTGAGGACGGGCCTAAGACTGCTTTTATAACCAAGTCTGGCACTTATGCATTTCTGCGTATGCCGTTTGGCCTTTCAGGGGCACCGGCAACATTTCAGCGATGTATGGACATTGTGTTAAGGCCTGTTCTTGGAAAGTCCACATTTATCTATTTAGACGATATCATTATTACTAGTGATAATCTCGACCAACATGTACAGGATTTAAGACAGGTGTTTTCTTTATTAAATAAGGCCGGTCTAAAAGTTAATGTCGAAAAGTGCAAATTTGCAGCCCCTGAATTAAAATATTTAGGTTACAAAATATCTCAGAAAGGAATCGAGACAGACGAATCAAAAATAATTGCTGTACAAAAGTATCCGACTCCAAACACGGCGAAGAAGCTCTATTTATTTTTTTAAAGTTTCTAATACTTTACTATATGCGTAAAATACGTAAAAACAGCATTTTTCAAGATTGCTGATGACTGTAAAAACCGCGCCAACAACTGCGCCAATGTAAATCGCCGAAAATCCGTGCAACCGTCTACCAAAGTAGCACCCAATTTTTTTCTCTTGAAAATATAAGGTAAAATATCATTAATTATACTTTGCATTTCAGAATTTTTTGTTTTTTGTATTCTTTTATGTTATTTATTGCTCATTTCACTGCTTTTAAGATATTGAAAAGTTTTGAGTTATTTTTTTAGGAAACAAAGTTCTTAACCTCCTTTATACCATTTGAGTTCTTAAGATTTTTCAAAGGGAAGTTGGTTAATTTATTTATTAGGATAATTAATATTTGTATCAAGGGATATTGCTTATTTCATTGTAATTTTGTTATACGTACTAACTTTTTTTATGAAGTTGTTCTGCAGAGTAAAATTCTATTCAATTTTTAATTTTAACTTTTGGTGTTCCCTTCAGCCATTTTTTCTGGTACATTTAATAGCCAGACGAAGGCTGGTAGCGAAGCTGCTAGTATCGTTCATGAAGAGCATTTAAAGCAGATCGTAGTACTTTTTTATATTCGTAGAATTAAATCTTTGGGCTCTTTAATGCCTAATATCAAAGATATGTTATAAATTTGATATTCTGTAAGTAAACATGTTGGTTGATGTATAAATAGTTCAGTTAAAGGTATGTATATATAGCTAGTAAAACAAATTTAAGAAAAAAAAATTAATTTTTTCTTACATTATTATTCACATTTGGATTAATTGATTTTTGGCAGAAATTGGATGCTCAGATCTAAAAAATGAATTTGATATGTTCTAGAAATTCATTTTTAGGTTATTGGAAAGCAGGAGACATGAAAAAATAGCAATGTCCTCTCCGGGACTCGAACCTGGACCTCTCGAATATGCGCCGAGTGTGCTACTGTTACACCACGAAGGCATGCATAAAGGAGGTAGAAAGTATCTTATATATTTTCCTTTTTAAAAGGCGAATGGGGATTAGGAGACCTAATCACCAAATTCTGGTGGTGAAGAATCATCATTCCCCAGTCTTCTAGTTCAGGCGCCACTGTAGAGACATTATGTTATTTGAAAGCAGGAGACATAAAAACGAGCAATGCCCTCACCGGGACTCGAGCCTGGACCTCTCGAATACGCACCAAATGTGCTAAACAGTACACCATAAAGGTATGCAGAAAGGAGGGAGAAAATACCTTATAATGTATTTAATCTATTTTTATCTTAAAATATTTTATGATGCATTTTGGGGAAAATTTATCTTTCGAATTTCTGAGTACTTAATACTGCACTTTTATTTTACCTTTACCTGTTTTATTACTTTTTATTTACCTTTATTTTACCAATTTAGGCTTTTATGAGAACATTCTTTATAAACCTAGCAAGAGTAATTTGGAGGTTCAAATTCATAAGCTTTGTAACACTTATTTCGAATTTAAATTTTATATTCTGAGATGCCGCTTTTAAAGTTAATTCACATACACAACGTAAGTCACTTTTATAAAGTGCTGTAAAAATTTCTTTCTTAAATTTAAGAAATCAATCAAATTTGCTGTAAAGACTATTGATCTCTCTGGAAGAAGGAAACATTATAGAAAAAATAAATTTACGACTTGTTGAATGAATAAATATATAATGCGAAACTGCATAAATCATTAACGTGTACTAAACAATTTAAGTAAAAGAAAACATTCCTGCAAGACAGAAATTTTGATTAAGTGAAATTCGAGCAATTTATATCTGAAAAAAATTTATAAACAGAGTATAAGGAAATATTGTTAAAAATACTTCCAAAGGTAATTTACATTTTTTTATTACATTAGCTCCCTTTTTTTTTTTTTTTTAAATCTGTATAAGAACAAAGTACTCTGAAGGCTATTTCGTCAGTTTACTTTTATAATTAATTACAGTCTAAAACCACATAGTAACTCAAATAAATAAAGTAGCCATTATTTATTAGTAATTAAAAAGTTCTTTTTACAGAAAAGGGATTAAAACTTGCAGAACTTTTTAATTGCTTTCGCATACGTATAACTATATATATATATATATATATAACTTCTGCATTAAAAAATGAAAAAAAAATCAATTTATTTTATCTTATTTTGCTTAATTTTAATTTATATTTTGTTTGCTAAATGTTATTACTAATTATAATAGTCCTTTGCACAAGCATATAGCAGTATTTGAGAATGACTGGATTTTAGTGATCCTGTTAAGTTATAGCGACCACAAAGTAGACAGGAAAAAACAGTGGAGGTTCTGCGAATAAGAAATGTAGCAATAATGCATAAATATTTATTGCAATATATGGTACTGCAAAACAAAGAACATATAGCAATAATACATAAATATTTATTGCAATACATGGTACTGCGAAACAAAGAACATATAAGTCTTAAATGTTCGAATGATAGTTAATGATATTATTTCACATTTAGCACAAGAGAAAAGGTAAGCAGCTGCTGTAGATACAGTAATATTATTCTTAGAAGTAGTTTTTAGCATTTCTGCTACATAAAGCACCGTTTAATTGGTAAATTTACGTATTCAGGAAAAGATAATGGACCTCTCTAGCAGGAAACATGCAAATAGACTGAGGAACCAAAATATTATGCCCACCTACTGAATAACGCGTCGTGCGATCTTTGGCTCGCAACACATTTGCAACTCGCCTTGGCATGGATGCCACAAGTTCTTGGTAGATGACTGGAAGCAGGTTACACCAAATGTCTAAACAGCTTTCAATCAAAGTCGAGATATTCAGAAAAGTCGCTTCTGAGCTCTGAGCTGCAGCTAATTGACATCCCAAATGTGCTCTATCGGGTTTAGATCTGGTGAGTTACGTTGCCAGGACAATAATTGGAATTCATCGTTACGTCCCTTGAACCACTCCAACGCAATTCGATCTCTGTGACATGAGGCGTTGCCCTGTTGGATGACTCAATTTCCATTTGGGAGGACAGATGCCATACAAGGGTGAAACTGGTTCGCATCTGTGTTCAGATAGTCCGCAGCTTCCTTACTCTAGTCTACCACATCTAAAGGTCTCAGAGACGCGCATTAAAACGTTTGAAACAAGCGTAATATCGGCCCCACCAGCCTGTGTATGACTTGTTCTGCAGGGGGAAGCATTTGTTCGTCTGCAAGATGGCGTACTTTGACACCATCGTCGACGTGATGAATAAGAAATCGTGATTCATCTGACCCGGCATCTGTCTTCCATTTATCCATGATCCAGTCTCGATATTCCTGGACCCACTGTAAGCGTAGTTCACAATAACGCTTTGCTGAAATGCTCAGCAGAGGCATAACAGGAGAACATATACTGCACAGTTCCATATTCAACACTGTCCGCTTCCGAAACACTTGTACTTGGACCTGCATTGTATTGGGCTATCAGGTGAGCCACTGTCTGGCGCCGATTTTACTGTACCATGTGAGACAGACAGTCTCCGACGTCTTATTCTTTGATGACGCTTGAACGTCACACACTTTGAAATCTACTGCTGGTTTTACCGTCATTTATCCACTTTTTATAAATACTATCTATAGCAGATCGTGAAGAAACTACCAGTCGTGCAGTTCCGGAGATACTCGTTCCAAATCTTCGAACCTTTACATTCTGCCCTCTATCAAATTCGCTTAGATTAGCAGCCTTTCCAATCACTTGTAAAAGTAAGGGCTAGAATGATTCCTTACTTTTTCTAGCAGCAGTTAAATACCAATCCCCCTTAATTACGTGTTCTCCACATGATCTAGACGAGTTCATTTAAAAATATGGGAAATGCCTTTATGTTTTGGCGAGCCAGTGTATATGGCTCCTATAAAATTTTCTCTTTGATAGGTTTTTATAATTAATGGTACGCGCTATCTGTTTCTTCACAGACTTCAAGCCAAAAAGCACGAATATACTATTTTCCATAAATAATTTTCATGTCTTATGCTTTTCTATCTAAAAAGATATTTAAATAGGCATAGAATAAATTTTGTATATATATATTTTTTTCAATTTTCCTTACATTTTGAAATTTTACAATGGACTAGCATTTATTTGTATAGTAAATAAAATTCATTATTTTGTAGAATTAAACTATTACTGCAGTAAAATAAGGTGCAGAACAGTTTTAGAAAATAAGTAAATACAGTTTTATATTAGCAAATGAATTACAAACAATTGGCTTCTACTTGCACAGAATTAAATAAATAATGTTTGGGATTTAAGATTAGAAGTTTAATTAATCGTTCACTTTATCCAGTCTTATGGACAAATCTTGAGTTTGGTGTATTTTCTCCTAACAGTGTCTCATTTTACCTTAACCGTAGTTTATGTTTTCTCGGAAGTGGGTATTTGGGGATAAAACGCTCTATCCAAAGAATTGGCTGCCTCGTCTTAAGAATGAAAAATTCACCCAGTGCATCTGAGGTCGCTGTGGCTTAGCTCAACTAATGTAATTTAGTGCGGCAGATTTTCTTCTTAAAAGCTGCATACAATTTCGTAAAAGCTCTATATCTTCTGAACGATTTAGAGAAAATTTATAGAAAATTTTTACTAGCACCATAATTCATCTATGGACGACATTTTAAGATCGTTTGAGATGCATTCTTTTAAATTTAAGGAACTTTGGTTAAATAATACTACTGCACTTTGCAAGATGAAGAAGTTTTTAGTTACTGCTTCTGTAAATCTGCATGCGTGACAAAAAGAAAGGTCAAATGTTGCACCAAAAAAAAAAAAAAAAAAAAAAAAAAAAGAAAGAAAAAAGTCTTAAACCTTCTAGATTTTGTTTGCGCCCAAAGAGGCGGTAGTGTTGCCACTGTTCGCTTTGAAATCGTTGGGTTTGTTAATCGAAAATTCGCTAAAGATTTACAAAGCATAAGATTCAAAATTCGGGCTTTCAGGTGCCCACATTCGGGTGCCGGCTCTAGGCACCCTTGTTTTTTAATAATGCGAAAAGCATAGATACATTAATCCAAATTTTTCATTATTTAATTTCTTTAAATATAATACAGGGCAATAATAATTAGTGGCAATAATTTGTAAAGAGATTTAGACTTTTATAATGATTCAACGAGAAAAACGTTCCTTTTGGCTAAAAAAGGACACTTCTGTATGCTCTGTTCTACTGGGCCAATTGACAATATTTGACTTGCATTTTTATTTCTCGAAAGCGCAACTAATTATATATATATTAGATTTATATATAGCAATGTTATATATAGTATAGGAGTAGGGAAAAGGATTTATATATAGCGTAGGAATTTTGATACAAAATCGGAATTTTTCTGGTATGATATAACTTTTTTTTCATATTTTGATTCTACGACTCAAATTATGCCCAAATATTAAGTTTTGTAAAATCTGGTAATAAACTTTCAAAGAAATGTAAACATTTAACTTAACGCACTTTCAATTGACGAAAAGCCTAATTCACTTAAAGAAACTCTTAATTTTCAGGAACCTATTTTCCTTTCCCTTTTTATATATGCAGGAGCCGGAAAAAAGGGGCACCTTTCATTTTTCCAAATAACTCTAAAAATGGGCGTACGCCACGTTTGACGTCAATCTTCGGAAAAATTTAATAAAATACTCTAATTTTTTGCAAGCATGGCCTAGAAATACATCTGCTGTAAGATGATGGTAGAAATTGTATAGGTTTCAGGTAGAAATTGTATAGGCACTCAAAAATGTTTTCAAAATATTTACAAAAATTATTAAAAAAATACAAATTTTGAAAACAATTAACTCTGTTTGGATTGAACCTAAATTTCGAACTGTGAAAGAAGTACCATATATACCCGCGTATAAGTCGAGATATTTTGGACAAAAAAAGACTTCAAAGTGGAGGGTCGACTTATACGCGGGGCCATAAAAAATTAAAAGAATAGGAAGTTCAAAAATTTCTTTGTATAATGCAGTTGTTTTCTTCCCGCACTCAAATTGGACGACTTATCAAATAAGTCACTTACTTGAAGTAATTTCATGACTTAAATTATGTGGCGAACTCGCAGAGTTTCATACTTTAACTAGAGTAAGTTTCGATTAAACCAAAGAATTTTCGGCCCCGGAACAATAAAAGGCCGATATTACATTAATTGCTCAGTGGGTTAATGATGCTTGGAACGAAATACCTTCTGAAATAATTATAAAATCATTTAAAAAATGTTGTATTAGCAACGAACTAGACGGCACGGAAGATGATGCTGTTTTTGAAAGTTAAAATGACGATGAAGGCTCTAGTAGTGATTGTAACAATACAGAGTTCGAGACTGAAAATATGTATGATGACGAGCCAATGACGACAGAAGAGTTCTATGAAATATTTGGCGAATCGGACGTTGAAGGATTTTGATTTTGTTTATTTACCAAGGTATTTTTTATCGTATATTTACTTTTTTTTCTCAGATGATTTTGAATAAATGTAGTACTTAAAAAAATTTTTCGAAGTTTCTCGATCGATTTCGGAAGTGGGGGGGGGGGGGTCGACTTATACGCGGGTTTCTTATTTTCTACGAATTTTTTATGTCGAAGTGGGGGGTGGGTAGTCTTATACGCGGTATCGACTTATACGCGGGTATATACGGTAATTGTAAGTTTAATAAAAAAGATATATTAATAAACATATACCAAATTCAGTTAGCACTGAGAAGATAAAATTTTTAGAGCTAATTTTTTCAAACTACTCGTGTGGCATAAATTGAGTAGTAGACTCAAAAATACAGAAAAACATCGGTATCTCAGTTCACAAAAGCATTAAAATTTTTAAGTCAAAATTCCAGAAAGGTCAAAGTCCGAAAGTGATATTATGTGTGAAAATACTTATGTTACAATAATGCTATATATAAATCTAATATACATCCTAAGTCGCGCTTTTGAGACATGAAAAACGCAAGTTAAGTTTCGTCATTCAGCCCAGAAGAAAAGAAGATATAAAACAGTCCCCCCCCCCGTTTTTTGTGCAAGGTGTACATACTCATCATGTAGAGAAGGAATACGTGAAAAGAGTTCATGAACTGTAAGTGATCATGACATTATTTTAAATTTAAAAGAGGCATTAAGATAGAGTTATATTTATAAAGCTTTAACTTAGTATTTGATTCAAATGTTCAAAAGTATTCATTTAGATTTTCATGACTGATCTGGTAAATTAACTGTTGATCATCGGTTACATCATTTTCCTAACATTCTCAGCTTTAATGGACCAAACATTTGAACACTAATATATTTTGATATGTGGAGAAACTCTCTCTTTGTCTAGTTTAATCAGGGTGAGGCCACACAATACCTGATTCTGAGAAATTCGTTCTGCATTTTATCTAAATACGCCTTATTCAATAATATTTCAAATATACTAAACAACTCCGTTTCACATAAAGATTCTCATACTGGAAACATACTTCCGTAGGAAATTTTCTTGCAACTCCTTACATTTTAAAAATAAAATTAAGTGTATAAAATTACCACTAAAATAAAAGCCGAATCATAAAGGAATTCTTTTAACGAGGCAAATAGAAGCCATAAGACGATCATGTTTTTTAATATGCCTAGTTTGGAGATAAAAGTTTAAACTTAAAAAACAATTACTCATATAGCTTATTCTTTTGACTAGGCTGGATCACCATAAAATAATTAAACTCTAAGCATATATTTGTTCTCGTTTTTATCCGCCATTTTCTCTTTGTTTCTTTGTTCTCGAATGAATAAGAGATTATATAATGTAGAAATTTATTCTCATTGTAATATCATTTAAAAATGTTACACAAACAGTTGACGTTCATAATAAGAACTGTTAAAGAAACGAAGAAATCTGAACTGAATGCGTGAATAACAAAACTACCTATAAGTAAATATTAAGAAACAATAAATTTTGAAGCATTATTTCTTTCGTAAATGCGCCGAATTATTTATATCATTCTGTTATTCTATAGAACAAGGTAAGTTATATTCTATTGCATTTATATTTAAAAGTTTAAAAATTTTGAATTATCCATTTTAATACAGAATATTCTCAAAAGAATATACGATATTCTTTTATTAAAAATAATATTCTCGATTTAATTTCCTTCCTCTTGACAATAGTTATAAATCATATCTGCAAAAGCCATTCCTACCTTTACGTAATGCATTAGGAGCACAGAACTGATTAAAGCTAAACAACAAACGCTAAACAATTGTAAGTGACAGTAAGTATTTATATTTCTCACACAAATTGTAGCGAATGTAAATGACTAGTGAAATTTTTTATTTACATACAATTGCAATTTTTAAAATACGTGTAATATTTATTAAATTATTGTCTACTGCAGTCCAAGTTTAATTCAGTGAACACTGCACATAGTAAATATTTACACTTCTCAGATACAATACAGAAAATGTGAATGACTAATGAATTTTAATAGTTAAATAAAATTGCAGTTTTTGAAAAACCTTTAATATTTATTAAATTATTGACTCACTGCATTCCAGATTTAATTTATTAAACATTACAGAGTTTAGTACTTGATACCATAATGAATTAAATGCGTCATGCAAACATCACTTTACAGTACGCTAGTACATACTTTTAGTTTCTGCTTGTGATTTATTCCGAAACGAATGTGCTGAATTTAAATGCATTTTTTTTAATTTTATTTTACATTATATTTACGAAACACGATAACAATTTACAATTACGATTTACGATCTTTAGATTATATTGGTACGAAATGTCCAGCCGTGATAAAATAGCTTCCCCGTAAAGCAGGTTTAGGGTTGCCAGATTTGGCACGAAATCGCCCATTTGGCGACAATATTGGCGCGATATATATATATATATATTCCCAAACTCAAGAGTTGCAATATTTGCTGCAGTTGACGTTTATTTGCCCTTAATAGGTGGAACCCGATGACTTGAAAGAAATAAATTCTTACACACTTTTCAAAGTTGAACAGTTGATGCTCAAGTTATCACGTATTTCAAGAAAATTGATCTTGAAATATATTTTAAATTTATAACTAAAATATTACATCCCAAAAGTTATAAAAAATACAAGTTTATTATTCTTAACCCGATAACTTCAGTCTGAAGCAGATGAGAAGTTTTAATAAAATTTTAAACAATTAACTAAATTTTAGAAGAGATAACTTACCTATTACAATAACCTTCATAACTGAATTCATTGTTCTTGAGCGTCTAAAATCCACGCGACATCGGTATTCTCCTCCATCATTTTCTTTCACTGGTTTTATATTCAAAATGGCAACAGTCCGACTTATATTAAATGTGGCTCGGCTTTCAAGTTCCTTGCTGGCGAACTTCTTAGGTGCTACTCCGAAAACTTGCCTTGTGTCCACGCTATATATGGGATTACCTGAATCATCTTTGTACCACAGTATGAGAGTCACTTGATCATCAGGCATAGTAGCCGTCACATTACATGGTATGCTAATTTCTGAGCCTATCACAGAGATGAGTTCACTGTATTCTGAAATATAAACAAAATGTTCATTAGTAAGAGTTTGATATATTTTTATTACACACGATTCATTTAAGAAAATATAATTAAGACACTCTGAAGAACAGTTTGCCATAATAAAACTAGTACACAAGAGTGCATTTATTTTCATAAATTAAAAAACAACTTCTGAAGTTTTTTCAATAAAAGTTTTCTCCCTTCCCAATGGCGGGCACACAAGGGATCATAGATATTTGACCGCTACTAACTGGACCACTTTGTACTTTTGACCTTGACCACTTTTTAACTTTGACCTTGACCACTAGACCTTTGACCACTGTTATGGTGAAAGCTAGACCACCTTTGCTTCATAGGCCTCGTTTGCGTTCATAGATGGCCTATGCGTTCTTAGGGCCACCTTTGCTTCCTATGAACAGATGGACAGTTACAACCATACCCTCTTCGGGACTCAAACCCGGGCCTTTTGGCCTAACCACTGTACTGTCTGTGCGGCATAAAGGACTTCGCAAGAGTTAGTTTTTCTTATAAAAGAAAATATCATTGCGAGAATAATAACTGGTGGGCAACCGAAAAGCAAACTGGGTAACTGAAAAAATAATAATTACTAATGAATATAAGCTTAGAAGGAATTCAATGAGATGTATTTTTAAGGGCAGAATTCATATCACTTCTTATATATGTGTTTACGGAGAAACTGTAAGGAAGAATACAGTAAATAAGACGATTTAACTTGCTTTATTAAAGAAAACAAATTGCCAGAAATTTACAGTCATAGTAATATCATATAATTATGGGCAGCATTCTACTGTATATAAATACAAATAAATTTGTCATAAATTATCGAATAAGCATTTTCCTTGAAAGAACGAATATAGTGGAATCCCTAGCGGATAATACGATTCAATATAAATATAATGATAATAATATTATCATTTCGTATTAAATGAAGGATTAGATGCATTCTGATAACTAAAACAGTTATTTTTTCTAACATTTTCTATATTTTGTTCCCGTTGAAGAAAAAATGCGGTAAAATATAAAAATTGAAATGCAATACAGGTACTACTCAATTTATTATCATGTTGCACAAACGAACAAAATTAAGATTTATTTTTTAATTAATTAAACTTACGCTATTAATAGAAATTCTGAAACAACACGATTTTACTTTTAAGATTTATTAAAATAAAGTATCGTGCACATACAAGTGTCTAAAAAACATTAAGAAATATTGAGAAAGTGTCTAAAATACATTGAGAAATATTACGTATTGCCAATAGATTTAAAATATTTGTGAAAGATTAGAATAAAAAGACATTTAGAATATATACCACTATATTACCTTCAGAAAAAATTATCAAAATTTATAGAAAACTTGTATGAACTCTGCATTTGCATTTTTCTTTAAGTTTATTAGTAAATACTCATATTGTTCTGCATTTGTTGACAGTAGAAAAAAGAAGTGCTTTCTAATTAATTTTTTTTTTCGATCATAACAGAATATTTTTTTACAAAGCAAAATTTATAAATGAAACGAACTACAAAACAGCTCTACCATTTTCAAAAATCATGTTAAACCTTTTCAAACAGAGAACTCATCATTACTTTTCAAATCATGCGTCCTTTATCACATTGAAATAACAACATACGAAAAGAAAACAGATTTAAGCGAGAGATTGGATCCAAAAAAGAAAATTGTTTTCCGTCTTCCTTACAAAATGGTTCGAAACGAAACAAGTTTTTATTACGCCTGAGACTCACCAAGCCTTTTTACTGTCTCCCTAGAGTATATTAGAAAGACTCTTGTCCACCATTTTAGAAACACGATCGCTAAGTGTTGTCGCTTTAAATTGAGTATTGAGACTTTTTTTTCACTCTACATTCTTTTCAATGTGTGTATATTTAGAAAAGGGAAAAAAAAATATGATGGCATCAGAGCATCAAGTTGTAGTACAAATCCCTCTTCGTCAAAGCGATTAAGTTTCAATTTTTTAAGGATGCCTTACATTTATTTTGTAGGGTATTCGTTTATACCCTGAATGACATATGATCCAACTTTTCTCACTTGAGTAGGGCTTTTAAAGGGGGGATAATGTTTAAAGACACTTGAGAAAAGTTCTCTGAAAAAAAAAAAATTAAAATGGTGTTTTAATTGATTAAAATAGTTTCATTTTTTCAGAAATTATACTATCCACCTAAGGATTTAAATTCAAAATAAATTTTGAAATTAAATCTAAATACTAAGAAATTTCTTTGCTTTACTTAAATTTTCATAAATATCTGAATAAATTGCTCTAGAGAGAAAATGTGTGCTGGAACAAATTGAGTGAATCCACAAAAAGTCTTCAGAGTAAAGCAGTTTGTGCAAAAACACTGTTTCGAATGGATTTTTTTTTTTTTTTCCTTTGAGAACATACAGACTTCCCGTGCACCACATAAGTACAACACGGGGCTTACAGAAGTAAGTTAACTAGAACATTAAAGGTTACATGTATAAACAAACATTAAAAATTACATGCATAAATAAAGCGAAGAAAAGCAGAGAACAGCAGTCTGAACTTCACGAAAACAGATAAGTTCACTAGCCAAGTCACTCCGAACATTTTCAAATCGTTCTGTAAGCATAATCTAGGGCCATCAAATGTAGGGCACGAGAAAATCAAATGTTCCACATCCTGAGGAACTCTTTTTGAACATTCACATAAATTGTTTGATCGTAGATTAAAACGAAAGAGATAACTTGCAGATTTACCGTGACCAGATAAAAACTGAGACACTTTAAAATTTAACGAGAGGAAAGACTCGGAATTCTGTCTATGGTAAATAGAAGGAACTTTTTGGTGACTTCAGCATTACAAGAGGAAATGTATTCCTCATTCCACATAGCTAAAAGCTTTTTGTAATGAAAGGACTTCCAATAACTCTTTGGAATGCTAATGTTGATATCAATGGGTAAATTTAAGGCATCTTTAGCTAAGAAATCAGCTCTTTCATTTCCGTAGAAACCATGATGAGCACGCACATAAGCAAAGCACATATCAATACCTCTAATTCTAAGTGAACTAACAGTTACTAGGGTTTCGATAACTAATTTATCGCAGCTGGTAATACTGTTCAAAAGTTGAAGAGAAGAAAGAGAATCAGAACAAATAAGGTACTTTGAGGATGTTGTTCCATGATCCTGGATCCATTTGAAGGCAAGATAAATGCACAGAAGTTCTGCTTGAAAAACTGTACATTCATTCCGTATACGGTGTCTAAGAAAACAAATCTCGGAATGGCCTTCAAAAAGAACAAATGCAAGGCCAACCTTGGCTGATTTAGAATGAAACGCAATTACATCCGTCATTTTTACAGACTTTTATCATATTTTCCATTTTTCTAAAGATTTCTTCTTAACCCTTTACTGTTGTAGAGTCAGTAAGTTTTTTTTTTTTTTTTGGGGGGGAGGGGTTGTTTTTTCAATGCGGGAGACATGAAAAATGAGCAATGACCTCGCCGGAACTCGAACCTGGACCTGTGGAATACGCGCCGAGTGTGCTATCCTTACACAACGAAGGCATGGTGGAAGAAGAGAGAAAATACCGTATTGATATAAAAATAGTACATAGGAGTACATTTTTCTTTAATGTTAAGGGTTTTGCTACCAACGAATTCTTGCTAGCTGTAGAAAAGAATCGTGCTTTAATTTATCATCTGCTGAGGTTATAAAACAAAGCAGACCTTTCGAATAAATTTTTGTTTCGTGAAAGTGTGTTTGGAATGAAGAGAAAAGCACTTTCTTTTTAGAAATTTAGATCGCCTGACACATATTTAATGTACGAACTTTCTCCTATGGGCTACTTAAATCTTTCTAAAACTTTCATTATATCATCAATTATTTCAAAATTGACATATTAATGTTATACATCTCGGCTACTCAAATTGCCTAACTTTTTAGTTAAGCTTTTATAAGTTTATGACGCTATATTATGCATAGGACTACAAGGGACTAGACTGCCGGCGCCAGTCTTATTGTGGCGGACGCTGGCGCCCAACCGATCTCATTTGTTTCGAGCATACCGAACGCCAACAACCTTGTTCTTATTGTACTTCATCTAGTTCTTCTGTACTAGAGCTCAAAAAGTGATAATTTGAGTGATATTTTTAAATCTAAAAATATTTTTATTAATTTCAATTTATATTTTTCTCAAATGTGTCTGACACAATTAGATGCTTTTCGTCCTGAGTTTGAGTAACAAAATATTTTTATGAAAAATGTGCTACCGACTTATAAAGACATCTTACGCTCGTTTTTATCAATGCAATTTTTTCAGTGTTCCTAATCAACAGGAACCCTTAATAAAATCTTAATAAGAATACATTCTGACTAAACTGTGCTTACCAATAATAAGAAGAGTCCAAGCTTTATGAGAAAACGTTTCTATCCCCGTTGTTTCGGGGTTAAAAAGTACTTGACACTCGTGTTATTTTAACAGATTTAAATTTTAAATAACATTTTATTATATCTGCGTAGGTTGGTAACATACTAGTATTTTCATCAAAGGATTTTGGTTCCCCATATGCGGGACGAAGCGTACTTGAATTGGATGCATTTACACAGATTAAATATTAATGATAATTAACATTGTCCTTTATTTTAAAATTGCTTATTAAAAGGAGGAAATTTAATTCACAGAAGAATGAATCAAATACTGTAAGATTTAACTCTTTAGAGACTGGTCTGCTCATAAAAACCGGTACAATAGGGCCCCATTGCTCGATATCATGTGCCGGCGTTTTGCCCTTGTATTCTTACAGCTTATATAGAAAACTGAAAAGTTTGGTATTTTGCGTAACCGAGTTGCATAACATAAATATACTAACTTTGATTTAGGATGATTTAGGAAGATAACAATAAGGGATTTAGGAATTTTATTTGCATCTCTTTTACTTTATGTATCATTATTTTATTTAATTTTATTGCACAATGTATGACTAATCTGCAAAGAATGCAGCATTTAATTATATTTCTTCGTTAAATCTAATTTAAAATACTTAATTATTACTTTCAATAATATAATAATGTTATTAATGTAGATTTAAAAAATGAGAAAATTAGATACTCTATAAAATTCGAATTGACATTAAATGGAAATTTAATTGAAATTAAAATTTCTTTCCAGAGCTAAGATGTTAAACCTGCGTCTTAAGTTTACACTGCCATATTGGAATTAATGCTTTCAAGGTTATAAGCTATCATTCAAGTTTCTTACAGTTATTTATACTAATTTTCTAGCCTATTACCTAATTTCTATTCCCTGTTGGAGTATAAATTTCTAGCTCGGTCAGAGCCAGCTTGCGCTCTATTTCAGTGGTGAAACCGTAAGCCATAATTGTTATCTTCTTTAAGCACGAGTTGGTGCCAACTATTAACTTCATTTGAGTTAATTAAAGGCTCCTTTACGTCATTTTCCTGTCTCTGTAGTACTTTCAAGTTATAGCGATAATTCACAGATTATCTTTTAGAGTTTCAGATCTAGTTTACATTCTCTAAAAAGACCAACTCTATAGTTTCAATTACGCATTTATTTTACAAGGGTTTGTATAATTGAATTTCTACAGAGAGTTTATGCTGTAAATATAACATAACTGGCGTATTGTATAACGGCTTAACTTATATAACTTTGGGTGTCTTTTATTTAGAAAGGCAGAATATTTATTTTTATTCTATTCTCAATATTGTTTAAGTTTTATTTGTCTTCTTCTTTCAACTTCAGTTGTCAATTATTACTCACATATTTATTCTTTTTGAAGTTTCCAGAATTTAAAACGTGATATAAGGGAAATAAAAATGAGTAAATAAAATAAGTTATAAAGTGCATAAAATGATTTCAATTTGAGATAATCTCTCTCCGTTTCTTCTCCTCGTAGCTTCAAATAAAGTCTGGATAATAAAAGCCACAGTTATAAACTTCCAGACTCGTTCAATTTAAAGCAGATTTCTCACTAAACTGTATTTGAGAAATAAGGTGTTACATTCACAAGGAATGAAATGGGGTTTCACCGAAGTTTAATGTTAATATAAATTCAGTTTATGTTTTCTCCTAAAGTATAGCTTTCGGAGCTTCTAAAAATATTACTTGTTGATTACGAAATTCAATATGCAGAGTAAAACCTATTTGAATACTTTTATGTTTTCAATTTTCCGTGGTATTAGAGACTGGAGGTATTTTGAAACCGAGCTGCTTTAATATATGGCGTCTGAAACTTCTTTCGTAATATTATGCGACCCTCAAACTAATATTCTGATTGCATATTATAACTTTCCTTTGCGAAATGATTCTCATAACCGATATATTTTGTATTATATAGTACCTGATACAAATTTTAAGCGATGCAAGAAATAAAAATGGTGCATGCGGCGCACAAAATTATTTATGGTTAGTATGGCTGAAATAAAATAAAAAAGTTATAAAATTCCCTGGGTGCTGTACATTTTGCAAGATAACTGATGGTTCCTCAGCATAGCTTAGAAATGAAAAGGAAAAGAATAAAATCACTGAAAATATACCTTTTTTTTTGTAATCTTTGCATAATAAAATCTGTTTTGTGTTTCTTGTTATGATGATCGTGCTAATAAATTTATTTTCAATGAAGTTTAAGCAAGAAGAATTAAGTTTCATTAAAAAAAAATTATAATATCATTTACACTTTTTCAGAATCAATTACAATCTAAAGAGAAATATGTATTTTTCAGAAGTCACGCCGTGATTTAAAATAAATATATAATGCAAAAGTAACCTATTTCAAGACTAAGACACATTAATTTGATTAGATTATTAAATACGCATACATTTACTAAATTAGAACATTTCATGTAGTCACTACCACTGCATCCACTTAAACATACCTGTCCCAGCAATATATAAAATTATACAGATCTACTTGATATATAATCATCAGACTTCGACGTTTGGACTAAAGAAGTGTAATCACTAATAAATGAAATTACTCTTATTGGAATTAAATCAAATATAGAAACAATTATTTTAACTATTGCAGTGTTTATGATAATATGTGACTGAAGATAAAACTATAGGTTAATTACAAAAGAACTGAATATCTTCCAGCCATATTAGTGATTTCATATTTAACCTCATTTGACTAAATATTATGGCATATAATTTGTTTTAGTGTAAAAGATGCTATTTGTCTCGAAATGGAATTTCGCGTTGGTTTGCCGTAAACGAGGCATTACTTTTCCAATTTATTGCCACCAAATATTATCGCTCTACCTAATTTTTAAAGAAATTAAATAATGAAGAATTTGCATGGATGTATGCTTGTTCTTTGCATTGTGAGAAAACGACTGTACCTAGAGCCATCACATTTTGCATAACGGAGTCCTACACCAAAACTTGTTCACTTGGAAGCGCAACTTTTAGTTTTCGAATTTCTTTTATTATTAATTTCACATTTCGTAACACTTTTAATTTTTTTACCAAGGAACTCAATGATTTGAAAGCGAACAGTGGCAACACTATTCGAAATAAAAGAATTTTATTTACATCGCGCGAGACTGTTGCCATTCGGAAAAATGTAAGATATTTATCTTTCAATTTTAATTCATAAACTCGGTTGTATAAAATAATATGTTGCCACAGCTGGAAATGAAATACTTTTATCTTTCACTTGCCAGCGGGATGCCGTTTAGTAAAGAATAAAATTTAATCTAGAAGATTACTGGATAATAAATTATTATATTTAAAGACAATAAATACAGTTCCTAAAAATACTTTTTTCGCTTTTGAATGTGATTGATTTAAAGTAACATGTAATAAAAAATATGATTTCTATTTCGAAATATTAAATATTTTTATGAAATTACACTAACTGATTAAAATCATTACATATTTTTATCATAATTAATTTAGCAGCCTGTAGCCCGAACGATTAGTTTTTAAAGAAATAAAAGAGCAAATATAAAAATATGTATTGCAACCTCTAACATTCTATCGAGAATTCTAAAGATATGCTGTTTTAAAATATTTTGTTAACTTGCTGAATTGAATTTTATGTGGCATTATTGCAAAAAAAAAAAAAAAAAAAAAAAGTTATACTTAACAGAGTTAGCAGCACATGTGTGCCACCAGTTAGGAGTGCATCAGAAATTCTAAACATATGCTGCTATGCAGCTTTTGCGATTATGCTGTTGAACGATTATGTTGTTGAAATTTTGGGATTATGTTGTTGAAAAATTTTGCGATTATGTTGTTGAACTCTATGTGGCGTGAGTGCGAAGGAAATGATGTTTAATAATGTTTAATAAGCAACGATTTTCAACCGGTGGTACGCGTGCCACTGGTGGTGCGCAAGAGAAAAATAGGTGGTACCCAAAGAAACAAAGTACTTTTAACTATTGATATTAAATTCAAAAATCTCGTGAGAAAGAACAATTGATAGAAATTTCCTGTAATCGAACTCTAACTGAAGATTTCAAAATTAGCAGACTTGTTAACTTTTGGCAGAATCTTTTTGCAAATTTAAAAGCGTTTTAGAAAAAGCATTTAAATACTTAAATTTAAAAGCATTTCAAATAAAGCTATTAAATTTTATTACCATTTTTCAAAACTTATTTACAAGGATTTTCTCTGTATTTGAAAATTAAATACAGAAATTAAAAGTGAATCCTAATTTACGGTTAAAACTAAGCGAAAGACATAAAGAAACTGATCTCTCTTAAATAGGTTCAAATTTCACACTAAATTTTAGATTTAAAGTATTATAATTTAAAGTTTGATAATTAAATTAGTAACCAATTTTTAACCAAATATTTTATGTATGAATATTTAATACAAATAACCAACAGGTTGTGCAAATAGCAAAATATACTTTTTTTATATTTGAGAAATCGAAAAACAATCATTTTGAAATGTAGTGGTGGTACTGTAGTTTTTCAATTTTTGTTTAGGTGGTCAGGTGGACGCGTTAGTCAAACGTTTGAGAACCGCTGTTCTAAAGTATACAAACAACCGTGAAACAAAATCTTCTTAGTATACCTGGACACACTGCGTGACCCACAGAGGAGACCTGGCTTCCAAAAAAGTGATTCCTGGTCGAAATACCGTGCCATCGTTCGGTTATACTTTCAGTAAATTATGTGAAATTGAGACCCCTAAAATCAAGAATATTTTCTGCACTTTGTAAAGATATGGGTGCAGCATATTTTAAAGTTACTATCTTATTGCTAGGAAACAATGTTATCAATTGGGAAATAGCGCGTTTATGAATAAAGAGATGAAATATCCATTTTCGAGAACAGAAGAACTGATCAGAAACGGAAAAGTTTCGAGATGGTGAGATATGTGATGAAATTGAGCCATTTGGTCGACGTACTGGAGAAATTAAATACCTTGAATCGTCAACATATGTCAAATGTGAGTGATAAATTTAATGCTTTTTGTATAAAATAGGAATTGCATAGAGAAATTTTATGCAAACAAGAAAAAAAGTTTTAAAAATGGGATGAATGTGTTAAAAATTATAAGCCTGAAGAACAACACGTGAACGTTGTTTTTGTTATAATTGAAAATAATTTAGCCATGCTGGCAAAGAATTTTAAAGCCCATTTTATTGTGGACACCCACCAGCGGCCGAGAGGTAAAGTCACTGAACACTGGTAGTTCAGTCCGAGGTTTGAATCCCGAGAATGGGCTGGCTGCATGTTCTTTTCGTGGTTTCCCCATGTGTAACGTGTGTAAAAGCCAGTTCCTCTTAGAAAGTCTTTTCGTGTTTTTCCCCATGTGTAACTTATATACGAGCCAGTTCCCTTTAGAAAGTCGTCCACGAAGGTATCCTCCCCTTAGACAGAGGCTAGATGCTTTTCCATAATCACATAAACCAAATCAAACTTACGGATGACAACTTGGTAGCAAGTTACGACAGGTTTAGGTGTTGGTGTATTTAATTATGGCAAAGCACACGAGGGCTATCTGCCTAAGGGGAGGGATGCCTTTCGTGGAGGACTTTCTAAGGGAAACTGGCTCGTATACACGTTACACATGGGGAAAACCACGAAAACGCCCATGCAGCCAGCCCGTTCGCGGGATTCGAACCTCGGACCGAACTACCAGTGTTCAGCGACTTTACCGCTCGGCCGCTGGTGGGCACGAGAGGTTTAGGAATCTATTTCAAGACACTCCTGAAAATCTCTGTAAAGCTTTATGGTATGTGACGAAATCAAAAGGCAATTTAATAATAAAGCACTCTTTGAATTTTGTGCATTGGTGGATGATGAGTTTTCTGCACTGAAAACAAGAACATTCCGTATACTATTACCATTTTCACTTTTGCGAAATCAGATTTTCTACGGCGTCTGCTTTGAAGACAAAATATAAATCTCAGCTAAATATAGGAAAGAAAACAACTCGGAATACCCATTTTTTTATCAAACCTCCTTTGAAAATTTTTGCTATACAAAAGGAGCCTAAGAGAGTAACTAATAATTATTAAACTTGTTTTAATTTAGTATTGATAAGTTAATTATTAAATACATTGTGCATTACTGAGATAACCCTGTTTATAAGTGTATTATATCAATGCAAATGTCTGATAGTCTGCAAAGGCCTGATTAGGCTAGCTTTTAGTCTACCTTACATAAATATATATATAATTGTAATATTAATATTGTAATATTATATTGTAATATATAATTGTAATATTTTTATGATTTTTTTCATTATTCAGTTTGCATTTCTATTTTATTAAAATTTTCATTGCTACTATCATAGTAATTTTAATTTTAAATATTACACAACTGTTATAACAAATTTCAGCTTCCCGTATAAAAAGCTTAACTTGACTTTTTTGACGACTTTAAAAATTTTTCACCTTTAATCTTTACTGGCCTTTTTCCTCAGATAGGATCTGGATTTCTATTCCTTTTGAACTTAATCTATGTGTATACATATATATAAATTCTAAATAAAGTAATTAAGAGTAAATTAATAAGTCCATAACTTGCGCTGAAGCTGAAAAGTAATAAACATATTATTTATCATTAGAAAACTTTTTAAATTAAGGAACAGAAGTTCAATTAAAACCGTAAATTATTATAATAAATAAAATTTTATACAGTATTTTAATAAGTATTTAAAATCAGTATTCTTTGACTTCTGTTGCAGTAAAAAGCATAAAAATCTAAAAAGAAAAATCCTGAATCGCAAAAATACCAAAGTCAAAAGTAAACATTTTGAACATTGAAAAAGTAGTTATTTTTATTTGATTGCAGATTAATTGACTTGTGAAGGGAAACAAACCAATCTGCTACCAATTAACAACAAAAATTAAGCAAGAGTGTTTCATCATATAATGATTTATGGTTTTAATTGAACTTATGTTCCTTGGAGAAGGTATTAAGAAGTTTTCTAATGATAAATTATATGTTTATATATATATAGGCAATTTAGCATTAGTTAGTTAAAACCAACATTTAAGAATTTTAATGGAAAAAGGTACCAAATTTAGACCAGTACTAAAAATTAAGAAACCTCACGGTTTTAAAAGTTTCGTAAAAAATATAGACGAATTTATAGTTAAAACTAGTTTCAAATTAAATATTCCAAATTCTACCTTTATGGCTTGGAAACATGCAGTATTAGAAGAATTCAAGCAACGAATTCGAAAAATTGAATTTAATAGCAATTTACAGTGGAATATTCTCATTCCTCTTTTACAGGATTTAAAACAAAAGTTCATAATCACCAAAATTGACAAAGCCAATAATAATTTTAGCATAATATGAAATTTATTTTATGTCTCATTAATTAATACTGAACTAAATAATGTCATTATTTACAAACTCACCAATATACAAGAAAAATGTTATTGCTAAAAAACTAAAAGCATTTCATAAGAAACTGCAAATTTCACAACCATCTAGCCAGCGGCCGAGCGGTAAAGTCGCTGAACACTGGTAGTTCGGTCCGAGGTTCGAATCCCGCGAACGGGCTGGCTGCATGGGTGTTTTCGTGGTTTTCCCCATGTGTAACGTGTATACGAGCCAGTTTCCCTTAGAAAGTTCTCCACGAAAGGCATCCCTCCCTCTTAGGCAGATAGCCCTAGTGTGCTTTGCCATAATTAAATATACACACCATACACCACACAACCATCTAGCTACAATAGATTAGCAAATCTATATGCTCTCCCAAAATTTCATAAATCACCACTCAAATTTAGATTTATTCCTAATGGTACAAATAATTATAAAAAGAATATAGTTTACATATTTGCAATTATACTTAAAAAAATCTAATTTAATTCAACAACTCGTTAACAAACAACACAATTATAGTTGGCTTATTTATAATAATGCTCCAGTTCTCAGCAGTTTTAGAAGTTTAACAATCAAGAACATTAACTGCCTTGACTTTGAAAACCTTTATACTTCTCTACCATTAGAAGAAATTTTTACTAGTTTAATGCAATTCCCACAACTTTTTCCTGGCATACTTGACATCCTTAGTATTGAAAGATGGAATAATTATCTGAAATGTGCATTATTTAATAACTACATTAAATTCAATAGTAAGATCTTTCAGCAAGTTAAAGGAATTCCTATGGGAGCATACAGTTCTACACAAATTTGTAACCTATTTCTTTTTACTTTTGAATATAAATTCCAACTAAGTTTAAATAAAAATGAATTAAAGCTATTTGCTCATACTTTTAGATACACAGATGATATTATAACTTTCAATAATAATTCTACTTTTGAGCAATTCAAAATTTAACCAAATAGTTTAACACTTAATAAAACGAATACGAATCAAGATACTATTGAATACCTAGACCTGCAAATTATTTAACACAGCAAAATTAAATTATATGATAAAAGAAGGAATTTCCATTTTCATACTATTAAACTAATTAATTGGAACTCTAATATCTCTAGAAAAGTAATAGAAAACACGTTTCATAGCCAAATAATCAGAAAATATATGTACTGAAATAGACGATTTAAAGGAAGAAATAAAAAAGCTAATTAATGTTCAAGTTGATAACCAAGTACCACCAAAATTTATTAATTTATATATTAAAAAGGCAGGCATTAACTTTACTTTATAATTTTTTGGCTCTTTTTGATATGATAACATTACCTTAAACCTTAGCTGGAGGGTAATGAAGGATAAAGAAGAGTAAAGAAATTATTTATAAATTTTTATTGTAAATAAATTTGTAAATATGTATATTTAATCAATACTGGATTTTTTTCCTTTTACTAATAAAGGGCCAACTCTTTTCAAAAGTCTCAATTATAGCCCGAATTGAGTGAAGATTTTAATCTTCTTCTTCTAATTTTCCATACTTTAGCCAATATTTAGTTAAGTTTTGATATACCAGTTAAAATCAAGTTCATTAAACTTTCATTTTTTTCTTTTTCTTTTTTTTTTTTTTTTTCTTTTTTTTTTTCTTTATTTTATTTATTTATTTATTTATTTATTTATTTTTTCCTTTCTTTAAATTTAACTTCTTTAAGGAATTTTGGGGAAATTATTGGGAATTTTTTTAGAGATTTTTTTAAGGACTTCGTTTCACAAAATTTTGGAAAAATTTTTTGACGTTTTAAATTTTGCTTTAAAACTTAAATTTCAAAACATTTCATTTTTACTTAATTATTACTTTAATTATTTGCCTTGCAATATTTACACAATTTTTCAACAGAACACACTTTTCACATTACAAACAGTTTACATTTATTAATTCACAATACCACTTTCTATTTTACTTCAAACAAACTTACCTCTCTTGATTGGCTTAACTCCCTAAATAATTTATAGTTAAAATTAAAATTTGAATTACATACCTTTAGGATTTTTAATTTTTAATTTAATTTTTACTAGATTTATTTTTATATATTTTAATATTAATGTTTGCAAAAAAAATTTTAATATAACAAAGATAGCAGCTTAGCACTCAACTTTACCTACATAAGCGCCATCTATATAATTAATTTGAAGAACACACTTACTTCTCTTTAAAAACACTTTTGCAGACTCCAACGCTCATTTAGTAGGTAAGTTAGAATTAAAACTTACTATTTACTTGCTTTAAGTATTTTTTAAAAATTTTTATGTAGTATTTAAGTATTTTCTAGATATGAAATTATATTTTTAAGTATATTTGTTTTTTAAAAATTGTGAATTAGTTCTTTATGTTTCTTATTGGTTTATATGGATTATATCTAGTTCTTTTTTAGTTTCTTTTTATTGATATGCATATTCGTGTCGGGGAGGTTTCTGTAGACAAGGGTTTCTAAAATACATTAGTTTCTAGATTATTTTTATATGAGATTAATTTTTTTAATTTATTTTTTTTAAAAAAAAAGTTTAATTTAATACTTGACTTTACTTGCTTGTTTCTCAAAAGATTTCATTAGTATTTTCCTTTTAAAACTTTAATTCTTAAATGCTAATTTCTAAGGGTACCACTTTATTGGTATTTCTTTTTGGACATTCTTCACTTTTTAATTTTGGTTTTGACTTTTACCCTTGCCTGCATGAATGACGAAACACGAATTGAATGATTGGAGAGTTAGGTTTGGAGGCAACTTCCCCTTAATAAGTCTGTCTCCTGCCTGCTCAACAGTCATTCACTTATGCATTTCTAAAACAATTGTTGGATTAATTTTAATTTGCTAAATTAGTGAATTTATTTTCATGGATTGGTTTTGCACTTGATTTGCTTATGCTTCTGAATTTAAATGATATTGTAGATTAGTTCGAGAATTAAATCTTTTAAATCTTTTATATGTTTAAACATTTTTTTCAATATTTTTAAAAACTTTTTTGGCTTTAAATTTGCTTTTTTACTTTTATACGCGTTTGTTTAAATTTAAATTTAATTTGTTTAAATATATATATATATATATAAGTTTTAATTTCAATTAGAAAAACTAAATTTCACGCACTCTGTTCTTTGATTTTTGTAGTTTCATTTTGAACTATTCGCTTTCGCTCTTTCAAAACGAAAATTATTGTAAATAGCAGACAGAATATTCACAGTTATACTCAAGATTTTTTTTTTAATTGTAGGTAAATTAAAAGGTACTGCTTATACACGCATGTGGTTTATACACGCGTGAGGCCTGTCGCGAGAATACGGTATGCAGAAGCTTGTACAGGTAATATACAGATGTACAGATATAATTTATAGGAAGCGATATTTAAATTAATTTCTTCAAGTTATTTTTGAGAAAATGAAAAAACATTGCTATGTAGATAAAAGCTAATTCTCAGAAACACAGTAGAAATGGAGGCGGAAAAGAGGTTGAAGGAAAATAACTTATATTTCATCATTCGTCTTCGTTAGCTTTCTCTAATTAGGCCAATTCATATAACAATTAAACATTTCTTATCTGATAACGAAGCCTTAGAAATAAAGTCTTAATTAAAATTAATAATTAGATAATTTAATAAATGTCATCAAGACTATAACAGTGAAATTAGTGTTTATCATACATTTATTAGTTTCTTTTTAACAAAGAAGATTAGTTTTTTTTTTTTTTTTTTTTTTTTTTTTTTTTTAAATTCAGAAGCTACCCTAAATGCGAAGTATGACCCTAAATGCGAAGTAATGAAGACTTCCATCGTAATCATGTATTAATCTGATCAAAACAAAACGAATTATCCTAGGAAGATGCAAATAAGAAATCATTTTATTGTAATAAGAGTAATTACTTTTTTTGTCCTTCGTTTAATCAAAGAAAGAAATTTTTATTTCCGGCGTCTCTGAACGATGTTGCAGATAAATGTATTTGAAGGAATGAATAACGTTCAGAAATAAATTTAAGTATTTATTCAATCTAACTAAATAAATGCATTCGGAGATGTACAGTCACAAGAGATAGTATGGCAAATAATTAAACGATAATCTCTTTTCGCATTTTGTTTCTGATAACATTATTAAGTATTCAAATACTTTATCTTTTAAAATTCATATGACGCATTTTAAGTTGAAGAGAAAGAAGAAAACCATCGAGACTGAATCCTGAAGTTTAGGGGTTTATATAAAAAAGACGTATTGCGTTTTACTTGATGTATTTTATCTTCCTATAGACTTGTAGCAAATCTTTCTCCTTTTGAATTTTTTATATTCCTTACATTTTACTTTTATTAATTATATTTTTATTTATTTATTTTATAAGGTATTTTCTCCCTCCTTCCAGCATGCCTTCGTAGTGTAACGGCAGCACACCCGGCGCGTATTAGAGAGATCCAGGTTCGAGTACCGGCGAGGAAACTGCCCATTTTTCACATCTCCAGCTTAAAAAACGCCTAATGATTCTACAGTGGCGCCTGAACTAAAAGATGGTAGAACGATAGTTCATCACCACCAGGATTTGACGATTGGGTACTCTCAACCCCAGTCCCCTTAAAAAGGGGGTGCATATAACGTATATTATCTCTTCTTCCAGCATGCCTCTTCGTGGTGTAACGGTGCAACACTCAGAGCGTATTCCAGAGATCTTGGTTCATGTCCCACCAAGGGCACTACACATTTTTCACGTCTCCTGCTTCAAACAACCTAATGATTCCCCAACTTATTTATTTTAGAAACGAAGAATGATATTTCTGAATTAAATCTTTTGAAGATTTTAAAAGTCTGCGTAAAAGCAATTCAATTATCTTTATAACTGAATTGCCTTTAAGCAAAGTTTTAAAACCGGCTTGATTTTTGTTAATGTTAATTTTTTTACGAAAGTTTCTATGTTCTGAATTTTCATATCTCGAAGATAGAAGACAAAATAATATCAAACCTTAGAAAAAGACAATTTAATGCATTAATTTAACGGACTGTATGATATAGTGTTTGCTTCTGTATAATATCTTAACTGATACGCATATGACTTGCTTTATTCATATAAAGCTTTGGTAAAATTCTGTTTTCGTAGATTTGCTAGTTATACGAGTATTTAATTCGAAAGATAGCTACAAAAGAGTGCATTCAGCTCAACAGATGTAACCTTCTGATGCCAGAATCCTTTTAGAAAATAACGAGTTATAAAGGTTGGATAAAAGAGATTACAAAGTATCTTTACAACATAGTATCTTTACCGATTGGTCACGGATCCATGCTTCTAGTTGTAGAAATGGATTAAATGAAGAAGACATATAGACCGCTTAAGTGTTGGTCGCTATTGAGCAAAAAAAAAAAAGGTATGAAACATAAATTTTTACGGGGACAGAAAAATGTATCAATGAGAAATATATCCTATGCAAACTTAACAGCCAATTTTATTTTCTCAAAACTTCCCAACATTAAATAAAACTATTTATACCAATAAATTTTCTAAAACATATTTCTAACATTTTATGTCAGATAAATAATAACTTATGAGTTTCAAATTTATGTTTATGGAAATTAAGAAATTCGAAAAACTTAGTTAATTTATTTAATTTCTAATCCATGTATTAGAAATTAATCCATGTATACATGGATATAAAATTAACATTTATCTCTGCCTTGTTTCTATTAGAAAAGTCATTAAAAGAAGTAATTTTTGACATTTTAGGGGGTTTACTTCCCATATAATAGACCATGGTTTTCTGCATATTCCAAACTTTATCTCTCCTAGAATAAGAAGGGAAATACTGCTTGGAGCTTTCTCTATAAATGGCACGCATAAAAATTCTGAACCGCGTACTTGCAGTAGTTGTAGAGTAATGTAGCCTCAATTCATTACTCAAAATGAAACGTTTAATCTGCGACTAGTAACTGAACAGATATAAACAGCCTCGAAGACTTTTATAGCGATCTAGACATGATCTCATTTACAATATAAAATGATATTCTTTAAGTTGGTACTTTGTTTGTTCTACTAAATTCGAAAAAACGCCATTTCGAACAAACTACAATTTTTAAATGTTATATATATTGAAAAGTACCACCAATATTAATTTTATTACACATTAGGTATTTAAAAAACTGCATTTTTATAATAGCTATGAAATTGTATTTTAAATGCAAGTGATAACATTCTGAAAAAATACAAGAATTAACGATGCAAATATCTACGAATCTAAATATGCAAATACAAAGAATTGAAAATGCAAATATATAAGAACGTGGCGATGGTATGTAAGAAACAGAAATAATATAACAATTCATGATGCAATAAAGATATACTTGATGAAGTATAATGAATCAACAATGGAACCAAGAAATTACTGAGGAATATCTTGCAGAAACATTATTTCATAATTAAAATGCATAAACTAAGGAAAAAATTAGAAATGTTAACAATAATTTATGTAAGATAGTTCAGACTGCAATCGAAAAATTAAAAAAAAAAATTGAATTACTTAAAATATAACCATCTGATTAAAATTAAAATGTCTCAAAAACGTTCAGCAAAATACATTTTAAATACGCACTTTTTTTTTCCAAAAGAGAGAAACAGATAAAATAAGCTGTTATTTCTCTACAATTGCTATCAATGAATTGAAAACAATTATTAAACACTCGAATGTTTTATTAGAATAATGTATTAGGTTCAATAATTTTACTTAAAAAATACAATAGTTTTGTTCATTTCCTATCTCTGAATAAATTTTGTCCTAAATCTTACAAAGATATGCCTAAAAAATAGAATACCAAATTTCAATTTTGTCTCCAATGTTTGCTTTCATTTTTACAGCTATTTCATCATCAGCCTGCGATATAAAAATTGAATAACAATGTGATTTTTCAATCTAGAATCGGAACTTCGGCATTTTACGAAATATTTTACAATCTACTGAATACATACTCTTATGGAAATTAATTTAGGTTTCAGATGGCAAAAAATGTATTCAGAATTCTTGAATATAAAATTAGCATAATGGCGGTTCTTTCTTCTGAAATCTGGACCGTGATTTGCTTTTTGGTAGCCTCTGCGTTTATGGAACTGATTAAAAGTGCTATGGGAAAGACTACGATGTCGCCTAAGCAAATCTGTTGATATATATATATATATATATATATATGCAAAATATAAAAAATACGATAGCTTTGCTCTACCGCGAACAAGCAACTTCTAATTAACTTTCCGCAATTTAGGATCTCCCCCACTAGACGAGTACCTTCGAGAACATTCTAGCCTAGTATGTAACAGCTAGTATAAATAACGAATGCGCGCCATTTTGCGAGCAGAAGTTTCCCTATCAAAAAAATGTTCACAGCAAAAATTTTAAACATCTTCTATTCAATAAATTATTATTGAATCATATTTATTGGAAAAAGTGCATAATATTTGTGAACTTATTAGTCCACAAGATAAAATTAAGCTGACTTACTGGCATCAAGAATTTTCACCAATATCTTCATTCGAGTAAAATGGCTGCTTAATGGACATTATGAGAAAAATTCAGGACTTTTATGCTTGTAATTTAATTATTATTATGCTTCCATATAAAATTTAGTATAATGTTTATTTATAAATCAAAAACCAAATAAACCTTATAATTATATGAGAAAAGATCATGATTTATGATAAGACATAGTTAAAGCCTGTAAACTATATCCTGGATGTTTTTCATGTCTTTCCTCATACTTCTGGCTTCACTAATGTACTAATGCTTCGCTCGCCCGGCCTCTCGTTTATGAGTGGGAGAGATGTAAAATATAAAATATACGATGGCTTTGCTCTACGCGAACAGGCAACCTTCTCCCCTCCTAGACCAGTACTTTCTAGCCTATTACATAACAGCTAGTATAAATTACGAATGCGCGCAATTTTACGAACAGAAGCTTCCCTCTCCCTGTGCTGTTAGAACCTACGCTGCTGCTCCCACCTTCCTTTCCTCTATGACGCAATAAATTTAAAGTAATCTTATTTAGTAACGAATATTGATCTGCTTCTGAAATTGAAATAAAGATATGGAATAGTAAAAAGTGAAATTCTGTGTCTTCTTTGGATACCGCCTTAACACTCTGCTACAGAAATGCCTGGACTTTGATGCCAAGCCTCGTCATTCATGTGCCACGGCTGCCGTATCATCACATATATATTAGGTTATATGTTCTTTTGATGAAATTTATTGTAAAAACTAGTTTAATGATTTTAGTTTTTAAAAGAAATGCAGCATACAATTTAAATGATATAGAACTCCTTTTAACCATATGGAAATATTTCCATATATGGCTTTTTAATTTAAATAACATTTATCAATGCACATCATAAACTAAGCTCAAGGCTATACGGATAGCGGCAAAGAAAAGGTACCTCTTAATTTATCTGCTAAGTAAATATCGACGTAAACACGAAACCTTAACGATTCTTCACCTTTGAAGCATTCGGGTACTCTATACGGTTACATATTTAGGTTTAGCAAAAGGAAGTGGGATTTAAAATTTCCAATTGTGCTACATTTATAAATTAAAATGTACTCTTTCAGCAAATAGAGAAACTTAAATACAAATGTTACTTAAATATTAACTAAATTCTGGTTAGATAGTGCTAGCTCATTTAAGGTACTGCCATTATTCAGAGTTTGAACGAAATCGCTGAGTCAATACATATACGTCGATGTATCATTAGTTAGTGTGTGTGTGTGTGTGATTATGGCAAAGCCTCGAGGGCTATCTGCCTAAGAGGAGGGATGCCTTCGTGGAGGACTTTCTAAGGGAAACTGGCCCGTATACACGTTACACATGGGGAAAACCACGAAAACGCCCATGCAGCCAGCCCGTTCGCGGGATTCGAACCTCGGACCGAACTACCAGTGTTCAGCGACTTTACCGCTCGACCGCTGGTGGGCGTATCATTAGTTAGATAACTGTATATATATAGATAAATGCTGCAACGTGAAATCCCACAGCGTAATTTTGGTTACATTATTAATGCACACAAAAGAACTTAAATTATGTTTCAACTCGTAGAGATGGTAAACGTTTTTAATTTAAACAGAATTTCTTAAAAACATTCCGAGTAATAATGCATGAAACTTTTCAAGTATATTTAAAAATAAATAATGGATATATAAAAATCTCAGAAGCATAGGAAAAGGTAGAACGTTTTGCTAAAAATACTAAACAATGGAAGTCAGCATTTGAAAAACCTAAGATAGATGGCGGCTTTCAGTCAGTTTGATCAAGGAATGAAAGGTTACCACCGAAAGAAACTTGTTTCATTAGGCAGATAATATGATTTTGAAATTTTCTTTTCTCTTTTAGAGAATGAATGATGGAAAAATGAAGGGGATTCCTTTTGAAAGTGTTTTACTGTCAAAGAACAGTGTAACACATTACGGTCAAAGATACAGAATGTACGTTTTTTTGAAATCACAGTGAACGGCGAGGAAGGAGGATATTTTTCATATGAACATGCGTAATAGAATTTTTCGGGACTCAGGATTTCTTGGTAAATTGAAAGAATTTAAGTGAATTTCGGTAACATAAAAGCAGACTTGTATAAATGTTTACATTTTATTCCGTATAAATTATTATATTAAATCAGACTGAATTTCTTATAATTAATCCCACCGATCCTTAGATGTGAATCCATTTTCCCATCGTCATCCTATGAACCCAAACTCCTTCTCCAGTTCTGTTACAAAAATTCTCTTCATGGTTGTCACTGGTTTTTTGAAAAGTCATCATCATTCTGCTACTGAGGTTTTCCCGAAGCTTTTGACCTTCGTGCATCTTCTACGAATACCATAGAGCAAATATCAATATCAGCTAGCGGTTTCCAATTATTATTGCCAATTATTTCCAAGTATTATTGCCATACGTGCCATATGTCATTTAATGTGCTTTGAGAGCACTGTGTCCTACATTGTGTAAATCATACTCATGCAAAAGATATGTCTCAAATACATTTTTGGAAAATCCATATTTTTAATTCTTGCTTATCAGTGACCTCCACCTCTCATACCAATGCCTTAAATCCCTTTGAAGGGCCAGAGGTTTTGGATGCGTCATGAAGACCTGATTGAAAGAGCTTTTGTTAGCTAAGTATGCATATTTACCTATTTTAGGCTCTATTTTCCATAAACTTACATTCATCAAAATGGCATTTATATTATTAATGAAAGTAAGAAATCAAAATATCTTAAATTTTAAGCTAATATATAACAAGTGAAAAAGGCCCACCAGCGGCCTAGCGGTAAAGTCGCTGAACGCTGGTAGTTCGGTCCGAGGTTAGAATCCTGCGAACGGGCTGGCTGCATGGGCGTTTTCATGGTTTTCCCCATGTGTAACGTGTATACGAGCCAGTAGCCAGGTTCCTTTAGAAAGTCCTCCACGAAAGCATCCCTACCCTTAGGCAGATAGCCCTAGTGTGCTTTGTCATAATTAAATAAACCAAACCAAACCAAGAAGTGAAAAAATGTCTAATGACCGGATAAAGCCGGTCATGGCTTTCAGAGGGCTGCCTTTTGCAAAACAGAATTCAAAACCAAAGCTGCCTATCCGCTAACTAATGGTGACGGAAAAAAAAAAATTCCATCACTAAAAATATTGCATAATAAAAAAAATCGGCACATGCATGATGCATGTAATAAAATTAAGAAATTACCTCGTTGTGAAGTTAAAATATTCGAGGAGAAAAATAACACAAAATGTGCTTGTAAAATAAAGGAATAATTTGTCTAATTTATTTAAGCCAAACCAAGAGAATTCAATGAATAATATACACACTTTGGCTTAAGTGTTTTAGAATCACTGAAGATTTCACTGATAAAATATAGTGGTTTCTTCACGTATCTATTTTTTATAGAGCAAGAATGTAACACATTTATAAAAATATTTGTCAGTTTAGTATTTTGATCTAAGTTTTCAGATACATACATCTGTTTACATTTATCTTTAATACATATTATGAGCTAATATGGTTTAAATTTAATTAAATTATTTTTATCTCATATTACAAATCAAAAGTATTTTTGGTTGGGAAATTTTGAATTTGCTGGAATTTTACAATAGACTATAGTTTTAGCATTAACTAGAATAAATTATTACAGCAACATAATAACTCTTTACTTTTTTCAGATGAAAATATACAAAGTTTCTGTGAAATAGATTACTCTTGTAGAAATTACTAAATTGTTTAATATTAGGTACTTGCTAAACATGTGCTGATGACGATTATGTAGCTGTGCGATTTACAGTAGTTCTAAAAATTGTTACGCTCAAAGTCTCATCGATGATGCTTAATTTATTTTTCTCATTTAAACTAGACTGAGAAGTAATACAAGTATAAACGTCTGTTGCTAACAAAATAGTACTCTTTTAGTTGAACCTAATTATCACAGTAAAATTTTGCTTCGCAGGAAAGACTGAAATGTTAGGTACAGTGTATTCAAGCAAAAATTGCTTCTCAAACTTATTTAAGAAAACTAATATATCTTAATAACCAATTTAAGCAAGTTTCGTACGTCCATTAAATTATTTCTAGTAACACAAATTACTTACTTTTTCCAATCAATTAAATTACCGTTTATATATGCAAGTTAATTATTTTATGATGTATCAACTATTTTTTTTTAATTTTTTTAATTAGGCAAAAAACTGAGCAATTAATCAGAAATATTTTTAAATATTTAACGAGGCTGACAATCCTAGTAAAATAATGCCAGCCTTGCTTTGGGATATATTCAGATGAAGCAGTTAGTTTCATTTAAATCCATTTTGTTACTCTGATTTAATTTAGATTTGGTAGTGAAAACTTTCATCTGCAAGTGGGTATTTGCAGGTAGGACTTTACGCAATGAATAACATCTGTATTTGTTTCCAATGTATCATTCAAAATGCATATACCTAAAAAAATAATTTTATTATAACAAATTTTAGGATAAGAATTAGGAATATGTATAAAATAAATCCGGTTATAACCGTTTGACCCATTATGGTATTTTTTTATTATTTTAGAATTATTTCATTAAATTAAGAATTTGTTTTGTTTATCATCTATATTTTCTTACCAGATTTTCATATATTATTAGCACTTTTAGCAATGCAGAAATGAACGAAATCACTGAAAAATCTATTATTATTTTTATAATAGCAGTCGTATAATTAGATCAAATTTATAAAACCCTGTAATCGTTGTACTTAACTAGTAGCTAAAAATTCCAGCAACTATTTGGACAGGATCACCCCATGACACGGGAACTTTTCCCCCTTTCGATAGTAAATTCCCTTTTTCCGAAGGAAAGCGAATACTCAAGTGATTTCCTCACTCTGCGGCATGTAATTAACATCCCATCTTGAAGATCATTTGTTTTGGCAAAATGCCAGCCTAAGTTACGTTGGACGCGGTCGAACTATAAATGAGATTCAAATTCTGCTTTATCAATTTGAGCCCACTCATTTTGCTTTTCAAAAAGTAGCAAATATAGCCTGATATCGGTTTCCTTGTCGCCAATATATTGCATGAGATAACGTACCTCCGTTTTCGGCCGGACTTTGTGAATTTGTTTCTGCTTCAAGCCTTAAGCTCTATAAAATATACTGCTCTTTCTTTCTCCGTTCCTTATTCTGTCTCTTCTTTATTTTCAGTTGCTGTGTCTAAGACTTCTAGACTTTCACGAATGTTTCTTCACAATTCCTATTCTCAACAGTTTTCTGTTTTAGATCATATATTTTCGATTTGCAGTCACATAAGCTCCCAGTTCAGTTGCGAGATCTTGTAAATCCTCCTTCCGACGTTAGACATTTTTTTTATTCTTAATATTGCAAACACTCTGTTATTTAAGCTTTCCAAGAATAGACTAAAGTAATTGCTTTAATTAGGGAGAGAATTAAATTATTTATTTATTTTATTTACAAAATTTAAATACATTTTAAATACAAAACTTCATACTTATAATTATATTACTAATAGATGAGATAATTAAATTATGAAGTTCGTAAACTATACCACATTAAATGTGATTAATATACAAATAATAACGTAAAGCAATCGGTACTGCTATATATATGTCTATTTTTGGACAACTAAATTGAAAACTTTTGCTGATATTATTTAAAGCTGATATTTTATTTAAAGCTGATATCACAATCAAAGTAAATCCAATAATGTACACTTAATTTCATTTATATTATTAATTTCAAATAGGAATATCTAATATTACCTTTACATAAGACAGTTGCAATGTGATTGTAATAAAATCGTTATTTAAAGCTGATATCACAATCAAAGTACATCCAGTAATGGACACTTAGTTTCATTTATATTATTAATTTCAAATACACTAAGCAGTATGCAACTTTTACGGCGAAAAGTAACGAGTTTTACTAATACTTGTAGAAAAAATTGAATCAACAAATAATTATGATATTTATAAACTCATAAAAGCAACTACAAGCAACGTTATATGTAATTTTTACCGAAATATATTTTACCATTAATTATTATCCAATGATACACCGTAAAATAAACTTTTTAACATACAACTGTGCACGAATCAAATGTAGTTTTCAACGTACTGTCGTACAATTTATACTCTGAAAGTAAAAGACTGATTAATTCAAGTATTGAAGTAAATAGACACTTTTAGCTTTTAAATCGACTATTAGAAGTAAACTGAAATTTATATTATATAAACTTGCTGCACAATATACCCTACCATTTGCATTCATAAAAGCTAAATTTTCACCTCCGTTGCAAAAATACACAAAAATGCATTGAAATGCCTTTGATAAAATAGGGCCTGGAATTTAAACGACATGAAATACCATAGCTAGCTTCCAGGAGGTATGCTTTAAAATTAAAAGACGCGTGATTATTTCATCTTGCTAATGCCTCCAGATTCATATGTCTTTAACACTTCTTTTCCATGTACGAAGAAATAACGTAAAATAAACAAAACTTATTTGTTATTGGAAATTTCGCAACATACACACGAAAATGATTTCAGAATTACCTGCAGCGACAATTATCTTTTTCATCATTCTACACCCAGCTTTACACTTCAGTTGCCTGCCTTTTTGTCACCTTCCTCTATCAGTGTCATTACCCCTTTTCTTTCTTTCTTTTCGTTTGAAGCTTTCCAAATTCACTGTCAACCAGCTGAATTCGAGTTTACTTCAAAGAAGACCGGAAGAGATAACAAAGTGACGAGAGTCCGAAGCTCGCTATCTAAGCGCTATTACAACTTGCGCAATCTGCAATCGCTACTAAAACAGCAATGCACCAGTATGCGCAAAACATAATTAGATTATATTAAAAAAATAATATGAAGGCTTTCAGATTTTATATTACGCCCCAAAGGGGCTTTTTTTAACGTTTTGTGTGTTACCTTTATTTATTAAATATCATGTTCTTCGCACTTAAACCATAAATTTCAATTCAACAGCAATATTACATAATATTTAAAAGAGCAAATTTTTAGAACTTCCGATACACAGTCTCGCGCGTTGGAGAAAAAAAGTTTTTTTTTTGTTTGTTTGTTTGTGCAGTGCTGCCATTTTTCGCTATTTCGCTTCCGTATAGTGTTGTCATTGCTTGTTTTGAAATCGTTGAGTTTCTTAATCAAAAACTCATAAATGCTTCACAAAACATGAAACAGATAATAAAACAAATTTCAAATTCCAAACTTGGGCTTTCAGATGCCCATATTCGGATGAAGACATACGTTATTAAAAGAATTATGGCTGTAGGTACAGTTTTTTTATCACAATGCAAGAAATATACATAGATTTATGCGGATTCTTTATTATTTAATTTCTTTAAACATAACGCAGGGCTTAAATATTCGGAGGCAGCAATTTAAAAAGTGATTCGGCGTTTATAGTGAATCAACGCAAAAATGCCAAAACGGAACTAATTGCCCTTCTGGGCTAACGCCCTTTGGACTAAAAATTGCATCTAAGGAAAAATCTTTCTTTCTTGTAAACAAAAAATTGCATCTAAGGAAAGACCTTTCTTTCTTGTAAAAAAATTGCTTTTTAGGAAAGGGAATTTCTTTCTTGTCACTAAGAAGTGTGAAGTGATTCATACTGATAATTTTTCACTAGAAATAGCTTTAGGTTCATGTTAGTAAATAAAAATTCTTCTAAAAAATAACGTATATCGATTCGCTGAATGTACTACATAGCTTTCGAGAAAAATAAATGCTGAAATGTAAAACTTAGTGCATGAAAACAACACACTGAGCTTTAGAGCGGAGACATTCAAACGGAAAAGAAATTATAGTTCAATATACTGAACAGTAGTTTAATATAGTACTGAGCATTAATTTAGTATAGTACTGAACAGAACTTTGTTTGTTAACTAACACTTTTGTTTGTTAGTGATTTCTAATTAGAATAATCATATTGTTACTGAATAAATCAAGCTTAAAAGAAATTCACAGTCTCTTAATACAAGGAAACCTTAAACGTTTTTTTTGTTTTGTTTTGTTTTGTTTTTGTTTTTAACAGATTTATTAGCGGCACAGAAGAAGAATTAATTAAAAAAAATCTAATACTAAATTTTTCTAATTAATTATACCAGAAATTCTAAGGATTACAATAAACCTGTTAGACAGAAATGTACGTATAACAGTCCTATAATTTAGTTAATTAATTATGACGAACTTGCAATTATTAAGTAAGCTTTACTAAGGCAACTCGGATTTTTTCTCCTAGGCAAATTTAAAGAAATATGGTTCGTATCCACAGTATAATTGAAGGGGGGCGAAAGTGAAAATCATATACAAGCAGCCTGACCGCCGGGAAAATAATTATGGTCAAAAAGTTACTATATGGCATTTCTACTGAAATTTTAGAGTCAATAGTTTTTTGGAGAAAGAGACGTGAAAACTGTCCAATGCCCATACCGTGATTCGAACCTAGTCTTCTCAAATACGCACCGAGTGTGCCACCATTACACCACGAAAGCATGCTGGAAGGAGGAAGAAAACACCTTATGTAGTCCCCTTTTTAAAGCTCTATTAGAGATTAGGGAATCCTTTCACCAAATCCTGGTGGTGACGAATTATTGTCCACCATCTTTCAATGCAGGCGCTACTATAGAGTCATTAAGTTATTTTGAAGAAGGAAACGTGACAAATTAGCAATGTCCTCGCCGAAACTCAAATCTCGACCTCTCGAATACGCGCTGAGAGTTCTCCCGTTGCACCACGAAGGCATACTGACGTAGGGAGAAAAGAACTCATAAATGACCTAAAAAATCTACTAAATTTATATTTTAATTCGAATTTAATTAAACTTTTTGAGCTCAGAAGCAGTTTTAAGTTATTATTATCTGTTTAGTAAAATCTACAACTATAAACAGTTTTAAAATTATTATTACGTATACTGCTACATACGATCCTTTTAGGACGGATAATCATTTATTTCTCCTTATGTGTGTATGTTTATTAAGATTGCTAATTATATCTTGGAAAACAAAATGTCAATAATCTCAAAATTCTTCTTTAGCATTTATTGTCATTTAATGTCTTTGTATGTGTAAAGATCAGAGATTAAAATGTCAATACCAACTTCATTGGCATAAGCACTGTATCTCAAAAAAGGCGTAACTGAAGCGGAATCGATAGATACTTGCTGCCAATAAATAAACAACACCAATATTTTTTTAGAGTCATGGCCATTATCAATAGGCTATAAAAAAACAGAAACGGAGAAAGTCAGTTTCCTTTCTCTGTCATAAAATAGAGGGAAAAATAATACGAATGTCATTCTCAAATTTGACTTTTCTCTTTAAAGCAGTAAGAGGAGGCCTTTTCCCCTTATAATGCGAAGGAATAAAAAGTTCGTAATAAAAGCATAAAACTAACTTTCAGTTATGTTAGGGAGTGGGGAGGAATCCATTGCTGAAGGTTTATTTCATTTTGTAGAGCAAAAGGGGAAGCAAAAAAAAAAAAAAAAAAAAAAAAAAAAAAAAATATCATGATTTTAATTTTTGTCCTTCAGGTTATTTTTTATTTATATATAATTTTTATTTATTTACTTTTATCTTTTTTATTTTTTACTTAATTTTATTATTTCTATTTTATTTATTTATTTTTCTTATTTATAACACGCTTCATTAAAATCTCTGGTAATATTTAAACAGAATGATACGAATTTAGAAAATTCTATTTTATGTTGACAATTTAGAAGAGCCCATACGTTTCTATCAGCCAAGCAATTACATTAATCGTGCACTTATTTTTATCATACGGAGAATTTGGAAAAAAAAAGTGAAGACAGAAAACAGACAGACTGGGGAAAATCTAAAGTATGATCTCACCAAAAATACGAGGATTGCAAATAATAATCAAATATTTCTCAGTGAAAAACACGTCAATTTCGATTTTTCGGTACATGTTCTGTACGCTGTCAATCAAGAAATTTTCTTAGAGTTAAAAAAATAAATAACTTAAATGATTATTTGTATCAACATATAATAATAATACAAATATTCGAAAAATGAGGTGAATAAATTACTAATTATACCAGTTTAAACATATTTATAAATTACATTATTAAATATGTCTTTTAAAATAAGATAAATATCTACATATTATGAATACATTCATAAACAATTTCAGTTTAAAATTTGAAAGGTAAACTAAAGAACTCATGTCACTTCAAATGAAAGCATTCTGTCAACTATATTTTCGAAGCTGCGTACATAATACACGGCTTCGAACCTCGCTGCTAGGTAACTAGACCTTACTACGTCACAAAACTGGTTTCGGGGTTTTGGCATAAAGTTGGAAATTTTCAACGTTATGTCGATTTAGTAAAAGATTCGACCAATCATAGCAAACGCGCGAAAAGTATTGAGCCGGAAAGCCGTAGACATATCCACTCATGCTCAAATTTAGCTTCTCTAATTGGCTACACTTAAACCCTATCTCGCAGGTATGAACGGAACTCATGCATTTTATACCTTATGACTATGACATTTATACCACTTTCTGAACGGAGATTAAAGTAATGCAAAAAGAATTTAACGATCTACAAAAAAAAAAAAAAAAAAGAAAAAGAAAAAAAGAAAAAAGAAAAAAAAAAAAAAAAAAAGGAAAAACATTTTCTAGATGTTTCTAACATCAAAACAGAAGAACGAGCAAAGAAGAACAAATGCTCATTCTAAGACCTTTTTTTTTAGAATTATATAGCATTTGATCTAGCAGTCATTAACATATATAAGTCCCAAAAGTCTAGAATTCTGACTAACTATTTACGCTTCAGGATCTTAAAGTAAATGTAGTATGTGTGAAGAAACACAGCGCACTTCTCAAAATTAAGAAAATAATGAAACTGTATTTCTAAGCAACATTCACGTTTTTCACTATTCATCAGCCAAAATGCCAACCATATGCAGGTTATTCCATAAGGTTACTGCATAAATGCCAACTCGAAGAGACCCTTAATTTCACCGTTGTTTCTTAGTATATCTTTTATTTTCAAAGAAAATTTTTCGTGAAAAGTATTTTTAATAGTATCATGTAAAAAAAGAATGTGTCACTAAATTTCAAAGAAATAATAAAATTTTTTCTTTCGCCTTTTTTTCCCTTAATTCTAACTCATTTTATTTTTCAGTAATTTTAATTACTATTAAAGAATCATAAAAACTCTCATACATAGAGTGCTGGTATCGGGTAATTAGAATATATTTTATCACGATTTAAATTTTTATTCATAATACGTACGTTGACATTGTTATTAATTATTTTAACTGCAAATTAAAGAAAAGAAATCATGCATATACTACTTTAAGCTGTTAGCATAAAAACTGAACATGTATTAAAAATTTTTGTATAAAAATAAGCTTTCACTTTTTTAAAATTTATTGTATTTTCCTATAACCATATACACGTGTAACATGAAACATTGGTATATGACACACTGTAACAAAAATGGTGCATCAATCTGAAATTTCTTCAAAATAATCTTTCTCATGAATTTCAAGAAGATCGCGTATTTCCATTAACTTAACATAAATATCGCTCCTAGATATATCAATAACTTTAAAGTCAATCATATTTTCTTCTATTGAGCATTTATATTTCACAAACATGCAATCTGAATAAAAATTTTAAACTGATATACTATCATTTGTTCAGTGTGCTTGAGGCGACTGCTGAGTATTTTAGCATTGTCATGATGAAAAAATCGTAAATTTATTATTATGAAAATGCTTTCAATTTACTCTATTAATTATACTTTAATTGATACATTACGCATTTGACCAAAATATGATAATCGTTAAGTCATATTAAACAATATTTTCATTTAACAGAATTAGACTTGAATATCGTATGTATATATATATATATATATATATATATACTAACAGTTTCAGTATTTAAAAGTAATTTTCTAAGAACATAATTTGCGGCCCATTGAGGGAAGATAAATTCAGTGCTTCTTGAAAGATATTAATGAATTAATTTATTTTCAACTTAAAATAATAAAATTTTTAATTACTGATTCTTAGAATACCCTACAATTAAGAAAAAATACAGGATATTGCTAGCGTTGAGAGAAATTCGGTACTTTTGAAATGACAGTAGATTATACAGGAACTGAAAACCAGTAATCTAAAATTAATATTTGTACGGTTAAATAATTGCACTATATTCCGTAATGTCTAACAGTAGGTAATATTACAGATGTAACATAATATGGAAGAAAGGAAAGTCTGCTTGCACTGTATTTTCTTTTTCTTTCTAAAGGCCAACACTTGGCATCAACATTCTTAATATCTTTCTGAGAGTAGCCAACACTTGGATACTTGAAAAAGATGAAATTTTTCAATTTTAACGTACATTGCGATATAATGCTGTATTATTTTAACGCAGCGAGCATACTGCAACATCTTTAATTTTCACAAATCTTCTGGTTATGCAGCAGTTCACTGTTTGATTAAGAAGGCATATTTTTATAAATTATGTTTATGTCGAAAACGGCAATAAATAAATAAATGACGGTAGAGAAAAAAGTGTTATTAATTATTGTAATGTTAATTATGTTTCATGCGTTAGTATATTTGGATTTGGATATGAACAGTATATTTGGAGATAAACCCTTAGAAAACCGAAGCATTCGTTAATCTATATGCTTAAAATACCGAAACGCCCATTCCCATCACTTACGCTTCCCGGCCGCATATAAGCAAAATGTACACTGCTAGGACAACAGCTTGAATTTGGCCAATGACAGTCCAGATGAGGGTCAGCATTAATTCCGCCCACATGAGTGATGTCACATTTCTGACGTTTGTTTACATTCTGCTGTTCGGCGTTACGAAGGGCGTTCTTTGAATGTGCATTTAGTTTTTCGGAATGAAAGTGTTTATATGTATATATGAGTATATATCTAATAATTTATTTACTAAAGAATAACCATTTAATGTTCGTTTCGGAATATTAAGAATTACTCTATTGTTCCAATACAAAATTAAATCTAGTTGGATGGAAGTTACTGATGGCTGGAAGATGCATGTAAAGTGTGGTTTACAAATTATTCTGCATATTAATAATCAGAGACTTTTAAGTGATAATGAGTTAAATCAGCTAATATATATAATGTACATGCGGTAATTAAACCAAGTGAAGTTATCTTTCCTTGGTTAAAAATGCTAATTTGTGTCAGCAATTAAGCCACCAGTTACCATTGCAGTGAATTAACATAGTGTGTGTCAAGAAATCCTTAAAATACATTTCATATATATAGATCTGAGTATTTGCCGCATTATTAACTGTGATTTGATTTCTTTTCTGGATTCAACATCTTTTCTTAGAAATAAACTTCATTTTATTATTAGGCCCACCAGTGGCCGAGCGGTAACGCTGAACACTGGTAGTTCGGTCCGAAGGTCGAATCCCGCGAACGGGCTGGCTGCATGGGTGTTTTCGTGGTTTTCCCCATGTGTAACGTGTATACGAGCCAGTTTGCCTTAGAAAGTCCTCCACGAAGGCATCCCTCCCCTTAGGCAGATAGCCCTAGTGTGCTTTGCCATAATTAAATACACCACACCACACCATTTTATTATTGGAACGTAAAGAGCATAAAGATGAAAAAGTGTGACCACTCTAATGAACATATTGAAATGTAATTTAGCTGTGAAACTACTGAAGTTAAATGATAAACACGTTATTTAATAAGAACTGAATATATTTAAGATATGCTACCAGCTCTGATATTTCAAGACTATTGGATATGCATGTCTATAAAGAGTAAATCACTATTAACTGACAAATTATGGTTCTGGTAAAGCATATATCATATTTGGAATTTTCATTGTTCAGTATGCATTCTTAGAAAGGAAGTTCATTGTCTTGCTGAAATGTAAAGAAAATAATAATGAATAACTGTAAGTGCTTAGTGTAATAGACTCACTGAAATCTAATTTAGCTATAAAACTGCAAATGCTAAATGATGCTGAACATAATTGTTACCAGTTATGATATTTCAGAACTATCAAAAATGCCTAACAATGAGGTATCATTACCTGTTCTAAGGTGTAACACTGAATTGAATCCAATAAGTATACTTTTATTTCTCGGAAACATACCTTCAAGTGAATTGTGTGATTATAGTCCTTTACATCTGGTTAAATACAATAAAGCTTACATAAGCTAAAACTGAATGGATTTTAAAAAAATTAAAATAACATTTCAAATTTTACATATTAAAGACTGATTACCTGGAGTTCTACCGATGATTGGACTCGATAAAATATGTCTTGAACCGACATTTTTTTTTTTTTTTTTTTTTTTTTTTTTTGAGAAAAAGCATTTAATATTGATTTTCTTAGATTAGTATGTATTTTCAACTGTGAAGCTTGTGCATTTATAAAATTTAATGAATGCAGATAGTTTCATTTATTTCCAAATTCATTGAAAGTATTTTTTTTTTTTTTTTTTTTTTTTTTACAATTTACTGCCTGATTTTATACATTATATGTATGAGTAATAAATAATTATTGTAAATATGCTATATAACTAACTATGTCTTTATATTGAAACATCTTATTTATATATATATATATGTGTGAGTCATGAATCAACTCGTGGCAATTCAAATTGAATTGTTAGTCAGAAATTAATGATAATAAGATGCATTACTCATGTATCTAATAATATGTATTATTGATGGCAGTACATAAAATTAATCAAAACTGTAAGATATATGGTTAAAAAATACTATTTTTGGGATCAAATTCAGAAATCTACGTATGTATTCATGTACATGTGTACACATAACACACACACTTTTACATATGTGCACAGGCCCACCAGTGGCCGAGTGGTAAAATCTTTGAACACAGAGTTCAAATCCAGGCAAATTGTCTGGCTACATGGGCGTTTTCATAGTTTTCCCCATTTGTAAAGTGTATACCAGCCAGTTTCCTCTAGAAAGTCCTCCACAAAAGCATCCCTTCTCACAGGCAGATAGTCCTAGTGTGCTTTACCATACTAAATTAAAATGAAACCAAAACCACTCGTGTATACATACATTATATCTCTGAATCCTGTCCCAATAACAGAAGAGTACTGGTAAAAATTCGGCTTTTAACGATATGTGAAAAGAGTTTTGAATTAAAATCCAGACTATATTTCGTTATCTTGTAATAAATAGATTGGACTTAAGATCACACTGTAACTATTTAATACGAGTTCCACTAAGCTGTTAAGGCTTTATATTTACATTAAGTATCGAAATCAAGCTCAGAATGTTATGAATTAATATTATTGTTCATATAAGTGCTTCACATTTAGAAGTCCATTCTATTATCCATAATTTAATATCAATTCTTAACAAATAAGAACAATATGATACTAATTATCGCATTTATTTATTTACGAGTTCTATGAATTGCAATAATTCCCCTTTTTGATATCTTCTGTTGCAAAATACTTTCAGTCTATTATTCATTTTTTAAACATTAATTTCTCCTCATCAAGCTCATCAATAATGTGTGTAAAATATATACACGCATTATTGATGAAAAATTATTTAATTAAAATGTTCAAAGTATATGTTACAGAAAACAAACATATTGACATCTATAATACATTTATTAAAACTTATTTGGTACTTTTCCGTTTCGCCGGCGCAAATCTCGCTAAGCAGACTTTATTGACAACAACATACAGAATACACATAAAAAAGGCTAACAAATGTTAGTTCTAAGAATGTTTTATTTTGAAGGCATAAACATTTTAATATCGTTTCAAATTTTGTAAAAAATCCAATAAATAAAGGCAATAAATTTATAAAAAGCTATTAATTTAAGAATTTATTATGCTTTCATGGTTCAACATCCTGATTCGCCTTTTCATATCACGTGACCCCAAGTGATTTCGTCTCATGTAAACTACGCTACAAAAATCTAATTCTCTACGTTAATTTCAAGTTAAATCTTAATTTCAATACAAGTTTAAATGCAAGAATTATTTCAGTTCGTACGAATAGCTTACTCAGAACTTATATAAAACCGCAGTGCTTTACTCCGTAGTGCATTCTCATTAGAATGGATGAATTTAAGCCTTGACTTTGACTTACTCTATACTTTCGCCTTCTGGTGAGCTGTGTGATTGCATCCTAATTGACTTAATTATAGCGAATGGCTATAGGGCATAAAATTAAACTATCTGGTAAAAATTCTGTGTAACTGTATGCCAGTATTGGAAGAAACAATCAATGTGATAAAAAATGGCTGCGAATTGTTTTGAAAATGAGGCGTAAAAGGTTGCCAGCGAGGATATTATATTTGGCATCAGTTGTATCGTTATTGGCGACTTTAACGCTTGCGCCGGCAAAACGGAAATGTACCACTTATTTATTTATTATAGTGAAATAATCAAATTCCCAGATTAATAGATAGAGTTTAAAAACCAGAGGTCTAAGACAGGGTTTCTTAAACTTTTTTCAGTATCTAACCGTTTTTATCACTGAGATTTTTTCGCGACCCCCAGGACCCCATAATATTTACGAAAATTTTGTGGGATCCCATAAGCATCGCGCAAATCCGACACATACCTGAGTGAAACTGTCAATTTTTTCACGTGTAATATACTATTGCAGTTTTAGGTCATTAACTTTAATTTCTAATTTTAAAACATAGAACAGTGTGAAAAGTTTAAATAAGTAACAGACGAAATGACAGCGCCATGTGCAAAGCAAGTAAACTGAACGTTTATATTATAAAAGAACGCATCAAAGAGCTTTCGTTTTTTTCATTATCTATATTGTATTATCTTATCTATTTTCAGATATTGTATAAAAATATGTGGTAATTGTAAAATCATTATAATAAGTTAAAGAAATATCAAAACTGGTAAAAGTTTTCGCGACCCCCTGCTGCAGGTCCTGCGACTCCTTTGGGAGTCGCAACCCACAGTTTAAGAAACGCTGGTCAAAGATATCATGTAACATTTATTTACATAAGAATGACTGTATATACATAATGATCACAAGTTATCTTTTACTCAGACATTTCATGGTAAGCTGTTTTTATTGCATTAGAGTTTTAAAAAATAAGTATTTCTAAGGATTTTTCTACTACTGTTTCAAAAATCTGATTTTAAAGCCAGTCAGAAATGATTTTCTTCAGGTATACAGAATTAAATTATTTATTTCTGGACTAGTCATCAAGTATTTTAAAATATAATATTTAGTACTGTTACCAAATTTAAAAACTCCAAAATATTCATCTTAAAGTTTTTAATGTGCTGCTTTTTATCACATAAAAAAAATTAACCAAAATGTAAACTTGTAATATTGAAAAATTTTTGTCTTAAGTAAAATGGAACTACTCTGATATGCGCCCTCAAGTCGCCAATATTTTTGGCGAGAAACGTCACGCTGCCATATTACTATCTAAATTTTTTGTCTACATTTTGAACTTTTAGCCTAAAATGCCTCCAAAAACGCGGTTTTCGCACATGCAAAAACTACGTTTTGAACACACGATTTAGCTAAAAAATCCGAAACAAAAACAAAAAATTTAGATAGCAAAAACGTAAAGTTTCTAACCAAAAATATTTGACAAGAATCCATGTACACAGCAACATGTTTTAACTTAAAAAAACATCTACGAATTGCACAATGTAGGCAACGAATGAATCTACAAACTACACAGACCTCGCTTTAATAAATTAACATAACAACAATAAATTTCAAAGAATACCATGTACACAGCACCTTGTTTAAACTTTCAAAAAATTCTACGAATTGCACAATTTAGGCAAGGAAGGAATCTACGATCTACGCACTCCTCGCTTTAATAAAATAACATAACAACAATAAATTTAAAATAATACCATGTACACAGCGTTCTGTTTCAACTTTAAAAAACATCTACGAATTGTAGTCTAGACACTAAACAACAAAATAAACTAAAATAAATTTCAAACAATTTAAAAAAACAACAATAACGACAGAAATTCATACTAAAGAACCAATGAACATAACATTCTACAAAATAACAACAAGGATAAAATAAAATGCACTTACCATGAATTAATGCGTTTTCGAATAGCAGAAATATAAATTTCATACCGCCTTTAACATGCCGCCACGTAATCACTATCGTATTTACATGACAGCCACACACACTATCCAGAAAATTTATACTATGGTTCACAAATAAATAAAATCACAAATCCCTACTTCTATCATGCACTGCCATTAAAAATAATCTCTCAGATCCTCTTTCCACAGTTCCAAATACCCACTATCCCTCAACAGGATAGCCACAATCATATTTCCTTTTGCCGAACTTCAATTCAACAACTACCATTTTATCTTTTCCTCCCATCTTCTCAGACACAGAGGCGAACCAACGAGCTCCAGCGAAAGATTTTTCAACGTCAACAGGGTTGCCATAGAACACGCAATCGCGCCAAAAACCAGCGCAGAACACATATCGCCACATTTGGTGAAATTAGGGCGTATATTAGAGTTGTACCAGTAAAATTATTGTCACTACATAATTTCAGCACAAACTAAATATTACAGTATATAAAGGAATATTGTGTACCGCCTATAAAATTAATGAGACTTGCGTATTAACACAACCACCTTGACTCAATTTGGATTTAACACATGAAAGGTAAAAGTTATTCATTGGCTACAAGATAATGGTTTTCACAAATTTTCTTAAATAGATACCCAAATTATTGATATCTATCATAAGTTGGCTAATATTATCAAATGATAAAAAAAACATATTTTAACAATTTGAAATATAAATTTTAGTTATTAAATAAGGAAATAAAACACGTTCATATCCAAAACTTTCTGTAATTGTTTTGCCCTATTCTTTTCCCCAAGCGGTTTGAAAAAAAAAAAAAAAATTAAAGAATTTCAGAGACTCGGCATTGCACAAACCTCAGCAGCATTGGCTACCTACCAAATGCATTCCCTTTTTGTTTCTTTTAGAAATGTTTTGGCAAAATTTTGTATTCCTGTAGAATTATCACTGTAGTTTTTTTTTTTTTTCCATTGTTGATAAATTCCAAAGTGCATATTTTAAAATTAAGGCACAAAATATCACAATTTGTTCATAAAAAAATGTTGAAACTTGAAATACAACAAAAAGAATGTATACAAAAAAAGGCGACATTGCCCTATTAAAGGATTGTTATTGAGCATGGTTGCCAGAGTTTGGCACATTTTAAAAATCTGACGAGTTCTGCTGAGTTGGTTGCAAGTAATAAATTAATAACATTGTAATATGTGTATTTTTACTTATAATAAATATCTGAATATGCTAATTATTTATTTGCCCTCTTATGTAATTTTGATAAATTAGCCACTATTTATTTTACATCAGTAATCTTCAGACTAATTTTAAATTTAGTTTCAGTGTGAATTTCTTTTGTTCTCTGCTTTCTTATGTTTAAATTGACGTCATGTAAAGCAATATAAAAAATAAAACTATTAAAATTATATGAAAAGCAAACAAATGAACAGATATAAAAATTTATCAGTTCAGTTTCATAGATATTCTGTACAGTAATACCCCTAAGTTTATTAATAGGTTGGACTAATGAAAAGTACAAGTTCACATACAGGATCTGTCAGAAAAATACATAGAGACTTTAACAGATGACATCTATATATTGGATTCAAAGTTGAATTATCTTTATAATATGTAGTATGATATTTCCTTAACATGTTGGTACTCTCACATATATGTGACACTGCAATGAACCAAATAGATTTGGAGGACTTTGAGGGATGTTTTGTAGTACAAGAAATCAGTTAGGCTAGAGGTCGTTCATCAAAAAATTATAGCAGAATGCGCAGAGGTCCCCTCAGACACATCGACTAAACATTGTTCAAATAACTGCTCAGTATTGTGCTATATGTCAGCTGTTAATGGTTACCGCTGTAACGCTTTGAGCAATCTAAGTAACTGTACAGGTACATATTTATGAATATTATATTAAACCTAGCCTAGCCTCTCATATGTATGATTTAATTAACTTATAATTAAGTTCAATACTAAAGCACAAGCCTTTTCGGTACTTACGTATTATCGCAACCAGGTTAGCGCGATTTGTAAGTTTGAGTAAAAAAGTATGAATAGAAAGAAAATGTACATTTATTAATTAATTACAGAAAATTTTTAATACAGTTATTTATATTATTTCGTTTTAAAATATAAAATAGCAATTAAACCCTTCCGGTTTCGAATTTGAATAAGTTGTAGAATTATTTTTTAGGCGGAAATCTTTTGGCTATTGCTTTTAGCACTGATTGAAAACCGTCTTCGCCATTAACAGCTTGAGCTTGGCGCCATATAAATTCGATAAGGTATGAGTCAAGATGATGACGGGCTGTTCCTCTCTGTTTTTTGTTGCGCCATTTGGCTGAGCCCCACATGCGCTCTACATGTTGTTGTGTGTGAACGCCCGTGTTGGAATCCACAAAGTTATATTTGTGATTAACAGTTCCATGCAGAAATCCAGTATTTTCGAACTCACTTGTATTGTATCCTTTCCAGCAATCTGAATCAATGATGCTTCCTTCCTTGATATTTTCGCAAATTTTTTCCATGAGGGTAACGGCGCTTCTGTTAGGTACAGTAACCAAAAAAGTCTCTTTCTTTTCTCGGCAAATTCCGCCGAAAACCCATTGCTGTGGTAGTACACTCCCAGTGTTATTTTTTCTTTTTACAAATAAACTTTCGTCTAAACACGTATGGTTGCCGTAAGTAGGGTCGCCAAATTTGACGATTTATGCGAATTTTGGCCTGGTTGCGTTAATACGTAAGTACCAAATTTTCTTTTATTATTAAAGTGTATGCATTTTTCTGATAGGCCCTTTATAAATGTAGATGAATTTTAGTTTAATAAGACTGAGGGCCAGACCACCAGCACCCGAGTGTTAAAGTCTCTGAATACTAGATATTCAATCAGGGTTCAAATGTTGCCGAATGCGCTGGCTGCATGGGCGTTTTCATGGTTTTCAGCATGTGTAATGTGTATAAGAGCCAGTTTCCCTTTCAAAGACCTCCACGAAAGCATCCCTCCTGTTAAGAAAATAGCACTTGAGTGCTTTGCATAATTATGTAAACCAAACCAAACCAAGTGCAAACAAAATTTTTTAGTAGAAAGGTATATGATAAAAAATTTTGTTTTCATTCATGTCAATGTAAATTAGGATACTTATGTATTATCCCATCAATCATTTGTAGAAATTTGGGCTATGGTAACCAAGCACCACTCATTTCTATGGAGGGCACAGTCATCCATAACTGGCACTAAATCATGCTACTTGGACGGTGAAAGGGATAATATGTAAGAATACTGCTTTAGCAGTATTAAAATTAATACAGTGCACTTTTGTGGATGTCGATGGCCTCGTATTTAGCACACATTTCTAATTTGCATTTATGTTCCCCAAAGCCTTTTATCATTTGAGCAAAGGATCTTTTGTCAAACTTGTGACTATCATACATTTTTGTGGTGGATTTGAAACTGTGTAACTTCACATTCGCTTAAATAAGGGATGAATATTCCATAACATGTGAAGAAAACATATATTTATTTTCTCATATGTTTTAACATATTTCAGTATTATACTCAAATATAAGACTTCATGCTATATTGAAAGTTTATATATATATTTCAATATACCAGAGCCTGATCCTTACATTAAAAAAAAATCACATCACAGGAAACTAAATTTGAGATTAACATTACATGCATGGCATTCAAATTTATATAATTTTAATTTCAGCTTCAACATTATTCATTTCCTAGATCAAATCTTAACATGGACTATTTAGATAGATATGTTATGTTCTACACTTAGAAAACACTTCCTTCCCTGAAAAAAAAGAGGCCCACCAGTGGTGAGTCGCTGAACACTGGTAGTTCGGTCTGAGGTTCGAATCCTGCGAATAGGCTGGCTGCACGTATGTTTTCGTGGTTGTCCCCATGTGTAAAGTGTATACAAGCCAGTTTTCCTTAGAAAGTCCTTCATGAAGGCATCCCTCTGCTTAGGCAGATAGCCCTCAAGGCATTGCCATAATCACATAAACCAAATCAAACCCTGCAAAAAAAGTTAGGAACAGATTATCATTTTAACACAGTAAACCATTTCTTTGTGATCACCTCTGAAACTGACTACTTCTCCTCAATATATAAACAAATTCTGGTACCAAACATCTTCTCATTGAGATGACAAGCTCTACACAACTGCTGTTCACTGTTCACTGTTCACTGTATTTATGGAAGGTCAGAAATTTATTCAACTATTTCTAAAAATGTAAATTAATCAACAAAATCTGGTATTAAGTGCTTTATTTCTGTAAGCACAATTAATAATAACTTCCGAGTTTGATTTAGTGTGTATCATGACACTTTATTACATTAATAAATGTCTTTCGCTTATTTGATTACGGAAAGCATGCAAGGTCTACGTGGGAGGGATATCTTTGTGGAGGATTTTCTAAGGGGGCAAACTCTTATATCCATGTTACAATTGTGGAAAAGCAGGTTAGTTCTCATGCAGCCAGCCTGTCCACCTGGAATCAAACTCAGATCGAACTATCAGCCTTCCAGTCACTTTATCGCTCAGCCTCAGTTAGGCTGTGTGTGGATGGCTATGAAGGAGGATAATTACATGCACTGAAAACTGAATTCTAAACTAAATGTATAAAGAAAGCAATGGAAATTCACTTATCAACACTAGTTCTTATTAAATTAAAATACTGCATAAAATAAATTTATAAAGCTATTGAATGAAATTTTTCTGTTAACATATTTAAGACATGTATAAGAAGTAATATATTAATTATTTCTAATATTATTAAGTAATTTTCTTTTAAAGGAATTAAAAAATAAAAACAAACAAAAGCTTCTTTAGAGAAATTATTCTATTATTAAAAATCATGTGCTACTGGAATTCACATCCCACTTTATCCAAAATTAAATATATACATTCTTAAGTGATAAATCAAGTTGTGCAGAAATAATAAATATTAATACAATCATCTTAATTATTTAAAAAAACTGAATGTGAAAAATTAAGAGAAAAAGCTTTCTAGATTATTTGCTAGAAATCTGACATTCTTAAAAATTAATACACGCACATTCACTCATAATTGATAGATATAATTCACATATGATTATATATTGAAAATATATGTATATACACACGCACGCATATACATATATATATACACACACACACGCAATATAGAGAGAAATTTTGTAAAGTTTGAGACATAAATTTATATTCCTTCTGGAAGTAAGAACGTAATACTTTAAAGGAAAATTTAAAAAATAGTATCCCTAGAACAAATATACATTGCAGAGTAACAATGTTTTTCATTCAAGGGAACGCATTTCGCAACGCCGAAGAGCATAATATAAACAAACGTCAGAAATGTGACATCACTCATGTGGGCGGAGTTAATGGTGACCCTTATCTGGATTGTCATTTGCCAAACTCAAGCCGTTGTCCTAGCAGTGTACATTTTGCTTATATGCTTCCTGGCCGTTTCCTTCCCTCCCGCACATCTACGTATTGAATAAGTAAATATTTTCTTTATTAAATAATGCCCGACAAAATTATCCATTTTGTCATGATGGTCAATCAATTTCGACAAAGCTGAACAGATGTTTAATGAAATAGTATATGCATAAAATCTGCGTTCTAAAGCAATTCTACTAATATACAACAAAAAAGAAAGAAAGAAAAGAGAAAGAGAGAAATATATTAATGCTCTTTAACCCCGGAGCAATTTGGGAAAAGCTTTTTACAACAAACTGCACTTTCTTGCCTATTGAAATCTCACCTTCCCTTGATTTTGGTTCCTATCAGCATGCCTAACTCGAATTTGAAATCATGTGATAGTTAAATGGTACCGATGAATTCAGAGTTCAATATAAACCGTGCTGATTTGCGAAATTACCTCACCCTCAGTTTTATTTCTCTCAGATTTTTAAACGAGTAAGATATAAATCTGCAACCATTGCATGAACCGATCACTGAGTCAAATATGATTGCCGATGCATTTTGAATGTTTTTACTTGAAATTGAAACCCTGGAGGAAATAGTTTTTTTTTTTTTTTTTTTTTTTTTTACCTAGCGAAAGAAATTTTTATGGTAGACCTATAAACCTGAAACTGCTGTCATTTCAGCAGGCACTCTCGGGAGAATAATGAAAAAAAAAAAAAAAAAAAAAAAGGTAAGCCCTAATCTAAAATTAAAGAGATATCGAGTGAAGACACTGCGTTAGGTCCAGAAATTTTACTGCGCAACAAGTCCTATATTTCCATGATTACTATTTTTTTTTTTTTTTTTCTATATTGTTGTATTTCTGCGCGTATTGTTTGCAATTTTTTTGCTACGCACTACTAATCGAAAATTGCATTGAGAGGCCTTGAAACAATATTTCTCCCAGGTCACTACAAAAACCTTGAAAGCATTTCAGAACTTTCACAATGAAATATGAATGTTATTGGGGGGACTGAATAGAAAATGGAACGTAAAGATAAAATAATGCACCATCAGATTTTATTTAATAATGTGTAATATCACGTCAATCATTTGATGACCAATAGAAATCCATTCCGGTTTCGGCATAGCGAAATCGTAAACAGCAATAAACCCAATCCCGCATCGACTCAATAAGAAAAGCAATAAAAGCGTTTATTCATTCGTTGACCAGAAGAATGAAAAGAAGCTGTCATTGGGGAAAAGGGGTTATTGGTAGTTTCTGGTCATTGGGGAAAGAGGGAACTACCAATAGCTAAATTCTCTTAGCTATGGGGAACACTGAAAAGAGGTTTCTGCAGGGCCTGATTTCCACTGGACGCAGGCAGGGCACACGCCTCAAGCATCCGCGTTCAAGAAGGTCTCCAGTTTTCTTATTCTATTTAAAGTATGCAAAATATTATTATTAGTAGTAACATTAGCTCTAGGTTTTAAAAATATAGAATTAGAAACAGGAATAAAACATCACACTTCGTATTTTTAGCCACAGAACGTTAGTCCGAGCGGGCTATTGTATTAAGGAAGGGCGGGAAACTATATATTGGAAAGAAGATCTGCTTGATTTTAAATATTTTGTAATTTCACTATTTAACTGAATTTTATAGTGCGAAGAACATCATATTTAATACATTCATAAATTCAACACACAAAATGTTAATAATAATAATAAGTTTGCAAGGCACTCACTAAAAAAATTGCAAATTGATATGATAAACTGAAAAAAGACTGAAAGAATAGAAAATTGCATACCAACACTTAATACTTCACTGGGAATTCTAAACACATGCTGCTTTTAAAATTTTTGTAATTTTGCAGTTGAATTGTATATGGCGTAAGTGCGAAAAAAATATGCTTAATAATGAAGCCAAAAATATTTAAAGAAATGGCTTAGCAGGAGTGAGTAGAATAGCAGACTAGTTGGTAGATTGCGAGCTCAGTGAATCGTAGAAAAACCTTAAAAAACCCTTTTGGCCAATCGTTAAAATCTAAGCCCTTTTAAAGATTTTTTTTAAAATATTTTTCTTTGAAATTAGACACTGAAACTTTGAAATTATCGAGAAATGGCTCGAGCCATTTTTTACATCCGAAATTTCCAACTATTACATTATGACTTATAATGTGCTATAAGGTATGATTTCTTTAGCCACTCCCAAAATTTATTTTTAGCATTATCAGAAGGTAAATGTCACGAAATGACTGATAATAAAAAGGGCTTTTCCATATTTGAGGGAAATTAAAACTTTTGATTTTACCTTTCATTCATTATGAACTTGACAAACAATTTAAATGCATTAATTTGATCATAAATCTATAACTTAATAATAGTTTACGGTCATATCAATAGAATTCTTTAGGCTCTTCTCTGTCATTTTTTTAATATTTTTTTATTTTTTTTTATTTTTCTTTATTTATTAGTCCAAAGGGATTTGAATCCCGAAGGACTATTAGTTTCGTTTTGGCATTTTGCGTCGGACTCATAAATGTCGGTTCACTTTTCAAACTGTTGCCACAAAATGTTAGAGTCCTGCATTATATTTGAAGAAATTAAATAATGAAAAATCTGCATAAATGTATGTATATTTCTCGTATTGTGATAAAACAAAGGTACATAGAGTCATCGAATTTTGAATAACGTAATCCTCCAACGAATATGAGCATGTGGAAGACCAAATTTGAAATTTGAAATTTGTTTTATGATCGATTTCCTATTTTTTAAAACTTTGACGAATTTTTATTAACAAACTCAAGGATTTCAAAGCGAGCAATGGCAACGTTGTGCAGAAAAAACATTTTTATCTCCAGCGCGTGAGTCTCTGTATCGGAAATTCTAAAGATATGCTCGTTTTAAAACTATTTTGCGATATTGCTGTTGCACTGGATCTTATGGTTTAAGTGCGAGGAACATGATATTTAATAAAGAAAGGTAACACACAAAATGTTAAAAAACGCCCCTTTGGACGTAATTTAAAATCTGAAACATTTCAGATTTTTTTTATTTATTTATTTATTTATTTTTTTTATTGAGGAAAAACAAGACCCGGTTTAAAATGTATAAGTTTATTTATTATAAAGTTTAAGGTTATGCAGAGTATATTAAATTAATACAAAGAAAACAAGGTGCGCAAAAAGATTATAGGTACTTTTTGTTTAATATCGTGAAATATATAAAAAAATATTGAATTATATATTTTGCCTACCACAGCTGCCACCATGAGCACAAGCACTGTTCCGTTCGGACCGATTATATTCACAAAAAGAAGTAGAGCATTTCTCCGTTTATTTACTCGGCATTCAAAGAGCACAGACTTAAAGAAACTAAAAATTAATTTAAGTAATGTGAGTTGATAGGCTGATCATTATTTACAATTATTTCCGTCAGAACAGGATGGCAACTTCGGGCATCAATAGGTAAACATTGACGCTAAACAAAGGAGATGGCTAATGAATTCAAATAAAAGTATTACTTTTAGTCGCTTGAAAAGAACGACTGGTATATTATTTAACAAAACCCAAAAGCATTTCCTGAATAATCTTGTTAAGTAAATATGAATTAATACCTACTCGTTGATCGATTATCTGAAGAGCTAAGTTTTGCTTTGTTATCAATCATGCCCTTTTTAGGAAATCAGCTTTCGGAAAATACCATCCACTTTGGGGAATTTCTTCACTGCTTCCGAAAAGTTCGCTAAAGCCTGATACAACAGCCATTTAAATTCTGGTTTAAAAGTTCTACAGTGTTTGTTCTAAAGAGTGAACGAATACCGCGCCATTTAACGATTTTAGTAAAAATCGACAGTGTGAACGCAACAACGGCCCGGGTCTAGCCAGTGTCATATTCTCAATATAAATAGCAACAATATGCCCCAAACATTAACCCAAATATCAGTGCGTGGTACGTTTCGCGAAAATGAAATGTTGAAAATTAAATAAACTTATAAAATGAAAGCACTGCAAAATTTTCTACTAAAATGATAGCAGCATTTATCCGCCATACATTTATATCTGCGAAATAAATGTAAAGTAAAACGTGAACAGCAGTATGCTTTCATATGCATAGTTTCAAAGCACCACAACAGAAACAGAAGCTCATTGGCCAATTTTTGAAACCCCTGACTAAATGGAGATACTCATGTGCACTTGTGCAACCCGTTCGAACCCAGGTCGAACTACCAGCGTTCAGCAATTTGACTGCTCTGCCGCTAGTAGGCTCCCATGCAGTATAATGAGAATACGTGCCTTTTCGCTTAGAAATTTATCCACAAAGTGTGCCGTATTCGAGAAAATTAACGAAATAAAAAAAAAAAAAAAAGGATGAAGACAAAATCAGTAGGCAAATTATTAAAAAACAAAATATATTAAAAAATAGAAGAAAAAAATTAATGCACAATCAGTAGGCGAGTAGGACCAAAAAATACGAAAATGAGTTAAATACGTAAACTTCCTAAGAGTGTTAAAAAATAAAAATTCAATGGATGAATAAAATCAGTTGAAAAATAAAAGTTCAACTGATTTTATTCAGTTGAAATATAAAAGTTCACTTGTGTTGTATAAAAGTTCAGTTGAAAAATAAAAATTCATTTGATGAATTTTGATTCAGGCTATATCAAAGAATAAATGTTAAAACACTATGATAATTATGAAATAATTTGAGACATCCATCAGAAATTGTATCATATTTTAATCATCTGGATACATCTCTCACAACTGAAATTGCTTAATTTGATATATTCATGCAAGAAGATGAATGATGAAATATCATAAATTGTTATACGCATGTAAGAAGAATGATGAAAGCCAGCTAAAATTTCCGCTCGAACTTCCTAACTGGAAGGAAACAACTCAATGGATGTGGCATTCATCATTTGTTAACGAAAGTAAAACAATTAATTTTGACGATCAGAAATAGTTCTTTGCCTGATTACATCAGATTTATGACCTTGTCGTTCAGACAAATCGGCTCGTTAGTTTCAGTTCCTTTAGTCTTATTATTCTGAGCACACTAAGTAAATTTAGCAAAATTTGTTATTGTTAGTATCCGCACATTTTGATTTTGAAGATAAAAGGAGAAACGACTAGAAATTGTATTTCTCTACAGAATAATTTTACAGAGATACTGCGTATAATTCATAACTTAATTTTCTTTTAACATAACTAATAATTAAGGTACTAATAAGGAAGACAACATGCAAGTTCATAGATCTGAATATCAATCATTTCCTCCATCCATATTTCTAATATAATAACAAAAAAAGAAATTTCCAGATGACTATGAAGTGTTATTAGAAAATAAAATCCAAGAAAATACATTACTTTATATCCCAAATTCAATTTATCTTTTTTTTTTTTTTTTTTTCCCATTGCAATTCCATCATAAAGAGAATGAAACAGCACAAAAGAGAAACTGCCAAAATAATGAGAATCGGGAAGAAATGCCCATGCGACTATATCCCTGTGTCTCTAAGAAAAGAACGAGTTCGTGGTGTTATACACTTCCGAATTACGGGCGTAAGATTAAAAGCAAAATATTTTTCTTGATGTCCAAACATAACATCAGAATCAATAATGAGTCAGTATCATGCATTACATTTCGCGGTGAATTTCGGGCCTTTCTAAATTTTTCAAATTTCAAATTCATTTGCTTCAAAAATATGTAATTTCAAATACATTTTTGAAAAATCTGAATAAATGCATGAGAATTATTGAAAATATTCAGAAATCTGCTATGCTGGAAAGCGGGGAAAAGGAAAATAAGCAAAATTTCTTTGCGAGACCTATTTATAAAAGCATCATTCCTAAGATTCGAAAGAAAAGTCGTAAAGCCAAATTCTAACATTAATTTAATTAGCCTCATTTATTTTCCTAAATTAAATGCCTTAACTATCCATCTTAATTTGGCGATTTCCCATTTTTGTCCTGAAAATATCAACTGCTTACTATTTATGTTTCTAAACTGCTCCATTTCATTTCTAACGCGAAAGATCATCATTGGTGTAAAAGGCATGCGGCCTGTCGAGGCCTTTAGCAGTCTATATTTCTTAAGTTCTTAATGGCATAAAGATGAGAAAAAAAATCCGAACAAGCGGGACGTCTTAAAGCACTGGGTGTGGTCTCATATGAGGAAGAAGTACGCCGCCATCTGTTGACTTTAGAATCTTCAGTAATGGCATATCGTTGGAGAGATGTTCATGCGATGCCATCTGATCAAAGCCATGGGATAAAGCAGTGGCATAACTTTGAAGAAATAAATTTTCCTTGAGATAGTTTCTCGAGACAAATTCTATTTGGCATAAATACAATGAAGAGCATAAAATAAGTTGCAAATAGAGAAACAATTTTGTACAGCTATATGTGCGTAAACTATTCTATCGGGACTCGAACCCGTTACGGAAAGTTTCCAATTGTTTCTCTTATCTACTATGCCATAGAGCTGTCGCATACAGAATATAATACAATATATACACATACAATCCACAAAACCTGCTATATCAGGTACAATAATCTTCTTTGCAAAGTACGCAATAAAAACTCGGCTAAATATGAAAAAAAAAATAAAACTTGTTTAAATGAAACAAATGAAAAATTATTAGATAATAAACAAGAATTTAGAATTATGATGGATAGTGCGAGGTCTTTTATGCTTTTGCTGCATGACGTAGTCATAATTGCCTAATTTCTTAATCATTTCCTTGCTGTGTTGATCACATTTGAGGAAGAATTTTAGAATTTCTGAGTGTGTAGGTTTAATCTTAAGGTCATTATGCAGAGTGGAGGTTCTTACGAACCAGGGAGTATTAGCTATGATTCTTAAGGCTTTATTTTATATTCTTTGAATTTTCAATCTGTTCGTACGAATGGTAACCGCCCAGGCTGGCGAAGCAAAGAGTAGTATAGGTCTTATGGCTTGTAAATTTTCTAACGTAAGTCATATGGTTCTCATACAAAGTTTCTGATGCAAGTAACTTACATTATCTTCAGCCAATAATAACGTTAGAGAATTATTCATTAGCCAATCAAAAGACATCGAAATAGAAATTAACTCACTTCAAAAATAAGTGGCGTTATGCATGACACTTATCTATCTTTATGTTAGACTATAGACCAGCTACACTGAAGATGGTTACAACATACTGGTTTTTAATTTTTACTTTATATATGTAAAAAAGCAAATTTCAGAGAAGCATTGATGTAAGGACACTGCGACGTAGAAGCGTAGAAATGCTGATTGCCAAGATTCGTCATACTTAGAACATAGAATTCGTAATGGCTAAGAAACTTGGCAGTCAAGGGGGGTTTTCAGACCATTTTTATTTACAGTTTACATTTGTGGCCACAATCACTTAGCACTCTACTCATGCCTATTTACAGAACATTTACATTTTTTATACTTTTGCGATAGGAAGGGAGCCCAGCAGAATTACGTCCAAGAAACGCACAGAGAGAACCTAAAGTGCGTAGTTATCCAGTATGGAAGCTCACAAAGAAGTGAGTTAGAAACATTTCATTTCTGAGTTTAGGTTGCCAATTATTACGTCGTCAGCATTACGCAAGGTTCGTGACATAGATTAATTTAGAAATGACGCAGTCCAGAAATGTTATTATTATTTTTATAAGGAAGACGGGAGTTAAAGGGATATTACTAATTTATTATTTAAAAGATATATATTTTATATTTTACATATATATACTGCCACCTAGATGACAGAAACGAAATCGTTAATTTATAATTTTGTTCCCTCGGATAAAGTGAAATACTAAGGCAATTGTCTGTCTTTGTACCAGTTTTATGTTTGTATTTTTATATAGACTCAGAAGTGTATTTTTATTTGTGTATACTTAATCATTTACTGTAAGAAACCAGCTGATTTTGATTTATATCACTTCACTTTCCTTAATTCTACTTTTACTCCAAAGCTTAACTCTCTATTGATCCGCAATATCATCGCATGCTATTATAAACTTATCCTCCGTTTCACTGAAGTTAAAAACGCGAAACATTTAAATAACTTTATTCGCGTTTTAGATTCATATAATTCAATAAGATAAATTAGAAACTGACACCAGTTTACATAGAACTCACAATCTTTACTCAGTAAACTAAGTTTAACAACTTAAAATAAGTATAATAGTTTAAGTTGTGTACTTGTTATTTGCATTATTCCTCTGTGTCTGTTAGCTTCCTCACCCCCCTAAAAAAATGGTTGCGTGGAACTTCGAAGCAAGAATTTTTTTGAGCTTCTTTGACGAAATTATAGGCTTCAAAACTTTCGCAAAATTCCATTGATTTAATCTGCAATTGCCCCCGTGATTTTTGCTTTGTTTTTATGAAGAAAATTGACCCTATATCTAGGTCACCTCATTGGCAGATAAACACACTCATAAAATGTTTCGCTGTTCATATTTCATAAAATTTCTACTCCCAAAAAGTATATTAAATAAAATACTGTGAATTTTGCCTCCTGAACTATGATTAGTAGATTTACCTGCATATAAATATACGATTTGCTTCCGTTGTAGATGTCCTAGCAATGGAATTTTACTTATTACATGCTCCACCCTTAGGTATTACACGGAAAGGGAGGGATGTCCAGTGGAAGTTTTTTTTAAGGTAAACTGATTCGTATCCACGTTACACATGGGGAAAACCACGAAAACTTCCAAGCAACCAGCCCGTTCGCCGGGACTCGAATCCCAGAACAAGCTACCAATATTCAGCTTTTACCACTTGGCCTGCTAGTGGGCCCCTATTAATGGATTAGGGACACTTTTAAGACCCTCTTTTTTTACTCTAACAAGTACGTTCGTTTGGTAGTCCATGGTAGTCAGAGAATATGAAACAGTTTTTCTACATGTTTTACATCTTCAGCGAAAACATCGAGATGAAGTTTTTCCTCTACATTACTCACTTAAAAGGAAGAATTTTTATTTCTTTCCAACTATTCAACTGTATAAAAGCTATAAACTGCACTTTGTAAAGTTTTTAATATATCAATTCAAGATGCATTTTTAATTCGAAAATTTTATCAAGAAAGCACACTCTGATTTTGTCCAGTTTGGATCATTTCGTGTATTTCGGCTTTTTTTTCCTTTGTATACTACATTCTGTTTCTTTTTTCGGCATTTTATCCTTTTTCCAAACACAAAATGTACTTGGAAACTTTTCATTCATTACTTGTTTTAAACACGTCTATGTTTTCAACAGTCTTTTATATTTTAAATTTCTATCCCAGTCACCGCACACCTACTCCTTATCTTATGTACACCTACCTCTTATAGTTTATCAATAAATATTTATACATTCAGGTTCTTAAAAGAGAATTTTGCTCAGTATAGTATCAGCTCCAATTTCTACAAAGTTAAATATATAATGATTCATTTATGCCAACCTAAAAAACAACATCCACACATAAAAATTTAAATAATATCCGAAACAGAAAGAACGTTGATTGTTTCGACGTCCTATTTTACACGAAAATAATATCTGAATACAGAATTGAGTTATTTTTGAGCGTGAAAATTTAGTTATGTGGAACCAGCTGCAAATGCAAGTAGAATGATGATAATATTCGCAGATTTGAATAATGTGGAGAAGAATATTATATAACTGGCCAAAATATGCCAGGGAAAATTGATTCAGGATTTTCTTTATTACAACAAGAATGAAAAGCAAACAAAAAGAAAATACTAACGACTCATAAAATTTCGAATTCTTGTCACCTGCCATCTAAATATTTCATCGCAATGCTATACTTCGAATGCTACACAAATTGCTTTAGCAAGATAAAATCTGCTGTCTGCCGGACGTTAATGAATTAAAAACGCATGTATTCATATAATTCTAAGATTTCATTTTTCTTTGAGCTGTTGCATTTTCCCGATGATACTGAACTACTGAACCTTAGTATCCTCGAATAGATATCCAGTTTCCTATCTATCCTTAATTTTGAAATTTCTGTTTAAACATTGGTGCATATCACCACATACCAATTAAATGTTCCTGGAATTATTGAAAGAAAATATTACTTTGAGTAACATTTCACAGACAAAGAATGGAAAGGCATATGTAAGCTTCAACAACACCCAGTTCTTGCCAAATGAAGAAGAACAAATCAAAATTTCCGCTTGCAAGGGAGAAACAGCTTTCACTTGCTTTAAACCTCATTCATCGGGCACGGTTCTCTCGCCGTTTCGTAATTACATACTCTGATAAGCACAAATCAATAAACAGATCCCATATATAATAAATATTTCGTATTCGTTCCTAGTGAAAGAATCCCCACAATGAACAAATAAATCAATTCCTCGAATTCTTTCGTCCCAGCTGCTACAGAATGCGGAAAATGGAGGAAGAGTAAAATGCATTATGCAATTAGTGGGAAAACATCTCTTGCCTTGACCTGGATTTCAGAAGCAACATGCTTCAAGAAACTACAGACGAAAGAGGAGGAATATGCAATGGTTTCTTGTCCAAGAATCGATTTAGATTGGTGAAGAGTGATCTAGAATCTTTTATGTTGAAGAAATGAGTGTGGAAAATCCATCACTACGACTTGCACGTCAAAAAAGGATCTTTTATAAGCATGATTTCAGATTTACGTAAGGAAAATTGAAATCCTTTATTTGCCTAGTGTCAATTCTTTTGATGACACCGAACTACTATTTTGTTTTCTATGAGACCAGATTCGAATTTACATCCTCTTCACTTTCAAAAGTTGTTTGCTTGGCTTCAGCTCTTGTAGCAAAGTGCTGTGGTGTTCAGTCCCGATCTGTCCCGATAGTTCTATATTTCGTTTTGGATGTTTTGAATGCATCAGAAACCAGGTTTCAAAGAAAGATTTTGAAGTGATATCAAAGAAAAGATACCAAAGTATGGGAAAATATTCAGCGCATATACAAGTATATACTACACAAGTAAGAGGAAAAGTGGCACGCAGAAGTTTTCAAACTGGAAAGAAATTTGTTTCGTGTTCATTTCATTCAGTTTGTTTCATAGTAGAAGCAAAATATATCGCAACGTTGTAGAGTCATTAGGATTTTTTTTTTTTTTTTTTTTTTTTTTGATGATGATGCATATGTGCAAAATGTTCACTGCTCTTGCCAGGACTCAAATTCGACATCTCGAATACACGCCGACTGTGCTACCGCTACACCACGAAAGCATGCTATATGGAAGGAGAAAATACCTTATATACTCCTCTTTTAGTTCGGACGCCACTCATTAGATTTTTATTATGCTAGATGCGTGGAAAATGAGTAATGCCCTCGCTGGGACTCGAACCTAGACCTCTCAAATGCACGCCGAGTGTGCTACCGTTACACAACGAAGGCATGGTGGAAGAAGGGAGAAAATACGTAATACAGAAAACAATGTTTGCAAATATCACTTAATAAAAAAAAAAAAATCCTAATTTCAGGAACTACTTATAACCAGTTTAAAATGCACATACATATTCTGAGGTTATTATTTAAATAAACGACTTATTTATAATTTCAGACTTCACTATAATTTCTCCTTTCTGTTTTCTCTCTAGAAATGTAACCGATTTAAGGAGCACTTAAGCTGAGGTTTTTGGATTGCAAGACAGAGCGTGTTTTCGCCACTCGAGACCGCTTTACTTTAGTTCTGCCGTCTCTGATAAGTTTCTAATTACTCGGCTTTGCGTTATTTGCTGCCGACATTTAAATTGACACCTTGGTGATGGTGTTCTGAGCCAGCTTAGAATTAAGTATAAATGTGCAGTCTTTGATTACTAGTCTCCGTTTTAAATTCGAATTTGATTATTACACTACTTTCATCGCCAGAAATGGTGGTTGATTTCCTTAAGCATAAGAAGTGAGTTTATATTCAAATTCTGTTTCAATAACAAGATTTGTTTAAATTTTTTCAGGTCTGTGTTGTTACTTCAGACACAGCGATTATTCACTCTACGTCTGTTAAGCGTTAGGATCTAGTTTATGCTCCTAAAAAAAAAGCCAAAATCTGCAATGTAAACAAATGATTTTCGTTTTCATGAGTATTTACTATTAGGTTATTAACCCTTTTAATCTTTTTCTCTTGATTATATATATATATATATATACGTATATATAAAATCATTAATAAGCTTTTATTTCTCTTACCGAAGCCAAATAAGCATAAATTTGGAGCTATAAATAATGAAGGAGAAGAAATCGGAAGGAGTATTCTAGATAATCCAAAAACGTGAAATTATGTGAATAAATAATGCAAATAATGTAAAATTCCCCAAGGAAAAATTGCAAAATTAATAACTGCTGGAAAGGAAGCTGGCTATCTTTCCTTTCCTTTTCAAAATAGTGCAAGCGAATGACACTAAAAGCATCCAGTGTCATATATTAGAATGAGCAGTGAAATCAAGAATAATAGATTATTAAAAATTCTAAAATTTTCTTTCTTATTTTAAAAATTGAGAAACAGGATTTTTTTCCGCCTGAAGTAAATCCGTTAAACGTTACAACTACAGTCTGCTGCTTTAATTTAGGAATTTTAGGGTTATTTTCAGGCACTTAATTTAACTCGTAATTATGGAAACAACAGCTGCGGAAAAAGGCGAGTCACTTAACTTCTCCCTCCTCCCCCGCTACTTTTCCATTTAGCGTGTTTCATTTCATGAAATGATGCGCGCGAATGAAAGCTGACTTGAAATCTATTATAATGTGATGTAGAGGAAGTAATCGCTGTGCGGCGGTGACGACACGAATTGCGATCGCAAATGAAACGAGTGTGGAGAGGGGCTGGCAATGGCATTGGAAAGCCTATTTTGAAACAATGGACTATAGTTGCCTGTGGTTATTACAAGTGTGCATATTTACGCAATTATAATAACCAACAACACCTATATATAACTACCAGCAACAATATTATTATATATTTAAGTGCTACTGAGAATTCAAGAAAAAAGGGTAGAAATTTATTGAAAATTCTTAATTTAAATATTATTTATGTTTATCAGATGTTAAAATTTTACTGCCATCTTCATTCAATCACGTCGAAAGCAGTTTCAGAATGAATATTATGAATTTTGCCTTTCTTTTTAGTTTAAATAACTTCTCTTTAAATATTAATTCAAATATTAAAAACGCAAAATCCTTGGATTCTTATTTTTTTATTTATTTATTTATTTATTTGCTTGTATTCTCCCCAATATGCTATTGAAGGAAATCGAAGTACAATGAGCTAGCTGCCTTTTGCATATTTACGAGATGTAAAGCTTTTCATTTTATTGTATACCTTCCTTTCTACGAACACGCTGTTTTATTTATTAATTTCATAGCAAAGACACCATTTTAATATACCTTCTCGGCATAATTTTTTTTTATTTTAACTTTTGTTGCTATTTAATATCTTCCTTTATTTCTGTTTCTCTGATTATTCTTTTGTTTTATTAGATTTATAGTGAATTTATTTTGTTATGTTATTCTTGAGAAAATGTTAAATATAACTCATCACAATATTTATACGCAACGCTCCTGACCTTTTGCAAATTTAAATCTACCACTCTGCTCTTGCAAAAACTCCTGCTGGACCATTTTTTTTTTCTTTTTAGCTTTATTAAAAAACATCGTTTCCTTCGCACTTTTGCCAAACACAGTTCAATAGCAAAATTACAAAATATTTGAAAGCTTAGAATATGCTTAGAATTCCAGATGCAGTGTTAATTGTTGTCACACATCTTTCTATTTTTTCAGTCGTTTCTCAGTGCATCATATCAGTGTTCAGTTTTCTCATTAAAATGGCTTTGGAAAACTTTTTTTTTTTGTCTTTTCATTGTGTTTTATTGAACTTCCGCGCCTGGTTCGAAGGTGTGGGGGGCCTGTAGTGTGATAAATGGTTCACGGAACAGGGAATGCCAATAAGTTTTCTTTTTATTGTTATCTTTTTGTGTGTAACTTTATTTATCAAATATCACATTTTTCTCACTTAACATCCATAAAATACAATTCAGCAGCAAAATCACAAAATATTTAAAAGCAGTATATCCTGATATTCCTGATAGTGTTAAGTGTAAGTGTTTCAGTTTCTGATAGAGTGTTAAAGTCTGTCATACATACTTTTTATATTCGCTATATTATTTCTTTAAAATCTAACCGCTCGAGCGGCTACCAACCTAAAATAGTTATGATAGAAAAGAAGAACTATATAATGATTTTAATGTGCCCAGTCAGTGTAATTTAATAAAATTATTGAATATTTCTAATTAGACATCTCATGGTTTTAATACATCTTTATTTAAATCAATCCCATCAAAAATTAGGCAAAAGTATTCCTAAGAACTGTGTTTATTACTTTCAAATTGCTCAGTTTATTACTAATTAACCTTCCAGATTAAATTTAGGCTTTACTGAATGGCAACATGTTGGCAAATGGAAGATAAAACTTTTCTTAATTGCGGCTGCGGTAACAAATTGCATTCATGTAGCCGAGTTTGTTGACGAAAATTGCAAGCTAAATATCTTATATTTTTCCGAATGGCAACATTCTCGCCAGCTGGAGATAAAACTGTTTTATATAAAACAGTGTTGCTACTGTTCGCTTTGAAATCGTTAAGATTTTTAATCAAAAGTTCATTCAAGTTTTAAAAATATAAAATAATAATAAAAAATTGAAAGCTTGGGTTTCTAGGTGCGCATGTTCGAACGGAAGACTGCGCTACTCAAAATTTGATGATTCTAGTTACTGTCGCTCTTTTTCAATACGAGGAACATACATTTATGCATATTTTTTAATATTTAGTTCTCTAAAACTAACATAGGGTGATTTAAAAATGTGCAAGAATGATGTGGTCAGTCAGAATGCTTCTTAAAAATGTTTAGATGCTACTGAAGAGAAATACCTAACAAGTAGCTGTGTGGATAAAAGTGTTGAACGCTGCTATATTCGATTCGGGTTCAAACTTAATAATGGAGTTGGCTGCATAAACGTTTCCGTGCCCTCTTTTACGTACAAAAAGAATAAAACTCACTTTATCTTAGGAAATTTTCAGGAAAGACATCCACTATCTTAGTCTCTAAGTAAGCAATCCATCTAAATAAAAACGTAATTGTTGATAACATATCAGCCATTTAACAATGGTTTGTTTTTTCATGTCATTTTAGTTGTTATTAATATTTCCTCAGTGGTTTCGCATATAAATTAATAAGCTGATGAATACATGATAATCTTACTTCAAATTAAATGAGGAAGACCGTCACAGTTTGCTTTACATATGGCTCCCATGCATGTAAAGAAAGAATAATGAACCGTCAAAAGTAAGGAAAATAACGTTTTCAATCATTTTTACGAAAGCAGAAACATCTGTGACAATGTTGTTTCGTTTTATATTTAAAAATGATGTGAAAGCATCTTTTTAATAAAAACAACTCCATTAAGTAGGTACATTATTTAAAAAAAGAAAGAATGTTCCTTTCTTTGACAACTTCACGAACCTAAATTTCATTGCAACGTTTAAGAGCTCTGAGTTATGAGAAGGAAAGCGTATATTTCTTTCTTTCTATAACAACAATTTTCTTAAACTTACTCCCACAAAATGTATAACTTTTCTTAAAGAAACAAAATTTCCCTCTTTTAATAAAGCTTTATAAAAGCGAAAGAAAAGGAAGAAGATGCTAGTAAAAAATCCCCATTCCTTAAAATAGCATTTCCTTGTTTCCCTTTTTTATTCGTGTTAAGTCTTCTTAATAATCTAAACCGTATCAAGCACCGTCATCCGCAACATCTGCACATAAAACTCAAACAAAAAAATATAAAACAAAAAAAAAATGTTGAAAGCAAAAAAAAAAAAAAAAAAAAAAACTCAAATCTTCCCTTTAATATCACAGCATGAACTTCAAATTAACTCAATGTTCGACTTGAGAAGGTAAAATAATTGGTATCTACTACCACTTTTTTAGTTAAAAAAATGCGGTAAGAAACATAAAATAACAGCTCTATTAATAAAACAAGAAGTTAGCAAAAGAAAAATTCCAAGATGAAACAAAGTTAAACCTGACTTTCAAGTGTAGTGTTACTTCATTTTTGCTCACCATATTGGCAACCGCCGGAACATTAACATGGAATAAGAGAGGGGTTGGAGATGCAAATGGGGGGAGTAGAGACCAGCGTCGTTAAGGATAATCAATTTTGACGACCTCAGCTAGGATGAAGATGAATAGGGATCGTTTAAAAAATACGGTTTCCTCTTAATCATATATGAGACAATCAATTGGTTACAAGCGGCTCGTATCTCTACCCAGACGTTTATTGAATTAAGAATTATAGTTTTAACAGCTTCTAAGTACTGATATTACATCTTACATACCTAATAAAGTTTATTAAAATAAATAAATTGTGCACATCTGTGCAAAATCCAAAACCACAAGCATTTATAGATATCTACTTACATATAGTAGTTTTTAAAGAATACTCAGTTAAGGATCTAAAAAATGAAAACCTAAAGCATCAAAAGTATTAAAAATATATAATGAATATGCAAGAAAAACGTTAAAACTGACTAAATGAAACACAAGTTATTACACTATTGGGTTAATATTGGGCACACACACACTATTGGGTTAAAAATATGCAGCTCTATTTCACCCAGCGTTCGGTAGATTTAACTTGAAAAATATTTCCTAGCTTTCATTTCAAATATTGACCCATTTCTGAAATAAATTTAAATATTTCTTCTCAAACAATCAGCAAAACAGAAATAAAAATTAACTTCACTTAGCAGCTAAAACTTACACGACCTAGACTCGAAAAAAATTGTTTATTACAGAATACAACTAAGGTACATGAGATTTAAAAAGGTGTTGTATGAATCCCAAACTTTAAAATTTTTAATTCCAGAAGAAATGGACAGCACTGGAGTTTTCATATTTTAGCTGCCTATGCTGCTAATGAGAATTTACTATCTTTTACCTGTAACAGGTTAGTGGCGAAACTTAAGCAACAAATTCATTTTGTAAGATACAGCCATGAAAATGTCGATAAGGTTTTCAGCGATAGGTACAAGAGAAGACCACTGGGTGAGTAACCGTGCCACCATTTCAGCTTTTTTGATCACTCAGTGGGACCACGTTTATTTAAAATTTTAAATTACAATAAAATTCGATTTTGATGTATATATAATTATGTATTGTATGCGATAAGTACAATGAAAGCCCAAATCAGTAGAAATATGATGCATATGTAAATATCAGCACTGTGATGTCAGAGTGTACGTCAGAGAACGTGAAGAGTTAGCACATGATGCTCAACGCAACTTAAAGAAGAAAGAAAGGCGCATTTATAAGCATTCTTTTGCAAGTGAAAGTGATATCGTAGCTGCAGTGTGGCGATATGAAAACATTAGGATGCTTTAAACGTAGTAGAATGACTGGCAAGCTTGAGGGACTTTGTACTTCATAAAAAGTGCTGCTTCACGAGCTTGGAAAACCTTCCAAACGACACTTACAACTGTAAGAAAAATTAGTGGTGGTCGGCCATAGAAAACAATTTTGGCTGATGACCGATATGTCGTACAACAGGAAAAAAGAAACGAAACCAGCCAGCGTGCCACATTGCTCAACAGTTGCGCACGGGAATCGGACAGGTGTCCCAGTTTGTTGTCGCTAGACAACTTCGTTAAAGTGGTCTATTCGCCTAAAAGCTGAATACCATTGACAGCAGCCCATGGGCAGCACAGTTTACAGTGGTGTAGAGAACATAGTCTTGACACCTCATCGATGGAGTCACATTCTCTTTACAGATGGCAGTTGCTTCAGACCAACAAACGACTCTCGATACAAAATGGAGAGAAAAGCGCTTTCATCCACTAACATCAGGGAAAGAGGCCGTTGGGATAGCCGTGGCGTTTTTGTATGGAAGGGCATTATTATTAGCGCATGTGCGAGCTTTACATTTTCAACAGAGATTCACTTGCCGGAGATCGTCATTATGATAAAGTTATTCTTCCTCACGATGGTCTTTTTCAGAGTACCATTTGTTCCGACATTGTTTTTATGGACGAACGTTCACGACCACACAGCACTCATGTATTGATGAGCTCCTGGAAATTAAAGATATCCACAAAATGAATTGATTAGTACGTTTCCCTAATTTCAATCCCATGGAATATGTATGGATACTTTAGTGAGAAGCATAGTGGCACGACCGTACCCTCCACAGAACGCCAGACAACTGAAACAAATGTTCATCAAAAACCGGGAAATCTTCCCTAAAAAACTGTTACATAATCTGGTGTTGAGTACCGACAGACGGGCAACTCAACCATTGCTGTTAGTCGAGGTCATGTTCTTTACTAAAGCTCTTTGGTTTGCTGCTCTTCTTCTTGACCAATCTAACTGAAAAGCATTTTTCTATTCGCTCCGTACCGTACGCGTCCTATTAATTTTTTTGGCTATTATGCTTTCCTCATCCTTTCAGTACTACATTGTACCTCTGCAGGATGAATTTTATGTCCCCCAGTTAACTTTTTGCGGAATTAAAGCTAAAATAAGAAAAGTTGCTTAAGTTTTGCATACTAGTGTAGTTTCTAGGGGCGGTTTTAAATGCTTTGAAGTGTACGGCAAAAGGAGGATTAATTTTAGACTCAATTAATAGTATTGTCTGATAGAAGAATTATACTCAGCTATTAGCTATTTGATTATAAAGCTTTTATTTCCCTAATCATTGAAAATGGCATAATGGACAAATTATTGGTACTCTCTAAATAAATTCACATGAAGTTATAAGTATTGCTTCTAGGATAATATGTCGTTCTGCCTGGATTTGATGCACTTGCGTTTTTAAAAATTAATGGGGACACTAAAATTCTGCTTGCGTGAAAGTCTGTTTGAGATATTGGTGAGTGCTAGATTATGCAACTTTCTTCCTCGGGTGCTCTTGATCAAAAGTGTGCGAATGAAGAATGGTTAAAAGTGTGTACGTGGTTCCTTAAATAGTCTAATTAGGACCAAATAATTGTTTCCACTCAATCAAATTATTATTCTGTATATTTTGAACACAGATTATTAAAAAATTAAGTTATCAGTAAGTGAGCATTTCACATTGTTATTATTATTGGACTGATTTTATTTGCAGGTATCGAAGCTAAAATCTTGTGTGATTGTAACAACTTGTAATGTGCTTCAGCAGATCTTTATTGTTTTCATTAGAAGCAGGTAGTTCTTTTTTTCGACGCTATGAGAGTAATATGTAATAATCCGGATAATTTTAAAAACATTAATTTGCAAGATTTTATATTTTTGACCCATTTTTTTTCAGTTTTACTTCTATTTCTAAATCGGTACAATTGTGGTTTATAGTTTAAATTTTGAATTGTGTTTATTCACTATAGTTTTTATTGGATGATTTTCAAAGAAATTTTAACTGAATGTATAAAATCCTATTATACGTATTTTGATGTATTTAGAAAAAAAAAAAATACCTTGTGTTTTTTCCGTAACGATTATTCCAGAATTGATACCTTATATTTTTATAAATTTATTTATTTTTACCTAAACCAAACATGCTTTAGTTGTTTGAATAATTGCTGATTTTGATGACCAAACCAAGCATTTGAGGAAAGAGTTAAAAACTGCATGTCAAAATGCATTACAAAAATGTCTCGCTATTATTTATTATTATATTTGATTAAAATGCTGAAGTTTGGGCAGGCGAAATGTATCTGTAGTTTCATATGCCATTAAGCAGTTTATTTTGTATAAGCATAGATCTGATAAAAAAATGGAGTATTTCGTTAGACCAAACATTATATAAACTGAAACGGCTAGTAAAGGTTTCTTACCGAAAGACCTACAAGACTTAGTAACTTAAAAAATGTTTTCTGATGATACAGAATGAAATTTTATTGCAGATTACTCATGAAATTTAACTTTTATTCTTAAATTTCAATATATTTATTCTCAGATTTAATTCGTTTTTTAAATTTAAATTTTTCGAAATTATTATTCGCATTCTTCTGTATTTATCAGCATTCAATTTAGTTTTAAATTAGTCTTTCGTTTGAAGATTAACTGATAGTAAAAGTACATATTTAACAAGCCTTAATAGTCTTACAATTTCTATTCTGATTTCGACTTTGAAATCTTGCACTAGAAAATGAAAAAAAAAAAAAAAAAAAAGAATTTGTTTACATTTTAAATAAAAGTCGCTTCTTATGCCACCAAAGATAATTGTGGTTCTAAACTAAGTTTTGCATGCAATGTTAGCAAATTGTATCGTGTGATAGCTTTTAAAAAACTTGGTATTTCACAAGAAATCAATAAGATCTCAGACAGCAGTAAGTCGCTGCCTTACTGCTGTCTGACCTCAAGAGCCGTTGCTATGTTACTGGACATCTCTTCACCAGAAAAGAAAGGAAATAACAGAAGGACAGAATGGACTAATATCAGAAGGAGGATGACATGCCACCCAAACGGTATATAGGTTAGCGTGGCTAACTGCCGATCCGAAGGGCTCGCGGTTCGAATCCCTGAAGAACTCGTGAATTTTTGTAAATGTATAGTGTCAGTGCGGCATGGCGGCACTCTAAATATGCGGCTAGCCGTAAGCCTCTCATGTGGTTTGGTGGAAGGTGACAGGAGTGGGAAACCCTCAGACCTGCCCCCACCGGGGTGCTTTCCATCAAAATTGGTAGCGAAACTGCTCCAAACAGCACTCTCACCTGTTAGATGCTCGAGGCTGTTGTCAGCAGTAGGCGTGATCTTACACTCCTTGGCACGAGGAATTTCGTGTACATAAGGTGACTACGTCAGACAAGTGAGCATAAAACAACAACAACAACGGAAGGAAGACATGATTAAATTGGCAGATGATTTGAGGTATACGGCGGGAAGACTTGAGTACAAGAGTTGCCAACTCTAGTAGTAATGACGGCTGTAATCCGGCTGAACATCGAGTTGAATTGAATTTGGATCACAGATACGGACTCTTCATTCTGAGCGGCTTCAACACTATACCAGAGTTCATCAATAGTAGTGGCTAGCAAGTGATGGAGTGCCAGTAGCTTATAAGAATATACCAGGTATTCTCATTGGGTGAGAGATCTTGAGAATATGCAGGCTAGGGCAACAGACGAACAAAATCTGCATCTAGGAAGGTCAGGCAGTCGTGAACCTTGTTGAAAGTTGGCGTCATCTTCGAAATTATGACACAATCACGAGTCCTAACGACTTATAAGTGAAATGGTGGCTGTCCACTGCCCACATTACCGGTTTTACGAACAACTGTGACCGTGATGTGTATCTAATCGCACCCGATACTAGCGTACCACATGTCAGGTAACGGAACAGAATGACAATAACGAATGCTAGCTGGAAACGTTCGTTCGCTTCGTTGCCTCTATACAAGTAAACTTTCATCATGATGCAATATGCAGAATCGGAAATCATTTCAATAGGCTACTCCTGTGTTCAATGTCATCATTCGTCTGCTCGCTCACCGCTTGCTCTCCTGCAGCATTAAGGAAAGCCGCATCACTGATCGCCGTGGTGATAATCCGTTGTGCTGCAGACGTCGTCGCACTGTTCATGCAGACATGCTTATCGGCCTGCATAGAAGCGAAGTTCCTGAGTCATTATACGTTGACGTGGCAGTATAATTCTGCTTGGTCGGGTGGACAGAAGTATGTACTCTCGGGCATTAGTGACCCGGGGTCGCTGAGATCTTGCAAGGCTTTCGGTACGGCCCTCTTGGACCCATCGATTCCATATTCGACTGACAGTCATTAAATCGAACAGGAATGTCTAGGAACAATAAACAGCAGTGCCGATAAGCCACGGTCCCGCTGCATTCGATTCCGACCTTGTTGCTAGAGTTAACATCTTACACAAGGCATAACGCGACTTGTATTTGCAAACAGCCAACGTTAAAATGCGATTTCTGTGTAATCTACCCATTTATACACAATATAAATAGCGTTACTCATACCTGTTTTGTGCACATCTGCTTGAATGCTAATCATTTGCGTATCCCAGCATGTAGTTCCTTTCATGCAAATTAATGCAATTTTTAATGGACAAAATCTCATTTCCAGTCTAAAGCACATTCGGATTAACGCCCTGTTTGGCTAATAATAATGATAAGGTAATAATAATAATAATAATAATAATAATAATAATAATATATCAATATTTGATATAATAGTAACGTGATAATTATAATAATAACATTTTGAGATATTAATTATAAACATTTACCACTTCAAAGACTTTGTAGCATAAAGAAAGCTCTAGATAAATATATCTGGCAGTCATTAGTAAAACAAATAAGTGATTCTTTCCCTTTGAAGTAAATTGATCGAAATGAAAACGCCCGTTAGTGAAATACAGAAAATAGGTACATTTCTTATATTTTTATGAAAATATAATATCTTTTATCCACTCGCTGAGTAAATGAAGAATTGGAAAAGTCATAAAAGAAATGAGTTTCGGGTTGCTTAAAGATGCATTTACAATTTGCTTATTGGAAATAAATATACAGCGATGGAATTATTAATGCACATAGGTTAGCTAGCAAACGGACGTATATTACACGATTAAAGATTGCTGTATAATCACGGTACCATAGAAAACTGTTTACTGAGAAAAACCTTTTATCTAAAACTACGCGATAATAATAATAGGCTTAGTATTCACTAACTGGTCTCTAATGACAGAAAGCAAAAAATCAAAATATATATCAACAAACAAACAAAGCTTTGGGTGCACACTGCGAAACAAAAAGGGGGGACAGTTCTATATCTCCCTTTCTACTGGGCCGATTGACGAAATTCAAATTGCGTTTTTCATGTTTCGAAAGTGCGAGTTATATAGTAGAGTAGGATATATATTAGATTTATATATAGCATTATTCTAACATAGTTACTTTGACATAAAATCAGACTTCTTCTGAAATAACATATCAATATTTTTTTCATATTTCGATTCTACGACTCAAATTATGCCTGGATATTACATTTTGTAATTTCTGGTGAGAAATTTATTGAGAAATTTAAAGACTTATATTGGCGCAATTTTTTTCAGTTTGCGCCAAAAATAATTCACTTGGAGGAATTCTAAATTTATAGTAATCTACTTTCTTTCTTTCTTTCTTTCTTTCTTTCTTTTTTTTTTTTTTTTTTTTTTTTTTTTTTTTATTGATGCATGAGAAGAAGAACGATTCATCGTTTATTCTTGCAAATAACTTTAACGAAGTGCGTAAACCTCATTTTCGTTAGGAGGACCACCAGCGGCTGAGCGGTAAAGTCACTGAACACTGGTAGTTCGGTCCGAGGTTCGAATCCCGCGAACGGCCTGGCTGCATGGGTGTTTTAGTGCTTTTCCCCATGTGTAACGTATATACAAGCCAGTATCCCTTAGAAAGTCCTCCAAGAAGGCATCCCTCCCTTTTGGCAGATAGCTTTGTCGTAATTAAATAACCTATCAAAACTATCTGGTAGCACCCGAAATCAGTAAATGTTTAGAAAATCGTATTTCAGATAATTTGCGATACATGATAACGTAATTAGAATAGAAATGTATAATAAACGTCGGAAAACATTGCATAATATAAATTTTTTTGTTCGAATTATATTAACAGTAAGATGTTGAATCTTGGAATTTGGAAAACATGTTTTTTCCTTTGTGCTCTTACTGTCACATACCAGTATAACATTAACTCTATACCAAAAGCAACTTCCAAACTGGAATAAAGACGGTCATTTAGCCATGAGATATTCATACAGTGTTGAAGTTTGTTGTTATTCTATTAGTTGTTCCTCAATATATATATATATATATATATATATATATATATATATATAGTTATATTTGAAATGAATCAGAGAAAGTCTCTGACATTTAATTTGAATGATAATCTATGAAATCTGGTTTGGGGTTTCTTAATGTTCCAATAACACAGACCCTCAGGATCTGGCAGTAATTTTCCTGTATAACAGATGGAAAAAGCCATACTTTAATACGGAATTTTACATTAATAAGCCTCATAGGGTTAACAAAGGTCGTTGTAAATTTGAAAACACTCGTACAATGACTCATATTAAATATATCTTCTAAGTACTACTTCTATTATTCATGTGTTTCAGCTCGTCTTAAATCAGTACTCATTAGCGCCAGCTAGAGTTTTCTGCATTTATTATGAAACTACATTTAGCATAATTGTAACAACGTTTGAAATATTTCAGTATTTTATTAAATTTTTTTTCTGATAATTGTATTGTTATGCATCCAGAATTAACTGAAATACCGTCTCTCAGTGGTTATCAACTTCCGTATCACTCCTTATTTGCAGAAACCTATGTTTAATACTCATGAGCAATAAGTTGTCAAAAAGTAAAAGTAAAACAGAACATCAAAATACAAACTCAAACTACTTTTTAAGAATCTCTCATTTTATTAATTTGCAGCAAATTCGACAAAGTGAAGCTATTTCAGGAGGAATACAGTAGAATTCCATTTATCCGAAACAATTGGAACTGGACCCCACTCGGATAGTCAAAAATTCGGATAATTGGATTTTTTCCAAAGAAGAGGTCTACGTGCACTTTAATTAATTACTGTATGTACTGTACGTTGGAAATGAGAGAAAAAACTATTTTTAAAAGAAAAGAGATTTTAATTAATTAAAATGAAAAGGCAACACTTTTATGTACATGTTATATTGCGTACTGTACAGCACTTATAAGTGCTGTCAAGTCAATGCTTGCTGAAAATCTCGGTCAAAGTAAGCTGTTTGACTGTATTCATCTGTTTTGGGGCAAAGAAGTCGCAAACCGCTTGACAATGAGAAGTTGCATGTGGTCACACTCGGATTGACGCTTCATCCACTTCAACGCAGTTTCAAGGCTTGCCAACGCTTCACTAGTTGACAGTCCCGTGTCTCCTTCAACTTCGACATTAAGGTCATCTTCTTCCTCGACACTTACTTCTCTCAAATTTTCAATCACTTCACCATCAATGTAGAATTTGAAACCCAGGGTCTGACGAATCACACACCATCCATTCTGCTCTATCCTCAGCACTTAGTTCTGAACATCCAGGAACTTTCAAAAGAATGTTTCTTAGTTCCTCAAGTGACATGTCATCCTCATCATCTCCTTGTCTCTTCCCTTTCTTTTTCTTGAGCTTCTTTTTCCTTTTTCTCCTTTTCCTTCTCCTCTTCAGTTGATTCTGAAAAACTTCCAAAATTCTGAAAGCGATTCGGATAATTAGCGACTAGTGGGAGTTCGGATAATTCTAGTTGTAGAGTACATATATGGTGATGCCCATAATACTGTGATATTTTTTTAGACAATTCGCTACAAAGGCACGCCAATACTTAACAAATAATTAAGTTTAACGTTTACTTTTCACACGCGTCTTTTTTAATCCCTTTACATTTTTCTTCCCTAATTTGAAATAAAAGGATAAAGGTTAAATATTAAAATAAATCAGTGTGTAATTCAGTTTTTAATCATTTAAACATTATGTTCTTTCTCTGAAAATGTTAGTGTTTCATCATAATAAATGACTTCGCTATTTTGATTAAAATAATACATTATGACTTACCATAATGTATATTATGATAAATCATATGTTCATTATGATAAATCCTAATGTATATTTGTGGTCCCATTTCAACTTATATCCTGTAAGGTTATTGCAGCTATAACTTGAGAAGATGACATAGAAATTGTCTTAAAAACTTTAGTGATGTTCATTTTGGCTATTCTCTCTTTTTGTAACAATATAATATGATGTCCACCGTACCTTTGTTTCTCTCATCTTACTGTCTATCCGTGCGCTGTTTTAATAATAGATATCATAGATAGTCTTTTAATAAAAAATCCTTTGTAGCTCGAAATTTTAAATATAATTTTATTCAGAGTTAATTTTGGAATATATCCCATCCTTCATGTTATTCGTCCCATTCAATTTCTTAATGAAGAACGAACCATAAATATTCCATAACTTGACTATATCTGATTTTAACCTTTTCCATGTGATCTTTGATTAGATTCTAACTATTTAATTCTTTGTTTTCGGAAGTAATATTTTTTGTCTTAATAAAACTGACTTGCAGTTTTTCGCTGCATTCTTCATTTGGTACTGCCGCGTTTTAAATCTTACCCCCCACATGAACTTATTTCAGGTATTATTCATGCATTTTGTGAACTAGTAATGGAGCTATGGTAACAATAGCATGCATTTATTCGGAAAAAATTATAAAGTAAACGAACAGTTAATCCTTGCATTATTTAAAAAAAATAAGTAATACTTTAATACTCCTTTACGTTTATTCAATCATTTACTGTTATTGATTCCAGAGATAAATAAATTTTTAAGCTTAGAAAAAATTAAGTTTTTATTTCATTTTTGTTTTATTATAATACATATATGTGCATTCGGAAGGTGTATGCATCACTGCTATAAAACCAATGTCAGGCCAAAGCTGAATTTTAGCTTAAGTTAAATTTGAAATTAAAGTTCTTCCTTTGCGGACGTTAAAATAAATGTACTCATTTTCGCTCAGCATATTCTTATTGGGACAGTTAAAATAATTTAAATTACCAAGCAAACGGTTTGTTTACATTTTTCATACTTTGAAAGAAAATATCTTTTTTGTATTAGATTACATTTATATAATTTATTTTTCAGGGGATGGATAATAAATGACAAAATTATCTTTCATTAAACTGCCAATTTTTGTAAACCTTGTTCTCCGTCTAAATTTTGATGTTTAATATCAGCATATTTGTTTTAATCCTTCGGATAAAATTATACCCATAATTATTTTGTCTGGAGTATTGGTGGTTTTCATGTACTTTAGACATTCTTTTATAAGCGCTATAACATATAAATGTGCAGCTAACCTAGTCAAAAACGTATTTCATATTTATACATTTTAGTAATACCTATTTACGTAAATTAATTTGCTGCAATTAAGCCCTATATACTTATTAATAGCACATAATGTTGGACTTATTGTCATAATTCATAAATGTATTAATTGCAGTTTTTATATGATGAGCTTTCAGGGAAAATATTATAATTCTTATATTTTAGTAAATTTAAAGCTGTAAACAAAATATTTCAGCTCAATGTTGAATCTCTTGAAAAGACTTTCTTACTTTTCATTATTATTCTTTCACTCTAAACAACCATTATAAACTATTAAGTAACAGCAAACAACAACAATATATAACATTGCATTAGAGCATAAAATCTACTTTAAAGTTGAACATAAAAATTATTCTTAAGGTTCACTTTCACACCTATCGAATTAATTTCCACTTTTTCGTTGCCCTGCGTTGGCAACAAGCTTTTGAGATTTGTCGTCGGAAGAATTCACTCGCTAAAAACGTAGCTGACCTATAACTGTTGTAATTATTATTTTAAAGCTTATCTGTATTGCTAAATTATTATTAAATGTTTACCTGTGAATGTTTTATTATTAAATGTATGCAGTTTGGTTTGAAAAGACCGAGAGTGGTTGGATTTATTAAGGATATTTAAGATCGAAAGTATTTCATCCATTTCGGCGCCATTTTGATATAGAAGCGTAATCACTCAAAGCATAATGATTCATAAACTTAGCACTGTATCATATTCATCTAAACATTTTGTTTACAATTTGTTCCATGTTTTATAAAAGGTTATTCTTTGAGATAGTAAGTGATAATGCATGTGTCGTAAAAATTCACTGCATATGTGTGAAGCTTTGACATTTTAGTAAGAGAAAATATTATTCTGTCGTTTTAGATTCTATCAAAAAATGTCCCACTCAGAGAAACACTTATGAAAATATTTGTAATATTTTAGGATTTTTGACTTCGAGGAATATGAGTTTTCAGTAGTAATTTTCGTCTATAAAGTATTCATTTCTTAAAATAGTTCTTTATTCTGAAATATAGCTCTTCTTCTGAGATATATATTCTTCTGAGAGAATGTTTAGCCAGGATATTATTATGCAAGCCAAGACGATATTCTGTGTTCCCTTTAATATCTTAGCTTTCGAATTACATCTGTTTTAGTTTTCGTTACCATAATTCTGTTCAAATTGAAAATCTGCCAGGGTAGATGAATGCATCTAAAAGTCCTTGTTTCTGTTTACCATCTATGTTATAGCTGTTCACTAGACAGTTTTCACAATAATAGAAAATATAACACGAAATCAAGCATACGAAAGAAACCTTTATTTTGAAACTATATTTATGAACAACAAAATTTTAAATAATTGGACAAATACATATGCAGGAAACCTAGTTTGACCATCTAGGCGAAATATATTCTATTTCTAATCAAAAGAAATGCACTAAAACCAACGTAAGGCCATATCAGAGATTTATATCGTTATCAGTTCAACAACATTAAAACTAAGGGGCCTCTGTCAAAAACTCAAACTGTAATGATTTATTTAGAAAAAATAAGATTGTTGGCTAAAATTAGGGCCAATAACTAAAATGCAAAATGAAGATATATATATATAAATTTATGCATTGTTATTTACAGGCAACCAGAAAGCATCGATTATTCAAAAATTAACTTCTAAAATCATAATTATCGAAAGGTTCCTTGAACGAAGAATTCAAAAAAGCTTCAGTAAAGGAAATAAAATATATTTACTAAAACAGGACTTAGTTGCAGTAAGTATAAATTGTTCATGTAGTTTAAATCTTCTGCAAGAAAATTCCGTTATGTTCTTTTTATTGAGAGCCATGTTGACACTCTTTCAGATAATATGACAACAGCTGCGCGAAACTTTGAGTTTATAAACCAGTATTGATTAATAACTTGACTGTACATCTCAATGAGTCATTATCACCACCAACTCTATTCACATTATACTCTTTATGGTCTGTTACTGCATGTTGTTGAATAAATCCATCAAGAATGTTTTGGTTTGATAAAACAATGCAGCAACTTTATGTGTCTCCAATAAACCATCTGAGTTTCCTTCATTTATATGCACTTTCAAAAATTTAACATTTTAAATATTTTTAAGAGAATCTCGATTATTGATTCATCAGCAGGATGTTCTTTCTTTGAAAGCGGGCTACTGCTTTGGAATGACAAAATGCGTCTTATGAAATGATCACGAGTAAATACAAAGATATACTGCTAAAAACTGCTCTAACAATGCTGTAGACTCATTAGGGTTTTCGATGTAGGAAACGTGAAAAGTGTGCACTACCTTCGCTGGGATTCGAACTAAGGATCTCCTTATTACGCGTCGAGCGTGATTTCAGGTACACCACGAAGGCATGCGTATAGAAGGATAGTTCAGATCCGAGTGATAAACTAACTGAGCACACTTTTTTTATCTAGTTTGCTGAGAATACGGCTTAAAGAGGGGCATTTAAAGTGAGCCATCGACTTGCATTCAAACCCACACAATATAGTCAATGCTTTACTACTCACTATTTGTCACAGAGATATAAATTATTTTTAGATTATATATACATAAATTATCCTAAACAATTGCCCACTCTTTTGAAATAAATTTCATAAAGACGACCAAATCTGCAATATGCGAAATATTTTCAGTTGCAGTAAATTCTAATGGAATGCAAAAACTCTCAATATGTGTTTCGAATTGATCATCATAAAACTAAGCACAAGTTAGAAAGCTCAATTAAAGATAGCAAATTATGAGTGAGACCCATGTTAGTAGTATAAAACGTTCATACATATACAAAACTCTGGTTAAAAAGATAAACTAAATTTTAAGTGATTCTGTTGTACTCAAAGGAAAATTGGCTGACATATTTTTAAAACTGAAACTCTTCTTCGGTAGCTATTATGAGTAAGTAATATATGAAAGAATGAAACGGGTGAAAAAAATAGCATTATGTAACAGAAATCATCTGAAATGTATTGCTGTAAAGAGATGAAAATCAACAACTGGTTTTACGTATTAGTGAAAAAGAAAAAAAAAAAAAAAAAAAAAAAAAAAAGAAAATGGAAGTCTGAAAGTGTTCAAATTGGCTTATCAATAATACTTCTAGATAGTACTTCAGATTTATTGTCAGCTTTAATTGCAAACTGGTTCCAAAGATTGTTCCTAAAAATACTAATCGGCAACCATACATGTAAACTCACTTGTAATAGTCCTAAATTAATGTATTTTATCAGTTATTCATTTATCTGGACAATAATACGTTTTGTTCATTTGCTTGTAACAGTATTAAATATAGGTATCGTTTCAATGAATAAGTCTTTATCATTTTCTGTGTAATAATATGTATTGCTTATTTGCTTATACAGTTTTAAAAGTTTGAATTGGAATGGTTACAGTTCTGATGTACATGCCCAATAAATTGCAAATATTAGTTATATAGTACATACATAACATATACTGAACGAGGCATTTCAATTTTCTTTATAATTATAAATACTGTACAGCATTTCTTGTAACGTTTGTTTTCAGAACTAGCATTTCAACTGGTCTCAGGCTTTGCTCCTATTCTTAATTTAAAACAAGTCCCGCTTAATCACATGCAGCAGTCTTAAATGTATGTATTGTTTCAGTTGGTCTTTATCATTTCTCCGCATACTAATGCATTGTATCAGTTATCCCCTTTCATTTATCTGCATAATACATATTAAGTAGATGTTTTCTGCCTATTCTTATTTTTATTTCTTTATTCTTATATTATGACATAATCTTTTCTTTATTTTATTATCTTATCATATTTTTCCTCCTCCCCCAAATACTAAATGTCAAAATACGTTAAACGCACACAGCACATAAAATCACTATGAATCTAAGAGAACAACGAAGCATGAACTTATGCGCCATGTACTATTTTGTGTAACAAAACTGTGTATAATCTACAGTGTTCGAAGCTACATCACTGTGAATAATGAAAGAGTCTAAGGAAGTACGAATTTCAGCACCACATAATATTTCGAAAAATTTACGCTTTGTTCAAAAGAAAAAGGGCAAAGTGTGTGAAGAAAAAATAAGGTGTCAATTACAAATCAGGCGAATTTTAATTATCAGAGATGCTTTTTTCACTAAGAAATTGTTTTATGAAAACTTTAAACTTGTTTTCTGAAAAATGATTTTTCTGTAAATATTGCCAATAGTAACAGCCATAACTCAAAATTTTATCGATAAAATTAAATTATGCTTTCTATACATTTTTCATATAATCTGATGCATGCTCTGAAGCGGAAGATTTTAGAAATATTAATTAGAAGTTGAATTGTTACTTTTTATTTTTAGATTTTGGATGCAATAATAGGAAAATATACAGTAAATACTATACATTTTGACATATCTCAAGAATATATGAATATTTCTTAATTATTTTGCTTCATTGCATACAAAACAAGTGTAAATATAAATACAAATTTTAAAAAAATGCATATTTATATATAAATTTTTCACCGTGGTTGTTGCCGTAAAGGCAAAATTTAAGGAAAAATTATCCTTTTTTTCATTATTTTTCAAAATTAAAACTATTCAGCCTTACGTTTTAAGCTCTTTTCATTAATTAATGTGCTTATCTTCAAATTAATATGTTTATAGTTAAAATAAAAAACACTTTTACAAAAATGGTACCCGAACGAGGTCGGATACCTTAAGTTCGGGCAACAAGAAATAACAAGATAGAAGGGTGACTAACCCTTTATTATTACAATAAGATTTAAGAAAACTCCGCTTTGGAGTGTACCTCACTTGGGCTTGAACTTAAGAGATTAAGAATTAAACTAAAACTAAGATTAACTAAAATATAGCCGAAGCTATCAAGATACAAATCGAGTTGGCCCCTTAACTTATTTGACTACGAAGCTTAGCAAGGGCCTGAGTACGGCCCAGCGTAATAACAGATTTGAGAGAGAGAGTGGCCAAAAAGGCAGACGCGCGTAAATCAGAAACTCTGATTTTCTCTCCTGCTGTAAGTAACTATGTGGTTTAAATACCGCTTCTGCTCATTAGATATTCAGCAAGATTCCAAAACTACGTTCTGGCTAGAAGTAGTAAGTTGAAGTTAAGAACCTGACAGGAAAGGAATTTAAAATTTAACTGTTAATAAAATTAACATAATCCTTACAAAGTATTCAGCCAAAAGAATTATCTAATATATCTTGTTAACAACGAATTTATAAGCATCATCATATTACTTTATGAACTTTGTTCTTAAAGACTTTGTTCACCTTTCAGATTAGATACCGCTCTAGTGTAACTTATCTTTCTGAACCCAAAGTAAAACTTTATTTACTGAGCATTCCTTATAATGTGTTTCTATGGCATTGCTTTGGCAGATGCAAAAAATCTTTTTACAACAGAGTAGTTGATCAAGGCAGTAGTATAAATTAAAATACAGGTATAAAATGCAAAGAATTTTGTATGCTTAACTTCCCCCTCCCTGAGCTGGTAATCTCCCTGGGCGAGATTAGCTGCCTTCGCAGGACTAGAACCGCCTTCCTATGGTGGTTCTTGTAGGCTCGTCAGAGATTGTAAGGGTACTGTCAAGTCTGTCTCGGGCCGCGTGACTACTACATGTTAAATAATGTTAAAGTTTGGCCTTGGAGGGGGGTTCGGCCTCCCGGGATCACATCCGGAGTGCGTATAACCGTGTATGGGCTACGTTTTCCTTTGGCTTGAGTGGCTTTCTCAGTACTGCATATCCTCAGAACAGATAATGAACACTGCATGAAAAGTCATCACGATGCTGGAAAGCGGTTGGAAGGTTGCCAGCACTTATCGTCAGTACACATTAAGCTGAAATTAAATATTATTAAGCCACATATTATATCTCCCTTTCCAGACCAATAATTATAATTATTTTAAAATGTCTACCAAGTATGCAAACTTACACATACAGACACACGCACACAAATATATGTAATTTAAAATAAATTCATAACACACAATTAATTCAATACCTTGGGATCTAATAAAACAAGTTCTAAAACTTCAATTAGATTTTATCCGATAACTTATTTTAAAATGTTATCTTAATGTTAGGAACAGGCAAGAAAAATTAAATTACGTTTTTGGAATAATATACATCGTGTAATAGCTATACACATTCTTGGGGTATTGCGAAATGAAAGCATTCCATGGTTTTGGAACCAGATCTTTCTTTTCATCAGGAAATACTTTTGTTAGAAAGAGTTACATTACTACCCAAAAAAGTATTCTCTTTCGAAGTTATTTCATCGAAATCGATTGAGTTCTTGCAGAGTTATTGCAAAAGAAAACTGGAAAAGCAACAGAGATAAAAAGGAGTTTTCGGCATTTCAGGAATGTCCTATTTGCCTGTTGGATGACTCAGTGACGCAGATACGAATGGAAAAACAGTATTCCATTGAGCTATCTCTCAAGCAGCATATTATTTCCGAAAAAAATGTTAAATTCGTTCAACAGAGGTTTCAGTATTTGCAGAATACTCTTTTACCTTAAACTAACAAATAACACTACTGAAGAGTATTGGAAACCTTGTATTTATATTGTTCAGTTTACCACACATTTAGTAGCGATGTTTAAAATCACATTGATGCATTTTTCCAATATCAGTGGCCTTGCTGTAAATCAAGTTGGTTATTTTTATACTTGTTATTCATATAATATGTAGTGTTTTTATTAGATCAATATAAGCGTTCGGTATTGTCAAATGCTAATTATTATTTAACATTATTCGATTCACTGTTACAATTTACCTATAGAAGGTTCTGTTTTGTGAAATTTTGCAGTGACTAAGACAACAGAATTTTGTATAAATTACGATTTTTAGCAGAAAAAAGTATCGGCAGATGGCTTTATAATATATAATATAATTGCAAACCAGATTTACTTGATTACTCTTCTGAAGGTGCTTCTTCATAAAGTAAATAGAATCAAAGCTTTGCAACTTCCAAAATACCTGCGCTAACAGACACACCAGCGGCTGAGTAGTAAAGTCGCTGTACACTGGTAGTTCGGTCTGAGGTTCGAATCCCGCGAACGGGCTGGCTGCGTAGGCCTTTTCGTGGTTTTCCCTTTGTGTAACGTGCCAGTTTTCCAGATAAAGTCCTCAACGAAGGCACCCTTCAGACAGATACCACACGAGGCTTTGCCGTACCTGTACTAACAAAATTTACATAAATCGTCTAAAAAATAATGACAAGATTTTATCATCTAATTCAGTACGTAATATCTTTGGTTACCATGAAAGAAAAACATGTCTGAAAGTCATGGCTACAAGTCTGAAACGATCGCGTGATGAGTAAGACTGTGGTTAGGGAAATGAGTTAATGCAATTTGAAATTCACGTTTCCAAACTGATTTTAATACACAACAAATACAGCCAGACTCAGATTAGACTCAGATTACTGCCTAGAAGTGCTAGTTTAATTGAACGTTTCAATTCTTATTGAATTTTCTTGTATTAGTGATACTGCTATCTTTCTCAATATTTTTTTTTTTCTTTCTCTTCGTAAGTAGTCGCTTTCTCCATTCTCCTATTAGTTAAACACTTTTTTATAGTTATTTCTTGTTGCATTAAAGCCATGTCTGTCCTTCTCACAATCATTCTGGGCAGTGATCAGTTATTAACCTTTTTGCACAACGATAAATGAATGAAATAGAAATGAAAAACTGAAATTTCAGAATTAAGCGCGCACTTTATCATTTTCTTGTAGAATATAAAGTAACACCTTGCATTTACTTCAAACATGTAGCCCTATTTCTGACTTACCCTAAAGATATTCTGAACGGTTTCTAACTCATTTTTATGTCCCATTTTAAACAGCTGTCATCTGGGAATGTAATGACAATATAATAGAAAATTAAACTAAAATTGCATTTCGACGAAATATGAGTTATTAATGTAACTGTTTTATGAATATGGAAGATTCAGATCCTAACGTGTCGCACAGATGGTGTACGGTTTAGGGAAGCATATTGCGGTACCAAAAGGCCCGGGTTCGAATCCCGGAGAAGATATGGATGTAAATGTGTAGTGTCTGTGTGGCATGGGGGCACTCTAAATATCCGGCGAGCCGAAAGTCTTCTAGAGAGGTTGATTGTAGGGGAAGAGGTAAGGCTCTCCTGGTTGATCTAAAACAAAACGGGGGGTGGAAATGAGCGAAGTCGTATGTCAGTCGAATGTCACCTGTATGGTTCTGTATGGTTAATGACACCAATTTTGACTCCTTGTTACGATAAATTTCGTGGGCTTGTTCTGATGTTACTGTCAGACAAGTCACAACAAAAAATCAACACAGATCCTAACGCCGCATGTGATTACAAGAAAAAAGAAGGAATGTTAAAATTGAGCAAGCTGGTCCTTTTTCACTCAAATAATTTTTGAATTCAGGAACGACATTATAATACCTACAAATGAGAATGCAAATAAAACTGGCTATTGAAACACGTTGATGACAATTACAAATGTAATACATTTTCACCAAAAAGCATTTGCGAGTAAATAATAATGACATGATGCAAAATAAAAAAAAAAAAAAAATGTTTGCAATCATATATTTAGACAAAATGCATCGGAGTTCATTTAAAAAAAATCTTGAAAGTAGATTTAACACTTTAAAGAAATTTAATACTGTTATGCTTTTTTTAAGAATTAATATGTCCCTTCATTTCTAAAATTTTACGCCTTAAATATTGGTGGACCTGTGCTGTCATATATTGAGAACATCTAAAGATTGGTCTGGTTGTTTTTTTATTATTATTATTATTATGGAAAAGCACACTAGGGCTATCTGCCTAAGGGAGGGATGCCTTCGTGGAGGACTTTCCAAGGGAAACTGGATAGTATACAAAGGATATCGAAAGGAAGCTGAGAGAACGCAAAAGTTGCGGAATTTTAAAATAAGGCTTTCAAGCAATTTTTAAAGTTAAAATTAAGATTATTAGTCGATGTTATTTGATGAAGTTAAAATTTTCAAGGATATTGAATTCACCAGTTAGAAAGGACTTTTGTAAATGACATAAGGAATGTTTGTTGATAAATTTTAAAAATTAACAATAAATAAAAAAGAAATCTTTATTAATTTCTTCTTGTACGGCAAGGTATTAGTTTAATAATGTTAAATGAATGTGAGTAATTTTTAAACAGAAAGAATTTTACCAAGAACCCTTAAGAAACAGACAACCCTTGATTTTGTCTCAATTCACACTGACACAAATTCTAGAAATACCACAGAAAAAGCCAAGGAATTAATTTTTTTATCAGGTAAAAGTCGTTAGATCTAAAGCTGAAGGCCCGAGAAAAGAAAAGTTTTCATTCGAAAATTCTTGTTGATACAACAATTTCATCTTAATTATTTTTTTAACTAAACTGCAAACCTCACTACTCTCTGTGAAATTATCCTTCGTTGGTTTTGTTTTACCCCAATTATTTTCTTACCATTTTCCACTAATTGCCATTAATTATTCTTATTTTTTTTCACCTAAGATTGGAATATTAATTCACTTCAAATTTCAATTTATTGAAAAATAAATTATAAATTTAAATATATTCCTCCCATCTATTACCAATCACAGCTATTTTAGTATCATTTATACGTATAGATCATAAGTGAGACTAAGTATGAAAAACTTGCCGTGCATTTTAACTCTTGATAGTCTCACTTATGATCTATACCTATAAATGATTCTAAAATAAATAAAGTTAAAATAACAAGTTTTTCAAAAATGTTGAATAAACAAACATAAACAATCGTACAATAAATTCCGTAATCTTTTTGTAATAGTATTTTTAAGTTTTAATAAATTTAGCCTTAGCTTCACATCTTAAAATTTACTTTTTACCCAGAAATAATTTAATCCCAACCTAGTTAACAGCTAATGCCTTATATCTATCATTAAATTTTGTGCGATAAATAGATTTTATTTATATGCTTATAACTTTATTATCAGGTGATATAGCAACGGACTTAGATTGTGGTTTTATAAAAATTAATTTGAGGTAATAAATAATTGTTCTCCAGAAAACGAGTTTGACAGTATTGCTTTCTTTTCTCGCAATGCGCATTGATACCAACACATCTGAATTGTATAATTTATTACAGTTTTCTGATGAGAGTTTTAACGAATCCTGATTCAAATATACAATCGAATTAAAGATTAAGAAATTAGCATAAATCCATATTTGCGAACGTTACATACTAAGCAAAGCACAAAGGTTATGATAACTCCCTGCAAAATGTAATTATTTATCAAATCAGATTGGAGTTAATTATGAATTGCTTTCTCTACCTGCCAAAGCATCTTGTCGACACGAGCTAATTTAAACTGACGGAAACCTAGGTGACTACTAAAATTATGCATGCTATATTTACTCAGAGGATGACGATGTCAACAGCTCTGACCAAGCTTATAATAGTAGTCAGATTAATTTTCAAGTGCTAATTTTCGGAACTCTTAGTTTTCGTGGAGTGCATAATAATGAGGTCACAAATTTCATTCTAATAACTTAATCATGAATTGTAGCATATATTCACAAAGCAGAAGTGGTTCATTATCTAAATAAAGGCAATGCAGCATTACTTGCATTATCACTGAGAGAGAGCAGACTCGATATTCTTTTATGCGATTATGACTTCTGCACTTATAAATCGCAGTAGGAAATTTTTACATATAATAAAATGAAGCCAGTAAGAATATGCTGTGAACGTCGTACACAAAAGTAAACTAGATGCGATAACGCAAATTATCATATTTTTTTTCACTTTTTTATTTCAGCAATATGTAGGTTTGTATGGCTTTAACTGGACCTACGTATTTCCAAAAATGTCAAATATTTTTTGAATACCATATTATAAGGTTTTTCTCTAGCTTCTTGGCATGCCTTCGTGGTATGAAGATCTGAATGCTCAGGGCGTAATTGTGAGGTCCGTGGTTCGATTCCCGGCGAAGGCGTTGCATATTTTTCATCTAGCCGGCTTCCAAAAAATCCTAATGTCTCTACAATATAACTTAGTTCAATTCATATAATTTTAAGAACTGCTACCGATAGTAGGGCAAAGAAGCCTTAAAATATGAAGAGTTTTTAGAACAAGTGACATAATTTTACGTTTCATGGGAATGGAGTAAGATACACCAAGAATCATATAAATCTTGTTTACATAATGAAAATCATACAAATCAGAAAATTGGAGTTTCAGAGTGAAACTAAGATATTCGATATTGGAGTTTTTACTTTAAATATCCTGAAATCCTGAATCATATTTATCCTGAAATCCTGTCGCCTGAAATTTATCCTGAAATCCCGCAGTCTAGGATTTCACCGATAAACGACGCTGCACCATTAACATTGCGAAAATAAGCAGATTTTTAATTCTTTAAAAGGAGAGGTACATCTGACAGCTAGCGCTGGACTGCTACATTGTTTTGTAGTATGCCCAGAAATTCAAGGTATGTATGCTGCATAGTTTTAATTTTTCTCATTCTCTTCTTACATTATGATTTTAGCAGCATAATGTATCAGCTAAATGGCTAAATTTGGACTAAAATATACATAAATAGAAATTTGGAGTTTAAGCTTCGAACCAATCTAATTCTGTAATATACAGGTATGTGCAAATCACACTCAATACAAAAGCAACCATGGGTTAGTTTTATTACTTTTTCAATTAATTGTATGATTCGAAATTTTCAAATAGCATATATATAACAACATATTTTTGTGTCTAAAAATGTAAAAACTCTTGGATCAAATTAAAAAGGTGCGATTTTTGTCCTGAAGTTATAATGTATTACGCGATGTCAGCCGAACATTTTTGTGGTGGATTATTTTACGCGTCCATACACCAGTTTCGTGGTTTTATATGTTTTTCTAAAATGTATACCTATTTAACGGACACTCTGAATGTGCAGTAGTCCAAAGCAACGAATGTTTAGTGCTTTAGCTGGATAATTCCTAAATTTGCAAGGCCCACCAACGGCCGAGCGGTACAGTCGCTGAACACTGGTAGTTCGATAGGAGGTTCGAATGCCGAGAACGGGCTGGCTGTACGGGCGTTTTTGTGGTTTTTCCCATGTGTAACGTGTATACGAGGCAGTTCCCTTTAGAATGTCCTTCACGAAGGCATCCCTACCTTCAGGCAGATAGCCCTAGTATGCTTTGCCATAATTAAATAAACCAAACCAACCTAAATTTGCAAATTTTGAAGCAAAAGACAGCCTTTTTGTTTAGACATAAATTACTCCCAAGCCCCTTTAGAACAAGTTGTGAGATAATCTATTTCTTCATAACAATAACTAATTGCAACTAAAATGCATTGTCCGAACTTACTGTAAGTGGCATGTAATGTTTTTTTCTTGAATGCTTTAAGATCCCGACAAAGAACCGGGAAGAAAAAACTAGTACTATCATGTCTTTAATATTCATTTCAAATGAGATTTCGAAACTTTGAATAAAAGTACATATCATACCTGCGATGCAGTGCATTTGAAGTCTAAGTAAAAGAAGTGCATTTGAAGTCTAACAGAAACGAAATGAATTACAAAAGTGCCAAATGAACATCTTGAAAAGAAAAGCACCATCAAAGTTAATGACCTGATACATCATTACTGTATTACGTTCTTTCAGTGCTGAACATGCGATTGATAATGTGACATATAAAACGAATATGAGTATACATATAGTGAAAAACATATGTACTTGATTAATGAATTTTGGCTCATATAGAGGATAAAATTTAACTGCGAGTGTGTATATTACATATTCATGGCTTCAAAGCATAGCTACTTAATTTATTGTACAGTCTACATTTTTACTGGATTAGCTAGTCATAAGAAAGAATATGTTTATTTATCAGAATACTATAGGAGAAATGTAAAAGGGGAATTCATCTCTGTGTACAGATTTCTGATAAAATAAGACTTATTAACCATTTTCCAATCAAATTAGGTTCCGTATGATCTTATATAAAAGTTAGGCAGAAACGTTTCCTTCTTTAAATTCACATTATGTTTCTGTTTGTTATGATAATTTTATTTTAAGTCTTTTATCTTTTGCTATCACACTTTCTTCTGTAAATAAACTGACTATTCCAAAATAGCTCTAGCCTCCTTGCTTAGAATTTCTGTTAAAATATTTTCTAAAATGGTGTTTATTTTAAACGAAGCTAACAAACATATTACAGCCTCCATAAAGCGCTTTTTATTTGAGAACTACCTAACCAAAATTTCATTTTACTGCTGAAGTGATAAATAGCAATGACAAAAAATACTATAATGAAAGTTACTGAAAAGGACCAAATTATTTACTGTTAAAATCAAAGGAGTTTCTGGGGTAAATATATTTTGACTATACAATTTGAATTCAGATATGCGTATTATATAATTGTTTTTTCAAATAGGTAACAGAACTTTAAAAAGAGAAATATTTCAACACTCGTCAGAATTGTCGCGTATCTGGTTGGCATGAAATTCTAGGCGGGATATAAACATTTAATAATTTATTAATCACGCGCCTCTTTTGAAGAACGAAAATGAAAAACAGTATCATTTTTGGTGAATTAGTTTCTTTCAAGGGAATAACTTTATTTAAATGGCTTGAATTCATAGTTGTTTTGTTTAAGGAAGCATATTACCGGAACAACGAACATCTGTTGAAAAATTACGATACTGATTTTGGAACATCTGTCTGAAAAATTACGATAGTCTGCATTTATCGTAATTTTTCCTTTAATAATTCATTTACGAATCCTCTACATCAATTTTTTAACTAGGTCAGAAAATTCGAAGTTATAATTATTGTTTTAATTATACCATTCCGAAAGCAATGAAAGTAAAACTTGTAGATAGGGTACAGATTCTTTGAATGCATAATGTTTTCAATTTATTTAGAAGTTTTTTTTTTATTTAAATGAATCATTAAAATGAAATGAATGTTTGGCAATTACGTATTTACATCATTCTAGAACAATTTTAATATAGTTGGAAAATTATTTTGACAATTTGATATAAGATCATTTGCATGTGAATATCATCACAACGTTCATGAAGCAAATATTATTGAGTTTTTATTTCCGAATTTATTAATTAGTAGGACTTTCGAATACTGTTATACATGCAGGTTTATACAAGACAAAAAGTATATAAAGATATTCTTCACACGAGTGCTTTTCTTAAAAGATTAGGCTATGCTGATATTGCAGTGACTAAGTTTTAGTAAGCCGAGTATTGCTATTAAATAGGATGTAAAATTTATAAAAACGAATTAAATACTTTAAAGCCATGCAAAGAAATTATTATCACATGCGATTTAAACCTGATTAAAGATTGAATTATCTAATAGCTTGTTAATAAATCCAACAGCTATAAAATTCATAAATTTCTTATAGTATTTAGTTTCTTATTATTGATTAATATTGTTGTTATGATTGTTAATATTGATTTGTTTCAAAAATTTGGATAATATTCACACCTATGATATTTGCATAGCTACTCCCAAAGGGGCGTGTTTTAGCGTTTTGTGTGTTAACTTTATTCATTAAATATCACACTATTCGCACTTAAGCCATAAAATCCAATTCAATAGGAAATCACAAAATAATTTAAAAACAGCATATCTTTAGATTTTCCGATACACAGTCTCGCGCGCTGGAGATAATTTTTTTTTTTTTTTTTTCCCGTACAGTGTTGCCATTGCTCCTTTGAAATCGTTGAATTTGTTAATCAAACATTCATTAAGCTTTACAAAATATGAAATAGCTAATAAAACAAATTCCAAATTCGTAATCTGTGCTTCTAGATGCCCATATTCAAGTGGAGGACTACATTATTCAAAATTTAATGTCTCTAGGTACAGTTTCTTACCCAGTGGGAGAAACATACATACAGATTCTTCATTATTTGATTTTAAAAATATAATGCAGGACTCTAAGACTTGTGTGGCAACAATTTGAAAAGTGAAACGCCGTTTTATAGTGGAAGACACAAGATCCCAAAACGAAATTAATAGCCTTTATGGACAAATTGCCCCTTTGGGTTCATAAATAAATAAATAAAAATTAAAAGCTTTTCTTTTAGATGTTTATAACTTTATTATTTGTGTATTTGAAAACATATTGTCCCCTCCTAAATTTAGAGCTTTAAAGTAAAATGCAACCTTTATGCAGTTTCAGTTAACTATTTTGCAACTATAACTTTGTGATGTTCGTTGTATGTGTGGGTTCTTTGACACGTATGTTGTAAGTCTGGGTTCTCTCACACACACGTCGTTCTTCATTAAACTCCTGTAAATAAGGTTCATAATCAAGATATAGTATACGTAACACAGGACCGCATTTTATTTGCATAGTACAGCACAAACAAGTTCATCACATACATATACTGCACAAACTCAAAAAAATTATGCCATTCTTCGAGCTTTTCTAGCGACGGTGGTGGGAAAAATGCATGTACCGTGTATTCGTAATGTTCCCTTCCTGGGAATATATGTCTCATGGGAGAAAGGTGACGCCCACCGGCTGGGCTGAAATGCGCCGTATCTTGACAAGCTTCATTTCAAAATTAGGAGCAAATTAAAACTGCATTTGTCAAATTGCATTAAAAACAACAATTCTTTGTTATTAAAGATAAGATATCGTATAATCTTGAAATTAGAAAAGATGCTTTGGGTTAACTAAGCGCACATTTACAATAAAGATGTATTCTACATACAGGCATAATTATGGTTCCAAAACATGGAATATGAGTTTATGTAGTTATAATTGCTACAGATTGCACATAATTCTACAATTAGCTTTAAATGTTAAAATATTTGTCAAAAATACTTAAATGCCAGCTTCCAGAAGGATAAATTAATAACTTCCGTAGTGGGTTCGATTCCAGGCAAACGGGCTGGTTGCATAGGAGATTTCGGGTTTTTCCCCATGTGCTAAGTGTATACGAACCAGCTTCCTTTAAAAAGTCCTCTACTAAGGCATCCCTATGCTTAGGCAGATAGCCCTCGAGTGCTTTGCATAATTAGATAAACCAAATCTAAAATTACCTTGGATTCTGGGTACATAAGTATTTTCTCCGATTTGTTATCTCTGTTTTATGAAGTCATTCGTTAAATCTTTCCAATGAAGTACACTCTTTTCAAAGTTATGATTGTGTTGAGAGAATAAATAAGTGGGTTTTTAATTTTTATAGCTTCACTTCTTGCTTTTTTCTCTTCTTTCTCAAGTGTAGGGCCCACCAGTGGCCGAACGGCAAAGTCGCTGAACAATGGTAGTTCGGTATGTGGTTCGAACTCTGCGAACAGGCTGGCTGCATGGGCGTTTTCGTACTTTTCCTCGTGTGTAACGTGTATACGAGCCAGCTTCCCTTAGAAAGTCCTCCACGAAGACATCTCTCCTCTTAGGCAGATAGCTCTCGATGCTTTGCCGTAATCCATAAACCAGATTCTAAAACGTGATTTCATTTTATTTAAATGGATCATCATAAACAAATAAAAATTATTATTACGATTAATAAAATAAATTAAAAATAGCTTTTATTTATTTCACTTCAAAATAATTATGCTTAACTGTAACTATACTTTGGCCGTTTTGGATCACGTGATATCAGTCATACCTTGTTGCAGTTCGGGTCTAACAATTTGAGACTGAAGATTCCCCTCCCCTTTTAAACCGTGAAATTCGCCACCGGTCAATCAGTTAACCCTTTCAATCGATTGGAGTTTCCTGCCTTGATGAGAACTAGAACAGATAGTGCTAAACGTTTTCATAGAAATTGCGAAGAACCGTAAATGTCGTTTAGTGTTTAACTTCAATTGAAAATTTAGCTGTTAACTCGAAAAAGAAAAGAAAATCATTACATTTTCAGAAAACAAATGTTTTTGATTTGTACTAAAGATATCTGCAAACACTGTGTTGTATCATAAATTATAATACGACGTTTAGCTTAAGAGAGCTTCTCCTGACGCATGCGCCGTTCGCGTGTATCCGCGCGGTGAATGATGACGTAACTGTTTATTACGTATGTATGTATATGTATACCATTCTTACTTCTTCGCCCTTTTTTCTCTGCTGTATGCAACTATGTTTAAGTTAATCTCTGTCATTAAAAATGTTCATTGATATTACAATCTATTTAGGCTCATTTATTTTTTCAATGGTTATGGGCCCAGGAACGTTTCAACTGTGCCTAATTAGCAAAATACTTATTTTAAAATGAACATTTTGAAGTTTTCGAGCATTGAACTCTTAAGCCTAATTCAGTGCAGGAACTGTTACGTCTAATCAACGGTAAGAACTGATCAGCGTTCAGTTAAGCCTATTTTTATAGCGCTCAATCTTGTTTTTTTTATTTTTGGCTGTGAGAGACTGTATTACATTATGTCGCATTTGACTACTATAGAAAAGCTCGGAAAAGATAATTTTGACAGTTGGAAATTACAAATAGAAGCAGTATTGATTAAAAATGACCATTGGGATTATGTAACCGGTAAAGCGCTAAAACCTGCTGAAGGAACCGAGGACGAAAAGAAATGGCTCCAAGCTGATCAAAAAGCTCGCGCAGATATAATTCTTGCTATTAATCCTAGTGAACTGTGTCATATAAAGCATTGTGTGACATCAAATGCTGTGTGGAATAAACTCAAAGCCGTATATGAATCGAAATGACCTGCGAAGAAGGCTACATTATTAAAACAGCTTTTATTTAGAAAAATGGTGGAAAGCGAAACGATGTCTGAACATTTGAATAATTTCTTCGAAATAGTTGATAAGCTTAAACAAATGGAAATTGACATAGCTGATGATTTATTATCGATTCTTCTGCTCTATAGTATTCCAGAAAGTTTTGAAAATTTTAGATGCGCCATCGAATCAAGAGATCAGTTACCTAGTCTCGAATCTTTGAAAATCAAAATGTTAGAAGAATGGGAAGCAAAAAAAGGGAAAACGTCTCAAGATTCACAGAATGCATACTATACTGATTATAAAAGAAGAAATCAAGAACAGAAGAAAAATGAAAAATGGAAGGTAAATTCAAACAAAAATTTTCCAGCTGAAAGAAATTTTCGAAACTTGAAGTGTAATTACTGCTCGAAAATTGGGCACAAGGCATCTGAATGCAGAAAGAAAATAGCTGATAGAAAATATGCGCAATCAAATAAGGGAAATCAAGGTTCTATGATGGCTTCTAATTATGAAGAGCAGATTAGTTTAGCAGTAAACAATGCTTATCAGAAGACCTCCTCATGGTGCTTAGATAGTGGCTGTACATCTCACATGTGCAATGACAGAAGGTTATTTTCAGAATTTCACCCTCGAACGAATTCAACCATAAAGTTAGCAGTTAACAAAACAGCAAAAATTACAGGAATTGGAACTGTCCTTATAACAGTACCTAATGGAAATAAGACAATTAAACTTACGCTCAAAAATGTGTTATGTGTTCCGGAATTAAAATGTAATTTGCTGTCAACATCTAAAGCTACTGCAAATAATCGTTCAGTGATTTTTACAGAACGACATGCTAGAATAATAGAACCAAATGGATCTATACTAGTGCAGGCTATTCGTCATGATGATCTTTATTATATACATCCAATCACTGAAACAGCTGCAATAGCACAGCTAAGCAATTTTGTAAAGTGGCATCTTAAATTAGGTCATTTAAATGAGTCTGATTTGAAAAGACTTAAGTCTGATAACATGGTTAGAAATTTAAATTTTAATAACACTGAATCTCTAAAAGACTGCAAAGTCTGTATCAGAGGTAAACAAACTGTGCAACCTTTTCAAAAAGAATCAAAATTTCAAAGTGATGCATTACTGTACTTGATTCACTCAGATTTGTGTGGACCTATGAGAGTCCCATCCCATGCTGGTTCGCGTTATTTTGTTACTTTCATAGACGACTAATCGCGTTATGTCGAAGTCAGTTTTCTTAAAACTAAAGATGAAGTGAAAAATGCATTCATTAAATACAAAGCTGAGGTCGAAAATCGTCTAGGAAAGAAAATAAAAATCCTTCGGACTGATAACGGTCTCGAATATCGCGGAGAAGAATTTAATAAATATATTCAAGAATGCGGGATTAAACGAGAATTCTCTGCACCAATGACTCCTCAACAGAATTCGAGAGCTGAACGCATGAACCGCACTTTAACTGAAATGGCCAGATGTTTGTTACTGCAAAGTAATCTTCCCCAATCCTTTTGGGCTCAAGCCTTGAACTGTGCTGTTTATATTCGTAATCGTTGCCCAAATCGAAGCCTGGGAGTAAACAAAACACCCTATGAGTTATTTTTTGGCATCAAGCCAACTGTATCTCACTTCAAAGTATTCGGACAGAAATGTTTTGTACTTAATAAAAGGTCTAAGGGGAAATTCGATCCTCGATCAGAAGAACATATATTTGTAGGATACTCAAATGAATCGAAAGCATACAGGCTGTGGAATAAAAATTCCAGAAAAATCGTTATAAGCCGAGATGTTAGATTCATTGATGAATTTGAAAACTCTACTAATTATGATAAAGATTTAGAAGTTTTATTTTTCAAAAATATTCCTGATAAGAAGAAAGAAGAACCTCTGAATGTAAAGCAAATATCGGCTGATGAAATAACAGAAGACCCCTCAAACATGGCAGAATCATCTGATAATGAAGATTCTGATTCCGAAGCACTACCTGAAATGCAGATTAAAAGGGGGGCAGGTCGTCCAAAGAAAGTCAAGACTGGGAAGCCAGGAAGACCAAAAAAGGAGTACCACAATATAAACATAGAAAAGGAAGAAGTACAAATTGCTGAAGAAGATACAAATCCGACATTAGAAGAAGCATTAAATGGAAGTTATGCTGAAGAATGGCATAAGGCTATGCAAAGTGAGTATGAAGCACTTGTTAAAAATGGTGCATGGAAATTAGTAAAGCGACCACACAACAAAAAGGTAATAGGATGTCGCTGGTTTCTTAGAACGAAATATAATGCAGATGGAACAGTTCAAAAGAGAAAAGCTCGATTGGTTGCTAGAGGATTTGCACAGGAACCTGGAATTGATTTCAATGAAACCTTTGCTCCAGTAGCCAGAGCAAGCTCTATAAGAACTGTGGTTATATCAACTAGATTTTGTTATGGCTTATGTTAACGGAGATTTAAAAGAAGAAATTTTCATGGAACAAGCTGTTTCATGAAGACCAAAATAATCCTGATTATGTTTATGCTTTGCAAAAGTCTCTTTATGGTTTGAAACAAAGTGGACGACAGTGGTATGAAAAATTAGACAAAGAACTCAAAAACTTTGGAATACAACCATTACAATCAGATACAGGATGAAAACATCTCAAGGTGAGTTAATTCTAATTTTATATGTTGATGACTTAATTATAGCAACAAATAGCTGTGATTTATATGCTGAACTTAAAGGTTATCTTTCTAAAGAATTTCATGTTAAAGATTTAGGCAAACTTCATTATTGTCTTGGAATAGAATTTAATCAAGATGTAAATAATAATTCTATTAGTTTATCTCAGCAGAAATATGTTAATAATATTCTACGAAGGTTTAATATGCAAGATGCAAAACCAGTAGCAACTCCTTTGGATCCTAGTGTAAAATTAAGTAAAGAAATGTGTCCTTCTGAAACTGAAAAGGAAGAAATGAACAACGCACCTTATCGCCGTCTAATTGGTTCGCTTATGTATCTTTCTGTGTTCACTAGGCCGGATATTACATATGCCGTCAGTCACCTGAGCCAATTTAATAACAATCCTGGAAAATTACACTGGTTGGCTGCAAAGCGCGTTCTTCGATACTTAAAAGGAACTAAAATTATTGTTTAAAATTTCGAAAGACTGGAAAAGCACTTATTGGATATACCGAAGCCGACTTGGCGTCTGATGTTAATACTAGAAAATCGTATACAGGTTACCTATTCAAGCTAGCTGGAAATCCAATAACATGGGAATCACGAAAGCAACAAACTGTCGCATTATCAAATACTGAAGCAGAGTACATCAGTCTTTCCGAAAGTGCCAAAGAAGCAGTTTATTTACGTCGTTTTCTTAAAGAATTAAATTTTACTGCTGATTATCCAACCATTATATATTGTGATAATCAAGGTGCACAGAAGCTTATGAAAAATGCTGTTTATCACTCACGCACTAAACACATAGATATTAGACATCATTTCATTCGTGAAATTTATGAAAGAAATGAAATAGACGTTAAATATGTGACAACAGAGAAAATGCCTGCTGATGTACTGACAAAAACATTGACTGCTTCGAAACATTCTAAGTGCTGTAAATTAATTGGAATAACTGTAAATGATTAATGTTTATTTTTTTTTCAGCCGCGAAACGTCGAAAGGGGGATTGTTGTATCATAAATTATAATACGACGTTTAGCTTAAGAGAGCTTCTCCTGCGCCGTTCGCGTGTATCCGCGCGGTGAATGATGACGTAACTGTTTATTACGTATGTATGTATATGTATACCATTCTTACTTCTTCGCCCTTTTTTCTCTGCTGTATACAACTATGTTTAAGTTAATCTCTGTCATTAAAAATGTTCATTGATATTACAATCTATTTAGGCTCATTTATTTCTTCACACTGATTTGTTTAACTTTTGTAATTAAACAAAAGAGAAAAGAGAGAGAACACAGAAATGTGAGTTTACTTGATAGCAAATAATATGAAATAAACTGACAGTGATAGTGTTACTTCAAAATCACGCATGATAATATCCTGCAGATAATTAAATCATTTAACACTGCTTATATTAACAGAGAAGATATGTACCAAATATACATACAGCAATTCATACTACTGAATATGTGTTTGATTAGTTCCTGAAGTTAAGGGTCTCATTCCTAAACATGCTTTCTGCTGAACGTTTCAGCCTTTACAGCAGACAGCTATAGTGATATGGCCAGGCAATCAACTGCACCTTATATTCAAATGAATTTAAATCTGGCAGTGAGCAGATGGACTATACTAGATGTATTATAGTTTCGAATGCTAGGCATTGATCAATCGAGCCAAACCTATGATGACCTCTAAAGGGAGCCTAGGATAAAATACATTTCTAAAACACTTCCCATATCAAAGCAAAATGGCTACGGCTGTGTTAACCATTATGCGGAATAAACATGCGCTTAGGGAATCAAAGCAGCCAACTCAAAATGGTCCGTAGGGACTTAAGGAAAGGGGACACCTCAAAATGGATAATAACGAATAATCGGCTGAAGGAGGTTTTTATATACATTAATAAAGCAGGGTAACCTATATTATCATTTTATAATTAATATTTGTTTTAGTTATTTTTCAAATTATAATGCTTTTATATTGAATTATTCCTTTTGCATAATTTTATGAATGATTTACAAATGTGAATCAGGCTGTTTTGGGCTCATCATTTTTTAACAAACGCCGGGGACGTTTTTATATCCTCATCTTGAACAGGTCCGTTTTCTGGTCCTCTTTTAATTTCTGAATACCCAGAAATTAAAAGAGGTTAAGGGTTATATGGAGGGCATTCTAGTGCTACCTGACACAAATATTTTTGACAATGATGATACTTTCATAGTTGCAATAAATGTCGTTCAATAGTACCGAAATAGAACTGCTTTCCTTGAACAAATTAAATTTTTTCGTTGTATCACTTGTCAAAAATGTGTTCACAGGATGTTCTCATGATAAGCACCATCTATTGCATATTCATAGTTTGACAGTGTTGACATTGCTTAGTAATTTCCTGTGTTTTGTCAATAACTCGCGTGCTATCAAGTTTGAAGGGCTAAAGGACAAAATAAAATCCATGCCGTATCATTTTAAATGCTTCTTCATCTCACTTCTTAAATTTAACACAAGATCAAATTACGACCTCTTTGAATGTTTTCAAGATATATATTTCTCACTCGACATGACAAAATGAATTAAATGCTTCGTTCATCTTGACGAAATACTGGAGACAGATGTAGGTTCAGTAATATATAATCATGAGTTTCACAAAACCTAGTTCAGGGCTATCAGAGCTTTTATCGGGAAGAGAAATAGAGACATTTTAAATTTTTCAATCATCCCAAGTATGAAAAGAGGGAATAAGAATATCATAAGAATATTTATTACAGCATAAAATTTAGATCACGTCATTCATAAATTTAAGTATATATATAAATGTTAGGTTCAGATTAAAGGTTCAAGATTACTTTTTTTTATCAGATGACTAAATGTATGCATTAACTCATTACACCATTAATACCACTGTCATTTCTACAGATCTCTTAAACAGAAATGTCACAATCTTTGAATATTTTAACAAGAAATACTAGGAAGGTCAAAAACCACTTGCCTTCCTAAACGATTATTAGGAGCCTATTATCATGAAACCTATTTTTGTGTAGACTGGTAAAAAATGAGATGATTATACATTTAAAATGAGCATGATTCGGAATAGGATAATTATTTTGAAGCAGTAGGAACCATTTAAGTTTCTTTTCTGGTGAAAATTATCACTTCGGTTCATTGTCATTCTGAGAACGTAAGGGCAATGCTCTTTCATATGTCTAATAAATAAAGTTTAATTATGCACTCGATATTATTTCTTTTATTCCTAGCTATTCTCTTTTATTTTTTTTCTATATTTGACGTCAATATATGGTTTCAAAATCTAATAATATATGTTTTTTTTTACTAGATCTTAAGATAAGCCATCAGCTTTTTGTGTATAATAGTGAAGACTTTTTAAATACTAGAATTGAAAATACAAATAAGCCAAAAAAAAAAAAATAAATAAATAAAAAAATAAAAAAAAGGTTTTGGAATACAAAAACGTAAAATGTTTTAAAGCATCTTTTGTTAATTTGTATTCAAAATTTCGTTTTAGAAATTCTTATTTTTTATTTTAAATTATATATTTTTTTTTTAAATTACCAAATAAACCAAATATTTTAAATTGAAAAAGTATGCTTTTACTCGAGCAATGCACCCAATTTTATTTTTCCATCATTTTTCTTTCGTTTCCTTTACCTCTGCCCCCCTTTTTTTGTATGTGTGTGTATGTTATTTAATTTTTGAAAATCGAGATGTTAAAATTATCACTGTATTCCATTTATGACGAAAAGGGTGAAACTCTAGGAAACTTCTCACCGGCGTAATAGTTTATGTGTCAAGAACTATAATGCAAGGCCGAATAATACAAGTTTAACTAAGCTAAAGAAACCTAGTAACGTGACCTCGAGAAGCAGAAATACTCTGTGTCTTAGCAATTCAAAAATCTCACCTTATATACGCCTGAACTAATTCGCATTCAGATAGAGAAACGTAAAGAGAAGTAACAGTGAAGATCTAAATCATAAAAAAACTGGTTATTAAAAATAATTAGAACCTCCCCAAATTTTAAATTGAAAAGTTTTTCCAAAGAACTTATAAAGTGATTTTCAAAAGACTGACTGAGTTTTTACTTGCATTTCAAATTTAATATTGTAAGCGAATATTAATCCTGGTCAAAATGATAATAGAAGGTTAAAAATATTTTATTTGTTGATATATTTCCATTCCATTCGCAAGCATTTAAATCCTATAGATTTCTGCGGTTTTTTGAAACAAAATTATACTTAACTGAAAGCTAAAAATATTAACGGTTTTATTTTATTCAGAAATAAAACCGTTAATATTTTTACCTTCGATTCTCAAAATATTTTACCAACGCCGTATTTTTATTAGATGTGAATAAATTACTATTTACATTTGGGGACAATAATTTTGAAAATGCATAATATTCTACCGTTTCTATTCAGAATATGGATCAAAAATGTAATTTAACTAAATTCTAATGAAATTATAGCAGTGCTGAGTACAAAAATTGTTTGAAAATCAGGCTTTTTTTTTCCTTCTCATTGCTAAAATAAGTTTTAGTTTCTTACATTTTACCTTGATCATGAAGTTTTATATATAGCTTTAAATTTTAAAAATAGATAATTTAACTAACGAATTTTAAGTTGTTACACAATTTATCATAACCCTTCACCTTTTTCTCATTTGACTCCTTTTTTTTTGTTTTGATTTCTTTTTCTCATTTCTCATTTCATCATTTGATTTTTCGCATTTTATCTTGATCATAAAGTATATGGAATTTAAAAGGAATAAAAAATATGTAATTTAACTTAGAAAACATATATTTAATTAGTCACAAAACCCTTAATATTTCAGTTCTAAAAGTAATAAAAACAAAAACTGTTTAGTTCACGAAAAAAGAATTTCAATTCACCAAAATCACGAAAACTTTGGTTTTTGCTTGGATATCGTATACAAAAAATAATACATTAAATTAACAATATATCAATTCGTTAATCGATTTCTTTCTGTCAGCGAAATTATTTTTAAAATTAGAATGAATATTTCAATACTTGGAATCCAGTGCAAAGTACCAATAACGACTAAAACCTTTGGCCGAAAAGAAAAAATTAATACTTTATTTGTACAGGATTGAATTAATTCTATGCATATGTAATCAGAACGTTTATTCTAAACACACTCATTTACTTTGTCTTTTGGCACAACTGTTTCATGCAAACAACACATTACAACAAAAGACTTTATTTGTTGATTTTTCATTATAGGAGGTCTTTTGTTAGGATTTTGTAGGGCATTCACCTAAGTAAATAATTATATTACATTCTCAAATAAAGGGAATGGAGTTTGTTTCGAAGCATTTATTTGAAAAGTAGCATTGATAATTAAGCTTTTTTTACCGTTGAACAAAATCGTCTGTGATAAGATATGTTTGTATTGAGGGCATCCCCGTCTATATAATTTAAAACAGCAAATCGATGGTAAGCAAAATGTAAAATAATAAAGTATCCAATATAAAGCAATAGTTACAACTATGTAAATTAATTTCTTACTTATTGCATGTATCTATATACAATGTCAAAATGCATTTCTGCCGCTTGCACAGCTATAAATCCACATGCACTCTAGTAAATTCAGTACCCGACAGAAAATATTCAAACTTTAATGATAAATAATATTGAACTGCATATAATTATTGATGTTCTAATGTAATAAGAATCAGCGTGATATTCGTAAATTTGCAGAACTAATTTTGAAGGTTTGAACACAGAACTTTCTTCAGCTGCAGAGGAGCAAAATGATCCAACTGTACAACTTCAAAATGCTTCAGATTTTTGAACTTCTACAGCTGAAGAAGTGGGTTCTATGTTTAACCCTTTGCGGCACGCTACCCTTTAAAGTCGGAGTTTTGATTAAAAAAAGGTAGGCAGTCTAATTAGGCCTAGAGGAGTACACAAGTAAAATTTTGTGAAGCTAGCACTTATCGTTTTGATTCTGAAGGTGTACGCTAAGTGTCACACTGATTGAATACAGCTTCAAAAAGAGTGCTGAAACGAGCATTGTTTTCAATGAACTGACCGATGAGATACGGAGAAACAAAGAATACAGACTCTCAGTTGTCCTAGATTATCGGTGAGCCCCGTCTGGGCACACCTAGGTTTCACCGTTTGATTTTAGGCAAGATTTCAAGATAAAAATTTAAAGCTAATATACGAGTAGAATAAGGAGATTATCATACAGCCAAAAAATTAACATAGCAATTTCTTTTCAAGCAATTCCTTTTATACCCTAAAAAAAACCTGGAAACTTTCTTTGAAAAATGAGGGTCTTAAAAAACTAAACATGGCTAAAATATATGGGTTGGTTTGCGCTGAGCTGCAATCTATTATAAAAAAAGAAGGTTCAGAGTAACCTATAGTAACCTATGAATCCTTTTTCATTCAATTTTTCTGTGCATACAGAAGGACAATTTTAGGTGTGTACAGACCGGACACACTGTGCCGCAAAGGGTTGAACCTTCCAGCTGTCTATCATTGTCCTCACGTCTAAAGTGACCACTAGACAAAGCAATTAAAAGATTCACTAAAAAAAATGTTTTTTTCTAATATAAAGTAATCTGTCAGCTGTGGTCTGCTAACCGTATAATATAGAACTCCGTGGGTCCTAATTGTATATTACATATATCTGTACTTTTCTGAAAGCAATACTATGGTTTAGAAATGCGAAATATTAAGATAATAGTTCTCTTCAAATGCGAAATATTAAGATAATAGTTCAATAACAGTTCTCTTGGAAATAAACAGGCCAATTTCGCCGATACAAAAACATCCGTTTCTGTGAAAACGAACATGTACCTTGGTACAACCGGCTGCATGGTTGATTGAACTCAAAATAAAGCGTGACAGGCTCGTTACGTTGGAGCTAAATGTGACGAAATAATAAAAGATAAAATAAACTTACGAACAGCAAACTAAAGCACTGACCAGACCGATTTTGAAACGGTCCCCTTCCCTGTAATTTAAGCCTTGACAATACTCATCACTTGAGTTCCTGCTTCGGAAATGACACTTCGCAGTTCTCAGTAAGCGTTTAACAAAAGAAAAAAGGAAAAATTCATGTAATTAATTTAATTGTTCCAAGGAGGTAATTAAATAAAAGTAGTGGTGTTATGCAAGCAATTTCAGTCAGATCTAATTTATGCAAGTAAGAAGGATAGGTAAGGGAAGACTGGAATTTCTTGATTCAGAATGACAGAAAAATAACCGTGGGAGTAATTTAGGAAAAATGTTAGATAATATTTTCAAAATACTTTGCACCATACAATTTAACAATTTAACATCTGCATATGTATAAATTTCATGATTCTGCATATAAATCTTTAATTATTAACAAAGTTAATAAAACAGTAGTTTACTACTAATCTGCAGAATTATTTTGTTATTTGAATGTCTTAAGTTTTATTTAACACCCAATCTAAACGCCTAGTCTAAGAACAGAAAACTCGCATTGTAAAAGATTTATATATTGGCAGAATGTTTGTCCCTAATATATACTAATTTGGAAAATTTTTAAAACTATCATATAAAATCCAATATCCTCTGTTACGTCTAAACAAAGTAAAAGCAGACTTCCAACTCCAGATTTTATAATTTAAAAATTCACAATTTTAACTTCAAAAAATGTGGAAACTTCGAATGTTGAGATTTGATTAAATGTATCACAGACTGATCTATGCACTTCTTAAATTTCCAAAAATAGGCATTTTGTCATGCAGTATAGATATGAAAAAAAATCACATTTTTAAAATTTTATAGAGAGCTGCAGAAATATACTCAAAATGTATATAAATATTTTATTTATATTTATATAATTCTGAGTATATTTCTGCAGCAGAAAATATCATGAAATTTAACAATGTTAATCTCTACATTATTTTCTCAGATTAGCCATAGTTATTAAAAGAGTTCATAAAGGCAGTTTGCATTTTAAATGTGAATTAATTGGAATACTTTCTATATGCTGAAATTGAATTTGCTATCATCCATTAAACAGAGATTTTTCTTTCATTTATTTCAGTGCCGAGCACTTTCCTATTCAGCATTGACTACTCCTAAGGGCAGAAGTGGTGACCAATTTATTGTGGAGGGTCCTAATAGGCGGTCAGCGATGCCTCCTATTGAAGGGACGAACAATCACAATGATGCCTTCTCCAGATTCGAATCCGGGACCTTCGGTATCAGAATAGGTTCCCCTAACCACTATGCTGTCTGAGCGGTTAAACAGAAAAATGTGTGATTTATGCTGCTACAGGGATTTCTTCCACACCATCAGTACTCATTTTCGTTTACTCGAAATTGAATTCTTCTGATACCATATGGTATTCTCTAATAAAACATAACTTGATGTGGCGTCTAGACGGTATAGTGGTTAGAAGAGCGTACTGTACTACTAAAGAGCCCGGTTCGAACCCTAGAGAAGACATGGATGTTTGGATGTAACATGGACATGGACATGGATGTAACTGCATAGTGTCTTTGTGGGACATTCTAAATACATGGAGAGACGAAAGTTCTCTCGAGAGGTTGCTAGTAAGAGAAAAGGATTGGGAGACTTTTTGGACCCGCTCTCCGGAGTACTCTTCATCAAAATCGGGGGTGGAAGAGCGAAGTCGCACTGTCACCAGTGTGGTGTTCAGGGCTCTTGAGAAACGACCGGCGAAATCTTGCACTCCTTGCCATGATGAATTTCGTGAGCTTATACTGATGTTATTGTCAGACAAGTGAGACAAGTCATAACAACAAAACATATATGATACATAACAACATCATGATGTGTATGCCATATCAACAATATAATTACTTCATACTAAAATAATTCTGATTTTTCAATTGCTCAGTTTTACTGGACAGAAATTGTCTTCAAATAGTGGTTCCTCGGGTTAATTTTCTAATTATCCACATAAAGCATTTAATTTTAAAATGCTTTTTCGCTTCCTAGCAGTAGTTCTTAGGTGACTCAATTTTTGAAACCTTTGACCGAGTATTTTTAGGATAGCTTATCGTGATCCATAATTTTTGGGCACGAAAACATATTTCTTTTAATGTGCAAAACAATGGAATATATTAGTAAGATTACTAGATTAGTAAATGGAATATATTAGTAAGATTACTAGATTAGTAAATGTAATACGTAAACATAGTATATAAGACAGAAATAGCTTTAGTAGATTCTTAAACAGCAGTGACAGCGAAACTGCACAACATTCATGTAAATAATTGAATATATCTACATACCCCTTATTCATATATGCAGCCATATCTCCGATACACCTATCGATGGCCCATATTAACTTATATGTCCCAGAGACCATTACTACTGGCTTGTTTAAATGCCATATTTTAACGATAATTTCAATATTTTGATACCATAAGTAATCCTGATTATATACAGGTTGTCTTTTAATTTATAGTTAACCCCCTGAGAGTTTAGGATCTGCTTTGTGGTGAAAAACGGAGCGACGGAATGCTCGCCTTAGATACACAGTTACGCTTTCCTTTGATGAATAAAAATGGATTTTGTGCTACGCTAAATGAGCATCTTTTCTGGGAATATTTTCCCTCGTAACTCCCAGCAAGAGGAAAAGACAGTGCCGTATTATACGACGAAAAAAGAAAACATATCGGAACCGCTCCCAGCTGGATCAATATGAAAACATCGAATGTGCCCGCTGTAGTTGCGTGTAAGGCGCTTAACGATACAAAAATCCGATAATATATCTGTAATTCCTGCCTCTTTTATGCGACTGGAATACAGTGGGAAACGAAAAGTGACTTTTAAAAGTGGAGGAAATTTAGGAAAGCTTATTTATAGGCCCCATATCCTTGTTTTAAGTTGCAGTTGGAAGAAGAATGTCTTTTTTATTCGCACAAAGTTCCGTCGATGACCATATTTGAAAACCATGGAGGTACATTATTTCATAAATTTAACCCAAAGAATGATACAAGTATATTTATTTTATGTCTTGCCCAAATATAATATTAAAAAAGATTTATTCCTTTTTATCTTGATTTAGATACAGCAGATATATTCTAGGTACAAAATTAAGTATTTAGATTTAAGAACATTTTAAACTTTCGCTTATTAATTAATAAAAATTTTGAAAATTTGGCATTAACTAATAAAATTTGAAAATTTGTATTTTTGAAAATCTTAATCTTTTAGATACATAAAGCACGTTAACAAAGTTGCATAGCTAAATCCGAGACAAGATTCTAGACCACTTTGAAAACTAAACTTTTGCATAAAGAGATAGGGAAACACCTTATTAAACATTTTTAACAATAAGTTTTTAAAGTTTACATTTGAATATTTTATTGAACTTTTCAGTAAGCCCTAGGGAATATAGCCTAGGGAATTCCTTAGGGAAGGGAGTAAAAACTCATTTTAAAATTAACAATTTTAAAATTTTTCTAAAATGTGAATGCTTTTAAATAGAATACACACATATAGTATTTATCAATATTCTCTTCAGAACTTTAGTAAGTGTAACGGAACAAAATTTTAAAATGCAATGTTTAAAGATGAGCAGCTGCATTCCCCAAAAATTAAATTTCTGCCTTTTTGGAATGGAGGACAACGCAGAAAACAGTAAACACATTTTGGTGCACAATTTATCTACAAGTTTTAAAGCTTATAGTGCAGAGTTAATCTGTATAGGATTGCAATAAGGATCTTTAATGGCATAGGGTAAAAGGGAAGAAAATTAGAGCTTTTAGTACGAAAATAATAATTTGAAAAATCTTTCATTTCCTTCAAATTTTTTAAAGTATTACTCCGCGCTTCGGATTTTCAAAGGGAAAGCAACAATTTTAATTATTTTTTAAAACTAAGGGTAAAGACCGATGGGAATCGAGATTGTTACGGAACTGAAAGATTTTTATGAACGTGCAACGCCTCTACGAATTCGCCAATGGAAGATGTTTTTTGATTAATTTTGTCTGCAGAAAAATGAAAAATATTGTTTTTTGACCAAACGTGTTGGACAACAGAAGACTTATATGTTTCTTTTTTCCTAAGATATACCTCGTGTTCCTCAGCGCGAAATTTTAAAGACATTAAAAATAATAAATAAAAAAATTAAATGATTAGAAAATATTCCAAATAAAGTTAGTAACGCAACAACCTTGAGTTTGGCGAAGATTTAGTCAAGATTTCAGTCGATTTCGTAAGCAAACAGTTACAGGTCCTCTTCGTCAGGAGGAATGAAATCTGGTAGACTGGATTTTACTTTATTGCACTTTTAATGAACTTTAATTGTTTGAATTAAATTAATTTTTTATTTGGCACTTTCTTTTGAATTAGTTAAAAATTTATAATCATTCAGATATCATTCTGAAACGTTGCTCTTCCTCTTTAAAAAGACCAAGGAATTTTTAATAGTTTGTATTATTGTTACATTGTCAAAATTTTGATAAAAAGTCTTGAAACTCAATTTTTCATTATAGGTAACTTAATATACAGAGCGGTGACAAATTAAAAGTAACTTGTGTATTCGTTGAAGTTTTGGCGTCAGAAATATTAGAAATTAGTTTTTTTAATTAAAATTTCAAATTACTTACAGGTGAGTTTAAAAATTTTATATGGTTAAAAAGGTGGAAAATACAACGTAGAAGCTCATCCAACAATAGAAAAGAATGTTACATTCTTGCCCGCCCTCTTTAAATTTATTCTAACGTGTCGTTAATTCAGGTTGAACAAACTGAATGATACAATGGGAAATGTTTTGGACTTTAAAGAATCAGGTAGATACTGATAATTTAGAACGACAGTCAATAAATTAACGATACAGAGGAATTAGTAACAGCATCTCCCACAAAATGTAATCAGATGTTAAAACTACAAAACACCAAGCATTTGAGCTCATAAAGTATGCTCATGAGAAGTCTATGCAGCTATTATCGTTAAAGATTTCAACTTTTTCTTATCGAAATGTATCGCAAAGTAAGTAATGACAAATTACGTTTCTAAAAGTATAATTGCTTAAAACGGTGCATAAAATGAGCTATACTTGAGAGATCGACGCAATTATAGTAGTGATGAAAGTTTCTGTTTAAAGATAATACTCAACAAATAATAATTGTTTCTCAAATTTAATTTAAGATCAAAAGTTGTCCTTTAATTCTTATCCATGTGTACACAGAACTGTAATAATGAGCAAAGTAAACGATGTCTTCAAATTAGAGAAAAACGATTTTTATATTATTTATTACAGTCATTGCAAATACAGTTAACAGTTAGTGATTAGAAAAGCGAAGAGTTTAAAATAATTTTTATTTCATATTCGAAATGCATCTTGAGGGATCGTATTATACCCCGTATTTTTACTGCGGTTTATCTGAGCTAGCGGAGTCAGTTCAATGTGTCGACTAGCTCCGTTATACGTGTAAGTTCAGATTTTTCAACTCCCTGCGCTATGGAAATAATTCGTTTTGGAGATAGATCGGCTATATCGGTTGTCTCCGTCACAATAAAAGCTAATCGTCCTGTCAGAATAAAAGCTTTTAAACGAAAACAAGATCAGCAAATAAGTATATGATATTGTCAAAATATTTTTCAGTAGGGAAATTATCTTCTCAGAATATAATTTTGACATTAAATAGGATTACGTATATCTAAAATAAAAATGAGTAAAATACAAGTAATTCAGGTTACTGAGAAATCCTCTTTCTTTCTTTTTATTGTCCAACAAATAATTTTTCAGACAATGTAATTTTCTGAAATATTTTCTCCATTTAATGATTTAACTATGGGATTAGGGAGAACTGTTCGAAATTTGAAGCTTAGCTTATTAACATGATAAAAAAAATCCTCTTGCCTCTTTACTTAATCTGGACAAGAAAAAATAACCTAATTTTGAATGAAAAGTTTTCATTAAACTCAAATATATAAGTAATTTTCCAAAACCACCTAATTTTGAAAAAATAACCTAATTTTGAATGAAAAGTTTTCATTAAACTCAAATATATAAGTAATTTTCCAAAACCACTCATGGATATTATGTGACGGTCAGATAAATGCAAAGGAAAATGTATATTTACAAATTATATAGTGCTGATCAACTTTTTGAAGACGTTAGAGTTTTTAATTTTATTTTCCTGCGTTTGTCATTGGGCACATCCTTGATCAGTGTCTAACAGTAATCGCCAAATCTACATGCATACGACTGAAGAAGCAACCTGTTTTGCATGAGATGAATCTCTTGGTAGAAACGATTCATTACTGACTATACCAAGATATTTAGAGGGAATTACGTGTAAATCGAAGAAATGTAACTTGAGGGACCGTATTATACCCCGTCTTTTTTATGACTGTAAAGGGCCATTCACACTGCGGTTTATCTGAGCTAGCGGAGTCAGTTCAATGTGTCGACTAGCTCCGTTATACGTGTAAGTTCAGATTTTTCAACTCCCTGCGCTATGGAAATAATTGGTTTTGGAGATAGATCGGCTATGTCGGTTGTCTCCGTTAGCTGAGATAAATCTCTGTGAACCGCCCCTAAAAAGTCACATGCAATTTCACCAAAGTAGGGGCTTTAAGTTTTCCTAAAAATTAGCGCAATTTTTTTCAGTGACATCAGTTTTGATTCTTTTCAACTTGTCATAATAGATTTTGGACTTTTCATCTATATATTAAAGTCTGCTAGATGCGTGCCCCAAAAACTTCTCCTTTGATTTTCAGAGATAATTCTTAAGAAAAGAAACGAAACCCATTATTTTACTTATTTTAACGAAATTTGTAAAAGTCTAAGTCTGCATTAAATGGCAATCAAATGGTGGTACTTTTCGCTGTTCCATTTTGTAGAAGAAAAAGCGCGAATTTATAAACCGATCTACAAACCGATTACAATGCAATTGTTTTTTAATCATAATACGCAGTAAAGCTATAATTTTATGCCGATATGCTATAATTTTATGCCGACAGGCTGTTTAACTTAATTGCATAAACTTGTGGAGTAGGAGGGAATTTGTTTACTTGAATCAGAGGATGGTTACCATGCTGTTGTTTAACATTCATGATCAAACTCATCAATCCCAGAGCAAAATTTGTTACAGTATTCAAATATGCAACATTAAGGAAACTTAACATTTTATTTGATTTTTATAATGCAAACAAAAAAACATATCACAGGAAATTTCAAGTTTTCTGTCTTAAATACAGAAGCTCTTCCTGTTTTGTGAACCTTTCATACTCCTCATTAAGTCCTTTAAAACTTGTATTAAGAGGCTAAGATGAAATGTTAGCTTTAACACTTAGAATACCGAAGCCTTCGCTGACACGTATACTTAAAATATAAAAACGCGGGTCCCCGCCATTAACCATCCTGTCCATTTCTTCTTCTACCCGTTTATTAGCTCACAAAGAAGTATAGAGATTTTAGGTGACGTCGTTTCTACTTCCTAACAAAGAAGCTTCCATTAGCCTTTTAAGACAAACTGTCTGCAATAAACTGATACAATGCATTTTGGGAAACTACACCTGATATTGCATACTTTAGGACAACGACATCACAATATTTGCTGTTTAGGGCAGTTGTAGTCGTTAGATTACAATTACATGTATATAAGGATGTGGTTCAGTTAAATTCAGAATATGGACTATTGGCTTCTTAAGGAAGTGGTCACATGTTTGTATTTTACTGTGTCTGGATTTACTACTGATTCCTTTTACCTTTGTAATATAAATATTATAATCATCTGAATGATCTTGCTGTCAACAATTTCGATGTCCGCATAGTAGGAATGAGATTGATTTCAGTCTCTGGTTTAATAATCCCCTGAAGCATTATTAAAATAATCTTTTCTTGCATCGAATTTGCTTAATTTATAATTTAGTTATTCATACATGTTTTCATCAGAAAATTTGGTACATTAATATTTAATCTTATTATTTGTTGGTTTCAGACATATATATATATATATATATATTGTTAGTGTCATATCTATATGTATGCATATATATAGTGTAGCTCTCATATATAATATATATTACCTTCAAATATACATAATTCACTTGCAGTTCATGAAACTCCTTATAGTTGTTTCATCCATGATAGGTAAGCATAATGACTTGCATTTTAGAGATCACTAACTAACTATCCAAGAATTTTACAGAATAATTTATTAGTTAAAAGCAAACTTAATTTTACTTTAAAGATAAAAAGATTTATGAAACTTTTGATGCAAAATTAGCTATAAGAATAAAGCACGCCTTAATCTGACAATAAATAGCGGAAGCTTATACCTAGAAGACTGCGGTTAAGAAGACTAAAATTTATACCGCAAAAGTCTTTCATTCTTTTTCAGCAAACAAAAGATCGGGATCAGACAACATTTCAACTTACTCTTCCGGATGCAACACACAATGCCTTTGACTTTTCGCTTATCTCCTTGGCTTAAGAAAGCGTTTGCTTCTTTCCTTGTTTTATCGATACGGCTCGCTTATCGTTAGATCATCATTAGCAGGGGAACAAAACAATGCAGAGGAAAAAAGACTTAGAGAGTGAGATGGAAAGAAAATAATGCATATACCTCTACGGGAGATGCGAAAACCCCAAAGACTCACGTATTTGGGATCAATCTTATCTATGAAGAAATACTTAGATATATTGTTTCCCTTTCTAGGAAGAGCGTGATGAATTGCCATTTTTAGTCTCTTTCTGCTACGTATTTTTATTTCTTCGGAAGTCTTTCTTGATTACTATTTGAAACCCAGTTGTCTCCGTTTCCTGAATTACTTTTGGCTTCGAGAATAACTCGATACTTCTTGTTATGTAAGCAAAATAAAAATGAATTATAGAGAAAGAGCCATAATTTTACGAAATTCTTTCGAAGGACAACATAAAGCTTCCGCAATTATAGATATTGTGGGATAAAATTCCAAAATAATGTTGTAGATTTATTTCTTGCCTATCAAGAAATAAAAAATACAATATGCTGTTGATTAAAATGATATGGGAAATTCATATTAAAGAACTCATAATGTTCCTAAATGTAAAACTTTCCTTTAAATGTGCCTTGCCTATGATCGCAAAATGGACGGCCAGCAAGTATTAGCTTAAAATTCTTGTCACGTTTATCTTAAGAGCTACAAAAACCTTAAAAAACTATGGAATTCTGAATGAAGTGTCCTTCTTTTACTTGGAAGGCGATGATATTATAGTCGATTCGCATAAGATTAATAAATGAATAATCCAACAAACGTTCGAACCACCTTCAGGAATACTATAGTATCCACATGAAATCGCCCATTCTATTAGCAGGGCGCTTAAAAAGACGTTTTAGAGAGTACAATTCATATCGAGGACTTTCTTTTTAATTAGATTCGCTGTCTCATTCTCAAAAAAAAAAAAAAAAAAAAAAAAATCGATTCTGAAATTTGATAAGTATGCTTTTTGTTTCGTGAGGATTTAGTATTATAGATAGAGTTACATCTCAAAACGACATTTTCCATCGAATCACTTTTAAAATTGTTTCCATAAATATTAACTCCCTGTACTGTATTTAAAGAAACTAAATAATGAAGAATCTACATGTAATGCATGTATGTTTCTCGCATCGCTAAAAAACAACGGTATCGCTAAAAACAACGGTATCAGCAAATTTTGAATAACATAATCCTCCACACATACATGGGCACCCGGAAGCCCGAATTTGGAATTTTAAATTTGTTTTATTATCTTTTACATATATTGTAAATCGCTAACGAATTTTTTCATTAAAAAACTCAAGAATTCCAAAGCGAACAGAGGCAACACTGTAGAGAATAAAACATTTTTATCTCCAGCGCATGAGATTCTCAACCGGAATTCTAAAGATATGATGTTTTTAAATATTTTTAGCACAATGTGACGTTAGACCAAATGCTCTGGAAACGTGCATGTATCTGTAAATTAAGAAAATGCTCCTTTGGGCGTAATATAAGGTCTGAAATCTTTCAGATTTTGTTTCCTTTTGCAACCTCATTCTGTAGATAATATGACAATTTCAGTTTACAGAATACATCGATTTCAAGTACCGTGATTTTTATATCCTATGACATTAAAGATTAGTGTGAGCTTTTCTTCACATATGAGGATAAACACTTTTTGTATTTCATTGGATATTCATTGCATAATTATTTATCTGAATGTATTTTTCTGATTCAATATCCCGATTAACATTTCGTGCATACGCATATCCTTACTTACCTATTTTTTTTCACTTTTAATGTAAAATATTTATTTTCAAACAAAATATTCCTCAACTTTTACTAAACAGCATCACATAATAACACAGTCATAGGTCCAATTTAATTGTGACTAAATGGCATCACGAGATCAAATCATTAGCGATTATTTGACACAACTAATGACGAGCTTATTTTGGGATGCAAGAAGTGTGATTCAAAGTATTAAGAGACATACTATTTGTTAATAATCACAAGGCACACGTCATGTATGTAACGCCTGATTAATGTCTGTAAGATTGATGTTGAAATTCAATATATATTTAATGCTCATAAAATATGTATATTAAAATATTACGTTTGTCGGATTATCCACGGCATACAGTATGATTAATGTGTGTAAATAGCTGTAGTATTTTACTAATATTTTATTCAAGTAATATGGAACATTTTCAAGCCCGTCAAAAGGAATAAAATTTTCAAGCATTCCGTATTTGAAAATATACCTAATTATCTTAATCATTTCTCATTTCTTTACATTAAAAATACTGAGTTTACTTCACTTCAGACTAAAATTGTGCTCGAGGTGAAAAAAAAATTGAAGTTGATTGACAATTTTAAATTAAAGTATTGTTCGGTTCGTTAGAGAATAGGGGGCTTATTACTTAGAATGGTGAAGCTGTATTTCTCTAAGCGAAGATACAGTATCGTTTTACTGTTATTGGTTGATGAAGGTATTAGTTTAAATACCATTATACAAATGGTTTTATTTTCACTTTTATCCTCAATAAACACGTGCATCATTTCTTTTGTTTTGTAAAGACAATAGGTTATTTCGAAGCAGGAGACATGAAAAATGAGCAATGTCCTCGCCGGGAATCGAACCCCGGACTTCTCGAATACTCGTCGATCGTGCTGACCACTGCACTACGAAGGCATGCTAAGAAGGCGGGAGAAATACCTTATAATATAAGGGAAAGGCAACACTTAAAAAAGATTATTAAAAGCATTTTACAATTTTTAGGATAGAAAGAGGAAAATACCAAATAAAAAAATGTTGGGGGCTGCTAAAAAAAAAAAAAAAAAAAAAAAAAGACTTTATCTTTATACTGTATATGCCCGCAATTTTAAGTTTTCTTCTCATTATAATGCAGTAAAAAGTTTGATATGAGAAGAAGAAAATGTAGAAAATTAATAGTTTTACAAATTCTATATATCCTTACAAATATTTCTAAAAGGACATTTGAAGAAGTGAAAAGAGTTACATCGGTATTTCGAAAAAAAAAAAAAAAAAAAAAAAAAACTTTGCATACATGTTCTTAACGACACCGACAGCCACACCATGAATGGTAATACAATTACAGAATTATCATCGTGAATGTAATTGCTTTTCAAATATAGAATGCATTTATGTAGCATATTCACTAATATTGTTCGAACGGCAGTAATTTTATATGCGATGCTCATGCCATTCTACGCTTAAGATTGATGCATTACTAAATCTGACCTATGCAATTAATTTTAAAGAGGACGTTTACAGTCTGAATGATAATGATAATTAAAAATGATTAAAATGAGTGATTAAAGTCACCATCTGGCCGCTCAGATTTCATCCTTATCAACGGGTTTCCAAGATTGATTTGCTCCATCTGGTTTGCTCGACCCATACGAAAGCAATGATTCGAAAACGTACTGCCAATCAGCATTTCCTGCCCTGAATGTTTTCCGACATAAATCAGGGTTTGCATTCCATTAGCAAACAACTGCCATCCAGCAATGACCCGACATGAAGTTTGACTCTGCGTCAAGGTTTAACCAAACCAGCCGTAAACTATAACGTTCATTAGAACAACCAACTTGTAGCGTTAACGTGGTGGCTGCAGACTTGCTTTGCATCTGCTCTGTTCCCGCCCCTTTTGCCCTGTATACTTGACTATCGTTAGTACAAGACCGCATAGTTTAGATTCACCTGTACGCTACATTTACTGCTTAACCTACTAAATTTAATCTGCGTTTCAATTGGGTTAGCGAGATCTTTGGAAAGGATGGGGAAAATCCTGTAAGGGAATCTTAAATCGCATGGAACATTTAGCATCTGAAACAGGATTACTAGTAGAATTGTAAATTTTTAAAGACAGCAAAGTTAAATAATGCATTCAAAGAAGCAATTAAAAGTGGGAATCATTTCACTAATTTTTTTATTCTCTTTTCACGGGATCTCCAAAATTTTATTTGCATGGTTAGTTTAAGAGTTTTTATTTGTTAGTACTTTTTAATTTAAATCTAAGAGTTAGAGAGTTTTTAAAATATTTAACACGGAGAAACATGAAAACGTAATAATAAAATTTGGAAAATATATCTCATAATCATGTTAATCTTGGTTAGCGAACTATATTGACTCATTTCTTACATTTAAAATTATTTACGAAATAAAATGCAATTAGTAATGCAGTAAAATCCCTTGGGGGTGATATCTGAAAGAGCTTCGTCCCAAGCTGTTTCGGTTTACAAGGTTTCAGCACGCGTAATGTTTAACACTAATAAAATAGATGGTAATAAACAATATTTTAACTAAATTAATTCCTGTCATTCTTACTATATGCTATTTCGTATCGTTTAGCATTATGATTCTCAACATTGTGACTAACTGTTGACATTATAATAATGAATTACTTTCGACTGCATATACGAGTATCTAAAGTTTTAAAACGAAATTTCTAAGACCCTTGGTAATCATTTTTATAAGATTTTTTTGATTCAAGATTAAATGAATCTTACTTTCGTTACGTTGTTTTTAAACTACACAGAATTAATTATTTAAATTAAGTTATTAGTTTTATATAACGCTCATTCCCAAAAAATTACTGCAAATTATTTCCAGCGAATAAAGGGCTAAAATTTAAGATTTGAATGCGATTCGAGCTCCGATGATGTGTAAGTTTTTATTTGGTTACCGTCTTCGTTAGTATGCTACTTATAATTTGCATTCAAAGTTTCTATTTTAACCCTTACTTTCACATATTGAACTGACATATTGAAATTGATTGTGATACAATCGTATGAACACATCACAATCTGCATAATATTCAATATATATTATTATTCTTAGACATTTACTTTTACAAGAAATCCTATTACGGCAAAGGTACTATTATAACATAATGCAAAGCGAACTTGAGAAAAACCGCGTAAATAAAAGGGTAGCATTGGAAGACATATATAGTACTAGAGTTTCAATTTAATTTTCATAAGATTTGTTTAAAAGTACAATATATGTTAAATTATTAGATTTAATAAAAGTAATATTGCTTTTTCGTACATGCACACACACACACACACATATATATATCGTATAATGTAATAATGTATATAAATATATATAAAATAATACAATAATATATGTATAATTTGTGTTACTTTTTTCTAGTATTTACATGTTTGCACTTTATTTACTTATGTTTTCTGAATTGAATGATATAGCAAATTATTTCGCAGCAATAATTAATCAATTTATTTTGTTTGCAATTGAATTTTCATCATTTAAAATTTTAGTTTGCTTAATATGTACGAAATTACAATATTGTATTTATTAAATTCATATATATATATATATGATATTTCTAAAACGAAAAGTTTTTAAATTATAAAATCTACTTTAGTCAAATTAAGTCATTTAAAAATTTTTAGTTTAAAAAACAGAAATTACAAATTATATATCATAAAAACATAAATTATATATTACTGATAATTTTATTTATTGTTGATAAAAGTTATATATATATATTATATGATATTTTTAAAATGAAACGTTTTTAAATTATAAAACCTGCTTTAGTCAAATTAAGTCATTTAAAAAAAATTATTTAAACAGAAATTACAAATTATATATCATAAAAATATAAATCATATACTATTGATAATTTTATTTATTATTGATAAAAGTTTTATATATATATAACTTTATATATATAGAGAGAGAAAGATGTAATATATAAAAAATACGATGGCTTTGCTCTACGCGAACAGGCAACCTCTAAGTTTCCGCAATTTCAGGTTCTTACCCCTAGACGAGTACTTTTGAGAATATTCTGGCATGTTATGTAACATCTACTATAAATGTAGAGATCGCGCCATTTTTCGTTAGACTGCTTTTCTCCTCCTGCCGCTATCAGACCTTTGCTGCTTCTCTTCCCGTCTGTCTTGCTTTGTTTGAATAGTATGACGCAGTAAATTTCCTAAGTTAATCGTATTTTAATTTAAAATACTATTGCATATGCAATTTTGGAGAATCTTAAAGAATAATGATTTGCTACTTGAATTGAATAGAAATGTGCAATTAGAAGCGAAATCCTTTGGTTCCATCATTTCTGCCATATCCCACTCCACCAAACAACGAAAGGATTCGGATGCTAAAGGTTGGGTATCGCCTTAAACTCCCATCCACGATGACTGCTAAGTGATTATTCTTCTTTGTTCCCGTAAATATTACATATATATTAAAAATTACATATATATATATATATATATATATATTGTATGATCTTAAATTCGAGCGGAATCGAGTTATTTTACTACTTGCGCAATTGCTGCAAAGTAAGTTAATAATAATTTATTTACTAAAGAAATATTGAATATATTATCTCCTAAGATTAATTTTAGTAGAATTATCTTAAAAGAGTGAATCCATAGTTAGTAAGTTCAATTCCGAAAATTGTTTTAAAGTAACTTGTATGTAAAATTGTTAAAAATGTTTAACGGGGACTTGAATTAAATCATGAATAACAAAATTTCAATTGTAAAAAGAAATAAATTAAAAGCAAGTAATTAAATTAAAAGCAAGTAGTCATTGCCATTGATCGGAAATTAGTTATGAATGAATAGAGAAATTTATCCAATTATGCGTTGATAGCTGCAAATAATGATGGTAATATTGCAAAGTAAAATTAAAAATAAAACATTTAAATCCATTCCATATTAAACTCGGAACAAACCATTCAAAATAAAATCCATAAGCACAATGACTAATTTCCTAAGATGCAAAAATGTATAAATTTAGAAGGAGCCAGTAAAAGAAGGAAGGTTATTTACATCTTTCACTGCATTGTCGTCAGAAGGTTGGTGGAAGAACAAAAATAAATGAACCAGCTTATTTCAAAACTGATGACACAAATTATACGCATTTAGAAGATTAGACTTTAACAGTTCAGTAAACCTTAAGAAATTCATCATAGAAATGTGTGTCTTCAACATCTTCAGACTAGACAAGGTATGTAAAAACGCAGAAAGATTAAAAATTACGTGAATAAATAAATTTTTGGTCGAGCAGACTGATGATTCTAAGTAATTAGTTCATCTACGTACAACCAAAAATGTACATGATATACATGACATATAAGATACAATAAACATGAAAAGAAAAAGGACGAGTTAGTTCTCGAAACTGTTACGGTAAAGCAACCATTGTACTGAAATTGAAAAATCTGAATAATACATAAATAGGATTCTAAACAAAATACAAATATTATAAAAAAATTTCAGTGTCTGTTTTGTTAAATTAAATTATAAATTTAATATTTATTATGAACGAGTGTTTACGGTACAAATGTTTTTTTCTCAACGTACGCTATTGTTATATTTTCCGCCCATTTTGAGCATGCTTAATTTAATCTAGACTATGACATCCAGTATTTAATACGCTTGATTCGAATGAAGTAGACGAGGCAGCAGAACTTCACCACTTTTACAGGTATAGTCCCCACACAGTTACTGTGCAGGTCCTTCCCAATTTTAATAGAAAACACCTAATAAAACGGATCCAAGGTTCTCCCAACACTTTGCCCATTTCTTTTGAATTATATCTTACCTCAAACCTTTTGAGAAACGTTCGCTTCGCCAGTATTTTAAGTACCGCTATCCGTATATTCCAACCAACCAATCATTCTCCGAAATTCGAACCGAGTTCAGTGATAGAGCAGATAGCGTCGTTACCCACTGTATCGATCAGGGATGGTTCAGTAGATGAATTAATTAATTTTTCCATTTCTAGGATTTTTAACTTAAGCGGTTCATTTATGCAAGCATAATAACATTGTATGTCCAGAAACAGCTGGTAATACAGAGATGATTCATATTTTAACAGCGGTGATGACAAAGATTTATCTTATTAATTTTATATTAATCTGGTATGATCTCAGTCATGTATACAGAGTGTCCCGGAAAGAAGTGATGATAAAGAATGACACATGTATCAAAAATCAAAGAGTTTACTGCAATGGGGTTTACAGAGCTCAAATCAGTTACTCAGAAATTTCAGTACACCTCTGAAACATCAGCTACCCTTTACTTTCGCAAACTTTCCACAAAAGTATATAAACGGGTCAAGTTTGTTCTGCTTTAGTTTTCCAGATTGAGAAAATATTTTAATCTTCTTTTCAGCTATGCAAACCACAGTGCAATAAACACTGATTTCCTACATATGTGTCGCTTATTTTCAATACTTTTTTTCTGGACACCCTATATTTCGGACTCTAATAATATCTAAAAAGTGAAGTGTATGTATTGACTAATGAAACTATCCAACACTGAATTCTTTTAATAAATAATGTAAAGATAATTATAGTCTTTATTCCTTTCCAGCTGTTTGAAAGAATGAAGTAAACATTATGAAATCCATGAGAGTAAATTTATTGCTATTTAAAATTTCTTGCTGTATGAAAAGTGGATATATCTCGATAAATATGTCATATATATTCGTCTTTTTTATTATCTACTTACTTTGATTACCAGGCAGTACACAATTTCGTACATTAATTGACATTATCAGTGTTACACTGTAGAGACATTAGGTATTTTTGAAGCGGGAAACATAAAAATGAGAAATGCTGTCGTGGGGACTCGAACCTTAATCTCTCGAATACGCGCCAAGTGTGCTACCGTTACACCACGAAGGCGTACAGAATGGAGGGAGAAAATACCTTATAAAATATGTGAATATTGTCAATGAAATATAAAGCGCGGTCTTAAATTAATGGGTCAGTAATAGAGTAATGCAGTTTCTGTAATTAAAATATTCAGTTTGAATAGTGTTTCTTGTAAAAATACCGAGTTAATATAATGTAGCTTGGATAACTGTTTAGTATTTTCTTTATATAGATAACTTGTTTCTTACATTAGTATTTATTTGGCTGCAAAGCCTTTTCTATGAGTCTCAAAATTCTTCGTCGGAATATAAATAATGTTTAACTTTCTTTAAAGCCTCAAAAATATCCGAAAACCAAAGAATGTCTTAATTTCTCCATCTCAAGGTATAATCAAACACTATCTTTCTACCCCAAAATCAAATTTATCGGAAGCAAACACGCGCGATAACAACTGCCCCAATCTAGTTTAATATTTCCTCATAAAGAGTACACAGTAAAAGGCATTTTCCTCTTCTCTTTCAATCTAACTTTGTGTCGGCCCAAACTATCAAACTTTTCGCACGGAAAATTCTTCCTACAAAGCAACTTAGGAATTGTATCTTCCGTTAACAAGGTACGGAATGCATAATGAACAGAGCTAAATTGAAAAGCAATAGAAATTGGAGACTGTTAGGTTTGTTTAATTCCAAAGATTCTCCTGAAGCTAATTAGACTTTCAACTGGCGCGGTCTAATTGCCTGTTAGCTTCATTAGCCATCGACTACCTTCATTGTTACAACTAGCCTGAATCTTCTGCTTTCCTTGTTACAGATGAAAGTGGAGAAATCTTTAACTATGTTCCCTCTTGTGATAGATAAAGTGCAAGGTAACGTGGCTGGAAGTTTGTTTTCCAAACGAATTAAATGTAACAAAATCATTTTATTTAAAAGTTTAAATCACGAAGTTCTAAAAATTACGTTATCTTGGCTCTGTTTTTCAAAAGCTAACATTAGTTATATCATGGGCTCAGCACTGTTATATAGGGTGAGGTAATTTAAATAGGGCTGGTCTGCAAAACTATTTTTACAAGAGAAAATGTAACATGTATTACAGATAATTAAGGTACTTTTAACTTCAATTTTGATAAAATAACTAACTTCATATTTCTTTTAAATATGATCAGCTGATATTTGGGTTTTAAACGGGCAACAAAGGAAAAGTAATGCTCTTTCTATGAAGCGACAGGTTTGGGATAGTTTCTGCCTAGATATTTTGCGATATGCAATATATCGACTTAAAAATTAGAAAGGTTTGAAACCTGTTGATCTTGTTCGGATAACAAATATTGGTAATAATAAATACTGCTAGCACATTAAGAAACGGCTTCAAAGAAAAGATTATATTACGTTAATTGAAAGTTCAGTTTTAGCACGCTCCTTTCTCTTTATTGTTTCTCGTAACTTTCACACTGCAATTGACAAAGTAGGAATTCAGCTCTAATAAATATTTTCCTACAAAATTAAAATCAAACGAATGATGCAACGGACATTATTATTTACTGAAAAAATGCACCTTAAGTGTTTTTAGATAAGAAGAATATTTAAATTATTTATTTTTAAATTTTCCGTTAGAATTCGATAAATTCTTCTTATTTTTTAATTTTTAATTACGTTGAACTGCTCTAGCTATTTTATTTTTAATCTGTTAAACAACAAGATCAATTACAGGAAAATTGGAAAATTATATATATACATAGACGGAAACGACATTAGAAATTTTATTATATGTTTCTTATAAAAACCTTTTAACTGGAAATGATCTTATGTACAAAAACCATAATATATTAGTTATTTAGTTATGTGAGTACGAAATTTTAATGATATAAATGAAACATACCAGATGAAGATTAGTGCAGGCCTAACAAGACCGCTACTTGCCGTGAATTAGTCTAATTCTTAAACTAATCCATGTTAAGCAGGCAGATCCTACATTTTTTGAGTTCATTAGCTTTAAATACTAGAGTAAAGCTCCCAGTTCTTTACAAAATGACAGAAACACACCTCATAGTATAATAACGTTGGTAAAAAATTAAACTTGTGTCAATTTTATGCATCTCTATCCTTATGTTATGAGAATAAACTAAGGATAAGTTACCCTCCTTATTCTTATTTCAGCCTTATGTTATTCTTTTAAAAATATACTAAAGTTCACATAAAGGTTTTAAAAGTTACACAAAATATAATGAAAAACAAAGATATATGAATAAATTATAAACTGCTACACTTGATGTGCTTATGTTAATCTAGAAGACTCAAGATTATTCTTTTAAAGATATGAATCAATGAATACTAATGATTATTACAATTTACTATTAAAATAAACAATACATTTTAATCAAGCATGTATTGACAGTTCTCTGCGTGACACAGCAGTCACAAAATGAATTACGTTTTCAAAATTTCCTTTGGATTCAGATACAAAAGAAAAAAATTATTCCGTTTAATGGAGAAAATTATTCCTTCTCTAGAAGTGTACAATATAAGTTTGAGATATTTCCAGTTGCTGAAAATCATCACATAAATTTCACGTAGTTAGGCTTAAAATGCAGGTTAAAAATACATTTTAATCAAGCATGCATTGAGAGTCAAAATCGTAGAAACAACCTTGTATTTAGCGTAGGTATAATGAAACACTCAATCGATTTCGAGGGCAGCTAAAGGTCCCTCCTCATCAGGAGAAAGAAATACCTAGAAAGAAGAAAATAAAGGAGAAGGAGTCAGAGAAACACGTGGTCCTTATCAGCACTGCACGTGGTTATAACTAGATTTTTTTAATCAGAGTTGCACTGGCCGCCTACTTTTTCTGAGCAGGCTATCTGATCAAGCATAAAGGACAAGAAAAATTTTAAAGCATAAAGGATAATAACGGAATAATTTTTCTTGGCTCAGTAAAAGTAGGCGGCCAGTGCAACTCTGATTAAAAAAATCTAGTTATAACCACGTGCAGTGCTGATAAGGACCACGTGTTTCTCTGACTCCTTCTCCTTTATTTTCTTCTTTCTAGGTATTTCTTTCTCCTGATGAGGAGGGACCTTTAGCTTCCCTCGAAATCATTTGAGTCTTTCATTATACCTACGCTAAACACAAGGTTGTTTTTACGATTTTGATTGTCACATTAGCGTGTTTCTCTTCTAGTCTCTGCATTGAGAGTCTTCTGCGTGACATAGCAGTTACAAAATGAATTACGTTTTTAAAATTTCCTTTGGATTTCGCATACAAAAGGAAAAAATTACTCCATTTGATGGAGAAAATTATTGCTTCTCTTAAATGTATCAGTAGAAGTTTCAGATATTTCCAGTTGCTGAAATTCTTCACATAAATGCCAAGGAGTTAAGCTTAAAATGCATGTTAAAAATACATTCACGTTAATCTAGGAGACTCAAGATAATTCTTTTATGGACATGAATCAATATATCCTAATGATTATGATAATTTACTATTAAAATAAACAAGACATTACATTTTAATCAAGCATATACTGACAGTCCTTTGCGTGACATAGCAGCCACAAAATGAATTACGTTTTCAAAATTGCCTTTGGATTTCTCATAGAAAAGTAAAAATTTATTCCGTTTAATTAAGACATTTAATGCTTCTCTGAAGTGTAGAAGTTTGATATAGTTCCAGTTGCTTAAAATCGTCACTTAAATTTCAAGAAGCTTAAAATGCATGTTAAAAATACATTTTAATCCAGCATGTATTGACAGTCTTCTGCTTGACATAGCACTTACAAAATGAATTTCATTTTCAAAATTTTCTTTGGATTTCTCATACAAAAGGAAAAAAAATATTCCGTTTAATTAAGACATTTATTGCTTCTCTGAAGTGTAGAATAGAAGTTTGATATAGTTCCAGTTGCTTAAAACTGTCACTTAAATTTCAAGAAGCTTAAAATGCATGTTAAAAATACTTTCACATTAGATCAGAATCAGAAGTTAAGTTTTTAAATATCCTTCTACAGACAGTACGTAATTCACTCCTGAGCTCAGACTTATCATCGGATGGACAGTTTAATCCCCAGGGATTTGTTTTGACATGTGATCGAAAAATTAATTTTTTGGGGATCTTGATTAAAAATAAGTCTTGCGTTACTTTTAATTTTTGAGATAAAATAAATATCATATGCATTTATTAGCTAATACATATGCCTTCAGTTTTAATTACAAAAGGATATAAGTATTTCATTCTGGACTAACTACTTTTAACAGCAAAACGTTTTAACGAACTTTAAATTAACTTTGTTTCAGTTTCTCACGACGACAAACAGAACCGGCCAGTTTATTAATAGTAATTAGGTCTGTGAAATGTATTAAGAAGAAAAACAAATATATATATATATATATATATAGGTTCCTTTTTTTAATGTGAATAACATAAAAAAATTCTATCCCTAAGAAAAATTATCAAAACTATCAAGCAGGTAATTTTTTCAGACTCATGTAAATGTAACAGGTCACGTAACATTGGCTGCCCTCTATAACAAAATACACTGTTTTCTTCCTATGAAGAAGTCATTTTTCTATTGTTTCTTTTTTCTCCTCGTTTCAGCCTGGCTAAACCAGACATTTTGGAGTCTTACTGAGTGTGGTTGATGAGGTATAACGTTCAGCCGCTTTTCATGGGATATTCTCGCGCCACTGATTCCACAGGAAAGAGAGAGGGAGAGAGAAGAAAAAGGGTACTTCGAAGACTTTCCACCGTTAAATGAGGCTTAGAGAAAGGGGGTCTTTACCCGCATGTTTCTCCAGTCCTTTGCTTCCGGCTATCTTGTTTTATATGCTGTTGATATAGAGTACTTTGTCTAAAAGTACTTACTATGATACTTTAAAAAAAGAAAACAAGTGCGAGAAGAAGAGTGCGTTCATTAAATTGATGACAATAAAATATCAGAAACCTTAAAACGCAATTTACATTATTAATGAAGCGCGTAATTAATTTAAGTACATATCTTTACGATTTATATTAGGTAACAACATAATTAATATATTTATTTAACACAGCGTAGTACAAAACTACGGTACATTATCAAAACAGTACAAGATAACAACATTTTTATCATTTGTTACGCTTGTACGTATGCGTTTGTTTAAAATGTTTTCTGAACTACTTTCTACTTTTATTTATACTTTCTACTTTACTACTTACATACATTTTATGATTTAGATCTCAACTTTCATTTCTTTTCTTTTGTTAGTTCTCACCAGGATACAAATTAATATGTGTATGTATTTATAAGGCGGAGTTTATGAAAGTTTTGGATACAGAGCTTTTGGCAGAGAAGCTCGTAGACTTTACTTTGTCTAGCTCAGCCTTGTTAAAGTAGTATTTAGGCTTTAGTCAATTTGCTAAGCAAAGTTCAATTGCTTGTGATTAGAAGTTTGAGACAGCACTTAACTAGGCCAGTTATGCTTGTCTTCTCGTCTTCTAATCCATTTAAATGTGGGAATTCAATTTTCCATCATTTAATATCCTCAAGTTTGATAGAGTTTGATTCTTACGCACAAACTGTGCAGCTGTTAAGTTCAAGTTTTAAATAAAAGGGTTATTTTAAAATCTTCTTTTGACTTTCATAATACTTTTCACAGATGAAACGATAAGTCTCATGTTAGTATAAGCAGGATAGTGGACTTTAAGTTACTTTTGTCCCGGTTACGACCCTACATAGTAAAGCTAATAGAAATTTAGAAAAAGTTTGAAGTTAACATAATGAATTTGTAGCAATTTACGGGTTCTGAAATCATTAGAGTCTGCATTTCAGACATCCCAGTATTAAAAATTATGACATTCTTTCTTAATAATACATAACAATGTCTTAATAATGCATCACTACGAGGAAGATAAGCATCGCAGTCGAAGGATATTGATTAGCGAGCTAATACTATCTACAGACAGGTGAGAATGTTTTTAAAAAGATTCCTCTCCTTTTCAGCTGAAGATTTTTTTTTCTCTGTTCCTCTTTCTTTCAAAGACAGGAAATGTAAAGTATTCAGCATCTTTGTTAATAGAAAAAAATTTTAGTTTTTATTTCAGTTTATATTTTTCTTCTTTTCCCCTTTCTTGTCTTCGTTACATTGTAAAGTCGTTAGGTTTTTCATGCTGGAGACGTGAAAAATGTGCACTGCCCTTGCCGGGATTCATATCCTGGATGAATCGAATATGGTTCCAGTTACGTCACGAAGGCATCAGGAAAGGAGGGAGAAAATACATTATATACTCCCTATTTTAAAGGGCGACTGAGGATTAGGGACCAAATCGCCATAGCCTGGTGGTGACGAATTGTCATCTACCACCTTTTAGTTCAGGAGCCATTTGTAGACTCCTTAGGTTTTTTTGTTGCTGGAGACGTGAAAAGTATGCACTTCCCTCGCCGGAAGTCGAACCCTGCACCTCTCGAATACGCGTTAAGTATTATTCCAATTACACCACGAATGCATGAGGAAAGGAGGGAGAAAATACCTTATACCTCAATTCCTTGTGCAAATCTTTAAACATAAATTTTATTCATAATAGATTACGAGCAAGAGTAATGATCTCCCTGCTTGATGTCTGAAAGTGACAACTTGGTTAACGCAATCAAACACTGATAGTTGTTTCAAGTTCGGGATCCGAGGAAAGGACTGGCTGTATGAAGTTTTATAGGTTTTTAACCGAATATAACTTAGATACAAAGCAGGTAACCCTAGTGTACCTTGCTTAAATCTATTCACTAAACACCAACAAACCAATGAAAGGCACCTTATGCATTTCTGAGATAAATAAACTTCCACTGGCCTGAAAAAAATTAACTTGCCGGTTATTTGTTCACCCTAAAATCCAGTTTTTAATTGAAAATCTTATTGTACTAGTTAGTAGTACGCAAGTCATGATTCTTAAAATGAAACGTTTCATAACTATAATAATTTTATATCCGACAATGAAAGAGTGACATTTTCGTGGAATTAAATATTCATCTTTAGTGTTTTAAATTTAAATTAAATAAAATGGATATAAATGATCTCTCAGAAATTTTATTTGATTGCAAATTCCAAAGACACATGTGTGATATTGTATTTGTAACGCGTATATTTTGTGATTTACTGAATTTTAAATTCAGTAAAAATTCAAATTCGAAACAGACTTGAATGAAACATATTTTTTCTCTAATGGCGTGCTTTAGCGGTTTGCCACTACTAAGGCTGGAAGCGGTGGTCACTTTGTTATGGAGACATCTAAAAGGTGGGAATCGTCGATTCCTGCGAAGAGACGAACAAGTTAGATCTGTAGTGAAAATGTCCTGGTTGTCTGACTAGAAATAACGACATTTGGGTAAGCGATTAAAGCATTCTTTATTAAGTATGAGCAGCTGTCTTTATGCAGAAGAATAGTCCACTTGGCGATGTAAATTAAATGCTACAGGAATAACAGTTACTTCGGTATCATGGAGGCTCCTCCGCAGAAGCAAACACAGAAGAAGAAGCAGTTTGATACAAAATCATGACCCGTTTCAAAGTATATATGATGCGTGTGCTGCGCATGCTCCGCTTTGCCAAGTATTAGCATAATTTCTGTGCGAACACCCATGCTTTCTTCGAGATTCGAACGCAGAATGTTCGGTACTTCAGTCAAAGTCACTAACCACTTGCTCGTCAGTGCGGCTGGATGAAAATATTATTGTTGCATCATTTTATATAACACTTACAAAGATGAAACGTTTTCCTGATAAGTACATGATTAAATAAACACCAATACAGATACTACTAGTAATTAGAATCTGATTTATATACATTGCTGATATATAAAGCTTCATTATTTACTAATATTTGTTGGCTTCCAACCTTTCACAAGGGCGGCTGATTTGTACCACCCGAAAAGAAACTGAACTACTTTCCAGTGATAACCTTCCAGATGGGAAAGTGTTTCGTGATACTGACTGTAGAACTGAAGGTCCCGGGTTCTAGTCCCGGAAAAGGCATGGATATAAATCCTCTGCCCGTTCAAAGAAAGCAACAGTGGCCTACTTATTAGGTGCCTTTATAATAAAGTGAACACTTCCAGCTTTATTGGCCAACACCTATAATGGCTAGCGCCCGCCAGTGGGGAGGAAAACCTTTTCAATAAAGAGATATAACAGAAAAGCAAGTACAGCTAAAATAAAGTGTTTATTAGATCCACAGATCATAAATAGAAATGAAACTGATTAAGGACTTGAAGATTCTCCTGTAGCTTGTAAAGACTAGAAAATAGAATAGAAAGAAATAGAGATTATACTTAATATTTTCGAAAATTAGTCATAAAAATTAAAATTCACAGAAATTTATTTTACGGTTAAACAGATCTAAAACATACTTTTTCACGGTAAAACTAAACGATGATATTACTATATAATTTGATTGAAAGTAGCCTATTCCTCTTTTGAAAAATGAATTTAATTCCAGAATACAAGACTTTAACTAATGTTGGATCAAAGTGCACTCCGTTTCATTTATTCAGCCTAATTTTAGAAGAGGGGAACGTTTGTTATAGATTGATTCCTGGAATAAACAATGAACACTAAGCTAGTTATTGAAATGCATGCTGCATTTCTCTTTTGTGAAGAAGATGAATACTTGCTAAAACATCGATGTTGATGTACTATAGATACCTTCAATTAGCTTTTAATTTGCATAAAACGAATTCCTTTTGTGTTGCAGTATGATGAAACATTCCTGCAAAATTTTGTGAATAAATAGCAAAAATGTCCTGCAAATGTAAAATAGTACACGATTTTCTGAAAAGTCTGTTACTTCATATATATTTTTATTTTCTTCTAAGGAATAAGAGTATATGTATTATGAACAACTATTTTTAGTTCAAATTTAAATTTTATAATACATCGAACTAACAGGAACTTAAATTCCGCTCGAAATGAATTTATTATTACATTTGCTTTCTATTTATTCAAAACAAATTTTTGAACTTTATATTAACATTTCTTTTCCATCTGCGTTTTTATTTACAATAAAGGCTCTACATTAAATTTTTCTTTGTAATGCTATAAAACTTAATTTGAAAACGAAATAAACATGTTACATAACGCAAATTTCCATTACTTTCCCTCTTTCCACTCTAGGGGAAAAATTATAATAATTTATTTAATTCTCTCAGATTCAAGACTGTGAATTTTCAAAATAACTCGCGAATAAGCACAAATCACTACATTTCTTTTTGTAGTTTGATCTCATTATTTGTTATCTAATTTTAGGGCCATTGACTAAGTTAGAGGAAAATTCACTTTTAAGTAACGTTGTTTTGATTTCATTTTCAAACCACAAATTCTGTTTACTTTTAAAGATCGAAAAAAGGAAAATATGTGTGTTTTCAACAATGTGGGCAACGTTTTCTGGTTTTAATAAAATATATTATCTGAGAAGAAAAGCGAGGTATTTCCGTTCTAAATTTGTGGGCACATTTCGATCAAAAAATAAGGCAATAAGATCAAAAAGAAATATTTTATGCTCTACAGAATCACATTTATATTCCTCTAAATTAACATTTTTGTATAGCACTTGCGTTATTTGAATGCAAACTGTAGCGTGATCTTATAGCAAATTTAATGAAAATATTTAAACATGTCTAGCCACTGAAAATTATAAAACTATATTACTTGTGTGTATTAGAATAGATATTTTTTGAAACATTCAGAATAGTTCCATTGGAAAACGCGTAACGTAAAATTACTATCAATTCAAACATTTTTTAGCAAATAGTATCATCAGTTTAATAAGTCTGTAATGTAAAATTTTGTTATCATAAACTTTGTCAAAATATTCACCGTATATTCTGGCGTGTAACGCGCACTGGTGTATAACGTGCACCTGTAATTTCAAACCACATTTATTAATTTGTATGTATATTCGTGATATAACGCTCGCCCTTTCCTATACGAAGAAATCTAAAAGATACAAGTGCTATGCACTTATCTTTTGAAGTCTTTTATTCGACGATTGTTCTCAGGCGTTTGGACTACGGTTTGCTGAATTGAAGAGCGTGGTGCATTTAATTATGGCAAAGCACACTAGGGCTATCTGCCTAAGGGGAGGGAGGCCTTCGTGGAGGATTTTCTAAGGGAAACTGGCTCGTATACACGTTACACACGGGGAAAACTACGAAAACGCCCATGCAGCCAGCCCGTTCGCGGGATTCGAACCTCGGACCGAACCACCAGTGTTCAGCGACTTTACCGCTCGGCCGCTGGTGGGCCTGAATTGAAGAGCGACAAGAGAAACAATACGTGTGGTGGGGAAATGCTTGAGAGAGTGATTAATTCTGCAAAGAAGGTGGATTGTATTCAATGCAGATGTGGATATTCACTGCAGTGTATTCAATGCAGATCAAGAATGTTATCCTACGGTTATGAGAAAAGAAGGACAGCATTTCGGGTAAGAATGCCATTCCGACGCAAATGAATTCGCGGATTAAGATGTTTCATCACTCTGAATATACATACGCCGAATATACGGTAATAAAAGATCCAATTTTTGAATTTTATATTAAAATGTTGGAGTATTCATAAAAATGTACCATTCATTCTTTTAATCAAAAAAATAATTAAAAAAAAAAGCTATTTTTTTGTTATTATGAAGAAACATTCGAAACGTTTACGTATTATATGCTAGATATACAATATGGTTAAACTTAGAACTAGACATTCGTCTTAAAAATTAATAAAAATAAATACGGTTACTAAATTTAGGAAAAACTATTTTCTTACATTAAAATCCTTGTTTTCAACTACACAATTGATATATACCATAGTATGGCTTAAAACAGTGCATAAAATTATTTTCCCTTTACTTTATAAGGTATTTTCTCCCTCCAGGTGAGCGTCCCGGAGAGGCCATTGCTCCTTTTTCACGTCTTCCTGCTTCAAAATAACCTCTCTTCAGTGGCGCTTGAACTACAATGTGGTGAACGATAATTCATCACCACTGGGATTTGGCAACTGGCTGTCGTAATTCCCAATCGCCCTTTAAAAGGAGAAGTATGTATTGTCTCCTTTCTTCTAGCATGCTTTTGGGATCTAACGGTAGCACACTCGGGGCGTATTCGAGAGGTCCAAGTTCGAGTCCTGCCTAGGGCATTGCTTATTTTTCACGTCTTCCTGCTTCAAAATAACCTAACGACTTTGGAACCTTTTCAAAAATTCTTCAATTTTGATATATAGCTATTAGTGGAATAAATATAGAAACTTGAAATATAATATAAAACACATAAAGAAATTAGAAGCTTCGAATATAGTATCAAACGCAGAAAAAAAACTTACAGCTTCAAAATGAGATTTCATTGTATGCAGCTTTGCTGAGGATAATGAGGAATTTATTCTTCAGAGAAATTTAATGGATACTTATCAAATTTAATGGATACTTATCAAAAAGTTCACTTCCTTCTTTTTTGCCCTTAATTTCCATCATTAAGCAGAATATCATAAACTGCGTAAAACCTGTCACTGATATATATGCATAATGACAGCTTAATGACAGTTCAGCAAGAAAATTTAGTTTCATAACAGATAGAAATATTCTAATATGAAAATTCACCTTTCACTTAAATACATGTTTTATAGGAAAGAAATAAGATAAATCAGGTGTAATTAACATAATATGATCATTAAAAGGAGACTCTAAACTAAAATGTATCAAAACATTAACATTTTGTTTTGTTTAAAAGTTGGCTGTATTATATTCTAGGTTTTCCAACATTGCTTTTTCTCTTTTGAAGTAAATGCAGTTTCTGGTATGAAATATTTCAAATTACTTTCATGGTAACCCGAAGATCTGACTGATTTGAGATCGTTTTATAGGATAGTTTTAAAGTAATAAGAGCTTTTATCTTAGAATCTGAAATCATTTCCTTATTTTAAACTCGGTATCTTTAATACATTAGAAAAAATACTGATTTATTGAAAAATAATATTACATAAGAAATGCGAAAAACCTAAATATGTTTAATTCTGCAAGATATGACCGACACAACTATTGGTGTAGATGTTTCAAAAACAGCAAAATCCTGTTCGTGGACTTTATACACAAAACATGCATATAATTAAATTTAATTTTATCCTGACACATTAGAAATATTTACATTCTCTGGGAATAACAGTGAATATTACTAAATACTGATATTATCCATCAAACACGATTTATCCTAAAATATAAACATACCTGCTAAATTATTCTTAATCAGTTAACCTAGCTCTGTAAAATATCTCAGTCTAATTTAATTTCTAAATAAATACAGTCAGATTTTGATTACTTTTTCTTAAAACTTAATTACGATTTATTATATTTCATGGCAGACTTTCTAAAACCCACGAAAATGTAATACTATCGTAACTTTATAACCTTAGCATTTATGAAGCTAAGCATTCCTTTGAAACTTGCTTTTTTTCCTCCTAAATGCCGGCACTAGCCACGATAAGTTTACGTCACTACTACTAAGCGGTGGCTATATTATTATGGAGGTACCTAACAGGCGGCTACCGTTACCTCTTATGAAGGGACAGATAATTTACATCCATGCCTTCTACGAACTTCGGGGCTCTTCGATATGGCAGTCATAGTCATTAACTAATTTCCTGTATGGACGGCAGGTGTTGTTATTAATGTCAGTAAATTTATCTCGTAACAGAAACACGCCCACAGAAAAAAAACTTCATCATTGGAACCATCCAAACGTATATTTATTATTGGCTATGGGTACACTGCGTGATGCACGCAGCTCCTTTTTACCCTCATATTACAAAGAATGGATCCTGGAATTCCCCAATCTGCTGGAAACTTTCTATACTGTATCACTTCACCATCCGAAAACGTTTTTTCAACATTTTTGATTCTTTACAATTTCACTTTACTGGATATGATGTCACAATCATTATTAAACACCTCGAACGAAAATCCTGTTTTTGTGTTTATTGTTACCAGACAACAGATCTGGTGTCCTGTAAACATAAAAATTCTACTCTTTGAAAAAATATATTTAGTGAAAGCCTCATGTGCAAGGTCAATATAAACACATAACTATGCCTCTATTAAATCTCTCCTTTAAGTACACAGATCTTAGGGTGATGTAAATGTATGATGAAAAGACGTGAATATATATACGACTTCCATTATTCCTCTAAATTTTATATTTTTTATAGCAACATTTTTTCACTTCTGACATTTTATTTTAAGTAGATTATTGTACTCTCGGTATCTTGAATATTTGTAGAATAAATTCTTAAACTTGAAGATATAATTAAGTTATCATAGATAATATTAATTATAGTAAACTTGGAGATATAATATTAAACTTGGAGATATAGCTTAACTGCTCAGCTTAATAAACTGAGATCTGTGTTACATGATCAGACTGCAGTTTATTTTTCTGTATTTAAGATCTTTTAAATTTAAAATTTTTAAATATTTTTTAACTTTCTTAAATTTTAATGTTAAAGCTATTCAGGTTACATGAAGATTTCATAAATTTCGATCACAAAAAAATTAAGTGTTTATCTACATAATCTGTTAGAAATAATTTAAACACTGTGTGAATTAAACGCCATTGCAGTAAAATTGTTTCTAGCGGAAACCTAATGCGATGTTTTAAATTTACTAGTGAAATCGAAGCTTTCAGTTTGAAACTTAGTTATAAACAATTTGAAAGCCATTTAAAAGCAATTTGAAATCTTTATTTATATTTCCTCACAAAATAACAATTATTAATCTGTTACATCAGGTCAGCAACTCATATAATTATAATAACTATTCGATATTCCAGAGAGTGAAATCGCTCTTGTAAAGATTGAAAAAGTCAAATGTAACCAATATTCTCTTTATCTCATCTTATATCTTATGATAACAGAACAAAATTGCAATCAGTAATATGGGTATAGATTTACTCACGTAAATTAAATGCTACGTTACCGACTTGTACATTTAGTTGTTCCAGACATCATGCCGCCTTACTACTTTTCTCATTTTTACAAATTTATTACATGAAATATATCTAGGAACAACACTAATTTAAGAACACTAAGAAAATTTTTGCTTAAGAAATGCGAAAAAGATACATTTTGCTTTGAGCAACGAATAACGGTTTGTTTTTACATATAATCAAAGCCACGTATTTTTTTTATATTTTTTAATCTGAACCTGCAATTACGATCTATTCGTGAACGTTTATAATAGTGGGTAGAAACGTTCAGGTGAATATTCATTATCAAAACGCAACAGAAGCAATTTTGTGTTAATTTGCAGTTCATTGCAGATGAATTTATTAAATATTCATCTTTAGAGACAGCTACGACGGAAAACAAATATCAGTTTCGTGAATATACTTTTCTTATTAACAAAGTAAAATATAGTATATTATCAGATATTTTCTTATAAGTAATGTTTATTGCAACAGTTTAAAAATACGTTTGTTGATGGACATAATTAAATCCCTTCATATCCACCTTATTATGCAGATTATGTTTTTCTAGCCTTGTCATTACTGCAATGCAAACATATTCTTTAGGCAAATCATGCAATGTACTGAATTTAATAAACTTACTAATTAAAAAACAAAATGACACAATTTTCAGTAGCGCAAAGAAATGAAAAGATGTGTTTTATAGAGATAGATGTTTTGTGCTACCATGTCTTTGAAAAAGGAATTAATATGAACATCTGAAAAACGAAAAGATGTAATTTGTTTTAAATTTGTTACAATAAATTAATTTTCGAAAATATTAGGTCAATGAGGAGTTGTCTATTTGTCCTTAGTTTTCTAGAATTTGTTTAGTCTGTGTGATAGAGAAGTCGACCAGATTTTGCAGTCTTTACAACTGAAAGAGCTAAAATGGAGTCTTTGATAAAGTAAACGAAGTTAACACTAACACTGAACTTCAACTAATACGCATCTCCCTCAAACAGAAGTTTTGTCAAGCATGTGGTCAAGTATACACGCTACTGTTGTGACTAATCTCACTTGTCTGAACCTGTCAGAACAACCCCACGAAATTCATCATTGCAAGAGGCACAAGATTACGCCTGTCGTTGACGAGAGTCTTGGGCACCATATAGGTGATATTGCCATGGAAGTAAGAATAAAAGGAGGCACCATCCCCGCACTACGCCTGACGCACTGTTTGCTGCCAAGCCTTGTTCTCCAAAGCGGATGGGTTTTGTTTACATCCACAGCGTATTGACATGGGTTTGGTGGTACTTCCACTACTGACAGTTTCACACAAATCGAAAAGCGGGAACACTTCCGCATAAAATAAACATTCACTATTGGATGTGTAATAGCAATTTGTATAGTTTAGTAGCATTTAGAGAAAAATCACATCTTAGTTATTTTTCGGTAGCTTGCAATAGCGATCTAAGCTACAGGACGACAAAAGTACAGATTTTAGCGAAATGTTTGTGTTATGTTAAAAGAATCATAAATGCCTTAAGGTACCTTTAAAATATCAAAATATCGCAAGCATATAACCCAGTTTAATGCTTAACATTTTTTACAACTAGCTGGTATAAGCGTAAAAATTTGTATACTTATTTCGAAACCCTTGATAGTGTATTTGCTACTTTTCTTTTATGTTCCAAATATCAAAATATTTTAAATAAAATATATTTTTATCATCCACACGATAACGTAACATTAAAATTTTTATTGAAGAGGAATAAATAGTTACTCATTTTAAACTCATTATTTCATTTTTACATAACTGAAGAATAATCACTATAACTGAAAAAAGGAATTACCTCCAGAACCTGCTCTGCTGATTTACAAACATCCGTGCCTTCTCAGGGATTCGAACGCAAGCACGGTACCTTCGGTACGGTAGTCATTGTCACTAACCACTATCCATTACAGTACTTAAGGTAGAAGCCTAAGCGTATTAATCATAGTACAACTTGTATTTTCGGTCAGAGATTAGAATTTTGGATTTAATTTGAAGCAAAAGCATTTAATTCTGTGAACAGTTTTTTAAATAATAGCATTAACAAACATTAAATTGAGCACTTTCGTAGAGAGTCTACCCTTAAGGTATTTTAGAACCTCCACATTTGTTATTGCCTTGCGGCAAACAAAAATCCGAGATAACAATAGTAATACAACTTCTAAACCAAGTAATTTAATCATTATCAAACAAAATTTCTTTAGCTACTTAAGAAGGACGAAATATTTTAAATTTTAACAACCCAGTTAAGAGCGTAGAGGAAAAAAAAAGGTTACCTAACTTTTTTTCATTTTCAAATTAATCAACATATTTACTCAGTACGAAATAGAAACCAGTTTTACATTATAAGCTTTTAGTTAAAATATAATAATAATGAACTTATTCCCTCTGGGTCTAATCTTCGCGCAGGAAGATTGACCAGTAAAAGAAGTTCAATGCAACTAAATTCGCTATACGCAAAAAATGTAGTTCATAGAAATATTTAGTGTTTTAATTTCTATTTCGTTTAGATTTTCTCAGGTTTATCTGGAGGAAATACCATATGCAGATTTCAGAGAAAAGGAAATTATCATTTAAACTAAGCATTAAAAATAAATAAAACTTAAACTTGAGAGGAAAGTTATAGGGAAACATTTTAAAAGACTGCTAAAAGATATCTTCAATCAAACTAAGTTTTGAAAGCCACGCTAGAAAAAATATATTCATGTTTTAGAAAACATCCTAATGAGAGTTAACATCGCATCTTTTAACTTCAGTAAACTGCAATATTTCCTCAATGTTCATTTCTAAATAAATTGTTATTTAGGGATGTTGTAAAAGTACTTTCGTATCTTTTGGAAAATAACTAAGAGCGAATTTGTATCAAAACTATTTCCCAGTGATTAATTCGTGTTTCATCTGTGATAGAGTCATTTTATTTTTGAGATTATTTACGGTAGAAACATTAGCTATTTAATCCAAAATACGTTTTCTAGTGAATCGTGCTTTTTATTTCTTTTATGCATCGCAAGAATCCAGAGTAATGTTCAGGAAATGGTGGACGAGAGACACTTAAATTACACGAAAACATTTTTGTATTTCCTAATGAAATGTAAAATTGCAGATGAAGTCTCAAATGACGCTTGTAATGAAAAAGAAATATTTTTTTCATTTATTTTGCCGATACAACATAAAAATAAAACAAGAAGAAACTTTTACATTTCATAAACAAAATGCTGTCGTGCATACATATGTGGTCAACTGAAGTGACAGAATATATAAATATATTATATATATATATATATAGAGAGAGAGAGAGAGAGAGAGAGATTTTATTAAATAGTATATATTACACAAAGATATATATTTAATATTTTCATATTCAAAGGTCTATTTACAAAATATATATTATATGTGCTACTTTAAGATTCAGATCATAAACCATTTGTTTCAAACAAATTGTGTCCGTGGTAGAAAATGGAGTATTTGATAATTTATGCAGATACATTATTTCCTTTACTTTCCTGACTATATATTGTTTGTCTAGCTGGAGAATCCGTTCCAACTAATGTGCATTTTTAAATAATGCTATGCAACAAGTTTTCTTAGCGTTTTAATATTATGTTTATACGGTTTTATAAGATGGCGTTTTATGTAATGGGCGCTAACCGCAAAAACTATAGTCTGTTACTTAACTTAACTTATAAAATGTTAGTTTAAATTAGGCGCTTCAAGGCCGTTGCCAGTCTTTCTCATTTGCGATCGTAACGCTTATCGTCATCATCACATATTCGTACATTCATTTGAGACTGTAGTTCAAGGTCAGCCTTCATTCGCAAGCTTTTAATGAAGAGAAACCTACTCAGCAGAAATAAAGGCGACTAAAATCCTTTATTGCAGCTATGATTTCCACGGTTGCAAAGCAAATCAGGCATTCAAGCGGAGGAAAATAACCTTGAAATTTCTATTTTAAAGAACAGACTGTAATATATCATTTGTTTACAAAGTATCAATATAAAAATGGACACTACATAAACAAATTATACCCAGAAAATATTTCCAAACAAATAAAGGCACTGGCCTGAAATTTTCGCAGCACGATGAATTCCTATATGCAAATATGCATGTAAAAAATTAATTGAGAATGCAAATAAAATCCGTATCACTAATAAAAAGAAATTGAACATCTAAAACCCGCATAAATATATCAATAATCTAGTGTAATTCAAATTTGGTATAAACTAACATCTAAGGTAATATCCTAAACTTTTTCGAAGTAGAATAAGGTATATTCAAAATTTTAGTATTAATATAGAACAAAAAATGAAAATTTTGCAATCTTGAAAGCAACATCAGTGCCAGCAACTGTCTTAAATAATAATAATAAAAATTACATATATTATATTCACACATTTCGATGGCATTAAGTATTTCCTAAGAAACATGAAAAAAAAAATATCCAGCAAAGTTCGCATTTATCAAATTCTGAATTAAAATATCCTTATTCATACAGTATTTTAAGGGGGGGGGGAATACGGAAGGCGAAAGAGAAGGAAAAATTAATCTTTTATCTACAAAAAATAACGAATGAAAGGAACAAAATGTGATTTATGGTTAATTTTAACAACGTTTTTTATAACAATGTTAATACCATCTCAGTGGCGAAGTCGTAGTTCGATTTGACAATGGTCAAAACTAAACAGACACAATGTGTAAATGATTAATAGATCTGCAAATTCAAATAATCAAAGGAACAAAAATTTCTTAAGCAAAATCTTAATACGTTCTCGAAACATTCACCTAATCCTAACCCAAAAATCATTCTCTTTCCTTGGAAATTGCATTTGCGCTTCAAGCTCAACATAAATCAAATGTTGGTTAACCCGGAAAAAAACTAAATGATTAATTGCATGCAAAAACTTTTTGTGATTCTTTGTTGCCTTCAAGCGGAAGACTGTTGATCGAAAAAACAGTATTACTGCTCTTTAATCATATTGTACATTGCCATTTTTAGCAGAAGGAAAATATTTTGGCACATATTCTCGCGCGCTTTGAGCCATATATATATATATATATATATACATATATAATAGATTATATATATATATAAATAAATGTTTTCCTATTGAATTCTTTTTAATTTCATTTGAGGAGCGAAGAATATTAAAATGCTAATTGTTATAATAAAACATTTTCTACTATTTATGCAGTATTATTGTTTTCTATAAACGCATAACCGCTCGAAAAGAGGTTGGGTAAGTTGGGTATTAGTGAGAGCTTTTACAGATAAAAAGTATTTTTTAAATATGTAATAAACTTAGAGAATAAATAATGTATTTTCACAGATGAATATTGTAATATACACCTGTAGAAAAATAGTAATAAAACACCGGTGATGTCTTAGCATGAAAGCTTCATTCAACTGCGAAAATCTAAGAAATCTTGGATTGGCTCATTTTTACAGTTAAAAATGTTAAAGTACATGTACAAAAAAGATGCACATCCAACACATGTCTCTTGGTAAATATCCGTTATCAGTTTAAAAAATAATTGGGAACTGTTTTTGCAGAATAAATTAAAAAATATTAGATGTAGTTTAATTGAAAACATTTTTTTTAATGGACTTGCGCCACTACGAAGGGCGGAAGTAGTGGCCACTTCATTATGGTTGCGACCGTTGCATCTTATGTAGGGAAAGACAGTTACAGTGAGATGCATTTTTTTCTTTATGCATAGTTGAACAGATAAAACAGTTGTCTTAAATTGGAGGCCCAATGGCGCATACGGGCCTCAAAGCAATTTTGCCCGACCAGCGCAATACACCTTTCGAAAATTAATTACTTCAGTAAGGTTATGGAGAGAGGTTTAGAATTTTAATGATTCTGAGTCCAGTTTTTATATTATTTCCATTACTATGTTTAGATAAATACTCGTATTTAATAAATAAATTTTAAAATTTAGTTTAAGAAACCTTTTATTTTAGCAAAAGGAAAAACAATTCCGCCCGTCAGCTGCTTTGAGATCTTGCATTCAGCCTCATGCAATTTGAGTTTGAGACCAATGTACGTATATATGCACATATACATATACGTATACACATATATGAAGAGATATCAAGAAGTTTCGAGATAGGTTTGTAACACACCTATAGACAACAGGGCAAGGCTATATTCACATGCACTGACAGCACCGACCTTCATAAGAGACAACCTTAATAAGAGACATCATCCTGTGTGTGCAGCTGGTGCTATTCTGACCAGGTGAGATACCACATTTGTGATCTCATCTTGGAAAGCAAGTTAGAGCAATGAGCTAATGTGGAATGTTCTGTAAATCCGGGAAGGGACACTTGGCAGGATTCAGCAATGTTCGGCGATGTAGCAATGAGTTTTTCGAGGTGTTTTGAGTGGCACGCGGGCTTCAAGACTGGAAGACGATGAGAGATCAGGGCGAACTTCAACGAGAACAAGGCCCCAAAATGTAGAAACCATTAGGCAACTTGAGCATAAAGATCATCGGAATACAACTGCTGCTATTATCGGTGTGTCATACGGAACAGTGCAGACTATCGACCCTCACGAGTGATTCGAAAGTGCGTTGTGTTGCTGTTAAGTTAGTTTTCATTCTGCTGACCCAGGAGCAAAAGGAACACCGCATCGTAGTCTGCCGAGAACATCTTGAGTGTATCGCGGGTGACCTGCCCTTCATATCGAGGATCATATTACCGCATTATATTCACTCAAAAGACTACCGGCATTGTGAAAGAAAAAATTTAGCTTAAACTACTTTCAGAAGAACAGAAAGCGTTTTTAATACAAATATTCTTATAAATTTCGTACAAATCAATGACAATATGTGAATATTATTTCTTTTTTTGCACTGTAAGAATCACGTGAATATTACTTCTTTTCCTGTACTGTAAGAATCTTTCTAAATAATCATAAAAAATCCGTGGAAACCAAATAAAATAGAAAGTGATCCGCAACAAATCCTTAAAATAAACTAGTTTATAGTAAATTAACATCACATTTTTTATCAGCAACTGCAGACTAATTTAATATAGCATAGCAACTGCATAGAAATTTGTTATTAATTTATGATATTCTATATTTAAATACAGAGTTTTACACATCATAACAAAATCACCGAATAAAATGATTACCATTACATCTATAACATAGAAATCGCCACTATATCGTCCCTACTCCTCTAACCACTATATCGTTTAGGCGGGAATTATTTAATTAACGAAATATTAAGGTTAAAAAAAAGTAAAGTAAATACAGTAAGCGTAATCTACTATACCATATATCATAGAACTGGAGGCATTAATATACGAATTAACCGTACTTCAAATTAAACTTTGATGAAAGAAAAGTCCCTTATGGAAAATGGAAAATAAAGCACACAATTATAAGTTTTGTAAATCAAAATTAATTAGAAGATTTTCTACATATAGAAACATCAAAGCACTATAAATGTATGGCAAAAGCAGCTCTAATTATAACTCTTACACTAATGCAATAGAGATTCCTCATCCCTAATACTTGCAATTAAGAAATGTTTGCTCTGTTAGTTTAAAATAATGGAATGTCTGAAATAGTCTGCAATTGTACATTAATCATAAACCCGATGTATATTATTCACTGAGTTATCAATTTTAATTTCAGAGTCTTAAGTCCTTGAATGTGGGTTTTTTGTTATACTCTTCATTTTATAGGATATATGTAAATAATTTCCTTCTGTTAGCTATTAAGGTTATTGTCTTCTGGAAACAACAGATAATAACTGATAAAACCTCTTATAAGTAAATTACACATTCTCAAAATATATTGTAGTTTTAAATGCAACTATGTTACATTTAGTTCTTATGAAAAATGTACATAAATTATTATTTACAGTTATGTGGAACTTTCAAAAATATTTATGACGGATCAATGGATATTTTTACGGTTTTTTATAACAATTATCATATTATAAGATAGCTATAAATATGCTTTAAAATGATTCGTTTAAACGAGAAATTCAAATAAACTGTAAACTATAGCTTATATGATACAATCATATATGATAGTTCTTAAATATCTCATAGCATTCAGCTATCTACGAAATTAGTATTTTCGTTTTATTTTGCTTGCTGTAACGTATTTGTTTGAAGGGCATTATTGCTAATTAATTGAATGTAATACTACTAATTAATAATTAAAATATATGAAGATAGAGCAACGTATTGAGCCAACATAAGTTCTTACCGACATTTACTCGTATTTAAATGCAAAATTTACTAGGGTAAATAAAAAGGATTAGGGAGCATAATAATAGTTGCTGAAATTAATTAATCGAATGTGTAGTTAATATGCATTATGAAAAAGTATTTATTAATTTACTAATACATTTTTGTATCAGCTTTTGCACTGTGCATTGCTGTACGAAGTGTATTGTATTTCACTACCCGTTCTCTGCATCCATGTTGTATGTTATAATATTCTACTGTGTATAGCGATGTTGTATTATAATATTAGAATTAATTAATCTATGTATGTAACCTACAATGTTACGGCTGCCTACTCCAGTTAAACAGTTACACATATACGGTATCCTAAGATGGGTTTCTCTCGCCTACTGCGCAGCTTTACTGGAAACACTTATCCTCTTACTGGACGTTTTTACACCGGATAATGGCAGACGTGAAGGTAATGAATTGAGGACATATTAAAATAAGCAATTATTATGTAATTGACCCATAGGTTCATCCCTATTAGGAAAGCATCTTGTCGAGAAACTTACGAAGGAATGAGTCTTACATTTACGTTACAAATGGACAAAACAAAACATTAAATATTGTATCCAACAAGTAGCCGTATTTTACATTAACTGATTAATTAAAACCTGACCTTCTTCAGTGCCCTTAACTTCGGTTCCCTCGAGTTTAAATAAACTTACTGTTGTCACTACAAATCGAAATTCATTTGCATGCAAATTCTGATGGGAATGTAAATCAATTGCTCGTTTACATCAAATATCGCGAGAAAAAATGTTCCGGATAAACAACGTAAGGGGAAACATTGTCATACAAAACAGCGGTGGAAAAAATGTAGAAAGAAGGAAACATCGCAGTTCTAAAACGTCACCATAAAAACATACACAGAGTCACAAACAATTAGCACTTAGCAGTACACATCACAACAACTATCAGTTTGTGTTCATCAATGCAAATGGCATACTTGTCCTGTCCATTCTATGCATATTCCTGTCTGATGAATATAAACTACTCATGATAAAGAAAATAATTTACTTATACATTTATATATGAGCCCTTATATAATTAATGTACTTAACGCATTATGCTCTGTTATATGAGTTGCATTGTCAACGACCTAGTTACAGTATTCTGTTGTATGTTACTGTATTCTGTTGTAAATTATGATGTATATAATCTTAGGCCCAGTGAATCCATATACGTAATCTACAGTGATGTAACTGTGTGTTGCTAAATAAATAAATGCAGATATACGAGATATGTATAAGACTGGACTTTGTTAACGTACTGCTCACCTCTTACTGCAAACTCTCGGCTTTAAAGCCTCAACGGATGTTTCGACACCAGATGGTGGCAGACGTGGGGCAAGACCGCTTAAAGTACAGTAAGTAGGTAATATTCCCGTCTTCCATAAAAAGGTTAACAGTTTTGATTACAGAACCATTCCTTATTCTATTATCCATATTCTGCTTTTGTTGAAAGTTTTGTTATTTGTCTATTTCCGTTACCAGTTTGTCAACAATTAACAATTTTGATTACAGAACCATTCCTTCCTATATTATCCATATTTTGTTTATGTTACAAATTTTAAGCTGTTCTCCAATATTAATAGTTTAGTAGTCGTGACGTTCATCGGGTTCAATCCCAAGCGAACGCAAGTTTGGTCCACCAGCAGCAGAGAGATAAGGTCGCTGAACATTGGTAGTTCAGTTCGATGCCCGAGGCTGAACGCTAGTAGGTCGCTTCGTGGTTTTCCCCATGTGTAATATGTACACGAGCCAATTTTTTTTTAGAAATTTCTCCGCAAAAGACTCACTTCCTTTAGGCAGATAGACTTCGATTGCTTTGCCATAATCAAATGAACCAAACCAAAAACAATATTATTCTTCTGGAAATTCTGGAAATGACTTAGAATAACATAATTAATGAGTTTAGAAATTTCGTTGCAACTTTTGTCAGACTAAAGAAATTTTTCATTAAAATTTCATTTTCTAAATTTAGATACTTAATACAATTTACTAGCTGAAGAAGAGAAGAATCAGTTTACTAGCTGGTTCAGAAATTCTCCGAGTAAATTATGTTTAATAGAAGAATAAAACTAATGAATCATGAATTCATTAAAATGCATTTTAACCAGTTATTCAGCGAAATATTTATAAAACTCTTCATCGCAGAAACTGTTTTAAATCTTTACACAGCATTTAGATATTTGAGAAGAAATCCTAGATACATCCATTGAAGATTAACACATGTTGCTAATTAGTTTTACTAAAATTACGGAAAGAGAAAACAAAGTTTGACTTTGGTACATTTTGAAATTAATTTGCCATGAAATAAGCTCCTAATTCTAAGAAAGTAGCAGCATCTCAATAGATTATTTTCCCCCCTTATTTTTACAGTGATTTTCATCTTGTGCTTCATCCTCTAAAAGGATCATGCCATCTGACACCAAGAAAGAGCAATCAGTTTTTCGGCCGAATGTTGCTAAAAGAAAAATTGATGAGTTCGACTTTCAAATAGTCGATTGCAGAGAACTTTCTGAAGAAAACATTTCCTTAAGAAGTACTACTTTCTTTTCTTTAGATTTAAGAGTGTGAAAAAGCACAGGGCGAAAAAAAAATGCATGCTGAATGTCTTATTAGTTTATGCGGAGAATCCCCCTCAGGAAAAGAATGCGCCAATGGCCGGAAAATACGAGAGGGGAAAAGTTAGGCTGTGCCAATTTGCATGAGCTTCGTTTAGGTATTGATGCTAAAGTTTCGCACTACACTTCCCACACGCAAATGCAATCGTGCTGTCAAATATTCCGTTCCTTTAGTTTTCGGGATGGTGTTATGCTGATTGTTTCGAGTAGGATCTTCAGGTTATATTAACACTCAAAACACGTACTGCAACCTATAGGAGTTACAGCACAGCAACAGAATACGTAATGGGCACTTAAAAGCAGGATCAAGATATAGCTTAGACTCGAGAAATCTCTTTTTTCGGTATTTGGAGCACGTAAAATGGCGTTAGAGTCAAATCGTTTGAAAGGAATGCAGATAAAGCACAGTTACAACGTCAATTATACGTTTTGGAATATAAATTTCCTCGCGCTTGATAATATATATATATTTTTTTTAAATTTCTGTAAAATAACGGTAGGTGAAACATAGAAATACATTGAGAAGTTGCTAGTCATAAAATATTTTATGGCTTTAAAATATCGCTGTATTTCTTTGCAACATAAATCAAATTACTTTGACTTAATAATCACAATGTGCGCACAATGTATTTATTGTATGGACATCATAATCACAATAAATAACAATATACGAATGCTTATTTTCAGAAAAAAAGTACTCATTTACAGTGTATACTTCGCGAAAAACACCTGCGAGTAATTTCAATGAATTCATGATTTATTAGTTATACAGAAACACTTTTTAAATGCTTAAAGGACTGACACTTGCTTTTTTCATTTTCTTCAGGAATAAAGAGTTTTTTATTTCTTTCACCCCTAATGCAGAATGGATGCATCTGACTCATTTAGCAAACTGTAAAATATCAAAAAATAGAGAACATATTGAGAAAAACATATGAAACACAGCTTTACATTTTTTGGTTTGATACAGAGAATCCGGATTGCTTTCCGAAATTTTCTTTTGAATTGCGCCAACAGTAACGATTAATTGATGATAATAAGCGTTTCTTAATGCAGGAATGGGAAGAAACATCTGATGGCTTTATAATGAAATTAAAAAATAGTATATTCAATAAATGAACTTAAAATGATGTACCGCTATAGTGAAACGAAGATAGAATTTGGTTTTTCTACTCACTTGTAAGGATAATTGATTCTGGTTCTTGACAATAATATTTTTCGCATTATTTACATTATATTGCGTATGATATTGAACCGACATCACAAGCTTTTCATTATTTGTTACAATAGGGATGTTTTTCACGTCATGTACTCTACAGATCATAGTGTGTGACGACTTTTGCTTTGCTTCTTTCAATTATCCCAACAGAGAAATTTCGAGATAGGCGCAATATCTGGAGAAAATGACATCACGTCTCTAGATCATAAAGCTGGACTTGGATCTTGTAAGAATAAAAGTATAAGTCCTTGACGATATGAATAACACTTTACTTTGACCTACGAATAACCCTAACATGCTGTTTAATGGACTTTCTTAGACTTTGGTTACCTGCATTCAGTATTCAAATAGTACTTTCATCCGTATGAACAGAACTACAACGATTAGTAGTTTTATGTTACATTTAGAAATATTTCCTAAAAACTTCGACAGCCATTGAAGAATTTATTATGTGTTTCTTGACAGTGTGTCGCTTTGAGTTCTGTTTATTTAGCTTTGAATCGCCGAATAAACTCCTATGGATATGCAGCGGCATTTCAGGAAATTGGTTTTTCATAGCCTAATTTTGTTGATAAAGTTAGCATTAAAATGAGACTATTACAAAGCTATATATATCTCCTCCAGCTCTGCCACTTTATAATCAGTAGTCTCGTTTAAAACCATGAGACTTTTCTGCCGTTCCCTGTAAAATAATAATTCTTTTAACAATGAATTGATATATATTCACTGAAAAAATCGATAATACATTAATACTGATGTTTACTTGTGCTACTAATCTATTAAAATAAAGTATCATTTCCATTTTGAAAGAATATGAAGTTTAAAATATAAAAAACGTACTTTTCCATGCACAATTAGTATATAAAAATAGGAATATAATTATACTTGTAGAGTTAATTGAAAGAGTAACTATCAATAATAGATTTTAGGGTAGTAAACATTGTAGTCTAGGTCTACAAAAAATAACAGTTTACAAAGCTAAAAAAAGAATGGACTTTTAAGAGTAAAAACTATGGTAAGCAAATATGTTTGATGGCATTTTTCCTTAATTTAAGAATATAATGGGTTGAAGATAAGGATTGATATAAACGAAGATTATATTTATTATATTTACTCGAAAATAAAGCCTGTCTTATAGCCCAAAAGGGCGTTAGCCGAAATGGGTCTATAAACGGGATTTTGCGTCGTCCTATATAAACGGCTGTATCACGTTTCAAATTATTGCTACCAAATATTGTCACTCTACATTATTTTTAAAGAAATTAAATAATGAAGACTGTGCATGTATGTATGTATATTTCTCGCGCTGTGAAAAAATGGCGGTACCTAAGGCCATCAAATTTTGAATAACGTAGTTCTCCATACAAACATGTGAATCTGGAAGTTCAAATTTTGAATTTCAGATTTTATAGAGTTTTTGATCAACAAACTTAATAAGATCAAGAAGAATACATTTTCATCTGCAGTTCGCGAGACTGCCGTAGAAATTGTAAGGATATATGTTTTTAAATATTTTGTGATTTTTCTGTTAAACTGAATTTTATATGTCAAGCTCAAAGAACATGATATTTAATTAATACATTTATTACACAAAACGTTAATAATAAAAAAAAAAAAAAAAAAAAAATTGCGAGCCATCTTACTAAGGAAGCTGGGCTGGTATGACAAACTGAGAAAAGACTGAAAAAAATATAAATATATATGCCGACACTTAACACTACATCGGGAGTTCTAAACATATGTTGCTTTTAAAATTTTTGTAATTTTACTGTCGATTGTATATGCCGCAAAGGCGAATAAAATGGTGCTTAATAATGAAGTTAAGAAAACAAAAGAAATTTGTTAATAGGAATGAATGCAAATGAAGACTAGCAGACTGCGAGCTCAACGAGAGCGAAGAAAAACGTAACAAAGCGTTCTGAGCGACCGTTAAAATCTGAACCTTATCAGAACTTTTTTTGTTGCTGTTTTTACTATATTTTCGTTTAAAATTTGGTAAAGTCTTATAAATATGTACTATGATAAAAGCAAATTAGTGCAAGAATTCAACAGAATTACTGCAAGACAAATATATATTCACCCACATTTTTATTCCTTAAGATTTACCCTAAAATATAAAGATAATCTTAAGGTTTTATTTTACAGTAAATACAGTGTTTGGTATTAAGGAAATAAGAGCAGATATTCTTTTATTAATAAAATTAATTATGTACTACTCGAAGATGATTAAATGAAGATTAAGAAAACTGTAAGATTAGGGAACAAATGAAAAAAAAATGTGTGCAGCGCTTACAAAATGAAACGTAGTTACAGTTTTCGACTTTAAATCTTAGCAGTAGTAGTATGCTTTAAAACTTTAGATCACAAAATAGTGCAAAAAATTATGCCGGTGGGAAAATTTCCGAAAACAAATTACAAATTTTACATGGCCCGCGCCAAGTAAAATGTTAAATTAAAAAAAAATACTGTTAAGTTATCATTTCATAATTGATAACTGTTCGTATCTTTACGGTAAAATTGCATCTTAATCTGAGAAAAAGTAGATGTATTTTTATATTTATTACCAACTATTATCGTTTCATCTTAGACAAAACAAAATCCGATGGACAGACACCCCATGACCTTCTTGCATGGCATATTCAATTATGCACATTTTTTGTTACATTTAATTTAAACTTATTTCCACGAATTTCATTAGACGTATATTCCTCATTCAATTAATTCAATTCTCACTTCATGGAAAGACAAAAATACATAAAAATCAAAATATCAAAATATCAAAAAATTATAAAATACAGAACATAAAACACCATATACAGTTAAAACGTTTAAAAAACAATTTTTGAATTAAAATTAGAGTTCTTTCGCAAAAACAAGCAATTTGGGCAGTGTGCAGAAAGACAGATTTTCCGATGCACAAAACTGAAATTTCGCCTTTGGTCCCACAAGCAAAAAGACACTGAAGGTGCAGAAACTGACTTAATTCACTGTTCTACTTAAGAGTTTCGAACATAATCAAATGGCGCCTTTTTTTAGGCTTAGCAGCACTGAAACAACTTTTAAATTTAAATAATTGATAATTCTACAAGTAGTGCATGCAGATTAAGTAAAGGCATAAAAATCTAAAGCGGAACTTAAAAACAACATAATTAAATCACTTAAAAAAAAAATGCACAAAAATACCAACATATAAGACTAACGAAACTGAGCTTACCGAACCGGGTAAAAGAATGACTATATATATTTATATACTTTTAGTGCGACCGATTGCAATTGAAAACGGAGGTGCACTACTACATGTTATAGCAGTCTCATGTACGAAATTGTAACGTTCTGAGGTTACTCGTTTTTGACTTATGCGAGATACAAGATAAATACATACATACGTACAAACGTAAGGAGAAAATCTCTTGTGAAATCAATTTTAATCCATTTTACAATCACTTTTGGAAAAAAGAGTCCTTTATCATGTCTATACGTACAAATGTTACACAAAACATCGTTCCAATGACTCAAGAGAGGGCAAAATGAATATTTTCGTTGAAATATGATACCCGAAATTTTTCACGATTACAATATTTCCTTTACTTCGTAGAAGGCAGCAAAACATTGCAGTCCTTTCTAACTGACTTTGGTGAAAATATTTATTAATTACATCTTAGAGAAGTTTATACATAAAAAAGGACGCATTTTTACTTTACGAAGAATTTGTAACAAGTTACTATTTTAAAAACCAAAATTTCCCTACTCGCATTGCTCATAGTATTTTTATAGAGTTCTTAACTTTTGTTTTAAGAAACTTTGTAATTAAATATTTATTTCTAAGATAATATATAAGAAACTAAAACCTGTAGTCATCTTTCCGGCACCTTATATATATATTCTTCATGAATTTAGATGGTTCTCATAAATTCAATTTCACGATCCTTTGGATAATTTGCATCGACTGTCTAATACTAAAACCACAAGATTTCGCTTTTTTATGGGTTTTGCTTATTTTTAAACAACTTCACGTACAAGCAGCATCAAACAGGTAATAAAGCGTGTGGCTTTTGTATATGCACCCTCAACTCGTTCTTCAGCAGAAAACTACCATTAATCTAATCACCCAGAATCGCATATTTTAAGTAAACAATGAGACCAACCAGAGTGCTTTGAGAGGCGCTCACTGAGTTCCTAATTTCAATTTAAGTACCCTATTTTATGACTCTAAAAGTGATTTGCATCCAAGTGATTCTCATGTTTGATGGCAAAAGATCTTCTCTTCTATTGTGTCTTTAAATAATATCGCTGGATCTTTAAGAAAGTCGTAAAATTCGATTTATAAAAGATACTATGTTAAAGTGGAGCACTTAAGTAAAAGATCTTCTCATACTCGTTTCATTAAAAATAAAAACACGTTATGTTTAAAATGGATTTTTAGCATAATTTGTGTCGCTTTTCAGTGAATGAGAAACTGCAAGGTTTAGGGTTTCAGTAAGAATTATAAGAGGGAAGCGGGCGCCATAAAGAAGGTGTTGTGTTTTTCATATCTTCTTCAATCTTCCTATCGTTAGTGATTTTAGTAACTGGAGAGCTTGATAAAATAGGAAATTTAAAAACAAATTCAGTAATATGTACACATTGCATAAAAAAAGGGAGAGACAGTTCTATGTATTCCGTTTGCTGAGCCGATTGACGAAAGATAGAATATATATTAGATTTATATATAGCATTCCTTTAATATAGATGTTTAGATACAAAATCGAACTTTTTATGAAATGACAAAATTATCTTTTTTTCAATACTTCGATTCCAAGACTCAAATTATGCCTAAATATTACATTTTGTAAAATTTGATGAGAAACTTACAGAGAAATTTTAAAATTTGTCTTCGCGCACTTTTTCAGTTTTCGCAAATACTAATCTACTTAACGAAATTCTTCATTTTATGGCAACCAATTTTTCTTTCCTTTCAGTGTGCTCGAACGCAAAAATAGGAGCACCGTTCATTCTTTCAAATAATTTTAATAAAGTTCATAAACCATATTTGGCGTTATTATGGCTTATAACAAATTTTTAAGCTTAAAAACTCGCACTATATATATTCACGCATATCTATGAAAATTTTTAATAAAAAATTATAATGTTTTGCAGGTATGTCTATGGATATATCTACTTTAAGATGACGGCAAAAATTTTATAGTTATATTGAAACATTGATATCGAAAAATTAGTAAAAATTACTATAAATTTCAATTCTTAAGAATAAATCAGAAAGTACCTGCGAATTTTATTTGGATTGAACCTAAATTTTTCAATTGTGAAAAAAGGAATCCGATAAGTTCAATAGAAAAAGAAATATTAATAAATATATACATGTATTCTAAAACTATTATGTTAGTTTTTGATTAAAAATTCAAAATAAAATTCAGTAATATGTCCACATCTCACAAAAAAAAGGAAAAAAAAAGCAACAGTTCTGTATTTGCCTTTCTACTGAGCCGATTGACGAAAGTTAACTTGCGTTTTTCATGTCTCAGAGCATTTGGCTCGTCTTTAATGCGCATCCTTCACCATATTCCACCAAAGAATTATGAACCTAACAAATTATTAGTGTGTAATTTAACTGCAGTAATAAACAAGAAACCAAATAAATTAAAATTTATAGGTAACGTAGTCATTAAGAAAACAAAATTCAAAGTTAACAAAAATATCTGTACTTGCGAGCTTTTGAAGTAACATGGGTATTTAAAGCAATGAAAACCCAGTTTTGATTCCTCCTAACAAGTCTCGTCTCCAAAGCTTTAGGTCCCGAGACGAGAAGTCTAATAATTAATAAAAAGCCTAATTATTGAAGAGCATGTACCAAAAGGAGACTCGGTGGAGGATAATTTCTTAATCTTACGGCGTCAGTTGCTTTTATTCGCAATTTAGTTAAACTTTATTCAGTTTGATGAAGATAAACTGATCAATAGAAGGTAGAAAAGGATTAGTATAAAATAATTTATCAACTAGATAATCCTTATAATAATACTTTAATAATACCTATATGCTTTAATGCCACATGCCACATACATTAAATGTATTCAATACTGTCGTTTCATTTTGTCAAAAATGCTTGTATCAATAGCTAGACAAGTTCGATAGTTACTATAAAATTTCTACAGTTATAAAATTGCAACAGTTATTATAAAAACTCATTCACGCAGACAGTTTGAAAACGAATCAGCAAAACATAGTTGCAGCTGCAAGGCTGAAAATAATGTTAATTATCAATTTTTCGTTTCGTATTACTTAAGCATAAAAATTAACGTATGTTGCTTTGTGAAAATTTACCTAGGGAAACATAACACTTGTAACAAGTAATCCAGCATTAAAAAAAAATTGCTAAATACACAATGGGATATTTTGACTGTAAATCCATTACATTAGTCTTGCATCAGTATTAATAATAACCCCTTTACTATTTGAAAAACTTTTAACTTATATATTTAAACGTGGAAAATGAATGCTTTTAATCTTTTGCACTCTTCAAATAAATTCCATTTAATGATAAAGAAAACTGATATGCACTTTTAAGCAGCTCATTTTAACAAAGACTCATTTTATTCTATATTTTCGAAACTAAATAAATATAATTATTTGTTTTTACTTTTGTTACATTTTTAACAGAAACATTTTGTTTTCTGCGAAAAGTAATTATCATTCGTGGAGAACTAAAACTAAAGCATTCTCTAAATTAATTTCCGTTTATTTGGGATATGCGAGACAATTATTTTTAGTTAATTTTTCAGCAGCAATCTCTGTGCAGAGAAATATTTAAAGCGTTTTGCAAAATACAAAGAAAATTCCTCAAATTAGCGTAACAAAAGTATATGAATTTGTGGAATATTGCTTTAAGTTGGAACTTGTTTAATGATTTCTGAAATTCCCATTGATTTCTTTATATAGAAATCTTTGATATAAGAAATGCACTACATTTTGTTTCCCTATATCAAAAATTTTAGAAAATCGTTGATTTTTAGTTAAATGTAATGCACTTTCAAAGCTGTAAATGCACTTTCAAATAAAATTATCATTGGTAAATCATTCATATGTGAATATATTATATAGAACATTTTCAAACTTGTTTAATGATTTCTGAAATTCCCATTGATTTCTTTATATAGAAATCTTTGATATAAGAAATGCACTACATTTTGTTTCCCTATGTCAAAAATTTTAGAAAATCGTTGATTTTTAGTTAAATGTAATGCACTTTCAAAGCTGTAAATGCACTTTCAAATAAAATTATCATTGGTAAATCATTCATATGTGAATATATTATATAGAACATTTTCAAAGGAGACCCACATTTCAAAGTTATATTTTATCCGGTCAAGAGTATTTAATCTTCGTTTCCAGAAAGTAATTGCTTTATCTGATTCGTCGCGTAACATAGGTAAGGCTAGGTAAGTCTTTCTAGATAAGGAAAAACATAGGTTTTTTCCTTATCTAATAGTTCAGTTACAAACTATATTTGTAAAAAAAAAAAAAAAAAAAAAAAAAAAAAAATCATATTTTATATTACGCCCAAAGGAGTGTTTTTTCGTTTACACATACATACACATTTCCAGATCATTTGAGTTAAAAACATTTAAAAACAGCATATCTTTAGAATTTCCTATAGACAGCTTTGTAGGCTGGGGATAAAAATATTTTATTCCGCACAGTATGGGATAAAAATATTTTATTCCGCACAGTATGGGATAAAAATACTTTATTCCGCACAGTATGTTGCCACTACTCAATTTGAAATCGTTGAAGTTCTTAAATCAGTTAAAGTTTAAAAGATATGAAATATGTTGTAAGGATTATGCTAATTTTATTAACAGTTAAATTTTAAATTCCTTTCCTGTCAAATTCTTAACTTCAACTTACTACTTACGGCCAGAACGTAGTTTTGGAATCACTCTGAATACTTAATGAGGAGGAGCGGTATTTAAACCGCGAAGTCTACTTGCAGAGTTAGAGAGAATAAAAGTTCCTGATTTGCGCGCGTCTGCCTTTTGGCTACTCTCTCTCTCAAAGCTGTTATTACGCTCGGCCGTACTCAGGCCTTTGATAAGCTTCGTAGTCAAATAGAGTTAAGGGGCCAACTCGATTAAAATCTTGATAGCTTCGGCTATATCTCTTTAGGTAATCTTAGTTTTAGTTTATTTCTTAGTCTTTTAAGTTCAAGTCCAAGTGTCGGCTTTGATTGTACACTCCAAGACGGAGTTTTGTTAAATCTTATTGGAATAATAAAGGGTTAGTTAAACTTCCATCTTTTGTTTCTTGTCACACGAACTTAAGCGATTATTCACTAACTAGTTCTTAAGATTCGTCACTTTCTACAATAACTGAGAAATACGCTAGTGACAACCTTACAAGGTAATAAAACAAATTCTAAATTCAAGATTTGGGCTTGCAGGTGCCCATATTCGGGTAGAGAACTACGTTATTCAAAATGTAATGGCTCTAGGTGTCGTTGTTTTTTCACATTGGATTCGGTATGTAGACGACACTTTCGCGCTTTTTGACGGTTATAAAGAGGATTTATCTGAGATTCTATCTATTATGAATTCAAATGATCCAGCCATCCAATTCACTCTTGAAATTGAATCCAACAATTCCCTCCCCTTCCTTGATATTCTTATAATCCGCAATGAAACTGCTTTTTAGCACTACTGTGTACAGTAAACACTTTGCAGTTTGTTTACCACCCCATGCCAAGTCATGCCACCCTGTTAAGCAAAAAATGGCTTCTTTTTACTATTATGTATTCCGCGCGCTTAAAGTTTGTTCCTCTGAATCTTTGCTTACCAATGAACTTAATTATTTGAGAGCAGTTGCGATTGACCGTGGATTTTCTCCCGTGATTATTGATAAAGCCGTTAAAAATATTTCAGATTCTCATCAAAGAAGACATTCCACTGTTAGAAATAATATTAATGACCTTGTCGTGCTTCCATTTTATCCTTCTGTTAGCTATAAATTGCACGGATTCTCCAGAAATTCAATTTTCAAGTCGGTTTCTTCCCTATTAATAAAATTCACCCTTCTATTCTAAAAGATTGCGTTTCTGTCTTGAATTCTTGGGGAATTTATAGTATATCGTGTCAGTGTGGTTTAAGATATATTGGCTAAACAAAAAGAGCGTTGAAGTTTCGTATCAAGGAACATGAATCTTATGTCAGAAAAGGCGAAATTAACAAGTCTTCAATAGCGTATCATAGTTGGACATTTAACCATAATTTTGACTTTGGGGCCTGCAAAAATTATCCAAAAGGCTTCTTTCCATAGGTGAATTGGATTTTCTTGAGGCTTTTCATATTCACAAAGATTTAGCATGCTTAGTTAGTGATTTTAATTCCAATACAGTCCTTCCTAATGCCTTTAAAATTCTACTATCTTAATTCAGTTACTATTTTTGCCGATAGATGGCGTTACCTCCTCGCGTTTGGTACTACTAGAGGGTATAAAAATCCTTTCAGTAGTTGCTTTCGATTATTCGAAGTTCAGATTTTGAGCATGAAGGTGCAGTTGCCCCTCGCTCCCTATTTTTAACTTCGCTAATTTTCTTGTCCTTTGTGTTACATGGTTGATCAGATACCTGGCTCAGTAAAAGTAGGCGGCCAGTGTAACTCTGATTAAAAATCCGATTATAACCACGTGCAGTGCTGACAAGGACCAAGTGTTTCTGAGACTCCTTCCCCTTTATTTTTCTTCTTTCTAGGTATTTCTTTCTTCTGATGAGGAGGGACCTTTAGCTGCCCTCGAAATCGATTGAGTGTTTCAATATACTTAAGCTAAATACAAGGTTGTTTTTACGATTTTGATTGTCACATTAGCGTATTTCTCTTCTAGTCTATTATATGTGACTGTGCTGAAGAAAGAAGACTTCGAGGGTAAATGGTTTAGACGCGAATTGTCTTCATTACCCAAAATAGCAGATAAAACGTCTAAGCGCCATACATTTAGAAGGCTTGAGAAATGTATTATATTAGTAAGAAAACAATATATACATTCTAAATTCCAGCCAGTGACTGCATTGAAAAATTAATTACGAAGCTGCGGGATCCTAACATTTAGAAATGTTTCTGAATTTAACGGAAAGCCTGAACATGATGCACATTTACCATACTATGCTGATAAATCAGAGATGTGATGCTGGCAAATTAAATAAATACAAAGAATGTGATAATTTTTATACCTTGTCTTGCAAATAGTCGAGGAGTAAAATCGATGTACACTGGTAGTTCCGATCTGGGTCCAACCGGGATGGTTTAGTGGTCGTTTTCATAGTTTTCCCATGTGAAACATGTATGCAAGCCAGTTTCCCTTAGAAAGTAATCCATGAAAGCATCCGTGTCCTTGAGCAGATAGGCATAGTGTGCTTTGCCATAATAAAGTAAACCAAACAATTCTCTATTCGTGAAGGGAAATCGTACTTGAAAAATAAAATTCTTAAAAACTGAATTAAAGAAAAGTGTACAAACAAGCATCAGCTACCTCAACGCTAGATATTATATAAATGCATGCTTGCACTTATAACTCAATAGCTGCATACTCTGCTACCCTTTTGCTTCCAGTTAGCGTCTTTGCATCAGATTGTCATAATGGCACATTTCATATTTATGTACTCTAATACTGAAATACTCAAATTATTAAAAATACGAATTATAAACAGCACTTTAATTTTGATTTAGCAAAGAAAAAAAAAAGTTTGTTTTCTCACTTGAGTTTTGTCCTTTTAATTTCTTACACTAAATTGCCATTAGAAAAAGCACAATATTTTCAGCATAATTCCCTTATGAATCTCGTATCTATCTAATCGTATTTTAATTTTGATCATTCGTTTGATTCATCTTTAGCGATATTTCCTTTTATATCTCACATAAGCATTTTATCAATGGAATATGAGCAAATTCCCTGTCAACATAAATGGACCATTTCTCTGAAAATCTCTGGAAATCAATACGAAATTATCTAGAGGATAATTCTGCGTATTAGAAGCTTCAAACGCAATGATATCAAACTATAAAGATGAAAGAAAATTTAGCACTCTATCGTGGTATCTTTATTGAAAACACATGTGCTATGAGATATGCAAATAATTTTTTATTTGCTTGCGATAAATTGTTGAATAATTGTCCTTTACAATCATTTACAAAATATCCCAGAGCTGCATATTGACAAAAACAAATATTTTCATCGGATACCTTCTTTTGGCTAAACAAGAATAAAATTCATCTGTATGTACGTACCTTTAGACTTTTCTTGTTAAGGTAAAGAAATGCCTTAGTATATCATTTTTCACATATACTAAGTAAAACTCCAACAGTCCTTCAAGACTAATTTTTTAAATCTAATATGAACTCTAAGATATTTATATTATGTTGTTTATTTTGCATTCACAACCATCCAAAATGATTTCGCACGTAATAAGTTAAATGATATTGCAATATCATTATATCTTTATTTTAATATACCTCAGGCGTACTTTTTTGTGATAGATTGCTTAGAATGGTTGCTAATTCTTGATATGATTATCTAAATTCTCCCTTTTTGTAACAATAAGCAAACAATGTTATTTCTATATGCAAAAGACGAAAAAAAGCAGTAACTGATGTAAGAAATCATGATCATAAGAAGAACAATTTTTACTGAGACATTCGGCATATTTGTCCGATTACTCACATATATTTTTATAACTTTAGTCTTGCGCTGATATTACCGATGCTTTCAGGGAAGAAATTTCCATCAATATGATCATATCACGAATAACACGATTACCTTTACAACCCTGTAAAAGCGCTTAGATCGATTTTAGAAGTGTGATTGTTTTTATATGCTTATGGAAAAGCAAGCGAGTGCTACCTGCCTAAGGGACAGGATGCCATCGTGGAGATACTTTTGAGGAAAAACGGCTCTTATCCACCTTACACATTGGAAAAATTATGAAAACGCCGATGCAACACACCCGTTCCTCTGGAATTGAGCCGAAATTGAACTCAGTGTTTAGCGACTTTATCGCTGGTGACCTTCTAGAGTTAAAGACAGAAACTTACATATAACAAGATTAATGAAAACCATCATATTATTTCATATAATGGTATTACGTAAGTTTTATAAAACTATTAACGGATATCATTTGTTTTTCTAGTAAATTCTAATCATTTGAATAGGAAAATAAAATCAGAAAAGAATATACATGATGGATATGTTCTAACTGCTCATTTGATAACGATATTGGCTCAAACAGAGAAGAATGAGGCTTTTTATTAAAATTGCGATGGAAACTAGAACCTGAATTCCTAGAAAACGTATCGTGCCAAAATATAAAGGATAATCTATATTTTGTAGAGTGAAAATAAATGTAAAATATAGTAACTATTGAAAATAGTTCTACAAGATTAACATTAACTTCAAAGTTAAATATAATAGGTAAGGAACAGAGTCTTCCAAGCATTAATAAGCATTAATTGTTTCAAATGCCTGATTTTGTATCTTGTTATCAAAGAAGAAACAAATTTAATTAAATCCATTTAAATTTATTTAAACATATCCGTACCATATGAAAATATCATGAAAGTGCATAATGAAATAAATGAAAATGCATTTTCATATTAATCAATCAGACTGAAAAATAAAAATATAATATTCCTAAGAAATGCATCGATTCCTTTTAAATAGTTTAGTCTGTTAAAATAATAACCGACAGATTAAATGTGAAAGAGTATTATCTTACTTTTTCCGAATGGCAACAGATTCGAATGAAAATAGAAACAAAACATTGAAGTGAAACAACGCAAAATAGTGTTTCGAGACTATTTGGGTTCTTTTGGACTAAAAAGATGAAGAAAATAAAATTTAAGTATATGAATCTTTGCATAAAATTCAGACTTATTTGAAAATTACAAAACACTTTTGAGGCAAAACATAATGTCACATTTTTCAGTATGCAAACTCGGGAATTGTGACTGAATGCGGAAAACCCAGAAGGGATTGCGCAGCACCCGGAAAGCGTTATTTTATGATTTTTGAGAGAGGTACTTCTCCCCTGGATTGAAAATGTGATTTATACAAGTATGCTGAAAATCTAAATTTAGCATGTGCCGAGCGCCAAGTGCGAGTGTCACGATTTACAACTAACACTGCATTGCTTCTGTTTATTATGGCTTTCACTGAAATATGATCAAGAATTATGATTTATTACGAAAATGTATTCAGATATAACATTAGGGTTCCCTGATGCTCTAGTAGATTAATCGAATTTCCACTCAGATGCTTTGAATTATGAACTGTTGCCTTCTGCTCCATTTTCTCATTTTGCATTTGTTAGCTCAGCTTCTAATGCATTGAAGCTTCGCGCGAAACGTAAGTCATAAATGTATATTTCGATCGATATAGAATCAAGTTTCTTATTAAAACTTCACTTTAACTCTCATAGGGATTCTGTATTTGTAACAATTTTAATAAATTTTAATAAATGCAAAATTATAATTTCGTAAACATAACCAGCAGGAAATATTTAGTATAATACCATTTAACTTTATCGCAACAAATTTACTGAAATAACAAGTAGGGTTAAATTGAATTTTGTTCTTTCAGATGTAAATTCTAGCAGCAGAAGTATATATTTATGAATCGTAGTTTGCAGTTCCCGTGATTAACCTGTATAATACGCAAGGTTAGGCTACGACTGATTATTTCATTTCAAATTCTTTCTCAGCTTATTTGTAATTAATTGAAAAATAGTTTTTTAATTTTTATAAAATTTATCGTTGAAGGCCCAGATAGTCTGAGTTGTTAATAGTTTTAATAAAAATACTCCATTTTGTAAAAAAATGTAAGCTATGATAAATCACTTTAATGTGGAGAAGAAAGGCTCTTTATTTCATTCAGCTTCGGAAGTTTTACTTTTTATGAAGGAGTTCTTTGTTTTCATCATCAGTACGAGAAAAATTCTGAGTAAAAATGAACTTAAAAAATTTACATTGTAACGTCGTAACCTCCATAGATTGCTTTAGTTCGGTCTTTTTCGACCCGCCAAGAACGATAAGATTAACCCCAAATTAGCACGTCAGTCTTTGCTTTACTCCAGTAAAAGCGCTTCCGAACTCTGTGCAAAGTTTTCATTATTCCAAAGTGGTTTCCTGTTGACTGCCGTCTAGGTCTTTAAGGATGTCTGGGATCCGAGATCTTGGAAGTATTAGCTGCCATCGGAATGCCTTTCCATCAACCGCTTTAAACTGCCGGTGCAAGACGCTTTTTTGAATATGGAGTGAGGCCCAATATTTTTTTTTGTCGTAGGCTTATAGATCTAAATGTCCTGCTAGGGAGGTTTCCTAATTGAAGACTCCATTACGTAAGGTATGGGTTTAAAATTACAGACTTCCAGCAGGACTTCCCTGACGTCTTCGTCACTCCATGGATTTGGGTCATACAGTATTGAAGATGTAACTTGACGTGCGACAGGATTAACCGGCTTATATTTTTATTTGACTCTGGAATAATATCGGTAACTTTCTGGGCAGGGTCTTCTACACAGGCCGTTGGCGTTTCCGTGTGACGATCCTCTTCGATGAGCGATAATGATATCATAATCATGGAGTCTCTGTACGCATATGCCTATCTGGTCTTTGGGATTCTTTTACTTTAAAAGTCAGGTCAACGATGCATGATCTGTGCGGTGCAGTAGTATAGATAATGATGAAAATGTTTTGCTGTTATAATTATGGCGAGACACTCTTTTCTGGTGACACAGTAATTCCTCTCCGGTTTAGATAAGCATTTGTTCCAGTATTACTACGACTCATACTTAACCGTTTATATCTTGGAACAAAACAGCACCGATACTTTCATTACTCGCATCCGCGTCAAGAATAAAGGGTTTGTCGATCTAAGGATAGGTCAGGATTGTTCGCAAATCTTAAAGCCTGCTTGAATTTATAAAATGCACCCTTTCATTTCTTTGTCCACAAGAACATTTACTTGCTCAGCTCAGTTATCGAAATGCAGCAATTTTTCTGTCTAATAAATGAAATAAACATTCTAAAAAAGTTAAAATATATATATAAGTACTCTGTTTTAATGCTATACTTAACCATAATTGCTATGTACTTCAATACTTATGAGCAAATGTTTTTGCTGCGCATTGCAGTTATAGACAGTCTGAAATGATTAAGTCTACAGAAAAGTGTTATGAAAGCAGGGTGACCTGTTTCAAATGTGATTGAATTATGGAATAGTTACAAAGTGATTTTGGAAAAGGTAAAATATCTTCAGTTTTATTTCAAAACGTAAGGCCTCCTTCACGAATGAAGCATTTTTAGAAACTTTCTAGTTTATTGTTGAATCTAATTTCTATCTATTGTATTTCTAGATAAGTAAAGTTTCTAATTTTTCATTTGAATAAAAACAAGGTCAAAAAAGGGAAACTACAGACCTAGTAATAGAAATTTAGATTGAAAAAGTAAGACTGCCAACCTGGCTTCCCTGCTTATTGTATATTTATAACGCATAGATGAGTCATTTAATTCTATTCCTAAACGTATATAAAACTAAATGGTTGTGTGGATGGTTGATACTCATTATTTTAAATACCAGTTAATCGATCGACTCGAACGTTTCCGTGTAAGTGAGTAATGAAAATTACTAAATTCTGGTTTTCCACAAATGATCCGAAAACAGTATAATCGTTACTACGAACATCCATAAACTTTGAATAATCAAAGAAATGCCAAAAGTGCTTTTCTGTGGTAGATTAATGTGAAACATGATCAGTAGAAGTGGTAATTAAATAACAATCTCTTTAAGGTGACGAAATACAATCTATCCGCCAGTCGTGTACTTTTTGTTGCTAAGAAAGCTAGATTCCTATTTTATTTGAGAAAAGAATGAATGTTCTTTCTTTATTTATCGGAAACAATCTGAGCTTTTAATTGCGATTTTTTTAGTTGCCTCTGAACTGACTACCTATTTTTGCAAATTGATTGAGATATTTCGCCCTTGTGCAGAATTATAAAAAGGATTAGCTTAACGTGGGTAAATAATAGAAAAAATAAACATTTTAAATTATTCCATTATTTGTTACTGAACGATTTTGAAGGAATTTTGACAACAGTTTAAAGCTAAGAAACGTACATAAGACATTTAAGCCTTAACAACAACTGGTTTAGAGAAATTTAAGCATCATTTTATTTTATTTTTATGCCTTCACCGGCGATGCTGTGTAACATAGCTAATAACAGTACTGAGATGAAATACTCAAGGAGCATTCTCAAAGCGAATTAATAAGTCATGCTTATGAAAAAAGGATAATTAATCACTGGCGGCTAATTGCGTCTTTTTATAAATTTTTTCTAACAAACTAGTTTCTAACACCTCTAGTAATATCTAGAGGTATTACTTTTAACAATTATCTTAATTTTTTCGGTATCAATTTAACCGCTTTTCCCTACGGATGGAATAACGTTCTATTAATATTCAGCAGTTTTACTAATATCATAACTTTGCTTTTTTCATTAGTTTATTGAAATTCGTTTCATTAATTATGCAGATATTGTTATTATATTTAATTTAACGTATTCTCCTCGGAATAACAATTTTTTCTACATTAGTATTTATACTGATTTAGGAACGTCTTTTTCTTCTCCTTATTTACTACGTGAAGGATATTATTAAAGTTCTACGGAACCGAAATTACTAAAAGTGAAAATTATTTCTTTTTAGATAAATTTGCGTTTATATTATATTTCTTTCATTTATTATAAACTTTTCCCTTTCTTTTTAATAGATCTGAGAATTGATGTTTTTTGTTTGAAGGAAAATAAAAACAAATTGTAATAATTATTTCTTATTAAAATATTTATTCGCTCGTTCACATTTTTATCCTTACCATATACCATGATATGTATGTCACTTTTTATAATAAGGAGTTATAGATATCATATAACAGCCCCAAACTTCACACTAAATTTTAGAACTATTCACAATAAAATTATGCACAAAATTAACTAATTCTCACACTAAAATTCACACAAAGTTTTAGCAATTTTAGTGTAACTTAAATTTTGATAATTAAAATGGTAACCAATTTTTAATCTAATATTTTATGTGCATATTTAATACAAATAGCCAAGAGGCTGTGCAAAAGGAAGAACACAATTTTTCTTACATTTATATTGAGAAGTTGAAAGACAGTCATTGTAAAATGACTGTCTTTCAACTTCTCAATAAAAAGTTTTAAAAGTTTTTCAGCTTCGCCAGGAATCGAACCAGGGACTTATCGTAATCGGTCCAGCGTAATATCGGTCCAGCGTGCAGAACCACTACACCACGAAGGCACGCTACAAAGGCGGGAGAAATACTTTATAGCGTTATATGAACTCTTTCCTAATTTTCTTTCTTTTTATCAAACAGAATGTTAGTGCATATTGTTTTATACGCTGGTAGCATTTAAAAAAATATAATATCATTTGTTTTACGAATGGAAGTAAAATAAATAATAGTGTTTGTAGAGCGTTTCTAACGGCCTCGTATTATCCATAACGTAAACATGAAAAGCAAAATAAACACACTGTTTAGAACCGTTTCACAACCTGAGTAGTACTTTGAAGGATATTTGCAGCTATTTAATTTCATAAAAATATTCCAAATGATTGGATATTTGTAGCATAACACATTTTGCGAGAAACAGATAAATTCCACTGTTCATTTAGCCGCCTTATGAGAAAGAAATTTATCCCAAGGGAGATCGATCAAAGTATGTAAAATTTTTTATTTGAAACTATTTCCTTTAGTTTTTACAATTCCTCAAAGCTTCCAGAAATTCGCTGTGGGTATTCAAGCTAAGTGCATCAATACTTAAAAGGAACAATGTTATTACTATTCACGGGGTTCATACTACACAATGTTCATACTAGCGGGGTAACTTTGGAAATGAAAGAGAAGATGCTTGAACTAAATTGGATAAAACGTTTGAAATTAGGCCTGATATAAATAGCCCGGCTTCACACAAGGAAAGCGTTATTGACAAGCTTTATATGCACATCACACAAGAAACACGCTTTATAATAATAAATAAGTTGATATTTCCAATGTCCGAAAGCTGTTTTTATCAGTGTTATATTTAATGAAAAATAAAAATTTTAGTTAAAGCGACCGCATGACCTCAACAATCATGTGGAATTCAAGAGCTACTTCTTTAAATTCGAATATCCGCTATTGAAATGTGTGCATGTAATGGATTGACCAGAATAATGAGCGTTCTTATTAAATTATAATGTATTTGCTACATTAAAGAAATATTATTAGAAATAACTTGTAATGCCAGGGCTTAGGCTAGTCGTGGAAGGTTTTTGATCTCGCTAATTGATAGACACGTTCTCAATTTTCCAGAAAGTATTTACATATTTTATGCATTTAAATTTTTATATTTCTATTTTTGCAAACTGCACGAAGCATGGATACATTTTTATGCTTGGCCTTTATTCCTTTCCTCAAGCCCCACGTTATGCAGTATAGCGTTAATTGGTGATGTAAAATATTTTTAAATTAAAAAAAAAATATGTTCCTCAATTTTGTCATCTTCACAACTTACATTCACTAAGCCAATGACATATTAATGTTTTATATTTATCGTTATTAACATTTATTTTACTAAATTATTTTGGTCAATTAATTTTATCAACTTTGTATTCCTCATAAATCTATAATGGCAAATGAAGCACTTTATGAAAATAAAGGTGGCTTCAATGTATAACTATAACTTACATCTGTTTTATGATATAATCGTTTCCTTAAAAATGCACAAAGTGCTTAAAGATAAGTTAAGATCAAAAATGTCAGGAAAGAACGCTATGTAACGAAAATAAATTTCTTTGGTAATTTATTATCTTTATTAATATGTCATAAGATAGAAAAGAACAGTGGAGCTTAAGGCTTTAATCGCTAAGTTCTGTGGAAAAGGACTTTAATACTTTAAGATTTATTTGGTACATAAACGTTAGTCTTGATAGAACTTTCCTTTATTGATGGCATGGCGCTTAAACGACTTTTTTTTTATAGCTGAAGTTTAGAGAAGTTGCATTATTGGTGAAATTTCCCATCTATTAATCACAAACTGAAATTCTGCATGTTTACTGCATACGCCAAATCGAGAATCCTCCTTTTGTTTTGATGAAGACCTGAATTGTGAAGGCAACCCTGAAAATTAATGATGGGATATACACTCACTACCTCTCATCCGTATCTTTTTTGTCTTAGTGCGTTTTGATTTTTTTTAAAGTACAGATTCATGAACTTTATCTTGTATCTAAAGTCTTCGCAGAATTTATGAGCTTAAAAGCAAGAATAAATAAATAACTCAGTTTTCCGAGTAAATATATAAAAATGACTGAGCAAAAGGATGATTATTGAGTGGCTATAAGAATTATTATGAATCTTTTTGTGAAAAAATACTTTTTCATAGTTTGTAAAAAAATAAATCAATCAATAGTTGATTCGGGCTCAAACTAGACCGTGCCCAAATGTCGCCAAGTGGGGCAAATTTTGGCGGAGAGTCGCCAAAACCATTGCCAGGTTGGAGATATATCACCAATTTAGCGAGATAGCCATTTATTGAATGTTAAATAGACTTGATCCTATATTCATACTTTTCTGACAAAGCTTCTCTTCTTTAAATTTTTATATTACAATATACAAAAAATGCTACAATTTTACATATAATTTCATTAACAGTATTTACGTAAGTACAAAATTCGTAACACTATGGTGTCTTATAAAGATTTAGATAAGGAATTTATAAGGATTATCTGCTTCAATATGCCTTTAAACATCTGCTCACAGATTTTCTAATAATTTCTTAAACAAGATAAAACTTTTACTTTATTTTTAGGTCAAAAACAAAGAGAATAGAGAACTGTTTTTTTTTTTTTTTTTTTTTTTTTTTTTTGTTGCAAGGTTTCTTTTCATGAAAAAAGTATTAATGAACCAACTTATTTGGAGTAAAATTTGTGTTTTTTAAAAAGCACTAATATGTTGTTCGTGTTTAAGAGTTCCATCTATTGTTTGCAATCAAACAACTAATATCCATCACCCTCCAAAACATTATCGACCCTGGATGGTTTATCTGTTGAATTCGCTATACTTTACAGGCAGCATTTAGTCATATATGAAAACATTGAAGTGTTGCTTCATAATAGAGAATGTAAATTCATCACTGAAGCATATTTAAAGATACCTAATTCAGCTTTCTTTACTGATTTTTAAAGCAAGAAATGAAACCATATTGAAAATATGCAACCATACTGAGAAATCATATTTTAAATAAACATAAAAATAAATGCAACAAACTAATATTTTGTAATGATCATTCAGGTGTAATAAAGTATCAATTATATTATAAATATATTTTTTCATTCTGTAATCTTCCATTCTTGAAGCTTTTTAACAGAAACATATCGTTTCATCGCTACAGCATGTTAATTTGAATCTTTTTCCTGAATATGCACGATTTTGGTACACTAAATGAACAGTGCTCATCACACTGTTTCAGCTCCACTGTCCCATAAATTACCTGCATAAAAACATTTAAAAAGAAAGAAAAATTACTTTAAAATTAACGATAAGTGAATATATTAATGAGGCTTAGCAGTGACTTTCAAATATTATAAAAAATTATTATTAAATAAATATTCCGATACTTACATTTAAAAAGATCTATTTTCAAGTAATTGTTAGGGTTAATTAAAAAATATTAATAATTTTAAAATGTTTTTCTTGAGAAACACTGTTAACTGTTTTTGTGAGAATAATTTCTCCATGTCTGCACATGTGGGCACTGTACAACTGGTCAAACATTCCAACAATTCGCTGTTCACATTAAATTGTATAGCAAACCAATTTTAAAGTATATATCACATTATGCTAAATTAGGAAAAAAAGTTTAATAATGGCGGTATTTCTGTAAGATAACATTTGAATTTTGACACAAAATTGAAAAACGTATTTATGAAAACCTATATGTTTTACTCGCTGATGATAACCCTAATTACTTAGTGGGTTTTAAATAAAATTTTAATGACCAGCAGTAGTTTAGAAAATACTTTTATGATGCTCATTTCTTCTTTCACTTTTAGAATATACGGATACATTTGTATCCATACTTCGGTTTACGTAAATGCTAATTATACAAATTATCTTTTTCGCAAACTGTAGAATGCATGATTAAGTTTTTACATAAAATTTATTAGTTATTATTTGACAGGAATTCATAACTCATGTATTAATATTTCATGCATTATACGCTATAAAATCTACTAACATCTGAGAGAAAATCTGCAATAAAATATACTTTTATCAAGTTTGAGAAAGCTAAAACATTTCGAAGTTAATCTGTTCACTAAGAATGAATTTTTAAATTCTTTAGTGAAATATTAGTTATTATTCCTCGTTTTAATTTACAAGTAATTAATCTTCTATACGATTTATAATTTCTAAGGATGATTTACGATTTGCTTTATTCGAACAGTTAAACCTTGTGAGTTCACTAAACTTTAAATCATAAACGTAAAACTCTTCTCTTATAATGAGTTTTAACCGAATGATGAAGAATAGCTTATATATATATATTTTTTTACTTATTACGTGCTCTGCCCTTAGGCATCACACGGAAAGGTAGGATGCCCATTCATGTTACACATGGGGAAAACGACGAAAACACCCATGAATCCAGCGAGGACTCGAAACCCTGACCGAACTACCAGTGTATAGCGGCTTTTACTGCTCGGCCGCTAGTTCAGATGTTGCATTATTTTTAAAGCATATTTTAGCAGGTAAAAAATGCTTTACATAGCAGATAAAAATATGCTTTTATTCAAACTTGACGAAAAACACTTCTTATTAAATTTAGCTAAATAGGAATGGATAAAGTCCAGAAACTTGTCTTTCAATCTCGAACTACTCATATTAAAAATAGTCCCCTCCCCCATTAAAAAATACAATTTTAGTTTGAGATAAAAAAATGGACGCTGAAAATAAAATTGGATGGACTTTAAAAGCTACCTAAATTAAAAAAAAAAATAAATAAATAAATCACATTCATTTTCTGCCTTGTTGCCTCATAAAATACTCGAGGCAGTATTTTATGATTTCACATTTCAGGGAATGAAGATGGGAATTAATCTTATTAGGATTTGTTTGAATTTTAATTTGACTTAAATCAGAAATTTTGTTCAGTGTATGGAAAAATTTCTAATGCATTAAAAGGAGAATGTTTAGAAAAGCAATCGCAAAAAGTGTGTTTCCAATACCTTTTTTTTACAATTTCCTTCCAAAATGCATGCTTAGTCAAAGTAAATATCTTCAATCATAACACATCTCCTACTAGCAATATCCTATTTTATGCTACCAGCTAATATAATGCAAACAGACTCACGTCGTTTTAATCTGGATGACTATTATAAACAGTGAACATTAAAAAAAAATTAGATAAATGTCAAATAGGAAAATAAAAACAAAAAATTAAGCATACAAAACTTACATTTTAATGTGTTCTTTCAAATATGATTCCTTTCTTTTTATTTCAAACTCATGAAATATTTCATCTATTTATTTTCATATAAAACTGACTTTACAAAATATTATCAACTGTAGTGATGGCGCATTGCTTTCTACGAATTTTTAAACAAAAAATCATCGTTCGCACTGAGTCAGCTATGAGAAAACCTGAGCATTTCGATCTGAATTCATACATCATGCAATATATCTATACCTTTCTCATCACGAATTCAAAATTAAAACCTTTTATTAAAAAGGTTTCTGTACAGAGAGTGCTAGAATGAGAATGACAGTCTCCAATAGACTCAAAATTATTTTCTTATAAGATCTATAGAATTTTATTTGAGAAGAAAAAGAAAATCTGAAAGATTTCGGATTTTATATTACGCCCAAAGGAGGTTTATTTATCGTTTTGTATGTTACCCTTAATTATTAAATATCACGTTCTTCGCACATAAACCATAAAATTCAATTGAACAGCAATATCACAAATAATTTAAAAAAAGCATATCTTTAGAATTTCCAATAAACAGTCTCGTGGGGATAAAAGTGCTTTTCCGTAGAGTGTTGCCGTTGCTTGCTTTGAAATCCGTTGAGTTACTTAATCAAAAATTTAAAAATATTTATACTTATAAATATTTAAACTAATAAATAAATATTTTACAAAATATGAAATAGATAACAAAACAAATTCCGGCTTCCACGTGCTCATATTCAGCGGAGACGTACGTTATTCATAATTTCATGGCTCTAGGTACTGTTGTTCTACCACAAATCGAGAAATATACATGCATTTATGCAGAATCTTTATTATTTAATTCCTCTAAATGTAATACAGGCCGATAATATTTGGTAGTAAGAATTTGAAAAGCGATTCAGATATTTGGACGCAAAATGCCAAAACATAATTAATAGACCTTCTGGGCTTCTACCCTTTGGACTAAAAGGCAAGGAGTATGAGAATTAATAAATGAAATTTTATATGCTTCCGATTTCAGCATTTCTTTGTTCAGAACGTTCTGTTCAACTCTTCATACTTATGTATAATTATTTATGAAAAATATGCTACGAAATGTAGTGATTATCATAATTATGCTTAACAGTAAAGAATTCAAATCAATTTTATTGTAATCCTTTATATTTTGCATTTCACAATTGCAGGTGTCACTCTGCAAATTGACATTGTTCCCTCAATCGTTTAGAGTCTCGTCTTAAAACGTTATACCTAGTATTCTCACGCATACTTTAGGAAATGTTTGTGCTGCATATGGTGACATTGATTCTGAAGAATTAATAGGTTTCATCAATATTTCCTTTTGAGCAGTAAACCATATCAGAGTAGAAGGTTCTAATTATGAAAGAAAATTCTTACTCATTTCTTTACTCATTTCACGTGCTTAAAATATTAATAAGAATTATTTTTAAATCGTGTTCCTTTTGTTTTCTCCTAAAGGATTTTTCTATACTTTATGCGGAGAATAATGCATAGTAAAATGAATAATGACAAAATTTTCTTGTACGGTGGACTTTCAGAAATTAGTTGCAAGCCTAAATACCCGGATGGCAAAATAACCATTTTTTAAATACAGATGCTGATTATTGGGAGTTTCAGATAAAATAAAGCAGCCACACTAAGGTGTCACTAAAATAAAAGACAGGTCATGGTGAAAGATTAATGCGACTAATCATTGATGAAGAATCTAAGATATGCATCACTAAAACAGAAGAAAACCAATGATTATATCATGGCTTTACAGTATTCAAAACCGATTAATCTTTAAAAAAACATGAAAACCAAATGCAAAATTATAAATTAAAAAAATATTGGTCTGAACTTTAATATCAGGTATGAATTTACGTACAAAAGTTAATTAACGATTTCCATTTGCGTTTTTTCCTCGCTTACATATATATTCAAACAAAAAAAAGGCAGGAATGGAAAAATCATTTGCAACACAAATGTGATAACTATGTCTTTGAAGACTTCTTAATACAGAACGGAGGAAAATAAAATCAATAATATGCTACCCTTGGTGAACAGTTAATGGTTTCGGATGGAGAACAACATTTCAATTAAGGTCGACAAAAATATTTACATACTTTTTGAACAGATTTATTCGAAAGAAGAAAAAATATTTCATATGGATACATTGATTTTAGATTTTGTATCTACACGAATAGAAAAGAAAATTATTCCGAAGAGAGGTACTTTTTTATTCCTTAAAAATCAATTATGTTTTATGAGCCCAAGGAATCATTGCAAAAAATATTTTCTTTCACTTTGTGAGCTTAAATTATGATCATAATGCTTTGAGGCAAGCGGAAACTATTAAGATATCCTATTTTCGAATAAGTACTTCAATAAAACATGCATCCTGCACGTTGCAGAAGGACCTGATCAATTCGTTCTTCTTTAGGCATTAGAAGAATGAGTTACTATATGCAAGTAAAATATTTTACGAAGTACGAAGTTCTGTTTCGCATCAAGGAACCGAAGGTAACTACTTCTATTTACTATCACACTACATATAATGTTCTTTTCTTTAATTTGTGTAACATACTATATTAATGATAAATACTATGTAAAATATTATTTAATTTGTGAGTATTTAAATCATAAATTAAACACTTAATCTGTAGATCTGAAATCCATTTAGGTTGTAGATTCATTAGGTTATTTTGAACCCTTTTAAAGGGCGACTGGGGATTAAGGGACCCAATCAACAAATCCTGATGGTGAAGAATCATCATCCACCACCTTTTAGTTCGGGCGCCACTGTAGAGACATTAGGTTAGGAGACATGAAAAATGACCAATGCCCTTTCCGAGACTCGAACCTCGACCTCTCGAATACGCGCCGAGTTTGCTAACCGTTACACCACGAAGACATACTGGAAGGGGGAGAGAAAATATTGGTACATAATAGTGCATTAAAACCTACTATGGGTACTTGTAAAGTCATGATAAAATTTTATTACTGCTTAAATTATTGATATACATTTGATCAAAAAAGTAATAAGATTACGTTAAATGGCAAAACTAATGACAATGAAATAATAAATGTCCAAGTAGTGCTTTAAAACCCTTAACTAAAAATAATAATGTGATGAAAAAATTATTTAATTAAAATTTTTATTCAAAACAAAAATTGAAATTTGCATTTAATGAAAAACGAACTCAAGCATGGATTTTTAACAAATACACATTTGGATGATACGAATATACAAATAAAACTTAGCAAATGAAATAAAACTTTACAATTTATGTTCAGTTTGTCAGTATCCATATGTGAAAAATTTAGTTACAGTTCAGATTTTTTACATTTTTTAAGAAATATTTTAAATTAAAACAAACTGCAAATAGGAGAGAGTATTATTTAAAGAGATCACACAAAGAAAAGCTAAAATACAGAATACTAAATTGTATTCAGAAAACAGAATGTGACGCTCAATATCGCCAGAAGATACCATTCGTGATCTAAATCTACAGAAAATGCGAAAATAACATTTTTTTTTTTGTTTTTTTTTTTAAGCAGAGCCCTTTTATGTGTTGTCACTTACGTAATCCTTTACCTTTTGAATTAAAATGTTTCATGTATTTTTGGTTAAAATTCGACGATCGCGTGACGAAAACGAAGGAAAATTCATATTCTCGAATCCCAAATTATTTAAAAATTCAGAAATTTCAGGTTGGAATTTCACCTCAATAGAATCTAGCGCATTTACCAATTAGGGAATATATAGTCTGTGCAGACAGCATAAAATAACAGCACTCATTGCATAACTATAAATACAGAATATTGAATAAAATAAAAGGAAGATGCAAATGGTTTATACTCATTAATCGTAATATCCAAAGACTACGAAAACGAAACATGAATCACTGGTAGGCTAGATACTTCAAATAAAAATAAACAACTCACCCACCACGGAACATTTGATTTCGTTGTAAAACAACTTCCCGTCATATAACAAAGTTGAGAAGGTTATTGGCAAGTGACGTTGCGTGATTCTTCAAACATTTTTATTGGCTACGCCATGTAACATTTGATTAAAAGCGATAAAACTAATATTATTTATATGTAATAGGTAAGTGTAAATTATGACTACGAGATTAGCTAAACATTGTTTATTCTGCATTACTAGCTATTGCTCTATATTACAGCTATGGTTACCATGTGTTATGTATAGTTACAGTTATATATGGACACGTGAAGAGAGAATTAACATAATCTCATCGCCTTTGTTTGGTGATTTTTTTTTCTTTTGAAGAGGTGTATTTGTTATGACTCAGAGTTAGAAGAGATCAATGAATCTGCATGCATTGCATAATTGCTTTTTCTTGTTCATAAGTGAAATATCGATGCACTTTAGCGCATAGTCATCTAAAGTTATAAGGTATTTCTCCCATCTTCTTAGCGTGCCTTCGTGGTGTAGTGGTCTGCACTACACCACGGAAGCACGCTGGGCCCGTATTCCAGAGGTCCGTGGCGAAAGCGTTGCTCATTTTTCCTCTTTTCTGCTTCCCGAAAAGACCTAATGTCTTTACAAACTGATCTCATGGCTTCTTTAAAAATCACAGAAGGTGGACCAAAAAATAATTTTTTTTCTAAATTATTTAATACACCATATACGCACTTTATTGCCACTTATTGCATTTTCATCGTACATTTCACATATCTGGCGATGAGTACTGGCAGCTTTGTTACTGAATTTATTTTCTATCCTTTTACTCCTCGTAACGCTATTACTGATTTTATTTAACAATGGGCAGGGTTCTCAATTTTCTTTATTCTAACCTCACATTACAAAACGTACAGTCTAACGACATGAATGCAAGTAACGTCAGATTCCACGTAGAGTAGCGAGAGCTTGCGTGCGTACTCATTTTCGCACAAGAGCAAAATGTTAAACAGTATTTACAAACGGACTTTACATAAAAATATGTATTTAAATTCAATTTTTTCATGCGAAAAACCAGGTTCTTTTAGATGCAAATTAACGTACTACAAGAAGTTAAACACATATTTCATACATTAATCCTGATCCCGGTTGCTAAAACCTACATTTAAAGTTTACATTTATCCTGATAATGTTGCTAAAATATACATTGAAAATTTACATTAATACTGATCTCGGTTGCTAAAACATACTGTTACGAAATGCCCAGGCGCGGTGAGATAGCTTCACCGCGAAGCAGTTTTAGGGTTGCCATAAAATGACAAAATGAGGTAGGGTTGCCAAATTTGGCGGCATTTGGCGACAAAATTGGCGATATGCCATGGACGGATGGAGAACCTTCTGGAACGAATTCTTAACGGTTTAGCCTAGAATGTTCTCAAACACAGGCCGAACGCTATATAAACCCTGCTGGTCCGCAGTCAGTTAGTGTGTGTGTTCCTCGAAAGGGGGAGATAGTCTCGAGCTAGTCCGTGCAGAGTCGATCGAGTTGACAGTCGGCCAGCGAGTGCCGAGTGGGTCGTCGAGTGCACCGAAGGAGTCTTTTAGTGTATCGCGGTTAGTGCATCGTCGAGAGAGTGTGTTAAGCTCCGGGAACGACTGAACCGAAGAGTCGGGAGCTGTGCTCTGTGTATCGTCGAGTGCATTGCAAGTTGTAGCGTGGAAAATCTCGAGAGTACGTGGAGTTCCGAGAACGACCGAGCAGAATCGGAAGCTGTACTCTGATGCTTTGCAGTGAAGCTGTCTCCACCGTTATTGCATGACAGTGGGAAGGCTGTGTCGCTGATTGTTCCAGCATGTTTGTAGTGGTTCATTGACGACTGTAAAAACTTGTTTGGGAGCTGTCCTGACAATACTGGACAATAAAGTGTGTTTCGATACTTCATCAAATAGTATTGTCATTATTCACTCCAAATCCTCACGAACCCTGTACGAACGTGAAGGAAGAAAATAGCGTAACAATACATTTAAAGTTTACATTAATCCTAAGTGCGGTCGCTGAAACACATTTTAAATTTCTATCTAATTTCATTTAGCTGAAGACATAAATAACGAGTAAAATGCATTGTGCCACGAATTAAGACAAGGTACGAACGAAACATTATATATATATATATTACTAAAGGACTTTGTTTAAAAGTTTTTCATTTATTAAAATTCTGTTACTTACAATATATCAAAATATTGTTAAAATTATTATAAAACTATGGAATGCAATGCCATGTTCATTCTAGAAATGAAGTCTACAAAATTTTCATCTTCATTCAGATTTCAAAGCTTAAGGAATGCAACGTAATCTGTACCTTAATTTTAGGTAAATGAGCATAAATATATTTAGCATTTTCAAAGAAACTACATTTTAAAATCAAATATTTTCAAGTAAGCGAAATATATCTGAATGAATATTCCAGGATTTGAAAAATGCTTGTTACTACTTCCAACGAAATCCGATCATGTAGAAATCCCGACAACTAGGAAATCCTCTCTTCAGAAACACCGTTGTTAAGGAAGAAGACGCGTTTACAAAATAAATTCAAGAAATAGTATTTTGGCTACCCACAAATATATCTTGAGTACCCAGAAATCCGCTTGCTTCTGGGTATCAAAATGGGTTATTTTTTGTATGGTAGCTTTCTGTTACAGAATATCTTATTCAACTTGAATTTTAAATAAAGGAAATCCAATCGACATGACTATAACATTTTGTAGGTAGAAAAGTTGCTTATTTGAATGTAATCCTTCAGAAATTGAATATGAAATCAGGAATGCTACACGTCATATGAATTTTAAAGAAAGGAAATTCGGTTCATACGAATAGAATTTTTTGTTGTCATAAAAGTCGTTTATTTTCCCATAATCCTCCTAACATTGTTAGTAAAACTGAAAATGTTCCATGATATTCAGAAATTTCCAAGTGGCTCGCATGTCTAATATATACATAAAGATAAAGCATATCTATTTTTAAAAATATTCCTAATTTCAACAAGATCAGTTTCAGTTTCAATGTGTTCTAACTTTGACTCGATGTTTCCTTCATATGCCTGCAACATCATAAACCAAAAAAAAATTATGTTTGATGGTTTGAGAAATACATACTCATTCCATAATTATTTCTTTAGCAAATTTGTTTACATGCAACATAATCTGGCTATAATTTTTAGACTGTGCTTATTAATATATTTATTTGAAGATAGTTATTAATAAATGTAAACAGAGAATGTTTCTTGTTTATCAACAGGGATCCTTAATACAGTTTTACAGATACAAACTTTCCAAAGTCTATGAAGGGGAGGTCATTGCAGAAATTCCGCCTATGTTTATGATAATATTTCAATAATGCACGTGCACATTGTTTGTGCTGACAACAGAAGTCTCAAACCTTAAAAGCATTTATTAAGGCTATATCAAGAACCTTTACGTGTCGCCATTAAAGAGATGCAACAGACCTAACAACTGAAGCTACATGAGAGTAAACTCAGGAACACCAAGGTCGCCCAATAAAATAAAAGCTTTACTTTTCGATGACTTGCCTTCATTGAAGTAAGATATGACATTAAGTTTCAGTGTTCCTCCATCGTCTGGTTAACCCCTTTTGCAAACTCTCTGCCATCCGCTGGTAGCAGTAATGTCTTGCATCAGAAAGTGGAAATTCAACAAGAAAGTGGTTTTGTTTGCATTCGCTTAGCCAAAGAGTAACCAGGTTAACATATCCTGAAGCGATAAATAGGCTACTAAAAGAGCAATAAGTGTATAAGATATTTCTCCCACCTTCGTGGTATAGTGATCTGCACACTGGCCGGTATTCCAGAGGTTCGCGGTTAGATTTCCGGGAAGGCTTTGTTAATTTTTCATCTTTCCTGCTTCCAAAATACCTAATGTCCCTACAGTGGCACCCGAATTAAAAGGGTTGTGGATGATGACTCTCCCCACCCAGGATTTGGCTATTGGGTACCTAGAAACCCCAGTCGCCCTTTAATAGGGGGAGTATATAAGGTATTTCTCCCACCTTCTTGGCATGCCTTCGTAGTGTGGTGGCCTGCCCACTGGGCCGGTATTCCAGAGGTCCACGGTTCGATTTCCGGCGAAGACTTTTTCATCTTTCCTGCTTCCAAAATACCTAATGTCTCCACAAGTGAAAAAAAGAGAAAGAAATTATCACTGGAGATTTGGATAGTTTAGAGGAACAGGCACACACTAGGGTATGACTGTATCAGGCTATCCTTTGGTCCTTTGAATGATAAGCCGTGACATAAACAGAATATCAGTAGGTTAGTAGAATACCATTTGATGCAAAGACTAGATAGCTAGTCTTTTAATCTACGGCTAATAGAGCACATAGTCCCTAAAAATGTGAGTTAACGGTTTCAATTTCAGCTTTTCACTTAGTAATGGTGAGAAGATTAGAACTCCTAAAAAAACATTAATTGTTACATTTCTGAAATGAATAACTGCATAAAAGACATCATGGAATAGTACCATGAAACCTAAATCATTGTAAGATGGTCTGCGAAAAATGCGTCTCGCAGTAACACTTTTGTAAAGCTTAATGTAGTATAGGTTTCACTAAGTTAGAGCGAAGTCTCTAGTTATTATTACTACCTTTTTTTACTCTCAAACTTATTTTTAATATGCAGAAAACAAACAAAAGAATGCCAGAAGATGACATTCGTTAAATTAAGTTTGGAATTCTCTAGAATTCTCTGGAATTCTATAGAAAAGAATAAATTCTCTTTCATATGGCAAATGCTTTGATTTTTAATAAAGATATCTAATGAAATAAAATACAACTTTAAACATTTAGTGTTAAACATTGTGGTATTATAAGCACTGAGGGAAAAAATACCAAAGCACTTAAAGTTTAATAAAAGTAATTTCAGTCATTAATGGAACTCAGGAGCCTCTTCTGTCTATAATCTCTAAATATAAATTTTAAAACAACAGGATTTACGAACAAAAGAACAGACGAAGCTAAAAGAAGCTCGTTTTCCTTCTAACCTTAAACACAAGTAATTATCTCCTTCCTCTTCGAGCTCGTTTCGCAACGCAGAATTCCGGATACACTATTTAAGTAATTGCGAAGGTCTTCACTGATGGAAACACAATAGGATAGAACTCCACAATAAAGCGAAAACTTCATTAATGGCTACCAAAGTTTGTTCTAGAGGAATAATTAATAAATAACAGGATACACAAGGAATCGATGAAAGGGAAAGAATATAAATTCAACGGAAATGCCCGAAATATTACTTACTTGTAGGGATGAATCCTCAAAAGTAAATTCTGTGCATTTGATATCAGTAGCATCTTGTGCCTGAAGATTAAACCATGTTTATTAAACCATGTTTACTACATTTATTTTGTAACGGTGATTTCAAAAAAAATTCGAAAACAAATCGAAGCATTTTATAGTTTAAATAAAAGTCTAAATGCTTTACATAACACGTTGCAAGCTGGCGAAACAACGGTTTCTAAAATTATATTAGTTCTAGAAATGCAGCCTCAAAATGTAATTAGTTATTCTGCTTATAATGGCTATCTACAATAGTAAGGTTGACTTAAAGCGTTAATAAACCTACATAATGTAAACCACGAAAACTCCTGTAGCCAATCCATTTCATTTATCAAAAGCCGAACTGGCAATGAGCTACAAGTATTCAATAGTCTTATCAATTTGAGTAATGTGGGCTCTAAACGATGATTATTGTCTGAAAGGGCAAGGGTCATTTATCACTGTTATTGAGCATGTTGTTAGACAACATGTTTCAAGTTGAAGCAAACTGCCTAACATACTGCGAAACACTGGAGATTTAAATTGCATCTAAAAATTCGCACTGTGAATAAAAAGTAAGGCACCTTTTTTAGAAGTAAGTACTTTTTTCTTTGAACTGTGCTAAAAATCAATAAACTTCAGAGTTTCATAAAAATCTCTTTCCAGACTATTAATATTACCTGATAATATAGGAAGATTTCCTCTCATGTTGTCTAAATCTTTTTTCCCCAATTTGAGACAGCGACTACAAATAATAGATGAGACAATAAAAGCAACACTTTTTTTAAATGTATTTACCTTTACAGAAAAGTACATTTAAAAGTAAAAGTAAATCTAAAGAAGCAAATTTTAACAGATGGTGAATAAAATATGACAAATGAATGGAAGAACAGAAGTCAGTTGAGAAGTCAGGATGTCAGTTGATCAGAGGAAATTATAACGCTAGGTATGTCACAAAAATTATTCTGCAACTTGGCGAAAACAATTTAGAAAAAAAACCGGGAAACGCACTGGCGTTGGAACATGGCCGTCGATGGGCCATAATCACGTCGTAGAATTTGTTCATTGCTTTCAGCAAAGAAATAGGCGAGGGAGAGCATAACCGATCACTTGTATCAGACACTTGTATCCAGTAAGAACGGAATGGTATCAAATTCTCTTCCCGTATGAGTTAAGATTTTGCTTGAAAAGCGATTTTAGATATAAACCTGTTCGGAATGATTGAAGGATAAGACTTATTCCGCAGAGCGCTTTAGAAAGAAATAGGTTTAAGGTGGAGAAATCAGGTTTAGGGTTATAGTCAAACGTTCGACAGGTCTAGCTCGTCTTTCAGGGTGAGCGATGAAATCTTAGATGCGTGAAAGGAACATTTTAAAGGAGAGGTTATACGCATATATGAATTTTCATATATCGTTTACTTATGCCATAGACGGAATATCATATGCGCATACCATACATAAAAATAGGCATATTACGGTTATATGAATTAATTTAAGAGTAGCTAATGAGTGATTTTCATCCAAAATTTAAAAAAGAGTTTTAGAAAATAAATTAACTCGCACGCAGCATACTAAAAACAGATTGAAAACTTTTAGAATTTTTAAGATAACAAAGCCTCCGAATCCTATTATCTTAACATGATACATCAAAGATTAACAAAGGCGTATAAGGAGCACTGGAACTTGCTTCACCAAAATCTTTTAAGTACATTATTGCTAATTTTGATCTCCTCGAGGGCGAACAGCAACTATACACCTTTAAGTTCCTATATGTGTGAAGCCGGATTTTTTTGCTTGAGCATATAACAGACTTTTGAATTCTTTACTTAGTTCCTAACATTTTATTTAACTGCATTGTTTCATATTATTATAACTGTAAAGAAACTGTATGTATGTAATCGTATCTGTATCTTAGTGACTAGTGTTGCTCGCGTGCAGACGCATACATCCTCGTAACTTGTGTTGTTGTTGTGACTTACCTCACTTGTCTTTTAGTAACATCAGAACAAGACCACGAAATTCATCGTGCCAAGGAATTCAAGATTGTGCCTGTCGTTGGAAAGAGCCTTAAGCTCCATACAGGTGACAGTCCAGAAATTCTGAGTTCGTAAAGCACAACTCTACCCCTATCCATAGACAACAAGTTACTTATTCACAAGTCCATTCTCAGACCATTGTTGTGTTATGCTAGTGTAGTTTGGACGCATATTCGAAAGACTAATAGGCAAAAACTGCAGGCATGTCAGAATATTGTTCTGAGGCAGATAACTAATACAGATTGGTACATAAGAAATAACAGGATTCATGAGGACCTTGGTATGGAGTTGCTCAGATCTTAGTACTATAAACTAGCAAAACATTTTTATGCAAGGCAACACCTCATTGACAACTCCAGTGTTAAAATATGTACACTGCTCAAAAAAAAAAAAAAAAAGGGGGGGACAGTGCATCTCCCGTTCTACTGGGCCGACTGACAAAATTCAAACTGCGTTTTACATGTCTCAAAAGCGCGACTTAGGATATATATTAGATTTATATATAGCACTATTCTAACATAGGTATTTTGACACAAAATCGGAGTTTTTCTGAAAGAACATACTAATTTTTTTCCATATTTCGATTCTACGACTCAAATTATGCCAGAATACCAAGTTTTGTAAAAATCGTACGAGTAGTTTTTAAAATATTAGCTCTCAAAATTTAAGCTCCTCAATGTTAATTTAATTTGGCAAATATTTATTAATATCTCTTTTTTCATAAAACTTTTTTGATTTTTTCTCTCACATTTCGAAATTCAGGTTCATTCCAAATAAAATTTACCCATTTTCTGTGTTTTATTTTTTAAATTTCTACTTTTAAATAATTTTTATAAATTTTTCGAAAAACATTTAATTTATAACCTATAAATTTTTACCATCATCTTAAAGTAGGTGTATTTTTAAGCATATCTTCAAAAAATTAGACTTTTTTATTCAAAATTTTCTAAGATATACACGAATTTACATATTTTCGAGTTTTGAAATTTGGCATCTTTTTTTTTGAGCGATAATAACGCCAAATGTGGTATATGGATTTTTGTTACAGTGAATTGCCACAGCTATTTTTAACCTTAAATTTCAAGTAAGATTTTACGGAGAATTAATTATATGACATTTTTTCCCTCAATGAAGCGTAATAAATATTTATTAATAGTATATGAAAAGCTATTTTTTTAAAATTATAGATGATATTATTCAAATTTTTAACTATTTTTTTTTAAATTTCTCTCTATCTTCCATTTAAAAAAAAAAATAATAAGGGTAAATTTTTACCTTCGGCGTTTTATCGTCTGCTACTATACTTCGTTTAAATCGAATTGTCTAAAACTGAGAATTTTCGTTTCATATTTATTTGAATTTTATGACATTAACTGCATAATTTATTTCTAAACAAACTGTTGCTTTTGAAGTGGCTGAAAGAGCGGCTGATACTATCCTCCACATTTTTAAAGCACAGTATATTTTTATAGAAACATAAGATTTAGAATAATCATTTTTATAAAAGTCAAATTATGATATAAACATACAACCCTCTAGAGACTGAATTAATGGAAGATCAATGGTTATGTAGAAATGATCTGCAGCTATTTAATGGCTGGATAAGTCAGCAGATTCTGTAGACAAGTAAGAATAATTATATAAACGACACCCATCATTCCGGATTCAATTAACGAGGATACGATGTTTATTAAATGAATTGAAGAAGTTTTAAAACATAAAAAATCAACTACTTTTTTATCCTAAAATGTATTTTTGTGCGTAGCGTATTTTCATTATATCCTTAAAATTCTAATTTAGAATGTAATTGTCAAGAACTGAATTCTAATCATCAGTAATATAATAAGTAATTATTACGGTTATTAAGAAATCCTTCTTATAAAGTAATTGCAAATATTTCAAAAAACGTTCTGTCTGAATGCAAATATTTTTCTATGCAAATATTTTAAATTTTATATTAATCAAGATTGCACACGATATTATTTATCTGCACTTCAATTCTTACCGTCAGTTCTAGTAGCTGTTACAAATCAATTATATTTAATTAAGGATTGGATTGGATTATTTAATTATGGCAAAGCACACGAGGGCTATCTGCCTAAAGGAAGGGATGCCTTCGTGGAGGATTTTCTAAGGGAACCTGGCTCGTATACACGTTACACATGGGGAAAACCACAAAAACGCCCATGCGGCCAGCCCGTTCGCGGGATTCGAAACTCGGACAGAACTACCAGTGTTCAGCGTTTTACCGCTCGGCAACTGGAGGGCTATTTAATTAAGGAATGACCATCTAAGTTTAGAAACAGCGTACCGTAACAGCAATTCAATAATTGGCGCCGTATCTTTCATGTTACTCCCGATTGGCAAGCTATATGATTTTTAATGAGTATTCGGGTTTTGCTAGTAACTTCACTTGGAAATTGCGCTTAACCCCTTAACTGCCGCGGGCGTATATATACGCCTTGCTCAGCCGATGCGTTAACTGCCCCAGATGCGCAGCCGATGCGTTAACTTTGCGAATAATTTTAGGTGTAGCAGCGCAAAGCAAATGATAGCAGTTTGGAAGGACGTATATATACGCCTGGGGCAGTTAACGCATCGGCTGAGCAAGGCGTATATATATGCCCGCGGCAGTTAAGGGTTTAAACTAGGTTTGTTGGTTATTTGAACATAGAAAGAACATGGGAGCTATTTGATTAAGATGCTTTCATAGAGAACCTTTGTAAAGAGAACCTAGAAAACTACGAAAACCAAACATGCACCCTGGGTTAGACTTCGCAACAAACAATTAGTATTTAATTGTTTGTTTGCATTTGAATACAATTAGTATTCAAATGCTAGGCAACTGGTGAGGCTCCAATTAAATCTCTAATTTAATATTTTATTTGTAAATATTTAAAATATTGTTGTATTTTTAGACACAAAAAGCAGAATTTAAGTTTTGTTAACCCGTTAGTAAACTACCAAGCCGTAGTGCAAACGAATATTCAATTTCTTTTGCAATAATTGTATTCACTTAATATTCTTGGAATATGAGCTAAAGAAGGAACGTTCTCGGAAGATTAAAGAAGTGTTTAAATCCAGTGATATTAGGTTTTTCTTACAAGCTTAGGATCAAAACGATTCTGCAATTTCCCGAGTATTTGACTTGTAAATGGCTGTGAATTAAGCAGATGACTTTTAATCTTACGTTTACAGTCAGAAAACGTATTCCAAATGTTTTGCATTGCATGACAATGCATCTTTTCATTATTCAATAACCAGTCGGAGAACCGCTTGTGTTCCGAAAATGAGTATGTGTACTTAATCGCCCTGCATGTTCTTCAAATTTGTCTTCTTGTGATTTTTTTTTTCTTTCCCAAAAAATTAAAGTTGCCTCTAAAAGGAAAGTTTTTTGACATTGAAGAGACAAAGAGTATGAGATCTATTTTTAGAGGCATGTCAAAAACAGATCTCTATAAGCCTTCTCTTCCATTACATGTTGTGCAGTTAGACAAAAATTTGCATCAGCGTAAATTCTAGAATCTATTTTTATTACACTCTGATTACTTTATTAATATACAGTGAATATAAACTAAATCTTTTACTTCAGCTTAAATAATTCGGAATTTTTGTCAGAACTAGGACTTAGAAGATAAGTCAAATTAAATATTTCGATAACCCAATAAATTCAAGGTCGAAGTTTCAATATTTTATTTTCGGAGGGAGGGGAAATTGTTTCAGTTTTGGTCCATTATCCTAAGTATATTTGCATCGATTCTTTATTTTTCCATAAAAGCGAAAAATTTACGCATGGTATACATATAACGCATAGCTTCAAATTAAAATTTAATAATATACAGAGTGGTTATAATTAAAGTTCCACATTCAAACGGTCATAAAAGGAAAACTACTGGATCAAATGTTATCAAACTTGGTAATCGCGAAAAAGAGGAAGTTCGAAACCTCACCACCAGGGGGGAAATGGCGCTGTATGCAATATTGTTAAACAAAATTTGGGTCGGAATCTAACTTAACCTTTTTTTACACGGGTTTAATATGTTGTATACCCTTAAGAAACTTTGAAGTAGGCAAACTACCATTTCAAGGCGTTAAATTCGATAAAAGTCGAGGGCGCCATCCGTGTAAGTGAGAAATTCGTCCGTGAAAACCACGAATTAGCGATTAGAAAATGTGAGATCGCAAATCACTCGCACAAGTGTGTAAAATCTGGAAATCGTTTTCTTACAGATCGTTAATTCGTAATTTTAGAAGTCTGAATTCGGCACTAAAACAGGAAGATACTGATTCAAAACGCTTTTAATCGATTTGGGACAAAGAAGTCCATCATGTTATCTATCTAGTTCCATTGGATTCTCCTACTGCATTCGATTGCATAGCAGTGATTCCACACCATTTAGTGTTGAATGACAGTTAGTTTTATAACTGAACCATTTTTCTCTGAAGAGCAGTCGTTAGCTGGACCACTGTGATTGCAGCTCACTTAGAGTCAATGTTAAAATGTTTCGTGATACATGAACTGCAGTAACGTGGCATTTTAGATACTACGATTTTTATGCAGGGCTGGACCCCACCTCACGTGTGTCGCACGGTTACTTAGGCAACATTTCACGAATGAACGTCTTATAAGCCAACACTCTCCCTCTTCCCACCAGACCTCAACCTCTGTGACTTTTGGCTATGGAATTTTCTCAAAAGCACTGTTTATGGTAATAATCTAAACAGTGTGGCAGAAATGAAAACTGACATGTTCGTAACATTCCTCCTGATATGCTAAGAGCTGCTGTTCAGAATGCAGTAACAGGATTTAGTAACTTTCTTTCGGAAAATGCTCGACGCTACATTGAACATGCTTTGTAACACGTTTCAAAAATATTAAACACATTTTAAACAGATGTTTTCGAGTCTTATTTCATTTAACAATATTGTATACAGCGCCATTTTCCCCCTCGTGGTGAGTTTTTGAACTCTTTTTTTTTTCCGCGGAAAATAAATTCTCATAATCTCCTTTACAGGATTCCCAAGTTTGATAACATTTGGTCCGGTAGTTTTCCTTTTATGACCATTTCAAATTGGAACTTTAATTATAACCACCATGTAAATTAAACTTTAAAAGTTTGACAGTTTGGTTCAAGTCCCAGCTTTAAAAGTATATATATAAATATAATCTTTTATATTAATCCTCTTAGAAAGAATGTTTTAAGAAGCTAATTTTTCTCTCGCGTTATAGATTGTATAAAAAAACATGATCTTTAATATGATTTAGACTGTTTCAGCCGATATAAGAATCGGGTCACTCGGTGGTACAGAATAAACCCTGCTGGACAGTTGTATTTCTTTGCCATTTAGGAAAAATCTTTTAATTAAAATATATATCCTTTGGACTTTAAACTTTATTTATAGTAAAAATGACTAGAAAATGAAAAGCTGTCTTCAGCTGAAACGCAATTCATGTAATTGGTGTTTTAAAACATTGACAAGAATGCAAAATTTATGGAAGTCTAGCAATCAAAAAAACTTAATTTTCTTGTGTGAGCACTGAAAATAACTGTAGAAAGAAAGAAGAAAATTAGGGAGAAAAGTAAGCAAAAATTTGCAGAGAAAATTTGGCTGTCAGACATACCAAGATGTTTAAAAGAGTTGGACGCTTTTGAATATACTTTCAGGATACTTCAAAGAATTTAGGCGTTCAAAGAGAAAACCCTTGGACGTGTACACTAGCAAATACCATCAATTGAGCTTATGTTAAGAGAAAAGACAAAAACGATATCATTGCAGATTAAAGTGAAGAGCGACTGGTTTTAGACTATATGGTTGTATAAATTTAAATTACGTTATAGGGCATGTTATCGTATCATAAATGGAGAATCCCATGATTTTCTCAGCCGAATTATTTGAAGATTCAGGAGTTAATTCAGTACTGTATATGGATGTCACCTAAAGGCGTTTTTTTCCCTCCTGATGAAACAGCCGCCGAGAAGTAAAGTCGCTGAACACTGGTAGTTCGGTCCGAGGTTTGAATCCCACGAACGGACTGGCTGCATGGGCGTTTTCGTGGTTTTCCCCATGTGTAACGCGTATGTGAGCCAGTTTCCCTTAGAAAGTCATCCACGAAGCCATCCCTCCCCTTAGGCAGATAGCCCTTGTGTGCTTTGTCATAATAAACCAAAACCTCTTGATGAAACCAGTCTTTCCTTTCATCTCATACCTTCAAAATGTTTAGCCTCTAAAGACTGATAAAGGCTCTGACGAAATACTTCGTGAAGAACTTTCTAAGGGAAACCAGCTGGCATACACGGTACACATGAGAAAATACACGAAAACGCCCATGCAACCAGCCCGTTTACCGGGATTGGAACTCCGGAGTGAACTACTAGTGTTCAGCGACTTTACCGCTCGGCCGTTTGTGAGCCTTTATGAAATGGAAGGCGATAACTTTATTCAAAATGATTGTCAGAAATATCAAGATATTTCGAAAAGTTGTACGCTTTTTAATATACTTGCAGAATGCCTAAAGAAAAAGACCAAGAATAAAGTAGAATGCCTGAAGAAAAAGAGAAGAAAAAATAAATTTTTGCGTAAAATTTAGTATTAGTATTTTTTTTTTTTTTTTTAATTTAAAACCTTTTAATCTTATGATATTTGATTCTTGCGATTTCAGAAATAAAATATTTGACTAAAGTATGAATAACATTTTAAGAAACCAAATGTAGGATAAAATTGTGTAAAGCAATGGGCACAATGATAAAACTGTTTAAAGCAGTGTATGCAAGTCATCCTAAGTTAAAATGTCGGTTATACATCTCTCTTATTGATATATACCTTTTCGGAACGGAACATTGAAAGGCGTGTTAACTGTGGTTTACTGTATTTTCTCTTTTAATATATGCAGTTTTCAAACGCATCGTAGTCTGGGTTACAAAGCATTCTTCCGAAAGAAACGCAATTCAAATAAATAAAATCAAATTCTGGAAAATTTATATTAATAAATATATTTAAAATGCTCAGATCGAAGGAATAAATAGAAAATTGTAAAACAATTATCTGAAGAGACAATGCAACTCAAACAATTAAAATAAAAGTATAAAAATTTAAAAATTACCTAAAATAAAAACTATGACAAAAATATATATATAAAGAAAACTATTTGATTAAAAAAAAAAAAAAAAAAAAAAAAAAAAAAAAACCGCTGCACCTTTATTTTCTCAGTTCGAATAAGTAAATAGAAATTTTTAAAACAGCTATTCGAAAAAAAAAAAAAAAAAAAAAAAAAAAAAAAAAAAAAACATGCAACTTAAGCAATTAAAATGAAATTGGAAAAAGAAAAAAATACTTTAAATAATAAGTTATAATTAAAAATATAATATAAAGAATATTATTTGGAAAAAAGGAACGGTGGTGACTTTTTCCTCTCACGGGAAAGGAAACTAGGTTGCCATATATTAAGAAGTTCGATAAGTGAACTATTCTTGGCGCAAACTGAAAAAAAAGTGCCAGAATAAATTTGTGAATTTCTCCGTAAATTTCGCTCCAAATTTTACAAAATTTCATATTTAGGCGTAATTTGAGTCGTAGAATCAAAATATGTAAAAAAATTGGTATGTTATTTCAGAAAAAGTCCGATTTTGTGTCATAATACCTATGTTAGAATAGTGCTATATATAAATCTAATATATATCCTAAGTCGCGCTTTCGAGACATGAATAACGCAATTTGAATTTTGTCAATCGGCCCAGTAGAACGGGAGATATAGCACTGTCCCTTTTTTTTTTTTTTTTTTTTTTGAGCAGTGTACCTATGACTACAATAAATTAAATATAATATGGATAGGCCTCTGGCCCAGTTAAATACGATGATAATGCAAACCTACCTTTTAATGCTGCTAGGTACCATCACTTTTTATGTATCCTTGTAATTTTCTTGTATCTTGTGTTTGTATATATGTAATTTATTCCATCAACTAGAACTCATTTTGTTTACTGTATATATTCTTTTTGTATTACTTTTTAACATGGATTCAGGTTACTAATATTTGCTTATACTTACCACGTATTTTTATACCAGCCTCACCAGCTCGACTGCCTCTGTGTCTAATCCAATTAACAGCTTATCAATTTCCTACTTAATTAACATATCAGTTACTTATTAATTGGCATCTGACCTTATTCAAGTTAGCTTCTTTAAAGTTTATAATAAAAAATTATATCCTTAATTGAATGGTTACTCTCATATTAACTTTCTAAGCAACTAAACTATTCTACAAGGGGCATAGCCTAGGCTCAGGCATCCTGGAGTTGCAAGCACCGTTACACGGGGGAGCTACAGGTGACAGTATGACTTTGCTCAATTCCGCTCCCAGTTTTGAAGGAGAGCACCCCAGGGGGCCAAGGGTCTCCCACTACCACCGGCTTCTCAAGAAGACACTCGGTTCTCCACATATTTAGAGTGCCTTTGCCGCACAGATACTATACATTAAGAAATGTCAATGCCTTCTTCGTGATTCGAGCCGTGGCCCTTCGGTCGGGCAGTTAAGCGTCGCTAACCATTATTCCAATTGGGCAGCTCGTAACTTGTTCTCGTTATATATAAAAATTGTTACGTTTTGAAGATGTCTACTGATTTAATTAGTAAAGCGTATTAGTTTTATTTTTTCAGTATAACGACTTGTGTAGTGATCTGGACACTATAGTAGTGCACCTGATATATTACAGTGTTGAATCATACGTGAAAAATCGAGTACACAACCTTACGTTCAAGAAATAATTTTATAAGTGTTTAACATCAATTTTGGCACTTAATTTTATAAATTAAAACTGATGTCTTTCAAGGTTTTGTGCAAATTGTATCAATGAGGCAAAATATTTTACCGCTACTTTCCTGATTTATTTTTACCTTGTGAAGTCCAAAGCATTTCCGATTATCCTATGTTTCTCTACTTACGTTATTTTGACTGCTGGCATCATTAGATACGGCACTGTTCGCTAACACACATATTTCTGAAATTGGACCAAATTTAGGAATAAAATGCGGAAGTATGTTTGCTTTTGTCATTGTTTGGTAATTATATTCATACACCATGTTTCCTTCTTCTTACTCTGGGTCTGTTTAATTTTCATTCTGAGTTAAGAAATTCAGTTTTTTTTTTTTTTTTTTTTTTTCAGAATTTAGATTTATCATACTATAGCCTAATATTTTAGTAAATGTATCTTTCAGGTGTATATAATTTTTCGAAGAAAACAATGATCAACGGCGAATCAACGCTTCACCAGAAGTAGAGTCAAACAGCGGGATTTTGTAAAACTATTTCGATGAGTTGAATGTTTTATCATGAATGCTCATGGGAAAAAAATGCAATTCCTTGTGAGCTGCCAAATGCTAGCAATGGTTTATAGTACTTTGGATTCATAAATATATTAGAGCATATTTTATGCTATTCCATAGAACGCTGCAAAACAAATTATCCATTATGAATAATTTTTTGGTGGTTTAAGTATGCAGAGGTCTAGTCTTGAAGTAAAGGAATTCTAGCTGCATGAATGAGAACACAAACATCTATATATTTCCTCAAAATAAAATAACATCATTCAATTTTTCTCATTATACTTACATTAACATCATTACATTCTCGTCAGCGACTTAACTTTTAATAAGAACAGGACTATAGAATATTCATAAGAAGGAATCAAATATTTATCTAAGAATATTGAAGGAAGTACAGTGCAAACTTGCATTAAAATGAAATCTTTAAATATATCCATAAAGATATTTCATACCTTTAAGTGCAGAAATCAATTTTAGTAAAGAGTAATATTTATGAGGTATTTTCTCCGTCCTTCCAGCATGCCTTAGTTGTGTAACGGCAGCACACTCGACTCGTATACTAGAGGTCCAGATTCGAATCACGGAGAGGGCATTGCTCATTTTTCACGGCCCGTAAAATATTCAAAACTCATTATAGAGTTCCCAACAATTCTTAGAAAACAGAATTGATCTTTTAAATTTAATGTATTTATTTGGTTTTTTACTGGTTTTTTAATAATTACAAACATAACATTTATTGGAATAAACAATGAAGTAAATATATAAAAATAACTGGTAATATTATACATAAAATGATAAAATTTGCAGCTGCACCTAATGTGTTTATTTTACAATCCTGCGGAAAATTTTCGTTATATAGCCTTTATGAAACAGCAACAGAATGATGCTTAGTTTTACAGTTTTCAAAGCCTATGTTTCTAAACGTTTGAAAACGGGCTGAAATCAAAGGATGCAGTTTTTCGAAAACTGTTATATGTTTGGTTTAAAAATGTTCCCTTTGTCTCCTCTCTCAAATTCAGCAAAAAGTTTTCAGATTGCATCCCTCTTAAAAAGAAAACAACCGAATATTTGCAGAATGCTTTTAAAGTTGCATTATTTCAAATGCTTAATACAAAACTCATATTCAACCATATTCAACATGTACTTTTATGGTCTTATAGTGGTGCTTTTATGCTTTAGATAGATTTGATAGTGTTACTATTCAAGAATACAAGATATGTCTATTTTCCTTTAAAACGTATAAAACTTATTTTTTCAAAGACTAAAGGCAAAAAGTAAATAAACCGTTAACTAAGCATAACTAATCCCTCCCAAAAAATTAAGCAAATATTATTAATGCCTCACATTACGAAGGCTATTTCAATTGCTTACATTTCTTCATGTATTTGTGTAGAACCTATGAATGTAACATAATTTTGATTTTACGTAATTAATATATATGAAAAATAAAGCCTTTAAACATTAGATCAAAAAGCAAGTTGTTACATTCTATATAATGCTGTATGCCCTTTGTAAATATCTGTAAAAACAAAAGATCTATTATTCCAAGAGCGAAGTTTTATTTTAAGATCATTAAGAGACGCATTTATCTGAATACAACAATTATTAATACATACAATTAAATATCACATGCGGAATATAACAGTATAAAGCTTTTGATATAAAGATGATTACACAATTCTATTCAAAATATGCTCTTTAAACGATATCGTTTTTCTTCCATATATAATAGTATATATATGCTCATGCTCATTAGTAATAATGAGTAAATCATTACAGCAATTTTGTTACTAAAGCGTATAAATTAGTATTAATGTACTGTATGACAAAATACGCATGAAATACAAAAAAGTAATTATTTCGTATTAAAATGTACTCGAAATTCAAAGTTGCTTTTTTATGCTCTAAAATTCGCTAGCTTATTTTATATTTTTCCTACATTAAAGAGGGAATTTGAAAATCGATTAATTATACAAATTACATCGCGTTGTAAATTTACTTATATGTTTAAAATTTTATATTCGTGAACAATCCGAAAACTACGTAGGAAGTTTTACTCTCCATATATGAGATAATAGGTAAAATGCGTTATTTTATTAAGTAATTCAAGTATGAATTCAAATCAAAATTAATTTATACTTTTGATGTCAGTTCAGAATCTGCCAACATAGATTTGACAATACTACGTAAAATTTAATTGTTCAGAAAGCAATTTAATTGTATGTAAGAATGAATTTGATTACAATTTTGAAACAACGAATAAATACGTGCATGATTTTATGAGTTTTATTTATTTATTGAAATTTATTTTACCCAATTTACAGCTTTCAAATAGATGATGAATGCATAAAATTTTAAACGAATACCAGATAAAAGTCTATAAGCACAAATCTTTCAAATAGATGATGAATGCATAAAATTTTAAACGAATACCAGATAAAAGTCTATAAGCACAAATCTATTCTTTACAGACTATTGTTGTGTTGTACTCAACAGTATGAAACTTGCTCAAATGATTTCAAACAAATCATTGGGACTGAGTATAAAAACTGTATTTTAACAAGTAAGCACCATTTTTGTTTCACAGGTGAGCCACATGCATATACTCGGCTGATAAAACACTTTCTTTTAAATTTTTCTATCATTATAGCCAGGGAAATTTGGTTATAACCTGTGCAAAATGGAAAAAAAAAGTTTTTCATACAAAAATATATCTTTTATTTAGGCATCATAGTCAAAGTTTTGAAAATTAACGAAACGTTGCAGATTTTTGACAGTTTTTTTATAATTACTACTATCGAAATGCAATTGCTCGTAGTAAGAAATTTGGATAATGAAGAATACGGAAAAAGTTTAAAACCTGTAATTTCAAATTGCTATTTTCAAATATTTTATTACTTTACTTTTTCATTTTTAGTAAACAAACGATGGATATCAAACATTTTTAATTTTGTTATTGTAAAGAAAGTGTCTTATCATTAGATTTTTGGGGGAAATTCTGGCACAGTACATTTTGTAAAGAGGATCGTCCTAATCAAGCTGTCTCTTGCAACACCACCACACACCTTTCTAGACGCTTCGGTCACAAGTTTGACTCATTCTACAGCTTTGGTATGACAAGAAAACTACTAGAGATATTATTGCAGCAATGTGCCATGATTTAATAAATTATTGATGTCTTCATCAGTATATAGAAGAGGAGTTATATTACAACTGTACCATCAAATAATGCTGATTTAGTCTGTTGTTTCGAAGTTGAGTTTTGGAATGGTGAAATTTCGAATAATAGTCTTTTGCCTGGAAAGTAACTGATCTTTCAACAATCGATGTAGCCTTAGTTCTCTGATATGTCTTCTTTCATCCACAATCATTGCATGTATCAAATGTTCGGAATGAACAAGGAAAATATTTCGCTTAATTGCTGGTTTGATGACTTGCAGTAAATATTGAATGAAATATGGGATGTTCTGGTATGGCTTCAAGAATTGTCTTTGGACCGTATGTGGAATTCTTTTTGGTTTTGATTTTGAACCAGAGGAACGTGCTGCAGATCAAAATAAAATGTACCATTTGTCTAACTGCATCGGTATGTTTTCGTAAACTCACGTAAAATCTGGGAACTCGATTTGTTGTTGCCTTGTGTGTGAACGCAACCCTGGATCATGAGCTGCTGAATCTTCTAAAATTTTACCTGACGTTATGCCAGCAGAAATAACAAGTAAGTATAATGGATCTTTGTTCAACACTTTCTGACAGCTTGAGGAATGCAGAATTTAACATATTCAAGTCAAACCAGTGGAATGTTTTCACAGGCAGCGAGTTTTTTCCCGACCAGTCTAATGATGGATTTGGGTTCTGTGGCAATACCATCGAAGTGATGAAACTGCAGTATATTGAAATATAGCAGATATGTAGCCCCCTGCAGTAGTCTCCAAATGTGTATTTTGATCTGGTGGATAACATAATGTTTCAGACTGATATTAATTATAGTTCCATCGTTCCCTATCGCAACCAGTTTTCCAAGAAAACCTCTAGTGTAGTCAAATGGGACATTATGGTAAAAGCTATATCTTCTAGCATTGGATCCTATTTCTTGTATGAGTAAATAATAGATGGTACCCTTTCTACGAGTAATAGTTTTCGAAAACGCTTTTAATTAGTTTTTCATTAACGCTAATTCGTATTTCATCAAAGTAGGATTTACTTAATAGATTGTTTCTGCAAATAATTCCTATTATTACAAATTTCTCCTTTTCTTATTTTGTTTTGGTCAACGACATAAAAATTGTCTAAATCTGTTATCACATACATAGTTACATAATATTCACAATTTACACATGTTTACAGTTGCACAATATAGTTACATAATAGTTTATATTTATAAACACAGTTTAAAAATGCTTGTGGCGAATGTTACGGAATATAGCTATTTTAAAATAATTGTTTTTGAGTTATTTTGAAAAATATAAATAATTTGAAATTAAAAATTTTAAACGTTTTTGTGTTCGTTATGTCCCAAAACTCGCATTAGAATTCTTGGCGTTTCAATATTAGTAAGTTTAGCATCTATAAAAAATTGTCACGAAAAGCATAAATTCAGCCAACACTACTCTAAAAAATGGTTTAAAAAGCGCAAAGTAAAATAATTAAGAATTTTGTTTATAGTGGTCATTTTCACAGTGATCCATTTTAGCAAGAAACTTATTTGAAACAAATCTTTATTTAGTTGTGATTTAATAGGGGAAAAATCATTCCACGATTTTTTAATCACTGTTTTTACTAAAATGATTGAATGTATGAACCGAGCACTTTTATCTTATGCTGAGATATTACAGCAGACATAAATCTTAAAAAATAATATAAAGAATGTACTAAAATGTTTTACTATAAAAAACTATTAAAGTGTTAGAAAAAAAAATTTAATCCCCCCCTTTAGACTTATGTTTAAGATATTCTTCTGAAACGAATCACAAATTTGATATTAGTTAATAAGATTTGAATTTCAGTGACCTCAAAAACATTCTTTCTAAAGTTAAGCATTTCAATAATTATTATGGGGTTGAACTTAATTCGTTACCCAGCAATTCCTGAATTAAAATTAATTCATACATTTTATTCATGCACAAAATAATCCGAATTTCTGCAGACACTAATAAGCTAAAAAGTGTTTTCATGACCACATTCCATGCATTTTTAAAAGATAAAGTCTGATTCTGTAGAAATAGTAGATAAATTCTGTAGAATTCATCTATAAAATGCGCAGCTAATAAATTCTGTAATTCTCTAGAAACAGTTATTAATAGCTACTCTAAATATTTGAAATAATTCTTTACGATATTTCTTCGTAAAACATTATTTCCAATATTTAGAGGTGATTGCATTCATTCTAATGAAATAATTAACTGCTGCGAGAAATGGCTTTAAAAATAACGACATTCTAATTGCTTCCTAGCTAGAACTAAACGTCCTTTTGAATAGGTTTATCTTAAACTAGTAGGGAAATATTATTACGAAGATAGTACCTGTGTATTGAAAAGACAATATATGAATTAATGGTGCTAAAAAGACATAAAACGCTGTTTTATTTTATAATATAGTTTTCATCTCATCTCACGATTGCCAGTTGTATTGCAATATATTGTGTTGTGAGTTTCAGTCATGATCTTATAAGAAAATGAAATTACTTGCAGCCAGCCTTATGCTTTTTGCTCCCAGGGCAAAATCTGAAAATTTTAAATGCTGCCGTCCGGAGCCTTTTTTCAAAATTCCTAACGTTTTGCGTCCAGGGCGACCACCCTGGCGCCGGTCATGATTACTTGTAAATAAAGAGCTATTGTTTGCAGTTTTAAATTCTTTTATTTTCAATTTCAGGTACTGCTTCGTTTTGCCGGTGCAAATCTCGCCAAGCAGACTTTTTTCGCGATAACATACAGTATATACATAAAAAAATTTAACAAATTAACATTTGAATGGTAATTAACCCATTAACCGCCAAAACTACAAAGAATGTTTCTTTTCTCATGAAACTAATAACAAATATTAAATTAAGCATTTATAACATAAATTTACATTGAAAATTAAAAAAAAATGCTCTTACCTGTGGAAAAAAACGAGTGTTGCGTTCGCGCAACGTCAGCGGAATAAGACTACGGACGTTTGGTGAGTAGGATTGTACTCGTGTGATGTTTCTTTTGAGTGGAGCGCAGGATTACTTTTTAGCTGTATAACGTTTTATAAATCTACAAATCACTTTAATTGTAATTAATTTAATATTAAAATATACATTGTATTTCTTTTACAAATACAGATTGTTTCATTTGAAAGATTCAAGCATGAAAAGCTTGATTACAATCATGATGTAAAGCTACATTACATACTTTGCATTCCTGTTGCTGATCTATTTCTGGCTAATTCTACACATTCAATAGGAGTTTGCAAAAGGAATAATGCATTCTCGCGTCTGAAATCTAAAAGAGACTTTATATTTCTAGTAGTAAAAGTGGTGATATTTAGTAAGTTTAGATACGGTCTCACCTCATATAATTTATCAGTATTGTGAATTTGACTATTGTCAAATGCAAATTCTGCTTCATATTCCTGTACTGCAAACGTGATATCAATTCTCGTGCAACAGGAACAGATATGTCCTTATCAAAAGACCAATACATTTTTTCTTGAGGTAAAGAATGATATCCTGTAAGCAATAATATTACAATAAATCTTCTCATATAGGGTTCAGATGCAATAAATTCTTTTTTTTTTTTTTTTTTTTTTTTTTGTTGTTGTTGAGATATTTGTCTGTTCAACGAGAAGAGAATAAATGTCTAAACCAAAAAGAAAATCGAAAATCTGTGCACTAATTTTACCTTGTGTTTTGTCTTTTATAATTTCTCTTCTATCTCCTTCTTCATGTTCTTCCTGAGACATAACTAACAGTTCCTTTTTTATCCACTTCAAGATTTCAGTCTTCTGCTTTTTAAACTTTTTAGTATGACTACAACTGCTATTAGAAGGCTGAAACTTTCTTCTTACGTGAATTTCAACTTTCCCAGCAGTATCATTTGGTAAAATATCATTATCATTATTTAAAACATTCCCATTCCTTTCTTCTTTGTCACTAGCCTCTGCAATTTCTGGTCACACAACAACAATATCAGTTTCATTCTGGTCATTATTAACATGATCATCATATGTTTCTTCATCAAAAAATATTTGAAGGGCTTCTTCTAATGTAAGATACCTCGTTCTAGGCATTTTTAAAAGCCAGAACATGAACCAGAACATCGAAAGGAATGAGTGGAAAAGGAGATTGACTACCCGTTTCCTGCTGACGTTGCGTCAACGCAACACCTGTTTTTCCTTTCTTCCCAACACAAATATAAACATCTGACTGATGTAATGTTCTGATAAACGGTGACCTTGACTAAAAATAGATCACTCATAAAGACGGCGATTCTTTCGTTAAAATTTTCAGCAAAAATACCCGGTCGACAATTTTGCTTAAATTTTGCTTTAAAGTATGACATTAATTATTATAAACAAAATGATTGTTGAAGGCAAATATTTTTTACAGAAATAATCTTCATAATATTCCCTACACAAAATCATCTGTTGGAAAAAATATCTTAGATAGTTATATTTATATACGCATTTATTTTGACCGTTGCGTCAACGCAACACCAGCGGCTAATGGGTTAATTTAAGAATTTACTATGCTTTCATGGTTCAACATCACAATTCGCTGGTTTATATCACGTGACCCCAAGTGACCTCATCTCACGTAAACTACTTTACAGAAAGCTAATTCTCTCAGTAATTATCTACGTTAGTTTCAACTTAAATCTGGATTCGGAATACAAGTTTAAATGAAAGAATTATTTCAATTCGTACGAATAGCTTACTCAGAAATTATGTAAAACAGCAGCGCTTTACTTCGCTAGTGCATTCTCATTAGAATTGATGAATTGAACCCTTGACATTCCCTCTTCTATATTTTCGACTTCGGATGACCGGTGTGATTGTATCCTAGTTGACTTAATTACCGCGGATGGACTTAGGGCATAAAATTGAACTATCTGGTAAAACTTCTATGTAATAGTATGCCAGTATTGAAGAACAATTAATCTGATAAGAAATGGCTGCGACTTGGATTGAAAATTAGGCGTAAAAGGTTACCAGCTGCCGCCCAGTGGGTATAGTGATTAGGGAAGCTGACTTGCGATGCCGAAAGGCCTGGGTTTGAATCCCGGAGAAGGAAGGGTTGTAACTGCCCATCCCTTCATAGGAAAGGCTATGGTGGCCCACCTATTAGGTGCCTCCATAATAAAGAGACCACCACATCCAGCCTTGTATAGATTAATGGACTGGGTTACATTTGTAATTGTTCACAATCTGCCATTGGAAAAAAAAAAAAAAAAAAGATTACCAGCTAGAATATTCCGTTTGGCATCAGTTTTACCATTATATGTGAATTTATCGCCTGCGCCGGCAAAACGGAAAAATACCCAATTTCATCACTTTTTAATTTACAGATGTACGTATTATTGTAAATCAGGATAGATATAAAGAAATTGAAAAAGTACGCATTATTGACTTGCTACAGAGTAATATCAAATTTTTGCTTAAAATATCATATTCCTAATTTATAGTTATAATGCAATGCTCTCGCAAAGTAATTTAAATCCTTCCATATATTCTTCTATATAAGGAACGCAGCTAATGTTACTTAATTTAAGAATGCAGATGTGCATCGAAGGTACAAAACCCCTATCTGATAAAAATTAAACATAATATTATAGAATCTATAAATGTAAACGTCCATAAATTTTCCTCTGCTGCCAGAAAATATTCACGACGAAGTATGGCACTTTAGGAAGTCGTCTGGTAAATTTGGTAAAAAAAGAATGACTATAGCAATGCATCTACCAGGACATTACATCGATTCATTAAATATGTTGTATGAAACAAAAGAAGGATTCTAAATACATACATGTAATATCCCTATCATCATTCACTGAAAACGAAAGAAGCTTCATACGCGTCAGATTAAAAAAAAATGCAACTCATAAAAAAATAATAGTTCCATTCCTTTTTTTTTTTTCTTGAAATCAAAATCGATGTTGGTAATCCCACGATTTCGGCTGCCAATCCGCTTATTATGTCACGAATGAGATTACAGGATATATTTTTATTAAACAGGCGAAAACATTTGAGAGAAAAGATTCGACATAGCATCGGCAGATTTTGTTTTATGATTCATGCTCAATTTAAATATATTTTACCTGTGTCAGTGATACACAGAGTGCATCAAATTGAAAAAAAAATCAGATGTACAATACAAATTATCTAACTTTACTTACTTCTTCTCTAGACTTTTTCCTTTAAACTTTTATTTTTAACCCCAAATCACATTCCATCATGATTTTTTATGATCATACAAAAAGTAATTACACAATAATATGAACTTTAAAAGAAACTATAGTAAACAAGAATTTTTCCCAGTTAATATCTTTCCGTAAAATTATGATATTTCGAGAGCTCTAGCAAGAGTTAATTACTCATGTTTTCAATACAAGATGCTGGTAAAAGTTCAAGCGAACGAAACCGGATGTATCTAATTATACAGCAAGCAATTACTTCATATTAAAAGCAATTTAGCTTAAATTCGTTAGTAAGAGAGGAGAGGCATGAAGGCCAATTTGTTTTTAACTGCCGAAAATCTATTTTCGGAACTCAGGTCAAATTACTCATAAGTCATTTGCTCATAGTTCACTGCATTGCAAGTGCCTAAAAATTATAATATTAGAGCAAAGAAACACTGCTTTCATAATCAGTCTTTAACTTATTTGCCAAAGAGCGATGATATAACGCAGAAAAAGAAAACCGTAAGCATATAAGTAAATGTCATTATTCTAGGCGTCTTATTGATATACGGAAATTAAAGGAAATCAAAGTAGCAGCTCAGCAATTTGATAATTAAAATAGAATGCAGTTAATCTCCGGACTTCTACACAAGGTGGACATTTCCGCCAAGTAAACGTGACTATTGTTAATGATCAATATTTAGAAAACTGTAAAAGAAAAACAAAATGACAATCCTTCGCTTTCGAATTTAGTCTGATGGTAATTTTTAGCCCTAAGGGCTATAATTTCGTTTTAAAATTTTGGGTTAATTTACTACAAATGTCGACTCACCGTTAAAATTGTTGCCACCAAATATTATCGACCTGTATTATATTTAAAGGAATTAAATAAGGAAGAATCTGCATAAACGTATATATATTTCTCCCATTGTGATAAAACAACAATACCTAGAAGCATAAATTTTGAATAACGTACGTTTCCACCCGAATATGAGCACCTCGAAGCCCAAATTTGGAATTGGTTTTATTATCTGTTTCTGTAAACCTTTAATGAGTTATGATAATTCTGAAACCTGTCAATGTTTTTAGTACCCGAATTCTGTAAGATTCTGTGGAAAGGATCTCCATTTTGATAAAAAAAAATATATTGATTTGCCTAAGGATCTTCATAGAAATGCTTTTAACAGCAGTCACCTTTTCTAAACGATATTTTAATTTTAATTTTAATTTTAGTTAGTTAAAAGTTTAAAAATTAATTCTGCAATTTTTAAAGACTTTAAATATAATTCCCATACTTAACTTCAAGTGTCTTAGACAATTTTTACCGTACGGCACCGAATTATTTTGTGCTTTACGTTTAATAACTAGTACAAAATTTTCCTAAATATAAGTATAGAGAACGGAAGACATAAACCATGAACAATTTAGATTCTGTATTTCACATAAAGTTAATTTAAAAATTTAAAAATACAAAAATATGATTTTTGTGATATTTAAAGCATTTTCGCAACTGAAATACACCTCTACGACGAACGGTTGGGAAGGCAAACCCCGGCAAAGACTTTTGTTAACACGGTATATAAACGTCTTTACTGGAGTATGAATAATTCTAGATTTTCACAGTTGTAATTTATCCATAAAATCTGCAACGTTTATTTTTATACAAGCCTAATAAGAAACATATTGTTATAATGCCAATTAAGGAACAGGCGCACTCTCTATTTAACAATTTCAAGTCTACGATTCGTATATTTGCAACATTATATAATGCAATAAACATAAAAAATGAAAACTACATGTTTTCTTGGTGAAAACAAAATATTAAAAAATGAATATTATTTTTTAACAGTACTAGACTAAGAAATTAGGTAAATATATTTTTCAGTACAGGACGTAATATCGCATTATTATCGCTAATTAATAAATGTTCTGTTTTATATATACTTGAAAAAGGAGTTACATACTATTGGGTTTTCTCTTTCGTCGTTATGTAGATACGCGTGTCAGCTGCATTATATATGATACTGGGAGTACAAATAACTCTCTGCATTTTTTATCAAAAATTGAACATTTATTTTGAAGGAATGGTACGTTATGTTTTATTCAAAGTATTGTCCATCGCTAGACACTATTATTTCCCATCTTACTGGCAGCATACGGATAGAACCTCAGAAGAATGTTTCCTCTTTCGAGTTTATCCACAAATCAACCCATTTCGGTATCTTCATATAGGTGAAGCGCTGCTCAGGCAGACCATGTGTCATCAATCGAAACAAGTAGTAATAAGAAGGAGAGATGGTTAATACAGCAGGAGGGAGAAAACTTCTCATTTGACTACCAGTAATGCCTTTCATGTGCTCCTTCAAAGTTCCATGCTTCTTCAAATTTATCAACGTGTTGCTTGCCATCGGATAACAGTTTCAAACAGAGTATGACAGTCTACTTGAAATGAATAAGAGCCCTGTTCGATAAATATGTGATAATCTAATTAATATTATTTGTAGATACCTCAGTTTGTTTCCAATTACATTAAAATATCTTTTCGATTAAAAGGTCATCTAAAATATGAATGAACTAAAATTCAAACGAAACTCGAAAGAGAACATTTCGATCAGTTCATTGCTTTAAAACTAACATAAATTAAGTCCGTGATACACTAATGCTGCTATCAGGTGGCCATACTAAACGTAGAAGGACTTTGGATATTGTACAATTACATTGCTTAATGCAGCATTAATCATTTAAAAAGTACTTTTTTTCGGCCTTCTTAACAGTATTTATTAAAAAGTGTTATTTTATATCATGAGCGTCATACATAAAATACGTTTATGGCATCCTATAACTGGCGGCTAGCAAAATTTCTAAATCTTCTTTTTGTGTACGCTATCATCAATGAAATGAAATCTAATTCTTGTGATAAAAACTTTACTAACAAACAGATTTTAAGCATCTACATATACAGACGTTGACCATTAGGTCCTTCTAGTTACGCACTTGTTGTGTAATCATCTTTATGTTTAAAGATGAGCGTAAGGGGGCCGTTGTAGGCTTGATTGCTTATGGATTGGTAAGTTTAATGCTGTTAAATCCTGTTTTGTTATTTGTGTCGTAATAACCCTGCAAAGAGGATAGCGTGATTATTTGTAGCTTGACAGTGCTGCAGATTTCTTTGAAGGACGTTAAGCTATCTACTGTGCTTGGGAATGCAAAATCCGGCTATTCAGATACCACTGCCGCGCTGTTCTCATTCGGCATAATTTCGCCTTGTAGGCTTGATACTGCCTTGAACTTGAAAGCTGTATTACGTTGAAGCTGGTACCTTTGATTTTATTATAACTTGCAGCTTAATGCAATGCGGGAGTGTTGTCTTGCATTTATCCAGGCTGTACGTTTGTCCACAATCTGCGCAGATCAGCGCTGTTTTTTAAGAATAGAACAAGTTTTCCAACTGCTGATAGTTAAAACACCTTAAAACTCGATAATATTTCCTAAAATGACAATAGTTGAACCTTACGAAAATTTATCTTGTGTCTTTGCTAGTCTCATACAGACTGTGCTGTAAGTCGGTGATCCATGTGAGACGAGTATTATTGCGACAGGATTTTTAGAATGTATTTGTTCTTTCGTCGAGGGAACCAAGTTTGCAGAAGCCTCACATACGACGTCTTCTATTGAAAGGGTTTTTTTAAATACAATGATTGAAATCTTCATGAAAGAGGACTGACTCTCTGAGTGTGACTTCTGCCAAAAAACTCGCTTTCCCTCGATTGCTTTCTTGAAAGATTCTATGTTTCTTCTTTCTCGTTTTGTTTTTCAACAGTGATGCCCAATTCTCCGGCACTAAGTTCAGAAGTCAATTAAATTTTGACTTCCTCAAGAGTTCTGTCCGCTTCTTTTGTTTTTAATAGAAGAACGTGATCCAATAACTCTTTGATTTGTTTCTCAGTATATGCTCTTCTCTTTTTCTTTTTAAGTAAACGGAGTTTTTTCTATTTCCATCTATTCTGGAAGATCTGCTGGTCACGCTGAAGAGATTAAACAATGTTCACTGTGTACACTAATTTGCTCTTGCAGCAGCTGAATTAGTCTTTGGAAGTTTGCACAGTACGATCCTTGTTCCGCAAATGTTCTACAAATCGAGGTAATTAATGAACTTATCATTTTTATAACTAACACTGAATTTGTGGTTGTTCTCTGATTGCTTAGAAATGATTGAAGGTAGTCACTTAGATGGTTAATGGCCTCATTTCTGGAAACAGATGAATGGTTATCAGTGGCATGTTACAACAGGAAAAGCTTTCCCTTTGTAGATTGGAATTGCTGTCCCTGCCTATGATTGGGGATTTGCGAGATTATCTATCGTGATACATCAAGAGTGTGTATCCTGTATTTAGAGTAAAACTATCGCATGAATTGACAAATCACTGCACAGAATTATGTGCACTACCACGCTGAGAAACTATGCTCAGTAAAATGCAGTGCTTATGCACAGTGACTTTATTTACCTGTTGATCCAAATATCTAATCGGCTTAAATATAAGTCTACAAAAAACATTTACCAAAAAAATAAAAATCCACTATAATCACCTAAATCAGTTGTTCAACCGATTCCCATTTTCTAACTTTAAAACATTCTATATAATAAAATGATTTCATCATACAATAAACAAAGGTAATGAGATTTTATATATCTTTATATCTGCTTTATAATTGTTTTTCAGATGCGAGACGATTTATGCGGGAAAAAATGCAAGGGTCTCACGCTTAAAACACAATGAAGAAAATCTTTAGAAGAGGATTAATATAAAGCATTTCTTGTCAATACCCCAGTTTTGCATAAAGAAGCTGCGTATATTTAAAAACTCGTTACACAGCCGCTCTCCGCTTTTGTTGTTTTGTTATTTGAAACTTTATTTGCTTCATGTCAAAAAGCTATATGAAATGATTTTACAATTTTCTCCCAAGCATTTTAGAATTCAAATAAGATACTGCATTTTCCCTCCTTTTGTTGAGAGCTGATGTGCTGTACAAAGAAAGGCCCTTTTATTGAAGTCTGAATGGCTTAATAGGGTAAATATATGCATTTGCAACAAATCTAGCAAGGAGCATGAAAGGAAGTGAGTATGTAATATATATTCATTCAGCGTTCTATCCGTTTTCTTTTTTCATTGTGACTTTTCATTTCTAATGCGTATGAATTAAATATATTTCTGACGTGAATCGAGTGACACAACTTTATATAATATTTTAGAAAAATGCATTTATATGTCTGAATAGGAACACGGAAGTGAAAAAAATTAAAGCTTGTGATAACTATGTGATTTTGTATGCTGAAAAGTAAGACATTATAGTAATAACTAAGCCAAAAATCAGAAACTGAAGTTAGTACAGTGGGTGATCGGTTAACGAACATAATCTGTTACAAGTCTGTGTTCGCTATCCGAATTGTTCGTTAACCGACCATCGATTTACCACAGATCTTTTTTTGTGAAATCGATTAATTCGTTCTGGAGACCCTAAAAATTAAATTAAAAAAAGATGCTTTAATTTCCTAGTAAGTTTATTAAAAACTAATACGTGCATATAGTCTTGCATATTAATCAGTCGTTTTCATTTTTTGTTTATGGGGAGTTAAAGAACATGTCCAATGTCGATTGCTTTTCTCTCCGTTTACAGGATTTTCCGGAAGTGATTAATAGAATTGTCGTTGTACAGATGCCCAACCCTACTGACATGAGCTTGGTTTGGGTGCCATGCTAAGACCATAGCTCTGACATCCTCCCACTTCTTCAAAAGATCTTTAATGGCAGATGTCGGCATTGGTCCTCTTTCGTCTTCCTCTTGCTCAGAAGGAGACACATTTCGCTGTGTTTCTTGACGTTCTTCATTAAAGATTTTTTGGAGTTCTTCTGTCGTCAGTTCATCTTCATGTTCCATTATGATCTCTTAAATTCTTTTTTCTACCATAGAACTTTGAAGTTTAATAGGCAAGCAACATAATTCAATATAGATGAAAACGATTTTTGGTCCGTTGCGTTTGGCAACCCTGCACATTATGCTCCAAGAGCCGAGAAGTGTTCGTTAGAACTCGTTTTAGTTAGTTATCCGAATATGTTTTCGTTATCTGAACACAAAAGTCTTTCGTGAAAGTCTTCGTTGTCCGATTTGTTCGCTGTCCAAACTGTTCGTTAACCGATCCCCTAATGTATATATATATATATATATATATATATGTCATAATAAAAACAAAGGAAAAGACGGAACACTGTAGATGCGTGATTAGGCCCATATTGAAGATGATTTTGATTGCGTAGTATGCTAGTAATGTTAACTTGGTAATATCTAAGGAACTTGGGCAGACGAGGCAGTTTTAATTCCATTTTTATTTGCAACTGATAAATGGGTCCACAATCACTTGGCACTCCAGTCGAGCCTTTCCACAGAAGATTTACATTTTTGATATTGTTGAGATAGAAAGCAAGCCAGCGAAATTACATCTTTGCACAGTAGAGAGCAAAAGCTGAAGTGCGTAGTTATGAAAATGGAAGCACGCGAAGAGAAAAGTTTTTGTTTGCAATTTGGTGATTGGTCAAGAGACATCTGCATTAGCGGTTACGTAAGATCGCATGATTAATTTGAATGACGCAATGCAGAGAAGTTATTACTATTTTCGAATAAAGAGGAAGAATTAATGTTTTATAGTTTAATCTATAATTTTGATTCATATATTTTTATCTTACATATATATATATATATATATACTTGGAATCTTTTATTAGCGAAAATAATAACCTATCTATCTATCTATCTATCTACATACCTATCTATCTACCTATCTATACATATATATATAATTTTTCAAAAATTAATGATTATTCTATCCGAGAAAAAGTAAAATGCAAGGACTATTGTAACTAGTAAACTATTTAGTAAATAAAATAGTGATAAAATTGCGCAAAATAAAAAAGGTTTACATTTTAAACTTTAAAAAATAATTAAAAATTTGTTTTAGATAAAATGTTTTAAAACAAACTGTAATTAATAATTATTAATTTACTGTTTGAGAAAGACTGATCAAGGGATGATTATCACAAAAATTCAATCCGAATACATGAAGTATTCTGTAAATGTGTTTCTTCCTTCTTGACTGTATGAGAGAGCCAAAGAAACCATCTATAAAAAATATTGAAACTCATTAAAAATATAGTTGTTTTTTACATTTAAATTTTAGAGGTCTGAATTTCCATATTCTTAACTCACTGAGAATGAGGTTAAAATATTGTAATGGATATTTTTAATGGTTTTCTATTATTTATGAACTTTGTTTGTTTGTTTCTCTCAGATAGATATTCATATTTAAAGATTCATATTTTTTGAATAAAAAGAAATCCTTTCATAAACAGTTTATAAAACGAAGTCCAAGTACGAAATATTATTAAGCCTTTCGAAGGGAAAAATGGTTATCTAGCATTCCTATTAAAATGCTCTGCTTCGAGTGTAAAAGTTGTTGAACATTTTGTTTTTATCTGACAAGTATTATTTCTGACAAACGTTCCTGAATTTTAGTTAAGAAGATGCTTAAATCACTGAAAATGAAGAGTTAGATTTGTGGAAGATGCAGCCTTTTATTCTGTTCATTGTGATGAATTACACAGGTTCTTTGGTTAAATTATGGTATAACTTTAATATACAGTGTACTCCCGTGCATTATCTTACGATCCAAAGTACTAATTCCAAATATAAGGTTTTACTTTATAAGTGCTCAGATAAGTTTGTCGAATAAAATGCTTTGCATTTCTATGTTCGGGCAAGTTAATGCAATGGTTCACACAATGTTTTATTAGCGTATTACAAGAACACAATACCACACGTATACGCGGAGTTTTAAAATTCCCATATACTATATTTTCCGGCGTATAAGAAGCACTTTTTTGCTTTAAAAGCAGATCTGAAAAACGTGGTGTGTCTTATACGTCGATACTTATTGCGTCGATACGTCGTTTGTGAATGGGTCAACGTTTCATGAGATGTCATGAAAACATAGACAGTGGTAAAATCATTTAAGAAGTGTGGCATTAGTAATGCACTGGATGGTACGGAGGACAATTTGTTGCATGAGGACTCAGATGCTGAGGTTTCAAGTGACACTTCATTTAGCTCTGGCAATGAGTATCTGGATTTTGACGTAGGACGTTGAAAGGCGTTCTTTCCCAGATAGTTTGGGTATTTCCAGAAAGTATTACATTTTAGTTAAAATACTGTAAATTCATTATAAAAATCGGTAATAAAGTTTTACATTTCAAAAATGTGTATAAAATAGTCTTATACACCGGCAAATACGGTACTTGAAGTTTCAAACTTATATTCATATTTCAGTTCACATAGCTTCATTTTTAAAGTTTTGTCCTTTTCAGAACGATAAAAACAACAATATATAAAACTTAAACAGCGGAATATTAAAATTTCAAAAATTATTTTATAGTTATAGATGCAAGCAAAAACTTACTATTCTAATACTAATAATACTATAGCTAAACTAACTATTTCAAAATACGGGAGCATTCAAAGATGTACTAGCAATAAAAGCACGTCTTAAACTATGTACAGTGCTAAGCTAAAATGTGAGTAGTTAATCTACTTACGGATACATGTAAAGTTTAATATCAAAATAGCATTCTTTAAATGTATAAAGTAACAGCATTTTTATTTGTTCTTACTTTTAAGTGAACTTTAGATATCAATAATGGTAGGAGCAGTTCCCTAAAAAGTAACATATTTTAAAATTTATTCATAAAAATTACTGGAATTGTAACGGTAAAACATTTCTTTCAACTTAAGATATTAATATTCAATTTCCAATAAAAAAGCATCAAGAGCAGGGAAAAATATTTTAATTCAATTTTCTTATTTGATTTAAGAAACTATGAACTTCTTAATATTTTTATGTAACATTCCGAAACAAATCAGGAAAGAAGCTTTTCAGGTAATTGCTAAAAATAAAAGTTCAAAACTGCGGAAAAACAAGCACGTATCTTTTGTGAGAAAAATAAAACATTCTTGCAATAAATCTTAAGAAAGGGAAAATGAATGCTATTTGCTACGAAAAAATAAATTATTCCGAAAGGTGAAAAATAATGAGGTCCCACATTTTTCGAAAACGATTTTTGTGCCTCGTCAAATCGTCATTTGGAGAAGTTTTATTTATTTTTCTCCAAAAGGACACCGTCGAAAGGAACAGCTAGGCGCTAATTTCAAATGAACCTGAAATTTTTCTTTCTTAAAAGAAAACTTAACAAAAAAGGAATCACAGTTTTCTAGTAAATGGCATTTCTTTGTAAAGTTTGACCTGGAGTAATATACCAACACCTGAAGAGAAAGTAGCTGAGATAAAAAAGAGTTCTTTTCTGCTGCTCCTTTTTGACGGTTAACGGATAGTAACGCTTTCGGCGGGAATTTCTTGAAAGTATCGGTTTGTGATCTGGCAACACCCTAATGTCGTCTGCAGATGGTCGCATTTCGTCGAAAGTTCGTTACAAATATCCAGAGGATAAAGTTAAAATAAAAAGAAACATATCTCTTTCTTTCTGTATATATAAATATAAGTACACAGGAAAAAAAAAGAATTTCAAGGCCGTGTGTTTTTCTTTTCAGTAAAAAGCGACTCCTATCAACCACACGCTTTCTCAACCATTTACATCTTAAAAAATATTTGCTACTATTTTATTCTAATTCTTTAAGCATTATCACAGAAATAGAGAACAATTTAGAAAAGCTATGTCAGTTTTTGTTATGATGAAAGTATGCACATTAATAAACTTATTTTGATATAATAAATAATTATTTGGCTCAGATAACTAATAGCTTGCTCTGTTCAACATACAAATATGTATATATTTTCCAATAAATTTTATGCATAGACACATTTCAACACATGCTTGGATCAGCACAGTAATGCTCACAGAGATCAGTATGTGACAGAATGACTCAAATGTTACAAAGTCTGTATGCATTTAGTAAAATATGCAAATTTAGTAAAATTATATGTGAATTTTTGTATTCTTCTGTATAATATAGCACGAAAAGCTGAATACCATGGTGTACCGGAAAAATAAGAAGACATAAGCAAGTTCATTTAACACTGAGTTAATGGCTATCTCGCTAATTTGGCGAGATATTGCCAAGTTGGAAACCGTTTGGCTGCTAATTTTTGTCTCCAAATCAGTAAGAAATTACCAACCCTGTATCACCGTAGTAGATATTGTAATTGAATAACTGTAATTAATTTCCCATGTAACTGTAACTGTATCCAGCTCTCATCTGCTTTCCAGTAATTTCGAGAAGCAGAAAATACTAGAAATATCTTGGCCGCCGGGTGAAAACTATATACAACCGTAGGCAGCATCTGCTCTCAGTTTTTCTCACTGTGTAATTATTGTATGTATTCTTCTTAAATCGCGTAAACTTTACAACTACGACCGCTTCCACTGTGCATTTAGTACTTTCTGTTCCCAGCTCGATCAACTTTCTGAACAATCTCCTCCAACAAATTAATTAACATTTATAATATATGTAAAAAAAATCCAACAATGCAATTTTGTTATGTTATTTCTTAACGTGTTATTAAGTATATTATATCGAAATTTTTAATCGTTCGATTCGGGGTAGGGCACTAGGCCCAGGCATCCGCGTGTCTTAAACGCCGTTTCACGTCAGTTGCTCTCAGTTGTTGTAGTTGTTAGCTCAGAGCAACTTTGGAGAGCTTCTCCTTTTAGATGCACTTTGCATTCTATTGTGTTTAACGCTCCTAGAAGTTTCAAGTGTAACTACTGATTGTGCTGTGTAATACAGTGAATAGTTATACCAGTATTTTTGTGAAAATTTCCGGAAATCTGCAGTGTTTCTTTTGATAAAATTAATTTTATTAACTTATCATCGGACCTGGGGGCATTCAATATATTACGAACCATCACGTATGCAGCACAAGCATTTTATAACACCTACTTTAACGAAAGCTAGAAACTCGCCAAAACAGAGGTAAGTGGGAAAATAATTTTAATGAATCCGGTGTAAGAATAAATGTTGTACTTCAGTTTCCATAGCATTCAAAGTATTAATTATTAGGATCTACCAATAAATTAAGAATTTGTGATTGTCTTTAATTACAATAATTCCAAGTATAATTGTTCTGCTTAAATGGCATTACATTAGTTTGGAACCAAAAGGTTGAAAACTTCATAAATAGTTATATATATATATATATATATAAAGTATAGCTTTGTAAAAGCATAGCTTTTACATATGATATATATATATATATATATAAAAGCTGGACAGAGGTTATCCATAAAAAACGAGAGTTTAGCCATAGAACTCAAGAAAATTTATTTATAGATATATTCCTTTACAGACATCGCACCTACAGATAGATATTTGCAAATGCTCGTTAATTAGTTGAGATTTATGTAACAGTGCCAAAACACATCATTACTTAGCAATAAATACTTTAGTTTGAAGGATTTCAATAAGCACAGGCATACAATTGTTAGGCTGGTGCTAATTTTTGAGTATTTCTGTAAGCATTAGCAGTCTAATAAATTTGCATTTATATGCGTACAAAAACATTATATTCCTTAAGAATTTACAATGATCATTTGAATGTGAAGAACGCCTTATGTTATTCGCGGCTGTGAATGCTCCGACGATATCAGCATAAACGACTAACCAATTTAGAAGAACAGCAATAACCTTTTAACCGATGGCTCCAAAACTGAGAACGGCACCGGCAGCGCCTTCTGTAGACTGAAAAATGGAGTTGTAACATTCGAGTGGAAAAGGAAACTAGGCTTGAACAACTCGGTATACCAAGCAGAGCTTCTAGCTATCAGTGCTGCAATTAGATATACGAACACATGTCAACGGGAGAAATTCTCCATACTCAGTGATTCGGCATCAAGTCTGGCGGCTATCGCAAGTCAAAACAGTCGGAGTCTTTTGGTATACCGAATTCAGAAACAGCTTCTGGCAATGCCTATTTCGCAAAGACCCACTTTAAAATGGCTTCCAGCTCACACAGGGATTCAAGGCAATGAAGCCGCTGACCTATTGGCCAAGCAGGCAGCCAACTGGCACGGATATATTAGAAAGAACAACTAAACTTCCTTGGTCTCATATTAAGCGAACAACTTTGACAAGTCTGATACAAAATTGGCAAAGTAGATGGACAGAGGCAGAGGTAGGACGAAGGACGTTTCGCTTACTGCCAAAAGTTAACATGGAAATAAAGACCCACTGTGCTAGCCTAACACAGTTGTTGACAGGTCATGAACCATTCCCAGTATACCTGAACAGATTCAGTCTTAGGGATACTCCTTTCTGCGAATGAGGAGAGGAAGGCGACACGGACGATTATTACTTCCATTGTGTACATACAAGAACCTGGCACTTGAAGAAACCAGCGGACTTTGCCTGGGCAATGTGGACGTCTAACACACTCAAAAACAGAGTAGCCCTTGATAAAATACAGAAAATCTCACACTGCCTAAGCAGAAACAACCGTGAATAATATTATGTTTCAAATGTTCAGAACGTAAAGCAGATAACCAGAATAACGCTTAGTGCCTGCAGTTATCAATATGTAAAAACTGTTATTGGTATGTAATATTCAACCTTGTTACATTGGAGTCTTCCCCGCCGTGATGATATATAATTCCGTTTGGTTCATGTTCGTCGTCGGAAGCCATCATAGCGGTGCACTCACTCACTCACTCACAGTGCGATGCCATATCTTTACAACAATATGAAATCAACTACAAATACATCTGGAATGGCAACGAGATCTTTGGTTCCTGATAGGTTAGAAGTTTTAGCTCATGATAGTACCGACAGCATGTCGAATAAAACATACTGCCTAAAATATGCTGAACTAATTGTATTCTAAATGCATATGTGATTTTTATTTCATGACTTCGTGTTGCGAAATGCGTAGCATATGCCTAGGTTTTATGAAATGCGGTCATTCCTTTCACATTCGGCCCATTCGAGCGGTGAATACTGGTAGTTCGGTCCGAGGTTCGAATCCCGCGAACGGGCTGGTCGCATGGGGGTTTTTGTAGTTTTCTCCATGTATCTACGAGCCAGTTTCGATTAGAGAGTCCTCCACGAAGGCATCCCTTCCCTTAGGCAGATACTCCTCGAGGCTTTGCCGTAATAACATAAATCAAATCAAAGTTTTCACATTCCTCATTTTTTTCCCATTTATCCCAAATTATTAGCTAACTTTTTCATGTTTAGTAACCTCATGCAGTATAATTCCCCTGAAAGTCACACAGTATGCATGCGTAATCCACTTTGAGCTGGAAAGTGCTTAAGAATCTTTTCTACATATTAGAGCACATTTTAACAAAATTTGATTTAGCGTCGTCATTAAAATGTGTTTACAGTATCAGAGATAGAAATCCAACATACTTTTACCAAAACTGTTTATATGAAAGAATTCAACCAAGAATAATTATTGAAACAAAATGAAAATATGGGTTGTTTCAAAGCAATTTAGGATCGGTTCCAACCAAAATCTTTCGTTATTACTGCAGAGATGCTTTAATAACATTCACTTCCCAGCCTCAAGCAACACGATTTCTGATAAAAGCGCATCTATTTCTTTCATCGCGTGATGCGATTTGCATACCGGGCTTAGCATTCCAATTTATTAAACATTTTAATGCAGCCCCAGCCGCAGGGTAACGAAACAAACATCGCCACGATCTTCCCCAAGGATTTACGAAAATAAACACAATAAGCTTGTAACTTTGGATTCAAAATGGCCTAACTCCCTTGAAAAAGATCAAATTTGACTTTCAGATTTTAAGATGCATTAAAGAGGGAGATGAAAAGATGTTGCAAATGTTACTTTCCTTTAGAGAGTACAGAAAATCTACATCTCATGTTTCTTTGAGCTACACAAAGGTGACATTTCCTTTCATATATAATTTAAGGTTAGTCTAATTTTAGACATTTTAAATCTAGTTGATTTCCAAAAAAATTAAATAATTATACAACTATACGATTATGATAAAGCTTTAATCTGAATGTGCTTATAAAATGAAGTTTAAAGTGTAAGGAAATTTAGTTTTTCAACGATAATAAAGTATTGATATACTGTATAGGGATTATGCTTGTAACTAAACGTAACTTGTTGAAAATCCTTGAATAGTAAAAGGCCCTTTTATTCAGCACTCAAAATAACTTAGCAGAAGGCACATTTTGTGCTTAAAAACCAGCCAGTATTCATAGCGTAAGTCGAAATAATAGAAATTCAAGTTAAAAGTAAGTCGTAAGTTAGCCAAAGGCTATACTGAAATTCATAACGCGTAAGTTGGCTCAGACCTGTGCCGATGTGACAAGCACTAATGGCAAGAATAATGCAACGCCGTAGACAGACAGTAGAGCTGCAACTAGTAACGTGGCCTTCAGCAGGCGGAACACGCTCTGATTTGACAATCTAAAACTTCCTTTTAAATAATATCTCTTTCTTCCTCATTTGGATATGTGCGAACTAAAATATAGCCTTCTGGCAGGTAAACGTAAAATGGATAATAACAGTATAGCAATTTAACATAAAAAAACAAAATCTGAAATGTTTCAGATTTTAAATTACGTCCAAAGGGGCGTTTTTTAACATTTTGTGTGTTACCTTTCTTTATTAAATATCATGTTCCTCGCACTTAAACCATAAGATCCAGTGAAACAGCAATATCGCAAAATAGTTTTAAAACGAGCATATCTTTAGAATTTCCGATACAGAGACTCACGCGCTGGAGATAAAAATGTTTTTTCTGCACAACGTTGCCATTGCTCGCTTTGAAATCCTTGAGTTTGTTAATCAAAAATTCGTCAAAGTTTTAAAAAATAGGAAATCGATCATAAAACAAATTTCAAATTTCAAATTTGGTCTTCCACATGCTCATATTCGTTGGAGGATTACGTTATTCAAAATTCGATGACTCTATGTACCGTTGTTTTATCACAATACGAGAAATATACATACATTTATGCAGATTTTTCATTATTTAATTTCTTCAAATATAATGCAGGACTCTAACATTTTGTGGCAACAGTTTGAAAAGTGAACCGACATTTATGAGTCCGACGCAAAATGCCAAAACGAAACTAATAGTCCTTCGGGATTCAAATCCCTTTGGACTAATAAATTATTAGATAAAAATAAATAAATCCTTACAATTGATTGTTTAAAAACCACAATAAAAAATGTGCATCCTACACTTTCTTTTCAAAAGCAAAGAAACGTTTTTCTATTCCATTTCTTTTTAGTCCAAAGGGGTTTTGTCCCTGAAGGACTACTGTTTTCGTTTTGCGATTGTGCGTTTAATCATTGTAAATGTTCTTTTCACTTTTCAAACTCTTGCCACTAAATGTGTCCTGCATTATATTTTAAGAAATTAAATAATGAAAAATTTGCATAAATGTACGCATATCTCCTGCATTGTGATAAAACAACGGTACATAGAGCAATCGAACTTTGAATGACGTAATCCTCCTACGAATATGGGCATGTGGAAGACCAAATTTGAAATTTGGAATTTGTTTTATGATCGATTGCATATTTTGTAAAACTTTAACGAATTTTTGAGTAACAAACTCAGTGATTTAAAAGCGAGCAATGGCAACACTTTACGGGGAAAAAAAGATCTTTTTATCTCCAGCGCGCGGAACTGTGTATCTGAAATTCTAAAGATATGCTCAATTTAAAATTTTCATTGCTATTGAACTGAATTTTATAGTTTAAGTACAAAGAACATGATATTTAATAAATAAAGGTAACACAAAACGTTAAAAAAACGCCCCCGCCCCTTTGGACGTAATTTAAAATCTGAAACCTTTCAATTATTTTTTTTTTTTTTTGATCGAACAGATGAAGTAAGATCTTACGCAATCAAAACGATTAATATGCTATGGAAATTACCAAAGTATTAATTTTGTTAATTGTTTTTAAACTGCAATATAGACATATATTTTTAAACTTTACTCTTAAGAAATCTAAGCGAAAGTTTAAGATTTTGAGGGATGATTTCGAAATAAATAGCGTATTTGAAATTTGTTATCCATAGGCATTTATTCTTAAATTCTTAAAAAAGGAATTTAACTGTTTCTTTCTTTAACTTTTACCCAGGTTTTACTAGATAATATCTCAATAGAAAGATGGATCGGTTCGAGAAAATTGCAAGTAATTCAGGACTTCATTCTGTGTCTGAAATTAAATAATACTTTACTTGCATTTATATTTTTAATAAGTATTTCGCATAACAGTTCATCCATGAAACAATCAGTGATATTCAACTGAAGAAGAAGGATGTTTTGCTATCTGCTCATAAAAGGCTTGGAAACAAATTCTATTTACGTGGATGTAAAAAATTAACATACACATAAAAAAGATATTGTCAATTTTTTTCCATATTTGTTTACATTATTATAACTAACACTGTAGTGTCATTAGGTTAATTGGAAGCAGAAAAGATGAAAAATATGCAATCGCCTTCGCAGCGAATCGAACCACGGACCTCTGGAATTCCGGCCCAGCGTGCTACCGTTACACCACGAAGGCACGCTAGGGAAGTGGGAGAAATACCTTATAACACGAACTCCATTTATTAATTTCGTCATTTTACGTATAGACAATATACAGTTAGTGAAAACAATATAGAATTAATTAAAGTCAGAAAAATAAATCCTATTCAGTTGTTTTATATAAAATACTGCACGAACGTATAAAATTTCTATAAAGATTCAGTCATGGCATCTCATTCAAAGAATAAATTATCATAAAAATGTAGTAATTTCAATAAAAATACCTTCCTTACAATAGATTATTTCTTTATATTTTTACCTCACATTTACAGCTGAATATTATACAAAACTTGTTTTTCTATCTTCCTTTAAAGCTAAAAGCACATACTTGATAAACTTTACTATGACTATTCCAGGCTACTTTTATAATTTAAATATTATATATATTCGAACACAGGTGTCAAAGTTTCCTCCATTCACAGCAGGTTTTATTTCTGCTTTGACCGGCAGGTTCATCAGATCTCCTTTCAACTGTAATCGTCCCGTTAAAAAGGCCAACGTTTCATCGTAAGAATGACAGATTTTTAGATATGACCGTCATGAAAATAAGAGATACTAGTCATTTTTCATTAATCTATCCAAAGTGACTGTAATAACATTAAGTGCTTTCGAAACCGTCTAGTACACAAATGGCGAAAAACTTCATGTAAAAAAAATAACTAAATAAATAAGTAAATAAAAATAAATGAATTGCTTCAACTCAGCTTGCCTTTTCCTTAATGGTTTAAAGATCAATTTTAATGACTAAAAAGGTGTTTGATTTAGAAGAATATCAAAGTAAGGTTTTGCTCCCTTCACGAGGCTGCAATTTCGCTCAAAAGCTTGTCCTTTCAATGTCGTTACAGAAGCTTTAGCAATTTGTATCTTTTAAAGCACTCAATTTATTCAATTTTTGTACACTTCGAGGTTTCCTAAAATTTTATTTATAATGCTTTTGTTCTTGTTTCGTTTAGTTCTTTGTTTTTTCCCTGATTACTGCTTGAAGCTCTTTACACTCATCTGTCTGTTCTCGAGAAATATTGGTTATACATAACTAATATATTACCCGCTTTATAATTGCATAAGGACAATCCCGATTTCGAGCACCCTGAGCTACAGCAGACATACTATGATAAAGAACTGAAACCTCAAACTGATAACCCAGGCTGCGACCTAGAGTCTTTTACACTGTATAGCCAACCCCTTTCCAGAAGTACTATTACTCACCCTGATGACCATGATGACTCCAGCCAAAATCAACAACTAAACCTGTCCCAACCGTTACGTGTAGGTCTCCAAATTTTCCATGAATTTTGAAAAGAAGCCATTCTTTTAGCCTCGCCATCAACCCTTTTTACCAGAAACTCAAGCTGGAATCACAAATTTTCACCCCTATCCGTGAAAACGTTGCAGAGTGAAAACATATAAATTGCTAGTCTCTCATCCAAGTCCCACTTCCACTAGATAAGATGCTTCACCCTGAAGCAAAAGACCCCCTTCAAAAAGGATTGTAGAAGAAAAGTTCCAGACAAATTCTGAAACTCAGACATAGCTTACTGGTTTGGTTTGGTTTATTTAATTATGGCAAAGCACACTAGGGCTATCTGCCTAAGGGGAGGGATGCCTTCGTGGAGGACGTTCTATGGGAAACTGACTCGTATACATGGAGAAAAACACGAAAACGCCCATGCAGCCAGCCCGTTCGTGGGATTCGAACCTCGGACCGAACTACCAGTGTTCAGCGACTTACTGATCGACCGCTGGTGGGCCCATAGCTTACTACTTTATATAAAAAAATAGTTTTGAACATTGCTAAGTACCAAATTTTTTACCGCTTTATAAAATCTATGCAATTTATAAGTTATTAAAAATAGTAGTTGAGTCAGACACTAAAAATCAATAATTTTATAGGAAGGAGGTGGAAAATTAAAACAGTCAGCATGTAAGACATTTACCCCCTTTCTGCATGGCATGCCCTTCTTGGTGTAACGGTCGCACACTCGGCGCGTATTCGAGAGGTCCAGGTTTGAGTCCCGACGAGGGCATTGCTCATTTTTCCCATTTCCTGCTTAAAAAAAACATAATAGTTCTACAATAGTGCGGGAACAAAAAGAGGGTGTAAGATGATTGATCATGATACCACCAGGATTTGGCGAACGGCTCCTCTAATCCCCATTCGTCCTCTAATCTCATTGCCCAAAGGGGCAATATATAATGTATATTCTCCCTCGTTCCAGGTATTTTCTCCTCTTTCGTGGTGTAACGGTAGCAACTCAGCGAATATTTGAGAGGTCCAGGTTCGAGTTCCTGTGAGTGAATTGCTCATTTTTCATGTATTCCTGCTTCAAAATAACCTAATGCCTCTATAAGCAAAACGATTATATTTAAATATCCTAAGTGTAACATAAAACGAAAATTTAAAATTAGTGAACCTTAAGGGTAATAACGTCTTTTACCAATCATCCTATAATTCAAAAGATCAAAGCCAAGTAAGTTTAAATTAAGTTTTCAAACTGAAATTAAACATAATAAGCTTCTCTTTAAAAGGTAATAACCACTAATAATTACCTATTAACAAATTAAATAAAACAATTACAACTTATAATCAAAACTTTAGACATTAAATCTTGAAATAATCAATAAATTCAAAGGAAATAAATTAATACCAAATTAAATTAAACCAATTTAAATAAAATAAGTGAATCAGTTACAAAATTAACTATCAGTTAAATTAGCTAATAAGTTACAAAACACTCTTAAGGAACATCAAGCGAATATGAGAAGTCTTCCCACGTTAAAAGCACACATGATTTCTATGTACCAAATATTTGTGCATTCCATAGGTTTCGGAAAAAGAAAGTTTGATACATGAAAAGAAATCGAAGGAGGAGTTTTTTATGTGAAGTGAATGAGAAATTCTCTAGGAAAATATATGGTTTCAAAATTTCTTTTTTAAACTGAATATAGATAACAGAGAGAAATCAAGGAGGTCCTCTAACTTTTCATGTTGTGATAAGTATTCTTCCATGAGATGAGTTCTAAATTTTAGAAATATTCATTCTTTGTAGAAAATCAATCAGAGTTGTTTGCACGGCTGTTTCTTTCTTCATCCACTGTTATTAACTGATTGCTTCAATATATTTCTAAATATAATGGTGAAGGGTGTATATTAAATAGTTTCTGTTATAGTAATTTTTGTAGGTTCAATGCGTTGAAGACTTTTCTTTCTCGTTAAAGTTTTATATATAAAGTTTATGACTAGTTACAGATAGAAATACATTCATAAATATTGTAGGATATTTGCATTTGGTGACGCTGCAGTCTACAGAAGAAAGCCAGTTATCTGAGTTCTCATCAACTATGCTAAATGCTAAATTAACTTCAGCTCAAGAGTAAAGATCAAATGGCAAATAAGCACAATTAAAAACGGTTTTATGCCTCTACAGACTGTTAGAATCTGATAAAAATGTTCATACTTCATAATGAATTTCTATAGTTCCGTATTATTCCTGGAATCTCGTTTTAAGCAGAAAAAAAATGGAAAAACAGATAGCAGAACGAAACAGAACAATTATCATAAATATCGTGAATTCAACGTGGATGATGTAAAAGAAAGTGAAAATTTAAATTATGATGATAGTTAAACTTATCGCTGATTAAATCATGATTCAATTAATTTTGGACATCACACTTACAAAACGTACGTTTTCATCTGCCTAAAATAATAATAATAAAAAAAAAAACATAGAGATGAAATTTTAAGTTAATGAGCTAAGCCCGTCTCATTAAATACCGAATCTTTATAATGCTTATTAAAAGCTAATGGTTACAGCGGCAGAAAGACTCCGTTTGATGCAATTCAGCTTCACTGCTATTAAGGAATTAATGATATGGCCACACGAGGGTCAGAAGAAATCTTTGAAACAAAACACAATTTCGAAAATGTTGAATGATAATTTTTTTAAGTACAATTAATGAAGGGCCTATTGTTATAAAATGTTACCTGTTATGTTTAACGCTAAATGTTATGTTTTAAAGAGGTGGAAGACGATAGTTTTCGCTACTGACTGAAACTCGAATGGAACTCTGAGATTGCATGCAGCCGGCTTGAATTCTAATTTGAATTTTTAGATCAAGTATGAAAATTTTAACTTAGTATTATGTTATATTTTTCCATTTCATTATCTTTATAAAATCATGCTAATTGCACTGACTTTGCTGTGATCCACTAACTCCGGCGCTCTCCTTTCATGTTCCATTCGAAGCTTCAACTTAGGAGACAGTGAACAGAGGCGTTCTTATACAAACACCCATCAGACAACGTCAGCTTCACTGTTTTCATGTGGCTTAGCTTCTGAATTAGAATATTTATTAAGCAGTTCGTTTTGCCATTTTATTTGAGCAGAATAATGAATTTAATGCATATCTAAGGTATCTCTGGATATATACAAGCATTATATAAGAAAAATGATTATAAGCTGACTTATAATCATTTTTGTTATATAATGCCTGTTTCACTTTCACAGAATTATTGTAACATGCTTTAAACGAAACAAAAGGTGTAACAAACATAAACTAATGTACATATACTCAGTATCATATTTAGAATATTTATACAAAACTTGCTTTCCTTCTTGTCTAGGACCGCAAACACTTTTAAGTCTTTATAAAATGCATGAGATCAATTTACTTTGCAATACACTACAATAAAATGATAAAGATTTTTAAGCAGATTCAACAAAGGTACCAGCCCGAAGGTCGAATAACCCAGCGCTAACATGACACTTCAATTATTAAATTATAGTTTCAAGTTCCTGTCACCAATATTTCTAGTACAATAAATTCCTAAACCTAATTAAGATAATTTTTTTCTAAAATTTGGTTTAAGACGCAAAACCAATTGAACATTTAAAATGAAAAATGCTCATAGGTTCACATGAGAGATGACGCAATTCCAAACACAAATAGTAAATATATTTATAGATTTACACCAGAACAGCCAGCATTATCAATAACAGAAATTGCTTACGTTTCTCACGTATAATTAGCAATTCCCTTCACATGCTAACTAAGTGCTCAAGTTGGATTTTTGTAAGCGAATAATGGTTGTATGGCACAGACGCACTTAAAAATATTGAGGAGCTGAAACCCCCTTTCGGTGGTTTAGGGATAGAGGATGAGGAGTGGTAAACCCTTAGATGCCCCTTCTGGGGTAATATCATCGTGAATTTGGACTTTACATGTACAACCAATGTTTGGAATCTTATGTCTCGAGCAATTGTACCTGTAAATGAAGCAGGAAAAGGCTTTCTGTGATGTACAGAGCAGCTTGAGTTTTGTGCACGTTTTAAAAAGAATACAGAACATGGTTTTTAAAAGCCAAAACATCTGTTCAGATTTCTGGTAGAAAGTGATATTTTCTTCTACGAAGTAATTATGGCTGGCGACTAATTTATAGATATGTTGAAAAATTTATAGTTAACACAAATGAGTTCCAATTGTAGCGATTATGCTCTTCTATATCTGTAAAAAGGTCCCGCATTGCTTTTCTTCACATAAACGTGTAAGTACTTCTTCACGCCGCTGGATCTATCTGCGGCAAGATAACGAAGGATGATCACCATTTTCGCCGGATCTTAAATCACCATGTGGTTTCTTTCTTTGAAAGCAGCTTATCAAAGATGGCGTTTACATATTATTATCGCCCATGTATATCAGGAACATCTTGATTGAAAAATACACACATTGAAGGCCATTACAGATGACATAATATGCCAAACCCGGATGAATTTGTATGCAGCAGTGATGCGTGTAAGTGGACGTACTGGAGGATTATGATGTACATGGACAGCATCCCCTGCTGATAATATATGTTGTGCATTGTAAAGAGAGAAATAAATCTCATATTTTTTTAATTGCATTATTATATTGTGGTTGGTTTGCATATTAAAAGATGATGCAGATATGAAGCAATTAATGAAAAAAAAAAGAGATAGCAAAAGAAGAACTTCCATACCTCTCCTCATATTGTAGATAGTCTACATTAAACAGTGATATTTTGATACGCTGCTCACTTTTACAAAAACGAGAAACATAGCTGTTACTGATGCAAAGAAGAAAATTGAAACCTATACTATAAAGGATTTTCTTTATCTTTTTAACGAATATTTGGTAGTCAGTTATATTGCAACAAACAACAAATATCATTAATCAGATTGCCCATATTAACTCATTTTAAGCAAGTATTTTCCATTCATTCTTTTATTTAATGGTAAAAAATTCACGAGATAAAAGATCAGAATATCGAAATCTGCTGCCTTTAAGAACAAGAAGCGAAATTAAAAGGAATATTACTAAAATGAGGATGACGTAATGAAGGATTTCTTTTTTCTTATTTTGCATCACATCATTGCTTGTCCTTATTAACCCCGCTGAAAATTCTGAAAAAAATCGATTTATTAAGACATAGATTAATGGCTTAAATTTACTAAAGTTTAAGTGGGCTAACTTGAAACCAGGAAGAGAAGAAAAATTCCAGAAATTAATGAGGCGACAAGAAGCATACGTCTTAAAAATGCCTTATCTACTCTTTTCTCTACTAAGAAACTTCCGTTTTAAATTCTGAATTTAAATTATGAAACAAGAAACATACTTCTCTGCTTCCATTAATATTTAAAAATAGCACTAAAATGCTTTCGTAATTTGGATATTTGATATTTTTTTCTATCAATAGAGAACATTTTTAATGTTGAGGCTGAATTTTTGTTTCTTAGTAGTATTTGAGGTAAATATTTTTTTGGTTGAGAGAACATTTATAGCACACTACATAAATAAACTAAACAAGCTTACAATTACAAAGCCCTTTGCTCGCATTATGAACAAAGAATTTATTTTGCTTTGTGACGGACGATGTTACGTTTCATAGCATTCTATTTGGTAAACCGCTTTTCCTCTGCTTCTATGCATCTTGCGTGGTAAGATTTCGTAAGAAAATAAGACATAACAAAATACTAATTTTCTTAAAAAACACAGACATCGCTCGAGAAACGCTTCAGAATTTGATAACTACGTTCGCTCATTTATACTTTTGTACAATTTTTAAAATCGAAAGTTTTAATAATGAGCAGAATTCATCATAATGTTGGCTTTTATTTGAATAAAAGTATGGCTACTACATAACGTTTATGCACTGTGAAGCTATACTGTAGTTTAGCTTCCATCAGGAGTAAACTTTCCCATAAATGATTTGATCTGGCAACTCTAGTATGACACAACTAGTATTAAACACTATCTGCTGAGGGGGAAAAAGAAACAAATATGCATTTTCATGGTAAAACGTATATTAGCATGAACATAGTTGTAGAGAAGCTACCTATCTAAAATTTTAAATTCTTACACCGTAAAGATAGACAGAAACTTTATCCTCGCGTTATACGCAAGTTAGATTAAGGCCGACATCTATGCATTCCCACACATAATATTTTAAGTATTTCCAGCTTCGTTAGCTGAAGCTTTCACTCCGCTTTGAGAGAAAACACTCTCAGCTAGTTCGAGGATCTCTCACCTTTCTTTTCCTACCATAAGCCTCACGAAGGGACTTTCGGCTCGCCGTGTATTTTGCGTGCCCCCTTACTGCAGGGACACTATACGCTCACAAACATGCACGCTTTCTCCAGAATTCGAACCTGGGTCCAATGGTATAACAGACAGCGTCACTAACAGCTGCACCGGATGGGCGGCTTGCTTACTGGTTTAACAAAAAACAAACCTTGAAAGTAAAAGTTACCTCTTTTAACGTGAGCCAACACGACTAATAAGTGCTGTACTGATTCAAGAAAATAAAGCAACTGGGTGAAAATAGTAGAACACAGTAGTTAATGGTCCTTTACAAAAGCTTCTAACTTCAAAACGTGGATTTTTATGTACTAACTTGCATCCTCTTGCGAGCCGACAAAAGTAGAAGTGATAGCACATGCAGTGCAATAGGCATTGGGTAAATATTATGCTCCTTACCTAAATACATTTAACAACCATAACACCCTACAAAGTAATGTAGAACTACTGTTTGCAATTAACTCAAATCGAGAAATACTTAATTAATTTTAAATAAATAGCTATATAGTAACTCTATTTTTATGCATTAGATTCTAAAACTCAGTTGGAAATTTGTGAAAAATAATATTCATTTTCTTTGCATAGCCTTTCTTAAAGAGTGAAATAGCATTACTATTCTTCTATCACAAGAATTTCTTCTTTTATCTCAGGAACTAACCTCTGTAATATTTTATTTGCTTCCGAATACCTAAAGCGCTTGAAACATAGATCTAGTACAGTTTACAGGGCAAAATTTTACTTAGAAAGACCAACGCGCACGTATTCACATATACTCATACATATGTAGGGGTAAGTGTGTGCGCGTTTGCCATTATAAGTAAAATTTTGCCCTGTAAACTCTAAGACATACACGCGCACACACATATATACATACATATATAGATATAAAACAATAATGTATAATTAGAAAACTTTTTAAATACCATCCTATATAACGTCATTCATAGCACTTTTCAACAGATTTTTAAAGATTTTCAGTGAGAAGAAAACCTGTTTTGAAATAATGTTATTTTACTACTCTTATGAAATGACATTTTCTTTAATAAACGGTTATTATTATTTTTCATTTATTAATTAACTAACTTTTCTTCAGCTCCATACGTTGTCATTATAGATAATCGATGGCAGAATTAAAAAGCACGTCTACTTATCAGAATAGAACTGCTCAATTCTCACTGTGACATCCTTTATTGTAATATCAATATCTTTTAGAAAATGCATAAAACTTTTCTAATAAACCTATATTAGATGAAAACATTTGCTATATTTTTTATAAAATCTAATGTAACACTAAAATAATGATGCAAAAATTGTTTTATAAGAATTTTTTATTAGAAAATTACAATGATTGAGAAAATACTTTGGCATTGCGTATTGACATTTTTTTAACCAAATAATTCCACACTAAATCTTGATTTTAAGAAACTTCAGATGAGGTTCCAAAATTGAAAATTATAAGAACCGAAACTTTTGCAGATGAACAGCACCTTAAAGTTGTCGAGACACTGAACTGTTATTAAATTCGACTCTAAAGTTTTAAGGAATATAGCATCAAACTTAGTAATGTATCGGATAATTACAGCATAGGACATAATTTTAATTATACATATATCTTAGAGATGCCTGTAAAAGCACTGTAAAAAGTACATAAAATGTCAAACTTGGAACTAGAATTTTTAATAACAAACAGTTAGGGGAAAATTTTGAGAAAATTGAATATAACTAAAGTATTTAAATAGGTGTGTAATCTGCAGATGCCTTGCCTTAACAAAACATTATACTTAAAATTATTATTTATCGCAGGTTTAAAATTAATGTACCGTTCGTTTTTATTCACCCAAAAAATTTAAATAAATTGATCTATATTAGAAGAGAGCAGAAAAAATGTTAGCGGTGAATTAAGTTACATTAGTTCAGATATGCACTAATGTTTCAAAAATGTTAAACAAAGCGGAAGTATTTTTTTTATATGCAGAAGTTTTATCATTTTTAGATTTTACGGAAATATTAATGACACTCTTTTACAGTTAAAAGAAAAACTGAATGAAAGTTACAGATTATTTTTCATTGATATGATAGCTGTAAACGTTTCGCAATGGAAAACTTTATCTCAATAGAAATAAAATATTGTTTTTAGTATTGTGCTAGGATGCCTAATAAAGAGCAGCGTTTATAAATCTGTAAATAACTTTTTTCCTCTTGCGTTTTAAAAGAAAACCGTAATTTTGCGCTAGAATGTATTAGGTTGTTTTCAGTTGTATTTTGTTCTTATTAAAGCTCATTTAAAAACTAAATTTAATTATAAAGTTTATTTTCATGCAGGACCATTTATTATTCTGATGTTACTTACAACTGAATAATATGGTAAATGATGTAAATAAATATATAAGTAAAAATTGAATGGAGGGATATTTAATAGCGTATGTTTTGTGACCTTTAATAGCTCATATTTTGTAATATTTAACAACATATTCATTCATATGTTTAATAACACATTCTAATATTATGCTTTAGGAATGAAATGATAAAGAGTAATTTTATTTAATGGCACCATTTTATGATTAAAAAGATCATTTTTAGACAAGTATGCCTTATTCCTGAGCATTAACAAGAGAAGAAAATTATAACCCTAATTAAATAGAAAAGCTCATGAATTTATGTTTTAGAATTAAATCTGAAATTGCAAAAGCGTACTAAGTAAACGAGTAATATATTTTAATAGATCTGAAGGGAATTCAGTATACTTAATATGAATGATTTAAGAATATATGAAAAAATGCGTTTTAAGTACATTGTGTTGCAAACGTATTGTAAAGACTGAAAAATATATTTTATCATATTATTTATTTGACTGAATTTCTACATGTTTCAGAAGTTAAGATACTACTAAGTAGAGTAATAATATGTAGTTGGAATATGGGTTAAACATAATTTTTTAACTCAAAATCTATAATATTCTTTGAGTATAAATAACAATTTAATTCAAAATTATTTAGAAAAAGAAAACTATTAAAAGAATGTTACTAACTATTAAAGAATGTTATTACGGGGTCTTATGTTACATCAATATATACAATTATCATTATCATTATAAATCATTATATACGTCATATTCAATTGCATTACATACATTAACGTTTTATTCAGTTACATCCGTAAGTGATACATCTGATGACAACCAAACCGTCTACGACTAACCATCTATGATTTATGGAAAATTAATGTACTTTTAGTTCAATTTCATACAAAGAATTGAGTGTTCTTGCAAAAGAAAGCGTTAATGATTAAAATAGAAATACTAAGAATTTATTTATTTTAAGAATAAATAAATTAAGAATAAATCTTCAATAAACTTCCAAAAAATCGAAAGAAAATCTTGAAATAATTTGAAGCAGATGGCAAATAGAAAAGCGAAAAATTAATTATCTTAAACCACTGGCTTTAACCCCTTAATGTAAAACGACGGGCATAGCCCGCGTACGATGGTCGGGCCAAACCTAACTTTCACGGGTATAGCCCGCGTACGGTGATCGGGCCAGAAGTAAACATAACGTGGAATATTTGATACGCAATTACCGTCTGATACAATAATTGTGGTAGACGTAAGTATTACAAAATATTTATTTATACAAAACTCCAAAATACAAAATTAGTAATCTGTAACGATATGCTATATTTCAAAGCATTCTGGTACATGTAACGGAACTTTACACTTTTTACACTCGTGTTCAATGTGGATTTTCTCGTACTTGATCTTCATACTGATTCGTTTCGGTTACAATATTGTTCCAAAATATGTTATCAAATATTAGATTAAATATATCAAATTCTCCTCTACTTCCTCCTAATTGACACAAGGCTTCCTCTCTTATGCCAGGAGTCATCGTATAGTCCCAGATTTTTGGACTATTTCTTATTGCTTTCCAAAGCCAGGACTCTGGTAGTTGATCGTCATCGGATGTATCATCAATAATTATTTGCCTATACTTTCTTCGATAATTACATAATTCGTTATGTTTACGATTGCCTGGATTAGCGTGTTACACAAGTCGTGCAAATGTCCCAAACGCTGCGCGAGCTTGTATACAATTTCGGCCCAACATCTTCGAATCTAAATCGTAGGTTAAGGGGTTAAGAATTAAACTGTGCTATTACTTAAGAGTTTTTACTACTTTAACAAAAAAAATATTCTTTAAAATGGCTTCTATGAAAGAAATGGCTTCTATGAAAGATTCTAAATTAAAAGAGTTATAAACTCCGGCACCTGATATAGGGAATAAAATACGTTATTTCAAAATTTTCTGCTAGTTTAACCTAGAATTTAACAATAACTTTTTCTTAACTAGCGGCCCACCAGGGCCGAGCCAATGGCAGATTGGTCCGTGGTTCGAATCCGGCGAGCGGGCTGGCTTCATGTGCGTTTTCGTGGTTTTCCCTATGCATAACGTGTATACGAGCCAGTTTCCCTTCGAAAGTCGTCCACGAAGGCATACCTTCCCTTAGGTAGATAACCCTCGAGGCTTTGCTGCAAACCAACCAAACTTTTAACTAACTTTAATTTTTATCAGCTGTATGTTTCCTCCAAGGACTTTGATGCACATAGAATTTAATTTTTAATATAAAATCTTTGCAATAGAATTTCATTCGAGTCAAAAATATTTTTTTACCCAATAGCGGGCCCACAGCCGACTTCGGTTTGGCCACTACTAAGGCCAGATTTGGTTGTTGCTTTATTATGGAGGTTTAATAGGTGCCCAACTTTGCCTCGTATTAAGGAACGGACACTTACAGATCCAGGATTTGAATTCGTGACCTTTGGTATCGCAGTCGGCTTTCGCAACCTCTATACCGTTTGTGCGGCGAGCCAAAAATATTTCGAATATATCTGAAGCACTTATGCACAGCTGAAGATGAAATACTAATTTAATGCCTGGTCTTTATAAGAGGGTATGTTTATCCGTAAATTGTTAGATTCGGTTAATGTAATTCATATAATATTGTAATATAGCAATATTGGTTCTAATTTTATTATATCTAAAACATGTATTCCAAATATATATATATATATATATATATATATATAAAAAGACATCGACATTCACCCTTTTCTACCAAGAACACCTGCAACAGAAAAACAGATAAATGTTGCGTAAATAAAAGACCACCAATTCTCCACTTAATGCTACTTAAGGAACCCATAATTTCATGAATTCTGGTATCCCCCTTGGAAGAAACAACGGGTTCTCTCGTTAGTGGATAATTTGGGTAGTGACGTCACATCCGGTTAAGTGCCACATTGACTCACAACTGCCGTCTGCTGCCTCTAATTTAATTTGGCCCTTTCCTGCTTAGAACAATCAACCTCGTATTAAACAGACAAGCACAGAGGATTAAGGAAAGGATGAAGTTCTGTGACTGTGGAGATTGAAGGAGTTTCCACAAATCAGAAATCATATGGGTTAAATAAGAAGGGTGAGACGTTTCCTAATAACAAACACATGGCGACAGACAGCGTACAATTATAACTTTCTGGCTTATTATCCTTAAAATCTGATAAAATAACAGAGTTAATGTATCTGGGCTTAATAACATATATTACTTTTTTGTGAATTAAAATTCTCTCAGATTAGGAATTTTCGCATGTTGAATTCGTCTCTTTTCTTTGGAATAATTTATTGTTTCTAAAATTAACAGTGTATCACAGCATTTTCCTTGTCTAATACTAATTTTACTGGGATTATGTACCAACTTACATTAGGTTATTACTGCTGCTGTTGCTCAATTCTACTTTTTTATTAATTTATAATAAAGTGAGGAACACAGATTTATAATTAAATTAAAAATTTATGAAGTATTTCCTAACCAGTTGATCAGAATAATCAAGCATATTATTATTTACTATAATAAATGTACTAACTTATTTTGCATATTTAGAGTATATCCAATTGAATATTTAGATTTTTGTCAGATTTAAAGATAAAAAATAATAATGTTTTCCTGAAAATTTACTGAATGAAATTAGGCTGTCTTACACATGTAGTAACCATACTATAACAAAATAATTGGTGTTGCTATAGGCATTGATTTATAATGACTAATATTCCTTATCATTTTTCTTGCGAATACAAGAAGAAATAAATGAAAAGTTACTATATTTTCAAACTCAACGTAAAGAGAATTAAATGTGTTAAAGAATTAAAATATATATGTTTACTTTTGGGGCATTTTATTTTCTCATTATTTTATTTATGAGCTCACAGACAATAACTTCATTTTAGGACCATAAGGTGTAAAGGCTTAGTTAAGATTCGTATGTGATTATTCGTATGATGAATTTCATGAACGCTTGATCGAACTTAATGAATTTCATTAACTGCGGACATTTTTACTTTTTATTTGTCTTTTATGTAAATATATTCCAAAATTTATACTTTTATGTTATATATTGTAATACAAAAAATGCAGCTGATTTGGTAATAAGTATTAAAAATTAAAAATCTATTTAATGATGAATGTGAGATAATACATGTTAAACACTGGCAAAGATCAGGTATTCACATTCATTATTAACTGAAATGAACTGTTAATGCAAGAAAATATGCTTGCAAATTGAAAGTATATAAATTATTAATCTGGAATATCGTAGCGTAAGCTAACCAATTCTTAATAATTGTGTTTTCCTGTTTCAAATATTTCGTTCATTTCTGTCTTCCTCATATGTAATTGCTGTAGTAAGAGAATAAAACTTAATAAAATAAATAGTAAAAATACAGTATTTCTTTTTTAATAAAATATACCTTTTGGTAACATGAATGGCAATGTTAGAATTATATATGAACAACGTACAAGTTACCATTCAATGGGACTAAAGTTTTTATTTTCTATGTATAGTACATTCAAATATGTGATACGGCTATCGTGAGTAGCTATATATTTGCCTAAAATTGTGTATAGATTCATTATATATATAGTTCAGTAAATTAAATACGAGAATTCATTCACGGTTTCCGCTGAAATGCAAACGTAAACAAACGAACTGAATCCCTAAGTTTCTCCCATAAAGAGCAGCACAGTAGTATTGATGATTGTTTTTTGAAAAGTAATCAGTTTATATAATTGAAAACGAACTTGAAAAATTTTCTCGGAGTTATTGACTTCACATTTGTAACATGCGCCGCTTGTACGTGTGTTTTATAGCACTATAAACACACCGTTTTAAACACTAAAAGGATAAAAGTCCCATTTTTTTAAAGAGATAAATGGACAATATGTTGATGTTTCACTCTTTAAAAAATAAATTAATTTCCTCTGGAAGTCAAAAACGAAAAATGTTCACTCACATATATGCATTTGTATTTTATATTATAGGTATTTACAAAACATAGAATGCAAGTCATAATTTTAATGGATTATTAATTCTTTTATGATTTATTTGTATGTACCTCTTAAATGCATTAGTGAATCCATTCATAATATTCTAAGTTAACATCAACGTCACTGTGCGTTTAATTATGCTTGAGGAGCAGTTATTGGGGGTATAACTTAACTGCGTGCTATTACTTACAGCTTTATGCTTAAAATAGTTTTCTGCTAAAAAACGGACAATATTTAAGCACTTCTTGAACTGTAATTATGTAAGGTATCTTTTTAGCCAAGTAATCTGACGCTGAAATTCACATTTAAGTACTTACTGTTTACTGCTCTTCGAGGAAGGCATTAAATAAAAGTAGGGGGAACTACAAGGAGCGTTATTCTTCGGAATATTCTTTTAGAATGCATAATCGCTTATGCTGCTTCTGTATGAAAGAATTCAGAAGAATTAACGCTCACTATTCCCTAATTATCTCCATTAACCATAATTTTTCTAAAAGAAAAAGTCGGTTTCAATCGAACAGGGAAGGATTTATGGGTTGTTGCATGACTGTAATTACGGAAAAGTTCATTCCATTTGTCGAGCAATTAAACAATGGAGTGCAGTTCGGGCAAACTATCTAATCAATTTAAAGTTACAATGGGATTTATTCACAAACAGTGTTTTTTTTCCCCTGATGGACTCTTCTTCATATCAGAACAACTGTAATCAAAGACTTTAATGATCGGAATGAGTGCAGTCCTTACTATGAGTTTCTTGGAAACATCCGCCATACAATACTCGAATCTTAACAGTCTAGACATCTGAGATACTTTACATAGAACAGCAACGGATAGAAGGTAAAACTGTTCGAAACTGAGTTCGAAACAACTGAAGGTGAAAGGTAAAACTGTTCGAATGGACAAAGCAAATTTTTTCCGCAGATTGCTCTTTGTTTGGAAAGTGAGCTAAATTTCTAAAATGTTATCAGCAGAAAGGAAAATATATTTTTAAGCTAACGTCAGAAATTTTAAGCCCAGTATATTTCAAAGGGAAGAAAAACGTATTCCAGGCGAAAGACTTTGATTTAAAATAGCGTAGTGCTCGGAAGATTTTATATAAGCAAGTGAGTTTTACAGTAAATTACATAAATTAAGATAAATCTCCTAATGAAATAAAACAAAAGTCAGTTTTCTTTACCTTTTTTGATGTGAACGAAGGCAACTGAAATATATTTTGAGCTGATTCAATTATTTGCGAAGATTTAAAATCATTTTGTGTCGTCCACTATAGAACGGCGTTTCATGTTTCAAAATGTTGCCAGCAAATATTAGAGCTCTGCATTATATTTAACGAAATTAACTAACGAAGAATCTGCATGAATGTATGTATGTTTCTCGCACTGTGAAAGAACAACGGATAGCCTAGTCCCCCACTTGAATATGGCCATTTGGAAGGCCAGATTTAGATCTTGGAATTTTATTTAGATTTAGATTTTGGAAACTGCTTTGCGGGGAAGCTATCTTACCACGCCTGTACATTTCGTAACAGTATTATTTCTGTTTGTATGGACTGTGAAATTAGTATAGTTATTATTGCTGTTTGTATGGACTGTGAATTTGTCCTATCATTTTTATTTTAGCGTTTGTCTAGATTTCATCTTTTACTTAATATGTTGTCTGAAACATATCTGAATATTTGAGAAGCAAATAATGCTCGGAATGTCTTCCTATATAAACTAATGACAAGTATTTCTTCGTTTTAAGTAGTTTAAATTACTAAAGCTTTCACATGCCTTTATTTTTGTAAAGAAATCCTTAAAAAGAGTTAAAAAAATTCTATAATATTCGGAAAAACTCTTTTTCGAGAACTGAGATCAACAACCTATTTGAGCAGATATTTTTTCGCATCTTATAGGATAGAAATGCAAATAAATGCATCTATATTATCAACATTGGAATATTTACATGATTTTGTTTTAATGTCTTTTTTAAATGAAGCTTAATTTCTTGCACGGTATTTTACATTCAGTTTCGCTGTTACGCTAATATATCCCTATTTTTTCCACTCCATGCATAAGCATAATTATGTCGATAGCAAATAAAATGCTTTGTTTTCTTTTTCTAACCATTTTTTATGTTAGACAAATTCCACAAAATCACAGAATAACCACTGTTGTTCAACATGCAGTTGTTCTTCCATGGAGGTAGGAAAGGGAGGAGGGGCCAACCCGCGCTAAAAGTGAAGCACTACTTTGAAGCTTAGGTCACCAGACGGGGTTTGTTTACATTCAGAAGCTCGCTTGACAAGATTCTGATAGTATTTCGACACACGACAGTTCCATAGAAATCGAAAAAGGGACACTTTCGCATGAAAGAAACATTCATAGTATGATGGATAATAGCAATTTGTATAGTTTAGTGACATTTACGCAAAAATCACATCTTGGTTATTTTTCAATAACTAACAAGAGCGATTTTGATTATGAATTTGTTTTATAAAATTCTAACCTGTTGCACTACAAAAACATAGATTTTAAGAAAAATGTTATGCTTAAATAATAAAACATTACGGTACATTTAAACGGTACATTTAAACGAACATTTACGGTACATTTAAACGAAAAATATAGTGAATGCACAGAAATTAAAGATTTGCACATGCCGGAAATGAAAAATAGGAAATATGTATGGGTATTTATGCATGTGCTTGCAAAAAGCATGTATCTGCCTTTGACAAAATACTTAAATATTCATTAAATTATTTATAAATGTATTTGAAATGAAGAATTTATTCAGTTATAAACAACTGTGAAAGTACTGTGAAGAAATCTAATTATTAAATGTATCTAATTTATAATGATTATAAATGTTATCTAAATATATAATAAACATAATATTGAATTGTAAACATAAATTGAAATCCTGTTGACAAATACGTTATAAAACTATTTAAGCAAGAATTGTTCGTATTGGAAAGCAATCTGTTAAAAGGTATTGTAAAGCAAATGCTATGAGAGGCACACTTAAGAACGTAATAAAGAGTTTTGGAATATGTATTGTTGAAATGAAGGGTAAAAAAAAATCTGACAAGTATAATTAAAAAAATTATTCCCTTTACATTTTATAATAACTCAGTTACAAGTTTTAAATAATACTTAAAAAAAAAAAAAAAAATATTTTATTCCCTTTCAGAAATGTTCAGAGAAAGTCAAGTACTATTTAAAGTATTTCGCTAATTCCTAATAATTCTCTAATTTAAAATGAACCGAATAGAGCATTAATTATAAATTGACTTACATTTTTCGATTTAAAAGATGCCTCAGAAGCCAAAAAATCATGTCATATTTAAGAAAGTATTTTAGGAAGAAGCTCTATAAATAGAAAAGAAATAATGCATAATTTTTATATAAATAATACAATAAACTTTGATCTTAATTTTTGTACCTTAACCGAATAAAATCGAATTACCTTAATTTTTTTTCCTAATGTAATTAACGAAAACTTGTGAAAATATTTCATTCAAATTAAACCATTCTGAGAAAACTGTCCCGTGAAAAGTATAGCATTTAATTCCGTTCAGAATGAAATGTTGTTTAAAAATATGTTGTTTTCCCATACTTAGGACTCTGAAGTGTTGTAGAAAAAGAAAATATATACATTTATATGTATATTTACGACGTAATTACAAAATATTTACATCCGAACGCGTCAAATCCCATAGAACTCAATGGTAAATGACCCAATGTTTTGGTCACCACGTAGGGATCGCCGGTGCTTCAGAGCAGGGTACGGGAGAAACTTGTTTAAGGCGACTCCATCTTACTGCTTCAGAGCAGGGTACGGGAGAAACTTGTTTAAGGCGACTCCATCTTACTGCTTCAGAGCGGGGTACGGGAGAAACTTGTTTAGGGCGACTCCATCTTACTTCCTACCTACATGTGTTCTTCGATTAGGTGAAATTACCTCAAGCAAGAAACATATGTCTAAACTTTGAAGGCAACGTATAGGGTGATTCAAATTGAAGGGGGAAGAAATAGTAGCATAATGCAAATTCTGTAATTGATTAACTGTAACTAAAACAACTTAATTCTAAAGCAGTAATTATACAAGCTTTATCTGTCAGCAGTAAAAAATCTTCCGGGAACGAAATCGCCACTAGAGGAACTGCTAATCAAAATGGCGCCATCTGTGCAACAGAAAGCTAATCAAAATGGCGCCATTTGTGTTTTAGAATACGCTTGAACTTCATCGTTTATCGACGTTCAAAGATATATTCGCACGGAATTTAGTAAAGTATCATCGCATCGTCACACTATTGAACGGTGGATGAAGCAGTTTCAAGACACGGCCAGCTTTTGTAAGCAACCAGACCAGGATGATCAACAGCTAAAGCCGAAGTGGTTGAAAGAATTTATAAACGTTTCACTTCAAAATTTAATTTATCAATATAAAGTAATTACAGCTTTCACAGACATGCTTTCTTTTTGTCCCATGTAAAACCTCTTTTCGAAGAGTTGGTTTGATACTTCTTTCTCATATTTACATTCAGTTCGTCTTCACGCAAAGGTCTGGAAAGTGCAGGTATGCACATAACTTACTCAAACCCCCATAATACTGAACATAACTTACACACAAAAAATATAATTTTCACTATATTTTTAGCTTTAACAAATATAATTTCTCTTTCTCTCAATATATGAATACAGTCGTGTTCTATGTTAAGTTTTATCGATGTACGTTCGTCGTTATGTGTTCTCTAAACCATTTTCAAATGAAATTTGACATTAAAGGTAAATAAGTGTAAAGGTGGTTTGGTGGCATAGAAACTATTTATTACGTAAGCAGTTAAGCACTACAGTGTATTTCTGTCTTACAGTAGATAATATACTAGCTTTTCAAAAAAATAATCAAATACATTTCTTCAAAACCCATTGAAGCTGCCCAGTTAGTTTTCTTCAAAATAAGGAAGTAACAGTAGAAACAAAAAAGAAAAACTTCTGCTAGGGAGAAAATAGAGCTTTTTAATTTTATGATTAAAAAATATTTTAGATTGATGATCACGATTTATATTGCGCTACCGGCATGCGTTTCAAAGGAATTAGCTTTTTGTTCGTTTTTCTAGAACATGTTACTTCTAAATATGAATAGTTTTTGCTTACTTCTTTTATGTTTTATTGCGTTATTCATTTTAGGTTGCACTTTTAATTTATTTTTTTTTTCGTTTTTATCCACGCTAGAACTTTTTTTACTATTTTCTTCTTCAACGCATTTTTGTTTATTCGCTTTTACTGTTTTGATTAGTTTCTTGCAGTGTGCTTCCCCTGAACTTGACACTGATGGAAAAATGGTAGAGATGAGCAAGAAGGCATATAATTTCCTTAGAGCTTTCTATTGAGACTTTTGTTCTAATTAAATTTACTTTGCATTAATTTTTATATTTGTAAGTTCCTTAGCCCTTTAAAATATTGTTTTTATTTAGTGAAAAATAATTTGAAATTATCATTTCATAATGCATAAGAAAGCTGCATATTTTCTAATTTTTAAATCATCTTTTTTTTTTTAAATTTTAAACTTTTTACTTTAATTTTTTGTTTTAACTTTCTTGTTTTAATGCTTTATAATTAGATATTTTATTTATATAAAAGAATTTTTATTCAGGTATGTATTTTTGATTTATTTCATACCAAATTATTTCTTTTTTTTTCCTTTACATTTATTACAGTTTAGAAATGTTCGCTATATTTTGCAAATACAAAAAGAGCATCTAGACACAATTATATTTCCCATTGAAGAATAATGCAGAAAACCCCACATATATCAACTATGTTTCTATCGAATTATTTCATATAGAGGGTTTAAACAGATTTTAACTATTTTATGTTTAGCAAAAGAAAAGCATAAATACAAATACATTCGATTCAAAATATATTTAGAGCTTGATCCGTATACCGAATAAATTTATTGTAAATGCTTCTACAGGTTCAGAACTCAAGATTTCGTTTTCCATTTTTATTACTTATTATTTACATCCCTTCCTTAATGTATGTAAGACTGCCACAACTAGTTCTGTAAAATAGGTGAAGAAGATCTTACAATCCAAAATGAGAAATGACATAGGCCCTCTTCCTTCAGAAGGAGAAGAATGTTTGTAATAAAGCAGATCCTATGCCAAGTTTTGCTTTGACATTCATATTTTGTGTGTCATAAATTATATTCACATTTTATTCATATATGTGGGTGTATATTTACATATATACTTGTGTCCAAAATTATCTGCAAGAGAAATAAGCCGTATCAGCTTTGAATTTAATTTTAGTCCAGTAATTTCCGGACCTATGTTTGGAAAAAAGCAGTTATATTGCCTTCCTTGTTAGTTGAATAGCCAACACTTAGCGTCGCATTTCTTCTTCTGTTAAGAAATAAACTGTGAAAAGAATTGCTATTTTATCTTTACTACAATGGCAGTTTTTTCAGAATGTTTTTAATAGTTGAAGGAGTGTATCATCCTTCCTTGCAGTGTGTAAACTTAAACTAAAATTATCTTCAAAATACGAATACAAAGTCTAATATTTGAAATGCAGTTTCTATTACTTTAATTGATTTGATGTATTTCTCTCTTTCAAAGCACAAAGCTTGAAATGAATTACAGGGTGAAAGAGTGGTAACATGTGAAGGATAGTGAAAAAGCTGAACTGTTGTCAGAAAAGTAAATAATAACGGTGAAAAGAAAGATGATGTAAGTGGATGCTTGTAGCTTGTTCCCGTTTCATTGCGCGGTGACCGAACAGACCGACATCGTAAAGTTTCCATGGCCTTGTGTCTTTATTTTACATGGTACCAATCAGTTCTTTGTTGAAGGCCTTCCAGAACTACTTTTTAAGCAGATAACCCAAGTTGTGCCTTTCCATTTTTAAATAATATAAACCAAACTTCTCCGGAAATACATGCTTATCAATCTTTCTCACCTATTCCACTCCCTTACCTAAAGATTCGGAATCTTTCTCCAAGTTTTGAAATTTCTACATAGCATAAGTACATGTTAACAACATGTTTACTACCAGGCATGTTACAGCTACTACTAGTCACAACATGATGACTACCTGATTACTATAACTACATAATATGATTAACATACTACACAGAAATTACGATTATTCCCCTTTTCACATGAACTTTATATACCGCAGTGTCACTTAATACTCCTTTCTGTGACATTAATAGATGTAAAACTAATAACCGTAACAAGTGTCGCCAATAAACGCTTCCCACAGTACTCAAAAGGCCGTGACATTAGTTTCACGCATTCCAGCAGATAACGTCCAGTGTATATCACGGTCTTTGCTCATTGGGATTTCTGGAATGACTATTCCCTGCCGCTTTATCTGTAATAGGTATTGCTCTTTGTCAATGGTGTTGCTGCTAATAATTAAGCCACCATGTAAGTCCGGAACGCAATATTGGACTTACTAGAGTAGCCAAGCGCAGATAAATGCATAAGCGTGAAGATAATCGGGCTTCCAACTTAAGTTCTCTGAGCTGAATATATTAATACCTGTATACCTTGGTAGAGTCTGAACGGTGAACTGGTATAAGTAATACTTACAATGAACAGCAAAAGCATATTATGCAGGATATCTGCATTTTAATTCCCCAACTTCAAATATTAAGTTTGTATTAAATTTGTAATTTAATTATAATTATTTGTAATATTTGTAATAATATTAAAGTACTGCACCCAAATTTCGAAATTGTTATTTTAAAAGATGCTTTCGGGCTAGTTTGCAGAAAAATAGAAATATATTCATTCGAATTAGAATTTTTTAAATAATCAAATTATTGGAACATGGAGTTTTGCAAATTTATCTAGTATCATGTTTACGTAACCGCCAAATTAATATTTTTGATAGTTTTTGATATTAAAAATGTATATGATAGATTATTTGAGAATAATCTGAATCGTTATGTTATATTGCTACGTGTAAGTTATAGGGATTTTAAGTTTTTACTAATGTTTATTTCATTTTAAACTTTGCCATCCTGTCTTTTTTTTTCCATTTCTGGCCAGAATAAGCGCGAGTAGGAGTTTTATGCTGATGAGTTGCAAAACTGTAGAAGGTATTTAAGAAGTTGTTTCTAGTCAAAACAGCCTTCTTTCTGCCCTACAACGCGCGTGCTTTTCAGTCAATTCGTGTCTGCCTTTATGCCAGAATTTAGTTCCTGCTGATATACTAGACATGTTATAGTATTTCTATCTAGATGACTACATACGCAATGTCAAAAACCGATCTTCGTTAATCGTCTCCTGAAGCATTTAAGTTTAATTCTTATTTTGTTAAGTTAGTTGTTAAGTGAATATTTGTTATTTTTTACGTTTTAGACCAAAAATGTTGGTCTCTGTATTCCGAAGTGCGGGAGCACCTGCCCACTGTGTGAAATAAAGGCTAAAGTTAACCCTCCTTAACTTGTTTTTCTATCCATCATACACACGAACATAGCTTGAGTAAGCTCCTTGTTCCCACTCACAATTCCTGTTGATGTTTCCCAAATGAATTAATAGGAACATGAGTCCTGAAAAAGTGACCTAGCAAGTGCTCCTCTTGCAAACGCTAAGGGGATTTTAATTTATCGTTCTTATTACCTGGAAAAAAAGTAGTTCTAATATTAATGACAACTGATGTGGTATATGATCATTAATTAACGTACTAAATTACAATTGTAGTTGCTTAGCAAGCTGAATAATTTGTAAGTAATACCTTCTAAATGATTTATAGTTGCTGGATCTTGTCGATAATGTATATATTTGATGTAATTTATAATATAATCAGAGGGTAATATTTTTTAACACTTACATCGTATTTGGAATTAATAAAGATCTTGCATTTTCAGATACATATACTGCTTTCTGGAAGTAAAAACAATCGTTTACATGTCATTTTTTCAGGAGTTATATTGAATTAATTTTGCTTTTAGGTGTTATTTTTAAGTACGGTTGACTAATAACAGAATTTTATAATTTTACAAAATTGACTCAAATATTGAAGTTATAGGAAAACTCTATATGTTTCGAGGAAAGGCCTCTCTTATTCAAAGAGCAAAAATACTCTGCATCAGTTTAAAATATGATTTACTTAATATACGAATTAGATTTACTTAATATACGAATTAAATAAATTACAGTATCTGAGCAATAAATGGATTTCGAAAAGTCAGACATTTATAATGGTCTTGTTCTAAGTTTAATTCACTAAATGCAAGTGTTAAATCTACACTGTCATGAACGGATGACCATATTCCTTATTGAAATATTTTTCTAACTCATTTTTGTCAAATGTTTTCCTAACTTATATCATAGTACCTTTCAGCATGATTGAAGGATTGAAAATATGTTTTAGAGATACCTCTTATTTATGAATATAATGTTTTCCATCACAACGAATGTTAAGGAATTACGTTTGAATTTACGCATGTATTCGATTACAGTCATTTTCTGTTTGACTATAATTTATGGAAACTAGTGTATTATACATGCAATATAGCTAGAATATCTTGATGCGTGATCGATAGCTGTGATGGACTGGCAATAGACTGTTGCGTTGTGATATCATAAACTGGAGATATTTCACTATGTAGACAGAGTTATGAATCGTTGCATTAACTTGGCAAGAGCTATTGCCGTCGCAGATGCATAACAGAGAAGAAAATATTGCAAACAAGGTTGTAGATACATCACATTATTGGCCAACTAATTCTTAACATGCATATTCTTATTCATACATCATTGAATGCAATATTCCACCCAGAGTTTTGAAACTTTAAGCCATCTTCATAAAGTGGACGATAAGGGAAAAGAGCGGTGCGTGTTAGCAAGAGCAAAACAAAGCGGGAAAAAAGGGCTACACCCATTTAAAAGAATCATGAGATATAGAGTCAAAGTTTCAGTTCTCGAAGAAGTGATTGGCTGTAACATACCTGTATTGATGTGCATTACGTAATATGTCATGTAGAGGATTAATTTTTAAATCTGGCAGTCCGGAAAAAGTAATCATAAACAATTACTATTTTTAGAATAGAGTGGTGAAATACCCAAATTAAATGTAAAAATTATGGGGCCATTGCTAATTTAGATTATAAATTTTAATCACCTAGTTTTCATCTTTCATACATACTTCCCTTGTATTCCCATTACAGCATAAAATTAGCAAGATTTAGCAAGATTAAAAATAGAAAAAAAAAAAAAAAAAATAGTCACCCAGTATAAAAATAGCAACATTTGTTGCACTATAATGCTGCAAATGTAAGGCTTTGTCAATTAAATATCGAAAAAATACTTCCTTTTTTAATATTTATTTTGCACTTAATTCAATAATTAAAGTGTCCTCACTGCATAATATTTACTAAGAGCTAATAATAAAAATCACAGAAACAAAATGCAAGTAATACATACTAGAGTAAATCAAGAAGCATAATATATGTTAACGCATAAAAGATAACATAAAATAATATACATGTTGGGCATCATTAAGTAAAATTTCGTAAAACCATTTTCGGTATTTTAGATTATACAGGTCGTTTCGTCGAAACGTCAAATATACTTAAACTGTTAATTTCCTGGGGTAATTTATCAGTAGGCATCGCTTGTTAATGTTATTTAACTGGATTTATTAACAGTCATGTACAAATGGTAATAAATCTCAAGAAATATAAATAGCTGATATTCCGATTAACGCTGACAAAGAATAGTATGTTTAATAATATATAAACCAGTTATTAATGGAAACTACTGGTAGTTTTAATAAATTATTATTTTCTGGTTTGGCTCTAATTATATGTGCTCGATACAGTAGGATTGCATTTTAAATACTAGTAATTTTGGCTCCATTGATTGAATTCTTGATTACTTATTTATTTGACTTGGTTGTTTAATATTTTAAATCATGATGCTAAATTTAAAATAGTAAAGACGTATTTGGTTCTCTAAGAAGCAATGTTTAGCCATTTATTTATCACTGGGCGTTTAGCATTAGCATTACATCTGGTTTTCTGCCCAGTACTTGCTTAAAGTGTATTATAGATTTTCCCTGTTTATGAGTATTAATCAATTAATATATTTTATTTAGAAAATAAATAAACATTACTGCAGTAAAGAGATTTGAACACCCGGATTTCTACAGTACAATCTAACAAAAGCACTTTGAAGACTCCTAAGTACTTTAAATTCAGAAAACTGTTCACCCTATCATTATAAAGAAAAAGAAAAGAGAGTTAAGGACGTTATTATCGTGGGGAGTGATAAATGCGATAATACAGAAAAGGTTCTTGAGATAAATTAATTTAATCGATTAGAAGGCAATTAGACTTGTCGTCTAAGAATTAAATTTCCTCATTCCATGTTTGGGTAAATGGTAATGGAATTTCATTGCTTTAGCCAGCTTCCAAATCTAGAACTATTAAAAGGTTAATGAAAGACAGCATTGTTAGAAGCAGACTCAAATGCCGCGGAAATAATTTTCTGACAAAATGGAAGTGTAGATTTGCCGAATGCATTTCAATGTTCTGCTATTATATAAAGTAATTCAATTTCGATAGCATAATTCTGTATGGGATTCCACAGCATGTTAAAATCATGCTATAGACACTGAATTTTATTGCTAAATAGAAGATGAATTATGCAGTGCATTATGACTTAAATAAATCATGCAGTTGTCAAAATTGTGTATGTCACCTCTATATAACTAACTTTGTTCATTTTCTTTGCTTTCAATCTAATGTAGGCGGGGGAAATAAAGATTATGAATTTACTTTTCATGCCAGATTTTTTTTTTCGTAATCAGAATGGGTTTAATCTAAAAGATCATCTCACTGGTATGAATTATTAATTAGTAGTTATGTATTTTGCTAACCGTAATGTACGATGATAAATTTTTGACAAATCTAATATTATGTATATATATAACTATGAGTAACTCTCTCTCTCTCTCTCTATATATATATATACATATAGATACGGACTAACATACACCAACTCACATATACCCAAATTGCTTTAAGTTATTTTTTCTCATCTCCTAAATCTACGTTAAAAGTATATTTACTTGAAATTTTGGTTAACGCTTAAGTTTGCGTTAACGTCGAAATGAGGTTGTGTGCTATGAGAGGAGAATAGCTAATGTTGGGATAAAAAGTTTTAATTTGAAAAGCCAGATGCTGTACATTTATTAAAAATATTTTCTTTTCCTTTAAGTACCTCACAGATTTTGTTTCGTCCTAAACGTACTTTCTTTCTCGCAAAATAAAGTAAATATTGCTCCTTTATTTGTAGTTAATTTAATGCGCAATCGACTGACAAATAAACCTATAGGTATGCCTTTTCTTTTCTTTTTTTACGATTTTTTTAAGCCCAGCCAGAAGGGCTATTAATTTAAAAGCGGCATTTTGCATCGTTTCACTTTCTGCGTTGATTGATACTTTGAAATTGACACGTTCAAACTGTTGCCACCAAATATTATCGCTATGTATTATATTTAAAGAAACTAAATAATGAGAAGAATCTACATGAATGCATAAATGTTTCTCGCATTGATAAGAAACATATTTTGAATAACGTAGTCCTCCATCCGAACATGGGCACTTGGAAGAACGAATTTTGAATTTCGAATTTGGTTTATTATCTATTTCAAATTTTGTAAAACTTTAACGAATTTTTGATTAACAAACTCAACGATTTCAAAGCCAGCAATGGCAACATTGCACGGGAAAAAAAAAAAAAAAATTATCTTTAGTCCGCAAGACTGTGTATGGTAAATTCTAAAGATATGCTCTTTGGCTGGTTTTAAATATTTTCTGATATTGCTGTTGAATTGAATTTTATGTGTTTTAAGTGCAAAGAACATGATATTTAAAAAATAAACGTAACACACAAAACGTTAAAAATCGCCCTTTTGGGTGTAATATAAAATCTGAAAACGTTCAGATTTTTTTTTACTAATAAGTGGTGCACAAGTCTACGTGTAAAGGTATTTTACGATGAAATCATATCGTAGTATTTTGCAGTTTGGCTTTGCTGTTTTTGACAGCTCATTCTGAGTGAAAACTTTTATGCTTTATATTTTCTATTTGAAATTTCTGAGGCATTAAATAAGAAATTGGTGGGCCTATTCTGTCTCCTTAAATTAAATGCCTCAGATGCTCATCTGAAATCTCATCTGAATCAGATCAAAATTTCTTTTTAATCTAACATTTATATATTTATTTACTTCAAAACGTTTTAAAGCTATTTTATGGTAAACTTCTCGAAGTCATAAATTATAAACCGAAATTTTCAGGTTTAAATTTATTTATACTCTTCTTACATATCATAAAAACATATTATTCACGTTAGAGAATTTTCTCTAACCAGTTTTCGCTAGAATGAATTTTCCCGAAATGAACTACGATTAGCATTTAGCGAGTAACTATATAAACTTTAAACAAACCCATTCTCCGAAAGTCAGTTTACTGCACAGTTAATTTCCAGAGCTCTCAGTATATAATTTTACCGCAAAGTGCTGTATTTACAGCACTTAATTACTTTATTTGGTGAACAATTAAAATATATCAATTCATGTACAGGGTATCCTCTTTACATACGTGAAATTTTTCCCCTAATTAGAACTGCCTTAAATCTTACCCGGTTATGTTAAGGTTTCATGAAGAAAAAACAGACACTTTCTTGACACTAATATTCTTATGAGTCTCTAAAATTATAAGTATTATCAAAACTGGTTACGATTGGCCCTTAAACTGAGTAATATATTCATTCTTATTTCTTCGTAGAATTACATTCGACTTTTTAAATAGAGAATAGTGCAACTATATTTGAAACAAATATTAATATTTATACTTATTCAATATGAAATATATCATATAAGTAATATCTGGGGTTGAAACATTAAACAGTGTTGAAACATCAAACCATTAGTGTAACAGCTGCTTTAGTGCAGCTATGATAGTAACAGTGTAGGTGCAACTGTTCTAAATCTCCACGTTTTATATACAGGTGTGTGTGTGTGTGTTGCATTTTGGTTTAGCTTGCTGCTTGGTTTAGCTTGTTGTTTGCCTTAGCTTGTTGTTTGGTTAGCTGGTTAGCTTGTTGTTGGGCAAGCTTGTTAGCTTCATTTAGAGTACAAAGAAGATATTTTTTCATTTTATGTGTTGTCCTATCTTCATGAAAAAGAGTCGTTATGTATTTTGAAACACTAACTCTTCGCCTGGAAGTTTCAAATGTTTCTCTCGTTTTTCAAACACAGAAATTATTCAGCAGAGTAATTTCGCAAAGAGGAGAACTCTGCCTTACAATTCCATGTATTCTGTACAAGGTTGGATGTTAATCTGCTGCGTGGGTACGGATTCGTAATAGATTGAATGCGCAGGTCCAATAAAATGTTAATAAAATTTATTTTTATCAAAAAAAAAAAAATATTTAAAATCTCTAGAATTTTCCACAGAAATATTTGTAGAAGTGTTCACTAAATCTCTCAGTATTATCAGTATTTAAACTTCAAACTACTGAGAACGTTAAACGCAAGGCAATGCAAAGCGTATCTATAGAGAAAACTAACTCGAATTTATCTCAGTTCACGCGGAACTACAACTGTTGTTGTCGCAACAATAATAATCAAGCACCTGAGAGCATTTTTCAACTGGCCGCCTAGATATTTCTAGTACTTTCTCGAAATTACTAGAAAGCAACACGAGAGTGGAATTACTGTTACAACTAACATAGTGGTAAGTTACATTTATTTAGTTACAATACTGACTACACGCTACAATACAAAGACCGGACACAAATGCCTCCAAATAAGCGCCAACCTTGGCGACTTTTGGCGATTTCTTGCCAAACTGGAGACAAAATAAGTCACCAAAACCGTTGTCAGCCTATCTCGCCAAATTACCGAGATGTCCATTTACTCAAAGTTGAATGCACTTGCCCCTGTATTCTATTTTTTGCGGCATAGCTTTCTCTTAAAATTTGTCCCGCGCTACATTTCATTTGAAATACAGCGATTTTACTTATAATTCTACTAAAATTTCCTATCTCAGTACAAAATTCGTAACAATACTTTCACAAATACATGCGTTTTCTTTTTTTACTTCGTTTTCCTTATAGCACTGATGTATGAAATAATAAATAATAACAATATATAGAAAATGGTTGTGCCTTTTCTCTAAACTCTCAAACTTTTCTTTTCAAGATAAATTTTATAGCAAAATTTTGTTTCCTAATACATGGCGTGGGATAAATTCTAAAATGAAACCCTTATAGCTCTACTTTCCATACATATAATTATTTTTATCTATATCCCTTGAAATACTTTTATATTTGTATTTGTCAGGATTTTGCAATAGGTTTGCCAAAATATTGTACATTACGGTGATATAGAATTGTCGTCTTCGGATTCAATACATCAGTCCTTTGAAACATAATCTTCATTTCCTAAATCACTTCTAATTTCATTGAATCAACTCTAATTATTGTCTTTGAAGTTTTTATCTTTGCAACACACATAACTTTGACGATCCCGCCATGCAGACATTTTCTAGAATTCGCAACATGAACAGACACCTGCCGTCTGATCGAACTAAAGATATTTTATACATTTCTTATAACGCGCATGTACTGCAAATAAGCTGGCACGAGGGAGTCTTTTAGAGTTAGAAAAGGGATGACGCCAGATAATTCGCTTTGAAGTTACCAGAACACATATAAATGAAGAAATCTCGCAGACGGCACTGAGATAAAAATTCAAGGTCATCTTATGTTACGGTCTTATATTTCGCTCAATATAATATTTCTGTGTATAGAATAAAGCATTTATAATAAAGTTTGCAAAAAAAAAAATAATGGGTACGTGACAAATGACAAATAAAATACCAGAAAAGCTAAGACATAATTTTTTACAGGACATTTACCTTGGGAACAGACATTTGCTATTCTTTTCACATATAAATACACTTTTTGTTACAATAGCCAACTTTTTATTCATAAAACTAAAATAATAAAAGTAAAGGAGGAGTTCTTAAAAGTCATGATATTTCCTCTACATTGTGGGGCATAGCTCATCACTCTCTTGGGATAAGATATTTTCGTTCCCAATTAACTTCAGAACATATGTTTGACTGTTTAGGCTTTTAGAATGCATCAGTGAAGCGGAGTATTATACTTCCAGAAACCATCAGATGGTAAAAACCATTGTTTTGTTCAAGCATAATTCCTAGACATGATTTATGACTACTTTTGAAAAAGAAAAAAAAAATCTTATAACTGCCACACGCGCGTCCCCTTTTGAACAAAAGGAAAACAAAAAATAAAAGAAAATGTAAATTTTTCATTGCGTTTTTCTTCCTACTACAAGGGAAACGTTCTTTAGCAGAAACTATTGTGTAAATAATCAATCTTAGCATTATTCGGAAACTATGTGGAAAATAATAAAACGTCGCAAGCTCGGTGGCGAAGATTAAACTTGGAGAGTTAAAGGAGAAGTAAAATGTAAATAAAATGAGAAAATATTGAAATATTAATTCGTAACTCTCCTTAAAATACGTTTTAAACACCGTTTACTTTATCATCGCTATGTATTTTTAAAGTATTCTTTCTGTATCTGAATTATATAAAGAAAAACATTGTTTTGTTTTATTAGAGAATATATTTTATGCGTTATTCTGCATAAAAGTTTTATCAATCCAGGCTTTCCTAACATTCGGTTGCATTTCAACATAGCATCATAGTATGTAATTCCCATTTCCATGTCACAGCCATAAATACGGAAGCAATCTCATCAAATATTACTTTTGCTTACATAACATGCAAGCTAGGGAAAATCTGAACAACCATATTAACCATAGCCATGATATTATTTCAATACTGAAATTTTAAGCATTATTAGTGCTTGTTTTATAAAATAATATCAATAAATCAGTTGCAGGTGCAGTTAAAGAAGACAAATAAATCCAACTATATAGCAGTTTGTTTTACATAAAATGATAAATGTAATAGTTAAAAGTGTTTTCCAATTGCGTTTACACTTTTGTGAATCACGAATCAATTATTAATGAATAATTGTTTTGAAAAGTTAAGTTTTAATGAGCAGGAATTCAAATGCCCTAAAAATTAAATATTATTTGCTATCCCCCCCCTCTGGGCTATACAATCTGCAAACACATCTTCCCTTAGAACGGTCATAATTGATACTGTGTTATGTTTTGTTACCAACAGCAATCTCTTACTGCTATTTAAAACATGAATACTTCTCGCCCACCGGACCTGAAGGGGAATAAAATCTCCCATGTTTTGTTTGCGAAGGGGAGGTAGAAAATTCAACAAATATTAGGAAAATTCATTAAAATATGAAACTCTGTAGATTAAAAAAGTTGGCAGGAAGCTGTCTTCACATCAGAACTTCAGAACAAGCTCACGAAAGCAACATCAGAACAAGCTCACAAATTCCTCGTGGCAAAGAGAGCACGATAACGCCTGTTGACACTATATATTTACAAACATCCATGAGTTCTCCGGAATTCGAAGCCGAGCCCTTCGGTACCTCAGTATGTACAACTTTCCCAAAAAAAACATTTTTTAATGCCTTGCGTCATTTCTAATCAATTCAGGTACTGATTCTTAAATACTACATGCTAAGCTTTTTTATACTTCATCATTTCACATTTCTTGGAAAAATAACATAATTCAGTAACGACAGACTGATAGGAAAAGATAACTAAACTTGTACCAATCACTAACAGGCAGAACCGTATAAGAGGTAGAGGCCCTTATAATTATTCAGATAAGCAATGATTATGTTATATTATTATATTATATATATTTAGAAACATCTACTGTGTATTTACTGATTACTATTTAATTTTATTTTATACATATACACTCATAGACTATACTATAAATTCCAGAGCGTGAGAGAGAAATAATTTATAATTTTGATTCAACTAACGTTTTCAAAAAACTGATTTTCGAAGCATTCGAATACTAGCCTGTTAACTGTACGATGTCTTAAAGTTTAATATTTTAAATATGAATGCAAATTTTACGGGAAAGTTATAAAAAGCAATTAATTCATTTTTTTTTAAAATTTTGGTTCTAAAATTAGTATTTAGTTTTCGTATCCTTCAAAATGCATCATTCATATTTCAGAAATTTTGTAAGACGCCATTTAAACCAAATTTATTTGTATCAAGTGCATTCAAACTTTTCAAACGGCAGATTTTAAGAAACTTTCAACTAGATTAAAGTCTATATTTGTATAACGCGTCGTCCTGGTGATTCCAATCATTATCCCAAATGGGCGTTAGCTATTTGTCTCGAAACGGCATTTTGCGTCGAATAGCTTTAAATTTCCGTATCGTTTTTAAAAATTTTGTTACCAAATATTATCACCCTGTATTACTTAAAAAAAAATTAAACTTAAAAAAAAATAAAAACACTGAAAAGTTTCAGATTTTTAATTACGTCCAAAGGACGTGTTTTTAACGTCTTGTGTGTTGTTTTTATTTATTGATTATCATGTTCTTTGCACTTAAACCATAAAATTCCATCCAACAGCACTATCGCGTATCGCAAAATATTTGAAAGAGCATATCTTTAGAATTTCCAATACACAGTTCCACGCGGAGATAAAAATGTTTTTCCCCCTTAAAGTGTTGCCATTGCTCGCTTTTAAATCGTTGAATTTGTTAATCGAAAACTCGTTATAAAATATGAAATCGATAATAAAACAAATTCCAAATTTCAAATTTGGGCTTTCAGATTCGCAGTAGGATTACGTCATACAAAATTGGATGGTTCTAGGTACCGTTGTTTTATCACAATGCGAGAAACATACATACATTTATACATATTCTTCATTATTTAATTTCTTAAAATATAATGCAGGACTCTAACATTTGGTGGCAACAATTTGAAAAGTAATACGCCGCGTATAGTGATTCGACGCAAAACGAAAACAATAGTCCTTCAGGGAGAGAACCCTTTTGTACTAATAGGACTAATAATAAAGAATGTGCGTGTATACATGTATGTTTCTCACACTGTGAAAAAACAACGGTACCCAGCGTCATCAAATTTTGAATAACGTAATCCCCCCCCCCAAACGTGGGCACCTGGAACACCAAATTTAGAATATATTTTACTGTCTATTTCATATTTTGTAAAACGTTAACAAACTTTTTATTAAAAAACTTATAAGTTATTTGTCCCTCCTTTTTAGCATGCCTTCGTGGTGGAGTGATCAACACGCTCGGAGCGTATTCGAGAGGTCGGAGGTTCGAGTCCCGGCGAGACCATTGCTCATTTCTCATCTCTTTTGCTTCCAAATAACCTAATATCTCTAGAAACTCAACAATTGGAATGCGAGCTGTGGCAACACTGTAGGAAATAAAACATTTTTATCTCCAAGGCGGGAGACCGTCTATCGGAAATTCTAAAAATTTGCTGTATTTAAATATTTTAACCCAATGTGGCGTTATCCCAAACGCTTTAGAAACGAGAATGTGTGTAAATAAAGCAAAACCTCTTTATTACGTCCAAATAATTGGGCGTAATAAAAAATCTGAAAGCTTTTAGACATTTCTTATATATATATATATATATATATATATATATATTTGTTTGCTCAAAGGTGTTTTACTTGCTGAACTTTCATACTACAATGGATTCGCTTTACCACATTATAAACCTGTCTCGTCTCGATTTAGTGTGTTAATTTTCAGTAAAATTCGATTTGTTAATGTTACACATCGATTTCAGTAGAATTCGATTTCCATAAGGTAATCTCCTATTTGATAAAACAACGACATGATATAAGGTCCTTTTCAGTGTGTAGAGAATTATTAAAACGTGAGTTGATAGTAATAAATATTGCATTTAAAATGCTAGGTATATGTAATATATAAAATTACTTATTTTTTCCTTTTTTTAGTTAATGCAGCATCTAAAAACGACTTCCATGCTTCTGAACTGACATCCTAAAAAATACACTATTTTGCCATTTAGAATTATTATACACACTATTTTGAATTAAGCAAGCAAGAATAGATAGAAGCAGTATGCAAGAAAGATAGAATAGATGCAAGGACATGCATATTTCACTATGCATTCTTATTTCCACTCATTTTATTAAACTGATTCTGGGATAAATCAGCACAAAATGAAAATGTTTAATTATTTTGCTTAATTAAATTAAATATAAATGAATTAAATGCTCAGTTATTTTGCTTGTAAAATGCTTAATGGATTCTAAAGTCGCTTGTCGCAAAATCTTATTCTATATTATACATAATTTAAGCAAATTATTCTAGAAATTTAAATATTTAGGAATGATGTACGCATTAGATCTTCATACATTTCCCCTGGACTTTTATTCTTTAATCTGACAGATTTCATATTATATTTTACATAGTTTGCCAAAAAACTAAGTTTTCAAAAGTTTTGCACAAACTGCCTAAAAATATTAATGTTACTTTTCGTCTACCTTGTCCTCCGTTTCCGATGCAAATCTTTATGTAAATCATCAGATGCTTCTGGTTTTAGTTTAAAAGTTGCTTTCAGACACGAACGTTGTCAACAAAAAATAAAGTTCGCTCTCTTCGTGGCAATGAAAAATTTTCAGAAACGCATCATTAGTCAGCAAAAAAAGTAGTTTAATTTCCTAGAGTTGTGGTTTTTGTCTAGTTTGCAAACAAAGTGCTTTTCTACCCAAATGAAAATTTATGAGCGAGCAAATGGCCAACAAAGAAGCTTAAAATCTACCGGGAAAGGTGTATACTGTTTTCTTGGTCATGTAAACAACATTTTCCAGTTGCCTGTTTTAATAACGCTGTTTATCTCTAGCTCGTAGTACCCCTACATCACACAATAAAGTAAAAAAAATAGTACTTTATATGCGATATTATATGACAAATAGAATTTAAATATTGGCATAGACATATATTGTAAAAAAGCATATGTAAATGCGTTTTTACAACATACAGGTTTTTAATGGTTTACAGATTTTTAATGGTTTTCGCTGCAATAGAGGTCTAGATAATACTAATTTAAAAATACTAATTAAAGTACTTACTAAATTTTTTATAATAATTTATGGTTTTAATTGAATTTATGTTCCTTGGAGATAATATGTGATAAATTATTGGTTTTCTAATGATAAATTATTGGTTTATTACTTAGCAGCTTTAGCGCAAATTTAGGCTTACTAATTTAGTATGTATATACGTATATATATATATATATAATGAAAAATAAATTAATTCTTTTTGCAATATGCGCTACGAGCATCCCATTTTGTCAGTACAAAATGAATAAACACAAAGCAAAAAGCAATTAACAATCTAATCTATTTGAGCGCTGAATGCGCCAACAAGTGGGGGTAGCAATGCCCCCACTTGTTGTAAACAAAATAAAAGTAATAAATAAATAAAAATAAAAATAAAATAAAATAAATAATTTAATTTGCATTACTGCACCAATTTGTTTTAGCGAGCATTTGTATTAGGTTTTGAAATTTATTTTACTTTGCATTTATTCGTATATTATATAAATGCTCTAACACCAGTTGTATAGTATGACAGAACAACAGAACTTACAATTATAATTAACTAGCAAAAAAAGAAGAACAAATATTCTCACTAAAGGAGAATTTTTTCTAAAGTTCAAGGTTACTAGAAAATAATGACTTTACTGTTTTGAAATCTGTGAAACCTTAAAAAAATTAGTAATAGATCAATTCAAATTAGTAGATATTTTTTCATGCATATATGTGACCTATAGTTTAAATAGGATACGTAAAGTTTCCTAATTCTCAGAAATGCACTGAGGGTAAACTCAGACTTCTAAAAAATCAAAAATTTCTATGTTCTATTTTCAATCAAAATTATAAGGAATTTTGAAATCAAATTGTACTAAATAGCCATTGATTAATTAAAATTTTAAAAATTAAAAAAATGCTGCAGCAAAATTGTATTATTGCAATTAAATTTTACTTTTAATTATGGATTAATAGAAGTGTTAAAAACAAATTATATATATAAAGTTCTATATATATTCTATATATAAAGTTCTATTCTATATATATATAAGTATTTAAGGGTTCGTAAGGTCGTTTATTAGTTAAATTAATAGCCTTTATAAGTTATATTTATAGCTGGAATCAATAAACAGTCTTCACAAAGAAGCTGACATTTTCTTTCTAGAAACAATAAAAACAACTCAAGAAATCCCCTTTCGAAATGATTATTAATCTACTAACTCCTGTCCGAATAATGGTCTATATTTGTTCCAAATCAGGAAAATAAAATTAGCAGTAAGTATGTTTATGATACTTTAGTAAGGTTTTCACAGGTAAATCATGATCTCGTCTAAATAGATATGTATGCAAAAAATACTATTCCCACTTGAATTAAAATATAACCTGCATCGTTTGATACAATTTCCTTTGCATCATAGACTGATTTTCCATACCTAAGTATTATATTTTCAGCCCTTCCTTGTTTTGAAACTATTACGGATAGTTAAATCAACCAAAACAGAACCTAGAAGCTCCCAGCTTTAGTCCAGAAGAAGGAATATTATTTTTGGTCTGGTAAATTGCGCAGCATGCCGTATAGGAGGTTCCAAAATGAATATACTAAAGAACCTTTATAGCGACAGAATAATAACCAAGGATTATGACTAACAAGATCTGTAGATTTTACCAGCGTAGATTATATTTCTTTGAACGCTTAAAACAAAAGCTTTCATAAACAACATCCACACCTTAGAAGAGTTGAACGCATTTGTTGAAATATGTATAGAAGAGCACTAAATTAGAGGGAGATCATGTCTCACATATGTTTAAGCCAAGGGAATTTTCACAAACGTGTGCATTCTGCAATATGCCCGCTTTTGAACTGAATATCTTATGGGTGTATCTCTCCATCTCTCTCGCTCTCTCTATATAGTATATATTTCTATCTATCTAGCTACCTACCTATATCTATAACACACATACATATATACATACAATTAAATAGCTTTAAAACATTAAACTGTAGAAGTGTAATATGTACCCTTTTTGTACACAACTTTTATATACTAGACTGACGCTACTTTTATAGAACTCAAATGGATGAGAACGACAGCTGTAAATATCAGTAATAACTTTTGATCAAATATGCAATCAATATGATTTATCATGAATTTGTAACTCATTGAATACTTCAGATATTTTGTCTCATTTGAAAGCCAAAGGAGCTAATGCTTATGCTTCTTTTAAATCTTAAAAAATTATGTAACAAAAGCTTTTAGAAGAGAACTAACGGAATCGTGTTTAACAGTTCATCGAAATATCTACAACAAGCACGATCGAAAAATAAAATCTTATTGAACATGGAATAATTAAATACAACAAATGTGTAAAATAAGAAAAATAAAGGATTTTACATTATGCATTTTTGAGTAAAGGTACTGACAATTTTTATTGTATCCTTTGCAATAAAGATGTTTGTTTAAAATATATGCAATTTTCTTACAGAAACGTAAATTTTATTTGCAATGAGTATGGTTTAACTCTATCCCACGATTTAAAAAAACACTGTGCGTTTTATTTTTTAAAAATTTCTTTTCCTCATTTACTTTTCATAATCCGTACTTAAATATCCTACATTCAAGGTAGAAAAGTGTTATTTTGCAAATGTATGTGCTAATAAAATGTAAAATTCAACATAACATATATAATATAAGTGAAAGTTCTTGGGTATGAATGTTCTTTGAAGTACGACGTTATCAGAGGTAAAAAAATAATGTTGCGAAGATAAAAAGGATATACATTGATCTTTAAGATCTAGAAGATGTGCGCGAAATAAGGCACGGAATGTGATGAAAAAGATAATGTAAGTGTACGTAACATTAATGACAATATACTGTTCAATATTATATTCAAATTAACAGTCACTAGCACATAGTTTTCGATGCAGGTGCTTGTTGGTGATAGATCACGTTTGTATTATAATACACATTAAATTCTGTGGCTTAAAAAATGTGTGCTGGTGAAATAAAATGAGTTAGTAACGACTTTGTTATGGAAAACTTAGAACAAATAAACGCAGATGAGAATTGAATCCAATAGTTTTTGAATCATTGAGTAAATTCTTACCTCTGTATCTTCCGGCAGCCGTGGTATTATTCCTTCCAACAGCTCTGCAAACTACCAGTAACACTATTAATACCACTACAGCAGAGCGGTGCTCTATCATGTTGACAGTCGCGTACACAGTTCAAGAAACACAAACTTTCTACAACAAAAACTCGGCAGGAAAATGGAACAATGAAATTTACGGCCCGCGCTTCGAAGAGGCGAGTACTCCTTGAATGACGGGCCTCCTAAAAAGAACGTCAAAACTCCAGCCTCGCGAATTATTGAATATAATTGGAGTAAGTGGTGGATGAGTCACGTGGTTTACTGCGAAAACGTGGTGATTCGCGACTGAAGAGATCAAAGAAGTGGACAGCCTAATAAGAGATGTCGTTGAAATATGTGCTTTCTTTCGAAGGCGTTTCTAAAAGTTATGTTTTGAAGAGATTTGAACCATTTGTTGACATTTCTGTCTGTACTAAAATGAATTATACTAGTGTCTCTCCAAGTCTGGAACTTTGTATCTAAAAATAAAGCTTTATCTGAACTTTATCCGCACGTATATGTTCTCTTAGGCGGCGTGATTAAAACTGAAAAATGCTACTCAGACAGTTAATGACAGGGTACATATAAATCTCGAAGGAGAAAAGAATGTACGAAAATTTCCAGCTTTCAGTATTGTAATTGTGGCATTCTTGGAATTTCTAGAACAGTATATAGATTTAAAAAGAAAAATACTAACACGGCACGATTTAAAAAATTATCTTCTAAAGAACAGATGAGGAAATATTTGTCAACATGACCTTTCTAAGCGTATTTATAAGGTATTTGACAGATTTCTGTTTTATATAAGAAAAATTTACGTTTTAGGAATTAGTGAAATATACCAATTAAAACTTTTAGAGAAACTGTATTATGTTTTTGAAAATTCCCTTACTCTAATTATAGTAAATTATCATTTCAATAAACGTATTTTGGATGAATATTTCCCAAATTTTGATTAAAAATTTTAAATATTATAACTTTGAATCCCTACTTCAAGGAAAATCTTCGTAAGATTTTTACACTTTTATTCAGTCTTTAATATCTATAATTAAACAATAAATTACTTCAAGTCCGAGAAATTCTCAAATTTAAAATGTTATAACATATTCATGAGGAATCTTTTTCCTTGGGGGGTTGGAGAATAAAAACTGTTTACTATAATCACTTTTAGCTATGAATGGGCTTTGATTTTACATGCTGTAATTAACAGTTCAAGTTAGTAAAATTCAGTAATTTTTCCCCAAATAAGGTTTTCATATGAAAATCATCGTTCTTAATAAATAAACATTTCTTAAGTTCCTTGATATATTATATATAATATCCGTTCTCAATATGAGGTACTTTTGCAGACAATGCAATAATTTAAAAAATTTTCTAATCATGATTGTTTTAAATAAATTTCGAGACAAAACCAAAGAAACTGATCAAATCTTTATGGTTTAATATTTTAATAAATGAAAGAAGAGTTTATTGTTCTGTATAGCCTGATTAGACTTCGTAAACAAGAAAAAAAAATTAATGGGATTAGGCTGGGATTCGAACCACAGATATCCCAATTGCTAGCTAGAAATGTTTAACCACTTATATCAAAAGATAGATACATGAAAAAATAAAATAATTTCTTACATTTTATTGGACATGTATTTAAGGAATTAGGTAAGTTACAATTGTTGCCAATTCCAGGCGTCACCAAATAGTTCAAGTGACAGTTGTCCCATTTCAGAAATCTTCTAGTGCGTTCTCTATATTTAAAAGATATTGTTCAAAAGCCGGGATAAGGGTTCAAGAGAACGCACTAGAGAAGTGTCAAATTAGTTGTGAAACTTGAAAAATATCTTTAAAAAATAAATTATGATTGTTAACTTACAATATTGAAATGTACTGAGAAACACCGTTTTAAATTTATTATAAAAAAATCTAAATCAGTAAAAACGCACAATATTTTTGAGATTTTGTGCAACGTGTGTGCTTTTCATTAATCAATAAATAAAAAATAGATGAATTAATATTTAAAATGGTATAAAATTGTCATTATGGCATATTTGATATAATTTTTGACTCATTACTTTATACGAATTTCAAACTTATCTAAAACATCTAGTGTAAGTCATTACACTGGGTTGAATTTAATAACCTCTTTATGCAAATAAATTTAAAATTTAATATATGGCTTGTCGAATTAAACTGAAGTAAACAAAAGGTAAATAAATCTTTCAATTGAAAATTTTAATTATACATAAATTTGAAAGCGTAATTGACGGATTATTAATTTCGTTTGCTGATGAATGGTTTGGCTGCATGAGTGTTTTGTTATTTTTCTCACGTGAAACATAAATCGAGAGGACACAGGCAAATAGCCCTCTTACATTTAAAATATTGAAATAAAAATAATAAAATAATTATCTTTATGAAAAATGAGAGAACATATTCTTGTGAAAAGTGAAAATTCAATTTTAAATAAAGTTAGGAAATATTAATGTGTCAGACTTTGAAGGATCAACTGATAAAAGAATCTTCTAGTGCGTTCTCATTTAGAAAAATATTTCTGTCAGTAGAAATGAAGAAAAATTACATATATTGCTGAGAAATGCCCAGCGGCTGAGGGTTGAGATAGCTTCCCCGCAAAGCGGTTCGAAAACGAAACTCCTTCAGCGGAACGGAGAAAGAAGTCTGCCGGTTGAGCAGCCTGAGTAAACTGCGCGCTTAGGTTTGCCAGAAAGTGGCTTGAAAGGCAGAGATACCAGATTTGGTGCGATATTGTCCATTTTGTGATATTTGGCGAAAAACTGACCGTATGTCATAGGTAGAACGAGAACATTCTAGAATGCATTTTTAGCAGTTTCCTTGGAGTAATTCTCCAAATGCATGATTAAAGCTATAATGTATACCCTGCCTGTACGGGAGAGATTAGCTTGAGAGGGATCGACCGAGTCGGGAGCTGTACTTTAGCACTTTACCATGAAGCTGTTTTCACCGCTATAGCCTGAAGGCTGTCTTGCTGATTGTTGCAGCATGCGTGTTGTGTTTTTCTGATAACTGTAAACGTGTCTTTCGAACTCGCCTCTGTAATATTGCTTACTGACGAATAAATTGCATTTAAATTCTGCATCAAGTGTTATCAATTACTTCAAAGCCCCGAACATGTAGAAAGCAACAATATTATAATCCCACAACTGAAATGAAGATATAAAAAAATCATACGAGATATTTTCCGATTTCCAGGTTGTATAACTGATGAAAAACAAATGTAACTGGATTTAGGTATATTAAAGATTTAGTTAAGTTGAGATGACAAAGCACAAGAGGACTATCTGCCTATGAACAGAGATACATAGTTATTTTAAAAAGGAGTAGGTTCTAACTTAATCCTTAGCAATTAAACATTCAAGTGATATAAATGCTTCAGATATTCCATCAGAAATATCTAATTTTAGAAACGACGCTATTTCACTAAATTTAAACGCTGAACCAAAACCAGATTTTTTATAGATAATTCAGGAACACACTTTAGTTTAATTACATCTAAATTAGAATTTTCGATTTCAACAAATACAAAAACTCAAGTTACAAAAAATTTATCTATTAATGCAATGTCTTTTCTGTATTATTAGCTATTTATCAAAAAGGTACTTTTTAATGTTTTCATTTAAAAATCAAACTGTAATATATATTTTGTTGAATACAAATGTATAGAGATACAGTTAATTTAATTCTACGTAGGTTATACCTCTTTGCCTAAGGTGGAAACATACGTAAGTATGGCTCTGATGTCCACATTTAATCCAAAACAAACCGAGGTAGTGACGAGTTATCATCCGCTAGTTTTTTAGGTGGGTTATTACTGTAGAGACCTAATTGTATTTCCTGATCCTGAAAACACGAGAAACGAACTGAGTTCTTGCCGAAATTCGAACCATGGATTTGAAAATTTGCTAGAAAATCTTACACCACGACAATATGCTTCCAAGAAAGCAAATATTCTTTGTAATTCAAACAAAAGTAATTCTAAACTTGTTTTCGTGATTGTAAATTACTGTTTAGCACATTAGTTACTAGATAATTTTTCAGGTTTACTTTCAGTCAAGTTTCTTAAACAGCAAAACATGTCATACAGCAAATTGATTGAATAAGACAAGAATTAATATTACATAGTTAGTTAAATTTGGGACGAATTTGCGTTTGTAACAAAATGCACAGATTTCATCTAACTGAAAGTTATGTTTCTTAGTTAATTTATTTCATTAATATGTATGTTTTTATCATAAAGTAAACCGATTACTCACTGGAAACTAATGATTAACATTAAATATAATATTACATTCCATAACTTGTGTTATGTATTAATCGTTTTTATTTTCAAGCCTATGTTTTGCTTATTATTTCAGTTTTGATCTGTAATTGAATTTTTTTTTTTCTGTTTAAAGTTGGTTGTAAGTTTAAACTGTAACTTTTGTAAACTTTAATTTAGCTTGGTTGCTTTAAAAGTTTTCTTGAGTTGAATTTGTTTAATTTTAATTCGAGTTTAGGGACTTCAGATTTTTGGTTTTTGTATCTTGTTGTTTTGACCCTTAAGGTTGTTTAACTTTTAACTTTAATTATTTTAAAGCCTTGTTGCTGCACTTTTGGTGTGTTAAATTTTTTTCTTAATTTAAGGTAACTTAATTTTTGCCCCTCTTTCTATTAAAGTTGTCGAATACATATTTTCTGACTGGCGATAGGAAAAATCTATTGTAATTGTAATTCAATCTGGATAATAAGTGTGTATACTTTAATTCCTGCTGAAGAAACAATTTATATAGTGCTGACATTTTTTTATGAATTATTTTGTTGTCTAATTAGTAGTTTCATTTTTAATTTCCCAAAGTCATTTTGTGTTAACTTGGTTCTGAAATTTTTCACCCCTTGCCGTCGGCTTGGAATTCATTCTCGGAATCCCATTTCTCGGAATTCTTTCGCCCAAGCGAAAAACCGGTTTTTCGCTTGGGCGAAAGTGCAACACTTTAGGAGGCCAGGCTTTCCACCCCACAGCCGCTTCCAACCGGCAGGTCTCATATGGTTTGCACATATGTGCGGGTGACGTGTTGGATGGATACACCATATGGAGTTTCCCGAAAAGAGGACCCTGTTTTGTTAGACAGGCGAGCAAGGAAAGGTTCTACAGCGTATTTTGAGGAGGAGGAAATATTTGTTGGGTAGGAAGCTCTACATAGTCGACTGGGACCTCGAGCGAAGTTGGAGGGAAAGTTCTGTCGCATTTTAAAGAAAATATTTGAATTCATTTACAAAAATATGTGTTTAATATTAATCAATTATATATGCTCCGTTATTTGTTACAACCTGTTGCCATCTTCCAGGTAACCTGTAAATTCCTGTTTTGTAGAAGTTCTCATCCATGGAGTTAAAATAGTCAGCAACTGCCTTAGAAACACTTTCAAAAGACTTGAATTTTTTTCCCGTTAGATAATTTTGCAGAGATCTGAACAGGTAATAATCAGAGGGTGCAATGTCAGGTGAATACGGGGGGTGACTAAGGATTTCCCATCCTAACGCATTCAGTTTTTGTAGTGTCACCACTGCAGTATGTGGGCGAGCATTATCGTGATGGAACACTATTCCTTTTCTGGACGCTAATGCTGGCCTTTTTTCTTTGATAGCTACATTCAATTTATCCAGCTGATTGCAGTACAGATCCGCGTTGATGTTTTTTCCCTGTTTCAGCAACTCGTAATACACTGGACCTTTCCTGTCCCACTACAAACAAAGCAGTACTTTTCGTTGATGGATACTTGGTTTTGGAACTGTTGCTGATGATGTTCCTGGTTTGCAGTAAGATTTTTTTCTTTTAATATTCTCGTAAAGAATCCACTTTTCATCTCCAGTAACCAGCCTGTCCAAAAACGGCTCCACATTGTGTCTAATCAGATGTGATGAACATATTCTTACACGATCAGACAAATTCTTTTCCGTTAATTCATGTGGAACCCAAACACTTTGCTTTAACACAAACCCAAGAGATTTAATGTGATCTGCAACAGTTGTATGATGAATGCCAAACTCTTCTGCAATTTCTCGACTTGTTAAATGTGGATTATTTTCCAACATGGATCGCAAAACATCATTATCGATCTTGGACGGTTGTCCAGATCGAACACTTTCTTTGAGGCTCAGGTCCCCGAAACGAAATTTGCTAAACCATCTTTGACAAGTACGAACATTTACAATATCTTTTCCAAATACCGCACATAAATTTTTACATGCAACAGATGCGTTGCTTCCTTTTTGGAATTCATATAAAATGCAGTGTCGTAAATGCACTTTATCTACCGACATGTTTTTCCGTTTAAATATTACAAGTAAATGATGAACGGTAAAAAAGGGCACCTTTTATATTATACAGCAGCTAAAAAAACAAAAAAAAATCCGATTGACTCACTAGCCAGATGTTTTTTTTTATTTACAAGAAAAATCACCTGCCTATTTAAAATACGACAGAACTTTCCCTCCAACCCGTTAGTTTACCCCCCCCCTTGTTTTCGCCTGCGTAACTATGTTGACACATTTGGTGTGTCCTTGGAAAGGCTAAATGATTGAATTGCGATTACTGGCTCTTCTGGTAGTCGGGAAAGTCCTTCCCGTGAAGATTTCTCTGTTTGGGTTGCTGGATTTGGCTTCCTGCTCATCACCTTCTACGCCAAATTTTCAAAAATCGCGCCAGCTATTAAAGTGGATGCGCAGTGTTTTCATGGGGAGACGAGGAAACCATTTTGAATTACACGCTTTCTTTTTGAAGGAACCAGCGTTTTGGGGATGACCGGAGACCTGCCGGTTGGAAGCGGCTGTGGGGTGGAAAGCCTGGCCTCCTAAAGTGTTGCACATTATTAAATCTCATATTTTTTTTCTTTTACAGAAACCTCTACCGACGTAATTGTTATTTCCAGTATTGCTGCATTGTACGCCGGAGTTGTCGCCTGTATCAAGTACCCAAAATTTTGTTTGATGCCTCCCAAACGGGACAGTGAAATTGTTAAATTTATAAGCAGGTATGTTATTTCAGTTGTTTCTTCCGATTTAAGGCTGACCTGCCCTCACCCTTGTTAAAAATGTGAATTGTTCATACTATTTGCTCATTAATAAATGTTAAATTGATTTTGACCTACTTAGCCTTGTAATTATTGTAGTTAATTCCTTACACTGGACCTTAGTCATAGAATGTGTTTAGCATACACAACGCAAATATCCTGAAATTTAGAAATGTTTGTATATTTTGTTTTTATGTTACACTATGATAACTACTCATCTCCTATGTTATGCGATTGATACGATATTGGTTGAAATGTTCTGTTATGTTATCCATATACATACAGTTACCTACCTCATAATCTGGTATGAACATTGATAATAGTAATTACACAGTAATGATGTTCAGTAGTAAATAATACATATGTAATTATATTATGCTGTAATGATATAACACTTGTTATAAGGTTTAATGCCATGCTAATAACATGCTATATGTCTCATAGTTTAATATCATCATATTGCAGCATCAAATAAATTGCCATATTATTATCTCATAGTTTAATTTACCATACTATTATTATGAACAAAATTAGATTTAAATATAAAGCAACTTAAGTATAAAATATCACTGTGAAAATCCATACTACCATAGGTAATAGTACGAAACATCGAACTAGTTTTCTTTAATGAATTTAAAATGCTGTTACACATTATGCATTTCATTTAATCCATCTTGAATATATTTCTAAAATGCTTTAATCCCAAATTTAATTACAATTTCTTGTTCTAAGTCAAAAGCAATAATGATTAAATTTCTCATTCTAAAGACAACTCATCTAAGTTATTTGAAAGAACTGCTAGCTAAAAATGATAAATATTCAGATATGTTAACATAAAAGAAGTGTTTTGTTAAGAAAAAAAATTAACTTAATCCATAATATGTCAATAAATATTAAAACTTTCATATTAAAATAGAAAAAAATCATTCATTTTAAAATGAGATCATATTATTCTTTTATTTATTTGTATATTATTTTCTAAATTTTCAAAGGTGAAAACTTGGATTAATAATTAATGAGAAAAAGAATCTCAGAAAAAGTAATTACCTTCCTTCTCATTTTTTTTTCGATATGAAACTATATAAGAGGAGTTTGAATTAATAATTTTAGAATAATGTTAGATTAAAAAAGATTCTAACGTATGGAGAAAGGAAATTAAATATTGTAAAAAAGTAGGCAAAAAGTAATATTATACTAGGGTTGTACTTAATCAAGTAAGAGGAAAATAAATTAAATGCTTTCATAAAACTGTAGACAACAAAATATCTTCAATCTTTCTGGATTTAAAACCGTCACATGAAAAGACTTCTATTCCAACTAAATGTAAATATGCATTTGTGATTTATTAAGCAACTGGAAAGAATACATAATTTAATATCAGTATGGTGTTCCATATATTAGGGAATAGCAAAGTAATTTAAAACGTTTGCACGATTAAAAGTAGTCGAGTAGTTTCTGAATTGCGAGTAGTTTTTGAACTGTTGAGTAGTTTCTGAATGGCGCATGATTGCCATGTAATAAATCTGTCAAATAATGTAGGCATTAAGATTGCAATAATTTTGTGATATTAAATTATGTATTCTTTCCAGTTGCTTAATAAATCACAAATGCATATTTACATTTAGTTGGAATAGAAGTCTTTTCATGTGACGGTTTTAAATCCAGAAAGATTGAAGATATTTTGTTGTCTACAGTTTTATGAAAGCATTTAATTTATTTTCCTCTTACTTGATTAAATACAACCCTAGTATAATATTACTTTTGCCTGTTATATATGTGTTAGCTTTCAAGGAACACACATTTTTATATGTGGCCTTTCCAAATAAATCTCCAGTAAGTAAGCTTTTTTTTTTCTCGCTAAATTTATTACACTCTTCAGAAGGAAACACGAAACTTAATTAAAATAATTAACAGTATTCCATACAGCGACACTGAACTGCCAGGTGGAAGCCGCTTTCGGTACATAAAGTAACATGATAAATATGTCAACAAATAATAATATTCTTGCAGCAGTGTACCAAGAAGATCAACCCAGTTATGTATTAAGCGAATGAGTGTAATTAATGAAGTTTCAGCATCGAATGAGCCAATTCAGCGGCCTAAAGTCTATGAACATTTATAGTTCGGTCGGGGGTTCAAATCTTGGCGAATGGGCTAGCTACATGCGCGGTTTTGCGGGTTTTTCGTGTGTAATGTGTATACGAGTCAGTGTATCTCCACGTTAAGCAGATAGCCTACGAGTGCTTTGCCATAATCAAATAAAACAAACCAAACCGTCGAATTAGAATTCAATATAGTGACATCTGTAATCAATCTTCAAAAACTGTTGACAACTGGTATCAGAATCCACTAAACAAGACAGTTTCGGTGATAATTATTTTCTGCATTAATACAGGGTGTGGCTATTAATTTCCAGAACTGCTCTAATAACACCAGAACAGATGATGTGAAAAACGTAACCTTTTCATATGTTTCGAAGTAATCCCCATCTGCCGTAATACACTTCTGTGCTCGGCTGTATAAGTTGTGGAAACAACTTTTAAAGTCCTCTTTCGGAAGGCTCTTCAATGTCGACGTCACGTTCTTCTTGATGTCTTCAACATCCACAAAGCGTATTCCTTTGATGAGTTTTTAGTTTGGGAAACAAAAAGAAGTCTGGGGGGCCAAGTCAAAAGAGCATGGTGGATAATGCAGCTCCACGACCTCATGCCTGTCGAAAAACCTCTTCACTGGGAACGCAATGTGCGGATGAGCGTTGTCATGCAACGTGATATCAACATTGATGAACCTTTCGAAAGAGGACTTTAAAAGTTGTTTCCGCAACTTATACAGCCGAGCACAGAAGTGTATTACGACAGATGGGGATTACTTCGAAACATATTAAAATGTTACTTTTTTCACATCATCTGTTCTGGTGTTATTAGAGCAGTCCTAGAAATTAATAGCCACACCTTGTATGTAAGGAAACTTAATTTCCTTTTTGTTGTTGACAGTACATGATAAATACCTTGCAGTGGCAGTGTCTTAGCTGTAAAAGGTACCTTCAGGTGGTAGATAAAATATACTTTTATTTTAATGGCACCCTTTTTACAACACGACGTACACATCACATAAGCATAGAATGAAAATATATATTTAGCAGCTATTTATGACTACTACAGCATACTTCAATATAGTTTTATCTTCTAGAGTCTGTAGAAATAAAAATAGCTGCCGAACGGAATAACACGACATTTCCTATACACTTCTTCAGAATGAAGAATTGTAATTAAAAATCTATAACCAGACATACCAAGAAGAAAGTTAAAAATGTCCTCCCTTCTAGTTAGGGTTCCCACCTCTAGCGGAATTTCGGGATTCTCCCGGAATTGAGCCCTGAAAATTAAAATCTCCCTTCTCCCGGAAGAAATTTAAAATAAATATTGCACTCCCGGAATATCAAGTTTCTCGAAAATAACGACAAAATGCGCACGGACGAAATGGTTGAGAACATCGAAAATCACACGACCGCGCACAGCAGCCAAAGAACGTCTACGTCAATACATATTCTTTGCAGCAGCGATCTGTGGTGAGTAAGCGCCTTACGGGATGAGTAGTGGTTTCATGCCGACGTGTCGCGCGCACGCGCCTTTATCTCCCTCTCATTTTCAATCCATTCTTTCATTTAGTCTGCAATTACCTAGCTATCCACAAACTAGTACATATTTTGAAATTATTTAAATGCTTTGATAATAATGTCTAGTGAAAAAGACGATTCTGATTCTGCAAGTAAACAAGTGCCACAAAAAAAAAAAAAAAAAAAAAAAAAAGACGAAATATTCGACGTCGTTTCAAGACGAGTGGTTAACTCAATTTGATTAGCTTGTGAAGAGGGACAACTTTAACGGAGAATGAAAAGTATGCCGGAAAACGGTTAATATTAAGTACGAAGATGTTAGAGCTTTAACTGTACATTGCCAAAGCAAACAACAGCAGTCGTTAATATTGAATAGGGATTCATCACAACCGGTTTCGAACTTTTTCGTGAAGAAATCTTCAGAAGAACAAGACGATATATCAGCAATTGAAATCACTTAAGTGTATCATAGGATTAAGCACCACCACACTTTTAATAGCCAGAATTGCACAAATTGTTACAGCACTCTTATTTCCAGATTCTTCTTTGGCAAAAACGATGTCTTGTGGTAGAACAAAAAGCACAAGTATTTGCGAGAGTGTGTTCGCTCCTGCAGCTCAAAAAAGTACTTTTAAATGAGATTGAAAACGCAGAGGGTTTTTTTTTTTTTTTAGTCCAAAGGGATTTCAGTCCCGAAGGACTATTGCTTTCGATTTGGCATTTTGCGTCGGACTCATAAACGTCGGTTCACTTTTCAAACTGTTGCCACAAAATGTTAGAGTCCTGCATTATATTTGAAGAAATTAAATAATGAAAAATCTGCATAAATGATTGTCTATTTCTCGCATTGTGATAAAACAATGGTACATAGAGCCATCGAATTTTGAATGACGAAATCCTACTGCGAATATGGGCATCTGAAATCCCAAATTTGGAATTTGTTTTATTATAGATTTTATATTTTGTAAAACTTTAACGAATTTTTGATTTACAAACTCAATGCTTTAAAAGCGAGAAATGGCAACGTTATATAGAAAAAAAAATACTTTTATCTCCAGCTCGTGAGACTGTGTATATCGGAAATTCTAAAGATATGCTTAATTTAACATTATTTTGCGATATTGCTCTTGAACTGAATTTTATGGTTTAAGTGCAAAGAACATGATATTTAATAAATAAAGGTTACACTCAAAACGTTAAAAATCGCCCCTTTGGACGTAATTTAAAATCTGAAAAATTTCAGTTTTTTTTTTTTTTTTTTTTTTTTTTTTAGTTGCGACTAAAGAAAAGCTTTTTTCTTTTTGCGGAAACTTTTTTTTTCCTCTCCTGGAAGCTTTATTCCTCTCCCGAATTTTGACACCGAAGAGGTGGCAACGCTACTTCTAGTGCCTGCTAGTGCCTTCCTTACATTTCACACTTAAATAATTTCAGCCCTTCTAGTTTCCTTCCTTCTAGTGCCTTCTTCTACTTTAGATGGATTCCTAGCAACATCTGCATAAGTTTTTGGATAAATTTAAAAAGTGAAAACTGGCATCACAAGTTTGAAGATTGTTCTTGCTTGGGTCCAGCCATCTTAGAAGGCAACGTTGCAGTCGTGAGAATGCGATACACAATTAACAATGTGGCATCACTATTCAGTGTTATGTTAGATCAACTGTTACATCATTCATAACAAGCTATAGTTCCGAAATGATGGGTATGGAAGGACTTGGCATTTGAAAAGAAAGAAAGACCTGTCGATGTTTGCTAAAAGCTTCTCCAAAAGTAGGTGACTGATGAATGCAGCCTTTCTCCAACGTATCATCGCTAGAGAAGCTTATTGGGCACATTTCCGACTGCAATCCGAGTTCATGATGAAATTAGATAGTCGGTACATAAGTTATTACGCATTCGTCAGGAAGAACTCGTTTCTGGCAAATCTATTTTCTGTCAAGTTCTGGCTGGATTATGTGTACTGAATATATAACGAACTCTATTAAACGGAGATAATACAGTTATTTAAGTATTTGCAACGGATATTTTTTGAGCAAAAAATTACTCTTTCCTGCTGATATCGACGATGTTATAAAGCAAATTACGTTCGTATTATGTTAAATTCCCTTCTCAAATATTTTGATAAAATACATAATTATGACATTTTCCCACTGAAATAGAACAACAAGTTAATGACAGCATAACCAGTTAAACACAAGATTCCGAATTTTGGGTTTCCTAAAATAGAAATGAAGAAAATCTAAGATTCGAATTCCGCGCTTCAAAATATGCACCCCGGGCTTACTCGGGACTAGCGGGGAATTATACGAACGATGAAATTTTTTGAATTTAGCGATTAAAAAGATGCCAGAATCGGACGATGTAAAATAACTAGCGTAAAAAACAGTGACGTCTGTCTAGAATTTCTCATAGAACTTACCTGAACCTACAAGGAAATTGCGACAATCTGCAAGGATTTTTAATACGATAGAAGTTTCTCCCTCCATCTTTTTTTTTTTTTTTTTTTTGATAAGACCCAGAAGGCTTGACTTCTTATCGTCCAGTATAATTATTACCTAGCTTAGGGAGGGTTTAGAGTTAATTATACTCGTTGGAATTGTCTACTATATTTAACAGAAGCAAATCATTGCCAAGAATCAATACGGATTAAAGAAAGGAACATCAATTCACCACATTCTCTGTGAATGGAATGACTCACACTTAATGAACATAAGCGCTATGTGGTGAAGAGAAAAACAACACGAAGATTTTTAACTTTTGTAAAATACAAATAGGTTAAGAGTGAGATAAAGAAATAATACTAAATCATTCTTATTAACTGGAACAGATGCTTTTTAACTGGAAAGCATTTTATCTGCTTAGACCGTAATTTCACCTCTAGATATTGCAGCGGCTCTTACTTAGAAGAGAAAAACGCAAATGTGGAAAGAGTATAATTTTTCTTTAGTAGAAAGAGAGAATTTGGCATATGGTGGTAGACAAACTGAGTAATTTCCATACAATGTAGTATCAAAACTAAAATTATTTCGTGCGATTAAAATGCTAAGAAATGAAGAGGTATTGGACATTTCCCTTTTTCTCATACTGCCGTTAAGCATATTTTGATAGTGGTACATGTTACGGTATTAGAGTTCATCTTCTCTATAAAGTTTTACATCTGGCATTAGTGCCTCAGAAAGTCTTAAGAGCATCATGGAATCTAATTCTTTAGTTCCTTACTACTACTACTCTCCATGCTCAAAGTCATATAGCTGGATCACTATGTAGCCAGTAAATAAACCACTTGATTTTTTCTTCGACTTTATCTCATTCTATGCAGCAGTCAACACAGTTCTTCGAATACCAGATTTCTCTATGTTCTGGAGACCATCTTATTTATAACGCAAAATTTATCCCCCGCCAATTCGCATTCTGAAACTGAACATGCATAGCTGCCTTGACCAGTATTTGTATACAATCCCCTAAAAGTTTAATTGCGATATGATGGATATTTTTAGGCATATGCAAGTGAATTCTTTCCGCTCTCACAACTAAATCGACTGAGGGAAAGCTTTTTTCTTATTAACCCCTTTTTAGTCTCGTATAAAATTTAAGCTTTCCATTTTAGCAAAATGTATCACAAGATAAATATTTTCATGTCAGTATCAGTTTGGGGTATTACTTTATTTCAAGCACTATGTGGTCCAAGCACTATGTTTAATAGTCATACGAAGTCATAATAATAAAAAGCCTTCCAAATATAAATTCAACCAATTGAAAAAAAATGCATTTTGGGGAAGAAAATAAACTCATATCACTGTAGTTGATAACAGGAGAGGGAGAGAAATCCATTCATAATTTTTTTTTGATTATATGGTATTACATTTGTATGATTACGTTTAGGACGAAGTTAAAATGTTTCGAGATAGCGCGTCTTAAAACTGATACGATAGATTTACATTTCATTCAAGGTTTACTATATCATTTGTATTGTGTATGATCTGTATAAATGATTTACTCACTATTAATCTGCAATGTTATCAATAAAACCACTTGCGTGTAAGTTTCAGCAACATACAAACTTGAGAGTATTTTTAATAAATTATATTTCTAAAGATAAAATATTAAGTTAGAAAATTATGAACATTTGAAGCAACATTTCTTGCGTATGCATTTGGAGGTTAAAATAAGGATTAAATAATTTACTTTATTTGTATCATTATTAATAATTTTTAATCAACAGGAAGAAGCTCAAAGGGAATGTTTTAATTTTAAAGATAATGTCTACTGCTTTCAAAACTACACGTAACATATTTCTATACTCGTGATAACTACTGCATCTGCCTGAGTTGCTTTGCAGCTTTCCAGAAGAAATACATTTTCTAATGGTCAGATCTATTTATTCAAACTTTTATTCAAAATATTCCCATGCTCATAGTCAGCCAATGGGCAACCTACCTACCTTTTTTTTTTTTCAATTATAAATTATTCATAAAGAGATAAATTCTTGAGTATTGAAACTGATTAAATTTGATTTCTTTGTTGTCTGTATTACTTCATAAAGACAATAGTCATCTTGCAAGGTGATGCGTTTAACGATGATTTTGCGCTGATCACTCATACAATAAATACAAGAAGCTGAGCTAATAATATTTCTCTTGAACAATATTTCTCTTCAGAAAATATTTAGTCCCTTTAATTTTATTATTTAGTCGCTTTAGCAATTTTTTTTTATTATTCTTATTTATTATTTTGAATTATTAGCAGCTGATTTTATTATTTCGTCATTTTAAGAAATATTCAGTCAATTTTAGCTGTTTTTTATTTGCTTGTACAAGTATCCATAACTGTTAATAATCTAATGTATAGAAGATTCACTGATATCTCTCCTGAGCAATTTAAATTCATACGAATTACGTAATTCTTTATGTTATCACTTCCAAATTATCTAGAACTTATCTATCTTCTGGATTAGTTAATTATACTAAGAGTAAAGCTTAAAGGCACTATTACTAGCGAAGCGAATCGGCGTAACATCACTTAATTTGCAGAAGTACAATTTCCATGTATTTTACTGCAGTTAAACTTTTATTTTGTGCCTTTTTTTCTCCTTCGAGTAAAATTTACAATCTGATATTTAAAGTCTTTTCCAGATAGACATCGTGGGATATCTACGGCATTCTTTGTCAATGTGACTTAATGTACACGGCCCATGCAACAATAAACCTTAAATTTCTCCCTAAAAAGTCTGACATAACATTCAGGAAAATAAAATAAATAAATGCTTCATTGTCCATCTTCTTTGGTCAAGAAATCACATTTTTCGAATCTCTACATGCAAAATTATTGAACAAAAATATTTTTTGTGTTTCGGTTTTGTAAATAAATAGCGCCAGTTTTTTTTTAATTCTTTAATTTGAACATGCTTGGATTTTTGGTTGTTGTTGTTGCTGTTATCGTGAAAGCATATGTTCTACTGTTCCATTTTTGCTGTTGTAGCTGAAGGAGAAGGTTCTTTTTAATGTTTGAAACTATGAGCATGTGTATTTATTTACGTTACGCCGATGCTCATTATTAATATATTCGACATTTGGTTTGCAGTGTGATCTTTACATTACTAAGATTATTTCTGTTTTAATATAATTAAGGAATCAGCAGATCTTGGCGATGACTGGGAATAACACTATTAGCAGAACTAATTTTATGGTTTAACCTCTTTTATGTTTTATAATTGGCATCGTTTGTTTTGTCTGTGACAATTATGGGCATTAATTGTGATTAAACTACGGCGTACAGGAACATATGTGCCCTCGAATAGTCTGTAATTATACTTTCCAGTCTCAGAAATAAATGAAATATTGCACATGCTGTTTTTTTATAATATTGGAAATAAAATTCAAAATAAAGCATAGGTATTTACTAAAATAACCTCCTTCCACCTATAGATTGCAAAGAGAGAAATGCAACTTCAAGTGCAGAATTAATTTCTCCCAATTAAGGATATATATCCGGAGAAAGAATTTCACTGCAGCCATGGAAAATAAATTTCACGCTTTGAGAGCTGGTGCTATTATGAAACTGCAGAAAACAGGAAGAACCGAAAAACAAAAATTAAACAAAAACTAAGTAATGAATTTTCTAGCGAATTGTTAATTTAATTTATCTAGAAAATAACTTTAGTCTCAGCTTATTGAAGCGTCAGCTGAAGTATGCGACAAATGCTGAAATGCGGGAGAGCGAGCAAATTTCATTTTTTCCTCCTAAATGGTCGGATGGAAAACTTTCTCGTAGAAAATGCACACATCCGTGCACTTTACCCTTCCAGAATCTTTATATTCCTTTTTTTTTTTTTTTTTTTTTTTTTTTTTTTTTTTTGTTCTTCCGTCCCCTTGTGGAAAAGGTCAGTCGATAAAGATGTTTTCCCCTCGAAGAATTTAAATGGGGAAATTTTGGGCATGGAAGCTGTTACAACACTGCTATACATACAGCGAAGAATTTCCGTTTTATTTACTACAAAATCTTTGTTGCTTTCTTTCAAGTTTTAAGTAATGGGATACGTCTAGAGAAAGTGAAGTAGTGTGGAAACTTTTAAAATATACAACTAAGCTAGTGTTCTATGGATTATTATTTCATGGAAGTTCGTAAATTTATTCAACACTTCCAAGTGTCAAAATAAAAAAAAAGTACTTCTTTTTTTATATTTCTTTTAGATATTAACTATCTGCATTTTTTAAAATATGTAAAAACATGCCCTAACTTTATATAGAAAATCAATAGTTCTCCCAAGCGTGAGAAATTTAAAAAATTGTACACATACATAATATATCTTTTATAACATATACTTAAAATATTCGAATATACTCTAACTATAAGAAAACATGCAAGCATACACATATACATACACACGCACACACACACACACATATATATATATATATACTAAAGAAATATTGATTATATTATCTCCTAATCTAAATTTAGTAGAGGTATCTAAAAAATTACATACTACATATATATATATATTATATATATATATTATCTGTGAATGTTATGATTTTTTTTCTCCTATGGATATGTGACCCGATTGAGAATATTTCAGTAATTGGAAATATTGGTTTGCTGAAACCGAAAAAAAAAAAAAAAAAAAAAATGATCTACAGGCCGTATTATCTATACCATTTTTACTGTATATGCAAGTAATATAAAAAAAAAAAAAACATTTAAAACGAATTCCTACTTAAATCAACAAAGAAAAATTTTATTTTAGTTACTTTTTATTAAAAGTTTTTCGTTTCTAATTTATAAAGCTGATAGTGATCTATAATTTCTCATTCTATCCATCTCTTGTAATGCTGAGGCGACATATGCTTGACCTGCTGCGAAGTAGTTTCGTCTTAGTTATATTATTGCATAATCTACAGTGTTAGTTATTTATTTTAATAAGCAACGGACATTTTAAAGGGTTATATTTAAAACATATATTATTATCACGTTAATACGGGAAATACGGGGAGAAGTTTCGCTACATAATGGGATATTACATCGGCTTCATCCAACTCTATAAAAATACATTTCTTTAATTCCATACACTTTAAAAATCTTAGAACTCTGTCTTACTGTTGCCACTTATTTTAGTTAAATATTACAATCCCATTTATCAGAGTCATGTACTATTATTCATAAGTTATTATAAAATTAATTTTTAAAGCATGTGAGAATTCATAATAATAAACGGTCATTATTTGTAGGTCTTATAATACGTTAAAAAATTCTGATGTGTACACCACATGACTTCCTTATACGGAATATTAAATTATACGCAGTTTTTCTTTCATTGTATTAAACTTATTGGATTGAATTAAATGTACTTCGTCGACAGCGCATAAACCACAATAGAAAAAATGCATTCTTTAAAATTCACTATATTTGTTTACCATAACGACACTCTTGCGCTAGGTTCACTTAATATTTCGTTCATATTATAACTCAGAATGCACAAAATTTATATCATTTGAAGAATTATATCTTATCGTTGACACATGTTCTATTCAAATACTATAATAAATCTAGAAGGATGTATAAAAGAAATTAAGCAAACAAAACAAAAAAGGAACAGTTTTTCACTGACGATTGAGTATTTCTCATTCAATTAATTCAGTTCTCACTTCGCGACAAGGCAAAAATACATAAAAACTCAAAATAGCTGTATTAAAAATTACTAAGTAAATCTTAAACACTTATTTCTTCGAAAAAATTTCAGAAAGGATTAAGCATGATTTAATTCGCAATAATAAATGAAGCCGTTATCTTTGTTGTTGCGAAGCTTAGTCTCTCTATATTGGCAACAAATCTACTATTTTGCAGTTTTAAATGCAAACAAATATGTCCACCATGTTATTTAAAACTTAACCGCACTTAAACAGCTTTTAAATTGTTGATAATTGTACAAATATTGCTTCCAGTTTTACGAAAGGCATAAAACCCTTAATCGGAAGATAAAAACAACATAATTCAATCATTTTTAAAGCAAAAAATGTACAATTTACCAACATATAAGAGTAAAGAAACTGAGATTACTGAGCCGGGTAACAGAGTGGATATAAATATAACGTTTGGTGCGGCCGATTGCAACCAAAATACAAGATGCACATCTGCATGTTATAGCAGTCCTATATACAAAATTTGAACGTTCTGAGGCTATTCATTTTTGAGTTATGCGAAATACGTCCGTACAGACGCCACGAAAAATTCTCTTCAGAATTCATTTTAAAGCAGTTTTATAATTTTTGTAGCATATCTTTAGTTCCGAAAACAGTACCAAATAAATAAGAATTAACTTTAATACGTGAAAACTGTATTAACATCTAGTGTCATCCAGTACAAGTTTAAAAAATGTATCTGAACTTGAGTGGATGAATAAAAAGTATTTAATTAATGATTGAAAATTTGAACAAGATACAGGGAGAGTGTGAGCTAATAGTAGGAATTTAATAAATTCTCTATTGTAAAAAATTTATGAATAAAAGTATACATTTCTAATCAACGTTTAAAGAAAGCTTTCATCCACTCTATTTTGTGAATAAATCAGTCCAAATGGCACATTCGTGTTTGCGATTATGTTCACGGCTATGGCGGCCGAACTATATATTGCAATGTAAAAAGTAAGGAAATAAAAAATAATTTGTCTATAGAGAGATATTTATATAGAGAGAGATTCTCTCTCTATGTAAAGAGAAAGACAGAGACAGATAGATATTGATATAGATATATTGTGTTATTTTAAACAGTCAGAACACCACCTTAAATTCCAAATTCCTTGTTCCGAATCTCCACTTAAATATGTATCGAAATTCGAATTTTCCTATTTGCTTACAATCTCTTATTAACTATAATTTATGTACCACTGTCATTTTGCAGAGGACACAATTATAATCCACTTCTCAACTCAATACGGCCGAATGAACATATCAAAACTGCCACATTAACTATTAATATGGCAAGAAAAACATGCCGCCGTAGCATCGCTTTGTTTACGGTCGGAACTTGAACCATTACGAACCGATGATAAATCCTTTTTCCCCTTTCAGGATACCTGCAAAAGTGCAGCAGACATTCGTAGGTAAGCGGAATCCTGTGATCTCGGCCGCGATTTGTTTTCATTCCGTTATCGGAAGTCAAAACTCCTGGTTTTCTCTACTAAAATCCCTTAACGTGAAACACCATTAAAGTACTTCGGCTCTTTCAGTTTATGGATTCCTCCCTTGAGCAAATTCAGTGATTAGGGAAAAGCGAAATGAAGTATAGCATCTTTCCTTTTAGATCGATGCAAGAATAGAAGTCAAAATACTTGAAACCGGAATGCATCAAGGGTGCAGCTATTCTTTTATATTGTGAATGGAAATAGATAGGGTGGTGACCCTGTTATTTATTGCTCGCAGTCTACAAATTCTGTTATGTAAGCAAAATTTTGAACGATCATTCTCTTTCTCTGCAAGAAAAAATAAGTAGAAGGGTATTGAATACAAAACTCATTTTTCACCTTAAGCCGGGAGATTTCAAGTAAACAAGATTGAAAAACATAGCTGCTAAATTTAGTAACAGAAATGAAACTTTTATTTTTCTGCTGCTTTGGGTATATATTTTCAGTAGTCTACATTCCAGAAACTACATTCTCTTGAATATATTCAATCGTATTTTTCTGTTTCCTATTTTGAATGATTTCATTCCATATGCAAGTCATTGAAAGCCGAGAAAAGAAACAATGAGATCCTGCACGTACGAAAGGCTCATCTGCATAGCATAAAAGAAAGAAAAATATAGGTAATGCTATTTTAAAGAAAATGTGATGCACTCTATAGTGAAAGCTACCTTGTATTCTTCGTTCTTCTTGAAATGGATTTCTGGGTTTATTTCGCCTGAACTTCCTTGAAATGAGTTCTGAGACCTCGAATCTGTAATCAGAAGCTTTCACCTAGGTCTTCATAGTCAGACTACATGGTCGAAACCAACCGCATGATCAAGTATTAAATGAAAGTCTAATTGAATCATAAATTAACAGCTACCTAAAAATGATGGGTGTTCGAAATCTTACCTCTTAAGACCCTTTCTGAGCCCAATAGTATTCCATTATTTATAAACATCTTCGACTGAAGTAGTAATATTTCTTTCGATTTATATTCATAGAGGTCACTCAAGATGCATTTAGGCTCATATATTTACAAATGTTGCTTGAATAGTTATTTTATTAGACACCTAAGGAAATCCTTCAGGTAAGATTATTTTTTCACTCTGCATACTAACTCTGCGTCGTGGGAAACTGAGTAATGCCTTACGAGAGAAATATTTGTTGTAAGCATTCTATGAAAATAATGCACAGCTACATCATGAATAATTCAATCTTTTCCTTGTTAAATAAATACACGAAACTTTAAGTGCCATAATTTATGTTTGTATAATATAGCAGCATTTTCCCCAAATATCTGTCTGTACTATTTTGGAACAGCTTGCAAGGTTAATAACTTGCACTTGATGTACAAGTAAAAATATGCCTCTTTTCAGCCACCTCTACACGTATCATATCTCTACACGTATATCTCTACACTTTATCGATATCATCATAATACGAAAGAAAATAATAAACTTGAATGAAATAGTTGTGGTTGTTGTTGTTGTTGTATTTAATTATGGCAAAGCACACTGGGGCTATCTGCCTAAGGGGAGGGATGCCTTCGTGGAGGACTTTCTAAGGGAAACTGGTTCGTATACACGTTACACATGGGGAAAACCACGAAAACGCCCATGCAGCCAGCCCGTTCGCGGGATTCGAACCTCGGACCGAACTACCAGTGTTCAGCAACGTTACCGCTCGGCCGCTGGTGGGCCTTGAATGAAATAGTTGCATATAGTTTGTAATATTATGCAGTTATGAAAGTGTATGCAGTTATGAGAGTTATCGGTGTAAGATATAAATATATAGTTAGTTGACCGAATGCAAGCATGTATATACTAGAAACAAAATACCGCAATCATAAAATTTTAATTTACAGTTTAAAACTTTATAGAAAAGCTTACCGTAAAAAGTTTCTAAAATAAATAATTAAAGTCATTTGAAATAACTCCCCTCCAAAAAAAAATTAAAAATAAAATTAAAACATACAAGAACTGAAATGTCCTTCAGATTTAAATTCCAGTTACCTCTGCTTTATCGTATCGGTAGAATTTTGCTGTAAACTTCTTCTCTGTACCTATCTCATGAGTAACTATATGTGTTAATTCCATGGCCTTATCAAACAACAGCGAAAAAGTGCTTAACAATTTCATGATATTTTCTTTTATCTGTGGCTGCAGATCCAGCAGATCCAGAATTGTTCTGTTTCCCTTTCTCCACCCCGCTCACTTACAGCTGCAACAATCGCGATCTCTGCCATTTCGGACAGTTGTGGTCGAATGAATTTAGTCTTAAAACTTTCTAGTCGCATTGCGTACGTGTTTTGTTTTTAAATTTCAAAATATTACTCAGTTACAATATTTGGGAAAAATCAAGCATAAATTACTTGTTTAAGTTTTCCACAGTGTTCACTGCATTTCAATTAAAAGACAATTTTGTTAATGTAACAGCATTAATATAACGATATACCACAGTTCAATTAAGTTAGTGTTTTCAACACACTCCAAGATATTTCTATACAGCATTATGAAAAATCATAATTGTTCTTAACAAAAAACTTTTTTATAAGTCTGTCAGCTCAATAAAAGATCAAAATAATGTGGAACTTACAATTTTTAACTATATTTATTTTTAAATCTATACAACATTACCTGATACATATATATGTTCCCCCCCCCAAATTAAAAAAATCTTATTTGCGAGAGTGCATTTTAAAATTATATTCACTATCCTAAAATCCTTCGAAACTTAAAAACTATTTTATAAATATTTATACGTTTACTACCGTTAAGCTTCAACATACTCCTTTTAAACGGAAGATGTAAGAAGAGAAATGATCCCAATAACTTTCCCTACCGCAGATTTCTTTTTTCCCCAAACCAGAAGACGTAAACATCTGATGCAGTGATGCTCAAAGATAGTTCCACATGGCGACACAAAGCGGATATCTTCCATCTTTCAAGTATCTAGAACAATAAATAATAATAAAAGATTGATTTATTGGCCTAAAAGTGAATTTAATCGTCCAGGAAAAATTGAGCAGCGAAAGAAATTGAGTTATAGACAAGAGTATTCTTCCCATGCTTTTAACAATGAAAAATCTTTTTCATTGGAGACGTTTTACCCCATGATCACAACAAACGATTTTTCCTGTAAGGCTTCAAGTTTAGTCCTTCTCTCTCTCCCAGTACCTCATGCCAGGCACATTCTAGAAGCACATTAAATATATTCGCATCATGTAGCTCACGGAAATTTGATCAAGCTGCACACTTTTAATTATAGTTAAAATAGTTTACTTACAGTTTAATAACTACATTTCTAAAAAATGCTATGTTAGCCTCTCAGCGCATTTCTATCTTTCAGTAGAATTTTTTAGATCTACAGTACAGAAATTTAGAACACATAACTACGACACAGAGAGAAAGAGGGGGAAAAAAAGGTATTCTTAGATTGTAATTTAAAAAAATATTAATTAGCCATCGTATGGAACGAGCATTTATTACAGGACAGCTAATAAAAGAAAGAAATTATTTTAAATTACTTTTATACATATCTTAAAATAAAAGTTAAATACTTTTAATCTGTTATTATCCAAAATGTATTTAATAAAATGTGTGGCGAGATAAAAAAAAAATTCCTGTAACAAAATTTATTTTAGAGTTTTGTAAGGTTCCTGTCGTTTTGGCGAATTTAAATGTCGAGGAACCTAGAGGACTGTTAAGCGACTTCAAATAACTAAGTCGGTAAAATAACTGGTAGACTCAACAAGGGAATCTTGATAACGCTTTATTTCTATTTATCTTGATAACTCTTTATTTCACTCTAAATAAACTGAACATTTGGTCCCTTTCTCGGGCTTACAACAAAGCCTCCACATGAGCTGAGACTCAGAATAAGAAATAAGAACTAAATTAGCACTAACTGAGAGACTTAGCCGAAGCTAAGACAATTATCTAACGTAGCTGACCCTTAATTTAAACTAGCCAGCGAATATCAAAAGCCACGTAATATACGGCCGAGCATAACAGTTTCAAGAGAGATTTAGCTCGAAGGCACACACGTGCTACTCAGGATTATTATCTCTCTCTGGCGAAGTAAGTCGAACCTTCCTTAAATACTATTTCTAACTCATTTGCATTCAATTCGAATCTAAAACCTCATTCTGGTAGGAAGTTGTAAGTGGAAACAAAATTCGATAGGAAAGCACATTAAAATTAAAATAACTGTTATAAAATTAAAATATACCTCACAGTTTAAAAATATAAGTTAATTGCGAACATGTCAGTAACCCTGATAACTATTACTGTTTATAGTTACCTATATTTACTTTATATCGCAGTGCATCTGTTATTTTGCTATTGTTTCCTATACTATACCATACACTCACCTGAGGTAAGAAACTGCAATTTTTAAATATATGAAAATTTACAAAACAAAATAAAATATAAATATATTAAATTTAGAAGTTGACCTATTCATTGTCTTCTGTATGAATAGACAGTACAGAAGAAACCACTAAAACTTCAACAATGGTTATATGCATACAGATTTGAGATCATTAGTACAACAAAATTGAGGAAAAGCTCAATTAATATTAAAGGATGACGCATGAGCGACCGAAGCATAGCCAGAAAAAGAAATTGCGCAGTACTAGTGCTGCAAACCTATCGGTTTTTAAGAGCACAAAAGAGAAAAATCATCGGTAAGCCTCCAGCTCTTATCTGTATGTTCTGATACTTCTACCAACGAACACTGACATTAGGAATTTTACAATATGTGAGACTATGATAACTGACATAGTAGAAAAAATGTCCGCAAGGGATCTATACCGTAAAAGACAATTGTAATTCCACCTAGATAATTTTTTCCAAATAAGATGAATGAGCCGTCGTTCAGGGCGACAGCTAATACTCACGCTTCAACAATATCCACGCGAACACCGCGCAAAACATTACGTTCAACTTCTTACCATTATAAAAAACAGAAATCTGAATACTTTCCTCTGTGAATAACTCAAAGTAATTTTAAATACTTTTTCGCATCGTCATAAGGCATATTGCTTTCTGCAGAAATGCCAATCCCCGGAAATGAATGTTTCTTTTAAAGAAATGTTCTGATAATAAATAAGTATTTGTAATTAAAAAGCTATGATTAGAAGCCCAAGAATTCATAAATATTCCTCACTCATATATTTATCTATGATAATTGTCTGGTCATGAAATATAGCTACGTTTTGCACAGCTAGTTGATAACAAAATCTCCTGAACCTGCTAGACTTAAACCCGTGCATGCATTTTATAGCTGTATTTCTTGTTCAAAAGTTTATTATGGAAGAAATTCGCAAAAGAAGCAGCAATACAAGGCAAATGTTACTGCCGACATACTGAAAATCGATTTGAATTCTAGAGTTAAGATGTGAGACCCCCTTTATTTAATTATTGCTCGAATTAAAAGATTTCCTTACAAAAATCTATATTTCTTTCATTATTTAAATAATTATCCAAATTAAAATGAGAAAATTATAGAGTAACTTTCCTAAACACATTCTGGTGATAAACTCCAAAATTCGATTTCAATTCTTGCAAAATTCTTTAGAGTCTGACATCTGTACCACGTTTAATCTCTAGAGTCTTTGACGTGGAATGTGACAAATACAATTTAAAAAGTTATTGGTTTAATAACAGAAAATATTTCGCGAAATGAACATTATTTTTTTCAAGTATTTATCCCCGAAGGCAGTCTTTCCTTTCCTTAAAATCATGTTCTATAAAGTTCTGCTTCAGTTTTCGGTTTTACGCTACAAAAATTAAGAAATAAAATATTTTGTAAAAGTACCTGAAGCAGCCAGAAAATAATGTTTTAATATTTAGAATAGGTTGATTCTGCGCCATGTGATGTTGTAATCCAGGAGGGACATCCAGGTGCTTTAGATCATTTGTTATTATGACGTATCCCAGATAAGAAGTAATATCACAAGCGTGGTTCATTGTGTACCACTGAAGTATTTGGAAACTGTTGCTACGTCATCATGAAAATCATATTGGATGGCAACACGTGGAAAGATCAAAATCGTAAAAACAACCTTGTATTTAGCGTAAGTATATTGAAACACTCAATCGATTTCGAGGGCAGCTAAAGGTCCCTCCTCATCAGGAGAAAGAAAAACCTAGAAAGAAGAAAAATAAAGTCTCAGATGCTTATCGTGGAAAGATGCTTATCTTGCTCTATTAATGCAGCAAACCTTTTGTAGTTCTTCCCAAATTTGCATGGTTGGAAAAGTTTCTACATCATTATGAATGTCGTATCGGATACCTATTGTGGTTACATGGTCCTTCGAGAACAATATATTTCAACAACTGCCGTTAGAGGACAACAGTCTGTGTGTGGCTTGATTGATTCTCCTAGGTACTATAGGTATATAGGGAGTACTGAACAATTTTTTATCATTTCGACCTGTGCTTTTACGTTGTGTGCTCGCTCTTGCTTTCTTGCCCTAAACCTGTGCAAGACATACAGGATAGCACCCACTAACGCCATCATAGTCCTCGCAGGCCTGATTCCTCTTCATTCGAGCAAAACAGGAAGCCGCCTAGAGGGTATGCCACTTTAATGTGACATTCAGCCAAATGCAGTATGAATGCCCTATGAACAACATGCTTACGCATCCAGCGCTATAGCCAACGTCTTTCGACGGTGAACATACAGTTTACACTTGGAATGATTATATAGATCACTAGAAAGCGTTTTTCAGGCAGAAGCATTAGCTATAATAGCAGTAATCAAATATGTTATGGCTTTGCTCTCTTCTTCCATCACTATTTACTCAGACAATATGTCCACTCTACTGCAGTCCTAGATCTTAAGCACTCCTTCCCATTTATTGTAAACCTACAGCATCTTCTGAAAAAACACCCATAAGCATTAGGGTAGAACGAAAAAACTTTTTTTTGGACGTCCATATTGCCTAAGTCACTACATAGTTCGAAATGAGCTAGAACAAATTGTATTCAAATTTCAGCTCGAAATATTGGCATCTTGAGGTTCCACACCTCAAATCAATATCTGTATTGACATTTTTAATGGTTTATTGCTTTTTCATGAATTTTGTCAAAATTAAATTCAAAAGTTAGTAAATAACCTACAAAGCACATGGCATTATTTTATATGTTACAAATGTTGCAAGGCATAATTTGACAAAAAATCAATATTCCATAATTATTGCCTTTAGATCAGTTATATCTAAATAATGATCAGTAGTCATATTCCGGAGATGCATATCGACAAAACTATACAAGTTATGTCTCCCTTCTTGGCCTGCTTTCGTGGTCTGGTGGTCGACACACTGAGCCGGTATTCCAGAAGTCCGCGGTTCGATTCATGGCGAAGGCGTTGCTAATTTTTCATCTACAGCTTTTCCAATTAAACTAATGTCTCTACAGTGGCGACCGAACTAAAAGGGCGTTGGATGATGATTTTCCTCACCCAAGATTTGGCGATTGGGTCTCCTAAAGCCCCCAGTCGCCCTTTAAAAGAGGGAGTTTATAAGGTATTTCTCCCACTTTCTTGGCGTGCCTTCGTGAAGTGATGGTCTGCACATTGAGCCGGTATTCTAGAGGTTCACGGTTCGATTCCCGGCGAAGGCATCTGGCTTTTCCAATTAACTAATGTTTCTACAAGTATAAGGTTTCTTTTGTTTTCAATATAACTAAACGAAAATAAAAGATAGCGTTTCGTAAAAGATATAAAACTGTAACCCATCCTAACATTGCACTTATTATTCTCCCTCATTACAAAAACAGCTGCGGAAGTTGTTAGCACATCCAACTGAAGATGTAAAAGTATTTATAATTCTAGGGAAGTTACGTCTTTAAAAACATAGGTTTAGGTTTTAAACACAATGTGGGAAATTTTAAATGATTGAATATATGAAAAAATATGCTGGTATTAGAGTTTCAAGAACTTTCATATAAGCTGCTTATTCGTAACACTTAGTAGCGTATCTTTATATATACTGGATATTTATGAATATTTTCGAAATTTTTTAATAATCATGAACTTAAAGTCATTCAAAGCGAACTTAAATTATACGTTCTCCTTCTCCCAGTATTTGTTCTTAAGATACACAAAGAAATTTTTATTTTGTGCTTTTCAGAATCAATTTTGAAACACTTTTTTATTTCCTTAGAAACACAACTGAATTTATTGAAGTCTCAAATGAATATATTTATAACAATACCCCCCCCCCCGAAATTGGTGTTACAAAAAAAGTACATTTCGATTGAATAAAACCTGAATCTATGACATTATCTCTGTCATCTAAGAAAATGTTTAGTTTATAAAAACAAAATAAAAAAGGTGTATTCAAAATATTTGCATTTTGGTCCTTTATTGTTTTCCCCGTGTGCTCTCTTATTTTATTGAACAAAAATTTTATTTATGCCTCTCTACATTTTGCATATATTTTTTTTTCCTTGTAGCATGCAGAACAGAAATTCATCTGTACGCCATTTGTGTTTTGCTTTTGGAAGATTGTAAACACGATAATCGAAATTTAGAGGGAACAAATCTGCAACTTTATCATCTAGCACTTTATTGAATGAGTCAGATTGAAATCAAGGAAATAAAATACGTTAGAAAAATATATTTTATTCCGTATATAGATGGCGAACATTGCTTTTATACCGAATAGCATTATGCTATTATATATATATATATATATATATGACACACATGTTTAAATAACTGTAAATTGGTTAAAATAGCAGAATTTTCAAGCCGTAAATGAACTGATATACCTTTCAGAAATAGTTTACAACAAAATGATAATTATTTGAAGAAAAATTGCAACTTTGATTATTAACCATTAAATGTCTTGTGTACGAGAATATTTCGCTTTGAAAATAAAATAAAGAACATTTATTTTACATTATTCTAGAGATTAATATTAGATAAGAAGAAATTATAGAAGGTAACATAATGTCAGATTTTAAGTTTTTTAAGCACATTAGATCAATTTGGCCTGAAATCTATTGATTTCCAGTATAAATCTACTCATATGGCATATTGTTACAATATAGTCATCACATGTACACTGCTCAAGGAAAAAAAAAAAAAAAAAAATGGGACAGTGCTATATCTCCCGTTCTACTGGGCCGATTGACAAAATTCAAACTGCGTTTTTCATGTCTCGAAAGCGCGACTTAGGATATATATATATATATATATATATATATATATATAGCACTATTCTAACATAGGTATTTTGACACAAACTCGGACTTTTTCTGAATGATGCGTAATAAATATTTATTAATACTATATGAAAAGCTATTTTTTTTAAATTATAGATGATATTATTCAAATTTTTAACTATTTTTTTTAATTTATCTTTTTTTTAAAAAAAAATAAGAGTAAATTTTTGTAAGAGTAAATTTTTACCTTCGGCGTTTTATCGTCTGCTACCTTACTTCGTTTAAATCGAATTGTCTAAAACTGAGAATTTTCGTTTGATGTTTATTTGAACTTTATGACATTAGCTGCATAATTTATTTCTTAACAACCTGTTGCTTTTGAAGTGGCTGAAAGAGCGGCTGATTCTATCCTCCACATTTTTAAAGCACAGTATATTTTTATAGAAACATAAGATTTAGAATAATCATTTTTATAAAAGTCAAATCATGATATAAACATACAACCCTCTAGAGACTGAATTAATGGAAGTTCAATGATTATGTAGAAATGATCTGCAGCTACTTAATGGCTGGATAAGTCAGCAGATTCTGTGGACAAGTAAGAATAATTATATAAACGACACCCAACATTCTGGATTCAATTAATAACAAGGATACGGTGTTTATTAAATGAAATTAAGAAGTTTTAAAACATAAAAAATCAACTCATTTTTTTATCCTAAAATGTATTTTTGTGCGTAGCGTATTTTCATTATATCCTTAAAATTCTAATTTAGAATGTAATTGTCAAGAACTGAATCCTAATCATCAGTAATATAATAAATAAGTATTACGGTTATTAATAAATCCTTCTTATAAAGTAATTGCAAATATTTCAAAAAACTTTCTGTCTGAATACAAATACTTTTCTGTGCAAATATTTTTAATTTTATATTAATCAAGACTGCACACGATTTTATTTATTTGCACTTCAATTCTTACCGTCAGTTCTAGTAGAAGTTACAAATCAATTATATTTAATTAAGGGTTGGATTGGATTATTTAATTATGGCAAAGCACACGAGGACTATCTGCCTAAAGGAAGGGATGCCTTCGTGGAGGAATTTCTAAGGGAACCTGGCTCGTATACACGTTACACATGGGGGAAAACCACGAAAACACCCATGTGGCCAGCCCGTTCGCGGGATTTGAACCTCTGACCGAACTACCAGTTTTCAGCGTCTTTACCGCTCGGCCGCTGGTGGGCTATTTAATTAAGGAATGACCATCTAAGTTTAGAAACAGCGTACCGTAACAGCAATTCAATTATTCGCGCCGTATCTTTCATGTTACTCCCGATTGGCAAGCTATATGATTTTTAATGAGTATTCGGGTTTTGCTAGTAACTTCACTTGGAAATTGCGCTTAAACTAGGTTAGTTAGTTATTTGAACATAGAAAGAACATGGGAGCTATTTGATTAAGATGCTTTCATAGAGAACCTTTATAAAGAGCACCTTTGTAAAGAGCACCTAGAAAACTACAAAAACCAACCGTGTATCCTGGGTTAGATTTTGCAACAAACAATTAGTATTTAAGAATCTTCAAATGCTAGGCAACTGGTGAAGTTCCAATTAAATCTCCAATTTAATATTTTATTTGTAAATATTTAAAATATTGTTGTATTCTTGGACACAAAAAGCAGAATTTTTGTTAACTCGTTAGTAAACTACCAAGACGTAGTGCAAATGAATTTTCAATTTCTTTTGCAATAATTGTATTCACTTAATATTCATGGAATATGAGCTAAAGAAGGAACTTTCTCGGAAGATTAAAGAAGTGTTTTAAATCCAGTGATATTAGGTTTGTCTTACAAGCTCAGAACGATTCTGCAATTGCCCGAGCAGTTGACTTGTAAATGGCTGTGAATTAAGCAGATGACTTTTAATCTTACGTTTACAGTCAGAAAACGTATTCCAAATGTTTTGCATTGCATGACAATGCATCTTTTCATTATTCAATAACCAGTCGGAGAACCGCTTGTGTTCCGAAAATAAGTATGTGTACTCAATCGCCCTGCATGTTCTTCAAATTTGTCTTCTTGTGATTTTTTTTTCTTTCCCAAAAAATTAAAGTTGCCTCTAAAAGGAAAGTTTTTTGACATTGAAGAGACAAAGAGTATGAGATCTATTTTTAGAGGCATGTCAAAAACAGATCTCTATAAGCCTTCTCTTCCATTACATGTTGTGCAGTTAGACAAAAATTTGCATCAGCGTAAATTCTAGAATCTATTTTTATTACACTCTGATTACTTTATTAATATACAGTGAATATATACTAAATCTTTTACTTCAGCTTAAATAATTCGGAATTTTTGTCGGAACTAGGACTTAGAAGATAAGTCAAATTAAATATTTCGATAACCCAATAAATTCAAGGTCGAAGTTTCAATATTTTATTTTCGGAGGGAGGGGAAATTGTTTCAGTTTTGGTCCATTATCCTAAGTATATTTGCATCGATTCTTTATTTTTCCATAAAAGCGAAAAATTTACGCATGGTATACATATAACGCATAGCTTCAAATTAAAATTTAATAATATACAGAGTGGTTATAATTAAAGTTCCACATTCAAACGGTCATAAAAGGAAAACTACTGGATCAAATGTTATCAAACTTGGTAATCGCGAAAAAGAGGAAGTTCGAAACCTCACCACCAGGGGGGAAATGGCGCTGTATGCAATATTGTTAAACAAAATTTGGGTGGGAATCTAACTTAACCTTTTTTTACACGGGTTTAATATGTTGTATACCCTAAAGAAACTTTGAAGTAGGCAAATTACCATTTAAAAGCGTCAAATTCGATAAAAGTCGAGTGCGCCATTCGTGTAAGTGAAAAATTCGTCCTTGAAAACCACGAATTATTAGTGATTAGAAAATGTGAGATCGCAAATCACTCGCACAATTGCGTACAGTCTGGAAATCGTTTTCTTACAGATCGGTAATTTGTAATTTTTGAAGCCTGAATTCGGCACAAAAACATGAAGATACTGATTCAAAAGGCTTTTAATCGATTTGGGCCAAAGAAATCCCATATATTATCTATCTTGTTCCATTGCATTCTCCTACTGCATTCGATTGCGTAGCAGTCATTCCACACCGTTTAGTGTTGAATTGACAGTTAGTTTTATAACTGAACCATTTTTCTCTGAAGAGCAGTTGACAGCTGGACCAGTGTGATTGCAGCTCACTTAGAGTCAATGTTAAAATGTTTCGTGATACATGAGCTGCAGTAACGTGGCATTTTAGATACTAAGATTTTTATGCAGGGCCATCTCACGTGTGTCGCACAGTTACTTAGGCAACATTTCACGAATGAAAGTCTTATAGGCCAACACTTCCCCTCTTCCCATCAGACCTCAAAATCTGAGACTTTTGGCTATGGGGTTATCTCAAAAACACTGTTCATGGTGATAATCTAAACAATTTGGCAGAAATGAAAAATGTGATACACTGACATTTCCGTAACATTCCTCCTGATATGCTAAGTGCTGCTGTTGAGAATGCAGTAACAGGATTTAACTTGTTTTCGGAAAATACTGGACGCTATATTGAACATGCTTTGTAACACGTTTCGGAAAATATTAAACCCATTTTAAACAAATGTTTTCGTGTCTTATTTCATTTAACAATATTGTATACAGCGCCATTTTCCACTGGGTGGTGAGTTTTTGAACTTTTTTTTTCCGCTGAAAATAAATTCCCATAACCTCCTTTACACGATTCCCAATTTTGATAGCATTTCGTCCGGTAGTTTTCCTTTTATAACCATTTCAGATTGAAACTTTAATTATAACCACCATGTAAATTAAACTTTAAAATTTTGACATTTTGGTTCAAGTCCCAGCTTTAAAAATATATATATATAAATATAATGTTTTATATTAATCTTCTTAGAAAGAATGTTTTAAGAAGCTGATTTTTCTCCCGCGTTATAGATTGTATAAAAAACATGATCTTTAATATGATTTAGATTGTTTCAGCCGATGTAAGAATCGGGTCACTCGGTGGTACAGAATAAACCCTGCTGGACTGTTTTATTTCTTTATCATTTAGCAAAAATCTTTTAATTAATTCGCTTTAAACTTTATTGATACTTAAAATGACTAGAAAATGAAAAGCTGTCTTCAGCTAAAACGCAATTCATGTAATTGATATTTTAAAAAATTGACAAGAATGCAAAATTTATGAAAGTCTAGCAATCGAAAAATCTTAATTTTCTTGTGTGAGCACTGAAAATAACTAGAAGGAAAGAAGAAAATTAGGGAGAAAAGTAAGCAAACATTTGCAGGGAAATTTGGCTGTCAGACATACCAAGATGTTTAAAAAAGTTGGACGCTTTTGAATATACTTTCAGGATACTTCAAAGAATTTAGGCGTTCAAAGCGAAAACACTTGGACGTGGACACCAGCAAATACCATCAGTTGAGCTTGTGTTAGCAGAAAAGACAAAAACGATATCATTGCAGATTAAAGTAAAGAGCGACTGGTTTTAGACTATATGTTTGTATAAATTTAAATTACGTTATAGAACTTCTATTCGAAACATATCGTATCATAAATGGAGATTCCCATGATTTTCTCAGTCGAATTATTTGAAGATTCAGGAGTTTATCCAGTATTGTATGTGGATGTCACCTAAAGGCGTTTTTGTTCCCTCCTGATGAAAGAGCGGCCGAGCGGTAAAGTCGCTGAACACTGGTAGTTCGGTCCGAGTTTCGAATACCGGAAACGGGCTGGCTGCATGGGCGTTTTCGTGGTTTTTCCCATGTGTATCGTGTATGGGAGCCAGTTTCCCTTAGAAAGTCCTCCACGAAGGCATCCCTCCCATTTGGCAGATAGTCCTAGTGTGCTTTGTCATAATTAAATAAACCAAAACCTCTTGATAAAACCAGTCCTTCCTTTCATCTCATACCTTTAAAATGTTTAGCCTCTAAAGTCTGATAAAGGCTCTGACGAAATACTTCCTGAAGAACTTTGCAAGGGAAACCAGCTGTCGGTACACATGAGAAAATCCAAGAAAACGCCCCTGCAACCAGCCCGTTTACCGGGATTCGAACCCCGGTGTGAACTACCAGTGTTCAGCGACTTTACCGCTCGGCCGTTTCTGGGCCTTTATGAAATGGAAGGCGATAACTTTATTTAAAATGATTGTCAGAAATATCAAGATATTTCGAAAAGTTGGATGCTTTTTAATATACTTGCAGAATGCCTAAAGAAAAAGAGCAAGAATAAAGTAGAATGCCTAAAGAAAAGGAGAAGAAAAAATAAATTTTTGCGTAAAATTTAGTATTTTTGCGTAAAATTTAGTATTAGTATTTTTTTTTTTTTTTTTTTTTTTTTTTTTTGAGCAGTGTACTTTTGAGTAATTGTGTAGTATCGGGTTTTCCTTAGTTTGCCCAAAATAACTCAATGCTCTGAGACTAAATTCTTTGGTGAAAAGCACAATTAACCTAAAAATAAAAAAATAGTATTATTTAATTTCTGCAAAGATAAGTAAGTACCTCAAATGGCAAATGAAAAAAAAAATTATTTATAAATTTTGAATGAAATCTTCTTAATAAGGGCAGCAAAGTGTTGCAAGGAACATAGGATAAAAGCAAAATACGTTTTCATCATCAAAAATGATTCACAGAAACAGCCATCAGCCGTCCATGAAAACGATTCTTGCCATACAACTCTTCGCCAGTTCGTCGAAAACCACTCACTTATTTAACAAATTATTATATCTAGTGAGACTGTCAGGCGACGTATCGCCCGACTGTTGAAATAATTCTAACTCAGAAGTAGGTTTAAGCTACAATATTACAGTTAAAATTTAACGAAGTCACGACTTACGCCTATAAAACCATCCTCGCTGCTTGAGGAATTTAAATCAATAAAACATTTTAATTTAAATTTAAATTACCCGCCAAATTTAACGAAACAAAAGTCTATCGAACTTTGGTTCAAAACATTCTACGTAGTTAAAATATTTTAATTCCAACAACAAACTCCATTAATAAAAAGTCAGTGTTGATCTAAAGTAATCCTCAGAGATGAGCGAAGAAATATCAAACGGTCAGCGTCGCACTCAAAGCTCTCTCTCTCGAACTTTTAAGAAATCTCTTATTACAATACACTTAGCGACTTTGTATCCTGGTAAGAAATGATGAAAGTTGAAGTATTGGTATCAATAAAATAATAAGGCAATGCATTAATAAATGTAAAACTTATAATTTTGTCCGGCTTCAGATATGGGCTAGCTGCATTAGCGTCGTTTTCTGCGTGAGCAAAGTGAATACTGTCCAGCTGGGATACTGGCTAGTGACAGTGAGTGCCGAATCTAGGACCGGATTCAAATCCCACCGAAGGAACTGATGTTTTAAGCTGAAAGTCCTCTCGAGATGTTGATGATAAGAAAAGAGGGATAGAAGAACTTCGGACAGCTCCCCGAGGTGGTCTTCCTCAAACTGGAGAGGAATTTTCAACAGATAGCAAAGCCGGGGATCTGTAATATACCTACGGGAATATGCACAGATACGGACTTACTCCAACCTGTACTTATGTAAAGCGACGACGAGCCACTTTCCCTTAAAATATCTTCCATGAAGGCCTTCCTTTCTTTAGTCAGATATCTATGGTGTGATTTGCCGTAATTTAAATAATCCCAAATCATCGCTGATCTGTAACTTACATGTTTCTTCCTTTTAACCTTTCATTAGATAGTTATAACTCATTTTTGACACATATAATAAAAGAAAAAGTATTCTCATTTGAACAATTCTGCTACTTTCTTATACTTCGCAAGACTAATTACGGAGCTAGGAAAAACAGTCAGCTACGGAAACTGCTCTGTTTACCGATTCCAGAAAGACTACTTTATTCTGATTAGAAGAAAGCCTGAAAGCATGTACTTCGTAGCGCATTTGTTTATTATATGCCTTCTACTGTGTAATGGTGCCCACCAGCGGCCGAGCGGTAAAGTCGCTGAACACTGGTAGTTCGGTCCGAGGTTCGAATCCCGCGAACGGGCTGGCTGCATGGGTGTTTTCGTGGTTTTCCCCATGTGTAACGTGTATACGAGCCAGTTTCCCTTAGAAAGTCCTCCACGAAGGCATCCCTCCCTTTAGGCAGATAGCCCTAGTGTGCTTTGCCATAATTAAATACACCACACCATCTACTGTGTAGTGTTTAATACTCTAGGAACCTTTTATTCACTAAATAATACTTTACGCCAACTGATGCTAGCTGCACATTGCCTATTTTTTGTTTATACGTAAATTCTGAGAAACTGTACTTACTCACTCATTTTGCAAAATAATGACAACTTTTATCTGATAAACATATGAACTAATCACTGTTAGTCAATAAAATGATACGGTGATTTTTTTTTTTTTTTTTTTTTTTTTTGTAATACGGTAATAAGTAGAATGATGCCTTCTTTCATCAGCCAATGCTCGTAACATTTTACTGGCATTCATCTATTCTTTCAGTATCTATTACCCATTCTCATGTTATTTCAACAGAAATTTATAAAATTTGTGCATCTTTATAGTACAAGCTATTAAAATCTGTGCCAGTCTGTGAGTTTATCTGTGGCATCACCTCCTACAGAAATGCGAAGTGTTGAGTTTTGAGAGAGGTAACCCCGGATTCCAAAAAATTGTGGGAAGGCATTTCGACCATTCTCATTTTCGTACGACTTTAGTCAGACAAGATAATAATTAAAAATTCTGAAAACACTAATTTTTGCACTCATTTTTCGTGTGGCAACAGTCGTGCGTGTTGAAGATAAAAATGCTTTATTTTGAAAAACGTTGCCGCTGCTCACTTTCAGATCCTAGATTTTGTCAACGCAAAATTTTTAAGTTCTACAAAAATATGAAATAAAATTAGCATTTCCAAATATTAAACATGTTATTATTACATACGGTCATATTTTCACGTTGACGAAAGTACACGATTGTATGTAACGTCATTGTATGTCGAAATATTTTCCTAAAAATCAGCATTTTCGATAAATAACTGCTGTTGTTGTCTCAGGTTAACAAATTGACGCTGTCCTAACCCATCGGTGGGTCATACTGGTCGGTTCCGTGGGGCGACATGACCCACCGGTAGGTCATACTCGTCTGTTCAGTAGGGCGACATGACCCACCATTGCGTTATGCTTGATTGTTCCGCGGGCCGTCATGACTCACCGATGGGTCACGCTTGTATATCAAAAAATACTAAAATACGCTTGTATATAAAAAAATACAATTATTACATTGTATTATAAAATATATGATTTTATAATATTATAACTTAATTTTATAATTTTAGTTTATAATTTATAATTAGTCCAAAGGGGCAATTTGCCTTGAAGGTCTATTACTCGTAGTTTCGTTTTGGCATTTTGCGTCGAAAACTTTAAAAGTATGGATTACTTTTCAAACCGTTGCCACCATATATTATCGCCCTTTCTTATATTTAAAGAAATTAAATAATGAAGAATCTGCATAAATGTATGTGTGTTTCTCGCATTGTGATAAAAAACAACGGTACCTACAGCCATCAAAATTTTAATAACATAATCTTCCATCGAATATAGCCCTAATTAGAATTTGAAATTAATTTTATTATTAATTTCAGATTTTGTAACACTTCAACGAATTTTTGATTAAAAGACTAACCGATTTCAAAGCAAGCCGTGGTAACGCTGTACGGAAAAAAAAAAAAAAAAAATTATCTCCAGCGCCGGCGAGACTCTGTGTCAGATATTCTAAAATTATGCTCATTTTAAAATTGATTTGCGATATTGTTGTTGAATAGAATTTATAGTTCGAGTACGTAGAACATGAGATTTAATAAATAAAGGTAGCACACAAAATATTAAAAAAAAACGCTTTTTTGAACGTAATTTAAAATCTGAAAACTTCCAGATTTTTTAATTATACATACTTTAATTTTTTATTTTAAAATTTTAATTTTATAACTTGGTGCCGCGTCGCCCCACGAAATGAACAATGAATATCCGCGACGCCGTGAATGTGATAATATAATTGTCATGATATGTTGTTGTAATATTAATTCATTTACTTTTATTGAGAATATGTTGTTATATTACATTAAATTTAGTTCATGACGTCATACGTATTAACTTGAAGTGTCAAATTTCTTTGTTTCCCGGTTTGGCAATAAAAAAAAAATATTTACAAATTGGTTGTTGCTTTTCATTTATATTATGAAAGCTGTTTAAACATTTGCTTTTCAGAGGTACAAAAGAACTTATAAATTTTGCTTTGGCTGCAGCCTGCTCATTTGGTGGGCTTGCTCGCAGGTATTTTTTTTTTTTTACTTTTTGTAGAAGTGGTTTTATTAAAAAAATGAAGAAAATTAAAATTTATATACCCATAATTTTTAGTTAATATCATCTGAGGTTCTTTATTCGAAGAAACAGAGATTAAAAATGCGAATGCGAATACCACATAACTTCCTTGTACGGAATATTAAATTATACGCATTTTTTGTGCATTTCATTTAAACTTATTTCCTCGAATTTCATCAGAGATATATCTCTCATTCAATTTATTCAGTTCACACTTCGCGGCAAAGCAAAAATACATAAAAACTCAAAATATTTTCATCAAAAATTGAACGATATAGATAACATAAAACACCAAATACAGTTAAATTAATTAAAAATACTATTAAAATTAGAGTTTCTACGCGAAAACAAGCAATTCGGCCAGCAGGGAAGAAAGAAGAATTTTCGGTACACAAAAATGAAAGTTTTCTTTTGTTTCCGTTCAGCAAAAAGACTCTCAAGGTGCGGAAATACTTAATTTGCTATTCTGCTATGTTTCAAATATAAACATATATGGCTACTATGGTAAAAAGTATTAGGCTCAGCCACAGTTAAACAACTTTTAAATTGTTGTTAATTCTACAAATATTGCAGGGAGATTAACTAGAGGCACAAAAGCCTTAACCGGACGATAAGAACAACATGATTCAATCATTTTTAAAGCAAAAAATGAATAATTTACCAAGATATAAGAATTGTGGCACTTCCCAATGGGTAGCCATCTGCACCCCACAATGTTGATCATGGTTCATTACATTTTAAACAGAAGCAGCAAAGAGACGTCCTTAAGACAGAAAGCACAAGCAGAGAAAGAGGGTGGGGTAGGATTGCAACAATATTTATAGTAAAATATTTCGTTGATCTGATTGGCTAAAACTTAAAGGCAGTGCAGAAGTTTCAAGACGACATAACGCGGAATACGTTTTCAGATATGACGCAGATTAGAGAAAGTTGTTACTAGAGCCAAAGTACCCAAATTAAAAATGAGCAATTAAGAGACATTTTAAATTATAATTTTGATTTGAATTTTTTAAAATCTATATAATATATATATATAATTTATATATATCTAAAAATAATATATATATATATATATATATATAATATATATATATCTAAAAATAATATATATATATATATATATCTATATAATATATATATATCTAAAAATATATATATATAATTTTGTAGAGGCCGATCCGAACCAAAAAGGGAGGTGCTCAAATATATGTTATAGCAGTCCTATATACAAAATTTCATCGTTCTGATATGCGAAATACATATGTACGTACAGATGCCACGAAAAAAATCTCTTTAGAATGAATTTTAAATCGTTTTTATAATTCGTTTGGGAAAAAAAGATTCCTTTATTCTTTCTTTACGTACAGATATCACGCAAAAACATCGTTAAATTGCATTCGATAGCGGTCAAAATGGATATTTTCATCGAAATATGGTAATTTTTCGTGATTGCAATACTTCCTTTACTTCGTACAAGGAAATAAAAATAAGTATGATACTTTTACTTTCGTAAACTGGAAATTATGCTTATTCAAATATATTTCATATCAAGATTTAACAGTAAAATGCTAATAATTTAATTTGCTCACAACGCCTGGAAAAATATCAGCAAATATCTTGAACAAATACTACGGTTCATAGCATAAATAAATAAATAAACGCTAGATCTTTATACTATTATACTGACTCTTTCCATTTTCTTTCTATCGAAATTATAATTTTGCTGTTAAATGTTCAGGACAATGAATTTTAGCTAATTTGTTTCTTATTATATTAATAACTTAATACTCATTCTATAACTAGATGCAAATGCTTAACAGTTTAAGTAACATTACCAGCGACCATTCCTGAAAGAGCTTCAAGAAATAGCTCATATATTCAGTTAAACAAGGAAATATCTAAGAAGCTGAGAAGAATATTTTATGTACAATTAACGTTATTTCCTAATACTTCCGTATCTACTATTTTAATTATAACTATTTTCATCCAAACGCAGTCCTTTTTTAATTACTTTCGTGGACATATAAAAAAGTATTTATTGTAGTTATGTATCGTTACACATTTAATAAATTCCGATCACATTGAACTAATTCTGGGGCGGAATCTCCCGTAGGGATATTATCTAAATTTACCAGGAAAACGTTCGGCTAGCTCACACGGCTGCGGTTCGCTTTCTCTGTTAACAGTCTCAAAGGCAGAGATGCCGACTGCAGCAGACATATCTAAGTGTATAATTAATAATAAAGCTCAGAAATGCATAGGCAGTAGAAATGGAAGCAGCATTATTCGTGTTAGAGGTCACAGCGACAAATAATTTTCGGATACAAATAGTGGAATTTAAAACACAGTTACGCAGTTTTCTAAAAAGATAAGTTTAGATTATTTCTTTTATCTTTCATTAAAAATTTCTCAGTCAGAAATAATGCAATTAGGCAGGAAGTGGTAGATATGACAGAGAAATGTACTCACTGATTACGAGTGTTTGTACCTAGGGTACAAACTTATGGTCTAATAGTAAATCCTTTCAAAACTAACAGCCTGTTGCACTTCGAGATATAGTATTTTTAGCTAATAATTTTAATTTTAAAATGATTTGCCAAGTATCTAATACTTCCTTTAGGTTGTAGAGCTATTAGGTTATTTGGAAGCAAGATACTTGAAAATGAGTAACGCCTTCGCCGAGAATTGAACCACGGACCTCTGGAACACGCTCCCAGCGTGCAGACCACCACACCACGAAGGCATGCTAGGAAGGCGGGGGAAATACCTTATATACTCCCCCTTTTAAAGTGTGACTTGGGTTTTTACGGGACCCAATAGCCAAATCCTGGATGTGGAGAATCATCATTCACTACCCTTTTAGTTCGGGCGCCACTGTAATGTTAAAACCTGTAATTTACAGCTACATGTGTGGAACCTTGAGAACCAGTAAGCGAAAAATCGCTTTAGCTCAGTAGACAGAGAACAGAACTCAGGAAGGGTTAAATACCCTTTATTTCTCATAATAAGAATCTAACAGTTGACTCCCTCTCGGAGTTTACAGCAAAGCCTCCACTTGGGCTTGAACTTAGGAATACTAAGAAATAAAACTTAATTAAAAAGATATAGCCGAAGCTATCAAGACTCTACCAGAGTTGGCCCCTTAACGCTAACTGCAGTATTTACACAGAGTGATGCTATCATTCCACTGCTTCTGGTAGTAAATATAATATAAAAAATGTATTCGTTGAAATATAAACGTTTTCCTTAATGAATGCAAAACGAGTTAACTTTTCACTGATTTTTATTTACATCAGATCTATTTATGATAGCAGAAAAGAAAAGCGCAATGACGTTAAAGTAACTGAATTTAACACTTTTCCTTTGTTCCTCAAACTGGCTAGAAAAGCCATTTGCTTTTATATCTGTATATACAATATAAGGTTCCCTTGGAATAATCTGAAAGTAGCACAAACAATGAAAGAAATTAACAGAATTTTCGTCAAACATGCTTTCCTTTAATCATGCACATAAGTAGGGAAAAAATCATTAACTGCATCCCATTTTACCCAAACCTTTATAGGTAGTACAAAATTTAGATCGTAAATATAGTATTATTTCAAAAATATTGTCTCGCATCCGCTAGCAAATATTATTCTTAATACGAATATAGTTGTTTCAGTGCGTCAAAGAACACGAAGGCAGAGAACAGCAGGTTTGGTATTGCAACAGGTAATAAGCACATATGCCAATCGAACAAGTTTAAGCAACATCAACTTTACGAGTTCGAAAGAGCATCTTATAGCTTCTAAATAGAACCAATAGAATATCAGCATATCTTTAGATTTTCCTATGAGCAACCTAGTGCACCGGAGATAATTTTTTTTTCGTATACAGTTGATATTGTTCGCTTTGAAAGCGTTGAGGTTTTTAATAAAATATTCCTTAAAGTTTTATAAAATATTAAATAGATAATAAAACAAATTCAAAATTCTGACGTTCATGTGCCCATGTTCGGGTAGAGGATTACGTTTTTCAAAATTTGATAGCTCTAGGTACCATCGTTTTTTCACAATGCGAGAAACATACATATATTCATGCAGATTCTTCATTATTTTATTTCTTTAAGTGTAATACAGAGAGATAATATTTGATGGCAATAATTTAAAAAGTGATTTGCCGTTTACAATGAAGCATAAATTGCCGTTTCGAGACTAATCGTCCATCTCAGCTAACGCTCCTTTGGACTCTTCGCTTAACCTCTATTTAATATTATTCAAATTTGTTTAATCTTATAGCTAAGTCTCGAAATATATATACAACTTTAAAGCTGCATCTGTTTGCATTTTAATTCTCCTATTCTCATTTCCAAGCAATTCATATTATACGAGTTTCACGGGTTTATTTATTCGATTCATTAGAGAATCCATACCTGACTAGTTTTGGTAAACTCTTGTTCAGCTTTATCAGTTGCACCTTTTCATTACTTGAGTAGATAAATATTCCTGATAAGAGAAATGTTAATATGGACACCTGGCTCGTAAATGCTCCAAGCATATGCATTTGTAATAAATATGATTACTGTGCTTACTGCTTAATCCAGACTAATAATACATAATATAAAATCATTAATCTTTTATTAAGAATTAAAGAAAAAAATCTAATGTGTACACCATATGACTTCCTTGTACGGAATATTAAGTTATACGCAATTTTCCTAAATTCCATTTAAATGTATTGAATTAACACTTAACGAATTTCGAATTAAATATACTTCGTGGATAGCGCATGAACCACAATAGAATAAATGCACTCTTTAAAGTCCATTATATTTATTTACCATAGCGATACATCGGCGCTAGGTTCACTTAACAGCGTTACATCTCATTCATTTATAACTCAGAGTGCACAAAAGTTATATCATCTAAAGAATTAATACAAGTTCTATTCAAATACTATAATAAATCTAAAACGATGTATAAAAGAATTTAAACAAATAAAACCGAAATAGTTTTTCGCAGACGACTCAGGACCGCTTACCTAATGCGCATGCTTTACTAATTAATTTAGTTCCCACTTCGCAGCAAGCCAAAAATACATAAAAATTCATAATATTTTCATTAAAATTTGGAAGCTATAGAAATACAATTTTTACAATTAAAATTACAGTTCCTATGCAAAAACAAAGTAATAACTTAAATGATAATTCCAGAAAGAATTAAGCATAATTTAATTCACAAAAAAGACGTCAGCTTGTTGTTGCGAAGCTTAGTTTCTCTAGATTGGCAACAAATCCACCATTTTCCTAAGTTTCAAATGTAAACAGACATGGCTGCCATGGTAATCAAAAATTAGGCTTAGCCGCACTTAAAAAAAATTTGAAATTGTTGATAATTCCAAAATTATTATATACATATATTTATATACTTTAGGTGCTGCTGATTGCAACCAAATGGGAGGTGCACATTTACATGTTATAGCAGTCCTATATATAAAAATTGCAACATTCTGAGGCTACTCGTTTTTGAGTTACGCGAGATGCATGCAGACGTACGTACGTATACGTACAGCTCATAATGGATATTTTTGTTGAAATACAATACCCGAAATATCTCGCCGATTACAATACTTCCTTTACTTCGAACAAGGAAATAAAAATGAATCAAGATTATGCGTGTTTAAAAATACTTACCAATCATTACCGTGCAGGTTTAAAAGTAATTTCATTCAAATTATTGGAAAGCATCTGCCTTAAGCTTGACATTCATTTCATTATTCTGGATTTCTGGAAACAATAAATGAGCTTCGAAGTGATTTTAAATAAAACGACATCAGTTGTAAGGAAAAGCTTAAATTTGAGGAATATTTGTTGATTGCGAAGTATTACAGAAAAGAATTCAATACTTAATATTCTTGTTAAAAGAAAACAATGCTGAGTTACTAAATATGGAAATTTGAATGTCTGGTATTTTTAACATATTTTAATTAATTGTCATATTACCTCTATCTTTGCATTTCTTCTTTTTGTTAATTCAGTAGCCCTCCTCAGATTTATATTTTCGTCTGAGTAGTGAGTACAAAATTAAAAATAAAAGCAAATGTAGTTGTCTGAAGTATTTTTAAAAAACAAATAATAATATCTACTCTTGAAAAACATACTTCCTCAAAAGCATTGTCACAGAGAAAGGATGCTGGCAGCTTAGTCAAATATTGATTGCCTGAGTGTTAGAACAAGACGAGAGGCTGAAACAGACATTTACCATCTTGATTTAGAAGAAATAAATATATGAACTTCATTTGAAATGTACTAGTATACTGTCAATTCTTGTCTAAAATAAATCCAACAGAATTTTGAAAACAGAAGACGTAAAACGGGAGTCCACTTTAATTATGAAAACAGCAACGTAATTCATGCCCGGGAATGCTTAATTATTATGTTAAGATTCAGTTCAACATTCACAGCAATACGATGTAGCGATTTACTTGTGTGAACTTGTTCAAATTTGATTTAAGTTAGATAGAATGAGGAAACAGTATCCAGCGAATGGATGAGAAACTATAAATTGTATTTACACTACGAGGGCAACTGGCACTTGTCAATCAATAATGAAGAAATATTACATTACTTGTGTATTAATTAGAAGCCTAGCGTAAAGCATCGGAGGAAGCAAAACAACAATTAGACAGCAGCGCTAGGATGGCGCTTAGAATTGCTAACCAATGTTGCTGACGTAAAGACTAAACTATGACGTATCCAGCTCTTCTAATTTTATTTCCAGTACTCTATTTAGCGGACAGGAAAGGCTAATTACTGCATAAATTAATTAACTTTTCCTTTTTAGATTTAAAAACATAAATTTATTTTTAAGTGCTTTAATGAAAATCTAAAACTTTTATAGTATCGCTGCAAATTTATGTGCGCTTTTTGGTATTTTGCTGCATTTGCAGGTGATTGTTTATTTACTAAAATTTAAAATCAAATGTCATTCCTTTCATTAAGTAAAGAAAATCGTATTGGACGTATCACATATATGTACACATCAATATTTACTATCAAAAAGATACCACTTTCATATCATCAATTAAAATATTTGCACATTTCCCAGTTACAAGATAAAAGCTAATTTTTGTTTCCACGCGTTAATCCGGGATTTAGAAAATAAACTGAAAATGCTTTTTCCTGTATTTTGCATCTTGTTTTATTATTAATCTATACAAATATCACATATGTTCTGCTTTCATTTCAGATTTCGTATAATAATTGTATATTTATATGTTACTAATTCGTTATAGGTAATGGATAGAGTTTTATAACTAATTAGAGTAGAATCAGAGATAAAGCTTGTCAAAGTCTGTGGAATACTGGTGACAATCAATTAACTTGGAAATATTTTGAAATGTTCCAGAAAGGGTGGCTCATATATGTACGAGAAATCTGGAATATTTTAACAGAAATTATAAAAATCTACTTCCCTATACTACCCTTTATTGCGAAGCTACCTAAGGGTGTCCGATAAAAGCTGTGGTTCATTTCAACTCAGTGTTCAGCAGCTGATTCAAAATGAAGTAATTAGTAAGAAAATTAAATGTTTTTGAATTAGAGATTTAAAGTATTAAATTCTTAAAACCTTTGAAATCAGATAAATATAGCCAGGCATTTAACAATGCATGTAAATATTAGTAACAAAAATGTCATACACAAGCATAGTAGCGAAACATGAAACATAACGAAAAATGTTCACTTAGTTTCAAGATCGTAATTATTTTATTTAAGACTCCTGCTTTGAGAATGGATATCCTCAGCATAAAGCGTGACTCTCCGCGAGTTCTTAATCTGTCCGAGCCCGCGAGAATGATTTATGACATATTAAAATGAATTAGGCTGCTATTAAAATGAATTGGGGCCAATAACCCGTTTCAATATCATCACCACCTCTCAAGAGCATGATGTTTGCATCTAATTACTCACACAATAGAAGTGCAATCAGCGCTAATACGAAGACTGCGCGCATTGCTTCAGTAAAGCCATAATAATACATAAACTTGATATAATCTCAAAACAAAGATGAATTCCTTACGTAAATAGGTATTAATGTTGGTTAAAGAAAGTTTTTAATACTTGAGCAAACATAAACATGTGCCGTAAAAAATTAATGGCAAATTATTAGCTTTGCTTTGTTGCTATATTTCGGTATCATTTCTCAAAAATCTTATGTAAGGCTTCCATAAAGAGTTTAAATTAAAAAGATAGTGAGAAAGGCTTGAACGTAAACTGAAGGAAATGCATGCTCTACATCAGGTGTTCTCAACCGGTGGTACGCCAGAGAAAATTGTGGTACGCAAAGAATCAAAGTACTTTTAACTATTATATTCAAAAAATAAAACCCCAACATCCTGACTGAGGTTTTTTCTAACACTCGTACATTTATACGATTTGAGCTTTGTTCAAGATTGGTGGTGGTAGTAGTACTTTGTAGTAGTGGTACTGAAGGTTTTCAATTTTTGCTTAGGTGGTACGCGTTAGTCAAAAGGTTGAGAACCGCTGCTCTACATAAATATTGCCATCATCATTAAAGGGAAGAGAGATATTTTTCGCTGTTGATGCATAGTCCAAAGCATTTCTATTAATTTAGAGAATGTCACTCTCAAATTACTTTAAAGAAACAAAAACGAAAAAGAAAAACTAAATATATAATATTTTACTACAATTATTTTGAAATAAATATAGTGCAACTTATAAGACATGAAACATAGTTATGACGAATTATACTTACTGGTTATTAAATTCAATGCTAAATTATTTTTTACAAGTGGTAAATTCCTTTTCCTACTTCTTTTTACTTTAAATCCACCAAGGATAGCCACTAAAATTTCCTGGAAAATGTCTTTCACTGTTTAGTCATTCTGGTGGATACATTCTGATCCAGCTAGACTCCTCCAAGAGAAGGGTTAGCAGTCCAAAAGGCACTTATTTCAATCTCAAAAATATATACATTTACAATTACATTGGGTATTATACCTGTGAAATATTTTACATCATATATACATGTAAGATAAAAATATATGAATCAGAACTATAATATAACTATAAACATTAATTCTTCCTCTCTATTTTAAAATCGTAATAACTTCTCTGCATTGCGTCATTTCTAGATCACTCTATGGCCCGCGCAACTCCGATGACGTAATAATTAAGAACTGAAACTGTCGTTGTAAACCAAAACTTTTCTCTTCGCGTGCTTCCATCTTTCATAACTACGCACTTCAGCTTTTGCCCTCTACTCTGCTAAGATGTAATTTCGCTGGCTTGCTTTCTATCTCAACAATATCAAAAATGTAAATCTTCTGTGGAAAGGCACGACTAGAGTGCCAAGTGATTGTGGCCACAAATATCAATTGGAAATAAAAATGGAATTAAAACTGCTTCGACTGCCAAGTTCTTTAGATATTACCAAGTTAGCATTACTAGCATACTACGCAATCAAAATCTTCTTCAATATGGGTCTCATCACGCATCTACAGTGTTCCGTCTTTCCTTGTGCTTTTATCTCATCACGCATAGACACAGCTCCGGGTTTTCCTTGCGCTTTTAATATGACAATTAAACCGGTAAGGATAGTTTATCAGGTTCAATGTTCCGTCTTACTTTCTTCGGGAACATGCAAGGACCTGACTCGGAACAGAGAGCTTACTAAAGCTATGTTCAATCACTGTGGGAAGTAGACAGGATACACAAGAAGGGTATACAAAACCCTTTATTTTTCTCTATTTACAATAACTTCCGTACTTCGGAATACAAAGACCCACTACTTGTGGTCTAAACGTAAAAAATATAAAAATAAAACTAAACTCTAATTTAACTTTAAAATAATAAACGTGGAAGATTGCCTTATATTAACAGGAAGCCGTATGTAGTACAGAGAACTGTGAACATTACAATACGTTTAAAGTTATCAAGAGGATTAATCCTCTGGCCTGGAAGGCAACCAGCAACTGAGTAAAACTTCTAAGGTAAGCGGCCTGCTTCGACTAACTGCTTCCTCTCTTTCGCTTGGCAAAAAGCCACAACTTAAATACTTGGCGCTCGCCAGACAAACTTTGCATAAATACGTTAACGCTTATAATTCTGGCCGGAAGTAGAAAATAAGAAGTGATAGTAAAGATTTAAAATAAAATAAACGTTAGTAAAACTTACGATCCTTACATACTTCCCGCCAGAGTTAATTAGTTTGAAACTGAGGTCTAAAACGACCTTGTTGAAAACTTTTAGCTCTAGAATCTAACGTGAGGCCAATCTTTTACAAACATGCTTCGCTAGAAACTAGAAATTTAAAAGAAAGAAATTTGTTTTTACAATAGGAGCTCCCAGGATACGCAATTTTTTCATCTGTACTGCATCTAAACAGGAGCTTTTATTCAAATCTGGTTCCTTCCAGAAATCTGGAAGGAAAACTAGTTTAATGAAATGTTACACAATGAAATGGCAAGTAACATATACAATTATACTGCTCTTAACATTCTTATTTCATTCATGACTATTTTAATTATCTCTCCCCGTGCTCTCTGACATGTGTTGTAAAAGAACACCAAACACGAATAAGTTTCTGTCTACGTGTGCCACACTTCCTCCTACAATCAAAACACTAACGTGTTAAAATTCAACATACCAAGACCTCGTAACACACCCTAACTTCAACTCTAAACCCTGAGGTACTATTCTGAAAGTGGCTAACTCTCAAGTGTAGCGTCAGAGAGCCTAACTACATTCATTCAACCTTTAACACATATTCACAATGATTTAGTCTTTTTTTACAGTCACACAAATAAAAAAAAATTAACATTACTTTCACTTTTACCATATCACGGTATTTCTTAAAATTTGAACTAACAGTTCACATTGTATATAAGAACATATTAACATGCCGTTAATTTTACGCATTTGACAACATACATTAGTAGTACATTGTTAACTTCTATTCTTTTCAAAGCAAGTGCCAAATTTTCTACATTGAAATACTACATTTCAAAAAGTCTTTCAGACTAAAACTTCTTTCTTGCCAGAAAGTTTTAAATAAAATTTATACAATAACTTTTATAATCTTTAAGTCTTTACACATCGCTATTATACATCAACTTTAGTTTTACACGCGAGTAATTGAAAAACATAATACCAAAATCGGTAACAACTCATTTCTCGCCCTTTTGGCTATAAAGGTAGACCTCGCATGAGGTAAAACTTCTTGAAATCTGCCACTTGCAGTAAGAATGAAAGATTAACTTAAGTTTGCAAAGTAACATAAAATTTTACTTATCTTTAAGATATTCGGACATTCTTTTCTGAGCCCAGTCTTGGAAAGTAGCGTAGATTGTTGTTTGATTTATCCTCATTCGTGTGCGGGCTTGCCCTTCAGTGCCTTCCTCTAGAATCTTTCTTTTTTTTCCAGTTCGGTCACCCTTGAATACCTTCTTTTTCGCTTCTGCCTGTGGTCTTGGCCGTTTGATGGCAGCTGGTCTTGGCGGAACCGGGAAACTTCTTTCGTGTTCCTGCTTGGACCTCGTTGCTGGCCATTCAAATTTTCCTTGTAACTTTTCCTCCGCCACTGGTGGTCCTTCCGCAGTTCGGCGATATTTGCTGCGGAGAGTCCTGTCGGATGAGTAGATCTTCCGTTTTAGAGCCGGGTTATAGTTGCCGTCGTTTCTCCTGGCTCTCTTTGCATTCGTCGTCCTTCTCCCTTCTTCATTCTGGGGGGGTTCGTGAGCTCTCTTTTCTGGACGGTGGAACGGCTTCTTTTTCTTGTTACCTTCAATTTTCCCGCGGGGAAACTTTCTTTTCACTTGCTCCTGCCTCTTAATGGCTTGCCCTTGTACTTGTCGTTGTTCCACCTCTGGAGCTTGTGCCTGCGGTGTCTGCCGTGCCGGATCCTGCAAAAGATCTTTGAAAATTTGCATTTTATTACGATCATAGTAGAGTTTGATTTGATTAATGTTTCCGGAGCAGGTTTCACCATTTCTGGCTCTTAACACTACTACAGCGTGAGTTATTTTTTCTATGACATATGGTCCTTCAAATCGTGGAAAAAATTTGGCAGTTTTATCTTCTGGTGCTGAAGAAAGTGAATGCTTAATTTTTAATACTTCATCCCCTACTTTATAAGTTACTCCCCGTCGTTTCAAGTCATAATATAGTTTTTGTTTTCTCTGTGCTATTTCAGTATTCTTTTTTGCTTCTTTAATTAGTTTTTCTATATCACCCATTTTAAATTCTGGGGCTCTTTGTTCCACATAAAATAATTTATCTAACGGCGTTATAATCTTTTTACGTAGCATATCGGTGATATGCCATTCTATAATTTTTTCCTTATTCTTATCATACCGGTATGCTTTGTGGCGAACTGGCATTGAATCTCCGGTGTCAATACTATGGTTAGTAACCTGAGTAAATCCTGGAATATCACTAAATAACGAAGCAAATTCACTTACCACTTGTCGGATTCTTCGCTGTTCTTCATTAGGCAGGTGGTCAAGATTTAACATCGGCGGTTCAGCCTTTTCTCCATGAACTGGTTTCATTGTCAGCTTAAGGGACGCTTCATTAAAATCCAGCGTTGCTTGTGCCTCTGAAAGAAAATCTATTCCTAAAATAATATGTGCTTGCAGATTCTTTACTATGAAAAACATCACCTTTACTTGTTCGTCCTTGATACGGACATACAGCGGTAATTTACCTATACACTTACATTTTTCTCCTTGCGCCGCTAACACTGTCGTATTATCCGAATTATATATGCGGTATTCCGAAAATACTTCCTAAAAAAATCTTCTGCCACACAGGAACACTGCGCGCCTGTATCCAGGAGTGCGGTGGCTGGGATATTATTCACCAACACTTCCATCTTCGGAAGAGTCAAATTTTTAACCATTACTGTATTTAACTTGAAGGAAGAGGGGTTTTCGTGGCCTTCGGATTTCCGCACCCTCTCGTCAGCAGAAATCCGTGTTAGTTTAAATTATTTTTCATTTCCGTGCTTTCCTTCTTTTTCCACTGGCCTTGAGACTTTTTTCCTGGATTGCTATTGAACTGTCGACGTTCGCCGGCTGTTTTTGAATGCTCGGGTTTCCTTGCCCACTGATTCGCTTTGCTTCCGTAGCCGTGTGCTTGAGTTTGCTGTAGTCTTGGAGCACCAAATTGGTTTCGCTGTTCATATTGGCGTCTTCTTTCAATGTCCGCCGTTCTTCTACTTTCAAACTGGATTGCTAGCTCAAATAACTTTTCCAGTGTAGTCGGATTTCTTAATTCAATAAAGTCTTGCACTTGGGGCAGTAACCTCGGCAAAATCACTTGAATTATCTCAGGATCCGGACGGTTTCCATACAAGAGTTTGAAGACGTGAATTTTTCTTAAAATAAAGCTTGAGAGATTTTGGATTCTTTGCTGATATATACTAAAAAATTCCGTTTCTAATTTCGCAGGTAACAGGGAAGGCTTTTAGTAGGGCAGTCTTGAAATTTTCGTAAGTATAGGTGGGACTTCCTGCTTCACCCAAGAGACTTCTGCCTATACACTTGAACCAGTTAAGCGCTTGGCCCCTCAAAGCGCTGGTAGCTAAGGTAACGTTTTGAAATTCGTGCACGGGGTAGAGCATGAAGTGGTCATCCAATTTTTCCAAAAAACTGGTTACCGGTGAGTTTCCATTAAATGTTGCTTCTGGTTTCATCGAAGCGCGCATGGTGTGGACGATGTAACCAAATCCTTCCAGGGCGGCAGCTGACATTTCTGGATTCTGAGCCGCTTCTGCAGGCAGCACAGGTTCTTCTTGAAACTCGGCCATGGTTATTCTTCTTCGTTGGGCGCCACTATCAGGTTCAATGTTCCGTCTTACTTTCTTCGGGAACATGCAAGGACCTGACTCGGAACAGAGAGCTTACTAAAGCTATGTTCAATAACTGTGGGAAGTAGACAGGATACACAAGAAGGGTATACAAAACCCTTTATTTTTCTCTATTTACAATAACTTCCGTACTTCGGAATACAAAGACCCACTACTTGTGGTCTAAACGTAAAAAATATAAAAATAAAACTAAACTCTAATTTAACTTTAAAATAATAAACGTGGAAGATTGGCCTTATATTAACAGGAAGCCGTATGTAGTACAGAGAACTGTGAACATTACAATACGTTTAAAGTTATCAAGAGGATTAAACCTCTGGCCTGGAAGGCAACCAGCAACTGAGTAAAACTTCTAAGGTAAGCGGCCTGCTTCGACTAACTGCTTCCTCTCTTTCGCTTGGCAAAAAGGCACAACTTAAATACTTGGCGCTCGACAGACAAACTTTGCATAAATACGTTAACGCTTACAATTCTGGCCGGAAGTAGAAAATAAGAAGTGATAGTAAAGATTTAAAATAAAATAAACGTTAGTAAAACTTAAGATCCTTACAAGTTTCCTGCAGCCTGAAACATCAATGGAAAATTTAATCCAGCTCTTCAAATCATCGTTTTGTGATAAATCCAAGATAATGTGAAATAAGTGAATCATCAAATTTGTTTTTTCAGTGTTTAAAAAATATTAGATCATTCTTCTGCTGTGATATTTTGCAAGTGCTTCAAAAAATAATCACGCGTAGTGTTTCCAGATTGAAAGTAATCTCTCGATAAATTGAGAAGTTCGAATGCCTAGTGAAAAGGAAATCATCAGTAAATTACCGTTTAGGAATTAAGCATTACAGCGGGTTCAAGGTCGATCTGAGTTAGTGTTTGCAAGTATGTGCGACAGAAAATTATTTGCACTTCCGCTTTTTCAACAGCTCAAAAATTATTATATTCGTGTGAATCTAGCTCAGGAACTAAATAATTTAATGTGCTGCGGATTCTATAGTTTTCATTTCAACATTGGTTAAAATTTCTGCAATTTGTTTTGAGAAAATCTGAAATTCTTGTTCATTAATTTTTCTAATTTTTCATAAATATGTGTGAGCAAATTAAGTAACGAATTTTAAGCTATTTAAATTATTCATAGGGAAGGATATTAAGATAAGTTATTATGTTTTTGAAATTTTGTTGAGAATTTTGAATACGAATTTTATAATTATTCTAAAAATAAAGATGTTAAAAATAAGTGAAATTAGTACAGATAAGTAATATGAAATTATGGTAAATGCATGTTAAGATTTATGGGTTATTGTGTGTTAAGTATAGTATGATGAGGGTGTACTGGTTCCTTCAACAGAGGCCTGTAATTACCTCTGTACAGTTGTTCCTTTTACCCTCTTCATGCAAGATAATGTTGGAGGCTCTCATTTTATGAATGCTGTAAATTTTTTATATTATTATTATATTTTTTTTATTATGGAATGTATTAGTGCAGTTCTCAAAGGCCAGTTACCTTAATGCAAGGAACGGAGGTCTTTTCAAGTAACTGTCTAGGCACCCTGGGCCACCAGTGCATAGAACACACTAGTTAGCTCAAGAGGACAGCCCTATTGATGGATATGTTTGTTTAGAAGTATTGCGAGGCTTCCAGTTTTGTAAAATCAGGAATTGTAAATGAAAGATAATAACGGTGAAACCATAAATTCTGAAAATCTTAATCCTAGTATTTATGATGTTAAATTATAATTTATCAGTATAAAAATAAGTATCATAAATATTTATGTGCATTACATTTAATTATAAGTAATGATTATTTAAAAGTTTCTTTTGTGAGATTCTGTAATAACAAGAACCTTCCCTGAAGAATTATGATTATGTGAACTCTAAAACAAAAAGACTTTTGGACTCATATGCTGAAAAATTCAATAGGACTCTAAAAATTAAGAATCTATTTTAAAAAAAAATTATATTTATAAATAATACTTTACAGGATCAAAATTTTATTATTTATTTATATTTTTTTAAATTTGCTAGTACTTTAACTCTTTCTCTTTAAAAAGGCTTCTCTGTCGCTACGCCTTTTTCTTTTTGAAGAGGTGAATATGTAAGATAAAAATATATGAATCCGAACTATAATATAACTATAAACATTAATTCTTCCTCTCTATTCTAAAATCGTAATAACTTCTCTGTATTGCGTCATTTCTAGATCACTCTATGGCCCGCGCAACTCCGATGACGTAATAATTAAGAACTGAAACTGTCGTTGTAAACCAAATCTTTTCTCTTCGCGTGCTTCCAACTTTCATAACTACGCACTTCAGCTTTTGCCCTCTACTCTGCTAAGATGTAATTTCGCTGGCTTGCTTTCTATCTCAACAATATCAAAAATGTAAATCTTCTGTGGAAAGGCACGACTAGAGTGCCAAGTGATTGTGGCCACAAATATCAATTGGAAATAAAAATGGAATTAAAACTGCTTCGACTGCCAAGTTCTTTAGATATTACCAAGTTAGCATTACTAGCATACTACGCAATCAAAATCTTCTTCAATATGGGTCTCATCACGCATCTACAGTGTTCCGTCTTTCCTTGTGCTTTTATCTCATCACGCATCGACACTGCTCCGGATTTTCCTTGCGCTTTTAATATTACATACATAATTTCACAGTATAGAAGTCCGTGATTATAGTTACGATACTAAGTTTAGAATAATCATGACACATATGTCGATGATATATAGGTCCATGATAATCATCATACATAAGTCATAAGCCCTGCAATAGGCTGATACATTTTAGAGAACTATCTTAGATATCCATTACTTTCGCTTTCCCATTATATTATATTGCGTCTATTAACTGAGACATACTGTACCGCATAACAGTTGATATCTTCGTTTAGTTTCCTTTTAATTTTGTCACTTCGAAGGAGTTTGTCTGTCCTTTGTGGCCAGTAGTGCTCTGTCGGTGCCGAAGATGATTATTGGCTGTTTAGCTGCAGCTGAATACATAACGGTCGGGGTCGCCGACCTTACCACACTGATAGTATTCCGAATCTCCTAGCTTAGAGCTTTAAGATTATTTGGAAATGGCCCATTACCAGCAAAGAATTGTGTTGCAAAGGTGTTCTAGGCTTCACTTTCGGAAAGAACTTATGAGTTCATCTTCCCGTTCATACGTTATTCCAACTGCTTGGCCACTCTTACATTATTGTACTTTTTGTTTTACTCTTTAACAGAGACACATATCTTTTTAAGAATTTCAAGAAGTTTATATCTTTTTTGCAAATGTCGCCAGCTGATCGGATTAATCATTCCCTTGTGTGCCCTATGTGTTCTGGAACCCACCAATATATTAGCCGTTTATTTCGATGGAGCTTTTGGAGACTTTTCCTAATATTATGAACTTGTTGGCTTTTACATTTGAGCCCTTTAATGGCTCCTAAACTAGATGCAGAATAGCTGTAAATGGCCAGTGTCATTTGTTATCGCCTTGTTGTCAGTGTCATTACGCAACTTCGTTTGGACTTGTTCATAGTATGTCAAATTCCGCTGATATTCAAACCAAATTCGATTTTTTTCTACTTGGCTACCGAAATTAAATGATTTTCTTTTGCATTATAGTAAAGGTACAATCGTTATATTTTTTTTCCTTTTTCTAACCTCCACATTGCTGTTGTTTCTAACAGAACGGTTCACATAATCGTTCTTTTGCTCGACAGAATAGGAAAATATTTGGCCGTCTTCTAACAGTCCAATTTGCATCTAACACTTGGCATAGCAATGTGAACAGATCCATTGAATAAATATGATTTTTTGTTTTTGTTAGTTAGAAATTGTCTGATTTTTTGCTTTTCCTTACTGCTCTTTGTCACAATCTTGTTTTATTCTAATCATCTTGAAACAATTTTACCCCGATTTTACACCACCTGATGCCTACTTGTGGGGAATGTTAAAGGAGACTGTGTTCAACTGTGAAGATCCTCCAAACTGTGCCTTCATTACGTGAGCAAATAATCTCCTATTACAGGAGTCTGCAGCAACCTTTGTTCCAGGATATGTTTGAGAATATGCATAAAAGATATGAACGCTGTCTACAGCGAGGTGCATGAACACTTACATTACCGTGGCAAATCAACACGCTGATAATACATGTATATATGTATGTAGTGTATAAACTCATAGATGATAATAAAATAATTTTCTTCATCTTTTCATTTCAGTACTGTAAAGTTTCTGGTTCCAATTTAACATAAATTTTGTGTAAATATTGTTATTCCATTTAAGCATTCCTTTCATAACCATAATATTGTCTTCCTCATTAGTGTTTTAATCTCTCGGTTACACAAAAACATAAACACCAAAAGCGAGAAAATGTAGATATCGCATGAAAATTTTGCTTTTTTTCTGTTTTCGAAGTACCTTACATAAATCACTGAGATTATGAAAGTTGTAAAGACATTAGGTTAATTGGAAAAGCCAGAGAGATAAAAAAATGAGCAATCGCCTTCGCCGCGAATCGAACCACAAACCTATGGAATACCGGCCCAGCGTGCAGAACCCCATTTTAATGTAAAATGAACGTACATATTTTTTTACATTAGCGACACGAATTTTTTCTCAAAAAATCAAAAGATATTACGAGTAAAATACATTTTAAAAATTGCTTGCTCGCTTAAACACATGAATTCTCAGGAACAAGGATAGAAGAACCTAAGGAATAAATACAATTACAGTGTCACAGAAAATGGACTCGAAAATACTTCAAAACTTACCGTGATTTCATATTTCGTCACCGAATAATCTTTTAGAGATGATATAGAGAAAATGGTAGAATAAATTTGAGAAAGTTTTAGTTCTGCAGCCCTTCGAGAAATGTATTTTCGAATGAAGCGAAACGATAAGTATTCAGGAGATTAATTAAAAAAACAAAAGAAGAAGAAAATGAATTCAACGTGTTTAAACATAGAATACGCAACTTAAAAATACAAGACCGAAGATCTGATTCGGATTCACCGTTCGCGAATGTTAAAAAAAAGTTTCGAATTGTTCTAGAATTTTTTAACTATTGTAAGTTCAATGAAATAATATATATATATACATATATATATATATATATATATAGGACAAAAAAATTTAATTTTAACCAAATAAAAAGAGAGAAAAATTATTAACTAAAACTAAGGTTAATGTTTTCGTTATAGAAATATTATTTTAAAATATATTACTGCAACTATTTAGAAATCCAATTAATATAAGTACCGAAAATGTTTTGTATGGCATAGAAATAATAAAATCAGATAAGATGATACACACTAAATATTAATTAGCCGTAAAAATAATAAACACACAAGAGGGATTAGATTAAAAGAAAATTCAATTTTTCTAGTAAAAGTTAATCACATTTGTCTCTTTGGAAATACACTGCGGGAAAAAAAAATATTCAGCTACGTAATTTTTAATAACAGAATCCAGCAGTTACGTGAACGTCAAGCATCGTTGTCAAATGCCAACGCGAAAATGAATTAATTATCCGAATACTCGCTGCTTCTAACAAATAAAAAAAGTAATAATAACAACTTGCGGAGACTTTGCTGCTTATGTTAATAATTAATGAAAGTACTGGATGGAACAAAAGGGAGGGGGAAATGGCAAAAGCGACAAGCAATCATTCATATAAAGAAAACACTTCATATTATGTATTAACTCAGTGCAAAAAAAAATAGGAACTACTGCTAGTTAACGCTCTTTAATAGAATTATTAGAACATTATTTCATTAGTTTATGCAAAGATTTCATAATTATCGAAGCAAATTAAATCAGATCATGAACTTAATTACTTTTGCTTACTATTTTTGACAGTTTTTATCGTCATTTTTAATACAGGTCATAAAAGAGCAACCCTGTTAATTTGCAACTTCACTTCATTAGTTGCAAGAACACTCCCAGACTTCGCGTACACGTAATTATTCTAATCTTTCTTATATCCACAATGGCATTAATACTTTTAGAGTGGCCTTTTCATTTATGAACACAGCATAACTTCTATCTAGAAATATTGGTCATTCTTATTAAAATTACCTTTGCTGGATAGGCATTATAAATTTCTGTAGTACACCACCCTACTGGCTACCACACTTAATGTTCAGGATAGTCTTCTGAATTAGAAACAAAATAAAGAATAACAACGTCATATAAAGACAGAATCATATCATCAGAGTTTATGAGGATAACTGAGTTTTCTAATCTTTAGTTTTATGTACAGACTGTCAAAAGTCAGAAAGTCCATGATTATTAATCAGATAACATATGGTACAATGTTCAAATGATTAAAATTGCAGCTAAGTTCGATTTCCTACAGAAGTTTGCTTATCTGTACTCAAAACGGGCTGTAATAAAAGTTGCCAAAAGGTCTCGTTCTCTGTAGAGAGTGAGAGACGATGGAATATTCTTGGGATACGTGACTCTACGATTTTAATGCGTTGGAAATTGGACTGCTTCTGCTGTAATAACTTACTTACATCTTCTTTATCGGTGGTTCTTGTGTTCTATTGGCCAAACAAAGACACTTTCCTTTAACTAAATCCATTTAATGAAGAGAAGACTATGTACAAATATTATATAGTACAGATTACAGAGTATCTAGTTTATGCCACTCTCAACCACTCTCATCAACCTCTCAACCCTCTCTGCTGAAAACTCTTAATTAGCTAAACATACGGGCGGCGCAGCGCCCTCTATCTCTTTTTTTCTAGATCACTCCCCACCTGTACTCTTTAATAAGAGTACACAAACTTACTTACATAACAATATCAACATTAATTAATAATGGATTAATACTAAATGGTATGACATATATAAATGAATAATATAAAAGAATAATCTATACTAGTATATATCAAAGCCACAAATGAACATAATAATTAATAATATAATAAAACTCAATAATATCAAAAGTTCTAAATTAAATCTCGAAAGGATATAACATCTGGATCGATCTTCTGAATTGTCCTTTGGGCGTGCGAACAAGGCACGCTCGAACATGTCCATCTCTTCCTATAATCACGTTTTCAATTACACCCATGTCCCAAAGTAGTTTGGATTGTTTTGGTCCTTCTACCAACACAATGTCTCCAGTCTTAATGTTCCGCTCAGTTTTAGGATTAGCAAAGTTATGCGCATTTCTAAGATGGAGTAAATATTGCTCTTTCCACTTGATCCATGTTAATTTTAAGAGCTTAGATTGGTAAAGCTTCTGGTTAAAGTCTCTTTGTCGGATACCTTGTTAAAAATTTCCAAGAAATGCTCGGGAAAGTTAAATGTACCACGTCCTGGCAATAAAAACTGTGAAGGTGTGAACGGGCGAGGTTCATCCAGCTCGTTGCTCTCGTATGTTAGAGGTCTATTATTTAGCACACACTCGAGTTCAGTTAATATTGTAGAGAGCTCTTCGAAAGTCAGTAATGCTCTCCCTAAGATTTTCTTCAGAGGTTCCTTGATGCTTCTCATCAAACGCTCCCAGAACCCTTCACACCATGGGGAACGCTCAGGTATAAATTTCCATGTTACCTCTTTGGATGTCAAGAAATCACTCACACTTGGATCTGCTTTGATTCTTTTAAATCCTTTAATTATTTCACACGTGCTGCGGAAATTCTTGGCATTATCTGAATAAATCACTTTGCAGCTCCCTCTTTTTGCTAAAAAACGTCGTAATGAAAAAATGACACTTTTTGCTGACATATCTGAAACCACTTCAATGTGTACAGCACGAGTGACAGCGCATGTAAATAAGGCTATGAACACCTTTTTGTGATTATCCGCTTTTTCTCTAATAGTAACTGCTCCCGTTAAGTCGATGCCTACAACTGTGAAAGGATTACTTTGGACTACGCGATCTCTGGGTAACTGACCCGTTAACTGTTTGGCGGGCTTCACTGTGAACTTTTTACACACCAGGCAAGCGTTAATAACTTTCTTTACTACTTGTCTTCCTTTAGGTATCCAAAATTTATTCCTGACTTTGGACAATTTTGCCATGACTCCTGAATGGAATACTTTTATGTGTTCACTAAATATCACTAGTTCGGTGAACTTCGTTTTGGGCAGAATAATGGGATGTTTTTCATCATCTATTAATTCTGCTTGTTCCAAACGACCTCTGACACGCAAAATACCTCTACTGTCCAGATATGGTGCTAAACTGTAAAGCTTAGAATCTGGTGTTATTAGATTATTCCTCTCTAGTTGTTGAATATTCGAAAAGTAATTCGCTCTCTATACTTGTTTTATCCAGTACTTCTCAGCTTCTTGGATCTCCAATACAGTAGGAGGACCTTCTTCACAGGCACGTTTTCTTAGCTTGGCGACAAACCGCTTTACCCAAGCTGTAACTCTCAACAATTTTTCGAGACTGCTGAATTTGGTAATGTCTAACACATTTTCTTCTTCTGGAATAGTCACCTGAACATAAGTGCTTAAACGTTCCAAATTTTGAGAATCAGTTTCTACTTTAAACTTCTGCTCAGGCCATTGATCTTCAGAATCTTTCAACCATGATGGACCATGCCACCAGTTATTATCTTTCACCAATGCATTTGCTGTTTCACCACAAGTTAATTTATCTGCTGGGTTTTCCGACCCTGGACAGTATTTCCACTTATCAGGCGAGGTATAGTCTTGTATTTCTGCAATTCTATTCGACACGAACTGCTTCCCACTCACGCGCTGACCCCTTTATCCACCACAAGCAAATTTCGGAGTCCGTCCACAGAACTAACCTACCTACCAAATCCTGAAATATTTCCAATAAATATTTCCCTAACCTAGCTGCAACTACAGCCCCCATCAATTCCAACCTAGGGAGGGACAACTTTTTTAACGGAGCTATCCTACTCTTCGACATTATAAACGACGTACATACCTCTCCTCTCTCATTCTTATATCTAAAATATGCCACCGCTCCATATGCCACTACTGACGCATCACTGAAAATATGAATTTCAACCGACTGACCTTTACTTAGAACTTCTTAAAGTAGTACCTCTGTATTTTCAACGCGTTTAATTCCTCAATTTCAGCGCACCACTTTATCCATTTGCACCGTAACTCCTTTGGCAACTCTGCATCCCACTCCAAACCTCTCTCCCATATTTCCTGCATCAGCCTCTTAACTCGCACCACAAATGGAGAAATAAATCCGACTAGGTCAAACACCTTAACTGCTGTGCTTAACACCGATCTTTTGCTATTTCTCAACGATTCCAAACTACTCAACAATGATGTAACGTCTACTCTCAAACCATCCTCTTATAAGTTCCACACCAAGCCTAACACTTTCAACTTACTATCTCTCTCAGACCTAATTTCTTCACACAACCCTTCCTGAACCCACAAGTCATACAGCTCTTTAGAATTAGTGTTTAGCTTTCTCAAATTAAAACTCGCGTCTCTCAAAATAGATACCGCCTCTGATGAAAGACTGGAAGCTGATTCTACACTTTCCCCTCCATAACACAAATCGTCTGCATACAGTGAGCTATTTAGCATCTCGACACAGTTTTTGTTTGTTTCCGCATATTTCTTTAAATGATGTTTGATCGTTGCACTCAATAAAAACGGTGAACAATTACATCCAAATAATACTCTGTTCATTTGCATAATTTTACAATCCTCACTGTCATTATCAGGATACCAGAGAAATTTTAAATATTGCCTATCTTCCCTTGCTATCCCAATCATCAAAAACGCCTTTTCTATGTCACCGCAGAATCCAATTTTAAATTTTCGAAAGGAAAGAATGATATCCAAAATATTCGGATTTAGGTTTGGGCCCTTTTCTAAGCAATCGTTTAACGATAGCTTTCCTCTTTCGCTACTGCTGCAATTAAATACCATTCGAACTTGAGTGCTTTTTTTATCTTTACGGACCACTGCTCGGAATGACATAAAGTACCCCTCTCTCGTATCCTCACACTCTTGAATAATGTTGTTTTGTGTCTGAAATTTAATTATTTCCATAAACTATTCCCTCACAAAGCTGTTACCTTTTAACTCTCGCTGCACCCTTTCGAACTGCCTTTTCGCTAAACCAAAATTATTTTCCAAATGCTCTGGACTCCTATTTCACAACAAGCGAGCCTCATACCTCCCGTCTACATATTTCAAATCCTCTTCAAATTGTTTAATTATTCGCTCATCCCCAGAACTCCTTTCCGACGCGCACTCAGATATTCCTAGACTTATCTCCCAAAGCTGACGAATCTGATCCGATATTTTTAATTCCTCTTCCGAATCGATGTGTATAAACAAGCCGGTGGAGTCTGACCCTGAACTTAACTTCTTACTCTCCCCCGCCCACTCTACCACTCAACGTCCAACCGAATATGCTTTCATGTAGTACTAAATATTCTGTTAACCGACGTGTTTTCCCCGTTAAGATGCAGTTCAAGTAATCATTCCCAATTAAAATCTGTACCTCTGCCACTTCACTATCGCAGCTGTCAGATAAGTGAAATCCTTGTTGGCGAAGATTGTTTATAATTTCTGCAGATGGCTTGGGTAATGCATTGGAACATATGGTTTTTACTTCGAGTGCTTCGATGATTAGAGTGAACCCGGTCTTATTTTTTAGAGAAAGTCTTTTTCTTTTAAATTCTTGCACTGGCGGATTCGAAGATGCAAATCTATGAATTCTTAAACTTTCTTTACTTTTTCTTACTTTACGTTGGTAAACTTGCTTTTCTGGAAATAGACTGACAAACATAAGATCTTTCGGAAGCAGAACCGCATAACAACCTAACATTAAATGTGGAATTATTTCCTACCAGTTGACCTCTCAATGTTTGATAATAAATCACGTCATTAGGAATTTGCTTGCTCAGTGTTTCGAGGAATAGTGAACTAACGTTTGTCTCTTTTGCTGCGCTCGCAGTAATGGATTTATTTTCTTGCCCTTCTGCATCACACAGGCTCTCTAAATGCGACAAAGATTTGCAGATATTACATTTAACCCACTTTGCCCATTTTGCCTTACAAAATGGTTTTTTGTGACCTTTTTTAAACAGCGCTTGCACTTAAATTGATCGTATAGTGCTTTGGATTTCTCTGAAATACTTAAGTCGCAGTCTTCTGAGAGGTGAGATTTAACACAAAAGTCGCACATATAATTTTCGACTGATGTATTAAGCGTCGCCGCTGATACCATTTTCTTTTTAATTGGAGCAACACTCTTACGATAGTTGTCGGTATTTCTTTCACTGGTTATCGAAAGTGTTTGTTGTTTAAGACCCAGAGTTAGTGACTTTTCGCGCGCTTCTACTTCTCTCTTTCGAAACAACAATAAATCTGACACTGTTGACTCTGTGTCGACCTTTTGCTCCCTACTAAACTGTAACACTAAATCTTGCGGTATATACTTATATAAAATAGGAAGTAATAGATTGCCATAAGAATTAAAATTAATATCTAATGTCTCTAAACTTCTTCTTTGAACTGTTATTTCATCATATAGTTTTCTTAAACTGGATACATCACTTGAACGGCGTACTGACTCTAAAGCTAGGAGAACGTTCATATGCGCGCTAACTAATATTTCTTTTTTCCCAAATCTGTCAGTTAAGATCTCGATGGCCTTTATATAGTTTTCTCCTATTAATGGCAATCCGCTTATAGCTTTTGCAGCTGAACCGGTGAGTAAAGATCTTAAATAGTTAAACTTCTCAACATCTTGAAGCGTATTGTTTTCGTGAATGGCAGCTTTATACTGAGCCCAAAATTCAGTAAATTTACATAAATCGCCGCTGAAAGTTTCTAAGGTAATGCGAGGCAATTTAGTATTATAATTAGTTTTGATTTCCGAAACTTGTGAAGTTGTTCCGGTTTTACCCACATTTTGAATATATCTATTGACTTTAGATTTACATCTAATGATGGATTCGCTGTATTCTAAACAATGTTCTACTTCTGTCTCTAATTCCTGAACAGTGCTTTGAGCATTAATAACTTCATCATATTTTAACAAGCTAGTTTCTCTCTCGATTAACACTGAAAACGATTCCTGCAACACTTCTAGGTTCGGATTCTCGCTTTGCAATTCCTCATCTAATTTCTTTATTAATTTTGTTACACTGGTACGAACCGAACCTCTAATTTTTCTATTTCTCTCGACGGTTTCTTCAAAACTCATTTTCATAGATAAATTGCATGCAGATAAATGAAATGACTCACCTTCTGGCCTGATGCTACCAAAAAACTTGATGTATGTAATAACTTACTTACATCTTCTTTATCGGTGGTTCTTGTGTTCTATTGGCCAAACAAAGACACTTTCCTTTAACTAAATCTATTTAATGAAGAGAAGACTATGTACAAATATTATATAGTACAGATTACAGAGTATCTAGTTTATGCCACTCTCAACCACTCTCATCAACCTCTCAACCCTCTCTGCTGAAAACTCTTAATTAGCTAAACATACGGGCGGCGCAGCGCCCTCTATCTCTTTTTTTTCTACATCTGCTGCGAGTAGTCTGTGATATGCTACTCACTGCGCTCATGCAGTGAGTAATGGATATGCATAGATAGAAAACGAAATGGAATAAAATAGATAATAATGGAATGTTTAAGATTGGTGTCACATGTGGTCGATCATTATGTTCCTGGTAAATGATCTTAGATATTTTCGCAGTAAATCTCTAGTATGTCAGATGCAACACATAATTTTTCAGTATATCAGTTATTTATTCAAAAGCATAACTTAAATACAATCAAATCTGGGACTGTCCTAAATACAATCTACTCAGTGTCCTGAATGAAATCAAATCTGGGACTATTATCGTACCATATCATAATTTCAGATGAAGGTAGATATAAGCAATGCATAATTCAGAATTCGCTTGGTCTCTTATTACATGACAGTTGGATGTGAGTGCAGTCATCAAGGTGATGCAGATACAAGCGTGTCTCATCGTAGAACACAATCGCATGCCATCCGTTTCTTTCGATATTCTAAGTACCATGGCGAATGCAGATATATGTGATGAACAGAAAATTGGTGCCAAGGCAGGGAGAGCTCGAAGATAATAGAAGTGGCTTAATTCCTTCAATGGCTATGTGTGCAAAATCTTCCTCCATGACAGTGTGATGGAATCTATAGGATCTCGGTAATTTGGCTAATTCTCTACTCATCTAATCCATACACACATCACGTTGCAGTGTTCCATCGAATGAGAATTTTATCTTGTGGAAAAGATAATCTTCAGTCTCGATATGTTAAAACTCTTCCTAAATAAAAGTTTTTGACATGAATATAATATTCGAAAATTTTATATTAACCATCAGTTAGCTTTTCTTATTCTGCTTTCGAAGGGCGTTTGTAGAGCACTTGCTTTTCATGTCTGCTATTCTACTAATCAAATTCATGCCGTTCCGTGACTTATGCATCTTACAAATTTCGAATGAAAATTATACATTCTTATCGGTACTAAAATTGTAATGGACAGCAGCGTAAAATTTTAGCACTTAATAGTGTATCATGAAGCAGTACTGCTTAACTACTTAATTAAATCGTTAAAATGTTTTTAATCCAAACGCAGTTTATTCGAAAGATCAGGAAACGGATTTGATATTGATAAAATGCATACTTTATTCACACCAAGCTATAATTCCTACCTATTCCTTCATTCACTCGTCAAACCTCGTCGAAGCAAACAATCATTCTAGACTATTTACTGTGCTGGACCTTCTTAGGAAATATGTATTGTTTCCTTTTGTGCAAGTGCAATTCCATTTCGTTATTAACTGTAATTTTAAATGACGCAAAACACGTCCAGTATGATGAAATGGACTTTTTTTATCTATAGGATGAAAATTATATAATGGAAAATATAAAGCTTTTTTTACTGTCACAAAAACTGTGCAACTAAAGTGGAAACCCGAGTAACAGAAGCTGTAACTTTAACCAATTTTATATTGTGATAATTTTACTAGTGAATGAATGCAGAATGAGGTTAATTTATACTTAGATAACTCCATGAAGTTAATTTACGCTTAGATAACTCCAAATTCACTAAGAGTCTTATTTTCTCTCTCCTTCCAATATGCCTTCGTGGTGTAATGGTAGCACACTCAGCGCGTATTCAAGAGGTCTTGGTGCAAGTCTCGGCGACGGCAAAGCACATTTTCCCTGTCTCCTGGTTCGAAAACCTCTAGAAGTGTAAAACACTGAATGTTGCAAGCGAACTGAATAGAAATTACCAGAACTTAAATAAAATGTCCAGAAGCATTTTCGAAGAGTCTAAACCATGCATTTATTATATTTAATTTTTATTAACTGATAGTAATATAATTCACGAAACAACTAAACAACACATCGAAAATATTATTTCGTTGGTTTATATGCGTAAGTCAATTTAGAAAATGGTTATATCACAAGAAACGTTTTTTAAATAACCTACAAAACGTATATATGAATAATTACAATTAATAAAAGCTTTTTGTACTTAGAAGTAGCTTAAGTAATATGGAAATTTTCATGATTTTAAAAGTTTCCATATTATTGCATGAGTGACAAAATTTAGTGTGCGACAAGAAAAATTCAAATTAAAAATTAGATATTTTACGCAAATCCATTCAATACATCATGCTAAAATATTCAATTTTGCGTAGGAAGAATTAAGAATAAAAAATTCATTGCTTCATAAATATTAATTTAATATATTTGTCATTAAAACATTTTAATTATTGCCAGTTAGCTTTTTTCCCCCGCAGAAGAAAAATGTCCTCTAAAATTCAGAAAAAATGTTGGAAACAAAGCAGACGAAGTGTTTTACTAAATACTTTGACTATTTTGTAAGATTAGTTAGCAAATTTAGTATGAATATGTCAAAGGAATCGGTGTGAGTGAGATTACTTTCTTATACTTTTTTGACACAAGGATTTACTGATTTTAAAATATATTCTGCGAAGGCGCTGCCATGTATCGAGCCCTGGGATCCAGTATGACGAAAATCTAAATGTTCTCCCGGAAAATATCAGTTTAGATTTCAAAGCACATTTCATAAATAAACATATTGTAATAGATTCGTAAATGCTTATCTGAATCTAGCTCGCTAATTAGGGCCAATGTTATTAACTGAACTGCGCATCCGTTGATTGTTTATTAATGGCAGTAAGAATCATCAATGGAAGAATCTGAAAGTATTTCCCATTTTACAATTAATTTGAAAATTTGCATAGGAGCAGCAATTAGGCTTTTTTGGAAGCAGGAAACTGAAGAAATCCGCAATGCTTTCGCCGTGATTCGAACGTGAACCTCTCACATACGCGCCAAGTATGCTACCTAACACCACGAAAGCATGCTGGAAGAAGAGAAAAAATAGCTTAACTAATATCTCCTTTATAGAGCAACAGGGTAGGGTACCCAATCGTCAAATCCTGGTAGTGACGGATTATTTTTCACCACCTTTGGGTTCGGGTGCGATTAGGTTGTATCGAAGCAGAAGTGCGACAAATGTGCAATGCCTTCGCCGGGATTCGAACCAGTATTTCTTGAATACGCGCCGACTATGCTACCATGAAGGCATGCTGGACGGAGGGATAAAAAAAAACCTTATGTACCTTCTTTTAATGGGCGACTGAGGATTAGGGAGTCCATTCGCCAAATCCTGGTGTCGACGAATTATTTTCTACCACCTTTTAGTTCAGGCGCCATTTGTAAAGTCATTTGTAAAGGCTTCTTATTTTTTGGTGAAGGAGATGTGAAAAATGTGGAATGTTCGCCAGGACTCAAACCAGTATCTCTCAAATTGGCGATGAGTGGGCTTTCTAAGCCATGCTAAAGAAGGGAGAAAATAAATAGAAATAAAAAAATAGAGTGAAAAATTCATATCCAGACTTATATGAAATATTAACTAGATTTCTTGCTTGTCTTTCTCTTTACACGCTTCCAATTCTTCGTAAAAACATTCTGTCGTGCTTGTGCTAAAAAAGAAGCAATGAAATCAATTACAGTGTTATGAACATCTTTGTTTAGCTGTCATATCGGTTGTTCGCAATACCTATAAACTAATGGTATAAATTGGCACCAAATATCTCATCACTAGCATGACTAAACCTTGAGAAACTGAGGTATAACTAAATATTAAAAAGAAACTTAATTACCTTTCTATGCGTAGTAAACCTAGTAAACTCATACCCAACTGAAACGAAATAAGTGCTAATTTGATGTGTATTTTAATATTGTGATAGGCATTCTTTTTTATTACTTTTTGTTAATTCTAAGATATTTTAAGAAATCTTGTTAATGATTATGTTTTTCTTTAATTAGTTTATTCGAAAGACGTACACAATGTCAAAATGCTTTAATACTGAAACAAAGCGTTTTTGCCCACTAAAGGTAAGCAAACAAAAATCTATTGTGCAGCTCCTCACAAACTTGTTAAAATGGGCTTCAGAATATTCTAAATAGAACTGTTTTTTGCATAGAGGTAGTTAGGTCATCCAATGCCTCTTGCCGTGAGTGGTCTGATGCTTGCTAGGCGTTCAAACCGACATCTTGCAGTGAGACTGCCCTTACACATGTCAGAGTTCATTATGCTAACTGGTTCACGTTACATAAATACCGATAAGCAATATTATTCTGAAATTCAATTTGTGTATACTTTTATTTTGCACACCTTGTATAAGTTATAATTACAGTGCGAAAGTTCTGAGCTTTTAATTTCGAAACTCTAATTATGTTGGAACTAGTATTCAGAACCGATAGATTCTGAAATTATGTATACACTGTAGTGTATTCAATTGCAAACTTTACATAAAAACAAATGCTTGGAGTCTATGTTCGATAACACGTATTTTCCAATATTTTAAAGTATTTCCTTTCCTCAGCTCATTTCATTAATGAATTACAATGCATAATTACATTTACACCTTCCCTTGCGTTTCAAAACTAGAATCATAAACACAAACTCAGAAATATAATGATTAAATTTACATCGGCTACTATTTAAAAAAATATATATTCTACCAACTTGTATTTGATTCCTTAGTTAGTTTAGCAAAATAAATCTCATTAGTTTACACAAACATTACTTTGAAAATTTAGCTTATTTTCTTCCTAAAACAATATTGAAATCATTACTTGTTAAACAAACTTAATATTTGTCACTTTAGCAGGTTAAAAGTATTTAAAAGAATTAAGAGTTTGGGACGTCTTATCATTTATCACCAAGACTAAATCAGAAGTAATGTTTGTTTAGAGTATACTGCTTTCCTTTACAGCTTAGGTAAGTAATACCTATACCACTTAAGATAATTTGGTTTAAATATTAACTCAATTTACCCTATTTTCAATGCATAATGATACGAATTCTTATACAATCCATACATAGCAAATATTTAATTTATACTTTTTCATGAAATAAACTGAACTACAGTATTTATGATCCCTGACTAAAATAAATCTATATTAATATTTTTAAAGGCAGAATTTAAATTGAAGTTCTGAGCAAAAACAAGATACGGTACTAAAGTTCAGTTGCTTTCAAAGTTTGTCAATAAAGATTGTTAAGCGACCAGAAACGTTAATCTCATTTTTTCACAAGTGTGTTTTTCTTTAAATATTACGGGTATCTAGAACGATGTATTAAGATAAAGAATAATCTTAAGTACAGGAAATTCAATGTATATTTCTGTGAACGTTCGACATATTTTTGTTTTATTTTCTATATGATATCTCCAAGAAACTATAGAATATACAGGTGATGCATAATATAATTCATTAAAAACAGAATAGTCACAATTTGAAAAGGATTTACAAATTATTCTCGATGATATTAAATATAACTTCTAACAAATTTTCAATAAACTTAACTAATTATAAACAATTAAACGTTGCTTTCTCTACGAGTAACGCAATTTGGAAATAGCTAGTTGCGTTGCAAAATGAAAATTCCCCAACTAAAAGAATGAAAACCGCTGTGACTTCAAACTAAAACGTAAAGCTCTATATAAACTCGGTAAACAGCTCTGATCATCATGCCCATCAGTAGTCAAATGGATAAGACTGTTCAGCGGAAACACTTACACTGCTAGCTGCATGATATTTTTGCAGTTTCCTCCTTGTATTATGCGAATACGAACCAGTTTTCTTTAATAAAAATCCATTAAAGTATGCTTTCTCTTAAGGCCCCATCATTGGGTGATTTGGTTAAGACCGCTGAATACTGGTAGCTTGATCTGTGTTCCAACACAGACGAATGGACCTGGCAATATGGGTGTTTCTTGTGTTTTCGAACCAGTTTATCTTATAAGGTTTATTTATTTATTTATTTAGGACGCAGTCCGGCCCGCTTGACAAGCGAAGCTCGTCTTATGAGACGAAGGAGCTGCGCCCATTATCTCCAGGTGTTATCTTATATTATATTATCTTTTAAGGTTATTTTCTTCTTCCAAAGAGCATGCTTTCATGACTTCACGGTGTAATGGTAGCACAATCGACACGTTTTCGATAGATTCAGGTTCGAGTCCTGGCGAGGGCATTACTCATTTTTCATTTACCCCTGCTTCAAAATAACCTAATGACTCTACAACTTTAAACTTTACTACACGAAGGCATTTCTGTCCATAGACATGGTACTCTTTGTGTTCTTTATGTAAATAACCTAATCCCCTTCTTTAGGCAGATGCATCTACATGTTCTTTCTTTCAACGAAACCAAACCGAGAAGCCATTTCTTTGAGTAGAATTTGGAGTAGAAAAGGTCACTTCTAAAAAATCCTTTCAAAAAACGTTTGTATTTGTTAGATTATGGTACAGCACACAAGATCTATTTGCCTGATAATAGGGACGCTTTAGCGGTGACTAGTAATAACGTTACACATAACCTAAAAAAATTAAGAAAATGGCTAAATTTTAGCAAATCTTCTTAAAGCAAGCGATAATTTTAATATAAAATATTTAAAGAAAGTCTTGCCTAAAGTTAAAAATTACGCACATTGAATTCGTATTTTAAATTACTCCATAAATAAATTTATAACATTTATTGGTTTTAGATATGGTAACAAATAAACATAAAACATATTTTAAAAAGACTTATAAGGTAAAAGCGTAATTTCGAACATATCAGTTACAGCTGCGTGTACGAAGTTAGCATAATTAATAAAGCAGTGAAAAGGAGCCCCAGAAATGATTAGATTTTGTTTTTCAGTTGGAGACAAATTTTGACTTTTTACTCCTCCGTAGACATATCCAATTATATTAAAAACGTAACTTCACGAGATAATAATTAAGGATATTTTATCAAAACATTTCCGCAAATTTCTTCTCAAGGACACTTAAATGTATCTGTAAAAGGCTTTTTAGAATCGGCTTTTCGTAGAGTTTAATTGGCTAACATTTAATTAGCTTTCTGAGTGGCATTAAAATTAATCTTGCTTTTAAGTGATTTCATTTCCAACATTTCTGATCCAAAATAAATTTTGATGTTTTCAGTAGTTTTTAGAATTAACGATGAATCTTCAACCGAATATTTTTATTTTCAAGCAGTAGAAATTTTTGCAGAAAATTTGATTACTTTGTTATAAAAATATAAGCATTTTTTGTTAAGTTATTAGTCCAAAGGGATTTGAATCTCGAAGGACTATTAATTTCGTTTTGGCATTTTGCGTCGGACTCATAAATGTCGGTTCACTTTTCAAACTGTTGCCACAAAATGTTAGAGTCCTGCATTATATTTGAAGAAATTAAATAATGAAAAATCTGCATAAATGTATGTATATTTCTCGTATTGTGATAAAACAACGGTACATAGAGTCATCGAAATTTGAATAACGTAATCCTCCAACGAATATGAGCATGTGGAAGACCAAATTTGAAATTTGAAATTTGTTTTATGATCGATTTCCTATTTTTTAAAACTTTGACGAATTTTTGATTAACAAACTCAAGGATTTCAAAGCGAGCAATGGCAACGTTGTGCAGAAAAAACATTTTTATCTCCAGCGCGTGAGTCTCTGTATCGGAAATTCTAAAAATATGCTCGTTTTAAAACTATTTTGCGATATTGCTGTTGCACTGGATCTTATGGTTTAAGTGCGAGGAACATGATATTTAATAAAGAAAGGTAACACACAAAATGTTAAAAAACGCCCCTTTGGACGTAATTTAAAATCTGAACCATTTCAGATTTTGTTTTTGTTTTTTATTTTTTCTAGTAAACATTTTTTTGTGAAATAAATATTTTGCTCTGATTAAAACAACAGTAAAAACTATGCTTTATCTAAAGTAATAACAGCAAATAATTTCAGAGAGAGTAGAGTTTCCAACCTGTGTTACCCGTATCTTTAAAAAAAACAGAAGCATAGTCAGGGGTACATGAAAAACTATCAGTAATGGGAAAAAAGTGTTATAACAAATGTGATAACACTTATTTCATAAAAGTTTTAAAATCAACATAACTGTATTCATTACACGTGAAACTTTCGGTCAGTATTTAATGTACCCGATTTCGAGTTGGATGCATGTTGGAAGAAACGGAATCTCCTACAAAGTGAAATAATCGTTTTTAATTATAATCAAGAAAATAGCATTAATTCATGACATTTTGAGGAACTTCCAAATTTTATAACGTTTAGAGTATTTAATCCTTTTTAAGAGTCTGTTGTTATTTCAGACACAGCACTATTTCGCTCGCAATTTTCGCTTCTTTTTTTCTAAGAGTTTGGAACTAGTTTATGCTCCTAAAACAAGCCAAACTCTATAAGCTATAAACCAACAGTAAAAATGCGGTTGGTGAACATACAGAAAAGAATTACCATATCGCTAAATATAGTGTGAACTATTCAACTTGTATAGTTCCTTTCATTCAAGGTATTTTGAGAGACACGTGCTCCAAAGTTTACAATATACCTCTCTGAAACAATATAAATTTTCGGAGAATAAAGGCTATGTGTAAGAGCATTGAATTCATAGTAATATAAATAAAAACAACATAACATTTTCGATATAGTTTGACTAGAACACAGATATATCAAAGTTTTTCATCTTGCTTTTTATTGCAGCATTTTAAAAATTTAAAATATTCGAGGAAAAGTTCTTACTGCTCTGTCGTTTAAGGCTAAGATATTTTTAATGCTATTAAGAATTGATTTTGTGAAAATGACAATAACTGTCACAAGCTGTGATGCTTGGACAAATGCGAGAACTGTATGGAGGATGGTATATAAAGCGAGGGAGTGTCAAAGAGGCCACATCCCATATAGCTTGGAACAATTCGCGCATTTACGTCAAAGCTATCAGGTTCAGTGTTTCTCCTTGTTTGCTTTGGGAACATTCAAGAACCTGACTCGGAACAGGGAGTTTACTAAAGCTATGTTCAATAAATGTGGGAAGTAGACAAGATACACAGGAAGGGTATACGAAACCCTTTATTTTTCACTCTTTACAATGGTTTCCGGACTTCGGAATACAGAGACCAACCACTTGTGGTCTGAACGTAAGAATATAAAAATATTAACTAAACTCTAACTTAACTTTGGAATAATAAACAAGGGCCTACGTGGAAGATTGGCCGTATATTAACCGGAAGCCGTATGTAGTACAGAGAACTGTTAACACTACAATATGTTTAAAATTATCAAGAGGATTAAACCTCTGGCCTGGAAGGCAACCAGCAACCGAGTAAAAACTGCTAAGGCAAGCGGCCTGCTTCTACTAACTCCTTCCTCTCCCTCGCTTGGCAAAAAGCCACAACTTAAGTACTTGGCGTTCGCCAGACAAATTTGCATAAATAAGTTAAAGCTTTTAATTCTGGCCGGAAGTAGAAAATAAGAAGTGATAGTAAAGATTTAAAATAAAATAAACGTTAGTAAAACTTAAGATCCTTACAAAGCTAGCTCTCAAAACTTTACTAAAGTCATTCCTTAAATTTAATATAACGAACTTCGGACTACACGATGCAGAATCGATATAGCTTATATGCTACAGTAGCTTACAAATGTAATTAGCATTAGCATACAAATGTAAGATAGCTGTTTAGAAAGAAAGTGTTTAACAAATTGTTTAAGAGACAAAGTTCAAGTCTTTTTTGAAGACTATCCATTTCACTTAGGCTTGAAATACCACAATAATGAATAGCTTCAAGGCCTCGCATGCCTATCCAGTAATTAAAAAACATAAAATGAATTTAACAGCTTCAAAATTGTTTTCAAAGTGTTCGAACAATTAATTTTATGATCAAAATGTTAGAATTTTGGGAGTCGAGAAATGAAATTAAATCAGACGAAAATGTTTGAGCCACTTTACAACTTCTTATCGGAAAATCCGCTTCGTACATTTAAAAGAAGAAAACACAATAATCCACTTAAAAAGAGTTCAAAGTAGTTGAAACTTTATTTTCTCATACGAAGTAAGGAGACAACTGGATTTCAGATCTATTTAACAAAGAGTTCTTTAAAGCAGCCTCAAAACTATCATTTTCTGTGAAGGAATAAGTTGTTTAATCGTTGGCTAATTCCTTCTTGAAAGCCGCTTTTAAAAGGAGCATAATACTCATATTCGAATTTCAACAAAAGAAAAATTTGAAGAAATAATTGGTATGACTTTAAAATACTTGTTCTCATTTACAAGCAGTGGAATTGGGGAAAGTAATTCTCCCCTTGCATATACATTAAAAGTAATTACAGTAACTAGCTGTTGTTCCTCATTTAAAACGCTATCTCTCCTGATTTAAAACCTTACTAGTCTAAATCTAGTTCTGATTTTAAAAGTTGAGTTCAACGGAAAGGCTCAAAAAGCTCACATTATAATAAGGGTTGGAAAACAATTCAAAAGTATCTAACCAAAGGTGATGTTTAAAGTTGTTATTTTTTATGCATAAAGTATAAAGAACATTTGTGTGTGCATAGGGTATTCGAAAAATAAGACTTCCTGTTTCACTTTCTTAAATCAAGGCACCAGGTATGCATTTTCAAACGCACACTTTCTGAAAAAAGCAACAAATATTATGATAACAATTTATATATCAGTTTCCTGTAATACAGAAAGACTAACTAAGAAAGCATTTTATGCTCTAATAAACTGAATACAGAATACAAAACTTTGTAACTTTAAATAAAGCCATACTTCCGTGTACAATAATGCCGCTATCATCCCATGGTGCTAAAAGAATCTCTGGCCTAGCCAATGGCCAGGTTTCGAATCCTGGAAAAAGCATAGATTTTTTATAAATGTATACTTCCTTTGAGATTTGGAGCATTTAAAATACTGTACAGCGGACAAAATTCTTGACAGAGTATAGTAAAAAGGGGACGACTGCCACGTATGCCCCTCCTCCAAAATCTGACAAGAAATGGGCAGATTCGCACTGTCATTTGTAACGTGCCCCAGACCTATGCCAACGACATCCGCAACCTTTGCCTCTGATCGTGATACAATTTAGTGGACTTGATCTAATGGTAGTATCAGACAAGTGATATAAGTTACAAAAAAAAGGTATAAAACTTTGAAATACTTTTAGTTATCCAATTTTGAGATATTTTAGCGGTCTTTTAAACCACTTGTGGCCTAATTTCTTCGACTAGGCTAGTTTTCGAAGAAGAATGGCAACGCCTCATTTATGTGAACATAATTTTTTACCACATTTCGTCTAAAGTAAACTATACAATTTTATGTTTGAGTTCCACTTTCATTTACTATTTTCTTTTACTTTTATTTACATTTTATATTTAAGTAGTGTAAATTTTCATCTTGTGAAGCATGAGGAAAACTTTCATCTTCTGGAGCATTCTGTCCTTCCCCATTGCATGAGGAAGAATTGAATGAAGTCAATTGAACTTCCTTTAATACTATTCTCTTCCTCATTTGCATTCAACGCGATTCTAAAAATTCAGTTGTAAGTTGAAACGAAATAAGGTAGGAAAGATGGATAAATTAAAGAAGGATAAATAAAATAATTATTATAAAATTAAAAAAATACTTTACATTTTGTTGGAAACCACGAATCTAGTAATGTATTATAAATACGATGTAAAATGCCCCCTTAGATAAAATAAAGCTCCTTGCCTTTTTGAGAAAATGAAAAAAGACATTAAAATTATCATTTCTGATTTATTAACAAGTGCTTTATATAATCTTCATAATAAAGACACAGTTTAGTGGCATTAAAATTCTCATAACTTACTAGCACTTGTACCTTTCCGAAAGATATTATGAAGAAAATTGTACTCTATAAAACAAAGATTAAATACAGAAGGTTAAGGTTAAAACCTTTGATACATACACATAAGAGTAAAGAAAAGCATCAACAAAAAAGCATGGGTATTTGCTACCACTAAAGTCAAGCATCGCGTTGGATTAGTCATGTATTGTATGCTCAGCAGCTAAGTACACTACGGTAGCAAAACAAAATTACTACTATATTTTATTTAAAAAGTTTTTTATAAGTAAATCAGCCTCCTGTTTCTTCTCTGCCCAGTAAAAAATAATATCTTTATTATATGTGGCTTAAGTGTTTGTTTGTCGTCGGTGGTTTATTGGTTGCTTGCATAACTGTACATGCCAATGGGGTGAAGTTGCCACGGCATTCAAATAGTCCATATACACTGATACCATGCATACAGTTATGATTGTTTTAATTAAATTATCATGGTATTTAAGAACATTTAAATATTTTTAATTCATTCAATTGTTGCTTATTATGCATTTAACTATATTTACATATGAATTACCTAGAAACTTGCAAACGTTGAGAAATTAAAGGAGACGAAACCAACTATTGAGTTTTACGTAGTACATCTCATCAGGTAGATTTACCAAAACCTCTATGCTAAATATCCTTTCGCTTAAAGAGTTTAAACTTCTGCCCGATTTTATTCCGACATTGTATTTTAAACTTAATTTTCAACTGAACGCAATTTGAGCGTGTCAGGGGGAAAGTGAACATTTGTTTGCATTAGCAATCCATCTGTTTTTGAAACGGTTTACAACTCTTTTGAGGTCGCTGGTTAGAATGTATACTAAAGACAACTTTACAACAACAACAACAATTTTATTTCGTGGACTGTAATAAACTAAAATCTAAATCGAAAATGATAAATTCCGGACCATACGGGATCAAAACATGTATGCTACGCTAGGAGTTTGAATCTTAACTAACTAAAATTGCGCAGAAACAATGCGCTGTACATAACTTTGAAATTGTGCAGAAACAATGCGCTGTACATAACTTATATTGCCGCATTGGAGGCAACATACCGCCCCACGTTGCAATATCTATGATATGCAAACTAAATCTAAGTATACAATTCAATATCAATAACAATTCAGCTATTCATTTTTTTTAAGCATTAACAAAGATTTAAAGTTAGTAAATCCTTTACAGAATGAAATAAGCAATTCAGAAAATTCCATAAAGTTTGAGCATTTGCAAATATTTTCAATAATTATGGTAAGTATATCAACATTTCAAACAGTAAAAAATATTGACATTCTTCATCAAAATTACCAAAATATAAGTATAATAAAGAACAATGTATATTTTATTAACAATAGAAATTAATCCTTGAAGTTATCCTCAACAGACAATAAACAAATTTTTGATATTGGCCTTTTAATTGGACCAAACTTTGTGTTAACGACTGCTACTCGTATCTTACCATCTTTACCAGGAATTGTCTGATCAATTCTTCCTAGTAACCATTTAAATGGAGGTAAATGATCATCTTTAATAATAACTATTGTATTTTTCTTTATATTGTCCTTTGAAAAATACCATTTCGTTCGTTGTTGCAAGTGATTAAGATAGTCAGTTATCCATCCTTTCAATATAATCTGTATCATTTTAGTTAATTTTTGCCATCTTGACAATCTGCTTTCTGACAAGTCCAAAATTTGAGGTTCTATAACTGAGTTTATGGGTCTGCCTATTAAAAAGTGACCCGGCGTCAAGGATTCGTAATCTGAATGTTCAGACGATAAAGGAGAAAGAGGTTTCGAATTTAGTATTCCTTCAATTTGATCAATTACGGTTAATTCTTCGTAGTTTAGTTTAACATCGGAAATAGTTCTTTTAAGATGAAATTTGAAAGACTTGATTCCGGCCTCCCAAATTCCACCAAAATTGGGGGCACGAGGAGGAATAAATTTCCAAGAGATAGTTTCAGATGCCAAATACTTACCCAAAACTTCATCAGGGACAGTAACTAAAAAAGCAAGTTTCTTTAACTCTTTGTGAGCTCCTACAAAGTTAGTTGCACTGTCACTAAACAGACATGAGCTTTTGCCTGTACGCGAGAAAACACGTTTTAAACATGCAATAAAGGCTTCAGATGTTAAATCAAATACTATTTCTAAATGAATCGCTTTTGTAACTAAGCAGACAAAGATTGCTATATAAACTTTATGTAAACTACCTTCCCTTTGATTTCTCTATTTGATTAGAAAAGGGCCTGCAAAATCTATCCCTGTGTTATGAAAGGTTGGATTTGGATTTACATGTTCAGGAGGTAAATCGGCCATTAATTGATCTGAAATGATAGGTTTATGACGAAAACAAATTAAGCATTCGTGAACTGTTTTTCTAGCTAAGTCCTTGCCACCAATGGGCCAAAACCTTTCCCTAACAAAATGTAACAATGCTTGAGGACCAGCACGAAAATTTTTCAAATAATAATGAATAAATACTACCTTGGTAAGCTTATGATTTTTTGGCAATAAAATTTGATGTTTAGAGTCATAATTAATTGTGGCATGAGTTAAGCGACCGACCACACGTAATATATCTTTTTCATCTAAAATGGATTTAAAGTTTTTACCTGACTTTTGATTACTTTCTGATCTTGAAGTGATTTAATCTCCTCTGCAAATTCTATTACCTGAATCATTTTTGTCAAGTGCATTTCCGCATCTTGAAATTCAGTACTACTAATGGGGCCTGTTTTCTTCACTGGACCTTTCAGATCAGACAGAAACCTGAAAATAAGACTTAAGATTCTAAATAGTTTAACATAATTATTTGTTAATTCAAGAATGGTATTCCAAAACAAGTTTAAATTGCAGTTCAAATTAACGTCTAAAGGTTTTTTAAGTTCATCCTGATAAGCAGGAGAATCAATGAGAGTCTTGTCAAGTTCAAATAAAGAAGCATGACTAAGTTCTTTCTGTTCAGGACCATTCCACCACAAAGAAGATGTCACGAGTTCATGAGGATAAGCACCACGAGAAATCAGATCTGCCAGTTTATTTGCTGATGACACATGCTTCCATTGTCGTGGCTCTACTAGTCTTTGCATTTTGGAGACTCTATTTGCAACAAAGGTCTTCAAAAGATGAGGAGAAGTCTTCAACCATGACAGTGCTATCGTTGAATCAGTGCACATAATGATGTCATCTAAATGCATCTTCAATGAGTTACTAACTTCCGAAATTAGATGAGCCAATAAGAAACATTCACAAAGTTCCAATCTTGGAATAGATAAAGTTTTCAATGGAGCCACACGAGATTTGCTGGCTAGTAGATGAGATGACGAGCCGTGATCTTCATCGACACAAATCAAGTAGACAACTGCACCATAAGCGGCTTCCGAAGCATCTGCATATATCCAATGAGTGAAATCTTGCTTGGATGATTGGAGAGGATGCAACGATTAATTTTTATGTTCTCAACAGCCTTTAAATTTGAAACTATCTGTTGTCATTCGTGAGCAATAGTTCCAAAGAGTGGTTCATCCCAACTCAGTTTTTGAACCCATAATTTCTGTAAAAAAATCTTGGCTTTGGTGATTACCGGACCAATCAGTCCTAAAGGATCATAAAGTCTGGCAATTGTCGATAGAATGTCTCTTTTGGTATATGATGATTTCTCCTTGATTGAGACTTTAAAGCTAAATTCATCCTTCTGAGAATTCCATGTAATGCCTAAAGCTTTAACCACATTATCACTTTTGGAGGAGAATGAAAGCTTAGAGCTTGTAGAAAGGCAATCTAACAGTTCAGGAGAATTAGAGTTCCATTTGTGCAAAGTCATTCCACAACTACGAAAAAGCTGTATAAGCTGATTTTTCAATTCCCTTGCTGAGTCTAAGTTTGATGAACCAGAGATGACATCATCAACATAACAGTCTGACAAGACAGCTTTGGCAGCTTCAGGATATTTATGCATTTCGTCATATGCAACTTGCTTTATGCATCTAATGGCTAAAAATGGAGCACTTTTAGTACCATAAGTCACCGTTTTGAGTCTATATGTCACAGGTGAGTCGCTAAGGTTTCTCTTCCATAAGATTCGAAGTAAGTCTCTTTGGGATTCATCAACTAAAATTTGCCGGTACATTTTTTGTATAGCCACAATAACTGCAACTTGATGTTTTCTAAATCTCACAAGAATATCAAAAGTATCTTCTTGGACTGCTCCCGCTAAAAGTAATCATTCAAACTTGAGCTTGGGGCACTAGCATTAAACACAACTCTTAATTTTGTACTTGATTTCTCTGGTCTATACACTTCATGATGGGGAAGGTAATATTCAAATTCCGGTTTTGAATTATCATCGACCCTTTCCATATGGTCCAAATTTTCATATTCTGTTATGAAATCTTGATATAAATGTTGCAATGTAGCGTTTTTGCTAAGACGTTTAACTAATTGATTGAATCTAATATTGGCTAAGTGCTTTGAATCTCCTAATTGTTCTTCTTTCATAGGCATTTTTACGATAAATCTGCCATCTTCATTTCGTCTGTAAGTGTCTTTGAAATGTTGCCCACAGAATTCTTCTTCTTGGCTAAGAATTGGCTTTTCTTCACCAATATTTTCCACTAACCAAAATTTTTCTACCAATCTATCAATATTATCAACATTACCGAGAAGTCCACAATAATTCTGACAATTTTCAAAGGATGTTTTCAAAGAACCAGTAGCTATATAACCAAATACAGAATTTCTGAAAACAAGTGATTTCGTAGAAGATTTAAATTAGCCATTAATAAAAATGTCATAAAATATTTCTGCTCCTAAAAGCAGATCTATATTAGATGGAGTTGCAAATTCTGGATCAGCCAAACTGGATGTATTAGGAATATCTATATTTTCAATACTTAATTTTGTAGAAGGTACTAAATCTGTGACTTTATTTACAACTAAAAAATTTAATGAAGCAGAGAACGAATTATTTCCATTAAAAATAGAAGCAAAAGTACGAGATTTAATGTTTGAAATTTGCTCATTTAAACTAGAAACGGGAATATTTATTCTTTCCTTTTTTAAATTTCGACACTCACAGAATTCATTTGTAGCAAAATTTGACATTGATACTGAATCCAGAACAGCTCTTGCTTTAACGAATTGGCCATAAATATTTCTAACCCAAACAATAGCAGTTGAAAGGAGAACAGTTTTATTTTTCGAAAAAAGACACGCCGATAAGGCTTTTTCTGTTGATTCATTACTATTCAAAACAGCCTCATTTTTGCGTTTCTCTGGGGAGGGCGTAGTTTCACTTTGCTTTCCCCCACTTGTTGCAGACGACATGGATCCGTCATTCCGATGAAGAAGTGAATTATGTTTTGATTTGCAAACCGAGCAAAAGTGTCTAGACTGACATGAAGCTACTTTATGATTTGACTGTAAACAATTAATGCACAAAGAAAGCTTTTTAATCATTTCGTATCGTTCCATTGGATTTAATGCTAGAAATGTTTCGCGTTTAAAAATTACGTGATTATCTTTGCAAACCGGACACATAAATTTATTATTATTATTCGTTTTTGTCACTAGCGATCGAACTTTATTTGAAGAAAGTTTTGTTTTGTTTTTGCAAATACAGTTTTGTTTTGCATATTTTCTAACATCTGGCATCGCTTTTGAAGAGATGTCATGAAAGAATCCCATTCACATAAATCATTACTATTTAATGACATTTCAAATTGCTTACGTGATTCTTTATCTATTTTATTGAGAATAATATTAATCAGCAAAGCTTCGCTTAATTTATCCATAGTTAATTCCATAATTTTTAATGCTCTTAAATGTTTCTGAACTTTATTAATTAATGACTGTAAATCTTTAGGATTTTCATAAACTATTTTTTCAATAGAAAGTAATTGATTGATATGAGAATTTACAACCAATCGCTTATTATCATATCTTTCTTCAAGTGCCTTAAATAAGGAAGAAAATGTATCATCTATTGTTTGTATCTGCTTTGCATCACCAATTAAACAAGATTGTAAATAAAACAATTTCTGAGAATCCGTTAATTGTCTATCAGATGAAATTAAAGCTACAAATTGGTTTTTAAATAAATTCCAGTCTTCGAAATTGCCAGAAAATTTAGGTAATGTTATTTCAGGCAATTTATAATTCAATGAATTACTTCTTGTTCCTGAGATACTATTATTTGCATACTCATTATTTGCATTCTTACTACATAATGAAGTATAAAGACATTTTAGGCTTACCTGAACATTGGTAATATCCATCTCAATTTCTTCAAAAGTAGCTTCGATGTCTGATATTTCTTCATCTTTGCACACTTTGTAATAATCCAAGCGAAGTTCATCAATTTGTTTATTTAACTTTTGCACTTTTTCTTGCAATACTTCTATTTGTTCAAAACCAAAATCATCACTATTTCCACTGACAGACGACTTTAATTTCGTTATTTGAGCTCTAATACCACCACGTTTCCTGTTCAACGTAGTTATGTCTTCATTAGCCATTTTTTTTTAAATTCTAATTAACTGCGGTTCGACGGTGACCAATGTTTTGAGGTCGCTGGTTAGATTGTATACTAAATACAACTTTACATCAACAACAATTTTATTTCGTGGACTGTAATAAACTAAAATCTAAATCGAAAATGATAAATTCCCGACCATACGGGATCAAAACATGTATGCTACGCTAGGAGTTCGAATCTTAACTAACTAAAATTGAGCAGAAACAATTCGCTGTACATAACTTTGAAGTTGCGCAGAAATAAGGCGCTGTACATAACTTATATTGCCGCGTAGGAGGCAACAAAAACTGAACTGTAATTTACAAAAATTACTTCAACTTGCTAGTAGTTTTATTTGATTTTCATTTACTTCATACAGCTTAGGGAAAAGAGAGAAAGTAGCTGTGAGGGAAATCCTTCAACTGGCCACGCCTCGAAAAGGTGTTCACGGACTTCTTTGCGTCCAAGAATCCTGAGTTTTACCACGATCCCAACGCACAGCTGTGACTTTAGAAAATGTCCATTAGTATTGCCTCATGCTGCAGAAGCCGCAATAATGTAAAATAGCATAAAATATGCAATATCATGGGATTTATTTAAGAAACTCCCACTGACAATGAACATGACGTCAAACGACTCCTAATAAAGTGAGTGGGTTTTAAAACTTGGAATTGGAACTCTTTCTGATGATAATGTATTGAGTGAAGACGTTGTCGAGATTCCTTTGTCAATGATATGCAAAGGTAGTTTAGTGGATTGGACTTTTGGTAATAAAATCCAGCCTGGAAATATCAGTTAAATTAGTGAAAGGTCAATATTGTGTCCTAAAAATTCTCATGTAGGCAAACTAAATGATGATATCTTAAATATTATAGAAAGGAACGACACGACGTATTTAAGTGTTGATTCCGTTGTAGCTGATGATAAAGCGAGTGCCAACAACTTTCCAAAGGAATTTTTAAATAGTCTGTTGCCTTCTGGCATGCCGCCTCACAAATTTAGGTTAAAGACTGGAGCAGTTATTATGCTTTTAAGAAATCTTAACACCAGAAGGGATCTTTGCAATGGTACAAGACTAGAGGATATCCAATTGAAAAATAATGTAATAAATAGCTAAGTCTTTGACTGGCTCCTCTAAAAGTGAAATACATGTCATTTCAAGAATTGAATTGGCTCCATCTCAAACAGGGTTGCCGTATCAATTGAGACGTAGACAATTTCCTGTAAAACTTGCCTTTGCTATGACCATCCATAAGTCTCAGGGCCAAACGCTTAAGCGTGTTGGCATTTTTTTACCCGAGCCTGCATTTGGACACGGTCAGTTTTATGTTGCCTGTTCAAGAGTTTGTAAAAGAACGGACGTAAAATCAAAAATAATGGATGTTCCTCTGCAAGGCGAGCTTAAAAATAATGTAAAGATCTACACAATAAACGTTGTGTACAAAGAGATCTTAGGCATGTGAATTAACATTTCATTATTTAAATCACCTTTGTTTATTGAGCTAGCGGTGGCTCTTAAGAAATGTACCCTTTCATTGCACTCTACTTTAAGAAATTGAGCAAGTAGAAAGGGCGAAACCCGTGGGGCAATAAGCAAAGGGGCGTCCTCGCCGCCTGTCCTGGGTAATTCAGTTTGAATTAGCAGACACCTTTGCACAAATCATTTTAATTACAATTTATATTATCTAAAAGCGTTCAAATAATGTGTAAAGTTATTCACTCTTATTCTACTAAATGAACGTTGAGGAACCTATTGAACTGTTAAGCGACTTATCGCTTAGTTCAAATAAATAAAGACGTAGACTCAAGGGTTAAGTACCCTTTATTTCACTCAAAATAAGTTGAACAGTCAGGCCCCCTTCCTCGGTCTTACAACAAAGCCTCCGGTCGGGCTTGAACTCAAAAATAGGAAATAAAGACTAAACTATAACTAACTAACATACTTTGCCGAAGCTAACACAATTGTATAACGCAGTTGGCCCTTAATTTAAACTAGCCGGCAAATATCAAAATCCACGTAATACAAGGCCGAGCGTAACAGCTTCAAGAGAGATTTAGCCCGAAGGCAAACACGCACTACTCAGGATTCCTAGCTGTCTCTGGTGAAGTAAGTTGCACCTTCCTTAAATACTACTTCTAACACATTTGCATTCAACGCGATTCTAAAAACTTATTCAGGTAGGGAGTTGTAAGTGGAAATGAGAATTGATAGGAAAGCATTTTAAAATTAAAATAACTGTTATAAAATTAAAATATGCCTTACAAATTAAATAAAATGTAATTTCATTGTCAAGAAATAAAACAACAATTATATTTCACAGTTATATATAGTAAAGTGTTTAGAGCTTAAATTCAAATTCGTATGCAGAAATCTGCAGTAACCTCTAATTTTTATTAAAGATTATTTAACACAATTTTATTGAACACAATTGAAAATTATGAAAAACAGGAAAGATTCCCTAATGATAACAGATTTAAGTATTTTTTTTAAATTGATTCATTTACTTATTTTGAAATTCTATATTTTTCTTGAGAAACATTTCTGCTTGAAACCAATCAAACCCTTAGAAGTTTCTAAGAATTTCTTACTTAAAGGCAAGATTATCTTATAATAACAAAAATGGACATTTTATTCGGTAAATAAATAAATATATTGAAACATTTGGATTAGATAAATAGAAAATCTGATGTGTGCGCCACATGACTTCCTTGCACGGAATATTAAATTATACGCATTGTTTCTTGCATTTCATTTAAACTATTGGATTGAATTAAATCTACTTCGTCGATAGCGCATAAATCTCAAAAGAATAAATGCACTCTTTAAAATTCACTATATTTGTTTACCATAGCGACACTCTGGCGCTAGGTTCGCTTAACAGCGTTATATTTCGTTCATATTATAACTATGTCTAAGTCGTAACGCAATTAAGAGGCAATCGGCGTAGTACGGCCTTTACCAATATATTATAAATAGGGTACCTTTAATGATGAGTCGTATTATAACTCAGAATTCACAAAATTTATATCATTTGAAGAATTATCTAAGAGTATCTATCTTTTTTAGAGTTATCCATGTATCTTTTTCTTTCCCACAGGAGAAAAACAATACCAAGACTAACAATCCTCCACCTAAAAAAAGAAACGGAAAATTTCGTGATTAATTTTGTAAGAACCTAATTTGATACAGCGAATAGCATTGCTCAGACTTCAATAAAATTACAATTTTAACCATTTTTTCTTCAGAAAATTAAAATTTTAACGATACATCACAGCTGGAGAAGGAACCTTTACTTGATATTCAAAATATAATATGAATTATATGATCTTGATAAAATACTTTCCAGTGTAGAAGAGTTATCAAAAATGAATGCAAACAATGAATGTTGTGAACAGAGTAACAAAACTTTGTAAATAGAGTTGAACCAGTATCAGCTGGTATTGCAAGAAGAGTGATATCCATAGGATTTTACCAATCATTCAATGATTCAATGATAGAGAGAGGGAAGAATAAGTAACACGCAGATAATAATATAACAAGAACAAGTTACTGTGGAGTTTCATGTATAGGGAGATAGACATCCAAGTCAAAACATTGAGATTCAACTTGATAACGTCATGACCAGAGATGTAATTTAGCCGATTTGTACCAGTATAACAAAATCACTCCTAATGTGTGTTTAGTTCGGGAATCAATTGTTAAAATTAAACTGTAACTTTTATTTACACAATTTATTCCTCTTAAGTTATTTGCTCTTATCCCTTATTTAGCCATTAAACTGGTTGTAAAATTATCTTCATTCTACTTTTAGTCACAAACTTGCTATATTCAACATAACCACAGGCAATACTTGCCATATTCTCTGAAAAATATCAATATGGATTTCAGAAAATTGAATTCACTAAACACTTGCCAAGAAAAATATTTAAAAAATTTGATTTTTAAAAATTTTTAAAATTACTTTTTGTAAATCTTACATTAGAGTATACTGTATGTCTCGTCTCCCAAACCATTGGAATTACTTTTTTTCTGAATTATAACGAAACATTTTTTGAATTATTATTTTTTTCCTATACTCCTTACAATAATTAGCGTTAATAATCAGAAATTCAGCAACTTATCAATTTCCATACACCGACTTTTGGATCAAGAGTTTCTGTTGATCAACAGTAACACAACATTGGAAATAATATTACTTGCCTGAAGCTAAAGCATAACATGGATCTTAACAAGTAATTGAAAATTCGTGGATACAAATAATGACCGATTTTTAAAAACCAGTCCAAATTGAGCTAGCTTTCAGAATGAATTGAAGAGAACAATGGCAAAACGTGTGATTATCTTCCTAACAATGCCGAACAATTTAGCTATCACCATAAAACGCTTACGTGATGGATCAGGGGGGAGAATTCTGTGTGATCCTTTTCGAAAGAAATTGCCTCACGGCAGTCTTGCACTGTATTAAGTTTTAGTTTTAACGCGAGTACATACAGCTGATTAGCTCTTGAAGGACTGAAAAAAAATCTCATTTGCAACTATGCCCTTAATTGAAAGCTTCTATCCCTACACTGCACCGTGACAGCAGCGTGGAAATGTAATTTATGCTAGACAAAGAAACAATCCGTGTTCTATTACATGCTTCTCTTAAACAAACCAGAAAAGGAAGTGTCTTTTCTTAGATAAGCAAGTCTAGTCGGATGAACTTTGTTCATTGAGTTGTTATGTTTTTTTTCTGTGCTCGGTGAAGACTATCTCGAACATCGTCAACCAGTAATACCGAGGATTAGTTGCCCAGTGTTTTATCCTTGCTGAAGGTTAATTTGACTCAAGTAAGCTTTTAATTTATTTCAAAGCAGACAATTACCGAAATGAGAAATATCAGTGCTTGCTTAAGTACATTTTCTAGGAACATTATTGGCAAGCTAAATTAACTATCAGTCTTAGGAAAACAAAGACATTTGTTTGTTAATAAACACCGTTTCAGAAAGTACATTTGAAAATAATTACTATTTATATCTGAATCAGAATTTCTCAGTGATTTATCTAACATCTTTCTTTACATTATATTTTCCTAACTCGCACATATATACGTATTGTTACGGATTTTGTGTTAATTTAGCTATTTTTAGTAGAATTGTATTTAAAATTGTTTTATTCCCCCGTGCAGTGCAGCGCGTGACGAGTTTTAAGAGAAAGCTTCGCAGAAAAAATAAAAAATACAAGAGCACGCGCATTTAATAAATAGATACCCCTTAATTTATATTTAAATTGAATGAATGTAAATGTGTATTAGCTGTAACTGTAATTCTTCTCTTTTGCTTTTCAGAAACCTCGAGAAAATAAAAATTACCAGAATGTTCTCGTGCAAGATTAAAAAGCCGTAGAAAAACATCTCATGTTTACTTAGTTCTTGTTGTTGCGAATTCGCGGTGAGATCGGATTAGCTTTCTCTGCATTTTGAATCTGTGTTCTGTTTAACGTTTTAGTAGTTTAAAATATAACAAATGAACGCTAAGTGCACATTTTTCTGAAGGATACAAGGAAATATCTCGCATAAAATACTGTAATAACTTGCTCTACTTCCACTTTGATGTTCTACTTTTATTTTAACCTGTGTCAAATAAAAGTAAGTAGTAAGTCATGTCGTTTAGGTACTAAAAACCGAAAGGTAACACAGAATTCATACAATTCATAGAATTAATGTCTAATTAATTCATACAATTCTGCATAAGTTAATTGCTTTCACCTTTATTTATTCCAAGGAATAAAGCGTTATTCCAAGGAATATAACGATCAATTGCACTAAATCTCAAATAATTTTATTATTTCGTTGTATAACTAATTTATAACCGATTAAATAAAAGCTGTGCTGTGGTGCTGCTGATGTTCGCACTTTAGGAAAATGAATAGGTTGTCTCAATAATGAGATTATAAAAAAAGAAAAAATGCAAAAATTTAAGCAGATTTAAACCGTAAACAGCAGATCAAAAGGTGGTAATATTTTCCAACTGCATAGGCGAAAGCGAACCGCATCACTTTTGAACCAATCAATATCTGATAACGGCTGTTTCGTAGATCTTCAAATGCGCTTGAATTCCTTGGAAAAGTATTGGAAATATTTCTTTATAGACACCTCAGTTTTAGAGTTCATTTAACTTTTGAAAACGGTCAGTTTTCTTTGTTACGAATAACGGAAATCTATACAACAAAATACGTGCATAAATATTTTTGAGTGTCTCCGTGAGGAAATAATGTCATTGCAAATATTTTTTCACCACTCTATTAAAGGACTCTTTAAAAAATGTATAGCTTTAATTTGATATTTTGCACTGTTAGTTTGAAAACCTTTTTGTATTAAGTATAGGATATTGCTCATGAGTAAGAATTACAAAATATATTGTTACGAATTTTGCATAATGTAACATGAAAGGCTTCAAGAAAAATAAAGCTCTGCTGGAAAAATGAGATTACAAAGGTCTGTTTAACATTGATGCAAATTTTGATAAATGAGCGAGATGTCGTAACGCTGGCAATGTTTCGGTTACTAATTGTTCGCCAAATTTGGCGACCATATGGCTATATTTTTGCCCAATCGCGGCATAACTGTAATTGGTATTGTAATTAATCCCTATATGTAACTGTAACCGTATTTGTCTCTTATAAGCAATTTTAACCGCATAAGCTTTCCAGTAATTTCGAAAAATTGAAGGTGCTAGATATTTCTTGGCGACCGGTTTCGAAACTATATAAAAGCTAAGAGAGCATCAGTTCTGAGTTTTCAGTTCAATGCTGAAGTCGGAAAATTAACATATCTCCTCGCGAGCTTCGCTCTTTGGATACGCTTTGCATTATGTTTGCATTATGCTTGCTTTGCATTATGTTTGCATTATGTTTGCTTTGCATTATGTTTGCATTATGTTTGCTTTGCATTACGCTTTACATTATTTGTGACTACTGATTGCGCTCTATCCTAATGGGAAGAGCTGTGCGAGTACTTTGTGGAAAATTTCAGAAACCTAAAGTGTTTATTTTAGAAAAAAACAAATTTTATCAAGCAGCCGCCTATAGTTGTTAGCTACCCTGTCTGCCGTAGCGATGGACCCGGGTTCGAATCCTGAAGAAGGCATGGTTTTAACTGTTCGTCCCGTCACAGGAGGCAAAGAGTGGCCACTAATTAGGTGTTTCCATAATGCAATGACCGCTATTTTCGGCCCTTGTAGTGGCGCAAGTCTAATGGCTATTAAATAAAACTCCCGACTATTAAAAAATATATCAAGCTATCATTGATTCTGTAGGCATACAATCTATTACGAACTGGTAAGCATATAACAATATTTATCACAATCTGTTTCCTTTTTGAAACAGTACTGAAAGAAAATAGACTAAACATAGGCTTTAATAATTTTATTACATATGGCTACACACGTACCTACTGTAAAATTATTTAAAATTAAAATTGCTTCTATTGTTACATAAAGACTGAAAATTACTTATATTATAACACGACTGTAAAGTACTGTTATAAGAATTAAAGTATTATGTTAATATGGAATGATAAAAAAATTAGTATTGAAAGAAATGCAGATATAAAATGAAAAATGAAAAAGCATAAAATATAAAAAAAAAAGGAATTTCATTTCAAAGGGCACTCAACTTATTTCTTATACCTTGTATATTAAAATATTAATGAATTAATTATATCTGGGAATCAAATATAAGGGGACTAGATCAGTATTTGTTGTTGCTGATTTTACTTTTGTATTTATACTCATAACTAACTATTGAATGAAAGATCTATTATAAACATTAAAAGATAAAGTTACTGCGAATTGAAGAAGAATTAAGGTTTGAAAGAAAATGTGGATTTAAAACAAGTAAAAATTTACAGAATCTATGTATTTTTAAGTGGGAAAGATATTAACTGACTAATAAATAAAAAGAAAACAACATCAAGAAATACAGAAAGATAAAAATATCAACAAAATATTGCATAGTGAAGACTTTAAAAAAATAAATTGAAACTATTTATGCTAAATTATTTCAACAGGAGAAAAGAACCTAGCTATGAAATATCTAACATTTGTTTCTACTATAAATCTACTTACTATAATCTAATATCATCTTACCTATTAAAATTATAATAGCTAGGAATAAGAATAAAAATGTAATGAAAATAATAATTTTTATTTAGAATTTTCGATATTCAATTGATGTGATTTCAGAGTTAAAATTTTAGATATTTACTTTATGTGATTTCAGAGTATTGATTTGGAAATAAAGTAACAACCTAACTGAAGAAATACGAGTTTATTCGTAGTTTATTTCAGGTATAGGGCAATTTGACATCATAGTTTGCAGTTAAATTGTGATGGCTAAAACGTATCAATTCCTGTGACTACACATCTGATCTATTTGATATTGTGCAGCTCCTTCTTCCTTCTTGTATCAAAATAATGTAATATGCAAGTTAGCACTAACAGGAAGAATGCAAAAGATAGGTCACCTATTAATGCTACTTACATTATGAGCGCAATAAATGAACATCCATATTTCTCTGAGCAACCGCAACCTAATAAATCCTTGGTAATTTTATAGATGACGGATATTATCTTTTCTGAATGATCAATTTCGGTTAAACTATAAAAATATTTCTTTTCTTAGAAACGTGTTCATATAATTTCATGCTTTGTCATCAACCTAACAGCCTTTTGCAAATTAAAATTGTCATATATCTATATACTTATGACCGTCAAAATTACTTTTGTCATTTATTTAGATTACTCGAAGGGTATTCTCTTGAACTGAGAATGTTACTTTCACATGTTACTTAAGGCGACAAAATACAATATGATTCATATGAATGTGATGCATTTTATTATTGTATTTGAATGAGAATCAAGCTAGCAAAAATTTATTATACCACAGGTACAGAATACATATGGATGCTACTAATCATAGCAATAAATTCTGAACTTTTTCCCAAAGACACAGCTGAGATCATATTATTCGTCGATCACGATATTACTGTCGATCTTCGTCGATCTTACGCGATCTTTGTTAATCATGATATTACTGTCGTATCAGTACCATTGATTTTGTTACCAGTTTCAAGTAATACGTTGGGCCCACCAGCGGCCGAGCGGTAAAGTCGCTGAACACTGGTAGTTCGGTCCGAGGTTCGAATCCCGCGAACGGGCTAACTGCATGGGCGTTTTCGTGGTTTTCCCCATGTGTAACGTGTATACGAGCCAGTTCCCTTAGAAAGTCCTCCACGAAGGCATCCCTCCTCTTAGGCAGATAGCCCTCGAGGCTTTGCCATAATCACACACACACACACAAGTAATACGTTGTACCGTTTATTATGTGGATAATATCCTTCAATGAACCTGTTTATTTTACTACCATTGTATCATTTTTGTTGATGTTTTTGCTAGCTACATATAGTACGTAGTACCATTGTACCAGTCTGTTGATTTTTGTCGATAGTTTCATATAATATGAAGTGTCATTGTATGAGAGATGCTGATTTTATTGGTAATTTTGAATAGAATGGGGTACATTTAAGTATAGAGTATCGTTGTATCATTGTTGCTGTTTTAGTGGATAGCTTCAGATAGGAGATTTAGCATACACTATTTACTTCGAAAAAAGAGTTATAACTCAATCAGTACATTAAACGTATTACATGGATTACCGTTCCAATTATATTTTACGTTTTAAAGATTTCCCGATTAATTATCGTTCGGAAAACTTGATGTATATGTATATTTCTAATTAAGAAATAAATCAATTAAGGTCAAGTAAAAATAGACGACATTTGAATTTTTGTACGAATCACATAAAAATTATGTCAGTAAAAATCCTTTTCTTATCTTAATTGATTAAACTATATATTTTTGGATCCCCAAAAAATATTCTTAAATATAAAAGTATTATTCACATTCCACTACAGATTTCTAAGAAATAACTTTCAGGTCAAGGAAAAAATATTTCAGAAGCATGGGAATCAGATTCCCATTAGTAGAAATGCTAAACATCGAAAGTGTGCATTTAACGCATTTTAATTATTATAGAACATATAACATTAGCTTTTTGCTCTTCCTTTCTTGGTATAAAATGTTTTAGGACCTACAAATCGATGTTTTATTCAGGACCAATTTTGCAAATTAAAGACCCTGTATTTAACATTTAGGAGGGTAAAAATTATTAGTTAGAATAGGAAGCTTAGAAACCATATAAATTCTGTTAAAGTTACAAAATAGTGTAACATGATATTACATCAAGTATAAACCGCTAAAAGGCCTAATAAATTTTATTAATTGCTTGAACAATAGACCAGTTATTTAAGATGCTTATGACCAGTTATTTAAGATATATTTAGTCAAACAATTTTTCCAATACCCTATAGGGACATCATAAAGGGAAACCAAACAAATTTTGTACAATATAAGCATGCTGGCTGGAAACAAATCCAAGATTAACAAACTTTGCATTCTAAAAAGAAAGCTATGCTTTGAAAAAAAAATAGTAAGTTTCAATCTGGGAGATGAGAAGAAGAATGGTTAGAAATATTTTCACATTTTAACCATAACTGATCTTGCAATGAAGATTAAATTCGTCACATATAAAATTTTCTCAAGTTCTCATTAAATTACTATTCTCAGAGAAATATGGATGTTCATTAATTACGCTCATATGTGAGTAGCATTTATAGGTTATCTATCTTCATTACATTCTATTAACCTCTTAGAATGGTCACCTCTTCAGTCTTACAATTACAGATTTGAGAAAATGTAACTAAGAAAATGCCAAAAATTAATCCACATGGGTTATTTTCCCACTTTTCTTTCTTACAAAAATAAGCTACTTATTCAATGAACGTAGCTGAAAGCTACAATGAATTGTAACAGCTACAGTTTATTGAACAGATATTACTTTTAATTTTAAGGCAATAAAAATTATTTGACCTTACCCATAATTTAACGAAAATCACAGTTTGCAAAATTTTCTTTAATACTGGTAAACTATATTTAAGGTTAAATGAATGTAAGAGTTCAACATACCAGATATCTGAATTTCGATATATCAAACGATTTTAGAAGCTGTTAGTTCAAATATCCTTAAGAATATTCCATAAAGTAATACAGTGAAAATCAAGATACATTATTGTATTACAAGTTATTATTGTATTACACTACAAATTATTGTAGTGGGGTATAAAGTAAACAAAGCTTTTCTCATATTCGTAATATTTAGCTTTTCAGAAGTTCAGTGTTGGCTGAAACTAATTAATAAACTTAAACGTAGTACTCCTGTTACCTAAACATATAAATTATGCTTTCAAACGTGCTTTGCGGGCATCAGAATAATTTCGGGAATACCTTATAATTTCGCAACAAGAATTAATCACTTAAGTCTTACACTGAGCAAGAAAGCATTTAACTGAGAAATTCAACGATGCTTTCAGGTTTTCAGTCCATTTTGAAAGACTGCATTATCTTTGCAAATTAAATTCCGTCTATGGAAGTTAGCATGCAACTTAACTATTCTTCCAGGTTTAATAGATAATAGTTTTGAATTTTCCTGACATTTATGAAGCTTTGAATTTACGAAAAGTTCAAAGACAAACAATGCTCACGTTCTAATCAGAGATGGAAAGATCCTCGCAAACCTAAAATATAACTATTGGCATATGCGTTATATTATGTCTCAAAACCTTGTTTTCATATATATTCACACGCTACATATTTATCAGAGAAGACACAATAGTAAAACACATATTGACGTTAGAAATGTGCTTAATATTATTTTCTAAACTTTTTTGTTTTTACTATAACTTATAGTTATGTTATGCTACCTTGCATACTATCCACTTCCCTTACTAAGTGCTGTCGCTACACAAAATATGAGATATTTAGCTTCCAGGCGCCGCCATGCATAGATGCAATAGTATTAACTCGAAGTATTGCCACTCAGCAAATATAAAAAATTAATTTATCATTTAAAATGTAATTAGTCTATTATGTTAAATAGTAATCGAGTAAAAATATATAACATATTAAATAAAATGAGCATTGTAAAGGTTGTGTAAGACAAGAAAGACTGTTAGGCGATGTCAGTTTTAACGTGACACGGTCAAAACATTGAAAACTCGCTGTGGTTAAATCTTCGGTGCCGCCTTCTTCACCATTATTTAATTAAAAAGCATTCTGTTAATGGCTTATTAATAAAACTAATCAAGGTTGTCCGCAAACGATTAGTAAAACAAATGAAATTAAAGAAAAAAGATAAATTTTAAACAAATTAATAACCTAATTTTCATTACATTTAGGCATATTTTCTTTTTTGTTTTATCAGTCTTTTCTCTAAGTTAGAACATGCAACCAATAAATTTTTAGATTTTTTAAACACTTAAAGAGAGCAGATAAAATACATTTAGTCTGAATAAATTTGTTTGCTTAAATCTGAATATATCATTGCTTATATACTGTTCGGTTATATCGAGGTTCAAAATAAAAGGTTTTTCATGATATACATTTGAATTTGCAATTTTTACGGCATAACTTTCCTAAGGGTGACTAAACTATTTTAAAAGGGTCCTCAGTCAGTTATCGGAGGCTTCGCCTGCTATAATTACACTTGAATAATCACAGACTTTATAGCATAGTGTCATTTCAATACCTTATGTATATTGCCTCATTACAACAAGCACAAGAAAATTCCGGCGTGCCACAAAGACCGTAACATCGAGAAACCGCTCCATCATACTAGTGAGGTTATCACTTATCTCGGGAGGAAATGCCTGCATTATCTGATGCAAGCGCTTTCAAACGTGACTTATGGGCAAAAGTTTATCTTAATTAAATTACAGGCTTTAATCATGCACTTCCCCTGTATATAATCTAAATTACAAAATTGTATTAAGTGACAGATGTTACAGATAGCATTTTTAAATTTTTACAGAAAGGTAAAACATTTGCAATTCGCTAAGCGAGATATATTACTATGTTCCAGTTTTAAATAAACTCCTCCTTTCATTAGTTTTCCTTTTACGTTTTCATGCCATTCTCTGCTAATAACGTATGAAATAACCTGTGACAAAGAACGATCCAAATAATGCCTTTAAAATAAATTGCAAGATGCAAAACATATGAAATTTTTATTGCAAAAAATCTAGGCATTCCTTCCATGCTTGCCTTTGTGATGTAACATCTAACTAGCAACTGGTAGAAAAATTATTCGATTCTCGGCGAAGACACAATTAATTTTGATGTGTGTTGCTCTGAAAGAAGAAAAAAATTCAGTGGCAATCGAATTAAAACATGGTTGATGATAAATCGGCATTAGTTGCATTTGGTAATTTTACCCTAATGCATGCACAGGGGGTGTACGAAATCACAGCCTTTACACTGTGCAAGCCCTTGTAGTACATTGATTAACAGACTCAACAGTTATCAACTAAAAGATCCACTACTCGATCATCGTGAAGGCATCATTAATTTTTAATGTATCTTTCTCAGAAAATTCCAAATAGTCTTCACAACAAACGTTGGGAAGCGAGTTTATTTGACACAGAAAATAGCCACTTGTTACTGTGATGCTGTAGTAGTCGATGTTTAGCTAAATGCAGAAGTGCAAGGAAATAACCACTGAAAAGAATTAGGAACAGTTCATCAAATCTGGAATTGTTATTTCATGAGTTCTATTTCTAGTTACAACAAACTCATTATATGAATTGCATAGTGTAGAAAATAAATAATCTTGCTTCAGTACATAACGTAAATATCTCTTTGTCTAATCAATAACTCACAAATAAGAAATTCTGAATTCATGAGACGTTGCGTAAGCTTTCTGCAGAGGAACATCATTCTCTTTTCCTGAAAACGAAATTGCTAAGCTTTGATCTTAGGCATTCTTTTTTAAAATTGTTGTTGCCAAAATAAAGATTTTATTTTCTAAAGAAAATTAATATTGCCTGCCAACAAAAACATCTGTAAGTTGCGTGACACTCACTTCTTTAAAATCGCTTTCATGTGACATTTAAAAAAAAATATTCTATTGTCAGGTACCTAATTGTCAGAAACAGATGTTTAAAGGGACAATATCTTTTAACTTCTGCTTTAAGAATACCTTAAAAACTCTTAAACTACTAAATGAATGACTTTAAGATTTTCCCAATATATTTTACAAACACGCAGCTATAACTTAAACGAATAAAAACAGGTATTTTTATTATTTTTATTGCATTGGGTGTCGTTAGAAAATTTAAAGCAATAAATACGTTTTATATATTTTTCATAATGCTAAAATTGTCATATCAGTCTGGGTCTTTAGAATGTTTGAGATTGTTATGAGAAGTTATATACATAAATAACAATCTAAAATGGTTGGTATCAAATAGGATACAAGAGAATATCGCAAACAGTTCCTAGCCGTAAAACCAACTACAAAACAAAATATCTGAAAAGCGAGCGACATGACAATCGAATTAATCGTCAGCTAATCAGCGATAGACGGCTTCCATCTCGCTGTGAGTCAACGAGCTCAGTTAATGCAAATGTCTTGATATACAGAAAATAAAGTTTGTCCCGGTTAGATATAAATAATTTGTATTTAGAATGTTTCATTCATTTTCTAGCCACACACTTATGAAGATAGTACTTTCATTATGGCAAAGTTAAACCACATCTATATATTCTAAATTTTTGAAAAATCACTCTCCACATCAACATATTTTAGAAAAAAATGTTCGATTTGTATAGCTGTGCGTTGGTTACTGTTGCATTTGTTTCATAGGCAGACGTCTTACTTATAAAAATTAGCTGTCTTACTGCTTGAGCTGAATCAAATGTTACGAATAAACAAGCGCAGTCACATCTCTTGCGCAAAGCATAAATCATTTGCCTGCTTTTAAAAATTATAAAAAATCATGCTAAATTACGCTGGATGCTTTTTGAAACTTACTGAGACCTCTCAAGTGAGGATATTTGTTTGGAATTTATACGTCCTGTTCAATTAGTCGGCTGAAGATATTACTTTCCAGTCAGCAGCTGTTGCAATTACAGCAGCAGCTGATTGTATTTCAGCATCGTGTGATTACTTAGCGTACAAAAACCATTAGCATAAATGTTAGAAAGTGTACAAATTGTCGCAGCATACCAAACTCAAGCTCTTTCCTTTACGAGGTCCGCGGGTTTCTGTTGATAATCTTAGTAATGACGTATTTTACATTTATTTCTGCTTAATACTTTAAATGACGAATACATACAACGATACATTGAGCGTCTCGTAAATATCGATGAACTTATTACCAAGCAAATATAAAAATTTCATGATATTACAAATGTATTTTTTTTTATTTTGTATAAATTCTGAAAGATTTGCAGTGCCGCTAACAGTTTTTCTAAAGTATTTCATAAGGCCGTTTTTACTGTTTCTGAGAGACTAGCCAAAAGAAGTCTTAGAGTCGAGGGCCCCCAAGCACATTACTATTATTCCCACGTTATACCTATTCCTTAAAGAAAGATGCATCTCTTGATTTTAGAGAAGATTTTTCCTGCTCGAAAATGATTATATCCTGTGTCAACAAACATTGTTACTTGCCCTTTATTTCACAACTGTTAACAGTGAACATATATACTTTCAGTTACAAAAATGTTTTAAGTGATGCAAATATTCATGTTTTGGCATTTTTTAATTTATAAAAAACACTTTACAGACATCATGAACTTCAACTTTGTATACGTTTCCCCAGTTCACATATAATTTGCACGTAACTAAAAATTAAATGTAATATTAGGAAATGGTCTCTGATGTTAATGAATTATGTGAGAAGCATTAATATGTGGACTGTGATAAAAAATGCCTTAAAGAATATTAAAGTTTTAAGTGATCTTAATGTTTACCTAAGAATGTAAATGCTAAGCATCCACTGAAAAGCAAATCTCTAAATGGAGAATTAATCCCTATATTGTTTTTAAAAAACAAAAATTAAGCACAAAAAATAATTTTCTCCTAATTAGTAATCAAAACATTGTATTTCAGAAGCTGACGGAAAAAAAAATTCTTATAGCTACTGTAAGATCAGATAGTAAAACATCAGAAAGTAATAATAAATAAATGAAAGATAGCCAGTCTTAGAAAAAGCTGTGTTTGAAAGTATACAATAACAAAGACAGAAAATAAATAAATAACTCATGAAAATTAAAAACGGTTTATGCTAATGAAAAGATTAGAAATTAAAAAAAATCATAAAAGGAGAAATTTTAAGGCGATAAACATTTTTCAGTAACAGAATGGTTTTAGTGTGATATTTAATCGAAAGTTTAGAAGTGAAAATATCGAGGCAAAAACGTCGTGGAGAAAACAACGCAAAGCGAAAACATCATCGTACGAAACATTGTAGAAGAAACGAAAGAAAGGAGGAAAGATCGCAGATTTAAAGAGCGTATTATAACACACAATCTTAGAAAATAAAGCTGTTCAAAAACGTCGCAGTTTTAAAACATCGTTGAAGACATTACTGCAGTAATTTTTTTTTTTTTTTTTTTTTTTTTTTTAAAGTAAAGCACTTATAAATTATCGCATGACGATAACATCATGGACATGTGTTTTCATGCTTTAAAAACAGTAAATGTTATATTCGCTTAACGATTTGTGAGCTCCAGAAGGAATGAGGAATATTTTTACCTACGTATTTCATATTTTTGGTCATTAGTTAATAAATCTCTTTTATAAAAATGTAAAAATGTAATGGAGTTTTTCACGATATATTTTTGCATGAAAAACTATACAGTTTCATGAAAGAGATTAATGGATTAATGACCTTCAGTATTTAACTACTTAAATTTAAAATTCCTTTAAATGTTATGCGTGTCCTTAATTTTTTTCTCATTGTCAGCTTTTAAATGCTTAAGGTTTCTTCTTCCTTTTTAGCAAAAATTTATTAGTTTCTCAAAAACATAAAATGCACATGTAAAAATATAGCTCATTCCGTCTAGCTCTCGCAAATCATTATGTTTAAAGCTTGAAAAAACATGTCTGCGATGTTATATCGTCATGCAATGATTTGTAAGTGCTTTATTTTTTCGCTATAGATTTTAACGACGATGTTTCAAAACTTCGATGTTTTTGAACCGCTTTATTTTCAACGACGATGTTTTATATCACGATGTTTTCTCCTTGCTTTCTTTTCTCCTACGATTTTTTTACGACGATGTTTTCGCCCTGTCATATTCTCCGCGGCGTTTTCGTCCGCGTTGTTCTTGCCGCGATGTTTTTCGGCGGACTACCTGCTCTCAGTAGCTACACATAATTGTGTTCATAAAATAATCATTTTTGAACCCTTTCAATATAATTTGCGTTGCATATACACTAACTTCTAACGTGTGATTGAGCAGGTATGTACTACTTGTTGATCCTTTTTCATAAACTTTGCTATACAAAATTATCAGAGATAAAAATCTAGCGGATTTAAGTCACGTGATCGTGGTACCCATACTTATACCCCCATATCTGATAATATTAGTTCCAAATGTGCTTCTGTGTGTGTGTTCTAAAAATTAAGGCTCACCGCGGCCGAAGGATAAATCCGTTGAACACTTGTAGTTCCACTTCTATTCGATTTTAGGCGAACGGACAAGCTGCATGGGTGCTTTTGTGCTCTTACCCATATGTATGTAATATGGATGTAAGACAGTTCAATTTAGAAAGCCTTTACGAAGATATTCCTCCTTTTAGGCAGATAGTCGTTGTTTGCTTTGCCGAGCATTATAAAAATGATAATGGAAAATATTCTGAAAATGATGACCAAAAAAAAAATAAATAAATAAATAAATAAATAACATTATGAAATTTTAACAGAAAAATATATTTTAAATGTGACAAATGTGTGTGATGTAAACAGGTTTTTACAGTTCATTTACAGTTAATTTTTATTTGCGAGGATTTATTTTCTTTTTACTTCTTTGCATTATCAAATTCCACGAAGACATACATAAAAATTTTTGAACTGAATTACTTAATTACTATTAAGAGGTTTATAGAATGTCTTATATAAATGAAATGCATTTGTGTAAAGTAATAATGATGAGGCCGGTCACACGGTGTAGTGGTTAAGGGAGCCTATTGCGGTACCGAAGAACCCGAGTTCGAATTCTGGAGAAGGCATGTATGTTGGTAAATGTATAGTGTTTTTGCGGCATGGCGTACTCTAAATATATGACGAGCCGAAAGTCCTCTGGTGTGGTTGATGTTAGGGGAGAGGGGTGGGAGAGCCTCGGACCACCCCCTAAATGCTCTTCCTCAAAACTGGGGTGGAAGTTTAAGTACAGCCTTTTTAAGACTCTGACAATCATTCTTCCATGGAAATACATGGACAACACAACAGCAGCAGTAGCAATAATGGCAAGCTTAAATTATATAAAATATGATGTAATAATACATTTTCTGTCTGATTTAAAATATCAAATCGGCAATATTAATTAAATTTTTGATTTAGTTTCTTTAACTGACTGAGGAAAAGCATTTGAGAGAAGGTGCTTAGTGTCTTTAGATCTCTAAATGTCATAGTTTAAAATGCCGCTTCTCGATATGTTTCAGAACTGAGAGGTAAAAATCCTAATCTAAGTTTTATTAATGAATTTTTAAAATTAGCAGCTAATTTGCCCCCCCCCTACTAACCGTTGACCTGAGACAAGTGCCGCATTTGCCTCACCCTTGTTCAGGCTCTGGATTTCGCCTTCGTAAAGCAAAGGTCCGTTCGCGCCTATAATCTTAGTAAATCTGAAACAATGCAATTTATATTAGTATGATCCGATTACTACTGCTAATTGCAAATGTAATTTAATGAGACCAATTAAAAAGCACATGTATAAAAAATTTAAAATCTACAGTTTTTATGTTAAAAACGTTTCGCTCACTTTCCACAGTACCGCTGTAACATCCGAAATAAACCACTGAAACTCCTATCGCCGAAATAGTTTGATTTGAAATGAGTGGTGGCTGCCACGGATGCAAAATATTCTCCCCACCCCTCTCCGCATCTTCTACTATGCGATACATATTTTTGGATAACTGCCAAGTGCTTTTGATCTCCATCAAAACCAGTCGCTTATTTACCCACTCATTTACTGTTACTTTTTTTAAAGATGCCACGGGAAAAATGTATATAAACCACGGGAAAAATATAAATGTTTATTTTCCGAAAAATATTTGTGAACCAACCATTAAAATATGCTTAATTTCTCTAGCAAGAATACTTTCTCTTTATTACATCTCTATGAGTTCAGTGGGAAAACCTGACTATAAATACTTTAAATCTACGGGCTCTTTATTTTATTACTTACATTCATACGGGATTTATTTTAACATACATTTTTAAATATTAAGAAAACAAAATTTGAAAAAATCAGCATGTCGTTAAAACTTATCGATACGTTTAGTTTCCTGGCATCTCAATCAATTTCAAACTAATTAATTAACAAAAAAGTAATATCTGAAAGCTTTCAGATTTTATATTGAGTTCAAACGGGCGTTTTCTTCATTTACGGACTCATATACCGCAAGACATTTCGGCTAACACCACATTGAGCTAAAAATATTTAAAAACAGCCTATTTTTAGAATTTCCGATAGACAATCTCGCTTGCTCAAAATATAGCCAAGTATGGCGCTTTCTCACCAGATTTGGCGACAAAGTTATACTGAACCATCGCCAGCTTCATGATTTCTCGCCAATTTTACGAGATAGCTATTTAGTCAATTTTATACTTGTTTCTTTCATTTTATAGAAGAGATACTACAGTTTTACATACAATTTCACTAAAATTATTTAAACATATTTAAAATCAGTAACAATAAATTACTGCACAGCGGCCAATGCGTTCTACACCTAGAACCTAAGCAGCTTATGCAATCAGTTTTGAAGAGAAGGCAAGGCTGTCCGAAATTAATCCATTGACACTTAAGTATCATCTCTGACACCTCAGACTTTACAGGTAGTGTGTTTTAGCGAATTTCATCTCGTTAACTTCTTCGTAATTTTGTACTACAATAATTTTTAAACTGCGCTAGAACGAGTAAGTTATATAATTATTTCTTTAAGTATATTCCTCTGCATTTTTTGTATATGTTTTTAAGCAATTTGTTAATTAATGTCAACTAGAAAATGTTTTGCTCTGCACAGTGTTGCCATTGCTCGCTTAGAAATTGTTGAGTTTCTTAATCAGAAGTTCGTTAAAATTTTGCAAAATATGAAATAGACAATAAAATTAATTCCAGATTCCAAATTCGGGCTTCCAGATTCCAAATTCGGGCCCATGTTAGGGTGGAGGACAATGTTATTCCAAATTTGATGATTCTAGGTTCATTTGTGTTTTCCCAATGCGAGAAACGTATAAATTCAAGTAGATTCTTCTTTATTTCGTTTCTTTAAATATAATACAGGATGATACTATTTGGTGGTAAAAATCTGAAATATGATTCGGACATTTAAAGTGATTCAACACAAAATGTCGCTTTGAGAATAATAGCTTTTCAGGGCAGTTAATCTCAAATCTCATTGGGCTAATCTATTAATTATAATTATTAATTATATATATATTAGTACTATATTAATATAACTTAATGGCTATTAATCTCATTTGGGCTAAAATTTTTAAAAACAGTAACATTTATGTAACAAAAATGCATTTGCAAACAATAATACAAGTAATGGACTTCTGCAAGCATTTTTTGTGAGAGTGTTTTTCAGAGTGATGAAATAAATAACATAAAAATTGAATGAAATTTAAAGCTAAAATACTCCATAGACATGGATTTCTTTAAAAAAGTGGAATTTAAAATTTCTTTTTGCCATGAAATTGTATTTTGTTTAGCATTTTAAAGTGATAATATGGATCTTGATCTTCTAATTCTTTTATTTAATGCAATGGCAAATATGTGTGTTTTTGCTGCTCGTTAAGACGTCGCAACGTCGCAGATGTTACTACAACTACATTGCAGCTTCTCCGAACACACTGCGACAGCTTTGCTATGTTATCTATTGCTTGAGATGTTTGTTAAATTAGTCTGTTCCTCCTGAAACCTGAAAATCTGAATCATATAACAATATCATTCCTCGTTTAAAATATAGTAATATTGACTTAAAACATCGTCTAATGAATTAAAGTTGTGTTTCTGTCTATCTATCCAAATTTTGAAATTCTAGCTCAGACAGACAAGTTAAATTCATATTTTCAGATAACAGTATTTTAACAGACACATTTTATGAAAAGTCGCTTTTGTGAATTCATTTACAATCTACTTTATAATTAACATTTGTAAATATAAAATAAGACATCTATAAAATGACAGTTTATATTTGAAAGAGGGAATCATTTTACAAAATTTTTCGTAGCTTCATGCTCACTCGATTTTAAATATTAATTATTAGCCCAAATAAGGGCTATTAGTCTCAAAACAGCATTTTGGGTCGAATCACTTTTCTGATTGTTGCCATCTAATATTATCGCCCTGTGTCGTACTTAACGAAACTAAATAATGAAGCGTTTACATGAATGTATGTATGTTTCTCGCACTCTGGAAAAACAAATGTTACTGTTTAATGTCCTACCTTATAAAATAAAATTTTAATAACATAACATTCTCCAACAGAGTCACCGGGTTTTGAATAGATTCCACTGAACATGGGCACCTGGAAGCCCGAGTTTGTAATTTATTTTATTGTCTGTTTCATATTTTATAAAGTTTTAACGAATCTTTGATAAATTAACAATTTCAATGCGAGCAGCGACAACACTGTAGGGAATAAAACATTTTTATCTCCAGCCCCCGAGACTACCTATTGGAAATTCTAAAGATATGCTGTTTGTAAATATTTTTCCCATTATTTGGCGCTAGCCCAAATGCTGTCGAAACTTGCATGTGTCTATAAATGAAAAATATGCATGTTTTGTGTATAATATAAAATCTAAATGCTTCCAGATTTTATTTTTATTTTCAGATTTTATTTAAAATATTAAAGTTTTCAAATTTTATTTTGTTTGTTTATTATTACTATATTTTCAATGTTAATTATTATGAGTCTACATATTTTTATTACACATTGTTACATGCAATTTACAGAGGTTTACGGATAGGTACAAGTACATGTGAAAGTATGGGTAAAATCAGTAATATACCATGGGTAAATTGGTAATGCGTTCTCATACTAAATAAAACTAAACTAAACACAGCGGCTCAACAGCTCTTAAAGAGCAATGGCCGGCAGTGCCCTGATATCTGTATTCTACATCGTGGGCTTCGGAGTGCTTATGCATCTTTGCTTTTGCACCAGGGGGTCAGCTTGTCGCAAGACCCCCCTGGTGTTTACTCATACTAAATAATTCTAAAAAATAACTTTAAAAAACCTGCAAGCTTTGGAAGAGTTTGACAAAGGAACATTTAAAGATATGAACATCTGAAGCTTTTAAAGGATCTATAGCTAACATATTATCGTGTAGAGACTTTAGGCATTTTTGGAAGCAGGCAAGATGAAAAATTAGCAACGCCTTCGTCGGGAATCTAACCTCGGACCTCTGGAATATGCGCCCAGCGTGCAGACCACCACTCCAAGAAGGCGGGGGAAATACCTTATAATTGCACATCATGCAGTCTCAGTGTACATCCACACCCATCATTTATCAATTAATGAGTTAGACATAAAGAGATTAAAATGCAATATCAGCATCATTTGAAATTGACGAATTAAATTGAGAAGATTTTTTATGATAACAGAATGAAACAGATAAATGTAACAAAAATAGCAGATACATATGCTCAGATAAATATAATAAATACTGGGAACAAAATGTTATATTGAATTGTACTAATAATACCAAATGAGTGTTAACTGGGTCAAATATTTTGACAATAGCACCAAAAAACATTGTGATAAGAATCTGAGACATCAGGGGAATTTAAATTTGGAATGCAGAAAATAATTTTGAAAAGAAATCAACACAATTTACAAATGGTACATAAGATGGTATGTTAAAGTAGGTTATTACAGTTTATAAAGACCATAGGTGGAATACGTTTGAACATATTCACAGGATGTAAAGGTTTATTAAATTTATGTAACTTGAGGAGCTTATTCTTGACAATGATGTAAACCATAGGAGGAAATTAATTGCATAATTTTTTTTTAATTTAGGATCAGAGACTTCCTATTCCCCACTATACAGATGTCAGAGTTTGCCATATTTCTTGCCTATAAATATGTGGAGAAGGGTTTGTATTCTGTTATATAGTAACTTTAATGAAGGATTCGAATACAGAGATGCGAACCTTACATTAAGAATCAAATTATTGGTGAGTCTTCCCCGTAAATTATTATTCTATAAATCTTGCCAATATTTTGAAGCAAGTTACAAAAGTATTCATAAAGCATAATTGATATGTGTTATACTAAAACACTTGCCCATCCCACGTATAAGGTGGCATCACTTTGTGTATCGTTATCGTACACATTATGCTGAAATAAACTTTTTCATTAAATTATGTTTAGGAAATATATTTCCTAATATAATTTAGAAATATTGTCACACTTATTTCAGAATGCATTACACAGTTCTCAAGTTGGCCATTTCCGGGAGTTCTGCTTCCTAAATGCAAGTCAAATTTCTTCCCCGTTTCACAAAGCGAAGTAATAAAACCGTGTTTTCGCGTAAATATATTAATTGAGGAATGTAAAAAAATATGAGTTCCTTTTGCTTATGTAGTTCTTTATTTATTTCAGTTTAGTAAACGAATGCATTGAATGATGTCTTAATAGATACAGCGAATATTTGATCAAAACATGTTCGATAATTAAATGCTGAGAAAAGAGTTCTATAGTAATATCTTTAGTACATTTCTTAATGTTAAAAATGATGTTAGAGAGCAATATTCAGTCATTTTCTTTGATGGTGTTATTCTAAGAACATGAAAAGGAACAGTGCTTCATTTATCCTTGTAGCATACCAAGAAAAATTCTAAGAATTCTCAAGTCTTCATATAGGTACTATATGTAGTGCAATTATTACTAAGGTTTAAAAATCACTTATGCTTCACATTTTCCCATGAATTGTATGGCATATTTTAAATTAATTAGATCGTGGTCATTTTATCACTTCGTAACATAAATCATCTGCATCGATGTAATAAGAAACCTTTCCATTTAACAGTGGGAACTCTTTCCAATTCTTAATGATTTTATGCCTTGCAAAAGCTCCAAATAAAATATGGAATTTAAGCTTTCTTTCTGAAATTTAGGAATTTACTTCTCTTAAGTACCACTTGATGTTGTTCAATGGCTTACAGAGAGGCAAAAAAAAAAAAATGCAGTTTTTATAAACGTGAAGTTTTAGGAGGTTCTTCGAAGATCTGATGAACTGTATGTGTTTACATTGAAAGGAAAATGCACAATAGATATGATTATTTCTTTTGTTAAAGTATATATATATATATATATTTATATATGAGATGAATGGACAATGGTTTAGCTATGTAATGCACAACTCATATCAAAACGTGAAACGAAAAGCAATTCAAATAAAAAAACAGAAAATTGCATATATTTTGTTTCTCAGACTACCTGTTGCAAATCGTGAATTATCCACTTATTTGTTTGATTGTCCACTAATCCGTAACTCGGGAAGAGAAAATTTTCTTATTAATCTAACCCTATCAAAATCCCCGATTGTTCAATACTCTAGTTAGAAGACAGTTTGCATACGAATCCAAAGTTCTAATTACTATTTGTGTTCTGTTACTGGATGATTCAAAATTGTATAGAGTATTAACTAATCGATTACATATAACAAAGATCACTAAATTAAAAATATTAAATAGGATGTTCAGTTTCTCTACAGCTCTTAAATACGAACTTCATTAAGGACAGGAATATTACAGCCAGCTTTGTTAACTTTTAGAGCATTAGTTAAAGCTTACATTTTGGAAATATTCAATGTTCATCTAGTTCTACATTTTACATGGAAGTCAATTTTATATGGTTTTATAATCGGAAGTATTATACACTCGTGGCGAAAGTTTCCTCATCAAATTTTCAGAGCGCTATAGCCCATTTGCGGCATGTTTAAAATGATCCAAGTTTTATATCACAGTTATCTTTGCAATTGTGATAAGACAGGGAAAACTATTATGGCTTCGACTGCCGTCTTTGTTCCCACATTCATCTTTGAAAACCAAGCGACATATATTAAAGTGACCAAACTAAGAATACACTGAATTATAAGTAGGTCAAACAGCGATTAAAATCAGGGATAATATTAATGCTCTCTGCTTATCTTAGATTAGAATTTAATTGTGTTCTGATGCTTACGCTATTATGCTAATGCAGCGCAGTTCTTAATTCATGGTTTATTTGTTAAGTAATTTTATTTACCTATATCATTTGCTTTAAACATATCGCAAAGTTTCTCCCTTTGTTTTGTGCTGTACTATTATTTATTTTGTTAAATATCAATAATTCTGCATCAGCCTTGGGTTTGGATGTAAATATTTAAATCTCTCAAATATTACCGCTTATATTTTTGCTCATTATTGTTTACAGTGTAGCATTACCTATTTTATACTGCGCTTGCTATCAATTAATCACATCCTTTTCCATTTGTTTCCCTACACTATAACTAATATATAATTAATACCGGATAACTGCTCTTTTCGCAAATTTATGTTATTGTGTATATGATACCTCTATTACTGTACACCAGCAGCATTATATACTGTATATCAGGCGCTTTCTTTCTTTTCACCATCGACGGAACAGCTGGCCCACTGGGTTAGGTGCTTTTCAGCCTGTTGGATCTCATCGATGGAATTAAAAAAAAAAAAAAAAAAATACATGAATAAATATAAATAAAGAGCTTAGTACTGTGTCCTCCGGGGATTGGCCACGAAATGAGGAACATTGAAGTAAGGACCAGAACATGGAAAGAAGGTGCATGGTGGGGACTGCTGAGACTAAGCGGAACACTTTTCACTATTATTGTACATGTTAGGCATACAGTTATATCAAGGATGTGCTATAAAAATCAGGTACAGATGTAAAGATGACCAAATACATTACAAATTGTGGAATACATTAAATGAGTTCTGGATTAGTCATAATATTAAATATAATTAAAAACAGCAAAACAAACAAAAAAGACATTAAGTAAATTAATATATCAGGCACTGTAGGTTATTTCTTGTATGCCAATGCATTACAATTTCTAACATCTTAACCTCTGTTTGCAAATGCCGGTTATACCCTATTACTGCGCAGATTCTTGAATGATTCTGAACAATAAATTCCTTGACTGCAAACGCAAAGCTATGAATTTAACTGCAGAGTAGTTGTAAAGTCGGCAAAGAAACAAAATAGGTAAAGGTCTAATCATTTGGAACTTTAAATATTTACCCTCATGTCTAAACATAAATCAACGTTATTTTTTCAATATAATTATTTAGTTATTTCACTTTATTTAAAATTAGTAAATATAAATTTAATTAGTATTAAAATTTGTAAAATATAAATTTGAAAACAACGAATACGATTTTAATTACGAAATAATTGTTCTATCTCTCGACCATTCATTTTATAATACTCTCATTCTACAATTCATGTTATACTTCTGTCATTTGACAATTTGCTAAATTGTGCTACATGACTTTAGGATTAATATTCTTGTTTCTGTAAATATTATTCTAGAATAAGAAGATGTCAAATAAACAGTTACGTTTTATGAGTTTCTTTAAGGAGGTCTATGTGAAAGAAAAAACTATTTTTTAAATGGTTAAAATAAGAACAGTAATAACGCGTAGTAGGCTGTAACAGCTTTAATAACGTTATTGATCTTTCGTGCATTTGAAATAGATGAATAATAAATAACGTACAAGTAACTGGCAATATTGAATTGCAGGCTCGAGAGCCGCATGCATTTTCTCTCACGAAACATGTAATTTTTTGTTTAATAAATTTTTATACTTTTTCTTCTTGTTTGTATATCGCCATTTTTTGAGTGTAAAATAAAAGTTATTGCTGTGTTCATTCATTGGCGTTAGCTTCAAATTGTTAAAGAAGTATCACAATCTTAATTATTTTGGAGGCACCGGCCGACATCGAATAATCGTGTGTATTTTCATTTTATTAGTTCATCACTGAGCATAATATTAGTGATACCGCATAATTACTTCTTGTTAATATGGAATTGCCTTATGTTATTAGTTCATCACTGAATATCTGTTTCTAAAATTAGTAATACCAGATTATTACTTTCTGTTAATATTGAATTGTCTTATTTTATTACCGTATGGGTAATATTTTAATATTTATTTTAGTTGTCTAAATTAATTAAAGTATTTGATTTGAGCTATTTTGAGGAAGTATAAAGAACACAGTGTTCGTTAATTTTAAACACAGAAACAATGTCTTACTTAGGAAGAGCTCGTAAGGAAGATCTGCAAAATCTTGCGGCTGAACTGGGAGTTGATGCGACTGCAGCTTTGAAAATAGTCGATTTAAAACAGAAAATTGTTGAAAGCAGATATTATGATGAAGTATTCGCCAAAGGAGTCTTAGACACAATAATAGAAAAAACGGAAAGAGAGGGATGAAAGGGAAAGAGAAGAACGTAAAGAGAGGGAGGAAAGAGAAGAACGTAGGAGACAGGAAGAAGCAGAAGAGCGGGGAAAGAAAGAATAGTATGAATTAGTGAGATTAAGACTTAAAGCATAGACAAAGTCTCAAACTGCCGGACAGGTCCGGCCGAAAACGGAGTTGCGTCACCTTATGCAGAAATTCGATGATAAGAAAGGAGATATCAGTCTATGTTTGCCATTGTTTGAAAGGCAAGCAGAATGGGCTCAAATTCATAAAGAATTATTTGTATCTCATTTACTAGGACTACTTTCTTACGGAGTAACACAGTTAATAGCTAGAGAACCCTCGGATAAAGCTAAAGACTATGAACACGTGAAGAATTTATTGTTAACCCGGGAAGACGCGCGCGGGGTGTTTTGGAACCCCACGCTCAAACAAATTCGCTGGCAATCTCCCCCTATAATCCGAAATGCTTAGGTCCGTCAGCAGCTGACTTCAAGGTCATGTTCTATACGTCTCGAGAGGAAACGGCAAATTCCGAGCATTTATTGTTGTTTAAATAATAGTTTGGGGTGTGCCGATACCCCACGCGCGCTTTCGTGTAACTATTTTTCAGTGTGAGCCACGGCGTGTGCAAGTCGCTCTGTTCGGTCTTTTCCTCATCTAATGTATGATCAAGAAATGAAAAGACTTAAAAAATTATTAGAGGGGGTTTAAAGAAATTACTATGTGAAAAGAACAATTCATTTTATTGTTTATTCCTTTACGTTTTTGCTTGGGTCTTTTCAATTTTTGTTTTCCGAACTTTTAAAATTTTCACATGGCCTGTGCACATCTGTGCAGCAAACTGTCACATCTGCCTATAAATCAATCACACGAAAATTCGAAGAAGTTCACGAAAATTTGAAAAACGATAAAGAAATTAATATTGAGAATCCTTTTGCAATGCAGCTTTATCATCATTTTTTCGGCTTTCGATTTAATATCAAAGGCCTAATGATAGACGAAGAAAACAATTGTCGAAAGCAATGGCAACTGAATATTATCCAGAAGGCACATATGAACTGAGAAAATGATTTGCTGTGAATTATAGCTGAGGATCTGGTCCAACATGGTAGAGATCTAGGCGCTGTCACGGAAAAAAGGAAGACTAATTTGAATGCTGTCCATATTCTTCTTATTTAAATGTGGTGTAAAACTACTTGTTGAAAACTTAAAATTTTGGTTTAAAGCTTGGAACTTTAAACCAAAATTTTAAGTTTTCAACAAGTAATTTTACACCACATTTAAATAGGAAGAAATTACCTCCTCTTAAAATAATTGAGAAGGCCAAGCTCATAAACTTTCGAATTTACAGAACGCTTCCCTTCCGCAAAAGTCTCTCTGTTGGGGAAGAGGTTGTAACAGCTTTAATATCGTTATTAATCTCTCGTGCATTTGAAATAGATGAATAATAATTAATGTGCAGGTTACTGGAAATATTGAAAACAGGCTCGTGAGCTGCATGCATTTTCTCGAAGCATGTAATTATTTTTTTTAATAAGCTTTTATACCTTTTCTTCTCTTGTTTGTATGTCACCATTTTTTGAGTGTAAAATAAATGTTATTGCTGTGTTCCATCATTGGAGTTAACTTCATAATTATTAAAGAAGTACCACAAGTCCATGATGATAGTTTCGCAGATGGTTCCAGTAGTGTACTGGAGTTTCATAAACTGAATTTAAAGTTTTTTCACAAAAATTAGGAAGTTTTAAAATTATAAATATTTATATCTCCAAAATTATTACATATTAACTCCATATATAAGTACATATTTATATATTGAAATGTTAAAAATATTTATTTCAGAGATAATATTTGAATCAAGTTGTCTTAATTGCACACCTTGTGTACTAACTGCCTCATAAAATATTGCAGATATCTAAGCGCAATAGATTGTTGAGCAAACGCTGTCTTTCGGCTAGACAGCGTTTCTCAACCTGTGGTTTTGTTAATTCTCTGTGCGGAGCAGTAAATGGAAATTATATTCGGTCATTTCTATTCCATAACTGATTGCAAACCTTTTAAGCGATAGGAAAATGTCGATGCTCAGTGATCGACAAGTTTTCTCATTCATAAAATTCAGAAGCATTTTTAAAACATGTTCTCTCAAGCCATTTGCAGAGCGATCGCTGCTGGCATTCGTAAAGCCGGGGAATCTTTCGTGAACGTATCCATCTTTCACAAATCAAAAAGCCGGGGAATCTTTCGTGAAGCCGGGGCCGGGGAATCTTTCGTGAACGTATCCATCTTTCACAAATCAAAAAGCAGCAAAAAGCTGAAATAGATTTGCAATATTAGTAATTTCATCTAATGTTATGTTTAGACATACAGTCTCCTTCCTTTCTTCCTTAATTCCATCCAGTATTAATATCAGTATTACTATCAGTAGTGTCATTTAGAATTTTGTTTGATGCTTTTTGAATACAGGGTTTTTTAATGAATTTCTAATTTATTATAGTTTTTTCAAAGTGTCTGCAAATACTGGGTATAGTCTTTCTGAGTAAGATAATATTTGCGTTTGCTGTTGTCTCTAAATAAAAGCACTTGTCTTGCATATTTCTGAAAGCGTTATCTTGCAATTTCTCTTTTTGTGTAAACTTTAGAACTGAGCCTTATAAGCAAGCCAATCCTTACGCTTCCAGATAGTATTGTTTCTTATGGCTTTATTCGGAAATCAATCATTTACATCAAGCCATTCGCCAGAAAAAAAAAAAAAAAAAAAAAAAGTAAATTCAAAATAACATCGCCAAATTATTTAAAACGCTAGCTAAAGTGCAGAATCGTCCACTTATATGGCGCTTATCGATGGACAAAATCAAGCAGTGCGCAATACCAAGTTTGCGCAATTGTCTCATGGTTTTTTAAGTGAAAATAGGTCGATGTGTAACATGGATATTGAGTTGGTCCAGATTTTCAGTCAGAACTCAAAATCTGGTGAAAACGTAGGCTATGGAATAGTTCTTAGTTCATTACGAACTGTTTGCCGTATTGTAGAAGAAGTATGTGGAAGCGAGTTTAACTTCGGTTATAATATTGATAGCTGTTCTGTGCGGGTGTCATCTCTTCTTTAGCTGTTTTTAAAATGTTTATGTTATCCAGAAAACCTGATTATCCAGGTTATGATTTTAATTTCCAGTTCAGTTCAGTTTTACTCAGAATTGAATGCAAATTCGTTGTCAAATTTGAAATCACTCGTTTTATTTGTTATCAAAAAATGAAAAAACTTTTTTCTTGCGCAACAGTGGAACAATGCTGCCATATATCGTTAGGTAATTTTTAATACATAAAAAGTTGGGGCAAAGACCTAGAACTGTTTTACTTTACTCTGTAATATGGCAGACTATAATTTCTTTATTTATAAATTATTTTATGATAATTGCATAAAAGTGCACTTAAAAAGATTTATATTATTAACGTTACGTGCCAAATATCACATGCAGAAAACTTAATTACTAATATGTAAAGACTATAATTAATTTTCTTTGTTTATGAGTTACTATACGATACCTACATAAAATGTAATTAAAAAAATTAATCATTATATGAATAAAACATAATTACCAATTTCTTAAAAAAGGGTTTTTTATAACAAGAGCAAATTAAATAATGCGATTAATAAACAACAACCGATGTCATTTTGTACAGAATTTTAATTCAGAAATATCACGGGAATACCTCCAACATTTAAAAAGAGTTTAATTGTATAACATAAAGATACTTACTTATTCAAAATTCAACGTCATTTAGATTTTACAAAGGAATCAGATCGAACATACCTGGAGGAATAGAAAAAAAAGTGGATTTAATCTAAGCATAAAACGTATGCATTGAAATTATAAATAAAAATTTATCTTAAAGATAAATTATGTTTACCATATTTTAAATAAAGTTTTTCCAAAAAAATAAGTTATCTTCTGGTTTCAAAACGTTCTCGATGTCTGTGCATGCATTTGTGCTGAGGCTTTATTTCCCATTTTTCACTTTCAGTGTGTATTACATAGTGCATCCTCATGCATCATGATAATGAAAGATTAAAATTTCAGATACACATACACCTTTATCTTACATAAGTAAGAATAAATGCTATATAAAAAATCAGTTTATTCAATCATTCATAAATATAAAAATTAATGTCACAAACAGAATTTATAAAAACAAGCCAAATCGATTACGAAATCGTTCTTTTCTTTTAAAAGACGTATTTTCTTTTACAGGAATTGAATTTATGTAGATCTTACTTCAAGTGAAAAGAGTGAAAAACGAAGGTGGATGCAAGCTCATATTTCGAATCTTACGGAAGTGTAAGAGAGGGTGAATATATAATACCTTGACAACTGAAATTGGACTTAGATTAGTACACTTGCAATAGCATAAAACTTGCGAATCGATCAAAAATTGACAATTTTTTATTAAACGTATTTTAGAAACAAAATATACTCATGCCTGGATCTGAGATATAAATTTTAAATTCTGAACTTCGAATATTATAACAATAAAAAATTGTTTCTTGTATTTCCACATGTATGTGAACTAAACAGTATCTAAGCATATATACAGAATTCAATGAACTTAAATTTTCTGATATACGAGGAGAAATCAGAAAAATATTTTATTTTTAAATAACAATAGTAAAAATAGCAGTAAATAGCTACTCTAGTGTTAATCAAAGAAATAAAAGAAATAAGAAATAAAATCTCTAGTGTTAATCAAAGCCTAATTCAACTAGTACATATTTCAATTTTAAAATCACCAGTACTTGTTACCGTATTTCCTTGGGAAACTAAATTAATATAAATGCGTACAATTAAAATACCGCTAACGTTTGATTTAAAAAAAAATGAATATATCAGCGATTAAAATATAAATATTAGTGCATAACATCAACATTGCCATTAGATTTCATTTACGAAGCAGATGGTAAAGTACGTAGGAAAAAAGCTCGAAATTTTATAATAAAATTAAGAATGGCATAAAGAAAGTTATTTATGAATTATTTGATAATATAAGCTTTAATAATATTTGTTGCAGGATGATATTAAGAAAGATATTATTATAAAAGAAATTATATTTATTAGAAACTATTAGTTTTATGCGGAAAAAGATTACTTTTAAATTATTAACTTTGTTAGGCCGATGACCAAGACATCTTAAGATTTAATCCATTCTCGACTGGCAAGAATTTCACAGCTTGTTCGTATTCGAAATTTTAATGTTGGAATGTTAAATAATTAATTTTATTTTTTAAAGCAGTTATTCTTAACTTCAGTATTTCCCAATTAACTTAATTTCGCAACTCCTAAAAGCTCTATTTGATGTAAGCTATAAAAGAATTAGAAGAAATAAAAAGCCTGAAAGGTTTCAGATTTTAAATTAAGTCCAAAGTGGCATTTTTATTTAACATTTTGTCTGTTACCTTTATTTATTAAATATCATTTTCTTTGCACTTAAACCATAAAATTCAGTTCAAATGCAATATCGCAAAATAATTTAAAAATGAACCTATCTTTAGAATTTCCATTACACAGCCTCGCGCGCTGAAGATAAAAATATTCTTTCTGTACAACGTTGCCATTGCTCGCTTTGAAATCCTTGAGTTTGGTATTCAAAAATTCGTTAAAGTTTTACAAGATATGAAATCGATAATAAAACAAAAACTCCAAATTTCGGCTTCCAGATACCCATATTCGCAGGATTACGTTATTTAAAATTTGATGGCTCTAGGTACCGCTGTTTTATCACAGTGCGAGAAACATATATAAATTTATATAGCTTCTTCATTTTTATTTTTTTAAGTATAATACATGGCGATAATATTTGGTGGCAACAATTTGAAAAGTAAAACAACGCTTGAATCAACGCAAAATGATACAACGAAATTAATAGTCCGTTGGCAGATTGTCTTGTTGGACTAAAAACTGCAATCTGAACTTCGTATTCAGATGCTCAATTCATATCTGAAACACTTTGAAGCTGAAAAATTACGATAGGTATACTAGTTTAGAAATTAATGCACAGAAATGCAAATTACTGAACCTGAAGACATATATTTAAAATGAGCTGCTTAAAATAGCTAAGACAAACGGCAAGGAGAAAAGAAAATTTGTTTCAATAATCATTGCTTTATAACACGGGGAGACATTTGCACTTTCTTTAATAAATAAAAAGGTTTTTCTATATTATTCTATATGAAGTGGATATGATAGTTAATTCAATAAAAGAACAACATTAATTTGTCATATAGCTTAAACGGAATAACAAATAAAGTAATTCTGTTTACAGAATTCATCGATAGATTTATATCGCAATGATAAATGCGGGGAAAGCCCGTAATGAATTTTAAACTAATAGTTTATAAGTTTGTCAATGAACGTAATGCATTTCATTGTTTAGGCTCCCGACGCTTTGCTATTCGTGCTATAAAATTGCAGATAAAATTCTGTAAATATAATTATTAGCACTAGAGGTGCAATTAGTCTCGAAATTCACTTTTTCCCCTAATCAATTTTCTATCAGCCCTTAGCAAATGTTATCGCAATATAGTATTAAAAATAAATAAATAAATAAATAAAAATGTTTATATTACCCCCAAAAGGGCGGTTTTTAGCATTTTGTGCGTAATTTTTATTTATTAAATATCATGTTCTTCTGAATTCAATTTAAGAGCAATATCACAAATTATTTAAAAGAGCATATTTTTATAATTTCCGATACACAGTCTCGCGCGTTGGAGATAAAAATGATTTTTTCTGCGCAGTGTTGCTATTGTTCGCTTTGAAGTCGTTGAGTTTGTTTATCAAAAATTCGTTACATTTATACAGACGATATCGGGTTAAAATTGTTGATTGACTTCTAAATTAATAAATCTCTTGTTTTATTCTTTTCATTTACATGTCAATTGACAATTCCAGTGTATTTATTTATAAGTTCCAATTAAATATTCCCACTATAACGAACATTTTGTTTCTAAATTTCATTTAATTATTACCACAGTAGTACACATTTGCTTTCTAAATTTCACTTCGTATTTCATAATTTCCTTTACATTTTTTATTATATTAAATGATATATTAACCTTGCAGCAATAGCGCAGAATTTTTTAGTTTTTAGTCCTATTAAATAAATTTTTTAATTTGCCAATTTTAAAGTTTTTCTTTACTTATATATACGTATATGCAGTATTATGCATCATTAACTGACGAGCCAAACCATTATGCCCATCCCCACATTTTTCCGTGAACTCGTCCGGATGACATGAATGGCACGTGATTAAGTGGGAATGGTATTTAACTGCAGATGGAGAAAGTAAGGAATCATTCTTATTTTTGAAAGTGACGGGAAAGTCTGCTGACCTAAGCAAATTTAATAGACGGCAGACTGTAATTGCCTGAAGACTCGAAACGAGTATCTCTGAAATTGCACAACTAGTAGGTTGTTCACGACCTGCCGATGTTAGTATTTATGCAAAGTGGATAAATGATGGGGAAACCAGCAGTAGACACCACTGTGTTGGATGCCCACGTGTCATCAAAGAAAAAGGACGTACGAGACTGACCCGCTTGATATAGAAAATCAGGGCCAGACAGTGAATCCGCTGGCAGCCCAATGCAATGCAGGTGCAAGCCTGTTTCAGAATACACAGTTCAGCGGACTGTTGGATATGGGACTACGCATCAGACGTCCCACTCGTGTGCCTCTTGGACCATGGACAATGGGCTAAGGAAGACAGTTGTCTAGTCGGAGGATTCACGATTTCTCATTGATCACGTCGACAGTAGTGCGGGGTACGCCGTCTTCCAGACGAACAATTGCTACCGCCCTGTACTGCAGGTCATACAAAGGCTGGTAGTGGAAGTGCTATGCTTTGTGGAAGGTTCTCATGGGCGGCTCTGGAACCTTTAGTTGCACTACATCAGACCATGAAAGTTGTGGACTATCTGAACATAACTGCGGATCATGTGCTCCCTTACATAGTGTGTGTCTTCCCAACTGTAAAAGGAATTTTTCAGCAGGAAAGCGATCCCATGTCACAAAGCTCGAGTTGTGTTGCAGTGGTTCGAGGAGCAGAAGGAATGAATTCCAATTAATAATATCCTGTCCGCCTAACTCCCTAGATCTTAACCCAACAGAGCCCATTTGAGACGTAATGCAGCGGCAACTCAGAGCTCAAACACCACCATGTCGGAATATTTCGAGTTTTCGGGACGGCTGGTTAGACATTTTATACAACCTGTTCCTAGTCATCTTCCAAGAACTTGTGGCATATCATGCTAAGCACTGTTGTTGCTGTTTTGCATTTCAAAGGACGTAGAATGCGTTATTGAATAGGTGAGATAGAGTCAAATAATTATACTTCATAATGTTTTGACTCTTGAGTAAATATACGAATTATAAAAATAAGCTATATCGTGCGGGAAAAAAAACTTTGGACGACATGATATTTTTTAGCATTATGAGCTTCCATGCTGTGCAAGCGTTATAAACATTATAAACGTTGTCAAAAATAAGCTATATCACGAAAGTGATTCAAAGCGAAACTGAGTACAAGTTATAAGTGTTGTATGATTATAAGAGTTGAATGACCAGGGTCGTAAGCAATATACGTTATTGGGCGAAAAGCAAACAATTGGGAACATTTTTTGGTATTATAAGTGCCATAAAATAGAATTTAAATATTTACAGAAATTTACAACGCTATCAATTCACATAGAGATGGTCAATTTCTGTAAATATATGTCTATACTATTAAAATCTCTGTGCGTCTGTTTGTTTGCTTGTGACATTACCTCCTCCGAAACCGCGGAGAGTTGATGAGCGGTACACACAGATTCCAGAAATTCGTGGTAAGCAATTTTGAACATTAGCATCTTCGTACGATATTATTTAGCTAAGATATTAATTAAGAACACTAAAAACGATAATTTTTGCCCTCATTGTTCCGAGTGGTGACAGTCTCGCACGCTGGAAGCAAAAATCCGCTTCATTTCGAGAAGAGTTGTCACTGCCTGCTTTCAAATCGTAGAGTTTGTTTATGAAGAATTTTTAAATTTTACAAAATATGAAATAAAGTGGCATTTCGAAACATTAAATAAATTATTATTATATAAGACCCTATTCTGATCTTAAAAAAGGCTCGCCACTGCATGTGACGTCACTATATGTCGAAAACTGTTCGTTAATGTTAGTATTTTAAATAAATAAGTACAGTTGGTAACTTTTTTGTTTCAGGTTAGTATAACTGACAAAATATATTATTGCCACGCTAATTCTTTTATTGATGTTGAGAAAGTGTTGTTGTATTGCATTGAATTTAAATTATGACATCATTCGTATTAACCTGAAGGGTCAAATATTTTTGTTTCCTGGTTCGGCAGCAATAAAGTTATTTAAGAAATGGCTGTTGCTTGGAAAGAATAAACTAATTTCTTTCATACTGAAATGTTTTCATATATCTGTCTTTCAGGGCTACATGGAACTTACAAATTTTGCTTTAGCTGTAGTCCGTTCATTTGGCGGGCTTGCCTTCTATTAATATATATATATATATATACAGGGTGTACTGTAAATGTAGCGACAAACTTCTAAGGAGGTAGGGCACATCATAAGGATTAAGAATTGCATAAAAACCTCTATCCGGAAATGTCAGGGGTAAATGGTAGCAGAGGTAGAAGATAGGAAAGAAAACAAGACTGATTAATTTTAAACATTTATTGGACATGAACACAAATGGTGTTTCGACAGCTTGAATGTTACAACAGATACTAGAAGTTTGCCCCATCAGACGCCAAACATGCCTAACACCGAGGGACAACTGATTGTTGAACGTGTTCAAACACACCCGGAGTTTCTTTGATTGTAGCAGCAGCGCAGGCGAGTCCTGCCACGAGATCCATTTCAGATACAACAGGACCGTAATGCACGATACTTTTAATGGTTTTCCCAAAAAGAAATCAAAGCTCGATATATCCGGTGAGTGTGGTGGTCAGGGACCTGGTTCACCACGCCCAATTCATCGATGCGGGATTCAGCTGTTCAGATGGCAACGGACATACAATCCAAATTAAGTCCACTTCTTTAATGACCCGTAAATTTTGATTCAGACGTGAAAACAAACTGTGGTGTGATTGATGTCTGTCGAGGAAACGTTCTCAATAAATGCATGCAACGGCTCGTCCATTACCTTCAGCTATTCCATACACTAAGTACATGTCTGCAAGATCTCCGTCGAATAGCGTTCCATGCTCTTCGTATGGTAGCTACCGCTCGAAAGAGGCAATCTTCACTTTCCACTAGCACTCTCCTGTAGAGCACTACCTGGCGACGTTTCTGGGCATGGGTTGCTATGCAATTCTTAATCCTGATGATGTGCCCTACCGTTCCTAGAAGTTTGTCACTACAATTAAGATATACCCTATATATATAATGACTTTTAATTTGAAACATGATACACCACAAAAGTTATTAAACGCAAAAGTAAGTAAGTATCAAGAGAAAAAGCCTCTCAGATGCTAAAAAAATGAGTCTGTAAACTTAAGGTAATCTGAAATCTCCATGGATTTTAGCATTAAATAAAACAATATAATACAATATGAATAATGAAATGAACAGATTGTGAAAAATATTGCATTCTGTTAATATCAAATTCTGTATTGTAGCTCAGAGCTAATAAAAATAATAAATCTTTGCTATTAAATAAAAGTTACATCAGTTCCAAAAAAACAATTTTTATTTTGAAAATTTATTTGTTTACTGAATTTCTCTTTCGAATGGAAAATGTTCTAAAGAGAAAAATTTCAAAACATTAAAAAGCATATTAGAAGATGGAAAAGGGGATTAGAGTTAGAATAACTTTTCTAGAAGAAAGATGAAGAAAATACTGAATTTCCAATGCTTACAATAAAATTTCATCACTAACATTGCATTTTATTTTTGATACGTATGGGTGCGTGCAGAAGAATTAAATTTAGAAATTTTTTCAACAGCATACTACATATTCTTCCAAGCTGTGAAGTTACAAAATATCTATTTATTTTACTCCCAAGTAATATTTGTCGCAATATTTTTTAAACTACAGACGACTCTGAATTACATTTTTACGCCGATGCGCAGTGTACTTTTGTAATATCGTATGTAAATGAAAGATTTTAGGTATTCTGAACTGACAACAACTTTCGATCTCCATTTATGTCCGAAAAATGTCGCTAAAGGGAAACGATAATCTTTTCCGAGACATCTGTACTATTTATTATCCAATAAAAATATTTCGTTATGTAAACGTTATTTTAAAACGAGAATAAGGTTATTGACCAACAACAAACCGATGTGAAGTAACAATGGGAGCAAGCAGTATCATCTAATGAGAAGTAAGATAAATCAAAGAGCAGTTTATAAAATATGAAAAAAAAAAAAAAAAGAAAATCTGAAAGGTTTCAGATTTTAAATTACGTCCAAAGAAGCTTTTTTTAAATATTTTGTGTGTTACCTTTATTTATTAAATATCATGTTCCTCGCACTAATTTTAAAATGAGCATATGTTTAGAATTTCCGATACACAGTATCTCGCGCAGGAGGTAATTTTTTTTTCGTACGTTGTTGGCATTGCTTGCTTTGAAATCCTTGAGTTCGAATTCGTTAAAGTTTTACAAAATATGAAATCGATGATAAAACAAATTCCAAATTTCAAATGTGGGCTTCCGGATGTCGATGTTCGCAGTAGGATTACGTCATTCCGAATTTGATGGCTCTAAGTACCCTTGCTTTATCACAATGCGAGAAACATATATACATTTATCCGGAATCTCCATTATTTAATTTCATCGAATATAATACAGAGCGATAATATTTGGAGGCAACAGTTTGAAAAGTGAAACGGACGTTCATAGTGATTCGACGCAAAATCGCAAAACGAAAAAATGGTCACTCAGGGACAAAGCCCCTTTGGACTAATGAATGTGAAGCTATAATGTTTTTCAGGGTTTGAACTGCTTTTAACTTTGTATTTATTCTTTTTTGAATATGAGATTAATTTTAAGAGTATTATTTAATTTCTTGCCCATTGGATGACGAAACACGAATTAAATGATTGAAGAGTTAGGTTTGGTGGCAACTTCTCCTTGATAAGTCTGTCTGCCTAGTCAACAATCATTCACTTATGCATTTTTATAGATAAAATTTTTAAGACAAAATAATTTTTGGAATTTTAATTTTATATTTATATGGAATTTGATACTTGCACTTGATTTACATATGCTCTCAGAATTTAAATGATATTGTAGATTAGTTCGTAACAATAATTAATCATTTATTTGTTTGCATTAAATTTCATTTCAAATTATGAACTTTGAAATTTGCTTTTTACGAATAGAGAATAGAGAATGTTTGTTAAATTCAAACATATATATATATAGGATTATGTATGATTCATTATGATATCGTATCATATACTTGATTATAGAATATGGTATAGGTGTTTGATGTATAACCACTATTGTGTAATCTATTATAAACACCCAAAATTAAATAAAAGTTTTTTGATGTAATTACTTATCTAGATGGTATTTTTCTTAGCGGGTGGCAAAGTAAGCTTTCTGCGAAACGTTTCTGCGTACCCGTATGAACCTAAATTTACAATGAACTCAGTTTTATATTAATGTTCAACGAAAATTTATGCATTTGCATTGAAAGGGAAAGAATTATGGATCTCTTGGTTTAAATATTCTCAAGCATTTCTTTACTAACTAAATTAGATTTAAGCATCACAAAGTACTTCTCTCTTTAGAACATCAAAGTTCAGTATACAATTTTTCGTATCTTTATCTCATTTTTTACATCGGCAAGATTTTTATACGCTCTTCCAACATTGGTGTCCCCACCCTTGTTGCAATTATTTTCTTTAGATAACCTCGTTTCTATAAAAAGTCTAGTTCTTGGTTTTTATCTCTTTTCTTCTCTAATTCTATTTCTTTTTGGAATCAGCCTAAAATTTAACAGCTGTGAGAAAATGAAGAACTAGGTATACCATTTATTTTACATTAAAGAACAATAAATGTGACTCTTTACTTGATATGAGTATGTTGGGTAATTTAGCAACTGAGTCATTAGTGATTGCAGTGCATATTCCCTGTTGTCTAAGGTTCCGTTTAATTATATTTCCTAATCGGATTCCATGACACTGTACTCATTTGTAATTTTGCTTTGCAAACCTTTCATTTTGTCTTGTTCGTACAAATTGAACCAAATGCCACTGAGGAATTCTCCAAACATTTGGACTGGTACATTTCTACAAGCGTATTTCTTAATGACAGTTTCTGCTGGAGATTTAGAGGATTAAAACACGAGACGTTTGCACCGAAATTAAACATCCGAAAAATATGTCTCGAGTTTCATCATTAACGGTTCGGTTTCAGGAGTGTTCAGTTTGAAGAATTAACAGTTATTGTTTTACTGTGAACACGGCTAGAAAAAAATGGATTCTAATTTATTAGCGAATGTTAAGTGCTATGTTGACAATGACTGAATTCCAGAAAAATGAATAAATGTGATTACATTTATTTTCAACGATACTTATGCTGAAGAGTAATTGTAATACAGTTACATTTTGCTGAAAATTTACGTATGCACATCATATTTACATTTACATTAGTTTCAACCTAAGTTAATACTTACATTTCTCTTAAATTGAAATTTTCATTTTCCAAATTCTTGTAATTTGATGAGAGTTAAAACATCATACAAGTTACGAAAGCTATTCAATACGCGTTTTATAGAATTCAATCGAATATTAAAAGATCATGCCTATTCTCTAAAAGAATTAATTCATACTGTAAGAAAATATAACAATCTGTTTTAAATATAAGCTTTTGTCTGAAGAACATATAAGTTTTCGTCTGAAATTCTGCACTTGTAATTTATCATTAATTACATAAAATATTGCTATTTTTAATATATCGAAGACTTAATTATATTTATTGAGCAGTTAAAATATAATAAAACAGTTCAGAGCCACTGTTAGCCTTTTTGCTTTATTGGGTGTTGGAAGCCAAAAATCTTCAAAAAATGGCGATTTGGTATTTTTGCATTTTTAAATCACTATGAAAACTAGAACTGTAAAGAATCTAATTTTAGTTTATCATTGAATACTTTTTACACAAAAACGCAATGAGGCAAATGAGGATTTTTACACGAAAACGCGTTTTTCTCCAAACGGGATATTTTTTATACTCGATATACATTTTCTCAGAAAGTACTACTCAAAAATACGTAAAGTTTTTATGGCTTATTTATCATGTTTCCAAATATGTACTGAAATAATTTTTTTGATAAACTAAATAAACATTCACAACTAATCAGATAATTATTAATTACACAAAATTTACTACACGAAAACTTTCAAACGTATGTTTACAAAAGATTTTGAGAACATCAAAAATGGCCAATTTAACATTGTTGGTATAGGGGGTTCCGACTTCACTTAACATAATAATTTAGTTTTGGTTTGATTTATTTTATAATGGTAAGGCACTTAAGGGCTCTGCGTAAGTTAAGGCATGCATTCATGAGCGACTTGCTAAGGAAACCTGGCTCGTATAACCGTTACACATGGAAGGAAGCCGCGAGCTTCTAAAGCTTTTATTTTATTGTTATCACATAAATGAGCGTTAAAAATGTTAATTATTATTAAGTATACTTATATCTAATTCGGTTTTACTATTGACGGTGACAAGCAAAGACGCGAGTCACTGAATCAAGCATGTTCTGAAAAAAAAAAAAAAAATACTCAGCTTGTTATGACTTGTGTACACAGCAAGTGCTCCGTAATCGCAACCAAACAAAGGCATACAAGTTGGAGCGAGCACTATTTGCATAGAAACATAAAGGGAGAAAACATACAGACCTCATAAAATCATGTGATTATTCTGTATAATCAAATTAATCCTAAAACTTTTTCTACAGCCTGCGTACAAACAAAAATATACAGACAAGATCCATTTTATATCCTTTTGCTAACCATTACACCACGAAGGCATGTTCAAAAGGCCGTAGAAATGCTTTATAATTTACTGGAGATAATTTAAATCTACAAATACCATTGTCCTCAAGTTGCTATTTGCTGTCTTGAAATATTGAATTCTTTCAAGAAAATACATTGAGAAATGCTTTACAAATATCATGAGAAAACATACATTAACCAAGTATGAAAGAGTGAAGAAATCTCCTTTTAGAAATCAGCGGAAAATATGGTGCAAATTCCTAAAATTAAAACAGTATAGTCTCTTCGAAAACTGCCCTTCTCTTCCTTTCATTATGACTTTAAATGAATTTCACACATAAACAAATATTTTGGTTTACGAATATTTTTCAATTAATTTTCAACTTGAAAAGACCTTGTAAAAGGTTCAAATATAGTAAAATAAAAACCCGCAAGTGTAATTTTATTTGTGCATAAAACCGAAGATTGGATTTCTTTATTCATCAGAACTATACCTAATTCGATATATTTAATGTATCCGCCCGCTAGCAAATATGACATTGAATTAATTTTTTTAACTAATTTAGTTTTTATTAACTGATTCTATTTTTATTTTTAATTACTTTTTTATTGCTGATGTTTATTACAAATTGTTAATTTTTACATAAACTTTATGAATGAAAGAAATAAGTAAAAATGCTTTGCAAAGTATTGGAGTTATGTAAAAAGTGTAAAAGTATGGATTGTACCATACAATTCCTTAGTAAAACATTACAAATGCTTTGGAATGGTTAACTCTATCATTAAGCACTTTTTAGGTAATATATCTGTTATAAAATGAAATGTTTACATCAATTAATTTAACGAAAATTATTCATACTTAGAGACATTTGCTTACAGCTTGGGCAAATATTCAAGCATCTTAAATATATTACTGACCATAAGAAAAGTTAAAGTAATAAACAACCGCATCTATAGAAATAGTAATTATAATAGTTATAAGAAATTTTTAAAGAAACTTAAGCTCTTCAGAATTAAAGGAAATTTCCAAAGAGGGAAATGCTTATAAATTATGTTTTTCATATAGTCGATGCATTATAGGATGCTTACAGAAATTCAAGTGTTTTTTAACAAGCAGAATACAAAAAGCGAAGGAAATTCCTCATAGAATATAACAATAGGACGCCATCAATTATCTTAAATTGCTCAGAGTTTGTCAAAGACTCAACACTATTATCCCAAATTTATAAGATCATTAAGAGATCATTAAACGACGAAACATCCTAGATGATGCCAAAAAGGAAATGCTAAAAAAGAAAAGACAGCATCATTGAAACTATTCAATATTCTTATTTCCAGGGCTATCATATGATTCTCTGTGTTCTTAATGAAATAACAAACAACACAAAAGCGTATTTTGGAAGCAGTGAGTGAAGAAATTATCCTTTTCTAACTTAACTGAGATTAACTGTTTATGAGCCCATTTCAGCGAAAACATTTTAGTACGCAAAAATGAATTTGAAATAAAAAAGATGAATAACATATCATAAATTGTATCATTTCGCATATCTGTCTTTATTTGCGTCATAAAAATATTGTAGCTTAAATGAAAAGTTTAGAAATTTTTATCATTGTACTGATAAATTAATCAGAAACTTTGTTTAGCCATATAATTGTGCTGAATCAAAAATACCGTTAACCGTACAGTAAAATAGTTTATAAAAACGTAGTATGATTCTCTTTAAATTTAGAGTACAATGAGTGATGATTGATTCAGAGTTGAAAGGAATTGTTAGGAAATACAGAAGGTAAAAGTGAAGAGAAAATGGAGTAACGAATTAGAATAAATTTACGAACAATAGAGTTAAGCTACTTAATTTTATTATACTAGAGTTCTAAGGGGCTGCATGGATATTTTCCTCCAAGAATTTCTATAGAAACATATTTGACATCAGACTTAAGAAAAATCTAAAAAACATCATGGAACCATTTCATTCAGGAACCTCTAATGGAAAAATATTGGGAATTTCGATTGCTTCAGAGATTAGTGCTCCTATTGTTCTGGCTGCTGAGAGGCTCGAAAATGAAACATACAATAGAAAATGTTTACCTGCTATTTATGAAGGACTTAAAGTTAACAATTCCTTTCCAGACGCAACTACAGCCTATAAATAACTTCAAATTCTCTTTAGACATACCTGCAGACACTGCGGAATAATGATCCAAATTCTGATTAGATAACTTTTCAGTTGAATCTAAACAAATAGAAATGAAATTTCTTAACCAATTTGCATCCGTTTAAGCTAATCATATCACACTAAACTCATTTCACCGAAATAGGATGATAAAGGATTGAACTTCCATAATAATTCAATAAATTCGTTGATTTCAAAAGAAAAACTTTAAATACTTGAATTTCAAATTCGTATATTGACGAAGAGTTTACTTAAATTTCGGTCTTCTCGTAATCTGATCTATTAACAGAGATGATGTGAATGACATTTCATAATTTAAATGAATTACGTGAGGTTTACAAATCTGAAATCAAATTGCTTGCATTCTCAAGTGCATCAAATTCATTAAAATGATCAGATGCAACTAGAATTTTGTTTTCTTGTCTAAAAATTACTGTATTGATAAGGTTAGTCTTACATTCCAAATCACATAAATTGCTTCAAAAAAGCATTTCATTTACTTGAGTTTCGTTTTCATAAAGCATTTGGTATTTGATTGCTGGAATGGATATGATATGCGAATCAATTACTTTCGCATACTCTTCTTAGGCCTAATGATATAGAACTTCGCACATTAAAAAAGGACATTTATAACATTTGCTTTCTTTTTTATTTGCAGATTCTCACAAAATCTGAGATGGATGAGGATCAGTGCAAATTATCTGGTAGTACAAGAAAAGTTTCACCGCCATTATGTTTTCATCCATAAACTGGTAAATATATATATAACAATATTAGAAAATTTTTATTTAAAAACGTAATTATTCAAAGTATTTTCTGCATTATGCTTCTGAAAGTTGTCCATTAAAGACAAAATGTAAGAAATTTAGAACCTATTTTACACAAAGACAACAAAAAGTGATATTCATTAACAATAAATTTCAAAATATCCTATAAATATACAAAATGAGAATTAAAGAAACGTGAAATTAATACCTAAAGATTACAAAAAAAAAAAAAAAAAAAAAAAAAAAAACTGATGGCGAGAAGTTGTTTGCATGGCAGAAGTCAGAAAAAGCGAAGCAGATGCTCGTGACTCAGTATTTATCCGTCGTAGGTGCAGAGAGTATTCTAAGTTAATGATTGGTCAATATTAGTTTTAGATCCCTTTTTCAAGCAGTTTTATGTAATTTGGAATGATCTCGAATTTGGGAGAACAGATGAATTTAGGGGGAGAACACCAAACTTAGAATGTTAATTTTGAGATCGCCAGTCATTTTTTAAAGCATCTATCGTATGTTGTTACATCTTACACACACACATATAATCTTACATATTTGCATATAATATATATATGTAAGATATAAAATATGAAAAGAAACGACTACCTTTGTTTTTATAGTTTCTCCTTAGTTTTTAATTTTAATTTGGATCACTCCCATGTCCTAAAAATTGTAATTGTTTACAACATACCAGTCCAAACTTCAGCACTTTAAAATTAAACCGCATCATAAGATTTTACGTAACGTTGCAATGCAAATCCCTCTTATCCAAACACCGAATAAGATTTCAATTGAAAAATTTTTATTTTTTATTTTTTATTTTTATTTTTATTTTATTTTTATCTGTTCCACTTTTTTTTAATATACTTACCCTTTGCATCTTTGCAAAGTAATATGCCGCTGCTGGCTTCTCTCTCATCCATTATATGTCTTAAGATGTAAGCTTCCAAAACTTGTGGGTGCATATTGCACCCATGATAATGTATGAATCCGATTATTCATCTAAAGATCTGTGTTATCCAGTAATAAGATAATGTTAAATCTATGGCTATGTCTGTCTGAAAGTATCATCCTTCCATCTATACAATAAAGCTAACTCTCTCAATCGAATTCATATCAAGTCACGAACTTATCACGAGCGAGTAGAACAGTATGTCTTACATTTATTTGCTAAGACATTGATGACTTTATACGTAACAGTAAGACTTTGCCCAGCTCTAAATCAGTTTTGATCAAGAACACTTTAAAAGGACAGAATTCAATGGCTTCATACCCCATCTTCTCCTACAAGCAACTTCTTGAAGGTACCTTCGGTGTGATGAATTTTTAAGTGCACATGTGCTGTAACGACACCATACATTTACAAAGGTTTACACCTTTACTCGGATTCTAACACAAAGTCATGGGAGCTGCCTTCGCTTACCTCCGAATTGGAAAGATAGCAACAACTACGTATTATCAATATGCCTACGAATATCATCCTAAAATGACCAATTAGTCAGTCAAATCATCCAAATTCTCATTCATTATTTAATGAAATTCAAATTCTCATTATATATCTCATTCATGAGCATTTTTCAACTTTTTCTCTTGGGTATGAAGTTACATGTCTTCATAGCCAAGAGGGGGGAGGGGGAATTTTAGATCGAGAAAGATTGCAAGAAATGCACCGTATTCTATATAATTTAGGAATTTTTGAAACAATAGAAAGAACCGATAATTAGTGAGTGAAATTAGATCGAGTAAAGGCATGTTTCGAATTGATGTAAGAGAACAGAAAAGTTCAACTATTCTCTTAGAGCATAACAACAGAGGATGAATTTGTCATAACGAAAAACTTTTAGATTGAAAATGTATGTTATAATGTACTAATGAAGTAATAGAAAGTCCCTGTAACGATTTAGGAAAGCAGGACCAGATTGCGTTCTTTTTTACGACATCATTACATTATTCTGTTGTTGAGAAACATGAAGATTAATTCCAGGCTATTTCTGAGATAAAAATGTGACTTCCCAATTCGCTTAACATCAAAGCCGTAATCTCAGAGTAATTTAAGCTTTAATCAGAGAATGCTTTTAATGAATGCTTTAAATATAAGATATTATTAATACAAAACACCACATTTTATATTTCGGTATGTTATTAAGCGTTTCTTTTCATACTGAAATGCGCCCACCTAACGGCCGAGCGGTAAAGTCGCTGAAAGCTGGTAGTTCGGTCCGACGTTCGAATCCCGCGAACGGGCTGGCTGCATGGGTGTTTTCGTGGTTTTCCCCGTGTGTAACGTGTATACGAGCCAGTTTCCCTTAGAAAGTCCTCCACGAAGGCATCCCTTCCCTTAGACAGATAGCCCTAGTGTGCTTTGCCATAATTAAATACACCACCACCACACCACCATACTGAAATGCATTAAACATTACATCTGAAATCACAAGCATCATTCAAAATATTTAATAAATAATAAATAAATAATCCTTCCGAAGAAGGATATTTGGGATTAGCAAATAATTTCAGCTTTTCAGCAATGCCAGCCATACACGTAATCTTATCCTTTTTCTTATGTGTATGTGTGTCAACACACAAACCAATAATCACCCAAGATTAAGTTTCCCTGTCAGAAGCTTATTCAATGACAAATCAAATAACTACCGAAAAGACCCTGAAGAATCTGACAACGATCACGGACACAGTTCAGAGGGAATTTCTAAAATGAAGATAGATTATGACACTACAAGCGGATATTTATTTCTTCAATCCTGAACAAGCACAATTGCTTTGTTTATTTCTAGTAGTTCTTTCTGGCTTTATTACACCTGAAGGTTTAGAACCGTTGCATTAATCACAATTCATACGACTTCTAACTAGCCAAATATTCAAGGAAAGGAAAATGCATTTGTGTCCAGATCTAAAATCAGAAGATAATTTCTTGAGGACATTCAGAGATGGAAAATTTAATACATAATTTAAGTGCTATATTTTTTACGAATGAAAGGAAATTAAGTTTGAAAAAATTCATTGCCAATTTTATACAGAAATGCATTTCTTAAAAATATCAGATTTCAGTTGATTGTTAAAGTAAATTTGAATTTATATCAATTTGTTTTCATGTATGTATATTTCTAAAGGCATTTTCTTCTTATTAAGAAATGATTTAAAAAGAAATTTGAAAAATCCCAAAATTAATTTATGGCATAGAAATATTTTTATTTGCATTTTTCCAAAAATCTGATATTCTAATCTAGTACACGTCTTTTCAGCTGCGCAATCTTTTGAAAAATCTCCTGATAGTAATTAATATATCAGAGAGAACAACTTTGTTATTGATAAACAATCTGAAGGCTTCTGGCAGTAGCTACAAAAATAAAAAATTAATTACTGATTAATAATTAAGAGAATGTAGCTGATATTGATTATAAAAATGTGGTACGTAAGAAAAATATTATCTTTTTTCTGTTATGTAAATTTGCATATTCTTTTCTATAATAAACATGTCATTTAAAATAAGAATAAAAGTTTGTTGAAATAAGAATAACATAATATGCAAAATTTTGTTCTAGGTGTGAAAATTGGAAATAATTCTTAAATATTACCTCTAAAAAAAGGCCTAGATGGAAAGCGAATATGAAAACCAAGCACCCTATCTAAGGACGGATAAAAAAATTATTTCTCTCTAGGACGAATGTAATGCATCTAAAATTTAGTCACGAAGCGGTAAAAAAAGCTCTCACTCGCCTCGGGTAATGTTTCATTTACCATTTTCGACCCTCATTTCCATTATGTGTCACGATGTGCTAAAATCCGCCTAAACAGTTTAAAAGCTGTGATATAGGAGATGTGGTTAGGAAAAGATAATAAGGTAAGTTCTCTTAATGAATTTATCCATTGGCACTTTTTCATTGACTTCGTGTCAGCGCAAGTAAATGTGACCTAAATGATGCTAGAAAAGAAGATTGAATAAAAGCGAGATAGTTCTTCAAGGAGCAAAGTATTAAAAAAAAAAAAAAAAAAAAAAAAGGTATGTGACGTTATTAAAGGGCTATGCATGCCCCGGTTCAGTGGTCTGGAATGTACATTGCATGAACGTAAGAATTACAAATACTAATTTCATTTCATAAATTGTTTGCCATTCACTATATTGGTATGCAAAAGTTAAAGACGCGAGATGTTTCATTTTTAACTCCTCCTACACGCCCCGAATAACAGGAACAGGGAATGAATAACTAAATAAATAAAAATAAAAGAAACAGAAGTCTTGTAAACAGCAGTAGGAGGTAAGGCGATAGTATTTAAAAATAGGTATGCAGCTCAGGCTGTCTGCTGACCATTACACCACGAAGGCATGCTACGAAGGCACGAGAAATACTTTATAAGTTGATGCAAAATTCTCCCCGTTTTCTTATACTTCGTCCGAAATTTTTGAGGAATTCTGATAGCAGCATTATTCATACATTCAATGCATCCATCTTGAACTGATAATTTTTTCAAAAGTCGGCGTCTCGTTAAGGAGTAACTCTGTGCGCTTATTATGCACAGACTGTGTAAATAAAGTAATGAGACTGGTCATGGAGTGCCTTACCGACAGTTAAAAGCAATTGCCCTTAAGAAGGACCAAGTTAAGCATTCATATAAGTTCAATTTTCCTAGAGTCCATATATGTTATGTTTTTCGTGAAATAAGTTTGCAAAAATGAGGAATCTGACTCTTGAGCAATGATACACTATCAACTTTTATTTCAAACTGGTGTAGAACGAGATCGTAATTTTTCCAAAATTTCAAAAGTCTATAAAAATTTTAGCTCCTTGACAACACAGATTTCCATAAGTGTTTCAAAAGGCAGAAGAATCAACTGAAGATGGCAATCGCTTCAAATAACATTCAAATGACAGTTTAAGCGAAGATGAGACATCATCATTCTATCAAGAGTTTAGGTGGCAATGTCTAGCATCCCCGTGTATATGGAAGAAGGATGTATACATTAAATAACATTGTAAGATTTTGTTAATGTTGTGGCTTTAGAAATAATTACATAATTTATGTAATTTCAGACTCTCAAGATACTTTATAACAGAACATACATTTTACAATAGCACACGTTACAAATACACTTTACAAAAAACAATTTTATAAACTTTAGAGAATTTTACAGACGTACATTGCCGAACATCCAATTTCAGTTGTTGTTGCAAGGGGGGAACCTCCAGCCTCCCGGACGGAAACAAGTTTAGCCATCAGGTCATAGCACGGACCAACCCGTCAAACAAATGCATTTACAGTAGTTGTATAGTACGCTGAACTTCTAGACACAAGCTTAGCGAATATTAAATTCTAACTCTGCCCAGCTTCTCTCTCTGTCAGAGAAACTTGCGCCAAAGCCGAAATAGTTTTGAAAAATCTCAAAGATATAATCATCTTCAAATCCTTCAAATGAATTTATTTCCTTAATATTAATAAATAAGTATAAAAAAGTAGAAATTGAAATTTGTAAGCATATATAATTATTTAAAGAAAATAGCATATATAATCAACATAATTTAAACAGTGAAAAGCTAGGTGTGAAATATTTCATGCAATTTAAAATTTTAATTATAGTTCTAAAAGATCTTAAGCCGGAAGCACACTATTTTTTCCATGCAGATATAGTGGGTTGGCAAGCAATGAAAATCTCTTAAATTTTAATTAAGCAATTCAGAATAATCATGCATTCTGGCAGGAAAACCATGTTTTCATAAAAACTGAATTATAAAAGAAATTACTTTGGAAACTTCAAAGCACGTTACTTAATAAATTGATAGATAGATATATGAATAGCTGAATTTTCCTGTCATTTGTAATTATATATTGTCTGAACAAAATACATAATGTTATACTAAGTATGTAATGTATACTGAACAAAATATATAATGTTATACTATATAATATATACTGAACAAAATATATATTGTTAGGATACTTAATACCAGTTGTTTGAGATGCAAATCTAAACAAACAGTCTGGCATTTTAAAGTTGAAAAGCATAGAAATATGTTTACTAAAATTTTCGTTCTACAGCAAGTTTTAACATAAAGTTTGCTTTAAAATGCTTATAAAAATCGAATTGTAATATCAAAAGAAAAAATATTTAGATTTTTTTAATTATTTAAATGAACTTGGCACTCTTTGTAGCTTATGCATATCACTGAAAAAAATTGTAATTGTAATTTATCAAACTGATATAATTGTTTTTGCCAGTTTTTATTAAATGTTTATAATTATAAAATTGTTTTTCTGCTTCCACATTCATTTCCCTGTTTCTAAATTAGATATATCCGTATTAACTAATGATCGTCACTATTATTTAAAATTTAATAGTAGACTTGGATTCGAAAAACTATCAATCTCATCTGATTTAACTTGGTTACACAAAGAGTAATAGCTAGGCATCGCTAGATGTAGAATTAGCGCTCGGTGAACGAACGTTCAGTTATCGTGGTCTCCTGGGCGTAGCCGTATTCCAGTAGTAGTTGTATCTTTATTCGAACGTTGAAAATAGCGTTGTACAAGCTTGTAGAAAATAGCAATTCAGTGAGCAATTGAGGCGTGAAAAGATAGTATTTTTGACGTATTCAGAAGTAATGGCAGAGTTCCTAGCAATTATTGAGTTCAGGGCAATTATTAGTTGAAGAGAAGTCCTGGAAAAGTTGAAGAAGCGGTGAAGACCCGGAACTTGTTCAGCATACAGGGAGTAACCAGCAGTTTGCAAGTCTGCTATTGGCTGCGTGTGAGGAGTCTTATTGGGTAAGGTGAGATCTGCAATGTGTTAAGGGCAAGCGCTAGGCTCGTTTTAGTTCCATGTTAATTTAGGAGGATGGCCGAATGAATGAGGTGGTGGGACCAGTGAAAAAGTTAAATTAAGCCTGCTGTAAATTTATTTAATGAATAGGAAGGATTAAAGGTTTACGTTTTTCAAATTATTAGTGCTAAGCCATACACTATTTATTCCATATATATTATTATGCAGTATTAATTATATATTAATATGCAGTATAAATTGATTAAGGAATAAATAGTGAGTTTTTTAAGAAGTTTTAGGTAATTAAAAGTTAGTCAAAGGAGGAAATACCTGTATAATACGTTTCTGAGGATGGCTTTTGGCCTTTTCCTGTATTCTACTGGATTGGTGTAGTTTAGAACTGGAATTGTTGGGTTTTGTGCCTTGGTAATATAGCATAAAATTATTTTGATAACTTGATCATCACATCATGTAGAATCTGTCAGCCCTAGAATCATCTTAAGTTCCAAAAAATAAAACCAATTTACGAAGCAAAAATACGGAACCCTGTACTTCGAATGACTGTGTCATTTCTCTATATTATTAGATATTGTTTTTTTTATTCAATATGGTAAGGTATAAATGCGATGTTCTAAGCTATATTTAAAGGATTAATTAAGATGGGAAGCATTCAAGAACTAGATTTAACGAAATTTAACAAGCCTTCAATAAAATTTGCAACGAAACTTTAAGATATCTAGAATGTATTACATACATGCATTTGCAATATGAATCCCTGGTTTTGCATTTATTTAGATTATCGTGTTATTTAAATTAACCATAGCTCTGAATTACGTATTCTCACTAGTTTTTATCGATGTTTTATGCAACTGCCGTATTTTCGAGCAAAAGACGAAAACATAGCAACACTAGAAAAATAGCCTAATTACTGCAAGACATAAAAATAAAGCAACTTTCATTTCATGAGAATTATGGGAATAGATTGGTAAAAAATACGTCATACTGCAAAGCTCACAAATACGAGTAGCAGGTTTTCAGCAATAGCTAGAAATGATACAAGAATTCGTTGCTATCTTATTTTCCCTCTGAAAGATAATGTTCCATTTTGGCAGCGTTCCATGATATTGAAGCAGTAATAACAATGCAAAAACTGTCTATAGGCTGCATTCGCCTCCCTTGACGTGAGAAATATTTGAAGACGGAGCTTAAAAGTGGCATAAAAGGAGATCATAAGTTTTTCTGTTGGGAAAGCTTATCTTTTCAGTGAAGACTGAAATGGTTCACGAAATTCTTTATGCGTAAATACTGCAGTCGAATTTTTAATCGCCAAGTCTCTCTCTCTGTCGTCCTTTTATTTTTTTAGGCAAATTTTTTCCCTACTTATATATCACATTTTAGTTAACAGCATGAACTAATACATATTTGTGTAAGAGTTATGCATTTACATTAATAATTGTGTATTATTTTATTTAAATTTAAGAAATTTCTGTAAACCTATCAAATAATTCAAATTTCATTTGCAAAATGAAAAATTATGCACAACTCTATTCATATGCTTTGATGATTATTTAAAAGTTAGGTAATCAAAGTGTTGTTCCTTTAGTAGGGTTTTCATGTTAAATCCGCAGCTGTATGTGTAATATCTAGATTATATTCTGTCTTTATAAAACACTTCAGATTCTGATGTTACTGATCTTACTGTTTTAAGACTAATTTTTCCAGTGCGATTAAAACTTATTTCATTTCATTGCTTCTGATCTAGAATAAAAGCAAGAACTTTCAGATACAACTTTGAACATCATACATGAATCCAAATAAACAGATGGGACTATCTTATCTTTGTTGCTGTACTCAGATTTTAAAATACAAAAATGCCCGATACATGTGTTGGTTTATTTTATTGGATTACATTGCTTAAATTATCAAGATGCAAGCTATTTTGATAAAGGAAAGGGATGCCTTCGTGGAGAATATTTTAAGGAAAAATGGCTCGTATTTACATAAGAGTATATGTGGGAAAATATGAAAACTCCCATGCAACGACTCATTTGCCAGGATTAATGGTTTATTGCAAGTTAGTTTTTTGCAAGTCATTTCTGTGCACCGAATTTGAAATAATATTAATTGCTTAACTGTTTTTCACTGTTTAAGTTTCCCTAAATTTCCATTTATAAAGAAAGTAAATACATTTCTTTAAAAGAACTGATATCTTACCATATTTGTGAAACAAATTTGAAACCCAAATCATTATAACGTTATTTGTATGAAATCGTTGTAATATTATTTGTATTATAACAGAATTTGCCTGAAAGAAACTTATTCAGCCACCATACTGAAATAATCTGTCAATCTTCGCACATCTTAAAGATTTTAAATTAATATTAGAATTAAATTCAAATAAATCGAAATGGAAATAGTAATATTTTAAGCAAATAGGAATGGATGTGAAATTTACATCTATACAGCATGTTAGAACACAAAACGTGCGTATCTGCATCACATTTGCATTGATATGAAGTTTACTGTGATTGTCACTGGAATGCTTAATTTCACTCACTTTCTTTCTGACTGCCAAACACTCAGCCTTTTCAAATAACTTCCAAAGTACACTCTTGAGTTACTGTACAATGCAACTACAAAAAACAGGAATTTTGCATGCAGACAAGACTCGTAGCACGTTCCCACGAAGTCCTTTGAAATGACAAGCCAGAAATTGCCACCTTTTGACAGGGAAGAAAAAGTTTCTTGTCATCAAAGGGGAAGAACCAATCTTTTTCGTAAAAGTGGAGGAGGAAGCAACGGTTGAGACAGAAATTTCTTTCCCGAGACAAAAGAAACGCACAAAGCAGCGAACAAACCTATCATTTGGGGATCGGTATCTTCTGAATTATCGACAAGATATCTGCTTCTATTGGAAAAGAAGAGACTCCAGCTCATTGTTCTCTGAATGCCTCTAGCGTGAATAAATAAATGAGATTTTCATAAGAATATCGACCAGATTTCGACTTTTTGGTTGTTTTGAACGTAAGATTAGTGGAGCATGCAATTGGTTTGATTGTTACTTTGATTACATCTATTTTGTGTATTTTGTAGATGCTTTTTAAATAATGATATTTTCAGTTTTCTATCTATGCTCATCTTCCTTTTTAATATATTTCCAATAGGAAGCATATTTAAAGCATCTATTAACATAATTAACACAATAATAGACCTTTGCGATTTAATACGATGTATAAAACGCAAAATACTTTCTATGCATTTAGTAACTAATAAGCCTTTCCTTGGTTTCCTGTCATTGTTGTCAAATAAATTATGATTTATTATACATAATGTTACATATATCAAATTACGGTAATAGTACAAATTGAAATGTATTATTTGCTAAACAAATTAATACTAATTTGTTCGTTAATCGTTAATAATAATATCGTTGCCACAAAATAAAAACAAAATTTAGATGACGTCATTCCAACGCATCACTTCCGGAGAAATCCCAAGATGGCGCTGGTGTCGTCACTTCCAGTTCCAGGCCCCTCTGGATACTGGCCACGCCCCTTTTCTGTGATGTCACTTCCGACGCCCGAGTACGGTGGGTTACTACTCATATAAACAACAGAGTGTTTCCTATATTAGGCGGTACTACATGGTTTAATGTTGTTGTAACATAATTCAGTAAATCTAGCAATTCGTGATATTGGAATTGAAACTTTCAAGTATAAATCTGCTAAAAGCATTAAATACTCTCTTTAAGCTAATTAGCGTTAGAAATTTTATATTAAAAAAATTTAACAATACGTGTCCAAGGGTCTCATTTCATTTGGGGGTCTTGTAGGCTTCCATGTAATGCTTATATGGAGTCTTATAATCAGTTTCATAAAAAATTGTAATTCTAGTTATATTTAGGAATTTCGTAAAGGCAAAAGCTTCAGGCTGACATCCTAAATCTAATATTACAGCCGAGATTCAGCGAAGAAGCATTTACCAGCTAATAAATAATACCAGCTAGAAATATTACCTCCGGCCATCAAGAGAAAAGATCAGTCATGGTAACAAAATAATATCCGTCTTGTCATGGTAGCAAAGGAGCAAAAATATTGCTACGAAATGCCCAGCCGCGGTAAGAGAGCTTCTCCGTAAGGCGGGTTTAGGATTGCAGAAAATGGCAAGAGAAGGCGGGGTTGCCATATTTGGCGCGAAATCACCCATTTGGTGACAAAATTAGCGATATGCCATAGACGGATGGAGAACCTTTCTAGAACGAATTCTTACTGGTTTGGCACAGAATGTTTTCGAAGGCAAGCCAAAAGCTATATAAACCCGACTTCTACGCAGAGTAGCAGTCTGTCGAGTGTCTCGTAGTCTATCGAGTTGATTGTCAGTCTAGTATCGAGCGTCTCGTTAGTGTATCGAGATTGTACATCACTAAGGCTATCGAGTTTATCGTCGAGTGCATCATGAGTTGTAGCGTGGAGAGTGTCGAGAGTATGTTGAGTTTTAAGAACGACTGGAACCGAGTCGGGAGCTGTACTCTAGTGTTTTGGAGTGAAGCTGTCTTCTCCATTGTAGCTTGATAGCCTGAAGGCTGTGTTGCCGATTTTTTTCAACGTGCATGTCGTAGTTTTTCGACGACTGTAAACGTGCTTTTGGAGCTGTCCTGAGTAATACTGGTTAATAAATTGTGTTTTGATTGTACGTCAAGTTTTGTCATTAATTACTCTAAATAAACACACGCGTAAGAACACAACAATATGTTACAATTTTCGTATAGTCCTGTAATCTAATAGCTCAAAATTACCAAGCCAAGTTTTATCCTGTCTGCAAATGTTTGAGCTTGGCAAACGTTTTTAGTTATTAACTCAGCTTTAATATTTTTAACCCATAGTTAAAAGATATGCATTATTGAAGCAAAACCTGGATATGAAAGCTCGAGTCATCAGTTATGAATTATCATAGAATTTATTCCATAAATAATTGTGAACACCAGATAAAAGATCAAACTATAGAGCTCCGTTTTTGACAAAGGATATTCCATTAATTTAATATTTAAGAGAAGAAATATTTGACTGATGTTATTCTTCTATCTATGGATCATACTGTTATGCATTTAGGTCTTTCTGGAAGTAAAGAAAATAAGCCATTGAATTAGAACGTAATTTACTTGAAACAGCATATTTGAAGCTGCATCACCAATCATGTGGTGTATTTTAATGTTGAACTGAAATATAATGTCAAGAAACCCATACAACGGAGGATAAAATTTATTTGCATCTTATGAAAAAGATAAAGATGAGAAGTTTCTGATATGTTAATATAAGTAAATATCTGTGTTCTTTCACGTGTCGGAGTTCCTTAACGGCTGTATAATATACCCATTACTAATAGTTCGTTATCGCATGTTGATCTCAATTGTTTCCGTGAAATTTAGATTGAATGGCATGAAGGTCATTGGTTTCCAGTTCTTCTTCCTAATTGCATTAATAATGCGTTAAGTAAAATATTTGCTTAAACAACCAAATGCTTAATTCAGCATTTCGCATAAAGAGATAAAAGGATTTTCCTAATGCGGATATGTTGTTAATTACATTTCTGAATTAGGAAAATAAATGCACATCGTTAAAAAACGTTTAAAATAAAATGTAATATTTTATACACGCCATAGTAGAAGTATATGAACGAACAATTTCAAGTATGCAAAAAATATATTCTTGTGTCTTTGCAGAAAAAGCGATTAATATGCAAAGTATTCGAATTTTAGCAAGTTAGATATCAAGATCATTAATTTTATCACAAGGGAAAGGTCACAGTGTCCTTGCGCAATTCCATTGAGACCGATATTATATGTGTTTTCAAGTATGTATATGATTCAAAAACGCATAGAAATTGAAAGAGCTTCTCTTCATTACTCTGTATATGTACAGGTTTAAAACTTGCAGTGCCGCAAATGCTTGAGTAATACATATCTTTATAAATCAACTATATTTATAAAGAAAGTTCCATATTGAATCTTGATATATTTCTTTCATTTTTTTATTTTTATTTGTTTTTGTATTAATTAATTAATTAATTACTATTTTGTATTTCGTACCAATGACAACTTTTTTTTTTCTTTTGCAATGAATGGCACATATTAAAGTTTATTCCTAACAAAGTTATTGCATTTTATAACATTTAAACCTCTTTATTTTATAACTTTCCAGAAGTTAAGAATGAATGCATCGAACCCTACACCAAACCATATAAAGGGATTGATGTCAACCATGGTCTATTTTCACTCTGAATGAGAATACATCATAAAAAATCAAGGATTAGAACATCTATTTAAATATTACAGTTTCAAGGCTTAGCACTCATTTAGTATTCCGACAAGTACTATAATCATGCATATAAAACACATGTAGTGAGAAGCGCATGATATAAAAACGGATAATTCTGAAAACAACAAGCATAGAAATTTTATATTTATCAAAGTATCATTCATTATTTATAAAAGTATTATTTATATTTATAAAACTTATGATATGAAAATATGAAAAACATATTTTAATAATACTTGGTATTAGTGCAAAATATATTTTTCTTTCATGGTTGCAACAGGAATGAATATGTTATCAAAATAAACTATTAACCATATTTTTATTTCAAAATGAAATAGCATGTGCTGATCTAGGAAATAAGAGTAATTATTGATAGTGTATATTTATATAACTCTATACAAAAAAAGCTATCCTAAATTAAAAAAGTCACGGGAAAATAGTCTTTTATAATATCCATAATATGTCATCCATTATCCCGCTTAAATATAGATTTATTCGTTTAACTCAACATAGTTACACTGAATATTTTATAACGTAAAATGTTCCGAACAAAAGATGGCAGAAATGTTTAGTTATCTTTTACCCAGTACCCATAGCGATGTCAAGTCTTTCAGTATTTTGCAAGTGGCCCAATTTATTGCAGCGAGGGTTTGCACGCACAACTCATCCAAAACCATTTTCTCTATTCTAAGATGGTGACCACAGCAGATGTTAAGCTTTCCAAACTAGCCAAGCCGAAATAAAACGCTAGTCAAATATCACGAACAGTGCAAGCGAGTGGGCACCTTTGCTGTGAAAGGGAACGTATATATATTTAATGATATAACATTATAGAATTTACTTCCGGGCAGAAAAGCTAAATAGTTCATTTATAAAGAATGAAAGACTTAATCTGAAAGAAAAGTGCCTTCAGAACATAATCATTTCCAAAGAAACGTGTTTCACCTGCTTGAAATTATCTAAATGTTAGAAATTCAAAATTTTCGTTGGTATACCCCTTTTCGTTTGAATGGATGATTACTATACTAATATCTCTATAAGTAACAGAAGAAAACTCCGTATAGCACATACATATGTCATATATATATATATATATGTAATGATAGCACAATCCATTTACATCATCATAATTACGTAACAGTCATATGACATAGAATAGTCTCGAAATGACGCAGTGCACAGAGAGGTTACTATTTTTAGAATAGAGAAGGGGAATTTACGTTGCTAATTTAATCTTTTACATATTCTTTACTTTTTTACATATATATATATATATATATATATACATCGTTGGGAAAAGTGTTGAGAATATGCAAGACAAACTTTCAGTTTAAAATTTCGCAGAAAAAATTATGTTTTCCGACCTTAGAATTTCGTCCTGGTTAAGTCTTGAGGCAGTTTTCATGTCCCAGAAGAAAACGGTTAATTTTATAACTCGGAACAGAAAAATATGTCTATGTATCTCCATATGATATATTTGATTTCCATATGATATGTATACATATATATAGGTTTTTGTGTGTGAGCGCGCGCTGATTTGTATGTATATATACAGGAATTTTGCATTTGAAATGAGAGTGAATGATTTATATAAATAAAATTTAATGGTATTGTTCGATCGATAGTTGAATTTCAAATATTTTCATTTTTATCTTAAACTGCAAAAGCTTCATTTACTCTTATAAAAAGAAATATATTAAGCATCTTTGAAGTAAAGGGAACACAAAACGCACGCTATTAAAAACACGAAAGAACGTACCCAAGGTAAATGAATTATTGGACAGTTGTAACATGAAAATTTGGGTAATTTTTTTCTAAAAATGTTTCTCATACATTTTTATTTTTTAATTAATTAATTTTATTTGTTTTTACAATTAAAATCCTAATCCCGTGAAACAATTTTGGATTCTCCTGCGGAAGGAACATGACACCGAACTAAACCACCGCAAAGTTATAACAATATATCTTAACATATACAAAGGCCATTCGCATATTTTAGACGATTTTCATTAAATTTACAGAAATATTTTAACTAAAATTTTGGCATTTTAATTGTTTCAATTGATAACCCTTATTCTTCACTGTCCTTCTACAGTGCAATTTCTAAGACAATAAAGCCCTTTTTAGTGTCGAAAGAGGTATTTTATCCCATCCATCTTCAACAGCCTTTTAAAGAGAGGAAGTCTAAGGAAGGGTGAAGGTCGACGTTTGAACAATTCGTTTTTTAAAAGTCTAAAAGCGCAAACATCCGTGGATGATACATGAGGAGATCGAGTAAGGATATGAGTGAAGAGTATGGCGTTGATACCAATTCCTTGTTCCATTTTTTCCAGGAAATTAACAGTGGATTTTGACATATGGCTGCTTGCTTTATTTTGATGTAGTTCTACTGATAGATGTTAAGAGAAGTGGGTTAAGAGAAGTTATTTCATATTTGGAAAATGGGTATAAAGTATGTTCGTGATAATATGTGGAGCTGATCATAACAGTTTTCAACAGTATCTTTAATTTTTATTTGGTGTTATATGAAAAACTGCCAACAAGCATGTATATCTTTGAAAAATCTTCTTTCAATTCTTTGAACCAGGAGACTTTTTTCTTCTCTTTGATGATAATAAAAAGATGTCTTTTTAATGAGGTCAGTTAAATTGACCTAATAAAATTAAACAGTGTTAAATTGTTCTATGAAACATGATGAGCAATAGTGATTTACTATAACAGAAATAGGAGTTTCATCACAAATTTGAAAAATATTTCATACAGTTAGTTACACAATCTTTTATCCCCCCGCACTTAAGCACTTACGTGATAATATGTTATCCTATTATTAAAAACTTAATTACGAAATACATGAATAAAAATACAAAATATATTTTATTTCAAAGAGTAGAATCTTTTAAGTTTCATCCTAGAATTCTTAAGAGGCTTTGGAGGGCATATAATGCAAATGACTGCCTTCGTCATCTTCTTACTGATGTGATTATCGTCCTAGTGATATGATTACCTTCTTGGTAATATCTTAGAAATAAGTAATATGATTGTAAGGAAATAACAGGAACCAGGAAATTAGTTTATTCGTACAATGTTTTTTAATTAATTAAAATATTTCACAAATTTTATACAACTCATAATATTTACGCACACTATTCTTAAAATAAAGTTCTATGAGATCTGTTTAAATTCGTTTTGATTAAAATTAATTAAAAAAGATAAAAATGAAAGGAATTAGTGGAAATATTGTTTAAAAAATCAAAATACTCCTATGATAGATCAAGAAAAAATTTAATACTCATTTTTATGATTGGCATTTTTTCTTTAATTTTTTCTAGTAAACATAAAAATTATTCTCCTTTAAACAGAACTAATTTATTAATTATATATATATATATATATTATTCATATATAAAATTATTCATATTATTTTGATAGAATGTAACTTTTTACAATATTTCTTTACATTTCTGGATCCTTAGATAATTAGTAAGATTATAATAATTCTTAGATAATTGGAAATTTTGGTTGCTTATAGTTTTGCATATTCGAAAAGCTTCTTCCGTTTCTTTGCATGCATACAAAACATCAAAGTATGTAAAAGCTAAGCCTTCATTTTTTTTTGGCATTAATAATGAATGACATTTTCATTCCTACAAAAAACCAAAACACTAAAAAAAAATAAATAAATAAATAAAAAAGCGCGCTTTGTTTGTAGTTGAATTTAGTTTCTAAAACTTTAAAGGTAAAACCAGCAATTTATCCTGCTTTGAATACTGTGATTCTACTCAAATCCTATAAAATAAAAATTACTTTATTTTGCTTGCCTAAAAAGATGTAATTTTAATTAATTCACCCAAAACTAATTTTCAGCAATTAAGTGAATAAATCTCTTCAGAATTTCAGTTTTCAAATAATCACAATGCAACTGTGCTCTAAGATATTAAGAAATAATATTTAAATAATATCACACTTGTTATATCCAGCTTTATTTTATCTCCAACGTAAATTATAGATAGATATTTTTCAATACAAAACGACCACACCTATTAAACTCTAACATAAAAGAAAGAAAAACTATGCGAATGGAAAGAAAAATATAAATTTCTTTAAATATAAAACCAACGTAAAACTGGAAACTTATTATTTCTCTTTTGGTATGCGTTGGTTTTTTCTTAACATTCAAACAGCAGAATAACAAACCACTGCAGCTATATGTATATCCAAAATATTGCCAAGAGTATCATCGACGCTCATATCATCCCTTTGTGATGAGGGGATAGATTAGGGCCAATAAAAGAAAGGGAATGAGGATGAAAACGGAATATTTTACAGCTTCAGATTTGGGGCGGGATGTCATTTTCATCTACATCCTAACTCTTTGTTATATCTTTGCTAATGAAATGAGAAATCTGAAGTTACATGATCATAAATCGATTCCTTGCCGTATGATCAGAATGGCGTTTAATATTAATATGTAGTCTGAGAACACTGAAATATTTTTTAATAAATAATATTTAGTAAAAATTGCTTTTGGTCGCTATATATGACTGTATTTTTTTAAAAGTTGGATAAGTTTCTGAGGCATTTGCTATTGTATTTTAATTTTAGTGTCGCTTCCTGATACTTAATTTGCAAGTCATATGTGGTTTTGCTATTTCCCTAAGTATAAGTTAAGATACAATTTAGCGGTTTTTTAGAAAATTCTTCACAAAGACATTATTTGATAGGAAAAAACATTCCAGTGTTTGTTCATAGCTAATACCTGCAAAATCAACTACTCCTGTCTAAATTACCATTACTGCTCATGGAGGTTGAAATTATTGCTGTCCACAGAACTGAAATGCAGTAAAACTTCATTAGTTATGGAAGAAATTTTAAATTACTTTAGTAAGATTTTACTTACTTTTTCAATTTTATTATTAGTGGACTCTGTGCTTGAGGCGAAAAATGTGGAACATATTTTATTGCATTGTAGATTGCATGCGAGTGCCAGAAGTGCATTGGTTTCTATGACTAAATAAGAGCTCCGAAGCCTTTTTATTCTTAGAACTTTTAGTATTATTATTTATATCATTGGATTTTAATCTTTTGTGTGTCGTTATATTATTTTGCGTACGTCTTTGTATGATTACATTATGTATTTTTTTATGTATCATTTCTTCTTTGTTTCAGTATTATTTCATTTTATTAATATTGCTTTATTATTAACTTGGTTTATTTCCTTTTATAGGAGTATTAACATATTTTAATTATTCGTGGCATATTTTACTATTTTTATTATAATAGTACTCGTAATTTATATTTTTTCTTTGCTCTCTCCAGACCTAGATATTGTGTTTTTATTCTTAAATTATATTTCCTTGCATTATGAGTTATTTACTTACATCTGCATACCTCGTGGGATACTTCGTGGAACACGAGGAGTTTTTCATTTGTTTTCTTAATTAAATACATATATATATATATATATATATATATATAAAGAATGCATTCAACAGTTTTGAATATTTAATGTATACATTTAAAAACTTTTATATCGAGTTCAGTAAAAATTCATAGATTAAATGAAAAGCAGCGTAATTGATATAAAATGAAAATATCTTTTAAGTATATTCGCAACTTCGTTTCGAACTCAAATTGTGTTTCGCGATGATATTAAAATATTGTGAGCTCCAACTTCTTACTTATACATAATTTTATATTATTACGCAGTTCAATTTTTAAACAGCCTTATACATGCAATAAATTTATTTTTCAGTGTGAAATCTCAGCTTTGTGAAAGCGAAAAGCCTAACCAAATGCTTGAAGAAAGTATTTTAATACCAAGAGATTTTTTATTAAATTTGAATTACCCAGCTAATATTTCCTAATAAATATATTTTTGCACAGTTTTAGCTGCATATCAGAAAAATTAAATCTTTCCTTTTGTTGAGAATTTCATCTAAAGTGATTTTATTTCAAAACTTTTGCAAAATTCACAAATGCTAAAACAAAATTATTATTTATTTTATTTTAGAAGTGAATAAGATGGCTTATGATATTAATTTATAGAAGATAAACAAAATTCAAGATATGTATATTAAAGCCTTGTAGGATAAAACTTGATTTGGTAATGAAACTTTAGTTCTATAACCCTAACAGATGTGAAACGAGCTATCGTTATGTCTTTGAAACAAAACACGAAAATCGTAGGAAGGTAACAACAACCTTGTTATTTAAATAGAACATTGAACATAAAAGCACGACTTCGCGCTAAAATAACCGCAAGTTGTGGAAATGCAAATTAAACTAAAGTCAATCAATAAATTAAAAAGTTTAGAAGTAGTTCAAGACTACACAATTAAATATTAATTTGTAAAGCTGGCTCAGTAAATTTACCGGTACTGCAAATTTAAAGTGACCGCAAAGCAGAATAAGTAAACTTCTGAAATCTGGTAGAAACTAACCACGTCTGTCTCTCTCTCAGGATCCAAAAACTTTAGCTTAAATACTCAAACAACTAACTTGCGTTCTGCTAAGCAACAGGGAAAGGAGAAGTTATAGTAAAGACCGAAATCATAATAACTAGTAAAGTAACATACGATGTTTTGCAGCCTTAAATGAAAATATAACTTAATTAAATGAGCTGATTTAATTGAATGACATAAAAGAAATTAATATTATATAAAAATTAAGTGTGTTAATTAATTTATATAAAAGTAATTTAAATTAAGTGTTAATTAATTTGTATAAGAATTAAGTGTGAAGATATAAAAATGAAAGTGTGAACCGTGTCAAAACTTTTCAAAACTAAAGTAAAAGTAATCCTTTCTTAGCTCTTATAAAGTAATAGTATATTTGAAAACTTTTTCCAATATATTACCTTAGTCACTCATTCGAAACTTAACATCAAAAGTCACTCAAAAATCAATAACTTTGTCCCATTTTGCATTTAGTTTCACTCTTCCAGCTCTTTGATTTTCCTCAAAATATTAAAAGTTATGTTACAATACTTTAGAGAGAAAGAAAAAAATGTATAAATTAGAGTTTCCTTCAGTTTTTCTGAAATTCCATGCCTTTAATGCAACAAATGTATTATATATATATCAATATCGTTTATCAGATTTTGCTTTTCTAATATTCTTTAATAAATTATCCTTTTCCCGGCACTTTTCTGAAATAAATATGCCTTCTGCTTTTATAATATTTCTTGCGCTACACTTCTGGTTATCACTAGACTTTCTTAAATGATGTTATCCTCTGCGATATGCAAAGATTTTCAAATTTCGTATTTATCCATTCAACCCGTTAACTTTTATTTACTAAGGCAAATATTCTATCACCATGTCGCGACTGAGTCACTGCTATGCCTTAAGAAAAAATTGCATGTCTTCCGATGCTGACGTTTGACCAATGAAGAACATGAGTACGAACAACAAATCCATCCAGTAAATCCAAACTTTTTTTCATGCGCTCTTACTCTCTCGACTTCTGTAATGGTTTGGGGTATATAGAAACTAAGATTAGTGTTTACCAAGCTCTGATAATATTTGCCTGAGAAAAGAGATCTTACCCTTTTCCTCTTTTTTTCCCTCTCAGCCATGCCTTTCCTCCTCCTCTCCTCTGTAGCGGGCGGGTCTTTTGACCAAGATTGGTCTAGCATTCCTTTGGCGCCTTCCTTAATTGCTATATGTCAGTTTACGTAAGGAAGCCAAAGGTTATATTGGCTGGATTTGGCGGCTGGAATTTGTAGATTACTGCTCCTCATCGTGTCCAGACAACGTTTCCTAGCTTCTTTATTTACCGCAAGGCAGAGATCATAGTGAATATGAAATGGTTCTTCTGCGATGATTATGTACCTGAGTCAAAGCGAAAGTCTGCACAAGATAAAATTCAAAGAGAAATGTTTGAGAAAAGAGTTCAGCGCAAAGAAACCACATGTGATTTTTTTTTTTTTTTTTTTTTTGCCATGCAATTATAAGCCTCATAATTAGCGATCGTGAAGCAACATCGTATCAAGAAGCACAGTTTCCAATGCAGTAAACCAGACTTGCAACATTTTATTCCATGAAGCGATCATGATGTATCAAAATTTCATTCAATTTTTTAAAGCGTTTAGTACTTTCGAGTTAGTTACTTTATTCTGATATTCTTTAATGTTTTTGTAATCAGAATAAGCTGACATTATTAGAAATCTTTAAAACAGCCAGAAATATAAGAAAAAAAACATATATTCAAATGTATTCAGCAAATGTTTCCATACATTATATGATGAAAATATGAATGTTCTATTTTTATAAACAAAATTTTCTATTTCTTAGTTTCTTCGATTATTTCCATAACTAATACAAACGGGGCGGAGGTAAATAGTAAGTAAAAATTCTATGCTTCTTTCAATTCTTTTAGTAAGCATACAAATTTGTACTCTAACACAATTATAAAACATTATATTATTTTTAGAGAACGAAATATAAAATGCAACACCATACAGACATAAAAATTTTCAACTTCATTCTTTAAATTCATTACGTAGTTATATATCATAATGCTCATTAACGAATTTAAAACAATGCATTGCATACATATTTTAAAGATTTTATATATAAAAAATGTAAAAAGCCTTTAATCCTGGTATTCGGGTAGGTTATTTTAGGCCGAAAAATTATTAATTCCATATTTCCATTCCCACATGTTAGGTTTTAAAAACATGTTAATTTTAAAACATTCACACGAAGTTGTTAACACTAATAAATTGATTCGTTTCTAATCTTGAAAAAACTTTCTGTATCGGTAACTTAGAATTTCCTACCTAAAAAATTAAAATTATTCTCCCAGAGTTCTAGTTTTTCTTAAAATTCTTTAAAAGTTAATTACTTTTATTAGAAATTAATATGTACGTATGAATGCTTCACAGAACGATGAAATCTTAAGGGTAAAAAAAATCAGCGTCAGTTAAATAAATTGCTTAAAATAAATGCCTGAAAAAAGTTATAATTACGTCGTAAGACTATTAACAAAATCTTGCATAAACACTGTTAAATTTTTCTTTTTCTAGTGTACGCTTAAAGTTTGTTTATCATGGGAGAGAATGAGATGACAATGGCAGAGAAGGATAATTTTTCACATCACTACATAAATGTGCGTGTGTAGCGCACATGCCCACAAAGGGAAATTTACTCATGAAACTACTATATTTTAAAACGAATAATGACAGCACTGAAGTTTAAAAATGTTTGATGAAACAGTGAAACAAAGAAAGAAATGCGTTAGCATTAAATCTTTAATATAATATTTTATATTGTGATACTAAAGTAATAGAGATATTTTTATTGTGATACTAAAGTAATAGAGAGGGTATACGAATTATAAAGCACAGAGCAATTCCTATTCAGCAAACGTACTATCCAAAGAATATTTTATAAATTCAGGAGCAAATGCAAAGTATAATTTTTAAAACTGTACAGAGGGAAAACATGATTCTTAAATTAATCTCAAAGTTACCATGACGTATGACAAGGAAAAATACTGTTTAACGCATAAGACATAAGCATTTGAAGAATGATTTTTTTTAGAGAAACGAATATGTGTAGATGAAATTAAATTATTATTCTAATATTGAAAATTAAATTTAATATTAGGTTATCCGGTCATATATACACATACAAACTGAAAATATATATTATTAAGAAAATTAAACATTGTATCGCAGTAAATTTATTTAAAGTGCATAAATAAAAGGAAACTTAAGGAAAGTATATATACATATAATCTATAAAACTGTGCCCCTCCAAAAAAACACGGAGGTACTGTGATTAATGTACAAATACATTTAATTAATTTATTAATGACTTCTGTATATCTTTCTTTTTAAATGAAATTAACTTGATTAATTTGGTGCATTTACTAATAATCAAACCTAATTAGGGATAAACCTAATTACTGGTAATTAGATTCTTCCGGTTAAAAAAAAACGAAGACATTTTAATAGAAAAAATTACTTATGCCAAAATTTAATGTATTAAAATATCTCGAAAATGTATTTTTTTAACTTTACGAAGAATTACGAAGAAAATAAGCATAATTGTATGCAACTGTTGAAATAAGATCTCTCATGATTTTGAAATATTCCTTGAGAAATTAAATGAAAGATTACTTCAGCAGAGAAAATAATCCAAAATAATTTTACCTTGAATTGAATTAAAAGAAATCTATTACGTGCGTTAATGCAACAAATTAAATTAATGGGAAGCAAAACTGCACTTCGAAGCGTTAATTTTTGTCTCCTTTTTAACGTAATCAAATATGAAAGACAATCATTTTAATCGATCAAGAAAACTGTTTAGATTGACAGTCAAAATGTGTTTTACAAATTACAGAATTTCCAAAAGGATTGCACAAAATAAATGACTATTTAAGAAAAATTAAATACACAGTAAGAAAACATGGACAAATAGTGCCCAGAAGAAATACATATGTGCAATATTTATCTATCTATCTATAGATATATATAGATATCTATAGATATCTATCTATAGATATATAGTTTTAAAGCACGAATAATGACAGCACTGAAGTTTAAAAATGTTTGACGAAACAGTGAAACAAAGAAAGAAATGCGTTAGCATTAAATCTTTAATATAATATTTAGATATTTTTTATTGTGATACTAAAGTAATAGAGAGGATATATGAAGTATAAAGCACAGATCAATTCCTATTCAGCAAACGTACTATCCAAAGAATATTTTATAAATTAAGGAGCAAATGCAAAGGATTAGTCCCAGTGATTTTATCCAACCATACTGCAGGATTATGATCAGTCTGAATAATGAACTTATGAGGTCCGTCTAGATAGAATTTTAATTTTTATACTGCATAGACAATGGCAGCACACCCTCTTTTGATTGTACTGTACTTCTGTTCAATAGGTGAAAACTTTTTGCTAAGAAATGATTATATGGCGCATGTTTTAGCCCGAAAGGTAACCTTAAGGGTTTAAATATTCCAAAAGTAGCGTAAAGCTGGACTCGTTAAGTTAGTGGGATCTGCCAGTAACCTTGAGTAAGATCTAGAACAGTTATATATCTGGTAGATGACACTTTTCCATTAAATGTTTAATGTTTGGCAAGGGAAAATACTGTGTCCTAGTTGCCTTGTTCAAGCGACGGCTATCAATGCATGGTCTTGCCTCTTTCCAGGAACTTCAACTTGTATGAGTGGAGACGTAAAATCTGATTCACCTAGTTTTGTTACATTGAGTTTTATCATGTTTCCTATTTCCGTTTTTAAAGTCTCTGTTTGTCTGGCAGATATCCGATAAGCTTTTGCGCATATCGGTCTTTATGCTTCTAATTCTATATCATGTTGTGTAAGATCAGTACATCCGGGTTATTATAAATAATACAGGAATACATATATAGCAACTGCTTTAAATCTTTTCGCTGGTCTTCAGATAATAGTGAATTCAACTGGATGCCTTACAAAACTTCTGATATTTCAGTAATTGCGTTTTAATTTAGACTCGGTATTTCATCTTCTAAAATCATCAGATAAAATGTTCGTCATTTGTTGGTTATTAATTTCTTAAAAATAAAGTTTCGTTATGTTTAAAAAATATTTCATGTCATTTTGTTAGGAATAGATTATAGATCTTATTATTAAAATCTCATTCAGAAAGTTTACTTTTAGTTAATGGATAGAGTCCTATTTCAATGAAAATAATAAGTGTACGAACACTTTTAGGAGCCACTGTATATAAGATCATTTTATCATTTCCACAGTTGCAAAAGCGGAAGACGTGAAAATACTCAAGAGCAACTGAAATCAAATACAAGAGCAAGCTTTTCCTTACCACTCCAATTAAGAATAAATGCAAGTAAAAGTAAATATTTTAATACTTTCATCTTAAGAATAGTGAAAATTTTTACGTTTCTTAGTGGAATTATTTTGGTAGCATAGCAACACAAATACGTTACAGTCTTAAATTCCTTCCCTCACGGGGAACTTTTCGAAGAAAAGTTTTTTTTCTTTCAAATTGATGGAGCTTTTAGGAAAAGTTTCAGTTTAAATACATTATAATTATTTTTTTAACATGTTTAGTTTAAATATGAGAAAGTTGTTTAGTTTAAATAAACATATAAAGTTTCATATTCTAATAATACAAAAATTTAAACAATGAAGTTTTAAACTTCCTAGAATGTATATTTTTAGTTGTGAGATCTTTGGATATAACGACTTAAACTGTTAGCATTTTGATGGTGCTTCCCCTTTCTATGCGCAACTTCATAGTTAAAAAGTTGTAAGATTTGTACTCTAACACAATTCTAAAACATTATATTATTTTTAGAGAACGAAATATAAAATGCAACACCACACAGACATAAAATTTTTCAACTTCATTCTTTAAATTCATTACGTAGTTATATATCATAATGCTCATTAACGAATTTAAAACAATGCATTGCATACATATTTTAAAGATTTTATATATAACAAATGTAAAAAGCCTTTAATCCTGGTATTCGAGTAGGTTATTTTAGGCCGACAAAAATATTAATTCCATATTTCCATTCCCGCATGTTAGGTTTTAAAAACATGTTAATTTTAAAACATTCACACGAAGTTGTTAACACTAATAAATTGATTCGTTTCTAATCTTGAAAAACTTTCTGTATCGGTAACTTAGAATTTCCTACCTAAAAAATTAAAAAATATATTCTCCCAGAGTTCTAGTTTTTCTTAAAATTCTTTAAAAGTTAATTACTTTTATTAGAAATAAGTATGTACGTATGAATGCTGCACAGAACGATGGAATATTAAGGGTAAAAAAAAATCAGCGTCAGTTAAATAAATTGCTTAAAATAAATGCCTGAAAAAAGTTATAATTACGTCGTAAGACTATTAACAAATCTTGCATAAACACTGTTGAATTTTTCTTTTTCTAGTGTACGCTTAAAGTTTGTTTATCATGGGAGAGAATGAGATGACAATGGCAGAGAAGGATAATTTTTCACATCACAACATAAATGTGCGTGTGCTGCGCACATGCCCACAAAGGGAAATTTACTCATGAAACTACTATATTTTAAAACGAATAATGACAGCACTGAAGTTTAAAAATGTTTGAAACAATGAAACAAAGAAAGAAATGCGTTAGAATTAAATCTTTAATATAATATTTAGATATTTTTTATTGTGATACTAAAGTAATAGAGAGGGTATACGAAGTATAAAGCACAGAGCAATTCCTATTCAGCAAACGTACTATCCAAAGAATATTTTATAAATTAAGGAGCAAATGCAAAGGATTAGTCCCAGTGATTTTATCCAACCATACTGCAGGATTATGATCAGTCTGAATAATGAACTTATGAGGTCCGTCTAGATAGAATTTTAATTTTTATACTGCATAGACAATGGCAGCACACCCTCTTTTGATTGTACTGTACTTCTGTTCAATAGGTGAAAACTTTTTGCTAAGAAATGATTATATGGCGCATGTTTTAGCCCGAAAGGTAACCTTAAGGGTTTAAATATTCCAAAAGTAGCGTAACGCTGGGCTCGTTAAGTTAGTGGGATCTGCCAGTAACCTTGAGTAAGATCTAGAACAGTTATATATCTGGTAGATGACACTTTTCCATTAAATGTTTAATGTTTGGCAAGGGAAAATACTGTGTTCTAGTTGCCTTGTTCTAGGGACGGCTATCAATGCATGGTCTTGCCTCTTTTCCAGGAACTTCAACTTGTATGAGTGGAGATGTAAAATCTGATTCACCTAGTTCTGTTACATTGAGTTTTATCATGTTTCCTATTTCCGTTTTTAAAGTCTCTGTTTGTCTGGCAGATATCCGATAAGCTTTTGCGCATATCGGTCTTTATGCTTCTAATTCTATATCATGTTGTGTAAGATCAGTACATCCTGGTTCATTATAAATAATACAGGAATACATATATAGCAACTGCTTTAAATCTTTTCGTTGGTCTTCAGATAATAGTGAATTCAACTGGATGCCTTACAAAACTTCTGATATTTCAGTAATTGCGTTTTAATTTAGACTCGGTATTTCATCTTCTAAAATCATCAGATAAAATGTTCGTCATTTGTTGGTTATTAATTTCTTAAAAATAAAGTTTCGTTATGTTTAAAAAATATTTTATGTAATTTTGTTACGAATAGATTATAGATCTTATTATTAAAATCTCATTCAGAAAGTTTACTTTTAGTTAATGAATAGAGTCCTATTTCAATGTAAATAATAAGTGTACGAACACTTTTAGGAGCCACTGTATATAAGATCATTTTATCATTTCCACAGTTGCAAAAGCGGAAGACGTGAAAATACTCAAGAGCAACTGAAATCAAATACAAGAGCAAGCTTTTCCTTACCACTCCAATTAAGAATAAATGCAAGTAAAAGTAAATATTTTAATACTTTCATCTTAAGAATAATGAAAATTTTAATAAAATTCTGATGTCAAAAAACTAATGGTCAGCTCATTCGACATTGATTTTTAAATTTGGTTTTCTTAATTAGTTGTTTCTTCGTAATTTCGAAACACGAAAGCACTAAAATATATTTTTAACATGTTTAAGATCTAAAGCAACACTATTACAAGTTCGTAAATTACCGAACATTTAATAAATCTGTTTAAACGCAAGCTGTTGAAGAATTAATTTAAAGGAAACAAGTATGAACGTAAAATTTGCTTTTTTGGTGGAGTAATTTTTTGATGGACTAGCAAGGCAAAATCGACGAAAAATCTTTTACTGCACAAACGATGGAGAAACGAGACAAGTTTTTTTACGTTCTGCTGTTCTTTTAGCTTATTTCACCTATGGACAAGTCCACAAATGTCACAAGTCTAATTTTTTGACCAAATGCACAAATCTTATTGTGGCTAGTAGCGTAAGATTGCGTCTGTTGTTGGCATGAGCTTTGGCCACCGTATAGATGACAATACGACTTTGTCTAGTTCAATCAAATTTTTTGAGGAACGTCCCTGAGAAGGACTGTGTCAAGGGTTTTCTACTCCTTTTTTCCTTATCACCAAATCCTTAAACTTTCAGCTCGCCGTATTTTAAGTGCCTACGTGCTCCAGAGACTCCTTGCATTTACAAACATCACCACATCTAAACCTTCTCCGAAATTCGAACTTTGTCCTAAGGCTATTGCAGCCGTTTAACATTACCACCATAACGAAAGGCAACCTTTAGTCACTATGCAGTTCTTGCACCGTGACAATCTTTAACTAGTATGCAGTTATTACACCCAAAAATACAGCAGGCAGGTGCAACGCTGTTTTCCGTTACCACTATTAAGAAGTGCAACAAAGCAGGCAGATGTAGTAACTAATTCCGTTACCATCAGAGAGCATTAATTACAGAGGTAAGTGATCATTCCGTCTCGTTATAATACACACACGTATTATTTACAATATAATACACTCGTTAAAAGCATTATTATTAGGCAAACGCCTTCATTATTGTTAAGCTTAACACCTTCGATCTTCCATCAAACTAAACTAAGTTACAGAATATCAACAGAGACAAGATGTTCGGAGCGCCACCTAGCGGCGCGAACTATCAATTTATAACAAATGTAGCGTGAAAATTCTTTAACGAATTATTTCGTTTTCCAAAATTCAATATACGTTTAGCAATGTATTCAGATTCTTCCTCATTTGACATTTCACTCACTTTTGTACGTTTAAAAAAAAAAATGTACGTAGCTCAATATTGTTCTGGCGGCAATTACATCTGTGCAATATAGTACATATCCATTTGTCACTATTTTCGATACACCCATACATTCCTTTCCACACAGCTTGAAATATTTTTGTTTGTTTGTTTGTTTTTCCATGATAATAATTTCTTTTAAATAATGATCATTATTTCTCTGGGTAGCTACTATAATTGCGCCATTATTTGTGTTCTACTGAATAAGTGCTACAGCTAAGAGAATGACACTAGTGCTGCCTGAAGTATATCAAGGTATTATGGATCGCTGTTGACAAAATTTCTGATTTTTTTTAAAATTATCTCACAAATTTTATTTATTAAAAATTTTAAAAAAATGCACGTCGGTTACCGCAACTTTGTAATCAAACTGAAATAGTATTGTTATTTTTTATTTCCAATTTTTTTCATGTATTTTTTCAAGTGCTCGTTTCATATTTATAATTTCTTTTTGCTTATTCTACTTTTTTTCGGAGTTCAGGTGTCTGACACGTGCATCATAGGTTCCGAACCCTATTATAAGCCTTTCTATTCATCGAAAGTTAACAATTCTTGAATTAGCCCCTCACTAGGGAAGTTTCTGCGCTTGATAAAGCTGTAACAGCAGACGATTTAGCTTTCAAGCTCTAATGTCTGTTTAAAGAAGGGAATTGCATTACAATTTCGAACAGCAGATTCCCTATTTTAGTAAGAATTTACATTACATGACTCTCATTAGAATTATTAGCAGAGAAACGTAGTCACTTTGAAATAGCATTTTCCTCAGTTCCATCTTAATTGTTTTTACATATATATATTAATTGTTGATGTCGATTAGTCGATTACATCCCTGAAAATGAAGAGTAAAAGCTATTGTAATAAGGAACCATATTTATATAACTCTTTTATCTTAACCATATCTATATATCTATTCGATTTGTTTCCATTTTCAAAGTCCTCTTTTTTTTTTTTTACATTCTAATGTAACATATTTTATGTTATAGAGTATTTTCCCGCCTTCTTATCATGCCATGGTGTACTGGCCAGCACATACGATGCGTATTCGAGAGGTCCGTGGTTCGATTCCCGGCGAGATCATTGGTCATTCTTCAGGGCTTCGCTTCGAAATAACCTAATGTCTCTACCGTGGCGCCCAAACTAAAAGAGTGATAGATGATGATTGTCCACCACCAAGATTTTGCGACTGGGTCCCCTAGTCTCCAGTTACACTTTAAAAGGGGGAGTATATAATTTATTTCTCTCGCGTTCTTAGCATGCCTTCGTGGTGTAATGGCCAGCATACTCGACACGTATTCGAGAGGTCCGTGGTTCAAGTCCTGGCCAGGGCATTGCTCATTTTTCAAGTCTTCTGCTTCGAAATAACTTAGTGTACCCACAATGTTACATTAGGCTTTTTCTAATTATTTTTATTGAGTTTAATCAGCTTTAAATTCGTAGTTTATAGTACAACTTATTCCATTCATTGAACTAAATATTGCAGATTTTCCCATTCGTTGAAATGAAGCGAATTAATACTTCCAGTGAACTCTAATTCAAGGCCTTTTTGGACTTGTAAACCAGCTAATTCGATGTTATTTCCTTTTTTGAAATCATTAATTTTTACTCTATTTTTTATGTTACAGTAGACATTGAAGTTTTTTCCAACCTTTGTTGAGTTCACTCAGTTTAAAATTCGCAATTTATCTAAATTCATTAAACACCTTTTAGAGCAATGTATATATGTTTTTCATTGCATTAAACATATATTTTATTTTATACATATGCTTTTTTGTTGCTTTGTGTTACAGATTTATTTATTTACTTCTTTCATGACACCAAACCCTATGATGCCGCGAACGATGTAAATTCCATATTAATTTTTGGTTTTAGCATATTCTGCTTCCCTGCTTCTGGCAGTTTACGACTGTGCACTTGTATTTTGGTTTCCTTGCATGAGGTTTATTCCGAATTGAACATGAGAGGAATTGGAAGTGTAATTTTTATTTTATTTTATTTTGCATTATATATATATACATATAAATCAAAATCTAAACTAAGCTAACTCCAGTACCATATTTAGCGTGGAGTAATGATTAGGCACAGAAATATAAAAATTTCTAATGTAAGAAACATTGAAAAATACAAAGAGTAACGATACAACAGCTGTCTAAAATCTGTAATCCAACGCTGTACTACATACACGAGAAAATGCAAAAAGTTTTATTTTCTGAACCTGATATTTCTTTATATTTAGATTATTTAAATTCAGTATATGTATAATTACATACAGAAAGTCAACTCAGCTTCAAAACCCGGTGAACGAACTGGTTACATAGGCGTTTATGAGGTTTCTACCACGTGTAACTAGGATACGAGCCAGTTAATTTTCCTTGCAAAGATTTGTCAGACGCTTATAGCGGTATCGGCAGTTCAAGAATTAGAATAGTATGTCAAGCTTCGCAATAGAAATGCAGTATGTTTATTAATACGGATACTTCATGTTATTAGTTTATTGTAACTTTTCATTATTTGAAAAGATTTAACTTCTGCCTCTAGTTAATTAGCATAAAATAAACTATTATGTGAGGCTACTTTTCCCGTTCCATTCTTTAATGTGTATAGTCACACTGGTATGTTTGCAATTAGTTAACAAAATAATTTAAGACAGCTTTTGTATTGAACTCATGAAGAACATTGGAGAAAAATTTATTATGAATTATATTTTTATTATAATTAATAAAATATTACATATGTAATAAACGCTTTGTTTATTTTCATGACAGAGATTATTGAACATCATGATCAAACATCAAAACTGTAACATTTGTTTTCGTAGCTCTTGATTGAATGTAATTCTATCTGAATTGTCACTTATTAAAATAATATATGTTTTGTATCAAAGGTAACCTTATGTTTGCAATCAGTTAATAAGATAATTTAAGACAGCTTTTGTGTTGAATTTATGGGGAACATTCGAGAAAAATTTGTAATTAATTATATATTATTACTATAATTAACAAAATAAACAAAACGTTTATTACGTATGTAATAAACGCTTTGTTTATCTTCATAGCAGAGCCTACTGAACATCATGACCAAACATCAAAAATGTAACTTCTGTTTGCTTAGCTTTTGATTGAATGTAATTCTATCGGAATTGTTACTAATTAAAATAATATATCTTTTATATCAAAGTTAACCTTATCCTATTTAAATCATTTACTAAGATTTATGATTAAGACATTTCGCCTATTCAAAATATTTAATTTTGACGTAGTTCTGTCGGCGGAATTACTATATATTTATCTTATGCACATTGAAAATCAAAACAAAATATTTTAAAATATGGTATTTAACTACTTTAAACGTTTTACGGGTGGAAAGCGTCAGAGTTAATTTTGGCTCAGCGAAGGCCTATCACTGCAGGCAATTGAATTTGGGGAAGATTCTCGCCCTTTCCATCCAAAGGGTTAAAGTTTAATTATTTCTAGTCTTATGTTTAACAGGAATTCTTTATATTTCAGCTTCCTTAAAATTTCATTTCGCTCCACTGTAAACGGTTCGTGATGTCTTTCTTCAAACTTTTGCGAACAAATGTTTCAACGGCATTTGAAATGAACAGCACCGTGTGCTGAAATGGAATTTTAGACTTCATTCAAAGACAAATTTGTCTTGTTTAACTGGCGGAAGAATAGAAGAATTTTGATTTCGAGCAGTAGAAAATATTCTTTCGAAAACATACAGCTTGAATTTAAAAGTATTCTGATAGTTCTAGTCTTATTTCTGAATGAGGTTTTAAATATGAAACTTAACCTGATACTTCCTATTACTGTTCTTCTGTTGCCAATAGTATGTTTGAAATGCGGAGGGAGGAAGGAAAACTTTGCCAAAAATTCAGGAGCAAAGCTCCTAAACCATTTATTAAAAATTCTAATATAAACAAATAACTTTTGGAATTCAAGGAAATATTTTTAATACTGTGAAAAATAAAAAAAAGACAGTCAAACAACGTGCATAACAGCTATAAAAAAGTGAATGTTAATCACAAACCTTTTTCAGAATGCTGTCCTAGTCATGAATTTATGAGAAAGAACATTCAATCTCGAATTGATTATGGCTAGACGCGTTCTAAAGTGTGTGCAGTTAAATCTTCATAAATCCAAATCGGCGACACAACAGCTAATTTTAAATATGGAAGCTGATGATATTGACTGTGCTTTGGTTCAGGAACCTCATTATTACAAGAATGTTCTTCCAGGATATCCTGGCACTTATAGACTTTATTGTGATCCTAATTCTGATAATGTAAAGGCGGCAATCATTATTCGATCACGTGATCTATCAACATTTCTTGATTATAAAAATACGGATTATAATATGGTTACCTTGGATATTACTGTTGGCTCAACTGTGCTCACTCTTTTTTCATACTATTTTGAACCCTCAAGAAACATTTACCTAGATCTTCATAAAATTAGTCAAGTCTTTTTGTCCAAAAATCTTAATCGACTGGTTTGGTGTATGGACACTAATGGCAAATCTGAATTATGGTTTAGTCCGTATTCTGACTCTCGTGGAGATAAACTGAGTGAATTTATTTCTGCCAACAACCTATTTGTTATTAATGAAGATTATGGACCTACGTTTCAGGCAACTCTGGGTTCTAGTTATATTGATGTTACTGTTATTGGTTCAGATCTTCTCCAGGATATTTCGAGTTGGCGACTGTCTGAAAAACAATCCCTTTCTGATCATATGATGATTGAATTTGAATTTTGTCTTTCTACGTTCTTACGAGACACCTGAAATGTTCCTTTTAAAATCTTCAATACAGGGAAAGCAAATTGGGATCGTTTTCGAAAATTTTGTTCTTCTCGCATCACCCGTTTCATTGATATTCTTAACGACTGTACTGACGGTTCTCGACTAAATACTCTTGTTGAGAATTTTAGTTCTGTTCTTCTCCAGGCATCTCAAATTTCCATACCTGTTAGGAATCATGGTAAGCACAATGTTCCTTGGTGGTCTGCCGAAATTTTTTGTATGAGAAAAAGGCTTAATGCCTCTAGACGTAGATTTCAGCGTTGTAAAAATCCGCCTCTTAGAGAACTTTATAAAAGTAAATATCTTGAATATAGAAAAGTTTACAATCTAAAGCTTGCCGATGCTAAATCTCAGTCTTGGAAAACATTTCTTTCGACCATTGATGTTCGCAATGTATGGAAAAAGATTTACACGTATGGAGTTAAAAGAGATTTCATGAAAAAAATTGAAATAACTGGTATTTGTCTTTCCACTGGAGAGACAACCAACTCTTTAGAAGAGACAATTACTGCTGTGCTTCAGAAATCTTTCCCCTCGGATCTAGAGGAAAATGATGATGATTTGCATAAGGAATACCGTCAAGCTGCGCGTACTGCTTATTCTTCTTTTGTAGATCCTATGTTTTCTTGTGATGAAGTTAATACAGTTATTTCTATGCTGGAACCAAATAAATCACCTGGTCCTGACTCTATTTCGAACGAGATTATTAAACAGTTTCATTTAATGTTTCCTCAATTTCTCCATAAACTTTTTAACGTTTGCTTAAATGTTGGCATTTTCCCACGTGTTTGGAAACATGCTCAAGTAATTCTTATTCCTAAAGGAAATGAGTCTAGGATTCCTTGCCTAGATAACCTTAGGTGTATAAGCTTACTTCCTGTTTTGGGTAAGTGCTTGGAAAAACTTTTTATTAACAGAATTTGCTGGTATCTCCGCCATAGAGACCTTCTTTCTGGTAATCAGTATGGTTTTACACCTCAAAAAAGTTCTGAAGACGCTCTTTTACGCTTGAATGAAATTGTTCAGAGAGGAAAAAAGAAAAACTTGCACACTATTTTGGTCTTTTTGGATATTAAGGGCGCCTTCGACTATGCGTGGTGGCCTTGTATTCTCAATCTTCTCAAAAAAGTGGAACTTCCAATGAATATTTTTTCACTTGCTGCTGATTTTTTAAATGATCGGGCGGCCAAATTGCAATTGGGCTCGGCTTCTGCAATTCGTCACCTTGAAAGGGGTTGCCCTCAAGGTTCTGTTTCAGGACCTACGTTTTGGAATATTATTATTAATGATCTCCTATTAAAACTGGAAAATCTTGCTTGTTGTGATACTATAACCTTTGCGGATGATGTTTTGTTTTGCTTCCAGAGTAGGGACCTTTCTGCTACTTTTTTACAGGCACAAGAGACTTTAAATTTCGCTTCCAACTGGTCAAAAGGTTTTAAATTAGATTTTAATCCTGATAAAACCAGGGTTATGATTATTGAAATGCGAAACATCTGTTATGATGCATTTCAGTTATCTCTCGATGGCACCCCTTTGACTGTGGTAAAGCAAATGAAATATCTTGGGGTTTTTCTTGACTGTAAATTTTTTTGGAAACAACACTTAACTTATGTATCAGAGAAATGTGATAAATTACAGCGTGGATTAAGTCGTATTGCACGCAACACATACGGTATTAATTACAACGTTCATTCGCTCATCTATAAACAAGGAATTGCCCCCTTCATTATGTATGGCTCTAGAGTCTGGGGTATATCGCTCAAGAAGAAGATAAATTATAGATATTTACGACGTGTTCAAAGGCGGATACTTCTGCGGGTCATATGTGGATATCGTACCGTAAGCTATGAGTCTGTTTATGCAATTTCTGGCTTTCCTCCAATTGACATTGCCATTCTTCATTCTATTGCTTATAAGGAAAATGTTTCTGCTTCTACTGTCTCTCAGTATGATTGTATATTACCTCTATCTGATCTCCCTCATCCTTCAGAAAGAAATGCTGTTAATTTTATTCAGTTTAGCAATAAAGTCGTAGATGATTCGCCTGTAACTTGCTATACTGATGGCAGCAAAATTGATGGCAAGGTTGGTCTCGCATTTGTTGTCTTCAAAAATGGTCTTGAATTTGAGCACTTTCAATTGAGAATCAGAGATGAATGTACCGTTTTCATAGCTGAACTTTTGTGCTTAAACTTCGCCGTCAAATGGGTCTCTAAACAAAACAGTGCTGTTTCAGACTATCTCATTTGTACTGATTCCCTTTCATCCTTGGAGATCTTAAAATGTATTTCTTCTTCTAATAATATCATTATTGAGATTCAAAAAGAACTGAAAAATCTAAAGGATAAAAATATTTCGGTTTCATTTTCATTTGTTCGTGGTCATACAGGTGTTGTTGGGAATGAACGAGCCGATTTCCTTGCTAAGACTGCGACTAAGCAGGAAATTGACACTTTTGTCAATATCCCTAATTCCTTCTATAAGAAGGTCATGTATAAAAGCATTGTGGAGTCGTGGAATCACGAATTCATTAATTCAAATAAAGGGAGTTTAACTAGAAGATTTTTCCCTTCTATTAAAATGAGATTGTCGTGTCATCATTTCTTCACAAATTATAAATTAACCCAGTTTCTTACTGGACATGGGAATTTTAAAAGTTATTTGAACAGATTTAAGTTGAGTCCTGAGTCTGTCTGTGACTGTGTCCTCGGCGGCGAGGAGAATGTAGAACATGTGCTTCTTCTATGTCCTAAATATGAGAACGAAAGAAAAGTCTTGAAACTGGGACTGAAAAATTTTAATATTAACTGGCCTCCAGAGTTTTACCAATTTATTTCCGAGAGAAGTGCTTTTAACACTTTTTGTCAATTCATTGTAAAACTGTGTAATCATCCTTAATTTTATTTTAGTTTTCTCTTCTGTTTTGTTTGTATTGTGTTTCTTACTTACTTCTGTAAGCCCCATGTGATACTATGTGGTACATGGGGAACTTGTTGTGTTTCTTTTAATAAAAAATAAAAAAAAAAAATAAAATAAAAAAAAAAGTGCATAGATAGAAGGGATAAGAAGGCTTTGTATAATTTCGTGAAGTTTAAACATAAGATTTAATTTGATGAGAAATGTAGACGTTTCCACTGCTGCCGAGAGAGTATTCAGTGAGTGATAATAATTGCAGAATATTTAGAGGTATTTACTTATATTATTCAGAATATTTTTCTCATTTGAATGTAATGAAGAGTCCATATTAAGTACTGTAACAAACAGTAATCATGTAATATCTTTAACCATAAGGAAATTTGAAAGATTTCATAACAATTCCCTTAATTTACTCGATATTTGATCAAAGTCTTTAATTTGATATAATATTTTTTTTTAACTTTGTGCTCTGTAATACTGTAACTAAATAATTTAGGAGATAGGAGAGTTTCACGCCAGCTTCATCATTAATGTTTGTTTAATTACAGTTTTCCTTCGGCATCGCTCTCATATGGAGCTGAACGCATTACAGAGAAAATAAGTTTATACACGAACTGAAGCATTATTTATAAAAAAAGTTACTCAATAAAGGAAAATAATATTAAAATTACTTAGTTTCTTCGAAGCAGTTTTTTATCTTACTCAGAAATCAAGTATTTTCGTTTGAAGTCGAATTTCTATTTAATAAGGATGGTAAATCTCACAGATTTTAATTGTGCAGAAAGTTTGGTTATTCTATTAGAATACTTGCAAATATCGACTTTTTCTCCCTAATGTGTCATATATCCAATATTTCTGCTGAAGAATGCAGAGTTCCAAATCACTTAATTAAAATTTTTTCAGAGCAATATTAATTAATTACTTTACTTTATCAAACGAATATTTTTTAAAGGAAAAAGAAAAGAAAAAATTAAAGAACGAAATAATATATTGCTTTAGATATTGAGTAATTATTTTTCATATACGCAAGTTACTCTCGAAACAATTTTACATTAAATTCGAATAAATATTTTTATGCATAGTTTTTAATCTTATGATTACCCCTACAATTCATTGAGCAAGCTCAGTGTGAGTTGGTTTATTTTTAGTGCATTTAAATTTAAAATAGAATTCCTTATTTTTTAACATCACTAAAACCGTAAGCATATTCACTAATGCGGTTATTTTAGATCAAGATTTTACTCAAAAAGAGAAAAGAAGAGTAAAGTAAATGCAAAACTGAAATAGTCCTAGAAAATGCAAATAAAAGTTCAAGCTTGTTCCTTTTCCTGCTCAGTATAAGATTAAACTTATAAGTTGATCGAAAAGAGAAGTAGATAAATAAGCAAAATTCAAGATGAGTTTCATCAAGATCTTTATTTAGTTGACTGAACAGCAATTTCATTTGTAACTTGTAATAAACAAATATACGCCTACGCTCACAAAATATTATCAAACTAATCACAAATGAATATATTCCTTCGACTTTCGACATATTCTTTCAATTTTTGAATAAACAAGAAATTATTCATCGTAAAATTAAGATAATATAAAAACTTATATACAAAATTCAAAACAAAAATCTCAAGCCAATTCTTCAAATAATTTCAACAATAAGATCAATATGTGCATCTTTTACGTCATGTTATTATTTTGCATTATATTATAGTTTAAAATTAGGCCTTTGTCGTGCAGTGAAAGAAATAATGATCTGCATGGCAGATAAAGAAAATTCTCCTAAAAAAAACTTTATCATAAAATTTCAGAAGACTAAATATTTTAAGCCCCAGCCAAATTATATTTTGCAATGTTTCTTTTATATAATTAAAAAGAATAATCTAAAAATATGAGTTTAGAGAATTCACACAACACATAGAACGAATATCAGTTTTTGAAGAATAATGTTCTGCAGGAGTGAAAGCAATAGGATTTGCATTGCGAATGGCAAATCTCTTCTGGATGTCATACAATTCTCAATATCTTGGAACATTTCTTAAATCAGGGATATCCAACCCTTTTTTCTTTTACCTTAGAGTGCATTTTAAAGTAGTAGTGAGGAAGAGCTACATTTATATTCCAAGGTAAATTTATCGGTTGACATTGTTAATAATACTCAAAATATACGAAAAATTTCCAAAAATAATTTTAAGATATAAAAGTTATTGATTGTAATTTTATGGAAGAATTTTATATGCTGTTTTAAGGTCTGAGATTTAGTCTTTTACTGCTGAGAAGCTGATTTTATTGAACAGATTTAAATAAAACTCGTAAACAATACTTTAAAAGCATTTAGAAATTAATGAGTTTATTGATAAATGGAAGAAAGCATGTAGAAGAAATTGAAATGATTTTCTTGGAAGACCATCGTGAGGATCTATTTATTTATCTCGACTAAAAGTTAATGTTTAGTTAAAGGTACCTTCCTTTTTTTTCTTATCTTTTACCCATGCTTTCCTGCTAGAATGCTAATCATATAGCGCGCGTTTATTTACGTTAAGGTTGAAAGAAGTGCTATTCAAGCGAAGGTTTCGGAAAGTGATTTTAAAGCGTGTTATACCTGCTTGAAGGCCACGTTGTAACTTACTAGCGATATGATTCTGTGGCTTTGAGTGCTTCTAGCCATTAGTCTTGTTTAAGCCGGCTTTTAAGAGTCAGAGTCTTCAGTTGTGTTTAAATTACACTGTGAGTTGTTAGACTAGTTTAATACATTATATTTTAAGTTCAACATTACTTGTTTAAGTTAAGCTGGAACTGTTGGTTTATGAAAGGCAAAGTGTTCAATTTTATATGATTGAATAAAGGGCTCTTTACACCCTTCTCCTTGGAGAGACATTAAGTTATTTCGAAGCAGGAGATGAACAATGATTTCTCGCCGGGACTCAAGCCAAGGACCTCTCGAATTTGCGTCGAGCGTGCTGACCACTACACCACGAAGGCATGCTAAGAAGGCGGAAGAAACACATTATATCCTGACTTTACTTGGTGTTGTCAAGACCTGGGAATAATTCCCAATATAGTCTTTCTAGAGTTCGTAAATGCTTCCTAAAAATACGAGACTGTTTCTTTTACGCAATTGAGTGAATGAAGAGAGCCACTCGGTAGAGCAATATTTTTCACAATATTGAGCTTATTTTTCAAAGTGGCTAAAGTATACATAATGGCATTTAAAGAATAAAATTAAGTTCAACAGCAATACCACAAAATAATTTCAAAAGGAACATATATTTAGAATGTCGAATACACTGTCTCGCGTGCTAGAGATGAAAATGTATTCTTTTTCCGTACAGTGATGACATTGCTGGCTTTGAAATCGCTGAGTTTGTTAATCAAAAATTCCTTAAAGGGTTAAAAAATATGAAATTGATAATAAAACAAATTCCAGTTTCCAAATTCGGGCTTCCAAATGCCCATATGAGGGTCTAGAAGTACGTTATTCAAAATTTGATGGATCTAGGTATCGTTGTTTTATCACAATGAAAGAAACATATATAACTTTATGCGGATTCTTCATTTTTAGTTTATTTAAATATAAAACAGGCTCTAATAATTGGTGGCAACAATTTGAAAAGTGACGCGACATTTATAATTGTGAACCAATTCAAAATGCCCAAACGAAATAAATAGTCCTGTGCTAATGCCCCTTGGGATAATAAATAAAGATAACGCACAAAACGTTAAAAAAACACCTTTTCTGGGCGTAATGTAAAATCTGAAATCCATTCAGAATATTTTTTTAATAATATTTAGTCCAAAGGGGCTTTGTCCCTGAGGGGCTATTGTTTTCGTTTTGCGATTTTGCGTCAAATGACTATGGATGTCCGTTTCACCTTTCAAACTGTTGCCACCAAATATTATCATCCTGTATATATGCAGCCGTACTTTTAAAATTTGACTGTGATTTTTTTTTTTTTTTATTTACTATGTGATTACTGCGCTCAGCATTTTAGACAAGTGAATAATTTACGTAACACTACAAATTTTGAGTATTTGCTAATGCAATTTATGAGCAAAAAAAGACAAATTTAAATGTATTTATTTCATAAAGCACCTATAGTTTACCTGTGTTTAACTACTACAAATTATAGCCTAAGCATCATAACAGTGCATTAATGGAAAATGAGTAAAAAGGCATTAATGGAAAATGAGTTAAAACTGATATAAAACAATAAACAGTTACCGTAATTTCCGGAAGAAACGCCGCGGCGTTTACGTGTTTAAAACTTAAATTTTCAGCGGGTGCGGCGTTTCTACCCATGCGGCGTTTAGGTGCACTAAAAATAAAATATTTCCTATGATGGTCATTTCAAATCAACATTCTCATCAGTTTGAATAGTCTCTCTCCTCTGCCATTCGATGAATCTTCCAGGATTCCAGGATTTCCAGGATTGGGGACTTTTAGCTGCCCTCGAAATCGATTGAGTGTTTCATTATACCTACGCTAAATACAAAGTTGTTTTTTACGATTTTGATTGTCACATTAGCGTGTTTCTCTCCCCACCCCTGCCTTTTCTGCAATTTATTTCAAAGGCGGACACGAACCCACCTGCCTCGAAATAACGAACTCTGACGTATTTCCCCTTCAGCAAGAATGGAGTTTTCTTGTCATTCTGCCAAATACAGATCTCATGAGTTTGGGTACAAGTACTTGTTGGATAGTTCTTAATTACGGAGAGGAAAATTTTTGAAAAATATCTCTAAACGGCACAGAAGCTATACATTTCTTACCTTTAATTTATTTTTGAGTTATGGTTTCATTTCATGCATTTTTCTTAACTGGTATGTCATATATCAGGACTTAGGTTGAGTTTTTGCATCTATACGGCCCACGACGATGTCACGCGCAATTTAATCTATTGCGGCGTTTCTGTGTAATTTTAATTTTTTTTTCCGCTAATTTTCTAGAGTGCGGCGTTTACGCTGATGTGGCCTTTCTTCTAAAAATTACGGTAATCAAAATCGTAAAAAACAATCTTGTATTTAGCGTAGGTATAATGAAACACTCAATTCCTGATCAATTCCCTTTCTCCTGATGAGGAGGGACTAAAAGTCCCTCCTCATCAGGAGAAAGAAATACATAGAAAGAAGAAAATAGGAGAAGGAGTCACAGAAATACGTGGTCCTTATTAGCACTGGGGACTTTTAGCTGCCCTCGAAATCGATTGAGTGTTTCATTATACCTACGCTAAATACAAGGTTGTTTTTTACGATTTTGATTGTCACATTAGCGTGTTTCTCTTCTAGTCTAATAAACAGTTACTTTTACACAATTATAATCATTGACAGATGAAGTTAAACTCCTATGAATGTTAAATTAAAAATCTCTTTCTCAAAGTTGAAATTATTACAACACATCTGCTTTCATTTTCACTAGGGACGGTGCTATATTATATGGAAGGTTACGAAACTCTAAATAACAGAAAGTCTTGCATATCCAGTTATCATTCCACAATTTTTCTTTAGCAGGTATACGCGTTAAACGAAAGAATGTACACTAAAAGCTTCGCCACTGTTTATCGAAAAGTGACATTTTAGTAATTTATTTCTTATTAAGATAACAAATAACAATTAAAAGCCCTGGAATGTTTTGTCTGTATTATTATAAAAGACGATTAAATATACATAGTAATTACTAGTTTAGAAGTTGTTCTTAAATGTTTTAGGAATAAGACTATGTAAAGTTTTACATGCCAATTCAAAAGACATACTTTTAAAACTAAAATTAGCCTAGTTTCCACAAAACTTGGTATTTTATAGATTTTAAGTTACAATATATATATTTATTTGTTATTTATATTGTCACGAGCGTACGGGTTAGTAATGGACTGAATGCCCACAAAACCGATGATTGCTCGACAAAATTTATTTTCCAAAGTTACGACTTCAAACTACTAAGCATGTTAAACACAACGCAATGCAAAGCGCATCTAAATGGCGAAGCTTGCACGGAGATCGCTCAATATTTCGAAATCAATTCTGAACTAAAAACTGAGGACCGATGCTCTCTCAGGTCTTATGCAGTTTTCCCTCGTCTGCACAGAAATTTCCAGTACTTTCGATTTTATATTTATAGTTATATATAGGGCCCGATACAGTTACAGTTACATAAAGGGATCAGACCAATTACAGCTATACAGGGATCGAACCATAAAGTCGCTAAATGGTCGCCAAGTTTGGCGACTTTTGATGATTTCTAACCAAATTTGGCTACAAAAATTTGTCGCCAAAGCCATCGCCAGCTTGGCATTATCTCGCCATATTGCCGAGATAGCTGTTTTAAATATACCTGCGCTGCTTAACTTTACTTTCCCGATAGAGCTTCACTCTCTTCAATCTCTTCTTTCATTAATTTTGCTTATTATTGGAAAGGTCATTTTATTCTCAAATACGATTCTTCCTACAATCGTAATACATTATTTTCTAACTAATAAAACAAGTCTATAATTAAAATAATTCACCTTTTATAATTTTCCCCCGATTCTTAGGAAATTGGTCTACATGGCCAGTTTGATATCGCTGTTGAACTGTGCTTCAGCAAGCTGTTAATTTTACAGTAAAACCTATTTCATGAAGGGAAAGTAGTTATTTATAATTATTTTAATGTAACTACAATATATGATCTACACACGTAAATCAATCAGTTGTTTGATCAAAATACGGAAATCTTTATAACAGATGTTAGACTGAACAAAGAAAAAACTCACTGAAGGAGATTTAAACAGATATTTAATATGAATTTAACACTGTTATGGGGCACACCAGCGGCCGAGCGTTAAAGTCGCTGAACACTGGTAGTTCAGTCCAAGGTTCGAATCCCGCGAACAAGCTAGCTACATGGGCGTTTTCGTAGTTTCCCTATGTGTAACGTGTATATGAGGCAGTTTCTCTTTAAAAGTTCTCCAAAGACATCCCTCCCCTTAGGCAGATAACCCGCGAAGCTTTGCCGTAATCACAAAAACCAAACCAAAACTAACACTGTTATGTATCTTCCTATCTGGAAAATGGAAAATGTGTATTTGCTGACTTATTCCTCAACTAATGATCAGATATTAGATGCTGCGCGTAAGAAGAAATACTCCATTATTATTATTAATTACTCTTCATTATTATTTAAAATGGTCAAATCAGTTTCGAAAGTAAAGAAATTATGAATTCGAACTTATGCACCTAAAACTTAAGCACCAAATTTATGTTATTTATAAATTTCTTTTACGGACGAAACATTTTATAAAACAAAACAAAAATGACAATATGAAAAGAAAAGTTTGAAACAGTAACAGTTATTAATCAGTTAAAGTCGAAAGAGGAATAGTACTTAGGAAACGCATATTTGCAAGGAACGAAGAATATTGGATGCAATCCAAAATGGAATCCTGATAATTGCCGTACATCATTTTAATATTCTTTATTGCCTTATGTTATCTTAAATTTTTGAATTCAAAACGCCTTTTTAAGTTGTTTTTCGGAAAATTGCAAATGAAAGTAGTTAAGTAATCCTATAGTTTGCATAATGTTAAACAAATACTATTTCCGATTTAAAAAAAAAAAAAAAAAAAAAAAAAAAAAAAAAAAGTTAAGTTTCTGGTAAATAACCAGACAGTCATAAGTAACGTTAATTTAAGTTTTTCTTTTGAATGTGTGCGTATTTTAAATACAAATTGCAAATTTATACAATTCCAACAGGGGATTTTATCATATTTTTATATGATATTAAAGTAAACCTATTAAAATCTCTTTTAATATGGAATATAATTAGGCTTACGGAATTCGATTCTGTTATGCTAGAAATTTTGCATTAGTAAAATTTTCGAAGTGCATCCGGGTCCCCATTTCCTTATCTATATATTTCTGTCTATTGTTACGGAAGTATTTAAAGCAATTTCATATGAAGATTTTACAGAGGTCTTTTAACTTCTATTTTATTTAAATTGTGTCTATAATATATCCTAGCATTCAATATGTAAATATAATGAAAGTTCCTATGATCTTAACGAAAACTGAAGAATCGAATATCATGTATTACTTATTAACTGATATCAAGATAATTTTACAAATTCAATTGATATTTAAAGAGATATTTGGCAGTTCTCAAATAAGGAATAATATTCATCTTATTGTTGTATTAATTTACAACCAACTAACATTTTAAAATTAATGTTAATCAAGAAAGTGTTATGAGATTTATACGTATTAAAACTGGGCATTTTTCTAAACACACAAATTTTCAAATACGCTTAAAAATTAAACAAGCTCAATAGACAATTTTTTTCCCTCGTTCTGGAACCACACAAACTTACAGAAACGAACTACAATTCATAATCATCGTAAACCATTTACTCTTCAGGATTTTCATAAAAGTGTGATGATTAGCAGAAGCATTTAAAACTATTTACTTAGTAAACAAAACATTTGGATTTGCAAATTTGGATTACCATCTGGTATCGTAATGTTTTTTAAAAGTATTATCGACGCACTCAAAAGGAAGTACCGAGATTATTCAAACTAAAATCTGAACAATAGATTTGGATGTCCCCCCTCCCGCTTACGTTCCTTAAAATGTTGAGCTTCAAATATTTCCGAATCTTCCAGTTTTCATGATTTTCAAAAATGTTATTTACTTTTTAAGTTATTATTGAATATTTTTTAAAATTCTCAATTTCTTCGCACACTTCATTTTATAAAATCGATTTATAATTTGATTACAACTTTACTCAAAGGACGGACTATTACAATAACTTCCGTAATTTTGTGGCAAGTTATGGATCGGAAAACTAACATTACCGAAATTGAGTACAGTTTCTAAAATCAATATTTCACGAGACGGAAATCAAACCAATTTGACACCGATTTCAACAGCGTCGGTTCAAGCTAGACATTCACCAATATTTACACGATCTAAGATTCTAAAGCACGGAATAGCAATAGGCATTCGAAGTGTTTCCATCTGAGTGTTTCCATCTGTGCCTCTGTACCATGTATGCTTATATCCGCTAAGAATCGACTTTGATTAGCTGCAAGCAGTCGCCATTTAAATCAGTGAGTGACAAGACTCAGAAGTGTGCGTTAGCTTCAGCCATACTCAGTCGAAACACGCAGAGTTACTGTTGATTAAACAAGCAACATAAATTTCATTTGGCAGCTAGAAACTTTGGTTGGAATTTTAATTCTAATTAAGGTTACAATTTCTAACGATTCTGAATTATAAAATCTTTAAATAACATCTTCAATAATTAAATAATATATATTTTTTTGTTTGTTTGTTTGATTTTTGTAAAAAGATTCGCATGCATTCTTTACTAGTTTGCTGTAAAACAAAACAGAAGTCACGTAAAACATTGCACTCTAAAGAATAACATACGCGTAATATTTTTTATCAAATATATTTGATACAATAATATTAGTAAAAATATTTATGAATATCGGTATTTTTAATGTTATGTAATTGTTTTAATTTTAAATTTAATGCAAGTAAATATCTAATTGACAAATTTAAAATAGATATATATATTTTAGAAGGAAAAGGTTTATATATATATACATATATATATATAAATTAATAATTTAATTTAATTTTCAAAATGAAATACTAATGAAATGATTTCAAAATTAAATACTTGAAATTTTTAAAATTTTAATACTTTGTAACATTATACAAATTATGGAAAGCCAAAAGAGTAATACGTATTAAATTTAATGAAAAATTTCTCTTTCCATAATTACCTCAATTCGATTGCGTTTCGTTTCTCTAACATTTTTGAATAAAACTCCTATATCAAAATGCAAAGTAATATAGCATTTGAATTTAAATCTTTGGTTCCCAACTTTACTAACATTTAAAATTTTAAAAATCTGACATTTCACTCGTAATTCACTTTAAAAAATTCCCATTGCATTAGTATTTTGTTATTATTTCCTAGGAGATAATCAATTACCTTTATAGTCTTAGCAGTGATAGCGCTGGATTTCACTTGTTTAAAATCCATCCCTTAGTCAATGCAAGGCAAATCATATGAAAAAAAGGGTTTCTTTTGATTTATATGATTACGGCCAAGCCTCTAGAGCTATCTGCCTAAGGAGATCGATGCCTACGTGGAGGACTTTATAAGCGAAACTGACTTGTATACACGTTACACATAGGAACCACGAAAACGTCCATGCAACCAGCCTGGTCTTAGAATTCGAACCTCGGACCGAATTACCAGTGTCCAGCGACTTTACCGCTCGGCGGCTTGTGGGCCAGCGCAAAGAAAATCCTATTAAAAATGATAAGAAAAACAGAAAGCTACATCTTTCGATGCATCATCAATCAGCTGTTGGGGGGGGTGAGGGTGCAACAAAGACAGTAAACACATCAACATGTTTCTAAACCAGCAAACATGCAAATTAAAGTTTAATACTTAAAGTATTCTCAGAAAATTAATTAGATTAATCCGTGTCTTTATTAATTCAACCCATACATGCCGTAGCGTTAAAATATTTTCGAAAAATTTTAAATAAATTTTCAAAATTGAATTAATGATTTCGAAGCAGTTAAAAAATAATTGCAGTGATAAAAGAAACGCGATGGAAAAATAACAATATCTAGTAAACCGTAATCAAAATTGTTATAAATCTTACAGAAGCTAAATGAGGAATTTAACGAAAAGTTAAAACTAAAAAGAATCGCAAATTGAAAAAAGGCAGGGGGGGGGGAATTCTCATAGAACATACCGAAACTTACTCAGTACGGCTTTCTTGAGATCTGGAAGTGGAAGTAGGCCCATTTTGTTAACAAAAGGAATGGATAATTACTATTAGACAATCTAAAAACTTATTAGACAGTCTAATCTAAATTAACTACTATAAGAATTTTTCAAAGCATACCTAAATCAAGAGTTAAGAACATCAAGACTATACCGCCATAATGCCTTTGGTGTAGCCTATCGTGAAAACTTGCAGAAATGAAAATAATTTGTAAATTAACAACTGTTGTTTAGCTAGCTACGTTATGATGGAAATTGTGGAATTTCATTTATCTCTATCTTTATTTTCTATCTATTAATTTTTTAACTTTTTTATTAGTCCAAAGAGGCTTTGTCCCTGAGGGACTATTGCTTTCGTTTTGCCATTTTGCGTCGAATCACTCTGAATGTCGGTTTTATTTTTCAAACTGTTGCCACCAAATATTATCGCCCTGCATTATATTTGCAATTTTATTTAATTCAATACTAAAATTGTGAATCAATCCTTTACTTTGAAAATAAGAGTGTTAAGGGTACATAGTAATAACGAAATACATAGTAAAATTGCTGGAATACGAAAAAAAAAAAAAAAAAAAAAAAAAATACAAAGGCTGAAAATCCTAATTTAAAAGGAAATCACTGCAGGAAAATCAATAAAAGGTAATCTCTTTTCAAATTGCGAGGTTTTTCTCGGTCCTCCTTCTTACAAGCTTAGCTGGATCTACGCCTCAGCCTGCGGGCTCATCCGCAATCTGCCTGAGATTTTGACATTCTCGGGAAGAACTCGCACTGTTTTACTACTAATCTGAGTAGTTCTATTAATATTTTGAAGAATTTCCCCCTCCCAAGCTGATCCAAGGGACTTCCAGCCCTCTTTCCTTTCCTAAACTTCCCGAAAGGACTTTCGGCTAATCAGCATTATAAGATCTTCCATACGCGATGGCGTTATTGATGTATTTTCCAGAATTCAAAACCAAATGCAAGGATATGGCAGCCGGTTACACCAACCAACTGCGAAAAGGGTGGCTTTAGTTAATATGCAGTTATTGCATCGTGCTATTGTATAACAAATTTCATAAGTTGCCGTAAACTTGGTAATTAACTTAGGAATATACACAGTAAATTCAAACTGAAAAATGCTTCCAAATTTGTGATTAATTACACATTTCCCAATAATTCAGTTAATAATTATCTAAGTTTAAACCCAATATACAGAATAAGAGATTTTGATTCCTTTTGAGACTAATATACGTGAGTAGCGGTTTATAGTGATTAATTATTAATCTTTTCTAAATATTTTCAAAACTGCTTAATAAATTCTAAACTTAACGTCTTGTCATATAAACTTGAAATCAAATTAGACTAAAATTTTGAATACATACCGTGTTTTTTATCAAATAAAGAGTTGAAATGTCAATAATAGTTAAATTTTGCAAACCAGGTTTATTTAAACTTTACAATTAAATGCTTATTTGATTTCAAAGTTAATATGTTAGATCTACATTTAGAATTTTATTGCGTTTCTCGATTTCAGGGTCAACATTAAATTGAATTTTCTTTTTCCACAGCTTTATAGAAAGATAAAAACCTAACAAAATATTCCCACCTCCTGCCCTACCCCGATTATTTCTTGATAAAAACATTATTTTAAGTAATCGTCCACCACTTTTAGTTCGGGCACCACTGTAGAGACATTAGGTATTTTTTTGAAGCAAGAGATGTGAAAGTGAGCAACGCCTTCACCGGGAATCGAACCACGGTCCTCTGGAATACGCGCCCAGCATGCAGAACACTACACCACGAAGGCACGCTAAGGAGGCGGGAAAATTACTTTACAAATTTTCCTTGCAAAATATAGTTAAGCTTCCGTTAGGCAGCAGCAACCATACTGAAACATCAGCCCTTTCTCCTACAAATGAAAAAATTTATTTATTGTATAAAAAACACCAGGTATATCGATATTCCTCTTGAAAATTTTTGTCATTTCAATACATCTAAAGAACTCCTTAGATTCTATACTATGTATTGTTGCGGAATTAAGTATTAAAACTTTCCTTTCTTGTTTCAGAGAATAAAAGGAATCCGTTGTAATCTAAACTGTGCCCCCCGATCTCCTAAGAGGGTAGTTCCGAGAACCAGAGCCGGAAGCTCCGGGTAGAAAAGACATTTCGATTTGCCCCGCGCTCTCCTTTGCCCTGGAGCTCTGAGCCAAGAAAGTACTTTGCAGGGTAGGAGAATAAAGGAAAGCAGTAAGGGGCTGCGGAAGAAGAACAAGGCTGCCTATTGGAGGACAAAAGAAGTCGTGCCGAATTCCTTGCTTTTGATTTGGAGGTTAACCCAAATGGGAATATGATTGAAGGCAGAAAGGAAAAAAGTTATATGTAATGGCATTGAATATTCTGTAGGCCTTACGACAATATTGCTTTCTGTATGTGCTACAAATTAGGTGGCCGTATGTTTTCCCTCAACTCACGGTGGCCAAATTCAGTCAATATATCTCAGTTTACTTCTCATGTTTCTAATACATTTTGGGAAATTTTTTTGTTTCTAATACATTAAATTCTTTATATCTCATACTTGTAAATAACCACATATATATATATATATATATATACATATATTTAAAGCAACCTTTATTAAGTATACAAAAGGTAAACAGAAAAATTAAACTAAACAAATTTAATACGAGTATAATACGGCAAGGTAAAGTACAGTCATGCAAAGAAAAATATGTTTTGACGGCGAAACGTCCCGACGGCGAAACATCCCGATGGCGAAACTTCCCGACGGCGAAACGGCCACGGTGAAATGCCGACGGCGAAAAGTCCGAAAAAGAATTACTATTAGTCATATTTTCGCACATACAATGAAATGTCATATTAGTGAGGCTATGTCTTTGGATGTGTACTTATAACTTGCATTTAAAGATCATGTATTAATAATATGCCTTAAGGAAACCGTCCTTCATGTTGATATGCGAAAATTATCAGATATGCTGTAGCTCTACAGAAAAACAAAGCAGACTAGAAAACATCCGAACGACTCGCCTTCGGCTATTCGGGCATTCACTGCTAAATGCCTGACTTTGCACTTCTGCCGTATTTTCTTAAAGCTTTGTCCTCATTTGAGGTCTAACTATTATGTTAGCTATATATTTATTATTAAAAAAAGATGTCATTGTATTTCCACAAGCAAATTTAATTTTATAACTATCTATTTCTGATTCATTAAAATTCTGTAGCTTATAGCGAAACCATATACAGATCTAGCGTTTCTGGTATAAGAAAAAAAATTTGCATATTATATGTGTTAAAACATACATCTCTTCTGTAAATTGCTAAAATTAAGAATCTCCTCTTAGAAAAAGTGTAAGTAAGTCTTTAGCTTCTACATATCAAGTAGAATGATATTAATAAATTTTCCATATATTGTTTTCATACGAAATTGCATATAAATTTCTCGAATTCTTATTGCTTTTATTTCAGCAATGATTATTTAAAAATTGTACCTATCTCATTGATCCATGTATTTAATAAAGAATAGAAAATGCGCATAGTTCTCACAAAATATCAAATTCATTTCATTTTTCTTAGACAAACTGCAGTTATAGAACCAAACGTTTGGTTTCTAATATATGGAATGAAATATTTACTTATTAAGCATGCAATAATTTATTTAGGCAGAAAAAGAGTTAGTGGTGTCAGATGAAATTACGTCTGATTCCTATTTGTTATTAACTAATACGAATTATTTTCTCCGACAGCCCCTTTTAATATTTACTGAATATGAAAGCTTACTTCCTAGCCTCACGTTTGAATTATAAATAATTAAATCAAATATCAAAATTATAACAGAAATCACAGATTTAGATAACATATTTTCAAAAAGCAACACGATTTTTAAGGTACAAACTTTAAGGACTTTTGAGGTATACGACACAAACTTACAAATAACAAAAAATAAAATTAAAAGAAACCAAGTGTTAAGTGGTAGTGGTATAACGGCTGAAGTTTCAAACTACAATGACAGGAATAATGCTTGGAGTGCTACCACAGTGGTAAGATGACGTGGAATTTCACAGCAATAAAATTTTGCTGGACAAAAATCTATTTCTGTGCTAGAAATGGTAAGTATTCCCCGTCCATTAAATAATAAGGTATTTTAATTAATTAGTAAAAAGTGATTTTCTTTCGTTATTAAAATAAAAAAAAATTCTATACTTTTGAAAGATGTTTTAAATTTGACACTGAAGAAAAATTTGTTTTTTATTAAATCGGCAGTTTGAGTGCAATAATTAAGATAACTTATGCATATTTAAACTCTCTACTGGGCCCACCAGCGGCCGAGCGGTAAAGTCGCTGAACACTGGTAGTTCGGTCCGAGGTTCGAATCCCGCGAACAGGCTGGCTGCATGGGTGTTTTCGTGGTTTCCCCCTTGTATAACGTGTATACGAGCCAGTTTTCCTTAGAAAGTTCTCCACGAAGGCACCCCTCCCCTTAGGCAGATAGCCCTCGAGGCTTTGCCGTAATTAAATAACCTAACCTAACCTATTAAACTCACTACTACAAAGTTTTAATCAAAATAAGCCCCCTCAACCATTATTTCTGAAGCGGGAAATTTAGTAATAGCTGAAATCCAAGTAAAAATCAGGTCTGTTTCTAAATTTATGATGGGGAAGGGTAGATCAGGTGGCAGTATAAGTGTATTCCAAATAAATCTCTATTTTCTTAGTGCTTTCTCATCCTGTCTCTCAATTTTACTAAATATTTAAATGAGCAGTCGCTGGTGAATTAAATGTGACAAAAGCTTTCTTATCATATTTTGACAATTAATTACTTTTCAGTTTGCTTCCTCCTTAAAATTTCGCAAGAATTATGCTTATCTTTTCATTTAGAATTTTTCGTAACTTTATTTAGTCGAGTTTAAGTAGTTCTGATGCAAAATTTGCTAACCACTATTTTAAAGCAATTTTCAATCATTGAAATAAAGATGAAAATATATTTTTGGTTCCTGAGGCCATCTTGAAGGCAATAATTACGTCTGATTACTACTCGTTATTAAATTATACCAATTATTTTCTCCAACAGCTCCTTTCTATATATATTGAAGATGAAGACTTATTTCCTAGCTTCACACTTAATATATACATAATTATACCAAATACCGAAATTATAACTGAAACAAATAACTACTCAAAAACTGGTAGAAGCATTAGGTTATTTGGAAGCAGGAGACATTAAAAAGGAGCAGTGCCCTCACTGGGACTCGAACCACGGACCTCTCGAATACGCGTCGAGTTTGCTGACCAATACACCACGAAGGCATGCTAAAAATGCGGGAGAAATACCTTATATACTCCTGCTTTTAAAGGGCGACTGGGGATTAGGTTACCTAATCGCCAAATCCGGATGGTGGAGAAACATTATCCACTACCGTTTTTAGTTCGAGCGCTACTGTACAGACAAAGGTATTTTTAATTTTTTTTTTTTTTTTTTTTTTAAAGCAGGAACGAAAAATGAGCAATGTGCTCGCCAGGACTTAATGAATTAACGGACTTAAGGACTACACTTTATAAACTAAATAGTAAAAAAAAAAAAAAAATTGCACCAGGAGGGAAAACGATGCCACTTAATTTCGGCAACTGAAATAATCGTCTTAGAATTTAGCCAAGAAATGTTTCCAAACGTAGAAGAAAAAAAATTGCCTTATTCGGCTGGCAGGGTTGAGGAGTAACAAAACTTTTGAAGGAATTCTTTGCGGCAAAACATCTCGGAAAACGTTTTTTCCAAATGACCTTGGTCATTTACTAGCTTTGGTTAATCAAGGTCATCAAGAAAGCAGACTTTTTAAGTCTCAAGCCTTTGCTTGAACTTTACATTCTTCTGTTCTTATTTTTTAACACTATTTATGTTTTAACTCTTTTAGGACGCAGACACAAATTAAAACGTAGTAGCCCGGAATGCTAAAATTAATGAAGAGCAAAATTGTTGCATGTCGTAATTTTAATTAGTTTGAAATATTATTTAACAACACATTTTCATAATACTACAGTTTTCTCAGTTGTGTGTTTCTTATTTAGGATGTGTTTATTACTTACAACACTGTTAAACAGAGTATTTGCGTTCAAGTTGTGTTCACGATTATTCATGGGAGTTAATTCTAGCGAGTGGTGAACCATAATGCTGCTATTAAATTCGGAATTGGATTGTGTGATCACTAAGCAATGCTGCTGGTGCGCTTCTAAATCTGTGTTTAATCGCAACCTTAAAGTCGATCTAAGAATCTAAGCAAGAATTTATTTTTCTACCGAAAAGAAACTGCACATTTTTCAATGCCTTGATCATTGTTTTGATTAAAGGTACTGCAAAAAGAAAACTTCTAGAGTTTATTAAAATCTAGGAAAATGTTTGTTAATAAAATGTATTGATCTCTAGTGCAAATTTAACAGTTTATTGTGTAAGATGGTACCGCACTCCCCCAAGTATGCTCTTGTGGCATTAGCGGTTAACATAGCTAGTTAGCAATAGAAGATCTGTGGTTCGAATCCCGCTAACGACACAGTTAACGTTTATATTTCTCGCTTCCATAACTTAATGCATTCTGTAAGAGACCGCGAACAAATATATCAGGGAAATAATCTCCTCACTTCGATTTGGTAGAGTGGATCTAGCGCATCTACGTACCTTTAAGTGAAGGAGCATGTAAGGAATTATCGCATTATCTTCATGAACTCTTTTAAAAATACTGGTTTTACTTATTTTAAAAACTCACTTAAAGACGAAAGTAATACCATTTTTCTCTGTGTGCGCACAACTGATTATCGAGCACGTAGAATTAGCAGTGGATCAGTTTCCTGCAAATTAACGTCGCTGAACAATGAAATGTATAACCGGTAATTAAACTCAAGAAACTATAATAGCGAACTTAAAAATTAGAAAAAAATACCGTTAGATATGTATATAATGATCTGCGTAAACATACAGTAATAAAAAGTATAAAACCAATGTACAATAAAATAAAATCGCTGAAAACTTAAAATATAAAAAATCGAGTTTGAAATGAAATAAATGATTCAAAAGAGATAAATTGTTGAATAGTATTGATAAAAATAGGTTACAGTAACCGAAAAGGGGAAATAAACATATATTTTCGTCAATTGTACATAAAAGACTGTATATTTGCTTTATATATATATGCAGGCAGATGGGCATACACACACACAGACACACATATATATATATATATATACAAACAAGCACACATACACAGATATAAACAAAAAATAAATAAATAGATATAGATACTTTATGTTTATGTATACATATAAAGTTGGCTATCTTCTGTGTTTGTCCGGATTCACTTTATTACATTTCTGACTAGGAAGACGCCATTTTTATCAGCAGCTGCTATTCTGTTTACCTTAACTTTCATTTTATAGTCTTGTTTGATCATTTCGCTATGCTCATTAAATATTTTCTTAAAAATGTGGAATTGCAATATTATTCGAAGGAACATGAAATTTATTTTTAATACTCTACTCACAGTTTAAGCAGAATATTTAATTGGTTAAATTGATATGCTTATTTATTCGTAAATATTTATATTCAGTAGTTTTATATATATATATATATATATATATATATACATACATACATATGAGCAAACATTCAGGTATTTAAAGCGTCGTACTTCTTTTCAATACAATTTCTACTGAAATTCCTTTTACCAAAAGTACCATTCAATTATTCTTAAAGATATTCCTTTTTAAATAATTACTTAGGAAAGACAAATTGAAAACTAGCATTTGTGTATAGAACGTAATCGATTATTTTTAAGAGAAGGGGAGTAGAACCTTTCTTATTTTGACAGCCCCTCAACATCCACGGGCTCAGCTTCCAATATTTCAACGGCAAGCATCCCCAATATCAAGATTTAAATCCATAGAAACAATGTGCAATACCGGTTATTTATTAACAAAGCTAATGTCCGATAACAAAGGAACTTACTTAGCTTGAAAACTAAAGGAGCGGAACAGTCTTTGGATTACTGAAGTCTGTAGTACATAAATACATTATGTCCAAACACTTTTATTCCTAAAATTCTCTTGCGATGGATTTCAAGTCGTTCAAGTATATTTCCAGAAAATGCGTTACAGTATTAATAATGGTGGTGTTAAAGATTTATCAAGGAAATATCCCGGGTATAATTTTAAGCTTTAATCTAGGTTTCTATTTAGTTCTGGTTCTTGATAATTCCCTAGCCTGTCTCCTAGTACAACGACTTTCTCATTCGCATTTATCCTGGAGAGATCACATATTCATTATCATTTAATATATATTTATTCTCCTTACTTACACAATGCAACTAAATTTCTATTGAATACAGTTAGTAACAAGCTATACATCATCATTTATCCTCGTTAAAGGTCAGCTAGTACATAATTTATACCAGATAAATATATGGCATAAAATGTATACTTCTAGAAGTTTTAAAGATTGACTTTATTATCTATCAAGAAAACGTATTATACTGCATGAACGGCTGCTTTACAAGTTCTTTCTGACGTTTTACCTATTTATTCTAAAGCCAAAATGAGAAGAAATGAGTCTTTTTGAACAGAAATAAAAATATTAGAATGAATGAAATATAAATAAGAAATAGAGATAAGTCATAAACTGAAACAGTCACGTCTCTTTAGTTTTTGCATTGTATTGTCTTATACTTAGTAGATATAAATTAGAGATACTTAGATGGTCAGAGGCCACAAGACTCAGATTCCCGGGCAGAAGCCGTACTTCAGTGTAAGATTGTAGATAATCCATATTTTTATACGGTATTGGTTATGAGCTCATTAAGCTCAGTATACATAAGCCAAAAGTAATAGTCAAGGGTAGTAGGCAGTGATTAATAGTTAATGTTCATTTTTATAGTTGAGGTATTGAAAACAACCGCACATCATATGGAAAGGTCGAGACTCAAATGAACCAGCGTAGAGTTGCAGCAGGTAGGAAGCATAGCCGAGTGACGACAAGAGTCAGGAAATTGGTTGGATCCGCAATGAATAGCGATTAGTTTTTAGCATAAGGGGTAAAGTAGGCTTTGTTTTGGGCAGAGAGAGATAGAGAAATTAAGAAATAATGAAGGCATAATTTTGATATAGGAAGCTTGAAAATGGGAAGGGAGAATTAGAAGTTAACTCAAAGAATAAACTTAGTGAAAGATTTCTTAGGTGTTAAGGACATAATTCAACAACGGTGTTGTCGTTTACCTCTGCCATCATTTGCAGTAAGATATTGAATTTATCCTTGGTGAAAGAAAAATTTTTCAGTGTAGGCATATGCTTATTAACAACAGAAATAATGATATTCAATTTGTTTTGGGCAAATAATGATTAGAACTCACTTAATGTAGACAAGAGATTAAGTACACTATTCGAATTATTAATGCTTGCTTTTGGAACTTTTCGATTCTTTGAATGTAATAGACTTACAACATCTGGTAAGTTATTGATTTCAGCAGTGGCTCAGGGATTATGCTGCACATTATTGGAAACTCTGGCTTTATGGGGAGTAGAGGATTTTCCTGACAAGGTCTGATAGTAGCTAAATTCAGGTTTTATCATGCTTTCTTATTGGCTCTGTTCGTGGAAAATTTCGAAATTCAAGATAAGACGCGAGATATCCTTTTTCCCTATAGTTACAACAGCTGAGTATATCAATTTTTCCTTCTTGAGAGCAATATTTGGTTCTGTATCCTAGCGATATTCCAAACACCTAGGGCTCAGGAGGCAGTTTCCAGATGAGTGGCGCCACAACTAGCAGTTGTGGTACTGAAGAATTTGACTTTGAGATACGTTTTCTTAACTTTGATGGAGAAAAATAGATTCTTTAAATCGCAGATTTTCACTAATTTCGTCCTTTGGTATGATTTTGGGCGAGGAATAAAGGCATCGATGCGCCGGTCCATCTTTCTGTGAGCTGATTCACATTGTGTACCATGTGATTCAGCACCACCCGAGGCCGGAGGGAGGGGTGGCCAGCGACGTCGCCGGAAATGATATCGCAATGGTAACGTTATAAGTGACATCATCGGAAGGGGCGGAGGCTGTTGCGTGGAGCAGGCGGGTTCTTGCGAAAAGAAGAATGGGGGGATTAATGTGTTATTGACTCGGAATTAGATTTTTGTGAGTGACAACAGCAAAGTTTATGTTGACCGAATGCCAACGGCTATCGTAGTAATGGCTACAGGAAGTTACTATGACGAGCGACAGTACATATCTATTGCTCTACTTGAAAAAATTTCACTTAGCCTCACATACATAAGCAAACATACAATATTTTTAGTATCATTCATCTTCGAATGTGAGTACTTATTTCTCATAAAATTTTTCGTTACAACTAATATTATGCTTTCAAGATCGTTTTTTGAATTTCTTAAGCATACCGAAATACTTAAATTAAGTATTTTATTTTACGACTATTAATGTTTATTCGTAAGTTATTTATAGAATACTTCTACCTTAATTCACATTTTATAGTCCTATTTTAATTTACTTGTTTTATAATTTTTCATTCTTTAATAGCCTTACCATTACTAATTATACTATTTCACATCATTATTAATTAATTCGCATTTTTATTCTTTATAATTTCCTGCATTTCATTATATTCAAATATTTCGTCATAGTTTTCAACATTATTTATATCGAATACATGTTTCTAAGCTCCTTAGCATTTGGGTAAGTTGTAATGTTAAGGCATTTTAATTAGTCTATAAAATCTTCATTTTATATAAATTTTACAAAACTTCTTTGCATATCTCCAGCGTAGCCAGAGATGAAGAGAAAGAATAATTACTGTATTCAAATCTTTAAAAACTGCGTCTCATAATTAGCCGTAGACTTTACAGCAAGAAAGTTAATATAGATAGGAAAAAATATCTAATCTAAGGGGGAAAATTTTTCTTATATTTAAGTGTGAAAAAGCTGTTAATATATCTTTTGTTCTGATAAAAACTTTGAAGAATGTGAAAGAGATTTTAAATCTTTAGAGGTCACTCGAAAATTTTCAAAAACGTAATTCAAAGTATTTTTGTTAATGCACCTTTCGATATTGTGCTCCATTTTTTAATTTCCATCTTATGATCACAATGTTTTAAATAACAGTTACAATGAAGAAAGAAAAAGAAATGGAGAAAGAGATAAAATAAGACTGTAATATTTTTAATTAACTGGTAAGGATCATTCGAATTATTTTTTGATGCTAATTTTTTTCACATGGTAAAAACATAAAATAAAGAGGCAAGAGTACTTTATTTGTAGTATGAGATATAATGAACTGATTCTGAAAGAATAGTAGAGAGATTCATTATTTTGGGGATACAGAACATGAATCTTGTAAAAGCAAAGGAAAATGATTATAAATGCCGCTAATACATTCTCTTTAAGTTTTCATAATTTCCTGTATATGACACTTCTTTGATGCAAGTTCGTTTTTTTTAAATCTGTATACTAGAGCAGTGCTTTCTCAAACACTCTTAAAATTTTTGTAATATTTTTGTTTCTAATAAATACAACAAAGTTATCACTGAGGAATTTAACGTTCTTGAACTATATACGTTAGAGGTCATACCAAAGAAGAAAGGTTTCTAAAGATGAAGAAAGTTTTATTGAATCAATTTGTCTGTAATTCTAAAGTTTCATGCGTTGATAAGTTATAAGAATTATTAATCTCTGCTGCTAAAGAACTGTTAATTTGATCATCTAGAAAAGAGGTATTAAGTTTTCATTAGATAAAATAATAATACATTGTATTAACGAGTTTTTAACTTAAATGGATGCTAAAACTGAAAATTATTAAGTGTGAATAACCATCAGTAACTCAGAATCATCTGTAAATTATTTGTGAAAAGATTTAGCAAAGAAACAAAATTAACTCCACATATTTAAGCAATTTTAAAACCAAAGAATTTAGTGAAATTTATACAGGTATAAATTAAATCAAAGATAAATATGTCAAGCTCTGCTTTTTTGCTTAAACTATTAATAATCTTAAAATTCAAACCTGTGACAGTTATTGTAGCTTTCAATATAATCCATATATTATACATTCTAATATACTTGTATCACATGGAATATTAAATTATTGCGCTTTAAGAATCTTAATTAAATTTATATACATTTAAAGGAATATGTGTAAATCAAATAATGAGCTTAAAATTGCTATGCACATAGAATATGAAAATTGCACTTTCTCTTTGACATTTTGGAATGAAAGAAAGAAATCAAGTGTTCACTTGCCTAGCAAAATGGAAAAAATAAATGTAATGTTCTTGATCTCAGTTCAGACAAAAGAAATTTACATATTGATAGTTTTGTTATATCAGTTTAATTCTCTGGCTTTATTCATATCAAACATAATAATTATTTAGTTAAATGTATCTAGACTGACGATTATGAAATTAATTAAAATTACTTGTAATTATGTTCTAATTATACTAAGTATGGGGCTTTGAATGCATGTAAAAACATATGAGCTCAAAACGAAAATAATTTATTTCAAACGCACACAAGACATTATTGAATAAGAGGAGAGATGCCGAGCCAAATTAAAAGGAAAATTTATATTTATTGTGGGAAAATGTGCTCAGGAAATGGAAATACATCCAAACTCAGTTCTACAAAAAACTGTGGTCGCAAACGTATATCTAACTACTCTGAACCCTTACTGAACTCTTAAACCTTTACTAAACTCAGCAGCTCTTTCACAGTTAAGTGTACGATATTTCACAGGCATAGTGGCAGGTATCTGAAAGAAGCTCTCGTCGATTGGCGATTAAGACTAACTTCCTACTTAAATAGGCCCACAAATTCTCACAATTAAGATTAAATTCTTAGTTTTGATCAATTTCGTTTGCCTTTCAGTTTGTATAAGCTACTGATTAACTTTTGGTCTCGATATTCTGAACTGAATATCGTCACGAGTCAAGAGCCGGAGAATAGGAAGGAACTTAAATCTAATTGTTAGAAAAACTTTATTACCACGTGGTTACATTTATCCTCATCATATCAAAAAAATGAGAAAAAAGTTGCATAAAGAGAGAAAAATATCAGAACAAAATCACTGTTACATAATAAGAAATATTAAAAAAGTAACAATTAGGAGTACTAAAGACTCATATATACGGTAAAAAGATAATGCAAATAAAAGTTTAAAAAATATCAGTAAAGACTTCATCTCATAAATATAGATTGTAAGGTGTATTTAATTTTAAAACAGCTATTTTTAACTTTGAAACATTTTCCTTTAATTTCTTGTTTTCCACCTACAATTATCTACCAGAATGAGTTTTCAGTATCGCCTTGATTGTAAATGAGGTAGAAGGAGTATTTTAGGAAGGTTCAACTTACTTCGTTAGGAAAACTTAGGAATCCTTAGTAGCGCGTGTTTGCCATCAGGCTACTTTGTTATTCAACCTACTACGATCGGCCGTATTGCACGTGCCAGTTGTAATCGCCGGCAAAGTTAAAATAAGGGCCAAATAGGTTAGGCAATTCTGTCTAGCTTCGGCTCAGTCAGTCTAGTTTAGTATTAGATTAGTTTCTTATATTTCGTATCTTGATTTGAAGCCCGAGTGGAGGCTTTGATTTACGCCCGAGAAAGGGGCCGACTGTTAATATTTTTTTGAGTGAATGAAAGGGTATGTTAATCCTTCTCTGGTCTTTGTCATTAAATACTTAAACTCAGCGATAAGTTGCTATTTAGTTAAATGTTCAGCATAGACGAAGTAGTTAGGAACATTACAACAGGAAGTGTATATATTAACTGTCACTGCAACCACCTAAAAAACAAGAGGAGCGACGACAATAACCATGAATATTTTGTATTTTGTGAGAAAAGATGCTCAGATTTTAACGTTTCAATTAAAATACAAAGAAGATACAAAATACTATTTTGAAGTCTAGCATCATATATACATCATATATATAGAGAGAGGCACATATGCGTTATGAATTTATCGAATTCAGTTACAATAAAAAATGAAAGGATGATTTTCCAGTTGTTAATATGGAAATACTTCTTCTTTTTTTAATTCTTGGTTAAGAAATTGTCAATTGTGAGCATGAAATAGAAATCATTTATAGATGATGTATTACATGTCTTATCTTCCCCTAAGAAACACCATATGTACTCTTTGGCTCAAGTTATAATATGCCATTTAATTTTCTGACTTATCTTCAATTCGGTCGCTTATGAATAACGCATAGGGTAAGGACAGTTACTAGTTATCTATTGCTGCTTGAAATATCTCCCTGTAGAGCTGTAGACATAAAAAGTGTATTCGACTGAGAAATGTCAGCTACCAAAGATCTTACTTTATCTAGCTTTTACACACTTAATATTTTCCTCGGTTGACACATGGCATGTCTGAAAGGATATTTATTTACCCATTATTTCTATCTTCATTCATTTTTAAAGAATTGCTTAATATAATCTAAATGTTTTGCTGCAGAAAATAACACTTTTGAATCAAATATAACTGTGTTTAAATGGAAAATGTAGCTCTTATATTTTGATTACTTCTTGCGTTTACAACAATATTTAATAGGGTTACTTTAAATGTAGAAATTTTTCACGAATATAAAAATATGAATTCACAAAAGACTTACTTTTATTATGCTAAGTAATTAACAGAAAAATCAATTATACAATTTTAAAAGGCACTCTGTAGTATTTCCAATAATGAATGAACTAATACAGGAGTGGAAACATATAGCATAAATTATTAAAAAAAAAAAGCTAATTTAATCAGAAATCTCAGAACGACTCAGGTACCATTGTCAAGATATGTAATAATTTCTATAAAACTGGTGGTAATACTATCATCAAGTCATTAGTTTTGCGAAGCCGGTCTATGCAAAAAGGAAAATATAGCAAACTACTTGCCTAACCTCATTTAAGTATAATAACCAGCATCAAAATAAATTACTTTGAATTGAAGACAGACAATTATAAATAAGTGATCTATGAAAATTCTATCACATTATGATAGAATTTTCGATTTAAGTAATTCCATGAAGGAAATATAACATGAAGCTCATTACAGCCTTTAAAATAGTGGCTATCTGCAAACGAAAACATCCCAGATCAAGATTCAATCGTAGTCCAAAAGCCTTATAAGATTTTAACTTTCAAGATAATTGCGCTTTCCATTAACTAAAAATAAATATTAAAACAAAAGCCAGAAAATAAATTATGTGGATCTACCAACACGGGGTGTTAGAAATATCATTTATTGATTATATTAATTTGCTATTAAGGAGCATACATATTTTAAAAGCTGTTCTGTTTCCTACAGAAATGCTTTGTTATAATTTGAAAGTAAAACTTTAAAGATTTCGCCTCGGGTAATGAAACAAAATTCCCAGAACTAGGAGTTTAACTTGCTGAATGGTTGCAAGAAAACAGGTAATCTGCGATCATAAAATTAAGTAACGCGAATAATGGAAGAGAGAGGCTACAATCGCTTTCAGAATGTGAAAATAACGCTTGAGAAATCGAAATTGAAAACAAACAGCTATGAACGTTTGAAGCTTAAGAATAAATATGTCTGACTGACTATTCAGCCTGATAGAATAGATAGATTTCTTCTGCATTTAATACAGTAGAATAGAGATATCACTTCTGCATTTAATAAAGTTTTATTACTTTCGCAAAATATATCAACTCATGAAAATAAAGAAGTAATGTTTTAAACCAAGAGAAGCTAAAATGATATTCAGGAATATTTTAAGGAATAAAAGGGATACAGACAGTAAAAGTTCAACCTTTTGCCTATAGATTTTATAATTTCAAATGGAAACGTCAATAAACAGCCAGTTGGAACAAAAATTTAATATGCAGTACAAGTACTTTTATAATATGGTACATAAATAATAATTCTTACACGAGCATAGTCTAATAGTATAGACTAAGAATTAAGTATCACTTCTACTATTTCAATAAGAGTTCTATTAGAATTATTTTCAAGGTATCAATATAAGGGTTAAAACTGTTTCCAAATTTCTTTAAAGTTATCATAGAAATTTAACTTTTGTATGCAAATTAATAATTGTTTTTTGCACACTTACGGTTGAATAGCTATAATATCAGTTTACTGGTTCAGATCAAGTAAATATCTATAGTTTTAACTTTTATATAGTTACATGATTATAATAAAAGCGAAATATAGTTTATTATTTTGCTTTCTTTTATTATTCTTGTGTATTAAATAATCCAAAAATTAATTTTTATGTACATTATATAAAATAACAAGAAAAAATAAGACATAACATTTAATCTAAGAATATAAGTTCATTTTCCATCCTGCGTAAAATTCTGTAATAAACTCTTCTAAGTTGATGAGGAAAATCCGAAAAAATGAAAGAATATTTGCTTTTCTACAAGCTAATTCAGTGTATTTTAAGTGGGCTAACAACCCGAGTCGAATGTTTGTGTATGAGGTTAAACAAAAAAGGAATGATCTGAGTTTACCTACGTCATAAGTTCTTTGCTCTCTACCTTTCATGCCTCATTTTCTTCCTCCTTTAAAAATCATTCTGTTGACTTATACTATTATCTTCATGTTATTACAAGCTTGTGTTTTGTCTGGCTGAAGAGTCGATAGGATGAGAATGTTTTTCTTTCAATGTATGCACTATCTAACATTTTTCTTAGCAAGCTCCAAAGCTTTAAAAATGTTAACTTTATGTTAGTTAAAAGTACTACATTTAAAGTACTCAATTTAAGTTTAAACCAGACCAATATTTTATATGTAACATATTTTAGTGAATCATTGCATCAGCTAAAACATAAATTAAAAAGCTGCGAGAAGCAAAGTTTCGAAGTAATGTTATTGGCAATTTAAAACAGTAAAAATGTATAAAAGGGCAATATTGTAAAATAATTATCTGCGAATCTTCATTGTCAAGAAAAACGCTGAACCCTGCTATTTCGGCCCGGGGTTCAAATCCAGCAAAATGGGCTAGCTGCGTAGGCGAGTTCATAGTTTCCCCATGCGTAACGTGTATGTAAGCCAATTTTCCTTAGGAAATCATCCACGAAGGCATCCCTTAGGTAGGTAGCCTCGAATGCTTTGCCGCAATCAAATAAACCTAAACCTCGTCGTCAAAAGTTCGTCTTCGGTTTCCTTTTTTTATAATGTAGTACTTCTTAAACAGATATGAGATAGAAAATATTCAGAGGCATTGAAATCCCTATTCTCAAATACACTGACTACCAATAAGTATTTGGACACCTGTGATAGAAAAGGAAAACTAACTTTATTCAAAATCAATAGTTGGTAGAGCCTCCACGAGAGGTAATTACAGCGTGGACCCTCCGGTGCATACTTTCCACAAGTCTTTGTATGACAGCTAATGGTATTTTCTTCCACTTGGCTTGGAGAAGACATAGAAGTTCCTTCACCGATTTTGCACGGGTACCCCTGAATTCGGCGATGCAACTCGTCCCAGAGGTTCTCGATAGCGTTCAGGTCTGGACTGTGGGCAGGCCAGTCCATTCGATGAACTCCATTGGCACCATACCAAGTCTTGGTTAACGTCGAAACATGACAACTGGCACTGTCGTCCTGAAAGTAACAGGGGTCAAACCCGTAAAACAGCCACAACGTAGGAAGCACATTGTTATCCAAAATAGTGCAGTAGGCATCGGAGTTGAGTTTACCATGAATGGAGACCAAGGGTCGCAGCCCATACCAGGACAAACATCCCTAGACCATAATTCCACCCCCGCCGAACTTGACTGTTGGCACAATGCATTCTTGCAGGAGACGTTCTCCAGGTAGACGCCAGACCCAGACCCTGCCATCCGAACGGTAAAGAGTGAACCTTGATTCGTCACTCCAAAGAACCCGTTTCCACTGATCTACGGTCCAATTTCGATGTGCTTTGCACCACATTAACCGAGCAGCGCAGTTGGACTTTGTGATCAAAGGATTATGGGCAGCAGCAAGACCATGAAAACCAAGCAGATGTGTTTCCTTACGGATGGTATTCATTTAAACAATACTCCCGGATGCCTGTTGAAAGTCCTCGCGAATGAGGGCCATCGGTTGGGTGCGGTTCTTCCGAATTTCTCTGGACAGCACTCGTCGGTCTTTATCTCCCAGTTTCGTTGGTCTGCCGACTCGGGGCACATTCCTACAGTCACCGCTCACCTTCCACTTTTTAATAACATAGGCCACTGTCGATTTTGGGTACTTCAGATCGCTAGATATGTCCCTTAAGGATCGGTCACATTTGTGATACCCGATAATTATACCTTTATCGAAATCAGAGAGCTCCGAACTGCGAGGCATCTTGCATGCGACTAAAGCCGATGCTGTTTCCTACACGATATATACCGGCGGAGTCCGTGAAATACCTTAGGACCGCAGATATCGTCATTTGCATAGGTGTCCAAATACTTATTGGTAGTCAGTGTATTAGATAGGTTTTTCACAGGATATATGAGCACTTGCGTGGGCACAAGAAAAGAATTTGGGGGAAATGAAGGCTTTGTGAGTATTTAGAAAATTGATTAAAAATTAATTTTTCTAAAGAAATAATGACAACATAAACTCAGGGAGTTTTCATTTGTATAAATACTCATTACGATTTTAAAATCGGACTAAAGTCTTTCTAATCCCAGCAACGATTAAAAAAGACACCTCTGTGCATTTCGGAAATCACAAGCATGACAAAACGCATGTGTTTTCTCTGCAGTACACCAAATATGTGACATTTAAATCATTAACAAAGATAAATACAGTTTCAAAAATGAAATACAAAATTTTTGCATAATGGATCCAAAAAACAAAAGTCATTGTAAACTATGAGATAAAATTTTAAAAGTTTTCACAACAAATTTATTACGAACTAGTTATTACTTGGAAAGACTGAACTGATTTCATTCATAGTGAAATATTTTTATACATTTTCTTTGCGAGTTACACAGAACTTATAAATTTTGTTTAGCTGGCCGCAGTCCAATCTTTAGGTGGTGTGGAATTTCATTCAAGAAGTTTCCAATAAATAAATTAGAAATGAGGGTTTCTAACTGAACAGTCTTGTAAATTTAAAAATAGTCTAAGTCACAAAGGAAAATTTATACTGAAGCATGAAATGATACTTAATAAATTTTCAAGATTATACCTATAGTTAAAAGCTTAGTGAGAAGAAGAGCCAAGTAGCCAAGTAGAATTAAATTTCATCCCCGGGGCATCATCCAGGTCGACAGACCAGACGACATTTAACATAGATTTAAAAGTTGTATGAATGTGTACAGAAGACACCATTTAATTTAAAATTTACATTTGTTGAGGAAACACATGATTGCATATGAAACTGCATACAAATTTTGCTATAAGTTACGAACAATTGCAACGGTATTGAAAATTTTGTGTTTAAAAATTTCTTTGTGTATGTGAGGTAGATAATTGTTAGTTCTTAAAAGTTATTGACGAAGGCAGACATATTCCTGTTTATTTAGCATATGAAAAACGGTAAGGTAAAATTAGTACTATATATACCAGCTAAAATGTAAAAATAACTGTATTAGAGGGGAAAATTAAGAAAAAATACTGAATAAAGTGGTGTTAAATGTCGAAGTAGTACGAAAGATTTGTTCATGAGTGCATGAAACCGTCCATATGGTTCTAGAATTTTTGAATGAAAGTTGAGGCTCCATACTGAAAATTCAGAATATATTAAGCAAAGTGTAAATTTCATAGCTATTCGAAACTAAACGTAGGTAGAATCAAAAAGATTAAAAACATATATTCAAATACAAACCATGTTAAAAATTATAAGGAAATACATGAATATGCAGGAAATTATAAATGTTGATAATATGAATTAATTTATAATGATGTAAAATACTAATATAATCATGAAAATTAGTAATGTAAGACTCTTACAGAACAAGTAAATTTAAATAGAATTCTGAAATATAAACTAAGTAAGGACTATTCCATGGATAACTCATGAATAATATTTAAATGTAATAAAATAAAATGTTTAATTCAAAAATCGCTGTATGTTAAAAAATTTTAAATGTGAGAGAAATCTTGTAAAATTAAGGAAATCGGAAAATAAATGAAATCATAAGCGCTATTACAATAAAAATGAATAATTAATAAGTTAAAATTCAGAGTATATTGCAAGCTAAAAGTAAAAAAAAAAAAAAAAAAAAATTGTTACAAATTAAATAGTATGATAAATGAGAAGCTTATGTAGGACACTCGGAAAATATAATATTAAAAATTATGAACGTTAAAAAGTACGAATAAAGTTAAAAACTAGATTTAAATTTAAATAAAGGTCATGTACATGGTCAGAAATTGTAAAAAATAAATTAAAGTTAAGAATGTTCTAGAAATTACTAAAATGGTAGGAATGAAATAAAACAATAAAAATGAATACTATTTCCAGAGATTCCATTAATGATTTAAATGATGGAATAATAATTAAAAAAAAAAAGTGAAGCTGAAAATATATAACTTTCGGTTTCATCGGTAAAGGACACTATAAGCATTAGGCTCACGCGTCTTTAATGCGTGAGCATCGAAAATCGTTTTGGTCATTTATCCGCTACCGGTTTGGAAAAGGTAAATTGAAATGTGAAACTGAAACTAAAAGACAGACAGACAGACAGATGTCTTGTTTTGCACCCGCTAAGTCTTTCTGCACCGATGGGCGAAAAATCAAGCATAGGTGCGAAGGAAAGGTATATAGAAAGAGGGGCAATTTCGTATTTGAGGAGAGTAAAAAGGAACTTCGTACATCTTGTACGAGTTCAAAAGGCCAGGAAGAAAAGATGGGACAAAATAAAATTTAAAATAAATGGCCCAAAAATAATAGAGGGAAAAAGAAAAAAAAAAAGAGGGGCCTATAGAAAGATAAGGAAAAGAAGTAGAAAATATACTAAAATACGATTGTGTCCATGAGTGTAGTTAAAAGGAGAAGAAACTGTCTTCATTTACAATAAATAGTGTCTCACAGGTGTGTTTGTGTAGTGAGTGTGTTTGGTAATGGTGAATAGATGTGTTACTGGGGAAAAAACAAATATTGACGGTGTTAAAATGCTTCGTATCAAGGTATTTAGCATGGAATATAAAGTAATATGTACGCTTGCATCCTGAGATATCAACAAAGGTCATCAAACAAAAGTATATATTAATTTAACCAAAGTAACTTATGCTACTTTCATTCTCAACATTTTCATACATTTTTCAAAAAGCAGCAGCAGACTAACAAACATAGAACCATATACAATACAAGACCACAACCGCATACACCCAAATAAATAAATAAATAAATAAAATAAAATATATATATATTTATTTATGTGTGTAAATTACTGAGTATATGTATTAAAAACACAAATTAAACAGTATTTATTAATTTAACTATCATAATTTATTACAAGATTAATTATTTTACTATCATAATTTATTACTAGTTAAATAATGTTAATATAACACAATGAGGCACACTGTTATTTATATAAGCTCATAGTTCTAAAAATTCATTTAAGGCGGTGAAGAATAAACCATCCCTTACATATGGACATTTAACAGATAGCAAAGAACAGTATGAGAAAAAATCGGTGAGGTATAATATTATTTAAAGGCGAAGCTATATTCAAGCGATCTAGAAAGAAAAGAGAATCCAGAAGATCCGAGAGGGAAATAGCGCGATGCCCAAATTATCCCCCTCATCCCCAAATTTTCCCTCTCTCGAGATTCCTTAAGGGCTTTGTAAGTGTTGACAGACGTGAACTGATAACGCTGGCGTCTGTTTCGATTTGATACACAAAGGAAGCAACAAGCAATGGCAATTTCAAGTATTTTTTAATGCTTTAAACTAATGAAAAATTAAGATTTATTGATTTAAAGGCACTTATTTATAGAAATTTGATTTAGTTTAGATGAAAGAAAAGTACTTATCTTAAAATTCCAGGCTTTTGGAGTATATCCTTACATTGTCCGCTGTTTTATTCTCGTCAACATCGGAGCCGAAATTCATTGGAATGATATAGGTTTTGTAGGGGAAAAATAAACATTTTTCAAAGAAATTTAATTGATAATCACCAAGAGGAAAGGAAAAATTTTCACTTTTTTACGGAGCGAAGCGATCGTGCTGCCGCTTGCCTCGGTGATCACACAGCCCCCAAAACTAAAAGAAACAGGAACCCTCCAACTTCTCTCAACCAGCCTAAAACAACTCAGCTTCGCCTACGGGATCCGCCCTTTCTGGTGATGTCATTGATGACGCTGTTTGCTTCCCCGTTAATCTCACTTCTAGTGACGTCACTGGCCACGCCTCCCTCCGAGTGTCATGGAATCCTCATTTTATATCTACTTACGCCTTTCCAATATTTTTGCGACACCCTTTAGATTGCAACTTGTGGTGAAGGCATGTAAACGTTTTCAATTTCGAATGCATTTCCTCACAAATAATGGGCCATGCCATTATCGCAGTTCTTGTTTTGGTAGCAGTATCTTAATTTGGCAGAAAGAACAAATTGGTGCTGCAGACCTCTGTTAAAGTTATTGATTAGGGGCGCCATATTAATTTGAGGGGAGGCACAGAGTGTTGCTGCAGAACGCTGTTAGAATTATCGATGTAAAAGTTTAGCGATAGATACATCATGAGCAAAAGTGCTATTTATTTCTGTGCTAGTGGGTGAGACCCAATCTTGTATCCACTGCAGGGTCAGGTCCTGGGTCCTTCTCGAACCATCAAACTTATAAAGCATGGTCTGACTTGAACACTGAGACATCGATTGTTTTTACGGCTAGCCAAATCACTGGAAATATGAAACATTATTTTATTTTAAGGTACCAAATCAACATAAATTTTAAATATGTTTAATTTACAATATATGAAACTGATAATTTTACGAACATTTGGAGTTTTGTTATATTTAAAAAAAGTTATCTCCATGACTATGTGTTATGTAACTGGTACACGTATGATTTGGAAAAGTTATGAAGCTGAACATTTTAAAATTGTTTTAAAACTATTTTAAAACTTTTCTTTCAGGTGCTGCATTTTAATCTCAAGTTAGCAGATTACTTTTATTAGTAGCAGTATTATTTAATTTTTAATTTTATAAAGCACTTATAAAGCAATAGTTTGCTTTATTCATATCAGACTTAATATTTTTGTTTAAAAATCAGTAAATATTTTTGATTAAACGATCATGAGCTTTTTTCAGAGATTTGATTTATTTACCTTATTTTAACCTTTTCTATTTTTAATTATCATTTATTGATCTGTATTATTTTTTTGTTAGCAGTTACTGCTGCGAATTTCCGCATATGAATGTATGTAAAAGAGCAAGTTTGATCGAAGTTAATGGAAGCCCTTTAGATTTGAAAACATATTTGGACTTTGGATTTTAAAAATTATTTGAAACGTACTCGTATTTTCAGATACAAATTAAACGCAAAATAAATATCTAAAAATTTAAAAGCATTTTAATGATTAATGTCTTACTTTTAACCAGTAGTAGTATTCTAGCAATTTAGATAATTAGATTCATATTGAGTTAAACATTATATAGCTAAGAGAAAAAATATGGTTTTTGAGTAATATTCCTTATGAAATCTCCTTAAAATACATGAAATACATTTTGAATTATTTTATAATAATATTTTCAAAGTTTTAAAATGGCAGAATGATTTGATTTCACGTTTTTCGTTCCTCTTCAAATTTCAATAAATTAAAAATACCTCTTCAAAACATCTGAAAAAAAATTTCAGGCATTGGTTTTAGAAAATTGCATTTAATGCAAAAGGGCTGTTAAGAATGTTTTAAAGTTAAAAACAAATAATATTTGAAAAGAAAAATTTCCGCCGTAACATTTGTAATAACGAATGTCAGAAATAATCAAGTGTACGGTAGCACTATATTTTTAATTTCGAAATTTAAGAAAAACTGCCAGTTTGATCAAACGCAAAAGTTAAAAAAGACATTATTTGTGACAAGATAGATAGTACTTCTGAAATTTTTCATCAAAATTATTCTGAAATGATGTCAAAATTATTCTGAAGCACCATGTCGTATTATTAAATCCTCTGTTAGAAACAGAGTTTCACGAGAGAAAACCAAGACAGGTTTTAATAAATGTGTGAACACGAAGAAGATTTAGTTTTGAATTAAAATATTTAGTTTATACATTTTCTTTTTACACTCTATCTTCTTAGTATTTCGTTTGCTATTTAGCAAGCATTTTCTGTTTGGAATTCTCGAAACAACAGTAACATTGAAGTTGCAAATATTTTTTACATTTCGAAAGCATGCTATGAAATAAAATATATTACTTTGTTTTAAATGCGTTGTTTAATTAAATGCACTAAAAAGTAAATAAGTAATTTATGCAGCTAAAAATATCCTTGAGATAAATGTGACTAAAACAAAATCGTAAAGCTAATAACAATGGTGGACTTTAAGCGAATTAAATTTAATATCATTCTTGCCTACACGTATCATTCCTACACTATATTAATATTCTACGACTCTTTGAAGGCCCACCAGCGGCCGAGCGGTAACGTCGCTGAACACTGGTAGTTCGGTCCGAGGTTCGAATCCCGCGAACATGGGTGTTTTCGTGGTTTTCCCCATGTGTAACGTGTATACGAGCCAGTTTCCCTTAAAAAGTCCTCCACGAAGGCATCCCTCCTTTAAGGCGAGATAGACTCGAGTGCTTTTCCGTAATCTAATAAACCAAAACAAACCAAACCAAGATTCCTTGAAATTATGTTAATGTTCCGAATTAATCCCACATATATGAGTTTGTTTAAACCATATATGACTACAAAGACTGCGATAGCTCACTTTTTTTTTTAAAGAACATTAGTTTGAAATCGCTTAAATTAAGCATAGTTTTACATCTTTTATTTTATATTATTTAGTCCATAGAGAACGGAAAAGTAATTAGACAGTAACCTGCCTCTTGAGCGTAGCAAAAATGTCCTTTTCAATCAGACAAGACTATATTTAGTTCAAAAACATTAAAAACTAAATAGTTTAAAAAATGCCAAAATTATAAAAATTGGTTTATAAATTCCACATAAAAACTTTTATATGTAAATTTTTTGAAGTATATCCAATAATACAATGATAAAACATCTATGATGATTAGTTTGACCGGTAAATAAGATTCCCCAGAAACATATCAACACTAACTACAAAAGAAACAAATCAACACTAGACTTAGCGTATGCTTCTCAAAAGACAGAGACTCTAACATTTTAAATGTCATGATAAATAGACTATCGTTTATGTACTACGAATGACAAAAATGAAGACATAAAATTTAGTTAAAAGGAAAACTTGATTTGTTTTGGTAAAGGAAGGCAGATCAATCAGACAATAAGCATGAAAAATAATCATAAATCATTCAAAACTATGTAAATAGGAGCTGTCGTTAAGTCAGAAGCAAACTAAGATATCTTGCATTAATTTAGAAGTTAAACAACAACAATCAGCGTTATATTTTCAAATTTCACAGGACTAGTTTCGACGGTTTTACCGAACCATCATCTTCAGCTGCAATAGCGCAAATCCATTTGCGCTTTTGCAGCTGAGGTTGATGGTTCACTAGGAAAGTAATCAGGAATAACGAAATGTTCGTTATAACTTTTTTTCATCAAGACTAAGGATGGGCACCAGACGAGCCCACTCTTAGTCCCTGAAAGATGGATTAGGAGCCTACTCCAATTGATTACCGACGGGATGAAGGTTATTTTCTCAAGAAAGATGTCAATAAGTAGTTTATTTATCAACATACAAATAAGAGTTAGACAATGAGCAATAAATTACGGAGCTTCAATGAACGATATGAACAATGCATAAAACAAATTTTATTTATTCACAAACATTCTGCGGGGGAAAAAAGAGACTGAACTTCAGATCCAATTTAAAATCAAAAGGCACTCTCTGAGTCTTACGAAATATGTTTCAATGGCACAAACATCAAAGCAACAACATGTTTGAAACTTATAATAGAACTTAAGATAATTGTATGTAATCTCTTTGTACGCAGCAGACAGCCATGAATATTAATCAATAAAAATGAAGATACCGCAAATAAAAAATAGCACAAACCATGATGAAAAATTAAATATAATGACATTTACAACTAAACACTGTGTGAAATCACGCATAAAACATTTTAACAACAAACAATGTATTGTAATATCAATTCCGAGTATTAAAATAATTCAAGCGTAAAAAGAACATTCTTGAATTATATAGGATTTTATAAATTCCTTGCTTTACATTTTATATTTTTTTATTCCCAAATATACAAAGTTTTTCGCAGACAATTTTCATTGCAACTATTAAAATGTTTTAGAGGTTTTTCTCTTAAAAGGTAATGCTAAAAAGTATTGTACCGTCATTAGGATTGTTTTGGAACCATGAAAGATGAAAAATGAGCAACACCTTCTCCGGGACTCAAACCACGGGCCTCTCGAATACGCGCCGAGCGTGCTGACCACTACACTACGAAGGCATGCTAAGAAGGCGAGAAGAAATACCTTATAATTTGTATATGTATATAAAAGCAGACATAATCAATAATTTAATGCGCGTAGTTTATTGTATCATATATGTTAGTACACAGCCGCCCAGCCGGTATAGTGGTTAGTGACCCTGACTGCAGTAACGATGGACCAGGGTTCGTATCTTTGAGAAGGCATGGTTGTAACTGTCAGTCCTTCATAGGAAGCAACGGTGCTCATCTAGTAAATACTTCCATTATGAAATGACCACCACTTCCGGCCCTTGTAGTGGCGCAAGGCTAATGGCTATTAAATAATGCTCCCAGTTAAAAAAATAAATAAATAAAATAAAATAAATAAATAAATAAATAAATCTGAAATTTTTCAGATTTTAAATTACGTCCAAAGGGGCGTTTTATTAACGTTTTGAGTGTTACCTTTATTTATTAAATATCATGTTCTTTGCACTTAAACCATAAAATTCAGTTCAAGAGCAATATCGCAAAATAATGTTAAATTAAGCATATCTTTAGAATTTCCGATATACATAGTCTCGCGAGCTGGAGATAAAAGTATTTTTTTTTTCTATATAACGTTGTCATTTCTCGCTTTTAAAGCATTGAGTTTGTAAATCAAAAATTCGTTAAAGTTTTACAAAATATAAAATCTATAATAAAACAAATTCCAAATTTGGGATTTCAGATGCCCATATTCGCAGTAGGATTTCGTCATTCAAAATTCGATGGCTCTATGTACCATTGTTTTATCACAATGCGAGAAATAGACAATCATTTATGCAGATTTTTCATTATTTAATTTCTTCAAATATAATGCAGGACTCTAACATTTTGTGGCAACAGTTTGAAAAGTGAACCGACGTTTATGAGTCCGACGCAAAATGCCAAAACGAAAGCAATAGTCCTTCGGGACTGAAATCCCTTTGGACAAAAAAAAAAAAAAAAAAAAAAAAAATCTGAAATGTTTCAGATTTTAAATTACGTCCAAAGGGGAGTCTTTTAACATTTTGTCTGTTACCTTTCTTTATTAAATATCATGTTCCTCGCACTTAAACCATAAGATCCAGTGCAACAGCAATATCGCAAAATAGTTTTAAAACGAGCATATCTTTAGAATTTCCGATACAGAGACTCACGCGCTGGAGATAAAAATGTTTTTTCTGCACAACGTTGCCATTGCCCGCTTTGAAATCCTTGAGTTTGTTAATCAAAAATTCGTCAAAGTTTTAAAAAATAGGAAATCGATCATAAAACAAATTTCAAATTTCAAATTTGGTCTTCCACATGCTCATATTCGTTGGAGGATTACGTTATTCAAAATTCGATGACTCTATGTACCGTTATTTTATGACAATGTGAGAAATATACATACATTTACGCAGATTTTCATTATTTAATTTCTTCAAATATAATGCAGGACTCTAACATTTTATGGCAAAAGTTTGAAAAGTGAACCGACATTTATCCGTCCGACGCAAAATGCCAAAACGAAACTAATAGTCCTTCGGGATTCAAATCCCTTTGGACTAAAAAAATGCAAGTACAGCTGAAGGAAGAAACGTAATTATTATGCTGGGGGAATTTCAACATTCGGGAATGAACAAGAAAGGGGAATAAGCAGTACCAGATATTAAATGTCGATATAATAAAAATACATTAAGCAAGAAAAAATCATAAGTGAAACGATAGGTAAATGATAGGCTCTGAGTTAAAATATGCTTAAAAAATCATTTCGAAGTTAAACGATAATCCACAGCCAACTTATTAATGATTTAATAGATTAAAAGTTTCGTAAAAATAAAGGTTATATATTTTATTTAAAATTAAGTTATGTTGAAGAGACAATGCATACTTCTAATTCCATATATAGAGAGGGCTGCAATATGTATCATTACCTTGTGCTTTATCACTGATGCAATTAATATCTTGTACTTTATCACTGATGCAATTAATATCTTGTACTTTATCACTGATGCAATTAATATCTTGTACTTTATCACTGATGCAATTAATAACTTGTACTTTATCACTGATGCATAATATCGCTTACATATACGAACAATACTTATAACATTATTATGCATTGATACACTCACTTAGTATCGCTGATTCCACATGATGAATAGACTAGTGATACTCATTCAAATCTCGAAAAACAAAATAATTCCTGTCCATAGTTAGTCAATGCCATATTTGATCTGATTTTAAATTACATATACAATACGTTACATTCTTTTCCTGTAAAATAAATATAAAACTTTCATTTAGTGTTCATTGTATAAAACTGAATTGGCTTTGAAACAATGAAGCTTTATTAAGTTCTGAGGAAGTACTGTTAAGTTTCCTCTTAGAATTCGATTAAAGTCTACGATTTTTAACAGTTTTACGTGTATAATAATTAAATATCTGAAATAGCTACTCATAAATGAATCTTAGAACAACTTTTTACTAAACAATTTATTAGTAAATTACCAGCGACCCAAAAATGTTTTTAAGTTTGGAAGAAGTTTTAAAGAATTGTTCCATGAGTTTTGAAAGAATTTATCACACTTTTCTGTTGCAAAAAGAACAAAACTATTGTGTGTCATAAATGATATGCAATTTCAAACATCAAAACCGTAACTATTTTGATATTAATGATTTTAAATTAAAGGGAGTGTTCTCAAGCTCTCTGAAAATTTCTCACAACCATTTTCAACATTAAAGAATATCTTTATTTAAATGTAAATATTTGCAATTAATATAAATATTCATTAGGAAATTAAGCTTCCTTAATTTCTGATTAGTGCTTCGCTTTATATAAACTCATTTGAATACTTAGTTTTCAGATGCATCTAAAACTTAGCAAATCTGATGCTTACGAAAATGGAGGAACCCATGGGGCACCTTCGTTAATTTGAAAGCTATCTGCTGTATAAAATTAAAGTGTAACGCCAGTAATGAGGGGACATACCTAAGGCAATATAAGCTTAATGATGCGAGAAGGAAACACATGGAAGTTCCCGAAGAGAAACATCTGCAAGTCTTGAACAATGTTAGATAATGGTTGACACAGTAAATAAACGTAGTAACTTGAATAGGTATCAGAAAATACGATTAAATGTACTCAGCGTGAACTCTCCAGTGTTCTCACATTACGTACATTACTATGTTTTAATGACTGTTTTCTTCAGTAGTGTTAAATCATAGATTCTGTCTCGAGCATTCGCTCTTCCCTGCGCATTTCATTAGAGGAAGAGAATTTAATAATAATCTTCTTCGTAATCTTTGCCACTTGGCAAAAGTATCAGCACGGTAGACAAGACGAAATAACTATTAGTTTAACTTTCCGCCACAAGAGTTGGGTAAAATTTATCCATTAATTTTTGTTTTCAATCTAATTAATAGAGTATGCCAAGAGATGAGCTGAATTGCTCATTATCTTCAAGATACAAGGCTGGATGTTTACACGATAAGTTTTGTTTAGTTAGCTGTTTTACTTCCTGAAATAATTATGCTTTAATACTTTTACTCATACGGAGGAGCATAAGGGTGCTTGCTACTCTATGCATTTCCTCAAGCGCAATATATTTCTAAATTTTAGGGAAAATTGAAATATTACATGCAGTTTTGAAACTTTAAACTAAAACATTTCCAAATGTGTAGAGTAATAAATGATAGTGATTAACCCTTTGTTGCACACAAATAATCTAGAGAAGTTAAACGAAAATGTTTGTATTTTTCTATTTAAAATAACATTAGTAATAATAAGAAAATAATTTTATTCAAATTTCGTTTTAAATAATTGCTACAGTTTGTTCACTATAGTAGACAGCATGCATATACTGCGTACATGAATACAAATCTCTTCCCAACGATTTACGGTCATTGCATTTGAAAACATTTCCTACCCTGTTTGCAGTGATCATTACCATCTTCTAAATAGTAAATCTACAACTGACATGCACATACAGATCCCCCCAAAATACCTCCATTTCGTCGATTGTGATTGAATTCATTTTGCTACGACTTTGTAACCTGTACCTATTGGATTCAAATGTCAAATGTTCTAGAAATTCCTTGCCAAACATAAACATTTCCAGTGGTGTTTTGTCTTGATAATCAGTACATTTGGGTTTCAATTCACTCTTTTCGGTAGATCTTTATCTACCCACTCCACAATTTTCTCAAACTGAAATTTAAAATAAAATGTCTAAAATTACTAATTATGAATAAAAAATGGCAGTTTAAGAAAATGTAAGCAATATTATATAATGTTTACTATGAGAAATTGTACAACTTGGAAATAGAAGTAGCAGCCATTTTCCAAATAGCAATGCTTTTCTTACAATAGCAATGTGATTCTATACAGCCATCTATGAAGCATAATATTTACTCAAATAATAATAAGGAAGAATAACGGGGAAGAAATTATTTCAAAACTAAGAGTTTTAAAGTTTTATGAACACAGTTACAAAACGGAATTTGAGCAGACAAAATCTCATAAAATGGAATAAAGGATTACATACTTTTAAAAGAGTTAGTTACATTAAGAAAACGCTTTCATAATTCTACATGCTTTTTTATAAACGCGTGTGTACTTAAAAAATCCCTTGCTTAATATTTTTAGATATGATAAGAAGGTTATGCATTATAAAGCAATTAACACCAGATAATTCTCAAGACAGTAAAATTGAAAGAGCTGCAGATAAATAGCATTCTCTTCAAACTAATCGCAGGTGGGCAAAAATACCACTATACGCAAAGGAGCAATGTTAATAAAAGATTGACTGTACATTTAGAAAAGACGGAAAATAATGCATTTATTTTGTCTACTCGAAGGATTTACCCACACGTATTATTTCAACATAATGCAATTACATTAAAGAAAATAACTAATATCGAATGGTATGAGTATATTTATGGATATAAAAGTTTCAAAAACATCTTAAAGGTATATCTTAAAAAAATTAAATTCCATCAAATAACTTCAATTTCCTTTAATCTAAACTTTTACCCAGATCTTTAATAGCCCTCATTTATTTGAAAATTTAAGTTCAGTATATATTTTTTATTGTTTCACAGAAGGATACTTACATTATAATAACTGTAATAAATTTTAAAAAGCCAATTAAGTCCCCTAACAAGCATTTTTTAGTCAAAGTGGTATTAAAGCATATGTAAAATTTACTCAACCTATGCAACTGTGTAACTTTTAAAGGTCGTCGACCGAAGGGTTAGCATAATGCGGCAATTTTTCATTTGTGTGACTTATAACATACTTAAATGGTTATAATTTTATATTTAAAAACTCGAAAATATTTTAATTTATCATTGTCGTGCAAATAAACTGACGCACTTATTTACATAAACTAAATAACCTATCAAAACAGTAGCTTACATATATATAGCTTTGGTTTGGTTATTTAATTATGATAAAGCACTCGAGGGCTATCTGCCTATAGGGTGAGATGACTTAGTGGAGAACTTTTAAGGGGAAACGGCTTGTATACACGTTATACATTGCGGAAAACCATGAAAAGGGCCATTGTAGCCAGTCCGTTCCCCGGGTTTCAAACCATGAACCTAGCTACCAGTGTTTACTTTTTTAACCTATACCCTTAAGCACTACACGGAAAGGGAGAGATGCCTCGTGGAGGAATTTTAAGGAAAACTGGCTCGTATCCACGTTACACATGGGGAAAACTACGAAAACGCCCATGCAGCCAGCCCGTTAACCGTGACTAGAACCCGTATCGATCTACCAGTGTCTAGCAACTTTGTCGCTGGCAAGCCGTTATATATATATATATATATATATATATATATATATTTAAATATAGTTAAATATATATATTTAAATATAGTTAAATATTAACTTATTGACTTCTTCGGTAAATATGTTTCTTTATTTTAACATCAGAATATAATTTTAATTATATAATATAATTCTGGATGGCTTAGTTTTCGCTTTCTTCCTATAGATTTAAAAAGTACATATATTGCAAACACGTATAAATTCGAGTTGCTGAATAAAACTGAAACTTTAAACAAAATATTATATAAGACTATTCTTCAAAATGAATTTTTATTCCCTCATAGTTAAAAAAAATACTACTGAGATCGCTAAATAATCACATGTAAAAGGCAAAAACTGATTCACATAACTCACTTACAAATATTTCAGCATACCATTAAAAATATTTCAGCATATCTCAAATACCTGAGTAAAGAAAAATAGTAGCCTACATCTTTAGATAAATAAGAACCAAATATGCGATACATTTTAAAGGAAGAAGGACAACTTTTAAATTATTGTATTCAAATGCGATATATTATAAGGGAGGTAGTTCAAATGTAATATATTATAATGCATAAAGTTTTATTAGAAAACTTTCCAAACTCATGGATTTTTTTTTTTCCCTACAATCGCTGTTTTGGTTTTAATATTTTATGAAATCTGCTGTATTTAAATCTATATATAAGTGTCACTTTCTCGCACTTTATTCTTACGACACTAAGCGCATAGAAATAACTTTTCAGTTGTGTACGAAAGCTATGCTCCCACAGAAATGCTTATAGTCATATACCATTAATTAATTAATTAATGCCATTTAAAGTGAGAATACTTTGGGTTCCATTAAACCTCTAACATAGCAATTAAAAATAAGAGCAAAAAGCTTATTACTAAATGTAAATGATAAACTCCTAGGTAAAGGGGAAAAATCCAAGATTGGAATATTCTATAATGAAGGATAAAATAATTGAGAACAATTTAAATACAGCAACGCAATGGTGACCTCGAAATTATTCTCAAACACTTTAACAAAATCTAGGTTTTCATTAACTAAAAAATTCGGAAACATTTTTGGGCGTTTGAATGAAAATTAAATTTTAGGTATTCAAGAACTGCTCAGTCATTTATATAGGCATACATCTTAATAACATCAGAGTTTGAGATACAGGCGGTGTATAGGTTCTTCTGTTGTTAACCCTTTTACGCTGAATAATGGGAGCAGTTACTTTCTCAGCTATCTTTCACCGCTTTCTGATCTTACACTGGATTTCTAAAAGCTATAACATTTGCTAGAGTATCATCTTTCATTTTTATAAGCGAGATGCATGGACGAAAACTTTGTTTCCAAGCCATTTACCGAAATAGAACAATGTGCGGTGTGCCGCCACAACTCAGCGATACAAGAATAAAATGTACACAATCACCTGCAAAACGAAAAAACAAGTCTCTGCTAGAAAGCAAAATACAAAAAGGAAAACATTTTCGGAGAGCTAGTTCACGAGACTTTGAGTCGAAAAGTTGAATTTATAGGCGCCGAAGATTTTGAAAAAGGACAGAAGGGAAAAAAGTAGTTTGAAAAGTCTAAGTAAATAAAACGATTTAGATGGTAGAAATCGAACAAGTTCTCTACCCATCGTTGAGTCGATCACGGTTTCCGCTCAGCTTGACCGGTCATTTAAAAAAGGGATGACATAACTCCGCCTCTCTCCGTGACAAAGGAGCAAGAAGGAGTGTGGAGGTGGAGACCGATATAGAAAAATTTAACCGAGAGTGAAAACGAAACTGACTGCTTTTTCAAACTTATTTTCCTTTTTTTCATTGAAAGCTGCAATGAATTTTCCTTTCAAGAAATATATTTCAGGTACAGAAATTTCAACTCGAGTTTAAAATGAATAGCCATTTGCCAAAAATAAAGTTTACCTCTTCACATGCAGAACTGAACAGACAGCGATTAATTATTCAGTTGAAATTTTAAAACTACAGTATAGATTCCATTATTTGGACACATAGCTTTAAAAGTTTCAGCAATAAGAAAAGCTTGTCGTCTGCAGCTTTTCGAGTGCCGTTATATCAAGTTAATGCTTACAGAATATTTTTTAGCCATGATGCTGAATAGATGGTTAATTTTCGAAGATGTGTTCATTTGATGTAGCGTAACTTATGTTTCAAGCAAAAACTGTACATTTAAAAGAAAATCTGTATACTTCTTCATTATTAGTCCAAAGGGGCTTTGTCCCTGAAGGGCTATTGCTTCCGTTTTGCGATTTTGCGTTGGTTCACTATAAATATCTGTTTCACTTTTCAAACTGTTGCCACCAAATGTTAGAATCCTGAATTATATCTGAAGAAATAAAATAATGAAAAATCTGCATAAATGTATGCATATTTCTCGCATTGCGACAAAACAACGATACCCAGAGCCATCGAATTTTAAATGATGCAATCCTATTGCGAATATGAGCACGTGGAAGCAGAAATTTGAAATTTGGAATTTGTTTTATTATCGATTTCATATTTTTTAAATCTTTAACGAATTTTCGATTAACAAACTCAAGGATTTCAAAGCGAACAATGGAAACGTTGTACAGAAAAAACATATTTATCTCCAGCGCGTGAGACTGTATATCGGAAATTCTAAGGACATGCTCAATTTAAAACTATTTTGGGATATTGCTCTTGAACTGAATTTTATGGTTTAAGTGCGAAGAACGTGATATTTAATAAATAAAGGTTACAGACAAAATGTTAATAAAACGCCCCTTTGGAGGTAATTTAAAATCTGAAACCTTTAAGATTTTTATTTATTTTTTAATGTATATATTCGTTATTAGTCCAAATGGGCAATTGGCCCAGAAGAACTATTAATTTCGTTTCTGCATTTTGCGTCGATTAACGATAAGCACTGTTTCACGTTTCGAATTGTTGCCACCAAATATTATCACCCTGTATTACATTTAAAGCAATAAAATAATGAAGAATCTCCATGAATGTATGTATTTTTCTTGTGTTGTGATAAAACTACGGTACCTAGATCCATCAAAATTTGAATAACGTAATCTTCCATAGAATATGGGCATGTGGAAGGCCTAATTTGAATTCGAAATTTGTTTTATTATCGATTCATATTTTGTAACAGTTCAACGAATTTTTCATTAACAAACTCAAGGATTTCAAAGCGAGCAATGGCAACGTTATACAGAAAGAATATTTTTATCTCCAGCGCGCGAGGCTGTGTATCGGAAATTCTAAAGATATGCTCATTTTCAAATTATTTTGCGATACTGCTGTTGAACTGGATGTTATGGCTTGAATGAAAGAACACGATATTTAATAAATAAAGGTAATACACAAAAGATTAGAAAAACGCCTCTTTGGACGTAATTTAAAATCTGAAACGCTTCAGTTTTTTCACCTTTTAATAATTTTCACAATTATTAGCCCTTTTATTACAAATAATAGAAGACATACATTATGCGATACATTATGTAATATATTTAAGTGCTAAATAATGGTTTGCTCGTAGCATCGCCAGGAAATATAGGTATTTAATTTTTTTAAATAACTTCTTATTCCACGTATTAAAATTAAGTCTGTCGTTAATTTACATAGAGCATTTTATTTATTTCTTTTATTTAAGCTACATCAAACAATACAAATAATTCAATGTTTTTAAGAAATTAATAACGTCATTCAGGGGAATGCTCTGCCTGACTTATATAGCCCTTTCAAAATGTATTAGGCTCTAAATATTGAGGAAAGGTATTACGTATAATATATATATATAAGTCTATAGCTCTTTATTATCTGCTTCTGTTGTTGTTGGCAAAATATAATTTAAACAGAAGTGCATTATGTTTTTAAGCAAATAAAAACTATTTCATTCCTTACTTTTGTTGTAAAAAACATGCTTTGTGTCTCGTCAGTGGATATGCATCAGTTTTCTAAACCTGTAATCATACATTAGTTTCCTATCTAAAAAAAAAGGGAATTAAAATAGTTTTCTGTCATGAAACAAATTACGATAAAGGAGTATTACATCTTCAGAATAAAGACAATTGAGCTCTACAGATTGTCTACAATCAAATTATGGTAATAAACACTGGGCTAGTTGGGATTCTGTAATACAGTTTTCATTAATTTTTATTACATATATTTAAGACTTGGCATTTTTGAAATTTTGCTAGCTCCCATATCAATAACTGTAATAATACATGGATTTTCACATAGTTAAATTGTTAAGCAATCATTGGCATAGATTTTCTATTCAATCAACGGTTTTTTTAACAACTCTCACTTATTACGGTGTTTTAATTTTTAATAAATCTTATGTTAAACTGAAACTTGTTTCAAAACTAAAGATATTATTTAAACTATATTTAAAATTTTATTTATCAAATATTTATTAAAATTAATCATTATAGTTTATTATGCAGGAGACATGATAAATGAACAGTGCCCTCCCCGCGACTCGAATACTCGCCGACTGTGCTGCTTTTACACCACGAAAGCATGCTGGAAGGAGGGAGAAAATACCTTATATACATAAACAGTAAAATAATGAAACAAAGGAAATATTCCAATTTATATTTAATTTCTTTCTGAAATTTAAGGTTGGTATGTGCAAGGAACTTCTGCTGGTTACATTTTAGAATTCTCATATATTAAATTTATTTCTAAAGCTAAATACCAGATTTTTAGAATGACATATGTTTATATCAATTCTAATACTTGAATTAAGCACTGAATAACTTATTTAACTAAACATAAACAAATTAAGAAGACGTTTCCAAGTGGGGCAAAATTTGAAAATAAATATTTACAACATATTATTCTTTTATTTTTAATTAAATTTAACTTTGAAGAATACAGGAGAAAGACGAATTTTTATTTGTCAGTAATTATCAAGCTCTCTATTTCTGACCACAGCTTTAAGCTACGACGCAACTTAGCGTCTTTATTTTGATCAAATTCGTAATTTTGAAGAAAAATTGCTAGAAAACATTTATTACGAATTGCAGATATTCAGCTATCAGTCCTGGTGTCTTTACAGTGGTATTACAATTAATTTTCTACTTCAAAAGAAAACCTGTTCCCGCATCAATGTACTCACAAACAAAGCGATTATTCTTATTGAAAAATTTCGAAATTCTGAGGGTTTTAGGTTTATTAAATCTGTAGCTTCAAATCTTTGATTCTGATTTGCATCTCAGTGTAAATTAATTAGCTACATTTACATATTTTATAGAGCTTTATTCATGTTCTTTTTAACGACAATGAAAATATTGTAAAACTGCACTTAAAACTCATTAAAATTTGAAACCTTTCTTCATGTTCTTATCAAAATAATTAATGTCGTAATAATAATGATTAACTTATTTGAAATATATTCGCCAGCCGAGTAAAACCGTTTCGTGGGCTGCATGCGACACGCAAACCAAAATTTTGAGGCTGTTAATTTAAGATATGTAGAACGTGATAGGAAAAATGGTCATAAGTTTAAGGGTTAGAAGAACATGACAAAAAGAACAATTTTAGTATATAACAGTGATTGATTACATTTGTAAAGTTCATGCAGACACACAGCAAATACGATAAAAATGAAAAAAGGAAACCCGATTTAATCATGGATGTTTATAAGAAATATCTTAAATATTTTCAAAAATTGTTCAAATGAACTACAGCTAATTACAATACGTGCCTCACATTTACGATAGAATGATTGATTACACCTTGGAAGAAACCTGCCATCCCTTTTGCTTCTTCTTTTACTAGGAATAATACCTACATGTTTCATTGCTTGGAATACACCATACACATTTTTTGTTATCGAAATTGTTAATTTTTCAATATTCTGCCAGATATTAAAGTATCATGTCTGGTACTTTAACGATTGGTAGAATGGCATGAAACCTTAATCATGCCTGATACCGCCCACCAACGGCCGAGTGGTTAAGTCGCTAAACACTGATACTTCCGACTTGGGTTCTATTCCAGGCGAATGAGCTGGCTGTATGAATGTTTCGTAGATTTCCCTATGTGTAACGTGTATACGAACCAGTCTCCGTTAGGAAGTTTTCTACTAAATCATCCCTCCCCTTAATCACGCACAAGCAGATAGTCATTAAATGCTTTGCCATAATTAAATAATCCATTTCTGTCATTCCAGTCAGAATGCATATCTGAGATTGACCGTGATAAATTAAAATCTAAGGGGTAAAGTCATTTTTCTCAAATAAGGAAAGTCAGACTAAATGTTGACTTTTAAGACTGAAAGAAAACCCCGATAACTTAGATCACAATGTTTTAGATTACAATTTATCATTTAACGTGGTATACATACAAAGGACAATTTTTAATTAACCATGTTACAGGAACAGCAAAACGCAGCATAATTATAGTGCAATAGGAGGTTTCCGAGCCTGCGTGTTCGCTGCTCAATCAGTTTAAAATCTGTTTTTTTATTTTACTTGAACATTCAGAAATTTTATTATATATGCCTTCATATGTTCCATTTCACTGAAATTTTATGCTAAAAACTATCATTCATTTTTATACGCAAAAATCCTACTTCATATTACTATCTTCAAATAATTTGTTTAACATTTTAAGAAGTTTTCTACAAGTTACATATTGTTTGAGTTATAAATTCGGGTTTTACACAAAAAAGAAAACTTCTTAGAGCAACATGCTTATTTTAAGAAGCAGATAAAAATATTACAGAATTATTGGCCTTTGAATTGTCAGATTTCTTGTTTATTCTTAATGAGTAATCACAAGTACAAGAATACACATGAAGAAGAAAATTTTGTACATAGTATGAAACACAACTTGTGAGTAGTGACATCGATTTAGTCAATAGAGATTTCGAGATTATCATATACATTCTATGAACCGAAAATTTCGTACAATATGAAGTTTTTTAAGAAATAAATAAAGAAGTGAAAACAAATACAGTACAACTCCAATTATTCGAAGCTGGACTATTCTAATCGCTTTCTGAGTGAAAAAAGAAGAAATTAAGACGGAAACGTAGTGCTGGGCAATCAACGATTTCAGACATTAAAAGAAGCAAACCTGCACTTTTAAACTACGTGAAATTTCGTTTTTAAAATTGAAAACGAAGATGGAAAGTCTTCAAGAAAATCACTGAAGGCAACAAGCAAAAGTTTAGAAAACGTCGTTTTCAAATGGTTTTTGCCGCAACGTTCTATTGAAAACCCAATTTCGGATCCGATTCCTTGTGAAAAAGCTAAGATCTTAGCTTAGAAGCTAGATGCTTGTCCTTTAAAGCAAGTAATGGTTGTCTACAAATTTTAAGTGAGGCATGGTGTCCGTCAAACAGTTTACTTTGACGGAGGTGTTCATTTAGCACTTGTATACTGTACAGTACGCTATATATAACGTACTGTATATACAGTAATTTCAAGTTACTTGTATTCAAGAATACAATAACTTGAAAACTGTATTCTTGAATACAAGCAGTATTCAAGAATACATTATTCAAGTTATAACATGTACGTAAAAGTGTTGCCTTTTCATTTTAATTAATTACAGCCTCTTTTTATTTAATCTTAGTTCTTTCTCCCATTTTCAACATACAGTGCATACAGTAAGTAATTATAATGTACGTAGACTTTTTCGTAATTGGATAAAAACCCAGTTATCTTGTAGAGTCATTAGGTTAATTGGGAGCAGAAAAGATGAAAAATATGCAACCGCCTTCGCCGGGAATCAAACCACGGAGCTCTGGAATACCGGCCCAGCGTGCTACCGTTACACCACGAAGGCACGTTAGGGAAGTGGGAGAAATACCTTATAATCTGAACTTTCAGAATTTCAGAAAATTATCAGAATGGGGTCTGGTCACAGTTGATTCGGATAATTGAAGTTCTACTGTATTTAGAATTACATTAAAATGGGCATATAATTCCAAGCTTACATAACGTCAATTTTCTCTTTTTTAGTGCTACTAGAATTTTGGAATGCACTTTTAATTGTTAATAAAGTATAAATGAATATAAAAGAGTCAATTTTAAATTCGAAATTCCCTCGCAATTCATGCATTATTTGTAATCAATCTATTGAACTAAAAGTTCGGGATATTGGAATGGAGAAGTGCCACAAGAAGTCCACATGTCAGAACCACTTACAAAGATTGCTTAGCTAGCTTAAACGCTGCTTCAAGTTGGCACCGAGTCAACGTTTTGCTTAAGTTTTTCTCTCTTTCTTGTCTTTTTTAAGCTCTCGAACATCCTTACTGTCTTTTCGATTATTTATCTTTTACTCGTGCCTTTTTTTTCCGAGTCAGTGAGTTTTAACAGAGTGCTGAAACGTGCCAATTGAAAAATAGCGGAATAGTGTGAAATGGAAAGACGTGTGGTATTTTTGGTTGTTAGCACAGATTTTGCTTTTTACTTTGATAAAACGTACTTGGAGAACACAAAAATAGGAGGATTAAATAAGTAGAGAAATAAGTGAAAATTAAATTCAAGGAAATATATTATAATTTTGCCAAGAAGAAGTATAAAAAGACAGAAATTTTATTGTTATATGAAAAATGAGTCATTCTTACACATTTTAATGACCCGCCCACTCAACTCATACATTTAACAGCACCACCCACGCTTAGGCTAGCAAATATATATAAAACAACTGAAGATGATAAATGTTATTAAAGTCTCGCATTATGCTATTAAATTAATTGATTAAACAAAAGATAAAAAGGAATCAAAATTAAACTGTGAATGATGTGTTAGAGGGATGGGCTACCCTCTAACAAGAAATACACACATTAATATTATAATTAAACATAAACATTTCAAAATTTAAAGGAAATAATACAATATAATTAATAAAAGGGATATAAAATAAAAAAAATAAAAAAAACCTCTTGAAAATTCCTTAGTCTTTTTTTTTAAAGAACTGCCTAAGAATTTTCAATAGATCCAGGTTTGTGAATTAAATTTAGACTACTATGAACATTGGAAACGTTTCAAAAATTAAGAGAAAAGGCCAATTAAGATAACTTTGGTTAAAACTAATTACAAGGTTTTGAAAATGCAAAAAAGAAATTAAAATTGCTTTTAGTTAAAAATGAAATTTAATTAATCATCATAAAGATATAACCTGGTCCAACGTGATTCCAAAGTATAAGTAGTGTAACGAAAATACCAAAATATACCAGAACTACGGCGAGACTACCCGCCAACGGTTGTTCTGCACAGGTTCTTAATATATACGTATATAAACCTTAATAATAATTAGACACAGTGACTCTATTATTAGAATATCTGTTTACAATTTCAATATTTATAGAAAAAGAAATAAATCTTATCTACTTGAATTCTGCACATGCTTCTTGATGAATAAACACTTTTATTAATACTCGACATCAGCATTTTCATAGTTTTCTTTGAAGTAAAGCAGGAACTAGGATATTATTCAATAAACAGAACAAATACAATATCATTGAATTCCATTCATATCAACATTAAATTCATAGAACACTTCTATCACTAAGCAAACACGGATCAGAACGTGCATGGCAACGCCGAAAACTGATGCCATTCACAAAAAAGGATACATAAAACTTGCGTCATTAAAACTTTAATAGTCTGGTGTTCATTCAATAAAGTTATTCGTAAAACTGTCTCGTGGATATCTTCCGAAGTTTATTGACGGCATTACGTAACAAGTAGTTTAAAATAATAAATAAGGATTCTCAAATTAGAAATTAGATAAATTATTGGGTAAATCAAAAGCTAATTGCTAAAATAACTAATATATTTTCGAGCACGGAATCTTAAAAACTCTTAGGTAATCATAAAAATTATAAAAAAAGAATTACCGTTGAGTATTTCAAGAGCAATGTGCTAAGCAAATATTAAAAGCAATTTGCTAAATAGACATTAAATAAATTTCTAACCAAAGAAAAGTAGAACTTAAAAACATTATAAAGCAAAAGTAAATATTTTTAAATAAAAACAAACATTTTTAAGTCAAAATTATGAGGAAACGAATTTATTAAGAATAAATTAAGTAAAAATAAAATTAGTAAAAATTTAAAATAATAATACAGAAAATTCGAAATGCGGAATAAAGGCAAAAAATAAAAGGCGCCCTCTACCCTAAAAGGAACAAGAACAAAATATTAAAAAGTAATATCTTAAATTTTCAAAAATGGAATAAAACTGAATTAAACATTTCAAATAAATTAATTTGAATAAAATTAGAAAAGAATTAGGGAATAAAAAGAAAATAAAACCTGAATGATACAAAATACATGTGACTGTCTTAAAACTCTCGAGAGATTTGAGATAAATGAAATTTTTCTTTGAGATAAATTTTCTTTGAGTTCAGTTGAGATGCAGTTAGCAACTAGACTAAATGGAAACTCAAAAACTGCAAGAACTGAGTTGAGGTGCATTTTATTTTCTTTGAAAAATTAAAAAATGAAAATTTCTTTTTGCAAGATTTTCTTTTGCAAGTGTTTCAATTGGATTGTTCAAAATGTTATATTCCAATGTAAATGTATTACAATTTTCTTAATTCAAAAGGAGGAAGAGTGAGTTAAAGATATCAGAACCAGAAGAAGTACTAGTTGGCAAACCTAGATAAATACATATTAAGTATTATGTGGAATTACATTAGAGTAAAATTCGAAGATATTTTGCAAATTTCCATATTTACTATATATTGTGAGCTGCTCAGACGGTATAGTGGTTAGGGGAGTCGACTACAATACTAAGGGCTCGGGTTTCGACTTCTGGACAAGGCATGGCTGTGCCCGTCCCTCCGTAGGTAGTAAAGGTGGCTCACCTATTAGATGCTTCCATAATAAAGTAAGTTCTGGTCTTAGTAGTGGACAATGTCTATGATGATTTGTGCCCGCTAAAAGAAAAATTATATATACATACACTGCGAACAGCAATGCATTCTAATACATGTTTATTTCGTCAATATTGAGCAGGCATGGAATAACAAATTGTTAAGCAATTGATTATAATTTGCTTATTTAAGACTGTATCTCAAAGTGCTCTTTACAGACGCACTGCTATCATTGACCAAATGTCATCACAGGCAAGGAATTAAATAAGTTATGGCAAAATGCCACATAAAGGCGTCCGCAGAAAAATTCGCCGAGTTTTTCTGTACGTAGTATAATGTTACAGAAATATGAGGACATTTTGTATTCCCATCTCTTAGGGGTTTACTTTCAGGAAATGGATTATTAGTAACTTTGGTCCATTTAGTAACTACCAAATTTATTCATTTAATATTTGCATAATTATTAAATTTGGCTACAACAAGCATGCAAATGTATATTAAAACATACTTAAAAGCCTCATATTGATATAAAATCCATTCGTTTAAACTTAAAATAACAGATATGATTAGTTAAATCTCGCTGCATCATCTGAAGTGACTTAACGTTATATATTTTCTTCACCGCAATAAATAAACGACAAAAATGTCCATTACTTTCTCAGTGAGAGTGGCTTGTAAAATAGGAATAAGTTGTGTTGATCATTCATCATCAGTTATCAGCGTAGACGTAAAAATGATATTGTGTCATCTTTTCTTTTTATGAACAAGTAATTTAGACGATTTAGAATATAACCCATGGGTACAGTACACATGCATGAGAGTATAATCTTTATTAGTTTGGGTTTAGTCCTTTCAATATGCTACGTATATATTATTGCATACATTGAAAAAAAAATAAACAGTGAGATTTTATGAATAAATGAAAGGCAGTCTGTAAGTATTAAAAATTTATGTGGACTCTGCGTACGCAATTCATAGTAATCGATGCAGAAATCACATCGTGAGACATTACAAATCTTTCGTTCTTTTGTCCAATAACCTGAGACGAAAGCTGCAGTGGGTACAACACAGTCAGTATAAAACTGCAGACAAATTATTTAAAATCAACTAAAAGTAAACTTCTTTATAATAAAATCTAACTTGTTTTCAATCATGAGTTATATGCAAATTAATGTTCTATTTCATATTAAAAGTTAGCGAAGGTTTCAAACAGAGCTCACCAGATTCTTCACTGGTTGCAGGTCTTTCATTTCAATTGTTTTTTTTTAAGAAAAGTGATATTGGTTTCTGTGGCGGAGTATAGCGATTCCAACCACTGTGTATTTACCTCGAATTACGATCTCCGGAAGTCAGGAGCTCAGAGTTTCCCTGCAAGAGCGCAACTAACACTCGCAAAAAACAGACATGCAATATATCGCATCTCAGACTCTCACTATCACAAGGAAACAAGCGTGAGTTGTTAATAACGCCCGTTACACCCTCTCTAAAGCGTAACTCTGCCAGCAATATTAGCGTCAGTCAATTAATATATGTCCAGTTGTACAGTATCAGCATATTCTCTATTCGGTAATAATAATTTTCGTAGCTCGTTGAGCATCATGTAATAACGTCAGCTACATTAAGGTATATCTTTATATATATTTTGCGCCCCGTTAAGTGAAGAACACTGCGAAGAGAGCATTTAAAATCGTGTGCTAAAATTGCCGAAACAATTGATTAGAAATACGCTCAACATATGCAGCCAGAAAGCTGAGAGCATAACTATTGATTAACCGTGCATTGATTTTCCTTATCAACAGGACCCACAGGTCCATTGTTAAATATATAAAGTAATAAAATAATAGAGTAAGTGAGAAAAACATATACAATTACAGATGGAAAGAAGACTTGATATAATTTTCTTTTGTTGTGTTGCTCTTTACAAATGTATACAGGACATGTTATAATCTTTACTTTCTCTTAAATACTTGCTAAATCACTCATGTAATATGATTGATTATTTATAATCATAGTGCCTTCGTTTTCAGTAATATTGTTACGGATTTTGTATTTAATTTGCTATTTTTAGAAGAATTATAATTAAAATTCTTTTATTTCCCCGTGCAATGCAGCACGTGACGAATTTTAAAAGAAAGCTAGGCCAAAAAAATAAAAATACAGGAGTACGAGCATTTAACATTTAATAAATAGGTATCTCGCAAATGTACTCTTTTGCTTTCCGAAACAACTCGAAAAATACCAGAATTTTCTCATGCAAGATTAAAAGGCTTATAAAAGCCGAAGAAAAGCATTTCAGTTCAGTTGTTTACTAAAGTTTTGTTGTTGGTTGTAGCGAATTCGCGGTGAGATCGTATTAGCTTTCTCTGCACTTTGAATTGTGCTAGCTATTTAATTTTCTAGTAGTTTAAAATATAAATACTGTGTGATATTGTGATATTGTAGGAATATCTGTGAGAAAATATTTCAGCATTTTGTTTTATCTCTTGTGATAAGAATAAATGTTTTAACATTTCATCAGATTTGTGTAGTTAATGTATTACGCACCCGTACACACGCAACAACGTATTTCATAATTTTTTGCAGTCATACACTTTATATAGTAGAATAAATCTTTCGCTGGAAGTTCTGTTGAAAATTCTGATAAATTCTTTCCTCCTTTACCAGGAATTTCAACAACAATTCCAGCAAAAGATTTGTTTTACAATGCAAAGTGTTGTGTCTGCACTACATCAAGCTATAGTATATGATTCTTTATTTCTGATTCTTAGCGTCTTGCATCAAGGTCAGGCATATTAGTTCACTTTCACCATATTAGCGTTAACAATGTTTCTCTGTGTATGTGTTAATACGAGTAATAGTGCATCATCGGGGTATATGAACCTGCAATTTTGTACATATAACTCGCCATTTGTTTTTGCATATTGTAACCGCTACACGTATCCTATATATACCTGAATAATCTAATTTAGTTCACAGTCCATGTTTTATTAATTATAATGCATACATATTTACACTGATTTATATTTACGTCTATACTTGTATTTACATCCTGATGTCACTGTATTTTACACCCTATCGTCTACTGTATTTCCCGATTACGTTTTTAAATCAATAAAAAACAATGTTCTCAGTAACACAGAGTACTAAAGCAACACTAGCAATACTAGTGAAATGCCCTTTCGACCGATACATAATCAACTTACTAAACAGAAGAAATGCATGCAATAATTTACGAAATTCCAGTTGGCACAGTTTGTGACCATTTTGTAACATATCCGAAAAAACCTTGATCATACAAAAGAGTAAATGAAATAATTTTTTTTTTTTTTTTTTTTTTTTTTTTTTTTTTTCCCGGTGGAGAAAATTAAGATTTCGGAACAGCTCATTTTGCAGGGAATTTATCATAATGAGAAGCTTTATTGAATAGTAAATAACATAATGATTATTTCTTTTTCTCGTCCATGCCTTAATTTCTGGTCTTCATTTTTAATTTCTTATACGACCCCTTTTCTCCGATTTTAATTATTTCAGCTAATCTCACTGTCTTTTCTCTCAAATCATTGTTGGGAGGTCTTTAAAATTGTTAATCTACTCTTTTTGGATTGTTTTAGCATCTGGCCAGTGAAGTGTTAATTGTGTAATTAGTCTAATTAACCCATTTCGCGACTATCCACCTTGAGTATTTAATCGTTACATTATTTTTTATTATGACAGTTTTAAACTTCTTTCTTTTTAGCCTTTGAAATTTAATTATTCTATTTTAATCAGGTATCGAATTCTTGAAATTTATTTTTCCAAGGACGTTAAATCTTTTAAGACAAATTTCTACCCATTTGTTTAATACAATGAATTCTTTCATCCAAGGATTTTTTTTCACACAAGTTCTCAGATTTTAATTTGCTGTACAGGCCTTGTAACTTCTGAAATTCTAGTTCGATGTAATGAAAATGTTTTAAAAATATTCTCACCTTTCAAAAGCGTAATTAAAGGTTCAATTTTACTAATTAAACGTAAATTATAAAACACGTTCTCTAGCTATATAGCACTTTATTAGAAATTTAGGTATTCATAAAGGTCAGCCTTTCTTTGAAATGTTTCTTAAAATTTGTAACGAAACTGTTTCTTAAATATTCTCACATTTCATAGGCGTAGTTAAAAGTTCAATTTTACTAATTAAAAATAAATGATAAAACAAATTCGCTTTCAACACAGCACGTGATTAGAAATTTAGGTACTCATAAAGGTCAGTCTGTACACTCTTTGACTTCTGAAAAATAAACTTAGTGTCCTTTTGCATCAAGTTGCAATCTTTAATCCGTTTACGATAATGGCTTTTGGGAATGATATTTAATAACTTTTGTTGTTCTTTTTACCCAGATCTTTGCTTATGCTTTTAAAAATTCAAGAATCCACGAAGAAGTTCTGTTAGAAGAGAGAATAAAGTTGAATTGTTGTTTGTTGTTGTTGCTTTTAAGGAAAATGTAAGAATAAGTGTCTTAGAAAATACTAATCTGCATGACAAAACTCTGAATAAATCCTTATTTCATCTGTTATTACTATAGTCTGAAATACCGATAATTTCTAATTGCAATGATATATTCAACTACATTTCTTCGAATTTATTTCAATTTTAATCATGATAAAAGACATCATGGCACACCACACGCATCCTTTTATACAATTAATTGCAGAAACTTAAATAATATTATTATAAAAAGTTCATTTTGATTTACGCAATTTTATCATTTCACCTCTTCGTATACATGATTAGAACGTGGAAAACCTACACTATCTTTATGCAATGAACAATTTTATTACAGGTTGTTTTAATGGTGTTTGACCTCTATCGGTATCATGCAAAAAGCTTTCCTTCATTTGACGCTCTTATATAACACATTTCATTTTACATAGATATTGACAGTTAAGTTCTTGTTTGATTTTCGGCGAAAGAATGTTTTCCTAATCTGCAAGATAAATACAAGTAAGCTTTCCTTAAAATAACCTGCAAAATATCCAGCCTCTTAGAGGCCTTCATGCTGACAAATAAATTCCTTGTTCAGTTCTTTTATAAAAAAAGATCAATTAACCAATGATTTTAATTAGTGTTATATTTCAGGCTTTCCTTAAATAACAATTTCCCAAACTAAAATGAAGGCCATTTTTGGTGATGTCACTTCTATGTATTGTTTAAAATGTGCTGAAAGGATATCAGTTCGTAGCAGTTGACCGTTGGAGCGTGGTTGATAAGTTGCTTTTTATGGGTAAAATTTTATTTCTTTGGAGGAAGAATAGAAAAATTATCGTCTCTAGCCCAAAGAAGTTTAAAAAAGACAGTAATATATCTGTTCTTGAAACTATTAACGCGAAAAATATTTTCCTGATTTAGAGTAAGATGAATTATTACGTCAATGCTTAATTGTTTAAAATCTCATTTCACACCATGTTGCATTCAATGCCAAAGTATATATTTCTTATAATAAGTTAAAACATTGAGCAATAAGTTGGCACAATAAAAACATATAACCAAAGATTGCTCTAAAGGATGTTGGAACACAAAAATATAATTTTTGTAAAAATGTGCTGTAAGCAAAATTTGCACCGAATTAAAATAATTAATTTACTTAATTAATTCATTTTTTCTTCAACTACCTCTTCTCCTAGCAAAAGTATATATTCGCGCTTGAAACTTATAGTTAAAACCCTCTAGCCGTAAAAGTTATATTATAGGCCCTAGAACAATTTTCGTGATGTCTTTACGAATTTATATGTACGTATATCTTGGAATATATGCAAGAAATTAAGGAAATATATTAAAAGTACATAAATCCAGGTATAAAGTACCAGAAGCAATATGGCATTAAAATTGTGAAAATACTTGTCGCATCGCATTAGTGAGAAATTGGGGCTTTAGGGAAACCCCGTTCCTGTCACAGGGTCAAACGCTGTGTGATTTTAATAGCTAGCTAGACGTAAGAGGCACGCATAAAGAGTGGGTTTTTGGCAAAACTTTGTAAGATATATCCCTAGTTCATAACAGTTATTTTAAGTTTATTCACCTTTCTTATCTCTTCTAGTTTCAGCTTAATATTCCTTATCAGAGCGAGATTTTTGAATAGCATTATATGCAAATGTGTGGTAGAGAGTATTTAACTCGACTGACCACTGGCTGCGAGAGAAAGAATTCCTGAATAGCGCGCGTTTGCCTATTGGCTACGTCTGTCTAAGGTATTACGTGCTTTTAGACAGCTTCGCTAATATTATGTTCTAACTAGTTTAGAAATTGTGTTAGTTTCAGCTAAATCTCTTTAGTTAGTCATTAGTTAAGTTCTTATATTTTTTAGTTTGAGCCCAGGTGGAGGCTTTGTTGTACGTTCTGAGAAAAGGGTCATCTATAAATCTTTATTTGGAGCAATAAAGGGTAATTAACCCTTGATTTTACTTTTCTCTTTTTGGACTTAAGCGATTATTCGTTTAGTTTACTACATTCCTCATACTTAGTTAATAAATAAAAGGGAGGAGCCCTACAACTTTTAATAATAACATAGTGGTTACTTGATTGCCCATGTAAAAAGGTTATTATCAGTTTTACGCAAATGCTCAGCCTTTTAACTGCATAACTTTGTGCATGCCTAACTAACAATGCAATGATTATTTTACTTCTTTCAATTTTTCACGTTATTGCAGTGAAACAAGAAAATATTAGAGATATTCCTTGAGTATAAATGAGTTATTAGCAACAATTTTATATTTTATTAAAATGGGACGTTACACTTCTTTATTCTGTTGCATAATAGTACAAAGATTAAATACAATTGTAAGATAGAAGGCAAATTGTTATGATGAAGAACTGATGGCTTTTCATGATGGTGTGTTAAAATTTAGGACTCCATAAATCTACCAAAAAAAAAAAAAAAAAATAGCAGCAAAAATTTCGTCGACATAGAATATCTAAATAGAATATTATATACTTGCTATCAATCCTTTCGATGGTTACGTTTAACGCCACAGACAACAATGAATATGGACAACAACGTTTAGCCTCAAACCTGTCTATTTTAGACTACGTTTCTCTTATGTATATAAAATTCTTTTATTATAGCTAATTTCTCTTCCCTTGTTTCAAGCCATAGGTACAAGTTCATAAACTCTCATGCGTGAGGAGAGGGAATGTTCGTTCTTGGCCAGGTTTTTGGTCCCGTAACTGATTACAAAACGTCTTTAACTATGTCATCCGAACTTTGATAGAGAATGCTCCGAGGGACGGAACCAGAAGGTTTGGTAATCTTCGCATGACAAACCTCTCATGGGGACCTTTTTTTCCCAATGGCAGGCACTTGCCTATAACGACATTGGCCATTTTATTGTGGTGGTGGAGGAGTTTGGGCTAGAGACCATTTTATTGTGGAGATACCTCTATTTCGCGGCCAACGTTACTTTCTATGAAGGGACAGACAATTTTACATCCATGCCTTCTCAGCGATTCGAGCCCAAGCATTCTGGCATCGCAGCCAGCCTCTCCTAACCACTATACCGTATGGGCGGCCTCAGTGAGAACTTAAGGGTTCACAATATTTCAAATATTCTCATCGCGTAAAGACACAGTACGTTTAAAAAAGTCCATATCCTCTGCAGAATCCAAGCCAAAGCCTCAGAAAATATAACAGGTGACTATGCTCACCAGCTAGAGAGGCATGTTGCTACCTTTTACTTTTCGTAAAGTTCTCCAACTATACATTCATATTTAAGCAGTTGTCTTCTACTGCTTTGCTTAATACGCTGTTCTTGCTAAACTGAAAAATTTGTTTATTTGGGGTTCGAGAAATTAATTTTCAATAATGTGCACTAATGTTTTATGATTTTATTTAATCGATTTGCTATCTCAGTTTTATATATATATATAAGGTAATATAGCTTTTATTTTAACTTTCATAATTTTTAATATAAATTACAAAAAGTTATTGAAAATAAAGTTAATTCATGTTAATGATTCGAATGCAGTGCCACAAAAACAATCTCGCACAAACATTTATTTTGCAAATAATAAATTCCTTTCATTTCACAGTTTCCTTTCAAAAGGATAACATTTATTTTGCAAATAATAAATTCCTTTCATTTCACAGTTTCCTTTCAAAAGGATAACATTTATTTTGCAAATAATAAATTTCTTTCATTTCATAGTTTCCTTTCAAAAGGATATATTTTATCCAGCATATAGGTAAAGCAATAATGAGTATATATTAGCATAAAAATCCTAGCTGACAACGAAATGTTGAATTTTAACAATAGTTTATAGCTCCGTAGTGCAATTTCATGACAAATCTTAATAACTTAATACCATCTTGAAATGATAAGCCTAGATGACACTGCTTATAATCATCAAGAATAGTTAGAAAAGAACATTAATGATATTGCAAAAGTTTCAGCGACAAACTGTAATAATAAATTTTGACTTTTTAGTCAAGTTCGATAATCTCTATATCACATTTGTTTTCTGTAAAAATAGTTGTGAAAATTTAATTGAAAGAAATCGTTGTAACTTAATAAGTTACATAATTTTTCTTCACATTTTTATTTAACGTCATAAGAAACTAGCAAATGTCTATTCAACTATAAGGTCTTTTATCCTTCTTTTATGCATGTTTTAATGGCAAAATCGACGCGTAATCGAGAGGTCTAAGGTTCGAATCCCGTAAGTGCATTGCATATTTTTCACGTCTCCTGCTTCAAAAAAACTTAATGATCATACAGTGCTGCCGAAAAGGTAGTAGACCATAATTCGTCAACACCAAGATGTGGTCCTGTCATGGTAAGATTGGTCCCCTCATCCTCAGTCGCCTCTTGAAAGTGGGAGTATATAAGGTATTTTCATTTTCTCTTTCCTTTCTGCATGGCTTCGTGGATAACTGTTAACACATTCGAAGCGTATTCTGGAGACCCCTGTTCGAATACCGGCGAGGGCATTGCATATTTTTGCGGTCCAGCATCGATATAACCTAATGACGCTGCGGTGGCTCCCGAATTAAAAGGTGATGGAGGATAATTCGTCGCAACCAGTATTTGTCAATTCGGTCCCCTAATCCTCAAGACGGGAGTCCAAGGTACGCGGGTTAAAAACTGGGGTATATAATGTATTTTCTCCTTCTTTTCCATATGACTTCGTGGTATACTTGGAAGCATACGCGTATTCGAGACATTAAAAAAAAATTCTCCACAAGTAAAAAAAAAAAAAAAAAAAAAAAAAAAAAAAAAAAAATAATTACTCTACAGAATCATAATTTATGTTATACTGAAATTGAATTAATTTTAAAATTTTGTAAAGTTCTACTTTCAGATATTTTTCTCGCAGGTTATAAGAAGAGTATATTATTGATAAAGTTATCAATCACTACATTCTATTAACATGTTTCATTATAATTAAATATTCAGTACAATTCTAAGTTATTTATATTTTAATACTGAAGTTTTGGATTCTGATTCAGATTTTTTTTTCAAAAACAATGGTTTAAAAAATGCTTAACTTTCATATAGAAATTTTTTCAGCATAGTTGCTATAAAATTAAGCATAGATTCGCTTCTTAAATTCCATTTCTAGTTTTAACTAAGCGTATCTCTTAGAAATTTAAGTATGCTATGTATTTCTTCTAAAATTATCATTAATGATATTTGCACATTCACAATACACATTGGTGTAACTAATTTTATTTTCCTGCTTTCTCTTTTCCTTTTTCCCTTCTGTGCATTGAAAATTTATATTTCATGTTTTACAGAAATCATGATAACATCTGGGAAAAAGCGAACCAAATAATTAAAATACACATTTATAAATAAAAAATTAAAATTTTAATAATCATTTGAATTAGTCAAAGATCTTTCAGTTAGTCCCAGCTTCATAGACATTACTTGTATTACTGCATAAATACTTGTTTAGACTTTGTTCTTAGCTAATTATGACTGCTAAAGAGATCAAAATATTGTTATGTTTTTTTCTTCCTTCTTTACGTACGTACGGTACACTAACTACGATACACTAAGAGACTCTTTCGGTGCACTCACTGCCTGACTATCATCTCGATGGACTCCTCACGGACTAACTCTCTGCGTACCAGCTGGGTTTATATAGCTTGTGTTCGAGAACATTCTGGGCTAAACCAGTAAGAATTCATTCCAGAAGATTCTCCATCCGTCTATGGCATATCGCCAATTTTGTCACCAAATGTGGCAACCCTAAACCTGCTTTGCGGGGAAGCTATCTCACCGCGTCTGGACATGTCGTAACAATATAAAGCGGGAAGGTTATGGTAGTGCAATAAACATCACATTTCAAGCACAAATTTAATTCAACATAAAAATTTTCTAATAATGATAACATGCTGGAATTTTATAACTCATATTTTCATGTGCTTGTCGTGCTTCATGAAGAGTAGTAATCCTTAATTTGTGAGAATGCAATATAAAACTTACCACAGTTAAACAGCGAGTGGAATGCAAAACAGAAATTTCGAGTAACGTACAAAATTGAATGTGCGATCAATTATAATCTGCATAAGTACGATACTGTGAACATTCAATAATGTAACAATAATGTACTCTACGCCCAACAATACATTGTAGACTAAAACAACATAACATTGTGTAAAACGTACTGCACACTAAAGACTATTATCTCGTGTGTCTAGGAAAATAAATGTTTTTAACATTTTATTCACACCAGAAAAAAGAGGACATATGAAAAATGAAGAAACGCAGATTTTACATATCACAACATTATTCAAATAATAGTAAAAAATGCCTCTTGTGGACACCAATGGTTTCCTTGTACGGCCTTTCGATTCCCGACGAAGGTGGTTGCTCATTTTTTCATCTTTTCTGCTTCTAAAAAAACCTAATGACTTTACAAGCTTTTCTCAAATTTCAATAGAGATATATTTCGCGTTCAATTAATTCAGTTCTCACTCCACGTCAAGACGAAAAATATGCATAAAAACTCAAAATATCTGCCTTAAAAATTGAAAAAAACATCAGCATATCCACAAAAAGGTCCACTCACTAAGTCAAGCACAAACAGACATGATTAGGAAATTTGAAGCAACATTAACATGGGTATTCAGCCAGGAAGGGGATGAAAGTGTGTTGCAGCCAGGTAGTGGATGATGTAGCAACACAAGTAGAGGAAGACAGATCGGAAACCATCGGCAGCACTAGTGTTCTGCTAATTACAGCATCTGTTGAACAACCTCGTTTCAAGGTTCATAAGATCCTACGAAAGGTCTTATGCTGCAATTCCTATAAACTTTCCCTAGTGCAGCAGCTCTTACTAGCTGATCTGGATAGTCGACAAACATTTGCATTGCGGTTTCTTGCGCGAATCGAGCTCCAGGATGTACGGCCATGCAGCATTTTGTGTACTGACATGGCCCCCACTTTCATATGGAAGGTGCGGGTAACACGCAAAGTTGCCGTATTTGGGCTGCTACAAACTCACATCAATCCCTACAAATTGCATTACACTCCTCACATTCCATGGTTTGGTGCGGCTTTACTACAACCTTCATTGTGGGTCATTTTGTTTTTCGAAGTCCCGCAAGTCCCGCAAGGCCTGTGACATGCACCGTCACCGGTCAACAATATGCGTCATTATTAGAGCAATCCATTTTTCTAGCTCTTCAGGCAAGGCGATGTGATGCAACCACAGTGTTTATGCAATATGTTGCTCCTCCACACATCGCCTGTTGTGTGAAACACGTGCTTCGCCTCCATTTCGACAGAATCATCAGCCGGCAATTTCCTACAGCTTGGTCTCCCAGATCCCCTGACTTAAATCCTTACGACTTTTGGCTGTGCGGACACCTCACGATCATAGTCTACCGTGATCCCATCACATCTCTATCCGACCTTAAAGAAAGCAGAGAACGCCATGTGCGTAACATTCCCCAATTGATGCCGCTTTTAATAGACGAACATGCGATTTTACGCTTCTAGATAGGAGCACACAACGGTGGACATCACATCGAGAATGTTTTGTAAACATTTGTATATTATTTATATGTTCTCAATAAAGTTATGACATGCCACCTAGGGGTGGTTTTTAAAACTCGTTTTTTTTTTTTTTTAACCTCGATAAAAATCCCATCATTTAATTTTGCCATTACGAAATTTTCATGCAATTCCGCTGTATTGAATTTGCTACAGACTGTTCACAAATTTCAAGTTTAATTATGGACACTCTGTATATATGTAATAATAGCACAATTTTGGAAGCAATGCTATAAGAACACTGAGATGTAGATGCGTAGAAATGCTGATTGCGAAGATGCTTGATGCTTAGAACCTCCATCTACTTTCAAGAAGAAACAGTCGAGCCGTATCAAATTCCATATTTATTTAAATTTTCATTTGTGGCCACAATTTACTTGGCACTCCAATCGTGCCTATTTCCAGAACATTTACAATTTTGATACTATGGCGATAGAAGCGACCATAGCAGAACATAGATGATTGGAGCAAAGTATCTGGCCAGGATGAAAGCAAAAGCGAAAAGAAAGACAATGTCGCAGTAGTAATGCAGAAGAAGAATGGAGGGAGTCAAAACGTTTCAATTCCGAGTTTTGGTTTACAATTAATTTGATTGGGCAAGAGATATCTGCATTAAGCGTTACGTAAGATCGCATGATTAATTTGAATGACGCAGTTTGGATTTATGGCGCTATTTCTAAGGCAGAGAGAGGAAGTTCCCAAATGAATTAAAAAATAAAAGAGGTTATAGGCAATTAAATTTAGAAGTTTGCTTTCATATTTTTTATCTTACACGCATACACATATATATACGGCCGCACAAACGATTTGTGTGTGTATATATATATATACGTTTGTGCGGCCGAATGCAACCAAAAATGGTGGTGCACAACTATATGTTATAGCAGTCCATATATAAAATTTCAACGTTCTACGGCTGCTTATTTTTGAGTTCTGCGAGATTTGAGTTAAATGACCTGCAGATGAGCGGGAAGACACCACTGTGCCCGTTTTAATAACTCGCGCCATGTTACAGACTGCTGTCTCTTCGTCTGCATATCGAAATTTATAACTGAAAACACTTGGCACAACTTAATTTCCACTGTAATCCACTGGTATCAAAAACAGCAGATAGGAGATTCTACAATTTATTTAGAAAAAATATTTCATATATTAATTTTGTTACAATTCATATTTCAAAGTTTGTCGCTTCTTATTCGAGGTCCTTTTTAGTTCAAAGGGGCGTTAGATGAAAAGGGCTATTAGTCTTAAAACGCCATTTTGCATCGTTCCACTTAGTTTTTTTTTTTTTTTTTTTTTTTTTTTTTTAATTTCAATAACAATTAATACAAGAAGAATGAATAAAAATTATAATTTTTAATACATTGAAAATTAATACAATAAGAGTTCGTTTGTTAAGAGATATTACCATATGACTGCAGTGATATAATTCATCAATCATTATTAAGTAATGTACAATATAACATAACTATTACTATGTAGAAAATGACATTTTTTTAAAGTCATTATGACAATATGCCATAACTATTATCATGTAGAAAATGACTTTTTTAAACCGTAAAGTTGAATAAAGTCATTATTACATAAGATCAAATAATATTACTGAGTACATGAGGTTTTTGAAACTACATATTTAATTTTATGCAGCTTCCAGACAATGTGATTTACATAAAAATAGAAAAGTTACCGAAATTATCTCCATTTTAAATAAAAATGTATTATCCATTTCTCACGCCGATATTTAGCAAATATAAAACTATCGAAAATGGATATAACTAAGCACGCGCCCAACATTCAAATGCTTTTCACATAAAAAAAATATAAAAAAATGACGTAATAAAAATTATTTCATTTTCTCTTTTTTTTTTGTATAATAGAATTCCATTAAGTATGTATACAGTAATTTTTTCATCAGTGGTATATTTGGATCAAAGTTGATTATATTCCAGCTGCCTGAAATGGCTTAATATTCACCTTAAAATAAAATCTATTATTATTTAAAATATAAAAAAATGTATTAAGCTCGCCTGACCAAAATTAGTTTTTCAAAATTGTAATTACTACCTTACTTGATATATTATTATTTAAAATGGTACATTAGAAATTTTTGCTTACGTTCATTTTATTCAAAAGCTTTCATGATACAAAATACAACAAAAAGCTTTATGATAATATGATTTCTTTCTTTGAAAGCATTCGAAGCCATGTGATATTTGAAGCATCATAAGAAAAAATAGTCTGTTTACTTTATCTTTAAAAGATAACTTTCGATATTTAAATAAGTGCATTTTTGAAATAATGGTTTTTGAAATTTTCTGTTGCACTATTTTACTTTATTATTCCTGGCACCATAATTTTGTAAAATATTATTTGCGTATATCCTTTGTTGTTTCGAACTTGCAATAATAAATATTTTTAGAAAAATTTAAATAATGTGCAACAGTACGTTCATAGTATAAAACAGTTTCATTGGAAATTGTGAGTAATATGCCAGTATGCAAAGCTGAGAGGTGCATAACATAAATTAATCATTCGCCAGAAATATGTACTCTCTCTCTCTTATATATATATATATATATATAATTTCAATTAAATGTATATATATATTACCGCTTCTTAATTTTATTTTTAACTCGATTAATTAGTTAATACTTTTACTATGTTTTAAATACACCTTAATTAGTTTAGCATATAGCTTACTATTATTGTTGATTTTTACGTGTAAATAATCAAATGTTATATTTTTCTCTTTTAACACATTTCATTGCAACTAATTTTGCTTATGTTAAAGTTTTCACGGAACCACAATATTCAAGCAGCTTTTTAGCGTTCGTACTAGAATTTATCTTTTAATTTCTTTAATTTTGCAGCACAATGCGAAAATTTTGACCACATATGTCTTTTACCGTTTGTTCTTCCTACTTTACTTTAAATTATATATATATATATATATATATATATATATATATCAGAGACACCCATGCCGACTATCGAAAGTTATATATATATATATAACTGATATATATAATTTTCGATATGGCTGAGGGTGAAGGCAGACAAATCTAACAAAACTGAATTTTGACGAATCACCAATTATTTTTTTTTTAAAAATGCCAATTATTTTGGTAGACATTTATCTAATCACATTTAAATATGATAGTTTTTATGTGCACTGTCTTTAAAATTACAACGTAAGCATCTTAGGCAGGAAATCACAAGTAGCGTGGAGATGTTGGCAGGACAGAAGTTAAGAAAATGGATGACGTAGTTGCTTGCGAAACAGGATTTATACTAAGTAGATGCATAAGTATAACCAAGCCGTGATTGGTTAATTTTAGGTTTTAGTTCCTTTTTTCAAGTAGTGTTATGTAACAGGGAAAGGAAAATTTGAGAGAACAGATTTAGAGGAAAACATAAAACGTTGAATAGTTAATTTTGAGGTCGCCAATATTTTCTTAGAGCAGCCATCGTATTTTGTTATATCTTACAAATATATATATATATATATATATAATTTTAACTTGGCATACTATGATGAAAAGTTGAAAAACCTTTGGAAAAACTCAAATTAGTAGTTCGTGGAAACTATTAAATCAAAAATCTGATGAGAACCCCATATGCCTTCCCTGCACTACCTATTAAATTATACACATTTTGGCTGCATTTCAATTAAATTTATTTACTCGAATTTTCTAGAGACGTATTTCTCATTCAATTAATTCAATGATCACTTCGCGGCAAGGCAAAAATACATACAACTCAAACTATCTTCATTAAAATATGTAAAATACAGAAAAACGCAAAACCTCAAATATAATTAAATGCAGTTAAAAAGGTTTTTACAATTAAAACTAGAGTTTTTATGCAAAAACAAGCAATTCAGACAGCGCATAGAAGCAAAATGTTCAGTGCACAAAACAGAAAGTTTACTTTGGGTTCCACTCGGCAGAAGGACATTGAAGCTGATGCACAAACTGACTTGATTCACTATTCTAAATAGAGTTTATCATGGAAACAAAAGGCGCCTTCGTTATGCTTAGTTCCACTTAAAGAACCTTTATATTGTTGATAATTCTTCAGCTATTGGATGCAGATCAACTAAAGGCATAACCTTAACCGGAACATAATAATAGGATAATTAAATCATTTAGCATAATCAAATAATAGCATAAACAAAGCAAAAAATGCACAACGTATTACTCGCATGAGTGTTACATACGAACATGTGTCTATTATAACTGTTGAATGTTAGTTTGTATTATATTAACCTATGTTCACACCAAACTTTATTAAAATTTGTCCAGTAGTTCTAGAGATATATAGTATATACAGCCACCATGAAAACAAAATCTCATCTGAATCCATTTTAAATTCATTTTACAATCCATTTTAGAAAACATAGTCCTTTATACTATCCATACTTACAGATGTAATACAAACATATCGTTCAAATGTATTCGGGAGCGGTCAGAATGGATATTTTCGTTGAAATACGATACCCTAATTTCTCGCGATTACAATACTTCCTTTACTTCATACAAGAAAGTAAAAAGAAAAAGTAGTAATATCATTATCAGACTCAAAACTCTATGAAGAAGAGGAAGACTGTTTCAATGACCCACTCTTTTTTCTGGAGAAACAGTTAATTTTCTGTCCGTTTCAAATTTGTTTAATTTATGCACTGAAGGCACTTTTCAAGAACTAAAATGAATTATTTTAAATTATTTGTACCTTCTAAAATTAGAAAGCTTCTACAACATATAACGATTCTGTAAAAACATAAATACACACACACACACACACACATATATATATATATATATATATGAACGTATTTATGCATATTAAATACCCTTGTGATGCTTCTTTGACGAAATGAAGCAACTCCAATGATGGAACACAGCAATAACTTTTATTTAACACTAAAAAAAATGGCGACATACAAAACAAGAAGAGAAAACATATTCTAACATTTTAAACATTTTAAAAATAAATTACATTCTTCGTGCGAGAGTCGCACGAGGCACTCGAATCTGGTTTCAAATATTGCCATTCACAAATACCTTAATGTTCATCTATTTAAATTATTTAAACTACAAGATTTTAATATTATTTAAATCTGTTACAATCTCTCCCCCAACGGAGAGACTTTTACCGATGGGAAAAGTTCTGTAAATTTCGAAAGTTTATAAGCTCAGCTTGCTCAAATGCTTAAAGAGAAAAGATAACTTCTCTCATAAGTTTCCAAATTTTCAGGCCGAAAATTTTAAGTTTTAAACAAATATTTTTAAACCACATTTAAATAGGAAGAAAATGGACAGTATTCAAATTAGTCTTCTTTTTTTTTCTTGACGGCGCCTAGATCTCTTCCATGGTGGACCAGTTCCTCGGCTATAATTCAGAGCAAAGCCTTTCCTCATTTCATCTGTGCCTTTCGGATAATATTCATTTGTCATTTGCTTTCGACAATTGTTTTCTTCGTCTATTAGTAGCGGCTTTGATATTAAATCAAAAGCCGAAAGATGATGATAACGCTGCATTGCAAAATGATTCTCAATATTAATTTCTTTATCGTTTTTCAAATTTTCGTGAACATCTCCCACGTTTAATTCTGGTGAATTAACTTCTTCTTCAAATACATCTCTGGATGCTTTATTTTCTTCCTTCATCTGTTCCAAGATCTGCTCTTCAGCTATTTTTCTTTTCCTTTGAGCTCTAGTAGAAATGGCATTAAAATGGTATCACTAAGTTTACGTTCAAGTCATAAACTAATAAAATAAGGCAGTTCAGTGTTAACAGGAAGTAATAACCTGATATCACTAATATTTCGTTCAGTGATGAACTAATAAAATAAGGCAATTCAATATCAACAGGAAGTAATAACCTGGTATCACTAATATTATGTTCAGTGATGAACTAATAAAATAAGACAATTCAATATCAACAGGAAGTTACGTTCAGTGATGAACTAATAAAATAAGGCAATGCTTTATGAACAGGAAGTAATAATCTGGTATCACTAATATTATGTTCAGTGATGAACTAACAAAATAAAAATACGCACGATTATTCGATCTTGGTCGGTGCCTCCAAAATAATTAGGACTGTAATACTTCTTTGGCGATATGAAGCAATTCCAATGATGGAACACAGCAATAACTTTTATTTAACACTCGAAAAAATGGCGACATACAAAACAAGAAGAGAAAACATATTCTAACATTTTAAACATTTTTAAAATAAATTACATTCTTCGTGCGAGAGTCGCACGAGGCACTCGAGTCTGGTTTCAAATATTGCCATTCACAAATACCTTAATGTTCATCTATTTAAATTATTTAAACTACAATATTTTAATATTATTTAAATCTGTTACACCCTGAGTTATCCTTGTCGAGCCGATAACATATGTTGTTTTAAATAATTTTAGGTGTAATAGATATTATGCTTAATTTTATATTTTAAATTACCTTTCTTCTCATAGAGTTAGCTATACCAAATACTTGATTTATAGCTTAATTAAATACTTACCAGTTAAACCTAATTTAGCTCCAAGTAATTTGAAAATCTATAACATTCTAATCATCTTCTTAAGAGATATTCTAGAATGTAATGAATAGATAACTTGTGCTTATTTTTACCTTTTACAGCATAATTAAATAGAAAAAAAATCTCAAGTACCATTTGCAGCATAGTATTTTTTCATCTTTCATTAAGTACTTAAGATTTTTTTTGCTTGACGACAGATAGGCTATAATTGCTTATTTAGTGCTTAGGAAAATATAAAAATTGGGATAAACATCAAATTGAAGTTTGTTTAATAGAAAAGCCGCAAGTGTTTTAAGAATGTCTGGCACAGGTCCCTTTCCTCCAGGGAGAAAAATGTTTGCACTTAATTTTCTCTTTTTATAACGAAAATAAATAGGACACGATCACAGGATCATTGTCAAGGCAGCAATTTCTCACCAGAGGTGATTTTTTTTTTTTTTTTGACGATAAGAAACTTGTATCAGAATTCCCCAAAGGACACTACTTTTGTTTAAAACGAATATCAACCTAAGGATGAATGTGGTTTAATATAAAAAAGCAAACAAATGTGAGCTTTTCTCCGATACATTATACAACAAAACTAACATAGCGTGCTTTTAATTACATGCATTTCATATCCCATGATAATAGATATATTAGGCCATGCAAAGAGCATACTAGAACTATCTGCCTCAGGGAAGGACTGCCTTCGCGAAGGACTTTCTAAGGGTTTAGTTTGGTTTAGTTTATGTGACTACGGCAAAGCTTCGAGGGCTATCTATCATGCCTTCGTGGAGGGCTTTCTAAAGGAAACTGGCTCGTATGCATGTTACACATGGGTAAAACCAGAAAATGCCCATGCAGCCAGCCCGTTCGCGGCATTCGAACCTCGGACCGAACCACCAGTGTTCAGCGACTTTAACGCTTGGCCGCTGCTGGATTGACTTTCTAAGGGAAACTGGCTCGTATATAGGTTGCATATGCTGAAAACACAAAAATGCCCATGCCGTCAGTCCTTTCGCTTGAAATTGAACCCAGGTCAGAACTACCAGTGTTTAGCGACTTTACCACTCGCTCACTGGTGAGCGCGTCGTAATACGCATTCATAACTCATTATATTTCACTGATTAAACTTATTTTCTTTCTTAATGTTATTTTTAGAGAAAATGTAAAAATACCCACAGCAAACTTAGGTACTATATTCGAAGGTATTTTCTAGTACAGATCGTTGCAATAAAACTAAAAAACACCGTTATGTACATCCATTTAAAAGAAATATGTAAAGATTATCAGTTAAAAATTAAAGAATGTTAGAATCATTTGCATAATTAGTTGATGTTTCTGTTATAGCGGATCAACGTGATCCATATATATTTTGCATGGAAGTAACTGAATTTTCTACATTTTAGTTCATGTTGTTTATGCAGATATTTACATACGTTATTTGAATACAAGAACAAACATAAGAATATTAAACTGATTTATCAACTGTTTATTTGCAACCAAAACGCAAAGTGCTACCAAAGAATTTAAGGACAATAAATCTGAGACAGTATTCTAATCCGTTCTAATGTAATTTAGGAACAAAAGTTCTACTAATTCCTAGAATCTTATTTACTTAATACAAACAGTAATATTTAATACTATTTATTTAATACAAACAGTAATGTTTAATACTATTTATTTAATACAAACAGTAATGTTTAATAGTATTTATTTAATACAAACAGTAATGTTTAATGCTATTTATTTAATACAAAGATTTAACTTTAATAACTGAAATATTTTCATAAATTATTTAAGAACTTACATAGTTTTGAAATTTCTAGATCAAGTTTATAGATTATTGCTTAAGAACACTTAATTAACATACGAATTATGTAATATTCGTAGAATCTAAAATAAAAAAAGATTAAAAAATGTAATTTTACCGAAACTTACAAGAAACGTGAACTATTAAGATTATTTCAATACTTAAAGTATTTTTCATATTAGAAGTCTTACGTACGTTCCAAATCTCAAACACATTTAAAAGCAATACATTTAAAGGATATATAGATTTTTATGCTGCACGTTTTAAACTTATTTTGTTTCATTAAATCATATTAAATAATAATGCTTCTTAAGTGAATTATATAGTATTAGACGTTGAAAAAAGTTTCGTGGAACATACTGAAAACTTATTTACTAATAAAATGCTGAAGTCATGAAATGTACCATTTTATGAAATTGCTTAAAAAGCCTGAAGTGAGAAATTGATATTAAAGCATTGATATGCACGTTCAATATTCAACTGCCCACCAGTGGCCGAGCGGTAAAGTCGCTGAACACTGGAAGTTCGGTCCGAGGTTCGAATCCCGCGAACGGGCTGGCTGCATGGGCGTTTTCGTGGTTTTCCCCATGTGTAACGTGTATACGAGCCAGTTTCCCTTAGAAAGTCCTCCACGAAAGGCATCCCTCCCCTTAGGCAGATAGCCCTCGTGTGCTTTGCCATAATTAAATACACACACACACACACAATATTCAACTTTAGGAAGTGAGGCGTGTCTAACTCTTCACACAAATGATGGTTTTAGCTTGATTTAAAGGTATAACTTCCATTTTGCCCCTTTGCATTTGTGTTTACATTCTAATGCACTATTTGCAGCATGGTATATTGAAAGCATGACATGTTGAAAACATGACGAAAAGCAAATGGTTATCTTAAACTGTTAAACTCTTTTTATTGCCGAACTGCATTTATAATAAGTATTTATTGAAAACAGCGTACATTTTTTATTAATCGATTTTCGATATATACCTAACAAATGCAGATATATACTAGGCATGGCCATGAAATTCTTAAATTTTAGTTGTTTGTTTATTTATTCGAAATCTCCCAAGTGAATTTTCTACATCTGTTATGTATGTTTGGAATTTGAATTTGACATTACTACAGTGTGAAAATCTGCAGCGTCTTTTCGTACATTACAGCGTAAGAAAATTATGATTAAATTAAAATACTGTACACATTAAATTAAATAAAATTAATTAAAATACTGTGCATAGATAGATGATTTTAGTAAAATATTATGTGGAACTGTTGTATTTCTTTTGAAAATCTGAAGGATCGAAGCTTTCCGGAAAAGTAAGAATACAGGGTAAATCTATTTAACATGGAGTAAATGGGTACTGGCGATATATGCCAAATTACAAAGCTCGCAGCGGTTTCGGCGACTAATATTTCCCACCAAATATGCCGAGAAATCGCCACAAGTCGCCAAACTTGTCGGCCATTCGGAGACTTTGGTGTACGGTTCCTGTATCACCGTAAAAGGTATTGTAATTGAATAAATGATGTTAATCACTATATTAGCTGTAACCGTAATTCGGCCCTCATATGCTTTCTAGTAATTTAGAGAAGCAAAAAGTATTATAAATCTCTCCGCGGACGGGTGAAAACTATATAAGACTGGAGAGAGCATTAGTCCCTGAGTTGTTGCTGTTGTGAATTGTAAAATCAGAGATAATTCGGAGTAAAGAAAGCTTCTGGTTTTAGTTGCGCTTTGCATGCGTTGTGTTTAACGTTCATAGTAGTTCGAAGAGTAACTACTCATTGTACTCTGTATTAATGTGAACACCGTATGAGTATGTTTCTGGAAAGTTCCGGAACTCTAAGGTATTTCTTTTCATAAAATTAATTTTATCAGCTTATTATCGGACCTGCGTGCAATCAATCTATTGCGAACTCGTATGCAAGCAACAATACGTTAAGGCTTGAAAAGCTTTTAAACTCATAAATGCTTAACATTTCACTTTGTAAGGTAAAAACATAGTGGAATGTAATTTGTGTTATATTGTTATATTATAATGCTATAAAAACAATAAATTTTTTTAATAATAAATTGGAATGAATTATGTGACTACCTCTTTTTGTTTGTTTGTTAATAAAGTCACACAAAAGAGTACTTTATCATTCTTAAATAATTCAAGGAGAAAAAGGAAAAGAAATTTTGGATAGCATTTATAATATTATCTACATTATTTTTTCGCATACGTGCCGCAATAATTAGCTGATATTTCATTTTTGTAATGGTACTTTATATATAATTCGAAAAAAATAACATGAAAAGCCGTAATCTTTTCAGTTTGCGTAAAATTTATTTTATATCCTTTTGCATAAATACGAAATCAAAATTCTAAATTAATAAACATAAGTAAATTTCCGTACTGATGCGTATCAATATTTTATATATATTTCATACCAACAGTCTAAGAGTATTGCTTCCTCTACTCTTCATACGTCTAACTTATGAGTGTTTTATAAATTACAGTAATTTTTAAAGCATTAAAAGATGACGTATTTTGTCATACTGCCTTTTTCTTGCCTCTCAGTCTTAAGTGTTTCTTCACTTGAGTCAAAGTCAAATCTAAGTAATTGAACAAGCTCTTTCTCATACGTTGTTGAAAAAACACTTCAGAAAAACTGAGAACACTTCAGAAAACTCTTGAAAATTTAACGAAATCCTAAGTGAAGAAAATTTTAAAGTATATGAAACCCTTTTTAAAGAAAAAGTTTGTGTTAGCCTAGTTTTTCAATTATCGGTTAAATATCAATGCCTGATATCTTCCGTCAGTAGGTATTTGGTGGGATTTAAAGTAAAAATTATTGAAATAGATAAATTAGTCATGTAGTGTGTAATGTTGCGCGCTTCCAACCTGCACGCAACAATAGTGGTGACTGCTAAGAACTGGAAGTAGACCAAAGTCTTGAGAAGGGTTTAAATCCCTTTTTATTCAACTATAAAAATTACAAATGCGTGCTCTTGACGCTCACAAACTACGCCGAACCGGCGGTAAAATAAAAATAAGAAACTGAAAAGAGATAATAACAAGTGACTAACTACGACGCTCTCTAAACGTAACTAACCTCACCGCGTTCTAAGATACCGCTGATAATTCAGCAAACTTCTGAATATTACGTTGAAAGATTAACAAACTACCGAAGCAAGCACACAAGCCGAAACGCGTGGTTCTTCAATTTCTAACTAGCCACCTCCACGCTCGTGAAGCAAGAAAGCACACTTTCGAACTCGTTTCCCTTCTATTTAACTCAGAATTACTTCTGCTGACAATTTGAATCCTTGCGCGTTCTACTAAAATTTACATACTCTGGCATTGGCGATTCCAGGGGAAAGTAAGGCTTGACAGGAAAGATAGTTTAAACTTATAATAAATATTAGTTAAAATAAATATAAACCCTACAAGTGTATTAATATAACATCTAAAATATCAAACGATATAACAGCATATTTTAGAACTTAGTAGCGTATTGTAGATAATGCAGCTACCCTGGCATGTGAAATCCTAATAATGTATTAATAAATAAACTCTGAGTAGAATTTCGTTCTTTGTACATGCAATAATTATAAAAAAATCTGATGTGGACAGCTCATGACTTTCTTGTATGGCCTACTATATTATACACATTTTTTTTTGTTGCATTTCATTTAAACTTATTTTTTCGAATTTCATTAGAAATCTATTTCTCATTCAAGTAATTCAGTTCTCACTTCGCGCTATAGCGAAGTTTTTATACATAAAAACATAGAACACCTTCATTAAAAATTATAAAATACAGAAAAACATAAAACACCAAATAGAGTTGAAACAGTTTAAAAAAATCTGCAGTTAAAATAACAGTTTTTACGCAAAAACAAGCAATTCAGCAGGCGGACAAAAAGGCAGATTTTTCGATGCAAAAAACTGAAAATTTACTTTTGATCCCACTCGGCAAAAATACATTTAAGGGGGAGAAATTAGTCGCAATTTATTTTTCTGCTGAGTTTCAAATGTAAACACTTGGCGGTTCATTAGGCTTAACTCGACACTTAATCCTTTAAAGTGTTGATAATTCTACAACTATTGCATGAAGATTAACTAACTTGTGCAGATTAATTAACCTTAACCGGAATATAAAGTCACATAAATCAATCACTTTTAAAACAAAAAATGCAATACTTACGATCATATAAGAATAAAAAACTCAGGTCAACGATAACAGAGTGGGACTTTATATATATATATATATATGATTGGTGCAGATGATTTCAAAGAAAAAGGGAGGTGCATAATTACATTTTATGGCAGTCCCATATACAAAATTTCAAATTTCGACAGCGGTTGAAATGGGTATATTAGTTGAAATATGATATCCGAAATTTTTCGCGATTAAAATGCTTCCTTTACTTCGTACAAGGAAATAAAAAGAGAAAAATTAGCATTTTGAACTGGCTCAGTGCATATGGGAAAACACTGGGAAATAAAGCTTTCTTAAGGTTTCTAGACGGTGATGCAACTCTTTTTTTTCATACATTTATTAATATTTGCGATGAAAACATACTAATTTAATGAACAAAAATATATTTCTAGGAAGGAGCTTCTTTCTCATGTAAAAAAATAGCGTAGGAAAATTTATTCATGTCATCTTGTGCATTTAACAGTGAATTAATACTCACGCAGCACTAAAAAGTCACTTTACGATAAACTTGCTTCACCGGAAATTAAAAATGCTGGAAACACCTATCTCAATTATTTCTCTGAAATGCTCCTACTGATAACCAATTAACCTGTCCCCGAGCACTGTTCTTTCAATTACGAACAACATTACTTAGATCAACTTCATTACCCAAACAAAACTTTATTCCCATTTCAGTAACTCAATGACTAATCAACGGGAAAACTTACACCTGTACTAAAAGGTAAAGGGAAAAGAACGACCCAAAAAATAACTACAAGAAATAAAAAATTAAGAACAAGACCTCTCCCAATCCTGTGCCTCGTATATATCCATTGCTTCTCCGAGCCTGCAGCTAATTGGACTAGCCGTCTTCAGTTCTCCCAGAGGTGTTACTGGTCCTCCAATTGTCCTACAGGAAGGATGAGTCTATATATATCCTGCTTGGTAAAGTGACTGCTTGTCACTAGAGTTCTTGTTAATTTCTTTTTATCTCAGATATATTGAGGGACGAACTGCTTTCTCGAAGCCAAGCAATCACACTGAGTGTATAAGACTTCGTACATTAGGAACTGCTCCATAGTTTTTCACGTTTCCCTGACGTCTTCCGCTCGTGTAAAGTAGTTTTAACACTTGCTATCCAAACCCATGCAAATAAATGAAGGTCTGCTCTGAAGTTTAATATTTTTGTTAACATTATTTCAAAACTGAGTAGTTGATTTTTGAAGCAGAAAAATTTTATTATGAGTCATTAATAATTATATTTTTTTTCTGCTTCTTACTTATCTTCACATTTGCATTGCATATACTGTGTGAGCTTCGTACTCATAATCAAATACTTTTAAACCTGATAATAATTTGTAAACTTATACCACTTTGAACAAAGTTATAAATTATTCATCTAGCTAGGTTTAACGTAAAACTGTTATAAATAGGGTATATAGAAAGTTTTTCCATAAAAGTGTCATGAACAGGTCATTGATCTATCTCTCTCTCTCTCTCTATATATATATATATAAATAAAAGTGTCCTAAATTATATTTAAAATTCTCTTTCGCTTTTGAAAATAGTTGTTTTTTATTTGATGAATATGATACTTAAACTATTAGTTATCATTAATATATCTGGAAACTCTGGAATGTTTCAAAATACTTGTAGAATAAAAATTCATAAAGGAATTATTTTTTGGAGAAATAATCCCATACTTACACAGTTTCATACATTAGGTTTGCCAGTAAATACAATAAACTAATGAACGATAGTAAATTATGCATACATGCTCCTTGGTTGCCTCCTAACATCAAGTTCAATTTCATCTTATGCACGGCATTGCTATCAGCATTTATTCGAAATTTTTACTACCTAAAAATGTCATATCGCAAAACTGCCCCCTCCAAAGCTGATTTCAGATTGTTTTTTCTGTGACAGTGGTCCTCTCATACTTAGTATCGTTATTTATTTACGTTCTCGTAATGGTCACTCACGCTCTCGTAATGGTCACTGTGTGAGAGGTTTCCCATCGAACATCTGAAATTCATAGTAACTTTATTTATTATTATAGCAAACTAGGTAATTATAAAAGTTAAGCAGACACTTTATATAAATCCTCTTAAATTAATTATTAAGTCATAAAATTAAATTAAATATTGAAATTGAAGTAACTTCTCGAGAAATAAAAAAATATAACGTGTTTTAAGAATTTCAGGATATATCTGAAGGAAAAAGGACTTTTCTGCTACAAACAGAGAAATCTGGTTTTGTGTTAGGTACTGAATTTTCAAATATTTCTTTGAATAATACTGAAAATGATTTTATGAAAAAGGCTATTTGTAATTAGAAAAAGAAAGATAAATAATTAATATCAATATATTCCCATCAGTTTGTAAGCATAATTAATTTGTTAAATTAAAAACAAAATGTATAATTTTTTCTTTAATTAAGAGATATAACTTTCATTTATAAATTATTGATTAACAAATATTCTAAGTTTAGAAATGAATGCACAAAATCATTTAACACCGATCAGTTTTTGTTCAGAACTCAGTTACGTAGTTTCATTTTAGACTGCAAAAATGATAAAAAAGAACTGAGGATGATCAATGCCTTCTGTTTAATAACGAAAAATACTGACTTGAAGATTATACGAAAATTAATAACACAAGTCCAGGGTGAAACTCTTCAACAGCACTGTGAATTATGAAAAAAGTTATCTGTTCTCTATACTTTGATATAAAGGCCAACCAGCCGACAAGCCAATCAACTGTTTTCTCTACACATTTTTCGATGAACCCAAATTTCTCAGTTTAAAGTCTGTTGTAGCTGTATTTACTATAATAAGCCTGAACCCTTATACTAGTTTAATAATTTGATAATTTTGTAAATTTTGTAATATGTTTCGAGTCCCGTCATTTAGGTTCTTTGAGATAATTTATATTTGTATTTTACTTTTTTATATACGCAAAAAATAATAGTATATATGAATCGTTCCATTTCATCTACAATCTTTGCACCATTCTGACATATATGGGCAGCATCATGCATGGATTTTGTTCAGTTCCCTTTCGTCCCACCATATGCAGTGTACAATTCATTTGATTACGTCTCTCCATCTCATCTACTACCTTGCCATCATGAAATCACGGCCCCCCTTTTGTTCATTTCCTCTTGTATATCCCTTACCAGGATTTCACCTCTTCGCAAATATAAAATCAGGTACAGTGTTTTTAGGGCTACTGACGTGGCCACAGAAGAGGGTCGACATACTAGCCAAAGAGGCTGCTATGGGTAATGCCGGGAATGAATTCAATATTCAAGTATAAAAAATAATTCATATTGGCAAAATCAAGGATTTCCATTATGATTACTGAAAATAGAAATGGAACATTTCGGAAAAAATGAAAGATTATTTGTTGAACTTTGAAGTTTCTAAAAATATGAGAATGATATGTAATTTTGATAACACTCGAATGTTTACTGGACGCGGACGCTTCTCGGTGTACCTGAAAAGATTTAATTTGCAAAATAACAGTATGTTATTTTTGTAGTGCTGAAGACAATGCAAGATCTTTCGTCGAAGACTGCTTATTATTACGATATGTTAGGGAAAAACACGGTAACGTAAAGAATTCTATTGCCTCAGTAAAGAGTTTAGAATTTTTTAAAGGATTTGATGAATGTTATAAGTGCAAATAAGACAAAATTGAGAATTTTGATTTGATGATTTTTAATTGCATTTTGTGTTATAATGTGTGTTGGGTGTGTTGCTTTAACCATGAGGGCGATTATTATCGGTCAGAAGGGTTACAGCACACTCGTACATTACTTTACATTACATTGGTTTAGGAAGTATGAAACAACCCAAGTTTGAGCTAAAGTTAAACATGTCATCATAAAAATGGATCAAATGTAATCAAAAAAGTAAAAGAAAAAATACCATAAGCTCCAGAAATATACGAAAAATTACTTTTACACCATTATTAATTAATAAAGTCGATACGCTTTGTTAATGTTAATGTGAATTACGTAGGTTAATACAATCGTTTAACAAATACATTATTACCAAAGGTAACATATGTTAATGTTCCACGACACACAATACCTGTCACATATTCTTTATGCTTGAATATATATTACAAAGGCTGAAAATACTTTAACGAATTTAACGCTTTTTTAACCTTATCATATTTCTATTTCAGCAAAATAGTTGTTTTGTGATTGAAAATGCCTTATTTATATTCATAAGGCTTAATTACTCAAAAGGAAACATTTCAGAATTTCTATATAAGCTGATTCATCGGTTTTGGTGTTCAAATTATAATAGTGCATAAATACATAATTCTATTTAGATAGTGTAAAATGATTATATACCTAGAGAAAAGTTCATTGATCGGTATTTATTTTTATTGCGAACTCCATATCCAGCATAAAATTTGAAAAATTGCGTTATAAAATATTGCCAAATGTGACAAGACGTAAAGTTATTTCGAGCTTCGAAGCTTAAGATATTTCCTTATAAACGACATAACACCTCGCGAAGTTTGAAAACTCAGCAAGGAGCCAAGTGCATTAGATATTTGATTTCTGAATATCTTGCTCAGAATCGTCTGCGGTGTTGTGCCCCTTCCTAAATCTGCTCTTGAAATGCGTATTATCCATATTTTGACAGCAACGGGGTCCAAAGTCCATATTTCTTTTGCTGCCTCTATCAAAACCATCTGCTCCCAAAGAATGGTAATATAAGAAAGAAAAAAGTAAATAAAAGAAAACTGCCCAAGAACTGCACATGCTATCAACGCACCTACATTTGAGGTTCAGATATATATATTTGCACGAAAAAAAAATCTGAGAAAAAATATGTGCAGATACATGGAAAGAAAACGCACAGCTTTTATATATTAGAATTTTTTTCCTTGGCTGAGAACCGGAGAATGAACTTGAATAAAAAACACACAGCAGGAAAAATGACTTCCAATTTTTCATTCGTTTTTGTTTCCCGGCCTTATTCGACAGTTTCTGTTCGTATGTTTATTTATTTTCTTATTCTGTGCACTAACACAAGCGCTTCTCACTCAATGTATGGCTGTATAGATGCTTCTGTTGGCGGCTTTGTTTTAAATTCTAGATATAGCAGTCATGCATGTTGTTATTTCCTCAACTATTCTAACCCATTCCTTCTCGGTACATCGCGCCTGCAGCTGCCGACATTCTTCATATATCTGAATATGAATAGTCTCCTTTTTTTTATACATTTCAGTCATCTGCCATGACCTGCGGGAATAAGTGAAACAACAACTTCAGCACAAGAATAAGCAAGCGAATGCTAAAAAAATGGAAGTCGAGAATAATATGAAGAATATTTTATTTTTATTTATCATTGTCTATTGCAGCAAGTATTCCTACACTGAAAAAATGACATTTCTCACGGTTTATTTCTCCCAATATTTGCGGACACAAGAGGTCATCACTCAAAAGAAATTAAATCTCTGCTCGATATTGCAGTTATTTACTTGTAGCCAACTGTGTTGGGTATTCCTAGATTAATCTAGTGCAGATTTTCTTAAACTGTGGGTCGGGCCACAAATGAGGTCGCAAATCGAAATTTTGATGTCGCGAGAAGGAACTGCATTCATAAGACTTCTAAAGAAATCAGATTAATAGACATTAATGAGATTATACTTTTAAAGATATTACATTAATGTACAAAAGGAATATCTAAAGCTATCTAGCGTTTAAATTTTGAAACTTGAGTTTTCGCTGAAATCCTTGACGAATTTTCGATCCGATTTAGAACTAAATTTCTCACTACTTCTGAAATGGCTTTAAATGTTCTTATATTTTTATAAGCCAAATGTACAAGTTCCAACTAAATAAGTAAATAAGTAAACACGTAATATATAAGTAAATACCAAATATATTATAAGGTATTTCTCCCGCATTCATAGCATGCCTTCGTGGAGTAGTGGTCAGCACGCTTGACGCGAATTCGGGAGGTCCGTGGTTCGAGTACCGGCTCATTTTTCACATCTCCTGCTTCGAAATAACCTAATGTATCGACAATATAAGCAAATATATGAATATTTTATAAACCAAATATATCACCAAATATATAAGTATAAAAATATATGGTTATATTCAGCGCCATATATTTTTGTAAAACTACATTTTCTGCTTTAACGCTAATTAAAACCAAATGGCGTTCAACTTGTATAAAATATGTTGAAAATGCTTTACGTCCAGCAACGTTAAATATTGCGCCAACATCTACTTTGTTATGCAGCAGAAAACGAGCACATCTCTCATAAGAATTTTCTTAAATTTTTCTTTGCTTATATTAAATCCTAAAACTAATTCTTCTTATATGTATATTGTATACCAAAGGAGTAAATTATTTACGGGAGGATATATATTTTTATACCTTTTTTTATATTTAATATCTGGGGTTGGGCAAACAATCTCAATGTTAAAAAGGGGTCGCGAACGAAAAACATTTAAAAACGTTTAAGAAGCCCTGGTCTAGTGAATAGTCGATAGGTTTCCACTTCAGCTGGTGGTTTCAAATTTCAGAAAAAATATAAAACCTTTAAATTTATTTACCTAGCAAAAAAATAATTAATTGTCAAACAAGTACGGGATTTTAAATGAGTGTTAACTGATTGCTTTAAAAGACATCTTTCAAGTAATTAAGATCTTTTCAAGTTGTGTTGCTTAGCGCATTAAAAACAGGTATACATTTAGCGTTAATAATGGTCAATTGGTCAACGAGCAAACTATCAAAATAATAGAAATAAACGAATCATTATTAAAAAAGAAAATTTTGTTCGAATTACCTAATTGAAAGGCACACTTCTGGAGCTGTTCAGAGAAACTGAATGAGCATTGCAAATCAGACTTGCTCAAGTTTCTAAGCAAATTCTATGATCATTTGTCATAAATTTTATATGAAAAATAAATAATTTTTCAAGAAAAGGAAAGGATTAAGTGTTAAATAAAAAAGTACATTTACATCATAATTCTATGCTTGAAATAACAGACAGAAAGCGAATACACAATACTTAAAATTATTTAGCGCGTTAACATCAAAGCGCTTAATTTTAGCTTATGTACAATAAAAGCGATACAAAATAAATCTTATTCTAATTGGAAGGTTATATTCAACGGAATTAATTGTTTCAAAAGACACATAAATCTGAAGTAATGAAGAATGAATATTTATGTCTATTGCTTGATTTAATCAAGATATCACACACGGGGGCTAACTGCCAAAAGGGGAATGGTTCGTACATGATATTTATGTTATGCGTGGAAAGAAACACCTCCTCCCCGGAAAAAAAAAAAAAAAAAAAAAAAAAAAAAAAAACATATAGCCATGTTAATGTCGTTAGTCTGAAGAAAGACCCTAAAACAAGTATAGTCTTTTACTTTAAAATATACACTTTGAGCCTTTTCCAATCCTTTCCCATTTGCGTTCGTAACATGTGTCGTCATTTGAGGTTGTAGTTTAAATCACCCTTCATTCATGTGCTTTTTACAAAGGAAAACATGGGACACGGAAAAGAAGTAGAAATGAAATCTTAAGGAGGACTTCTCTGTATACCGCAGATGTCTTCTGTTGTATGTTAATGTGCAAAATCTAGTCCAAGGCGGATATATTTTTTTAAAGCCATTATTTAAAAAAAAAAAAAAAAAAAAAAACATAAAATCCGCATGTAATTAAAATGAAGATTTTCCGTTTATCCACGCGGCTTAAGAATGCTTACCGTAGAATAGATATAACAGTACATTTCTAATTTCTTAATCTTATTAGTGTAACAAAATTATTTTTTCCAAAATCCTCCTGCCAGCACGCTCACATTCCCTTGCGCAAAAGGATAGTAACAGGATATTTGATCTTTAATTGGATTTTCATGCCTACGGGGCAAAAAGGAAATCATGCTATGGTATTTGAGAGATTTTGAGCAGAAAGTGTGCAGGAAATGCTTTTTATAAAATCGAAGGGAAAATATAAACCTGTAGAATATTTAAAGCAGCTTCTCGAGAAAAAAAAGGGCAAAATCAGAACATTCTGCTGAACTGCCTACTCAGCGCAAGAACTATAAATACTGTGACTTGAAATCATAGGTTTTATTGTCTAACATAAACTAAAGCTTCCTTTTTCCCACTGGCTAGACCCTGCTCGCATTTTGTTTCACTGTGTTCATGGATAAGTCTGAAGAAAATTTAAAAATACTGCACAAACAAGGGGAATGTGATGGCACGTAGGTAAGTCAGTGTGTTAACAGATATCAAAATTCTGAACTGTGCTATTTACGCAAGTGAAAAATGCACAAGCATTCAGATGGTACCAAATATGAAATTCACGGGAGAACAATAAAAATATTTGTTTACTGCGAAATGTAGTAAAAAATTCTTTTCTTTATCTGTAACTATCAGATTGAAAATTGTTTCTTTGGAAACTTACGAATACCTAACAGCGATTCACAGGTATAATCTAAGAACCTTTTACACATATAAGAAAAGCAGGAAACGATCTGAATTTGGATCTTGAAAAATGCATACATAGATTTTACAGTATTTTCATAACTGTAAGTAAAATGAGCAGTCAGCTCTTACCATAAAAACAGAAATTATAACACTCTTTCGCTTTTACCCCGAATCTGCCGAATAAAATACTGGCATGCTGTCTTAGTTAAGCGCTATGTAACAAAAATATAGAGAGCAGTATCACAAAATAATTTAAAAAGAGTATATCTTCTTGCGCTGGAGATAAATATGTTTTTTCCCCGTACAGTGTTGCCATTGCACGCTTTGAAATCGTTGAATTTGATAATCAAATATTCATTAAAGTTTAACAAAATATGAAACAGATAATAAAACAAAAATTTTAGATTCCAAATTTTGGCTTCCAAATGTCCATATGTGAGTGGAGGACTACGTTATTCAAATCTTAATATCTCTAAGTACCATCGTTTTTTCACAGTGCGAGAAACATACATACATTGATGCAGATTCTTCATTATTTAATTTCTTTAAATATAGTTAAGGGCTGTTGGCAACAGTTTGAAAATTGAAACGCAGTTTCTAGTGAGCCAACGCAAAATGCCTAAACGAAACTAAAATTAAAACATATTAACCCTTCTCGGCAAACTGCCTTTTGGGCTAAAAATTTTCATAATAAACATAAAAACAGAAAAAAACAGAAAAAAATTAAGTTTTGGATAAAAGTGTAGTAAAGTACATGTAATTGTGTTATGGTGTAGGTAAAGCTATCCGTCCGTTTTTATTCGTCTTGGCCCGGTTGAGACATTTCGATAGACAAATTGAACTGCTTGTTTCTAAGGACTGCGAAATTTATTTTTAATATGTACCTATCAGTAAATGCATTCAGTTGAATGTAGAAGAACCATTCTTTATTTTAAATTAACTGTAAATTTAAAGCCGTCCAGATGAAAAAAAAGTAAAGTATCTTTGAAATTCGTGGTGCTGGAACAGCAAATTATTTGGGAAAAATACTGAAGAGTCTTGAAACGTCATTTTGCATCGACTCACAGTAATGCCTCATTTCAATATTCATTCGAGTCTGTTGGCATTCATCAAAATGTATTATTTATCTTTCACATTGAATCTGTCAGTTATGGATTTAGAAACTAAACCATTTGAAAATAATCGTTGTAGTGCTTAAGAATATTTGTTTCAGAAACAAAATTGTTATAGCCAGTACGCGACACTCTCTGTCGGGAAATCTAAAGATATACTGTTTTAAAATACTTTGTGATTATGCCTTTTTGAAATGATTTGTGATTTTACTGTTGAATTAAATTTTATGTGGCATAATAGTTGCGAAAAACGTCATATTGAATAAAAAAAAATAATACACAAAACTTTAATAATAAAAAGACAAATCCAATTATGCAATCCACGTTACTAAGAAAACTAAACATTGATATGGTGCACTGAGAAATAACTAAAAATTAGAAATACTGTTATGACAACACTTAACTATGCATTGGGAATTCTAAAGATTTGTTGCTATGCTGTTTTTAAAATTTTTGCGATTTAGCTGTTGAATTTTATATGGTGTAAGTGCGAAGGAAACGATGCTAAAACTGAAAAGACAAAAACAACAACGAAAATGTGGGTTACAGGAGTAAGTGCAACAGCAGACTGGTAGACTGTGAGCACAGCGGCAACGTAAAATACCTTAAAAAATTTTTGGGGGACCATTAAATTCTAAAATCTTTCAGATTTTTATTTTCTCTTTCTTAAAATTTGTTTTAAATGCTAGCAAATAAGTTTATATTAAGGGCTAGGATGAGGCAAATTAATAAATATAATCTTGTTTTTCATCCACGCTTTACAGTGTACTAAGCTAAAAATGTAACTATACTAACGACTGTCTAAGTCTAAGGTGGTGGTGGAAGCCGCCATCTGCTTATTCGTCATGATGACTATCATTGATATGTCACTGATATGACCGACTGTCGTAATTCCACAAAACATAGTTTTGCTTAAAAATATAATGCTTGCTTACTTCTATTTTTAACTATCAAATGCAGTTCCAATGGCTTTCCAGAAATTACTCAGCTCTTATTAATTAAAAAACAAGCTCCCGCGCTAGGATTAATGATTCATTAATTTAATTTTGGGTATGTTTTACGTTTGGAAACTTTCTTCTCTTTTGTTTACATTCGCCCAATAATGCTTTAACTGATACTCCATACTCATAAATCCATTCTATAATTAAAGGAATAAGTGATGTCTTAAAGAAAAAAACTGTCTTTAATCTTCCTTTTAATGTTTAATTTATTTCCGCTTTATTGCGCATTTTTAAAAGGGATACACATATACCAAGTCGAAACCTTTATCTGCATAGAATAAAAAAGCGCATTATAACGCATTTTTATTCGAATAAATCAATTTAAAATCAGTTCTCTCCAGGTACCGATTGAAGTAAATGAGTTATTATTACCTATATTTTGAAACGAGAATAAATAATTAAAAATATTTTTATGCGTCTTTTTTTTTTTTTTTTTTTTTTAGAATTCTGTCAAGTAAACAATTAAAGTCTAACTATACATTTTGATCTTTTCATGTGTAGAAGAATAAATAAAACTTAATAAAAAATAAAAAATATGTAAGAGTCAAACATCTGGTTGTATTTAAAAATATTTTTTATTTGCTGAAAAAAGTATAGTAAATGTTGGTAAAGTATTAATTAGTGTGCGCCTTTATTTATTTTACAAATTTCACAGTCTTTCTCTCAGCTATAACTAGCCTTATTTAAACGAGCTTTATTGAAGCAAAAACAATTAAGTGGAAATAATTGATTGTTTTGTCTTCCTCTATTTTTAATAAAGATTTATAGCAATGTAAATAGTGAGAGGAGATTCTATTAGGAGATTTTACACTGAAATACTGTTTAAATAACTGTTCGAACATCCGTTTTATCAGGTTAGGAGAAAAGAAATGAGAATTTGTTTTTGCTTGATGGTGCAGTTGACATTTGACTATTTATCTACGTCAAACAAAAGGACTTTTTTTTTTTTTTTTACTAGTTTACTTCTCAGAAAACAATTTTCTTGCTTTAAGCTGCCATTAAAACTCTTTTATGTCAAAAGTTTGCTATGTTTTCAAAGCCAGAGATTCTGCATTTTCTTTCTATAAGTGAAATTAATGACTGTAGTGACTGTTTCTTTTAAATAAACTTAATTAAAACAAATGATTTGCGAAGCTCAAATATTAGTGTCTTTTGAATTAACATGAAGCACGAAATTTCGCTGGCACCTACTGTAATGCTTTTATGCGTGTAATTTACTTCTTGCAACAGCAACTCATCAAAGGACTAACTACTTTGTCATTAGCTGCAAAAAAAAAAGTTGGAAATGCAGTTTTAAAATCACGTAGAGAACGAATTCTTTGACTAAAAGTGTGTATTTTTTCCCAAAGGACATGAATTCTATTCTTGTATTTATGACATTTAAGTACTGCTAAATGCTAGATATATTAAAGCATTAAACTAATTGTTTTAATGAATAGTCAAATTTATTCGTTCTTAATGTTTTTATATTCTTCTTTAAATTAATCTTGCGAAGTTAAAATGATATCTAAATTTAGAATACACTTAAACGTAATTTATAATTTTAAAGCATGACCCAATATATAAAATGAAATTACGAGCCTGTTAACTATCGCAAAACTAGATATCAATATTTTGATATTGTAAATTAGCGATACCCACTTTTTTATTGATAAACATGTTCATTCAGTTCGAACAACTAGCACATGGCTTGTTTATGGCGTGCAATGACCTTGAAATGAGATATGTTTTCAAAGAAGATTCAATAGAAGTGTAAAAATTGTATAATTTAAACAAGATTCGTTAAAAGTTATAAGGTATTTCTCCCGCCTTCTTAGCATGCCTTCGTGGTGTAGTGGGCAGCACGCTCGGCGTGCACTCAAGATGTCCGTGTTTCGAGTCCCGTCGACGGCATTGCTCATTTTTCATCTTTCTTACGGTTAATATTTGGATTATGGTAACTTGGCGATTTTTTGGCGACTAACCCTGCTGCAGTAACCTGCTAGTTTTTGTTTGGACGCCAATTTGTTTTCACAAAGTAAAGTTTTTTTTTTTTTTTTTTAACTCAACATTTTTTTGAAACAATCTGCTAGCCGAATTACGCTTAAGCTATAACTTTTATGGAAGAAAAGTGCTTAATCATGACGAAGATTAGGTGCGAAATTGGGAGAAAGCGCAGAATCGCAAATTGCTTGCCGCGTTTTTAAGAATTGCACATACACGGTATCCATGTACACGTCGACCTATTTTCACTTAAAAAAACATCCCAGAATTGCACAAAAATGGCATTGCGCACACTCTTGACTTTATCCATGTACACTGCTAAAGTCCTAGCTAGTAAACTTTATCGCCTTACCAAAATGTCGCCAAACTACCTGTTACCATATTCCAAAGATTTGCCTTTCCTACTTCGAAACAAAGTAATGTCTCTACAGTGGCGTCCGAACAAAACAGGCGGTGTAAAGATGATTTTCCACAACCAGGATTTGGCGACTGGGCCCCTAATCCACAGTCGCCCTTTAAAAGGTATTTCTCCTGCCTTCTTAGCATGCCTTCATGGTGTAGTGGTCAGCACGCTCGACGCATGTTCGAGAGGTCCGTGCCTCTCCCGGGAAAGGCGTTGCTTATTTTTATCTTATCTCTATCTTTTATCTTATATCTATCTTATCTCTACAAAGTGTAAATATATAATTTTAGACACTTTTTTTTTTTTGTATTCAGAGATTGGAACAAATTTTAAGAGATCATTTCTTGTTACCGTTAACAATGGTTTCAAAATGTGTAAAAACAAAAAATAAACAAGATAAGAATTAATTCGCCCAAATCAAAATATACAAAAATAAATCTTAAATAATTTAATCGCATTAGTATTAAACGCAGTTTATCGCTATAAAATGTTTCAATAAGTTTTGTTTAGATTCGCGCCTTTTGTAATTAATTTACATCTATTCGTTGCCCTGCGTTGAACCCGCGCTATGGAATCGTCATTCATAGAATTCGGTCGTTGGAATGTAGCTGACCTTTAACTGATTTAATACTCATTTGTAATAGAACTACATTATCGATTTTTATTAGATGCTTATGCATGGATATTTAATTATTATATGCTTACAATTTGATTTGTATAAATACGAAGAAGTTGAATTTATACAAAATACAAGTCATTTCAAAACGTTCTCATTCATTCTTCGGCGCTATTCGATAAACGGCCAATAAAAATTATAAAAAATAAATAAAATCTCAAAGCTTTCAGGTTTTATGCTATACCCAAAAAAGCTTTTTCTTTATTTACAGACACATACGTGTTTCGAGAGCATCTGGAATAACGCCACTTTGGGCTACAAACACTTGAAAACAGCATATCTTTAGAATTTCCGATAGAGTGTCTTGCGCGCAGGGATTTTATTCCCTATTGTGTTGGGACTGCTCCCTTTAAAATCCTTAAAGATATCTGTTTTTTAATCAAAAATTCGTTGATGTTTCACAAAATATGAAATAGAAAATAAAACAAATTAAAAATTACAAATTCGGTCTTCTAGGTGCCCATGTTCGGGTGGAAGACAATGCTGTTCAAAATTTTATGACTCAGGCGACGTAGTTTTTTTCACAATGCGAGAAAAATAGATGCATTCATGCAGATTCTTCATTACTGATTTTCTTTGAATATAATAGAAAGGATAATATTTAGTGGCAACTATTTTAAAAGTGATACATTGCATTTAAGTGATTCAACGGAAAATGCATTTTCGAGACTAATAGCCTTTATTTGCTTACGTCCTTCTGGGCTAATAAAGTACTTGAAAGCATTTTAAGACCTGTAATGTCTGAAATGACAGAGTCATTGATTAATCAAATTTTTCTTGAAGGAATACGATGCACAGTGCCTTGTCGAACGCAGCTTGCTGAGCTACGAACACTCGTGTACGTTTGACCAACGCAAAAATTTCAGTTATACGCACTACATTACAGAACATCGGCTGCGTTACGAATGTCCTTTTTAATGACTTTTTTGAAAATCCATTCATTAAAGAAGTCAAGCATTACTTAGAGAGAAAAACCCGAATTTTAAAATAATCATAAATCCCGATAATGAACTAGGAAACGGTACTGAAGCCCTGAATACATTGCACCCAAATATACAGGTTTTATTAATTTCACCACCACTTCTTTAATCCAATTAAAAATGCACAAGAATCTAATTTTGTAATGGAGATTGGCTCAGGATCATCTACAATTTTATATCGCGAATGATAATGAGTGTGGCGCACATGACGTTTTTTTAAAAAAATGATAATGGCTTATATATTTGGCAATGTAATTAAATTAATAGAAAGTTAAAATAATAACGCCTGAATTTGAAAATTCAATTAAATAAATAAATTTCGTTATTTACGCTATTCGCGGTAGAAAATTGTAGATAAATTCGCCATATTATCCGAAATCTATTATTCCCTTACATGATATTTTTTCCTGTTTTTAGTGCGTTTATCATCATATGCATTTTATATTAAAGCTGATTCTATAAAAATCTAATCTATAAAAATTGCATTTTATTTTCTGCTTTTTACTTCCTTGTACGAAGTAAAAAGGAAGTATTGTCATCGCGAAAAGTTTCAGGCAGCATATTTCAACGAAAATATCCATTTTGACCGCTATCGAATGCAATTTAACGAAGTTTTTGCGTTATATCTGTACGTAAGAACAGAATAAAAGACTCGTTTCCTCCAAAAAAAATTATAAAACTGCTTTAAAATTAATTCTGAAGAGAATTTTTTGTGGCGTCTGTACGAACGTATGTACGTACGTGCGTACGTACGCAAGTACGTATCTGGCATAACTCAAAAACGAGTAGCCTCAGAACGTTGAAATTTTGTATATAGGACTGCTATAACATGTACATGTGCACCTCGTATTTTGGTTGCAATCGGCCGCACTAAACGTATATAAATATATTTATATATATATATGTCCACTCTGTTACCCGGCTCAGTGATTTCAGTTTCTTTACTCTTATATGTTTGTAAATTGTACATTTTTTGCTTTAAAAATGATTGAATTATATTGTTTTATCTACCTGTTAAGGTTTTTATGCCTTTAGTAAAACTGTACGCAATATTTTTAGAATTATCAACAATTTTAAAGTTGTTTAAGTGTCGCTAAGCCTTTATTTCCATGGCGGCCATTGATTGTTTACATTTGAAACAGCAAACTAGTGGATTTGTTGCCAATCTAGAGAAACTTAGCTTTGCAACAACAAAGATAACGCCTTCATTTATTATTGCCAATTAAATCATGCTTAATCCTTTCTGGATTTTTTTCTATGAAATAAGTGTTTAAGATTTGCTTCGTAATTTTTAATATAGATATTTTGAGTTTTTATGTATTTTTGCCTTCTTGCGAAGTGAGAACTGAATTATTTGAATGAGAAATACTCAATCGTCTGTGAAAAACTGTTTCTTTCTTGTTTGGTTTGCTTAATTTCTTTTATACATCATTCTAGCTTTATTATAGTATTTGAATAGAACATTATAGTATTTGAATAGAACAACGATTAGATAATTCTATTCTTTAAATGATATAAATTTTGTGCATTATGAGTTACACTATGAACGAAATATAATACTGTTATGTGAATCTAGAGTGTCGCTATGGTAAACACATACTAGGGTGAATTTTAAAGAATGCATTTATTTTATTGTGGTTTATGCGGTGTCGGCGAAGTAGATTTAAATCAATCCAATAAGTTTAAATGAAATGCAAGAAAAAATGCGTATAATTTAATATTCCGTACAAGGAAGTCATGTGATGTACACATCAGATTTTTTTTTGTGTTGATTACGCGATATCAATGAAGAAACTTGAATCACTTTAAAGCACAAGCAATAAATTAAAAGAAAATTCTGAAATAAAAAAAGATTAACTGAACTCCATTCAGAGAGAATGAATTCGCTTGGTTGGGTCTCAGTTTGAGAATTTAGTTATTGATGACGACATAAACAGTAACAGCCTATTCTTGATGTAAGTCGCGACAGATTGAACACTTTTTATTTGTTACTTCACATATCTGGTACCCAGAAAGATGGCAAAGGCAGAGAGGAAGGAAAACAGGAATTCGTACTTTCGAAATCAAGATTTTTCAGACTGATTCAATCAAGGGTTCATTCACACCAGAGATTGTTTTATCTTCAGTTCACAAATTTTAAATTATTATTGGTTGAAGCATTATGTAAGTGCCTGCGTCATTAGCATTATATAAGAATCACGCGAGAAGGATTGATTTCGAAATCATGCAATTCAGAGGAATTTATTATAAGCAGTTACTATGTGAAGCAAAAATAACAGCTTCTTTTTATTCTCATTCATCATACGCTTTTCTCTGCAGTCTTTTTCATATATATTCTGTTGTGCAAGTACATTTTTGATCGAAGTATACTTCATATATCATTGTAATATCATTCTTCACTAAAATAAGAACAAATGTCTTTTTTCTCTCTAAACCAGAGGTGCCCAACGGAGTCGACATTGTCGCATTCAAATGAAATTTCGAAGAAAAAACATGAAATTTTAAAGGGGGGCAATAACAATCGAGAGGTTGCAAGAAATTAATCGGTATAATAAAGATTTCATTGTTTATAAAAGTTATTAATATAGCTCATAATTAATTATTTATTATAATGTACGTATTTATTCAAGAAGAAAAGTGTAGAAAAAATATATAGAAAATAAGAAACAAAAATGATTTAATTTACTTTTAAATCAATAATTATATTAAATATGCACACTTTTTACGCTATACGTGTGTGGGAATTCATTTAATTTATATAATAGTAATTTTATTTTAAAACAACTTTCCTTTTATTATCGTTTCCAACCCACGCTTTTTTGAGCAAATGATAAAAAGCTAGCGAGTGTGCATTCAAATGAGGTAGGAAAAATTAGTATTTGAGAGAAGGTTTTGGAAGGTAATTTTAGAGCGTTGTATGTATGCCTTTTTTCCATTAAACCTGTTTATGCCGAATTTCACATGTCAGATCCGTAATGCGCATTAAGTAACTCGTGAAAGGCCGTTAAGCGAAGTTAATTCCTTAAAATTAAAATAACCTAAAATTTTGTTTTGGAAAATCTAATTGTGTTTGTAGAATTAGAAATAAGAGTGAACATTTAAAAGAAAAACACCTGAAATTTTCAGATTTTAAATTACGTCCAAAGGTGTGTTTTTTTAAAGTTTTGTGTGTTACCTTTATTTATTAAATATCATGTTCTTTGCACTTAAACCACAGTTGAATAATGAAGTTCAAAATAAATGTCGCAAAATAATTTTAAAATGAGCATATCTTTAGAATTTCCGATACACAGTTCTGCGCGCTGGCGATAAAAAGTCCTCCCCTGTACAGTGTTGCCATTGCTCACTTTGAAATCCTTGAGTTTGTTCATCAAAATTCCGTTAAAGATTTACAAAATATGAAATCAATAATAAAACAAATTCCAAATTTCAAATTTGGTCTTCCCACATGCCCATATTCGTAGGAGGATTACGTCATTGAAAATTCCATGGCTCTATGTACCGCTGTTTTGCTACAATGCGAGAAATAGACATACATTTATGCATATTTTCATTATTTAATTTCTTCAAATATAATTCAGAACTCTAACATTTGGTGGCAACAGTTTGAAAAGTGAAACGGACATTTATAGTGATACTATATACCATAGACAAAAATGACAGAGAGGTCTATGTACGCAAAAGATTGAGAACATCTGCCTTAGACGCTCTAAAATATTAATTTCATTGAGATGAAGAAATTCTGACATGAGAAATAACTCCGATTTTAATAATTAAGAAAAAAAACGAAAACTGTAAACGTGGTGAGAGAGATATCTGATATTCAAAGATATTAAAGTTCTTTGAATTGTTCGTGAAGGTTATTATTATTCAACTATGTTTAGTATCTCAAGAAATTAGCAGAAAGGTAAATAGTTATCATATAATGCATAATTTATCCTTAAATATATTCATGCGATTCAGTTAAAGTCCAATGTGTACGATTTTGTACGACTTTCATTTGATCTCTAAAGGGCTAAATAATTCATGAATATATAGAGATACCTCGTACGAATATCTAAGGAATGTACTCACTAAATTCTAGCTGCAATGGAGCATTATAGAAAGACTTTCGTCATCTACTTAATGCTACTTAAAATTAAAATATTCATAGTTTTAATTATGGACATTGTATCAAATATGGATATTTGAGGTTTTCTGGTTGCGTATGCTATCACAGACGAAATATGAGTTTAGATGAAACGGTAGTAATATTCTGGAAGAGACAATCGCTAAATGAATGCGAATTACAAAGCATATACGGACAAAATGCTTCTTGAACAATGCTACGTCTGTTACCCATAGCATATGATTGCCGAATATATATTCTTAATTGATGCTGCTGTCTAACTTTTAGAGTGAATAATCCTCTCCCAATATTAAGCATTTTGATTGTCAATTTGCTACGTTGTATGGATTTCGGAAGGCAAAATGCAGTCATTTCGAAAAGGAAGGATAATCTATTTTACGACGTCCTATGCTATAAGGTATTTCTCGCGCCTTCTTAGCATGAATTCGTAGTGTGGTGATCAGCCCACTCGGCACTTATCCGAGAGGAATAACCTAATGTCTCTACAATGTACGGAATTCAGCTTTACGATATGATTTAATATGATTCTTGAGTTTTATTCATTTGTATCAAAGAAATATATATCCAACACAAATAGTGTTTTAAATTTAAAACTTGGCTTTGATTAGCAGTATATGTTACTATGACTTATCCTTCTGATCAATACCTAATCTAGATCATTTACGAGTTGTTCAGTGAAGACACAGAGGTTTGCACCTCGTAGGCCGATGCCTTTGGCATCTGATATAGGCGATCAAAATTATTTGACAAGGTCGATCCAGATTTTGATAGGAAACTCCTCGGGGGATGGGGGCAAGGAGTTCCTCCCTGTTTGTGCGACTTTATCGTAAGGTGGGTTCTTGGCACATTAACATACATACCATGTGGGCAATTACATAAATCGTAAGTAATATAGGACAGCATTTTGTTTACAAGACGAACAAATAAACATATGTAATTCACAACATGCACTTTCTTTCCACGGTCTTGTAATTCTTTCAATGTTCCTCGTTTAGCGTGGCCAAAGAAAAAAGACGAAATGCAGTCATACATAAATTTTTACGGAATTTTTGGGGAGGGTCGATTTCCTTGATAAGTCAACCCCCTTCCCGAAAATAAGCAGTAATTTATTAGCGTTTTTATTTATATACTGTTCTACCTTATTTTTATGTATGTAATATACTTTTTTTTAAGATGTACGGTTTTAATGCTAACCATTACAAATTTTAAACCTCTTTTAAGTTTATTACAATTTTTGTAATTTTATCAGGACTGGTTGATAGTCTAAACTGTTTAGAAAACATCTAATAATCCTGAATTGGGAACAGTGAGCTTACTCAAGCTGTGTGGAATGGACAACACAAGCAGGAAGGGTTAACTTTACCCTTTATTCTCCACGATATTACAGACGCTCCCGCACTTCGGGATACAAAGACCAACCACTTGTGGTCTGAACATAAAAATATGAGAACTATTAACTATCTAAATTTAAATAAGAGCTAAACTTTGAATACTTTACACAGATGATTAACACTAAGGTTGGCCTTTCAGATTATTACGTATGCAGAACGCAAACTGCGGAAAACTACAATACGTTTTAGATATCGAGAGGACTAAACCTCTGACCTTAAAGGCGGACAGCAACTGATGGAAAGCTCGCGTGAAGTACAGTGGCGAGAAGGCTGTCTCTCTCGCCATCTAAGTGTGTTATTGGCGAAAAGCCACAACTTAAATTCTTAAGCGTTGGCAAGTACAATTTGTATAACCAACTAACGCATTTATTCTGGAAGTGGAAAATAAGAGAGGGCAGTAAAGTTTTAAAATAAAATAAACGTTAGTCAAACTTAAGATCCTTACAGTTTAACATAGTGCTTTTAAGTATTAATATTTACTTATTTCAGTTTGTAATAGATTTACATTTCCTTTCCTTGGAGATAATTATAAATAGAAAATTAATTGTGAGGTTTATTTAATTTAAATAACCGGATATTTTTTATTTTGAACATTTACTGTCACTTCTCTCTATCCGTTTTCACGTCACAATACACTTGCTGCAAAAGGAAGTAAATCGAAAGTCACGTGACTTGCCATGTCATGAAAACTGTCATAAGAGGGAGTTTTTTATACTTAGCCAGTTTCTCTTTCGACATTGCATAGAATGGCTAAGACGTGTGAAATAACTATTTCGTTTCTTACTTTATTGCCCAACTGTGGCATTTTATACATTGCCGCTAACATATATATTAGTAAAATTTTTAATGGTTCATTCATTTAACTCTTTTTCAATAAAATTGTTCATGAATGTACTGTGAGCCGTTAAAAGACATAACTTGTTTTATGTCAATTTACCAGACAGATTTCTCCCGTAATTTCTAATACATAATACTGCATTTCTAGGTTATGAAAGAACTTCAAATTTTTACATGTAATTAATAAAAAATAACTAACTATTCTGTAATATGAAATATTATACAGTCCATTTAATAGCTATATAAATACCAATGAAACAGTACACACGGAATCACGTCGAAATTAGCAATTAATGACGAGAATGAGATTTATTATGTATGTTCATAGCATCAAAAATTACCAAAAGTATTTGAAAAAACGCATGACATTATTAAGCTTTTCTTGCGAAAATATAAAAAGCTTTAACATATTACGTTACGTTTCACAAAATATCGCTAGTCTTGTATTCAATACCTGTTTATAATATCAGTCTTCTTTTCGATTTCTTCATTTGCAATCAACATGAAATAAAATGTGTCAGAACTCATACATTACTTATTTCTAAATTTATTAGTACAAAGGAGCTTTGTCCCTAAAGGAACTATTGTTTTCGTTGTGCGATTTTGCGTCGAATCACTCTGAATGTCCGCTTCACTGTTCAAACTGTTGCCGCAGAAAATTATCGCCCTGAGTTATATTTGAAGAAATTAAACAGTGAAGAATCTGCATAAATGTATGTTTCTCGCATTGTGATAAAACAATGGTATCTAGAGCGATCGAATTTGAAATGACGTAATCCTACTGCGAATACGGGCATCTGAAAGCACAAATTTGAAATATGGAATTTGTTTTATTATCGATTTCTTATTTTGTAAAACTTAAACGAATTTTTGATTAACAAATTCAAGGATTTCAAAGCAAGCAATGGCAACGTTGTGCAGAAGAACGTTTTTATCCCCAGCGTGCGAGACTCTGTATCGGAAATTCTAAAGATATGCTCAATTTAAAACTATTTTGCGATATTGCTCTTGAACTGAATTTTATGGTTTTATCGCGTAGAATGTGATATTTAATAAATAAAGGTAACACACAGAAAGTTAACAAAACGCCCCTTTGAACGTAATTTTAAAATCTGAAACTTTCAGATTTTAAAATTACGTCCAAAGGAGCGTTTTGTAACATTATGTGTGTTACCTTTATTTATTCTTTCAGATTTTATTATTTTTTATATATTTTCTTTGATCATTGGAACACTAAGAGTGAGAATAAACACTAGTCTTTAGAACTACTAAAGATATCTTCTCTGGCAAAACTAATAAAACCGTTAAATAAAGAAGTGTCAAGAAGTAGCAAGCAATAGTCGTTATTAAATACACAGAAAAATAATATTTATTTTAAATGCGCTTCAGCGTATCCTTTCCCATGGAAGAAAAACTGCTTATAAGGTGACTTTAGTTTTATAAATACAGACCAAACCCAAACGTATACTGACGTTTCTTTATAAAAGCGCTGTCTCGGATTTGAAGGGATTGGCAGAAAATCATACTTCTTCAAGGAGCAAAAATATTGTGATTATAATTCTGCAAAGTACTTTTATCATAGAATTATTTTTTTTCTTTCGAAGAAAAGGCTCCGCGTCTCTCTACTCCAGAATTGCGGAATTAGGTTTCTAGCTAGAAACTAATACTGCGAACTAAATTAAAGTAAAAGCTAATTTTATTGTGTTTTGAAAGTACATCAATGTTTCTTAATTTTTGGTAAGTAAGAAAGATCCAACTATTTTTATTGCACGCACGCTCCAGGGTTATTAAATATTTGAGAAGTATTATAAAAGGTTGAATTATATAAATTATCTATCTCGGATTAATTGGAAATTCCGTTTACAGCTGATTGTTTTATTTTACTGTATTTCATATATTTATGCTTCGCAATGCTGTCTGAGAAGAAATGCTGCATATAATGTAAAATTTTAATACGGAGATTTTGTATTTCTCAAATAAACATGAATTGGTTCGATATATTACAAAAGAAAAACTGACTGAAAGAACTTCTCTTTGATATATAAAATTTCTCAATATACATCTATAAAATATTATGTTTATATGAAAATCAAATAAAATATTAAACTTTGCTGGAATATAACACTCATTTTTGAGAAAGATGTTTTATTCCTGTACCATATTTCTTTACGAAATGAGTTGGAAAATGTCTAAAATTTCTGTAATATAATGCTATGTTTCCGTATGAATATAAATATTTTTACTCTCATTCATGTAGATTTCAGAGAGGAAATGTACTAAACGTTTAAAGCAGAAATGAATTTGTCACTTTTGAAACTCATTTTATTTAACATTTTTATTGCAAACATTTACTAAAACCGGAATATAGGAAATGGTAAGTGTAGTAATAAATAAGAAGAATAAAGAACAGGGAAGATAATTTAGTCTAAATGGGAGTTTACCAAGCTTGGCTATTAGTTTCAGAGCGGAATTTGGCGGCATATCATTAAAATGTCTGAAACACTTTTTTAAATTGTTGCCACGAAATATTATCCACTTGCATTACTTTTAAAGAAATTAAAAATGAATATGCATGAATGTGCGTATGTATCTCGTACTGTGAAAAAACGAAGGTACCTAGGGTGATCAAAGTTTGAATAACGTAGTCCTCCATTTGGACATAGTAGAAATTTAGTTTTTAAACAAATATAAATTATCTTATAAGTTAAGGTCTTCTGTTAGGTTAAAATGCTTCTTTCTCCGTATCTTAATTCAAAGCTTATACAATTAATTAGTATGAAAAAATAATGTATGAATTTCTCTGGCGGAATTATGTGATATTCATAATTTAATTTAAATGTATCTAATATTTCTATAAATAATATCAGCGCGCATTGATGAAAATTACCGGTTTTGTATATAAATATTACATAAAAATAATAACTTAAAAAATATGGACAATTAAGATACATTTTTACTGCAATACTAAACTACAATGCGATTTCATATGCTCAGAATTAGCGGAATTGTCCTTTTTTTGTATTTCCAATACATAACCGAAACAATGAAAAATTTGTTTAAAGTCTGAGTATTTATTGAAACATGCGTAAAATACATCTAACCGATCATACGCTCAGGAGAATAATGGAAAATTAAACTCTTTGTACAAAACTAGAATAACTGTAAACACACAGAAATCAACTCCGTGAATTTTTAGATGCAGCAGGTATATGGGAACATGAAACAAAAGCAAATCTTTGAAGAATCCAGATATTTCAGTATACAGTTCATAAGAATACAAGATCTTTTCTCCCTCTATTCTGCACGCCTTCGTGGTGTAACGGTGGGACATTCAGCGGGTTCTTGAGAGGTCCAGGTTCGACTCCCGGCGACGGTATTGTTCCGTTTTTCATATATCCTGCTTCAAAACAACCTAATGACTCTACAAAGAGATAACAGAGGCTAATTGAACATAAAAAAATATATATAATGCAACCGGAGTTCAAATGAGTATTACCACATAATTAATTGAAACTGCAGCTCTTCTCCAAAGATATTAAAGAGCATGAAAATGCATAATACAAGTACACAACTCATTCTCTTTCCACAAATAAACATATCCTGTTAATATTTTACTACTGTAAAAATTTATAATTGCTATTACTCAAATTTATGTTTAAGGCTTAATAGACTGTATTTTTTATTTTAACTAGCGGGCAAGCCCGCCAGATGAAAAGGCTGCGGCCAAAGAAATATTCATATGTTCCATGTACTGAAAAACTAAAAATAAAACAAACTGTTAATTCAATGTACTGTATAAAAAGTTGCTAGCTGTGACCAATGCAAAATTTATGAGTTCTGTGTATATCTGAAAGAAAATGCATAAAAACGTTTCAATATAAATGAAATCAGTTCATTCTTACGAAGGAATAACATTTTCGTAAATATTATTTTTGTTGCCAAACCAGGAAACAAAAACGTTGTATCCTTTAGCTTAATACCTATACGTATGTCGTCATGAATTAAATTTGATGTAATATAACAAATTTTATAACAATCTAATATAACAACTCATTATTAATAAAAGAATTAATGTAACAATAACATATTGTGTCAGTTATCGTAATCTGAAACAAAAAGTTGCCAATAGCAGCTATTTATTTAAAACATTGACATTAACTAAACATTTTGGACATACAATGCCGTCACATGCAATCGCGTGGTTCCTTCACAGAATACGTCTTTATTTCTACATATAATAAAAGGAAGAGACTGTCTTTTGTTCGTGCTCCGCGTAAGCTAATAGATCCAGGGTTACGAAATTTGGTATATAGGTGCATCTAGAGCCAATGCACCTCGAAGCGATTTTTTCAAAATTTCAATCAGATTTTTTAAATTTTATCTTTTCAGTTTTATCGAATCATTTGGAATAGTTTCATTCTTTCAGAAATGTAGGTTTAGCAACAGCTTTTCATTCAATTGTATACTGGACTGCTGACTGTTGAAAATCAGCACTGTTGCCACTTGGAAAAATGAGAGCGATCATTCTGTGCAGTTTTTAAATTTAATGTTTCTCTTGGATACTGGACATTTGTTGAGAGAAGGCAACCATAAGTTAGTTAATTTATTTATTAGGATAATTAATATTTGTATTAAGGGATATTGCTTATTTCATTTAAATTTTGTTATATGTAATACATTTTTTTTTTTAAATTTGTGGGTATTTTAGTCCAAAGGGGCTTTGTTCCTGAAGGACTATTGTTTTCGTTTTGCGATTTTGCGTCGGAACCCTATAAACGGCGTATCACGTTTCAAATCATTGCCACCAAATACTATCGCCCTGTATTATATTTAAAAAATTAAATAATGAAGAATCTGCATAAATGTACGTATATTTCTAGCATTGTGATAAACAACTGTACCTAGAGCCATCCAATTTTGAATAACGTAATCCTATTGCGAATGTATGCATCTGAAATTCCGAATTTGAAATTTGGGATTTGTGTTATTATTGATTTCATATTTTGTAAAACTTTAACGAATTTTTGATTAACAAACTCAACGATTTAAAAGCGAGCAACACTCTAAGGGGGAAAAAACATTTTTATCTCCAGCGCGCGGAACTGTGTATCGGAAATTCTAAAGATAGGCTCATTTTAACATTATTTTACGACATTGCTGTTGAGCTGAATTTTATGGTTGAAGTGCAAAGAACATGATATTTAATAAATAAAAGTAACACGCAAAACGTTTAACACCCTTTCGGATGTAATTTAAAATCTGAAATCTTTCATACTTCTGATTTTTTGATGAAGTTGTTCTGCAGAGTAAAATTCTGCGCAGTTTTTAAATGTAGCGTTTGGGGTTTCCTTCAGGCATTTTTCTGGTACATTTAGAAGCCAGACGAGGGCTGGCCGAGTGTCGGCTAGTATAATTATATTACGTTCAATGCTTGGCAATGATATTTTTGTTTTATATCTTGTAAAATGTACAAATTTTTTTTATTATTAAAATCTGTGATTTGAAAGAGAGCAGTAGCAACACTTTTAGAAGTAAAACAGATTTTTATTTCCAATGCGCGGAACTGTTGCCACTCGGAAAAATAAGTATTTTTCGTATTTCTTAGCGTTTTTAGAGTTTTTTAATTAATATCTCGGCTGAGAAAAGCAGTTACAAAGGTGATAATAATCGAAAGGGCTTCTCACGAATTTTTGTATCTTTTGAATTTTTTGGGGGTATCTCTCTCGAAACTTAACGCCCTTTCGTTCCGGAGGAGATGATGTCACAATCAAACAAACAAAGTGACAGACAGGTACATATTTGAATAGCATAGATTATTTCATTTCTATACCTACACATGTGACATTCCAAGTCACAAGTCATCCTCCTTTCATGTAAGAAAATGAAACGTACAATTTCGTGTCTCGAAACTCAACTCCCCGTCGTTGCGGAGGAGATAAATCAAAAAAAAAAAAGAAAAAAACATAGAGAAGCACAGAGATTTTAATAGTATATATTATTCTATTTCTCTACCTATATATTTGACATTTCTAATTCACAAGTCATCCTCATTTTATGTACGAAATCGTATTATTACATTAAATGCAATAGAGTGGTGCATATTCAACCTCAGTTACTCCAAAAACATGTGGTGTGACGTACAGAATTTTTGAAGCTTTGATGGGAAAAGTTTATAACATCACGACTGGTTAAATTTTACCTCTATTTTAGTAAGTTAGTAGTATTTTACGTATTTCTTAGCGGAATATTTTCTTAGTTCTCAAAAACTGTTATTAACTTGGTATGGTATGGTATTATTAGATTATGGCAAAGCATCGAGGGCTCTCTGCCTAAGGGGAGGAATTTCCTCGTGGAGCACTTTCTAAGGGAAACTTACTTGTATGTTTTTTTTACACATGGAGAAAAACACGATAACGACCATGCAGACATCTCGTTCGCGGATTCCAACCTCAGATCGAACTACCAGCTTCCGCAGACTTTTAACCCTCGGAAACTGGTGGGGCTTATTTTCTACTTGTCCGAGTGTATCAGTTTTTGAAGTGTAATGTTGTAAGGATCCTAAGTTTTACTAACGTTTATTTTATTTTTAAACTGCACTATCACTTCTTATTTTCTACTTCCGGCCATAATTAAAATGCTTTAACTTGTTTATGCAAATTGTCTTGCTAACGCCAAGTACTTAAGTTGTGGCTTTTTGCGAAGAGAGAGAGAGAAGGAGTTATAGGAAGGAAGCCGCTTGCCACTGTAGTTTTACGAGTTTTCACTCTGTTGCTGGTTGCCTTTAAGGCCAGAGGTTTAGCCCTCTTGATAATTGCAGACGTATCGTAGTTTTAGCAGCTCGGCGTACTGCATACGTACCTTTTTTAAATAAAGGCCAGTATTAATGCTAGACATTTGTATACTAATTCAAAGTTAGATTTTAGTTAGAGTTTTAATTAGTAGTTTTATATTCTTACGTTCAGACCACGAGTGGTTGGTCTCTGTATCCCGAAGTTAGAGAATACCTGTAAAGTATTGAAAGGGTTTCGTATACCCTTTCCTGCTTGTGTTGTCTACTTCACACTTTCTTGAACATAGCTTGAGTAAGCTCCCTGTTCCGATTCAGGACCATTCATGTTTTCAACGCAAATCAGGAGAAACACTAGTCCTGACAATTTAACCAAAATACAATAAGGAACCAAATTATGTTTTATAGCAGCCTAAGTAAAAAAAAATACAAGTAAAACATATTTTGCACAATGGTGCATGTTTGCGGATAAGAGGATTTTACACAAATAGGACAGGCAACTTAAATACCATTTCCATATATATATATATTTTTAGAATTACTAACAAACGATAAAATATATTATGATTATGAAAAATAGTTCCACAGTTAAAGACACTGAAATTACTTCTAAAACTAAATTATAAACCAACAAACAATGAATTGCTTTATGGCTGAAGATAATTGACTTCTGTAATTCTTCCCGAATCATATTAACGTTTGTTTGAGGTAAGAGGTAATATTTCAGTTTACTTCTTTTAATATTTTTGATACTTGGTACCGCTCTGAATATAAATCTGTGCCTCGCTGCCATCGAATGCGACTTTCGTTTTAAAATATTGTTGCATCGTAATCCCTAACCTCAAGTATCGTGATAAATTCGTAGGAGGTAACTCACTTTGAAAGGCACGGATAAAGAAATTGAAAGTTCGATATTTCTTTGAATGTGTGAAGCTAACAACAGACTTAAATTATTGTAAACAAATGCAATTTAGTTCAGCTTGCTGCTTAAAAGTAAATACTAAGTAAAGCATACATTATAGAAAATACCAATTTTTAAATTTAATAAATCTATTTCATTAATTCCATTGTTGAACTTAGATTTTAGATTGATTTTATATTACGGTACATAATTACTATTAGAATAATTACGTACTATAAATTGTTTTGGATCACATTTCGCTTTAGGAACAAAATATCAACCAAAATTAGATCTATTTTCCTAAAATGACATTAAAAGTTTGACCGTGATTAATTAAGTACTTCTAGTAAAGACATCTTGAAATGGAAATTCACAATATTCCATAATTTATTATACACAGAATTTTAGCTAAAAGAAAGAAGAAAAATGACTATGATTAAATGAATGAAATAATAACAATAATGATTAAATAACTGAAATATACGAATTTTTATAATATAATACAACTTTTTTAAACATAAACAGTGGTGATAGATAACCTTTCTGACTTTAAATATATTTCACATAAATCTGCTGTTCAAAATTGCAGCAAAGCATTTATACACTAGCAAAAAATTGCTTAACATTCGTAGTCCGACCTGAGGGAGGGGATATTGAAATGTGTCAAATGTGACATACTAGCCAGTTTCCCTTAAAACGTCTGCACGTAAACATGCCTTGGACAAGGAAGCCAGTCTTTGCTCGCTTTAAAGTCATCCAAATAATCCAGTGATTTAAAAAATTAAACTTTCATCGGAAGTATCTCGTTATTAATAAAATTAATCTTGTCGATTACTCAGAACTCAACGAACTTAATCTGTCTCATGGAAAATGTAATCGGTTTATTTGGTTTACTTGATTATGCACAGAAGAGAAGAATGCCTTCGTGGAGAGGCATTTCTAGGCGAAACAGGCTCGAATCTGTGTTACATATAGAAAAAACCACGAAAATACACGTACAGCTAGCCCGTTCGACGGAACTCGAAACCCGGAAAGAACTACTAGTGTTTAGCCACTTTACCGCTCGGCCACTAGTGAAAATGTAACGGATAATTTCAGTATAAATTTAGTTATTCCCATTAGGTTTTGCCCATTCATTGAGTATGTTAGCAGTCAGATATTCCCAGTGTCCAAAGTATTTATGTATATTCAATAAAAAAGTAGTTCTTGATCGTATATTTCCTAATTTACAAAGGGCCATTTAAGAAGACTGAACGTCTCAAAACAAGTAAATGACATTTATAACAAAATAAACAAATTATTATGGCTGCTTTAAAATTAATTCAGTGCACTCTTTTTAATTGTTTCAACTTATCAGATAAATATATAAAAGTATTGTAACGTAATATCATCCATGATAGATGAATAAACAGACTAGTGGTCTTTTAAATATTTATTTTAAAACTTAATAAAGATTTCTTGATTAATAAAAATAAATCATCAATACAGTACAGCTACAATATGCAAAATACTGTACTGTATCTATAGAATACAGCTATAATATACAAAATTCCGTTTTATGCGGCTCCTTCGCTTGCCATGACTTACCTACAGCCATTTCGCTAAGCATAATTCTCCCCCAAATCCCCTTTCTTTCCTTTTTACGTTATAGTCGCAAGGAACCGCACAGAGGGGTGTCCTTACCACTTCCTTATGCTGTTACTTTTCCGGTCATTTAGCGGACACTGGGGGATAGTTAGCAAGAAAACCGCACAAGGTGTTCCCTTAACGCACTTCTTTAGTTAATTTACCTGAAGATTACTTCTGTTGAAAAGAGAAAATCCTCTAATTTAAAACGGACGTTTTATCAAAGTTGAGAATCGTCACAGTGCGTTGCTATTATGGAATCTATATTTTGCAGGAGGCGAATACTATTATTTCTGGATTATTTTGAAAGTGATTACCTTTTGCCTAAATTAAGTGCAATTCATACAGCTGTAGCAAAAATACACAGCATCCATTTCCTTCCAACAATCATGCCTGAAACTGACTGTAAATCACATTTTTGAGACTGTAAATCACATTGTTAATCAATATTACTTATCTGAAGCGGTGACAGCCACCGTTTAGAGTTTTGGTGGGTCGTGATTAAGAAAATTTACTGTATACCTAGCTTTATATTTTATATCAGGTGTTGAAAGCATTTATTGAACATTATATTTATTAAAAATATATATTTAAATTCTAGTGCATAAACAACATTATTTATACATTGTAAGTTAAATATTAATTTTTATTTTCTTGAAATGACTCGAAATTATTCATTTCACTTTCTTTAAATTTTCATAACATAAGTTTCAAATAAATGTTTCGTAATATTTTAGAAGTTTTTATCTTTATATCAAAAATGTAGATTTTTACGGCATCTTCGAAAGTTACGTTATGCAGTGATTTAAAATGATAATAGAATTCCTTGTTTTTAAGAAAGAAAATACACTCAAATATTTCCTTTCAAAGACGACCAATAGTGTTTCATTCGATTTTAATCTGCTGTGCAACTGGTCATCTGAGAGATAAAATGTATAGTACCAATGTTAACTTACGAGAATGCTGGATGATTTTAGAGTAAGTTGTCAAAAGATTAGGTGTATATTGAAACGTTTTTGGAAAGGAGACATATTTTATTTAATTTCCTAAACGTATTTGATATATAAGAAATACTTTAACCGTGTTTCGTAAACAAACCAAGACAGTGTTGATATTAATGATGATAAAATTTAATTTTAACTCTTTCACATCGAGGTCCCCCCAAACGCCCGAGCATTCAGACAGGTCAACGGCAGGTCGCCCGACCGCCCGAATAATTTCCTATCTAGTGCTTTCCCGCATCACGTTACTGTATTGCTCATTGATTTCAAGAGTTGTTAAATGACATGTCAATCATTCTTTTCAAGCGACTAAAAGTAGTGCTGTTATTTTAATGCATCTTCTTTTTCCTTTGTTTACTGTCAATGTTTAGCTATTGATGCCCGAAATTGCAATGCCGTCCCAAGGGGAAATTTCACACAGGGTGAAAGCGTCCAAGAAGTTGTCGCTTTACTTAAGTAGGTTATGATTAGCGTTGTAGTATTCAATTTGTCATCGGGGAAGGAAAAGCATTCCAACAGAATTCGTATACGCGGGTCTTTTCGATGTTTGAGTAAAAGAGATTTGGTCCTCTCTCGATGCGAAAGAGTTAAATTTATTTCGTGTACACTTCTACAAATCAAGTCTACAAATTTAACGATATCTCAAATGTGTAAACTGCCATATTTGTTTTCGTAAGTCCTGAGATTTGTTTAGGAATCTAATCCTAATAATTCTCATTCTGTAATTTATGCGCAAAATACCGTTAAGGAATATTTTATAAATATAGGTTTTATTTGACGCCCAGTTAACATGGTTGTGGGGAAACCGGCTTAGACAGCTTTAGGTCTGGATTCAAGTCCTAGAGAAGTCATAGATGCTTAAAATTGAAAAGTGTCTTTTGCGCACGATGAAATTAAAGTACTATCAAGCAGAAAGTCCTCTCGAAAGGTTTGTGGTAGAGGAAGAGGACTGAGAGATCCTTTGATCCAAACTTCGAGGTGTTTTCCAACAAATCTCAGACAGAAATTTCCCTTTCTAAAGGGTGAAAAATCGATCGCCCCCTTCGTGACGCTTCATTAACGTTCTTGGTGATGAGATGGCTAGAAGAATGACGAGTTCACTTATAATTTCCGATGAATGCTTAAGCAATAAGCGTTTGGTAGTAAGGGAAAAATTGTTTTATTTTTTTTCAAATTTTAGGATAGTAAAGATATTGATAATGATATTCATTTCGTTACAGAAATTTCAGGATCCATGCATAGCAATTGGGAATGATGCGATCTGCATAGAAAGGAAATTTCAATGACCTATTAACAAAATTAAACTTTGGGTAATGAATATTCGCATTCTTGCAGCAGAAGTATATAGGAGGAGAAACCGCTTTTACAGGCAATTTTGTTTTAAGCTACTTCAAGAAAACCGCTGTTTCTGGTTAGTAACATTGAAATATTTATTATTTAAATTATTCAGTTATTTATAATTTCCGTCTTTACTATAACTTCTCATTTCCGTTTCCTCACCTGAAATGAGTCAGAGAGTATTTAAGCTGAGGTTTTTGGAATGAAAATTAGAGCGCGTTTCTCACTCTCTTAGCTATGTTATTTAGTTGATGCCAGGTCTGATAAGTTTGTCATTATTCGGCTGAGCGTTTTTACTGTTGACATTTAGCTCTGTTACACCAGTTATAATTTTTGAACCAATGTCGATTTAAATTTTACTGTACAGGCTTCGACTAATGTTCTACGTTATAAATTTTGAATGAATGTAAGCTTAGTTACACTCCCACAAATGATAATTCTGTTATCACAAGAAGTGTGTTTATATTCAAAGTTCTGTTTTAATGAAAAGATTGGTTATACTTTTTCAAGTCTCTGCAGCTACTTAAATTAGAGTACATAAATAATATGATAATTCAATTTATCCTGTTAGGAGTTTTGATTTTCTAAAACAAGCTGAAATCCGCAACGTGAAGAAACCAATACAGCGAATCGTTTAATTTTTTAGGGAAGGTAAGGATGGGTCTTAAGTGATGTGGAAATTCTTTTTGTACAAAATATTATACTTAATTCAGCAGTGTTAACCTGTTTTATGCCTTTGTCATTCGTATTTGCTGTAGTGGCACTTTAATTTTACTTTAGAGAACTTTTCAACTACAACTTCTAAGCAGACTCGGTCGTCTGCTTAGAACATTGGTTTTTCTTTTAGATCTGCTTATTCAGCTTTTGTACGAGCTTGAAATGTTTATCTCTTCTAGATATTTTATATCTTTTCTACTTAAAATTAAACATATACAGATATTCCTGGCACTTAACACGCAGAAATGTTTAAAAAGCATATAATTGTCAGAATTTAGGTATAATGCTAGTAAACAAATTTTTTGAAATGCTGTGAGAATTAGCAAAGTAATGGATAAACGGCACTGCGCTCATAGAAATTATCTCTTAAAAGTAGCAAGAAATTCATTATGTGAAAAGTTTTAAAAAATAATCTTAAATGTAGTCATTGGACGCTGTAGAGACAAGAGGCGGGAGAAATACCTTATATACTCTCCCTTTTAAAGGGCGACTGGGGATTAGGGGACCAAATCGCCAAATTCTGGTGGTGGAGAATCATCATCGACCATCTTTCTAAATTCGGGAGTCACTGTAGTATTAGGTTATCTCGAAACACGAGAGATGAAAATGCGCAGTACCCCCGCCAAGACTTGAACCACTGACCTCTCGAATACACGCCAAGTTTGCTACACCACGAAGGCACGCAAAGAAGGCGGGAGAAATACCTTATAAAGAAAAAAATACCGTAACAGCTCTTGAGCTTTTAAATTGTTTGTACTTATCCTGTTATTTTCCAATTGAAATATAATAATAATGAAAATATATGAATATGAATATAAATATAATATAATATAATTTTAAAATGAAAATAAAGCATAGCAAAGAAATATTTGTTAGATTTGGTGAAGGATATGCAGCAACAAAATGCGTTTGACAAAATGAAAGAGATAGATTTTATTGATGTAGAACAGCAACGAATCATTGATTACGATGTACATTAAACCAAATTCCGAAGAAACTAAATATACCTATATTTGCTTTATATGATTATGTATTTATATTTAAAATTATGTAAAGAACAAATATGGTAATATGTTTATGTATTTATATTTAAAATTATGTAAAGAACAAAAATGGTAATGCACAAATAACTTGCAACCAAAGAAGCGAGCACTTATAGTATTTTAACTTCTTAAATCGGCTTTTGTTAAGGTTCAAAAGGGTTGTATTATTCTCGAAACACCTCGATTTGGCGTTGGTTAATTTTAAATGCCTTATTCTACTCTTCATTCGAGTTGTGCAAGATGTTTGAAATATGATCAGCTTGTTATTGATTAACGAACTAAGCTATTTTAAGTAATGAATGCATTTCTTTACAGACTTCGTTTTCACGTTTAAATCTAATTGATTTAAATAAAATGCAGATATTTCATAAGGCATCCGATTAAAAATATGTTTTATAGAAGTACGATATATATTTTTCAATTTGCAAATATACAGAAGATATATAAGTTTCACATGATAGTCAAAATGTATATTAATCTAGTAAAATACAAAATTAAGTACATTTAATACAAACAAAAAGTTTACATGCAAAATTAAGTACATTAAGTACATTTACAATTAATATATTTTGACTATCATGTGAGCCTTACATATACAGTAGAGATATACGGTTCATCTGATAGTCAAAATTCATAACTATCTAGTAAATTACAAAATATTTTGTTATTGCACCTGGGCCATCTCTATCCATAAATCGGACCACCAGAGGCCGAGCAGTAAAGTAGCTGAACACTGGTAGTTCGGTCCGAGGTTCGAATCCCGCGAACGGGCTGGCTGCATGGGTGTTTTCGTGGTTTTCCCCATGTGTAACATGTATACGAACCAGTTTCCCTTAGAAAGTCCTCCACGAAGGCATTCCTTCCCATAGGCAGATACCCCTCGAGGCTTTGCCGTAATTAAATAACCTAAGCTAACCTATCCATAAATCATGTTAAACTTTAATAGCGCCCTTTCAGCTAGTGCTAAAACCTGAATCCTTTTAGATTTTCCGTTAACGCCAGTTCGAAGATTTGCACATAAAATGATATGTCCTTTCCATGTAGAAAATAATATGTCTAGGTATTTACGTAAATTGTAAACCAAGCGACTATTTCCTTTTCTAACAAAAAAAGAAACTCCAGCATCCCTTCGTGGTGTAACGGTAGCACACTCGGCGAATATTCGAGAGGTCCAGGTTCGAGTCCCGGCGAGGACATTGCTCATTTTTCATGTCTCCTGAGTCGAGGAAACCTTATGCACACCTCCATGAGTACACATATATATATGAATATATATCTATATATATAAGTATATATATATATATATATGAGTACATATAAAAGTACGTATATATATATATATGAATATATATATATATATAATTATGTGTGTGTGTGTGCGTGTGTGTGTGTGTATACACTCATTGTCTTGTTATTCTTTCTACTTTTGCTATCCAAAATACATAAATATATATATAGATGTAAGATATATAATTTATTTTATTTTATGCATTATACTTTTATTTATTAGCAGTCAAATCTTGCGAAATTAAATTTATGAACTTAAAAATTAATTAGGATTATATTACTGAGGCATTTTGAAGAAATAGAGTGTACATTCTGTGTTACCCTGTAGGAAATCGAGTATCATATTAAAGCCTGAAATATGGTAGCACTATGTGTGTTTGTATAATACATTTAGTATACCCTGCCTTTGTTAGAGTGCCATCAATCATAATCAAAGGCAATCGGTAATATAGTTAATAGCTCTCTAATGCTACGTGTCACATCAGTACAACTCTGTACTATATATATTATATTATCTGCCATTGGACAAATATTATATACATGCAACCGTTATTAGAACATAAGCTCAGTCACACTGCAGTAGAAGCGCAATAAAGTTATAGAAATAATATACGATATAATACAAAAGTAAACAATGTACCACATAAAAATACATGTACAGAAATAGCTCCCATGACACCATATTTATAAACACGTTTCTCGTTATCTGCGCGATATTATAGATTTTTTTCCTTCATCCGTGTTGCACTTCTAACTCTATATGTAAATTGACCATTAATGGTATCTTTAATTTTAAGACGTTACAGTTTTAGGAATGAAAAACGTTCGTTAAATTAATAATTTATCCATGAAAACAAAAATTGAAACTTCAAATTTTAATTAGTTGCATCCAATATTGAAATAAAATGATTGTTGTTTTACGATGGCTAGTTTGAAAGGTTCAACAGCTAATAAAATCCTAAAAGACATAAGACCAATCTCACGATCAGGTTAAATATTCCTGGAATTTTTATTTCTTTTGGGGAGGATTAAAGATAACATTTTCGGGGTTATATCGAAGACGGTGAAAGTATTTTAGACTAATAAAATTGCCGAAATTCCGGAAATTGTTCATGGAATGTTAGTCGACCACTGCCAGTACGAGCTTCCAAATACTTCATATACCAGCAATCTGACATGTGTTGTAATTTTGTGACACTATCACAGGATTCCATTCGTTGCGATGGTTTGTAAGTATTGCTACTTAAAAGTATAAGAAAAGTAGCAGAAATTAGGAAAGAAAATTTCTAAGTTAATGAAATAGCTGAATAAGAAAATAAAGTTAAAGCGATTAGAGACACTAAATGTAGACATAGAATTCATATTCAATACAACAATGAATAAGCCATTAACACGTTTAGCATTACGGGTAGCATTAAAGAATTATTCAGGAGAAAAGAGATCAATACCTTATCCAAAACGAAATCTTGCTACTGAAATAAAATTGTACTTATATAATTTTCCTGATATTTAGAAATAAAAATGTAGTTTCTGAGTAATAAATTGGAGATAATAATAAACTGCGTATTATTAACTGATATTATTAACCTGCGTATAACTTAAGTAATTTAACGAGATTAATGTTTAAAACTATTTTTTTTTATATTTCACATTTAATTATTTATAAATTACATATCCAAATGTGAAAGTGAATTATATTTCCTTTTATATCTACATAAAATATCTATCATATCAAAGACATTACAAAATGGGATGTTCACATTTAAGCTTCTAAACATTGATGAATAACAAATACTAACAGAAACTCGTACTTCTACGCTTATGGCTGCGCAATTAAGCACACAAGAGAGGCTCTTCATTTGCTTTTGCCCTCAATATCCCCAAATGTACTATCTCTAGCATTCGGGCATGAGTTCTTCATCTAAAGATGCTGCCTCTTGCTAACCGAAATTTTAATTACACAGCCTACAAGGCCTAAAAATTAATTTAGGGACACGATTAAGAAAACACTAAACTTGTTGCATGAGTTAATTACTTCTGCGCTAAATGAGAAGGACGCTAAAGCCTCTCAACTACTCTTCTCATGAATAAGGATTAAAAGGATATAATTCGCAACATTAAGAGACCTAACCGCTCCAAGCTCGCCTCAGATTTTGTAGCTAAGCTTTCCTTAAAAGATATATAATTTAGTTCGTCGAGCTTTAAATTCTTTTGTTTCGTAGATTAATGCAATAAAAAGGAATCGAAATTTATTATATATATATATAAAATAATAAAAAGAGCAGGAATTTTTTATATTAAAGAATATGTATTTAATTTAAAACGTTTACTTTGGCGTTGTTTTCCTCTCTGATCCATCTAAGAGTTTTTTAATATGTTCTATGTAAGAAATTTCACACTGACAGGTGATTCTGCTTTTTCGGTGGGTACATTTAACCTGCATATTTTTCACTACCTCAATAGCAACCACGCGTTATCAAATTTAACTTTTCAAGAATTGGTTTAATAAGAAAGATATAAATTACGTCAAGTAATACAAGCATAAACTTTTTTTTTTTATTTTCACATGGGATTTTTGATTATGATTTCCTTATAGCAAAGAAGAACTAACTATCAGCTACCATGTTCACAATTTGGCACTAATGCGCTGCGGATAGTATACTTGAAAGAACACTGTTACGTGTATTTGCATATAATTATCATGAAGCATAATTGATAATTTTAGAGAAACGGAAGATTATAAGAATAGCGTAACCTATTAACATGCATTTATAGCTTTTGAAAATAACATTATAAATAAATAACAACCCACTAAAGAAAGCGATGATTTAAATTATTATCTATGGGTTATAGAAAAAAAATAAAAAGAAATATCATTATCATTATCATAATAATAATAGCTCTACAGAGTACAGCATAAATTCCAAATGATATTAATAACTTGTTGCAACATATTGAAACTCCGTGCTAGTGTTCATATATTAATATTATGCATAAACTGAAATGACTAAAAGCATTGATACAGAAATTTAAAAAAATGAAGGTATTTCTCTATAATGTATTAGCTAAGAAAACAGAAATTATTCGGTCAGATTTCGACCGTAATTTTGCTTCGACATCTGACTATGTTTCGGAATTTCAAGTAAAAAATTGGAAACAAGTCCTGAAATAATTTATGTATAAGTGCAAAAAATATATAAATATATGCTCAAAGTTCTAAATATATTTTAAGAAGTAAAACTGCTGTACTTCAGAATGAAAATATGTGAAATAACGAAAATATTTTAAAAATCGTAAATGATGATGTGAACAATAATTTTGAAATACACGAAAAGATAAGGGAAATGAAAACGCTTGTTTTAAAATATATTTAACGAAAGCTGATATTATTGAAAGGGGATAATAAAATGTGGAAATTTGAAAATAGAAAGGTACATTTTAGACTATTTAACTGCAACAGTGCAAACTAAAAGGAGTTTTCTTTGCATGAAATATACTCTAAAATGGATTTTTTAGGAAAGGAATACGCTTAATTGTAATATAATAAATAATTTAGAAACGTTATAAACAATTTATAAGAAACTTCAAGTTTATGAGACTTTTTTTATTTAAATAAATATAACTTGATATTAATGCTGAGAATAATAAAACTATTTTTATTACCAATGCGTTTTGCTACTGATTAATATCTTTAAAAGTGCAGTCTCCCAGAAATAGGAAAAAATAAGAATTTAAGGGGAAACTTGCCTAAAACCTTATATTTAGTACTTTTGTAAATAAAAATTAAACACAACTGGTGTTTCTTTTAATTGTATTTAAGGAAGGACTCATATTTATGAGCTGTAGAAAGGAGAGGTATATAATGATATAATGATGAAACTTTGTCCGTACGGGAAATGGCTCTTATACACGATAAACTGTGGAATCGAAACCCGTTCATAGAATCCGAAGTCATCTCGAACTACCAGAATATGATCAGTTTAGCCATTGGCTTAGCAAATTTGTGTTTGTGCAATAATTTTGTAAAACAGATTAGTGTCTTACCAATGTTTAATATAGCATTAAATTTATAAATATTTTGAATTAAGATACTTACTAAGATACATTAACAAACTTAAAGAAATATACAAATCTTGTTTGGACATGAAGTTCGGAGTTCGTAAAAGAGGTAATTACCAAAATGCTGATAAAGCTCTTGCTGCATAATTTTTTAGCAAAATGGGTTTAAAAATTACGTATTTTGTATTGCATATTTCAAATCTACATATAATTTAGAGTTAAAATATACAAACAATTTTAAAAGAGTTTTTTTATTTCAGTATAGATAGAGATCATATATAAAGGTTGGCGAAAAATTAAAATTGAAGAGTAATCATATTAAAGCAAAATTTTGTTAATTTGCTTGTATTTGAAAATATCGAAAGTTAATTTTGGCTAAATTATGATTTACTTTATGAAATGCAAAGGTAAAACGTATATACTAATAAAACTATGCAAAATACTTACAAAACAGTTATTAGAAATGAAGTTTAGTGTCATAAACTTCGACACAAGGCTCGAGGCAAAATCCTACCTCGCAATCGTTGCGTTAAATTCAGGTTTCTTTGTGAATTGTTTTGCCAGTTTCAGTATTTTTAGCAATAAATAACACACTGTATTCGACGCTGATTCTTGATAGGAACTGAGGGTATATGGTTAGCAAAATATTGAGCAGTTTGTCTCATAGTATTTACAGTTGAACTACAGACATCCTTGAGCTCTGAAAAGAGCGCGCAGTATTTGTATATTTCGCAGAAATATGAATAACGGACACCACCTTTTAACCAAGATCTGAGTAAACAATTAAAAATCACATAAAAGCCGAAATGAAATCATGAATAGGGAAAGAGAGAGTTGCACATTTAAACAGACGGGAAAAATGCATTCCCGCGGAAATCGCTGGTTGCAGAAATTTTGCTACTTCTATGTTGCCCGCGGAAATCGCGGGATACGCAGGAAGAGGTTTAAGATTTGTCTGGACAGCAAACTTTCATAGAGATAAGTATTTGCGAAAAAAAATACCTGACATGATCGTGATAAATTGGGGAAATAGATACTATGCGATTGTAAGTGACGAAACTCGAATCAGACACGATTCTATCATACATATTCCATACATCAGAAAATTGTCACATCACATAGTAAGCTGTTGAAACGTCTAAAACCTATCTCAGCACAGCGAAATATAATTTATCATTATATGACTTGCTAATGTCATATCGTAAGCTCTGACTCATCAAAAAGATTACGTTTTATGCTGTATGGTGGAAAGATGCAAAGAAAGAAAATTTATTTTTAATTTTTATCACACCATCTTTATGACATTAAAAATATAAATATCACGGCCAGCACGATATACTCCGATGACAAGTTCTGCCAGTTTATAAAATATTATAAATAAAATTTGCTATTCTACTCAGCTTTTAAATGTTGTACATGTTAAACAGTGGTTATATCTGTCGAAGGTATTAAAGCTGGAATAAACCGCGAACTGCTAGAAGGACGAAAAGGTGGTTATAGTTCACCAATACTTGCGAAAATCTTTAGGTTTAAAATATATGGATTACTTCGTTCTATTAATAAATGCCAAAGCTATGAAACATTTGTTTGTCTGTTTTAATGCATAATACACGCTATCTTCTCAAGCTTGCACTAAATAAATAAATTGTGGAAAAAAATCAGAAATTTCGGCCAGTTGCAAGAAAATAAAATAATAGTAAAAACAACTCAGGAAATTGTTCGTTAGATATTAAAAGCTCTATCACGTTATTAAAGAGAAAGAAGAAATGGGAGTAAAATTGCTTTTCACAAATCTAAATTTCCATTCCAGGACACGAATTCCTTTCTTACAGGAAATTGAAATACAATTGGTGAGGGGAAAAAGCCACTTTTGAATTCAAATTTATTTTGTTTCTTCTACTAATAGAAAATGCACCAAAAATAAAAAATATTTTTATTGTAATACATTGGGTATGCTGAAAATATATATTTTTAAAAATGTAGTTCTCCCACTCCTTCTAAATCAAATTTGAGTGGAAATTCGATTGTTACTGAAATTAGATTGAAACCCGTTTTAAAAGTGCAACAAAAACCATTTCAATTCTTTATTTTCTTCTATCAAAAATTCTAGACACTTAGCAGTTATGCCTCACAGACGCCTTTTAAATTTCTTTATGCACCCAGACGAATACTCAGCGCTTAAAATCAAAATAACAGATGATTCAGACATTACAAAAAATTTTTCTTTGCAATGGTTTCTCTTTTACTGTTGAATAAGATGTACAGCTTATAGTAGTAGAAGCCTCACAGCCCTCCAACCAAAAAATAAGAACGAGTGATAAAAATTTATTTTATTTAATGCGTTTATAGAAAAACAGTAAAATGCCGCCATGGTATTTAAAGGGCATTTTATAATGCTTCCTTTCTATATCAAAAGTTAGTGCATTTCTTTTTTCTACTTCTTGCCTTGCTTTTGCTACTTATTCTATTTGTTTTAAGAATGATTGATACACTTATAGCCATATACTTAGATTTTAGTATGTGAAACCTCTTGACGAATCAGTTCTAGAAGCGTTCAGAAAATGTGAATGGAATATAATTATAGTTTTATATATCATAAAGAGATTTTGCCTTCATCACTGCATGCAGTGGAGCATAAAAAGAAAAACAAGTCTATCTAGCAGTCTTAAGAACAAGAGTTCGAATCTCGAAGAAGGCACAGCAGATTATTCTTATATTTTCTCGCTATAAAAATTTTAATGAAGTTAAGGGTACCTGACTAAAATCATTTGCACAGTAAATTGTCTCTATCAGGAGTTGGCGACTGGGTGTCGTTCCTCTGTCTCGAGTCCTCATTTAAATGAGAAGAATGAAAGGAATTATGACATTCTATCAATCGTATAGTCATAGGGCAACTGGTAGCATATCTGTCTGGCAATCAGAAAATCCGTGATTTCAATCCAGACGAGAAGAGAGTTGATTTTCCCCGTTTTCTAATCCAAAATAGACTTAAATAGCTCTACGTTTTAAGTGAAATGTATAAGTGGAAAGTTTTAAATTTACGTATGATGAAATAATTTTAATTCGAATCAAAGCAAACTATTTTTTAACAATATATAAAAAAAGGAAAATGTATCGAACTTTATGTTAACTAATCAATTATTATAATTATGGTTTTTACAACTTACTCTTTCCATGTTCCTCAGCAGAATCAGTGTATTTAAGCTGCAGGTTTTAAATCTGAGCGAGAAAGCGCTTCTAGAACTCGGGTCTGCTGTTTGAATTCCTCGCCAGGTCTGTCAAAAAGTGGTATTCTGGTTTTTGACATTCTCTCGTTAGCTGATACTTTAAACGAATTCGGCGACAAAATATTTGAGAGAACGTAAAGCTTCTTTTATTGAATTTGTAATCTCAAACTACGTAATCAACCTTTGAATTTAATTGTCTATTATTGTTTAATTTAAATAGCCACGATTGGTGGTTTTTATCTGTAACACAAGTTATGTCTACTTTTCTATTAGGGTCTAATCGGTTTAAAGATCAGAGGAACTCTACAAGCAAAGGTATGTAACGTCTTCTATAGAAATTTCTGGTAATACAATTAAAGTTTCATTGTTTCTTGTTCTCCAAAGTTTTAAACTTCAAGGATTCCACATCATAAATTGTGTTCTTATTTCATCATTGATAGAAACATGAAACAAATCGTTTTGAAAAATATATTATAAAATTACTGAAGACAAATATTCGTACTCGGCTTAACAAATATATTAAACCATTAATTCGAGAAATGTATCTTAAAAACAGGAAAATCAAATACTTTTATTCTTCTAACACTTATATTATCCATTTGAAAGGCGTATAAACGTTCAGCTTTACATAAAAAATCTAACAAAAAAGTCCATTTAAGGACATCTGTCTTTTACCCTCCCCTCTTTCTCTGCATGTATATAAATATGTATATGTACATATTTTATTTTTCTTCAATCGAGAAGAAAATTTAAGGAATTATTTTTGATATCACGTGAAGATTTTCTTGTACATATTTAACACATTGAAATTCAGTTAAGAATCTTAGAGACTTCTACATTACGTCATCTAATTCAGTGAATGCAAAATTAAACAAGTAATAAATACATAACTAGAGATTAAATTGTCAACAAAAGAGTATATGTCAATTTAAAATAAATAACGGTAAAAGTATGCACTGGCGCCTTGAGTAATTGGCATAATATCTAATTAAATAAGAATACTGGATTTCAGGGTGCTGGTAGTATAAATACTGTGAGTGGATTGTCCTAAATATCAGTGTAAAATATTTAAATATCAGTGCAAAACTTTCCGATGCAAGTGTACAATATCAGTATAACAGCATTATCATTGTACAATAGCAGTGTCACAGCATCTTGTATGAGACTATTGTCTTACCAAACTGCCCCTTAATGGACATAGATAGTCAAAATTTCTAGTAAATCTCCCAATGCCGCGCTTCTCGGGCGCCAAAGAATTCTTGTGTTATACAGTTACAGATTCTGGACGATAATCGAATAGTCCTTGTAAGACGCCTGGATGTCCAGACCCGCTCTCGCCTGTCACCTTCATCTAAACGTCTTCTGTAACTACCTGCTGCTGGTGGTTGAGATGGGAAGTTCTTCCTTTATCAGCTCAGCCTCGTGATTGGTCATTAACGCGTTGATATCCTCTTTGCTGACTTCGAAACGAATAGACTTGCCCAGATATACGATGTCGGAAACAACATGTGATTCCTCTAAACATTCGAAGATCATTGCTGCAACACACTGATGACAAAGAGCTTTCCCGCCTCATTTCACCGCCTTCAGCGACATTTCCTCTATTATTTCTCAATGATTCTTAACTAATGGAGAATAATGTAGTGATTCTTCCAGAACTCTTCGATGGTCGGTTCCTTTTATTTGTACCTTGGAAAAATTTCTTGAACTTGCCTTGGTGTACAAGTTTTAGAGCATCGATTTTATCTGTCGGTCCATGAGCTGAATAAGAGAAGTGGTAATGTGAGAAAGATATATATTTTACATTGATAATATTATATACTCCTACTAAATTCTCTTATAATCTGGATAATGCGCAGACACATTTTACAAGAAGAGCCTATATCGGGAGAGGTTACTTCTGCAGATAAATTTTTACTGAACAAGCAAGCTCCTTTTTTATCCATTCAGTGAAAAACAGGCTTGTAATCCATACTCTCATAACAGAGCTCTACACAACATTAAATCTACTCTTAAAAAGGTTGTTCTTCTTAGAGAACCACGAATTTTCCGAATGTTACACATGAAGAAGCATGATCTTGCAGTCGCGACTAGCTTTATCACATAACAATAGAATAAAACTGTTTTCCATTAGCCTATGGCCTGGTACAGACTCTTCTTCCCTTCAGATGTTGGTGGCTTTGACATCGTTTTCCAAAAGAGGTCTGTTTCGTCACAAATGAATGCTTCGTTCGAAACATATGCCTCTCCCCGTATGAAAGCACCTTAAACTAAATTTGATTTAAGTAAACTAAAATCTTTAGCTTCCAAATTAGAAACGGAAGCCTTACGTGTGTAGCAAAATTATCGGTCACAAACCGTTCCTTAAATTTTCAGATGAGCTCATCAGGCATGGAGTTTATTAATCTGTAGCAAATGACATTAGGTTCTTTACAAATTATCGTCTCAGAAATCACATTACAAAGCAACTGTTTTTCATTAACCCAAACTAATAGCAGTTTTCTCATATTTTAGATCTGCTAGAAATCATTGTCGTAACCAAAAGTGGTTACGCCATACTGGCTGTTTTTGACAGGTACTTTATTTTACAAAAGTGCACAAACTGTCGATTTAGGCATCAGGCAACTACGAGACTAGCCACGCATGTACTGGTTTTGTGCTTGGTGACTAGATCCTCTTTAATTTTAATTGTAGCTAACAGCTTTTTCGTTAATCTTACTTTTTCCACTATATTTTTACGACCATGGAAAATACCTTAAGTTGTTAAAATGAAGAAAATGGAATGAATATATAAAACCTGCTACGGAAACTACATTAAATAATTTCACTTTTACTTTCAGCAGCGAATTAAATAACAGAGCGCAAGCGTGGGTAAAGTGCTACGGAAACAGACACACAAACACGTACGAATATTGTGCTAGGTGTTCCAATTTCAGAGAAAAAACTGCTTGAATGCTTAATTAGCATTCCGTGGGCAAAATGCCACTTGAAATTTTTCAAAAGAATAAAACTTTGAATCGCCAATTAGGGAGCGATAGGATCCATGCTAACGAATAATAGATATTAAAATAATTAACACCTGGTCGCTAAAATTATTTAAGATATTTATTAGTTTACAAATTAGTTAAGATATTTACGTTACCAATACATTGAAAATTAGCTTTTATAGATTTTTGTTGTAAACTGAAATACTGTAGAGTCTTCTTGTGTGTTTCGGAATCAACAACTGTAAGACCATACTGAAAGACTAGGTAGTGAATTCTCGCTAGGTCTTGAAAGAAAAGAAGACTTCAGAATAAGGTTATTATAAACATTTTTATTTTAACTAAACAAAACCGCACTCACTCTGCGCTCAAAATTTAACCACTACTTGTGGCTGAGTAAATTGAACAGAAAATAGAATGTACAGTCACAATAAGAGACTGACTACACGACTGGCTCCTTCTTTATATAAACCGATAAATCACCTGCACACGGCAAAGCCGAGTTTGGAATATCAATATAATTTAAAGAAATTTGACAGCACCAATTACTCACAGAGCTATTTCAAACACGCTGCATGATTTCAAAACTAACTCTCCTACGGCGAACTCTTAACACTGCAGCTTAAGTACTGTTCCCAAATTAGATATGCATATATGTCATTAAATTTACATTATGGAAGGAAAGGAAAGTTTCTAAAATTAAAAATAATTGGTTAAAATAAAATAATTTCTTTACAATACGACAGACAAATAGTTTAGTTTTGAACAAATCTCATGTACTCATTGATAAAGGTGTAAAAATATCAACAGATATTTTAAATACACAGCAAGCGTTCTGATACGGAGGACACATTTGATAATATTTAAACTAATAAACCACAAATGAGCACTTTTATTCCCTTCTAAATTTGCTTACTTAGGAATTTGCTTCAGAGAAAAATGCTTAAGAAGGAAATGCCTAGTTTCATTAAATTTCCCAATTCAATGGTATTTCAAAAGCTGGCAAATCAAGCATCCTTCCAGTTAATTCTGAAAATGCTGGAGGCTAAATAAAAGTATGAAAATTTTAATCTCCAGAAAATGCGCTTTAAGAAATATAGAAAGCGTTCATAAACGAACAAATGTGAAAAGAAAGTGCGAAGGAAAAAGATTTTTCTTTAACAAATTTCTCTTACAAAATAGCAATTATTTCGCTTAAAGCGAAATAATTTTGTATGGATTTGCTAATTATCTTACTGCATTTATAATTGAATTTAATTAGGCAAACTCTCTGGATTACTGGAAAATAAAAGAAGTTTAAAAATTGCATTCAACAAAAGAATTTTTCAAGATTATAATGTAAATAATACATTCTTTAAAAGTGTAAAAACTGAGTATTTCCTAAAATAACGAATACAGGATTAATTCTATTCGCATAATTTTGCATAACATTACATAAACATTTTCCCAAAGAAAGGAATGATAGAGCAGTGGTTTAAAATCCTAGTTTTAATTATCTAATTTACAGTTGAATAAAACTTTTGAATTATTTGTAGCGTTTGAAACGTTTAAGCGAATTTAAAAAAATAGTTTTGCGTTTTTTAAAAGGCTTTTCTTTAAAATTCAAATGAGTTTAATTTTTTACCAAATAGTTAAACAGTTCTCATAAAATATACATTTTGTGTCGATAATAAAATATTAAGATAACGTATTATTAAAAGTATTAACTATATCGGATTTGTATTCCAATTTTCACAACATATGCCTGAAATTGCATCAACAACCATTACATAAATCATTAAATGTTCACCTAACTTATGGTTAGCTGAGGAAAGGAAATCTATTTATGTCAAATTTTAGGTCAGGTTATATTAACACGCCGAATAAGTATTATTGGCAAAAACCAGTGTAACCAGTATAAGCAAAAACCAGTGTAAACCAGTATAATATATGTAAATTTTTCAGGACTAGTTTCGATGGTTTAAGTGTAGAACCATCCCCCTCAGGTGCCTAAGAGCAAATGAACAAGATAAGGTAAGAATGACTGAACAGAAATTGCGCTTCTGGCTCCATCCATTGATGAAACAAGAAAACTAAAACATAATTCTCTTAAAGGCTGAAGATGAATATGGATTGGAATTAGAACCGAAAGAATTTTTTGAATGCGAAAGGCTTCCAGAAAATCTAATTCATCAATTCAAGATGAGATATTTCAAAGAGAAGACGGAAAGCTAACTAGAGTAGCTGTCATCTTTTTGATTTTTGTTTATTTATTTTGATTGCTGTTTATTTATTCTGTCTATTTCTTATGCCCTTACAATAGGGTATGTGAATGACCCGGGAATTCTTGTTATTCTAAGCTTGGGGAAGATGATAACGTAAATAAATTTAAACTTTGACTTGCCTGAAAAATCTTAAACAAGCACACGCTTATCACATATGTGAAATATCACGAAAGTATGGGAAATATTTTTCTTCAACCACGTATGTATCAAATCAGTGCACGTTTGAAATGAAATTGATGCACATTCTATGACGAACAAATGATGAGTATACCGTATTAGTGCATTTTCGATTTCCAATTCATAACAATTAAATGATACAGTGAAAATTAACAATTGGTAATTTTATTCTATATCGTTTCTTTGCATAGTCAGGTTTAATTACTCTCCTAATGTTCCTACTGGGCTCTTATAACTGCACGCTTAATTGAATATCACCAACTTATTAGGGGAAGAATTACGGTATGCAGTCTGGGACCGTTCATCTAGATGTTAAAATAAATAATGACTTTCTCTTGAACTTTATTAGATATATTTTAATATTCAGAAAGATGTATCTTTAAAGTAATATTAGATCAAAAGCCATTTTAAAAGTAATAAAAGGACATATATTAATGCTTTTTACGGCATTGCTAGAATATAAGCCATAGAATTAAAAAGCAAGCAACGTATGTTGTAAACTAATTACTAAACAATCCATTTATCCAATTTTCTAAACATATGCTGTAAACTAGTTACTAAATAATCCATTTAGGAATGAGATTTTAAATACTTTCTTTATTAAGATGAAAGCTAATTAAAAACAGAGTGTACGTAATCCGTGGAATGAAACAAATATTACTTCAGAATGAGAGGAGAAAAAAAAAATCTTCATTTGTAAATTATAGAAGCAATGGAATTTTTACTTCTTCCCTGCAGCTTTTCATTTGCACACTTGCACAGTGTCGTTCGATGAGCTCGAAATTCTGTCTGATTTGGCTTATGTGATGAATCATTTTTCACGTCTTCTGCTTCCAAAATATCTTAATGACTACAGGACTTTTAAAAACTCACTGCAACAAAAGTATAATATCGTTGCTGCAGGAACTGTTCTGAAGTCATTTTACAGTCACTATTGTAAATGAATGATATACAGCAATAATAAATAACGGATGACTATGTATTAGGCAACTCAATCGCCAAATTCCAGTGATGACGAATTATTGTCCACCACCTTTTAGTTCGGGGGCCACTGTAGAGTCATTAGTGTTTTTTTAATCAGGAGTAAATGAAAAAGTGAGCAATTTTTAGTGCGGGATACGAACTTGGACTTCTGGAATATGCGCCGAGCTTGCTACCGTTACACCACATGCTGAAAGATGGGAAAAAATACCGTATAACCTGATGTGACAATATGTTTCACTTTGATTGATGCGTATACAGTACGTAGTTAGAAGTCAACTACAGTATGCAATATGTCATCTCTTCAGCTGAACTATCGTTAAAATGTTGCACAGATGTCACATAATCTTTGTAAGTACATAATGTTATGTGTCCAAGGTGAACGATGGAACCTATAGACGCATTAAGTACAAGATTTAATTTTATCTTTTATAATTAATAAGGGATTATATTATAGATAAAAAGACTGCTCTACTTTTAGTAAAAGGTGCATAAAATTTTAGAGCAGTTAACAAATGCATCGCATTAAAGTAAAGTAAGTAACAACAAAAGACGTTAAAACAGAATTTCAATTGAAAATATCAATAAAAAATTAGGTTATTTTAAATATCTAATTAAAATACTTAGTATTATAGATTTATATAGACAAAAGTTTAAATTTGACATAATGTTTATGTATTTTATTTTATTATGTATTTTACCTTGTTTAACGGATGATCAGTAAAAACACAACAGGATCTATAAAACACAATAAGTGTTTATAGTATTTTGTTTGATCCATTTGTATAAATGTTTAGGAACAGAATTTCAAGTTAAACATTATTTTCAAAAAAATACTGAAAACGATTTCAAAAGGGAAAGAAACGTATTAAAATATATTTTTGTTTAATAATAATGTTTCCATTATTTATGTACATAAATAGACAGCAAACTACATTTGAAAGACAGCTCATATTACTGCGAGAAAAAAAATGGTAAAAAATGACGCCAACAAGCTCATCCACCTACTAAAATATATATTACTTACAGTGGAGAATATGAATTTCATAAAAACAAAGTCTAAGATTTACAGAGCGTCATTGCAGTCCTACTAGATTCAGTAATCGAATTGACGAATCTTATCTACTTTATGTGAGTTCCTTAGATGTTCTCTGTAACATATTCTGGCGCCAAACAAGTGAGGTTTAATGAGGCATCAAATCTTGTTTAGAACCTAAAGTCTTCAATCGATGTCGCTGCATTAGTGATGGCAAATTAAAGATGGATCATTTAGATTCAATAAAGAATCCCAAGAAGAAAACGTAATGCTATCTACACACCTTTTGTAAGCTGTTCATAAAACTAAAGACTTGCATTTATGTCAAGTATATTTTATAATATTTATATATTAGGTATATTTTATAATGCTTAGTACATGCATTTATTTAATATCCATGAAGCTACAAAGGAAAGAGAAAGAATATCATTGACTGAATATAAAATAATGCACAATTGTAAATAAATGCTAAACTAAATATTTTAAGCTTTTAGTAGAGACGGTTATATGAATTGTGTCAGGAATGACTCAGTTAATAAATAATACATGTACTTAGTATTTGCGAAGTTTAATTTTAATAAGGATTGAAAGTTTCAGCAAAAAATGCTAAATTCCTTTCATATCACCACACGTTCATCTACGACAGAAGTAATATTTTGACCTGTGGGCTAATTAACAGTAAAAAAGTATGGACGTTTATTGATGAAGTCCAATGAAATGAAATCAGCATTTTTAGTGAAAAATGAGCTTTCTTCTTATTATTTATGCCTTCTTTTATATTAAACTTTAAATAGGTAGACTATTAAATTTGAGTATATATCGTGTGTTACAAATTACGCGTAGCATCACACTTAAAACAGAGTCTTAAGTCATTTAATCAGTTATAATTTACACTATATTTAATTTCGAGTTTTACGCCTGCAATGAAATTGCAATTCATAAAATACGTATGCATTTCTAGTTTGCTCCATAAGCACCACTAGTAATTACGTATCGTTTTTTATCAGATTTTTAATGATTGATCGAGAACAAGATACTAGTCTCTTCTTTCTAGAACTATTATCAAACATAAAATGATCTGAATCTAGGGCCCCTTTTTTTGTATAGGCTGGGTATCGATTCTATGGATTCTATTAGAAATTAAAGAACAAATAGTATTTTTTTCCTTCTTTGCAATTCTTTGCAATTCAAATTAGTTCTAAAAGCTAAAAACTTTCGGTTGTTTTTTAAAGGTGACACATTTGTTAAATGCTCTAAAATTTATGCGCATTTTACTAAAAGTAGAGCAGTACTTCTATCACTAAAATAAACCCGAAAATCACTGTAATAAAATTAAATATTGGACTTATATGTCTATGGGGCCCATAGTTCATCTTGGACGCACAACATTATATACTTACAAAGGTTGATCTTTACTTAATATGTTTCACAAAAACAAATAATCACTTAACACATGGACTGTATTCCTTCCTTTTTATTTCATTACAATAATTATAAATAAGATGCGAAATAATTGATACAAAATAAGCTAGCCATTCTGCATGGCTGTCACAAACACAATTCTATCAATCAATTATCTTGTTGCCACACATAAAGTTCAAAACTAAAGGAAGAAAAACAAAAGAAATTTACGCTGTTTGCAACAATACAATGAAGCAAACGATACTCACATAAACATCCTGGACATCGTTGAAATCCCAGGGGATTTCAACAGTTGGAGCATTTTGAAACTTCTTAGTCTGTAATAAAAGATAAACATCAGAAAATTAATACAAAATATTATATGCGAAGCAGTTCATAGTTTTTAGTCTGAATAGGAAGAGGACACAATTTCACGACTGGTCGTTTTATGACACCATGACCAGTTTTAATACTAACAACTCTGACTCTATGATCTGAGCCCGGATGAACAGCAATTATTCCCCTTAACCATTGACTTCTAAATTTTTTTGACTTTTTTGCCATTTAGGTTTTTGAAGCTGAGACAGGTATTCTCTACTCCATCTTTTCCAGAAGTGATGAAAAATAAACTGTTTCACATGCCAACTGTCAAGGTGATTGAAGGAACTATAATTTAGCTCTGGTTCAGGTATGGCAGTTAAAGACGTAGCTATTAGGAAATGACCAGGTGTTAATGCAGTTAAATCATTTGTATGAGCCGATGTTGGACACAATGGCCTAGAGTTGAGACAAGCCTCAACTTGCGCTATCAAGGTCTGAAATTCCGGATAGGTCACCACAGTATCACCAACAGTCCTTTTTAGATGTAATTTCATTGTCTTTACTGCCGATTCCCATAGTCCACCAAAATGGGGAGATGATGGCGGGTTGAATATGTATTTTATTTCCTCTAATAACAAAAAAATCGTTTCAATGCACTTAAAATGCCTTTGTTGACAAATCTTCTACCACTTCAAAATGTACTGCCTTGATTACAAAACACACAAATAAGCATACGTAACATTTAAATGATTTTTGTTCACGTCTTGCACGATGTTTAATCATGAACGGTCCAGAAAAATCTATTCCAGTTCGATGAAATGGTCGCGATTGTGTTACTCTAGATTCCGGTAGCTCAGCCATTATTTGACTTGCAGTTTTAGCTCTAAGTTTGCAACACGTGATACAAGATCTTACTACTTTTCGGACAACAGATCTAGTAGCTATGATCCAAAATTGCTGTCTAATTAAAGATAGAAGATGTCCTAGTGCTGCATGCAGATATTTGACATGAAAGTGTCTAATTTTGATTTCTGTCAGATTGTGTTTTGAAGGTAATAAGATTGGATGTTTTTCATTTTCTGATAGTTGCGCATTCAGTCTTCCTCCTACACGTAACACTTTGTTGTCATCTAAAATTGGACACAAGCAAATGAGGTTGCTGTTTGTAGGTAAGTCCTTTCCCAACTCCAAACATTGAATTTCTTTAAAAAAGTGAAATCGCTGTATTATTCGGACAATACAGAAAGTTCCAGCTCGAATTTCATTACTAGATAAAAAAGACGTATTTCTTTCTATATATGCCACTTTAGAATTCGATATGAATCTTAATAGCCAAGCAAATATGCGTTGTAACTTTGGAAATGAAGATATATTTGATATAATAGCAAGTTCCTGTACAGTTTCAGAAACTACAAATGAGACTGTTTTAAGTGCATCTGGTAATCCCTCTTCATCTATAAGAATATTTTTCAACAAGGCAATCTCACTGCACTTTAACCAAGAAGGACCAATCCACCACAATTGTTGAGATAATAGTTCTGCAAGAAATAACCCAAGTGAAGCACAATAAGCTGGATTTTCTTTTCTATCAACATGACTCCAGTTCTCAGGTGGTAAGACGGATTGTATTTCAGAAATACTATTGGATACGAATACTTGCCATTTTTTAGTATCTGACCTTAGCCATGACAACACGATTTGTGAATCACTCCAAGCTTGCACTAAATCAAAATTTATAACTAATGCAGCTTTTACAGACTGAATCAAGCGTGCCAATGACACTGCTGCACATAATTACAGTCTTGGAATTGTAATAGATTTTAATGGTGCTACATGCGACGGGGGACGTGGGCACCACCCCTTTACCGTCGGTTAATTGGTGTAGCGCCACGTCCACTAGTATCTAGAGATGAACCTTGAGTCTTTCAAAAGAGCAATTACATGGCCATACAAGGGCTGTTAATATTTAGTATTACATTCTTGTTTGCTGGTTAACATATTCTATGGATAACGTGATTTACAGAGTTACATACTGACTTTGTCTCTCATTTCCGGCATACAATGCATATGCATTACCTGAATTACATTAATCTTACATTGCGTTGAATTACTTTTGTGTACAGTTACAGTTTTTAGCTGTACATTTCAATAAATATACCTACATTACTTGTAGATTGCATATAAATACAGTTTGCATGTACAGTTACATATGCCAATATTACATGTGCCTTACGTTACATTATTTTTATATACATACATAGTCAGGCACGCCTGCTTCACATATTACTTAATTTTACCTACACTTACCTTAACCTTAGCTTACATATACTTGCAGTTGCATACAGATACATGCAAATACATTCTGATTAATTTTTTAGATACAAATATTTACAAACATAATAGTCTTACAGGTTACTTACATTACATGTTATTTGGGTACTTATTGCATAATTTTCCAGTACATGAAATAGACATTCCAATATACACATTGCTTTGCGTTAGACATCCTATATCCCTTATTCATAATACAAAACATATATGTTACCCATGCATTTTTATTAGACATTTCTGCATTTATATTGCATTACTTTAAATTGCATAACTTACTTATACATAGCTTACTGATACACAAAAATATTTACATATATTACATTACTTTGCTTACAGATATATGCACTTTCATACATTCGTTATGCCTACATTATATATCGGTTCATTATATATGGTCTTACGGTATAATTTGCCGAAATTTATTTACACAGTACATGCACATTGTTAAATGCAACTGACTTTCCAGGTATGAATACAGGTACCAAATCAAGACTAACTGCCTATGTCAAAATAAGAACACTCATTAAATAAATTACATAAATAACATGTGTCACACTATGCACAAGTCATAAATAGTTAATTGTATATATCAATTAAAACTTCCTTAGCACTTGTTAATGATGTCACATATATCACATGCACACAATTATCAAATAATAACTATAGATGCTAATTAAATTCACTAAGCAATTGTTAAACAATCGCATATATCACTCTGTGCACAAATTAACGGGAACTGTCTGTATGTCAATTAAATTCGTTATTCAATGTGAATACACAGTTGTTCAACAGTGAAGCAACTATGTCAATAAATACACTCAAAATTAAGACCACTGAAACAGGTAACGTGAAGATTTGTTAATTACAGGTAATTAACTTCACATACATTAATTAATCTATGGCACCTATCAGATTAGAGTTTGCTTAGATGTCACGATATGCGGACTGCACACAAAATAAATACCACAATGTTGTGAAATATCAAAATAAAGTTGCTAATAGCAGGCAATTAAATACACAATTAAAAACGTATCTGCGCTACTTAGCAAAAATCTGTCAATTAGCTTAGCATATGCTTCTTACTCAGTGCTACTGCACCATCGAAGCAGAGCAACACACAAATTAAATTTTAAAATTAGGAAAATGAATTACATTAATTAAATAGAAACCTGTATCTTAGTCTTTGAAGTAGCTAACAAAAAGAGTACTTGTCCTATTATGTAATTGATTACACCCGGCGAAAATTTAAATCAATTATATAGCTAAACTCGGAAAATAATTAGATACTTAATTATTGTAGAGAAAGCCTACCTTGGCCGTTATTATCTTATCTGTGCTTTCTGTACAGGATGCTGCTGCGGAACTGCGTAATCCGGATTATAGTCACACAACACTTAATTATGCAAATCACTGGCACAATCACTGGAAGATGTAAATTCTAGTCCGGAATAATCAAACAAACACAAAGTTAATATCTCTAGTTGTACTCGTTCAAAAATTTCGATTTTTAAATATCCGTGATCCTTATCGCGTGAGGATTCCAAATCCAAGGGTCCCGACGAGCTACTCTAATCAGTCGCTTGATTAGCAAATTGTGCTAATAATCCTCAGTCCTTCTTCCCGTTTTTGTAAGGTGAAAGGGAATGGCATTATTAACACACACGGTACTCACTGTTGACACAGCACTTTTCACACACAGATGACGAAAATCTAAGTCCAAATTATTAACTCAAAAAAAATACTAACTCCGGAACTAAAGGGTCGATTGTCTCCAAATTTAGAATCCTGGTCCGCGAGCGGATGTTACGAGGATTAGTGCTGGTCCCGAGTCAAGGGAACTAATTGGTTATTAATTAACGGCTTGTTAAAGAATGTCCGCTTACACTTGAACGTCCTTGACTATTTTCTCCTGCCCGTGGTGGGAGGGACGATTGCTTCCAACGTACGCTCCTTTGAACTGGCTCTCCTTACACGAGTTTTAGCTGTTACAAGTTTAGCATTAATGTCAGAGTTATTGCAAGTTTTGATATAAATAACTGCTGCATAACCCCTTTCAGGCGCATCACAAAATCCGTGAAGTTCACATCAAAAATAATCAGGTAGCAGAATTTTCCTAGGTATATTTATAGAATTCAAAAGTTTAATTTCTCTACATAGATTTCTCCAATTTCGATCTATCTCTTCTGTTACAGGATCATCCCATGATAATCGTAATTTCCACAATTGCTGAAGGATCATTTTAGCTGGAATTACAAAAGGAGCTATCCACCCCAATGGATCGAATAGCTTTGCTACGAATGACAAAATAATCCTTTTAGTCGGAACACTTTGATACTCTATTGCACCGACATTGCATTTGAATTCATCATTGTCCGGATGCCATTCCATTCCCAGAACATTCAATGTTTTGTCTTCTATTACACGATGAATATTGTCACAATCTGTGTTTCTTAAGCCAGAAGTTTTTAACAATGACGGTTCACTTGTCGACCATTTATGAAACTCAAAGCCATCCCATTTTAACAGTTGTTGCAATTCATCTGTCAATGCAATACCTTCCGAACTGTCTTTTACACCAGTTAACATATCATCAACATAAAAATCTCTTAAAACTGTATTCTTTGCCTTTGGAAAGTTCAATCCTTCATCAATTGCTAACTGACTTAAAACTTTGGTTGCAAGATATGGAGCAGCTGCAGTTCCATATGTAACTGTTTTCAAACGACAAACTTGTATTTCTTTATACGGGCTATCTCTCCATAATATTCTCTGAAAATCTCTATCTTTTTCATGAACCTTTATCTGTATGTACATCATTTTAATATCAGTGGTTATTGCAATGTTATGAAGTCTAAATCTTAGTAAAATACAAATTAAGTCATCTTGTATTTTTGGGCCTATCATTAGCGTATCATTTAAAGAAACATAACACTCGCATCGAAAACAACTCTCAATTTTGTTGTTAAGCTAGAGTCCTTTAACACGAAGTGATGTGGGATATAATGGTGTTTATTCTCTAACTCATAATCTGTGTCTGGCACTAATTCTACATGTTCTAGTTCATAGAAAACAGCCTCTTCTCAAAGTATTGAAATCTTCTGTACTCCATTTCACGGGAGTCACCTAGAATATCTCTATTATGTTTGAATGGTAATGCAACTGAATAACGACCTGATGTGTCACTAAAATATAAAGTTTTTAAAATGTTCTTCACAAAGTTTTTCTTCATTTGTTAAAGGTTGTACATATGGAAGCTTTTCTAACTCCCAGAAAGAATTTACTAACTCATATTTGTTTGTATTCAAATGATTTACATATACTGGCTCAAAATTTGTAGATTCAAAATTTGTAGTACCCGAAATTATCCATCCCAACCTCGAATTTAGAGCAAATGGTAGATCAGAACCACGTTTGACAATTTCTCCCGTCATTAAATGCAGAAATACATTTACTCCAAATAAAATTTCAACTGGTTGTGACTGGAATGGATCAGCTAATTGCAAATCACTAAAGTTATCGAAGATGATTGATGGCAAAAATACATAGGGAATGTTATTTGTCACCTTGTCCAGTATAAACGCTGCTGTTGTTCAATATCACTTTTAAAATATATGAGAATATGACTTTTAAAATGAGAAGTGAATACTAAATCGACTTCCCCATTACTTATAGTATTAAATTCTCCTAGACATGATACAGAAATGGAATTATCTTTCACTCGTAATCCTAATTTCTTCACACAATCCCTTGAAATAAATGATCTCTGAGATTCAGTGTCACATAAACATCTACACTCCACAAACTGTTGTTACGTCCTTAGGACTCGTTAATTCATCTCTTTTAGGGATAGATTGCGTAGGCGGAGATATACTGTTTAACTGAATTTTATTCTTTGAATTATTTACAATGTGCAAAATACTGTGATGTTTCTTAAAGCAATGTTGACATGTATTTAAACTCTTGCATTTTTTGCGCAAGTGCATATTAGATAAACAATTAAAACAGTAACGATTAGAGTTTACAAATTCTATTTTGCTGAACCGATAAATTTAGAAATTTCGAACATTTGGCTAAACTGTGATCTTCTTTACAATAACCACAACCCAGAATAGCAAACAGAACATTATTCTTATTTTGAAAGACAGATTTAGGTACCTTATTACTTGTTGATTTGCTATTTTGAAGTGTTCTTGCATAGTGTTTTAGGAATTCAATTTTGTTTTGGAAAAAATTTTGTTTTGTTTGGTTTTAAGTTTTGGAATCTCATTACATTTTAACTGACGTTCCCAATATAATTTTGTAGAAGGGTCTAAATTTTGCAAAATTAAATAAGTCATTAAAGTGTCACCAAATTTATCAATGGTTTGATTCAATACTTCTAAAGAACGAATTACTTCATTAATATTGTCAACTAAATGTAAAATAGCAAATGCTGATTCATTTTGTATAGTTGGTAAGCTAAGAAAACATTAATATATGCAATTTTTTTTCTCTTTTATTTGAATATCTTTCGTTTAACAGATTCCATGCTATTTCAAAATTACAATCCGAAATTTGAATGGTTTGCATAATGCGATATGCTTCACCTTTCAACGAAGCCTTCAAATACTGCAATTTTTTAGCATTAGATAAATGTGTATTATTTCTTACACAAGCACTGAAAAGATCTTTAAAAGCTATCCATTCTGTAATATTACCACCAAAAGTCGGTAATGTTAACTTGGGTAATTTAATATTGTCAAGAACCAGTTCTGAAATTACACTATTAGAATTATTTTTACTATTTTGATTTTTTAATATTTTTTCGCCTTAAATTTACACAAATAAATTTTATCTGTGTACTCCAGAACGTTATCTATTTCGTTTTCTAATTCTTTAGTATCTGTAATTAAACTTTCGATTTCAGAATCAAGCTTCCTTAACTCAATTCTTTTTGTTGCAATAATTCAACACATTTCTCTAGTTCTATTAAATTAATTTCATCTACAGTTAAAATAGCTTCAATTTTCTTTACATAATTAGTAACACTCTGCGTAAAACAGCTCTTTTTGTTTTAAAAGTTATAAGTTCACTCATAATTGATCAATTCAAAAACAGAAATTGTTCTTAAATCACTTAAAACCATTATTAAAATGAAAAATCGAAACACTTCTATGCTGTATTACAACATTGTTCTTAAAATCCGTTATAAACGAATTTTTAGTAGAATATAAAAGTTCAAAATCCACTTACCTTACAAAGTGGAGTAATTTTTTACCAACCATATGCATATTTGCGTTGTTACAATGAGCTCAGTACAGTCACTATCTTCACTAGCACTTCGGCTCGACGCACCAATAATAAATGAACTTTACTTAATATGTTTCACAAAAACAAATAATCACTTAACACATGGACTGTATTCCTTCACTTTTATTTCATTACACTAATTATAAATAAGATGTCAGCGATGCGAAATAATTGATACAAAATAAGCGAACAATTCTACATGGCTGTCACATACACAATTCTATCAATCAATTATATTGTTGCCACACATAAAGTTCAAAACTAAAGGAAGAAAAACAAAAGAAATTTGTCTGCTTATCAATTGCATAGTGTACCAGGCTGTCACATGAAGTAAAATAGCTCCGCTTAATTTCTTGAAAAATATTTGGTAGAAATAATGCAATGGCATAGGTAGACTCGGCAAACCTTTTTGACTGTGGGCCAAAATCAACCATAATGTGCGTAACAGGTATATTCAATTTTAGTCAGGTCAGGGGTATTTTCAATTTTAGTCAATATTTTTATATAGTCATTTTATTATTATATAATAAAAATGAACTTTAAACATAAAAATTACAATTAAAATTATAATTATTCTAAAAATGAACATAACTGAATTAGCTTTATTTTTCTATTCGATATGTATGGAGTCTCTGAAGCTGAACTTGTCAGTCAATTTAGTCAAGTACGAGTATGTTTAATAGTTAAACGTCTTAAGATGAATTAAAAACATTTGAAATTTATGTAGTTAAGATGCTCCTGTTCTTAACTTAAAATAAATTTCATGTATGAAAATATTTCCTCGCATTTATAAGTTGAAGTGAATGCAGACAAAATGGCAAAGAATATTTTTTCAAATTATGCCTTATGAATTGGTGTTTCCCAACTAACCAATTTCTTCCTTGAATTTACGTCACAATTTTTATTTTTTAAAACCAAAAATTCATGTTAGTTACTGCAGCTTTGCATTCAAACAAAAATGTTACAGCTGTTACTTATTTTCAGTTTATTATTTTATATTCTTGAAATGTTCATTACATATTGATATAATTTATTTTTAGATTTTGTACTATATTTTCAAAACTGAAATGGGTCAAACCTAAATAAAATTATAAATGGGCTACTCGGTGACCAGCTGTCATAGGTTTTCAGTCCTCTTATACAGATCTACCAGCTGCAAATCATGGTTATAGAAAGTGTGAAATTCTTAAAGGTTTGTGGGAAGGACTAGCCATTATTTTTTAAAGTGATTGTGTCATTTAAAATGAAATCTCAAATCAATCTTTTTCCTCTCAAAACGAAAACTGAAGGTTGATATAAAATATTTCATTCGTTCTTGACATCCAATACATATACCATTTAATTAACGTTTCATATATTTAGATTAGTTAAGTATCAGCCTATATTAATAACAAAAAATTTTCCAAATTACGCTAAAATTCGTACGAAACGATCAATCCAAATTTTAAAAAATGCAGAATATAAATTTACTGAAAAAACGTTTTTATTATTTATTTTAATAGAATATAAATAATTATTATGATTCTTTTCTTTTAATGTTTTTACATCGGACAAATGCATTGCACTTAATTACTCTAATACAAGGATTGCAAACAGACTCCAAAAGCTGGAATTTGGGTATAATTAGTCCAAAGGAGCTTTGTCCCTGAAGGACAATTGTTTTCGTTTTGCGATTTTGCGTTGGTTCACTATAAATGTCCGTTTCACTTTCCAAACTGTTGCCACCAAATTTTAGATTCCTGCATTATATTTGAAGAAATTAAATAATGACAAATCTGCATAAATGTATGTATATTTCTTGCACTGTGATAAAACAACTGTACATAGAACCCTCGAATTTTGAGTGATGTAATCCTATTACGAATATGGGCATGTCGAAGCCCAAATTTGAAATCTGTTTTATTATCGATTTCATATTTTGTAAAACTTTACTGAATTTTTGAATAACAAACTCAAGGATTTCAAAGCGAGCAATGACAGCGTTGTACAGAAGAAACATTTTTATCTCCAACGGGCGAGACTGCGTATCGGAAATTCTAAAGACATGCTCAATTTAAAACTATTTTGCGATATTGCTGTTGAATTTAATTTTATGGTTTTAGTGCGAAGAACTATTGAATAAATAAAGGTGACAGAGAAAATGTTTAAAAAACGCCCCTTTGGACGTAATTTAAAATCTGAAACTTTAGAGATTTTCTTTTTTTTTTTAAATTTATTGTGTTTCTCCTTTGATAAAATGTTTTTCCTGTCATTTTAGTGAAAATTTGTTCAAATTATGCACTAAATGTAAGAAACAAAAATTAAAAAATAATTAAATACAATTCAAAATTGTCTTTATATACTTCGAAGTAACTGTTTGCGTTATTCATGAAAGACTACATTTAGCTAAGGCATCCATTGGCATCCTTAATCTTGTAAGTTATAGAGACATTAGGTATTTTTTGGAAGCAGAAAAGATGAAAAATTAGCAACGTTTTCGACGGGAATCGAACCGCTGACCTCTAGAATATGCGCCCAGCTCGCAGACCACTACACACACATGCTAGGTAGGCGGGAGACATACCTTATAAAGTAAACAAGCACACACACGCAAACATAAAACATGTACAAAATGGGTATAGACATTTTTCTATATGGTTTTAAAGAACACGAAAAATTGAGTTTCAGAAATTCCGAACTTTCACAATACATTAAATTGTTACAAATGTCTAGATACTCCCCTAAAAAGAACCTAGCATCACTAATATATGTCATAAATCTTAAATGAAGATAACGGTGTGGAAGACAATTCCACCGTGATCGAACGATAGAATTATCTTTTAGACCTACGTCCTAGACCGTCACCTCTCTGGCAATTTAAGCGAATGGTGTACTTAGACTGTAATCCATGAAACATGTAACGTCTCAATTCGAGCTAGACTTGCATAATATTTAGTAAATGCGGAATGCGGGAACTGTATACTAATGATAGCTATTGAAATGGATGTAGGGTGAGTGAAGATCCTACTGACATGACTACCTGTGCCCATCGATTTGGCCATACTGTTCGTGAGTCTTCTGTGAGATTTCAGTCATCACACAGCAGTTAAGTGATGTAGCAAAGAAACAGAAATAAGAGGGAGTAATAAAATTCTAGCCCTGAGTAGGGATGAGGAAAAGTACACATAGGTACTCTTGATTTTTCTGGAGTTGGCCAGAAATGACGAATTTCGTTAAAATTGTGATTAGGGACTACGGTTTGGAATCTGATCTCATAGCATTCGTCACAAGGTATTTGCGCATGGATTATGCCATTTCGTACAATGGATAGATGCATCAAGACTCAAGAGAAACACCCCAGGATAGATGCATCTCATAAATCGATTATAAGAAAATTGAAAAGCTGGCCTCCTATTACTGTAATGTAAAACCTGTTGTTTCTGGATTCTCAAAGAGTGCAAAAGTATATTAGAATGATGAATCACGTTAAAGTTGTAGGCACTTGTACATGTATGGAACTGATAAGAGATAACCTATTTTAGAAAAGGAGAATGTGTGTGCCCCAGATACAGTAAGCTGATTAATGTTCACGTTTACAGAGAGTTAAATTATGTCATTCTCTTTTTTATATTCGCTGCAGTACTTGCATTTGGGATGTTAATTGACGAAATCATCCGGATGATGAAATACCCATAATTTCTCCGAATAGTTTCACCTGTAAAAATTGTTACTGCTTGCAGTTGTGAAAATACGTACCGAACTTTTAGTTAATTGTTTTGCGCTTCTGGAATATTTATTCACAATTTTTTACCAACTTGCAAAAATAATAACTCAGTATTCGATAACACAGGGAATATCAAAATGTATAATTTATTTAGTCTTTGTTTAGAATCTGTAGCTGTCCAGGTAGCACATGACGTAGCAAAGACGTTGCAAACTGGTCCAAACGTAACAAAGACGTTGTAAAGTGGTCGTGGTAACATCTTTGCTACGTCATGTGCTTCTTGGGTGGCAATGATCTATTAAGTAAATTAAATAGAAAACTAAATTTTGAAGTTTTCATTTTGGAAAACATGTAAGATGTTATATTTACATATTTATTATCGTAAGTTTTAAAATTCCAAGGAATGAGTTGTGTTCTTTAGTTATTGTTTACTTCAGTTATTATTTATTGCTACTTACTAGTCCTTGCTTTATCAGGGAGAGTAGCAAGTTGATTAGCATGTTTCAGAAAAATAAGGAGAAAAAATGGCAAAGAGAAAAGTCTGTGTGTGGCGTGAATATGTAGCTGTAGCTGGAGGTTTTGAAAAAATAATAATTACGCATTCTCTATGTAGTAAAATGAAACATTAAGGAAAAAAAGTTACAAAGAAGCAATATGCATGTTGATATCTACCGAAATTCGAAGGAACAGAGTATCTCCAAATTCAAATATCTGTCGAACTTAAAATACTGAATCTTATATAAGACAAGTAGCTAACAGGATTACATGCAAAACTTATCTTAAGTTTTGACTTTTACTTAATCAGTTTATTTAGAATATATTATGACAATGGTATAAGAATTCCTATTATTTAAGATCCAGGGTGAACAAATAATATTGACATAAACTTTATTCTCGTAAATTTACCTGCTGTTGCTTTGGCTTTAAATACATTACTGTTTTAATTGTTTTAGTTATTATTTTAAAGTTTTTTACTTCGTACAACCTGAAAATCTTTATGCTTTTAAATCTGAAAATTCAAAAGACTTAATTTAAAAATATTTTAATTAATTTCTTTTGTTTCATTTACAACTAATGGCATTTAAAATAATGATGAAAGAAAAAGCTCAGTTTTCCCCTTTATATATTTTTCATTTAATAAAGTAATATTAAATATAGCTTTGTTTTATACCTGAATCTACAGCGGATCGTTTCACGAGCCTAATAATCACGTAAAATAGTGATTTGAGCTAGAAGACATGTAATAGGTTTTATTGAACTGATGATAAAATACCGTCCCCCTTGAAGTTTCTCCTATACAGAAACCACCAATCGAGCATTATGATAGTGAAGCATCATCTCCACTGATGAATTTCTTGCCAACGTTAAGAAGATGCTTATGCTCAAGAACAGAGTGTCCCATGGAAGTGTTTATCAGCTCCTAATCAGTCTGAAGTTGGTTCACGAAAATCTGTCCTCAAAGGACCCAGATCAGTAACCGGAAAATGTGGCAGTTATTAAAGTTATTAACGGAATGAAAGGACGCAACTTCCAACTAAGTTTCTGTTTCCCTGGTTTCTCTTAAGGGGGCAGTGGACGACGATGATTTTAGCAAAAATCGACCAAAAATTAGGAAGCAAAAATTCTTATGATAATATTTTACGGTTTTAATTTTATCATCTACAAAAAACCTCTCATTATTTTTAAAGAAATCATTTTTAAAGAAGTTATAAGCATTTGAATAATCTTGTTTACCTTTTCAGTGAGTAAAAAGTTAAATAAAGATTTGAGAAACGTTATTTTACGTTATTTTAATTTCCGTAACTAATACATTTTACTGTTAGTAATGTATGAATGTGTAAGACATGAAGACAGAAATTTATTCAAATTTGTTTCAATGTGCTTCTACGGATGACTCATTCAGATATAATATATTCCCAATAAGTATTATATCATGCTATTTTTTCAACATACCATTGCTGAAAATAATACACCTAGACCTCATTCAATGATAAAAACCAAATTAACATGTGTTTTATCCAAAGTACTACCAGTGTATCAAAGACAAATTTTATCCAAAATATTCAAATTTCGTTTTATCCAAAATACTGCTTGTGTATCAAAGACTAGCTAGTAATGAACTTATAGCAAGATACATAGAAAAAGAGAATACACCAAAGAGTGTATACCAAAGAGTGTATACACCAAAAAGAGAATACACCAAAGAGTGTATACACCAAAGAGTGTAACAAGAGTTTACATAGTGTTATTCGGCAGAGCTGCCTCCAGTAAATATTTGTATCGAAATAATGGCTGCTATTACAGTAATTAGTAACTTTGTATTTCTTACTATTCTTCGACTTTATTAGCAGAAACAAATATCTATTCATACGTAAAACAAGGTTAATATATTTTATATCAAAGCAAATAATGCATTAGGACATACTAACATGTAACTAGTAAAGGTAGGCGCAAAAATAGTCTTAAAAATGTATTCTCATATTGAAATTTTGTGATTGTTACATCTTCAAAATGCTACATGCGATTTAGTTTATGTTCAAAATAATTGTAATTTGTAATTTAGATTCCTGTTTACACATGTATCAAAACTCAGTATGCATTTTTGAATGCAAATTCTTAAAGGGGATAAAAGTCCAATTAAAGTGTACTAAAGTGGGAAATTTTAGGGATACGTAAAAGAAGGATTAATTAAAAATTAATATTTTATGCAATTCACTAATTGATAACAAATTGTGTCTGTAAAGAATTTTCAATAAAAATAAAGCAAAAATAACAAGTTAAGTCGTATGGAGCATTTGGAAAAAAAATGAAAAGGGAATTTAACAAAAAAAGAATTAAATTGCAATCAGTCAGAATTTATTTTTAAAAAAATGAAATATCAAATGAATTTTGATATAAATAAGCTAAAATACATATGCATGCAAAGTTTCATATCTCTATAACAATAACTTTAAAAAATGTATTTGAACGTCTACTGTTCAAATCATTTTCTCTCTGCCTTCGAAAAGTCATTCTTCCCTTTAAATAGTCTTGATGTATTTTGACATAATTTACTTCTGCAAACCAGTTGAACTGTATTCAAGCAACAAGAAAAGGAATTGCGTTGCTACTCAACGAAATTCTCCACAAGATGATGTAGTTTCTAAGGCTCCTTTCAGATGGTGGTATAAATGTCATAGAGGTGTAGTCATAAGACATAAAATGCGTAGGGTCTAAGCCCCAGTTAGTTAAAGAAGCTAAATTGGCTCATGTGTGGATGTGTTTACAGCTTTTCCGCTCAATAGTTTTTGAGCAATCGGTCTGATTGTTCAATTCTTATACCAAGTCGACAATAAAGTTGAAAACATCGAATTTTTTGCTAAAACCCCTACACCAGTTTTTGTAGCGTAGCAATGTCTGGTTATCTAACAACGAAGCTTAGTTTAATTAAATATGACATTTATACAACTATCTGAACGAAACCTAAGAACTACTTAAGACTACATTTTACACCTAACTAGCCCTGGTGTGAGCATTGCTAAACAATTATATCATATGAAGATGAGTACTTTTATTCGGATTTCAGTATAAAAGTACGATGAAGCCAGTGAATTGTAAATTATATTCTGTAGCCGCTTAATTTTTTGTTGAGGAAATGAACTTCTCTCTCACTTTGAAGAATTCTTTTAATGCTGTATGGATTTGAAGAAGTTTCATCAGTAATTACATATTTTTCTTCTTTTGGATGTAACAAATTTTGAATGTTATCTTGCTGTTTTCTAGTGTACTGAAATAAATCATGCGGGAAATTCTGAACTAAGTTTATATGCTACTAATGCTCTATAAAGTAAAATCTTTTATAGCAGAATAACAGTCATAGGGTTCATAGAAGAGTTAACACGAGAGACATTGTTTCATTAGCTTAGTGAAAGGGAAATACTTATCTAGAGCTTAAGTTATATACTTAAGAAGTAGAGATATTTTGTTAAATAATAAAAATAATCCAAAATATTTGTTACCAGATAAAAGCTATCAGTATTTTAAAGATTAAGTATTGATTTTCTATATTTTACAACTAGCTGAAAACATTTTACGGTAGTTATCGTTTTCTGTTATTAATGAAAATAAACATATTTCACGTGAGTTAGATAATAATTATTGAAAGGAAATTACATCCCTCAACGACTGGTACATTATTTTTGACATTTGATCATACAAATTTTATCCACTCGTTTTAAGATAGTGCTTTTTGTCCTTGATGGCTCTTTACATATTTTCACAGTTCATTTCCAGTTTTTTTATTCTCCTTGTTTTCTACCCATCTTCCTATTTTTGCCATTCTGACGTTTCATGTTAAGAGGACTAAACATCAAGGAAGTCTAGCAGAGCGTAACATTCTAACATCCCAAGTTTCAAAACTTACGCTTCAACTATTTCAATGTGAGGGACCTTTAGGGCGGATATTTAATAACAGTCAGCGCAGCGGAACGAAAGGGGATTCTTTTTCCGTATTGGCTACAATGGAGTCACGTGACTATTCCACATACACACTGCCTTCTCTTCTCCTATGACGCCGGAAAATTTTTTTTTGTACACTATAGTTTATCTTTTCTTTTTCCTTTTTGTAAGCGTTTGTGTTTTCTGGAGAATTTCGGAAGTGATTCTATATACATTGTAGAACACAAAGAGAGTATAAAAAACACGTGACAATTCATTCTTAGATACACTGGCCTGATAATCTCTTCAAGTATTCAGACAGATATTTTTAGTCACCAAAAGTTTGTTCGCTATCTTTGTTACATTAATCCCAAAAGGTTTCGACTCATTGCCAAAGTTGTTCATAATTTGACAAGAGACTTAACCTTTGACTATTGATTGTTGTGAAATAACTTCGGTTGAATTTTCTTTAATTTACCCCAAGAGAATTTAGCCTGCCAAGACTGATAAAAAATATGCTTGACCGCATTTACTTGCATTTTATTATTCTTTTCTGACACACACGACAACTAATTTATTTTTGTAGAAAGAAGCTTCAAATTTTTCAAGATTTTGATAAATAACAGGCGTAAGTAATGCATTTTTTATGCAGGCTGCGGAATTTCCTCAATGTTTTCATTAGTGTATACTGAAAAAAAATGCATTTTGTTAATCAAAATTGCTTGGTATGACAAGAAACTAATTATAAAATATGAGAAAACTTATTTTCTTTCCGTTAACAGTTAATTAATATTTATCACTTAATAGGTATCAGCCGGTAAGCATGTTCCATAATTACAAAAAAACTAGTTTTTTTTTAATCCTTTAGAATGGCTTCTGTTTTGCATTGTAGGAAACTAATTTACGAACAGAATCTATTGACACACCTTTTGATGCATAAAATTATCTTATTAAAGGTGCCTCTATTTTCAATAGCCATTGAACAACGGCAAATTTATTACTTTCTTGTACGAACTAAAGGGAATATTATAATCACAAAAAATTTCGAGCATCATATTTCAACAGAAATATCCATTTTGACTGTTCCCTAATCCATTTGTCGAATTTTGGTTTTGATATCTGCACGTAGGGACAGAATAACTGACTAATTTTTCCAAAAAGGATTGTAAAATGAGTTTAAAATGGCTTCAAAAGGGATCTGTTCATGACGTATGTATACATTTCGCACGTATGCACGTATATATTTCGAATAACTCAGAAATGATTAGCTGTAGACAAATGTCAAGTTGAAATTTTGTATATGGGACTGTTAGAACGTTTAGTTGTGCACCTCCCTTTTTATTGTAATCGGTAGTATCAAACTTGTATATATATATATAAGCACATATACATGCACAATTAAAGAAATTAAATAATATTCTCAGCATAATTGAAGATTCAAAACTTCATTCTTTAACTGAAATTATAATTATTGTTTAAAAATTATGAAAATTATGATTTAAAACCCCAGACTGATATGTTAGTCAGCTATTCACTCATCTAAAATGAAAATATATAATTGATTGGTCGATTTACTCCAAATAACTTTCCATATAGGTAATATATATCAAACAGCTAAATAAATAATTCTTTAGATTGTGCTTAAGTTGCGGCGGACCGCAAAAGGATGAGAAAATGTGTGCGTGTTCCCCGCAAGTTACTGCTTTCAAACTTTGACGATGTGTCAGACTACATTCAAGTAACTGACTGGACGCTGTGCATAAAAATTTTAATAATAAAAATAAACTGAAGCAAAACAAGAAATAATTTTCATTATAAGAGTATTAGATTAACAAAAGTGAAGAAAATAATATCACAATTAAGTTAGCAATATTTTATAGATAAGGTGCAGTTACTTACCTTCCTTTTTCTAATCTTTTTTTAGATTATACTTTTCATGAAAAATTGCTAGTAAAAACTTTATAAAAAATAATTTATTAATGACCTTTGCTAGTTAACTATGCCGGTTTAAAATTCTGTTAAGCATTAAGTTGCATTAATTTTCTATGCTTAAGTTACTTTCTTACTTTATCAGCAAAAATTTATTACTTAATAAAAATATGAAAGTAAAAATTATCATTTTTTTCCATCTTGCGCTCACAAATCATTATGGGAATATCCATTTATAGTTATTAACGCCTGGAAAAAGCATGTCTGCGATGTTATTGTCATGCGATGATTTGTAGATACTTTGTTTTTTACCACGATATTTTCGACGACGATGTTTTTAAACTGCGAAGTTTTTGAACCGCTTTATTTTCGATGACGATATTTTGTACCACGATGTTTTAGAACTGCGATGTGTTCTCTTTGCGATGTTTACCCCCACGATGTTCTGTAGCACGACGTTTTCGCCTTGCGTTGTTTTCTCCGCGACGTTTTCGCCTTGCGTTGTTTTCTCCACGACGTTTTCGTCTTGCATTGTTTTTGCCGCGATGTTTTCGACTGTAACCAATAATATACTGTACAGGAACTATTAGTGTTTTAAGAAGTTCAATATTTTAAAGATCATACAGGCAATCAGTTAATTGATAAGAGAGCTCATCAACCAAATTTTTCCAAATACCAGACACGTTAAGTGATAAATTATTAATGAGACCAAATTCTTAGCATACTATAAGATATGCTTATTGAACTGCATCACTACCTTAGCCGAAATCTTAGTTTGAAGTATTGTTGTAAAAAGAAGTACCTTTCGTTTGTAATGTTATTAGGTTACTTTGATGCTTGAGACGTGAAAATGAGCAATGTCCTCCCCGGGACTCTCGAATACGCGCCGAGTGTGCTACCGTTGCACCACTAAGGTATGCTAGAAGGAGGGAGAAAATACCTTATAAACTCCATATTTTAATGGGCGAATGGGACGTAGGGGAGGGGACAAAATTGCCAAATCCTGTGGTGAATCATCCTACACTGCCTTTTAGTTGAGGCACCACTGTAGATTAATTAGGATATTTTTGAAGCAGGATATGTTGAAAATGCGCAATGCTCTCGCCGGGACTCTTGCTTGGACGTCTAGAAAACGCGCAGAGTGTGCTAGCCGTTACACCACGAAGGCATGCTAGAAGGATTGAAAAATTGAAACGTGATAGGTGAGTATGTTCTTGCTTTAATAAAAACATACTTTGATACTCTAGCAAAAGAACTTTCACATATCGGCATAATTTCTAAAATATTGTAGTACAGCATACACTAATAATGGGTAATGGGAGCTCTTTTGTGGTTATACAGACATGGCTGTAACAATAACAAATAATATATTTATTGTAAATCGAGAATGGCTGATTTATTTAAACTTAGGTTCAAATGCCCATTTCTAGAAGTTACCTCTACGTGTTGTGGAGTTATCGCCTTTATTTAATTATTACTGTGGACGCAAGAACAGTTCAAAAGTTATTACAAATCTTTCATCCTCAGAGCTGGTGGAGGCTTGACTTAAATTATTATAAAACGAATTACTCACTTCTCGTGAAGAGCGAATTGCTAGAACTCTACGGGATTTTAGCTTGGCTACAACTCCGGCACTCTGTGTGAAGTTACAGTAATAACCGAGTCGGATAAACAAAGAATAACTAAGTTTCAGCGCTTGTCAACCGTGACAACGTCAGTCGTCTCCGTCTATTCGGATCAGTTGCTCTTCAGGGATACAATAGCAGTTAAACTTCTACTCCAAATCGTACCGCCTACGAAGTCCTGCTCATTTTAACCTATGCCGCTTGCCTGGATTTCGCAAGCATGTGAAGAAACAAGGTATACAGGAAAACATCAGCATTTGCTAATTGTTAGTAAAACATAACTCAGATGTCCCCCTATAAATGATAGTGAAGGTAATTTGCTGCAAACAAATGTTATGATATTTTTGCAATTCTCGTTATTTGTTCCTTCATTTTTGCATGTGGAAATTATTATAAGGTTAATGTTTAGTTGGGAATATCATTGGTATTAGAGATTCATATATAAAAGTCAGCTAGTTGAAATTCATCAAATGCACCAATATAATTTATCTTTGTCATTACTGAGGTAAGAAAATATATTCATTTTTAATTATTTGCTTAAAATCAGTAATTACATTTTAAAATATACCGTGAAATAAGAAGAGCTACGTTAAAAATATCTGCAGCTATAATTTCAGTTCAGTTTCATGGCAAAAATGTATTTGAGAATTTCACTCGCTTTCAGAAGAATTTAAATTCAATTTGAAGAATTATATAAAACACAAAACACCCTATTATGCTAATAAAATGCTATTCAAAACTTCGCTATAAATAATCACTTGCAGTATGATACATCCCATTTTTATTAAAACCATTTCAAAGTACGAAGGAAAACTATGCAAAATATTTATATTTATGCTTGAGGAAAATGTGTACATTCACACACATCATTCAAGTAATGAAACGCAATAATTAATGCAAAGTAAAATTATTGACTAAAGCAAGAAATAGTAGAAATTCTCGAAATAATTGCAGTACCAAAGGGAAAAAAAGCTGTAAAAATATCTGACTGAAAAATTCAAAATAAACCAATTCCTTAAGAGAAAAAGAACAAAATACTTCCAGATGGCATTCTAAACTTCACAGGAAATAGCTTCAATCTAAAGAACGAATTTGAAACTTGCGTATGTTGCATTTCTTTCATTCGGAGGAGGAAAGTTTTTGACTGTTTGGGGGAAATATCTAAAACAGCTTTTACCAATTTTGTTTTTTTACCCTTACATTCAACGAGATAAAAACAAAATGTTTGCAACAAATGGAACTTAGGATGAATTACAGTTAATCTTTCAAAACTTAAGTTAAGAGCTATATAATAATTTGGTAATTTAAGAAGTAATTTAATAATTTGGTAATTTTGTATCTGAAATAATTAAATGTCTTTTACCACAAATTTTGTATACTACTCAAATTAATTAATTAAGCCTTTACACCAAATGCATAACAATACTACTCAAAACTAGCCCTTCCAAAATTCTGCTTTAAATAATTTACTCGTATCGGAAACTTTTTGATGCACGTTCGTATCAGCTATCCATGTTTCACTCGTGCTCCTCTCTATCAAATCTCAAACACATTAAAAACATATGTGAAGTTCTGAATTTGGCAACCATCATACAGAGCAAAAACATTGAACATTCTTTATTTATAACAAAAAATAATGTAAACACAAGTGTGCAAAAATAAGAAACAGAAAAAATTACACATAGCAGCAAACATAAATTACCCTCAATTAAATTAAAAAAGATGCATGTTTAGAATTTAATATCATGTGTTAAAAATCGACGATCACCTATTTGTAATTATTCAGTATTTTCTTACTTCGTAGCATATTTGAAATTTCCTTTAATTAATATTTAATATGATATCGTTAATATTTCCACAAAAGTTTATCACCAAAATTTAAACATATGACTAATAACAGCAATGCACGTTCGAGCTCGCATAAAAGGAGCCTGAAGAGACCGCGATATTTGCTCGTTATAACTGAACGCTCTTGAAAATGGAATTCGTGAAAAAGTCATTAAAATTCACACATGTATATTACATTATATATACTTTACATATTTTTTTTTATTTCTGTACAATTCAAAACAAGTTGGTTAATTAGCTTCGAACTGCCTTTCTCTTTTTTGTGTTATTTTTCTTCAGAGAAGATTCATGGCCGAAAATAATCATAAATTGCAGCCGTGGCTTCGAAAAATGTTCTCAAAAGCCATTGGGTATACTGGGGGCGGTTCAATTGAAATTCTTCGCATTCGTTGTTATCATCTTCGCTTTCATTTTTCTTTTCATCTGCTTGAATTTCAGCTACAGTATCCTCGAGAGCTTATATCCGGGAAGTGATAATATTGGCGTCAACAGATACATGATTTCAAAATTATTCTCTACTCATTTTCAAATTTTCCAAGATGTCTACTTCTTCCTCTCTTAAGAAATGTTCAATTCAGTTTTACGGATGCAACTAGTAATGTACGTTGAAACAACATTTCCCCATGCAGTCATTCATTAAATGTATCACTTCGAGTACGTTTCATTAGCATTTGAGGTGGTTCCTATTTTTTTCTCTTTTATCGAGAAATATCAAAATCCAGTCCTTACGAACAGTATACGAAGTTTACGAAAGTTTGATTCAAACCTTCTGATGATTCCTTGGTCCATAGGCTAGATAATGCATGCAGAATTAGGCAGTAAAAATTCAATCCTCATCACCCACCAATATTAAAAAGGTCCGCCATTAGGTGTGTGCAGGATTTATCACTCGTCACCAACTTTCGGCTGACTTTGGAATGTTAATAAAATTTTTCCAAGAAATGATTAGCTGAGCTGGAGAAATGAAAGTCAATAGAAATTTTATTAATCAAAAGATACTGCTCGTTATAACTGTGGTGTGCTCGTTAAAAGCGATTTAGGCTCCCTTAGTCTTGATATTATACCAATCAAGCATTTTCGATTTCTTCGTTAAATTCGGGTTATCGTTGAATCAGGGTTTGTTATAAGCAAGTTGTAGTGCACTATAATTCTAAAACTTTTAAACAGTTAATAGCCACATTCTACTGGTTATCGAAAAATAAATAATTATTAAATAATTGTCAGCATAGAACCAGTTAAAGATAACATAATAATAATAAGCTACGTTATTTAACACCTAACAGAATTAAACTATTTTTTGGTGCTCATTTCCAGAAAAACAGAGGTTTAAGCAATGTTATGAAGAGCATGAGTCTGTGTTTGTCAGCAAATATTATCCTGGTTATATTATCATCTATTAAAATACATGTAAACGATAATCTTGCCATGTAGAAATTAAATATTTCACAATTCATTGTTTATTATATTTCATAACTGAATATTATCCTCTCATAAACTGTTTGCATGCTAATAATGTAATTTTTTTCCTTTAGATTTTCCTTTCTATATAAAGTTCTGAGAAGCATACTAACTATATCATGGAGGACTATTTAAGAAATCTTCATCGGTCATCAAAGATGGAATGGCGTATTTTGGATATTTATGACCGTAAACAACTCTCCTATGTACATCTAAATCATATAACGTCTCTGACAATTTTATGTTCCTAAAAAGCATAAAAATATTTTCGTTTAGAGAAAAATCTTTCAACATTTCCATTTCGTTTAGCAAGAGCTGAAGATTTTGCTTTTAAAAATAGGAAAATACAGTAATGCCTTTTCGAAAAAATATAGACATGCCAGGGAAAGCTCTCTGTCGTAAAACGCGCATTTTTATCTATTCTTTCTTATCTATACTTCAATTCCTCTCGCATTCTTATTCGAACAACAAATATATGTCTAGGCATTTATTTAAACATGCATGCACTTTATGCATGTATAATATGTGCATAATATAAGCATAACGGGTTAATCAAGTCGTAATAATTTGTAATTAATATTGTTTTAGTAATTTGAGTTTTATAATTATTGATGAAATTGCAAATAAAGCTTAGACCGGCAAATGAGGTGTGATTGCCGATGAGGGTCAATTCTTCAGAATTAGTATTTACCTAGTCAGCTTACATTAAATGACCTTGCAGTGTTCAGACTCTTCCTTAAGGCAATCGGATACTGAATGATACTTTTTCTATTTATAAGAATCTATTTGGGAAAAGAGTGGATCGCTTATGGAGGGTATGTCTACTTGGTATGATGTTTGAATTCATTGAATGTTTATTTCACAAGCTATACAAGTAATCACTTAACATTTTATATTTATTCTGAAAAAAAAAATTTAAATTTTAAAATTTTCAAAATATGATAATTTTGTTAGGTTTTATCAAAAGCATTTTTAATTTTCTAATTAATCAAAGATAAAATTCAGGACCCAAAACTTCTGTTTTTAAATATTTAAGAAATGTATTCTTTTTATTTATTGCCTATAACATATTTTTATGCAAGACGTTTTTATGACAAATGTATGTAGTCCATATTACTCTCAGTGACGTGTGCATGCCATTTGATATTTAGAGAAAACCTGTCTTAGAGAGACAGCAGAAGAATTCATTTAGATATATCGAGGTTTTAGCTACTGAAAATTTATTGGCGTAGTAAATTATGAAAGAATTATGGAACAAGTTCACACAAAACAGCAATAACAGTAGGAACTGTGCAATCTCAATACTCTAATAAGAGAAGGAATAACTATTTGGAATCTTATGAGCTGAACCGTCTGTTATCAGAGCAACAGTCAATAACATTTGGTACCGTTAATTGAAATTCCCGAATCACTGTGACTTTCAACAGATGCATATTTACGGCGCACATTTAATACAGACTTGAATCGCCAGAATAGATCGAAGAGTGCAAGTGGCAGGCTAAACATTAATTTAATAACGAAGGAAAGAAAGAGACATGCCATTTAAAAAACGCAGAAGTTATGGATGGAAAAACAACTTAGCTGTCAGGGATTTCAGAAGTAATACACTTCACTACCTGTTATGACAGAAAAGCGCATAAGTTTTTACTAGTAAAGATTTTAGTTGAGTACTGTACCTTTAAGGTTTTTAGAGTTGCCTGATTTTTCTGATTCTAAATGAAGTAAATTTAATTGGATTTTCCATCATCTTAACTTTTTAATTCTAAAATTCCATTTAAAGTTAGAAACTTTACCAACCCACAAGTCTGTTAGCGGCTGAGTGATAAACCGCTGAATATCAGCCGGATTAAATCCAAGTGGAAAGAGCGGGAAGCATAGAAAACGTTTGTGATTTTTTCAGTTATACCATGAACAGAAGCCAACCTTCCTTAAAACATTCTCCTCGTAGACATTTCTCCCCTTAGGCTGATATCTCTCCCACGCTTCGGTGTAATATAAATAATTATAATACTACCCAACTCCAGCATATTTATGTTTAATACATTCAGTTAACAAATATAAAAAACACTATAAAATTTACATAAACATTAAACTCAGCAGAAGAACAAAGGAAAAATCATGATTTTGTAGATATATTAGGTGCTTTAGGAAGCAGGCAAGATGAAAAATAAACAACATCTTCGCCAGGTATTGAACCACGGGGCTTTGGAATAAGCGCCCAGCGTGCAGACCACCACACCACGAAGGCATGCTAGGAAGGCAGGAGAAATACCTTATATACTCCCCCATTTAAAGGGAGACTGGGGTTTTTAGGGGACCCGATCTCCAAATTCTGGGTGGGGAGAATCATCCACCACCCTTTTAGTTCGGCCGCCACTTGTAGAGACTTTATATCGTTTGGAAGCAGGTAAGATGAAAAAGGAGCAAAACCTTCGCCGGGAATCGAACTATCGGCCTCTGGAATACGCGCCCAGCGTGCGACAACCATATTACAAATACATGCCAAGAAGGCGGAAGAAATACATTACAACTTTAAAGAAAATTTTCTCTAATGCACAATAACAGACGTATCTGCTAAATATCTATACGTAGCATAAATTTGCTAATCATTACTCAGAATTATTATATCTTTTTATAGAACTGTAAATATTAAATGAACCTTTAGCAATTTCATTTCAGAAGAAAATAGTAATTTTGTAAGAATAATATAATTTTTGTGCAGATGTTATAATATAATGTTTGTTTTGTAACTATCTTATTTTAAGCTCAGTTATAAAGACAGATAAATAAGCCTCTCATCTAAAAATACACTATGAAACATGAATTAGCTAAATTATGTTTAAGATCGAAAGTAGGAAGTTAAGAATTCTTCAAAAATTATCGAGAAAAAAATTAGGCCTTCTTCTTACCATGAAGATGTAGTATAAAATCAATTCTGATCACCTTGGAGAATTTTGTCACTTGTTTCTTGTAAGTCAAAGATTAATTCTTAGACTTCAAAGAAAAGCATCCATATGTTGTTCTTCTAAACTATTATTTTGAATAAATGCCACTCCCCACAAGAAAACGAGAGGAAAAAAAACGAAAGGAAATGCATTATAGGGTAAGAGGAAAACTCTTAAATAAAAATGCAATTATTATTATGGATAGTAAATCATATGAAAGGAAACTACTTCTTTTATCCAATACCACCAATCTTTATTAATGACCCCGCATGTATTGAAAACATACTTCGAAACGTAAGAAATATCACCATACTCATCATTGTATGATCATTATAAAGAGGCATTTTTACTATCATTTCTTTTAACCGCAGGTTTTGGGATATTAGTGCTAGTACTTTAAAAGTATAATATTCTACAAACTCATCTGCGCATACTTGTGTTTACTCATTTACAGTTAAAATATGCTATTCGTCCATTTGAAAAAGCAAAGGTAGTTAATGAAATTTTAATTTAATTTTTTTAAAATTTACATTTTAAGATTTGAAGAAACAGTTATATAAAATGTTCTAAATCATATTCATACTATAAGGGTATATCATCTAGAAAATCTTTGCCATTTGAAAGCAGTATGAAACATGCAGAAATATATGAAAGAATAATCATACACGTAATTTTCATTAAATAGATTTCAGCATTAAACAATCTCAGTCTAAAAAAGTAGAATTAAACAGAGTTATTAACAGAGCATTTATCAAAATCTGAGATGCTTGTCTTACACAGGGTTGTCAAACAAAAGAAACAGATGTAGAATTTATACATTTTTTTTTCAGATTGAATAGCTTTTGTAAAGAAAATCGTATGAAATTCAAAAGTCCTAAAGAAAGTAAAATTGCATTCGGAGAACAGAACTTTGAATAGCAATTATACTTAACCCTTTGACTACTAACGGGACATATGTGTCCCACTAAAAGTTAAAAAATTACTGCTGTGTTAAGAAGTACTTAGAATCTCCTGAATGTTGGGGATCATCTTCCTGAGCTTTAAAAATCAAGACACCTCTGTGCTCATTGTACACAAATGAACATAGAGAAAAAAACAAATATGAATTGCCGAATGTGTAATGTTGAGTTATGCAAAGAATGCCTTATCCTGTACCATACGATGTAAAACCCATTTCATATAATAAAGCTTTCCAGAATAATACGTGTGCTTATAGAAAGTTGATCGGTATGTGTGAGACATATGTATCATACAACTAATTACGGCTGGGCTATATGTGTTTCGCTTAGAACCGTTAACTCCAAAAACTCCCTTTGGCTTGAAACCCATTTGTCAAAAATATCACAAATGCTAAATTTGTCTTACTTATGACATATTTCGTTCACTTGAAAAAATGTTTTTTTTTTTTTTTTTTTTTTAAATCGTATTCAAAGGGTAATTATTTCAAAGGGTTTATTTATTTAGTATTAACTAAATAAATAAACATAAAATAATTTTAGTTCCCAAAATACGAAACAACTCCATAATACAAACTCATAAGATTATTGAATTTCTTTTATTCTGGAAAGCCAAATTTTCTAAATTTTCATCATAGTAACAGCTTTGTTATAAAGCTCTGTTTGACATGATAAAGAATCTGGTTGGAATCAAAGAACAAACTTACGTTCTTTGATTTAATAGTCACATACACCATATAAAAAGAACGCCGTATAGTGTCCTAAGATTTGCTTATTGTGTCCTCGTTCTTCTAAACTGGGTTCTATGCCTGTTTGGCGTAATTTTTCTTTAAAACACAGAGAAAATTGAGTTTTAAAATAATAGAACAGCCAAGTAAAGATGTTTTCCTTTCCTAATGGAATATGGATACTTACGTTATAAATGTTGTTGATTTTACGTAGGATATCGAATGGAACCAAAATGTTCATTCTTTATATCCATCGTTTGTTCATTATAGCAGGTTTCGATTTTATTTCGTAAGATGATAGAAACGAATATCATTCTTTATCGAACACACCAAAAGCGATACATAGAACGATTAAAGCATCAATAATGAGAATAAAAAGAACGCAAGAAACAGTATGGAAAAGAATTTTAATGCAGAAGCGTCGCTTTAAAAACAAAGAGAGGAGAGTCCAAGACTTTCTGACCGCGATGCCCTATCGGTTTAATTCATGTATTACTTAGAAATATGTGAGTAGATGTAAAAATCATGTATTACTTAGATGTTTTAGTTAACGAATGTTCACTCTATTATTTCCAAGTGCTTTCAGTGAAAGAAGCAATTGAAACAAATATCAAAATAAGTAGAGTTTTTTTTTTCTTTCAAAGCCTTCGTCTAATGGATTCACATCCAATTCAATTTCACTGAAGAAAAAAAGGAGAAGAAAAGAAAAATATTTTTCAAGCACCTTTTATCATTCGATGATGAACTGAAAAATGTAAATATTTAATATTACTAACGTAATATTTTTTTCATCAAAAAATATATTTCATAGTTCTTTGAACGTGTATTGTTTAGATTCTTTTCATAGTTGCACTTTTCTAATACAGCTGAAGAAAATATTTATCAGAGCTTGACACACAATAGCAAGTTTTGAAGGTAAAAATTGTATAGTTTCAGCTATCAAGCAGAATACGGCAGAGAAAACAATTTCCTCGAATTTGATCCGATAAGATCGTAAGAACAAACTTATCGCTCAGTATAAGTTACAATTTTCGGATTCCGTATTTGAATACATAGTTCAAAAGTTTGCAGAAACTCTACAGTAAAACGTCACTAGCGGTAGACGTACGTGTGTAAGGTGATCACTTTTATCATTTCCGGGTACGAAAAATTTACCAGCTCTCATAAATTCATTGCATTTTCTATGGAATAAGCCTTTTCACATGTGAGGGGGCAGGAGACTTTTCTTTTTTTTAAAGTCTAAAACTTCGTCAAAGGGTTTGTTTCCCAAAATAGAATTTAGAAGCTACAATCGAATTTTTAGGCTTAATTATTATTCATATATAATTTATCTGCTAAAATTGTGATTCGCTTACATAAAGGAAGTGCATGGTGGTTTGTTTTTAGGATTCCAGTGCCCTCCGGCTAGAATTATGATTTATCTCCAGATCTGAGATTAACGTCGCCCGTGCGTCTGGCGCAGTTTAAGAAAAAGCATTCTCTAACAACACCTGGTTCTAATTATCAAATAAAGATTTCGCCACTATATAAGAAAGATCGCATGCGAAATGTATAAGAAGCTACCTGATATTTTGGGTTTAAAATCTCGGAAAACTCAAAGTGTTTTTTTTTTTTTTTTTTTTTTAATGTTATTTTATTTATTTATTTATTTTATTTATTTATTTATTTATTTATTTTGATTAAAAAAAGATACTTTTTATTTATCATAAAATTCTTTACAATCTTTGTCTATGCTTGCTGTGTGGTGAGGTATAAAGTTAATATTGTTTGGTAAATTAATGACGTTTCTGCGGACTTTTATCTTTTTCTTTTTTACGTCTTGTGAAACTCTTTTTCTCTGATCTATGATCATTTTAAACGAAATCATGCACCTGTTTGCGTTTTGCTTTGTCACAGTATCTGAATTTTCTGTCCAGATTTGGTTACATTGCCTTTTTGTCTGGTGGTGCTTTTTCATCCTTGGCAACTATGTGATTTAATTTTTATGCTTTCTGGACTATCCAACCATGGCAGAAGGAAGAGGACTCTCAAATATCTCAATGCAGCTTTATTGCCATGTTCCTTTGTAAACGGAATCACTTTCAAATTAAACTTTACCACAAAATGTTAAAGTTCTGCATTATATTTGAAGAAATTAAATAATGAAAAATCGGCATAAATGTATGTATATTTCTCGCCTTGTGATAAAACAACGATATCTACAACCATCCAGTTTTGAAAGACGTAATCCTACTGCGAATATGGGCATCTGAAATCCCAAATTTGAAATTTGGAATTTGTTTTATTAGCGATTTAATATTTTGGAAAACTTTAACGAATTTTTGAGTAACAAACTCAACGATTTAAAAGCGAGCAATGGCAACACTCTACGAAGGGGGGGAACCTTTTTATCTACAGCGCGTCAAACTGTGTATCGGAAATTCTGAAGATATGTTCATTTTAAATTTATTCTGAGACATTGCTATTGAAGTCAATTTTATGATTTAAGTGCAAAGAACATGACATTTAATAAACAAAGGTAAAACACAAAACGTTAAAAAATGCCCCTTTGGACGTAATTTAGAATCAGATTTTTTTGTCTTCAATATTTTTAATTTCGTGGAAAACAAATATTTGCAGAAAGGGTAGCGCATGGGCCAATTAAAATAACCGTAGACAACACCTGAGTGTGTAACTCAGCGAGCACGAAGAAATACCTCGTGTCGTTGCGTGGCGAAGTCGGGAACCTCTCCTCCCACAGGATATTGCGATGTCAGCTTGCGCTGCTGCATTTTATGTAGATTTGTATTTCGAGGAATTGAATATCTCGTTAATATCTGTATTAATATCCATGTAAAAGGTATCTCCTATTTCTGGAGCCCGATGTTTGGCATAAATGGGTTCCTTATCCATGTTAAAATACGGGAGACGAGGAAAGATATATATATGTCTTTTGCTACATTTCGAAATGTTAGCGAAAAGTCATATCATATGCGTCAAACTTGAAATATTTGATTTTAATTCAAAATGTTGAGAGAGCCAGTCTATGAACTTTCAACTGCTTCCAGGAATAGCAGACGCGATAAGCCAGATATGTGTTTCCCGATGCATGTTTTGAAGGGGACTGAGAAATAATATTTTACATTCAAAATAATCTATTCAAAAAATTTGACTTTTTTAAGGGAAGAGGGCGTATGTGCCATCAGGTAGCATATATTCAAAGAGAAATGGTGGTGAAAAAAGTAAGATTTCCAATAATATTTGATAATCTTTAAGTACTAGTTTATCCTAGCACGTCGCTAGGAGTTATTTAAAGTCTGTCGTGGTTAAGATAAGAAAGATCGTGTTGGCTGTTCCAACAAATCCTAGACATGTTTTATTGAATTATGTCTGAGGAATATGCAGTCGAAAAATCCAAGCTTGAATAAACACTAATGGAAACAAAATATCCAAAACAATTAGAGACATCATAAAAAGTCTACAATGCTTCAAAATTTTAAGCATGCTAAAGACCCCAATAAAGCACAAAAAGGCATTAAATTATCTGCGTGAAATACATGTTCAAGTGATGTAAACGGATCATACGGATACCTTACGCCTTTGCATTCTAGTTACATTTGTGTAATTAGGTTACCGTATATGTTCATTTCTTTTATTGCCTTTCTTCTTTAAAGTATGTCGAACTGCACAAAGTCTTAGAAATTTAATTTAGATCCTCGAGAAATAAGAGAAAAGTTAGTTACACAGACTCTTCTCATTTTCTTTTCCCAATACCGATCTCCATTTACTGGAGAGTGGAATCTGAAACTTTCTTGCACCTATCTGATTTTTTTTATCTTAGAGAAGGGAAACACTGCATCTAATTCATATTTGCCTTCCAGAACCAAATAATGTCAAAGCCAGCCTTCCTTATCTCCAGGGATTTAACCTTCACTTACAAGGGTCTTATCCACAGTAATCCTCCTTTTCCTTATCCATACTAAATTTTTATATTTTCTTCCGCTTTCTGCTCTTTTTGTTTTAGTTTTCTTACTTGCTTTCTTTCTCAACTCAGTATATTCCCTTAGGCTTGTCGTTAAGTATTTATCGAGCATTTTCCTTAGTTTTCTTATTTCAAGAAGGAGTCGGTAGCCGTTAGCCTGGTCGGCTAAATGTCGGACCTGGGAATTGGAGCACAGTTTAATGTTTCAAGTGAAGAAATGATTGAAGATCCGCAATTTTAACGATAAAATACGTATATTTCAATCTCTACCATCATTTATTGAAGTGAACCGTAATAAAAATTTTTATAGCTGAAGTGTGTTTTTTTATATTTCCTTTTTATTACGCTAGAATTTACACCTTTTAATATACCTTTACTGGGCTAAAAATATGAAATTAAGTTTTCGAATTATTAAGAAAGGCCTTTAACTTTTACTACAGGTTTTTGATAAGAATATATTAAATTTGATAATATTGAAAAGACTTACTAAAAATAATATACGCTTTTTTAGCGGCAGAAGTAAATACTGGAAAGGATTTTTATTGTTCTGATAAACAGATTTTCAATGTGTAGCGGTTGTAAATATAGTTTACAGGAATGAATTACGTTTATTGACAGCAAATAATACAGTGTTATCATCAGTTATTTGCTTTCTCGAGTTCATCTATTAAATTTGAAACTTTATAGGATACAACTTATTTCATTGCAATTCATTGTTTGAAATTTGCAGTACAAATTTAAATAAAGTCGTATATAATATTACACATAAAGTCTAATGGCGAAAAAAACGAATTCTAAAACAGATTTCATTTTTTAATTTGCCACATGTCATAGTTCAGATCTATAAATACCTGGGATCAAATTTTGATTTATGTATTCTTCAAATAACTGGGAGCTTTTGGAATGACAAACAAAATGCATTTCAGACAGTAACATCGTTCTTTAGCAAGTGTTGTTAGCAGAGAAATCGTATTAGCAATCTTATAGTAATTTACAATATGCCATAATGACTGAGTCATCTAATGACCCAAATACTGCTTTTTTATAAATAAGTTGTGATGATGATTATTGTCTACGAATGAGAATTAAATATACGGAAGCAGCATATTTTGCACAAATGAGAAATGAGAGAGATAACAAACAATCAAATTCTAAGTCCAACTATCTTTGGAAGGGGCAGCAGAGTAGCCTTCATTTTCAATTCAAAACTAAAGAAAAACCTATAAATAAAATTATCATACTAACACTTAAAACGAAATATTATTTCATCTTACGTGAACTTTTATCATTTGCTGAAATACGTATCGAGATTCAATAAATAATATCCCAAATAGTATTTCTGCATACCCTAAGATCATGAACTCCCAACAAGGGAAGCAAAAAACAACTTCTGGTAACTTTTAAAAAACAATCAACACCAACTTCAACTATAAAAGTGTTACAAAATTTAGAGAAGCAGTGAAGTTTGAAATGGTTAATAATATATAATTTTTGAATATTCGAAAAGTAACAATAAATACATTTCATGTCGAATCTATCTTTTATATTTTTTACTTACAGTTTTAATTTTATATTTTGTGAATACATTATGTTATTAGTATAACATGAAAACGGGGTATATGGTCCGCACCTCTTAAGCAAAGGTATCACCAGAGCCATAGGCTAAGAAATTTGAGTGTTCGAATAATATAAAAAGTAGAGATAAATTTGAATGCACAGCAACTTATCTTATTTATTGTTCATTCCAGTGCTGCGTAGTGTATTCATTTATACACATGTATTGGCTCATCTGCAGCATAACAGCATTATCATGAAATGTGCATGAGGAGATTAACTGAAACTAGCCTGTTTAGCTTGTGAAAATCATTTTGCATTTGGTTTTACAGCATTTTTTTATGTTTCAAGATAAGGAAATATTAAATTTTATTAAAAATATTGCTATCATGAAACAAAAAATACGCTAGTTTTTGTTGACTGCGCACGCGATCTTGTTCAAAAAGACAACCAAAACACCTAAATGCCCTCTTCTTATATTAGCTTGTGTGCTAGGTTTACTTCTGTAAACTCTTAAGAAGTGATTTATTAGTTGTTGGTTGGAAAATAAAATATGAGGAAATAATAAAATAAATATATAAATATAACAATTGATACGTAAAATAGTGCACATATTATTAATTAAAACAGATGAAAACAAAAAAGAAAGAGTTTGCACATAAAACAAAAGAAAAGAAAAAACATGAAAAGAACGGAAAAAAAAAACCTCCCAGAATTACACAATTTTGTTATTAAGTCATCATGTCCAGAAAAATATTTTTCAGTATCTCTCGTCTCTGACAGTAACGTTGAGCAGCCTATATACAAAATTGTATTACCGGCTGAAGTCACCTCTGCTATTAAATTTGACAATAAATATAGAAGAAACAGTTATACCCACATCAGCAGATAGAGTAATTATGTAGATAACTATTACTGATAATAGTAAAACATTTCTAATTAATTATGATGAAATGATGAAAAGGAAGTAAAACCTACGGCCCTATATCTAAAAGATACCAAACTGGAAAATCGGCTTTTTAGTGCAGCAAACACGACGAAGTACAGACAAGTGTTATTGGTTTGACTCAACATTGGTTAAATTATTCTAAATTATTGTATGTTGTGTACTGTAAACCTTGTTGGGTTTTTCTAACTCTAATAGTATTTGGAGTTTAGATATTAGAGATTGGAAGAATTTAACGGTAATAATTAAAAACCCATAGTTCTTTTAAGTCATATATGGAAGCGAGACCTATGTACGAAACACAGAAAAAACAATTGTATTATTAATAAAGACCTCGAAGAGCTGACTCAATGTCAGGGAAATTTTGGAAAATGGTTTTAGAACGGTTGTTTAACATTACACGTATGCTGTCAAAAATGCGCTAGCTTTTCGGAAGCATATTGAAGATATAAATACTAGTTAAAATGGTAAAATTTTATCTCACGTTAAATTATTAGGTAAATATGATATATTTTGAAGCAAGGTTTTGAAATGCCAGTAGAAAGGGCTAGATAATAAATGCATCTTCCTCTTGTTTTTCGTTATTTGACACCTCTCATGATCTATCGAAGAGGGATCAAATGAGTGCAGTTTTAAGACATGTTCGTATTGCAACAGATGATAACCATAAATTTCGTATTGCATAAATGATAACCATGAAACCCATAAATTTTATAATTAAAATTTTCTTGAATTTTATGCTGTAAAGGATCATTCTTCAAAAGCATTAAAATAACTCATTCTCAGTTTCTTGAAAGAAAATAAATTCCCAGTTAAAAATGTCAAACACATGACGACGCTTATGTTATGAGTGGTGCTAATGATGTCCTCCAACGAAAAGTAAGAAAATTCAGCTAAATGCAGAATATGTACTCTGCTCGTTGCACTACTTAAAACTTGTCTTTAATGACACTGTACGTGGTTGTAAGAAAATCACATAATTTTTTTATATATTACAAAATACAGATTCATTCCATGCAGAAAGTATAAACGGATGAAATATTTAATACATTTTACAGCCAAATCAGAAATATCTTAAAAAAAAAAACTAAAGTAGACTCATTTTTAGGTAGTATTTACTCGCTACATGCAGTAAAATTACGTTATGATGGCATCTGAAACTCAGTTTTAAAGCAATGAATAAGAACAGCGGGAAGAAAAAAAGAAGATATAAAATTTTGAATTTATTCCTATTTGTGTATTTACGCATAAGTGTTGACTGAAATAAATTGCATTTCGTCAGCATTGTAGAAAATTAATACATGTATAAAGTCATTTTTTGAAGCGAAAAATGTGCACTGCCCTCGTCAGGACTCGAACCCTGGATCTGTTGGATACGCTTCAAGTGTGTTTCCAATTACACAAGGAAGGCATGCGGAAAAAAGGGTGAAAAAACTTTATATACTCTCCCTTTCACAAAAGGCGACTGGATATAGGACTGAAGATCTCCAAATCCTCGTCATGACGAATTATTGTCCTCCACGTTTTTTTAGTTTTGGCGCCACTTGTAGAATCAGTAGGTTTTTTGAAGCAGGAGTAATGAAAAATGGGCAGTGCCCTCGCAGGGACTCGAACCCTGGACCTCTCAAATACGCTTCGAGTGTGCTTCCAATTACACTACGAAGGCATGCGGAAAGAAGGAAGAAAATCCCTTATACATGTCAGTATAAAGATGCTTAATTTTTAAGCAACACCTGCGTAGATACAAAGAAACTACGAAAAAAAAAATAACTTATTTTCACAGAATCAAAACAGACTGCCGAAAAATGGAATATTACTTCAGAATTTCTCACCAAATAAATAATAAAGATAAAGTTTAACTTTGATGAGACAAAATAAGATAAAGTTTAATTTTGATGAGTTTTCGACAAATAAATTTCAACCCAGTGAATAATACATTAAAGCGAATTTATTCTGCTGCATTTTAGACATTATTTTAGCGCAAATAAATGTTCGATTTACCGGCGTGATAAAAGTGAAAGATCGCTTTTTTTTTTTTTTAACCTTGTTATGTAATGCATGCTGCATGCTAAGAAAACTAAATTCATACAAAGATGTGACAATTTATTAAATATTTGCTCGGAAATATTGTAGCTAGAACTTACTTTACAATTTGTAAATGCATTATAGTTGTGTAAAAATGACCTTAATGAAAATACGATCATTCAATACTTTGAGAAGTTAATGTTAAAAAACACCGTTCATTCGAAAGCGACTTCTTGGAAATGTATACAGTTTTCTTATTTTTTTGAACGATTGTACTAAATATTGCAACAACCAAATATCATTTTCAAAGCATAATTAAAGATTGTAGAAGAAATACGACCGGACCAAAAAATCGATTAAACTTCCTTTCGCTTCTTTCCATCGAGTTAGAATAACCTTAAAAATATAATAGATTCCTTTGCCTCAATAAATGCACTCTAACTCTGCATTTCATAAATCCATTTGCAGTTGTGAATAAACGGATTAGTACATTTTTATTAGTAGCTTGAAAATCACTTTTTTTACTGTTTGGTTAACTATGTTTATTAAGATTTTTTGGTGGGGTTCTGCTGTTAATAAATTTTGTTTATTATTAAAATAGACTTGAATTGCTTAAGAAATAAATGAAACTCAACTATTTGACTAAAAATTTATTTCCAGTTCATAATTATCTGTGCTAATATGACATTTAGAATGTTAAGTGTATATATATAGTCATTTTAACTTGCATCTAAAGAAGTAAAATTTCTAACTACGTCACTGAACACATTAGAGTTACAGGTGTTGCTTTACCAATTGCATCCAGAAAAATAAGATAAATTCGTTTGAAAGCAGGGTAGTATTACTATGCAAAAAAGTATATTGTATCAAGATTTGATTTTAGGAATACATAGATGTTCTTTTGTGAGGAAAAGAAATCATCCCTTTTTATATATTTACTTCCTTTACATATCTAACTTTTGCAAAACATTTTTACTTCTGAAAAGAGAGACCTATTTCAGATTTCCTATGAAATGAAGTTATGTCCAATATGAAATTCATTTCCATGCTTTTCTTCTAATAACAGTGGTCGCTGCCTAAATTCTGTTACAATTAAATACATAAATAAAAAAAAAGATTAAACAATTCTGAAAGCTTTCAAATTTTATATTATGCCAAAAGAGGTGTTTTTTTAGTTACACATACATAAACTTTAAGAGAGTATCTAGGCGAAGCCTCTTTGGCCTAAAAAATCTTTAAAAGCAGCATATATATAGACGTTTCGATAGACAATCTCTCGCTCTGGAGATAAAAATATTTTTTTCAATACAGTTGTAGGGTTTATATTTATTTTAACTAACATTTATTTTAAGCTATCTTTCCTGTCAAGCCTTTACTTTCCCCTAGAATTGCCAATGCCAGAGTATGTAAATTAGTAGGACGCGCAGAGTAATAAAATTTTAGCAGAAGTAATTTGAGTTAAATAGAAGGGAAACGAGATTGTAACTGTGCTTCTTGAATCACGAGCGTGAAGGTTGCTAGGTAGAAATTTAAGAACCGCGCGTTTCGGCCTGTGTGCCTATTTCGGCAGTTCGTTGAATCTTTCAAATTCTTAATCAGAAAGGGTGTCCGCCGATAACATCGCGGCAAAAACATCGCGGACGAAAACGTCGCGGAGAAAACAACGCAAAGAAAAAACGTCGTGCTACAAAACATCGTGGGAGAAAACATCGCAAAGAGAAAACATCTTTATTCTAAAACATCGTGATACAAAACATCGTCGTCGAAAATAAAGCGGTTTAAAAACATCGTCGTCGAAAATATCGTGGTAAAAAATAAAGTATCTACAAATCATCGCATAACGATAACATCGCAGACATGCATTTTTTCATGTTTTAATAATTGTAAATAGATATTCCAATAATGATTTGTGAGCGCAAGATGTAAAGAAAGATAATTTTTACTTTCACATTTTCTTATTAACTAATAAATTTCTGCTGAAAAAGTAAGAAGGAAACTTAAGCATAGAAAATTAAATGCAACTTACAGATTATATTTTTCGTGAAAAATCACCAGTAAAAACTTTATAAAAATGATTTATTAATGGCCTTTGTTAGTTAACTATGCCGGTTTAAAATTATATTAAGTTCTATAAGTTGCATTAATTTTTTATGCTTAAGTTTCCTTCTTATTTCTCCTCAAAAATTTATTAGTTAATAAAAAATCTCAAAGTAAAAGTTATCCTTCTTTCCATCTTGCGCTCACAAATCATTATGGGAATATCCATTTACAGTTATGAAAGCCTGAAAAAAGCATGTCTGCGATGTTATCGTCATGCGATGATTTGTAGATACTTTATTTTTTACCACGGTATTTTTTAAAATGCGAAGTTTTTGAACCGCTTTAATTTTGACGACGATGTTTTGTACCACGATGTTTTAGAACTGCGATGTTTCCTCTTTGCAATGTTTTCTCCCACGATGTTTTGTAGCACGACGTTTTTGCCTTGCGTTGTTTTCTCCACGACGTTTTCGTCCGCGATATTTTTGCCGCGATGTTTTCGGCTGTGACCATCAGAAAGTATGCTGAATCTCAGCTGTATCTTAGAACGCGGTTAAGTTAGTTACGATTTTAGAGCCTCATAGGTAGTGACTTCGTTATTTATTCATCCTGTCATTTATTCTTAGTCGCATTTTTGTCTTATTTTGTTCAACCGCCGCGTCGGCGTAGTTTGTGAGCGTCAAGTGAACGCAACTGTGATATCTAAAGTGAAATAAAAAGAGATTTAAACCCTTCTTACGAGTTTGTGTAATTTCCAGTTCATAGCAGTCACTACTACTGTTGCTGACAAGTTGGGGCCTCCCAACATCATATTGGCGCCCGAACACCTTACGAACTGAAATGGCCGAAAACTGGATGAAAGCTCCTGTACAACTCCAACAACAAGAAATGGCGAACCAATTAGAAGGATTTGGATACCTGGTCCAGACGATGAGAGCATCTATCAAGCCAAACGTCAATTTCGACGGAAAAAATTCTGTGGCGACATTCTTAGAAGGCCTCGAAAATAATTTCCAGCTATAACCTGTGCCTGAAAGACAAAAAGTTGCCATTGCCACGTCTGCACTAAGAGGACAGGCCTCACTATGGTGGAAGAGTATAGGGAAATTTTTATTAGGAGAATTCGGAGGCCAAACATATACCTTTGAAAATTTCAAAATAGCATTATTAAAGGCCTTCCCCATAGTGAAAGACCGAACAAAGCTAGAAGCCGAACTTTACAGTTTTTATCAAGGTAATATAGAAGAATTGACGGACTTCATTCTGCGAAAAGTTAAGTTGACAAACATGCTGTATGGGAAGAAACCCGACACGGAGATAATTGAAATAATCTTTCCAAGATTGCTACCTGCTGTCCATGATTACTTAGAAATCCGAAACCCAAGCACTTTGCAGGAACTCTTCGAGTTGGCGGTTAAGTTCCAAAACCGCAGAATAGCGGAAAAATTCTAGAGGGGCATCGTATTCTCAAAGTCTCCGCAGGCAATCCTCAAATCAACAGACTGGAAACACAAATCGCTCTTATGGGGGAAAGAGCTATCAAGCCAAATCATCGAAGCTCGAAGGTCAAGGCCCAAAAAGGAAATTTGAAAACAACCATCCGCGTACCCAGAAGCCTGAAGTTGAAAGGAAAGCTTTAAACGAGTAGAGGGGCCTGTAAAAGCGAGGGTCCAGACCCTGGAAGTTTCGAAAAAACCCTCAAGAAGATACCTAAATACGGTAAAGAATTCACAATTACCGATTATTCAAGTCCTGGTTGGCGATGTACCTGTAGAAGCCCTCATCGATACTGGGGCAGGAGGTAATTTTATGAGTGATACATTTTTAAGAAGAATTTTAATAGGTTACGATTATTTAAAAATAAAAACACAGAAATTATAGCGGCGCAAGGAAAAACCTGTCAATGTATCGGGAAATTATCATTAAAAATACAGGTAAAAGATGAAAGCCTCAAAGTATTAATTTTTGTGGTCAAAAATTTGCAGAGTCCAGTCATCTTAGGCACTGAGTTTTTTTAGGCCGCGAAGGCCAAACTGAATTTTCAGGAAAATTCGATTATGCTGGAAACGGAACGGAGGGTGGTGGAGCGAGTGAAACAACCGCAGGTGGACCTTAGCCATTTGAATGACCATGAAAGCCAAGCCATCCAGCAAGTGGTGAGTACTTTTTCAAACTTGTTTTCAGAACGGCCTGGTAATTGTCAAATTGTCACGCATAATATACAACTCACTGCCGACAAACATTGTAGGACTAAACCATACCGGTATGATAAACAGAAAGAACAAATTATCGAAAAACATATTCAGGAAATGTGGCACAACCAGATAATAACGCCCATAAATAGTGAATACGCGAGTCCAGTCGTACTATGTAGGAAAAAGAATGATTTCTCTCCTTCCGATAAAAGGGCTTGGAGGTTTGCTTTCGATTACAGAAAACTTAATAGTATTACTAAGTTCCCGGTTTACCCTTTGTCGGTTATAGAGGAAATTATTAGAGAGATTAAGTCTACACGAGACATGACTACGTTGGACTTCACGTCTGGCTACTATCAAATAGCTATGAGACCTGAAGATATACATAAAACCGTGTTTATCACAAAATCGGGCACTTATGCATTTTTACGCATGCCCTTTGGGTTGTGTGGGGCCCCGTCAACATTCCAGAGAGATATGGATATTTTTCTAAAGCCTGTTCTAGGAAAATCGACTTTAATCTATCTAGATGATATAATTATAACGATTAGCACGTTGAAACAACATATTAAAGATTTGGAAGAGGTTTTTAAATTATTAAAAGAGGCCGGTCTTACAATTAACACATCAAAATGCAAGTTCGCGACTAAAGAACTTAAATATCTGGGTTATAAAATTTCGCAAAAGGGTATAGAAACTCAGGATTCAAAAATAAAAGCCATCAAGAATTTCCCACCTCCCAATACCGCCAAGAAACTTTATTTTTTCCTTGGGTTGTGTTCTTATTATCGGTCGTTCATAAAAGATTTCGCGAACATTGTTGAACCGTTGATAGCAGTTAAAAGAAAGAAAAGTAAGATTACGTGGACAGCAGGAGCAAATACAGCATTTGAAAGGTTAAAAGAAGCACTCATCAATACCCCTGTTCTGAAATTCCCGGAAGGGGACGAAAACCTGGAAATTGCAGCAGATGCATCGGACTATGCCGTAGGTGCGGTTCTCATTCAGAATGGCCATCCTTTGGCATTTTTTAGTAAAACTTTAAACTCTACGCAAAGGAATTATACAGGTACAGAGAGAGAAACATTAGCCGTATTGGCTGTATACAAATTTCGAGTTTATTTCGGCAAAGCGCTAGTAACAGTCTTTTCGGATCATGCGGCAGTTGGTAGACTTTACTCGGGGAAAAACCTAACGCCCGGGTTAATAAGATGGGCTTTAAAACTTCAAGAGTATAACCTAGTAATTAAATATAAACCGGGTAAGGAAAACAATGTTGCTGACGCACTATCTCATATAAAACCGGACGATGAAGGCAATGAACTGAAATGCGCTGTGTTGACATCAAAAATTTTAGATTCTAGAGAAACAATTATTGCTAAATTGAAAGCTGATCCTGAATTGGGAAGTATCTATGCGTATTTAAAAGACCCCGTAAGCTTTGAACACACAGATATCGATGCAATAAGAAGTAAAGCAGAAAACTATGAAATAATAGATAATTTATTGTTTTATACGAAAGCAACAAACGAAAATTTCGAATATAGACCATCATCCCAGCCTCGCTTCGATTAAGCATTTTGAAGGAATTACACGACGCGAAAACAGCGGGTCATTTAGGGGTCAGAAAAAACTATAAAAAGGGTACGCGAGGCGGTATATTTCCCGCAATTATACAAAATAGTAACTGCGTATGTCAGGTCCTGCAATCAATGTCAGTTAATAAATGATATTAATTACAGCCCGGCCGGGTACTTAAATAGCATTTGCGCTACATTTCCGAATGAAATTTTAGGCACGGATCATCTTGGTCCTCTCCCCCAGAGTGAGTTAAATAAAAATTGTTTTCTTTTAGTAATTGTAGATCATTTTTCAAAATGGACAGAAATTGTTCCACTTAAACGCGCGTCAGCCAAAACAATCGCAGATGCATTCTTACACAGATATATTTTAAAATACGGTGCACCGATAAAAGTCATTAGCGATAACGGTAAACAGTTCGTTAGCCAAATATTTGAAAACATTTGCACTGGACTTGGCATACGTCATATCAAAATGGTTCCGTATAGACCACAAGCAAACATCGCAGAAAGAGTTAATAAAAATATTGTAAAAATAATTCGAAGTTATGTTAGCACACATCACAAGCGCTGGGATGGCTACAAAAATGAGTTAGCTTATGCTTTAAGAACAGCAAATCGTGATACTACGGGAAAAACTCCGGCAGAATTATTTTTAGGACGTAAGTTAATTACGCCACTAGATAAATTATTCTTTGTGCAACAAAGAGAAGAAGAATTCAAACAAAAAGATATACAGAATCTCATTGATCAGGCGGTTAAAAGTTCGGATACGGCAAGAAATAGACAGAAACTTTACTATGATAGAAAACGCCGTGAAGCAGATTTTAAAGTAGGGGATAAAGTTTTAAAGCGGAAATTTTCTTTATCAAGTGCCCCAGATAATTTCACTGCAAAATTGGCTCCAAAATTTGAAGGCCCCTATGTAATACAGGAAATCAAGGGAGTCGTATTGTACCTTAAGAACGAGAGAGGGGAAATCTGTAAACCAGTCCCGATCAGGTGAAAAAATATTATAATCAAAATTATTTTGAAATCCTTAAAAGTTTCTTGCAGGACTCAAGCGCAAATGAAGTGGAAATTCCAGAATTAACGCCACCCGCTCCACCACCCAAGAAGCAGAGAGCAGAAGAGGAACCTAGCCCTTCTACAAGTTAGTCTAGGGCCCCGAAAAGAAGGAAGGAAAATGGTCAGACTCCAGCATTCAAGAAGTGCAGGAAATCACATCCGCCGCGTAAAGAATCTTTGGTAAATAGGAAAAGACCAGATACAACTTTCCACAGTAGAAATTCTGCGTCGAGGAAATCACTTCCAGGGCCAGATAGCCAGGAGCAACAAGGCCGCCGTTCACGAGAAGAAAAAGACAGAAGGAGGAACGAAAAGATTGGCACCAACAAAAAAAAAAAAAATCAAGCAAGATTCCAGACTGGAGACCGCCAAGACCAGCCGTCCAGGGGCCAAACGGAAAAGACAGGAACCCGAAGACTACCACCCCAAGAAGCCGGCGTATAGAGGGCGAAAAAGAAAAGTCACCATGGAGGAAAGTAGAAGAACCCAAAAGCGGAGATTGACGTCCATGGATTCTATAACTTGGGATCAATTTTGCCAGAAGAGGTTGTCGGAGTTCCAAGCATCGAAAAGTCAAAGATACGTTAAAATTTCCTATATTTTTTTTTTCCTTTTTTCTGAAATGTTATGCGTAAATACGAAGTTCGATGTGTTGACGGAAGTCAATTTGTCTCGGTTGAGACTTAGTTTTGTTTTACTTTATTTAGCTAAGGCAAAAGCATTATTTTCTTTAAGTGTAAAATCTAGCAGCAAGCAGTTCCTGTTGGTCGAAAGACTGGTTCTGTTATGTTAAGCCAGAATTTGGCCGAAAGTAAAATAACTTCGTATTCTTGTATTAATGAAAAATTTAGTTTCAGTGCCGCCAGCTTGGCGAAGAATGCGTGAACTAAAACTTTATTTTTATCTTATTCATTTTATGGTAAATTTTGAAAATCATATATATTAGAATCTTCTAAATATAGGTACATACTTGAAAGTTATGTAAAAGTAGAATTTAGTCTAGAAGCATACAATTTTAGATGCTGAAAGTAAATGCTCAAAAGAAACGAATTCAAATTTAAGTATTACACTGTAGATAAAATCATGCTTTAGAGCGAAAGCCTGCATGTCTAAAGATGAATGAGGGAGAATTTAGAATGAATGTGTTTTGTAGGGTTCCCCACCTACACTTGAATTATTAAGAATATTAAACATAGCTCATCGAGTTTCAGTATGTCGGATTGAGGTGTGTCTGATTTGGTTGCTGGAATTCTAACAAATCATTGTGGTTTAGGGGAAGTGTTGCAATACAAAAACACGAATATTCCCTTTTCACACCACACATGGTGGAGAACCAGGGTAAAGTTAAATTCATGTTTGAATATTTGAATGAATGTGGATGTAAGCAGTTAAATAAGGAAAAGAAAAGTATCGAAAACGAAAATGTATCGAGTGTTAAGAAAGCGTAAATCATAATGTATTTAGAAGATACTGATACTTATTCCTTCCAGATGCTGGAAGAAAGAGAAAAGAGTGATTGCTGAAGACCAGGAAAGGTATTAAGTAAATTTACAATATTTAAAGTTAATGGCCACCCTACTGTATGGAGAAAACCAAGAACAGAACTGAATCTAAGAAATTTAAATCCAACTGTCAAACATGGAGCTGGCGGTGTGATATTATGGGGGTGTATGTCGTCGAAGGGAGTTGGAAATTTTCACATTATTGATAAAATCATGGATAAGTATGTTTATCTGGATATTCTGAAGAAAAATCTACGAGACAGTGCCCGAAATGTAAACCTCTTTAATACTTTTTTTTTCCAGCAAGACAACAACCCGAAACATACAGCTAAAATTGTGAAGAAATATCTCCTCTATCACACTCCAATACAGTTGCGTGCACCTCCACAGTCACCAGACCTCAATCCAATCGAACATTTGTGGGCAAAATTGGAGAAACGAATTTGAAAACACAATATTACGTCGTGAAATGAGCTAATTAGTAAATTGCAGGAAGAATGGGCGAAATTTACGTCGGATGACACTGAAAAACTAGTTCAGTCAATGCCCAGACGTCTGCAAGATGTTTTGAAGAATAAAGGATATCCTACAAAGTATTGAAGTAATGTAAAAAACTTAAATTTTGCTTTTTTTTTTTGAAAGTGTACGCAGACTTATTGGAAGGAATTTCTGAGTTCTTTTGACAAAATATATTTTTGAAAAAATGTAAAAAGTATTACACTGATATTATTTACTTTTTATTTAAGCTTACAATTTTAGCTAATAGAAGAAAAAAATGCAATGATTAAAATACATTTTTTCTATGCTTTAAGTGTTTTTTTAATTTCAAATTTAGTCTGTACGCAGACTTTTGTGACTAACTGTATTTATTTTAACTAACATTTATTTTAAGTTTAAGCTATCTTTCCTGTCAAGCCTTTACTTTCCCCTAGAATTACCAATGCCAGAGTATGTAAATTTTAGTAGAACGCGCAGAGTATTCAAATTTTTAGCAGAAGTATTTTGAGTTAAATAGAAGAGAAACGAGTTTGTAAGTGTGCTTCTTGATTCACGAGCGTTAAGGTTGCTTGGTAAAAGTTTAAGAACCGCGCGTTTCGGCCTGTGTGCCTACTTTGGCAGTTAGTTGAATTCTTTCAACGTTTTAATCAGAAAGTTTGCTGAATCTCAGCTGTATCTTAGAACGCGGTTAAGATAGTTACAATTATAGAGCCTCGTAGATAGTGACTTCGTTAATTATGCATCCTGTTATTTATTTTTAGTTGTACTCTTCTATTTTTTGTTACACCGCCGGGTCGGCGTAGTTTGTGAGCGTCAAGTGAACACAGCTGTAAGTTCTAAAGTGAAATAAAAAGGAATTTAAACCCTTCTTACGAGTTTGTGTAATTTCCAGTTCATAGCAGTCACTACTACTGTTGCTGACAAGTTGGGGCTTCCCAACATCATACAGTGTTGACACTGCTTGCTTTGAAATCGTTGAGTTTCTTAATAAAAAATTCGTTAGAATTTTAAAAATATGAAATAAATAATAAACAAATTCGAAATTCAGCTTCTGTGTGTTGCCATATGTGAATGTAGGACTAAGTTATTAAAATTGGATGACTCTAGGTATTGTTGTTTCGTTACAATGCGAGAAATATATGTACACTGCTAAAAAAAAAAAAAAAAAAAAAAAAAAAATGGGACAGTGTTATATATCCCGTTCTACTGGGCCGATTGACAAAATTCAAATTGCGTTCTTCATGTCTCGAAAGCGCGACTTAGGATATATATTAGATTTATATATAGCACTATACTAACATAGGTATTTTGACACAAAATCGGACTTTTTCTGAAATAACATGCCAATATTTTTACATATTTCGATTCTACGACTCAAATTACGACTCAAATTAAATATGAAATTTTGTAAAATTTGGAGCGAAATTTACGGAGAAATTCACAAATTTATGTTGGCACATTTTGTTCAGTTTGCGCCAAGAATAGTTCACTTGGCGAACTTCTTAATATATGGCAACCTTGTTTCCTTTCCCGTGAGAGGAAAAAAAGTCACCATCATTCTTTTTTCCAAATAATATTCTTTATATATTTTTATTATAACTGTTATTATTTTAAGTAATTTTTACTTTTTCGAATTTCATTTTAATTGTTTAAGTTGCATTTTATTCTTCGAATAACTGTTTTAAGAATTTCTATTTACCTATTCAAACTGCGTCAATAACGATACAGCGTTTATTTTTTTTTCAAATAGTTTTCTTTATATATATTTATTTGTCATAGTTATTATTTTAGGAAATTTTTTAATTTTTATACATTTATTTTAATTGTTTGTGTTGCATTCTCTCTTCAAATAATTGTTTTAAATTTTCTATTTATTCCTTCGAACTGAGCATTTTAAATATATTTATTAATATAAATTTTCCAGAATTTGATTTTATTTATTTGAATTGCGTTTCTTTCCGAAGAATATTTTGTAACCCAGACTATGATGCATTTGAAAACTCCATATATTAAAAGAGAAATTACAATAAAACACAGTTAACACGCCTTTCAATGTTCCGTTCAGAAAAGAAATATATAAATAAGAGACATGTATAACGGACATTTTAACATAGGATGACTTGCATACACTGCTTTAAACAGTTTAATCATTGTGCCCATTGCTTTACATAGTTTTATTCTACATTTGGTTTCTTAAAATGTTATTCATATTTTAGTCAAATATTTTATTTTTGAAATCGCAAGAATCAAATATCATAAGATTAAAAAGCTTTAAATTAAAAAAAAAGTAGAAATATTAAATTTTACGCAAAAATTTATTTTTTCTTTTCTTTTTCTTCAGGCATTCTACTTTATTCTTGCTCTTTTTCTTTAGGCATTCTGCAGGTATATTAAAAAGCATCCAACTTTTCGAAATAATCTTGGTATTTCTGACAATCATTTTAAATAAAGTTATCGCCTTCCATTTCATAAAGGCCCACAAACGGCCGAGCGGTAGAGAATCGTTGAACACTGGTAATTCACTCCGGGGTTCGAATCCCGGTAAACGGGCTGGTTACATGGGCGTTTTCGTGGATTTTTCTCATGTGTACCGTGTATGCTAGCTGGTTTCTCTTAGAAAGTTCATCACGAAGTATTTGGTCAGAGCCTTTATCAGTCTTTAGAAGCTAAACATTTTGAAGGTATGAGATGAAAGGAAAGTCTGGTTTCATCAAGAGGTTTTGGTTTATGTAATTATGCCTAAGGGAAGGAATGCCTTCGTGGAGGACTTTCTAAGGGAAACTGGCTCGTATACACGTTACTTATGGGGAAAACCACGAAAAAGCCCATGCAGACAGCCCGTTCGCTGGATTCGAACCTCGGACCGAACTACCAGTGTTCAGCGATTTACCGCTCAGCCGCTGTTTAATCAGGAGGTGACATCTTTAGGTGACATCCACATACATCACTGGATAAACTCCTGAATCTTCAAATAATTCGAATGAGAAAATGATGGGATTCTCCATTTATGATACGATATGATGTTCTATAACGTAATTTAAATTTATACAACCATATAGTCTAAAACCAGTCGCTCTTCACTTTAATCTGCAATGATATTGTTTTTGTCTTTTCTGTTAACCAGCTCAACTGATGGTATTTGCTGTTGTACACGTCCAAGTGTTTTCTCTTTGAACACCTAAATTCTTTGAAGTATCCTGAAAGTATATTCGAAAGCGTCCAACTTTTTGAACATCTTGGTATGTCTGACAGCCAAATTTCCCTGCAAATTTTTGCTTACTTTTCTCCCTAATTTTCTTCTTTCCTTCTACAGTTATTTTCAGTGCTCACACAAGAAAATTAAGATTTTTCGACTGCTAGACTTCCATACATTTTTCATTCTTGTCAATTTTTTAAAATATCAATTATATGAATTGCGTTTCAGCTGAAGACAACTTTTCATTTTCTAGTCATTTTAACTATAAATAAAGTTTAAAGCAAAGTCCAAAGGATAAATATTTTAATTAAAAGATTTTTGCTAAATGACAAAGAAATAAAACAGTCCAGCAGGGTTTATTCTGTACCACCGAGTGACCTGATTCTTAGATCGGCTGAAACAATATAAATCATATTAAAGATCATGTTTTTTTATACAATCTATAACGCGAGAGAAAAATTAGCTTCTTAAAACATTCTTTCTAAGAGGATTAATATAAAATATTAAATTTAAATATATATATTTTTAAAGCTGGGACTTGAATCAAACTGTCAGACTTTTAAAATTTAATTTACATGGTGGTTATAATTAAAGTTCCAATTTGAAATGGTCATAAAAGGAAAACTACTAGACCAAGTGTTAACAAACTTGGGAATCGTGTAAAGGAGGTTATGAGAATTTATTTTCCGCGGGAAAAAAAAAAGAGTTCAAAAACTCACCACCAGTGGAAAAATGGCCCTGTATACAATATTGGTAAATGAAATAAGACATGAAATCATCTGTTTAAAATGTGTTTAATAGTTTCCGAAACGTGTTACAAAGCATGTTCAATGTAGCGTAGAGCATTTTCCGAGAGCAAGTTAAATCCTGTTACTGCATTATTAACAGCAGTTCTTAGCATATCAGGAGGAATGTTACGGACATTTTTCATTTCTGCCAAATTGTTTAGAATATCACCATAAACAGTGCTTTTGAGATAACCCCATAGCCAAAAGTCACAGAGATTGAGGTCTGATGGGAAGAGGGGAATTGTCGGCCGTTCATTGTAGACGTTCATTCGTGAAATGTTTCCTAAGTAACTGTGCGACACACGTGAGGTGGGGCCCAGCCCTGCATAAAAATCGTAGTATCTAAAATGCCATGTTACTGCAGTTCCATGCAGTTCTTGTATCACGAAACATTTTAACATTGATTGTAAGTGAGCTGCAATCATAGTGGTCCAGCTGTCGCCTGCTCTTCAGAGAAAAATGGTTCAGTTATAAAACTAGCTGTCATTCGACACTAAACGGTGTGAAATGACTGCTATGCAATCGAATGCAGTAGGAGAATGCAATGGAACTAGATAGATAATATGAGGGATTTCTTTGGCCCAAATCGATTAAAAGCGTTTTGAATCAGTAACTTCATGTTTTACTGCCGAATTTAGGCTTCAAAAATTACAAATTAGCGATCTGTAAGAAAACGATTTCCAGATTGTACGCACTTGTGCGAGTGATTTGCGATCTCACATTTTCTAATCGCTAATTCGTGGTTTTCATGGACGAATTTCTCACTTACACGGATGGCGCGCTCGACTTTTATCGAATTCAACGCCTTGAAATGGTAATTTGCCTACTTCAAAGTTTCTTAAGGGTATACAACATGTTAAACCTGTGTAACAAAAGGTTAAGTTAGATCCCGACCCATATTTCGTTTAACAATATTGCATACAGCGTCATTTTCCCCTAGTGGTGAGGTTTCCAACTTCCTTTTTTTCGCGGAAAATAAATTTCCATGACCTCCTTTACACGATTACCAAGTTTGATAACATTTGATCCAGTAGTTTTCCTTTTATGACCGCTTCAGTGTGGAACTTTAATTATAACCACTCTGTATATTATTAAATTTTAATTTGAGGCTATGCGTTATATGTATACCAAGCGTAAAATTTCGCTTTTATGGAAAAATAAAGAATCAAAGCAAATATACTTAGGATAATGGACCAAAACTGAAAAAATTTCCCCTCCCTCCGAAAATAAAAATATTGAAACTTCGAACTTGAATTTATTGGATTATAGAAATATTTAATTTGACTTATCTTCTAAGTCCTAGTTCCGACAACAATTCCGTCAAAACTTCCGAATTACTTAAGCTAAAGTAAAAGATTTAGTATATATTCACTGTATGTTAATAAAGTAATCAGAGTGGAATAAAAATAGATTATAAAATTTACGCTGATGCAACTTTTTGTCTGACTGTACAACATGTAATGGAAGAGAAGGCTTGTAGAAATCTGTTTTTGACATGCCTCTAAAAGTAGATGTCATATTCCTTTTGTCTCTTCAATGTCAAAAAACTTTCCTTTGAGAGGCAACTTTAGTTTTTGGGAAAGAAAAAAATCACAAGAAGACAAATTTGAAGAACATGCAGGACGATTGAGTACACATACTTATTTTCGGAACACAAGCGGTTCTCCGACTGGTTATTGAATAATAAAAAGATGCATTGTCATGCAATACAAAACATTCGGAATAGGTTTTCTGACTGAAAACGTAAGATTAAAAGTCATCTGCTTAATTCACAGTCATTTACAAGTCAACTACTCGGGCAATTGCAGAATCGTTTTGATCCTGAGCTTGTAAGACAAACCTAATATCACTGGATTTAAACACTTCTTTAATCTTCCGAGAACGTTCCTTCTTTAGCTCATATTCCAAGAATATTAAGTGAATACAATTATTGCAAAAGAAATTGAAAATTCATTTGCACTACGGCTTGGTAGTTTACTAACGAGTTAACAAAAATTCTAAGAATACAACAATATTTTAAATATTTACAAATAAAATATTAAATTAGAGATTTATTTGGAGCTTCACCAGTTGCCTAGCATTTGAAGATTCTTAAATACTAATTGTTTGTTGCAAAATCTAACCCAGGCTACATGGTTGGCTTTTGTAGTTTTCTAGGTGCTCTTTACAAAGGTTCTCTATTAAAGCATCTTAATCAAATAGCTCCCATGTTCTTTCTATGTTCAAATAAGCAACTAACCTAGTTTAAGCGCGATTTCCAAGTGAAGTTACTAGCAAAACCCGAATACTCATTAAAAATCATGTAGCTTGCCAATCGGGAGTAACATGAAAGATGCGGCGCCAATAATTGAATTGCTGCTACGGTACGCTGTTTTTAAACTTAGATGGTCGTTCCTTAATTAAATAGCCCACCAGCGGCCGAGCGGTAAAGACGCTGAACACTGGTAGTTCGGTCCGAGTTTCGAATCCCGCGAACGGGTTGGCTGCATGGGCGTTTTCGTGGTTTTCCCCATGTGTAACGTGTATACGAGCCAGTTTCCCTTAGAAAGTCCTCCACGAAGGAATCCCTCCATTTAGGCAGATAACCCTCGTGTGCTTTGCGATAGTTAAATAATCCAATCCAATCCAATCCAATCCTTAATTAAATATAATTGATTTGTAACTTCTACTAGAGCTGACGGTTAGAATTGAAGTGTAAATAAATAATATCGTGTGCAATATTTGCAATTTATAAGAAGTATTTATTAATAACCGTAATAATTATTTATTATATTACTAATGATTAGGATTCAGTTCTTGACAATTACATTTAAATTAGAATTTTAAGAATATAATGAAAATACGCTATGCACAAAAATACATTTTAAGATAAAAAAATGTGTTGATTTTTTATGTTTTAAAACTTCTTGAATTCATTTAATAAACATCATATCCTCGTTGTTAATTGAATCCAGAATGTTGGGTGTCGTTTATATAATTATTCTTACTTGTCCACAGAATCTGCTGACTTATCCAGCCATTAAGTAGCTGCAGATCATTTCTACATAATCATTGAACTTCCATTAATTCAGTCTCTAGAGGGTTGTATGTTTATATCATAATTTGACTTTTATAAAAATGATTATTCTAAATCTTATGTTTCTATAAAAATATACTGTGCTTTAAAAATATGTATCAGCCGCTCTTTCAGCCACTTCAAAAGCAACAGTTTGTTTTTAGAAATAAATTATGCAGTTACTGTCATAAAATTCAAATAAACATCAAACAAAAATTCTCAGTTTTAGACAATTCGATTTAATCGAAGTAAAGTAACAGACGATAAAACGCCGAAGGTAAAAATTTACTCTTATTTAAAAAAAAAAAAAAAAAAAAAAAAAAAAAAAAAAGAGAGAGAGAGAGAGAGAGATAGAGAGAAATTAAAAAAAATATTAAAAAATTTATTTATAAAAATAGCTTTTCATATAGTATTAATAAATATTTATTACGCATCATTGAGGTAAAAAATGTCATATAATTAATTCTCCGTAAAATTTTACTTGAAATTTAAGGTTAAAAATAGCTGTGGCATAACAAAAATCCATAGACCACATTTGGCGTTATTATCGCTCAAAAAAAAGATGCCAAATTTCAAAACGCGAAAATATGTAAATTTGTGTATATCTTAGAAAATTTTGAATAAAAAAGTCTAATTTTTTGCAGATATGCTTAAAAATACACCTGCTTTAAGATGATGGAAAAATTTTATAGGTTTATAATTCAAAATTTTTTTCGAAAATTTTATAAAAATTATTTTAAAATACAAATTTAAAAAATAAAACACAAAAATGGGTAAATTTTATTTGGAATGAACCTAAATTTCGAAATGTGAGAGAAAAAATCAAAAGAGTTTAATAAAAAAAGAGATATTAATAAATATTTGCCAAATTCAATTAACATTGAGGAGCTAAAATTTTGAGAGCTAATATTTTAAAAACTACTCGTACAATTTTTACAAAACTTGGTATTCTGGCATAATTTGAGTCGTAGAATCGAAATATGGAAAAAAATTGGTATGTTATTTCAGAAAAAGTCCAATTTTGTGTCAAAATACCTGTTAGAATAGTGCTATATATAAATCTAATATATATCCTAAGTCGCGCTTTCGAGACATGAAAAACGCAGGTTGAATTTTGTCAATCGGCCCAGTAGAACGGGAGATATAGCACTGTCCCATTTTTTTTTTTTTTTGGAGCAGTGTACATTAATGCAGATTCTTCATTATTTAATGTCTTTAAATATAATACAGACGATAATATTTGGTGGCTACTATTTGAAAAGTGACAAAGCCGTTTATAGTTATTCTATGCAAAATGCCGTTTCGAAACTGATAGACTTCTGGACTTCCGCCCCTTTGGGATAAAATTTACAATTGCAGTCTAGTACAAAGAAGTAACAAAGGATAAAACGCAGTTCGAATATCACTAAAGATGTCGCAAAATGTTTCTTAAATCTGGAACAAAGTACGTAATCTCATTTGCAAAGTTTTGCCATATGTCACGAGTAGCGAGGCTGGGAGTAATTGAAATTGCACGATATAAGTAATTGATAGTCAACGTCTAAATAAGTCATGCAATAAAATCACCGATTCTGCACTAAAATACGGATCAAATATTAAAATCGACTATCACTGACTGAAATATTCTTTTAACTTTTATTTCCAATCACTGTAGGAATTTCTAATGTCACCAAAATTGAAATCTAAATTTTCTATAATTATATTAATTTTTGAAAGCCCTGATTAATCAGGCATTTGCTTCAAAACAAAGGATACCTCCCACAAAAAGTTAAATGAAATTCAATAAAATATATCATTAAATTAATATAAAATGTTTTGCACCATCCTTATGCACGTGGAAAGGAAGATGACCCACATTCGAGTTGAGAGTGATAAATTCAGTTATTTACAACTAATCTGCCTTTTCACTTTGCGCTTCTAATTAATACTTTAACTCAACCAGAATATACCGAAGCTATGTTCTGATAATCCTCTGTTTCTGACAGACTAATTTCATTCAGAAGTAATCAGAGAACTTATTAGAATGAATTTCAATTCAGTCGCTATATATAATAATGCCGGTAAATTTTGCATTTCCGAAGAATAAAGTTTTAACATTGAAATGTTTTATACAGATATTTGCACAATCCACGTGTCATTTCCCATTTTAAGAAAAACAATGCTATAAATATCTGATTGATGAGTTTTTAATAAATATTTTATCTAAATTACATCATAATTAATCGCTTTATGATTTAATTGTATATAATGTGTTCTTTAGACCTTCATGCGCTTTATTTTGTAGAAGGTAACACTATGCGAAATTAATTTACTTCATGCCGCAATATTTTGTTAACATATTTTGTTCTTATCACTTCCAGTAAAGTCCAAGAATTCCTCATATATTGTTATGAATGTTTACTTCACGGCACCATTGTTAAATAAGAAACTACTTGCCGTGAGAGGTTTCTACTTCCTCTTAGGAAGGAAACTAAACTCTTAAGAATTTGCTAATTACCAAACTTTTAGTGATCGTATAGGTAAAACGGTAATGCATTTGCGTTGTGAAAAATGCATCCCGGGACCGCGCCGTGAGAGGATCGTAAACATAAGAAAACATATACAAGATATATAGGAAAAACATATTAAATATATAAAGAAACATACTGTAATAGGTTTCCAGATTAAATATCAGTTTATTCAAATTCATCACCAATAAAATAAAATCTTATCCTCATCAGAGAGTCTAAGGGGAATTCTTCAATTTGTCATTTACCTTTTTTTTCTTTTTTTTTTTTTTTTTTTTTTTTTTTTACATTTAAATTCATATAAAAACCTTAAGGTTTGTCTTGAAAATTTAGAAGGGGAAAGGGATTGAAAGCCTGAGAATTAAATTAAGATTCTACGTTGTTATTTTACATTCCAAGGAAATCGTTGAAACCTTACTTAAAGTTCAAACACAAAAAATAGACTTATCTGGTCAGGACGTCTTGAAGTGGAGGACTCGTATCCTAATAAGCGTTGACGTCGGCGGGGCTCATCTTTACGGTCACAAATGTAAGTTTCAGAAGACATCGTCCTGTCCTGGCACTATTGGCGAAACACACACGCAGGTAACTGGTTTTCATTTTCTGGACGAAGCTATTTTAACTCTGGAAAACAGAAACAGGAGCACTGCTGCCCAGCACGGCTATCCGCTTGGTCTTGAAAGTCTTAAGTCAACACGCAGGTAACTGGTTTTCATAATGATGAAGCTATTTTAACTCTGGAAAACAGAAACAGGAGCACTGCTGCCCAGCACGGCTATCCGCCTGGTCTTGAAAATCTTAAGTCACTCGCCCAGTTCAATTTCGCCTTTTTACCAGAACGCGGCAAGGGAGCATGTTTGCAGCTCCCGGCCAGAAACGTTTTCCTAGGCAATTACGGCTCGCCTGTTCTTGCTCATCCCAAGAGCAAGCTTCAAGAGTAACGTCCAAAGCAAGTTCAGCCAGGCAGTAAGTGATTCAACTCAAATTTTCTTCGTCTCTTTCACAAACGCGGGCTCCAACTATGGCTTCACTTATCGCCCCCTTAATTTTGGCAAAATTTGCGTTTTCAACCCCTGAATGCGAAAATAAGGGTGATCGCGCATGCGCGCCCTTCTTCACCTAGCCAACAACCGGACCCTCAATCGCCAAAAACCTGAATGACTTACATTGAAAGTCACGTAGCAACCTTTGACTTTTCTGTCACGTACTTCCTGTCTTAAGGTCAACTACACAATGAAATTCATTCTAGAACATTCTAAAGGACAAAGCGCGCGAAATCATGACTTAGCAAAAATTGCTTCCCTTTCCCTGCTTCTTTTCACAATGAATCAAAGCTTGTACAAAATTTGCAAATAAAAGAAAATAAATAATATTCTTTTAAACTAAATAATATTCCCAGAAGCATCTGTTTTTTCCCCAAAATTAAAGCCTTAAAATAAATAATTCAGAATCAAATAAAATTAAGATTTCCATAAATCAGAAAATCATTCACCTAGTTTTTATAACGCTATCAGACAAATTCTCTACACAACAATATTGTTAAACTCTGAGATTTGTTAAAAATGTAGTGTTGAAGATTATGTTACTTTAATACTATTAAATTTATTTTAAAATTTAAGCAAAATGAAGATGTCGAGGGAATGTTTCGTTAATTATGGCTTTAATTTTCAACAAAATTTAAGAAAGGTTTAATGAGGAAATCTAAATGAATAATCTAAATGTTTTCAGATTAAGTATATTTCTGACTTCAGAATCTGTGTGCATGAGAAAATTCTGCATAACTTTGGTTAAGTCCATTTTTAATACATATTTAAAATGATAGAAATATTTTTGAGACATAAATTAAAAATCTTGCTATTTTTAAATAACTGTAGTGCGAAGCGGAATATTTTGAGGCTGAATTTCAAATAAAAGACATAAAATTATGTCTTGCTGGCTAAACACCAACAAACATCCTTTATTTTTCTGTGAACCTGTTTTAAAATTGTTACACCATTGAACATATATACACATATTACAAAAAATGAAAGACTTTTCTAATTAAATAAAATTTACAAGTCTCGAGGTACATTTTATACGATACTGCAAAATATAGCTAACGAAAAAACGCAAATTAAAAAATAGCACGAATATTCAGGTAATGTTATGACGCACAAATAAAGCAATTTTCCCTTAATATAAATATCCAGATTAAGACAATTTTTGGTTAGATAATTTTCATGAAAAGTTTACCACGGATTAATTTGCTTCCTGCTGCTAAAACAAGTACTATATTTATTACTTTAAATACTAATAAATTTAATAGTAATACTATTAAACAATATTAATAATTACTATTAAACATTTAGTAAAATTTAGCAATAATTTTTTTAAACATTTAGTTAAATTTAGCAATAATTTCTATTAAACATTTAGTATAATTAAACATTAATGAATATTAAACAATTATTACTTTATGCCGCTAAACAATTTATAAACAGAATTATCTTTTGATATAGAAGCACTCTTTTTATAATGAAAAAATCAATTATTATTTTATTCAAATTTTTAATTAACTTCCTGCAAACTAGAAACAGGAAACAATGTGTGTTAATTGACCGACGAATAATTGAAATAGATTTATTTTTCTGTTTCCTATTTTGAGAAAATGTCTCGTTATAATAAAATTTTTATATAATACTACAACTTGTTAGTTTTATAAAGCCAAATTATAATGATTAGTTAAAATGCGAAACACAAGTCAAGAAAAGCAATTTTATATTTATGTATTTAAAAATTTCACCTTGAAATGTTTTCAAATTGCTTACTGTTTTTAGTTCTTGGATTTCACGTCGAGGAAATATAAAGAATATTGCTTACATGAGGCAAATATAAGAATATTGCTTACATGAGGCAAATATTTGTTTCAAGAAATTTAAGCAAGCTATCCTACGAAATAAATGCATAGCTACATCTTGAATAATTCTTTGATTTAATGAAAAAGCGGAAAGGTCTCCAACTCACATTAATTTACAATGAAATATTGTAATATAGTGTTGTGATGAACGAATGAAATGACATGAATGTTGTGATGTTATAATGTAATGCAGTGCAATTTACAATGAAGTAACGTAATTTGCAGGTGTAAAACTGTAATCTGCAGACAATCATCTTGCAGTTTCACTTTAAACATAAGATTTTCAGATTTTTTTTAAAAAATTAATACTTTTCTTCTTTAACTTTTTAAAACTTTAATAGTAGACTATAATCTGAAGTCTTCATATGTTTATTTATTTATTTTTATCAAAAATTATTTATTTATATTTCCATTTGAAATAATGTCATACAGGCTTTGTTTCTATCATTTCGCTTTCTTATTTTGAACAGCTCATTTTAAATATCAGTTGCGATGTTCTGATTCTTTGATTTTTAATGGATTATTTTTTAAAAAGCTGAGATTGTTACAAATTCTTAGCTTAAAATTATTTTCAGATGTTCAACTGTAATTTGCAGATTATTAGATTGCAATTTCATTTTAATCTTAATATTTTCAGATTCTTTAAAACATTTTGTTAACACTTTTCTTTAACTTTTTGAAAATTTAATGATAGACTATAATCTGAAGTCCTTACATGTTTGTTTATTTAATTTTTTATGAAAGATCATTTATTTCTATTTCAATTTTCATTTTCAGTAATTATCATCATTATTATTATTATTAACATAATTTATCATTTGCATTCCCTATGAAATTCCTGATCAGCGCTTTTAGTCAAAATACTTTCTTCTGGAAATAATCAATACATAGCATAACACCTGAAATAACTTCTCTCTGAGGAGGAACACTCGGAGCTATTTGGAAGGTCCGTATTTTACAGCCCGCTGAATATCTTCAACAATGCTCCCATCAAATTCAGCAACAATTCCCTAACATCAGTTTGGATAGCTTCAAGCAGCTCAAAATAAAACAGGAGATAAAAGAAAACGCATCCTCAGCAAACACTCCGCCTAACCTAGCATTAAATTGTCGTGCTATCTCGCAGAGCTAATCCCAGCAGATGGCGCTTTCTCAAAACCGTAAGTTTTAAAACTTTGTTCCAAAGGTTGAAGACTTAGATCTTATCTTTAGTGGGCAAAACATCCAGGTACGTCACGTAGCCGAAAAAAAGAACTAAAATTTTCTTTCTTTTTGTTTTTTTATTTATTTTCTTTTTTTTTTTTTTTTTTTTTTTTCCCCCACTCTCAATCCTTCGTCTCAGTCGTGAGTCGAAAACCGTAAAATGCTTCACACGTATAAATACCTCTTTGTACCACTTCTTTCCGTGAAAGTTGATTAGTGCTCTAAACGCCCCAGTTTCTCTTTTGGGCGTTTCTTCTTTATTTATCTTTCCTTCCTTTTTTTTACTTTCGTCCTTTTCGTCGTCATCCACGTAACATTCTGGTTGCTCCTAGAAATTTAATTTAACACGAGAAAATGAAGTTTTATACACTTTATTCCATTAAATGCGTAAACGTTCTGTTGTGTACCATACACGTAACATACTCGCTTTTGTTCATCCATTAAAATCTAATGAACTCAAAAATATCCCCTACGAAACAACCAAAAGATATATTCGGAGGAAAAATATAATTTTAAGGAATATTGTATTTTTCTAGCCTTTATATGGGCTGCAGAAAGACAGCATCTTAATACCACCGTAGTTCGGTACGTCTAAGCTGAATTTAGTAGGGGAAATAATTGAAAGTTCGAGCTATGAAGATATTGGGCTAACTGAGCTTAAAATGCCTAAACTATGCACATGATTACGTATATTGTTAACGAATAAAAAGAGACATTATTAAAGGCATTCATATTACTAACGATTTTTACACCTAAGGAAAACTGAGAGAAAATTTAACAGAACTTCAAATTTTAAACACAACTCTGCATCTGAAATACGTGGTGCTACTACAAAGTTGTACAACTGCATTCTTACAACAACAAAAGTTGAAGAAGATAAAATTCTTATTTCTTATCCTTCAATAAACACTTCTTTGCAAATTAACTCAAAATTTGACTCGCCCATATAGCTGTTTCATTTCTTTGTACACCTTTATCTTCTTAATGCTGTTCAAGTCTCAAGTTACTATTTTCTCAACCTCTTTGTTGCCATTAAAATAATTACTTCTAAGTTGAGATTTCATTTTATTGAAGGAAAATTGGTCTATGTTGTCAAATCTGGTAAATAATGAAGTAAATGACTGTTAGTACAGTCTCCTTTGCTAGAAGATGCTTGCCGATAATGGAATTTTATTATAACTGCGCTTTGTCGTACATCAAAACCAATTATTCTTGTTTGGCCCGTTCACGCATAACGCGCTAAATTCTGTTCAGAAGGATGGGCATTATGGTTAATAAAATATGAAATTTATCATTCGCCCTTCAAAAAATATTTGAATTATTCCGTTTCTGTCAATAACGATCACTAAAAAATCTTTACTTTTCTGAAAGTGAAATTTCTTTAACCATGGTTTACGTTTTCCAACTTAACCATATTACTGCTGTTTCGTCTCGATATCATAAGCGCAGCATTAAATTTCAAACTCATCGACGGTTTATTTATATAAATTAGAATTATTTACCACTTTATAGCAACATTTTATTGATACTCTTAACGAAAACTTTTATTAGAAAATTATTTTGCTATCTCTTAGCTTTTGATACCATCATAATAGATATTCACTTGAACAAATGTTTGATTGCACAGCAAGTACTGATTGCAAAAGACGCTGTTTTATGAAAATTAATTCTAGATATCATAGTAATAAATGCTGTCAATTTTTTTTTATCTAGAATTTTTAAGAATTAGCTCTAAAACATCACCGATGTACTTACTTTACTACCTAAACTGTTAATGGGAGGAAATAATATAGTTTTGACGTGCTGCTAGTATCCATTTGAAAGAGACGTTGAAATATAATGCAAATAAAGGAAACAAGTGTATCGTAAATGCGATTTTTCTCCGGACTAACTGAGTTTCCTGTATGTCACTTTCGCACACCTGCTGGCTATGGGGCCGCATCGTGGCCAGCAACAATTCATCGATTAAAGTTGTATTGATGCTGGCCAGGCTCACACTTTCGGATCTTTAGTAGTTGGGAGGGGCAGCTTATAGTTACTCACCGTTCCACCCGGTGCAATCTGTATGGGTTCTGATAAAAAAATTCTAATCATTTTGCTGCTTTTAAATTCTATTTACCTATCTCTATTATCTTATCTCTTCTAAATTCTAAAAATTCCGCAATCTTTAATACTTACCGCCTGGTTCTCCGCTAAGTTCTAAAATTTTTGCTGCTGCTAGATACTTATACCGGTTGTATATGCTCTGGAGTCGGCCTTGTGCTTGTGTGTGTGTGGGGGGATTGTAAAGGATTCTCGGACTCCGATGTTGGAATTTGGGATTTAATATGTTTCTTAAGACTGTAATGTTTCAATCCCTTTCATCATCATAACAAATTCGTGGGAATTTCATAACTTATAACGAAAATAACTATACTAGAATTTGACAGTCAGCTTTCTTTGAGTTAGAGAAATGTACCAGAAAATATTACCAACTGTTATATGCGGCAGTGAAATCCTTGTTAGTGTATGAGCATCCTTTGAATTTCAAAATTCTTCTAGTCAAAGGAACTCTTAGCGCAGAAACAGATAATTAATGAGCTATACAATCTTTACTCGTCAGATCTCTTAACTATTACACTTCTTGCTGCATATTTTTATATAGTTGTACCTAGAACTTTAATGTTTTCGCAATGTAATGTCGCAATTCAAGCTGTCCAAAACATCGCAACAGCCATTCTACAATATTTATAAAAAAATCATACCTTGCCATTTCTTCCAGGAATAGCAGTAACGCTTTGAAGAATGCTTGTGTTCGAATGAATAGTAAATGAATAGCATTTCGTATGAATCACATTCAATTTTGCAGGGGGGAAGGAAATCCATTCCAAAGTATATATTCCAACAACATATATATAATACATTCGTATATACCGGCCCTTCAGATGTTTCAGAGAAACAAATTTTGGTCCTTATTGATGCGAAAGAATCTTTGAAACTTTGAAGTATTAAACTTAAAATAACTATGGGAAATTCTTAGTAAATTGATAAAATAAGTTAGAAAAAAATTCAATAATTCAAAAAATTCAATGAGCATTAGGACAGGATTTAGTTTTCTGAATTAATTTTGCAGAAAATTTGAAAAAATATTCTTCATAGCAATATGGAAAATTAACAAAATTAAAATTTCGATTTAAAGCCAAATAATCATAATTAAAAGCCGAAAATTAGAAAGAAATTTAAATATACTTTTCAAGCTATGATTAGATTTAAAGCTCTGGATAACAAATAACTGCCATCTTTTCTGCAAAGAGAGGATCTTAAGCTCTAGATCTTGTAATATTTAAAGCTTTTTATCGTTTCTGAAGATATCTTCTAACAAATGTTTCAGAACTGTCTTTCAGTTTAAGTTCTTTCGTTACGATAAAGGTTAATCAGATATTGTTTCATGTTTTATTTCAAGGAGGATACAAAACAGATTATCCTATCGAAACGGAAACATTACTTGGAATTATTCGGTTATTAAAAGCAAACATTATGTAAGATAAATTTCATTGTTCATTAAATACAAGAACGTAGAATATTACATAGAAGAACTTAAATTATTGCGATATAAGTTTTGTTTTGAATTTTTATTTTGTTACTGATATTACCAAGAAGAGACATTTTTGGAAGCTGAAGTATTAGCAAGGTTTCAAGGCTTCGATCTGGACGAAAGTATACTTCATCATAAGGAAATAAATTTTGATGTAAAATTGTAAAAGCACTGCGAGTAAATTTTGCGCAGATCAATCGAGTATAGAAATTGCCAAGAAACGTTCAGAAAGAATAAATACTTTTGATGCCAATTTCTCTGAAAAAAGATATGCAATTGTGGATGTAAGGATGTTTGTATATGAAAAGATACATATATACTACTAAGAATTATGCAATCTTTTAATGCTTGGTCTTAAAGAAACTTTATGTCCCATATTAAATTTCTAATATGATCTTGTGGCTTAATTCTCATTTTTTTATTTCGAAATGTAAATGACCGCAGTCTGGATGATTGTTAGGTGCCAGTTTAGTTAACATAATATACCCCTTTTATGCATTAATGTGTGGAATGCTAATGCGTGGAAACTCTCCATGAGAAAATTACGTATACAAATGCTGAAGCTATTAGAAATAATTTGTCATTAAATATGGAACTTAAGCGGCACATTAAAAACTTTAGAACTGAATTCGACCGAAATTTAAAAAAAATGAATAATCTTTTACATATTATATAAATATATTTGAATTTAAAATCGAAGACTATTAACAACCCATTCTAGTGTCAGAGGTCATATAAAAGAAATTATTTACTTTTTCCAAAATGTCATTTTTCAATTTTCCTGTAAATAGAAAAAGGAACAATATATGCTTAGTTCCAGACATAATGAAATACAAAACTACTTTTCGATATAATGTAACACTAAGAAATTGGAAATTGGAAACTAAATCTTTTTTCCTTTCATTAATACGTTTTTAATAAGAGACAGATTGTTTATTTTATTTAAAATTGTTTAAAATTTCCATAAAGTCTATTCATTATATGTAGTAAAAACGTTTTATAATTGTAACATTTTCTTCGAGTTCGGAGGCCATGAGTGGCTGAGGGATGGTTTGGAGAACTTTGGAATTCATCCTGGGTTTAGTTTCCGGGAAACGACAGTTTTACCTTTGTATTACATGAACACACCACATTTCCTTCGAAAAGTAAAAATGCTCTCTCTAAATGTCCTTCATATAGGCATCCTTCCTCAAGAAAATAGCACTCGTGTACTTTGCTATAACGAATTAATAAACCAGCTATCTTTCGATACGAACGAAAATCGTATTAAAGAATATAATTTTCAATAATAAAATATTTCAGTAGAGTTTTTTTTATAAATTGCAAGATATCCATGTATAATTTCATAACTATAATTAAAAACCTTTATAACTCGTGTTCTTTAAAAGTAGGGTATAATTTAAAACACATTCGACTTTTTATCTTATTATGCTGAAGGTTATCTCACGATTAGGAAAAGTAGTACAATAGGGTGAATTATCCAAGTTGTTCCTGATTGCTATAGAATGTCACTCTATGTTGCTATAGCAACTAGAAATTTTACGGCTGAGGTTGATCGAATAAAAGATACATCTGCAGAAGAGTATTGAATTATTGGGAAGGACACATCACGGGATCGAAACAGTTCCGATTCCTTCTTCGAAGTTTCAGGGAAAGATAAGACAGAAGAAGAAGCTAAGTTGTATTTTGTATGTAAAGTGACAGGCTGTTACTCGCTTTATCAATAAGGACTTCTGTACTTTCAAAATGAAACCGAGAACTGTTTTAAAGGATTTTGACATATGTCATTTGGCGATTTGTTATTTCTTCTCTATTTTGGTTTCTAGCTTAATAAAATTACATGCAGCCTTTTTTCATGACTTATTTTATAACGTATTTACTCACATATTGCAATCTCTGTAGTGCGTATTTTTACACTATTTTTAGTATATGATTTAGAAACGTTTGACTTATAGTAACAGTGTAACATGGAACCACAAGTACAAAATATCAAACTGCGAGTAAAAAGAGTGTTACTGAATTTAATAAATTTATTGACTTCCTTTAAGCACAGAATGTGCACAGAATTAGTGTATTCAGTATTAAATACATAATAAGCACTTTAATTAATATGAACGTTTCGATGCGCAACATTCATTCAAACCTTCGCCTAAAACATAGTATAGATTAATTATGCCCTCTTCAGTTTTCAAAAGATACTAGTAAAAAGGGGGAACGATTATGCTAGTAAAAGCATTATATGCAAGTGCCTGTGTATATGTATTTACATTGATGAAACGTTTACGTTTATACGCAGATATAGTATGCATAGTTTACATATACAAAAAAGTAAAAAATTTGATCGAACTCTATTTTACATAAAATTATCCGTAAGTAAGGGATCAAATATGTGAAAAAAGGAAAATGAAAAGCAAGGAAGCAAATTCAGTCGGAATGAAAAGCAAATTCAATCGCTTTAAACTAACGTGTAGCAAGTAAAAATAAAATAGTCGGAATGAAAATAAACAGAAAAAGATAAAAATGGATATTCATAGGCAGCTGAAATATAGATGCCAAAGAGCAAGCGTTGCTTTAGTAATATTTAAAGAAGAAACAGAACCCTTTTAAACAAATAATTTGATCTAACATTTGTAAATGACAGAGGCTTTTTACGAATTTTTCGATGTTTGAAAACACAAATCTCTTTGTGACATCCAAATTAGGGTTCAAATCAACAGACAAGAGGCTGCGATCAAAATTTTAAATACATGTCTTCTGCATTATATTATCCAACGGCAGGATGAAAACCTTGCATTTAATATTTTTATTTCACAGGACACGAAATGTATCAGTACTCCAAAAATTTCTAAAAATAACTGGACACATACTTTCTTCCTATAACTCAAAACTATCTCAGACTTATCACTTTCGAAATTTTTTATACATATTCGCATATTGTTACTAAATAATCTGACTGAATTTCATGATTTCCAGATTGCAAAAAGTTTTAAATGCCTCACAACATATTCTGAATAGCGTACAATTTGATTTTAAAATACATGAATGTATTCATTTAAAAACAGTTTCATACAGGAAATGTTCAGTCATCACTGAACGGGAATCATCACTGAAGACTATTCTGCTCCCGTCAGTGACATTCCAGTGCGAATGAGCCCGATACCACTTGCAAACGGGCTTGACATCGTACAGAGGTCAATGGTAGTCGGCGCAAAGGGCGCCCTGACTTCAGCTCCCTTTCTGTGAGCCGTCTATGAATCGTGCTTGTGGTCACTGAAACACTAGTTGCACGTACAATAGATGATAATGATGCATCTGGGGCTGTGAGTGTCGCTCTGACAATTGCTTGGTCTTCAATTTCTGTCACTTCTCTAGGCCTACCGATTCCTTCTTGACGCTGTGTGTGACCATGGCTCATCCATTCCTGCCAACATCGTCTACTAGTGGCATCGCTCCTGTTGAAATGTTGAGCTAAATGGACTAAATGAAAATAAAGCCAACCGGCTTCTTTGAACCCAACTACACGACCTCTCTCAAATTTCGACATCTGAGCATATCTTTCGCGCACCTGTATGTGAGGCATAACTACCAGAGTATACGGTATGAAATTCGTGAAGAATTTATGACCTGGAATCGTAATTTCTCCTCTTAAATATCCTGTCAGTTGCGCAGATCAGATGCGCTGTAGCGACATTCTTTCATTGTCAGCCAAAATGTAAAATTTTGCATTTTCCGTCGAAACCTGTATGCTTATCAATATGTGTCCAATTTGCTTTATATCTTCTCGGTGCGTCGTGGTGCGTCGTCTTTTTTTGTCTAAGAGTGTATGTACTTAAACAAGTACCTTCTAAACATTAAAATATTGTTACGAATTTGGTATTTAAAAAGCTAATGTTAGTTCAATTACAAATTAAATGATTTTATTTCTCGCGCAGTGCAGCGCGTGACGAATATTAAAAGAAAGCTAAGCCGTGAAATTGAAATTACAAGAGCGCGTGCATTAAATAAATAAATATCTCTTTTTGATTTCGAGAAAGTACTGGAAAATTCTAGCGCGTGATTTTAAAATCTTATAAAAGGAGGAAAACATCTCAGTTTGTAGTAGTTGCTTAGTTTGTTGTTGTTTAGAAAACTGCTCTTGTTGATTGTAGCGAATTCGCGGATTAGCGTTCTTTAGCTGTTTTTAATTGCGTTCTATTGGACATTTGAGTAGTTAAAAGATAACTACTGTGAGATATTGTAATACTGCATGATAATTTGAGAAAATTTAAGCATTTTTTTGTTGTGATAATAATAATTTTTTTTTTTGTTCATTTTTCATCGGACTTGTGCATTCATTTCATAACGAACCCGTACGCACGCAACAATTTTTGGTGTCAGGAGTGGGGTTTGAATGCCAATAACAAGAGCGATGGAAGAGCAATTAAGGCAGTTAATATCAGCCTTTGCCTCATTTAAAGAAGAAATTAAAGAGGAAATGAATTTGGGCCAGGAATCCGTTAAGGAAGAAATGAAATTGGGCCAGGAATCCGTTAAGGAAGAAATGAAATTGGGCCAGGAATCCGTTAAGGAAGAAATGAAATTGGGCCAGGAATCCGTTAAGGACGAAATGAAAGCCGTTCAAGCTGGTCAAGAAGAAATGAAAAGAGAAATTACTTGCATAATAGAAAATAAATTTGAAGCTATGGAAGGCAGAACTGACGCAGTTGAAAATAAAGTTGGACATATTGAAGAAAAAGTTTCTTCCGTAAAAGATCATATTGAAGAAAGAGTTTCTTCGGTGAAAGAAGAAATAGAAGAAAGAGTTTCTTCTGTAAAAGAACATATAGAAGGGAGAGTTTCTGCTGTGGAGGAACGAATTGAAGGAAGAGTTTGTGCCGTCCAACACCAAATCGAGCAACAAATTGATGAGAGAGTTTCTGCAGTTGCCAAAGAAATGGATACTTTAAAGAAATTCGTAACGTCGGCAGGGAGCAGGAGTGATGATTTTAAATTCTTACCAATGCCTGCTCGTCCACCTCTGAAGCTATCCACGTATGATGGGAAGACCTCCTGGCAGGTGTATAAGACACAATTTTCTATCGTGGCGGATGCGAATGGATGGGATTCCCAAGCTAAGGCCTGTCATCTCGCCGCTTCTCTAAGAGCCGACGCAGCGGATATCCTTCAGACTCTTCCCGAAAACAAAAGGTTAGATTTCGAAGCTCTATCCGGCGCTTTGGAGCTGCGCTTCGGCGAGAAATGTTTAAAAGACTACAGCAGGCTCCAATTAAAATCTCGTCAACAGCAGCCTACCGAAACACTTCAGGAGCTCGCCGCGGATGTTGAAAGGCTGTCCAATCTCGCCTTTTCGGAATGCCCGACAGAAACAAGGGAAATCCTGTCCTTACAATACTTTATCGACGGCATCCGAGATACTGAAATACAGAAAGCTCTTCGAATGGCAGATGTAAAGGACATAAAAAGCGCTCTGTTGTACGCCATGAAGTTCGAGGCAGCCCAGCAAGCAACTAGTAGAGATCGCTACCCAGTTAGAGCTGTGCGAGTCCATGAGCCAGTGGATCAACTGATGGCTCGTTTAGATGATTTAGCCAGACAAGTCGAAGATTTGATACGGAGTAGGAGCGAGAAGAAAGTGGCTCTAAGGTGTTGGAGATGTGGTAGTGAAGGTCACCTAAGACGGAATTGCAGAACACCCCAGGGTACGGAATATAAAGCAGATGATTTTACCAGACAAGTCAGTGGCTTGAGACGGAACAGAAGTGAAAAGAAACTAGTTCTAAAGTGCTGGAACTGCGGAGTTGAAGGCCACATACGAAGAAACTGCAAAACACCCCGAGGTACGGAAAATAAGACCATTTCCCAGCAACGACGCAGTAAACAAATTAGTGACCATATCGAGGAACGGAGGTTGCCAGATAATGAAAAACCTTGTTTTAAAGCGCTTAAAATTTATACAGTGAGTGGCAACAGTAACGGACTGTCCATTAATGGGAATATCGATGGAGTTCATTGCAATATGATCATTGACACAGGAGCTAATGTTACCATCATTAGGAAAGATTTAGCTGAACAGTTTAAAGATAAACTTATTTGGACGCCATCCTGTGTTACCCTTCAGACTGCGTCTGGTGACAAGATCGACATAACTGGGAAGTTAAACGTAAACATCACGTTTGGAAGTGCCGCCTACCATCACACGGCATATGTGGCGGATATTACAGATCCATGCATACTCGGATTGGACTTTTTAAGGAAATACAATTTTCCTTAGACTTGAAAAACAACAAACTGCTTTCAGGATCTAAAGACATGACTATCCATCCTAAGAAGGGATCCTCACCTGGAAATGCCGACGCTTTGTCCGAAAGAACCAGCTCGAGAAACAGCCGAAATCATGCTAGGGTCGAAAAGAAACACCAGACTACCAGCTATTCTCCATCTCAGATGCTCTTCGGTCGAGACCTTCGTCTGCCTTGTGACCGCCTGTTTCATCGCCGTAGGGATGCGCCTTCATCGCCTGAGGAACACATCCAAGATGTCAAGGCCCGTTTTGAAGTGATGCACCGTTCCGCACGAAAGCGAGTGAACTTGGCGACGGAGAAAGTGAAGACCAGATACAACACGAGAGCTGCTGGACATAGATCCAACGAAGGAGACAAGGTGTGGTTGTGGAACCCGATTCGACGAAAAGGAGTCAGGCCTGATTTACAGTCACCTTGGGATGGTTCGCACACAATCCTAAACAGGCTAAATGACGTCATGGTTCGGATCCGTGAGTCTTCGAACTCTTACGACAGGTTAGCTCATTACTATGGCCATAGTACATAATGTAAATAATTGTAAATAGTATAAGACCATGGTCCATTTTGTTTTTAAATGTGTATTTGATTTGTTTTATGTATTGCATTTATTGTTCATGTTGTTTATTATTGTAATGTAATGCTTATTAATGCATTTATGCCACAGTTGTAAGTTTAGCTTCCTGTCCAGGGATTGTACTGCCCGGGACGTGCAGTCCTTGGGAAGGGGGCAGTGTTACGAATTTGGTATTTAAAAAGCTAATGTTAGTTCAATTACAAATTAAATGATTTTATTTCTCGCGCAGTGCAGCGCGTGACGAATATTAAAAGAAAGCTAAGCCGTGAAATTGACATTACAAGAGCGCGTGCATTAAATAAATAAATATCTCTTTTTGATTTCGAGAAAGTACTGGAAAATTCTAGCGCGTGATTTTAAAATCTTATAAAAGGAGGAAAACATCTCAGTTTGTAGTAGTTGCTTAGTTTGTTGTTGTTTAGAAAACTGCTCTTGTTGATTGTAGCGAATTCGCGGATTAGCGTTCTTTAGCTGTTTTTAATTGCGTTCTATTGGACATTTGAGTAGTTAAAAGATAACTACTGTGAGATATTGTAATACTGCATGATAATTTGAGAAAATTTAAGCATTTTTTTGTTGTGATAATAATAATTTTTTTTTTTGTTCATTTTTCATCGGACTTGTGCATTCATTTCATAACGAACCCGTACGCACGCAACACGTCGTCTTTTTTTGTCTAAGAGTGTATGTACTTAAACAAGTACCTTCTAAACATTAAAATATTAAGTATTCAAATATATTACTTAACAGTTCAGTATTTACGAATGTTTTCTCAAATTCAAAACAAAAATTTTTTAAAAATCTAGAGTTACAATTTGAGATTTCTTTTTTTAAATACATTTGAGATTAATCCTTCGGTTACTGAAAAATTCGTATTTAAAATTAAAATGTTTGGAAAGTATCTTATGGAAAATATAGAAAAAAAATTGACTATTTTTTCTAAGGATTTGGAATGAGACCGTGCAAAAGCCGTAATTATCTTCCGTATAAAATCAGTTTAGTTGTTTCGGTATATTAGCGATTTAAGTGGAAAAGGAGAAATGAATATTTCGTTTAAACAAGCGATTAAGTAAATTAATCTACCTTTTCAAGAAAATGAAAAAGTTGTTAATGTTTCGTAAATTGCTTGAGAAGACCTTAATTTACTTACAGTAAGGCTGTTTTTTAACATTTATTTTATTTTATAAATTGCTTTTACGATTTATTTCTAATTTAGTAAAAGCAGCCGAAATTCTCATCCATTTTTAGTCCAAAGGGGATTTGCCCCTGAAGGACTACTGTTTTCGTTTTGCGATTTTGCGTTGGTTCACTTTAAATGTTCGTTCCACTTTTCAATCTGTTGACACCAAATATTAGAGACCTGCATTATATTTAAAGAAATTAAATAATGAAAAGTCTGCATAAATTTGTGTATATTTCTCGCATTGTGATAAAACAACGAGCCATCTAATTTTGAATGACGTAATCCTCCTACGAATATGGGCATGTGAAAGCCCAAATTTGAAATTTGGAATTTGTTTTATTGCTGATTTCATATTTTGCAAAACTTTAACGAATTTTTCATTAACAAACTCAAGGATTTCTATTTTGCGATATTGCTGTTGAACTGAATTTTATGGTTTGAGTTTCAAGAACGTGATATTTAATAAATAAATGCAACACACAAAATGTTAAAAAAAAAAAAAAACGCCTCTTTGGACGTAATTTAAAATCTGAAACCTTTCAGATTTTTATCGTTTGCTCCTTTTTTTTTTATTTTATTATGCAGTGGAAAAAATAGTTTTTTAATTCACAGTGCAGAAAATTTATATGAAATCGTGATACATTTGGATCCATGAAATAATAAATAATTTTACAATTGACAAATTATTACAAAGCGTTTAGACACATGTATCATAATTTCGCTGATTCCAAGGCACAGAAAATTATTTTCGAAAAATTCTTGCAGTGATAAAACGAAGTATTACTTCCTTACTTCAATGAAATTTTGGGAAATTTATACCATTCTTTTTTTAAGGAAAATTTCCTGCACTTAGCAGCTAAATAAAGAAAAACATTCTTTATTAGTGTTACAATTTTTGCTAGCATGTAAATTTGGTTACAGTGTCTCACAAAAGGGATGGGAAACTTGTGCTTTACAAAAGGAAGCTGTAGTAAAATAAATTAAGAAAACATGTAAAAATTTTTTGTGGGCGTGTTTCATACTTAAATTTAGTAACAATTATTACATAACATACATTTTCTCAAAATATTAAAATATTAATTTAATAAAAAGATAATTGTTTAGAACGGAGCAAAAAATGGCTCACATAAGTGATGGGACACTTACTTTTCCATCAAATATTTATCCAAAAATTTTACTTTTTAAAAGGTTTTAATATTTTTTTTAGATTTCCTTTTACTTTTAAAACATGATTTAATCTTCTTGGAATGGATTCGACTAATTTTTTTTTGTGAATTCTGGAGCGATTTCATCCCATTCTTCTTGAAGCACCGATTTTAATTGTTGTTTTGAAGAAATGGTGCGTTTGCGAATTCTTGATTCCAATTCTTGCCAAATATTCTCTATGGGATTTAAGTCTGGAGATTGTGGTGGTGTTTTTATTATTTCAGGATAGTTATACAGCAGCCAGAGTCTAACGTTCAAAGCAATGTGCTTGGGGTCATTGTCCTGGTAGAATTTAAAATCGTTATGAAGTTTTCAATTTTCGTGCTGAAGATTTCAAATTTTGATTTAAAATGTCAATATACTTATACCGATCCATTATATTGTCAATAAAAACAAGATTACCAACTCCAGCAGACGACATACACCCCCATATCATAACTCCTCATCCACCATATTTTACTGTTGGCACCAAGTTCTGTTTACGAAATTCTTCCCTGGGTTTTTTCCACACCAAGATGCTCCCTTCAGAACCAAATGTATTAAAATTACTCTAATCAGCAAATATAACTTCATTCCAGTAATCAGAATTCCTATTTATGTTGGATTTTGCGAAAGCCAGTCTGAGTTTTCTATTCTTTTCACTTACGAAGAATTTTTTCCCGGCTGCTCTACCGTGATATCCAGCAGATCGAATTACTCTTCTAATAGTCTCAGGATTAACAATTACTCCATATAACGCTTGTAAATCAGGGCAGCAACTTTAGAAGCACTCATTCTTGGATTTTTTTTAATATTTCGAACGATAATTCGCTTTATTCCATTGGATAGCTTTGATGGTCGGCCAGGTCTTCTTTTATCCTGAATCATATGATTCTTTTTATATCGTTTAATGATATTGAAAACTGTTGAATGACTCAAGTTAACAGTTTCAGCAGTTTTTCTTATAGATTTTGCACGTTCGATATGCAAATTAATAACTAATTTTCGAACTTCAGGCAAAGTTTCTTTTCGTTTAGCATTCATGGCTGCACAGAGCTAAAAAAACACAAATTTCCAAAACAAACTGGAGAGAAATACTGCAAACGATTTTATAAATTACTGCCAATTGCTTTTGAGTAAAAATAAAAACCCCAAAAAATATTTTTATTGCAGTACGTAGTAGTATCTAATGGTGTCCCATCACTTATGTGAGCCATTTTTTGCTCCCTTCTAAACAATTGTATTTTTATTAAATTCATATTTTAATATTTTGAGAAAATGTATGTTATGTAATAATTGTTACTAAATTTAAGTATGAAACACACCCACGAAAAATGTTTACATGTTTTTTAATTTATTTTATTACAGTTTCCTTTTGTAAAACACAAGTGTCCCATCACTTTTGTGAGACACTGTACATATTTAGTGGAGCTGCGAAAAACTGCTCAAGTTGCATACTGTAATCTAAGAATCATTCATATTTTAATACCGACTACTATTATCCAAGATTTAAATCCCTTTAAATGTATTTTATGTTTAGATTTTAAGATTTAAAAAACTCTTAACTTATTTAATACTACTTTTAGCCTAAAGGAGCAGTATCTCAGAAGAGCTGTTAGTCTGAAAATGGGATTTTGCATTGAGTCACTGTAAAAGGTTGAATCGCATTTCAAATTGTTGCTACCAAATATTATCGTCCTATATTATTTGAAAAGATATTAAATAAAGAAGTATGTGCATGAATGTAGGTATGTTTCTCGCATTGTGAAAAGACGACGGTATCTAGAGCCATCAAACATTTAATAAATTAATCCCCCCGAACATGGTCACCTGGAAACTCGAATTTTGAATTTGTTTTATTAACTATTTCATATTTTGTAAAACTTTCAATAATTTTTTATTAACGAACTCAACGATTTCAAAGTGAGCAGTGGCAACACTGTATAGAAAAAAGCATTTTTATCTTTAGTGCCCGAGACTGCGCATCAGAAAGTATACCTTGGACGGCCAGTTTGTGTCTCGGAGCTGCAAGCATTCCACTGTCTTATACTTGGCAAATGGTAAGAGAGTATATGTAACACTTGGTCATTTGAAAATGCATGCTAAATTAATTTCGAGTAATCTTTATAGGAAGCTAATTTGAAATCCAATTAATAATAATAAGTTTTATTAACAGCGAGCTGCAATACCAAGAAATTTCCTTTATTGCTTTACGAAAATAAACGCCTCATATTTCAAATGATGGGCGTTAGCAGCTCATAATAGTCCGTTAGTTTAACGATGCAAAAAGTAGCTGTGAATATAAACAGACTGACTGCTTCGAAATTCTAAGAATATAAATGCATACTAAAATAAAAGAAATTTTATTTTGCAATAAATATAAAATAAATACATAAAAAAGCAAAGTTTTTTTCATGACTTTATGTATGACGCATGAAAAAGTTAACCAATCGCTTGGAAATAACCGAATCGAACACGAGAAAAATCAATATATTGAAAGTCTTTTCACTAGGGAATCAGGTTTAAGTGAAGCAGGATTTTTTTCTCATCATCTTCCAAAAACCTAATAATAAATGAAACTTTAACTATGTTTAAAAAAGCTACGAAAAATAGAGACGAAGATATAAATCAAATATTTCACTTAAAATGACAAAGCGGTTATCAGTTTTCAACTTTCGGAAAGTCTTCCCTTCCCCTCAGAAATCATAGAGAAAGTGAATTTGGTAGGAAGAATCTAAAGAAATGGAAGATTATTTCCACACAAAGCGAATTCGAAATACTGAATGAGGTCATATCGCGTAAGCATGGCAGCGGTCATTCTTGTGAGCTCGAAATAGGTCATGTAAGCTTAAACTATTGCATTGCCAGATTGTGTACGCTGTCTATAGTGTAATACACATAAGTGTTTAAATGTAATATTTCGAAATTTAAATTTTTCTGTATATTTATTTACACAAGAATTAGTAATTTTCTCAGTTTCCGAAAGAAAGTTTTCCGTGTTAGTTTTGATTATATTTTTCAAACAGCAAACTAATCAAAGAACGAAATTCTTCAATGGTTTCAAACTCATTTTTACCAAAATTATGGATTTCTACAACAAGAAAAATATGCGGGAATTTTAAATGTCAATAACAAATGTTTCAATGATGTTTATAAGATTTAGTTTTATTGATTATAATATTCGTTTATATATATGAGTTAAAACTCTTTCTCTCATAGTTTTGTCACCTTCATTGTGAATAGCACCCTCAGTAGAAAATTAATATTTCGCCTGCATATAAAATTACTATATTATCCAATATCTATGAAATCTAATGCTAAAAATGAAAAATTTTTTTATGCAAAATAGTTTATTTAACATTTATCTTAATGAGTGATAGGTTTAATAATAATAATTAAAAAAAAAGTTTAAGGCGGTTCGAAGAACGAAATATTTTTCCTATTATTTTTATCAAAAGATAAAAAATAAATAAGATAGTGATGCAGATTAATTAAGGTATGTGCTGCGTGGAAGCTTAAATATAGACATGCGGGAAGTGGGGATATTTGTATCGAAATTATTATTATTAGGGAAATATTAGGGAAAAATTCAGCTTTTGTTTGTAGAATTCAAACTAAAACGCTCAATACATTTCAAGACATGTAGGACTCTTTTTTTTTCGGAAGCAAATTATGTATATGCTAAAAGACTTGGGGGAAAATAATCATTATTACGGCAAGCAATAAAGTTGAGTAGGAATAGGAAGCAAGAAAAATGACAAAATTTGGAACTGGAAATACCTATCGATAGTTAGAAGTTGAATTTGGATTCATGGATGATGAAAACTAGGTATACAAGGTTAGGCTCGCATACATTGTTTGAAAAGGTTTCAGAAAAAAAAAAAAAAGCTCATACATTTTCAAGAGATTACGTAAGGTTTTTCTTCTTTAGAAGAAATTGATTTACTCATGTGCATTGCTTAATTTGTGATAAATAACACAGATATTTGCGGCGTCTATTAAGAAATGAATAGAAAAGAAAGAAATATAAGTGGAGACTATATAAGTGTGATTAGCAATACTTATGACACAGTCGGGACTAGAAACTAAACACTTGTAAATGTGAGAAATAATATTTTTTGTTACACATGAAGAATAATCTTTCTTAACATCTGAATCCTGGAAATAGCTGAATAATGTTTTCTCATAATGATAGTTTATACCTTTCTTTGACACGCACTGAGCGTTTCTTTTAGAGTCATTTAATCAAAACAGGTGAATCCTAGTGTAATTATTGGCATGCACTTTCTTAATATATTCACACTTCTTTTTAAGCAAATTCTAAATTATAAAATTTGAAAAGATTATGATATTTTTAAAGCGTGATATTAAATGAAGTTTAGCACTTTAGTACTCTGATACTTAAATGCAATTATATTTCCTTAAAAATATCTTACCAACCTTATTAGTATTAGATTTCCAAAACTTTACCAAATTTTGTTTCCTTTTGTATTTACAAATTTGTATTGCCAAATGCGAGCAGATAGTGACTTATTAACTAAGGTATTAAAAACTAATTAAATACATGTCACGAATTTATCTGCAAGTCATGAATCACTGTCTGTTTACTTGTTTCTTTTTTCATTATTATGCGTAAGTTATTTGAGGAATACTGGTTTTCGTTTAGAAGAATTTAAAATTCCGTAACCTTATTTTAAGAAATACTATATACACCAAGATGTAGATTTAGTCTGTTAGGTATGTTTAGCTTTTCAGTTGACTCTTAAGTCTTGCTGGGATTTCCTTTACCTTTTGAAATATTCCAAAGATATCTAAGAGGTATAAAGAAATCTCAAATCAAGAGTCTATTAGTAAATTTGTTACGTTCCATGAATATTATACACCATTTTACTCTGTGTTATGTACCGGTGTTTAAAATTTTAACTTATTTATTTCATCTCTTCTGATTGAAAAAAACTCTTATCTAGTGCTCAAATGAAAATCGCGATACACAAAAAATTACGTTTTGTCCAGTAATAAATATTGAGTTGGCAAGAAAGTAATTTCGGTTTGTAAAAATAGACAACGTTGTGATGGTTTTGTTTTTCGTCTATCAATCTTATAATTTTTGTTCTTTAGAGATTTTGCAGCTGATAATTTTAGGTTGCTATGGAAACAAATTCCGCGTACTTTTGTTTACAATTGTAAGTTCACAGTCAGTTTTATCACGGGATGCAAAAATAAACATTTTCGACTTATTTAAAATTTTTGTTTTCATAAAAGCAAGAAAGCATCTGAGGCTCACAAAGAGATGCGTAATTGTTTAACAGAGTGCTTGTGTCAGAACTGGTTTAAAAGATCTCGCTCTAGAGATTTTTCCCTTGATAGTGGCCTACATTTCTGGACGACCTTCTGAAACTGATGATGACAAAGCCATAATTGGAACGAATCAGCATATAACCGTGCGAGAGTTTGCAAACAGGTTACATGTAACAACTAAATATCATATGAGATATCTTGAATTCTTTAAAAAGCCCAATATTTGGGTTCCACATGAATTGACAGAAATTCTCTTAACGCAACGAGTTAATATTTGCGATACGCATTTGAAATGCAATGCAGTTGACCTTTTTCAAAATTACCTCTGGTGATGAAAATGAATTGTCTACAAGAACCTTAATCAAAAAGCATCATTGTCCAAAAATGATGAATCAGCTTAAATCATATCGAAAGCTAAATTGCGTCAGAAAAACATCATGCTGTCAATTTGGTGGGATTACAAATGTTTTTCTGCATTTTGAGCTGCTTCCAAATAATTAAACGATCATTTCAGATTTTAGTGCCTGCTACATATGAAATTGGAGGAAGCGATCAAGGGAAAGAGGCCAGAATCGGCAAATCGGAAAAGAATGGCATTTCGTAACAACAGTGTTAATCCTCACACATTTCAGCAGCACGTACGAATTATTTGAGCTTTGGATGGAAGTGATGTAGCATCCTCTATTTAGACCTGATCGTGCACCATCGGATAATCATTTATTGAAAAAGTTTAAATTTAAAACTCATGAAGTTACCAGAAAGATGTCATCAGGTCACCGTATAAGGTATTTCTCCCGCTTTCCTAGCGTCCTTCGTGGTGTAGTGGTTCTGCACGCTGGGCCAATATTCCAGAGGTCCGTGGTTCGATTCCCGGCGAAGGCGGCTGCTATTTTCATCTTTCCTGCATCCAAAAATATGCCTAATGTCTCTACAACCGAACAGAATGAAAGATATTGATTGATTAAACTTCCTGTTTTGTAGAGAAAAAAACTGAGTTTCATTTCACACTAAAAAACCGAAATTACTTTCTTCCCAACCCGAAGTAGACGGAAACTTCTTTATTTGCAGTGAGGAAAATTTGTTAATCCAAGCAAGAAAATCATAATGTCGACTGTATATTATAAACATTCATAAATAAAAATACAAGGTGTTACATGGAACAGTAATTAGGAGAAGTTTTTAGAAGAAAAGTTTCTGCACACATGCTTAACACATGTTTAAGAACAGATCAAAATGACTGCAACATCTGCTGATTTGAGATTATATTTCAGATCATAAGCACACATTATTACATTTCCAGTTTTTTCCTGTGTAAATATACAAATAAACAAAAAAACTGATAATACACAATTGAACGAAAAAATTCAGAACAACTTTAAAACATGATCTAGCTCTTCCACTACTTAATCCAGTATATCATTTGTTACTTTCTTCAGAGAATGATAATAGGAACACGAGATCATGTACGCTTGTGAGTAATGCTTGTACGAACATAACATCTTTGTTGCAAATCTAAATGAAGGCTTGGCTTAAATTCCAAGCAGTCGAATTGAGTAAGCTTTGGAAATACCTCTGGGACATTAGAGTATCGGATGCATTATATTTATAAAGTATTTGCTCCGTTCTTTCCGTATGCTTTCGTGGTGTAACTAGAAGCACTCTCAACGCGTATTCGGGAGATTCGAAGTTTAAATCAAAGCAAAGGCAGTGAATATTTTTCACGTATGGAAATATGATATTCTGGAGTAAAATGATAGTGAAATCCTTTAATTCGTAAATTTCCTTTTTCAATCGATATAGTATATCAAATAATATATAATCAATATAAATGAATTGATACTGAACGTAATCGAGTCAGTTGCCTCTAAAGAAAATTCAAAACTGAAAGAATTCGTTAAACACTAAATACTGTAGAAATGTGTGAAAGTAAAGCTGAAATAGAATGATTTAAATTAAATATCAAATTAGCGAACTTTTCTCAACAATTACTAAAAAGCTCTCTGCTGTTCGAAGAAGAATAAAATTGCTTTCAGAAGACATTTCAGACAGTATTCACGAATCATGCAGTTTACTGTTTTTATAATAGATATCCTGCAACAATCTTGAATTCAGTAATAAGTCCATTATAATAAAAAATTCAGTTAAGAAATATGAAACAATGAATGGTAAATGGAAATCAGTATACTATCGCCTTTTCCGTAAAAGTATGAGAAAAAATAATAAAATAGTACTTAGTAAGAATAAATAACTTGCATTCAATCTAAAACTATTTGGCGAAAAATTGGTAATTTTATAAAGTATGTTTAATCTGTTAAACAAACAGCACAGTTTCGATAGGTAAACAGCTAAGTAACGGTTGGAAGAAAGACCCTGATAAGTATTGAAATATTTATGAATTTTTAATCTAAACTATTAACATTTCGCTTATCACCGTAGCTATAATGTATTCTTTCTTAGCGACACAAGTTTAGATAATCCCAAGAGAATATTGTACGACACGGGTATGATGCAGTATTTCCTATCATAAAGTTAATCAAGCATACTTTTGGGATTTAAACAGAGTTTAGCCGTTCTAAAGAATAACAAAGGACAGCTCGAGGGCAAAAATCCATCTAAAAATAAACATGACCTAAAATGTCGCCCGTCACGTTGAAGTCGAGAAGACGCGTTCTATCACATTACTTTGGTATCCTAAAACATAATACTCATCTGAAGTTTTTCTTTCTAAGAAAGTTATCCTGAAGAAAAAGAAGATAACATCTTCAAAGTTCCTCTTTCCTTTTTTGTGTGTTCTAGAGATTTGGAGACCTCCATTTCCAGAATACTGGGACATCGAATCAGAATAGGATCCGCAATGCCAAAAGAGAATTCCAAGAAAAGAATTTCTGCAAGTCTGGAAATATCTTTCCACCCCACCCTCTACATAAGAAGCGAACATCAAAAGACTCGAAGTTCGAAATTAGTTTCATTTTAGCATTTCATGATTTTTTCTTCTACACATTCGACAAGAAAAGCTGGATATAAAATTCATCAAATAGCAAATAAATATTACGTTGTTATTTAGGTGCTATCTTTTTCAGTCTTGTATTACAGATAAGGAACGGGATTGAAAGATATGTGTTTCGAAATCCTTTCGTATGTGCAATAAAATTTCTTATTTTAAACTTTTTTTCAGGGAAAATATAACAAATACAGATATTCAAACAGAAGGTCAAATGATACAGATAACCATACAGCGGTCACTTACATTAAACAGAATTTTAGAAAATATTCTTTGTGCAGTTTGAAACGACCTAAACAGCCGCTCCTTCTTCAATCAGTTAAAATAGAAAGAGAATGAGTTAACATTATAGCATTGCAGTGGCAAATAATACAACATTTCAATCGGCTACAGAACTAAAACCCTACATCATTTTTTAGGCCAAAGGGAAAATTTGCCAGGAAGGGTTATTAATTTCGTTTTGACATTTTGAGGTTGGTTCATTATAAACGGCATCTAACTTTTGAATTTGTTGCCACCAAATATTAGAGCCCTTCATTATATTTATATAAATTATGTAATGAAAAATCTGCATGAATGTATGTACATTTCTCACACTGTGAGAAAACAATGGTACATAGAGACAACAAATTATGAATAACGTTACCCTGCACTCGAATATGGACATTTGCAAGTTCAAATGTGGAATTTGGAGCTTCGCTTTTTATCTACTTCATATTTTGTGAAATTTTAACGAATTTTCGATTAACAAACTCAACGATTCCGAAACAAGCAATGGTAACACTGTAAGGAAAAAAAAATATCTCTAACGCGGGAGACTGTGTGTGTATCGAAAATCTAAATATTTGCGCTTTTAAAATTAGTTTGTGATATTGCTGTTGAATTAAATTTTATTTTTTAAGAGCGAAGAACGTGATATTTAATAAATAAAGGAAACACCCAAAACTTTATTTATATATATATATATGAACTCTCTCTCTCTATATATATATATAAATTCTATATCTATATGTATATATATAAACTCTTTTTAATAATAGCAGTGCATGCAACCTCCATAAGTGACAAAGAAAAACAAACGAAAGTAAAATGATGCCGAAAAGTAATATACAAATAAATATTTTAAAATCTAAGAATCTTAATAGCAAAATCAGATACATGACATAAGATTTATGCGTACAAATGAAAAGATACTGCAGATGAAAAGTAAGGTTTTATCAAAAAACAGACTCATTTTCTTTTTCTTATACTAAACATTGTATTTTTAATTGCTCCCAAGCACTTTAAGAATATTTTACAGTATCATTTTCAGGTTTAAAATAAACCAGAAAAAATATTTTATTTACAAGTAGTTTACAGTGTATATTCAGTTCTTTCTTTGCATGTACTATTTAAAATGGCCACTTTAAGAGTACTATTGAATCTGAAAGTTTTCAGATTTTTCTTTTTCTTTTCCTCCATTAACTTCTAGTTAAAGCGGCCCTAGGAAATAACTATAGAGCCTAGGTAGGAATGATTGTTCAAATTAGGAAGGTGACTTCTCTAAAATGAGAAGAACGTAAATGAGAAAATATATAAAATGAGATATCTCTATAAAATGAGAAAAGGAGACTAAATACCGTTGTACGTTAGGTCTTAAGCAAGAGAAAGACAATATAGTCTTTTAATTCTACATTAATAATTAATTAATTCCACGGACAGTCGAATGGTTTTGTTCGGTTTATTTGATTATGACAAAGCACTCAATGGCTGTCTGCCTAAGCGAAGGGATGCGGTCGTGGAGGATTTTTCTCAGGAGAATTGGTTCATATATTTGTTAGACATGGGAAAAACCACTGAAAGACCAGCCCGTTCTCCGGGATTCGAAACTCGAACTGAGCTACTAATAATTAGCAATTTATTGCTCTGCTGCTGGTGGGCAGAAGTACACAAGTGTAAGATCAATGAGTTATGGTAGCTGGTACAGATCCTGAAAAATAGACGAGGATTTCCATGACTTTTCTCCAATGTATCTTGGATACGAATGAGTATTCCTTATAAAGTCATCATCACAATAAATGCAGTATAACAACAAAGTTACCTTTTCAACTCTTTTATTAAATGTTACATTGGTATGTCCATTCAGCCATGACTTGGCACTTAAATCTTTTGCGACGAGTTTTGTTTTGAGAAAACCTTTCACGCAGAAGTAAAGAAAATTAAAAAAATTAGATTCCAAAAGTTTCCAAGAGAATACAATTTTCTTTTCATAACATCAAATCTGAAATTAGTAAACAGGCAAGCCATTTATTAAACCTTATTACGCATTAATATTTAGTGATGATTCGTGCTTGTCTTCTTTTTTATCATTGCTCCGCCTAATTAAACGAGATTCTTCCTTTAACAACAAGACATCATCATTTTGCAGGAACAGAATTTATAAGCTTCACTTCGTTCCATCTTTTATGTTTTGGATTACAGTCTAATTAAAATTAAGGTTTTATCAACATATGACAAAATTTTCCTCTATAAGCTCCATGATTTAAATTTTTGATGCTAGCGAAATGCTCATTAATATATCCGATAATATATCCGTTTTTAAATTTCGTTTGGCGCAATTTCAGCCTTACCTTAATCCCTTAAAAAGTAATTAAAATAAGTTAATGGAAAGAATCTATAAATATTTTAATAGCTTAACTTTTCATAGTATAAGTGTTCACATGGAGTTTGTTGTTCTCTAATGATATTAGACCACAAATTTCGTAATTAAGATGCTGTTTTATACGTAAAATGCATGCATTTTAAATGAAGCAAAAAATATTAGCAAATTCCTAGGGTTGGTAGTTTTTGCCATTGAGTAGAGATACATTCATTCAAGTGATCGTGGAACTTCCAAGGAAGTAACAGGCAGATACTTGGAGACACGAATCTCAATATAAATCTTATCCCAGAATCAGATTCGGAAACATCGAAAATTAAAGAAACATCTGCAAAACAGAAGGAAACAATTGAAATTAAAACCAATTTGGGAACTTCGAAAATTTACAAAATACATCATGATATAACTGAAATATCGCAAAGCTGTGAATATCATAGTCGCCTAAATCTAAACTCGAAATGAAATACAATACCAAAGAAAACGCATGACGTTTTTTTATTTTGATATCAAAAGTGTTTTGAGAACGAGGGCTGTAAACTTTGTGAATTACACCATCCTCATTTTTTCCCTTTTCTAAACCAGATACAAGCCTGGCTGAAATTTATTTAAACTCGAAATCGTTTTAGAATCCTCATGAGGACAGAATACGAAATTTATCTTTTATTTTTCATTTTGTTGTGAAGTTTTCATTTCTGCTTAAGAATAACGTAAAACTAGAGTGAAAAACAGCAACGCAAACTGAAATTTTAAAGAACACTTTAATTACTTTTATTCTTACTCATAAGAACTTAAATACTTCAGAAAAATGAAAAATGCAATTTTGAAAGAACTGCTCTTTACATTTTCAGGTTTAAAGTCGTAAAAAGGGAGGCTGATACTCACAAAAGCATTTCCAACAGGTACTTTAATAATGTTTTCGATATAAAAATCTCAAGGATAGATTTATTAATATATAATCAAGATATTTGTCAAAAATGTGGAAAACCTTTTCTGTCACGCAATTTTTCTCAAAAAGTCTGCATTGCTCTCTTTATTAAACAGCATTTATGCATAGGATATATATATATATATATATATATATATATAAACTCTTATTAATACTAACATTGCATGCAACCTCCATCAGTAACAAAGAAAATAAACGAAGGTAAAATGAAGCTGAAGATAAATATACAAATAAATATTTTAAAACTTAAAAATCTTAATAACAATATCAGATACAGTGTGGCATAACATTTATGCTTACAAATAAAAGGCATTGCAAATGAAAAGTAAGATTTATCAAAAAACACTAATTTTCTCTTTCTTACATTAAACGTTTTATTTTTAATTACTCTCGAGCATTTAAAGCAAATTTTATAATGTCAACATCATTTTGAGTTTTAAAATAAACCAGAAGAAATGTTTTATTTACAAGTATTTTGTAGTGCATATTCAGTTCTTTCTTTGCATCTATACTATTTAAAATGACAGTGAAGTTAAGAAGTACATAGAGGGCAGGAATATAGCTATTTTCGGATAAGGGCTCATGGTTTAAAAATTTAAAGGCTTCCAATGGTCATGAGTAAATGCAACCATTTTAATTTAATGTTTATTGCGATGCGACAAATTCAACATTTCTCATGTAAAAGAAACATTGTATTAGTAACGGGCATGAGATGGTTGTAACTTTACTTAATTCTTAATTAATATTCGTAATATATTCGTTCATGAATACGTTAAAGAAAATATGAAAAAATGGCGACTATCTCTGAGTCAATAATAAAACTCTATTTAACTAAATTTAAATTTAGCTAATTATAAACCAATTGCAGTAAATGGAGTGGAACTAACTGGTTGAAAGCAAATAAATACTCTATTAGTTTTAAATAGCATTATTTAATTATCACAAGAATAGAAAATCTGATGTGTACACCACATGACTTCCTAATACGAAATATTAAAATATACGGATTTTTCTTGCATTTCATTTAAACTTATTGGATTGAATTAAGTCTACTTCGCCGTCAGCGCATAAACCACAGTATAATAAATGTATTCTTTAAAATTCATTCTATTTGTTTATCATAGCGATATTCTGACGCTACGTTCACTTAACAGTATTATATTTCGTTCATATTATAACTCAGAATGCACAAAATTTACATCATTTAAAGAATTATCTAATCGTTGCCACATGTTCTATTCAAATACTATAATAAAGCTAGAACGATGTATAAAAGAAATTACGCAAACAAAACAAAAAAGAAACAGTTTTTCACAGACGATTGAGTATTTGTCATTCAATTAATTCAGTTCTCACTTCGCGACAAGGCAAAAAAACATAAAAACTCAAAATATCTGTATTAAAAATTACGAAGTAAAGCTTAAACACTTACTTCCTCGAAAAAATTCCAGAAAGGATTAAGCATGATTTAATTCGCAATAATAAATGAAGGCATTATCTTTGTTGTTGCGAAGTTTCTCTAGAGTGGCAACAAATCCACTATCCTGCTGTTTCAAATGGAAACAAGTATCAAGAAAATTATTAGGCTTAGCGGCACTTAAACAACTTTAAAATTGTTGATAATTCTAAAAATATTGCATACAGATTTACTAAAGTCATAAAAACCTTAACCGGAAGATAAGAACAACATAATTCAATCATTTTTAAAGCAAAAAATGTACAATTTACTAACATATAAGAGTAAAGAAACTGAGATCGCTGAGCCGGGTAACAGAGTGGATATATATATAAATATATTTATATACGTTTGGTGCGGTCGATTGCAACCAAAATACGAGGTGCACATCTGCATGTTATAGCAGTCCTATATACAAAATTTCAACGTTCTGAGGCTACTCGTTTTTGAGTTATGCGAGATACGTACATATGTACGTACATAAGTTCGTACAGACGCCACGAAAAACTCTCTTCAGAATTAATTTTAAAGTAGTTTTATAATTTTTTTGAAGGAAAAGAGTGTTTTATTCTGTCCTTACGTACAGATATCATGCAAAAACATCGTTAAATTGCATTCGATAGCTCTCAAAATAGATATTTTCGTTGAAATATGCTGCCTGAAACGTTTCGCGATTACAATACTTCCTTTTTACTTCGTACAAGGAAGTAAAAAGGCATTAAAAAATTCGTGCATAATTTGTTCTTCATGTGTACGGAGATAACTCATCTGCTATCTGATGATACATTTACATTTTGCAGTTTTGGGAAAATTAAAAACACATTCAATTTCTAATAGTTCCAGTTGATAATATATAGGAAAAGCTGCGAAGTTATAATAATGAATAAAATATATCTTCCAAGCCATATATTAGATTTTACAATTGGTCTATTGGTAAATAGTGCATATTAAAAATTTTGCAAACTTCCTGATGGAGAAGGACTTGGTTCACTTCAATTTGAGGATCTAAATCATCCCATGTACTGAATCGAGTTCAAATCTGGTAAATTAGGTAACAAATACATTCGAATGATATCATGCATTTTGAAATATTCTAGCATCAAAAGTTCGATACGGAGGAGCGCCTTCGTCCCTTAGCAAATAATCGGGATCAAGAACTCTCCTCAGCAACCTTAGGCTCATATCACACACGCATTTGTTTCACAGGAACAACTGTTTCGGACAATGTTTCGTCCTGGTTTAGTATTGAAAGAAAGAAGCACGATTTTATCCTTCCCTTCGAAAAAACTGCAAGTTCTTCGTTTTCAACCAATCAGCTTCAAATGCTATCAGCTTGTTTGTAATGGAGAACCAGTTTTCTCTGTGTTAACGTCAAAGTGATCTGTGGTAATTGCCTGTTGTGATAAAGCAGAAAATTGTTCCAAACAGTTGTTCTTCCGAAACAAACGAATGTGTGATAGCAGCCTTATGGTGGGTTCCGAGACATATGGTGGGTTTCACATCTCTATGACCGATTACAGAATTAGTGATTTACAGTTTGGTGCACCCCTTTCTGATGATTCCTCCCCAAGTTAGTGGCTTGGCTCAAACCCAGGTGAACGTATTAGCTACATTGATGGTTTTCGTGGTTTTTACTACGTATAACGCAAATACGAGCCAGCTTCCCCCATGAAGATATTCCTCTTAGCTTTGCAGTTTACTAATAACCTAACATTTTCGTATAATGAAACTGCTTCCGTGGAAACGGGATCTTTTATGGATAAGGGAATGCAAGTTACGTTACGTGTTTCTTACTCCATCCAAATAAAAAACAGCCTAAAAGTATAATTCAGGCTACATGTGGATTCTTCAGCAAACAAATCGCCATCCTTTTGCTCTTGGTTTCATTGGTACGAAGATACCCTTTCGCAGATAACGCGAGTGGTACACAAATTATTAGATTTCTCGCATATGACCAAGCTCATTAAGCTTTCATGCGCAAGTACGATGGCTAGTTCTAACCCTTGTGGAAGTCCAGAGTTCTGAAATCAGCTCTCTAGTAATCGTTTAACAGTTCTTTTGAGCCATCAATGAGAGAAAAAAGGAAGACTGCTCTAAGTTCACGAGATGGCACGAGCGACTTACATGTCCGTTTGTCTCCCTTCAAGTCTCCCAATTAACCGACACATTTTCACATTATTTAAATGATACCTATTGCCTGAGTCTCAATTAATAAGTACTGATCATTCTCAGATATAAAACAGACTTTAAAGAATATTACACTTCCGAATTCTCATATGCATCAATGCATAACGCGATGTTAGGCGCCTAATTTGCACCTCTACATTCTAAACTATGCACAGAAATCCAGTGTTGTTTTCACTAGCAGGTAATTAACATATGTAATTACACCTTTGACATTGATAGAAAATTTTAATCGGTGAGCAAGTATATTTGTATCGGGTTATCCTTTAATTTGCCGAGCAATGTATATCCATGTAGTAGATGCTTTGTCAGATTTATGATGTAATGGTAACTCACATCTATTTGAATACCTAAAAGTAATGATCTAAGTGCAATATGGTAAAACTTTCATCTCCTGTTTTGCCTTTCATAGAAGTATATTAATTACTTAGAAATTAGTCTTAAATATTTGCATTCAGCTTTTTAATATTCAATGAGGAACGAATGAAATTCATAACAACAATTTGATAAAACTCGACATATTATTTTCGTACAACCTGTTTTATTTTAAATTCGAGAACCTGCAGTGGTGATCTAACAATGAAAAAGTCATAATTTTTAAGAAACAGTTTTTATGAGTTACAGAATTCCGTTGCTTCATTGCTAATTATAAATAATTTTATCCAAAAATACGTTTATTACATCTGCACTCCATGTAGCCGTAAATTTATACTAGTTTGAAAAGAAAGTGTAGATATTAGACTCAGCTTACGGGGCTAACAGGAAAATAATCAAAAGATAAAGCGGAAGAAATAAACAAGTTCTCAAAATTGTGAAAGCTATCAACATCGGTGTAGATATTTGACGAAAACTCATATATCTTAAGAATAAATAAATAAAAAAAAATTCACTTCAATCTCCTTTTGTATATTCGAAACGAATAGCATTTTAAAAAAAAGGAAACTTCTAAATTGAGAAGAAATGGTAAGCAGAGAAGATTTTGAGATGGCATTTATACATTTTGGGATATAAAAATATTCTTTGCATATTATGTTCTTGATATTATTTGGTATCCGATCATATTTTACGAGGTAGCAGTTACATAAATAAATGTAAGGAAGAAATACATTATACGTTGCAAATGTAAAACTCCTTTGATGCAGGAAAAAAAGTTTGCTGAAGAGTTTATTTTTTGGGAAATTATTTGTGCGTATATGCAGAAATTCTCAGGAGTTTATTTTCATGAAATTTGAGGAAATCGTGTGTAATAAAAATATAGAATTTTACTTATTACCGCGCATGAACTTAATATACTTAATATACGCTCAATGACACTATTTAAATAAAAACTCTAATGTTAGCTATCCGACAAACATTTTGCACAAGATTTTGAAAATAATTTAATACAAATCCAATAATGAAAATTTATAAACAATTCCTGAAGTTATCGAGGGATCTGAAAGGGAAATTAACTTAGGCTTTCAAGGAGATCTTAAGCATTTGAAGGCCGAGACGCACGACTGGGTTTTTCATTCAAACGACCACAACCGTAAGAAATGGCCGATATTGCCGCGTTGATTTTTCCCTTCCTTGTGATATGCGGTAGCAGGTGCAGTTTCCCCAAACGATTTGTATCACTTTATTGCAGACGGCCTGTCCTAAAAGTGCAATGCTTCTTTGCTAGGAAGTAGAAATAATGTCATTTGAAACCTTCACAGCTGTTTGTGTATTAATGGACAGGGAGGGGAGGAAACGTACGGGACGTTCAATGACAGGGATGGGTATTTCGAAATTTTAAGCGTACGGATTAGCAAAGAATCCTGTTTTCTAAAGGTTTAAACGCATGAGAAGGGTTTAAATGTATGTCTAGAAAAATGCTATGAACAGCTTTTTATCTACTCACGGAAACTTGTCTACATTTTTAATGTCAGTTAATAAATAATCATTTATTTAATTTAATATTTAATCTAATTTTTTAATTTAATATTAGTAAGTCTAATATTAAATTTTCTTATCACTTAGTAGAGTACATATTTTACCCAAAAACGAAGAGTTAAACTCTGTGGCTACACGGAAATTTCCCTTCCCAGTAAATATTTTGTAAAAATACTTCAAGATTCATATAGTGTTTTTATACGGTGTGCCAAACATGGTAATGCTAATGCTAAGCATTACTGCTAAGGCTTCAGTTGAAAAAAAAGCTTTAATGTCAAAGATATCTGAGAATCGGATATCTTTAAGTTATAACCGGATTTTATATAATTTTGAAGCTCAATTCCTCTCATTTCTCAAAGAATTTAATAATGTTTTAATTGGTAACTGTCTAAGGCATTTAATAAGCTAGCTGTTAACTATATAAACAATCGAATACGTACTCTTGAGGAAGTATATTATTCTTAACTTAGTTGTAAATGATAAATAAGTTTTAAATTATAAACCTCTTTTCAAATGAAATTAAACGTGTAAACAAAAAATACAAAGAATTAATCTCTCTGCAAAAAATTTTTGGATTGATAATTTCCAAGAACCTATTTAAATAAAAATATAACCGCATTATATATTTTAGTGCAAGTGCTTTCTGAACTTTCAAAAATCAAAAGCAATGTTTAGTTATCATTCGGGATAAATTTGCTAGGATGCTATTTACATAGGTAGAAAACCTTTGCGAACTTGCATTTTCATTATGATAATTGTTCTAAGATTATTCATTAAATATAGAAACTAGATGTAATTTTGAAAAGATGTATTTTTCCCCTTGATTTGCCAAACATACATAGATACATTTTTAGAAAATCATTTGTCTTCATGGAAAATACATTTGATATTTACAGTTTTACTTAGATATTACAAAATAAGAAATCTTTATTAATCTTGGTAGACACAGCGTTACTATTTAATCTGTGTGTCAAGAATAGCAAAGCATTTAACTTACTCCAATGCAGTTTCACCAGATATTTTCTATCTTCACATAAAATTGCATAAAATAAATGAAGACATACCTGTAAAAATACAAATCTTTAATAAAATTTCTCAAAAACACAGGAACATAACATAAATAAAATGACCTTAACATAAATAAAACAACTTTAAATAACCGTATTTATGATGTGGAATTAAACAAGCTACTCAATAAGAATAAACATTTATTCAGCATTTTCTTAATAATAAAATTTTTTAATTTATATAATTATATATAATTGAAATGTAATAATAAGCTATGGCTTTTCCATAAAATTCAGTGCATCATAATTTAACCATGCAATGGAGGAGCCGGCGTAAAGAGTATGCCAATGTCATATTTTGGGTTGTAATTTTTAGACAACCCCTCTCTGAGCTTCCTCCCTTCCTCTACCCTCCTAGTGAATGCAACGCATCTGGTGTTCGTCTTCGTTCCGAAAGAAGTTATTGTGAACATGTCGCGTAGGCAAACGCAGTACGCCGCTCCTCCAAGTTTGTACAGAAAGAATATTGTACCTCCTGAAGCAGATTTGCGCATTTTAGAAGAAGTCTGGGTTGATGAAGACTCCGAAAATTTGGATAACGCATCTGATGTCGATGAATCGGAAGTCATTGAACATTTTGATTAAAGTGACTCAGAAATTGAGGGCAATGTTTCTAAACATCCTTATTCTCCTTCCTCAAATGATGTTTTCCCAACAAATGACGATTTTAGTGATGTTGAAAATGACATAAGTGATTTAAAATATGAGGACTTTTTTGTAAAAACAATTTACAAAAAGGAGAAAGTTGGAGGAAAGTTTCTGAAAGAAGAAAAGAAAACTTATAAGTGGAATAAAAATCCCCTCAAGAGCAAATTCGCTAGAATGTCTCGAAAACATTTGATGAAGAAAATATTCCCAAGTGCCAAAACTTCTGACGATATAAATGATGAGCTTTCTGCTTTCCAGAAAATCATAAATACAAATATGTTTGATGCTATCGAAGAATATACAAATATTTATCTCAAATATAACAGGACTGCAGATGATCTCCAAAACATCTCAAAAATAAGCATATATGACATTAATAGAGCAGAACTCTTGGCCTTATTAGGAATTTTATTCTTATTAGGATGAAAAAAATGTCAAAACTCAATTTGAAGGAAGTATGGGTAAAAGATGGTACTGGAATTGAAATTTTGCAAGGGGTCATGGGTCTCAAGCGATTCAGAAACCTGTATGCTGTAATTAGATTCGACGATAAAGGCACACGGTATATGCGAAGAAAAACTTATAAGTTTGCTGCACTAAGATTTTTTTTTAATCTTTCAATCAGAACCGTCAATAGTTTTATACACCAGGTGACGAACTCACAATCGACGAGAGGTTGAACCCTTTCGCGGGAGATACTCTTTTATTCAATTCATCCCCAACAAGCCCGAAAAGTACGGTCTGAAAATTTTTGCAGTTGTTGACTCACGAACGTTTTATACATTGAAGCTTGAAATTTACTGTGGCAGTCAACCCCCAGGCCCTTACGAGGCTTCTAATTCAAGTATTGATATTGTCAAAACTTGAATTGGTGTGTACGAAGGTTCAAACCGTAACCTGACGACCGATTATTGGTATGCAAGTTACCCGCTAGCTCAATAACCATCTTACCAAAGGTATAACACTTGTGGGTACGCTGAAAAAGAAAAAAAGGAAATTCCAAATGAATTCCAGCCATCGAAAACAAGAGAAATCGGCAGTTCACTGTTTGGTTTTCAAAATGATATAACAATTGTTTCATATGCAACGAAAAAACTAAGTGTGTAATACTGCTCAGTACGCCACACGATGATGCCAAATTGACCAGGAAACGAATAAATTTCACATAATCCTAGATTATAACAAATGTAAAGGCTGAGTTGACACCGTATACCAACTTTGTAGTAATTTCCTTGTCGCCCGAAAAACCAAGAGGTGGACAATGGCAATATCTTTTGCACTGGCCTAAGCATAGCGGGCATAAATTCGCAAGTGCTCTTGAACTTCGCCAAACATGATGCAACCATCAAGTTTAGAAGATATTTTTTGAAAAATCTAGTTATACCTTTGATGAAACCACATCTTCAGAATCGTCTAAAATTGCCATTTCTCCTGTCGCATTCCAAAGCTATTATTAGAAGTCTGGTAACAACAAAAGCGGACAAGGACAAGGTCCTAAAAGGACGAGGAACCACCTGCAAAACGATCAAAGAAAATTGCGCTAAGTGGGGTAGAATGAAGAATAATTACACTATCATAAAATGCTCTGAGTTTTCTATGTTTACCTGCAAAAATCATCTGGGTAAGACAGTATTACTTTTCAAACCCTGCTGCAGTGAACAGCGACAATCTGAAAAGGATTAAAGTAGCGAAAGGTTTTTAATTTTTTCATTTGTGAAATTTATTACTTACCGAACTTTCATTTACAGAATATTTATAATTTGTAAATTTTATTTATGATCTTATAATTTTCATACAGAAAATAACATAGAATACTATATAACTTTAAATTACATTTCCAGTGCATTCCATTTTTTGAATTAATTAAAAATTCGTAATTTTCATCTTTACTGCTTTTTTTCTGTTATTCTTTTTTCTTATATTCTTTTTATTATGAGGAATCACCTTATTAATGTAATGTATAAGATTAAATAGTTTCAAACACGAAGCAGAGGCTAGAAAAACGACCTGGCGTTCTTCATACGCCGCCCCTCTAAAATTGTACCATACGCCAGCCCCTCCAGCTGAGGGTTAATGTATCTTAAAAATTACGAAAAGGTTACTGATTTAATTTATTAATCTCCACATTAAGTTCTGAAAAACAAGCTCATAATAATATCAAAAGACTATTCACATGAATATATGTTATAAAGCTAGTTTTAAGCGTAAATAGAAAATGTAATTTTTCTTTATTATACCTATCACATCAAAATCATATCTTAAAAGGAATCTGTTCGCATTTACCATAATTTGTGAATGGTTAAACACACCTTTAAATTTATCATAAATAGTATTCTTAGTGTATAATATGCATAGGGAATTTATGGAAAAAAATATAAATTACGTAACTCTTTTTTTCAAAGAGAGCATCAATCACATCAATGTTACATTCATATTCTTGATTTCTGAATTCATCATATCTGAGAAGCATCATATTTTAATCCTAAACGTAAAAGATCTGAAATGTGCTTTGAAATTCATGCCACAAAATGATACTCCTTTAAAAAAATTTGCGAACTATAATTTTTGACTTTCTTATTTTCCTTAAATATTTTAGAACATGGTGTGAAATATTTCAATTTCTCGTGGTCAGTTTTTGTTTTATTTATCATTTTAAAAATTTCATGAATGATTTTTATATTTAGTCTATTATAAATACATTATAAGTTTCTAAAGTTTTAAAATTGTAACTTAACTGTTAGTTATTACTTTCTATCTATATCCAAAGTTAATGTTTTTAAGACATTAACTTTGGATATGTACAGGACAGAAAGTAATGAATTTTAATAAATGTCTTTTCAACTTCGGTATCGTTAGGGGTAATGAAGTTCTTGATCAATCGGCTAGCTTAAACTCACCGATTAATTGTTGTCTACACTTTAAAACGGTTTTGTTTAAACATGCTTTGAGTTAGGATCACAGCGGTAATCCATGACATTATTTAGCTACAAATGGTTTCAAAGAGATGAAAGGTAAGTACAAATTATGTTCGAAGTAAATTGAGCATGTTAAATGTTAGAAAGATGAGCTGCATAGTAATATATATCTTTATCATCAATAGTGTATTTTTATAATACTTTCATTCAAAGTTATTAGAGTTAAAGGTCAAAAAATGTTAGAAAAACCTAGTATATTGTTCTTATTCAAATGGGAAGTTTTGGCATTATTTAATTTGAATGATTAGTTTAAAAACACTAATAATATAATCTGTTACAAACTGCACTATTTTAATATGTTATTGCATTGTTAAAATGTTATATGTGTATTTTAAGAAATAAATATTAAATTTTAAATAATTTTTTAATAAAAATTATAAGATGATTTTACATAATTTACGCTTTGCACCTGCCTTTTCTATTTCGATAAATAAAACAAATTCCTGTCTAACAGTAAATTTTATAAAAGAGGATGAAGTATCAAAATTTACATTGTACAACTGCTGCATCTCGTTTCGAAATACCTATTAAATTTAAAAACAACTGTATATATTATGCAATTCCATTTATAAACTATTAATATACGAACATAATTTACTTTCAAATCAGATGTTATCAAACTAAATTCCTATGAAAATTATGAGTCTTTCAATAGCAAATGATGAAATTGTACATAACTTCCTATGAAAATGAGGTAAGATAAATAGTTAGTGTCTTAACTAAGTAGAAACGATGAAATCCTGATTTTTCTTTAAATCGCACAACTTCATCTCATTTACATCAAAGACATTCTTTGAATCATATTAATAGATTTAACTAAAGGTTCTAGAGACATTAGGTATTTTTTGGAAGCAGGCAAGATGAAAAATTAGCAACCGCCTTTGGAATACCGACCACTACACCATGCAGAACCACTACACCACGAAGGCACGCCAAGAAGGTGGGAGAAATACCTTATATGCCCTCCCTTTTAAAAGGCGACTGGGGTTTTTAGGGGATCCAATCGCCAAATCCTGGATGTGGAGAAACCTCATCCAACACCCTTTTAGTTCGGGCGCCACTGTAGAGAAATTAGGATTTTTGGAAGCAGGAAAGATGAAAAATTTGCAAACGCTTTTGCCAGGAATCAAACCACGGACCTCTGGAATACCGGCCCAGCGTGCAGAACCACTACACCACGAAGGCACGCCAAGAAGTTGGGAGAAATACCTTATAAGATAAATAAACTTTTAAAGAAAACCAAGTACCTATCCTTCAGATTCATATACAAGTATTGCCTGTATTTGTATATCGCCTGATTAATAATATCTTAAAAGGAATCTGTTCGCATTTACCATAATTTGTGAATGCTTAAACACACCTTTAAATTTATCATAAATAGTATTCTTAGTGTATAATATGCATAGGGAATTTATGGAAAAAAATATAAAGTGCGTAACTCTTTTATTCAAAGAGAGCATCAATCACATCAATGTTACATTCATATTCTTGATTTCTGAATTCATCATATCTAAGAAGCATCATATTTTAATCCTAAACGTAAAAGATCTGAAATGTGCTTTGAAATTCATGCCACAAAATGATACTCCTTTAAAAAAATTTGCGAACTATAATTTTTGACTTTCTTATTTTCCTTAAATATTTTAGAACATGGTGTGAAATATTTCAATTTCTCGTGGTCAGTTTTTGCTTTATTTATCATTTTAAAAATTTCATGAATGATTTTTATATTTAGTCTATTATAAATACATTATAAGTTTCTAAAGTTTTAAAATTGTAACTTAACTGTTAGTTATTACTTTCTATCTATATCCAAAGTTAATGTTTTTAAGACATTAACTTTGGATATGTACAGGACAGAAAGTAATGAATTTTAATAAATGTCTTTTCAACTTCGGTATCGTTAGGGGTAATGAAGTTCTTGATCAATCGGCTAGCTTAAACTCACCGATTAATTGTTGTCTACACTTTAAAACGGTTTTGTTTAAACATGCTTTGAGTTAGGATCACAGCGGTAATCCATGACATTATTTAGCTACAAATGGTTTCAAAGAGATGAAAGGTAAGTACAAATTATGTTCGAAGTAAATTGAGCATGTTAAATGTTAGAAAGATGAGCTGCATAGTAATATATATCTTTATCATCAATAGTGTATTTTTATAATACTTTCATTCAAAGTTATTAGAGTTAAAGGTCAAAAAATGTTAGAAAAACCTAGTATATTGTTCTTATTCAAATGGGAAGTTTTGGCATTATTTAATTTGAATGATTAGTTTAAAAACACTAATAATATAATCTGTTACAAACTGCACTATTTTAATATGTTATTGCATTGTTAAAATGTTATATGTGTATTTTAAGAAATAAATATTAAATTTTAAATAATTTTTTAATAAAAATTATAAGATGATTTTACATAATTTACGCTTTGCACCTGCCTTTTCTATTTCGATAAATAAAACAAATTCCTGTCTAACAGTAAATTTTATAAAAGAGGATGAAGTATCAAAATTTACATTGTACAACTGCTGCATCTCGTTTCGAAATACCTATTAAATTTAAAAACAACTGTATATATTATGCAATTCCATTTATAAACTATTAATATACGAACATAATTTACTTTCAAATCAGATGTTATCAAACTAAATTCCTATGAAAATTATGAGTCTTTCAATAGCAAATGATGAAATTGTACATAACTTCCTATGAAAATGAGGTAAGATAAATAGTTAGTGTCTTAACTAAGTAGAAACGATGAAATCCTGATTTTTCTTTAAATCGCACAACTTCATCTCATTTACATCAAAGACATTCTTTGAATCATATTAATAGATTTAACTAAAGGTTCTAGAGACATTAGGTATTTTTTGGAAGCAGGCAAGATGAAAAATTAGCAACCGCCTTTGGAATACCGACCACTACACCATGCAGAACCACTACACCACGAAGGCACGCCAAGAAGGTGGGAGAAATACCTTATATGCCCTCCCTTTTAAAAGGCGACTGGGGTTTTTAGGGGATCCAATCGCCAAATCCTGGATGTGGAGAAACCTCATCCAACACCCTTTTAGTTCGGGCGCCACTGTAGAGAAATTAGGATTTTTGGAAGCAGGAAAGATGAAAAATTTGCAAACGCTTTTGCCAGGAATCAAACCACGGACCTCTGGAATACCGGCCCAGCGTGCAGAACCACTACACCACGAAGGCACGCCAAGAAGTTGGGAGAAATACCTTATAAGATAAATAAACTTTTAAAGAAAACCAAGTACCTATCCTTCAGATTCATATACAAGTATTGCCTGTATTTGTATATCGCCTGATTAATAATATCTTAAAAGGAATCTGTTCGCATTTACCATAATTTGTGAATGCTTAAACACACCTTTAAATTTATCATAAATAGTATTCTTAGTGTATAATATGCATAGGGAATTTATGGAAAAAAATATAAAGTGCGTAACTCTTTTATTCAAAGAGAGCATCAATCACATCAATGTTACATTCATATTCTTGATTTCTGAATTCATCATATCTAAGAAGCATCATATTTTAATCCTAAACGTAAAAGATCTGAAATGTGCTTTGAAATTCATGCCACAAAATGATACTCCTTTAAAAAAATTTGCGAACTATAATTTTTGACTTTCTTATTTTCCTTAAATATTTTAGAACATGGTGTGAAATATTTCAATTTCTCGTGGTCAGTTTTTGCTTTATTTATCATTTTAAAAATTTCATGAATGATTTTTATATTTAGTCTATTATAAATACATTATAAGTTTCTAAAGTTTTAAAATTGTAACTTAACTGTTATTCATTAATTTCTATCTGTATTTAATTTAACTAATTAACTTGTCTCATGTTAATTAGTTAAATTAAATACTGGGTATAAGTATGCTATTTCCTAATATTAATATTAATATTAGCATTCATTATTGTTCTTCCTGCTGCCATTTTGTAAATGATAGCATTTTTCAGTAAAATATCTTACGGCAATTGCATGCAGTTTTGAAGATTGAACGGTTAATGATAAATAATCTTCCTGTCCGATTTGCAAGTATATTAATGATAGCTTTTTTTGTTCGTATAGTGTTTTGAATTGTTTCTTTTTTTAAAACTCAATTGAGTAAGTAATATTTTTCTCTTCTGCCATATTACATACGGGTTAGTTTAGATTGATGGTAAAGGACACGGAAACATCTGGAATGAGAAGGCTCAATTAACTAAGCCATTCTTCATGGCCAACCGAAACAAAAACTGAGTTTCTGTATATTTCAATGACTACATTAGAAGAGCACAAAATCGTGATGCATCAAAATATTATTCAAAAGAGTCTTATCAATCCATTAATACTTTTAAAGCGAAGAACAATATAGATGAGTGCACTATGTATATTGCAATCTAATTTATGGTTATTATTAATTTACATAGTCAAGTAATAATTAATGTAAACACCTGTTAATATAAAGCATAACCATCATATACAGTGTGAGCTGCGGTTAGACGGCCTGTGAGGGATTTAGTAAAGTGCTATAAAGTGTTCGCAAGAATCTGGAGCTATGCTGATTGCATTGCAATGGACAAGTACCAAAGGGTGAATGGTGGGGCATCCAAAGAACAATGGACGCGGTTCCATAGATTCTGCGTTGGGTTTAAGTCTGAGGAATCTGAGATAAGGGAAGACTTCATCATACGTTTCCATGCATTAACATACATTTCTAGTTGTGTGACACGCCGTCGCACTGTTGGAAGATGCCATAACTTCCAGGATGAAAAAACCTACATTTATGATCTGCAAGTTTCAGTTCATAATTAATACTATTCACAGTGCCATCCACAATAACTGGTCCTGAAAATTGTATGGAAACATTTCACAAACCACGATGTTGCCTTAAGCAGCATGTTTTTTTTTCCACAAATATTTATCGCTGCATGTGTCAATGTCCATCTGGTCGATAAAGCAGAAAACATTAATCATCAAAGAATGTAACATTTTGCCACTCAAACAAGATCTACTGTTGGTATTTTTGTACAAATTCCAGCCTCTTCCGCCGTGCGCATAAGCAAATTTGCTATCGTGATCAGTCTGCTGCATTCGCTGTGCTATCGTTTTGGAGAACAATGCAACAGTCCCCCTGGTTCATTTGACAGTAATTTGTTCCACTGTAACACGTCGATCGGCCCGAACTTATTGCAGCAGCCTCCGTTCACATCATTCATCTATGGCTCGTGCCATTTTACTATTCATATTACGCTTTAATTACGAAAATAAACAATCTGCACAATTTCAGAAATACTGCCATCACTGACCCAAAATCCACTAAACATTTCTTTTTGGAAGTGTAATAAATTATTCCGTTTATTCATGTTGATTACATATTTCCGATTACCTATATACACGCACTAAATTTACTGCTGACACTTGTCATGTGCCATTGATATCAAACATAAAAGGTAATCACAATAATATGATTTAGTCCTATATTTATGATTAAATCTATAAACATAGATAAATTAAAATTATTTAACATTGCACTTATTGGTTTCTGCAAATACAAAAATGGCATGCGGGGACGATCTGGCTAAGAGGAGTGATGCCTTCATAAATCACATTTTGAGGGAAAGTAGCTCGTATTCACGTTACAGAAAAAGAAATCCATGAAACCTCCCATGTAGACATCCCATTCGCTTGGTTAAGCTAATAATATTTAACAGTTCTGTAAGGTTCTTCTGCCTCCTAATCGGGTAAGGTAATTGGAAAAATCGTCCGAGTAACATCGGAAGGATAGCAGTTCAAATTCCTACGAAGACATAGATAATTGTCTCATTTTTCGCGTTTAATAAAATTGCAATCGGAGCTCGAACTAAAAGGTGGTGGACGATAGTTAGACACCATCAGGATTGGTGAATGTTCTTCGGCCTCGCCAGTCACCCTTTAAGTACGAAGAATGTGAGGTTTTCTCAAACATTACTAAAACATATAGTATTTGTAGTGTAATTGAAAGGTACGTCTGGCTAGCAATCGAATAATTCCGAGTTTGGTTTCCGTGTTGGGCAATATAAGTAATTTGTGTTTTTATCTCCGAAACAAAATCATTTACGCTGATAACTCTTTAATTTTACTGGTTGGCGCTGACGGGTCGTTTACCACAAGGATAAATATTAAATGAAAAATGACAATATTGAAACTGATAACGGTAGAACATTAAGACAGCTGCAATGAGGGTCAGATATTATTTTATTCTTTTCTGCGTTTCCTCATATTATTACTTGATTCTCTTTAGAAAAGAGTGAAACTGAAAGGCAAACGTATGCAACCTATGTAATGTCGTAAGATTCTTCTTTCGCTAGTAATACAGTTAAGACTTTCAATTATCCAGTTGTCGTAAAATGCTCTTTACTAACCTCGCTTTTCAGCTTATCGTTTGCCTTCAAAATGATCCTTTCAGGCAGCAAGATATTTGTGCAACATTAGGCTAAGTTTCCTTTTATTTATTTATTTACTTTTCTTATCAAAACTTCATGAGTTCCCCCCCTCCGTTTGTTAGAATTCAAAGGCAAACTACCACAGATTTTTTTCTGTAACTAACTAAAAGGGTTAATCGATTATTCAAATTACGCAAATATATCGATTTCAGAACATTTTCAGGAACACATATCATTCTTACACGGGCTCTTCCCATGTAAGAATGATATGTGTTCCTGAAAATTCTTTATATTACACAAAATTCAACCTCAAATTGAAATTGATTTTATACATATATGCAGTTCAAAATGGAGTGATATGGGTCCTTTGAAACGCTCAGAGGGGTTTAGATTATATCAATATTCATCAAAATTTAAATTCCGTATTGTTTTAAATTTGAAACTGATTTGTATCGCTTATATACCTTAGCAATATCACACCAGATATTTTTATTAAATTACATTGCTTCATTACATAAATGTTTTATGTTTAAGTCTGATTATCATCATTTCTCATATTTCTGATATTTGATGATTTCTGATATTATCATCATTTCTCAATGTTAATTTAACTTAATGAAGTTAGTTTCTGGAAAACATAATTAAAATTAAGTTAATGGTAGCGCATATATTCTTGCATTTCAGCTTTTGACAGTTCAAAATGCCAGATACTCTTTCTGCCAGGCAGCACGTAGTTCTCGAATTTTCTTTCGTTGCCCGACCTCATACAATTAACTTCATCATTTATCATATTTTCACTTTAATTCAGGTTCCAGATCATAATTCCTAATTTATCAAAGATACTTTAAAGAATTTATCCCAAGCACTCCCTGTAACGTGTCAGATAAACGTCTGTTTCTTTCAAAACGAAAATATATACTTTTAACCTCTCGTAAAGCGTGTGTAGATCAATCGTAATTATCACCCATTAGGATAGGAATCAGGAGCTAAATTATTTCCGCGAAATTTTATAATTTTGTTATCTTAATCAAAGTCTCTTATTAGTTGATTAATATTCAGTAATTTATAGAAACTTATAGCTTCAGAGTGCAAGTAATTTCAACTACGAAGATACGCTTACCATCATGGAAGCATCTGAAAGTTGAAGATTAAGGAATGGAACAGATTCACATCGCTACAAATCAAGGATGAAGCTATCTACGGTTTAAAAATCACATGAGTAATCAGAGCGTTTGACGGAGGTAGAGAATATGCGATTCTTTTCACGGGTTATTCGGGGGTATATAGGTTAAACATGCCGCCCAGAAGGTATAGTGGTTAGGGAAGCCAGCTACGATACCAAAGGGCCCGGGCTCGAATCCCGGAAACGGCATGGTTGTAACTGTCTTTCCCTTCATAAGTGGTATGAAGGGATTGTGGACGGACCTAATAGTGTCCCACCTATAAGGTGCATCGACAAAAGAAGTATTTTGAATGTAAGATAGCAAATATAGTATTCCGTAGAACGTATACTAGCATAAACGTTCCTTCCCGACGACAACACTCAAACCACATTAACTTCAGAAAAATTTCTGCAGAAGAAATACGCCAAATAAGGTAGCAACGTAACGTAAGAGCAACACAAATAATCAATATTCAGCAAAAGTAGTAATTAAAAATTCTTTAAAGTTTTACAAAATATGAAATCGATAATAAAACAAATTCCAAATTTCAGCTTCCAGATGCCCCTATTCGCAGGAGGATTACGTTTGTTCAAATTTGATGGCTCTAGGTACAGTTGTTTTATCACAATTCGAGAAACATACATACATTTATGTAGATTCTTCATAATTTAATTCCTTTAAATATAATACGATAATATTTGGTGGCAAAAATCTGAAAAGTGAAACAACTCTTGTAGTGAATCAACGCAAAATGCCAAAACGAAGTTATTAGTGCTGGGCAAATTGCCACTTTGTTGTTGATGCTCACTACATATTTGAATCAACGTCTTCATAAGACATCGTGTTAATTTCAACAAGATTTTAAGCTTTCGCACAATTCTGAAATCGTTATAGGTCCTTTCTGTAGGCGTAAAGCAAGACTGCTCAGTTTTTGAAGAATGCTTTTGATCAGAAATTCCAGAAGATCGTGAGGATTGTCGAGTTCTTGATCCACATTAAAAATCATTATCATGATAAAAACGGAAAGAAATATCTATTTTTTGTTGTTTGGAACGGGTAACCTAAGTGTGAGGTACCTAGGCCGAGAAAGCGTAAGTCGAGGTATTATTATATGTTTACTCTTTATATACAATATTTGAATTTTCTAAAATCCGTATATACTAGAAATTACCTCTTTCGAATTTAAACTTCCGTTACACTTCAGGATGAATTTTAAGAGATAAAAATGTGAATGAATATCTTATAAGAGCATGGCTCTGATTTCTATTAATTTGCTTTTATTGAGATGCGATGCAAATTACATAATTAAATATAATACTTTTAAAAGTTATAAAAAGAGAAATTTTAAAAAAGTCAATAATATTTTATTGTGATTGGTCTTTAGGCATATCTGTAACTATACTAGATGCAAGTGTAAATTATAATCCGTTAGCTAGATATGACTTTGAAATGAAAGATAAACACATCAGTGGAAAACTTAAACAAAAATTTAACTTTAATTTCGGGTAGCTTTTGAATGGCTACTATAATTAGCCTTATTTATGCAATATACGTATATTATAATTATCTGTATGGTTTATTTAAAGTGTAATTATTCTATGCAGTATACCCACCAGCGGCCGAGCGGTAAAGACACTGAACACCGGTAGTTCGGTCCGAGGTTCGAATACCGCGAACTGGCTGGCTGCATGATCGTTTTGGTAATTTTCCCCATGTGTTACGTGTATACGAGCCAGTTTCTCTTAGAAGGTCCTTCACGAAGGCATCCCTCCCTTTAGGCAGATAGTCCTCGTGTGCTTTGCCGTAATTAAATAGTGCATAGTCCAGTCTATGTAGAATAATAATTAAAATTCTTCTTTTCTTTTTATGATTTAATTTATTAAAGCACCCGACATAAGATACTTACCTGATTTTAGAACAAAAATATAGTAAGAAAATAGATTATTATTTTTGACTAAATACGGTAATTCAGTTAGGGTTTCTACAACTTAGAGTTTATATCATGCGTCGCAAATATTATTAGAAGCAAAATTGAGCATTCTATTAAATCTCTGATCTTTAATTTTTCATTTAAAACATCTGCTTATGGTTTATAATTATTTTAATTAAGTGCATTTTGGCATAAGTACTGATACAAACTGCGTTAGATAGTAAATCAATAAACTAAACATCTTTGCTATCTCCAAGTTGTTGCGTACTTTTGGTATAATTCTGATCCCCTTTTTAAAATGTAAACTATTATACGTCGTTAATTCTAAGGAATTATAAATTTGAACTCAATAATTATCCACTGCTATCGCGTTTTTTTTTTTTTTTTTTTTTTTTTTTTTTTACAATTAGTAACCAATTTGTTATTATACAAGGATAGATAAACACCTTCTTAGAGTATAAAGTCAGTAACAAAATTAATAACTCGGAATTCTCAGATAACTGAAACGAATTTCATAAATAATTTTAAATTTGTGGCATTTTGAAAATGCCGTCGAATTCCAGAAGCAAAGGAAAAAATATTTAATTTTAACTTATATATCATTATTATTGTCATAAGATGGATGTGTATGAAATAGTGATATGAGAGTTTTAAACCTCTTATTCTAAAAATTTTCCACATAAACATGTGAAAATTGTCTTTGCTATAAGACACTCCCCAAACATTTGCGAAATGTGAAGAAATCCGTCAATGCATTTGTATACTCAATTGGAGAACATTGTCGCCCAGACCGTACAGCGGTTAGGAGAGCTTACTGGGGTGCCGAAGGGCCCGAGTTCAAATTCCGGAGAAGACATGGATATTTGTAAATGTATAATGTCTTTGCGGCATAGGAACATCCTAAATATGAGGCGAGCCAAAAGTCCTCGCATGTAGTTTGGTCGAAAGGGTGAGGGGTGGGAGAATCCCCGGACCATCCCCACGGGATGCTCTCCCTCAAAATTGGGGTGGAAAATAGAAGTCCAAACTTTCTTTGGAGCAGGCTCTGGCAAACGTTCTTCCATGCAATAAGGACACGGAAACAACAAGAACTGCAGAATATTCCGTATAGTTACAAACATATAAAGAAACTTTCCGACAAAAGCTGCATTTCTTATTTATTGAGCTCCAGAGCCTTGCGTATGCCAATAAGTTAGAATGCTGTGCCAAACATAAATCGAGCAATTACTCTCTGCCCACGTAGAATTTGGTTAAAATTCTTCTCTGACCTGCTTAGCATTGTCATCGTAAATGACAATTAATAATGTTGATTCAACGTAATTGCATCCCGATTTCAGACAGACTCGGAAACAGTGATGCAGGAAGGGAAACAAATCTTCACTAAGCTTTCTATAAAATTGTTTTTAATAAGAGGATTATTTATAATTTGCCTTATGTTAGGATGACGCTCGTTCTGGACTTTTATCGGCATCAGAGCAAAGAATACAAAAGTGCGTGAAATCGTCTTGTAATATTATTTTCAGAAAATACGTAACGTCTATGACGTTGATGGTTGAGAGATTGCTTTATGCTTTATATCCGCGAAAGTGTCTTTCACTCCTTTACAGTCCATACATAACAGTACTTCTCTCCTTTACTGGTTGCATTTAGTTTACTGAATTGTTTTACTTGCAAATTTACTTGCGAATTCCAGAAAGGATAGGTGTTGAATTCAATAATAAAAATCGCTTTGCAAAGGCTTTCAGTTTCTGGGAAAGATCTTAGGATCAGTGTTGTCACTGGATAGAAGAGTTAATAGAATGTGAGGAAGGAAAATATGATGGAAATTTAAGTAAACATTTTTAAGCTATTTCGCGATTCTTTAGACAGTTCTTTGGGTAATAGTAGCCAAGCATTTTATAAAGCATAAATGGAAATAATTGTACTTTTATTCCACACAACATCCTTTAAATACTAAAATTACGTAATTTAATTATCATCAAACGGATATGAGTATTGATATCAAGAGAAATTACAACACCAAGCTTCACAAGAGTTTACAAAGAACGTTTGCGGAGATGAAAATCTGAAGCTTTCCAAAGGATCTACAGTTTACATAATATTATTGTGTATTGTCAGTACACTCTACATCCTTTGGAAATTTTTAAATATTCATCTTCACAACATTTCTTTGTAAATTCTTACGAAACCTGAAAAACAATAAGGTTAGTTAGCATGAAAAGGCATCATCAACTGGCGCATGGTACATGGCTATACGTTTACCTGTGTACCTGTATCTATCATAACAAAGGCGCTTAATGTTAGTTATGAATGCTAAATAACAATAAAAATGTTATATGCTTACCAGGCTCATTTTTACGAACAGTGTTTTAATTTCAACCATTTATAAACTTCCGCCGTAAGCATTCTCTCCTTGAAATATCGTTCTTTGAATTCATGTCTTTTTGAAGACGCAGTTTCACCTGAACAACAGCGCATTTTATAATTTGAATTATCGTAGGGATTACATTACTTATTTACACCAAATTCTGTCTTATATAAAGAGAAAATAGCAGCTCTAATTTTTCTTTTCGTTAGGATGTCTAAGTTACCACTTTCGTTTAAGGTCAGGTTTATAATAACCTTGAGGGATAAAACAATAAAAGATTGAAATAAATCTCAAGGTATGTATAACGATTTTACATATAGAAAGTGAAAGTATAAGATAAGTACCTGATAAGAAAAATATTGTGTACAAGTGGCAAACTACATATGGAACGGAAATAGCAAATGGCTTACAGAATTGAATTTTATAACTGGGTTGATTAAGATAATTCCCAACAATTTTCTCTAAAGAAAAATCAATTGTCTGAACTAACATTTATGGGATTATGAAAATACTAAATTTAAATATTAAATTTATGTGAACGAATCTATACGCTACGATGAAACTATATGAAGATACTCCTGAGAAAATACATATTAATATATGCTTACGTCATTAAAAGAATTAAAACATTAAGTTTCAAGACTAGAACCTAAGTTGAGGAATTTAGCTTGCTGCATTTATATTAACTTTAAAACTTTGGTTTTTTCTGCACTAATAATTTTTTCTTTATATCTTTTGGTGTATGCAAACATGAAATTCATAATTTTACTTTTTATAAATAATGCTGCTTAATTTAAATCTTAAACGCAGACATAAACATTTAGTTTTGGGTTATTTTAAAGAAGTATAAGTCACTGTATTAATTTCTTACGGAAGATATGAATGCATTCCATTTCAAAATACTTTAAGCAAATATAATAATTTAATAGACATAAAACAGAATAGAAACACCAGACAGAGTCTATGTTTTCAAGACAGCAGTCTCGTTGCTTTTATAATTGAATGTAATATTAAGTAAGAACTGGAATTTAGTTTTTCTTTCTCTGTTACAGAAAGCCTTTTACCTTCATATGAGCATGCAAACAGATAAATAGAATTAATTGAATTTTGAATCTACAAAATATTTTTAAAGCTTTCATGAAAGTTTTCCAAAGTTAGTCATAATCTTGTTTACGTTTAATTATCTACATGCCACTGTTTAATGTACAGGTCTATTTTCGTTTTTGAATTCATTCTTCATTATAATACCTCAGTAGAACCACATTATAGCTAGTTTTGTCTTATAAGACATTTTCTTCCTCCATTCTGCATGACTCTGTGGTGTAATTGCAAGAATATTCGACGCATCTTCTAGAGGTACAAGGTTCGAATCTCGCTGAGGGCAATGCTCATATTTCACGTTTCTTGCTTCTAAAAATTCTAATGACGCTATAAGTGGCGCCAGAACTAAAAGGTGATGGGCGCGCGTTTTAAAAGGGGGAGCATATAAGGTATTTTCTCCCTCCTTTCCTCATTGCTCTCGTGGTGTAACTAGAATCAAACTCGACGCGCATTTGGGTGGTCTGCAGGTCGAATCTCTGAGAAAGGAATTGCACACATTTCATGCTCCTGAATCTATATACTCTAATGACTCTCCAGTGCTGCCCGAACTAAACTGTCGCAGACGGTAAATCGTCACAATCAGGATTTGGTGACTGGGTTCCCTAAATCCCAGTCTCTCTTTAAAAGGGGAAAAAAGGGGAAGTATATAAGGTATTTTCGCATTCCTTTGCCGTAAGTCTTCGTAATGTTATTGGAAGCAAACTCGAGGCGTATATGAGATGTCAGGGTTCTATTTCCTGCGAGGACAGTGCATAGTTTTCCGTCCCGTCTTTTTCTTCAGATTAACCTAACGACTCTACTAAAATACTCAAATAGGTGCCCGAACTAAAATAGGTGGTGGACGATAATTCGTCACCACAAGATCTGGCGATTAGGACACCTCATCCTCAGTCTTTCTTTGAAAGGGATGCCCTATAAAGTATTTTCTCTCTTCTTTCAGCATGCCTTTATGGTATAACTGGAAGCACACTCGTCACGTATTCCAGAGTTCCTAAGCTCTAACTCGGTGAAGGCACTGTATATTTTTCAAGTCTCCAGCATCAAAAAATTAATCTAATGACTCCAGCCTTTTTGAGAAATTTTCACCACAGTCAATTAAATTGTTCAGTTCTTCGATAGTTCTTCTTCTGAAAAAAATTAAATGCACTCTTTTAATAAGGGAACAAAATCCAAAACAGATTGTTATTTTCTGAAAAGAGAAGGTATTTCACGTTTGAGTTTGGTTTGGTTTATTGAGATTACGGCAAAGCACACTAGGGCTATCTGCCTAAGGGGAGGGATGCCTTAGTGGAGGACTTTCTAAGGGAAACTTCACGTTTGAGAATTGGATGTCAAATATGTTGTAGTATATATATCAAATAAATATAACTTGTGGTGTTGATCTTAACATTTTTTCCTCTCTCTTTACTTGTAGTTTGCCATTATATGAAAAACCAACAAGAATCATAAATTCCTTAGAAAAACTTTTTTTGATTTCGTGAATCATATTTTAAGATTTTTTTTCTACTTTGACGATAGCCCACCAGCGGCCGAGATTTAAGTACCTCCAAGATTCATTTATTATGAAATTTTTCCATTTTTGTCCAGGTAAATGTTTCTGATAAAGAATTCTGCAGCACGTTTTGCGTTCGTCTACATTTTGTGGAGAAAGACTATGAACATTATGTTTTTTTGACTTTTTAAGATTCAAATCAACATTAATCACTTTGTTTACAGTTGACACTGAGTATCTTAATGATTTTGCGACTGTTCTTTGACTTGGCGGAGTTTAGTTAACATTAAATGTTTTACTTTTGCTACTTTCGAAATAGTCCGTTGTTTTCTTGGTTATGTAAGTTTTCCCCTTGAAGCTAAATTTTGATGTTTTTTTGTTTGTTGTTGACAAAATTACCTATCATAGCTTTAGATATCGAAAAACCATGCTTTTCACAACGTTTTTTAATAACTAAAAACAAATAAGTTTCCTCAGAAGGAACACAAGGACAGCCTTTCCTCATTGCTTCTTAAAAAGCGACATTTTGGCTGAAAACTAAACTATTAAGTAGCAGACTATATTTCGTACTTTCAAAAATATAGTTGCAGTTAAAAAACATCTAGCAGAAGATTGTTTTTACAGCAAAACAAAATCGTCTAAAAATAAGCGAAAAGAATCGTTATAATATATTTTTCAGGTAACTAGGTTTTTCTAGAAAAATATGCCTGTTTTATAAAATAATGCCGCTATTTCTTAAGAATGCATTCCTTCTAATGTTTTTGCTTTCTAGTACAGTAGCCTTTAGTAAAGCCTAAAACCGCATCTGCATTTAGTAAAATGTTAGCTGCAGCTGCGAAATTATACAGAATTTGATATGATTTCTCATGAATTTTCTAAAAAAGAAAAATAGAATTTTAACAACTTCTCGTACTTTTCACCCCACAGTCATCATGAGTAAATTTCCATAAACGTGTTATACGTTAGTCAAGTATACAACTTTCAAAATATCAAGGCTAAATATTTTGTGTTACTACTGAAATTTGGAGAAAATCATAATATTTACGTTTGGTGGGGGAGGACATTTACAAAGATAAAGCTTTTTTTGTCTATACAAATTAAGTTTTACAAAAATAACAATATTCTCTCACAAAGCTATGTGTTTTCCTGTTTGAGAAATATGTGACTATTAACAGGAATAAACATTTTTAGCATTCAAAACCTATTTCACTTAATTTAGGAATGAATTTTCATCGATTATTCAATAAATTTTAGGTGGCAAAATTTAGATATCCTTATTTAAGCATTGAATTAACATTTTTAATATCAAAGTAGTTTTGTAAAAGGGTAAAAAATTTGAAATAAATTGCGTTCAATTGTAATTTACTCTCATTCGGAAAATAATAAAATAATACTTCATATTAATTTTCTCGACTTCCTCGGTAACGAAAAAAAACTGAATATGATGCAAAAAATTACAGCGGTAATGTGTGTTCCTTAAACTATACGAATATTTTTCCCTGTAAATATTTAAGTACACTTTAAAAAGTTGTCTATATTTCATTACATCAACGGTTAGAAGTTGCATTATCATTTACGTAGTTTTTCTAGAATGGAAAATTCAGGAATGCAGATGCTTGGATACCTATCTCAACTTTCCTGCATTTATGAAGATAGTTTTAATGGTGGTTCTTGCATGAAAGCGTTACAAAAACTACAAAGAACGGGAATGAGAAATCTCCTAAGCTACATTATTATACTAGTACATCTCCTGAATATCACCTTAACTACAGTTAGTAGTGTTTTCAAAGCATAATATTCAGTTTTTTAGAAATTCTAACTCATCAGGTGTTAATTTATAACATTCAAGCCACCTTACGGTTTACAATGGTCATAGTCTGGAACTGTTTCGGCTACCTCCATTACTCTTCTTGTTGCTAGATAAGCTGACACACTTTGAGGACTGCTCGATCAATACACGACCGTACAAAAGTAAGTGAAGATGAAGAAGAGAATAACGGTATTGAGGGATGGGCGAGGAAATCAGTAAATAGAAATAAAAGTAATGGAAAAATTTCTGACGAAGACAAAGCCTATATATAGGACTGCTGACTGTTGGCTTTTTTGTTATTTATTTATCCTCCTGCCAGAAAAACCAGATTGATTACCTTCAATCACTGAAAAAAAGTCTGCCATTTTAAGACAATATGTGCACATCGATTTCGGAAATAGAACTCAGCGGTGTATAAAATTTTAAAGGTTATTTTGAAAGATATTTTTAAAATTTAGATATGTAGCATGTTTAAGGAAAATTTTATTTTACAAAAATCAAATTATGTTTAAGCAAGTATAGTCTATTCTTATTATTATATCATTATATAAAATATATTATATTATTATATCAAATGTATTTGCATAAAAATAAATAAAAATAAAGGTAATCGTAGATTAAAAGATGAGAAATCCTCAGAAATTGTATAAAAAATAGAGTTTTTTTTTACATAGATAACATTAAAAATTTGATAACTTATATACATTACTCATACCTACAAAGCGAGTATGAGTATATGCATCTACATTGTGTACAAATGGAAATCGTATATGAGTGTATGTTATTTGTGAAAAGGTCGTGTTAAGCCATGTGTAAGAAGGAGGAATTTCTACTAGCGCGTGTGGAAAACAGACTGCGGAGGGATCATGGCCTATCAGGATTTGATATATCTTTCCACAACATTGCTGCTTATTTTAGTCGGAATCTCATGACTGACAGACGAATATGGGTCCAGCGGAGCCATGCTAAACGCCTTACAGGTTTTCAGCGGCCGCAAGACACTAACGTCCGAGAAGATAGACACGTTGGATCGAAAAGTCACATATTGTACCATGAGTCTGCAGCACCACGGACTGGCAGCAAAGCAAAAGCTGTTGTGGTTTGCCTTGACGCTACGACAGAAGCAAGTGTACATACAGTGGTGCGAGGAACGACGACACGGAACACAGGAGTGGCACCAAGTCGCATTTTCAGACGATCCCAGTGCTGGGTACAATATCATAACCGACATATTCCTGTGATGAAGCACCTAGGAAACGAATAGTGCCAGCCTGCTTTTATCATCATACGGACTCAGCACCTGGTATGCTGGTTTAGGAAGACTACTTCTCGTTCTCATAGCCAGTAATCTGATCGTCAGAGTTACATTTCTGAAAATTTAAAGCTTGTAGTTGTAGTGTATCTTCGAGGCCTGTGTGTGTCATCTTTCAACCAGATAATTGAATGACCGTATATTTCCTTTGTTGTGTTAACCTTCAGATGACTGACTACTGCCCTGGCCAGCGTGTTCTCAAAAAGTCTTCCCCACTGAAACAATTTACTCATGTATTGCTATAGACTGTACCTACCACTCGCCAGACCCTACAACAGATAAATTCTATCAATGAGCTGCATTGAAGTCCCCGTATATGTTAACCGAGCTCAGTTTGTAAGATCTTAAGTTTTTAGCTATCATGCAATATGATTAGACCTCAGCGTCCAATCTAGCGGCTTATAGGACAGGCGTGATGATGAAAACAATGCAGATAGGGTGTAAAAACCCTTTTTACAGAGCGCAAAGCTTTAACAGTAAAGCACGGTCTTACGGGGGTTAAGAGCACCGACTTTTTGCGGTGATAAATTAAAGATAATTTAACAATAAATTCAAAATATAGGAAGTAGTGCTAGACTACACAATTTAATTTAATCTAACAGGCTGACTCATCAACCTACGCTGGCAATAGACTAACTAAACAGCCAAAATTAATAGCCACCACTAAGACTAAGAGCTGTAGGACAAAACAAAAAACGTACGCTACATTAGCGAAATCAGGCTCTGTCTAAACTTTCCGTTTCATCCGATTAAATACTCTAGTTTCCTACTCAATTTGCATCTGGAAAGAAAATGAAAGGGGAAGGGGAAATAAAAGAATTCAGAAAAAATACGAAAATTAACTGCTTAGTTAAACTAAAGGGAACACTAAAGTTCAATTCGATTCCCAGGTGGATTAGAGCCACTGTTACTGCCGAATTTGACTGTGTACGACAAAGCACTTTCAAATATGATAAAAATCTTTCTCCCATTATACTGTACATGTGCGATAAATAAGGTTTTACTATTTGATTTCCTCTCTGGTGTAGCAATTTTAATGCACAGCGTTTTATATATACACATATAAGAGATCAATGGTTTCATTAAAATATTAAAGTGAAGAATGAGTTATAACGGAGTTCTCCTATTCCATAAATTAAATTTAATTCTTAAAACTTAATTGAAATTGATAACGATCTAATCTATCCAGCAATATATATATATATATATCTTACACACACACATATATATATATATACATATATATGTAAGATATCAAAGTTTAATTAAAATATTAAAATGAAAAATGTATTATATTATGAATGAGTTTTCTTATTCCATACATTAAATTCTTAAAACGTAAAGAAAATTTATAAAGCTATAATATACCTAATCTATCAAATAAGAAATTAAAATTGCGATTTTACCTGACTTCAAAAATATGTAAGTGTTAACCACTGTAAAATCACACTATATTCATTCAACAATGAGTCTTGGAAAAAACAGGTTATACTGCAGATCGATTTGGCATACTTCCAGACGTTGTAAATTTGTTATTAATTTTAATTAATCAAGTAAGTTAACATAGGAACCAAAGAAATATATGTGTGTTGTACTTTTTACTATTAATTTCTTTACACCATTATGAAACCAAAAGCCTGATTTATTATCTGTTTAGATGGGAAACTTCAAATTAATAAAATAATTAGAACGATTACCTTTCGTTTAATTAAATTTGTCTAGCAATATTTTTGCTTAAGGTCAGCAATTTACAGGTAAATCACTATGAATGATCATTCTAAGATATCATATGAACTATCACATAAATCCTTTAATCGATTTGGATTCAAATAGGAATTTAATGATAAAATTTCATTCTCATTAAACTCTTAAACATACTGTAACGTCTGTATTGATAAAAGAGACAAAACGAAGCAGAATAAAGCAAAACCGGTAAAATTTCCTCTTAATAATGAAAAAAGAATTAAGAAAAACTTCGTTTCAAACCTTTCAAAGTTATCTTACGCGATGTTGTTTTAAGATAAAATTTAATTTAAAAGACAAGGAAAACTATCTTTGCGAAAAACTTATGGAAGTATTAAATTATTTCTAGCATTTAATGAAAAAGGTCTGCACGTGGAAGTGAAATGTGCTGTCATTTTGTAAAGGTATCAAAAGACTTCTCCTTTAGAAGACCTTTTAGTGGATTAATCCTTTAGTAAAAAACATTAGAGAACTTCTAATAAGCATTTCATCCTGAATTAGCGGATCTACAACAACCACTAATTGATGATCACATTACTTTGAAACTTTGCTTATCGCCAGGAAATTTATCAAGAAAGATAAGATTTAATTCTGCATGACACTGTCATCTATCAGAGCTAATCTGTTCGTGAAATGGAATCAAGTCAATCTAATCTCAGAGATGAAAGGAATCTTAAATTCTGCTGAAATAAACATACACTTCTCTATAGGTAAATAGAATTATTTAGAACTTCAAAAATTAACTGCGACATTACTATGTTTTATAAAATATAAGTTACTAAGCGATATGTTTGTAACAAATATAGTTTATTTTCTTACGATGTAGAGGAAGAATGTGAATTGCATATTGAACTTGAAACTTCTTTTTTCATTTCAAATAATAACCACGCGCTGGAAATTAAATTATTAGTTTAGGTAACATATAACATGCAGCTGCAAGTTACAGTCTAAGCCAATATATGGCAGAATAAACCTGAGGCTGGAAAGACGCGAGTTAAAAGCAGAACGTTGCTGTCAGCTGTGGAAAAGTGGAGAAAACGGCTGTTTAAAACGGGAAACATTCAGAAAATAAAGCATCTCGAAAGAGCTCTCAGGAATACCGACGCAGGAGCATCGATAGAGAACTCTGACAGTGTTTGGAGCGATGCATAGTTTGAAATAATAAAATGAGATGTGTTGGTATTATTGCGCATTGTTCTTCGGGTTGAAGACTTTACCATGGCATTCTTTCTCTTCCTTTAGTCACAACATTCACGTCGTATGGTAGCTATGAAATATGTAACCATATTTCTGATTCATGTTTTGGTAATCAATCTGAAGCATTAATTTGGAAAAGAAACCAATTTTCGTTAACTGTTATCGCAAATAAAAATATAGTAACAATTAATATGAATAAATAAATAAATTTTTAAAATATAATATTGCACTGTTTCTTAAGTTTTAACTTGCAAGACAACAATCGAAAAATTTGTAGGAGGCTGTCGGAAATTTTTACCTTATTAACATATCTCAAATCGCAATAGCGTAGTTTAAAAATATAATATTTCAAATGTAGTATGCTACTCCATTTAGCACATGGAGCTATGAAATATTACCATATGGCATAGCTGTTTTTATGAAAGTGTGCCCTGCAACTTGTAATAAATACAAACCTATGAACTCTACATCATAATCATGTATAAATTTATGGGATAGTCATTCTCGGAAGAAAAATTTATTCCATCGAAATAAAAATAAATACCTCATACTGTACAAGACAGAAGGTTCAATGATATGAGACACAATACTTAAAAATTTGCTAAATTTCCTCAATTGATAAATTATTTAGTTTTTTGCATCTGTGTCTGATGTAAATTTTAGGGTAAATCAGATTCAGATCATAAAACATCTATCAGTATAGGCTTAACTAAAGATGTGTATTGATTTCAGGTTGCAGCATCAGAATATGTTTCCAAAGGTAACCATTAATTAACCTGCTAGTAAAGAAATTGCAAATTTACATTAGGTTTCGCAAAAATACTGCCACATAGTCCTTTCTCTTTTGTAAAATAACTTGACATCTAGTGGTATGACAGAAAATAAAATTTGGACATATTCTTCTGAGCTGTATCATTGATGATATCAAACTGACTTTTGACGACACATTACTGGAGCTTGGTGACTTCAGAATGAGGCCTAACGACACCTCGAAAACTTTTTACCTGAACGCGCCATATACTGACGACGAAATAAAGTGGCACAAACCAGAAATCATGAATGTTCTTTTTGAGCCATATAAATAAAATTTTTCAAGTGATTCAAAATATATGAATTCCTGTTGATTGTAATGCGAGTGTATTACAATGTGTAATACACATTTTGATTTAAATACGAGCGCTCATTAATACAGTGTTGTGTTAGGTATTTGAGTTTCGATTTTTAAATAATATAACCAAAACAATGTACGAGTACACTGTATTATTTTAAATGCAGTATTGTAGCAACTGCGCACACTGCAATGCATATGATACAGTATATCAATTACATTATAATACAGGTATCACTTTATTGTAATGCATACAATACTGTGTACCATAAAATGTGTTGTATAAGTTCTAATAATATGTGCCTCTATTTTCGTATATACTCTCTGTTGATTGATTCCATATACCATTGACGTTCACGTAATTGATTAGAACTTCTATTTTATATTCGAAGCTTTCTTTCTTTCTTTTCTTTTCTTTTCACCATCGACGGAAGATTATACTATATTCGAAGCTAAAAATTATAGCACAAGAGACTGTCAAAATACTTAAACCACTTAACATTGGTTAGTTTTTCCTATATTCTGCAACTAGTTAATTAGCTACAGATATAAGATGGCGTTTATATGTCAGAAGAAATATTCATGGGAGATTTTTTAAGGGAAACAGCTATATTCATGTTGCACTGGGGCAGAGCATGTAACATCCATCAAGCCAGCCCGTGTACTCACCGAGAATATAGTATACGAGTTTTTTTTTTTTTTTTCCGTTTTAGACATTTGAGACTTGCTGGCCTTTTTGGAAATTGAAAGAGATTCACTGTTTGGCCTTTATTACTCTCATCTCCATGAGTAGGTTAAACGTGAGGCAATTTTCCTTGAATGGCCCAACTCAAGGACATTGTTATCTGAGGAATACCTGGTATTTCTGTTCCCATGTTATTGTTTTCAAAGGGAAACATATTGTTAAAGCTTAAAGTGAAAAATTAATCTTGAACTAACGTAGTGAATTTTCCTACGTTTATTTATACGTGAATTTTCCTACGCAGTTTTAATTTTTGATTAGATTAAGTTATAAGAATAATCTAATCAAAAATTAAAACTGCGTAATTAATATATTTTGAAAATATCACTAAAATATTATAACAAAATATAATTAGATTAGCTAGTTGAATTCCAGCTGCAACTCATCCTTTCATAAGAATCCAAACAAAAGGTGCATTTTTATTACTGAGCAAACACATGCATTTTTTATTACTGAGTATATTTACATACACAGAATACATTACGTGCACATTCTGCAAAGTTGTAATGCTTGACTGAATAAATGTGGTGACAGCATTTCAGTCAGAAGTTTATCAAATATAACAGATATAACAGAAAATATAAAAACAAAAATCTGAAAGGGTTTAGATTTAACTGTCGCCCAAAAGGATTTATTAAGGTTTTTTTATGGTATCGCTGAGCTCGCAGTGTACCAGTTCTGGCCGTTACAATTACTCCGTCTAAGATCATTTTTGCCCTTTTAGCTGTATTATTAAGCATCATTTTCTTATCACATACGATACATTCAGTTCAATAATATTTAAAATAATTAAAGCAGTATAGCAAAATATGCTTGGAATTCTCGATGCAGTTTTAGGTGTTGGCATACATTTTTTCTTCAGTCTTTTCTCAGTTCATCATATCAATGTTCAAAGTAGGATGGCTTGCAAAACTTTTTTGTCATTTTGTTATTAACATATTATGTGTTAATTTTATTTATTAAATATCCCGTTCTTCGCAGTTACGCTTCGTAAAATTCATTTGCATAGAAAAATCACAAAATATTTTAAAACAACATATCTTTAGAATTTCGAAATTCAAAATTTGGGCTTCAAGGTGCATATGTTCGGTTGGAGGACTCCGTTATTCAAAATTTGATTGCTTTAGGTAGCGCCGTTTTTTTACAATGCAACGAACATACATACATACGTACAGATTATTCGTTATTTATTTCTTTATAATAGTACAGAACGATAATATTGGATGGCAACAATTTGAAAAGTGATACAGATGTCTATAGTGGACGACGTAAAATCCCGTTTTGAGATTAATAGCCCATTCAGGCTAACGCCCTTTTGGGCTAATGCTCACATGCTAAGTTGTAAAGCGACACACAATTAACATAAATTGATATCACGAAACGTCGTTGGCTAAGAGGTTTTCTCAGAATGTATTTTTACTCATTATAGACGAATTTTGTCATATTTTGAAATACTGCTGCTATTTAATAACATCAAGAATGAATCATTTAAAATACTTACGGGTTAGAAAACACATAAAAAGTTTTTAGAAGTTCCAATGATTTTCACCGACATCTGGAAATAGTTAGAATTGATTGCTTTCTTCATTTGTAAATAAATTATATTCTAATGAATAAATAATATTATGCTCGGTTGTTTTCGAAATTAGTGAACGTAACTGAACAAAGAACGGAAAAAAAAACCTTAAATTTTGTTTCCAAAGCGGCATTTCTGTTATAAAAATGTCTGTAATGTTACAAAAGCTTTTGAGAATAACACATTATTAAGAACAAGAATTTTTCAGTTGTATAAGATGCTGAATGAAAGCAAAAATACATCGGAAATGAGACACGTGGGAGCAGACAATCAATGCAGTTACTTGTTCCTTGGCTAGTGTTATTTAGCAAGCAAAGACATCATTGAGCAGGACTCTGTATCATTTGAATAAAGCCAAATTATTTTCGAGGATTATTTGGACTCGCAGTGTGTTGGTTCTAGAGTTGCTCAAAAAACGTTAAATTTTACCATAAATGACAATGTAGTCAAGGATTTGACTAACTGCGAAGAGTATTATTGGAAATGTTTGTCCTTTTGCATGAAGTACTTTGTATTTAACGACTTGAATTATACCGACTGAGTGACTCATGGATTTTTCACTGATAATAAACATCTACTCTCAGTTCCCTAGATATTCGTTAATATATTCTCAAAAATTCACCAACTATGGCTTTGCAAAATCCGTATTAATTCGGCATGGCACTGTAGAACCTCTTAAGTTCTTTTACGATTAAAATTGCGCCTTGATGGTCACCATCGTTAGTCTACTGATTTAAAAAAGTAAATAAGGAAACAAAGATTTTCTGTGTATTTCGAAGGGCATTGAGGGAATCAAATTAAAAATATATTTCGAGGATTAGAGGAAACATTCGCATATTTTCATTGCAGCTTGGAAGGGATCACACTGAAGCGTATGAAATAAATTTAACGAAAACATCGATATCTTGTGTGTCATGAAGTCATTCCTCATACTTACTGTTCACAATCGTTTACTTGATGAATGGGATGGATATCAGGATCATTAAAATTTTTGCTCGTGCATTGATTCCTGCCTGAATAATCGCTAGCTTGTCAAATATCAAAGGATACATTATCCATCCATATGTAACAACATATTATCCATCAATGCAATAAAGCTCAGCACTCGCAGTATCCATATACGCACGTTATCTCAAATCGTTTGATGCCTTACTACTCACCTGATAAGTATTCTATGAAGATCACTGCCACGGGTCGAGCAATAGTAATGCCTAGATTTTGACAGGTGAAATGCTCACCATTTTCCGCCAGATCTACATCTGATTAATGAAACAATTTCGAACTCAGACCGCATTTTTGAGAATTTAACTCAAATAAAATGTTTTTTATATTATACCAATTTTATAAATATGCGCTTTCAACACGCTTATTTTAAGCTGTTTTGGGTCTTGTTTTGGATAAAAAAGAAAACACATCTATGGAATATTTTGATAATATTATTCTGAGCTCTGAGAGTATACGAGTTTTTAATAATGTATTATATTACAGATTAATGAAATACCATCTTATGTAATAATTCCTAAATGTATGAGTACTTTTTGTATCAAATATCAAATGTATGAATACTTTACTTAGGCGTCTAATGTACTGTATAACCGTACTAAGTAGTTTCGTTTTACTATGTTTGTTTCACAATAACCTGTAATATTGTGAGCTAGAATATTGAAGAACTGCGTAGAGAATATTCTTTGAGTTCTTGCAAGTAATAAGGGGTTAATTACCCTTCTTCCAACTCACAATTAATGAACAGGTGGTCCCCTTCTCGGGCTTATAGTAAGCCTCCACTTGGGCTTTAACTCAAGATAGAAAATATAAAACTAATCTAATACTAAATAAAGGTAAACAGCCGAAGCTTCACAGAATCAACTAACAGAGTTGGCTCTTATTTAAGATCACCAGTGTAAATTAGCAGAGATATAACAGTACAGCCGTGTATTAGTAAGCTTAGACTAGCAGCAACAACGTGGCGGAAAGGCAAAACACGCTGTCCTACTGAAGTGACCCAAACTTCAGCTTAAATACTCGTTTCTACCTCATTTGCATAAATCGTAACCCCGAAAACTCATTCTGGCAGGGAAACGTAGGTGAGAAATAAGAATGTATAGAAAAAGCTGTTTCCAAAATAAAAATAATTATTAGAAAGTAATTATTAGAAAGTAAAACACTCAAACCTCTCAAGTTATACACCAAGATTTCCAACTTCAGACTCACTAGGCGAAACCTAAAGCACAGCGATAATGTACTTAGCTATAGGAATTGGTACATAAAATGCAAAATCCTGATAACGTTGTAGATTAAAATATCATACATGCTAGATAGCAGACCTCCCTTGACGAATGTAAGAGTTTCTAAACCCTTAACAAAGTACGCAATATTTTTTGAGAATGACTTTTTAATACATTATTCATCTCATGTAGAGAGATTTCGATCTTATATTATAAATCGGAAGTACAACTGAGGCTTATGCCTGTATTAAATCTTCCATTCTTTATAGTGGCTATCGGTGAGAAGCTTCGATGTGTAATATTAAAAAATGAAATAGTATATGAATTTATCATTATAAGGCCGTCTTAAAATCCCATCAGTACGTTAAAAGCAAATTTTAAGGTTACAACTAAACTGAATTCTAATACTTAACACCAGCTGAGGAAGTAATTCTATACCATATGAAAATACATAGCAATAAAGAAAATAGAATCCTTCCCAACAATACTTTTTTTGACATTCGCAGGAAAAAGGCAGAACCCATTGCCTCCGCAAGGAAAAGAAAAGACAATACATACAACTAAGCCACGGAAAATCAGCAGAATAATCATTAGTCTTACGCAAAACAATTTTAAGCATCAGGGATTATTATTTTTAACTTTTCTTCAGCATAAGCAATTAATCTTTACAGTTCAAACTGCCTTAAATAAAAACTGATAGCCATGGAATTTGACAGAGTACTCTCTACATCCTGATGTTTGACCTGCGACTTTTTTATGAAACGTTTAGATTATTGATTTTGTTGACATAGAACAGACACCTTCCATGAGAGATTTTGAGCTTTCTCCACATCTAATGTAAATAACAGTCAGTTTCATTCAGAAAATTCTTCATAAAAGCATTTCTTTCATTAGGTATTGTATCGTTTGCCTTAATAAGTTATCAACAGAGTAACCTGCTCTAAAAATATAATTTACTAAATTATTAAGCTTCTTGATTTTCGGCTCTAATATGTATAGCATTAACTACACTACATATAATAATATAGTGCTTGATTTGAATTGGTAATGAATCAGTTCTGTATTGGAGGAAATATATACGATGTTAAAAGAGATGAGAGAGAAGAAAAAGTTGTTTCTCATGCAAATAGACTGAAACCTAGAGATGCACACAACAGAAAATATATGCGTTAAATTTTCTTACATGAAACACTGCTTACGAGAAAAGTGTGCTTCTTTCGCGCATCAATTAAATGAAATTTTAAACTTCTGAAGCTGTTTCCTGGGAGAATTTAGACAATGCCAACAAAATTTAGTTTAGAAATTTAGATAAAAGGACATGTGTTGTCTTAACTTGGTTGCTATGGTTTAGAAATAAGAAACGCATTTTATTTTTCAATTTCAGTCTTTGTAAAATAACGAATACCTACTTTATCAGCAATTAATTAAATGTAATGCGTTTTTTAGTGTAGAAACATTTATAATTTACGTGATAATATGCATATCGTGAATGCTTAGTAACAAGGCATTTTTCTCAGCCTTTGGTATCTTAGGATTAAATTTAGTGTTTTACCTTTCTTCATTTTGGCGAAATAAATGAAATCATTCTGCCTGACGCGTTTTCAGAATTCAATTAGCATTTCAAAGCTGAAATACTGCGATAATTTCCCCAAGTCTTCGAATAGAGGATAAAGGAGCTTAAGTTGAAATGGTAACAATTTGAAGTAATCCAAATTTTACGTAACCTGACAGCTACATCTTCCAAAACATAAAGTAAGCAATTCATTTATATTTTGATTATTTTGAAGCTTAAGCATTTAATAAAACATAAGGAAAATAACGATTTCTATTATGAATCCTGTAAGATTCTAAATCAGAAAATAGTCTCATAATGCGTGTTTTCATCTACAGTTCAAACACCCTTACACGATTAAACGCCTTCAAAACTTCAGAAAAGTTTCATCTTTGACAGTTAAAAAATGCTTAATTATACATTACGTAAATACGCATTTCAAGCCATTATTTGAATCCTTTGATTTCAGTTTCCTTTTTCTCATTTAAATTCTTTTAAATAAAACTCTTTCCCTAATCTTTTGTATCTTGTACAGGTCATACGCTAAGCCACCGGAATCCTATTTACTAATTTACGAAGTTTACGCTAAATCAGGAAAATTCCTTTCAGACCGTCGAAGCCCATTTTAATGAATTCTTCTAAACTCTAATGAGCAAATTTTCAGAATCCCTGATCTCATTACTACAGATAATCAGGGAAACCTATTTATGATCCCTCTCTGGAAAATTTAAAAGGGACTAATGCTAGGTAATTCTATAATCTCAGTCCAAACTAGAATATTAAAGGACATAAAGATTATTTTGCGTAGACTTCAAAATTTATGTATTATAAAATCCTTAAGTTTGTTTCGGAAAGTATTATATCTATTTGGAAAATTAAATAAGCAAAGTTCGTTCATTGAGGATAGCCAAAGGAATACTGATAACGTAATTTCAGCAGTCTGCTGTTTTAGAGATATAAATCTTAGCCGGGTTTATTCCTTCGGTCTGACCTAATATTTCTCTAGTTACATGGGGCAGATTACTATTTATAGTTTCCAGTTAATTTAGAATTCGTGAAAAATAAGGTAATTTTCGTGGCCACAATTGGTACTGAATTTAAAGAGGCTGCGAATATTTGCTTATCTTGATGAAAAGAGCAATTTTCGGATATTTTTGCTGCGGGTTTACAAGTAATATTATTCGTATCCCGCAGCTTGAATCCATTGAAAAGCCGTAACTGAATTGCCGGAAATACTGAATAGAGATTTCGAGTTCCTTTTGTCGTAAAACCGATAACAGATATTGAAGTTAAAGTGTTAAAGATTTGTTTTCAGATAATTTAATACATAAAACAGTTAACTTGATTAAGAAATTTATAAGGTTTAGTTAAAGAGCTAAATTTAATTATTTCCATTCTAAAGTATAGTGATTTAAATGAAATTTAAGGTAGTGCCCTTTCGCGATTATTCAGTGCAAATGTATTTATTTAATTACATTAATTCTTTTTCTGATGCTCTATTTGAAATTTTATCTTAATATAATTTCCTTAAATTATTTAATTTTGTAAAGCTTAAGTAATTTGAATTAAATTTGTTTAAATCTTAGCTGGAACACCTTAACAATATTAAAATCACAAAAATGAATAAATTTTAAATAATTTCAAATGTACTTCATAAAAATTTAATATATTTTAGAATAGTTATACAATTAACGAAAGTAAAAAAAAATCATTCTGCTCTTTAGCTAAGCAGTATTAACGTAAAGTTTATCAAATATAATGTAGCGTTCTCCAAACTCTAAAAGTAAAATTTACACAGGCGATCATTAACCACTGTGAATTTTTTGCCCAATTTTTGAAACCAAAATTTTCACATTTTTTTAAATTGAATTTTTGTTCATTTTACATTTGTAACGAAAAAAAAAGTTATTAAAATTACCATTTCTAATATTATTATGCAACAACATTTTTAATTCTAACGAAATAATATTTTTTTGAAAGGTTCTTTTACATCAGCTTTAACAAGGAATTTATATTAATAGCTGTATATATTACTTTACGATTATTCTCGAACGCAATTAGTTAACATACTTTTGTTCAAATATTTCTTTATATCTTAAAAAAATACGAAAGGCAAGTTAAACAGAGCACTCCAAACAAGAATACCAAGTCTCTTTTGTAATTCATTTGTTATTGTAAATTTTCTTCATTAAAAACATTTATTTTAAACATCAATTTTAACATTAAAAACAAATGCCCAGAATCAAATTTTTAAAACTTATAAGAAGCGTTACAACGCAACAAATTGAAAGGAAAGAAACAATAGCATATAAAGTTATTGAAAATGGTTATATGTTACATAAATAGCCAACTTAATTGATTTTCGTTTTGGATGACTAGAAAAGCGACATCTTAAAAGTGTTACAAAAAGGAATATGACAATTCAATATCGTTGAAGAACTATCAAATAGTATATTTTGTGTTTCTCTAAAATTTCCAACAACTTTTGGGTCCAAAGTTTTGATCTTTATCATTGGCACATTTTGCATAAATTTGGAGTATATTTTCACACTAGCTTTAAGAAAAATATTCCTTGTTATGACAAAATTATAAATTATGAAAATATTCTCTAAATGTTCAAAATAATTTCATCACTTGATCCTTCTATTTCAAAACGTTCGGCATTATAACAGATAAAGTACTGAGAAAAGAATATTCCAAGTTTTTCCCATATGCTGTTTCTAATTTATCTTAGAAATATTCTTAGATATTCAGACATTATGATATCCAGAATTTATGGCACTTTTGCACACATTTTTATATAGAAGTCGAAGCAAGAATAGAATATTAAATAAACTGCATATCTGTTAAAAATTTCGCTTAACTAAAGATTCGTTTGGAATTGTCTTCAAAATGCTAATAGATAGCAAAATCAAATTTATAATTTACCATATTTAACAAACTCCTGCTTTACAAATTACTACAAAAAACCATTTATTTTATAAAAAAAAGGCACTCCTGGGCACACAGTGCTCGAAATACATGGTTATATGCTTTCATGTTTTAAATCTATTTTCCTGGACATGTATTTTAAATTCCAGAGGTTTTCAAAATAGGGTAAATGTTATTATGAAAACACTTTTGTGAGGGGAAGCAGGTTTTCCTTTAATACAAATTCAGATATTTTTCTATCTTTAGGCAAAATATCCAGTTTCTGCCTTCAATATCAATATCAAAGATAATAGTTGTCAAGTTCGCAACGGAGTATGTAGTTAACAATTTTTTACAGGATGGCTTACAAACTTAACCACGATTGTCGCTGCCAAAGGAAACATTAGCTTGTACAGTCATTAGGTTATTTTGAAGCAGGAAACATCGAAAATGCCCTGACCGGGATTCGAACCTGGACTGCTCGAATACGCATGAGTGTGTTAACGTTAAAAACTTTTAAAATAGTGGAAGAACTACTATAGACACGCTGACACAATCAGCGACACGGCCTTCGGGTTATCAGGCTATAACGGTGGAGACAGCTTCACTGCAAAGCATCAGAATACAGCTCCCGGCTCTGCTCGGTCGGTCTCGGTACTCCACGTACTCTCGATACTCTCCCCACTACAGCTCACGATGCACTCAATGATGTATAGCTCCCAACTCCTCGGTTCAGTTGTTCCCGGAGCTCAACACACTCTCTCGACGATGCACTAAGCGCGATACACTAAGAGACTCTTTTGGTGCACTCGACGACAAACTCGGCACTCGCTGACTGACTATCAACTTGATGGACTCCGCACGGACTAACTCTCCACCTACCAGCAGGGTTTATATACCTTTTGGCTTGTGTACGAGAACATTTTGAACTAAACCAGTAAGAATTCGTTCCAGAAGGTTCTCCATCCGTCCATGGCATATCGCCAATTTTCTCGCCAAACATCGCAAATGGGCGATGTTTCGCCAAATGTGGCAACCCTACTTTTCCTTTCCCATTTTATGGCAACCCTAAACCTAATTTGCCCGAAAGCTACCTTACCGCGCTTGGACATTTCGTAACACTATTGTTACAACATTCAATCCAGCACATTGTTCAAGCTATAACTAAAGTTTTCCTATCATTCAAGCTATTCAAGGCGACGCTACAGGCAGCCAGTGATGGATACTAAAATGCGGATTTCAAAAATTTGGACATTCAAGAACATCCAATTTTATTTATATAGGATCAAGCATCATTCAATGTTACGTCCTCATGTAAACAATGTTCATACTTACGAGTACATTTGAAGGAAACTGAATGGTAGACTGTCAATTTCTTCATGAATGACCATCCATACTGTTAAAACCTAAAACTCTGCGACCTTTTATATCTTCTAGAGGACTATCTGAAATACGCGCACGCAATGCAGAAATCATTCAATGTCACATGCAGTTTGAAAAGCCTTATTTACCATTTATTCCCAAAACGCGTTTTGTCTGTTGTTCATATGTCCTAATTTCATATTTGGGAGGGTCCTTTAATGGTGTTTATAATATTCAGCATTGTAATTAAAATTCAGCAATTGTAATTAAAATATTATGTAAGGCAAATTATATAAGATGCCGATGCCAAATATTTTTTTGCTAATTGCTTTGCTATACAGTACAAATTCACTGAGACATAAATTCGTTAAATATTTAACAACATCTCTAACACCCTCCCTATACGTGAAAATTAAATACTTCAATAAAAATTAAATAATTTCAGTCTTTCAAACACGTTTATGGAATGGAGAACTGCAGGATGCGTGACTGTGTGGGAAATTATACGAAGATATACACTACCAAATCTCAAAATGAAGGATCTTTTATTAAAATTAATAAATATTAAGAAATTTTCCTTGTTTATAATTATGCATTTCTAACTTTTACACCAAAATTGCTTCGAATAATTAAATGGTGGCAACAATTAAAAAGAATATTCTTAGTTATATTAAAGGATGAATTCGCTACAATAGTTTGAAAATAAGCACATAACGTAAGTAGAAACACTTTTTCACTTAAAACGTTTAAAATATATTTAAACAGTTAATTATATTCGGTGAAATTATATATACATATTTGCATAATATGTAATAATACTGAAAGTCCATTTTTCGCCTGAATCCACACGCAATCAAAACTTTATCCATACTTACTTACATATTAAAAACTTTTAATTCTATTCACAGAAGACAACTGAGTTTCCATCAGCTGAAAGAAAACGGATTTGGAAGAGATACTTTTGAATCAGCGGTATTTTTCTCTCCATCTGAAAAACGTCTTGTTTCTGTTTTCCCTTTAAAATACTATTTTACGCTTTCCATATTGTAAAAGGAAATATCCTTTTCTCATATTGAAAGTAAAGTATTTTAGGATTGTTTTTTTTAAACCACGACATTTAAAGTAGACACAAGAATGATAAATGATTCTTCTAAAATAAATAATTTATGTAAAATTATCGTACAAAAATACGTAACAGTTTAAAAGTTTTGAGTACGCGATTACTATTAACAAAACAGAAATAATTTTGTACTCAACTGAAGCTATGACCTTCCAAACTATTGCTGAATATTTATTTTTTTTTGTCATGAAAATGCGTTGAACTTCTCAATCCTCACTGTTCTTATAATCAATACTACATCAAGTGATCTCAAGAGGGAAAAACCAAATTTACAGGAACTGAAGAAGTACATTGAAGTTCTTTTGATTCGTAAGAACTGTGTCAAATTAAAAGTTGTAGAAAAGAATTCAATTTGAACCCGAAACAATGAAAATTGAAAAGAAGAGATTTTCACTAAATATTGGAACTATTAAGGTACCTAAGATTTCAAATCTCAAATATGCCTGTATCATAAACTTTCTTCTATTTGTTATACCAGTATATATTCATAGCATTTCTAGTTTCAAATACTGTTTCTTGTTTCACTAAAATATACATATCCAAGGAATATTTTTTGCCAAATTACCCATGTGATCACAAATTAAAGACAAATTAACGAACGATAATATTATTCAATTTAATATTTTTCCACATACTTGAATATCCATAACGTATATAGTAATTAGGTGTTAAATAATAATTATATATAAAAATAGGTGCAGCAATAAAATTATGTGTTAAACTTTGTACTTGAACTCTCGATTATCCACGCTAATTAAATACATATTATAAGCTATTTTCGCACTGTCCCGAAACGTGCTATCAGGCTGTAAATGCTTACCATCCCAGTTAGCCCTTAACGACCATGGTCCAGATCCCGGTGTGCCCCCCAGCGACGGAGCGGTAAGTCGCTGAACACTAGTAGTTTGGTCCGAGGTTCCTATCCTACGAACAGGCTAGCTGCATAGGCGTTTTCATGGTTTTCCCAATGTGTAAAGTATATAAGAGCCAGTTTGCCTTAGAAAGTCCTTCGCAAAGGCATCCCTTTCTTTGGACAAATAACCCTCGAAAGCTTTGCTATAATCAAGCAAACCAAACCAAATCCCAGTAACGGCATAGTTAACGTTTGATGTTTTTTGCTTCGAAGAAAGCTAATGCACTCCCGAACTAAAATGCACATTAGGGACCATCTGTATTTGATCAAATGGATCTCTTATCAACTCCAATTCCCTTCTGGTGAGGAGAATATCTACTACGAGTAACTTATCTTCCATCAGTAAATAATTAGCACATAAAACTATGATGGAAAATCTGTACGTCGAACAGCAACAAGGCTCAAGATCAGCTTTCATAATGTTTGCTTCGAAAAACCTAATGGACTACACATCTCACCATTTAACCTGTACACATTTCACAAATGCTAAAGCTATCCACTTTTCTTTACAGAGGGTACATATTTATGATAAAGTCATTTTTCCCAGTAGCAATTATATTTTGAGTTCGATTCACTAACTCAATAGCTTCGGTGATGCGGTTGTGATGTTCTAGAGATTAGTGTCGAACGAAGACAGGAACACAAATACACTCATAAAAGCACTGCAATGAAAAGTCACATGAAATTCCATCCCAAATTCGATCTGAAACTCTGAATGGCCACAGCGTTAACATGTAATCTAGCAAATATTCTTTACGTATGTGGGAAAGTTTTAATGATATAATCTAACAAAAGCTCTCAATAATAATCTCTGTGGTAGTAAGCTTGACTAACATCTTGAATGAAAGAAATTATCATCAGACAATTTTCATTCAATTATGACGTGAGCTAGCTCTCCAGAATCTACCATTGGCGAATAGGTGTATGCATTGCCAATAAAGTTTGACACAACAAGAGTTCGTAAAAAAAGTAAAGAAAAATCTCACTGAATTTACCTCTACTTAAATGTATTCAAATTTTGAACTTGCTTATTTAGTTCACTTTTTACAAATTTTTAAAATGCTCATCGATTTATAATAACTCAGTATTTTATCCGTCATTTTAAAAGCGAAAAGAAAATGTTTATTTCTGTACTTAGAACATGGTATCATCGATCAGCCACATATCATTATAACCGCTGAGAACTCTCAGATTTAATCAAAATATCTAGCATAATGGAACTTCCTATGTGCTTCCGTAGCCAGGCTCTTTACATGCAAGAACCGACATTCAATAAAGCAGCATAGTTGAGGTATGGTAAGCAGCGGACATGCCTGGCTCAAGGCGATTTATAACCTTCACTATATCAAAAGATGAGTCCTTGTGAAATCAGCGAAGAAATTCTATAGTGTTATCGAGAATTACTGGACTCAGCTGTTAATGTTAAAATAAAGCTGTTTTGTACTCATTTAAAAGGAAACATTGAAAAGATTTTAACTTCATATTATAAAATATGAGATCGTAAAGGAAAGTTTAAAAGCTTTTAACTATCTAAAAAACGTATTCACATGAATGAATTAGGTAATTCAATTCAAATTCATTAAGCAAGGAATTTAATATCCATCATCAATTACTCAATGGCACTTTCTTACAGAATAACTGAAAAGTTTGGACACACTCTTGATAGGAATTTGCAAAATATATTAAAGTCATATTTCAGTGACTGGTATTTAGACAGAGGAAAGCGAATGATATTTCCATTGAATGATAAAAGTGCAATTTAGGGAAGATGGTTAGGGGTTAATTTTGAAATGAAATGTGGTTGCCATTTTTTATGTCTTCTTTGACATAAGTAAGAAATATTTACTGACAAAAGAAAGAACTGTTATTACTATTATTTTGACGTAAGTAAGAAAAGCAAACATTCTGAAATTATAAAAATAGATGAGTTTGGCTGACATCTTTGGCTCTAAATAAGTAAACAAATAAAATATTGAAAAAAAAATTATGAAAGCTTTCAGACTTTATGTTACACGCCCAAAGGAATTTTTAACGTTTTGTGTGTCATTTTTATTTGTTAAATATTATGTTCTTCGAACTTGAACCCAGAAGTTCAAATGAACAGTAATATCACAAAATATTTAAAATGAGCATATCTTTAAAATTCCCGGTACACATTCTCGCGCGCTGAAGGTAAAAATTTTTTCCCCCTTCAATGTTGCCATTCCTTGCTTTGAAACCGTTGAGTTTGTTAATCGGAAATTCGTTAAAGTTTTAAAAATATGAAATAGATAGATAATAAAACGAATTAAAGATTCCAAATGTGTGCTTCCAGATGCCCATAGTGGAGGACTTTGTTATTCAGAATTTGTTATTTCTAGGTACAGTTGATTTTTTACAATGTGAGAAACATACATACATTCATGTAGATTCATCATGAATTTACTTTCTTTCAATATAAAGCAGGGCTCTAATATTTGGTGGCAACAATTTGAAAAGTAAAACGCCGTTTCATAGTGGACGACGCAAAATGCCAAAACGAAGTTAACAGCATTTCTGGTCACATAGCACCTTTGGGCCAAAATTCTTAAAATTATGAATTTGTAAAAAACGACACTAATCAAATGATATAAATGTAATACTCAAATAAAAGATATAATACTTTAAAACAAAATTTGTTTAAAATGTAAAAGAAAATATCTATAAAATTTTCTCCTCTCGTTTTTGTTTCTAAATACTTTATTAAAGTTTGAGGCTAACTTCGTAATTGTGCCTTTAACAAAGAGACAAAATATAATTATTAGAAAAATAATATGAATTTGACCATCCACAGTAACATAACCCTTCCTTATCGGCATGGTGTCGGCTGCCATATGTTTAATCCCAAGCTTGGAAAGGGATAGATGTGTGAAAAAATGTAGTGTTTTGTGGTACAGAGACACTAACAATAGCATTCACACGTAAGGTCCCACTAGAGGATGATAGTAGTGATAAGAAGGAAATGCTATTCTAGAATCTGCACCCATTGTTATTCTCCATAGAAATCGGGATGGAGGTGAGGAAACTGGTAAACTGCTTTATATAAGATGCCTATGGCTTTGACCAACGACTGGCGTATTCCTGCGTCTTTTGATTAACATCAGTTCTCAAAACTGATTTGGATTATGTAAATATGAAAAGGATTAGTTATGACAATGTATTATAGTGATGTAAAGATTTCATTTAACAAAGTAAAATAATATATACACCACAGAGCCACTAAAATAATCTGGAAGCTTTCAGAATTTATATCACCCCAAAAGGGACGATTTTCAATGTTTTGTTTGTTACCTTTGTTTATTAAATATCATTCTCTTCACATTTAAACCACATTAAATTCAATTCAACAGAAATATCACAAAATATTTAAAAACAGCATAGCTTTAAAATTTAGTCTCGCTTGCTGGATTTTTTTTTTTTTTTTGGTCGTGCAGTGTTGCTACTGAGGGCTTTGCAATTTCTGATGTCTACTTTGACATAGGAAAGAATTATTTATTACCAAAACAACATTCTGAAGTTATAAAAATAGATGAGTTTCGCTAACATCTTTGGCTCTAAAATAAGTAAACAAATAAAATAAATAAATAAATATGAAATATTTCAGACTTTATGTCCAAAGAGGTATTTTATTAATGTTTTGTGTGTTACCTTTAATGATAAAATATCGTGTTCTTCTTAAACCGCATAAAATTAAATTCAATAGCAATATTACAAAATATTTAAAAACAACAAAACAGCACATTCGGACAACAAAACAGCACACAGGAATTTGCTCGCAGCCCAACAGTGACAAATGCTAAGACAGCCGAATATTGTGCATACAGAGTCGAAGTTTAGCTGCTGTGGTTTTCCTTTGTGTACGGTGAATACGAGCCAATTTTTCTCAGAAAATGATTTTACGAAGTTATCCCTTCCTTGCAGACAGGCCTTGTGTTCTTTGAAGTATTTAAATTTAACTCAACAACAAAATTTGAGGCTCCTGTTAATGAATCGAATTAAAATCACACCTGTGACCTCTATTAAAGTAAGAAAAAAAACCCTGGTCTTTATGCACGAAAGTAAACTTTGCACTAGTCATTGTATCATAAGGATTTACCTGGAAAAGAAAAAATTATCGGGTCAAAAATTTGGATTTTTTTTTTTTTCACGAAAAAGTATGCAAAGCTATGCACGCTTTTATTTGTAAACGTATACTTTTAAGCATTGTATTTTCTCTCACGTTTCATTTTCTATTAAAGAGAAAGGAAATCTTTAAAACGCCCTATTCACCGAGTTTGCTATTTTCAGCTCTTTCGTTCTTCTTTCGAACTATTGTTATTTTTATACCAAACTCTTGTTTATACCAAAGAACCTGCCTTAATGAGAAAAGCATTTTCTCTATTCTAGAATTACGGGATTTGTGAAAATGTAAATATTTTAATAATTTTTCTGCTTCAATATGAATGTTCTATTGTTTTACAAAGTACTTAAAGTTAATACTTTTTGGAGAAATTTAATTAGACCCTTTAGTAATTTCGTACATTTCGCAACTGAAAAAATTGACATTAATAATGCAAAGAAGGCAAAAAGGGAAACTTTATAAATAATTCTTATTATACGAAAGCAAGCTGCTTTTGTATGCATAATGTATTTCTGTTATTTACTGCAAACTACTTAATTTACTCTGATACGAAACCTAGAACTGTCAGCCTTTAGATAATATGACACAAAAACTATATCTAAACTGTTACTCTGTATTTGCTCTCACCTGTCACATATTACTCTGTATTTGGATAATGATTCAGTATATTTTTGAGATCAGTTACCAACCATCTTTCAGGTATGTAGAAATTACCAGATTGAAATGTAGCTGAAACATTGATACGGCTAAAATATATATAATATGTATATTTAGATCAAGATTTATAAATTCTGGATTTTTTGAAGTATAAGCTATTAATATTTTGCCTAACTATGGTAAAATTGAAGTCACATGCAAGGAAAATATCAACCGACATGTATTTGTATAACGTTCAAAATGAGAAAAGAACAAATAGAATTCACGTTATCTTCAAGACAAAGGCGCAGCTGTAACCTCTATGAGTAAAATGAACACGAACCATTTTCCCTAAAACGTGTTTCATGAAAGCATCCTTTCCTTAACGCAAATGGCTTCGCGTTCTCTACCTTAATAGTTTAAATAACAATTAAACAATGTATAAAGCTTATTTTGATGGAAGGTCATTCAGGTTTAAATGAAAACATATAAACAGGGAAACAATGCATAAAACTAATTCCTTTATGAATATTACATTTAATCAACTTTGTTTAAAATTAAACACACATTATTCATTTTTAAGCAAGGGAACAATCTATTATTGGTTCAAATAATTAGTCTTCATTTGTTTCTATAGCAAAAATAATTTGAGCATTTAAAAATTTAGTTCACGGAATTTTGAAAACATTCTGCTGTTATATTTTGATTACAGTTTGAAAATGCTAATAGAGTAAAACAATGCATGAAAATATTTCATCTGAAGTGAAATAAACAATTAATTCATTCATTCCATAAAGAAGAGGCCCACCAGCGGCCGAGCGGTAGAGACGCTGGACACTGGTAGTTCGGCCCGAGGTTCGAATCCCGCCAACAGGCTGGCTGCATGGGCGCTTTCGTGGTTTTCACCATGTGTAACGTGCATACGAGCCAGTTTCCCTTAGAAAGTCCTCTACGAAGGCATACTTCCCTTTAGGCAGGTGTGCTTTGCCATAATTGAATAATCCAGTTCCAATCGATCCTTAAAGAAGATTCTTTCATGAAAATTCCAATCCTTAATGTTTATAATAAAAAATTAAAACTTGAAATTCTAGATCGCATCTAAAATTTTAAGAAATAGTTATTTAAAAATCTCCATTCATAAGCTAAAACAAAAAAAAAAAAAAAAATAATAATAATAACAAAAACCCAAAATATCTTCAACTAGCTTTGAATATGTCTTCCATTCTTTTATTGAAAACGTTTAAAACTTCTGAATTCTCAATTTATTTTTCATAAATATTTCTCAGCTGTTTTTCTGAGCAAATTTTTTGTTTCAAACTCAAACTGAATAAAATGTGAAAAAAAAAAAAAATGAAGCAGGGAAGTTGCTGCTGACCATTTTAGTTGTTCATATTTCGAAAGATCAAATGAAAGGGAAAACAAGTTCAAACAAGTTCTGGAAAAAAAATTATCTAGATAAGTAATGCATTATTGTCTAGGTACATCTAGACAGGTTTTTACTATAACAATTCAAATACATAATTCATTTTTGTATTTCTGTTCTACCACGAAGTATTTTGAAATATTTTCTAAAATTCTTTATGCGAGAAATGTTTTTTTTTTTTTACCTTGTTAACAAATGTCGCAAGTACGACAGAAGTATCATGAAATGTAAGAAATTAGTATATAGCTTTATATCATAACAAATACACTGACAAATAATAAACTCATGCCAAATTACCTGTATTATATACAAGCAGCTTAATTAGGTTCAGAGGTATGAAATCTACCCTGAGGCTACCAAAACTTATCCAAACTGGTTTGTTTTGCAATATTTCCTCCATTAATTCCATTTACCTCAATTTCTATTTAGGGAAGATATTTTATTTACTTACTGTCACAGTAATAACGACTTTCGTGGGAATAATAGTAAATTTTATCACAGTACTAAGAAGAACAATTCAACGCTCTAAAGATTTAGATTCAATGCATAATTGGTGTCCATTTTATCTAGATCAGCCTATTTGTCTTTACTTTAAATGACAATTAAAATTTAATATGTGCCACAATGGCACAACAGACTTATTCTTAATGTCCTGAAGACCGATTACCTTGTTCGTCACAAAACATTCTAATGCTTCTTTATTATCTACTCTCACTCAACTGTGTTTGAAACAAACAAAACACATTTTGTTTTCCAAAATAAATATTACAAGCAAACTGAGGGATTAGCCATGGGTAGCCCCCTCAGTCCCATCCTGGCTGATATCTACATGCATTATTATGAATCAAAATTGTTTGAAACTTTAAACTTCCCGGCATGGTTCCGCTACGTAGACGATACTTTTACCCTGTTTGAAGGTAATAAAGATGATTTAAATAGAGTTCTTTCAACAATGAATTCTATTGATCCTGCTATTCAGTTCACTTTTGAACTTGAGACTTGCAATTCTCTTCCGTTTCTCGACATTCTGGTCACACGTAACACATCCAACTTCAGTACTACAGTTTACCGTAAACCTTCATCGGTTTGCCTTCCACCACACTTTAAATCATGTCATCCGACTAAACAAAAGTTAGCTTCATTTTATTCCTATGTTTTCCGTGCTCTTCAAGTTTGCTCCTCCAAACTAGCCCTTGATGAAGAACTAAATTATTTAAAAGCAATAGCTATTGACAGGGGCTTTTCACCCAACATTATTAATCAAGCAGTTAAAAAATTCTCATCTCAACACACTAAAAGCCCCACTCTTATTTTAGGAGATTATAAAAATTCTGTTGTCATTCCCTTCTTTCCATCAATTAGCTATAAAGTTGCACATATTTTGCAGAAATTTAACTTTCGGGTTGTTTACTCTCCCATCAATAAAATTCCAACTTCTATACTCAAGGACCCCATTCCGGATATGAATTCCTGGGGTATTTATAAGATTCCTTGCCATTGCGGTTTAATTTACATTGGCCAAACTAAGAGAGCCTTAAAATTTCGCGTCAAAGAACATGAGGCATATGTTAGAAAAAAGGAAACACAGAAGTCTTCTGTTGCTCAACATTGTTGGTCCGAAAATCACACTTTCAATTTTTCTGCTGCCAAAATTATTCAAAAAACATCTTCCATTGGAGAACTGGATTTTCTAGAGGCATTTCACATTCATAAAAATCTTTCTGTTCTAGTTAACGATCCTAATTCCAATCCAAATTTGCCTTCGGCTTTTAGAGAAATTATGTTTTAGTTCTGGTTTCGCCAACAGATGGCGCCACTTGCTTATTCTTGTCCAGGCTTTCTTATCTTATCTAAACATCATTTCCTATCTTTTTCATTTGCGGTTTTGCAGCTGAAGATGATGGTTCGGTAAAACCATCGAAACTAGTCCTGTGAAAATTTTGTGAATTAACGCTGATTTTTGTTGTTTGACTTCTGAATCAGCTTCTTTTGCTTATTAATAAAAGTAAATGTTTCTCTTGTAACAAAACTACATGTGAAACTCCAGTTTTCCCCCTTTTTTTTTTTTTTTTTTTTTTTTTTTAATGGCCGGCGCTTTGTTTACTAGCCATTTGCCTTGCGCAACTACAAAGGCCGGAAGTGGTAGCCGTCCAGAGTATTACTATGGAAGTACCTGATGGGTGACCACCGCTGCCTTGTATGTAGGGTCAGAGAGCTACAACCATGCCTTCTCGTGGATTCCAACCTGGGCCCATCACTACGGTAGCTAGAATCACTAACCACTATATCCTCTGGGCAGCTATTCAAGTGTTACATTAAGTACCTTATTACCACTTTTATCCTCGATTACTCTGTTATTAGAACTTTTCCTTACCAAGTGTCATTAATTATACGGAAACATCTTTTTAATGATACGTATTAATATGCATGTTCCTTACGAATATATCGAATTTTGATACTAGCACGTTATTATTCACTGCAACTCCGCACCATCAGTATAAAAATTACATTTTGTACATTAATTACGTAAAATGCTCAGAGAAAAATGAAGTATGAAATGCAGTTCATTGTGTAATTGTTGTTCTAATACGCATATTATAGTAAATATTACTGGACTTCTGCTAGGAATGCTAAATTCATTATTATTATTAAAAATAAAGGATTTTAATTTATTTTTATTCCTGTATCACCGAATCAAATTGAATAATTTTTTGATCCAGTATCCCTGAATAAAAAATGACAAATAATATAAGGTTACAAACCCTAAAACAGTTAAGTAAAAAATATGACGTGTACACCACAAGATTTCATTGTACGGGATATTAAATTACACGCAGTTTTCCTGCATTTCATTTAAACATATTGAATTAACAGTTAACGAATTTTGAATTAAATCTACTTCGCCGATAGCGCATAAACAACAATAGAATAAATACACTCTTTAAGGTTCACTATATTTATATAACATAGCGACATTTCGGCGCTACGTTCACTTAACAGCATCAACATTCATTTTATATTTCAGAGTGCACGAAAATTACATTATCTGAAGAATTACCACAAGTCCTATTCAAATACCATAATAAATCGTAAACGATGTATAAAAGGAAATAAAAAAAAAGGAACAGTTTTTCTCAGACGATTTAGCGCCGCTTACATAATGTGCATGCACTAATAATTAATTTCGTTCTCACTTCGTGGGTGGGCAAAAATACATAAAAATTCAAAATATTTTCATTAAAATTTGAAAGCTGTAGAAAAACATAAAAAATCAAATAGTGTTAAAACAATTAAAAAACAATTTTTACGATTACAAGTTACAGTTTCTACGCCAAAACAAGTCAGTAACTTAAATGTTAAATTCCAGAATTAATTAAGCATAATTTAATTCGCAATAACAAAAGAAGACGTAACTTTGTTTGTTAGCTTAGTTTCTCTAGATTGGCATCAAATCCACTACTTTGCTAACTTGCAAATGTAAACGAACATGGTTGCCATGGTAATCATAAATTAGACTTAGCCGCATTTAAAAAACTTTTAAATTGTTGATAATTTCACAATTATTGCATGCAGGTTAACTAAAGGCATAAAACTCTTAACCGGAACAACATAATTCAATTATTTCTAAATTGATAAATGCACAATTTACAAACATATAAGAATAAAGATACTGAGCTCACTGCGTCGAGTAACAAAGTGGATATATATATACATATATTTATATACCTTCGGTGCGGCTGATTGCAACTAAAATGGGAGGTGCACATCTACATGTTATAGCAGTCTTATGTACGAAATTTCAACATTCTTAGGCTAATCGTTTTTGAGTTATGCTAGATACATATGTACGTACATACGCCACGAAAAATCTCTTCAGAATTCATTTTAAATGAGTTTTATATAATTATTTTTGGAAAACGCGTCCTATATTCTGTCCTTACGTACATATGCCATGCAAAAACATTGTTAAATTGCATTCGATAGCTGTCCAAATGGATATTTTCGTTGAAATATGATACCCGAAATTTTTCGCGATTACAATACTTCCTTTTTACTTCGTACAAGGAAGTAAAAAGAAATAAGGGGGTTTCCTAAAAGAGATAAGATCCTGGTTATATGTACTGAGCATTTGGTACAATTTCAGAAATTAATGCAATAGATCATTTTGACATCGGGAAGTTATCTGATAGAGAAATATGATCTGGTTTATTCTCTCTCAAGTTATAATGATGATGACAACTGCCGAATCCATATTTCACAGATAATAGAATTTAATAATACTATACTATAATTAAATGTAATATACACAAAGTAATATATATATATTAATTATAGCATGCATAACATATTAACTGCAGTGCATGCTAATATATTGTAATTGACTATAATTACCTACAATTTAGGTTAACATAACACGTCGAATAATGATTATTGGAGAAATCAAACAACAAAAGTAAGTGTTATGTTTGTAAATTTTGCAGGACGAGTTTCGATGGCTCTGTAGTTAAACCATAGAAAGTACGCCTGTAAGATTTACAAATATAACGCTGATTCTTGTTGTTTGACTTGTCCAATAATATAATTACCTAATTTATTCCATTGATATTTCTCATATCAGTTATCAGATAAATTATAATTAAAAGTTTACACTTCACCAAAATTTCAAACGAGCAGTAAAAGTAATGTAATTTCTTTAATGTAGGGTGTACTACACATGTACTTTATCATGTACTTTATCTGTGTCGAAGTAGTGCATAATACGGCATTATGATACACAACAAAATTTAAATCTTTGGCATACCTATGTTTTTCATATTCCTTGAACACATTCACATGCCTGTGCATTTTTAAAGTATTTTAAAGTTGTTGCATACTTTTTAAAAGCAGCAATTCACTTACAAACTATATAAGCAAACACATTTGTATATCTTTTTTCTGTATGATATGCTATGTATATTTTATTACCAGAATTGCATACCATGATATCTAAAATATTTCTGATTGATGTCTTTCTCATAAACTCATAAAATAACGTAAAGTTCTGTAATCTATTGGTAATGGATAATTGAAATATTTTAAACTAGTGCCTAATTAGCTTTTAAGATATTATATGTAATAAGAATGATGTACAGAGTTTTATGAATGTTTTGTTATATTTAGACACTGTTGAACACGTTAAGGCTTTCAGCATTTGGACAGAGACAGTGGCAGTACGTTGTGCGTTTGCCGTGGTGAATGAGAAAGACACCTCTATGACCATACAACGGATATATAACTGCTTTTGTGTTAAATTTGTTATCACCTGTAATGAAATATTTAAAATGTTATTGTATGCTTATGACGATGAAATATTTACCATGCTTCAATACTTCCATGTAAGGCTCTTAACGGTGACGAATGATCGACCAACATTCATTTTCGAAGATTGAAGAGAATTGTTTTCCGATTTACGTGATATTTGTTGATTTGTTGTTTCCATCTAAAAGCGATACTCCCCGTGTTCACGGTCGTCAATATTGTAAAACGACGGGCAGAGAGTGAACATTTACTGTAAGTCACGTTTTAAATATAGCAATCGTTCAATGTGTTAAATGCATAACATCATGTGATAGGTTGTATTTTTACATGCTGAATGACTTTGGAAAAAATTAAGGTCATTCAAGAAGAAGTATTTAACTTCCATTTACCAACTACGAAATACAAAAATGTTCGGCATGTTTCCTTTTATAAAATTAGATTTAATGCCACTATAGAAGGGTAAAATAGATAAAACGTTTAACCAACTGAAGTGAGGATAAATAAAGGCTAAGATACTTACTCTACATGCTGGAAATAATCTGTGACAGGCTATTTTTAATACTTTATGAGAGTGTATAGTTTTTATTTAAACCTAGAACAAATCTCTTTCTTTAATCTCTCTGGACATTTTAAGTAATTCGCTTATGTTGCTGTATTCAGGAATTAGAATTTTCAAAGTCTGTTGCAAAATTTTTATTGCTCTGCATTTCATTATTAACTTCGAATCGCGATTAATAGGAAGTCTTCAAATTAGAGCGATGAAATTTGCAGAAGACCCTTTTGTCCATTCGTTAGAGGCGTGGAAGCATTAAGTTCAAGATCCATGAATCTATTCTACAGAGCAAAAGAGAATTGTTTTCCGATTTACGTGATCTTTGTTGTTTCCATCTAAAAGCAACTCTCCAAAAGACGTTTCATGAGTTCAATTAGATTTATTACCTTTCTAGCTATAGCATGGTAATAAAAGAAATAGTGGTGCAGTAATTGTATTGTAATCATACAAGCTTCTGACTTCAGTACCTGAAGTATGATACTGAGTATGCGGTACATTAAGGGCAATAGAATTTATTAAAATGTTACCTCTAAAGCAATTAATTTCAATATACGTTTAGCTTGTAGACTGTTTTAATAAATTCTAATATTTTCTTATCGCGCAAATGCTTTCAGTGAGGAATTCATAAACCAGTCTATATACCCTTTTGCATTCATTAATAGAAATTCAAAGCTGGACCAATTCTTTAAAATAATTTAAAATTTACGTGCGGGTCTAAAAGATGCTATGTAATTAATAATTTGTTTATATAAATGCACAAAATGGAATTATATCAATATTGCGATGCACTAAGTATAGTATTTAATGTTATTGGTTTAATAAGGACACATCACACCACGGCTATTTGCATAAGCAGGAAGGAAGATAAGTTTATGGTGGATTTCCTAAGGGAAGTTTGCTCGTATAATAATTATAGATGAAGATGATACACAGATGAAAGTGTTCTCAGGATGTTGAGATGTCTTATGCACTCAACGTCTGTTGGGTGTCCAAGGATGAGTAAATACTTAAAACATGAATTAAAATAAGTTCAAAAAGTATCAGAATTATGTCATAGTCGGCTTAAATTTTACTGATTCCGAAACAATCACATATCCTAATAATGCAACAATTAATATAGTCTAGATAAGTGTCGTTTCTGAAATGACTGAAAATGTCTGATTTTAAGCAAATAAGCCGCAGAAAAAACAAACTGTAACTTTTACAGTTGAAAGCTATGAATAAATTAAAACAAATTGGACATATTAATTATAATTACTATTGAAATTTAATGTAGTCTGAATTTTTATTTTAATTGTAAATATTAGTAATTTCTGTTTACGTATAAAAATAACATTTAAATAACTTGTGAAAGGATAAAAAATATTTAGATAGAGAAGGTATTATAAGAATCATTTTTGCATGCATTTTAAGATAAAATACGAAATGTCCTTTCACACAGTGATGTTCAGCGGTCCAAGATCATGGTCGCACAGAGGAACTTCGTTCGCACGACCTCGGGAGGGAAGAGTTTTACGATGAAGTAGTGTTATTCTTCGAATAAAGCCGGCGACGATCTACCCTCTTTCTACACGCCGATCTATCTCTTGCCGTTCTTACGCAAGCTGCCTTCGAGATTTACGTTAGAAAGATTGCAGCATAAAATATATAGAGACAGAATCCTCTTCAGTTTGACTTTCAGTTAATCTGGCATTAATCAGGCTTAAGGCTGTTTTAAAACAGCTGTTAGTTAGCTTGTTTAATCAGGCTGTTTTAAAACAGAGACAGCAGTTTTGCAAGGGTCAGGTACACGGCATCAAAGGGGCTTTTGACGCTCTTTGTGGTGGCCAGATACACTCGTCACATTGGAAAGCGTGCGTGTTAGTAATGATGTCATTCGAATAATTGGCACCTATCTGTCACAAAGAACGTTAAGAGTTATCACAGATGGAGTCATCTTCAGTACAATGCTGTTTAAATAGCAACGTTTTTGTTAAGTAAACAAGAGAGTGTGTCTCACTCACATGACTTAGCGTACTTTATATATATATATAGAGAGAGAGATTTATTTATATAAAAACATGTATATATACAGAGAATTTGATAGTTATAAGAATTTTACATTTAATAGCGTTACAATTAAATTATATAAATCAAATTAAATTATATAAATTACAAGTTAAAAAAACTCATATCAGTCTCGTTAATCGATTAACTATTCGACAATATTAAAGCTAACATCAATATATGGTAAGTTAATTGCTTTTACAATATAGCACAGTGCAAAACAATTGCAAATTTCTCCATGTTATATATCTTTTATGGTATAAGATACCTATAAAAGCGTTTGGCATCTCTTAGTTAATTTTTTTGTAGCAATCTGATTTTCGAAATCAATAAAAAATGTTAAATATACAAAAAAAAAAAATAAAAAATAAATAAAGCACTTTCACTTTTTAGAACGATAAAAGTGTAGAGAATTTGAAAACGCGAAAATTCGAAATCACCATTTTTTTAAAGACTTTTGGGTTTTAACACTCCTTCAGTGTCCATGGCGATCGGTGCAGTTGTCGTCCGGCATATATCAAATACATTACCAATTCAAAGCGAAATGCATCATTATTTAGTTGTTGTGAAAACAATTTAGCTGTCGCCCTCGAAAATCGGCCTCTAGGTGGTTGCCTGTGCCCCTTATGTGCTTGGAGTTGACCCTGGCTGAGTATATACGTCGAAAGAAGTCACAGAATAAAATATCTTAATCCCAACATCAGTTTTCCCGTTTGCAATGTCTAAAAAACCTAATTACTCTACATATTTATTTGTGGTTTAAAGATGTATAATCTTCCGAGCTTTTCTTATATTTTCTTCAAGAATAAATTGCAAACATCACTTGCAAAATATTTTCAGCTACATATTTTCTTATAAGAGATTACAGATATTGTTTCATATTTTCTTTGAAAAGAAACAGAGTAAGAAAAATATTTGATTCCGCTATTTAAGTTTCTTTACTTAAATAAAATTGTTAAGAGGAAATGGCGTGAAGGCGTTCTTTTTTCCATGAGTAGAAGGTGATTAGCACAAATTGCTACATGCTGGTAAATTATATAAACTATATTAAAAGTTCGCAGTTTATATATTGTATTTAAATAATTTTTACTGCTTAACGCTATTAAATGAACAGAGAATATTAAGCAAATCGCTAGGAGTGAAAAGTTAAGATGCATGCCACTAGTAAGATCAAATAATTCAGTTACGAATTTTTAACTAGTAAGATTGATTTATATTTCTTAAGTTATAATTAAGAAATATAATACTTATTAAACGTATTAATATTTCTTAAGAATAACTTTGTATAGATTAGATATTCTTTAACTTAAGAACATGATCAAGTTTAAGAAAGTTACATGTGCTTATAATGACAGTGTTAAGTAAAAGCGCTGGTCGAAATACTAAAAAATAATTACTAATTAAAGTAATCCTGTTAACTAATTAATCCTTCGAAAATTTTATCGCATTTTTCTCAGAGTAAAAGAAAATTACTTTCAGCGTAGTATTTTGAAGTTGGAAGAGGTAAGATTTTTAATGTATAACCAAATAGTTTAAAGGTTGTAACAAATTAATTAAAGTTGCACTGAAAAATTCTACATGAAACTGCATAAATAAGTAACTTTCATAATACTTCTCAGAAATGTTTCAGAATTTTTATGAGGTACGTTCTGATGTAATCGGATCCATTAATTTCTCTGCCAGCAAAGTTGCGTTTGCTAATTTTCAAATAAGTATAATTTCAGTCTATTGAAAAATTAAAATAAAGTGCAAATCATGCCATATTTTCTTGCAACGTGTGAGCAGTTTCGATTTTCTATTGGTAAGGTTCTTAAATCAGGTTTTGTTTAGGAACCATGTAAATTAGTGCATACGAGAGTCAAAATAAAATGTTGTGTTTATGGGAAGAAATATAGTGAATACATTGGGCTATGTTCGCACCTTATTCAACGTGAAGATGCAGGTATTTTGAGAGGAAGCTCCATTTTAAAACAAGTACTATAAAAAAATAAAGTCAATTCCTACTTAGGACAACAAAGAAAAATTTTATTTTAGTTACTTTTTATTATATTATTAACTTAACATTTTTTCGTTTCTAATTTATGAAGCTGATGGTGGTCTATAAATTGTCATTCTATCCATCAATATTACATTACAATAATATATATTTAAACATATATTATTATCACGTTAACATAGAAATAGAGGGAGAATTTTCGCTACCTAATGGGACATTACATCCGCTTCGTCCAACTCTATAAAACTACAATTATTTAATTACATAAACTTAAAAAAAAAAATCTTTAGAACTCTGTCTTACTGTTGCCACTCATTTTTGTTAAATATTGTAATTCCATTTATCACAGTGATGTACTATTATTTATAAGTTATTATAAAATTAATTATTACAGCACATGAGAATTTCTAACAAACGGTCATTATTTTAACAAATAATGACCGTTTATTAGTAAGTCTTATGACCATTTATTAATTAGTAAGGTCTTATAATATATTTAAAAAATCTGATGTGTACACCACATGACTTCCGCATACGGAATATTAAATTATACGCATTTTTTCTTGCATTTCGTTTAAACTTATTGGATTGAATTAAATCTACTTCGCCGACAGCGCATAAACCACAATAGAATAAATGCATTCTTTAAAATTCACCATTTTTCACCAAAATTTGTTTACCATAGCGACAATCTGGCGCTAGGTTCACTTAACAGTATCCTATTTCGTTCATATTATAACTCAGAATGCACAAAGTTTATCTCATTTAAAGTATCTAATCGGTGCCACATGTTCTATTCAAATACTATAATAAAGCTAGAACGATGTAGAAAAGAAATTAAGCAAACAAAACAAAAAAGAAACAGTTTTTCACAGACGATTGAGTGTTTTCATTCAATTAATTCAATTCTCACTTCGCGACAAGGCAAAAATACATAAAAACTCAAAATATCTGTATTAAAAATTACGAAGTAAATCCTTAACACTTATTTCCTCGAAAAAACTACAGAATGGATTAAGGATAATTTAATTCGCAATAAGGCGTTATCTTTGTTGTTGCAAACCTACGTTTCTCTACATTGGCAACAAATCCACTACTCTGCTGTTTCAAATGTAAACAAGCAATGGCCATCATCAAAAAAATTTAATAGGCTTAGCGGTACTTAAACAACTTTAAAATTTTGATAATTCTAAAAATATTGCATACAGATTTACTAAAGGCATAAAAACCTTAACCGGAAGATAAGAACAACATAATTCAATCATTTTTAAAGCGAAAAATGTACAATTTACAAACATATAAGAGTAAAGAAACTGAGATCGCTGAGCCGGCTAACAGAGTGTATATAAATATATTTATATACGTTTGGCGCGGCCTATTGCAACCAAAATACGAGGTGCATATTTACATGTTATAGTAGTCCTATATACAAAATTTCACGTTCTGAGGCTACTCGTTTTTGAGTTATGCGAGATACGAAAAATTCTCTTCAGAATTCATTTTAAAGAAATTTTATAATTTTTTTGGAGGAAAAGAGTCTTTTATTCTGTCCTTCTGTACAGATATCACGCAAAAACATCGTTAAATTGCATTCAAAAGCGGTCGAAATTGATATTTTCGTTGAAATATGCTGCGTGAAACATTTCGCGATTACAATACTTTCTTTTTACTTCGTACAATGAAGTAAACAACAGCATATCTTTAGTTCGGCTAAACCAAAATAAATAAGTAGGAATTGGATTTAATATGTGAAAAAACTGTATTAACATCAAGTATCATCCACTACAAGTTTTAAAAAAATGTATTTGAACTTGAGTAGATGGTCAAAAAGTATTTTATTAACAACTGAAAAGTTCAATAAGATATAGGGAGTGTGTGAGCAAACAGTAGGAATTTAAAAATGGTTAGTAGTTTCCATAACGCGGACTTTATGGCAAAGAAATTAGCAACTGAACTTGAGCTCATAAGCACGCGAAGTATCCTGGATTTCCTCTTTTCACAAAGAAGAGTACTTGCTTAAAACTTCAGAAAATGAGCAAAAAAATATCCTTTAACCTCTTTTACCAACTGCTTACTATTTAGTTTTCGTGAATTATTTTTAACATATTTATTATTTTAATCCAGAGTATCATATTTTAGTTAATTAGTTTTATGCTACTAAGCTACTTAGGTTCTTTTAAGTAATAGCCTTGCGTGCAGATTTTAGTGAAAAAAAGCATGATCTTAAAGTTCAATCTTATTTTTGAGGAATAAATATTTAACTCCATTTATTAGAGCCTAGTAAAATCTGCTATGCCAATTAAACATAAATTAAAATAGAATTTAACGAATTAAAGAACTTAAAACTTTTAATTAATGAAACTTTAAATGAATATTTTATTACGATTGCATTGAAGGAATGTTTATCTTTGGATTTGTTCTTCGTTAAATCTGTATTTCCTTACCTGAATTAAAAAGCAATTCGTTAATCGTATTTGACACAAAAACAATTCATATAAATGTTCAAACGAAGGAAGATGAAGAAATTAATTAAAATAATCTTTCTTAATTTACTGTTTATAGAAAACTCGTTATTATACAGTATAAATTAAATACAAGATTTTTAAGCAATTCCTTCCTACGATGTAGAACAGCTCAGTGGTTGCTGCTGTTGTCGTGTCCACATTACTTGGAACAATGGTTGCCACAGCCTACTCCGAAAAGAGGTTGAACTTCTGCTTTCCACCCCCAATTTTGTTTTGAGGGAGAGCATCCCGGGGGTCTCTCACCCCTCTCCTTACCCACCAATACACACGAGAGGACTTTCGGCTCGCCTCATATTTAGAGTACCGCCATGGCACTATACATTTACAAACATCGATGTCTTATCCAGGATTCGAACCCAGGCCCATCAGAACCGTAGTAGGCTCAACTAATTACTATACAGTCTGGGCAAAAATAGCTCTGTTATTTCTGTTTAATGACCGGAAGCTTTATTTCGAAACCGAGCCCATCGCTAAGCACTATCTTGGCTGGGTTGCATAGCTCTATATCATAGGAGAAAACTGCCTAGTTACTACCTTTCTCTTCTATTATTATACTACCCTTCTCTTCTGTTATACACCGGAAATTCTCAAAACTATTCCTTGTGGTCATTTCAGCTTGCTGGAAACATCAGTACTTTCCTAAAAATATGAAGTTTGCAGAAGTGGCGTCATTCCTAAAATGAGGCAAAACTCCAGCAGAACCTTCATCTTACAGGCCAGTTTGTCTACTGCCAGCACTCTGTAAGGTATTGGAAAGAGTAATTCTTTACAGACTGGACATCTTCCTGCAAAGGAACAACGCCCTGCATCCCAACCACTATGGATTACGAATGGGCATCTCAACTGAACATGTCATAAAAGACTTAATGGCCGCTATCAAACAAAACAAGGGTAACAATTTGCACTCACTGGCAATAGCCATTGACATCAAGGGAGCCTTTGACTCCCTTTGGCGGCCAGACTTAATAAATTTGCTGCACAACATGGCCTGCGCAACAGCCATTATTACTATCCTTCGCTCGTACCTTCAAGATCGAAGTGTACAAGCAGCGGCATTTATGTCAAACATGTGTTTAGAGGGTTCCCACAGGGGTCATGCCTTGGACCAACACTATGGAATATAGTGGCAAACTCGGCATTTCGTCAGTTTGAGAGCGTAGAATACGCTCGAATCATAGCCTATGCGGACTATTTTATGCTAGTTGTGGCAGGAAGGAGTAACCTCGAAATGAGATCTCAAAACTGTCTTGATCTGTTCTCCCAATGGGCCAGAGCACATAAGCTTCAGATTTCGGCAGAGAAAACTCAAGCTTTATTCATAGGACGCAGCAGGCAGCTAAGACGCAACCCAAGCATTAAACTCCATGGGATACCGGTAAAATGTTTCCCCCAATTGAAATATCTTGTGCTATTACTCGACAACAGACTTTCTTGGATGCCACATGTCAGGAATCTTAAGACTCGAATTAGCATCCTAAGCAACAACATGAGACGCATGACTTCACATAAATGGGGTATCTCATCTAAGCTACTAAAAATTTGGCATAGAACCATTACAGAAAGAGTAATAACTTACGGAGCAGCAATCTGGGGTGGCGAACTTACCTCTCATATGAAAAGATCCCTGCTCTCTATTAGGAGACAGCAGCTACTTAAAGTATGCACGGCCTACCGTACCACGTCAACACTAGCCCTACAACAACTAGCAGGAATCCCTCCCCTAGATTTGATAGTAGAAAGGGAGGCAGCTATCGTAAGGGTTACCAGGCTGGGTCAAACTTCAACACTCTGGTCTCCTAGTTATCACCACTCGGACTACGAGGAGCAAAACAACTGCAATAACTTCCATCCAGCAGCTTTTAATCTCTCCGACGGTATCAGTATAAACGACCAACCAATTCAGAGGTACAGTAATAACCTTTTCACAGATGGCTCCAAAACCGAGAACGGCACGGGCAGCGCCTTCTGTAGACTAGAAAATGGAGTTGTAACATTCGAGTGGAAAAGGAAATTAGGCTTGAACAACTCGGTGTATCAAGCAGAGCTTCTGGCTATCAGTGCTGCAATTGGATATGCTAACACATGTCAACAGGAGAAATTCTCCATACTCAGTGATTCGGCATCAAGTCTGGCGGCTATCACAAGTCAAAACAGGAGTTCTTTGGTATACCGAATTCAGAAACAGCTTCTGGCAATGCCTATTTCGTAAAGACCCACTTTAAAATGAGTTCCCGCTCACACAGGGATTCAAGGCAATGAAGCCGCTTACCTACTGGCCAAGCCGGCAGCCAACTGCACGTATATATTAGAAAGACCAACTAAACTTCCTTGGTCTCATATTAAGCGACTTTGACAAGTCTGCTACAAAATTGGCAAAGTAGATGAAAAGAGGTAGAGGTAGGACGGAGGATATTTCGCTTACTGCCAAAAGTTAACATGAAAATAAAGACCCACTGTGCTAGCCTAACACAGTTCTTGACAGGTCATGGACCATTCCCAAAATACCTGAACAGATTCATACTTAGGGATACTCCTTTCTGCGAATGCGGAGAGGAAGGCGACACGGACCATTATTACTTCCATTGTGTACATACAAGAACCTGGCACTTGAAGAAACCAGCGGACTGTGCCTGGGCAATGTAGACGACTAACACACTCAAAAACAGAATAGCCCTTGATAAAATAGAGAAAATCTGAAGACACTGCCTAAGCAGAAACAACTGTGGATAATATTATAGTGTTTCAAATGTTCAAAACTTAAAGCAGATAACCAGAATAACGCTTAGTGCCTTGCAATATGTAAAATATGTAAAAACTGTTATTAGTATATAATATTCAACCGTGTTACTCTGGAGTCTTCCCTGCCGTGATGGTATATAATTCCGTTTGGTTCACGTCTGTGGTCGGAAGCCATCATAGCGGTGCACTCACTCACTCATTCTTCTGTTATTCTGCTAGGCACACCATCCACAGAGCGGTTATGAGAATTAACATTGATAATTTGACACGGATTCGAAGCCAGGAGAACAGGCTAACTACATGGTTACTATTCGTGATTTTTCGCATTTAACGTAAATACGAGCCAGTTTTCCTTAGAAAATTCTGCTCGAAGTCATTGCTTTTCACAGGCAGATAGCCGTTGCGTGTTATGCTGTTTTCAAATCAAATAATCTAATCTAACTTATCATTCTGCTATGTACATGTGAAAAGCATATTTGTGATTCGTGAATATTCGACTCACATATTCCAGCAGTTGAATTAATATGTGTTTATTTTAGTACGATTATTACAAAAATAAAAAATTATATCAACACTGATATATTTAAATTACAAGGAATGGTACGTAACTATATGTTTGAATAATAATGGATTTAATTCAAACTGAGATCTGCAATATATCTCCCGAAATCATACGGATGAATTTAGTTTATTTGAAAATATAAGAATTTAAGCAATGTGTACTTAAAAATGAATGGTTATTAAAACGGATTTTATAATTTGTTTAAGCATGAACTGAATTTAAGCTAAAGTATACTACAAATATAAAAAACTCAATAAAAGCCAGATAAGGAAATTTTCCTTTATGTAAATAAAACTTAAGACATCCCATTGGACAAGAAAAAGCAATTATTTCCGAAAAATATCGAAATTTTAATTTCATATTATCAGAAGAATGGGTTCTTCGGGCCAGCTGCTACATCGAAAAAATTCATATTTGCATTTAATTACACTCGTATTGATCTTAAGGAAAATTTCGCATTTATGTGAGAAACAAACATTACTCCGACATTATTATGTAAATTATTCTAATTTCCCGAAGGTGTACAAAGATAGCAATTAATACCGATAAATAATATTACTATTATTGGAAAGAAATAGCGATATTTGTTTAGAAATACGCAGGCAAGCGATATAAAAAAAGATAATTAAATTAAACTGTTTAGATGAAGAATAATATAACGAGAAATATTAGATGAAGAACGTGAAAAATGGCATAAAAGTGAATATAAATTTAGTATTTTGTTTTTCATGGTAGCTAATTAGTGACTTATTTTTCATCATCGGAAGTTTAATACATTAAAAAAGCCATTGAAGTAATATTAAACAAGTATACAAACCGTATTTACTCTCATACTACACCCCGTGGCGTAGTGTAGCCCCTACATTTTTTCAGCGTATGATTTAAATATTTTAAATTTATTATAGCAGTTAAAAAACATGCAAAAATGGGAGAGTATTTTGCATTAATAAAAATAACGGTACTAAAACCGAATGATAAATTCTTTAAAATATATAATATAATGATATTAACGTGTCTTAAAACTGCATTCTAACATACTAGGTTTATCATTTAAGTCGTCCTTTCAGAGAATAGCACGCATTGCATACGCATACATACATAACTTTTGTGATGCAAATTTCGTTTTCCAATCCATTAAAGTCTTGAAAAATGTACATTTATAGGATACAACGACGTGTTGAACATGAAATTGGAAAATCATGGCCCATAATATCTTGTCACAGTAAATGAAAGGACCTAGGACGTTTTATAGTAGTGGGCCAGGAAGACATGGCTAAGATTGTATGGCAAGGATAAGATTGGATCGATAAAAATAATTAAACACACACACGCATATTATTACAATAGTACTGTCAAAATGAGTAACAGTTACATAAGGGAAAAGTACTCATAATTGTTGTAGTCTTAAATGTTCTGAAAACGTTCCGATCACTAATTACCACCCAGATGACCAAAACGAAATACCGAGTGGCTATAACAGAACATAAACATATGCACAAATAGTTAAAAGAAATTTCCAATCTAAGAAGCCAAATGACCTGACAATATTTATCCTTCCAGAAGAAAACTCCCAAAATCTAAAAAATGCAAGAAGAGCTAGAAAACCATTTGCTAATATGTAGTCTCAGACAAAGAAAAGAATCACTAAATTAAACCGAGGAAGTTTAGTGTTTAGCAGTGAAGAATAAATTAAAAACTTACAATATTATTCAAAATTACTGTTAAACGTAATGGATTTTCGTAATGGTTAAAATATAATGGATAGTCGATTGTACTCCTACAAAATTTTGACGCAACATAGACAATTTTTTGCTGGTTAGAGAGATTATGGATTTACGGAATTCTTCGGAGCACGTAGATGCTACACGTGTCAAGAATTAAATGAACTCAGCTAGAAAGTATCCACCTAGGCAATACTGTGATTTTCGTGAGGAAAAACAAAATATAAAATATTGTAAGGCTAGGAGACATCATTACATAAAATGTAATATTTCGATGTCAAAGATGCACCTCGCTCTGGTCGGCCAGTCACTGAAAAAGTCAATGAATTTTGCAACTGGTGGAGTAAAACCGGCACGCAAGCTGTCAGGAATCAGCGGAGGCGCTAAACCATCAACCACGTGACAGTTTGGGAATCATTTGAAAAGAGTAGGCTACAAAAAGAAGCTCGATGTTTAGATGCCACTTGAGGAACTGTCCATTATGAGCTGCTGCAACCTGGAGAAATCATTAATTCGGCCCTGTATTGTGCACAACTCGGCCGTTTGAACGAAGCAATTCAAAACCAGAATTGGCCAACAGAAAAGGAGTTGTGTTCCATCATGACAATGCGCGGCCATACCCATCTTTGATGACTCGGAACAAATTGATGGACTTGATTAAGAAGTTTTTGATGCATACACACTATAGCCCGGACCTTACGCCATCTGACTACCATTTGTTTTGGCCTCTGCAAAAATCTTGATGGTAAAAAACTGGCCGACCGAAGCTCTGCTGAAAATCATTGGCCAAGTTTTCCGACGATAAACCACAGAAGCTCTACACAAATAAAAATATGGAGCTACCCGAAAAATGGCAAACGGTCGTAGATGATAATGATCAATATGTACTTGATTAAAAGTGATTTTCAACAAAGAAAATATTTAAATGTTCAAAAATGTACCAAGAAACCTCAGAAACTTTTTATATGGCTTAATATAAGAACGCGTTTCGTTGCTGTTGTACGATTAATTTGAACCAGGCTTTGATGCGATTTGCTTTAAATTAAATTTTTAAGTGATATGAATTTCTAAAAATAAATTTGAAAATCTCAGGTTTTGAAGACGTGAAACTACTATCTCCTCTAAAGAAAAGGAAGTTCTTAACTGACATTTCCGATTAACAATAGAGTATTTCATAAAACTAACATCACTCCAAGGTTAAATCCAAGGTTTTTACTCAAACTCAGTTAGAATTACATTTAATTTCGATCATTGTGTGTTCCCTAATCTTACATTGTGCATATAATACTTATTTTATTAACATAGAATTATTTTTAAGTAGTATTTAAAAAAGGCGAATTTTGATTACTTCGAGTTCACTTACAAATCTGCCTTCTTTTTATATTATTTAAGCGAATACCGAAAACAAATTCCCAGTTTCCCGAGTCTTTAAGCAACGTCTAATAATAAGTCATTTGTTTATGAGTACGTATATTGTCAAAATCCTTATCTTAATCGAGGCTCATTCAAAATTACGATCTATCATTTCTAAGTTAAAACGAAATTTAATTATATCAACAATATTATTTTAGCCAAAATTAATTAACCAAATATTATCTCCTTTGGATAGTTAAATCCTATTATTATTAACTATAATATGCCATTATTGTACTGAAATCATGTATCCTTCTTTATTTTATTATGGTTTGCTTTAAACCTGCATTGAATAGCTTCTTTCTCTGATAATGAATGCTAACGTAAAGTTAAAAAATTCCTGTTTGCAAGTACTTCATTTTATATTACGCCTCAGTTTCTTTTCATCATTTAACATTCTCGATGCTATATTTATTTAAACCATACTTCAGATTTATTTGATGAATTAAATCATATTTGAAGCATGTTACTGCAGACAGCAAAATGTTAAATGTTAATATCATAGCTCTTCGCTTTCCTTTCATTTTTAAAATGTTATTTAGAGAGAAAAAATACATTTATATTACATTTATCCTAAGAATGTTAAAACAGGAAAAAGGCTTCAATCTTATTTAAATATAATTTTCGATTAGGGAGCAACTCATCCTTTCAGCATTATGTTAGAAAATATTTTTAAACAGTATTTTAGAGCAAAAAATGTTAGCCTTTATTGGAGATAAAAGGAATTAAAAGATAAGGAGCTCTCATTTGGAAAGCTAATTGTTTGTTCTGAAACACTTAACTGAAATTTAATGGAGATTATTTCTATGTTGCTGTTAACTTTGGCTGCGTTTACTTTACTGGAATTATTTCACATTTTCCAGGTAGTTTTTGTATAAGAATTCGAGTAATTATGTATTTAATCAGATGAAATATTTTTTTCTCTCTCCTACAATTTCTGAGAATTTTGCTTCTAAATTTCCACTTTTATTACATTGCAGAGCGTTGTATTCCGAAGAATGCTGAAATGTCCTTTAAGTGTTATAATTTAAACGTTTACAAATTACATATAGTAGTGTTATCTGACCTTAATATAAAGAAAAACGAAAATCTGAAAGCTTTTAAATTTTATATTACGCTTAAAAGTGTGTTCTTTTAGATTTTTGTGTGTTACGTTTATTTATTAAATATCATGTTCCCCGCACTTAAAACGCATAAAATTCAAGTCAACAGCAATATCACAAAATATTTAAAAACAGCAAAACAGCATACCTTTAGAATTTTCCATACAAAGTCTCAATAGCTGGAGATAAAAATGATTTTTCCGTACTGTGTTGCCATTGCTCGCTTTGAAATAATTGAGTTTGTTAATCAAAAATTCAAATTCGTTAAAGCTTTATCAAATTTGAAATAGATAATAAAATATATTCGAAATTCAAAATTCTGGCCTCCAAGTGCCAATGTTGGAGGTCTACGTTATTCAAAATTTTATAACTCTAGATACCGTTGTTTTTTCACAATGCGAGAAACATTTGTACATTTATGCAGATTTTTCATTACTTGGTTTCTTTAAATATAATACACTGACTACCAATAAGTATTTGGACACCTATGCAAATGACGATATCTGTGGCCCTAAGGTACATCATGGAATCCGCCGATATATATCGTGTAGAAAACAGCATCGGCTTTAGTCGCATGCAAGATGCCTTGCAGTTCAGAGCTCTCTGATTTCGAGAAAGGTATAATTATCAGGTATCACAAATGTGGCCGATCCTTAAGGGACATGTCTAGCGATCTGAAGTACCCAAAATCGACAGTGGCCTATGTGATTAAGAAGTGGAAAGTGAGCGGTGATTGTTGGAATGTGCTCCGAGTCGGCAGACCAACGAAACTGGGAGATAGAGACCGACGAGGGATGTCCAGAGAAATTCGGAAGAAGCGCACCCAACCGATGGCCCTCGTCCGCGAGGAGATTCAACAGGCATCCGGGAGTATTGTTTCAATGAATACCATCCGTAAGAAAGCACATCTGCTTGTTTTTCATGGTCGTGCTGCTGCCCATAAGCCTTTGATCAACCAACCGCGCTGCTCGGTTAATGTGGTGCAAAGCACATCGAAATTGGACCGTAGAGATCAGTGGAAACGGGTTCTTTGGAGTCACGAATCAAAGTTCACCCTTTACCGTTCGGATGGCAGGGTCTGCGTCTGGCGTCTACCTGGAGAACGTCTCCTGCCAGAATGCATTGTGCCAACAGTCAAGTTCGGCGGAGGTGGAATTATGGTCCGAGGGTGTTTCTCCTGGTATGGGCTAGGACCCTTGGTCCCCATTCACGGTAAGCTCAACTCCGATGCCTACTACACTATTTTGGATGACAATGTGCTTCCTACGTTGTGGCAGTTTTACGGGTTGGACCCCTGTTACTTTCAGGACGACAATGCCAGTTGTCATGTTTCGATGTTAACCAAGGCTTGGTATGGGGCCAATGGAGTTCATCGAATGGACTGGCCTGCTCAAAGTCCAGACCTGAACCCTATCGAGAAACTCTGGGACGAGTTGCATCGCCGAATTCAGGGGTGCACTATCCGTGCAAAATCGGGTAAGGAACTTCTATGTCTTCTCCAAGCCGAGTGGAAGAAAATACCACTAGCTGTCATACAAAGACTTGTGGAAAGTATGCCCTGGAGGGTCCAAGCTGTAATTACCTCTCCTGGAGGCTCTAGCAACTATTGATTTTGAATAAAGTTAGTTTTTCTTTTCTATCACAGGTGTCCAAATACTTATTGGTAGTCAGTGTATATGGCAGTAAAATTTGGTGGCTACATTTTGAAAAGTGAATTAACGCAGAAAGTGAAACAACGCAAAATGCCGTTTTGAGACTAACAGCCCTTTGGCTAATTACAAATTTTAATACAATTACTGCATTTACTTTATTTTAAAACTCTTTGAACAGCTTTCCGTTAAAAAGAATATTAAATGTTATTAAAATTTATAAATGTATATACTTGTTAATTCTGATGTTGGGTAATGTAATTAAAAATTCTCATAAAATATGTTTAATAGGATTATTATTTTTCATTATTTTTTCATTCAGATATGTCTTTGCCTCTGGTTTAAGATTAAAATAAAAACATATGTTTTCTGACTATGAAATTTAAAACATTTATTTACAGATTATTTTCGATATCGTCTCTGTTTAGTTTCAATATACTCAACTGATAAATGACATGTTATGAAACTTAAATAACTTCACAATGATATAACTTCGCTTCTGACGAATTAATACATAAAATATGTATTCGTAATGAAAGAACTCTTAGATGATGAACGAATCAAAGCACGACATGGATTTGGAAAAATATTAAATTTTAAATATCAAAACGTTGACATAAAACTTGGCTTCCAAGTGAATTTGCTTTTGCTGTAGAAATGTAATGCATTTATATTTTTCGGAACATTTAAAAAGATCGACTATCAGATTTGTTTGGTTTCGTGATAGTACACAATTAAAATATATTGCTATATACAAAAAGGTTAATAAGATATTTTCTCCCTCCTTTGCGAATGCCTTCGTCGTGTTACGGTTACACTCGGCGCATATTCGAGAGATCCAGTTTCGATTCTCGGTGAAGGCATTGCTTATTTTTACTTCTGCAGCATAAAAAAAGTAATGACTCCAGAGTCGCATCCAAACTAAAAGGTGGTGGATGACGATTCTTCACCACCAGGATTTGACAATTGGGTCCCCTATTCCCCAGTCGCCCTTTAAAAGAAGGATTATATAAGGTTACAAATGAGAGGACTATGACCCGATCCACCTGGTCTAAAAACATACTTTATGATCTTGTTTGCGTCGCCTCTAAGTGGAGTATATAAAGTATTTTCTCCCTCCATCTGGCATGCCTTCGTGTTGTAATGATTGCATGTTCGGCGCGCATTCGAGAGGACCAGGTTCGAGTCCTGGCGAGGACATTGCTCATTTTTCACTTCTCCAACATAAAAAAATAATAAATCTGCAAGATACTTAAATTTTTAGTACACTGATATTTTCTCATACGTTCAAAATTATGCTAACTAAGATATCCAAGAAACTAGGGAAACTATTTCTCCAAAAATGCTTCTCCATATCCGTGTAATTTATATTTCTGCTTGTAGAATATAATTTATATGTATGACAGATTTTCCGATGAAATAGTAAGCTAAAAAAAAAAACACAAAATAATACTAGAAGTTATACTTACAAAATGAAGTCCTCTGTAACACACACTGCGCTATCTATATGGAAATATTTGCTTATTTTCCAATTTAAAAGAACATGATTCTCTGCATACACAATGAAGAAGCATCAACCGGAACCAGTTGAGTACTCCGAAAAAATATTCAAAAATTGAAAAGTGTGGACTGATTGATATATACTACATCAAAAGTTTGAGAGACGGCGGGAGAATTTCCATTCCGAAATTTTTATTGGTTTTATTTTCCTACCTCACTTTTTCAAAGAAGGGAATTTCTGTTAGCGTTTCCCTTCGGGAATGGTTTCCTTGCATCAAAAATGTGCACGATGTTTAGCACGTTCACTTGCATGCGAGGAAGATGTTAAATTGAAAGAATTCTTTAGAATTCAAAAGAGAAAAAAAAAAGGTTTTTATTAGATATTCGATACTTTTGCACACTGAAATTGCTAGTTACATGTATGGAGTCTGAACGAGTTTTTCTTTAAATATTAATGTTTTGCGAAGTAAACATAATGATCTGAATATTTAACACGAATGGATGATCGATAACATTCCATCTAGGTAAAAGTATTAGTGTAAAGGATCAATATATGTTTCTATATATCTATTCTATGTGCGTTCATATGCATATTATTGGCACATAAATGGATTTAAAGTTTTATCCAACTATCGACTTTTAAGTTTCTTATCAAAAATATACTCTGAGTACCACGTTTCTCAAAATGCGTTAGTAATTTTAAATTCAGCAAATATTATCGAATTTAAAGCAGGGTGAAAGGGATGTTCGAGAGCAAATTTTCTTTAAAAATTCGAAATTTCGTATTTTATTACCCCCACCTCCCAAAACCTGAGAAGAATTTTCAAGACAAAATGGTCTTTTTTTTTTTTTTTTTTTTTTTTTTTTTTTTTTTTTTTTTATGACAGGTACTAGCCATTTTTAGGCTTTCTTCGGTACTAAAGCCAGAAGTGGTGGCTATTTTATTATGGAGGCACCTAATAAGCGACCACTGTTACTTCCTACGAAGAGAAAGACAATTTATCTCCCCGGGGTTTTCGGTATCGCAGTCGGCTCTCCTAACCATTATAACCCTCTAGGTGGCTGCAAAATGCCATTTAAAATCTTTCAAAGATTATTTAAGTTTTTTGAAAATTCTAACTGCACTTTGTATCTTAATTTTTATTTAAATGATTTCATAATTTATTCATGATTATGGTATTACTCAAAAGAAAAATAAACATGAATTTTAGTACTGATTAACTGGTAGAGATATTAGGTACTTTTGGAAGCAGGCGAGATGAAAAATATGCAACGCCTTCGCCAGAAATCGAACTGTGGAGCTCTCATTTACGCGCTGAGCGTGCAGACCACTACACCACGAAGGCTCACTAAGAAGGCAGAAGAAATACCTTATATACTTCCCTTTTTAAAGGGCGACTGGGTTTTTTAGGAGACCAAAGCGCCAAATCCTAGGTGAGGAGAATCATCATCCAGCACCCTTTTAGTTCAGGCCCCACTTTAGAGACATTAAGTATTTTTGGATGCAGGCAAGATGAAAAATATGCAACGCCTTCGTCGGGAATCGAACCGCAGACCTCTCAATTACGCGTTGAGTGTGCAAGCAACTACACCACGAAGGCTCGCTAAGAAGGCGGGAGAAATACATCATAAATTTTTGCTTGAATTGGTAGGCTTTCCGTAAAATAATTACCAATTAGTATAATGTTTTTAAATGTGCTTTAAATTCAATATATAATTTATTTTTCAGTGCTACTTAATCTTATTTTAAAATCGGTTTGCTTTCTTTATTTATTATTTAATTTAAATTGGTTACACAAAACATTGTGCACTTCTGATTAAATTTAATGCGGAAGGGAGTATATAGATAAAAAGGTCTAAAAGCATGAAAATATGCCTTTATTTTTTAGGGAAAGTATTAGCTCTATCACTAAGAAATTACATATTTGTGTAAAATCATGCATAATACACAAAAGTCAAAAATATTTTGAAGTTTGAAAAAAAAAATTATTTTAACGTCTCTTATCCCCTTAAGGCAATTTTCGGCAACATTATCTTTTAACTCATTTATCGGCCTTTTGTTACAAGTAATATTTTGTGCATAGGATTTAATTTTAAACTTTTACTAGACAAATAAGTTGTCTTTACTTGTATTGTTTTTACAAGACTCATCAGTGTGTTCAAAGTAATTTCTCTTCTTTTTTCTTAAACCTAGCTGTCTGATTATGATTTTGTTAGTGCTCTGATTCATATTTTCTGCTTTATTGACCAGAATCCTATATATTTTAAGTTTGCATAAGAATAGAATTATGAGTTTGTTTATGGCTGTGAGAGGGAAAAATCAAAAGACATAAATATTCATTTAGAAACTCAAAATATTTGCTCTTGAACCCACAAAGGAAAATTTTAGAAATATTTCTAAAAGAGAAAACAAGATAACCATGAAACAAATACAATATCAAATTAAGCAATGAAGTTCATTAATAATGTGTTTATTATAACACATTATCTATGAATAAATTAAATGTTCTCTGCATAAAATTGTTTTTTTTTCTGAATTTACTATTATGCTGACAATTACAATGCGAAAGGTTATATGTCTTTACTTAATTTCTTTTCTGTTCTTTGTTTGTTTAATTTAAATCTTGAATCTAATACCTGATCCTCGTCAACACAATCGACATTTTGAAAATTTGAAAATTTTCTGTTGCTCATTTTGAAATGATAATACGATATTCGATCAAAGTGGTTTCAAAATTCAATGTGAAAGATTTCTTATTTATTGTTCACATCTAGTCCAACAAATCATGGCAGTATTTTCATTTGTACAACATCGCATATGTGAAATTTCTAATATTATTTATCGAATAATGCGCATTTAACAAATATCCTTCATTTTTTAAGTTATCGTGTACGTTACCGACAGGGACAGAGTTTTTGAATAAAAATATTCAGTTATTCCTCGTTTGCAGCCGCATGAGTTTAAGGAATGCTGAAAGGGAATATCTAATCAAGCGAGGGTTTTCTGTAGTTTAAATATAAATTTAAGTTACCGGAGAGAACAGACAATTTGGGGGAAAAAAACTGTCGTCACGGCGCTCATTAAAAGGAATAAAAACAATAATTTTCGTATCTTTAAATGTAGTCATTTCATTTCTTATTAGTTTCTTACATTCTACAGACAGCCACATTAAAATAGTCAATTAAATATATGAAATTTTTGAATATCACTGTTTTAGTTAAATCAGCTTAAATGCAGAAAATCATCTTTAGCTTTCACGATATTTTTTTAAATATAGGACTAAAAACAAAAAAGGTGGGGCGCCGATATATAAATTTTCTTAATACATTAAGATAATGTTAAGATCCAGCCGTGGCCGGTGCCATGATTAATGGATTCAGATTTATCTCTTAATTTATTCACACAGTCAACGTAAACTATATACACTTTGTACAAAAAGAAATATATAAGATAATAGAATTGTTAAATTTATAAAATTCGACCTCTCTCATCGAAAGCCAGTCTCCAACTTACCCTTTTTCCGGCTAGAGGGCGCTACCTATATTCAGGGTTACAGTTTCGAAAAACCAGGCACTACAGAGAATCTTGGAGAACAAGAAATAACTCAGAAATGACAAACATAAGAATGTTCATCATTGTCAGCAGCCTCAAAGCTATATTTTCAACTCGCCTCCCCCCTAAAAAAACTGTCATTATTTCTAGAGTATAGGTTTCGAAATTGAAGCGAAGTGACAACAGCTTCTATTACAGCCAAAATATAGTATCTGAAACGTATTTTGGCTTAGTATGCCTCCACCTTATGTAATACAATACACGAATTGTAAAACAACACCACAATGATATTTCTGCATTGAAAAAATCTACTCACTTCAAGACCGTTGTATACTCCTGTTATTTCGCTATTGGTATCCTTTCATTTTTATCTTCAGTATGCATTCTTTGTATCCCAGAAGTTTATCGGGAATTGACCTGTCAATTTATATTGTCTACAACAGTGTGCATTTATATTGCATTTATATTACATAGCACATACACTATCTCCACTTTATATATTGCATTACTCTGTTTATTAGTAGAACAACACCTTAATAGTGTATCTTCGCTGAAAAATTGTACCTCCTTCAAGAGCCTTGTTTGCTCATGTTATTATTTTCATTATTTCTTAATTTTTTTAGAAATACGATAATGCTATCTGTACTGTCATCCAAGGGCTGGGGTTTGGCCGGAAGTAGATCAAATCCGATGAGTAGATGGAAATCCCGTATGTAGGTAGGCTACCAGAGATAATACCCTGTTCGGGAGCCTGCTCAGCTGCGAGTAATAGTAGTATCTGAAACACGGCTAATTCTTTATCCCCATGCATATACGCTCTTGTATACTATACGCTCGTTTCAGCCCACGTAATTAAACATGGAGAATTGGAATTCTCAGTCTACAATTTTATGAGTTTTCTCAGGTGATAGAAACTCCCTCAAGCTCTCAGCTCGCATCCCGGTTTAAAGATCATCGATAAGATCATAAGAAATCTCGTCTAAAGTTTCTTCGATTATTAATTCTATTACTCATCATATTCTATGTTATGCTTAGTTAATTATTAGTTTTATATTAGGGTGTGCAACATGAAATTGAAATTTTTCATTTGTCTTTCGTGAATTAATTTAAAAATTCTACAATCTCTTACTTCTTATATATATGGCAGTGAATACCATATGCTTATACGTTACATTGCTCTATTTACTAGCGCAGTTTTTAATGTATTTTAGTATGAGGAAAGTTTTATTTGCCGAAAGTGGCAATTTGCCCAGAAGGGGTATTAATTTTGTTTTGCTATTTCGCGTTGGTTCACTATAAGCAGCGTTGCATTTTTCAAATTGTTGGCACTTATTATTGCAGTTCGTCATTATATTTAAAGAAATTAAATAATAAAGAATCTACATGAATGCATGTATGTTTCTCGCACTGTGAAAAATCACCGGTACATAGAGACATTATAATTTGAATAACGTAGTCCTGCACTCAAATATGGGCATCTGAAAGCCAAAATTTGTAATTTGGATTTTTTTCATTATCTGTATCATGTTTTGTAAAGCTTTTAACGAATTTTTGTTTAACAAACTCAACGTTTGCAAAGCGAGCAATGGCAACATAGTACGAAACAAAACACTTTTTTATCTCTAGCGCGCGAGACTGCGTATCAGAAATTCTAAAAATACACTTTGTTTTAATTATTTTTTAATACTGTTCTTGAACTGAATTTAATGGTTTAATTTCGAAAAAGATTATATTTAATAAGTAAAGGTTACATAGAAAAAGTTAAATAAACGCCTCTTTGGGTGTAACATAAAATCTGAAAGATTTATTTTTTATTAATTGTTTTTAATATTTTACTTCCATAATTTTAAAGTGAATCAAAATTTTGTACGTCACATTAATTTTTGTTTTTATAGCGTTTGCTATTATCCTCGGATCCATGTACTTATGATAAAAGTTAGAACAGTGGTTCTCAATATGTTTTGTCCCTTGCATCCGTTTCACCGTTACTAGAAGACCATCCCCCCTACATGTACATTTATTTAGATTTATATTATTCAGACTTACTGCCTTTTCCCTCTTCAAACTCTGAAATTCCCCTCTCTGTTTCAGAAGCCCATTCTTAGAAATTATTAGTCTCGCATAGATGTAGTCTACTGAATATCTGTTAGTATAATATATTATAATTATTCCTAGTTAGGAGGACTAAAATGTCCTTAGAATCGGAAACCTAACATTGCTCTGACATTTGTAAACGCACCTATTTAATACACGCAGATTCTATATTTCCTTCTATATTTAAAAACTACAATATTTCCTTGATTGCCTACAAATATGAAATATTCAAACTTTAACATATGTAAGGAAATTAAATCACAATTCAGAGTCAGGCTCCTAAGAATTTGAAAATCATCGTTTATATAGATTCTATATTTTCTTAACTATAAATATGAAAGCAAAATCATGAAAAATGTGGATGAAAACACCAGAGATTCGTAAAACGAATAAACGCTATTCTCTCCAAATCTAGTGACATCATCATCACAAGTGTCATTTTTCCAACTCCTTCGACTTCTTGAAGACCTAGTGTTATAAAAAATAAACATTCCAAGAGCAGTTTGAAACAAAGAAAAAAAATTTAACATTGCATGCAAGAAAGAAATTTCTAGAAGTAATAATCTAAAAACAAAATCTCAAAAATGCAAGATAACCCTAACGACAGGGCAGATTCTGAGCCAGGGGTAAATACCAGACTATTTTCCGACGCCATGTTGGGCTTGCCATGAGAGATGATCAATTTACAAGTTATACTTCCTTTTCCTATGAGAAGCAACGAATTTCAGACGGTTGATATGAACAATACGCTCAAGGGAAATCAAAATTTCCTTTACCTATAAAAGCTGCAGGACAGAAAAAGATTATTTTTTTCAATGATTTGGATACTTCATGTGTTGAGTCCTCGCTATGATGTTTAGATTTTATGATATAGGGTAAATGAAAACGAAGCGAAAGAAATCGAAAATAAAAACAAGTTTACATTGTGAGTTTGAAAACAAGTTACATATTTTTAATTCATTCATCTCCCTTCTAGGGAAAAACTTTTAATCAAGGATGTTTCGAATTCAGATGTTTAGTATAAATAAGTATTTTCAAAACAAATATTTATTCTAAAAAAATCCCTTACCAAATTTTACCAGATCTTATACCGATTGCATGAGCGTGCAGCATGTATATCTGATATGGGAACTTTATTGATACATAAAATTTATTTCACATTACGATGTGTTTTCCCCCAGGCAAAGGCAAACAAAAATTAAATTAATAAATTTCTCCTTTCGTAAAAATTAAATTTATAGAAATTCCATATTTCTTAGGTTTCACTATATGTTAACTGCTTGAAAGCTTGGTCTTTTGGTTGTAGTTCTTGTATCGTGCTTTATATTGTTACTTTTGCTGGAAACATAGATAAACCTATAAAGGGTAACTGGTATTTTGTAAATAAACAACCTAATCACAATAAAATAGGAAATCCATGAATTTGAGCCATGCTTTTTATTTAGAGTTTTAAGACGTAAAATTAGTATACTAAATATTCTTGGCTTCAATACCGATAAAATTGCTGGCTATTGGACGAGTCATTGTTTTACGCCAATTGCAATGGATTGGCAACAGTGTCTTCTACTCTCATGAGGTAGTCGTTTGGGAAAACGTGACCAATCTGCATTTTCTAAAAGTAAATTGATGGAAAATGAATTATTCTTAAGCAGAGTATTTTTTGTTACCACATATCATGGCTCGGTAGAATTCGTTTACTGAGAGAGACTGCTCAGCAGCGTTCAATATATTATGGCTTCCTAGACAGCGCGCCATTTGTAAACGTAGAAAAGATCATGAAACCCAGGAAACTGGTAATAAGTTCATTCCAGCTATTATTAATGAGACACAGGAATACATTATGGAAGTGCAATCAAAAAATCAGATTTTACTGAAAGAATCTAAAGAATTAAAAATTTAAATAGTGAAGTAATGGACGAGTAGTTAGAATACAACAAAAGAGAAGAGGCGTTCCAAAAGCTAAGTTAGTTGAAAAATATTTAAGCAATTATTTAAAGGTAATTTTAAACGAAAAAATGAAACTGATGTTGATAGTGTAAATATTTCGTAAAAACGGAGACGTCCGCTAACTGACTTTGATTGACTGACATTGACGAAGAAAACGAACGCGAACTGACTTTTTCGAAGGAAAAATTGTGATTTAAAATTCAAGAATGGTTGCCATTTCGGGCCTTCAATAAGAATATGCATGAGGATGATAATATATATCCTGCGGATAAATTCTTGTATTTTGTACAATCAACTGCGATAAATTTTCACGCTGGAGAATAATTATCCGAAGGTAGTAGAAGCTTTAAATTTACCATTTGGCACAAAGGTTTTATTAATAGAAGTTTACCTTAAAGAACTTTTGTCTTAATTGTTCAAAATACCACGACAAATTCCACTTCTTAACTTTCAACTTTGTATGACAGAACTGATTATAATAACATTTGAGTTCGTTAGCGTTTCTAAGTGTAGCAACTGAAACATATAATGCAATTCTGCTTCCGTTTGTGAAATCCTTGTTCCAGAAGAGTTGTTAGAGTCTCACAATGACAATGGATCGGAGGAGCACCACAAGGAGCTCCAAAAGTTTGCCTTGATGATTTAACAAAATTAATTCAAAACGACGTTCCAAATAGAACAACGCATTTCAACTGCAATTTCAGGTTTTAATTTTAAGAATAAATCCTTTAAGGAAAACAAAAGGATAAATTCTAAAGTAAATAAAGAACATGTTTGTCCTACCAATTCATTCGCCTTTAACAAAAATAATTTAAGTAATGTATATTTATTTTGTATTGGCAAACATAATAGTAATGAATGTTTTAAAGTTAAAAATGCGTCCTTGACACAAAAAATATATTTAACATTTTTTTTCCTGAAATCAGGGACATAATGCAAAGAACTGCAAAGTTTCAGGGAAGTCTATGATACGTTAAAAGGGACATTTTTCTGTTATGAGCCCAGAATAACATAAAACAAATAATAACCGCAATAAATTAAAAAATAAATCAGTTTGCCCCTCGAAACAAACAATGAATTCTAACATTATATTCACGTTCGTTTTCTAATCCTGAAGTTTTTCTTCAGACATTCGTTGTAAGGTTAATAGGTAATAACACTGAATGGGATGTTCGTCTGTCAATTAATGCAGGTTCACATAAGTCACATATTTTAATATTTTCAGCTTTAAATAGGATTTACGATATAATTAAAGAATACATTGTGCACTATTCTTTATTTGGAGAGACTGTAACAAATTAATCGAAACATAAGTTTTAAAAGATTTATTTAGGCAATCTTGATGCTAGATATCTTTCCAATCGTGAAGAACTAGTGAACTGATAATAATTAGTGGTAACATTCCTCCAATTAGGTATGGATCCTGGTTTCGAGAACTTTAAACTTCTAATATTATTACAATTGACATGCAAAAGAACCCAAGTCCTACCGAGAAATTAATTACATCAGAAGTCGCAGTTAAACATTTTACATGTGAAAGAAAAGAACTGAAAGGTGGTTTTCTGCCATGAAAACTAAATTTGGCTGGGCATTAAAAGGAAATTTCCTACAAGTTAAAAACAGCAGAAATATTAATATGTTCTAACCTCACTGTTGGCAACCGAAGTTATGAAAGAAGTACAATTAGATCTGAAAAGTTGTGAGCAAAGCTATTTAGAAACTTATGACCTTGAAATCAACAAATCAAACGTTTTGGTATTATTACTGAATAGAAATGATTATGTTTTAGATATTAGTCCTTAAAGCTTGGAATTTAAAGAAAATGAAGTGGTGACTAAGAGGAAAATTTTTGCAAATTCTAGATTGCAAAATTCCATTGTAGAAGCTCTTCAATTAGAAGATATAGAATTTTTTGTACAGAAAAGAACCACAGGTCTGTTGCAATGCATTGGGGTCAATTTTTATCAGTAACAGAGTAAGAGAAATAAGGACATTGACTTCCTAAAACCGATGAAAACCGAGTGATCGGAATGCTCCTGATTTACCTTCTTGGGGATTTGGTGCTAAATGCTTGCAAAAATCCCAATGGTGGAAATATCCTCAGTTGCTAAACTAATGTATGGAATCTTGGCCAGAATCCAACAATGAAAAAAATGAACAAGAGATCTCAGTGAAGAAAAAACAAATGCGTTAATTCTTCGTGTTCAGCTGGTAAATATAAACTGTCATTATAAATATTTCTCAATAAACATTCACATCGTGCGTATGTTGGGCTGGATATTACGATTCAAGAAGAAGAGTCAAATTCCAAAACATAAACATATCGATGGCGATTTGTCTTGCGAAGAATATGCATCAGCTAAAAACGTATAATTATTACTAATTCAAAGGAACCTTTTCTTTGGTATGGGCTATTCTAACTTATCGAGTTTACATCCCTGTATTGACAATGATGGCGTTTTACGATTATAAACGTAGATGTCTCATCAAGAAGATAAGAAGGATTTTCGCATTCAGCAGTTTTATATAAAAAACATCCTAACCAGTTTAATAAACGTTACAAGCTAAATAAATGCATACTTTATCCCCAATCTCATTGCCATTATTACATTTCTAGTCTGTCCTAAGGACGTATTTGAGCCGCCATGATCGGTATCGTGGTTAGCGACGCTTGTATATATCTTTAGATTTGACTTAAAATCCCTGAGAAAGCATCGATGTTTTTAAGTGTATAATGCGTACGAGGCTTGGAGGTACTTAACACTAGCCAGCTGAAATCAGAGAGGGATTTATTTGATAATAGGCAAAGGGGTGTGAGACGCTTGGAGCCGCTCGCATCAAAATTGAGGGAACGTTGCAGAAGTTGTGTTGTGGGACTACACTTAAAAGACTAATAGTGAAATTCTTATGTCACATCAACTTTACCTGTCGATGTATTTGTACGTATGCTAGTAAACATAAGGAATGCAATAAACGTACTTTGCATTTACAAGCAATGATACTTATAGAGTAATATTTTGATCTGTGATTTGAGAAAAAAGGTGTTTGCAGTGTGTGTTACATAAGATGGCATCAGGCGGATTAATTTTGAGGTGACGCACCTTGGATTCATATATTATAAAAAATTTGTAGTTTTAGGATACGAAGTGATTGCAGCCAAATTAAAACGAGAAATAAAAGGGGATATTGAAAAATTAAAGTTATCAATTTTCTTTCATATTTGATATCCTACATATGTATATAAAACAAATTTGAAATTTAAAATGTAAGGAAATACTTTGATTTAGGGCATATTTCGCTGCGATATGCGAAAATGTCCGACTGAGTTCTATGACTATTCATAAATAAATCTACACCGCTGAGCATTAAAATTACTACGCTATGAAGAGGGCATGCAACAGATGTCAAAACTGCTGAAAAGTTAATGTTGGTACATCCTAATGATTAGCCTTTCAGCACATGCGTACAGAGCAGGTATGAGTAACGCCATCTATAACGTGTAAAAATTGCCCGGTGGACTTCATATTTGGAAATCAAATTTGAACTTCGGTTGTTTATTTGAATGTCGCGTTATGCAAAGTGTAAAAATGAAAAACTATCAGTACATATCGGCAGGATCGTGGTCTATCGGTACTTTGCTTTATTGTTTTCCAACAATTATACTCATATTGATAGTGATCCAAATACTGTCGGATAATATAGTATCGCTAGGTTCAGGAGGATCATAGTAAACGCATGCAGGACCTCAGGGACTCGGGCCTCTAACGCCCGAGAAGACAAATATGTCCTCTCGATCTTTCAGGATTGTATAGCGACGTCAAGTACCCTGAGTCAGGAACTCGGTTCGTAACTATTGCCAGACAAAGGGGCCACAGTTTGGTTATCATAGGTCAGTCGGTTTCGCCCCACGCCCACCACTATCGATCGGGAGAGCACCTGGCAGGAAGACAAGCGTTTTAAATAGGTTAACAAAGGGCAGTACATATCTGCAATTGCATATCCATCCTTACCTGGTTCGTGAGTATAACGAAACAGTAACCATGCTATTTTGGCTTTTCTATCATGTTCACACCCGTCAGTTTCTGCTCGAAAGCAAACAGCAAACAATAGAAAGCTTCTAGTTGCTACGTTTATCACACAACGCTTGGACACACAGGCCGGCAGTCATTCATTTCTACATCTAATGTTGCGGTATTTATTGGGAAAATGTTCTTTCTCTAAATTTTTTTAAAAGCGCTTTTTCATGAGGAGTCATACGAACGAAGAAACAGTTTCTTTCTTACCTCTGTGGTGTGGAAGGAGCCAAGGTTCAGGTTATTGTTTGCTTATAAGGAGACTGTTTGCACAAATTTTAGACGATTGTGCCTTACTTCGAAACACAATCAACTGCTTGGAAAAGTTTTCTAACTGAAACTATATTTTTGAAAGTATAACTCATCGTCCCCTACATGATAGTTTTGTTTCGAGGCAAAATAGATCATTTAAAGAAGCAATGGATGGAAGGCCATTTTGTGCTCTTTCCGAAGGAATTTATTCTTCTACCTAATAAAAATGCTGTGAAAGCACGGTGTTTAGATACCTAAATCTATAATAAGTAATAATGTGAACACGAAAGGAAAACTATCCAAGTTTGGCTTCGAGGAGAAAAATTGTTTCAGCTATATATCCAAGTAAAAATCAGAATATTTCGAATATTGCAGAGGTAGGATACTTAACGTTAAAAAGAAAAACCGCAGTAGACAAAAATGGTAATCCAAATTCCTTATATAATCAGGAACATATTTCGTACCTAATTTCCAAATATGAAATATCTTATATTTACTCACATTAATCTATGCCATCTACAATCTACGGGCCACAGTGCCATCTACAATTGCAACAAGACAGAACAAGCAGCCACACGTCAAAATCCACTTTTAATTTTCTGAAAGAAATGGAACAAGAAACGCGTGTCAATATCATACCTTTCACTCATATTTCTACTAAATTACCTGATAATTATTTTATGGATTTTTACGCTTTTGGACTTTAAAAAACTGGGTCGTCCAAAGTTCGACCTACAACACTCCTTGGACTTTAGAAAGCTGTTAAAGGGGAATGGTAAAGAATACCTCTTCGGATACTACAAAAAGCTTTATTGTCTTGAAAAATACAGCGTAGAAAGATAATAAAGAATACAGGTTATCAAATATAACATTTAGAACACAAAATGTTAGGTAAAGTATTTCTGTAAATACAATGTAATTCTGTAAATTAGATTAACTTCAAAAGAAGTTGTTTTATTCTCACGTTGGCAGAATCCTACTTTTCGTAATTCTTCAATTTGTGTGATCATCAGATCCATTCGTTAAAAATGCGCAGTTTAATTATTTATTTTGGTTGCAATGTCATGAACAAGACACCAGATATTAATTCAGATGTCAAACAACAAAAATCAGCGTTACATCATACGTATATCATCAAACGTATATACATATATATATATACTCATTTACCCGGCTCAACGATCTCAGGTTCTTTACTATTATATGTTTGTAAATTGTGCATTTTTGCTTTAAAAATGTTTGAAATATGTTGTTCATAATTTCCGGTTAATGTTTTGATGCCTTTAAGAAATTTGCAAGCAATATTCGTAGAATTATCAACAATTTGAAAGCTGTTTAAGTGCGATTAAGCCTAATGTTTAAATCACATGGTGGACATGTTTATTTACATTTAAAACAGCAGAATAGTGGATTTGTTGCCAATTTAGAAAGGCTAAGCTCCGCAAAAAACAAAGATAACGCCGTCATTCATTATTGCGAATTAAATCGTGATTATTCCTTTTCGGAATTTTTTCGAGAAAATAAGTGTTTAAGATTTACTTCGTAATTTTTAATATAGATATTTTGGGATTTTATGTATTTTTGCCTTGTCGCGAAGTGAGAACTGCATTAATTGAATGAGAAATACTGAATCGTGTGTGAAAAACTATTTCTTTCTTGTTTTGTTTGCTTAATTTCTTTTCTACATCGTTCTAGATTTATTATATTATTTGAATATAACATGTGGCAACGATTAGATAATTCTTCGATGATATAAATTTTGTGCATTCTGAGTTATAATATGAACGAAATATAAAGCTGGTAAGTGAACCAAGCGCCAGAGTGTCGCGTACTTTAAAGGACTTTCAAGGGCCATTAATGAAAAAATTAAGGACCTATGAGCAAATGGAAACTGAATAAATTCAATTAAAAATATTATTCTATGCCTGAATTTCACTTTTGTAATACCATCCTAAAAATAAAATAGATCCCTAAGTAGTATGCATTATTACTAAACATGAATTAGTTAACATAATTATTAATAAGTTGGAGAATAAAATAAACTTGATGCAGTTTTCAAGAAGCTAGAGCAGAGGTTCTCAACCGGTGGTTCGCGTACCACTGGTGGTACGCAAGAAAAAAATAGGTACTACACAAAAAAGCAAAGTATTTTTAACTATTTATTTCAAAAATTAAACCCCCAACATCCTGATTGAGTTTTTTCTCTAACACTTGTAAATTTATGCGATCTGAGCTTTGTTCAAGAGTGGTGCTGATAGTAGTACTTTGTAGTGGTGATACTAAAGGCTTTCATAGTCCAAATGGTTGAGAACCGCTGGTCTAAAGGTTTAGTAAATAGCAGGTAGATTTTATGTCAAACAGGAAAGGTTAAAATGAGAAGTAAGATCATAATCAGCATGATTCATAAAAAAAAAAAGACTGAATGTTATCATCGCTGCGGCTTGTCTAGAGAGAGACCTGCTGATTAGAACAAATTTGAAAGGCAAGAAGGTTAAGCAAGTGTTGAAAGTTAGTCAGGCTCTGTTTGATGCAATTAATGTAATAGCTTTGTGTAGAGTTCTAGGGTTGTAACCCAGTTAATATACTTTCAGGTTCCAATAAGCCATTAAAGCACCATTAAAGCATTTCAAGTGCCTCTAGATGCACAGAAAATGTTTTACTTGAATTTCTACATCTTTGTGTTTTATCTTGTGACCACAGTGAGTATTAATGAAAGGCAATAACTTGTTTTAATATGTAGAGATAACTTTTAAGGGTAAGCAGTTAGTTATAAATAATTAAATTAGGTAAATAGATAACCTTAGTCATTATGGATTTACATGGCCACTATTAAATTTATTTTTTAACAATATTTGTTAAAAAAGCCATATTAAAATCAAAATCTAATAAAATTTCACAGTTTAAAATACATGTAATTTATGACACTGATTTTTAAACGATATTAGAATAATTACACATTAAAGCTAAAAAACATTTGTTTTGTAACAACAACACTCAACAAAATATTTATCCGTGATTTTAATTTGAAGCCTTCCTAAACATTTTGGCTAGTTTACATCAATTTCCTGAATTCAAAATTAACTCAAAATGTAACTGTTAATAAAATTAACATAATCCTTATAAGGCACTATGCTGTCGAATTTAGGATCCACAGAGATTGCATCAGATGGGAAAATGCCTAGTGCCAGCTCTGTGTATGATGCATTAAGACATATTAGATGGATCTTTTAAATTTAAGTTTTTAATAAATATCCCTTTCTATAATGCCTGTCCAAGTGAAATTAAATTTTAATTTAATCCAATAAGTTTCATTGAAATGCAAGAAAAATGCGTATAATTTAATATTCCGTACAAGGAAGTCATGTGGTGTACACATCATTTTTCAATGCAGACATATTTGATGCAAAACTAATATTGCATCTACTGTAGCGTTTTTCACCTCATTTTAAAAATATATTTTAAATATTATCTCTTGCAATCGCTGGAAGTGTAAAATAACTCTTAAAAAGTGTCTAGTATGCATTTTTTTTTAGGTTAAAGATGACTTTGGCAGAGCATTTAAAAGTTTGAGATCACAACACTACGCTACGCTAGAAGAGTATTAATCATTAACGGGGTCTGGCAAATTTTTACCATTCCAACAGGCAATATGCAAAATCAAGACGCAAGAATATGTCAGATATTTATAGTATCTAGGTAACAAGGAAGCTTTTTAATTCATCTTTCAAATTTTAACGAATTTAAGATTTGAGCCAAATTTCTTAATAAATTTCATTCTTAGTGATGTCATTAATTGGTATAATCGATAATATAGCTGGTTTCTCTACATTTGCACCATTATTTTAATTAATGAAAATATATCTAAATCTCCTTATTACATACTTCGGAGCAGAATTATTGTTGGGCTTAATTCAGTGTTTCTCAACCTTTTAGTATTCACGGTCCAATTTTCAATCATAATTTTCATCGCGCCCCCCCTCGCCAACGCATACAATAAAATGTATACAATAATAATATATTTTGAGTATTTTGACGCTAAACCTACACTACAAACTTAATTTTAAACTTTACAAATTACCAAGAATACGGAAATTTATTGACATTTTGCAACACCGATTCTCAGCATTGAAAAAACAAGAATCCTATGCCTTTTTATTGCTCTTGCGTCCCGCCATGTCGGGCATTCTCACGGTTTCGTGAGAAGTTTCGATTTGTCTGATCAGCTTAAAAGTTAAGTTAGGAGCATGCGCAAATGTGAACAAATGTTTTCTCATAGGGAGAAGGAGAAAGTTCTATGACGCCAATTTCAATTCCAGACAATCTCATTCGAGTCGATCCTTCTATCGCTATTGAATCTATTCTGAATGTGTATGTTATATATATTTTCGTGTAATTGCAATTCACCGTATTAAATATTCACGGCAGCAGACTTATGCAGAATCATGGATAAATTTTTAAGCGGGTATTAGACGATAGACAAGCATCAACAAGTACACTGACCAGCGTGGTTTCGAAAATAAAATCAAGAAAATATTCTCAAGAATACTTAAATTTTGGGTTCACTAGTACTGAAGTAAATGAAGATACTAGTACTGAAGTAAATGAAGTTCACTAGTACTGAAGTAAATGAAGGCCCCTGTGTATCATTTGCTCAAAAATGTTGGCGGCAGACAGCATGAAACCTAATAAACTTAAACGACATTTGGAAACGCTTCATAGTGAGTACGTAAACAAACCCAGAGAATTCTTCGAATTAAAATTAAAATCATATGAAAAGCAAAAATCATTGTTTAAAAAACTTTGTCTGTGAATGAAAAAGCTTTAATTGCCTCTTACAAAGTTTCATATAAAATAGCCAGATGTAAAAAGCCTCACACCATTGATGAAGAGCTTATTTTGCCAGCCGCAATTGTGATTGTAGAAATTATGTTTAGAGATAATTTTGCAAAACAATTGCAGTCTATACCTCTTTCAAAGATACTGTTGCCCGTCGAATTGCTGATATAGCTGAAGATGTAGAGTGTCAGCTTTTGTCGAAGTTACGTGACAAATTGTTTTCAATACAACTCGATAAGGCAACAGATAGTAATAAAGATGCTCATTTCATTGCCTATGTTAGATTTTGTGATGATTTGTCAGTAGTAGAAGAATTACTTTTCTGCAAACCAATAGAACTCAAAGCAACAGCACTCGCATTATTTGCTATCTTAAATGATTTTATGAACGAGGCAAACATAGAATGGAAAAATTGCGTCGGAATATGCACCGATGGTGCTCGTTCTATGTCCGGAAGATTCCAAAATATTCACGCTCTTGTGAAACAAAAATCGCCACAGTGTGCCTGGACACATTGCATGATCCACAGAGAAGCTTTGTCTTCCAAAGAAATGAGTCCTGGTTTGAATATTGTGTTAACTACGGTTGTAACCGTAGTAAATTATATAAAAATGAGACCCTTGAAATCAAGAATCTTTTCCCCACTTTTTAAAGACATGGGTGCAGTACATTCAGCGTTACTATTTTATTGCAAGGCAAGATGGTTATCACGAGGGAAATTTTTGCAATGTGTTTATGAATTAAGAGAAGAAATCGCCGTTTTCCTAAAAGAGGAAAACAGACCGGAAGCAGAGAATTTTCGCGATAGTTTATTTGTGATGAAATTGAGCTACATGGTCGACATATTCGAGAAATTAAATAACTTGAATATTCAACTGCAAGAATCAAATACACATATATTGGATACGAGTGATAAAGTTAATGCTTTTTGTAGGAATTTGGAATTGTGGAGCAGAAATTTAAAGCAAGAAAAACTTAACAATTTTTGCAAATTTGAATGATTGTATTAAAACTTACAAGGCTGAAGAACAACATGTAAAAGTTGTTTTCGTAACCATTGAAAATCATTTAGCAATGCTAGCAAAGAATTTTAAAAAGTACTTTCTTGCTGACGACAAATTGATATCAAGTTACAAGTGGGTGAGGGATACATTTCAAAATACTCCCGAAGGACTCTCAATTGAAGAGGAAGAAACCTTCATAGACTTCACGGCAAGCCGCGAAACCAAAAGACAATTTAGTAATAAATCACTCTTTGAATTTTGGGCAGGAGTGGATGATGAGTTTTCTGCACTAAAAACAAGGGCATTTCGCATTCTACTACCATTTTAAAAATCTTACCTGTTGTGAAACTGGGTTTTATGCGGTGGCTGCTTTGAACACAAAATATAGATCTCAGCTAAATATAGAAAAAGAACTGAGAGAGTCTATTTCTAATATTAAACCCTCCTTCAAAAACCTTTGCTCTGCAAGACAGGCCCAAGAAGTCACTAATAATTATTATTTTTTTTTTAATTTAGTAAGTTTTTTTAAAATTTAATAAGTTAATTATTAAATATGTCGAAATGTATTTTGTTTTGTATGTGTGTGTGTGTTCTTTCCTTTCAGTCACTTAATCAATTTTTTTAAATAACATTTTCTCTTGGATATGCTTGCGCCCCCCATTAGTGTGCTCGCGCCTCCCTAGGGGGGTGCACGCCACAGGTTGAGAATCACTGGCTTAATTTAATAGAAAGTATTTTGATTCTTTATTGAAATGCTAAAAAATCCCTTCAATTTCATTTAGTAATTCAAATTTCATTTAGTAAGGTATTTCGTCAGTATATGTAAAAAATTATCTCTCGGCATTTAATTTTCATATTATTTCCACTTTATGATTTTGAAATTAGAGAAAAAAAGATTACGGTGTCATCCACTAGATTATTCTCTTAAAATATTTAATTTTTAAATAATGCGTGTTATTCGTTCAATAAAGTTTATTGTAGCGTGTCGTTCTAAATATTCTTTTATTTGATTTTTTTTTTTTTACTTCAGAAAATTGAAATATTTTAAACATGTATCAATTAAATAGTGTAAAAGAGAGTCTTCACAACCAGAAGGAGAAAAAAGAATGACATGCATAATGAAAATGCATAAACATGCCTATGTATTTTGAAATAGCGAAAATGGCAGAAAAAATTATAAATTAATTAGAAACTGCAAAATATTTATGAGGTGAAAATGACTGTGTCCGTCTGGCATAGATTTTGCGTTTGATTATATTAAGAGCTTTACGCTTTTGATATTTAATATCTTAATGAAACTGTAAAATGTAAACTGCTATTTGAAATAATAATGACGCCCAAATTTAATTATTAAAATCTAAATTTTGAATTTTTTAATGTGCCCTGTTTTGAAAGCCAAATGTTCCAGATTGCTTTGTTTGGTTACTAATTTATTGCTATGTGAAGATTCCAAGCTCAGAAAGCAATAAAATGACATAAATTATTTTTTTCATGGGCAGATACCTTATATTAGACTTCACTGTTCCGTTCACTTATAAAATTTTGAGGTAAAGCAAAATGAGTATAAGACTTTTGATTCTCTCCATTATGGCATTCTAGTTAAAAACTAAACTCAGTTTAGGCAGACAGCGCTAATATACTTTACTTAAATTAAATAGCCTGATTCAAATAAACGCTTCATTAGAAGATAAGTAGAATTTGGAATTTAATTTCAAAACAGCATCTACATGTTGCAAAAATATTTTCTAAGGAATTTTATTCTTTACAGCGTGCCTTCCTTGTGTAATTTTAAACATTTCCGGCTGGCAATCGGAACACTCAAATTTGAGCCGAGGCGAGAGCATCACTGATCTTTCATGTTTCCAGCTCCGAAATAAAATTATACGAGTAGCTCATAAACAAAAATGAGGTGAAATGGTGTTTGAAACTTCGAACTACTGCGAAAAGATCCAAGTGGTCTTCCAAGATAAACGTTTAAGTCTTAAAAATAGTAAATTTGTTAAAATTTAGGATAATAAAAACCTGTAAACTTATACCTGTTTTCTGTTTTTCCCGTGCATAAAATCAGTCAGAAGCTTAGAAGATGAAGGATCAACTTATTGAGCGAGAACACAAGGTCGAAAAGCATAAGCTATTTGATAGGAGAAAGAAAAATATGAAAGGTTTCAGATTTTAAATTACATCCAAAGGGGCGTTTTTGTAACTTTTTCTGTGTTACATTTATTTATTAAATATCATGTTCTTTGCACTGAAACCATAAAATTCAGTTCAATAGCAATGTCGCAAAATAATTTTAAAATGAGCATATCTTTAGAATTTGCGATACATAGTTCCGCGCGCTGGAGATAAAAATGTTCCCTCCCCCGTAGGAGTGTTGCCATTGCTCGCTTTGAAATCCTTGAGTTTGTTAATCAAAAATTCGTGAAAGTTTTACAAAATATGAAATTGATTATAAAACAATTTACAAATTTCAATTTGGTCTTCCACATGGCCATATTCGTAGGAGGATTACGTCATTCAAAATCCGATGGCTCTCTGTACCGTTGTTTTATCACAATGCGAGAAATATACATACAATTATACAGATTTTTCATTATTTAATTTCTTCAAATATAATGCAGGACTCTAAGATTTGGTGGCAACAGTTTGAAAAGTGAAACGGACATTTAAAGTAATTCAACGCAAAATCGCAAAAGGAAAACAATAGTCCTTCAGGAAAAAAGCCCCTTTGGACTAACAAGTACCACTATCCATTGAAGGTGAAAAGTGGAACGGACATTTATAGTGATTCAACGAAAAATCGCAAAAGGAAAACAATAGTCCTTCAGGGACAAAGCCCCTTTGGACTAACAAGTACCACTATCCACTGAAGGAAATACAGATTTCACTTTATGTTGACTTACATTCCTAGATAGGACGCAACTGAAAAACGCTGATGGATACGGAACGCTTCAATGCATTTAACAAAAATTTAACTGTTTCTCTGTGCAAAAATTTTGTTGTGGAAATTGAAAGTTTAAAAATATATAATACTTATAACAGAATATCGTTTCTCTATATGAAGCTCTACCACGTACATTTGACAGCCTGAACAATAAATTCAACAACCTATAAATTTCCTTTTTAATTCCTTGAAACTGTTTCTTCATTTTAAACGGGATTCATAACACAAATACTCCATAGATTCAAGTTCGTAAGCCTGGGTAGTTTCACTAAATGTCGTTTCTCATAGTGATTTTAAAACTTTTGCACAATCTTTTCTGTGTTATGACATATAGAATTTTCCTACTGAAAGATGACACTTCCACCACAAAGTGTAATTGTTATACAGCTGTATACGCGGTCAGCCTGATATTCAGATAACTGTGAATTGTCAGCATTTGCTTCGCAAAGCTCATGGATGTATGTTTTTATGATATGCCATGGTTCCAGAAAGTATTGACTTGTCGAAAACACTTTTTTCACCTTTCGGCCCTCTGTGCATTTGTGGAATAAGGAATATTTTGACGCCTAGGTAAAAATAATCACTTAAAATACTGCTATACCACATTGTTTAGCAAGGAACTTTGTTCATCTGCTCAGGCAACTTTCTCCAAGTGATCGATGTCCCAGTTTCGATGACATATGATTTACTGAAAGTGTTTACAAGCATCAAGAACTGTATAAATTATATGGTAGTGAAATGAGTTCGGCAAACCGTTTGTTCGGTTCATAGCAACAACTAAAATTGCGAGTCGTGTGCCTCAGATTAATTCTTAGTATGCGGAAAAAAAATTAAAAACAGCTTCATAACCGCTAATATAAACCAAATGTGACAAGTCCTTGCTTGAAAGCTTAAAATTCTGTTTTTTTTTTTTTTTTAAACATATCTGATAGTTACTGGAATGCGTAAAGTGCATAGTAACCCCGACACAACACCACCATCGTCAAAGTTGCTGTTTTAGATTATACCAACATATTTTACAATAAATATCTGACTTATTAAAATAAGTTCAATCCTTTGCGTTTTACCCTTTTGAGATGAAACGAAATGCTGCCTGAAAGAATCTGATCCAGATTAACAAATAGTATATATACTATTGGAGACAAGTATTTTTCTATTAGCTGAAAACACACAAAGGTGCAAAACACAAAAATAGTTCTAACGGTTGAAATATTAACATTGCTTAGCATTTGGGTTTCATATTATTACACGGTGAAAAGCTAAATGAATGAATTTTAAATACTTGGTTTGTTACGTAAGATAAGTTTTAAAATCTATTAATATATAAGAAAATTCAAACTTAGTACAGAGATATCTATCACCTCTCTCGCAAGCCACAACATTGATGATTCGGTGTGATAACCCTGAACCCTGTAGCGATGCTGTAGAGAGAAAAGCATCCACCACAAGAAAAGCTTACATAAAATTAAATTTAGAGAACGGAATAAATATGAATTAAGGCGTATTTTCTCCACCTTGACAGGCAGCGTTGCAAATGGTCTCCATATATGCAACAAATTCAACATGGAGGTACTCTGGAAAATGGTATACGTGTTAGGAAGACGGTCACCTTCTTGTTTAATAAACGCATCTTTATTTTACTATACCATTAGCCAATTTGCTTACCAACAACACATAATTATTTGCCTTATCAGCGAAGACGGACACCTTAAGTAATAATGAAAAATATAAACATACTGATCATTTATGAATTCTGTATGTATGGCTCACCAGATATTTCTGCATTTCAGGATAATACAATTTGATATTGGTAGCACAGTTCAGTTATTACGAATTTTAAAATGTTTTACGGACTAATGAACATAGCTATACTTTAATATGTTGTTAATGGGATAGCACTATCGTTATTTCATTTTATTATAGCATCGAAGCTATAGCACATAAAATATAACTCCATTAAAATTCCTAAAACTGGCACGATAGCTGAATTAAACCTATGTAAATCAAAATTTATTTACTTAATATCCTATCGCGAATATAATCTGTTCCCTCATATATCATTTAAACAAAACGTATGAAAACTTTAATTCGCGACGAGTTTTAATATTTTAAATTATGATATTTCAAATAAAGAAAATTCGCAAAAAATTACATTTTGATAAGAATCAAAAAGCGAAGTTAAACATAATTTTAATTTTGATATATTTTATTTAAGTATTAAATTTCTACCGTTTTAGAAAGTTCACCTTCTTCTCTATGTCAAATTAGGTTTCTTCCCTTACTGAGTGTTTTTAAAGATAGCACTTAAACAATACATGTAAAACGCAAATAAAACGGTATTTTTACTACAAAGGATGTAGAATTATGCGGATATGTATAGTGAGGAATAGATATGTGACTGTATATTTGAATAAGAGCGTTAACATGTCTTAAGGGAAAAGGAATGAAAAAGGAAATGGCGCATAAATATTTCATTTAGAGTTGGCGAACCGTTCAACGTTATTAAATAAAATTAGAAATTTTCATAGTTCACATTTTCGCTGTCTAGCGTAAACGTTTAAAAAAGAAACTACATTACCTTAGAAAACAATACTGAAATTAAGAGAACCAAGAAGTTGCTTGAAAAGTCGATGTGCGTTTAAGGTTACTTTGAATAGGTTAAAATTTTATGTTTCTATGGGGCATTAAACAACTATTATTATATTATTTAATGACATTAAACAAAAAACTGAACATCTTACTGGCTATGGTATACTGTGGTACCTCAATATACGTCAGTTCTGAATTTTCTGAACTTGATATATGTTCCGCCTGGACGCGAAAAATTTTATTTGATATACGATACTTGCTTAGAATACCACTCGAGTACGATGAAACACAAATGAGAGAATTACACTTGTTTACCTCTTTCGAGACAACGCTACGACTGCCCATGAGAGACAGTACTCTATGAGTCCCATGAGAGACTCCTATAAACGTCGGTTCACTTTTCAAACTGTTGCCACAAAATGTTAGAGTCCTGCATTATATTTGAAGAAATTAAATAATGAAAAATCTGCATAAATGATTGTCTATTTCTCGCATTGTGATAAAACAATGGTACATAGAGCCATCGAATTTTGAATGACGAAATCCTACTGCGAATATGGGCATCTGAAATCCCAAATTTGGAATTTGTTTTATTATAGATTTTATATTTTGTAAAACTTTAACGAATTTTTGATTTACAAACTCAATGCTTTAAAAGCGAGAAATGGCAACGTTATATAGAAAAAAAAATACTTTTATCTCCAGCTCGCGAGACTGTGTATATCGGAAATTCTAAAGATATGCTTAATTTAACATTATTTTGCGATATTGCTCTTGAAGTGAATTTTATGGTTTAAGTGCAAAGAACATGATATTTAATAAATAAAGGTAACACTCAAAACATTAAAAAAACGCCCCTTTGGACGTAATTTAAAATCTGAAAAATTTCAGATTTTTTTTTTTTTTTTATAATATTTTTTTTTTTTTTTATCTAGTTAATGACTTGTAAATTCGTTAACAATGAGTTTGAAGAAAGTTAATGAGAAGGATCAAGCTTCGAAGAAAAGTGCTAGGATCACTATGAAGATGAAAAAAGTGATTTTTGAAAAACATGACTATTTAGGACAAGGTTATTGTATACCGTATTCCTGGTAAAATGGTATTTTACAGTTGTAAATAGAAAGACCTTGTTAACCGCTTAATGACTGAATTTATATTAAAAATTATGCCGAAAATCCCTGAAGTTTTATAACATTTTTATTATGTGCATATACAGCTCACTAAATGTAGCTTTGTAAGGTGAAAAAATTTTTTTTCAAGAAAAAACAATATATTTATTATCGTTCATGACATTACTCGAGTTAACACGGGCTTCAATGAAGCAGGCAAAAAAACCACACAATCTAGCCAAAAGTAATACAAACTGTAGTCAAGGTAATAAGAGCTAAAGTAAAAATCAAGTAAATACATTTTAGTAATACATAGATCAAGTAAATACATAGATGTCATTAACAGTATGGTACAGTCTGAAACATAGTGTAACACATAGCGGCACATCGCAGTCTGCAACAGCGTGATAATTTGGTAATCTGCAACGACTAACAAAACAAACTGTATTTAAGGTTTATTTATAATGCAGCCACGTCGCCGACTACAGCTCAGGGCCATGGAGGTACTAAGTACAAAAGCCGCTTGGACCTTTCCCACAGCTAAGAAAACATGTGCATGGCATAGTGTTGAACCAAACAAAAAAGGCTGCTTGGACTCCTCCCACAGCTAATCATGCGGCCACGCGATATTACGGATGATGGCATTAAATATTCGTAATATTTTCAGCACCCGAGTTAACTAGTTCATTGGAAAATCGAAAAGGCATCTATTCCCGAGATATCTCGGGCGTGGTTGTTAAGCGGTTAAATCGGTTAACGTTGCGAATTGGGTTATGTCCCCTTGGAAACAAAGCTTAGTAACTTTAGAGCATGATCAAAAATTGATTTTCATCTTAACTGCAGAATAACAATTATGTACAGCGTTTCATTTAGGTTCAGTATATATTTTACCCATTGCGTAAGAAGGATTAATTACTTCCCATTTATTCTTTCTTGAAACGTTCTTTTGGTGTATGTCCAGTTTGGTACTGGTTCAAGTATCTGGAAAGGATTAATAACGTACATCGAGGTACAAAAATATTTCCTTTCCGTTTTCTTGCACATTTTCACAATTTTCATTAAAGAACTTCATGACCAAATATGGCTGGCAAGATAGTTTCCTTGCATTTGAGAGTCATTTACTACCGGCATGATGACATGTTGATGACGTGATTTTTGTCCGCTTTCTTGATGTGTTGGTAAGCGTTACCGCTACATGATTGCTCATTTTGCGGGTTAGGAGAAAAGAAATAAGAGCTGATATAAAAAAGAAAAGAATGTATGAAGAAACAAAAAGTCTTATCTAAATGGAGCACAATATCGTATTAGAGCAAAGAATTCATGGCATGAAGCATATTCTAAGTGAAGTTATGAAACAAAGCTTGATAATAAAAGACAAGATTGCTCCAGTTTTCTTAAGTTATTTTGCCCTTAATAATCAGATGTTCATATTACCTTAATAATAAAAAAATATACGTTCTCAAATTTAGTACATATGACGTAAATTTAGCGTGCAATTAATTTCCGAAATTATTAAAAAATGTAACATGTGGAGTGGACCAAATTTAAACTTTCGGTTTTGTGCACCGAAAAATATGTCTTCTTGCCCGCTGGCCGAATTGCTTCTTTTTGAGGAAAACCTCTTATTTTAATTGTAAAAATTGTTTTAACTGTATTTAATGTCTTAACGTTTTCTACATTTTTCAATTTTTAATGAAGACATTTTGAGGTTTCATGTATGCCTCGAATGCTTCATGTATTCATGTATGCTTCATGTATGCCTTGCCTCGAAGTGAAAACTGAATTCATTGAATGAGAAATATCTCTAATGAAATTCGAGGAAATACGTTTAAATGAAATGCAGCAAAAGATGAGTATAATTTAATATTCCGTATAAGGAAGTCATGTTGAGTCCATATCAGATTTTTTATCTTAGAAAATCAACCACTTGAAATCAAGAAAACCTATCTCACAATATTAGATTAAAACTACATTACATTAAATTTTTCTGAAACTATATCATACATAATTATACTTTTGAAAGTTTGCTCCGTAAAGTGACGAATCAGCGTTTAATTTTACTCATTTGATTCACTGTTTTGAATATCGTTTACTGATTAAAACTCATTTGGTTCACTGTATAATCATGCCTAGGGCGGTTAGTCTTCGCCTCTGAAAAACTATAGGATTGAAACTCAAGAACTATTAAACCTCGACATGTATGGAGCAGATTGAAGGAAAGGAAAATATATTTTCTAGGTATTGTCTATGATTCTTTATTGCTATCACGTATGTTTCATGACGTAAAGAACAAAAGTTTGTGATAGATTGGAGTTCTCAGCAGTATTTTGTCGACAAGCAACAATATGCTGTTAATAAAATTCAGAAAAAAATACTAACTGCTGAAGAATGTTTTGTTTCTTTTTCACTTTCCGCGAAACAAATCCATACGTTGATAGCCAGTAATTATTCTTGCTCTCATACGTGAATCGTAAATCGTTGAGAAAGGGCATCCAATAATTTTGTTTTTTCTTTAAAGCTGAAACATTTGTATCGATTAGCATTGAAAAACGGAACACACGCCTTTTTTGAGTGTGTCTGTTTTATATTTTAGTATTTCAATAAGTATATCTCGTCTTTAAAATTAACTTCCAAAGTCTATTTTGTATCAGAAATTAAAAAATAATGTAATATCTTAAAGTTTTGACAATATACGAAGAATCTAATTTGATCCTTTTTTCTACTACTGTCGCTTCACTCAATTTGCATTTGAAACCCTTCTTTTGGAGGAAAAAGAAGAAACAAATAATTCCTGGTTCATTGATCTTACAATTTATAATATTACGTGACTTATATGTATAAAAATGTAGACCATTCAGAACAGCGTTACTCGTTTTAATTTTTACAATATTTTGCAGCAAGTCTAGTTAAATATTATACCAACATTATTATAAATAAAATAGCTTAAAACGTCATTTATTTACATTTTGTTTCAGCATATATATCTAATTCTTCTACATGCAAACAGTAATCTGCGTCATAAACAAAGAAAGGTAATCATACAAATTTTAAGCACCTTGGCACATGGACATTAAAAGAGTATAGGGTTTATTTCTTTAAATATTGATCCCAGATATGTACTTCTAATTGTGAAGTTTCTAGAAATAAGGTAAATAATTTTCCAAAAAAGCAATAGGGTAATATTATTTTGTAAATAAAGAATTCTAGTTATTTCAAATTCATCAAATGTTTGGGCAAAATTTCTAAGAAGCTACAAAGCTAATCTTGCAGGGCTTGAGGATGCATGGAAAACATGACTCATTATTAAGATTATATAGTTGCCACCATGAAATTATTAGTTACCTAAACATCTTAATTGTGTGGATAAATGAACAGAAAGCATTACGTTGTAGACTTTGTATTATTTTGTAATGTAAGTTATGCAATGTAAACTCCCTGAAAATAATCAACATGTGAGAATCTTATGTTAACAATGTTATGTTATGATCTCGATCTTTACTTTAACGTCTTTTTTCCATATTCCTCACCACAATGCAAACTAGCTTTAAAAATATTTAAGCTGAGTGTTTAGGATTTTAGATAGAGAGACTTTCCTGGCACTCGCGCCCACGTGGTTATATTCTGCCAGCTCTATCTAAAAGGTATACTGCATAGTCTTAGACTACTTTTTTAACGTTTAAATTTAAGAATCTGATATTGTTAGATTTACATCGCCACAAGTAGTAATCTATATGTAGCACGAATTGTTAAAAGTTCCTTTTCATAAAAAGGTTGTTTAGAACTTCAGAAACCTCTGTCATACAATTTTCAGACGTAGCGATAATTCGCTATTTTTATAGTCGGAGTTGCAGGATTTATATTTCAAGTAAAACGCAGTTATAACCTTATAAACATTTTATTGGTAAGGGTTTGGATTTCGGATTACCAAGGCGTTGACTTGCTGAGTACCTTTGCTTAATTAAGCAATTACCTCCACATCATTGTTCAGAAATATGAATTAAAACAGAGTGAGCAATAGCTAAAATTACGAAAAAGAACCGAAATGGATTTAAGGATACAGAAGATGTAGTTTTGCGCTAACAACAGTTACTTTTCGAAGTATGACTGGTTGCTTTGTCTTGATGAAGTTTCACTCTTTGAATGATACTAGTATAAATAAATGGAAATTTTCTGTAAATATCGTTTATAAAACTTTCAATTCAAAGAACACTGAATTGATTTTAATATTTCTCTGCTTTTTTTTTATTTTTATTTATGTTTTTTTTTTTTTTTTTTATTTTCCACAGTAAGAGAATCCTGCTACAATATACCCCTTACTGAAACTTTCTTTGCATTGACGGAACCAGCTTTGGACATATTTTTCTCTTCGTTTTCGATAATGAATAAACTATTTTCATGGAAATTATTCATATAAAATTGGGCTTCATAAAGGATCACTAAGTATTCCCATTTATTTCCTGCCAAACAGTTTTCATACAGGGTTCTATAAATAGTTCTGCGTTGAGCCACATACCTTGACAAAAGCTGGTAAATATAATATTTTCCAGTTTTTTTTTTTTACTTTGTAAATCTTGGTTTGCTATTTTATCCATTATTGTTAAAGATGTATTTAAAATTTTTCAATTGGTTTCTGTGTCGGCAGAATTTTTCTCGTTAACGATGATTTAGCTGTAGAGAAATTAGAAACAATACGTACATTTTTCGGGTATTCATTGGAGTCTTCTATCCATGCAGAAGTAATGGTTGATGGTTTTTCCCTTTAAGATTAGTAATGTTGCTTAATTGTTACTTGGAGTTTTAATGCAATACATTTCACAATGTTTCTGAATTATGGAATAAGAATATTTCTTTTCGGAAAGCTCAAAAACACATCCATGTTCGCATGCAAAATTTTCAAAAAAAAATAAAAGCGGTACGTAGTATTTCTAATTTCAAATAATAAGCTTTTGCCAAAATAATTTATTTTCATTTTTTTAATTATTTACCAAAAGTTTTCTAAAAATCTGTCAAACTCCTCTGTACATCATCCTTATTAACGCAGACCATGATATTATGCTTATAAAAATTTCCTTTAGAGTTCTGTAATCGTGATCCTACGTTATTTCTGTAATTGTCATATATATGACATAATCTGGAAATATTTATTTTACCAATATATTTTACCATAATTTTCACATTTCTGTCAATTTTCAATATAATTATGAGTGATTTGGAAATATAAAAAGAAACGTTTCAGGATGTAAAATCTAATATATGCAAACATTGAATAGTGTAATTTTTGCTTTTTCTAAACTTGTTAAGTGTTTCATTCACTGTAGAAATAGGCATTGAACAGCCTTTAATGTTCAATAGGTGAAGTGTCCTTTTAGAAAGACAGATTTAATTTCTGGAATGATCATTGGAGTTTGTAACATCTTTGGACAGACATTTGGTATACTTTTTCCTGTAGAAATGAGTGACTGCCAAATTTTCATTTGTTATGGATGTTATTTTTGAGTGAGTACGGGTTTGCAATGGATTTAATTTACATAGATCCGATAATAGGTAGATACAATTTATTTTACCAAAAGAAAAGCTTCAGAATTATGGAATACTCGCACAGGTGTTTACTGTATCACGAAGTACATTCAGTGGTAACACTTCAAACTACTAAGAATGTTAAACACAACACAATGCTAAGCGCATCTAAGAGCAAAACTAATCCGCAGATATCTTTGTAAACTGAGTTCACGTTGAACTAACAGCTAACAAAAACAACTGATACAGATGTGCTCTCCGGTCTTATATAGTTTTCAGTCAACCGCCTAGATATTTCTAGTACTTTCTGCTTCTCGAAATTAATGGATGGCAAATGAAAACCGCATTATGGTTACAGCTACACAGAACATAAATTATAGTTATTCAATTACTATAACCTAATACGGTTGGTTATACAGGGACCGGAACAAAATGGCGCCAAATGGTCGCCATGTTTTGCGCCTTTTAGCGATTTCTCACCAAATTATCGAGAGAGACATTTACTAAATGTTAAATAGATGTGCCATTGTATTCTTAAATTTTCAGCAAGCTTCGCTTCTTTAGATTTTCATGTTACATTACACAAAAGAAGTACAACAATTTCATATATAATTGCACTAAAGTCGTCTGCCCATGTACAAAATTCGTAACAATATCTTATATTACGCATTTAATTATAAAGATTTCAAGGTACTTATATTGCTTCTGTAATGAAAAATCAAAGAATGCTTCTTAAGAATGGACAAAACCATAGCCTTCAATCCAATCTATCCAAAACATATTAGCATGAACCATTTTAATATCAAAATATTTGATTGTATAAGAAAATAATTTATACTTAAGTGTAAACGTTTCTGCCAATTAATTTTTACACTTAATTAAATTTAGTTAATTGCGTAATCAGAATCGTTCGAAAATATGTGAAAGCTCTGGATTTTGTGTGTATATCCCGGCATGTTTTATCCTTTTTTGCATTTAGGAACATCATTTTGGAACCCATTGGAACACCTTATCTTGCCGAGATTTGAAATGATTTAATATTTTGCGTTTATGTTCTAAACTACGTGCTTTTTACTACAAACAGTATGTAGCAAATATTTATAATATTCAAGCATTGATTTGTGGCAAATTGTCCTTTCTTTATGAATGGAAATCACTTGAAAGATTACATTTCTCTTAACTTTTAGAGCATAATTAGATAATTATCCTATTTTTGAATAATATTTCACATTTTTTTATATATATTTTAGCGCTTATCATTTTAGGTTTAGCAACCACGTAATTTTCAAGTTTTAATATTTCTAAACGTACTGGAAAAATTTTAATATTTTTATATATTTGTTTGTTCGAACAGAAAAGTATTTTATTTAACATTTAAAAATAAAATAAACATTTTAAATCTATAGTTTCGTACTCATTCCTCTTAAATTATCAAATCGTACTCCTTTAAGCTATTGTTAAAAATTTAAAAACTAAACAAAACATTTTGATTCAACATCACTGAGATCAAACGCATATCACTAGGCACTCTCTTTGATAGGATCATTTTAAAATTTTAAATAGTTCATTTAAAACTACAATACGACTAATTATTCTGCTTAAAACTGCAACAAAAATCGCAGTACGGACACCAACGAATTACTTCGCCTACACTTCCACCAGCCTAGAACTAAACCTCCATTTCGCTTAATTGCAATGACAGTAAAAATGTACATTCTGCACCAATTATTCCTATAAGTGCTTATTTTGTTGCCCTGCACACATTGCAAAAATGCATTCTGCTTTGCGCATTTATTTATTTATTTATTTATTTATTTATTTTTGTAAAATATATTTATTAATACGGAACCTATTATAAGTGTGTGTTTTGTGGCATTTTGTTACACTTGTAAGTATGTTATATATGCCTAGATATACACCTATTTGACACATTTCAATAAATGCTTAAATTTAGTATTGATATGAAATCCTAAATTATCCTTTTTCAATAATTTTTTTAAATTTATTTATTATTCAGAGAATTTACAAACCGAATTTTATTGAAAATTCTTTTATCAAATTAATGAAATTACGTCAGACTACATGTAAATTTTCTTATTATTGTTTTGCCTGCATACTAAGCGTTAAACAAAAGCAAGTTCTTTCTTCTGTATAAGACAGAAAGTAAAACTCGAGGGGCACATTCTCTTTAGCTCTTTGGACACGTTTCCTTACCATTGGAGAAGAAGAAATATACTAGTACCAAGGGAAACGTCCACACTTACTTAACAACTGTACTACAACTGCACTGACCTTATTTTGTCATGAAAGAATAACCTCCAGAAAGGAAGCTTCGGGATACCGATTGTTCCCAAAATGCTTATTCTACGTAGTAAGGTTCAGGAGTCAAACATCAAATATTTTCGATAAAGAGAAGAAATATATGCTTGCTATTGCTTTCTGGAGCTCGTAAGTACACTTTTCAGTGCTTAGAATTTCACGAATTCAAGTATTTCGAGTATCACTGTTTAGCAAGCCAATTCTTGGAAAGATTTAAAAACTATGTTGCTTGCCTTAAAATTACTGACTACCATCACACATCTTAGAACGAATATTCTCCTAGCGCTGAGGGAACTTAAACTTGTTATATATGTTTAATTTTCTTAAATATTTGAAATTAATGAAATATTCTGATATCAGGAGAATAAGTAATGTAAATCTTACTACATTACGTCTTTTCCTGACATCATAATATTGCATTTATTATAATACTAATGCGTGGAAAAAATACATAATTTTATATTAATTACTTTTACAGTTGTAAGAGCATTGTGAAGATTATTTCATTGGACACATGGGACCGATAAACAAGGATAAAAATAAGGCAATAAGGAAGGTATGCATAAATAAGGTATCCTTTCCCTTAGGCAGATAACTATCATGGGCTTTGCAACATGAGGTTTGCAAATAAAAAAGGTAAGATATAAATTTAATGCCAGATAGTACTATACAAACAAAGTAATACTAAATCAGGCTCCTGTAAATAGAGGCCTGCATGTTTTCATACTGAAGCACGTTTCTTCGTCGTACTATCATGAAGATGAATTGAATTGATTATTAAGATTTTAGATGCTGACTTCTTAAAGGACATTCATTGGAATCATTTAGGACAATTTGCTTCAGTTATAAGGGGAAATGGAGGCAAGCACTCACATTTTTTACTCTCCATTCGAACTCCATTTCGATTGTGGGGCAAAGGACATTAGTTAAAAACGGTATAAATAATCTGGCTTTCGGATTGTCCACTTGCGGTCTGACCCCTGATCACACTGGATGAAAGCAGGAGGGAGAAGGGCGTCGTTTACCTGATTTATTCCTCGTCTGCTCTGGTCAGCATTTTCCGAAGCAAGTTTATAGTACCACTTCACAAACTGGTTTCCTTTTCTTAACTCACTGAACCTCTCTTATATTTGTTTATCATGATGCAGAACGTACCTCTCGTCAAACACCGTGCTAGGTTAAAGTAAATCTCTTCAATTCATGAAGCAGTTTCTTTGCGCTATTTTTATTTTGATACACGATGTCAACCAAGCTATGGCAATTCGATTAAAAAGCAGTAGGACATTTTTCATTCCTATAAAGTCTGCAAACAAGATGTTGAAAATAATTAATGACTCTTGCGACGTTAAGTGATTTTCACTTCCTTCGGCGTCCTGTTTTCCACAATGAATTCGCGATTGACATCATGTGATTGGTGTTTATCCAGGTTTCTACGTGACTGAATACGTATATAAATTTCGATTGCAATATAATGTTCGCAATAAATATCAGTTTCACATGCGAAGATGTTAAAAGTTATTTAACATCACTATTAAATGAGTAAGTCAAGATTTATCTTTCATTTAATTTAGGATGATTAGGTACAGGTAAAATTCCATATATTCAATTATTTTATGTAATTGCTTCACAACTCTGTCCATAGCCATACAAATAACTATTTACCAATACATAAAAATAATCGTTTCTCAATAATTTGAATATCCCTGGCATCACATATATTCTTGCAATGCGTCATCGAGGAAATGTTTCAGTCACGGTGAAACAATTATTCAAAAAACGATTGCTTTACAAGAAATGAAGGCCAGTGTAATTCAGATAAGCTTACCAAATTTGGTTAACCGTCTTTCTTTACTTCAGCTTTAAAGGCTTCAGCTTTCGTTAACCGCTTTTCTTTACATCAGTTCTTTTTCAATCAGCGGAAAATCTTTGTACAGGAAGCAATGGGGCAGGTGGTTAAAGTTTCTGCATTAAGAATGAAAATTTTGTCTTGCGCATTTCCAATTTTAATGACCTTTTAGAATATGTGTTTGTTTTCAAGGTAATTTTATACCAAAGTGCTTGTTTATATATTTAAGCGGAAGTTAAGCAACAAAGCATTAAACTCAATCTCAAAGTTAAATTTAAATTAATGTTTTTTTCTACAATTCATATCTTTTGTTTTCATTATATCTTATTATTTCTGCCTTCTTTCGTTTTTGTTCTTATGGAAAGTGAGTTTTACAATGATGTATAAAACTTTTGCATATTAAAATGCTTTCTCTGGGTTCTAAGAATAAAAGTGGGAAGTACATAACACAACTTCAACTTTAAAATGATAATACGCTTTTAGTTTTATAATTATATATATTTTATTTTTTATGTACTAATGACAATACTAAACTACATAACCCGAAATAAAATGTGAGAATTAAAGTAATAGGGATTTTTTTTTTTTAATTCTGTACTTGCAAATTCATTAAAAAATTTTTATGAATTAGAACTGTGTCTTTGGACTTGCTATTTTAATTTTTAATGTTAAATCAGAAACCTGAGTCGTCTTCATTAACCAAGAAAGAAAATTTTTATATACTTTTGCACATACGAAAATGTTTTCTCACTAATCTTCGTGAAGTGACCTAAGGGAAATTTTTCGATTACGCGCCGAAAATTTTCTTAATTGGCTGTTGAAAAATAATTAACAAGAATCATTAATTTCGTCAAGAAAAACATGCCGCCTCTAATAGCGAGAGTATTACTACCATAATTGACCATTAAAAATGTTAATTAAGGCAGCATTAAATTTCCTCACGGATTTGTAAACTGCATCTACTTTTTCAAATACTTTTACGTAGTAAGAGTAAGGGTAGAATTAATGAATACTAAATCCTCTTCTTACTTAGATTGTTTATCCTAGCAGTCGAGCCTAGATATAATTAGAATTTTGAATTCAAGAGAAGTAAGAATTAATTACTTATCCAAGAAAGACAATGAACTTAGCCTCTGGCCAGTGACTCTAATTTAATAGCCTCGAATCTTAAATCTCTGTAAAATGAAGAAATTCTCTAGTGGGCAATAGTTTATTTTGCATTCAAGTTACTAAGTTTATACTATAGAGTAAACTTCGAATTTAGTTTATTTTTAAGAAAAATGCTAGGTTTACATAAGAAAGGTTAATTGTATGTGCATTCATTATTTGCTATTAAACAATTTCATGCATGATATGTAATACGGCCAAGTAATAAGTAAATGAAAACATAAACTGGGAGATGGCTTCAGCCATATTAGATTTGTTTTTATCAAAATGTTTCATTAAAATGCGTCACCTAATCTTGAGTATAGTCATTTTCTTTTATGAATTCGCTTTGGGTCCAATTTTGGTTTACTAGTGGCTACTTGGGTAAGACCGCTGAACACTTGCAGATCGTTCTGAGTTTAACACGTCGTCTTACGGGCGTTATTGATTTTTCTTCCATTTTTAAACGAAATGTAAGTCAGTTTCCTTCAGAGAGATCTGAAATACATTATGCTTTAACTTAGGTTAGATATACCTTGTGGGTTTTGAGGAAACATCGTAAGTAAACGAATTATTTTTCTAAGTAAATACATAAACAAATATGTCTTATAAACGTTCACGTTCTACTTCCTGAATGATCCATCAGCAAGATAGTAATCGGTATCTCACTGAAGCTTGGTTTAGCTTATGAAACGAAACTCGTAGATTGATGTTGTCTCTCCACATGATAACAGTAACGTAACCTCGAAACATTAATTGGTACAATCGGGTTGTTTTTGTCATTAATGCAAATTCTGCTTTTGGAGGACATTTACATAATCTGAAAGAAGGCTCTTTATAAATATTTATCATTTTTTTAATAATTATTATTATTTTATTTTGAAATGGAGAACAATGTCTTAATGGAGCAAAAATTTGTGAAATCAGACTTCAACTGCTCGTGTGAACAAAAGAAGAGTTAGTGTCCGGGTGTAACTGATAAATGTCTTGTATCCAACTAGCATGCCTACTGAAGCGCTGAATCAGGAATAATGATTGTTCATGTAATTTTAGTTCAGAAATTTAGAAAAAGAGAACTGTGTCCATCCCTAAATATCTGACAGCAATGGAAAATAAATAATAAATAAATAAAAAATAAAAGTAAAAAGAAAGACTAATGTGTGTTAACTGGTCAACCAACGATTTTTTTAATAAAATGATACGAGGAATACGATTTGACACGAAATCAAAAAGTCTTGACAAAGTGCTGAAACAAATTCATAAACAAAAGCTTTTTGGAAAAGGATGTCTAAAATAAAAAGCAAAGTCATTGTTTGTTCGATATGCGCGAAATTGTACGCCACAAATTCATCTAAGAATGACAACTTATAATGCAGCTTACTGCAAGAACACTCTTTGTTGCTTATACACGACAACTGTTGTTTAAAAAGTAAGACTTATAGTTATAACTGTTGTTATACTTATAATTACTGTTGTTAACTTATACGTTTAACTGTTGTTAAAAGTAAGACTTAATATATACGATAACAATTATTCGAAATATATTAATATCTGCAACAGCAATTATTCAAATGAAACACACAAATTTTGCATCATGAATAAAAGCGACTGCAAGCGGTATTGGTTCCTTGTCGATTTTTAAATCTAATTTAATCACCTTAAGTAATATTTTCTCAGCTTCCCTGATCTAGATCCCTATGATTATTTGCCTTTTCAAAAAATCAGAACCGGATTCTAAGGCCAGTATCTCCGAAAACTTCAAAAATAAGGAACGGCATCACGAAGTATTTGAACGACATATCTCAAACGAACTGCAGCAATATTTCAAACAATGGGGACAAGTTTGACAAATGCCTGTTAACTTACTTCGTTTTATTTATTTGAATCTCCCGAGGGTGTTTCATAAATGTTAGGATAAACTTCTCATATTAGAAAGATATTATTGGATGAGGCAAAGAAGCAACATCAACGTAATATTCACAAATCTGTAGAATTAGTTTCAAAGGTTTAAACAGAGAAACTTTAGCTTCAGCTGCAGAAGTGCAAGTGACAAAAAAGGAAGACAGTGGTAAGATAAGATAAATCGATAATAATGAGAAGTAGGAAGTTAAACTACTGGAGCCATCTATTGATGAAAAATGGGAATGAATCTGAAATAATTTCCTTAAAGGCTGAGATTAAAGACGGAACTAGAACGTAAACTAGAACTGAGAGATTTTTTATGAATGTGAAACACCTCTAGAAAATATAATTTGCTAACGGAAGAAGTTTTTTGAATAACTTCGGCTGCAGAAAATGAAAAATGAGATTATCTGACCAACAGTGTTTGGTGACAAAGGATTTATGTGTTCCTTTTTTCCTAACTTATGCCTCATGTTCGTTAGCACGAAATTTTAAGGCTGTTGTAAGTTGATCAATATAAATTAAAACACATTGGCAAAGAATCCTCTATATATCCCAGGAGTTCATATCCAGGATCATAAGTATGGAAATGAAAATTGTATTGACAGACGATAAGACGACCTGAAAGTTGAATTTCTGTAAAAACGTTCAGTTTTATAGCTAATTGATGGATAGAAAGGAATGACAGCAGAGTTCTTATAATCTCCTAGAACGAGATGATGATTTTTTATTTGTTTAGTTTAGAATTTTTAACCCCTTTTCTTAACGTTTAAGATATGTGAATTTCGATTCAGAATTATAGCGAGATTGCTCATATATTTGGGAGAGCTCAAAAGCTAATGATATAATAACCAAGACCTTTGTACTTTTAAACAACAACGGATGCAAAATATGTATTAAGAATGGAGATTACTTCAAATGAGACTATGTTACTTTCCCTGCACAAAATATAAAAATATTTTCTGAAATTCATCCACAAACATTTTGTACCGCCTATGCACTTTCTCAAATCCTTACAGAAGTCAGAGAAATAGGAAATAAACTTTAGTATCGTCATAGATTCGATAAAATATCGTTCTTAAAATATGGAAGTTAAATTCCATACCTTATATTCCAAATTCGTGTTGCATGTCTTGTACACCGAGTACAGCAAAACCAGTACCAAATTCGCATTGAAGCTGGTCGATGCCAGGCGAAACAAGCGTATGTTGAAATAACGATGTTCTTTTTGTGTTTTGCTCCAAATATAAAGCGAGTTTGAATCGATTTCCTTTATAAAATCATTTAACTCTCTTCTCAGGCAACTAGCCTTCACCTCTTTTGTCATAATTAACTATGCTAACTAGCTTATTAATTTACTTCTTAACAATTAAAAATAATAAAATCTCTTCTTATGCTTTAATATTGAAATTTGATTTTTAGTGTATTTAAAAATAATTATTAATAATTTATTAATAATTCGCTTTAGGACCACAGTTATTATAAACAATATCCATTAAACCATTTAAAGTACAATTTTTTATTTGAATTTCAGAATATTCCTGATATTTAATTCCTTAAATTTATAATAATTTTTAATGTCCAGCTATCTAATTATCTACTTCTGCTTTGTTCACCCTTAGTTTACTGCTATATGATTATGAGTCATAACTTTTGCTGAATTCGGATGATGGATACAAGACACAACATGTTTACTTCTTCACCGCTAGTTAGTAAATTTAAAACAATACAACACATAATTAAACGTTCTTAATTCAGCAGCTTGCTGAACCTTACAATAAACAAACTAAAAATTATGATTTGTACATCCACAAGCCTAACTGGGTTACACAGTCACTAAACCTAAGCGAGGTTACAACACTAATTGGTCGGGCAGACAAAGCTCAACTAATATAGGCGTCTATATCTGTTCTGATTAGCGATGTTCTTCCTATAAGCAAATAATTGCGGCATAAAGGAAGGAGTTGAGATAATCGCGAATGAAATGTCAGATGTTTCGGCATATAATTTCATGGAAATATATAGTTAATAACCTGATAAAAATTAACTAATTATCAGCTTATTTATGTGCATTTTTTTTAATTTTAAGAAAGTAATTCGTTTAGATTCTAAGCTATTTTCTTTTCAAATTTCATAAGAATGTGATTTTTGTGACTGTGAGCATGATTCAACTAAACTAACTAATTGTATAATTTCAAAAACCTTTTATTATTTGCGTGAACACTACATCTGTATAAAATGACCATCTATTGTGGTTCTGAATTAAGAATATTTAGAATTCTAATTAAATTTGATGAATCATGAAAATTTTCGAAACCTCACATTTTATTGATTCAATTCAAAATCATGGATATTACAGTCAAAAGTCGTTAATTCGGACACCCATAATCCGGAATGATCTATAATCCGGACCTCAAAGCTACAAACTTTCTGCGCATGCGTCGCGTTGACGCATGCGCGTAAGATCTCTACGGCTGCGAATTTGCGTGTGCGCGTGCGAAAAATACGTTTACGAATGGGCGTTACGGACGATATAAGCTAAGCTAAAATTATCTAATTATCTATTTCAGTTAATGTTGCAGATTGCGTTGTTCCTTAATCTTCGAATTGGATCCGGCTTATTATTTTTTGCACACTGTTAGAGCAATTTTATAAAAGTAAGCTTGAACTTTCGATTATGTCAAATAGAATTTCCGATTTATATTTACTAATATGTAACGGATCTTCAAAGCGAAAGTATGTTTCGGAATCCATTAAACAAAAAGTGGAATTGCTGCAAAAAATGGATAAAGGCATATCCTTTGTTTATCTAAACTTTAACGTTTGTTTATCTAAACTTTGTTTATCTTTAACGCCGCGTCCGGCGCGCGATGAATTGGAAGTTGATCTGTCAGCACTATCCTTATCTTCAGGGCAGATGTTTTTATTTTATTTGGCTTATAATTGCTTACGAAATGTAGTATTTCATTTCGATGTACTCCGTCTTTGATATGATTTAAATCAAATACCTCGTCATTATAATTCGCTTCCGATAACGAAGAAAGTAACAGAGGTTATTGAAAACGAAAAAAATTCGATTGACGAATTAGCCGGTATTCTCGACACAGCAATTATAGGACTTCAACAGCGGAACTTTGTAACTGAACAAGAAATTATGTCTGTTTATAGAATTAAAGAGAATGTATTATCACGTAAAAAACGAAGCAACTTAAACAACTTACATTGAAAGAAATGTTTAATAAAGTAAACAAATAAATATTAAGCTTTTTTTTTTTGTAAATTTTGATACGCTTTAGATCATAATTGTTCTTTATTTCGTAAATTACGGTTTCATATTTTTAATTTTATAACTTCTGCATGCCATTTTACCAGATTTAAACTAATGATCTATAATCCGGAAAAATCGATAATCCGGAATCGCCGAAGTCCCGACGAGTCCGGATTAACGACTTTTAACTGTATATATATTATTCAGTTTAAAAATATAGTTATGCTCATTTACAAATTTATAAATATACTTTTGTATCTTTTTATTGAAATTAAAGAATAATATAAATTTACAGGCTTTGATTATAGATTAACGAAAGTCTCATGAAATTTTGACCAATTATATAAACCTTACGTAAATATAAAATATTCATTTATTACGCTTTTCACATAAAAATTTTAGAAATGAGCTTCAAATTTATGTGAAAAATAGTCGATTTTAGAACCTCAAAAACTAAAAAAATAAAAAATATTTTTTTTAGGAAAATATAATTCAAATGTTTTTAAAGAAGTTTATTTAAGCTATACCTTCTTTTTATGATTTTAAAGCGGAAGGGGGAAAGAAAACTCCTCAAAATAGTGATTTGTTTCTTCGTAATGTTGCACGCGGTACACCCTTATACTACAGTTTTATTGTGATAAAGAATAGGGTATTTTGTCTTTATTTCATTTAAAATATTGTAATATCTCAGGATTAACGTATAGGACCAAACACAAAATTCAACAATATTGAAAAATAAAGGTACAAAATTTCACTATTGTAAACTAGTTAATTACAATTATATTCAGTTTTAAAATTTGTCATATTTTTTGCATATTTTGACATTTAAAAATTATTTGACTCCTTAAATCCCAACACTATCTCAATAGCTGAAGTGCGTTGTGCGAGAATATATAAGCACTGCGGCTTTGCAGCACCCCATATTATCAGTCGATATTACCAAATAAATTGAATAAAATGATTCTTTGATTTTTATTTTAATTCTTGTTGTTTATACCTTGTGAAATATTTATGTTAATGGACAATTTATTTTATGTTACGAATCTGTACTGTTACTTCTCTCTTTCCGCTTTCGTGCCATAAGCGAGTTGTGAAATTCTATTTTAGTGAGAGCCAGCTCTGCCTTCCGAAGGCCACGTTTCTATTTATAGGATAAGCTTTTCTGTTTACGGCATTAATTCTATGTGTCGTGTTATGTATTCTCGTGTGTGTTTTTATGTCTTTATGTTACGTAATTACGGGTGTGTTTTTATGCTTTTACGTTTAATTTTGTATATCTATGTGTTTCAGTGATTTGTGTTCAGTTTTAGTGATTTAATGCTATCCTTTATATTATTTTTAAGTTACTTTGTGTTATTAACAACATCCTATGTAAAATCTACTTGACATCTAGCCCCTGTATGGCCATGTAAACTCCCGGTGCAGCCTCACGGGGCTCCAGCGAGTTGCTTCTTCGAGATAGTGGAGGACGTGGGACATATGTCTGTTTACCTATGTTATACGCCAGGCGTCCCCGTCCTCCGTCACCCGTCACCTGTCTACGGCATTACTTTATTCTTGCAGATATTGCTGCCACTCCGGGGGTTGACTCAGGAGAATTCCTGGGAAGAACTGGTTAGGATCTGTACCTAGGCAGTCTCAACCACGGGGTATATAATTTGTCTTCACAGGACTAGAACTCGAGTATTGTACTCAGGTTGGTTCAGGCTTGGCCGGGACCGTACTGGTACTGTCGTGTCTGTTTCTCCGGCTGTGGTGGAGCTAGATTGGAAATCGTCGACCAAGTGCCCGGGGGTTTGATCCCATTTAGCTCTCGTGACGGGGACTGACAGAGTGGTCAGAGCGAATTTTTCGGCGTACGTTTAGCCGATGAAGTGGTGCCCGGAAGCAAAATGACTAAGCTCTACTCATATCCACGATTTGTTCTGCTCAATGCTTTGGATAAAACAGGGCGGGGACTGCGAGGGTTGCGCCCGCGAGAACGAGGTCCCCTAGGCCATAGATATCCAAACTCCGCATGGGTCCGCAAGTCGGACCTGGGTCGGGGATCTATGTTTGTCTGCTGCAACTGTCACTCCGGTGTTAGTTAGCATTGTGTGAGACAATTTGCACGTTTAAATATATCTGAGTAATTTTTGGCGAATAAAGACTTAGATTTAGTTTTAAATAAAAATTATACTTTTGAGTTCACGCCATAAATGCTGGTTGATTTGTAAGCACCACGAATGCCTTCTGTTCAACTTCTTAGTTTTTAATAAAAAAGTGCCTTTACACTCTTAGTACGTTCCTGTTTGCTTTTTCAGACGTAGGAATAACTCGCTTAAGTCTACATAGAGTAGGAGTCTTGACTTAATTATGAAACAAAAACAAGTGAGGTCTTACAATCTGTAAATTATATAGACCTGTATATTATAGGCATAATGCCCCATCACAGCTCGAATTCATGAAAAATTACAAAAATTCGCATAGATACATGTTTGCGATAAGAAGCCGAGTACTTGGTACAGGCAAGGAGAGCGTTGTCTCTCACACAGTGACGAATTGTTGTGCAGGTGCCGATTAGAGTTTCTTTTTGATTCAGCATGCGTTGTGCATATAAACATTACACCTAATGAATGAATCCGTCTTGAATGGAATAAATAATATATTTTTATAATGATCATGCCTGCAGCTATTCTATTTAATGTATATTTCTTGGCTCCTTAATTTTAAAACATTTAAATAATTTAAACATGGCTAATGTGCATCCCCAAGAAATAAGATCTGTAGCTTATGTGAACTCGAAAGTTCAATTATTAGTTGCTCAGAAACTTACAGTACTTAAAATTCCAAAAGTTTTTACAGTTGTATGTCTATAAGAAAGTTGTAGTTAAGAAAAGATGCCATTCACACTTTATATCCAAATAATCTCAGCCGAAAATAAGAAAGAACAGAAGGTATAATCTTAGCTATAATTTAGAGAGTTATCAACGGTAAAGTCGATCACAAAGCTGTAAATTAAAAATATGCGTTATTTGTTTTCATATATTAATTGTTTAGAAGTTATGTAAGGTATTTACAAAACGGTTTATTAAACGGTTTATTTATTACAAAACGGTTTAGTAATATAAACGAAACGAGAGAAAGTGTTCATAAACATGTGAAGTCAATGACACTTATTGGCGATGTAAATTTCAAATAGAATTTTAGTAATGCATGCAGACTTTCAGCCAATGAGAACAAGAGAAAGGTTAAAAATATCTGTTAACATTTATATAAAAAAAAAACATATTATATCTTTTTTGTGTAAAATTGCAACTTCTTGGCGTGGAAATTATTAAAAACGACGATTCCATAAATCTCACATTTAATAAATTTTATACTTAAATTAGATAGAACTTTGAAGAACCGTTATTAAAATAGGGTTCAAAAGTTTTTCTAAGACCTCAGAGTGAGAGATATTTGACTGTCTGCTACAGTTACACTCTAAGGAAATAATAACAGAAGTTAAAGAAGCTTCATTTGTACTCGTCAAGTTAATGATACATCATGTACTTCGTAACACATTCAAATCGTCATTTTCTACGGTGAGTGTTGAATGGAGAATTATCTGAGCGCTTCTCGGGATTCTTTGTAACAGAAAATCAAACTGCAGACTACAAAATAAAGTATTCTAAATTACTTAAAATTTTCCAAGCATATGTACTATTTAGCATATTATATTCCACACTCAGTTTGTCTTTCAAGCAGAAATTCATTTCAAACGCTAAACCGCGCATCTTAAATTACGTACAGTGTTGGTTTAACATATTTATCCATAAAAATATTATACTTTGAAACGAAAATAATAGTTCTCAAATAAGCCTGTCACTTGTCTTGGATTAAAATTACTGCACAAAAGAACAAATACATGAAAAAGATAGAACTGACTCGTTCTGGAGTTCTGCCAACTATGTCGAGAAAAATGGATGGTAAAATAGTTCAAAATATTTCCCTGCTCGCCTCATTTTTTTATCTTTTGCGTTTTGAGCTGTAGCCAAACAAGAATTATTTTTATTAATACTGAATTCGAAACTCTATTCAAACCATTTTGCACCAGATTTCTGCAATATAGTCCACACGAAGACCGAATGGGACCCGAGATCCTCGTTTATTGGCAGAATTTTATAAATTTTATAAAATTTATTTCGTTTGTAATATAATCTAGTAATTCTATGTTCAAAATTTCAGATCGCATGTTTTGTACTGATTGAAGAAAATGAGAGTTGTTGCTGCTGTTGTTTCATAGATTAAGCATAACATGTTAGGACTAACAGATCAAAGAAAGAAATGCCTTCCTAAAGCACGGTCTAGAGCAGCGTTTCTTAAACTGTGGGTAGCGAGTCCCAAGGTAGCAGCGGAACTTCTTCAGAAATCGAAGTTTACACCAGGGACCTGCAGCAGAGGGTTGCCAAAAAATTTAGCAGTTTTGATATTTATTTAACTTATTATAATAATTTTAAGTTTACCAAATATTTTTACACAAAGTATCTGAAAATAGATATAGATAAAGACAATACAGACAAAGAAAAAAGGTAAACGTTTCGACGCATTCTTTTTATAATAGAAACGTTCATTTTACTTGTTTGCACGTGACGCTGTCGTTTCGTCTGTTACTTATTTAACATTTTCACATTGTTCTATGTCTTAAAATTAGAAACTAAAGTAAATGGCCTAAAACTGCAATAGTATATCACAGTACAACTGAAAAATTGACAGTTTCATATACGCCTGTGTCAGATTTGCGCAATGTTTATGGGGTCCCACAAAATTTTCTTAAATATTATGGGGTCCTGGGGTCGTGAGAGAATCTCAGTGATAAGAAGGGGTCGCAACTGAAAAAGTTTAAGAAATCCTGGTCTAAAAGAAATTGTTTGATTTAGAGCCTTCAAAATCCACGAAAGTATTTTACAACTCTTTCACTGCTTTTTAATCCATGTCAGACAATGAAGACTATACGTTTTCAACCCGTTTAGGGCATTAAAATAAACAGTAGTAACGTTACTGTTATATATATCTTGCTGTATATGGGTAAAACAATGAAAAAGCCCACAAAACCATCTATTAGCAGGGATCTGAATTAAGGTAAAAGGAACAATACGCTGATATCTGTTACCGTTGAAGAGTTACATTATAATTTAAAAGCTTTTCTCACAAAAAGTGTGAAATTCTTTAATGATCGCAGAAAGTGTGAAATTAATTCTTTAATGATCGCAAAAAATGTGAAAATAATTTTTTAATAATCGCAAAAGGTGTGAAATTAATTCTTTATTCGTTAATTTATTCTTTATTCTTTAGCGTTAATTTACTATCAACTAAGAATATTTACTTTGTTTTTTCTAATGTTTGCAAACTAATTGCTTGATATGCGTACATAACAGAAATTTTTGTGAAGAATATTTACGAAGAATAAAAAAAGTTGTGTATTCATTAAAAATTACTTGTGAATATTTACAAATTATTCCTTATGAAACTTCTAAATAGCTTAATATTTGTAGAGCTTACAAAATTAGTATATTAAACAAAATATTTCCACGGAATAGGAAGTTTCACGAAAGAGACTGAAAGAACTGTGTATTAATTTAGTATTTTTTTCTGTTCTTGCATAAATCTGTTTACATACTGGATAATGTTTGTTTACGAAAGTTAATAAACATGCATCAACTATTTTGAACAATGAATAATTTTTAGGAAATTAAAATTAATTTGAAAAGGCATTATTTCCTTAAGTAAACATCATCGATTTAAATTTCAGTTGAATTACATGTGATTCAGTTTTATTTTTACTGATGCCGTTTTCGCAAAACATTTTCCTCATAGATTCACACAGATTATATCTGTAGCAGTCGTCAGCACTTTAGCTTCATTACTTACAGGAATATTTGAATTCCACAAAACTGAATAGTAATCTTCAGTTCATATCTGCGTAAGAGGCAGGATACCTTAGCGAACAACTTGTCAAAAGAAATGGCGGAGATTTCCTACACATAAGAAAGGAAATTACGAAAAACCACATGGAGCAAAAATTTTCGCATCATAAAATTTAATGAATTCTTCTAATAAACCTTCAAATACCAAAGAGACAGACCTGCACAAGTAACAAATCAGAAAGTCAAAGAAAAACAAAACTTACTAGACACAGCTAACTGATAAAACTCCTCAAATATGTATAAATGCAAATATTTGAATAAATCCCCAAAGAGGTGGAAAAAATACATACGTGGCCAGTATATAACCTCTTGCCAAGTCGATATAAAGACATGGAAATGGAAGCTGATAGTAAAATACCACTTCCGGTTGACCGTATGGGCAAATAAAATCTGATTAGTTTATAGACTCTATGGCTCAATGTTAATTATAAATAGCGCTCAACTTTCATTTGTTTGTTCCCTAATACAGTGGATAATGATAATTATGCGTGTTTATGTTAACATCCGTTTTTAAGCTTTGGTCCGAAAATACTGCATCGTCTTCAGGTCACATAGTGTTTCGGATTCACAAAGCAGTGACTTAACAGTCATAAAAAATTATCTAGAATAGCCATAAAATTCCTCATAGTTTTAAATGTTACCATATATTTCTTTTCATATTCGGTAATTTATTTATATTTACTACGTTATTTCTTTAAAAATAATACATAGCGGTAACGATTAGGAACAGCATCCTTTAATTTGAAAAGTGATTCGGCAAAAAAAAAAAAAAAAAAAAAGAAATAACGAACACGTTGGAAACTAAAGTTAAACCATTAACTGCTTTATAATGAAAGCTCATCTTCATAATAAGCTTACTCTCTTTGCATTTAGCATAGTTCTAAAAGTGCATTTAATGCTTATAAACAAAGTATGTTGTTCTCAATCACATCCTACCTATTTATTATATCTCACATAGAAAATGTGAGAAGTTTTGAATTAGTATATATTTTTTCACGTCTGTTAAGAGTTTCCACTTAAATATTACTTGCGTTCAGGTTTCGCCAAAATCTAAAATACTGTTACCGTTGAAGTCTTAAATATTAAAATTGAAAAACTATATTATATTTTGATATAGGTTTACCACTACCTTTTGTCCAGTGAAGACGCTTATGGGCTTTCTGTAAAGTACCACTTCCGGTTGCCCAATATGAAATCAACATTTTATAGGAATTTCGAAAAATTAAATGTGGAAAATATAAAATTTTTAAAGTTTCATATAAGAGCTGTCGTGGACAAAAAATCTTTACACACATGCAAACACATATACAGAATAACTTCGTTTCAAAAATAGTAAAAACCTGTTGTGAAGACCCAAATTCATGCTTATTTACTGAAAACCCAAAATCATTACCTTCCTTACTATATGTCACATAGATTGACGGGACATAAAAAAAAAACAGAAAATTTGCAAAGAGCAACATATTAGACACAGTGGTGAAGCGTTTACCAAAATTATAATGTGTTTCTCCCGCCTTCTTAACGTGTCTTTGTGGTGTAGTGGTCTGCACGTTCGGCGCGTATTTCGAGATGTTCGTGGTGAGGGCTTTGCTCATTTTTCAGGTCTCCTGCTTCCAAAAAGTCCTAATATCTCTACAAAATGTAAAAGCAAAAATGCAAAAAATATTTCACAAACCAAATTTAAACAACAAAAAAAAAATAAACTTAAAACTGGTAATTAGCTGAAAGGAGAATGTTTATTGTCTCTACCTAATGCTCAGAAATTCTAGATAAAAATGTAAAAGGAATATACACATGTTAAATAACAAGGCAACTATTGAAATACTTGACTTTCAAATACTGTATAAATACTGAACATATAAATCAAGGAAAAAAAAAAAAAAACAGTGAGAATGAAAGAAACTATATCCCCCAACCTTGCAAACTTGAAATTTCTGAACCTAAAAACTAGCTCGAACGCGTCTACTTTTTCTAATGTAATTTATTACGAAAACAGCGAACCACGAAATTTAAAATTAACTTCTTTTTGGATTTAAAATCTAGCAAAACAGAACAAAAAATTACTAGCTTTAAAGCCTTTCTTTACCTGTTAGATTCAGAATGGAAAGGAACCATAAAGAAAGAATACAGAGAAAGTGAAAACAGAGAGCTATTTAATTTGAACCTTTAATTTATTTAATTTGAATACCTAAGATTTCGTATCACTTACAGACAAGACTTTTAATCTACGTTCATCGCTGAACATTATAACTAAAAGAGTTAATTTTAGAGTGCATGTCAATATATTGATATCTATGCACCGAAATCAAGGAGACTGGGACCAGAAACTACTTTAATTTGATTGTTTTTTACACTAACTTATACTAGTTTAATTTCGACACAAAATTTAATAAAATTAAAGAACAATTAGTTAATGAGCGATAGATAAATAATTCAAGCAAACAGATTAAATATGGTAGAGGAAATTGATAATACCGATAAGAAATTTTGCCAGCAGGCTGGAATATCTGTTACTCTGCAATCAGGAAAATAAAAATCAGACAGAAGAAGTAAAACATATTTATTATTTCCATTGAGCTTGTAATGTTTTGCTATCAAGAACTTTAAAATGCTTGCTTGCCTAAGAAAAATGCACTGAAGCATATTGTATATTTAAAGTTTTCAGATTTTATATTACGACCAAAGGGGCGTTTTTTTAACATTTTGTCTGTTACTTTATTTATCAAGTATCATTTTTCTTCGTACTTTGACCGCATAGAATTCAATTTAATAGAAATATCACGAAATATTTTTGAACAGCATATCTTTATAATTTCCGGTAGATAATCTCATAGGCTGCAGATGATAATGTTTTTTTTTTTTTTTTTTTTTTTTTTCGAATAGCGTTGCCATTACTCGCTTTAAAATCGTTGAGTTTGTTAACCCGGCAGAAGGAGCGCACCCAACACTGACGTTGGAGATCGCGCGGGGTGACACAGAGACACAGATTCATTAGAAAAATGTGTTATATATTTTATAGAAATCATTTGATTATAAGCAATAATTGCAATATTTCATTTAGAAACTATACTTCTTTACTTAAAAAACTTATTTCAATGTTTAAGAAAAAAAATCCATTCAAAATAAGTATATACCTAATCAGGAGTCAGAAGCTAACGTACACTTCTGGCAAACATAGGAAGAATGAATTTTACATGAAAAATTATCACATATTTTGCAAGAAATTGTAGTTTTATTGTCTTTGGATCTTGGACACATAGCACGTCGGCCTTTGTCGAGTTTTGTTTTCTTTGATGGGCGTTCTTCTGATACACTATCAAGTATCATTTAGTCGCATTATCGATGCTTTCACGAACCACTTTAGGAAACATTGACATATTTTTTGTAATCTCTATGTAAGGCGCTGTATAAGAGATATAGCCAAATATTTTAGGAATTTTCTACTATTTCCATATTGTAAGGGAGGGGTCTTTGTTGGGAATAAAGCAACTCGGGTATTTATTGCAGTGTCGTTCAACACAGTAAAAGACGACCATCGGCCATCTGTTGGTTTTTCGACATATCGAATATAACGATAACATTTCATCAACTTTATCTACACCACCTTTTGTTGCATTAAGAAAGTAAATTATTTCTAGTTTCTTCGTATCATCACTTTTATCAATGGCATCATCGCAATGCATTGTAGATAACAAAACTAAACATTTTGATTTTTTAGGCACATACGATACTATTGTCGCGTTCTTTTAGAACCCAAATGTAGATAAATAACCGTTCCTAGTTTTTGTTTGGACGAACTTGGTGAGAATTTCAGCCTTGTTTCTGTTCAGGGTTCCTACAATAGTTAACTTCCTTGACAAAAGTTCTTTCGCTAGAGGATAACTCGTATACCAATTATCCATTGTTACATTTCTGCCCAAATAAAGGGGTGCATAGGCGTTTTGTAATTTCAAATGAAGAATTTTCAAATCTAAAGGGACCTTCCGACTGTTGTCCTCCATGTTATAGCTGCAGAAAGTTCTTGAATCTACTAAGGCAAATATTTTGATTCCATACATCGATGGGTTGCTGGGTATATATTGACAAAAGGAACACCGCCCTCGAAATTTCTCTAATTTTTCTTTGATAGTAACATATTTACCAATAAGGTATATCTTTTGGCAATGTTCATTAAAATCGGCAAAAAATTCTCTCGCAGCCGCCAGTTTGTCCAAGTTTTTCCGAGCTTCACGATTGGTCACATTGTCTAACCGTAGACACCTGAGAAGAAATTTAAATCTTTTATATGACATTGTGTTCCGTAAAATTGCAATGCCTGTTTCAATTTTCAGTAGCCAACAAATCTTGCGTATTTTTATGTGACGATTTATGCAAGCCGTACAGATGTAAAAGCCCAAAAAGTGCTCATAATTTGAGAAGACCTTTTTCACTTTTTGATTTGGTTTTCCATTCCGCCAAACTCTTATTTTTGCTAATAAAAATACTTTTTACTAAATCAGGATTTCCGTCGTCTTCATCATTCTGCTCAAATTCTCTTTCGCTGTTGTGAGAACTGGATATTTCTTTATCAGATTCATTTTTACTATCTTGATCAACTTCTCCTTCAGAAGACTCAACTTCATCTAATACAGTTTTCAAACGTTCCATCTCTTTTTCATGTTCGGTAAATTTACGTTTGTAAACCATTATCTATCAAATAATCCAACAGAACCACAACGGCAACACTCGAGAGCACGAAGCTAAACTTCTACTAATGAAAAATTTCGAAGCAGTAACGGTCGCACGGGGTGACTCAGTCACCCCATTCCCTCATGCATTCCGAGAAACTATTGCTTCTTTCGCAGAAAAGAAAAACAAGCAAAAATAACAATACACATTCCAAGGGGAGTGTCAAACAGGAGGATACTAAAAGGATGATTCATTAAAATGAAATATTTCCGGTTAGGATTGTTGATTTTTGACGCATGGGGTGACTTTGTGCCCCGCGCGACTTCTCCCGGGTTAATGAAAAATTCGTTAAAGATTTACAAAATATGAAATAGATAGCAAAACAAATACGAAATTCAAAATTCAGACATTCAGATGTGCGTGTTCCGGTGGGGGATTACGTTATTCAAAATTTGATGGCTATAGGTAACGTCGTTTTCCGCCATTGTGAGAAAAATATATATATTCATCCCGATTCTTCATTATTTCTTTAAATATAATACAGGGCGATAATATTTGGTGGCAGCAGTTTGAAAAGTGTTACGTCGTTTATAGTGAACGGGAGTACAATGCCGCTTCGAGACTAATGGCCATTCTAACGCTCCTTTGAGCTAAAATTTATTTTATTAAATTTATATAGATTTAACAGATATTTCGAAAATGTCGTATTAATGCAGATTTTCGCTTTTTTCTCTGTATGTTAAATAAACAGAAATCAGTCTTTGTAAAGCTATCAATTACATTTTTAATTAGTTATAGTCTGTCAGAAGTCTTTATTACTTATTATGTACCCTAAATCTTAGTTTAATGCATAAGAAACATTCATTTGTGGAATTTTATTTTTTTAATAAAAGGTACATTTTTTGGGAGGGTATTAAATCAAAATTAACTGTCTTCTGCATTCGTTTAGGATGTCCAATTCTTGAACTACAAAAGACTCAAATTTTCGAACTTGTCGTAACCCAACAAAATCCTTAAGGCTAGATAACATCAACAACATAATTTGTTGAACTATTACCCAAGAAAGCTAGCTGTACCTCTTTAGTCCGGTATTGTGTAGTCAAACAACTTCCTTGATTCATCCTCTTGTTTTGATTTTTTCGCAATTAGTTTGCAAATGTGTCATAGCAAGCTATACTTAATTGAATCGTTTTGTTATAATGTAGTACATGTTGCAGACATGTATATGGTTTTGCTCTGTTATACTGTTAATAAGAATAGTGATTTAAAAACTCTTCACACTAAACGAATTTTTCTTTTCAGGTTTATGAAATTTGTATTCAGATTTGGTGTTCGGAATGTAATTTAAGATAGGAGACTAACAGATGCAAAATAATATGTACCAGTTTTAATTAGCGAAATAAATCATTGCCTTTTTGTTCTTGTAAATGTGAATTTATTGGAAACGTTAGGTGAAGGAACATTTGCAGTGGCATTTTTAGCGACATTTCATAAAATTCCTACGATCGGAGACTTATGTATGTCTTAGATGAAAGAATACTTTAAAGTTTTCGGGCTGAACATGAAAATCGAGAAATTCTAATATTGCAAGGACATTATTAAAAGAGTTAATAAAACCATTACCTTATAAGGTATTTCTCCACCTTCTTAGCATGCGTTCCTGGTGTAATGGTCAGCACACTCGGCGCGCATTCGAGAGGTCCAACATTCGAGCCCTGGCGAGGGCATTGGTTATTTTTCAGTTGCTTCAAAATAACCTAATGCCTTCGTAGTGTAATGGTCAGCACGCTCGGTGCGTATTCGACAGGTCCGATGTTCGAGTCCCGGCGAGGGCACTGCTCATTGTTCATGACTTCCGCTACGAAATATCCTAATGTCTTTACAACCTCTTGCTTCAAGTTTTCTAATCACTTTGATATTACAGCAGTGTGCATGTGAATTTAATTGTACTAACCTAGAAGTTGGACAGATTTTTAAGGATACATTTCGAGATTCTTAAGGATCGATTTCTGTTTTGCTTTACACTTTACTTTACCAATACTCGTATTCCAAGATTGTCAGGTAAAGATGCCAGCTATTTCAATTAAAGAATTTTACTTCAAGTAGAAAGCACTGTAAATAAGTGTGACATCTGAACTTTCGTCATACGAAACAAATGCAATAGTGACTTACGAAAGCATAAAACAAATGATGTAAGTGGATACACAGAAATAAATTTCCTAACCACGGAAAACATTCAATTTCAAGATTGCACGTAAGACAATAAAATCAGCGTCTTTTCTCGGATGGAAAAGGGTAGAGGAAGATGGCTTCAATAATTCACGAAAGAAAAAGTACATGAACTCGTTTCAACTCGATAAAAGTGTAAATGATCTTAGAGCTTTGACCTTTCGTTGCCTGTGATTTTCAAATTTTCAGTGGTTACGAGTAACTGAAGATATCATACGGAAACGTTCGTTTAAAATAATTATAACAGAGAACAAAAGCAATAAGTTCAAATGTATTGCAAATATATAACCGAAATTAATATAAATTAAATAAGGTACTTCAAAGAAAATGCAAAGCTATTAATTAAATGAAAATTTCATAATATCCAAGATAAATAAATGAACTTCTTATTCAAATTGGTAAATATAATTGCACTGATTTAGTGAGTCCAATGGCCAGTTAGCAGCAATATTTATCAAATATGTTTTGGAAGAAAACAGATTTTAAATCATTTTTGGACATAAATATGTTCCAATAACATATTGCATTGAATAAAAAAACAGCGAAAGTGAAACGGCGCACTGGAAAACCTCGTAAGCCTTCTCGTTATTCATTGAACAGTAACAGCATTTCGAATTAAAAATATCAAGAAAGAGCAGTAAATTTAGGGCAATATCTAAATGCATTATGATATACCCTTTGTTAGCAAACTTAAATGCCTTTTTTCTGCTTTCAGTTGCTGAAAATATATTATCCACAAAAACGAGCATCAGCCGAAATGCCTCCGTACTCTTTAGTTAAGATTGAAGAGACATTAGGTAGATTTTGAAAAAGAAGGCGTAAGAAATACATTATATACTCCCCTTTTAAAGGGCGACTGGGGTTTAGGGGACCCAATCGCCAAATCCTGGGGAGCGAGAAACATCATCCACCAGTCTTTTAGTTCGGGAGCCACTTTAGAGACATTAGGCACTTTTTGAAAGCAGGGGAGATAAAAAATGAGCAACGCCCTCGCCAGGAATCGAACCACGAACCTCTGGAAAACGTCCTCAGCGTGCTGCCCACTATGCTACGAAGACATGCTAAGAAGGCGGGAGAAATACCTTATAAGTTAAATGTGGCATCGTTGTAAATAGCTTTCAAAAACATTCTTTTCAAATTGATGAAAGGTACGTTATGTAAAGCATGAATAAACAATCTGCGGAAATCATACAATATAGGAAAATGTAAAGAAATACTCAGTTTCAATGAGAACTTTCTATACATTTCATTTTCAGAACATTAATTTCTATAGCGTAATTACATTTTGAAAATCTAAAATAACAACGCTCTCTTACTCTCAAAAAGCAAAACTCATAATAACACGCATAAAAGATAGATATTTTAAGAAATTTTCAAGATATTTAAAGACGAAGCCTGCTTTAAAATAGTCATTCGATATAAATCTATATTTAAAATTAAAAAATAAATAAATAAATAAATGTGACATTTCCTGATTTCTACGGAGCCCCAAATAAGCTTTCTTCTACATCAACAATACGCCAACTGCAATTCTTATGTTTGTTGAAAAACTTGAGAAATAGCTGAGCAACTTGCTCGTGATTAATGGCCAATTGAAGCAGAGTCAACTGGTTATCACTCTTCACCAGATTAGACCAAGCACTTTTCTGGGCATCTTGGAAGTAATTTTGTAGGCAGACTAATTTTGCGAAAAATATTTCATCGGATTTGCCAAGTATTTATCATTTTCACTTCAAGAACCTTCCGTTGATGCCAAATAATGATATCATTGTGTTGTCTGAAACTTGATTCATTGCTTCCGTTCTGCATACACATTTCAGAATTCCAAGTTTCATCATTATTTTTGGACTACAGTTGTGCGTTTGTCAAGTTTAGAATTCCGAATTTCCAATTTCAATTTTCTACACTTATTTCTTGACATAAGTTCGACTTTTGACTCATCATTTATGAATTTAATGAATAATGTCCATTTTCTTGTTTAAAAATAATAGAATGCGCATTGCAGTTCATATTGCCTAAGTGAAACGAATCTTCAAAATTTTAACAAAAGTGTTTCACACATTTTACTTTATAAAATAAAATTTGAATTTCATGTGTTATTTGCATACTTTATTAAAACGGCAACTATGGTAAAACATACATAATCTTGTCTGTAATCTTAAAAGCCGTAATATGGAGGTATTACGGTATTTTTCTTTCCTTATCATGTGCTTTGACGGTGTAATGGTAAAGTGTATCTAGCTAGCAAGTCCGGAACTCGAATCCCGGAGACGACATAGCAGGATTTTCTCACGTTCGTTACTCCAAAAGAGCTAATGGTGTTTCGATGTGCTTTAGATAAGTTAGTTGTAAATTCCAAAATACATAGATTTGAAATTAAACAAAATAAATTTAGCTTTATGAAAATGCTAAATAATTAAGATCTTGAATTCCTCACGGAGCATTAAGGGAAAACTGTATACACTCGTAATAGCTGTCAAGATTCATTTGACGTTGATAAATTCGAAAAACAAAAAGGCATCCTTGGTCGCCCAACTGGGATAGTGGTTAGGGATGCTGACTGCCACACCGCTAGGCCCGAGCTCGAATACCGAAGAATGCATTGATGTTTGTAAATGTAGGGATGGGGACACTCTAAATATGCGGCGAGCCAAAATACCTCTCGAAAGGTTAATGGTAGGGAAAGAGAGATGGGAGACCCTCCGACTCATCCCCCGGGGTGCTGTCCACCAAAATAGAGAATAGAACTGAGTAAAGTCGTATCGTCACCTGCATTGTACATTGTGTCGTTGGCACTTGCCAACGACAGGCACAATCTTGTACGCTTGGCCACAATGAATTTCGTGGGCTCGTTCTGATGCTAATGTCAGACAAGTGAGATAAGCTACAACACCAACAAAATCATCCTTACTTAGACTCCTGCATATGTCACATTTTAGATTGTTATAATCACGTGCATTACCTGTTGCTGCTGATCACAACATAACACGCAAATAATTTATATAATAACGCAAATAATAATCACAATACTTATATAACGGCAGCTCTAATGCCATTCAGTTTGATTGATAACTCTTCCAAATTTAGAAGTATATTTTTACTTTGTCTCATAAAGATAGAATAGGACTGAGTAGACAGAAGCTATTTTCTTATTAAAGGTGACCATCTGCATCAGAAAGCACTGCAATTACGAACAAGTGTATATTAGATAGGAGCAAAAATATAAAAGATGTATAATTGAAACACACTATCGCTCAAAAATTGCCTATTGACTATTATATCACTTTCAAATTTAAGAAATATGTTCTACTCCAACTTCACTTTCTGCAAGAACCTTCGACTTTTGTAATTTTTTAAGGTATCTGCCTACGTTAAAAAAACGATTTCGGTGAAAAAAAAATTTAATTGCCCAATTTGAAAGATCAGTTTTGTAGTATTCCGAAAATGGTTCATTTTTACGTTTGTGATAATTAGAAGAGAAGATATAGCCAATTAACTGCACTGGAAGTGAAAGCAGAAAGACCGGAAGTGACATTTAAAAGGCTCAACTTAAAGGTAAACAATGTTGTTATCCGTGTTTTTTTTTTTTACCCGTTTGTGTGTAAAATTGTGCTAAAACATTTCATTTGAATTCTGGGTACTTTTTTTGTTTCTAGCAATAATTATTTGCCTTAATTTTTTGAACTGGGACTGGCAACATTGCGATTAGGTATAAAGACTATGTTGCTGGGTGCATACAGTGTCTCACAAAAGTGATGGGACTTAAATTTAGTAACAATTATTATATAACATACATTTTCTCAAAATATTAAAATAGTAATTTAATAAAAAATACAATTGTTTAGAACGGAGCAAAAAATGGCTCACATAAGTGATGGGACACTTACTTTTCCATCAAACATTTATCCAAAAATTTTACTTCTTAAAATGTTTTAATATTTTGTTGGATTTCCTTTTACTTTTAAAACGTGATTTAATCTTCTTGGGATGGATTCGACTAATTTTTTTGTGATTTCTGGAGTGATTTTACCCCATTTTTCTTAAAGCAATGATTTTGATTGTTGGTTTGAAGAAATGGTGTGTTTGCGAATTCTTGATTCCAAATATTCTCTATGGGATATAAGTCTGGAGATTGTGGTGGCGTTTTTATTATTTCAGGACAGTTATACAACAGCCAGAGTCTAACGTTCAAAGCAGTGTGCTTGGAGTCATTGTCCTGGTAGAATTTAAAATCGTTATGAAGGATCAATTTTCGTACTGAATATTTCAAATTTTGATTTAAAATGTCAATATACTTGTACTGATCCATTATGCAGTCAATAGAAACAAGATTACCAACTCCAGCGGACGACATACACCCCCATACCATAACTCCTCCTCCACCATGTTTCACTATTGGCACTAAGTTCTGTTTGCGAAATTCTTTCCTGGGTTTTTCTCGACACCAAGATTCTACCGTCAGAACTAAATATATTAAATTTACTCTCATCTGCAAATACAACTTCATTCCAGTAATCAGAGTTATGTTGGATTTTATGTTGGATTTTGTGAAAGCCAGTCTGAGTTTTCTATTCTTTTCACTTACGAAGAATTTTTTCCTGGCTGCTCTGTGATATCCAGCAGATCGAATTACTCTTCTAATAGTCTCAGGATTAACAATTACTCCATATAATGCTTGTAAATAAGCAGAAACTTTAGGAGCACTCATTCTTGGATTTTTTTTTTTAATATTTTGAACAATAATTCGCTTTGAACAATAATTTGAACAATAATTCCATTGGATAGCTTTGATGGTCGGCCAGATCTTCTTTTATCCTGAATCATATGATTTTTTAATATCATTTAATGATATCAAAAACTGTTGAATGACTGATGTTAACTGTTTCAGCAGTTTCTCTAATAGATTTTCCACGTCCAATATGCAAATTAATAACTAATTTTCGAATTTCAGGCAAAGTTTCTTTTCGTTTAGCATTCATAGCTGCACAGAGCTAAAAAACACAAAAATTCCAAAACAAACTGGAGAGAAAGACTGCAGACGATTTTATAAATTATTGCCAATTGCTTTTGAGTAAAAATAAAAACCCAAAAAAATATTTTTATTGTAGTACGTAGTAGTATCTAATGGTGTCCCATCACTTATGTGAGCCATTTTTGCTCCCTTCTATACAATTGTATTTTTATTAAATTACTATTTTACTATTTTGAGAAAATGTATTTTATGTAATAATTGTTACTAAATTTAAGTATCAAACACACCCACAAAAAATTTTTACATGTTTTTTTAATTTATTTTATTACAGTTTCTTTTTGTAAAGCACAAGTGTCCCATCACTTTTGTGAGACACTTTATATAGCAGTTTTAATTTTTAATTTAGGGTATCTTGAATTACTTCCTGTGTTTGAAAATTTAGGCATATCAATTGAACAAGAAATGATTAAAAATTACTTTGGAATTGATAACGAAAGAATAAAGAACTCGAAACGTCATTCGTCACTCATTTCGAAAATAGCCAGAAAAAAATTAAAATCAAATGGGAAATCAAAATTACTTAAGTATAAAGATATGGAGGGTGTGACGTACAAATGTGGAGAATTTTAAGTGTGTAAATACAACAGAACAGTTTTTCTGTTAATGTGAAATCTTTAAATGCGTTTTCTGGAAATTTTCTGGTTTTCTTTTTTCTAGTGTTTTTACATACAAGAAATGTAATTACTCAAAATGTTCTGAAGGTATCTCTATTAAATTTCACTAAAGTGTTTTCTATATTATTTACTAGGTTTTAAGCTACAATATAAGTTATATTTATGTAGACTTTGACTTGATTCACAGCATGAGAGCACGAAGTAATATTTAAATTTTTATTTAATATAAAGAAATAAAATAATTAAGAAAAGTATATAAAGATGAAGTTAACGGTATGCAGGATTAACATAATGATGTAAAGGCATAACATTGAAAGCACAATTAAAGTTCATAAACTCTTGAAGACGTGTGAGCCGTCTGCTCACGTCTGCCCTCCACTCTCGACCAGGTCTCAGCGCTGTCTGGGATGATTCTTACTGCGCTGGGCTGTATTGATGGTATACTGATGACGTCATAATCCTGGTATTCTAATTCAGCATTGGATGTTATGATTTCCACAGCTTCGGCCAGCCTGAAGAGGCGTCGTCCTCGATGTCTGTTGAATGGACATCACTATCATGTACCTGCAAAGAGAATAAAAAAAAAAGAAAAAGAAAAAAGAGTATCAGGTCCTTAGGTTTTGAGCTGATACACAAATCAAATCAATTTGACCATGGCTTCATATGGTCAGCCGCAGTAGATGTCAAATTTGGTCCTTCATGGCATCCTACTTTCTCGACTTCATATCTGTCATTTGGTCGAACAGCTATGATTTTATACGGTCCATGAAACTTAGGTCGTAGTTTCAAACCAGTCCCATATTGAGTTTTCTGAATGGCTACCAAGTCGCCAATCTTGTATAGTTTCGGTTTCTTACGTTTCTTGTTGAATTGTTTTCGATTCTCTTCTTGAATCCTCAAAATGTTGTTTTTCGCATCTTCTCTCATTTCATCACGTTCTTGTATCAATTGTTTTAGATATTCTTCATTCAATATCTCACTAATTCTCAAATCTTCTTTGTTCTTCATTTTCGTGCCTATGAGAAGCTCAAACGGTGAATATTTCGTACTTCTCGTAGTCGTACTGTTGATTATCCTCTGGACAGCTGAAATATACTTAAACCATTTCGTTGAATCTTCATGTGATAATTTTGACAAAACAGGAATCAAAATTCTATGAATTCGCTCAATTTGTCCGTTACCTCTTGGAATACCGGTAGTAATTTTGACATGTTCTATTCCTTCTTCAGTACAATAAGCTGAAAATTCTTTCGATGTAAAGGCACTACCTCGATCTGAAATGATTCTGGCTGGATTTCCAAATACAGTCTGTTGTTGCTTCAATTTTGAAATAACTTCTTGCGTAGTTGGTGATTTCACTGGATAGAACCAAGTAAATTTCGTAAAAGCGTCGACAACAGTTAGAATGTGTTGGTATCTCTTGTTCGTCGATGGAAGAGGTCCAATAAAGTCGATATGATACGAACTCAAAGGAACGTTTTCTTTTGGTACAGGATGAAGAAATCCTTCTGCTTTTCCTTGCTTCTTGTTGTACAGTATACATTCTATACAGTTAGCAATTACTTTTTCAACTTTGCATTTCAGTCTGGGAATATAGAATTCTTGCTCTACAGCATTCACAGTTTTATCTACAGCAAAGTGACCTTTTGTATGTACCTTCTGTATGATTTCGTTCTGTAAGGATTCTGGCACTACTAGAAGATCTTTACCATTTTCAAATTTGTACAAAATATCATTTCTCACGAAGAATCCATTTTCTTCTCCCTTCTCAACTAAATTCTTTATCAATTTCACATGTTCATCTTCATTCTGTTGTTGAGCTAACCGAATCTTCTCAGTTACATCGGATGTGTATGATGTTAAAATTAAAGCATTTCTACTTAAAGCATCAGCATGTTTCATTTGGCTTCCTGAACGATGTACAATTTCGTAATCGAATTCTTCAATAAACATTGCCCATCTCGCAATTTTAGGAGTTAAATCTTTCTTATCTAAAGTTTTCTGAAAAGCGCTACAATCAGTTACAATTTTGAATTTAGTCCCTAACAAATAGTTTCGAAATTTCTTCAGAGCTTCTATTACTGCAAGGGCTTCTAATTCGTAACTACAGAGTTTCTCTTGCTGCGGTGAAGTCTTCTTACTCATATACTGGATTGGGTGATAATTACCATCATCAGACAATTGGAGTAATACCGCACCAAAGCCTTGACTACTAGCATCAGTATGGAGTTCTAATGGATATCCTTGCCTAAATATGTGTAGAACAGGTGCCTGAGAGAGAATTTCTTTTAATCTGCAAAAAGCTTCCTGTTGTTCGGAATCGAACTTAAAACCAATACCTTTTCCAAGTAAGTCACTAAGAGGTTTAGCTATTTTAGCATACTGAGGAATGAATTTACGAAAATATCCCGTTAGTCCTAAAAAGCTTTGTAGTTGTTTACAGTTACGCGGTTGTGGAAAGTTTCGAACAGCAACAGTTTTGGAAGGTGATGGTCGAATAGTTCCGTTTTCAATTACATGTCCCAAAAATTCAATTTTACGTTTTAAGAATTGGCACTTTTTGAAATTTAGTTGTAATCCATACTCCGAAGCAGTTTTGAGTACTCTTTCTAATTTGTCTAAACATTCAACTTCATCATTAGCCGGTATGACTATATCATCCATATAAATAATTAGTACACCTTCATTTAGCAAGTCACGAAATACTGAATAAATATATCTTTGAAAAACATTTTGACTAATACATAAACCAAAAGGAGCTTTAAGAAATTCGTAGATACCATTATGTGTTACAAATGCGGTATATTTGGTGCAATTTTCATCTATGTCTACATGGAAAAAGCCATTTTTCAAATCTAGTGTCGTGAAGACTTTGGACTGTTCTAAGCGATCAAGTACTTCCGGAATTAAAGGTAGTGGAAATTTGTCTTTAATAATCTTCTTATTTAATTTCTGATAGTCCACGCATAAACGTTTCGAATTATTACGCTTGTTACACAAAACAATAGGCGCCGAATAATTAGAATTGCTAGGCTTTATTATGCCCTCTTTCAACCATTCCTTAATTTGATCGTCAACAATTTTTTGTTCCGCGAAAGACATGTATCTTCTATTTTGACAGACAGGAATATCATCGCATAAATTTATTTGCATCTTGAAGTCAGATTGTCTATTTTTCCGTGGTTGGTACGAATTAATTAAATTACACAGTCTTTCTTTATGTTCTGCATTTGAAATATGCGATAAATCAATCTCGTTGACAGAAATAGCATTCACCAGATGTGAAAGGTAATTAAACGTCGAGCTACTTCCGCTTTCGGGACTTTTGTTTACATTAACAGAGACGCCAGACGATCGCGAAGGATCATAAGCATTCTTCAATGAGACAGCAATATTCAAATTTCCCATAACGCAACGAACGTTAGAATTTCGACATGACTCAGCAGTTATCAAGTTTACATTACTTTTATTCCGATGAGAAATTATTTGAAGGCCATTCTCGGTAAAAGAGAAGTTAAACTGACTCAATACATCCAAACCTAATACAATTTGATTACATAATGACTTAACAACATAAATTTTCGTACGCAGTGAAAAACTATTAATTGAAATATCAGAAATAAAAAAGCCGATAGGGTACGTTTGTTTTGATTCAATTCCGTTTAATGTGATATCACTACAATTTAAATTAGGAGAACCAATCTGCTTGTATAACTCTACGCTGCATATCGTTACATCTGAACCAGTGTCAACTAAACTATCAACTAAATGATTATTTATCTCTACAGTCTTCATAATTCTATCCTTGTCACAAATTCGTTGTAATAAAGCTGCTTGATGTGTCTCGGTGGTCTGATCTGGACAGTCCGTTGAATAATGCCCGAACTTCTTAGATTTTATACATTTTACACCCTTTGATTTGTTTACACAATGCTTAGAATAATGCCCTAATTCCTGGCAATTAAAACATTTGACCTTATTAACGTTAGATTGATTTCGGTTTGATGACGAAAGCTTACTTCTATCTTTAACTTGAGTGTCTACTTTCGGTTTCGGATTTTTAAACTTATCATTGTCCAATCTCATTTTATCATAAATTTTAAGCTTTTGTTTAAATTCAGACATTGTTTCGCAACCATATAGTATAGTTTTCCTAACCACAGAATCGGGAATACCATCAATAACATATTTAATTAATGAAGCATCTTCAATGTTACCTCGCGAACACATTTCTTTCATTTTCAAAAAATACTCATCTAAAGATTCATTAGGCATTAATTTACGTTTACATAACATTTCATGCAATTCAGCAGAATTAAAAGCTTTACCATATTCAGATTTCAAAAGCTTTTTTAACTTACACCAGTCATTAACTTTAGGTTCACTCTGAATAAATAGTTTCGCTTTACCTTTTAATGATCTTTTAGCAAAAACTAATTTATGCAAGTCACTCAATTTCAAAGAGTTTATAACATCTTCAAATTCATCAATCCATTTATCAACATTTTCATATGAATTACCAGAAAAAGGATTAACAATACTTTCAATATCAGAAAAACTAAGATGAGGTTTAAAATGATCTTGAATTGGAAGCTGCATACTGTTATTTACTTGAGACTCATTAAAACCAGGATTGTCTCTTCGATTATCATCAAGCATTACTTCAGAAAATTTATTAATAGTTTCATCTTCAATATCACTATTTTCTTCATGCAAAACATTTTCAAATAATACAGATAAATCACATAGGTAAGAGACAATTCGGGTTACGACTTCCGTCTTTAAACCTTCTGAATTTATGCACAGTACATTGCAAATTTTAATTAACTCATTCAAAGTAAAACTATTCTGCACTGTATCTATTTTCTTATTAAATTCTTCGGAATCTGGTTTAAAAATAAAGCCAGAAAATTCACGTAATCGTTTCCGGTTATTTCGGTCTCCATCAGTATTAAAAATAAGCTTATGCAAACTTTTGATTTCAGAACTTTTACTGTTCTTTAAAGCTGCTTCCAATTCTGGAATTTCTACTAACTTCATATTGGAAAGAAAGTTTTGTACTCACCCGACAGATGATCGTCGTCAATTGGGTAATCCACACTTTATACGAGTAATCCAATAAATCGAATAACTTTCACTCAGTAGTTCAAAGGACAGTTCTACTACTCGCACATTTTGGAATTCGAGGCCCCACGTTGGGCGCCATATTTTTTTGTAGACTTTGACTTGATTCACAGCATGAGAGCACGAAGTAATACTTAAATTTTTATTTAATATAAAGAAATAAAATAATTAAGAAAAGTATATAAAGATGAAGTTAACGGTATGCAGGATTAACATAATGATGTAAAGGCATAACATCGAAAGCACAATTAAAGTTCATAAACTCTTGAAGACGTGTGAGCCGTCTGCTCACGTCTGCCCTCCACTCTCGACCAGGTCTCAGCGCTGTCTGGGATGATTCTTACTGCGCTGGGCTGTATTGATGGTATACTGATGACGTCATAATCCTGGTATTCTAATTCAGCATTGGATGTTATGATTTCCACATTTATTAATTTGATTGTTTTATAAGTATTTCTATATAAAACGATAAGAACTATTTTACAAAAAACTGTGTTTTTTCATGTAATTACACATATTTTAGTAAATTTTAGAAATATCATAAACATTTTAGTTCATAACACAGATGAGTGTTGTAGTAGTATACAGTATAAATAAAATTGAAATATATACTGTGGGGAAAAATATACGACATTTAACGTAAGTGTTAAGTTTTCCTAAAAATGTGCATAAAATTGCATATGTTTCAAAAATTTATGAAAATATTCCTAAACATTTACCTATTTTCATGATTTGGTATCATATTTTTTGACTAAATAAATATATATTTCATCAGAATTCTATGTTTTTAAAAAAAGTGCTCCGAACGTAGGCAGATACCTTAATTAAGACACAATAACACGCCGAATAAATACTAATTCAGAAGTCAAACAACAAAAATCAGCGTTATACCTACAAAATTCTCACAGGACTAGTTTCGATGGTTTTACCGAACCATCATCTTGCGGTTTTGCAGCTGAAGATGATGGTTCGGTAAAACCATCGAAACTAGTCCTGTGAGAATTTTGTAGGTATAACGCTGATTTTTGTTGTTTGAATTCTGAATTAGATACCTTAATGGCATGGTGAAAAATCACGAAATTTTTGAAAATTATGGGATGAAACAAATTACCCCTCAAAAGTTTTGCATTGACGAAAATGTCACTCCTAAATTATTTCCCAATTTTCTTTTTCATCTTTGTTTCCCGCAAGAGTCCTAGAAATATAAGGTAAAATTGAGAATTTTCAAAAATTGTAAATTTTTCAAAATTATTTTCTATATTGTAGAGTTACAGTATAAAAATGAAACACTTCGCAGGTTCAATGACCTACCCAGAACACTCCACGATGAAGAAGTTGTATAAGGAATTTTGCAGTATCCGTCCAAACCAGCATATCTTTCGGCACTTTGTCCTCAGTCTTTCCTTAATTCAAGTCCGTAGACTTACTTGTGAGCAAAATCAACCTATCCAAATTTTTGCCCTGATTACTCCGTCTCGAACTCTAGTCCCCCATACGTGTCTAGAAATCTCCGTAACACCACTGATGCAATACCCAACTGTCTAGGTATGGAATAGGAAGTAGAAAGTACGGAAATGTGGAGCAAAAGCAACGAACTGGAGAGCCTTTCTTGATACACTCTTTCAAATCTTCACTTGAAATATGAGATAAAAGAGGTGGCTCTGTAACTTCACAATGTTGACAGTGTATGATGTTAATGTAGTTTTGCATATTGTCAATGGTTGCTTGATCTTTAATTCTGCCTACTGGCAGACTGGCACCTTTGATCGTGGCATCATAGAAAAAAATCTTCGCACACCTAACTCTCAAATGTGCTCTTTTCATCTGGAAGCATAGGTACCAGCAATTCCTCCCGTAGGCAACATAAACATTTCGCTGAATGCAGTCATCCACGATGACAGTCAGATTATTACTGGACAGAAAAATACGTGATAGGTTAATGGTTGGATGTCATTTAATGTAAAACTTTCCATACACATGTTTGATCTGTACTGAGATTTACTACAGCATTTTCTCATATGGCTGGAGAATTTAATTAAATTGGTTGATATACAGCTATTCAGATTTGTTCACTGTTGACTAATCTCTTGCCTATAGGTCCGTAAAATGTATTACGCTCACCTCTCGGTTCATTCAGATGATTCATTATGCGCGTTAATGATAGCTTATTAGAGTGAAGTAGGCATATCATCCCCAGCAATGATCTTCCGAACTCTTTCTCCAGTAAACAAAAGACACCTCTCGAATTTTCTAAATTATCTGCGGTTTTGTAGCATTTACACACTATAGATTGGATGCATCAAAGTTTTCATCATTCAGAATTGACAGCATAGCTTCCTTGATACTTCTTTGACTGAGAGAAACAGACTAGATATTCTTCAGAATCCAACTGTAACACTTTAACATATGTCGCGTTTGCCGAATATTACAACTAGTGTTTCGTGCACTATCATAAACGTGGTATTGAACTTTGTGTCTAGTTGAAGACATGTTTCATTCGTTCAACTGACGTGAGTTGTGCAGGAACGCAGAAAGTTAAGAGCTATTGAATAGCAAGAACTCCGCAGGAACTCACCATATATTAAGAAACTGGATGACATAATCTATACTCGTTGATGCTATCTATCGGTGGATTTGTCAGTTTAGTCCCTACATACCGGCTACATTAGGTCTTATTTTGACATCATAAGGAGTTTTGAAGATACTCATTACTATCGTGTTGTTGAGAAATTTGAAAAAAATACTAACATTTCTATTTAGTAAGTTGTCACTTAGGCCAATTAATAAAGAATAAAATTTTTGTCATTTCCATTCCTGCAAACTGTTCTGTAGTTTCTCGCTTTGAAAATAATTGAACTAATTATTTAGAGATTTGCTACCTCTCTTCTTATGGCTACATTATCATCTGCTAATTAGCACATTGGCTTACTCCGAAAAGTAAACGCTGAACAATCTCATAAATTGCAGTAACTATTACAGCAGCAGAAAGGTCAGCATCTGTCGGCATTGGATTCATTAGCAACTAACAGATATTATTTTGAGACATTACGTGTTTGAGTTCTCGTTAAAGACAACGTGAGAACATCACAATTAAACCTTATGATCAGCTAGCGATTTCTGCGGAGATATAATAAAATAGCTAGTATCTTTGGATAAGCAACGATATACCTTAATATCACGAAGTAAATGCATGAACATCGTACCTTTTCTGTGGCGCACTTCTGTGGCGAAGTGTCTGGTTTCGTTAGGATATTATATTGAAATGCACGAATGTATAAAAGAAAATATTCTAGGATCATATTTGCGAGTCATTAGGTCCATGGTTTCATTTCATGAGAAGTAATTTTAATAAGTAAATCAGAACCGATGGTCAAATAATTGCCTTGAGAGTGAAAGTATGTCATTCCGCGCGCAAAGAAAATTTCCAGATTCATTCCCACCGAAAAATTTTTCAAAGCCTTAGAAAGGATTTGCCTGACCGTGGAGCTTCCTTCAATTATTCACTCTTCAAAGAGCTGAAAATTGTCCTTTCATAGGAATGGCAGTTATTTGCTCAGCTGCGTTCTATAGTCCAACGAAAGAATGAAACATTGATGCGAAAATTAATTCAAAGTCCTAAAAGATCACATCTCATACTGAGACTTCTTTACTTTGCTGGCAGAGAAAATAGATTTTCCTTTTCTTTCAAATGTAAGTAACTTTAAGTACTTGAAGAGCTAAAATGTACTTAACTATATTTTATGCAATTTTCTTCTTACGAAACTAGGATTCAAATAAAGTATTTTTTTTAATTACTCAGAATTTACGTCTACTTGCTTAATGTGTATTATGTAGTATAAAACAGGCATGATGAAATTGTAGTTTGTGAACCACATGTGGCTCATTAGTCAGTTAAATGCGACTCGGGTCTTAATAAACAGTACTTTCATATTGGAAGTAAAACTTGCTACAGATGTCATTCTTTAAAAAACAATCAGTAATTATTAACTTTCATTACAAAATATAAAACTTGTTTAATAATTCATCTCTCAACTAACGTAAGAAACATTTAAATGATTCAAAGCTATCTTTCCGGAAATGTTGCCCCTTATAATTGCTGTGTGCGAAAATGAACTATTATCTTTATGCAAAAATCTTGGAATGTTGACATCTTACTTCTAAAATAGTTTCTTCTCTTAAACTGCTGTGCGACTATTCATTTTCCTTCGATAACTCTTGTTTTTCTTTTACAATGTACAGACATTAGGAATTTTGGAAGCAGGAGAGAGGAAAATTGAGCAATCGCCTTCGCCGGGAATCGAACCACGGACCTCTGAAATACCACCTCAGTGCTCTGACCGCTACACGACAAAGGCACGCTAGAAAGGCGGGAGAAATACTTTATATAGACCCCCTTTTAAAGGGCGACTGGGGTATTTAACGGACCCAATCGCCAAATCCTGGGTGTGGAGATTCATCATCCATGAAAGACCTTTTTAGTTCGGGCGCCACTGTAGAGGTATTAAGTTAATTGGTAAAGCCGGAGGGATGAAAAAGGAGCAAACGCCTTCGCCGGAAATGAAACCACGGACCTCTGGAATACCGGCCCAGCGTGCAGAACCACTACACCACGAAGGCACGCTAGGAAGGCGGGAGAAGTACCTTATAACGAAAATCATTTACTGAAATTTTCGAATAATTGCCCCGTCCTTTCTAGAATGGAAAAGTTTTCAGGCTATCGTAAACAACACAATATCTTCTTTCGCCTTTTTTTTAGTCCGATTAAAACGACTTTATTTAGCCAAGAGTTTTTTTTTTTTTTTTTTTTAGCCAAGAAAACAGTATAAATGAACAAAGTATCTTAAAAACCCGGGAAGAAATGTGTTTGGATTTCAAAACGAATAACAAACACCCGATATTCATCCAGATATTAAAATTTTTATTACTTAGAATGAATTTTCTATTTACTCATGTTAATAAAGAGCCACAAATGTGTTTCAAAAGCTGTTAATTTGCTTCAACAGTTTCTTTTCCTTCAGCAGCAATTTTGCTTTATTTAGAATTATACAGAAATGTATGCGGTTTTGGAAAATTTCGCTGTGGTTCTTCGATAGTCCTATCGTGCGACTTCTACTGATATGAAGTTTGACCATTTCTGATAAATAGCCCAAACCAAAAATTTGTAAACTGTGCCTTGCGACACCTTGATTCGTCGCTCGGAGACGTTGCTAGAAGTTTCGGCATCTGGGGACAACTGTAAATTTAGCGCTACCTCCGTTTGCAAAAATGCAATGGATAAGCTTTATTTGGCACCCTCTGAATGCTAAGCCCGGGAACAGATGTCCTCTTAACCCCCGTAACTATGCCACTGTAACCTTTGTAATATTGTTTAGGAGGGTATTTCAATATTGTTATGTATGAGATAGTGTTTTCCTTTTGTGTACTGCAGTGGTAAGTTATTTCTCCCGCCTTCTTAGAATGCCTTCGTGGTGTAGAAGTCAGCACACTCGGGGCGTATTCGAAATATTCGTAGTTCGAGTCATGGGGAGGCATTGCTCATTTTTCATTTCTCCTGCTTCGAATTAACCTAACGTCTCTACAATGTTAATTATTCCGTTGTGTTCCTTTCTCTTAATTATATGGGACAAGCAGAGGTCGAGTGAAAAATATCTCTGGCCACTGGAAGTTCTACAGCGTTCAAAAGTTTCGCAAAAAGGACTGCTCACATGAATATGTTCGTAATTTTCCCCTGCGTACGAGCCAGGGTCTGTTATAAAATTACTTTCGTAGGTAAACCTTTCTTTAGAAAAACATTCCTAGTGGCTTTTCATAACTTTATAAACCCAATCCAATCAATAACTACGTACAATATATTTTCCTATTGTACGTTTCGCTGTAAAGACCAAATCATACATGTGCGGAAGACTTCCATGACAAAAGGTTTCAAAATTTTGAAAATTCCTGGCCTCAAGTAACGAATTCAGTAGAGTTCTTCAATGGCTCAGCGTCTCAAAACGAGAAAAGCAGCGTTTCATTGACGCACATCTTAATACACTTTAATAAAACCTGTACGTGTTTTATCATTTTAAAAGATCATAAATATTTTATTATACATTTTAAATCATAGATCCCTAACTGAAATTTAAGATATGATTTCTTCTATGATTTTCGCTTAAGAATAGTTTCATTAAATCTGAATCATTATTATTTATATTATACTATACTTAAATACCACTTAATACTACGTTTATTACTTTTTGCAAAATTTGCGGATTAAATTGAACTGCTACGTGGAGTAACTTCTTTGTGTACAAAGGGTATTGTAACATGATACTGTAAGCAAACCTTTTAATTTAGCCATAATTTTATTTAACTTTCAAAACATTACTTGGCATGCATATTAAGAGCCAATAGATTTTGATCAGAATTCAGGAAAATTCTGATCAGATTCCAAAATCCTTAACAGATGTGCATATATACATATAAATAAACTAATTTACATTTCGACATTGTTATGTTTTCCTTCCTTTACATTCGTACGGGGTTCGTCGATTTGGAGTGAATAACGATGACATCACTTGATGAAGGATGGAAACAATTTATTCAACAGTATTATTCAAGACAGCTCTAAAATCACGTTTTACAGTCGTCTAAAAACTACTATAAACACGCTGAAACAATCAGGGACACAGCCTCCAGGCTACGAGCTTGTAACAGTGAAGACAGCTTCACGGGAAAGCACCGGAGTACAGCTCCCGACTGTGCTCGGACGCTCTCGGAACTCTACGTACTCTAGAGACTCTCCACGCTACATCTCGGAATGCACTCGACGACATACTAGATTACAGCTCCCGACTCGGTTCATTCGTTCTTGGAGCTCAACACACTCTAAGATAAAACTTAAATATGTTTACTTTAATAATGTTATATCATGAATATATCACTGCCGTTGCTATGTCTGCCTTGCCTATCATCAATATCTGCTATCGTAGAACCCAACGTTTCATTGCATATACAGTATGTATGTGTGTATGTCTGGATGTATGCACATAACATGTTGTAAAATTCAGAATAACATGTCAGTTACAGAGAAATTCATATATTATTACTGAAGAAATGTTAAATTTTGGAAAACGACATTTTGATAGTTTAGGAAATGAGCTATTCCACAATGCTGTTTCAAAATACTGCCCCAAATCGAGAACTCTATGGCTGTCAACTACACCTTTTAATCAATGCATTCAGTCAAAATGTGCAATAACAATTAATCTTGCTAAAGCTCTCTAGACTAATTATAGTGCCACGTTTAATTAAAAGACTTGCATATCCTTGGTATTAGATATATCAATCAAACTCATTAATGATCTTTAATTCTCGCAAATGTTTGCCGTATTCAACACGCTATTTATTTAAATAAGAACCTCAAAGGATAAAGCCTGGAGAGTTAAAGCAGATGTGCGGTAAATGAATTATTTGTACAGATTACTGTTTGTGAAAACAGATCTTATGCAGGAATAGGATTACATAAATTTATTTTTTATGTAAATAAACTTTCTCGATACTTTGGTTACATAAACGTGAAAAATTTTTAAATAATGAGCAATATAATGATCTCGGAATAGTAATGTAATTGCATTTCACTCTAACATTAACTGCAACAAGACAATAAAATTTATATATAAAAAATTTTTAAATTGCACGGTCTTACCCAGATGCAGTAAAAAGTCAAAAGTAATAGTTGTAGCTATCATGATATTCTTAAGCATATGAGACTAAAAATAAACGTATGGAACTGCTAATAATGTATTAGTACATGGACGCCTTGTAACTTTATTTTAGTCACATATAAGATGCGCATATATTAAGCGTATGACTTTAGTGGTAATAGTACAGAAAAACCATATATGAGGATAATTACTTTCAATTCGCTTATATTTCTCCTTGACAATATTCAGTTCAAATATGCATTTATTAGAAACCGTGTGATAGACAAACAGAACCCAGAATATTACTATAGCGATAAAAAAATTATTTTCACTCTTTAGTACATTTAAAAATAGTGCATTTTAAATATCTTTAAACTACCTCAAAGAATTAGTTTCAGCTCTCAGATATCTTGTTCTGGCAAAATATAAAATATTATCCCTTGAGAGAAATATTTGTTGCAAGTAAACTAGTGAAAAAATGTGAAGTTATGCATTTAACAGTTAAATCTTTATGAAATAAGAGTACAGTTTTATACATCATATATTAACTTACAATGAAATAATATCATGGAAACTTGTTTTACTTTTACTAGTTTAACCACGACCTCTTTTTAAGTACAAGATTTTGTGTTCAACGCATTTTTATTTCCATGAGTAATAATAAAAAATAACTCTTAAATAGGTCTTATTTATTCAGCATAAAATTGCTTCAGTTGTGAAATTGGAACTCTAAGATTAGACTGAAATTGCGCTCGAATATCATGAATTTTACACTTTTGAAAAAAGTTTTGCAATATTCTGTAATATCATGACGATATAAGTACCCCAAGAATAAGCCTATAGCAAAAATAGCAGCAGCTATATGTCGAACAGACATGAGTCTGGATGGCAGTAACGATTAGCGTCCTCCATGCAGTTGCAGTTATATATCTGAAATCCTTTGTCGTACAGTTAGAAAGTATTTTCGTACAAGTCTCTCTGCAGCCGTTGACTAGACATTTCAAGTAGTGGCTGAGTGAAAAACGAACCAGCCAATGTAGGAGTCGAATATATTCTGAATTGAGGAAATATAAGGCACCTTGGGAAACACGTTGTCTCGCATTATCTTGTTTGAAAAACGGACCAATGGAGATTTCGAAAATATGGCACAGCTACTGACATTAATATTTTACTAACGTAAAGTTAATGAATTAAGAATCAGACAAGAGAAAATTTAAAAGCGTTCTCTTAATGAAACCCTTCCTTTGCATATAACCAACAAACACTTAGACTAGCAACTATACTGAAGTTCTAGAATAGCAAATATCAATAGCTTTATTAAATGTCTATTTACTAAGTCTACAGATTTTAAGGAAGAGTCACTGAAGATGACATACATCTGTAGTATATTTGGAAGCATTTTATTTCATAGTTTACGAATGCTATTGGAAATTTCACTTTCAACATACTGCAAAAAGCAGTATTTTCTAGCTACCTTACTAAAATGTCACAATCATATCTTTTGAATTCGCTAACACATGAAAGACAAGAGAGAATGATGAAAAGAAAACATCAAAACACATTTCCATTAAGCCTTTGGCAACAGTTCGAAAAATATGAGGATACATGAATGTTATTGTTTTATTCCTTGTTTTATTCCAAAAAGCTTTTAAGGCACATTACTACATTTATCAGTATAATGAATACACATTCAGAAATATCGAAATAATTGGCCATATACGAGTTTAGATCTATCTAATATCTAAGCTTTTTTGGATTGTATTTCATCAATAAGTGTTAGGGAGTTTAAATAAAAAATACATTCAAGTATTACGTAAGAAAAACGTTTTTAGTTGTTCCAAATGTAACGTTTTGCTTGTTGATGCAGGTTAATGCACAATCAAAGCATAACTGATTCCCAAATGAAAGCACAAAATATGCTTGAAACCCCCTATGCATATTTGTTATGCCTGAAAGTCCCTAAGTATATTTGCTATGTTCTAATATATTTTTATTCAAATTTAAGAAAAATTGAAAGCTGAATTTTGCTTTTGAATAAATTGCAATTTTTAAGTATTCTAGCATTTGTTAGAAAAAAAATGTTTATTAGAGATGAGTATCAGATGAGTATCAGTGTCGTAGAATATTAATATCGAATGAATCTTAAGTGTACTAAGATTGCTGATAAGTGTCTTAAGACAGTATACTAAAATAATAAATTTAATAATCCAGCTTTTAGATGATTTAATTCGACCAGATGTATTCGTTCTAGTCATCCAAAAATTGCCTTCTCCAAGACGAGGAACTTAAGGACGTCTAAGCCAGGACTTCTCTTAACATGCTTCAGTTCATTCCTAAGGGAGTAAGCGATTTCGTTATATAGTAGATTAACTACGTGTAACAAAATGGCAATATAATAAGGCTACTTACCGATAACTTTGCCAAGCGTAGTTTACTCAACGCAATCATGGGAAAATTATTTCTCGGACAACGGTCTTTGCAGCTTCTAATAGCAGCAGCTGCTAGTTGCATCCCTTTATTTACCAACACGCTTTAGTTGGTCAATTCATTTGTGATATATTTCCTTGAAGCTTTAGAACAAATCGGCTGTGAAGTTGGCATTGATGTTAGATACTATCCGTTTTCCCAACTTATTCATGATCTACGGAACAATTTACAAGATTCCGTGAGAAATAGGTGTGAAGACTATTCATAGAATTAAATTAAGTTCATGGCAATAAAGAAGATATGAGCAGAATTCTATTAAGCTTGTCCGAAAACATTGATACATTCCCCCTCATCAAAAGTAAAGTCTCATATTATTTTCAAACAAAAAGATTCCACCAAGCGCATAAGCTCTAAAGTTAAAAACTTTATTTTGTTTAAGAGTAACTGAATTAAGAGACATAAAAATTGCATGAATCAAAGAAAAAATCATAGCTATCCATAATTTTGTTACAGCTCAATCCAACTTTATCAAACTGCTACTAGAATAAGAGCAGGTGACAGGTGACGAAGGACGGGGACACCTGATGTCTAACAAAGGTAAGCGGGTATATGTCCCATGCCCTCCTCTATCTTGAACCGGCAGCTCCCGAGTCCCAGGACAACTTAATAATAATAATTCTTAAATGCATGAAATATGATCCATCAATAAAATACATTAATACATTGGATACACTATAAAGGTACATAAATACATTAGTTATGTACTTGACAACTTGATTACGGTAAAACATACATTAGACCTGTTTACATTTATTATTTGGGGCTTGCGTTATTTGAGTACATAAATGCGTTGTTATAATAGATACATAATCGTGTTATGAATATCGTTTACACATTTAAATACTAGTTATATACTTGAATACTTGATTACAATAAAAACATTTGATTAGTTGATTACATTATCCTATATACATTGGTTATGAGTACTTAGTATGGTTGTTGACACTTATATATATATATATATATATATATATATGTACAATAATATATATATATATATATATGTACAATAATTCTTGGATACATAAACTTCGTATGTATCGAAGTTTACATTGAATACATAAATTCATGTAAGCTTGAATACTTATATACCTCACTGCTTGATTACTTAATTAATTAATTATTTTTACTGCTGCAATTCTGGCAGTAGTGGCACTCGTTGGCACTGTCGCTGGTGGATTAAAGCCTATATTTGCTTGTAGAAACGCCACGGAAACGTTTCAGGAAGAAAATTGCCATAGATCTTACTTAGTTCGTGGCCACAATATCCAGTCCTGATACCATTAGCAGGTTAATGATGTTACAGATTCTCTGTCATTGGACTGGAGTTCTCAATGTAAACCGTCTGAATGGGTTGATATTGGTGGAAGGCATTCTGATATGGAACCTTTCGGTTAGTGGACATTCCATGACGTAGTGGCCAGGGCTTCCTTGTGCCCCGCAAATACAAAGGCCCCAGTTCGTGATGGCTCGGGCGAAGAAATACTCAGGGAATGGGCCATGTCCACTGATATATCTAGTAAGCTGTGCGGCAGCGCAGAGTCTATTTATGCAGAATTTTGGGAGAAAATCGTACGTACGACGCCCTTTGTCGCTGTTGTACCATTTCGTTTACCATTTTTGTAGGGAAATGTTCAGAACACGGCGCTGAGCAGGAGAATTTGCCTTCAAAAGAAAATTGGGAAACACCTCTTTCCAGCTTCCTTCTGTTTAATATGGTAACAGGTCCTATATATTAAACAAAAAAAAAATGAGACGGTCTTCAATAGCATCTCATTATTCTGAAACTAATAGAAAACTGAAATTGTTTGATGGTTAGCTTTTCAAAGATTAAAAAATATACCAACTGTGTTAATGACATTTTCACTCCGTTCCTGTCAAAGGCCTTAAAAACCATATTCCCTTCTATTTTACTTTGAACAAACATTTCAGCTTTTGCGTGACAACTTCTGCTGAGTACACCATAAAATCGTAGGAAGGCCAAAGAACTAAGTTCAAGATCACTTGCGAGATGATCATGTAGATTGCGTTATATTACGTTTTATTAAATTTGAATAAGTTACAATTACTTTCATCTTAAAGTAAAGTATCAGTAATATTTGAAGATTGCTGTCCTAAAGGAATGCAGCCAGCGTGATAAAATTTGCGGAATTTATACTCGAGAGAATTTTAAAAAGGTAATTTTTTGCAAAGTATGTTTCCATTAAGGTTCCGACATGTGAATGATATTCGCATATTATTCTTTCAATGACAACTATTAAAAGCCGAGAATAAAGAACGTTAACTGGAACTTATATTCTTACATATATATCAAAAATCTCTTATAATGATGCACATTGAAAAAGTAAGCGTGGTTGTGATATCATGGCCTCAAAACTGTAAAATTTTAAAATATTCAGAAATGATTCAATTTAGGGTGTTTTCATGATTTCGTACAAAATAAAGAATTAAAATCCCAACTTTTATCTTTTACATATAGATGTGCTCATAAAAACGTTTAATTTGAAAAATATGTTATTTACATAAAATGTAAAAAAACGATTAACTTTTGGAGTTAAATTAATAACTTAAAATGTTGACAAAGCCATAAAAGAGACATAAAGCCGTTAGGATATTTTTTGCTGAGTTTCTTGAGAAGAATGGATTGAATTTATTACTATTGCTTATTTATAGTAGCTTGTGTATGTAGCTTATAAATACGATTGGAAAGGGGATTACTTATTCCATATAGGAATACGTTTCATTCTCTGTTTACGTCGTAAGTCATTTTACTATTTTACATTTAGAAAAATTAATGTCTTATGTCAAATTTAATTAAAATAAAAACATTTTTCTTTCTCTCCCCTCCACCAATAAAAAGAAAGGATAGGATACATGTAATATCTTAATGATTACAATGAATAAAAATTGATTTTATGTTCTTTCTAACTTAAATACAAAGGGATTAAATTGTTAAAGAAAATTAAAAAATTCAAAATTTAATTTCAGCGAAAAAGCGCATTTTAGTGTTTTGGTATCTTGTTTCAGAGAATTAAAACAATGTTTTTAATAATATAATTTTTGCTGAGAGAAATATATTACGTGAGAAAATAGAATATTATCGTTTGTACTACAGTATTTAAGTGTTAGGCTTACAGGAAAAAGACAACTTAATTTCCTAATTTTTACCAATATTTAGTTTGTCTCTGGTGCTATTTATTCCTCATATTGGGAAGTCTGCTATAAAATGCATATTACTGAATTTTTCCCCTAATATATTTTATGAATACACAATAACGTAAAACACATAAATAAATGAATTAACAATAAACTTAATTTCATATGGCGTTAAAAGAACTTTAACGATCCGGATATGCAGATTTTGTTGGATAACTGACATTCTGCTATATGTAAAGTCTTAATAATTGCTTTCCTGAATTCCATAGTAAAATTGGCGAATATTTTATACAGCAGATTGAGAAATAAATAAATAATGTAATTGGTCTTGCCATGTTGCAAACAACGCTGAATGCAATTTTGAACTTAGCACAAAATTGGTAGCGAATCCTAATTCGTTTTTGAAGCATTTGGTTTTAAATTGCTGAATGAAAGCTGTGTTTTGACTACTGGTAGAGCTGTTTTCTGACAGTGATGGGTGAAATTTATGGGCATTTATTTCGGTGGGGTAAACTTTTGGCAGATATATGAAATCACCCGGTAAAAGTGAGACTAGCTGAGTGAATATAGTCAAGGAGCTATTTGAGTGAGGAATTCATTCTGTTATCTGAGATTAGCCTAATTTTAAGTATTTGGACTGGATACATGTCTAGATTAAATGCTACTTAAATGGAATCATTTTACAGCGAGAATTCAGTAACCGAGTATTATCAGTAGCTATCATTGCTGCAGTAAGTACATTTAGAAAGATTATAGTTATAAGGTATTTGCTTGCTCCTTCCAGCACACTTTAGTGGTGTAAGTGGAAGCATAATCGACCCGTATTCAAAGTTCAGGGTTCTTTTCCGGCTTGGGTACTGCACATTTTTCAAGTTTACTACTTCTAAAAACTCTGTAAGTGATCCTCGAACCTAAGAGGTGGTGGATGATAATTCATCACTATCAGGATTTGGCGATGGCATCCCATAATCCCCAGTACCCCTTTAAAAGAGGGAATATACAAGATATTTTGTCTCTCCTTTCCACATACCTTCGTGGTGTTATTGGAAGTATTCATGAGAGGTCCGGAGTTCAAGGTCCCCGTGAAGACGTCGCACATTTTTCACGTCTTCTGCTTAAATAATATATATATAATTATAGTAGTCATCAGTTATAACAGCTACTGATGATGCTATTTTTATAACGTTCCCGATTCTCAATCCTTTAAAATTTTCGAATAAACCAAATGTGGTTTGTAGTTGGAGGGAGCAAGATAACGTGTGCAGTCTGAAGACCATTCACATTAATATCACTGGAAAATATTCAGGAAGATATGCTGTAAATGACTATGAGATGCCACATGATATTATATGCAAGTTGCTTGTCATGGAATCTTTTTTTGAACAGTTAAAGATGCTAATGAAATTTACTTATTCGAAGTAAATTATAATTGAAGATTATCTCGATCTCAAAATTTCATACGGTATCACTAAGCCACATGTTGGCGAATATATTACAGAACTATCGACGAAGATAAAACGTGGATATTTCAGCTATGTACGCAAGAAACAGCCTTCTTTCCATATATATTTAACTTTGAAAAGCCTAAATGTTACGTATTCCTAACTATTTGCAATTAAATTTAAATTTTAAAATGATATTTTTATTGCATTGCTTTAAAGTAATTTGCCGTATGCATATCACTTCACATATTGTAAATTCTTGACTTAAAATTTACTTTGTCACCTCTGCACAGTCGTATTTTTCTTTCTTTGAAGTCGCCTGCAATATAAAAGTCTTTACGGCAAAGAATGTTTTATTGTTTTTATTTTTCCCCGAGTTTTGTTTATTTGTATATTTCTGTTTTGTAAGTATAATCCCGTAATAAAACACTTATTGATTTGTTTGATTTATATATAATCAGTTCTGAAAAATACTCGTTTTCATCCTTTCTATCAAACAAGCGGTAACTTGCTCTTCTTGTTTGTCTGGTTTTTACTATAGCAACGCACAGGAAAGATATCTGCTTTAAAAGAGATTCCTTCATAGAAGAAAAATCTGAGGAAAATTATGTCATGCTCACCTTATGTACGGGGAAAATATCAAGACACCATGCATCCTATCGAGTCACCAGGTCGATCTGGCAGTGTCGAACAGTCTCACATAGTCGAGCTACCGGTAGATTCTCGTTGCAATAAATCCGAATATGGAACAGCTTGGATATGTAGTATTTTAGAACCAAAACACATTTCATTGCCGAAAGACTGTAGAGTCATTAGGTTTTTTTTAAGCAAGAGACGTTAAAAACGAACAATGTCCTAGCCGGGACTCGAACTGGAACCTCTCGAAAGTGCACCGAATTTGCTGCCGCTACACCAAGAAGGCATGCAGAAAGGAGGGAAAAAATATCTTATATAATCCACCTTTTAAAGGGTGACTGAGGATTAGGAGACCCAGTCACCAAATTCTAACGCTGAAGAATCATCATACACAAACTTTTGATTCAGGCACCACTCTAGAGACAGTAGGTTGTTTTGATGCTGGAGAAGTGAAAAATGTGCAGTGCCTTCGCTAGGACTTGAACCTGGACCTCTTTAAAACGCTCTGAGTGTGCTATCGTTACACCACAAAGGCATGCAGAAAGGAGAAAGAAAATACCTCATGTAATCATGCACATTATTATAATTTTATTCACAACATATAAAACATTAAAAAATAAAACGTTATTTATGTAAATTAATATTAAAAATATATTCATAGTACAATATGTAAAACATAAATCTTTTGTAAAACACAGGTAAGCTACTGTGTTTTACAAAAGTTTACATACTGTGTTAAGGTACAAACAGACCGAAACGACAAAGGTAACGTAAACCACAGAATGGGGAGGGGGACCTCCAAACTGGCCGAAACAAAATTTGTCTACATTTCATAATTTAATCGCGAATTTTTTATTATTAAAGATACATTAATTTATGTTTTTATAATATTTTCTGTGTAGGATTTCGTGTTCTCTTCGGAAACGTGCCAGAAATAAAAATTGTTTTAATTTAGTCTTTCCCATACTGCTAATAAAATCGCAAATATTGCACATTTTAACAACGTATGTTTATATATTGCAAAGCTTTTCATATAAGTTTGCCCATTTTTGTATGCTAACCACATGCATTTATGTATTTAGTACTACTCCAAAAATCATTCGTGCATTTTACCTCCAAACCTAATCCTTCTTTTCTCTTAATACCCTACTTCTATCTCTGAAAAGAATATTTTCATTAACATGCATTTTTCTCGATAACAGGAAAGACAGTGCAAGTTGAAAAGTGAATAGCGAAGTATCCATCAGAGTATTAAATTTATTTTTTACGATGACTGCGCAAATCGTTCATTTCAGCTACTTGCTATAAATCAACTACAAACGCGATACTCTATAATGGATTACTAGTGGGAACATCGAATTATATGACGAGAGGAGGAGTAAATGTCTCTTTTGCCTAAAATATTTAGCGTAATAACTTCCATTTGAAATAATCGAGTTTGATGCACTGCAGAGACAATTCCGCGTGTGTCATTCAACATGCTGGATTGAGCATTAAATTTTTCCCTCATTGTTTTTTCAAGCGGAAGATATTCCATTTCATGGGCATATGAATTGATTCGATCCAAGCAGCTACATCAAAATCACAATCAATCTTGTTATTTGATGTGGTTCATTAATCCCGTAGATGTCACATTTTGCAGTTTCAAGTGGTATGAATCAAAACGCAGTCTAAAGTTACATATTACAAGGACATCCATGTCAAAACTATATAAAATTAGTAATTTATTTTCATGTGAACTATAAGGAGTATCAAAATGTAATGAATTCTAAATTCTAATGATAAAATCTGTAGTAAAGTAACCGAGTAAAGACAGCAATTTTGTAACAGAAAAGTACAGATAGTGTTTACATGCTTTTAAGAAAAGCTTTGGCGAAAAAAATCAGCCAAAAGCTTGTAGAACATTACGTTATTTCGGAAGCAGGAGAGATGAAAAATAAGCAATGCATTCGCCGGAAATCGAACCTCGGAGCTCTCGAATACGCGCCGGGCATGCAGACCACTACACCACGAAAGAACGCTAAAAAGGCGGAAAAAATACCTCATATACTCCCCCCTTTTAAAGGGAGACTGGAGATTAGGGAACCCAATCGTCTGGTTGAAAGGTTTTTAGTTCAGGCGCCACTATAGAAACATTGTTTTTTTCGGAAGCAGGAGAGATGAAAAATGAGCAATGCCCTCTCTGGGAATCAAACCATGGATCTCTCGAATACGCGCCGAGCGTGCAGACCACTACACCACGAACGCACGCTAAGAAGGCGCGAGAAATACTATATAAGCTTATTATTTGAAATACAGTTAAATTTATTTTTTTTTCTCAAAATTACACATGTAAATAAGCTGTAGCTTGAAAGATATACTTCTACGCTTTCCGAAGAGAAATGTCCTATTGCATAATTCAAAAACGTTGTGAAATGCACGGTATACAAATATTTCATTGCAAATAAGCAACATAGTTAATCGGAAAAGGAAGGACGTCATTCATTACTTCTACACATGGAAATAAGATTTCACTCGAATACCAAAAAAATTTAAGCATTGTTGCTAATGTTTCTAAAATTAAATCATTTATAACAAAAGAAAATCCGTCCACGCAAAAATCAGTTGCAACGTCTTTACATGCATATGATGCAACAAAAAACACAGTAAAAATAATCAACGTTTACATAAATAATTGCAAAAAACAGGTCTATATGTTATCGAAAACTGAGAGATAAATACGTAGAAACCTGGTTCCGTCATAGCAGACAAAGTTTCAGTAAGGAGTATGTTATTGTCGCAGTGGAAAATTACAATGGAAAATTTAAAGTGAGGAAAATAGACAAAAATACTGAAACCAACTTAAGCGAAAGTTCTACGTCCGCTATTTGCGGAAGAAATTCTATTTCTTAATCCAAATGATTTTCAAAGAATGAAACTTCATGAAGACAAGTCGTACTTCTAAAAGTGCCAATGTTTCCTTGAAAAAAGGGAGATTGGTACTAGTTTTGCAGACGCACTTTTTCAAAATATTTCTGCGATGTCTCCTGAGTTTTCAAGCCACAGTAATATTGTGCATTTGGTCTCTTGAAAAGAACTTCTTTCTGTGCAAACCCATCACGATTGATGGACTTTGGAAGGTAATGGAAGAGAAATAGAATTCAATGTCTCTGGAAATTTAATGAAACACCCTTATATCACGGAAATCAAGACGAAAACTTATAGTCCAAATTAAAGTTACCTGAAGGAACATTTGCAAAAATACTCTTTACTTTATAAGCATTAAATAGAAAGATGACTAGCGCGCGAAATTGTTTGTTGCAGTGTGTAATCGTGCTAATTTTTATCTGCACATGTGTAAATTTATATTATGAAAATCGTACAGCAGAAAAGAGCACTATGTCGCATCAAATTTATGAGGTAGAGGGTGAAACTGCAACAAAGGTAATTGCAGTGATACGTTAATTGGATGGTAGGCCCTTGGACTATAAGCGAGTCAAGTGAGTAACACAATAAAAATCCTGTTAATATAGTTGTTTTTACCGTTAATACTTCAACACAGATTCATCTTTTCTCTCTTCAAAGATTCAGTTAGAAAATAATACTTGGCTTTGTTTAGAAAAATGTTTTTCGTTCCACATTCGAAAACATTTTTGGAACAAAGGAATTTATGGGCAGAAGGATGGTGCTTCAAGAGGGTGACAGCAACTGTTTTGGGTTCTGCAAAGTTTAAACGTGTAACTGCAAATATCATACAGACCCTATCACACTTCAAAGCGAGTTATCGCTTGAATCTGAAGCAAATGACCATGTCGTAAGAAGGTTCAAATAACCTTTCTATTTAACGCTTAAATGAAACGAAGGCACTACTTGAAGGTCTAAAATAACATTTAAAATGAAAGTAATTCCAATGCAGGTAATATTGCCTTTTTTTTTAGTGTTTATAAAACGTTAGAGAAATTCGTGGCTATATAACAAAAACAATGCATTTGAGATATCCACAAGGAAATCTATTTAAATAAAGCGGATTCAACTGAAGAACTAATCTTTATATCGATATTACAGAAGATTAAATTATAAAACACGTAATTATTTTTACTTAAAAGAAACTACAGCACTTCCGTTAAAGATCAGCAGTTTTAAATATTGTAACTTCTGGGGAATACGCAATTAGAATCAGTGTGTTAGTTTATATGGAGATTAAGCAACAAGTTAAACTACTTTTCAGCGCAATCAGTCCCTTATATTATCTCTGAGTACCTTCTAAATGATACAAAATTAAATCTCCACTACTCGGAATTTCCACAAATTTCCGATATCCCTAGCATAATGAATGTCCTCGAAAGCATAAAAAGAAATGATAGAACCTCTGTTACCTTTTCCTTCCCCGCCGTAGATCGATGAAGGGTAATATATAGAGCTTTGGTTTTCTTTTTCTTTTCCATTCCAATATACTGCTTTCTACTGTGTACCTTGAACTCTATCTCACTTTTACAGCGGAGGGACTGACTGGTTCTATTATCTTGCAGGAAACAGGCTACATTTCTGTCCCAGGTTCTCCGTTTTGGCGCGGATGTTCTTTTCGAGAGGTTAAGGTAAAGTGCAGATATCCGTTAAAGGAATGCTGAATCACAAGACAATTTTTCTCTTCCCTCAAAATATGTCACAAATGCATAATGTTTTTATGAATACAGAAATGAAGTTGCTAAAGTAGACAAAACGCCTTCAGTGTAGCACTTGCTTTTCGTATTTTAATTCTTCAAAAATCGTGCGCTTTAAAATAAAAAGAACAAAAGATCGAATGAAAGAGCATGTTAAATATAAAATTCCAGGTGAATCATATTTATTCTCTGTCTCGTTTTATTTAACGATGAACTGACATACATGTCATATTATATTACCTTCAATAATAAAAATGTATATCTTTGCTGAAATGTAAAATTTTCTTTCTTTCGTTTGCTTATTTGACTACACTACGTAAAATATTCCAACTGGCTACACATATTATGAATTTGAAAGACTTAGCTCCAAAATACATTATATTAATAAACTTTAAGCAAGAGATAAACTTGTGTTAATCAAGTCTAGAAAACATATTTAAAAAATGCTGTGGATTTACAATATATTCAAATATATAAGAAAATATAAATTCAAATATATAAGAATATATAAATTCAAATATATAAGAAAATTTAATTGAAGATTTGCTCTCACATAGCAGAATTGTAGAAAGTGCTCACATAGTTGCCTATCTGCGAAATAAAGTCAGTATTTTCATTTTCACATTTTAAAACTTTTATCATAAATAAATAATTTGTGTATTTCCTGCAAAAATATTTTGCAGGGATGAAGTGAAAATCTTGCACGAATTTTAAAATTTTGGGTAAAATTTCCGAATCTTTGTAGCAATCCTAACCCGCTTTAAATTGCAATCAAGCATCGAAGGTGTTTCATATACAAGCTCCAGTCTCCTGTCACTACATAGGAAAATGCTATGAGAGTTAAGCTAATTATGACAAGCGCTGCAACATGTAGATGAGCGTTATCATGCAGGAGAATTTTGTCATGTCTGTAATAGTACTTGGTGCAATTTTCTTTGAGTTCTCGGCTCACTCTCATCAATGATGTTTGGTAAAGAGCCCTAATAATGGTGGATCAACATGTGATTGAGCCCTAATGATAATGTATGTAACATGTGGAGCAACACGTTACCACCTAGCAACATGTGGAGACACCTAATAATGGCAATCAACATGTGGATGAGCGTTATCATGAAGAGGAATAATTTTGTTATGTTTGGAATTGTGGTGGGTGCATTTTCCTTTGACTGCTCGGGTCAGTCTCGTCATTTGTGTTTGGTAAAGGACACTATATACACTATATACCTAACATAAGCTATATACAATATGGTTTTTTCCAAGAATTTTCGGCTTAGCTGTCAATGTTGAAGCATGACCGAGTAGTCCCCATGACTTTGTCTTCGGGATACAGTAGTGAATCCATTTTTCATCAACAGTGACTATATGATGAAAACCCCTTTTTGCATATGCCTCTCAAGCATCATTTCACGTGTAAAAATGGCGTTCAATGTTTCTCGGTTTCAGGTCATATGGAAACCCAATTTTCTTTCTTCTGAACCATTCCCAATGATTTTAAATGATGATAAATTGCTTTTTAAGTCACTCCTAATATAACCGCAAGTTTGACTTTCTTTTGGCATGAATCTTCATCCAATAATGCTTCCGATTCCGCATCTTTGTACATTATCATCTTTCTGCTGCGTTCTTTATCTTCGACGTCAAATTCACCATTCTGTAACTCCTGAAACCACTCAGGACAACTTCTTTCACTTACGGCAGCTCACCATATGCTTCTACAAGCAATCAATACGTGTATGAACATTTCTTCAAATTAAAGAAGTAAATCAAAAGTTCCTGCAAATGACGCTCATTTGGCTCAAACTTTTTGCACGAAAAAATGTATGATGCTGATGCAAATTGATATTATTTCAAAGTTATGTTGCTAGCATATGTCCAATCATATGACACGACGTTTTTTATCAGACAGTTACCGGTGGAGCCATTTTTGTCAAACGGTGGAGACTTAATTGTGCTCTGCCTAAGCTTAATTTTATACTAAACCAGACTGTGTGCCTTTCGTGTAACAACAAGTTAATTATATTTAAGTTCTTTTTTTTTCGAAGACATTTTCCGACACTTTTAATGAGCACAGAATTTGAACTTCTTCAAGGGAAAAAACAAAAACTAGAATTAACTTTTGCATTTTAAAGGAAATTCATCAGCAAAAAAGTTTCGCTTATTTAAATTAAATAGGAGTCTAAAATGTTAGTTCAAATCTCCACTGTAAAACTATTATCCCTTTTAAAAAATTTATGAAATTTTTAAGCTTTTTATACAGTTCATTCTTCAATTCCTTTAACCTTCTGGGCTTGTGATTACCAGATTCATTTCTTAACCACAAATAAAAATATCAAAGTGATCTTAGATGTTTTAAACTGGCTTATAAAATAAAGATAACAACATGTAAGAGCAACGATAAAAGAGATACAGCCCACTGGCAGTATGATTATTCAAGGTTTATGCCGTTATAAGATACAGCCTAAAGTTATTTAAGGTAACTCGTACATAAAATAAACGTCTTTGTGTTAGCTTGAAGATACACTCAGAACATAAAGCTGACAAATAAAAAAAAGTTGTTTTCATTCCTTTTTCTTAAATGATTAATATTATGCTTTACGTCTAAGCATTTGCGAAAGTTTTACAAAAACAATTTTAATATTTTTATTTGTTGGAGATTATAAATATTTTAAGATGCTGTTTGGAATATTAGCGTAAACATGCTTAGAAAAATATTGCTTTCCAGCATTTATTTTATAAATGACAAATTCTTTCAAATATTTCAGTCATTTGTTTAAGGATCTGTTTTCTTTGGTGAAAAAAAGATTAGTTTCAGAAATCTATTATACTATTAAAAGCTATGCATCAGTGTATTTGTTTGTTTATGGCATTATCTCCTCCGGAATGGCGAGGAGTTGAGTTTCGAAGGAGGTACAATCCGGATTCCAAAAATTCATGGGAAGCTATTTGGATCATTCTAATCTTTGTACGACTTTAATTAGACGAGATATTAATTAAAAACTCTGGAAACACTAATTTTCGCCCTTATTCTTCCGAGTAGCAACAGTCTCGCCCACAGGAGATAAAAATCTCAAGATCAGTAAAATACTTCTTACAGCAATTTACAATTCTTCTTATTCTAGAAACCTTGAAAAATCTGGTTTACTTAGAAACGTGTTTCCACTGCTGCTCGCTTTCAGATCCCAGAGTTTAGTAATAAAAAAATTGTAAGATTTGCAAAATATGAAATAAAAAAGGCATTGCCAAAAATTAAATATATTGTAGAGACATTAGGTTATTTAGAAGCAAGAGAGATTGAAAAATGAGCAACGCTTTCACCGGGAATCGAACTATGGACCTATGGAATACGCGCCCAACGTGTTGACCACTTCACTACTAAGACATGCCAAGAAGGCTGGAGAAATACCTTATAATATTATTACATAAAGTCATATTCTGACGTTAGAAAAAGCACGCTATTTCATGTGACGTCATTGTCTGTCGAAAATGATTCGTTAAAGCCAGGATTTTAAATAAATAGTTGCTGTTGAAAACTTTTTCGTTTCAGATTAAGAACATTGCTACGGTATGCTCTCGCCGCGATAATTCTTTTATTGATATTGAAGAAAAGTTGTTATATTACATAAAATTTAAATCATGACATCATACGTGTATCATACGTATGAACCTGAAATGTCCAAGGTGTTTTGTTTCCTGGTTTGTCTACAAATAATTATTTACGAATTGGCTGTTGATTGGAAAGAATGAACCGATTTCATTCATGTTGAAATGTTTTTATGCACTTTCTTTTCAGGTGTATATAGAACTCATAAGTTTTGCTTTGGTTGCAGAGAGCAACTTTGTATACACTACATTAAATTAATACTGCATTTTATTTTCAGTTTTTCAGTACATAAAACTTCTAAATATTGCTTTGGATGCAGCCTAATCATTTGTAGAGTTTGCCCGCTAGCGTAACGTTAAAATCAGGAGAAAGACTAATATTAACAGCCTTAAATATTTAAGATGAGAAACATGTTCATTGTTTAATTTTGTAATCACTGTATATCGTCAAACTGCCAGCTCATCAAGCATTTCATTTTCAGTTATATTTGTGTCATCTCAAACGCTTACTTTTAAATTTATTGTTCCCCTACCTAAAAGCTTACTATGTTACATATTTATAATGTACTCCATAATGGCATATTTGGTATAAAGATACGTTATGGATTATATTAGATACGGAGTACATTATACTTTTTGTTAAAAAGTAATTTTGATATTGAAAGAAATTTTGTATAGAAATACTTCGTGTCGAGAGTATTAAATATAACAATAGGCAGGAAAAGTGCGTAAATAAATTGCAACAAAATGCTAATTCAGATCAAATTACTCAACGCATTATCTATCAAATATCTCAGATACTTTTAAGTTCAATCTAATAGGAAATATGATCACATGAAAAAAATAAAAGATCTGGCGTAATGAGCTCTCATGCTATTTATGGACATTTTCTGTAATATTTATTGCAATAAATACCTCTCGTCCACAACAGCGTGTTTCAAATTGCTGGAAATCCTAAGGGTAGGATGTTAGTATACGATATTATTTATACATTTCATATCAAAAAACGCTTACCTGCCAAACTTATTTCGCTGTAGAAATGCAATACTTTGGGGAAGAGGATGTATGTGTTATAAGAAAAAATTAAATCAGGATTTACCAATACCATAGAAAATTCTTATGAGTGCAAGTTTGGTGCATTTCTGTTAGCTGATTTTATCCATTTTTAAAAACAAAGTTTTAAATTGTTGTTTTCTGCATAGCAGATGTCAGCTTGGATCTTATGATGAGGACAATGAATCAAAAGAGTGTAAATTTTGCCTAAGCTGTTTACTTCTCTTTGGTCGATCGGTTTTTATGTTGTTTCTGTACTTACTATACAATTGTTCACGTTTTTCAGCAAAATAGACTAGATTTATATTACCTAGGTAGTGTTCTCTGCTTATGGTAAAGAATAACACCGTGAAGGAATTTAGAAGAACCCATGTTTATATTTTACACATGAAAAAAAAGGATGAAAATTTCTAAATTTAGTACTTAACCCAGAGTTGGTTCATTTGATTACGGCAAAGCACTCGAGGGATATTTGCCTAAGAAGAAGAATGCCTTCGAGGAGGCCTTTTTAAGGAAACCGTATACCCGTTACACATGGGGAAAACTATGAAAATGCCCACGCAGCAAGCCCGTTTTCAGGATTCGAACCTCGAACCGAACTACCAGTATTTAACAACTTTAACGCGCGGCCGCTGTTGGGCCCACAAAATATCGAATTCATCTAACAGAATTTGTACACGTAAATGTACGCGTACAAATTTGTACGCGTTTTACATGTAAACTTACACATAGTTTATAGTGGTAAGTGACAAGCAAAGTGTTAAATTCGTACATTTATGCGTTAAAACCATCCAACATTTTCTGAAATAATAAGTAAGGTAACGAATTCAATTAAGCGAATGCGTGGAACTCCCTACGGTATTGTAAGTGCATACGAGCCAGTTTCCTCAGATAGTCTTCCAGGAAGTCATCCCTCTTTTTAGGAAGATAGTACTTCATTGCTTTTCCATAATCAAATAAACCAAACCAAACATTCTGTACAGTTTGAAGTACATGACAATGAAAGAGTTAAAAATGTAGAGAACATATCCAAATTTAAAGTTGTTACATACGTTTTGAGACTTAGTATCAGAAAAAGATTAAATGAAACCGTCTTCATTCTTCGCAATTTTTTCGCTTCATCTTTCTAAAACATGTTAAAAAAAGGTGCTAATGTCACTGCTGACCGTGGAAATAATAACTAAAATAATAGCTTCTAAAATATACATAGTTTTAAAATATATATAATAATAGCTAAAACAATAGTAAGCAAGTCATGCCTTAATGCTCATTCGTCTCATGATAAGTTAATACTAACATCAAAACATGAATACGCCCTGCTCGTTACATTTTTCAGCCAGTCTCAGAGTTCTGAGTGTGCTCATACAGGAAGGGCCATTTTCAGCATCTGCGACGGTTGGCTACCTCCTCAAAAGCGTGCAAAACAACTGTAAATTTATACGAAGATCACAGTGGTTATATGACTTATTAACATAAATTTTGTTTTTAACTTTTAAGGCGAATTTTTAATGACGCATATGAGACGTCACCTTATAATATGCAAAAGTTAAATATTGTTTTCATCTTTGTACACGATGCTTGTTTTCACTCAAGCATAAACACATTTTTTCTTTAATGCTTAATTCGATGTTGAAATGAAATCTGTACTTTATCATTTTCCTTTATAAGGTATATTCTTCTTCTTTTCTGTATGCCTTCGTGGTGTAACAGTAGTACACTTGGCGCGTATTCTAGAAATCCGCGTCCGAGTCCGTACGTCCATACGAGGGCATTGCTCTTTTTGTATGTCTCCTGCTTCAAAAATACCTAATGTCTCTGCAGTGGCGTTCGAACTAAGAAGGTTGGTGGAAGATGATTCTTCACCACCAGGATTTGCCGACTGGCTCCCCTAATCCCCAGAGTCCATTTAGAAGGGAAGGGCGTATAAGGTATTTTCTCCCTTCTTTCTGCATGCCTTGGTAACGGTGGTGTAACGGTAGTACACTCGGGGCGTGTTCATGAGGTCCAGGCTTGAGTCCAAGAGAGGGCATTGCACATTTTTCATGTATCCTGATTCAAAATAATCTAATGAATCTACACGTTCATTTTATATTTGCTTGCTCAACTTTTGAAAGCCAGTGTATATTTCGACAAAAATTACGAAGCAATGTAATAATAACATTAGGTTTTAGATCACAGAGGAAATATAGCTTTTAAAGTAAATGTACATCTTGTTTAGTGTCATCTTTCAATATTTGGCATGAATAAATAACAGTTTTCAAAGGAACATTTATTAGTAAATTGGAAGTTAGCTAAGTATTCTTTGTTGATGATCTTCAAACAAATGAATTCGTATTATTTTCGCTTGATAACTAAATATTTCTGATGAAACTGTAAAAGAAGTTGGAATTTTATTCAAAAATTAAATTTAATTAACTAAGTCTGTAATAAAGATATAAGACAACATGTAAGTAAATTTGACAGAAGCTACAAATTATTCGCCAAAACATAAAATGAAAGTAAATAAATTTGAATTAATGATATAGTAGTAAAATAAATGCAATAAGACCTGCATTACTTTACATCGTATTAATAGCCTTGTAAAAAACGCTCTAGAACTCTACTAGAAAGACCTATGATGCTCTTGACTAGAGAGAACGTCGTTAGCAAACTCCTCACACTACGAGTACTATAATTCATTTTAACACCTTATTTAAAGAACTGTGAATGGCAACGACTTAACTGAGAATTACGCATGCGTAAAGAGATGAGATTTCTGTCGGACGCCTGTCAGTGAGAGAGAGTGCTGGGAAGCTCCGCCAGCGAGCTGAGGTGTGGAGACTTTGTCGAGTGATGACGAGTACCATCTTCGTTAACGTCTCTGATTGTGTTACCAGCTCGGATATCTACTAAAGTTTTCTAAATGTATTAATGTTGTATCTGTGATATGTTGTGTTATTAAAAAGTGATGCATCACCACTATCAGTGTTGATTCCGTTCCCACTGAAGCATCCACGACGTCACAGACAAAAAGAAAATAAAAATTGGAGGTTCCACCGAGATTTGTGTGACAAGAGACCAGGTATGTGTTCTCCACAATATTCATTTCCAGGCCTGAAGTGTATAATGTAGTTATTTATTACTTATTCGGGAAATCAATTCCCAAAGCAGAAGTAGCACATCAGTGCATAAGAGTTTTAAACACTCAATGTGTTTGGTTTATAGTATATCTAACAAGATATTTTCCTTTTGTGGTATATTCGGGAAAACATTTTCCCATTAACACGTAGCACATCAGTGCATTTTATAGCACGTCAGTGCATAAGAGTTTTTAAAACAATCAAAGTGTTGCATTTATATATCTAACAAGATATTTTTCTTTTGTATGATAATGGGAAAAATCCATTCCCGTAAATAAACAGCACATCAGTGTATTTATATTTAACGTTTCGCTATAAATTGGTGTGGTAGAATCTGAACTGTTTGTTTTGTGTATATGTGAAAGCACATCAGTGCAATATTGCAATTTTCATTTCTAAGTCATTAGAAGAAAATTTATGTTAAATTCTTGTGAAAGAAATAAGTAGTTGAATATATTAAAAATTTGTTACTTTAGTTTTCTCATGAAAGCACACCAGTGCTGTATTTTAATATGATGTGTATTTTCTGATAAGTAGAATGTTAAATTCTATCATTTCATTTTTAAAATTAAAGCTTTGAGCAGTAAAGAAATGTTCTAATAGTGTTCTGATTTAAACCTGCGCCTATCGAATTTACGTAGTAATTGCGTTGGCCATGTGGATTGCCAACGAAAGTAGCTGTCATGAAAACGATAGTTAATTAAAGGTGTTTATATTTATTGGCACCACTCTGGGTTTTTTTTTTTTTTTTTTTTCTGTCTGGCTGTACTAAATGAAAAGAATTTGTTATTAATTTTTTATACGAAGTATTCAGTAAGGTTGTTTATTCGTTTTATGTTTGAATGGAAATAAATCCAAAGTGATTAATGCTTTTATTAACCTTTTATTTTCATTTGCCTAATTTTGTAAGAAAGAAGAAAAGTTAGTGTTTTATATCTCTGATATATTTTTTTGTGTATTACTTGTGAATAACTATTTGAGTTATTTGTTTGGAACAATTACTTTTGCGAAAATGGCATTTTTGGGAAAAGCTAAGAAAAGGGATCTATTCCTTGTCGCTTCAGAACTTGGGGAAATAGCTTTAGAAGATATGAAAGTGATAGATTTAAAACAATTAATAACGAATAGTAAAAATTATGAGGAAGAATTTGTTAAAAATTTGTTAGAAAGTATTATGACTGATAGGATAGAAAAGGAAAACTTAGAGAAGCAAACAAGAGCGAAAGAATTACAGTTAGAACAGGAAGCTAGGGAGAGGGAATTTCAGATACTACAGCAAAATAAAGAAATTGAAAAGCAACAGTTAGAACTAGAATGCCTTAAAGCAAAACAGAACACTGAATTTGCTAAACCTGGAAGTGAAACGGTATTTAATCAGAATTTTCAGAAACTAATGCTCAAATTTAATTTAAAAACTGATGATATCAGTTTATTCTTAGAACTTTTTGAGAGGCAAGCTAAAGTTGCCCACGGATCAATGGTTGTCATATCTCATTGGTGTCCTTCCGGTTGAGGTAAATAATATAATTGCAGGGAACCTGAAGAACAGGCTAGAGATTACCAACATATTAAAGAATTACTACTTAAAAGATTTAAATTAAGTGCGGAGAAGTTTCGGCAACTTCTTGTTAAGACTCAGAAAAATCCGGATGCCATGTGGTACGATTTTTATCACGAGATTAAGACATTTTTAGATGGGTGGCTTAAGGGATTAAAAATCGAAACATTTGAGCAACTCAAGGATTTAATGTTGGTAGATCAGATTAAAAGGCGCACGCCTAATGAGTTTAAGGAACATTTTATAGATGAATGGTCCACGATCACTTCACCAAAACTGTTGGTGGGTAAAATAGAAGAATTTGAAGATGCGAAAAAGACGATGGTTCGGAAAACGAAATTCGGTGAAATGAAAACGAAAATATCAGGTAGACAAATGGGTGTTTTTCAGTCCACTGGTAACGTTTTCAAAAATAGAAAAAACCCTCAGGGCACACAATTTAAAAAAGATGATGATGCACGCAATGTTGGGAAAAAATCGGACTCGAATTTTGATAGGAGAAAAAGACTCCAGTGCTATGAATGTGGATCTTTTGACCATTTACGTCCTCAGTGCCCTAATTTTAAAACTAAAAAGGCAGATTTGTATCGGATAAGCGGGAGATCAGAAAGAATCTGTTAGATCCCTATACGTTAAATGGAAGAGTGAATGGTTTTGAAGTACCTATTCTAAGAGATACAAGAGCAACGGTAGATATTATTTGTCAGAAATATGTAGACATAGATCGAATGAAGGGAGAACACGTGTGGGTTCGACATTTATTGGATGATCATATGACTTGTTTACCTGTTGCTGAAGTAGATATTGGATGCGATTTGGGTACAGTAACCACCGAAGCAGCTGCTATAGGAGACCACTTAGACCAAGGACGATATATATTAGGAAACCAGACAGCGGCTCTTCTCAGAGGAACTGAGAAAAATTATTCCTGGTATGTCGGTAATGTTAATGCGGTCGTTACTCGATCTCAAGCACGACAATGTAAGGAATCGGAAAATTTATGTGAGACGAATCAAAATTCTGAGCAGAATGAGTTAGAATTGGAAGAGGAGGACGATGCTCATGAGAGGTCTGAAAACAGAGAGATATTACCTCCTGTCAACCTTTGTGTTCCCACAAGTCCTGCGATTCAAATAGACTCAAGTACTTTTATTGATGAACAACAAAAAAGTAAAGAATTTGCGCCTTTATTAGAACTAGCAAAAAGCGGAAATAAAACAAGTTATGGGATTAAAAATGGGGGTTTAGTAAAAAAGAAGGTAAATAAGTTAGGAGGAGAAGAACATTTAATTGTAGTTCCAGAAAACCTCAGAGAGCAAATTAAAGCAATTTGTCATGAAGGAACTTCAGGTCACTTAGGAGTTCTGAAAACAAAAGACCAGTTACTAAGACATTTTTTCTGGCCAAATTGTTATAAAGACATTGAGGAATTCGTTAAAACATGCGACTCCTGTCAACGTGTAGGAAAAGCAAGTGACAAAAAGAAGGCACCGTTGGTAATAGTACCTGTGATATCGGGAGTTTTTAGTAAGGTTAATGTAGATGCTTGCGGGCCTATGCCTACATCTACTGAAGGTAATAAATATCTTATTACAGTTATGTGCTTAGCATCTAAATATCCTGACGCCGTCCCGGTACCGGATATAACGTCGAAATCTGTTGTAAGTGCACTCTTGCAGGTATTTAGTCGGATGGGTTTTCCAAAGGAGGTTCAAACTGATCAAGAAAAATCTTTTATGAGTCGCTTAACCGTTGAATGTTTGAAGAAGTTTGGTATAAAAATTTCCATAAGTTCTGTTTACCACCCCCAGAGCAATCCTGTGGAACGGGTCCATAGGTCAATAAAAAGGGCCTTAAAGGTATTATGTATTGAAGCTAATTGGGAAGTACAATTACCTGCCGCTCTCTTTGCCCTGCGAACAGTAACGCATGATAGTACAGGATTTAGTCCAGCTGAATTAGTGTACGGGACCAACCTCAGAACACCTGTCGCATTATTGTATGAGAAATGGTTAGATCCTCAGGAAAAAGAAGATACCGTGATAGAATGTGTTTTCGAATTAATCAATAGGTTAAAGAAAAGTAGAGAATTAGCTACAGAGAAAATGGAAGAGGTGAGAGATAAAAGGAAGAAATGGTATGACAAAAATGCCGTGAAAAGGGAATTCCAGCAAGGAGATTCTGTATTAGTATTAGCAGTGAACCAACCCCATAAACTCGCTCCTCAATGGAAAGGGCCAGGAAAAATAGAGAAAAGATTATCAGAAACAAACTATGTGGTTAGTTTTGAAGGGAATCAGGAAGGGAATAAAGTGTATCACATCAATATGTTAAAACCTTATCATAAGAGACCTGAACTTTTGAATATGGTGCTCCTTGACAACGAGGAGATAGTTGAACCCTCGAAATTAGAGGAGGATTTTCCTTATATGTTAACCGACCCCAATGTGTTTGATTTTAATGAAATAATAGCAAAAGATAATCTTAAAGAAAGACTTAGTGATGATCAAATCCTGCAGTTGGGAAAGTTGGGAAAGTTTTCTGCTATATTTTCGAATATTCCAGGGAAAACAAATTTAGTCGAACATGATATCGAACTAATCAGTGACAAACGCGTACAGCATAAGCCTTATAGAATGACAAATCGACAGAATGAAATTCTTAAAGTCGAGATTGAAAAAATGTTAAAATACAAGATTATTGAACCAGGACCCTCTGAGTATACTTCACCCATGATCCTTGTTGAAGCACCAGGTAGGGATCCTAGGCCGTGTATTGATTACAGAAAGTTAAACGATATAACGCGTACTGAGTTCTATCCGATCCCCAGTATAGAGCAACGTGTTGAAACTGTTGCAGTAGCCAAATTTATCACCTTGATAGACTTAACTAAAGGTTATTGGCAAATTCCGCTGACCCCTAGAGCGCAGAAAATTGCTGCATTTGCTACAAATTTTGGCGTATATAGGCCTTTGCGCATGCCATTTGGGCTTAAAAATGCTCCTTATTATTTTAGTAAAATGATGAGCGAAATATTGTGCGGATGTGAGAAATATGCTACCCCTTAAATAGATGATATTGCTATTTTTTCTGAAACGTGGGGGGAACATTTACAACATTTACATGAAATTTTAGAAAGAATAAGAAAGCCAATTTAACTATTAAACCCTCTAAGTGCAAGTTTGCACAAGAAGAAGTGCAATATCTCGGTCACATAGTAGGTCGAGGAAAACGTTCTCCAACAGAACTAAAAATAGAAGCGATTCAAAATTTTCCTGTTCCCACAACTAAAACAGAGATTAGAGCTTTCTTAGGGTTAGCTGGATACTACAGACAATATATACCTATGTTTTCTGCTATAGCCGCACCTTTGACAGATTTGTTAAAAGGGAATAACAAAAAGGGTAAAATTGTTTGGAATGATGAATGTAATGAATCATTCAAAGCGTTAAAAGAAAAGCTATCTAGTAGGCCTGTGCTACATGCACCCGATTTTTTTAAACCATTTATACTACAGACAGACGCATCAGATCAAGGATATGGTGTTGTTTTAGCCCAAAAAGATGATAAAGGAGAAGAACATCCCATATTGTATCTCAGTAAAAAATTTACTGATAGTGAGCGGAAGTATTCCACCACTGAAAAAGAGTGTGCCGCAATTCTGTATGGAATAAAAAAACTGAAAGGGTATATAGATGGGCAGACTAAATTTTCAATTCAAACGGACCATAATCCCCTAGTATGGCTAAAAAATAATGCAGGTAGAAATGGTCGATTATTACGCTGGGCCTTAGCCTTGCAATCTTATAATTTTACGATACATCATAAAAAGAGAAGTGACAACTTAAATGTAGACTGCCTAAGTAGAAACTCTGTACATGCCAGTTAAATAGACTGGTTATCATTTCTTTTAAGTTGTCTTGTTATTTGATTATGTATATTGTATTTTTTTTAATTCATACTATATAGTAAATTGTTAGCTTTATTCTTACAGAGAAAAATTTTTGTTTTGGTTTTTCATATATTGTATGTGAATTTTTAAATGTGTTCTTTTTATGATGGCCTGGTTATGAGAGTGGAGAACCTTTGTAACAGTGTGGTTTAAAATTAACTGGTAAAATGTTGAACAATCTGTATTGAAACCAGAAACTGTGAACTGTGAAGGTTTACTTCTCCTGTGTTCGGAGAAACAAAAACTGGAGGCGGAAGGTGTTTGTTTGTAGCGAACGCCTGCTTGAACTTCTATTTTATCCTGCAAAGTTTTGTTTCCTCTGTGTCCGAGGAAAACAAAATCTGGAGGCGGAAGGAGTTAGTCTGTAAAAAACGCTCCTGAACTCTACTAGAAAGACCTATGATGCTCTTGACTAGAGAGAACGTCGTTAGCAAACTCCTCACACTACGAGTACTATAATTCATTTTAACACCTTATTTAAAGAACTGTGAATGGCAACGACTTAACTGAGAATTACGCATGCGTAAAAAGATGAGATTTCTGTCGGACGCCTGTCAGTGAGAGAGAGTGCTGGGAAGCTCCGCCAGCGAGCTGAGGTGTGGAGACTTTGTCGAGTGATGACGAGTACCATCTTCGTTAACGTCTCTGATTGTGTCACCAGCTCGGATATCTACTAAAGTTTTCTAAATGTATTAATGTTGTATCTGTGATATGTTGTGTTATTAAAAAGTGATGCATCACCACTATCAGTGTTGATTCCGTTCCCACTGAAGCATCCACGACGTCACAGCCTAATGCGTGAAATCGTATCGTTTCTTCCATAGCGTGAAAAAAAAGAGTTCCGTTTTATTCGGTAAACTATCATAGGTGCTTTTTACCCCATAAATATGCTGAAAATTTATTTCTTTCCCTACTTTCAGGAATCGAAATAGACTTTTACCAAATTGACTATGTGTTTATGCTTCTGATCTGAAAACGGGAGCATTAGTAAGAAAGTCATTTTTCATTCATTTCTCTCTGCACAAATTTTCTTTTGGTTGCACTATATTTAATAACTAAAATGCAATTCTAATCCATTTGATATCAATAATAATAATAATTTAATTTTTTCCCGTAGCGTGAGTAGAACTACACGAATCCAATAAAACATCCGTAGCTGAATTTAAATGCACACTCACAGTTTTGCTAAAACTTATAATATTTTTCTGGCATATGGTTTAATTCTGCATACACATACATTTATAAGCTAATCATTTTCCAAATTATCTTATATATCTGAAATCATTTAACACAGACGCAAGAGGAACAAACTTAACTTACTATCTGACAGACGTTTTGTTGACTAATGCAATTAACTAATCATGCAGTCCATCTCCTGCATTAATACCATCAAGTTGTAAAATCTCACTTTTATTAATGTAATAATATTATTCATAGTTTTATAGCAATCTGACTAATAGAGAAATTATTAGTTTCTACTTCTTCTTTCTATTCTATATTGGTTTAGAGAATTAAGTAAATTGAATATAGCGATATTTAGAAAATTTACAAAGACTAATAGTACTGTAATAAAAGTGAAACCCTTTTGTGGCGAACGCAAGAATAAATGCGTTCGAATTTAAAAGTATAAGACCAAGAAATTTTAGCTAATCTTAAAGGAATTTCATATGCGAATGCCTTTAGATCCTATATGCAAATGATAAACATTTGCTGGTCCGTGAATGAATATCTGGAGCTAGAGAGCATTATAAATGATTTTCCGGTCGGTGTATAGATGACAAATATCTGTAATTCTAAAGTACAATCTCCATTCGAATTTGATTCCGTCTACCCATGTCGACTGTAATGGTTTCGCTTATAGCAACGACATTCGTCACTAGTTAAGACAGAACGTGCAATTAGGCTAAATGAAGCAGGGTGATAACGTTATGAGTCTACATTTGGATCAAATGAATGCTGCTATTCAATAGTGTTGGCAGGAATGGTTGAATAGTGACAGGACTCAGCGTGAAGAAAGCAACGGCTGATCTACAAAGACGATAGAACGTGAGAGCAGAGCGACAATTGAGGACGGACGACAGAGCGATCTTCAGAGCAGCTGTCGCAGCGACTGTTCATTATCATAGATTCTATGCGTGACCATGATACCTCAGGCAGCAAAGATTATTATCTCAGACAAAAGTTCTGATCACACAAAGCTCACTGGGTAAGCCTCTCATCTGTATCTCATTCATTCATTCATATCGGTATTGCAGAGATATCGCGCGAAGCGCGATGTGTTCTGCTCAATGATATATACGCCGCGTGGGCATATGATAGTAGAAAAACCGGACAAAGTAAAGGGGCGTCGGAGATAGGTAAGAGGGGATGACCATGCGTCACAGGAGAGAAAGTCCAAGGAAAGGCTGGTATCGCGCAATCTAACAAGTGTAAAATGCTCGTGAACTATCATATTTAAGTGGGGAAATTTGCATTACTCATAATGTGTGCAGCATACGGTCTACTTCTCAACCTCTCATCTGTATATACCGCTGTATATACCCACACAGAGCTACCTCTCATCTATATATACGCCTAGACGCGTTTGTAGCTGTGTCAGTTCTTTCGAACTGGAATCTTAATAAAGATTTGTCAACAAAGTCCCGCTTCGAAATCAGCCACGATGACCTGCGGAAACATTTGTTTGGATGCGTCCTGGAGAGCAGTGGGATGTTGACTTGATTGTCATCCGTCCCACATCAGTTGAAATGAAATTAAATGAGGTGCCATCGTGGTATTCCTTTAACTCGGGGATTATGATGATGTACTTTTTGTGTTGCTTTTTTTTTCTTTTTTAGATGCCTTTGGTTCACATTTTATCAGGAAAATGCGAGGCCGTATGTACTGATGGTCTTCAAACTTGACAAATACTCATTTGGCTAGCAGGATTAAAATATTTCTCACCAATGCATCGCGCTTACGGTCTGATATAAATGTATTCTCTGAACTTCCCAGGATATCACAGTTCTAACTTGACAGTTGCATAAAGTTTACGAAGAATTTCGGCAAGAGATTATCCGCTAACTCTACAACATAATGGGAAGACTAAAACCGCTTGCATAATTGCTATATTCGGTTTGCCTTACTTTGATTCTCTATATGTAGCTGGTATCCCTTGAATGACTCAATTTCGCCATTGAAGTTTTCTTTTTCCATTCATATACTTTCCGTCTAACGAATTTCACTTCTTTCGGATAACCCTTTTTTTGGTGTGTATTTTTTTGTTTGTTTGCTTTTATTTTTGTTTGTCTTAATGTGTACATTGTGGTATAAAAACTTTTGAATAACATGTACAGTGTAGAATAGTCATTTCTACTGATTTTTATTTTTCATATAATAAATGCTCTAATCAGAAGTGTATTTTATTTTGAAATATTTTTATAAATATTAACATTACTGAAATTGGTACTAGTTAAATCGACAACATAATCTTCATTATAAACGATAATATGTGAGAAAAAAACCTTTGGACCTAGTTCTTCGTCATTTAAATAGAGATGTATACTCACGTAAATAAGAGAAAATTCATATAAATGATGTGTTAAAGCAACTGCAAAAATATTCAGCATCGAACAGAGTATTTTAATACAGAAGTATACTTACTTCTACACGTTAAAAATACATTTCAATAAGTCACGAAAGAAATGGAAAAAAAAATCTCTTTTTCTCACTTATAGATTAAAAAAGAAGAAAAAGAAAGAAAAAAAGGAATAAGATCTCTAATGAGCAGAGCTGTAACAGAATTGAATCCAGGAAAAGGAAACCACTTCCCCTGGAAATCACCGAGAGCAGTTTATATCCGAAAGGAAGTCCAAAAAATAAAGCTCACGGGAAACATCAGCTAATTTAGAGAGCAGGCCAACAGAAATTGCTCGTCTGCATCTACAGTTTTATCGGAACAAATACCTGGCCGACATTTTTATGGAAGGCTTCTGAAAACGAACGTTTCGCTTCCAAGTTCATAATTTTCGCACTTCTCTCTTCGACCGCTGAGAGGCGCTACGGATCACCCTGATGTTTCTAATCAACGCTGATGGCGCACGAATTATCGCGGTGTGCGGAGTGAGAGTGAAACTGATTAGGGCAGTTAATTTATTCTGAAATCATTTCTCAAAGTTAACCCAGATAAGCGCTTGAAAAGGTGAAGTTGAAACAAATGCAAAAACATGCAGAAGCGGTCAGGGGAATATCTAAATACCACGAGGATGCGACATTTTTAAATGTCTTTAGAGAGGATTTGAACTTTTGTGAAATTTCGTTTATTAAAAGTTGTATTGATCCACCTGTTAAGCAATAATCTGCATTTATAGCTCCTCCAGTCCCTTCCCAGTTAAAGGAGAGAAAGAGAGACATTAATGCTTAATAAATTCAATCTTATTAATTTGATACAGGTTTTTGGCTCGAAATATTCATTTAGGTTGATGGCTATGCTTTCGTCAGAAGCCATTATTTTACATCAACCAATAAATAATAAGGTTCATGGATATTTCTCAGATTTCCGAATAATTTTTCATTTAAAAGCGTATAGGTGCAGTGTAGTCTACTTTAAATAAATCTACCTAAAATGTTAAAAAATATCCCGTTTAGTCTAAATGGGATTATAAAGTATTTCTCTCACCTTCTTAGCATGCCTTCGTAGTGTAGTGGTCAGCACGCTCGGCGCGTAGTCGAGAGGCCCGTGTTTCGAATCCCAGTTAAGGAGTTGCTAATTTTTCCACTATCGGCTTCCAAACTAGTCTAATGACTCTACAAGGTAACTCTGTTCGATGTTATGCAAATTGTATTTCTTTCTTTGTACCGAGGAGCGGCGCAGACGCAAATTTGTTAGGTTTTTTAAGCTCGCGGTTAGAGCTTCGAGGTTGCTGTGAATTACTGGAGTTTCAACTAAGCGGAGGTTCTTCTGAGTTTGTGTTGGTAAGCCGCCACTGAAGTCGGAGTTTGTGTGGTCTTCGCCGTTCCTCAACTAACTTACTATTTGAAAGTCAATAAAGAAGTTTCGGTCAAGTTAGGAGTCTGAGGTTTTTTGGGTTCTATACTGAAGTAACATCAAGTTAATTTACAGTCCACTATTTTTAACAACGGAACGTACATGGTTTATGGTCCGTCAGCTACGGAGTCGCAGTAAATTTGGTGAGTCAGTGTTTTTTTTTTTTTTTTTTTTTTTATCTTTCTTATTAGATAATGGAATTTACAACGCTTAAGACTAAAAAGCGTGTAGCTAAAGCTAAGTTAAGTAAACTGAAAGAGAAAATTACCGTGACTTACGATTCTGCTGATGTTGATCAGTTAGAACTTTTTAAAACTAGATTAAATGACTTAATGACCGAACTTTCGGATATTTTTAGTAACATATTTGTAGTGTGTGAAGAAAAAGATATTGATGTATTTATAGAAGAACAACAGGTCATACAAGATACGGTTGATGAGTTAATTTTAATGCTAAACAGAGTTAAGAATGTTAAAGACATTAGTGTGGAAACTAAATCTTGTGAAATAGCGAGTATACGCTTACCTAAGCTAACTCTTCCTGTATTTAGTGGCAGTACTGAAGAATGGTTATCATTTTTTGATTTATTTAAAACGGCGATAGTGGATAATGACCGTTTATCAGGTGCACAAAAGCTACAATATTTAAAGGGTTCTTTAAAAGGAGATGCTTTGCGGATTGTTCAAGCTTTAACTATTTGTGACAGGAATTTCGAAATAGCGTGGCATTTATTGTGTCAAAGATTTTCACATAAGAGAGAATTACTTTCATCGTTATTAAAGAAAATCTTGTATTTATCAAATTTACAAGCTGAAATTCCTAGTCAGATATTAGCGTTAGCAGACACTGTAAGAGAGTGTGTATGTTCGTTTGAAAATCTAGGCTTCAAAGTGGAGCAATTCGCGGATACTATTTTAATGTTAATAGTACAGTTTAAATTGGATTCTTCGACGAGAGGATGGTGGGAAAGAACATTAAAGAGTGAGGAAATACCAACACTTAATAATCTGCTAGAGTTCTTGAAATCTCATGCCAGAACCTCGCAAGCAGGTAAAACGCAAGGTATTAAAAAACAAGTTACAAAAGACAAATTAACTTCATTGGCTTCAGATTCGCGCGCAGTGTACGTATTGTAAAGCCGGTCATTCAGTTTTTAAATGTAATAAGTTTTTAAATCTGAATGTTCAGGAACGCGTTAATTTTGTCAAGAGAAATAATGTTTGTTTTAATTGTTTGGTTTCAAACCATAAAGCTTTCGAGTGTAGAGGTACACATAAATGTAAAAAGTGCTTTAAAAATCATCACACACTACTGCATTTCGAAAGAGTTCAAAATGAACCAAAGGCACGTAAAGGAGTTACGAACAGTTCGAATGAATTATCAGTGACAGCTAAGCCATTTTTCCCTGGGCCAGAACCTCGCGCTCAATCGGCTGGGTCAGGGGAGAATATCGCAAGTTCTAGTCCAGTAATTAAATCTTGTGTTTCAGACTTTAATTTTCAGAGTGAAGTTTTATTATGTACGGCTGTTATTAAAGTGTTAGATTCATCGGGTGAATACCAATTGTGTAGAGCCCTCCTTGACCCTGGCAGTCAAGCAAGCCTGATTTCAGAAGATTGTGTACAAAGGCTAGGGTTAGCAAGAAGAAATGCTAAAGTTTTTATTTCATGTTTAGGGTCTTTGGATACGAAAACTAATGGGATTACGGAAATAAACTTCGTTCCGCATTTTCCGGCGAAAGTGTCATTTAAAACACCAGTATTTATCATCAATAGAATTATTGGAACTTTGCCGCATTTTACATTGGATAAGAAGTACGTTGAGGAATATAATGATTTAATGTTAGCAGATCCAACATTTTACAAAAATGGGCCTGTTGATATACTTTTAGGCGTAGATATTGCCTTACCTCTTTTAAAGGGAGAAATAATTAAAAGCGAAGAAGGTAAACCGATAGCTTCTCGTTCTGAACTAGGATGGATTATTTCAGGTAGTGTGAATAATTCAACAGTAATTAATCCTACTATCTATGTTAATAATATACAAGTGGAAACTGATCAGATGCTGTCTGACTTTTGGAAATTGGATGCTGTACCTACGTTTGACATGCTTACTAAATCGGAGAGAGCATGTGAAGATTATTTCAAATCTACATATACGAGAGAGGAAAGTGGGGTATATACTGTGAAATTACCGTTTCACTCTCCGCCTTCTCAGCTTGGAGATTTCAGACAATTAGCTATGTGTAGATTCCAAACTTTAGAAAATTCACTTCTAAAAAGGCCTCAGATATATGAACAGTATAAGGATTTCATGAGGGAATACCTTGAGCTGAGACATATGGAGGGAGTGCCTGAGGGAGAGATTCTTATTGACTCTACGTATTACATGCCTCATCATGCCGTATTAAAGGAATCGAGTACTACGACTAAACTGAGAGTTGTTTTCGATGCTTCGGCTAAAACGACATCGGGTCTTTCATTGAGTGATATTTTGATGGTTGGGCCAAGAGTTCAGCAAGAGCTGTTTCCAATTCTTCTACGGTTTAGAACTCACAAAATTGCAGTATGTGCCGATATAGAGAAGATGTTCAGACAAATTCGTGTCCACCCAGAAGATACAAACTGGCAACGAATGCTTTGGAGGGATAGTCCTAGTGAGCCCTTGAGTACATTTAGATTAGTGACAGTTACATATGGGACTGCATGTGCGCCATATTTGTCTACTAGAGTAATGAAACAACTTGCATTAGATGAACAAGTTAGATTTCCTTTAGCATCAAAAATTGCCCTTCGTGATTTTTATGTTGATGATTTGCTTTCAGGGGCACAAAGTGAAGAGGAAGCGAATGTTCTAGTTCAGCAGTTGAATGAAATGATGAAAAGGGGTGGATTTCGCTTAAGGAAGTGGATTTCAAACAGTTCAGCTATTTTAGAGAATATTACCGAGTGCTTACGAGAATCCAGTATTTCTCTTGAAATAAACAGTGACAAGAAAGTAAAAGTATTGGGAATTAATTGGAACAACTCTAGTGATACGTTTCATTTTTCGGTATGCATAAGTGATAAAGAGTTTACCAAGAGAACTATTTTATCAGAAGTAGCCAAAATTTTTGATCCAATGGGATGGTTAGCGCCAACAATAATATACGCGAAAATATTATTACAAGAGTTATGGAACTTACAGCTGGGTTGGGATGAACTTGTTGATAAGAGAATAAGTAGAAAATGGAAGCGTTTCTATCTAGAATTACCCTTACTTTCATGCTTACAATTTCCGAGGTATGTCTTGAGTTCGAAGGCAGTAGTGATAGATATCCATGCTTTCTGCGACGCTTCAGAAAAGGCTTATTGTGCAGTCATCTATCTCCGTACAATCGACCTTGATTCGTCAGTCAAAGTCAGCCTTCTGACATCGAAAACCAGAGTAGCGCCCTTAAAAACCCAGTCTCTTCCGAGACTAGAGTTGTGTGCTGCGTTACTTTTAGCAAACCTCTTACATGCAGTATTATCATGCATAGAATAGCCTATTAACAATATTTACGCATGGACCGACTCGCGGGTTACATTGGCATTGGTTTCGTCCGAACCTCGCCGTTGGCTACCTTTTGTGGCAAATCGAGTTGCAAAAATCCAGGAAGCTGTTCCCGGTATTCAGTGGAATTATGTCGCTGGGAAAGAAAATCCTGCAGACTGTGGGACCAGAGGTTTTATTCCATCAGAATTCCTACAATGTGAGTTATGGATGAAGGGACCGCAGTGGTTAAACGAATCCGTAATTCATGTACAGCAAAACTCAAATGTAGAATTAGAGGGTGAAGTTATGTTGAAGGAATTGAAAAAGAGTTTCAGTTCAAATGCTTCCAAATTTGAAGAGCCTAGTGTGTTTTCAAGATTTTCGTCATGGTTAAAGTTATGTCGGGTGTTAGCGTGGTGTTTAAGATTTAGAAATAATTGTAGCAAGTTACCTATAGAGCGTATAAAGGGTTATTTATCTACTGAAGAATTCTGTGAAGTTACTTCTATGATTGTTAGGATTCTGCAAAGAGCCGAATTTCCAGAAGAATTATTCTGTTTAGAATCTGGTAAACCCTTGAAGACATCAAGTAAATTACTGTCTTTAAGTCCTTTCTTGGATTCCGCGGGAGTAATGCGTGTAGGCGGAAAGCTCAGAAACTCTGCAGTTTCAAATAATCAGAAACATCCTATGATTTTACCTAAGAATCACAATATTACGCGTTTAATTATTAAGCATTATCATGACACGTATCTTCACGCAGGTACGCAGCTACTCACTTCTGTCATACGACATAGATTTTCGATTGTGAATGCTAGAGATATTATAAGAAAGTGTATAAACCAATGTGTTATCTGCCGTAGAGTTAGAGCGCAAACTGCAACTCAGCTAATGGCAGATTTACCCGCTTCAAGAGTTACTCAAAGTAGAGCTTTTTCTCGTGTAGGGATTGATTTAGCAGGACCATTTAACGTAAGATATCGTCCGGGTAGAGGAGTCAAAATCTTTAAGTGTTACGTATGTCTATTTATTTGTTTTACTACAAGAACAATACACTTAGAATTAGTTGGAGATCTTTCAACAAAATCATTCCTCGCGACACTTAAGCGGTTTAAAGCTCGTAGAGGCAAACCGTGTGAAATTCACAGTGATTGTGCAACGAATTTTGTAGGAGCTAATAAAGAATTAAGGAAAGCCTTTTCTATTGTTCAACGTGATGAACAGCTACAGGGTTATATTTCTTCAGAAAATATTAAATGGTTGTTTAATCCTCCCTCTGCCCCTCATTTTGGAGGGCTTTGGGAAGCGGGTATCAAGTCTATGAAACATCACTTAAAAAGATGTTTAGGAACACTTATTTTAACATACGAGGAATTTTTGACATTAATAACCCAAATTGAATCCTGTCTTAATTCTAGGCCTTTAGTACCAGCTTCAAGTGATTGTAGCGACTTGGAGGCGATAACACCAGGACACTTTTTAACCGGAGCGGCTTTAAGCGCTATTCCAGAATCTAACCAAATTCAAGAAACCATGAGCTGCAGTGACCGTTGGAGGAACGTGCAAAGGTTATTTCAACATTTCTGGAATCGTTGGAGCAGTGAGTATTTATCTAGATTGCAGCAGAGACCCAAGTGGTGCAAGGTACAACAAGACCTGAAGATTGGTGATATGGTTCTTATTAAGAACGAAAATCTACCTCCGCTACGTTGGAAATTAGGTAGAATTATTAAAGTGCATCCCGGTCTGGATGAGAAAGTTCGAGTGGTGAGTTTACGCACGTCTAATGGCGAAATAAAACGACCTATAGCAAAGCTATGCGCTTTGCCATTTAATTCTTGATTTAGAGACTTTAATTTTTTTTTCAGGTTTATGCAGTTCAACAGTTTAAATTTATTGTTTGAACCCCCTTGGGACTTCAAGGCTGGGGGTATGTTCGATGTTATGCAAATTGTATTTCTTTCTTTGTACCGAGGAGCGGCGCAGACGCAAATTTGTTAGGTTTTTTAAGCTCGCGGTTAGAGCTTCGAGGTTGCTGTGAATTACTGGAGTTTCAACTAAGCGGAGGTTCTTCTGAGTTTGTGTTGGTAAGCCGCCACTAAAGTCGGAGTTTGTGTAGTCTTCGCCGTTCCTCAACTAACTTACTATTTGAAAGTCAATAAAGAAGTTTCGGTCAAGTTAGGAGTCTGAGGTTTTTTGGGTCCTATACTGAAGTAACATCAAGTTAATTTACAGTCCACTATTTTTAACAACGGAAAGTACAAACTCAATAAATAGCAATCGAAATAATATTAGAATTTCGGAGTAGTATAAAGATTTCATAAAAATAATCCTCATATGATTCAAGTTATTTTAAAATTTTATTGCATAAAATACTTCAAAAGTACATACAAAGTGAGACTACATCGCTAAAACATCCATTTATCATATTAATTTTTTTCTTTGCTTTTTTGAATTGTTAAACCTTCACTCTTACTGAACCCTAGATTTGATACACCTGGTTCATTTTAGAAAATTTTAACGAGTAATGCTTTTTGATTTCCGTTTCAATATTATTCCGTTAATTTTCTTTATAATTCTTGTCTTGTTCGCCAAGATTTGCTTCTCATACTTTCTATGAAATTTCCCAGCTTTCTATACACTAATGGGTTTTTACTACGAACGAAGATTTCTTCTTTAAATGAGAGTATAGCGCACTGAAAACCAATAGAGTAATCAAAAATAAAATTCAAATTTTCAAAGATGCAGAAAAGGATTTTAAGAATAACCATATGTTTGTAAAAAAAGACTAAATTGCTATTGACAATCATTGAGATATATAAAAAAAAATTCAGAAACTGCTGAGTTAAAAATGTTATCCAAATTTGAAACATAACAGCAAAAATTCGAATTTAGTTTATCACATGTCCGAAATGCTTGCCATCAATCGCTCTGAAATGGCCCAGACGAAGAGTAAAATTCTGCAAAACTTGCTTTATTGTTCAGACATCGATGCTATCGATGACCTCAATGACTGTTTTGAGCTCAGCTATTATTTCGGGGTTATTTGCGTAAATGTTGTCCTTAATACTGCCTCACAAATATGGTACAAAAGGGGTAAGATCAGGAGAATATGGCGGCAAACTATTCCTATTCTAGTGGACTCTGGGTACCCCAAAGCCGGAATGCACTCTCCAAAATGTTCTTCTAGAACATCAAACACTCTATCGGTCCGATAGGGTTCGTGCTGCAGTCTACATAAACCACATCTTTTCGAAATCTGGGTCATCTTGGAAAAGATAATTGACATCATTTTCTAAAATTTTGACATAACGTTCATCAATCGCCGTGCCGGCAATTAATATCGCACCTATTATCCCGCGACCTGCCCTTACCTTCCAATCAGTTACCTGTTTGGGGGCGGAGCGAATTCTCAATCCCGAAATGAGGACTTTTCAGTTCCCCAAGTGTGGCAATTCTGCTTATTGACGTATCTCTCCAAATAAAAGTTGGTTTTGTCGCTAAACCAAACCATATTCACATACAATTCTTGTTTGCCAATCATACCGGCTATCGTGTTATCGAAACACAAGAACGCTATTCAATGGCTGATAAATTTGAATTTTTTAAGGAAAGATCTGCACGTTTCAAACAACAATTTCTCGCAAAGTCTCCAACTTGTTTTCGATTTGCTGTGAAACTTATCTGATCGATGTCCTTGGGCTATTTTGAAACACTGTTCATGCTTCCTCTGTATTTCCGGGTATTTTTACACTTGGTGCACCAAGTGTGACCAAGTTTTTGATTTTGAAACTCGACGATTTCAAAGCGAGCAATAGCAACACTATGCGGAAAGAGAAACATTTTCATCTCAAGCGCGCGATACTGTGTATCGAAAATCCTAAAGATATGCTTCATTTTAAAATTATTTTGCGATATTTCTGTTGAATTGAATTTTAAGTTTAAGTGTTTTAGTTTAAGTGCGAAGAAGATTATATTTAATAAATACAGGTAACACACAAAACGTTAAAAAAAAGCCCCTTTGGGGCGTAATGTAAAATCTCAAAGCTTTCAGATTTTCTTTTTTTTTATGTTATTTTTTTTACTAGGCCAGTATTTTGCTTTTGTATTAAAACTCTTCATAATAAATTAGGATATAGAGAGATAAATTTCTCTAAATTTAATTTAAATTAATAAACACTACTTTCCATCTTCCTGAATTAAAGTTATAGTATAATAAAAACGTTTGCTTCCCCAAAATGTGCACACTTTCATGTAAAGTTATTTTGAAAACATAAAGATCAAAGTAGTGGTAATTCGTTTCTATTTTATACTTACAGTTTAAACAGGCTGATTGCGTAAAGGCCGCGTAGTTTCTTTCACTTATAACTTCAATATATGCTGGTTTCCTTATAAATTCTTACATAAAGGCATTTCCCTGAAACTCTAGTGGTTGAATGGGGAAGATAAATAAATTCTTATTACTCTATTACTAATTATTCTTATTACTAATACATAGACTAGACAGTCAGTATTTTCTTTATAATAGAAGCATATAATAGGGAAAATTCCAAAAACTCGGATATTATTGACTAATTTATTGTTTTTCGTTTTGCTAAAATAAAAATAATTTTTAAATTAAAAAAAAAACGGCCATTATTTATCTTTCAACCCAATATACCTTGATACAGACTAATTTAATATTACAAGTACCGTAATACATCAGCAAAATTTCTTTGCTACATTCTATTTTAATAGTTATGTTTAACAGATTATAATAGTTATGTTTAACAGATTATAATAGTTATTATGTTTGTCTTCTGAAAGTATTATAAGGTTCTAGCTAAATTAATGCTACTTGAAGCTAGAACTTACTACAACTGTGAAGCGACAATTCGCTAAGTTCTATTGTATCAGTAACAACTCAAGAAGAAGAATTTTATTCTCTTAAGAACAGTTCACAGAATCTCTTGTCGTGTTTAAAATTACTCCGTCAACCCTGTTGACGATAATTTAAAAATATAACGTAAACTAAAACTAAATCTGAATTGAATAATCAGCCGAAGCTGCACAGAGCTACTTAACGCGCGGTTGGCTCTTCGCTAATACCACCGACGTAGAGTATCAGGCAATTAATATAGACAACCGTGAAAGAGCAAGTTTTATGTAGTAGCGAAACAACGTGGCCGGCACATGCTGAAGAACACAACAGAAGAAGGCAGAACACGCTGAAGTAACTCAGATCTCAGCTTAAACAGTAGCTTTCTGCCCTACTTTACATAACGCGCGAAAATGAAATCTCATTTTGGCAAGAAAGCATGGGTTGGAAAAGGAAAGTTTAAAAGTAAAGCTGCTTCCAAAGTAAAATTAACTATTAGGAAAATAAAATTATAATTAACAGTATATTTTGACAAACATTTCTTAACAACATTTGTAATTACATAAGTCTATTTCGTATGTTTTAACAAACCATCCTACAAAGTTTTAATGTGTGTGTGTGATTATGGCAAAGCCTCGAGGGCTATCTGCCTAAGAGGAGGGATGCCTTCGTGGAGGTCTTTCTAAGGGAGACTGGCTCGTATACACGTTACACATGGGGAGAATCACGAAAACGCCCATTACAAAGTTTTAAAAAGTTTACCTCTAATTTTATTATATTTTCCACGAACATGCAATTTTATGTAAATTGAAATATTGCTCATATTTTACTTCCATGTTCAAACATAAAATAAATTACCCAGAAACATGTTCAGATATGTAAGTAGGACGTAAAATCTTTTAAAACCCAACTAAGAAAGCGGGGAAAACACAAGCTTCCGATATGAAACTTGAATGGATCTTTGTTTTGAACTTATTGAATAATGCAGTTCCCGTACTCTCCAACTCCTACACTTAAACGCTCATCTACCCACCATACTTTTTCTTTCACTTCCGCTCAATTCGGTTATGAACTGAGTGACAGAAATCCTCCTCCCCCCTTGTGGAATAAAACTCCCATAACATCAACTCAATCTTTCACCCTCTGGTTATCACACGGAGTACTTTTCGGAAGTCCTCTGTGACCGTCTCTGACGCCATACAGATTCGAATGAGGCTTAAATCAAAGGAAAGAAGAGAAAAGGAAAAAAATCTTGCGTATTTGTTTTCGAGAGTCTATTCGTCTCATATATATTACAGGAAATGAGATAGACTTTTTCTTTCTTTACAGATAGTGTATTAGGAACAAATAATTTTGTTATTTTTTTAGGATCATGGCTAAGCAGTATAACTGGGGTACAAAGAAGTCATATATATATATATTGTATGCTACTGCGTGTATATGAAGTGTTTAATAGAATCATGGAGGATCCGTTATCTTGGTCCGAAATTGCAAGCATGGCCCCAAGAATATACTAATATAATATAATGGGACCAAGGATATATATTTAAGAAATATTTCATGAATGTTCTTATAAAGTTTCGGATTCCATTTAGATAAAAGACTAAACAATGAGAGCCACTTCACGAATCCACACGTATTCAGTTCAATTACTATATATGATATCGTTAAGAATGTGACTTAGATGGATAAATAAATATGCAGGTACGAGAATTAGAATATACATAATAATATATATACATAATGTACATAAGCTCAAAGAAACTAATATGCTATACAAAGACTAAAGCAAAATAAATGAACACGTAAATAATAATAACAAATATTCTGAAAATTTTCAGATTATACTACACCCAAAGGCGCGTTTTATCCATTTACACACGCATACACGTTTTAAGAGCTGCTTCAAGAGCATTTGGGTTAACGTCCCTTTGGGTTAAAAATATTTGAAAACAGCATATTTCTGGAATTTCTTGAGAAACAGACATTTTCACTCGGCGGAGATGAAAATGCTTTATTCCGCACAGTGTTGCCATTTCTAGCTATGAAATCTACTAATCAAAAATTCGTTAAACATTTACAAAATATGAAATAAATAATAAAACAAATTCGAAATTCAGAAATTAAAGAAATTCAGAATTTTTTTCATGAAAATTCGGGCTTCCAGGTGCCTAAATTCGGGTGAAGGACTACGTTATTCATAATTTGATGGCTGTATGTACCGTTGCTTTTTCCCCAACTCGAGAAATATGCATACATTCATGCAGACTCTTCATTATTTAATTTCTTTAAATGTAGTACAGGGCGATAATATTTGGTGGCAACAATTTGAAAAACTGATTCATCGCTTTCAGTGATTCGACGCAAAAAGCCGTTTCGAGAAGCGTACTCATTTTGCACCAACGCGCCTTTGGGCTATTAAGAGACAAAATACATTCTTATGGAAACTAATGCGAAGACTAAATTTAAATAGCGGTGATCTATTTTTTTTTTCAAAACATATTTGTCTTTTAAAAAGTTATTATTAACAAACAAAAAATAATTTTGTTTCGAAAGATGCTTATACTTTATCAGACTATTTAGTTTTACTGAGATTTTTTAAGAACATTATCATTGAAAATAATAAACCAAATAATTAGATAAAAAATTCTAAAGCTTGTTTTCTTTTCTCTTTCTCTTTTGAAAGATTTCAAAAAACATCCACTTTAGCAGAATGTGGCAGTCAGAAATTTTTTTAGGAATTATGGCTGTCGAAGAAACCAAAATGTACTTTTTGTATTCATGTATATCAATCTTAGCTTGTGATCTACCTGTGGTGCTTACAAAATCGGTTTGTGAATGTTTATTCTCTAAATTCGGAATTTTCCCTATGGCTTTAACTTCCATCCGAAAACTCCATTGATAATAAATAATATAGCTAAAAAAACGAAACCAATTTCCGGATCTTTCTTCATAAAACACACAAAAAAACAAAATAATTAATGTTTCACAAATTCAAATACCTGAAATGGGAATTCAAATATGGACAGAAACGTGAAGATGGGAAATCGAGAGTATTTGATACCGATTTCCTTCAGTCAGCTAAACTGTTTCTCAGCTGCTCATTAGTTGAAACTGTTTAAATACAAAATGAATTGAGCAACTTGTGCGCTTGTTAAAAGACCGCAGAATATCCTTATTTTTTGGAAATTTTTAAACAGGTTTTTTTTTTTTTTTTTTTTTTTTTTTTTTTTTTTTTTTGTTAAGGGCTAGGAATTTTTCCTAATGTTAGTGTCAGACTAGGATTGAAATTCATAATTTTAGAACTCATGTTTGCATGCCTATCAACGCTTAAGATCCCGAAAATACAGAAACATCACATTCATAAATTGTGTAATTCGAATATATCAATTTTTGTCTTATAAAATTCTCATCCGTTTAAGATAATATATTATTGGAAATTTTATATATTAACTAATCTTCTTGGTGTTTGAAAACTTAAACTCGTGTTTCATCATAATATGTATTGTTCATATTTACCTTATACCAAGTAAAAGTTTTGAAATTCAAGCGCACATCCAATTTTATTTATAACATTTGCTTTAGCAGTTCAGATTTTTTTAAATACTTCTTTGTTTTCTTACTTGCTGCTCTGAAGTAAATGAGTTAATGTACAGAAACCAATTTGCAAAGTGACCCCAAAATCCGTTTATATTTGAAAATTCAATAATTCACTAAATAATGCAGATATAGAGATAAAAACTGACACACATCCTTGAAATAGCAAGTAAAATGTACTTAAAACGGCTAACAGATGACGCTTCGTATAATAACAAAGAAATAATCAGCATAACAATTGGTTTTTAGCAATGACAATGTTCTTTATAACAAATGTTCAACATGAGAATACATATTCAGGAACGATACCTATATGGTCGAGGGGCAGTGTTGTAAACAGCACTCTACAGCATATCTGTAGGCATGGTGAGAAACTGCCGTCGGATGTTGTCTTTTAGCATCCCTAATAAAATCGGACGATTGCTGTAGATTTACAATCTCAGGTAACTCCACAACCAACAATCCCATGGATTGAGATCAGGAGACCTGAGAGGCCAGTAAAGAAGAAAGCGGTGGCTAAGCATGCGATCATCACGAAATGATACGTGCAAGAGATCTTTCACACGTGTAGCAATAAAGGGTGAAGCGCTATTCTGCATAAAATTAATACCTTCAAGCAGTTGTTTATCAGCCAGATTAGGGATGATGCGATTCTGTAACATACCAGCGTACCTCGTACCCGTCAAGCTAACAGTTCGAATCGCAGAACCCATTTCTGCAAAGAAAAAGGGTCCGATCACGATTGATGTGATAAAGCCACATCACACGGTGACCAACACCGGAGGCGAGAATAGAAAAGCGACAGCTGTGAACAGACTTATTCCTTCTTTCAGTAGAGCTCGTTTCATAGACGATTCTCATGCAGTGTCATTGACATTTTGCTGCCCAGCGCCATATGGTGGCCTTTTTTTTTCTTTGTTTCTTTCAATAAAAACCCATTTCATTTCAAGCATGTGTGTCAATTTTTACCTCTTTACCTATATTATTCCATGAATTATTGAATTTTCAAATGTTAACGGAATTTAGGCTCACCCTTTAGGTAAATTTGAACGTACTTTTATTCTTACAACAAAAGAATTTTATTACTATTTTACTTATTTCTGTTGGATTATATAACTAGCCATATATGTTATATTATTGTTTATATATGAGTTTGTTTATACACTGTTTAAAACCAAGGAAACCTTTACAAAAAATTTTTACTTTCTTTATTTACTAAAATGTTATTAGTTCCAGAATAAATAACTTGCTCTTCAATATTCTCTTGATATGTAATTGTAATTTTGCAGTAGAACTCTTTAGCAACTCAGCAACGCATAGCCAGACATTTCCAAACATATTTATAATATTGAGCTAATCTAACACCTAGAAATACCTTACAATTCTGTTAACATTAAGTTATGCTAACTCCTAAAAATATTTTTCCTTACATGTATTTAATTCTGAAATATTTTACCACAAGATGACTATGCAATGAAAAGTACGATGTGCATTGAATTAATGAAGAAGAAATAGTGATTTAAGTTTATTAGAGTATAAGATATTTCTCCCGTCTTCCTAGCGTGCCTTCGTGGTGTAGTAGTTAACACACTGGGCTGGTATTCCAGAGGTCCGTGGTTCGATTCCTGACGAAAGTGGTTTCTAATTTTTCATCTTGCCTGCTTCTAAAAAATTACCTGATATTACAAGAGAATAAATATATTTAGCTGCTAGCAAACTTTTAAAAGAAATTTACACTTTCAGCCATTCTTTTATTTGTCAAGCATGGAATTTATATTTTATTTAGTGCATAAGCTGTATATCAGTTTTTAATAAATGAAATACATTCTACTATCGAATATCTGGGATAATGCCGAGGAAGCTGATCACAGATAATTGAAAAACACGCTTAATCTGAGCTAATAATTTTCATGCAAATTGTACTAGTATGCGTTTATTTCTTAAAACATTCAGTAATTTTACTTTACTTTTGAGAACGTTTAAATATTTGTGGAATTTCAGTGCGTACTTTTTTAAATGCTATTTTATCTTTGTACTCGAATCCTTTTTGATAGAAGAAGTCCAATATAGTTTCTATCGAAGTCATTGTTGTGTTTGGACTAGTGAATTGCCAGTATCTACTTCTTGTACTTTCTGTATCAATCACTGCATGTTCTGTTCTTGTGATGTTTGAAACGATATCCGCATCACACAAGCACTGAAAACGCGGCTCCGTCGAATTGCTATCAAACTATTCATCGGTGTTTTCCTGATCGACATTTTTGAAGTACTTTACTACATTTTTTTAAGCATTTATTCAGTTGTTTGGCGTACACCTTGTATTAATTCCTCGACTTCCTCACAGTTAGAAAAATCTGATTTGTGGAACTTTAAGAAACTTTAGGAACAATCCCCATGATCGAATTTGTGCACATGTTTGCATTTTACACACTCTGGTATTTTTAACACTTAAGCGTTGAGTGTGCGCGCGTGAGCACCAAGCTCTGATATTCGCCAATCGTATAATCCCCATCCGGGTAATCAAGGTATACTATACAATAATATCTCACTTTACGCAATATTAAAAGTTATGCCCTTCTATAATTTCCTTACTAAATTCTTTAGTACACGCTTATTATTTAGTGCCCGCAAATGAAGACCGAAGTTTGGTATTTTTTATATCTTCTCTGGTTTAGAAACATGAATTGAGTAGTCAGACCTCTTTGTTCATTTTTAGAAAACCATCGGCATAGAAATAATTCCACTTTATACAGCATATGTATTTCGAAACTATTTTTATATGAAACTACTTCCTATATATCATGCGTTTATGCTAAACAAGTATGTTGTAGCCGTAGTTATTCTTTAATTGAAGAGCCCACCAGCGGCCGAGCGGTAAAGTCGCTGAACACTGGTAGTTCGATCCGAGGTTCGAATCCCGCGAACGGGCTGGCTGCATGGGTGTTTTCGTCGTTTTCCCCATGTGTAACGTGTATGCGACCCAGTTTCCATTAGAAAGTCCTCCACGAAGGCATCCCTCCCCTTAGGCCGATGGCCCTAGTGTGCTTTGCTATAATTAAATACACCACATCTTAAATTGAAATTTATATATATTTTTCTTAGAATATTATATGAGACAAGTTAATCCAATTTTTGCGCTTTTCTTCCTTTCACATACGCGTAATTTCTTGATACTGTAAAAGTGCTATTTTCCTATAAAGTAATTGGAGCACTGAAAAAGTGTTACTTTTCTGTTTTCTCTATTACTTTTCACTCCAGGAAGAATTTGTGCTTAGAGACAGATCATGTTCATGACATCCATTATAAAGTACGTCAAAGATTTTCAACTGGATACTATAGAGAAAAACTATTTCATTAGCAGTTTAGTGTTTGCCAACGAAATAAAGTGTCAGTAGTGAATTTCAGAGAAAAAAATGTGGACTTTTATTGGTTCTGCCCTGGGGCGTATCGAAGGAGGATCGGGCAACCTCAGGCATCTGATCAGGGAGTTCCGAATAACCTTTAAGTATATGTTCTTATAGCTAGTAATATAAAAAAAGGATGAAGCAAGAAAGCCTGCATTTTAAATATTAAAGTTTATTTTGGCAATGAACTTCCAAGAACCAGAAATTAACATTTATTTGCATTTAAAAACTTTTGTTTAAGAATTTTGGCATAAATGACTGTGTTTTAGTTGTTTCTTGTAATAGAAGATTTTCAAAAATGAAGCTGATTGAAAGCTGTCTTGAGACAAGTACGACAAATAAGTAACATCTTGAGACAAGTAACAATGAGGCATGCAAGACTCTTGGCAGTGCTTTCCTATGAAACTGGAATAGCTAGAAAGAATAATTTTGATAAAACTGTAAATAAATTTTTAGTAGTCAAAGTTTTAGCTTCTCTTATTGACAGAAAATTTAATATTTTTTAAAGCGTAATAAATGGAATAATATTAAGCTTTTTTAAATATGTGTTTGTGGTCTAGATTTGTTTTCTAAAGTTTTAAGTTTTTTTTTTGTTTTGTTTTGTTTTATTTTCCGTGTCATTTTAACTATTTAATTTAATTAAATAAATATTAATTATACACTTCTCAACTAGTCCCATCATAATTTTAAACTAGTTCCATCACTTTTGTGACAAATTCTTGCTAACAGGCTCTCCCTGAATTCTACTCAAAGCAGAGAGAAACAGTTCTTGTCAAATCGACTAAGCAATCTGCTTTTGGAAGGTTGTACACAAACCCAATACAACACACAAATTGCGAGACTCCTAACACTCTGGATTGCCCGACAAATTTCAAGCTATCTCATTATTATGTAGTTCGGTGCACGATTTACGTTGCTCACGAGAGTTAAACATTAATTAATGACAGTACAGGTGTTGGAAGTGCTTGGGCACAGCTTTCTGTGATCGATGCTACTCGACTGGACGGTTATTACAGCTACAAGGAAGTAAACAAATCAATTATCAGTTCTAACAAAAATTTTATAGTAGTTTTAAATCACGGAGATTGTTATAAAGTATGATCTGACATGTTGAAAAAAAAACTATAAATTCATATTTATTTATATACTATGTATTTGCAAAAAGTAAATTTAGTATTAATGAACTAAAAATAAATATTTAAAAACATCGTTTCATTGTAAGCATTGCGTTGTTTCATCTGCAGATCACCAGGAGATAAACTATTCCACTCACTCTAAATTATAGGATGTAAGAAATATATTTATCATGTTGCTAAAATGACTGTGACGAAAACGCATAGAAGGAACTTCTAAATTGCAAATATATTTTACATTAAAAATAATTAAATGGCTCGTACTGCTGCTGAACAATCCAAGATACCCGAGAACTTTCAATACTGGAGAATATGTGTTGCTATCCTTCGTAAAGAAATTCTTTCTTTTAAACGAAACTGTTTTAATGACTCCATTTCTAAAATTAACAGGAAAGACGACAACAGAGTTTACAACTATGTGAACAAACTGCAGACTAAAAAGATTGCCTCTACCAGAGAACAGTTGAAAATTGGTAGACGTGTTTTGAGTGATGACAGAGATATTTCCAACGCTTTTGATTCTTTTTATTCTTCTAGACAAAGCTTGAGGAGAGACTTCAAGACCTCAAGAAGTTTATTAGACGGGAACTTCATCACTTCGCCTCTTCCCTAAATTGTGGCCACGATATTTTTTATCAAGACTTTAACGCTCTCTACCAAAGATGCTCTGTTTTGGCGGTGTTTGTGGATTTTGAGGCTGATTTTGATAGAGATTGGCGACTCAAATGTATCCAGAAATTACAAAACCTGGATGTGTGCAATAATATGCTCTCTTGGATCAGGAGTTTTCTTTCACAATGTTTCTGCGCCACTCGTTTTGGTGATTAGGTCTCCAACTTTAAACAAAGCGAAATTTGCTTAACATAGGGAACTGTGATCAGACCTATTTTATTTAATATCTTTATTGATGACTATCGAGTAGCTTGACTTATGATGGACTGACTAACGCTGCCGTTTTTGCGGACGATCTTGCTATTTGGTGCTATGTATCTAAAGTGATCAATCCAAGCTCAATATTAACATGAATAAGTCTCTCTAGAGGCTGGTGAGCTGGAGTTTTGAGAATAATATAGCTATTAACTTGGGGAAGACTACTAGTCAGTATTTTACTTTAAACAGACAGGCTTTCACTTCTGACTTTGTTTATACAGGTTTTCCCTTGCAGCTTAATGGTGTTTCCATTTATCTGGGTTGCATCTTTGATAACAAATTGAAATGGGCTAAGAATGCTGAGTACGTCATCTCACAAGCTAGGAAGACACTCCCCAGTCTTAAGAGACTAGCTGGTGCTAAATGGGGATATGGCAGAGCTACCCTTAACACTACTTATAAGATTTATGTCCAGCCAGTTTTAAATTATTGCAGTGAAGTGATGGTCTCTGCCCTGGATAGAGTCTTGGGAATGCTTGATGTTTTCCAAACCCAGGCTTTACGATTGATCACTGGAGGTGTTAAAACTACTCCCGTGCCTACTGTTCATTTACTTTGTGACATAAAGCCAATGACTAATCTGGTTCCAAGGAATGCAGCTATCCTCATAATGCACTTACTAGATTCCCAAATATTTCTTTGTGGCGTGAATACAATTTTCAGAGTACGTACATAATCTAAAGACTCAGATGAACTTCATTCAATGCGTCCGGGAGAACTATCAATATAATGTCATTAAGGCCTATGAATTGTTATCTCATATAAATCTACTGGAGCTTATGGATCTAGATGTCAGATTGGGCTTGACTTTGAATGTGAGAAAAAGCGACCTATGCCCAACTGCTCTTCGTGCCAATCCCTTCGGAAACCATGCCCAAGTACTATGTTGGGCATGGTTCCCGATATCCTCGCTATCCTTCTGGTGATTGGCTTTATATCTACACTGATGGTTTCCTTTTGGATTCCACTCTGGGCCCTGGTGCTGGGGCCTTCTGTGATCTCTTTACTTTTTACCTACATGTTGGCTCTCATTAGAATCCATTTTGACGGTGATATCGAGGCCATCTATTTAGCCTTCAACAGATTTCTGCCGGTCTCTCTCCTCGGCTGTAAGGCTGTAATTTTATCGGACTCAATTTCTGCTCTTCATGCTTTAGCGAGTAACATAGGAAAACAAAGTACTCGAGTCCAGAGCTGCAGGGAGCTGTTAATCAGAATTCATACTAAGATTGTTTTGCAGCGTGTGGCATCACATTGTGGCCTTTAGGCCTTTGGAGATGATGGACCTTTTTCAAAAAAGGTACGGATATTCTCGGAAGCTCTTCCAGAGACCTATCGCTTCACTCTGCTAAACTTGAAATTATAGGAATTATATAAAAAAAATCTCTTCAGAAGTTGTTAGTGCTTCTGAAAATAAATCATGAAGAGTGCTATTGAAAGCTTACTGCGTTTCTGACTCTCCTCGTGCTACAGCTGTGGCCTGAGTTTTGGCCTATTGACTGGATGTGACTGCCTCGATGCTCATTTGTTTCGTTTTAATCTGACTTTATGTGTTTTGTGTTATTCTGGACCAGTCATAGACGCTGCTCATCTAGACGTGTGCTTTGCACTCAAGAGTTTGGACTATATTGTGTATTGGAGAGCTCATTGCCGAATGACCTGATGGTCAATGGCTAGGCATTTCGGCATTTCATAAATAAATAAAAAAATTTGCATATTTGTCAGATTTATATTTTACAGAAATGGATTTTGTTCTTATAAGGCATTAAAGAATTAATTTAAGCAGAACAAAACTTTCCATTGTGTTCATAAACTTCAGCCTTTTTCTATTATTTGTACTGAAAAAAATAGGGTACGTTTTCGAAAACAAAGCAAAGATAATATGTGCTTCCACAGAATAGCTCGTGAAAATAGCATGAAATTAAGGGAATAAACAATTATAAAGCCGATAAAATTAGAAAAAAAATTCCTTTCATTTTTTATCGATTAGTTTCATGCAATTACAATTTCTGCGTGCAGTCAGAAATACATTTTCGTAGTAAGTTCTTGTTTCGATTTGTATGTTGGTGATGTTTTCTTGCGGGGTATTTAAGCTTAGAGTACGAAAGTAAAGCATAATTTAAACAAACAAATGGATTTTTTTTTATTACTATAAGACGAAAATCGATTACTTTTCTTTAAATAAAGTTAGCCTATACGTTTCTGAAATGAAGCAAAGAATATTTTTATTAAATTCAGACATCAAAATGTTAACACACTGCGATGACTTAACTGATTTGTTGCTTTTCAGTTCTAATTTCAATATTTGACTAGTGAATTTGCATCTTTATTCTTATTTATTTTCCTTTCAAAATTAGTTGAAATGAATTATTTAAAAAGATTCTAAACGTATTTCTTACGTAGCAGGTAACAAAGATCCATGTCATTATGTGCACTTAAAATGCACAAACTTCAGTTCTTTGTTTGGAGTGCATTTCAACATAAAAGTTATTTTCTCCCTCCATCAAGCATACTATTGTGGTGCAAAGGTAGGCGTGTATCACATCGCTCGGCGCGTATTCAGAAGGTCCAGGTTCGAGTCCCCTGCGAGGGCATTGCTCATTTTTCTCATTTCCTGCTTAAAAAAAGAAACCTAATCAATCTATATTGGCGCCCGAACTAAAAAGGTAGTGGACAATCATTCGTCACCACTAGAATTTGGCGACTGGGTCTCCTAATCCTCGTTCGGCCATTAAAAGGGGAATATATAAGATATATTCTCCCTCCTTCAAACATGCCTTCGTGGTGTAACGGTAGCACACTCGGCGCATATTCGAGAGATCCAGGTTCGAGTCTCGGCGATGACATAGCACATTTGTCCCATATTCTGCTTCAAAAATAACTCAAAAAACTAAAAAGGAACATTGCATTTCATAAATACACGCTCTCTTAAGGGTTATGCTATTGTTGCAAATTCTTAAACTTCAGACCTGAATATTTTAAATTGCTTCACCAATAACATAATTTCAATAAACAGCGAAATAATACAGATCAAAAATAGAAACAGGAAAAAATTGAGTGTCAGATCATATGAAGTTAAAGCTAATATACTTTACCAATGGGACCATATCCTGTATCTTAAGTTTAAACTGGAATAATGATCATAATACTACAGTAGCTTGTTCCTTGTTAGAAGCATGAGAATGTGTGATAGTTTTTATATATGTAGCACTTTTGTTAGGTGCTAAAGTTTCAGCATATCATTGTATTAAAAATGCAAATATTAGTACAAATTTGAAAAAGAGATTGGTAATTAAAAAAAAAATAAATAAATAAATTATCGAAATTCTTCTTTCTCAAATTGGAAAGTAAATATAAGATCACTTGCCCTGGAATGCAAAAAAGTATATTTATTTCCATGCACACACAAAAAAATGGAATGGGAAAGATGGAATAAAAAATTCAAGTAATGAGTTTGCATAAAATCCAAAATGTGTAATTATGGTGGGAAACGTATCTGCCCCGTCCTGCATAAAACTTTTAATTAAACGATATTGTAGCAAGAACAAAACCTTATTCAAAATTTTCAACAATATCTTAGTTATGAAGGTGAAAAAAAGCATTTTTTGGGGAAAAAAGTGACGTAAACAAAAGGCTGAAAGCTATGCTGTTACAATATGCAGAGACAGATTCTGTGAATAGTGTTGGAAACAGAAATAACAAAATATAAGGATAAATAGCTTGAGGGAAAGTGCTCGGATTAAAAAAAATGATGTCGTGAGGGGAAAAACTACAAAGTTCGTTATAAGATTGTGGAATTTAAAGAAGCTAAAGGCAGTGATAAAAAAATACGTACCATGCGTATATAGAGTGAATAATAGCGCGCAGATTTACGAATTTTTTATTTTCATAATTTATTCAGAATTATGCAAGATCTCGTTTATCTACTGGTTTATTTTAAGTGGCAGTGTAGGTCAGTGAAATCTGAAGTATCTTAATGTGATATACTTTGCAATTTGCAATTATTCAATTTACGTGGTGATTTTAGTATGACACTATTATTATTCAATATATACATGAATTAGCTCAAATTTATCATCTTAAAATTCTGAATTAAACCAAACTAATTTTAAAATTTTGTTTTTCATCTACACGTAACATTAGAAACTAATAACGTAAATCTAGGTTATCATAATTATTGTTATTATCACTGATTGAAATTTAGGGTAAGAATATTGTCACATGTAAATTTTATTCTATCTTTCTGAAGATGTGAAGCCTTTTTATCACTTTTCACGTATTAACAAACAGAACTTTTCGATATTAAATGCTACATCTTAAGCAGATTTACAAGTAGCCTAGATATTAAAAGCTACATCAGGAACGTTCAGTTATATATATTCTCTTTCTTGCTTTTTTATACAAATGGAGATACAAGGGAGAATATTCGTCCATCTACAGAATCACTATTCGTAGCGACTGTAAATCACAGATTGTCACGAAACTCAGGACTGCAAAGTTAACGGCATGAAAACCTTTATTTCTGGTTTAAAATACAACGAAAACTGTTAACGATTAGAATCATCAAATACATATCTTTAAACACTTATCATCTAAACGCAGTTCATCAGGAACTCCTTTCCACGCCAGCAATTGTCTTCAGAAGCGGCAAATCGTTTTTGCTGATGGCACCATCCTTTTATACTGACGCACAATGGAATGAATGAACTTGCGACAGTAAGGTTCGGCTGGAAGAAAAATTCCTGAATATTCACTGAATGTTATTTTCTGAAACCACATGAAATCTCTAAACCTAAGTACCCGCACATATGTAGACAATGAGAATTCTCTATCTTTACACATTGTGTACATACAAGAACCTGACACTTGAAGAAACCAGCGGACATTGCCTGGGCAATGTGGACGTCTAACACACTCAAAAACAGAAGAGCCCTTGATAAAATAGAGAAAATCTCAAGTCACTGCCTAAACAGAAACAACCGTGAATAATATTATGTTTCAAATGTTCAGAACTTAAAGCAGATAACCAGAATAACGCTTAGTAATAATTAATTATGATGCTTGATTTTAAAAGTGGAGCAAAATCTAAATTTTTCTTACCCGAAACCTAAGGAATTCTTAAATTTATACGTTATTTAAAATTTGGAACCACCTGGATCTTTAATATAAGAAAGGTAACCAGAAAAGTAGATTTCTTAGATTTAGAAAGCTTTAATACTGATTATAAAAATTTTTATTGATGTTTAGTTTGAAACAAATTTTAAAACACACGTCTCAACAATAAATTTAATTTATTAATAATATATAAATTAAATTTATTAATAATATATAAATTAAATTTAGCAGATAAAGTGCCTATTTAAAAAATCTTAAATTTTGATGCTTGTTTACTTAATATAATGTGACAAAACATAGCAAAAAGTGTTTTTCTTAATCATTATATTGATACATTAGTTTCTTTTTTCTAAAGCAGGAGAGATGAAAAATGTGCAATGCCCTTGCCGGGACACGAAGCACGGACCTCTCGAATAGGCGCCGAGATTGCTCACCACGAAACCACGAAGGCATGCTAAGAAGGCAGGAGAAATACCTTACAATTATACCAGAAGGTTTTAGAATTAAAATAATAGTAGAGGGAAGAAGGTAACTTCAAAAGATTACCAATTGGCTAAATGATTACAATAGATGTCTACAACAATGTAGTCTTCGTAAGCCAAATAAAACTTAATTGTGACTGAGATATACTACTATTTAACAAGCTTAAAATGATTATTTACACGCCAAGTTCTAAATTCTAGCAAATTCTAAACTTTAATGACGCGTATTGCGTTATTTGTATGCTATGCGGTAGTGAGCAGTGTTAACATGCAAATAATACAGCCAATTTGAAATGCATGTAATGGGAAATTCTATACATTTAAGATTTGAGAGATTTGAATATGCAATAACACACGAGAATTTGAATTCCGAAACTTTTTCAAAACGCGAGGTTTCGAATATATCCTCTCTACCGGATTGATATGATGTTCATAAAGCTTTATATGCCATCACATTTTCTAATTTGAATTGAATCTGTTTATAGTTATATCTATAGGTACGTAATCTCCATACCTATAAGAATAAAATAAAATCTATGCGTTTTATTTCACACTTTGTGTTAGTTCAACGATTTTGCAACATCACAGAAAACCAATTAGAGAATTTGTATCTTTAAAATCAAAATCAAAACTCTTTTTTTCATGGTGTAAAAATATTTAATTTGTTTTGAATATTGTGTTTTAGATGGGAAATTGTTAGAATTTCTTTTGTACTCTTCTTTGCAATAAATCCTGAGATTCCCTACCTATATGAATGCTCAGATGTAAAGATTTCGAAAGTAATAAAATTATTACAGAACCAATTATTCGTCTTCAAAAAGTTTACAAGTAGTTGATGAAAATGCACTCACATTTCTGCGTTTCATGATCCTAACTTAAAATTCTTGATTCATCGATAATGCTTTTATTTCCAGGAAATTTCTTAGGAGAAAAAATAAAAAAAAAATTAAAGTAATATTTCGCTAGCCGAAAATGATTATTTAATCATGAGCGCTTTCCTTAATTAAGTTACTGCCCCAAATAACGTTAAATCTCCTATCAACTGGATCTTCAATGGATAATTAACGGCTTATTATGACACATTTTCTGCATTAAGTGAATCTTATGAGTGATAAAAGGGTATTAATGGAAGTAGAAAATAGCCCTCAGTTCGAGAAAATTGGATGAAAATGTATGCTCTGCTATAATTATGGATTTAGAATAATAATCTCAGACGGAAAAAGTAGCCCGCGTAGGCTGCTATAAAATGAATAATTTTTTTTTATCCAGAAATACACTTACGGATAAAAATACATTTAAAATGCAGTTTTGTGGCAATCTTTTGGAGAGAATTAGGTTAAGACTGAATTCCACAAAGCACTTTAATCATAATCTTAAGTCGTTAAAAAAACACGCAATTTTCAATTTTTGGCATAATGTGATATTTATAATAAATTTGATCGGAAACTAGAAATATGCAATAAAGATTCTCATTAATTTATAGCTGAATATTACGATCATAGAAATGGGTATTTCTTACTTTACACACACACACACACATATATGTATATATATATGATAAATCAAAATCTTGAAAATCGGAAACGAAAAGAAAATGCCGTATTAAATATTTATTTGAAAGTTAAACTTATTTTATCCGTGTAACGAAATAAACTGCTAAAACGTAAATTAAAATTACAAACTGAAAATAAAAATTTTCATTTCAAAAAAGAATAATTATAAAAAAGCGAAAATTTGAACATATTAAAACCAAAACAATAAACATTTGTTAATCTCCTTTGTTTAAAGCTTCAAACCGAACTTGTCAAGGGAAAAGTGTTTTGAAGCCCTAAACCAAGTTGATTAAAAAGGGACAAAAAACATGTTTCGTTCCAATGAATTCCCTGAGACTTTAAACCGCTTTAAATTTATCCAAGCGTCTTTTTAAACAGAATACATTCAAAAAGTCTCAGAAATCTTTTTTTCAGAAAAAGTTCCATGATTTTTTTTTTTATTTCTGAGTTTGCATTATTAAAAAGGTACAAATGTCGTTTTTATGTTACCTGGTATTCATTCTTACTTAACATGACATTAACCGTGTCTTCACGAAAACTTACTACGTGGCAGGTCTGTGCTTAGCAACACACTATTCGGATTACTGTCGCATTCGTTAGTTACAGAATGCATGCTGATTGTGAACAAAGAGAAAACCTTAATTTCTGCGTAAAGCTCGGGAATAGCCCTAGTGAAACGTGGAACATGATTAGGCAAGTATATGCACGCAAGACACTTTCAAGACGTCGTGTTTTCGAGCTGCACAAAAGGCTTCGTGAAGTCAGAGATTCAGTGCAAGATGATTTCGTCCATTTGTTGCACATACCGATGCAAACGTGGAGCGTGAAGACGAAAAAAGAAGAATTTCTGCTGAACTGTCTGATAGAGCCAGACGTGATACATTTGTGTCAAAGATTATTGTGATTTTTTATTGTTTCCGTTAAGTGAAAAGATCACACAAAAGAAAGCTTCACCAAGATTATTGAGAGACATCCAACGGGCTTTGAAAAATTATCTTGCAAGCATCGCAACTGGAGATTTCCCTGCTTGCTTCCAAGATCTCCAGAAACATTGGCAGTTGTGTATAGATAGTCATATATATATGATGATGATTTGGGAATAGGGGAAAATAGATTTTGAAGCATACGTAAATGACCTGTAATAAAGATAAAACTTAAGTCGTGTAGATGCAGTAAGACGCAGCCGTAGCAGATTTAAGTCACATTTATTTTATTGTACTTAAACAATTTGTGGTCACCATCAAATTGGCACACTAATTTTGCTTGTCCCAGATGACAACATTTACATTTTTTGATAATATTGTGGAAAGCAGAAATCTACGGGGCAGCATCGTAGCAACAACAGGAGCGGAAGCAAAGTGATTTGTTTTCAGAATGAAATTTTAATTCAGAATGAATTAGTTTCAGTTGACTTTTCATTATGCAATAAATTTTCGTCAGAGCGTTATGTAAAGGCCATATGATATGTATTTATATAACCAACACAGTTCGGGGAAGTTTACTATAAGCATTTGATACTTTTCGAATAGCGAGGGAAAATATTCAAATTAAAATGAGGAGTTACGTCTATATTATTGCTTTTTATAATTTTGATTTGCATACTTTTATCTTACATATATTCAATTTATATATTTTATCTTACATATATTCAATTTACATATTTTATCTTACATATATTCAATTTATATAGTTTATCTTACATGTATAATCGTTTTCATGTTTTATATATACATATATATTCTATTACTTTTTCCTCAGATAGATTAATCAGGAATTCTATTCCTTCTGAATAAAACTATTCCATATTTATATATACATATAAATACATTATATATATATATTCATTTATATGTTCTAGTTATACATATATATTTTATCTGTGTGTGCGTTTATATATATATATATATATATATATGCATAAAATATTTGTACTTACAATTTTCTGAGACAAAGCTTTATTCCAAAAATATGTCTCAAAATCTCATTCGCACTATCTAACACTAAAATATGTAGCTAATAATTTGTCACTTAATTTCTACAGTAAAGAAATGTAATGTTTAGTTTGTACTCAGATCAGAGTTAGTTTGGACTCAAAGCGTGATAATTTTGTAACTTAAATATCTCTTTTGTCAATTTGAAAATATCAAGCTTATATCGGACATCAACCACAACTGAGGCCTTCTTTTTATTTACTTGTGTAACAGGTTCAAAAATCTAATTTCATAACATATACATGATTGTGTTATATTCTGATCAATACCATACATACTTTTGCACTTTCAGCAAACTAAAGAAAACATTTCTTCTCATTTTACAAAATAAAAAATTCACCGCTTTTTATGTAGATATGAAGTTGAGATAATCAATGCAGAGATTCAATTATCAAGTTAAACCAACATTAAAAAATTTATAATTTTTTCTTGTCTAAATATAAATCTTCAAATAATTTGCTCAATTTTTTTAAAGAATAACTACAAAAGAAATAAACGATTTGACAAGCTCGTTATTTTTTAGTTCTAAATAAAATATTTATATAAAAGACTAATATTATAATTGCCTTATTCGAGTAGTTTGCTTTGGTGCACTACCTCTGCATATTGACTAATTAATTTTCATTACAAGTGCATATATGACTGTAGTCTGTACTTCTGACAATATTGCTCATTAAATCTGGACATGTTAAATATAAAAGATTAAAACACGAAACTCAAATATATAAAATTGTATAACATAATGCAGCTAATTAGGGTAATAAGGGCTTTAAAATATTTCACAAGCAAAATATGTTGCAATACATATAACATCTCATCAAACTCTTTATTTTATATGTCCGACTGATGCAGAGCGAGAAATAGCGATTTTTGTAGCAAATAAAAAAATATAAGAGAAGCTGAAATCATTTTAAAATACTTGCTTTTTATGGCTTTAACAAATAAGGTATATTAAAACAAAAAATAACTTTCAGTTGTAGTTCTTTAATGAATACTAACAATATTTATTGCATTGTTAATATGAATATTTTAGTTTGTAATACTTTAAATGAATATAATTTAGAGTTTCAGTTTGGTTTATTCGCTTATGGTAAAAGTCGCGTGAGTGATTTGCTTGAAGAGATGGATGCTTGCGTGGAGGTTCCTTAAGGGAAAATTATTCGTGCATTAAGTTAAACATGCCCAAGCCAAGAAAATGTTCATGCATCCCTGCCCGTTCGAAACTCACATCGATTTACCAGTGTTCAGTGACTTCACAGGTCCGCTGCTGAAGAGGTGAAGAGTTGCATAATTGCAAAGCACATGTGTGGATAGCACATGCTTATGGGTATACTTTACAAGCATAAAATATTTAATGTGGACACCACGGCCTTCCTTGTACGGCCTATTAAATTCCACATATTTTTGCTGCATGTAATTTAATCTTATTTCCTCGAATTTCATTAAAGACACATTTCGCATTCAATCAAATCAGTTCTCACTTTGCGGCGAGGCAAAAATGCGTAAAAACTCAACACATCTTCATTAAGATTGTAAAATACAGGAAAACATAAAACAGCCAATGCAGTTAAAAAGACTTAAAACAATTTATACAATTAATATTAGCGTTTATACTCAAAAACAAGCAATTCGGCCTACTGGCAGGAAAGCAGGTTCTTCAGTGCACAAAACTGAAAGTTTGCTTTTGCTCCCACTCGGACAAAAAGACATTGAATTTGGTGCAGAAACCGATTTAATTCACTATTCCAGTAAGAGTTTCAAATATAAGCAAATGGCGACTTCTTTAAATTTAGTAACACTTTAAAAGCTTGTAAATTGTTGTGTAAGGATTATGTTAATTTTATTAACAGTTAAAATTTGAGTTAAACTTCCTTTCCTATCGATTCTTACTTCAACTTACCACTTCCGGCCAGAACGTAGTTTTAGAATCACGTCTGAATGTTAATGAGGGAGTGCGATATATAACCGCGAAGTTCTACAGTCTGAGTGAGAGAGATATTCTGGCTGCACGAGTCCGCCTTTTTAAGCTATTCTCTCGTAAGCTATTATTGCGCTCCGCCGTACTTTAGGCCATTGATAGCTTTGCAGTCGATTAACGTTAAAATGGCAACTCTGTTAGAATCTTGGTAGCTTCGGCTATATCTCTTTAGTTTAGTTTAATTTTTAGTTTCTTAAGTTCAACCCCAAGAGTCGGCTTTATTGTACAAATCCTGGACGGAGTTTTGTTAATCTTTAAACTGGAATAATAAAGGGTTATTTTACCCTTCTATCTTGTTGTTTCCTGTCACAGGAACTCAAGCGATTAATATTTCTCTTAAGTTTAACAGTTCTTAAGATTCTTCGCTTCCAGCAGTAACTTAGAACTACACAGTGGAAAATTCTACAGTTGGCAATTCAATAATTATTGGATTCAAATTAACTTAAAACAAAAGAATCTTAACCGGAACGTAAGGATAATATAATTCAATCACCTTTAAAGCAAAAAATGCACAATTTACACACATATTTAAAAAAACTGAGCTCGCCGAGTCAGGTAACATGGTGGGTATACGTATAGATACAGATATATATAATTATATAAATTACTAAAATAGCACGACAACTTGAATTAGAGAGACCTTAGTGGTCAAGAATTTTGCGTATTGAGCTGCAATTTTTTTTTAATTAATAAGAGGAACGTTTAAAAGCTAATGCTAAAAAAATTGACACTATAGTTCCTATAAAGCTATCTCGTAAAAACTAAAGGTAAAAATCGCAAATCGAGTTGACTTCAAAATTAAAAAAGGGTGATAAAAATACATAAATTTAAACGTACAAAGAATTTAAAAAATTAAATACCTTTCAAATACACAGTAAATATGTACAAAAATATGCAATAAATGGTAAAATAGCTCAACTCGAGGTTTGAGCCGGATTTATCAAGGGAAATGCAGCTCAAAACTCGAATTAAGATAATACCTACAACGCGTTTCGTCAAACGATAATAATTGAGATTATAAACGCAATTTCACTACAGAAAATTCCAACTCAACAATCTAAAAAACGTTTAGCAAGTCTCAATTATATCGCTCCTTTTTTAGCATTAGCTTTTAAACATTCCTCTTATTAAATTACTTACATACATTTATATACATTTGGTGCGCTCGATTACAAACAAAAACGGGAAGTGCACAACTACATGTTAGAGCAGATCCCTATATAAAATTTCAACGTTCTGAGGCTACCAGTATTTTATGTTATGAAAGATATATTCGTGATGTACGAAAAAAGTATCTTCTGGATACATTTTAAATTCATTTTATAATCCGTTTTGAGAACGAGAGCCCTTTGCTGTGCGTACATACGGATGTCACGCAAAAACATCGTTCAAATGGATTCGAGAGCAGTCAAATGCATTTAAAATATGATACCCGACATTTTTTCGCCATTAAAGTACTTCCTTTATTTTGCATAAGGAAGTAAAAACAAAATCGCAACATTTAGTATGTATATTTTTAAGTGTAGTTTATTTTAAATGTGTAAACAATATTTTTTAACAAAATGTACCAGAAGAAACTTAATTAAGTATTTTAGAATTATGGAAAATTAAATTCAGTCTAAATCGTTTAAATTATAAAAGCAAGGGTTGCTTAAATATATGCATTTTAACAATATATTTACTCTCACCATTCATGTTACCGAACACCTTAGAATTATCGTAACTCTTTTACTTTCAATTTTCCTTAAGATAGAAATGTTAGAAAATGTTTTTAAATATCACATTAAATGTTATACATGCTGCTTTTCACATTTTCGCCTTTTAAACATTGTTAACAACATGATAGGTGAGATACACGTTAAATGGAAATTATATTGTAATATAATTTTAGTATTGTAAATATAATTTAATATGCTTTAAAATACCAAGATAGAATTAGAGCTGGACTTTGTTTCCTCGGATGATCACTTTGGTATAATTTTAACTCTCTTATTTCTGACTAAACAAATTGATATCTTATTCATTTATTATCAAACAGGCATAGCTTTTTTCCGCCACTAAACTGCACTGAAGCAAGCAAATTAACAATGATCAGAAAGTTCATTTGCTTACGAAGTACAATGACGTGAAAAACGAACTGAGCATCTCATTGCTTCCATAAAAGTAATGTAATGTTGTTTCAAAAGAAAAAGACCGACCAAAATCTACAATACAATTAGTCGGAGAAAGGTTATAGAACAGTTGATTACAACTAGCAACTAAATTCACACCCTAACAACAAAAAAAAAAAAATTCTTTGCCGCGGTAAAATAATGTTGGCAGTCACTAGCTGAAAAGAGGATAAATCACTGTGGCTGAAACGGAAATGGAAAGAAGCTTATTAAAAAAAACCTAGAAGACAAGGAAATGAAAACTTCGTCCCAAGTTCTATTACGTACTTTTTCCGTCTTTTAATTAATAATTTTAGGGTATAATTTAACATTCATTTCTCCCTTTCCATGTTTAATTTTCACTGCACTCCGTTTTGGATACGATTATTAATTTGGCTCTTTCCTTGCTTCCTAGATGGAAGATATCTTGTATTTGGGGAAAAGTAAATAGGGAAACTAATGAGAAGCTAAATTAATTAATTTTTTTTTAACTTTTCGTTTAATTAACCAGTTTTCTTATTTTTTTTACGCATCTTCATTCCTTTAATTCGTTTTCAACAAAGTCTGTAATTTATGAGAACTGGGAAAACATATGTTTTATAAACATATGGGGCTTCCACCCTATTATTAGTCATACATTACTATTTCTGATTAATAAATTTAGGTAAAATAGGAAGTTACCTGATTTTTATCGATAACAGTATGAATGTATAACTTGCTATTTTCTATTTTTATTGCTACTGAATGCTTTTCCGAGTGATGGTTTTTTTTTAATTGACCCATTCTGTATTTATGTGCTTTTTTACATACTCATATCTTGTATAGATGTGTAAAGTATCCCGAAGGCATATTTTGTACATATGAAGAAATCAGTTTAGAACAGGAAACCGGCAAATAAGTTCGCTTCAACTGTCAAGTTCATACACAAAATGTTAAGGATATTCTCTCACAGTCTTATTACTTACTCAACATGGTTTATGAAATAGAACAATTTCCTGTAATTTTTGCATTGGTAGACTCTTGAACTAGAATTCCCATACTTAGGTTTTTTCAGTTTATCTGAAATTTTCAGATGGGCAACTGAACACCCTCTCATTTCCTTACTAGATATGTTCTTCATAAAGACTCACTAAATATAGAATTGCGTAGGTTCGGTTTTCGGAGAACGAGTTGGTTGTAAAGGATTTTCGTGATTTTTTCTATGTTCGATATGAGTATCATACGTTTTCCCTCATAAGGTACTCCATCAACACACCTCTTCAACAGACAACCCTCGCTATTCTACCGTAATCAATCTATATGTATAATTTCAAAATTGAAACTGAGCTAAAGGGACGAAAATGTTCTAAGAGTGAATGTAAATAACATGGAATACAGTGTCTGACAGGTATTACTTAGTATTCTTTAAAACGAGTGCGAGACTGCTTTTAGAAATAGGGACGATATATAATTTAACGTATACATGTACAAAAGAAATGTTTTGCTCGGGACAGCACACTCTACAGTGCAGTTCGACATTTATATTTTCAAAGATGCTTTTCGTGTTATAATTTGTCACATTATATATTTATAAAAATAATCGCGTCCGTACTCTGTTATTTTACATTTAAATATTGCTTTATCGCACAAAATGGGAAGTATCTCTGAACAAATATTAGTCTGAGTTTTGAATGCAGGATATTCATTAGCAGAGTTAAATTTAAGGAAACATCAAGAAGTATATTACCAGAAAATTTTATATAAGAAGTACAAGTTAAATGAAATAATTATTTAAATATATAAGCAGTGGTTGTTTAACAGTTCATATTTTCAAGATATGCAGTTAAAAGTGTTAGAAATAAAATACTATCCATTAAAAATATACGAGGAAAACATTAACAATTCATACGTACTAAATATGTAGTCAGAAGAGTTAATATAAGAAAGAAGAATTAACAGAAACTGGGAAAAGATGATTAATATTGCTGGCAAAATGGGAATTATAACAAATCTAAATCTAAACACGAAAAAAAAAAAAAAAAAAAAAAAAAAAAAAAAAAAAAAATTGCTTAGTAAGGTCGATGCCATGAAAAGTTTAGTTCAATTGTCTGAAGATAAAAAGGGTACAATAGAATGAATAAGCAAATTTTCTTTTAACTCCTCAGATTTCCTTCAGTGTAATTAAAAACGGCGGTGAAAGAAATATTAAAACATCTTCTCAACTTTATACTGCGTTATTTATTTGCCTTTTTGTTTACATTTGTTTGTCGCTTAGTGCATATAAGCTATCGTAATGTGTAGGACATTATTATAGAATCGCTGCATTGCTTTCGATAAAGTCCTAAAGGATTTCCTATCGCTTCATGAGAGTGATGAATAGTAATTTATTGCTTAATAAGTGTAATTTTTTATTTAATTAAATCAATTCATTTTCTTAGCAATATTTATTGCTTAATAAGTGATGAAGAAACAAGAACTATGTTGCTTATTCATCAGTTATTTAAAATTCCATTTTTATATTTTGCAATTCAGTTTTTTCTGCACATTTAGTCTATGTTCGAATGGCTGTTATCATACTGACAAGCATTTTTATGTTTCCAAAGCAATAAACACTCAAGCAGTATCACTCACTGACATTATATATTTTATGATCTCCTGAATAAATAAATTTAAAATCCTTTGTGAACCCTAAAAGTAATTCTTGCCCATCGAGTGTCTTCTTTTATATTACGCCCAAAGAGGATTTTTCAACGTTTGTGTTACCTTTATTTAATAAATATCATGTTTTTTGCATTTAAGACATACAATTAAGTTCAACATCAATATCACAAACTATTTAAAAAGAGCATATCTTTAGAATTTCCGATACACAGTCTCGCGCCCTGGAGATAATTTTTTTTTCGTACAGTGTTGCCATTGCTCGCTTTGAAATCGTTCAATTTGTTAATGAAAATCAACAAGTTTTACAAAATATGAAACAGATAATAAAACAAATTCCAAATTTGGACTTCCAGATGCCCATATTCGAGTAGACGACTATGTTATTCAAAATTTGATGTCTGTAGGCACCGTTGTTTTTTCATTGCTCGAGTAACATACAAATATTCATGTGGATTCTTCATCAATTAATTTATGTAATTATGATGCAGGGCTCTAATATTTGGTGGCAACAATTTGAAAAATGAAACGCCATTTTGTAGTGATCGATGCAAAATGCCAAAGCTAAGTTAATAGTCTTCCTGGACAAATTGGCCCTTTGAGCTAAAAATTAGTTGCACATTATAATACAGCGTATCATAAATAGGATAATAAGTCTAAAACAAAATTAGGCGTTACGGTATATTGTAGAGAGAAATCGTGAGTAGTATATTAAACCTCATTTTCTCATGTGAAGAATCACTCGACTAAGCTTGCCTCTGTAACCAAGAAAGCCCTAAACATGCAAACATAATTACAATAAAAGTTTCATGGCATAATAATAATGTAACCATGAAATTGACGAGATGGGATTTTAAAAGCACATTTTTTGTTAACTTATTCCTGTGACATTTGCGTTCCATTATTCATTAAGATACTGATGTAAGTTTAACGTATAGTTATTAGTTATTGTCATGACTCTTTAGCTGTGAGAAAGCGGAAAAAATGTCTGATTACAACGGGAAGCATCAAGAAAAACAAACTACTAAGAATGACTCTCAGCAACACCTGATGCAACAGCAGCGATAACGACTGTATAAGCATTTTACAATGGCAACAGAGAAAAAAAAAAAAAAAAAAAAAAAAAAAACAGTAAAGGGAATTCAGTTGGTACTCTTTGTACATTGTTCTTCAATTTAAACAAATAATTTTCCAGTGGTAATTCACATTATGCGGCCACAATAGGGTATCGAACACTCCAATCGAATGTGTAACCACATGTCCAATTCATGTGCAGAATAAAGTTGCTCAAAACGTAAGATATGAATATGAAGTGTTCTATGATGAATATTTATAGGGCAACTACATGTAAAAAAAACAGGATTTATATTTCATTCACGCAAATTTATTTTGAAATTTGAAACACTGATTTCAGAATCCCAGATTGGCAATACCTTGACAACTTATTGTTTAAAGACATGGCTAAAAATAAAAAAAAGCTTGAAATGCATTTTTTTCAGTATTTTATTCCCTATTTCCTTTACTCGAATAGTAGCTACTGTGTGCATATATGTCCCCTATTCGTTGGGAAAAAAAAATGGCAGAAATAACTGCGGCTGTTTTAAAACTCGGAGACGGTAAGAGGAAAAATCAACATTTCCGTATTGAATGTTAACCCTTCCTAGAAAAAAGCTGAAGCCGATGTACATATGCAAATCGTTCCTGCACGCCACGGTTTTCACTATACCGTTATTGTTTTATTCCGGAAAAGGAAACTGTCCGATTTTCTGAGGCGTGAATATATCGATTCTTTCTTTAGCGTTTTTTAGAAGCCAAATGCTTCACTCGTTTGCGTTTCTAGCTTTATCGGAAAATTGCTATGCATTTTTAAGGAACTGGCTTGAAAATTTATTTACGATTCTTGTTTTCATTTTATTCGGCTTTTCTTTCATTTAAAAAAATGTATACTAATTTCTAAAAGTGGGTCACAGATTTTGCGCATATTCCTCGAAATAATTGACAATATTTTTAAAGTGCGGTTCCTTCGACAGAAGAATTAATTTCCAGGCAGATACATAAAAATTTACTTTTAATGATTTTTCTCTTTTTCTTTAAATTATTTTTACATGTATGTAAAGTTAATTAAGAGATGCAAATTATGAATTATATAAACAGAGAAGTTAGTGAACGACTTTACAGTTAAACGTCAACATTCTCTTGAAGTTTTTTTATCTGTACATGGATCCATCAAGTACTACTCTTGCCCCTTCAATTCCTCAATTTCAACAGTTTACGACAATTTTACACAATAATTCTTCTTCACAGGACAGGCTTAGAATCCTTTAAATAAAATTAGGCAGAGGAAAAAAGGCTTCAGAACAATTAGTCAAGTAATTGAAAATAACAATTATGATGTAATTTGCATTACTGAGCCGTACTGCGTAAAGAGTGAAGTTCTTTAGCGTGAAGTCCCTCCCCTTCACTGGCAAATTTTTTAATCTTCCGGAAAAGACACTCTGGTTAAACCACGTGCGAATATTATAGTCACTAATACCAATTGGTCCACTTTTAGAGTACACCTAGACGATGAAAAAACACATAGCAATGCATGATCAAAAACGCTTTCCTGGCGAGGTAGTTATGATATAGAAAAGGACACGAACAGGGTGAGAATAATATTCACTTTGCTTAGTGCTGCGCCTTCCATGAATGATGCAGGTCTTCCATTCGCCGGAAATGTGTGATCTGCATCACGGTGCGGGGGAGTGATTTAGAACACCTTCTTTAATGATGATCGTTCTCTGTTTTCCCCCTTATTTGTTGATTTCTGTTATACTGAGCATAATAAAAAATGTTGTAAGTTTTATCCTAAGTTTTTAACAATTATTTCTAAGTTAAAGCTGTTACTACGCTCAACCATATTACGGGCCCTTGATAGTTTCGTTAGCTGATTCCATATATAGGGGCCAACTAGTTAGATTTATGTTAGCTTCGACTTCATCTCTTTAATTATGTTGTTATTCCTTTCACTTTTGCGTTTAAGTCCAAGTGGAGGCTTTGCTGTAAGCCCTGAGAAAGGGGCTACTGTTATTCTTTATTTCCAGCAATAAAGGTAATTAACCCTTTTTGAGTCTTACGTTTCTGTTACTGAACTTAAGGGAATAATCGCGTAGCTGTTCAACTAGGTTCCTTCACACACAAGCTCTTAGATAACACGGTTGAACTCCACAATGTCCCACTGTTCGTGTCTTTCCTTTTTTGTGTTATGTGTCGTCACTACTGCGCGAAGAATGCGTTTCCGACCATGCATTGCTATGTGGTTTTCCATAGTCTAGGTGTACTCTATCTGTCCTGAAAGTTTGTAACCGATTTACGGAAACACCTTTATTAAAAACCCTGTATAAGATTTATGGCCCCACCAGCAGCCGAATAGTAGAGATCCTTAAATAGTAGTAGTGCGACCTGGGTGGGAATCTAGGCGCAACGGGCTATGTCCGTGACTAATTTTCATTGTTTTTCCTATTAAAAGCTCTGTATAAGATTTATGGCCCCACCAGCAGCCGAATAGTAGAGATCCTTAAATAGTAGTAGTGCGACCTGCGTGGGAATCTAGGCGCAACGGGCTAGGTCCGTGGCTAATTTTCTTGGGTTTTTCTATTAAAAACTCTGTATGAGATTTATGGCCCCACCAGCAGCCGAATGTTAGGAGATCACTAAATAGTGGTAGGGTGACCTGGGTGGGAATCTTGCCGCAACGGGCTAGGTCCATGGCTGATTTTCGTGGTTTATCCCATGTCTAACGTGAATATGAGACAGATTCCATTAGAATTAAGTTAGAAATTACTTAACGAAGGCATTCCTTCCCTTCAGCAGGTAGCCCTTCTGTGCTTTGCTGTATTCAAATAACTATAACCATGTAATGTTTATATTTTTATTTAGTTTTATTCTTAAGATTTCCCCCCGGGCTACCTTAGTGACCGTTGATTTTTGCTTCCAGAGCAAATATTTTGCTCTGTTGTCCCCTCAGAAGCTTCCTGCGAGCGAAGAAGAAAACGCAATGTTTTAAAGAGTAAAAATAAGTTCACAGTACTGACAATTTATGTATTTTAGATCTCATTTCTAATTTTTCCAAGATTTTCAGGAAGTACGGATTGGGTAATAATTATAGAGGCCTATGTGTTTCCAATCGTTGCAGGCAAGCGCTTTAACGTTTCTGCTTCATGAAAATTTAATAATAAGATTAATTTGTTAAAAAATTCTTAATTTATAATAAAATCATTAGCTCTGCTTATTCTTAAATGCATTGCTTATTTATTCAATGTTTTGTATACCAATCATCTTTCTGATTAATTTTAATTATTTATTAGTCCAAGGGGGCTTTGTCCCTGAAGGACTGTTGTTTTCGTTTTGGGATTTTGCGTTGAATCACTATAAATGCCCGTTTCACTTTTCAGACTGTTGCCAACAATTGTTAGAGTCCTGCATTATATTCGAGGAAATTAAATAATGAACAATTTGCATAAATATATGTATATTTCTCGCACTGTGATAAAACAACGGTGCATAGAGCCATCGACATTTGAAAGACGTTATCCTCCTACGGATATGGGCATGTAAAAGACCAAATTTGAAATTTGGAATTTGCTTTATTATCGATTTCATATTTTGTAACCTTTAACGAATTTTTGATTAACAAACTCAAGGATTTCAAAGCGAGCCATGGCAACGTTATACAGAAAAAAAATTATCTCCAGCGCGATCGGAAATTTTAAAGAGAGGCTCATTTTAAAACTATTTTGTGATATTGCTATTGAACTGAATTTTATGGTTTAAGTGCAAAGAACATGATATTTAATAAATAAAGGTAACACACAAAACTATTAAAAAAACGCCCCTTTGGACGTAACTTAAAATCTGAAACCTTTCAGATATTTTTTTGGAATCACAGTAGTTTAAATATAAATATTTATATCCTCAACTGAAACCATACAACTCAACTTATTAATACATGGAAGAATTTAATATGGTTTTCATTTTTATACATTTGTGAATTTCATTTAACTATTATTACTTCTAGCTATACCTATTAACTCAACACTAATGTAGAACACTGCAAATTATTACTTTTCACATTGGTGTTATGTTCTTAAATCCGTTACTCTTAATAATTGTAAAAACTACTTTCAAATAAACTTATTCTTCAAAACGTAGAAAAGAGGAATCAAATGAGTTTAAAATATGCCTGGTGAAAGCTGTAGAAACCTTTTGGTGTTAGTAATTCATAACTGCAATTATCCAACTGCAATTATTCACAACTGCAACTATTCACTTCATAAACAGGCAACTTCATAAACTTCATAAACTAGAACACATCATAAACAGGCGCATGTCGTACTGAAGCTACATTTTTATTCTATTATCTTGTCATTTTAATAAGCTTAAATGTTACAAAGGAATATATAGAAATATTAAAAATTTATAAATTAAAATGTAATTATTCCCTTTAAAGAATAATCATATAAATAATGCATCACATATTACCCGAATGAAAGATGACACTGAAACCGGTGTAGGAGGCTAACATGAATATTTTGTATCAACAAAAACTTAGAGAATCAAGAAACATAAACAACTTTTTACAAATGCTGGTAATGAAGGAACAATGCTGTTTTAACTTAAAAATAACTAGAACAAGAGTTACTTAATAGCCTATAGAGAAAGTTTTTTCTTAATATTTAACGGATCATATGTTCTGGTGCTAAATTTAACAAGAAGGCTTTTGGGTACTTTACATCTTTTTATTTTAAATGAGAGTGTTTTAGGTATGATTCGATATTAATTTTCGAAATTTATTAACAGAGTTTAAAAATGCTTACTCTCTTGGATTAGGGCGAAATTTAATGAGATATTTGATGCCTTCTTTCGAGCACCAAAAGCTGTCTTTATTAAGTACTAAACATATTAAATGTTGAAATTGCAAAAACTGAAAAGCAGGATTAAGAACAAGGTAAAACTGATTAATTAGTAAAATTGATTAATAAATCAAGTGAGTGTGTAAAATTAATTTTATTAAATATGGAGCTCTTCAGCTAGTTTCAAGATATATCTCTTTCCTTAAGTCATTTTGTGCTGCCCACTTTTCAAAAGCATTTGTGAGCATTCTATAGAAAATATACACAATAAATCTTAGAGAATATATATTTTGTTTTTGTATATATAGGATTTTTTTGTTCCACATCCCGTTGTATAGCGTCCCAGAAGTGATTGATAACGTCGCAGTTTGTGAGCTTCAAATAACCATGAAATTATTTTAAACTCAGATACGTATTACTTTAACTATAGGTAAAATTTGTAGTATTGCGTAGCTGCTTACTTGCATGTTAGCAGAGTTCAAAATTCATCAGTAAGGACACATGGAATGATCTGGTTATCTTATCAGAAAGAAAGTGCATACAGCTTTCTGTAAGAGGAGTTTCCACTGAAGAGAAACCAGAGAAGTTTCTTAATACACCAGAGGTCCTTCCCAATTCCAGGTAACAAGTCAATACCATTAGAAACCATCACATCTTGTATAGCTGTTTCCTGACACTGATTCATGAAATTTTGCATTTATCCTTTGCTAATGCCGAGGCTAAGTAAGCTGCATAGCTTTGTGATATTCATTCATCAGTAATCAAATGTAATTAGTTTGGGTGGTTTTTGACTGCTAAAGAATGGTGAGGAAACTTTCGGCTGTCCTCATGATTTTTGTTGAATCGTCAGTACCGATTTCCGATGTCTCGAGACAGTATCGTACCCTTGTGACCTTCCCTTCCAGTTGATGCTAATCACATTCATGTAGACTGGCTCAGTCGCTGTTTTAAGCTCATTTACTATTTTAAGATCACGTGGTTAGTTTCATTTCAAAGTTCAGCCGTAATTATTTCAGTCATGGTACCCTTTTGAAATGGCCAAATAAGAAAATCCAAATTTTGCTTTTAACTACAAAATGCTATGACTCATCTCAAGCAACCATACCAAAAAACCACGTTAAATAGTTAAATCGTAAAATCATGCCGTTCTCAGCAGCTATGGGAAAAGCTCTAGAAACGCCCATAAATAATTTTCACTTTATATACGCGTTTGCAACCAGCCACGTGAATTGCTAGTGTTACAGCATAGGCGCTACCTCTCTACTTCTTTCCATCTCATTTCATTCAATTTGAAAATATCTCACATCAGCAAAAGATGAAAAAAACCTGATTCCGTATAGAACCTTGCGCAATTTTTGAAAGTAATATTTGAGAAGCACCAACACTTTAAAAAAGAGTGAGCAGCAAATTTTTTAAACAGCAAAAAATAAATAAATAAATAAATAAAAGAAATGTACACCATGTTGTTTTAACCTTTTTCTAAGACTTAAGGAATAATTAAAAAAACAAATTTAATATTTAATAATGTCTCTTCAAAATTTAGTTTTGGAAAATGCCTCATGAACGAGAAAAAAAATCCAGATCTGCATTTGCAGTCAAATCGAGCTGTAGCGAACTTCAAGGAACAAAAATTCTGCTCTGTTGTTTCCACAGCCTTTTTTTCTTTCTTATCAGATTTGACAACAAATATAGAATAAATAACAAAAATGAAAAAAAAAATTACTGATGTATCACAAAACATTAATTAGTACAGTCACATGAATAACAGATGTGAATAATACTTCTAATTTTAAAACTCACATGAAGGATTAATTGAAATGCAAAAGGGCTAAAAGAAATTTCAATTATCCCATTCAGAAAAGGGATCTTTGAAAGTGTTTTAAATACCGGAGCAAAACTAACCGATTATAAACAAGAATTCTAATTTCTTAAAATGGGAATTTTGTACAGTTCCAAAGCTTAAAAATTATATTCACATCTACTTCCCTACCAAACAGAGAAAATTTTTAATGGAATTAAAGAATCTATTCAAGTTTCTTTTTTGCTCATTGACCACTGCATGCCACAGTGCACTTTCATAGCGTATGCGTATTGTGTGTCTTGCATCTTCGAGATCCTATTGCAGTCTTTTTGAAACGGAGCTAGATGGGAGCAAAAAATAACAAAAATGCAATGTAAAAGTGTTTTCGCTATTCTAAAAATTGCAGATGGGTGAACTTAATTAATATTTACTAATTTAGGTTAAAATTTTACGCCGAACAAATATTAATTTAGAAGTCAAACAATAAGTTATTTGCACTTTGGCAGCTGCGGATGATGATTTGGTAAAAACTATTCACACCTTTGAAACTATGCAATTATAACGCTGATTTTTGTTGTTTAACCTCTAAATTAATATAAAGGATGACTAGTGTTTCATTTTAAATTTGCAAAAAATTGGGAAACACTTATAAAAGACTAAATAAGTAGAAAACTTCAGTCAATGATATGGTTAATGTTCATTAAATACGATTTTCAAACGCTTGAAATTTCAATAGCATCATAAAAAATAACATGAAATATGCAGGAAGTGGAGAAGCCAAATTCGTTATATCCGGGGTTTTGTTTTAAACCAGTTTCACTAAAATAGGGTTTTACTGTATAAACTGCGAAAGATTAAAGACAAATTTATGCACTAGTTACTTATTTATGGATTCATTTATGCAATGTTGCACAGTTTTCAAGAGTAAGCAGCAGTGGTTTAATGAAGAAATAATGCTATATTGAAATAAATGTGATCCAAATTCCATTTTTTGCATGGCATGATAATACTTAAACAATTATTTTCTTAAATAGCAATCTTGGTGATAAGAATGATGATTTTCGCTTTTTAATCTTGCAGCTTATGCCTTAATCATTCTCCTAAAAATAATATATATGAGGAGTAAATGTTATACCATTTGCCGTCTGCAAATATTCCCCAAACCTCTGGTTTTCTCCATACCACGACAAAAATATCATGGAAATTATTGGGGTATCTTCGATACTCTGAACGCATTTCTGTTCCCTACTGGATTCTCTATAAGCTTAACGGATTAAATAACATATGTTGTGCAAAAGGCGGCACGATCTTTTCAGGTTTTTGTCAATGGACTAATTATCACTAATTAGCACTATTTAAATTAGATGGTGAATTCAAATCTGGATATAGCTTAAGTGGTCATAGCAATCTGATGTTTATATAGTCTCTTATATTTACTCACATATTTTTAAAAACGTATAAGGAAAATATGTGTTAAGCGTTCTTTGCCTGAATTTAGGTATTCTCCGATAATGCAGTGTCTTTTCAATTTTGCTTAATTTTCAGTTTATGTAGAAACTTATCTTACAACTCAATTAAACCACAGATACATCATATGGGAATAAGCACTTGTGTGTATAAGGTATTTCTCCCGCTTTCTTAGCGTCCCTTCGTGGTGTAGTGGTCTGCATGCTGGGCGCGTATCCAGAGGTCCGTGGTTCGATTCCCGGGGAAGGCATTGCTCATTTTTCACATCTTCTGCTTTCAAAAATACCTAATGTCTCTACATGTGTTCTACATGTTTAGTTTCGAGTACTAATTCAGATTGCATATTTTCGCTTGTGTAGTGTATGCTTTAGTTAGTATAAGTTAGCATTTAGCTCTATTGTTTTAGTTTCATTATAGTTTTATTATGGTACTGTATTTTCATAATCTTTAAGTTATTTCAGAGGTTTAGCTTTCGGTCCCCCCATTTGATTACTAAAACATTCTTATTTATAATACTTAATATTATGATTCTAACATATGTGTGCACAGTTTGTATTTAGATAGTGTAAGATATATTTTTAATATGCGATAAATTTAATTATTTAAGTAACAATATGGAAAATGTTTCAATCCACGTCTAAATTTTCTATAAAAAGGTGATGAATGAAATTTTCTGTGTCCCTCTATCAAGAAATTTAAGCTTCTTGTTACTGATAATTCTGGAATAGCGTCCTAGAAAAAGAGAATAGAATATTTAAAGCATAAAACCGTGTTAACATTTTTTTAGCTGAGTAAGTTTTAATAAAAAGTGATATTTGGAGGTGTGCCAGCTATACTTTAACTACAGTCTAGCCACTAAAGCCAAGTGCAAAATCTACAACCCTAACTCTCGAGAATAATCGAAGCAAGAAATTAACTCTCATAAATTACAAATTAAATGAGGTAGACTATAATTATATTAAGACTAGTGATGAACGCACACTTTCTTTGTTTATTTCCCCACGTAATCTTATAATGGGTGCAAAATTATTCTCAATAGAATAAAAAACATGTAGATCAATATCAGTAGACGCTAATCGTTTTACAGAATGAATAAATAAATTAAAAAATATAAGTAGTGTATTGATCAGACACTCTGCTTCTGAAAATAATACAAAAATTAAATGCATTAAATGAGAATTACAGAGCATGCATCTCTCTGAAATATAAATTCATATAATCATCGTTTTATACTAAATGTTAATTCCAAAAATATAATGTTTATCCTAAATTTAGTATTTTCATTTAGACTGCGACAAACCATGTCACGCGTGTGTCTCGGTATTACTCAGACTGTGAAAGAATACTATATTCATTTGGAGATGAAAAGGCAGTATTGGAAGCTGTTTCTGTGCACCATTTTAGCAAGTTTATGAGTCACATATTAGGTAGCATGACGTTTTCTACAACCAGTTACTTAAAAACTGAGGTTTGCCAGCATCTGTGAAGGCATTCGCAGGAGATTTCTACCTGAGGATCCAGGCACTATTTATATACTCACTCACCTCCAATATATGCCATAAGAAGTTTCTTGAAATTTACAAATAGTTTTGAACAATCATTTCAATTATTCCGATACTAAATGCCGATTTAAGCAATAAGAGGCCCATCTTAAGTAAGCTTTTAGACGCAGAGCATGTTTATTATTTTTTAAAATTTCTCCCTGCTTTTCTTTCGAATATAAAATGGTTTGGAAGTCACGTAACCAGAGCCACATGAGTTTCATTTTGTAACTTATCTTCACATTCGTATACATAAATTTTTGCTCTTTATTTTTTACATTAAGCGGACAGTGATGTTATAAAGAACAATTCAACCGGTGACTCTAGACGATATAAGAAACAGCTCAGTTTGTCAACAGAAAGTAATAAATAAATAAAATTCCAAAGGGTTTCAGATTTTATATTATTACGCCTAAAAGGATTTTTTGTCTCTTACTTATATCATGTTCTTCGCACTTATAGCACATAAAATTCAATTAAATAGCAATACTACAAAATATTTAAAAACAGCATATCTTTAAAATATTCGATAGACTCTATCTCGCGCTGGAGATAAAAATGTGGCTTTTTTTCGTAGAGTGTTCTCATTTCTCGTTTTGAACTTGTTGAGTTTGTTAATCAAAAATTCGTTAAAGTTATACAAAATATAAAACAGATAATAAAACCAATTCAAAATTCAAAATTCGGGCCTCCAGCTGCCGACATTCGGGTGAAAAACTATGTTATTCAAAATTTGATCTCTCTAGGAACTGTTTTATCACAATGCAACATACATACATTCATGCAGATTCTTCATCATTTAATTTCTTTAAATATAATACAGCACGATCACAAAGTGAAACGTCACAAAATGCCATTTTGAGATTAATAGCCCTTCTGGGCTACCACACCTTTAGGGTAAAACAACTTGGCAATATTTTGTTTTCCTTTGTTACTGACAAGGATCAGTAGTCAACTATACCGTATTATAATTACAGAGCAGACACCAGAACAAACGTATTTTTCACTGAAGCTAAAGACTAAGTAATGTTGTAAGTAAGTCATAACGACATATTCTAATAGAAGCGGAAAAATTTAATCCTCCCGAAATTAGAAAAAATTCTTATTTTCCTCAAATTCTCAAAGTCTGAAATCGATGAAAGAAAGATGTAAGGTTCATACATTTTATAAATGATGAAGCTCAAAAGTTAAAATATCACATGTGAAAAAAAAAATTTAGTGTCTTCTTATTCATATTAAAATTGACATCTTTGCTCAAGCGAACACAAACTGGATGTTGCATTTTTTATGGAGTTGAATAGCTATCGGTTTTCAAATGCTTGTTTACTGCAGAGTTAAAATTTACTGTTGTAGTATACCTGAAAAACGTCTGTAAGTGCTTTTCGAACTCCGATAATACTCGCACAAACTGTTACAGAAGTAATGTTTACATGATCGGGAAACTTCGCATTTAGTTACTGGTTTGAACACAACTTCTTGTAAAAGAAAGAAAAAAAGTTATATTCTGTTAAGTTATCCTCGCTTATTTTTCTTTTTACTATTTTCCACTCGAAAAGAGTAAAAGGAAAAATGCGATTCATACACCCTTTTTAAGACAGGACGTAAAGCAAAAATTCAGCAGATTAGAAAGAAATATGACATATTAGAAATATTCATAGTATTGCAATATATATTTCAGAATATTAATTATAAATATTATAAAAATTTCAGGTATAATTTCAGATTCAACGAAGACATCCCTTTTAGCCACTCTTGAAACCATTTGGAAGATAGTTTTGCGTGACATCTGTACGTACGGAAACAGTAAAGAACTTTTTTTGTCAAAAAGGATTGTCAAATGGATTCAGAAGAGATTTTTTTCGTGACGTCTGTACGTACATACGTATGTATGTTATGTCGCATAGCTTAACAGCGAATGGTCGTAGAACGTTTAAATTCTGTATATGGGAATGCTATAATATGTAGTTGTGCAATTTAAGGTTTAGATGCAATTGGCTGCACTAATGGTATATAAATATATACATTCCCACTCTATTACCTGTTTCGGTGAGCTTAGTTTTTTATTCTTATATGTTGGTAAACTGCCATTTTTTCTTTAAAAGTGACTGAATTATGCAGTTTCTATGTTCCGGCTAAGCGTTTTATTAATGCGTATTTTATTTATACACAAGTTTAAATAATATAGAGGTAAGTACATATCAAATATTCATAGAGACAATAAATAAAAAAAGGAAAAACTAACCAGGTTTTGTGTAAATAAAATGCTATATTATGAAGAAAGAATCATAATTTTGTACATCTCAGAAAGGAAAGAAAGCAGCGCCAACTATATTTGCATACCACTGCAAAAGAATTGCTTTAAGAATCGCTTTTCAGTGCATAAATGATTTCTTACGTAGCTGCTTAGAATCTAACCTGACGCTTCAAATAGATGTAAATTTAAAGGTGAATTTAAAGGGTCTAAGCAAAATTTTAAGAGACAGTAATTTGTTCCAAGTGACGTCATATTTATTACATCTGTCAAAACGTACGAGATACTTCATAACGGTTACAAGAGCAAGAAGAGATTTGAAAAGGATGTTAATATAAAACATCATTAAATATGTTGTACACTGCAAAACATTGCTGTAGTGGTCTCCATCCCAGTTACCTCCAATGCCAAAGGATACCGAAAAATACTGTACAAGATATGCTTCTAGAAATGTTTCTAGATTTTAATGTCTCGGGATTGTCCGTCTGAAGTCATCAACTTTATTCATCTTCCACAGATTCACAAACATTGAATCTTTCAAGCAGAAAGAATTCCAAAATATAATTTTCTGGCATAGAAAATATATAAGCAGATTATGTCTATTAGCTTAGAAGCTTCAAAGTTTGTTTATGATTAGTGATTAAGGAAAACTGTTAATTAAATTTTTATTCAGAAAAGAAGATTATAAGAAACTGCCCTAAGATAAGTTAAACGGTTATTTTTTGTAACTAACTGACAAGATTATGCTGTATGAAAGAGTTGTCAGACTATACAATGTGACTATATATTAGTCTCATTAAATGCTTTTTAGCAGACTTAAGAAAACTTTGAAAGGCTGCTTTATCCTCTCACATCTTTCTAGACTCTGCCCTACTGACAAAATTGGAAACCTAAAAAATCAATATATCATTTCCATTTAAACTTTTCTAACTAATGTTTTCACTGTCATCTTAAATAAACTAGGAAACTCTTACGATACTAAATGAAAAAACACTACAAGTTGGATTTTAAACGCTTTTCATATAAATTCCGGAATGGCGGCATGCCAAGAAAAGCCGCGTTGTCCATGACCAAAGAATACCATAAAAGTTAGTATCGTATTTATCCAAATAGAATCGAATAACAATTATAATTGCTTATGATATACATACATCACTATTACAAAAATTAACTCAAGAAATTGTCAAATTTCCTGAGGATGAATTTGCATTTCAATGGACTAAATTCTAGAAAAAAAATATTGATTATGACCGAGATATGGCACGGTTTTCAAAATTAAGACTCATGTATAATTTTGAGAGAAATAAACATTTTTCAATAATTAATGTCTCAAACTTTTAAAGCTACACATTTCCAAATATTTCCTTCCAAATAGTACTTCCTAATATTTCCTGAAATAATGCTGCCTAACATTAAAATTTTAAGGCAGATATTCAATGTTTAAGGTAGACTTTAATAGATTCAATAATAGTTTGTGTGCTTCTAAGACAATATTGTTTATATTAGCGCTTGAAAGCTATTTTCTTTTATCCAACTGAAATATAAATTATATTGTTACGGATTAGGAATTTAAATAGCAATTATAAATTAAATTGTTTTACTCCCCGTGCAGTGCAGCAAATGACGAATACTAAAAGAAAGCTAAGCCGAAAAATTAAAAATACAAAAGCGCGTGCATTTAACATTTAATAACTAAATATGTCTTGTTGATTTTGAGATAATGCTAGAACAGTCTCGCGCGTCATTTAAAAAGTTTATAAACATTATAGGAACATTTCTCAATTCAGTTTGTTTATTTCTGCTCGTTTTTGTTTTAATTCTGATGAGGAGGTTCATGGTTTTGAACCATAGGCACTCTGTAACTTTTAATCATTGGCATTCAGTTAGTTGTTTTGAGAGTTTATTTAGAAAACTGCTCTTGTTGACTGTAGCGAATTTGCGAATTATCTTTCTCTAGCTGTTTTGAAATAAGTTCTGTTGAACATTTGAGTAGTTAAAAGATAACTACTGTGAGATATTGTAATACTGTACGAATATCTGAGGAAACTTAAGAGTTATGTTTAATTTGTTGTGATAATAATAAATTTTGTTCATTTTTCATCGGACTTGTGCATTCAATTCATAATGAACCCGTACGTACAATATGTTTATAAGTGAGGAGATAAATTAAAAAGTTGTGCTGGCTGACCCAGAGAATTTCAAGAGATAAAAGTTTGGCTTTTGTACTGCTCCAAATTCATTTGCACAGGCAGTTTACGCCAACCAGTATTTACTTTGTGTACGATCTTAAAAACTCTTGACATGAAAAGGGTTTTCCTGTTCCCATGGAATGCTTTGGAAAGCATGCTAATTTTGCAGCTTAGATTTCTAAAGATTTGTATTCTTTTCATGCAAATGCCCATTTACATTTTCAGCACAAGAGAAAACTTTTTTTTTTTTTTTTTTTTTTTGCTTCTCCGTCAAACAAAGCTCGGAGTATTTCATCATTGTCGTCGACTGTGATATACTGAGGGCAGGTGATAAAAAACATCTTCCAACACTTACTGCTCACAAAGTTTGACATTTTGAGTAATTAAAGTCACGACAGTTGATGGATGAATGGACAATCTTCCTACGCCTACCTGTCACGACATTCAACGTTTCGTCTCTCCATGATTTGACTTCAGGAGCAGATTACACTACTCTGAAGATTAAGGACTTTTTTCCCTCTTAGGCATAATGAACTGCAATATAATAAATAGAAATTACATGCTCTTAAAGAAGGTTTTAACAGGTTACAGATTTCATCAACGTATAAATTAACAAATATATTTTCGTAATATAAATGCATAACATTATACCCGACTCTTATCGCAGCAAATGGCTACTGTGGTTGTAACGGTTTTCATAAATAAAATGATATCAATAATAATAAGAAACAAAATCTTTCAATGGATTATTTTGACGAAATTTGACAGAAACACTAAAGGGTTCTACTGTATGCAGAAGCCTGCGGCTGTATTAGACTGATTAAGAATTACCGCTTGGACTGAAACAAATCACAAAGTCTTAAGATGGTTAAAATAACCTTTTAATTCAAGTCTTAAATAAACAGAAATGCAATATTTGTGCAACACAGGCGAGATTCCCTTAATTTAGGATATTTAACATAACAAAAGTTTCATTTAAACGTAGACAGGGTAGTCAAAGATTACAGGCAACTCATGCTAGTCAGATAGTTAACAGCGTGTATTTTTAAACGTTGGTTAGCAAGACGCTAAAGCAAGAGTACAACTTAGGCAAAGCTGGCGATAGTAAATAATGACAAAACGCAGCTACCATTAGCTCTAAACTAAGAATACTTTGCACAGGAAATGTTGTCTGTTGGATCCATTTAAAAGCAGCAGCATATAGCCGTGAGGAATCCTACACATGTTGAGTCGGATAAAAGGTAAAGCAGGTAATCAATACATAACTACATGGATCTTCTCTTTAAAGTTATGTTTTCCTTAGGAAGTTTGATATGGATTGGCATTATTGTCTTACAACATGAAGGTTTCGCATTTTATTCCTTCAAAAAGGCACCGAGGCATCAAAAAGCTTCTGGATTAACTCTATTGACAAAACACATTACGTACATCTGAACAACATCTCCTTCGAAATGATCACCTAACCGAGCAATGGACGTGTCGCAACGTTCCTGTCATTGCTGAAATGCATCCTGGAAGTCATTTCGCATTAGAAAGTATATTAACTCTTGCGATTTCTACAGGAAAATGGTGGAATTTCAGAAGCATTTTCCTCTTTGGAGAAAAAAATGAAGTCGGGAAGAATACCAGTCGCAGAAGCTATAACACGTTGTAAGTAACGCCAAATTCGCAAAAAAAAGTTCTCATTGACCGATTGCATTGTTATCGTGGAGTATTCGGATATGTGTGCTACATGTTCAGTTACTACTACTAATCAAACCATGTGCAAAACATTCTTCCACATCAAGCGTTCGGAATTCGTTAAACGTGTTCAAGGTTCAAGGAGTGCTCATGAAAAGCACTCCAGATCGCTCGTTATCTTCGATTTATGTTCTTCTGTATTTGGAGCGCCTGCTCAGTTAGAAAAAGTCCGTACAACTCATTTTCGAAGCACGTTGAATACTCTCGAGACGATTTGCCCAGTTTCGCAGAATTCCACATTATCATGTCGTTTCACCTTTCTATCCATGATGTAAGCGTAGATTACCATACACACCTGTTCACAAAAGTAATATCTCCCCACGTTGACGCAGTAGACTGCTTCTTGACACTCTATCTTACGAAGGTGGCTATAGATACTACCATAATCCACGTGCTGTCATTCATTGGCAAGCTACAGAGCCAGTAAGTTATCATTTTTAAAACTTAAGCAGGTATCATTTTTAAAACGGTAGCATGTAGCTGTTAATCATAGAAACATGTATTTTAAAATAGTTGCAATTCCTGTTTTTTTTTTTTTTTTTTTTTTTTTTTTTTTCATTGAAACCAAACAAACTGGCTAATGGAAATCTGACTTAATGTTATTGGTTATAATTACATGACTAAGTCTGCTATGGAATCCATTCGTTTTAGGCTGCCCAAGGTGCAACTCTGGCTTTCATTATTTTGTAGAAACTTGTATAATCAAAGGGAAAACTTCTCTTTTAGCTTCATACTGTAATACATAACTGTATCTTGATTCACGGATATCGTTTCTCCCAACAATTATAGATTATGCCTAAGATATTCTTCCCCAAACTTTCTTTCTCTAACAGGCCAAACCTTCAGTGAATGAACCTATGTATATTATAACGTATTTTGTTCTATTTACTAATACCAGCGTAACATTTAATGTCCTGTATCTCCATCTGCGCTTCAAGAAGATATTTCTTTTGTATCTATCATATCTAGAGATACGTATTAGTTTAATTTTAGTTTAAAATATTCTGAAGCTCAACGTATTACATATTCTGTTATATTCGTATAAAGAGTATGCTATCGTAAATTAATGCAAAATATACGAGAAAATCTGGTCAATCTTGGATTTAATTTAGCAAATCCATGGCATTATTTTTAAAGCAAAATTAACTCTGGGTCATATTATTAGCCAAAAGGGGCAATTAGCCGAGAAAGACTATTAATTTCGTTTTAGCATTTTGCATTGATTCAGTATAAACGCGAAACACTTTTTAAATTGTTACCACCAAATATTAGAGCCCTGTATTATATTTAAAGAAATTAAATAATGAAGAATCTGCATAAATGTATGTATTTTTCTCGCATTGTGATAAAACAACGGTACCTAAGCCATCCAATTTTTGAATAATGTATGTCTCCACCCGAATATGAGCATCTGGAAGCCCAAATTTGGAATTTAGAATTTGTTTTATTATCTATTTCCTATTTTGTCAAGCATTTATGAGCTTTTGATTAAGAAACTCAACGATTTCAAAGCAAGCTATGGCAACACTATACGAAAAATAAAGCATTTTTATCTCCAGCGCGTGAGATTGTGCATCGGAAATTCTAAAGATATGCTCTTTTAAATATTTTGTGATATTGCTGATGAACTTAGTTTTATAGTATAAATGCGATTAACATGATATTTAATAAATATAGGTAACACACAAAACGTTAAAAAAATCCCCCTCTGGACGTAATATAAAATCTGAAAGTTTCACACATTTTTTATTATATGTTTTTGTAATATTAAGCGGATGAATATGAAGACAAAAACTGCTTAGAAATTGTAAACCAATTACTGTACATTTATTTAAAATTTTAATTTCCTGAAGTTAATTACTCGCCATAGCTACGTTGGATAGATGGAGATTCTTCTGCATTAAACTTTAAGCAAATCATTCATAGATATTTCTTGTAGCTAACCCATGTGCATAAATTACAACTCAGTAACATATTACTCCTACAGGAGTGGTCTAAATGTTCCCATTAGTTCTTCAAATTTTATAAAAGAGAAGTTTGAGGAAAAACGGTCTGCGTCCAAAGTAAGCAGAATTTCATTTTCTCGATAACACTCGATCAAAGTTTAGATAAATTTATATTCTAACATCTGCAAAGTTATTGCATTATGCTTGTTCTATCTTCGTTATGCTAGCTCATATTACCAAGCAAAGCAAATCGCAAAAATATTCAATTCTTTTTTTTTCAACAATATTATATTTTCTCTAAACATCAGTTCACTCACATAATCATAGGTATGGAAAAAATCAGTTTAAAATCAGCTCGGAACTGAGATCAAATAGAAGGAAATGTATACGAATTTCAAAAATATTTTGCTTTCTTTTCGTAGAGAATACTATTTTTTCCAAGCTTTTATGAAAATTTAAAGCAAAACATTAAACATTTCTATATTTTCCTAGGTCAGTATCTTAACTCTATTTAAATAAACAAGTGGCAGACTGCCAGGCGTATTACTGAAGTGTCTGGAGGAGGCACTTTCTATCTTTTATTAACTCAATAACAGACATAAAGCAGTATATAACTTGGAAATATTTGATATATTATCTTAAGCTATTTCGGTGGGAGTTAAGAAAAATGCTAAATATTATAGTTTCGTGAGTAAAGTGAATTAGAGCTCAGACTATTTTATAAGTACACAGAAATACAGGAGATTCAGTGAAGAGATGCTTTCTTCACGTAAGAGGTAATTAGGAAAGATAAGCAGATGAAGGAAAATTTTGTGATATTGCTCTAATAATAAAATGCGGGCAGGTATAATTTGATAGTAAAAACAATTAGGCTTAGCCGCACTTAAACAACTTTTGAATTGTTCATATTTCTATAACTATTGCATGTAGATTAAAGAAAGTATCGAAACCTTAACCGGAAGATAAGAAAAACAATAATAATTCAACAATTTTTAAAGCAAAAATGCACAATTTACCAACATATAACAATAAAAATCTGAGCTCACCAAGCCGAATAAAAGAATGGGTGTATATATATATATATACTTTTGCTGCGGCGGATTGCAACCAAAAATAGTGTTGCATAACTACATATTTTATCATTCCTTTATACAAAAGTTCAACTTTCTGAGATTACTCTTTTCTGAGTTATGCTAGATATATACATACATACGTAACGTACATGCCGACATCACGTAAAAATATCTTTTCAATCCATTTAAAACTTTTTACAGCCCGTTTCAGAAAACGAGTCCTTTATTCTGTCCTTGCATATAGATGGCATCCCAAAACATCGTTAAATTGCATTCGATAGCACTCAAAAGGGATATTTTTATTAAATATGATACCAGAAAGTTTTCGCGATTACAATATGTCCTTTGTCTCGTACAAGGAAGTAAAAAGGATGACATAAATTATATTAATTTCAATACAAAAATGGCTTTAAATAAAGAAAGTTGGCATGAGTAGAAGAAAAAGAAGAGATGAAAACTGGGCAATGTTCTCACTGTTTATAAAAATTATAACTTCGGTTACAATAATAGTAGTGATAATTGTCTTAGTGATAATTGTCCTTAAGCGATCCGTATACTAACTATTTGATTCTAAATATTGTGCTTGCGTTATCTGATGGACAGAAACTAGCACTTTGAAAATCAGAATACCTAGCAGTCTCGTAAATACATGAAGACTAATATTAACTTTTCTTAATAGTAAATTACATGGTATAGATTTTGCTCTAATTTTTATTTTTAAAATTTTCTTTAATTTATGGCAATGCAGAAAGGAAGATCTTTCTGAATTGTACAAATCTAATCAATAGTTAAATTAGTTCAGATTTCCAAGAACTAGAAAATACAAAATTACTTTTTCACTTAAAAAGAGAGGGATATTGTGTAACGAAAGTGTATTGCATACCTGTCATTGCATATCTATTACGTGTATGCTAAACGAAATATAATTAAATAAAACTTCTGATGATGTAGATTTGCTTCTTTTACCCTTTAGCAAAATAAAATTCTTTAGATTAAAAGTTTTAAATTAATCAGCAGAACCAGGATAAGACATTTGAGTATAGCATGTGTTCCCTAAGGCCTGTCTACCGTGGATGTAAGAAGTATATTTGCTTCCACCCTCATTGTCTACACGAGGCGAAACAGTTGCTCTGCAGCGCAATAGACTTCACTTGTAAGTTTGTCACCTCACAGCAGTTTGTCCACACAGGGTAATTTTGCTCTAAAATTGCTCTGAATTTCATATATATATATATATAAAGAAAATACTTTTTCTAGCCTTTATATCATCATGTACATTCACTTTTCAAATTATATTCTTTATTTTTATTTTTATATTATTTTTGATTTGTTTTTACAAAGTTTGCATTATTTATCTTATATTTTGTAATCTTCTAATATTTATTTCAACTTTATACTTTGAATTCTATTTCATAATAAATATTCCCAATGTTTAATTTTTACAAATAATTTTGAACTCAAATGCATAAACACGAAGGTGTCGGGGGACGGTTACTCGAGTTTTTTCGAAATTCACTGCAGAAATTGCTTTTCGCTCAAAATTGAATTGGCTAAAATGCTTCATAGGAATAAGTTCTTTGAATATCAGCATTGGTTCATAATCCCTTCTATTCACGGAAATATTTGGCCTGACTTGAATTGCCGGTTTGGCTTAGCCTTATTGCTCGAGTAAAAACGAAACAGCTTCGTATTTATTTATTAATTATTGTTCATTGAACTGGAGTTGGTTTGTTCCCCTTGAAAAGTCAACTAATTTCCGATCATTGACAATGATTACATGCATTTAATTTAATTCTTGCCTTTAATTTATTCCTTTTACAATTGAAATTTTGTTCTTCATGATGATTTAAATCCAGTCCCCGTTAAAGCATTATTAACATTTTACTTTCAAGTTACTTTCATCAACATCAAAACATCTTTCAAAATATAACTTACTAGTATGGATTCACTCTTTTAAGATAATTCTACTTTAATTAAACTTAGGAGATAATATAATCAATTAATCAATATTATTTAGTAAATAAATTATAATTATATATATATATATATATATATATATATATATTTGTAGATTTAGTTTTAGAAGTGTTATATGAGTAAGAAATATGAAAAATAAATTACTTGAAACAGAGCACATTCTTAATTTTATTCTTTTATTTAACATCGAAGACATTCACTGTCACTTCCATGCTCTTGATGAAATCAATCAGAGAAAACCAATTAGCTGAATTCGTTATTTTGAGGCAATAATAGCAATTTTTGATGAAGAGAATAGCTAAATGAAAACAGAGCGTCTTTACTGCACGCGATTTCTGTACACAAGTTCATTGAAATTTTTTCTTCGAGTTAAGATACACTATTCCTAGCACAGTTTGAGTGAACTAGTTGATTAAAAAATATATATACATATATTTAAAAAGAAGGAAAATCTGAAAGATTTCAGATTCTAAATTACGCCCAAAGGGGCTTTGCTTAAACTTTTCTGTGTTACGTTTATTTATTAAATATCATGTTCTTTGCACTTAAACCATAAAATTCAGTTCAACAGCAATATCACAAAATATTTAAAAGAGCATATATTTAGAAATTCCGATACACAGTCTCGTGTGCTGGAGATAATTTTTTCCCGCACAGCAGGGTTTCTTAAACTTTTATCAGTTGCGACCTCCCAGAACCCCATAATATTTACAAAACTTTTGTGGGACTCCATAAGCGTTGCTCAAATCCGACACACACGTGAGTGAAACTACTAATGTTTTCTCTTGTACTGTAATATACTATTGCAGTTTTAGGTCATTAACTTTAATTTCTAATTTTAGAACATAGAACAATGTGAAAATTTTAAATAAGTAACAGACGGAATGACAGCTTCACGTGCAATGCCAGGAAAATGAACGTTTATATTATAAAAAGAATGCGTCGAAACATCTTCGTTTTTTTTCTTTGTCTGTATTGTCTTATCTTTATCTATTTTTTTATTTTATATTTTGTGACGAAATCGCGTCATTTTGAGACATAATGGGATATAGGAGAGCGAGATTTTACTTTACACACTCCATTTTTACATCGTCATGAAACGTATGCACTTAACTATTTTACGAACTTAAAATTAATTTCGAATTTCAATAAATCGATTAAATACGAATTTATTAACAAAGGGAGCTTAACACCTTTTCAACGGGATTTTTTCTTAAAAAGTTTATTTTTAAAAATGTACAGTTTATTTTTCTTTGATTTTTGGACACGTTAAGCTTTCATCCTTGCGACTGCTTATACAAAAACAATTTTGGAAAAATGCTAATATTTTGTATTTTTAAAAAAATTTTTAAATGAAGCTTTACAAATGTGATTTTGACAACAATTTTCCTTTCTTATTGTTGATAGATTTTTGATGAAATCGCATCATTTTTAATAGTTTCACTAGCGGGCAAGCCCGCCAACTGAGCGGGCTGAAGCCCGCTAGTATAAGGGGTGTGATGTCTTTGTGGAGGACATTTTAAGAGGTTGGCTTAATTTCGCCGGTATTCGAAAGTTAATAGTTTCATTGTTTTAGAAATATGGGTTTGGCAATAATTTTTCATCATATTTCATCGTATGTAACTGTTTTTAAGAGATTAGCGTATTTCATTGTCGTTTATATATATATATAATATATTTTTAATGATTTTTATGTTATTTTTTGCTTATTTCACTGTTTGTAAGATATTGAAAAGTTTTGCATGGTTTTTTTTCTTCAACGGAAAGTTAGTTAATTTTTATTAGGATATTTAATATTTGTATTAAGGGATATAGCTTATTTCATTGTAATTTTTCCTCTTGAAAATATAAGATAAAATATCATGAATTATACTTTGATTTTTAGAATGTTTTGTTTTTTGTATTCCTTTACGTTATTTATTGCTCATTTCACTGTTTTTAAGATATTGAAAAATTTTGAGTGATTTTTTAGGAAACAAAGTTTTTAGCATCATTTATACCATTTGAGTTCTTAAGATTTTCCAATAGGAAGTTGGTTAATTTATTTATTGGGATAATTAATATTTGTATTAAAGGATGTTGCTTATTTCATTGTAATTTTGTTATACGTAATAACTTTTTTTATGAAGTTGTTCTGCTGAGTAAAATTCTACGCAGTTTTTAAATTTAACGTTTGGTGTTCCCTTCAGCCATTTTTCCGGTACTTTTAAAAGCCAGAAGAAGCTGTTAGTGATTTATAAATTACGAAATAAATAATAAAACAACTTCCAAGTTCTGGCTTTCAGATGCCAGTATTCGGGTGGAGACGTATGTTATTCAAAATTGGATGGCTGTAGGTACCATAGTTTTATCACAATGCGAGAAACATACTTACATTCATGCAGATTCTTCATTATTTAATTTCTTTAAATATATTTCAGGGCGATAATATTTGGCAGTAACAATTTAAATGTGATTCGCCGTTTGTATTGAATCAATGCAAAAATACCAAAACGAAATTAATAGCCCTTCAGGACAAATTGATTCTTTGGGCTGAAACATCTACTGTTCAAATTTTGAAACATCGTAAAACAAATTTGCTCGAAAGCAAGCCACTAAGAAAGCAACTAAGGAGATTCACTGAACAAGGAAAACTGAACCGTTAGAAATATTATTTATAACCCCAAAGCCAGTGAAGTTACATTGACATGGCCAACAAATATTTAATAAACCTAATAATTCAGAAGGTGTTAGAAATATTTTAAGAAATTATATATTTTAAAGCTATACAAATGAAAAACATTTCTCAGTATAGCAAAGCGAAGAACATAATTACAATTCACAAAAGCCTATATTAAGCAAACACAAATTTTGAAATTTCAGTTATGTAAGTAGATGAAAATAAATTTTGTGTTTTGGGTGTGATTATGTAAAATAACGTGACAAAAACCGAATACTGAATATCAAATGAAGAATCTTATCATTTCAGTAACACATACGGAAAGCATCCAAATAATCTTGGGCTATATAAGTGATTTCCGCATTTCAATTCCACATTTTATTTATGACGAAGCTGGTACTTTTATCCATCTGAATATTCTAAAACAAAATTTGAAACGCAGCATATAAAAAGGACATTATTGCAGCATTGAAACTTTATCAATACGATGATCGGAAGAATAATGCGCATTTTGCGAACTGTCTACCTACCACCATGAAATCAAATCGTTTGGGTTTAGTCCAGATTTTAATCCTATTGAACATACTTGGAATAATTTGTAAGAAAAAATAATAAAATTAGAATTTCGAGGGAGAAAGAACTTGTAGAATAACCGTAAAAAATAAAAGCAATACTCAATCAAAATCTGATAAAATGCAAGCGTAGAATACTCAACTATTGAAATGAAGAACTGCAGCTTCAACTTATAAACATATCGAACTACAATATTTATTGCACGTTCGTGTAAATTTGCCGGCTCCGTGACAAATAAGCCCCAAAAGCATGTGACTTTTAAGAAGTTCCTGGCGTAGTAATTGATATGAAGCAGCTGTGGGATAAACTGATATATTGTCAATCAGCGCCCTCTATTACATTTAGCTGACGTTCTGGGATATATGTTCCATTTGGGACACTTATTTTTGGACACATGTCATAAGTGATAAGTCATGTTCTTGGCTTATCACTTATTTTTGGCGTTCTTTGAATTCCAAAAGAATTATACGTATACAGCTTAAAATAAGACTATTGCGTTTTAGAATTACAGCATTATTTTCATTAAGACTTACATCTCAATTTGGCATGTTTTACAGGATAATTATGAATGTTCAGGCAAATGATTAGCCAAAAACGTAGGGCGCAGATTTAAAGGTTTTTTACAGAGTTCGCACATTTGAGACTTGAAAATTATAAGAAAGATAATGATTGTTTGACTTCCTAACTCACATCTAAGTCTTTCTGAGACATTTTGTAGACAAAACTCTTATTTATTTATACTATTCGCATTTTAAAGGACGACAATAAGGCTGGTTTGAATAAAGTGTATACAAATGTTTTAGGAATCGTTTAATAATGCCATTAAAATAATTGTTTCGAAGAGCCACCTGTTTTGTCTTAATACAAGTAGTTCTCCAAAAAAAAAAAAAAAAAATGAATCGTACCACTAATTAAGAAAATTATACCTTATATATCTAAACTGAAAAAAATCAGTTTGAATAAACCAATAAAATCTCTTAAGAAGAAAGATTTAATATTAATTTCATTTTAAATTTTATTTCTATTTGGTTACATTATAAATAACGAAAGTGATAAAATTATAAATTACGCTACATAAAAGCATTAAAGAAAACGATATCTTATTCTGATATTTCTGCATACTTTACATGCGCAAATAACGTTTGAATTTCCATGTGTACTGTGTCATTTTCCATTCTCTCAAATATCTTTTCCAAATATAAATGCACAGCTGCTTCAAAAAGAAACATTTCCCTCAAACTTATTCATTCAGTAATATGCATTACACAGTCAGCTACGCAATGCATTTAAAGTGGATATTTGAACCCAGATTTTGCATTCGCTTTAAGAATCTCGTTTAGTTCTATATATATTTCTCAGCTTGTGAAAAAAATGGCGTTCTTTGAATTCCAAAAGAATTATACGTATACAGCTTAAAATAAGACTATTGCGTTTTAGAATTACAGCATTATTTTCATTAAGACTTACATCTCAATTTGGCATTGAAATTGCGTTAAATGTGCGACCTGGAAGTGATTTTTTTTTTTTTTTGTTTGTTCGTTTTGAGGTTTGAAAGCTTGCATTCGAAGAAACAGCAAATTTTATTAATTTCATGGAACATATAATACCAGAAGTGGCATAAAAAATTTGATGAAGCAATTTTAAACGTCTAGTCACCTTTATTTATTAATTTTACTAATGGTATAAACATTAATACATTATGAAACTATACATAGTATTTTAGATAACCTAATTTATTACATGCAAGGTATTGTTATTAATTGAAAGATAAATTAAAGTTCAACTGTGGAATTGCAACACCTCGAAGAACTGGCAGTTTGTCAGGCGATCTAATCTTTTGTAGACTGAGATCTGATAGAGCAACATAACGTTATATGACATAAATTAAAATGTTCTATTTAGATTTAATGGTCAAAAGATTATGTACAAAAATCACATTACAAAGAATATGTGAAAAAATTATGTAATTAATTTAAAATTATGTTTAATTAGAGTATGTTTCAACATATTTCGAGATTTCTAGACTACCATTTACCATATTCTTTTTATAATTTTCAATAATTTTATGTTAATATAAAATTATTGGAAATGACATCAAATGTTTCGATCAAGACAGCTTGAATCTTGAATTTGTCAGTTTAATCAATCATACATTATAGCAATAGCTTTAACTGAAGTAAATATTAAAATGAATTTATTCTCATCAGCATAAAACAAACTTATTTAGAATTTTTCATTTAGATAAAACACATTTGAAAGGTATTCTAGTCATTTAATTGTTATCCATGCTCAAAAACGAGATTTGAAACAAATAATAGATTTTATGGGTATAAGTATAAACGAAATTTGATTACCGTATATCAAATTATATTTTAGCTTACGCCATTTTGTTTCTTCTTCCCTTTCTTCTTTTTGTAGTTCAAGTTATAAAAAATTGCAATTTAATCCTTACGTAAGTTTAACGTATTCCATTCTTATTAATAAAATGCAGCAGCAAATTAAAGAAAATGATATGTGAACAATATCCATTCGTAATTTGTATATTAGCACTAACGAGTACCCAGAAGAAAGGAAGGACACATGCAGGAGCTACTAGAAACGTAAGACGTAACTGCATATATTGCCTTTTCCCCAACCAAATGTACATTACGTTACGTTAAGCTTAGAAAGAAATGGCTCGATTAATGATCTGAAATTGAAACAGACTGGATGTCTAATTATTTGACTATTAACCTGAGATTGGTTAATCGATTAAAGAAAAGAAATTCAAGTTAAATTTGCCTATGAGAAAAGATCCCTACGTAGACGGGCCCCCAGCAGCCGAGCGGTGAAAAAATTAATTTAATTAAATATGATTAATTAATTTAATTCACTAAATTGTAATTAAATTAAAAGAAAATTAATTACGAGGGTGAAATATTTAAAATCTTGTTTTTGATGAAAATTATCCAAAGGAAAAATCTAATATTTTAAATTGAGAAACCATTCTAATCTTTTATATTATTAATATTATGAAAAATGTCTGATAGAGTATTATGAAATTTAAAACACTTTCAAATTACGAAGCAGACCACAGCAGCTGCTTAAAAGGCATGATAATTTTAATAATAACCGATGTATTATAATAACATATGTATAAACTGTATGTCAAATGTAATAACTGCAAGGACACGCCTTTATTAAATAGAAAATATTTCTGCATTTATTTTGAGAGGCACAGTCCATAATATTTACATACACACGGAGAATTATTTCCATTTGAAATTTAGGCAAAAAAAAGGTAAATTATTTAATTTTTTATGTAATTTTATAATTTTTAAAATATTACCAAACAAAGTAATTTTGTAATATTACCAAATATTTATTTAGCAATCTGCCACTTAGTGATTGTTCATATATCAATAAAGTAAATACATTGCAAAATTGTAAAATTGTTTCAGTTTAATAATGCATTTTAAACGTTTTCAAAATTTTGGACCATTTTGGTCAGGAAAACATGAGTAGCGTATATAACTTACTTTTTAATTAAAGGCTGAGTGAATACAGCAACTGAACGCCTGCAGTTCTTTTCCATTTCAATCGTAGAGGCAAAAGAGTGGATGCATTATATTTTCCTGTTTTCGTGCAAATGTCATTTATGTACGACTTACAGAATAAAGACGGGGAAATAGGAATTTCTTTCAATGCAACATCATTTTCTGAAAATTATATAAATTATACGTAAGTGATTTTTAGACAAGGGCATTTTAAAATGTCTGTGAAAGGAGTTCTGATAAATTCCAAACCTTTAAGTACTATTTCACTAAGTTAGTTTTGGAAAGAAAGGACAGTGGAGAGCTGAGAAAATAACAAGTGCCATCGGAAGACTAGAGTTGAGATGAGTTTTACTGCCTGCATTGGAACAGTCGACGTCCATAGGTACAGTTAGGAGCTACTTGCAACTGTAGAGAATTTCCAATCTAGAGCTGCTATAAAAGAAGTGATTAGAACGTGAAGATGATACCATAGAGGCCCAATGCAGCGGAAAGAAGTGCTTGCCTGGTTTCATTCATGACTAACTCCAAAGGCCAAGAGAGACACATGAAGGATAAAAAATGAGAAGTAACGAAATGAGATTTTCAGACGGTAGCTAATTGTAGATTGCAGCATCACAAATAAATTTAGAGCGGAGGAGAAATATCAACGAGATATATATTGTTCAAATCGAAAATAAATTAACTCTTGGACATTGAATTAAAGAATAAAAAATCGACAGTCACTATTGACTGAATATTTCTTCAAGTTACTTAAAAATTATTCTTTCGGTAAATTTATTGGCGACTGCAGATATCTTAGCCTCACAGAATTGGATCTGAAACAAAAGCGAGAAGTAAAACGAATTTTGTAAAAAAAAAATAAAAAAAAAAAAAAAAAATCTTAGCCCTTTCAGATTTTACATTACGCTCAAAGGGTCGTTTTCTAACGTTTCGTGTGTTACCTTTATTTATTAAATATCATGTTCTTCGCACTTAAACCATTAAATTCAGTTCAACAGCAATATCGCAAAATAATTTTTAAATGAGCATATCTTTAGCATTTCCGGTACAGAGCCTCCCGAAATGAAAAAAAAAAAAAAAAAAAAACTGGAGATTAAAAAAGTTTTCTTCTTTCCTTTTCCGTACAGTGTTGCCATTGTTCGCTTTTAAATCGTTGAGTTTGTTGATCAAAAATACGTTAAAGTTTTGCAAAATATGAAATAGATAATAAAACAAATTTCAAATTCGGGCTTCCGGATGCTCATATTCGGGTGGAGACGTACGTTATTTAAAATTTGATGGCTCTAGGCACCGTTGTTTTATCATAACGCGAGAAACATATAAACATTTATGCCGATTCTTTATTTTATTTCTTTAAATATAATGCAGGGTTCTAATATTTCGTGGCAACAATTTGAAACGTGAACCGACATTTATAGTGAATCAACGCAAAATGCCTAAACGAAATTAATAGTCTTCTGTGCTAACGACCTCTCAACTGAAAATATTGATCAGAAAATAGAAGAAATCTACAGTGCCCTAGCCAGAATTCGAACTTTAGGCTTTCCGAATACGGGTCGAATGTCCTTCCCGTTACACCATGAACGCATGCGGAGAGGATGGAGAAAACACCTTATAAAGTAAATAGAATTTTCATCGAAATATTAATAGTGCGAATCTCGGCTAAGGCAGTTTTGATTTTTGTCCATTTTCTGCTCCATAAATTCTAGCAGACTCTTTAATATGAAATGTATTTCAGGTCTTCTGAAAGATCTTTACAAACGTCACACAAGATATATATCAAATTAACTTTCATCACTTATTTTAAAATATGCTTATGCTAGTTCTTTGCTGCTTCGAATTTCTCTGAAAACAGTTTTTAAGAAAGGCCTGTTTTGGGCTTATACAGGATATGATTTTGCTTGCTTAGTTTTCAGCTATTGTTATACCTAAAGGCCAGAATCAATGAAAAAGATAAATGAATGCGAATTGTGTACAACATCTCAGGTAAACTAGCTGTATTAAAAATTATGTTATCGACTAAACGTATTTTTACGAGTTAAGCAGCTGCAATTTCTCATGCAAACACTTAGGACATATAAGTTATACGGTTATTAATGTTACTCGTAGATGCAACAGCTTGCATTGTTGTAAGTTTACATATTTGTTTTATAAATTTGGATGTTTCACATTATTAGAAATCTGTATTATTTGTTTTGCATTTGTTGTTGTGAATTTATGTATAGCTTTGTATTTCCTTTTACTATGAATTTTGAAAATGCTCATATATCTGTTTTATCCCTGAGCTTATATTTGTTATCATATGTAAGTTTAAGAAGTATAAATAACGCATATAGCCAGTTTATAATTTTTAAGCTTACGGCTTAAAACCCTTAAATTGGCTGTACATATTACTCACATATCATATTTCTGGCTGTATCTTCTGATGAAACTAAGGTAAATGAATCTCTAGAAATGTCGAATTCGGCATAATATTGTATAATGAGGCGAAATTCTGCAGTTTTCTGAAATGACATGAATCGTGGTGATGGTGTATCTGAATCCAACCAGAAAAAGAGTTATGAATAATTCAAAAATTTACAGTACAGAATTTCGGTGCTACTGATGGTGAACCAATCTGTCTTTGATTTCATTCCGAGATCCATGGAATAAGAAATATATATATATTGTAAATTTTGACGTCCAGAGCTGAGCATTATATTTAATGTTTTCGATTTCACTTCTCTTCCGCAATTTGATAAAGATAGTATAGTTTGGTTTATGTGATTATGACAAAGTCTCGAGGCCTAAAAGGAGGCATGCCTTCGTGGAGAACATTTTAAGGGAAACTGGATCGTGTACATGTTACACATGAGGAAAACCACAAAAACGCCCATGATGCCGGCCCGCTTGAGAAGTTCGAACCTCGGACGGAACTACCAGGGTTCAGGGAATTTACCGCTCAGCCGCTGGTAGGCCAATTTGAATAGAATCTCGGAATAAATAACTATGACATCCCTTTAAAAAGGACTTTTGTGTGGTTAACCTGACTACTGCAGAGCTATTTTCCTTCGTTTCCATTTGGTAAAATATTTGCATGTTTTCTGAATTTAAAAAAAAAAAAAAATTCGCACAACCGGCATGTCAATATTTCGTACTACTGAATTGCAGGAAAGAAAAGCATTCAAGATTGAAGTCAAGCACCAAGTTGTCGAGGATATAGTAATATTGTACTTATTGTATTTCAGGGAATACGCAAACGTTCTTGTCATTCCAGCTGATCAAAAAATAATGGCAAATAATATATCTTTATAATACATAATTTATTTTTCTTATTCTTATCAACCACTCTATTGAAGAGATATTTTATGCAAGATAAAACACCCGTCTGTTTCTTACATTTTTTTTTTTTTCATTTTGAACAGCAAAACAAATACATTAAATGTGCTGAAAGAATTTCATTTATTGTCAAAACTACGGTTCTGTGGTAAGATTCATTACTGCATCTGCAATTGAATTAGCATAAAATATTTTTTCCCCCTCAGAAAATTCTCTTTCCTTTTTTAAACAATCGCACTGCAAAACAAAACTTCTACGGCAATGATCGACGCTCATGTGTTTCGCTAGTTGTCATTCATATTTATGGGAATATGCAAAACAAACGTCTCTGTCTGGACGCCTTTTGAATAATGGCATATAATATCAAGATACAAAATAAAAACGTCGCCAAAACAATTGTGGCTGTAACATCAGGTTAAACAAAGCAGTAATATATTTCGCTTAACTTGTGTTTCTGGCGCACTTGGATTGCCCATTTATCATTCTTACGGTCTTTATGTTCTTTCAAAGCAAATGATGCTTCATCTGCGCTTGTCATTTCAAGCACATGCTCTTGCCAAAGTATAAGCAGAGTTATTACAAAACGGAACTAATATTTCTCAAACAGAGGCACTCATTCCATCGATATCCATTTTTTTTAATATTACTTAAGTGTTAACATTTTGGAATTTCAGTTCTTCGGTAATATCGACAGCAAGCAAGGAACTCTTTAAATCAATTATTTCATTAGACGTGCGTTATGCTAGGTATGATGTCAGAATTAAATTATGCCTTTGAAATGTTCTTACCATACAACTTTTTAAAACACATTAAGAAATTTGACAGCTTTAGAAGAACGAAATCATAATTAATTCAGTTTGAACTAATTATCGTCTTACCCGTTACGTAACGTGAAGGATTTGTTTGTATAGACGGCTTTGATACTTTTTTCATACATATTAGGCCAAATTTCCTTAAAACATTTTTCACCAATTACGCTTCTTACAGTCTCTTCTGTTTCTGTACCTGAACAAATTGACAAAATCGCGTTACTGAATGAACATGCTAAATAGATTTTTGGATTGGATTGGATTATTCAATTATGGCAAAGCACACAAGGGCTATCTGCTTAAAGGGAGGGATACCTTCGTGGAGGACTTTCTAAGGGGAACTGGCTCGTATACACGTTACACATGGGGAAAACCACGAAAACGCTCATGCAGCCAGCCCGTTCGCGGGATTCGAACCTCGGACCGAACTACCAGTGTTCAGCGTCTTTACCGCTCGGCCGCTGGTGGGCCTAACATGCTAAATGCTACCATGAAAATAAAATTTTTGCTGTATACTAATTAGAATTTTTCTAATTGAAATCCATCAACAAACTTCTATTTTTGTCCTTATTCGCAGGTCCACAGTACTAATTTAGTTGAAATTTTAAATACTCCCTTATGAAACATTTTGATTTCTTTTATTCCAAAAGAGCTATTAGTCTCAAAACACGATTGTGCGTTGTTTCATATTTCATTCGAATCTGTTACCGTTCGGAAAAACGTAAGATACTTCTATTCCACAATTAATCTGTCTGTTATTAATTAACAAACTAAAATATTTAAAAGCAATAACGTAGTTCTTAAACACATTATTGTTTACTATTATTTCTTTAGTTTTAATCAGATTGATTTAAGTATAAATGCACTTAATTCGGAATATATCTAATTAAAAAAAATTAACGTTTTTTTAGAATTACATATTTTTTCGCTTTTTAAATATAAAGAAGCTATATAACGTTTCCATGTTAGTCAAAATGCATATTCATCTAATATCCCGTAAAATGTTTCATTATTCCACCTCGGCCATTTTTATCGATAATCTCTGCTCATTAACCATATTTTGCTATAAAAGAGCCCTTTTGGGCGATCATTAAAATCTTAACCCTTTCAGATTTTCTGCAGTTAACGTTTTATTTGGTTTCTTGATACATGAGTGAATTATATTAATTTAAGTAAATAAGATCATATTTCAATTTTCATTTTGGAAAAAATCATAGGGAAAATCCATTTTCCACTTAAAACTGAAGCATCAGACTGTCAGACGTATTTTAATCAGACAGCAGAGCTCCGAAAGTATATATACCGAAAGTATTATTAATAGAGGAAATACAGTGTAATTCGTTTACCTGGCTCTAAGCCTTAAGTATGTTTTACAAACCTTAAAGCTTGTATAGGCGCTGCAACATTGATTTCTGAAACTGCTTTCATAAGTTCATATTTATTACTTACGACTTACAGATATGAATAAACTGGAAAATTAATATTTTATGAACTGCATCGTATTTCCTGTGATTTTTGTGTAGAAGTTTTCCAAAAGTAAATACTATCAAGCGGAGGCTTGCCTAAATATATTTTCACATGAGGTAAATGTGTGCCATTATATATATACAAATTAATTATTTCTGCGCATTTTTATAGTCATCTGAGTTAATTGTTTTAATTAATTATTTAAAACATATTTCACTTTGAATATTTGCAAGTATTCAAACAAATTATACAGGTAATGATTCTTAACTTTCAGATGAAAAACCTGAAAATAATACCTTTTAGGTAAATAGCATATACTAGAAATGGTAGTATAATTAATCTGAAAAATGGAACGCCTTATTTCTTGAAGCTAAGAGATAATTGCACGTCCCTACATGCCCTACAGCAGTTAAATTAAATATATCGGTACAATTTTATATTATTATCACCTTTAATAATAATTTAAATGATACTAAGCTAGTTTTTATAACATTATTTTTAGAGCTGTTTTATATACTAGTATATTCAGAAAAATGTTTCAAGTAATGATTCAATAGATTTAAATGAAAAAGGTTAAGAAATAGTTTTCAGATAAAGTTGTGTAATTAATGTATGAAATATTTTGCCTTAATATTCACGCATTTTTGTAATTTAGTAAAGCATTTAACGAAGCGAAACTTTGATAATTTTTGCCTGAATCGACTTGATTACTTAATTCATATTCTACAAAGAACAGCCATGCCTGAAACATTTTCTAGACAAAAATGAGTACCCTACATAATTTTTTACTATTTTCTTGTTTATCAAAGCTCATCTCACTAATAGCAACATTCACTAACAAAGCTAAACATTCTTCATTCAGATTCAGAACTCCAAGACCATTCAACTCCCATACAGTGAAATATCGAAACTTGTAGATGATTTTAGTGAGAAGAAATAAATTGGTTATTCTAACTTAGATACGTCTGATAAAATGTATCCAACCTTTATATCAATTGGATATATTTAAAGGCGTTTTAAGTGTTGTTCTTAAATTACTTGTATCTAAATATAATGGAGCTGATTTTTCACCAATAGAAAACTGATATCATAAGATATTTCGTTTCATTTCTAACATTTCTTCTTTGCCTATGATATTAAAACAACTACCAATTCTTTCATTTCTACTACGAAACATTATATGTATTAATATGATAAATAATATTTATATATATATTAATATTTATATTTAAGTGTTTCCATTTCTCAGCAATATTTTCAAATGTATTTGATCTGCTATCAAGAAAGCGATAATCGATGGATTATCGCTTTCTTGTTGTTCCTTCTTATTACGTTTGTTTATTTAGATTAATAGTGCAAAACATACGAGGGATAGTTGCTTAAACAAACAGGACATTCGAAATGGAATTGTATTTACCTATATGGGAAAAATATGGAAGTAGACATGCACATGATTCGTTTATAGGAATTCGAACACAGGTTAATCACTCTTTTAAAAGTGAAGTTGTATGTACAGCTAAACAGGTTTTTTCAAGATACTATCATTTATAGTTAATTACAATAATTACATTTGATTCCATATATAAATTTGATATATTCATACAAGAAAAACAGCAAATAGATTTTTTTGTAAAATGTACAAGAGATTGATTTTTTTCTTACATTAAAAAGTGATTTTGTACACAATTAAACATGTTTCCAAATTGGTTTCATTTCTGAGTAACGCAAAGCAGGCAAAGGTTTGCTTATGGGGAGAGGTTTTGTGGAGGACTGAAACGTATTTCATGTAATTGACGCGTCATCCCCATTCAGTTCACACAGTTTCCTACTTTTAGTTAAATTTACAGAGTGTCCACTTCCAGTTAGGAAACTCTGGAAAGCTTATTATGACGAAATAAAAATTTATAGATAAATTAAAGAGATAGAGGAGAATTACAGAAATACATAAGATTATCCCTGCACGATAGGTCTAGGAAGTTCCTGACCACAGTGCATTAATTGCAACAATATATTTTTATTTTAGAAAATAATGAAACTGTATCATTTTTGAAATCAAAAACTATCAGTGATTTTTTTCCTTCGGTCATCTGGAATTTTTATAGCACAAAATTCATTTTATACCTTTCTGTGAATTAATGGATCTCATATAAAATATATATCATATTTATAAATTTGCTTCAAAAGAATAAAGTGAAGTTAAATTTAAGTTTAAAGTTTGCAAAACACACTCTTAACATCACTTAGTTTGGCAATGCTTCTCCATCCCCCCCAAAAAAAACAAATATAGTTGGTAAGTGAAATTAAAACTTACTATTTACTTGCCTTTTTAGTATTATTTAAGCAGAATTTATGTTTTATGTTTTATAGAAAATGTCAAGTTTCTTTTTAATTTGTATGCATAATTCGTGTCAGTAAAGTTTCCGTAGGAAAGACTTTCTAAATTATTTTGGTTTTATACTCTTATTTATTAATTTCTTAATTTTGATTCTAGTCTTTTACTCTCAAAATTCCACTTGTTTAAATTTCTTTTTAGTATTTCTTCACATTTGGTATTACTTTTGGTTTTGACTTTTATCCTTGTCTACATGGATGACGAAGCACGAATTGAATGATTGAAGAGTTAGATCTGGAAACAACTTCCCCTTGATAAGTCTATCTCCTACCTGCTCAACAATCATTCACTTATGCATTTTTATGAATAAATTTTTTTAGGATTAAATAATTTTTGAAATTTTAATTTAATATAAAATTAATATTCATGGATTTTTATACTTGCACATGATTTACATATGCTCTCAGAATTTAAATGATATTGTAGATTAGTTCTCAATAATTAATCGCTTATTTGTTTTCATTAAATTTCCTTAAAATTTATTAACTTTAAATTTGCTTTTTAGGAATAGAGAATGTTTGTTAAATATCATATTTATAATATTTATATATATTAAAGAAATATTGTTACCATAAGGTGATAGTGTAAATCAGTTAATATACATTTAAAATAACATTGCGGCTTATTATGTTGACATAGTGCTATGTCAAACTTAAATTGAGAGACAGCAACCTCTCTCAGAAGATGTTTAATAAGAATAGTTGGGGAAAATTATAAAATCAGCTATGTTGCACAGAGAAGGAAAATAGTAAGAAGAATGTAACGCTTTTAAAATTTCGTTAAAAATGTTAATAAAATTTTGTTTAGTTTAATATGATATTTTAAAACAAAGCTTATTAATGTGATTAAGTTGAAGTTTAGTAACTGAAATATTTTTAACCAATTCCTAAATTTGTTACCTAATTTCCTCCCTAATCCGACAATTGTTCAACTAAGGCAACCTTTACTTTATCTCTTTTATATAGAAAAACACACACATATAACTCACATCAATGAGAATAATATTTAGTAAATAAAAAAGTTTAATAAAATAAAGTTTAATTAATAGAACAACATATTATAAAGATAAATAAAAATGTTTTTAAAAAACTCAATAATGTCGCAAATTTCAAAGGAGTCAGCATTTCTTAAGACTACAGAAGCAATTGCATTACCGGTAATGATATAGAACGGTGATTTCGCAAAGGTTACAACAATTGCCGTCAGGATAAACTTATTGTTAAAATCTTTTTAATTTTAAACTTTTATAAGAGGCAAGTATAAAAAATATGCCAATAACAGAAATATTTTCCAAAAGTAAATTAATGAAAAAGTGTTCGATTTACAATTTTTGTTTCGCCTTTAGATGGTATGTCAAATTATTTCCTTTCTGAAATTCAGTCTGTTATATATTTCATTTCTTAATTTTTTACTTAAAATCATTTGTGATTATATGTCTGAAAATAGTTCAAAATATATATTTACAACAGAATACTCTCATATATGGACAATTAATATTTAAGCTATGTACCTTCATATTATTTTCCTAATTTATAATTCTGACATTAAAGTACTCTTCCAAGTCTAGCCAGTTAAGGGTACTTTGCAAAAGATATCCCTTTAATGTTGATGAGTGATAGCCCTGATTTTCAACTAGCTTTCTTATACACAAACACATTTAAAGTCAATAATACTTTATATATGTCCACCTGATGGATTGAAACTAAAGCAGAATACATAATATAATCTATCGATGATATATTCACAAAATTATAGCTTGCCTTTTAGTGAAACATATTTCCAAGAATATATTTCTGGCAAGTATAAAATGTATTTGTTTTCTAACAACTAGGCACTTACAAATTACTTACCATCACGTACGGCAAACGGAATATGAATGCCTCCGACTAATATCAAGCTACTATTTAACTTCTTCCAGATAGCGCGCAGCCTTTAACTCTGACAGACAGGAATTACAGATACCGTATCAAATTTTTAAGTTCTCTTTAGCATGCTCTTAATTTAAGCATCATTTTGGTGTTAGAGAATATATGTAACCTAAAACAAAGATGCAGCACTGTTTACCTCAAGCTTCATTTTTAATCAAATTAAAAAATTATTTTCTCAAATTTAAAAAATTTAGAAAGATAAAATCCTTAAACAATTACGCTGTAAATCCATTGCGTAATGTTTTACCAAAATTTCTCTAAGTTGCAAAGAATAAAAATCCATTTAAACTAAATCAATTAATGTGTATACTAAACACCTGAATCATACCAGATGTAAAGCTTTATACGAAGCTCCTCTTTGAAATCTAATATTTCACTAAAAGATGAATCTATGACTTTATAACAAGCACGAAATGCCATTTATAATGTTTTATGCTGTTTCGTTTTTGTAGTCTCTAAAAATTTTTTCATTTATTATTGACTTATTCCCCGGCTTTTCACTTGCTTTATTGATGGCTGCACAGTTACTTTTTATGTCTTTCTGCCTCACTTCATACTCAAGTATTATCTTGTAGAAAGCACTGGAATCGATTTGGAATGAAAATATCGATTAATGATAAATGCGAACGGAGTGGGTGTATTAGAGATGTAGCTCAACAAAGCATATCTTAAGCTGATGATTGAATTAGATTACTGTACCTTGCTAAATTATTGGATTCTTGCAAAACAATCCATGATTTGATAATTTTCTCAAAGGTATATCTGAATAACATTACAGTGATATTTAATATTTATTTAAATGTTTTATGAAGTTTAGTATTTATTTAAAGCTTATGAAGGTTTATTAAGGTTATGAAGCAAAAAGAAATCAGTTTTATACTTGTAATATATAAAATACAAAAATAAAAATTAACCAAAGGAAAAAAATATATATATATATATTGTACGCTGTTCTTTAGCAAATAGTAGCAATCTTACATGAAAACGTTATACTCTTTGTAAAAATTTGTAATTTATTTTGATTTAGGAAATTTACCTGCAGTCCGGTGGACAAGACTGCTGAACACTGGACGTTCAACCTGGGTTCGAAATCAAGCGCTGGCTTGTTAGATATTTTTTCGCTTTATTCAATATGGGCATGAGCCAATTGCCATTTAAAAGTCTTCCACGAAGGTATCCCTTCTCTTACACAGACAGCCCTTGTGTACCTTTCTTGAATCGATATGCTATAAACGACTTTTAATAAATAAATAGTTCAGAAGTAATCAATAAACATTTCACTGCCTTCGTTTTTATTTCAAAATTCCTAGTAAGATCTAAAAGGTATTTAGAATATATTAAGAATAAAGAAAACAAACCACGATGATAAAGACAAAAGGTTGCAAGTGGCATTGCGAAATATTGATTCCGGTCTTCTATTTAATAAAAAATTCATCCCTTTCATTTCATACCATAACATAATAATCAAAATGTTTCAAGACTAATTTCATCGATTTTCCTTTTATAGTTCTCTCTCACAAAAATAAAGCCTAAACTTTCGTCATAATATCCAAATCTCAATAATTCTTAATGTGCATTTTAAAAATAATAACATTTTTCGTAAACTTTGTTCCTTCCTTTAGTTGAATAATTTCCTGAATATGCAAGAGTAATTAATGACCAAGAGTGAAAGCAAACTAATCAATGAAAGAACGCAATTTAAATCAATAAACGGCTGTTGGATAGTCCTGTCTAAAGAATTCGCTAAAATGTCTGCTTATTTGAAGAATGATCTCACTTGAAAATAATTTTTTAATTAAATTCTGGAATACATATTTGCTACAAAGAAAATCTCTTTCAAATATGAAAAAGTGCTGATGAATACTCATATCTTCATTAAAATGTTTATCGAACTCTATCTTACTTTGTCATAATATGTTGATTTCACTTAAAACTTTTATGTACACTTTAAAAAATAGCTATCGCTCCTAAGAATATTCATTTAGACAGCAAATGAAACTACTTTGAATAACTTTAAAACCAAATACCAATGCCTTTGGTATTGGTATTTGGTTTTAAAGTTACACATAACATGCTGAGAATAAAATTTCAAATATTTCTGCATGTTTTCCTGAATAATATTCTCACTTTATCTCCTTCTAGTACTACTGATAATACATATTGGTCTAGTATCAGAATACAAGTTCTCGAAACAACTTTTTTTCTATAAGGCAGTGAAAACTTCAACTGTGTTCCATCTATACTGGTAAAGACAAATATGGCACTAGTCCAGGTTAACTCCTATACGTTATCCGTACATACCTAGAGTTACGCCAAGAACTATGATACTTGTTAAGTAACTGATGCCAAGCTCCGCTGAAGGCCTGGTGGAATAGTCAAACGTAGCCATCCTTTATCAGCAACGACGTGCGAGTAATTAGGTTTGAGACAATTCCCAATGGCAATATCAATAACGTTCTTGACGGGACCGAGGGGACTGATAGTACAGGCTGAGGTAAAGTTGCACCAAACTTACCAAACCACTAGCAAGACTAAGGCTCAGCCGTGAAATTCATTTTGCAGAAGGAAATTGTATTATTATTTATTGAAGGAACATCGGGCTAGTACCTATTATTAATTTTGATACTACAGTGAAAGCACTGTAGGTGTACTTACACAGCAATTATAAGCAAGCTTTTGAAATACACGAGAAAAACCATTGCTGATTTTGCGATCTTTCTAGATTATTTCATCCAAATGTGTAAAAAAAAAAAAAAAAAAAAAAAAAAAAAAAGGGAGGCCAAATTTTTTACTATAACGTTTCAAGCTATTGAACAGTTAGCAGATAATTATGTTTACATATTTGGTACATGCTTAATGAATAACTTAGTTTTCTTCATACATGTACACTACGTAAAAAAATAATAAAAAAAAGACAGTTCTGTATCTCCCGTTCTACTAGGCCGATTGCCGAAAATCAAATTGCGTTTTTCTTGTCCCGAAAGCGCGACTTAGGATATATATTAGATTTATATATAGCATCATTCTAACATAGGTATTTTGACACAAAATCGGACATATTCTGAAATGATATGCCAATTTTTTCCATATTTCGATTCTACCACACAAATTATGTCTAAATATGAAATTTTGTAAAATTTTGTACGGAATTTATGGAGAACTTCTAAACTTTATTTTAGCGTATTTTTCTCAGTTTTCACCAAGAATAATTTACTTGCCGAACTTCTTATTGTATAGCAACCCATTTTCCTTTTCTTTTTTTCATTGTAAACGAGACGAAAAAAAGTCATCCTTCATACTTTCAAGTAATTTTAACAAAGTGCGTATAATCGTTTGGCGTTATTATCGCTTCCCAAAAAAAAGATGCCAAATTTGAAAACGCTCCAATATGTAAATTCATGTATATCTTAGAAAATTCTGAATAAAGAACTCTAATTGTTTCAAGTGTGCCTATAAATACATCTACTTTACGATGATGTTTAAAATTTTGCAGGTTATAATACAATTTTTTTTTCGAAAATTTATGAGGAATATTTTTAAATACAAATTTTAATAATAAATAGTTAAAAGTGTGCGAATTACATTTGGATTAAGAGTAAATTTCGAATTCTGGGAGAATGATTCAAGTAAGTTTAATAAAAAGAGATATTAATAAATATATATATCAGATTCAATTAACATTGAGGAGCTAAAATTTTGCGAGCTAATATAAATCTAATACATATCCCTAAGTCGCTCTTTCGAGACTTGAGAAACGCGTTTTGAACTTATCCGCCCAGTTAGAAAAAAGATATGTCTTTTTTTTTTTCATTTTTTTTTTTTTTTTTTTTTTCTTTGAGTAACAGAGATTGAAACAAGGTTCAATAGATTGTAATTTTACTCTCCAAAGAGTATGCGAATTAAAGATTAAATAAAAATGTATGCTTTGTTTCCTTTCAAAAAATTGGCGTTACATACATCTTTATCCGACGGGAAAAAATCTGATGTGTACATCACATGACTTCCTTGTACGGAATATTAAATTATACGCATTTTTTCTTGCATTTCATTTAAACTTATTGGATTGAATTAAATCTACTTCGCCGACAGCGCATAAACCACAATAGAATAAATGCATTCTTTAAAATTCACTTCGTTTACCATAGCGACACTCTGGCGCTAGGTTCCCTTAACAGTATTATATTTTGTTCATATTATAACTCAGAATGCACAACATTTATATCATTTAAAGAATATAATTATCTAATCGTTGCCACATGTTCTATTCAAATACTATAATAAAGCTTGAATGATGTATAAAAGAAAGTAAGCAAACAAAACAAAAAAGAAACAGTTTTTCACAGACGATTGAGTATTTCTCATTCAATTAATTCCGTTCTCACTTCGCGAGAAGACAAAAATACATAAAAACTCAAAATATCTATATTAAAAATTACGAAGTAAATCTTAAACTCTTATTTCCTCGAAAAAATTCCAGAAAGAATTAAGCACGATTTAATTCGCACTAATAAATGAAGGCGTTATCTTTGTTGTTGCGAAGCTACGTTTCTCTAGATTGGCAACAAATCCACTATCCTGCTGTTTGAAATGTAAACAAGCAATTAACACCATCAAAAACATTATTAGGCTTAGCGGTACCTAAACAACTTTAAAATTGTTGATAATTCTAAAAACATTGCATACTGATTTACTAAAGGCATAAAAACCTTAACCGGAAGATAAGAACAACATAATTCAATCATTTTAAAGCAAAAAATGTACAATTTACAAACATATAAGAGTAAAGAAACTGAGATCACTAAGCCGGGTAACAGAGTGGATATATATATAAATATATTTATATACGTTTGGCGTGGCCGATTGCGACCAAAATACGAGGTGCACATCTACATGTTATAGTAGCCCTATATACAAAATTTCACGTTCTGAGGCTACTCGTTTTTGAATTATGCGAGATACGTACGTACGAACGGACGCACGTACGTACATACATTCATACAGACGCCACGAAAAATTCTCTTCAGAATTCATTTTAAAGCAGTTTTATAATTTTTTTGAAGGAAAAGAGTATTTTATTCTGTCCTTACGTACAGATATCACGCAAAAACATCGTTAAATTGCATTCGATTGCAGTCAAATTGATATTTTCGTTGAAATATGCTGCCTGAAACTTTTCGCGATTACAATACTTCCTTTTTACTTCGCACAAGGAAGTAAAAATGTCATTTTTCAGATTTCGTATTTATTGAATAGTAAACTTGCCGGTTAAAATAATTTTAAGTGAGCTTTGAAACTTTCATGTATCATAATAACCGAAAATTACACTATTTGCATCAGCAAGAGTCATTATGTAATATTCTTTTATTAATATACTAGCTGCATACATATACATCTAATTACAAAAGAGATTGGTATTTTTATGTCTAAAGGACTATAAGCTTGATAAAAACCATAAGAATCCAACGTTTTGTACATCTCCCGCTTTATATAGTTATAGTTAGAGAAGTTTTGTATTCGATATAGTTAAAAAGAAAATATTTGGCAAAAATTGACTCAGATTTTTAATTTTGAAATTTTCTATTTTTGACGGCATTTATAAATTGCTTTAAGAGACCGCTTAATAAATAAACTGATATAACTTTATGTTGAATTTTTCCTTTTTGAATGGGGCTATTTAATAACATTTTGTTTTCATTTACTAGTGGGTGATTTGATTTTGTTATTTTTTTTAACTTTTGGCGCATCTTAAACAAGTAATTACTGGTACGAAATTTGTACATGTTTAAATAAATTTCGTGAAATCTTATGTAAAATTATAGTATTTCTTTTTGTATAATGTAACCTGAAAATCTAAAGAAACGAAACTTTACCAGAAAAGTAAGATAACAGGGGCTATTATATTTAAACTTTGGCTTAAACGGTTGTCTCGCTAAATTGGGGAGATATCGCCAAGCTCGCGATGATTCTGTCGACTGATTTTTATTGCCAAATTTGGCGAAATTTTGGTTCGTTCCCTGTGTAACTGTAATGGGTACTGCAAATAAATAACTGTAATTGATCCTGTATGTAAGTGTAACCGTCTTATCCTTCCAGTAATTACGAGAAGTACCAGAGATGTCTCCGTGGCAGTGGAAAAACTATATGAGACTGGAGAGTATCAGTTTCATAGTTGGCATCCAGAGCTCAATTTGGAATATTGGGATATCGGCGAAAGCTTCTCCTTTCAGACACGCTTTGCATTGCGTTTTGTTTGACGTTTTTAGCAGTCTAAAGTGTACCTTCTGACTGCGCTCCTTGATATTTCTGTGTAAATTTCAAGAACTCTGAATTTTTTTTCCGAAAAAATAAATTTTACCAAGCTGCCATTGGCCCTGTATGCATCCAATCTATTACGTACCCTTAAGCATGCAACAGTATTTATAATGGAATATCGCTACTCTGTATGAAGCTCTTGCACGTGCACTTGGCAACCTCAACAATAAAACTAGCTACATAATATATAAATTCCCTTTTATTAAAAAGAAATATTAAGATGTACAAAATTATGTTTATAAACGCCTATGATATTTCGGTAGTTTTTATATTCTAATACGTTTAAAGGTAAGAGGATTTCAGTATGCTAAATGCAGTTATATAATGTTAAAAACTTCATAGCTAGTTTTTCAGAAAAACTTTGAAATTGACAAATATGATGGAGCATAATTTAAAGAACATTTATATATTTCTTCTTTCGGTAACAAAAGCCATTATCATTTCTTCTCTACATGCGGAAAGTGCTTCTGAAAAAACGAATATGAAATTAAGACTGAATAACACTTAAGTTAAAATTTTATTTCTTTCTGCAGACAAAAATCAATTTGAAAAGCGGTTACTTTTTTTAGTCCAAAGGGGCAATTAGCCCTAAAGAACTATTATTTCCGTTTTGGCATTTTGCGTTGGTTCACTATAAATATCCAATTTACTTTTCAAATTGCTGCACCAAATATTATCGCTCTGTATTGTATTTAAAAAAATTAAATAAATAAGAATCTGCATAAATGTATGTATATTTAGTTGTGTTATAAAACAACGGTACATAGAGCCATCGAATTTTGAATGACGTAATCCTCCTACGAATATGGGCAGGTGGAAGATCAAATTTGAAATATGGAATTTGTTTTATAATCGATTTCATATTTTGTAAAACTTTAACAAATTTTTTATTAACTAACTCAGGGATTTCAGAGCGAGCAATGGCAACGTGGTACAAGAAAAAAAAAATTATCTCCAGCGCTCGAGACTGTATCGGAAATTCTAAAGCTATGTTCAGTTTAAAACTATTTTGAAATATTGCTCTTGAACTGAATTTTATGGTTTAAGTACCAAAAACGTGATGTTTGATAAATAAATGTAACAGACAAAATGTTACAAAAAGTCCCTTTGGCCGTAATTTAAAATCTGAAACCTTTCAGATCCCCCCTAAAGTAATTACTAGCAAAGATATTTATTTTTTTCTTCCGAACAGGTTCAAGATTTTAGACTTTATATAAGAAACACGTACTGTATCTGGTGCTGTGATTTTTTTATTAATTATTTGACGTTAACTTCTCTTTTTTGGGAGAGATATGGTACTTGTAATTTTTTTTGAATTTTTCATTTTCATGTAGGCGATATGTATAGTGAAAGTTTACAATCAAGCTCTATGCTGGTTACCGCGCTTTAGCCTGTTCATTCTTTCGATTTACTGCCAAAATTCCTCCTTTGACTCTTGCGCGTAAATTACATTACCATCAAAGTTACCCGGAGCCGAAATTTCGGGAGACGATCCGCCCGTAAAGCGTCAATTTATTGGAGTTGTAAAAATATATCTGTCCAGAAATGACTCCGCTTTCCTACGTTAATGCCGGACTTAAAATCACCTAAATAGATCCTGGAAAATATAATATGGAAAACTAGTAACCATTTTGCGGCAGATTGTGCCAGGCAGAGAAACGTGAGTTGTGTTGTAACAAAGCTACTGCTTCTACAATGGATAGTAATGTTAGGAAACGTTAAGAAAGAGTAAAAGCGCCATTTCTCTTCACATTCTGACGGCTTTATATTACTACTAGAGCTATTACCTAACACTAATTTATTATCATAAACCCGAGGAAAAATTAGTTCCCATCGTTATCCAATTCTGGATTGCAAAATGCATGTGTATATATGTACAAATCATAAAATAGCTAAATGTTATAAAAATAAATAACTTTATCGCAAAATAAAGAGGATAAATAAAAGAATTAAATTAAACAAAGCAAATAAGTCACTGCAGAATCTAAACCAAATATTATTTAAATTGTATCTTTGGGCTGAAAGTATTTAAAAAGAGAATATCTTTAGAAATTTTGATAGACAGTTTCGCGAGTTGGAGATAAATATCCCCCCTCCCGTATAGTGTTACTATTGCTCGCTTAAAATTCGCTCAATTTGTTAATTAAGAATTCATTAAAGTTTGACAAAATATGAAACAAGCAATAAAACAAATTTGAGCTTTCAGGTGCCCACATTCGGGTGGAGGACTACGCTATTCAAAATTTGATGTCTCTTGGTGCGGCTGTTTGGAAACCTACATTCATGCAGATTCTTTATTATTCAATTTCTGTAAATATAATACACAGCGATAATATTTGGTGGTAGCAATTTGAAAGTGAAACGGACATTTATAGTGAACCGATGCAAAATGCCGTATAGAGATTCTAGGGTAACGCCCATTTGGGCTGAAAATATTTATTAGAAATACTCTGGCTTGCTTAAGGAGTCAAAAAGAAAGGTACTGTCAAATATTGGCGAAATTTTGAAAAGTAATAAAATGTCAGCAGAAAATAAAAAATGAAAAAAGAAAATGGAAAATTCCTTGACACATCTTAACAAGTGTAAGAATATAGAAAGAATTTATTATAAGTATGATCTTCCATAATGCATTTTTAGAATTATTTTTTAATAAAAGGTATATGACCATACTAAATCAGATTACCGGAAGCTCAAGTCATAAGGCCTTCGAGAGCCATTTGTCTGAGCAGCGCCTCCTTTTGGTGTCTTTTCGAAAAATGAGCCAATTTCCAATAGAGTTTCCAGTTTCTATTCTCTATAGTTTCCAGTCATACATAATGACGAGACGATAGCCCGTCTACTGTCTATACGGAGGCAGAATTGAGAATTGGAGCAGTTATATATCGCACCCTGGCGCCCAAAGTGAATAATTAAATATCCCTCAACTTTCAGCGCGAGCTCTCAAAAGTTGCAAGCGGAAGGGATGCTGGCTAGTCTGATGGAAGTTTTAGGGATATAATAAATGGATAGAGCTCCAATGAAGCCATTCGTCAGTTTTGATGGTAAAAGTTCGTAGTAACTCTGGAAATACGGGAAAACCACTTCCTGTTGCATCCGCCCACCAAGGCAGAATGGTTAAATCGGTGAACACTGGTAGTTCGGTCCAGTTTTCGAGTCCCGGCAAACAGGTTGGCTGTATGAGCATTTTCGTGGATTTTCCCGTTTATAAGGTGTATACGAACCGATTTTTCTTAGAAAGTCCTCCACGAAGTCATCCCTACCCTTACGCAGGTAGCCCTCGAGGGTTTGTCATAATGCAATAAACCAAAAACAAAATCCTATTGTATCCAATGGGCAGTAACAGAGGGTTGCCATAGTAAACATTTTTGAGAATCCATAAGTAGTGTTCAAAGGCTTCGGAATAATTTGTTAGGTGAACTAGGCAGTGATAAATATAAGTTTGATAATTTAATGAAAACATTCCTTGCAATAGAATAGGGCTCGACTGTAGACGAAATTATTCGAAAATGTCAGGTATTGAAAAAATTTGCCGGCATTCGTGTTGAGAAATGCGGAAACTTTAAAATTCATGCAACCTACGTTTGTTTTCGTTTTCTTAATTTCACATTTTTCATAGCGTAGTAACGTAGAATTGCATTTGCTTGATAATGTGATTTTTTTTTAACTACAAGGCTTTATACACCGGTTATCATAAATCACAAAAATAGCGATAAATCCCTCAAAAATAAGCCAAAACGTGTAAAATTTGAATATGTTGCCAAGTAAGAGTAGCTGAGTAAACCTGCGATATGCAAATTAGTGGCGCTGCTTTCGGAATATGTCATCTGCGAGGAGCATAAAAGTCCATGTTTGAGAGCAAGCCCACATATTTCACTGTGACAGTGACATTAGAAATTTGAGATAGCCTATCCGTAACAATGACCTCCAGGCATCATTTGCCTGCAGAACTGCGATGGAGAGCCATTGAGAGACTAGAGGCAGGACAAAGTCAAACATAAGTCGCCAGATGGCTAAATGTGAGTCCTTCTGTGGTTCGTTGCAGGCAATTTCAAACGACAGATTCGGCATCTAAGGAGGTTCAGCCAAAGACGGCCAACTGGTACGACGAGCGCCGATGACCGATATTTGACATTACATGCACGCAGGAATAGAACCGCTACTCCGACTCTTCTTAGATCCTCCCTTGCTGCAGCCACCGGAAGGTTCGTGTCAACGTCAACTGTACGTAGAGAAGGCTTCACGAAGGTGCTCTGTATGTGAGGCGACCAGCCATTTGTGTGCCGCTCACGTCACGCCATAGGAGGAACCGTTTTCATTGGGCACGACAACATGTCCACTGGACGCCTGAACAATGGAGGGCGGTTCTCTTTACGGATGAGTCCAGGTTTAATCTAGAAAGCGATACTAAACGTTATTTGATATGGGGAGAACCTATAACACGTTATCATCCGTCAAACATCCGTGAAAGAAATGCATACGGAAGGGGCAGTGTCTGTGGTTGGGGTGGCATCTCTTTGGGTGGACGCACATACCTCCACGTCTTTCCTAGGGAAACGCTGTATGTGCTGTATTGATTCTAGAGGCGATCATATTCCATATTGAAAGTACTTTTCCTATAGCAAACTGACACCTTCGATTTGTTCATTTTATACATGTGCTAATTTCTATATTACCATATTTGTCTGATTTCTTTTTATGCTATTTGATACCTTACTATGTGTTGTATATTGTGGGTAAGTTTCATTAACCTTTCAGCATCTTGCTACATTGAATAAAATATTCAATTTCGTCTTACTCTGATTATATGTGTTCGACATGTGTCTGTAGCTGAATCATTGAAATTACACAAATGTGAAAAGAAGAGCTAATTTTATTTTTTGAGCTGTAAATGTTTCATCAATATCTGCATAATTAAACCACAATAGTCTCAAACTGTAAATGCTCTTAACTGTAAAATTATCGAAAATCATATACTGTAGAGCAACGTACCAAAATACATTCTAATGTTCATCAGCATAAGAAAAAATATGAAAACTGGGAACTATTCTTGCATTTAGCAAAGCTCATTTTTACATTAAATTCATACTGGATTAAGACAGCATGCAAGGGATTGTTTATTATACTTGATTTTCATTAAACATAAACAATACCATTGCTATAAAATACTGAGTACAGTTGAAATCGTGTATGCAAGATGCGGCTGCGAGGATAAAATCGAGAAATTCAAACGACTAGGGAAATGTAATTACATATAAGACTTAAAGATAATTAATTGCTAAATGTTTCTTCCTCTCTCTCCCTTTCCCCCCTCCCTTCACAAATTTTTGCTCATTTGACGAAGGTCTGGAAGACACTTTTTCATGAGTAATTTTAAAGTAATATCATTGTTGCAATAGCATAAATTTCTATAGATAAAACGATATTTTGCAATACTGTATCTAATGTAAATAAAAGAAAACCTCATTCCACTCTCTAAAAAAAGACTATTCAGGTTAACGTTTTTCGAAAAGAAAATACGTAAACCGCTTACAGTTATGGAGAAGAAATGGTATGTCGATGAGCTGTATTACTTGCATCAAAGTTTTGTAGCAGATTTAAAAATTTCTAGCTATATTCCAAACAATTATGTAACATGATGATCTCATAGCCTAACTTCTGGATCTATTAATTTAGTAGTCAAACAACAAAAATCAGCATTATATTTTCAAATCTACCTTCACAGTTTGAGGCTCCAATGATTAAGATACAATAACAGGTTTTTGTTCACGCATTTTTGACTTCTAAATGAATACTTGTTCAGCGTGTTATTGTATCTTAATTTTGGATCTATGTTGATCAATTATTTACAAATTTTATTGAATTTCATCCTTCTTTTCTCTCAAAAAATGGCTTCGGTATCTTATGGTCGCATTCAATAAGTAGTGTACCATCAGAAACAAAGCTGGGAATAATAAACAAATATATATATATATATATATGGCAAGAAACAATATTCATTACTCATACATATATTCCAGTTTAATATGCTGCTAATCTAATTCCTTTGAAAACTGGTTTTCGAAAATTCAATATAATGGTAGCCACCTTCGCTAGCACAAATCATATGGCAGAATATCGCAAATTTGCTGTTGTATTACGCTGCTTTGTTCTTTGAAATTTTATAGTACTGTGACGAGAAACCAACTTGCCAGATATGCTCTGAAACATTAAACTCACACTTATCGATCAGAGGAAAGGTAATTTCAAATTATTACAATACTTTTCAAAGCAAACAAACCATGCAACTTAATAAATATCAGATACCAAAGAGAAAAGGAAAGATTTATATTATGGTTATTATGTTTCCATATTTGCTTATACTACGTTTGACGTCATAATAATTCTGTGTAATTATGATGCACTGAAGATGAGAAAGCAATCCGGTGTATCTAAAAACAAAACTTTAGATAGTTCATTTACTTTCTCTGCATTTAATTATAAAGTTATTTAAAAATACTGCCATAGAATAGTATTGCGTGTGGCTTTACTTTATTTTTTGAATATATTTTTTTGATAACAACCTTTTCTCGAAAATCAAATACACCAAGCAAACAAGCCAATTGAAAAGCCGAAGAATAAAATTACCGCACGTGAGAGCCAACTGCCATGCAAAACTTAATTGGGTTTTGAAGGGTTTTTTGCAGAACTTTATTCTACTATTGTGAAGGTACATATTGGGGAATTTTCCTATTCTGAAGCATACAATTTTTTAATGGAAAGATATCTTGCAATCAAGAAACGAAAATGGGACTCTGTTCACTCATCCATTCACGAATAAAACTACCAGCAAGAATTCAATATTGACGGAAGAACCTTGTTTGAATGAATGAATATTTTACTAAAAATAGCCTATATCCCTTGTTAAACTCCAGCAATACTGAGGTTTTAAATCGGGAATCCAATTGATTTTATAAAAAAAAAACATATACATTATTCTTCAAGGTATGCAGGCTTCATAACTTACAAGCTATGCAAGAAATTATATACCTTGGGAATGATAAAATTTTAGATTCGGGTATTGATTCGAGATGGTAATGGTTTATGACAACATATACGCATATGCAAATTGTAGGAGAATTGTAAGCAATAGATTGATTGCTTCAATAGAAAATGTTCAATTTAAAGTGTATTAACTTCTCACATATAAGATCATATAAAGTTGACCATATTTTGTTAGCAGTTGTTCTTCGTATTATGTATTTTTTTGTGTGTATTGAGAAATTTAAACATTTTATTAGGCGCTAGAATGAATGTTTGGAATTAGAAAGGGTTTTGATGACTCATTTGTAAGAAAAAGTTTTTGAAAACTATGGTTTAAGTTTCATGTATGAACTCCGTTGTGACTTTGTGAATTGATAATGATACGTGTATTATTATCATTATTAATAATAAGTATTAAATATATCATTAATTTGCATAAGTATTAAATATATCATTTATGTGTATAAGTATTAAATATATCACTTTAGCCTAATAAGTAATAAATATATCCCTTTACCAGTATAATCTGTTACAGAAATAAAGTAATATGGTCAGCTCGTGAGTGCTAAGCAGCGAATTTTAATTATATTAATGTTTGTTTTAATTTACCATTATTCTAGTATTTTTATTTGTACTCACGTATATTTTAATCTGGTAAAAAGAGTATTCTTAAACTGTTAAAGCCTTATTTAGCTGATCGTTCTTGAAACTGTAGTGTAACACAGAGACAGTTGCAAGGAGACACCTGGTTTATGGCTTTTTACTAACAGTGGAAGCAGTTAGAGTGTTGTGTTGTCGCTTTAATTTGCTGGTGGCCATTTACTAATGGCGATGAAACGAAAACCGGCTTTCTCATTCTCACTTGCTTTTGCTTTGTTATATTTGGAATTTTTTTCCTTCAAGACCGTGGGGGTTTGTAAGTTTATATAATTGGATTTCTTATCGCTTAGTTTCCGCTTGTTAGCTGGGGGGTCCACCTTAGTTCCCGTTTCCTGAGTATAAATGGTCAGGACTGCATTGTTAGGATTGCCTTCTTTTGATTCTTCGTGGAGGTGTAATTTTCTCAGTTAAAAATAAAGTGAAATTCTGAGATTGGCGAGATTTAATTTTGTGATTTTTTTTTTTTTTTTTTTTTTTTTTTTTTTGGTAAGCCTATGAAATGAGGAGATGAAGGGATGAAGAGAGCGAGTTTACTTCGGTGTTTGCACCATGTTAGAAGTCATTCGGATTCTCTATTTTGAAAAAAAAAAAAAAAAAAGGAAAAGAAGAAACAGAAAGAGGCTGCGGGGCTCCCCTTTGAAGTTTAAATACTGAAAACTTAAGCATTAAATATCTTATTTTGAAAAACTTTTAGGATTGTCTAGAATCTTCCAGAGTAACTGACAGAATAAAAAATACTCTGAGGAGGGAAAAAAAAAACTCTTGAAGTTGATGGATTCTTAGTACTAGACACCCAAATACTCTGAATAATAACGCAGTATCGTTAATCATTGTATTTTATTTATTTTTATAGCTAAACGAAAGGGTAAAAGTATTTCTTATAACAAACGCATTTTCTTTTTAGCCCCAGACTTGTACACAATGGAGCAATTTTTTTCCCTTCGTAAGCTTGAGGGAAAATTTATACTTTTCCCCCTGGTTGTGTGTATATTTTAGAACTTTTAACCCAGAGTATTAACATAAGTTAAATAAAGATATCGTTTCATTACTGTTTCGGGAATATTGTAATAAAGTTCAATGAAAAAGGAAAACACTACCCATTTGAAAATCATTGACTATTCCTCAATATTTAACACAATAGAGAAAGAGACTGCTACGATTGTCAATACCTTAAATTCCTCTTTTGTACCCTAGTGTTGCTATAGGATTATCTGTGGTTTAATTAGGCTTAATGTAATGCTTATGAAATAAATTTAGATGTCTTACTCTCGACATCTCTTAATGATTGACTGATAAATTTGGGAATAAACAAGAAAAATTGGCTTTTATGGAGTTCTAATTCAAATAGCAAGTTGTTCGCGATTTGGGCAACCATGACCAATAGGATTTCAGGTGTGGTCAAACTGCAATCAATGCGCGGCTAACAGAATATTTGTCCAACAATTTGAAGAAAGTTGATTCTTTTGAATTAAAATTGTACAATGTTCCCAGAGAGATCATGAATCTTTTCTTCCCCCCTTTTTTTTAAAAACATGAGAAATTCTTTTTATGATGGATCATATAAAGTAGATTCTATGATGCATTTCATATGATTATATGATGGGTTCTTTTTCTTCTATGATAAATTTTATTCCTTCTGTGACGGATCATATGAAATAATTCTGTGACGGATATGATTTCTTCTACGAATATTGTTATCATTGTTACCTTAAGGTCTGCAATTTTTATTTTGCTTATTCTTGTTTATTTTATATGTATGAACTAGATCAGTATTTCCTTTCAAAATTTAGTGTTTTTCTCTAAAGCTTAAGATTGCATTTTCCTTAAATGTTAGTATAAACCATTATGTACCATTTTATGATTATTATATAAACGGAATGAACTATTTTTACCTTTCATACTCAAGACATCTCTGATAAGTAGTTATTTATTAAACATGCAGATTTTTTAAATTTGCATTGTTGTATTTTAGAAGTCAAATAAGCTATGAGCTGTCAATTTTTATTCAGTAATTTATGTTTCAGAAAATGTGAATTTAAGTGCATGTAAACTATTATAAAACATATAAAAAATGGTTCGTCACTGTTTCTGTTTATTCCATAATTTTCCAACATTTATAAAAACGAGCTTAATGATAGCACCAAAAGGTAGAGTAGACAAAGTAGACTACATAGAAAGACGAAAGATTTTCGCCTGATTTATTTGTGGGTTCAGTTAGTAAATTTTATTCTGTTTTACTCATCATTTTTTATATATTTTTATATATATTCTGATAAACTCATAATGCATTTTCTCAGATATGGAACTATCAAGCAGTTGATAGTTGAGACCAGGTAAGAGCACCACTATTTTACAATGGGGGCCAATGGATTTTGGCATTTGACTGCAATTTCCTGTGATTATAAAACTTTATCAAGGCGCAAGATTTCTTCAATACTTCATTTATAATAATTAAAAACTTATTATATGTAGACCTTTCAGTGAGAAATTAATATTATTTTTACTTGTCTGGTGTTAGGGGCTAGGGGTAATTTTAGAAAGAAGATGATAATGTATTTCTGTAGAAACACAAAACTAGAAGAGTATAAAATGGAGAAAGTGTTGGACGTGAGACAGTTAGGACTTGAGCAAACCTAACACAGCATTCTTCATTACAAGTGACCTAGATCAGTAAAGATTGTTACCATATTAATTATTTTGGTGATATTACATTTTCTATCCTATACAGAATTTCCTTTATTAATGGACATTTGAAGGGATAGTAAAAAATGTCTCACAAATTTTCCGCAAATGCTTCGGAAGTAGCATTAGGTAAAGAAAATCCAGCGGCCTGAAATAATATAGTTTCTTTGTTCGCCGGAAAGTTGATTTCTTGTATCATATTTTAATAATATTTTGAAAATCGTACTGCACTTTAGTACCACATTCCATTTCTTCTGCCATGGTGCTAGTGCATTTTGTTCCACGTTTGTTAAAAGATGATTTATTGACCATTGCATATATAGTTACGTTGCTAATTTTGATGTTTAGCGTGTTCAGCTTCCATTATGAGTAAATTTTCTTAACTTTCTTAGTTTCTTTCATGCTTTTTGAACCATTAAATAATAATTTGGTGATGTTTGCAGTTGTCCAGTATTCAATGAGCTCTCTTCACTATCAGCGCAAACAGGCTGTGTGCTTCTAATGACATGTGAAAATTCTTCCCACTGTCATATGGAAAATGCAAAAAAATAAAGCCTTGAACAGATGTTACGGAATCTTATAACATCAGGTAGCATGAAATGACCATCCACCACAGTGTGGTATATGAACACGATTCATCTTCGGTGATGAAAATACGTGTACAAGTCACCTGCTTAAAGACGTTTCAGTTCCAGAAACTTTAAAAATTCACGGAAAAAACTTATAGAATTTTTAATTGGCTGAAATCAATAGTAATTGGTAAGAAATTGATCGCTTTTACATAGAAAAAATTACGGATCCTAAAAATTATTCTTGTGTGGAAATCATGTATCCCAGCATTAAATGAGTTTGATACTGGGAAAATTAGTTGGACAATGCAATGTTTATAAATGAACTTAAGAAAGGAAAAGTTGAAATAAAAAAACGGAATCGCAATATGTTTCCTGAAATAGAAAATTATTGTAATTGATAACGCAAAAGTGGCCAGTTTTGCGTGAGACTTCTGGATGCAAAAGAGTATATGCATCGTAGCAAAACTGTTGGAGGCTCAGAAAAGCTTTCGAATGGGCTTTGCGTTCAGGTATCTATTAAGCTATAAGATTAAACTCACAGCCTTTCAAGTTTTGATTAAAAGCGCAAGAAAATACATTATAATAATGAAAGATTTCACCGTTCAAACGCCTACTTCTGGCAAGTCTCACATCAAAACTCTCCTCTTAACCACTGTAAGTGAAGCCTAGCTACACATCACATTATTTTGACTTTGTATTCCTTGCTGCGTAATGAAACTGTTCCTTTCCAGTAAAACCGTAACAGTCCATAAAATCAAGATTACATTAAAAAATTGAAAGAAATCAAATTATAACGATAGCCTAAAAGAGCTTTTTGAAAATTTAATATTGCTCACCAGTAGAGATTATTACTAGAGGTGGAATACTGAAACATTTTAGGAGAGTAGATGTATCTGCATATAGAAGATGGTAATGGTAAATATAAGTTATATATTTAAAAAAATGGAAAAAAAAATAACGTTAATTCTAATTTTTATTAGACATATCATGAATTTATGAGATATATCATTAATACATTTTTATTTAAATCAATTAGAATTAAAAGTAAAAGAAAAGTAATAGTCTTAAGAACTTAACTTATTGCTTTTAAATTGTTTAGTTTGTTAATTAATAACAGGCAGATTAAATATAAAGAAATATACCATAAAGCTGTCCGAATGGCAACAGACTCAGATGCAAAGTGAGACAATGCCATAGAATCTCATAGACTTGGGTAGCATAAACTAAACGACCTAGAAGACTGTGTGAAGAATTGCCCTAAAGTCCTAAGTATAGCAAGTCCAAAGAAATATGTAAAGAACCCTTTATTCAGACAATATAAGTTAACAGACGGGCCCCGTTGGGCGTACACAAAAGCGAAAACGTTTGGCTTAGCTCAAACAGGTAACGATTAACTTAAAATTAAATGTACTAAGTTTAGATAATAGGATATACCGTGCAGGAAGAATCAGGCTCATCCTTCCGAGCGTTAAGGGTTTAGCCTTAAATTTTAAAGTTCCTCAAAATGTCATAAATAAGTGGTATTTTCTTGATTTTAATTAAACAATGACTCTTATTTTGTACCTTGATTCCTTTTCTTCCAATATACATCCAAACCGAAAGCAGATACATTAAAAACTAGCAGAAATGTTCATGTATACAGAATATAGAAGGCAGCCTTCTATGCACAATTTTCCGGCCTTAACGCTAAGATGGTTAGGTGTAAACAAGCTTAATAGCTAGAAGCATTCAACGCCATAGAAATCTCACTGCTAGTAATTCAATATAGCAGTGTGGCCTTTAAGCAGGCAGGCATAACATGCTCTAAAAACCACCTTCCGAAACCTACTACCACTTCTTTCTGCCTCATTTGAATACACGCGCGATAGCTTATTAACATTCGGGCAAGAAAGTGCCGGTGAAAATGCGAATCAAAGGAAAGCTGCTTTAAAATAAAATTAACTGGTTGATAAATTAAATAAATCGCCTCAACTCATTTAAGAAAAATAATGAAAAATCTTGTTTTGAGATGATTTTTCTTAAAATCTATTTTTAAATCGTGTTTGCTTTGGGCTAATGAAAAACTAAATAAATAACTATAGCTCCCTGTTCATATGAATATACAATATATATGCAGTTTGATCGACCTGAATACCAAACTATATGTATGTACCACGGAAGTTTAAATTTTTTATTTCAGTCTATTGACAGTGATAACGTGGCTAATATCAGCGAAATAACTTCATAAACTGTGTGTTAGAAAACATAAGTCATAATTCTTCTACCAGGATATTAACTGGAAGTTAATAAAAAAACACTTGGAAACAGTTAGTACAAAATTAAAACAAAAACAAGAGTTTTTAATAATCATTATATTGATTTTAATGGGAAAGGACTTGCTGATAATTCTTATGACCTTTTCCAAGTTTTGCACCATTTTAAGACACTTTAGTACGTATAATATAATATAATAAATTAACTATTTTAAAACTTGTTATGTTTTCTGGAAATGTCTATATTTGATATCATTTTTAACCGAGATAAAATAACATTCACTACTCAAAAAATGTCTATACAAATAAGATACGAAATTTTGTTCAGAATACGCCTTTGTGTTCCATTCACATCAAAGTAAGTGATAGGAATCCAAAACTGGTAATATTTAATCACAACGTTGCGAGTTAAAGCTAGACGAGCTAGCGTATAAATCAAACCACTTCGATCTAGTCTTATATGCAATAATAAATACGTTAGATTTAGTGAAATCACTATGGTAACCATACAGTTTAGCCACTAATATAATTATAATGTATTTATGAAATAAAGCATAACTGATAATAATAATTTAAAGTGTTTCGTGGTATTATGATATATGCTTAACACTTGAATTTGTTAGAATTAATAGTTGTAATACTTATATGTAAATAATAGAACAACACAACATTAACCATTCTAATGGATAGGAGATAATATGACACCCTAATGGATAGGAGATAATATGACATCGAAATGTTGATGTAGATTTTAACTTCTAAACAGCTTTAAATGTCCCTGTATTACTGTCGATCTAGTAGCAATCCAACGGAAAGCCTACAGCATTCATAATGTGTCTGCAGCGGTAGAACTCTAAAACAATTTACATAATTAATGGGTCTATAGGTTGCAGGAGTTGAGTTTAAGATTTTAATAGCTACTTTTGTTTTTTAAAAATCATTTCCTTTACTTTTTAGTTTCCCATTTACCTACTAGTGGAAGTTTTTATGATTGTGTTTTATGTAAATTTCCTTCCCATACATACCTAATTTTTATGTTTATAATTTTTGATTATTAAGAATTATTCCAAAAATTAGAATTACTTTTTTAAAACTTTAAATAAGACACTATTAATTAAGTTTAATATTCTTGTAATTAAGAAGTAAATTGCTCATTTTTAATTATTTGTAAATCTTGTATTTGTTGTTTGATACTTGTGTGATTATTTCATGTAATTCTTAGGAGACGTATTTTTCGCGATGTTTGCATTTAGTAAATTTAACTGAATTAGAATAGGAGCTGAAGCATCGTGTAGTGGAACTCTTAACTTGCATATGGATACTATAATTTTTGGAAAAACTTTTAATAATAAAAAATTATAAAAACATTTTAAAAATTACATGTGCATGAGAGGGACCAAGCACAATTTTTTAAACCTTGAAGGAAAGGTGACTTAAGCTAATTCTCCCTAATAAATCGGCATTGTCTCACTGACTTCTCAGTTGTTCATATTTTTAAAATTAAAAATTTACTAAAAAATTTTTAACTTAATTTGGATGTATTATTAATTTGTATTTTCTTTAACTGATAACAGACAGAAGATTACCTTTACAAAATTTGCTTCACTTTTCAGTATTCTTTAGATTAATTATTCTAATTATCTTTAATTTAATAATTTTATTAAATTAAAGATAATTAAGCTATATTTGAGTTGGTGCATAAATTTCAATGTTTAACATTTGTTCATTTTAAGGATAGGAAAAATCGCGAAGAACAAAATTCAAATAAATTACCTCACCAGGACGTTTGTAATTCTAGAGAATATAAAAATATTTTCAATAATGAAGCTACTCAATGCAACATCAAAGAGAAAACTTCTGCTGTACTAATAAAGATATTTAAATTCCACAATGATTCATGGTCAAATTCCACTGAAAGTTTTAATGAGTAGGGAGAGGGCATATTTGTGATACACTGGATGCGAACTTATTGCGAAATTTAACTCTGATAACATATACCACAAATATAATTAAATTACGTTGTTCTTGGGATTACCTGCTGAAGTTCTTCATTGTCAGGTGACTTAATTTCTCAGGAATTTTCTCTTTCGTCGATGAGAATTCTCAGCGAAGCACTGCTTCTAATTTTAATATAGAAGCATTCTAACTGAAAGTCAGTATTGTTCCTAAAGCCAGTCAACTACACGTTGAAGTTTAATTAATTTTCCGTTGAGGTTTAGTGATTATTTTGACTTAGCTCTAATTTGCGATGTTTTTCTCAAGTATGGAGCGAGCGGTTTAAAAGTGTTACATTATTTATTATTTTACTATTAGGAGCCATTTTCTTATCTTAACAAAAACTGCATATTAAGTTAGGTACTAGAATAATTTTTTTTATTTAAGGTGCACTTTCTATTTGTTTTGGAAATATGTTTCAAGAGAAATGCTGGATTATATCATATTATTTTCGCTACTATCCTAGTTTGGAACACAAAATATATATTATTAACATACGGCTTGATTCACGTATTTCTATATTTTTGCTTTACTTTTACAATCATCAGCTTCGGTTAATTTTTCTCACGTTTCTAACATATAACATAATATGCCGAATATAAGAGGTTTATTGAAACTTTTATGCCTCCTATAACAACCAGGCATTAAATCTGGTTAAGAATTCTTCAAAAATTATTAGTCCAAAGGGGCTTTGTCCCTAAAGGACTATTGTTTTCGTTTCGCGATTTTGCGTTGAAATATTCATTTCACTTTTCAAACTGTTGCCACCCAATGTTATGAGTCCTGCATTATATTTTAAGAAATTAAATAATGAAAAATCTGCATAAATGTATGTATATTTGTTGCATTGTGATAAAACAACGGTACATAGAGCCATCGAATTTTGAATGACGTAATCCTCCTAAGAATATGGGCATGTGGAAGACCAAACGTGAAATTTGGAATTTGTTTTATTATCAATTTAATTATAACGTTGCGCGCCTCCAACTTGCACGCAACCAAGAGGTGACTGTGAAAGCTGTATAAAACACAGAGTCTTGTAAAGGGTTTAAGTCCCTTTTTATTCAACGTAATAAATTACAATTGCGTCCTCTTGACGCTTACAGACGGTGCCAACCCGGCAGTCAAATAAAAATAATAACCTGAAAAGAAACTAAAGACAAGATTCTAACTACGAGACTCTCTAAAATAACTAACTCACCGTGTTTTACAATACCGCTGCTAATTCAGCAGACTTGAAACTCACTGGAACGATTAACACTACTTCCCGCCAAGCACATAGGCCGAAACGCGGGCTCCTTCAAATTCTCGCTAACTACCTCCGCGCTCGCTAAGTAAGAATATCACACCGAACTCGTTTCCTTCTATTTAAATCAGAATACTTCCGCTGCTAATTTGAATCCTTGCGCGTTCTACTAAAATTTACATATTCTGGCATTGGCAGCTCCAGGGGAAAGTAAGGCTTGACAGGAAAGATAGTTTAAACTTAAAATAAATGTTAGTTAAAATAAATATAAACCCTACATAATATTTTGTAAAACTTTAACGAATTTTTAAATAACAAACTCAACGATTTAAAAGCGAACAGTGGAAACACCTACGGGGGGAAAAAACCTTTTTACCTCCAATGCGTGGAACTATGTACCGGAAATTCTAAAGATATGCTGCTTTTAAAATTATTTTGCTGTTGAACTGAATTTTATGGTCTAAGTGCAAAGAAAATTATATTTAATAAATAAAGGTAACACACAAAACGTTAAAAAAACCCATTTTTTTATCTACATGCCTCAGTTACTTAGTCACTTCAACACGGAAAACATTGAACCGGGAGTGCACCACTACAGACGATGAACACTTGAAAGGATTGTACCAGAAAGATTAACACAAATACAACCAAGCCTTTCAATTAACACGCATCCTTTGGTTTTGAGCTCGGAATCTGGTTCCTCTAACTAGCACACTGTCTAGAGCACAATATGTCCAGATTATAAAAATTACTCTTATATATTTAAGCAATTAAACTTTATTATACTTTGCTTTATAATATGCAAATTCGTGTAATACAATCTATGTTGTTGTTGAATGTACGCCGCATGTAGAACGTACGCAGAAAATGTGACTTTATTATCATTTTTCCAGAACAAGATGCTGCCCCAAAAATGCAGTAATCTAAATTACTACCAAACAAATATATATAGAAATTCCTTCTTTGTGACTGTTTCAAGATGATTTCAATCATATCCATGTTTTATCACAGAAACTAACGCCTGCGATTGACTGACTAGACAAGTTCTCTAAACACTGACAGTTACTGCTGGGTTGAATTCCAGTGCACAGGTTGGTTGCAAGAGTTTTGAAGCAGTTTTTATCCATCTGTCATGTGAATAAACGCCAGTTCCCTTTAAAATATATTACATGAAAGCATCTATCCCCTTAAGAAAGTGGCCTTTCTCCTTCAATTAAATAAGTACGTTAAACGTGAAGAGGGCGAAACGTATTGAAACACAACAATTACAAGGGAACAAGCTAGAATAGCCAAACTCTCTTTTGTCAGAATGGTACACTCTTCACAAAAAGGAGGAACAGTTCAATATTTTCCGCTTTACTGAGCGAATTGAGTCTGCGTTTTTCATGTCACAAGTGCACGAGGGAGGGCATGTATTAGATTTGTATATAGTATTATTCTAAGATAGGTATTTTGACACAAAATCAGACATTTTCTGAAACGACATACCGATTTTTATTTCATATTTCATTTCTATGACTCAAATTATCCCTAAATAGTAAGTTTTGTAATAGTTGGTGAGAAATCTACTGAGAAATTTAAAATTTATCTTGGCGAGCATTTTTCAGCCTGCGCCAAGAATAATTCACTTAGCAAAATTCTTAATTTATGGATCTTTCCCCTTTCTTTACGCACAAGTGGGGAAAAAAAGGTGCATCGTTCATTCTTTCAAATAATTTTAATAAAGTGCGTAAAAGACATTTGGCGGTATTATGGCTTATAAGAAAAATGCTACATTTCAAAACGCGCCTGTTTATTATATTAATTTCCGTATATCTCCGGAAATTTTGAATACAAAAGTCTAGTATTTTGCAGGTAAGTCTAGAAATATATCTATTTTAAGATGATTGCAAATTTTTGTAGGTTATAATTAAAAATATTTTTAATATTTTTCGAAAAATTTTTAAAAATTACTAAAAACGTACAAATTAAAAAAAAAATAAATCAGAAAATATCTGAATTTTATTTGGACTGAAACTAAAATTTGAATTGGAAAAGAAGGATTCGAGTAATTTTAATAAAAAAAGAGATGTCAATAAATATATGCAAAATTCAAATAACACTGAGCAGCTAAAATTTTGAGGGCTTATTTATTACTAATTAACTAATTACTAACTGATTAGCTCGTGCAATTTTCGCAAAACATGGCACTTAGCCATAACATGAATTGAAAAATCGATTTATGAAAAAAATCGGATTGTCATTTTAGAAAACGTCCAACAGTGTGCCAAAATGCCTATGTTATAGAACGATGCTATATATAAATCTAATACAGCATATCCCAAGTTAAGCTTTCGAGATACGGAAAATTCAAATTAAATGCTATAAGTCGGCTTTAAAAGAACGGAAGATATTGAACTGTCGTTTTTTGCGTCTGCAGAATGTACACTGCGATAAACAAAATAGGAGAGTTCTGTATCTCCCGTTCTACTGGGCCGATTGACAAAATTCAAATTGCGTTCTTCATGTCTCGAAAGCTCGACTTGGGATGTATATCCGATTTATGTATAGCATTGTTCTAACATAGGTATTTTGACACAAAATCGGACTTTTTCTGAAATAACATACCATTTTTTTTCCATATTTCAATTTTAGGACTCAAATTATACCTAGATATTAAATTTTGTAAATGGTGGTGCAAAATTTACGGAGAAATTAAAAAATTTATCTTGGCACAATATTTTCAGTTTGCGTCAAGAATAATTCACTAGGCGAACTTTTCAATATAGGGCAACCAATTTTCTTTTCCCTTCTATTATGCTGGAGCGGTAAAAAAGGCACCTCGTTCCTACTTAGAAATATGCCTACTTTAATATTGTGGTAAACATTTTATAGATTATAATCCAAAAGGATTTTGAAAAATTTATAAAAAATATTTTAAAATACAAATTTTAAGAATAATTATAAAAATTGGGGGAATTTTTCTTGAAATGAACCTAAACTTCGAAATGTGAAAGGAAGAATCAAATAAGTTTGATAAAAAAGAGAAATCAATAAATATATACTAAATTCAATTAACATTGAGGAGCTAAAATTTTGAGAGCTGATGTTTTAAAAAACTACTCGTGTGAATTTTACAAACTTGTAGTTAGTTAGGCATAATTTGAGTGGTAGAATCGAAATATAGAAAAAAATTTGGTATGTTATTTTAGAAAAAAATCCGATTTTGTGTCAAAATACTTATATTAGAACAATGCTATATATAAATCTAATACATATCCTAAATCGCGCTTTCGAGATATGTAAAAAGCAAGTTGAATTTCCTAAATCGGCCCCGTAGAACGGGAGATATAAAGCTGCCTCCCCCCGATTTTTTTCCTTCTTCCCCCCGCAGTGTACATTATATACAGCACTAAGTGATTAACTCCCATGTGATTATTTCTATGTGATTATTTAAATAATTCGTTAAAGAATTTATGGAAACGTGATATATTATTTATTAATAGTAACAAAAGGCATTGATACCGTAACATAAATGTGTTAATTTTCACGAACAAACGCCAAATCATGACTGAAATGTTTTTTGAAAGTACTAATTATGTTTTATTTTATTCTGGAATAGCCGAAATACTCGTTGCCAGTTACGTTAGATTCAGAGTAATGAATCTAACAACAGAGAGAACGATATCGCTGAAACCGTCTCTTATAGCGACGCGAAAATTACGATTCTAGTCATACATTTTTCCGTCTGATGCAATGCGGAATCCACATAAAAAATGTTGATAGAAAAATAAACTAATTCTCTGTCATTATATCAGCAACAATGGCATGCAGTTTTTAATGATTTTCGTCTTTATAATCAAATGTTCATAAAAGCTCAAATTCCATCCAATATTTCTCCTATACTCAATTTAAAAATTAAATTATTTAACTCGATTAAATGTGGCCAAAAATTGATCATAATGGATAGGAAATCAATAACGCGAACGCACAGATAGACAATCTTCTTTATATATTTATATGGATTTTGTAAAAATTACAAATTTTATATTAACAAACTCTACAATTCGAAAGTGAGGTGTAGAACACTTTTCGAAATAAAGCATTTTTATCTCCAACGCGCGAGACTCTTGCCACTCGGAAAATGCGGACGACAATTAACATTTTCAGAGTTTTTAATTAATATCTCTGATTTTAACTAGTTTATTTTGGAATAAAGTGGACGTCGAGTTTTACCAGGACCCAGAAAAGAATTGTAGAAAGTTTGGTGACGATAGCTATAGTAGTGACTAAGTTAATCGCGAGCAAACCCGCAGACACACGGACATCCTTCTATATATATATAGAGAGAGAGATACGAAAGAGAATGTTCTAGTCAAGTTTCAAAATTATTTCCTTATTACAAAACAAAAATACTAATAGAAAAATCAATCTTATGGGGTAAAATAACAAAACATTACAAGATTGTGTTAGAATTTACGGATGTTTTCAACATCCATTCGATGTCTGCTTATGAAAGGTTTTGCTGCTCATTAAAACAGCTGAATTTAGAAATGCCAAAATTTTCTTTTTGATTGGAAAGGAATGTTCAGTGAAATAAGTGGAAGAGAAAACTATGAGCAGTTGCTTTCTTCTAAATATTTTCAATTTTATCTGGAAAGATACTAAAACACGAAAATATAACGAAAGCATTTTCCGCTTTTGATAAGAATGCAATTAAAATACCAAAATGGTTATTAACTGTAACATGCCACTGCTATCAAAATCGAAAACTTTACAAGTTACGAGTGAAATGATTCATCAAAACCTCAAGTCCCTACTACTGTGAACACACGCACAAAAAAACCTAAATTTTGGGGAAATAATCTCTAAATATATAATTATTTATGTTTAGAAACGAACGACTAAGTAGATTATTTGACAATAAAATTTGCTATCTTTTTAGCCTGATTATAAAGAAGGCAGCCAGAAAATATCCTTATTCATAAATAAAAATCAAACGTATCCAGAAATAAATCTTCCATAAAAAAGTTGAAAACTTGATATATTAGGATTTGAAAAGCCCATACCACATCCTCGAAAGATTGAATATATAATTTATAAGGAATTTGTTATGAATTCAGCAGCTTTATTAAAATGGGTTGCAATGTTTTACCGTGTTTTAGAATTTTTCGTTTATTTATTGTTAAGGATATTTTCGGTAATAACATAGTACGGTAAAAGTATATTTAAGGTTACCCCCTGGTGATTTTGGGCGGTACATGGATACCGAGTTTGTGCAATTCTTTGATTTGTTATTTTTGCTTGTGTAGCGGCTATTTTTGCCCCAAAAATCAACAATTCAATAGTCGTTTACGTACGACTAAACCTAACGTAGCAATCATTTGTTTGTGTAGAAACTTTAAACTTTAATTGTAAAAATTCTTTTTAATTGTTTTATCTGTCCATACTTTTCAACTTTTAATGAAGATGTTTTGAGTTTTTATTTATTTTTGCCTCTCCGTGGAGAGAGAACTGAATTAATTTAATGAGAATCGCATCTCTAACGAATAGGAAATCAGACCGTACAGTGAAGTTATCAGACCGTACAGTGAAGTCATGTGATGTCCACATCAGATTTCTTTTTACTGTTAGTAATAAGTGTTCAATAAATCTTCTAAGAGAAATGCTATTATTTATTTCCCTCAGAGATATTCAAAAGACACGTATTGAAAGGCTAAATTCGTCTCTTACTATTCATTTTATTTAAACAACTGGCTATCGAAGAAAAATCTGAGAAAATAAAATATTTAAAAGACAGCAAAAGGAAAGATAGAGGGAGAAAATCACCAAAACAGAAGAACTAAATTTATTCGTATTTTAAAATCGCTAACTCAAGCATATGTAACATCCAAGTACAAAAGCAAATCGTCTTTTGGTGATTTCTGAATTCCGTCAGAGACGGTGACAGCTTAAGTTGAAGCACTTTTTCTTTAGTTTCGTGGATTTGTTTAGGAAGTTAGTTTTTTAGCCCAAGGAATTCCATTTGAGTTAGGAATGCTCAATTTAATTGGATTGTGGGAAACAGTTTCATTATTTTGCCTTTCTTTCGTAGTGAAATTTTTCAGAAAAATTTTCCCTCTAGAATTAAAATTAACTTTATGGTAATAGCGTGAAAATCCAAGTTACCAAAATCTTTTATTTGACTTTAGTTATAAAATAAAATTTATCCGATGTAAATGTAGTGATATGACATGTTATTGAGGTTAAAATACGTATATTTTAGTTTTTCAGATTTGTACGCCATTACATTTCGTTACGTAATGCTACCAGTGCATTCATCATTCACGCGACCTGGAAAAGATGATTCTGAAACATTTAGCGATTGTACACGTAATCTGTAATTTTTCCTTCACGCTACGCTGTGATAAATAACTAATTCTCAAGAGTACTCTGTTTGGAAGTAACACAAGATTCTCACCTTTCAAAATGCCACAATATTTGTTTAAGAAACTGAGCAATTGGAAAGTAATAAGCGTATCTTCTAATAGTTTACAGCTTCATATTATATTAATATAATAGCTTATGGATGTAATTTAGAGGATTTCTAATTGGCGTAGTTTATGATACATTCAATTAATAATTTTTATGAATATTTGCATTAAAATCGTAACCTTTTTTTCGTTCTAACATCACATATTATTCCGGATCAATATACAACGTAATCATTCGTGAGCCTCTTAAAACTGTATATTTTATTAATTAATACATATTGGGTTTCACTTTTTTATTTTGAACACATTTTGAAGACAAAATGTTATTCATTTTATAAAGTTAAAGAATTAAAATTATATATATGTAAACGAATAAATTTATTCATGTAGTTTCCGTGAACAGTGAATAAACCGACATTTTATTTAGGAAAAATGTACTTCGATTAAGGCATAAATAGTTATTTTATTTGACCCATAGTCAGTGATTGCTAACCAAACCTTTTTATTTAAAATAATTATATGTTTTAATCCAACAATAAAGAAATCCTTTACGTTTTCTGTATGATTTTAAATAATAATTCCGCAATTAAGATAATCACTTTATCAATGAATTTCTGATATTTAACTACCTATTTTTTATTAGAGATATAATAGTTAGAAATTGCAAATTAGCTGTACTTCTTTGAAACTTTATCGTTAGCTCTAATATTAAACATGAAGTGACTTTTAGAATTTTTAAATTTCTAAAACTAAACTGAGTCGCGCAACAGGCCTAGTGGTCACGACCTGCTGTTAACCCGATAGCTGCTTTTTTGACCTTGGGCTCCGGAGTGCATCAGCACATGCCCTTGGCAAGTGGTCGGCTTGTCGCAGGACCCCGAGTTTAGTCCCCAAGCGAACTTCGTACTCATTTTATCGACCCACTCAAGAGATGTAAGGCTGAGTCAACTTTGCCAGCCCAGGGATCGAACCCCGGACCTGTGGTGCAGCTGAGCGACGCGCTGGCCATTTCGTCACCGGCCGGTCGTTTTTAAATTTCACTATCTCTTTTTTAAGAACACGCAAAGCTAACAATATAAGATGAAAAAAAATATAAGGCATAAATATAATACCAGAGAGTTTCGTGTTATTAGCTGCCAGTAAGAAATCATAATGAATAACTGGTTTAAGACTAAAATCTTTACTAGATACATTTCAAGTAAAATATTTAATAGCGGAAGCAAAAGTCGTTCATGTTTAAGTAAACTAAAATGCCTACTAATGATGCCTATTTACATCGATATACAAATTAACTTGAACTATATTGTATGCAGATGCATAGTCTATGTTACGATTCATATCATAATGAAATGATTAAAACTGGACAACATGCAATATATACAATTAAGAATATCATAAATACTATACAAGTAACAAAACAATGTGAACCAATCTGGTAAAAATTCATTGTTCTTAGTATGAACTTGAATTAGGCGCTCTTTTCGTAGCCTTCCTTAATAAATTCCAAACAAAAATTGCATCTAAATAGTTCCTGTAAGTAAGAACTCTTTACAAAACGCAAATTAAAAGCTAAACTTATGGTTAATAAATGTTAAATTTCGAGTGCTGGAAACATTCATCTAGTTCTCCCAAGCATCTCATTTAAATCTTTTCTTTACAGCAGCGAATTGTAAAAAAGCATAGTACTGTCAAGACATTGACAGTTGGACAGAGATTCGAATCCCGGCAAACGAGATGCGCGTTTTCGTATGTTTCTTCCTTCATATCGTAAATGTGCATCAGTTTCCGTTAGAAAACTTTCCACGAAGAAATCCTACTCCTTCGACAAATATGTATCTTATGCTTTACCGTATTAAAAAAAACAAAGAAAAATATAAAAAAGTATAATTTTTAAAGTGTGATTTGTACGGCAAACGGTTCGTGCATAATTAATAGGTTAGGTCTTATGGATACAAAAATAAAAGTACGCTTTTGAGAACGGTAAATTCGTAAGCAGTTATTCATTTCAATTCTTGTGATTAGAATTTTACTTTAAACTAAATTTTACCTCGTATTTTTGCCAAAGAACTACGCAAGATATTTAATCAGGTAAAACAAACATGAGCTAAAATATGTTATTAGGGTCCTTTGTGTTTTTAACATATACCAAAAACGATTAATGCAGTAGCAACGAAAAATAATTTTATCAACAAATGCCATTTTTGATAATGTATATAAATAGCATATAAAGTTATATATAAATAGCATATATATCTATATATAAATAGCATATATATCTATATATAAATAGCATATATATCTATATATAAATAGCATTTGACTCGAAAATAAGATTTTGCTTTGCACTATATATTATATATATTCGCTGAAAAAACATTACTCACTCATATACAGATTCACTGATAGTTTCTATTCCATGGTTAACTTGCATAACTGATCTTCGCTTAGCAGTCAAAATTTTGAACATTATGCTATTTTTCCTCAATGCTTTAAAGTTCTGTCCAACTGCTACTAAGAAAGTTTATATTTTTTGACGGAAATGATATAAAACACACAACTTTCTGCAAAACCAAGAAGTTCCATTTTGTTTACATACAAGTTTTCGCTGGTGAAAGGATTTATTTCGCTAGTGAAATATTTATATTTTACTTGTATGGTCCATGTACCCACACAGACAGTTACGGTTTTGAGAATGAAATATCTAAACGGTTATTCATAATAATAATTTTTATAAAGGTCAAATTAGAAAGCTTGCTCAGTTTCACTAAAATTTACGAATGTATCAATATCAGTGAATTCCTAAATAAAAGAAATCGCCAATAGATAGAAAGTGAGGACAGATTAGTAGGATCTCTGCAGTACCACTTAAAAATTAAGAGGTAAAACAACCGCTGTAAAATATCTGGTCTCACAAAATGTGCAACACTTATGCTCAATAAAAAGTTTCTTTAGAAAAGAAATAAGATTTTTAATTTTCTATTCACTAGTCCCATTTAAGAATTTATCTGTAAAGCCTCTTTTTTTCAGATTGATACTCAAGTAAAGCGAATTTGTAATAGACTGCAAATGCACTTTAGATTCCGTAAATGTACTCTCATGTAATTCAGAATTTACGGTATAAGGAAAATAGAAAGGAACTTCCAGCTGTAAAGTCTGATTGCAAAATTGCTGCTGGAGTATGAATAGAATCTTGATTACCATTAAAAACGGATAATTTTTCTTACAATTATATATGTCAATTGTAAACTTAGTTATGGTAATTTATATCAAGTAATACATTTGAGTAAAATTTAATACGAATAATAATTTGAATACAAATATTCGTATTAGAATTTACACATTGTCAAACGACTTTAGAATGAGAGATCTAAAATCATTTTCAACTCTATTTAACCTGTGCTAAATCCATAACTATTGTACAAAGTTTATGTTTCTTTAGAATATTTGATATTGGATCAATCAATTGGGTGCCATCAGCATTTGGAATAACGACCAAGGGAAGAATCCTTTTCGAGTTTTATGTAGCACTTAAAGGATATTAAAATCCTTTAGCTTCTAACAGCTTGCATTTTCCCAGTAAAATGGAATAATAGGCGACTTTCTGACCTTTCAAGGCTCCCTGCTTACCGCAATAAATTAACTAAACTTCGGACGTTTACTGTCAAATTGAACGCCAGCCTTACTTTAGTCGCTCAAAATTTCGATGGAAAGCAGGCCAACCATGATCTAAAGATTGGCAGTTCATTACTATTATATAAGTTCCACACTCATTATTGCACAGTTTCAAACAGTGAATGATGGTCAGCGTTAAGAGTTGCATTTTGGAGCGAATAATCATTGTCCACTTTATTAATCGTGGATCAGATTTAATGATTGCGAGGCATGTCTGTGAAAGTAGCTCTTGAACTGCATTTGAATCAATTGTGAAATCGGTCAAATGCAGTTTCATATTTATCTCTTTATTTGTATGTAACTCTCACGCACGAATAAATTATATTGCCAGCTGCCAATCATCTTGTTTCATTTCAATATTACGAGTTGTAAATCGTTTTCTCATTTTCCCTACGTGATTGAGTTTGAATATATCTTTGTCATTCGCAAGCCATGTATTTAATATCAACGACAGCTCACTGAATCGTGACATTAATTATAAGGCAATGCGTCATGCTGGAAGCCATGCGGTTCGGTGATTAATAACTTAAGCGCGTTTACTAGAAGATTTAGTTTCGGCTTTCATGAAGTTTCATATTTTATAAATTTATAAAATAATTTATTTTATAAAAAATGGAATTTTAATACAAGCAAGTTAAAAGATTTATTCTATTGGGCAAGCAATTTTACAGCTATGAGATTTTATATATACAAATGGGTAAAACTGTGAGGATAAATGCTTATGTCCATGAAGTAAAAGTTTGCAGCGAAACTAAGAAAAGTCTTTTTTTCCATGATATCCAAAGACCCTGTTTTATATCAGTAATGTCATTTGAATTTACAGATATTTTGAAAATACTGTATCAGCAGCTAAATTTTTTCAACTTACTCCTTCTTACTATTCAAAAAGCATAGTAATTAAAAGGAAGCTTTAAGGAAAGAAAATTTAATCTCAGTTAGGCTCAGATTTAAAACACTGAATGAATTTGAATCAATCTCAAGTGTAGGAAGAAGCTGTGCTAAACTGGCTGTTAAATACCATTTTGATCTGTAACAATCCCAAACTAAGATTAAATTTAGACTATTGCTTTTTTAGTGCACACTGTTGTGTTTCTCTTGAATCTATACAACCAAATATTTTTGAAATTGAAAAATTAATTTCTTGACTACTTTTTATTTAAAAGTATTCATTTGCATTTCAGGTTGCTGTAAATAATTATTTAGGCAAAAGCATTCCGATGTGAATGAAATAGGATAAAAATAATGTAATCAAAAATACTTAACGGACACTTAAGGAAGTTTTTTAATTACGGAATAAACTTACTAGAACTACTTCTACGTTTATTTTAATACAGTGGTGGCCAAAATTGTGGACATTTTTGGAAATTTTAATGTTTTTGAACTTTGTATGCTTATAGAAAACGTTACGTTTCACAAAATGCAAACTTCTATATATCATTTTAAAGAGAATATATTACTGAATTCAATACAAAACACAAAATTTAATTATTTGCAATACAAAAAAGTTAAACGATAATAGTTATCGATATACATTAGATAGTGATGATTGCAGTGAGTTATCAGTACTTAGTAGGGTACCCTTTATTTTGGATTACAGCTTCACATCGACGTTTCATTGAGCTGTCAAGAGTTTTAAGCTCTTCTTTCGTTATTACATGATGCCAGGAAACAATTATAGCCTCAATTAGTTCCCTTTTATTTTATCGGCGCCTCATTCAGACAAGAGTTTTCAAACGGTGCCACAAATTTTCGATAGGATTGAGGTCAGGACTGTTTCCTAGCCATGACAACAATTTAATGCTCTTTGTACGAAACCACACTTTCGATATTTTGGCCATGTGGCAAGGAGCAGAATCCTGCTGAAAAATAAACGAAGCATTGTTGGAAAAGAGATCTCTGATGGAAGGTAGAAGTTTTGGTTCTAGAATAGTGTCAATGAATTTTCTGGCATTCATTGTCCCATCGATGACATGAAGGCGACCAATACCATCTGCTGATATGCATGACCAAATCATAACACTAACTGGGTTTTTCACAGTTGCTTGAATGCAGTCAGGATGTAGCTCTTCTCCTATTCTACGTCTTACATATTTTCGCCCATCACTACCGAATGGCGATATCATAGTTTCATCACTCCATATAACTTGTGACCATTGATCATCTGTCCAATTAATGTGTTCCTTTGCCCACTGTAGTGTTTTTTTTCATTGCTGAAAATTAAGATAAGGCTTTTTTCGTGGAATTCTACCTCTCAATCAGACATCTGTTAATCTTCTCCTGATTGTTCTTGAACTGACAGAAACACCAGCATCATTCAGATCACTTCTGATGGCTGCTGATAACATTTTTCTATCTTGGAGACATAGTCTTTTTATTCTTCTGTCATCAATAGATGTGGTGCACCTTTTTTGGCCTTTTCCGTCTTTGTTTTTTATTGAATTAGTCTCCTGATATCATAAACAAAACTTTCGGACTCCAGATGTAGTCACTGAACCACCCACCTGTCTTTCAATTTCAGCATAGGAAAGACCGCTTTCTCGTAACACAATAATATTACATCTCTTTCTAGGTGTCCAATCTACTCTTTCATTTGATGTCATTCCTTCTTGACTATATATTAAAATTTTTTACAAAAATTCCTACTTGTAATTGCAGTGTATGAGTTACAGGTCCTCCTTCTACAGAACAAAGCAAAATAATGAATTGTTTCAAGTATAAACCTGATGTCAGCTTCTTCTGTCAGTTACTAACATTTGATTGGTTCTCAGAGCAAGAACAGTAATTGGCCAGGAAAGCTAGACGTTACAAACCACTTCATAACTGTGTTTTTATTTATATTAAAGTACATATAACATTTTTTTATTGCAAATAATTGAATTTTGTCTTTTGTATTGAATTCAGTAATAAATTCTCTTTAAAATGATATATATAAGTTTGCATTTTGCGAAACGTAACATTTTCTATAAGCATACAAAGTTTAAAAACATAAAAATTTCCAAAAGTGTCCACAATTTTGGCCACCACTGTATATGTACATGTTTAGATTATACATTTGATTTTCCAAGGATGACAAGCATACTTGCATGTAATTAATTATGTATGTTTTATTATCTAGAATTTACATGCGTATTATTAATTATTTCAAATTCTCTTTAAAAATATACATTGTTCTGTTGCGAATATTTTTTAAAATTTAGATAATATATCTTTTTTTTTTTTTTTGATTTGCCAATGATTTTTATGAGGATCTTTAATCTCAACATGAACCTGTCTAGAGTATCTTCCACATTATACACTGGGTTCTTTCATTAGTTATATAAAGAACATCGTTTTAATAATATCTTTCATTGTATACGATGTATAAATATATATGCGCATGTGTAAGCTTAATTTTTATTAAATTTACAAAATTTACAAGTGTTTAATTTTAAAATAAACAGACTTTTAGACCTTTGCAATAATAATCTTTTTAATTCATTTGTGGCCCAGTTCATAAGAGGTTAGTTTAGTTTGTTTTATTTGATTAGGGCAAAGCACTCGAGGATTATCTGCCTAAGGGGAGATATAACTTCTTGGAGGACTTACTAAAGAAAACTGGCTCATATACACGTTACACATGAGCAAATCCACAAAACCGTTCATGCAGTAAGCCCATTCACAGGATGCCCAACCCTGACCGAACTACCAGTGTTCAGTGACACCCCTGGTAGGCCTGGTTCATGATAAGCTTAGTCTTATATGCCAATGTTTGCTACTTGGAATACTACAAAAACTACTACGATTTCTTTTTCTTTCATTCTCCTGAATGATGTTACTAAAATAACATTTAGAAGGTAATATGAAGAGAGAAATAAAGAGTAATTTAAATATGAACTAGGTTTTTAAAAGTTAAATAAAAGTCAAAACTCTGTGCTCATACTTTTATCTATTTATTTTCAGATCGAGATATATAAAATTATTCTATTACTGTTCTTTCCTCGCTTAACGCTGATTGAGAAATAGCTTCTTTTTAAACATTTGTTATAAAATATTCCCGCAGCAGTATCCGAGAAAAGTTATTTCATTAAAATTTTAATTAAAAAATCTCGCAACGGAGACAAAACCTTCTTCACTTTAATCCTGAATTGAAAGTCGAAGGCACGCGTATAAATGCTAAAGATTTCATCCGTAACCTGTAATACAAATAAATGGTATTAAATGCATATTTTCGTATAAGCCCTCAAGAAGGAAGTATAATGTGTCATTCCTCGTTATCCACTTAAGATAACCGGGAAATAAATTTCTGAATTTCACATAAAAAAGTGAAAACTACTTGATTCTGAATGAGAATTCATTCAGTGAAAACTTAGCCTTTAACCTTGAGGTGGTTGCAAATTCATTCTAGCATGAAAAGAATTTCATCCATTACATATTAATGTTTAATCATCATGCGGTATTTATCTCTACAATTACCATTTAATTCACACTTTCTAGGGATTCTAACGAGTTGACTTATGTCTCTGATTCTGGCATTAAAATAAACTACTTCAGTCATTTTAAAGTCCGAATTAGAGGCATAATCATTAGGTTCTGAAACTGTGCGATTGAAGTCATATGGCTCATCAAAATAATTGACGCAATTACTCCTCCCCCTAGAAATCGAGCTGCGTTGAACAAACTAAGGAACTATTGTTGATGTTTTAGCTAAATTATATGCAGATAACGCAATTTCTAAACAGATAATTGAAAATGGGATGGGAATTCCGAGCAACTGACGCAATAAATGTTAAATATTCAAGAACTAAAATAATCGAAGCATAAAATCAGTCTATGTAGTAAGTTAAATTGAATTAAATAAATTAAGTATTTAATAAAATTTACGATAAATTCACTTTCAAAGTAAAGTTATGAAATATTTAGACACTCTATCATTACTGATTAATGATTTGACGCTTTCAACAGTATGCGCTTTTCATAATTATTGAATTTTCAAAAAATATCACTCTTATTTATTTTTTTTCACAAATCATCAAATATAAATCATGCGGTAAGTTTGAAAAATGTCATTTCTGAGACGTTGAATACATCTAGAACTGAAGCATTCAATTTTAAAACTTTATTTTGAATTTTAAACAGAAAAGCTCATCAAAAATATTCATAGAATTTTACACTATAACTCAGAATGTGCTTGGAATTTAGTATTATTGCTAATTTCGTAAAATAAGAAAACAAAATGATAATGCTTCTTGGAATTAACTGAAATAAAGAATTTTCCAAGATTATTTGACTATAATTTATTGTTATTGCTGAAATAGAAGAATTTTCACTGATTTAAAGATTACATAGAAGGTAATCTTTAAGGCAGTAAAAGTTTTGAAAATTGCTTTCTCAATGAATCTTATAACGTATATAACGAAATTAAATAGCAAATTTAAAAAAAAAATCAATGATTATTTAAGTTTGAAAATTTAAATATATGAACTTTTAAATATAGTTTTATCTAATATATGGCACTCGGCCTTGGAGGGTCTAAACTTACTGTAATATTTTTAGTTTGTGATTGTCAAGTATCGCACCTGAGCGTTATTATAGTATGTCCATCGGAATAAAGGTCACATTCAGAACTATGCACCTTAAGGGGGTTGCTATAGCAGTCTTTATTGCATTTGTACACGAAAGCTAATGACTACGGTAATGCATAATATGATCTAATATGTATATGAATATCGAATAAAGAAGGAATTATATTCAGGTCATAATAAATAATTTTTCCATAAATTACAATTAATTAAAATCATTTTTATGTCAAAAAGAACGCAAGGCCAGGAGAAAGATTACTTCTAAGGTTCCATATCAGTAATCATTTTCAAATTGTTTCAATAGTGCATCAAAAATGAAGGATAAAATATTATCTCCTTGTACAAATGCCAACATATAGACTAAATGTACCTTTCGTAATTATTTGTTGTTTGTTTTGAAAATAATTTTCCCAGAAAGCGGGGTAGACAATCTATCTAAGTTCAATTTTTTTCATGACTGTTTTTAGAGAAATTTATTTAACTTCTATATTTTATTTCGTGTTTTTGGAAATGTTTTAGTTATAGGTGAAAAAATTACGGTGACGCAATAATAATATTGTTACGAAATGTCAAGGCGCGGTGAGACGGCTTCCCCGGAAAGCAGCTTCAGGGTTGCCATAAAATGGCAAGGGAAGACGGATGGAGAACCTTCTAGAACGAATTCCTACCGGTTTAGCCCAGAATGTTCTCGAATACAAGCCGAAAGCTATATAAACCCTGTTGGTCCGCAGTCAGTCAGATTGTGCCTCTTCTAGCGAACTCATAGTCAGTCATTGAGCGAGTGTCTCGAGGTCTAGCGCCGAGTTGGTCGTCGAGTGCATAGAGAGAGTCTTTTAGTGCATCGCGAATTAGTGCATCGTCAAGTTTTGTCTTAGACTGTGTTGAGTCGAGAGCTATACTCTCGTGTATCGAGTGCATCGCGTGGAGAGTCACGAGAATACGTGGAGTTCCGAGAACGACCAAGCAGAGTTGGGAGCTGTATTCTGGTGCTTTGCAGTGAAGCTGTCTCCACCGTGATAGCGGATAACCTGAAGGCTGTGTCGCTGATTGTTCCAGCGAGTGTATATAGTAGATCTCCGACGACTGTAAAACCTGACTTTGCAGCTCACCTGATTGATATTGGCTAAATATAGTGTGTTTCGATACTTCATCAAGTGTCGTCGTTATTCGCTCCAAATCTACAAACCCCGTACGAACGTGAAGGAAGAGAAAAACGCAACAACTGGTGTCAGAAGAATAAAAAAAACGCAACAATATTATGGATGGGTAAATGGTATAGCCTAGCATACGCAAGCAAATTTTGAAGCCATTTTATGATAATTCACTTGCTAATTACATCTCACTATCACAACAATATGGTCTCGATAGATTGTCTACCATGCGTTTAGGGAAAAATACTTTCAAAAGAAACAAATAATTTCAAAAGCTAGATAGTCTATAGATTCTCATTTGTACAAGAATAGAATATTTTATCTTTCATTTTCTTGTTTAGGAATATTAATGGTACATAAGAGTAGCGCCAAAATTAAAAACGTGTGTATTGTAATTTGTCCCCACCTGGATTTCGTTGATTAGAACTCAATCTTTTTTCCTGAATTCTCTTTATATGGAAAAATAATGATAAGAGTTACTGCCCTTTCTCAAGCGCATTCTTTTACGCATCGTATAAATGGTATCACGCCCAGCTGGCAGTCAGATTATTCTTGTTTCGAATCCCTGTGACGGAATACCTAATATTGTATGAAGCGTTTGTTTCTCGCTCTCAAACTTAATAGCTCTACAAGTCCTTCATGCAACGTTCTCCTCTTGCTTTGCTGTGTTGATAGATAAATAGATTGATCTCATGCAGAATATCGTAAATCGTATTTCTAGATCGCCACAGTTATTTAACTAGTGCTTATGCTGATATATTTATGGCCGCATACTGGTCTTCATGGGCAGTTTGCGCAATGGGTGGCACTGACCACATCTGCTTCGAGATTTTTGTCGTCTGGAATTGTTTTTAAAACTTATGTGTGATGCTTGACAGAATACCATATGTTAGGACACTTACCTCTAAGTACGGACAAAATTTCTTCTCTCGGTTACTCTGTCATGCAGGATAATGTCAATGATACGTACGTTTTGCCACAAAAATGCAAAAGTATTATCTTGGAGGGCAAAGTAGCGATGAAACCTTTGAATCTCAGGCTTCCAAAGTGACTAATGCTTACCTTAAGCAATTTATTTAGTTATTCTTATTGTAATTATACTGAAATTAAATTTCTTGAAGCTCTATTTGAATATTAATAGTGGTAATTTTTGTTTCAATACAAGAACAGCGAGTATGAATATTGCATCTTCTTTAATTCTTCCACAGGAACGTATTTACACTCAATACTGCATTCTCATTCACCATCACCATTTCATTCATCATAGTCATAAAATGTTTTTAATCATTTTGTTAATAATCTTTCATAAGTTATCTAGATAGTAAATATAATACAAGCATGTTTTGTTTGCTGTTTACAGTTGAATAATCTCAGGAAGCATATGCTGATATGCAATCAAGTACGAAAATTTCATTTCCGTCTCTGTGCTTAAAATTAGATTCGATAGCGAATACGGAATCCGAAAATTCCAAGGAACTAAAATTTTCTACGAAAAGCAGTTTTAATGGAGAATAAAAATAGAAAGCTTCGGCTAACGTACCTGAAATTCGCATTTATTGGTAAATAAATTAGGGTTTAGATTTGTTTGGCTCAAACTAATTGGATTGGAAAGCATTCAAGTGACGGAAATGAATTAAAGATTTTTAGAAATTTCCGTTCTAGACAGCGGTTGAAAATTAAATTATTTGCCGCAAGTTTAATGAAAAATGCATGTTATTAAGCTTAACCACTTGTTTGAATTACTCAGTATTTAACCACTTGTTTGAATGCCTCACAAATCCAACTTTAATACTACAGCAGAAAATCAGCCATATGCAGAAGATGTATTTTTAGTTATTTAAGATAAGTTATTTTATAAGTTAAATTTATGCAAATCTATCTCTTGAAATATATGACAAATTTATCATAGGATTTACTCGAGAATGTACAAAATACTAGTATAATGCATAACTGAAACAAAGATTTCATATATAAATATATACAGACTTTTGTGTATATATACATGGACACACACACACTTATATATATACACTCTTAGACAAACAAACGACGCACCGAGAAGATATAAAGCAAATTGAACACAAATTGATATGCGTACAGGTTTCGACGGAAAATGCAAAATTTTACATTATTGCTGCCAATGAATGAACGGTTCTCGCTACAGCGCATCCGATCTGCCCAACTGACAGGATAGTTAAGAGGAGAAATTACGATTCCAGGTCATAAATTCTTCACGAATTTGATTCCGTGTACTCTGGTAGACAGTAACTATGCCTCGCATACAAGAGCGCGAACGATATGCGCAGATGTCAGAATTTAAGAGAGGTCGTGTAGTTTGACTCAAAGAAGCCGGTTGGTCTTATCGGCGAATAGCTCAACATTTGAGCAGGAGCGATGGCATTGTTAGACGATGTTGGCAGGAATGGGTGAACCATGGCCGCACACAGCGTCTAGAAGGAAGCGGTAGGCCTAGAGAAACGACAGAACGTGAAGACCGAGCAATCTTCAGAGCTTCAGTCACAGCCTAACATGCATCATTATCATCGATTGTACGTTCAACTAGTGTTTCAGTGACCGCAAGGACCATTCATAGACGGCTCACAGAAGGGGAGTTCAGGTCATAGCGTCCCTTTCGCCGACTACCAATCACCTCTGTACAACGTCAAGCCCGCTTGCAGTGGTGTCGGGCTCATTCGCACTGGAATGTCACTGGAGAAGAATAGGCTTCAGTGATGAGTCCCGCTTTGAACTGAGCCCGGATGACCAGCGAAGGCGAGTCTGGAGACACCCCGGACAGCGGTGTGATACCAACATGACTGTCTTCCGGCAGACAGGCCGACAACCAGGTGTGATGGTCTGGGATACCATTTGCTTTCATATAAGGGCCCCTTTGGTTGTCATCGGTCGCAACCTTACAGCACAGCGGTACGTGGACGAAGTTCTAAGGCTCGTTGTCTTGCCCTTAATGTCACGCCACCTGGGCTTACATTTCAGCAAGATAATGCCCGCCCCCACACTGCACATGTTTCTACTGCTTGCCTTAGTGCTTGCCGAACATTACCTTGGCCAACAAGGTCGCCAGATCTCTCTCTTATTGAGGACGTTTGGAGCATTATGGGCAGGGCCTTCCAACTAACTCGGGATGTTGACGATCTAACGCTCCATCTGGACAGAATTATATCAGGATATATGAGGGAAGAATATCCCTCATGAGGACATCCGCAACCTCTGTCATTCGATGCCAAGTCGAATAACTGCTTGCACAAGAACCAGAGGTGCACAAAAGTGTTACTGACTTTTTCACTTTGGTAAGATCTATCACCTCAATAAATCATCCAATTTTTCTCAAACTGTAATCATTTGTTTTTCTGTACGTGTACTTCTACCGATTTTTGTCCCATTCGGATAACTCCTTCTTGTTGCGTCGGTTTTTTTTCGTCTAAGAGTATATACATATATATATATGGACTCTCCGTCATTATGTGTATATACGTATACAGAATGACGAATTGCCAACTGGAGCATTTCGTACTTGAATATAGCGCCAAGTCATAGCTTGTCACGGTTACAGGAGAACGTCTGACCCCATTTTTTGCAGTCACTCGTGATGCAGCATTAAAATTAATTTTGCAAACAAATATTTGGATGCTAAACAGGAGAGACCTGCATCTGATCGCCCTTGGAATGGACAAATTAAACAGTCTATGAAAAATAAAGGCTGCATTTTTTAGAAATATTGACATCGGCCTGTTTCATTTTCATTTGAGTCAACGAATTACTCGAACTGAAAACCCCCAAGAATACTTTTTTGTCACAGTGGAATATTAAAATTAAAAAAATCCGAAAACGGTTTGGCAGTTTAGATTAATTAAATTCCCTTTTTTAAAATTTAATTTCAGTGATGAAATATATCTGAAAGATTCCATTTTTCAGATTCATCAGATTTAATTTCTTTCATTAAGTGCAAGAGAAAAAATTGCAAGAAGGATTCACAATAAAAATTGATTCAATTTAGTAATTTAGTAGTTTAATTTCTACTTAGCTCTAGCTATCGTTATGGAATACAAATGAAAGTTGTGTAGTGTCTAATTAGTTTTGCTTGATTGCTACGTAAAACACATCTGTAAAAATTTCGTCTCTCAGACAAAGAACTTCAATACACGCAAATAATATTATATCTTCTGTATCTCTATCTTATTCTACCGATGATTAATATTAACACTCGCACACCTATAAACATATATAAATAATTGAAAATTATTATTGTCGCAAGAACACTGCGAAATTAATCCAGAAATCTGGCTCTGTTGCTAATTATATTGGTTGTTCTTTGAGAAAGGTAAAATAATTATCAACATCTGGTTACTGGTTCAAAAGGGGGGGACTATAAGTTCTTACTTCATTTTTCATTAGAATCTGCTGCCATTTGTCAAAGTATAAAATACTTCACCTTCAAATTTAAATTGTCTGCTGTCGAATAACAAAGTAAGCTAGATGCAGTTCTTAAGATTACTTTTTTACTTTTTATCAGATTGATTTAAACAAACAAAAATCTTAAAACTTTCAGATTTTTATTACGCCCAAAAGAGCCGCTTTTTTAACGCTTTGTGTGTTACCTTTATTTATCAAATATAATGTTCTTCACACTTAAACCGAAAAACACAGTTCAACCGCAATATCGCAAAATAATATTCAAATGGGGAAACCTTTAGAATTTACGATACAGTCTCCAGCGCTGGAGATAGAAATGTTTTTTTTTTTTTTCGTACACTGTTGCCATTGTTCGCTTTGATATCGTGGAGAATTTTAATCAAAAATACGTTAAAGTTTTACAAAATATTAAAAAGATAATAAAACAAATTACACATTTGGGCTTCCAGATGCCCAAATTCGGTGGAAGATTACTCTATTCGAAATTTGATGGCTCTACATACCGGTGTTTTATCACAATGTGAGAGTGTGTGTGTGTGTGTGATTATGGCAAAGCCTCGGGGGCTATCTGCCTAAAGGGAGGGATGTCTTTCGGGGAGGACTTTCTAAGGGAAACTGGCTCGTATACACGTTACACATGGGGAAAACCACGAAAACGCCCATGCAGCCAGCCCGTTCGCGGGATTCGGACCTCGGACCGAACTACCAGTGTTCAGCGACTTTACCGCTCGGCCGCTGGTGGGCTCCACAATGTGAGAGACTTAGATGCATTTATGCAGATTCATCAGTATTTAATTTCTTTAAATATAATACAGAGCCCTAACATTTGGTGGCAACAGTCGTTCTGGGCAAATTGGCCTTTTGGACTAATAAATATTCATGATATATCTAATTAAAAACATTAATTACGTATACATACTTTGCTTAATTTTCGCTTTTCAAATATTTAGAAGATACATTTAATGCTTTTAGATTAGCTTAAATATATATTCGTGTATGTACCTTCTAAAATATTTCGCTGTTTCACCAGGACCATCTCTATAGATAATATTTGCTGTTAAACCATATTAAATTGTAAGCATTAATTTAGCCTTTTAGGAAGCCGCTAAAATCTGAACCTTTTCAGATTATTTTTATTTTTTCTCTTTGTTTTGATATACATTCTGTATCAGGATTTTTAATTTACAGAATTTTGTATCATTGCTTTCTTCGTGTTATGCAGCGTGCTATTTCTGCAGATTTATATTATATATATATATAATGTTGTATGATCTTAAATTCATTTAGTGCGAAATATATATATATATATATTAAAACTAAATGATACACACGGATAAATATACATATATATATATATATATATATATATATATATATATATTTATCCGTGTGTATATGTATAGATACACATAGAGATAGATATAAAACATATTAGATATGTATATACTGTTGGTCTTTAGAATTTGTTTTATTTATTTTGTTAATTTTATTATTCAAAAAACTTTGCTATATTTTGTTATGTGTTGAATGCAGAGATGTTGAAAGATAAGTAGTGTAAACTTATTAGTATGCTATTACACAATTTTATAATCCTAATAATTATCCTAATAGCTTTTCACTATACAGTTTTGCTATCCAATTTTTAATTCGGGCTTTATAAATTATTTATATTATCATTACACACATACTTCTACAACATATTATCTACATACGTATGATACTTTTATGATTTTACACCAGAATCATACTTCTACAAATAGTCTCTAAATAATTTTAAACACGATTTGAAAGCGAACCATTATACGTTAGTGAAATATTCAGATTTATATTCTCCGCTGCTTTAAGTATGATCTGAAATTATTGATCAAATACATTTTTCAAATTTATTTTTAAACGCTGTATTTTAAGTTTAAAATGCTAAATTTAAATGTTTTAATGCTGTCTTTTAAGTTGCGATTTAAGGTTTTAATTTTCATGCTAGTATTATGTCCTGTTCATGCTTACGTCAGTAAGAGGAAACTTATATTTCAAAACTATCTCACAACTTGAAAAATTCTAGAGAAACACAAGCAAAGCGAGATCCTGGTTCTTAAATGAATATGAAGTCTTTTGACATATTTACAATATTGTGGCAGGACCTTTAGTGTGTATTGTTCATTAATGTCCCTTTTATTGTCATTTAATGAAATACAGCCGTTTTCATATCGAATAACCATATTTATGATAGATATACTTCGATTGGACTATTTCAGAAAACCAAAATCCATCTCCCCAAAAATAAATATTTGAAGATGCAAGAATAATCCAAGAAGATGCAGCTACATTTAAGTTTACATTTAATGATAAAAGTAATGTTTTTGCAAAACTGCATTAAGTTCAGAATAATTATTAAGATAAAATAATAGCTGAATAATCGTTTTCAAAAGAATATTTCAAATTTATTTTAATTTTCAACACTAAACGTCGACAACTATTTTATAATTTTTACTTTACTTAACTCAAAATGAGTTTAAACCTATTTTGTATGGAATTATAAATTGGGGGTTATTCAATGGGAGTATAAATTAAAAGTATGAAATAATAAGAGCATGTATGTAGATTCTTAAAATCCAGAGACATTATGCACACCGTAGTTTATTTATATATAAGCAAAAGATAAAAGGCAATTCGTCAATATCTCATTTCAGAATACAAAACGTTTATGAGAATCTTTCATTTTTCTAACTGTGCGTTTTCAGTATGTGTACTCACTTAAGTTTTCACTTAAGGACATCTTGTGTATTATAGCTCAGAATATTGACAGTTGCCCTTTAGCACCTTCCCTAAGTTTAACGCACATTACTGATTCTTAGGACAGAGTTTAAAAAACGCTGTTCTAGAGACAATTTTAAAAGACACTGCATTATTCAAAGGAAAGGGTTTTCTTTACCATCTGTCATATCAAACTCCTACTCAAGTGCCTGTCCTGCGGCTCTGTCGCAAGGAGAGGTCTTTTTTAAATTTCCCATTAGACTTGCGAACTTTGTTCTTCAAAGCATCGAATTTCCGATATCGGCTATAGAAGTTCTGGGTTTAGTTGTCTTTCTACAAACCAACGAAAGTCATCCAAGTTAAACGGCTTTTGGACGAAACAAATACCATTATTCGATTAAGTTCTTCGACAGACTGTCAAAGAACGCACCGAACAATCCAAAATGATGAGACGGAAAATTTGCTTTTACTTTTCGGCTTGTCCAACTGATTCAATTTCTATGCAGATTGAATAGAAAGGGGAAACTAATTTGAACGTCAATAGACGTATAAAAAGAAGCCAAAGCAATTTTCTGTTCTTGATGTAAACGGGAAGATCGCTAATGACTCGGTTGAGATGAATTGATTGGAATACGACTTACCGGGAAATTTTCATAAAACGTACTTCAGATTCAATAAGGATTAATTTGTTTCGGATAACCATTTTTGCCATCGATGCAAGCAAGGCGGAGACAGGTTTAATCTTCGTAACTTCAAGTTCGTAACACAATTCATTAAGCAACCTTTCATTGTCTTATAATGTCCAATAAGATGATAACAAGATAAGCTGATTTCCGTTTTAACCTTGCTTCAGAAAATAAAAACTGGAGCATTCTTTTCTTAAGTAACCGCTAATGTGCCACTCTGTTGAAATGTTACCTTAATCTTCTAAAACTGCTTGTTTTTCGTGTCATGGTAATGATTTCTTATCGCACAATTTAGCTTTGGATATTTACTGAAAGCTAAGGACACTAATGTTGCTTTCAAAGAGGCTGCTTGTGTGTCAAGTTAAGAGTTGTGTTATTTCTACATATTTCACAATGAAACGGAAAATCAGTACCAGCCGGCAAAAAGAAAACCAAACACTAAGTGAAAACTAACTGTACTAAACTGCACGAAATAAACGATTTTTACTAATTTAGTGGAAAATATGCAATTAATAAAAGAAATCTGAGACTCAAACGAATGCAGTTGCAATATCACAAAACTGTATATAAAAGTGAATACAGCACTTTTAAATCCTGAACAGTGTTACTATTACCTAAATATGCGCAGATTTTAAAGCTCAGTGATATTACTGAGCTCGCCTTTTCTCAGTTCAGTAATTAAAATATCTTTCCTTTAGGCGTTCAATATTGTAACAAACAATTAAACTTCAACTATTACTCCTTTATATTTCATAAGGCCTGAGGTAATAAGAACGATTTAACACGTAACTTCATCGTTCAGAAAATAATGCTCTTTCCTTTATGGAGAAAGCCCATAAAACAATGCAGTAAACCACCTTGACAAAATTTCCAGCTTTAAAGGCTCGTAACTTCAGCTATAAAATCCCTCCTCCCCACTCAAACTTCTCGCTTGGTATGAGCTTCAACACATTCGGTGACACATATTGGAAATCTTAAGGTTTGGTAGGTTGAATCTTTAAAAAAAAAACAGTTTACTAAGTGTTGTGGGTATGACAGCTTGTATCGTTTTTCGATGTCGTTTATCCTACGCAGTTATGGTTCATTCTATGTTACACCTCCTGAAGGAGATGAAGTTCTTTTCGAATTTTTGTCCCTTTATTCGATAAGACGTGCTCATTAAACAAATACATATTTAACGTAAATATGGTACCTTTATTAAAAGCTTCTAAGTATTAATTTTCTGACTTAGGTATTGTTAATAGTTTTAACTGCTCGTTAGTGAGCAATATACTTAAGTCACTGAAAACAGATGATTCACTTCCAGATTAAAATCCTGGTGGTTAAAAGCAATAACTGAATGGATGTGCTATTTAGTTTTGGGATTTTCATCAGGTACATATTTTTCTTCGAATTTTTCCCCTGGGACAGCCTCTTCTTAGACAGATAATTACTGACTACATACAAAAGTGATGAATGGAAAGAACAGCAACACTCTCGAAGTACCCCTTAGCAAAAGTTATCATTGTGTGAGATGGAAAACCTTAATTTATTTTCTAAGCATCTTCAGGTATAGCAGATATTCAAAGTGCTGCCATTCTTTAATTTATGATTTTAATTTAATTTGTTTGTCAAGCATAAGAAATGAAAGATTAAGCTATTAGAAAGCAATAAATTGCCATAACACAAAATAAAAATCTTCATTTCAAAATAGCTGCTCTGTCTCTCTCACGTAATCAGTTCTCTGTGTGATGCCATTCGGCAAATCACAAAATCTTTTATTTATCTGTCAAAATTAATTGATTAAATCTATCTGTTATTGATTAAAAAATGAACAATTTAAAGGTATTAAAGGTAATTTTAATTTTTCAAACCTTTATTTTATTTCGTAATAATATGATTAAACAAATCATAGAAGATATTATACAGTATATCTAATTAATAATGTTGATGAAAATTTGCAAGTTTGCTCCAATTAGAAAATTTGTTTCTAAACGCAATGCTAGATGTAACTTATTACGAAATCCTCTTTTTGAAACTTTTATGATATGTCCTGTTTTTTAGATTTTAAATTTTAATTTTGTATGGTGAATTCCTGATCAGGTATTAGAACAAAAATCTGAGGTTTTCAAATTCAAGTTTCTTCTGGTTTTTGCTTTTACCAGGAATATTTTAGCAATCATACGATCAATAAAACAACACATGACAGAAAAGTATTTTAACATTATACGAGGGTTGGGGCAAAAATCATGGCAACTATTTTTTTTTCTTTTAGATATGTGAACGGATCATAAAACGTATATGTGTCGTGTGGAAGTTCTGCAGGCATAGTGTGTATGCAGAACAACAGATGGCTTTGTAATAGCTGGTTCTGTGGTAGCGAGGGCTCTGAAATCAGTCAGTTGGTGAGTGGCGTGCGAGATGGAGGTAAACCGTGTTGAGCAGCGCGCTTACATCAAAATAGCCGTTCTCCGAGGGAGAAATCCGATGGAATGTCACAGTGAATTAGTAGAAGCCCTTGGGAATAATGTCCTACCATATCGTACAGAAGCAATGTGGGTAGGAAAGTTTCAGCAAGGACGTGTGTCAACTAGTGGTGAGCAACGTTCGGGACGACCGGTGAGTGTGCGGACCGACTTGGCACGGGCCTTTATCGAGCACCTCATAAATGAAGATTGACGATGGGCATTACTGGAATTACAGAGGGCAAGTGGCATCGAGAAACGCACTGTCCACAGGATATGGCGTAATGAGCTAGCGTCAGAAACCTTCCCCAGTCAAATTGATGGTGATCGTCGCGTATGGCGTCAGGAGTGTCATTGTTTGCCACTTTGTTCCTCATGGCCGAACAGTGACCGCACAGTACTACAGGGACTTCTTGGTGCTACAGGTACGACGTGGCGTTCGGGATAAACGTCCGGATCTTGTGGACAGTGCAATAATTCTGCACGACAATTCAAGACCACATAAAGCAGAGTGTGTGCGGCAGCTACTCCGAAGTTGTGGATGGGAAGAATTGGAGCATCCACCGTGCTCTCCTGACTTTTCGCCCTGTGACTTTGATCTCATTCCCAAGATTAAGGAACCAATACGTGATAGGCGGTTTGCAATACGAGAGGACAATGTACTGGCATCTTTATGATGGAAGCTCTGCCAAGGCAGAAACCATCATAAAGGTTGATTGTAGTAGCTTTCTCCCAAGTTATAAAATAAGCTTCATGAAGACGTGAGTACATTTTATGCACGTCGGTGAATATTCACTGAAATAAAGATTATTAAGCATGGACGTCTCAGTCTCTTGATGAAGGTTGTTTCATAGTCTAAACTTAACTTTATAAAGACCAGGTCTTTATAAAGGATACATATCTTGATGAGCAGTGGTTAACTTACAAAAGGTGCCGGCATCTTTATTCAAATCGGCGACCATTCGCTTAGATCTTTATTAGGATCTTTTCTGGAATCCTGACGAAGGCTGCATTCTTCATCGTATAAATCGAAATTCGTACAGTGTCGGTATCTTTAACGAAATTGATTGTTATTCATTTAGATCTTCACGTGACCATCTTGGCATTTTGACTTCAGGTATCAGGCAGTCCTTATGTCTTGATAAAAAATGTTTAACTTACAAAAGGTCCCGGCACATTTATTTAAATTGACAACTGTTTACTTATATTACTATAGAGCGTCCCAACATTTGGATGAAAATTGCATTGATAAGGCACTCCTTTTATGTCCTGAAGTGAACAGGACCAAACATGAGACACCATTTTCTCTCGTATTCATTACATCTTCCCCTCAGAGGAAAAAATTCAGGTTTCGCACTGCTTAGAACTTTCTACTTTGAATGTCTGAGAAGTATTGCCCCGGCAATAGAAACCGAGAATAACACAGCAATATCGCAGTAGGTCCTGAAGCATACAAAATGTGTCGGCTCATTTAATCAAATCGGATACTGTTTGCTTAGATATTCACATGAGCGTCCTGCGATATTAACGAAGGTTGCTTTCTTCATCGTATATACCGATTTACCCTTTTTGTGACTTGATGTCGAAGTAAGTTGGCGAAAATTGGTTAATTTTCATTGGGATTTCCCCATATTAATGCAAATTGAAGGCCAGATCGCCCATCCACCCTTGCATCTTTCTATCACTACCATCGTTTGTCGCTACATCTCACAGCATATACTTTTCGGGAGAATAAATTTTGCAGTTTTATTTTCCATCAGTACCAACGCGTGGTAGCTCAAGACTGGCTGGGAAGTTAATGCATTTTTCAACGTTGCTAAATGGATACCAAGCAAAGTATACAAGAATTTGTTTTTTAGTAGAAAATTTCCTAGTGCACATTTCTGGCATCATTAAAAATGAATCTCGAGGCTTTTTCAAAGCAGAAACCCATAACCAAAGTGCAGATTTAAACTCGTGTATAAATAGGCTAGCTACGTGAACGATGCGCATATTCAGTTATTGGTATAAAGTCAGATAAAATTCCGTAGAAATAAAAAAAGAAGGGAAGAGTGATTCTTGTAGCTATATAGATATAACTACACATTAGATGCAATATGACGCTCCTTGGCCACTCCTATGCAGCCAATACGTTCGCAGAAAATACCATTTCTTTTGATTTACATGCGTAACAGATAATGTAAACTTTGATTTTGTTTTTATTCGGCCTGTTAACAAATGAAGAAATTTAACTTGAAATTAACACAAATAAGCAAAAATATTCGGCGATTTGATATTTAATTTGGACTCATTCCTGTTTTATCGAAGTGTTGTTGACTGCGCTGAACGACATCGACAGCGTATTTAGTTTTTTTATGCATATTTTGAATTAAATGTTTCATTCAATCTCTTAATGTTATTTATTAGTTAAGTACGATGCTGCATTTCACATATATGCTCGTGATTATGTCCATGCATAATTATATGTTCATGATTGCAATATTGGACATCAAGCTTACATTCATAATCGGAAATAGGTAGAAAACTTAAATTTGAGAAAATTCAATGCATAGTATTTATGCAGTTATAATTTCAATTAATATTTTCCGAAAATAAAAAATAAGCAACTAACAAAAGATGATTTAGGCATTTCCAAATATATTTGAAGATTTTACAATTACTCATCACTTTAATCGGGATGAGTAGAGCAAGGAAATAATAATAAATTACAACTTGTGGATTTTTTCGATACAATGATTTGTAATTTGCTGACATTCACTTATAAATTGTCATTCCTTTTTCATTATAACAGAAATTACACTGAAATTTTCTCCCTTTTATATCTAACAACATATCTCTCAGAATTTAACACCAGCTTCATTCTATCGATGTAAAATAACGAATGATCGTAAAATTACGGGCGTTCAACCGTAAATCTTTGATTTAACGGCTTCTGAGACGGTAATCTGCGCCATCAAAAAAGATGTATTTCGGGTTTCGCGATAACCGCTCGATCTCACACTTTGTAATTAACGTACCTCAATCTACGATTTTCACGCCTTCAAAAATGAGCATTAAATAGCAGACACTAATTACTATTTTGCCGCTCTTTCTGCATACTTACGGGTGCTGTTAAAAATAGCTGCAGCATTTTTCGAATTTTTCAGGTGCTGCAATTAGAGTCTTGAACGAATCTGGGCGTCAGAAAATTCCGAAGAAGAATGATTCATGATTAGCTTTATTTTATTTAAGCAGCTCACATTTTTAGCATAAAAATCCTGATTTTGGATATTTATTTTATCTATTGTGGATATTTTAATAGGGTAAACAGTAAGTATAGTACAGAAAGCTACTATATGTGTTAATAAATGAGGGCAATAAGTATTTAGTTTCTTTCTATTTTGCTTAAAACGTACAGGAAAAATATGGTCACGAAATGTAACCACTGAATAAGCATTACTTGAATATTTTTAACTTTATTCTTTAAAATAAATTATTTCTTGCATTAAGTTTTAATGTAATTTCTGAGGTAGTGTTTACTTTAAATGATTCTTGTTTATCTTGTGGGTTTTATCTTTTCTAGGATAGTAAATACATTATGCGTTGAAGCTTTCGAATAAAAAAACTATACTCAACTAAAATCCCTTTATAAAGCAGCACTTAGAGAGCCATGACCGGCAGCCCCTAGAGAGATATGGCCGCCAGTGCCCCGATTTCTCCTTTCTAGACCGTACGCTCCGGGCTGCTTGCGCATCTTACCTGGATAAGTGGTCAGCTTGTCGCTTTTAATTAACTGGTCAGCTTTTAATTAATTGTTTTTTGTTCAAGCAAACACTAACAACAGCAGTTTACTAAAAATGCCACATTACCTATAAAAACACTCAATATGCATTTTTGTCCGAAAAAAAAAGAAGTTTAAATGTATGAACACATTGATTTCTCATTAACAGCTGAACAATAATAACTGAAATTTTTTTGGAGTGATTTAGAGATTCCTACGACAAAAGCGCAAATTGGAAAACGAACACAAAAGCATACGACATAAAACCACGTTTTAAAATAATCGAGACTGAATGTGTAATAACGAAATTTCGGAAAGAGTTAAAGCAACCATGCAATTTGAAACTAAACGAGGATCCTATAACTTGTCACACTTATCATAATGTTACATTACACTTATCGCAAGATTTTTGTTTTCACTTTCATGCTTATCAGAACAGTTTTCTTCAGCAAATCTATATGCATTATATTGTTAAACTATTGCTCATAAAATAATCCTGATGAGCTTGTAAATTACTTAATGAAAATTCCATAATGTGAGAAAATACATTTTGACACGGTAATTAGCTTTTTAAAATGCAATCATTAGAAGCAAAGTGCAATTATCTAATTCTGTACAGTTTCGAAAAGTGACAAAATATGTAGCATTATATTTCTTACAACAATTAAGTCGCTTATTGTTATCGAAGAAAACCATAATCTAATATTTTCCAAATGTATTTTAATCATACGTATTTCGTTCTTTCAGCATATATATATACATCCTAGAAATATTGAAAAAGCGGAATTAAACAAACGTATTTTAATATCACTTTTTTATCATCAAACACTACTTAACCACACAGGGTTTTAAACGACAGCTGATGTAGTTTTCAGAAATTAGCTTACAGCTCATTAAATTTGCAAGAGGAAAGTCAATTTTTGCTTGTAATTTATTTTACGTTCATTAAGTTTTTTCGGATCATACTCATCCTTTTTTTTGCTTTTGAAAGGCGTAGTTTTTGCGTCACCGATTTAATTTTTTTTTCTGTTATTTTTGCAACAAATAAAGTCCAGCTGCAATCATTAAAGATCGTTACGATTAAATAATTTTTGTCTTTTTTCAGCAGTAAGCAAATCCTGATTTTATTTCAACACAGACATCCCTTACGATATTCTAAAAAAGATTAAATAAATATCTAAAAGCAAACAGAAAAATACTAAGTATATATTCAAAGGATTATTTTAGAATCTTTAAATGTCAGATACTTTACGGAAATTCGCATTTAGCGAAAATTTTAGAGATTTTCTTAGAAAATTATTGTTATTTTTTAATCTCTCAAACAATGCTCAGCAATATCAATTTGCATGCGCTGGATATGAAGCATTAGTCAGCTATAGAAGGAATTTATATGAAAAGTAAGTGTAAGTGAGTGATTATGACAAAGCCTCGAGGGCTATCTGCCTAAGTGGAGGGATGCCTTCGTGGAGGACTTTCTAAGGGAAACTGGCTCGTATACATGTTACACATGGGGAAAACCACGAAAACGCCCATGCAGCCAGCCCGTTCGCGGGATTCGAACCTCGCACCGAACTACCAGTGTTCAGCGACTTTACCGCTCGGCCACTGGTGGGCCAAATTTCTACGAAAAAAATTGCCGCATGTTCTTGCAGAACATGAATTAGCACTTGCTTCTTAAAACAAATTTATATGTTTTATATTTAAAATAATAATTAAGGTCTATGATAGTAATAGATATCTGAAAATAAATATAATAGAACAAGAATTTAGATATACGTTATTTTCAAATTAAATGAGATATATTACTATTACAAGCATTTACAGCAGATATTCGTACATGAATTAGTAAATGGTTTCGAAGCGAAATTAGACGTGACAATATTTTTTTTAATACATAAATCTTTTTCTTTTTTTAAAAAAAAATATTTTTTAGTCCGAAGCGACGATTTGCCTAGAAGAGGTATTATTTTGTTTTGGCATTTTGTGTTGGTTCACTATAAAAGGCGTTTCACTTTTGAGATTGTTGACCCCAAATATTAGAGCCCTGCATTATATTTAAAGAAATTAAATAATGAATATTCTGCATGAATATATGCATGTTCATTGCACGCTGAAAAAACGACGGTACCTAGGGACATCAAATTTTGAATAACGTAGTCCTCCACTCGAATATGGGCATCTGTAGGCCTATTTCGTAAAGCTCTAACGAATTTTTGATTAACAAACTCAATAATTTCAAAGCGATCAATGGCAACACTGTACGAAAAAAAATTAAGAAAAAAAAAAAAAAAAAAAAAAAAAAACACTTATCTCTAGCGCGCGAGACTGCGTATCGAAAATTCTAAAGATATGCTGTTTTTAAATTATTTTTTAATATTTATATTGAAATGAATTTTTATGGTTTAAGTTTGAATAACATGATGTTTAATAAGTAAATGTAACAGACAAAACTTTAAAAAAAGCCCCTTTGGGCGTAATATAAAATCTGAAAGCTCTGAGATTTTTATTTTATTATTTTCTAATTTTATTTTTGTTTAGCATACTGTGCTCTTGCAGAAAATCTTCCGCCCTCACATCAACAATTTTAGCCTGGTCTACGGAAACACTAATACATTTCTCTTAATAGTAAATGATATGGTATGCTAACTAGTGAGTTTATCCCATTACCGATAACACTTACGATGTCGTAAAAGCATTAGTTGGAATTAAAAACGGAAATTGAAATACAAATAATTAGATATATATCCCATTTACTTATAATTAACATTAGCATTTGGGAAATTATAAAAGAGATGTTCATAAGTATATTTGTAGAGACATTAGGTATTTTTGGAAGCAGGAAACATGAAAAATATACAACGCCTTCGCCGGGAATCGAACCGCAAACCTCTGGAATACGTGCCCAGCATGCAGACCACCACGCCACGAAGGCATTCGAAGAAGGCGGGTAAAATACCTTATATATTAAAGAAACTAATAAATTTCTTATATGGATAAAATAAAGTAATGTTTGGAAAGAATAGAATATTTATTTGAACTTCACTTTATTGGCGCGTATCATCAAATGACGTTCTTTTAATTCATATTGATTAGTTTACAGGGGCGTATACAAAAACATAATTCATTTTAATCTTGTCTTAAAACGATATATTATCCACGCTTTTCCCTGTTATTTTGTGATATATACAACACTTATGATATGCGACAAGTCATCGTACTGTACATGCATAGTATATACGTATACAGAATTTAGTATACTCTAATAGTGCATACTCATTATCAAGAGAAAATACAACCAGTGATTTACTCCCTTTTGAACATAATTTAGATTGCTCTTCTTATTCATAGAGACAACTATTATGAGACAAACGAACATGAAACACAAGAGCATATCCATACATTGGCTGAACATTAGATGTGAAAACATTGGCTGAAATAAAGAAACATTAGATGTAAAAATAAATTATTTATAATTAATATGAAAAAGACAAGAAGTATAAATTAGGAATTAACTCTTATGTCTATCGTGTAAGAGGACTGATTTAAAAACATAACTTGTGTAAAAGCATTTAAGCGAGCGGAAACTAATTTTTTCAAATTGTAATCATTTTGCAGAAATTGCAAAAAACAAGTTGTTTATTTTAAAAATATGAAACTCAGAACAAATTTCACACTCTTTTATATTCTTCAAAAGCCATTATCTCTAAAATTCTTTATTGAAATCACATTCTTATTTCTGGCAATTTGTGTTGTAAGTGCACTTTTATACCTTAAGTTAATTTGCATGCAATAGTTGTAGCAATATCTACAATTTAACACTTTAAATGGCGAGATAAGCCTAAGGAACCGCGATTTGTTTACATTTGAAACTCAGATGAATAGTGAATTAAATCAGCTTCTGCACCTTCAATGTCCTTTTGCCCAGTGGGACCAGAATTAAAATTCGAGTTTTGTGCACCGAAAATCTGCCTTCTTCCTCGCTGGCCAAATTCCTTGCTTTTGAGTAAAAACTCTAATTTTAATTGTAAAAATTGCTTTTTTTACTTGTTTTAACTGTATTTAGCGTTTTATATTTTCTGTGTTTTAAAATTTTTAATGAATATGTTTTGAGTTTTTATGCATTTTTGCTTTGCCGCGAGATAAGATGAATGAGAAATGTATCTCTAACGAAATTCGAGTAAACAAGTTTAAATAAAACGCAGAAAAAATATGTGTATAATTTAATACGCTATACAAGTCATGTAGTGTCCACATCAGATTCCTTTTCTTTGCAGCATAAGGCCCACCAGCGGCCGAGCGGTGAAGTCACTGAACACTGGTAGTTCGGTCCGAGGTTCGAATCCTGCGAACGGGCTGGCTGTGTGTGTTTTCGTGGTTTTCCCCATGTATAACGTGTATACGAACCAGTTTCCCTTATAAAGTCCTCCACGAAGGCATCCTTCCCCTTAAGCAGATAGCCCTCGAGGCTTTGCCGTAATTAAATTACCTAACCTAACATTTGAGGCATAAACACGCATTTTCCAAAATGCAAAATAAATCAGTGGCATCTTTCTACTTTTAGGGCAATTAGATAAGGTTATCTCAGCCAGTGTTAAGCCATTTATCTCAAATATGGTTTATAAAGTGTTGCTATTCTGAAACTTAAGATCTTTAATTTATTTTTCCCGGTCCTGTGAAACAGGCATTTTCTGGACTACAGCCGTTCAAAGATCTATAATTTCTTATCAATTTACAGGTCATAAGCAAACTGAGTGACTTAAAAGCAATAAACATAGTTCTTTATCATTTATATTTATATATATATATTTTACTTTTTAAATCACATATATAATTTAAGAAATTCAAAGTGCGTATAATTTATGCCACATCGAACTGATAGTTATGAATAGTGGCAACATTTTTGTGATCACTCTAACTGAAACAATTATTCTGAATGCGATGAATAATTGTTTCCTTCCCTCGTATCCGGATTTTAAAAATACTAAGAATTTTTATCAAATTATTGATTCGCTTAAATTACTTGACAAAAATTTTCTTAGAAAAGGCGTAGAAACTCGAGATTTAGAAAACTGAGGAACAGATTTCTAGAAAGTTTACGAACAAATTTATAAATGGAAAACATATAATACCGAATCGATACACATCACGCTCCCAACAGAATGACACAAGAAAATGTGTAAACTATTATCCACCAATCAAAATTCTCTCTAAGCAGTTTCTATTATGTGAAAGAATGAAATAAACCGTCATTTCTTGATAATTTAAAATTCACATAAAACTTTAAATGTCCGAATCACTTTGTAAATTGTTACCACCAAATCTCATCGCCCTGTATTATATTTGAAGAACTTAAATATATGTTTATCGCATTGTGCTAAAGCAACGGTACCTAGAGCCATCAAAGTTTGAATAACGTACGTCTCCACCCGATTACGGGCATCTGAAATCCCAAATTTGGAATTTTTTATCAACTATTTCATATTTTGTAAAGCACTTATGAGTTTTTGATTAAGAAATTGAACGATTTTAGAATGAACAATGGTAACACTTTACGGAAAAAAGAAAAAAAAAATATATATATATATTTCCACTGCGCTACACTGTGTATGAGAGATTCTAAAGATATGCTTTTTTAAAATTATTTTGTGATATTGCTCAATTGAAATTATATTTTAAGTGCGAAGAACATGATTTCTAATAAATAAAGGTAACACACAAAACCCTAAAAAAGCTCTTTTGGGTGCAGTGTAAAATTTTAAAATTTTCAGTTTTTTCCCCCCTAATCATATTTTTTCAGTTTAAAGAGGAAATATTTGTTCCAGTATTTTTTAACAAAGAATATTGAAATCATTTTTGATTTAATCGTTTAAAGACTGCTCTTAAATAATTAAGTATTATGGTTAATAATCATAATGATTAATGTAATTGAAACCAAATAAAGAAATATCTGTTAAACCTGAAAGCAGAGTTTTATCTATCAATATGCTTTTCAGAAACTGGGAAAGACGCATTTTAAAGCTTATATCCTGCAGCTAACAAAGTATTTGTGAAAACTAGATTAACTTACTAGAGCAAACAGAAAGAAAAAATATTTTGACTAGAGAGAGGCACATGAATATATTCAAAAGCAGTTAAATAAATACTTGTCCGTTAATTGTTCATTACGTTTGTCTTGCAGCTATTAAGTGATAAAAATATTCTTACACGTACATTTTTATTAGAATTTGAAAACAGTTATTATTGTTTTCATTACCTAATGAAATCCAAAATCAGCGTGCAAAATAAGTTGGGCTGGTATTATACAATAATTTCCAAGCACATAATATATTTTTTTCTTTTATAGTAAGGACTAAATAATGATGCTTATGAAAAATTATTTTAGGTTTTTGGCTGTATTTTAGGGTGGAGTGAAAGAAATAAAATTTGTGTATTTGAATCGCAGTACCCCTCAAAAGTTGTCTATTGACAAATATATCACTCGAAAATTGTTTCAAAATTTTTCTTCATTTTCTTTTTCCTCATGAACTCTGAAATTTCGTAATGGTACTGTAAAACTATGAAATCTCCCAAAAAATGTTCAATGAAAATGAATTAACCCCTAAACTTTATGTGTTAGTCAAAATATCACTCTTGAACGTTTTCAATTTCATTTTTACTATTCGAAAGAGCCTTGAAATTTTGTAATGATACGGTATAATTAAGAATTTTCTATAAGTCTAATATTTTCTTAAATTAACGCCAATGGTTGTAGTCTCTCTTTCGTAGTTTCATAGTGGAGATTGTTAGGGTTACTTTTATAACAAAGGATTTTACTCACTATTGTAGTTTTATAAAGTAAGAAGAGCTCTAGTCATGCTTATATTATAAGAATGCAACTCTTCGTTCATTGAGAGAACCACGCAGAACTTTCTACAGTGAAATGGCTGTCTACCGCGTCCCATCCCAACTATTCTAACTTTAGTCACTGTGTTCTTAGTCTTAAGTTCTTAGCATTGAATTTGAACTTAATTTCGTACGAGGGCATGAAACATCTGTCCAAATGTTTGATCTGGTTACGCTTTCTCGATTTCTAGTCCAGCATACTAGTCCGGAAACATCCGTAGTAAATTTAAAGCACCTATCAACCTTCTATATATGGCGAAAGAAGTAGAAAGAAACATTGAAGACGTGAGGCGCCTTTCTTAATACATTCCTTCATATTTCTCGATTGACTGAATATAACAGGTGGATCTGTAATATCACAAAACTGAAAGTCAATGTACCGCTGCACACTGCCGTTGATTGCAAGATCTTGAATTTATCTGGATCTAGATCTTGAATGCAATGTTGGGCACTGCTGTTGATTGACCGGCGGAGGATGTAACAATGAGTTCGCAGACCATAGCTTTGACTGTGACTCAGCGGAAAAATTCTTCGCACATGTAGCGTTCGAATGTGTTTCTCTTCCGTCTTCAAGCACAGTCACCAGCAGATTCTTCGGATGTGCAGCGTAACCATTTCGCTTAATGAAACTATCCATAAACACCTTCAGATTATCACTGAGGTATCAACAAAATAAAAAGTATACGCTGTGGGTTAATGAAAGCAAAATTTAATGTTTGATTGCGTTTAATGTAAACTCACATCGGAGGAGTTACCCTCATAATAAAAAGCTACAATTATTTCAAATTTTTAGCCTAAAGGGCGTCAGCGCAGAAGGAATATTAATTTCGTTTTGGCATTGATTCACTGCAAATGGCGGTTCACTTTTCAAATTGTTGCCTTGTGCTATATTTAAAGAAATTAAATAATGAAGAATCTGTATAAATTTATGTATATTTCTCGCTTAGTAATAAAACAACTGTACGTAGAGACATCAAATTTTGAATAACGTAATGTTTCACCAAATATGGGCATCTGGAAGCACTAATTAGGAGTTTGAATTTTTGTTATTATCAATTTCATATTTTATAGCACTTCAGCGAATTTTCGATTAACAAACTCAACGATTTCTAAGCGAAAAATGGCAAAACTGTACGGAAAAGAAAACATTTTGATTGCCAAATTGTGCGAGACTGTGTATCGGAAATTCTAAAGATATGCTCATTTTAAAATTATTTTGAGATATTGCTATTGAACTGAGTTTTATGGTTTAAGTGCAAAGAACATGACATTTAATAAATAAAGGAAACACACAAAAGCTTAAGAAAACGCGTTTTTGGGCGTAATGTAAAATCTGGAAGCCTTCAGATTTTTTAATATTATAATTATTATCATTAATTATTTCAATTTTTTGCTTTGCAAAGTTTTTTGCGGTTTTGTTTGTTTATGGAATAAGAAACAAATTTTTCCTTCGGTTGTGCGCTTCTCTTGCCAAGCCCTGATACTACTCCCTGTTGTTTTCTCGGGATGGGAAGGGGGATAATGAATCAGCTATTAATGATTAGCTATTTTTACAAAGTGATTTGCACCTAACTCAACAAAACTTTCTTTTTTAATGATATATTTTCATGCATATTAATAAAAAACTCTTTTTTAAGTGTCCCTGTTGTTATCTTCCTTCTACAAATATTTTTCCTGAAAAATAAACTTCCGTAAAACATTTTCGTAGAACTGAATAGAACGTCCATTACATTTACGCAACTGAATAAACATTTATTTGCTGGTTTCACAACCGAAACGAGTAGAGGGTATACTGAAATCTAAGAGTTTGGAATTTTTTCTTGAAACTAAGAGAAAAACTGATTGCGCTGTACTGCTTGGTAATTAAAATCACGATAAATAAGTAAGTAACATAATTAATTAATATAAGTAATTAACATAAATTTTGATATTATACAAGTAAAATAAGTTTAGAAGTATCCAAGTTAGAGCTTAAATGCTTTGATTACATCGATAAAAGTTTCCTTTTTGATGCTTGAATACTTTTCTATAATTCACTGTTTCGCAAAGAAGTCATAGAAGTGACAATGATATGAAGAAAGAATATTACTGCATTCAGCGCCGTCTTCTATAAAATAGAAGAAGCAATCACTTAGCAGTTATGAATAAAACTGCCACAACCAGATGCTAATGGTGCATAGACTGAAGTTCCTGGTCTCAGACGATCTACGGCCATTGAAAAGTGTCTTCCTGTTTCATCACCATGAAATGGGTCTTGACTAAGAGAACTAAAATCAATGCTCATAAATTTAACAAAATTGAACGCACTTCGGCTACTAACACACAGAATGCTTCCAAGAAACGTTAAATATTCTGTCGAAGTGGTTACTAATAGCTTCAAGTTGGCAAGGAGAGAAATATGCAAACAATTCAACAATAACAAGAAAGTACGAAATTCTCTAAACAACATCACTAATAAGTATAATATATAACATACCAAAGACAGAAAGAAAACGTACATAGGATAAACCAAAGCTATTACAGAACACCAAAATACAATATATTTGCAAATCGAAATTCTTTCTTTCAGAATATATCAGTAAAATTTTTACCACAGTTAGAATAAAGCTGTTACCTGAATGCACACAGGCTAATATGTTAGTTTTAGCTTAGAATATATAATGGTGTATTTGCTAAACTGCAAGTTAAACTTGCACAGGAAGTAGTTTTATATTTTTGTAATATAATAAATCGAAGCTGATATGATTGCTTTGTTCGCAACTTTCGAAAAATGTTAATATTATATTTTCTAAGACGAAAAAGAAAGTACGCTTTCCTAATTAATTAACGATTACTCAATTTTTAAATTGATACTCTTACGTAAGCTAGTTTGAGAAACCATGATTGACAAAGCAAAATGAGAATAATTATTGCCTCTTTGAGCATAATTTTTTTTAATTACGGAACTAGTTAAAATTTACTTCATTAACGCTTACACATATTATCAAAGCAATTTTCAATGCTGCTATTGAAATTTTAAAAATGTTAGAAATGGGATGAATGCTTTTTATTATCAAATAAGTATGTCTTCACACTGAATACTGTAATACATATACATATTACCTTTATTTAGTCCCATAATTTAAAAAAAAAACCTCTTGGTAAATTACATTATCTATTATATTTTCACAACTGTTGATATCAAAAGCCACGAAATAAATTATATAAAAAGTAAACCGCTTTTTTTCAGATGGGGCCAAGAAATTAATTACCGTTTGTTCAATTTTTAATTATATTTCATAACTTTTGTAGAAATCAACATTCTGTTGATTTTACTTTAAATGTTTTTTAAAGTAAAGTTACTTTTCAGCCCTTTTAATTAATTTTTATTTCTTTTTGTCAATTCTTAGTTATCAGAATAGCTAATAAATAAGAAGTATTACAATCTTTAAATGTAGTCATTTTCCCCGTTGTATTAACAGATTCTATTTTATTGATAAATGCACACAGCGATTAAATATGTCTGTATATCTGGTATCGAATGAGGTGAAACGCCAATACCATAAACCTTGAGTATCACGTCTTAATCTCAATTCTTCAGTCTATTTTCTATGCTGGAGACCGTGGACGGGAGAATGCGGAGATGCTCATAGGTCGGAGATTAAAATTCATTGATGGATATTAGTGAGGAGAGTAGATGATAGCCGACAGAAGGGTTAGTGTATCATGGAGTAGGTACTCTGTCATTACCAACTGCACACCAACAGCGTTTATGCAACCGGGTTATTCATGAATGCAAACCTTTAGTCCACTTAAACTCTAAGTACCTGTATTCAAGTCAGCAGTACTATATGGTAAGGGCTTCCAAGACAACGAGGGCAGTAGAACCGAGTTGCTATTAATGGCAGATTTGGATTCCGTCTTTATTTAGAATAGCACCGCTTTAGTATCAATACCTCTTTTGACGAGATACCTCATTTAGTATCCGTCAGAATGTTTTTTTTTTATTATGAAAACGCATTCATTTTGCTAAATATTATTGCACATATATACAGCAACGCCATAAATCAGTAATGATCACATTTGTTCATTACATTTCCGGCCATTTAAACATGATTTCTTTAATTATTGTAAATTATTAATTACTGTTATTATACTGTGTTTCAAGGTTCTCAAAAAATTAGATCGGTGATGTAGAAATTAATTTTATAGAATACAGGAAATGATGAGGAGAATACTCACAAAAACAACGAATTTTAACCCTGATACTCTAGCAATGGAGGTGATAAGACTTCATACCATATTAAATTTATCCTTCAGGAATTTGCATATTTTTATTAAAAATATGTGTACTACAGCCAAATGTTGATATCACTTACTGCACTCAAATGTCTTTACATTTAAAAGAAATTTAGTCTCATGCAGCATTCTGTCCTATAGCTACTCTAGAGTAGTCCATATCCGTCTTAAAATACTCAATCTGAATTAAGTAGTTAATTGACTATTTTGATACCTTTCTTTCAGTTCTTGCTTGTTTAGTTGTGAGATAATTCTCGGATACGTGTTCGTCAATATATATTTTATTTTACACTTCTCTTCTCAAAAATCCATATGTTATGGCTTGTTTAATTTGGTTTATTTGACTTCGCAAAGCACTCGAGGCCTATCTGCCCTAAATGGAGAGATGCCTTCCTGGAGAGCGTTCTGAGAGAAACTGGCAAGTATACAGATTACACATGAGGATAACCACGAAATCGCTCATGCAGCCTGTCCGTTCGCGGGATTCGTACCTTAGACCGAACTACCAGTGTTCAGCGATTTTATCGCTCAGTGTTGTGGATTGCATGCCATATGACAAATAACATAATTAATAATATGCACATAATTCCTCCTTATGTATTCTGTTTTGAGGCACCAAAATGTTCAAGAAACGTTTTTAGACCTTAAATATTGAATATTTCTGCACTCTCAGTCTCACTGCTTCTTCATAAATAAAAATTCTGTTCTAGTCACAGAGATAATGGGATTTAAAGCTAAAATATTTCTCAATGAGTTCAGGCATAAAATTTTATAACGAAGAAGTAAAAACAAAAATCTGAAAGCTTTCAGATTTTACACTACGCCCAAAGGGGCGTTTTTCTAATGTTTTGTTTGTTACCTTTTATTTATTAAATATCATGTTCTTCGAACTTAAATCATAAAATTCCGTTCAACAGTAATATTGCAAAATAATTCTAAAATGAGCATAGCTTTAGAATTTCCGATACACAGTCTCGCGCTCTGGAGATAAAAATGTTTCTTCCGTAGTGTTGTTATTGCTCTCTTTGAAATCGTTGAGTTTGTTAATCAAAAATTCGTTAAAGTTTTAAAAATATGAAATAGATAATAAAACCAATTCCGAAATCCAAATATGGGCTTCCAGATACCCATATTTGGGTGAAAACGTTCAATATTCAAAATCTGATGCCTCTCTAGGTTCCGTTGTTTTATCACAATGCGAGAAACATACACACATTTATGCAGATTCGTCCTTATTTAATTTCATTAAATATAATGCATTTAATGAACACTCTGAAAAGTGAACCGACATTTACAGTGAACCAACGCAAAATGCCAAAACGAAATTAATAGTCCCTTCTGGGCAGACTGCCCTCCAGCACTAATAATTTTATCGCGAAGATCTATTTTTTAGTCTTTCTTAAGTTAGGGAATTTAAATTTTTATGCCTCTTAACCGCATATAATTATTTAATTAACAAAGCTACTGCTGAACAAAGAAGCATTTTCACGTACATGCATTACGTCATATCCCGTCTTGAAAAAATGCCATTTTTCAAACACTGTGGTAGAATACATGATTGATTAACGCGGATAGCAATTAAGAATATTTGCATCCTGTTGGTTAGTTTGGCACTTCGCAGTTATTATACATGACTAAAATCATTAATGTTTGGTAAACATTTCCAGTTCTTTGCTCCAGAACAATGGATCCAGCATGTTTCTGCCGTGGCAATGGTAGCACTATCTAAAATCAATGATACAAGATTAAAATACTCTCTACATAAGTCCAGGCGTTTTGCTAAATAATTCTTGGACATTGCTGAAGTGGATGCTATTAAACTGCCCATTAAATGCTTTTGAACCTACCCAAAATGCTACCCAAAAGTGTGATTTGATACGAAAGGAAAAAGATGTCCGGAAGAGTAATTAGGTTTTGAATAAAAGAATCAAATATAAAATTTTAAAATTAGCCTGCATACATGAAACCCCTGCAATAAGCTACAAAATTTATTATTTTAATTACATTTCAAAGAAATAGAAAATAAATGTGGTAATTAAAGAAATTAATTTCTTCCCATGCATATTTTCATTTCAAAATTAGAGTCTAATTACGTACGAAATTATTTATTCTAGAAAATATAACTTTTATAGCAAATGGGAAACATTCTTACATTTTATTAAATTAATCTTTAATCTTATTGTAGAGTTTATGGAAAATAAGACTTTTATGAGACTTTCCATACCTTTGTCTCAAATGTTAATTAATTATTTCAGAGATTTTCTCCATTTTCTTTTTAACCTTTAAGTAATATAATGAGCATCCTTTCCTAAAGAATTGCTTTTATCAAAATGTTCCGAATGATTGTAACGATTTGATAAAGAATTACAATTATAAGTATCTCTTAGATGCGTAAATATTTAAGTTTAAAACTTCGTAAGAATATTGGATGCATTTAAAGCTGCACGTATCAAAATTTGTAATCTATTATTTCTTTAACTGGAATTATACCTAGCTTTTACTGTGATATAAAAATGTCGCTGAAAGAGATCTACTCATTTTGTAAGTGATTAGATTTCTCTTTAGATAAAAATGCTGTGAGTGTTGATAGTTTTTTTAGGCTTTGCAATAGTTAAATGTCGCCAGGGATGTTGAATCGCCATGGGCTTTCCTTGAGCTTCTCCGTCTCATGACGCAGAAGCGACTTCTGCTTGATCTAATAACTCAGCAAATAGATCACGAGCATTACCCCCTACGGAGGCTCAACACCACATCATTCTACTTTTCAATTTAGTGCTCTTCTTTTTAGATCCACTCGGTTTTCTGTTTCGTCTATAAAATTAAATTACGAGTCGCGATCCCTTTCAAAAATGTGCCAAAAGCTTGCGAGTCAATAAAACTCTAAATATAATATTTCGCTCAATTTACTAAAAGGAAAATGTTTAGAAACTTCGTAAAATTGACGTAATCTCTTTCCTCAAAGTTTTAATAATTTTTTTTGAAAAATCTGAACATTGTTATACAAATCATTTGCGAATTCATATATATTACTTAATGTTTCTGGACTGCATTTACTAGGAATTATCTCGCTGTACATGTAAAAGTGTAATAGCTATTTTGCAGTGATTTTTTTTTTTTTTGAATTCCTCACAGTAGTGTTTTTATCATAGATGTAACATTGCTTAAATATGTATGCATATATGTAACATAAAAAATATGAAAATCAAAATTTGAATTTTAATTAGCAATAGCTCTTTTGAATTCAAATTTTAATTTCGGTACTTCCCCTCTCTGTTTTAAAGATAGTAATATATTTTTCTATATTTCCTCATTTAAAGACCAATAATATGTTTTTCACATGATGTTGGTGACGTAAATGGAACTAAAACACAAACAACCAATAATAATTTTACAGTATTATTAATTATCTAGTCAAATGCTTTGAAACCGAATTTAATTCACTCTGAATAAAGATTTAATCCTGAACTCAAAAAACTTCCGTTTCCGGTCTACCTAGACCTCCTGCTGCGCTTCTCACTTCTTATTGCATACAATATAAAAATGTAATTTTTCTGGAGCAGGCACGATTAATGTGCCAAATATTTGTGGCCGCAAATGGGAATCGAAGTGAGAATGAATAGTTAATGTGCCTCGGCTGCCAAGTTTCCTTTTTATTATGGATCAATATCTTCGCTATTAAAGTTTGTGTAACAATAATACATCTAAGTCCATTCCATTACATACATATAGTATGTATTATATATAACTATGTTTTGCAAAAGTTTTATTGAAACCGGCCCAGGCCCACCAGCGGCCGAGCGATAAAATTGCTGAACACTGGCAGTTCAGACCTGGGATCGATTACAGGTGAACATGCTGGCAGAATAGACGTTAGCGCGATAGCCCTAGTGTGCTTTGCCTTAATAAAAACAAATTATCATGAAAATTACCTCGCCAGTTTACTCAAGAAAAATTTACTCTGGAAAATCTGTAAACTTCTTAACGCAGTAAATGGCTGGAATTAATCATTAATAAAACTACTATATTCAGATTTACACAAATTCAGAGAGAATGTATTCATTCATAATTTTTAATTACATACCTAGTTAAACATTTTAAAATTTCTTTAAAAACAAAACAAAAAAAAAAAAAAAAAAAGGAAATGGCGAGATTAGAAATGCAGAACACGCATATAACGACCTCTGATAAAATACATTTGTACTTTCAATGCGTATTGATTTTGTTTATTTTCCCTTTGGTTTTAGATTTAAAATTAGAGACGCCTTGTTTATTATTTTTTTCGTTCTCGTGTGACATTAGTATTTGTGCCATCATTTACAGTTTCTGTGTAGTTATTCCATTTCGTCAAGTATTTTATATTCCGTTTCATTTTATATTTTAGTATTACTATTATGACTATGTTTGCACACATTTACGAATTGTCATGCTGGTTGTGTATTAGCGAAGCTCGCGTTATCAAATCTTTTCTTTTTGCCTATATAAACAACCTTAAAACTTCATTAATCGCTTTATCTTACAGCAACCAATAATATGCGTTTAAGTAGTGAGTCCCTCCTCCATTTTTCCTACCTTGTTTTGGTTTTCCCATAAATATAATCAATGCCTCATATTAAGTTGCTGGGCATGAGTGTCTTTCACAGCGGTAATCCTTTTAAACAATTACAACAGAAAGCTTTTCAAAGCACTTGCATCTGACATTTAATTTTGTAGAGATCCAAGACTTTTACACATTTCACAAAATAGCTGACTTTAAATAAAATATATCAAAATATAAAATATATTACTTTCTCGTAGCAATTTTGATTTGGTTGTATAGATTTTCTTGTTTACTTTGTAGGTTTTTTCTCGTGCAATTTATTGTTTTAACTTTGTTAAAACATGTAATATCTGGACTTATATTATTCAAATGTTCTTTACGGCTTTAGCTATTTTTTAACTCTAACTATTTTCCTAACTAACTTATTTTCCATACTAAAAGATATGTTAAATCAGTTTCCGGTGGCTGGTTTTATTTAACTAAAACTTGTAATTCTTATTTCTCACATATTTGGAAAAAGAACGCTGAAGTTTTCCGCCCTTTCATTGAGTTTTTGGCCAAAAGGGCCCGGTAGTCCAGAGGGGCTATCAGTCTCAAAATGGCATCTTGTAGCGTTTCACTATAAACGGCGAATCATTATTACTTCCTTATACGAAGTAAAGGAAGTATTGTAATTACGAAAATTCCGTGTACCATATTTCAACGGAAATATCTATTTCGTCCTTTATTCTGTCCTTACGTGACATCTGTACGTATGGACAGAATAAAGGACTTCCCCCCCCAAAAAAAACGAATTATAAAACTGATTTAAAATCGATTCAGAAGAGACTTTTTTTCCTTGGCGTCAGTACGTACGTACGTATCTCGGATAACTCAAAAATCAGTAGCCTCAGAAAGTTGAAATTTTGTACATAGGGTCTACTATAACATGTAAATGTGCACCTCGTTTCTGGTTGCAACCCGTCGCACAAAAAGTATATTATTTTACTATTAAATTTCTAATTTAAACATTTCAATACTTTTGGTTTTGTGTAATTCTTTACCTATGCCTATATGAATGACGAAACACGAATTGAGTAATTGAAGAGTTAGGTTTGGAGGCAACTTCCCCTTGAAAAGATCTGCCTCCTTCCTGATCAACAATTATTCAAGGATTGTAAATTAATTTAAGAAATTTAAAGTTTACAAGATGAAATTATGTATTTTTTCATGTATTTAGATTCTTGATTTACTTATGCTTTCTGAATCTGAATTTGAATATATTTACTTAAATGATATTATAAATTTAAATGATATTATAAATTAGTTCGCAGTAATGATTTTTCCTTTTATTTTGTTTACAATTGAAATAAAAAATTAATTAGCTTTTTATGAATGAGATAATGTTATTTTATTTGCAAAATTCAAATTTCCTTACATGCAGCATTGGCGTAAGATAATTATTTAATTTGATTTAACTTTACTAATTAGTTTCTTATGAAATAATATAAGTAGAAATTAGTAAACAAATACCCACTCTGTTATTCGGCTCCGTGAGCTCATTATAATGATTCTTATATGATGGTAAATTCCGCAATTTTTTCTTTAAAAATGCTTGAATTATGTTGTTCTTATCTTCCGTTTAAGGTTTTTATGCCCTTAGTTAACCTGCATGCAATATTTGTTCAATTATTAACAATTTAAAAGTTGTTTAAGTGCGTCTAAGCCGAATTTTGTTTTTACCATAGCAGCCATATTTGTTTACATTTGAAACGTAGCAGAATAGTGAATTAATTCATTAATGTCTTTTTGCCGAATGGGCTAAAAATAAACTTTTAGTTTTGTTCATCGAAAAATCTGCCTTTTTGCCTGCTGGTCGAATTGTTTGTTTTTGTTTGGAAACTGTAATTTTAAATGTAAAAATTATTTTTTAATTGCTTAATTGCACTTGGTGTTTTATGTTTATCTATATCTTTCAATGAAAATATTTTGAGTTTTATATTTTTTGGCCTTACCACGAAGTGAGAACCGACTTATTTCAATGAGAAGTATATCTCTAATGAAATTCGAGGAAATAAGTTTAAATGAAATGTAAAAAAAAAAATTGCGTATAATTTAATATTCCGTACAAGGAATTCATTTATGTACGACATCAGCTTTTTTAAATTCTTGCCAACAAATATTATCACAGTGTACTCTAGGACGCCTGCATTTTGAATTTCGAATTTGTTTCGTTATGTATTTAATATTTTGTAAAACTTTAACGAAATTTAGATTTACAATCTCAACGATTTCAATGCGAGCAATAAAAACCCTGTACGGAAAAAAAAAAAATTCTCAATCGCGCGAGAATATGTATCGGAAATCCTAAAGATGTGCAGTTTTTAAATATTTTATTATGTATTTCAAATTTTATAAAACTTTAACGAGTTTTTGATTTTCGGACTCAGCGATTTCAAAGAGAGCAATGGGAACACTCTACACGAAAAAACATTTTTATCGCAAGAGCGCAAGACTGTCTATCGGAAATTCTGAAGATAAGCTGTTTTTAAATATTTTTAGGCCAAAGGAACATTAGCCGAAATGCTCCCGGAACGTGTAGGTGCATGTAAGTGAGAAAAATGTCCCTTTAAGCGTAATATAAAATCTGAATGCTTTCAGATTTTTTTTTAAATTTTATTTTTATTAATCTGCTCATTATATCCAACAGATAGGAGGATTCGTATTTTAAAGGCATCTGGATTAACCTATATTCAGTCTATATCATAATGACGTGCATACGTTTAGGAATATAAAATCTTAAATACCATATTATTATGATCTTATGCAGGATTTTACGAATCTAAATACATAGTTCAGGGGGAAAATGCAGAATTTATAGAGATTCAATATTTATCACGTATCGAATCTAAATACACAGTTAAGAGTGGAAATAAAGAATTAATAAAGGTTCAAAACTTATGTGTCGAAATCATTTTCACCGTTCAAATAATTGATTTCTTTTATTAATTTGTTCATTTATTCATGATTTTTTATCTTGCATTGCAATTTGCATATATAAGTAGAAACCTTAACAATTTTACGCGTAATATATTTTTCCGAATTAGAAATTCAGAAACATTTTTCCGATTACCCTGTTTGGCTTAATGATGTTCGATTTTATTTACATGCAAACATTAATTAGCAATTACATATAAAAAACTTTTTGCAGTCTCAGTCCACGATTAAAATCGTTGAAATAGTTAATGATAATATAACATGATGGTCATTTTTCGCTTCTTCCAGCGCTCAGGAAAAACAAAAAGTCTCAAAAGGCTTTCAGCATAAAGAATTATTGTATTTCCGACAATCATTATTAATAGAGACAAACAACCACCAACAACGCATTCTGGATGCCCTAGTCGACATGTACCTGTATTTACCCGCCTCCCTTTTTTGACAGTTACGTGACCTTGTAGAGGATAAATCTGTTTTGTTCCTCGACGTAATAATGTCCATCATGTCCGTTGGCCTATATCCCGCTATTCAGAGGGTCATTAACGCCCTAATGAGGATTGGATCTCTGCTTTTCGTTAAGGGTTACGGTTATGCGTAATTGCTTCCTTCTCTCTGATGACGAGTCACTGGTCATAACGTCAGCGAGAGTTCTGTCTGTAATTGTAAATAACCTAGCTTAAAATAGATGTTCCAGCCACTTTCTACGTCAATTGTAAATCAGTCGCATTTCATGTCCACTAGCTAATTAGGGAAGATATATGTTTGCCCAACGTAGAGATGTTAACGATGCGCATATGATAAGTCTGAAGATAAAATAATTAAGATAACGCAAATCTAAAACAGAATCTTCTCAGAAGATATATTCCAAAAACTTCTGTAACCAGAGCGTGTATAACTATTTAAATGTATAGGGATTTTAATAAAAGAGTTAGCAAAACATGTTTAACGCCATATATGTTATGTCCTGTTTTGTAAATTTACGAATTATTAATTTGATTTGCATAGTTCTAAATTAGAAGCATTTGTAAAAAATATGTTTAAATTATCAATTTTAAAGTTAGTTGTATATTATCTTCGCTTGTTTAATTCCGTTGAGGAACCTGGCATTGTATGAAAAAAGAAACGTCCTTACATATTATAAATCAGCATAGATATTTATATATCACAGTGAAAGATTTTCGCTGTACCCTCAAAATTCATTTCCTGCTACGTTTCTATTGGTTATGTTAAGACTTATTAACTACTATTCTTATTACTGATAGCACGCTACATACAATATATCGTGGAAGCAAACATAACATATCAAATTTGAGTTCCCGTGCTTTAAAGTGTTAATGAAACTCTCATCAAGTTGTTAAATTAAACTCTCATCAAGTTCTTAACTAAGACGTTAATTCAAACCTTCATTTAAAAACCCCTAAAGGCTTGGGCCGTCTTTTCAAATACTCACGCTTCTATCTTGCTTATATTCTCGGTAGAGAATACGCGGGTACAGTATTCACACAGCATCATGTTCTTTTCACGGTTTAACAGTTGACTCGTACGTATTTTGAACGTGCAAAGGATTCATTTATATTAACGTAATTTACATAACTTCTGCGGTGAGCTGCAAGCGTCAGAAATATTAGGAAGGACACGAAAGAGCGACTTAAAGAGTTTATGAAAACTTAAAATTGTACCATTGGCTGTTGTTGCTGTAATGATATATTAGGTGCAAAATGTGTAGGCACAGTGCATTCCTCTACGTCACCTACTGATATATTGTAAATTGAATCAAGAGCGATTAGCACGATTCATAAAATGAGAAAGTATGGTCAAAGGTTATTTAGATTAATATATACGAAATTTCCATTCTAAAAGAGTATTCTAAGCTTCGGAAAATAATAGCAAAATATCAGTAATCTGTAATAATTGGTATTTTTAAAATGTCAACAATTTTTTTATTAAAAAAAATTACCTTCGTAAGAATAAAAATTGTTTCAAGTAAAATGCGTATCATTTGATGGTAATAATTTTCACAAAAATTCATGAATTTCCATGAACACATTTCAATTTTACTTAAGTACAATCATCATGTAGCTTCCAGGATTTACATAGCATATATAATTCTCTTGCCAGCATTGCAAATGTATTTTTGCATGCCGTTGCAATTCACAGAGTCGTTTGAATGATGTATATATGTTTGAATTTTAAGAAAAAAGTATAATTTCATTCGCCCATGAATGTGGCATATTCGCAGATGCCTTCTCGAAATTTAACATTTTTATCCTGTCGTTAAAATACATTCGACCTTTTTCAAAAATGTAAAACTTATTCAGTATCAGACCCTCTAGTGGCAGGCAGCAGAGCTAGATATTGATAATTCGACCCATGTTCAAATTCCAGCAAACAGGCTGGTTGCATAGGATGTTTCGTAGTTTTTCCCATGTTTAATGTGAAACTGAGAGAAATTTCCTCAAAATAATTTCCGAATCTACTTAAATATTACAATCAATTATGAAAATTGTACCCTAAACGTAACTGAAACTTTATTGTTCATTATGTTGTCTACCAAAACTGATAAAAGTATTTTGCTTTTACTTTCATAATTTATATTGTTTAATGCACGTACGGAAAAGGTTTCATCTAGAGTACCTTTAACAAAAACCTAAAGCATATTTTTCTCACTGCTCACTTTCTGACCACTGCACAAAGAAAGACGATGTCTTTTTTATTTTTTGAGTGTCATTGAGGTCTCTTAAATACTCTGTAGCGATACACATGATAAGTAGATGACATTTCGCAAATGAGTCCCGTTTAAAAGTATATGAAAATACTCCTTCATTGATAACCGAGTATAATTTTCAAGAAATTATGGTTACATCTTTCATTCAAAGTCTCGCAATTTTTTCTATGAGTCTTGGAATCGTTGCGCCTAAAAGTTGCTGTTTTTCACACACACCCTTCAAAAGAAGGGGGAAAATTAGTGAATTTATCTAGACTGCTGATGAGAAACCGCTACGGTTGATATAACAGTCGATAATATGAAGTCTCTCCTTGAAGAATATTTCTAACATACATTTATTTATTACTTCCTCTTTATGAAGGATGCTATACTTCCATACATTAATGGATTTTTCATATAACGATTCATGGCTTAAAAGGTAATTATTGATACCAAAATTGTGTATTAAAGGAAATTTCCGTGATTAACTCAGTCACTACTAGAGCTATGGTTACCAAACTTTCTACATTTCTTTTTAGGGTCCTGGGAAAGGTCGATGTCCACATTTTTAAATAACAAAAATAGCTAAAATCATATATATTAATTAAAAACTCTGAATAATTCCCGTTGCTAACTTTCAAATCATAGAGTTTGTTAATAAAAATGTTCTAAGATTTATAATGAAATAAAAATGTCATTGTCAAACATTAACTACATTATTTCCGATTCAAAAAATTCGTGGAAAGCCATTTCGAGTGTTCCGTCTTCGTACGACTTTAATCAACCGAGATATTAATTAAAAACTCTGAAAACACTGATTTCCGCATTCATTTTCCCGAGTGGCAACAGTCTCGTGCGTTGGAGATAAAATACCTTTAATTCGAAAAGTGTTGCTGATACTAGTTTTCAAATCGCAGAGTTTGTTAACCAAAAATTTGTAAGTTTTACAATATCTATCTACATATATTATATATAAAGAAGAATGTCTGTTTGTGCGTGTTATTCATTTCTGACCATTTATGATCCATTTTTGCCACATTCAGTCGACTAAAATTGAACATAGGTGAAATATTGGATGAAACTTGAGCTTTTACGACCATTTGATTAGAAGAACGAAAATAATTAAAAACTGCCAGCCATTGTTGCTGATATAATAAGAGAATTAGTTTATTTTTCATTGAAAATTTTTATGTGGGTTCCATATCGCATCGAATTGAAAGATGTATGACTATAAATAGCATTTTTTTGCATAGTTATTAGAGAAGGATTATCGTTCTCTCTGTTGTTAGATGCATTACTCTCAATCTAACTTAACTGGAATCGGGTACTCCCGCTATTCCAGAATAAAATAAAGTTATAGCAATTAAGGAAAATAGATTATTTTAAATTTTATGGAAGTTTAATACATATTTCTTACTCTGTGCTACTCAAAATGTAAGCTAATGTTCATATAAAAAATGCAATTCAAACACATGCGGACATAAAAGACTTAATTTATTCCATCCCTTCTTTTATATAAGAGAACGAGCTCACGTTTTTTGAAACTATTCCAAAAACTGATCTTTCTATGAGCATAAAGAAGTAAAAGCAAATTACTAGACCAACCCTGGAACTTGGTAACATCATTTTGCTTGCAATGAAATATAAATTCTAGACTATATACTTAAGTATACACATTTTGCAGGCATTGTTTATTCAGCAAAGTCTCAGACAATGAAACATAAATCATGAAGAAACATGGGCAGGAATTTTGCGTGCTTAATAAGGATATTAAAAGAATAAGAGGGAGGAAAAAAATGTCGGATAAATTCGAAAAAGAACAATCACGCTATCATAGGCGCCATATCTGTTTGAAATGTAGGTCCTCGAGGTCGTTTTTGGATGTGATACTGTCCAAAAAGGAAAACTGTTTGCTTTTTATTGCTTATTCTTCTAAAAACAGCTTTTTGTATGCTAAATAAGGATATAAAAAATGCATGCATTTCGGACTGCTGTAGGCATAAAATGCGAAGAAGATGCTTGATTAAGGGAATATTATTCAAATTTGACGCATCTTATAATTGATATCGACTTACATGTTAAAGTAAACTAACAAAACATTATGGAAACACAATTTTCCAAGCATTTTCATAATCCTCCAAGCATTTCATGCAAGTCATTCTCAAATTATCTCGAACTTTTAACTGAATACTTAAGTATAATTTTACACGATGCTGCAATATAATCTTCTCACAATACAAAATTTCAGTTGCATTATATTCTATTAACGTAATTTGCATAATATACGCATCTATATTCAAACTTTGCAAAACAGTATGCTTATTGAAAGTTAAACAATAATGATGCGATTATTACATAATATTGTTATCTGATTTACCACTGAGTTTTCAGTTCGTTGCCAAGTGTGATTAGAAAAGTATTTAAGCAAACGAGATATGATTGTTTTTCTTTTGTTTTGTTTCATTGAGGCAAAGCAACAGTTATCTCTTTAAGGAGAGGGTTGCCTTCGTGGAGGACATTTTAAGGGAAACGTTCTTGCATACATGTTATACATGGGCACATGTCAGTGCAGCCAGCCCATTTGCCAGTAACCATGATGTGAAAATTGCAAAGTTTAGAAGATAACACCATGTGGCAAGAAATGTGAAATCGTTTCAATTTTAGTATATCTGGTAACATTTGATTTTCAAATACCACTAATAAATTATTTGATTAAATATTAAATTATATCTATGAAAACATATATTAATGCAATTATTCAAATTCAATTTTATTACTTAACATAATGGATAATAAATTTTATTACTAAAATATCGCATTCACTTTCCTTTGATGATAGTAAGTCAAATACAGCTTACCGTTACATAAAAAAGACTTTTTAACGGAAAATGTTTCTGCATAACTGTAAATTATACATAATATAATATAAATTTTATAAAAGCAAAATTATCAATCATTTTGTTTCTAACGCATCTCAAAATTCAATCTCAGAGGGGTTTACTGTAATGCAAGAAGTTTTAAACTTATCAGAATTTAACGATTTTCAGAATTATGCTGCCGAAGCATCTCATTTTCCAAGATGGAATAGCATTATATCTACTTCCAGGAGTTTACATGATTATGAAGGCAAAATCTTATACTGCGCCGCAAGGAAAAAGTGAAACATTTTTCAAACCTTAAAACTACAAAGAAGTTAAGCTCGATGATTATTAGGTGTTTATCTGGGTTTTGATTCTTGGATTACTACTGAATGCGTTGGATTTTCAAAGTTTTCCAATGTGTAGTGTGAATAACATCCAGTTTTTCTTGAAACCAATTTTTACTTACTACATTCTCGCCCATAGGCACTACAAGGAAAGAGAGGGATGTACCCGCGGATGCCTTTCTAAAGTAAACTGGCAGTTGTATCGTCGTTGGTGTGTTATGGCAAAGCACACGAGGGCTATCCGCCTAAGGGGAGGGATACCTTCGTGGAGGACTTTCTAAAGGAAATTGGCTCGTATACACGTTACACATGGGGAAAACCACGAAAACGCCCATGCAGTCAGCCCGTTCGCGGGATTTGAACCTCAGACCGAACTACCAGTGTTCAGCGACTTTACCGCTCGGACGCTGGTGGGCAAAGTAAACTGACACGTATCCACGATATGCATAGGGAAAAACAACGAAAATATTCGCGGAGACTTGAAACTTGGGTTCAACTACCAGTGTTCAGCGACTTTTACCGCTCGGCATCTGGTGGGCCCTTGAAAAGCATTTGACAAGGGTATTCTTCCTGAGATACACAGCATCTGCATGTGTTGCAGTAATGATTTAAATATGCAACTGTCATACATGTAATTTTTGATAATTAAAGTAGTTAGTTTTAAAAAACATTTCGATAAAAGTTAATACAATTACACTAAAACATTTCTTATTTTTATTTAAAATATATTGCTTTGATATACGTTCTAATTTTTACTGTGATATGGCATTGTTTTTAAGGTAAGTTAATTTGATTAATTAACATTTTCGAATAAATTGTTTCCCATAATATATGTGCAACACCATGATTAAGAAACGTTCTCATGCAATCTGTATAGAATTCTAGCGAAATTACTGTCACACATTTCCTCTTTCAAGAACACAAAATTCTGAGATGTGATAATGATTCATAACAGTTTTCTTCTGCGTTTTTACCTTTGAGAAATAATACACATGAATGCGGAAAAACACATCTATAAAATTAATACTGTTTCTTGCCTACGGGTTCGTAATACATAGAATGCACAAAGAACCGATGATAGCTTGACAAAATTTATTTCATCCAAAGAAACACTTCACAGATTTGGAACTTTCCACAAATGTACTCGTAGTTCTTCGCATTATCACCGAGCACAATCAGTAGTTACCTTTCAAATTGCTAGGAATGTTAAACACGAGAGAATGGAAAGTACATCTAAAAGGTGACGCTCTCATGAATCTCAATACTCCGAAGTCTCTCTGAATTGACAGGGCCCACCAGCGGCCGAGCGGTAACGTCGCTGAACACTGGTAGTTCGGTCCGAGGTTCGAATCCCGCGAACGGGCTGGCAGCATGGGCGTTTTCGTGGTTTTCCCCATGTGTAACGTGTATGTTCCCATGTGTATTTTCTTAGCGTAATCTGAGCCAGTTTCCCTTAGAAAGTCCTCCACGAAGGCATCCCTCCCTTAAGGCAGATAGCCCTCGAGTGCTTTGCCGTAATCTAATAAAAACCAAACTCTGAACTGACACTAAGAAACTGATGCTCTCTCCGAACTTCTATAGTTTCCGTCAGCTGGCCGGTGAGAAATCTCCAGTACTTCTCGGTATTACTAGAAGGCATATGAGGGTCGTATACGGTTACAGCAGGACAGAGGGTCAATTACAATTATTCCGTTACAATACCCACTACAGATACACAAGGAGCGGACTAAAATGTCATCAAGTGGTCGCAAAGTTTGGCTACTTTAGGCAATTTCTCGCCAAGTATGGCTACAAAACGTAGTCTCCAAAGCCGTTGCCAGTCATATAGCCAACTAAGCATTTACTCAATATTAAATAAACTTGCCGCTATATTCGTATTCTGCCGGCACAGCATCGTTTATTTCAACCATTTCATACTGCATTACACAAAAAAAAAATACTAAAATTTGACATATAATTTCACTGAATTATTCACTTGGAAGTTTAATTAATATACACTATTAGACAAATAAACGACGCACCACAACGCACCGAGAAGATATAAAGGAAACTGGACACAAATTGATATGCATACAGGTTTCGACGGAAAATGCAAAATTTTACATTTTGGCAGTCAATGAATAAACGGTTGTCGGTACAGCGCATCTGATCTGTGCAATTGGCAGGATATTTAAGAGGAGAAATTACGATTGCAGGTCACATATTCTTCACGAATTCCATTCCGTGTTCTCTGATATATAGTAACTATGCCTCGCATACAGGTGCGCAAACAATATGCGCGGATGTCAGAATTTGAGAGAGGTCGTATAGTTGGAGGACTCAAAGAAGCCGGTTAGTCTTATCGGCGAACAGCTCGACATTTGAGCAGGAGCGATGCCACTATTAGACGATGTTGGCAGGAATGGGTGAACCATGGCCGCACACAGCGTCTGGAAGGAAACGGTATACCTAGAGAAACGACAGTACGTGAACAGCGAGCAATCTTCAAAACGGTACTCACAGCCCCAGATGCATCATTATCATCTATTGTACGTGCATCTAGTGCTTCAGTGACCGCAAGGACCATTCATAGATGGCTCACAGAAAGAGGGCTGAAGTCACGGCGCCCCTTTGCGCGAAGAACCATTCACCTCTGTACAACGTCAAACCCATTTGCAGTGGTGTCGGGCTCATTCACACTGGAATGTCACTGAATGGAGTAGAATAATTTTCGGTGATGAGTTTCGTTTTGAACTGAGCCCCGATGACCAGCGAAGGCGAGTCGATGACTAGCGGTACGTCGACGAAGTCCTAAGGCGCGTTGTGTTGCCCTTCATGTCACGCAACCCTGGGCTTATATTTCAGCAAGATAATGCCCGCCAACACACTGTAATGTTTCTACTGCTTGCCTTAAGTGCTTGCCGAACATTACCTTGCCCAACAAGGTCGCCGGATCTCTCTCCTAGTCAGCACGTTTGGAGCATTATTGGCAGAGCCTTTCAATCAGCTCGGGATGTTGACGATTTAACGCGCCAGTTAGACAGAATTTGGCACGATATCCCTCAGGAGGACATCCGCAACCTCTGTCAATCGATGCCAAGCCGAATAAGTGCTTGGATAAGGGCCAAAGGTGGACAAACGCGTTACTGACTTTTTAATTTTCTGAATCTCTATCACTTCAATAAATCATCCAATTTTTCTCAAACTGTAATCATTTGTTTTTCTGTACATGTACATCACTTCTACCGATTTTCGTCCCATTCGGATAACTCCTTGATGCGTCGTTTGTTTTGTCTAAGATTGTATATAAATATATATATGTGAGATATAACAAAATACGTAGGCTGCTTTAAGATAATTGGCGACCTCAAAATTAACTATTCTAGATCTTATGCTCTTCCCCCTAAATTCATTTGTTCTCTCAAATTCGAAATCTATCCATATTGCATGACACTGCTTGGAAAAAGGTAACTAAAACTAAAATTAACCAATCATAGCTTAGAGCAGCGGTCCTCAACCTTTTGACTAACGCGTACCATCTAAACAAAACTCGAAAACCTTTAGTACCACCACCACAAGTACTACTACCACCACAACTCTTGAACAAAGCTCAGATAACATAAATTTACGAGTGTTAGAGAAAAAACTTAATCAGCATGTCGTGGTTTTAATTTGTGAATTTAATAGTTAAAAATACTTTGCACTTTCTGCATGTACTTGATATAAATATCGCTCACAAATAATTACGTCTTTCTTCCTTCCCCAAACTTCGGTTCTGCCAACACCACACTGCTTTACCGTGCTTAAGTGCTTACGTCTTACTCTAAAACCAGTGTATATAAATATTATCGTATTTCATTATGATTGTATAAAGGTCTACTAAGATGGTTTTATATGCGTAAAAATAAAGATTGGGACTTCTTCAAAATTCAGTATGGCAGCGTCATCTTTTCATCGTTCCACTCAGCCATCTAAGACTGCAAGCTGTTGAAGTATCCGATTCCTCCTACGCATTAAATTATGACGTATATATTCATAAAATTAACGTTTGTCAAGAAAATTAAAATTTGTAGAAATATATTACAGTGTAAGCCTATTTATATTAGTATGTTAAAAAGTAGTTTTATCTAATATATAATACAATATTAAATCGCTAGGATTTCTTTACAGTACGCATAATTGTTTATTCCATGTACACGTAATACATGTAGCTTGAATCAGTATATTCTTCCTACAGTGTTTGTAAACCTGAGCGTAAATTATTACTTCCATTTGCAATTTCTGTTTCAGCAGATTTAAAACCTCCTGGCATTTCCACTCCTCTTAATGTGTTTCTTTAGATGTTTGTGTAGATTCCAGGAAAGCAAACCTTTTCCATTTATTTAATCAAGAAACGCACTTTAAAAGTACTTTTAATGCTACAAATAATTTGCAATACTCAGATGACATCTTCTGGAATCGCTGAGAGTTTTTGAAAATCGCTTCTTATCTAATATATTCCTTAACAACATTTCGTAACTCTATCATACTCCTATCATTCCTCAGTAGAATTTCGAACATATCGGCACATGAGAGAAGAAATTTCTGATTATTACAGATTTCTCATTCTGCATGAAATTCAGCTAGCGTTAATTCATATATTTATTGGCTCTACAGGAGTTAGTTGTCAAGTAAAGTTTAGTTATAATCGACATTCGTTCCCAAATCCTATAACTTTAACAATTCAGGAACTTCCTCCAAAATGATTAAAACTCTTGTAAACCTATTGATTTTGAATACGTAATGTCGGAACTATTCTCAGAGTTTCTGCAGATGATGTGTCATTTTCATTTAAAAAGACATATTTCGAGATGAAGGTCTTTCACTTAGTTATTTACTATTGAAGTTTTCGCATCGTGTGGGCACTGAGATTTAAGATGTGTAAATCATAGTAGATTTTATAGCATATCCTCGAAGCCTGAATTGAAAATGTACAGTTTTATTAATTCCTTACATTTATTTGTGTATCGAAAACAGTGCGCTGCAATCAAAAGTAGCTTCGGATATTGAACCTTAGTATTCTGTTAGTTGTTTATTTTCTGTACGGTCTGAACAACATTGATTTTCAAATTTTCAATCTACCGATATATCAAATTATTCGCTAAAAGTGAATTCCAGATTCATTAATATGTCTACGAATTTTTATATGCAACTGCCTTTTAAAATACTTACATACCTAATTATTAAATAGCATAAATATTTAATATAAAAAACTGCCTGGTATACCTTAGGCAATAAATATTCGGCAGATATGAAATATATAGCATATCACATAAATTAAAAAACGAATCGTTTATAATTTTAGCCCTAAAAGTCTAGTTTTTGTTTTAGAAAATCTCGCCTCAAAAATTAATACTTAATAGGTTTGTCTCAGTTTTGTCCGCCTAATGAAAACACTTATTTTTGTGGCTTTTCTCGTGTTGCACATTAGGATGCACAATTTATTTATAGAAAATTAATAAAGATCTTATTCTCAGAAGTTTAAAGCAGAATTTTTTTCCTCGTAGTAAAAGGACTCACGTCAGCGTCTATCCGAGATTATAAAGATTTTGTTTTTAAATCAGTCCCATTACAGGTTGAAGTTTTGTTTTTAAATCAGTCCCATTACAGTGCAATTTAGAATTCTAAAACTGTTATATTTCTATTTCCAACATTAAAATTTTCACCTTATAAAACTTTTATAAGGAAATATAAGCGTAAATATAAAACGTGTTGTCTTGATGCTTCGGGTATAATGGTGCATTTTTCTAGTTCCTAACCTTTGGGACCAGATTCAAATCTCGGAAAAGGTTTGGATGTCTATTTGGTATGCGAACATTTAAATATTCGAGTATAGCCCAGCCGGTATAGTGATTAGTGATCCTGACTGCTATAGCGATGGTTCCGGGTTCGAATCCTGAAGAAGGCATTGTTACAAGTTCCATTTCTTCATAGAGATTACAACGTTAACAACATATTAGGTGTTTCAATAATGAAATAGTCTTCACTTCCGGCCTTTGTAGTGGCTCAAGTAGTGGCTAATAAATAAAGCCCTTGCCAATTAAACAAAAATATATGTGCATTCGGAGAGCCCAAAGTCCTATTGAGCAGTTTGTTGTGGGGGACCTTTGGATCCATTCCATTGGGTTTCTCCTAAAAATAGAGACAATAACTGGCAAAATCGTACTCTCACCTGTATGGCCCATTAATACCAATCACAAGGGCAGTATATGATAAGCTATGATAAATCGTGTACACTTGCTCTGATGTTATTATAAAACAAGTGAGATAAGACAAAAAACACGTTTTAATTTGATCATTTTAAGGCGATTTTTAATCATTTTTATTCTTCTGGTATTAATTATCACTCTTATAAGTGCTGTAAATCAGATTGTTCTAAACAGTATTATTGAAATACAAGGTAATATCATATCTGAATAAATAAATAACATATACATATGTGTATATGTATATATATATATATATATATACAAGGCGTCAGAAGCATCGCGGAATATTATGGCATAGTATGATAATAGTATTACGGCTAACAGAAAGTAAGATAATATCATTAAAATGTAAGTTTATAAAAATTGAAGAAGAATACCAATCAGTTTTGTTTCAAATGCCTAACAGTGTTACTGTTATACCTCCCAGGAGGTTTCCTCTTTCAGAATCCTTCTCTTTTAAGACCGAGACGCTAACTCTTATTTGAAATGTAAAAAAAAAAAAAAATAATATGTATTTGTCATTCTCTTCTAGAGTATATAGTAACATATTACAATTACTTCGATTGTTTAGATTTTTTTCTGATTCACGCTGCATATATATGTTACAGTAAAAACCGGAAGTCTGGAAAAATCTAGGATTTGCCAAAGTGGCTTTGTAAAAGAGGAGTTACCAACGCTTTCCGGTAAAAGCCCGAAACCAGGGATATTTATGATAGGAGTTTCCATTCGCAGACATACTGTATATCCAAAATCAGTTATAGCCGTTGTTATTGACATTATAGATCACGAGTTTTATGTTCTTGGTACTAAATTTGGGTAAATTAAACTCGTTGTATAAAAGAAACCAATTTACCTTGTAGTATACAGTGTGTCTCAAAAGATTAAAACACACTTTAATTTTTTAATTGATAATAATAATTGTGATAGTGATGAAAATAAAGTATGATTTAAGATTATATCAATAGAACTGTCTTAGTTATTTTTCAGAGTTACAGGAAGTAAAAATAAATGCAATATTTATACCATTTCATAAATAAGACCCCACGTGAGAAAGCTGAACTAATGCAAAATTCTCTCGATAACTACTGAATAGATTTCAATAATTTTTAAAAATAATTTTATGAGTAGTTAAAAAAACATAAATTGATGGTTCAGAAAAAAATAAAAATTAAGATATTTTAAAAATAAGAAAAATGTAATACGCTTTTCTTTAATGCTACTACTTTAACACTTCTTACTACCTGTTACAACAAGGTTGACTGTTTTGGCATTTTGAATTACAAAGTAGATCATCTGATTTGCACAAACACATCTTCGTAACACACTGCTTTAAACAGTTGTATTTTCTGAGTCCTTGTCCTACTAAAGAAAGATTGTTTCCTACTTCGCATGATTTATTTCTTCTACACAACTTCTTCGATGTTTAAAAAAATTCTTTGCAAACGGTAAACTGGTTTCTTGTGTAGAATGATTTTAATTTACCCAACTTAGTACCAAGAACATAAAACTCGCCATCTTTAATATCTGTGCATAACGGCTATTACTGATTTCGGATCCATTTTCAATCCATTAAATCAGAAAGTAATGTTGCCTGCGTACGGGTTCGTTATGAAATGAATGCACAAGTCCGATGAAAAATGAACAAAAATTTATTATTATCACAACAAAAATGCTTAAATTTTCTCAAATTATCATGCAGTATTACAATATCTCACAGTAGTTATCTTTTAACTACTCAAATGTCCAATAGAACGTAATTCAAAACAGCTAAGGAACGCTAATCCGCGAATTCGCTACAATCAACAACAGTAGTTTTCTAAACAACAACAAACTAAGCAACTACTCACAAATTGAGATGTTTTCCTCCTTTTATAAGATTTTAAAATCACGCGCTAGAATTTTCCAGTACTTTCTCGAAATCAAAAAGAGATATTTATATATTTAACGCACGCCTCTTGTATTTTTAATTTTTCCGGCTTAGTTTTCTTTTAATATTCGTCACGCGCTGCACTGCGCGAGAAATAAAACCATTTAATTTATAATTGAACTAACATTAGCTTTTTAAATACCAAATTCGTAACAATATCAGGTAATTTTATTTTACCATTTTATCCGAGAGTAGGTTTAAGAAATTTTTTAGTAGACGCAGTCTTCATCTTCTTTCACTGCTTCTTTAGCTGTCTCTTTTGAACTTTGTTGATAACCGCACTCGTTGTGTCAGAGTCCGCACCTGGCTCTTTTTTTCATTTTGAGCTTCAATATCCACTTTCAACGATATGCATGATTATTTTTCACAAGTATTATTATCATCTTGGAATTCTAAATCAACTGTTGATTCGAGATTAGTCCCTTCATTTTCTTATTAACCATGCAGTCATTATTAATATTTATATTTTTTTCTACATTCTTCTCAGTGGCCATCTTACTAATCAAATTACGTGGCAAAACTGAGTTAACAAATCCCAGCTTCATAGGACAATCAAACATAGCTTACGTAAGGCTAAAATTTGATTCCCTCGTGATGTGCTTTGTTTTACATTGCTTTAACAAATTTTAATCCTTCTGACCACTTTCTGTCTAATAAGACAAGATTTGGTCAGAAGAATTAAAATCCATGTTGCCAACATGCAGGACGAGACGGTTTTTTTCAATATAACTTTGTACAAAAGCTTTCCAAATCAACACATTTAATACGTAAGGACATGATCCCCATTACGTAAGGACATGAGTAATGTAAGCAACACTTACTAAAAGAGAAAACAGAGGGTTAAAAAGAAGCTTTATTGAAAATGCAGCATGGAGCGCAATGCGACTGAAGGCCGAAACATCCCTATGATGGGTGTCCAGCAAGAAACATACAGTCTTTAATAGGGGATATGATCTCCCCTGACCGCTAGGCAGATTTCGCAGCGTCTGCCCATGCTGAGAACGAGGATGTCAATGAGTTGTTGAGGCATTGCTGCCCATTCGTCTGGCAGCGCCAATAGAAGCTCCGGAATCGTTACTGGTGGTAAGGTACGAGCTGCCAAGCGTCTGCCTAGAAAATCCCATACATGCTCGATGGGATTGAGATCCGGAGATCGTGCCGGCCAATCCATACGTTCAATATCCTCATTCTCTAAGAGCTGTTCGGCAGCTACTGTGCGATGACATGGTGCATTGTTGTCCATGGAAAGGAATTGTGGACCCATAGCGCCTCTAAAATGACGCACATATGGAAGAAGAATCTCGTTACAATAACGGGTCCCGTTGACTGAACCTGCGTTGAAGATGTGAAGGTCTGTACGACTACCAAGCATGATGCCTCCCCAGAAGAGAACACCGCCACCTCCATACCTGTCCCTTTCAATGATGTTCGAGGGATGATTGCGGCTTCCCCGCTCTCTCCAGATGAGTATGCGATAAGAATCGCTACTCAGACTGAATCTGCTCTCATCTGTAAAGAGTACTCGTACACATTCATTGTCTCTCCAATTCCGGTGTTCCCGGCACCACAGAGAACGCCTTCTCCGATGGGCAGGCGTTAGAGGTACACACCGTACAGGGCGTCGTGCAAACAGACCACCACCGTGCAGTCTTCTGGCCACGGTAAAACGCGATATCGGTCGTTCAGTCGCCTGTGTCGTGTGTCTAGCGATTTCTCCCGCTGTCTGCCGCCTGTTTCTTCTGGCCCGTAAGGCAATATACCGGTCATCTGCCGGTGTGGTTCCTCGTGGGCGACCACTACTAAACCCCCGGATAGCTGTTCCTGTAGTTTGAAATTGTCTCCAAAGTCGTGAAACGATGCTGTGAGCAATTCCGAACTATGCAGCCACACTTGTCACACTGCGGCCTTCCTCCAACTTTCCAATGATTCGACCTCGGGTAAAAGCATCCAGATGTCGTCTAACAGATTGATTATTCGCCATTTCTCGCTGAGGCAGCAACTCGGTGTGATTTTAACTGTTATACGGCGTGCAATCTCTTTGCCAGAAATACTGATCTTACACCGACAACATGCTTTATACTACTCAGACACTCCCCCATTACGTCTACCTGCATATCTGCGCATGTGCTACCGTACATCACCTTACTTAATCTCCTGATTGGTCTTTCTGTCCGCTCTGCCTCTTCGTTCAGCTGATATGCTAATTTTTCGATTTAATTTTTGCACACCAATGTATATGTGAGTCAGTTTCTCTTATAAAGTCCTCGGCGAAGATATGCCTGCCCTTAGGCAGATAGGCCTCGAGTGCTTTGCCAAAAAAGCAAATAAACCACCGTTAAGTTTATTTTATGCGGGCTAAATTCGACTACAGTATGAATCTGTTATCGTAATTAAGGCACTTTTGCAGCTGGGATGATGGTTCGGTCAAATCATCGAAACTACTACTGTGAAATTTTGGAAATATAACGCTTATTTTTATTGTTTGACTTTTAAATCAATACTGTATCGTAATATTCAACATTTGTGGTTATTCAAACAATACTCAGTCCCCATTACGTTAGATAACTTGAACTACATGCATTTGGAAACTAATATCATATTAAACCTTCCTGATTATCGGACCACCATTTAGTCTACTGTGCATCAGGTATTTGTGACTATTAAAGCATTTATGAAGGATTTGATTTAGAAGGACAGAAATATTGTCAAATTAGTATCCCTTAAATCAAATGAAATATCCTAACAGGCTCCTTAGCAACTAATGAAGATGTTATAAATATGATGAAGGTATTCTATTTAGAATTAAGTTAGTGATTTTCTTAGTTATTAATTAATAAGATACGTTTTCCCCTTTCTGCAGTTTGAAGTTTCATATTTAAAAAATAATTAATGATTTCGTGTTTCATACGAATTAAAAGGGATGTAGGGAACGAACATCACGTAACATATCAAGTGCTTTTCCTGGCACAATTTATGATTTCTTGAAAAATGTTTAGTTGATTTTAGTTTTAACTGATGTAGACATCAAGGTGAACTTCAAAAGAAGTTCTGAGGAATTCAGATTCTTTCCGTTCGCAAGATTGTCAGCTTTTCACATTTAAAATGTATGGATACCTATAACTAATCCCTACAAGAAGATAAATTCTGTGAACAGGCTTCTCCTTAAGGGAAACTCTTACACTCTTTTTTGATAAATTTCTTCTATCCTTTTTCATCAATATAAGTGCTGACGGCACTTTATTGGAAGACTATTTTTATTTGTTTATAAAAATAAATATTTTGCGGATGGTACATAAAAGAAGTTGCAATTCCTTCGGTATTTGGCCATCATTTTCATATGATTACATTACGTACTTATGAATACCAAATGAGTTTTCCAAGCGAAGTCTTTCAGAGATAAGATGTATATATACGTAAAATATTTAAGATGTTTTAGAGTTACATAAAATCAATGCTGATTTTTGACACCGGCATTCAGGATAAAAATATTTCCTAAAATGTGCTTTGATGCAAAAAAATTAAAATTTATTCCAATGAGCTTAGATCTGAAAGCATTTCTTTATAAGTAACACAAATTTAACTGAAGTTCTTCTGCAGATTATAATTTTGAAATATCAATAGATTTTCTGTGTAGATGTTGTCTTATAATCTCAATTTACTCTAAGGCTTTTGCAGACAGTATGAAAAAACATAGCTTAAAACGATGTCCTCTAGAAAGATAAATCTTTCTATACATATTGAAAAATAAAAACACTTAAACCCAATGTTATTTATTTAAGCAATAAACCACGGTGGATAAATAAGCTAGTCCACCAATGTGATAGTGCATAAATGCTTAAATTGTGCAAAAATGGTGCAAAAATAAAGGTAATGCAAAGATTAAAGAATACAAAATATAAAGAATTTATATCTCTCGGTAAGTGGACAGGTATTGAGAGAACTGGACCAGAAATTTACTAAATTTGAAACTTCAATAAACTAGAAAACAATTTGTGTCTTTATCAGTCCAGCGCTACAGGCTAAAATATGAACGCTTATTGTTTTCCTAATTTTCCCCGAATGCAAAATCCGTTAACATCTAGATAATTGCTGCAGAAAACAGCAACGCAAATTTTCAGTTCATTTAGATAAAAAATATATTGAGAAAAGTAATTCTATATCCAAGTGTGCAGATAATTGGTTAAATATATTTTGTAATAGAATTAACACAACATTCATAGAAAACATCCCTTATAAATACTCAAAAAGGAGATTTTTAAAAAGCAGACCAATGTAAATGGGGCAATCTAAATTCTTTAACAATAGATTGCATTTAATTTTAGCTAAAATGCGCAATTATTTGCAATCATCTCTTTGTTTACAAATAATTATAAATCGTTTCGTAATTTTCAAATTGATGGAATATATCATTTTTTAAAAGTTTGATAGTCAGAGAAATTATGTATCTTTTTTTTTTTTTAGTCCAAAGGGATTTGAATCCCGAAGGACTATTAGTTTCGTTTTGGCATTTTGCGTCGGACGGATAAATGTCGGTTCACTTTTCAAGCTGTTGCCATAAAATGTTAGAGTCCTGCATTATATTTGAAAAAATTAAATAATGAAAATCTGCGTAAATGTATGTATATTTCTCACATTGTCATAAAATAACGGTACATAGAGTCATCGAATTTTGAATAACGTAATCCTCCAACGAATATGAGCATGTGGAAGACCAAATTTGAAATTTGAAATTTGTTTTATGATCGATTTCCTATTTTTTAAAACTTTGACGAATTTTTGATTAACAAACTCAAGGATTTCAAAGCGAGCAATGGCAACGTTGTGCAGAAAAAACATTTTTATCTCCAGCGCGTGAGTCTCTGTATCGGAAATTCTAAAAATATGCTCGTTTTAAAACTATTTTGCGATATTGCTGTTGCACTGGATCTTATGGTTTAAGTGCGAGGAACATGATATTTAATAAAGAAAGGTAACACACAAAATGTTAAAAAACGCCCCTTTGGACGTAATTTAAAATCTGAAACATTTCAGATTTTTTTTTTTTTTAAGTTAAATTTTTCGAAAGCGAAGATTAGTTTTTAATTACTTAATTCTCTTTTCCTCCAGTTTGGAATAATCAGCTAAATAATTTCTTTTAACTGATGAACTACCAGTTAAATGAATAGCATATTTCACAAATGATAAATTTCTAAAATTTTACGTTTTGCTGACAATACAAAGAAATAAACTTTTAAAAAATATCTACCCCTAGATCGAAGAATAATTATATCATTGAGCATCTTAAAAATAATTAATTTTGCTTGAATTTAGGCTACTGCTTAGTACTAAAAGCTTTCTTCTGGACGGTAGTTAATCAAAAATGAATAAATTATTTTACAGATTTGTTTAAGCTTATGTTTGTATGCGTCATTTTTGCTTACAGGTATATGTACTTCTTTCTTTTTATTTCATTCATTTTGATACCATCTGCATTAGTTCAGTAACTATAATTTTTCTTTCATATTGGCTAGAATGAATGTATAAGGTATTTCTTCCGCCTTCTTAGCATGCCTTCCTACTGTAGTGGTCAGCACGCTCGTCTCGTATTCGAGTCCCGGCGAGGGCATTGCTCATTTTTCTTCTCAACTGCTTCAAAAATACCTAATATCTCTACAGTGGCGCCCGAACTAAAAGGTGGTGATTGATGACTCTTCATCACCAGGATTTGGCGATTGGATCCCCTAAAACCCCATCGCCCTGTAAAAGGGGGAGTATATAAGGTATTTCTCCCTCCTCCTTAGCTTGCCTTCGTAGTGTAGTGGTCCCCACGCTCGACGCGTATACAAGAGGTCCGTGGTTGACGTCTCGGCGAGGGCATTGCTCATTTTCCATCTCTTCTGCTTCAAAAATACTTGATGTCTCTACAAATGTTAGAAATCACTTCATACGTGCGCTGAGACAGAAAATATCGCCGATTATAAAATAAATAAGACTACTTACATAAATTTATAATTCGAAAAATTTTCGTCACTGCACACTTTCGCAACTGTAACCTAATCCTTCGATAAAAAGCTGCTTTGCAAATAATACGTCTCTAGATGTTAAACTGAGTAAACCAGCGAGTAATTTTTAAGAAGGTTCAGATTTTATTAGAAAAGATTAAATTACTTCATATCTCATAACGAAATTTAAATCAAAAATCATGAAATATGTTTCCGTATTCTGCACTTTTAGTAATGATTAGCTTCGAGTTCATTACTCGGTCACGATCAGAACTAATATTTTTCATAATTAAATACATTGAAGATGAAGCAATGCGAGGTAAAGTGTAAAATATCAAATTCACTTTTTTGTTGACTATAAATATGTAAATGTGAAAAATATAAACTCTCTCTAGAAATTTAATACATCCTCGGAGTAATTGCACAGGCTTAGAAATCGATAATTCTTTCACGTAGTGGGTAGGTTCCAGTATGTCTGTACAATTAGTTGAAGACAACTTTCTGGAGCTTCAGAAATTGCACTTAATTTCTCAAGGATGGGGAAGTTTGTTGCCCTCTTAACCTAATTCAGTCTAAAGGGAAGGCTGAAATAAAATGTCGTGATATGTATTCTAGAGGAAATACTGTGCAATATGACTTCGTACAAATGAGAGGCTTTAAATATATGTTTGTAACGGGAAACGTTTTTGTTCCATACTACAATTTAAATTAGATTGTTAAAGCGAAATTCCCTTGAAGTAAGTAATACGGCTTAAAACTCTAATTTCTGCCCGTCCTAAGGCAATATTTACAGTACTAAATTTCCCACACTCGCACAAAGAAAAAACTTAAATTGGTTACATTCAGTTTATTTTGTACAAAACGGTTATAAAATTGCCACCTTCAACAGCTAAATTTTCTCGAGGACGGATGCGCCAAAAGCAGGCGTAGCCAAAAACATTTCACTTCAATTGTATCCTGTAAAGGTGAGGTACAAAATGTGTATTACGTAAACACAGGAATGTTAAGAAACACTTATAAGGAGTCTTAGCAAAGACTCGAGAGTGGTCAGAACGGATATTAAGGATCAAAAGGAGATTTTTAATGTCCTTTTGATCCTTAATATCCGTTCTGACCACTCTCGAGTCCATTTGAATGATGTTTTTGGAGGACATCTGCACGTACGGATAGAATAAATGACTCTTTTATTCCAAAACGGATTACAAAATGGATTTAAAATGCATTCAGAAGAGAATTTTTGTGACGTCTGCAAGTACGTATGTATGTATCTCGCATTAACTCAAAAAACGAATGGCCTCAGATCGTTGAAATTGTGCATATGGGACTTATATAAGATTACTGTTACCCGGCTCGGTGAACTCAATTTTTCTATTCTTATATATTAAGAATTTTATGCTTGTTGAAACATTATCGTATCAATTTTATCTTTAAAATTATTTCTACTTTCGTCGGTTCCCACCTGAACGCAAATCAATTAATGTATACAACATTTTGCAGCAACCGCTTGCAGTCTACGAACTATTTCAGCTTCTGTATTTACTTAAATCGGCCTTGCCGGGTTTACTTGCGCGAGACGAGAATCTGAGCCAAACGTAAACACACTGTGTTTCATTCTAAGTACAAGCAGCAACGCCTTCTGTTACTACATGATCTGTGTAAATTGTTAAATTGACGATTTAAGAAAATGGTTTATTTGAAACTTCCTTGTGATCTGTTTTACTTTCCTAATGGATTAGAATGGAGCTATAACTTTGCCTGTCTCTCTTTACGGAAAGGAACCCAATATTTGAGATAGTTAAGTTACTCATACTGGTTTTCAGCGTGAATAATTAAGCATGTCGGAAACTAATGCAACTTTAGTTTGCGTCTGTAAGATTGCAGGCTAGAGAAATGCTGGCAAGCCCTATGCGAGCTTGCGGGTATATTATATATGCCATCCGAGCTTCAGTGAAGCCAGCCTTCGATTTCGCGATATGAATTCTGTGATAGATTTTGTGCAAAAGCTGGAAAACCACTTCTTGCTGTATCTAATTTACGAGAAACGTAAGATTGTCATAGCAACCTCCATTTTGAAAGAATAGACCTTGAGTTGGTTCAGAGGTATGAGGAAAAGTCTATTAGATGAACTTGGCACTAATGTGTATAAATTTGATGATTTAAGGCTGTGTTAATTTTTCGCAATGCGCAGAGCTGTTCGGAAAATATCAGATACTAAGGCAAAGAACTGAAAGATTTTTATATTGAAAAAAACTGGATATTGTCAAACTGCACAGGAAAAAAGTGCTGAAATCATACATCTGATCATGCCGGCTACGTTGCTACGGGCGTAATCAATTGTATGATATAAATATCCGGTCTCTGCGTAGGCGGAATTTCATCGAACTGAAAAATCGTGGCACGTTGAAATAATTACTTGAGCTATCTGTGAAATATGAAAGTAGCAGGGTGGCCGAACATAGCCGTAGGGGGTATATGGTAGTAGATTTGTCGGTAGCTACAATGAGAGATTTGTTGAAAGACCAAACAGAAAGTTCGGTGGGAAAACTATTGATGGATATGAGCAGAATAATTTGTCGAGGAAGCTAAATGGCGATCAACAAGTACGACTTCAATAGAAATAGAAAAGCGGAGTTGAAAACAGTAATGCAAGTCTTTCATTGTAGGAGAGTGTGCAGAGGTTCAGAACGCTCGGTCACCCCTGAAAAAGTAAAACAATCTCTCAAATATCGTTGAATGGTGGTGAGTAAAATGTCGAGTTATCTCATATGCAATAAGTTTGAAATGGATTTCCGTCTGATTCACCGTTGGATACAGGCGTGCAGAGTAGCCTCTTGTAAGCGAACATTTTAAAGAAATATTGCCAGAGGAGCTGAAGAGAAAGAACCGAAAGTCATACAGCTGCAAGGATCATTATAAGCTAGGAAGTGAGGAGTAGATTGTGCAGGTCATGAATAAAACTTTGTTTTATGCGATTAGAAATTTTTAGTTTAATGTGATAACAGGTAAGATTTTTTGTGATAAAGGTAATTTAATGTGACAATGAATAAGAAGTCAGTAACTTCCACACATTTTTGCAATAACTATAATTACAGTATTTCTGATTAGTTTTTTAATTGGCATATTTAGTTTAGTTTAAAAATAGGCGTTATTGATTTTAAAATATGAGTGTCTTAAAAGAAGTACGTATTTCTATAATCCTCAGGGAATGTAAAATGGTATTATGGAATAATTCGTACATACTCTTATGTTATTTACAATATATATATATATATATATATATATATATATATATATATATATATATTCCAAATAGATGTCCTTTCCTTCTACACAACACAGGTTTCCTTTCTTTCTGCACAAAACAAGATGCACAGAAAACTAAATATGAAGGTGGAATGATTTACTGATTAGGTCCTATATACAAGGTGTTTCAGCAAATCAGATAGAGGGTGTTCCAAAACCTAATATGTACCCAATATTTCAAAATATATAAATACCTAATATTTTAAACCTAATATTTCAAAAGTACAGGGTGTTTCAGCATTACAAACTTTAAGGAGAGACAGAGTAAACTTAGACGATGGAAAATCACATAGCAAAGCATGGTCGCAAACGGTTTCAAACGACACAAAACACAAGAAAGGAAGGATGCAAACAGCATCAGAATATATGTTTATTATGCTTAACGGAAACTACGAAATAAGAGGAAAAACAGGCGATCGTCATCAAAAAAGGTGTCCAGTGCATTGGACAGCAAAGATCGTCAGACCTCCCCTTCACTGACTTCTACCTCTAAATGAACGTCAAGGCATTGGTATATGAAACCCGAATCATTAACATTGTTGAAGAACTTGTTGCGCGCATCGTAACACTGCTGGAAACGTTCGGGACACACCCAGCATTTTCCAGAACAATCAGATCTTCCATACGCCGGAGATGAGAAGCCTGCGTCACGGTTCGGGGTCGTGATTTCGCACACCTTCTTTGATGATGTCTATTTCTATTCTTATTTCCTGATTTCTGCTGACTAGCCATAATAAACATCTTTTCTCACCCTGTTCGTGTACTTCCTTTCTTGAGCTTTGTTCTGTCACTACCGCTCCAGTAAATCGTTTCGGACCATGTATTGCTTTGTGATTTTCCAACGACGAGGTGGTTTCTATCTCTCCTGAAAGTTTGCCATCGATTTGGTAAAACCCTCTCTATAAAAGAAAAAGTATGGGACTTCTGCCACAGCAAAACACATAATATGTAGCTATTCAATTTAAAGATAACACTGGATTTAAATCATCCATTCCCCTTACACTTATAAATTCCAAACGGCATCGAAAATAATTTCTGAATCTCTAAGATATAAAAATAGATCTAATTTGTAGTATCTATTGTATTGATCCACTTAACAGTTAGCGGGATTCATTTGCTCAAACCCAGGTGTGAAATTATTATGTTCAAATATGAGATCCCTGTTCGAAATGCAGATAAACAGAAGTTCCCAATAATCCGGCTTGTTTTCCTCTTTAATTTATACTATCATTCCAAAAGGGATTTTGAAATGATTACTTAAAGTAACAGTTAGTGAATTCTAAGATAGGTGATGCGTAATCATAGTGATATTTCCAATAGTTTGTCAAGTGATTCTTCTGTTTATGTTCCACGTAAAAACTGCATACTGCTCTTCACTAACCTTATCTTATGCATGTCATGTTTCGTAAACTGTTAATTTATTACACATTAACAATTCACGTTTCTGCAAAACAACATACAGTTCTTGTTATTTTCATTTTCCTTAGAGGATTTCCACTCTTGCATATATCATTTTTATTGCTGCAGCGGATGATATATCGGAAAATAAAATTTCTGGCTACACAGAAAGTTTTACTTTTATGAGGGTTTGTGTCACATGGAAGAGAGATACTTTCACATGCTCGTATCCAATATTTTGCCTCACAAATTTCGCAAGAATCTAGATATCTTAACCTATATACTATTAGTTACCTACCATGGAATCGTGCTTTGCTTTAAGAATGAATATTTTTGGAAATGCTATGTATTACAACATGATGTGTTTTCCATTTTAACACTCTCATGCATAATGCCTTATAAACGGATATTAAAGCTTCACAACATTATACAAAAATTTAAAATAATAGGAATTTTTATTAAAATTATGAATGCGCAGAAATATAATGTAAATACACTTTTTTTTAATTAAGTGATATTAGAAAAGTTGCAGATTTGAAATGTGCGCTGCGCTGTATCGGGATACATGTATCACGCATTCGCATTTTTCCAAGCTCTGTTTTTACGTTGCAGTGATCCCAACCCCGAAATTACTCATGGATTATTCTCAAATTTAAGAATTCTGTGAAATTATCTGAAAGTAAAACGTAAATTTTAGATATCAAATTAGTCGAAATCTTCATATGTTCACTGTTAGCCATTAAAATTGCAACACCAAGAAGGAATGAGATGACGAACGTCAAAATCACATGAAAGGAAGAAGTTGGTTGGGATAATCAAATGATTAGTATTTCAACGCATTTATATGAGGCAATAGGGAGTGAAACGACATCTGAAGCACTGCATAAAAGAAAGATGCGCAATGGATTTCTCATTCGGAAAGTGCTTTGTAAGTTTGGAGTTTGCTCAGAATATCGTGTTATGCCTCGAATAATAGGAAGAAATACTTAACAGAAAGTTTCGAAATTCGATAGAGGCAGGATGGTTGCCTATCGAAAGTGGAGATTATCGTTCCGTGATATTGCCGGTAGCACTGGTCGACATCCAACCACTGTCATGCGAACATGGAATAAATGGATTGCTGAGGGTCATACTGAACGGCATGCATGATCTCAACGCCCTCCAATGACTAACGCCAGAAAGGATAGACATATTGTGAAGTCAGCCCTGCGAAACCGTACGGCCATCACTGACCATTAGTCAGAAAATGGGCATGTTTGCAGCATGAGGTCATAAGTGCGTCGGCTATCAGCAGGATGGCCAGTACTTCGGCTTCCGTTGACAATGTAGCATAGAGAAAGAGGGCAACTCTGGTGCACCAAACAACAAAGCTGAGTACAGGAGTGGCACAATGTCGCCTTTTCAAACGTGTCCCGGTTCTACGTGCAGTATTCTGATGGCCGTATACGTGTCTGGAGTGCCCAGGAGACCGCACGTCGCATGCTTGCTAAATCCGAGCTGTTTTGCATACATTACGATTTCATTTCTTAAGACGAAAATGTGTATAATTTATACACAGATTTATAGAAATGTATTGTGTAACGTTAACGAGCTTCCAGGATATGAAACCTAAGTTTTTTTTTTTTTTTTTTTTTTTTTTTTTTTTTAAGATTTATTTTAAATTTAGCTTAAGCTATCTTGATTAATTAAAAAGTAACATTACATGATTATTACAGAAGAGGAAATCTTACAGCTTTATCCCCTCGCTATGCGTCTGCATCTCTCCGCATTTCTCAGATAAAAGCTACTTTTTTACACTTACAAGATGAGTCGACGAAACTCGACTAAAGGAGGCGTCCTTAACGAATTTCATCTTGACTACTTTCACCGGCCTCCGCGGTGAACACTTCCGTTCGTTCGCAGAAAAACAGGAATTAAGATATACACCTAATTCCTTTTTTCCTAATTCTTGTTTCTAAGGATATACACCTGTTGTGTTGTTACAACTGGAATTGCTGGAAGTTATGTTAAATTGTAAGGCTGTTTTTTTTTTAAATGGTCTTAAATACAAAGTATTTCGCCGTTTTCATCAATGATATCTGCTTTGCTTCAGAATATCGCGCCGAACCTCACAGGTTAAGTACCGTAGAAATTTCCGTTATGTGATGCGAGCTCTTGTAGACAAAAACAGGGAATACTCAAACGTTCAGTACTTATTGTTGAGTGGAATTAATAAATATGGAATATGAACAAATTCCAAACAGTTTTGTTCCTAGACTAGAAGAGAAACACGCTAATGTGACAGTCAAAATCGTAAAAACAACCTTGTATTTAGCGTAATTATATTGAAACACTCAATATAATTACGTTAAATACAAGGTTGTTTTTACGAGTTTTGTTCCTTCCAACTATCACGTTTGCAATCGTGTTTGAACCTAAATTTGATTTAGATAGACTTTGGTATTATTAGGCGAATCAAAATATGATAAAATAAGGAGTTTTATCCCCTTTCAATAGTTCATTGTAGAGTGAACAAGCTATTTTGTATTGTTATGAGAAAGCCAATAAATTTGAGATCAATGCATTTGTATTGTCTAAACATAGATATTGGGATTATAAACATAAACAAACTTTCGGGAATTCGCCTATTTATATGCGAAATACCATGTATGTGTCAATGAGGGCTCCAGAACCTTTCAAAATACTTCACATGTACGTTTTTCTAGACGATGGTTTAAATGTTAGGCAGAGTGTCAACTGGGGCTGCGTTATTCGTAGTCAAATCGTATCAATCCTTAGCCCCTCAGATACACTTAAAAGTAAGAGATCCATATAACTTGGTATAAGAACCATGTAACTTGGTGGAGCTATAACTTGGTATAAGAAAATTTGAAAACTTAGAAATTCATGAGTTGTGATCATTAAACCATAGCTTAATTTTTTTTTTTTAGATTAACTCTTTATGTGCGTTGTACGATAGCTTTTATGAAGGATAATTGAAAATGCATTTCCTGTAAGTATTACTTCATTTCACAACTGAATCAGAGACTACACGTTCAATAAAATAATGAACCTCCACCTAATTCCAAAGACATTCAAAACTAGTTTGCGAAATAACTGAAGAATATTTATAGATTCAAAAGCGTGCGTTAAATAAAAAAATAACTTTAAGAATTGAAAAATACAAGCTTACGCTTCGTGAATAAATAGCAATGACGGCTTTTATGGTTTTCTTTTAATTTTTAATGCATCCACTTTTTATTTTTACGTTGGCTCTTTGTAACACAGAAACGAAATAAAATGTGAATAGTTTATGCTTATGACTTTCTCCCGCAAGAAATGTAAATGTTATCTCAGACCTCCGCGCTTACATTGAAGTAAATGATTTCAATTTTCAAAAGTGTTTCCTGACTCTGACATCACGTCAAAGAAGTAAACAAAACGGGCAAAGTGTCAATATGAGCGGAAGTAAAAATGAGTGATGGCAACAAACGTCGAAATATAAATAAAGAAAGAACACTGTATGTAAAAGCGAAAGTCTAACTAAATTAAAAAAAGGGCAAAACTTTCCAGTCCAAATTTTTGCCAGAGTTTCAGGACATAAAATAATATTTTCAGATACATTCACATTTACGTTAAAAGCTCCAAATTCGATGTACGGTATGAGCTGCCATTTAAACTATTATAATGTGTTAATTCTTCAACACTGAGATTTCTGAAACGGAGAGTTCTGTAAATAGCAAAAAGATACTTGACTTACGAGGGCAGTGTCTCAAGTTTGTCACAGCTATTTTCTCCTCTTATCATCGGTAAAATGGCTTTCCTCCGTCCTCTAGTCTCTAGAGGACAATTTAGTACATGCCACTACGCTAATTCGCAATTAAGGGCAATGGTCAAGACTACCTGTGTAATCTTGCTGTCTTCCGTGGAAATAACAGGTGTCTTCTACTCTCTTATACTATTTCAGCGTTATTGTGCAAAACAATTGTAGATAACTATTCAACATTTTCACAGTAACTCGACATCAAAGCTTTTGTCTAATGTAATTCTATAACATAGTGATTAAAACTGGTCTATGAATTAAAACAGAGGTACGGTTTGCAAATGTGCATAGCAGTGAGATTATAAATTTTCACCAGCTTTTCATTTACCCTTATAAAACCTTTTTCTGGAATATAAAAACTTAAGATTGTTTGTGTGGTTTATATTTTTGTCGCCCAAGAAACAGGTTATAAATACTAATCCTGCATTAAAATATTCTTCATACTCAATCTTAGTTTGGTATTACTATCAGTAAAATGAAGCATAATGAATTAATAAGAAATTTGTATTTAAAAAAATTGCGAGGATTTTTTCCGTATATTATTTGCCAGCAGAGGTGCAATTAATAACAATCTTGTCTTTTTTATTCCTTTTCATATAAAAGGATATTGCTAACAAATGTTATCGCCACATATTACTTTAAGAGGAATAATATACTGAATATATATGGCAACACTTGTTTAACCCTCTATCAGGAAAGAGTTTTGTGATTCAGCTTTTGAAATTTACGTAGTCCGTAAGTATATTGGTAAACCGCAAGCTTAACGAAAGCACAGAAACCTTAACAAACTCTCTGGTGCGAGGATAAAATTTGAATCTTTTCAAAAAAATTTTTTAGTTCTTTTCCGTTTTTGTTCCCCTCCCTCTCATTCTCTAAAGGAAGGATTCATTTGTGGATTTTTATGGTAACCCGGAAAGAAATGCTAGTTTTATGTGTTTTCATCCATATAATAAATATATTGACAACCACAAAATTTTTTTTTTTGGAAGGGATATTTTGTGTTATTTGGCTACATTACTGGTTATAAAACATTTGAATTTATTGTTTGTCTCTTAAATTTTAAATGTGAGAATTACTTCTTGTTCGAATGGATACCTTCAAGTACGATCTTTGGGGAAAAAATATTTTTCACTTAAAATGAATAATTTGTATAGTTCTAGAATAAAGAAATTAAAAAAAAATAATTTTGTCATTTTTAACTTAAACCAGTGATCAAAATCTTATTATAGAAATATATCTCATTTTCATTAGTCCAAGTTAACCTAACAAGGTCATGAAACAGGAAAACATCAGTCATAGTAATTTTATGCAAAGATTCCTTCATGCATGAATATAATTTTAAGAGTATCACAAGCGTTAAATTCTTGAGAAATGCTGTCCTATAACGTAGCTTCATTTTAAATTAATTTTTCTAGCTGAATTACTGTAGTATAAAATCTCTAACGCAGCGCAGTTAACACATCTATCGAAAAGACAGAAAAAGTAGAAAAGAAACAAATTTACAAAATGACCTCATTTCATCAAATTAAAATAAAAAAATAATTGCAAAAGGCTCAAAAAATAGTTTAAAAGAAAGCGGAATAAGTGTCTCTATACTTAAAGCTATTAATAGACATCAAATTATCATTTTCGTTTTTGTTAATGATCTGCCCAGTTCTCATTATTAAATTAATTTATGAGATCTATATCATGATTACTTGCTTCGTTTTCTTTTAATTTTCTTCAACAAACGACGTCAATTATTTACCTTTGCTTCTTTTTATTAATTTAGAGATAAGTACTGAAGAGAACAGTAGCTTATTTTATTCAAGAAAAACCTTTCTTTGGTACCTTTTGTGTTAGAATATTCTAATATTTTCCACTCAGAATATTTTAGCTTAATAATAATTTGGCATGCATCTTTTGTAAGTGACATCAATTTAAGAAACTTGTATCCATTAATCTCATACATTATCGTACTGCAATTAAAAAGGAGTATACTTTTTACAATTGTTTTATCTATAGTATAATTTTGATTACCTGAACTTGAAGTTCAATTAAGTATCGAAACTTAAAATTCGAAATTAAGTCTAACATTAAATTAATAAGTTTTTACTTTCTTGTACAAGGCAAAAGGAGTATTGTAATCGCTAAAAATTCCAGGAATTTGTTTTTTGAAAACTTTTTCAACGAAAAGATTCACTTTTAACACTCTGGAATTCATTTGAACAATATTTTGCATGACATCTGCGCGTGTGGAAGGAATAAAGGACTGTTTTTTTCTAAACAGATTCTAAAATGGATTCAGAAGAGTTTTTTTCATGACGTCTGCACGTACGCAGATACGTATGAATCGCTCATAAATCAAAAAGGAATAGCCTCAAAACGTTGACATTTTGTGTACGGGACTGCTATAATAGGTAGATGTGCACCTCGCTTTTTGGTTGCTATCAGCTGGACCAAACGTATATAAATACATATATATAAACACACTCTGCTACCTGGCTCGCTGAGCTGAGTTTTTCATTCTTATATGTTTGTGAATTGTGGATTGTTTGCTTTAAAAATAATTGAATAATATGATTCTTGTCTCCCGGTTAATTATTTTATGTCTTTAGTCAATCTCCATGCAATACTTGTAGACATATCAACAATTTAAAATTTTAAGTGGCGAGATAAGCCTAACGAATCACCATTTGTTTGCATTTGAAACTCCTAGTAGTATAGTAGTGAATTAAGTCAGTTTGTGCTCCAATTTCAATGTATTTTTGCCCAATAGTAAATTTTCAGTTTTTTGCACCAACAAATCTATATTTTTGTCCGCTGGCCGAATTGCTTGTTTTTGGGTAGAAACCCTAATTTTAATTACAAAAATTGTTTTGTTAATTGTTTCTAACTGTATTTGGTATTTTATATTCTAGTGTATTTCACAATTTTTAGAAGATGCTTTGAGTTTTACGTATTTGTGCTTTCCTACGAAGTGAGAACTGAATTAATTGAATGAGAAATAAATCCCTATTGAGATAATTTTAAATGAAATGCAGCAAATATGTGCGTAATTTAATCGGCCGTACAAGGAAATCATGTGCTTTTCGTATCAGATGTTTTTACCCAATTCTTCTATTTACAGTTTATTGAAGTTTCACTATAAATTGGCTAGGTAAAATTACATCTATATTGCTACGTAGAACCTTAGAACCCCAAATACATGATTATGAAGTTCAAGTGTTACTGGCAGGGCTCAGCATTTAATCAGATACGAAATAGTATTTTTTTTAACACAGAAAAAAAGCATGCATTAGATTTTATAGCATTCTTACAAGATACAGAATCACTTGTATTACTTCGCTCCTACAACTCATTCTAATAAGTTTTAATGCGTCATAAGATATCATTTTATGTAGGCATCACCATCCAGGACTCTGAAGCTGATATACGTAAACTTGCAATGTTATGGCGTTACATGAACTCATGGTTACACATAGATACTCAGTGTTCTAGGGAATTTTTTTTAAATGTTGTTCGGCTATTGGCATCAAGTATTTCGACATAAATGTTATTTGCATTTACTATGCTTGTCTTCACCCATTGCTCAATCGTGATGGTCGTTACGCGTAGCTTCTATAAGGAGCTCTTCTCTTTTGCCCTTGCTATCTTTTATGGCCGCAATGCATTACAGAAGATATAACTGAAATTTAAAAAATGCGAAGTAAACTTCTTTAAGAAAAAATCGTAATTTTTATGTTAACTGTATTATTATACATTATAAATTTACAAAAAAATTAAAATGTTAGTGAAATTTTAGTCAACTCTCATTTCAGTAATTTTGAAGATGGATACACTTTTACTCACTGTAATGTCCATACTTTCATCTGAAGTAGGATTCCCAGACTTTTTCTCACGTCGACCCCTTTTAAAAGAATGGTTTCCTTCATCCATCTCCTTAAATTTTTCTCTATAATATACAGCACATAATGGAAATAACTGCACATATATAAATTAATGCTAACCGAATAAGAATATAAAAAATACTTAAGTATGTGTTTTATAATTTTTTGTAATATTATGACTTTTAATTTTACAAATATAGCAACAATTAGAAATTTTAGAAACAATATCACGATTCTAATTGTAAAAATTTCCGTTTTAATTAAAAATTTCATGTATTGATACAGTTTATTTAATATTTCACTTCAAATTTCTTAACGTAATTCTTAAATCAGTACGTTCAAAAATATTTATCATGTTTCCTGCTTTGCATAGTTAAATTATTGACTTGTCTAAAGCCTACTTCCACTAGGTAAAGAAGAGAGGAAAATCAATAATATTGGTCGGTAACAGGTTTAATTTGGGGATACTTCTCTCGAATGCCTTTTAAGTTCTAAAGCTTAGCATAACTATGTGTTTGAATAAGACCTTCTGCTTGAACGTCCTCCTTCAATGCAATCAGCCTTTCTTGCGTTACAATATCAAGATCATGTACTGTATCGTAGTTAAGATATGCGACAACATTCAATATACAAACTTTGGAAAATATTATAAGTAAATTTGTTATTGCCGTTATTCAGCAGAATGCTATTTAAAATGATAAAAAAGGGTCCTAAACATATTTTCAAAGTATGATTTTTGGTTTTTCTTATTTTTTGATTAAAAATGTATTAAATTTGAAGATTACTAGATATGTTCCCACAAAAATATTTATCACTATTTTATATTTGTCCTTTACCTTTAATAAGGTACAAATAATTAAATGACCTGTAATATAAGTGATAAAGTCAAATGTCTATTCAATGTACCCGTTTGAGTACATGCACTAGCTATTTTTCGAGAAATATCTCTCTTTTCATTTACAAAATTGTCTGAAAATATTTTAGATATGTACATAAACCTAACATTTTATTCCATTTAATTCGTAATATTTCATACAATAATGTGGAAAGTTTCATAAAATTATTACTACAATAATATTTTAAGTTGAAGTTTGTTTCGTAAGAGAAAAGTTGAAAACATCAAGTTTCCCAAAAAAATAGTTTTAATGTAGTACAAACACAAACACACACAAACAAACAAACAAAAAACAGAAAATGTTGCCGAGTATGAAAATTAAATATGAAAACAAATCTTGTTCTCTAGCACTTAATAGCAAATAGAGTTTCAAAACCATTTTTTTGAACATCACCAAAAGCATTCAAATGAAATATTCTTATTTTAAAGTTACTTAGTCTGTGTACCTTTAGATATCAACTTCCGGGTCCTTAAGTAGAAACCCGGTTGACGGCATAGAAAAGACCAGCCACCATAATATTGCTTTTAATGACTAAGCAGACAAAATAAAAGTAGTTTGCGGAACTTAATATATAAGCTGTAAAATAAAATCACAAAACGTTTTTGAACATTTTCATCAAAACTGATAACTAGAACGTATTCGGATACCTTAAGCGCTTCTATTATAAGGCATTCCTCCCATTTTCCTAGCGTCCTTCGTGGTGTAGTGGTTCTGCACGCTGGGCCGGTAATCCAGAGGTCCGTGGTTCGATTCCCGGCGAAGGCGTTGTTAATTTTTCATCTCTCCGGCCTCCTGAAAAAATCCTAATAACTCTACACTATTAACCATGCTCATACAACTAATTTTTTTGTGTCTTAAAAGCAAATACTTTAGAAATCATTTTAATTTGTAAGTTCCCCTTACATTGATATTATATGATTTTTCCTTATTACATGATCTAGCATTATTGATATAAACATAATTATCAATTTCATTCATGCATATTTTGTAATCAATGAGATCTTAATTATGCCTACCAATTGCTGGGGTATATTTGTCTATCGATCTTTTGACACGCTTTAATATTTCATCGACCACGAGGGGTCAATACCGACTACAAAGGGAGCTTATGCTTTCAAGAAATTAACATATGGCAATTTTTAAATAATGCATAAAATTGAAAGGAATAAAAATTATTTTTTACTGTTTTTAAATCATCTAACACAAAATGCTAGAAGAGCTGGAAAAACGTTTCTATAAAATATCACTCTTCGCCTTTTTTTTTTTTTTTTAAACACTCAGTTTTCCCCCCTTTTCATTTGACATTCTCTTTTGCATATTTTCTCGTTTTTTACTTTTTAAAAAGTTTTCTTTCTTACTTATCCCTTTATTATATTTTCTTCCTTATGCATCGGTTATTTTATCTTTCCCCCATTAGCTTTAGTGTCTAAACTGTACGCACATGTTCAGTTCTTGGCAGAATACTTAACATCGAGTAATCATGTGTAGAATATTTTCCACATTAAACGTGCGAAATAAATAAATTCGAGAAAATAAATGTGACCCAAAATTTCCCAAGATTTATTAGCATGCATTTAAAATGAAAAAAAAAATATTCCCTCTACCATATCTGGGAAAATATGTAAATATCTCACGCCTGAAAGTATTACTTGATTAAACTGAATTTCATTTTAGGGACTTTGCTGCGCATTCAGTACGTAACATTTTCAAAATCTAGAGATAATATTTCTTCTGCACTTGCGACTAAGCTTGCATGCAAAAGGTTTACTGTGATGTGCTACATGGAGTTACCTGAAAACTTACTTACAGTATTGATAAAAATCTCCGCCGTTAGTTAACCTTCATTCTGAAAAGGCTTAAATGATTACAAGTTTTATTAAAATAAAAAGTCTGTAATCTTATAGTTAATTATAAAAGATATAGCTGCCTATTATCGAATGGCTGTTATTAATTATTATTTAGCGAATTTCAAAAGCCTAGGCATTTGTTAAAATAAAAATATTCCGCTTATATCTATTTTGTTATTTCACATTAAAACGTAATCGCAGATCAAATTCTATATATTTTTGGTTTGGTTTAGTTGATTGTGCCAAAGCATACTAGAGATATTTGCCTAAAGGTAGTGATGCTTTCGAGGAGGATTTTCTACCGGAAACTTGGACGTATAAGCTGCACACATGGGAAAAACCACGAAAACGTTCATGCAGCCAGCACGTTCGCCTGGAATAGGAATACATCGGAACTACCAGTGTACAGCGAGTTTAACTCTCCGTCGCTGGGGGGGGGTATGCAGATTTGGTGGTTTAATGCAAATAAAACAGAGATATACCAGATATGAAGCTGTTAAGTAAAAAGGAATAGAACTTAATAAGTGCAATATTTATTATCCGGCATTTATTGTCGCAATTGTTGTTGGTTACAAAACTATTTCCAATAATAAAAATATTCATATTTTGAAACGCTTAAATTTTAAAAATCAATCTTATAATGACGAAACTGAATTGCTATCCTTATTTTCATATTTAATAAAAGTGAATACTTAATATAAAAACCTAAGCCACAAAATTTTTGACACCTATATGACGAAAAATAACTAAGATACTTAATTTTAAACTTTCACATAGTATTTAGAAGTCGTACATAGATTGAAGAGCGAAGTGTTTACAAAAGTGCGCAACTTAAGTTTAAATACTGATTTAGAAAATGTTTTCTGATTATAACAACTTAACCTTTTGAAGAACAAAACGTCCGAGACGCCTTTTAAGTCGAACGACCGTATTTATGATATTGATTTCTTCCCTCCCCCTAAGCTATGGAGACAGCTTGTCCAAAAGGTCTAATGGAAGCTTCTTTTTTAGGAAGTAGAAAGAATGTAATTTGAAAACTTTTCTCCTCTTTTTAAGCTAATGGACAGGAAAGAGAGTAAACGGAAGGGACATGTAATCGTCGGAGAAGGGCATTTCGGTATTTCAAGCATACAGATTAGCGAAGGCTTCGGTTTTCTCAGGGTCAAGTGACGAGCATTATTGTGCAAAGTGTTGTGAAAAGTACTGTTCAAAATACGTGTATATTATATATTATTCGCAGAATACTTTCATGTTCTGGAAGCAGGATTCAATATTGTCACATGGAAAATTCTTAACGTTATTTTGATAAATTAAAATGTTTTATTATGGATTAATTATGGTTTAATAAATTTTTTGTATGATTATTAGAGCCATAGAATATAAAATACTAAAAACGCACTTTTCGCATCTAAAACCTTAGCAATCACTTAAGCGAACATTCTTTCACCGTACTTTAACATAATAACGCATTAAACGTAAAAATAAGACACATTAGAAATTTATAAAAGAATGTCATTGAATGAAACTAAACAAGAAAGCCTCAACACAAGATTTTATAATTTATTTTTTAAGAGATTCTTGAAAGCAAACTAAAAGTGACGTGAAAAATCCTAAGCTTTTGAAAGCAATATCTCAATAAATATTTGTTGCATCAGCCGATATTTTTTTTATAATTATAAGTATAAACATTTGCTAAACATAAAGATATGGGGCACTGAATTGTTTACAAATAATTTGAAACTTTACGACAATAAGATTTTAAATTTTAAAATGCAAAAACATGAAACCTTTGTGTTACTTAAAACGTTTGCGGCTGAATTTGCTGCGAAAATAAAGGGAACATTAAGGCTTCTGTGGATAGAGTGTAAAAGTTTAGAATCATCTTCTAGTATTTACAGTAACACGACTGTACTTTAATTTATAAGGTACATTATTGTAAACAAAATAATAATTTAATTAATAAGAAATGCGTTCGTTTCTTCTGAATCGGTGGGTTTCTTAAGCAACTGAAGATTGATTAAATTGCAGCAATAAACAATTTGTGTTTTGCCGAACGGCGACAAACTTAAGAAGCTGGCTGAGATTTAGGCAATGCGGAAGCTAAATTGAAAGGTTATTTTTCACGCTATGGCTGTACTTTTTATTTATTAAGCGTTCTGCCATACATGGGAAGGCAATACATGGGAAAGGAAGAGTGGCCCTCTGAAATATTTTTAAGGGAAACTGGCTCGTATCCGCATGGGAAAAAACATGTGGCTGCATTTGCTAAATCGAAAGATATTTTATTTATGATAATAGTGCAATGATTCTAAAATAAAAAATACAAGAAAATAGTCTAAAACCTTTTTATAGTACTCTCAATACAATTGACCAATTTAATTTCGTGAAATGAATAAAATAAAAATTACATTGAAACTTCTTTTGTTGAAATTATATCTGATATGGAAAAAAGAGCAGTACAAACTAAGAATATTTTGAAATTTCGTATTCATAAGAGAAAATTCATTAGTCTTCCGATCAGCGCTAATCATGTTTTACATGACGACCATTCTTTTGCTCTTGTGCTCGCTTCAAATTATTTTAAAACACCATCAGTTCGCGAATTTATATAAATTTTCCAGACACATTTTACCTTTACTGAATTTAATATAATGACTGCCATTCTTATTTAACTCTTCTATAATGGTTTAAAGTCTACATTTTCTGTTTTTCGTTTTTTCTTTCTTTCGATTTGCTCAGTTTTGCTCCATAGTTAGTTTCATATATCTTGGGGTAAGTAGTGAAACATTAGTTAAAAATAGACTAGTAGAAAATTATGCATAATTTTGTGGCCCAAGAAGTAAATGTGCTCCGTATCTCAGAGTATATATCGATCTCTCCTTACATAAAGTTTATTCAGATTTGAATTCTTTTACTTTTAAATTTCAAACTTACAGCTTCCCTCACCTCTGTTAACTGCGTTCTTTTATTTATGTTTGAAGTATATGCTGAAGAAATACTTTTTCAATCACTGTATTAATGACGGTTCTTCAGATTTCTCTTCATTAACATCGTTGCGTGCGTACTTGTTCGCAATCAATTGAATGCACATAGAACCGCTTGATAAAATTTATTTTACCAAAAGAAGCATTTCGCAGTTCTGGAACTTTCCACAAAAATAGTCGTACAACTCTCCAAAGAATCACAGAGTACAGTCAATATTTATTCTTTAAACTACTAAGAACGTTGAACACAACACAGTTCAAAGCGCATCTACAGAGAGAAGCTAACTCAAAGATATTTCAGTACTCTGAAATTAACGCTGAATAACAACTCTGAGAGAAGATGCTCTCGACGACCTCCTTGATAGTTCTAGTACTTTCTGCTTGTCGAAATTACTGGAAGCATATGACGGCTGAATATAGTTACAATTACACAGAACATCCATTACAGTTACACATGGACCGAACCCAAATGTCGACCAATTGGCGATTTTTGGAAATTTCTCGCAAATTCGGTAACAAAAACTAGTCGCAAAACTGTTGCCACTTTGGCTATATCTCGCCAAATTAGCGAGATAGCCGTTTATTCAATGTTAAGTAGGCTTGACCTTATTTTTATTTTTTCGGCACTTTTTTAAATTTTTATTTTCCCTGTAATTTTTATTTCTGTTTCTATCAGCTTCTCAAGTTATATTATACAGAACATACAACAACTTCACATGTAATTTAATAAAAAATTTCGATTTATGTACAAAATTCGTAACAATAATATAATAACGAGGAAATACTTTATAACTATTTATTTTTAAAAATGCTACGATGCTTTAGAAAAGGCAAACCTTAGTGGTCTAATAGCTGAAATGACACGAAGCAGTAGTTAATCACTATTTTAAATTTGTATTGCTCATTAATAAATGTTGCTGGGAGAGCATTTCTTTAGTTATTCTTCCATTTCATAGTGTTTCGAATGCATTAAGCGTATTTCTGTTGGCTATAAATTTGGCTATTTATGATCGTGTCTGTAGCTATTATCAACGATATTTAATCTCATTTCTGTTTTTGCATCACTCTAGAAGCGGTAGAATTCAACAAATACCTCAGTTTGTCGAGGCAAATCAGTACAACTGATAATACTTTAAGAAACATACTAAATAATAATACTTTAAGAAATATCTGCTTTCTAAATGCATCTGAGAGCTCTGATCCGCGCATCTTCACACTTTATATGATTACTACAATCCCTTCGATTGGAAAACATAAAAACTCGATTGTAAAAGACAATGCATACGAGGCATATTTGCTTAAGGTCTACCTCAGTTTTGTATGAAATTAACTTAAGCGATGGTATCTGAATATCGTGTAGCTCATTTTCATCTAACACGACTGTTTCAGTACGATTCTTGGATAGAGAGGTATTTTAAGTCATGCTTTTCCGTAAAAATAGTCTATATAGTTTTTAAAGCCTCACATTTTGTCAGAAATTAGAGCCTAAGCTTAACAGCATGTGTTGCAAGTCTCTAATAACAAATATATAATTCAATAAAACCAAGTTAGTATAGATATATTTTATAAAATACTGTTATTCAGTAATTAACAACCTTAGAAAACATATACTAAGTAGTAACATTTTATAAAGTTATTTCGAATGCCATCTTAGTGGAGAATAGAGTGTGGTACTTAACAACTGTTATCAGTATTAATTAATTTCACTGCTTTTACTGTAAAATTTACGTAATGAAACATGTTTACTTATTTGTATGATATAATGACGCTATTCTTTGTTGTTTCTTAAAATGTCAGGCCCGTCATAGGGATCTCATTCCGGAACTGCCAAAAGCAGAAAAAGGCATCCCTTGCTGTACAACAGTATAGAAATAAAGTATCAAAATATTTAAGTGGCGCTATGATTAAAAATAAATGTTGACACGAAATAATTCAAACTAATGCTTGTTAAGTAATTTAAACCAAAGTTTAATTTTTCGTTTCGTCTTCAATATTACCTAATCAAACCGTTAAGACATTCTGTTTCTTTCTGCCTAGTACTTTATTGTCCTCAAATTATCTAAAAGAAACTTGCACGTTTATATTCGACTGAAAGCAAAGTAAACTCGAAAAACTTTCTACTGAGAATTTTTATTGGTATGAAAATCCAGAGCATAAAAAATATGATTGTAGGCCAGGCTTAAAGCTTTAACCATTCGCCAGAGAAATAAAAAGAAACTGCATCCTTTGGCGTAGGAATTCTATTAATCAAATGGGAAGATTGTGGAGGAAATAGAATGATAATAATAATCAAAGAGATTGCGCAGAGATTGTTCTGGTGACCTTTTTTTATCCGATTTGGACCAATAAGTACTTCATTACAGTGAGATCTGCTCTTCCGATAGATCGCCAAAAGAACATAAATTTATCCTTTCCCCCCCTCCATAAGTTTCATTCCCCATTGCTTTTTATACTAGTTTTTATATATCTCACAATATCTACTTTATTTAAGCGGATTTAAATCCACCGACGTTTTCAGACACATTGAATTAAGTATCTAAATACTTTTTTTTTTCTATTTTTCCTCAAAACGAGGTGAAAAACCAGTTTCTTTTGAAATTTCACTATTTCTGTCGATACCGAAAAAGTGAATTTAAAAACTTCTTAAATGGCTTTTGGCTTATAAAAGGTACTGTCTGTATATTTTCGTTCTTTTTTGCCTTCATTCTTTTCCTCTATTGCTTTCTTACTCAAATCTTTTAATTAAATTCCATCTTATCCAATGATTAGACTAGATAAATTTTGTTTGGATCTGATAACGCAATTAATTGGTGAAAAGCGTATTTGTTTTAATCAGTATTTATTTTCTTTTCTTTTATATTTATTTAAACTAACTTTAATTACAAACAGGTAATTTCTAATTTCGTTCACACCTTTAATGCCATTTCTGCTTACAAAAAAAAAAAAAAAAAAAAAAAAAAAATATGCTATGATCATTTTTAAGATTTTTCTTCCATTACATTAATAATAATTTCATTTATTGCATGTCAATTTGTTAATTAAAAAGGAAAAAGGTTCGCTAATTTATGAACATTTTCTTTTAAAAATAAATACGGAAATTAGCAGAAATGCTTTAAACGTCACGCATATAATGACATAATCACTCACAATTTAAAATAAAACCAAACATCCACCTTTCTTATATGAACTATTGCACTCCAGAAAGCTTCTAGAAAAATGAGTACTATCATGACTATAATATTACCTGCATATTAACAAAATCGTTAACCCATACATGTCATGCTTTTCCGTAAAATGCAGTTTGGATTCATCATTAACAAATCAGCAGGCCATGCTTTCCAGAAATTACATCAAATATTACAAATAAACAGAAATCAAAATAAGAATTCTTTAATAATATTGTTACGAAATGTACAGGCGCGGTGAGATAGCATTCCCGCAAAGCAGGTTTAGGGTTGTCATAAAGTAGCAAGAAAAAGCAAGGTTGCCACATTTGGTGATAAATTTCACATTTGGCAATATTTGGCGACAAAATTGGCGATATACCATGGACAGAAGGAGAACCTTTTGGAACGAATTCTTACTGGTTTAGCCCAGAATGTTCTCGAACACAAGCCGAAAGCTATATAAACTTTGCTGGTCCGCAGTCAGTTAGTGTGTGTACCTCGTCGAACTGATAGTCAGTCATTGAGCAAGTGTCTCGAAGTCTAGCGCCGAGTTGGTCGTCGAGTGTATAGAGAGAGTCTTTTAGTGCACCGCGAATTTGTCGAGTTTTGTCTTAGACTGTGATGACTCGAGAGCTATACTCTTGTGTATCGTATGTAACTTGACTATCACATGTAACTTGAACAAGACAATGTTTGTAATCAACGTATCTATGCTTATACACAGGCCTTGTATGCCCATGTATTATTTATACTTTTACACGGAGGAAATATTCCCTTCTGCCAGAATGACTATGAACACTGTAAGACTTTTACAACAAAGTCAGGTCAGTGGTTATCTCAGACGGTGCTCAGCATCAAGACCCAATTCGTAATTGTTACCAAACCAGCAAAGCTTGGCATTACTATTCAACACATTTGTCTCAGTCTTTCCCACGAATTACTTATGCGCGGCAAAGAGAAAGCAGAACTGTAAAAGCTAAAACATGCGATAGAGGAGAAAACTTCTCTCAATAACTCCCTTTGGAGAGACCAGGCTGGAAATGTCCACAGGCAAATTAAATTCTCAAGTAAATTTAATTAATTAGCAGGGAACGTCATTTTTATTATGGGAGCCAAAGTATAATCTGTAGCTGATCATTGTTATGCCCTTAGACCTTTTTTATTTCCGATACAGACTTACACGGGGGCTTCTTTACTTCGTGAATTAAAAGCATCTAGAATCTTTCTTCCTTCACAATATGCCAATTTTAATTAATAATTCCGAATCCCATTTAGTTCTCCTTGAAATTTTGAATGCCTCATCTATTCCTGCTGATTTGTTTCCTTGCTATTTTACTCAACATACAAAGCTATATTCTATTCTGCGTAGCTTCAATCACCATTTTACGACATTCACTTACTTTTGCTTCGCTTCTTAATGTATTTTTTCCCACAACACAGAATACTTTCTGTATGAAAGTTCACTTATTTTTGCTTCGCCTATTTAATGTATTTCTTTCCTACAACACAAAATATTTTGCTCTTTCTGTACGAACGTTCCCACCTTTGTTATATGGAACTAATATCAATTGAATGTAAAGTAACTTTACTTACATCATGCAATGTCTCTTAATTTAAATAAATTTTAAGCATCATATAAGTCTAATAACGCAAATAACTGTGTTTTTAATATGACTTTATTCAAACAAAATTAATTAAGAGGTCGTACCCAAACCTGAGGGGCCACAACAACTCGGCAGCTGGCCAGATGAAAATTATAAAATGTATAACAAAACAAAAAAAAAAACAAAAAAAAAATCTGAAAGGTTTCAGATTTTAAATAACGTCCAAAGGGTTATTTTTTAACGTTACTTTTATTTATTAAATAGTCATATTCTTTGCACTTAAACCATCAAATTCAGTTCAATATAAATGTCCCAAAATAATTTTAAAATGAGCATATGTTTAGAATTTCCGATACACAATTCCGCGCGCTGGAGATAAAAAGTTTTTTCCCCCCAGAGTGTTGCCATTGTCATTCAAAATTCGATGGCTCTATGTACCGTTGTTTTATCACAATGCGAGAAATATACATACTATTATGCAAAGTTTTCATTATTTAATTTCTTCAAATAATAATGCAGGGCTCTAACATTTGGTGGCAACAGTTTGAAAAGTGAAATGGACATTTATAGTGATTCAGCGCAAAATTGCAAAACGAAAACAATAGTCCTTCAGGGTCAAAGCCCCTCCGGACTAAAAAGTTTTAAAAAGGCTCGCCTTTTATTTAAAAAGGAACTCAACTTCTATAATATCCTAATAAAAACTGACTTCTTAAAAGTGTATCTGTATCACAACGATAAAATAGTGATAAGTAGTTTCACACTTTCTTGCATCACTTCTTAGTATGATTATAGGTTTACTCTATTTTAGACCATTGGATTATGCTTATGACTTTAAGCACACATCTTTACTCTGTATTAGGAAAAATTACAAGGGGTGATCAAATGAAAAGGTATGAAACGACGTAAAAACGTAACAGTTAAATATTTGCATATTCCGCTATCGGAGAACGTAGCGAGACATCTCGGTATGCGATTGGAGTCTCTGACTGGGATCGGAGCATGCGCAGGAGAGAGCAGAGGCTCTTATCTAAATCGGCGTCCAAATAATGCGGGGGTCCATATGAGGACAGGGTGGCGTTCACGTTGCAAAATTCGACGACTGACGAGCAGCGAGGTGTTATCCGATTCCTGGCAGCAGAAGGTGAGAAACCGGCTGCTGTTCACGGCTGGATGGTGACAGTCTAATCGGGAAAAATGTGTCTCTGACAAGTCTGTTAGAAAGTGGAGTGCCCGTTTTCGTGCAGGCCGTGAGAGTGTGGGTGATGACCCGAGACCAGGCCAAGCAAACACTGTCATCACGAACGATTTCATCGTCAAGGTGGACGACCGAGTGAGAAGTGATCGGTGTGTCACATTTCCAATGTTGGCGGTGAATGAAAGGTGGATGGCAGCTATGGAACCGTGTGGACAATATTTCAAGACAGGTTGCGATATCGGAAGGTGTGTGCCGCTTGGGTTCCGAAGCAACTCACCGACCAGCAAAAGGAACTGCGTAAGAGGCAACATCTGTTTCGGTATCAAGAAGACCCCGTTTTCATGGAGTGGATCGTCACAGGTGATGAGACCTGGTGCCATCACTACGAGCCAGAGACAAAGCGGGACAGCATGCAGTGGAAGCATGTGTCGTCACCTCCTCTAAAAAGTTCAAAGCCGTGCCGTCAGCAGGCAAGGTGTTGTTCACCGTCTTTTTCGACGTTCAAGGTCCGTTACTTGTGGAATTCCTCGAGCACAGAAAAACCATTAACTCCGATGTGTACTGTGAGACACTCCGACGCCTACACAGGTCCATCAAGAACAAAAGACCGGGGCTGCTCACGGACGGTGTGGTTCTGCTCCATGATAACGCACGTCCAGACGTCTCCAGAGTCACGCACATGGAACTGGCCAAGTTCGAGTGGGAGACATTGGACCATCCGCCCTACAGTCCGGACATGTCGCCCTGCGATTTACATGTGTTTGGTCCACTGAAGAAACACCTGAAAGGGAAGCACTTCAACTTGGACGACGTACTCAATGACAATGTGAAGGACTGGGTCTCGTAAAGGCCACAGGAATTCGGGGAACAAGGAATCCTGCGGCTTGTTCATCAGTGGGATCGTTGTGCTCAGGCCTATGGTGTATATTTTGAATAAAGTCTGCATTTGTACCCACCGTGTCGTTTCGTACCTTTTCATTTGATCACTCCTTGTACGACTAAATATTGAAGAACATTTAATGCGCACAAAGCTCCATTAGTCTGACAGTTTTATTTTCCTGCAGTCGTACACATTTATTCCTACAAAATCTTTTTAATCGTATGTTAAAAACACAAAAGTTTACAAGAAGAAATTTGTTAAGATCAAATCAAACTTTTTAAGGAAAAAATTCATTATAGGAAAGTACCCAAAATAGTTGTCATGGAAGCAGCACATAACATGGAACAATTTTAGAACGGAATGAAATTGATAGTTTTAGGAAAGAGGCAAAAGATTAATTTAAACTAAATTTTTATCCTGAATATGTACGTTTAAGAAGCTAATTTTGTATTTATAAGTATGCTAATATGCTATACCTTGTAGATGAACATCAGAAATTGAATTGAAATTTCAAGTTTATATTCCAAGTCGGATATCACGAAAGAAAAGCTATACGCCTTTAAACTGATTGACCACAATTGGGTTCTTAGGAATACAACCATTGATATGAATTTTTAAAAACGCATACAAAGGAAAAATAACAAACTAGTTTGGAAAAATGGAAGTATATGGAGGCAATTTTTGAGAAAATAATCTTCTGTTTACGTAACCGAAAAGAAACATGGACTCTTGAAGATACAAGAAAGGAAAAGCTACTAATTAAGGAAAACTCTGGAACAGAAAGAAGAAAGATATGTAAAAGTGATAAACTGCAAATGAAGGACGTATCTTGAAAAGAAAGTAAACTTGAAAAGAGGAAAAGCAAAAAGATACTAATGAAAGATTATTTAAGTTACAGCTTAAGAGAAAAGGAAAGTAAACGTATCTTCGTTATCTCCCTCTCCTTTACATTTTAGCTTCTGGAATCTAAATTTATGGTTGCGGATGCATCTGTGGTTTTCTAATCAGCAATTAAGGCTTCTCTTTTGCGTTCAGACATATGATGAGGTAATAAAATAACATCAGTTAATGTCGTCTATTACTTTGATAAGATATATATGAGGTTTTTCACAATATTAGTACAATCTTCTAGAGGAGTAATGGAGAATAAATTCTTTCATCGTAATGCTGTGGTTTTATTCGTACGTTAGCAGACGAATTAATTAAACTCCCAACTAAATAACCCATGCCGCTAGCTTGTATAGTTTACAGGAATAAGACTTTGCATAAAATACCTGTGTTTATTAACTTACTCTACGGTGGAGCAAATAGCATATGGAAGCAATTAACGACCATACAAATTTCATCCTAGAGGCAACTGATGAAGGCAAACATTACAGCCTATCTTTTAGCCGTCTAGTACGAAAACGTTTGGGCATAACATTTGACCAGGTTTGAATCCCAGAGATAAATGTTTGTAGCTGCTTAGTGTCTTGGCAGCATGGCACAAATGAAAATGCACAGTCTGAACATCGAACAGAAATCTTCTTGAGAGGTTGCTGGCAGACGAAGACTTCAGACCTTGGAATCTGTATCCAGGAAAGGCACTCTGTTAAAGTTAGAACGTGTGTATGTGTGTGATTATGGCAAAGTATCGAGGGCTATCTGCCTAAGAGGAGGGATGCCTTCGTGGAGGAATTTATAAGGGAAACTGGCTCGTATACACGTTACACATGGGGAAAACCACGAAAACTCCCTTGCAGCCAGCCCGTTCGGGGGATTGGAACCTCGGACCGAACTACCAGTGTTCAGCGACTTTACTGCTCGGTGGGCCTAAAGTTAGAACGAATCTAAATGACTGTGTAGTTTAACAGTCAACATGCTAAACTCTATTTTGTCTAATTCCTCGTTGGCGGTTGAAGAAAGCTGCTATTAGCGATTTATAATTTCCTTGAAGCTTTTCTTGAGTTTCACGAGGGTAAAATTAGTTTAATATTTAAATTTTGCTAGGTCAATAATTTATGACCCCTAGACAATTACTCAGATAATACAGATAAATCAGTAGTTAGCTCAGTTAAAAAATACATATATAAATAATAGGGATTGAATTACAATAAAACACGCTAGAAAGGGAGGGACCGTTCTAAGACAACTAGCGCGTAATTACCAACGGGAAAACTACAAAAACACTCGGGCAGCCAACTTATCAGTCGGGATTTACTTGAGAAACACATATTTCCGGAAATGAGTATTTCTTTACGCTCAAGCTTTAATTTCTTTTAACCTAATTATGCTTCATTTAATTCTTTATTAATCAGTAAACCTTAGCGATGTTTCATGATATAATTGAGGTGCATAATGATGTTACGATCATATTAAGTGTCATAGATTAAATTACTTGCTAAGAATATTAGAGCACTAAACGTTTTATAACAATATACTTCGATTTCTGAGGATGAATATGTGTTGCTAATAAATTTATTCTTATAGCTTTTAAGACTAGACCCATCATTCAATGATTTGCGAGTTAAAGGTAGTTTCAAGAATAATGTATCTATCAAAAATAATAAAAACCCAAACGTGATCTTTAGATTAAAAAACATGTACCTCAAATGTGAGTTTTATGCATTTATTCATTCTGATATAGCCCTCACTTTGCCAAGTAACGCTCCTTTTTGAAGTAAAGAAACCTCTGTCAGATTTTCTTTAGCTTCATAGGCAATAATAAAACATCAATACCAAGTTAAGATTCCTTTCTTCTTAATTTAAAAGCCTAATGATAATCATTGTAGAATAGGCTATAAATAAAACTTATTTTAATTTCCTTCTTCTATTTTGTTTCTGAAATGCGTCTAAATTTACACAGACCTTAAACAAAAAAGTTCGATATTATTAATGAAACATTTGAAGAATATACTTATGTCTCATTTATAAAATAGCTCTGATTGAGAGATTTATCGGCGGCAAAATAATTCCCAGGAAGATCTCAATTATCTATGAACGGTATTTGATAGCAAAGTTATTTTTAAAGATTATATTGAGCGGGGCCTAGCAAAGCAAAACGCATTTTTCACTAACTTAATTTATATTCTAGACATAAATGTTATGTTTTCCTCTAAGAGTTATTCGAGTTGATGTCACCTAACAATATATTTCCCATTTTGCAAAATCGCAAGTAATACATAAAAAACAATTATGCATTTTAACATATATGTAAATTAAGATTCATTTTTGCCAGATAAATATCTATTTTATTACAAATATCCTTGTTACAGACATGAGCTATTTTTAGTCAAGGAAAAAGGCAGATTTTAAAACTGAAACGTTGTTTCAGATTAAATTGCTTCAGAATATGATAATGAGGTTACAGATCTACATAATAAAAGACAGAGAATTTCATTCCATAAAAGTAAACGTTTATCATAACAATACATCTCTAGCTACTGCACTCCTTTTTTTAATGCTAATGTATCGGTGCATTACTATTTTGCCGAAGCTGAAACACAAATTTCTATCATACAGATTACTGCTTTATTTTTATCACTTGCCAGTGTTTCGACGTTATCGTGCCTATAATTTTCACCACTTTGTAATAGAGCTTTTTATTTGAAATATAAGGAAAATATTTCAAAAACGAATATAATTTCAATATGCGTATATGATAACATTTAATTTATACGTAAAATGCACAAAAAAAGAGAATTATATATTATCTCTTTAGTTAAAATGATAATTTTTCAGGAAAGCAAATCAAAATTTTAGAAAATATATTCAACTGTTTTCAAATGTCAGCTACAAATTTAGGATTTATCTTAATTAACCAATTACTATTATTTGAAACTTTACCATAATTTCTTCTTTCATTAGTACTTACTAGAATACAATTTGATTTCTTGAGTACTTAAGCCGAAGGTATGAAAGTTTTAAAATTACAGCTTTTGCTAGCCTTGCTTACAGCTCTGCCAAAGTTTATTCCGGCTTTAGCCATTTTGCTAGCCAACTTTAAATACTTACCGTTAATTACTTGAACCAACTTGAGCAGGCTATTTTGTATGTAGCGTCAAACTACATTACTTAAATTTGAATTTAAATTCTACTGTAAATAACTGCCAAGTAGCGGTGTTCGCTCTGCAGCACAAAACTAATGTACTTTTAATTTCTTAATAAAAAGTAGTTCTATTAATTTCAAGAGTTCAATAAAAGGTCTGCATTATTCTTCTTAAGACTTTGTCATCTTTATTCAGTCCAGACGGATAACTCACTCGTCAGTCTAATAGGATTTGATTGGTTGGTTTGGTTTGCTTTAGTGGATTATGGCAAAGCACTCTTAGGCTATCTAAGAGGAGGAACACCTTCGTGCAAGACATTCTAAGGGATACTGGTTCGGATACATGTTACACGTGGGAAAAAAATCGAAAATGCCCATGCAACTAGACCATTCACCTGGCATCGAATGCAGATCGAAATTACCAGCCTTCTACGACTTTGCTGCTTGATAACTATTATCGTCATTACCGTAGATTTATTTGATCATTTATTACCTAGAAAAGTTTTCAAATAGCAGCACTGACTGTCGTGCTGAACGGCCCGAGTTCCAACACCGGAAAAGCATGGATGTTTGTAAATGTATAGTGTCCATGCTGCATGGAGGCACTCTAAACATGTGGAGCCGAAAGCCCTCTCGAGAGATTGTTTGGAAAAGGAAGAGAGGAGGGTGACCTTGGAACCCGTTCCCCGTTCCATCAAAATTGGGGACGGAACTGAGCTCAGTCGCATATAAGGTGCTCAAGGCTGTTACCAACGATAGGCGTAAACTTGCGTTCTTTGCCACGAGGAATTTCGTGGGCTTGGGCTGACTGTAGGTCAAACAAGTGAGTATTAGCAATTACAAGAACAGCAAAAGTTTCTAGAATATTCATGAAAGTAATATCAAATATGTTTAGTTTCTTATCTCTTTCATTCACCTATTTCTATAACTGTTGGGGAGTACAAATTCGTACTTCTAGATCGCAACTAATTTTCGACTACCCACGACTAATTTTCGCTAATTAAAAAATAGAAACAGCTACATCTTGAATATAATAGCACTAAAAGTACAGTAGTCCTAATACGAATTAAATTCATGACCATGGAGAACTTTCTATACCTACTTACAGAAGTCACCGATGAAGCTTTGAGCCTAGATTAAACAACTGTACATATTAATCTCTTAGGATCGATAACTAGAACTTATTCGGCTTATTAACTAGAACTTATAAAGTTGATTCAGATCAAATGTCTGATTAAGTTTATTCACTAGATCCACAATAGATATTACGTCATGTGGTTGACTACAATAGTCAGTTTCAGAGTTGAGAATCGGAAACTAAGGATAATCTGATTAATGTACTACGTTTGAGTCTCTTGAGGAAAGAAACATGACAGTGAAAAGTCGAAGCATCTTGAATCATATATAAACGCTGATCTTAAAGAATTTAGATGTGTAATTTATGTACAAAATGTTACGCTAGTCGGAGCATATTATGAAAATTTAATGATCTTCAGCCTATGAATTCGAATTCTGAGATTTAGTACACTCATTATTCCAATGACTTGAATTTTTAACTGATCCTAGGGTCTAAAGATATTAAGCGAACCTAACGTGATTCTGATGGAAGATAGTATTTGATAAAATAAAGCATGTTTTTCAGGGTGTTTCAAAAAGGGAGTAGACTGATTATTTCTTGAAAGAATGTCTTAGATCTATGTTTCTAATTCAAAAAATGAATATATAAGGTATTTCTCCCGCCTTCGTGGCATGCCTTCGTGTTGTGGTGGTCTGCATGCTGAAGGCGTATTCCAGAGGTCCGTGGTTCGATTCCTGGCTAAGGCGTTGCTAATTTTTCATCACTCCTGCTTTAAAAAAATCCTTATGTCTCTACAAATAAAAAAAACGAAGATTTTTGAGATGATTACAAATGATGACGCATATTTCTTTATTTAAATGATATAAACAGCGAAATTAAATCTGTAGGTTATTAATTTATTAATTTATCTATGCGCATATGCATAAGTTTTAGCAAGCTATTTTTAAATATACAGTGGTGAGGACTTGACTATTCAGCATTAGCCACACCCAAGGCCAGATGTGGTGGCCATTTAATTCTGGAGGCACCTAATAGACGGCCGTCGTTGCCTATAAAGGGACGGACAGTTACAACCATGCCTTATCCGAGATTTGAACCAGGGCCCTTTGATACCGCAATAGGCTCCTCTATGCACTATACCGTATGAGCAGCTGTTTTTGAATCTACCAAAAAAAATAATAATAAAAAAAGTTTGCTCGTAATATGCAAAACTGACACTAAAAAGTACCAATCAAATTATCATTCAGACTATATTGATTTGATAAAAAGAAAGCAAGAAACATTGTACTCCCGTAAAACTGGATCTCACTAAACACCCGAAATTTCTAATTTAAAATTTTCATAAACGTTAATATAAAACTAATCCTTCTAAATTAAGGTTTTTCTTGTATTATGTTTTGGACAAAGAGTTCTCAACTAAGAAAGAATCCACCTCCGGGAAATTAAAATTTCATAGTTTCAGGAAGGGAGGAATGTGATAAAAATATAAAATTTTATTTTATAAATACAAAAAAAAAAAACTATTTTTTAAAGGTTTTTTTTCGAGCTCTGGAAAGGAATGTGGAGGAGGATAATTGTGAGAATCATAGTTCTAGACATTTCCATTCAAAAACCTAATATGCCTTTCGAAATATTTATAATTGGTTCTCTAACATTTTAGTTACTGTCATCTCTTCTAACTTTGATTGTATGAAAATGGGGTCTTTTATTTATTTCACTAATTCAGTTGTAAAAGCAAATTTTATATAATGATTTTTATGGCGACCTTATAAATATTAATTTACGAAGCAAGTAAATATAACATTGACTACGTAACTTTAACAAGTTGGTGTTGAAAACGTTAACGAAACAGTTTGAAATTAAGCAAAAAGACATCATATTTTGGCATAGATTTTGATAAAAACTTTACAGATTTCGAAGACTTCCAGACGTAATTTCCTCTTCTCCAGGAAGAAACAAAGTTCTCCCCTGAAATCGGTAAGCGTTTTATTTAAAATATACCCCCAGCTAAAGCTGCGCTTTTGCATAATTTTATGTTTTGTGTTAGCGTGTTTAGATTTTGAAATTTCTCCTGTTTCATGGTTTTACATAACTGTACGTTTATTGTCTAACAGTCACATATAATTCGCAGATTTTATTCACTGTTTACCATTTCCCATTTAAATTGATACCTAATTTTTACTTGAAGGTGAGATGTAAACGAAAGATAAAATTTAAATGGGAGTTACATACGGGTGTTTTGCTTAGATTTTTAGTCAAGGCTACCGATTTCGAGGGCAAACAGGTGCAGGTATTTCTTCATCAGGAGGAAACAAATCTGCAAGAGAAGGAAAGCCACGGGGTTGTATCAATACTCAAAAGCGTGTGAAGAGAAGGAAAATGTATTCAGAAATAGTAATGAAAATTCAAAATTTAAGTTGGTAGAATTTTAAACGCGTTAAGAACTGGATTGAAACTAAAGTTATTAACTGAACAAGATAAATCTTTGTGAATGCGAAAAGCTTGAAGAAAATCCAATTCACCAACGAAAGAAGCTTTTTGGAGAATTTCCGCAGACCCCCAAAGTCAAACTTACAATTAACTTTCCAACTAGGATTAGTTCTCAAAGAATGTTAACTTCACTTTTTCGGACATAGGATTCGTGTTCCTTGATGCGAAAGTTTAACTCTCTCTTAGTTTGCCCGATATATCTCAAACCACACAGATATAGTTGGAAATTTAATCACCATTTTGACTACGCGTCTGCAAAATTTATCCAAGTATCTTCTTACATTGGTGAGTCTACTGGTCAGCCAAATCTATGTCAAACAAAAGGTTGCTTTCTTGTCTAATTTTAAGTTTACTTTAACGTGTTTTGCTTTTGTCTTAAACGAACATATTTCTTAAGATTTTATATGGGATAGATTAAAGTGGTGAATAGTTTTGTTTACAGACATAGACATCCTTTCAACATAGCCATAGACATAGACTTCGTGGTTTGTAATAAACGTTTAACTTTCTTTAATCAAAATTTCAGCACATGTTTATTTACCATAGTAAGTACCTTTCAAAGGCAAGAAATCTCAAAATTTTTAAGTCATAAATTTAATTAAATAAATTAAATTTGAATTTATCATACAGATTTTGTCTAGAAATATCTTAGAAATTTCCTTCAAACTCTAGGCATATTTAACTTATTTGCAAAATTCTAACTCATTTAAATTACCACCTAAAATATTCATCGATTCATTTCAAAATGCTTTCGAATGAATTTTAATGCATTTTAATCAATTTGGATTTCGATAATTTGATCCATTTTCAGATCATTATTCCCTCTGCTATATCATTAATATATGGGGGGGGTGAATTGTCATTAAATCAGTTTCTAACTGATGCAAAGTATTATATTTAGATTTGTCGTATGAAATGTTTACTTGCTACTTGTAAATAGGATCCCATATTAAATGAGCAACAAAACATACACAGGTAATACTGATAAAAAATGTCGTAAATTTTATTATTTTCATAATTTATACTAAATATAATACTGAATAACAAATGTATGAATACTGATTTATTCGTAAGTGTGCAGTGTTAAAGTGCGGGTAAACATGCAGTGTTAAATTGTGGGTAAACATGCAGTGTAACGTTTGCTATGAATTTTCGCATTATAAGCAACGAAAATCTAATTGCAGTTCGAATTCCAAGTTGAATTTTGATGAGCATGAAATAGTGGCAATATCACCTCAAAAGGCTTGATTACTATAGCCAGTCCTCACCAGGTACAAGAAATGCCAGATTGTGTTCCAACATTATTGTTTGTAACTAAACACATTATTCGCGTAAACAGGAGATTATCAAACACAAATTGTTTCTGTTGGTGTTGCTTAGGCTCGCTTAACTGACGTAATCAGCCCAATCCCACAAAATTGCTTGTGGTAAGGAGCGTAGATAACGCTTGTCGTTCGCAACAGCCTTGAGCACCTAACAGGTGACAGTGCGATTTCAATTCTGCCCCCAATTTTGATGGAGAGCACCCCGGGGGGGACGAGTCTGATTGTCTCCCTGCCCTCTTTCCCTACCAAACAACTTCTCGAGAGGACTTTCGGCTCAGCATGTTTAGAGTGCCTCCATGCCGCATGGACACTATACATTTACAAACATCCATGCCTTCTCCGGTATTGGAACCCTGGCCGTTCGGCACGGCAGTCAGGGATATTATCTAGATACTTTCCTAGATAATAAGTGATCAAATAAATCTATGTTAGTGTCGATGATAGTTTTCTTTAGCAAAACATTTTCCAGCTATGAAAGAAATTCGATAAGTTATGTAAAAATGATCATTTCGCAAATGTGTGAATGCGTCATTTTGGTCTAATATCTAAAATAGTATAAATCCGAATGGTCGATTACTGAATCAAAATCAAACATGATTAACTGTATCGATAAAAAGAGCAATAAAGAATAAACTGGTGTTAATATAGAAGGTCAATAGGTCAAACATAAAGAATAAAAACTGTAAAGGTATGATACAGTGCATTTAATTATGGCAAAGCACTCGAGGGCATGCCTTTGTGGAGGACCTTCTTAGGGAAACTGATTCGTATACACGTTACACAAAGGGAAAACAACGAAAATGCTCATACAACCATCCCATCTGCCAGGATTCTTCGAACCATGGACCAAACTACCAGTGTTCAGCGACTTTACCGCTCAGCCGCTGGTCGGCTAAAAACTGAGAAGAGAAACGTTAAATGCTAGGTTCAAGGTTTTTTTGTCCTGTGAAGGAACAAATACACAAAACATTAGAGTTTACGAAAGAAAGTCACTAACCTGGAATGCTTCTCAGTTGAGCACCAAACGATCATTGTTCGAAATATCAAAATTTTGGTTGAATGATCGCAAACGAGTACAATGGAATCAATAAATTTTTGAAAGAAAAAGAAAGCTTCCAAAAGGTTATGATAATGACTGACAAACTTAATAATAACTTATTGCTTTGGATTTGAAATGAACAATGCATCGTAAGTAACGATTCCTGTGCATTAAGTCAAATCATTTTGGAAAGCAGCGATACAAAAAACAGCTCTGTATCCATATCATTTTACCATGAGCTAACCAAATCTCAAATATCCGTCATATGAACAACCTGAAGTAATATAGGGTGTGTGTGTGTGCGTATATGATTATGGCGAAGCCACGAGGGCTATCTGCCTAAAGGGAGGGATTCCTTCGTGGAGGACTTTCTAAGGGAAACTGGCTCGTATAGACGTTACACATGGCGAAAACCACTAAAACTCCCATGTAGCCGCGGGATTCGAACCTCGGCCGAGCGGTAAAGTTGCTGAAATACCAGTGTTCAGCGACTTTACCGCTCGGCCGCTGGTTGGCCGCCTGAAGTAATATAGGAATATATGGTGATAATTATCGCTCATGGCTGACAAGAATAATTTTCAGAAGCCCGAAACCAGAGCTTTACGTTCGATATAGTTGGTTATTGTTTTCAGTTACGGCTATACAAATACTTGACCATACCATTCAAACTTCACAGAATTTTTAAACCATTATTTATGTTAGTAAACGAATACAACACAGATACGAAAAGTCTTAATCAGAAAATTAAACTAAAGTTAATTCTCTTTTTCCTTCCGTCAGTCAATAAATTTAAAGAACTCTGAAGAATTAATTGATAGTAAAAAAACTCAAGTGCAAAACTGCATGATATCAAAAACCATAAAAATTATAAAAAGTGGAGAACTACATGATATCAAAAGCCATAAAAATTTACTTGGACACTAAACAACATTCAGTAACGATGGTGTTCATGTCTAAACTTTAATATGTCATGATGTCTATGAAGTAAATTCACTAAGTAATCTAAGTATAATATTGTCGCATACGGTACGGGTTCGTAATTAATTAAATGAACAAGTCCGATAAAAAGTTAATAAAAATTATTCTTATCCCAAAAAATATAACAAAACGCTGGATCTTTCCTCGGGATATTGTATGTGATATTGTGTGATATTGTATGAAAGATATTCGTAGTAATATTTTAATCTAAATATTAAAGAGAACGTAGTTCAAAGCGCAGAGAAAGCTAATCCAATCTCATCGCGAATTCGCTACAATCAACAACAACCAAGTAAACAATGATTGCTCGTGCTTTATTCTGTTTTCATCAGCAAGACGTAAAAAATCATGAAAATAAAAGAACAATATATATATATATATATCATTGATCAAATTGTTGTTCTAAAATTTAATTTTATTGATTGAACGTTTCACATTTATTGTAAAATATTTCCTGTTTGAAAATTTAGGATTTTCTTATTTTTTTAACTGCTCTGGTATTAGACACTACGCAAAAGCGAGGGACTCTCTTTTCTTTTACGTGGCTGTAATTCTAAGCGAAACTGGCTTGTGCCCACATCAAGCTTGCAAAAATCAACGAATACGCCCATGCAGCCAACGCCTTACCATGATTTTCGAAACCCGGACCGAATTACCAGTGTTCGGCTGCTTTTACCGCTCGGCAGCTGGTGGCCCACGATTTCCTCTAATCTACAGAATTCTGAATCTCCTATAAAAATAAATAAAAATAACTTCACAATATTAAAATCGTGGTGCCATGTCGGTATAGTAGTTAGGGAAGCCTGACTGCGACACCGATGGGCTTGGGTTTTAATCCCGGAAAAGGCATGGTTGTAACTGTCCGCCCCTTCATAGGAGGCGATGGTGGCCCACCTATTAGGTGGCTCCATAATAAATAGACCACAACATCTGGCTCTGCATAGATTAATGGACTATGTTAAACTGTAACTGTTCCCAATCTGCCATTGGGAAAAAAAAAAAAATATTTTTAATGCTGATTATACAGTAATTTTAGGAGCAGAAAAAATGAAACAAAAAATTCATTTTAATTAATTAATTAGCTAGACAAAAATTTTAATTCATTTAAATGTCTAAAAGATTTTAAAAAAATGCAACACATAGTTCGAATATTTTTATGTTACCATTAACACCGAAAATCAAAACTCCAACACCAATATGTTTTTCTTCTATGCAAAATAAAAGTAGCCTTAGAGTTTCAAAGCATCTATTTTTCACGGAATGATAAAATATTAATAACAAGCTGTATTGTCTGAAAACACAAACAACAACATTGTATTCTTGTCGATAATGCTTTAGGGTAACATCTGCAATTTTGATCCCATTCTATTGCTAATGCATCTCTTACCAGCAGAATTTCATCTAAAAATGTAGACAAGTAAACTTTGCTTATATTTTCATGTAATACTGTAGGATTTTTCTAAAAAAATCTTAAAGTCTGTCCAAAATTTTGTAATAAATATTTTGCTTCTAAAGTAAATGCATTCTTTAAGAGCGATTGTGAACTTGAATCATTCCCAATGGATTCATTTCCAACTTTATCTAAGCTTTCCAGTATAAGAATAATTTAAACTCATTAATAAAGGCTTTTTAATGAATTATATTTATAATGTAAGCTGTCTCTTCGGAAATAGTATTTACCACCTATTTTTCACATCCCTGTTTTCAAACGCAAAATTCATGAGAAAAGGGAAAGTACGCGACTAAATACAGTATACGCTTGCAAATGATTCAGCAATTTTTGAATCAGTATAGAAGTACTTCATAAAACTCGTAAACGACATTTCAACAAAATGAATTATATTAATTTCCATAAATTTCAGTAAAGGTTATTAATTAATATATCTGACATTTCCCCTTTCTGTATATACTATCTGTAATTTTGAGTAAGATGTACGATACTATTGGACATTTTTGGACATTATGCTCGGACTGATATTCTTTTCAAATTAGTCTATTTCTTTTTAATTTAAAATGTTAAATATTTCTGCTCACATAAAATAACAAAAAATCTGTAATAACAAACAAAGCGATCATTCTTAGTGCAGAAAGTTCTACCAGATGTTACCGTATAATCCGGTGTATAACGCGTACTAAGAAAGAGAATGAGATCGAAATTTACGAGCGCGCGTTAGACGCCGATGGTGTATTTAATTATGGCAAAGCACACTAGGGCTATCTGCCTGAGGGGAGGGATGCCTTCGTGGAGGACTTTCTAAGGGAAACTGGCTCGTATACACGTTACACATGGGGAAAACCAGAAAAACACCCATGCAGCCAGCCCGTTCGCGGGATTCGAACCTCGGACCGAACTACCAGTGTCCAACGACTTTACCGCTCGGCCGCTCGTTAGACGGCGAATATAAAAAAAATTATATATTTTAAAAAAAGGAAAAGAAAATCATACATAAATTAGATTGCTATGTGTAGCTAAATCTGGATGATTTAAAAGAAATGATACACTTATGAACTTAAATAATTTTTAATCATCGGATGATTTCCTTTAATTAAAGCAAATTAATTATTGCGATTTAATTCATTCAGAGAAAACACCTGGCTCCTAATTTCTTAAAGTCATTCGAGTCGAAAGTGTAATTTTCCCAAACTAAGTCCCCCTTTTCTCTAAACCTAGAAGATCATTCTTGTGCACACCTGCATTGAATACAAGCCCCCCTCTTGGCAGAATTATTTTCGTCCTCAAGCATCAATTCAATACATAATTGTTCGAACGTCGGGAGAAAATTTTCCGTTCAATGACTTCAGAAAAAAATCTGATGTGTACACCACATGACTTCCTTGTACGGAATATTAAATTATACGCATTTTTTCTTGCATTTCATTTAAACTTATTGGATTGAATTAAATCTACTTCGCCGCCAGCGCATAAGCCACAGTAGAATAAATGCATTCTTTAAAATTCCCTCTAGTATTTGTTTACCATAGCGACACTCTGGCGGTAGATACACTTAACAGTATTAATAATTGTATAGCAGTTAACTTATATAATAATTATATAACGTAAACTAAGTTAACTGTTATATAATCCAATAGTTATATAACAGTTAACTTATATATTACGTTCATATTATAACTCATAATGAACAAAATTTATATCATTTAAAGAATAGAATTATCTGATCGTTGCCACATGTTCTATTCAAATACTATAATAAAGCTAGAACGATGTATAAAAGAAATTAAGCAAACAAAACAAAAAAGAAACAGTTTTTCCCAGACGATTGAGTATTTCTCATTGAATTAATTCAGTTCTCACTTCGCGAGAAAGCAAAAATACATAAAAACTCAAAATATCTATATTAAAAATTACGAAGTATATCTCAAACACTTATTTCCTCGAAGAAATTCCAGAAAGAATTAAGCATGATTTAAATGGCAATAATAAATGAATGCGTTATCTTTGTTGTTTGTTTATTTCTCTACACATTTCTACAATTCAGGACTGGATTTTGGTAATTACCCAGTCAAAAGAGTTCTTTGTGGCGCCGAAATATCATCTGAAACAATTGTTGACGTAGAGAAGTGTTTATCATTTAGAAGCAAGGCACTCATTTAAGAAACGAACAACATGACTGAATGTGACTACTGCTCAAAATGGGTTTCTGTTCATAACTGCCAGTCATGAAAGGAAATTGACTGCTGAAATCCTTCAAATATGCTTAAAGGATTATAAGAATTTCAAGTGGAACTATTTTTCTTCTCTTAGATGATAATATGAGTTCAAAATAAGCACTTCTGGTTGATGAACTTCTTGAAATCAATGTCAATATGTAAACTTAACTTACAAAACAAACAAGTATGTTTGTATAAGCCAAATCTCCTGATTTGAGCCCTGTATTGGATGATTTTAGTTCCCTACAGATATTATGGAACGACTTTAGATGAGTTGTTGCTTTGCGAAATTCTATGGTTAACGATCATAATGCCTTGAAAACCATGTTATTACATGGCGGTATCTCTCTCTCTCTAGAAAATTTCTAATTAACCGTGTTATTAATAGTATGAAACTGAATTTTGATATGTATGTGTTACGGTGAAACACCGAAATCTGGAGAACGTCGACTTTCAGCGGTAAATGTCAACATTCACATAGTCTCTTGGTGTATGTCCGAAATATTTTCCAAATACTCTTATTTCTGACTTACACCGGTCAATGTCGACATTCACCATGTACTAACGGTGAATGTTGAACATATAACAATATTATATTTTCTTCTCCGTAATTCAGTCGCGAATAAACGCACTTGAGACTTGAAATAAGAACTTAAGAGCATGAGAACCTAAAACACACAATACATTCAAAATGAGAAAGGAAAATAATAGAAGTTAAAAACTTAATTATACAGTACGTTCTAAATGAGAAAATAAAATAACAGTAATAAAAAACTTACTAAATTATATGATTCAAACCTTATTTATTGCAACAACTTAAACTATTATTGCACTTTATAACCTCTCTTTTCGACTTACACCAGAAAATATCTGTGATTGTCGACATACACCGGTGAGCGTCCGAATATACAAGAATGTAGTGCAATATTCGATCTTTCACCAACGTATTTGGTGAATGTTAACATTATCCGGTGAAAGTCGACATTTTCCAATTTCGGTCTTTCACGGTAACATATATACTAGTTAAATGAAATCATCTTCCTTATTAACATCAAAAGTTGAGATTTGTGTAGAAGGTATTGACTGATTTTTCTTAAATTTTGTTCTCACATAATATTTCTGGCTAATTTGTTTGAACAATTGATTTTCTTATGTAAAGCTGATTAGGCATGTAAGGATAAGACTACGGATCGCGATAATTAAATCTTTAACCAGAGGAAGGAAATTCTTGCTTCTTTGCTGCCTTTTCAATGTTACAAGATAAAATCCGAAAGCAAACTTTTGATTTTTAATTCTCAATAGACCTTTACATTCTTAATTTTATTTTGGATATTTTCCCTTTATGTCCTAAAAATAGTAACTACTTTTAATACATCGATTTAAACTGCGTCATTTCAAATGAATCAATTTACGATCATATAACGCTGCAATAAAGGTACACTAAAAAAAATAACCCAAAATCTGAAAGGTTTCAGATTTTAAATTATGGCCAAAGGGGCGTCTTTTTAACGTTTTGTGGGTTACCTTTACTTATTAAATATCATGTTCTTTGCACTTAACCCATAAAATTCAGTTCAAAAGCAAAAAGCAAAAAGCAATGTCGCAAAATAATTTTAAAGTGAGCCTATCTTTAGAATTTCCAATACACAATTCCGCGCGCTGGAGATAATTTTTTTTCCCCGTAGAGTGCTGTCATTGCTCGCTTTTAAATGGTTGAGTTTGTTACTCAAAAATTCGTTAAAATGTTTTACAAAATATGAAATCAATAATAAAACAAATTCCAAATTTTGTCTTCCACATGCCCATATTGGTAGGAGGATTACGTCATTCAAAATTCGATGGCTCTATGTACCGTTGTTTTATCAGTATGCGAGAAGCAGATTTTAAATTATTTAATTTATTTAAATATAATGCAGGACTCAAACATTTGGTAGAAATAGCTTGAAAAGTAATTCGCCGTTTATGGTGATTCAACGCAAAATCGCAAAACGAAAATAATAGTCCTTCAGGGACAAAGCCTCTTTGGACTAAAAAAGGGACAGTTCTATATCTCCCGTTCTACTGGGCTGATTGACGAAATTCAAATTCCATTTTTCATGTCTCGAAAGCGCGACGTAGTATGTATATTAGATTTATATATAACATTGTTCTAATATAGATATTTTGACACAAAATCGGAGTTTTCTGAATTGACATGCCAATGTTTTTCCATATTTCAATTCTAAGTCTGAAATTAAGCCTAAATATTGAATTTTAAATTCGGTGCCAAATTTATGGAGAAATTCAAAAATTTATCTTGAAGTATTTTTTTTTTCAGTTTGCGCTAAGATACTTCACTTGGCGATCTTCTTAATATATGGCAACCTATTTTCCTTTCACCTTTTACATTGTGCATGAGCGGGAAAGAGTCAAATCATTCCTACGTTCAAATAATTTTATTAAAGTGCCTAAACCACTTTTGATGTTATTATCACTTTTAATAAATATGTCAAATTTCAAAACGCATCAGTAGATAATTTCCCTTATATCTTCGGAAATTTTGAATATACAACTCCAATTTTTGAAGGTATGCTTAGAAATACATCTACTTTAATATGATGCTAAAAATGTTATAGGTTATAATTCAAAGTTTTATTTTCGAAAAAGTTTTTAAAAAATTATAAGAAATAGGTGAATTTTATTTTGAATGAACCTAAATTTCGATATGTGAAAGGAAGAATCAAATAAGTTTAATAAAAAAAGAGAGATCAATAAATAGATACCAAATTCAATTAACATTGACGTGCTAAACCTTCGAGAGCTAAATGTTTCAAAACTACTCGTGCGATTTTTATAAAATTTGGCAGTTTGGCATAATTCGAGTCGTAGAATCGAAATATGGAAAACAATGGGCATGTCATTTTAGAAAAAGTCCAATTTCGGATCAAAATACCTATATTAGAACAGTGCTATATATAAATCTAATACATATCCTAAGTCGCGCTTTCGAGACATGAAAAACGCAAGTTGAATTTCGTCAACCGGCCTAGTAGAACGGGAGATATAGAACTGTCCCATTTGGATTTTGCGCCGTGTATGTTTTAACTAATCAGCGAATAACATTTGACGTGAAATCAAGAATTTTATAGAGCTAAAAACCTTTTAACACTCTACCAGGCTTACTTCTGTATGAGCCGTATTTGCTTGCTTGCTACTAACACGTGCTCACATCTCTTTTTCCTCCATTGCTTCAAGACTTGTTAAACTTCCAAAAATATGGGAGGAAGATTGTGCAAATAATGATATGTCAATCGATATATATGTATTGAGAAATATTTTATCAAGAAACAAATGATGTTGTATCAATGACTACGTTTATCCTAACATTTCATCATTTTACTAAGCAGTTACGCATTCTACACGGCAGCACCATATACAGCCATCGGCCATGATTAAAATTATTTGTATCTTCTCTCCTTCCATACAGAATTGTTACGCATATATGTACTGTGTTTCGGGGAACAGCAAATTTTCTAAGAATCATTTACCGGAAATTTGACCCATGCATAATTTACTTGCTAGAGTCCGATAAATAAATAGTAATGAAACAAAATATACTAAAAATTCGTTTGAGAATGCTTCTCATTATTTTCTTTTATTTTTCGAAGTTTGAAGAATGCTGGGAAATGCTGAGAATGTATAAAGTTTCACTGGTTGTGTATTCTTTAAATTATCTGAATAATTCACATATACCATTGAGTATTTTGACGCGACCTTGAAAGTTAATAGACTTTAGAGCATTTCGATTTGACCTTGAAAGAACATTTTATGCGACCTTGAATGCATTTTAAGGCGGCCTTTTGCATTAGGTTGCATTTTGATGCAGCCATTTTGACCATTTTGATGTGATCTTGAATGTCAATCAACGATAAAAATTCCAAAAATTTTCAAATTCATGTTTCAGATACAACAAGTTCCATATGAAAATATATAAATGAAAGCGTATATAGTACATAAAAATATATGACCTCATGTATACGAAATTTAAGAACATTCCGATACCAGAAAGTAAAACAAATAGTACTCAAATATTTCACTAAATTATAAAATGTGAGTTACAGAGCTTTGGAATCACGTAAATCTTTTGGAGTTTTTCCTGCTTTAATGCGAGAGAATAAGATAAAATAATCCAGACACAATGCAAAGAAAATTTTATACTGCAATTCTGAAGATACGGAAGTGTATCGAAAAATATTTAATTAAATAAATAGATTTCTAGGAATGTAAACAAAGGCCAGTTATAGTTATTTCAAATTGTTCATTCAATGAAAAGATATTGTAACAATGAATTGGAACGGGAGAATGTATTTTAAAGTAGAAACGTTACTGTAAATTTAAATGATGCATGTTTTAGCCTTGAAACGTAAGACATTATTTGAGGATTACTTTAAATAAATTTACGTGCATTCTTTTAATGATGAAGCAACGTCTGTAGGCTAACGTTATTTACTCAACTGCAAGCCGACGATTTTAAACTTTTTTTAAAAATTCGAATTTGTTCTTCAGCTTAGAATCATTACCATTAATTACAGTCAGGATGGTTAATTTTCTACATTTTTTTCCCTTTTATGACATCCTGAGGTTGGCTTATAAACGACTAAACGGGGTAATTTGTACAAAATATATTTCCAATGTGATTTGTCATATAATATGTCATGTCCTCATTATGGATGGCGTGAATATTGTTTTTATAAATAACGCAGAAACTTCTGCGAATAATGCAATAAAAACATTTGACATGAAACATTAAATAAAACTGAAAAATCTATTAGATTGACAATTCAGAGCAATTCGGTGTATTAATATTTAATAAGTTTACTCTTTCTAAACAAAACTAAGTTTTTATTCTATTCTGAAATTATTTGTACTGGTGATTTTATGTGATTGTCCTCAGTTAGGTAACATAAGAAAGTGCAATGATCAGGAATGTCCTGTTCCCGACATATACAGATGTTAGAGTTTGTCATATTCTTAGAGGAGAAATATATATAGAGAAGTGGCCGTAGCCATATTTCTACCGTAAAAACATGTGCCGAAGACTTTTCTATTTTTAATTTAATTACGCAAAGCACACAAGGGCTATCTGCCTAAGGGAATTGATGCCTTCGTGGAGGACTTTCTAAGGGAAACTGGTTCGTATACTCGTTATACATCGGGAAAACCACCACAACGCCCATGCAGACATTCTGCTAACTCATGCAACCATGCGTGACGAACTCATGCAACCATGCGTATAACAATTCATCCGACAACCATCCTCATAACGGTCCTTCAGTCTACGCCGCTGTTTTTGTATGGTTCCCCCCTTTTTTTAATTTTTTTTTTTTTTTTTTTTAATTTCAGAGTCCAACAAATTTTTATAAATAAATCATTATATTTTTTGCTTTAGTTTTAAAATATGAGCTTATGGAATTGGCTATAAATGGAAAAAACTGGTAAAATTTCTGCGAGAATACAGAATATTGCTACATTTTTTTCTAAAGTGAACAACAAGGAAGTATGTTTCCTCGATAGCCACTACGACCAAGGGTTACCCGAAGAGGAGTCTCCGCAGTTCGATGTCTTTTAAGCGAAAACAGATCGCTGTATAACATCGAGAGAACAGCGCAAATAATTACAGAAATATTTGTAAAGGAATGTATTTATATTTTAATATACCAAGTAATCTTTATTTAATAATTCACATTTTTTTTAAAAATTGCTAAATTAGGTTTTCTTTTCATATGTTGATAATGTTTACAGACATATGATAAATAGTGATAGCTTGAGAAACTTTCTAAATGAAAGCCGGGAAAACCACCACCTTGTCACTCGCTAGATAATTATTATACTTTCATCTGTAAAAAGTTGTCAAATTGAGCCAAGGTGTTTGCGTTAATACATAATTACATTATAATACATATTTAATTTCCAAACAGTTCCATTTGCTAAATTAGTTAAATTTAGTTTTTAAATAGAAATATGCAGAAAATATAAATACCAGTTTTATAAAATATAAATAAATACCAGTTTTATACAATACTGTTAAACTAAGCTAAAATGACATGTTATTTAGACAAAATATCAGACACTAAAATCTTTTACCGAAGAAACTGAATTTATAATTTAAGCCTATGTGGGGGAGTATGTATTAAAATGGCTAATTATGTCGTCTGAAGTTTACCAAACTAGCCTCATGAATACAATATTTTTTCACACCTGAATAGTGGTATTTGTCTTGACATTTATTTTCCTAGCAATGTTATTTATTCTGTTACAAGAAATTTCTCTGTAATATTATTTAAGAAATCGTTCATTTACACATGAAAATATTTTATTTATTATATGAGATTTCTTCAGCTTCCCTATTTCACAAATAGTTTATAAATTCGTATAAATGCAGACCAAACTAAGAAATAGAAATACACCAGAATATCCGCCATGTTGTTCTCAGAAACTAAGCTGAAGTGCTGCTGTAAACAACTATTGCAAATATTTCTTTATACCTTCAGAGAAGTGATAAAAAGTACAAAACAATAAAAATGTAAAACATGTATTTGCGAAAATTTATGCCGTTGATTCTAGTTGTTTTGGCGCAGGGGCAGTGAAGAACTAGATCCAAAATTTTGTGTGGTAATGGTAGGAAAAACAGTAAATTCAGTGCTGCCAGATTTTTTATTTACTTTAGTATTTTCACCTTTTTTTTATCATCTACTTGTTTTGCCTAACAGTACACATTTTTACATTATTGTTTTGCTTTACATTTGCAGTTTCTTCCCCCACGTTGTTCATAAACGTACCGGTTTCGGCCTTTTATCAGCAGTGCCTTTAAGGTGTTGAAGCAAAACGTACGAAAAGGAAAGTGCATACATGTTACATTACAAATGGGCTGACTGTGTGGCGAACAAAATAGGCACATTTTTATATCTTTCTCCTAATCTCCGATGGGATCAAAGGAAAAATGAAAACTGACTATTATCTTATTTTCCTGTCTTGTTTATATATCATTATAAATTACAGCGGAAATGATATAATTTGTAAAATCTTCATTTTTGCATACAACAATTACTGTTTCCTTTAAAACAAATGCAAAAAAATATCCAAAGCTTTCAGATTTTATATTACGCCAAAAGGAGCGTTTGTTTATCGTTTTGTGTGTTACCTTTATTTATTAAATATCACGTTCTTCGCACAACCATAAAATTCAATTCAGCAGCAATATCACAAAATATCTAAAAGAGCATATTTGTAAAATTTCCGATACACAATATCGCGTGCTGGGTACTGGGTATATATATATATATATTTTTTTCCCGTACAGTGTTGCTGTTGCTCGCTTTGAAATCGTTGAGTTTCTTAATCAAAAACTCATAAGTGCTTTACAAAATATGAAATATATAATAAAACAAATTCTAAATTTGGGCTAAAATACCAGATGCCCATATTCGGGTGGAGACTTACGTTATTCAAAATTTGATGGCTCCACGTACTGTTGTTTGGTCACAGTGCGAGAATCATATACACATTCATGCAGATTTTTCATCATTTATTTTTTTAAATACAATACAGGGCTCTACTATTTGGTGGTAGAAATTTAAAAAATAATTCGCCTTTCATAGTGAATCAGCGCAAAATGGCAAAACGAAATTAATAGCCCTTCTAGTTAAATTTCCCCTTTGGACTAAACTTGTAGGTTATTAAATGGGGAATTATATTATGCGTATGCAATACTGTTTTATTAAAATAAGTCAGTATTAAAATAGGCATTTGCATAAATATTGCATTTTTCGCTCACATTGCACTCTAAATGCAAAATAAAAGTCTTTCTGCAAAAGTTTGAATCGATATTTCGTAAATAACTTCCTTAACACAATACACCTTCCTACTCTAGCTCTATCGATCAAATCAGTTGATGTGGTTAATTTGTAGAAAGATAACGCACAGGAAGTTTATCGGCTTGTGGAAAAGGATGGTTTCATGGAGCATTTATTTTATGGGAAATTGGATTGCATTTACTTTACACAAGAGGAACCTACGAAAGCTCCCATGTAGCGGACATACTAATGGGTATTCAACTAAATCAAAATACTAGCGTTTATTGATTTCATCCGTCGGCCGTTGATGAGTTCGTTTATCTTACTGATGGCTTATGGTTTAAGGTGGAATTCTGCATGTACACAACATTATACTTCTTTGTAAAAGTTGAAAAAATACATGAAGTAAAAATGAACTAGGTGAAAGCTCATGTTAGTGGTATAGACAACGAGGGGGGCCGACATGCTGGACAAAGAAGCTGCTATAGGGAATACCAAGGATGCGCTTGACATTCAGGCATAAAAAAGAATTTTTATTCGTAAAATAAAGGATTTTTATTATGACAACTGGAAAGAGTAATGGAACATTTCAGGAAAAGGAAAAAATTATCTTATGAACTTTGAAGTTTCTAGAAATATGAATTGATCATAAATAACCTTGGATGTTCGCTTTCCAAAATACCTGTAAACATTTAATTTGAAAAATTAATAATCTTTGCAATTTTTGCAGTGCCGAAGACAATGTCCGACATTTCGTTAAAGACCGCATATTTTTGCAATGTGCTAGGTAAGAACACTGCCACAGAAATAAATCCTATTGCACTACAATGCATTTAAATTTGCAAAGGGGTTGATGAGTTGTATAAAAAGTAACAGAACATTATCTGGAGTTTTGAAATTGTTTCTGAGCATTCGTCTTTTTGTGTTGTGTGAATGGTGTTAACCATGAGGCTAGAAGGGTTGCAGCTCCCTCTTTTATTACATTACATAATATTAAACAACACTATACGCTAAAAATATGTAAAGGATAAGCTGATCAATAAAGACTAATTTTGAAAATTTAGTCAAGAAGGAATCTGAATGATAAGAGAAAGCAAAGAAATTGAAATTAAAAATGTGGGCTGAATGTACAGTTTGAGGAAGCGATAACACAAAAAGCGTTAATAAAAGTAAATAACTGAAGTTTCAGCTTGCAAGAAATTGAAAATTCGATGAATCTTGTACATTATTTCTCTACTGAGATCAAGGAATTGAACGGCTGCCGATGCATGTTGCATTTCGAACTAATAATTTAACGCTTTTCCAGTCGAGCATTGATTCGGCTGAAAAGGCTGCTCTAGAATGGGCGGGGGGAGATAAATTTGGAACTCTCCAACGCGGAGTGAATTGGTGCTCGTATGCGAGTCTGGATAAATTATATCTAAAGCTAGACCCGTATAAATATAGTGTCTTCAGCGCGCACTGTAAGACAATATTTCTAAGTTTCTGTAGCATTTACAAGTTCATTTGTACGACGAAAAATGTTTCAAAAAAAAAAAAAAATCTGAAAGTTTTCAGGTTTTAAATTACGTCCAAAGGGGCGTTTCTTTAAAGTTTTGTTTGTTATCTATATTTATTAAATATCATGTGTTCTTTGCACTTAAACCATAAAATTCAGTTCAATAGCCATGTCGCAAAAGAATTTTAAAATGAGCATACCTTTAGAATTCCCGATACACAGTTCCGCGAGCCAGAGATAAAAAGTTTTTTTTCTGTAGAATTTGCTAGTGCTCGCTTTTAAATTGTTGAATTTGTTACTTAAGATTTCGTTAAAGTTTTACAAAATATGAAATCGATAGTAAAACAAATTCCAAATTTTAAATTTGGTCTTCCACATGCTGATATTCGTAGAAGGATTACTTCATTCAAAATTCGGTGGCTCTATGTACCGTTGTTTTATCACAATGCGAGAAATATACTCGTACATACATTTATGCATATTTTTCATTATTTTATTTCTTCAAATATAATGCAGGACTAACATTTGGTGGCAATAGTTTGAAAAGTGAAAGGAGCATTTAAAGTGATTCAACGCAAAATCGCAAAACGAAAACAATAATCTTTCAGGGACAAAGCCTCCTTGGACTAATAACAAAATTTGATGTTAATATTTTTGCTTGCTACATCCTAGGAAATCTGATATCTTGAATTTAAGATAAAACTCAATAGAAGAGGAATTTCGCTTAAAATTTATTCGAAACTATGTTTAAATAAAGTAATAGTAATGCTATCCAATATACAGCCAAACATATAGATTTCACTGCAAATACCTGTTAAATATTAAAGGAAGCAAAAGTTTCCTTACGATGCTGAGAATCAATCATTTTGACGAATTTGTTTGATAATGGAGAATTTTGAATTCCTGATAATCCATTTTTAGGTAGAATTTCGTTTAGCATTTGTAAAAAAATATATATGGTATTATTGAAATTGCTCTCAAATATAATAAACCAGTTTCAAGTGCGCAGAGACGGTTTTTTTCTCAGTGTTATATATTATCATTCGCACTGTTCTGTTATCGGGACCGCCAAGAAACAAGCGGTCCGGCGAAAAATTCCAAGCGTAAAAATAATCGCCAAAATACTTAAATTACGATAAATAAAATACGATACGGACAAGTTAAAGAAAATTCGAAAGGGAAAAAATAAGACGATATTCGTAAAATTAGAAATTTTTAATGTAAATTAAACAACTTGCCAAAGCAAGCATAAAAAATTAAATTTAATTTTTTCTTATTCTTTTAACTTATTCCATAATTTTTTAATTTAAATGCTATGAATTACATGGTCCCACGTTATTAGCAGCAGAGAGATTAGTTTCGCAACCCACTTTTGTGGCAGAATCTCTTTTCAAATTGTTGCGACCAAATGTTATCACCATATAATATTTTTAAATGTTTTCTCGCATTGTGGAAAACGACGGTACCTTAGATCCATCAAATTTTAAATCCTCGTAGTTCTCCACCTGAACATGCGCCCCTGAAAGCTGTCATTTTGAATTTCGAATTTCTATTTATTTCATATTTTGTACAAATTTTATTAAATTTTGATTAATAAACGTAGAAATCTAAAAGCTAGCAGTGGCAGTATGTTTGGAATAAGACATTTTTATCTCGAGTTCGCGATACTGTTATCATTCGGAAAAAGTTTAAGATATTTATCTTTCAATTTTAATTAACAAGCGGCTATTTGAAAGTAATGTTTGTCACTACCGAAAATAAAATACTTTTAACTTCCATGGGCCAGCGTGTTGCTGCTATTTAGTAAGGTCTAAGATATGTAAATTTCAAATTTAAAGGGGAAGATTACTGAGCAACAAACTAAGCAATTTGAAAGCAATAAACACAGTTCTTAGTATTATTTTTTCTGCATTTTAAAATGACCGTTTAAAAAAATGCGCGAAAATTGTGAGATGCGTAATTAGGACATTTTTTTTCAGGAAATGACACTTACTCATTCGAATATTGGTGTATTTAATTATGGCAAAGCACACTAGGGCTATCTGCCTAAGGGGAGGGATGCCTTCGTGGAGGACTCTCTAAGGGAAACTGGCTCGTTTACACGTTACACATGGGGAAAACCACGAAAACACCCATTCAGCCGGCCGGTTCGCGGGAATCGAACCTCGGACCGGACTACCAGTGTTCAGCGACTTTACCGCTCGGCCGCTGGTGGGCCCATTCGAATATTGATACGAGTGCTAATATTTAACACTGCGTCGGAAATACTACATTTTCGGTTATGCTACTCTGAAAAATTTTGCAATTTTAATGCTGAATTAAGGGTAATTTAAGTGTGTAATTTAAGAAAGAGAGTTTTAAAAATGAAGCTGAATGTAAAGAAAAAAATTGGAAGAGAAATTATGTCTGCAATATTTTTGCAACACAATTCTATGTTGAAGATTTATAACAAAAATGTAAACTAATTAAGTGCTTTTAAGAATCTTCAAGGTACCAATGAATAAAATGTTTCCGGAAGAAAAGAATTTTTTGCAACAGTTGCTAGTAACGAGGCTATTTTCCTATTTTTTTTAAACGCACAACAATAAAAATATTCAATCAATTGTTTAAGAAATTCTTAACTTATTTAATCATATTTAACTTATTATTTTACACTATACTTATTTATTATTATAATTTAATTATACACTTTAAGTTCAAATGAACAATGTTGTATATATTTTATTGCATGCAAAATTTACTAAAATGAAATAAAAATTTTGGATTTTCCCTTTATGGGATAATATAGGCCAAACAGTTTTCTGTGTAAGAATATGAGCGCCAACTGAAACTTTCCAACAAAAAAAAACATTTTTGTCCTTATTTATGTATGTTAACCTGCAGATTTTCGGGTTACAAATAGCGGCAATAAACTTGGCTTAAGTGATTTTCGGCATATAGCATGATATCCTTTGAAAGCCATCCACAAAATTATCCTTCCCTTTAGGGAGATAGCCCGAGTGTGTTTTCTAGTGTATTGTCATATTCTAATAAATCCGGTCCATATTTATTTCAGAAAATTAAAGAAAATAAAATCAGAAATAATAAAAAAAAAATTCACGTTGGGGGGGAGAAAGAAAAACTACATAACTTTTTTTGTTATTTTTATTTAACATAAAGCTCTCTTATAACAGTGTTCTTATTTTCAGATTATAAAGAAAAAAATGATAAAAATTAAAACCTGAAAGGATTTCGATTTTAGCAGGCGCCGAAAAAAAAGTTGTTTTAAAGTACAACATACTTTATCACTAGATATTGCAAGTACAGTTGCTGCAGGTGGAATAGCTAAATGTTTTATAAGATACTAGATGAATATATATTGATACTAACGCCCACCTGCGGCCGAGCGGTAAAGTCGCTGAACACTGGTAGTTCGGTCCGAGGTTCAAATCCCGCGAACGGGCTGGCTGCATGGGCGTTTTCGTGGTTTTCCCCATCTGTAACGTGTATACGAGCCAGGTTCCCTTAGAAAGCCCTCCACGAAGGCACCCCTCCCCTTAGGCAGACAGCCCTCGAGGCTTTGCCGTAATCACACACATAGAGATAGAGGTATTGATACTAACTTCAAAGTGAATAATATTCGTATGAAATTCAAAGTGAATAATATTCTTCATCTATACTTTTAAATCGCTTAGCATTCCAATCCATAACGGGTAGATTCAGTTTGAAAGATAAGTATCTTTCATTTTGCTGAATGACAACATAACTATGAAAAGAATGCATTTACACTGAATCAACGTAAAATAATTTTTCGTGACTAGTAAAAGATTTTATAATGACACGGCTGTTCTATTTTAAGACCACCCCAAATGAAGGAAATATTCGTGTTTGGTATGATGTGAGGAGATATAAGTAATCAAAGCTCTTCTTTTTAAAAATATAAAAAGGAAAAACATTTAATTTTGACAATAATTGATTTTTTAATAAGTATTTTACATTTTAATTAGATAATTTATCAGAAAATTAATAATTAACATTTATTTCTCATAACTTATGGAAGTTAACCTTGCACAAAACGGCAGTTTGGAAATCAATACCATATGCAAGTTAATACACATTTCTTAAGTGAGTTTAGTTGTTTTTGAAAGGTTAAAAACAATTTTCTACGCAACTGTATTAATGTAAGCAATATAGCTGAAAAAGGAAAAAAATAGAGAATTTAAATCGCTTTAAATTTCAATTGTTATACCACCCTAATACAAAAATAGTTAAGCTAATCGTTAGCAGGAAGCATATTTGTTATAAAAATCTTAAACCAATGAATGTTTTAATGGTTACGTTATTTCTCTAAAGCAACTCTGTATAAATTTAATCTAAAATATTTAATAAATTATTGAAAAAAGAAGTATAACATACGTTTAAAACGTCTACGTAACTGGATTTATTTCAAATTATAGGTGGTTATTTTTCTTCGTATGGCAACAGATTTTTCTTTTATCCCCTGCATATAGAGTTTTTGAACTTGCTTAAAATCTTTGGCTTAGTTATCCGTTGTGCTAAATGATCAAGTTGCGTACGCCTATCCTTAATGCTGAAAATGAACAATGCTGCTCAGATGTTGTATGTGTTCCGTCACTTTGATATACACATGAGTGAAATGACGAATGAAAGAATTATCTATGCTATGCTCCATCCCTGTTTCTTTCCTCTTTCACTTTCTGAAACTTTTTGTACGTACTTCGCGCACTTTTTATGTGTTTCGAAAATGCATCCAATAAGTAAGAGGCAATTTCACCCTAAATATAGTATATCACAAATCAAACGCATCGTGTAAGTATAAAAACGAAGTTTTTATAGCAGTTGCAAACTCCCAAAATGTTTCTTATTTAACAAAAATATTAGTAAGCCCTAAAACAATACAAAATATACGTTATAAATCCCAATACTCTGTAAACCTTCAAACGTATGGAAACATATATGTACGAGTATTTAAATGATATATCACCATATACCATTATTATGGCATTAATCTGGATATTTTCCGAAATATTAAGGTGAACAAAAAGTTTTCAGTGTTTTATGCTGTTGGTGTAAATGTTAAATTATTTGAAAAAATAAACACATACCTCAAGAACGCAAAACGTTTATATTTAAAATGCTTTGTACATATATCGACCATATTTAAAAAAATGCTTTGTTGCTGAATTTTAATAAATTTGATTTATTCAGAACCGTACTTTATATTGGCTACAGTAAGAAGATTAAGTTCCACATGCACACACAAAAGTGTGTTTTAAAAAGTCATGCGTAAAATGTATTTCGCTTAACTATCATGCATTTAAAACCGCTTTAGATACCAGATCTGTAGATGATATCGCACAGAAAATATTTCATAAAATGAAACAAAAATATTCATATGTTCTTATGTTTTTATGTAACATTTATCACAAACAAATGTTATATAAATGAGAAATATTTCTTTTCAGCAAACAAAACATTAATAACACGTGGAAATACTAACGATAACTACTAAATAAAAGCAATTTTCTTTTACGAAATATAAACAACACTATGATACTAAACTGTTTGAAAATGAATAAAAATAGTCAAAATCAACATTTTTAAGCCGATATGTTCCTTTAAAAAATAAAATTTTAGGATCTCATTTTATAATAACTTAAATATGTCACCGAATTATTCATTAAACATGCAAGGGAATTCTCCTAATTCTGATTATTTAGATTATCTTAATTTCATAATTATTTTCTATTACAATAAATCGCCGTCCATAAATAAAAATAATCCACTGGAAAACAACTGAAGTTCATTTACAGCACTTAATTCTCTGAAAGCATATGTATTATAGTAAAATAAGTTACCATATGAATGCTTTATATTTCTCTGTTTGAAAAATTTGCTGGTATCCCTAGTCATTGTTTTCTTTAAGAAAAGAATTAAAAAACTAACAAACGTACCTGTTATTGCAGCTGCTGTGCATATCATTCCATAGAACAAAAACAGCACAGTCTTGCTGTAACACCACATTGCAGAAGCAAATAAAAAAATCACACTCTTCCGTTAATATATCACACCACTACTTAATTTTAAATCGTGCACACACTCCGCCACTATCGAGAGAAAACCGGCAATTTTTTTTTCAATCTAATAAATCCAATAGTATATTTAAAATTCTTGCAGAAACAACCAAAACAGACTCAAGACAAGCCAGAAAATTTCCAACCAGTTGAACCAATATCTCATCTTGTCAAAGAGTAGATCACAGCTTTTCAATGGAAGCCGTGCCTTTTCTGTGTAACCGATAGGAGATGGTTTACGCAGTCCTTTTGAAAGCAGAACTGCTTCAGTTTTACTCTGTGGTCCATTTTCCGAGCTTTGCCGGTCGTCATAGGGTTACCCAAGGCCGTAAGTATGTGTTCGCCAAATACTCGCCAAACAGATTTGAACTTTTCCTTGCTCTTGCACATCCTTGGCTGATATTTGGCGAAATGCAAAGGAAAATCTACTTCCTTCTTTAAGGTTAGTTTCAGACATGCTTAATTTTATTCTTTAAATGATACAAAAATCAATTATTAAATTAGAAAATTGTAAAAACAGAGCAAAATTCTTCTAATATTAAATGTCAAAAAAAAAAAAAAAATCCGTAATTATAACATTTTCCACGAAGCTGTTTCTCTCACTAAGAGGAAGAGATCGTTGCATGATTGTCATAAGTAATTAATCAAGGATAAAGTTTTATAAGTAAAAAATAAAAAATAAATGCATTCCGTAAACTATAGCCGAAAATAAATATTGTGGGAAAAAGTCAGAATTAAGCTAAATATTTTTCATGTAAATATAAACTTTGTGTTACATAAAATAGTTCTATAAAATGTGTAAGGAAAATCATTATATATGTAAATTAAAGTTTTGGTGTTATTAGTTAGTTTATTTTCTATGTTAAGCATTATTAAAAAGATAGTATGTAATTTATTCAAAATACGATTCGTTATTAATTAACAGCAAATTCAGTTTCTGTGTAACAAATTGATAGTAAATTAAATGCACTGAAAATTTGAGTTAAAAAAAAATAAATAATCTGTTCAGTTAAAATCAATCATCAGTTTATCGTGTCTACACAGAAATCAGTTATGTGGATGAAACTTTTTTTATCCTCTATTCAGTGTCCCCCCCCAGTGCAGTCACAAGTCGTCGTAGACTTTGGCCACTGCTAAGGCCGAAAGTGGTATTTATTTATTATGTGTGGGAGGGGCCTAATACGTGGATCACCGTTGCCTCCAATGAAGAGACAGACAATTTACATCCATGACTTCTTCGGGATTCGAACCGAGGTCTTTCGGTACGGCAGTCAGGGTCACTAACATTTTTCTCATCTGGGCGGCTCTGTTTAGCTATAAAGCAACCGGATAGAGGATGTATTTATTTTTCATATTTAACATTTATTAATATTTTCTCTTCCCTAAAGTTTAATCTATCTCTAAATCACTTCAGATAATTAGCAAAATATTTAATTTAATTCATGTGTTAATTTTTAGAAAAAGAAAGCTAAGTACCTTTTGCTAAATAAACACTCTGATGTCAGCTAATACAGTATCATAAGAACAAAATAATAAAATGCATTTAAATTTCATCCATAATTGTTAGAGCCAGCCACTTAAATAGAATAACAAGTACAATACAACAGAAATGCATTAGAGTGTTTGCCTTTTAAAGAAATATAATAGGATTAAAAGAAAGAAGAAAATTCTGAAAACAAGATTAAAAGAAAAACAGAAGAGCTTCCTTCCAATGAAACCTATTTCTTTAGCTTAAAGAGTTAATTTCTCCAACTAGAAAGACTTAATAATTTTAAAACAGCTTCGATATTTTTCAAATAAAAGCACCCAGTCTCATGACGCTAGTTTATTCCAAACTATGTGTTACGTGATAAAAAATATGCATGTGAATTTTAAAAGTAAGCTTAAATTTTTCAAAACTAAATGTGGACTGAGTAAATTTAAATAGCTCACATTTGTTTTCGGACACGTGTTTTCAATTTTATTTGCAAGTATCAATTACGATATATTAGTAAAGTTAATTTCTTTTCATTTCAGAAAACTATTAATTATCTTTTTTAAACCTTCTTGTTTTGAAAAGAAGACCATTCAGATATCTTTAGCAAATAGATCAATTTATTAGAAAAGATCAGAAAATGAACTCGCATAAGTATTCGGACTCTCTCTCTCTCTCCTGAAAGTTTGTAACTAGATTTCTGAAACACCCTATAAAGTACATGGAAGATCTCTCAAGAGTGGAGAATAATCACTTAATCACTGAATTAATATTAAAAATTATGCCGAAAATCTCTGATTTTTATTATCTGCAGATGTAGCTTTCTAAGGCGCAAAAATAACATATAAATAAATAACACTTTTTTCGTAACAAAAAAAAAAAAAAAAAATATTTATCCATCAAGATGGTCCATGACATTACCCGAGTTAACTCGGGCTTCAATGAAGTAGCCCCCCCCCAAAAAAAAAATGTGCAATTTGGCCAAAAAGTAATACAGAGTTGTCTAGGTAATAAGAGCTAAATTAAAAATCAAATGGATTTTACGATCTAGAAATGTCATTGACAGTACGGTACAGTCTGAAATATGGTGTAACAAATAGCGGCACATCACAGTGTCTGGACAATAATACCGCCATTACCGCCGGAGAGTATTCACTCAGAGCGAGTAATACCAAAATCCGCTTGGACCCCTTTTCCAGCTAAGGAAACAAGTGCGTGACAGAGTGTCGATTGCCACACGATATTACGGGTGATGGCATTAAATATCCGTAAAATTTTCAGCCCCGAGTTAACTCGTTCATAGGAAAATGTAAACTGCATCTATTCTCGAGATATCTCGGGCGCGGTTGTTAAGCAGTTAATATATCTAATATATTAAATAATAATAATGGAAAATGGACCACGGCTTCATTTTTTGAATTAAAACGAAAGCTTACAGTTTTGCATAAAAGAATCCTTACTCATGATAATATTTTCCAAAACTTGCAGTTTTTAGAAGCACCGAAAGTTTTCCTACATAGAAAAATATCTTGTGTATCATGTCATTTCTACTCCACGCATGTGAGATGCATGAAAAGCCCTTTTCGGAATCAAATCGTTCTTCTGACCAAATACCTGAAATTTTGCACAATGTGGTATGTAATATTCATTAAAAGTGTTGGTAGTACTATAACGCTTTGATGAAATTGGGTATAATTCCTATCAAACTACAGTCTATATTAATTTGTTTTCGTTGGTTTTAATTCTTACGTTTTATTTCCATATTTGTTTAACAATATACCATAACATTCATCAGCCTCATGATATTTCTAGCATGAATAAATTCTGAGAATACTGTTGGAAATTACATTTTCTAAATAATAAAATAATTATTCGTAAATATATCTCCATTTTAATCATAAGGAGAGTTCTCGTCAGATTCGGAAATTCGTAACTTTAAACACTTAGCCATTAGTGCAAAAATAAGCACACTTTTAACCTAAAAACAATGATATGAAGCCAATATAAAGCAATTGCAATCGAATTAAACAATTGAGAAGATAACTCCAGAGAAGCAGTTTTTTGGAACTGCAAAATTGAACTTGAAGGAGGCATTATAAAAGGTAAACTCTCTTCTGGAAACAAAGCTTAAAAGCCTTCAAGGTGGCGTAAAGGATCATAATTTGAAATACGTTACTTAGTTTAACTACTCTTAATTTTCTTTTCTAGCAGAAGGAAGAGTTTACATATGGTGACATTTGGCAGTGACGCTTCATTATTTGACAACCTGGTTCCAGTTGTAAGACATGAAAGTCGAAGAGATGGTGAGGAGACATTTTTACTGTACCATTTAGGACTTTTATGTAATTTTGACCGCTCGGGTAGCAGCTGAGGTTGACTGAATAACATTACGCATCCAATGATGCAAGCAATATTTCCTGATGCTTTAGGCTTTGGGCGAATAATAACCCAGTGCATGCAGTAAAATAAGACCAAATCTCATTTTATGAAGATGAAGACACTATAAAACTGTTACCCAAATGCCCCTAGTCAACATCTCTCATTATACAAAATTTATAGTCTCTCGAGAGGAACTGCGAGCATTATTCCCATCACTTTCATAAATGCGAGAATTGTAAGTGACTTTAACAAGATAAAGGATAAACTATGTCTTTATATAAGCAAATATACACACTTATTTAACAACATATTCCTACTATTTAAATTATTTTCGATTGAATTAATGTGCATTTGCAAAAGAATTTATGTATATTTCTCTCCTCTCTATTATGTGATCTATCCATGTTAACATAATCTATCCATGTTAACATCTATCCATGTCAAATATGCATTGTCTTTATACTTAGAGATAAATTTAATAGTAGTAAATTTTATAGGACTTAAGACTATATTAATACATTTTATGGACTTAAGACTATAATAATACATTTTAAATTTTATGATGTCCCGTAAGTTACTACCTTCATGACGGATAATCAAGCAACTGTTTATTGTTTTATAAGGCATTTCTCCCGCTTTCTTGGCATGCCTTCGTGGTGTGGTGGTCTGCATGCTGGGTGCAAATTCCAAGAGGTTCGTGGTTCCATTTCCGGCGAAAGCGTTTGCTCATTTTGCATCTCTCCAAGTTCACTAACGTCTCTATAGTTTATTGGATTTGTTATAGAAGTTATCGCTCTTTGTGCGCTTTGGTCTTTACATTAGATATTAATGAAGAGAGAATATAACCTATTATATAGTGATCTATATTATGTTGGAAAATGGTCACTGATCAAGGGCATCATGAAACTCAGAAAGAAATAACAATTTGCTTGTACTTCTTCAAACGATTCTTAAATTCCTCTGTATTTTTCATGACAGCCAGGCTTCAAAACATGACATTTGTTACTTAGGGAATAATTTTAGAATATATAAAATAGATCGAATTGTGCTTATAGAGTATCACTTGAAAGTCTCGAATGCTACCGAAAAACGGATTTAAAAGACTATTGGTAACTTATAATAAATTTCAAAATCTATATGTTTAGTAAAGCGCAATGCTCGTATGCTCCAATTTCGCTGTATAAAACAATAAAAATTGAATTTGAAATTTATTAGCTTAAAATTAAGTTCCAAGTGGGGCGGAAAAGTACAGTTATCCTTATTAATTGCTAATCTTCTCTAAATTTTGTCAGAGGTTCCCACATCGCCACATTACTATAAAAAACATTTTAGTAATGTGGCGGTAATAGTATTTTATAGTAATTTGTCAAATATATTTCTGCCATTTGTATACTGAGGTATTTCCAGGTATGTTTATGCAGTTTCTCTGGTTTACTAATTTCCTGAACCTTAACTACTTTTCTTCCTAAACTAGTAATTTTAATAAATCTGAAAAGTTTTTGTAGCTTTGTTAGAGCAAAAATCAAATCTCTCTTTGCTAACTAAGAACTAAAATCCTACAAATATAACTAAGTACGGGACTCATTTTAACTATACCCTTCCATAATTATTTGATTTTCAGGTACATTAATAATGTTGGGGAAAAGTAGGAAAAACTTATATTTTAATTACATACATTTATAGTAACATATATTAGTAGTATAAAAATGGGCGTTCTGCGGAGGTGGATCAGTGGATCAGGGGGCGTGGTCAATGACATCACAGAGGGCGGGGCCAAAGGCAACGTCATCACACTAGGAGGCGTGGTTTCGAGTGGAGTTGAGTTGTTGGTAGACTGCTGGTTGAGTTGTAGACCTCCTGCTTTTCATTTAAAGTTAGTTTTTTTAATTTGGCAACGGAGTCATGGGGACCTCTAGGGACGAAAACAGAAAATAATCTATTTTAGAAGTTTTTTTTTAAAAAATGTTCTATGATTCAAAATATAGGATCGAACCCTGAAACAAAATATCTCACCAGCTGAGTAGTTTGAAGATTTTAACCACTAAGCTGACGGGATACATTCAGATTCAGGTAAAAAAGTCTATTTAAGAAAATGGAATTTGAATCGACTCATCAATTTATTCGGATACTTTTATCCTTTCTAGTTTTTCATGAAACTTTAAATTATTTCTCAGGTTTTCTGTTTCATAATAACATATTCATTTACTGTCATATTTTTTTTAATACTTAACGTTTCTAATTTGTAATATTTTATTTAATTTTCACATACTAGTTTTTTTCATACCTTTCATAAATTTCAGCATACCCTGATTTTTAACTTATATATTATATTTTACAAACGTTACCGCACATGCTGTTTATTTGTTACACTACTTAATTTTAGATGCAATTTCACACTTTTTTTAACGTTATAATGTTCAATATATTCTGAATTTTAACTTCATTTACTTTTTTTAAACCATTCTAGCATTCTATACACACTTTAACTTAGTGGTATGAAATTGTATTTAAAAAGAAACGTTTATTTTTCGTGATCTTAGTTCTTTTACTAACTTTTCTACAGAATTTCTAATTTCTTTCACGTGTTTAACAATATCTTCCTTACATTACCGAATATTTTTTAAAAAAACTTAAGTCTATAACTTTTAATTGCTTTTCTTACGTTCATGATTTCCCTTCTGTGTTTATATTTCTTAATTCTAGTTTAACGTATTTATTATAATGTTTTTATTTCTGTCTCATAACTCGTAATTCCAACATTTTATCCCTTTTTATTCATTTTAACGATATGGATTGTTTTCATTTACTCCATATTCAAATATTCCCTTACAATTTTTATAATACTTGTTTTATTCCTCGATCATAATAGATCATCTACAGGTTTTACTCAGAAATTTCCATTCACAACTTTACAGTTTAATACCATTTATATCTAAATGTATTTCTTTCTCATATAGTTTTATGGTCTTCAAAGTTTCTAACATCATGTTTAGTTTTAAATCCCGATTACCTTTAAGTGTGTTGATAATTTTCATTTCTAATTTTACAACCACGTTCAGTGTTTCATCCACACATACCAAAATATTTCTTACATTTTCTGATATTTAGTCTATGTCATATTTCAGTACTTCAAATGAATTTACACTGCTCACACTATTATTTTTCATGTTTTAGAGACACTAACTATACTAATTTTACTATTTTTCCTGCACTAATTGCATCTATGTCAGCACTCATGATAAACTAGCAATTGTTTTGCATCACATGCATAAAGAAATTCTTAAAACCAGATTTTTTAAATATCGTACTCAAATTACTGTTTTCCAGATGGGAATTATCAGTATTCTTTGGTTTTACTCTGTTACATCTTTTTAAATTTTAACATCTTACTTTTAATTCTAACATACATCTTTTAAACAGATTTTTCTTTTAATGATAACCTTACCTTATTTGTTCAAATTAATTCTTTCATTCACCTTCTTTGCTACCTTTCAGTACCTTCATAATTCACTATGCAAACGCAATGTCTTTCACTGACATTCTGTTTAATAATACCACAAGTTTCCTTAATTGACAAAAAGCGAATTATTTCTCATTTCAAAATAGAACTACTATATTTTTGCACAAACATTACCTTTATCCATTCAAGCCACCCCTTAACCTGTAACTGACGTAGTGATAGGAAAGGAGATTCTTATCATATGCTCTTTCGACATTTGAGGTTTCTAGAACTTCTTTGACAAGTATATCAATACCATCAGAAAATATACTTAACACTTTTACCCAGTTTAAACGCAACATACTGTTATAAGAATGGTTTTAGTTAAATTTATAACACAAATAAACGCATTTTGTGTTAAATAGGCATAAACATTTAGATTCAGAATATTTCTTTTTATTCCGATGTAAGACTTGAATTTCATTCATGATACGGATTGTCTCTTTATTTTCTTTTTGTTTACCTTACACTAATAGAAAATTTTTATTTTACAAGTTCAGCTTTTAATGAAATAGAAATAAAAACTACGATACACCTGCTGTTTTTAAGAAAAGGAACTTTCATATATTTCTGGAAATGTAAATGCTTTTAGAGTTTTCTTTCAATAACGTTGATTTTCATTACTTTACTAACTTCAATAATTCTCTTATTAGCTAATATGAATGAAAGAAGATTGTCAAAAATGTGACACAGTATAATTTTTACGAACATACATACCTTTACCAGCATACAGATATTACCGATTGAAATGAAGAAAGATACAGATATTTTACTCCAATCTACATTAAATTAAAAAAAATATTTAAACTTTCATACATTCCAAAGAATAAACGAAAACTCAATAGATATTGTCATGTTCGTATATATGAGATAAAAGTTTTATGAATGGTATTTAAAGTAATGCTTAGAACTTCATAAAAGCGAACATTCACTATGTTAATACACATATCATCAGTTATTTACATTAATCAATGTAATATTAATCATTACATATACTATATGCATATATATTTAAAGTTTAATTGTCTTACAATTGAATAATTAACTATTGAGAGAAAGAGGTTCATATCTTACACTATTTAATTCACATGGAACAAATTTTTCCATCAACCACATTGAACCACGTTTATTAAATTCGCCAAAGCTCTTTTATTTCTGCATTTTCACACTCACGACACATTTTAAATGTAACTATTGATTACCATTTCAAACACCGATATCATAACTCAGTGTAAAACTACATCATAACTCATTTTTTCCCTACTAACTACAATTTTATATGTTCAAGAAGTACATCTAAGACATGATCATTTTCTATGTTCTAGCAAATCGATTCAATTGCGAACATACTATTAAGACTTGCGATTTTAGAAGACTTGCATGTATTAACGATGTCAACGTTTCTTCGTTTTTGTAAGATTCGCATCAAATCATGTCGCATTCGAATGTGCTGTAAGAGATCACTTTTTCTTTTAAACACTTGTAAACAATGCAATTTATAAGAAGAGAAGTATCATGCTGTTTCAAAACATCATCATCAGCATATTTCTGTTTCTTTTGACACCGGCAACATTTAAAAAAAAAGTTTCGTGAGATATTCTTCAAATTCTGTTTTACTTGAAAAAATGTCCGAACTTTCAATACGATGTAAAGTTTCATATTGTTTTAAATTCTTATGCTCACTAAATATTTTTTATCACGATTTACTCTTAAAAGTAACTTTATAAGTTTTCATATCCTTTTTACATGAAAAGAACTTGTGATTATTCACTACAAAATTCTAAGGCGACTTTTCAAACTACAAACTTAAATTTCTTAGGACATACTCTACATCTGATGTTTCTTTCATGAGATTTCAAATATCTCTTCAGATTGCTCGTATTCAAGAAACCTTACAAATATATCACATAAGTTCAGCGAATAATCGCTTCATAAACTCTTAAATTTTCAACACGAATGAATCACTTGAAGCATATACTGCACTGTAAACATACAATACTTAAAAAAATTGTTATAAAAAATAAAAATACATTCATTTCCCCAAGAAGCTTTTCTATTTAAATACATTTATTTATTTCCAAAGAACAAGTTTCTGTATTATACATAAAATATACTTAGAATTTTCTTTCATTAGTTAATATCAAATTAACAACAATATCCATTTACTGATATTTGATATACATGTTTGCTTTAAAATTAAAACTAAAATTTCAATATATTTCTATTAAAAAAAACATAATGAAAAAAAAATACTCATAACATCAACCAAAGACAGAAATTTAAATAGAATAGCTGTACTTATATTAGTGCATTTTTATAATCTTCATAACATTTCGATTCAAAAAACCTCTTACAAAATAAATGAAACATTTTTTTCTGCCTTAAAGAATCTCTTATATTTTTAAAATTAATACATAAAAATATATCTTCACCAATATATTTAATTCTGTCCTCAACACTTATTATAATGCAATCATGTCTTGTTTGTGAAGGATGATTTACAATGTAACCTTCGCATTTATATAGCTTTTTTATCACTGAATTTAATTCAGTTTTGATAGAGTTTATGAGTTCTTTAAAAAGTTCATCATCATCACTTATCATATCCGAACAATTGTTTTTACATTTGATTTGCAACGGTAAAATAATTTCAAAAATACTTTTATATAAAGTATTAGATACATCAGGAATAATTTCTTTCAATTTTTTTAAATATCACAGTTTACTTTTAGGTATGTAGGTTTTAGTTTAAAAGAATTTTCATCTTGTTTAAAAACTTGTTGAAAAATACACTCACCTTCTTTGTTGAAAACTACCAACTCATTATTGCAAATGATGCTGGCACTCATATAGACAAGATTAAATTCATATATTTTTGAGGAAAATTCTTGCCATGTTGCAGGAGTTATAACAACACCGCGTGTAGTAGGGTATAATATTTTATTTTGTTCCACACATTCACGTAGATGAATGTTCATTCTGTTTTCAAACTGATTTATTGACACAAAATATCCCCAACCAAGAGTCCACTGTGCAATCAACTTCGAACTTTCTTTTTTCTGTTCTCGATTATTCGGCATGAAGATATTTTCAGGAACAGACTTCATATAGTGGGCAAACCAGTCATCCTCTGGAAGTTCATCCTCATTATCTTCCAAGCGTCGTTTTTTAATTTTCGAAATTTTTATGTTTCGGAATGTGATACTAATTCTAGGATCTTTAACGTCAGGTTGAGAGGGTATTCCGTGCATCCAAAATTGATTCGTTGGGTGTTTCATTACAAGGAGAGTTCCATGAGTTAAGTCCACGCTTCGAGATGTGAAATTTCGCCTGGTAAATACCATTTGACGTTTTGCACCTAAATTGATGATAGGTATATCACTTTCAGGTTCGAGACAAGTTTCATTGTCTTTATGCGTTGAAATTTTCGCCACTCCGTCAGGATAATAGTTCAATAAAGCAAAATTATATTTTTTGCCAGTTATAGTTTCAACATAATCTTTTACATTTAGAAGAGTTTGAGTCCATGGTTCTGCACAAATGCTCGTTCCAGAGAATTCGTAACTAAGTCTTTCATCACCAAAACCGAGTACTTTTCTTCGTGGAACATACTGAGTCCCATTAATTTCAAAACTAATATTTTTAAAATCATAATTTGATAGTCCATCTAGCAAAATATCAGCTTCATTTCGTGAATAAAATTCTTCGTATAATTCCACATTTAACTCTGTATCACATATATTCCTCATATTCGCTTTTGAATCTAACGACAATTCTGAATGATATAGAAATACGTAGCATTCTTAAATAGCAAAAATTATCTAAAACATACATTAACGAAATGATTTCATCAACACTTATCTTAATACATTCTTGTCATGTCTTGTTTGTGAAGCCAGTCTTTCCGGCGTCATATGTGTAAAAATAATCATGATAGGATAGTGGGAAAGAGTTATAGTGTCCTAATGTTGTTATTCTGAACCTCGATATTACATATATGCATAAGGAGAATCTTAAAAGCATCATCCACTTATCATGATAGAGTAATGGAAAATTTCTAAAACTCTGATAATCATACGCGAAAGAATATATTATCTTAAGGTTGTTGTTGCTATTCCAAATTTGACAGTACATACAGAAGTGAAGGAAGATCCTTGATAAGCGCTGTAGACTTCACGTTATCATGATAACGTGCAGCACTCATCAAGGGTCTTCCTTCACTTCTGTATGTATTGTCAAATTTGGAATAGCAACAACAACCTTAAGATAATACATTCTTTCGCGTATGATTATCAGAGTTTGAGAAATTTTCCATTACTCTATCATGATAAGTGGATGATGCTTTTAAGATTCTCCTTATGCATATATGTAATATCGAGGTTCAGAATAACAACATTAGGACACTATAACTCTTTCCCACTATCCTATCATGATTATTATTACACATATGGCGCCGGAAAGACTGGCTTCACAAACAAGACATGACAAGAATGTATTACGATAAGTGTTGATGAAATCATTTCGTTAATGTATGTTTTAGATAATTTTTGCTATTTAAGAATGCTACGTATTTCTATATCATTCAGAATTGTCGTTAGATTCAAAAGTGAATATGAGGAATATATGTGATACAGAGTTAAATGTGGAATTATACGAAGAATTTTATTCACGAAATGAAGCTGATATTTTGCTAGATGAACTATCAAATTATGATTTTAAAAATATTAGTTTTGAAATTAATGGGACTCAGTATGTTCCACGAAGAAAAGTACTCGGTTTTGGTGATGAAGGACTTAGTTACGAATTCTCTGGAACGAGCATTTGTGCAGAACCATGGACTCAATCTCTTCTAAATGTAAAAGATTATGTTGAAACTATAACTGGCAAAAAATATAATTTTGCTTTATTGAACTATTATCCTGACGGAGTGGCGAAATTTTCAACGCATAAAGACAATGAAACTTGTCTCGAACCTGAAAGTGATATACCTATCATCAGTTTAGGTGCAAAACGTCAAATGGTATTTACCAGGCGAAATTTCACATCTCGAAGCGTGGACTTAACTCATGGAACTCTCCTTGTAATGAAACACCCAACGAATCAATTTTGGATGCACGGAATACCCTCTCAACCTGACGTTAAAGATCCTAGAATTAGTATCACATTCCGAAACATAAAAATTTCGAAAATTAAAAAACGACGCTTGGAAGATAATGAGGATGAACTTCCAGAGGATGACTGGTTAGCCCACTATATGAAGTCTGTTCCTGAAAATATCTTCATGCCGAATAATCGAGAACAGAAAAAAGAAAGTTCGAAGTTGATTGCACAGTGGACTCTTGGTTGGGGATATTTTGTGTCCATAAATCAGTTTGAAAACAGAATGAACATTCATCTACGTGAATGTGTGGAACAAAATAAAATATTATACCCTACTACACGCGGTGTTGTTATAACTCCTGCAACATGGCAAGAATTTTCCTCAAAAATATATGAATTTAATCTTGTCTATATGAGTGCCAGCATCATTTGCAATAATGAGTTGGTAGTTTTCAACAAAGAAGGTGAGTGTATTTTTCAACAAGTTTTTAAACAAGATGAAAATTCTTTTAAACTAAAACCTACATACCTAAAAGTAAACTGTGATATTTAAAAAAAATTGAAAGAAATTATTCCTGATGTATCTAATACTTTATATAGAAGTATTTTTGAAATTATTTTACCGTTGCAAATCAAATGTAAAAACAATTGTTCGGATATGGTAAGTGATGATGATGAACTTTTTAAAGAACTCATAAACTCTATCAAAACTGAATTAAATTCAGTGATAAAAAAGCTATATAAATGCGAAGGTTGCATTGTAAATCATCCTTCACAAACAAGACATGATTGCATTATAATAAGTGATGAGGACAGAATTAAATATATTGGTGAAGATATATTTTTATGTATTAATTTTAAACATATAAGAGATTCTTTAAGGCAGAAAAAAATGTTTCATTTATTTTGTAATAGGTTTTTTGAAACGAAATGTTATGAAGATTATAAAAATGCACTAATATAAGTACAGCTATTCTATTTAAATTTCTGTCTTTGGTTGATGTTATGAGTATTTTTTTTTATTATGTTTTTTTAATAGAAATATATTGAAATTTTAGTTTTAATTTTAAAGCAAACATGTATATCAAATATCAGTAAATGGATATTGTTGTTAATTTGATATTAACTAATGAAAGAAAATTCTAAGTATATTTTATGTATAATACAGAAACTTGTTCTTTGGAAATAAGTAAATGTATTTAAATAGAAAAGCTTCTTGGGGAAGTGAATGTATTTTTATTTTTTATAACAATTTTTTTAAGTATTGTATGTTTACAGTGCAGTATATGCTTCAAGTGATTCATTCGTGTTGAAAATTTAAGAGTTTATGAAGCGATTATTCGCTGAACTTATGTGATATATTTGTAAGGTCTCTTGAATACGAGTAATCTGAAGAGATATTTGAAATCTCATGAAAGAAACATCAGATGTAGCGTATGTCCTAAGAAATTTAAGTTTGTAGTTTGAAAAGTCGCCTTAGAATTTTATAGTGAATAATCACAAGTTCTTTTCGTGTAAAAAGGATATGAAAACTTATAAAGTTACTTTTAAGAGTAAATCGTGATAAAAAATATTTAGTGAGCATAAGAATTTAAAACAATATGAAACTTTACATCGTATTGAAAGTTCGGACATTTTCAAGTAAAACAGAATTTGAAGAATCACGAAACTTTTTTTTTTAAATGTTGCCGGTGTCAAAAGAAACAGAAATATGCTGATGATGATGTTTTGAAACAGCATGATACTTCTCTTCTTATAAATTGCATTCATTGTTTACAAGTGTTTAAAAGAAAAAGTGATCTCTTACACCACATTCGAATGCGACATGATTTGATGCGAATCTTACAAAAACGAAGACACTTTGACATCGTTAATACATGCAAGTCTTCTAAAATCGCAAGTCTCAATAGTATGTTCGCAATTGAATCGATTTGCTAGAACATAGAAAATGATCATGTCTTAGATGTACTTCTTGAACATATAAAATTGTAGTTAGTAGGGAAAAAATGAGTTATGATGTAGTTTTACACTGAGTTATGATATCGGTGTTTGAAATGGTAATCAATAGTTACATTTAAAATGTGTCGTGAGTGTGAAAATGCAGAAATAAAAGAGCTTTGGCGAATTTAATAAACGTGGTTCAATGTGGTTGATGGAAAAATTTGTTCCATGTGAATTAAATAGTGTAAGATATGAACCTCTTTCTCTCAATAGTTAATTATTCAATTGTAAGACAATTAAACTTTAAATATATATGCATATAGTATATGTAATGATTAATATTACATTGATTAATGTAAATAACTGATGATATGTGTATTAACATAGTGAATGTTCGCTTTTATGAAGTTCTAAGCATTACTTTAAATACCATTCATAAAACTTTTATCTCATATATACGAACATGACAATATCTATTGAGTTTTCGTTTATTCTTTGGAATGTATGAAAGTTTAAATATTTTTTTTAATTTAATGTAGATTGGAGTAAAATATCTGTATCTTTCTTCATTTCAATCGGTAATATCTGTATGCTGGTAAAGGTATGTATGTTCGTAAGAATTATACTGTGTCACATTTTTGACAATCTTCTTTCATTCATATTAGCTAATAAGAGAATTATTGAAGTTAGTAAAGTAATGAAAATCAACGTTATTGAAAGAAAACTCTAAAAGCATTTACATTTCCAGAAATATATGAAAGTTCCTTTTCTTAAAAACAGCAGGTGTATCGTAGTTTTTATTTCTATTTCATTAAAAGCTGAACTTGTAAAATAAAAATTTTCTATTAGTGTAAGGTAAACAAAAAGAAAATAAAGAGACAATCCGTATCATGAATGAAATTCAAGTCTTACATCGGAATAAAAAGAAATATTCTGAATCTAAATGTTTATGCCTATTTAGCACAAAATGCGTTTATTTGTGTTATAAATTTAACTAAAACCATTCTTATAACAGTATGTTGCCTTTAAACTGGGTAAAAGTGTTAAGTATATTTTCTGATGGTATTGATATACTTGTCAAAGAAGTTCTAGAAACCTCAAATGTCGAAAGAGCATATGATAAGAATCTCCTTTCCTATCACTACGTCAGTTACAGGTTAAGGGGTGGCTTGAATGGATAAAGGTAATGTTTGTGCAAAAATATAGTAGTTCTATTTTGAAATGAGAAATAATTCGCTTTTTGTCAATTAAGGAAACTTGTGGTATTATTAAACAGAATGTCAGTGAAAGACATTGCGTTTGCATAGTGAATTATGAAGGTACTGAAAGGTAGCAAAGAAGGTGAATGAAAGAATTAATTTGAACAAATAAGGTAAGGTTATCATTAAAAGAAAAATCTGTTTAAAAGATGTATGTTAGAATTAAAAGTAAGATGTTAAAATTTAAAAAGATGTAACAGAGTAAAATCAAAGAATACTGGTAATTCCCATCTGGAAAACAGTAATTTGAGTACGATATTGAAAAAGTTGGTTTTAAGAATTTCTTTATGCATGTGATGCAAAACAATTGCTAGTTTATCATGAGTGCTGACATAGATGCAATTAGTGCAGGAAAAATAGTAAAATTAGTATAGTTAGTGTCTCTAAAACATGAAAAATAATAGTGTGAGCAGTGTAAATTCATTTGAAGTACTGAAATATGACATAGACTAAATATCAGAAAATGTAAGAAATATTTTGGTATGTGTGGATGAAACACTGAACGTGGTTGTAAAATTAGAAATGAAAATTATCAACACACTTAAAGGTAATCGGGATTTAAAACTAAACATGATGTTAGAAACTTTGAAGACCATAAAACTATATGAGAAAGAAATACATTTAGATATAAATGGTATTAAACTGTAAAGTTGTGAATGGAAATTTCTGAGTAAAACCTGTAGATGATCTATTATGATCGAGGAATAAAACAAGTATTATAAAAATTGTAAGGAAATATTTGAATATGGAGTAAATGAAAACAATCCATATCGTTAAAATGAATAAAAAGGGATAAAATGTTGGAATTACGAGTTATGAGACAGAAATAAAAATATTATAATAAATACGTTAAACTAGAATTAAGAAATATAAACACAGAAGGGAAATCATGAACGTAAGAAAAGCAATTAAAAGTTATAGACTTAAGTTTTTTTAAAAAATATTCGGTAATGTAAGGAAGATATTGTTAAACACGTGAAAGAAATTAGAAATTCTGTAGAAAAGTTAGTAAAAGAACTAAGATCACGAAAAATAAACGTTTCTTTTTAAATACAATTTCATACCACTAAGTTAAAGTGTGTATAGAATGCTAGAATGGTTTAAAAAAAGTAAATGAAGTTAAAATTCAGAATATATTGAACATTATAACGTTAAAAAAAGTGTGAAATTGCATCTAAAATTAAGTAGTGTAACAAATAAACAGCATGTGCGGTAACGTTTGTAAAATATAATATATAAGTTAAAAATCAGGGTATGCTGAAATTTATGAAAGGTATGAAAAAAAAATAATATGTGAAAATTAAATAAAATATTACAAATTAGAAACGTTAAGTATTAAACAAAAATATGACAGTAAATGAATATGTTATTATGAAACAGAAAACCTGAGAAATAATTTAAAGTTTCATGAAAAACTAGAAAGGATAAAAGTATCCGAATAAATTGATGAGTCGATTCAAATTCCATTTTCTTAAATAGGCTTTTTTACCTGAATCTGAATGTATCCCGTCAGCTTAGTGGTTAAAATCTTCAAACTACTCAGCTGGTGAGATATTTTGTTTCAGGGTTCGATCCTATATTTTGAATCATAGAACATTTTTTAAAAAAAAAACTTCTAAAATAGATTATTTTCTTTTTTCGTCCCTAGAGGACGCCATAAGCAATTCTTAAATACATTATTTTCTTTTTTCGTCCCTAGAGGTCCCCATGACTCCGTTGCCAAATTAAAAAAACTAACTTTAAATGAAAAGCAGGAGGTCTACAACTCAACCAGCAGTCTACCAACAACCCAACTCCACTCGAAACCACGCCTCCTAGTGTGATGACGTTGCCTTTGGCCCCGCCCTCTGTGATGTCATTGACCACGCCCCCTGAGCCACTGATCCACCTGCCGCAGAACGCCCATTTTTATACTACTTATATTGCAGTAGTTTATACATAACTACTGTAATTACAGTAGACTAAATACAATTACTGCTGTTAGTATTTATACTTGCAAACGTATTTACAAACTATAGTTTTAAGCACTAATATTTTATACTCTTCCTAGGAATTCTGGGGCCTTAGTCTAGATCTAGGCTCAAAACATATGTTAGAAAAATCAATGACAAGAAGTAAATGAGGATAAACAAATAATTTACTTTGTTGTAAAAACGAACATAATATTTAATTTTCAGAAAACGCTAGCCTTAAAACACAGAGTGCATTACAACTTATGAAATAAAACATCAGCCTACAGATTGTAAAAGACAAATAGGAAATATTTTACAGTGATATAAATATATCATTCAATAGCAAATATTACACAATTATGTATAAACTAAATCGCTCAAAGTTTATATCAACCATGGTAATAACTCCAACCCAAAGACATGAAATGCAGTTATCATTTATCATGAAATGATTTAACAATTGATTTAACTGCTACAGGCAAATTTAATACGTTTCAGTGAGGAATTTAATTTCAAAGAGAAATCAACGGAATTGATCGATTTACGGTTGATTTTCTTTCAAAATTTTGATTTAATTCATCTGCATTGAATTCAGCTTATTAAAATCGTTTATGCTAACTTTAATAATGATTATTTTTACTACAGAAATGATCATATCTTTTGAGTTATTTTTAAAATATATTAAAAGTTACATCTCACTTAAAAACTTTGATGAAGCATGTAGTGACACAGATTACTAAAACTCGAAGCATTTTAATTTACTGCAGATATTTTAATTTAATGCAGCGAAAAAAATTATTATTTATTTACTATTTTAGGTACATTTATTTCCCGGTCTTCAAATTTGAAATTACACATAGCCATGAAAAGCTCATTAATTACATATGTACACAGACAAATAACACTTTTATCAAGCAAACTATGGGCTTTCATATAAATAAAAAAAATTATTCCTTTCTTTCAACTGATTTTCTAAGAAAATATGGTTTGGTTTATTAGATTACGGCAAAGCACTCGAGAGATATCTGCCTTAAGGGAGGGATGCCTTCGTGGAGGACATTTTAAGGGAACCTGCCTCGTATACACGTTACACATGGGGAAAACCGCCAACCCGTTCGAGGGATTCGAACCTCGAACCGAACTACTAGTGTTCAGCGACATTACCGCTCGGCCGCTGGTGGGCCCCTAAGAAAGTATGAATCAATGGTATATAGATAGTATTTATATTGGTAATAGGGATATTTATATAGCTATAATAATATAAATACTACAGTTTACATTATGAAAGGTATTATTTTACAGTTCATAACGATATTTAATCCTATATTTTTCTCTTAAATGAAGATAAACGAAATTATGTACACTGAAAATAATGACTGCCTGCCTTCAGAGTACGCGCAATAAGTTATTTTTATCATCTGGACTTGGGGACACTTTTATTTCTAAATATTTGCATTTTCTTGTGCTGTCATAGAGGAAACTTAGCGCGCTACTATATTCTACAAGGTGAAAATGAATTTCTTCCTTTTTATAGAAATTACTTCAAAGTAGGTAATTCAAAACAGTTTATGGGGACGTAGTAGAACTTCGATAAACTGAAATTTAAACAAGCAGAGTAAACATTCGATCGAACAAAAATTCATTTTATCATTAAAATTTAATAATAATTTTAAAACTCATTTCTACTTACTCGAAACTCGAGTCAAAGAAGTTGCTGTACATTGTTTTTTTTAAATGACTTGCATTAACATTAAAACAGTTTTGGAAGTTTTCTTATATTATATTTATACTTTGCTTATGAACCTTAGACCGATCTGATTGTCTTACAAATTATATTAATTTCTGTTACAGGCCTATTAGACTGATTTAAATTTTAAACAAATGTTATTAATTTCTCATACAGTCATATGACTGGCCAAATGGCTGAAACGTTAAATCCTAGTAGTTCAACCCACATTCATATACAGACGCGGTTTATATATATGTTACTGTGAAAGACCGAAATTGGAGAATGTCGACTTTCACCGGAGAATATCAACATTCACCAAATACGTCGGTGAAAGACCGAATATTTCACTACATTCTTGTATATTCGGACTCTCACCGGTGTATGTCGACAATCACAGATATGCTGTGGTGAAAGTCGAAAAGAGAGGTCATAAAGTGCCATAATAGTGTAAGTTGTTGCAATAAATAAGATTTGAATCACATAATTTAGTAAGTTTTTTATTACTGTTATTTTGTTTTCTCATTTAGAACGCACTGTATAATTAAGTAAGTTTTTAACTTCTATTATTTTCCTTTCTCATTTCGAATGTATTGTGTGTTTTAGGTTTTCATGTTCTTATTTCAAGTCTCAAGTGCGTTTATTCGCGACTGAATTACGGAGAAAAAAATATAATACTGTTATATGTTCAACATTCACCATTAGTACATGGTGAATGTCGACATTGACCGGTGTAAGTCAGAAATAAGAGTATTTGGAAAATATTTCGGACATACACCAAGAGACTATGTGAATGTTGACATTCACCGGTGAATGTCGACATTCTCCAGATTTCGGTGTTTCAACGTACCATATACATATACATATATATAATGATGCAGTTTTCCTTAAAACTTCCTACGCGAAGACATCCCTTTCCTTATACAGATAGCTTTAGTGTCCATTCACATAAACTAATCAATACAAAGTAGCCTGTTATACATGATTAACCGAAGTGCAATCATTTGTAATTTGGTAAAAGGATTTCACATTTTACGTGATATTTTACAGTATGTAATGTGTGTGTATGTGATTATGGCAAAGCCTCGAGGGCTATCTGCCTAAAGGGAGGGATGCCTTCCTGGAGGAATTTCTAAGGGAAACTGGCTCATATACACGTTTCACATGGGGAAAACCACGAAAACGCCCATGCAGCCAGCCCGTTCGAGGGATTCGAACCTCGGACCGAACCACCAGCGACTTTACCGCTCGACCGCTGGTTTGCCCTTGGGATATGTAAAGTGAATGTCTTACAGCTGCCAGGTTTTACAATTATATTACAAATTTAACATGGCGTTTCATGTAATATGAATAAACAGGGCCAAAAGGATACGTTTCGAGAGACTTTACTTTCTTGAGCTTTTAAACAGATTTTATATAATTTTTTAATGTGTCACATATATATATGTTCGATCAATATTATGAATAATTTTGAAAAATAGTTGAGGAAAATACACACGCAAGAGAAAGTGACATAAAAAGAGAGAGAATTAGACATTGCATATTGTAATTATATAGTCCGTGTTTGGTTATTGTCTCATACATTCATTTACGTTGATATGCGTTTGTTTTACTCTTGTATGTTAAAATATGTCTTCTAAAAATCCAGGCGATTTAAGCTCTAAAGATGGCGAAAAAAACCCCAAAACTCGGAAAGAGTCTAAAACTCTTAACACTCGTTGCAAATGTTGGGTCAGTTGAAACACATGTCAATAGCCGAAGTAGGACTGAAACTGGGGAAAAGTGTTTGCTACTCGAGGGATAGAAGAAAGAAAAGGGCTGAATTAATTCTTTGCCAGCAATGGCAAAGCTGGTGTTTCAGACTCGTGAGAAAGTATTTGTAAAGATTTATTTCCGGTGTTTAAGCATTACAACAATGGAGTAAGAAACAATTTACATGTAACAGAGGATCGAGTAAGATTATACACGTTTAGTTAATAAGAAATGATGTAACAAAAGTTGTGAATTTTCAATGCAATGAAGTATCCGCTTCATTCTTTACATCCCGGCAAGCAAGGTCTGGTCCCGGTCTGTAAAGACATTAGGTGCTTTTTTTGGAAGCAGGCGGTGTGAAAAATGAGCAACGCCCTCGCCGGGAATCGAACCACGAACCTCTGGACTACGCGCCCAGCGAGCAGACCACGACTGGTTTTTTAGGAAGCCAATTGGGTGTGGAGAATCATAATCTACTACCCTTTTAGTTCGGACAACACTGTAGAGACATTAGGTATTTTGTTCTTTTTTGGAAGCAAGCGATGTGAAAAATGAGCAACGCTTTCGCCGGGAATCGGACCACGGACCTCTGGAATACGCACCCGGCGTGCAGACCGCTACACTGCGAAGGCATTGAATGCTAAAAAGGTGAGAGAAATACGTTATAACACCTTGTCTCATGAATTTATACTTTAATATTTCTTGAATTTATACTCAATTGCTTGATTACCTTAACCTTTTCTTAATATCGCACGAAGCAATGACTTGTTCAGTTATTAAAGTAGTTGCCTATTTTTGTTAAATTAAAAGTTTAAATAAAAACATTTACTTTAAACCTTCTTCTGAGTTTTGATTTATCTCACTGGCAGATTAAAACGGCGTAGTAAGTCACCTTACTGTTTACATTGAGAATTAATTTACACAATTTAACAGTTTAAGCAGTTAGGGTTCGGCATAGTTTAAGATGTGCTTTGGTTTCGGAAGGCGCACCGTAAATTTTATTTGATCGATAATTTGAAACCTATTTAGGAAAAAGAATTGCTGGTTACTTTAAACATATTTACAAACAAATAAATATCAAGACCAGGTATCAAATTTCATACGTAGGAAAGTCAAAATATTATTAACAATATATTTTTCTTAGAAATATTCATGTCTTGGAACTTTAATGTAGTGCACGATAATAAGAACAATAAGCATTAAATGTGTTGAAATATGAAATGTGTATATCTCTGTTTGTATGTGCGTGTAGTTGAATTTAAATCCATTATACCATCGGACACTGCTTTTAAGTAATCGATTTATTATATTGTACAGCAAACATTGTTATTTTACATGTATAGGTCATTAAAATTTAAAAAAATAATCTTAGAATAACGTTCTAACTCAATTCCTTGTAGGTTTTATTTTTGATGAACCAGTTTCTATATTTTATTCTTCATTTTGGGGTTCCATTTTGCTCTATAACATATTTTCAGTACACATATTACTGACTTAAATATGTAACATGTTTTTAGTTTACCAGTCACTGATCGAAATATTTTCTAGGCTTTTCATTTACGGCTCTTACATCCTATGTGAAAAATGGCGACTAGAGTCTAGGAACTTAATCCGAAAAACAGACATCCTATCTCAGTTTAAGTTCTTCCCCTTCACATAATTTCAAATTCACACTCAGCCATTATTTCTCTAAACAGAAATAAAAATTATAGCCTCCTTGATGTTGGTGCATTAACTCTATGGAACTATGATTTGGAAAAGAAAAATTCTATTTTTTCACTCATTGATTTTAGTTATTGTAAGTTCCTATTTAAAATTTTTAATATGATAGATATTGAACTATAATACCAGGATATAAGTGTCTTCTTTACAGGTCAGATTTTTTAGCACAAATATTTCTCTTTACCCCTTAGTATCAAACTTATTCAAAATGTATCAAAATGTGCATATATATTTGTAATCTAAATGCAGAGCTGTCGCATTTAGATCTCGACTGACATGTCAGGAATATTTTTTCCAATTTAGTTTGCTAAAAAAATGCTTATGCATTCAAATCCGTGCAGAATGACCAATTTGCACTCTTGAGTGGTAATATCGGTTATTAAGAAGGATTGCTTTTATGCTTGTTTTTAAGGAATATAAAAAAAGGCTTTTTTCTTGCACTGGTGCCGAAAATAATAAATTTTCGCTTAGATTACACGAAATAAATAAAGAAGAGCTTTAATAGAACAACATAATGCCTGGGATGACAACTGAGCTGTGTTCCTCTTCTTAACAAATTAATGTCTTTTTAATCTCGAAGCCAACATTTTCACTTAACTTTAGGGAACTGTAGAAACTAGGTTATAGGTAACAATGTGCTTTGACTTAGGAAAGTTAACCAGACTGGCGTCTTGAAATGAATAATTGTAGTAATGGAAAATAAAATTTTTACCAAAAAAATTTTGAATCCGATGGAGAAATATTTTCATAATCAGTATCAGCACACAAATTCTACACGTAAAATTCCGTAATTGTTTTCTGTAATAAAACCAACAACAACAACCCAAATAGAGGTCTGTTGATCACCAACATCTGCCGTTATTGACTATGTCCAATTAAGAACTGCTGAAACCCTCTTTACGGGGTCTCACAGGATGCGTGCGCTTTTAAAGATTTTGCAAAGCAAAAATAAAACATGATGTAGATTTGTTAGATATTAAAATAAAATAAAGCGCACAAAAAGTAGTAATTTTTTTACTGTTATTGTTTTGCGATTTTATTTTACTCTTCTACAATAAATAACACGATAATATATATTGCATACCAACGTATGTGTAATGTATTATAACAATTAAAATTTAAATTATTTTTAAAGTTTCGAATACAGAAAGCTATTCAGTTATCAGTTTAGGAGGAATTAAAATATTGCAAATATTACAATCATATTACATTACTTTCAGTAGATACTGCTGATTTAGAATGTAGAAATGCAGTTAAATGGATTGTAATTAAAATAAAAACTACGTTTATACTACTTTGAAGCATGAGATACGTTTAAAAACTGCATTAATTTTAACAGAATTACTAATATGTATAGTATGTCCTTGCATATCTATAAAATAATCAGTCATATAAACCTGAATGTAGAGGGCCCAGAATCAGAAAAGGAGTTTTTTTAATGTGCTGAAACTTTGGCTATGTTGTTAATATAAGGAAGCCTTAAGTTTACGAATTCATACAAAATGTATCTGAGTAAAGTTCCCAGCTTTTCATTTTTAACACGCGATAAAATATGTAAGGAATCTCAACTTAAATCTGGGACTTATTGTGCAGAATTCGAAATCTTTGTTAAAAAATGGCAAAGAGAATATTTCAGATGGAAAGTTTCCTAACTAGTTTTCACCAAAAAGCGGCTAAATATTTCTTTCTATAACAGTACCTTTCATTAAAATTCTTTAATAAAATTTACTTATTTTACAAACCTTCATTTTAAATCACAACATTAAAGGATACTGCTTCTTTTCTCCGTTTAGAGTAATGACAGTAAAAATGAAAAAAAAAAAAAAAAAAAAAAAAACTGGGTTTTACTAATAAGGCGTTTTTTTTTTTTTTTTAGAAATACTTTTCTTATCTGAAACGTATATTGGATAAAAGTGTTTACAACATAATTACAGAAAGTGATTTGAATATACATGTTACAGCTGGAAATTAAATTTTAACCAACAAATTATTTAAATATTTGTTTTAAGAAACTCTGAGGCCCACCAGCGGCCGAGCGGTAAAGTCGCTGAACACTGGTAGTTCGGTCCGAGGTTCGAATCCCGCGAACGGGCTGGCTGCATGGGCGTTTTCGTGGTTTTCCCCATGTGTAACGTGTATACGAGCCAGTTTCCCTTAGAAAGTCCTCCACGAAAGGCATCCCTCCCCTTAGGCAGATAGCCCTCGTGTGCTTTGCCATAATTAAATACACCAACTAAGAAACTCTGTGTATAAAAACTTTAATGTTGATAACGTAACAAAGCATTTCACAGTCATAGTATTATAAAATTCCACAAATAGTATCTCTAATTTTACAATTTAAATACACGATTTAAAATTTTGTTTTCATTTTCAACACCACAATTAAGAAATCAATACTTCCAACTACGAAATTAGGGAAATTTAAATACGATATAGTCATTTTTAAGGTGACTTGCACTACATACAAGCAGAGATTTCACGTTTACAGTGTTATTCTCACTTACATGTCAAGAGACTAATAATGCTAATGGTAATACTAATTCAGGAACCAAACTGGTTTGTGCCATGATCGCAAATATTTAATTAAATTTGTAGTAAAACAAAAGGCGCTGGAAATCAGTATAGTAAAGGAACTATTGGTATTTAGGGGGATATAACCTATGGTCAATCTTAACAGTTTGGTGAGCAATAGTGAAAAATATTTATTTTACAAGCGCATTCAGACAGTTAACGAACCTACAGTTTCAGTGGCCATCGTATATTACATTATGTAAATATCGCAATTCAGTCATGTTGTAACTTACTCTATTGAATTTCATGAGATGAATAGCAGATAAAAAAGGAACTTGTTTTCTTTTCACACACAAGCGTAAGATTTATGGCATTTTTTATGTATTTTTCATTGTGATTGCTTCAGTATCATAAATTTCTTGTTTTGAAATTTATTATCCTCCTTGCTAGAAATATTTACATAAAATGTAGTGGTTAACTTCTAAAAAGAGAAATCGATATTTTTTATTCGAGATTTATTTTTACCCTTTCCAACACATTCATTTTAGTATGTGTTAGTAAAAAATGAATCACTTTTTTATAAAAGGGAGTCACATTATTTCTAAGAACGCAGGGTTTAGAATAATTAAATATGTTCAGCAGAGTAAAATACTTAGAGCTGTATTGCGCGTAATATATCGTTAACTAAGGTACTCATTTAAGATTAATTTAAACTATGATATTTACTATTACATAGTCGGTGTAGGAAATGAAGCAGAACCAACAAGTTAACATTTATATATCTTTTTTTCAAAGTCTAATTTTATATTCTATCTTTAAGTTATACATTGAAAACATTAAATTATTAATTTAATTAAGCTTTATGAAACTCAGTATTTTTATATCTTTCATGATAAAAAATTTAATAGCTTAACGGCGATGCATTAAACTGCAAGATCTAAATGGTGCAACGGTTAATCAAGTGATTTTCGTTTTTATAAGGTACACGATACATAAAGAATGATCATGTATAAAAGATGCATTCAAGTCACGTAAATAGTAGAATAGACTCATGTACAAACGTATGGCACGTTTACTGGTAGTAGTACTATCAAATACTCTGAAACAGACTAGACTACAGTCCTCAAGGAAGAAATAAAATCTGTTATGCTCGAGGTTGTGACAAGCGGTTAACCATGATGATAACTAGGATAGAGAAGTCAAACATAAATAAGGGTTTAATATTGTGAATTATTGCTATTAATTTGTGAATTCTATTGAAATGGAAACTGGAAGCTATTAAATGACAGACCCTAACCTTACAATCCAGATCCTTACTGTATGTTTTGTATTTTGGGAATTTAAAATGTCATGAAATATATGGATCATGTAGAAAGATGGCATAATGAAGACTATAAAAAACATTTTTATGGTTATTAATATTAAAGGAGATAATGTTTTTCGATCAAAAATAATTTTGCTAATTCATTTGGACAATTGCCTTAACGCTGCTAAAGCTATTAAGTAGATTTACTGAACAGTGCAGAGTTTGAGTCAAGACGTATTAGTCGTCTCTTAATCATCTGACATGTAAATTAATTTTGTATAGTTACCAAATTTATTAAATGAATGAAATCTATGTTTTCTTTAAAATACTTCGCCTGTATTTGACTATTGGAAGCACAAGCTTGTCCACTGCGACGTGTTGATATACATATCGTAGTAAAGCAAATTCATACATTCTGAAATGTATTTGCTTATGTCTCGCTTCGTTGCCACATCATTAATTTTGAGTAATTTATTCCAATTATATAAATGTATCGCTAATTGTATTTTACAAAACTATGCTTATGTTTGCTTTCGACATGCATTTAAGGTTTAGATACAACTTTGTTTTAAAATAAATAATGCAGAAGTATCTCACTAAGTATCAATAAAATCATTGAACTGACAATTTCTTTGTGAAGTATATTTTTCTGAAACGTTTGCAGCAAAATTTCTCTTCATATCAGTAGACTTCCGTAAAAGAAATGCGATATTTTATTTAAGCGACTTTAGTCGTTCTTCACTTTTTCTGTGTTTATCTTTGTATTAAAAAACGAAAGTCTTGCTACAAGAGGGATTAACTGTATTTTATTTTCAGAGATCATTTTTCTGAAAATTTTATTTTTGAGTTTGTGAGCGAAGGTTTTATCTGAAACTTGTACAGGACACTTAATGCTTAGCCTCAATACGTTTGTCTTGAAGTTACTTTTCTTTTTTTTTTTTTAATGTACTTGTTTATATATTTTTAATTTAGAAATGACAACATAAAAATACCAAAGCTTTTGATTTTTGAGAACGTTAAACGAGTTTATTTGCTTTCGCTTCTATGAACATAAATCGCCATAAACAGCAGAGGACGCAAAACTCAAATGCACTCACACAAAGCTGAAAAATACGTGAAAATTTAGATATTGTAAAATAGCCTTTATTTTCTCAAAAAATGCAATTATTTAACTGTTTGAAACTTCCTTACAAATTAATAAAATACAACAATAGTTTAATTTGTGAAAAACAAAGACCTTATGAAACAGAAGGTTTTAGTAATGTGTAATTTATATGCGTAACTATAAGTGAGTTCTTTCCTTTGTAAGATATGCTATGCAAATGTTGTGGGTTGCATTTTCATAGCATATCTTACAGGTCCAGATAATTAATTTTAAAAAGGCGTAAAAATGAAATAAATGACGTAATTGTAATGAAACAAGTATTGGAATTATTTCTGCAGAAAACTTTTACAAAAGAAAGGAGATAGTGTATAGACACACATACACATACACCAAATGATAATAATACAAATAATACATTTTCTCAATTCCTGCTACGCAAAATTGTGGCATTAAAAGCTTTTCCTTACAGCGCAGCGGACGCGGAAGGTCTCAGAGGAGTTTTAACCACAAAAACGGATGGATACTAATGGGCTTTAACTCTCCCAACCTCACCCGTTGCAGAAGAGGCGATCTTGGCCATTTCAACAGCACGCAGTGTGGTAGGGTTTTTCTATGTTTGAATGGACGTAGAAATACTAGTCCACTGCTCTGCCCGCCTAAAGGGATGATTAGGCATCCGGTTTCGAGTATTTTATGTCCCCAGAGCTGAGAAAAAGTCAAGAAGGTAGTGATCCTTTAGCTACATTTAAAACAAAAACAGAAAAACATTAAAACACAAGCTATCTATTTTACAAAAGATCAGAAATAATGCACCACAAATTGTTTATGAATGTCTTCCTTTAAAACTTCATCTTTGATTCGCGCTGCTTCATAAGAAATTTTAACTTTCCCCTGATTTCTCCGATAGGTAGTAAGCATCACTCAAAAAGGATATAATTAATTGAGAAAATTTATTTTCATTGAAGCAATTTAGAATGAAGGTAGTTTTATTTTACGTATATTTCCTCGAAAACTTGAGTTAGGTACTAAGAAGAAAAGTGTCAACACACTCGTCGGAATTTATATAGATTTCATATAAAATTATGTAAATATATGCAATGTTATCACTAAACTATTTTTAAATCATTAAATCAATATGAATTTCCGAGAGGGTTTCTCTAATTTCAAAGTTCATAATATCGAAATTCATATCTCATCATATCTAATCAAGTGTCACGTTTTAACCTTTATTTTCTCTTCACGCTTTAGCTCGCTTGTTAGTTATAAAAATGTTTCAAATAAACATATAGTTTTGGTATAGAACTATAACAAACAGAAAATACTGATGTTTGCAGTCATCCTGTTTGTGTATTTCAGAAATACAGTGGATGATTATACATTTTTAGAACGATTTCAGTACAGAATTTAAAAACAAATGTATTGGAATAGAAATTTCTGGCAGCAGCTTATTCTTTGAAATCAGAAATATCATATGTTACTTTTAAATGCATTTTTCTCACAAAATGTCGCATGTAAAGAAGCTGTGGATTGAAGGATATGTTTCTGTTCTTTTCGGAGAGAAATGCATCGAGCTGCAGCGTTCATAGCGTAATTTGACTTGCGTAGTACAATAACATACTGCATGAATGCGCGCCAGCTCGTGCCGCATTCGTGTACTAATGAGCTGTCATTTCGAGTGTGACAGTGATATGGATTGGTGGAGTACACAGCATCGTGCCTTTGCTGTTGAAAGTTATTTCAAGAATAACTGCTCTGTTATTGCTACCCAGCATCTATTTCGGCAACATTTCAACTTGGGACGTCATGGAAAAGTTCCAGATGGACGGACCATTGCGACAGCCATTTCCAGGTAGAGTAATTTCTAGTTTGGATGGCATTTCCTGGCTGCCTCGCTCACCTGATCTTTCATTTGCAGACTTTTTCCTTTGGGGCACCTGAAGCAAACATTTATCCGAACACGTTGTGCCACCATTCCTGAGTTGAAGGATCGCATCAGAACTGCCGTGGGCAATGTCCCAATGAATATGTTAGGCCGAGTTATGGCAACCTTCCAACGCTGTCTAGATGAATGTGTTGTGCAGAGGGGGCATCATTTGACAGACATCAAATTCAAAAAGTAAACCACGCAATGGACAATGACTTCCACATTAGTAAATGGCATACTTTTAACTATTAATTGAAATAAGAGGTAACAAACAAATTACAGTTACTGCCTTATGGGTGTGTTTTTAATATCCTACTATGAAGTCTGCTACTGCCGCACCCTGTATTTCCACTTGATAATTCAAAACGTTATAAAATGCATAGTGTTGAGATTTCTAAATACAAAATAAGCGATATTATTAATCGGAAAGGTAACAAATGTCAATCATTAATTTCACATGGAAAGGTACATCCAAATGAGAGCCCGTAAATGATACGTAATGTTTCTTTTCTAAAGTTAAGTCCGGCAACAAGAGAAAATCCACCAATTCCAAAGACTTTAATTCATCTGTAGCAAAAATAAATAAAATGATAAAGCAAGATTGAAAAATCCAAAAAACATGACATTCACCAGTCTTAGCCGAAACATATGGAACAACGCAGAATAATTTGTACAACCTCATACGCAAACTGCATTTAGGAGATAAGGGAAAGTACATTGTGAAACATAATGAAGCACGAATTTACCTAGATGACTGCAGCAAAGAAAAAACGTTCTAATTATTATCAAAAACGAAGAGAAAAAAACTGTACAAATCTAATATGTCAATGGGAAGAAGTTTCAGTATTAAGTTTATGACTGTCACAGAAATATCTTGCAACGGGAAGTGAAAAGATTGAAAAATAATGTTAAAACCTACTGAACTTACTAGCAAGAGAACGTTTTACGTCCGGTATTTACAACAGAAATTACGTATCGTTATCCCATTGATTTTCAAAGAGTGAAACGTCATCAAGACTAAACAACAAGTAGTTATTCGAAACGTATCACTGCATTCCTTGAAATAAAAGGGCAACTGATACAGGTATTGCACATATAACTTGTAGCGTATTCTTGCGAAGTCCCATGCCACTTCATGAATGGACTATTGCGCATCTGGTCTTTGAAAAGAGCTCTTTCTAAACGCAAGCCTAGCACGATCTTCTTGAGTGGTAGTGGAAGAGAATGGAAGTCAATACCTCTGCGAATTTTGCAAAAACGCCTTCTGTCAAAGAAATGAAGATGCAATCTTACAATTCGTAAAAACGGTTATCAGATCGAACATTTTACAAAATATTCTTTATGTTTCAAAAATTAATTAAATAGCTACGAAATTTTAAAAGGTGTGAATTCCTTCTGTATATGGCTGCATTAAAAAAATCGAAAGCAATTTGCACCTGAAGGAGCAGTTTTTGACATATTGTAATTCTCCTTAAATTTCTAAATACTCTAACTTCTCTTTAAATTAACTTGGGTTAATTAATTAACCCAGTTAATTAACTGTAGAGTAGTTCCATTCTTCCTTAGATTGGTTATTAATTTATCATAGTAATCGACTTACCTTGACATGTCATTTGAATTGCCATCATAGTAACGATATACGTCAGCTAAAGAACGCAGGAAGACCACATTCATGATTAATGTTCCTAATATTTTTTAAATTTGTCTACTATTTACATACTTGGAATGACAAATACTTTGTAGGTCAACCAGCTGTATCTTTAACTGTGTATTTAATTTTTTATGCAAGACTTCATCTTGAAATGTCAAGGTTCTGTTAACATAATTTGATAAAAATGCTTTACATAAACTCCATATAATGTAGGAAATTCCTTCTTCGTAACTGATCTTCCATTCGAGCTAATGTTTTCCTTTAAGACGATTGCCCTTGAATGCTGATTCTTTGTCAAGATCTTCGTCAAGTATTATGAACGTGTTAACACCCAACTACTCCATGATTCACAGGTGGTCATCTTTAGCGGCTTACGCTCTGAACAGAAATACACTGCTCGACATTGAAAATGCAACACCAAAAAGGAGTGGTCAGAAATTTATGCAAATTTTAGGGTAGACGCACGTCACTAAGTTATGCGAATGATGTGAAATGCGCAGCTCTCCGACGCACGTGAAGTAAGATTTAAGGAAAGGAACGTGCAGAATGGGCAATATTCGTGTCGTTATTTGTGCTAGACGAATTATCCAAGAAAGTTGGTTTTTCTTCCGGAGGATACGTGTAATAGGTGATAGTTGACGGGGGGCACGGGCACTGTCCCTTTACCATTAGGTTAATCGGTTTAGCACCGTGCCCACCCCCATCTAGAGCCATATTTATTGAATATCAAAACAACAAATACACGGCCAAACAAGGGCTGGAATGATTATAAATGAATTTACATACTGCCATGAAAGGATTACATTTTCATAAATAAACAGAAATAAACGACTGTAACAGGCATGATAAGTTGTACATAACATAAAAGAGTACTACAAACCATTTAAATATTAAATAACTAACTGAAAGAGCAAATGGTACTGGACTCGATTGTATAATTACAATATCTACACAAAGAAAATAATGCAGTATAATAGTAGATTTACATAACAGTACCATACAAAATTATTACAGTATGATGCGAGACTTTTATAATTGCACAAGGTAAATTATCTTTATGTGACTGAAAAGACAATATGTTGTCAATTTGAGAAAACTATAAAGACATAAATAGTTGCAGTTGCAGTATTTCTAAATTACACAACTCTATTGAAGAATGATGAATATTACAGAGCATTATGCTATGTTGATAATACTGTACTATACTAGAATATATTATAATACAATATATAAAATACAAAAGAATGCCATGCAGATTTTACAATATATGCCATTCTATGTTTGCATGCTATACAATAGTAATTAAATATATAATTTGCACAAGATTATGATACTATACAATAAAATATACTATACAATACACAAAATTATACTATACACAAGATATACTACACATAAGATTATGATACTATACTATACAAGAATTCTAGGCTATTAAATTGTGCGGTACTTAATTACATGATACTAACACAATTTCTAAACAAAGAGTACAGCACGGTATGAAAATAGGTTTATATAATAATGCCACACCAAATCGTTACAGTATAGTGCAATGCGTTTATATAGTTGCGCTAGGATAGTTATCTATATGTAAATAAGATACAATATGTGGTCATTAAAATAGATTACATTCAAACATAGAAGACATTAAAAAGGTGCAATTGCAGTATTTCTAAATTACATGACCTTGTTAAGAGAAGATGAGTTTACAATTCAGTATTATATCAGAATACATTACAATACTTTATATGATTGCCAATAAGAAAGATTACCATCATACGGAAGAAATATTAGTAAATGCAATTGAAACATTTCTAAAGTACTGAACCCAATTGTTAAAATGATGCCGTACAAATTTTACAAAATATGCCATACATTATTGCATACAATACAGAAAGATTTGCATGAGATTATAATACCACATAATAGATCTAGGGTATTAGATTATACTATTCAGGACTAAATGATTTCAATACATTTTCAATACAGATAATATTATGCAGTATGGAAATAGATTTACATAATAGTACCCTATTAATGAATTAACAATCAATCAAGGACATAAGTAGTTGCTATTGCAGTATTTCAAAATTACATAACACTATTAAAGAGTGATGAAAACTATATAGAACATTACTCTATGTTAATATTACCGCACTATACCAGTATATATTACAATGTAATATATAAGTAATATCTATTACAATGTAATATATAAGAACACAGAATGATGCCATGCAGATTATATAATATATGCCATACAATGTTTGCATACAATAGTAATAAAATAGTAATAAAATATAACATACACAAGATTATGATTATGATGCTATACAATACACAAATTATACTATACGGTAGATATACTATTACAATAATTAATTCTAGGCTGTTAAATTGTACGGTACTTGCCTGAATGGTACTAATACAGTATTGATACTAAGAGTGTAGCATGATATGATACAAAAAGGACATAAATAGATGCAATTGCAGTATTTCTAAGTTACATAACATTATTAAGGGATAATATGTACTATAGGATATTATGCTACGGATACAATTCTGTACTATGATAAAATAAGTGGATAAATATGGATACAAATGCATTATACAATACACACCATTCAATTCTATATATGCAATACAAAGAATATATGCAATAAAATACTTTTATAAAGTTATGTTTCTATACAATACGTTTGTGCTGTAAAATTATCCTATATTGAACCAATTGTTACAGATGTAATGACCATACATAAAATAGTAAACAGCATGAGTATGAGTTTTCAGTATATTATCATACATGATCATTATAGTACATTACAATACCCATATACAATTGCACGAGAAAAATTATTTATATATTATGGTAATTACGTAAATCTAAAACATTATAGTATCTGTCATATTAGCTTTCTATATTGCAATGAATAAATCGGAGTGCCATTTTTCCAATCAATATAAGCAAAAATAAATAAATAAATAAATAAATACTAGAATAACGTATTTATATAATATAGTAAATACTATAAATATCTTATAAGTCCTATAGAAATAATACTTATACAAACTATAACGTGAAGAACAATAAATACATAATATACCTTGCGGTAAATTGTACTATAGCAAGAATATATAAATATATTATAATGCAAATGCGATATAAAACTGTGGCACTGTGCAATAGAACTGTGCCATTAAATTATACAAGACAATAATATAATATGCAGAGTGAAAATAAAATAAAATTGCTTAGTAATAGTTTTTGACATGGCTATGCCATAAATGTGCATACTATATATGTTCTATGTATAATGATAATTATTGGTACTTGTTACAAAATCTGAGTGCCAACAATTAACAGCACTTGTCACAAATCTAAGTTCAATCATATAATGTTGCAGCGGTATGCAACACACTTACAGATAAGCCTAATAATGGCTTGAGAGTTCAACAGATGTGTCAAACAACTTGACAAAGATCTGTCCCAAAAGAGAATAAAAGGTCCATAATTTTAGTAAGCTTTTGGATTAGATATTTCTGTTGAACCATATATTTGCAGAAGGCCCTTGTATTATTAGTAGGAATGGGGATGTGGAAACCTTGGGTAAGCTGACACTGAGTAACGTAATGTTCAGGAGTGCCCAAGTCTCCACAGATACATAAATCTGTTGGCATTGTGCCATGCCTGTAGAAATAAACAGGAAATGGCCCATGGCCAGAAATGTACCGTACCAGTTGCGGATTGATAATTTGTCGATTAGGATCAACATATGACAGATGGTAATGAGTGCGGCGTCCAGTGTCAACATTATCCCATTCCATCTGTCATTGTGAAACTGTATTGAGGAATATGGATCGCTTGAGATGCGATATGGGCCAGGGGACAGATATTGTTCTGCAGTAGAAGAGGAGGCTGCTTGTTTGGCCATTTGATCTGCTAAATTGTTACCTTCATCATCTGCATGACCTTTGGTTCATACCAGAGAAATGTTTACATGTAAATTAGCCCGTAATATTTGCTGTATGTTAGCTATAATTGGTGATGGGTGGCGAGAGTTTTTAACTGCATAAAGTGATGATAGACTATCTGTTATTATTGCTCCCTCTGTCTCAGTAGTTGATGTAATATATTGTAAGGCTTTTAAAATAGCGGTGGTCTCCGCCTGAAAAACACTGTTGTTGTTTTGCAGACGACCCAAACAGCCAGAGACCTGTTGAGTATGAGAGGGAACTCATACTCAACAGGTCATACATAGGCACATCCTACTTGATTGTCAAATTTAGAACCATCAGTATATACACAAAGAGATGGAGGAGTTGGTATACATTCATCTTTGAGATAAACTTTAACACCAGCTCCATGCAAGGCAGGATGTGTTTCCAAGTAATGGATAGCTGGTTCATAGTCAGCAGGAGAATAAACCTCATCGAATAAAGAGCAAGATTGTTGAAGCTGCTTCACTCTTTGTATAGTAGCCTCTTGTTGGACCCGTAGATGTAAAGAAATAAGGCCCGCAAGAACATTTAAGGCATTTGTAGAGGTCGTACAATATGCCTTAGTAATTTGCAAGGCAAATGAGCGTTGTAAACTGAGTAACATTCTAATTTTCTTGCTTTGCATGGGCTCTGCCCATATTGCTGCAGCATACAAGACAATCCGTTCTACAACTGTCTGATATAATATTTTAAGAATATGAGGATTAATTCCTCCATTTGAAACCTTGCATACGACGTAATTTAGTTGATATAGCAAGAGTTCTCCTTTTGATATCTTGAACATCCTATCCAATTAAGTTTTTCATCTATTGTAAGGCCTAGGAATTTAATTTGAGAAAAGATACGTATACGTTTGCCATTAATGGTGATACGGGGTCTTCTGAGTGACCCGCCCTTTTTAGGAATTAAAAGTATCTTTGATTTTGATTCCGAAATGGATAGCTTCAATTTGGTACAATGGGTATAAAATAGGTCACATGTTTCAGTAGAATTGTTTTTCAAGTTCTTCTCGAGTGCGTCCGGTAACAACGAATGCTGTATCGTCAGCATAAGAATATACTCGTGTGTGTGCGGGTCAGGGAGCATTTAAGATGGAATTAAAAGTTAAATTCCAAAGATCTGGCCCCGCACAGGAACCCTGTGGGCAGCCTCTATTTTGTGGTTTATGAACAATTCCTGTTGATGTAGCATAGATGAGTTCTCGCTCAGATAAGTAACTTTGTAGAATCAAGAATATATTTTTAAGGCATTGGGCAGCTCTTAATGCTTCAAGAATGGCTGGTCACCACAGTGTATCGAAGGCTTGTTGGAGATCAATAGAGATCAACGCACTGTGGCGACCATGATTACGATTATAATATATATTTTCTATTATTTTGGAAAGAATTTGAAGAGTTGACTTTCCGGAACGGAAGCCGTATTGGCTGTCATTTAAGATATGATTACTTTGGAAATGATATTTGAGGCGTTGCACTATGAGGCGTTCAAATATTTTGACTACTGAAGATAGCAAACAGATAGGCCGAAAAGAAGATGGCAGTTGTGGATCTTTATCTTTTTTAAGGAAGAGTACTACTCTTCCAACTTTAAAAGCTCTTGGAAATATGCCATGATGTAGTAATTTATTGAAGTAGTCGCAAAAGAAAAATAATTGTGAGAGTATAGCGACTTTTACTATCTGGTAATCTAGCTCATCAGGGCCAGGTGCCCGTTTCTTTGGAAGATTAGATAAAATGGTTTTGATTTCATGAATTGTAATATCCAAATCATTTGCTGTATTTGGAATTGATTGATCGTCACGTATAGCTGCTTGTAAAGTAGTGTCGGAAGTAGGGTCATCATCAGGAAATACTGCTTCCAGTATGGTATGTATAGCAGCATCAGTAGGGCTAAAATTATCGGCTGTATCCATAACATGAAGAAGTGTTGGTTGAAATAATTTCTCTCTAGTAATCTTATAATGGATGCCATAAATTTCGGTATTTAAGCTGCAATATTCTTTCCAAGCCATAATTTTTGATGTTATTATTAGGCTTTTATATTAAGCTCTCTCCCTTTTGTAGATCTGCAAGGTATTAGAGGATAAGTTTAGACGTCTCTCTGTTTTCAGACGGCGACGAAGTGCACGACACTTTTTCTGCTGGGAACGTAAATTAGGTGTCCACCAGTGGATTGAGTGAAGTTTTTTAGAATTCCTTGTTGGCAGTGTATTTTGGCAAATATCCTGCAGAGTTGTAAGTAGTGAGTTTGTGAAAAGCTCTATCTCCTCTGAAGTATTCTTCCAGTACCTGGTTCTGGTCGAACAAAAGTCGAGTAATAAAAAGGTTGAGTATATATACGACTTTTTTATTCAAAAAAATTAAATAGTAAACATTTGAATGAACGAATGTATGTTTCTCGTATTGTGAAAAGCAACGGTACCTACAGACATCAAATTCTGAATACCATAGCCCTCCACCCGAATATGAGCACCTGGAAGCCCGAATTTGTAATTTGTTTTATTGTCAATTTCTTATTGTGTAAATATTTAACGAATTTTTGATTAAAACACTCAAATATTTCAAAGAAAGCAGTGGCAACACTGTAGGTGTTTATGTGAGTATCGTTTGCTTCACTTTATTGTTGCAAACAGAGTAAATTCCTTTTGTTTTTCTTCCTTTAGTTTTGAACTTTATGTGTAGCAACAAGATAATTGATTGATAGAATTGTGTTTGTGACAGCCATGTAGAATGGCTCGCTTATTTTGTATCAATTATTTTGCATCGCTGACAAGTGTAATTTAATAAAAGTGTAGGAATACAGTTCATTTGTTGATTGATTATTGTTTGTGAAACATATTAAGTTTAATAGAATACATATTGTTGGTCCGTCGAGCCGGAGAGCTAGTGAAGATAGTAACTGTTCTAAGTGTATTCTAACAACGCAAATATGTATATGGTTTGTGAAAATTATCCACTTTGTGAGGTAAGTGGATTTTGAACAAAAATTCGTTTAATTTGTTGTTAAATTTTAAGGACAATGTTGTAATACAACATAGAATTCGATTTCATTTTAATAATAGTGTTAAGTGATTTAAGAACAATTTCTGTTTTTGAATTGATCAATTATGAGTGAACTTATAACTTTTAAAACAAAAAGAGCGGTCTTACGCAGGAGTGTTACTAATTATGTAAAGAAAATTGAAACTATTTTAACTGCAGATGAAATTAATTTAATAGAACTAGAGGAATGTGTCGAATTATTGAAACAAAAAGAAACTGAGTTAAGGAAGCTTGATTCTGAAATCGAAAGTTTAATTACAGATACTAAAGAATTAGAAAACGAAATAGATAATGTTCAGGAGTACACAGATAAAATTTATTTGTGGAAATTTAAAGGTGAAAAAATATTAAAAAATCAAAATAATAAAAATAATTCTAATAGTGTAATTTCAGAACAGGTTCTTGACAATATTAAATTACCCAAGTTAACATTACCGACTTTTGGTGGTAATATTACAGAATGGATAGCTTTTAAAGATCTTTTCAGTGCTTGTGTAAGAAATAATACAAATTTATCTAATGCTCAAAAATTGCAGTATTTGAAGGCTTCGTTGAAAGGTGAAGCATATCGCATTATTCAAACCATTCAAATTTCGGATTATAATTTTGAAATAGCATGGAATCTGTTAGACGAAAGATATTCAAATAAGAGAGAACAAATTTTTGCATATATTAAACGTTTTTAAAATTTACCAACTATTCAAAATGAATCAGCATTTGCTATTTTAAATTTAGTTGACAATATTAATGAAGTAATTCGTTCTTTAGAAGTATTGAATCAAACCATTGATAATTTTGGTGACACTTTAATGACTTATTTAATTTTGCAAAAATTAGACCCTGCTACAAAATTATGGTGGGAACGTCAGTTAAAATCTAATGAAATTCCAAAACTTACGACTTTAATTGAATTCCTAAAAAACTATGCAAGAACACTTCAAAATAGCAAATCAACAAGTAATAAGGTACCTAAATCTGTGTTTCAAAATAAGAATAATGTTCTGGTTGCTACTTTGGGTTGTGGTTATTGTAAAGAAGATCATAGTTTAGCCAAATGTTCGAAATTTCTAAATTTATCGGTTCAGCAAAGGATAGATTTTGTAAAATCTAATCGTTACTGTTTTAATTGTTTATCTAATATGCACTTGCTCAAAAAATGCAAGAGTTTAAATACACGTCAACATTGCTTTAAGAAGCATCACAGTATTTTGCACATTGTAAATAATTCAAAGAATAAAACTCAGTTAAACAGTATATCTCCGCCTACGCAATCTATCATTAAAAGAGATGAATTAACGAGTCCTAAGAACGTTTCAGCCACAGTTTGTGCCTCTCATTATGATTCGAATGCAAAAGGTAATCAAACCAGTCACATTTTATTGTGTACTGCTTTAATAAAAGTTCAAAATTCTGAACAACAGTTTGTGAAGTGTAGATGTTTATGTGACACTGGATCTCAGAGATCATTTATTTCAAGGGATTGTGTGAAGAAATTAGGATTACGAGTGAAAGATAATTCCATTTCTGTATCATGTTTAGGAGAATTTAATACTATAAGTAATGGGGAAGTCGATTTAGTATTCACTTCTCATTTTAAAAGTGATATTCGTGTATCAACATCAGCGTTTGTACTGGACAAAGTGAGAGATAACATTCCCTATGTATCTTTGCCATCAATCATCTTTGATAACTTCAGTGATTTACAATTAGCTGATCCATTATTTTACAAGTCACAACCAGTTGACATTTTATTTGGAGTAAATGTATTTCTGCATTTAATGACGGGAGAAATTGTCAAACGTGGTCCTGATCTACCATTTGCTCTAAATTCGAGGTTGGGATGGATAATTTCGGGTACTACAAATTTTGAATCTACAAATTTTGAGCCAGTATATGTAAATCATTTGAATACAAACACAGATGAGTTAGTAAATTCTTTCTGGGAGTTAGAAAAGTTTCCAAATGTACAACCTTTAACAAATGAAGAAAAACTTTGTGAAGAACATTTTAAAAACTCGCATTTTAGAGACACATCAGGTCGTTATTCAGTTGCATTACCATTCAAACATAATAGAGATATTCTAGGTGACTCCCGTGAAGTAGCGTACAGAAGATTTCAATACTTGGAGAAGAGACTGTTATCTATGAAAGAAATTTACAACCAGTATATTCAGTTTATGAAAGAGTACTTTTCACTAGAACACGTAGAATTAGTGCCAGACACAGATTATGAATTAGAGAATAAACACTATTATATCCCACATCACTTTGTGTTGAAGGACTCTAGCTTAACAACAAAATTGAGAGTTGTTTTCGATGCGAGCGCTAAAACAACCACAGGTGTTTCTTTAAATGATACACTAATGATAGGCCCAAAAATACAAGATGACTTAATTTGTATTTTACTAAGATTTAGACTTCATAACATTTCAATAACCGCTTATATTAAAATGATGTACAGACAGATAAAGGTTCATGAAAAAGATAGAGATTTTCAGAGAATATTATGCAGAGATAGCCCATATAAACAAATACAAGTTTGTCGTTTGAAAACAGTTACATATGGAACTGCAGCTGCTCCATATCTTGCAACCAAAGTTTTGAGTCAGTTAGCGATTGATGAAGGATTGAACTTTCCAAAGGCAAAGAATATAGTTTTAAGAGATTTTTATGTTGATGATATGTTAACTGGTGTAAAAGATAGTTCGGAAGGTATTGCATTGATAGAAGAATTGCAACATCTGCTAAAAAGTGGTGGCTTTGAGCTTCACAAATGGTCGACAAGTGAACCGTCATTGTTAAAAACCTCTGGCTTAACAAACACAGATAGTGACAATATTCATCGTGTAATAGAAGACAAACCATTGAAAGTTCTGGGTTTGGAATGGTATCCGGACAATGATGAATTCAAATGTAATGTCGATGTAATAGAGTATCAAAGTGTTCCGACTAAAAGAATTATTTTGTCATTCGTAGCAAAACTATTCGATCCATTGGGGTGGATAGCTCCGTTTGTAATTCTCGCTAAAATGATCCTTCAGCAATTGTGGAAATTACAGTTATCATGGGATGATCCTGTAACAGAAGAGATTGATCGAAATTGGAGAAATCTATGTAGAGAAGTTAAACTTTTGAATTCTATAAATATACCTAGGAAAATTCTGCTACCTGATTATTTTCGATGTGAACTTCACGGATTTTGTGATGCGTCTGAAAGAGGTTATGCAGCAGTTATTTACATCAAAGCTTGCAATATTTCTGACATTAATGTTAAACTCGTAACAGCTAAAACTCGTGTAGCACCATTAAAATTTATTACGATTCCAAGACTGGAATTATGTGCAGCAGTGTTATTGGCACGCTTAATTCAGTCTGTAAAAGCTGCATTAGTTATAAATTTTGATTTAGTGCAAGCTTGGAGTGATTCACAAATCGTGTTGTCATGGCTAAGGTCAGATCCTAAAAAATGGCAAGTATTCGTATCCAGTAGAGTTTCTGAAATACAATCCATCTTACCACCTGAGAACTGGAGTCATGTTGATGGAAAGGAAAATCCAGCTGATTGTACTTCACGTGGATTATTTCCTGCAGAACTATTATCTCATCAATTGTGGTGGAATGGTCCTTCTTGGTTAAAGTGCAGTGAGATTGCCTTATCTAAAAATATTCTTATAGATGAAGAGGCATTACCAGATGCACGTAAAACAGTCTCATTTGTAGTTTCTGAACCTGTACAGGAACTTGCTATCATATCAAATATATCTTCATTTCCAAAGCTACAACGCATATTTGCTTGGATATTAAGATTCATATCGAATTCTAAAGTAGCATATCTAGAAAGAAATACGTCTTTTTTATCTAGTAATGAAATTCGAGCTGCAACTTTCTGTATTGTCCGAATAATACAGCGATTTCACTTTTTTAAAGAAATTCAATGTTTGGAGTTGGGAAAGGACTTACCTACAAACAGGAACCTCCTTAGCTTGTGTCCAATTTTAGATGACAACAAAGTGTTACGTGTAGGAGGAAGACTGAAAAATGCGCAACTATCAGAAAATGAAAAACATCCAATCTTATTACCTTCAAAACACAATCTGACAGAAATCATAATTAGACACTTTCATGTCAAATATCTGCATGCAGCACCGGAACTTCTTCTATCTTTAATTAGACAGCAATTTTGGATCATAGCTGCTAGATCTGCTATCCGAAATGTAGTGAAATCTTGTATTACGTGTTGTAAACTTAGAGCTAAAACTGCAAGTCAAATAATGGCTGATCTACCGGAATCTAGAGTAACACAATGGCGACCATTTCATCGAACTGGAATAGATTTTTCTGGACCGTTCATGATTAAACATCGTGCAGGACGTGGACAAAAATCATTTAAATATTACGTATGCTTATTTGTGTGTTTTGTAATCAAGGCAGTACATCTTGAAGTGGTAGAAGATTTGTCAACAAAGACATTTTTAAGTGCATTGAAACGATTTATTGCAAGAAGAGGGAAACCATTTGAGATTTATAGTGACTGCGGTACTAACTTTAAAGGTGCAGACAAAGAAATCAGAAAATGCTTTTTGCAATGTAAGCAAAATCAAGAAATTCACAAATTTTTGTCTTTAGAGGAAATAAAAGGGATATTCAACCCGCCATCATCTCCCCATTTTGGTGGACTATGGGAATCGGCAGTAAAGTCAATGAAATTACATCTAAAAAGGACTGTTAGTGATACTGTGCTGACCTATCCGGAATTTCAGACCTTAATAGCGCAGGTTGAGGCTTGTCTCAACTCTAGGCCATTGTGTCCAACATCGGCTGATCCAAATGGTTTAACTGCATTAACACCTGGTCATTTCCTAATAGGAACGTCTTTAACTGCCATACCTGAACCAGACCTAAATTATAGTTCCTTCAATCACACTGACAGATGGCATGTGAGACAGTTTATTTTTCAGCACTTCTGGAAAAGATGGAGTCGAGAATACCTGTCTCAGCTTCAACAAAGACCTAAATGGCAAAAATGTCAAAACAATTTAGAAGTCAATGACTTAGTCCTCATCAAAGAAGACAACCTTCCGCCTCTTAAATGGAGGTTAGGGAGAATAATTGCTGTTCATCCGGGCTCAGATCAAAGAGTCAGAGTTGCTAGTATTAAAACTGGTCATGGTGTCATAAAACGACCAGTCGTGAAATTGTGTCCTCTTCCTATTCAGACTAAAATTATGAACTGCTTCGCATATAATATTTTGTATTATTTTTTCTTACGGTTATCTTTATTACAGACTAAGAAGTTTCAAAATGCTCCAACTGTTGAAATCCCCTGGGATTTCAACGAGGGCCAGGATGTTTATGTGAGTATCGTTTGCTTCATTTTATTGTTACAAACAGCGTAAATTCCTTTTGTTTTTCTTCCTTTAGTTTTGAACTTTATGTGTAGCAACAAGATAATTGATTGATAGAATTGTGTTTGTGACAGCCATGTAGAATGTCTCGCTTATTTTGTATCAATTATTTTGCATCGCTGACAAGTGTAATTTAATAAAAGTGTAGGAATACAGTCCATTTGTTGATTGATTATTGTTTGTGAAACATATTAAGTTTAATAGAATACAGTAGGGAAGAAAACATTTTTATATCCAGCTGACGAAACTCCCTATCGTAAATTCTAAAGGTATGCTGTTTTTAAATTCTTTCAACCCACATGCTCTCAAAACGTGTATGTGTCTGTAAATGAAAAAACAGTTTGGAAGTAATATGAAATCTGGAAACTTCTAGATTTTTTCCCAGAATTACGTCTAGGTATGTTGCCGTTTCAACAGGCAAACATTTATGTAAGTTATAGATACAAATTCAGATACACAGATTATGCAGCATTACTAACTGTATATGCATAGCACTACAGAGGCATGTGGAAAAGAGGGAGAAAATACCTTGTAACAGTATTAAATCATTCTTATATGAGTCGCCTTTTCAGTACCCATAATTATATTTACCTTCCTTATCATTGTTGTTGATCACATCACACATTTTCATCGAAAGAAGCTTTCTTTCATCGCCAGGTTCTTCCGAGATTGCGCATCTGAAACTTTTCATTAACATTTTATTAAAACTTAATTTATGAGAAAATGTTTTTGATATGCTACATTATTATTGCAGGCTCCCTTATATATTTCTTCCAAGACACATTTTGGAAAAATTATTGTCTTTCATGCTGCCATGGCCTAAATGATAGCAGGTCAATTTCGGGTGAAAAAGAATTTATTTTTTACGACTCGCTCCCAAAATTCCTACACAATGAATATCCAAATATCTCTACACAATGAATATAGCTTTTCGGTTCATCTATTCCTCTTTCATTGTATTCATACCTACACTGAGGAAAAAATAAGGAGGTAACATATTAAACAATGAAAAAAGGTGAAACGTGCTTGGTGATATATAAATATTTTATTTAAATGGAGCAAAAAATATCAGCTTTAATTTTATCGCTTTTAGTATTAATTCCGGGCTTTCAAAATTTAATTTGTTAATGTCATCAGCTTTCGAAGAGTAGATTCAAGTTGCATAAATTTTGCCTGTAACTACGTGTAATTTGTGGCAAATCCTCGAATGGATGTTTAAGCAAATTATTGCTATGTCTAAGATGAAACAGAGTTTAAGAAATCTGAATCTTACTTAGTTTGAAATAAAGACCATTTTATTTCAAACTAAGTAAACTTAACAGAAGGCAAATCTGGTGCTTACAAATCAGCTAGCGTTTATGGTGTGACCTCAGAATTTTAGATGAAAACTAAATCTAATTATTTATTAGCCAAAGGCTTCGCAGAAATATTTTAACGCGGAAGTTGGCTTTTAAGCCTACATTGGTGTGACAGCACTATCGGCAAGAACAAAGCAACGCGGTAGACGGGAACGCTTATATTAATAACAACTAGTATCTTTCAGCTGGCAGAATACACTCTAACTGAAACAATCGCAAACCCTCACTTAAAAACACGCTAGTTAGTTTGTATTCTGTCAGAGAATCAGAAAGAGAGACGTGACAGTACAGATTAGAAGCATAAAATAACTGTTTAATTCACATAAATGAACCTTACAATTATATCTGATGCCAGCATGGGTAACAAAATGAAAACAGCAAACAAATCTGAAAAAAGCTCAAAAAATTGGTAGCAATGCTTCCAAAATCTAAGTAATCAATTACTTTGCAGTATACGTGCATAGTAACCGCAATTAGACTTTAAAAACTGTTATCAAAAGTAATTAAAAATGAATAATATTTTTCTTGGTACTGTTGCTATTTTACAATATCAGTTTTATTTCTGTTCATAAACCCGACAGTGAATTTCGCATCAATGCAAGAAGTAATATTTTATTCCTCCTATAGACATTGTTTTCGCATGAACTAGTGTTAATTAATGCATTAACAGCAAACCATGATAATAATAAATTATTTTTTATAAAACCTATAAAAAATGGAAGCAATTTCTGGGAAGATCTAAGACAAAAAGTGAAAACATTCCAGTGAATACATATCAAGCAAACCTTTAATGAAATAATTGTTTTGAATTACTATTGTGAATTGAAAATCGTACGGTATTCATTCAAACATCTTTGCAAGCTAGTTTTTGCTTGCTTGAGGTATAGCTACTTGCCTTTAAAGCTGTTTTTAAAAACAAAATGTACTTCCTTATTTTCCTCTGAATACATTCATAAATTCAGCCACTTGAAAGCTTCTCTTACTGAATATAATATTTGATTTCTATAAGAATCCAAGAAAATCTATACATTGCAAATTTCTGCTTTACATTCAAAGGATAAAATCCAATATTTCATCTATGTATTTATATTTTTATATTTTTACTATAACCAATTTTTCATAAATTTACATACTCAGGCTTTATCAAGTAAGTTTTGTGGCGCGTACGTTCTAACGAACCCCGTTACAAATTCATGCGGCTGAATATATGCTGCATTTATGAAAAAAAACGGCTTACGCATGCAGTTCAAATTAGATCTAAAAGCCTAGAATATTCGTTTTCTGAGGAGAAAAATACTTCTGAACCAAAGGAGAAAAAACCTTTGCAAACATACATAACATTTTCATGCTCAGTGCACTCTCGATGCAAAAGTATAAAACATGCTTAAGAAACTTTCGTATGATCAAGCTGGTTATTGATGTAAATATGGATATCGCTTTAAGATTTAACTCATTTAACATACACCAAATGTTTGTTTAATAGCCTTAGATACAAATGAATTATAACCACGTTTTATCCTTAGAATTCAAAAGCATAAAAGAAATGTAGCGAACTAGTAAATGCCCTAAAACTTTTATGTCGTCTAAAAGATGAAAACTAAATAACTAGCATTACTAAAATTCCGCTTCTTTCGGGTGAAAATAATAATAGGAGATTTGAATACTAATACAGCAATGAGTACAATTAAAAAATTGCAATACCTCTGCTGCGAAACAAATGCATTCTCTAAATGACAAGTCCTGTAAAAGCCCGAAATTACACAAACAGCAATTTTTGTTATAGGATGAATGGGGGACTCATGCTACTGCCATCCGCATTTGGGACGCTCTTAATTTCTTTTCTTTCTATGAAGCCTTAAGAGTGCTCTTTTTAAGTACTTTTTTAGTCAATGGTAATTCTTAATTGCGCTAGTTTTTTAATCTAAAAATGTAGAATTTAAGCAAAACGGCACCACAAACAGTAAGTTCTGATATTAAACAGCGACGGTAAGCGAAATACGGAGAATTATAGCCCCATTATTTGAAATTCCAATTCTGTCTTTCTCAAGTTTCATTCTCTCTCGTTATTTTAAATAGATTTGAGTTTGAAATTATGTTAGAGATGACGTGCAAGAAAGTGCAAGAAACATTCACCATAAGAATTAACATGTCAGTTTAAAAAAATAAAAAAAAACATTCCCAGTAACCAAAATGTTAATCTTGCATTACTCGAAATATCAGAGACCTGCTAATGCCGTTGGAGATGCTTTAACAAATGTATACAGGCATCTCAGTTGTTACAAATTATTCTTATAGTGTTTTACATTGCAAATAATAGTTTCCAAATACTTTAAGTAACTTCATGAAAGTAACTGAATTTATTGCCGCCCAGCCGGGATAATGGTCAGTGATTCTGACTTCTGTACCAAAGGGCCTAATTCGAATTCCGAAGAAGGCATAGATGTCAATGTATAATGTCTGTGAAGCATGGAGGCACTTAAAATATGAGGCGAACCGAAAGTCCTCTACAGAAGTTGATGGTGGGGGTGAGAGAGCCTAGGACACGTTCCTCGGGGTGTTTCTTTAAAATTTAGGGCAGAACTGAGCAAAGTCCTACTGTCACCTGCATGCTGCCCAAGGCTCTTGCCAACTACAGGTGGAATTTTGCCACCTTGCCACTATGAATTACCACCCTCAACCAAGTCTAAAATGAAATTTGCGGTCTTGATCTGATATCTGACGAGCACGTTAGCCAAAACTAAAACACCTGATCTATTTTGAAACATGTTGAATTAGTGACAGACCTGGAATTAACGATTTTGATCTCCCAAAGGGCATAGTTTTAAAACCACATGAACCATGTATAAATTTGGGAAAAATGTTGAAAATGAAAAGGTCTGATCATTAAAAATTTCATCATGAAAAATAAAATCTTTTTTTTTTATTCTCTTATTTCTCTTAATTATTGTTTCCGACTATCACATTTGTAAAAATCAAAGTAGACATTTCGCGATTACTACTGAATATACCCGAAACTGTAATAGAAGACACGTAATTACTGTTACAGTTACAGCAGTTATCTCTTAGCAGAAAAATAAGCTACCTGATACTAAATAATTTTAGATGTTGTTTACGTTTCTCGTATTAGAATGGCGCCGACATGGATGACGCAGTTTCGACTTTAAATATACTTAATAAATTCAACGACTCTTAGTCTATTGAAATCAAACTCAATACATTTAATAATATAACATTCCCACGTAAACATTTAGTAATAATTCAGGAGTACAGATAAGCTTTAAAATAAGAACTGCAACCGTTACAGGCCAGCTACGCTTTTAGCGACCGAATTCTACGAACGACAAATCTCAAAAGCGTGTTGCCAACGCAGGGCAACGAAAAGGTAGAAATTAATTCGATAGGCGTAGAAGTGAACATACTCCCACCCTATCAGGTTTGGTCCTGATACACAGGCAAAGGTGAAAGTTTATCAATTGTTCTTTTGAAGACACCAGTTTTAGTTTTGACTGTTGCTACGCGAACTAAGCCGTCCTTGCCCGGATGGACATCTTTGATCCGTCCTATAGGCCAAGCTAAAGGTGGAGATCCATCTTCGATGACAAGAACCACAGTGTCGACCTTTAGGTTGGGTTTGATGTGCTGCCACTTGGATCTCTGCTGAAGAGAACATACCTAGAACTCCTTGTGCGAACAGACTGATGTGTCTCTGGAAAGGAAATCAAAGTATCACCTGTAATAAAATGAGAAGGGGTTAAAACATTAATAGAGTCAATATCAGAATCGTTCACGTAAGTAAGTGGACGTGAATTCAAAATAGCCTCGATCTGGGTGAGTAGCGTTGACAACTCTTCGTAAGTTAAAAGAGTGTGTTTCAATACCCTTCTCAGATGAAATTTCGCTGAGCGAATGCCGGCTTCCCATATTCCTCCGAAGTGGGGCGAAGCAGGCGGTATAAAATGCCATTCAATAGATGACTTAGTTAATTCTCGGGAAACCAATTCTTTTGCATACAAGAAGGACCAAATCTGATTTAATTCTTGTAGTTTTCGGCATGCTTCCACAAAATTGGTACCGTTGTCACTGTAAATGTGCCATGGTGCACCGCGACGTGAAATGAAACTTCTAAGTGCCGCGATAAACGAGTCCCGTCAGGTCACTGACTGCTTCTGACAGCTTTAGTCGAAAAGCAAACAGACAGAGCTATATAGCCTTTCGTTGTTTTAGAACCACGACCCTTATTAAATTTCATGGTAATAGGACCAGCGTAATCCACACCAGATGCGTAAAAATGTCGTTCCAAAGTCACACGATGTTCAGATAAGTCACCCATCAATTGCGGATTTGAAGCAGCTTTAAATCGATGACATATTAAGCAATGGTTCACACAACTGCGTATTAGTCTCTTCCCTCCAATTATCCAGTAAGATTGCCTGATGAGGTGTGATAATAAAGAAGGACCAGCATGAAGGTAAGAAATATGAAATTCTTTCACTAGTAATTCGCTAAATTTATGTTGAGAAGGAAGTATGACAGGATGTTTGATGTTAAATTCTAAAGATGAATTTCGAAGACGTCCTCCCACCCGTAAGAAACCATCTTTATCTACGAATGGACATAGAGAACATAGTTGGCTCTTCTTGGGTAAAGGTTTATCTCCCTTAATACATTCCAAATCATCTTTGAAATAATGATCCTGAATCCAACGAATAATGAAATTTCCTGCTACTCGAATCTCTAGAAATGTTAGCGGCATAAGGCAGCTGTAGTTAATGCCACTACGTGAAATGTTCCGAGTAACATGATGCTTCTTGCAATTAGTAATAAATCTTTGGCAATAAGCCAGAATACGAACAATTTTACAACGCGAAGAATAATGCTCAAACAAATTAGCTAATAAATCATTCGATTCACGTATATGAGAAATAAAAATAGGATCAGATCTTTGTTCGCCCTTTACTTCAGTATCATCTTCAGATTTTAATTCATATTTAGGCCATTCTTCCTCTACCAGACGCAACCATGGTGGACCATTCCACCACAAAGTACAATTTGGTAGGAGTTGAGGTTCAACACCACGAGAACCAATGTCTGCAGGAGGAGGCTTGTTTAGAGGGAGCATGATTCCAATGTTTAATACGTATCGCTTCTATGATATGAGATGTTCTGTTTGCCACAAAAGTTTTCCACTTACGTGGATGAGTGGATAGCCAAGATAGAACTACCTTGGAATCCGTCCACGGATAGATTTCGAAATTAAACTTCTTTAAAATGTTCAATAGAGATCGCATTAATCTGGTCAACAAATACGCAGCACAGAGTTCTAATCGAGGAATGGATACTTGCTTTATAGGCGCGACTTGAGTCTTTGATACCAAAAGATTAACCTTAACCGTACCATTGCATTTTTGACGACAGTAAATGGCTGCTGCATAGGCCTGCGAAGATGCATCATAAAATCCATGTAGTTGGATAACACTGTCCGTTGTAAGTATGACACATCTCGCAATTTCACAATTATTGATTTGACTGAATGTCTCTTGAAATTTAAGCCAATCATCTGAGATATGCTGGGGAACAACTGAATCCCAGTCGCTTTTAACTAACCATAGCTTTTGACAGAATATTTTAATCAATATAGTGCAAGGAGATAAGAGACCTAAAGGATCGAAAATGCGAGCAGATTCTGCCAATACGCGTCTCTTTGTTATAGGTGCGTTGATGTGCAGTGTAGCTTTAAAACTAAAGGTATCAGTAGTTGAATTCCAAAAAAGTCCTAAGACTTTCGAACTCGAATTAGGAGATATCTCGAAATCAGAATTCAATGAACAATGTTCCTTAAATTCAGTTAAGAATTCTACAGAATTTGAATTCCACTTCCTCAAATCAAAACCATGTGCATGTAAAATTGAAGATATTTTCTTGCAGACTGATACTGCATCATCAACTGTAGTTGCACCCGACAATAAGTCGTCCATATACATATCCTCTTGCAATATACGAGATACATCTGATTTCTCTTTAGAATCCAAAGCTATCTGCTTCAGACATCGAGTTGCTAAAAATGAAGCAGAGGAAAGACCATACGTAACCATTTTCAACTTGTACGTGCGCATTTCATCACTGGAATTGTATCGCCAAAGTATCAATTGATAATTCTGATCTTCAAGGGCTACCATCACCTGACGATACATCTTCTCCACATCGGCTGTGAAAACAATTTTAGGAAATCGAAAATTAATCAAAATCTCAAAAATATCTCTTTGTAATTTCGGACCTACCCCTAAAAGAGAATTCAAAGATATACCGTTTTCAGAGTTACAGGATGCATCAAAAACTACTCTTAATTTTTTCGTTGTGCTAGAAGGTTTAATGACCTCATGATGAGGAAGATAAAACTTTTCTTTATCCGATCTGTTAGATAATCATCATTAATCACAGTCATATGTCCTAACCGTTCATATTCATGTATGAAATCTTTATACTGTTTCTCGAATTCCGGATTATCTTTGAATTTTCGTTCCATGGAACGCAACCTAGAAATTGCTGCCGGTTTTGAATGACCCAACTTCAAATGCGATTTATAGGATGGAAGTTTTACCACAAATCGCCCATCTGAATTAACAGAATGAGTGTTTTGAAAATGTGATTCACAAAATTGTTCCTCAGGTGTCAGAAATTCCTTCTTCCCAACATCGACTGTATCCTCCATTTCCCAGAAAAGCTTAAGTTCGTAATCAATATTTATATTATCTTCTAACTTTATGAAGTGTGAATTTGCTGTTTTGGGACCTTCCATATTATTTCCTACCTTCCCAGCAATCACCCAACCGAAAATTGTATTTTGAGCTACAGGCTCATTTTTCGAACCATATATTTGGCCACATCTTAAAACGGAGAAAAAAATAATCAGCTCCTAAAATCAAATCAATTTCTTTGGGTTGAGCGAAATTCGGATCTGCTAACGGAATAGATTTAATGTATTCTATATGCTTTACATTAATGACTTGTTCCAGCAATGACAAAGTTAACCTATCCAAAATGTTTGCGTTAACATCAATTATTCCATTATTTAACCTTGATCGAATTTTAAAATCAACAGAACCACGAGATCTGTAACTCCGCCAAATCCACGCAAAAGTAACCTTTGATCGAACTTTCACTTTCGGAATCCAGCAATAATTTAATTTCGCTAGTTTCGCCACTGGACGAAAATGCGAGTGCGAGAACCGTAGGCAAAATCGCCGAGTTGCAATTTTGAATCGTATTACTGATAACTACCTGACCTTGACCCTCGCATGATTCATTCGAAATTCTCTCTGGAGTGCTTTCGCTTTCATTTGACGCTGTTAAAAGCTGTACGTTGTTAGCTTTAATATCTTCATGCAACAAACTATTATGCGTTTTTGAATTACACAAATTACACTTTAACTGTGAACTACAGTTTTTGATTAGATGTGAATTTAAACATAAAAAACACAATCCTCGTTTTTTCACGAAAACGAGGAAGTTCTTTCTAGCAGTAACATCCAAATTCTTAAATTTGACGAATTTATATAAGGCATGAAGTCCGTTACATTTCGAACATTCAGTATGACTAAATTTAGAATTCTGTAACGTTTTAGAACTAACATTACAATTTTTATGAACGACTTTAGCTTCCACTTCTTTATTTATGATAATTTCGAGAGAAGAACACCTTAAATTTAAAAATTCAAAAAATGATTCCAGTGTAGGAAAATCATCTTCCGCATTTTTCTGTGACCATAACTTTCGAGTTTTTGAATCTACCTTTTGAAGCAACATAAATATTAACCATGGATCCCTAGAAGTTGCTTTGTCACCAAGAGCTTTTAAACCTCTGATAACTTCATCTGAAGTATCAGATAATTGCCGTAAATTAACATTATCAACCTGTAAAATACATTTTTGATACAGAAATGTTTTAATTAACGATTGTACAATTTGCTTCTTTTTATCGGACCTAGCGAGCAATTTTGCCCATGCTTCTTCATAAGAATTATTTGATAACGGAATATGTTTAATTATAGAAGCTGGTTCATCAGCAAGTGATCCGATTAAATACTGAAATTTCTGTATATTCGATAAAGAAGTATTATGCACTGTTGCAACAAACAAATCTTTAAAATTCATCCAGTCATTAAAGTTACCCAAAAAAATAGGAATATTCAACTTGGGTAACTTAAAGTTACTAACATTAGAATTTCCTGAAACATTTGGCACATTAGCCACATTCAATACATCTAATAAATTTTGATACTGAAGTTTCAAACTAAAATACTTCGATTCAAAATCTTCAATTTCTGACTGCTCTTCTGGTAATTGGGCATCGAATTTATCAAAATCTAAAAAAAAATCCTTTTTAAGTGCTCCAGATGCAAAATTACTTCATTTTTAGATAAATCGGAAGAAATAGTATTCTGAAGCCTTGTGAAGGTCGCTTTTGCCCTACCACGCAATCTAATGACAGTACCTTGATCCATAATAAGTAATCGAACTATTCAAGTTCAAAATCAAAATCAATACAAAATAGATATGAAACTTCAAGAATCAAATTCAGATTTAAATCGAAATAAAAAGCACTTATCTGTACTTAAACTGCTGACGAATTCTCAATCTCGCCGCTGTGCTTCCAGAAATTTTGTTTACGTTCCTCGTATTAGAAAGGCGCCGACATGGATGACGCAGTTTCGACTTTAAATATACTTAATAAATTCAACGACTCTTAGTCTATTTAAATCAAGCTCAATACATTTAATAATATAACAATCACACGTAAATATTTAGTAATAATTCAGGAGTACAGATAAGCTTTAAAATAAGAATTACAACCGTTACAGGCCAGCTACGCTTTTAGCGACCGAATTCTAAGAACGACCAATCTCAAAAGCGTGTTGCCAACGCAGGGCAACGAAAAGGTAGAAATTAATTCGATAGGCGTGGAAGTGACCAAGGTATAACCCTATGATAATGTTTACTGCGTTATAAGCGGCATGTAGATAGGAAATGTGTATTAAAAATTTCAGTATTAAAATTTTTACATTTAAACAAGATGAACAAACAAAACATCTCGTTTGAAAATGAATGTGTCAGAAATTTCAGGCTTAAATTTGCAGCACGTTTCTGGATTTAAAAGGTAAGTTTTTAGTGCCTAGATTATTATGAATCTATTATAAAGTTGTCGATAATTTGAAAATGTATTTGTGTGTTATTTGAAACAAAATGTTTGTTATATTTCTATTTCTATATGTTAATGCTAGATGGTTAACATTCTGAATACTATTAGCAGTGAAGGAGTTCGAATTCAGATTTATTGCGAAGTTATATGTTGAGTCAACATTAAATTTCTGCCTTATTCACACTATTCATCTGCAGTCTCTTAGTTGAAAACATCAATTTGTGCTAGAAAGTTTCTATTAAGAGCCAATTACTTCGACTAGCAATTTACGGATAATCAGCAGTTTACAGCAATTACAAATATAAATATTCAAGTTAAGTTAGACTTTGAATCTTTAGTGCACTTATATATATTTTAAACGAATAACAATACGAATAAATACGAAATGAAACATAACATCAATATTTTATACTGCTGATACGTTACTTTTATATCATTTTCATTTTCTGCATGTATAAATTTAAATTTAGAAACTAAAAGATTTAAATAATTGTCTGATAGCAAAAATTGTTAGGATGCGAATTAAATATTATTTTTTTTCAAATAGTTATAATAATACCATGGATAACATAATGTATGTCTTTTTATTTCGGATAGCTACTGTAAGGAAATTTTCTTACTGCAACCGAAACGTCTTTATTAGAAAGCAGTCTAAGTAAATTATCTTAGATTCAAATGTGAAGAAACAATTACCGGAATTCAATTTAAATCGCGAGGAATTTCAAAGTGTACAACTAAAATATAATAAAAAGTAAGAACTAAATTCTTCTCTAAGGATGAAATAAATTCCAGCAAATATGCAGCCATTCTCTTAAAATTAATGAAATAGAAGTCAAAACACAGAATTTAAAAGAAAGAGAAAATGTGAAAATAAACAGTATACGTTCTTTTTATTCAAGCTTTGAAGTGCATATCTGTTAATTTATTTCTGTTTTCTGAAGAATTTAAATGTATATAAATATTGCATTGCGTATTTGAACAAATGGCTATAATAGGAATACGTTTTGCCTTAAATTGAAAAAAATTCAATTTTTTTCTCTTTTTTTAAAAAATAGATGTGTATGCATTGAATTTTTTAAATTATTCTAAATCTGCAAACAGGAACAAACTGAAAGTAAATTCTTAAATAATGGAACGCAGAAATTCAAAATATAACCAAAAAGATGACCATGCCATAATTAATATCAAATATATAAAAGATTATCACGAAATGTGAATACTTATTTATTTGTATTAGGTAGGTCAGGATTTGAATTACTGACTGAAGGCCTCAGTTCTGTGTGTTGTATCATATCATATACTTCAACTTCCTTTCCAAAACAAGTTATATTTCTTAAAAAGGATATAAGGTATTTTCTCCCTCCTTTCTGCATGCCTTCGTGGTGTAACGATCAGCATACTCGGCGTGTATTCCGAGAGGTCTGGGTTCGAGTCCCGGCGAGGGCATTGCTCATTTCCTCATGTCTTCTGCTTCAAAAAATCCTGATGACTCTACAGTGGCGCCCGAACTAAAAGGCGGTGAATGATGATTCTTCACCTCCAGGATTTGACAACTGGGTCCCCTAATCTCCCATCGCCTTTTAAATGGGGGGAACATATAAGATATTTTCTCCCTCGTTTCGGCATGCATTCGTGGTGTAACGGGTAGCACACTCGGCGCTAATTTCGAGAGGTCCAGATTCGAGTCTCGGCGACGGTATTGTTAATTTTTCATGTCTTTTGCTTTAAAAAAATGCTAATATTTCTACAAGGTGATGCTCATCGTAAACCGAAATGTACGGAATCTATCTGTTGAGCAGATAATTGATATATATTCAGTTTTCTATTTAAAGGGCGTTCATCTTTCATAAAAATATGTAACTAAATAAAAACAATTTGTAACAATTTTAAAGAGTAAACATTTTATCACTGAGCTTGTGATTCTTATATTTACGAACAGGAATTCAATCTTCCTTCCTAATTTACTTTCGAAGTATTTCAGAAAATAAATTTTCCCTGTAACATTTTTAGCAGTATTTTGAAGCAGGCTTTCCTATCTCTCTTGCTTTCAACTCACACGCTCTTGCTAGAAGACGTCGCTAACTTGCTTTCTCTAATGTTTAGATTTCTGTGACACTGACCTCTTCTTGCCATTAGACTTGTTTACGCCAACGTTTGAGTCACAGCCCGCTTGCGCAGTGATTAACCTCTGAAGCCGTTAGTCTAAATTTAATTTAATGTTGTGGTAGTCATTACCTTTTGAGTTAAGCCTAAAGTGCCGGCTTTTTGTAAGCACAAGTTGGTGCTATGTGTGAACTTTATTTGAGATAATAAAGGGTTCTGGTATGTTTGTTTCTCAAACATTTGAGATTCACATTTAACACACGAAATACCTAAGGATGGCTAATGAGAATTGCAAATACGAGCTTTTTATACAAACAACATTGACCTATTCTCATAATTATCCCATCTCAGATTTGGCCTTTAATATGACCAGGAGGGAATGAAGCTTTCTGTGTTATTATTCAAAATATTTTCTTTCTGCTCTGAAAACATTCAATAGAAGAACACGTAAAATTAATTACTTTTTGAAACTTTGTTCTTACCTATTTTTCTATGACACATAAATAATTTTTAAACAATAAATGTAATTTATCTGAGCTTTATTTTCTATATCAAATATCATGGTGGGATTGAATTTATGTTGTTTAATATACAAAATAACAGTAATACTCTCTTTCTTTCACAAGAAAGGTCAAAGAATATTTTAGAATTGGCGAAGGCGGGAATAATTATTTAATGTATTACATTTTTCTTCTAACAATTCGCATTTCTTTTTATTTATTTGATATGTATTGCAGTTGAATATGTAAATTTTCACTGTGCGGTTGAAAAAATAGTAGACTAAGATTTGTGTAATTTCTCTACTTTTCTTTCAAATTTATACCATTTAAGAATATGTTAAAAATTCAGTTATAAATAATTGTAAGGAAATGAGTTAGCTCATCTGAATGAAAACAAATTTAGTTTCTTGAATTAGCAGGCAAAGAACCCGAAACGTTCGAAAAGTAATTCACAAATTGTAAGGATATGTTCTTTCAAAAAATATTTTAATCTATTTTTAACTTTGTAGTATCGATTTACTTTCATGCAAAAAAATGTTATGCCTTCAGCTGATAAGGGAGTTTTGAATTTTTTTTTTAAATTTCCCCATGCGTGGTCTCATGGTGTAACTGGTAGCTCGCCCTGCTAGGATTGGAAAATCCATGGTTCGAATCCCGGTGAGGACACTATCGGGTTTCATAATTTCGGCTCCTGAAAACAGCCCTAATATCACTGTAAAATCTTTAGCGTCAGTACACGGTGCTTCTGTACATTGACCATTGAAAGGTATTTCCCTCCGTCTCCGTATAGACATTATGCAATAGATTTGTATTGATTTATATTCGTATAGATTCATAATTGTATAGATTTGTATTAATTTATATTCGTATGGATTCTTAATTGTATATATTTGTATTGATTTATATTCGTATAGATTCATAATTGTATAGATTTGTATTGATTATTATATCTATAATGATATAAATATTAAGCCTTTAGATAAACTATGTATTTTCAGAGATTAACATGTGTATAGTAAAACTATGAATATAGAATTAAACGAAGAGTAGCTTAAAGTATATTGACACACAAGTTTACATACTCATTGTTATTTGTCTCTAGACTTATATCGATTCCCTGAGCATCACTGTAACAGAAATTCTCAAACTATACTGATCCTTCTATTTCCCTATTTTCTCTCTCCCTCTCTTCTTTCTGACACATTCGACAGAACTATTAAAAATTAAGAAGAACGGAGTGTCCTACGCTATACAGATATGAATTTCAGATTTACTATATTTAGTAAATATATATCATTTATATAGTTTAATGCAGAAACTGTTAATATCTTTTTAAACATAATTAGGGAAATTTTACTTCCGTTATATGACGTCTGCATTTAAATTTGTCGACTTATTTTGGGACACATGATTTCGAGTGCATTTTTTCTGTTCTTTGCTGTACTTATTTGCTTATTTATTTCTTTTCTCTTTGACTCTATCTGTTTGAGATTGAACACATATGCCTTCAGGCCATGAAATACACTCGGAAGGGCGGATTTCCCCATCGGCTGAGGCTTCTGCCTAAAGTCCTTCAGAAAACCCTTCCTATCCTTAGCAAACAGCCCATACTTAAATTGCTTTCGCATTTGCAAACAAACAAACTCAATTCCTTAGAAAAATCTCAAACACTCAATTTTCGCATTAGAAATAACCGTCTATATTTTATCAACCTTACAGTTCCTATTCATGTGATACGCTTATTCCCCAATGAAACTTATTTTAACACAACGTGAGGGGATAATTAGCTAATAGATACTTACTCCTATACCCGTCATTAATTACATAAATTTCAGACAGAAATACCTGGTATAAGGTTAATCCTTCCTTCTAACTTTCGAATTAATTGTGTAGACAATTTCTATAATGATTCAGTTCTTAAAAACGTTTGCAAGTTTTATATAAAATTCTGTTTATACCTGAAATATTGATTGTTGCCACTCGTAGGGAAATAGAATCAATTATTTTCGTTCGGAATCTTCCAGGTTTCATTTCGAGTGAAGTTAAGCAGAACGAAATATAAAGAATCAGAAAGGAACAGATTAGCTGCAAAAATTCTGAAGAAGAAAAATTGCTTTTCCGGAAGAATGAAATGGAATGTCACTGTATTTCGCTGTCGTCCTCTCCATGTATAATTGGTCTCACAGAAACCTGACCTTCGATCTGACAGCCTTTGAGTAAATGATTAATGATAAAATTCTGTTGTACTGGGACACAAACGATTTTTCAGGCATCGTGTTCGTATTATTTAAGGCATATTTTCATGCGTAGAATACAAACACTAGAAAAAACTGTAAAAAGATTTGCAAAATCAGTATTAAAAAAATTAAGTTTTTTGAGCATTCATAGTTTTTGAGTGAATTCTGAAATCATCAAAACTAACTGCTAGCTGCAAAATGTAAAAATTAATCACAATTTTGGAAAGATTTTCTACAATTTGAAAGCAAAGATCAGTACATTCTTGAACTGTTATTAATAATGATAAAATGACTCTTAACGATTTAAGAAATAATTGCTTACTCTTGAATATTTTCTTCTTACTCTTGAATATTTCTTTAATGCCGTTAATATATTTCCAAATGCTATAAACTATAAATGAATCGGCTTTTGTTTACGATTATTGACTAACACTCAGTTATTTTTCAATAACAATGTGGAATACTTATTATTAATGAATTTCAGCTTCAACTAAGCTAGTTAGATAAAATGTAGCATATATGACATTATAAACCTAATTTTAATTAACTGAATAAAAGTGTCATTACATCCTAAAGCATCATTTATATATCTTTCTATGGGACATCTAAAAAAAATACGTGTAAACGAGAAAGATTTGCAATTTAAATTTCGGTTAAAATATGTGATATCTGTAACGCAGGAGGCCCACTAGGCCGAATATACTAGGCCGCAGGGTGCCGAGCGATAAAGTTCCTGAACACTGGTAGTTTCGAGCTTGGTTTGATTCTAGGCGAACGGGCTGGTTGAATGGGTGGGGTCATGGTTTCCCTCATTCCCTCATGTGTAACATATATACGAGACACTTACCCTAAAAAATCCACCACAAAGGCATTTCCCTCTTTAGGCAGATTGCTCGTGTGTGCTTTGCCATTACTAAATAAACCAAACCAAACTGCAAAATGTTATTTGTTTTACTATATTATTTCTATATTAAAATAATTCTTTTAATATTACGCACATTTAATTTTACCCTTTTATTTCAATTATACATAGTTAAAAAATAAACAAATTAATTTTTTATAAATCATAAGAATTTAGTGTGTGTGATGTTTAATATAAAATGGAAACGATCAGACACTTACTTCAGTCGTTCATTTTGAATATATAATACCTTCTTAGAATAAACGTTTAACAAACAAGCAATTTTTAATTTCTCACAGAATTACTCACAGAAAATATTCTTAACATTAACGTTATATGTCGCTTAATTTTCAGTTTTAAACAAAACCTGGTCAGCTAAAAGGACAAACTACAGTTCATTTAAATATGCTCACTTCAGTAACCGCTACTTGTAAAACTCAGTGGTCAATAAACTTTCCAGGAACCAAACCAAATATATACTAATCAACAGAAAAACTACCGTTCGATAAACTCACCTTCGCTGCTTATTAAACTCAAATTGGAAAAAGACCGATTCTTCAGTGCCAGAATAATGATACTTATACCTATGAAAGCTTTCCGTAATTCATCCATTTAACATAGTATTATTGACTATTCAATAAAAACTAAACTATTTCAATAAAAATAGTTTGAATGAAATATTTTTACCAATCTGTTCCTGTACCTGTAAAATACCGTTTTTACAGTTAAGATCTTTCTCCGGAATGGATTTTCAAGAGCAGAATTTCCCTATCTTAAGGTTGAAAATACTTCTCAAGCGTGAGGCATCTTAAAGGAGTGAGAGTTCTTTCTCCAATACCAGTTGATAGGAGGTTGAAATAGGACTTATGTCTCCCATCTGTTAAGGTTTGGACTTTCAAATCTTCCCTTTGGGATAGATGCATTGTATTCCCTGAGAATTATTAAACTTTTCATGAAATACTTCTTAACATAAGGGTCTTTAAGTGGAAAGAAAGTGGTAACTGATGGAAAAGCAAGGAAAGCACTGGTTATGTTTGTAATCATCATATGATAGGTAGACTAAACAAGGAGTACTCTTTTTCCTGAACAGAAACGTAAGTTTTTAAATTTGAATGAATCACTGAAAGAAGCGTTTCTTAAACCTTTCTCGTGCGTGCAGCATGGCAGAAATTCCAAGCGAAAAGACTTAACCCTGCATAAAAGAATAAAATTGTTAAAAGATTCTGATGTCCTTGCTAATTTCAGCCACAGAAAAATTATATTTAAATTAGGACTTTCAGAAACATTGTGCAGATTTTTAAACAAGGAATTATAATTAATGAAGAACTAACAAAAAATGCAAAAGTCTCAAGGAACAGCAAAACAATATGAAATCGAAAGACTTTGATATAGATTTTCTACTATGGTTCCAAGCTATTGAAATAAAAAGTCTTTCTATTTCTAATGCTTTTTCAAATTCGTTAAATGATAGGAGAGAATTTATTATATGAGCTGACTGATAGCTCATTTGTTCCAGAAAGGGAAACCATTGTTTATCACCCTACAAGACCCACCATTGTTTATCAGGTAATGCCTAGTAAGAAGTAAAAAAAGATATCATTATGCAGCTGATAGTTGGATTAAAAACGTTCTACCTCTGCTGATAAATGAATAGAATCCAGTCGAAACTATAGACCAAACTGGACTGCGCAACAAATCTGGTTATTGAAGAAATCAGAAAACCTCGATGTTTGAAAGGAGTCAAGAATTTACATTTAACTTGCAGCAGCAAAATGAACTCATGGATCACAAGTAGTACTTTTACTGATTTTCTTTTGAAATCAGACAGCTAACTGAGGAATAAAAAATATCCTTACTAATTAGATAAATGTGCAGCACACGCCTGTCTAATCTTTTTCTGAAAACAATATTAATGTCTCTTGATAGAAATAGAACATTTAACATTCAACCTTTTATTTAGGGTATTATAAAAGCTTTTAAATATCACTACATAAAAGATGTTTAGAAAATAATAAATAGAATTGATTACAAGTATTTTAAGGGCGATAAATAAGTGGATACTTCTGCTAGGAACCATGCATATTGTATTTAAGATTAAAGGTTAATATCTTAAAATCAGTTAAGAACCTATTTTAAAAAACTGTGGTCTTTATGGACAAGAAGCCTCAGAGAAATTGTGAAATATAGCTAATGCTTCAGATATAAGTGAACAAGTTAAGAAGGCTTAGTTATAGAATATGTGTCAATTCAAAAATATATTGATACAACCCGTATAAAAATTGACTTTGAAAGTGATAAAATACTACAAAAACGACAACAAAAATTATCAAAACTTGATGACATACCATAATCATTGAAAGCAATTAAAAACGCTACCAACAAGTAAGAGATAAAAAGTTGAAACAGAGTTTGTAAGAGATAAAATTTCATCAAGAACGTAATTATAAAAATATTTCTAAAAATAAAACATTAATCTCAAATTTTGGCGAATATTTTAGCATTACATTTTAATAATTATTTTAGGATTCAATATTGAATTTATTGCTAGATTTTGTCTTACTTGAAAGGTTTAAAACTAATATCACCGCCTATTAAACACAGCCGCTTTAAAAACTCAAATACAAATCGAACGGACGTGAATTTAATAACCAGCAGGTACTGTACATGTCTTAGGAATGAAGCATCTAACATCAGTAAACTTGTTCAGTGAGCAGATTTTCGTTGCCTGTGCTGTGCCTCTAAACTAAAGCACTTTCTCTGCCCGTTCAAATTTGAGAGATTACCCATTCTAAAATATCCCATGTCATCTTCATTTTACATCAGTGTAAAATTGCCCAAAGCTTGTAGGTTTTATATTTATTTTAACTAACATTTATTTTAAGTTTAAACTATCTTTCCTGTTAAGCCTTACTTTCCCCTGGAATTGCCAATGCAAGAGTATGTAAATTTTAGTAGAACGCGCAAAGTATTCAAATTGTCAGCGGAAGTAATTTGAGTTAAATAGAAGGGAAACGAGTTCGAAAGTGTGCTTTCTTGCTTCACGAGCGTGGAGGTGGCTAGGTAGAAATTGAAGAACCACGCGTTTCGACCTGTGTGCTTGCCTCGGCAGATAGTTGAATCTTTCAACTTAATATTCAGAAAATTGCTGAAATATCAGCTGTATCTCAGAACGCGGTTAGGTTAGTTACGTTTAGAGAGCCTCGTAGGTAGAACCTTGTTATTTTTCATTTTTAGTTTCTTATTTTTATTTTACCGCCGGGTCAGCGTAGTTTGTGAGCGTCAAGAGCACGCATCTGTAATTTCTAAAGTTGAATAAAAAGGGATTTAAACCCTTCTCAAGACTTTGTGTACTTTCCAGTTCATAGCAGTCACCACTATTGTTGCGTGCAGGTTGGGGCCGTGCAACATTACATTGGCGCCCGAACACTTGTCGAACTGAAATGGCCGAAAACTGGATGGAAGCTTCTGCACAACAACAAGAAATGGCAAGCCAATTGGAGGGATTTGGATACCTGGTTCAGACGATGAGAGCGTCAATCAAGCTAAACGTCAATTTCGACGGAAAAAATTCGGTAGCGATATTTCTAAAAGCCCTCGAAAATCATTTCCAGCTCTACCCTGTGCCGGAAAGACAAAAAGTTGTCATTGCCACATCTGCACTAAAAGGACAGGCCTCGCTATGGTGGAAGAATATAGGCAAATTTTTATTAGGGGAATTCGGAGGCCAAACATATACATTTGAAAATTTCAAAAAATCGTTATTAAAGGCCTTTCCCATAGTGAAAGACCGAGCAAGGCTACAAGCCGAACTATATAGTTTTTATCAGCGGAATATAGAAGAGTTGACGGACTTTATTCTGCGAAAAATTACGTTGACGGATATGCTGTATGGGAAGAAACCCGACGCGGAGATTATTGAAATAATCTTACCAAGATTGCTACCTGCTGTTCAAGATTGCTTCGAAATTAGAAACCCAAGCACATTGCAGGAACTCTTCGAATTGGCGGTCAAGTTCCAAAATCGCAGAATAGTGAAAAAGCTAGAGGGGCATCGTATTCTCAAAGTATCTGAAGGCAATCTTCAAATGAGCAGACCAGTAACGCAAATCGCTCTTATGGGGGAAAGAGCTATCAAGCTAACTCATCGAAGCTCGAAGGTCTAGGCCCGAAAAGGAAATTTGAAAACAACCGTCCGCGTACCCAGAAGGCAGAAGTTGAAAGGAAAGCTTTAAACGAGTAGAAGGGCCTGTAAAAGCGAGGGTCCAGACCCCGGAAGTTTCGAAAAAACCCTCAAGAATATACTTAAATACGGTCATCGTAAAAAACTCACAATTACCAATTATGCAAGTCTTGGTTGGCGATGTACCAGTAGAAGCCCTCATCGATACAGGAGCAGAAGGTAATTTTATAAGTGATATTGTTTTAAGAAGAATTTTAATAGGTTACGATTATTTAAAAATAAAAACACAGAAATCATAGCAGCGCAAGGACAAACTTGTCAATGTATTGGAAAATTATCCTTAAAAATACAGGTTCAAAACGAAAGCCTTAAAGTATTAATTTTTGTAGTAAAAAATTTGCAAAGTCCACTTATTTGAGGTATGGAGTTTTTAAAAGCCGCGAAGGCCAAACTCAATTTCCAGGAAAGTTCTATTGTGCTGGAGATGAATCGGAGGGTGGTGGAACCAGTGGAACAACCGCAAGTCGACCTTAGCCTTTGAATGACCATGAAAGCCAAGCCATCCAGCAAGTGGTTAGTACTTTTTCAAACTTGTTTTCTGAACGGCCTGGTAGTTGTCAAATTGTTACGCATAATATACAGTTAACTGCCTACAAACCCTGTAGTACTAAACCTTACCGCTATGATAAACAGAAAGAACAAATCATCGAAGAACACATTCAGAGAAATTTTAAAGAACCAGATAATAACGCCCATAAATAGTGAGTACGCGAGTCCAGTCGTACTATGTAGGAAAAAGAACGAGTTTCCTCCTTCGGACAAAAGGGCTTGGAGGTTTGCTATCGATTACAGAAAACTTAATAGTGTTACTAAATTCCCAGTTTACCCTTTGCCGGTTATAGAGGAAATTATTAGAAAGATTAAATCTACGAGATACATGACTATGTTGGACTTAACGTCTGGCTACTATCAAATAGCTATGAGACCCGAATACATACATAAAACCGCGTTTATAACAAAATCGGGCACTTATGCATTTTTACGCATGCCCTTTGGGTTGTGTGGGGCCCGTCAACATTCCAGAGAGTTATGGACATCGTTCTAAAGCCTGTCCTAGGAAAATCGACTTTAATCTATCTAGATGATGTAATTATAACGAGTACTAAGTTGGAACAACATATTAAAGATCTAGAAACAAAATCGGGCACTTATGCATTTTTACGCATGCCCTTTGGGTTGTGTGGGGACCGTCAACATTCCAGAGAGTTATGGACATTGTTCTAAAGCCTGTCCTAGGAAAATCAACTTTAATTTATCTAGATGATATAATTATAACGAGTAGTACGTTGGAACAACACATTAAAGATCTAGAAGACGTTTTTAAGTTATTTAAAGAGGCCGGTCTTACAATTAACGCCTCAAAATGCAAGTTCGCAACTAAAGAACTTAAATATCTGGGTTATAAAATTTCGCAAAAGGGTATAGAAACTCAAGATTAAAAAATAAAAGCCATCAAGAATTTCCCACCTCCCAACACCGAAAAGAAACTTTCTCCTTTCCTTGGGTTAAGTTTTTATTATTGGTCGTTTATAAAAGATTTTGCGAACATTGTTGAACCCTTGTTAGTAATTAAAAGAAAGAAAAGTAAATTCACGTGGACAGCAGAAGCAAATACCGCATTTGAAAGGTTAAAAGAAGCGCTCATCAATGCCCCTGTTTTGAAATTCCCGGAGGGGGACGAAAACCTGGAAATTGCAGCAGATGCGTCGGACTATGCTGTAGGTGCTGTTCTCATGCAAAATGGCTATCCTTTGGCATTTTTTGGTAAAACGTTGAACCCTACACAATGGAATTATACAGCTACAGAGAGAGAAACATTAGCCGTATTAATGGCTGTACAAAAATTTCGAGTTTATTTCGGCAAAGCGCCAGTAACAGTCTTTTTCGGATCATGCAGCTGTTGGTAGACTTTACTCGGGGAGAAACCTAACGCCCAGGTTAATAACATGGGCTTTAAAACTTCGAGAATATAATCTCAAATTTAAATATAAACCGGGTAAGGAAAGCAATGTAGCTGACGCACTTTCTCGTATAAAACTGGACGATGAAGGAAATGAACTCAAATGCGCTGTGTTGACTTCAAAAATTTTAGATTCTAGAGAAACAATTATTGCTGAATTTGGAAGTATCTATGCATATTTGAAAGACCCCGAAAGCTTTGAGCACACAGATATCGATGCGATAAGAAATAGAGCAGAAAACTATGAAATAATAGATAATTTATTATTTTATACGAAAACAAGAAACGAAAATCTCGAGTACAAACCAGTTATCCCAGCCTCGCTTCGATTAAGCATTTTGAAGGAATTACACGACGCGAAAACAGCGGGTCATTTAGGGGTCAGAAAGACTTTAAAAAGGGTACGCGAGGTGGTATATTTCCCGCAATTATACAAAATAGTAACTGCGTATGTCAGGTCCTGCAATCAATGTCAGTTAATAAATGATATTAATTACAGCCCGGCCTGGTACTTAAATATTCATTCGCGCTACATTCCGAATGAAATTGTAGGCATAGATCTTCTTGGTCCTTTCCCCCAGAGGGAGTTAAATAAAAATCGTTTTCTTTTAGTAATTGTAGATCATTTTTCAAAATGGACAGAAATTGTTCCACTTAAACGCGCGTCAGCCAAAACAGTCGCAGATGCATTCTTTCACAGATACATTTTAAAATGCGGTGCACCGATAAAAGTCATTAGCGATAACGGTAAACAATTCGTTAGCCAAATATTTGAAAACATTTGCACTGGACTTGGCATACGCCATATCAAAATGGTTCCGTATAGACCACAGGCAAACATCGCAGAAAGAGTTAATAAAAATATTGTAAAAATAATTCGAAGTTATGTTAGCACACATCACAAGCGCTGGGATGGCTACATAAATGAATTAGCTTATGCTTTGAGAACGGCAAATCACGATACTACGGGAAAAACTCCAGCAAAATTATTTTTAGGACGGAAGTTAATTACGCCATTAGATAAATTATTCTTTGTGCAACAAAGAGAGCAAGAATTTAAACAAAAAGATGTGCAAAAACTCATTGAGCAGGCGGTTAAAAGCTCGGATACGGCAAGAAATAGACAAAAATTATACTATGACAGAAAACGCCGTGAAGCAGGTTTTAAAGTTGGAGATAAAGTGTTGAAGCGGAAATTTTCTTTATCAAGTGCCCCAGACAATTTTACTGCAAAGTTAGCTCCAAAATTTGAAGGCCCCTATGTAATTCAGGAAATCAAGGGAGTCGTATTGTACCTTAAGAACGAGAGAGGGGAAATCTGTAAACCAGTCCCGATCAGGTGAAAAAATATTATAATCAAAATTGTTTTGAAATCCTTAAAAGTTTCTTGCAGGACTCAAGCGTAAAAGAAGTAGAAGGTCCAGAAGTAACGTCACCCGTTCCAACACCCAAGAAGCAGAGAACTGAAGAGAAACCTAGCCCTTCTACAAGTCAGGCGACGGTACCGAAAAGAAGAAATGAAAACGTTCAGACTCCAGCATTTAAGAAATACAAGAAAGCAACGCCGCCGTGTAAAGAATCTTTGGTAAAGAGGAAAAGACCAGTTACAACGTATCGCAGTAGAAATTCTGCATCGAGGAAAGCACTTCCAGGGCCAGATAGTCAGGAGCAAACAAGGCCGCCGTTCCCGAGAACGAAAAGACAGCAGGAGGAACGAAAAGACCACCACCAACAGAAGAAATTCAAGCACGATTCCAGACCGGAGGACGCCAAGACCAGCCGTCCTGGGGCAAAACGGAAAAGACAGCAACCCGACGACTACCACTCCAAGAGGCCAGCATACAGAGAGCGAAAAAGAAAAATCAACATGGACGAAACTCGAAGGACACAAAGGAGACGACTGACTTCGATGAATTCCATATCGTGGGAGCAGTTCTGCCAGAAGAGGATGTCGGAGTTTCAACCATCGAAAACTCAAAGATAAGTTAAAATCTTCTATAAAATTTTTCTTTTGTTCCGAAATGTTATGCGTAAATACGAAGTTCTATGTTTTGACGGAAGTCAATTTGTCTCGGTTGAGACTTAGTTTTGTTTTACTTTATTTAGCTAAGGCAAAAGTATTATTTTCTTTAAGAATAAAATCTAAGAACAAGCAGTTTCTGTTGGTCGAAAGACTAATTCTGTTATGTTAAAGCCAAAATTTGGCCGAAGATAAAAATAACTTCGTATTCTTGTATTAATAAGAAATTTAGTTTCAGTGCCGCTAGCTTGGCGAAGAATGCGTGAAGTAAAAATTTATTTTTCTCTTATTCATTTTATGGTAAATTGTAAAAATCATATGGATTAGAATTTTGTAAATATAAGTAAATACTTGAAAGTTATGTAAAAGTAGAATTTAGTCTAGAAGCATGAAATTTCAGATGCTAAAAGTAAATGCTCAAAAGAAATGAATTCAAACTTAAGTATTAAACTGTAGATAAAATCATGCTTTAGAGCGAAAGCCTGCATGTCTAAAGATGAATGAGGGGGAATTTAGAATGAATGTGTTTTGTAGGGTTCTCCACCTACACTTGAATTTTAAGAATGTTAAAATAGCTCATCGAGTTTTAGAATGTCGAGTAAGGTGTGTCTATTTGGTCCCTGAATTCTAACAAATCATTGTGGTTAGGGGAAGTGTTGCAATACTGAAACACGAATATTCCCGTTTGACACCACACATGGTGGAGAGCGAGGGTAAAGTTAAATTCATGTTTGAATACGTGAATGAATGTGAATTAAGCAGTAACTAAGGAAAATAAATCAATCAAAGAGAAAAACTTATTCAGTGTCAAGAAAGTGTAAATTATAATGTATTTAGAAAGATACTGATGCTTATTCCTTCCAGATGCTGGAAGGAAGACAACAGATTGATTGCTGAAGTCCAGGAAAGGTTTCTGTAAGAAGAGAGGGTAAAATAATTGTCTACAGAAATTTATTCTAACTTTTGTGAGAAAACAGTTTTTTTTATGCAAACGAAGCTCTTAAATTTTAGTTCAGAATATGGAAACTCTTCAACAGGTCGTTTCTAGAACCTGCTTCCAAGTTTACCAAATTCTTGCAGCGGCAAATGTAGGGTTTATATTTATTTTAACTAACATTTATTTTAAGTTTAAACTATCTTTCCTGTCAAGCCTTACTTTCCCCTGGAATTGCCAATGCCCGAGTATGTAAATTTTAGTAGAACGCGCAAAGTATTCAAATTGTCAGCGGAAGTAATTTGAGTTAAATAGAAGGGAAACGAGTTCGAAAGTGTGCTTTTTTGCTTCACGAGCGTGGAGGTGGCTAGGTAGAAATTGAAGAACCACGTGTTTCGACCTGTGTGCTTGCCTCGGCAGATAGTTGAATCTTTCAACTTAATATTCAGAAATTTGCTGAAATATCAGCTGTATCTCAGAACGCGGTTAGGTTAGTTACGTTTAGAGAGCCTCGTAGGTAGTACCTTGTTATTTTTCATTTTTAGTTTCTTATTTTTATTTTACCGCCGGGTCGGCGTAGTTTGTGAGCGTCAAGAGCACGCATCTGTAATTTCTAAAGTTGAATAAAAAGGGCTTTAAACCCTTCTCAAGACTTTGTGTACTTTCCAGTTCATAGCAGTCACCACTATTGTTGTGTGCAGGTTGGGGCCGAGCAACAATACAAGCTGATGAAAGAATGAAGTGATTTAAAAAAAAACTGATTCGTTATGAAAAGAAACATCAGTTTCCAATTCAGGGGAAGAGAAAAATTAAAGATTGAAAAGATATATATATATATATATATATATATAAAATGGAATTTATACGTCATATGAACCAAATAATTTATTAGTAACATAAATCAGAAGAAATAAAAACAGAAGCAAAATGCCGTAAAAATGTAAAACACTTATAAATGAGAAATGTATGAACCTTGCCTTCACAATACTTGTAAAATCCCTAGATTTATAGATTGGTGAAGAGTTATAGAAAACTGTATAAGAGATTTTGCACCATAGAATATAAAACTTAAATTTATATAAAATTGAAAATGTTCGAGACTTGTTTTCCCAGTGAAAATTTCGTAAAATGTTTAATGCCTAAAAATTTCTACTTACGTAAAAAATATAAAAATTTCTTTTTTAAATAGTTCTAATTACCCAAGCAGAAAGATTGTAAAAAACCGCAGCATAAATTTTATGCTAATAAATCGAATCATAACTTAGAGTTCATATACTTTTGAAAAATGATTGAAATTACTGTTTTTCGAATAATGAGCTATCTTTATATTATGATTACTGTTAGTCACCTAAAAGGATTAGATTTTGATAAATGTAAACATTTTTATAAAAAATATATTTTGCACATGGTACTGGCTGGATGAAAATCTGCTTGATAAGATTAAGGATCTAGGTAACTGATTAATTTTAGCATTCCTTTTTCATATGATTACATATACAGAATAATAATTTATATCTTCGCAAACACTGCGTATGCTGTTCACATCCCGCTATAATAAAATGAAAAAGGTCTTGACAAAAGATTAAATTGGGATGTTGAAAGAGGTAAATCTTGGGATGTGTTTTGCTACAGAGGCTTTTCGCATATTATTTGGACGATTTTAATTTTATTTGCAGAAATATATTACCTAATACTTTTGCGTTTTAAAAGTTTATTTAATAACCCTTATGCTTCACTGTCTTTCTGCAATGTAATTTGGAAGACAATAAAGACTTTCGTTTAGTAGCGGAAGAGGTATTTTATCTCCTTCCTCTTGAACAGCTTGCAAAGTACATGGAAAGTTGTAGGTCAACGTCTGAACAATCCGTTTTTAAAAGTCCAAATGCCCAAAAAACCGTGGATGTTACATCCTGAGATTTACTATGGATTATGAGTGAAGGGTGTTGTTTTGATATACGATTCTTGCTTCCTTTTTTTCCCAGAAAATTAACAGTATATTTTGAGTTGCGGCATTTCATATTAGAAAACTAGGTATAAAACATGTTCTTGATAATATGTGGAGCTCATCTTAACATTTTTCTGCATTCTCTTTAATTTTTATTTGTCGTTATATCAAAAATCAACAGTAATCATAAATACTTTGAAAATCTTTCTTTAGATTCTTTAAACAATGTTCAAAGATGCTTTTCTTTTTGCTTCTCTTTGATGATAATAAATGGATCTCCTTTCATCGTGATCATTTAAATAAACCCAGGATTTATCTATTGTAACAGAATTTTCCCATTTTTGTCTAAATAATTGCTTCTCATAGAGAATTTTTCAGCGCGTTCTGCTTTCGGCGATATGTCATGGAGAAAGAGGATGCACATTTCTTTTTTTTTTGGCCTTTTTAAGATTAAAATCAGCATCAATCACTTTGTTTACATTTGACGCCGAGCATTTAATGATTATGCAACTGTCCTTTAATTTCTAAGATTTTCTTTTGATATTAAACTTCTTAGATTTGCAACATTCGAAACAATCCGCTTTTTTCATTGCATATGTATTTTGAACAATTTTTCTCTTTGAAGCTAAACTTTGACCTTTACTTTTTTCATTACTTATTGACAATATTATCTATTATTACCTTAGATACCAAAAACTCACGGCTTCACAACATTTTTTATAACTAAATATGAATAATTTTCTTCGGAAAGAGCACAAACGTTCATGTCTTCCGTTCATTTTTAGCCTTCCGTTCATTTCTTCTTTAAAAGCGCCATTTTGCAAGAAAACATAATTGTCAAATAGCAGACGATAATCTACACTTTCATAAATCTAGTTGCAGTTAAAAAACTTTTCCAAGCAGGCGGGTTTTATAGGAAAGAAATTCGCCTAAAATATGTTGCGAAGAGCCTCTGTATTATGTATAGAGTTATCATTATCTTGAAATGAGTACATAAAAGCTATCATCAATGCAGCATATTGCCTATGGCATTTTGTATGCTTCGCTGTGCCTTCAAGAAAGCAACACCCAGATATTTGATGAAGTGAAATAACCCGCAATACAGTTCCACTTGGAAACCATCCGGTGGTAGCTTTCGGACGACTCCGAGTTATATATCGCCATATGACCCTTGGGATCGGTTATCTGCAATGGTATGGAAAGAATTGCATCACTATCATTAGTTTTCTCCAATCGAAAGATGAAAAAGAGCAAGAATTGCAGTGGGAGAAAATGGAATGACCCAGTGCTAATGGCCCATCACAAAAAGCTTATGAATTCGTGTCATTAATCTTTCATCTGAACTTTTCCCCTTTAGACTTGCGGTATTCATTTATCGGAACTTCAAATCAGTCTGACAAAATGTTAAGAATCTTCTTCGAAAATAGAGAAGAGTTTTCTCCTAATTTGAAATTAATATTTCATTTGACAAAGGATCCGTAAATGGTTAACTCCAGCGAAGGTAATTAATTGTCTGATTTATATTATTTATTTATAATTGCATTTTAATGGACAATAATGAGTTACTTAATGATCAAATGCATTCTTAATCTAGTGTATTGTTACATTCGATTAATAGTTCTAGACTAATTTGTAATAAATAACTATTAAAGCAAAATATTTCATGCAAATATGTTGTTATCTAATTGAAACGCTTATTGCAGGAATAAGAATTATAATGCAGTTCCGATTCCGTATTGCTAAAAACGGCTGATTGCTTAGTTTATAAAGCAAATTAAATATTTGCTCGACAAATTTTATTATTGTCACTATTTTTTGTAATTTTAATTATAATTTTTATTATTATTTTTAATTACTTAATTTAACGAGAAAATATATTACTGCTACAAAAATGAGTCAGTTTTCATTTAGTGTAACCTAACGTTTTTAAGTAATCCGATACTATTAATTCTGATCATAACATAAGCATTACTTACTTCTAGTAGCGTAATTTTCTTTGTTTAACTAAATGTATTTTAGTACAATGCAACAATTTAAGGGCATTTGACTTTCGTAATTGAATTATACTGATCGGACAAATAAAAGACTATTTTGATAGACGCACATAAAATACGTTTATGGAAACTTTCGAAAACGTATGTCATTGGCAATATTTACTACTATATCAGATTTCCTTTTTCCAGCGAATAGGTATGAGTTTGGATATAAATTCCGAGACCTTTTAGTAACCACAGAAACTGAAGTTAACTCTTATAATATATAACACTTAATAACACTTAAATTTCAAATTTTCGATATAAAAGTCTTATTTTTATCTGAAACATGAATAAACTATATAAATAAAACATATCCGCACAGGAAAAGATAGTTTTCCTTTTGGTCCCATTAGCGGATTCAATTTATGTGGCAATTACTCAATTTAATCTGCTTTCATTCTCTATATTATTAAAAAGACTGCAATTATTAACAAGTTTCAAGAAATTGCGTGTAATCCAGTTTCTTCATTTAGTTCATTAGTATTACCACTAAATCATCTGCAATATAAAAATATAATTACAGCTTTTATATAGATAAATATTGCTTCTAGACATGCGTTTACAACAAAAGCGTTTTTTTTTCACAGAAAGTGTTATCATAAAAATGTTTCAGTGCCGTATTGTAAGTGAGAAACTTAGCTTTTTATTACATTATCCCAACCGAAGAAATACTTCAAATCATGCATTCATTTTGCATGTAAACTGAATGATATGTTCATTATCTTTGATAAGTTAAATAGAATAGTTCCGTATTTTCGTATGCATAATCTCCGCAAATACCTCCTTTATAAAATAAAAATTTAGGCAATAAGTAGAGCTACTTTAAAATGCTGAACAATCAATCGCCAAAGCGAATAATGCTTGTTTTGTAATATCACCTTAAAGTTGAAGACAATCTGGCCGATATAAGCTGTCAAATAATTAAAAAGCATCCTAATTAGTTAATTTGTCTTCCAACACTTTTGCGTATATCTAAAGCTATGTAAACGTTTTGTATTTAACCTATCAAAGCATGAAGAATATATTACTAGTAGATAACAACAATTTTCGGAAAGATAATTTTCTTCTACTCAGCAGGGAACTCAGTAGGGTCGTGAAAGAGTTAAGTAAAATTTCGTATAAATTCAGTAAATTTCGAATATTATTTACAAAACTTTTCTGTCTCTTGCTATATTCTGCCATATTCTATGAATTGGAAATGCATGCCAAGAGTCAGTGCCGAGCGGTTCCGTTGCTGAACACTTATAGTTCTGCCCGGACTTCAAATCTGGGGAATGGGCTGGTAGCACAGGCGTTTTCCCAAGAATAACGTGGATATGAGCTAGTTTAACTGAAGAGCCCTCCCAAGGCTCCGTAATAATAATAATAAAAGTCAGTATATAAAAAATAAAGTCAACAGTTACATGTTTCGAACCGTTTGGGTAATAGTGTGATAACCTTAAGGGCACAATACGATATTTATGAGTTAACAGTCATTTTAAATTGTTGGCTGTATTAAACAAATTGCTTATAATAAAGAAGCGCATACTTCGCTGATATATAACATATTTCCACATGATTACTTTCGAAGTGTTCAATTTAATCTAACATTTTGAATCCATATTTTTCCATTAAAATTTATTTTTCTATATACTTATATGTCCTAAATAGTGCTTATACTTCTACCTAATTTACATGTAAGGATCTATTAAGTTGGAGATGAATTAGCATATACACATGTTTTTCTGTTTGAATATCCATGTATGCAGTTTAGAAATGCAGGATGGTGCAAAATTATGGAGTGCATTTCATATTTTAAAAAACAGAGCAAAATGAGGTTAAAAAAAATGGGACAGTTCCATATCTCCCGTTCTACTGGGCCGATTGACGAAATTCAATTGCGTTTTTCATGTCTCAAAAGAGCGACTTAAGATATATATTACATTTATATAAAGCATTGTTCTAATATAGGTATTTTGACACAAAATCGGAATTTTTCTAAAATAACATGCCAATTTTGTTTTTGATATTTCGATTCTTCGACTTTTTTTTTCGCAGTGTACATGTTTATTGCTTTCTTAGAAAGTCAATTTAAGGCAGTTTTACACAACAAAATTTTAAATCCAAAACAACCTCCACATGAGCTCCGTTTGTGGCACGCAGTCCAAATATGAAATGCACCCAATGATTTTGGACCTGTATTGACGCTAATTCCAATTTTAGGCTAAACATACCTCCAAATGTTGGAATTTCAAAAAAAAAAAAAAAAAATTGTGTTATTTCCCGATGCATCTTTAAATGTGAAGAAATCGCTTACAATCGTCAGAAATCTATGCATTATGTTTCCCCGCTAAATTCACTGAAATTATGCCATGGTAACTACGCGAACTGATCAAAATTCCCGTTATGTTTATCAATACTCAGTTAATAATATAATCTAACGTAATATAATAGTGTCAATATGCGGCGATTAGGAAATGAAACACACTTCTTCATGGAATGTCAGGCAACACCATTTTTTAATGAGGAAGAATTTATGATTGTAATTCGCTAAATATTGAAACACTCTTGAGAAAGTCTGAGATAGCATTAATTGATTTCTCATTTTTATTTCTCATTAACTTTCCATTTACTCTGTCCTTTTCTGTAAATACAAATTAAATTACTTCGATGGCCGTTTTTTACTATATTAATATTTATTACTATATAAATTTACTATATTTAATATTAAATGCACTACTGATCTTTGGATGATAAATGAGTTTTAAATATTTGCGTTAAATAAAATCATTATTCCTTCAGCAAAAAGTACAAAGCAGCAATATGTTTAATATAGAAGTAAAATTATTTTAAAATTTTATTATGTTCAAAAATCATTCCAATTATACATTGTTATATAGTTTTAAGTTTTATAATTTAAACCACAAGTTATACATTTTAAAGTCCGAAATATGTTTCTTTGCGTTCAGGTAACACTGTGAGTCTCCTTCAGTTTTATCATTTCTAACGAGCATCTTAATGCTGCTCGTTCTCTTAGTATAAAGGAAGACATACTATATAAATATGTTGATTTGGGAAGTGCACGAGCACCATCAATCATGCAGAAGCCATCCACTACTGACACTCTGCATAATCAGATTTCTCTTCTGAACATCAAGGAATCCTTACGTGTCATATTTACGTGGTCTCTAGGTACCTCGAATATAAAACAAATTCATTGAAGAATCAATTTAGCGTCGTCATTATGGCAAGCTGAAATAAAAAGACAGCTGTAAGAAGGGAAAATATTCTGGAAAACAATAATGTGATTGAGCATCGCTGTCAGTGATCATTGCGCCATGAATCTATAGATATTTTTCCATATATGAAAAGAATTTCTTTCCGAAGAATATGCAAAGAATATTCTTTAAGAATTATATGCTATTCCGATGGGATTTACAAGACATAATGCTAAACGAAAATGTTACTAGTTTTAATCCAATTGAAGTAAAAGTAATATTATGTTCATTTAGATACATTGTAAAAAGAAATCAAAAGTTACGGTCCAGTTAATATTCTCATCATGGCAATTAAACATTTGAAATAGGAACTTACTATACATAAGTTTGTAGAGACATTAGGATTTTTTTGAAAGCAAGAGAGATGAAAAATAGCAAACCGCCTTCGCCGGGAATCGAACCACGGACCTCTGGAATACCTGCCCAGCGTGCAGAACCACTACACCACGAAGGACGCTAGGAAAGCGGGAGAAATACCTTATATACTTCTATTTTAAGGGGGGACCTAGTCGCCAAATCCTGGGTGTGGAGAATCATTATCCACAACCCTTTTAGTTCGGGTGCCACTTGTAGAGACACTAGGTATTTTTGGAATCAGGCAAGATAAAAAATTAGTTCAAAGATGAAAAAAGATGAAATTTGACTTCTTATCGCAATTACTGATTATTACTGATTATTCACAATTCACAATTACTGATTATTCACATTGAATATATTCATATATATATATATATGAAGCGGACGGATCGGGAAGTTGGAACAGAGAATTGAGACTCAAGATTCTGACAAAGTTTATTTAATTAATTGAAAAATGTGTCGCGTACAGTATCAATTGTCTGTTTCCGCGAAACGCGTTATGGAGTTGGCTTAGTTCGAATTCATTAAAAAATATTTTCCCTGATGCGCCTTAATGAAGTTCGAATTGGGCTGATCTGCCATTTACCGCTTCTTCGTTTTTATGTTTTAGCTCGAATAATTAGTTTAAATGTTTTAAATATACCTTAATCAGATTTACTAATGTTTTAAATATACCTTAATCAGTTTACCATATTGCTTATTATTAGTATTGATTTTAATTGTAAATAATCAAATGTTGTGTTTTTCTCTTATAAGACATTTCATCGCAACTTATTTTGCTTATGTAAAAGTTTTCACGGAACCATTAATTTTTTTAAAAAATTTATTTTTTTTAAAAGTTTAATTTAATACTTGACTTTAATTGCTTGTTTCTCAAAAGACTTCATTAGTATTTTCCTTTTTTCTCAAAAGACTTCATTACTGTTTCAGCGGCTTTTTAGCGTTCGAACTAGGATTTTTCTTTTAATTTTTTTAAATTTTGCAGCACAATGCGCAAAGTTTTTGACTATACAGGTCTTTTATCGTTTGTTCTTTCTACTTTACTTTAAATTATATATATATATATTTAAACAAATTTAAATTCTTAACAAATACGTATAAAAGTAAAAAAGTAAAAAAGCAAATTTAAATTCTAAAAAAAGAAAAAAGCCAAAATAATTTAAAAATATGCAAACATGTAAAAGATTTAAATTTCGAACTAATCTACAATATCATTTAAATTCAGAAGCATAAGCAAATCAAGTGCAAAATCTATCCATGAAAATAAATCTACTAATTTAATAAATTTAAATTAAATTAAATTAAACATTTTTTTTTTTTTTTTTTTTTTTTTAATGTATATGTGAATGATCGTAGAGTAGGCAGAAGACAGACTTATCAAGGGGAAGTTGCCTCCAAACCTAACTCTCCAATCATTCAATTCGTGTTTCGTCATTCATGCAGGCAAGGGTAAAAGTCAAAACCAAAAGTAATTCCAATAAAGTGGTACCCTTAGAAATTAACATTTAAGTATTAACATTTAAGAATTAAAGTTCAAAAAGGAAAATACTAATTAAGTCTTTTCAGAAACAAGCAAGTAAAGTCAAGAATTAAAAATTTTCTTAAAAAATTAAATTTTTTAAAAATTAGTTTTTTATAAAATAATAAAAAAATCTAGATACCAATGTATTTTAGAAATCCTTTCTACAAAAACTTCGCCTACACGAATATGCATATCAATAAAAAGAAACTATAAAATAACTATACATAATCCATATAAACCAATAAGAAATAAAAAACAAAAAGAAACAAAAAGAACTAATTCACAATTTTAAAAATAAATATATATTTAAATATATAATTTCATATTTAGAAAATACTTAGATACTACATAAAAATTTTTTTAAAAAAATACTTAAAGCAAGTAAATAGTAAGTTTTAATTCTAACTTACCTACTATATGAGTGTTGGGGTCTGCAAAAGTGTTGTGAAAGAGAAGTAAGTGTGTTCTTCAAATTATATAGATGGCGCTTATGTAGGTAAAGTTGAGTGTCAAGCTGCTATCTTTGTTATAGTAAAAATTTTTTGTAAATATTAATATTAATTAAATTAAATTAAATTAAAAATCCTAAAGGTAGTAATATCAATTATTTAGGGAGTTAAGTAACTGAGCCAATCAAGAGATGTATGTTTGCTTGAAGGAAATTAAAGTGAAGTGGTATGCGAAAAAAAAAATGTAAACTGTTTGTAATTTGAAATGTGTGTTCTGTTGAAAAATTGTGAAAATTGTTAAAAAAATTAAGTGAAAGATATTTTGTGTGAAAATTGCAAAAAATTAAAGTAATTAAGAAAAACTGAAATGTTTAATATTAACGTTTTAAAGTAAAATTTCCCAAAATTTTTTTGAAATGAAGTCCTTAAAAAACCTTTAAAATTTCCCAGAAATTTCTCAAAAATTCCTTTAGGAAGTTAAATAAAACTTAAATTTGATGAAAGGAAATATTAGTTAATTAAATCAAGTTTAATGAACTTGATTTAATTGGTATATCAAAACTTAATACTGGCTAAAGTATGCAAAATTAGAAGAAGAAGATTAAAATCTTCACTCAATTCGGGCTATAATTCAGACATTTGGAAACAGTTGGCCCTTTATTAGTAAAAGGAAAGAATCCAGTATTGATTAAATATACATATTTACAAAATATTTACAATAAAAATTTACAATAATTTCTCTACTCTTTTATATCCTTCATTACCCTCCAGTTAAGGTTTAAGATAATGTTATCATATCCAAAAGAGCCAAAAAATTATAAAGTAAAGTCAAGGCCTGCCTTTTTAATATATAAATTAATAAATTTTGGTGGTACTTGGTTATCAACTTGTACATTAATTAGTTTTATGATTTCTTCCTTTAAATCGTCATTTTCAGTACATACATTTTTTATTCTGATAATTTGGCTATGAAAAGTGTTTTCTATTACTTTTCTAGAGATATTAGAGTTTCAATTAATTAGTTTAATAGTAGGAAATTGGAAATTCATTCTTTTATCAAATAATTTAATTTTGTTGTGTTTAAAAATTTGCAGGTCTAGGAATTCAATAGTATCTTGATTTGTATTCGTTTTATTAAGTGTTAAACTATTTGGGTAAATTTTGAATTTCTCAAAAGTAGAATTATTATTGAAAGTTATAATAACATCTATGTATCTAAAAGTATGAGCAAATAGCTTTAATTCATTTTTATTTAAACTGAGTTGGAATTTATATTCAAATGTAAAAAGAAATAGGTTACAAATTTGTTTAGAACTGTTTGCTCATATAGGAATTCCTCTAACTTGCTGAAAGATCTTATTATTGTATTTAATGTAGTTATTAAATAACGCACAATTCAGATAAGTATTCCATCTTTCAATACAAAGGATGTCAAGTATGCCAGGAAAAAGTTGTGGGAGTTGCATTAAACTAGCAAAAATTTCTTCTAATGGTAGAGAAGTATAAAGGTTTTCAAAGTCATAGCAGTTAATGTTCTTGATTGTTAAACTTTTAAAACTGCTGAGAACTGGAGCATTATTATAAATAATCCAACTATAATTGTGTTGTTTGTTAACGAGATGTTGGATTAAATTACAGATTTTTTTAAGTATAATTGCAAATATGTAATCTATATTCTTTTTATAATTATTTGTACCATTAGCAATAAATCTAAATTTGAGTGGTGATTTATGAAATTTTGGGAGAGCATATAGATTTGCTAATCTATTGTAGTTAGATGGTTGTGAAATTTGGAGTTTCTTATGAAATGCTTTTAGCTTTTTTGCAATAATAGAACTCCCACAACTTTTTCCTGACATACTTGACATCCTTTGTATTGAAAGATGGAATACTTACCTGAATTGTGCATTATTTAATAACTACATTAAATACAATAAAAAGATCTTTCAGCAAGTTAGAGGAATTCCTATGGGAGCAAACAGTTCTACACAAATTTGTAACCTATTTCTTTTTACATTTGAATATAAATTCCAACTCAGTTTAAATAAAAATGAATTAAAGCTATTTTCTCATACTTTTAGATACATAATTGATATTATAACTTTCAATAATAATTCTACTTTTGAGAAATTAAAAATTTACCCAAATAGTTTAACACTTAATTTAGATACATAGATGATATTATAACTTTCAATAATAATTCTACTTTTGAGAAATTCAAAATTTACCCAAATAGTTTAACACTTAATAAAACGAATACGAATCAACTTACTATTGAATTCCTAGACCTGCAAATTATTAAACACAACAAAATTAAATTATTTGATAAAAAAAGGAATTTCCATTTTCCTACTATTAAACTAATTAATTGGAACTCTAATATCTCTAGAAAAGTAATAGAAAACACTTTTCATAGCCAAATTATCAGAATAAAAAATATATGTACTGAAAATGACGATTTAAAGGAAGAAATCATAAAACTAATTAATGTACAAGTTGATAACCAAGTACCACCAAAATTTATTAATTTATATATTAAAAAGGCAGCCTTGACTTTACTTTATAATTTTTTGGCTCTTTTGGATATGATAACATTACTTTAAACCTCAACTGGAGGGTAATGAAGGATATAAAAGAGTAGAGAAATTATTGTAAATTTTTATTGTAAATATTTTGTAAATATGTATATTTAATCAATACTGGATTCTTTCCTTTTACTAATAAAGGGCCAACTCTTTTCAAAAGTCTCAATTATAGCCCGAACTGAGTGAAGATTTTAATCGTCTTCTTCTAATTTTCCATACTTTAGCCAGTATTTAGTTACGTTTTGATATACCAATTAAATCAAGATGATTAGACTTTTAATATTTTCTTTCATCAAATTTAAGTTTTATTTAACTTCCTAAAGGAATTTTTGAGAAATTTCTGGGAATTTTTAAAGGTTTTTCAAGGACTTCATTTCAAAAAAATTTGGGAAATTTTACTTTAAAACGTTAATATTAAAACATTTCAGTTTTTCTTAATTACTTTAATTTTTTTGCAATTTTCACACAAAATATCTTTCACTTAATTTTTTTAACAATTTTCACAATTTTTCAACAGAACACACATTTAAAATTACAAACAGTTTACATTTTTTTTTCCACATAACACTTCACTTTAATTTCCTTCAAGCAAACATACATCTCTTGATTGGCTCAGTTACTTAACTCCCTAAATAATTGATATTACTACCTTTAGGATTTTTAATTTAATTTAATTTAATTAATATTAATATTTACCAAATTTTTTTACTATAACAAAGATAGCAGCTTGACACTCAACTTTACCTACATAAACGCCATCTATATAATTTGAAGAACACACTTACTTCTCTTTCACAACACTTTTGCAGACCCCAACACTCATATAGTAGGTAAGTTAGAATTAAAACTTACTATTTACTTGCTTTAACTATTTTTTTTTAATTTTTATGTAGTATCTAAGTATTTTCTAAATATGAAATTATATTTTTAAATATATATTTATTTTAAAAATTGTGAATTAGTTCTTTTTGTTTCTTTTTGTTTTTTATTTCTTATTGGTTTATATGGATTATGTATAGTTCTTTTATAGTTTCTTTTTATTGATATGCATATTCGTGTAGGGGAAGTTTCTGTAGACAAGGATTTCTAAAATACATTGGTATCTAGATTTTTTTAATTATTTTATAAAAAATTAATTTAAAAAAATTTAATTTTTTAAGAAAAAGTTTAATTCCTGACTTTACTTGCTTGTTTCTGAAAAGACTTAATTAGTATTTTCCTTTTTGAACTTTAATTCTTAAATGTTAATACTTAAATGTTAATTTCTAAGGGTACCACTTTATTGGAATTACTTTTGGTTTTGACTTTTACCCTTGCCTGCATGAATGACGAAACACGAATTGAATGATTGGAGAGTTAGGTTTGGAGGCAACTTCCCCTTGATAAGTCTGTCTCCTGCTCTCCTGCCTAGTCTACGATCATTCACATATACATTTAAAAAAAAAAAATGTTTAATTTAATTTAATTTTAATTTATTAAATTAGTAGATTTATTTTCATGGATAGATTTTGCACTTGATTTGCCTATGCTTCTGAATTTAAATGATATTGTAGATTAGTTCGAGAATTAAATCTTTTATATGTTTGCACATTTTTTAAAATTTTTTTAAAAATTATTTTGGCTTTTTTTTCTTTATTTTGCTTTAAATTTGCTTTTTTACTTTTATACGTGTTTGTTAAAATTTAAATTTAAACTTGTTTAAATTTATATATATATATATATATTCAATCTAAATAACAGCTATTGTGTATATGTGTGCGTCATTGAAATAAAGAAAACAAAGAAACTGTTGGAGCTAACATCTAGAACACAATACACGATAATAACTGACAAACTCACACCTGATTTTGGTGAGATACTTTATTGTTGAGTTACGGACTTGAAAAACGAACAATGCTGTCTTCTGCAATTTGAGCCATGGATATCCCAATTACCAGACGGGCAGACAATCAGCTACATCACAAAAGCACACATCGAGGAGGGAAGTAATTTCTTACTATTTTAGTAGACAAAACATGCAGTTAAAGGCAAGTCTCTAAAAGTGAATTTCTCTTTCAAAATCTTTATTATGCTGCCATACTGATTTCTACGCAGAAAGCGTATCTTGAAAACTGAAAAACAAAAATATTAGTAAAAGAAAATTAATAAAGGATTTCTTGGATCTAATAATTATGTTTGCAGAGAGTGCTAGACTTTCCGAGCGGTAAATGAAAAACATCAACTGCACTGTTGTTTTAAATCCAACCGTGGTCTTCCGCTTTGTTATCTGGATACGCCAATCAATACATAGTTAAGAGCATGCAAAAGAATTGTCTGATCTAATGAAAAGTATAAACAAAACTGAATTGAAATAAGCATCAAGATGATATAAATCTAGTACATACTACTGTGTTTCTCCATGTATATAAGACAAACTATTCTTTTTTAAATTTTGTTGATGCATCTAATACAAATTTGGCACATCCGCCAACGGAAACGCCAACTGTGGCGTTTTGCTTGCGTTGAACGAAAATAAGTGTGAAATAGTATCGACGACGCATGCCTGTTAAACCTCTCAAATACGTAATTTAACCTATTATAAATTGATACATTTTAACAGAAATTAAAGATTATTCAATAATGCTGAATTCAAGTTAAAAGTGGTCCAATTTGCAGGAGTGAGTGGAAATTCGGGCTACACTTAACATATACAGAATACACATAATAGAGCACTCTTAACAAAGTAACACACAAAATATATCTGTAAACTGAATGAAAAAAGCCTGGAAGCTTGCTATCCCAGCCCCAATATCTTGGCATTAGCGTTAACAAACCCTTCAAAGCTTATATAAGAGAGAAATGGAATAAATTGACGCGTAAGTCTTCTGAGGACAATTTAACACCAATAAGAGGGGTAAAGAAGCCAATAATAGACAAACGTTTACATCTTGTTAAAACAAACAGTGGAATAATATAAAGATTGAGATTATTGTCAAGTCATTTGAAAATTTGTAACGTATATGACATCTGAAATTCCACAGATAGAGTTGAGGATGAGTAATATATTAAAACAGTGATTTCATCAGAAATATTTGTGGTCTAGGTAATGGATGAGAGTTATGACAGTGATGACGAGTGTCATGCTAAATAAATGTTTATTTAAACAACTTTACATAATAAAGTATTTTCGCATTGAATTGTAATTCAATGCACTTTTTTTTTTTTTCAGATTAATTCAAATCCCAAATCAAAGTGCTTCTTATATATTATAATAATTTAAATTACATATAATTTTATTTAACATAGTCAAAACTAATATATAAAATTAAATAACAAATTTTAAAATTTTTGAATTGTTTAGTTGTTTATGGCAAAATACATAGAAATTATCTGGGAAAGGTGATGGATGTCCTCTTATAAGTCTTTCTAACGGAAATTGTCTCATGTTCCTGTTTCAAACAGAAAGAAATATGAAAATCCTAGGCAGGCATTTTGTTGGCCAGGATCTAAATTATGGTCGAACTACCTATATTAAATTGTCATATAAACTAAGGGGCGAGTTTCTTGGCGCATTTTTTTATTAAAAGAAACACAAGGAGTTCCCCATGTACCACATGGTATCACATGTGTCTCACAGAAGTAACTATGAAACACAATACGAAATAAATACTAAGAGAAAATTAAACCAAAATTAAGAACGATTGCGAAGTTTTGCAATGAATTGACAAAAATTGTTAAAGGCACTTACTCAGCAATAAATTGATAAATTTCTGGAGGCCAGCTAATCTTAAAATTTTTCAGTCTCAATTTCAAGATTTTTTTTGCTCTCATATTTAGGACATATTAAAAGCTCATGTTCAACATTTTCCTTGCCACCGACGCCACAATCACAGACAGACTCTGTGCTCAATTTAAATCTGCTTAGATAACTTTTGAAACTTCCGTGACCAGTAAGAAAATGGGTCAATTTATAGTTTGTGAAAAATTTATGACTTGACAATCTCCTTTTGATGGAAGGGGAAAATCTCTTAGCTAGGTTCCCTTTATTTGATCTAATGAAATTCTTGGTTCCACTATACTTTCATACATGACCTTATTATAAAAGGAATTAGGAATACTGACAAAAGTGTCAGTGTCAATTTCACGCTTGGTGGCAATCTTAGCAAGAAAATCAGCTTGTTCGTTCCCAACAACACCTGTATGACCACGAACAAATGCAAATGCAACCAAAATATTTTTATCTTTTAGGTTTTAAGTTCTTTTTTTTAATCTCGATGATGATATTATTAGAGCAAGAATTACATTTTAGGATCTCGAAGGATGATAGCGAATCCGTACAAGTGAGGTAGTCTGGAAAACAGCACTATTTTGTTCAGAAATCCATTTGATGGCGAAGTTTAAGCACAAAAGTTCAGCTATAAAAACGGTACATTCATCTCTAATTCTCAATTGAAAGTGCTCAAATTCAAGACTATCTTTGAAGACAACAAATGCGAAACCAACCTTACCATCATACCACAGTCAAAGGGGAGCCGTCGAGGAATAACTGAAATGCAACATAACGCTTCGCTTTTCAATAATCATAACTCTGGTTTCATTAGGATTAAAGTCCAGTTTAAAACCTTTGGACAGGTCGGAGGCGAGATTTAAAGTCTCTTGCGCCTGGAAAAAAGTAGCAGGAAGGTCGAAAAGGAAATTCTCTGCATTTTTGCATAAAACTTAAAAGCATATTTCTCGTTAAAGATTAGTGGCGATAATAAATATGCATGAGTATAAGAAGAAATTACAGTTTCTTCCGTTAAAACCATTAGTATAATATAGGACAGCGATTAATTAGAGACGAAATATGTTCCCTTGGGATTAATATGAAAACTAATTAGATAGTATATGATTTCAGACATTCTTCTAGCAAAGGAAATATGATATTCTTAAGGTACTTAACTATCATCTGCAAATCGGCTGCTTTAGATATATCTATTAAATTAGAAATATTTGCGATCCAGATATAATATAAAAATGATAGAGACCACTAGCTGATTCCGTCGAATGATACGTTTACTTCCAAGTTATTTATCTACAGCAGAGTATCAATAAACCCGTGAAATTTTATAAAAAGAAACTCTTGGAGAATAATAATTGCTGCCTGAAAGCTTCATGTTGCAGGGTATAATAAAATATTTTTATTTGTAAATGCTCATAAAAACTTAGATATGTAAATTAAATGCATTTGAATTTATAGCAATTATATTTATTATTAAAAAGTAAAAGAATATTAGAAAAAAGCGAAAACATTTAACTTATTAAGAAGAAGTGTATTTATTATATTTGAATCTCTTAGGTAATGGGTAAATACAAGATAAATTTGAAGGATAAGTTAATATCTTATATTTTACCAAATAAAATGTTCTAAAAATCTCTTGTACTGCATTTCGCACTGAAATAAATAAAAACATCCATTGAAACAGCCTTCTGTCTTTTGCTGTGGTAGCACTTTCACACGATTCCACTTAAAGGTTAATTTCCGAAATATGATTGAGTCTGTGGAATTTGCTAGGACAGGATTTCATATGTTAAGTAAAACTCGTATAAATCCTTAGAGATAAAAACAATTGATGGCGCAAAACCTCCTTCATAGATTTTAAAAGAGGGAAGAGAAGAAGCGGCAGTCTACATCTTCCGTTTTAGCTGGTATATCGATAAAGCTGTGCTTTTAATCTTTCGAAAGGAGGATTCACGTCCTATATTAAATTTATATATCATTGCGATAAATCATACGTTCTTCGGCACAAAATTAGAACTTCAATCGTTTTTTAAAAGCATTATTGGAAAATTTTATTTCTGTAATTTTAAATAAATTCATATTTATATGATGACATCTCATTTTAATTAAATTTACTTGATTCCTTTTCTGTATAAATTGCAGTTTAGGTATAATATGCCTAATAATAATTTTTTTCTATGGCGATATTTCTTTCTTATTTAAGATATTTAAATTTTAAAATAATTTTTATGCAGTTTTTAGAATTTGTTTTGAACTGTAATATATAAATCTTTGGAAAAAAATTTTAATCAGGTACATTTTAAGCATATTTTGAAAAAAAAAAAGCTTTTTGATCCCAGAATTTTGAAGTTATATATTTGAACTCTAAAAATAGTTAGTGATGAGATTATATATTTTGTAAGCGTGAGTTCTTCCCATCTCACACTTTTCACTTCCACTTCCATTTCGACAGTGGCAACGGACATTGGCTATAAATATTATAAATAAGCCGATTTGAAATCCACTCGGTCGCTTCTTTTCTCTCTTCCCTTAGTGTTATTACTCTCGCGCGTCTAAATGAAGCCTGCAAGACTTCCTTTATACGTGTCGTAACCTTCCGTCCCTCGCCGATTAGGCACCAAAATGTTCCTTAGTAAGTCCTATTGCTTCTTCATGTAGTAGATTATTTTATATACTTGTGAACCAGACTCACCAAGGAGCTAATTTTATTAAAAAAATAGCTGGACTTCTTCATTCCTGCAAAGTCTTGTAGAATTCTGCAAGGACGACGTCGAAATTTAACAAGTGAATTTTGCAATGCTTCAAGATTTCATTTCCTGTGATGTGCTGTTCTTCTATGATGAACTCGCTAATATTATCTTGTGACTGGTGTTATGTAGGTTTCATATATCAATATTTATCAGTACCATTTTAAGGCTCTGAACAAATACGCGTTTCACAGATGATAATATTGCATGTTCTTTCTTTATACTATAAATGGGTTAGTCAATGCTTTTTTTCTTATGTAATTTAAGTTATTAAGGCACACCAGGATCAAAATCTTAACAGCATAAAAAACTAATTAAAATATATATCCTTAAATATTTCACTAGCAGTTTTGCTACTGTGACTCTCAAATTTTAAGCATTTTTAAGAAGTCCTTTTTTTGGATTACTACTGCTTAAATTTCATAGCAATAAGATCGAAAGACGAAGATATTTCGGATTAACAACATTGTGTTTTTTTTTTTTTTTCATTATTGCTGGTATGTTTCCAATTCTTCATTTATCAATTTAATTCATTGACTTTCACCAGGGCTGGATTTTATAAATTTGTATTACTATGATATACCGAAAATGATAGTTGAATACAGAAATATGAAAATATAAATCTTTATCACTACCAGTAATGCGTCGCCTGCTTTTTATTTTTAGGCATTTTAAACATTTTCCATTAAAATAATCAAAGCTTTCCATTCAAAATAAGTTTAGGTTTTATTTTTATCTGAAATTTATGCAAAATTCACAATTAAAGGGAATGCTCTCAAAATTGCATTATTTCAGGAATGTTTCAGATATGTTAACTCCACAGAAAGACTTTAACTGTTCCATTGCCTCATCTGAGTTTTCAATATGATTTAATTAAGCTCAACAAAACAACCTTAACTTATGAAAAATTTTCTGTCAACTATTTAATGTTCGCGATGTGTTGAAAAAATACATAAAAATGAGATCAAGATCAATTTTACGAAGAAGGCAGAGATTAAAGTGATTAAATTCCCGAATGAGAGTGTTAATTTGTCATTGAGAGATAATTTTCTGCTGTTATGATAAAATGTTTCCTGGGTGGTAATGTGTGCGATGAAAAGAATGATCTTATAACTACGGGCTATGAATCAGAGAGCTTATAGGTTATGTGTATTATTTTAAATTTTTCGCTTCTGAAGTTATGAGCACTGTTTAAAATCTAACAAAATTAAAGCATTTGGAAAAGACTTTCAATCATATAGAAATCTGTCCAAGATATAACACTTTTTTACGCATTCCTTTGAATCTTTGTATATTGATAGGAATTTTTCCTAAAAATGGGAGAAGGCAAGAGCTGTTTTGATCCCTAACATATTCTCCGTAGAATCATTCTCTGAATTAAGTTTGTTAATCTTCTTCACGAGAACATGTCATTAAGCACAGAGCCCTACATAATGAAAGGAGCAATCGATTGATTTTACATTAATTTCCTGACTTTATAGTTTACTGCATTTACTGTTAATGCACACATTTCAAAGCTAGAAAATATAGGATCCATCATCCTCTTACTTATTTTGTGAAAATATATTAAAGTTTTTTCTTCAGAAAGAAGAAGAATATATTGAAGAAACTGATATCTGAAACGACAAAATTTTATAGAGAATCTCAGTTTGGGTTTATTCTTCGGAGGTCTTCTGAATATGCCCTTTTCACCTGAGTAATATCATAATCGTATTATGCAAATAATATCTTGCAGTGCATGGATAGCAAATGAAGTTTATATAAGTTCTTATTTTTTTCAAATATCAAAGGTGCTTTCGATAATGCTTTAAAATCTAAAAGATTCTGAAATCTATAACCATCAAAATGTCTATAACCCGCTGAAATACTTCTTAAACAGGAGGACAGCTGAGCTCTTTTTCTGTTTGAAAAGTAAGTTTTATTTTTTAGAAAAGTATTTTACTGAAGGCTCTGTGTTCTGTCGATATTTTAGAACATAGTAAGTGATCTTTTAGGTCATCTTCACGGTAGTTTAAAAATCGCGTCGAAAGATAATTTCCTTTTATTTTTTAAGTGAATTTTCACCAGCGTTCGTTTTTAAAGCACAAGCTTTGGTGGAATTTATCTCAAATTGAGAGGTCTTTCATAAGCTTACTTTCAATCCTTTAGAAATTAAATCTTTGATTTTTTTCTAAAACATACTGATGAAACAAATATTACTCCTTTGTCCCAGTGTAATCTGCTAAAGATTATAGGTACTTTTTAGTCAAACTCTATCGAAAACTGATGTTGAAACAGAACACTGAATTCCTTTCTATTAAATGTGGGAAAATTATTAACGGTCTTCAACATACTGCCAAGAATGTTTTTGGAGTAAATTATAAATTCAAGAAAGTAATATATAATCGATCTACTGTGCTTTTCATTTTGTATGGCTCTGTGTTCGAAGAAATGTCCTCGTGAAATAGATTTAATATTAAACAAAAGAAAGAGGAAGCAAAATTAATTCAGAGAATGATTCAACAGAGAATACTTTTAATCGTATTATCAATGGTTATCGGACACTAAGCTATGAACTACGTTTCTCTTGTAGCAGTTTCACCTATTGATTTACAAACTGAATGCAAGAATAATATCTTAGAGGTTGTGTCGAATGATACATTAGAAGGTTTGTGACGATTTTTTTAATTTACTTAACAATTAATTTTATTTTGAAGCAACCTTTCCTAACATTTTTGCTTTCAACTCATGCTTTCTTGCCAGAAAGTAAATAACTTAGCGCGCGTGTATTCATATGAGCTAAAATAGTATTTAACGGAAGGTTTTAGAGTGTGACTTTAAAGGTACGTTCTGCTTGCCTGAAAGCAGGCGTTACTATCTTTGATTTAGTAGCGATTAGACCTGTAGAGTGCTTGCCATCAAGCTTGTTTACGCCAACTTTCAAGTCAGAGATATCGTGAGCGTTAAGTAAAGTCGTTAGGCTTACTTAATTTCACTTAATTTTAAGTTGCTCGTTACCGTTTTAAGTTAAGCCAAAAGCGTTGGCTTTTATAAGCACGAGTCGATTGTATCTGTGAACATTAATTTTAATGAAGAAAGGATTCTTTACACCTTTCTCAGTACTCAACACTTAGGGATAACACTCATGGACTTAACACTTGATGACTTAATAGTTAGGGATAATTACCTACTCAGTCTTTTAATGTCTAGTTAATGCTACCCAAAATATACCAGACTTTATAAATTACATAAATGAAATTTAATCTTTTATATTATTCCTCATTCAGTATTTTAGAGCTTAGATTGCATAAATTTCTGCGATTAAGAGACTGTTGAAAAATATTGAACTGTTGAAAGAGACTATTGAAAAAATATTCACAAACTGTTGAAACATATTCTTTCTTATTCTTTATATTTTTTATTTAACAGACGGCAGTAAAGCAGTAAAGTAAATAAAGGGATTGGCCTCAAATTTGTTCTTTTTGAAGACCAGTCTAATATTTTCTATTTAAAGCACTGCTCGAAATGAATGTACAGTTTTTCAAGCAGAACTTATCTGCATTAATCCTGCTGTGAACTAAATAAAGGACAATGGGATTGCATCCTTAGAGTACCATTTATTCTAATTTTATTTGTTCTCTGCACCTTCCGAACAGTACTATGAGCAGTAACAAACGGGTAATCAACATTCTATTATCTGTCAATTCTCTTAGAGGAAGAACAATAGATGTTAATTTTGATTCGCTTTGAATTCCATGCTGATCGCGCACAAAAGAAAATGGTCATCATGGAATTTATGGAAATGAAAGACCTGATTTTTTAACTAAAGTTTCTTTAAATTTACTCATCAACCACGACAAAATGTGTTCCCCTTCTATTAACTATGTGTTATATTATGAGTCTTACTTCTTTGCAAAATTTAAATTATCTGAGTTTTTATCTGATCGCGGTAAATTTGCAGTTTACCTGCCTCCTTTTAAACTAAGAGCGACATGCGACGGGGAACGTGGGCACCACCCCTTTACCGTCGGTTAATTGGTGTAGCGCCACGTCCACCAGTATCTAGAGTTGAACCTTGAGTCTTTCAAAAGAGCAATTGCATGGCCATACAAGGGCTGTTAATATTTAGTATTACATTCTTGTTTGCTGGTTAACATATTCTATGGATAACGTGATTTACAGAGTTACATACTGACTTTGTCTCTCATTTCCGGCATACAATGCATATGCATTACCTGAATTACATTAATCTTACATTGCGTTGAATTACTTTTGTGTACAGTTACAGTTTTTAGCTGTACATTTCAATAAATATACCTACATTACTTGTAGATTGCATATAAATACAGTTTGCATGTACAGTTACATATGCCAATATTACATGTTCCTTACGTTACATTATTTTCATTATTTTTATATACATACATAGTCAGGCACGCCTGCTTCACATATTACTTAATTTTACCTACACTGCTTAACCTTAGGTTACATATACTTGCAGTTGCATACAGATACATGCAAATACATTCTGATTAATTTTTTAGATACAAATATTTACAAACATAATAGTCTTACAGGTTACTTACATTACATGTTATTTGGGTACTTATTGCATAATTTTCCAGTACATGAAATAGACATTCCAATATATACATTGCTTTGCGTTAGACATCCTATATCCCTTATTCATAATACAAAACATATATGTTACCCATGCATTTTTATTAGACATTTCTGCATTTATATTGCATTACTTTAAATTGCATAACTTACTTATACATATCTTACTGATACACAAAAATATTTAGGTATATTACACTCCCTTACATTACTTTGCTTACAGATATATGCACTTTCATACATTCGTTATGCCTACATTATATATCGGTTCATTATATATGGTCTTACGGTATAATTTGCCAAAATTTATTTACACAGTACATGCACATTGTTAAATGCAACTGGAGATCGAGTAACTTATGTGAACGTTCAAAAAATTACCCCAAGATGTGAAACACTTAATTTTCTCCTGCCTTACTTTTGAGGAGCCCGAGATTATGCCTCTAGGACCATTTTAAAACGTGTGATTTCGCCAGTAAGCTTATCTATCTTTGTGAAGTCGAGATTGTTATCTTCTATTTTTTCTATTAATGCATATTTAATGGCTAATTAATTTACTTTTGTAAGCCCCGTATTTAAAATCTGCTTTGTTTTATTAATGCATGTATAATAATTAATTAGTTTACTTTTGTAAACATCGTATTTTACATTTGTGGGGCACTAGGATTTTCTATGTATTCAAATAACGTAAAGTAAATTGTTTTACATTTCACTGAACATTTACTTGAATAAATTTACTTGAACTAGTCATTAAATACTGCTATTTTTATTTAAAAGCAAGTGTACACGAAAATTGCGTAAATAGTTATTTTGCTTAAATAACAAAACGTATTTACTAATGATAAATAAAGAAAAGTTCTTTTTTTGCTCTCATTATAAGTACTGATGCATATTTTTTGCAGAGAGATTCTCTCGGAATTCTTTTTCCACACAATCTGTATATTTTTCTCACAGATATAGCAACAGAAAGTTTACCATTTTAAAACACTTACCAAATATATAATAATTTATTCAGAGGTAAGATAGTAACTTCATTTTTAGATGAAATGTAGTGAATTTTCACTGAGCATAATAAAAACATATTCCAAATGACGAATATTAAGTGAAATATAATCTTCCAGAGACTCAGTATTAGTTAATAACTAACTAGACACTTGAAGTTAATGTTTAATGCATTGAAAAGCAATATTAATTAATATATTTTACATTTTCTAGAGTTTTTGTCTTAATTAAGCAGAAAATAGTAGCATTTTTTATTATCGCTTTCGCCCATTCCCACCAAACTGCAAATTAATTGATGTGTATCAGCACCGATTTCTTAATTTTGAAAGACATTATACCACCCATACTTCTCTTACAATTGAAATAAATTACAGACGTGGGCTTTGCAGCCGCCAACTGCTTCGTTAAAATAGCGAGTGCCAAACTAGAGCTTAGTTGGCGTGTGTTATTTTGCATTTAATGTTTTAATCTGACTTGATTATTCGTTCTGAATTTCTTGAAAGAACCTTTTGTTCTGTCATATTTTTAAAATGTTTGTAACCGTCAGACTGACATGTTAATCAACAGATTTATTTTAAACGTTATCTGAATTTGTATTTACTGTACTTTAAAGGGGAAGACTGGGAGCTTAATCATCTGTCTGTTTGCACAACTCTAGAAATTGACATTTATTGTAGCGTAAAACTATCCGATACTTTATTACATATACTCTGAAACAGTTTCAAAGACCCTTCTGCATGATAAGACAAAGCTGTTTAGAGGCAAAGTAATCTTCCTCGCAGCCTTATCGCCTGCCAGCATTTTGTCTGTGCAATGCGAATTTGCTTCTGCGTTGCTCTAAGATATTAAGCCAACTAGAGCAATCAAAGTAGATGACGTGAAATGTATCTAATAGATCTTCGTCGGTCTCACTGCAAACACAAAAATTTACAAAGTTTTCAATGTCTTAGTTTTCAGAGCTTAAGTTTTAAAATAAGTTGCAAAAATAAAAATATTCTTAATAAACAAAGGGCTTGATAACAGACAGATAGTAAAAGTGATAAAGAAATGGAAACAAGAATTCGAAAATCGAAAAATAAATAAAAATTGTAAATTAAAAATAAAGTGAAATTAATGAAGTGAGAAAGGAAAGCAACTAATTGTGAAACGTAATCTATATATATAGAGAGAAATATAGATATAGATATGATACATTAAATATAAAATACCCTTAATTGGCAATAGACCTTCAAATTTTTAATTTGAATTAAAACGCAACCCCTTCGGTTCTAAGCTGATTTCACTCTTTCCCTGCAGTATACCGCATTGCACTGATCTTCTATCCAATCATCATTTAGAATACCAAATAAAGAACTCAAATTGGAATTTGCGAGTATAAATACTTCAGCTGTGTTATGCGCACACTTTTTCCCATTTGCACTATCTGGGAAATCACGTCTCTTCTCTAAACTACACTTTTCCATTGTTTAAGAAACATAACTGCGCAATTTAAAATTGTGGGCTGCAGACTGTCTCCAATGTGCTGTGACATATCATGAAATTTGTTATAATAAGATATGTTGATAAAAACCAACAAGTAATAAAGTGACGTTCAGATTATCAAGTGACGTAGCACAGTCAAGCTATCTTCTATCTCAGCCAATCCAACCACGACTGCGACTCAACAGGTTTTTCATCAAACAAAAATTACCACACATACATATATATATTAATTATATATATAACTGTATTTAAGTATCTCGCAGTCACCAGCAGGTAATCACGCTGACTCACTTGTGGCGAACCTGCAATTTTTGACAAAGTCTCTTAATATATTATATTTTGTTTGCTTTTTTTATATTAAGCCTTGCATTCCTCTGCAATAACAAAATCTGAATCTATTTCGTACTATGTAAAATATACTTTTATCACTATATCTTATCTTAGAAACATCTTTAATTCATATTAATTATTACACACAGTTTCACGAGACTTTTGAAGACTGTTAAATTTTTGATGCCATCTTCAGATTTCTTTCCAAGGACTGAACAGTTTGAATGGTTGATACACCAAATTTAGGGCATTTAGAGAAATAGTTGAACAATGTTTCAAGAACTTAACAGAATTATTTCTCAGAGACTTTCAGATTCAGATTTAAATCATTTCCAAATTATATAATACTAGAAAGCCCGGCGATCATACGAAATGACCGCTGTTCTAGATATTATAAATTGTAATTAAAATGATTTGTGCAAAGGTGTCTGCTAATTTAAACTGAATTACCCAGGGCAGGCGGCCAGGACGCCCATTTGCTTACTGCCCCACGGGGTTTCCTCCTTCTATTTGCTTAATTGCTTAGAGTAGAGTGCAGTGAAGGAAACCACTGGCGGCACATATCTTAAGAGCCATCGCTAGCTCAACAAATAAAGGGGATTTAAATAATGAAACTTAAATTCACATGCCAAAGATCTCTTTGTACACAACATTTCCTGTGTAGATCTTTCCATCAGTTTTAAACTCGCCTTGCAGAGGACCATCCATTATTTTTAATTTTACGTCTGTTCTTTCACTAACTCTTGAAAAGGCAACATAAAGTTGACAGTGTCCAGGTGCAGGCTCAGGTGAAAAAAATGCCAACACGCTTAAGCGTTTGGCCCTGAGACTTATTGATGGTCATAGCAAAGGCAAGTTTTACAGGATATTGTCTATGTCTCAATTGAAACGGCAACGCTGTGCCGAGGCAACTTCACCCCATTGGCTAGTACAGTTACGGAAGCAACCAATAAACTATCGGCGACAAACAGACACTTAAGCCGCATATATATATATATGGGGTGAAGTAACACCATCTTCTCCAAAACGGCTGGCTCTCGGGCTTAGCGAACCACACCGTTGGATTCTGCAGGTCCGTGGCACGCCATTTTGATCATTCGCGTCTTCTTGGGACTTTAATTAGCCGAGATATTAATTCAAAACTAATTTTCCCTACGATTTCCCTACATTTTCACTTTCTTTCTTGGGTTTTCCCTATCAGAGGGATTTGGCTAAGTGCCAAATTCTTTTTTCTCGAATATCTACGGAACGGCGCCGAGTTGAAATTCGAAACGCGTATCCTCGGATTCCAAAAAATTCTCCGAATCCATCGATACCGTTCTCATCTTCGTACGACTTTAATCAGCCGAGATATTAATTAAAAAATTGGGGAAACGTTAATTTCGGCGCTCATTTTTCCGAGTGGCAATAATAAACTATCGGCGACACACACTTTAGCCGCTTATATATATAAAGATTTCTTATTAAACTTCCAAATTATATTTCTATATGTTTTTCTGTGTTCAAATATGAGAAGGTTCATGAATCAAATGACGAGACATAGTGAAACCTAAATGGTATGTCCCTGAAGTCCTAATTTCGCTTTCTTGTTCCACTAGTAAATATTGTAAATATTCTACAAAATTCCTCTTCGTTTGCTAACACTGAGGCTTTCTTTACAAAAGGTGTTTCTCTCGCCAAGCCCTTTTCTCTTTAAAGGAGAGGGAATATGTAAAGTATAAACTATGAGACAAATTTATTAAACTTCATTGAAATCAATTGGCAATAGACCTTCAAATTCATAAATTTTAATTAAACACATTCCCTCTACAAAGGTCTGCAGCGCACCATTTTTCGTCGCTTAAGCTTGTCATCACTTTTCCCATGAAATATCCGCATTGATTACAAATTTCCTCTTATTTTGTTAACGCATTTTTTGAAAAAGATTTTCTGTCTTTTCTCTTTAAAGGGGGTATATACGAGACATAAAAATATGAAGAAAAATGTGTTACCAAATTAAACCTTATTGAAACAAATCAACTGCAGACTTTTAATGAATAATTTTTAATTAAATTAGAACCGCTTCAAAGCGTCTGTATTTTCCATGCAGTATTCGCATGCCTGTAAACTTTTGCTCAATAGGTATCTAGAAATAAAACAAAGACTTTCCAAGTTTATAAAAGTACCACAACCAGCCTCGCATTCTCTTTGCTACTTCGTTCTGTCAATGAACGTGATTCCTTCCTTAGATTCATGGAACATGATTCCTTCCGACATGTCAGTCTAGAACAGGAATGGGCAAACGTTTTCGGTCGCGGACCAAAAATCGAAAAAAAAAGGTTTGGCGGGCCAAGACAATTTTTTCTAAAATTTTAAAAATAATATACAAGTATTACAATTTAAATATGCTAATGAGATGAATGAAATTGCGATTTAATTTTTTAAATTTCCTTATTGAGGTTCGAAGTGAGATGTACTGATTCTAAGGAACAGGGCTAAATGCTTATCTGTCAGTCCACTTCTGAAATAATTCTTTCTAAAATTCCCAGTTGAAACACTTGTTCACATACATAAGTTGAAGCAAACATAGCACTGATTTTCTGAGCGTGAGATATTAAATTTGGGAAACTTAGTTTCGATAATGATTGTAAAACTCTACCTTTGGTATATTTAAAAACAAATGCTTGAGATGATTGTTAGATTGCAACTCAATCAATTCAAGCTGCAAATCGGAACACACTGTTTCACAATTTACGTTGAAAAGCATGGTAAATATATCCAATTCTATTTGAATGGCACTGAACTTTTGAGATTTCATTACTGTTTATCTTCTTGAAATCATCTTGTTGGCCTGATAATTTTTACAAAGACTTTCTGCATTTTGTTTTCTTTCATATTCGGACACTGTTTATAATTGGAATTCTTATGCTTAGATATGAAATGATGGGAAATGTTACATTCTTTGAAGACTGCTACAGCTTCATTGCAGATGGGAAACACTGTTTTTTTATTTTACAACTGTAAAAAAATATTTCAGGTCCATTCATCATTAAAAGCACGGCACTCTGAATCAACTTTACGTATTTAGTAGCCATTTTGGGTTTGAAATATTTTACGAATAACCCAAAACAAGCAATTTTTCCATATGTTATTAATAATATTAGAACTCGCGCCAAAAGAAAAAGCCGCTGGCTGGAGCTAACAAAATGCGCAGTCTGCCACATGTGAGGTTTAATTCACCTACATTAGATTCCCATATGTCTGCTCCCCGAGAAAGCGTAAACGCTTGTTGGCGCCAATCCACAGCTACAACTATCAAAGAACTTAACAGCTTTTAACACTTACCGATTGTAAGCTGTCTGTGCTTGCTATTTACGTCAATTTATGCTTTGTAAAACAAAAATATAGAAAGTAAAAAAATCATCAGTTCTTTGAAAAAATGGAAGAAAAAAATAATATTTAAACGAAGAGGAAGAGGAGATGGAAATATAATTCATAAATATATATTTTTTTAATTTGCTTCGGAACGGTAAATTAAAATTCTGTCCGCATCCGCTGGCCGGATAGAACCTTCCGGCGGGGCCGTGTTGACCCGCGTGCCGTAGTTTGCCCATCCCTGGTCTATAACATGATTCCTTCCGACAGAAAATATAGCTGACGAACCGGGGATATATTTCTCCTTATAGATGGACCTGATGCAGGAGTTGTAGGCGTAGAGATATACTTGTTCGTAGATATTTCTCCTCGTTTATACCTGTTTTAAAAGAACTACCCACATGATCTTCTGCAAAGGAGATGGAAATGTGATTCATAGCATTGCTTAGCACTGGATCACTGCAAAATAATGCATTCTACATAAGCTTTTATTACTTATAAAGTTTGTTATTTCAAAAACGTATTTGCTCGAATTTTCTGCCCCTAACGTAATTTACTGCAGAGTTTTTCAGCATATGATTTAAAAATGTCTGACTTATGATAACAGTGTAATACATATGCAGAAATAAAAAGGTATTTTGGGCAAATAAAAAAATCATTATTGAAATGTCCTTTAAAATACATAATAATAAAATTTGTGCTTCTCTATATATGATTTTTAAAGTATTACTTTTATCATTATTGTTGTCTCAGATTGTCTCTTCAGATATAGCATCTGCGTATTTTTCTTCTCTTGATTTTCACGCGACGAAATTATTACGGAAACGAGGAAAATACGTGAGCAAACACAGTGCTATATCAAAACATTTCTGCTGATATTAGTTGACCGAGAATAATTTCAGATATTAAATTAAAGCACATGTTCAGCAATTTCTTCTGAGCGTTTTTATTTCTTTAAATGCTACTTAAGCATAATAGTTATCCTGACTATTCCCAATAGAAACGCTTTTGACTGGCATTAAACTTACATTTTTAATCTGTTTTTTCTTTTTTTCCTCTTTTTGCTTCATTGTACAAAGCAAAGGAAATATTGTAATCGCAAAAATTTTCGGCTATCATATGTCAACGAAAGTATCCATTTTGACTGTTATCGAATGCAATTCAACGATGGTTTATGCGTGACATCTCTACGTAAGGACAGAATAAAGGACTCTGTTTCCCAAAACGGGCTGCAAAAAAAGGATTTAGAACAGAATTTTTTTTCGTGACGTCTGTACGTACATACGTATGTATGTATCTCGCATAACTCAAAAACGAGTAGCCTCAGAACGCCGAAATTTTGTATATAGGACAGCTGTAACATGTAGCTGTGTACCTCGCGTTTTGGTTGAAATCAGCCATACGGAAAGTATATAAGTATATGTATATAGTAACAGAATGGGTATATATATCTATATATATATATATATATATACCCATTCTGTTACTTGGCTCTGTGACCTCCATTTTGTATTCCCTTATGTCGGTATATTTTGAATTTTTTGCTTTAAAAATGATCGAATTATAGTGTTCTTATCCTCCGGTTAAGGTTTTAATGCCTTTAGGTAATCTGCAGACAATAGCTGTAGAATTATCAACAGTATAAAAGTTGTTTAAGTGCGACTAAGCCTATTTATTTTTACCATAGCAAGTATATTTACATTTGAAACTTAGCAGAAAATTCAGTTTCTGCACCTTCAGAGTCTTTTTGCCGAATGGGACCAAAACGTAAACGTTCAGTTTTGTGCACTGAAAATCTGCTTTCTTGCACGCTGGTCGAATTGCTTGTTTTTGCGTAAAAACTCAAATATAAAATTGTTTTTTAATTCTTTAAACTGTATTTGGTGTTTTATATTTTTTAATTTTTAATAAAGACATTTTGAATTTTTATATACTTTTGCTTTGCCGCGAAGTAAGAAGTGAATTAATTAAATGAGAAATATATCTCTGATGAAGTTCAAGGAAATAAGTTTAAATGGAATGAGCAAAAAATGCGTGTAATTTAATATTCCGTACAAAGAAGTCATGTAGTGTATACATCAGATTTTGTTTTGAATTTAACAGCTTAAAGTTCATATGACTGACTTATACATATATTCCTCGTAGCTTGCTTTTATATTTTTAATTACCGCTAACTTTGGAAAATGGTTAAAATAAAAATGCGAAAATGGTTATCTTCTTTAATGAAGCGCACGTCTTCTAGCTGAGCTCAAATGATACCGAAGTACTTTCGGTTAATAAACGCGAAATGAAACTTAATTAAATGATTCCGGTAAGTTATTTTGACACTGGAAAATATTTTCGTTAAATCCACGTATTAATTTAAGGACGTTAAAATAGTATCATTTATTTTGGTAATGTCAAAGAGGGTACTTTCCTCTGCAGACTGAAAAATGTAATTTAAAGCAATTATTATAGTATGCAAAATAATTAATAGAAGCTTTACAGAAAACACAATCTTCAATTAAATTTAATATATTATTTTGTTAACAAAAACTAATTAATTAATTGAATGAACTCTTGCATAAAATTTAACTCTCGCTCTACTCTCGCATAGTTTTTTTTTAATTCTCATTCTTAAAGGTCTCCAAATATTAGTCACTGTTAGAAAATTACCATTTTTAATGTATTTGTGTTTTACTTGACTTTCATTTGTATGAATGTCATGAAATGAAAGTTACCTGACAGCTGTTTGAGGGAACCTGATATATTCAAGATAATCTGAAATCCTATGGTGCAAGCTGAAATACAATGCTATTTTTTTTAAACTAACTAGAATCTTAAATCCATCTTTATTATATTTTTTTTTAATTTTTCGCTGTTTCTATAATATCTCGGGAAAGGTAGAGAAAGAAATATTGAATGAATTTACGGTTTTCTGTGTGTTATAAATATAATATCTTCCACTACCTTCTATAGGCCGTCCACTGACCTTGAAATATCAGTACTGCCAACTCACGCGTACAGAATGACTATTAACTACAATGTTATGAAATATATTCCAAAAGTCCATTTGTTAGAAAAAGTAATAATACTTCAGGTGTTTTTTAAGAAATAAATGGATTGTACTGCAGAACAGTGTCCAGCCATATGCTGCTGCTACGACACTGAATGCAAGATTTGAAATCGATGGGACAGAACTGAAATTTCCTCCACATAGTGCATAATTACTACCATGGAATTTCTAATATTCTTAACGCTTAAAAGACAACTGCAAGAAAAGTTATTCTATTCAGATGGAAATGTGAAAAACGCTACAGTCGTAGTGATGTTACAAAAAGGTCATTTTCCTATTTTTGGATTTTTCATGAAACGTTTTATAAATGAAATTCAGTGTAGAGAATTCTGGTTGGAAGAAGAAAGTAATATGGAGAACTTGATTAAAAGATCAGCTTTATTTCCTTATTTTTTTTAATCAGCCCTCATAGTCTGAATATACCTTCTGGAATCTTTATTCTAACTCTAATCGAAACGTAATTTTTACAATTACTTCATGCTAAAGCTCAGAAGTTATTTGCTGTGAAGTTTTTAAATGAAGATTGAGATTATTTATAAAGCTAGTTTAACAGCATTGACATCAAATCAGATTTAGAAAATTCAATGATGTATACAGGTAGAGGCTTAAGCTATGGTTTCGGTTTGTGAGATCAGATGCAGAGCAAAAATTTCTATTAATTACTACTAATACATAAAATCTTCTCTGCATTGCAATTTGTACGCTATTTTTTAAGGATCCTTTACGGAAATTTTATGTTTAAAAATGACTTTGAATCTTAACAGAAAACATTGATGATTCCATTACACAATAGCTTTCTTTGTTCTTGGATGATTTTTGATTTCTTTTCCATTAAAAGGAATGTGAATTCAATACAGTAGTAAGAAAAGGGAAAACTCTGCCTTTACATTTAAACACTTCAAAAGGAGCTATTATTGAAACTTGGTGTATTAAAAGCGTGTAAAAAATTGTAAAACGTAAAATAAGTCTTAAATTAACTTGCAGTCTGAAAACTTCAGATTACAGTCAAAGACCCAAAGAAATGGTTACAACTATAGTATAAAAAATAAGGAAGGTAAGAAACGAAGATCTGAAAGGATTCAGATATTAACATCGTAACAGAGGGTTTGTTAAATCTTTCAAGCTCTCGCTGTGCTCGCTGTTTAGCGATTTGCTCTTGGACTCATTCCTGCTGCTTCTAACGTCAGAGGGATGAAGCCAAACACTGGCATTCGATCTGCCTGCGAGTCCCAGGGAACAGGTTTAGTACATGGCCGTTTTCTTAATTTTTCCTATGAGTAACGTTCATGCCAGTTTCCCTTACAAAGTTATTCACGAAGGTTTCCTTCAGCTTGGCAGCCATCGAGTGCTTTGCCATAATCAAATAAACCAAACCTGCTAACACAATTTTACATGTGGAATATATCGAGCAATATATCTGAGATTTATATCATTTTTTAGAGAAGTTTTTATTCTGGCCGTCAGAAGATTTATTACCAGAAAAACTAGAATTTCGGTCATCCGATTATCTTGTACTGATAATGGAACTACGTTCTTAAACATCTCAAGAGACTCTACAGTTTGGACTGGAATGCTATCCAATCACAGTAACCAGTAAAAGATGTAAGCTCAGTAAAGGAAATACTGTGGAATTTCAAACCGCGAAATGCATTTGGGTACATCGGGTGGCAGACGCGAATAGTATGCATTATTATAAATCTTTTAAAACGAAGTCTCGGAAGAACTACTTTGGGTTGTGAAGCGACGTGCACTGTTTTATATGGCTGGGAGAATACCATTTATCAGAGACCTCTAACATATTTATCCGAGGACATGAATGAACCTCTTACGCTATCACCAGCTCGTGTTCTTCGTGATATTAGTAATCAAATTGATAATGATACCATTGATTGAGCTACAATGGACGCAAAGAATTTAACAAAAAGAGCTACATCTTATACGGAAAGTTAGAGATCGTTTCTGGAGGAGATTCCAAACAAAATATCCTTCTAAGCTTCTTTAGAATTCGAATATTAAACGAAGATATGATGTTCAAGCAGAGAACATTGTTCGTTTTGGATCTGATAAAGGCGAAGGGATTAAACTGCCGACTGACTGTAGTAATGGAATTATGTATAGGAAGAGATGGTATAAAGTGAGTGGCTCGGCTCAAGTTCACAAACAGAAGATTGTTCGGCCTATTCAACGTATGTAACTTTTGGAAATAACGTCTTCAGATATACTGCTCCCACTTCCAAATAAAATCGGGACTGATAGTTGATTTACAGTTAGAGGTCAGACTTTGAATTTAAATGCGGAAGATGATGGTGTTCATCCACTTCCGAAACAAATTTCTAGCCGAAGTACTCGAAAAATAAAAAAAACTTGAAAGACTATATTTATAATTAATATTTAATGATTATCTATCCAGTAACATAACACTTGGACATCAGACTTCGAGTAGAAAATTATAAAAGTAATCTACTTCCCACACAAGTTTTCTACACGAATTGGTCAAAACGTAAAGAAACCTGAAAGACTAGATTTATAATTAATTTATGTTTAATTATCTTTTTTGAGTAAAATTTATTTTTTATGTATTGTTTATTTGTGTCTCTTTGCTCGATTAGTTCTATCCTCCTAATCATATTAGTAAGGCAAAAGGTAAGAGTATGATATAAACTGACATTGCTACTTTTCATGATAAAGTAAATAATAGTTAGAAAAGTTGGAAAAATATCATTAATATTTTTATGAATAATTAAATCATCTAAAATGAAATCCCTGCTCGTGATAATTACTTAAAAAGGTTACTTTGTTTTCGTTTTAAAAGCGATCGATATAACTACAATCAATGCAAGTCTTCAACATGGAGAAAACTATCAAATTTAAAATACAAAACCAAATTTCACACTTTCATACGCACACAATTTAAAATACTAATTCCTAATTGCAGTATAAATTGGAGAATAAACACTTACCAGATTACTACTACATCTCTCATGGCTGAAGCCACAAATCGTTTCATAACCAAAAATATATGTGTGAAGAGTTTAAAGTATACTATCTACAACTATATCTATACCAGAGATCTATAACTATATCTATACCTATATAACTATATCTATACCTATATCTATACCAGAGATGGGCAAACCTTTTCGGTAGCGGGCCAAAATTCGAAACAAAATATTAGCGGGCAAAGATAATTTCTTTTATTTTAAAAACAATACAAGTATTATAATTTAAGTATGTTAATGAGATGAATGAAATTGCGATTTCATTTAGTTCCTTACATTGAGGTTCGAAGTGAGATGTAATAGAGGGACCGGAAAATAATGTCGTTTCTGCGCATGTCGACAACAACAGGCTAAGGGCAGAAGGGGAAGCAAATTCATGTCAAACACTCTTAACCAACCTTGGTCGACCATCCAAGAACATTTAAACCAGAATGGAAAAATAATCAAAGCAGGTGTTGAGTACCCCAGAATCTATCCGAAAAAAACAAACCTAACCTATCCATCACATGCAACGTATTGCTTCAACGGCACCATACAGAACCGTTTTATCGTTTTTATCGTTTGATTAGTGGAGACAAAAAAATAAGTCCTATATGATAATCCAAAACTCAAAAGGCAGTTTTAATAGGGGTTACAAAGGGTTTACATCCCGAAAAGGCGCTTCTGGGTGTTTGATGGAGTATTCGCGGAATTGTTCATTTTGAATTGCTGAAACCTGGAAAAACTTTTAATGTAGACCTTTATTGTGAAGAATTGGATTTAGTGAACCTATCTTTAATCGAAAAATATCAATTGTCAACAGAAGAGGCGTCATTCTGCAACACGACAATGCAAGACAAAGACTGGAAAAAATTAATGAATTGGGGTTGGAGGTACTGCCATACTCAACCCCATATTCGGCCGATATCGCAACATTGGATTTTCAATTATTCGGATCCCTACTACATTTTCTTAGTGGCAAAAAATTTGAAAATTTGGATGATGTCCAAAGTGTCCTCTCGAGATATTTTACTCAAAACCCAATTGAATTTTATCGGTCTGGGATTGAAAATTTGCACACTAGGTGGCAAAAGGTTGTTGATAACGAGGGTAATTATATTGTTGATCGAGACTAAATGCTCATCTGTCAGTCTACTTCTGAAGTAATTCTTTCTAAGATTCATAGCTGAAAATACTTGTTCACATGTATAAGACGAAGCAAACATTGCACTGATTTTCTGGGAGTGAGATATTAAATTTGGGAAACTTACTTTCGATAATGATTTGTAAAACTCTAACTTTGACATATTTAGAAACAACTGCTTGACATGTTTGTTAGATTGCAACTCAATAAATTCAAACTGCAAATCTGACTTCACTGCTTTACAATTTACGTTAAAAGGCATGGTAAAAATATCCAGTTCTGTTTGAATAGTACTGAAATGTTGAAATCTGCGTTCGTACTCAAAATACCATTTTTCAAGCCTTTTTCATAATCCTTAAGTTTCTCTCTAGTTATCGAGGGTATTGGGCTTAACCTCGGGAAATGGGAAAAGTCGTTCTTAACTAGCTGCCCAGCAGACAGATTAAGTTTTAGTTCAAAAGCTTTGAAATGGACCCAGATCTCGTCGATATTTTGATTTTTCCCTTCCATCTTGACATTCAAGTTGCTCATATGACAAAAGAGATCTGTGAAAACTGCAAAATCTGAAAGCTGTTCTATATCTTCTAACATTTCGCACTCCGCAGAACTCTGTTTCTCATGGAAGAACGACACAATGACGTCTTTCAGCTGCCAAACTCGCTCGAAAACACGTCCTGTACTAAGCCATCTTACTTTCGTGTAATACAGTACATCAGAGTATTCAGATTGCACGGACTGAAGAAAATCTCGAAATAGCCTGTGAGTAAGCCCACGAGATCGAATAGTCTTTACAAGCTTCACGACTGCATCAAGAATGGGTTTCATATTCAATGCAGATTTACTCAGAGCATCTTGATGTATAACACAATGTAGAAAAACAGTATTGTTCCCGAGATGGTTTTGATTAAAGTGTCCAAAAAATCCAGATATTTTCCTATCATATTTGGTGCTCTATCGGTTGTAATATTACATATATTTGTTATTGGTATTTTCAAAGTTGAAATTTTTTCAAAGTTTTACCCTTCCTGAAATTCACGAAAAATATTTATCCCGTTGTAGTTCCCTTTAAAGAACGCATGCACGCCAATTCCACGGTAACTACAAAGTTCTCATCAACACCTCTTATAAATAATACTACTTGAGCTGCATTATTTATATCAGTGCTTTCATCCATAGCTATGGAGCAAAATTTAAACTTGTCAATCTTTGACTCTAATCGTGATGTCAAATTTTTGTCGATGACTTCGATTCTAGAAGTCACCGTTTTTCGAGTTAAACTTACAGTCTCAAAATTATTTTTTTGTCTGGACGTTAAATATCACAAACTTGGAGCATGCATTGTTTAACGAACTCCCCATCACTGAGAGCTTTATTATTTTTAGCAATATTGTGTGCTACATTGCATGTGTAGCTGCTTCGTTGATACTGTTGACCTTCTTGAAAAATTTTGTCGGCCTGAAAATTTTTTTCCAAAGACTTTCTGCATTTTATTTTCTTTCATATTCGGACATTGCTTCATAATTGGAATTCTTATGCTTAGATGTGAAATGACGGTAAATGTTATATTCTTTGAAGACTTCTACAGCTTCATTCCAAATGAGACACATTGGTTTATCTTTTACAACTTTAAAAAATATTTCCAGGTCCCTTCATCATTAAAAGCACGGCACTCTGAATCAACTTTACGTATTTAGTAGCCATTTTGAGGTTGAAATATTTTACGAATAACCCAAACAAGCGCTAGCTTTACTTGTAATAATTTCACATTTTAATAACTTATTTTTAATAATTACTTTTAATAATTTCGGAACTATTTACAATGATGCTATATGTCCGCAATCTTTCCATATGCAATCAATAATATTACAACTCGCACCAAAAGAAAAATCCGCTTGCTGGAGTTTAAAAATGTGCAGTCTGCCACATGTGAGGTCTAATTCACCTATACTGAATTCCCATATGTCTGCTCCCCGAGAATAAGATAACTCTTGTTGGCGCTAGTCTACAGCTATAACTAACATAGTATGTCCGCTTTTAACACATTACCGATTGAAAACTGTCTGTGGTTTCTATTTGCGTCGATTTATGTTTTGTAGAACAAAAATAGAGAAAGATCATCAGTCCTTTGAAAAAATGGAAAAAAAAATATATTTAAACAAAGTAGAAAAGGAGATGAATATATAATATATAAATATATATTTCTTTTAATTTGCTTCAGAACGGTAAATTAAAATTCTATCCGGATAGAACCTTCCGTCGGGCTGGAGTTGCCCCTTGGGCAGTAGTTTGCCCATCCATGATCTATACCTATGAAATAAAAATAATATATACTACTGTTATCTTCTGGAAATGAATTTTATTTTTACTTAATATTAAAAATCGTCTCAAAAGTAATCCAATTTAAAAAGCTTTGTGTTGCCCTTCAAATTTCTGTTTGAATGTGAAGAGCTATAAACAGGCAAACACCAAAATCTTAAAACAGTGTACATCTCGTTTTGAATACAGTGAACGAGAGAAATCTGTATACATGCTTACAGAGTGTAGATTATTATAAGATTTCATCATCGTTTCTAGACTGTATGCAGAAAACAGAATTCACAATTTTATAGCAGAATATGGTTATCTTTTATGGATGCCATTTTCGGTGGCGTGTGTCGTTGCTGCAAGTAACACGATGATAGCTTGGCTCGGTGATATTACCATTTTTATTTAATGCCATATACTTCAACACGTTCAGTAATAACAAAATAACGTAAGATGTAAGTCACACAATGTAAGCACTTTTACAGGTAGTAAGTTCACTTAGCGATATATATGAAGGTCCGAGGATACGTATCCTCATCATCACGTACATCTATGCAAATGTCATGAGGCAGAACAGAGATGAGTTCGTGCTTCACCGGCGGTAGCCAGGAACAGAGAGAGAGAGACCGGTCCGAATTTTCAAGTACTAGACAAGGGGGAGAAAGCTGGCAGCGCCCTCTCATAGAACACCGCACCGCGCCACAACGAGTCATCATAAATTGGGCACGATTTCGTACGATTCCATGTCATCTCTATTTTGCATTCAAAACGCTATGATGGTCCAACGATAGGTGGATGATTGGATGATGTGCTGCTGCAGCCGGTGAAACTTTTCAGTGCCCTTCATCAGCAGGATAACGCCCGACCACACACTGCTCACATCAGCCAATGTGCTTAGCGAGGTGCTCATATGCTTCCCTAGCACCGTTCTCTCCTGATCTCTCGCCAATCGAACGCATTTGGAATGTGATTGCACGCCATTTGAAGACCCTGCCATAGCCTTATTCAGAAGACGAACTGTGGCAAATAGTTGACAGAGAATGGGGACAAGACACCATCTGTAGTCTCATTCAATCTGTAACTGGACATGCTGCTTCGTGTATCGCCATCCAATGAGATCCAACAACCTACTGAGCCGACGCCGTTCTCGCTTTGTATTATGCACATCATTTTGAAATAAAGATCTTTCATTGTTCATAACTATCTCTCTTTTTTCCAAGTTTCATCACTTTCTAGTCACTCCGTCTTGGTGTTGCATTTTAGTGTCAGTTAGTGTATCATTAGATTGCGTTAAATTGCACATAGCAATAACAAAAAATCAAATACCCGGGCCTTGCAGAAAATTCAAAACAAATGCTCAAGTAAAATTAAAATATTAAATGCAAAGTGATGTGTAAATAATGCTTTGGCTCTGGCGTCAAAATATTCACGAATCAGTTACTGTTTTCAAAGATAAAGCCGATTAAACAATGCAGTTCAATTGAGCAGGTCGTTGTAATAGTGATAGCTGGCTATTTTCTCAAACTCAAGAGCTCTGTGTTTTAATGCGCTAAGTAATTTCATAAAGGAAAGTCAAAGGAACAGTGAAATCAAAGATTAAATCTCATGCAAATAATGAAGATTAAATTGAGAGAGTTATGTCCGCTTTTTTGCTTGACATTTCTTTTAAAAAGGAGCGCTGTGGGCATTTTCTATAACACTTTGAATAAGACTATGAATTATTGTTTTAATTTAATACATCTGAAGAGTAGACCTTAAGTAGTGATTTATGAATAATATATATATTTATACATTTCTTTCCTGAAGTCAGTAAATACTTAAAATTAGTCACGCAACAATCTTGAGTTTGGTGTAGATTTAGTCAAGATTTCAATCGATTTCGAGGCCACAGAAGAGGTACAGATCCCTCTTCGTCAGAAGCAAAGAAATCTGCAAGACTAGAAACCAATAGACACAACTGTTGTATTAACACTCCACAGTAAAGCGAACGAGTAGGTACGGCTACAAAAATAGTACAAAATAGTACAAAATAGTACAAAAATAGTCAACAAAAATAGTAACGAAATTGAAAAATTAGGTTAATAGAATTGTAAAAGAGTTAGAAGGGACTGGATAGAACTTAAAGTCATTAACTAATCAAGATAAATTTAAGAAGCTCCTCGTCCGCTTTACTTTGGAATATGAATACGACCGTTGCGCCCGTTGCTATCCAGTCTGGCAGATATTTTTGCTTCTGATGAAGAGGGACCTGTATCTATTTTCCCTCGAAATCTATTGACATCTTGACTAAATTTACGCCAAACTCAAGGTTGTTGCGTTACTAATTTTATATTTCACTTTTTATGTTCTCTTCTGCTTTCAGTAAATACGTACCGTGTTCGAAGGTAAATAAGATGAATTGTAATAAAATTAAATGTCATGAAATTCAGCAAAACATTTTACGGAAAATATAATAAAATATTTAAGCATGAGCAACCAAAGAACTTCGAAACTGGTCAGGTATCAGGGCATTCAACAGGGAACTCTCCAAAAAATTCCAAATAAGTATTCTGTAATGCAATCATGCAAGTAATTAATTATGATTATACCATTTCAGACATTATCATTTTTATGTACTGTCTGTCAGTAAGCTAGTTTGTTCCGTTTGAACGATTTTATTTTCTTTATGTTTCAGCATCGATGGCAAACACATGACTTCACTGCATCTAGTCTCTTCATAAATAGCACGCTGACACGTAACTCCTTATTTGTCGTATAAATATAAGTTTTTTTCCTAGCGCACTATAGTACATATCATTATTATTATTATCATCTTTAAAATGTTAATAAATGGAGTTTAACTGAAATCATCAAATATTCAAATATGTATAAAAATAATACCTATAAATGGTGTGCATAATGCTTATAAATATACAAAATAATTTCTGTATTTATATCATTATTTTAATTCAAAAGGATTTTAACAGCATATGTATATAATATAATTCTAGAAACTTTTAATTATTTCGCTATTTAAAAAGAGATTTCTGTAAAATTATATGGCTGAAGTGGTTGAATGTTCATGAATCATAAGATAAATGCTAAGATATTTTAATAAGCATTTCAATAAATTTCCGAATATCGATATTTCACGCAGGAGCATCTGAATATAATTGCGAATGTCTAAGTTTAAAATGTCGTAAGATGTCACAAAAAACAGATTCTATAGTTTCTGCTGTCCAAAATTTCGGTGTAATGGATATAATGTGTAGCGGTATTTCCTCAATCTTCCATTTATTATTGGCAGACTTACTAGTCAGCTATTTTAACCCATTTGCTGAAATCTTTTGTGAACCAAAGGTAGATATTTAAAGGATTGCTGTATTTAAAGGGCTCACTAGCAAAATTTATTAACTTGTGTTTTTTTTGGGGGGTACAGATATAATTGTTTTTGTCTACTGCAGTTGTTTCACATGCTTATGATCAAATTCGGAACATAAACTTTTACTTATGAAACGACCATACGCTATGTAATGAATATTAATCATTAATTAGATACATAATTAAAGTTTTACATTATTAATGTCTATTATTCTAGGGCTGTCTTTCAGTTTGATAAATCCCTAATTTCTATGTTTTACATTTTCTGAAAAGTTCGACTTCTTTCGTAACTTTCAAGCCATAGTGGTATATACTTGTTCTGTTGGAGAAAAGTCTGCAGTTGGTCCCACTTCTCAGAAATTTTAGTTTCTCTTTATTTGCTGCGTTAGAGAATCTATCTGGTGGGATTCCTTCAGACATTTTTTCTACTCTTTCCGATATCTGAGGAGTTTCTCTTCCTATTTTTGGATTCAACCCTGAAGTTGTGTTTCCTTGAAATCCTATTTTATTTCGTCTCTTTGACAAATTCCTTTATAAGATCTTATCTTTCATTTTCCTATATTACGACATTTTTATAATGTGAATTTGGCTGAGGTACATGTTCTGTAACTTATTAAGCGATCACTATATCAAATTATTATTTATTTTAAAGCTTTTTTAGGAATTTAATATATTTTCCTATTTGAAACTGAGCACTGACCTCAAAAGAGAAAATGTGATATAGCTTCTTTCTGATTCCACCAAAGGTAATTAAGGGGATGTTCCTATTTATCTTATAATAGCCTTATTTTGAAAATTTATAATCTTTATTACAATTTATCTCAAAAATAAATTCTTATTTTAGATGTCTGCTTTTCATATTTCCATTTTTAATTATTTAAAACGTTCTTTACTTTTGTTTACGTACTGACCCTTGTAATTCTTTTAAAATTTGATTAATTTTCTGCATATAAATTGCTTTAATTTCAGTCATTATGCATTATTATGTATTATTTATTAATAAATATTTTCGACGAAATTTAGGAAACATTCTTTGATAATTTATATGAAGTAACTGCATGCGTAGAAATTATTGGTACATTGAAATGCACTTCTAAATTTTCGCTCATCTTCTTTCTTTTAGTTTTCTATTCAGTAATTTTCTATCTCATATATCTGACATATTTTAATTTCTTGTACGAAGTAAAGGAAATATTGTAATCCTGAAAAATTTGGAGTATAACACTTTAACGAGAATGTGCATTTTGATTGCTCTGGAATTCATTTGAACGAATTTCTTTTGCCTGACATCTGTATGTAGGAACAGAGTAAAGAACTATTTTTTGTAAAATAGAATTAAAATGGTTTCAAAAGGGATTTTTTTTCGTGACGTCTGTACGTACGTGTGTATGTACTCATAACACCCAAAAACGATTACTCATAGAAAGTTGAAATGTTGTACATGGGATATACAGAATGTTTATTAAGTCCCGGACCCATTTTGATGTTTAATAACTCATAAAATAATGAAGATATAAACAAACTTATGGCAATTATTGGTGGAATAAATTATATATTTTCCTTTTCAGGTTTCAATATCTTTACTTTTGTAAATATCGTCTGCGCGTGTGGTTAATTTCAGATAATTTCATTATCTTCTGCTTATTAATTGCATTTTTCTCTCTTTTGTTTTTGGCAACTGTTGCAATGTTATGTTTACTTTCGATTTGTTTGTTCTAGTACTTTTGTGTGCGATGTTTTATTCGGCCGGATGTTAAGGAGAATGCATACACCATAAGAGAAAGCACATATTTTATGGTGGTTCATAGAAACGAAATCCATAATGCAAACACAGAGAAATTGCCGAAGAATTTACCAAATAGATCCTCCATTCAAATGCTGTATCTTGCGGTGGAAAAAGAATTTTCTGAAAACTGGATGTATCACAGATAAGAAACGTTCCGGACGTCCCTGCACAAGTGATTTTAATGTTGAGCGTGTCAGAGAGACATTTTTACACAATCCTAGAAGATCTGTGAGATCAGTGGCAAGAGAATTGGATATGCCAATTTCGACGGTGTACAAGGTTATTAAGAAAAAATTAAGACTGCATACAAAGTTCAAATTGTTCAAGTTTTGTAACCGGACGATAGGCCTAGGAAGATGACCTTTGCAACACATATGCTAAGGAGGATAGAAGATGATGCTGAATTTCTGAAGCGCATAATGTTCTCCGACGAAGCATCCTTTCATCTTTCTGGAATTGTTAATCGCCATAATGTGCGCATATGAGGATCTGAAAACCCCCATGAATACCGTAAGGCACAAAGGGATTCCCCAAAGGTTAATGTGTGGTGTGGACTAATGCACGATTGAGTCATTGGGCCTTTCTTTTTTACAGAACAGACGGTCTCATCAATCGTATACTTAGGCATGTTGGAAAACTTCGTATTTCCACAACTAGAAGAGCTTCAGCCACATGTCTTTTTGCAACAAGATGGTGCACCACCTCATTGGGGTACCATCGTTCGTAGTTCTGTGAATGACCATTTTACAGGAAGATGGATTGTGCGAGGAGGTAAAATTACTTGGCCACCCAGATCACCTGATATAACGCCGCTGGACATTTTTCCTTTGGGGATTTGTAAAGGACAACGTTTACAGGAGGAGAGTGTCGAACATTGATGACCTAAAAGCCAGAATTCCAACCGCAATAGCCTCTGTGAATGCCGACATGCTTGCCGATACCTGGCGTGAAATTGAATATCGACTTGATATTCTCCGCGCGACGAAGGGGGCACACTTGGAAGTTCATTGACAAGGGTCATGAAACTTTTTGAGTCTATCTAACATTATGTAATGTTATTAATTTTAATCTATCTTTGTTATTTTATGAGTTGTTAAACATCAAAATGGGTCCGGGACATTATAAACACACTGTATATACTATATATACATAGTATTATAGAAATGTATACATAAACACACATCCCCTCTCATACCCGGATCGATAAGTTTTGTGTTTTCATTTTTATATGTCGCTAAATTGCGCATTTTTGGCTTTAAAAGTGATTGAATTATCTTGCTCTTATGTTCTGGTTAAGATTTTTATGTTTTCAGTTAATTTGCATGAAATAATTGTAAAATTATCAGCAGTCTAAAATCAAAGTGATGGCTAGGCCTAACTTGGAGGCTGTTTGTTTGTATTTGAAACGTTTAGTAGTATATTGAATAAGTTAGTTGGTGCACCAACGTAAGTGCCTTTTTGCCTTTTACGTGGAACAGAGGTATTCAACAAAGACGTGAACACTTCTGTAATCCCGCGCTGTACCACTGGCACTAACACCCCTTACCCTGAGGTGGTTACTTCAAGTACAAACACGGACTCCCTGCCAGTAACAGCAACTACGCAGGCTCCCAGGAACACCGGGGAAAGGCATAGCCACTTGAAGTCAGCGACAACACCATCAGCGATTGTGCCCCAGAAACCAACCTTTGCGGAAGTGCTTAAACAGTTCAGTAAACCCAGTCTGATCATCAACCCTTTAGGGAGTATCCATCCACGTGATCTAAGAACACAGTTACAGGAAAAGGTTCCACTTAGTGAGATCCCAGTTGTCGTCAACGCTATCAAACCGGCTCCAAAAGGCGGACTTGAAGTTTTTTGTAATACAAACGAGGAGGTACTCAAGTTACAGGAGCACATCAAAAAAGCTGAGGTCCAGGCAGAGGTTCGTCTCAGGCAAAAGAGGCAGCCGAGAATAGCCATCCATAATGTTCCAGAACATGTTAAACCAGAACAGCTCAGCGCAACAGCAGGTCTATCAGCAAGAGTATACAAACCCCTGTTCCGACTTAAAGAGCGCCGAGCAAACAGAGTCAAATGGGTTCTCGAGTGTACCACGGAGAGTTTTGGAATCGCCATCAACATCAGACGTCTGTTCACAGCATGGCAAGCTCATACTATCACGGAGTTCTTGGGAATCCGTAGATGTTATAGATGCCAGCAATTCGGGCACTCCCAGGATCTCTGCCGCAGCAAGAAATAGTTCTGTGCCTTCTGCGCTGGGTCGCACAACACCAAAGTCTGTCAAGCAGAGTCACCAGCCTGTATCAATTGCGGGGAATGTAACTACCGCAACGGCACCTCCTACTACTTTGAACATCCGGCATACCACCCGGAATGCCCGATGTACCAGACAGCCGTCTACAACACACGCTGCAACACACAATACTGAAGCTATAACATCTCAGCAGCCTACCAATGCTATGTTACTACCTAATGCGTCTGAAGATAGTAACACTATCTCACAAGAGATCCTACCGACAAATATCGACCACCCAGTCAACCTGATTCTAACTCATTCCTCAGCAGGCTTCATAAAATGCACGCAAATTAACCTCTAACGGGCAGAAGCAGCTAATACGCAACTAGTGCAGCATGTCCTCGATCATGAGATAGATATCATCCTTCTCCAATAGCCTTACTGCAGAAACGGCGCAATAGCCTGCCTACCACTCTCATGGAAGATCTTCCAGCGGAAAGCGCAACTTAACGAACTACCCCCGAGAGCGGCGATCATTTGTTGTAATCCACAATGGTCCCCACTCATTATCAAGCAGGCACGAGATCATGTTGCAATTCTTCTGAATTATAATAACTCCCAGATTTTCCTATCATCTGTCTACAGCTCTCCACCAGAAGACATCAGCAATGCAGTAGATAGTATAGCAGAAATACACAGAAAACATACTACCATTCCTCACGTAATAAGTGGAGACCTAAATGCGCACAACGTCATTTGGGGATACCCAGATACCTCACCGAAAGGAACAGCGTTAGAAGAATTTATAATGACAGCCAATCTACAGTTAATAAATACTCAGAATGCCTCACCGACGTTCGACAACTCATACAACAAAGGATGGCCTGATTTAACAATAGCTACAAGTAACATAGCCAACAATATAACAGATTGGAGGGTCACAGAAGACGAGAGTTGCTCTGATCATAAATATATCCACTTTGCAATTAATACCGACACAAGCATCACTATCCTTAAGCGCTACAAGATCCCAGACAATAAACTGCGTGCATTAATAAAGGCTTTCTCGGATACCCTACAGAGTGAAGAAGAAGTAATAGACCAAATAAATAGCCCAGAGGGATTAGACACTTATACAGATCATCTCCTCAATACATTGCGATGTATTTGCGACAAGCTCCTGAAGACTCGCACTGCTAAACGCATACAAGGCATATGCTGGTGGACTAAGGAACTACGCCAATTACGGAAAAAGTCCAGAGCCCTAAGACGGCATCTCCGAGGTGTAATGGACGAAGCCACCAAAATGGCATTGCTGACCACATTCCGCAGGGAAAGGGCGCATTATAAAATATGCATACTACGAGCCAAAGTCAATAGCTGGCGGAAATTTTGCACAGCTAATACCAACGTCTATGGAATCCTGTATAAACTAGCTACAAATAAAGTTTACAAGCCTGACCAGCTTTATGCCCAAACAGCCAATAACTCAGACACCACCAATCTTGCAGAAACCACAGCATCTGCTATTCTTAATGAAGTCTTCCCAGCAGATAACCCGGATGATGACTCAACAGAACAACAGAAGATACGGGACAACCATTCCATTCCTAACACACCAGACGACATTCCCTTCGACTCAGCTGAAATACAGCAATTCTTCCGTTTTCTTCCCATAAAAAAGGCTCCGGGACCAGACGGTCTAGACTATGCAATAATAAAGGTGGCTTACACATCCCGCCCTACCTTCTTCGAGAAATATTTCAGCAAGCTCTTAAAATACCAGATCTTCTCAACTGCTTTCAAAAAAGGAGAAGTGGTCCTGTTCCTGAAGAAGCAGAGATCCCCAGATGACCCAAGCTCGTTTCGGCCAATTTGCCTACTTTCGTCTCTGGGAAAAATTTATGAAAAATTACTGGTAAACAGACTTAAATTCCATCTCCAGAAGACCAACTTCCTCAGCCCACGGCAATACGGGTTCTGAACTGGCTTGTCAACCACGCATGCCCTGAGTCATCTTAAAGATAGCATAGAACAAAATAGAGGCAGAAATCTTCACACGGCATTCATATCCCTGGACCTGCAAAGCGCCTTTGACACCCTCTGGTGGCCTGCTATAAAGCAAGCACTTAGAGAGGCACAATGTCCCAAAAACATCTTTAACATCATCACGGACTATCTACATGCACGTAGCCTCATAGTAGCCAACAACAATGGCCTCACGATCAAGCGGCAGGAAAGAGGTTGTCCACAAGGCTCTTGCGCCGGTCCGTTTCTCTGGATAATCACCTTTAACTCCATACTGCAACATGAATGGCCTTTGCACACAGATATCATAGCATACGCCGACGATGTAGCCCTTCTGGTGTCTGGCCGCACAAGAGATGAACTGGACCGGAATGCCACAGAAACCTGCTCGATATTCACGGACCTATGCAATAAACTTAAGTTAACCATCTCTCGACAAAAGTCCGCAGCCATCGTAATTCCACGTCCTGGCACAAATCCCACAAGACGTCCATGTATAAAGCTACTGGGCAAGAACTTAAAAATAACGAAGACGATTAAATATCTAGGAGTCACTTGGGATCAAAGACTCACCTGGTTACCGCACCTCCAAGAAATACGTACAAAAACATCGACCATCGCAAGGAAAGCCAGGCAATTTTAAGGGAGAAATTGGGGACAAAACCCCCATATCAGGAAATTATTATATCTGACAGTGGCAGAGAGAATAATTCTCTACGCAGCAGTCATATGGGCACAACCAATGAGCAGCCGAAAGACCAAGCTACTGACCACAATTCAACGGCCGTTTGCATTAAACATCTGCGGAGGTTATCGCACAACAGCGTCCAGCGCCGCCACGATACTTGCAGGCCTGCTGCTATTACACATAAAGGCAGAGGCAGAGGCTACCTATGTACGAATCACCCATCACAGACAAGAAGCCACATATGCAGGAATTACGTTCAGAACAACAGACTATGAACTCCCTGGCAGTGTGCAACACATCCACCCTGCCATCAAAGGTAGAGGGATCCATGTCAAAATCCAACATCAGCAATCGCACTCCAGACAACGCACTTCCTCTGCGATTACACAACTGTTCACTGATGGATCACAACATGATCAGGGAGCGGGCTGCGCGTTTGCTCACTACGAACATGGCACACTAGTAAAGGAATGGAAAGGACATCTCACTAACAGCAATAGTATTTTCCAAGCAGAGGCACTAGCAATATTGAATGCGCTACGACATGCCCTCAACCTTTCCCTTACCAATGCGACTTTTTACACAGATAGCATATCAGTGATACACGCACTCAGGGATCATCACCACGCTTCACCCATCATCATAGATATACAGCAACTTTTACGCAATAATCATCAAGCCTGCTTTAACATGGTATGGGTGAATGGACACTCCGACAACGAAGGGAATGACGTCGCAGACCGACTGGCTAATGAGGCTGCAACAACATCCACGCTCAAACTATAAGACCCTTTACCCCCGTCTCACACCTCAAGAAAACTCTGCGTAATATCTGTAAAGAAAAGTGGCAAGAAGAATGGAATAGTGGCGACACAGGGAGAAGGACGTATAACTTCCTACCAAAGGTAGACACGGAACGTCTTATAACAATAGCCCCACTGACACAGTACATAACGGGTCATGGCCCATTTCCAACTTATTTTATGCGTCATGGCATCTCAGCATCTGACAATTGTGTCTGTGGCATGTTAGGTTCTCCCGAGCACTACCTATCTGACTGCGGTCTAACAACAAAACACCACTTACCACATCCAACGAATGATAGAACACTTTACTATCGTTTCATAATCAAACACCCGCCAGCTATAACGAGTATCTGCGCAGTTGTACAGCAAATCAACGCCCTAGGGCAAGACATTTGCGAGCCACAGTAGCATGGTACTGCAGACAATGTACTCAATGATTAGATATTCGCAGTATGTACACATTCTGTAATTCACATTCAACATTCAATTTCGAGCCTCGTGTTAACATCTGCTTTCAATAGCCACCAACTTGCAGAAATAATGTTACTGACATGTTTATCAGTGTAAAGCACTGGGCACCCAATGGAATGATGTGTTATCGTAAATCGAAATATATAATATCCGTACAATGCACGAATGTAGTGTATGCAACGAAATATGTAATTCATGCAACAGAAGCCCCTAATGAAAGTATGTACATTATGTATTATGGGAACTGAGCATATTTCCGCACAGCGCTACTGCTTTACGCACACCTTACTATGTCTCATATATTTCTTCTGTGTGTAATATTTGCATTTATGTGCTCTACGTGTTTCCATATGTATTCTATGTGTCATGATATGTGTTCTCGTGTGTGTTTTTATGTCTTTATGTTACGTAATTACGAGTGTGTTTTTATGCTTTTACGTTTAATTTTGTATATCTATGTGTTTCAGCTTATATGAGTGTTTTAGTGTTTTAATGCTATCCTTTATATTCTTTTTAAGTTACTTTGTGTTATTAACAACGTCCTATGTAAATACTACCCGACATCTAGCCCCTGTATGGCCATGTAAACTCCTGGTGCAGCCTCACGGGGCTCCAGCGAGTTGCTTCTTCGAGATAGTGGAGGACGTGGGACATATGCCTGTTTACCTATGTTATGTGCCAGGCGTCCCCGTCCTCCGTCACCTGTCACCTGCCCAGAAAGGCCAAAAGTTAACTTTAAATTTTTGTGCACCAGAAAATTTTCTTTTCTGCACGTTGGCAGAATTGCTTACTTTTTCGTAGAAACTCTAATTATTGTTTTTTAACTGTATTTTGTGTTTTAGGTTTTTCTGTATTATACAGATTTTCATCAAGGTGTTTTGAGATTTTATGTATTTTTGCCTTGCGAGGAAGTGAGAACTGAACTGATTGAATTAGAAATAGATCCAAATGAAATTCGAGAGGAAATTATTTTTAAGGATGCGCAACAAAAAATGTTTCCAAATTCATAGGACGTACAAAGAAGTGATGTGACATTAACATCAGATTTTTTTTATTTTAAGATTTCTCCTTTTACATTCTCTTGTTCTGTTTTCCTTATCCATTATTTTTGCAAAAATCGCTGGAACAAGGGATCTATTTTGTACACAATGTTTTTTTAGATCTACAACTTATAAAATATGAAAAATTTTTCTTATTTTTTTTTACTTTTATCTATGCTGTACCTATAATTTATTACTCTGTCTCCGAATTTTACTTCTATTGCATTTATGATCAGGTTTTGAGTAACCTAAAACCATTCAGTTTTATCAACAGAATTTATATTACTTAATACATTACAAGTAGTTCCTGAATTAAAGATTAGTTTGAGTTCAAAATTTTCTTCCTCTCATAACTGAAATTTCTTCGTATATCTTTTAATTTTATTCTTATTAGCTTATATTTAATTTCCACGTGCTTAATTTTACACTTGTTTCCATAATTTACTTCTATATTTAAAATACATGACTGCTTTTGTTTTTCTTCTACTATAATCGTTTCAATATCTGTAGAATTTTTTTGCAGGGGTTACATTTTCAAAACTCTAGTTTTATAAGGTATTTCTCCCGCCTTTCTAGCGTGCCTTCGTGGTGTAGTGGTCAGCACACTAAGAGGGCATTCCAGAGGTCCGTGGCTCGATTTCCGGCAAAGGTGTTGCTCATTTTTCATCTCTCCGGCTTCCAAAAAATCCTAACGACTCTACAGTTTGATTAAAATATTCACGTTTCGAACTGAGAGTGGTTTCGAAAATTTCTTCTTCTCCATTTCGTCACAGCTCACTTCTTTTATGCTTTTAATATTTATCTATTGAAACGCAAATTTTAATTTTGGTAATTCTAAAGTAAGTCTCCTGAGCAAACTTAAAAAGTAATGAAGATAATTTATAGCATTTTAACTAGTACTTAACGATGATAGCATTCGTTTTATTGCATTTTTCTCTCCTAATCCTTTTAGTTCAATTACTGTTTTAAGCTTTTCGTTCAGATTTTTTCCAACATTATTTTCAGCTTTATTATATTTAGGATTTTTTAAAAGATAAAGGGGATTTGAAAGAACGTATTCTTACCCGCATCTACTTTGCTTAACTTGAGTGAGTTCTTTATGTAATTTACGGAACAGCAAAATTACCTAAAATTTCGATTACTTTTACAGTATAAAAGTAACCCTTGAACAAAAAATGCAGATGCCTCTACTTTAAACCGATAAAACTGAATTTTCTGAGACCTGGAAAATTGTACATAATTTTTTGAGAGTAATATAATTTTATTTTGCTCTTTTCCCTAAATTCAGAGAAGAGAATTTTTACAGTTCTAGCACGCATATTATTTAAAAGGTAGTTTAAAAAGCGCTTTAATTCAGATTTGAATAGATAGTATCCTTCATGCGAATTAAATGGAAAGATCGCACAAATCCTTACAATTTTAGAAAACATTTCGCAAAAATGTTAAGACTTATATATATTAAATCCATCAACTCCTTAATTTTAATATTTTCTCCCTGTTCTTCTTTAGCTTTATTATTAATATTTGCTTACCTAATTAGAGTAAACGAAATGTTGTTTTCTGTTTATTGTTCTGATTTTATATATTCATAAGGCATTTGTGTAGACAAGTTGTTAGGCACTATATTTATTTTTCACAAACATTTTTGACTTGCGTTTTCATAAGTTTATACTTATTCGCATTTAAAATTCGGTATTTAGTCATCCATTTTAGTATCAATTTCATTCATTATAAATTCACATTGTACATACATAGCTTTCAAAATAGATTAAACGAATCTCCTCTGTTTCAAATGTTAATTACATTATTTATGTGAAATTTTATTTTTGTTCCATTTCTGAGTTTTTGCCAATATATATAAATATCATAAATTTTGGAGACAATTTCAACATATTTAATTTTTGTATTGCAGATTGTACGATCGTATGGTCAAATAGCGTCTTAAATCTTCAAATCCTACGCATAATGGTAACTGAAGTACACATGGACCCTAATTGCATTAAAACAGCTACGAACACATAAAAACATATACAACAACTGAGAGTAATGCATTTCACTATAAAGAGTGTATTATTAAAAATTATACTAAAGGGATGTTCGGCAAACTATCCAAGATGTAGGACATTTTTTAAAACGGCACCTTTGTACCACTTAAAATATTATTTTATCATAAACCTCTAAAATTTTAGGTCTTCATTTTCTTCTGAACTTTCCCAAAGAATAAACAAAGAAGAAAGTACCTATATGATAGTTGTCCCAATATTTAATAATTATAGCTGATATTTACGAAATTAGTGTTGATGAATTTTGTAAAAACCAGATTATGATGCGTGATGTGAAACCATATATATATATATATATATGTTTGTGTGTGCATCATAGTGATATTTTTACACACATTATCACTATACTGCTCACCGATATTAAAGTAAAATAAAGATCATAAAGATATAAGTTGTCTGTTTTTGAATTTTATTTTTGGGCATTCATTTTGACATTTAACCTAAAACCTATTACTTGGCAAAAGCTCTTAATAAAATTGCCTCGAAGGAATCGCAAATGGGCATTTTTATAGCCTTTTATTCTATTAATTAATGCTTTTTGTCAACAGTTTAATAAGATAATGCTTTTCAGATTTTATCTACAGACGTTTGCTAAAGATGGTATGCTTGCTAATTGTTTCCAGACAGAGATTTCTAACATAATCATCTTAGATGCTGTAAATGCATTTTTTCATGTACCTCTGATCCGTAACTTAAAATTTTGTAGCCACTTAATGAATTTAGTAATGCTGCTGTAATAAAGAGCCTCTGTTCATCACTCTGTAATTCCTTTAAAGATTATAAATATCATTCTTTTGTTTTTGTGCTTGATTATACTGCACACTTCAAATTATATATAAATAAGCTGATGATTTTTATTATTTCAAAATGGAAATATTTTTTTTCTTGATGATGCATTTTACCTCGTAGATATGTAGATACTTGAAATATTCTTAGGCTAAACGGCAAAAGCATGTTGCATAAAGCAAAGGATCATAAATTTTAAAAGTAATTTACGAACATTTCGTGCGTAGTAAGATGAAAATTATTTATAAATTACTGCTTCATTCCCCGAAATTTGTTCTGATACTGTAGGTAAAGTAATTCCGTAATTTTTTTAAAACAGTCCTTTGGCAATTGCAGTCATTTATTATGTTTAATTAATGACTGCATGCGAAATGTGTGCCTGCTTTCTCATTAAATTCAACTTAATACAATTTCTCTTATCAATCCTTTTACGAAAATCTTAACACTGGTTGCAGTTTATTAACGAATTTAATTTAATCAACGAAATTTATTTTATTTTATTAACGAAATTACTTATTAACGACAATTATTTAATTATTAACGAAATTAATTTTTTTTTTTTTTTTTTTTTTTTTTTTTTGTGTGTGTGTGTGTGTGTGCGCGCGTGTTTCTAAAATGCTCATATTTATTTAAAGCATTTCCTGTGCATCATAAATTGCAATTTACTTATCCCAAAACATAGAAGCATATTATTTTTATACGCAATTAGGATTTGCTGTACAAAGAAGCAGTAAACTAATATATAAAACAGGTATTTTAATACAAATAACACTTTTAGACCTACGACAAATAGCTTTCTCAGTGCCCGGTAACTACCATTTTATATCTTGTTAGATACATAAAACCTAGAGCTCCATTACGGTGGACGTTTGATCTTCTGGTCAAACAGTAATTCGTCTACCGAGCTTTTGAAGTCTTTTGTGCAATGGGCATTTTACCGCCACAGCCTAAAGAAAATCCTTTCACCAAACAGTGGAGAAAAGCGTATCTCTTACAACAGACAAAGAAAAGATTAAACGATGTCATTCCTTTTCTGGATGGCGCCCTTAATGCAGATATCAGAAGTGCTAAATCGCGCCACATAAGTTAAAATAAATCGCCTGAAACAACCGATGATGTTAACGGCAAAAAAAAGGTGATGTGTGGCTTATTTGGAATGCCTTTATGCTTAAATTTCGCTAGTAGCTTTGTTGAATTTCAACTGTCTGCTTATTATTCTGTCTAGTATGTCTTTATTCTTTGCTTTATTTCATTTTACTTTTTCCTTCGATCCATAGAAAAAGAAATCGATATTAAGCAATAGCTTCTTCAGGGGAGAAATCGATATCAGGCATTTAAACTGGATTAAAATGATACATTAGGGAAAGCAGTTTTAAAAACATTAAAGGAGGAAATAGAATGAATTTCAGTGCTTTCCGAAATGCTTTTTTTAATGTTGCAATTTTTATCCTTTATTTTATTTACTTACACTAATATTTATTTATTGCTTCGGTAAAACGTGTTAAAGCGTATTTTACTATCGAACACTCTTGATGCAAAGAAGACAGATAGACAGGTGTGGTATAGCTTCAGTATAGATTTTATCCAGAAACTATTGAACGTTAATCTAAAAATTATACTATAACTATAAACCCAAATGTTTTAAGAAAGATTAATGAAAAATCTGAAATAGATATTATTCAATGAAACATCCTGTAGTAAGCACATTATTATATTCTTAACTGAGAAAAAAAAGCTTTCTAGAAACGTTTAAAAATGATAGTTACCTCTAAGATTTTGGCTTAACTAAAATGCTTCTTTCAAACTTTACTTTTATTCCTTTTAAGCAATCATTTTTAGTGTGACATTAGCACTTTTATAATTACAGGAAAACTATGATGCGTGGGATAATACATTTTGAAAACTACTGAAATAGACAAACTAAAGCCTATGAAGTGAAAACTTGAAGTATAGTTAAGTCTATTTTATTCTGATATATTTCAACCAATATATTAAGCAAATTACACGTTAAATAAGCAATTACGCGTCTTACAAACGAAGACAAATCCTCATAAAATGCCTATGAATGTTATGCCGAACATTTACATTCTATTTGTTGAACTTTACAACAAAACCGACCAATCACAGGAATGCAGACACAAACTGGCATTAAATCTATGATTTCGCTGAGCCAGCTGCTTTTTCTCCTTCTCTAATTATTTATAGATGATTTGAAGCATAAAAAATAGCATAAGCGTGTGAGATTCGAGTTACAGGGAAATAGAAATGAAGATATTTTATTAGATAATATAATATTAATATTAGTATTCATTCTTCATGGAATGTAGGTTTCTGTTAATATTGTGATAGTTAGCTATAGTTTATGCAAGATTACTTTTCATTTGCTACATTCTTACTGCTTTCTCAATTCTCCCCTCTCAAGTTTCGTACTGTAAAAGTAGTAAACAAAAGGGACAAATACGCGTAGAAATATAGTAATCATTCATATATATCCAATTACGCTGTGGTAAACAAACTACCGTTGTTATGATCATTGAAAATTATATATTCTCCAGTATGTATGAAGCTTTAATTATTGTAATAAATTCATCAGAAAACGTAACAGAAATTTAAAACAAAATGCTCATAGGTATTAGATCTACAGTGAAGCTGTATTAACAAATAAGCGCTTACAAAAAATTAGTACTATTCCTGTTTGATGTTTGCAATTCTAATGCTTTGATGTAGCTTTTATCCATGAGTCAGAATAATAACTCACCTTTACAAGGTCTCTTGTTAGTTTTTATTCATTGATAATGTGTTTTGTATTTAATTGGAAGTGAAAATTATTTCATAGCGTAAAAAATATTAGAGAGCTGCACAAAAAATTTATAAAGACCAGTTTGTGATAATATTCCTAAATCCAATAATTATGCAAATAACATTAAATATAGATGCGCATTTAACATCATACCAAACCAGTTGAAGAAATCTTTTGCACAGTTGATTGCCGATGTAGCGGCTACCAAAATAAGGTTCTTAACTCTGAGATTAAAATAGTACCGTAAGTGTCATCCGAGAATTCCGAAGGCAAATATGTATTATTTTGCAACTTGTGTAATTGCACAATTTTGCTTGAAAACGTTACAAGCTGCCTCCTTATGTGATTAGATGCTTTTAAGGAGCAACTTGGCTACCAAGTCAGAATTAAAAGGTTAGCGTTCGGAGATCTCTATATTATCCAGATGAAAATGTTGATATCCTGAACAGAGATTATAATTAGCAATATGCAGGACAACATTGGAAAACTTTGTTGCTCTTTTCTTTTCTAATAATGTTTAATAAATACACCTACGCCCGAATAATAAAATGTCATCTTATTTCCTTAACTTCGGTCAGCTGTTAAGTAAACGATGTAGAGCGCAAAATGTGCAGCATAAAGCCGAATACAGATTTAATTTAAATATGGATAGCATGCTTGGAAGATTTACAAAACAATTAATTTAGCTGCCAAAAGATAGATTAGTATACATGAATTAACAAAAAGAAACTTTAACAACTTCGCTTGACTAAAATCTAATCGGACTTCAGCAATATAACATTCGCTGCGTAAAAAAACTTCAGATTATAATCTAATACTTCGAAGAAAAATCGACAGTGAAAAATTTAAATTTTCAAAACAAAGTTTGAAAATTAATAAAAAGGTAAAACATTAAAAATATTTGAGAAAATGAACATGTGTTTGCAACCCTTTAGAACATTAGAAATGAACATTAGACTTTAGAACATTAGAAATGAACAACATTAGAAAATCTTTCATTAATTATAACAAAGCTGCAAAAATTCATAAAAATTATTACTTAGATATATTGTAAATAAAACATATAACATGAATTAAATAAATTATTAGAAAAGTAAAATAAGGATTTAGTTGCTAAGGAATTCACTTTGTGCTTTGAAACTTCATGGTAGTTACTCAGGAAATTTTGATTACATTTAGCAAATAAAATGGAATATTGGCTATGCTCCAATGCATATAGAAGATAAATTAAAGATCTCGTATTTTGCTCAGGAGCAATCTTAATTGACTTTAGATTCTGTACATTCTCCTCAACGATCAGTTTTAATTTTTCATTGGCTAATTGCAATGAGTGTGTGTTGCTCTGATTATCAAACTACTATTTAAAATTATATCTTACTTAGGGGACTTATCTTTCAGTTAAATTTGCAGCTAGGTTTATTTTCAGCTAGGTTATTTACAGAATTCAGTTGATCATATATCAGGTCATACCTCACCTTCATATTTTTGTCTTCATTTACTCTGTGCGTAATTGATATATATTACTATTTAAGCATTTTTGTTCTTTTACTTTCCCATGAAACGTTTTGAGAGTTGTTAAAAATACACGTTATTTACGCCTGTACATATCGCTTTTGTTCTAGAAATTTATGTCTATGCTGTAGCAAAGTACGTTTTACAAGACAGTAAAATATTTGTGAATTCATTACGTATATATGTAGTGTCACCTTTCTCAGGCGTTAAAAGTATAATGAGAAGGAGATGTTTTTAATAAGAAAGGTATTTAATTTGTATTTCATTATTCTCAAAAGAGCTACTAACTGATGCTGATGCATAAAAATATGCGTTAAAATGCGATTGGACATAATAAACAGTAGAAGAAAACGATTACTTCCTAACAGAAAATGTCGGCTTTTTTTTCATACTTTCAATCATTTAATCTGTTTTTTTTTCTTCTCTCATGAACAGTTTGCAAATTTCTTGTACGTTTTTACCATCATTTAAAATGATATTAGAAACACGGACAGAAGACTTTTGACAGCATTATTAAGAAACTATTTATAAGGTTCCTGTGTACCTGCATTATGTACTTTAATACATATACTAGTCAGAAATAGTTTCCATGCTACTATGTTTGTTAAACAACTCATATCAGTGATAAAAATCAATACAGGTTTGTAAAAATATGTGTCGAATTAACATAGTTACATATGTTCGAAGTAAAAGAAAATAATTTTCAAAAACATGAGTTCGAGCAGTGGATATGTTTGCATGCATTACTTAATGTCGATGAAGAGTTTTTTCCACTGACAAAGAACAAATACTCACGGCAGTAGAAATATGGCTTTAAACATACTTATCATGCCTCGGTGCTAATTAAAACTGTCGTCTTCTATTCTTAAATGAATGAACAAGGTTGCCAGGTCTCATATTCGCCAAAAGAGAAAGACCTAACACGTTATCTTATCAGTACTATATAAGGGGTTAAGCAATCAGGGTTTCAAATCAATAATAATTGCCCACTAATTCTCGTCTTGGTGACGGCTGGTAGACGTCTGCCCGCCTACGTCTGGCTAATTTCGTTGAGGCCCAGTTGTTTCTTGCAGCGAGATCCATTTGCTTTTACAAACAGACTTTTTTCCCTAAAAGAAATCTTTTTCCCAGAGCATCTACTGTTTAAATAGAAAGAAAAAGTTGAAAAAACATTTCTACCGATGAAATCAAGAAAGCAAAATACTCATTTTCAGTTGCATTTTTGTATCTATTAAAATAACATATCCTAGGAGATAAAACAGTATTTAAGATAAGATTCTGGTAAATTTGTATCCATGTACGCAGAACTTATGTCATCACATACATTGAAGCATGCGTTTACTATTAACGATGTGATTTAATTTAAATGCACTGAAAAAGCTAAGTACACTTAACTTTATTGCAACTCCGAGTGAAATGAAATTCTGACTTTGATAAAACACTGAAAGAAACAATGTAGAAATTATGACTTTGATAAATTATCCCTTTAAATTATTTTTCACGTAGGGGTACTTATATTTTAGTAAAATTTGATGCTAGAGTTATTACGAGTTGGGTATCCAATTGATCATATATCAGATCATATCTTATTTTTATATTTTCGTCTTTACTGAACAGTTATTCCTGATATAATCATTCCTGTGATAGCTTAGATAATGTGATTTAGTACTCATAAATAAGCAACTTCGGAGATCCTCATACCATTTTAAATGATAAACAAATTTAGGTGACGTAAAATGCGAAACTCCGGATGAAATTTAGATTAATAAGGGTAGCATGAAGCTTTCCGCATGTTAGGCAGAAACTGTACATAAGCATTGTTTCGATAATTGATCCTATTTTATAAAACAATACTTTTCTTGCCTTATCCTTATCTATAGCGATCATAAAACTTGAACCAAGATCAGGAATATTCTAAAAAACTTTTATATATCATTGAATATGTAGAGCTGTTATTGACAAGAGCAAAGTATAAAATGATTTTTTCGTTAAACATTTTAATTCTTTACATTGCAGTTATGCAGCAGGTGGCATTTCACGTATAACAATACAGAAAATAACCTAGTATAAAGGCTGAATTTATGATAAATTTTAACATTGCTGAAGATGAGATAAACTCGTATGGTCATTAAAAAGGGTATTTCTAGGTACATCAATATATATATATATATATAATGATTCTGGAAGCAACTTTTAAAATCAGTATCACCTGGCAGCCACTTTTAACGTTCTCAGGGATTTTCAATGAAAGTCTTCATACCCTCTACTTCAGGTAACCCCGTAAATAAAATCTAGTGGTCTAGATATGCTCCAGGTGAATGCTTATCACTCACCTCTCCTGAAATGCTGACAGTGAGAGTGGTTTAGGGTAAACACAACCTAGAGTGATGTTCCATGGTTCAAAAATGTGAAAAAAGACAAATGTTTGGCTTTCTTCTAGACTAGAAATAATGCTTTAGAGTAATATTGATCTATGGCAGTAATAGTTGAAAAATAGAGTCAGAATTAAGATACCAAAATTACAGGGCCTTCAACTGGCTATAATTGTAACTAAGCATTAACGTATGAAAGTACTTTTACTGCTTCTCCCACGTAATTGTAATTTATATGTTGCCATGTAAGGTAAAAATACCGAACAATTATTTTTATAACACTTACTGACATGTATACTCTGCATGTTTATTAATGTCCTTTTTGGGATTAAACCAGTTTATTCATTCTCGAAATATTCTTAATTTATTGTACTTCTTCAACTAACAATTATGTAGCTGAATTCTATATCTCTAAGGAATGCAAACAATAGGAATTAGTAAACATTAACATTTTAAACACATTTAACATTAAAAATCATTTATATTTCAGTGACATAAAGTCCGTTGCGGTTATTCATTTATTCTGTAATTCTCTGTGCAATGACTAATTAACAAAATATTATTCCTGTGAAATATTATTACAATAACTAAGAGTAGAATTATTAAAAATATGTATTTTATTATTAGATTTATATAATTATTGTTTTATGAAAATAGCTTTTTTAACATACTCTAGCATTGCTGCAATTAGTCTTTGCACCAGATATGTTCAAAAATTTCTTTGTATTCTTCTTCAATGCAAAAAATAATTTGCTGAAATTATTTCTAATTTTTTAAAAATATTACTATTTACCTGGTTTTATTTAAAAGATAGAGCTAAAAGTACTATGAACATATAAGAAAAGAAGAAATGTTTTTACACAGTTAGAGCCTTAAGCTAATGGATTTCAAAAAACATTACAGCATCAGACCTCAACTGTTTTCCTGGCGTATTTCTAAGAAACTCTATAGAATTTATTTGTAAACGTCTTGTCGTTCAAATTACATCCTGAGTATGCACATATTCTATAAAAATGGTATATCTGAAAAGTACCTGGCTTAGGACATAGCTATTGAAATAGCTTTAAGCAAAAACGAAAAGATGAGTGCACAGTTTCCTATTTTGTCCTTATTTTAAAAATCTCATTCATCTAATGTATAACTTTATTTTAAAAAGATGTACTCTTCAATAACTGAAAAGTATTTTGTGTTTAGTCAATGGAAAACGTCTCCAAATTTTATATTAAATAAGTTTGATTAGTTTGTTTAAAATGCAAGTATTTATTCACTGTGCAGGAGAAACTAAAGAAGAATTTGTTTTGCAGAACTAAAAAAAGTCCTTTTCTTACAAAAATGATAGGAATAAATGAGTAAAGACGTTTCAACATAAGGTCTTTTTTTCTTTTTAACATTCCATTATGATTTTATTCTGAACTAATTATCTTTTTTTTTTTTTTTTTTTTTTTTTTTTTTTTTTTTTTTTCGTGTGTGTGTGTGTGTGTGTGTGTGTGTGGTCGAATGTAAAAAGAAGTAGACGACTTTTGTCTCTTCTTACAGGTTAGCTGAAGTAAGTACAAATATTCTCAGAGGAAGGTTTAAAGTAGACCTTTATGTTTATTCTTCATCATGTTGGTTATACAACTTATCTAATAACATAAATTAAAAGCCGCTACGGGAGAATGTTGAACAGCGTTTCTTGTCAAATTAAAATATTAAAAATTATTGAATACAAAGTGTTGCATGTCCCTAAATTAGCTTTGGCTCAATCTTTAATATTTTCATGAACTAATACAGCTTTCTAAGCTGAAGCCAATCAAGCAATTAATTCATTTTTAGAAGGCTATCTGTCCGAATGAGTGGTCAATGATATCCACTAAAGGCTCTCTTTCTCGAAATCTAAAATTGTGTAATCAATTACATCAACACACTTTTTACATTAACTATTATAACATAAATCAATTTGACTAATTTTAATTTTTTTCATCCTAATGGGGTTTAAGGTGACGATAATAAACACAAATTGAACATAATAACTGATTATCAATATAAAAAACCAGAGCTGGTTTCAGATAATCCTAAATTATGTTAACTTTAGAAAAATAAATGTATGTTTTATATATCCTTCTTCGGTATCTATCTACGATTCTGGCATATTTATGCAAAAAATCTTTATTTTTATTCCAAGAAAAATATCATATATCTAGTTTTATCAATCCCATGAACGTTGTGGAATCTTCCTATCAAGTAATTTTATTCGGTTAATCATATTGTCCGATATTTATTCCTACTCTTAGTTAATATAACTACAAACACATGCATAATTAACTCTTTAAAACATGCAAGTTAAGAATAAGTAAAATTAAATACTTCTAACGTTCACATCAGAGTATAAAGTACTTTTAATTGCGTGTAAAATTATTTTGTTCATATTTTAAATGTATGCACCTGTGAGTTAGATAAAGTAAAAATGAAATAAGAACTTTAAAGTATTCGACGAAATAGATTATTCTGCAATCAATCTACGTTAAATTAAACATTTTGCATCATCAAAACTTAATTACTATAGAATTTGTTGTGTTAAAAGAAAATGTCAAACATTAAAAGTCTGTATTTAAGGCATTAATCAAAAAAGAACTTTTTTATATTCTCGTTTAATATAGAAGTCTCTAATATTTAACTATGCTGATTGCACTCTAATGAAAACGTTCACTTAAACGGTGTCTCTTAAGTTTCATTCAATAATATTCGCTATTAATTAGTCTATGTCTTGTTCATTTTCGTTCTGCAACTTTTGAATGTATAACAGGTTTTCTGACGCACTAACATGAGGATATAATTTTTCGAGTTATCTCATAGCATTTTATGTGTTTCTCATGGATGATTTCTGAAATATTTGATATTCTCACGATCTTATATAAATCGTAAAAATATATACAAAAACGTTCTGGAATATTAAAGGGTACTTATTTCCTCTTTGAATAATATAAAAATTAAGTAAGTCTGCTGTTGGCAGGTGGAAGAGTAGTCGGCGGACATATCCATAGACCATGGTTCCAATCCCAAGAAAGACATGGATGTTTCTGGATACATAGTGTATTAGCAGTATGGCGGCATTTAAAATGCTGTTGAAACGGAAGGTCTGTTAAAAACTGATGGTAAAGGAAGAAAGACATAAGATCCTTAAATTCGTCTGCCCAAATTTTCTAAATCAAAATCGAGACAATTGATTAAGTTGAACTGTCTCCTATGTGGTTCCAAAGACCCGGCGAACGATAAGCATTTACTACATCTTGTCCATGATGAATTCATAGGGATTAGGGAAGCTAGCAGACTAAATCAACAGCATTATTATTTTAGATAACTGTCAAGTTTGCAGCATGTGCCATCAACAAGTATCAAAATAAATTTTAATTTTAATTTATACGATATATGTATATAATTTATAGGATACATTTATCATTGTAGAAAATAAAATATTTTATTAAAAGGTTGTATAAAAAATGCTGACATAACCGATTTCCATGCCATATATCAAATGTGAGTATACTAATTTATAAAAGAAAAAGATCGAATGGGAAAAAATATCAGATTCAGGAAAAAGATCGAAATTGGCTTTTAAACGTCATCATCAGAAACCCTCAAATTAGAAACGTCACTCACTGCCAGATTAGGAGTTTCATTTATTCTCATTCACAAAGAAAATTCTTAAAAGAAAATAATTGATCATTAACTAGTACTAATTAACAAGAAATAGGCCGAAAATATAAAAACTACGTCGTAGGAATAAAAACTAAAATTGTAAATTATAATTTGCCTAGAACTGAAAGTAAATTCACTCGAAAAAATTGCTAATCACATATAGAAATTCGGGAATGTGCAATGTGATTATTTTTTATAAATTCCAAAACTTATAGAAGCAACTACGACTCAATTAACTCGATAAAATTGAAACAAAATGCAGCGTAAACGATTAATTAAATGCCACCATTAAATATATTACAGCAACTCCTGTGTCAGAAAAAAGAAACAAGAGAATTTTAGAAGCGTGAAAGAAAAACTAAATTAACTTAAACCTCTCATTACAGCCTCTAATTAGTCTTCACGAGAGTCGAAAAATTTAAATATCTATGTTAACAATCGTATCAAAACAGAAAAGAAAAGAGAACATAATAAAGGAATTTTATTAAATCTGAAGACAGTTAATTAAAGTTCAATAATGCATAAATCTATTGTTGATACGGGATTCGCTCTCATTAATATTCAGCAAAAATTATGAAAGTTTTTGCAGTAGATGTTTGCCTATATGTAAAAGGAATTTCTTCGCTTAAATTTTTTCAGTTATATTTAGGCTTCTATTCTTTGTTTTACTAAGATATAAACTCTTTCCAAGAAAATATTTGGAAGCTTTAAAAACCTTTTGCATAACAGATATATTAATAATATATTTTCAGCTGTTTTTAATGTGACAATTCACAATCAATTAAATTTTATGAACTGTATAGAAATAGTAAAATTATCTTAATAGTTCTACTGCAACACTAAGTTCTGAAAGAAACATGAGCACCAAATAAAATTATTTTATGGATGGAATATATCTACAAAAATAATCATATCTTAGGCTTTGAAAATCATAATTTTTTCATTCTATTTCAAATCATTTTAGAATTTTACCTTCTGAAAGTTTTTAATGAATCTATAGTGCCAAATATAGTCTTAGTGGAATATCCACATCATTTTCAAGGTATTCTATTAAAATACAGCTGCTCATTTTCTTTACAATGAACTGCTTCGTACTTTGTAGCAAATGCTCGAATTTTGTTTTAGGTTTATATATGAAATGAGTTAAAAATATTCTGGATCTGCATAAGATTTAAAGGCGCCCGGAAAAACATTTTATAAAAACGTTTTCTTAGTGCTTCTAAGAAATTAAAAAAAACTAACATAAAAATGATGAAAAAGTCACGCAGCAGCATAAATTTACTTGTAATAATTAATACCTTATTATAATTTTATATCTTCGATCGATATATTTTAATAAAGTACTGCATTGAAGTCATTCATTTGTTTAAACAAAACAACATTTCCAACGTCTTTAACCAGAGAGCAAATAAAATGCTGAATGCGAACATTGTTTACACATTTTTCTTTGTGAAAATGGCGCGAGATTCCTTTAAATAGCTAAGAAGCAGTTACACCATAATCATAAATTTAACAATGAACAGCAAAATTTAACTAGTATAGTGCCTACGCAAATTTGCAAAAATTGATTTTTCAATACATTGCGTGTTTAGATCTTTGTAAATTATAACTTCTGTTAGTGAAATACAATGTAATATACCAATGTCTTTATTTTGTAAAAGCTTTTCTTGTATATTTTATAAGAATTTCAGAGACCATAATCGGCTTAATTTGAATAAGGTGTACTAATTGAATCTTCTAAAGAGCTTATATCAGTGTCGAACTGATTTGTGTATATTAAACATAACAGCATCTGCTTTGTTATCATAAGTAATATGTATAGCAAGTATGTCTATTATCGATAATGAAACGTTAGTTGAAATGTTATAGATTCATTAGGTTATTATGAAGCAGGAGACGATAAAAATATGCAATGCCCTAGCCGGGACTCGGACCTGGACCTCTCGAACACACTCCTAGTGTGCTATTGTTACACCACAAAGGGATGCAGAAACGAGGGAGAAAACACCTTATAGTGTAAGGATGTTTCTTTTCTACAACTTTTATAATATCTTTTAAGACCATTCTAAGGCGATGTCGTTAACATAAATGTATTACATATGTAAATATATTAGTCTCTAAACTAATTACGTTTACATATTTATTAGGATTAATTTTTGTTACACTTTACTTTAAAATTTTTCTGGAAATTAAACGTGCAAATTAGGAAATCTTTTATATTTAACTCCGTAGAGTTTAACTCTGTTGGGTAACATCAACGTTAACTCTGTGTAGACGTTAAAAAACATATTACTAAGTCTAAAAGTATAACAGAAATTTGGGAAGGGTCTAAAAGACCTTTTGCTTCATATTAAACAAGTTTAACAGGAGTCAAAGCACTACATCAAATGTAAAACTTCGATTTAAATAACCTGATAACCAAAGCCTACGCAAAGCAATTTAACGCCAAGTTGGCTCAGAACTTCACCAGCGTGGATTTCAACTATCGGTAATTATAAAGCAAAACCGAAGACAGGAACTATTATTTAAAGTAGCATTCTTAGCAAAGTGACCTCAAGAGGCAGAACATGTTTTGTCTTACAATCTAAAAACTTACTAAATACCCGAAAATATACCCGAAATAATTTGCATTCTGGCGGGAAAGCAGAAAGAAAGCACAGTACAAGTTCAAAATATAAAATAACTGGTTTTTAAATTAAAGGAGCTTCGCAAATCATTAGAGCATAATGAAAATCTTTTAATTGCATTTGTTGCTGTAAAACCGTCAAATAAAAATTAATTTTGCATTTATAAAAAAAACATTGCTCTTGTTAAAATTATTTATAAAGTTTTTTATTTTAGTTAGAAAAGATCACTATTTAAGTTGTCGGGGTCTGTAGCTCCTTTTTACGAACACTATGTATAAGAAAATTAAGAGAAAAATTTAAAGCAAATACCTATCATTATTTCTCCCAAATTAAGCCTGAAATCTTATTTATAACAGGTAACTTCAAATTGCATACAACTTTTATCAGGAACTAAATAAAATACTCCAGGTATTGTTATAAGTATTATATTCAGCTTCTTATATTAATTTTCTCTTCTGTAAAATATAAGGAATTAAATATCATAATTTCAATTATTTTTTTTATTTCTTAACAATCATTTCGTCTTAATTCCTTCATTCTTACTTTTTTGCCTAAAATGTTATGATTTCATGAAATCGTTTCTCTTTGTATTAAATGAAACTTTATATTAAACATCATATTCTCGTACATTAATTTAGGAACTGACAAAAAATTAAATAATCGGCTTAGCAATAAATCAGAGTAATATATAGTTTGAATATATTTAGAGTCATTAGGGATGCTTTCTTAGAGTTATCAAAAATAATTAAAATTCAAAGCTAAATGTAAGACGTCAGCAGTTTTTTATTAGTATCTTGCATTTTGTATTTTATGTGCCGTATGTGTATTTGGTGTATCAAAATGTCTTTCTAAATCAAAAGACCCTACAGATTTAACTACTACCGCTCGCATGGAATCTACATTAATGAAACTTTAAGTCTTCATGGCAGAATATTCGCTGAAAAAAGAGAAATAATACAGCTTAAAAGATTTCAGATTTTAGGGTATCCCAAATGGGTTCTTTTAAGAGTTTAATATGATTTATCAGTAGAGATTATTAATAGCGATACATTTTTACAGGATATTAGATGTATATACATTTTGACTAGCATGGGAACGTTATATATCTTCGGTATGTTTAAAAAGTGAAAAGTATGCAACGTAAACCTATAAAAATATTTCATATATTTATTTAGATGTATCATAAATGGAAATCAATTTTACTTAAAGCAGACTAAAATGTACAAGAAATAATATTCTTTAGAACTGCATCCATTACTTTCAAATAGCCTAGTTGTAAATAAATGACAGGCAAATTAAGTTTGAAAAATAAATCTATTACAATCTGTCGAATGGCAACAGACTCGAATGAAAAATGAACCAACGCAAAAACGTGTTTCAATTCTAATATCTCTTTTATGCTTATAGTATGGAAACAATGGAAGTCGACGAATCACAGTTAATCGCATACATGCTTGACAAAATATGTTTTTTCCATACTTTTCATACGGTATATATTTGTTGTAAGAAGTTGTAAACTTTTATTATCTTTGTTTTTTATTCTGATCAGTTGCTTTCTTTTGATTTTATAAATAACATGCACATAAACGGATTAATTAATTAAGTTTCTGAGACAATGATGCTGTACCAAAATTCATATCTCCATTTGTTGAACACTCATTTCGTCAATATTGTTACGAATTTGGTATTTAAAAAGCTAATGTTAGTTCAATTATAAATTAAATGGTTTTATTTCTCGCGCAGTGCAGCGCGTGACGAATATTAAAAGAAAGCTAAGCCGGAAAAATTAAAAATACAAGAGCGCGTGCGTTGAATAAATAAATATCTCTTTTTGATTTCGAGAAAGTGCTGGAAAATTCTAGCGCGTGATTTTAAAATCTTATAAAAGGAGGAAAACATCTCAGTTTGGAGTAGTTGCTTAGTTTGTTGTTGTTTAGAAAACTACTGTTGTTGATTGTAGCGAATTCGCGGATTAGCGTTCTTTAGCTGTTTTGAATTACGTTCTATTCTACTGTGAGATATTGTAATACTGCATGATAATTTGAGAAAATTTAAGCATTTTTGTTGTGATAATAATAAATTTTTGTCATTTTTCATCGGACTTGTGCATTCATTTCATAACGAACCCGTACGCACGCAACAATTTTTGGTGTCAGGAGTGGGGTTTGAATGCCAATCACAAGAGCGATGGAAGAGCAGTTAAGACAGCTGATATCAGCCTTTGCTGCATTTAAGGAAGAAATGAAATTGGGCCAGGAATCCGTTAAGGATGAAATGAAATTGGGCCAGGAATCCGTTAAGGAAGAAATGAAATTGGGCCAAGATTCCGTTAAAGGAGAGATGAGATCCGTTAAAAAGGAAATGGAAGCCGTTCACGAAAAGTTGGAAGCTGGTCAAGTAACTTTTAAAGAAGACATAAAAGCTGTACAAGAAAAGATTGAAGCAGGTCAAGACGAAATGAAAAGAGAAATAGCCTGCGTAATAGAAAGTAAATTTGAGGCTATGGAAGACAGAATAGGAGCTGTCGAAAATAAAGTCGGGCAAATTGAAGAAAAGGTTTCTTCTGTCAAAGATGAAATAGAAGATAGAGTGTCGGCTGTGGAGCAACGAGTCGAAGGAAGAGTTTCGGCCTTCCAACAACAAATTGAAGAAAGAGTTTCTGCCGTCGAACAACAAATTGATGATAGGGTTTCTGCTGCCGTCGCCAAAGAAGTTGACAGCCTAAAGAAGTGCATAGCGACGGTAGGAAACAATTCTGAAGGTTTCAAATTTTTATCGATGCCTGCTCGTTCCGTTCTGAAACTATCTACATATGATGGGAAGACGTTCCGATGGCAACTTATACTTCCAAGATCCCGCATTCCTGATGTCCTTAAAGAGTTACATAGCACCCCTACTGGAGGTCACTTTGGAATAATGAAGACCTTGCAGAGAGTTCGTGAGCGCTTTTACTGGAATAATGCAAAGGATGACGTGCAAAAGTGGTGCCGATCTTGCGATGCCTGTGCAGGTCGGAAAGGACCGAGGAGACGCAGCCGAGGCAAGCTGCAACGTTACAACGTAGGGGCGCCTTTTGAACGTATCGCCTTTGACATCCTGGGACCTCTGCCACGAACTGCTGATGGCAACAAATACATACTCGTTGTCATTGATTACTTCACCAAGTGGCCTGAAGCTTATCCTATTCCTGATCAAGAGGCTGTCACAGTAACTGAGGTAATGATACAGAACTGGATTTCCAGGTTCGGAGTGCCTCTTCAGTTACATTCCGATCAGGGAAGGAATTTTGCCTCGGCAGTAATCAAAGAACTATGCAAACTACTCGGCATTGACAAAACTCAAACGACGCCATTGCATCCCCAGTCGGACGGCATGGTAGAGATGTTCAATCGAACCATCCTTAATAACCTCTCATTAGTGGTTTCCAGAAACCAACAGGACTGGGACAAGAAATTACCACTCTTTTTACTGGCTTACCGCAGTGCTGTCCACGAGACTACCGGCTATTCTCCATCACAGATGCTTTTTGGTCGTGACCTTCGTCTGCCTTGTGATCTATTGTTTGGCCGCCCTCCGGATGCTCCTTCATCGTCTGAGGAATATATTCAAGATCTCCAGGCCCGGTTTGAAGTGATGCACAACTTTGCACGAGAGCGAGTCAACTTGGCGACGGAGAAGATGAAGACCCGCTACGACACAAGAGCTACTCAACATCGATTCCACGAAGGAGACAAGGTGTGGTTGTGGAATCCGACTCGACGGAAAGGACTTTGTCCGAAATTACAGTCACCTTGGGATGGCCCGTATACAGTCCTAAAAAGATTGAATGACGTCGTGGTTCGGATTCGTAAGTCTTCGAACTCTAAACCTAAAGTCGTTCATTACGACAGGTTAGCTCATTACTATGGCCATAGTACGTAATGTAAATAATTGTAAATAGTATCAGACCATGGTCCTTTTTGTTTATAAATGTGTATTTGATTTGATTTGTATTTAGTATTTGATTTGCATTTATTATTTGATTTGTATTTAGTATTTGATTTGTATTTAGTATTTGTTTTTGTATTTAGTATTTGATAGCATTTGATTTGTTTAAGTTAGTTATTACATTTATTGTTTATATTGTTTGATATTGTAATGTAATGTTTATGCCTCAGTTGCATTTATGCCACAGTTGTAAGTTTAGCTTCCTGTCCAGGGATTGTACTGCCCGGGACGTGCAGTCCTTGGGAAGGGGGCAGTGTTACGAATTTGGTATTTAAAAAGCTAATGTTATTTCAATTATAAATTAAATGGTTTTATTTCTCGCGCGGTGCAGCGCGTGACGAATATTAAAAGAAAGCTAAGCCGGAAAAATTAAAAATACAAGAGCGCGTGCGTTGAATAAATAAATATCTCTTTTTGATTTCGAGAAAGTGCTGGAAAATTCTAGCGCGTGATTTTAAAATCTTATAAAAGGAGGAAAACATCTCAGTTTGGAGTAGTTGCTTAGTTTGTTGTTGTTTAGAAAACTACTGTTGTTGATTGTAGCGAATTCGCGGATTAGCGTTCTTTAGCTGTTTTGAATTACGTTCTATTGGACATTTGAGTTGTTAAAAGATAACTACTGTGAGATATTGTAATACTGCATGATAATTTGAGAAAATTTAAGCATTTTTGTTGTGATAATAATAAATTTTTGTCATTTTTCATCGGACTTGTGCATTCATTTCATAACGAACCCGTACGCACGCAACAATATTTTCCCACAATTTAACTTTCAATTGAGATTTTATTAGTAGTTATTATGATCTAAATATAACATCTAATTTCTGCTAAAGTCACAATAAAAGTTGCAATAACTTTTAGAATGCTCTGTGCCCTAGAGTTTCATTTATAAGAAAAATTCGAATTATTTGTAATTACATTAATTGCAGGGAACATTTCGAAAACAAAAAACAAAAACAAAAAAAGAAAAAGAAAAAAATAAAAACAAGCCTGACCTGCTTTTTATGCATACGTTTTTCGTTTCTACAAAAATTTCTCTGTCACATAAATTTAGATGCATTCTTATTTCATGTTCTTTTTTTTTAATAAACCGCAATTTTATTTAAGTCTAGTGTTTTTCATTTCTTTTATAAAATCAGGAAGCTTTTAATTGATCTATCTGCTGTATGAAAGTAAAAAGTATATTCTTAATTCTTCTAACAGCGAAAGTGTCAAAGTTTTTTCACTTATAATAAGCAGGCCATGAAAGTTATGTTTTCATATTGTTGCGAAATGCACAGCGACGGCCCGGAGAGATACCTAAACCTTAAAGTTGCCAGAAGATTGTAGAAAAAGACAGGGTTGCTAGATTTCGTACGAAATCGCTTATTTGGGGACAAAATTGGAAGTATGTAATAAACGAAGCGAGAATATTCTAGAACACATTTTTAGACATTTTCTCGCGAATATTCTTAAGGGTGGCTTAAAGCTATATATATTCTACCTGTTCTGGTAGCATTTTTGTCTTTTATTCATAGTTTCATAGTTTGAGAGCAATCAATCGAGTCGGAGCTGTACTTAAGCGCTTTGCCGCTAAAGCGGTCTGTACCATTTTAGCCTGAAGACTGTGTTGCTGATTGTTTCAATGTGTTTGTCGTAGTTTTTCGAAGAGAAAAAAACATGTCATTGGAACTGTGTTATGTCATAGTGCTTACTAGCGAATAAATTGTGTTCAATTATTCCAAATGCACAAACCCATAGAACGCAACAAAATATACGAAATGAATACAGGGATACACACATATAAGAATATCATCGGTTGAGCGAAATCAACAGTCTGTGAAATCGGTAGCAGATTTTGTTATCAAATTCTCTAATTCAAGGCTTCTTCAGCAGTGTAAATAATTCAACATAGTTGTACGCTTTCTAAATTCAAATAAAGAATTGGAAATAATTTAACTTCATAATTAACAGTTGTTTCCAAAACTGCTCAGTGAATTACAGAAAGAAAATGCTTTCTTTGAACGGTTTTATACAAATCCTATACACATAGGAAACTAAATAATCGGATTTTAATGACTTCGTTCAACAGTACACAAATATTCTTGCAGAAGACAATTTCTCATTTAATTACTTCCATTTATTCTTATTAATTCTTTTCCTGTAACACATTTTCAGAATGTGGATTGTTTCAATTTTCCCTCTTTCGTTATAAAATGTTAGTACGCGAAAATTTTAATTAAGTTTAATTTTTATTTCCTGATAATGAATTGAGTAAAGTTAACTACATTAATTTTAAGTTCTCGGGTATCTTTCAACACTAATAATTTATTTAAAATAACTTCTAAATATTTCATACCAGTTCGAAACAAACTGAAAGAATGCGCATTTATATATATAACGACGCAGGTTAAAATATGAGCAAATTTTATTTTATTTTTAGCTCTCTAAAAATGACCATTAGAATTTATCTTTACGATTCGATATTGCCATCAGATTATATTCGGAGCGGATTTGATTTCTCAATACACTATTTTGATTGCAGTAGTTAGTATTATGTATTACATTACAGGACATGAAAACCAATAAAAGTCAAACTAAAATGCATATTAATTGTACTAACATAATTAATATCCAAAATGCATAATTAATAACCAAAATGCATAATTACTCTGTACTAAAGTACATAATACTAGAAACATTGTTTATGAATTAAAATGGTCATTCAAGAATTTGTAAAATCTGTTTATTTAGATACAGGTAATACATGTAATAGTCCTGTATCTAAATAAACAGAATTCCTGTATCTGTTTATTAGATACAAGGAATACAGAAATAATGCATGTAAACTTGATGTATTAGAAATTACATATATTAAATGCATTTCTAAAAGCTACGATAATGATTAAATGAAGTACATATATTGTTTTCAAATCTCTCAGTTACTTAATTCCTTATGTAACTAAGAAATTAAAATAATCCGAGAAAAAATTTAAAATCTGATAAATGATAGCACAATGAATGGTAAAACCAATGAGAAATGGTGATTTTCAAATCGCGAGGATTATTAGTGATAATTCGTTCATTTAATAATAATTCGTGCATTTTCATGGACGGGGAGTACTGGAAAATGTATGTCTTACTACAATAACACTGATTAGTTGGACAGATCATACAGAGAGAAGGCTCAGAGCCAAGTTATCGAGTAGCACATACACCAGTAAGGACAACTTCCTTAACTTTTCCAAAGGAGAAGAAACCCCAGAGGACAACTCTAATTATTTACGATATAGCAACAGCGCGAGTCGAGACTTGGCAAGAGACCTACAGTCTCTGTGGAGAATGAATGCACCATAATAAGAAACTACTGTTTTAATCTTGTGATGATAGCAAATCTCCTACATACTGCCCACTCACAAAGTATTGACACAAAGAATGACAACCTTGGGAGGAGGAGGTTATCAGGTTCAATGTTCCTTCTAACCTTCTTCTGGAACATACAAGGACCTGACTCGGAACAGAGAGCTTACTAAAGCTATGTTCACTAATTGTGGTAAGTAGACAGGATACAGACGAAGGGTATACAAAACCCTTTATTTTTCTCTATATACAATAACTTCCGTACTTCGGAATACACTGACCCTCCACTCGGGGTCTAACGTAAAAAAGTATAAAAATAAAACTAAACTCTAATTTAACTTTAGAATAATACACGTGGAAGATTGGCCTTATAGTAACAGGAAGCGTATGTAGCACAGAGACTGTGAACACTACAATACGTTTAATTTATAAAGAGGATTAAAACCTCTGGCCTGGAAGGCGAATAGCAACTGCGTAACTTCTAAGGTAAGCGGCCTGCTTCGAACTCACTGCTTCCCCTCTCTTTCGTTTGGCAAAAAGGCCACACTTAAATACTTGGCGTTCGCCAGACAAACTTTGCATAAAAACCTTCACGCTTATAATTCTGGCCGGAAGTAGAAAATAAGAAGTGATAGTAAAGATTTAAAATAAAATAAACGTTAGTAAAACTTAAGATCCTTACATACTTCCCGCCAGAGTTAATTAGTTTGAAACTGAGGTCTAAAACGACCTTGTTGAAAACTTTTAGCTGTAGAATCTAACGCGAGGCCAACCTTTTACAAAACACAACTTCGCTAGAAACTAGAAAATTTAAAGAAAGAAATTTGTTACAATAGCAGCTCCCAGGATATACAACAATCTTTTTTTCATCTGTACTGCATCTAAACAGGAGCTTTATTCAATTCTGATTCCTTCCAGAGATCTGGAAGGAAAACTAGTTTAATGAAATGTTACAGAATGACATTGCAAATAACATATAGAATATACTTCTCTTAACATTCTTATTTCATTCATGACTATTTTAATTATCTCTCCCCGTGCTCTCTGACATGTGTTGTAAAAGAACACCAAACACGAATGTGTTTCTGTCTACGTGTGCGACACTTCCTCCTACAATCAAAACACTAACGTGTTAAAATTCAACATAACGAGACCTCTTAACACACCCTACTTTCAACTCTAAACCCTGAGGTACTATTCTAAAAGTGGCTAACTCTAAAGTGTAGCGTCAGAGAGCCTAACTACATCATTCAACCTTTACCACATATTCGCCATGATTTAATCTTTACAGTCACACGAATAACAATTTTTTAACATTACTTTCACTTTTACCATATCACGGTATTTCTTAACATTTAAAATAACAGTTCACATGTATATAAGAACATATCAACATGCCGTTAATTTTACACATTTGAAAACATACATTAGTAGTACATTGTTAACTTCTATTCTTTTCAAAGCAAGTGCCAATTCTTTCTACATTGAAATAATACAACATTTCAAAAAGTCTTTCAGACTAAAACTTCTTTCTTCCTAGAATGTTTTAAATAAAATTTATACAATAACTTTTTACAATATTTAAGTCTTTACACAACGCTATTATACATCAACTTTAGTTTTACGCGCGAGTAATTGAAAAACATAATAAGAAAATCGGTCACAACTCATTTCTCGCCCTTTTGGCGATAAAGGTAGACCTCGCATGAGGTAAAACTTCTTGAAATCTGCCACTTGCAGTAAGAATGAAAGATTAACTTAAGTTTGCAAAGTAACATAAAATTTTACTTATCTTTGTAATATTCGGACATCCTTTTCTGGGCCCAGTCTTTAAAGGTACTGCGGACAGTAGCTTGGTATATCCTCCTTCTTGTACGGGCTCGCCCTTCAGTGCTTTCCTCTGGAAGCTTCCGTTTTTCACCAGTACGGCCATCCTTGAACACCTTTCTTTTGTCCTCTGCTTGTGGTCTTGGCCGTTTAAAGGCAGCTGGTCTTGGTGGAACCGGGAAACTTCTGTCGTGATCCTGCTTGGACCTCGTTGTTGGCCGTTCAAATTTTTCTTGTACTTTTTCCTCCGCCGCTGATGGCCCTTCCGCAGTTCGGCGACTTTTGCTGCGGAGAGTTCTGTCGGATTAGTGGATCTTCCGTTTTAAAGCCGGGTTATAGTTGCCGTCATTTCTCCTGGTCCTCTTCACATACGTCGTCCTTCTCCCTTCTTCATTCTGGGGGTGTTCGTGAACTCTGTTTTCTGGACGGTGGAACGGCTTCTTTTTCTTGTTACCTTCCATTTTTCCGCGGGGCAATTTTCTTTTCACTTGCTTCTGTCTCTCATTGGCTTGCCCTTGTACTTGTCGTTTTTTCACCTCTGGAACGTGTACCTGCGGTGTCTGCCGTGCCGGATCCTGCAAAAGATCTGAAAAGATTTGCATTTTATTACGATCGAAGTAGGGCTTGATTTGATCAATGTTTGCGGAACAGGTTTCACCATTTCTGGCTTTTAACCCTACAACAGCGTGAGTTATTTTTTCTATAATATATGGTCCTTCAAATCGTGGAAAAAATTTGGCAGTTTTATCTTCTGGTGCTGAAGAAAGTGAATGCTTAATTTTTAAAACTTCATCCCCTACTTTATAAGTTACTCCCCGTCGTTTCAAATCATAATATAATTTCTGTTTTCTTTGTGCTACTTCCGTATTCTTTTTTGCTTCTTTTATTAGTTTTTCTATATCACCCATTTTAAATTCTGGGGCTCTTTGTTGCACATAAAATAGTTTATCTAACGGTGTTATAATCTTTCTGCCTCGAAATAACTCAGCAGGAGTTTTGCCCGTTGTATCATGTTTTGCGGTCCTAAGGGCGAAAGCAAATTCATTGACATAGTTATCCCAGCTTTTGTGAAAATTTTTAACATAACTCCGGATAATTTTCACTATATTTCTGTTGACCCGTTCCGCTATATTTGATTGCGGCCGATACGGGACCATTTTTAAATGACGTATGCCCAGTTTTTGGCACATGTCTTCAAATATATTACTTACAAATTGAGGACCGTTATCCGATATAACTTTTAGGGGCGCCCCGCATTTTAAAATATATTAATTTAAAATAGAATCAGTAACTAATTTCGCGGAGGCTCGTTTTAAGGGAACAATTTCGGTCCACTTACTAAAATGATCAACCATAACAAGGAGATAGCGACTTTTATTTAACTGACTTTTTGGGAAAGGGCCCAATAAATCGATGCCAATTATTTCATTTGGAAATTCGGATTTAATACTATTTAGAAACCCGGCCGGGCGGAAATTAATATAATTAACGGCTTGACATGTTGGGCAGGACTGGACATACGCCCTTGTTAACTTTTGCAGTTCAGGAAAGTAGACTGCCTCGCGTACCCGTTGGATAGTTTTTCGAATACCAGCATGAGAAGCTAAAGGGCTGTCATGGAGCTCCTGCAGGATATTTAATCTAAGACTAGCTGGGATAACAGGTCGAAATTCGTTGTTGGAATTCGTAGTTTTTGTATAAAATAATAGACCATCTATTAGTTCGTAATGGGCCGCCCTATTTCTTATCGCCACAATATCTTGGTGGCTAAAATTTCCAGGATCCTTTAAATACTCATAAATACTTCCAAACTCAGGATCCTTACCCAGTTCGGTTATTACAGTTTCTCGGGAATTTATTGTACACGCTGTCAGCATTGCCATCTTTACCATATTGCCTTGTTCGTCTATTTTAATCCTTGATAGGGCATCTGCTACGATATTTTCCTTTCCAGGGGTATGCTTGATTACCAGATTATATTCTTGCAGTTTGAGTGCCCATCTTATTAACCTTGGGGATAAATTTTTCCCATAGTACAATCTAGTTACCGCCGCATGATCAGAGTATACTGTTATCGGCGCCTTTCCAAAATAGACTCGGAACTTTTGCACTGCTAACAGAACTGCAAGTGCCTCTCTCTCGGTCGCGGAATAGTTTCTTTGTGTTTGATTTAAAGTTCGGCTAAAAAATGCCACGGGCTGCTGATTTTGCGAAAGTACCGCTCCTACCGCATAATCCGAAGCATCCGCTGAAATTTCTAAATTTTCATCCTTTTCAGGAAATTTTAACACAGGGGCTTGCGTTAATGCTTGTTTTAATTTTTCGAAAGCACTATTGGCTTCGGCCGTCCACGAGAATCTTGCCTTTTTAATTTTAACAATGGCTCAGCGATAGCCGCAAAATCTTTTATAAAGGACCTATAATATGAACAAAGTCCTAGAAAAGAAGAGAGCTTCTTTGCCGTGTTTGGAGTCGGATACTTTTGTACAGCGATTATTTTTGATTCATCTGTCTCGATCCCTTTTTGCGATATTTTGTAACCTAAATATTTTAATTCAGGGACTGCAAATTTGCACTTTTCGACATTAACTTTTAGACCGGCCTCATTTAATAAAGAAAACACCTGTCTTAAATCCTGTACATGTTGGTCTAGATTATCACTAGTAATAATGATATCGTCTAAATAGATAAATGTGGACTTTCCAAGAACAGGTCTTAACACAATGTCCATGCATCGCTGAAATGTTGCCGGGGCCCCTGAAAGGCCAAACGGCATACGCAAAAATGCATAAGTGCCAGACTTGGTTATAAAAGCAGTCTTAGGCACGTCCTCAGGCCTCACCGCTATTTGAAAATAACCAGTCGTTAAGTCTAAAGTCGTCATAAATTTGGTTGATTTTATGTTCCTTAAAATTTCTTCTATGATCGGCAACGGATATACCGGATATTTCGTTATGGAATTTAATTTACGGTAATAAATAGCGAATCTCCACCTTTTTGGATGCTCCAAAGGATAATCATTATTTTTCTTACATAAAACCACCGGGCTAGCATAACTACTTGAGATGGGCGTTATGATCTTTTTACGTAGCATATCGGTAATATGCCATTCTATAATTTTTTCCTTATTCTTATCATACCGGTATGGTTTTTGACGAACTGGCAATGCATCTCCGGTGTCAATACTATGGTTAGTAACCTGAGTAAATCCTGGAATATCACTAAATAACGAAGCAAATTCACTTACCACTTGTCGGATTCTATCTTGCTCGTCATTAGGCAGGTGGTCAAGATTTAACCTTGGCGGTTCAACCTTTTCTACACGCACTGGTTTATTGTCAGCTTAAGGGACGCTTCATTAAAATCCAGTGTAGCTTGTGCGCCTGAAAGAAAGTCTATTCCTAAGATTAAATGTACTTGCAAATTCTTTACTATAAAAAACATCACCTTTACTTGTTCGTCCTTGATACGGATATACAAAGGTACTTTACCTACGCACTTACATTGTTCTCCTTGCGCCGCTAATACTGTCGTATTATCCGCATTATATATGCGGTATTTGCGAAAATACTTTCTAAAAAAGACTTCTGCCACACAGGAACACTGCGCGCCGGTATCCAGGAGTGCGGTGGCCGGGATATTATTCACCAAGACTTCAATCTTCGGAAGAGTCAAATTTTTCACCATTACTGTATTTAACTTGTAGGAAGAGGGGTTTTCGCACCCTCTCGTCAGCAGAAATCCGTTTTAGTTTAAATTATTTTTCATTTCCGTGCTTTCCTTCTTTTTCCCCTGGCCTTGAGACTTTTTTCCTGGGTTGCTATTGAACTGTCGACGTTCGCCGGCTGTTTTTGAATGCTCGGGTTTCCTTGCCCACTGATTCGCTTTTTCTCCGTAGCCGTATGCTTGAGTTTGCTGTAGTCTTGGCGTACCAAATTGGTTTCGCTGTTGATATTGGCGTCTTCTTTCGACGTCCGCCGTTCTTCTACTTTCAAACTGGATTGCTAGCTCAAATAACTTTTCCAGTGTAGTCGGATTTCTTAATTCAATAAAGTCTTGCACTTGGGGTAGTAACTTTGGCAAAATCACTTGAATTATTTCAGGATCCGGACGGTTTCCATACAAGAGCTTGAAAACGTGAATTTTTCTTAAAATAAAGCTCGAGAGGTTTTCGATTCTTTGTTGATATATACTAAAAAGTTCCGTTTCTAATTTCGCACGATCCCTTACAACAGGGAAGGCTTTTAGTAGGGCAGTCTTGAAATTTTCGTAAGTATAGGTGGGACTTCCTGCTTGACCCAAGAGACTTCTGCCGATACATTTGAACCAGTTAAGCGCTTGGCCCCTCAAAGCGCTGGTAGCTAAGGTAACTTTTTGAAACTCGTGCACGGGGTAGAGCATGAAGTGGTCATCCAATTTTTCCAAAAAACTGGTTACCGGTGAGTTTCCGTTAAATGTTGCTTCTGGTTTCATCGAAGCGCGCATGGTCTGGACGATGTACCCAAATCCTTCCAGGGCGGCAGCTGGCACTACTGGATTCTGAGCCGTTTCTGCAGGCAGCACAGGTTCTTCTTGAAACTCGGCCATGGTTATTCTTCTTCGTTGGGCGCCACTATCAGGTTCAATTGTTCCTTCTAACCTTCTTCGGGAACATACAAGGACCTGACTCGGAACAGAGAGCTTACTAAAGCTATGTTCACTAATTGTGGTAAGTAGACAGGATACAGACGAAGGGTATACAAAACCCTTTATTTTTCTCTATATACAATAACTTCCGTACTTCGGAATACACTGACCCTCCACTCGGGGTCTAACGTAAAAAAGTATAAAAATAAAACTAAACTCTAATTTAACTTTAGAATAATACACGTGGAAGATTGGCCTTATATTAACAGGAAGCGTATGTAGCACAGAGACTGTGAACACTACAATACGTTTAATTTATCAAGAGGATTAAAACCTCTGGCCTGGAAGGCGAATAGCAACTGCATAACTTCTAAGGTAAGCGGCCTGCTTCGAACTCACTGCTTCCCCTCTCTTTCGTTTGGCAAAAAGGCCACACTTAAATACTTGGCGTTCGCCAGCAAACTTTGCATAAAAACCTTCACGCTTATAATTCTGGCCGGAAGTAGAAAATAAGAAGTGATAGTAAAGATTTAAAATAAAATAAACGTTAGTAAAACTTAAGATCCTTACAAGGTTAGTTAGTAGGAATCAAAAAATAGAGAAACTAAGATTTCTAATGAAATAATAATATTAAAAATCAGTTTGAGAAAAATTGGATGATTTATTGAAGTGCTTCACAAAGTGAAAAAGGTCAGTAACGCGTTTGTCCACCTCTGGCCCATTTGCAAGCAGATATTCGGCTTTGCATAGATTGATAGAGGTTGCGGATGCCCTCCTGAGGGATATCGTGCCAAATTCTGTCCAACTGGTGCGTTAAATCGTCAACATCACGAGTTGGTTGGAGGGCCCTGCCCATAATGCTCCAAACGTGCTCAATAGGGGAAAGATCCGTCGACCTTGCTGGCCAAGGTTATGTTCGGCAAGCACTAAGGCAAGCAGTAGAAACATGTGTAGTGTGGGTGAGGCCATTATCTTGCTGAAATGTAAGCCCAGGATGGCGTGACATGAAGGTGGCGTGACACAACGGGCCTTAGAACCAGGGTGGCGTCACGCAACGGACCTTAGAACTTCTTCGACGTACCGCTGTGCTGTAAGATTGCGACGGATGTTAGCCAAAGGGGTCCTGTTATGAAATAAAATGGAACCCCAAACCATCACTTCTGGTTGTCCAGAAGACAGTCAGGTTGGTATCACGCCGCTGTCCGGGGCATCTCCAGACTCGCCTTTGTTGGTCATCGGGGCTCAGTTCAAAGCGGGACTCATCACTGAAGACTATTCTACTCCAGTCAGTGACATTCCAGTGCGAATGAGCCCGACACCACTGCAAACGGGTTTGCCGTTGTACATAAGTCAATGGTAGTCGGCGAAAGGTGCGCCTTGACCTCAGACCTTTCTGTGAACCGTCTATGAATGGTCCTTGCGGTCACTGAAGCACTAGTTGCTCGTACAATTGATGATAATGATGCATCTGTTTCTGTGAGCGCCGCTCTGACAATTGCTTGTTCTTCACGTTCTGCCGTTTCTCTAGGCCTACCGCTTCTTTCTTGACGCTGTGTGCGGAGATGGTTCACACACTCCAGCCAACATCGTGACATCGCTCCTGCTCAACCAACCGGCTTCTTTGAGCCCAACTACACGACCTCTCTCAAATTCTGACATCTGCGCATATCGTTCGCGCACCTGCATACGAGGCATAGTTACTGTCTACCAGAGTACACGGAATGAAATTCGTGAAGAATTTATAACCTGGAATCGTAATTTCTTCTCATAAATATCCTGCCAGTTGAAAGGTGATACTCCATGTCTAGTGATTCAACTCAAAATGCCGCTAATGTGTCTAATATTCCATTCGATACTGACGTATCTTTTGGGATAAAAAAAAGAACAAAAAAATCTGAAAAGGTACAGATTTTTAAGGTCGCACCAGAGGAAGTATTTTATGCTTTCGCTGAGCATGGCAGGTTACCAATCTCATAGACTACTAACGCAATTTTGTTTGTCTTTTTTAGCTTCATTATGAAGCATAGCTTTCTACGTTCTTACACCACGCAAGATCCAATAACAATATCATAAAGCAACCTATCTTTAGAATACCTGTTAGAATGTTAGCGGTTATCATAATTTTGTTTTCTATTCGTTATATTATTTTTTTGAAAACTAGCCCCTCGAGCGGCCTACTGCCTAAAAGAGTATCATAAAAAGGGAAAAAGTATGTAATGATTTTAGTGAGTCCAACTAGTATCATTTTAGAAAAACATTTAATATTTCTAACTAGACATTTCCTGATTTAAATGCAATTTTATTTAAACCAATCAGATTAAAAATAGTAGAAACAATATTTATAAAAATTACGTTTATCGCTTATTCAGTCAATGGGTTTATTACTCAGTAACAAAAATATTAAATTTTAAAGTTAAAATCTTATGCTTTACTTAATGCCGACACACTGATGAGTGGTGATAAGAAGTATTATGTGTGTACGGTAGTTTAAACATACAGTTTTAAATAAAGTCTAGGATATTTGTGTGGAGGACTACTTGTATTATACATTCGGAAGCTCTAAGTGCCGTCGTATTTCTGCTATGTGAGGAACATACATACATACAGATTCTTCATTACTTAATTCTTTAAAAAATAATACATCTCGATTATCTTTTTGGCAGCAATTTGAAAAGTGATTCGGACACAAAGGTTTTAAATACAAAAAATGAGGTTCGAGAATAGCAGCAATAAAAGAAAGTACTGCATATACTGAAGATGCCCTGTTGTTTCACTATACATTAATGTGATGTAGCTGATTAAATGTGAAACTTTTGCCCAAAGCACATATTCTTAACAAGCTAATAGATAATTCTCTGCTGTTACCACTGGTCTAGAATAGCACATAATTGAAAACAACAATTCAGCAGAAGAATTGAAAATGAAAATTCAGCAGCTGAGTACATTACATATTTAAATTCATTTGGGCTTACCAGATTGCATTATATAACGAGTTAAAGAATTAAATTCAATTAGTACGACTACTCTGTTATTTAGAAAGGAAATACAGTCAAAATTACTCAATTCCTTCAGACAAGGTGAGAGACTGGTTACAGGATAATAGAGTTCATGTGCTCCTCTTAATAATGTTACCTTCAAAGCGTTTATTCACAGCTATAGCAAAACAATTACCCATTTAAAAATTCTAAGTCGTTTAATAATGCTCGCGCAATCTGTGAATATAAGGATGGACGAAAAGCAGTGACTTTAAAAAAAATATATTATGTATATTGAATTAGTGAACATCACCTTGACCCTATTTTTACTTCAGTTTGTAATTGTAAATATCTAACTGCATTACTTCGTATTTTTTAGGTTACTATTCAACAATCGTGTGTTTGTGGATTTTCTCGCCAAACAAAAATGGGAACCATTTTTTGAAAGCATTCCGAAATTAATGGCTCATTACTTGATATCTGCTAACAGTTTCTTCAAAGACATATCATTGTTAATAGTTATTTGTTGTTTAAAAAGTTACAGCATAATACATTTAAGTGCATTCAGCAGTATAGTTTTCTCACTGAAATATAGAGACATCATCTCACTCTACCTCGAAATGCACAGTTTCTTGTAAAGAGTATCTGTCCAAGGATGCATTTTGCATAATTCTAGGTAAAAATTTAGACAAATAAAATATAATAAATATAAATAATGAATAAATTTCATAAGTGTTTCTAAATTTAGAATTCTTAAGTTTATTGTTACAAAATAATAAACCAAATTGAAAAAAAAACTTTGTAAAGCTGTAATAGATATAATATTTTAAACGAGCTCGCTAGAACTCCTAGATTAATAATACATATTGGCATTGAATCTCAAGTCTCAGGATCCTCTACTACTATCTCGTTTGAAAAAGACAAGCACTTTTGCCTTTTTTTAAAGATAACCTATATTTTTCCTGCCCCAGTAATTTGTTATCTTCCCTAAAAAGCTGGTTTGAAATCTTGATTAGAGAACTATCTTTCCATAATAAACTCGGTTTAAAATTCAGTTAACTGTCTTCTTCTAAGATATTCATTTTGACTAATTTATTAGCAAACTAGTTTAACTAATTATCTTTTCTTAACAAACTCACTTTTAAACCTTGCGTAAGGATGGAAGAAAGCTCTGTTGACACAAATTTAGTAGCATTTGCGGAAAAAATTTAAGCCTTGATAAAGATAAAGGATTTTTATTCTTAAAATTTTGTTTTATCCATAAGGACTGAAAAGAAATATACACCATTTGAAGCATTGTTTTATCACGTAATCAAAGAAAAATCAGAATTTCCTTACAGAATATTTTTAATTAATTTTTAAATTTTAAGTGATTTTTTAAAAGAACCTTAAAAATAAAAAAAAATTTAAAAATTAAAATTTGAAGTATGTATATATACATATATTTTTCATTAATGAATTTTTTAATATAAGAAATTTATGCTATCTCGCTTGTGACAAACAAGTTCAATTTTATCTATGGCCACCATCTGGCTGGGGGGGATCAACATGCAAATTGTTTGATTTATTTAACTATGGAAAAATATACTAGTGTTATCCACCTAAAGGAAGATATGCCTTCATGAAGAGCGTGTTAATGTGAATTAGCTTGTATGTACGTTACACAAACAAAAAACTAAGAAGATGTCCTCGCAATTAGTCGTTCGCTGTGATTTGAACCAGACTTCAGCTACCGGACTTCAGTTGACTTAATCACTTTGCCACTGGTGGGTCGACTCATTGGCCAGGAAATCCTCAAACGAAAATCCTCTGCTAAGCTATACGCTGTTACACAGCCTCAATTTATTTATTTTTTCTTCCTCTGTTAGCAATTTTAGATCTTGTGATGTTATTACATTTCTTAATATCGAAACACTGCAACAGTTTAACCTTTTACGGACAATTTTCCAAGAATATGAGATAACACACGTTTACATGCGAAAATCTCTCTTTGTTTTAAAATTAAATGGCAGTATGACCCACCAGCGGGTTAAAAGTAATATACTAGCCGAACATTAGTAATTCGGCGTCTGTTCAAATCCCTGCAAACTGGTTAGATGCATAGGATTTTTATAGTTTCCTTCTTAATAACGTGAATACGAGTTAGTTTCCTTAGAAAGTCTTGCACAAAAGCATTCCTATGCCGCTAGGTAACCGTCGTGTGTTTTGTAATACTCGAGATAACCTAATCTAATTATAGCCTACTTACAATGATAAGATTATCTAGTCTGTCTAAATTAATTCGAACGCAATTCTAATCCTTACATGAAATTAAGCTGTATTGCTCTAACTTTCGTCTCATACTTTTAGATGATTTTTAATTAGACGAAGGTAATTCTGACTTTGATTTTAAAATAATATTTCATTTTTCCAGGAGATTTTCAAAGAATTCCATTTCAGCTATTTCATAGTATATTATTTTTATACTTTTTCTCCTAAAAAATTAATTTACCTGATCGTTGCGCCATTTTCTTCTCATTATTACTATCAGAAAATTATTTCTTATAATATTATCCTTTAATTTGAATCCACAATAGCAGAAGGATTTACAGAACAATTCGAAATAAACTGTTTTCTAAATTACACTGCATATTTTATGTGCAAGTCCTCGTATGTTTAAAAATATATATCTTTCTGTGAAATGAGATATACCTATAAGGACATTAAAAATTAAAGCAATTTCTGAGAGGTATCAAATAAATCCTATTTAACTATTAATTTTTGGAGCCTATTTTGTAGTGTTAGCATCCTGAAACTCATATTTAATTCATTTTACCATTTGTTTTGGATTCCACAGCAGCAGTATTTAATGTGTGAAGTGAAATGAATATTCAGATGAACTCTAAATAATCTAAGCATCAAGAAATATATTAATATTCTACTTCATTATGTACAGGTACTCGAAGCACTATCGCCAGAAAAGGCGATTCACCGACTTCATATTGTAACCCCGGTAAATTTATCACATGGACTTGTGGCACGACCGTAGCTCCATCTGACGACGCGGAAATGCGATACATGATTTTCACTTTAAGGGAAAAGCCTGTGGATTAAACAACATTATCGATTCAATTTAAAGCTGTCCGACGTTTGCGGGACAATTGAAATTAATTGCGGTGAATCTTTCAGGTTATTAATTTTACCTGTATTTACCAGCGAAAGCACGCGAAGCGAACTATTTTGCAAATGCAGGAAATTAATTTTCAATTAATAGCTCTTACATCTATACTCAGGATTAACCGGAATTCTGTTCCGCATTTTAAATTCACTCTTATATCGAAAGCTGAAACAGCATTTTTATAAATAATGGGTATACAACCTGTTCATTTCCAGCAATAATTCATTTCATCCCTCAATCCGATGAAATATGTTTTCGTGTGCTAAATTTCATTACTGAATTTCAAAAAGGTGCAGATAATTTTACATAGCATATTCCATTTATTATTAATTTAATACATTCGCATGAGAGAGAAATTCCTCAAAATGGTAGAAATGCCGAGGTTTTTCTTGTTCTTTAGTACCTTATTCCAGAATTTTATCTGATTTATATATTACGCAGAAAGAAAGAAACCTGCATAAAAAAGTTCATATTAATCCAGTTTTTCATTGATCCAATTTTTAAAATCCTCTTATTAACACTAATAGAGTTTTCAAACTCCCTTACTGGAGTCTTTACATGGAAATTTTTCACTTCTTCTTTGCACATCCCCTTTTTTTGTACATTTATTATTTATTTTTATTTTTATTTATTTATTTATTTTTGTAATCAATGCTTTAATGGAAATATAAAATAAAGCCGTTTTTTTCCTCCTTCTGTAATAGAATTTGAGAATTTTTTTATGCCATCTAGAACAATTGAAACATTATTTCTCAAATTTTTGGTGTTGACTTTCGTCTGATTAAATCTCAATAGTAGCAGTGTAGAGTTAATGCACTGCCTGTATACTTCCTCCTCCCTTTAACGCATACCCCCCAAAACACAAATATATATAATCACTGTGCACTGATAGTCTGAACTAGGTTCGAGCCAGGCAAACGGATGGTAATGGAGTTTTCGTGGCTTTGTTCATGTGTGACGGAAAACAAGGTAAATTATCTTAAAGAAATCCTTCACGAAACCATCTCTCCTCTTAGTCGGGTAGTCATCATGTGCTTTGTCTAGTTCAATTAAACAATTTACTTTTAAGCGTGATGTATTTTATCGATAACCAATTTTGATGGAATTTGTCTCCATTTTGAAAAATTTTATTGAAATTTCTTTTGTTACATTTACATGTCGCTTATTATAATTTGCTTTACGGAATAATGTATTTATATAAATATTTTACAGAAAGAGGCGAAAAAGTGCTTGTAAAAGTGGAATCGCATAAAAATGAGAAACACCAGATAATCTGTGAAACGCCGTAAACTGAATTAAGTCTTTACAAATCATTGTTAAAAGATGTGGTGTAACCTGCTCTATACATAGATGTTCTTTCAGAACTTTCAACTATAGAAAATTAAGCTAATTTTCAGGTGTATTTAAAATTTATTGTTGTTGAGAGTTTATTTAATTGGGAGTAATATTCTCATCATCTACATTTCCTTATGTTTACTAAAGAGAATTTTTCTTATAATATAACGTCTAATGGCTTTCCTCAAAACTGAGTATTGCTGCTATAATCTGGCTTCTCGTATAATCACTAAGCATGAGTTGGTCCCAGATTGTGCTCTCAGTGACTGAGGTAATCTAGCTGCATTGCAGTTGCATGCGTACACACCCTATAACCAGCATGTGTACGATGTAAATATCAGCTAAATTCCGTTGTTTATTTCTCTAAGATAAGCGTCTTAATTAAAATAGATAATCCTCTTGCGTTTGCCATAATAGATTACTAATTGAAACTGTATCAATATTTAGCAGATTCAAACTCATAATTCATAGATATTTGAAAAAACAAAAGAGAACTCTTCAGACAACATTACGATAATTCAGCAAATTAAAATAAATGCAGTACATTTGACATGTTTCCGAAATTAAAGTTATAGCCAAGTGTAGCCCGTGGAGAAACAAATGTTTTATAATCATCAACTTGTGAACCTCATATTATAGCTTCGGCATTGTGAAAAGTAGTAAAGAATGAGGCATCTATTAAAAATTCCCCGATACTGTACACCCCGTCGTAATATAGTATTTTGTAATGCGGTTATACAATCCATAAATGTAACATGTATAAGTTGTAAGGCCTTGCATATAATTGCAAAATCAGCAGTTAGGATTCTTTTTTTTTGGGGGGGGGAGATCATCGTTTCTTGACAGTTGATCCTATATTCGCATTACTATGCTTATATTTCATACCACGACAGCATCAGTTTCATGGAAATATTCCGTTGTATCGATATGCCATAAATCCTGCCTCCCCCTAAAAAAAGAAAAAAATTCGAGATTTCATTTTTATGGCTTACGAATTTTTTGATGGGCCAAATTTTTAAACGCCTGTGCACCAAAATGGCTAGCAAATGTAGTTTAAGTTCTTTAACTTTAATTTTCCATTCTCCTGTCTCATACAGGGTGGTTCTCAAACCTAATGAAGCTGAAACCTAATGAAGTTGTTAACAAGCTCAAGAGAATGGGCCAAGATTTGTGCTCTCCTCATTAACCAAAACTCTCAAGACATGATACACTAACTAAGTCAGCATGCAGTTCCACATTCTCAGACACATAAGTCTACTCCTAAAATTTACATAAGTCCCTATTACAGACACCTTTCAAATAATGTACAATCAAATGTATTTAACATTTCCTCTTCTGTATATGCATAATACTTAATTTTTTTTATTTTTATTTATTTATTTTATTTTATTTTATTTTTATTTATTTTTATTTTTATTTTTTATTTTATTTATTTTATTTTATTTTATTTTATTTTATTTTTCCCCTATGAGCCTGTAATTTAATCCTATTATTTTGTAACTGTATTTTTGTATCTGTATATTTAATTTGTATTTTTATTAGAATTTTATTGTGAATGTGCAAAATTACCATAGCAAATTGCAACAACAAATGCCAAAACGGTAAAACGAATGCAATCTGCCCTTGTATGGCCATGTAAATGATCTTGTTAACATCCTAAAAAGCTCCCGAGGCGGCCTCTTAAGGCCCCAGGGAGTTGTTCCTGGTTAGTGGAGGGCGCGGGACACATGCCTGTTTACCTCTGTTAGACATCAGGCGTCCCCGTCCTCCGTCCTAATGAAGCAAAATAAGATTTTATTTATTTTTATGCGAAAAAATACACCTCAACCACTCTCATACAAAATCAAAAACACAATAATCCAAGTTCATTATTTCATCATTACAGTTTTTCATTGTGGGCGTTAATTTTGATACGGTAGACCTCTAAACCAGCGTTTCTTAAACTGTGGGTCGGGATTTGCAGCAGGGGGTCGCCAAAAAATTTAACAGTTTTGATATTTATAATAATAATAATTTTACAATTACCAAATACTTTTACTTAATGAATCTGAAAATAGAAAAAGATAAAATACAGATAAAAAAAACGAAAACGTTTCGACGTATTCTTTTTATAATATAAATGGTCATTTTCCTTGCTTTGCACGTGATCCTATCATTTCGTCTGTTACATATTTGAAATTTTTATATTGTTCTATGTCTTAAAATTAAAATTTAAAGTTGACTTAAAACTGCAATAGTATGTTACAGTACAAGTGAAAAAATTTATAGTTTCACACGCGCGTGTCGGATTTGCACAATGCTTATGGGGTATCAGAAAATTTTCGTAAATATTATGGGGTCCTGAAAGTCGCGAAAATATCTCTGTGATAAAAAGGGTTCGCGACTGAAAAAGTTTAAAAAACCCTGCTCTAGACGATACTCAAGCTTAGATCAAAATATTTTCAGAAATTGACCCTATTGCTTCAGACATGTCTTCCGTATAACAAAGAGTGCTCTCATCGAAACCGTAAGATGATGAGGTAAGATAATAATAATAAACAAAATAATGGTTTAATAAAAATTAATAAATAATGGTTTCTTCATGTCCTGTCAATATGGTTTTATTGCATACTTTCATATAATAATAAATCAAATTTTATTTTCCATTAATTTTAAATCACTTTGTATTTCTTCAAACGGGAAGTTGTTAGTCCTTATAATTTGCCTATGTGATGACCTGGATTTTATTTATGTGATCTACTAAATAAACTATCCTATGTCAGACAGAGTTCAACTTTAGAGAGTGCAATTTTTCTAATGGCGTAACTTTAACCGTCAAAATACTTTTAAAAAAGCCCTATATAAATATCATACAACGTATATTCTACTTTAAGCACTTTCTCTGTATATTTCAGAATATGCAAATAAAGGTATATTGAGATATCCAGCATAATTTGAGTTATTCTTAACTTTTTTTACAAGTAAAATTTTTCTAATTGGAACTGTTTTATCTTTGATGCTCTCTAGAGCAAAAGATCACCATCATTTGATATTTGTCTTAAAAAATGTAACAAAGAACTGTGTTCACGAAAACATAAAAATAAAAACAAAACCTCCTATTTTTTTAATCTTAAGTCAAACTGAAACATTCTGAAATAAGACCAAACTATAAATTTAAGTAAAATTTTTATACCCTTCAAAGGACATTTCTTGGAATTAACATTAGTTTTAATGGATGTTTCCTTCCAACTGATTTCTATAAAATTACTATTGAGAGCCCATTTACTTTGACATCAAAAGCGATGAAATATTACTGCTGAATGAATCCGAAGTGGATTCATTAGGAGAACTTTCATGGGACAGTGCCCGAAGCATTTTGATAAATTTTCTTTTGACTTTTGCTTCGGTTTTGGAAATGAATGCTCACATTTATCTAAGGAAACAGTCGAATTCTCTGCGTCTTTCCAAATGAAATATCACAGCATGGCGAATTTATCTTTGTTCTTATAAAGCTAAACAGGGAAAGAGATTTAATGGATAAAATTATCACCTTTTATCACAGATGTGAAATTCCTAACTAATATTAAAATGTATGGTCTTTTATCTTCCATTTTTTCTTCTTGAGCAAGTGCTCAATCTGATAATTCGCATTTAATTCTAGTCATAATGTATCCATTATTTTTATGCCTCCTTTTAACTACTTTTCCCCGTTTATATAGTTAAAAACTAACAAAATACATTAATTAATAAAATATAAAATGGCAGTATTAATTTAATACAGAAAAACCTATCTTGTAATACTGCTTGGTCTTTTTTATGAAAAAAGGATTTCCAATTCTTCGTTAAGGTTGTGGGGTTCTATTTTGTTTTCCTAACAGTTTATTTTATTTTGTAAACATTATTTTCTTTACACTATCATTTTCCAACCCACACGTTCTTGCCAGAAAATTTCTATTTCGCTTCTTATGAAAATTAGGGTAGGAAGTTACTATTTAAGCTGAGGTCTCAGTTACTTCAGACAGAGCGTGTTTTGCCTCTCAGCATCCCCGTTGTTTCGCTACTGGTTAAAGCTCGCTGTTTTACGAGCGCTTATTAATTGCCGGATAATCTATGTCGATGGATTTAGCCAACAGCCAACTAAGTGTTAAATAGTACTGTGCAGCTTTGGCTGCACATTCAATTTAGATATGGTTTTGATTTTGTGTTTTATTTTTTTGAGTTACCGTGCATCGTGTTGGCGTGACATTGCAAGCACGAGAAGTGCCTTTTGTGAACTGTTCTTGAGTGAATACAACGATTCTTTTACCCTTCTCCTGGTATAGTTACTGATGCAATACAACTTCGCGAAAAGCCGCTTCATAGTTAAGTTCTAGCTTCAAGGAACTCTAATTTGGTTAGAATCTTAAAAAGTTTCTAAATGTCAGTTGTTTTTGCATCTGTAACATGTTCACTGGCTGGATTCTGCAGACTATTATTAGGGGATCCCAGGTAGCGCATCGTTTCTAAACTCTCAAAATCCCTGTGATATTTTAGCATAATCCTAGCAAAGTAACCAAAGTAAATAAAAGTTGATAAAATATCAACTTTCCCATTATTCTAATTATGTATAAGAGCAAAAGCCTTTGAATGTTTCTATCTCATAGTGGATCTACGATTTTTGAATTCTGCTGAAGCGTAAAATAATATATTTACATTAAAAACTTTTAATATCGACTATTATAGATAAAAAAGGCCATCAACTTAACTCCGCAACCAGTAGGAAAGTTTGGGAGGTAACCTGGATTTCAAATTGTTAGTCCGTTTTTAAATAGAATACGTTTCTAGGGTAAGTGAGAAAGCGGCGACAAACGGGTGGAAGTATTGGAGGAAATGTAAAAGTTTCTTCTTTGAATATTCTTTACTAATGGATTTCATAAATGAATACAAACAGTACACATTTCCTTTAGGAACTATCGTCCGAACCAAATGCAAACTCATAAAATATAAAAAGCGAGTTGAGAAACTTGTAAGTGTCATTTTAGTTTTCTAACCCGTTATTTTCAGCACGTGTGATATTCAAATTATGTAGAAAGAAGGAAGTATTTAATAGAAGGTGAAATCAGGAAAAATTTAAAGGAAGGTGAAATCATTTGTAAGGTGAAATCAGGGAGTATTCTGCCTTATTGAAGGCCACGTTGCTAACTTTGAATCTCTAGCGATTAGAGTTCAGCGGCGTTGAGTTGTCCTTGCCATTAGGCTTGTTTACGCTGATTTCAGTCACAGCCAATTTGCGTGCTAGTTTAACTGTGTAACCGATAAGGCTATATTTCCTTCATTAATTAATTCTTTGAATTCAGCCAAAAGTGTTGACTTCTGTAAGAAGGAGTGGTGCCGTCTGTCAAACTTTATGTGGGTTAAAAAAGTGTCCCTTACATCTTTCCCTGTTTCTGTGGTATTTCTAAAGAGGTTATGACACATGGCTATAGTCCCTGCCAGACGGGACTTTCCTGAGAAACGAGATTCTGGTAGCACTGGCTTAAACGGGAGGATTCCTAGAAAAAATAGCCCCGCCTGAAGCGATATCCCGCCTAGCATCGGAAACAATGTTACGGCTACGCGGAATGTTTTCAAACCTCACCGAAAATGTCTCGGCTGGACCTCAGTCCCGGGTAGAGACAACCAATCAGATAAAAGTTCTGCTTCTGAAGCCTCACGTGATCCCAATCTGAGCAATAATCGATTGATGTTTGGCGTTCAAGTCTTTGTAGTAAGGGAAAATGGTAACCTAGCTACCTGGTTTTCCTGAAATTGTGCGGGTTCTGAGAATTGTTCATTTCGACGTCAAGTCCCGCGTAGCCGAAACATAATGTGATTGGGACTTAAGACGTGACACGTCACTAGCTGTCTTTTAGAGGTCTGGTCAAATTATATGCTCTCGAAAGAAAAACCAGATCCTACAAACGTATTTTCTGAGCTTATTCCAGCATTTAAAGATATCACAAAGAAGAAATAATCTCGCCTTTTCAACCGATTTCATTTCCTAACGCAGTGCGTAAATAGTTGGCACAGCGGGTGGCAAGTGAAAACAAGCGGCTGAAGGTCCCCAACCTTATGAGAAGAATTCCTTCCTTGGACACGCTCCTTGGTCTGGACTAAAATTAAAACGTTTTTACTAAATAATTAAGTATGAAGAGGCTTCTGTCTGTAAAGCTGCTCCGTGCCGGTGATCAGTAGATTCTGCTGTTTGTTTCATCATTTTAAATGACCATCGCTGTATCCACAATGGGATTTTAGATCCTATATTATTCTGAGACATCCTTGCCCCATTTGTATCATCATCTACAATTTCTGGATGCTGCCAATAAAAAGCATTCATGTCAGGAGAAACTGCCTGAGCTGAAATAAAAAAAGACATATTAGTATAGGGTACATAATTAAATTTATGTCTCGTATGAGCAAAATATTTTACCACTAACATAAATAGAAATTAATTAAGATCGAGGTGAAATGACACATAGTCAACTCTAGGTTGCAGATTATGCGGGCCATGTCTAAAAATAGGTTAAGCTTATTTACTGTGCAACGGTGGAAAACTTATTATCACAAAATGTCAGGGTAATAGTAGTTTTGTGTTAAATGGGTTATTTTCTTTCCTGTAGTTTTTCAGTTACCACTGAATTAATCTTGATTTTATGTTAACCGTGAACCATTTCCTCGGCAATAACTCATTTAATCAGGAGTTGATCATAAATGAGAATCACATAAACTGTGCTTCATGATACAAGTACAAAGCTGATCGTAATACTCGTATTCAGCAAAAGTTTTGTTTACGATGTTCTTTATTAAATGTGACTCAAAACAGATACTCCAAAGCTTTTAGGAATTAGTGAAGTCACATTTGTGGTAAACGAAATCCGGTAAATTCTAAAAATGTCTTTCTCTCTTATATTGTTAAGCGGTCTGTAGGATGTAGAATCTCTTGAACTTTAATTTCTTATGCAGAACCGCAAACTGATCCGTAACTTGCTCGCTTTTCTGTATTTAGACAATTATTAGAAGTTTTCACGACTTGGTGTGTGGTTTCAAGTACTGAAATTAATTGGTACAGTATGTTAAAGAGTAACTTTTAGTTTCTCTGAAAAAAATAAGCTGATATCTATTCTTGACTGGAAGCTTGGAAGCAGTATTTTAAAGACTCATCTGCTTTTTAATTTAAGTTATCCTTCTACATTTTCTTTTATATTGCATTTAATCTAAGCGAAATCTTTTCCGTTGCTATGATTTCATTATTTCGGTTATTGATTAGATATATATTTAATATCTTCCTTTAGTATATTCCTTTACTGACTTTTTCTTTCTAGCTTTCAAGACAAGAAATTGAAAGGTTTTAATCTGTCGGCAAGGTTTCGATAATTGAGTTGCATTGATCTTCGCATTTTTTCCCCTGCAGCTTCCCCTTCGAAAACTGACCTTGATCACCGCTAGTTAAGGGGACTCGTACACCTTAAAACCCCATAAGATTTCCGAATATGTGACTGTTGCAAGAATTGGGATAACTTATTTATTTTAAAAGCAATTACTTCCAACTTTTTACAGATGACTACATAATATAGCTGCTTTCTGAAAAAGTGATCAGAAAGTTTGTGTTGCCACAAGTATTTTTATAATTGAATCCGCTTTGTGACAAAAGTTTTCTTCATGTTTCCACCTTGCGTGCACAGTTTAAAACATTCTGTTACATAATTTAATTCCATATTTAATATATAGCTTTTATAACATTTGGAAACGACTGTGAACCAAAAAATTCTAAAAATTTCATGTTAAATTTTTATTTTGTTTGGAGGCGAGTTTACAAAATGCATTTTATTAAAAAAATCTGTAATGTTTTTGGTCCATAAAATTTTTGAATATTAAAATATTCATCAGATTTTAGGTTCAGTTAAAAGATAGGGCTCATATAAAGAATTGCATCCAATTTCAAGTATGTACCATTAGCCATTTTTAAAATATCGTGCGTGCAAGGTGGAAACGTGACGAAACATTTTGTCACAAAGCGGATTAAATTACAAAAATATTTGTGGCAACACAAACTTTCTGATGACTATTTCAGAAAGCAGCTATATTATGTAGTCAGCTGTAAAAAGTAATTGATTTTAAAATAAATAAAATATCCCAATTCTTGCAACAGTCACATATTCGAAGGGTGTTAAGGGGTCTAAGGTGTATGAGCCCCCTTAAGGAATCCATTTCTCATGCCCATCTGCACACTAACACAGAATTACAAATAAAAATCGCTAAACGTTTTTACAAAATAAGTACGGATCTTACGTATTTTATGCAAAATTCCTTGCTTCGGGGCGCACTGGCCTGTGCGTTTATAAATATTTTATCAGTTTACTCTTCTAAGATCTATTACTGCCGTTAAGCTAAGATACATATTTTAAAGTAGATTTCCCAGAAATATATACAATATAAAAAACTTCTTACTTTATAACAAAGACAACCTTGAAATATGCTTCACTTTGCTGAGTAAAACATTTGTGTAAAAGTTAAAGAGATCGCGTAAGATAAATGAAGACAACTAAAGCATTCTTAAAGGAAAAAAAAGATCAATAAACATATTATTTGCTTGATAAAGCCCCAGGTTGTTGAGTTAAAAGCTGCAAAAGGTAGTTCCTGTACATCTGAAATTTTCTCAATTAAGGTTTTGTTGGATGTGAACATAAATGGAAGAATCAACGGCTTGGAAAGATTGTTGCAATTGACTGAGTCTCAGAGACTACGGGAATTCGATATCTGAGCTGCTGTGAATTTACATACTGTCGAAATACCTAGCGTCATCTGTAAGATTCCTAAAAATCTTCCTGGGAGAAATTTGGAGTTTTCTTTTAGGACTTGGCTGTGACAGCAGAAGTAGAAAAAGCTAAGCGGTAACAATTATCAAATTTTTTACTTTGCTTCCGGGGAAGATTTGAATTTTTGTCGGTAAAATCATATACATTATTACTGCATTACTATGTAAGCAGATGAGCTAACGAAACTGTTAAAATTATGTTCTTGATGGAAAAATGTAAAGATGTAAAACCCAAATGAGTTTCAATAACGTCTTCCACTAAATAAATAATAAGATTTAAAATTAAAGCCTGGAACTTTCTATATCAGCAATATAGAACTCACTCAGAATAATGCAAATCATAAAACATCGTTCGGAGCAAAACTTTGCTGATAACTAATTGCTTTACGGTACTAATTACACATTAAATACGAAATAAATTCATTTGAAAATATATACCTTCAGTTACTTCAAAAGTATAAAGGGTAAATAAAATTTGTATTATTAAAGTGAAACTTGTATGGCATTTTCAGATATGGGGGAACCTTTGCCGAGAGATTATTATTTTTTTTTTTGGTTAATGCATGTAAATTAATCCATATCAGTGCATGAACAGTTTAAAATTCATATTTTTCATAATATTCTATTAGTGCAGTTCTCATTGTTTCTTTATTTGATGAGACTACGGATTCCCCATCGATGACATAGCTTAGTTTGTCGCGCTGATGTTCATTCGAGTTCAAATATTCAATGTGTCCAAAATTGTTAGACATTGACAAGAATTTTATTTCCCCTTCGCAAAGTCTTTCTCGTTCAAGAGAGCTGTGAATGCTTTTAAAACACAGCAGCATACATTTTATAATGAAAAAATCATGAGTTGCGTTGTAAGGATCTTAAGTTTTACTAACGTTTATTTTATTTTAAATCTTTACTATCACTTCTTATTTTCTACTTCCGGCCAGAATTATAAGCGTTAACGTATTTATGCAAAGTTTGCCTGGCGAACGCCAAGTATTTAAGTTGTGGCTTTTTGCCAAGCGAGAGAGAGGAAGCAGTTAGTCGAAGCAGGCCGCTTACCTTAGAAGATTTACTCAGTTGCTGGTTGTCTTCCAGGCCAGAGGTTTAATCCTCTTGATAACTTTAAACGTATTGTAGTGTTCACAGTTCTCTGTACTACATACGGCTTCCTGTTAATATAAAGCCAATCTTCCACGTTTATTATTTCAAAGTTAAGAGTTTAGTTTTATTTTTTATACTTTTACGTTTAGACCACAAGTAGTGGGTCTTTGTATTCCGAAGTACGGAAGTTATTGTAAATAGAGAAAAATAAAGGGTTTTGTATACCCTTCTTGTGTATCCTGTCTACTTCCCACAGTTATTGAACATAGCTTTAGTAAGCTCTCTGTTCCGAGTCAGGTCCTTGCATGTTCCCGAAGAAAGTAAGACGGAACATTGAACCTAATAGTGGCGCCCAACGAAGAAGAATAACCATGGCCGAGGTTCAAGAAGAACCTGTGCTGCCAGCAGAAGCGGCTCAGAATTCAGAAATGCCAGCTGCGGCCCTGGAAGGATTTGGTTACATCGTCCAGACCATGCGGGCTTCGATGAAACCAGAAGCAACATTTAATGGAAACTCACCGGTAACCAGTTTTTTGGAAAAATTGGATGACCACTTCATGCTCTACCCCGTGCACGAATTTCAAAAAGTTACCTTAGCTACCAGCGCTTTGAGGGGCCAAGCGCTTAATTGGTTCAAATGTATCGGCAGAAGTCTCTTGGGTCAAGCAGGAAGTCCCACCTATACTTACGAAAATTTCAAGACTGCCCTACTAAAAGCCTTCCCTGTTGTAAGGGATCGTGCGAAATTAGAAACGGAACTTTTTAGTATATATCAACAAAGAATCGAAAACCTCTCGAGCTTTATTTTAAGAAAAATTCACGTTTTCAAGCTCTTGTATGGAAACCGTCCGGATCCTGAAATAATTCAAGTGATTTTGCCAAAGTTACTACCCCAAGTGCAAGACTTTATTGAATTAAGAAATCCGACTACACTGGAAAAGTTATTTGAGCTAGCAATCCAGTTTGAAAGTAGAAGAACGGCGGACGTCGAAAGAAGACGCCAATATCAACAGCGAAACCAATTTGGTACGCCAAGACTACAGAAAACTCAAGCACACGGCTACGGAAGCAAAGCGAATCAGTGGGCAAGGAAACCCGAGCATTCAAAAACAGCCGGCGAACGTCGACAGTTCAATAGCAATCCAGGAAAAAAGTCTCAAGACCAGTGGAAAAAGAAGGAAAGCACGGAAATGAAAAATAATTTAAACTAAAACGGATTTCTGCTGACGAGAGGGTGCGGAAATCCGAAGGCCACGAAAACCCCTCTTCCTTCAAGTTAAATACAGTAATGGTGAAAAATTTGACAATTCCGAAGATTGAAGTGTTGGTGAATAATATCCCAGCCACCGCACTCCTTGATACAGGCGCGCAGAGTTCCTGTGTGGCAGAAAATTTTTTTAGGAAGTATTTTCGGAAATACCGCATATATAATTCGGATAATACGACAGTGTTAGCGGCGCAAGGAGAAAAATGTAAGTGTATAGGTAAATTACCGCTGTATGTCCGTATCAAGGACGAACAAGTAAAGGTGATGTTTTTCATAGTAAAGAATCTGCAAGCACATATTATTTTAGGAATAGATTTTCTTTCAGAGGCTACACTGGATTTTAATGAAGCGTCCCTTAAGCTGACAATGAAACCAGTTCGTGGAGAAAAGGCTGAACCGCCGATGTTAAATCTTGACCACCTGCCTAATGAAGAACAGCGAACAATCCGACAAATGGTAAGTGAATTTGCTTCGTTATTTAGTGATATTCCAGGATTTACTCAGGTTACTAACCATAGTATTGACATCGGAGATTCAATGCCAGTTCGCCACAAAGCATACCGGTATGATAAGAATAAGGAAAAAATTATAGAATGGCATATCACCGATATGCTACGTAAAAAGATCATAACGCCCATCTCAAGTAGTTATGCTAGCCCGGTGGTTTTATGTAAGAAAAATAATGACTATCCTTTGACACATCCAAAAAGGTGGAGATTCGCAATTGACTACCGTAAATTAAACTCCATAACTAAATATCCGGTATATCCGTTACCTATTATTGAAGAAATTCTAAGGAACATAACATCCACCAAATATATGACGACCTTAGACTTAACGACTGGTTATTTTCAAATAGGGGTTAGGCCTGAGGACGTGGCTAAGACTGCTTTTATAACCAAGTCTGGCACTTATGCATTTTTGCGTATGCCGTTTGGCCTTTCAGGGGCGCCGGCAACATTTCAGCGATGTATGGACATTGTGTTAAGACCTGTTCTTGGAAAGTCCACATTTATCTATTTAGACGATATCATTATTAGTAGTGATAATATCGACCAACATGTACAGGATTTAAGACAGGTGTTTTCTTTATTAAATGAGGCCGGTCTAAAAGTTAATGTCGAAAAGTGCAAATTTGCAGCCCCTGAATTAAAATATTTAGGTTACAAAATATCTCAGAAAGGAATCGAGACAGACGAATCAAAAAAAATTGCTGTACAAAAGTATCCGACTCCAACCACGGCGAAGAAGCTCTCTTCTTTTCTAGGACTTTGTTCATATTATAGGTCATTTATAAAACATTTTGCAGCTATTGCTGAACCATTGTTAAAATTAAAAAGGAAAAAGGCAAGATTCTCGTGGACGGCCGAAGCCAATAGTGCTTTCGAAAAATTAAAACAAGCATTAACGCAAGCCCCTGTGTTGAAATTTCCTGAAAAGGATGAGAATTTAGAAATTTCAGCGGATGCTTCGGATTATGCGGTAGGAGCGGTATCAGCAGAGGTTTCGCAAAATTAGCAGCCCGTGGCATTTTTTAGCCGAACTTTAGATCAAACACAAGAAACTATTCCGCGACCGAGAGAGAGGCACTTGCAGTTCTGTTAGCAGTAGCAAAAGTTCCGAGTCTATTTTGGAAAGGCGCCAATAACAGTGTACTCTGATCATGCGGCGGTAACTAGATTGTACTCAGGGAAAAACTTATCCCCAAGGTTAATAAGATGGGCACTCAAGCTACAAGAATATAATCTGGTAATCAAGCATACCCCCGGAAAGGAAAATATTGTAGCAGATGCCCTATCCAGAATTAAAATAGATGAAGAAGGTAATACCGTAAAGGTGGCAATGCTCACAGCATGTACAATAAATTCCCGAGAAACTGTAATAACCGAACTGGGTAAGGATCCTGAGTTTGGAAGCATTTATGAGTACGTAAAGGATCCTGAAAATTTTAGCCACCAAGATATTGTGGCGATAAGAAATAGGGCGGCCCATTACGAACTAATAGATGGTCTATTATTTTATACAAAAACTACGAATTCCAACAACGAATTTCGACCTGTTATCCCAGCTAGTCTTAGATTAAATATCCTGCAGGAGCTCCATGACAGCCCTTTAGCTTCTCATGCTGGTATTCGAAAAACTATCCAACGCGTACGCGAGGCAGTCTATTTTCCTGAACTGCAAAAGTTAACAAGGGCGTATGTCCAGTCCTGCCCAACATGTCAAGCAGTTAATTATATTAATTTCCGCCCGGGCGGGTTTCTAAATAGTATTAAATCCGAATTTCCAAATGAAATAATTGGCATCGATTTATTGGGCCCTTTCCCAAAAAGTCAGTTAAATAAAAGTCGCTATCTCCTTGTTATGGTTGATCATTTTAGTAAGTGGACCGAAATTGTTCCCTTAAAACGAGCCTCCGCGAAATTAGTTACTGATTCTATTTTAAATTAATATATTTTAAAATGCGGGGCGCCCCTAAAAGTTATATCGGATAACGGTCCTCAATTTGTAAGTAATGTATTTGAAGACATGTGCCAAAAACTGGGCATACGTCATTTAACAATGGTCCCGTATCGGCCGCAATCAAATATAGCGGAACGGGTCAATAGAAATATAGTGAAAATTATCCGTAGTTATGTTAAAAATTTTCATAAAAGCTGGGATAACTATGTCAATGAATTTGCTTTCGCCCTTAGGACCGCAAAACATGATACAAACTCCTCCTGAGTTACTTTTAGGCAGAAAGATTATAACGCCGTTAGATAAATTATTTTATGTGCAACAAAGAACCCCAGAATTTAAAATGCGTGATATAGAAAAACTAATTAAAGAAGCAAAAAAGAATACTGAAGTAGCACAGAGAAAACAGAAGCTGTATTATGACTTGAAACGACGGGGAGTAACTTATAAAGTAGGGAATGAAGTATTAAAAATTTAGCATTCACTTTCTTCAGCACCAGAAGATAAAACTGCCAAATTTTTTCCACGATTTGAAGGACCATATGTCATAGAAAAAATAACTCACGCTGTAGTAGTGTTAAAAGATAGAAATGGTGAAACCTGCTCCGCAAACATTGATCAAATAAAACCCTACTATGATCGTAATAAAATGCAAATGTTCAAAGATCTTTTGCAGGATCCGGCACGGCAGACACCGTAGGCACAAGCTCCAGAGGTGGAACAACGACAAGTACAAGGGCAAGCCATTAAGAGTCAGGAGCAAGTGAAAAGAAAGTTTCCCCGCAGGAAAATTCAAGGTAGCAAGAAAAAGAAGCCGTTCCACCGTCCAGAAAAGAGAGCTCACGAACACCCCCAGAATAAAGAAGGGAGAAGGACGACGTATGCAAAGAGAGCCAGGAGAAATGACGGCAACTATAACCCGGCTCTAAAACGGAAGATCTACTCATCCGACAGGACTCTCCGCAGCAAATGTCGCCGAACTGCGGAAGGGCCACCAGCGGCGGAGGAAAAGTTACAAGGAAAATGTTTGTAAAAGATTGGCCTCGCGTTAGATTCTAGAGCTAAAAGTTTTCAACAAGGTCGTTTTAGACCTCAGTTTCAAACTAATTAACTCTGGCGGGAAGTATGTAAGGATCTTAAGTTTTACTAACTTTTATTTTATTTTAAATCTTTACTATCACTTCTTATTTTCTACTTCCGGCCAGAATTATAAGCGTTAACGTATTTATGCAAAGTTTGTCTGGCGAACGCCAAGTATTTAAGTTGCGGCTTTTTGCCAAGCGAGAGAGAAGAAGCAGTTAATCGAAGCAGGCCGCTTACCTTAGAAGATTTACTCAGTTGCTGGTTGCCTTCCAGGCCAGAGGTTTAATCCTCTTGATAACTTTAAACGTATTGTAGTGTTCACAGTTCTCTGTACTAAATACGGCTTCCTGTTAATATAAAGCCAATCTTCCACGTTTATTATTTCAAAGTTAAGAGTTTAGTTTTATTTTTTATATTTTTACGTTTAGACCACAAGTAGTGGGTCTTTGTATTCCGAAGTACGGAAGTTATTGTAAATAGAGAAAAATAAAGGGTTTTGTATACCCTTCTTGTGTATCCTGTCTACTTCCCACTGTTATTGAACATAGCTTTAGTAAGCTCTCTGTTCCGAGTCAGGTCCTTGCATGTTCCCGAAGAAAGTAAGACGGAACATTGAACCTGATAGCGTCGCACTAAAGATATTTTTAAAACTTATTACGTGCTTCGCCGTTAGGCACTACACGGAAAGAGAGGGATGCGCCGTGGAGGATGTTTTAAGATAAACTGACTCGTATCCACATTACACATGGAGAAAACCACGAAAACACCAATGCAGCCAGCCCGTTCTCCAGCACTCGAAACCTGAACTGAAGTACTAGTGTTCAGCCGCTTTTACCGCTCGGCCGTCGGTGGGCCACACTGAAGACTGGAAGTGGCTTATTAGCAAATTCGAGGTCATTGACACCAGATTTAAACTATTTAAACCAATGAGAATCTACTGGGAGATTCATTGCAATTAAAATAAAAACATACTTTATAAGTATTAGTTTATGACAACTTTATAAGTATTCTTTTATGACAATCTGATTAGCATATATACATTTCACAACTCACTTTGAAATTCCACATTTAAAACTAACATTTTTAAAATAGCTCTCTCACTCCCCGTTGCTGCATTCTTTTACCCGTTCTTTTTACATGTCAGGTAATTTTATCGTACATTCTCATAGTTTCTTTTTTCTCGAAATTAATTTTCTTTTAATCTCATTATGCAACTGTGCACTACTAATCAAATACGTTGCTGGAAAATATCAAAATGAGATGATTATATTAAATACCACGGATATGTGAAAGCACATTAAGTATGTAAATATGTTTTAAAACGAAACTATGTTTTTCTGCGTTATATCTATTTCTACTTTAAATTTAAATTTTCCTTAAAATTTATCTTTATACTTTAAATGCCAAAACTAATTTCTGTGAGCTTTAGGAACAAAATTATTTTCCAGAATGTGTTGCCCAAGTTTGTTTAAGTAAAGTCATATTTTTATTTTATACGATTACTGTATATTCCTTTAATTTTTTTTGGGGGGGGGCTCTTGTTTCAGAATAAAAATATCAAGCTAAAAAAAGAGTAAATTAAAGAAAAATAATAAATAAATGCTTTGGTTTATTACTTCGGCTGGATTAAAAGAATACTGATAGAACTACACATTTCAATTTGAAATTTAAATTTCTACATTCTTTCGCCATAAAAATTTATCAACAGAAACTTGATTTTAACACAAAATTAAACAGAAAAATCTTTTTATGGAAACTTGTTCCTGAATATTTAATGAATAAAATATAAAACTTGCAATTTAAAATATTTTGTTGGTTTAAGTGTAACAACTTGATGAAAAACGAATCCTAAACTTTGAGGGTTATTTTATTTATTCGGGAAAATTATAGTTCAAAAAAGATAATCCGACGATACGTAAACAAAAAGATTCATATTATGTTTTTTGAACTTTTGTTTATATTACAAGTAATTAAACATTTCCACTATGTTTACATTTCTTCAATCTTAAATAGCTGCTATATAAGCTATGAAATATGTTCTTTTCTCAAAATATAGTTCCCTAATTTAAAACTATGGAGAATCGTTTCTAATCATTTGTCAAAAAATTTTCAAAGTCTATAAATTGAAAAAAGTAAGGCTCTTTTAAAGAGTTAAAAGCAGTTTTGTTGGGTAGCAAAATTTTCATATTAATTATAAGAACGTACAGCTAATTTTAAGGCTAAGAGATAAAACAGTGTCGTTGTCTTGTTCGAGAAGTCAATGCAGAGGAGTCAATTAGGACCGAAAGTATCCAGAACAGCTACAAGAACATCAATAATCTTAAAAGAATATAGGAGTTGGTGTTATGGAGCTATATCTATACTGAGGAGCTTGGTCAAAATAGCAGGACAGTCGAAGAGATGGTCTGGAGAAAGTTGGATATCAGTACAGTGTGGACAGATGTCATAGTTTCGCTGACCATCAGGGGATATATTCATTCCTTTAAATTGTCCTCAGTCTGGTTATGGTATGTATTTCCTCAGTCTTCGGCTCGCTATTGCTTCAGCATCGGTAAGGGTTAAGCTGTTGGAAAGTTGAGATTTAATTTGAACGTCTTTGACAAGGCCATCAGCCTGCTCATTTCCGTAAATATCAACATGCGCTGGTATCCACTGCAATGTGCAGGTCCTTTGGGCTGCAGTAGTTTTGTTCATGAGCATTATAATACTCGTATCCTGGATAAATTGAGAGTTGCTACTTAGAATGGCTTGGAGTGCAGATTTAGAATCAGAGAATAATACGAGGCCATTGTATTTCTGTATTTCCTTGGAAAGATAGATATTTAAAGCCCTTTTGATGGCCACGAACTCGCAGGTATAATTTGAGACAATTTTACAAACAGGTATTTTATAGGATACAAATTCACCATTAGCATGAATTACATAAATACCAACGCCCTCCTGTTGAGGTCTGAGTCGGAGGAACCATCCGTACATGCAAGAGCTAGATTTTGGGCCGAATTTGAAAGTTTATTGATGGTGTGGATGCCTTTCTCCTTTATTATTGCAGCTGCCTTTTTTTTGTTACAAGGAAGAGGTTCTTTAACAACATTAATATCCTCATGCTGTAAGTTGATTTCTCTCCTGATTTCACTGTCGAATTGTAGGGTGGAGGATCGGTTTTTTCCTCTTGATATTCCCCCTATACCTGATAAAGGCTCTAAATAACTCCAAAAATTTTCCCAAGACAAAACATAACGTGCCTTCAATGTGAATATCATTTGTCAATCGAAACAATTATACTAAATTCGAATCCAATTCCGTCTAAGTTCTGTCTGGAATGTCAGTATTTTTATTAATATTGCATTATAATGTGTCTAATTTTTATTAGTATTGCATTATAACATAAACTATAAAGTATGCCTTAGAGTAACCATCTTCTTTATGTCTGCAAATTCTGCAGCGAGAGTTTATAAACCTTACCATTGTCAAATCCCCTTTTGCCCTATATCTTATCTACTGTTAAATCTTAGGCAGTAAGGCTTATTTCTTACGAATGTGGTGGTCTTGTATTGTGCTCTCCATCCTGCTTTGTTATTGTCTGTACTTGCAAGTCAGATGGCTGTGTTACTCATATAAGTATTTTACATAAACTATAAAGTATGCCTTATAGCATATAATAAGCAAAAAAGTAATATTAGTTTTGATTATAATCATTAAAAATTTATTCTAGCACTGTGAGGTTATGTGTACTTCTTTCTTAAATATTTCTCTTTCTAGGTATGGAAATGTTTTTATGTTCTACGTTCGTTTCTAAATGTTTCTATCTTCTATGTTAATTTGAGTTTTGGAATTTTAAGTTTGTCAAAATCACTTTAATTTCATACAGGAGCATCCATTAATACACTCTAAGCCTCACATTTACATCTCAAAATAATATTTCTATACAACCAAATTTTGAATCTTTAGTTCTAATTGCATTATAATGAGCGACAGAGTCAACTTCGTTTGGTACAAATTTCAGATGAAATTTATCAATAGAATTAAAAGAGCAAGTGGGTTTTTCCGTCAATTTTTAACCAATAAATTAATTCAATTTCACGAGTTATTTTACTCATGCATAATATAATGCACTCTTTTAAAGTATACCAGGAATGATAAAGCCTAGGAGTAATTTGAGAGTTATTTTTAGAAAGTATAAATGTCCGATACATAAATTTTTTTAGATTAGTATATTTTATACACTTTAATGATTTAGATTTTTTAGACTAAAATTATAATTAAATTATGTAAATGATCTAATGCTCCTTAAGACGAGCATTTCTATAGGTTACTGGCCCTTCTGAAATCATTTCATTCACATATATAATGAGATGTTACATACAGTGTCTCACAAAGCGTACGAACACTTTACGAATTTGCAGAAAAAGCGCTGTAGTCCGGAATTGAATTCGAATACGAAGTCCAATATTTTTTTCATATCATCTGCATGTGACCTTAAATAAAAGCAAACTTTTTAGTTTTTACTACAGACTTATTTCCTTTTTCGAAAATTGAAAACGTAAGGAAGCAGATAAAACCTGTCACAAAAGTCATCGTACACCGGAACATTTCCATAAGATTGCATAAATAAAATTATCGTCTACAACCTTTTTCTTTATTTTTGCATTATGGGGATGTTTAAAAATTGTTTGGCTTCATTTTCTGCTTGCTTACTTCGTTTTATTTTGTTTCATGTTTAAAAATGGTTCGTAGTTGTAAGAAAACAACGCATAGCATTCGAAAATTCATAATTTTTTATCATAAGGGTGGAAATTCGTTCGGGATATTCCTAAACTAATAAATTTATCCCATACTACAGTGAAGTATGTGATAAAATGCTTTGAAGAAGAAAATCGGATCCAAAATAAAGTACGAAGAAACTTCCCGGCAAAGAGGACTCGATATGATTCCATGTGATCAGAGATTTACAGTTAGGAAATCTGTGAAAAATCTATATTTGAGTGCTTTAAAGATTTTTAAAGAATTTCCTGAAACGTTTCTGCTTCAGTTTTATTTAAAACTGTCTGAAGAGTACTCAGATGAGGTGGATTACATGAGCGCTCTACTCGAACAAAATTTTTTGGAAGTGCGAGAAATAGAAATTAGGCGTTTCTTCTGAAAACCAAAGTAAATAAGCTTATAATCATGTCCGATTTGCAGATGAAAGCAAATTTAACATTTTTGATTCCGTTAGGTGTGTAACTAACTGTACAGAGTAAAAAAAAAAAGGAGCTTAATCCCAAGACCTTGTTTGGTACAGTAAAGCCCGGTGTGGAAGTGTTCTTGTGTGAGGGTGCATGTCAGCATCAGGATTAAATAATTTAGTATTTAGTGATGGTAAATATTTAATGCAAATTAATATGTAAATATTTAAAAATCTAACTTAAAATTATCCGCCTCAAATTTGGATACTGGAAACAACTTTTATTTTTATCAAGATTAAATTCTAAGCACACGCCCCTCAACGTTCTCCTTTCAGGCGTCTAAGATTGCCCATAAGTTCTGAAAATACCACCTCACTCACCAGATTTAAACCCAACAGAACACATCTAGAATGAATCAGAGGTTAGAGTACGAAGACATAACATTAAAACACAAACCTAAGTAAAAGCAGTAATGATAGAAGAATGGAGGAATATTGATGCAGATATTACAAAAAATCCTAAATACTGCAGTATAAACTACAAAATACTAACTGACAGAAATACTGCAATATTTACTAATATGTGCAGACGTCTCTAAAGCGTACAAATACTTTTTTGAGGTAACTTTTCTGTTCCTCTTTTATTATTGATTTTCCATAAAAGGTTTTAATATGTTCATAAAATAGTTAATGTAGTTTTGCTAAAAGAAACTTACATATATTATTAAAATGTTTCATTCTAAAATATTAATTTTTATTTATGATTTTTTTTTCTTTTCTGAGCCACTTTATGTAATAAAAACAAAAAAGAACATGGGTCGTGAAAACTTACTTTGAAGATAGAAAAACAGATTTTATTAATATATTATGATTTTTATGAAAATATATGAGTAATAGTTTTAGAAACATCTGTTTCGTTAGAACTATTTTTTCTTTCCTTTACAATCGAAGGCATTTTCAAGTTTCTTATCTATATTTTTCTTTTGTTTCTATTTTTAAATATTTACAATTTTACGCTTTGCATTAGCTGCATGCATTTTAAACGGAAAGCTTGCATTTATTTCAAATTTAGAAACAATATAATTCTTTATTACACTCCTCCTTGTTAACAACGTCAAAGTATCCAAACTTTTAAATTTTAAATGGCGCAAAAACAGTTTTTTGTTCTCGAACCTGGATTACCTTTTTTTATAGTTTTACTAGGAATTTCAGCTCTTTTTACTTCTTTTAAATTTATCTGATTTATCTTATTCAACATATGAAGATCATAATTTATTATAATTACTAGTAAACAAAACTGCTACATTTTTGTGATAACTAGTGTTACTGGATTTTGCAAAGTTCATACTTTATTTAAGTGCTGTTTTACTTTGCAGCATTTTAGATGTAACGCGAAACATTAATGCAAATTTAATAATTTAGATACAAAGGTGATACAGCGACATGGGAATTTCATGATGATGCACTAAATATCCGTTAATAAATTTCTAGCAATCAAAGCAACTAGAAATATATAGATATATAATTTTACAACTTATTACTGTTGGCTGATTGAAATATTATAAATTTAAAAAAATAACTCAATAGAAATTAATGTTATAGGCCATCCCACCAACTGGAATGCACATAAATAATTCGTGTGCATTTGCATATCTAGTCAGCAAAACGTTGCTTTCTAGAAAATCCCGGAAAATTGCTCCTTTTTGTTTATTAGTCAGTGAACTACAGTATTCGAATTAGAATATTTTTCTTTAGTTTCTGCCTAAGTAATTGTGACTTTTTGCCCTCTTTAAGCAAAAAAAAAAAAAAATAAGAAAGAGAAAATGTACAAATAATGTTGAGCTTTTAACCAACGCTGAAACTGTCAGCTGAATAAGCAAGATCTCCATGGACTGAAAACAACTTAGTAGTTGGATAGTAGTTGGACTATGGCTATTGACGTATTAACTTTGGATTTAAGCTGCAGTACGATTTAAAATATGAAAATTAGAAAAAAGGATTAAACAATAGCAGCCTTCGAATTAAAGGCTATTAATGCTTTAAAATTTGAAAACTGGAGAAGATAATCAAGATAGAAAGGGTTTTATAATACGTATTGAGAAAAAGAAATATTACTATTTTTCTTAAATAGGTTCTGATATGAATATAATAAGTTACCTTATTTGTACTAGAACAATAAATGGTTAACATAATTTGCTTATAATTTAAGCTGCACTCTAATTTTAAGTCAAAAATCTGAATAAATTTGAAATAATGGAGCATTTATCTTCAGATCTATTCTTTTAATACATTACCCATTTACGTATTTCAAAAATATTTCCTCAAAAAATATATACATAATGAAACAATTGTATGGAAAATTGATTTCAGTTGTGCTCTCCGAACTGAATACCTGAAACAAAAACGTAAGCGTAAGTCTAAGTAATTTTTATAAAGACGGTTAATGACGGTTTCTACTAATCCAGATTTCGCAGTTGAGATTATTTAAATCCAAAAATACTTTATGCGAAATCGTTTGCAACTTATCAGATTTTTCATTTTCGTTTACATTTGAATGATGAAGTCGCTCTTTAAACGGGGAGTATATAAGGTATTTCCCATCCTCCTTCCAGCATGCATTCGTGCTGTAACGGTAGTAGCACATTTGGCGCGTATTCGAGAGTTCAGGTTCGAGTCTCGGCGAGAACACTGCACATATTTCATATCTCCTGCTTCAAAAATAACCTGATGCCTCTATAACATAATAAATTCATTAAGAATTGTAACACAGACACGAAATTCATTATGACCTAGTATTAAATTCATTATGCACTGTGAATTAAAACACATATAGGCGTGCGTTTTCTCCTAATTAAACTTCGAATTAAAATCTGATTTCAAAAGTGAACGCAGTTCCATTAAAAGTACATGTTTTGTGATACTTTCAACTTTATATATTTTTTGTTCTAATATAGCAACCTACGTTCACATATACCTCTATGCCTGTACATACCAGTAGTAAAAATCATTAGCATCAATAAGCTAGGTCTTTTTATCCTATTTTGTGTTCGACATGCGCAGCTGTGAAATGTTTTAATGAATGACGAACAATTTTAAGTATATGTGCATTTAAAATATTCCAAATAGTTTTTCATACACACACATGAAACTGAAGTTTCATCTTTTACATTTAGTCTTCATGCATTGTTTTATGCACTACTGAATTTCGTGCTACATGAAGGAAAATGAATCTGAATTACGTATCCTACTCTATCAACGTTCGAAAGTAAAACAGACGTTTTCTCAGTTAGACATTTTGAGCTACATTTGAGCAAAGGATCTTTTACAAATATATTTCAAAGTGATAATTTTATTTTTTAACTTTTTGTTATAAGTAATAAATTTTCCTAAATTTCGATTATCGGAATTTATTACACTAAAAACAAAAGTCATAAATTTAACAATTGAAAACCAAAGAATGAAGTTCACACGCCAAACTTATAGGACTGTATAAACTATTTTAATTTTACTAACACGCATAATAAGAATTTTATATTTTTTACTTGGATGAACACTTTTCTCAGATATACTAAATTAATTTATCATCATAACTGCCTTAGAACACACAGTCAGAATACATCAAGTTAATGGCAGCCAGTTTTCCTCCTATTCTTTCCCACAATAAGTTGCCAGATCCATACGTTTGAACAATACAAAAATATTATATTGGCTTCACTTCATATCGGCGTATACTCCTACGTTTTTAAAACATACTGAGCAAGTATTGACAGCACTTGCCTCTTAGATTAACGTCTATAAAAAATGACTGAACAATTATTGTTTATTTTAAAATAAATTACCTTTTACGCATTACTATTTAAGAGCAAACACAAAAGAGTCCTCAAACCACTAAATAATCTTCACATCATATAATTATTTTAGAATAATGCTGCTTGAAAATTAAACATATATTTTGTTTTTGTAAATGGTACAATGTATATAAAACACTCCTAACGTAGTTTCCTTAGCGCATTGTAGAAATACATTTTATGCAGTTTAAACCGTCACGATAAGCTTATACGCAGAAAAAAGAAATGAAAAATTGCATCTAATTTGAAGCCTAGAGCTGCAGCATTTTCCTGAAGTGATGCATTTGAGTAAAACGAAACACTAAATCACTGCGACAATAAAATTGTAAATATTTATGAATACATCGTCATCTTCCTCCTGCTAACAGAAAACTTTGGCTTTGTACCAAAAGCAATTAAAATACATGTTCCATTTCCACAGCTGTTACTCGAGCCTGTTTTATTTCTACTGAGTACATCTGGTGAAATTTTCTGTTATTTCAATTACGCATAAAAATTTTAATCAACGTAATAGGGCTATAATTTTGTAATTAACTTACTATCAAACGGAATGCATTACATGTTTTCTTTAATAACATGCGTGATTCCTTTTCTGTGAATAAAATAAAAATTTTATTCTTTTTGTCTGTTAATGCTCCAATGACTCTACTACTTTTGAAAACGTCATAGTCTTCGGAAAAAAAAATTCAGTAATATATAAATATGAAAATGCAAGTAACATGAAACAAGAATGCATTTGAAATCTTGCAACTGCAGTTTCAATATTGTAGCGGTTAGTGATACGAATTTTTAATTTAGAAGCAATAAATTGCATGAAAAATTAATCGCATCCTAAATGTAAAATAATGTTTTAAGGTGTACTAAAAATGTTGCATTGGTTATAATCTTTTCCAAGGCATTATTAAAAAACTAAAAAAATGTTTCCTTATAATTTTAGACGTAAATATGTGGGATGCCATCGTTCATTATAATCGGATGACGCGACAAGCTGTGAGAATAAATCTTTTACCTTTTTTTTGATGATGAAGTCAGACGATTCCGCCATTAAGACGATGACGCGACTGAAACATGTTTACATGTAAAAGACAGTCGATTCTCTTCATCTGTATATATCATCTATGAAAATTCATCCTTCTACACATTAATCATTTTGTAGTTTGTAGCAACTATTCGTGTTTCCATTAAATATTCAAGTTATTTGTAAACTAGACTAGTTTATTAGCCTCTAGACAGCCACAAAAGAAGTAAGTTTACAGACATCACATTCCTAGACAGTAAGTATCGATTCTACAGAATTGGGCGCTCAGGCCGGTATGAGCCTAGGAAGAAGCATGATGAATATTACAAAAGAAGAGAAGTAAGTTTTGTTTCGATTATTTCTACATTGTTACGTCTACGAATAGTGTTCTATGATGCTGTGAATTAAGATGACTACCTTAAATTCTATTCCTAGAATTTCAAATTCTTTAAAGACTGGGCCTACTAAGTCAATTAAACTTTTACTTCAAATTGTGTTTGGAACTTTGGGTGATCGAAAAAATAGAGCGAGTATGCGTAACTTTTGTGGTTGAAAGAATTAAATGTTGTATTGAAGAAACAAAACAAAAATTACTTAAAACTCTTACTGCAAATGATTGTTTTTTCTGTGTGTAATTTGTTACATCTTAATTATGCTTCAAATCCTGATAAAAACTGTGATTTAATTTTGAATAGTCTTTGTGATTTTAAGCTTCTAAAATCCGAAAGTGATGACTATGATGAGTTATCTGAAAACGAAAGTGTTTATGATTCTGATAAAAATGATGATATTAATTTTGTTCTGTCAGAATCACCTCCCATAAATAACTTAGTGGATGAAAACATTATAATGCCTAGCAATATTTCCCTACATTTTCGTGATATCTTAGAAGCTGTTTCTGAATTTAATGGCACTCATACATATCCAGTTTAATCCTTCATTGGTTACTTAGAATAATCTTTTAAATTATTTAAGTTATCGGAATTACAGAAAATTGAGTTTGCTAAAAAATTGCTTACTGGTTCTGCTAAAGTATTACTAAAGTATTGCTAAAGTCTTTGAAGGGTATAATATCATTGGACAAACTAAAAGAAAATCTTTTATCTGAATTTGGTTCTAAAATAAACAGTAAAGAATGTGATCAAACTGGACACTTCATCTACAATCAAAGCAAGTGGCATTGATTCCCTGATTGTGAATTCTGATGCTATCAAAGATGAATTAGTGCAAAACGGAAACTCAAGCTCTGAAGCCAACGAGGAGAAATGCAACTGCAGATGGAGATTCTGAAGAGAAGTATTTTTCCGAAGAAGAGTCAGTTGCTAAAGATGATGAATCAAATGCGAATTCCGCTAGAACAATTTCAGTAAAATACCTTGCAATAGACAGGCAATGAAAAGCAGGAGCCATTCAGAAAACCTGTTCACAACGACGCTGATACAGAAAGCAAAGACGGAACAAAAGAAATTAAAGAAGGTGAGAAAAAAGAAGCGAAAATGCAGATTCAGAAGATCCAGAAAGAAACCCAAAAGGCTTTGACAATGAAATACCGATTTTGATGATTCCTGATTATAGACTTTTCCCGACTTGACTAATTTCTCCCGATTTGACTAATGAATTATTGTTTTAAAGACGTGAACTAATTTAAGAAGACTTAAGATGATTTCTAAGGAGAAATGTATGAAGGAAGACGGCTTAAAGAAGACGATTTTGAGAAGACGCATTCGAATGACGGATCTTGAGATATCTAAGACGCATTCAGAAGACGTATAAAGACGGTATTTAAGAAGACGCATTCCAAAGACGTATTCAGACGATATTTAAGAAGACGTATGTACGAAGACGAATCTAGACGGATTGTACCAGACAACATGAAAGAAGACGTGTTTGGGAAATGCATACATTCAGATAGACTGTTAAAGATGAACGAACGTTGAAGAAGAGCTAAAGCCGTTATTTTTTAAGATGTTAAAATGATGAGGGAAGATGGCTGAAATAAACCATTTAAGACGACTTTTCCCTCAATGCTAACTAAAAATAATTTTGTTTTTGTTTTGTTTTTCTTTAATTTCATTTTTCAGATCCCTAGATGTTGATGGTCTTACTACGAGAATGCGAGGCCGCATTCTGTCAGAATAGGCGCTGAGCAGTTGTGGGATGGCATCGTTCATTATAATCGGATGACGCGACAAGCTGTGAGAATAAATCTTTTACCTTTTTTTCGATGATGAAATCAGACGATTCCGCCATTAAGACCAAGGAGGTTAAAATAGAAGGAGGGAAGGTTCAACTCAATCGGTGAAGCTTGGCAGCCATGTTCTTGTTATCGCTGTGACTTGTGCAAGGAAGTCTGTAATTGCAATATTTTTTTTTCTTTTCTTTTTGAAGCATGTCACGTGTGTTGTATATGGATGCACAAACAGATTTTCGAAAAAGATTCCTGGGATTACTTTTCACGTGTAAGTATTGATTTTCTTTTTTTTTTATGTAATATGAAAACTATGGTAAAAAATATCACAATGTTGTTTTCTTTCCAGATGTAAAGAAAAAGAGACTTAATAATAATCAAAATATGTTAAATACATTTTAATGTTTCTGTTTATAGCTGTTATCTTTGTTCCTTAACATATAATGATGTATGTTAGGATGTAAACTGTATAATTTGAACGTTTTAGGTAAATCGTTTGATAATTTTCATGAAAAGTAAGACACCAGTTGTTACTATTTTTCTGAATTTTAAAGGTGTTAAATAAAGTAATGCTTTTCTTTATGTATTAATTATTATTCATTTTTAAGTTTTTTGAACTGTTAAGAATATAATTTGTGCATTTGATCAAGATAAACTAACTTTTCTGTTGTTAAAATTTTTTTGCATAAATTTACAAATTTGTGGGCAGTATAGTGATAAAAGTAAGCAAAATATTTACACAAATGAACATGTTTAAAGATGTATCCAAAAATATAGAAATATTTCTGTAATTTAGCTTAATTCAAGGCAATTTCTTTGAGATTCATAAATATGAAACGCGCATAAACTGAAATCACTGAATTCACATAAATCTGTTTTATTTTATTAATATTTATTTTCTTGTTATAAGGTTGTTGGTTGTGAAAAGAATCTATTTAAAACTTTCATTTAAAAAAATGCCACCTGTGACTATTGTTTTAGATAATTATCTGCTATTAGTTTCAGGTTAAGAATAAATCAGAAATATCACTTCTTAAAGAAAAAACTGGAAAGCACACCCAACAGTTGTTAATAAAACCTAAACAAATTCTATTTTTAAAGGCTTTAATGATATGCACATGCATTTAGATTTCGAACTATTTCTTAATGGTTTTCTGTACGTAGTAAGTTACGGATATCATCTTTATAACTTTGAAACAGAAAACTAACAATAGCGAAGTATTTCATTATAAATTTGACATATTTTTAGTGGAAAATACATGCACGAAACAGCTTAAAAACACGTACGTTTCACTGCCGTAATGCAATGTTTTTGAAGTTACAAACATGGACGCCGCTTGTTCGGTGGAGTTTCATTCCCCGATAGTGGAAGAAACTGCGAACCCTACCTCCTTATGTTCTAACCTCCTTGATTAAGACGATGACGCGACTGAAAGATGTTTACATGTAAAAGACAGTCGATTCTCTTTCTGTATATATCAGCTATGAAAATTCATCTTTCTACACATTAATCATTTTGCAGTTTGTAGCAACTATTCATGTTTCCATTAAATATTCAAGTTATTTGTAAATTGGGCAAGCCCTAGACAGCCACAAAAGGAGTAAGTTTACAGACATCATATTCCTAGACAGTAAGTATCGATTTTACAAATATGTGGTATTAATTTTGATTGTACTAAAAACGAAATGCAAGTTATGTTAATGCAATTAATTGTATTAATAAATTGTGCAATTTCTCTAACTTACAGGTTTTTAATCACTCCAGGTATAAATAAAAAGAAAAAAAAGTGTTAATTATTTTTCTGAAAACCTGATATTCTGTAACTGTGTAACTTTTAGAACTGAATTAGTGCATTTCGTATTTAATTTGGATATATATAAAATATGGGGTATCAATGCCCAAATTTCCTGAACTGTTATTTCATTCCTACCATTAATTGAGGGTTTTATAATGAGCGTTTTCCAACATTTGTGACTGAAAAATCTTTCTAAGTGTTTACCGTAAGTGGAAGAACTATATGTGACGGGATATATTTTGTTCATATATAGAAGTGAAGCGAAGCTGTATGTCTACCGCCCTGAAAGAAATTGCAAGAAATCTCCCATTGGTGCATTAAGCATCTGTGTTGCTATTTAGCACCACTTCAATAAGTGCTTGTCTTTCGTGATGCTTAAAACAATAAAATCTTTTATTTCACAATCATGAGAAAAATGTTGCAAAGTACTTCAAATCTGATGATTTCAAAATGCTGTTGAAAAATTGGTGTTAAGTAAGTTTTAAGAAATTTGCAGAAGTGGCTTGTGATATTATAATCCTTAACTGCGGAATATGTTTGTTTCCTTTCACAAGTGATAATCAGGATATTTTTATAGTGCAAAACCAGAAATACTATAAATCACGTCCAAGAGTATTAAATTGAAGACAATATAGTTATTTTACAAATGTTGCTCTTGGATTCTCGATTAATTGAAATAGTAAATTTTTTAACACGTGTGCTTTTTAAGTATATCAGATACTGCCGCCCAGACGCGAATGTGGTAATGTCTCTGACCACCGTATCGATGCATCAGAGCTCGAATCTCGGAGAAATCATGAATGTATATAGTCTGTTCGTTCCGTAGGAGACGAAAATGGCCGAGCTATTAGGTGTCTTCATAATAAAGACTGCATCTCCCGGCCTTACTCATGGTAAAGTCTATAATGATAAGTGGCCGTAATAGGAAATTTAAAAAATAATATTTCACATACTTTGTTATGAAAACAAAACTACTTAGAATATTTAGTCAAATATATGTTTTTTAATTTTAAGGAAAAATTTTTAATTTTTAATTTTAATTTAGTCATATTGCTTAATAGGATTAGGATTGGATAGGCAAAGCATACGGCAGAAGGTTCACATTTGGGTGACTTCGGGGAGAATTCCCCGTGAGAAACGGTGTCGTATTTGCATTATAAGCGGACTCATATTCACATTATGCACTTGAAGAAAATCACAAAAATTCCATGCAATTAGCCCTTAGCAAGGATTTAAGCCTGAGTTAAACACCAGTGTTCAGTTTTCTTATTTATGCGGCCACTGCTATTTCGGTTTAAATAGCCTCATAAAAACATTAAAGCGATTGTGTACGAAATCTCACAGAAGTGTTGTTCAAATATCTGAGTTTAAAAACAAATAATGTAAATGCAAAAAAGACCGAATGTTCAATTTTACGTTTTTTTAAATTCAATGATGCTGTATTCAAATAACTAGAAACGTAGAAAACGTATTATTCTGCAGTTTTAGAATCAAATGTAAAAGTTGCGCTGAAATAAATATAAGTTCTTCAATACTAAATCCTTAAAAATATATTAACTAAATACTTTCCTATAATATAATCAAACTTTCCTATAATATAATCAATAAAATAAATGATTCCTTTGTAATGAATGTTCTATGATACATCTGCAATATTACTTTTGAAAGCATCAACGATCGAAGACTCGATAACAATGGCCAAAAGCGCAAATCTCATTTTCATAAAAGTAGTAATATTTTTTATCCGATGCACGCTATTGATTTTATGTATGTATATACATTTGAATCAACATTCAGTTCAAGTAACTTCACAATATAATAATAATCAAAAAATGAATAACAAATAAATAGTTTCATTTTATACTTTTACTATTACCATTACTGAAAGATGAAATTTTGTTGTCATTGGTGTGAAATATTTGGATCAAACATGATGTGAAATCAGTGACAATGTGAATTTTAAAATACATTTTAAATAAAGTAACATTAAATTACATTTAAATAGAATAATCTAAGTTAAAAATGTCAGCTGAAGAAAATAAAGAGAGTAAAACAAGAAAATATACATTGGCGCAAGATCTTTGAAACCGAAGAAAACAAATAAAATGATCCCAGCGGTGCATATTTTAAGAATGATATTCGTCCCGCTATCGTTGCAAAAAGAGACATGATGCTTATTGGCTCATAGATATATTCAGGTGCAACAAATATATGCGCCCAGAAAAAATTGAGCTACAACTGCGAAACGCGGCATGCAAATGTGGTTTGGCGAGTTGTTTAAATGAGTAGAACTGCAACTCCAGTTATCATGGTGAAGCGATAAAATGCGTGACTGAAGTGCGTAGCTTGCAGAATGTAAAAGGGCAGATGGGGCGAGTGACGAGCATTTACAACCGCGTTGATGGCTTGGATACATGACATTGTAACGAGAGATGCCTTTAAGATGTACTCGACGGCTTTACGAACAGTTGTCAGACCATGAGAAGGGTCTCATTATAGGGCTAAAGGAGGCCGGTTGGTCGAACAGGCAGTTATTGGTCGAAGCGATATGTTTGTTGTTGAAACCAGTGGCTCAGCGAAGATATAGTCAGCCGCCATAGTGGCTCCGGATAACACCGGACCATCAATGTCCGAGATGATAGCACAATTAAATGAGTTGACTTATCCGAACCAACAGTTACATTATCATGGATTCAATGCCGTATGCCGACTCGCAGGGAAACCAAGATATGCAGAGCAGTAGATGATGTTGGACTCAGATCTCGACGTCCATTAGGCCATTGATACTGCACCATAAGCAGTATTGGTGTCGCTCTCGCTCAAGCTAGGCAGTGTCCGATTAGAGAAATGTGATCTTCAGCAACTAATGAGATTTTCACTCAATGCTGCAGACCGCCGCTGACGTGTCTGGAGACGGAGAGGTGAGAGGTTCAATGTGCCACTGGTTACAGTGTGGTACACTCCAAGAATACAGGGTATGAACAATCTGGGAAGCAATCACCTGTAACAACTATTAACCATTAGTTAACCATTAGTCATGCTGCGAGGTATTCTAACTGCTCGCAGGTACGTTGACGTAATTTTGGAGCTGATCGTTCTGCCTACGCTAGCAGGTCGTTCAGGTTCTGTTTTCAAACAGGACAATGCTCGGTCACATACAGCACGACACTCCGAACAGTGACTTTTTCTTACTGATCTTTACTTGATTTCTTTAAATTCAAAAGACGGTAATTATATGAATATACAGAATGCATTTATAAACATAAAATGTTAAATTAGTGATCAAAATTCTGTTTATTTGAGATCAAATAAAAACTTACTTTTTTGATGCGCGAACTAGAGAATACGTTCAACTGGAACTTGAATGTAACAGAATATTAATAGTGTTATTTAACTTGGAAGTGATCGAATGGATTCTGAAAAAGACTGAAATTAGTTCCTTATCTTCTCCATATTTATCAGATAGGAATTTTAATGCACAGTTCTGTAATTGCAAATAAGTGCATTATAATAAATAAATAAAAGTACTAAATGAGCTGTTATGTAGAGAAATTATCTGATAGCGTTATAAAAAAAATTAGGTGAATGATTTTATGATTTATGGAAATTTAAATTTAAATTTTATTTTGATTCTGAATTATTTAATTTAAGGCTTTAATTTTGGGGAGAAACAGATGCTTCGGGAAATATTATTTAGTATAAATGAATATTATTTATTTTCTTTTATTTGCAAATCTTGTACAAACTTTTATTCATTGTGAAAGAAGCAGGGAAAGGGAGGCAATTTTCGCCAAGTCATGATTTCGCGCGCTTTAGAATGTTCGAGAAAGAATTTTCATTGTTAGTTGACCTTAAGAGAGGAAAGTACGTGACGGAAAGGTCAAAGGTTGCTACTTGTCTTTCAATGTAAGTCGTTCAGGTTTTTGGCGATTGAGGGTCCGGTTGTTGGCTAAGTGAAGCAGGGCGCGCATGCGCGATCACCCTTATTTCCGCATTCTGGAGTTGAAAACGAAGATTTTGCCATAATTAAGGGGGCGATAAGTGAAGCCATAGTGGGAGCCCGTTTGGTGAAGGAGACGAATATGTTATGAAGAAAAAGTTTCGACACCAAGGTTAAATAGTTTTACTTCTAGGTACCATGTTATATCTGAAATTCCTATATTGTTAAATGTTAAATATGAAACTACTTGCCGTAAAAGGCAGTAATCGTATAGTGAAACGTGTACAGCATTTTTGCGTTGTGAAAAAAAATGCATTCCGGGACCGCGCCGTGAGAGGATCGAAAACATAAAACATATACAAGATATAAAGGAAAAGTTCATATTAAATATATAAAGAAAACATACTGTAAGAGGTTCCAGATTAAATATCAGTTTATTCAATTACAACACAATAAGAAAAATCTTAACCTCATCTGAGAGTCTGTTCATTTAAATTCATAAAAAAAAACTTAAGGTTTGTCTGGTGATTTAAAAGAAAGGAAAGGGAAACAATTTAAGGCCTGAGAGTTAAATTTTAGATTTGATGTTGTTTTTTTTTCTGCTAAGGACGTTTTTGAAAAGCTTGACTAAAGTTCAAACACACCAAAAAAAATAAAACTTATCTTGAAGGGACATCTTGAATCGGAGGACTCTTATCTTATCCCGCGTTGATGTCGGCCGGGCTCATCTTGACACTGGTTCTAAAAATGTAGACCCACTTCACTACTGTAGAACAGAAACAGGACACTGCTGCCCAGGACGGCTATCCGCTTGGTCCTGAAAGTCCTATGTCAACACGCAGGTAACTCGTTCAAATTTCGCCGGTCAGAAACGTTGTTGCTAGGAAATTACGGCTCGCCTGTTCTTACTCATCCCAAGAGCAAGCTTCACGGGTAACGTCCCAAGTAAGTTCCAGAGTAACATCCACAAGTCCAGCCAACCAGTAAGTGCGCGAGTCCAAAAGTAAGAGTGTCCAGAGTAAGTGTGTATCCAACTCGAATTTCCTTCGTCTCCTTCACAAAACGGGCTCCCACTATGGCTTCACTTATCGCCCCCTTAATTATGGCAAAATCTTCGTTTTCAACTCCAGAATGCGGAAATAAGGGTGATCGCGCATGCGCGCCCTGCTTCACTTAGCCAACAACCGGACCCTCAATCGCCAAAAACCTGAACGACTTACATTGAAAGACAAGTAGCAACCTTTGACCTTTCCGTCACGTACTTTCCTCTCTTAAGGTCAACTAACAATGAAAATTCTTTCTCGAACATTCTAAAGCGCGCGAAATCATGACTTGGCGAAAATTGCCTCCCTTTCCCTGCTTCTTTCACAATGAATAAAAGTTTGTACAAGATTTGCAAATAAAAGAAAATAAATAATATTCATTTATACTAAATAATATTTCCCGAAGCATCTGTTTCTCCCCAAAATTAAAGCCTTAAATTAAATAATTCAGAATCAAAATAAAATTTAAATTTAAATTTCCATAAATCATAAAATCATTCACCTAATTTTTTTTATAACGCTATCAGATAATTTCTCTACATAACAGAGCTAATTTTTTTTGAATGATAGAATTTTCCTGCACAATTACTATTCAGTAAATAATTATAGCTTAATATATATTTTGCAAAGAAAAGAGTTGCACGCACTGGATATAACATTGATATAACTGTTGAAACTGCAAGATATGTATATTATATACTACATTTCGTATATAAATGCATTACTTTTCACAGAATGATCTAAATTACGCTGAAAGACGAATGCTAAAATATCGTCTTATTCCTTTGGAAAATTAGAAGTATTTTGAAACCAAGGATTCGACATGAACCTGATTCATTTAGCCAAATGTATTGTAATGTATGCAACATTAGTCTAGAAAGAGCACTGTTTAATTTTTCATGAATCATTTTAGCGCGTAAGTCAGTAAAAGTTAAACTAATGCAGTAAAAGTTAAACTACGGACTCACGCACTGGATAGATTTCCACAAGCATGACTGTAAATGCACACAAATTTAACTAGATAGATCTTGAAGTGTAAAGGAGGGGCTAGAGCCGCACCTCATATTCGCGTGTTTTCTGGTTTCTATACATAAAAGTGCCTGCCCGTTTAAATCACTTGTATTCATTTCTGAATAACTCCACACTTTTAATTATGCATTTTGGTGCTAAGTAACACTAATGCTATTTTCGCTAAAAAGGAAGCTGTCTATGCCAGTCACTGCATTTGCAATTGCATTGCTGTAAACTAGTTTCGAAACATAAGAAAGCCTTCAATCTCCATCTAATTTCAATACCAAATGGATGTTTAATTTCCTTTTCCTTGTTAAAGTGCATTAGTGATAGGGAAAAGTAAAATCGTTTATAATTATGTGCTGATTCTATTTCTAGACAATTTACATTGATCGCACGTGCCTTTTTCGTGCTTTTTCCCTTGAGTAAAATAAATGTTAAATTCATCTGCTTAGAAAGTTCTTTTCAGAAAAGATTCTTCCCTTTGAATATTAAGCATTCTTTACATGCTTTACTATAACTCCTTGTGTTTAATGTAATTTTCAAGACCTGCCAAACTACACGTCGCATGAGAAAAGGAACTGTTCTAGATTGCACTTAATGTTTATACAATTCATTTTAAAAAGTATTTGCTGTTCTTACTAAATTCCATGAAACATATTTTTCGAAATATTACGAGAACTTGAGTGATCATTACAAATAATAAAATCTGCAGTATCATGAAAATTATTAGATTTTCATGTAATGTACTGAGTCGTAATCAAATAAATTTAATCCAATATTAACATTATAATATGTTTTATAAAAATATTATTGCGCCTCTTGATGTTCTAGTAATTTTGTGACTTAACTTTCTTTATACATTGATTGTAACATTTTAATAAATGAAACAGAAATTTAGTGAAATAAAAGAAGACGTATGTATTAACTTAACGTGGAATGGGCTAAAGATTAATATTTCGTATATTCCGAAAGTAAATGTGTGTGCTTCTTATGTGGTAGCAGGACTCCGCAGCTCAAAATAAACTTGAATTTTTGGCTAAGAACTAAGTTTTCTGTTCTATGAAAAAAGTAAAATTTATTGTCTTCATAAACGAAATACGTCTGCCGGCAAAAGTGGGAATTTTTGTACGATATGTTTAATAGTAATGAGAGGAGAGGACAGGAAATATATTATGATTAACATGTTGATCATGTATTAAAATGTTGATCTTTGTACCATAGCAACACAAGTAATGAATGTACACTGGTTTCCAAAATGAAGACAAAAGTCACAAAAGTAGCTAAACCCGTCAAAAAATAAGCCAATCCGTATAGAATTTGAATACATTGTTAAATAAGAGTTGTTGGCTAAAACTGCAGTGTACAAATTAATGGCTCTGCAATCGGAATTTACGTAATCTGCAAGGATTTTGTAGCGTTTTACTCTTTTCTACCATTCCCGTGCGCTTAGTTTCTCCTTGCTAGGATTGAATTCTTTAACGAACGGCATATGGAGTATAAAGGAAAATAATTCGCATCCGTTCCTGAAGGAAATACTACGCTGCTTCTGATGAACCATAGTTTACGACAAATTTATTATACAGATTGTGGAAAGGGCGCATCAATAAGCCGCTCAACTAGCTCAATGTATGTTTAATATATAACCAATGGAGTAATAAATATGGAAATTCCCTCGAATTGAATTAAACTAAAACAGACAAGGAAAATAATTATGCCTCTATGAGTATTAAAGATTTCCCAACATCAGTTTGGTCGTAATCTGGAAGTTTATTCAAATCGAGCAAAAGAGAATATTTGAACAGAAGCAGATAGTATAATTACAGAATTCATATTTTAATAAATATGTTAAATCTACAAATAGTAAACGTAATTTTCTGATAGAAAAGACATATAATTGAGTATAAATCTAACTAGGAATAGACGTCTAATATATCTTTAAGCAACACATATACAGGCTAAAATACAGAAACAAATTAATAATTAAAACCTTAGATATGAAATCTGTAACCATAAAAAATCATAGTTCTGTGTCTTGAACTAGTTATCTTTCTTTCACGCAGAAACCATGTATTTCTTTATAGAAATTATTAGCTTTCTACTGAAAGAGTGTATTTTTACCAAGCTAATGCGACCAAGCGGTGAAAGAGGTGCTGAACACCAGTAGTTTGATTTCGCTTCAAATCTCGAAGAAAAAATTGCTTAGAATTTCTATATATTTCCTCCTGTATAATGTTAATAGAAGCCAACGTCTCTTAAAAGGTGTCGTCCATAAAGGCATCTCTTTCCTTTACCTCTCGAATGCTTTACGGAAACCAAAATAATATTCCAATCATTTTTAACGAAAATAATCAACTGAAAAATAGTATACGATTTACGAGAATCAACAGAAGTATGATTGAAACACATTTTTACAAATGTTTCTTAAGCTGAGACTGCTGTCGTAAATTTCAAATGCATTTAACATATTTAAGTTATTGAATATCATATTATAGCGTCGGCCAATAGAAGAAATCTTATCTGAAATGTTTCAGATTTTAAATTACGTCCACAGAGGGCGTTTTTTAACGTTTTATGTGTTACCTTTATTTGTTAAATATCATGTTTTTCGCACTTTAAACATAAAATTCAGTTCAACAGCAATATCGCAAAAGAATTATAAAATGAGCATATATTTAGAATTTCCTGTATGCAGTCTCGCGCGCTGGAGTTTTTTTTTTTTAAACAAATTCCAAATTCTAAATTAGGGTTAGCATATGCCCATATTCAGCGAAAGATTACGTTATTCAAAATTTGATGGTTCTAGGTACCGTTGTTTTATCACAATGGGAGAAACACATATACATTTACTCAGATTCTTCATTATTTAATTTTATTAAATACACTCATGTCCATAAATTAAGGATAATTCGAAGTCACGCGGAAATCGAACTCTAAAATAAATATATCACCTGTAAAATCACTACACACATCTTCAAAAATCATATGCAAATTTCAGGAAGTAACCAGATGACACCGATTATACGTCACAATGACGAGAGTGTAAGAGTGTGATATATAAGGAATACATGCAAAGAAGTAAAATTGTTCGCAGGTGCTTTATAAGCATTTCAGTACAATAACCGAATAGTTATGACACAAAGAACGCATTTGGATGATTTTTTACGTGGTAGAATTATCTGACGTTCGGAATGTGGGCGTACCCAACTGGAAGTATCAGACGAACTTGGAATTGTCCAGAGTGTCATCTCCAGGCTTTGGTAACGATGCCAAGATGATGGTGAGTAGAAGTTACAGCAAAGGTCGCCCCAGAGTTACAACGCCGAATGAGGACCGGTATTTGGCAGTTACTGCCAAAAGAAACAGGCGGAGCACAGCCTCAGACTTGTCTCGTCAGCTCTCTTCAGCCACTGGTACGACAATTTCAAGGCAGACCGTGCACAGACGCTTAGGGCAGATTGGTATATATGCTCGTAGACCTGTCAGATGCGTTCCACTTACTGCAACTGACTGTCGCCTGCGGTCAGCCTGGATTAGAGAGCATGCATTGTGGACACCGCAACAGTCAGCTTGTGTGATGTTTTCCGACGGGTCCAGGTTTAGCTTGCAGTCTGATTCTCGCCGGACTTTCATATGGAGAGCTCCAGGTACCCGTTACCACCAAGAAAACATCATTGAACGACACCGTTACGGTGGTGCAGGAGTGCTCGTTTGGGGTGGAATTATTCTGGGTTCCAGAACTGACCTGCATGCTCAAATTGGAACCATGACGAGTCAAATCTATCGGGACGTCATTCTGGAACAACATTTACACTTGTTTCGGGGCGCCATGGGTGCACAATTTGTGTTTATGGATGACAACGCCCGTCCTCACCGTGCAAACATCATAAACGAATTCCTTCAATCGGAGGATATCACCCGTATGGATTAGCCAGCATTCTCACCGGACTTGAATCCAGTAGAGCACGTGTGAGTCATGCTTGGCCGACGAGGTGCAGCCCGTCAACCTCCTCCTACATGTGTACAGGAACTTCGGAGAGCATTGCTTTTTGAGTGGTGTAATAGCCCCTAAGATCAGATCGATAATTTGATACTCAGCATGCCTAGGCGTTGTATGGACTGTATTGCATCGTCTGGGAGACATACAATGTATTAACAATCATACCAACCATGTAATATTGGTTTCTCGTAAATAGGGTTTTTTTTTTTTTTTTTTTTAATTTGCTCCAGGGAGAAAAAATCGCTATTTTTTTTTTAATAATATCAAACATATAGCATCTTTTTTTGCTTTTTTTGTTTAATAAATAAGTTTTACAAATAAGTCAAATTTGTTTTGCTTCTAACTCTTCCTTTGCCTGATTTTGCATTATCCTTATTTTATGGACATGAGTGTATATGCAAAATTCAAATAACACTGAACAGCTAAAATTTTGAGGGCTAATTTATTATTAATTAACTAATTACTAACTGATTAGCTCGTGCAATTTTTGCAAAACATGGCACTTTGCCATAACATGAATTGTAAAAACGATTTATGAAAAAATTCGGATTGTCGTTTTAGAAAACGTCCAACAGTGTGCCAAAATGCCTATGTTATAGAACGATGCTATATATAAATCTAATACAGCATATCCCAAGTTAATCTTTCGAGATACGGAAAATGTAAATTAAATGCTATAAGTCGGCTTTGTAGAACGGGAGATATTAAACTGTCGTTTTTTGCGTCTGCAGAATGTACACTGCGAAAACAAAGAGGACAGTTCTGTATCTCCCGTTCTACTGTGCCGATTCACAAAATTCAAATTGCGTTCTTCTTGTCTCGAAAGCGTGACTTAGGATGTGTATCCATACATTTTATATACTAGGCATTGTAACTTTATGAGGTTTTAGGCGAATCACAGAGTTTTTAAGGTACACAGTTCATTTGGTTCATTGGGTTTGTAAGGATATTCGAATCGTCATAAGTTCATTGAGTTCATATAGTTCATAGAGATCATGGCGTTTAGAGTTCATAGAGTTTGTAAGAGAAACAGTTCTGAGTTATACAGACAGTACATATATTTATAGGAAATGTCGTCGGCACAGTTCACGTGGAGCTTATATAGTTTATAAGGTGCAGAGTTCTTATGATCTATTGAGTACACTGTTGTTATGGTTTGATGAGTGTGCAGGATGTATCACTCATGGTTCGATTCCGTAGTGTGCATGGTGCATTGATCATAGTTTGCGAGGTGCACGCAGTACACCTGAGTCACTATTAGTTGTCTCTTGTATACTGGGCTTATTGTTACATATACTATGCTTTTGCAGTTATTGCTTTTATAGTATATATGGGAGCACTCCGTTCGGTTTCTTTGGAGCACTAGGTTTTACGGAGCACTGAGTTTCTTTGGAGCGCTGAATTTTACGGGTGGCAAAGGTTGAGCCCATGCCGGTGGAGCACGTCGATGATAGCTTTTTTCTTGTTATACACTCTGGTATGCTGTATGAGGAAGCGTTTGAAGGAGCTCTGTACATCTGTTGGGTGCCTGATGTGGTGGTCTGCGGTCAATGGACACTGGAATTTCTTGACCGCAGGCACATTGGCTCGTGTTGGCATTAAATGTAATACAGGGCGATATATTTGTTGGCAACAATTTGAAAAATGAAACGGACGTTTAAGGATTTTGACGCAAAATGCCAAAATGAAATTATTAGGCCTTCTGGGCTAACTCACTTTGGGCTAATAATAATAAATAAATTAGGGTTAGATGTGCTTAAGACAGATGTCCGTGGTTTCACATTGTTCTGATATTTTGTAAAGTTTGTTTGGCGTATAATCTTTAGCGATAATGAATAATTATACTTTTTTTTATATTAACGGGTATACTGATCAATTTCAACAGCAGATGTCTTAAAATATTGATCCCCATGTGAGGTTTACCAGTATACGTTTCATGCTTTTCTTACATACCATACCAAATTGTTTGCAATCGTCTAATGCGAAAAAAAAAAATCTCTTTCAGTTTTTCTTTACTCAGTTTCATTTTCTGGACGCATGACAAAAAGTTGTTCTCCTTGGAACTGATGAATATGTTTAGTGATAAATGAAGAAAGACAGAGTTACTTTTTCTTTTATTATTTTAAAGGTAATTTATCGCCAAGCGTTCCAAAGTATAATTAAAAGCACTCTTCTTTAAAAGTTACTTATTTAACATTAATATTGTTGAGGTTCTGGAATGAATAATGATTCTCAAAAGAATTCATTACATGGAATGTTTAAGCACACTCGAACAATATTTACATTAATCAAATTTTTAGTTTTGAACATTATAAAAAGAATTGGAAAAGCGTGAGCGCCTGTAGGAGACAAAAGTAGCAATTACAGTGTGAGTTTAATGCAAAATGTATTTTTTTATTCCCCCATGGAGTAAAAAATTGTAGAATTATTTTTTATTGTTAAAATCCTGAGAAATGGTATCTTTACCCAATACAAAATTTTAAATGAATTTGCTTTAGGTAAATATTATTCATGATGTTAATAAATATATTTCGACCTTTTGTTGCAAAATGAAAACTTATACTGTGTTTGCATATATATGGATAAAAGATTTAGCTAACAAAAGGTGATAAATGATTTAAATTTGCTAATAACTGCACCTCCTCTTAAACTATTTCGTCAGAAGCTCTTCTCAGAAACTATAAATGCCAAAGGAATAATAGAATATAATTAAGTCATCATATATCATATGCATTTTTGCTCGTACAATTTTGTAGGTCTGTTAGATTAACTTAGCATTTATCGACGTTTCGGATCTGTTTCTAAGATTCTTCTAATTAATACGTTTTAGAAATGAATCTGAGTAATACTTACTCTTACCCCTACAAAAATGAATTTTTTATGTTATACGAACTGCAAATATCATAAGTCTAAACTTTGACTTTCAGTTTTAAGAAATAATTCCATAATAAATAACCATTAGACTAATTAATTTGTCCTTTATTTTCCGAAATACTTATACAAATGAAGTCATTGAATAAAATATTATTGTTACCAGCAAATAAAATATTATCACCACGGGATAAAATATTATTATTGTAAGTCCCCGAAATATTTTCTTTGTTATCTTTCATTAGTAATCCCCCGATTCCTTAACGAATCTAATTAGCGAACACATTAAATTCTTCACGGTATCTATTCCATACTAATTAGAATACAGAATTTAAAAATAGAAAATAAATGAATGAAACTTTTAAGTTGTGTAGTTTACCGTGAAAGACCGAGATCTAGAAAATATGGACTTTCTCCAGTGAATGTGAAGATTCACTCAGTTGCTTGGTGTATGTCCGAACTTTTGCTAACTATCCTTACTTCTCACTTACATCAGAAAATGTCGACATTCAGCATGCACTGATGGTTAATTTTGAATAAAATTACTTTTGTTACGCTTTTAAATCGTGCTTTTTTATTAAAACGTATTAAGTATATGTCAAAAGGAGAAATCTTAAGTAACAGTACTTGTAAATTAATCTGTTGAACTTAACAGTATATTCTTAATACGTTATACAATCGTATTAAATTACAACAACTTCAATTGTTATGACAATTTGAATTGCAGTCGAGTCTCTTGCTTTACAATACCTCTCTATCTGTCTTCTCGGCTTCTCGTTTCGACCTCCACCAGAGTATATCTGTGTTTATCGACATTCATCGGTAATGGTCCAAATCTGTAAGAAAATAACCAACTTTCTATCTTTCACCGACGTATTCGGTATATATTGACATTCACCGGAGATTTTCAACATTTGCCATTTTCGGTCTTTCACGCTAACATATATAAGTATATTAAGATTTGGCAATAATTTCAAACAAACATTAAACAAAATAACAATAAAAATTTTAAAAAAGAGAAAAATCTGAAAGGTTTCAGATTTTACCCATCGCACAAAAGAGCCCTTTTAAAGTTTAATATGGTTTATCACAAGATGTTATTGATAAAGACGGCCCAGATGGAATGTCGAAGCATTTGATAGGTTATTAGATGAATATTCATTTATACTAATATAATGTTGCATATCTTCTGTATATTTAAAAAGAGAAAATTATATAATGTAATCCTATAAAAATATAAATGTTAATTCTATAAAAATGTTTAAAATATTGTTTTAATTAGATATATCGTGAATTGAATGCAATTATATATAAATCAATCAAATTAAAAAGTAGAAAGATAATATTCTTTAGAACTGTTCCAATGCTTTTAAAGAGTTTAGTTTGTTAATTAACGCAAAAAATAATACATTACAATTTTTTTGAATGAGAGCGGATTCGAATTAAAGTAATACAACTCAAAGTCGTGTTTCGCTCTTACTGAGCCCATTCGGGCCTCATAATGTTAAATAAAGCTAATATTAAATTTAACAATTAAATAAATAATAATAAATAAATTTTTATACTATTTAATAATCTATATATATGTAATAATAAAATTCCATAGTCAAAAATACACTTAAAATTCTAACTATATGTTCTTTTCATTTTTAATGGCGATGGTCTCTTATTTGAAAGTACTTGGAATTAAATCCACAGCCCCGTAGTCAAGTTGTTTTTTGACATCACTTTTTTGAATTTTCAGTTTTACATTACTTTCATTACTTACATTAACTCTTGTTACCTTACACATCTTATCATCATTAAACTTCATAATATAAGACTTATTACCTTCATTAACTATTATACCTTTAGACACATTATTTTCATTAGATATATTATTTTCATCAACACTTATTACCTCAAAGATATTACTTCTAGGTTTTGTCTTAATTGATGGCATTACATTACTGTTTTTTTTTTTCAAGTACTTGATCAAGTTGTATATGCAAAGAAACTTTGTTATTTACATTCACAGAATTTGAAATGTTTTCATTTCTTTGAGTTACCACTAAATTAATACAATCAATTTTTAATTCAAATAATTTACATTCATTTAAACCCAAACGAACATAATCTAAATTAGTATCTAACACTAACAAGTTAATTAGTTTAATAATATTTCCAATTTTCATTTGTAATCTACACATTTTATCAATAGAAAAATTTCCTTTAGTTTGCCTAATTTTAATACCTTTTACCGTTTGAATTTTTTACTGTAAATTCTTAGCAGATTTTTCTGAGATGATAGACAATGTCGCACCAGTGTCCACGACACAGTCGACTGATCTGCCATGGCATAAAAATCCCTTAATTCCTTATTGTCAAATTCCCGAAGAATCAGGCCCCGAATTTTTGTTTTCCACATTAGAATTAGTTTCAGTTTCGTTGTTATCATTTCAGAATGGGCAGATTTGAGCCCAGTGATAACATTTGGTATGCCTTTTTTGGTACATATTCTACAAAAAAAAAAAATAGTTACATCTTGTGATCGATCATGCCACAAGATATGTCTGGGCTTTTCCGTCTGAAAGTGCAACTACAGAAACTTATGCTAATATTTTGAAACAAATTTTCCAAATCCAAGTCTCCAAAAAATTCCTTAGTGACAGCAATGCCGCATTCACCTGCAATAGATTCAAAAATTTCTTACAAATTATAATGTAAAACAACTTCTAACTACTGCCCATCACCCCCAGACAAATGGTAAAGTAGAGCGAGTGAACCAAACCCTAGTAACCCGTTTAAGATGTAAAGTGAATTCTACATCATGGAAAGTTCCATGGACGAAAATTTTGGATCAAGTTATTAGTGAATATAATAATTCCCCTTATTCGGTAACTAAATTCACCCTTGCATAACTTTTACTAGGAAAACGTCCTTTCGATTCTCCCGTAAATCAAAATACTTACCCTCCGGTTGACATAGCGAGAAAATTATTTAACGAGAGAACTATTGAATATCATAAAAGGAATAAAAGGCGTTATGACATAAAATTTGCAGATGTAGAATTTCAACCTGGTGATCTAGTTTTATTTGATAAACTTGAATTTCCGAATACACGTAAATTGACAGCTTCCTATTCTGGACCATACCAAATTGTCAAAAAATTATCTGAGGTTGATTATGAAATTGATAAAAAGAATTACCACACAAAGAAACCTACTGATATTGTCTAAGACTACGACACTACAAAGACCCAGAAAATTTTAAATTACATCACCAATAGGTGACACATCTTCCTTTTGGTAAACGCTCAAGTGGAGTTGCTACTAAAGGAAACTAGAACACCTCTAATTATTTAATGTCTAATTTTCTGCGTTATAAATTTTTGGTGTGTTGTTTTGTATCTTTGTATTTATTTTGTATTTATGTGTTAATTTTTTGGCAACGACATTAATGGTAATTATAAAATACTATTGAAGTTGAAAATTATGTTGAACGACAATGCAGTATATGACATAAATGTCATTGTCGATAGTAAAAGATAAAATACCAGTAAAATTATTGTGTAAAATGTAAGTAAGTAATTATTGTATAAAATTATTGTGTATTAAAATAAGGTGTTTTATATGAATAAGTAGTCATTATGAAATACTGTAAACAAGCTTAAAGTCAAAAGGAAATGTTAATAAATTAGTCAACTATTGCAATTGTCAATGATATGAAGAAAAAAAAAATAGAGGAATACCTCACCTCAAATAAAAAATTTTAATATTAAAGCCACGGCGAACTGCAAATGAAAGATTTGTAAAATACGAACTGCTCTAATGTTTTGCAGCAATCTCTAAAGACGTGGATCCAGAACTGAAACTGTTCTCGAGAAATGTTTTCCCAATACTGCATGCATAATGTTATTTTTCTTTATTTTCTATAAATATCAATATATTAAGGTATATTATTTACAATTTTAAATATTGATAGTATTATTGACTGTGTTATAGTGAAACTGTCTATTTAAGATTAATATTATTGTAACTCGAATTTTGGATGCGAGTTCTTCAAACAAATTAAGCAATTATTTAAAATAATTTTCTAGCTGTTCTCGCGCTTTTTCACTATCTGGAATGTCTTGTAGTCGAGACGCCCCGCTTCAAGCCTTTTCAGATGGGGGGAATATTTTGTAATAATAAAATTCCATAGTCAAAAATGTACTTAAAATTCTAACTGTATGTTCTTTTCATTTTAATGGCGACGGTCTCTTATTTGAAAGTACGTGGAATTAAATCCACAGCCCCGTAGTCAAGTTGTTTTTCCCGCCTTTTCTACACGTACAGTTATAGAATGTTCTGGATGTATTTAAAGCGAACTGGAATGGCTGATGAGGCTGACGTCATTTCTTGGAAGCTCCGCCTTTCCAGAGGCTGTAAAAGAACTCGCAAAGGAATATCGGGGTCTTTTCTTTAATGTAACGATGCAGCAAACTTCATACAAAAAGTTATTAGTAGTTCTTTTTTATTTACTCCGGAGATCTGATTTTTGTAACTGCTATTTCTCTTGAATAATAATAAATGGATCCTGTTTTTTAAACATATCTTCTGATACTTAGTTATTAGTAGTTCTTTTTTATTTACTCCAGAGATCTGATTTTTGTAACTGCTATTTCTCCTGAATAATAATAAATGGATCCTGTTTTTTAAACATATCTTCTGCTACTTCAACTACGTCTATGATTCTTCACCAATCTATTTATTCCGGGCAAAAGCTGTTACATCATATATATATATATATAAAGAAGAATGAATATATATATAAAGAAGAATGACTGTGGGTTTGTTAGTTCGCGGTTAAACTCAATCACTACTATACCTATCTTCTCCAAATGTTTTACAGTTCTTTTCTGGCTCCTAGAAAAGGTCGTCGTCTTTTTTTTTCCAAAAAAATAAAAGCAGCTAAAATCAGAGATATTAATTAAAAACTCTGAAAACATTAATTTTCACCCTCATTTTTCAAAGTGGCAAGCGTCTCGAAAAAAATCTGCTTTATTTCGAGAAGTGTTGCCACTGATCGCTTTCAAACCGTAGAGTTTGTTAATAAAAATTTCTAAATTTTAAAATGAAATAAAAACAGCATTGTCAAACATTAGGTACATAATTTCCGAATCCAAAAATTCGTGGGAAGCCAGTTTGAATATTCCCATCTTCGTACGGTTTTAATACAGCCGAAATATTAATTAAAAACTCTGAATACACTAACAATTTCGCGCGTTGGAGATAAAAATGCTTTATTTCGAAAGTGTTGCTTACTGCTCGCTTTCAAATCGTACAGTTTGTTAATCAAAAATTTGTAAGTTTTACAAAATCTATGAATATAAAGAAGAATGTCTGTTTGTTTTTTGTTCGCGTTATTGATTTCTGATCAGTTATGTTCAATTTCTTGCCACATTTAATCGACTAAAGTTGAATATACGTGAAATATTCGATGGAACTTCAGCTTTTACGACCATTTGATTAGAAAGACAAAAATCATTAAAAACTGCGTGCCGTTGTTGTTGATACAATTAGTTAATTTTTCTATCAAAATTTTTATGTGGGTTCCATATTGCATCAGACTGAAAAATGTATGACTATGAATCATATTTTTTGCATCGTTATTTGAGAAGGATTACAGTGGTATCGTTCTCTCTCTTGTTAGATGCATTAGTCTCAATCTAACTTAACCGTCATCGGGTATTTCCGCTAGTATGAAAATAAAGCTCAAACGAATGTGGATTGTTTATTTTAATCTTTTATTTTACAATTATCTGAAATTTTACGCAGCAATGAGCAGCAAATAAATCAATTCAATTTAACAAAATAAATCAATTAAAGAATTAAATTAAAAATTTAATTTTACACAATTTTTTGAAAAACAACATTATTAAGTATTAATCATAATGTCTAAAACGGGGTACAGTAATGTCTATATTAATAATAATGCCTAAACGGTCTAAAAATAATGTCTATAAATGGGGACCAATTTAATGCAAAAAAACAAGAGTACCTGAACGCTTTCAGGCTTTATATTACGCCCCAGTGAGCTTTCTTTTATTTACAAACACACGCACGTTTCGAGAGCATTTGGGCTGAAATATCTGAAAACAGTCTATCTTTAGAATTTTCGATGGACAGTCTCGCGACCTGGAGATAAAAATGCTTTTTCCCGTACAATGTTGCCATTGCTGGCTGTGAAATCGTTGAGTTTGTTAATCAAATATTAGTTAAAGGTTTACAAAATATGGAATAGATAGTAACACAAATTCGAAATTCAAAATTCGTTCAGGTGACTGTGTTCGGGTGGCAGATTAAGTTATTCAAAATTTGATGGCTCTAGGTACCGTCGTTTCTTCGTAATGCGAGAAACATACACACATTCATACAGATTCTTCATGATTTAATTTCTTTGAATACAATACGGGGCGATGATATTTGGCGGCAACAATTTAAAGTGATTCCCTGTTTATAGCGAACACGAATTTTTACCCTACCTTTTCCTAATATAAGATAACCGTGTGAGAAGAAGATCATATCTTTGTTTCTAGAAATTCAGTGAGATTTTTTTAACGAACTTTATTCCCAAAAAAAATTTGAATTACTAATTATTAAATAGTACCCAGTTACTAAATAATATTTTATTCACCAAAGAAAATATTAAGTGTATCATGGTGAAACAATCTCAAAATAATTTAAAAGTAGAGAAGTTTTTCCGATACTTTAAATGTTTAAAATACGTAAGCGAAATAGCACTTTTAATTTAACATTTCATTTACTCAAAATCCAGTCAAAAGGTTTGGAATTATAAAAATGTAATTTTATTACCAACCAGAAAAACTGTCAGTAAAGAGAAAAAGACTTATTGAACTCTTAATACATTTTGCAATCGTAATTCACAATAAAAACAGCAATTATTTCCATATTTTTTTTTCTTCTAATTGGTTTCTTTGCCGGGAATGCAGCAGTCAGCACAAGAATTATTTCTTTTTTTAGGAATATTGATTTCGAAGGAATAATCAATTAATATGTAAGATTATAGAAAATTTTCTTCTTAGAAAAATGCTTTTTTCCGCAAATAAAGCGTAATTGAACACAAATGAGAAATCGTGAACATAATATAACACTCGTATAACGGCAACGGAAGATGTTTTCGATTTTCAGTTTAAAGCTAATGAGTTTATTTTATTTTGACATCTCTTGTGATAGGATTTTCTCTACTTGTCAAAAAACGCAGACGTATTAAATCGCCTCTGACAGTAGCATTTACTCAAAATCCAGTCAAAAGGCTGGGGGAAGAAAAGGGAAACAAATAACAAACATCTAAGTTGTTGAGTCTATTTTGTTAGATCCCATAAGTTGTTACGAAGAGAATTGCATCCAATGTACATTTTCGTATTGCGACACATGTAAATGATGCTATTAATTTTTACATTTGCTTGAGATTCTCATGAAGATCTGCATTATTTATTGTCTTTTCTAAAGTAGGGGTGGCTTTCAAATTCACAAGTTTTTTACTACTCCAGTTACCTTTATTTCTGAAACAACGTCTGAGAAAATTAAATGCAGATAGCAAAAAGAGTTGTAATGAGATCTGGCTTGCATATTTTTTTAGACCAGTGAACGTACATTATGAAATCGGGAAAGCCTACATGTTTCATAATTTATTTCAGTTTCTTTAATTTTTGTTTGAATCACTTAGAAGGGAATCTTATGTTAACTAGCCAGTTATTTATAATTTTATTTACCAGAATGCAAACGAAAAGCGAGTATTTAAACTAAGTGTGATGTTCTCATTCTCTCCACACATATGAACCTTGTGAGTTCTTCACACACCCACTTTTGACACATATTCTCGACGCAAAAAAATGAACTACACACTCATTGCAAAGTAACAAAAAATATATTAAAATATTTTTTACCTAATATATCAATTTTTAGAGTCACCTTAAACATCTCTACTTTTTTCGCATGATGTCACGTTGCCAGATTCCCCTTTCTTTTCGGATCGCGGTGGCCGGGCTTGCCGGCAGGGCACCGTTTCGAACCTCAATGTCAAGTATATACCGTAAATTGAGCATATACATGACACTGAGGTTCTCTGGATTTGAGAAAGAATTTTTTCTGACATCGCTTGTGAGCGACATTGTTAGTAGTTTCCTCGCAGGTCTGATAGTTGTAATTATCCGGCTTTGCGGTCTGTCGCTTAGAACACTGAAATTCTGAAGCGCCGGTAGAAGTATGTGAGTTTAGAGCTTCTAGTAGTATATATACTTGTAGTCCTCGACACTATTCAACGTTTCATTTAATTTAAACTCTTCTACTTTATATTGCATCACTACGAGTTGGGTAAAATATAACACAGGTGAGTGCTCTTAAGTTCTAATTTATGTTTAAATAAAAATGTCAGTTTAACCTTCTGAAAGTTTTATCTTTGTTCTCAGGGATAGTGATAATCTGCTTCACCTCTGCTAGGGCTTTTAGATTAAAATAGCGTCAATATCTCAAATGTAGCTCTAGAACTTTACCATTTAAATGAGCAACCAAGCAGTAAATTGTTCTTCGTAATTTATTTGCATTTGGGGATTTTATTTAATTTTGTAGTCGTATGTTTTAAACTTAACTACCTTTCTTTCGTATTTTACGAATTCTTTTAGATATTTTAAACTGAATTTTTTATTGAACCGTTTACATAATATAAATTTAGTTATATTTATTGGAATTACCTGCCATCTTTATTGAAGCGAAATGACCTTGTAGAGTTATTAAGTTTTTCTGAAGAAGGAAACATGAAAAGTGTGCAATGCCATCGCCAGGACTCTGAATTTCTGGAATACACGTCAAGTGTGCTACCGTTACACCATGAAGGCATGCAAAAACGAGAGAGAAAATCCGTTATATTCTCCCTCTTTTAAAGCGCGCCTGGCAATTAGGAGATCCAGCTGCCAAATCCTGGTCGTGAACAATCATCATCCACCAATATTAGTTCAAATGCTACTGTAAAAACATTAGGTTATTTTTCTTAAGCAGGATAGACGGGAAATATGTGCAATGCCCTCGCCAGGACTCGAACCTAGACCTCTCGAATATGTGTTGAGTGTGCTACCGTTACACCACGAAGGCATGCAGAAACGAGAGAGAAAATACGTTATATACTCCCCCTTTTAAAAGGCGACTGGGGATTAGATGATCCAGCCGCCAAATCCTGGTCGTGAACAATCATCACCCACCAATATTAGTTCGCGCGCTACTATAGATACATTAGGTTATTTTCTGAAGCAGAAGAGACGTGAAATATGTGCAATGCCCTCGCCAGGACTAGAAACTAGACCTTTCGAATACGCGCCGAATGTGCTACTGTTACACAACTCAGGCATGCAGAAAGGAGGAAGAAAATACGTTATAAAAATTACATTTGAGGAAGGATTTTGTTTTGAAATTTCGGAAATGTATTAGTTTCATAATACGATCTGCACTGAAATAGCTAGATGACTCGACCTCATCGCTAGATGACTCCCCTCAGTTAAAAAAAATCTGAAGTGATGACACCTTTCAAGGTTGTTTATTTATATCATTTTTTGTGAATTATAACATTCTTGCTATGGTCGTTGTATTGGATGAGCTAGTTTAATTCTGTCTATTTACTTCTCTTCGGTTGGAATATTTACACCGCAGTTAGCACATCGAAGCTTTAGGTCATTAATTTCTATGAGTTTCGAATGAACCCTAGCAGAAAGGCATATAGCATACCTTGCAACATACTTAATGTTTTTTCTGCTGTCAATAAAACCTGAAAAGAAAATGCAGGACAATAATAACTCTAAAAAGACAGTTTTTCTGCAGTAGGACAAAGTAAGTCCCACAAAATGCTTTGCAACAGCACTAAAATTACTTTAGTGAAGGAAATTGCTGCAGTAAAATCTTTCCCGTTAAGCTATGTTCCTTTACTGAAGCCATTCAGAGCAATTAGCCAATTCCGTGTCCAAGTGAGAAGGGTTTTTTCCCTTGACACTAATGTCTCAGTTAGCCGCTGTTGGCACTTAGTAGTTGACGTTTATTTATCTAAGTTAACTCAGATGTTCCTTTCGTAGGAATCTTGCATAAGAATTATCAAGTTAGAACTGAAAACAAATAAACAAAAGCAGGTAAAACGAAAAAAGTGTTTGTTTTAAGAAACTAAAATAATATTTTGATGCACTTCTGAATATCCGTTCCAGTAGCTGTTACGAGGATTCTAATTTCACGTGATTTCTGTGAACCAGTCAACAGAAGAGAGGATAGAATTTTTCAGCATGAAAATATTATGCGATCAAGGAAGGGCCAGAAGCCGCGGGTGTGGATACGTTCGATGTCACCTGAACAAGTATGGCTCTTGCTTATTGCAGGAAATCTTGAATTTAATTTGTAACTGATAGTGCAAATGCATTCATTCCTAAAATTCGATTTTCAAAGATTTCAATCACAATTAAAACAAATTTCTACCTACTTCTTGAATTTATCGCCATTTGCAAAAGCTCCTTAAAAAGTATTTCATTACGAAGTCGTCTAATACCGAAAAGGGCATCCAATAAAGAAAGGAATTACTTATTCACTGCATTAAATAACTAATAAATAACACATTTTAATTAATGGTTTATCCACGTTTATTGGTCATGTACATTTTCGAATGTTATCTAGACATTAGAAACCAAAGATTTTTTATTTTATTACATTCTACATGGATGTGTACACTTGATCTCAGAATTTAAAAAAAAATTAGAAGAGTCCATAATTTTTTGCACATATTAATCTGTGATTTCAAGCCTTGATTAGACTCCTAACTACGTTAAATTTTAAAATATTACTAGTACATAACATATTTTCCAGTTTTAACAAACGAATAGGATGTCGGATCGGAGTATGCTAATGATTTCAGAGTGATTCGATCGTTAGCAACCGCGTGAAAAGTGAATCAATATCCGCTAACAATTGCTCAGTGGCATGGTATTCTACCACAGTATCCTAAATTCATTCCTAAGTTACACTGAGGCAAATAATTGATATTGAATGCATGCATTTAATGACTTCTTTATCAGAATATTTAAGAACTAGATTTGTCTATTATATAAGCATTAGTTATCACAACTAAAAACTTTCAGAGACAGTTTTTTAAAAATAAATTCTTATTAATACTTACTAGTGTGCAAAATTAATTATATTTGTGGTATTCGACTGCAGACAGAGAAAAGAAGTTGTACTTAATCTGTAATTCACTAATTCTGACTAACATGTTTTTCACTTATGTTTCTTTTATATGTGATAAAATAATACAGAACTGTCTTATGAAAAGTAAATTTTAAGTCAAATATTTCCTGCTTATTTCAAGCAACACATCGATTTTTTTAAATTTAAAACCTTAAAATGTTTAATTTCTTTTATTATTTTATATTTTTGTCATAGATTGCATGTTTTCAATTAAGCACTCTTATTATATTAGTCGTAAAACATTGTGCAACAAATGTAGAAACGTCATTTATTATTCGATAAACTTTCCTACAGAAAGCATGCAGTACTCTTAGTTTACTAATCATAAGTCACGAAATGCGTATTCATTTCATCAACTGAATATGGTTTTCCCCTTTAATTATATGATTTCTTATTGTAACAAATGTTCTAAATACATGGTTGTTGATAAATATCAAAATAAAATTCCAGAAGAACCATATTAATTTAGTTGACGATCCACATTTAAATTTTAAAAAAATACTCATTCCATCCAAATAAATAAAAGCTCATTCCATCCAGATAAGACCTTCATTGAGACACTTAGCAACAAAATATGCAGTTTAGTCAAAACGTTAAGTCACCAAATAACAGTCTCGCTCCATGAATGAAGTTTCCGTTGAAGAAGACATGTTAGGAACAAAACTCGTATACAAGGAAACTGAAGAAAACGGAATGTGTTTTCGATAAAGCTGATGATTTATAAAAATCTCAAATGTTGGATTTTAATTCAGTAGAAAAAAATAAATGATCATGGCGGAAGAAGTCTGCTAAATGAGACCTATGCCATTCTTGCGACTAAATGGTGGGCGTTTCCCTTTTCTTTTTCTAAGATTTGAGAACGAGACCGGATTCGAACGCGCTCGGAGTAGCGTCAAGGGGGAGAAACCCTCTGGTTTAGAAAAGCAGCTAAATGTTATTATGAAAGATGACTGCCTTAAAATGTTTAATACCAGTCTTGTAAATAGTATGTAATTTACTTTTTCCTTTGAATAAAATATATGTAAAGAGAAATTTGCTTGTTACTGTGAAGAAGCGTTTGTTGGAGTATATGGCGTTACGAACACTGAAGACACATGACATAGGAAAATATTAGTTTTTGTAATAATGCATGCGACAAGACCATTGGTGAAGCAAATCCGTCTGCAGGTATTTAGGATGCAGAGATACGCAATTTAATAGTGATAAAGTTTACAGGTTTTAGAGGATACAATTAGTATCAATAACGTAACAGCCCATCACATTGACTAAAATCGTCATGTTAGGGATATAGGGATAATTTCACGAAGAGTTGTGATCACGTAACATTTCATCTTCAATAAAAGCATATCTGATTCTTTAAATATGGAGATGTGTACATACGATGTCATATCTTAGGATTGCAAACCGCAAAAGGTGTTTGAGAGAGTGCTGAATTTCAACCGCAAACTGAATTGTTTATCAGAGACCAGCAATTACCTTCAGTAACTTTTGCAGTAGTCTAAATACAGTGGATGAAGTGGTATAAGGTATAGAAAAGGAAAAAGCTATTGTCATTAATATCTGATAACAAGTGTAAAAATTAAATATATTTATGGCCATCATCTATGTTATTTATTCCAGAAATCTAGTATTATAAAGCACACTTTTCCCAACTGTATGAAATAACAGAAATTCTTTACGACTAAAACAAAGTAATTGGAAGACAAACACGCCAGAGTAAAATTTAAAATCAGACACGAAAGCAAATTTAGATTAATTCAACATCTAAGTCAATCAAAGGCTTATTTTCTACTTAATTTTTAAATAAACAAAAGTGGCCTTTATAAGAGACTGAAAGTGATAAAGGAAATAAATAAACGTTAGGCTGTTTTCGAGACGTTTTGGTGTAAAGTGATGCGTATGATGTAAACTCTGACGCCAAATATGGTGAAAAATAAGATTAATAAAATTAAGTTTTCCGAAAGAGTGCAAAAAAGAACTAGGAGAAAAAGTTCTAGTAAACTGATTAAATATTTTATGCAAACACGAAAAGAGATTCTCACGTCCTTTTTGATATTTATTGGACTCCGTTTGTTATAAATTACTCTTTTTTTTTTACTAAAACTGTATTTAAGAGCTCGAAAAGTATCAGAAAATGTCAAAAAATCTTCTACAGGCTTTATTAGTGTGCAAACAACCTTTCCGTTTAGTATGATGAAAAAGAACATCATTGGCAAATTTATGTCCAATATAAGTATTCTTGAAGCCAAGAGAGAAGATTAGATTTACAAAACTCATTGAGAGATTTTTTGGTCATTACTATCCACGCGGTATTTAGGATTTGTTAGAACTGGTGCATAACTTCCTTAACAGTTCCATCACAATTGTATAGTTAGATTTTTAATCTGCAGGATTAAGGAATTATGCATATATGTAAAGAAAAAAGTGTTTTTATGTTCAGTCACTATTATAGCTATCGTCACCAATCTTTCTACAATTCTTTTCTGGGTTTTGGAAAAGATCAACATCCACCAAAAATAGGTAGCTGAAATCACAGATATTAATTAAAAACTCGGAAAAACGATACATTTCGTCCTCATTTTTCCGAATGGCAACAGTCTCGCAGCTGGAGATGAAAATCTGCTTTATTTCCAACGTTGTTGCCACTGCTCACTTTCAAATCCTAGAGTTTGTTAATGAAAAATTTCTATATTTTACAATAATAGCATTGCCATAGAAATCAAAATAGCATTGCCAAACATTAAATACATTATTCCCGATTCCAAAGTCGTGGGAAGCCATTTCGACTATTTCCATCTTCGTATGACTTTAATCAGCCGAAATATTAATTAAAAACTCTGAAAGTGATAATTTTCAAATTCATTTTTCTGAGTGACAACAGTCTCGCGCGTTGGATATAAAAATGCTTTATTTCGAAAAAAGTGTCGCTACTGCTCTCTTTCAAATCGTAGAGTTTGTTAATCAAAATTTTGTTCGTTTTACAAAATGTATACATATAAAAGAAGAATGTATTTTTGTGTATTCGTTTGTTTCTTCGCGTTATTGGTTTCTGATCAATTATGATAAATTCTTTGTCACATTTAATCAACTAAAATTTAATATAGGTGAAATATTGGATGGAACTTGAGCTTTTACGACCATTTGATTAGAAAGACGAAAATAATTTAAAACTGCGTGCCATTGTTGCTGATATAGTGAGAGAATTAGTTTATTTTTCTATAGAAATTTTGTATGCTTGTTTCATATTGCATCATATAGAAAAATGTATTACTCTATATCGTATTTTTTGCATCGTTATTAAAGAAGGATTACAGCGGTTTCGTTCTCTCTGCTGTTAGATGCATTACTCTTAATCTAACTTAACTGGCATCGGGGAGTTCCGCTACTATTATTATATAATTAATATATAAATTCTAACTGTTTAAGAGAAACTGCTTCCAAATGCTTGCAATTTTTATGAAAAACTACTGATTTCAAATGACATCCATTTTCAAGAAAAAAATATCTGCCAGGTTAAAGTTTGCAAATTCAAGATTTTACATTATAGCTTTGACTTTCAGAGAGGAGTGTAGCATAATTTTTTAAATCATAAAATATTTAGGAAATAAAAATACGAAATTCTAGAAATATTTCTCTTTTGTTTTTAAATAAACCTAATATTTATTGTTACCCTATCAGGACTACTATTTCTTCGTAACTATCTTGCAAATATGTAGGTGTCCTGAATAGAACAGTGAGTTTACTGAAAAACTATGTCCTAAGTTTTCAGTAAACTCACTGTTTACTGAAAACTTAGGACGCTGTAGAAGCGATGACAAGGAAAGGAAGGGTTTAATTACCCTTTTATTCTTCACAAATTACAGCCGCTCCCGCACTTCGGGATACAGAAACCAACACTTGTGGTCTGAACATAAAAATTAGAACTACAAACTAACTAAATTTAAATAAGAGCTAAACTCAAAATACTTTACAAAGGCTAATAACACTAAGATTGGCTTTTTATATCTTTACGTAGGTAGTACGTAGAAAGCGGGAAAAACTATAATACGTCTTCAATATCAAGAGGACTAAACCTCTGGCTTTAAAGGCGGACAGCAAGTGACTGAAAGCGTGCGTGAAGTTAAAGTGGCGAGAAGTATCTCTCTCTCTCTCTCTTCATGGCGAAAAGCCACAAATTAAATACTTAAAATTTTGCAAGCGCAATTTGCATAAATAAAACGAACACGTTTATTCTGGCCGGAAGTGGAAAGTAAGAGTGGACAGTCAAGTTTTATAATAAAATAAACGGTTATAATATTTAAGATCCTTATAACCGAAACATAAAATTCTGCCTTTACGGTTGAATATAATTAAAATCTAACTCGAAATTAACTTCTAGATTTAAAAATTTTGACGCTTCTTTCAAGCTTTCTTTCTTTAAATTCAGACAGTTTAAACAGAAGGATATCGAAATATTAGAAAAATATAAATATTTGAACGCGATTTTATGCGGAAATTCACAAGAGAGATTGCAGTCTAGGTGTTACTACTAAATTTCAGAATCATCATTTTGTTTTATTTTGGATATAGATGATAATATTGGAATCACGTAGAGTTGAAATTCTGATGCTCATATTACAAGCATATTTTATTTATCGTACATGTGACATAAACAACGCTTGTAACAAAAGAAGAGCAGATAACAGAGATTTATGAATTTTTCATGTCTTAAATGATAAAAACCCACTTTTATAACATGAAAGATAAATAAAGTGATTGGCACTGTTTATTTATTTACTGGAAAAAATGCACAATTTTATATTTCAGTACTCTACTTATAAAGGATTGGAATCACTAACAACTTTTTGAGCTACAAAAAAAAATTAGATGCATTAAAAAGTTAAGACTTAGTGAGCATTTAGAATGCAGAAAATGGGAGAAATGAAATTTATACTGAGTGTGCTTTTTAGTTTACAAAGTAAGGATAGAGCCTTTTAATTTTCTCATTTTAAGTCATTTTAGATGATTTTTCTTAGTTTTAGTTTTAGAATTAACTAGTTTTAGTTTTAGAATTTTAGAAATTATAATTAAATAGATTTTTTCAGAAATTCAGGTAAAACGTAGCATAATTACGTTATTTTGACACCCTGAAAGTTTCCAAGAACAAACAGTTGTCAGTAATACTTATAATCTCAAATAAGTAAGAAAGTTTATTGGAACAGTCTCAGTCATTATTTCGATTGGCAGTATCTCAGCTCTTAATATTAATAGACTGAATTTCTTACCCGAGGCATTCATCCACAGTCCCATAAATGTCTGAATAAGAAAAGAGTTCTGTAAAATCAATTACACATTTTATTTTTCAAAATACTGAAATTCTACTAATTTTTAATGTAAATCCGCAATTTCCCGAAAATTAAGTTGAAAATTTTTAGAAAACAATTCTGCATTTTTTAAACAATGCATTCAAAAACACTAAAAAAGTCATATTTTCAAAGCTAGTATAAAGCTAACTTTCAGAAGTATTCAATATGCCCTTGAGCCAAAGCAAAGGCTCTCTGCTGACATGAAGTCGAGAAGCCTATAGTTCTGCGAGCGGATATAAACGATATCATGTATTAATATTTTGCATATATATAACAAACGCGAAAACAAGCTTTTAAAGACATTCAATAGAAATTCAGTTGTTTAGTTCTCTAATGTAAAATACATTATGCTTTTAGATTTTGCATTTTCATCATTATTTTAATTCTGATAAACGTTTGGTGCGAGAAGTACAATATTTTAGTATGCATCTTGCACAGCGAACAGAATCTGATTTTAGTTAATCACAATACAGTGTTTCCTATCTCGACTGCTGTTATGTTTTGAATTTTAATTCATGCTTCTAACATATATAGAATTCCTTTATAAACAGGTCATGAAATCATATTAAATGCTTTGTGAATGGAACTAACTTAAGAGAAATTAAACTCGTAATTCATCAAACGCATTTGGAGAATTCAAAGCCCACGTACTGCAATCATAGATCTGGGAACCAACTAGTTCTACCAAATGAATTGATTGCTCGGTCTTCTCTAAGTCAAAACTAATTACCAATGGGTATTGGTTCTGGAGATATTGTGTAATCAAGGACAGTGATCCTAATGCTAACGATATATCATATTTGGCGAATATCGTTTCGTGATATGAGTGTTCGGATACATTGATTATTAACATTCTCTGACACGGCACGAAAGTATAGAATCAATATTGAATAACACTCAGGAATTAGAACTGTATCTGAAATACCCGCAACCAGTTTGGCACGCAAGAATTCAATCACACAAGGTCAGTAAATTGTTTTCCTAGATGCAATCACTAAATCTGCTTTGGAAAGGAATGTCACATATATTGTTCCAACAATAGTTAGAAAATATGCTTCATGTTAAGAACGATTTAAAATTTAAAATAACCCAAACCGTCTTGGTACATGATTTAAGGAAAATGAATATTTTTTAAACTAGAAATGACGGTAGATCATACCAGATGATTTATGCTGTCATAAAGTGGCAATTGAGGTTTCGCCTTATTTGCATTTTATGTAGGAGCTTCAGAAAGCATTTTATGCTGCACGTTTGCGTTAAAGTACACCATTAGGAATGAATGATAGTATAAAACGTGATTTTGATTTGCAAAATTTCTGGTTAAAGTACATGATATGAGTGTAATTGCATGAGAATACAATATTAGATTTTTCTATGCTACACATTTAGCAATAAACATCAATGACAATTTATTTTAAAATGATAGACCTGCCCTTTTTGGAATGGTGCGAATCTTACTTCTTAAGTTCCTACGTGACAATTGGTTTGAAACCATTCTAAGCTTCATTCGACTGCATTTAAATTGAATTTCTTGAACATGTTGTCTAAAATGTAATACATCTCTGCTCACTGCTTAGAGGTCACATTTTATTGTGTCATGGCTCTTGTTTACAACAGATAAATTTATCAGCCTATATGTAATTATACAAACAAGAAAAAAATAAGGTATTTAAAAACGATTTTGCTTCTCCAGTGGAATTTAAACATCTACTGTGTTCTATCCTACGGAATATCGACCAAACGATAGCAAAAAAACTAGAACCTGGTGACATGTTTATGCGTTTCAGTGCTAGAACTATGTAATTATTCTTTACGTAAGGTTGGACATCCCTTACAATCTGTAGTGACATAAAATTATTTCCACGTACAATATTGATGGATGGAAGGACCAGATAATCCTTCCCATTAAATTACATATATATATATATATGAATGACCTTTATGAGAAGATATATTTCAAAGGTATATGTACTCCATAAATACATTGGAAAAAGGATGCGTAGATGCCTATCTTATAAGAATGCGCAACCTGATAGTAAATCAGGTTGCAGAACTATTTGAATTTTACATTTTTCTTTGATCTGAGAAATGTAATATTTGCTCTCGATAAAGCTATACTACATCTCGACACTAAATGTATGTAATAAGTCTCGATGGATTTTCTAGTAAATTTTCTCTGGAAGTTTCAATTTCAATATTTTGTTTTTCTGATTATTATTTTGACTACAAATAGTTTATTGTCTTGCTATATTTAGAGATTCAAACGGTTGTAGCACTTCCTCAATAAATAGAGATCATGTTCATTTCTTTCTTTCTTCAGAATAGCTATTATATTTTATTTAATATGATTACTTAGATATTATCTTTAATAAAATCATAATTTTTACATTTCAAGATATAAAACTTGGCTTCTAAAACATTTTTACAAATGGTATGATTCTATTATTTCTATCTGGAGAGTATTTCTTGTTAATACAATTCATGTTTTATTTTTACTGTACAGAGTTGTTATTGCGTTATGCAATATATGGATTACAATATTTTGAAATAGAATATCTCTGGTTTCCTAACAGAACCTTAAATACGTTAGTGACATATTTTCCTACAACATATGCTTACAAAAGTTTTTTAATTCTAGTTTAATAATAGAATATGTATTGTTGTAAATGTATGTAAAACATTTGCGTTTATTAGCTCAAAAGAACTAATAGGCTCTAAACGCTATTTTATGTCTCCCCTGTTAATGCGTTGTTTCATTTTTCATTCGAGTCTCTTGACATTCAGAAAAATGTGAACTGTTTATCTTTAAATATCTAATTAAGAACCATAAGATTTTCACTTTTCAAATATACAGAAGATATATAACGAAAGGGTGTGTGGTGTTGACTGTGTGTCTGTCCGGTTCTGATGGTACTGAAGACTGTGTCTTTCCTGCTATGCCTCTCCAAGGTATTTGTCGACGTAGCCAGAAGCCGTGATTCTCTCGAGCGGTGGTGCAGTAATGTGATGAATAGAGTCTTAACATAGAACAGCACAGTGGAAGACTACATTGTAATAGGAATCTATCCAAGTAATCCGGGTAATTTTTCTACATCGCCAAATACCTGCCTATCTAAATGAACTGTTAAGCAGGCTCAAATCATGTTATACCAGTCATTTGTATTTTTATAAGATGTATTACATTTTAGACAACATGTTCAAGAAATTCAATTTAAATGCAGTCGAATGAAGCTTACAATGGTTTCAAACCAACTGTCACGTAGGAACTTAAGAAGTAAGATTCGCACCATTTCAAAAAGGGCAGGTCTATCATTTTAAAATAAATTGTCATTGATGTCTATTGCTAAATGTGTAGCATAGAAAAATCTAATATTGTATTCTCATGCAATTACACTCATATCATGTACTTTAACCAGAAATTTTGCAAATCAAAATCACGTTTTATACTATAAAATACAAATATAAGTACATTTGTATGTTATCCATCGTATGATTTCATTAATGTGTCATAGTCTGACATGATATATTCATCCATTTTGGTAAATCTTAAGGAAAGTAACCGATTAAAACTTACGTTTTCAACTTAGTTCGATTTATACTTCTGCAGCAGAGAATATCGGTTGTACACGTACTACTTTTTTTAACTCTCTTTACTATTTTAAATGACATTCCAATTCTCCTAGAAACACCCTAATTTCAGACTCTTAATTAATTCTCTAATATTACATGCATGGCTAGTTTTATATCACATCCATTTATTGCTTTTCGAAGTTTTTGAATTTTTTCTAAACCTAAGATCTGCCATAATTTTTAATCTAACAAGCGATCATTCCATTTGGCCAACAGTATTTATTCATTTGTATGCCAAAGTTTTTCTTACAGTATTTATGCATTTCAACTGTTATTAAATCCAGATTTAGTCAATTAATTGTCTCAAGGTAGCTACTAAGTATTCAAGACATATTATGGTATTTATTACAGAACTGTAGAAATCACTGTTACTTCGTATTGCTTTTTATTCTCCAACCTCTCTCAAACTTTTCTTTCTTCAGCCTACTGCAATATTTCTATAAATTTTATAAATTTAATGCATCGGTTTTTAATTTTTGCAACATTTGGACGTAAATATTTTCATTAATATTGTCGAGAATATTAAAAGTCGTACAGTTTCTTCTAAATATTCAAGTCAAAGATGGAATCAAATACGATTAAGTCAAATGCTAACAATGGATAACCTAATATTACCACAGGATTAGAATTATGGAAAGAATGTTAGGCTATCTGTTAAGGAGGAAGATGTCATAGTAAAGAATAGTACTACAGGTCATAGTAGTACTACAGGAAACAGACTTGTAGTTACTTTACTCCTGGAGAAAGCCACGAAACTTCACATGACGCATGCCCATTCACAGGAGTTTGAACCCAAGTTGATCTGCTAGTGCTCAGTGGTTTCATTTACGATACGATTAGTGTATTTAATGTATTATTGGGCTGAACGCCGCGGTTTCTAGCATCAAACATTTAGCTGACTAAAAATACTCTAAAAGCTATTGAAGAAAAACAAGCATAATTTAAGCAGTAGGAAAAATTAGAAAATGCATGAGACTCTTTTTATTGCGACACTCACTCTATTTCGGTAAATTGGAAGCTACTTCACAGTTGAATCAAAGTTGTTAGTTGCACTCTTTCGCACAATAAATAACATAACACTTGGTTTTATATTTCGAGCTCTCATCATGAACCGTTACTTTCTTATGGTCACCAAAACACCTTACCAACGTGGAGGTGTCTGTTATATTCATGCTTTCGATCTTCCTTACTCTCCTTAGCTCTTTCAAGACGCTTTCTTTGTAACATTAAGAATAACGATGCCAAAATCCTTAATAAGAACACGTCAGAAGCTGTGAGCGCCTATTGGACAATCACTCTGTCTTCGCGTTTGGTCGTCGCTCTTGGTCAACCGCTACCTAATTGAAGTTCTGTCGGACTATGCTCACACATTCCTGCAAACATCGTCGACTGATAATATCGTATAGATCCAAATATCTAAGTATCCTGCGATTTCACTATCCTGATTTCTTTAGACCACGTGTGTCGACGGAACTACATTCGAATAGTTATTTTGTTTTAGCATTGAAAAATCCTCAGTTTTGTTTAGCCATTTATAATTGTTGGGGCTAAAGGCACAAAGTAAAGACCTCAAAATACTTAAAAATGATTATAACCTAATCGGTAGCTATCTAGACAAAAGCCAATCACTTGCAAAAGAGATGGTGTCAGTATTAGGAGAATGCACCGTAAAGGAGTACTCCAGGCAGACACCCTACTCAAACGATTTCTACTCAAAACCCATTTCGAGGATGACACAAAAATACAAGCATACGCAGATTACTCAAACCTAGCAGACAACCGAACAACCGTAGAAAGAAAGGCCGAAAAGGCACTCGTATTCTATCGGAAACGAGCAAACCATAAACTGAAACTGGGTATTGGAAAAGCTAAAATGATAATGCTCTCGTAACTGGTGTAAAACTGTAATGTTCATATTACTGAAACTAGTCCTCCAGACATACACAAAATTTGCCAAGTAAAAACTCAGATACATAAAATTGCCCTCTTAAAGATAATAGTTGCTTATTTAACAACATCAAATGCTGCTTTCAGGTTCTGCCTGGCGCCACACTTTTATATCTTAAAACATGCTCAAAAAGACAGATATGTCGCCTCATTCATTACAATTAAAACGTAATCTTTGAGAGAGATCTCCTTATGAATATCAATTGTTTGGAAAAGATCAGAAAACAGCTTAGCCACCACAGAAAGATTCAGAACATCCGCTGGACGAAAAGCTGTCCCAAGGCACAAACAGCGACAGTTTCACGGACGAATCAAGAATAAATATCGAAATGGGACATTCTTTGCGTTTGAAGAATACAACGAAATCTGTATTAAGTATTTGTAGGCTTATCAATTACTCAAATGTTTTTACAGTCCTTCTCCGTCAGAAAATTCGTGCTTTCTGACGTAGAACAAGAACAGAAGCGAACTTCTTCATTGATAGTATGAGCGTCTCGCATGCTTTAAATGAAAGAAGACATAAGATCACTCAAAGAAATTCTAACTACCTCCTACATTGATCACCCTCTCACAAATAACTATGTTCGGGGCACACAGGAGCCAAAGGCATCGAATGAACGGAAGGCCTTAGAAGTATCGAAAGGAAACATAAGGAAATCCTAGGAGTGTGGCAAGAAGAGGACACAGAGCAGCATACTTTTAGGATTTAACAGACAGTAAACACAAAAAGGATAAAAGCAAATCATCAATTCTGCACAAATCCCAGAAAGCTCCGCCTATATTACATTCGATTTCTGCAAAAAAAAGTAGCCCGCGCATGTGGATTAGAAATAAGCTAAGCCAGCGCTTTTGACCGCATCCTGGACTGCCCATGAACAGAAGATGTCCATCATAAGCACTGGAAACTTCCTCAGCTCTGCAGAGATTATTACAGCGTGAGGTGTATCAAAAAATCATAATGCAAGTCAATAAAGAGCGCTTCATCGTAGAGGTGGAAAATTAGCTGTAACAGGTAAAAGCCTGGTAAGACACAGACGTAGGTTACTTACCTGTTACTGAGATCGAATTACAAATGGTTGTAAACAGTACCTAAAAATACAGGCCAAGTTGTGATTAACATTTTCAATACTTTTCATAACAATTATTTTTATAACAATTATTTTTATAAATAACAGTGGTCCTACTAGGACGATTTTCCGGTTTACCGAATAGGTAAAACAGCGTGAAAGGATGCGGTTTAGCCGCCAGATTATTACTGCAGCAATAGGGATGATATCCCAGCCTTTTAATATGCTTAGTCTAAATTATGGAGCAAGTAAGAGTAAAAACAAAAAAATATCCGGATGCTTCACTTCAATACGCTGGAGTTTCTGCTAGTCAGCCATTGGCCTCCAAACGTTAATCATTTCTATACTTCTATTTTAAGGTATGGGCATACGCAGTTTCCTTCCAATCGGATACTCTTTCTTTTTGCGTCGATTTTCATGTTATATAACGTATTTAGGACTTATTCTACATTTAAAACCAGGAAAGGTGAATATCATACAAGAGAGTTCTTTGCGGTCTCTCTTTCTTTAAATAACACCCAAGCTCGTTAGTTTTAGAAACCTTGTTCGAAAAACAGTTACTTACTTTAGCGTTCCAGAAAGCATTTATCTTTTCATTCAAACTACAAATATAGTCCAATATATCTAAAGAACTGTATTATATTAAATCTGGAAATGTTAAAAAGTACAAAACTATAGAATTGAAGAAAAAGTTGCAAAATTAAAAAAAAATAACATCTTGGTTATAAGATTAATATTTCTCCTTTAATCCCTAAAATTAAGCAAAATTATTCCTACCAACCATTAATCTTTCAATCTATTAATTAAAAAGTCCTCTTGTCTTTAACAACCACATGAAGTAACTTTTATCCTAACTTTTCTTTTCCACTGAGCTATAAAAAGTATGCTATCCAATTACGCAGAGGAATTATTATTTTCTGTCTTTAAAGCATATAAAAAATATTACGAGAAATGCACTTTTTAATCTGCTTAGAAAATGCTGAAAGATTTTTCTTAAGCTAGGTACCATTAAAACAGGGTTTTTTAATCTCATGCCCGTATTATAAAAGCCATCGGATTAAAATCTTATATTTTCAATTTTGAAATGCCTGACGTCATTGCAGAAAATCGGAAGTTAAAAACGGGAATTTATATCGTACAAGACAAAGAGGAATTATATGAAAGCAAAGAATAAAATGTGAAGTAAACTTTTAAGAAAAAAATTGTTAAAAATAAATGCTCTATAATTACTATCTGCAGATCCTTTTAACAAACGTTTAATATTTTAAGAGTATGCATGTTTTATTTTAAGTTTACGCATAACAGCTTTATTTTTTGTTATAACGAAATGCAAATTTAAAGCTGAACCTTTGTAAAATGAAAGATTATAAAAGCTTTTCCTAATCTCAAATATACTTCATTTAGTTCTCTCATTTATCAGAATAGTCTATGCCGTCGTCGCTGGATAATCGCCCCAAAAATATATATCTAGTATTTAATGTAAAAATTAGAGGTAACAAAGACGTTAAAAAATTAATATACATAAAATAAAAAGAATGTTATACATTTATTTAAATTTACAATTCACAGACCATAATAAACTAAATTACAAGTAAATCTCCGCTGCTGAGAAATGCAGATGTTTATTTTTACACTGACAAATGGTACTGAATTTAATGTTTTAACTTCTTTTCTACATCTTTTATGCTAATTAGATTTCTTCACGAAATTTAGCAGGTTCAAAATAAAAATGTTAACAAAATTTAATGAATGGTTAGTTCTTAACTTAACTTATTAATACGAAGGCCAAATAAATTAACATTGATCAATAATGTGAGACACGGTTCAAAAACTAAACAAAATCATCAAATTTTTTCAACAAGTACATCAATTTCTAAGTAATATTTTGAATATTTTGTTCTGATTCAATTAACAATTTCACAAAAAATTAAAAAATATTAAATTTTTTAAACTAAAAAATTTAGAAAAATTAAAAAAGAATTAATAATGAGAGTTTAGATTTTATTTGATTAATTACAACAGACGTTGCAATGAAGCCCATCAGTTTGGGCCCATCAGTGACAGAGGGGAGGAAACCATTGAAATTGTTTATTGCTTGATATTTTGGATTGTCTCTTAAGACTTGATTTTTATAGTCATTACTGTTTGAGCCGACATGCTACTGAGCATCTAACTAAATTACGTGATTTGGTGCAAATGTATGAAAAAACGAGTTTGAAATTAACTTCGCAAAATGTCTTCTTTAAAAAGAATATCACCATTCCACACCGATTAAGATTTTTTTTCTCTGCGATGTATGTATATATTTGCATAAAGAATTGATTACCTTAATTTATATCTCAATGAAATAAAAAAAGGTTTATGTTTTAAGATGAACCGTTATATGAAAAAAGGGTTAACTTAACTTTAATATCAAATTTCAACTTTAATTTCTTCAGTATATGTATGCAGTCAAAAAACTGATATTTTATTCATAATTGCTGGCACTTATCTTACGCATCCCATACTAATTATGTCATTTCAACATTTAAGTGCAGCTATAAAAAAATTTTTGAGGATTTTAGGCACTTTATTAGAAGAACCTTAAAAAAATTTAAATGCGAGAAACATTTTAGATTAAAATAACTGGCAATAAATCAGCTCTATTAAATAAGCATTTCATTTAGTTGTAAAAAATATTTTTAAAAAATGTAAAGTTAAATTTTATGGTAATTTTAAATGAAATACATTTTCCCTAGACGGATTCTAATTATTTTATCCATATTTATACACACTAAATGACTGTTTATCTACTATGTAGGTAATAAATATGTATAGTAGTGCATTACGATACAAGTGTTGCTGTACTTATAAGAAATAAACGGGACTGTGTATCCTAAACAAAGTGTTTCTAGTTTGTTTCTTTTTTTAATATCAGAAATTGTTAACTCAGTCATGTAAAGCAGGCTTTTATGTAGGGGTAGGTTGCTATCGATGGGCCATTTTTACAAAATGATTCTTGAAATCGTCAATTTTGGCAGTTTTACAGATTTTTATTACTATTACTATTATTACTATTACTACTATTATTTTTATTAATAGTGATACTATTATTTTTATTATTATTTCTACTATTTTATTATAATTACTACTGTTATTTTTATTACTCTCCATACTACACATATCTAATGCTATTAGTATGAAATGTTCAGTAACTATTATAAAAATAAAAATAGCTGCCACTGGCCCAATGAAAGAAACAGGTCGCCTTCATTGAGCCGGGAGTTTCTATGAATGGGACGGTAGCTATTTTATTTTCAATACAGTATAAGGTATTTCTCCCACTTCCCTGAGTGCCTTCATGGTGTAACTGTAGCACGCTGGGCCGGTATTCCAGAGGTCCGTGGTTCGATTCCCGGCGAAGGTGATTGCTTCCTTTTCATCTCTCTGCCTCCAAAAAAATCCTAATGACGCTACAGTGGCGCCCGAACTAAAAGGGTTGTGGATGATGATTCTCCGCACCCAGTATTTGGCGACTAGTTCCCCCTAAAACCCTAGTCGCCCTTTAAAAAAGCGGATTATATAAGGTATTTCTCCCACTTTTCTAGCATCCTTCGTGGTGTAGTGCTCCTGCACGCTGAGCCGGTATTCCAGAGGTCCGTGGTTCGATTCCAGGCGAAGGTGTTGTTAATTTTTCATCTCTCCGGCCTCCAAAAAATATCCTAATGCCTCTACAACAGTCTCTTCAAGTGGCGCCCGAACTAAAAAAAGGCTTGTGGATGAGGATTCTCCGCACCCAGGATTTGGCGACTAGGTCCCCTAAAACCCTAGTCTCCCTTTAAAAAGAGGAATATATAAGGTATTTTCCCGCTTTCCAGCGTGCCTTCGTGGTGTAGTGGTTCTGCACACTGGGCCGGTATCCAGAGGTCCGTGGTTTGATTCCTGGCGAAGGCGTTGTTGATTTTTCATCTCTCCGGCCTCCAACAAATATCCTAATGCCTCTACAACAGTATCATAATACAAGTCAATAAAAATTTTAAAACTATTTTTAGCATAATTCGTAAATATAAAATGCTGGTTAGGAACCAACACAGGCCACTGAAAATATATTGAAATATAGTGATAGCTTTGCATTATTCAGAAGGAATCAGGAGTTGGATTTTAGTTTAGTTTTTATGATCCTAAATTATACCTAATGTGAGAATCTACTAAATAACACTAAATTTCGTTTATAAGAAACAATTTAAATGAAACTGTGAATTTGAAAGTAACTTACAGTGAGGAGAGTATAAAAAGAACAATAACCATAACTGGAAAACTTTCAAATAGCATATAATAATTATTAAGCCTACTATTAACATTAGGCTACAACTCTTATACAAATAACTGCATCAGTTATTCGCTCTTGATTAAGTCCTGTCTCATTTTTCGCAATAATACATTTTGATCTCCTTTTTGACACTAGCACACTTAGGCTTGTGTCAGGAACTTCTACAACAGGAACATCATTTACCTCAAACTGCACCGCCGCAAAAAAATGAGAGTCTTGAAAAACATCTCTGTTCACTGAGCAAATTCTTGTTTTAGCAAAAACATTCATTGCCGTCCCTGCTGTTGCTGCATATCCACATGCTTTTCCAAATAATCTTGCTATATGGAACTAGCTGACAACTTCTAATTTTTCTTCTCTGCGTCTCAGTCGTAAAAACTTGTTCCTTATTATTGCTTAATATATTTATTGTTCAGATACAATTTTAAAACTGCAAATAGACATAAATTACACAAGAAGTAATGAAAATTATTACGATAAATTCAATAAAATGCTCATTTTATACACGAGTTAAAGATACTCAGGTTTAGATTAAAATTCGATTAATAGTTTATAATTATTTTTTAGCAAAGAAAATGAGATCATCATCTGATTATGGATTTAATTGCTCCCGATAGCGTTTTACTAAATAAGATGCAGTGACATTTTTTCTTCAACTTGAAAAAGTTACAAATAATTAACCTCGATATGGTTTCCATTGTTGAGCCAACAGCCGATTCATAGCAACGGAAGCTGGCTCATTGAAAGCAACAAGCTGTCGGTATGTAAATTCCGTGATTTCGGTTAAAGCAATGTAAACAACTATTATTTATATAGCTAAATAACGCTGATTTAACACAGTTTTAAATATTATCAGTAACAACTAAAACACGATTAATGTCTTAATGATATTTATATTTTTTACATTGATGAATTAGAAGGGAAAAGTACGAAAATTTTACATCTTATAAAGCAATCTTATTTGAGCGTGGATCTTCTCCTGGTCAAGATGGCGGTTTTCAAGAGCCAGCCCATCGATAGCAAGCTTACCCTTTACCCTGATTAAAAATTAGATTTTAAAAAATATTAATTCTTTTTATTTCCCATCATATTTTCACATTTATGGATTAGTGAAACGACCATCAATCATACATCTGTGTTTGCTGCATTTATAACCTCGTATTTTAGTTTCGGATTTTCATTTAATAATGATGAATTTCTTTTAGGATTTTAGATTTAAAGCATTTAGTCAGTTTAAATAGCATCAGCACATTTTACTCTCAGCTCAGAAATTTTGCAAACACCTTCAAAATACTAAAACATCACTTTCGAAAATGCGGATATTTCCCAAACTAAACATATTTTATGAATTTTACAAGAAGAATATTGTTGTAAATTTCTCTAAATATTCGTAATTCGAATATTAAGCGCTTTTGATTGGTTATATATCTATCTATCTAATATATAGATATATCTTAACAATATATCTATATAAATATATATATATATATTGTTAAGATAGATTATAGTCTAGATAGATTATAGAGCATAAGTAAAGAAATCATGTCAAAAATTTCATCTGCAGATGCTCGAAATGAACTCGCAGAATTGGTTAAGAAGAGGGCCGAGATTGCTGACACTTTGGAAAACTTAGAGCGGCAAGTCTATGCCATTGAAGGGAGTTATTTGGAGGATACTCAGCTGTATGGAAATATTATTAGAGGATGGGACAGGACAATATATATTTGATTGATTTTATTAATTGAAATACCTGTGCTATTTTTAATGGTGATTCTTTAGTAAATCAATTTTGAATTTATGATCACTAAGGATTTTTATGTTGTACAACATTTTGTAATTCTTTTAATTCTGATTCCTTGTAATTGCAAGGACAACTCATGCAGAACAGGAGACACGGACAGTAAACTCCTTGATTTCAGTTTTTAACCTTGTGCACTTGAGAGCTGCTTGTCCTATTTTAACATCTGTGAATTACCTTAGTAAAGACATAAAAGATTTTCTCTTTCGTTATCTCGAGCCTTCGTATTTTAAGTAGAAACACATACATACGGGTAGCAATCAGAAAGTCTGCTGCCGACGAAGGCATTCCCTTTTAAACAGTATAATTAGCTCTACAGATGGCTCCGAACTAAAATCTCAAAGGGTTTAGCTACTGGATTTCTTTTTTACTAGTTGTCTTTCAAGTGAGTAGAATGCAAGACATTTTCTTCTTCCTTAACGTGTACCTTTGTGGTGGCAAATATAAGCATATCCGGCGAGCAATTGAGAGGTGTCGAACTCAAACCCCAGTTAGAGCTCTGCGGAATTTTCATGTTCCTTATTCTGCAAAAGTTTAAATTTTCCCTCTGCACATACGTCAGATATTTAAAGTAATATCTATGAACACAACAATGCTGTATAGTCTGTTTAAACTATGCTCTATGTAAATGAAAGAGCGGGAGATTCCAGAATCTCCGAAGGAAACAGGAGAATATTATAGTGAAAATGAAAGAGTGAACAGCATTTTTGTTCTTTGACTTCAAAATACGAACCAAAATATTTCAGGATTTAAATTAAATGAAACTTTGCTACTTTGGACACTTTAATCTAAATGATATGCAAAATATATGTCGCCCTTCTGCAGTGATCTAGGACTAAATATTTTAACCAAAGCTGCAGGAGCAGCTAATTATAAATGGCGACAATAATTACTAATGCATGTGTGTTTGATTTCTTGTGGGAAGATAATAAAATAAATTATTAATTTTATCTTTTCCTGTTTTCATTTAATACGGGTAATATTTTTTGTTATTGTTTCTAAGAATGTGGACCGGGAAGAAGAAAAGCATTATTATATATATTGAAAAGCGCATTTGTTCAGTATTTAAACTCAGATTGTAATAATGATAGTATGTTTTAGGAATCTTCAGTAGAAATCATTTTAAATTTGTAGGTGAATCTTAATTTGAAGGAAAAAAAATGGAAATTTTGAGAAAATGAAGTGGTTAACATAATTTTATTTGATTCAATTTTCACGCCAAAAGCGAAAACTGGAATTCAAAAGTCAGTTTTAGGAATGTTCTGAGGGCAGGAAACTGAAGTTTCGTAGTATGTGTACATTAAGAAACAAAGAAAACACATCACAAAAAGAATGTTTAAACTATTCTCTCTCTTTTGGGTGCATATGTGTAATATCAGCAGAAATTTATTTCTCAGCACATATTGAGGCAACACCTACATGAAATTTAACCATTAATAGGTTCGGCTAAAATGTGAAAAACGTGCATGCAATTATTTGTGATGTATCAATAGGTTTTCATTTATAAAAACAACTAAAAGATATGCTAAAAATGCATAAATAAAAAATGCTTATGAAATGGTTTCTTTATATTATATATGGTTTAATATTTATGTTCTTAATTAGTGCAAACATAGCACAGAAAGGTGACCTCAAAAATCGCATTATCACTGTAAAATCGCAAAATTAAGTTAATGAAATTAAAAATCACAAAATTAAATTAATGAAATTAAAAACCGCCTTATCGCTGAAAAATCGCAAAATTAAATTAATGAAATTAAAAATCACAAAATTAAATTAATGAAATTAAAAATCGCATTATCGCTGAAAAATCGCAAAATTAAATTAATGAAATTAAAAATCGCAAAATTAAATTAATGAAATTAAAAATCACAAAATTAAATTAATGAAATTAAAAATCGCATTATCGCTGAAAAATCGCAAAATTAAATTAATGAAATTAAAAATTGCATTATTGCTAAAAATGTGCTGAGGTACGCGCCAACATGAAGAGATGGAAGAATCTGTTCTTAAATCTGACACTGCTTTCTGGTGAACAGCTTTTGTAGCTATGCAAACGAATAATGCAATATAAACCTTAGTAGGCCTATAAGGTATTTCTCCCACCTTCTTAGCATGCCTTCGTAGTGTAGTGGTCAGCACGCTGGGCCTTTCCTGTTTCCAAAAATAACTAATATCTCTACAGTGGCACCCGAACTAAAAGGGTGGTGGATGATGATTCTCCACACTCAGGATTTGACGATTGGGTTCCCTAAAATACCCAGTCGCCCTTTAAAAGGGGAGTATATAAGGTCTTTTTCCCGTATTCTTAGCATGCCTTCGTAGTGCAGTGGTCAACGCGCTAGGCGCATATTCCAAAGGTCCGTGGTTCGATTCCAAAGGTCATTGCTCATTTTTCATCTTTCCTGTTTCCGAAAATACTTAATGTCTCTACAATTCTTACACCGCGTCCTTTGTTAAATTTCAAGAACTATGTCTAAAATAAAATGAATTAATAAATGGACGCTTTTAGGGTGTTTCTCTGAGGTCTAGGATGTATAGTTTCTAACAAGCAGGATGTGGGTTAGTTGGTATTATTGCTCGCATTCTACATGAAACACGCTCACACAAACAGTGCACCATGCTGGGGTTACAGCCGGAAACATCGCGGCAAAAACATCGCGGACGAAAACATCGCGGAGAAAACAACGCAAAGCGAAAACGTCGTAGTACATAACATCGCAAAATGAAAAACATCCCAGTTGTAAAACATCGCGGTACAAAAATATCGTGGTCGAAAATAAAGCGTTTCCAAAGCTTCGTAGTTTAAAAATATCTTAGTCGAAAATATCGTGGTAAAAAATAAAGTACCGACAAATCATCGCATGACCATAAAACTGATTGCACTCTATACGTGTAAATATTAATAATGCTTTAAGAATAAACGGAAACAAAACAATATATAATTTTCACTAAAACGATATCAGATTAAAAATTGTGAAAGAAGATAATTTGATCATTAACTAAGCAATTTTTATGGAGGTAAACTCACGAAGTTATTTATTTTCCCTTTTTTAATCATTTTAGACTGTATTTTTCATAAAACATTATCAGTGAAACCTTTATAAAAAAAGGTTAATTTATTAATAATAACCTTTGAAAATAAACTATGTAAATTTAAAATTATATTAAGTTCTATACGTTTCCTTAGGCTTCTACTCATTTTAAACTTTTAAATGCTTAAGTTTCCTTCTTATTTTTAGTTCATTCAAAAATATGAAATATAGAAGTAAAGGAATCCCTTTTTCCTTTTTGCACTCCGAAATCATTATACGAACATGCATTCACAACTTTTAAAACCTGAAAACGCATGTGTGCGATGTTATCGTCATGCGATGATTTACAGGTACTTTATTTTTAACACGATATTTTCGACGACGATGTTTTTGAATCGTTATTTTCGACCACGATATTTTGAAACTGCGAGGTTTCCTCTTTGCTTTCTTTTCTCCCACGACGTTTTCGTTTTGCGTTGTTTTCTGTACGACGTTTTTGTCCGCGATGTTTTCGGCGGACACGCCATGCTGGAGAGCAAAGGGGAAGTAATACAAATTGTTAGAGAGAATAAAATGAGTAAATGCAGCCCCATTATAAAGAAAAAGAGTTTGAACTGTTTAAAATATTAAAAGTTATTACAAAAGGTGATTTTTTAAAACAAGTTCTAAACAATTTTCCTTCCAGGTATCTGGAAGTAGTCAAGCTAAGAAAATACAAAGAAGATTGAAATTATTGTACTACCTTGTTCTTTTGTGAAAGTTTTAATTATGAAAGTTAATAATGAGATTGTAAAGGTTGACTCTTACCTAGGTTTAGAATTTAAATATGTTATCCAAGCTTTTAAAGCCTTGTCATGCGATATTTAAATTCTGGCTAGGGAAGATGTAGGGTTTCCTTTAGCTCAATTAATCAATTATTCAAATTTTTCATATCTTTCCAGAACTCCTCAACTTCTCTTCGCATTTATTCTCCAGGATGGTAATTTAAAGTTAAGTGAAGTGTGTATTTAAACGGGTGAATGTGGGAGTTTATTCAGAGCGTGTTTTCGCTACCCAGCGCACGTTACGCATTTGTCCTTGCTGTTATGCGTAGTTCCTGATACGCTTTTTGGCCTTTAAATGATTACCATGTCAGATAGGTTGTCGAATCAACGTAGTTAGCTTTAAATTAAGTAGGCCAGTACCAGATACCTCTTAACATATAAAAAGTTGTAAAAATATTGCTTTCATCACGATTGAGTTTTTGAATATACCGTGCTTTTAAATGTCTTTCTAACATTTAAATTAACTGAAACTTTACAAAGAATAAAGATATTTTAATAAAATCAAGTTTAAACTACGCAAAAGTAGTTTTTGCACCCGTATCTATAATACTACACGCTAACGAGTCTGCGTCTATTCAGGAGAATGCGCTGTGCTTGCTGTAGTATGCAGAGCTGAAAACGTGAGTGAAAACTTCTGGCACTATCAAACATCGTCGTCGAAATTTTCCACTAGAAAAAATGCGGGCAGGAAACAAAAGCGCACAATATTCTGAATACATAAAATTATTTTTTTACATAAGTAAAACACATTCTTATATTAACCATATTAAGATACTCAAAGGAAGTAACATTAAAAAATATTCTTAAACACTGACAAAACATCTCTTCAGTACGTTAGTAATTAGAAGACTGACATTTAAATTTCGATATACTTATTCCCAGAAGAAACTTGAAATTTTCAATACAAATTATTTTGAGAAAAAAACGATGCAATTTAATTGCAACAATGAACAATGGAAAGCAAGAGCTTAGTCTGGTTAAAAAACTCGATTGGATTCTCCATTAATAGTAAACAATTCTGTTTGATAGTGAAAAATCTATTTCGTTCTATTCCTTAAAGAATTAATTACATTCGAATTTATTTAAATTGTAACATTCTTTATTTTGTCTTACTAGAAATTCTAATTTGCATTTACAAATTCGAATATAATTGAAATACTTTAGTCTATTTGAAAGTATTAGAAGGCACGAAATGATTCGAATAAATTTAATTATTGTTTCTATTCCCTCTGTACAGCAATATATTTACTTAATTACGTACAGTTATTTAACCTTCTTAATAAATAATTTTACTTTTTGAATGCCTTAGATGGCAGAGAAATTTTCTCATAAATAGTCTTGCAATTCTTACTCCATTTAATTTTGTGTTTTTTCATATTAACGCATATTGGGAGTTTTTCATATTTGCAGCTATGCAAACATTTTGATTTATATTCTGACATGCAGCAGTGGGCTACAGCGCTAAACTAGATATTTAAGTATTAGAAATAGATTTATCTAATGTATAATCGTGCGCCAGAGACTGATTGAAAAATTAAAGCTATAAAAAGAAAGTTTCGAAAAACAAACTCATACTAGGATCAAATACAAGACTGAAAAAAATCAGTCATAAATTGGTATTGTTTTTACGGAAACATTCCCTCGATTTTGAGGAAATCAGATACAGATTAGAATAGATTATGAGAAAATCCGATCGTTTTATTTTTAACAAGAGGCATATCACCAGAGTATTTTGCTCATTGAAGAAGTAGAAGCATGCTTTAGTCTTCCGAAATTGTTAGACGTTTTTATAAGACAAACTTTAATCATCTTTTGAATAAAAAATTTCCAGCTTTATTATTTTATCTAATAATTTGACATTTTAATACCAATTATAACGAGGCAATATTAACACCCAAAAATATTTTTAATATTTTTTTTTATTTCTTATAATAATGTCTTTAAAAATACATATATATATAGATATCACCTCTAAAGGTAAAGTAAAGTAAATGGCTCAATAAATACATTCTTACAACTTTATATTAAACTGTTTATTAAAAACAATTAGTTACTTAATTTTTTAATTTAATTCTAACATATTAAATGTAAACATAATTAAACAACTTCTGAATGTGCGATTTATGTTTTCTTAAGCATTTAAATTAAAAACGTTACGAAAGATGGTGTATTTTTCTGTTTTCAATATTTGTGTGAGTTTGGCTTATATATGTTTAATAAATGTTCGAACTATATGAATCCTAACGCTAATAATACATTGTGAACGCCTTCATAAACCATTTCAGCCCTTCTCCAAAATCTGAGACATAAGGAAATGCCCTCCTGGTTGAAATGTTCTGTTACATGGGGTTCAAAACGAAAAAAGGTGTAAAATTTAAAAAAAGCTTTAAAAGAGGGAAAGGAAGGTAGAACGATGCATATGCTGGGGCATTGTACAAGGACTACTGTGCAAAGGAAGTTACTGCATTACTAATGAAATTTCTGTTACTTGGAACTCAGATTGCCGGCTTTGAAATTCATTACTAAAGTGCTAAAATGTAAAATACAAACGCGAAGTGTAAAACCAAATATTATATTCAGCAAGACATTATGTGACTAGAATATACACATGCTTAGGTATTCAAATAAAATAGATATTTAATATATATTTGTAGTTGAAAAATATATTTTATAGCATGAATTTATTACTGGTAAACGCGCACTGCTTTTATTAATTGCACTTCCCATTTCTTAATGTTAGTATGTACAATTGTTAAATAATACTCCTGGTTCTCGTGTATATTCTTCCTGTCACTTTAAAAATTAGAATAAACTAGATCAAATGGTTTCTTTGTCAATTAATTCTTACAATTTCATGTAAAAAAAAAGCTTAATGGTTTGGATCTTGACTTAATTACTGTTTCTGATAAGCGTATATATGCAAAAAAAAAGTTGTATGACATCCTTTTTTCCTCAAACGTAGCAAAATACTAGTTTGATAAACGTCTATGCCCAAGTAACGTTGCTGAATAGTAAGTGTACGTTAATTCTACATAATACGAAATTTTGCATTCAATTGTATTTTTATGTAAATAACTGGAGTTGAGTAAAACTGTTATTAAGTAAAACGCAAATTATATGAAACACGATAAAAAATGAATTATTTATATTTATTCTTCAACCTATTTTCTTATTATCCTGTTCATCCTATTCTTCCATCTTAACAAGTTGTTATACAAATAGCTGGTAACGTTTTATAAAAATGACGTTTAGCAACAGAGCTGCAACAAATGCTTAGTAATGAATATTTTTCTTAAAACATTAAGGTCAACTCACCAAAATAGTTTTACAGAAATCCTCTATTGCTGTGGCATTTTGCCCGCATGGCTCGTTTCAGCAGACCGAAAACATAAGAACCCTTGGAATATCTAGACATTTCATGTGAATGTGGTGCAATGAAATAAAATTCATTTACTTTCTTTGGATTCATTTTCTAAATTGAGCTGTTGAGAAGCTGTGGTCTTAGTATAGTCAAGTATTTTCGATCAAGTATAAAGTGTGTAAATTTAACTAAGAGTGTAATTAAATTTATAAGACATTTAAATGGTAATATACTCTAATCCAAAATTCGAAAACGGCCAATGGGATAAAAACAGGAAGATTTATTCTTGTTTCAGTACTCATTTTTCCTCTTATAAATCTGCCATAACATCCGAAACAGTCCACTAGTATAAATCTTAAAAGTATCCCTCCGTTTGTCAGAAACGCTTTTGAAAATATATAATCATTTTGACTTAAAAATATAATTCTACGCAGTTTTTTGATATTATTTTACCTGTTTATTTTCTTGTGCTAAATTAAGATCAGTTTTTGTCATAATTTTACCGATCTTATTTTCTTGAAAGTTTGAATGTATTTGCAATGACAATAAAATACTCTGAAGCGATTCATTTAAAATTCGATGCAGATTTTGTTATTTAAAAATAATTTTTATTTCATATTTTAAGGTTTTATAAATGTTCTTTACTTAATTTTTATTTCATGTTTAAGGTTTTATAAATGCTCTTTACTTAATTTTTATTTCATGTTTTAGGGTTTTATAAATACTCTTTACTTAGTGGATAAATTTTCCAAAATTCTTTACCATTATTTCTCATAACAATTTTCCCGTTGAGGGAGAAACAAGATTTGTAGAAGGAATAATAAAAGGATTTCATGGCACACTAAAATAACAATCTTGTTTTCCTCATTCCTGTTCAGAAATAATCTTAATGATTTTACAGCTCACCCTGAGTTACAATAACAAACAAACAACAAAATTTCAATTGTAAAAGTAGTTATCCGAGATCGCGTTCCTTTTCACGATTTATTCTCTCCCTGCCAGTCGCTCTTTTAAGTGGGATAGAATGTCGAGAATTAGATATATTCTTCCCTTGTTCCTTTGTCAGTTGGAGATCAGTAATAAATCTAACTAGTTTTTATTTCGGTTCTCAGCGAAAACACAGGCACCTTGTTACACAAGTTCACAAAAACATCCTAATTCTTCTGCAACAAGACTATCGATTATTTTCCAATGGCAACACTTAAGAATATTCTTTAGTAACTAGCAATATAAAAATGTTTGTAATATATGCATGTGGATAAGTATTTAAAACATTACATCCATACGTAAGCAGCTTAGAAACGTTTAGTTATGACGCTAATGTAGACTGTGCACACTAAAATAATTTAGAAACATTCTCCAGAACATGATTAGATTTCGTGCTGAAAGGAGCTGCACGAAATATAAATATTTCAGTTGAAAAATATTGTATTAATTTATTACTATTAGTTTAGTTGATAGGATAAAATACCTACATCATCGGTTACATAAATATTGATGGGATATGGGATATTTTTAGGTCTATTCACATATTCATATATCTGCATATAATATAAAAACACGTAATAAAAAGCCAAGAGATGCAACATTAAATAAAAAACTGAAAATGCTTTTATGAAGCATACATGAAAATATTTTTCTAGCCTTAAAAATTATAATAATATGTTATCCTTTAAACTGAAGTAAATGCTCTTTTTAGATTTTCCATTTAATCATGCAGAGACAGAAAATTAAGTAAATAAATAACCATCAAATTTAATTTTGCTATCGGTTGTCCCCGGTAATTGCCCAATCACATTTTTAAAAAGTATTTTATCGAAACATTTCAGAATGCTTATTATCTGAATTGCTTAAAAACGCAAACAGTATACTTTCGTTTTACTCTAAAATCTTACATGTTTAATAGCTTAATTACATAATAAAATACCTATCGTAAAAATAGCTTCACCTGCTTTGAAGTAAAAAAATTGAAGTCAACGCTTCGCGGAATTTTTGAAACATTTTCTTAGAAGAATTTCAACTGGTGATTATTTCCTCCTCCTTTTAAGCTGAATTTGAAAGGATATTCTAATCGATAAAAAAGGAAAAATAATGCACATATTTATCCACAAGTTTTATTTTTATGAAGAAACAGCGTTCAAATTTATAACATTCATTTTCTATACTGTAGCTTATAGATCAAATTTATACTGGATTCTATCCCTCTGCTTAACAACATTTAATTTTTATTTAATTTTCATAAAATACCACGAAAGATTTTTATGCTATACAGTAATAAAGCTCAAGAAATGCAAAAGAGTTAACTTAAGGAATTCTGAAAGCATTTCTTCTTTTGCACAAAGATCAAATAACATTGTTTTCATAAAAAGAACTGTTATGTTTTTCTTCCGCTAAAACTAAAATGCGTACCAAAGCATACGGGCATGTTTTTCAAACATAGTAATCACATTATTTTTTTTATCAAACATAGTAATCACAAATGCATCCGTTCAATAGAATAAAACCAGTTTATTTTATTAATAGCCATTAGAGAATCTTTTATATTTTTATGCTTTTAGCTTGAAACTATTTTAAATTTGCTGTTAGACATCTTCGTCAGGGTACTTCTGAAAATTTTGTTCCTGTCTCTTTGAGCACTTTAACTCATAAATTTTGCAATTTGATAATGCATTTTAAGAGAATTTAATGGAAGTCGAGTAAGCACATTTGATATGCCCATAAGATGGATATTATTTAGGTTAGAGGCAAAGTTATGTTTTAATTCTTTATCAAAATTATACCGTTTTTGTAGCGTTTTCCTTAAGTATTATTGTATCAGTAAAATTAGTGGACCAGTTTCAAGTTATTTCCTTTCTTAAGAATACCTTAAGAAGGTCGATCAACTATTTTCCTTAACTTTTTCGATTACATTCGTATATACTTGAATCCTGAAAAAAGAGAGACGATCTGAAACATCGATTGCGTACATTTAATAAACATATAGTATTTTCATTTGTCTCAATCATTTTAGAAGATATTCTCTGATCTGCGTCAGAAGTTTATTTTATTCCAATTTTGCAAGATTACAGTTAAGACTGTTCTACACCGAATATTTGTTTCACAAGTGGTTACGTCAATACGATTAAGTTCCTGCTTTTAAACAAATTATATTTCATCTCTATCTTGTTGGACCTCCAAAGAAAGTTTCTTTCCTACGAAAATTCACATAATAAAATTTCGATTGTAAATTTTCTAAAGAGGCTTTTTTAAAGATCATTGTACTTTCAATAATTTTTTATGTATTATAATATTCTTGAATTGACCCAGTGTTGTTTGAATTAGAGAAAGACTCTACTATCGTATTCTTGCGTGTATAAGCCACGCTGTGTATATAAGTAGTTCCCTTAATTTTTAGCTTTATTTATTTAATTAATTCATTTTACCTCCTTTTTGAAATGTAGTAAATTCTGATGTAATGAATTTACAGTAAATTGTAATCCAGTAATATAATGTTATGTAGAGAAATTATCTGATAGCGTTATAAAAACTATGTGAATGATTTTATGATTTATGGAAATTTAAATTTTATTTTGATTCTGAAAATGTTATGAAGAAAAATGTTTCGACACCAAGGTTAAATAGCTTTACTTCAAGGTATATATAAAGAAAACATACTGTAAGAGGTTTCCAGATTAAATATCAGTTTATTCAATTACATCACAATAAGAAAAATCTTAACCTCATCTGAGAGTCTTTTCATTTAAATTCATAAAAAAAAACTTAAGGTTTGTCTGGTAATTTAAAAGAAAGGAAAGGGAAACAATTTATTAATTTTAGATTCGACGTTGTTTTTACTGCTAAGGACGTTTTTGAAAAACTTGCTTAAAGTTCAAACACACCAAAAAAAATAAAACTTATCTTGAGGGGACATCTTGAAGTGGAGGGGTCCTGAGAGTCCTATGTCAACACGCAGGTAACTCGTTCAAATTTCGCCTCTTTACCAGCACGCCGCAAGGAAGAGGGTTTTCAGCTTCAGGTCAGAAACGTTTTTTCTAGGCAATTACGGCTCGCCTGTTCTTACTCATCCCAAGAGCAAGCTTCACGAGTAACGTCCCAAGTAAGTTTCACCCGCCAGTCAGTAAGAGAGAGAATCCAACTCGAATTTCCTTCAAGCCAGTTTTCAAGAGCAACGTCCACAAGTCCAGCAAGCCCGAAAGTCAGCGAGTCCAGGAGTGAGTGCGTCTCGCCTCTTAACCAAACGCGGCCGGGGAGCATATTTGCCGCTCCCCGCCAGAAAACATCTCTCTTCGTAATTACATTTTTGTCCAGCAAGCCCGTAAGTCCAGCAAGCCCGAAAATCAGCGAGTCAGTCAGAGAGTGAGTCAAAAAGTGAATCCAACTCGAATTTTCCTTCGTCTCCTTCACAAAACGGGCTCCCACTATGGCTTCACTTATCGGCCCCTTAATTTTGGCAAAATTTGCGCTTTCAACTCCAGAATGCGGAAATAAGGGTGATCGCGCATGCGCGCCCTTCTTCACTTAGCCAACAACCGGACCCTCAATCGCCAAAACCTGAATGACTTACATTGAAAGACAAGTAGCAACCTTTGACCTTTCTGTCACGTACTTTCCTCTCTTAAGGTCAACTAACAATGAAAATTCTTTCTCGAACATTCTAAAGGACAAAGCGCGCGAAATCATGACTTGGCAAAAATTGCCTCCTTTTCCCTGCTTCTTTCACAATGAATAAAAGTTTGTACAAGATTTGCAAATAGAGGAAAATAAATAATATTCTTTTAAACTAAATACTATTTCCAGAAGCATCTGTTTTTCCCCAAAATTAAAGCCTTAAAATAAATAATTCATAATCAAATAAAAATTAAGATTTCCATAAATCATAAAATCATTCACATAGTTTTTATAACGCTATCAGATAATTTCTCTACATAACAATAATAATTGTAATAAATAATAATGGACTCTAATGTCTACGCCACACACATGGTTTAATATTTTATTTTATCCATATCTCTTTTCCATTTATGACAACTTATTTTTTGATACACCATTATGTAAGTTTCGAAATGAGAAAATGGCAGTTCTTAGCCTTCGTTTTTTAAGAATTATTAATGAAATACAAGACATTTAGAATAATTTCTCTATAACCATATAAGCATTTACTCTGCACAGTCTATTAATTTAATAAAATGCAATAAATTTGTTACGTTATTAGTCCTTAAGGAGGTTCAAAGCCTATATGAATGCTAATGAGAGTAAGCATTATAAAACGTGAAAAAATGTGGCAATGCCGTTGCCAAGATTTGAACTTGAGACCTCCTAAGTTTATGTCAAGATTGCTTCCACTTACATCGCGAAGTCATGCGCAAAAGAGGAAGCTAATATTTTATAAGTTGTAAGATTCTGTGCTGTGGACTTTTAAGTGACAGTAAATCAGTTTCCGTGAGACAGTAAATAAAACTTGATAAAGGTTAAAGACCCTTTATTATTTCAAATTAAATTACCAGATCTCCTTCTTGGAGTTTTACAATAAAGCCTCTATTCGGGCTTGAACTCAGAAACTAAGAAATTAAACTTAACTAATCTTAACTAAAAAGATATAACCGAAGCTATCAAAATTTTAACAGAGTTGGCCCCTTAGCTCTAAATAACGGCAAAGCTATTAAGGGCCTAAAAACGGCCGAGCGTAATAATAACTTAAGAGAGAGGAGCGTAATAATAACTTAAGAGAGAGTAGCCTAAAAAAGACGGACGCGCGCTAGCCAGAATCCATAGTTCTCTCTAAGGAAGACAGTAGAACTTCACGGTTAAATATTTATCCTCATTTGCATTCAGACGATTCTAAAACTACGTTCTGGCCGGAAGCTGTAATTTGAAATTCAGGAAGACAGGAAAGGAAAGTTAACTCAAAACTTAAATTAACATAATCCTTACAAACTTATTTATAAATTTATATTAGATAGGCAGACAAAGCACTTTTATTAAAAGGATTTAGCGACAGAAATTTAGCAAAATAAAACAAGAAATTTAAATTAGCTAAAAATGTAAAAAACACATTTACATTAAAAATAGTAAAAATGTTTTATTCCGCATAATGTTCCCGCAGCTCGCCTTCAAATCGTTGAGGTTCTTAATCAGAAATTTATTAAAATTTTGAAAAATAGTAAATATGAGCACACGTTATTCAAAATTTGATGGCCCTAGCTACTGACGTTTTTTCAGAAAGTGAGGAACACACATACATACATACAGATTCCTCACTATTTAATTTCCTTAAAAATAACATGGGGCGATAATATTTGTTGGCAACAATTTTAAAAGTGATTTCCCGTTTATAGTGGTCTACGCCAAATCCGGTTTCGAAACTAATGGCCTATTCGGGCTAAAGGCATTTCGAGTTAATAATGATAATGACAACTAAATAGTTTGTGTCATAAACATAATTCGTTATGAAATTGTTTGAATTAGAATATGTGTTGGGAGAAAACGAAACGTTGGGTAACCTGTTATGGATATCCAGTAAACAATTTTTCCTAAAGAAAAATATAAATAAATTTTAACAAGCGCAAAATATTGCTAAAATTTTTGTTTCATTTTAGGGAAAAATTTCAAACATTTTCTGAAAACAAAAGTAGTGTAGGAAATGTAAAACAGCGAGAAATATTAGTTGAAAAATGACAGTTAAATTTAAACTACGTATAAACAAAATTTAGCTTATCTGGAAGTGTAAATCAGCATATCTTAAATTAAATGTAAACAGTCCGGAAAAGTTTTTGAATGCATAGATAAATACATAAAACTTTAATCAAAAAGAAAGTAATTCCCTGATCTGAGAACAGTTGCTCAATCATAGGCGCATAATTACTGAAAATTGTAACAATCACATAGGTAAACAAATCTCCATTTTGGGAGGAATGATATTGGGATAGTTAAAGCTGAAACTTTACAAGTTTTTATTTTGATACAAAAGAAGCCACTTTTCTTTATTGAAAATGCAGAAATGTTTCATAAGTAGTTGATACTTTTATGGAAAACGATGGGCGTTGTTCTTGATAATTACGATATGATAAGTACACAGCTCTGAAAACGATTGAGATTTTTTTTAATTCATTCATTTTCTTTAATCACTAAAACTCAAATCTTCAGATAGTTAATTAGGAACTACTAAATTCGTGCAAATGACATGCATTAAAGATATAAAGTAGCTTATAATAAATAGCTTATAATTCTGTGGAATCAGTCTAGTAAAGCTTCATTATTTCAGATAAGGAGAGAAATAAATAAATTAAGTGAAGTAAAATGTTACAATAATGGATCGAGTTAATTCAACGGTTCATGGACATATTTCTAACACTGATGATAAATAATACGCAGAAATGAACAATTAAAGTACGTCTTTCTTGGTAACATCCAGTTCTTAAGAATGATTAATCGCATGAATTTTCCATGCCAGTATATGTAATTCGCAATATAAATGAGATTTAATACCAACATACTGAGAAAATCTGATTTATCATTTAATAGTTCTATCCTTTTAATCTTTCATACACCTTATTTGAAGCCAATTGTCTATGTTAGCGCTACAAATAAAGTTGTTTTATATCTGTAACAGTATTTTCCTAAAGCCATTATATGCTTCTTTTAATAAAGACCATATATTTAATATGTAAATATTTAGCAAATGGTATTGGTGTATTAGAATTTGATTGGATGTGAAGTATTTCATTTACCTGAAAAGTAGATATTAATTCCCAGAATCTGTGAGAGGTTTCCAAATATATGCGTTTTCAGTTCGATTAAATAAACTGCGAACATAAAAGCCAAACAATAATACCGTTACAAGCAGCATAACGTTTTCAGTGTTCTAATATCTAATTTAATCTCTTATCTTCTAATATATAAAAATAATTTGTTTACCAGTCTAAATACCATATGTTAAATGAAGGAATTATTAAAAAAGACTTTATTAATAAGAGTAAGCTTTTATAAGCTTTCATACTATTAATTACTCTAATATGTCATTTTACGTTGCAGTACAATGTTACGCTCTAAGGGGTCGTGGATTTGGAGTAATTGATGATAACACTTGATGAAGAATCACAACATAATTTATTTGCCGGTAAGCACTACTATACAGGACAGTTCCAAAGACACATTACAGTTGTCAAAAAACTTCAAACACAGCAATGTTTGAAGCAATCAGCAATACAGCCTTCTTGGCTATAACGGTGAAGGCAGCTTCACGGCAAACCCCTAAAATTCCGACTTGCTCGATCGCTCTCAAGCTAATCTCTAAACTTAAGAGACTATTTTCTCCTCATACAGTCAGGATATATATAGCTTAAAAATACCTTCGAGAATATTACCAAGAAAGCCGCTAAAAATGCGTTCTAGAATGTTCTAGGTCCTTCTATGAATATCATCAATTTTGTCGCCAAATATCTTCAAATGGGAGATTTTGTGCCAAATCTGGCAACCTTGCCCTTACCCTATTCCTTTCTGGCAACCCTCAGCCCGTCGTTCACTCACGCTGCTCAACCGGCAAACTTCTTTCTCCGCTCCGCTGGAGGAACTTCCTTTTCTACCCGTTTTTCGCAAAAATTAATTATAAATAGTGCAGTTATTAAAAAATATTTTCTAATGCTGCTTATTATGTCGTCAATAGCATTTTTTCATAGCATACAATAGCATTTTTGCTTCAATAGCATCTCAGATGATATCCCATTACTGTACTTTGATTAATTCCAAAAATAGTACTCCAAGGCCACGAGCGAGGATGAAACGCACCTGAGAATGGGACTTTGGCCTGGACATGTAAATTTGTTTAACTAAATTTGTTTAACTACGTCCTACTGATTGGTTAAATAAACAGAAATAATCATATACCAAAATTATTAACTTGAGGCAAAATTATCAGTGTTTCTATACGTAGATTAAGACTGAAATTTAATTAAGCTTCAAATTTTTATAATTACTGAAATGAATTTGTTTCGTAATCTACTAATTATCTAAACTTGTTAAGTACTTTCTACAATGTTATAATCTCCCCCTTGCAGTCTTCTTCTTCAATTGCTCAAAATGGTGCAATTTTTCGGTTGATTTTCAACTAAATGTTTAATGTTCCATAAATTAAAGAATTTTCATAAACTTAGAGTGGCTAATTCCATATGAATGGGTGAGGACAAGACGTCAAGTATGAGAATATCTTGCTGTGTTGTCTTAAGAAGATAAACTATTAGAAACGCCTAATTTAACGCAATAGATAAATGTCTACCGAAGACCTTTCATAACGTTAGCAGGTTTAAATCCAGCGAGAAGCTTACTGCGATAATTCATATTTTTAATGAAAATGGTAACATTTATCTGAGCACAAAAGAGCTATAAATTAGAGGAACGAAACACTTTTGTAAATTTAATTGCGATATCGGCAGGAAATTTTGCTAAGTAAGCAGTATTTCTTTTAGTATTTTTAAGGAAATATTAATCGTAAATCTAGCTATATGTTTTACCTTCCCTGAAAAATCTAAAGACTTGTTTCTATTGTTTAAAGTCTGAAGGTAATAAATACAAGAAATGTTTATTATTATTACTTACGTTTTCCGCTCTAAGGCACTACACGGAAGGGAAGGATACTTTCGTTTATAAGGCAACTGGCTTGTATTAATACGTTAGACATGGGGGAAACCACAAACACGCTCATGCAGCTAGCTAGTTCGCGGGATTCGACCGCTCGGCCACTGGTGGGCTACAAGATACATTTCAGGTATGAAAAACTTTAATTAAGCTCTTTTTTCGTGTTTCCGATTCATGGCCCAAGAGTTTTGCTGCAGCTTAAGAATTTAATACAGTAATATGTAAATTATTAGAAAACCACATTATTCATAAGTGATCAGACTTAGTACAGGATAACTTAGAAAACCATATCATTCATATATAATGAGCGAAATTAAGAACGGAGCATGATAGAACTAAATGGATAAGCATAATATTTGCTTAGTTAGATTTTTTTTTCAATTAATAATAATAATATTATTGTTTGACACATATTTTGAAATGCAATAAGAATTTGTTACAAATACAGATTACCGAATAGTTACTATTCATATGAGGAAAAATGAGACATTTGGAATTCCTTCAAAGTTATTTTCATTCCAGTGTGGATAAATTACTGTAGTAAATTACGACCATTTGAGCTAAAAATGCAGAAAATTTTTATGTTATTCTTTATTTTGATATTTATTCTCATGTAAAAACCCATATGTGAAGACATTTCGGTTCAAACATCAATTTATTTACACTCAAAGTGGCTGCTGTTTAAATGGTAGATTTACTACATTAGAAGAGCCCTTTTTATATTCCTTAACTGCTCTCTATGACCTTTAATAGAACGAATCAGAAATCTCAAAGTCGCAGCCCGCGAGCCGCAGGCTCCCTCAAAGAAGCAGTAGCCTGCGAATATATTTCAGTAATACATTTGTTGCAAATACGGAGCTTACAGTTTTACAGACACAAAGATATGGACCGTGCTTATGCGCCTGATTGCTGTTAGAAGAAAATGAATGGTTGGGGCCTTGTAACTGGCACTGTAACTTGTACTTCAGGCTTCCATCGGTGCAGAAAGAATTTGCAGGTGCAAAACAAGACATTTGTCTACTTTGTCTGTCTGTCTGACTGAAGTAAGATAGAAGAATTTTCTGCATTCAGTACAGTCAGTAAATTTAGTTTGCTAGCCGACAACTGGTGATGCTTCAGTATTCTGAAATTTCCGGTTATAATTAAAAACAAGTTCTTCACTGCTTATCTCAACGTATCGAAATTACTTGAAATAAATCCCATTCTAAAATTTAATATTTAGCTGTCAGTATGTTTAAACTACAGAATACAACCGTCAGAAATTTCTTGCAGGTGTCAGCCGCAGGTACCATCAGATATCAGATAAAAAAAATTTAATTTTTCTTTTATTATTATTAAGGTTTAGTATATTTATCTTAATAAATAGTCAGTAAGTCAAAATCAAAATTTATTTTAGATTTTCAAATGTTAGTCCATCAGCTGATCTCAAATCGAACATTTGGACCATATGCAATTTTAATTTAAAATCACTAGCTTAAGCAGTCTTCCAACAGTGGATCGCAAAAAGTCAATGGAAAATCAATTAGTCTTTTTTATGTATAATGAGTAGTATGATGATGATTATATATAATTCAGACATAAATATCCACATTATGCGGTTTAAACACTAATTAAAAAGTTTAAATGGTCATTATTTTCCTACAACCATTTGTACGTTTTCATAGATTACATTTTGCGGCAAATTAAATACAAAAACGCTGTTGTGGGAGAACTTCAAAACGCTTCTACTGCAAATTCTACAAAATATTTCTCATTAATATAAAAAGATATTCCTCGATGTGAAGTACAATTTTTAGCCACTTCATTCAAGTTTGAAGCATTTCATTTCAAAACACATTCAAAAACGTTTAAACGTTTTAAGAAATAGTTTACACAGTATTTACAGAGCATTTAGTAAACATTTACATTCTGGTTACAGCATTTACAGAAAAAGTAATCAAAATGAAAAGTAGATTCATTAAACTAATTCTGAGAATTCAATTTTCGGAAACGACCAACATCATCAAAAATATACTCATATAAACCATTTCTACTTTAAAAGGAATAATATTTAAATATAAATATAATGCCCTTGCCACCTTTACAGTTCCAGTGAATTAACTGTTACTGTGCTGCTATTAAGATTAGGTACCCAAACGAATGACGTCAACACTGCATTAATTTGAGATATAAAGAACTGCTATTATTATCGGGGACGCATAAAATGTTTTGATAATCGATTCTAGGAAAAATATGAATTTCCTTTGCGAAAAAATAAACACATAAATAATAATGTTTTAAAAACCGTTATTAAAGTAACCTTACATGAACTAAAATCGTAGGATTTATGGAAACAGAAGGAGACTAAATTTCTCCTTTTTACACCATTTAATGCATAAAAATGTTTAATTCTTTATAAAGAGTTGTTTTGATTAAATGTGCATGTGAGATTTAATGGAAACAAAGCAACTGTGAATAAGCATTAAATATAAATGTGAGGAAAACTAAATTACAAACTGTTGTAGTGATACATTATTGACAATCTGCACATATTTATACAATGTGAATAGAGAACGTCTCTGTGTTCCAATAAGTGCCTATTCATGTCCTTACACTTTTTTATTTATTTTTTATTTTTGAATTTAAATGTTTCATTTCTGGTAAATCCTAGGTTGCTGCATATTTCGAAGCCTTGATGTACTGCATTTGCTGTTTCAATGCACCAAAGAACATCTGCTATCCCTCTAAAACATTATTTTGAACTGGCTTTGTGGAATCTATTGGGCTTTTAAAATCAGAAAAATAGGAATTCAACACTGTTCTCATTGGTATTCGACCTCGAGGGCTTTCTATTGCTAGCTGTACGTGCTTTTAGTCACACTACGAATGCTCGAGATAAGGAGATGATAATTCCTTACATTATTTTTCACTTAAAGAACACTTTGGGAGGGAGGAGATTCAGTCACCAAATCCATGTGGCAGCGATTTATCAGCTATCTTATTTTAGTTCGTTCGCCGTTTATAGAGTTATTAGGCTTATTTTGCAGCTGAAAGCGTGAAAATGAACAGTGACCTAGCCAAGAGTCAGCTTCAGACCTCCAAATTGCTGATTGGACGCATTTACAAACACGAAGGTCCTCGTTAGGGAACGAAAGCATTCCTTACATTTTAATCCTCTAAAGATTGTCTTTTGATGCATATCCTCAGATATCCCACCTTAGCATGCCTTCCTGGTGTAGTGGACAGAACACTCGGCGCGTATTCGACAGGTCCGTGGTTCGAGTCACGGCATTGCTCATTTTTCATGTCTCCTGCTTCGAAATAACCTAATGACTCTACAGTGGCTCCCGAACTAAAAGCGGTGGTGGTTTAATAGTTAAAAAATGTTTCAGACTAAGAGCTACTGGCAGCTTAGCATTGCAGTTTCGTACTATCCCCCAGCTCTGCTAAAGTTTTCTCTAGTATTAGCCATCTTTCCAGCCGACTTTAAATGCACGCCGTTAATTACTTGAACCAGTTTAAGTAGCTATTCTTGCATGTAGTCTCAAAACACGTTATATGAACTTAAATTTCACCTTATATTATTTTAAATACCTACAAGAAGCGAAGTCCTTTCTGTAACAGAAGTAGTGTCTTCTGTTTCTTTGATGAGTTCAATATTTTTTTTTTTTTTTTTTTTTTTTAGTCCAAAGGGATTTGAATCCCGAAGGACTATTAGTTTCGTTTTGGCATTTTGCGTCGGACGGATAAATGTCGGTTCACTTTTCAAACTGTTGCCATAAAATGTTAGAGTCCTGCATTATATTTGAAGAAATTAAATAACGAAAATCTGCGTAAATGTATGTATATTTCTCACATTGTCATAAAAAAACGGTACATAGAGTCATCGAATTTTGAATAACGTAATCCTCCAACGAATATGAGCATGTGGAAGACCAAATTTGAAATTTGAAACTTGTTTTATGATCGATTTCCTATTTTTTAAAACTTTGACGAATTTTTGATTAACAAACTCAAGGATTTCAAAGCGAGCAATGGCAACGTTGTGCAGAAAAAACATTTTTATCTCCAGCGCGTGAGTCTCTGTATCGGAAATTCTAAAGATATGCTCGTTTTAAAACTATTTTGCGATATTGCTGTTGCACTGGATCTTATGGTTTAAGTGCGAGGAACATGATATTTAATAAAGAAAGCTAACACACAAAATGTTAAAAAACGCCCCTTTGGACGTAATTTAAAATCTGAAACATTTCAGATTTTTTTTTTTTATTTATTTATTTTTTTTTTATATATTTTTTTTTTTTAACTCTGTCATTTTCTTTCACACTAAAGCATTAACTCGCATGGTAGTTTAATGGGCCCAATGGACATTGAGAAAAGCATCTATGCAAACAGTACTCTTGATATATAACTATTGCCCAATCAGTCAACTAATAATCAAAACCATCTAGATAATTTTTCAAATGATTTTAAACACTATTTATTTTTGTAATTTGGATAAGGTTAGCTGTTTCATCAGCAAATAAATTGAATTGAATTTCGGAATTAATGAGAAATGCCAGTTATAAAAATACTTTATAAATATAGGACGAAACCTGAAACTTGTTGTATATAAACATGTAGTGGCACAAGTAGCTTGAATACAGTAACATCACTAAAATTAATAATACCTGGATTATTAATTTTAGTGAATACTGGACACACCTGAACAGCAGTATCATTATAATCGTTTTCAGAAAACATATAATAATTACCTAAAGTAAATAAATAAAATCTCTTTCAATATATGAAAGAAAGTATATATTACTGAGGATATTCGAAAATCATCGTACACTGGAATCATCTTCACCTCATTGCATGATTCCAGATAAAGGTATTGAAACTGGTTCCTGTTGTCACACAGACATGCGCGGACAGTTCTGTATGCGGACAAATTGTACTCTACAGAGTAAAGTGTCAGTCCAGGATCCCTGTCTGGCGATACCTCCGGGGGAGATAACACTGTTACATAACTGGATAGCAGTATCATTATATTTTTTAAGAAAACGTATCTTAATTACCTGTAGTAAATAAATAAAATCTATTTCAATATACGAAAGGACATGGACATATATATTACAGAGGATATCCGGAAATAACTGTACATTGAAATTATTTTCACCTCACTGCATGATTCCAAAGATACTTATTGAGACTGGTTCCTATTGGCACACAGATGTGCATGGACATATCTGTATGCGGACAAATCGCATCTCAGCTTGCACGTCCTGAACGCTATGCAGATTATATGCATACACCTTATCTTTACTGTTCTCCCCCCCCAGGGTAAAGTATCAGTTCAAAATGCCTGTCTGGCACAACTTCTGAGGATGTATTTTATTTTTGCATAACTATAACTACGTCATTCAGAGTATATTGCCAGCCTGGGCACGTTGTATAAATTTAATGGATTTTTATTTATATAAACCTATCACAATTTCTTTAATGTAATCTTTCACACTTCTACTTGAAAACTACAGAATTTGTTTACAAACTATCAAGCACCTCTAAAGACTGTGCAAAATGACATAAAATATATTCACGAGAGCAAAGCTTACTTTTCTCACTGCATTTAATAGAACTTTTGAAACTTTCCGCTAAATTAGTGCATTTCAAACCCTCAATTGTAAATCTTTACCTATTTCTTGTGACTTCATGAACATTTTACAACACCCTCATACTAATACACTAAACCCTTCACGACCTAAAATGGGATAGTATCATATAATCTTCCTACGAAATTTTCTCTTCGTTATTTAATACGTATTTTATGTGGCTGAGTTTGGAAAATCATTCCAAAAAAGTAACTTACTTTATTACAGCGTTTTCAGACTCTATACGATGGTGTTATTAGATAATAATATCTCACATTCCCTGAAAAGAAGGGATTAAAAAATGTTTTTCTTCTCTTGAGTAACTTCATATGCTATTCCAGGAACTTGCCCGTTACGCGCTCGAAATAAATTTCTAATTCAAAATATTCAGAGTGCTCTTGTTGAGGATTTCTTTTTAAAAAAAGGGGTTCTGAAACTGTAATTCGAAAAATTTTTCTCATTCCATGGCAGGTTTTCCAAAGAGCAATTAAGTCTATCATTAAAACTTAAAATATTCTCTCTCTCTTCGCCACACCATAGTTAGATTACTGCCAAGTAAGCTTCAAGTTAATTCAAGTCACCCCAAGTGCTGTTTTACGCTAACATTAAAAGAGAAAAAACGTGTAAATTGCTTTTTTCAAGAAAAATAACAAGTGGTTTATCACCGGTTAGCTTTTTTAGCTCCGATGACATTGTGTATTCTGTTAATTACGGGACTTGTCAGATAATCTAGTTTAAAAGCTTCTGCTCTTTACACATTTGAGAATTTAACTATGAGGTAAAGTGAGGAAGAGTTTGAAGAAGTTTATGTTTTTAATTGTCGAATTGGAATTTTTTCGTGTTCCTTTCCCATGCTTTTTTCTTCGTAAATGTATCTTTGTGTATTTCAGAGAAAATTTATTTCGAAACAAGTATCTTTCACAATTGACTGAAATGATGTTTTCAAGTGCAACGATATTTAGCGCAATCATTATATTTATATAGTTCAATTTCACATCAAAACATTGTCTTCATATAGTGCAAGCATTAGTTGTTTAGAATCAGTGTTTATAAAAGACCATCTATTACTGGCATGATGAGTATAATTTTGCAGTAATCACATTGTGATATGTATTCACAAAATATGTTAACATTTCATGGTTAAACAATCCGAATGTATACAAACAAAAAATCAGTTACTATGCTTATGGGCATCAAAATTTAAATACAATACCATTTATTAAAATAATTCTGATCTATATGTGACTAGTTAAATGCACAGTTTAGATTCTAAGGAGCTTTGTTTATTGTTATCTTACTAATTCTGCTTTTCTATCTTTGTTTTTCCAAATGATGGAAATTTTAATGAAAGGTATTTAAATTCCCTGTTTGCTAGTTTGATTTAGGGAATTCAGCGTCTCTAAATGCTGTTTTTTTTCATGGCTATAACCAGATACATAACTTTTATAATCTGGTAGTTTAATTCTACATTAACAAATTGAATTACTAATTGCAATGAATTTCATATCGTGGTTTCACAAATATAATAACGAGCGCAGCCGTTGTACGTCAATGACCAGGCAGAGATGAACCTTTTCCTTTAGTCTTGCCTGAATTTGGTGTAGTCTTGGTAAGACTGAACATTTATTATATTTGAGCTTCAGACATTGCTAGAAGTTTACATCTGCCCATCTGTGAGCGTTAAATCTAGGATTCTACTAAGCACATTTAACTTAGAGTTATAAAACGTTTGTCCATACGTTCTACAAAAATAATTTAAATGCACAATTGTACCTCCTTACTTCCTGAAATAAGGCTCGAAATTTGCTTAATTCTTTGCTTATTTCATTATGCTTGTAGAAGAATTAGATAAAAATCTAGTTTAGAATTTTAACAATCAAAAGATTTTACAAGTTTGAAGAACAGAAATCTCATCCTTAACAGATTTAAAATAGACACAAATACCCCGCACAAAAGCAATCTATGCTATTATATTTAATTAGCTTTGTGACACTCCAGGCATCCTGCTGAGTCCAAAAAAGAGGAATTCTTTTCATATATACCAGAATATTCTCTGCAGGCGGAAAAGCAACTAAATGATGTCCTTAACAATGTAATAACGCAATATGTTGATTAACATTATGCTCACAAACAGTAGATCTTACCTTTGCTTGCTAAAACTCCTTATTTCTCTACAATATGTAATCAAGTTGTCACCATCCATTTCGATCCTTGGTACTTGCAATACTCTGAAAAGCTGACAGCTGACTGTTTTAGAATGTTCAATTGTCAACATTCATAGGGATCAATCTGAGCCACATTGAAACTATGTTAGGCTGCAGTCAAACTTAATAATTAACTATATACTCATCAGGTAATTCCTTTATTTATATGAGAGCTGTTTGCATAAATGTGTTTGCAATGCGTGTTGCGAAATTTGAAAATTGTATTTTTGAAAATTTGAATACACAAGTCAGCCTTAGGTTATGAAATCAGATTTAAGGAAAAATAGTGATTAATTTAAAATAAAGCTTATTTTATTTATACGTCACTGAAATTTCTTTGTTCCACCTTAGTCATGCCATCATTCCAAAATCACAATTACATACACTTTAAACAGAAAAAAACGTAACGTAAAGATAAATTTGATACATATATTTGCATAGTCTTAAATGCTCCAAAGGTACTACCAGTAAATGTTTTATTAAAATTCTCAATTTAAACTATGATGTACAATATGTAGAGTAGAGTTTAGACCTAATGGGCGAAAACTAAAGCACAATTAGAATTATCTATGTATACATGAAAATAAAATTTTAATGTTGTGAAGCACAATAATCTGACGCAATGCAAACAAAATTTTTATAGGCAAATGTTGCTCAGTTTCTAAAATTAAGTTGCGAGAAACAGCTAAATTTATAAAAGAAATTTTTATTTCTTATTTAAGATCTTATCACTTCCAATTATTCTGGCTAAAAAAATGGCTTAAGAATCAAATAAAAAGGAATAAATTATAATATTGTTGACAAATTTTATAGTTCTCTGATTTGCTGCTTCTGAATGAATGCGAGTATTTCAAAAAACGCCAAAATGTTTTCGCCTGAGGTTGTCTTTATATAAATCTAAAACCATCAGCAAATGACTTTTATCACTAATCATACGTATTTTTACGAACTATTAAATATATCGTAGAATAGTAAATATATCATGACTTCTTAAAACAAAGCATTTTCTGTTCTATTGTTCATGCTGCGAAAAGAAATGAACAGTGATTAATTTAAGATTAGAATACATGACAAGATTTGTAAAACTTTTGTAAGAAATGCGCAATGTACGGACTCAAGAAAACCTAAAATAAAATATGATGAATTGTTATATGACAATACACAAATATAAATGGAAGAAATAAGATTGTCGTCTGCAAGCTTCATTACTTTTAACTCTCTAAGCAGATATACAGCTGTCAGTCATATGCATTCTTTACATTTTGTACGTAAATTAGCTAACAATAAGTGCCTTTTGAAATACAGAGCAGTACAAGGCTAGTAAATTTGCGAAAAAAGTGCTTTTTTTGTTTTTTTTTTTTTTTTTGTTTGTTTGTTTGTTTTTCTGAAGTTTGTGAAGTTCTGCTATGTCTCTAATGCTTACGTTAATGTCATGAAGATCCAACTGGATTGGAGGCGAGTTATCGCTTTAATTCGAAGCAATAGCAAGTCTCACCAAGGTTAAAATAACTTTCATACTGAACTTTTAAATGAACTAGCACTGCTTATGCGACAAACTAGTTCTATCCCCTACTTGCGGATATTTAAATTAACATAAGATAAAGTTCATTTCTAATGTAAGTAGAATAGTCTGAGACTATACACACAATAAACTACATAATATATCTTGAGATAATTATCGAAGCATATTTTAAACATTGGACAAGGAAGATGCTAAAGCCGAAATGTTTTTGGCAGAACTGACTAATGCATAACTGTAAAACGAGGCTACCAGAACTCTAATACATCTATCCTTTTAGAAGACAAACAATTCATTTGCAAACAACTAATCTGGTGAAGATTATGGAAAAAAGAAATTAAATTAAGGATTCTATTCATTATTACAGGTTACGTAACGTAAACTCTTGCAAGGTTTCCATAATGTGTATGTGATATCCGCCTTCTTCAATTGAATTTCATTTATGAACGCTTTAGTTTGCTTTAGTTTTCGCCCATTAGGTCTAAACTCTACTCTACATATTGTACATCATAGTTTAAATTGAGAATTTTAATAAAACATTTACTGGTAGTACCTTTCGAGCATTTAAGACTATGAAAATATATGTATTAAATTTATCTTTAAATTTAAAGAATTTATTAGATCTAAACTCCATATCTTGATTTTAACTTTTAAAGCAATCTCTGGCATAAAGTCATATTACCCGCAAACGTTTAATAGATTAAATCCCATAACAAAGAAGAATGCATTTATAAAGTAATCAATACTTAATACTTTTTCGCCCAATTTTCTTCAAACCGTTTAATTTCGATTTCTGACTAAGAGCAGAGAAAAGTACCAGAAGAAAAAGAAGGGGCAGAATAAAAAGCGAACTGGTTAAAAAAAGCACAAGAAGCAAATGGAAAGTAAAAGAGTTATTGAAAATCAATTCTCGAAATGGAATGTGCTATCTGTAGAAGCGGTAGGCGTAAATGAAAAAAAAAAATACGAAATGGTATAAAAAAGATTTGGACTTGCATTTTATCGAGTTCTATAGCTACATTTCAGTCTTGTAACTTTTGCTGCCATTTACTTTTTTTCTACATGAACAAGCATCCATTTAATGCTATCAGTACGCTCTTCTTTCATATGTTTTCGGAAAAGAAAGTAGTAAATACAAATCTATACTGCGAAGAAAGATTTCTGCACATATAATTCATTTTGAGCGATTCCCCACCGGCGGCACATCAATAAACGAATACTTAGTTCCCCCCCTCATATTTTATTATTGTGATTTCTTCGTAGGTTTCCTTGTTTACGTTGAATAATCCTTTTTTAATATCCTGGTGTTCGGCAGTGGAATCTCGAGAAAAAATTGAGTCTTACTAAACAAGAACATTACTAAAATTAATGAAAGCTATTGTTTTGCAAGAAATCTATACTGCGAAGAAAGATTTCTGCACATATAATTCATTTTGAGCGATTCCCCACCGGCGGCACATCAATAAACGAATACTTAGTTCCCCCCCCCTCATATTTTATTATTGTGATTTCTTCGTAGGTTTCCTTGTTTACGTTGAATAATCCTTTTTTAATATCCTGGTGTTCGGCAGTGGAATCTCGAGAAAAAATTGAGTCTTACTAAACAAGAACATTACTAAAATTAATGAAAGCTATTGTTTTGCAAGAAATGTATTTAAGGAGATTCAATATTGGGTAAAGAGGAAATCAAGTTGTTCAGAAAATTTTCAAATACATATTGTTTTTCATTCGAGCTAGCTGATAGTTAGTTGGAACCAACGAAAGAATTACCTTTTCCATAAATAAAGAACGGCTTTTAAATAGCTTAAACGTCTATGGGGAAAAATGTTGTTAGAAAGGCTATTTTTAAGTAACTATTAAAGTATTTTAAAATAAATTCTGTTTTCAGATTCAAATCTTTAATGAAAAATAACATTTTAAGTTTCACATACAGTTTCAGACCTTGTAATAAAATGTTTTCACAATGGTTAAATACAGATAGACAAACTGTAATGTACGTTTTAATCGAAAATGTTACCAGACTTTGCAAAGACAATTTTGCAAAAAATTAATATTATTTTGCAGTTTCGCCATATTAATACATTAAATAATGATTATCGAATTCTTATTTGACTTTTTCCTTGCTTCATACTTCTTACGATTAGCAATTAATTTTTATATGGAGTTATGTTCTATTTTAATGAAAGAAGATGTAGCTTTTTTTTGTAACTCCTCATTAACATAAAAACCTATGTAGTACGCAATCTATATATGGTTCGTAGACATCGAACAAGTACATTCATTTTAAGAAAACGGGCGTCAATGATAAGGCATTCCATGCAATACGAGCACGAAGTTGCCACAGATTTTCTTAAAATCCGCTTATGTACTTTTGAAGTATTTCTAAATTTGCCAAATTAAGGCACAGCATCAAAATCTGAATAAGGTAGTTAGGTAATTTTAATTCCAAAATTGTTCATAATATTTTATGTCTTCTCAGAACCTTGACTAAATTCAAATAACATCTCGATACAACTGTACATGGAAATTCCAAATCAACGCCAAAGAGTACTTTGACCAAGAAACTGTCAAACAAACTGAAAATATTAACACTACAATTCATACCTTTAGTAAAAATGTGAAACTGAGAAATACCGTTTAAAAGGTTTCAAGAAAACTTAAGAAATAATAAAACATAACAACAGAATCTGGGAAATCACTTGGGACTCAGACTAGAAGCATCATTGTGATTAGTTACAGAATAAAATTAAAATAGAATGGGAAACTTTCAGACAACACAGATGAGAGCAATTCTTGAAATCTCTTATGAATGAAATTAATTGTTTATATGACCTTAATAGAAAAATTCCTAAAAGATGAAAGCTAATACCTTCCTTCCACGGCTCAGCGAAAGTAGTTTTTTCAGATGTTGACAAAACGAATTGTCCTGCTAATGAACTGAAACAAACTTTCCAGACAATGCCCTGATGTCTGTGACAACGTCGTATAATAGCATCATTAAATTCAGTACAGAAATTTATAGCTTTATGCAACAGATCGGGCCATAGAACCCTCCTCCGATTACTATTCCATCGGAAATTTTCAATATCATTAAGGAATTTAAACACAGAATGCCTGCCGAATTGGACGGAATCAGTAACAAGGTTCTGAAGATCTTCCGAATACCATCACCAGTATTACCTAAATTATAAATTATTGCTTGCAGCTCAGTTACGTTAAAATTAAGTTTCACAAGTCCGATAAAAAAATCATACAATACCGCAGAACCGCAAGCAAGGTCACAGTAGCAAACACAAAGGCCTACGGCGTTTCAGCATATGCAGTGTAATGCCAGTTTAATTGGTTAATAATTACCTGTGATGAAGTAAAACACGCCTATCTACCGAATGGAAAAGCAGCTTTCATGGAAATATTCCAAAGGAAGCTGAGGCTGCAAGAAAATGGTCATCAAAAATATAATATAACATCCTTCGTCATCAACAATATAACACGAAAATGGCCATATAAATATCAAAAATGTATAAATATGGATAGAAAGCTCTTATCAAACGTATTTAAGAATAAAAACTCAGACCGCTTTCCAAATACCATTCTACTAGTTTACCTTTAGTACTAAAGGCGTGGAGTTTAATTTACAGTATGTTTACTTTAAAATAAGAAAGAGGAAAATGAACAAGATTTTTAATGCTTAATTCATGTTTGTAAGAGCTGTGAGAAAACCGCAAAATTTTGTTTTATAACATTCATTCATTAGCAGATCACAAATGCAATATCTTACGGAGTCTGTTATTTAAACATCAATTTGCGCTGATGATACAAAATAATTTATTGCGATAAAAACATAGTAACATTATTTCTTTCACAGAAAATCAAAAATAAAATGTGATACAAAAATAATTAGCAACTAAAAGATAAAGTAATTTAACTCACTTTTATTGAGTGTTGTTGCAGTTAAAATTCTTCGCTATTTAGCCAAAGAAAAAATTCAGTTTAAATCGGAATTGAGCAAAAAGAATACAAAAATCATGTATAAAACATATTTAATTTTTCATAACACTTTGAAAGCAGCATTTGTTCTAGGTAGTATAATAACGTACGGTTCTGAAGAAATATGTGCATGTATATGTATCACTTTCAAGCATTAATTCAAACTTTTATGCATATTGGCCTAATTGGTCTGGAAACAAGTGTAGATGTTAAGTCCTTCAAGGCTTACTAGATATTTTCAAGCACTTTAACGGAGATCTGTAGAAAATGCATTGTCACTTCACGTAATAAATTTAATAAAATATCCGCACGCATATAAAGCAGTGCACGTTTAATAAATTAATACAGCAAGTCAGTTAGAAAATATCACACGAAGGGAATTTGTAGTCTTTACTCTTCTCAATTCAGCGCCTATTTTGTAATTAGAAAGCAAACAACGGCTTAAATTTTAGCAGGCACAAACTTATATCTATATGATATTTGATGACATATATATGTAACAAAATTTATAACCAATAGGCATAACTAGTAATAAAAAGTTAAAGCTATCTAACATAACAGTAAACAAAATTGCTTGCAGTTTTTTATTTATTTTAGAAGAAAAACTAAATTAATACGTCGAAAATTTTAAAGCCAGTGAAGATTTATCAGAGCCATGCAGTTGAAACCTAAGCTTCTGACCATAAAGGCTTTAAAATTTATTTTTTAATATTGTATTATTAGATAAAAAATAAAAAAATAGAAAGAGCTTTCAAGTTTTGCATCAAGAAATACGAATCTTTTCTTCCGAAAAGGCGAAATTAACAAGTCTTCGATAGCTAATCATCGAAGTTTAATCATAATTTTGACTTTGAGTCTGCAAAAATTATCCAAAAAATGTCTTTGCCATTCTTGAATTGGATGTTCTTGAAATTTTTAGCATTCACAAACATTTCGGTTGTTTAGTTAATGACTTTAATTCCAATCCAGTCCTTTCTAACGATTTTAAAATTATATTACTCAGTTTCTTAGCTTTAATTAATATTTCTACCTACAGATGGCGCTACTTTCTCGTTGGCTTTAAGTTCTTGGGAATAAGTACAACTGTGGCATTCGATTTGTTGCACAGTGAACGACATTCCCATCACACATGACACAACATTAGCTATGTATGCGGATGACACTGCGATCCTGGCACAAAGAGCATCTATTGGTCCAGTAATCCAAAGGTTACAGAACTACACTGGTGTGCAAAAATTAAGGACGAAGACGAAAAATTAGCATATCAGCTGAACGAAGAGGCAGAACGGACAGAAAGACCAATCAGGAGATTAAGTAAGGTGATGTACGGTAGCACATGCGCAGATATGCAGGTAGACGTAATGGGGGAGTGTCTGAGTAGTATAAAGCATGTTGTCGGTGTAAGATCAGTATTTCTGGCAAAGAGATTGCACGCCGTATAGCAGTTAAAATCACACCGAGTTGCTTCCTCAGCGAGAAATGGCGAATAATCAATCTGTTAGACGACATCTGGATGCTTTTACCCGAGGTCGAATCATTGGGAAGTTGGAGGAAGGCCGCGGTGTGACAAGTGTGGCTGCAGAGTTCGGAAGTGCTCACAGCATCGTTTCACGACTTTGGAGACAATTTCAAACTACAGGAACAGCTATCCGGGGGTTTAGTAGTGGTCGTCCACGAGGAACCACACCCGCAGATGACAGGTATATTGCCTTACAGGCCAGAAGAAACAGGCGGCAGACAGCGGGAGAAATCGCTAGACACACGACACAGGCGACTGGACAACCGATATCGCGTTTAACTGTGGCCAGAAGACTGCACGGTAGTGGTCTGTTTGCACGACGCTCTGTACGGTGTGTTCCTCTAACGCCTGCCCATCGGAGAAGGCGTTCTCTGTGGTGCCGGGAACGCCGGAATTGGAGAGACAATGAATAGGGACGAGTACTCTTTACAGATGAGAGCAGATTCAGTCTGAGTAGCGATTCTCATCGCATACTCATCTGGAGAGAGCGGGGAAGCCGCAATCATCCCTCGAACATCATTGAAAGGGACAGGTATGGAGGTGGCGGTGTTCTCGTTTGGGGAGGCATCATGCTTGGTAGTCGTACAGACATTCACATCTTCGACGCAGGTTCAGTCAACGGGACCTGTTATTGTAACGAGATTCTTCTTCCCTATGTGCGTCTTTTTAGAGGCGCTATGGGTCTGCAGTTCCTTTTCATGGACGACAATGCACCATGTCATCGCACAGTAGCTGCCGAACAGCTCTTAGAGAGTGAGGATATTGAACGTATGGATTGGCCGACACGATCTCCGGATCTCAATCCCATCGAGCATGTATGGGATTTTCTAGGCAGACGCTTGGCAGCTCGTACCTTACCACCAGTAACGATTCCGGAGCTTCGATTGGCGCTGCAAGACGAATGGGCAGCAATGCCTCAACAACTCATTGACACCCTCATTCTCAGCATGGGCAGACGCTGTGAAACCTGCCTAGCAGTCAGGGGAGATCATATTCCCTATTAAAGACCGGATGTTTCTTGCTGGACACCCATCACCGGGATGCTTGGGCCTTCAGTCGCATTGCGCTCCATGCTACTTTTTCAATAAAGCTTCTTTTTATCCCTCTGATTTCTCTTTTAGTAAGTGTTGCTTACATTACTCGTGTCCTTATGTATTGGAGATCTTCCGGTATTAAATGTGTTGATTTGGAAAGCTTTTGTACAAAGTTATATTGAAAAAACCGTCTCGTCTTTAATTTTTGCACACCAGTGTACATTCACGCACTAGAGATCTGGCTTAATCAGTGGAAAATCTCGGTCAATGTGGAGAAGACCAAAGCAATTCTGTTCACCATGAAGACCAAAATTTAAAAGAACCTGCAGTTCTTCGGTGCCAACATTCCATGGGCCAGGCAAGTCTTCTATCTTGGGGTGATCCTCAACAACACTCTTACATGGTCCCCAAACATCAATTCTATTATCCAGAAGTTCCGGGTTCGTAAAGCACAACTCAAACACTTAATTCCTCGGAACAGTAGACAACAAGTTATTTATTTACAAGTCCATTCTCAGACCATTGCTTTGTTATGCTAGTCCCATCTGGGCTCACACACGCAAAACAAATAGAGGCAAGCTGCAAGCATGCCAAAATATTGTCCTAAGACAAATTACCAGTGCCGAATGGTACATTCGCAACAACCGCATCCACGAAGAGCTGGGTATGGAACAGTTAAGATCCTTTTACTATAGGCTTGCCAAAAAATTCCATGCTCGGCAGCAGCAAATTAATAATCCATGTATCCCATGTATCAAGATATGTGATTATAATTACAATGATCTCGCAAATATGGACAAGCCGCTGGACCAACTGAATATATATATCATGTAACCTTACGCCTGCAGTTACCTTCTAGTTTTTGTTTTTGTACCTTATCCTTTTTATGTGTTCGTATTATATCTTACTGCTTTATATTTAATAATTAATGTGTTATGCAAACTTTCTCATGTTTTTAATGTGGATTCAGACTGCTGCTAACTTGTCACTTACCATGTTTCACTCCAAGTCACGGCTCGACGGTTTTCTGTTCCTTCATCTTCGCCTTAACACCCAAAAATTCTTTTCCCAAATAATGCCTAAAAAATTAAAAACAAAAATATATATATATATATATATATATACATATTATTTTGATGCCCTTAAGCTTATATACTTTGTTGAACGTTTAATATATATACATGTTCAAAAATACCAACTGTTCTACGAGGGGTAAGGCGTTTGGCCTAGGCACCCTGGTGTCACAAACACCATTCTACTGGGGAGTGATTTGTTGCACATTTCTTTCTCTTGATGAAGAAGGAACTGTATTCTCTTTGCCCTTGAAATCGTTAGTGTTGACTAGATTTACGCCAGACGTTGTTGCTTTGCTAATTTTATGTTTATCTAATAGAAGTTAATTAATTCAGAAATACCTAATTATATTACCTAAAAATTTTCAAAATCCCATTTATTGCAAACATTGCTTTTTAATTTAGTCCTTTAGGAGAGAATCATCGTTAACCAGCGAGCACGCACGCCGGGTATCTCATACCTGGGGGGGGCATATTTTTTGTCCCTTATCTCTAAACCCCTTTCCTGGAAATGGACGAAACTTTTTGTAGCTGAATTCAGGGACACATTCATGAATCTGGGAAATCCGTGGAGTGATTCTTCGAATACTTTTCTAGGAATTGTACCGTTTGGGTATGTGACACCGCGCGCCTTCTCGCGTCTCTCAGATTTTCACCCTCACTTTCTTAGTTAGTCAGCATGGCGCGGCATCTAAGTTATGATAAAGAAATGGAAAAGGTTGAGAAATATGCTAGAAACCATTTCAACAGATGATGAAACGTTTAGAGAAGAAGAGGGAGAATTAATAGATCAAGAACACAACAGCAATTATAATTCATCAAAAGACAGTGACACAGACACTGAATTAGATAGTGAATTAGAAAATCAATGAAATGATGAAAATTATGTTGATAAAAATGGCTTCGTATGGAAGAAAGTCAAATTCCGAACGAATGTTAGGACTAATTCTAAAAGCATTAAAAATTCTACGAAATACTGGTTATTCGAATGTGGAAGATTTACTCAAACCAACGGCGGCAGCAAATAATGCTCCCTTTGAAACTAAAAGAAAAAAATAGTTTCAGGAGATTGCAACATGGAACCACCATCTAAAATGATGAAAAACGTTTACAGAAGATGCGCTGAGTGCCCTAAAAAGAAGGACACAAAGACACGGTTTCTGTGCGAGAAATGCAATATCAGTATTTGTATAGAGCCACATGTGTTCGGTCTGCCCGAGATGTGCAAAATAATTGTATGTTAAGTTGGTGTTAGTGCATTTAATTATGGCAAAGTAAACGAGTCTCTCTGCCTAAGGGGAGGGATGCCTTCGTGGAGGACTTGTAAGGGGAACTGGCTTGTATACACAATTGTATGTTATATACTTCATTTATTATATTCTTTAAAATATTCTAAAGTTCATTGATTTTTATGTTAATCTACATTTATATTTTTAATGAAATTTAAAACGTGTTAATTGCTTTCGGGTATGACATACTCAGCGCTCCTTCTTGTGTTCGTAATTTTGGTGCGTGCTCGCAGGTTAATATTTCTATACTAGCAAGGAAGAAACAGGTTTTAGCTCTTGGGTATCGATAAATGTTACTACAAATTCAGTTTAAAATTCTTCAATCCTTCATTAGATGGTGATAGGGGTCCCAATAGTGAAAGAAATCTAACCTCATTTGTTGGCATAATATAAAATGCCGGCAAAATAAATGATGTTTCCTGGGAAAATCAATAATTTTTCATAGTCAGTACATTAGCTCTTGAAATTAAGTTCAGTCAAATCTTAAATTTATTTTATTTAAAAAGCATCTAATGTGAGTTAAAAATGAACCAAGTGAATGATTAAATAGTTAAAGGTAACATTTCTAATTTATATTTGCAAGTTTATTCAAAGTTTTATAAAAAATCAATTATAATGAACATTTCACTTCTGCTAGTTTGTAGAGCTATTAGATTATTTTAAAGCAGAAGACGTGAAAAATTTTCAATGTCCTCGCCGGGACTCAAATCCTACAGGCATGCTATTCTGTGAAAAGTTCTGTTTTTAAATTTCTGTTTTGGAGGATTTGTAAATGAGAGCATTTTAGGCTTATATATTGCATCATGATGAAAGCAGTCTGAGTTAAGTCGATCTAAATTAATTAATCTATGTATTCTTTTAAGCCCTGTACAGCTAAATTCTGGTACAAATTTGAGAAATCATGTAACACACCCAATCAACACCAAATAAATTCTTGTTAGCAATACTTCAATGATTTATTATAAGTTTTTTAATTAAATCACTGTACTTTTGAGAACTTTTTGGCAAGCACCATCAAATTTTAATTCTGTATGTAATGTTTATTTTATTTACTGATACGAATGTTTCAAATTAAAATAAATAGCACTATGTGTTATTCTAATAAGAATTTTCTCGAGCTCTACGATACACCTTCATTTAATTCCCTTAATTAAAGCAAGATTTACTATACATATTCCATTTAACGTACATTTTTTAAACTTTATTTTCATATTAAAATTAAGATTTCAGTCTAAGCTGTAAATTGCAATTAGATGTTCAGATTATACCAGAGTGTAATACGTTTTTAATGTTGTCTCGAAATCAGATATTTTCTAATTTTAAAACTCGCCTTCAACAGCAACTCAGTAACAAACTCTTAACTTTAAGCCGTGAATCCTAAGCTGCGCTTTTAATATTAATTTATGAAAATTAGGTAGAACCATTTGAATAATTTTTCACTTTTAGAATTCCTGTCCTTAATTCGTTTAACTTGTACCTACTAAGATTACCACGAGATTTATTGCTCAATCTGGATCAGTAACAACAGAGTCCGAAGAAGATTTAAACAACGCTTTTATTTAGAACATTAAATTTAACAGATGCAAGGCTTGTTATTAGAATTTAAATCTCCTCAGCCTGCGGGATTTCAGATCTCAGCGTACGAATTAAAATTCAGAGTAAAATTAATTCTGGAGATTCCAGAGTGTAAAAAAACACTAATTGCTGGCTCAATTCTAACTAAATGTGCAAGCGATATGGCTAGCAAAATGCTAACACCGGATAATAAAAGTCTCAGAACAGGGCGAGGAAACATCAAAAAGGTCAGCGTCCCTGACAAGGTTCTCGGTCGAAATGTTTTCTTATACCTATCTTACTTATGTCCTGATGAGAGTAGTTAATACACAGTCCCTAAATTAATTTTGCTCTTTAATTGAATTTTTATGTGGAGTTAGTGCGAAGAACGTGATATTTAATAAATGAATTTAACACACAAAACGTTAATAATAAAAAGACTCAAAAATTGTTTTGTAAGCCATCTTACTAAGAAAACTGTACATTGGTATGATAAACTGAGAAAGGTCTGAACAAGGAAGAAAGTGTATAACTTCATTGGGTGTGAAGCTTAACACTTCACTGGAAATTCTAAACACATGCTGTGTAATTTTTTGTAATTTTGGTGTTGAATTGTATATGGCATAAGTGAGAAGAAAATTATGTTTAATAACAGAACTAAAAAGACAAAAAGGAATGGGTGAGCGGGAGTGAGCGTAACAGCATACTGGTATACGTTGAGTTCAGAGAGAGCTTAGAAAAACCTTAAAAAACCTTTTGGACCACCGTTAAAACTCGGAGCTCTTTCACTGGTTTTTTTTTTTTTTTTTTTTTTTTGGGGGGGGGGGTAATTTTTTACGTACTGCGTTTGCTTACTTAAATTATCAACTTGAAATTAATGTGCTTTCTGAAGTTCTGTGTATATCACAACTCTAACTTATTTATTTAACGTTTTATAGGATAAAAACATATTAACTATAATAATACTACGCAAAGAAATTATGTATTGTTGAGCCACTTAAAACACACGTTCATTGAATTTCATTCACATATTTACTGAAATTGTAGACCAGTGACCCGTACTGAAAAAATGTATTAAACTCTAGCAATACGAAAACACTTATAGTAGATAATAAACCGAAGCAGATATGCACATCCCCCACCTAATTCCTCCTCAAGCCGGCATTGTCATTTTAAGTGAGCAAGACTTCCAGTTTTTATTTTATTTTATTTTATTTATTCTCTTTGCATTCTTTTCAACGGTATTTAATTTTAAATGCATTTTATACCACCCTGTAATTCAATTTTGACGCCAAGTGAATATTTAGTTCGAAGAGATTTAAAATGAGCCTAAGCCTTCTTCGTAAGCGTCAACTAACGAAGTTATACTTAAGATTTATATATTTCTGAACGTATCCTTCCGCTGAATTCAAAATTAGATACGAATTCGAGTCAAAAACACAATTTCCGACAGGGGGCGCAACCAGTAATAAATTGCCGGAGCAATGCCAAACGAAAGATACGAAATTAGTTTTAGAGTACTAGAAAGGGAAGCTAATCGCATCTCTTAATGGAAGGGAAATCATGTCTTCTTTTATGCAGAAGAGTTAATATGTTATTTTTGGAAATTGGAGGAGAAGCAAACGATGATGACAGGAAAAACATATTAACTGTATTAGCATCAAACTCTTTTATTTTTGATAACTCGAACGTGCTGATTTTTAAATATATATTTTTTATTTTCCTGAAAAGTATATTTTTTTCATTTTAGCTTCTGTGAACTTGATCCAATTGAACTGGGCTAAGCGGCACAAACGAAATTAACATTCGCTAGCCTTCACTCATGAATTTTTAATTAGTTTCTCTAACAAAACCCCTCGCTTATGATTTTTTAACTTATTTGGATTCCAGTACACATTATGAAAATAATCCGCAAAAGACACGTAAATTAATATAAAAATGGAAATCTATCAAAGAGTTTACTTGACAATATTAGATTTAAATCCTTAGTATATTTAAATTTTAAAAAATAATTATATATGTTTTTGCCTATAGATTCCCTATTATACATACGTTACCAACATAAGTAAGCAAAACAGTTTTCATGCGTAAAATGGAAGTGTGTATATTATATAAAAATAAAAATTTTATTCATTTTGTGGTATTTAATAAAATTAAGTACCTAAAGTAAAATTTCGTGCGTTCCAAACTCGCAACTATTTATATCAGTTAGAATATCTTCTCACTTTAAAAGTTTGGAATTAGAGATATCCCCCCCCTTTTTTTAATTGAAATAAAATTGCCAATTTCCGAAATATAACCATCTCGAATACTATGATGTTATTTATCATTTGGGCTTAATTGTGTCAAATGAGTTAAAATCACTGAATGTTTACCGTTTTCTTTCCGCCTTCATTTCTGGTGACAAAATAAGCTGGCTTCACATGTCGCGCAGCAGCACCAATAAAACTGTGGTGTTTGATATCTATACTCCGGTAGCTGAATAAACGAAGTACAAAAGTGTGAATACTGTAAATATCAAACATGTATATATAAATGTAAATATCAAATATGTAAATATGTATAAAAGAACTAAAAGACTGCAATATTTTTACGTGAAAATGCTCAGCTTAAAAATCCATTTGCCACGGTAACGTTCTAAAACATCTCAAGCAGATTATCAATAGGTGTTCGAGAAAATTTCGACTGCATATATGTACAATGAGACCGGATTGTCATTTATCTCCGAATAGTCACGTTTTCGGCATTCGTCTACTGTACCATTTTAGGTTCGCACGTTTTGTGTTCTAAGTTATGATATTTTATGCGCTGTAATATAATTTAACTAATATTAATTTAATACAGAAAATGTGTTTTTGATAAAATAAATGTGAGATTAGGAAAAGAAATTTATCTCCGCAAGTCTCATGCATGTGGGTTATTGGGTAAGTGAAATATTTAATTATTCTGGATACTAGATTTTAATACGCAATGTACTACCAATAAGAATTCAGGCCAGGAAATATTGGGCACATGTAAATTGATTAAGGATTTCTAGATATATATTTGGATAGATTGTCACATTACAACACCTCCTAGTAGTGCACCCCACTACACCCCTGCTGCAGATCCTGCGACCCCCTTAAAAGGGTCGCGATCCACAGTTTAAGAAACCGCGGACTAAACTTCGATTTCTGAAGAAGTTAAGTTTTCACCAGAAAAGAGAAAATTGTACTTCCGGCTCCCTCTTATCTTCAAACCTGTTCTTAAATACGTGAGAGAATTTGCATCCTTGTGTGGTATGACGATAGTGGATGATAAAAAAGAACAAAGACACAAAAAAGAAAGGAAAAGAAAACCTAAAAGGGTTAAGATTTCTCAGAAGAGTTTTATAGGCTTTCCATCCACTTTTCTGAGCTCGCACTGTATTCATCTGCTCTTATTATCGCTTTTGCTAACACAACTCTTTTTTTCAACTTCATTATTAAGCATCACTTTTTTCGCTCATACGACACATAAAATTCAACAGCAAAATTTTAAAAACAGCTTATCTTTAGATATCCAGATGCAGTGTTAAGTGTTTCCGCACACTTTTTAAGACAGAAGCACTATTATTCTGGAACCTAAATTTTGAATCAACTCACTTTTGTCTTTATTTTCCCTTTTCGAATAACTAGCCGCTAGCTCAGCAAGCCACCTAATATATTTAACTATAAAAAGGAAAAAATATTATATATTACATATATATATATATGTATAATGCTTTTAATAAATCCAGCTAGAGTTATTTTATGGGCGCATCTAGTAATTTGTAAAACAGGTAAAGAATTGCATTTATTGCTTTTGAATTCTAGTTGACTTAGCAGTAATTGACAGATTAAATTTAAAAGAAATAATAAATATTTTTCGCTTCGCCAAATGGTAACGAACGTGCGCGGGGAAGTTAAATATATTGTTACTTGCGTACGGTTTTGTAATGTATTGAATGTACACAGAAGTAGTAACAGCTTGCTAAAACTTATTTCCGCAAATGAAACACATTACAGAGCTGTAAATTTTCATAAAAAGACTCGTATATCTCATTTTAGTATGACAAAGCACAATCAGTATTTACCACTTTAAATTACTAAGAAAATTAAGTATAACGCAATGTAAAGCGCATGTAAAGAGCGAAGCTCACAAGGAGATCCCTCAATACTCCCAAATCTAACCTGAACTAAAAGATTGAGAACTGGTATTCTATTCGTCTTTATAAAGTTTCCCCCTAAACATTCTCTTCTATCTTCTATTTCTCGAAATTACTGGAAAGTATATGCGATAAAAGTTACATATAAGAGCCGGATACATTTATATATAAGGAACAATTACACTCATTCAATAATAGTACCAATTTCAGTTATACAGGTACCGAACCAAAATGTTGCCAACTTTGGCGAGTTTTCATGATTTCTCTCCAAACTTGGCAATAAAAATTAGTCTCCAAAACCATCACTGGCTTGGCGATATCTCGTCAAATTAGCGAGATAATCATTTACCACAATATTAAATAGACTTTCCCCTTGTTTTTCTAGCAAAGATTCGCATTCTTAAGGCCTCTCATATTATGTAATACAAAATTCGTAACAATATATTATATATGATATCTTTAGAATTGCTGATAAAGCGTAAATCTTGCTATCTTTTTTTTAATATCCGCTATATTATTTTTTCAAAAACAATACCTGGTGACAACATGTATTTACTTATGTTGCAATGCTTTTTACATTCGTTATTATTACATTATTCTTTAAAATTAATAAATTATGATAATATTTGGTGGCAACATTTGAAAAACGATGCGGCCATGAAAGTGATAGGGGCAAAAACGTTTGGCTTTAGACTAATAAATGTTCTAGTGCTAAAAATGTGATAATACATTGGGATGCATAAAACGTAGAGTCGTAGTCATCATAATTTAAATAATGTGAAGACAGGTCTTTTTGAAAGAATTTTATAATTGTATAACAAAGACTGAGCCAAAATATTTACAGTTTGACGGACTTAACAATAACTTCTATACTACTCTCCATATACGCTGTTTCACGTTATACTTTCATGATTCAGCTCTGTATTGAGTAAACATGCTCTGGTGCGTAAAACCAAATTATACAAAATCTTACATGATTAGTTCGCTTGACAGACTAGACCTTAAAGACTACCTATTTTAAAATGAAGCTAATGTTTACATTTTAGTTTAATATCAAAGCATGGTGTTACTTAAATAACTTTTAATAAATTATAATATTACATTTCTATATTGGTACTTAGAGCCCAACAGCGGCCGAGCGGTAAAATCGCGAACACTGGTAGTTCGGTCCGAGGTTCGAATCCCGCGAACGGGCTGGCTGCATGGGCGTTTTCGTGGTTTTTCCCATGTGTAACGCGTATACGAGCCAGTTTCCCTTAGAAAGTCCTCCACGAAGGCATCCCTCCTCTTAGGCAGATAGCCCTCGAGGCTTTGCCATAATCACACACACACTATATTGGTACTTTGTTAAAGGGGGAAAGTTTATGGTAGAATCAATATGCATACCAATAATTATGGATGATGGTTTCATTAGCTCTAAGGTAGGCATCATCTTCTCTAAGATAACCATCCCCAAATCTTATAATCTGGAAAAATGCTTAGTAATTTTAGAGAGCTTGTTTGCGTAGGATACTTCCAGATTACAGACAGTATAATAAAGACGAGGCCGCGATCAGAAATGTTTTTAAAAAAAACTCTGAAAGTTTTCAGATTTTATATTACACCCAAAGAACGTTTTTTTAAAGGTTTGTGTGTTACCTTTATTTAATAAAATCATGTTCTTCTCAAATAAACCATAAAATTCAATTCAACGGCAATATCGAAAAATAATTTTAAAATAAGCATATCTTTAGAATCTCCGATACACAGTCTCGGGCGCTGGGGATAAAATTTATATTTTTCCGCACAGTGTTGACATTGTTCTAGACGCCCATATCCGGTGGAAGATTACCTTATTCAAAATTTGATGGCTCTAGGTACCATTGTTTCATCACAATGCGAGAAACATGCATGCATGTATGCAGATTCTTCGCTATTAAATTTCTTTAACGTAGGGCGATAATATTTGGTGCCAACAATTTGAAAAGAGATTCGCCGTTTATAGTTAATCGACACAAAATGCAAAAACGAAATTAATAGCCCTTTGGGCTAATAAAAATAACTGAAGGCTTTCAGATTTTATATTACGCCCAAAGGGACCTTTTTTTTTTTTTTTTTTTTTTAAGTTTCGTGTTACTTTTATTAATTAAATATCATGTTATTCGCCCTAACCATAAATTTCAATTCAACAGCGACAGCACAAAATAATTTACACAGAGCGAGAATTTCTGATACGCAGTGTCGCGCGCTGGAAATAAAAATGTGTTTTCTTCGTACAGTGTTGCCACTGCTCGCTTTCAAATTGTTGAGTTTGTTAATCCAAAAGATTTACATATTATGAAATAGATAATAAAACAAATTCTATATTCCGAATTTGGGCTTCCAAATTCCAATATTCGAGTAAAGGACTACGTTTTTCAAAATTTGATGTCTCTAGGTACAGTTGTTTTTTCACAGTGCGAGAAACATACATACATACATTCACGCAGATTCTTTTCTATTGAATTTCTTTAAATATAATACAGATCTCTAATATTTAGTGGCAACAATCTGAAAAATTCAAGTTCGTTTATCAAAATGAAATTATTAGCCCTTTTGGGCTCACGCCCTTTGCGCTAATAAATAAAACTGAAAACTTTCAGAGTTTGTATCACGCTCAAAGGGACGTTTTTGTTAACGTTTTATGTGTTCTCAATTTGGGCTTACAGATGCCCATATTCGAGTGGAGAACAACGTTATTCAGAATTTGATGTCTGTAGGTACTGTTGTTTTTATACAGTGCGAAAAACATACATACCTTCTTTATTGTTTAATTTCTTTAACTATAATGCAGGTATTATAACTATATCTGGTGGTATTATAACTTTAACTACATTTGGTGGCAACAATCTGAAAAATGAAACGCTATTTATAGTGAGCGAACGCAAAATGCCAAAACGAAATTAATATCCCTTCCGGGAAAATTGTCCTTTTGGGCTAATAATGCAATGTGCCTTGTAAATGTTTTATTTTAACTTGATACATAAACTTAGAATTCCTATAAAAAGTTATTTAACTTTTCAAGAAACTGAAACCATAGAAATATGCAAAAGATGTTAATTAGCATTAACGGAAAAATCGCTTAATCCAAGTTATTAAGAGTTTTGAATGTCTTGAATTCAGATACTTATAATTATTCTGCAACTCAATAATTCCATCATTATTTATATATTAATTAAATTTATAATAGCACTGCATGCACTATTTTTTCAGATATTTTCATATTCAACGCAAAACACAACGATATTAAATCATATTAAATATAGCACTAGAATAGCAAATGTTTATACGAATGTACTTAAACCTAAACTAATGTCTTCAGTGCTCATGAATAAGAGACCTAGACTTATGTTTATCACATATATAACAATCTTATGATCTGGACTCTGCACCCAATATTTAAATTACCTGCTAACGGTTAATCCTCCAATGAAATTTCAGGCTTTTGAATTATGCATGGAGATTTCCAGCTTTGGATAATTATTCAACTCTGAGAAACATTTCACTATATTCCGATAAGAGCTGTACTTGAAACCCTCGTCGGTGTTCCCAAGATAAAGGATTCGATATTGCTCAGGTCTATAAAGTGAAGCTGAATAACCTTGAGGCAAACCGTGCTTAAACCGATTAAACGTAAACTGATTGTGTTGCAGTCAGCACAGACATTTTGTACTGATAGGCCTACAAATCCTGCCCTTATGAAAATTATTATCACTCAAGTCTTATACATTCTTATGAATAAATATACAGAATTGCAGTAAATTTTACTGAATATTCTCATTGGCATTTGTTATGTAGAGAAATTACCGGATAGCGTTATAAAAATTAGGTGAATGATTTTATGATTTATGGAAATTTAAATTTTATTTTGATTCTGAATTATTTAATTTAAGGCTTTAATTTTGGGGAGAAACAGATGCTTCGGGAAATACTATTTAGTATAAATGAATATTATTTATTTTCTTTTATTTGTAAATCTTGTACAAACTTTTATTCATTGTGAAAGAAGCAGGGAAAGGGAGGCAATTTTCGCCAAGTCATGATTTCGACCGCCTTAGAATGTTCGAGAAAGAATTTTCATTGTTAGTTGACCTTAAGATAGGCAAGTACGTGACGGAAAGGTCAAAGGTTGCTACTTGTCTTTCAATGTAAGTCATTCAGGTTTTTGGCGATTGAGGGTCCGGTTGTTGGCTAAGTGAAGAAGGGCGCACATGCGCGATCACCCTTATTTCCGCATTCTGGAGTTGAAAACGAAGATTTTGCCATAATTAAGGGGGCGATAAGTGAAGCCATAGTGGGAGCCCGTTTGGTGAAGGAGAAGAAGGAAATTTGAGTTGAACACACTTACTTTGGGCTGACTCTCGGACTGACTCGCTGATTTTTGGGCTTGCTGGACAAAATGTAAGTGACTCCGAGAGGTGTTTTCCGGCGGGAAGCGGCAAATATGCTCCCCGGCCGCGTTTTGGTTAAGAGGCGAGACACACTTACTCTGGACTCGCTGAGGCACTCACTGCTTGGATTCGCTGACTTTCGGGCTTGACGGACTTGTTGACGGAGACTGAGAAAAAACTTGTGGGTGTTGCGAAGGAGAAAGGAAAAGATTTAGTCGGCATCGAGCTGTGCTTCCGGCGGGGAGCGGCAATTATGCTCCCCGGCCGCGGGTTTTCTCAAAAATGCGAAGAAAAAAAAAAAACTGTTGAGCGAATAACAAAAAAATTAACAGAGACTTGGGTCTCTATCTGTATCGGCAAAAGTCAGGACGATGTCCTCTGAACTCCGACTTGAAAACAGAAGGAATTATGTCACCTTAGACAACTGGAAGCCTGCGTTAGCCGTTCTCTAAAATGCCTAGCTTAATTGTCTACGTTTTCCTTGGTGGAGCTAAGAGTCTAGGCAGACAGCCGTGCGGTGTAAGCTGTTCTCTTGCTTCCAGTGGGAATAATTTTCTTCTATGGAAACCAGTAGCAGGCGTAAGATTTGACGGTATAGCTGATGTAATTTATTGTCGTGCCGTTCGAGTTTCTGGCTTGCGGATTTGCCAAGTGACGTAAGGATAGAGCTAAGATATGAGTTCTCCTCCACTTCAAGATGCCTACACCAGATAAGTGTATATTTTTTTTTTGTGTTTATACGATCCTCTCACGAAACTTCTTTTCTTCATAACATTGGTGCCGTGACCTCTGCTTAGTGAAGCATCGAATCAGTAACTGATTTTGTGAATTTATTTATTTCGTATAACTTACTGTTTTAAGAAGGTGTTAAATTTTAGGTGCTAGGATTAATTAGAGTTTTTGATTTGTGTTTGCTTATTTGTTAATACGAGAGTGATAAAGTTTGAAAATGTGTGTGAATTTCAGGAATTTTGGACTTTAACGTTAGGCAATCAGAATTGAACTTTAAAATTAGGAAAAATATATATATAGAATGTAGCAGAATAGGTATTGTACATTTGTACTGTTGAAAATCCTTGAGTGTTTTCTGGATGTATATTTTTGATTTTCGACGTACTGATTTATGATACAAGATGGAAAATGAATTATTTCACGATAATCCTATGCTATTTGTATATCCTTGTAACAAGTTTCGAGTGCTTGTCTTTAAAAACTGGACTCATTTTTTGAGCACTATTAAGAGAGCGAGACTTAAGGACTCTAATTATTTTACTGAATGAGACAAGCCATAGCTATGCGTAGCTAGAAATTTTTTTTTTTTTTTTTTGTGTGTGTTTTTGCTAATTATTTAACCTAGAATCTTGTGAAATGTGTAATTGTGAGGGGTAACGTTAGAGAAATTTTGATTTTTTTGAATTAATTGAATAATATTTTGTGAAATGTATGTAATGTTTTCATAATTATCTAGCGTAGTATATTATTGCTTTTTGAATTACAATGTTTTGATATGGTTCCAGTATATTGTGTAATGTGTTAGAAAATTTAATTTAGTATTGAGCAATGAATTTTATAAGTTATTAAGGCATAATGATACAAATGAATGAGTTAGAAAAATTGAATATTTTTTTTCAATTGCAAAATTCTGTTTTAAAGTGAACATGGGTTAGATTTGGATTTTTGCCAGAGATCAGCAATAGTGATGTTTGCATACTTAATTTTTTTTTTTTTTTGGATTGAATTCAGCAGCTTGAGTGAAGTCCTGATTAGTTAAATGAGTCAGAGTAATTGGGATTAGTTATCTTCTGAGTTTTAAGTTTGTGAAGAGTTGTCATGTGAGAATTGTTTAAACAGTAGAAATTTAGTCTTGTGAATTGTAGAAAGTGAAATTTTAATGAGAATTTTGTGACAACGGGAATTTGTTTTGTGAAAATGTTTTGAAATAAGTTTGAGAAGATTAGTTACTTATGCTCTGTACTCATGTGTGGGAATTTTCTGTTGATTACAAGTAGTTTGTCTTGAATTTGCTAGTGAATCGTAATAGATTTGATTTGAGTTAATGAATTTTCTTTCTTGGTTGGACTTGTTGCTGAATTTGGGGTTAATTCTTGTTTTGGCTTAAGTTTTGTATTTGAATTGGTAGTATCAAGATAGTTGTATCAAGTTTTTGTTTTGTTTCCTGGTGGTTTCTGCCAAGGTCCGTAAAATGTAAGTTCTCTGATGTTTGGTTTCTGTGGAAGAATTGATATTTCTGTGGTTATAGGAAAATGGTAGAATTTGAGTTATGGATTTGATTTGTGAGATTTTCAGGGATTTTTGAGTTATGAGTAAGTACTTTTTTTTTAGTTTAGCACTTTTGAGAACTTTGCATTTGTTGCTTGCAGTTAGGTCTTGCGTGAAGTTGTAATGTCCTGAAAGCTCGTTTTCTTGTAAATACTTGCACTTCATGGTGGCACTTGACCTCTTACACCGGGAGAAACAGGAACTTGTTATCTGAGAAAACTATTGTTGTATCTTTTTCATTGTGTTGGTTCAGGATTGTAACGTTTCAGTCAGCGCACTTTTCTTTCCGAGATAAGAGATCTTATGTTCTCTTTCAACGTGTCTGGAGGTTTGCTTGATACGTAAAGTTTGAGTCTGTCATTCATAATACAGCGCTTTTCTCAGCTTAAATGGACGCGGTAAAGAGTTACTTTGTTTCTTTTGTTTGGGTGGAGGTGTTTCTGAAGGCTGTTACTTAGGTTACTATACAACGTTTTGAAAAAGTCTGATGCAGAATAGATCTCAGTTTTGCCTAAAATTGGGGGGTTTGTTTTGAACACTTTTTTTTTATTTGTGATATTTTATTTAGTGTTCTAGTAACGTGCTTCAGTCCAGCTTTGATTGATTTCTTTGACTAGTTGAAATTTGTTTTTGTGGACCTAATGGATTTTTTAGAATTACTGAATTTTTTTTGGTGTTGTCTTTCTAAGGGGACTTAAATATGGTGTTGTTACTCACTAGTGTTTATCTTGAAGTTTGAATTTTTTTTTAGTGACACTTCACTCTTGCTGGTTGATTTTTTTTTTTTTGGCTTGATTTGAATTACAGTGAAATATTTTTTGACTTGATATGGTTTAACATAATGACTATTTGTGTATTTGTTTAGGTATTGCAGTTTAAATTTTTTTTTAAGTATCGCTGATCTCATTGCTCATTTGAATTATGTACGAAATTTTTACAGTTTAATTGTATTTTCATTTTATGTGTATATGTGTATCTTGGTAGTATTTGTAAATTTTTGGCCAAACGTTTTTGTACATGCATTAGGTATTAGTATTATTTTTGTGTGTGTATTGGATAAAATTCTAATTGGTATTTGCACAGCGTATTCGTTATGCTATTTTCGGAATTGATTTTGGTTGGATCGAATTTTTGGACAATCACGTTTTCTTTCTTTCTGATTTTTTTGTGTGGGGTATTTTCGGCTGGTTCCGAGGTTCCTTGTGTTGTAACGTTCTTTTCTTTTCTAATGCTTGGCCCTGATCAGGCCGCTTCTGTTCTTAGACGTGATTGTTTGGGATTCATTCCTGGAAGTTATTCATTTTCGTAGTACTTAGGGGTCTTTACTCCTTATTTGAATACGTTCATGTGACATATTTTATTTGGAATTGTTTGAATTATTAGTGTGTTTATTTTCTCAGGAATGTATTTTATGTATCTGCGGCGCGTTAATTATCTTATTGATTGATCTTAGACATATTTTGTTTGTGATTAGCGCCTTATTTTTATTTTTATTTTTGTATGTGTTCTGAGTATTTCTAGGTTTAATTAAGTGATTCAATTGATGTTTTTGATTAATTATTTTTGATGATCTTCCTTGAGTATTTTAATTAGTAATTGCTTTGATTAATCTTGTTGTTTTACTTGCACATTTTGGACTTTACATTTAATGTGTCAGTAACGTCACTATACCAAGGAGTCGTATGAAATATTGTTACATCATGTTATCCTTTAGCCTTATTGCACAGTATGAGTCATGGTATTTCAAGAAGTGTCTGTCTGCTAAATTTTGGTAAACCAAAATTTAATTCCTTAGGGGAAAGGAAAATGTTATGTAGAGAAATTACCGGATAGCGTTATAAAAATTAGGTGAATGATTTTATGATTTATGGAAATTTAAATTTTATTTTGATTCTGAATTATTTAATTTAAGGCTTTAATTTTGGGGAGAAACAGATGCTTCGGGAAATATTATTTAGTATAAATTAATATTATTTATTTTCTTTTATTTGTAAATCTTGTACAAACTTTTATTCATTGTGAAAGAAGCAGGCAAAGGGAGGCAATTTTCGCCAAGTCATGATTTCGAGCGCTTTAGAATGTTCGAGAAAGAATTTTCATTGTTAGTTGACCTTAAGAGAGGCAAGTACGTGACGGAAAGGTCAAAGGTTGCTACTTGTCTTTCAATGTAAGTCATTCAGGTTTTTGGCGATTGAGGGTCCGGTTGTTGGCTAAGTGAAGAAGGGCGCACATGCGCGATCACCCTTATTTCCGCATTCTGGAGTTGAAAACGAAGATTTTGCCATAATTAAGGGGGCGATAAGTGAAGCCATAGTGGGAGCCCGTTTGGTGAAGGAGAAGAAGGAAATTTGAGTTGAACACACTTACTTTGGGCTGACTCTCGGACTGACTCGCTGATTTTTGGGCTTGCTGGACAAAATGTAAGTGACTCCGAGAGGTGTTTTCCGGCGGGAAGCGGCAAATATGCTCCCCGGCCGCGTTTTGGTTAAGAGGCGAGACACACTTACTCTGGACTCGCTGAGGCCCTCACTGCTTGGATTCGCTGACTTTCGGGCTTGACGGACTTGTTGACGGAGACTGAGAAAAAACTTGTGGGTGTTGCGAAGGAGAAAGGAAAAGATTTAGTCGGCATCGAGCTGTGCTTCCGGCGGGGAGCGGCAATTATGCTCCCCGGCCGCGGGTTTTCTCAAAAATGCGAAGAAAAAAAAAAACTGTTGAGCGAATAACAAAATTAACAGAGACTTGGGTCTCTATCTGTATCGGCAAAAGTCAGGACGATGTCCTCTGAACTCCGACTTGAAAACAGAAGGAATTATGTCACCTTAGACAACTGGAAGCCTGCGTTAGCCGTTCTCTAAAATGCCTAGCTTAATTGTCTACGTTTTCCTTGGTGGAGCTGAGAGTCTAGGCAGACAGCCGTGCGGTGTAAGCTGTTCTCTTGCTTCCAGTGGGAATAATTTTCTTCTATGGAAACCAGTAGCAGGCGTAAGATTTGACGGTATAGCTGATGTAATTTATTGTCGTGCCGTTCGAGTTTCTGGCTTGCGGATTTGCCAAGTGACGTAAGGATAGAGCTAAGATATGAGCTCTCCTCCACTTCAAGATGTCCACTCAAGATAAGTATTATTTTTTTTGGTGTGTTGGAACTTTAGGCAAGTTTTTTCAAAAACGTCCTTAGCAGAAAAAAAAAAAAAAAAAACAACGTCGAATCTAAAATTTAACTCTCAGGCCATAAATTGTTCCCTTTCCTTTCTTTTAAATCACCAGACAAACCTTAAGTTTTTTTATGAATTTAAATGAACAGACTCTCAGATGAGGTTAAGATTTTTCTTATTGTGTTGTAATTGAATAAACTGATATGTAATCTGGAACCTCTTACAGTATGTTTTCTTTATATATTTAATATGAACTTTTCCTTTATATCTTGTATATGTTTTATGTTTTCGATCCTCTCACGGCGCGGTCCCGGAATGCATTTTTTTCACAACGCAAAAATGCTGTACACGTTTCACTATACGATTACTACCTTTAACGGCAAGTAGTTTCATATTTAACATTTAACAATATAGGAATTTCAGATATAACCTAGTACCTAGAAGTAAAGCTATTTAACCTTGGTGTCGAAATTTCTCAATATAACACATTATCCAAATATTTTATCTTCTGTTATTTCAATTAGAACTACTTTTTCCCATGCACGCGACTATAGGTTCTAAGTACGTTTTAGTGCAGTATAAAAGCCTGTATGTGCTATTCTTTATAAACATCTAAATTATACTGAATATATAATAAAGTCTGTATTTATTATTTTATTCGTCAATGTGAAGCACCTATACTGATATTTACACTGCTGGCCACCCAAATTGCAACACCAAAAAAGACAAAAGATATCACAACAAAATTTATTTAGTAGATAACATTTTGACCAAGTATCAAATGATTAAATTTACAGACTTCTGTGAAGTGCGGTTCCTTCCAGAATCAGTAGCCAGTGTAGCCGCCATTGTTGGAGATCACCGCTGCCACACGCCTCGGCATTGAGTTAAAGAAACTTTGGATGTGTTCTTGGGGTACAGCAGACCAAGCAGCTTCCACACGTTGCCAAAGTTGATCTGGTGTGGCAGCTTGGGATGTAATCTGGGTCAAACGTTCAGCAACCATGGACGACATGTTTTCTATCGGCGAAAGATCCAGAGAGCGAGCCAGCCATGGAAGCAATTCAATCTGGCGATTGACGAAGAACTCTTGGACAATGCGTGCCACGTGTGGTCGCGCATTATCCTGTTGAAATATGGCTATGGGCAAGCCCTGAAGGTAAGGAAGGACAACTGGCTCCAAGACCTCGGAGATGTAGCGCTGGCTGTTTAAAGTGCCGGCAATGCGTATTAGAGGAGTGCGAGAGTGATATCCAATACCGCCCCATACTATAATACCTAGTGCAGGACCAGTGTGGCGGTGCATAACGCAGCTGTTCAGCATCCTCTGTCCATGGTGTCTCCAGACTCCAATCCGACCATCGTGGTGTTGCAAACAGAAGCGTGACTCGTCAGTAAAGAGAATTTCATTCCATTCTGACGTCCACATCCTTCTTTCATCGCACCATTGGCGGCGGAGACGTCTGTGGTTCTGCGTCAAGGGTAGACGAAGCAATGGACGTCTTGCGGACAGACCCGTCTGCTGTAAACTGTGTCGAATGGTACGCGCAGACACTGGATGATGCGTTACAGACTAAATGAATTGTACTATGGTTCGTGATGTGACTGAGCGATCCGACACTGCCATGAGCACAATGTTCCTGTCGTCACGAGAAGTGGTGCACTGGGGTGGATGCGATCGAACACGTCGGTCCGTCGTACCCTCCTGTATCCAATGGTCACATATCCGCATTACATTTGTTTCTTTTCGTCCAGCACGACTACCGATTTCCCTGAAAGGTAATCCACACTCTCAGTAGGCCACTATCCTTCCTCTGTTGAACTCGGCTACTTGATTAAACGACGATCGCTGTTTACTACGAGACATAATTGATCTTTTTTTAAAAAAACAACCACAAGAAAAACGTATTTGCCGAACTTGAAATCGTGGAAACCTCCAAGCCTTAAAAAGCGCTTTGAATTGGTGCCACAGGCGCGCGTGATGTGCGGCTGCGGTGAAATTCTAATCATTTGCATATCTCACCTCCGCTAATGCTTGTTGTAAATTTCATGTTATTTGTATGCTTCCTTCAGGGTGTTGCATTTACGATAGCCAGCAGTGTATTTAATTTTATTCCTAGTTCGCAAATTAAATTATAAATAATTCACGTGTTTGTATTTATAGGAACTTTAATTTAATTTAGTAAAATGCGTAAACATTTAGCACATTCTGTTGTTCAATAAAGTAACGGTTTAAATATTTAAATGTAATTTTAGGAAAATACCTAAATTTTTAGAAGTCATTTTTTATGCATATTTTGCTTTAAGTCTGAGTTTATTGAAAAGCAAGTTTTTTCAGGATAGTTAAATTTTTGTGTTTTTTCATTTATACAGTAAATAAAAGCGAGTTTATATAGGTAAATATTCATATTTCTATGCATATATAAGATATTTAATATTAGTTTTTCCTTATAAAAGAAATTTCAATAAAAATATGTAAAGCAAGTTCATATCTGAAGAAATTTTGCAAACATAAATATTACAGAAATACAATCTCTTCTATAATGAACAGTCAGATATAGAGTCATACTATAAGAAACTTCAAGGAATCCGAAGTTTTGTTTACTATATCAAATTCAATAAGAAAAATGGATTTTTGCACAAAAAGGCAATTATTATAAGTTTTAAGTTTTAATTGCAATTATTATTATGAGAAGATATTAAATTTGTTTTTTCTTCTATGTCTTCCAAAGTGTCTGTTACAAATTCATTTGTGATTATTTGAAGCATTTGGTCAGATAATGGCAGATTACGGTTTTGGCAAACAGTTTCAGAAAAACTTTTTGCTCAATCGTTCAAAGAGTTTTGATTTTTTTTCTTCCGGCAACAGGTGCAGATTTAGATAGATTATATTTCTGCCAGATATCCATTTGACTGCAACCATTTTGTATTTTTCCAGTAATATCACCTTATCTTCAATGCAGAAGCTTTAGATCTCCAACTCACCTTGCAGATGCATTTTTCACAAAGAAACAGAGTCAGAGAATTTGGAAATTTTGCTGTTCTGTAAAATCTGGAAAATGAAGGTAATTTCCTCATCTACGTATCCTAGCCAATGTCGGTCGAGAACACAATCATTTTTCTCATTATTTGCATGGTTGCTACACAAAGACTAATAACCTTGTGTAGTCATTAGGCTATTTTGAAGCAGGATATGTGAAAAATGTGCAATGCCCTCGCCGGGACTGGAACCTGGACCTCTCAAATAAGCACCGAGTATGCTTACAATGACACCACGAAGGCACAGGGAAAGGAGGGAGAAAATACTTTAATAAAGAATACCTTAGGAAAATATCTAAATAACACAAAATCAATATTCGCAGCTTAAAGCTCGGGAAGTGTTTATTCTCAAACAAATCGAAAATGATGAAAGCTTTTTACTCCTTAGAAGAAGAATATGCTGAAAAATCGCAGGCACATAAGATTCATTACCTGAATAGTCAAAGTTTCAAAATTTCCGTCATAGCATGAGCTCTGGGTAGAGCTCTGTCTGAGAGCTCAAGTATTTAAATCTAATAAAAAAATTCACGTTTTTTGGTTGAAAGTCCTGTACACCATACGATGTCCTAAGATATGCTTAGTCCATCCTCTTTCTTCTGAAGCTGGATGTCACACCTCTCTCATATAGCCTATGCATTTGAGCAAAGTGAGGAAGAAAAATAGAATAAAGGTGCTTTCCTTTATGGATAGAATAAGAAAGGTGAATCCTAATACCCTAATCAAGGATACTTTTAACTATTAGTAATGTTTTTGTTATAACTTGTAGAAAATCTGGAAGAAATATTAAAAATGCAAATAACTTTCAATCGAAGAAACCCATACACCTTCCTAAATTCGATTTAAATAATGTTGGAGGTTCGTTATAAAGGTATAAAATAATATTAAATGTATCGAATACTAAGCAGGACCAAACGCTTTGTTCATTATAACAGAGTTCGACTGTATCACTAAAGCTTTCAACCTTTAATCTGATTAGTAATCTTTATTCGTCAGGTTTCCTAGTTCAGAAAATTTTATCAGTTGAACTTTTTGGTTTTTCAATACTTCTTTACTCAAGAAAGCACAACATTTTTGATTATGTTACAAGAGAACAAACAAGCCAAATAAAAAAAAAAATGCTCAAGAAACCAAATATTTAGCAAAAGAAACTTAAAATAATTTGATTTTTTACTACTCAATTTTTTAACTATCGAGAATAAATCTTACTTTGCTTTTAATTAAATTCGTACCAAGCTTAACAGTTTGATTGAAAGTACGTGAATTAGTAACAGATTTAGGCTTTAAGCATACCTGCTTCGTCGTCTTTTGTTAAGTGGCAGAACAATGAAAAATAAAGACCGGATGTGTGAGGCAGCAGGAGACTGATAAAATTATTATTTACGGTGAAAGAAAATAGGAACTAGAAGATCCTACATGCATATGTATCCTATATACGTATCTTTATAATCTTTCTAAAAGTTAGTTCAATCTCTAAATCATGAACCATGTCTTTTTCCTTTTCTCGCTTATGATCTCTCATGCTACACAGTTGTTTTCTAAACTATTTTGTCAATCTTTTTGAGTATCTTTTCGGACATGTTAAAGAATCTGATATCATGCTGACTTAGAAAACTAATAAATATTTTTAGTTATTTGCAATGTTAATGAAACTATGAGTATGGCAACTTTCTGAGCAAATTGTAGAGACATTAGTTTATTTTTAGGAAGCAGGCAAGATGAAAACTTAGCAACGCCTTCGCCCGGAATCGAACCGCGGACCTCTCCATGACCCACACCACGAAGGCATGTCGAGAAGATAGGAAAAATACATTCTAATATAATTAGACCTTCAGACAAGTAACAGAATCGTAACGTTTTTATCTGAGGTCTCATATTTCTAAGCATTAGAATCTAAAATGCATTCCAGCAAATTGAACTGTGATAAAGCAGTGCCTCTTGTCAACAGAAACCTCAGTTTAAGACATATAATATTACAGCTTCATGAAAGGAAGTAGTTGATTAAGTAAGATATTAAGTATACTAAACCAGCAAACTTTAAAAACGTACTGCTTAAAAATCGCAATTATTCGAAGGGAGAACTTGTTAAAAAACATTTTTAAAATGTCAAATCTTATTTTTTTTTTTTTTTTGTTTCATTTTTCAGAATTTTTCTAAATGCCTGTCTTTTTTAACAGTTCATTTTTCACTTCCAGCCTCTGAACTAAGCACAATAAAGTTGCCAAATGTTTCGGTTAACTGTGTTTTTTTTTCCGTAATTAACAACAAGCAGATTTTTTTATAACATTTAAAGCATTTTTAGACGGTTTAATTTAAGATCGAATTGTTAATTTTAACTGAGCATGGATGGCTTGAAGTTTCAGATAGGCATTTGTCTCAAACATAGATGAAACGCACTAATTATATTTTATAGCTAATTATATAAGTTTATTGTAAATTTGCATGTAGTGAAAGCAAAATTTGTGTCGTAAAAATAAATAAGCCCACAAAATAAATCCATTCTTCAGAACCTAATTAAAAATGATTTCGTTTGATACTTATGCTTCTAGTACTAAGCTATAAAATACTTAGTTTTACTACCGAAACTTACGTTGCTGTTGTTGTGACTTATCTGACTTGCCTGACAGCGACATCAGAACAAGCCCACGAAATTCATCGTGGCAAAGAAAGCAAGATTACGCCTATCGTTGACAAGATCCTTGAGCATCATACAGGTGCAGTATGACTTTGCTCAGTTCTCCCCCAAATCTGATGGACAGCACTATAGGGGGAATGGGTGCGAGGGTTTCCCACCCCTATTCTCTATCACAACCTCTCGAGAGGACTTTCGGCTCACCGCATTTTTGGAGTGGTCCCATGTCGCACAAACACTTTATATTTACAAACATCCAGGCCTTCTCCAGGCTTCGAACCCGGGCCCTTCGGTATCGGAGAAGGCTTCCCTGACCAAATGCTGTCTTGGTGGCACTGAACTTATACTTATATATTTGTGTTACTGAAGTGTAACTGTGCTTTTAAATATTGTTTCTATTGCAAAATAAAGCAGATAATTTTCATTTTCTGAGCAGCTTAGAAGGTTTTCTACTAAAGTTTATAACAGATAATTATGTAAAATAAAATGTTATTTAAAAACATTAATTTCATTGAAATCCCACATTTTTTTCTTTCAGTGTTAGTTACTGAGGTATTTCAAATAATCGTGCAGTATTCAGCTACAAACAGAAAAAGGTAAACAAATAAATAAATGTTCCAATCATTTCGAAAATTCTAAACACCATATGAAGAACACAGTTTTATTCAATACTCTCTTCGCATGTGCTTATGCTCTGAAGGAATACTTTGAAGGGCGGAATGTTCTTCATTTCCCGAATATTTCAAATTTGATTCCGAGAGTTGTTTTTGGAGAAACAGAATCATCGATGACATCCAAAACCCTTTACATCGAGATCTGACAACAATTTACAAAACAACTACTGAAAATATTTTAAAGTTCAGGACGCAACATACGCTTCAATCTGTAAATGAAATTTAGTAATTGTAAATAGCTACTGCCATTGTTCGTGCTATTATAATCTGCCAACAGAGGGCAAAATGGAAGTGCGAGAGGTAAAGCGCGTGAATTGGAAAGGAGTTTCGATCTTTCAACTTGCGTCTGGATATGGAGAATGCAAATAAAATATTATATTAATATGTCAAACTATAAGGAATAATAGTGTACGATCTAGCTACTAACATGAGGAAAAAAAGATTTCACATATTTCAGAAATGAAATATTTATGATTTGGATTAATATGTGCCCTGGAGTCTCTGCGTGTGCTTCAAATGGATGACGAACCGAAACAGAGGTGAGTAACTGTTTAAAAACGCATTATTGCTGGCTTCCTAAAAGTAGCAAGCATATCTAGCTAAATGTATAAAATACAATTCGAAGGATTTAAGAAAAATTCTTTTTGATAATAAATTTGCAGTTTTAAAAACTTTTATTCTAAAATGTAAGAATTGTAAAGAATTCAAAAACGTCCTTTTTGGACAGAATTTCGAATGATAAATTAACTGAAGAAGCCAAAACAGTTGAAGCTGATAAACTGAAAAATACAAAGAAAGGAATCTGATCTTCAAAAGTGGAAAAGAGAAATTGAAAATAAAAGTTTTCATATGAGAAAAGTGATATAATCAACAGAAACATTCAGTTAGCCATAAAGAATTGAATACTCGAGTACAACGCGAATAACGGTGACATTAGTTTTACCTCTGCGACAAGCACAACATATTAAGGTACAAGAGAAACATTGGTTACCTCAATTGCTGCGGTATGAAATCAAGGATAATTACAGATATGTGAAGTAGTAACTTTTACCAAGATTTAAATCAAGTCACCAATTTGGGCAAAAATTTCTTGGTCGTAATACAGTACCTCGGAATTCGTCAAAAGATTACTATTTTGAACTGAATAATTACTTTAATGAGTAGGTATCGTAATTTGGCATTAATGAATTTACCGAATTGAAGAAACTAATCAGAGCGAATCAGTTAGAGAAGATAGTCCCAGTGCGATCTGTGAATATTCTACGCACGTGTGGGCTAATTAAATATTTCAGAAGATTTATAGGGAGAATTAGATAAATATGAAAATGTAAGGAATAGTATAAGAAACTTATCTAAGGAAGACATAAATACATCAAGAACAAGTAAGTTCAATTCAAAATAGAACTCAAAAATTACTTATTATAATCAGGCGTTCATCCTTTAAGCCCTGAATGAATAACTCAAGTCTTGACATGGATGGTTTGTGAAAATAATTGAAGGAATAAAATTTTTGCAAGCGATAATAAGGAATTTAATCCTTATTCGAAACGTAAATGCATTCCTAGCTTCCAAAACTAAAGAGAAATTACATAACTGTAGAATACGGTCGCCATCTTGTCAAAGATGCTCCTAAATTGAAAGTCATCTACATCTCAAAAATGTGAAGAATCACACCACGCGCATGGTCGTAGTCAATCAAAGACAGAATATAAATAATCTTTTGACAATCATTCTTAAAAGTAACAATGCAGTGTGTACGTACTCTTTCACTTAAATTAAATATTTCTTGTAAGTGTCTTTCTTTATTTAAAACAGAATAGATCGAAACAGTTCATGATTATAAACATATTGTTGTGAAATTCCTCGCGGCTGCTCGGTGGGATAGCTTCTTCTCAAAGCGGGTAGAAAACGATGGGTTTAGTATTGGAAAAACGTGCGTGGTTGCAAGATGTGGCGCGAAATCGGAAATTTGGCGATACTTGGAGGCAAAATTAGTGATAAGTCATAGACGAAGCAAGAACATTCTAGAACGCATTCTTAGCCGTTTTCTCGGGAATACTCTCGAAGGTAAGCTTACCTTCGAGAGTATTCCCGTTATAAAGTTAAATATACAAATTAAATCGAAGGTAAGTTAAAGCTACCTGTACGCAGTGCAGAGTAGTGCTTTGAATTCAGAGATTATCTTGAGAGAGATCGACCGAGTCGGGAGCTGCACTTTAGTGCTTTGCCGTGAAGCTGTCTTCAGTCTAGAAAAATCTGATGTGTGTGTGTGTGTGTGATTATGGCAAAGCCTCGAGGGCTATCTGCCTAAGAGGAGGGATGCCTTCGTGGAGGACTTTCCAAGGGAAACTGGCTCGTATACACGTTACACACGGGGAAAACCACGAAAACGCCCATGCAGCCAGCCCGTTCGCGGGATTCGAACCTCGGACCGAACTACCAGTGTTCAGCGATTTTACCGCTCGGCCGCTGGTGGGCGAATAATCTGAAGGCTGTGTTGATTATTGTTTCAGCGTGTTTGTTGTAGTCTTGACGAGTGTAAACGTGTCTTTAGAACTGTCCTGTGTAATGGTGTTGACTGGCGAATAAATTGTACTTACAAATACTTGGGTGAAAATTCTTTTACCGTACAAGTTGCAAGATAATTACAAACTAAAGAATATTGCACACTGTGTAAATTACAAAAGAAAAATGGCATTTGAAGGAGGTACACTGCGCAAAAAAGGGGGGGAGGACAGTTGTATATCCCTCGTTCTACTGGGCCGATTGACGAAATTCCACTTGCTTTTTTCATGTCTCAAAAGCGCGACTTAGGATATATATATAGCATTGTTCTAATATAGATATTTTGACACAAAATCGGATTTTTTTCTGAAATTAGCTTTTTTTTTTTTTTTTTTTTTTTTTTTTTTTTTTCTCGATTTTACGACTCAAATTATGCAAAACTGCCACGTTTCCTAAAAATATCTCCTTTTTTTTATTAAACTTACTTGACTCCTTCTTCCAGCATTCGAAATTTAAGTTCATTCCAAAAAATTCTCCAATTTTTTATGATTTATTTTTTAAATTTGCATTTTATTCTGCGACATAATTATAATCTAATTTGAATTATAATCTACAACATTTTTACCATCATCTTAAAGTAGATTTATTTCTAAGCATATCTGAAAAACATTTTGTACTATATACGAGAATTTATATATTGGAGCGTTTTGAAATTTGACATATTTTTATAAGCGACAATAACACCAAATGTGGTTTACGCACTTTGTTAAAATTATTTGAAACAATGAACGCACACCTTTTTCCGCTCTTTTTTAATGGAGAAAAGGAAAGGAAGATAGGTTACTATAAATTAAGAAGTTTACCAAGTGAATTGTTCGCGGTGCAAACTGAAAAAATTGCGCCAAGATAAATATTTTGATTTTTCCGTAAATGTTTCACGAAAGTTTACAAAATTTAATATTTAGGTATAATTTGAGTGGTAGAATCGAAATATGAAAAAAAAAATTGGCGTGTCACTTCAAAAAAAGGCCGATTTCGTGTCAGAATACCTAAATTAGAACAATGCTATATATAAAACAAATACCTATCTTAAGTAGCGTTTTCGAGACATGAAAACGCAAGTTGAATTTTGTCAATTGGCTCAGTAGAACGGAATATATAAAACTGTCCCTTTTTCCTGCCGCAGTGTAAGTCAAATTCTATCATTGTAATTCATTTACGAACTGCCCCGCAAAGCAGTTAAAAATGACGTCAAGTATCCCAAATTTTGAAATTAAACGGCCCTGTCAATTTTAGTGTAGTCAAACGTTTTGTGTTTTGTTCCTTATAATGAGAACAAGGTCTTTTAAATTTAAGTGTAAAAATATAAAGATCATAAAAAAAGATTTCATAATTTTAAAAATTCATGTTTATAAATTAAAGCATTTCGAAATATGAAATTTTGCCCCATTTGAAGTACTTTTGTAATTAAACGCACATGAATACGATAAAGAGCAGTCAAAATAAAGGCTGGGGAAGGAATTTGTGCATAAGATGTGTAGAGTATCGTTTGTATCATTACATTATTCATAAAGATGAATCTTTCGTTTCAGGTAGTATTTTTCCTATAAATGGTATAAACATGTATTCTGTGCGAAAACAATTATATCTCTATAGTCTTAGTTAATGGATAGAACACAAAAATACCCTTCTACCCTTCTTTTATCGTAATATGTTACGGAAAATTGAATTTTGCGAGGAATTTGCTTCGATGGAGTAAAAGAACTTGCTTATAATCGGTATATGATCTGGTCTGTATCTTACGAGTCTGTACTATTTCTAGTCCTAATTACTCTTGATATTTCGCATATCTCCACCGTAACTCGGAAAGAAAACATAATGCTCTATTTTCGAAACAGGGCATTTATCTAGTAATCTATTAGATGAAGTTTCTGAGAAAAACATAAGTTAGCAATTTAAAGATAACTTATTTTCTTTATTCAGAAGCACATACCTTTTAATTTGGGATTAAACTTCCACGTCTTCAAATTAAAAAGTAGTATAATAAGAGGAAGTTTTTTATAATTTTTCTTTCATCGTTCTGCTTTTTTAATATAATCTCGTAGTGGAAATTTAAAGATTACCTTAATTGTCTCTTGTATCTTATCTTCCTCAGGAAAGTATTATGTACTTTGTAAAAATACAAAATTAAATATTTTGAGAGTTTAATTTAGCTCGGTTATTATATTTCTTCTAGCGATTGCTGAGATAAAACATAATAACATACGCAACTGAAATCTAGATGATTGCAAAGATGACAGATTTAATTTTCAACGTTTTATCGAAATCTACGTATTTGGCCCTGCGGTAATGAAATCACTTTCAGAAGATTTATTGAAGTTTATATTGGTGCAAATGCAGCCGAATATTTCAATATGGCGATGATTTAAATCCAAGTCCAACTGAGTAATAAATCGTTCCACAGAATACGAATATGTGATCTAATGAAAAATTTTAAATAGAAAATAAAGTCATAAACGAAGTAAGAAACATAAATTAAATTTACATTTTTTAACTTATTTTATTCGCAAAGAATATTTTTTCTCAGATCGATCTTTTCATTTTTAAGACATTTTAAGAGGGATTAGATTATATGGAAAATACTTATAAAAAATACCCTTCTACCCTTCTTTTATCGTAATATGTTACGGAAAATTGAATTTTGCGAGGAATTTGCTTCGATGGAGTAAAAGAACTTGCTTATAATCGGTATATGATCTGGTCTGTATCTTACGAGTCTGTACTATTTCTAGTCCTAATTACTCTTGATATTTCGCATATCTCCACCGTAACTCGGAAAGAAAACATAATGCTCTATTTTCGAAACAGGGCATTTATCTAGTAATCTATTAGATGAAGTTTGTGTAATTCTGTGACTCGAATTGTACACGTTTTTACACTTAAAGTGGACTGGATGGTATGGAGACCATTTCTGATTTTTAACTCAAATAGTACATTTATTAAGAGCATAAAAGTGCAAGTTAGATTAAATGATTTGAGCAGTATGAGTAGTGCTTCCCGAAAAAGCGAAAAGTAATGAATTTCATACTTAATTATACATTGACTATTTTGATTTTTAAAAATACATATCCTCAGTTAATAGAATGTGGGTTTATTCTCCTCGAGCCCTGATCACTGCAGCCACACGAAGTTATTGAGTGAGTTGTCAGTACAGTTTTGCAGGGGGGATGGTGCTAATACATTTTACAGCATAATCCGTAATTATGTTCTGTTGACTAATAAATAGAATCAAAGATCGAAGGCTCATTAACAATATCTCCCATTAATGCCAAAAGTGGACTTTTGGATTTCATAAGGGGTACTGCAATAACTTAAAGAAATGCTCCTTGATCTAGTCTGTGGTAACCGGAATTTGATTACATAGTTTAAACGAGTATTTATAAGTCGGTTAACTGGAAGTTTAAAGTCATTATTTATGGGAGAAAGCACAATCCTCTCATTTATATTTTATCCTCTGAATTGCATCACCACTCTCTCGTACATACTCCCATTTATAGTGTTGAAAAAGGTGATGCGAAGGTCGGAGGTGATACGAAAGATAGACAGTGAACAGTTAAAATAGCGAAAATGTTCTCCACTGTTTTTCATTAGGTGTATAACAGTTCCTAAATATAAGCATAAAGACCGTAGGTACGTATAAAACGTTATTTCTCTAACGTTTACAAAAATTTCCTCTTTAAATATAAAAATGTCAAAAATGCCTTTTCAGATATAAAAATGTTGAGTCGTTTGAAAATCTTTCATAGTTGGAAATATCCGCAAATGACAAACCTTGTGAAAATAAAGGTCGTATAAACACATTTGTGGACACGGCACATCTGCTTATTTCCATTCCACTTGAACAAACGCTTAAAATATCCTGGGAAAACAAATATATCTATCCTTCTCTACATAACATGCATCGTGACAGCAGTAGGATTTTGCCCAAATTACCACTTCATTCCTTTTTAAGATATCCTGAGAATAGCCTTTGACGCTCTTGTACACTCTTTTGCAGATACAAACCACCTGTGAAAAATCAGTTTCTTCGTATCCCTCTTTACGCGCTATTAAGGTGATCGAAGTTTTCGAGTCAAAGTCTAGTAGCTACTCTTTACTAATTCCCGATCAAAGTCCCTTAACATTTCTTTTCCACTTCATTTCCGTTTAACATGTTTCGCAACATCAAATGTGCAAGAAGATTGATTTGAACCACAATGTCAAATGTAGTGGGGAAATAAAGTGATGTGTGCAAACACGCATGTGTTAACATCGTAGATGGAGAACAGTCGCGAAGTCCTTGAAGTACCTAACATAAAAAACGAACCTTCTAGATTCGGAATACTTGCTACACATACAGATTATTAGCTACTATAATAACGTATGCTTATTTTGTTTCTTATAAATCATAAATAATACAGTGAAAAATGTAAACTGTCAGCAAAAAATTTGATTCTTGATTTTTACAAGTTCGTCTTCAGTAAAGCAACAGAAAATATACTTTCTTAATGATAGAAGTTTCCGAATTTTATATATAAGAAAATTATCTCTACTGCTCTGAACAGTAGGTGGTAATTAACTTCTAAGCACATTAGCAACAGCCAACTAACTTAGGAGGAAATTTAGTATGAAACGCAGTCTCTGAAGAGAAGTGATATTTGGACGAAACGCAAATTACCTTTTTAATTAAATAAAAAATTAACATTATAATTGGATTTGGTTAAAATAAATATGTTATACTAAATATTTATACTAAAACGTTTTGAAAGTTACTTTACAAATTCGGTTTTAATTAATCATCATTGCCCCACTGTCACTGGCAGTCTGTCAACGCTTTTAGTGTAAATTTGCAACTTTTACTTCTTTTGTGTTTAAGATTCATTATTCTTAGTAAATACTTTTGATGGAATAAGGATAGTACATTTTCGAAATAGCTATAAACCTTGTAGAGTCATTAGCTTATACGGATGCAGGAATGTGAAAAATGTGCAACGTCCTTGCCAGTATTCCAACTCCGGACCGTCAAAAAACTCATCGAAGGTGCTTCCAGTTACACCTCGAAGGCAGACAGAAAGGAGAAAGAAATACCTTATAAACTTAAATATCAAGTTTTTACTAATTATATAAGCTCTGCATCTTACTAAATATATTAGCTCTGCATTTCTCGAAAAGAAATTAAAGCTTTTGACGAATTTTCTACGAAATCTCTAAAGATATTAGAATATACGGAATAAAGCATTCAAATTTAAAATTTAATCTTATATAAAACTGATAGTTTTTATATGAATGTTTTACAGATTTTAAAATTATTTATTTATTTTAATTAACCAGCTAATTTATGTCGTCACGTAGCTTTACGGTCACTTTTTCCTTTCCACTTTCCTACCAGAATGCAAAATTTAGTTCGCGGAAGTTTAAATGAAATAAAAAGGGAGAGTATTTAAAAGGAGGTTTTAGATCTCATGATCAGAACGTCTTCCAGCTGCTGAACGCCACGTTACTAGAGAATATTCTGCGTTAGCAATCTGTCTTCAGCGTTGCTTTATTCTTGCCTATAATGCTTTTTGACGCCAGTGTTGTTTTGAACCAACTTGCGCTCTAATCCTTTTCTGGGTAGCCATTAGGTAAATAACTTCAACCAATTGGTAAACTTAGCTTTTATTTTTTTTTTTTTTAATTTTTAATTCATACTTTTAAGTTACGCCATAAATTCTGCCTTGTTTTGTGAGCACAAGAAGTTCCTTCTGTTCAACTGTATTGAGTTCTTAATAAAGCGGTATTTTACACCCTTCTTGCATTTCTGTTGTTTATCTACACATAGCGATAATTCGCTATGTGTAGTCTATGTCATAGCGATAATTCGCTATGTGTAGTCTTCGCTATGTGTAGTATGCTAAGTCTATACATAGAGTCTTGATACAGTGGAAGCTAGCAAATGTAGTGAGATTCTACGTATTTATGATAAGAGCTCATCTTCTTCTTCAACAAAGCAAGATATTCTATGCCATTCTACAACTATGTATTTTTGATAAAATAAGATTTCATTTCGAAAGATTCGTGGGAATATTGCACGATTAAAATGTATTTGTAATTCAAGATCTACATAACCCTGAATTTTTCATGATTTTAAATTGAAATATTCATTTTACTTCCTTATACTAAGTTTTATTACATGTAAGTTATTACTTCTAAAGGCATATTTATTCACACGCAGATATTTCAATACACTTTTGTCATGAAGAGAAATATGATCACAAAGAGCTCAGTCTTCCAATATATTAAAGTATTTTATTCCTATCTTGTTACGAAAATTATTACAAATCACCTCTTTAAGCTATGATTTCATATTCCATCAATTCATTCTTAGAGTGAAAGAAACACGTCTTGGGTTAAATGATAAGAGCCAAGGCATTTTAAAATACAAATAGCCAAGTGCATTCAATTTCTTTAGTCTGAAATATTTTATTCAGTAAAAGTTATTTTAGAAGTAGGTCTTATATAATAGGAATAGCATTAAACAACTTTTAAGTTGATATATGGGGGGCCTAAACTCTCTTATTCTTCTTTTCTAAAGAAACGATATTAAACATATTTTAAGTATCTAGACATATATATTTTCTATGTTTATTTAGCATTTGCTGCGAATAATGAAAAATTAAGTAAGAAATGTGCTTTTATTTACTGCAAAGAAATGTAACTGATAAATCCAAAGGTAATTTTTGATTAAATGCTTAGAGATGAAGTACATAACACTGTACAGATTCTGTATACACATAAGGTGAAGCATTTTTAAAAACACTGGTGCGTCCCCTATTTTCTAACGAATCTAATAATGCTTTAGATTAAAATGACCAACCAAAATACCTGTGCCTAGCTAATGTTCAATCCTTGTTTGGTTTGGTTTATTTAATTGAGGCAAAGGGGAGGGATGCCTTCATGGAGGACTATCTAAGGGAAACTGGCTCGTATACACGTTACACATGGGAAAAACCACGAAAACGCCCATGCAGCCAGCCCGTTCGCGGGATTCGAACCTCGGACCGAACTACCAGTTTTCAGCGAATTTACCGCTCGGCCGCTGGTGGACCCTCAATCCTTGTTTTCAATCCCCAATAATCTCTCTCTAATAATTTTTCTCATGTTTTAATATTGATGTTAGTTCGTCAAGCGCCCGACGAAGCTAAAGTATTTTACTGCTCAACGTTGATGTAAACTCATCGAGCGCACAGAGAGGACTAAAATTATTTCCTTGCTAAATAATCTCTCTTATTTTTTTAATAGCCGCCGCGTCGCGTCCAGCCTTCGACTGGCTTTTAAATGTACCGGGAAAATACCTAAAGGGACAAACAAAACATCAAATTTAAAACCTACACAGAATTTTGCTCTGCAGAACAACTTTATCAAAAAAAGACACAAATTTCAATAAAAATGTATTGCATATAAAAAATTACAATGAAATAAGCATTATTCCTTAAAACAAACATTAATTATCCTAATAAATAAATTAACCAACTTCCTGTTGCCTTCGCTCAACAAACGTCCAGTGTCCAAGAGAAACATTAAATTTAAAAACTGCACAGAATGATCGCCCTCATTTTTCTAAGTGGCAACAGTGCTCATTTTCAACAGTCAGTAGTTCAGTATACAAATCATTGAATGAAACACTGTTGCCAAACCCTCATTCTAAAAGAATAAAACTATTCAAAATGATGCGATTTCATTAAAAAAGATCAAATTTAAAAACCTCGCTTCGAGGTGCACTGGCTCTTGTCTAGATGAACCTATGTACCAAATTTCGTAGCCTTGGGTCTATTACCTCAAGCGCAGCACAAACGAAAAACCCACACACACAGACACTCTTTTATTATATGTAGAGATTACTCTCATTTTCAAACACGTAACTAATAAACGTAAATAATAATCTGTGAGGATTTATCTATTTATTTTTAACTAATAATTAATTTTAAGTACCTATCTGTCACTGTTTTTCACCTACACTTTTCATGCCAAAATGTAAATGAGATATCGAGTGTTTATTCATATTGAGGGGAAAAGAAGTGCTATTTAAGCGAAGGTATCACAAGTTGATTTTAGAAAGTGTTCTGCCTATTTGAAGCTACGTTGTTACCGTTGACTTAATAGCGATTTGATTCTGTGGCGTTAAATGCTTCTAGCCGTTCGGCTCGTCTCGTCGGTTTTTCTACAAACCACAGCCTTTACAGCGCGTTACTTTCTCCTGTGAGTCATTAGGCTAATATTACTACATTTAAAATTAGTTCAACATTACGTATTTAAGTTAAGACAGAAGTGTTCGCTTATTTAATACCAAGTTGAGTCATTATTACTATGCGTTTAAATAAAAAGATCTTATAAACCCTTCTTCTGACATTTTGTTTTTGTAATCACAAGATTTGAAGATAAGTTTTCTATAGTCTTTTTTTAAAGTAAAAAATTGATGCTTCCTAAGAATAATAGACTTTGAAATCAGCTAAGTGCGTCCATGCTATACACATCTTTTTCTCTTCGCACTTCTTTTCTAGCACAGATGTCACTGCTAAAGATATAAATAATAACTGAAGTAGCAATAAATAATAACTAAAGGAGGAAGTAATAACTAAAACTTATTCTTCTCCTTTTCTTAAAACTAACGTCAAAACAATGCACAGAATACAAATCACAAAATTAGATCATAATGATAAGGTTAATAACATTCTGTTGGTTGTGTAGAGACATTAAGTATTTTTTGGAAACAGGCAAAATGAGAAATATGCGACGCTTTCACCACGTATCGAACCACGGATCTCTCAATTACTCGCTGAGCGTGCAGACCATCACACAACGAAGGCTTGCCAAGAAGGTGGGAGAAATACCTTTTATACTCCCCCTTTTAAAGGGACACTGGGGTTTTTATGGCATCCAGTCGCCAAATCCTGGGTGAGAAGAATCATCATCGAACACCCTTTTAGTTCACTGTAGAGCCACTGTAGAGACATTAGGTATTTTTTGGAAGCAGACAAGATGAAAATTATGCAACACCTTCGCCGTTAACCGAACCTCTCAATTACGCGCTGAACGTGCAGACCACCACACCCCGAAGTCATGCCAAGAAGGCAGGAGAAATACCTCATAAGGAAAGCTTAAAATTCCCTACTAAAATATATATAAACATTAAATGTGCTTTTCAAAATGTAATTTTTAAAAACGATGTTTTCATTTTAAATTGCTTTACAAATCTTTATCATCCACAGCTTCAAAATAACGATTAATTAAACTTAACATTTTAACATTTTATAGTGTTTTTAAATACCGACTTAGTATTGTGTTTTAACAATTCGTATAAACTTTGTTAATTAACATATCAGAAAAGAAAAAAAATAACAAAAATTTGAAACCTTTATTATATCTCCAAGCAGTAAAAATATTTTACGGGTAAAGATATCTACTGAAAATCTATATTCGTCATCCGGATTCTTTCAGTAATTTACATCTCAAATACAAATAGTATACTGAATATAAAAAACTTGTTATTACACTTAACACTCTGTAAATGTGAACATTGATCAGCTGACTACGTCTATTTATTTATTATTTTTTTTCCTTTGTCGTATCTAATATATTTTTTCCGTTTCTAATATAATATTTGTGTTACCTTAAGTTGTTAATTAATAATTTTTCTTTATAATATTTTTCATTAAAATATAAGATGATATTCATCATTATAAAGTATCCTTTTAGAATTTTGATACTGTTAAATAATATGGATTCCGAAAATAATTAATAATTGCATCACTTATCTGCTAAATCCAGATTATTTATTAAATGTGAATCAGGAATATTATCGTATTATACGACGATAATATGATGCCTATAGGAAATGAGATAGTGTTAATAAGAAATCAGTTCTTGAAACTAAAAAACTTTAAGGTTCCTTTATGATAATTAACAACTTATTTTGTGTTTTGGATCTTTTCCTTTCCGTTTTCCCGTCAGAATGTAAACTAGTTCGTGTTTTAAGGTGAGGTGTTTCATTTGTAACACAAAACGTGTTCTGCCTCAGGAGGCCTGGTTACTAGATTGGTAGATAAGATAAGATTTTTAGTCTTCAACCTTGCATTAATTGTCGATAGTGAATCGTGAATCTTTAACCGGTTTAGTCTTGAGCCGACTTTGCATGAATCAATGGGCGTAGCCTTTGGTTACAAGCTTATTTAAATTATATTTTACATTTTACTTACAGTTACTTTAAGTTACTCGCCACAAGTGGTTGGCCGAGTTGCAAGCAATAAATGGGCTTTCTTTTCTTATTTAATTTTAAATAAAGGATGTTTTACACTTTTTTCAAGTTTTAATTGTTACTTAGCAATAATTCGCTGAAAGTCTATCAACAATTTGTTCACGACTGAAAGATTGCAAAATATACCAAAGGTTATAAGTACAATACAAAACTTACTAGCCAGATTCAATTTAATATTTTTCCGTGTAAGCTATTAGTGAATGCTTCCAAAGTCATGGACGTTATTACTGCATAGTTCTTTCAAAAGGAATTTTTTTCCTGAATGTTTTCCATTGTGAACAGTCATTTTTTCCTACTTCGGCACAACTGACAGCAAAAATATTACGTGGGAATTAATTCTCGTCAGTCTCAACATCTTGCCATAATTTTGATGAATAGTTGCTCAAACTGCAAGTGTAATTTCCTGCTGCATATTCATCGATATTATAGCTAATGCTGTAACCTAGGATATTTGACATTTATCTGAAATAAAAAAAATGAAGTTTAAATTTAAAATTGCATTTTTTTATTTCTCTATGCACTTTACAGTTTTACATTACGTTTGTTTCAACTTGCAGCCATATTTCTAACTCACCATGTACATTAAATTCTACATGTATGTAAATTTATCGCATTTTATTAAAATGTAAAATATTTAAGAATGAAGCGATATACTTATTATTAGGATTTTTATGTAATTTTATCCGATACGTAGTAGGAAGGTTCGGAATTTGAATCTCAGCCAGGGCATTATATATGTTTCATATCTCCTGCATCAATAATCTTAATGACTCTGCAATTTGATTTCAATTATAACTAATGTTGCAATAGGCCGCACCAAACGTTATATATACGTTATATATACGTTATATATATATATATATATATATATATATATATATGTACAGTAAACTCTCGCTGCAACGATACCCGATACAACAATAACTCCCTCTACTACAATAATGTTTTGTGGTCCCGGTGATTTTGCATATAAACTAATGTTAATCTCCCCTCAATATTGCTATATTCTCTAGAACAATAAACCTCTGTAAAACGATTTTTTCAATCTAAATTTCAGTATTATTTTCTCCCTTTATAATACTATTTTGATTTTCAAATGCTTTTTTTTTTCGTTTTCTTTTGTTATTTTTTCCGTCTATTAAGACTCATTGTGGATATTCAACTTATCCCTGAATAAATAGCTATTGTTCAGATTTCAAAACAGATGAAGACCACCCTTTTGGGAATTGGAGTGGGTGAGGGGGCTGAAGTGTAAATGTATGCCTAGTCTCATTTTCCAGTAAGCTTTGGAATTCTGATAAGGTTTAAGGACATCTAGAACTGTCTGGTCACCTTGTCACAGAACAAGTGCCCTTTGTTAGAGGAACAGGGGGAGATGGAGGCGGCGTGTTGTTAAGTAACGTACTGAAAAGTGAGTTCAAAGGTTGTTTTATAGTCTTTAACGATTTTGAGTTCTACGCAAAACATTTGGTTTAAACTTTTCTTTCTTTCACGCGATATTGTTCATAAGATGGCAGGGCGAAAGCAACTATCTTTTCGTGATAAACTGAACGTTATCAATGATACTGATAAGGGAATGAAGCAGATTGATGCGGCTGAGAAACATGGATTATCGCAATCTACAGTTGCAACGTTCCTAAAGAATAGAAATCAAATCGAAGATGCTGTAACTTCAAATGAAATTAATCCAGAGCGAAAACGACTGAAAGTTGCGACAAATGAAAACATTGATGCTTCTGTTTTAAAATGGTTTCAAGAGATGAGAGCAACAAATGTCCCAATAAATGGACCTTTGTTATGTGCAAAAGCACGGAAATTTGCAGCAATGCTAGGGAACGAAACTTTCAAAGCTAGCAATGGTTGGTTAATGCGTTTTCGAGATCGTCATGGAATAACTTTCCAAGAAGTTCACGGAGAGAAAAGTCAGCCCCGATAAACGACGCAAATGAATGGCGGCAAAACAAGATGAAAGAAATCTTAGAAAAGTATGCTCCAGAAGACATTTATAATGCAGATGAAGCTGGGCTGTTTTCCAACTCCTACCCGATCGAACATTGGCATTCAAGGGTGAAAAGTGTTATGGAGGGAAGAAATCAAAGCAGAGACTGACTGTTCTTCTGTGTACAAATAGCACAGGAACGCATAGAATACAACCTCTCGTCATTGGTAAATCATTGAAGCCAAGGTGCTTTAAGAACGTGAAAAGTCTTCCCGTGGAGTATAAAGCAAATAAGAAGGCTTGGATGACGTCTAAATTTTTTTCCGAATGGTTACAGAAGTTAGACAATGAAATGAAGAAGAGAAAGAAAAAAATCGTTTTGTTGATAGATAACTGCGGTGCTCACACGCCATTTCCAAAGCTACAAAATATCGAAATCGCTTTTTTCCCTGCCAATTGCACTTCCATTTTACAGCCTCTTGATATGGGCATAATTAAGTGCTTCAAAGGATATTACAGAAAACGGTTGGTGGACTCCATACTTGTAAACTTTGAAAATAAAGTAGAAGACCCTTTCAAAGCTGTAAATGTCAAGGAAGCGTGGTACAATATTGCTGGAAGTTGGTGGGAAGTAACAGAAAAAACCATTCGGAATTGCTGGAAAAAGGCCGGTCTTTGTGTTATGGAAGATACGAAATCTGATAATGATGAAAATTCCATAGACAATGATCTCTCAGATGATCAAGAATGTGTTTTGCACATCAAAAAATCCGTATCCCAACTTGAGGAAACAAGCGGTAAAAAGTATGGAATTAGTATAGAAGACTATTTAACAGCAGATGATGATCTTATAATTTTCGCAGGAGTTGCTGATGAAGATATTCTCTCTGAAATTACTGATGAGATAGGAAACAATGATGAAGATGATGATGATATTGATGATGATTATAATGCAGGTCCATCGCAGTTCTTATTGTCATCTCAGGAAGCTCTTCAATCTGTGAATTCTCTACGGACATTTTTTGCAAGCCTTCCGTCGACAAATGAAGAACATTTTCGTGCACTAGACTGAATGTATACAGTATTGGTGAAATTAACAGTTAAAAAAATCAATAAACAAACAAAAATATTGGATTATTTTCAATAAAAAGTGTTTTCAGGTATGTGAATATTTCTGTGCTTATTTTCTGAATTTATCTTTAAACCACTATTATTAGTATTTTACAAATTAATTTCTTCTAAATATAGACTTAAAAGTAGTATGTTATGCACCTTAAACTAATAATAATAAAAAAAACTCTTATTAAATGCTCAAAATATGTGGGCCCTCGATATAATAATATGCCTCTCTACAACAATATATTTATTTGGTCCCTAAAATATTGTTGTAACAAGGTTTCACTGTATATATACTCTGTTACTCGGCTCAGTGAGCACAGTTTCTTTATTCTTATATGTTTGTAAGTTGCGCATTTTTTTATTTAAAAATGATTGCATTATGTTGTTCTTATCTTTTGGTTAAGGTTTTATGCCTTTAGTAAATCTCTAGACAATATTTGTGGAGTTATCAACAATTTAAAAGTTGTTAAAGTGCAGGTAAGCCTAATGCATTTTCCGATGGCGGACATCTTTTCTTATATTTCAAACTTGTCAAAATAGCGGATTTGTTGCCAATCTAGAGAAACTAAGCTTCGCAACAACAAAGATAACGCCTTCTTTTATTATTGCGAATTAAATCATGCTTAATTCATTCTGGAATTAATTCGAGGAAATAAGTGTTTCAGATTTACTTCACAATTTTTAATGTAGATATTTTGCGTTTTTATGTATTTTTGCCTTGTCGGGAAGTGAGAACTGAATTAATTGAATGAGAAATACTGAATCGTCTGTGAAAAACTGTTTCATACATCGTTTTACATTTACTATAATATTTGAATAGAGCATGTGGCAAAGATTAGATAATTCTTCAAATGATGTAACTTTATATGCATTCTGAGTTATAATATGGACGAAATGTAACGCTGTTAAGTAACCTAGCGCCAGAGTGTCTCTATGATAAACAAATATAGTGAATTTTAAAAAGTGCATTTATTCTATACTGGTTTATGCGATATCAACGATGTAGATTTCATTCAAACCAATAAGTGTAAATGAAATGCAAGAAAAAATGCGTATAATTTAATATTCCGTGCAAGGGAGTCATGTGGTGTATACATCAGATTTTTTTATTAAATACTTAAGTCCAACTTTTCTGTGTCTTCTCTACATTCATTTTAAATGACAACCGCTATAAACCCAGTACTGTCCTAATATGGTGAAAGATATATTATTCTTCTCATGAATTTCTTTTATTTTTTCAAAATGGTGAGCGACATCTCTAAAAATACTGTTAAAAATATAAACGCCGCTATCCTTTATGATTTGCATTCATGAAATGTTTCCTTGAATATAAATAAGGGCAGTGATGAATGTAATCGGAAATCAACTCGTGAATGCATATTCAGATCTTTATAAAAAATTGCCAAAGTCTGTAGATTTGGAGATAACAGTAACTCATTAACTCATCAGAACTAATTTGGAATTCTGATCTGGTCCTTTTTGAAAATTTGAGCTGTTAATGTATTTTAATTTATTCATCAACGGCATGTGAATTCTGCTTAATGTTGACGTTATAAACGATTTTAGTGAGGTAATTCGGACTTTTCTGACATTTTCGACATGTCGCAACTTTTTCAGAGTTGTTATTATGCCACTCGGCATAATACTTTTAATTTAACTTATTAGTTAAAACATTACATTGCTTATCAGTATGGCACAGTCATTTGAAAGTAATCGTTTCACCTCTAGCAAGATTATTAATGGACATTTCTTAATTGAATTGTGGTTACTCGGTAGTAATATTTATTAGCATTCACATCCTTAGTAAAATTAATGAAAGAGATTTTAACGCTATACATTATGCACGTTTTAATATTACATATTATGCAGCTGGAGATTAAGCAGAAAAATTCAAAAATAGAGGTTTAAACTGCTGGACACATATCTTCAATTTTTTTCGCTAAAAATGGATTAATGGTTTCTATTTTTTCTTTAAGTGGGAATTCGAAATAGCAAACCTCAAAAAAACTATATATACTTTCTCTTTGTTTCTTATGGTGGAAATCCAAATTGAGGCAACATATAAAAGTGTAATGTTCTGAATCTCCCTTTTCTTTGCATGCACATGAATATGTTATTTAGATAATACTCTCATAACAATATACTGGGAAATAACCATGACGTGTAGTGTACTAGTTGAGCAGGGCAAATTTGCATAATCTACCTTCTTCTGCATGTTCTAGTAGCAGACAGGTGTTTTGCCCTACGCTGCTCTCCAAAAATTGTTCCATTTTTTTAACATTATCTTGAATATTCGTTTTTAAATATGATTTAGAACTGAGTTGAACAGATTGTGCACTATTATTACATGCTGCTTTTGAAGTAAGGTGATCTGATTTTTTATTTGCCTTGTAGGCAACATGCGCTTTCACACATTTAACGCATATGTTCGTACACCTACTGTTGTTTGATGTTGTAAGTATCTTTTGCGCAACTGTAAATCTATACTGAATATTTTTAAAGCGTATATTAAAACTCTGAGCAGCACCGGATTTCACATCTGTCATGAAGATTCCTATATAAACAGCATTTATTGGTTGAATTCATTTAATGACTTATTTTAGTCTCTGTTTTCATAAACTTAATAAGATGGTATTTACATTATTAAGAAAGCAATTCATGTGGCCATATAAAACTTTTTCTCTGTAATCTCATCTGGAGATCTGTAAAACATGAAGTCGCTTCCCGCATCAAATTCATACTTAGATCCATTGGTATATGCTTTTGGAACGCTCCGAATTGCTCTATTGAAGAGTGTGATTATTTGTAGCAGCAAATTCTTACTCTCTTTCTTGGGTTACCAGCCCCACATCCTATTAGGAGAGTTAAAATCTCCGCCTGTTATCAGAAGGTTACTTGGGAATTTTATTAAGAAAGTTCTGAGCGATTCTAGAACTCAACTAATTTCTTCGTTTGCAGAGGTGTACAAACATGTGATTGTGGTTTCCTCCTTAGTGATGTAATTGCATTATACTTCTTACTAGTGTAATTACATTATAGTAAAAATGTATCGGCTTGTTGGGATTATGCATGTGTAAATAATTTATTCAGTATGAATATAGCTGTTCTTACTAATTCAGAAATCAAACAACAAAAATCAGCGTTATATTTACAAAGTTTTCACAGGACTAGTTTCGATGGTTTTACCGAACCACCATCTTCAGCTGCAAAACCGCAAATGAACAAGATAGGAAATAATGATTAGATAAGATAAGAAAGCCTGGACAAGAATAAGCAAGTGGCGCCATCTGTTGGTAAAACCAGAACTAAAACATAATTTCTTTAAAGGCCGAAGGCAAATTTGGATTGGAATTAGGATCGTTAACTAGAACAGAAAGATTTTTATGAATGTGAAATGCCTCTAGAAAATCCAGTTCTCCAATGGAAGATGTTTTTTGAATAATTTTGGCAGCAGAAAAACTGAAAGTGTGGTTTTCGGACCAACAATGTTGAGCAACAGAAGACTTCTGTGTTTCCTTTTTTCTAACATATGCCTTATGTTCCTTGACGCGAAATTTTAAGGCTCTCTTAGTTTGGCCAATGTAAATTAAACCACACTGGCAAGGAATCCTATAAATACCCCAGGAATTCATATCCGGAATGGGGTCCTTGAGTATGGAACTCGGAATTTTATTGATGGGAGAATAAACAACCCGAAAGTTAAATTTCTGCAAAATATGTGCAACTTTATAGCTAATTGATGGAAAGAAGGGAATGACAACAGAATTTTTATAATCTCCTAAAACAAGATTGTGCCTTTTAGTGTGTTGAGATGAGAATTTTTTAACTGCTTGATTAATAATGTTGGGTGGAAAGCCCCTGTCAATAGCTATTGCTTTTAAATACTTTAGTTCTTCATCAAGGGCTAGTTTGGAGAAGCAAACTTGAAGAGCACGGAAAACATAGGAATAAAATGAAGCTAACTTTTGTTTAGTCGGATGACATGATTTAAAGTGTGGTGGAAGGCAAACCGATGAAGGTTTACGGTAAACCGTAGTACTGAAGTTGGATGTGTTACGTGTGACCAGAATGTCGAGAAACGGAAGAGAATTGCAAGTCTCAAGTTCAAAAGTGAACTGAATAGCAGGATCAATAGAATTCATTGTTGAAAGAACTTTATTTAAATCATCTTTATTACCTTCAAACAGAGTAAAAGTATCGTCTACGTAGCGGAACCATGCCGGGAAGTTTAAAGTTTCAAACAATTTTGATTCATAATAATGCATGTAGATATCAGCCAGGATGGGACTGAGGGGGCTTCCCATGGCTAATCCCTCAGTTTGCTTGTAATATTTATTTTGGAAAACAAAATGTGTTTGTTTCAAACAGAGTTGAGTGAGAGAAATTAGCTCATCAATTTCGATGCAAGAGAAATGAAATTCGCGAAGTCTGGTTTCTAGACATCTTAATGCACCCTCCACTGGGACATTGGTGAATAATGATTTTACATCAAAAGAAACCATGAGTAAATTACTAGGAGAAATGTTTTCAACTTTTTTTACAAACTCTATTGAATTTTTATGGTGTAAATGTTATTGTCTAATAGAGTTGAAAATCTAGAAACTAAATATTTAGCTAATGGATACGAGGCAGTACCTAAATTTGATACAATAGGGCGGAAAGGAATACCACTTATATGAATTTTGGGAAGAGCATATAATCTGGCACAATTCGCAACAGATGGGATAAGTGAATGTTTTAAGTTGGCTGAAATGATTTGCGAAGATTTGATCGCAGTTTTTATTTTTGACAAATCCGAAGGTGAAGGATCTTTAGGGATCGGATTATATGGTCCTTCGTTTAAGAGTTTAGTGACACCATCGATGTAAGTGTTCCTATCCATGACGACTATCTGGCCACCTTTGTCGGCCTTTGAAATAATAATATCCGGGTTAGAATGAATTTCACGCAATGTAGCTCTTTCTCTCGCAGTTAGATTTGGTTTCAAAGGTTTATTATTGAATTTCACATTATGAGCGATAAGATGCCTAATCATTTCCTTCTGTGAATCTGAAACTTTACTGAACTTGAAAGCTTTTTCGATAGGAGCTAAAATCTTTGGAATCGAGGGTTTACAGGTTTGTGAGAAGTTAAAATTATATTTTAGAATTCTCTCTTGTTCTTCTGAAAGACTAACATTAGAAATATTAACTATTGGCTTGATGTTTACAATGGGAAGATTTTTTGAACTACTTGAACTGGAAGATTGTAAAAGAAGTTTTTCGAATTTAACTGCAAGGGTGATTTTATGACGGTTCACTGCATTCTCCGTTCTAGACCAAGACTTTTGTTCAAGGGCAGTGAATTTTGGATATGATTTAGCGAGTTCCAGATGAAGCTTATAGAGTTCACGTTCAATTTTGGACAATTGTTGACGTGTATCCCTTATGACGGACCGAAGTAAGGCAAGCTTGCAATTTAACAGAATTCTTGAAACGCGACTCGAAGGTTTTTGATTAGATTTGATTTGAATAAAATTGCGGATCAATTTTCTATATTTACATTTAAGTAAAAAGTCAAGATGATTCAGGAATTCTTGCCGTTTCAGGCGTAATTTAGTGAAACGATTAACGGATGAAGGCATGATAAACAATACAGAAAATCAAACTAAATTAACTAAACAATAACAAAGCACACACAAAACAGCAGAAAAATCCCTCACTGAAATTAATAGAAAACAAAACGTTTGTAAGCAAAATGCATGAAATCAGACAAGCAAAGCACAATATCCAAATATACAAAATATAAACATAACTTGAAAATTGCAAAAAAGTACTTACCAAAACTCATGCAATCACAAAATGGCGGCCACACCACGTGCAAAAAAAAAAAAAGCAAAAAGTAAGCCTGTTTGGGGCTTCTATAATTAAGACACAATAACACGCCGAATAAATACTAATTCAGAAATCAAACAACAAAAATCAGCGTTATATTTACAAAGTTTTCACAGGACTAGTTTCGATGGTTTTACCGAACCACCATCTTCAGCTGCAAAACCGCAAATGAACAAGATAGGAAATAATGATTAGATAAGATAAGAAAGCCTGGACAAGAATAAGCAAGTGGCGCCATCTGTTGGTAAAACCAGAACTAAAACTAAAGTTCTTTCAACAATGAATTCTATTGATCCTGCTATTCAGTTCACTTTTGAACTTGAGACTTGCAATTCTCTTCCGTTTCTCGACATTCTGGTCACACGTAACACATCCAACTTCAGTACTACGGTTTACCGTAAACCTTCATCGGTTTGCCTTCCACCACACTTTAAATCATGTCATCCGACTAAATAAAAGTTAGCTTCATTTTATTCCTATGTTTTCCGTGCTCTTCAAGTTTGCTCCTCCAAACTAGCCCTTGATGAAGAACTAAAGTATTTAAAAGCAATAGCTATTGACAGGGGCTTTCCACCCAACATTATTAATCAAGCAGTTAAAAAATTCTCATCTCAACACACTAAAAGGCACAATCTTGTTTTAGGAGATTATAAAAATTCTGTTGTCATTCCCTTCTTTCCATCAATTAGCTATAAAGTTGCACATATTTTGCAGAAATTTAACTTTCGGGTTGTTTATTCTCCCATCAATAAAATTCCGAGTTCCATACTCAAGGACCCCATTCCGGATATGAATTCCTGGGGTATTTATAGGATTCCTTGCCAGTGTGGTTTAATTTACATTGGCCAAACTAAGAGAGCCTTAAAATTTCGCGTCAAGGAACATAAGGCATATGTTAGAAAAAAGGAAACACAGAAGTCTTCTGTTGCTCAACATTGTTGGTCCGAAAACCACACTTTCAGTTTTTCTGCTGCCAAAATTATTCAAAAAACATCTTCCATTGGAGAACTGGATTTTCTAGAGGCATTTCACATTCATAAAAATCTTTCTGTTCTAGTTAACGATCCTAATTCCAATCCAAATTTGCCTTCGGCCTTTAAAGAAATTATGTTTTAGTTCTGGTTTTACCAACAGATGGCGCCACTTGCTTATTCTTGTCCAGGCTTTCTTATCTTATCTAATCATTATTTCCTATCTTGTTCATTTGCGGTTTTGCAGCTGAAGATGGTGGTTCGGTAAAACCATCGAAACTAGTCCTGTGAAAACTTTGTAAATATAACGCTGATTTTTGTTGTTTGATTTCTGAATTAGTATTTATTCGGCGTGTTATTGTGTCTTAATTATTGCTGTTCTTGTTGATACTTTATTAAAAAGCAGCGTTGAGCTGTGCTCCAACTATGTCGGATTCCTGCTGAATTCCAGTTAATATTGCATGGTTCTTGAACCAATACAACGTCAATCTAATTTTCTGATAAAAATGAACTAATTAACAGTTACAGTTTGAGCTCTCTGAAGGTTTGTATGTAAAATGTTTATTGGTTCGCCAAAGCATTTGTACTATAGTTCACTGTTTCATTATTGTCAAGATGATTAGATGTGTTCATTACTGTAGGTCTGCCAGTCAGTGCTCATATTTTGCTCCTTTTTCATACATAAGTTGCACATGAAGATGAAAATGACGAATGTCTTTCATCCAAAGGTGTACTAAGTTACTACATGTAGAATTATGCATATTAAAGTTAGTGCAGTTTGGAATACTGACCTTGCATTCTTTACAATCGTGATTATTTTTACAGTAGGCGCAGTCTTGTCTTTAAAAACACGTGTAATACGTATGTGAGTAGTGTTGGCACGTTAAACATGTCTTAATGCCCAAAAATTCGTTGACAGAGTGCGCTTTCTATACTGTGTAGAATGAGTAATCAAAAATAAGTACTTTAAATATTCTTGGATAACATACAAAAACCCAGCTTTTGCGAACATTTTTTGTCGTTTATTTTGAAAAGGGATAAATTCTGGATTTTAAAACTTGCACAGCATTTGAAATACTGTTAGAAATTTCTTTAAGGGTGGTGCGTTCACTGATATTGCCAATAATAAATTTTCGAACTCTTTTTTTGAGAATTGCTACTTTATAGATTCTTTATGAATTCAGAATCTGCTTGATCCATTGCGACATGTATATTGTGAAGTTGAAGAGTCATTGGGTTATTCTGAAGCAGGAGACATTAAAAATGAGCAATAGCTTCTCCGGGACTCGAATCTGAACCTCTCGAATACGCGCCGTGTGTGCTACCGCTATCTTATGTATTCCCCGTTTAAAAGGCGACTGGAGATTTGGGAACCGAATCGCCAAATCCTCGTAATGACGAATTATTCTCCACCACCTATTAGATCGGTCGCCACTGTAGAATCATTCGATTATTTAGGAACAGGAGATGTGAAAATTGAGCAATACCCTTGCCGGGACGTTCATCTAAACCTCTGAAATACGCGTCGGCTGTGCTACTGTTACACTACGAAATTATGCTGGAAGGAGGAAGAAAATAACTTACAAAGTAATAAAATATTGATTCTTGCAGGTTTATTGAAAGAAACCTTTCTACTTAATTCTGTTGATTCATTTTCAGATTCAATGATTTTTGTCACTTCTATAAATTGGGGGATAGAGAGAATCTTAGATTGATACAGTTTAACTTAAAAATTTTGAATTGTGCTCATTAATAAACTGGATTTAAATTGTTATATGGAGTACCATAAAAAATAATAATCAACTAGCAAAATGTGTAAGTGTAAGAGCCAGTTTGCTGATATTACAATGAACATGAAATAAAAATACTGGAAATACATAAACACGTCTTTGAACACGTTAAACAAGAAATACACTTTAAATAAAATTCAACAAAATGTAGAAGAATTCCTGTATAGGTGGTCTACCTGCAGGTATACGACCTATGCAAAAAAACACTTTTACAGTAGACGATAAGGAGACTTAAAAAATATTAAGTTTTACAGGGGGCTACGGAAAATTTCAGGAAGAGTCTTAAATTTAAAAGTCTCTTAAGATGGGTATCTAAGGATGTGAGGTTTTGTTAAACATTACAACGGAAACCTAAGTTAAAGTTTTAAAGCCGGGAATTTAATATTTAAGGAGACAGCTAATAATAAATGAAGAAACAGCCAACGTTAGGAAGATTAACAAGTTTATAAATTAATTATTATAATTAACATAACATAATTAGCAGCTAATGGGATTAAAATAACATAATGTTAGAATAAGACAGATTTGTGGCTCATTCTAGAGTAAACCTTAAATATGAATTTTATTCTGAAACTAATGTATAGTGCTGTGCAGTGTTACCTGTACTATATGCTAATTCTCAAGTAGAGACTCATAATTACTTAAATGTAATTTTGTTGTGTTCTTGTCTGCATAACCTTTAAGTGTTACTCCTATCAAGGTAACTCATGCACGAAATTTGTTGGCAATTAATATCTAAAATTCTCAACAGTTAACTGTAAAATTATAACTCAACCATTCTCAAGTCTAACACTGTCACAGCAGTAAATAAATGGACGAATAAAATTGTAAATTCAAAGCCCTGAAGCAATTCTGTTTTAACATAACGAAAAATAAAAACCTGGAAATGTGACAAATAATTCTTTAAATAAAATTAATTTTTCCTTTCCTGGAAGTTATTAATAGACATATAAAATTAATTGCAAACATCACTTGTAACAGATCCCAAAAAATCAAATAGCATACTAGGCAGCAAGTAATTTCTGCATTCATATCAGCTTCCAGTTTTAATTACATATGTAATACATATGTATTCAACACTAAAAAGGAATTTTTATTATGACACTCAATAATAATAGTTATTACTATAAGTAACTGTAATAATTTAATTTTATAGTAAAATGGAAACAGAAATAAACTGTAAATATTATGTAAAGGTTTTCTTCCGCTCTTTATATCTTGTAAAACATTCTTAATTTTGTTACATTGTTTTTTTTAATTTCATCATCACAAATAAACCATGTGAGCACTATTTGTTCTAATAATACTATTATAAATAAAATTACTTAAATAATAATAATGAATGAGAACTGTGCAGATGTTATAGCTGCTTTGATATGTTTTTATGAAACAGTGTTCATTGTGAGGCATAATTTATATCCGTTTATGTATTTATACTCTGCATTGAAATACTTATCTCCATGACAAGAATTTCAATTTTATAAACTGAAAGTTTTAAACTGAATTAAAACATTTAAAATTTCTTAAGTGACATAGAATTCATATAAAAATGCAATATTGTTTATATATATTATAAGTTAGGAGAAAACATGAAAATTTATTTAAAAATTAGATTATTTACAGTGGAATTCAAAATTAAGAAAATGTTTCACATTTAGTCGACTATTTCCCAAACTAAAGAACAAATTTAATGAAATTTGGCACGGATATATTTTATTATAATACAGAATATATACTACATAACAGTCATGGTATGAAAACTTAATCGTGTATTATTCTCACCGGCACTGGAAAAACTAAGGTTTAATGTGACTAAACGGAATAAGAAAGTAGACTGATAGGGGATCTGATCTACTGTTAGAGTTATACAGCTTTTACAGTATAACTTCATGTTGGAAGTAAGACAGAAGTACTACAGATGAGTTTTGATGTCCATACGAATGAACAGATGAACAACTGCATTCCTGAAAAGGTAAATATAGGGCTTTCATATCTTTGTCTTATCGCCCGCAATAGTCACAGAGATTCTGTTGATGACATGCAAGTCTATGCATCCTTCCAACACGATGTCTGTCTAGACCATCAAACCTCAGTCGTCATACTATTTCCTTCCTCATAGTACCCCTTGTAGCACGTGCCTCCAGATGGTCCATCAGGTTTTCTCCAGATGAAGGTACGTCAAGAATCAGTGGTAAAGTTAAGTGGGAAATCTTTTGTAAAGTTAATTTTCCTTTAGTAATTCTGGGCGCTTAGTCGTTGATAGCTGAACAATGCTAAACGGGTATTCTTGAAGGGCAGAGGTGAATGGAACTCAAACAGCACATCTTCCAGCCAACATCCTACAGGCCTTTCGTCTTTATAAGGGTTCATCGGCTAAACTGTTTGATGATCTTCTGTAAAGGATGTCAAGCGAATGTATTAGTCAGCCAGATTATCATAACTTGTCTGGAACATTCTTATGAGGTAACTGTAACCCCTCTTGCCCATTCTGAAATCTTTCAGAACATGAAGTCAGCGCTTCTACAGAATTTGGAAGTATTTCCACAAGAACAAATTGCCTGATTTCCAGTATGAAGTGACACTGAGAGAGTTGTATGACTGTTTGAGGGGGATCAAACCTCTTGTTTTATCCTTCAATATTACAACTTCTGTCTTAGACATTTCTACGCCGATGAGAATTACTTACATGCGTGTGTCTATGTTTGTTTCACTGTATATTATTTTACTTTGTCAACCTATCTCAATAACAAACTTCAATTAAATCAATGATTAGGCTGCATTTTGTGAAATCCTTTAAGTTTTTTCGGAAGTATTTGATGAAATGGGAGAATTCTTTTAATTATAATCGCCAGTTCTTTTAAACGTCTTTAAACAAAATGTGAAAAATATGAAATACAAAATAAATTTTCGTGTTGTCTAGTACAGCTAACTGCATTTCCTAGAGTTAATCTCAATTGATTTTGAATAACAGTAATATATTATGTCAGATTCTATTAGTTTTTAAGGAAGTCTATATATATATATCTTGCTAGTTTTCACAAGCGGCTGCAGAAAAAGACTTAAGTACTAAAGGTTTTGTAATTCATTAATTTAATGGTATGGGTGCATTTTTGAAACACATATGCTGCCGTACATCACTAATGTATTTTTATTTCTCATAGTAATTTTTTTAAATTACGAGAAATAATTGGAAGCAAAAATAATAAGAAAATGCAGTGTTTATAGTATCATAAATTTGTCATATTGTTTGCTTTGTAGCTTTAGCGATATTAACAGAAGTCCCTACAATTCTATAAATGCATAACTTGATTCTTTCTGGTTTATTAGTGTTCTGTTAGTATAATCCTACATTTCAAAGCATCTTTAGTGCTGTGCACATTTTTGCAAATTTCGTGCGTATTCCCTTATAAAATGCTCCACGAAAGCTTTCTCCTTCAGAAGTAGATAAAGCAACGTATTTTGCCATAATAAAATAATCCTGTTCTTTTATAGTTCAGCAGTTACCTCTAAATTCAGAATAATAGGCTCTATTTTAAAGAGTTGCTAATTCATAATGATGCGTAAATGAATCCATAGAGACAGCATATTTAAAACAGAAAAATATTATTCTGGAAGTGAAACACTCCAGTGCACAATTTAAAATCGACCAAAAAACTGCCTTAGTTTGATGTAAATTTTGAACAAAAGTCTACCAATTTTTAAGGCGATCAGACAATCCTTCTGGTAAAAAAAACTTAAAAAAAAAAATACCTTTGCAATATGCGTGGAGCGACTATCATATTTATACCGAAAGTAATAGGCGAAACAAAGTAAACCCGAACGCAGTGCAATTTATCAAAGAAAATGGTAATGAAACATGATAAACTAAAATATTAGGATACTAAGAGGGTTACCAAGAATTGATTTATAACTAATGCGGAAGGTAAAGAAGATAAATTTTTGTGAATGTGAAAAGATTCAAAGAAATCCATTTCAGCAAATAAAAAATATTTAAGTGCAATTTTCGCGAAACCAAAGTCAAAATTATTACTTCAACTATAATTAGTTATCCAAGGTTTTTTTCCTTCTTTTTGGATACGACTCCTTTTTTAGTTTGGCTGCTATAACTAAAACCACGCTGACAAGATACGATGTATCCCAAGGATTAAAATCAAAGACTAAGACTTAAAGAATCGAACAACAAATATTACTGATTTGTTAGAAATAACTTTAAAACTGAACTTGCAATTTCAGAATCAATAAAAAAATGAAATAGAATGACGACAAGATTTTTAATGTTTTTTCTAACCGCATGAAAATATGCTGTAGGTACCAACCAATGTCTAGGTTCATGAGAGAGCAACAAGATTTGAAAAAAAAAAGTGTTGAGAGCACGACGTACATAAGAGTAAGCAATAGCCATTTTGTTTTATCAGGCTTACGTGATTAAGCATATGGATGTAAACACGCAAACAAACAATTTAAGGTAAGGAGTAATGCTGAAATTAAATTTATTGCGAATAATTTAGACCGGAAGAGAACTGTTCATCTCGAAAGGGAAATGGATGGCTGGATTTATGGAATTCATAACAGATAAATTCGTTTAAATATTTAAAACATAAAATACAAATGCCAAACGTTGTTTCTCTACGTAGTAAATCCAGAGCCAGAAAGATAATATTTCACATGTGAACTCATAAGTTAGATATTAGTTTGGAAGTCAAGCTAACATATTTTCCCAGATTCAGAATACAAAATTTCGAAAGCAACCTATGAATGAATACACAAAAATTTGAAGAGGTACCCTTTAAGTCAAATGTATTTCCTTGTGTATGGTGTGAAGACAGTCATTTGATGAAATATTTGGAGCTGAATGGTAGAACAGGATTGGTACTACAAAAGAATCAACGAGAAATAATTCAAAATTAAATACAAGATAAAATTTCAACTGATTCATATAAATAATTCTGTTTAGTGCACGTTTATTAAACTGCAGTTAATAAATTATGGAGCTCTTTAGAAAAGGAACTGAATGTTTGGAACTGAATTTATACTTTAAGCATGGAAAAAGACACTAAGCACCCCAAGAAGCCAGTTCTTGTCATGTAAAATACGTAGAACCCCCCAAAAAAAGTGCTAGCTTTCTTCGGCTGTAGCCAGAGTCACTACTGCTCATGAGCATATTGCTGTTAATTAAAATTTGCATTATTTGATATAGTAAATTGCAAATCATTGATTATATACCTGTAGGTCTTAAAAATTTTAAAGAATTTTCTATGGATTAAACTTTATTATAGCTGACACAAATCAGTAATTAAGTCTTTTAACTTTACGAAATTACAATTTTGTATTAGAATGTTATAGTTCTTCGACTTTTTATTACAGATGTAAGATTAAGAAGCGACTTTCATTTATATTGAATTAAAGAACATTTTTTGCAGTATTAACTTCGTACTGTCTATTGGCTTTTCAAAAGGTCCAACAAAATTCATGCTTCCTTCAAAGCTGTTTGATCTATCAGCTCATAAATTATGGTTCACCAGCGACTAGGAGGTAAAGTTCCTAAACACTGGCTGTTCGACCTGAGGTTCGAATCCCGCGATCGGGCTGGCTGCATGAGCGTTTTCGTGGTTTTCTCCATGTGTAAAGTGTTAATACGAGCCAGTTTCCCTTAGAAAGTCCTCCACGAACGTATCCCTCCCTTTTGCGTAGTGCCTTAAGGCGGAACACGTAAATAATAGTAATAATAATAATAACATAAATTATGCTTTTCTTGCTTATATGTCTATTCAAAGTTAAATACAAATATTAGAAACTTCCTTAAATATTTTGATGTAAATAGCTTTATTTTAACAAGCTAAAAGCTTAAACATTTGCTATTGAAATAAATTTATATAAATCAAATGTAGGGTTTTAATGCTATATTAATATTCATTTGATAATGAATTAAAAAGGAATTAGTTTTATACCGAACAATATTAGTTCTTACTTGTTAGCTCTGAAATTCAGAAATATCTCAAACTTAAAAGTACAGTACACATTCTCTAAGAAGAGTATTGAAGAGCACTTCTCTCAGACGAACAGAGAAATTGATCTTTGCAAAACAATCAAAGAGAAAGATTTTCTTCGCGACCTTTGTACACACAGAATAAAAGGTATTCTGAATAAGACTTTAAAAACACAAAAACGTGTTTTATGTCTCCCGGAAAATACTTTTAATAATGATAAAATGGTTCAAGTGAAAAGTTAAATATTTTATGTCAATAATAATAGTTCCCTTTAAAATATTCAAAATGTGAATGTCTGATTTGGTGAGAAACAAAAATATAAACAGCTCAAAATTGCTTCTAAACTTAGCTGCGATAGGCAATGGCGAATGGTCGTCATATATATGAGGAGTTTGGATGAAAGCCAAAAGCTGAACGCTAAGTGTTTAACTCTTAGAGGGTTTTTGCTTTGCAGATAAATCAAAAGTATTGTTAGACACTAAATTTTCTTTTTAAGTAAAAGTTTCTTTCCTTATTCATGGCATTACGTTAATTTAGTTCATAAGATTTAAGGACAACTGGTTTAAATCAGATTCATTTTTAAATTTATTTTCGGTCTATATTAAATAGGTCTTTCAATAACATGAAAATTGCCTGCTTTAATATAAAAACTTGCATAAAAATTCTAATACCATGAATTGAACTTTTATGGAATAAAATAATACGACTGTTATGATTGTAATGGTCTTAATTTCTAATGCGTTTAAAACGTTCTGTAATAGAAAGAGGGAAAATGAGTCTTCCATTCTTTTATCAACAGTTTTCTTAGAGTACATTATTTAATCAAACTAACAAGATTTTTTGAAATACGTATTGAAATTTCTTGCTTCTACATAAAATTTCATAAACCATTTCGCATTTAGTGATGTACACGTTGTAAAGCTCGTAATTGTTCGCTTTAACTACTTTTCCTAAAACGGAGTGTTACCGAAGGTAAAATGTTATGTCATTTCAGTGCTTAAATTTTATCTTAATAAAGCTTAACTAACAAATTAACAGTAGAATAGTGTAATTAGTACTATTATGCTACTGGTTGTGCAGTGACTTCTCCCTTGGAATTACTGATTTATCTTTATTTTTTTTAATTGTTATTATATATTAGAATCAAAGTGTCACAACTAGTTTAAGGAAGTGCTTATTCGCTGGAAACATTTAAAAACACACGCAGATAATACAGGGAAGGAGAATGTAAAGGCAACAGTAATTGTAATATTCCACATAAAACTACTATGCATTTTCAAGACAGGGATTCAAAAACAAAATTTCAACAAACTTAATTCCGTACGCTGTACTTAAGCTTCAATTTGAAAAACAGCACAAAGAGAGAAATGTCGAACATTGCTAGCAGTCTTAGCAAAAGTCAGCTATGAGATTATGTTTTTTTAAAATGCCATATTTTCCGTTTCTATAGAAAAATAAATGCTTTTTTCATCTAAAATAGTGTACTGAATTTGTCAGCTAGCTGTAAATTTCTTTAAAATGTATAGCATGTTAGCTGCTCTATTCTGATCAATTTATATTCTTGCGAACTTCGTCGTTGATTCGTCGTAGAGCACTTACTGTTTTCAGATCTACTCTTGCGTTCGAAGATGAAAAATCAGCTTAAGTGTAAATTTGTTTGTACAAAGAAGGAAGTAAGATCTAGGACGCTTCGCGAGATTTCTGTAAAGGCAGCAAAGTCTCTTTTCTAGGGTGCAGAAAACTGTTTTCCATTATACAACAGCTACAAAGACTTTAAATGTCAACGTCGACAATCCCGTAGCTAAGCAGACTGAAAACTTAATATTTAAATCTAGTGGCTAAATGGATATAGTATGCTGAAATACTTATTATTCACGTATGAATCGAAACGAGTTGTAGAAAATAATTTTTCCCAGTTACTTTTAGATTTTATAAAATAAAAACGGTTATAGAATAAATAATTAATTTTTATTATTTGATTTCAAGCACATATTTTTTTAAACTGAATGCTAAACTTTAAAGTGCCACTCTTTAACAGTAACTTAATTCTTATGGATATAATTTCTTCACCTTCTACAAAAAAGGAAAATCTCGGATTAGATGCTTTGAATTTTCTCTCAGTGTCTAATTTGATAGGCCTAAAGCAATTTCTATTGCCTGCTAAATCTAAACTGTATACAAATACTTTCAGCCTACATATTATATGAAATTCGTAAATTCTATAGCTAAATCTATGATTTTGGAAATATGTATTTGATTAAATTATTCACATATAAATTTTTCTAAGAATATTTTTCTTAAATTTACGAAAATACCTACATAGCAAAACTTAATTCCGTAAGAACATTGATATCAGAAAATGAAAATATATAATACTTACACCAAGGTAACACGGGATTTTACAATAACAGTGTAAATAAATTCATCCTGAACAATTTCAGATCACAGTCAAACATCTGGAAGAGTTCTTCGCTTAAATTTTAATGCCTCAAAAATAAAAAATTATAATATTAATAATTATAATATTATAATGTTAGTAATTATAATATTAATAATATAATTATAATATTAAAACCTTCAATCTGACCTTAATATCCAAACTTCCATTTAACAGCAGAAAAAGCTTCTGAATAAGTAGTTATTGTAGAGTTTTCAAATTTAGAAATAGTCCATCAAAAGATTAAAGCTGTTGAACCAATAATATTACTTGAAATAAGTTGTTCAAAATGGCAAAGCTACATAAACGGTAAGAAAAAGATCTATGATATTATTTCACCGTATTGTCACATAGAAATGGAATCACTTATTTTACATGAAAAGGACTTAATATCTGAAGATGTAACTAATGCATTTAATTCTCTATATCGTTTTCATAAAAAACGAGGCTTCTACAGCATATTTCTTGATATATTTACCGTTTTATCAATATGTTTATCGTTTTGTCAGGCCGCGAAATTCATTTACTAAAAATAATAAATACTTCAAAATGAAATTTAATTGGCAAAGAAATTAATAAGTGAGCGGTTTGAAAAAAGAATTAATTAATGAATGAAAACAATAAGTCATGTATTGACTTAAAAGTCTAATCGTTTGGATACGACAAACGTTTTCGCTTTAACTCTGAGATATTGTTCAAAATATTATTCCTGTTCAAAATGAAAATCAAGAAATAGTTTTAAATTTCTGAAAATCTGGCATTTCTAATAGTAAAATAAAATATCAAACATTCCGTGTAATGCATTTTTAATCACGTCTTTAGGAAAATCAGCAAATTCGTTCCCATATCACGAGGTTCAACAATTTAAAAATCAAAAATCGGACTCCTTGGTTTCGAAGTAATTTAAAAGCATGTGCTCTTTTCAGTGGCTCACATTTGTTTGGCTTTCAGGTTTATTTGAAAATATCAATTATTAAAATATTCGCAAAATGACTTTATTTTTCTTTCACATGTACCATCGATCATTTAGTTTGTATCATCCTGTTTGGTTTGAGGAAAAGTGATTCTAAAAGTATTTCTTTGGATAGACTACAATTAGACTTTTCAAGCACTTGAGCATGGCTTCAACTATTTTTTTCGTATAGGAATATTCTGTTCATTCCATTTAAACGTATATGAATTGCTTTTGATAGAGCTTTCGAAGATGTGTCATGTTTCTTTACTCTTTTTGCTATCTCACACACTTTCCTGCACACACTTTCAGGTTTTCATTAAGAATATTTATGTATTTATAGTAATCCATTTTATTTTCGATAAACATTAAATTTCTTATTTTAAAAGCAACGAAATGTACCCAAATTATTATTCCTGTTCCCCATGCGTAACATTAAACAGGAGGGTTTTCTTTTTCAAATTTAATTTTTAATTCCGATTCCATTATATGAGCCAGTTTCTCCTAGAAAATCCTCCACGGAGGCGTCCCTCCTTTTTGGTAGATAGCCCTCGAGTGCTTTGTCATAAACCAAACCAAACCAAACCTTCTTATTGAAAGCCCATCGTATCCATATGCCATCAGTGAATCTTATAAAAAGTTTCAGAGTTAACGTTTATTACAAACTATTGTCTGAAATCTGTTAACGTTTTACAATACTAATTTTTTGGGGTAATTTTCGATTTTTCGTAGAATAAAGCTGAGAATTAGAATATGTTCCAGAATTCAGTGCATTTTTAATCCTTTCCATTGAGTTTCCATCGTTATATTATATCAAAGATAATTAAATGCTTTACATAGGTAATTTTTAGAATATGTGGAGTAATCTTACTTTCTTTCAAAAAACGAAATATTACAATTCTACAGACCTGTTGTCTGTTTGTAACGTCTTGCCATGCTTGTTTCAGACATGCAACTGTATATGTTTTCCTAAACAAGTAAAAATTTTCACATGCAGACGTTAAGTAATGTATTTTCCTTTAAAACCAAAAAAAATGATATCAAGAAATATTATCTACCAACACACTTCAACGATATAATGGAGTGTTCAGTTACTCTGAGAGTTAGTGATTACGACCTTTTTGAATAAACTATACTCCTGTTAAAAAAACATACAACAAAATCAAAACCCAGAATAAAACAAAATACATTAAATGAATATGGCGTGAAATTCATCCAAGAGCTTGTTGTGACATTACTAAAACACATGGCAAACAATAAAGTGAAGACACTCAAAAACACATGTGTTACGACCATCACATCGCTAAAGACCAAATAGATCGGAAGACAGTGCAATGGAAACATCACGCTGACAACGGTATGATACCCTCTATCTGAAATGGCAAGCTGCTAGTGGCGTCCTTGACCTCATGTTGTGGCAGTAGCGCACATTTTTGCAGTTAGTCATACCGGAGTTAATGGAGGGTGCTCGGCAGCACATTGCGCTATCCGTCGTCCCAACATGCCTCACGCATGCTCTACGGGATTCAGGTTCGGTGTTCTAATGGCTAACAGCAGATTTGGAATGGGTTCACTCTCCAGATGCAGACGTTGCCGTCCATAAACATCGCGTCGATACCCATTGAAGCTGTAAAAGAACGCATAAAAGATGTAGAATTTCGCCAAGATAACGGATGGCTGTAACGGAAGAACCATGTATCTTGTAGATGTGGCTGTGACCGTTGGTTGCTATCTCAACCAATACAAATAATCTTCCTCCTCTGTAATGGTCTCTTACGTTTGGCACCCGATAGGGTATCCCTAGCTCTCGCCATATTATTGCCTTTCGGGTATCTTTCTGGATGTTAAATCGATACTGATCTGTATATGTGACCCCACTATTCGGGTGTGCAATTACGATTTTTACAGTCCCAGTTGAATATTCCCTTATTCACCAGTTCATCGGGATATGGGCCTTCAGCAGCAGAGAGATGCAATGCCAACTGTTGTGCTTTAGTTATCTATGGGTCTTGAACATAGCAACAGGAAGTGATCGTCTGCTGTTGTGATAATTTCCGGCTTCTACACTCACGTTTTCTGCAGGGATTTTGATCCCTCTGATAACGGTTCCACATCCTAGTGATGACGCTACGATGCACATTAAACTCTCTCACAATAAAGGATTGTCTTGCACCAGCTTCCACTGTGTTTACAATAAAGCAAGTTCAGTTAAATGAACTTCTAGAAAAATTTTAGTGATATTCATTAGCGTACGTCCAGAATCATAAGCAACCAAAATTATGTTTCAAATGTAGTTATTGCAGCATAAAAAATCACGTTTTAAAATGAGAATATACGATATACTGTCAGCTTCCGATATCTTTAATTCAATAAAGCCAAAAGAGGTTAATAGTAACAGGTCATAGTTACGGCAGTAAATCATCCAACAAACATTCCAACAACAAAAATTAATCTCAATGCAGTTTTGACTTTCATGGAAGATACCAAATAATAATCCTGCAATGGTTACTAGAATCATTTAGTTATGATGAAAAGCGTTCGCCACATTTTACAGAACTTTTACTTTCGGGAGACGCCCTGTTGAAATATAAAGCATTTTTGAGCGTGTGTTTGTGCAGAGATCGCTTGGCATATAGTAATGTCGTTCAATAAATATCGATACACTTTAAATTCCCAACGTATGACGTTTCATTAAAGTATGCTTTAATCCAACACAGTTCCACTAATGATAAGAAATACTATCAGCAAGAATTTCGATAAAGCTTCATATGATTATCTAATAATAAAAGGAGTTACTATGTGGTTCCCCTAGTCGTTTTGAGAATGAACTGTTAAACTTAATTGCAATTTTCTTTACGATCCTAACATTTTAAATTAGGATCTTTAGCAATAAGTATGATATAATTTATAATAACACAATGAACTATTAATGGCTAATCAGGAAGCAAGAATCTTCAGTCTGGATGCGTAACACGTCAAATTTAATGTACGTCAGACAGTAGGCTGGTCGCAACCAGTGAAAATGAATAAAATAATAAATACCGTCGTTACCTCTATTATTAAATAATGAAGAATTCTTATGTATGTGTGCATGTATGTATATATGCATGCATGCATGCATCTTACATGTGCAAAAACGGCGGCTCCCACAGGAATCAAATTTTGAAAACATTTAGTCCCATACACGTCATGTGCACCTTCAAGCTCAAATGTTAAGTAATTTAAAAGAAATGTGTTGCCACTACTTGAAATAAAATATTATTATCTTCTGGGCTCCAAAGTGTTGCCGTTCGGCAAAATGTAAGACGCTAATCTTTAAAATTTAATCAACATTACTGTCAGTACTTTGCTATTTAAAAGCAGTATATTGACACTTCCAAAAATAAAATACCGTTATTACCGTTACCGTTATCTTTTACGCGTTAATGTAATGCCAGTGATTTATCCTTTACGCTCCAATGTGTTGCCAGTGACAATACAATGTGTTGCCATAGACCAATATATGAGACTATTTAAAAGAAATAAACGCAGTTTGGATAATATTTCTTTTCCTTCTGAATCTGATTGATTTAAATAAAAATGCATTTGACTAATGACATAGTTAATTAATGTTTTTCTAGATGTCTAGTGTCAGTGAGCTGGAACAATTGATTGAATTAGTTTAATCAAAAAAGCAATACTTTTCATAAAATCCTTAAATATTTTTATAATATCATACTAGCTGGTGCCATTGGAAATTCCTTTAACTGTGCTCATATAAAAACATTATGTACTTTTCTTTTTTATAACTTTGTCAGAGGCTGCCCACGCAAGCGGGTATTTGAAATAAAAAGTGCACAATATGCCTTTTTCTTACTCCTCCGTGACAAAACAATTCCACAGTATATTTCTTTCAGAACATTTTTGAATTTATTTCAGACTTGTATTCCATACAGTTTTCAAATAATTTCATGTGCTCAAGGATAAAAAAAGACGCAAGCGTCATTTTATCAAAATACTTGTGGAAATAAGTTATGCATTGATGTCATAAATCTTTCATAATATAAAATTCACTAAACTCGCACAACATATAAATTAAATAAAATAATTTATAATTCAACCATCGGGCTTTGCGCTCATTTGTTTGGGTGCAGGTCTACGTATGTTCAAAATGATCTACTTTTCGTGGCAAATTTGTACTTCTGTCTTTTCGCAGTTACACAAACTGCCTTACAGATTCTTCATTTTTAATAACATATAAAAATTAAAATCTAGATTCATTTAACATCACAGTTTAAAAATAATATAAAAATCCATTTTTCTGAGCTAACTGGAGCCAACACATTCCAGCTAAGACTTTGGGGGTGATTACTCATCATCAGGCTTGTTTTTTTAAAATAAAAAGGGATAATTTTTGCGCTCCTAATTTATGACAGCATAAGATGACTTTCACCCTTTTCATTTTGAGCTTATTTATCTGAAACACTCGCGAAAAAATCATATATCCTCCTGGAATAATAGCGTTTTTAGGGAGACGGTAGAAATTAGATAGGCAGAGAATGTTTCTCCCTACTACCTTTGATGGCAAAAAATGCCTTAATTTCCTCACATAATTGAAAACCTCCCAGACGTTTCAATAATTTATTTAATTTATGCACTATCAGAGACACCTTTCAATTCAAGGCAAATCGTAATTAAAATAATGCACCTATAAAAGCAAAAATTTTAATTATCATTTCCAGGGTATAGAATTTTCATTTCATATTTGTACGCATATATACAACAGCCAATTATTTTTGTGCGATTAAATATGTATTTGTTTTCAATAATGTGCAAACAAATCCTTACAAATTTTCAAATAACTGATGTTTTGTATTAAAGATTTAATCTTAGTTTAGTTGACTGTTTCAGTTAAACTAACGATTCATAAATTAACATATTCTGTTCATAATTGTGAATTTTATTATTACGGAATGAAGATGAACCGTGTGTAGAAAATGCAGGATGTTCCAAAAATGAAATAAAATTTTAGGAACCAAATATTTAACTTTTGGCAAAATGTTTATGTATCTTTTCCAATCAACTTGACTAACTAACGCTCGATTTTGAAATTTCTATTTTACTACCTGACTCCGCATACGGAATTTGATGGTAGATATTAGAAGTATTTTCTCCAACGGACCTTCTCTTCTTAGGCTGGTAGATGCTCCAGCTCTTCCAAAATGTTGGATGGGTAAGGTTGTGTCCATAGCATTTTTGGAATATCTTTTACAAGGATTTTTGTATCCGGATATGTGAAAATGCAACTATAATCCTCTACGAGACTTGAATATCGGGTCAACCATTGCACTACCTCCTTTCACAACAAAATCACAAACAACCAAAATGAAACAGTCTTGAACAGTAGAGATGACCAGTAGAGTAAAATCTGTACGAATCTCTGCTTGTTTGTTTGTGACGTCATTGCCTCCAGAGTGGAGGAGAGTTAATATTTGTGAGAGATTCCCAGAATTTCAAAAATTTATGGGAAGTCATTTCGACCATTTTCATCTTAACTTTAATTTTCGCACTCATTTTTCTAAGTAGCAACAGTCTCGCTCACTGGTGATAAAAATCTGCTTATTTCTAAAAGTGTTGTCACTGTTCCCTTTCACATCGTAGAGTTTGTTATTGAAAAATCTGTACGTTTTACAAAATATGAAATAAAAATAGATTGCCAAGCATTAAATATATTATTTCGATATGAGGCCATATTTTGACGTTGACTAAAGCACGTGACGTCATTGTATATCGAAAATTTTTCGTTAATGTCAGCATTTTAAATAAATAGCTGCTGTTGGCAACGTTTTTGCTTCAGGTTAGAATAATCGATACGATATGTTAATGCCACGTTAATTCTTTTATTTACATTGTGAAAAATTGTTATATGTTATAATAATTGTTATAATAATAAATATGTTGTTTTCCAAAACATGTAGGGTAGTGTTAAAAGTTGTAACACACTAAAGCCTCTTTAAAATGACAGCTGCCGGCTTACGATGATTTTGCGTCTTTTGTGAAGGTAGTCGCCTTAGAGAAGCTACAATCAGTTACCGATGATTATTTATATTCCATGTGTTACACGTTCGTATCAGACTGAATGCACAGACCCGATTTAAACTTGACCAAATTTATTTATCAATAACAGTTCCCAGTTCTGCAATTTTTCGCACAAAAGTACTCGTACAACTTTTCTTAGTGTACAGTCAGTAGTTACCAATTCAAACTATTAAGAATATCTCTTTCGGTGCTCAAGTCTTCGTACTAACAGAAGCTGCATACTCCTCTCCATATGATGCTGCCGAACATACATATTTTGGTTTTGTTTGAACCTCCCTAGAGAGGATATTTATGCCAATCTCCTCCTTGTTGCCAACATTTTTAGAGTCATCGGTCCTTTGGACCTTGTTTGACTACGTCTGAATTCAGAGGAAAAGCAACAAGAATATTGAACACAAAAACTATGCAAAGCCCATCTAAAAGAGAAGCTCGCATAGTGGTCTCCCACTACTCTGAACTTTGCATTGTGAACTCTCAGTACTCTTAATTAAACTGAAAACTGATCTTGGAATTTTGTTTCTACTGGCTTCTACATTAAGATGTATTTACCAGTCCATCATAAAAGATCTCTGGAGTTTTTCACGGCATTTAAACATTATGTGCAATCACGCAGTCAATCCCAATGAACAAAAAGAGAGTATTGTAAGGGTGATACGATGATATCTTGATATTGATTGTGCCGTTGTCTGTCAGCTTGAACGTGAATTGTGGTTGTGGTCGCTTGAGGATATAATTCAATGCAAAACAAAATTTACGATAAAACATAGATATAATTCAAAAATATTTGCAGAATAATATAGTTGGAACTTAAAATTTTCGGGATCAAGCACAGAAATCCTGATCTTCAAATTTCTAGAGAAGTGCCCTCCTGTTGCCTCCTTTTGCACATGAAGACCTCACTTACATGACAGTATGCGAAATGCTGAATGCGTGCGATCTAGAATAATCTGATTCTCGAGCAGAGAGAAAATCGTGGAGGATATATACAAAATTACCATTACGCATTACGGTGAATAGTTCTCTGTCTTTCAAAGTATTTTCATCTGCGGGATTATAGCCGATAATTCGTGTAATTGCAGCATATTGCGAGTTCTTCATTTTACTGCAGAAGTTATGCGCTATAGCAAGATTGGGATTTGGAAGAGTTCGGAATTTTTGTTCGGTGTGTATTTAAGAATTTCTAACTTACTGAAAACTTATGCCCTCTCAGTTCAGATATAGTTTTTCCTCGTCCACCGAGACATTTTTAGTGACTTCGATTTCTCGAAACTGCTATAATGTATACACAATTACAGATACATAATGCTGGGAAAAGTTACGTAGGTATCACACCAGACACTATATCATCAATTTTCTTAGATAAATATATACTTCAATGTTAAATACATTAACCTCTTTACCCCTACGTTTTCAGCTATGCTTGGTATTCTGACGCTTTTTATAGTAAAGGTACTACAATTTACAAATAATTTCACTAAAATTATTTATACTTAAACAAAATTAATACCACGAGGCATATGGTCACTTTCAGAAATGATCGATGGATGGAGGTGTTCCCCATGAGAGCTTTCAATATGTATCCATCGGATCTGGGATGTAACTTTTCTTTTATCATTAACTAGTGAAACAACATGATGATGGGAATAATTTTTATAAAAAAATAATCTCGTACTATTAGCTCTTGACAATATAATTTCTAAAGATAATGCGAAAAGAAGCTTTCTATATTAAATACGTATGCCCGTTTATATATTTAAAAAAATTTTATTTTTTTTGTTCTTAGAGTACTTCGACTTTATCCTCTTTATAGATTAAAAAAGCCATCAATCAAATAGTTGCCTCTGTCTGTTATAAATTAGGTCCAAGATAAAAGTATGAAGCGGACGTCATGCTGAAGATAGAAAAACTGCCTTAAGTGAGTGACATCTCGCTGTTTCATTCGATAAATTTCGTCGAACATATAACTAAAGCAAACATCTAAGGAAACAGAAAAGGAAGAAATCCGAGATTTATTCTCAGGTAAACAATTACTCTAAGAAGCGATCTGTACAACAGCTAAAGAAAGAAATTGTGGTTTATTTTTGTACTGAAAGAGAATTCATTTAAGGAACTTTATTAAAACTTAAACCCACCACCGGAAATTTAGATCAAAAGTCAAAGAATCAAAAAATAATATGACCCAGCAATTAATTACTGACAGAGAAGACAATTGCTTGAAATCAATAATACAGCGAACAGCAGAAGTCCTCAAAAATGATAGAAAATTTACTGCTGTTTTATCGAAATTCTATGTTTGAGTAAGTAAAGGAGTTTTAAGTTAAATACCTTGCTATTCAAGGAATCTGAAAGCACAAACGATAACCCGAGGAAGTAAATAGATTCTACAATAAATATGGTTAGCAATAAAAATTTAATTTGCTTTTGTTAAAGAAAATTTATTTCCTCATTCCCCACGAGAGTTGTAAAATGTAAGGAAAGAAAAACACATCAACTTTAGATAACATAAATAAAAGTCTTAAGAAATAAAGACTTGAAACAGGAAGGAAGGTTAAAATGAAACCAAAAAAAATCTTAGATTAGCGCAGATTTTGAATAATTGTTAATTTCATAGACAATTAGATAAAATTCCTAGTCTTCAGCAACTAAACAAGCTTTACAAAAATGGGAAAAGAAACTACAAGGATTTTCCGAAGGCAATAAGAGGAGAAAATCGGAAACAAATGTAGAGCTATCCATCAAAGGAAAAACATCTTCGCCCATCCCATTTTTGTAAGACTTCTTTTAAAGAAGACGATCCTGGCACAGGCAAACCAGAGGATAAGAGCTCCATTTCCTGTCGAGTTAGAAACTGCCTTACATAGATTAAGTGCCCATACCTGGAGAGGCTATCCAAGAGGGCGCCACTTCCCTCGGCTAATCCAGGGGGACTTCACATGTCAGACATCATCTGCCCCCAAGTCTTGACCGAGGGGCTCCAATCCACCAGACAACCTTCAATATCTGACCATGTAACGTCCCCACATCCAAGGGGCAGACAAGATAGTACCAGTATGGTCTCCGCAAAGCCTGAACCAACCACCGAATAAACGATGGCTCTAGCCCTGTGAAAATTGATTATTTACCCCAGAGGTCGAGGCTGTCTAAGCATAGGTCTAGCCAGTTTCTTGGACAGAACCCCGAGTCTCCTCTCATAAATGGACGGTTCCTGTAATTCCAACCCGGTTGAGCCCTAGGGATGGTGTCCGACATCATCAACCCAGCGAATCTGGTTACCAGCGGGGTCCACGAGTAGGCCGATGTCGGACTTGGACGGGAGAGGTTATATGGTAACGTGTCACCGTATAGGCAGCTGCAGTCAATCTCAAAAGGTCTAGATCGAAACCCCGATTTCCTCCCATAAAATGGTCGGTTTCGAAAATTCAATCCTTTCCATCTTGAAAGAAGTACAAGTATCTTCTGCCAGGGTCCTGGGACTAATCACCGTCGTTACCGATATAATTTTATTAGAAATCTTCTAAGCACATCTTGGTTTTTACCTAATTTTAAATTTTACACTGATGACTTTGCTCCGAATTTGAACAATTTTTTAAGTAAAAAAATAAAGTGGTGAAAAGATAATAATGTGGTAAAAACATTGAAGAGTAAGAAACTCTTTATGGTTTTAATCAAGAAAATATAAATAATTACTTACTAAACCATACTATCTCATAGCAGAATAATGCTATAACTCAGCTACAGATTTATAAAGATTCAAAATTACACTTAGTTATATACAAAGGCAATTTTAGATGATTTTGCTTTGTTATAAAAACATCATCGGCTTCGAAAATTTTGTTTTAACAACTATATTTTTAAAATATAAATTATCGTCTACTTCTTTACAGATTTGTTTTCATGCAAAGGAGCGTTTTTAAAGAAGCAATGGGTGGAAGGCTATATTTCTGCCCATTCCGAAGAAAATTATTCATATTTAATTATAAAAGAACTCTTTAAAGGGCATGATTTTTCGATATTTTAAGCATGATAGGTAATACAGTCAATAAGAAAACAAAAAATGTCAAACTTCGGCTTCAGTTGGGAAAGGTGTTCCAAATAACATATCGAAAGAATAATGGAATATTTTGAATGTTTCAAAGGTAAGATATTTAATTTTAAAAGAAAATCCGACAATTCAAAGATAAGATATTTATGTTAAAAAAATCCGACAATTTTTAACACACGACAAAGGCACCGTGTTAAAAATTGTTAGGCAAAATTAAAATGCTCCTTCTCATATATAACCAAAGCGATTAATCCTGATTTGAATCTTAAAAATTCGAAAAAAACATAATGTGCATCATCTTTCACCATGACAAACCGCCAAACGCAGAACGAGTTACAGAAATCTTTATGAGAAACATTTATAATGTGCATCGTCTTTCACCATGACAAACCGCCAAACGCAGAACGAGTTACAGAAATCTTTATGAGAAACATTTATCCGGACAAAAACGGGAAAATGTTGTCACAGTAGATGAATCTTAGATGGCTTTAAATGACTTCAATAAAAAGAGATACATTTATCATCATCAAAGTGGAGAAAGCAATCTTAAAGCATGGGTCCAAGAATCTAAAGAAAAGCTTTTCGAAGATATTTATGTTCTCTCCTGATTTTTTCATATAACGGCAAATTACGGATAAACAGATTGGAGAAAAAGTTAAGATCAACTCTATATGTTATCAGAAACATATTCGATTCCCAATTTTTAAATATGAAATAACTTCTCTTCTGTCATCAATCAGTAGCACTGTATCAAGACAAAGCAAGCAGCCACATGTCAAAATCCACTGTTAATTTCCTGAAAAACTGGAGTTTGACTTCCTGAAAAACGGATATCTAGGCTACATCTTTCACTTATATCCCAACAAAATCTCCTGATGTATATCCCATGGATTTTTGCCCATTCCGACTTTTAAAAAGCAGATTATCCAAACGTCGAGCTACAACCTTCCTTGAACTTTGGAAAGGTGTACAAGAAGAATGAGATAAAGTACCTCTTCCGAAACTACAAAAGGCTTTATTCTCTTGAAAATTACGGTAGAGAAAGATAGTGAAGAATAACGATTATCAAACAGAACGTTTAAAACACAAAAGTTTTAGGTAAAATGTATGTCTCATATATTTTAGGTAAATGTATGGCAACGAAAATCGTCCAAAAAGTGTGTGAACAGCTTCTGTATAATTATTAACGATAGTTGAGTTTATTATATATATATATATTATATATACAAAATATTATATATATATGTATAATATATATATATATATTTAATATATATATATATAATATATACAAAATATTATATATATATGTATAATATATAAATAATACATATATATATAAAACAATAATCAATTATTAAAAATTGTTTTGATAATAATTATAACCATGATTATTCTCCGAAAGTTTATATGGCGTCTTAAATTTTACTTATAAATGGCGTATTTTTTTAAATACAGCTATGTTAAATTCAAGTACAAAATAATTTTAATAATCCACATTTGTCACTAAACGTATAAACGCTGGCACTAACGAGCTCACTAAGTAGTTCTTCAACTTTAAGAAAGAGTTCTTTCTTGCCTCTAACAGCTGACGGAAAAGTAAAATTGGTGATTCAGCAGTAAGCTGTTCTTTATTAAGAGTTACTCAAAAGATTTGTCTCTTAGAATATTTACAAACACGCAGATCCAAGGGAGGGGGAAAAAGTGCAGTGAAAGAAGAGCTGAAATCAGCGAATCTAAAGCTCGGTACTGTAACAATAAAAATAAAATGTTGAAAGAAAGCCTCCGAGTCATGCTTTGTTTTGTCAAAGACTTATCTGCAGTTTATGTGAGATAAGAAATTTTTCGTCTACACAAGCTTGGGGTTTTCTAAAAATACATAGCAACTTTAAAGAATGTTAGAATGCGGATACGTTTTCTCTAGGGAAATTAGTGTACCAATAGAATTGAGTATAAAAGTTTTTACATTTGTCATCAACAGCGTTTTCTACATCGATAATATTATGCCAGTATATAATATATAATATATGATATGCCAGTAGATAGTAATAGTTACCTTTAAGAAAACTATCTGATGTTTGTCAGTCAAAATTTATTTTCAGATTACAGTTGAGTAACTTACAGCTGTGTTGAACAACACGTGAATAAAATTCAGATGTATACTTACCGTTCTAAATCCCCTCAACAACAAGTACTGCCCTTCAGTAAAAATTATTGAATTCAACCATTAAGCATGTTTGATCAAATGGATCCAACAAACATTCGCTAATTAAGATACAATAACACGCCGAATAAATATTAATTTAGAAGTCAAACAAAATTCAGCGTTATATTTTCAAATTGGGCAGCTGAGGATGTTGGTTCGGTAAAACTATCGAAACTAGTCCTGTGAAAATTTGAAAATATGACGCTGAATTTTGTTGTTTGACTTCTAGATTAAACACTCGTTAATTTAAGGTTAAACAAATAATTATTGATAATGGTTAAATAGTTAAAATGTCATATTAGTGCAGTGCTACTATCATCAGTAATGATTTATAGCTATTACAAGAGCAGCAAAATCTTCTAAAAATACATTAGTTTATTTTAAAATATGATATACAAAGTAAGCAGATATTTTATGCATCTGGAAAACCAGAAATAACGAAACAATAAAAGGGCTCTCAATGCCAAATTAAATTCTGCTTTACAATATAGTGGTTTTGCAGATATTATAAAGAATGGGATTGTAAACTTTTTATGGCAATTGAAAAGTTATATTTTAAATATTTAGCAGGTTTTCTAGCCTTAACTTAAATGTTTAATTTACTGAAAGTTTTTTATTTGCAAGTTGTTTCAAGCTTGCTGTGTTATCCCACTTGTCTGATATCCCACTTGCTTATCCCACTTGTCTGATAGTAACAACAGATCAAGCCCACGAACTTCATCGTAGCAGGGAGAGCAAGATTGTTCTTGCCGTTAGCAACAGTCTTGAGCAGTATACAGGTGACAGTACGACTTCGCTCAGTTCTGCCCCCAATTTTGACGGATCCGAAGGTCTCTCACCCCTCTTTCCCTACCAACAACCTTTCTAGAGGACGTTTGGCTCGCCACATATTTGTACTGCCCCCCATGCTGAATCACTATACCATCAAGGCGGCTTTTAAACTTGTACTTTTCATTATACTATTTCATTTTTAAAAAATGCCTTTTTTTCGAAAAATCATATATATATATATATGCCTGTGTTATATCATATATATCATACCCACAATATATATCATATATTGTACCTATGATATATATATATATATATATATATATATATATATATAATCTTAAATTCACTTAGTGCGAAATCAAGTTATTCTACTACTTGCGTAATTGCTGCAAAGTAAGTACATTAGGTAAGAGATAGTAAATAACGCTAATAGCTGCTATTTAGCATATCAAATGTTGTATGATCTTAAATTTACTTAGTGCGAAATCAAGTTATTCTACTACTTGCGCAATTGGCTGCAATGCAATATTATATATATATATATATATATATATATATAATATGTGATAGGTATATATATATATATATATATATATATCATATATTTCATACTTATCATATATATCATATATATCATGTATATCATATCTATCAAATATATATCATATATATCATAATGTACCTGTGTTAACTTATGGATATGAAATAAACATATCACAAAAATATGCAAGGCATGTAAAAATGCGTACATATTGTCACAAAAGTATTTGTACGCAAGTGCATAGTATTAAAGAGAGGAAAATGTTTCAGTTTTTAACTACTTCTGTCTGCCTGTATATGTATATATGTGCAAAAAACTAACCAAAAAAGTTAGAACTTTCCCGAGCTCAGCCATAAGTCTATACACCAAAGAATAATAGCAAAAAGTTAAAGAAAAAAAATATAAAAATCTGAACGCTTTCTGATTTTATATTACGCCCAAAGGGACATTTTTAACGTTTTGTGTATTACCTTTATTTATTAAATATCATATTCTTCGCACTTAAGACATAAAATTCAATTCAGCAGCTATATCGCAAAATAATTTTTAAATGAGCATATCTTTACAATTTCCCATACAGTCTCTCAAGCTGGAGATAAAAATACTTATTCTTCGTACATTGCTCGCTTTAAATCGTTGAGTTTGTTAAACAAAAAAATTCGTTAAAAGTGTTACAAAATACGAAATCGATAATAAAACAAATTTCAAATTCCAATTTCGAGTTTCCAGATGCTCATATTCAGGTCTATATGTACGTTATTCAAACTTTGATGGCTCTAGGTAGCGTTGTTTTATCACAATGCGAGAAACATATATTTATGCAAATTCTTCATTATTTAATTTCTCTAAATATAACTCAGGGCTATAATATTTTCTGTCAACAATTTGAAAAGTGAACCGACTTTATAGTGAAGCAAAGCAAAATGCACGAAATTACTAACCCTTCTGGGCTAATGCCCTTTACGCTAGAAAGAAGAAAGAAAAGGAAAAGAAAGGAAATATCATTACACATCCTTTTCTATCTTTTCTGGGGTGATAATGCTGGGCGAAAATGTTATACATAATTATGTAATAGATAAGAACTATGTAATACAGATAATGTTACAGCCATACTTTTTGAATTATAAAATGAAGAATTCAGTAGAGAAAAAATAAATATAAAATAGTTAAATTTTGTATTTTTCAACATAAAATAGATAATTTATCACTAATATTAATCTGCACTACGGTAATTAGATGATTTAGTTATTTTTAATTTAATTTTTTGACATATTTGCATCAGAACTATTGTTACCCTGTTACGTTATCTCGAGGCACCCATTCACTGAAGGGATGTTATGATATAGGTAACAGTAGTTTTTTTCTTTTTATTTGTCTTCGAGTTTATAGTATCGGAATTGCTATTAGTCTCAAAGCTCACTTTTGCCCATATCACTCTTATGTCCAAATTACTTTTCAAATTATCCCCACCAGATGTTATCTCCCTATACTATTTTTAAAATAATTAAATCATGAAGATTCATGTGAAAAAAAGGCGGGCAATTAATTTTTCACACTCGCCATCTTCCATTCGAACATGTTTATCTCGAAACACGAATTTTGTACTTCGAATTTATCTTTCATTTATTTCATGGTTTACACTAATTTAGTGAATTTCTATTTACAGATTCAATGATTTGAAAGCGAAAATTGGCAACTCTCTTTGAAATAAAGCATATTTATCTCCAGGGCGCCAGACTTTTGCTGTTCGGCAGAATGGTCTTTCAACTTTTATCAACAATCTCGGCTATTTGAAAGGAACGTGCTACAACTGCCGGAAATAAAATGCTCGTATGTTTCATGCCACAGCCTGTTCCCGTACTGTAAAACCTAAAGTATTTTAACTTTCCGTTTTAATGTTGAAGATTACTAAGCAACAAACTAAGCGATTTAAATGCAATAAACACAGTTCTTAAAAATATTGTTACGAATTTGGTATTTAAACAGCTAATGTTAGTTCAATTATAAATTAAATGGTTTTATTTCTCGCGCAGTGCAGCGCGTGACGAATATTAAAAGAAAGCTAAGCAGGAAAATTGAAAATACAAGAGCGCGTGCATTAAATAAATAAATATCTCTTTTTGATTTCGAGAAAGTACTGGAAAATTCTACCGCGTGATTTTAAAATCTTATAAAAGGAGGAAAACATCTCAGTTTGCAGTAGTTGCTTAGTTTGTTGTTGTTTAGAAAACTGCTCTTGTTGATTGTAGCGAATTCGCGGATTAGCGTTCTTTAGCTGTTTTGAATTACGTTCTATTGGACATTTGAGTAGTTAAAAGATAACTACTGTGAGATATTGTAATATTGCATGATAATTTGAGAAAATTTAAGCATTTTTGTTGTGATAATAAATTTTTGTTCATTTTTCATCGGACTTGTGCATTCATTTCATAACCAACCCGTACACACGCAACAATTTTTGGTGTCAGGAGTGGGGTGTGCGGTGCATGCTTTTTTGCTAATAAAACTGAATCTTGCTCTTGAAGATATCGAATGACAGATGAGAATCTTTTCTGGTTTTGCTCAAGTTCATCTCAATCCAATTTCCAACATCGTGTGGGAGTGGTAATATATGGATGACCAAATACTAATGATTCGCACAAGCCTTCTTTGCGAATCAAGGCAACTACTTGCATTATATAAACGGGAACTTTAGGAGGGCACTGGTTCTTGAAAGAAACGCTCGGCTTAACGGTATTCTGAAGGTGATTTGTCTCAGAAAACAAGAAGAATTGACTAGCAGCTGGCAGAGTTTCAGCGTTTAATACACATTCTCGAAGATCACACCGTAAAGTTACTCGATCCAGCATCAGTCGTAGGTGATCAGAATCTGTGCTACAGTCATGCAACCAACATTTGATAATATTTTCCAGTTGGTAAGCATTTGCTTCAATCTCCGTAACGTGCAAAAGACTTCTGATTATACTATCCGTTTCATCGTTTTCAAATAAATTTGGCGACTCCTGCCCTTCTGTTGATTTAATTTCACTGCTACCGTGAGATGAATAGTTACTCTGGGACCTCAGAATGACAATGTGTACTTTGCGCACATATGCTAATTCTATTGTGAGTAAAGCTTCATGGACCAATGCCGAAATTTTCTGGGATGGCTGAGCTGAAAAAAATACGATCTGCAACTGAGGCCATTCTTCCTTGTTCGTCAAAGCGCCCTGAAAATAAATTTCATACTGTTGTATAGCATTCTGCAGACTCTCTGACAATTCTTCCCTGTCAAATGTATTAACACTAGTGAAAATGGTATGCGTACTTTGCATACTTTCTAATGATACCTGGAGTTTCGTGTAATTATTCTTAACTGATTGTAAAGGAAATATGCATTTGATTTTTCCACTTAAAGCGAAGATCCCTAAAACTGAGAATCGGAGGGAACCTTTCAAAGAAATCGATAATGTTGTTAAATTTTGTAACATTTGGCATATTAGATTCACATTGTCCACTGACATCGGAAGACTCAAATCTACAAATAAATAATAAGCGGGTTGACGTTGAAATGTTTCTCGCCATTCTATTCTCTCCATTATTGAAACGAAACTGACCCTAAAGTGCTGGAATTGCGGTGTTGAAGGCCACCTACGAAGGAACTTCAGAACTCCCCAGAGCACGGAAAATAAGGCATACGATTTAAACAGACAATTAAATGCCACGGGAAGGAAAAGGACTGACAAGAAACCAAAGTGCTGGAACTGTGGAGCTGAAGGCCACGTACGAAAGAATTGCAGAACACCCCAGGGTACGAAAATTGAGACAATTTCTGAGCAACGACGCAGGAAACAAATTAATGATCATATCAAGGAACGGAGGTTGCCAGATAATGAAAAACCCTGTTTTAAAGCGCTTAAGATCTCTATAGTGAGTGGCAACAATAACGGACTGTCCATCAATGGGAATATCGATGGAGTTCCTTGCAATATGATCATTGACACAGGAGCTAATGTTACCATCATTAAGAAAGATTTAGCTGAACAGTTTAAAGATAAACATATTTGGACGCCATCCTGTGTTACCCTTCAGACTGCGTCTGGTGACAAGATCGACATAACTTTGAAGTTAAACGTAAACATCACGTTTGGAAGTGCCGCCTACCATCACACGGCATATGTGGCGGATATTACAGATCCATGCATACTCGGATTGGACTTTTTAAGGAAATACAATTTTTCCTTAGATTTCAAAAACAATAAGCTGCTTTCAGCAACTGATGGCATGACTATCCATCCTCAAAAGGAATCCTCGCCTAGAAATGTCGACGCCTTGTCCGAAAGATCGAGCTCGGGAAGCTGCCGAAATCATACCAGGGTCGAAAAGAAACGCAAGACTACCAGCTATTCTCCATCCCAGAAGCTCTTCGGTCGAGACCTTCGTCTGCCTTGTGACCGCCTGTTTAGTCGCCCTACGGATGCGCCTTCAACGCCTGAGGAACACGTCCAAGATACCCAGGCCCGGTTTGAGGGGATGCACCGTTCTGCACGAAAGCGAGTCAACTTGGCGACGGAGAAAATGAAGACCAGATGCCACACAAGAGCTACTAGACATAGATCGAACAAAGCAGACAAGGTGTGGTTGTGGAACCCGATTCAACGAAAAGGACTGAGTCCTAAATTACAGTCACCTTCGGATGGTCCATATACAGTGCTGAACGCGAATGACGTCGTGGTTCGGATCCGTGAGTCTTCGAACTCTTACGACAGGTTAGCTCATTACTATGGCCATAGTACGTAGTGTAAATAATTGTAAATAGTGTAAGACCATGGTCCTTTTTGTTTTTAAATGTGTATTTGATTTGATTTGTATTTAGTATTTGATTTGCATTTAGTATTTGATTTGTATTTGATAGCATTTGATTTGTTTTATTTATTGCATTTATTGTTCATGTTGTTCATTATTGTAATGTAATGCTTATTAATGCATGTATGCCACAGTTGTAAGTTTAGCTTCCTGTCCAGGGATTGTACTGCCCGGGACGTGCAGTCCTTGGGAAGGGGGCAGTGTTACGAATTTGGTATTTAAACAGCTAATGTTAGTTCAATTATAAATTAAATGGTTTTATTTCTCGCGCAGTGCAGCGCGTGACGAATATTAAAAGAAAGCTAAGCAGGAAAATTGAAAATACAAGAGCGCGTGCATTAAATAAATAAATATCTCTTTTTGATTTCGAGAAAGTACTGGAAAATTCTACCGCGTGATTTTAAAATCTTATAAAAGGAGGAAAACATCTCAGTTTGCAGTAGTTGCTTAGTTTGTTGTTGTTTAGAAAACTGCTCTTGTTGATTGTAGCGAATTCGCGGATTAGCGTTCTTTAGCTGTTTTGAATTACGTTCTATTGGACATTTGAGTAGTTAAAAGATAACTACTGTGAGATATTGTAATACTGCATGATAATTTGATAAAATTTAAGCATTTTTGTTGTGATAATAAATTTTTGTTCATTTTTCATCGGACTTGTGCATTCATTTCATAACGAACCCGTACACACGCAACAATATATTTTCTGGTTTTAATATGATTGATTTAAATAAAAAACGCGTTAAAATCATGAGACATCTAATCAATCAGAAGTATTTAATACTTTTACGAAATTGCACTAGCTAGACTCATTAAACTCATGTAATCCTCCTACGAATATGGGCATGTGGAAGACAAAATTTGAAATTTGGAATTTATTTTATTATCGATTTAACATTTTGTAAAATTTTTAACGAATTTTTGAGTAACAAGCTCAAGAATTTAAAAGCGAGCAACGGCAACACTCTACGGGGGGCGGGAAACCTTTTTTATCTCTAGCGCGCGGAACTGTCTATCGGAAATTCTAAAGATAGGCTTATTTTAAAATTATTTTGCGACATTGCTATAAACTGAATTTTATGGTTTAAGTGCAAAGAACATGATATTTAATAATTAAAGGTAACACACAAATACTTAAAAAGCACCCCTTTGTTCAAATTGTTTTAGTTGTTTTTTATAACTATATTAGGCTGGTCACCGCACGAGCGGCTAGGTTTTAAAGAAATAATACAACTAACACAGAAAAAAAAATAAATGGCAATTCCTAACACTCTATAGAGAATTAAAGATACTCTGTTTTTAAATATTTTGTGATCTTGCTGTTGAATTTTATGTGATGTAAGTACGAACAACATTAAAGCTTAAAGTGCAAAAAATAATAAAGCTAAAAATACAAAAAAAATTGTATTAGCAGGAGCGAGTCCAAGAGCATAATGATACCTGCGATGCTCAGCGAGAGCGTAAGAAAACTTATGAAATCGTCTGATGTCAGGTTAAAATCTGAATCCTTTTAAATTTATTTATTCATTTATTTGTTCCTATGCTTGGCAGATGGAATTCTGGTTGATGCCGAGAAGCACATAATGTTTCTCCGGGAAAGGAAAGGCGGCGAAGTAATGTTTTTCATTATTATTACTGGAATGATTACAGCTTTTAGACAGCTGCCTATTTCAAGGTTTTATTCAGGTAACTATTGCAAGGTATTTTTCAGGGGAACTAAACCGGACGGGCTGTTAGTCTATTAGTCTGAAACGGCATTTTGCGTAGAATCACTAAAAGCGTTGAATCACTTTTCAGGTTGTTGCCACCAAATATTGTCATCCTGTATTATACTCAAATAAACTAAATAATGAAGAATCTGCATGAATGTATGTATTTTTCTCGCATTGTAAAAATACAACGGTATCTAGAGTCATCAAATTTTGAATAACATAGTTCTCCACTCGAACGTGAGCACCTGGAAGCCAGAATTCAGAATTTGTTTTATTATTTCTTTGATATTTTGTAAATCTTTAAAAAATTTTTGATTAAAAACTCAGCAACTTCAAAGCGAGCAGTAGAAACACTGTAAGGAATAAAATATATTTATCTCCAGTGAAGAAGACTGTCTGAGCGCCGCCTGAGATAACCACTCACCTGACTTTGTTGTAAAAGTCTTACAATGTTAATAGTCATTCATCCTGGCATAAGAGATTATTTCTTCCATATAAAAATATAACTATTACAAGAGCATACAAGGCCTTTGAATAAGCATAGCTATGTTAAATAAGACATTGTCTTGTACAAGTTAAGTGAGATTAGATACAAGTTAGTGAGATCGTTAGTTATGTGCACATTTAAACATTATCTTTACAAGACATTTACTGAGATAATCAAAGTAAAACTGTAATTCAGTTACACATTGACTGGATTTTTTATGTCATTTTCAACTGCTTTACAACAATATTTTTAACAATTACATAAAAATAGATACACTAATATCACTTTAAAACAACTGCGATTCTATTTTCTGACGAGATGAGATCAAAGGTCAATAGAATATTCTGAAAAATTCATTTCATGAAGTTCTGCCCTTAGTAGCCTATGTCCCTCAAACGTTACAAAAATATCGTTAAATTTAAAGAAAGCCATTGGATGTAGCCAATAGTCTATGGATACTAATGGGCTAATTTGTGCTAATTGGGAATCAGATGTAGCCGACTGAAACATTCCACTGTATATTCGTACTGAATTGTAAATAGCAAAAAATAAAAAGCCAACCAAGGAAATAAAAATGCAGCTGTTACACAAAATTATGGATGACATCGCAATAAAATAAGATATCAAGCAAATTAGCAAATTAATAAAACAAAATATCATTCTATGAAAACATTGCGCAATAACGTAGAAAATCTAAACCAAATAAAAACATTTGTTTTTATCAGTTATGTGCGTGTACGTGCGTTTATATATCATGAGTTTCCTGGCTCGACCGCTTTCAAATTGGGTATTTCATGTCCGTCATTCAAATTCTAGATTATATTTCCATTATCTTCAAGTAGTAGAAGAGGTGTACGTTGTACTTGATTTAGTAAATAAAATAATCGAAATCAGTAAAAGCTGGCTTCAAAACCATCAAATACTTATTATTCAAGCAAGTGCAATGCAATATTTGCTTATGACAAGCTCAGTATCAGTTTTAGGAATGACATCGTTCTTTGTGTTACGTTAAAATATAATTAAATAATTTGATGCTGTGGAGGAAAATTTTCAAATAACATCTAGTTTGTTCACATTATTTATGGAAAAAAGTCAGAAAATTCCATTCAGTCTGTAGAGTTATTAGGAGCTTAGAAACAGGGGACGTGAAAAAAGTAAAGTGCTCACACTGAGATTCGAAATTGGAACTCTGGGATATGCGCCAGGTTTGTTACCGTTACACCACGAAGGCATGCAGAAAGGAGGGAGAAAATACCTTATAAACCAATTATCACCAGAAATCAAATCCTCTATAAAACAGCTAGTGTGCAGTAGTTTTAAACATTCGATCTATTTTCACCATATATGCCAAAAGTTATTGAGTTCTTGGTGTAAAATAATATTTTTTCATTGTTGTTTCCCGCTAGTCGTATGGCCAGCAGCGGCTTAGCAGTAAAGTCGCTAAACACTAGTAGTTCGATCCGGAGTTCGAATCTCGACGAACGGGTTGACTACATGGACTTTCGTGATTTTTCCTATACGTAGCGTCGTTACAAGCCTATTAGTATTAGAAATTCCTCCACAAAGGCTTCCATTACTTTAGACAGATAGCCGTCGTGCTGTCTGCTAAATATCATTTAATGCTTTGCTATAATGATGTGATACATTTTACTCCGTTTTTCGTCGTGGAAGAAAGATGTGCAGGTGTAAAATATAATACCGGAGAAAACGCTTCCCTTGAAATGTCTGACAATAAAATAATATCTTAAAAAATCATTGCCACAAGAAATATCGATAGATCATTCGAAATTGCTGAAATAAAATTTGCAATTTCGAAAAGATGAATAGAGGCTCAAAATATTTTTTTTCTAGCTCTAAAGAATTTCTCGATATTAAACTCTCGTTATCATCATTTTTGCTACTGAAGATCTCACACATTTAGTTCCTCTTTGTTCTGTGATGCATTTAATGCTCATTCCTCCCCCCCCAAACGAATGCTTTATCGGATAAGACTTACCCACGAAAATAGTATTGCGAAACCATCGATTATTTTTTTTTCAATTTCATTTGATTAATAAAGTGCATTAGCTGGTGAAATCATTTTTCCCTTAAAAAATGAATATATTGAATTTCTCACCTTGAACCTATTTTCTCGTAACAGACAGAGACTATTTCTTGGATTAAAAATATTTTTCGTTTTCCTGGATCTATAAATCAGAGTTTAGCTGAGTAAAAAGAAAATATTTGTAAGAAAAGATTCCTGTTTTCTGATTAGAATTCTAAGTTTACAAAAGAAATATCTTAGTTACGAAATTAAAAAGGAAATTAAGCTACAGAAATAGAAAGAAACTTCTTTTTCCTATTTTCAATTACTTTCTTTGCTAAAAGATTACATTTTGTTGTCTTTTTCAAAGTAAAAATCATTTTATTTCGAAATGAGCCTTTTTTTTTTGCTTCACTTTCTGCGAGATAATATTTGTACAAAAGATAACCTACACTATAAGCTGCATTATTACGTTTATTTATTGATGTCGAAGAAAAAATATTGCTTTGGATTTAGAGTACATAAAAGGTTTATTTATTAGACTAAGAAAATAGCCTGAAAAACAAAATAAGAACATTACAGAATATAAAGCACCTCTTTCTTATGTGTTTATTTATGTAATATTTGGAATTAGTAATTTTTCTTTTAAAAAAATGTGGTAACTAGTAGAAAAATGAATAGATATGTTTAAGGCTAGGCTATAACTGCTCATGATTAAGGTAATTTATTTTAATTAAAATGAAAATTCGAAATTTTGATGGATTGGTTGATCTTGATTTCAAGCAGCTATGTGATTTTAATCTGTTCGTGTAATACTGTAACACGAAAAATGAGCAATGGCGTCACCAGAACTCGATCCTGTACCTCTCGAGTACGCGCCTAATGCTACCGTTACACTACGTAAACATGCAGAAAGAAGGGATAAAATACTTTATATACTCCCCCTTTTAAAGGGAGATTGGTGATTAAGGAACCCATTTGCCAAATCTTGGTAGTGAAGAATCATCATCCGCCACCTTTTTGGTTCGGGCGCCATTGTACAGTCTGTAAGTTTTTGAAGCAGTCGACACGAAAAATTAGTAATGCTCTCGCCGAGACTCGAACCTAGACCTCTGGAATACGCGTCGAGTGTGCTACCTTTGCACTACGAAGGCATGAGAAAGCAGAAAGAAACCAGCGAAGCTTTAAAAATCATTACATTTCAAAAGGATACTTCATCTACACATAATATTACACGTAATATTCGTTTTATGTGACAATTAAAAACTTTGGTTAGGGAATGAATATATATTAGAGATGAAGTATAATAAAATATAATAATATATTGCATCATGTGACGATTGTGTATACACATATAAAAGCGAATAAAGTTATCGGTTTGAGAATTTTATGATACTGCAGTATCAACCACAAAAGCACTTGCTTTTCATGTAAATGTATATTTCAACAGCTTTAAATAGTATTAAAATCTTGTAGTTTAAATAATTTAAATAGATGAACATTAAGGTATTTGTGAATGGCAATATTTGAAACCAGACTCGAGTGCCACGTGCGACTCTCGCACGAAGAATGTAATTTATTTTTAAATGTTAGAATATGTTTTCTCTTCTTGTTTGTATGTCGCCATTTTGAGTGCTAAATAAAGTTTTTTCTGTGTTCCATCATTGGAGTTGCTTCATATCGCCAAAGAAGTATTACAGTCATAATTATTTTGGAGGCACCGACCGAAATCGAATAATCGTGCGTATTTTTATTTTATTAGTTCATCACTGAACATAATATTAGTGATACCAGATTATTACTTCCTGTTCACATTGAATTGCTGGCACAGCTTTAGTATAGCCCACCTGGAGTTTTAAACAAAACAAATATCACCAAGAGCGGCGATAAATGATATGATCTGGTAACCCATACTATTCGCCAAACGCAATGTAAACAAGAGGATGGAATTACGGTTACAGCTAATTTAGTAGTCAGTTACATTTATTCAATTTCAATACAAATTACCGACATATCCGTTTACTCAAAGTTTAATGCACGTGCCCTGTATTCTTACTTTTCCGGTATAGTTTTCTTTTAAAATTTTTCTCACGCTGCGTTGCAGGAGGAAATACAACATTTTAAATTAGAATTCTACTAAAATTAATATCTAAATACACAATTCGTAACACTGTTATTGGCGACTGTTTAACGCTCAGATACCGTGAATACTATTTTGTATATATATATTTGGCTACTTGAGGTGATATTTTTGCGTTTAGTTATTGCTTGCTCTAAAACTGCTGTTAGTGATGTTGTAATGAGATACATTCCGATGACCTCATTGATCATGTGACTTATATATACCTTTTGAAAACAAACAATGCAGATGACCTCAGAGATCACGTGACTTATATACAGCTAATGCAAACAAGCAAAGCCATTCTTCCTCTTCTTCTGTTGCGGAATGTATCTCATTAAATATCAGGAGATTATAAAGGAAAATTTAAGGTGGGAGTTTTCAAACAAGCGTAAAATTTTGGGAACAGATATTTTATGTAGGAATTAACAATAGAGTATGAACTTTTTAGGGGATTTTTGACGGATTTTCGATTATTGAAGGATAACGTTTTCTGTGAAAAATGTAAGATACCATGCTGGTTAGTTAGTCAGAAAAAGGTCATCGAATGGTAGTATTTGCAAGAAATATACGGCTGAGAAATCAATTAGGTTAGGATCTTGATTCGCCTGTAGTAAGCTCAATTTTTCTAGAAACTTTTTTTTTTTCCAACGCGAATCAATGGAGTTGCTTATGCGCAAATTTCTGTAATTCTCCGATTTCTTTTAAGTGAAAGCAGATTTCTTAGTATATGAGCAATGCAGAGTTTATTCAATTTCTGATTTTTAAGTAAAAAGAGATCGCTATATACATGGGCAAAGCCAATGCAGTGCGCAATGCCGAGGTTGTGCGCGGTGCCTAGTTTGTGCAATTCTAGGATGATTTTTTAAGTGAAAATCGATCGATGTGTACATGAGCAAAGCCAATGTAGTGTGCGGTGCCTAGTTTGTGCAATTCTAGGATGTTTTTTAAGTGAAAATAGATCGATGTGTACATGGGCAAAGCCAATGTAGTGCGCTATGCCGAGGTTGTGCGCGGTGCCTAGTTTCTGCAATTATAGGATGTTTTTTTAAGTGAAAATAGATCGATGTGTACATGGGCAAAGCCAATGTAGTGCGCGGTGCCTAGTTTGTGCAATTCTAGGATGTTTTTTAAGTGAAAATAGATCGATGTGTACATGGGCAAAGCCAATGTAGTGCGCAATGCCGAGGTTGTGCGCGGCGCCTAGTTTGCGCAATTCTAGGATGTTTTTTAAGTGAAAATAGATCGATGTGTACATGGGCAAAGCCAATGTAGTGCGCAATGCCGAGGTTGTGCGCGGCGCCTAGTTTGCGCAATTCTAGGATGTTTTTTAAGTGAAAATAGATCGATGTGTACATGGGCAAAGCCAATGTAGTGCGCAATGCCGAGGTTGTGCGCGGCGCCTAGTTTGCGCAATTCTAGGATATTTTTTTAAGTGAAAATAGATCGATGTGTACATGGGCAAAGCCAATGTAGTGCGCTATGCCGAGGTTGTGCGCGGTGCCTAGTTTGTGCAATTATAGGATGTTTTTTTAAGTGAAAATAGATCGATGTGTACATGGGCAAAGCCAATGTAGTGCGCGATGCCTAGTTTGTGCAATTCTAGGATGTTTTTTTAAGTGAAAATAGATCGATGTGTACATGGGCAAAGCCAATGTAGTGCGCAATGCCGAGGTTGTGCGCGGCGCCTAGTTTGTGCAATTATAGGATGTTTTTTTAAGTGAAAATATATCGATGTGTACATGGGCAGAGCCAATGTAGTGCGCAATGCCGAGGTTGTGCAATTCTCTGATATTTTTAAGGTGGAAATAGATGGATGTGTACATGGACACCGCGCTTTGATGTTTTTCGGGCGAATACGGATCGTTGTCTACAAAGGAAAACGAGATAATGTGTGATGACGAGCTGTAATGTAACGTATTTTATACGCAATGTTTAACATATGGTTTGTGTATTTTAAATTTGTATTGTTGTTTTAATTGTGAATTATATTTAAGACATTATTTTTCATTTAAATTGTATTTTAATGTTTTGGTTTTGATATGTTTATAATGCTTTCCGACTTACGATATATATCGATAGCCCGACGATCTACTCAACAGTAGCAAAACTGTAAACTTTGACCCTATAAGTAACTTTTACCTCATTATTATAATACGTAGTGTTTGCAATCGTAATCGCACTTGATAATATGAGTTCTTTGATAATACAGAGTCTCACAAAAGTGATGGGACACTTGTGCTTTACAAAAGGAAACTAATAAAATAAATTAAAAAAAACATGTAAAAATTTTTGTGGGTGTGTTTCATACTTAAATTTAGTAACAATTATTACATCACATGCATTTTCTCAAAATATTAATTAATAAAAATACAACTGTTTAGAACGAAGCAAAAAATGGTTCACATAAGTGATGTGACACTATTAGATACTACTACGTACTATGCAACAAAAATCGTCTGAAGTAAGCAATAAAAATATTTTTTGGGGTTTTTATTTTTACTCAAAGCAATTGGCAGTAATTTATCGCAATCGTCTGCAGTATTTCTCTCCAGTTTGTTTTGGAATATTTGTGTTTTTTATCTCTGTGCAGCCATGACTGCTAAACGGAAAGAAACTTTGCCTGAAATTCGAAAATTAGTTATTAAGTTGCATATTGAACGTGGAAATTCTATTAGAGAAATTGCTGAAACCGTTAACCTGAGTCATTCAACAGTTTTTAATATCATTAAACGATATAAAAAGAATCATATGATTCAGGATAAAGAAGACCTGGCCGACCATCAAAGCTATCCAATGGACTAAAGCGAATTATCGTTCGAAATATTAAAAAAAAATCCAAGAATGAGTGCTCCCAAAGTTGCTGCTGATTTACAAGCATTATATGGAGTAATTGTTAGTCCTGAGACTATTGGAAGAGTAATTCGATTTGCTGGATATCACGGTAGAGCAGCCAGGAAAATATTCTTCGTGAGTGAAAAGAATAGAAACCTCAGACTGGCTTTCGCAAAATCCAACATAAATAAGAATTCTGATTACTGGAATGAAGTTATATTTGCTGATGAGAGTAAATTTAATATATTTGATTCTGACGGTAAAATCTTGGTGTGGAGAAAACCCAGGAAAGAATTTCGCAAACACACCATTTCTTCAAAACAACAATTAAAATCGGTCCTTCAAGAAGAATGGGGTAAAATCACTCCAGAAATCGCAAAAAAAATTAGTCGAATCCATCCCAAGAAGATTAAATCATGTTTTAAAAGTAAAAGGAAATCCAACAAAATATTAAAACCTTTTATAAAGTAAAATGTTTGGATAAATATTTGATGGAAAAGTAAGTGTCCCATCACTTATGTGAGCCATTTTTTGCTCCGTTCTAAACAATTGTATTTTTATTAAATTGATATTTTAATATTTTTGAGAAAATGTATGTTATGTAGTAATTGTTACTAAATTTAAGTATGAAACACACCCACAAAAAATTTTTACATATTTTTTTTTAATTTATTTTACTACAGTTTCCTTTTGTAAAGCACAAGTGTCCCATCACTTTTGTGAGACATTGTATGTGTGTGTGTATGTGAAGCATTGTTTAGTGTTCCTAATTTGTAGTATTTATTTTCTTATAATATTTTCTTTCATTGTGAGAAATTAAATTTTTTATTTATTATGTGTAGAATTCTAGTATGCCTGCCTACAGAGAATATAATGTGATTTAGAAATTTAAGAACCTGTTTTTCATTAATGTGAAGTTTAAAATTTTTAGAAAATAATGAAAATTGTCTACTTACTGGTATATAAGGGATTATGTTGTTACGTAGCAAAACGTTAATTTGTAAATATGATAAAATTGATATGTTTCAGAGTATTAATTAAAAAAACTTTTTTTTATTTGTATAAATGCTAAAGCTTAAAAATCTTTGAAAATATGGAAGCTGTATGAAATACAAGTATGAGAGACTGCGACGTTCTTTATCGTTGTAATAACTGGTAGAATTCGCTTACTGTATCATGATAATTTTAAATATAAACAATTTATTATACTTATTTTCAGTTACGCCTAAGTTCAGAAATGTAAATTTAAAGAATTTGATGTTAATTTACAATAATAAACAATTCATTATTTTTTTAAAGAGAAAATACAAATTACGCGTAGCATGGAGAATACGTTGTGACGTCACACCAAATTATTTATTAAAGGTGAAATAGCTAAAGGTTTCCGGTACTGTTTTTAACATTACATCCTTTTAACCTTAATCATTTTTATTAATCATTTCTTAATATTTCTTTCTCTTAAAACCGTGTATAATAGTCATAAACTTATTTCTATCATCCATGATTTCTGGTGAAATCAAGATGGCTCCCATTTTTTTAAACACGGAGTTTCGTCGAAAATCTGGATGGCAACCATTTTTCAAAACAACGTATTTCATATGCTTTGGCGCCAAACCAAATTCGCCAAATTTTGAAGGTGGGCTATACTAAAGCTGTTCCGAATTGCTTTATTTTATATTATTAGTTCATCACTGAAGGCAATATTAGTGATACCAGATTATTACTTCCTGTTAATAATAAATTGTCTTATTTTATTACCCTATTTGATATTATATTTAATATTCAATTTAGTTGTCCAGACGGTAGATATATATATTGCTCTATGTTATTATTCTTATTTTAATCACAATTAATGTGGTAGAGAGAATGAACTTCGTATAATTTAAATATTTCATTTTTGAGGTATACGTACTTAACAAAGTGCATTTAATTTCGTGATTCCTGACTGCATTAATTAATTAAAGTAATTGAATTGAGCTATTTTGAGGAAATATAAAGAACACAGTGTTCGTTAATTTTAAACATAAACAATGTCTTACTTAGGAAGAGCTCGTAAGGCAGATTTGCAAAATCTCGCGGCTGAACTGGGAGTTCATGTGACTGCAGATTTGAAAATAGTCGATTTAAAACAGAAAAATGTTGAAAGTAGAGATTATGATGAAGTCTTCGTCAAAGGAGTCTTAGACACAATAACAGAAGAACGGAAAGAGAGGGAGAAAAGAAAAAAGAGAGAGAGAGGAAAGAGAGGGAGGAAAGAGAAGAACGTAGGAGACAGGAAGAAGCAGAAGAGCGGAGAAAGAACGAACAGTATGAATTAGAGAGATTAAGACTTGAAGCAGAGACAAAGTCTCAAAATACCGGACAGATCCGACCGAAAACGGAGCTGCGTCACCTTATGCAGAAATTCGATGACAAGAAAGGAGATATCAATCTATATTTGCTATTGTTTGAAAGGCAAGCGGAATGGGCTAAAATTGAAGAAGAAGAAGAATTTGTATCTCATTTACTAGGACTACTTCCTTACGAAGTAACCCAGTTAATAGCTAGAGAACCCTCCGATGAAGCTAAAGACTATGAGCACGTGAAGAATTTATTGTTAAGACGGTTTAAACTAAGCCCGGAAAAGTTTAGGCAGAAATTTATGAAACATCAAAAGAGTACCGAATCCACATGGGTGGATTTCAATTATTAAATAGAAAATTATTGCAAAGAATGGGTGACTGGTCTAGGAGTTAAGACTTTTGATCAGTTGCTAGATTTGATGGTGATTGACCAACTTAAACGTCGAGTTCCTCCTGAAATTCGAGATCATTTTCTTGATGAGTGGGTAGAGATGATTTCATCTAAAAAATTAGCTGAAAAACTTGATGCCTATGAAAACGTTTGCGGAAACTTTCAAAAAAGGCCTGTAGTGGATCGGCAGAAAGAAAGATACAATGCACTAACTCAAGGTAAATTGAGTTCAGATAATAAAAATAAAACTAAAAAAAAATTGTCATCAGGATTTAATTCGCAAAGCTGGTTTCATAGACCTAGAAGTCCACGTCCAGATGATAAATATGAAAAACGAAAAACGCCACAATGCAATCAGTGTGAGTCCTATCAACATTTAAGACCCCAATGTCCAAACCTTAAGAATAGTACTGAATCTCCTGCTAATCTTAACAGAATTAGTGCAAAAGCAGAGGATAAATTTCTATTACCTTATACTAGTATGGGTTACGTAAATGGTCATAAAATTCCTATATTAAGGGATTCAGGTGCTAGTATTGATATAGTTTGTCGCAAATATATCACGCCGGAAATACTGACAGGTGAAAATGTGTGGGTGCAACAGCCATTAGATTTGAATCCAACCTGTTTACCATTGGCTGAGATCGAACTAAATTGCGATCTTGGGCGAGTAATAACTAAGTCTGCCATTATTAGAAATGAACTCGACAAGGGAAGGTATTTATTAGGCAATCGAACTTTTGCACTGTTGAATAAACAAAGAAAGGAACCTGATAGTCATCCTCACCAGGTTAATGCCGTCTCTACTAGAGCTCAAAGAAAAAGAAAAATAGCAGAAGAGAAGATCTTGGAACCGATGAAGGAAGAAAATAAAGCATCCAGAGATGTCTTTAAAGAGAAAGTTAAATCACCAGAATTAGGCGTGGAAGATGCTCACGAAAAATTAGAAAACGATAAAGAAATTAATATTGAGAATCATTTTGCATTGCAGCGTTATCATCATCTTTCGGCTTTTGATTTAATATCAAAGCCGCTACTAATAGACGAAGAAAACAATTGTCGAAAGCAAATGACAAATGAATATTATCCGAAAGGCACAGATGAACTGAGGAAAGGCTTTGCTGTGAATTATAGCCGAGGAACTGGTCCACCATGGAAGAGATCTAGGTGCCGTCTAGAAAAAGAAGGAAGACTAATTTGAACACTGGTCCATTTTCTTCCTATTTAAATGTGGTGTAAAAGTATTTGTTTAAAACTTTAAATTTTTTACCTGAAATTTGGAAACTTATGAGAGAAGTTACCTTTTCTCTTTAAGCAAATGAGCAAGCCGAGCTTATTAAATTGTCAAATTTTACAGAACTTTTCCCTTCGGAAAAAGTCTCTCCGTTGGGGGAGAGGTTGTAACAGCTTTAAATAGTATTAAAATCTTGTAGTTTAAATAATTTAAATAGATGAACATTCAGGTATTTGTGAATGGCAATATTTGAAACTAGACTCGAGTGCCATGTGCGACTCTCGCACGAAGAATGTAATTTATTTTTAAATGTTAGAATATGTTTTCTCTTCTTGTTTGTATGTCGCCATTATGAGTGCTAAATAAAGTTTTTTCTGTGTTCCATCATTGGAGTTGCTTCATATTGCCAAAGAAGTATTACAATATGCTCAATATGTAATAGTCTAAGAAAAGAGGAAATATTTTCATGACTATAATTAAATTACATTCAAGGTTAGATTATAAATTTGATGGAGTAATGCATAAGTAGCTTCGATAAATCGATTCAATTTTTGCGACAACTAAATATTAAAAATTGCTCTAGTATACAAATAATACACAAAGCATTAAAAACGATTCAGCTCATATTGAAGCAGACAATATGGAAAATTTAGCTTCAAAATTGATGTAAATTGAGGGGCACATTGAAATGGATAAAAATATAAACATTTTTCAAACAATGTTATCTTGATTTTTCGAGATTTCAAACTACTGCAAAAGTTTTCAGTAAATAAGCTTTTCGCAATCAAAAATTTAAAATTAATTTTTTACAGATTACGTATAAAAATTTAGCAACTAATTTTAATTTATAGAACTCTTTCTAAATACACAGATTCAGCTGTAGCTATTTCAAACTATTCTGGAGTTCAAGGTTTCCAGTTTTTCCTTGTTAGTGACACTGGAGATGTCTACGATGTAATTCATAAAATAGAGTAATAACATACTTTTAATTCCAATAAACCTCCGGAGAGGATCAATACAAATATCAAACTCTGAGGTAAAAGTCAGACATAACCGCAGAAGAAAGAACCAGATCGTGAAACATCATTAAGTCCAGTAACTAGGTACTTATAACCTATTGTTAGCAGCTGCAAGACCACTTCATTTGTTCAATATCTTCTGGTTCAGAAAAATCTGAATTATTATATAAAATGGGATAATAATTCATCAAGTTTCATTGATATTTAATGGCGCTAAAATGTATGGAGGCCTGAGTATTTCGAGAATATATAAGTATGATAACTGCTTTCTAAAATGCAGTTAGCTAATTCTTGCGTTACTCTGTAATGGTAAATTTTGAAAACAATTTTGAGTTATCCTACATTTCATTTCTACATCAGCATCTAGTAAGCACAGGTTTTTTTTCTTTCTTTTATGAACGCAAGCAAGTATTTTTTTACAAGCTGCAAAAAATAGCACATTGTGAGTTTCTTTTCGCGTGTTTTAGGTGCTTTATAAATTTTCACGGCAATTCTTAATTTGATTTAGTATTTAAAGGAAAAAAACGCATTCTCATTGCCTAGAAAGAAAAAATTTAGAACTATTTTGTAATACACTTAATGTTAACTGAAAGACGTTAAAAAAATTCTGGAATCTGCAAAAACTCATTCTTTCATACTCACAGTGCGATAAATTATTTGTAAATGATGGAAAGTGCATTGAGAAAAAAAGATATGTTTTTAATCAGATTTTTTAGCATATTTTTTTTTTAATTTTCTTTATAATGGGAAAAGAAGATTATTTTTATTCCTAATCTGAAAGTAATGAAATTTTTTCAAAATATTAATTTCATATTTTTTCCTTCCGTTTTTACATTACAGAAACGTTTAAGAGATTCTGCTCGAGTATTTAATAAATATCACAATAATACTTTTCCTGCCTTAAAGTATTCAAATTACAATTTATTCACTTTTTAATAGTACTTGCTTACGGTTTTGTATTTATTAAAGAACCAATCTTATTTCTATTTAAAATTATTCATTTAATTATTTACTAGTTTAGATATGAAACGATAAAAATTACAAATATATATTAAATTCCGACGCTACCAATGAACCCTAAAGTGGTTATATTTGTTTTAAGCGATTTTGTGTATCTGCAGTTTTCATATTCCTCTTTTAAAAACGTTTGCAAACATTTTATTTCTTACTAAAAATGTTTAACTTAATACAATGTTTAAATTTGCCTAGTTGCTTAACGTTATTTTTAGAGTTAAATGTGTTAAAATTGCGCTTCAAAACGCTGCAAAATATAATACTTCTTATTGAATCTCACCAACCTTTATCGACCAATATTTACCAAGTAACATTTCATATTCAAATTTTAAGATTTGTTTACTTAATGTTATTTTAATATTAATTAACTAAATGTGTTTACGTTTTCTAAAAAATCTTTTCTTAAATATATATATACGAGTCCCGTATATATAAATCCATTTACGAGCTTCCCATTCGTTAAATGAGTATTTAGTTTCCTATACTCTTGGCAATTAAAGTTTTAATTAAAATTAGCTTCGCACTTAAAAAGAATATTTTGAAGGAGATTGTGGAGAGTATTTTAAATGTTTTCTTCTCTTTAATAGTTATAGCATCTTTTAATACATATCGGTAGTTTATAATGACCATATCAGAAATATGTGATTACATAATAATTAACTGCATAAATTCAGACAGAATTCTATGACTGAAACTCCTAGTATATCCCGATCCGTGCTGGAACTACAAGAATCGAAAAATTCATGATACGCCAGGTATTTGTTTTCACCATTCTTTCTAAGGCAAAGCATGGAAGCCCTGTTCTCTAACTTTCATTAGAGTAATTTAAATTCTCCTATTTATCATTTTAAATGAAATTTGTTTCCTGGTAGGCATAAGTATAAAACATGAGAACAAAAATATGCCTTTTGATTTTGTACAGAGATTTCACATAACATCGCACCTAACTATATAAACATTAGAGTAGCTTCTAATAAACTGCATATAAATGCGAAGTCTTGTGATAAAGGCTGTAACATTTCTGATCTTTTCCTTTAGGATTTAGCTCACATGGTTTTGGTGGATTTTCTTGTAAGCTTTTTTTTCTTAAGATACGTGAGTTTTAATCTTTGAACTAAAATTTCGAAATCTCTTAATTAAAATTAATTTTTGTAATTACTTTTTTATCACAGTAACAACATCTTTCACGTGCAATTATTTGCATCCAGATCGGGTCATTGAAGACCGGGTCCAAGGATAACTGACATACTAAGGCAACGTAAATTTAGAAGCGGTTATATATTGCATAGAATTATAATTGTTTTCTATTTTTTTTATCAAATGCCTGACGTTTGGCCACTAGGCTATTGGACAACAAACTCCCCAATATCTCGTCACATGACAAGAAAACCTAGACAGTGCAGAGCACTCATCTAAAAGTAAAACACTCATATCTTGTCCAGTCATACAGAGAAAAGACGTAGGAGATGTTACAATGTTTGACGTTGAGCATGGAGACTATCATGACCAGTTAATATTTTAAAAGTTGCAACTGCAGTCCCACGAATTGAGTCAGGAACTAGTTGTCGTCTAGAAAGAGTACATTCTAAGATCTGCCATCGGAAAGGTGAAAGTCTGTATCATGAAGACAGCATCAGGAAATCCTTGCTATTTCCAATCTATCTCATTGTAATCGCAATTTCACAAGAGGTTTCTGAAGAACAGAAAATCCATCCTTCACAAGGTAATCAAGCTCTTTCATTTGATCCAATGCCACAGTGGAAGGGAATCCACTGGAATTACACCATATTTAAAAATTCTCAAGCAAACTCCTCCAGTTTAGGACGTGGGAGGCTCTCAACCTCTTAATTATAAGAAAGAGCCTGTAGTGCAGAAACAGAATCAACTAGGATCAGAGCTTTTTTTAAAGGAGTACATTTTTAAAAGTGTCATTTTTAAAGGCGTACATTTTAATTATAATTATAATTATAATTGTAAAATTATAAAAACTCTTCATAAATTATAATTAGTGTCTTTGTCGTGGGAAAAAAAGACAAAATTCCCAGGATAAATGCTAAATAAGCAGTGAAAATTCTAAACGTTTTCACGTCTTGGTATTTGTACTCTCACTGGCGTTGCGGAGAATGTACGCAAAATGCAAGAAATTGTATTTGTGTATAAATGCAGTACATGTATATAAAATTTATTTGCAACACTCCAGATGTAATAAGACAAGCATTTCATTATGCATGTTTTAATCGGAACTTATATGTATAAAACTAATGAAATTCTAAAAGCAGACCCGAGCTGTTATAATAGATTAATGTTACCATTCAGCGGATCGAGTGATTTTCCTTTATGGAGTAGTCCGTATCTAAATAGAGGGATAAATTTCATTTAACATCGAAGTTCTTTGCTGGCACCGAATGGCTTTTCTCGTATTCCAGAAACCCAACAAAACTGAGAGAAACTGAAATCAACGATCTGGTTTGAATTTAAAACATACACATTTTGCAGTTTTTCTTAATACCGTTTGACGAAAAGCAGTTTTAAAATTATTTAGGTATAAAAGTATTCTAACAAACATTTTAAATAATAAAAAAATCCGAAATCATGATTTTCATGCCTATATCGGCATCGGCCACTCCTAACGCCAGATGTGATGGTCTCTTTATTATGGAGGCACGTAATAGGTGGGCCAACTTTGTCTCCTATGAAGGGACAGACATCTTTCTCCGTGATTACATCCATGCTTTCTCCGTGATTCGAACCCTGGCCCTTTGGTATAGCCGTCAAGCTCCCCTAATCACTATACCGTCTGGGAGCTTTTTTTTTTTTTTTTTTTTTTTTTTTTTTTGTTACAAAACTGGCCTAGAAATTTTCAATGTTTAAATATAATTGTAAACTTGCTGTCTTAAATATGATTGTAAATGTGCACGTTTACTGTTGTGAGAGATAAGTGAATGGCCAAACTTTCAAAACAGATAATCAGTAACAACCGTAAGTGAATTCTTGAAATCCGAAATAATTTTGAACCTAAAAAAACAATAAGCGAAATGTGAAATCCAAAATGTAAATATTAATTCCAAATTTCATATATATATTTCTTTATTGCAATAAACGGGAGTAAAATTCATACTAGTACTCATATAAGCACTCGTATGCAATTACAGATGTAAATAAGTATATAAATATTATCATTATGAATAGATGCATGCATCATTAGTCATAATAATTTAATAGGAAGGATATTAACGCAGCTTGTATCCAAAATTAATGAAAAATGAAGTTTTCTGCGTTTAGTTTTGGTGAAGTTTTAATTATTTAATTAACTCATTTTTTCGAATCTAGAATTGTTAGCCCAGAATAGTTCTTGCGCTATCGTAGAGGAAATGTAAGTTTTTATATCTTTTAATTTTAATTTTAATTTTTTTCCCCTTTTGGCTTTCTACCAGAATTATCCATTGAACTTTTACTTGCTATGTTCGTCCCTAGTACATAGCAAGTAACAAGCCGAATTTTAATGTTATTTTTTAATTTAGTACAATTTTAGATTTGTCCATAATCCGTGTAACCGTACCCTAATTTCAAACCTAACTATGTTGTAGTTATATAACATTTTAATTTTCACTAGATCATTATCCCTTCTTATAATCTATGGAATATTAGACTATGAAACATTTAATCCATTTTTATTCAGCAAATGAATTATTTTCCATTTTTTGAAGAGCCCCATGCAGCAATTCTTAACGATTTGTGTTTTCCAAAGATAAACTGAAAAATAAAGTCTTTGACCTCGTAAAACTTTGACTAATTCTCCAAAAATCCGCATCAGTAGCAGAATGCAACTGAAGAAACAGTTGTTATTCAAGATAAACTACAAGCGAAACAGAATTGCTCATTTTAACATTTAAGGAAAAACTCAGCAGCTGCAGATTTGTGTGTGTGTGTGTGTGCTTATCAAAACATTACTTCAGAGTTGTGGAAACAAATCTAGTACATTATTCTGCGTTTATATTACAATGTACATCTTTATTTTGCAGAATATTACCTGAAACTTTTAAAGAAAAGCATTCCTGACTGTTATTGCTGTACTCAAGCATCATCATCTCCGACTCTTTGTCTCCTCTACTTCTTTCACCTGTATTACTCTGTATACATTCTTCTTCTCCTTCAAGGTATTATAATATCACTGAGATTGTTATCTACTTAGCTATATAAAATATAGCTAAGCTTACACGCCCATGTAGTATAAAAAATCCCGTGAATCGTGATAAGAGTATAAGTAAATGAATAGAAGACTTGCATACATGTATCGTGTTCTTCATAGTGCACCAAAGGTATAAGCATAGATCTCGAATTTAGAAAAACAGGTAACACAATAATGGCGTTTTTGAAATTAATAACGGAATTTTTGGAATTTTTACTTTGTTTAACTTAAGTATGAGTCAATTCCTTTAGAAACTCTTTCAGAGACACGACTTGCTTAATTATTCAACCAAGTAACAAGAAACTATCTTTTAGTTTCCATATCTTCATGGTAAAATTAAATTTAAATACTAATGTGTTTATTAGTAATGTTACGTAATAGTTATTATTTATCAAATTAAGCAATATTTTGCTAGATTTAAAATTTAAGATGATTTGCCCAGTTGCCATTTCTTTGTTTATGAATAAGATTGCGGCCCTTAATCTGGCGTCCCTACGCGATTTTCTAGAATTGCCTAATAGAAAACCCCTGACTTGTGTAAGTACATTTTCCTAACTTTGAAACACATATTTATGTATATTAAACAAATTCCAAATCTCTCAGCCTCATTTTGTAACGATTGGTCGCTGTGGATAGTCAGTATCTTAGCTAGAGCTTTGCCGCTGGGAGCGGTTCCCTGTATATACCTTCCCTCTTGATATAAAAATAAATAACTAAAAAATGTGAAAGTGACATATAGGGAAATAAATGTACATTTATGTTTGAAGAATAATTTTAGTTCCAACATTTTTATCTTTTATCAAAACCATCGATGACATCTTAGAAGTCTGCTTGATTTCTTCAGCTTCTCAAATGTGGGCACAGGGACAAAAAGGGTTCTTAAATGCATAAACATTTATAGTTCTTAAATACTTCTTAAATTTAAAAGAAACTTTTCTAAAATATTTCTAAAAATTTTTATTTAGAATGCTCTTCTCACAACCAGCAGCGCTTCCAGAAATTCGCAATAGTATTACAATATTTAGAACCTTATTCTGAAGACTGTATTTTAGAATAAACTGAACAAAATTAAAGCACCACTCTTCCAAGTAACATGAGAAACCACTCTTCCAAGTAACATGAGAAACTACTCTGCTAGCAGAAGGCTGACCGACTGGCAGACAAAATTCATTTGCTATGGACAACTGATATGATCCACAAGCAAGAAACTGTAAGGCACAAAGTACCTGAAATTATGGTAATTATGTATTACTTATAAAACGGTACATAAAATTATATTAAGCTATATTAATCTGCATTGTTTGATGTATTTGTGATCTCACGCGATCTGAGAAATCCAATGATATATAGGATTGTCTTTTTATACATTAGTTTCTTCAAGGGAATTTTTTGCATGATATATTGTTCATTTTGTCATATATATCAATAGTTCCAACGAATTATTGCATGCATCTATAAATGATATATGTAGTTATATTATCCAGCTGTGAGATCTGTAGTTTTAATTCCAGCATAAGCCCATTGATTTCTCACATTATCGATATGACAAAAGTTATAACGTAACACATTCTAGAGACATTAGGTCTTTTTTAGAAGCAGGAGACTTGAAAATGAGCAACACCTTTTCCAGGAATCGAACCACGAACATCTGGAATACACTCCCAACGTGATGACCATCACACTACGAAGACATGCTAAGAAAGCGGGAGAAATATCTTATAACGTTAGCAAGCAAACTAAATATGCGTCAAATGTGGTTAAGTAGAGCTAATGGCTTTCCTCAGTCACCCTTTAAACAGGAAAAATGTAAAGCGTTAACAAATTCACCCATGCACGCTCTCGTGATGTAAATTTTTAGAATATTAAGATTCATTACTGTTAAGTGCAAGATCTGTGGTTCAAGTAACATTTTACGAGATTATTATCGAAAAATGTCATTATTCTACAGCCTCTACTTTAAATGAGCTTTGAAAATTTTCTAAAATCTGATGATTAGTTCTATTCTTCGGGGGGGGGGAAACGGAATGTATTTCTTTTCTCAGAGGAATTCATACTGCCTTCACTAAGACCATCTCAGTGCTTGTATAAATACATCTTTTAAAACGTATATGCCAGTATTTACTACAAATTAGCTTCTTTTTATTGATCAAAAATTTGTATTTCAATTCAGGACTATACAAAGCATTCAGCGCAAGAACATTTATGAAGTATTAATTTCAAAAACGCCATTTTTGTGTTACATGTTCTTCTAAATTCGAGCTCTGTGCTTATACCTTTGGTGCACTATGAAGAACACGATACATGTATGCAAGTCTTCTATTCATTTACTTATACTCTTATCACGATTCACGGGATTTTTTATACTACATGGGCGTGTAAGCTTAGCTATATTTTTTGTCTTGGTGGTTAAATAGTCAGTATTTTTGAATTTTTTCTTTTAAAGTTTGTAGTTTTTAACTTCTGTAGCATAATCCCTTTTCGGCTGCTAAAATGTGCCCTAACACTTCGCAAAATTCTCCCACATTACTGCCACTTCGTGCAAAAATCATATGTCTACATGTTAAATTTGTATATAATGCACATGTGTCTACAGGTGCAACATGTTAAACCTAAGTCAAATTTGTTCTTGAAATTGTAAAGACATTACGTACTTTTGGAAGCTTGCAAGATGACAAATTAGCAACGCCTTCGCCGGGAATCGAACCACGGACCTCTCGAATACGCTCCGAGCGTGCTGACCACTACACCACGAAGGCACGCTAAGAAGGCGGGAGAAATACCTTATAAATTAACAAATTTATTTCTGAGACGAGTGACGTAAAATTAATATTTATCTTTGTTAACAGAAATTTTAGAAAATTTTAAAGTATTTCTACCAAAAGCGTAACTTTTTACGTATTTATATAGTTCTACTGCACTATCTAGCAGCTTGTTTCAAAGTCTTGCATAAAGTACTGCATAAAAACTGCTAATGCACTATTCGCTGAGTAAAATTTAATAACTAATTTTCAGTTTAAATCTCTCAACGCAAATGAATACTGATTTAATAGAAAGAATCTGAAAAGAGCTAGTAATAACTGCCATTAGTCGTGTAAAGTTGCCATTTCTTGTCACTCTGCGTTTTCGTTGATATTAGCTGAAAAATATTCATCTTTAAACGTTTCTAGAATTGTTGTATGTACACTAAAAGTTTTACTAGTTAGAAATTAATTACAGCACTATAGCGTAGATTTCGAAGTTTATATATCAACTGAAATATTATTCAAAATCACTGTTTTTTGTTCTACATTGGAGAATCATTGCTTACTGTAAGCATTATTTATTTGACTAGAATTATTTTGTGATATAATTATAACTTACAATGACAGGTACTTAAATTCTACTGAAATTTACGGTCTATTAAATTAATTAGTGAAAACAGAGAATACATTATAATGCAAATGTTATTTGAGTTATGACTACGTAATTATACTTAATGAATTATCCAATACTGTTACCAAATATTCGACATATTAGTACCCAATGTTATTAATATATCGAATACGTAGCAATGGGATAAATATTAGTAACGTATGTATATATACATATTAACCGTATACATATATTATAAAATTTAGTATAGCACCGGAAATTTATTCTGTTAACGCTTTAAGAAAAATTTATTTCTATGTCTAGTTGTTAAATAACATTATTTCGAATTTCATCAGCTCAGTTTTCAGTTAAATCTACTAATGAAAATGCTATGCTAAAATTAGAAAGCTTCTTATAAAGTTTATGTCGAACGGAATAGTTAAACCAATGCATTTTTTTAAATTAACACCATACCAAAAATTCGACTCCCTATACTGTACAAAGCACTCAGATGTTGCATTTGAGTAGCGGAAAAGACTTTATAGTGAAAGAGATTTTCCTGTCCCTAAATGGCAACAATAAAACTCGTACATTCGTGAACTGCATAAAACAATTTCATTTTGGGCTGCACGCAAGCAGATTTTCTAGTAGCTCACGCGCTGAAGAATTCAGCTGAAGGCAAACCACCGTGAAATAACAAAAACTGAGAGACGGCCTTTTTGTGAGTGCAGCTGAGTGAAGAATAAACTGTTTTCGTGTTCCAAAACAAAGCTAGATGATAAAAAATTCCCCCAAAACTCATTTGAATTTGGAGTAGTTATACGTCATGTACATCTCGTATACAGGAAAATGATAAGCGCAGGAAGCGTTTGTGACGTTTTTAAAGGAACTCTGAGATTACTAAACTATCCTTTAAAACTCAAATTATAATTTTTCAAAATTTAGATGCTCTTTTGATTTCAAAACGTAAATATAAAAATATAATATTGAAAGGAATTAAGTACAAGAAGTAAATGAGACATGTAATCTCATTTGTTTGGAAACTTAATTGCATTAAAGTTTAAAAATAAAATCTTGAGCATACGAACCAAGGAAAGGTCCTATTATCTTGACAGTAAGTTTTTAAAATCGATGTAAAAATTTATTTCACACAAAGAATTCTCTAAATTATGGAAAAGCACTCAAAGGTACTTTACCTGAGTACAGGAAAAGTGCCCTTGTTAGGGGGTTTACATTAAGTTATTTGGATGCTGAGAGCCGTGAAAAATGAACATTGCCCTCGCAGGGACTCGAACCACGGACCTATCAAAATACGCGCCGAGTGTGCTGACCACTACACCACAAAAGCATTCTAAGAAGGCGAGAGAAATACCTTACATACTCTCCCTTTTAAAAGGCGACTGGGGATTAGAGGACCCAATCGCCAAATCCTGGTGGTTGAGAATCATTATCCACTACCATTTTAGTTAGGGCGCCAGAGTACAGAGATTAGGTTATTTCGATGCTGGGAGACGTAAAAAATGAGCAGTGCCCTCGCCGGGACTCGAAACACGGACCTCTCTAAATACACACCGAGTGTGGTTGACCACTACACCACGAAGGCGTGCTAAGAAGGCGGGAGAAATACCTTACACCCTCTAGTGTTTTTATCTCAGAAGAGAACGCTTTCGTGGAGGACCTTTTAACGGAAAATGGCTCGTATTCATACTACATATGGTAAACATCACTAAACCTCCTGTTCGGTAAGCAGAATTTGAACCCGGATCGAAAATCTAATGTTCAGAGATTTTACAACTCCGCTCCTGGTGAGCAAATCGACAGATAAATTATGAAGACAATAAACAAAATGATATGGAAAACATTTTTTTATAAATGATTGCTGCTGAATGGTTGCTTTATAATTAAAAATTAAATATTTAAATTACTATGAATGCATCATCGATGTATCACACATTTAATTTAGAAGTCAAACAGCAAAAATCAGCGTTATATTTTCAAATTTCCTGTGAAAGTCCCGTGAAAAACCTTTCCTGTGAAAATTTGAAAATATAACGCTGACGTTTGTTGTTTAACTTCTAAATTAATATTTGTTCAGCGTGTTACTATATCTAAATTATCATATATTTGTTTTTTAAATTTAAATTAATGCATAACACTTCTGTTTATATATGAGAATGTTAAACGCGTTACTTGCGAATGTGTGTATCCTGATTTGACTGATCAACTTTTCCTACTTAATTTGGAAAGTTTCTGAATATTTTCAGTATAAATTACATAAACTTTTAATTTGACACTTAGGTTTAAAATATACCCACATTTCTCCGTTCAGCATAAAACAAAGCCTAGGAATTTTACTTCTAGCTCTAGATCAAAATTTTTATAATATTATATTTTCATACTGAATAATTTTTTAACTAATTAAATCACCATTATTCACTCAGATTATTTTTTAACATATTAATCATTCGCTTCAAAGGAATCTGAGGTTTCATATAATACTCATTTATGAATGTTAAATACATGTTTAGTGACCAGGATAGAGAAATTTGTTGGCTAATGTGCAGGCAAGCCTCCACATTTATTCAACATCAAGTCTGTTCACTGCGACCGCTCAATGACAGAGCGAAATTGACGGCTACAACCGGTTTCTCCTCCTTCTGCTGCTGGGCTCCGAAGGTGTAAGACGGTCTTCTGGCTGTCCTCAACCCGGCTTTTGCACCATTTTTTTTTTTTGTCCTCGTCCTTTTTCGTTCATTTTTTTTACTGCCATCTCCATATTGTATGTAGAGCAATGCATACCTCCAAGTAAAGAAATTGGTACTGAAGATTCAACTAAAATAATTTAGAGACTAACTGCCGCTGTAAATTGACGATGTTCTACAATTAAAAAAACTCTCGAAAGAAATTCATGTGCACGTGTTCTACTTTCAGGATGATGTGAATATTCGCCTTGCGCTTCTTCAAAAATATATTGAAATAACCAGTCAATTCAATTTCCGCCGTTATAAAGTTTGACTTTTTTTTATCATGAAACTTTGCTTAACGAAGATGAACTGATATCTACTTTGATTGGAATATCACGCATTTCTCGTACGAAAGGTTAGGATTCAAAATGGTAGGACTGTTTCTTTCGGCCGTTATACGATTTCGATTGACAATCTTCTGCCTGGCGATATTTACTTAATTTATGCTGGTATTAATTCAAAATCTTATGATGTCAAGATACAATAAATATTACTTAATTTACGTTATTTGAAGTATCATCCTTTGGGGGTAAGTTACTTTAATTTTATATTTCTTTTAGACCACACACTTCTATCATCACTTCATATTTATATTACAGCTTAGGACTACTCATGTAGTATAGATTTCCTGATTTTTGCCTAATTATGATACAAAGATCTGGCTCATTTATAAAACATAACGCTTAAGGTATAACAAAAGCTAATCTAGCATTACCGCTTAATTAATGTTAAATATCTCAATTGCCTTATCTTGAAATGAGAATAGGTTTTGTTTTAATAAGGAAAGTATGCAAATATTTTTAAAAGAAAGACCTAAATTTTATTTTCTAAAATAAATCCTTTCTCACCAGAGATAAATAAGAATTTAATCCTTCTACTCGAATTTTTCCCCATGTGACGTATATTTTCTAACAGTTTCACACAAGATGGTATATGATTTTCACGAGAAGGCTTTACTTCATCTTCCGAAAATTCCTGTTACGTTCATAAATATTCCGTCTTTAACCGTTCATAAATATTCCGTAGGGGCATTAGGTATTTTTGGAAGCAAGAGAGATGAAAAATGAGCAATCGCCTTCGCCGGAAATCGAACCACGGGCCTCTGGAATTCCGGCCCAGCGTGCAGTACCACTACACCACGAAGGCACGCTAGGAAGGCGGGAGACGTACCTTATAAAGACATATGTGCTTATATGATATGATTTTCGTTATTTGTGGAAGTGTAAAATATTAAGTTATGCATTTTATACTATTCGTCCCATCCATTCAAAATTTCTTAATCGATAAATGGGGTAAACAAAAGAGTATACTCGTCATATTTCACGCTTATAGCATCCTGTTGATAATGCAATGCTTTTAGTTTACTTACCATAAGAGTTGCGAGAGTAATGTTTTAACTAATATCATTGCTCGTAAAACTGGATCATGAAAGGCTCTTGGTTATTTTAATTTTCACTCAATGGAATTCATATAATACATCGTAACTCTTTAAGATGATAGCGGAATGATGCTAGTTAGAATATACATGAAGATAAAGCTTCGATACTTTTCTTCCTATCTAGACTTCCATCTAGTTTTGCTTCACATTGAACACAGCAGAGCTATATCAACTTTGAATGGGATATCGAATATATTGCATCACCATATTTATTCTCATCTTCAAAGTGCATTTCAGAGAGTTCACCATTCTATTCTCCAAGTTACGATCTCATTGTAAGAAGTCTGACTCATCGAAATCAGCATGTCTCTCGAAACACTACTCGTTCAATTTATTGCACATTCTTCTCAAGAAGATGCGGCGTCTTTGCATTTCGTGAGTTCTTATCTCATACATAGAAAAAAGTGGAAGATATACCGAGAAAAAAAAGAGAAAGAAAAAAACGAAATAAAACGTACGGCTGTTAAAAAACAACATTTTTGAAAGGTTTCAGTTGAGGCAAGGCAAATATCGACAAAGACATAAAGTTCCAAATGACAATCATGGGATTTGAAGGATATAAAGGGAAAAGGAAGGGGGAAAACTCGTAAAAATATTTCTTTCTGAATCGCAGTAATCATTTGATGGTTCTAGATAAAACTGGTGTAAGTGACCGTATCTCATGACGCAAATTTCTTGATATTGAAGTTATTATTTACAGAGTTTTCTCAATGAAATCTGCATAGCTCTATTTCCTCTTCAACTGCGTATTCGATTATCCAAGGCAACTAATAAACAAGTGGTTAAAGAAATGACATTTTTAACATACATCTTTAAGAATACGTACATAAATCATTAAGAATTTAAATTTTATACATCAAAGGAGAACATTCTTCCAAAATTATATCACACAGATATTATATCGATTTGTTTAAAGGTAAATTTAATTTAAATTAAAGTTTAATAAAATATTTCTTCAAGATTTATTCATCGCAGCACATTAGTAAACATTCTATTTCTATTATTAACATTTCAATTGCAAACGTACGATATATCCTAAACGCTAAATTTGGAGCATTTGCATTTTCTTATTTATATTTTAAGGCAAACAATGGCCCATTTATTTGTATTGCGGAGAAGTGAAGTAACCTTTCATTTCTGTAAGTTTTCAAACAATTACGGGCAGTTTTCTTTCAAATTAATTCAAAAAAAGGAACAAATTTTCTTAACACTTCAGGCTGATTAGAAGAAGAATGCAGTGAAACAAAAATGCATATTTAAACAGTAATAGAAATATCATTACTATGGAGATATATTCATAATAAAGGAATACGTATTTCCATTCAAATGTTGCTTAGATATGGATACATGTGAAGGATATGTTTATATATTTATCATAAATGCCTCGTCATTTTCAGTTTTTATATGTTAATTGGTAAATAAATATCAAGCTATTTTAAAAATAGTGGATATAATAACTTATTTTTTGAAAAATATGAAAGAAAGCCTTTGGGTAACTCATTAATGAATAAAAGGAAAGTATAAAAATCGCTTTTTGAAGAATGCCTTTCAGGTAGGATTGGAGTTTTAGCTAAGTCTTTTCCTTGCGTCAGCTTTATCTTTGCCATTATAAGAAAGAAAAACAATTTTCTAAGAGGAAAGTCAGAGTATGTAAAACTTATTTGCTTTTTAGTTTTAGAAAATTAGACGAACGAAAGAAGAGAATGATGGCAAGATAATGAAACTGCGAGCTGTTCACCTGTTGCCAAACTTTTCTCATTATATCGGTGTTCTGTGAACTTCTCATTGGTGAAAAACCTCGGAAGCTTTGATCCTGGTATCTCCATCATTGATGCCATTTTGATTTTTATTTATTACTTTGTTTATCATCATTTTAGGTAAACTAAGCGTGTAGACTTGGTATCGTTAACAGAAGTTCCTTGGATAGCTATCATTTTCCGATTATTTGTCGAAGTTAGTTTTAATTTAATTAACAGAGACAAGTTATGTACGTTATGCTTTTCCGTTTTACTTCCAAAACTACATTTATATAAATACAATTCACATATCATTGTCCAGAACGTAATTATTCCGTTTATCGTATCTAAACTGCAATCTGCTATTCATTGCAAATGTACAGGTCTACAGAAAAAGTCTTGAATGAGCTTGAATATGACAGTGATTGATGGTTAAACCTCATAAGACAAACAAATGTATGTTTCGTATAGATTAAATGAAAAATATTCTATGCAGACCATGAATAACAACAAAGTGAAAATAAGAAACGTTTATTATTTTACCTGTTTCGCACTATTTATCTGAATACGAAAAATAATTAAGCACAAATTATCTAACCGAATTATTTAATAATTAAATTTTCAAAGACTAAATAGGTTATTTTATCTTCTTCCATAGGATTTAAGTTGTAGTAAAACTAACTAGCAAAAACGTAACAATAATGTTACTGTAATAATTCGAGGATTAGTGAATTTTAGAACGTAGCATTAAATCTGAACATATATTAGCAATGCATAATAAAAATTTGTTACATCTAGCAATCTCTGAGATTTTATCAATACATGGAAATTTTCGTCGACCTTAGTAAAACGTTGTTCATTATAAAAGAATTAAATAAGTCCAAATTACTGTAACAAGTTAAATAACATTTAGAAATTGAGTCGCGTGCTTTTCTTCTCAATTTATTAAAAAACTTATTAGAAATAAAGGTATGATTACGTTTTCTAAAGCTAAGCTCTTGATCTATCACTTCCGGACATCTTAAACGTTCAAAATGCTCTTAAGTTACTCGGCAAACCGGTTTTCAACATCTAATACTGCTAAATGCGAGAATTCACCTATAAATTTTGAGACTATATATGTTTTTGAACTTTCACAATAACATGATAAATACAAGAATCTTCTACCCACCCAACCGGTATAGTCAACCGGTCGCTGACTGCCGTGCCGAAGAATCCGGGTTCGAATCCCGAAGACATGGATGTTTGTAAATGTATAGTCTCCGTACGGCATGGAGGCACTCAAGTATGCGGCTTAAGTAAAAGAGATTTTCCTGTCCCTAAATGGCAACAATAAAACTCCTACATTCGTGAACTGCATAAAACAATTTCATTTTGGGCTGCACGCAAGCAGGTTTTCTAGTAGCTCACGCGCTGGAGAATTCAGCTGAAGGCAAACCACCGTGAAATAACAAAAATTGAGAGACGGCCTTTTTGTGAGTGCAGCCGAGTGAAGAATAAACTGTTTTCGTGTTCCAAAACAAAGCTAGATGATAAAAAATTCCCCCAAAACTCATTTGAATTTGGAGTAGTTATACGTCATGTACATCTCGTATACCGGAAAATGATAAGCGCAGGAAGCGTTTGTGACGTTTTTAAAGAACTCTGAGATTACTAAACTATCCTTTAAAACTCAAATTATAATTTTTCAAAATTTAGATGCTCTTTTGATTTCAAAACGTAAATATAAAAATATAATATTGAAAGGAATTAAGTACAAGAAGTAAATGAGACATGTAATCTCATTTGTTTGGAAACTTAATTGCATTAAAGTTTAAAAATAAAATCTTGAGCATACGAACCAAGGAAAGGTCCTATTATCTTGACAGTAAGTTTTTAAAATCGATGTAAAAATTTATTTCACAGAAAGAATTCTCTAAATTATGGAAAAGCACTCAAAGGTACTTTACCTGAGTACAGGAAAAGTGCCCTTGTTAGGAGGTTTACATTAAGTTATTTGGATGCTGAGAGCCGTGAAAAATGAACATTGCCCTCGCAGGGACTCGAACCACGGACCTATCAAAATACGCGCCGAGTGTGCTGACCACTACACCACAAAAGCATGCTAAGAAGGCGAGAGAAATACCTTACATACTCTCCCTTTTAAAAGGCGACTGGGGATTAGAGGACCCAATCGCCAAATCCTGGTGGTTGAGAATCATTATCCACTACCATTTTAGTTAGGGCGCCAGAGTACAGAGATTAGGTTATTTCGATGCTGGGAGACGTAAAAAATGAGCAGTGCCCTCGCCGGGACTCGAAACACGGACCTCTCTAAATACACACCGAGTGTGGTGACCACTACACCACGAAGGCGTGCTAAGAAGGCGGGAGAAATACCTTACACCCTCTAGTGTTTTTATCTCAGAAGAGAACGCTTTCGTGGAGGACCTTTTAACGGAAAATGGCTCGTATTCATACTACATATGGTAAACATCACTAAACCTCCTGTTCGGTAAGCAGAATTTGAACCCGGATCGAAAATCTAATGTTCAGAGATTTTACAACTCCGCTCCTGGTGAGCAAATCGACAGATAAATTATGAAGACAATAAACAAAATGATATGGAAAACATTTTTTTATAAATGATTGCTGCTGAATGGTTGCTTTATAATTAAAAATTAAATATTTAAATTACTATGAATGCATCATCGATGTATCACACATTTAATTTAGAAGTCAAACAGCAAAAATCAGCGTTATATTTTCAAATTTCCTGCGAAAGTCCCGTGAAAAACCTTTCCTGTGAAAATTTGAAAATATAACGCTGACGTTTGTTGTTTAACTTCTAAATTAATATTTGTTCAGCGTGTTACTATATCTAAATTATCATATATTTGTTTTTTAAATTTAAATTAATGCATAACACTTCTGTTTATATATGAGAATGTTAAACGCGTTACTTGCGAATGTGTGTATCCTGATTTGACTGATCAACTTTTCTTACTTAATTTGGAAAGTTTCTGAATATTTTCAGTATAAATTACATAAACTTTTAATTTGACTCTTAGGTTTAAAATATACCCACATTTCTCCGTTCAGCATAAAACAAAGCCTAGGAATTTTACTTCAAGCTCTAGATCAAAATTTTTATAATATTATATTTTCATACTGAATAATTTTTTAACTAATTAAATCACCATTATGCACTCCGATTACTTTTTAACATATTAATCATTCGCTTCAAAGGAATCTGAGGTTTCATATAATACTCATTTATGAATGTTAAATACATGTTTAGTGACCAGGATAGAGAAATTTGTTGGCTAATGTGCAGGCAAGCCTCCACATTTATTCAACATCAAGTCTGTTCACTGCGACCGCTCAATGACAGAGCGAAATTGACGGCTACAACCGGTTTCTCCTCCTTCTGCTGCTGGGCTCCGAAGGTGTAAGACGGTCTTCTGGCTGTCCTCAACCCGGCTTTTGCACCATTTTTTTTTTTTTTGTCCTCGTCCTTTTTCGTTCATTTTTTTTTACTGCCATCTCCATATTCTATGTAGAGCAATGCATACCTCCAAGTAAAGAAATTGGTACTGAAGATTCAACTAAAATAATTTAGAGACTAACTAACTGCCGCTGTAAATTGACGATGTTCTACAATTAAAAAAACTCTCGAAAGAAATTCATGTGCACGTGTTCTACTTTCAGGATGATGTGAATATTCGCCTTGCGCTTCTTCAAAAATATATTGAAATAACCAGTCAATTCAATTTCCGCCGTTATAAAGTTTGACTTTTTTTTATCATGAAACTTTGCTTAACGAAGATGAACTGATATCTACTTTGATTGGAATATCACGCATTTCTCGTACGAAAGGTTAGGATTCAAAATGGTAGGACTGTTTCTTTCGGCCGTTATACGATTTCGATTGACAATCTTCTGTCTGGCGATATTTACTTAATTTATGCTGGTATTAATTCAAAATTTTATGATGTCAAGATACAATAAATATTACTTAATTTACGTTATTTGAAGTATCATCCTTTGGGGGTAAGTTACTTTAATTTTATATTTCTTTTAGACCACACACTTCTATCATCACTTCATATTTATATTACAGCTTAGGACTACTCATGTAGTATAGATTTCCTGATTTTTGCCTAATTATGATACAAAGATCTGGCTCATTTATAAAACATAACGCTTAAGGTATAACAAAAGCTAATCTAGCATTACCGCTTAATTAATGTTAAATATCTCAATTGCCTTATCTTGAAATGAGAATAGGTTTTGTTTTAATAAGGAAAGTATGCAAATATTTTTAAAAGAAAGACCTAAATTTTACTTTCTAAAATAAATCCTTTCTCACCAGAGATAAATAAGAATTTAATCCTTCTACTCGAATTTTTCCCCATGTGACGTATATTTTCTAACAGTTTCACACAAGATGGTATATGATTTTCACGAGAAGGCTTTACTTCATCTTCCGAAAATTCCTGTTACGTTCATAAATATTCCGTCTTTAACCGTTCATAAATATTCCGTAGGGGCATTAGGTATTTTTGGAAGCAAGAGAGATGAAAAATGAGCAATCGCCTTCGCCGGAAATCGAACCACGGGCCTCTGGAATTCCGGCCCAGCGTGCAGTACCACTACACCACGAAGGCACGCTAGGAAGGCGGGAGACGTACCTTATAAAGACATATGTGCTTATATGATATGATTTTCGTTATTTGTGGAAGTGTAAAATATTAAGTTATGCATTTTATACTATTCGTCCCATCCATTCAAAATTTCTTAATCGATAAATGGGGTAAACAAAAGAGTATACTCGTCATATTTCACGTGCATTTCAGAGAGTTCACCATTCTATTCTCCAAGTTACGATCTCATTGTAAGAAGTCTGACTCATCGAAATCAGCATGTCTCTCGAAACACTACTCGTTCAATTTATTGCACATTCTTCTCAAGAAGATGCGGCGTCTTTGCATTTCGTGAGTTCTTATCTCATACATAGAAAAAAGTGGAAGATATACCGAGAAAAAAAAGAGAAAGAAAAAAACGAAATAAAACGTACGGCTGTTAAAAAACAACATTTTTGAAAGGTTTCAGTTGAGGCAAGGCAAATATCGACAAAGACATAAAGTTCCAAATGACAATCATGAGATTTGAAGAATATAAAGGGAAAAGGAAGGGGAAATCTCGTAAAAATATTATTCTAATCTAAATCTCGTAAAAAAAGCTAATATAATTCTGCAATTATGTTGCGCAAACAAAAACATTTCAATGAAAAACATCAGCCAAGGATTACATCTTGTTCCTTATCGTACTTAACTTATTAACCTGTAAAAAATGTCAGACCTGTTATCTAATTAAAACAAATCCCAAACAGCTCGTAATTAATTCTTCAACTTATTCAGCTAACAACACAGCACTAGTCTCATTTAGACTTAATACTATTACTGCAGAGTATACAATTCAAGCAAGGGAATGTATATAAAAAACTCGAAACAAACTATACAATTATAAATGAATAAACGAACATAGAAATTAATAATCATTAATCAGAAATGAATTAAAATGTATCTTTGAAAAATAATTAAGAAGAGAATCGAAGACGCAAAGAAGTAATTGCTTTTAAGCAGAATAGGAGTCAGTGATATCATAGAAGAGCAAACCTCGTAATATTTGTAACCATGATTCCCGTATTACCACTGTAATCGGGAATTGACTATATATTTCCTATCGTAAAACAGAAACAGATCGTGGGATTCGATTTCAAGTTAGAAAGTTAAACACTAAAGATGGGAAAGAAACATTAGAAACAATTTATTGCATATTGATTTTCATGCTGATGATTGCTTCCCCAAAAAAATATCATCTAAAGTTTGCTTCAAACTATTTGTCACTTAATTTCACGAAGCAATACTTTCCATTTGAAATTCTCCCGAAGAAAAGTTTTTAATTTTAAATTATCGGATGATTAATTTTAAATGTTCGCGTTTTTAGGTTTGAGGGTTGGAATTTGCTTTTAAAGTAAAAAATATTTTACAAACTCTCAACTTCTATTACACTGAATCAATTAAAACGATTGCATGACTAAATATCATTCGAACAATTAGTAGAAGAATCACAGTTTCAACTTAAGATTATTTGCACATTTCTTTAATTGCTTATGGCAATACACGCGCAAGCAATGTAGCCAGAAGAACTACCAGTGTTCAAATGTCTTGGTCATTCAGACATTGGTAAGCTTGCATTTTTCTTAAGGAAGTAAGTAAATTAAATTTTACGGCAATTATATTCACGTATCATGATTAGGTAGATTTATACGAAATTTACATTTTTATAATCATTTTATTAAAAAAGATCCAATTAGTATCTTTTAATCCTTCTAAACATCTTTAATCTTGAACAAATTGCCAGAATTATATGTTGGAAGCTTATTATGTCCAATAGGCGGGTTTTTTTTTTTTTTTTTTTCTTAATCTAGGTTGTTTTTTCGTCTAGATCGAGTAAAAGATTTCTCTCGGTTATTTTATACTTACGGGGGCCATATGCAATTTTAAGTTCTGTATACATTAATTAAAAGATGCCACGCTACCAAGATAGCTTTATACTGAAAAACCTGTTGAAATTTTCATTTAATTACTTTTTTATACTGATCAAAGTTCATGCAACGCCATTGACCCTGTAAGAACGTGTAAATATTAAATAAAGACTATTAGAAGTACGCCTCATGTGCACATACAATTTGCGGTGCAAATTTTTATAAGCTCAGATCTCTAGAGCACTAAAGGAATGGCTGTTCAAAAGCTAGATATATAAAATGAAGAAGTCTTATAGCATAAGTTTTGAAATGCAGTATTGTTTTAAAATATTGAATAATTATGTTCTTCGTTTTATAATATGCATTTAAATAGCAAATTCATCAATAATATATTAGTTATAATACATCAGTTTAAATAATAAACGTGAAACCAAATTATGAAATAACTTAAGAAAATACCCCGAAATGTGTTTGCATTATCTTAATGTCTTTATTAGATTAGTAGGAGGAGTATGTGATAAACAGCAACCAAAATCAGGGGAAAATTGGGCTATTATGTTAAAACAATAAAACAAAATATAATATATGATATATGAGAAATGTAATAGTAGTAATTATACAATAAATGTAATAATAATATATAATATATAATAAATGTAACATTATATAATAAATTTATTACATTATATAATAAATTTAATAAAGTGATAAATGTAAAAATAATAATAAAATGTAATATATAATAAATGTAATAGTAGTAATTATATAATAAATATAATAAAAGTAATCATAATTATAAATGTAATAGTATTAATTATATAATAAATGTAATAAAAGTAATAATAATAATAATAAATGTACTAATAAAATATATTATATAATAAATTTTCTCTCGCATTCTTCGAACTACGCATTCTTCGAACTAGCTACGCATTCTTCGAACTTAACTGATTGAGGATTATTTATATTTTAAATATAGGTCATCATATATTCGATTATATTGTTTGTGGTATATGAAAACAAAGCACTTAACAGTTCTTCTTAAGACAGAATAATGCAGAATTCTAGTTTTTGCCTTGCTCTTCAAACGTAATTGTCAAATTAATATAATATTTCTCGAGGAAGTATTTTTTAAGCTTAAATATTAGCATAAACAATGAGCTCATTCATAGCAAAACTAAGATTACCGGAGCAACACCCAGAATATAGACATAAATAATGCATTTTGTGAAAGTGAAAAGAATTCCTCCTCAAAGCTTAATACAATTCCTTCTGCTTTGGTAGCTTTTTTTTATGCTAGAGAAATACATTAAAAGGATTTATATGTGTTATAAATGGATTAGTTAAAATGTAAAAAATTTGCTCATTCTGACTCCGAACTTCAGAGGGGAAGAAAAGCATTTGCATTCTTTTGTTGATAAGAGAAGTAATAAGATGTCGATAAAATAACAATCTATGAAACTTCGAAAGAGAAGAAAAATTCCAACAAACATTTTTGGGGGTACATTCATTTTTACTACCTTGTATGTAAAGAAGTAAAGCAAGTTCCTTGTAAAAGACGTATTGTAATCGTGAAAAGATTCGGGTATCATATTTTAACGGAAATATCCATTTCGACCACTCCTGTACCTATTTGGACGATGTTTTGCATGACGTCTGTACCTACACGCAGAATAAAGATATCGTTTTTCCAAAACTGAATGTAAAATTAATTTAACAGAGATCCCAAAGGAATTTTTCCTGACGCCTGTACATGAATATTTTTCCTTAAATTATACATATATGTAATTTTTTAAAAGACAAATAACGAAATCTAGCTTTAATGCGGTCGTCCGGTTCCTATACTTATTTTTAAGAAAGATATATAACATTTATGAAAATATAAAATTATTAGAAGTTTGATTTCCATATCACAAAAATTGAGCGGGATTTTTAATTTTGATGTTTCCAATATTCGATGTCACCTTCAGTTTGTTATAATGTATCAGTTATTCAGATTATAATCATTCGAAGGAATAAGTTTAAATGAAGTATAGCAAAAACTGCGTATAATTTAATAGGCCATACAAAGAAATCATGTGGTGTCCAAATCAGATTTTTTTTTAATTTAGCTTCATAGTTTCGAAGTTTTTGTGTCTTCATGACTACCAATTTGGAACGTAAATTATATGACAATTTAAATGTCACAAATCAATGATTAATCTAAAAGTATCTTTAAGAAAGAAGAACTGAAATGCGTAAAGAATATTTTAATAGAATCAGCTAACTAAGCGGAAAATATTGCATAAAAAATTTCTTAATCCTCGTCCATAAATAAAATAAAAACTTTCTTTGTTTTATATCATTATTAGAAAACCAAAATTAGTACTAAAACTACAGAAGCAATCACAGGTTTGCCAGAGAAAAATAAATAAGGAGCTTATAACATAAGGAGTATTCTGAGAATATTGTTTTGACACAATCAGCTGAATTTTATCAAAAAAATTAATAGTCTATTGAATGAATCTGCAATAAATATATTAAAACAAGCAGTTACTGAGGCGAGTTATTTCGTATTACCTAAGTCATACACTTACGAAAACAGCGTTTAATAGATGCCAAATTCCTTAAAAGAGATTTCTCTTTATCTCTCTGGAAATCAATGCAAATATCCATATCTTAATCGAGATTTGAGTCCTACACCAATATAGGGGACTCTAGGATTAATTAAACACGTTTTAAGAATAAATGCATAGCACATAGCGTGAACGCAATTCATTTATGAATGCTGAGGGCGAACACAAAAGGAAAAATTAAGATTTCCCCATTATTTTAGTTAGTGTGAATTTTCACGTCTGTTGATACTACTTGCGTGATAAACTGTTTGTGCCACTTGCATGTTATACTTGCAAATTCTCGCCTCGTATTATATTTATCATTGAGAAATTGGCACGAAATATTAAATTCTTGTATTCTCCGAATTTATTTTAGCATTGTTCATTTTAATCTAGAACTACATAATCTTCATCTGAGATTATTATGGTAATTTCCTGGAAACATATCAGAGGGGATGTTTGGCAGAAACTTTCGGTTTATTTTCATTTATTTCGTTTATTTATCGACGATTTTATGCTTCATTTCACTAATAGGAATAAGTACATTATTTTAAAAATACCATTGCTTTGAGGTATGAAACTTATTATGTCCCAACAACTATACGGTTTCAGAATCAAGAATTTTAAACAATAAATTATTTTATGTACTTAAGCAAATGTAAAGATGTGTTTCGAAAAGCCTTAGTTAGTTATTAATTTACTACAATTTCAAAATAACATCAACGATAAACATTTTGTTCTGCTTCAGAAATATTTCATTGGAAACTATCTGGTAGGAATGCAGAAGCGATCCACACTGTAAAAATATCTTAAGAATATCTGTTACTGAATTTTATTTTTAAATTCCATAATTCCTATTTTGAATCCTGTCATTTTAACTGCTAAATTTACATCTTCGATCCTTTCAAATAATAGTTGTTTAATAATAATGAGTTAATAACAAATGTTTTATTTTTTTTTTGCCTATGCTTATTTAATTCATGAAGTTAAAGTAAACTACCATAAACGTGAACATCAGTGATTCTAAAAGTTACGGAGTTAAGAAACTATGTATAAAGAGATAACGAAAATGCAGCGGTTTTCAAAACGAATGAAGCTATTTTGTACATTACTTATAAAGCAGCTATTTATGATATTATAACCACAGTCTCTTACGTATGTCATCAAACCTCATGTTCCACATTATTTATTACAGCATATTTAAACAACCGACAAAACTATCATCAGCTTGTTGCAGTGTGTACAGAAACAGCTGATTTCCCTGTAGTCATATCCAGTATAACATACAAAATTTGCATATGTTTGTGATTTAACTTAACTTTGGTATTTTTTCTGCATTACATTACAGGCTATTTTTATAAGTAATTATTTTATATCAAATCTGCAAAGTTTCTTACTTTTTCAAACTGTTTCCTATTAGATTAGAGATATTACTTTCATAACACCGCACTAGCCCTTCTCTGGCAAGTAAAATAGTCTGCAATCACAGGGCAGGGGGGATAGTCAATAATCGCACATGCACCAACAGTATTAAATATTATACTTTACTAGAAAGCTGCAGAAGAAATCGCGTAAGACTTCTGCAGGACTGTCTGGAAGTACAGACACGAAGGAAGTACGGAATGTATTTTGTTCTGCTTTATTATCCAGTTAACCTCTGCCTTGTTCTTTACATTCAAATATAACATTTTCTTGCTAAACAGAGTTTGGTAGCACGTTTCTCGAATCAAGGCAGTTTATCAATTGCGTCCGATTTTTAATTTTCATGGAACATTATTAGATGATCCAAGAAGTACAGTTCATTTATCATGGTGACTTATGGCTGAAGCAAAAGAGGCAAAAGGAAATATCTTAGGCCAATCATATTAAAGGTTTGTCTTGAGCGATAGAAGCTATTCGTGTTACATTATCATATACTTTTAAAATGATTAAAAAATGATTATGAAAAAGATTTAAATGTTTTCTGAGGATAAAATATATTTTTACATATTAGATAAGAATTACAAACAGGAAAAACGAAAATGAGAATATGTTTCTTAAAAACAAACAAAGACTGTTACTTTATAGTTAGAGTTCTCAAACTTTTAAAATTTTATACCACTTAAATATGAGTAAAAATCATCTAGGAATATATGAACCCAAAAGGGGCACAATTTTACCTTCATTTAAGTCTCCTGTGTAAAATTTGTACCACGAAAAATAATGCAATGTACTTGATTACTTGCACATATGCATGCCATAGCTTGAGAAACCCTGCTTTAAAGGGGAACTTTGTAATAAACGAAAAGTTATGAAGAGAGATCAGAATTGGGGATTTCTTTTGGTGAAAAGAGTAAACTTGCAAATCATTTAAGATATTGTTCGATAAAATTATATCCGCTTATTGCAATAAAAACTATCCTTATCTGAGAAGAGATCTTGCTGAAAGGATTATAGTTTCAATTAGAGCTTTAAGCCTTTCACAACAGCCTATACTGCTGAAAAATCAATCAATGTCGCCTACACTTAAAATTCTTTAAGCCTTTTGTACGGTTTCAAAAAAGATAGCGACAAGTAGCTGAAATTTACTTTTACATAAGTAGAGACTTGGTTGCATACGATTCCATTATGCGAGAGCCTAAAGTGAAGATTACGGGAGTTGTCATAAACATAAAAGAGGAAAAACAGAAAAATAATTTTGAAGTGCGTAGAAATGGAAAACTATGATGATTTTCAGATGTTTTAATATACAGACTTAACTGCTTGACTTTAAGGCGCATGCCTGTAGGAAGAAAAAACCGGAATATCCTTTTACTTTAAAGCGAGAAAGACCGAGTTACAATTTCAGTGGAACAGAATGTTACAAGCAGCATTAAAGTAAATCTTACGGCCATAGATCGGGATCATAATCCATAGAACCTCATACAATAAAGGTAGCAATCATAACCAGTTTCTTGGAGCACAGCTCAAAAACGCCATGGGTGAAAAAGACATTTTACGAAGATGGATGAATTAAATTTCAGTGCAAGTTGCATACGTATGCATGTAAAAAGGGCAGTGATATAAAGTATATAGCATGAATTCGCCAAACATCTTCTAAGTAATCAGCATATTCTCATTGGATCATAGTTCGCATTATAAGGTGATACATAATGGTTGGCATAGACTTTCCCACAGTAATAGTTAATTAATGAAGGTTGTTAAGATGATTTGATTCCAACCCCTCAAAAATACAGTCCTTCATCATCCCACATAATCAAAACGCACAAATCGTGTTTTCGGTAGATATGGATAAAAGGAGAAAGAAATATACTGATGGTGTTCTGCAGGTTCATGGATTTGGAATGATTGATGTCAACACTTGATGAAGAATCAAAACACAATTTCGTCCAGTATTACACATGACAGTTCCAAAGACGCCTTACAATCGTAAAAAATTACGACAGACACGCTGAAACAATCAGCAACACAGCCTGCAGGCTATCAGGTTGTAACGGTGAAAATTTTCACGACAAAGCACTGTACTCTAGTTCTACTCCTAACTCCATCTAACTACGGATATGTAATTTCCGCGCAAAGAAATATATATATTTCTATATAAAGAAATTTTCAATCAATCTAATTTTTCTTTGTAAGAATTATAATTATTCCGTATAAATACTAAAACTATTGTCATTTACATTTCCTTCGGATAGAAATTCAAGTCTTTCAGATTTAAAATTTTTATTTGTAACTCAAAAAGGAAATTTCTACAAATACTTCGTTAAGAATTTTCTTTCATTACTTATTCAATTTCATATAGAAAATCAATTAGATTCATGAAAGTACTCTGAAACAATTTATGTATTTTAAATCGGCAGAAAATTTCAAATCATTTCAAAATCAACCTTTTTGCTGACTTGGATGAAGAACGTGTTTATCATGCATAGAAGCTTAAACGGTCCTTCCCGATGGCATGCCTTCCCTTAGACAAGTAGCCATTGAGGCTTTGCTATAATCACATAAAATGAGAAAAAAACCGTCATATATAGTTATTTTTTTTTAATTACCGCAAAGCCTCGAGGGCTATCTGCCTTAAGGGAGGGATGCCTTCGTGGAAGACTCTCTAAGGGAAACTGGCTCGTGTAAAACCACGAAAACACCCATGCAGCCAGCCCGTTCGCGGGATTCGAACCTCGGACCGAACTATCAGTGTTCAGCGACTTGACCGTTTGGCCGCTGGTGGGCCGTCATATGTACAAGAATAAGAGATTATTTTTCATTGTAATGGGTGTTTAGTTAGGTGTAAGGCGTTCTGTGGATTTAAATGTAAGTAATTAATTACTCAAATGAGTGCTCATGTTTATTTTACACGGATGTACACTGCGCAAAAACAAAAAATGGTACAGTTCTATATCTCCCGTTCTACTGGGCGGATTGACAAAATTCAAATTGCGTTTTTCATGTCTCGAAAGTGCGACTTAGGATATACATTACATTTATATATATATCATTGTTCTAACATAAGTATTTGACATAAAATCGGACTTTTTCTGAAATAACGTATCAATTGTTTTTCCATATTTCGATTCTACGACTCAAGTTATACCTAGATATTAATTTTTGTAAAATTGGGTGCGAAATTTACGGAGAAATTCAAAAACTTATCTTGGCGAAATTTTTTTCAGTTTGCGCCAAGAATAATTAATTCACTTGGCGAACTACTTACTATATGGCAACCAATTTTCCTTTCCCTCCCATTATACCGGAGGGAACAAAAAAGGCATCTCGTTCCTACCTTCTTACATCGTGCATATTGGCGCAATTTAAAACGCGCCAATATATAAATTCACGTATATCTTCGGACATTTTGAATAAAAATTTTTAATTTTTTGCAGGTATGCTTATAAATACGTCTACTTTAAGATTATGGTAAAAATTTTAAACATTATTATTCAAAATGTTTTTTGAAAAATTTATAAAAATTATTTAAAATACAAATTTTTAAAATAAATCATAAAAAATGGGTGAATTTTATCTGGAAAGAACCTGAATTTCGAAATGCGAAAGGAAGAATCAAATAAGCTTAACATAAAAAAGAGATTAATAAATATATACCAAACTCAATTAACATTGAGGAGCTAAAACTTTGAGAGCTAATTTTTTAAAAACTACTCGAGCGATTTTTACAAAACTTGGTAGTTTGGGGTACTTTGAATCGTAGAATTGAAATATGGATAACATTTGGTATGTTATTTCAGAAACGGTCCGATTTTGTATCAAAATACCTATATTAAAACAATACTATATATAAATCTAATACATATCCTAACTCGCACTTTCGAGACATGAAAAACGCAAGTTGAATTTCGTCAATCGGCCTAGTAGAACGGGAACATTCCCATTTTTTTTTCTTTGCGCAGTGTTCATCTTGCAGAAACAAATGGCGCAGCTCAATATCTTCCATTCAACTGGGCCTACTGACAAAATTTAATTTTCAGGTCTCAAAGAGCGACTTAGTTTATGTATTAGATTTACATATAACATTGCTCTAACATAGGTTGTAGAAACATTAGGTTATTGCGAAGCAGGAAATGTGAAAAAATGAGCAATGCCCTAGCCGGGACTCGAACCACGGACCTCTCGAATTCGAGCCGAGCGTGCTGACCACTACATCACGAAGGCATGCTAAGAAGGCGCGAGAATTATCTTATATACTAGCACAATATACTTATACACTTAGAACAATGCTATAGATCTGATAGATATCCTGAGTCGCGCTTACGGGACATGAATAACGCAAGTTAATTTTCATCAATCGGCTCACTAGAGTGGGAAATATAGAACTATCCCATTTTTGTGTAAAATGTGCATTAAGGAATGTCTAAGGTTAGTGGTCCCGCCCGGTTTCGATCCCAGACAAACATGCTGGCTGTATGGTTGCTTTTAATGGTTTCTTCATGTGTAACGTAAATATAAGCCAGTTTTCCTTAGAAAGTTCTAAGCGATAGCATCCGTGCTTATAAAAAATTTCGTGCTTTTAATTCTGTTTTTGTAAATATGGCAGTTAAATGTTCAAAGGTGTTTCTACACTGACAGCATAGAGCTGGTGTCACCAAAAGTTGATATTTAAAATAAAACGATAGATTAATGCTATCAAACTAGAGCGAATGCCCTTTTCTCAGGAATTAAAAGAAAGCTCTTACTTTAAAAACCACTCTCAGTAATTTTCTTTTTTTGAAGTTTTGCTTGAAGTGAATCCTTAAGTTAAGTGTATCAGGTTTGTGTCATAACCGCACTTATTTATTGGAGTTAATACATCAGTGGAAGTGCAATCGGTCGTCTTTAAAATGGAAATATTGCATTAATTGGTTATTTAGTTAAACCAATGTAAGAACGTTTTAAATAAAATTTTATATATTTCTGTTGTACTTAACTTTAAAAGTAATTAAATTTTTAGCAAAGCACTACAAGACATTTAATGCGTAAGAGGGTTTAAATTAGTCTTCAATTTCTATTTTTAATTCATAAAAGTCAGATAAGCATTTTCTCTAATATCGAGAAATATCGGAAATTTCCGAACTTCTGGCTTGAAAGTTCTGAATTTTTCTTCTAGCCACTTTACAGTGACATGACATTTAAATGGTTTTCCAATGTAAACAAAACGCTTGACTACTTTTGGTTTCGTCTCTTTTGTTACAGGGTACAGTGGACTACTTCATTTTTTCTGTAATAACTACCCTTCAGTAAACTTAAGTTTCACTACGATTGTTTAAGCTCAATTTTATTACAAAATATAGATTATAATGTATTTTATAATCATTCAAAATTATATATAATAAATAATACAGCAATTTGATCATATATTATTTCATTTAGAATAATTTTGTTATATTATTTGAAACGATATATGATATTTTGTAAGATTATTCAATGCGATATATAAATCTCATATTGAGAAATAGACGTTTCGGATGGCACAACAGAAAAAGATATCTATACTGTGCCAGTCATCAAATTTACTTTATATATTTCGATTGGAAATAAAAGCTTTTCAGTTTTGTTCTGCTAAAGCGGTTTTCGTATTAGTAATATAAGGCGAAGCAAACATAAATAATTATGAGAAAACTGCATTTGCAACAGAGAAATGATTGCCGCACAGTATAAATAAACGCTTTCTTTGTCTATATAATTATGTAACAGCTCAAGTTATTCTATCGGTATATGATACAATGTCAGTAAAGAAATAAGGACAACAATACATGCTTTCCTTGCTACATACTTTCTAAATGTAAGTTGTGTGAATAATTTACAAATTTTGCGTTAACGTTTTGCAAGGACATTTAGAATGCTTTGAAAATTTGTACATTCATTAGTATTTTTTGAAGCAGGAGTACATGAAAAATTAGCACTGTCCTCACCAGGACTCGAACCTGATCCTCTTAAATACGCGCCGAGTGTGCTACAGGCATATTACACCATGAAGGCATGCTAGAACGAGGGAGAAAGTACCTTATATACTCCCCCTTTTAAAGGACGACCGGAGATGAAGAAGCCCAATCGCCAAATCCTGGTGGTGACGAATTATAGTTCCCCACCTTTTATTTCGAGAGGCACTCTAGAGTCATTAGAATTTTTTGAAGCAGGAGTACATAAAAAATTATCAATGCCCTCCCAAGAATCGGACCTCGACCTCTCGAATACGTGCCGAGTGCGCTACCGTTATACCACGAAGGCATGCTGGAACGAGGGAGAAAATAACCTTATATTTCAGTAATCTTTTAATACTACTGTACCCACACCTGCTAAAAGGTACATTTGTTGACCATAATACTAATAGACTCTTTATATCTGGAAGCAGTTTTAAACACATTGAAGGGTACTAATCTGATCCAATGCTATTAAAATGTGCACTCACGAGAAATCTCAAAACCTCAGCAATCCTGCAAATAATAACATCTATATTAAAGAAACTGAAAACAGTTCTTTCATCACTCTGAAACTCAGAATATTTTATAGTTTAACGCTATAATGGAAGAGTAAAGTGTCAAAATTTAACTAAACTCCAAATTAATCTAGTTTTCTACTGGATGAAAAAAAACTCAAATGACAATGATCTTATAGAAGATAGAGAGACAGCAAACTATTAGAATATTCAAAAAGGGATGGGAAATAGCTAAAAGACAAATATAATGAAGAGTGAGAACGGTATTTATTATGCTTCATTTAAGCAGAAGATTTAAGGCTGTTCTTCAATTTTTTTCATACAATATTGACATAATCTTTAAACCTCTCTCAAAGTAGTATTTCTTGGATTTCATGTTCTAATTGTTACATAATGACAAACAAACATATTGACGAAACATTCTTGATGTTTTTAAAAACTACTGAGAGTTTCAACGCATAATTTAAATGACAAATGTTTACTTTAAAAATTAAAATATGACAAAAGAAGATAGATGAGATATTTTGTTTAAAATAACAATATTTTGTAATTAGAAAAATAATTTACTAAACTGTATAACATTTAGCCTTCTCATACGGTATAATGTTGTATTATTTCTAACTTCGGAAGTTTTTGAGATAAATGTAAATAATATTTCGAATTTATCATGCTAGATACAGAGCTTTCCATCTTTCTTTAAAGCTCTTTAAAGTTTATATTCATAACGGCTGCTCTCACAAATAACGAAGAATGCAAAATATAAAATTTTCTTCCAAATTCCTTCGTAATTGTACATTATGAATATCAATCAACATAATACGAACAAGTTTGTTTTGTCATTATCTCTTCTTGAAAACTAATTTTTGCCTCATTTCAAAACGTCAGAGAAACTCGTATTTCATTGCCTTATGAATAACTCAGCTATTTCTATCTCCTTTTTCACTCTCATATTTATTCTCAGTCTTTAAAGAAATAAAAAGTTTTATAACAATTTTTATTTTTTTGAGTAATTATGCCATTAAATGAAAAGGACGATCTAGTTTTTGATAGTTTTTCAAAACTTAAATGACAAAACTTGAGGTAAATCACAGTGCTAAGCACAGATATTTTACTTCACGTCCTTAATTTACTCTATAATTAAGAATTATCTATTCTAACCGTGACACTGCAGATAATTTCATTATGTTTTTCCTTGCGAATGATGTCCCCAATTTTAATACCTTAGAAACGTTCACTGTAAGACACGGAAATCATTTAATTTACTTTTGTTTTTCTTCTTTAATTATATCTAATTAAATGCTTTCTCAAAGAGCAAAATTCTTCATTTTAAGCCCTAAAGGATTTTTAAATAAATAAAAGTGCACTAATTCTTCAGAAAATTATGTCTTTCGTCTTTATTATTATTTTATTTTTAGATTTTGTACGACAATAATTCTAGAGTTAATCTTCATGTGAAATGATGAAGAGTGGTATAACTTCTAACTTATGATGTTTAACCTAGAAATGTGCAGAAGTAAAGAAATCTAAGAGAGAAACATCCAAATTAGAATTACAAAAGATACTGAAAATAAACATTCTATGGTATAATGTATAATACTTTGATTACTTGCTAATTTTTATTATATTTTACAAATTTTTTAAACACTATGTTATTTTAATAATTTAATTCTTCTCAACTAAAATAGAAAGTTTTTTTTTTCCTCTATAAACATACAGCTGAGTAAAGAATGATCGGTATCGATTTGCGTAATTTACAATATTTCAGCCTTTTGGTGCCTTTTGGAAGTGTTTTATATCTGTTTGCATATTGATATATTATTAAATATACGAATTATTTGTACTAGTTGCATTGCTGACCTTTAAAACTGCTACTTCGTCAAGGAAATTCACAACAAACATGAAATTAAAAAAAGGTAGAACATGCTGGGATATGCAATGATGAACGCTTCATTGCTGCGCATATTGCAAGCAAATCATGACTCTTTGAAACGAAATCAAAAGAGGGATTGCAATTTCGCTTTCTTATTCAGAATCGCATTTATTCATTGTTTTCTGTCTTGGAAGTCGTATTATTACTTGTAGAAGAAAGAATTTGCACCAGCTCATCTCAAAATTCAGTCCCAGGAGAATGGCAGCCAACCGGGACTGCAGATTATCGCACCGCTGAGTTGCTGCTCGTATTTTTCGAGATATAGTGACTTTGATTAGATTTTCCAGCCAATGCATAAAGAAGGAACACACAGCACAATGTGCGGATCTAAACAGCTCCCCACACACCATTACTTAAGATGAAGGATACCTTATCTACATCTGTGTTAGGGGCTTTGCCAGAGAAATTAAGGACTATGTGTCAAAACGTCAGGCGCATGGGACAGTCTGTACAACAACACGGTGTTGAATAACCGTACAATACTGTGCGACGAGCTCTGCAATGCCGCGGATTGTTAGCAAGGAGACCATTTTTCCGGCTTCCTTTGATGATGCACAGCAAGAATCAGCATTTATAGAGATGCATCCAAGAACGCGCTGTATGCCTTAGTGGTGTAATGTGTTCGTTTCTAATGAATCTTGCTTTGCTTATATTACCATGATCGCGCTATCAGTGCTTAGAAGCATAGAGAAAACATTGTTAGAAGCTTGCATTCTTCATCATCCTATCGGCAAGCGCCTGAATTTCTTATATAGATTCCGTTGAGAACATCTTCCATTCGTCAATAACCAACATATTTTGTGCCTCGGTCAACAATTGTTACATTACTGAGATTTTTAATGCTCATATAGCTACTGGTTTCAATGCATATTTTCAGGCCCTCTGTCGCTCCATCTTTCAAAAGGAAAATAGGAAATCATATGTTGTCCACGTTGCCCTACTTTATATGTAGGGCACTTTATATGTACTTATATGTAGGGTTTTATATGTAAGGCTTTATATGTAGGACTTATAACTACTTTATATGTAGGGCAGCAATACTATTGTTGCCTTGGCAGGCACGTTCTCTATTTCTCACACCAGTTGCAAGCGTCTAATACCCAACTGAAGAGAGTTCGGATGGCAGAACCCATCAGGTAGTACGTACAAAAGATGAATTTTAGTCTTGAACTGAAGTTGTATGGATTGCAATACCCATAACTGCTGTTACATTCTGCTTATTATCGTTCCCCAGCTGCATAACTGCTGCTATTTTTGCCAGAGACGGATGCTTGGGGTAGTTTTGCGTGTTACGTTCTTCAAACAACCTAAAATGTTAATCAATTTATCTTTCTATAATAGAAGAATAAATTGATACATTATAATTATGTATTTGCATTATTCTGCTATTTTTCTTAATTGTGTAATAATTCTATGAGCAGAAATGTAATTTAATTCATTAAAAATATTGGAATCTTACGGTCTGAAATTTTCGAGTAGCTATTTTCAAATACGTTAAATAATTTTGGAATCCGTGGTGGCTATTTCCCACTCATACTAAAAATTATTTAAATTTTTTATACGTACTCCTTCTCATTGATGTTATTTTATACATTGTTATGCATTTTATGTGATAAATTTTAAAATAAGGTGATGAAAAATAGCAAAATAGGAAACAAATAAAGTGTTTGAATATACAGGGCGGGGAGCTTCTCGCTTACTGATTAACTGACACAAAAGTATAATATTGGATCTCAGATGAAGTGTAGTTTGTAATTAACGCAATAGCTTCACTTAACTTTATTTATTTAATTTTTACCACTAATAATTATCATTAGTTTTTGTTTATTGGAAGTGACAAAATCTTTTAGAATGAGCTAAAAATATGTGCATGTAGTAGTTTTATTAAAGAATGTTTATCGTTTAAAATGTTTTATTTAAGATTGTAGTAAATCTATTTTCAAACATAAATGGATACTTTAGAATAAATTTTTCAGTCTCTATATTCCATGACAGGCTAGTTTATTTAGTTTATTTTGACGAGTAAGCGAATATAAACACGCGTCGCAAAAGCTTGACATAACGTATGCATGCGCTTAGGGCAATCAATGCTGTAACAGAAGTAATTTTCAGAAGTTACATTTTTGCATGTAAAAAATTTAGTTACTACTATGCAGATTTAAATCTATGCATATATACTTATATACTATGAGACTTATCATAAACATCTAAATAATACTACATTATGTTTAAAAATTATGTTGTAAGTCATCAGCTTATTACAAACACTCATCAACTCCAAATCTTAAGAATACTGAGGGAAAATCTCTTTAAAAATACTACCATAATAAACTTTGAAATATTGCCTAGTAGAAATGACTTACATCACTTTAAAGCCATATGTGAGTGGTTTTATGAGCAATTCGTAATATGGTGACAAAAAAGACAAATTCACAGTAGAAAAAATCTTAGGGGATAAAAAAGAAGCAAAGCTCAAAACTCTAATTTATTAAAAAAAAAGTGTAATATCTGCTCAGTATTAAACTCCGCAGAGTAATATAATCTGGTAAAGAGAAAAATCTGAATAAAAATAAGTTTAATTTCCGCTGGTAATTGACGCATTAATAAAATACGTAGTGGTGAAGTACTGAAATTAACAGACTTCGTGATAAGAGAAAATGAAAAAAGTAATATAATTCCTCTTTTATGTTCCGATGAGAGAATGGAAAACATTATAAAGTTTCCGGCGGAAGTAATCTGCAATATCGTTTCTGAGGGAATTCTATGTACCGGTGACGCTTCATTTGCTCGCAAAGACGCATTCCTAGAAATTATACCCGGAATAGACTTTTCCTTCTTTTTTCGACGTAACGCTCTGATAAAGTGCGAAGGGCTTACTAGCCTTTTGGGAATGCGTCATCTAAATCTTACTGTAGTGGTTAGATTTACTATTGAAAGTTAGGAATATGGAAATTGGCCTCTACGATCAGGAGCCTTTTTTTTACAAACTTTTAATCCTTAGACATTGTTTCAATTAAATTACTTATATTATTTTAGTTTTGCAAACTAAAATAATTGCAAACTTTACATTTCCGCAAATTTAGTAAGAAAGTACTCCCTTCCCTCATAGCGTTGTTTTGCACATACTTAGTTTAAGAGGGCAATAAAAGAATTATAGATGAATTTTAATAAAATTTTGGAAAAAAATAAGCGATATTTTAAGTTTTATAACTACATAAATGTATATTGTTACGAATTTTGCACATACATCTTAGAACAGTTATATCTGAAATTGTTGTACTTTTCTGTGTAATGAATGTAACATAAGAAAAATTGAAAAAGAGACAAGCTATGCGGGAAAAATAAGAAGACGCAAGCAACTGCATTTAGCATTGAGTAACAGGGTATCTCGGTAATTTGGCGAGATATCGCCAAACTTGACAACATTTTGGTCCAGTCCCTGTATCATCGTAATAGGTACGGTAATTGAATAAATGTAATTGACCACTATGTTATCTGCAACCGTAATTCGACCTTCGTATTGCCTTTCAGTAATTTCGAGAAACAGAAAGTAATGTCTCGGAAGTGAAGCGTCTCGGAGGAAATATATAAGGTCGTATAGAGAGTATCTGCTCTTAGTTGTTGTTATTGTTGCGAGTTGTCAGTTCAGCGTGAGATTGGATTAGCTTTAGATGCCCTTTGTATTGTTTTGTGTTTAACGTTCTTAGCAGTTTGAAATGTAACTACTGATTGTACTGTGTGATACTGTGAATATTTATACAAATATTTCTGTGCTAAATTCAGAACACTGAAATATTTCTTTTGATAAAAATAAATTTTATTAATCTATAATAGGACCTGTGTGCATTCATTATATTACGAACCCGTACGGACGCAAATGTATCTTGCGAGAGCAATATTCTTCTTCGAATCTTTGACTCAAATATGAACGTGACCAAAATGAATGAAATTAAAAGATTACTTCAGTGAGCAATATGAAATTCTCATGCAGCAATGTAAGCTTAGCATCTTGCGAACTATAATGTCAATCAGCTCAGTAGAGAGTTGCGACTATTATCTCTTTAAAGCAGACATATGCTCTTTTGTAGGTATCGGCTACCAGTTTACAGACACTAATATATTCCTTAAAATGACTTACCAATACGGATATAATTCTAGAAATATGTAGCTCTCAATCTGTCTACCAGTCGAGCTTGTGAGAGGTATGGGTGACAGGCATCAACTTAGTTTGTCAGTTTCTCCAACAGACTTGGAAAAAAGAGTTACTAAACCTCAGAATTTCTTTTGCATACTCTAGAGTATTAAAATTTTCATTTATCACCATGCAGAAGTATTATTATATGGGGAAAATAGAATGTTATACCGGTTTTAAATTGACAACAAATTTTCGGTTATTTAAATAAATATAAAAGGATTTTTTTTAGCTTTGTAAGCACATTAATCAAAATAACTACTAATATATCTCCTTAATTTTATCTTTTATCGTTTAGTGTTTAAATCTTTTTAACTTTATAACCCATTTGTAAGTCCAGTGAGTTTTTGCATCAAAGACACTTTTTGAATGCACGAATTTACTTTTATTAAGTAATAATTACTTTCATTATTATATGCGCTTTCCTTTTTGAAAAATATTAAATTTGCATGGTTAAAAGTTATAGTTATAAAATATTAAATTTGCATGGTTAAAAGTTATAGTTATAAAATATTAAATTTGCATGGTTAAAAGTACCAAATATAAGTTGGTTTTAACTATTAGCTGAAGTCTATGATTCTCAGATCTTACACATGACCTTCTGGTGAAGTCTAATGGAGGTGAAACGTAGCCATATTTTGGTGACCTATGGTGAGAGCTGCTCTGGTGCACCATACGTAGCAGCTATACCTCCTTTGAAAACTGGTTATGATTTCGCCCATGTATTTTGTACTAAAGATGTTTATCCAGTTATAAAATCTTGTGGTCTAGAACTTATCGGGCACCTTTTCCTACGTAGTGCTAATTTCATTGAATAGGGAATGACGAATGAAGTATGCTGCAGTTTTACGTGCTGCTGGAGCAAGTTTTTGAGCAATATGAATGGATTTTGTGATTTTACTGCGGTATTACGTCAGTACGAAGGATTCTCAAGAATATTTTAGTGAAGGTTTTCATTAATTTATGTGTTGTTGCTGAAATTGCTTTACCGTTTTAAATTATCGTTTTTTTTTAATACAAGTAGAATTAAATTAGCTTTTCGTGTAATTTTTTTTTGGAATACAAAAGTAATCTCATTAAAAAAAAAGTTTTTTTTTTTTTTTTTTTTTTTTTTTTTTTTTTTTTTCTTTTGAATGATTTTTAAAACAACTTTAAAGTGTATTTTTTGAAGAAAATATTTTGATCGCTTGTTTCTGGCATTCAATGGAGTCGGGTTTTCCTTAATGGTAATGTGTACAGTTATATTTTTGTGAAATGAATATTTTACATCCATACAGTTGTTTTAATTCTCATGTGTATCCCTAAGAGTTATAGATACATAATAGACCTTCTATCCTTTTATATCATGCTTTGCTTTAGTATTGATATTTTTCATGCGTTTGCAATTAGAATCATATATAATTTCTAAATTTAATAGTCATGTAGCTTAAATAAAATCCTGCTGATGATTTTATAACTGAAAATACAGCAGCTATGCAAAAAAAATAACCACCTTTTTGGAAAACAAACCCTGTATTATGGTTTTTTAGATTGGAATCGCAGTTTCCTCTTTCCAATACAACTTCGGATTTACCAAAATATAACCATGTTGTTGTTGTTGCCGTTAAATTTGATACCCTTAATTGTGTCAACGATATCATTTTAAAACCTCCCGCTACTGTAAAATATGATACTCTAAAATGAAGACTGATTACAATATACTATTCTGAAAGCGAAGCGTCGAAAATTCGTACTCTGTTGCAAGGTCTTGAGCTTGGCGACCAACATTCTTCTCAGTTGTTGATTAATATGTGCGCTGAACAGGTGATACCGTAGGTCAAAGATGTCAAACTCGCGGCCCGCGGGCCGCATGCGGCCCACAACGAATATGTTTGTGGCCCGGCCAATATATCGGCAAATAATAATATATAATAAATAAAATAACATATCGACGAAGAAAAAAAATGAAATGTTTACTGCTAAGTAATTAACGATAATTTATTCAGTGTTGTTAGATTACTCACAGCGAGCTGACACACACACTACTTAAATTACAAATACGTGTGAGTAGCTTGCGTTCAGCTACCTTCGGCTTTTGGGGGACACGTGCACTCAGAGCTTGTACGCATCCCCCGATAGCCGAATGTGGCCGAACTCATGGTCTCAGTTTTCCAATCATAGTTTTGTGCGATATATCGGTGCATGCATGTGCATGCACTTTGCTTTATTATTAATTATTACTTAATTCATATTGTTGCAATGTTATTCATATTGCATTTAATACCTAATAAATAAATATCTCGTAATTGCTGTTGCCATCCACAAAAATCCAGATATTTATAGATGTTTTCAGTATATTCGAGAAGTTAATTATAAAGCTTATAAAAGCCGAGAACAAACAACTCATCTCAGTAGTAGCTGTAGTTCTAGAGAACTGTTTGTTTACTTAATGCTGTGATTGATTTGTAGCGATTTCGCTGTGAGATAGAATTAGTTTCTCTGTTTTGAATTGATTTTTGCTAAACGTTTGACATTTTGTGATATTGTTAGAATATTTTTGAAGAAATATTTCAGCATTTTGATTTATCTCTTGTGGAAAGAATAAATTTTTGTTAACTTTTTAACGTTAACCGTGTTTATTCCAGCCCTTTGTATTCAGTATGTCTATATCAAAACCAAGTGGTGGTAAAATTAAACGAAAAATCGCTGACAAACATAGAATATTCCAAGAAAAATGGGAATTAGAATATTTTTGCTGTGAAATAAAAGATAAAATAATCTGCTTGATATGTAATAATACTATTAATGTATCAAAGTTATATAATATTAAACCTCATTACGAACAACACAAATCGAAATATAACAATTACGAAGGATTAATGAGAGAAGAAAAGTTGAAAGAGCTCAAGTTAGGAGTGAAAAAGCAACAGTCCATGTTTAGTAAAGTATTGCAAGAAAGTGAAGCGGCGGTACATGCAAGCTACGTCTTGTCCAAGTTGATAGCTAAACATTCGAAGCATTTTACTGACGGTGATTTCATTAAGGAATGCCTAATGAAAGCTGGAGAAATTGTTTGTCCTGGAAATGTGAAGGCTTTTCAATCAATTTCATTGTCTAGAAATACAGTTGCGGAAAGAGTTAGTGATTTAGCCGCGAATTTTAGTGATCAGATCAAAGCAATATCATCTAGTTTCGAAAGTTTCTCCATTGCCTGTGACGAGAGCACGGACATTAGTTGCAAAGCTCAATTAGCAGTGTTTCTTAGTTCTTGTGACAAGAATTTTAACATTTTTGACGAATTGCTGGAACTAATACCGACGCCTGATACTACCACAGGAGAAGATATATTTACTTGTGTTTTTGGACTTCTGCAGAAATACAATCTACCTTTGGCAAAATTAAATTCTGTAGCTACAGATGGCGCTCCATCAATGACCGGGAAAAACAAGGGCTTCGTAGCATTACTAAGAAAAAAACTTAGTGAAATTCACGGTTCAAACATTCATCATATGCATTGTATTATACATCAAGAAGTTCTATGCACGAAAGTAATAAATACGGAGAATGTTTTCTCATATATAAAAAAAGTTATAAATTTTATAAGATCTCGAGATTTAAATCAGCGTCAATTAACTGCTTTCTTAAGTTAGTTAGTGAATATTCGGGTTTGTCCTAGTATACCGAGGTACGTTGGTTATCTTGCTCCAAGATTCTCAAACAATTCTGGGATTTGAAAGAAGAAATATGTCAGTTTTTAAAAACGAAAAATCAAGACGTAAGTTTGTTTTACGATCGAATATGGATACAAGATTTATCTTTCTTGGTTGATATAACCAGACACTTAACCGATTTAAATTTATCGTTACAAGGAAAAGATCATATCATTACGAACATGTTTGACATAATTAAAGCATTCAAATGTCAACTAGTTCTTTGGTAAAAACAACTTAAAAATGAAGATTTGACGCACTTCCCGACGTGCAGTCTGAATAAATCAAGTTTAGATGATACTTGTTCGTATCAAACGTACGCAGAAAAAATTGCAAATTTAACAACTGAATTTGAAACGAGGTTTAATGATTTTAGTTCCCTCGAAGACATTTTTTTTTTTTTTTTTTTTTTTTTTTTTTGTTTTCTACGATTTTCTCAATAAGTATTGACTCAGTACCCAGCCATATGCAAATGGAGGTGATCGAGATTCAATGCAACTCAAATTTGAAAGCAAAATTCATTGAAGTGGGCGTGCCTGAATTTTACAAATATTTACCAGCCAGGTTTGAAAATACTCAAAAATTCGCATTTGAAATTATTTCCATGTTCGGTAGCACTTATCGGTGCGAGCAGTTATTTTCAGTCGTGAAAGGTAATAAGTCTCCTATTAGAAACCGTATTAATGATGCTCACCTTGGGTCAGCGTTGAAAGTTATCACTGCAAACAAAATTTCTCCCGAAATAGGAAAGATAATAGCAGAGAAGAGATGTCAAGTATCAGGCCGTAAACATTAAATTTTTCTTGTTCTTTTCTATATAAATATATATATATATATGTTTATTGTTGTATTATTCGAAATAAATCTACGTTTCTATGAATATTGATTTTTTTTTGCGGCCCGCCTATAGTTAAACCTTGTTTGTTTGGCCCAAATGTACCTATGAGTTTGACATCCCTGCCGTAGGTGAATCCTTGTTAAAATCCTTGTATGTCTCAAGCCTCCCCAATAATACTCAATCTATTTTAGCTGCTCTCAATGAAGATGATTTGAATACGTTGGCTATGATCACTAATAAGATTACTGAATTAGCCTCTCATTCTTATGTAAATAAGGCTATCGTGACCCCTGAGCAAAGTGAATATCCTACTACTAGTTCGAAACTCCAGGTAGTGCAAACTGGTGGATAACCTGAGCCTTGGGACGTAATTCTCGCAGTCCTAAGCGCAATTTTCAGCATTCGCACCGGCACAGTAGATCCCTCGCTCTCACCTAATCGTCATAAAAAACGAACAGTCGAACTTTGTTTCTATCACGTAAATTTTTGCGAGCGCACAAGGAAATGTCAGTCGCCATGTTCCTTTCGTAAAAAGGGAAATGTCAAATTAAATATTTAATTGATACTGGGACGGATGTATCGGTATTACCAAAAACGTACGCTCAATGTCTTAGGCCTTTTCGGGATTTGGTTTAGTTCGCCGCAATGAAGCTATGATTCTCGCATTTGGCACTAAACGTCTTAGTTGGATCTAAATTTATGTCACACCTTTACTTAATAGTAAATCAGGCAATCATGGGTGCTGATTTTCTTAAGACATATGCGTTAATTGTTGACATTGCTAATAATGGCCTTTTCTATTCCGGGACTAGTGTGTCATCGCGTGGCAAACTCTTTAAGAGTTCATTTGATTTACGCATTTTTGTACTTCTTGGTGACTCTGAATATGATAAATTACTAGCTGAGTATGCTAAGCTCACTATTCCTTCTTATGTAACCAACAATAATCAAACTTCAGTAATTTTCCAGTATACTGAGACTAAAGGCCCCCCTGTGTTTTCTAAACCTCGCCGTTTGTCGCCGGATTCACACCAGGCGGCACGACAGGAGTTTGAGTACCTCATGACACAGGGAATCATTCGGCCGTTCAAAAGTTCTTAGGCCAGCCCTCTTTACATGATCCGTAAGGCTAATGATGACTGGCGTGCTTGCAGTGACAATCACCGAAGAAATGCTGTGACTAGATCTGACCGGTATCCCGTACCGCGTATTAAGAACTGCACACATTTTTTTTCTTTTTTTTAAATACTTTTCGACATTTCATTTTGCTAGGAAGTATCATAAAATCCCTGTTAACGCACACGATGTGCCGAAAACAACTGTTGCTACGTCAGTTGGATTATTTGAGTTCCTTAAAACCCCGTTTGGTTTGCAAAACGCAGGGCAAACATCCAAAGATTTATTTACTTTCCGGCTTTTGTATTCCTTACATTGCTGATTTTACTTGTGGATTCAGCAAATTAAGACGAGCACCAGAGCCACTTCCGTTTGATGTTTGATAAATTTCAAAAAAGATTGCAAATTATTTATTATTTATTCATGAAATACTTTCTGGCTTAGAATTCTTATGTTCCTTATTTTGATGATACTGTACTTGCGTCTTCAAGCAAAGACGAGCACGACAGTCACTTTCGTTTGGATTTCAACAGATTGCAAAAATATGGGTTAAAATTGAATCCTTCTAAATCTAATCTGGAAAAGTCATCGGTATCATTTCTTGGCTATTTAAGGTGTTCGGTGTCTTCCTGAAAATTCTGCAGTAATTTCTAACTTCCTTAAGGGGTTTCATACACCTTAAAATCTCAAAAAAAGTGATTTTTCAAATTTTGGCTCATTTTAAAGCTAATTTTTTTCTGCTTATTTTGACACCACTCCCAACGATATAACTGCAATAGTTTTTCCCCTATGACCAAATATATAAAATCAGTCAGGCGACATTTTGTTGATTTAAAGGGCTGGCGCAGCTGGCGTCAGCAATGAGGCTGTCTGTTTGGGTTTCAAGGGCTATCAACACGGATTTTTTGTAAACATTTTTTGCACAACTTAACTCGTTTTATAATTTGTATTTTTGCTTGAGTTTTTTCTAAGCTGTGTGTTGAAATCTTACTCCAGCTTTGGATTAGCGTGAAGCGTGATTGTTTGCAAGCTCTTTTGCGATTTCTAAATTTCTTTTGACTTTTTTTGAAGGTGTTTTTATTATAACATTGCAGTTTTTGTTTAGTATTTTTATCACCTGATAATTATGGAAAATTATGTGGAAGATGTAAAAAATAAAAGATCTTCTGGTACTCGACCAAAGAAAGGAAAGTTCCAGGGAAATAAGCATAATGTTACAATGAATAAGAAGTGTGGTGTCAGTTCTTCGTTTAAAAAATTAAATAGTGACACTGTTTTGTCACCAAGAGATAAAGATAATTTAGAGCCTAATTTTAGTGGTTATAGACTATTTGATTTGGATATCCTATTTCAATTTATTGAAAATAATTTATGTTGTAAAATTTGTAAAGGTAATGTTCATTTAAGTGTACTATTTCATCATGGTTTAAACTCAAAATTTGAGTTACTATGCTCAAAGTGTTCATGTAAAAGAACTTTCAGAAACTCTAATATGTTGGGTGTCCGAAAAAATATATCAGAGCTAAACAGAAATTTTACGTATGCAATGCGAACTCTTGGTCAAGGGAAAGCTGCTATGCAGAAATTCTACTGCGTTATGGATCTCCCTCCTGTGATTGCACATCGTTCCTATAATATGCATGTAAAGCATATTCTGTCTGCGACAACACATGCTGCGGAAAGATCAATGAAGAAAGCTGCGCAAACAGAAGCAGTTCTTTCAAATTCGTCGTTAAATGTGACTGTAAGTGGAGAAGGTACGTGGAAGACTCGAGGACATACGTCTTTGGTTGGAGTCTGTTCCGTAATAGGGTCAGAAAGCAACAAAGTAATCGATACAGAAGTAATGTCTTTATATTGCAAAGGTTGCGAGTCATTTCAAGGAAATGCGTAAGTGAACACAAGGCCTGTTTGAAGAATCATGTTGGTTCTTCAGGAAAAATGGAAGTGAATGGAATGATAAACAATTTTCACGTTCCATGGAAAAAAGAGGTGTAAAATATACTTCTTATATTGGTGACGGTGGTGCAAAAACTTTTGCAGGTATAACTGACGCCAAACCATATGGTTCATTAAATATAGAAAGAATTGAGTGTGTTGGGCATATTCAAGAACGAATGGGAACAAGGCTACGCAAATTAAAACTTGAAAGAAAAAAAGTAAAATTAAATGACGGTAAACCTCTTTCTGGGAAAGGGAGACTAACAGATAAGTTAATAAATGAAATAACTTCGTATTATGGTAATGCGATTAGAGAATATAATGAGTCTGTTAGTGATATGAGAAAAGCCATTTGGGCAATTTACTACCACAAAATATCGAGTGGTGAAAAGCCGATTCATGACCTTTGTCCTACAAATGAAACCACATGGTTCAAATACAATAAAGCTAAGCAAAATAAAACTGATTATAAGTATATAAACTCTGTACCAGTCACTGTAATGGAGGCAATAAAGCTAGTTTTTATAGATTTGTCACAACCTTCGTTATTGAGACTTTGCCTTGGCGTCAAAACACAAAATAATAATGAATCATTTAATTCTTTAATTTGGAAATTTTGTCCAAAGACATGTGGTGCTGGTAGTAGGATAGTTCAAATTGCTGTAAATGAAGCAGTAATTGCTTTTAACGAAGGGTCTGTTGGTAGACATTCTGTAATGAATGAGCTACAGCTTTTTATAAGTAAGTTTTCTATTGAAGGATTTTTACAAATTGATAACAAGAGAATAGATAACGCAGAAAAGAAATGCTTGTCAGAAACAAAAGAACAGCGTAAACTTAAAAGGCAGCAAAAAATGTCAGAAGTGCAGGCCTCCATAAAAAATGATGGGGATGTTTATTGTGCTGGTGGGTTTTAATTTGTAAATGAAATTTTAGCAGTTTAGCGTACAATTTGAAGTAAGTCGTAAAAGGTTTTTTCACCCATGTTAAATAATATATATATTATACTATATAATACAAATCATATGCTTAAATGCTTGAGTTTATTTAACTAAAGTGGTTATATAAAAATAAATTATTTGTGCAAATATGCTACATGTATTTTAATATACGACTATCATTCTGTCATGGTAATGTATATAGTAAGGTAAATTTAACGTGTTTCATACTAACAAAAGCTTATGCAATTTATTAGGATTTATACTTTTTAAATATATTTTGAAAATAAATATACTATGCACTTTATTATTAGAAAGTTATATACTGAAGTATTTGCATTAAAACTCAAATTTCTTAAAATACGGTTTTTCGCAGTTGTATACATAGCATTTAAAGTATGCTAAAGTTACCCTGTGGAAGAACTATTAAATGATTTATATGTTTGATATACAATAATACATTACAGAGAACTTTACCTGAAACATTTGCCTATAAGTAAGTTCCAATTTGTAAGGAAGTTTTAGTTGTATCATTCTTAGTCGATATGTTATACTTCGATGAATGTAGCAGTTTAGCATACAATTTCAAATAAGTCGTAAAGGGTTTTTTCCCACCTACGTTTAAACAATATTGCATAATATGATACATATCATATGCTTAAATGCTTGAAAGTATTTAACTCAAGTGGTTATGTAAAAATAAATTATTTGTGCAAATATGCTACACGTATTTTAATACACGGCTATCATTCTGTCATGGTATTGTATATAGTATGGTAATTTTAATGTGTTTCATATTGACAAAAGCTTATGCAATTTATTAGGATTTATACGTTTTAAATATATCATTTTGAAAATAAATATACTATGCACTTTATTATTAGAAAGTTGTATACTGAAGTATTTGCATCAAAACTCGATTTTCTTAAAATACGTTTTTTCGCAGTTGTATACATAGCATTTAAAGTATGCTAAAGTTACCCTGTGGAAGAACTATTAAATGATTTATATGTTTGATATACAATAATACATTACAGAGAACTTTACCTGAAACATTTGCCTATAAGTAAGTTCCAATTTGTAAGAAAAATTTTAGTTGTATCATTGATTGCGTAGAAGTTTCAAATCATTTTTAGTTGATATGTTATACTTTGATGAATGTAGCTTATTTTACATTAATTATGCTTATACCAACTATTGGAAATTGTATAATATTACAATATCACTCAGAAAATAAGTATTTTATTCATTTCATAACAAGAAAAGTATTTTTAAAAATATTTACATTAAAACTTGATTATCTCAAAACGTGAATTTTCACTTTTGCGCGCATGATATTTTAAAAACGGTTCTTGGTACACACTTGAAATTTGATGGACTTCTTTATATGAGTATTATCATCTAACTGAACCAAAAATATGTTGAATATTTTAATAGTCACAAATTTTATGCATGGAAATATTAAAATTCTTTTATTAAAATGTATTGTATAAATTGAGTTCTAAATAAAATGAGAATTTAACATGAAATTCTTAAGATTTTTGGTTCACAGTAGTCTTTAGATACTATACAAGCTATATATTAACTATGAAGTTAAAATATATAACAGAATGTTTTAAATTGTGCGTGCAAGGTGGGAGTATTACGTGAACATATAAAAAATTACCTCACAAAGAAGATTAAATTATAAAAATATTTGTGGCAACACAAACTATTTGCTTACTAATTCACAAAGCAGCTGTGCTATATAGTCAGCTGTAAAAACCTGGAAGTAATTGCTTTAAAAATAAATAAGCTATCTCAATTCTTACAACAGTATCATATTCAGAGATTTTGAGGGTTTTAAGGTGTACGAGCCCCCTTAATCCTGTAATAATGTCTGAATTAAAGAGGTTCGTGGCAATGTTTATTTTTTATTGATGAATTTTGCCTAAGGCAGCTACTACCCAAGATCTGCTTTATTCTTTTCTAAAACATTCCAAGAGGAATGGAACACATCCCGTTCTTTGGACACCAGGAATAACTGTAGCCTTTGAAAAATACAAAATTATCTAAGAAATTCAGTAACATTTATTTACCATGCCCTGGTAAGCAATTATGATTGATGGCCAGTACCTCAGATGTGGCTATTGGAGCCGTTTTGCACTTGCGACGCTAAAATGGCTTTCAACCTTGGATCTTTTCTTCCTAAAACTGGTGCAACTAAAACTAAATGCAGAACATACGAATGAGAACTACTCGCATCTGTCGCATCTGTTGCGTATTTTCACCAAAACCTTGACGAACAAATTTTTGCAATATGTACAGATCATCGCCCTCAAATATTACTGTTTACAAAAAATTCAGATTTTGCATCAACAGGCAGATTAGGCATATGAATTAGTATATTTCCCAATTCAGTACCGACGTACAATATGTTCTTGGAGCAGTCAATACTGTGGCAGGTTGATTATCACGAATTGCTGTTATTAATAAGCTGTATGTAACAGGTTTTGAGAAGATTGCTGAATTTCAACATAATGATCTTGAAAAGAATCATCTGCTGTCCACTGAAATTATCTCGTTAAAACTGAAAAGGATAGATTGTCCTTGAAGTGAAACAGACATTATAACGTAGCGCGTGTTATGTCCTTTTGTTCTCAGCCAAATCCAGAGATAAGTATTTGAACTTGCTCATGAACTTTCTCAGCCAGATGTGCGACGGAGAAAAAGACTGATTCTTTTTTGTTTTGTTTGGCCTTCTTTGTTAGAGGATTTCATTACTTGTACTCGTGCTTGCATCGACTGCCAGAAGTCCAGAAGTTACATCATACTCATAATCCGTTTCAGTCCTTCGCTGTGTCAAGTCAATGTTTTCAGCATGTACATTTGGATATAGTCGGGCCCCTTTTCACCCTCGGAAGGATACTCCTACCTTTAAACGCAAATCGATCGACTCTCCCGTAGGTCTAAATCAATACCAATGAAAGATTATTTGGGCAGAAACTGTCGCTCGAACGTTTTTCATCCATTAGATTGCTACGTTTAGAGTTATCACCACCATAAATACCGATCATGGCTAACGATTTGAATCACGTATGTTCACTATTCTTAATAAACTTCTTCGCGTTCACCAAGTTTCGCTGCAGGGTGGTGTGGGGTAGCCACACCACCCTGCAGCGAAACTTGAGAAATTTCACCGGTCACTGAAACAGGCCAAATTTGATTTGCCAAAATAACTTCCAGGGAACGGTGAGTCTTCCAGTTGTACTTCCAGATATACTTCTCGGTCTTCGATCAATATACAAAGAAGGTCTGGGTGGATATTGCTCGGATGTAGTCCACAGAACTACTATTCTTTCCAATCAGATAAGAATACAATGCAAAGAGAGCTGTGTCACCAGTATCAACATCAGCTCATATTAACAATAAGTATTTCGAGCACCTAGCTTTGGATTTACGCAGTCGGGTGTTTGGACGCCCGATGCACTGAAACCGCCATTGTCTCACCCATATGATACTCATTTAAAGTAATAAAAAGGTTTCATAAAAATTTACACTTCTTATTAAGAAAAAGGAATCGATGATTGACACTGATTTTCTGAAACAAGCGTTTTTAGGTTCAACAGTCCATCAGCAGTTTCAGTTCCTGAACAGGCTTTTATAGTAAATCCATCGGGCACCACGCTTGAAATACCTGTGCTTTCTAACCAAAACACCACCAATACTAAATAGTTCTGGCAAAAGGGTCAAGTTTAATCCGAGGTATGTCTGAACCTTTGGTGCCTCCAGCACGTGGAAGGGGGAGTCCTATGGCGGAAATCTTTATTGCAGTGAATAGTAACATTCATCTTTGCTGCACAAAATACATACGTGCTAGCCATAGCAAGTGGATAAAAACCTGAACTTTCCGAGTCCTACTACTTATTTCTCACTTTTTTATGCCCGTTCATGGCCGATGTCTGACTTCGACTCGTGTGTGTATTAATGTTTAAATATTTAACCTCTTGCGATATGTGCTTTCCTTTTCTTAATGTTAAATAAAGTTGGTTTCTAACTATTCACAGAAATCTGTATTCTTAAGTCTTCCTAAAGATCTTCTGATAGAGATTAATGGAAATAAAACATCGTCACATGACCAAATGTGTTCGAGTCTTAGCTGACTGAAAGATAAATTGCTTCCACCTTAAAAAGGATCTTGTCTCTGTTTCTCAAAATTTCCGCATCAGTAGATTGCAATCACACATTTAACATCTTCGAAAACGAAATAAAATCAATCTTTCAATTTCTCTATCTTCTAAAATGTTTTTCTCGTTCTTTCTTTGATAATTTCCAAAACCGAAATGATTTGAAATTTCATTATTTATATGCCAAGCGAGTAATGTTATTAATAATTGCCTTTAAAATTTATGTAAATTTAAATAAAGAATTATAAATTACCATCATAGTTAAACTTTACTAAAAGAGCAAAAATTAATCCTCTCTTTCTCTCACCCCATCCAACAAAAAGAAAGAAAAAGAAATGTTGGTTCACAACAATGTTTTAAGAAGAACTGTTTCTAATTGTACAGAATTCGTTAAATCTAATTAATTGTTTATTAGCAAAATACTTCTGATTCAAAAAGTAAATTTTGTATTTTTAAAAGGATAGAATTTGCAAGGAAATTTGCCACCAACTCTGATTGAAATAAATCTAAGCTAAAATTTAAATCACTCCTGTAATTTCTTTCGAGCCTTAAGGAGAAATCGGAAGTCTCAGAAAAGAATCTGCCATTTATCTTTGCCATAATTCTTAATTACTATCGCTTTAGTAAAACTCTTTCAAGTCAGCTCTCTCAAGAATCACATTAACATAAATGAAAACGAAACACCGGGTGAATACAAAACTACTCACAAAATATTATATTTATGTGACTAATTACAACCTTACACTAAAATTCTAATACAATCCTATGTAGATATACTTATGATCACTAGTTTATCAAACACTGCCAGCATAATACTGTAACTTGAGCAATGCATTAATCCCAAGCAAAATAAGGGCAGTCAAGGGAGAAATAACAACATACTTGTGAAATCCAAACCTAAACTTTAACTAGGGCTTAAACTTTAACTAGGACCTGCATTTTAACTAGACTTGTACCTAAACTTTAACTCTTAGCAAACACTTAATTGCAAAGAGGCTTTTGTAATATCTATTGTGACGCCAAACTTCTTTTCTCTAAATCACAGTACTGAAATTAACTCAATAAGATTTGGACCACACTGCAAACACTGGTTTAAGGAAGGATGTCTTTGCAACTTTGGTGAACCGTCAAATACTGGGTGAATGAGAGCTGAACTGCTGGTTTCTTTTCCGATAGGTTGGCAATGTAAGTAGTTTCCATACAAAATCATCAAGCTTCTGTTATGTATTAATCGTTATATTTTTTTTAAGCTTAAGTTGTTTTGCTTATTTCACTTTTGATTTGTAATTGAAGTTCTAATTTTTTTATTGTTGTTTAAAGTGGGTTGTAAGTTTAAATTGTAACTTTTGTGAACTTTAAGTTTTGGTTAGATTGTTTTTATAAGTTCTGAGTTGAAGTTGTTTAATTTTAATTTGAGTTTAGGGACTTAAGATTTTTGTTTTTGTTCTAGTTGTTTTGACCCTTAAGGTTGTTTAACTTTTAACTTTAATTTTTTTTTTATTTTAAAACTTTGTTGTTGCACCTTTGTGTGTTAATTTTTTTTTCTTAACTTTGAGTAATTTAATTGGTATCCCTCTTTCTTTTAACGTTAAACGAATACATACTTTCTGACTGGCGGTAGAAGAAAAATAATTTGATTCTATTTGTATTTCTTTTGGATAAATTGTGTTTAGTCTCAATTGGTGGCTGAGGAAACAATTATTACAGTGCTGACATTTTTATTATGTATTATAATGTGTAATTAGTAGCTTCATTTTTTTTAAATTACCAAAGTCATTTTGTATTAACTTAGTTCAGAGATTTTCACCCCTTGCCCTTTTTCCTTCAGCGGAAATTCTTATCAGCAGTTGTACTGCACCCCAAAATTCCTTTCTGCTAAGCGTTCCACCATGTGTGGGGGGCGAAATGCTTGATAGTTTTACCATCTGGGTTTCACGAAAAAGGGACCCTGTTTTGCTGGACCAGGCTAGCAGGGTGATGTTCTACAGCATACTTATGGTGGGGGAAAATATACGTTGAGACGGAAGATCTGCATTATCGACTGGGACCCTGGAGCAAGGCTAGTTTCTTCCCCCTTGTTTCCGCCTGCAGTTGTGATGACACATTGGTGTGGCCTCGGAAGTTGAACGATGGAATGGATGGAATGGCGAGAAACGGCTCCTTTTGGTAGTCGGGAAACCCTTTTCCCGTGAAGATCCAGAGTGTGGGTTGCCTTTTTTGGCTTCCTGCTAGTCACCATCTACGCCAAGTTTTCAAAAAAACGCGCCAGCTACTAAAACGGCTGCGCAGTGTTTTCGAGAGGCTTTTTTCGAGAGACGGGGACAGTGACGGAGACGACAGAAGAGAGACGGAAAAAAAAAAGAGAAATTTCACGAGAACTTATAAGATGTCAACTTGGACGAGCAGCTCGGAGGTGAGCCTCATCTTAGACGTAGCCACGTAAATTAACCAACACCGAAGAGAGGCTGCAACACCTATATTTCTAAAATCCTAAAATTTACGCTATCATGATGGCCTGTGGAGGGAAGACCTGTGTCCTGCTGGTTGGAAGCAGTAATAGGAGGGAAGCCTGGCCTCCGAAACAATAGCTTGGTTGAGTCTCGTCAATCTAACCCCTTTTGTTTTCTCATTTCAGATACTATCCCAAGTTTTTTGGGGAGAAGTAATGTTCGATAACAAAACTCAAATGTAATGATGGATCCCAAATATGTAAAAGAAGGGTATGTCATCCTTTTCTGTTGTTTCAAATTAGTTCATTAATTGAACCATCCACCACGTTTAATTGTAATGTTTAGTGAGGTCATGACTCTCTTTTGTGTTTTGTAATCATAATATTTTCCTACCTTAAATAAACGTAAGTTGATTTTATTCACCTGTTTGTATTTATTGTAATTATCTTTTACACTGGACCTTAAACATAGAATGGGTTTTGTTTAACACAACGCAACATCTTGGAATTTAAAATTGGTTACTTATTTTGCATTTATGTTTCACTATGACTGCTCACAATACTTAGTATGTTATTGTTACAGTATTGATTGATATGTTCAGTTAAGTGTCTTATACACACAGTTTTTTACCGCATAACACAGAATGAACTTTTGCTCTAGATGTTTCACAGATATGGTGTTCATTGTAATTATTAAGTATGAATTTATGTTGTTTGTATAACACCTTGAATTCCTCATGAAGCCATTCCCGAAAGGCATTGGTGTATCCGTCATAGAAGTTATTCTGCAAGTGTTTTGCAAATTCCAGTCTTTTCTTCTGGGCGAGGTTAAAGTTATCGAGCAAAAACGTATCAACAGCCCACTGCAAACAAACTCCGTAATCATTCTCGATAAAATTTCGCAGTTTCTAAGACATAATTTCATATATATTGACTTTTTCTCCATGGGATCCTTGATTCCAATGACATGTAACTTCAACGGATCAGAAATTTCCATTTTTTCCATAAACAATGATGTTTCCGTCATTGCAAAGTTTCCTCTTACAAATTTGTCTAGATTTGACACGTTTGTTGTTATTTCTCACTTTACCACTCTTAGTTTGGTTGTGATCAATGTATTTCTCAATTTATAGTATGCTGGCAGTCTTTGAATAATTTTTATTATATGTGTTTAGGATTATATTAAAGTTTTACTCTAAGTATGTAAATGTAGTATTAATTTGCGAGAGTAAACTTCCATGTATAATATCTTGATTCAAGACTTCAAAATTACAAGTGAAACTCCCATTTACATGCTTTATTATGTAACAGCTATGCATATCTTCCTTATTAGAAGCACCACCATGACTATTTATAGGATATTTCATCTCTTCTGCAAACCTTCGTGAGCCAATAGGACATAGCACGGGACTATTCTGTTTCTCTCCCCAGAGATAATGTTACCTTTAAAAGTCTGAAGTAATGTGTCAGTGTTTGTTCTTCTATTTGATATTTTAACGTAATTTTCAGGAGACTTTTCATCTTCCTTCTTTTGAGTAGATTAGTAGCAAGTTTGCGGTTGATCGCACATCAAGGGAACATGTTTTTTACTACAAGTGACACATTTTTAAAACATGCGACACTTTCTTGAATGACCAGGAAAAGGCACGCAAAAAAAGCATTTCTCATACTTAACTAATCTTCTGCCTTTTCTCTAATGTCAGTTTTTGTTAATCAAAAATTCGTTAAATTTTTACAAAATATGAAATCGATAATAAAACAAATTTCTAATTCCAAATTAGGGCCACCGGATGCCTATATTCGGTGGAAAATTACGTTATTCAAAATTTGATAGCTCTAGGTACCGTTGTTTTATCACAATGTGAGAAACATGCATACATTTATACAGATTCTTCATTGTTTAATTTCTTTAAATATAACACAGGGCAGTAATATTTGGTGGCAACAATTTGAAAAGTGAACCGCCAGTTAAAGTTTTCAACGCAAAATGCCAAAACAAAATTAATATCAATTCTGGGCTATCGCCCTTTGGGCTAAAAACGCTCTTTGGCGTAATGTAAAATCTGAGAGTTTTCAGATCTTTTTTTATTAATAATTTATTTTAAGTTTATTTTTATAAGCAAATGGTATAAGTTATTAAATATTTATAATATGCATATATTAAATATACATATACATACATATATTTACTGTTTAGGTGTTCAAATGAATTTTTATTACGGAAGTTTAATATATAATCAGGATCCCATATCGGAGATTTATAGTGCAACGTATTTTAAATCTGCTTGTCATAAGGCAACGTTCCCGACCGACGTTCGTGCAGTTTTCTGTCTCCTGCCTTTTGCAATTCCTATAATTTTCTCGTCTGAGATATTAATGTGGTTTCAGTTAATTACCTGCATTAATTGTCTCATTTCACGTAAGCAGGAACTTTAGAGTTTAACTCTTAGTTTAAGCATTCTAATTACTATAGTCTCAGCAATGTGTATTTGTGTCACTTCCTGTAATTGCGACAATGTCTCGATGTCTTGTGACGCACTGCGTAAAAATATTTCTTTCAGATTGAGAAGCTTAGGTTAAAAATCTTTGTAGAAATGCATTTTAGAGCAATTATTTTACAAGAAATTACTTTTTAAAAGTAAAATTAAATACTTTTTTCTTTTATACAGGATTAATTTTTATAGTATCTATATCCTCGAAAAGGACTCAGTTTTCTGTTGGAGAAAAGAGGGTTTCTTTTGACCCTAAAGAAATTCGATTTAATTTTCTTCAAAATCTTTTCAACTTGCACTGTTGAAAAGGTCTCTCTATCTTATTTTACGATTGTAATAATATTACACATCAAGAATCAAAATTTAAGAAAGTTAAGCTTTTATCCACTTTTATAGATATCGCTTTTATGATATAGCTTAGTTTGTCATTTCTGGGTACATGTTCCAGCCTCTGTTGTTCAGCATCCAGTCTTAAGTGCTATGTAAGACCAATCTACATAATCGGTCAGCTATGTTTATCTATTATATAAGTAAGACTCAAGTATTAATATAAATTTTGAACCAGGCATTCAGATCATAGCATTATAAAGCATAATTAAGATTTTTAGAAATAATGACAGGCTTTCACCTCGACGTCTTACTTTAAAAATATATTTCATTTAGATTTAATTAAAACTTACGAGTAGGATATTTTTATTTAAAATATACGAAGTTTAAATTTATAAAAGAGCGAAATTTAGAAAACATTTTTGTCCACTGCTCTAGATTTGAGGTATTTAAAAGAATTTCTTACAATAGAAAAATGACCTGCTGCGCTGGAAGTATTTATTTTCTTCATGGGCTTCTGATAAAAGTTTCAACATACTTCTTTCTCATTAAGGGGATTCTAACTAGACAGCAACTATGCTATCAATCTTCCTGCTTTGCAGTGTTAACCTTTCCCTTGTACATTTTACGTTAGTACGGACACGTTTCAAGTTGGCGAAAACTTTCATTGATCAGTTTAGGAAGATCAGATTTAATCTAGTTCCGTAAGATAAGAAAAAATGAAATATTGGAAGTTATGTTTGCGTATATAGCAATCGCTATGTTATTGCTATATTAATGATTTTATTGTTATGTTATTGATGTTATTATGTAACCAAATTATGTAATGTTTCCTTATTATTATTTTTATTATGTAAGTATTGAAATATTTATAATAACGGTGCAGCTGCTTGGTTTCCTGTCCTGTCCTGTTTGCATACAGAATAGTACATAAACAGTTTCATAAACGTGACAAACTTTTTAAGTCCTGGGCACTGAACCTTTGAGCTAATCTATCCAGTAGTGATGAAACTAGTTCAAATCCAAATTTCAGAGCTAATGAGTTTTTCGAAGCTAATTTTGGAGCCAAGATTCCAGAGAAAGACGCATCAGTAACATGAAATAAAATTCCAAAGTGGTTGAAAAAAAATAATTTTTCTCCTTTATATCGCAAATAAAGACGTCACCTGAAACATATAACTTTACCAAAGTTAAAAATTTATTATTTCCTTAGTAGAAAAATGTAAATCTTTTTTTAATTAAAAATATACTTATTAATGCATTTCAGAGCGATTTAAGACTGATAATCAGCCTGCACTCATTTCTTGCGTTATGTAGAGTTCTAAAAAGGAAGAGTAGTAAGATAAGGCTTTCCTAATTTGTCTAATTGATCTAATATTATAATAGAATTTTGCTGGCTAAATATCAGCTTGCGTGATAATCATCTTCATTTAATAATTTTAACAACAAAAACAAATTATCTTCTAATACAAATTCTTTTCTTAGAAAGAATAATGCATTCGCAAATTAAGTGCATTATTATTATAGTTATTATTTATTTAACTTTATATCAATGGTGCAGAAGGCTTTTCCTTATCTATTAAGCTAAAGTATTATCCATTAAACCAAATTACATGCTAGGGTATTTATATTTATTTTAATTATTTAAAGTTTGAGTTTAAAGTTCAACTTTATTTCAATAGTGCAGAAGATTGCCTTATTTATTAAGCCAAAGTGTTATCCATTAAGCCAAATTACATTGTAGAAATTTATTTCTAACAATTTAGTTTAGACCTTTCGTGTAAGCTTTCATTCCCCTAATTGTCAGTGCCAGAATAGTTAAATGTTGTAGCGCGCGTGAACGAGTGCCAATTTTTTACTTTGAAGTAAGTTGTTAAATGCCAAGTTTCGGTAGGAGAAAAAAAGAGTTAGGCTCTAGCCTCCATCTCTGCCGTAGGTGCGTTTGCTTATTGCTGGTTTAAGCGGCTTAATTGCATTTAACTGCTGTCACAAGCTTCAAAGGGGGTTTAATTCTTCCTGGCACGCTACCTTTTAGTCGGAGTTTTGATTTAAAAAAAGGTAGGCAGTCTAATTAGGCCTAGAGGAGTACACAAGTAAAATTTTGTGAAAATAGCACGTATTGTTTTAATTCTGTGGGTGTGCCCAAAGTGGCACACTGATTGAATAGAGCTTGGAAAAGAGTACAGAAACGAGCATTGTTATCAATGAACTGACCTATGAGATGCGTAGAAACAAAGAATACAGACTCTCAGTTGTCCTAGATTATCGGTGAGCCCGGTCTGGGCACACCTAGGGTTCGCTGTTTGATTTTAGGCAAGATTTTGAGGTAAAAGTTTAAAACTAATGTAGAATAAGGAAATTAACATACAGCCAAAAAAATAACATAGAAATTTCTTTTCAAACAATTCCTTTTATACCCTAAAAAAGTCTGGGAGGTTCCTTTGAAAAATGAGGTTTTTAAAAAAACTAAACATGGCTAAAATATATGGACTGGTTTGTGTTGAGCTGCCATCTACTATAAATAAAGAAGGTTCAGAATAACCTATAGTAACATATAAATCCTTTCTCATTCAATTTTTCTGTGCGTACAGAAGGAAATTTTTAGGTGTGTCCAGACCGGACACATTGTGGCGCAAAGGGTTAAGTTACGGAATCTCGCTCAGCCATGTAGTATAGATCTATCGTTTGTTAATATTGTTACGAATTTTATATTTAAAAAGCTAATGTTAGTTCAATTATAAATTAAATGGTTTTATTTCTCGCGCAGTGCAGCGCGTGACGAATATTAAAAGTAAGTTAAGCAGGAAAATTGAAAATACAAGAGCGCGTGCATTAAATAAATAAATATCTCTTTTTGATTTCGAGAAAGTACTGGAAAATTCTAGCGCGTGATTTTAAAATCTTATAAAAGGAGGAAAACATCTCAGTTTGTAGTAGTTGCTTAGTTTGTTGTTGTTTAGAAAACTACTGTTGTTGATTGTAGCGAATTCGCGGATTAGCGTTCTTTAGCTGTTTGAATTACGTTCTATTGGACATTTGAGTAGTTAAAAGAAAACTACTGTGAGATATTGTAATACTGCGTGATAATTTGAGAAAATTTAAGCATTTTTGTTGTGATAATGATAAATTTTTGTTCATTTTTTTTATCGGACTTGTGCATTCATTTCATAACGCACGCAACAATTTTTGGTGTCAGAAGTGGGATTTGGATGCCAATAACAAGAGCGATGGAAGAGCAATTAAGGCAGTTAATATCAGCCTTTGCCTCATTTAAAGAAGAAATTAAAGAGGAAATGAAATTGGGCCAGGAATCCGTTAAGGAAGAAATGAAAGTGGGCGAGGAATCCGTTAAGGACGAAATGAAAGCCGTTCAAGCTGGTCAAGAAGAAATGAAAAGAGAAATTACTTGCATAATAGAAAATAAATTTGAAGCTATGGAAGGCAGAATTGACGCAGTTGAAAATAAAGTTAGACATATTGAAGAAAAAGTTTCTTCCGTAAAAGATCATATTGAAGAAAGAGTTTCTTCGGTGAAAGAAGAAATAGAAGAAAGAGTTTCTTCTGTAAAAGAACAACAAATTGATGAGAGAGTTTCTGCAGTTGCCAAAGAAATGGATACTTTAAAGAAATTCATAGCGTCGGCAGGGAGCAGGAGTGATGATTTTAAATTCTTACCAATGCCTGCTCGTCCACCTCTGAAGCTATCCACATATGATGGGAAGACCTCCTGGCAGGTGTATAAGACACAATTTTCTATCGTGGCGGATGCGAATGGATGGGATTCCCAAGCTAAGGCCTGTCATCTCGCCGCTTCTCTAAGAGCCGACGCAGCGGATATCCTTCAGACTCTTCCCGAAAACAAAAGGTTAGATTTCGAAGCTCTGTCCGGCGCCTTGGAGTTGCGCTTTGGGGAGAAGTGTTTAAAAGACTACAGCAGGCTCCAATTAAAATCTCGTCAACAGAAGCCTACCGAAACACTTCAGGAGCTCGCCGCGGATGTTGAAAGGCTGTCCCATCTCGCCTTTTCGGAATGCCAGACAGAAACAAGGGAAATCCTGTCCTTGCAATACTTTATCGACAGCATCCGAGATACTGAAATACAGAAAGCACTGCGAATGGCGGATGTTAAAGATCTGAAAAGCGCTTTAGTGTACGCTATGAAATTCGAGGCAGCCCAACAAGCCACCCGTCGAGACCGCCATCCAGTCAGAGCTGCTCAAGTCTAGGAGCCAGGGGATCAAGTCACTGCCCGTCTAGACGATTTAACTAGACAACTGAACGCCTTGAGACAGAATATTGGTGACAAGAAACCGACTGTAAAGTGCTGGAACTGCGGTGCTGAAGGACACATAAGACGGAATTGCAGAACACCACAGGATACGGAATATAAAGCAGATGATTTTACCAGACAAGTCAGTGGCTTGAGACGGAACAGAAGTGAAAAGAAAGTAGTTCTAAAGTGCTGGAACTGCGGAGTTGAAGGCCACATACGAAGAAACTGCAGAACACCCCGAGGTACGGAAAATAAGACCATTTCCCAGCAACGACGCATTAAACAAATTAGTGACCATATCGAGGAACGGAAGTTGCCAGATAATGAAAAACCTTGTTTTAAAGCGCTTAAAATTTATACAGTGAGTGGCAACAGTAACGGAATGTCCATTAATGGGAATATCGATGGAGTTCCTTGCGATATGATCATTGACACAGGAGCTAATGTTAGCATCATTAGGAAAGATTTAGCTGAACAGTTTAAAGATAAACTTATTTGGACGCCATCCTGTGTTACCCTTCAGACTGCGTCTGGTGATAAGATCGACATAACTGGGAAGTTAAACGTAAACATCACGTTTGGAAGTGCCGCCTACCATCACACGGCTTATGTGGCGGATATCACAGATCCATGCATACTCGGATTGGACTTTTTAAGGAAATACAATTTTTCCTTAGACTTCAAAAACAACAAACTGCTTTCAGCATCTCGTGACATGACTATCCATCCTCAGAAGAGATCCTCACTTGGAAATGCCGACGCCTTGTCCGAAAGACCCAGCTCGGGAAGCCGCCGAAATCATGCTAGGGTCGAAAAGAAACGCAAGACTACCAGCTATTCTCCATCTCAGAAGCTCCTTGGTCGAGACCTTCGTCTGCCTTGTGACCGCCTGTTTCATCGCCGTACGGATGCGCCTTCATCGCCTGAGGAACACATCCAAGATGTCAAGGCCCGTTTTGAAGTGATGCACCGTTCCGCACGAAAGCGAGTGAACTTGGCGACGGAGAAGTGAAGACCAGATACAACACGAGAGCTACTGGACATAGATTCAACAGAGGAGACAAGGTGTGGTTATGGAACCCGATTCAACGAAAAGAACTCAGTTTTAAATTACAGTCACCTTCGGATGGTCCATATACAGTCCTGAAAAGACTGAATGACGTCATGATTCGTAAGTCTTCGAACTCTAAACCTAAAGTCGTTCATTACGACATGTTAGCTCATTACTATGGCCATAGTACGTAATGTAAATAATTGTAAATAGTATAAGAACATGGTCCTTTTTGTTTTTAAATGTGTATTTGATTTGATTTGCATTTAGTATTTGATAGCATTTGATTTGTTTTATTTATTGCATTTATTGTTCATGTTGTTCATTATTGTAATGTAATGCTTATTAATGCATGTATGCCACAGTTGTAAGTTTAGCTTCCTGTCCAGGGATTGTACTGCCCGGGACGTGCAGTCCTTGGGAAGGGGGCAGTGTTACGAATTTGATATTTAAAAAGCTAATGTTAGTTCAATTATAAATTAAATGGTTTTATTTCTCGCGCAGTGCAGCGCGTGACGAATATTAAAAGAAAGTTAAGCAGGAAAATTGAAAATACAAGAGCGCGTGCATTAAATAAATAAATATCTCTTTTTGATTTCGAGAAAGTACTGGAAAATTCTAGCGCGTGATTTTAAAATCTTATAAAAGGAGGAAAACATCTCAGTTTGTAGTAGTTGCTTAGTTTGTTGTTGTTTAGAAAACTACTGTTGTTGATTGTAGCGAATTCGCGGATTAGCGTTCTTTAGCTGTTTTGAATTACGTTCTAGTGGACATTTGAGTAGTTAAAAGAAAACTACTGTGAGATATTGTAATACTGCGTGATAATTTGAGAAAATTTAAGCATTTTTGTTGTGATAATAATAAATTTTTGTTCATTTTTTTTTATCGGACTTGTGCATTCATTTCATAACGAACCCGTACGCACGCATGCATGTAGTATAGATCTATCGTTTGTTAATTTCTTCAAATTTTATTTCAATTACGTGATTTTCAGTTACCGCCCAATCAGAGGCGAAGTTTTTTAGCGTTGAGTTAATGCACTGTAAATTTTAAAGAGTTAATAAAGGGTACGTGAACCCCTCTCCTGGGTAGTTTTCTGCTACTCCAGTATACAGACAGAAGTTCATTCACTGGACTCTACAACATTATGAAGCAACATGCAGGTGTACATTTTATACCTTCACAAAAACTGAATATTATGAATTTTCCACATTAGTTTTCAAGGAATTATTAGGAAACCTGTATTTCCACTTATTTACCCAAAACTATATTGAATATCTTTCTGAAACTGTAGATAATTTTAAATGCCAAACAATAATAATTATCGAATTTAGTTACAACGAAACCTTTTTTAAATTTCGTAGTTCCAGAAGATTTTAGTCTCTTTTATGAAATTTATAGTTTTATATTCAATTCCGATACTTTATTAATATTTTAAGAATTATCGGTCACTAATAGGCATTTTCTTTTACAGTAGGTGGTCATAATAAGTGACTTTACTTGATTTTCTCCTTACAGAGAACAGTGCTTTGTAGTTTAATATGTAATTATAAGGAAAGAAGTATGGAAATAATTTAGATTGTTTTGAAGTACTAGCTGTGGAAATGTGGGAAATTTCTATTCAGACTGTTCATACGTGTTCGCTGCATATTAAAATTTAATTATCTAGAAATAAAATTTAATAATACTTTTCTCTTTCCAAATAAAAAAAATTATCCATTATTTTTAGTAAGCCATAAATCTGCTCACGACTGTATCTTGCGATATATTATTTTTATAAATCAAAATATCTTCTGGGTCCAATCTCATCAACTCAAATTCTAAAATATAGGTTACGTAGCTCATTCAGTTGTACAAGAAAATTCATATTTATTTCTACTGATGGATATCTGTTTTCCATTTTAGTTAAGCACCTTCCAGTGATCGGGTAGATAAAACTGCTGAACAGTAGTAGTTCAAATTGCATTCGATTTCGAACGAACGATCTGGTTGCATAAGTGTTTCTGCATTATTTTCTTGTACATAATGTAAACATAAGCCAGTTTATCTTAGAAAACTACATTCTTCCTTTTCTTCTGACATACCTCGAGTCCATTAAATTGAAACACACACCCTCATCAAGTAATTTGTAACCACAAAGCTGTTCTTAAAATATACGTTATTATTATTATTATTATTCGCTTAAATTCCCCCTTTTTATCGAATCATGAAATTTTCAGAGAAGTACTAATTGCTATTTATATTTATTCGAACATACTGGGGATACTAGATTAGTACGGAAAGTTGATTCCTGAGAAAAACGTATTTGAAAATACGTTAGAAGAATTTGAAAATCTAGAAGCGTACTAGATATTAGACATTTTTCTAAAATCCGGCAACACATTATCATTTTTACCGATTATATCTTAACATGATGCGCGACTTTCTAAGTGAGGTAAGTGTAACCTTTTTTAAAAATAAGCACAATATAAATTATTTTTTATCATTTTCAACTTAAAGAATTCCCTTTCAAGCACAGATTTTTACTGCTCTAATATAAATTATATATTAAATTAACTTTGTCTATTTACTATCCAAAAGTAACTTTTTGCTTCACTAATGTAATGTAGATATTTGATATCTCTCTTTTACGAATATACGATCCTAGATTTCCAGTATCTCCACGTGAAAGCTCAAAATATTTTTTAATTTACACTCGCGTTTTGATTTTACATGTTAACTTTAAATTTTATTTTGGCATGTGAAAGCTTTTGTCACCTTCAGATTCCCAACATAAATGAAATAGGGTCATAATGGGAGTCGAAAAGGATTACAAAATGGAGGTTTAAATAATAAATTAGTTTTCGAATAAGTAAGGATCATATTATACTCTATAAATTCATTTTTCCTGAAAAGTTTTTCTAAGAGTGTAGTTTATTAAGAAGGTTATGCAGAGGTTCCTAATCCAGTCATGTTAAAAAGGAGGCTTTCAAACACTAAAAAGCTTTTGAATATGGTTTTTCAATGATTGAAAGTGTCTGCTAAATATTAATTATCATTATTTCTTAAATTTTCCCGCATTATCGACTTTTATGCTTCTGGATTTAAAATTTCTAATAACGCTGTGTTCGTAAATTTTATGCCGAGTGTATTTTAGAGATCTATCTTTGTTATGTTAATAATGTTAAATTTTAATGTTTTAATTTTAATGTTTTAATAATGTGTTCGTAAATTTTATGCCGAGTGTATTTTAGAGATCTATCTTTTAGTCAAATTAACAAAAATGCATTATAATGATCATTATTACCTTTAAATATTACTTATTAAATTGCAGTAGATACTGTAATAAAGCGTTTTTTAGGCAGCACGCTTCCCCAAATAAATATATAATTTTGGAGGAAAAAAAAGTGTGATATTTTCTGCACATTATTATTACGAAATATAAAAAAACAATCTGAAGATATTGTGAATGCTCTATCGCATTTTTTAGACTTTACTTTTATGAAAATTATACGAATCCAAATGCATTGAAAAAAAAACTACCCGCATTAAAGTATTTTTCATTCATTTCTTTGACGATTATTATAAAAATTCTGAAAGCCTTAAAAAAGAATTTATCATTTCAGAATATCTAATGAACTTCTTGCATTTTATATTTATTATTCTTCTTCCTTCAAATAATAAAATGAAAGAGTATGGAGGGAAAATTAGCAGAGTTTCATTTCATATTTTACTTATTTCGACAAAATTTTAATGTTTTAATAATAATAATTCTACGATATTAAAAATTTAATCCTGATATTTTACGTATGAAAACGTATGAAAATTAATTTATTTTAGATGCTAATTTAGAGGCTTTCTTAACGTGTCATAATAAAAAGAAAAACAGTCGCAGGAATAGTATAAAATAAAAGGCAATATTAACAATGATTAATTGTTTAGAAAACTTTTTTAAAACAATATATACGTACTGCCCTTGACACGTCTGTCACATGCCAAGAGTTAAAGGATCTAGTATAGCAATAAAATTCAAAGTTGTTTTCCTTTCTTGCTGTTCGCAGTATTTTTCCGAAAATTAACTTAATTTTGTCGTTTCTCGATTTAGCATTAAAGCGTACTTATAATGCATAATCTTTCTATTGATCTCAAGATCATTGAGCTCTTAAAAACTGTAATTTTAATTAATAAAATACTGGTAATTTCGTTCCCTATCTTTGTTTACTAATTGTTTCTGAATTTTCAGAAAATTGTAACTGTTAAATAAACCAGTTTCCTTTCCAAACCCTACATAAAAGTATTTTTTTTTTTTTTTTGTAGATAACATTTAAATCACCTGATATAATTAAACAATTAAATTTAAAAAACTGATTATGACACCACACGACTTCCCTATACGCCTATATATATCCCTATTATAATTGTGCATAATTATTTAAATTATGCACAATTCATTTGCCATACACAAAATTTCAACTTTTTCAGGCTACTTGTTTTCAGTTATACGAGATACATACATAGGTATGGCCGAACGGACGTACAGACGTCACGAAGAAAATCTTTTCTGAATCCATTTTACAATCTGTTTTCGGAAAAAGAGTCTTTTATTTTGTCCGTTAGTATAGATGTAACTCAAAAACATCGTTCAAATGCAATCGAGAGAGGTCAAAAAGGATATATTCGTTGAAACGTGACATGTCAATTATTTTCCATGTTTCGATTCTATGACTGAAATTATGCCGAAATATTAAATTTTGTAAAATTTGGTGAGAATTTTACAGAGTAATTCAAAAATTTATCTTGACGTAGATTTTCAGTTTTTGGCAAGAGTAATTTACTTGGCGAACTTCTTAATATATGGCAACCCATTTTCCTTTCCCTTCCATTGTGAAGGACCGGAGAAAAAGTTACATGCTTTTACCTTTTTACATAGTGCATGTAATGAACTAAACCACATTTGAATGTAGTCCCTAAACCACATTTGATGTTATTATCGCTTTCAACGAATACGCCAAATTTGAAAACGCGTCAATATATAAAATCAAGTATATCTTCGAAAATTTTGAATAAAAAATTTTAATTTTTTGCAAGTATGCTTAGAAATACATCTACTTTAAGATGATGGTAAAAATGTTTTTGGGTTATAATAAAAATTATTTTCGAAAAATCTATAAAAATTATTTTAAAATAGAAATTTAAAAAATAAAAGACAAAAAATGAATAAATAATATTTTGAATGAACCTAATTGTCGAAATGTGAATGAAAAAATCAGAAAAGTTTAATAAAAAAAAGAGATATTAATAAATAGTTGCCAAATTCAATTAACATTGAGGAGCTAAAATTTTGAGAGCTAAATTTTGAAAAACTACTCCTCTGATTTTTACAAAACTTGGCAGTTTGGCAAAATTTGAGTCGTAGAATTGAAATATGAAAACAGTTGTCATGTCATTTCAGAAAAAGTCCGGTTTTGTATCAAAATTCATATATTAGAGCAATGCTATATATAAATCCAATATAAATCCTAATTCATGTTTTCGTGACATGAAAACGCAAGCTGAATTTCGTCAATCGGCCCAGTAGAACGGGAGACATAGAACTTCCCCCCCCCTTTTTTTCGCCAGTGTACCTAAGCCAGAATTTCAGCCACTCAGTTTTTTTTTTCTCTTTCTATCATATTACTTTACACCTGTAGTTATTGCCTAATAGGCAAGCTTGAAGATATTTTTGACTCATGAAGAGTTTATGTAAGCCCTATTTCAATACCTTCAATTTTAAATCGTTGTGAAGATAGTTAACTTAATTTATTTTCTACTTAAGTAAAACTCTCTTAATTGTTAAATAAAGAATTCATAGTTGTTTTGATTTAGATTATTTAATGAAAACTTTACTAAACAGAAAATAGTGAACTTTAAACGCCATTAGCTGGGATAATGCACAGTATATGAAAACTATGTTAAACAAAATAATGTCATTTTTATAAATTTCTTGTGATGTGTAAAAATGTATGTTAACTGAATGTTATTTTCGTTAAATTATCATGATGCTAAGCAAAATGTATTCTCTTTGGATAACTTCAATAGGTGAATAATAATGTTATTTAGTTTTAGTTGTATAATCAGGTGCAATTTATATTCTTTGTAGTTCTAATAAGAATAATTTATTTCCGAACTGAGATTTGGGTTTTCTTTTTTCTAATTTTCTGTTGTTTATTTAATAGCATATTTATTAAAAAGCTCTTACTAAAATGAAAATCTAGATGTTAGTTCTGTATGGCTCAATCGACGACGGATGTCATCTTGGTAGTTTACTAATGCTCTAGTAAATTTTAAAAATATCTGTAATAAAATTTACTAATCTTATTTTATTGTATGATTACTTTCTCTCCGTTACCTGCTGCCTTTTTAGTAGTGGGTATTATATGCTCATTACTTACTTATGCTTGCATCCATGAAAGACCTCATGCTGACATTTCTTTCCCTCTGATGACATGCTTCCTGTTATAAAAATGTTTAAATTCATATTATGGTACTTTAACGAAAATTTAAAATTGACATTTTTGCCTTCTTCAGTCTATACAATTATGTTTAATAATAATTTACACTCATTATTAAAAAAGAGAAGTAAAGGAACTTCTGCTCATACAATGAAAATCTATGAACAAAAAAGAAAAATTTTTTAAAGAAAATAATACAGAAACTTTATCAAAAATCAATAACTGTACAAATTGCAAATACGATTTGCATATATTATAATTTATGTTTTTTACATAAATGTTAATTAAAATATATTAAAATAATTTAGTAGCATTAATGCGTTATTAAATGAAGTAATAAAAAATTTTATTCATGTTGTAATATTCTGTTTCTATTCTACAGGTTAAATTTGACTTAGCATATTTCTTTGTACTTAGCAAGTACTTATGTATCTTTTCCTATGAAATTGTTACACATTAACTGCAATTTCAATAATATAAAAATATATATCTTGGAGATTGTAATAAAGGTTTAGGATTAAATTACTGACGTTGCAATTAACTGAGAATAATCACACAAATAACACATCGTCCCATTTCAATACTGTTTGCTGTTCTTGGAGTATAAGTCTTCATAACGAAGTGACCATTTTTATATGATTTGGCCTGTGTTCAAAATTTCATAATTACTATTATGATAAATTTTTATAATGGTACCCTGGAAAGAAGGTGTTTCCATACTCATACAGATGAATATCGAATATGAAAATAAGTTACCTTCCTTCTATGGGCACTTTTATGTCAAGTAGTGTTTTTTCCCTAATCAGAATAGCAAAACAAGTGAATTCAAAAGTTTACTGCTTAGGTTTAAACTTATAAAGTACTGTTATGAATATTTATTCTTACAAGTTAGAAAGTGATCATCACAACGCTAAAAAACAATTTTGTAGGGACACTTTTAAGATTTCTCTTCTACCAAATGGTGGCTAACTTCCAGGAAGGTCCTACCATTATTATGAAGCTATTCTTTTTCAGTTATACAGGAGGCTGTCTATTTTACAATTAAGTAATCTTTAAATAAGCATATAAAATATGCTCAGAGTGAAGGAACAGAGGAACTAACATTAAAATAGGAATTATAATCAAGATATTTTGGAGCATTCTATTAATTATTTTCTTTTATGATATAATTGGTAATATTTAATAGAGATGTGTGCTTGTGAAATGAAATGAGTTTCATCTCATTGCTTGACTTTGCTCTAAGAAAGGAACTTTTTGTTGTTAAGTAATAGTTTGCACAGTTATGAGAAAGAAACATTACAAGAGCCTATTATTTATTGGTACACATTGTACGTTGACGTGCCAAAACATTATGACCATCCCCAGATCTTTCAATGAACTCGTCTGGATGACGTGGAGGACGCGTGGTAACTTGGGAATGATATGCAACTGATGCTAAAGAACATAAAGAATCATTCCTGAGCTTACTTTTGAGAGTAATTGGAAAGGCTGCAAATCTAATCGAATTTGATAGAAAGTATATTGTAATGGCCCAACGACTCGGAGAGAGTATCTCCAAAACTGCACGACTGGTAGGTTGTTCACGATCTGCCGTTTTATGCAAAGTAGCTAAACGATTGTGAAAACAGCAGTAGATGCCAGGGTGTCATACACCCACGCATCATCAAAGAAAACACGTCAGAGACTGCCCCACTTAATACAGCAAAATCGGCACCATATAATGGCTCATCTAAGAGCCCAAAACAATGCAGGTCCAAGTGGAACTGTTTTGGAACACACAGTTCTGGGGACACTGTTGGATGTAGGAATGCGCAGCAGACATCCCACTCTGTTGAGTAAGTAGCCTGGTTGTGCCTCTGTTCAGTAAGTAGCCTGGTCGTGCCTGTTGAGTAAGTAGCCTGGTTGGATGAATCATGATTTCTCAATCATCGCGTCGATGGCCCTGTCAGGGTACGCCGTCTTTCAGGCGAACAGCTGTTCTCCTCTACACTGCAGGTATAACACAGGCTGGTGGTCGCGGTATTATGATCTGGGGGACATTCTCATGGGCGGCTCTGGGACTCTTGGTTATGATAGAACAGATGATGAAAGCTGCGTACTATCTGAATATAACTGTGGATCAGTCGCCCCCTTACATGGCGTCTTTCTTTCCAACTGGAAATGAAACCTTCCAGCAGAACAATTCCCCATGTCACAAGGCTTGAATTGTGTTGGAGTGGTTCGAGAAGCATAAGGATGAATTTCAATCAATATCCTGGCCACCTAACTTGCCGGATCTTAGACCAATAGAGCACATTTGGGATGTCATGAAGCGGCAGCTCAGAGCCCAAACACTACCACGTCTCCGAATATCTTGACTATGCGTAACCGCTGCTTTTGGCACAACATGTCTCCAGTCATGTACCAAGAACTTGTGGTATCCATGACAAGTCGATTTACAGCTGTTTTGCAGGCCAAAGGTCACGCAACGCGTTATTGAGTCTGTGGTCATAATGCTTTGTTCTTCAGGCATAAAAGTTAACAGTATCTTGCTACGTTAGTATTTACTGTTCCTAGAAAACTTGATTATGCCAGTTTCGGCTTCAGTATTTGAAATAAATATAATACTTTGTTTCGTATAAGTGGAATTTAAAAAAAATATTTTTTAGCTTTTTCCAAATCATTAGTTTTTTAAATATTTATATTTCACTAATTGTCTACCCGTCTTTTTCCAAATGCTGCATTTGGAGAAATTAATAAAAAGAGTATCTTTTAGCTTTCTATTTTATATTATATATTTGGGAAGACGTAAAATTTCGAAATTTAATGCGAAACTAGATAATTAAAATAATGTATATTATTATCATGGCTTCATTATTTCGATTTTTTTAGCCATTTTCTGTGTAACTATTCAAACCAATAAGAAAAATGAAGTGTACAAATATTTCCTTTGTATAACGAATGAGGGAAAGCTACTAACTCATTAAAGAAATATATTTGGCATATGAACCATTAATCATTAATTATAATTCGTATTTTCTTAAGTCTTAAGAGTAATACTGAAATCTTCACATAAATCATTTTTATTAAATGGCATTTGGTATCATTAAAATCAATTTTTATGCAATTAAGCATTTGCTTCATGTATGAAATTTTGAATTACAAAGAATTAAGAGTATAAAATCAGTGATGTTTAATGTCCCATTCAAGGTTTCCCCTTTTGTATTTATTTTTATTTATTTAAAACTTCAAAACCTAACCTATCCATGCATACATCAGAACGTCTGTTTGTAAAAAGGTTTTCCCTGAAGTTACCTAAAACAGACAAAATTTAACTGAACATAAATATAAATGTCATATTAAATACAAAATAAATTTTAGAATTAAGGATTTTTTTGTTCATTTATTTTTAATTATCTATATTCAGCTGAAAAAAGAATGCCTCTTCCCTTTCGAATTAAAACTGATTAAGCACCATGTGCAAATGAATTTTAGTTTCTGTTGAATGGCATTTAAACTGCAAGCTCTTCTCTGAATAATAAAATTAACAGGTTTTTATTTAAGGAGATACTATTTCTAATTTATTGCATCTTTTGTTATTATTGATTTAGCTTTTCTGTTCAATTTACATGAGACACATCGAACCAAAATATTTGAGCCAGCCACATATACTGTATCAAACAGCTTATATTATTTTTTTTCAGTGTAAAAAATATTTATAGCATTAAAGTATTATCCCAATAAATACACTTTTCAGATTACTGGGAGAAAAACAAAATTTCGTTTGTGCATTTCTGCTAAGTTTCGCTATATCTGAAAAATACCATTAACTGTGAAACTTAAATTAATCTCTGTGTTAACGAAAAAATAAAATCGCCATTAACACATTAATGGTAAATGATAGAATCTAGGTAGAATGGTAATTAATGGTAGATGATAGAATCTAGGTAGAATGGTAATTAATGGTAGATGATAGAATCTAGGTAGAAACCTATAGGTTTTTTCATATATAAAACTATGAGATTAGTACCATAAAACTATGAGATAGTATATTAGTAGCATAGAGAAAAAATATGGTACTAATTATAAGTACTACGTACTACGTACCTGTGAGTAAGTACTACGTACCTGTGAAAATATATGTAGACTTTACGAAAAACGCTCTGACGAGGTCACACTGAATTGAAGTTTAATTGTTTACAACGTAGAAGATGTAGCAAGAAACAAGTCGATGTAAACATTTCTTTTGGCCAAAAATGCAACTTAATTAATGCACAACAGAAAGTACAGATTTACCCAAATTCTTAGCCAATTTTCCAGATTTACTTATATCTGTGCTAAAAATATGCGTATATACTAAGTAAAAAAATGGGAAGATTTACGTATATAAAATAAATATGCGTAAAATATTGAAATTTATATGCCTTATAATGTTTTTCCATAATTTACATATATTGCAAGGTAAAAATGTAAGTAAATATCTACTTTATTTTTCCGGACACGTTTCCTAGTATTTTTACGTTCGCATTTAACGTTTATTATACGAAAAGGCACACTTAAATTGCACATTTCTTCCTGAGCAATTGCATAATACTAATGCATAGAATTGTAGATCTTTTAATCGTGAATGCAAAGGCTTTGGAATTGTAAAAACAGCACAATTATAACTGGAGATATAGGCGATTTTGTTCGTAAAGTACTTTGGCGACAAAAGTTGTCATCACGTGGGCGATATGTGGGGATGTTTTTCACCAAATCGTCAATTTTCCGTAAGATTAACGAAACGACATTCTCTAAGAGCAAATCTTCGAGATATTTTCGGAGCCACTGCTACAGAGTATAAATACGGATTGCAGAGCTTAGAAGGTAAGTTGTGAATTAATTGCGGATCAGCTGTGAGACTGAATGATTAACTGAAATACGATTCAGGGTTTATCCTGAAAATGATTTCAGAAACTTAACAACTAACTAACGATTAACAGAAACTAAACTAAGATATCGTTATTCGGTAGTGATGGGCGAAAATATGTAAGACGTAGAATAGGAGAAGAGCTACATCCTGACTGCATTCAAGCAACTGTGGAGAACCCAGTTAGTGTTATGATTTGGTCATGCATGTCAGCAGATTGTATTAGTCGCCTTCATGGGACACTGAATGCCAGAAAATACATTGACACTATTCTAGAACCAAAACTTCTACCTTCCATCAGAGATGTCTTTCCCAACAATGCTTCGTTTATTTTTCAGCAGGATTCTGCTCCTTGCCACACGGCCAAAATATCGAAAGAGTGGTTTCGTACAAAGAGCATTAAATTGTTGTCATGGCGAGGAAACAGTCCTGACCTCAATCCTGTCAAAAATTTGTGGCACCGTATGAAAACTCTTGTCCGAATGAGGCGCCATCAAATAAAAGGGAGCTAATTGAGGCTATAATTGTTTCCTGGCATCATGTAATAACGAAAGAAGAGCTTAAAACTCTTGTCAGCTCAATGAAACGTCGATGTGAAGCTGTAATCAAAAATAAAGGGTACCCTACTAAGTACTGATAACTCACTGCAATCATCACTATCTAATGTATATCGGTAACTATTATCGTATAACTTTTTTGTATTGCAAATAATTGAATTTTGTGTTTTGTATTGAATTCTCTTTAAAATGATGTATACAAATTTGCATTTTGTGAAACGTAACGTTTTCTAAAAGCATAAAAAGTTCAAAAACATAAAAATTTCCAAAAGTGTCCACAATTTTGGCCACCACTGTACATACCATAAAAAGGAAAACATTAATTCAGTAGCTTGTTTAGGTATTATTAAAAAGCAATATGAGTAATATTACTCTTTGACGTACTGCAAGAACTTTCTTTATTATTAAATTATTAGTTGTTACAATTTTATTGGTATTACTATTGGTATGATTTAATCAACGAGTTATATAAATTCCTGATGTAAAAATTATACAGAAAACTATCTATACTCCAATTTTTAGTTTTTCTATAGTAACAAATTATAGCTGTCGTTTTTATGGTCTCTGTGTAGTTATAATCTGAATTATTGTTATACTGATTTAAAACTTAGCATTACTGCTGCCATCATTTACATACTAGCTTGCTAAGAAAAGAATAAAATAGACACATTTTTCACAATCCAAGAAAAAAGCGTCTATTTAAACTCACATTAGTAAGAATTACTTTACAATCTCAAAAATCAAATATCCCAACATCACATTTAGTATACTTTTAAACCATAGTTACATTTTAACACAAATTTTTAAGTTAGATGAAAACGTATTTCACATATGGAAGTATCTTTACTAATATTAAGCTTAATTAAGAAATATATGAATCACAAATATGTTAGTAAAATTGCAATACATTTTAAGGTCCCAAAATATAAAATAATTTCCAGTGTTTTCAAAGTTATATAAGCAAGCTCTGAAATAATTTTATTTGTCTACATATTTTCGCTTACAAATCCCAAAACATAATAATATGTTAAAAAAGAAATTCATAACAACTATGGCCTTTTATCAAAGTGGAATTACTGTTATTACTAATGAAAAGTGTACAAATTATTCTGAAACTTTTATCAGAATTTAATCTGAAGAAAATAATTGCCCATGATGAAGGGTATGAGAAGTAATTTATTGCATTCCATTCGCAGTATACCTCATTAAGTAAGATGTCTAACAGAATGTAATAAGAATCCTTAAATGTCTTTTATCATTGTGTAATTTCAAAGAATCCGGTCTAATCTTTGCTGAGTTTGTCTAAGCTTCTAAGCTCCTTTTACGCTTCGAACAATATGCACTAAGTGTCCCTTTAATCATAGTATTAAGCAAAGTATTAAGGGATTACCGTGCTTAGCGAAGTTTCGTTACAATAATAGTTGCTAAGGGCTTAATATTAAAAGTCTTATCAATTTCAATTTTCTTTTCAGTGCTGCGTAATAGATATTTCCATCCAATTTGTCTCGCAGTTTTAAATGCAAACTTTTAGAGTAATATCTGGATTCTAGTTAAATATTGTTTCTTAATACGTCTCTGTGATGTTTCCATTAAAGAAGAAAGAAATAAAACTGAAAAAAATCTTAAAAGAAACAACAAAAATCTGAAAGGTTTCAGATTTTAAATTACGTCCAAAGGAGCGTTTTTTTTTAAAGTTTTGTGTTTTCTTTTTATTTATTAAATATCATGTTCTTTGCCCTTAAACCATGAAATTCAATTAAATAGTAATGTCGCAAAATAATTTTAAAATGAGCGTATCTTTAGAATTTCCGATACACAATTCCGCGCCCGCTGGAGAAAAAGGTTTTTTTCCCCGTAGAATGTTGCTATTGCTCGCTGCAGAGTGTCGCCATTTCTCGCCTCTAAATCATTGAATTTGTTACTCAAAAATTCGTTAAAGTTTTACAAAATATGAAATCGATAATAAAACAAATTCCAAATTTCCAATTTGGTCTTCCACATGCCGATATTCGTAGGAGGATTACGTCATTCAAAATTCGATGGCTCTTTGTACCGTAGTTTTATCACAGTGCGAGAAATATACATATATTTATGCAGATTTTTTATTATTTAATTTCTTCAAATATAGTGCAAGACTCTAACATTTGGTGGCAACAGTTTCAACAGTGAAATGGGCATTTATAGCGATTCAACGCAAAATCACAAACAAAAACAATACTCTTTCAGGGACAAAAGTCCCTTTGGACTAATGATAATCAAAAGTTTTGAGCTCGAGTTTCGATTCTGAAGCAAATTTTTGGTCTATATTCTCTTAATTTGGTTTCTAAAATCTTTGTTTTCTTTCCTTTTAATATATATAGAAAGAAATTAAGAAACCATGAAAAATTTCATGTAATTACATATTTAATACTAAAATTCGAGTTATTTATAACATTAGTAAATTGCTGTTAGTTATTGTCCTTTACTTGCGTCTACTATTTTCAATACTGTAATTGTTAAATATCTGAGAGAAAGAAGAAATTATATAACTAAGAGCTTCAAGAAGTACAATGAATCTTTTCCTTTAAAATAAATTACGAATTGAACAATAATTCTGCTACTTTTAAAAATTCTTATAATTGTTGTGTTTAAAAGCATAAGTATTTTTATTTACAACATTATTGTTATAAACGCTGTTTTTAAGCATAATAATTGCCCCTTGCTTGGAAAAATTCAAGTATAGACCGCTAATGATTCCATACCTCCGATACAATTTTTAGGAATCTTGTCCTTGATAATACATATGAAAATTACACAATGATTTCGAAGATTAGCATATATCATACTTTACTCACGGATAGAACTTATCCCCTTTTCTCATAAATAGAGAGTATTTATACATTTTTAGACAGATTTCGATACTGAATGTAAAAAAGGCAAATGTTATGAAATAAAATTTTCTCGCAACAGCTTATTAATTAAGACACAATAACACGCCGAATAAATACTAATTCAGAAGTCAAACAACAAAAATCAGCGTTATATTTACAAAATTTTCACAGGACTAGTTTCGATGGTTTTACCGAACCACCATCTTCAGCTGCAAAACTGCAAAATGATTTTGCGGTTTTGCAGCTGAAGATGGTGGTTCGGTAAAACCATCGAAACTAGTCCTGTGAAAATTTTGTAAATATAACGCTGATTTTTGTTGTTTGACTTCTGAATCAACAGCTTATTATTTGAAACAAGAAATATAATCTGCTACTTTTAAATTTATTCTTCTTTCAAAATATCGCTTATCAACGAATTGCAAATTGGTGGATATATTTTTACGCTTTCTTAGGAAAACATGTTCCTATTCCATAATTCAAAAATGTTTTGAAATGCATGGTTTTAAAATTTCAAATGCAAACCAAAATAAATATTATTCGGAAAGAATAAAATCATCAATCATTACTTCTGCATGAAACGAAGGAATAGCCAAAAAAGATACGACTTGTTTCTAATGCTTCTAAATTTAAATCGATGATAGTAAGAAAAAAAAATCTGCCAAAGCGAAAATCAGTTGCAAAGTCTTTAAATACATTTCTAGCAACGATAAATAAAGAAACCAAGATTTACAACTTTAAAACGCTAAGAAACTTAATATTCACCAGCTTTTGCTGAGACAAAAACAATTATAAAACTCTGTATAAAACTATTTAGCAAGAGATAAATGGATATATATTGTGACACTTTATGAAGCAGGGATGTGACATAACTGCAGCAGAAAAAGGTCTATTTACTAACGAATCTAAAGACACGGAAATGTACAAATTTCGTTCCGTCAGTGCAGAATAAGTTCATTAATGGGTTTATAATTGTCCCGGGATTATCTTACAAAGAGAAATTAAAAGAAGAGCGGTAAAAAGTGCTAAAAGCAATTTAATGTACTATCAAGGGAAAGTTTCATGTCCGGTATTTACAAAAGAAATTTCAATTCTTATCGCAATAATTTGCATACAGTGGAATTTCTTTAAGGCAAAATTACAGGTCATTTTTCGAAAAGTACCACTGCTTTCTTAAGAAAGCTAAATGCAGTACTGATACAAGTACTGTAAAGATACTGGGCGTGGGAAAGAGTAAAAATAACTAGCTTTGAAAATTTTATGAAAAGCCTTTTTATCATAGACATAACGATGCAGACTTAAATACAGGAAAGCACGCTATCAGGTAGAACATTAGAAAAGACTATTTACATTTTAAACATAACTTAAATCGACTCGAAATTGTTCTAAAAATGTCTAAACACCCTCTGTACTGAACGGTCGTCATGCACTTTATGTATTTTTCTACCTTATTGTCGGTATAACATAAAAAATACTTTCAAATGCATTGTATATATTATTTCTTGAAGCTTTACTCTAGGCGTAACGAAACAAGTACTTATTATGTGAGCTAAATATGTAGAGTAATGAGGTTAGTTTGAAGCAGGGGACATGAAAATGTGCAGTTCCCTAGCCGGGACTCGGACTTGACCTCTCGAATACCCGCCGAGTGTGCTAACCGTTACACCACGAAAGCATGCCAAAAGGAGAAAATTCCTATATACTCCCCCTTTTTTCAAAGCGCGACTGGGGATTAGGGGACCCAATTGCGAAATCCTGCTGGTGAAGAATTATCCTCCTCTATCTTCTTAGTTCGGGCGTCACTGTTTAGACATTATGGTTTTTTTAAGCAGGAATCATAAAAATAAAGAATGCCTGCGCCGGGATTCGAACCTGGACCTCTCGAATACGCGCCGAGTGTGCTAACAGTTACATCACGAAGGCATGGTGAAAGGAGGGAGAAAATCCCTTTTAAATATATAAATCTTGTTATTATGCATTTATCTCAACATTCATAACTTGATCATTCTCACAACCAAGCGCTCTCCAGAAATTCACTAGGTTTTTCTCGAAACAATGATTCTGGATATCTGTGGTTTGAACCTTGTGCCAAAGATATATAAGAAATCCAGTGGAAAAAAGAAATAGAAAATACATTTTGGGCTTACCTAAATTGTATCTTATAACACTCCAATCATACCTAAGGGATATAAAATGTTAAGAATTGAAGAAGCCAATGAACTTTACTATAAACAGAGAAATAATATAAATACTTAAAAATTCATAATTAAATTTACTTAATCATCACCACCTGCAAGGAGGAGGTGAAAAGGATATATACGTGAGCAAAGCATTAGTAGGCGCGGCAGAGCTAATCACAGTATTCATATTTAAGATTTCGCAACCACTAGAGAGGAAAGGATTGGCATCTCACGCTGACCGTCGCATTATCGCCGAAGCTGGAAGCCCAAGACTTTTCGTCTTCTGAGAGCGGGATTTGTATGTTCACATTCTTCGTCGTCACGAACTAATTATCAGCAAGATATCTATAGACCATATTTATTGTCATTTAACATATCTATTGTCAAAATTTCAGTTTTTCTTTATGTAAATTGATAAAAAATTTTATCTTCGTTTAATACAAATTTTATAGGTTGCCAATCCAAACTTATTTCTAACCTAAATTTCGAACTTTGAGAGAAGAAATTATGTAAGTTTAACTTTAAAGTCGATATTTTTAGGTATAATCGAAATTCAATTAACATTGCGGAGTTAAAATTTTTATCACTAATTTTTAAAAAATTGCTCTTGCTATTTTTACAAAACTTGTCACTGTGCCATATGGGGTATACAATTAAAATATGGAAAAATACTGGCATGTCATTTCAAAAGATTTCCCATTTTGTGTAAATATGCGTACGTAGAAGGGAGATATAGAACTGCCCCACCCCTTTTTTTAGCCCAAAGGGGCGTTAGATTCTTTGGGCTATTAGGCTCAACACGGTATTTTACGTCGATTCACTTTCTGCGTTGATTCACTTTCCGAACTGTTGCCACTAAATATTACCGCCATGTATTATATTTAAAGAAACTAAATAACGAAGAATCTGCATGAATGCATGAATGTTTCTCGTATTGTGAGAAAAAACGGTACCTACAGCCATCAATTTTTAAATAACCTAGTCTTCCAATTGAACATGGGAAAATTTCAATTTTTGTAAAACTTCAACAAATTTTGGTCAACAAACCCAACGATTTCAAAGCTAGCAGTGGCAACACTGTACGGAGAAAAGCATTTTTATCTCCAGCGAGTGAAACTGTGTATCGAAAAATCTAAAGATATGCTATTTTTAAATATTTTGTGATATTTTTGTTGAATTGAGTTTTATGTAGTTTAAGTACGAAGAACATAATATATAATAAATAAAGGTAACACACAAAACCTTAAAAAACGCCCTTTTGGAAGTAATATAAAATCTGAAAGCTTTCAGATTTTTTTTAGCCCAAAGGGACAATTTACCCAGAAGGCCAAAATGAAATTAATAAATTTCATTTTGGCATTTTTCATCGAAAACTTTAAATGTTCGTTTCACTTTACAAATTATTGTCACCAAATATTAAAGTCCTGTATTATACGTATTTAAGGGGACAGCGGACGTTCAAATACTTTTTTTTTTGAATTTTTGTCAGAAAGATATGAAACTTTGCATGCATGTATATTTTACTATAGTTATATCAAATATCTTTGAAAAAATTTCTGGCTCATTGCAATTTTTTTTAGTTTTTTTAATTTTAAAAAATTTTTCAAAATGCTCCATGCAACTTTTTTTTTTTTTTTTTTTTTTTTTTTTTGTTTCTTGTTATTTTTGCTTTATTTTTATTGAAAATGCATTACAAACACAACTTAGTATCAATTAGTGAATTGCATAAAATGTTAGTTTTTAATTAATATTTCTTTCACACATACCTAAATTTTGGACAAAATTTCCCACTTTAATACACTTTAATTGGACTTTTATCCCCTTAATAAATTTGCATTCAAAAATGCCTACTGAGTTTTGTTTACTTGTATAAATAGGCATCTAAGGTACAAATTATAATTATTTTGAACATAAACTAATGCGCATGGAGCATTTTGAAAATGTAATAATCACGAAAATTTCATTACGAGAAAAATACATTTTAAGAATATTTTTACGCTTATCTTTAATATTTACTTCTCAGTATGTCCTAATTAGGGTTTTATTTAATGCAAATTATTTTAACATTATTTTATGCATGCATAAATAATTTTTCTACTAATAAAATCGTAGAATGGTAAGAAATACTTAATATTATTTTAGAAATTTTCTCGAACACGTTCAGTAAATTCAGCTAAATACTTTTTTTAAAACTAAGAATTACTTTAAAAACTTCCTGCAACATATGTTTCCTTTTCCTTATTTACATTTTCATTTAGCTACTTTACACAGTTTTTTTTTTTTTTTTTTTTTTTTTTTTTTGTATCCAGACGAACACCTCTTTTTGCATTGGTCTATACAATGTTTATCTTGCCTTTCCCCATTAGATATTGAACATGAATTTATATCTTCCTGTTCCATACCTAAAGTATTTAAACATTCAAAATTGAAGTTACTAATTGCTGTAACATCTATTTAGAGTCTGTTTACAATACAAATGTTTCTCTGGGGCAGTTCTTTCAAATGACACTATGCAAATTCTCTTTAGTGTTATGTGTTTCTCCAGATATGCATCTTCCTAAAAGTTCATCACTGGCTAGTCTTTGATACGCTGGCAGTGTATTGGATAAAGCATCTGCTGTTAATTTGGTTTTTATTATTGAATGAGATTTAGGTTCTTTATTTTTGGCAATGCTACTTAGGGGAAAAACAAAACATGATACGACACCTATTAGGCATTTATAATGTCTAGGTGAGTCATCCGTGGAACAACAGTGAAACAAACTTGCATAAATTGCGATCTTCATTTCTTACACATTTATATCTTACTAATAGTAAAAAGTATTAATCGCGGAAATTAAAATAACGATTCTCAAATGTTTGTTTACCTTTTTACTGACATTTAAATGTCCCTTTAAAAGTCCCAAAAAAGGTAAAAAAGCGTTCTCAAATGCTTATAACATCTTTAAAAATTATTTTACACACAAGCGGTTTTTTGTAGACGATAGAGTTAAAACCGTAGAATATTCTCATATGAAATTTTTATTTCCCAATTTTTGGTCGATTTTTGCTAAAACTATCGCCTACTGTCATTTAAAGAAATTTTAAAATGGAGAACCTGCATGCGTATGTATGTTTCTCGCATTGTGAGAAAAAAATGGAACAGAGACCCATCGAATTTTGAATAACGTAAACCTCCACCGAATATGGGTACCTAATGTGGAATTTGGAATCTCTTTTATTATCGATTTCGTATTTTGTAACTCTTTAAAGCATTTTTGATTAACAAACTCAGCCGATTACAAACGAGCAATGATAGGTAACACACCAAACGTTAAAAAACGCCTTTTTGGACGTAATAGAAAATCTGAAAGCTTTCATTTTTTTTTCTTTTGAGTCGACATACATTAAGGCAGCAAATAAAAATGAAGAACTACTTAAGGAGATAAATTGAATGTGTAAACAATGTTATTCATTAAAACCACCGTAGATAAAAATTAATCATGGTGTTGAACTTCATTTCTTCATTTGTGTCCTTTCTCCCTAAAGTCAAACCAAAAACTATAAAAATGTCAAATATGTAATAATTAAATAAATAAATAAATTTAATGAATCAAGAAAAAGAAAAATTAACTAAAAATATTTTAAGGTCGAGTAAGCTGACTGTAATTTACATGTCACATTTTTCAGACGCGAAACCTTCGAAAAAACTGCTATCTTAGATAACATTAATGCATCAAGAAATATGCAGAACCTTCTCTCTTCCGCTCGATATGTGAAATACTTTCTGTACGAATATTTTAGTTACTCGAGATAACGGTGACAGGTAACAAAGTTCTTATAATAAAAATTACTGAAGACTTGAGTGAGAAGAAAACCCACTTAAAATTGTTGACGTCCTTTCCCATGCAGCAATAAAGCGTCTATTAATCTTATTTTTTAATATATTTAATTAAGAATAATATCCCGATATTAAGCTTGCATTTTCAGGACATTCACTCACTACAAAATTTTAATCCCTTTCCTGACATAAAATACTCTAAATCAGTGACAATGATTGTCTTTAATTATTGCATCGCTTAGCTGAAATAAACAGTAAAACTCTTTCCAATGTTAAAAAATACAGATTGATTTTAACACGCTTACATTTTTACATTAAAACAATTTGATTTGGAACTAAAACTTTTTACTAAACTAAAAACTTAATTTAATTTGAGGCAAAAACTTATAATTCCCTGTCATTTAATTCTGTAGAAATTTCAGTAAGAAACGACCATGTTGCAAAGGTTAAAACTTACCTCAGTTAAATACAAAACTCTTATTGTTAGTATGTCTAATTCTCAAGGATTCTGAAGATGCAGATTAATTTTGTCAAAAATTGCAACATCTACCTGCAGGAAGGAAGCCGTCGGCAAGGGCTTCATGCCCAGCGTTATATATGCTGAAAGCTACGAACTCATGCCCAGCGGTACCATATGCGGAAATCTACGGAAGTTCCTCGCCAGAAACGAGAGTTGCACGAATTGCCAGCATTTCCCGTCTTTAGCCATTTGGCCATAAACGGGCTGTCAAGAATTTTTAAGACACAAATAAAAGTTTAATTGTTTTCATGTAATTCTGAATTAAATATCTTTAATTTGCCAATGCTTAATGGAAAATTCTCTGTTCAGTTCTGTTTCGAATATGTCACCTACAACCTCATTGCATGTTCAGAAGAATTGGGCCCTGGTGAAATTTTATGTCTGGGCCGATTGACAAAATACAATTTTCGTTTTATGTCTCGAAAGCGTGACTTAGGATATGTATAAGATTTATATAAAGTATTGTTCTAATATAGGTATTTTGACACAAAATTGGACTCTATCTGAAATGACATGCTAGTTGTTTTCCCTATTCCGATTCTACGACTCAAATTATGCTTTGTAAAACTCGCACGAGTATATTTTTAAAAATCAGCTCTCAAACGTTTAGCTCCTCCATGTTAAGTGAATTTGGTATATATTTGTTAATATCTCTTTTTCATTAAACTTATTTGATTCTTCTTTTCACATTTGAAAATTTAGGTTTATTTCAAATCAAATATGCCCATTTTTATGATTTATTTTTAAAATTTGTATTTTTAAATAATATTTGTAAATTGTTCTTAAAATATTTTGAATTATAACCTATAAAATTTTTAACATCATCTTAAAGTAGATGTATTTCTAGGCACACCTGCAAAACAATTAGAGTTTTTTATTCAAAAGTTTCTAAGATATACATGAGTTTACATATTGGCGCGTTTGGATACTTGGCATATTTATTATAAGCGATAATAACGCCAAACGTGGTTTAAGCACTTTGTTAAAATTATTTGAAAGTATGAACGATGACTTTTTTTTCTCTTGTCTCCAATTTAGAAAAGGAAAGAAAAATAGGCTGCATAAATTAAGAAGTCCTTCAAGTAAATAACTATTATAAATTTGAATTGTCTCAGAAACCGGAGTTCAGTTCGTTCGAAGTTTCAATATACTTTATTTATTTGTTGGTACTTCCTCCCAATAACCAATCAAATCCAAATTAGATTCACAAATACATAATCCTCCAGTGTTTTTCCACAAAATCATCAGACATATTTTGCTTTAAAAAATAATTTCTTCGAACGATAAAGAAAAATGCTAAAAACTGTTTCCATCTCAAAAATCTTCCAAATTCACCCAGTAAAATATCTGTTACTTTATAAAATTATATACATTTACTTTATAAAATACTTTATAAAAATTATTCAAAATATATAACAAAACATAACTTACAATCACAAAATATACAACAACACTTTACGCATAGCAAAATATACATCATTTTGCTCATCTCTCTCCTTCAGCTTTAATTTAACGTGTTCTTAACCCTTGCTAATTTCCTCAGGTTGGACAGATTTTATGCATGCATTCACATAACTCTATTTATGTTCTTTAATAAAATTTTTAATTCAGGGAATCTGAATTTCATTTATTTAATAAAATTTAAAGAGCTCACTAGAAATTTTTTAAAACTTCAAAATGATGTAAGGTATTTTCTCCCTCCTTTCCTCATGTAATTGTGGTGTAGCTAGAAGCATACTCGACGCGTATTCGAGAGGTCCAGAGTTCGAGTTTCGATGAGGGCATTGCATACATTTAACTTCTTCTGCTTCAAAAAAACCTAATGACTCTACAACGAAAACATTAAAAATATAAACAAACAAATACATATCAGAAGCCTAAGGAAGTCAAAGAATATGTTATAGCTCAATATAGTTCATTCATCAAGAATATCTTTCATTTCTTTAAAGTTTCATAAATTTAAAATTTATTTTTTTATAATCAATTATTTTGATTAAATCTTTGCAATCAATCATTTTACTGAAATGCTATAGCAATTTTTTTAATTTTCGTAATATTTTTCTTTATCTCTGTTTGTGTGTCTTTCAAAAATACATAGATATTTTCTTTCCACTGGAACAGTATTCTTCTCTTTCGCCCGCAGTAAATTTCTTCCTTACATCTTTTTTATGTACTTTGCTTTTGGCAAGGAATATATGTTAGGCAATGAATATATGAATATGGTGTGTGTGTGTGTGTGTGTGTGTGTGCATATATATATTCCCAGCTCTTTTGCCACTACGGTTTTGAGTAACCTTTTTTATTAGTTATTTCAGAATACAACGACTGTTCTTCAACGAAAAAATGAGGTTGCTTCTCTTCTTCGAAATTGCTATAGAATTTATACGATAAATACGTCTACGAAACGACCCCTGCAACCTTTTTCACAGTATTATGCTTTCTACCTTTAACAACAAAAATCGGTGTTTTTTTTTTTTTTTTTTTTTTTTTTTTTTTTTTTTTTTTATATATATATATATATATATATATATATATATATATTTTGCTACTTTATTCCTATCCATCTGACATTTTGTAACTTTGTCCACAGTATGTTCTGTTTGTGAAAAACGTTTCTTCGACGCTATGAATATCTGAATCAGTACTACATCTATCGTGCGTTGCACTGTCGTTTTCCCCTAAATAGTCATCATTCAGTAGATTTTTCTCAGAAATATCTTCATTCAGAATTTTCAAAATTTTATGTCGGTTCTGAGAAGGTTCTGATAGGTAATATCAAAAACGTTCGATTTTTTAATTTAATTTAATAATAAATTTTGTTCTGAAATGTTAAAATTTTATACATATATCTTTGGTTTTAGGTTTTTAGGGTTTGAGAAGCTAAGTTCTGCTTCTATTTACCTCTCAGCCCACTAAGCCTAAGTTAGTAAAGGCAAATGAATGTTAAGTAAAGGAAAATGAAAAGAGTAACTCTTACAAAGTTTTATTGAAAGTATCTTTCTAGATAAAATACTTTCCTTCAGCTTTTGACTTCATAATGATAGTCGAACTATAGCTTAGTGATTAGACCATTTCAATACGGTTATAAATCAAAATATCCGATGTAGCTGCTGCATATGACAAAATGGAATCATTAGGAACACCATAATTCGTATTTTCAATCATGATTTCATGAGCTACTTGGAAACGTGTATTGTATTGATACTTGGTTTAGTAACTGAGATATAAAAAGTTTCGAGGAAAGAAGAATTTCAGTAAATTCAGTAACTGCACTCTGAATTTCAGTCATGAAGCAAAAATATTTGTTACTTTGTATTATTTTTCATTGGTCATTTTTCTTCGGCGATACAGGTAAATGGTATACAAAACTTTAAAATCGGTAAAACTTCAATGCCTTTACATGTTTTCTCGATGTTTGTTAAATTGCGCCTAAAAAGGAGTAACATTTCGTTACTCAAGTAAAAAGGCCTCTTAAGTGGACTTGAATTTTAAAAATGAAATCTGTGAAGCAGCATAGAAGAATTTTTAGCAACAAGCGATATGGTAGTAACTTATACAGGAGCATCAACTTATAATCTCTATGGCATTTTGGTGTTTAGAATTTGAGCCTATCATGATTTATAATATGGTTACTGGGTTGTTTAGTACTCTCTCTCTCTCTCTCTCTCTATATATATATATATATATCGAGATTATATATATATATATATATATATATATGTATTTTGATAGTTTAATATAAATTTATTCGCATTTCTTCCCAATATATTTCTTTCCCTAGTAGGAATGTTATCGTCACCATCGATTAAAAGGCTCACAAGACCTAGCAGTTATTAATAAATTTTCCTTTTAAAACTTCTTAATATTCTTATGTTGTCAGATTTTGAAAATAACTAAATATCTGGGATAAAAGACGGGTTCTGAATCGCAGATTTCTTTGAAATTGTATTCAGCAGATTATTTCTGTTACTCAAAGCAATTCTACATAACGCTAATCAGTTTGACTCTTCGTCACCTGGAGCAGAACCTTGAACGAAGTATCGGTATTGAACGGTCTTATCTGTACAACCACTTGTAGAGCAACGGACATTAGAACATCTTCCCTCAATATTATGTCACCAGATTATTCTTTATTAACTGTGATATGATAATTTGTCTAATTTACATTGCAAGCGCATTATCTTTTATTTCATTAAAGGACAATTATATTAATCAATTTAATTTTCTGCATCTTTAGCAATAATATCCTTATTTCTGAAACACAGAACTGAGCTATTAAATTCGCATTATATTACTCTCAAGTATATGATTGATAGTAGCCATTAATAACGGATTCCGATGGAACTAAGGTATTTGGAATTCAGAACATAATTAAATGGAATTTATCGTATAATTTGACGAACTGAGCATATGATTGTGAAATGAACGACGCATCGATGCCAATGGCTGCATAATGAAACGCTATCGACATTACCATTACAAAGCAACAGATAAGCATAAGCAATTTAAATTTGGCCAACTTCGGCATTAGCTTAATTTCACGCTGTGCGCTCCGAAATTAAGGATGTATCACAGTTTCTAAGATTTAACGCTAACTGTAAGCACATATTCTGAGTGTTAGAATTAATTATTGGATATATAACTTATGGTAACCTTAGTTTAGTCGGTTGTTTAGCATAGTAACAGTTTTGAGTTGCACAGGAAACTAAGACAATTTTAATGTTGAACCACAAGAAAATTTCATATGTTATTGAATTATTCGTTATAAATAGTTATTAACAAAATAGTTTATAACAGCAAATTTCTCCCAAGAAGACTAAATAGCTTGTGTAAGAGACTGTAAACGAGGGCATCTCCCGTGATTTATCCATCGACAGCACACTGTGGAATGGAAAATGGGCTCATTGTAATTCTCTGCTTCTGCCATTAGTCACTCCACGGTAATTTCTGATCGACAGATGTAAAGACTTCTGTTACAGAAAGACACCACATACACAAAACACCATGCCTAATTTGGTATTCGAATTGGATCCCAACGATCAGAGCGTTTCACAACTACACAAACTCAATAGCCTTAAGAATGTTTGACCTTTGAACGGTCCAAGTAAACGCTTTTTTAACATTTGGAAGCATATTTTCAGTATTCAAAGAAACTCCAAATTTGTACCCTATTTAAAGACAGGAAGTATTCATAACATCGCGTCCGTCGCAGCCATAAAAAGAGCTCATTTTAGGCAACTGAGCTTAAATATTACTCCAAAACCGTACGTTCTAAGGCCCACCTTTTCCCATGTGTAGCGTATATACGAGAGAAATTCCCTTTAAACGTCCTCCACGAAGGCATCCCTCCCCTTAGGCAGATAGCCCTCGAGGCTTTGCCATAATCACACACATGCCGTACGTTCTAACCCACACTAAAAGAGTAGCAGGTACTCTGTGGGTTTTTCTCTGTGTTTCTATGGGATTGTCTTACAACAGCATCATCGGGGGGGGGGAATTGTACATAGGTAACTGCTTCCATATTTTTGACGTATTCATGCAAAATATAAACATTCATCGAAACATTCGTCGAAAATAATATCTGGTCCTAAAAAAACTTATGCTGTCATTTTTTTTTTTTTTTTTTTTTTTTTTTTTTTTTTTTTTTTTGCATATGTAAACATGGACTTTCAGCTACAAATACGTTTTTAAATAAGGCAAATATTTATTAATATTTATCATTTTTAAATTGTCATCATTTTTAAAGTCATTTTTAAATCATAATATCATTTTTAAAGTCATTTTTAAAAATAATATCATTTTTAAAGTCAACTTTTCTTACAATCCCTTGGTTCGTATAGTTATGTATAGTGAATGTTAATATTATTAATTTTAAAAAATAAAACACATAAAAATATTTAATTTCAAAGTTTGAAATTAGGAGTTGTACATAGTAAAAATGAAAAGTCAGTGTACATAAATGTTTTCTAATATTAACAAATTAAGTTTTGACCATTATTATGCAAATTGTCTCGAACGGTTTTAGATCAAACGTTTTTTCAAAAAGAACTTCCTCATTCCTTATGGAGTATGCGTTCTAGAAAACGGTAGCAACATTTTTTATTGGCACATAACCAATTTGAAACATTTTTAGCCTAAATTTAAAATTTTAAATATATCTAATTCAACTATTATTTTGTATTTTCATTGGGTCATTATTTTAAAATAATAAAAAATATATGAGAATATTAACAATAATTAAATTTTTGAAAATTTTTCAGTGTACCTCATGTAAAACATTATACATTAAAATAATATTACACACTAATAAATCATAAATACTAACACTAAATGTTATTAAATGGGAAAAATTAATCTAGAATTATTCTAAAATTTTTACCGATTCCAAAATAAAAACTATTTGAAAAATACCAAACTTTCAAAATGAAATACCTCAATTAGTTTTTGTAGTAAGCAAGTCAAACGTTTTGTGTTTTGTTTCTAGAATGAGTTTAAATTTTACTAATTGGAACTATAAAAGCGGGCCACAGTAAAAAGAGTTAGATTTCTTAATTTTTACAAATGAAGATCTCTTCTTTTAGTTACACAATAATATGAATGTTTATGTTATTTAACACTTTTTGTAGCTTTATAAGATATTTTCTCCCTCCTTTCAGTGTGCATTTGTGGTGTAACAGTAGCACACTCGGCGCATATTCGGGAAGTCCGGGTTCAATTCCCTGTGATGACATTACACATTATTCACATCTCTTGCTTCAAAATAACCTAATGACTCGAGTAGCGCCCGAACTAAAAGGTGGCGGAAGATAATTCTTCACCGCCAGGATTTGAACCTTTAAAACAAAATAATGATCTCTCAGTATTTTACGTAAGCTATATTTTATTATAAATTTTGCTCACCGAAAGTGCTTGTTATATTTGCTCTTAGAATACATCTTTTTTCCATCAACAAGCAGGCAATTGCATTTGTTCGCAACAAAAACACAAATTGCAGCTTAATGCCTCTTCAGAATTTGTTGGAAATTCATTTTATTTGATAAATTTTATGCTCAGATGATTCAATTTACTTAACAAATGTAGAAATTTTGAAAAGAACTACGCAGGAGCAATGATTGCAGTGACTAAACATTAGGTGGATATAACTTCAAACAATACCGCCATTTGCCATGAAACTCAAAGAACATAATGAATGCATGATACATTTAGTTAGGTAAACATGAATAGGCTTAAACGAGGTAGCTATATTCGCAGTTTAGTAATCATGAAACAGGAAGCATTCTGAAACCTGACACAATGCAATTTTTGTCAGGGAAACAAAAATGTTTGAATTTAAGTAAATTACTTCTCAGTATTACACATATTTTAAAATTTTACAGGTTTTTCCTACTCAATTCACGTAAAATACAATTGAGTTACTCGTGAGCAAAATTATGATCATATTCTCTAATCATTTATTTCGAGCGAAGTGATTATTTTGACATAATCTACTGCAACTTTTATTAACATGATCAAAATACTAGTATTATATTTTTCATATTATTTCTCAATTTAGTAGCTTTAAATTACTATTATCGTGCAATATATTTTAGGTTTTTCCATTATTATATTTTTATTTATTCCTCCCCAAAATAAAACTATCTAGGATGAGATTAAGGTAGTTTCGGCTGTGAGTACTTCATGTACAATTGTTATGTCATTTTAGTGTTGATTACTTATACGAATAATTTATAATTCCTCATTTATTTAAAATTCTGTTTGGAAGGATTACTTCTAATTGTTTATACTCGTATAAAGTTGTGAAGCAAATAATAATGATTCAAAGAACACGAGAGAACATTCTAGAAAGGAGTAAGGATTTGAAAGAATTGTTTTACTCTTTGTTTGGAGCTCTACAAGCAGTAGTTCCCATGTACTGAATATGGAAACTTCGCGAAACAGTGGCAATTTGCGTTTTATGGTAAACAAACATTTCGCTTGTTCGAGAAGAGTGGATTGAACTCGTTGCCTTTTCTGAGCGTGACAACGGACACAATAGTGAATAAATACCTCGTTTTGATAAAGGGGATGCAGTGAACGAACAGCAAGGTCATGTAATAGTTTGAGAGTTGGATGTTCATCTTTGCGGAAGAAGATGATCTCCCACCGTCAGGCGAGCCTTCAACCATGCAAATTGATCTCGATAAAGTCGAGGCCTGTAGCAACTTGAATTTCAAAGAGAGCATTCCACCTAAAATCAACTTTACAGAGTAACAGAAGTCATTTCCAAAGGGCTGCAGAATCAACTAATTGCTGCGGCACTGTTCCTCGATATTTATAACAATTACGACTCCACACGCCGTCAAATTCACGGAGGCGTTCGCCAAGGAAGTTTAAATGGCCCCATATTAATTTTGATTTACGTGAACGACATACCACGCGAAACTAGCACGACACTGGCCATGTATGCCAATGGCATGGCAATTACGACTCAAAATGCATCCCTGAGTTCAGTCATACAAACATGACAAAAGCATATCCACTCATTAGAGTTCTGGCTTAATAAAAATAGAAAATTGTTATCAATGCGGTCAAGTTCGAAGTAACTTTCTTCACCAGGAAACAAAATCGGGACCCTAAATATGACTGTTACCATGTACAATACTGCTATCCCCTGTACCAACCAGGTTAAATATTTGGGTATAATTCTTCATCAAAATCTCACATGGAACCCCCACATAACAGATATTGCTTCCAAATTCCGGATTACTAAAGTGAATTACTCCCCTTAATTCAAACAAAAATTCTCCTGCTGAAAGATATTATCGAAACTTGAAGTGTAATTACTCTTCGAAAACTGAGCACAAAGCTTCTGAATGCAGAAAGGAAATAGCTGATAGAAAATATGCTCAATAAAAATAAGGGAAATCAAAGTTCTATGGTGGCTATTAATTATGAAGACCAGATTAGTTTAGCAATAAACAATACTTATCAGCAGACGCTGCTTAGATAGTTGCTGTACATCTCACATGTGCAATGAAACAAAGTTATTTTCAGAACTTCATCTTCGAACAAATTCAACCATAAAGCTAGCAGTTGAAAAAACAGCAAACATTTCAGGAGTTGGAACTGTCTTTATAACAGTACCTAAAGCAAATGGGAAAACTAACCTGTAACTCAGAAATGTGCTAAGTGTCACGAAATTAAAATGTAATTTGCTATAAACATCTAAAGCTACCTCAAATAACCATTCAGTGATTTTATTCGTACAGAACGACGTGCTAAAATAATAGCACTGAATGGACCTATCCTAGTGCAGGCTTTTTGTAATATTGATCTTTATTATATACAGTTCATTTATTATATAAAGTTGATCTTTATTATTACAGTAGATAATGTAATGGCTCTTCGGTGCATATCCAAGCACTGAAAGAACTGCAATAGCACAGGTGAGTGATTTTGTAAAGTGGCATCTTAAATTAGGTCATTTACATGAGTATGATTTGAAAAGACTTCTATCTGGTAATATGGTTAGAAATTTAAATTAAATTTTTATGATTCCGAATCTCGAAAAGACTGCAAAGTCTGCATCTAAAGTAAACAAACTATTTCACATTTTAAAAAAGAATCAAAATCTCGAAGTGATGAATTACTGAATTTGATTCACTCAGATTTGTGTGGACCTTTGAGAGTTTCATCCCATGTTGGTTCGTGTTACTTTGCTAACTTTATAGATGACAAATCGTGTTATTATTAAGTTAGTTTTCTCGAAACTAGAGACGAAGTGAAAAATGCATTCATTAAATACAAAGCTGAGGTCGAAACCGTCTAGAAAAGAAATAAACAACCTTCGTACTGATAACAGTCTCTAATATCGTGGTTGACAGATTACACTGGTTGGCTGCAAAGCGTGTTCTGATACTTTAAAGGAAGTAAAAATCATTGTCTAAAATTTCAGAAGACTGGAGCAGCACTTATTGGATATAGCGATACCGATTGTGCATCTGATGTTAATACTAAAATATCTTATACGAGTTACCTGTTCAAACTGGCTGGAAATCCAATAACATGGGAATTGCGAAAGCAACAAACCTTTGCCTTATCAAGTACTGAGACAGAAGATATCAGCTGTTTCAGAGAATGCTAAAGAAGCAGTTTATTTGCGTCTTTTTTTCAAAGAAAATTGCCATTAGCCTGGCGCATCTACAAGATCCGGAAGTGTAGGGCATTTCTTATGGAAATACCTAATAGGTGGCTACCGTTGCCTCCTATAAAGGGACGGACCAGTTACAACCATGACTTCTCCAGGACCCTGACTGCCTGGTCAATCGCTACGGCAGCCAGGGTCACTAACCACTATACCGGCTGCGCGGCTCCAATAGAGAAGACGCCTACTGATGTATTGACAAAACCATAGACTGCTTTGAATCACTCCAAGTGCTGTAAATTAATTGGAATGACTGTAAAAGATTAATGCTTATTTTTTAGAAGCCAAGCGTCGAAAGGGGGATCGTTGTATCATAAAAAATATGACTTTTAGCTTAAGAGGGCTTCTGATGCGTTGTCCCCGCTTTGGTGACGTAACTCTCCTTTTTCATATGTATATACTATATGAATATGCGCCCCCGCCTTTTTTTTTCTTCGCATTCTCTTCTGTACAAAACCATGTCTAAGTTAATCTCTCTCATTAAAAATGTTTATTGATTTTAGTATAGTACGTTTAGGCTCATTTTTTTCGTTCCCATTCTGTTTTTATACACATATAGTAAAATATAGAATTTCTCAGGTGAATGCAATAAAAATTAATACTTATGTGCTTCGTGCTTTACATTTGCGTTATATTTATGTTTTCTTCATGGGCTGACACTTGCTTTGTTCAAAGTGAATTTCAATGTATGACGAAAGTTTGCGTGATTTGTATTTTTATGCAATTTAGAAGCGTTCTCTGAGAAGGTTACTATCCACCAATATAATATTGTAAAAAAGCTACTGCTAATGCAACTACCCACTGCTTTTCAAAGAGTTAAATCTCCTCTCAAAGGCTAACTATGTGCTATCAACAAGCTAGTTACTGAAAGTCTAGGCTTGACATTCTAGTTTAACTGAGAGTCATTTTAATGAGCTGACTTCAACTGCAATTTGAACCCTCGCCTTCTTAACCTGCAGACATTGCTCTCGTTATTAAAATGAAGTCACTATCTTTTTTTTTTCCTTAGCAGTCTTTCAACACTAATAAGGCTAATAATCCTTACGAACTCTTTATAAGTTCCTAATATCAAATATCTGTATAATATTTTAAAACTTTTTCTTAGCTATTTGTCTTCTGCAATTAGCAGGGGATGTAACAACATTATTTTTCTTTCAAAACTGTTGCTTCTATGTAAGTAACTGAAGTCAAAAATTTATTGCAAACTATTTTAAGATCTAAAAAAAGCGTTATACAGCAAAAAAGCAAATGAAGCTTTATGACTGAATAACATACATAGTATTTAAATTTATCATGACTATTCATTAACTATTAATTATGAAGAATACATTTATGTGACCAACTCGTTTTCCGATCGTCGTTTTAATCTTTCCCTTTCGACGAAATGAGCAGCTTTAATTAAAAATTTCTTTTTCCGTTATTCTTTTAATAAGACGAGCAGTATTAGAGCAGTTAGTGTAGTAAAATCTAAGTTCCTGTTCCATGCGAGCTTTTTCCAAACCGTTTTTGGAGAATTTTAAAAGCGGTATTTATCTAGTTTCAATTTTTCCTTGGGTAGTAATTAATTGGAGCCAATGTCAAAAAGTTGCTTTATAAGCCTAAAGCAGTTTTTTTCTCATATTATTAATTAAAGCTGACAGGAAATTACGAGAAAAATAATATTTCCCATAAGATTTATCCTAATGAATTATGCTTCTGAAATTAACGTTTCGGAGATAAAAGTACACTTCTGATGGCAAAATTTGTTTAAGGAATAAATGCATGTTTTTGATACGAAAGTTAATTAATTTTCGAAATTAAATTAAAACCAATCAAAAAAATAATTGCAAGCATTGAACTTATTATGGATATATTTTCGTATTTTTGTTTCTTGCTGATGTAGGAATTAGCTAGCAATGCAAACACATGCAAATAAATACAGTATACAAAATTCGTACATTTGGATTGTATTTTGTTTTAATTTCTCTCTGAAACTCATTCCGAGAAAATTGTTTAAAATTTATGTGGACATATCTATTTATTATATTCACGTGTAATCTCTTACATTTTAACGGCATTTATTACTAAAAAATGATTCTGAAAATTCAAAACAAATATAAAACACAAATGTTTGTTAATGTTTTGAATGTCTCAGAATGTTACTTTACTTGTTGCATTAAACAAAGTAAATTGTTTAAAGTTTTACACAGTTTCACATAAGTTTAATGTCACAGAAGTTTAATGTGAAAGTTTAATGTACTGTCAGGACTTACTACTGAACCCATAATATCCTAAGTCTATTAGTATCAGAACTTAATTTCTAAAACGATTTTTGATCGTGATTTGTATACACGTATTTCCTGTGAAAGAAAAAAAAAGAGAAAGATAACAGTCTTAAAACAAAACAACATAACAATGAAATAACATTAATTATGTATTATAATTTTTAATTGATCATAGAAAGTAATTATATACAAAACATTTTTATAAATACGAAAAGAAATAAAAATATATATGTGAACAGGAATTTAAATAGTAATAAGTAGTTTTTCTAAACTTCTTTCCCAAATTGAAACTAATGAGATGCTAATGAGGTTCTGCTCGGAAAAGCATTGGCTTCACCTTCATAGTTAGTTATCTTCAATTGCAGGAAATTTGATAGCTGCATCTTTTTTGCAGATTTAGTTTTAATTCCTTTTTTTATTTTCCAAAAATACATGACATTTGATTTGTTCTTGATACTTGTTTTTTTTTTCTTTCTGTTTTTGCATGTTGAATTTCTTTTGATTAAAAAATTTTACAAAAGTCAAACCTTTTTGCAACACACAAAAAATTGGTTCATGATCCACAAACCACAGTCTAACTGCTTTTTTCATGAATAACAATTTAATTTATCAAGCAGTGCTATTGTTATAGAAAAATAATTTTATTTTAAAAAATGAGGTGGCGGTTGGTAGTTAAAAAAAATACACGTTTTTCGTTTTATTTCATTTAAAATTTATTCGGCAATTGTTATTTCTTTTAGAGGAAACATCATTCCTTAACATTCACTAAGAAACAAATTTCATTTCAGTGAAGGCAACACCTATGAGGGCTATGTGCCTTTAATCTAGTTTCAATTGTGTGTTATATTCTCCATGAGTTCAAAACCTACAACCTGGCAGCCCTCTTCTTCTAAATAAACCCATCAAGCACATTTTTGGATGTACAGATTTAAAATCCAAAATCCGCTATACTGGAAAAACATAAGTCACTAAATCCAGGTTTCTAATCTAGGAATAATGGTACGTTCTTGGGTTCTGATTTGAAGCACTGTATAATCCGTGAAGGCTTAGTTCAAAGGCTTACAGCTCCTTGAACCATTTAAGGTAGGAAATTATTTTAAAAGCGAAAGTGTTTTATAAATGCACTTGTAATGTAAATTTGTATTTTGCAAAGCATTAAATTCTAATAAAGTGGTTCGAAAGGTGTTTTTTTTTTTTTTTTTTTTTTTTTTTTTTTTTTTTTTTAAAGAATATTTTGCAAAATTTGCATTTTATAAATTTGTATTTTGTAAAGCATTAAATTCAAATAAAGTAGTTCGAAAGTTTTTTTTTTTTTTTTTTTCGAAAGAATATTTTGCAAAATCACTAAAATGTTCTTAAAGCAGTGATATTCGTAATTTAATTGTTTAATTTACATTATTTTTATCCCTTTATGACGTTATCCCTTTATGATGATAGATATGGCGACAGGAAATTTAATTTTTAAAGCTTAGAAATACATTGTTTCAAAACAAGTTTTAGAAATGTTAGATAAAGTAAAACCTGCCGTTATATATTGCTATATGTTTAAAATAATTTATAGTCCACAAATCCATTGTCTAAAAACTCCTAAACAACCAGTAACAACAATGATTAGTAGAAATTTGATTTAATTTCATTAGCGGCATTTTGTGAAGCTAGATTATAAGATCAAAATGTCCGCAATACTAATAGAATGTGTCTTATTTCAGTTCATAATTGTTTGGCTATGTTCAGACCATCGAACTCTGGAGAATTCTCGAAATTTAAGTACATCTTTTAATTGGCTTCTTTTGCTCTTTATTGATAATAGCTACTCCAAGCATCGAAATATTCTTGGTAAGTTTTGGACAGCTTACTCCAAGACAGTGATTGAGTGTGATTGAATACATTATTTAATTGCTGAATTGTTATACTTTATCCAGACAGTCTTTGAAACTAGCAGTTTATCTCAAAAGAAACTTTCCTTTATTCATATAATTTTTTATTACGAATTTTCGGAAACATTGAATGTTTGGGTTTCTTAGATATTATTAGGTCTGTAGTTAAAATACATACAAGTTTCAGTTGAATTCTACATCAACTGGGATATTATTCAGGTGTTCCATACACTGCAAACATATTTACCCTACATATTATTATTATTTATGATCTAGTTTATTCGTTTCACATTAGAAAATTAAAACGGTTTCAAACCTTTAAGAAAAGTGTTTGGAATTTTTCTCATCTTACATATTTTAAAAAGGATGTACCAAAAGCATGAAAACACATAAAATGATAAATACGTTTTATAAAACTAATTAAAAATTCGCCTTTATAAAATACAAGAATCTATAGCATAGTCTAACATACTCTTTAGTAAGACTAGTTATATATAAATTCTGTATTTGGCCAACTGGAGAAGAGAATTCTGTGTGCAAGATTATCTAAAATTTGGAGATATGTAATCTAGTAAGCATTGATGACAGAAGCCTTTGCAATTCAAATTCTTTTTAATTAATCCGTTAAAACAGGCAATTTTTACTATACCAATCCACCTCATTTCAGCACTAAACCAGTTCTCTAAAACTATGTACGTAAATGAACTTATATGTTAAAGAGTATTTTTGTATTCTAATACGCGATTTTTGAGTTGCTGTAAAGACAGAGTGTCATTTATAAGCCCAAGGATAGTTTCATTCCCACTTAAGTGCGCTATTTGCTTAGGAGGAAATGTGTATAGCATGAAACTACATAAATTGAGGCAAATTATTCCTAACTTTATTAACTAATAAATTTAAACAAACTGCTCATAATTTAATTAAATAGCAAACTGTATTACGAAAATGGATTCATATGCCTCTCAGTTAGATTTATACCATTATGGTAATTTAAAATTGTTCTTCAATCTAACCAATTTTTTTAAGTTAAAATTCTAGTTTATAAAACAATTTTCTAAATAATAAAATAATTGTGCATGTAGTGTATTGAAAAATATAACTAAACTTCAATGGTTATTTGCTCTGCTGTTTCTCGTTACTTACTATAATATATTTTAATAGCAAAACCTACCTAGATTGATTTTTAAAGACTCCAGTGTCATAATATTCAGATTTTGTAACTGAAAATTAAAACTTTGTAGAGTACAGGTGGGTGAACTTCTATCTGAAACTGAAGTAGCAGGAAATTACACGAGAGAAGGGTTAAAATACCCTTTATTAAATCTTTTGAAAATTTACAATGCGTCAACTCGACGCTAACAAACTTCGCCTCTGCTTGGGCGGTAACTGAAAATTACGTAATTAAACTAAAAATTTTAAGATATTAACAAACTATAGAACTCGACTACAGGACTCAATGAGGTCTTGTAACTTAAACCTCCTTCGAAGCTAGTGGCAGCAGATAAATGCAAGTAAGCCACTTGAACCAGCAATAAGCAAATGTACCTACGGTAGAGATGGTGGCTAGAGCCTAACTCTCCCTTTCTCCTACCGAAACTCGGCTTTTAACTGCTTCCTGCAAAGTAGAAAATTTGCATTCGCTCACGCGCGCTACAACATTTACCTATTCTGGCACTGATAATTATGAGAATGAAGGCCTATAGGAAAGTTTAAAATAAAACTTTAAATTATTAGTTAAAATAAATATAAATCCCTACAACTTTATATCCAAATTTTCTTTTAAGGCGTTTCATATTCTAATGACACCAAAAAAGGATTATCATTTTTTCGAACGTTGAAAAAAAAAGGAATTTCATTTTTCCAATAATAAACCAATTTAATCTAACTTTGCTAAAAATTGCTTATTTGCAGAAGCAACATAGCTTGCTTAACCACAATTGCCGTATCTCAGGTTCTATTCGATAAAATACAGTCTTGGTGTCATGAAACTGTGTATACGGATAAACAAAATTATTACAATAAATTCAAAAATCTCTCTTTCGGCATTTCTTCTATTTTTTTACATATGCTGCAATTAGTATAAATACAAATAACTTTAACAATAATTCTAGTGCATATATACAATTTAATAAGATACTGATATATATAGAATTAGTACTATTTTTACTGTTAGGCAATATAAATACCTACACGTTACCTATATCATAGATATACACAAGAGATAATTAGTTTATTCACAGACGCTGTCTTCAGGTTATCCTGGACCTATGAAACCCTGAAACCCTTGAGAAAAGACAGTATTCTATAGCTCCCCACCTAGCCAGACATTTCAAAGAACCCTCGTATAACAGTTTATTGCAAAGCTGCATAGTCTCTATTTGTTGGTGCTTCCCTCTGAGCAACAGTACAGTGCATCCCTGAATGTAGACATCAGTGGATCATACACATCAGTGGATCATACACATCAGTGGAAAGAAACATACGAATTACCACCATTCACCATTCTGCGAGCTGTCTAGCTGTAGAGGTGCCGTTATAAAAACTCACATAACCACCGTACTGTACAGTACAAGTTCGTCGTTAGTCCAAGATAACATGGTTACACCATCTCCTACAGGTACATTACAAAGGCATATGGTTGACTCAGTGAAAGTCTGAACCATCAAACCTATAATCGTGCAGGTACACTGCGAAAAAGAGAGGGCGGACAGTTTTATATCTCCTGTTCTACTGCGCCCTTTGATGAACTTGCATGTCTCACGTCTTAACCGCGCAACCTAGAATATGTATTAGGTTTATATATATCATTGTTTTAATATAAGTATTTTGACACAAAATCGTACTTTTTCTGAAATGACATGCCAATTTTTTTCACATTTCGATTTTACGACTCAAATTACGTCAAACCACCAAGTTTTGTAAAAATCGCGCAAGTAGTTTTTTGAACATTCGCTCTCAAAATTTTAGCTCCTCATTGTTAGTTGAACTTGATATATATTTATTAATATCTCTTTTTCTATTATACTTATTTGATTTCTTCTTCCAGCGTTATTCCTTTTTTATTATACTTATTTGGATTAGGACTGAATTACGAATTCTTCCAGAAGAATTCGTAATTCAGGCCTAATCCAGATATAATTCGCATATTTTTTAAGATTTATTTTTAAATTATGTATTTTTAAGTATTTTATATAAAGTTTTCGAAAATATTTTTTATTATAACCTACAAAATTTCTAATATCATCTTAACGTAGATGTATTTCTAAGCATACCTACAAAAAATTAATTCAATATTTCCTAAGATATACGTGAATTTACATATAGGCGCAATTTGAAATTTGGCATATTTATTTTGATAATAACGCCGAATGTGGTTTACGCGCTATGTTAAAATTATTTGAAAGAATGAACAGTAACTTTCTTCCGCTCGTTTACAGTAAAAAAAGGAAAGGGAAATAGTTGCTATAAATTAGAAAGTTCGCCAAATGAATTATTCTTGGCGCAAACTTAAAAAAAAATGCGCCAAAATGAATTGTTAAATTTCTCCGCAAAATGTCCGATTTTGTGCCAAAATACTAATATTATAACAATTCTATATATAAATCTAATACATATCCTAAGTCGTGCTTTCAAGACATGAAAAACGCAATTCGATTTCAATTGAATTTCGTCAATCGGTCCAGTAGAACGGGAGATGCAGAACTGTAACTTTTTTTCCCCGCAACGTACATTTTGTATTTAATACTGATTTTTTTCTGTGTAAACTAGACTTCGAATTTAGAGCTATAATTCAAGTTATTTTATGAAAATATAATTTATTTACAAATAGAGACATACAAATTTCAAAATGTCCACGGGAAAGTTATGTCACGTGCTTGAAAACTACAATAATTGAATTTGGCTGTTAAATGCAGCTAGATGAAGGTATGTATGAAGCGACACTATCAAAAACATCGCAGCTCGTATTAAGGTGAAGTGGACATAAAGTATCTTCGGGCCCCTCTTACATATGGTGTCGTATTATAAGGTATTTCTCCCGCCTTCCTAGCGTGCCTTCGTGGTGTAGTGGTTCTGCACGCTGGGCCGGTATTCCAGAGGTCCGTGGTTCGATTCCCGGTGAAGGCGATTGCTCATTTTTTCATCTTGTCTGCTTCCAAAACACATTTAATGTCTCTACAGTATCACCAAGGAAGTATGAGTTTCTTTGAGCATGAATTTATCCTATCAGAAGAGCATCACTTTTCAGATTTCTCATCCTATGATTCTGCTGTTTTTATTTTCAGCATGGCTCTATGGGATCAATGCTTTCCAGCATTTTGAGATAACAGTTACATAAATACACATTCTACCAATGCTGCCAGGAAATTCCGAATTACTGGAGAAAGTGTTTGTGCTTCGATAAGATGTTATCTTGAAGATGATAAGGCATTATTTTTTACATTTCAAACATAATTACCCTATAATAATTTTGCACGAATGTTTTTAACATAAGAGTGTTCTTTACCTACTATTAATATTTCAAATGCTAGGCATGCTTTGGATATTTGACTGGTTGCTTTCCCTATTTACAAACACAAAAGTAAGCTTGTATGTTAAATAGATATTTATTTAATACACAATTTTCTAGCCTAGTAGTACTCACAACTCCCCAGTGTAATAAACGACATAAATATCTCACTTAATGTATGAATAATAATTTTGTACAATGGCCAAGTTTACAGATTTTTGTAATTATTAGTAAGCTTGTAAGATTCATTTTTTTTTTATTTAAGAATTACGCAAAAAATTCAAAGGAATCGAAACGAATGTAAATTAATGTCTTATTTCTAGATTACAATATACTGCTGTCACATATCTGCAAATTTCTCAGTACATTTGCAAATGATATAAGAGATATTGTGCTTGGTATTGTTTCTTCTCTTCTAACCTTAGTCTCTCATTCATTAAATAAATATTTCAGAAAATTAAACTGCAAATAGTTTAGTATACAGTCTTTATTTTTCAGGTTTCTGAATTCTTACTCTAGTCAATGGAACTTAAGCATTACGTACTCACATTTAAACCTCCTTTTAGTTCATTTGATGTTTTATCTTTAACTTTCAAAATCATACTTCATAGTAAAACTGTTGTTTGATCAATTTAAAAGATCTTCTGAAAAATAATGAAATGGAAGGGAAACTGAAACTTTGCTTTTTAAAATAAATGGAAAGAGTTATCTTAAAACCCTTCATTTCTTTACATATGAAAATTACTTTAATTGCTGAGGTACATAATTGTTCAGTAAGTAACCTGCTTATATAGGACTATTTTTAAGTAGTCTGTGAAATGATTCTTTAAAATACCCCATCTCCTATTAGAACAAGCCATCTCCTAAGGTTCTACAGCCTACATTTTGGAAAGGGATATTTTTGATTTAATAAAGGGGGCGTAAAAGAATAAGTATATTAAAGTATTTTGCAGAAAATTTTCAGGTCTTTTGAAAAGTTTCAACTCATCATAAGAAATTCAAATAATGCATCTGCCATTGGACACCTAGTCCAAAATATCAACAATGATTTTGCTTTTATATTATATAGTTTATGCAGTTGACTTGATTTCTAAACTCATATGACTTGCCTTTGATCTATTCAAACTTATCACAAACACTTATCACATTGTCGAAAATACATGTATAAAATATTTACAGCAAAATATTAGTTGCGTATAAAAGAAACCAACTAATTCAAAACTGCATTGCTCAAGCTTGAACGTTATCTTGAAGTACTAAAACTTTAAAAGATGAGTGGATAATAAAGTACAGTATTACACTTTCCATGCTCCAATCGATCAAAGTCTTCTCGAGATACTTCCTGAAATAATGTAAAAAAATTGCTGATATTCTTTACAAGTTTACAACTGGCTCTTAAAAGCGTCAAAACACGCTTAAGTTTAAAACGGTTTAAATAAGAAAATCGTAATCTCGCTTAATCTTAATCTCCATAGGTGCAATAAATTTGCAATGGTCGATCTACATCTCAAGCAGAAATCAAAAGGCATTACGAGCTTCAGAAATAATCGAGCACTGAGAAGCAAGACTGGAAAACTTTCGAGTACATACTGCTTAAGCCAGTTCTTCTAAACGACATGAGCAACGGAAAGCAAGACTGGAAAGTTTTCGAGTAAGGAAAAACTAAAAAATATTATGAATTCAAGAACACGGTAATAGCTAGTTATATATGAAATTGAAATACGCTTTGTACTGATTTTGCGTTGCTAAGCTTCTAGCATAATACCCAGTAAGAAATGTAAAGAAACCTCTCGCGTAAAATATCCTCGTATGAAAATACATTCGCCGAAAATGTTTTTTTTTTTTTTTTTTTTTTTTTTTTTTTTTTTTTAAGTTGAGTAACGAAAGTGTGTTGTTCGATCAAAAATAATCTTTAAATCCTTCATTGCAACCTCCAACAACTGAGAGAATCATTTCATGCATACTTTACATGGGAAAATGGTAGCAACATTCAGAGAATGATATCGGATGCGTTTCTATTTGAACCAAATTCGATGAATGACATGTATATTTAACAAACAATTATCTTGCTGAAATGCAAGCCAATGTCCGCATTCAAATAAAATCTGAATAACTGCACTAAAAGCATTTACGACATACGTATTTTTTGGAATTAACTATCTATTTTAAATAGGATTTCCATCATTTTTCCTGTAAAAACAAAATCCATAAATTACTTAAATGCAAGTGATTATTTACGAGTGACTCTTTCACAAAGGAAGTCTCACACTAGAAGTATTATTCTGAATACCCAACTATAGCATTGTCAATAAAAACTTATAGATTACTTAGTATGTATATATAAATGTATGTATTTATTTAATTTTCAGTAAGTGGATTATCTTTCAGTAAATCTAACTTCCTAAGTGAAAATTCGGAACACATTTTTCTAGGGTGTGTGAGACCTTATTTTCAGATTCAATGGGATGTTGCTTCCGAAAAGTATTAAAACCACCGCATTAAATTATATTTGCAAATTAAAAGGCTGCATTTGCAAAAAACGAATATCATGAATATTACGATCGAGTGGAAGTTCAGTCATTTTTAATTTCTTTCTGTAATAAATATGATTATTTAATTGCAAGTGCCTTTCTATTATTCAGCTGAAAATCCAGCCTACATTTAAGGAGCAGTAAATTTACTCGATACTGTCCATTGTAAAAAGACAGAACACTGAAAATTATCTGCAAGCTACTTGGAATAGCCAAGTTTCTAATGCGGAGTAAGAAGCGCTGTCGTTGTTCGAAGTATAACGAGAAGTCTTGTGTTGAATTGCGTCTAATGATACGTTGCGTGACATAATTCTATACAGTGATCTATCAATTGGCTGGCTTAGGATTAAGTTTCTGTCTTGAATTGGCTTAGAGATAAGAAGAAAGGCAATTAACCATGAAGAAAAGAGATTTTTTCCTGCTTATTCCCTTTCGAAAGAAAGATAGAAAAGAGATAGGAGGAAATTTCTTACCCAATTAAGCTTTGCAATTGCGTTGCATATTTTTGCTTTTTCCACTGACCAATTAATAACTAATTTTTTAAGTTCACCAGCTTTTTTAATTAAGATAGCATGAAATCTTGCAGGAAAATTAAAAACATTCGTTTCGGGAAATTAAAGCAAAAAATCAAATTAAGTAAAATGAAAAACTGTTAGCTTGGTGACATTAAAGTCAAAAGTAGCGTATCTCAGTACTTCCTCAGTTATGGAAATAATAAACAGAGTGTTCATATTTTGCTGCGCTAGACCAAACAATATGTATAAAAGCTCTTTAAGAAGCACTCAGACGCATTTTTTAAAAATGAATTTTGAACACTGGGCTTGAAATTAAGACCTAATTTTAAACACAACTCCTATTGGGTTTTATCTTTTCGTTATATTTTGACAAACTATATGTTCCAATTAAACCGCAGATAATAATTCAACAAAATTTACACCACAATAAATTTTACAATTACACGTTTCGTTCAGAATTTATTCATAATTTTTTAACTTAACTAACCAGGTACTTTACTAATTATTGTTAGTTAAGATTACAGAGATATTTGGTTAACTACTAGCAGGAATAAGAAAATTCAACAATGCCCTCACAGGAATTCAAACTGTGGATTTCCCAGTTGTTAGCTAGATGTGATAACAGTTACACTACCACGGCACGCACGGGAGAAAGCTATAATTCCTTTAAAATATTTAAAGTATTTAAAGTAGAGCTTAAGAATTTTCAAGTACACATAATCTAAGCAAGTGGCTGAAATTTAAACTCATGCTTTGCTGAGAATCTTCATAATAGTCTAATGGGTTTAATTTTGTAAATCACACTTGAAGTATGTAATTTATGCATTTCGGAAAACATTTTTTTCAGAATAACTTTTTCCGAAGCTCGGGTATTTTTTAATTAAAAAAATAGAAAAAATTCATTTTTGCATACATCGACAGTAATGTTGTTTTTAAATACATTTTGTATAAAATAAAATTCAGAGTTTCTCTTTGATTTTTTTTAATAAACTGTATTAGAAATAAAATACCTAAGTTATCACAAATAGTTAAATACTAACATTTACTGTGATTATCATTCAAGAATGAAGTTTAAAAATAGCAAGATGGTAATATTACCAATGTAGTTTAAATGCATGAATGCTTACAAAAACACTCAATTATTAAAAAACATGAAACTACATAATATTTCATAATAAACGTAAGTTTCAAAATTCAGAAATACTCTTCTGGAATATTGACACCATGAGAGGTAATGCAGTATCAGCGAAGTAAAATACGAACTCTCTGTGAATCAAATTTCTTCAGAGAATGGCAAATTTTCATCCAGGATTTACTGAAATTTTTCATAATTTATTGAAATATTTGAGGATTCAATTTTTGATTATGTGTTTAATTTAAGGAAACTTTTTTAGCGAAAAGCAAATTTAAATTTAGATAATCCAACCATGGAGGAAGATAGTTGAAAAATACACATTTTTACAGACCAGTATTCTTTCATATAATAAACACAGATCATTTTATTACCACTCACCAACCTATATGCATAAGTAACGGAGGTAATGTTTTCGGTCCAAAAATCCGATAATTAGTTAATAATGAATAAGGACGAATTAGGTGTGAAGGCAAGCTCTCACATATTTACTCTGCATTCATCTCTACTGTGGCAACGGACGTTAGTTAAAAAGACTATAAAATGACCGGTTTCGAAGTTTCTCTCTCTTCTCTTTGCACGCGTAAATGAATGCTGCAAACCACGTCTGGTGAGTTTTTGCCCACGCCGATTCGGTGATACAATTTTCTTGAGCAAACCCCGTGCTTCTTCATCTAATAGCTTATTTTTATATCTGTGGGTGAGATCGACCAAGCAAAGAATTTTGTTAAAAGGTAGCTGGACATTTTTCGTTCCTGCTAAGTTCTATAGTGCTGATATCGAAATTTAATTAATCACTTTTACGGTGTTTCAAGATTTTACTTCCTTCGATGTTTTGTTCTTCTATGACGAACTCGCGAACGTCATTATATGACTGGTGTTATCTAGGTTTTATGAGACCAAATACATGCCTAAATTTTCAATGCAACATTGATGTTAAGAATAAATACGCGTTCCACAAGTAAAGATATGACATGCTCTTTTTTTTGGTACTATAGACGGGTAAGTCGATATTTATTTTTTATCCAGTTTTAGACTATTAAAACACACTAAAATTAAATCTAAATATTCTCTTCCTTCTGGACTATTACGACAGCAGCGCAGAAAAATAAATAAAATAGCTATCTCTATACAATTCACTATCAGTTTGGTACCGTCTCTGAAATTTCATTAACATTTGCTGCCATGACTCAAATTTTACATTACGGTCTCTATGACACATTTTCACTGCTTTTAGAGTGATAGTCTGTATGTGTGTAACGATATTTTCGTCTACGATAACTTATATGAAACTTCCAAGCTTTTTATTTCCCGTATAAGCTTTCTACATTCATATAAAGAGTTAGTTAGATTTTGGATAGAAGTAGACAATCGGAAGTGGCACTTCAGAGGACACCCATAAGTCTTTAATGAACAACCAGAAGGTGTACTTTACTTGAAGCTCATGGCAGCTTTTAATGAACTTCTTCGTCGCCCGTAACGCGTCTAGTGCGTTCAAGTGGAACTTCTGCAGGGCGGCCGTAACGCGCTTCAAGCGTTCTTCTACACTTTAAAACTGTTAAACGTTTAAAACGCTTTCTAAATGTTTACTTGTTTGAGTTTTTATTTTTGCTTGTTCTAATACCTCCTAGAAAGCAGTACTAATCAGGCATTCTATTTCTAATTAAGTTCCCCCCCCCCGGGTTTTATAAATATTCGCGCCATTTTACACAAAATACAAGACAGTGAGAGATCTTCAAAGTCTACTCAGCAGAAAAAGAGGAAAATGAGGTTGTTAATTGGAAAGACAAGAAGGATATACGTTTGATGAGTACAGTCCGTAATAACTCTATTATTGATATTGAAACACGGAAAAGAACTGTAAACCAATAACTGTAAAAGATTACAACAAAATGGGAGGAGTGGACCGCCTGGATCAGATCTTATCAAATTAATCCTGCTTGTTAGAAAAAAGCAGAGATATTATTACTTTTCCATTATGCTTTATTTCCTTATAATTTTACTTAATATTCATTGACATTCATCCACTACGAAAGTTATGTATGGAAAGTTACGTATGTACAGAGAAAACTACATTACACGCTGCAAAAAACAAAGGGCCGCTGGGGAGAAATTTTCGCGGACGGGCGAGGACAGAGAAAGGGTTAATAAACTCTATATTAAAATATAATGAAAATTTTTTCAATTTTAGTATTCGAGACTTCCATGAATAGAACGACATGTTTGATTTTGGCAAAAATTAATGAGCAGAGAATAATACTTTACTTGAAACTCTGAACAGACTTTTATAAAAAAATATATATATTTTGGGATATTCCAATTCATCTCGGATTTGGTATTTAAAATAGGAATGTGATTAGAGCAACATTGATAATCATTAAATGTAACCAGAATAAGCTCATTATGAACACGAGCTCTCATTATGAATCACGTTCTGAATCTCGTTATGAATCCGAAACACTATATGATCAGATAATCGATGTGATATTTTTAAATCAAAGCTTGGTACCGGATTTGTACATGAGAACATATATTTTATGTTGATAATTCAAGCTATTAATCAATATAACATATAGCTATTGCTGTCCATTGCATGAGAGAATAGAATAATAGAAATTAGCAGTGTTTATAATTAACAATGAGCTTACAAGTTTTATAAGAAAAATTAGATTTTATTTACAAATGACCAAATGGAAGTAATAGCCTATTCAAAGCTTGTGGATATTCAGCCAATTCCCTACATTTTAATACGGAATTGTTGGGAGATCAAGTGCTTCGTGACAACTTTGGGCGGGAGGTCACATCAAATGTTTTGGCAGTGTGCTGTTATCGGGACCGCTAAAAATTGATGATCTGGCAAAAAATTTGAAACATAAAAATAATCGCCAAAGTATTTACCATACTGTAAAGTTGAAGAAAAACCCCAAAGGAGAAGAATATCACAACAGATATTCGTAAAATTAGAAATGCTTAAATGTAAATTAAATATGTTGCCAACGAAATAAAAAAAGGTTAGTGAAAGCGGATGTATGCAACTACGGATATCCTTTAAAATGTTTGAAAACATTTACTTTTAAGACATTTACATTAGGACTTTACTGCCGCAACATAAGCTCAATTGAATAAGAATCTAACTGGTTACAGTCTGTACCGCGTTGAAGTTTATTTCGGCCACCCAACCAGGATAGTGGTTAGCGATGCTGACTGCTGTGCCGAAGTACCTGGGTTCGAATCCCGGATAAGGCAGGGTTGTTTGTAAATGTATAGCGTATTTGCGGCATGGGAGCACTCTATATATACGGCGAGCCGAATATCCTCCCATGAAATTGGTGGTTGGGGAACAGGTGTGGTTCCCCCAAGCTGCCCTCCAATTGGGAACACAACTGAGCAAAGTCTTATTGTCACCTATATGGTGCTCAAGGTACCATACAGGCGTTGTAACTCAACGACAGGCGCAGTCATGCACTCCTTGCCAGGATGAATTTCGAGGGCTTGTACTGATGTTACTCATCAGGACAAGACAATTGAGCTCAGTCAAAATAAAAACGATAGTTTATTTCGCCTTTTCGCACTGCTCCATAACCTTTCAATAGTTTTTCTAGAACAACCAGTATAGGAACTGATAAAATTATGTTTGTTTTTAAAGCAGAAATGTTCAAATTCGGCTTCTTTTTCTTCTTAAATGTTATAACCCTTTCCTGTAGTTTGAGTTTATTAAGGGGTATCAGAAACCCTTATAACGACAATGTTAAATTGGCCATTTTCGATGTACCTTTTCTCAAATTCTGCTGTAGGTACAAGCTTGAATTTTTTTCTGTAGTTAAAGTATACCTATCTGATTATACTGAAATGAGCTTTTGAAGCATTTTGAATTTTAGAGTAAATTACAGAATATTTTGTTAGGCTTAGTAAAATTTAGCACTTTTCTCACACAAAAAAAAAATTTTTTTTTAAATTTTTTCTAAGTTTATTACAAAAAGCTCATTTCATTAAATATTAGGGAACCTAATAAATAAGCCATAAAAAGTTTAGATACCTGTGAACAGTAGTTCCTGAGAAAAGGTACATCGAGTATAAAAAAATCACGTTTGGAGAAAAACGCGTTTTTTTGTAAAAATCCTCATTGATCAAAACAGTAGATGACAAATTAAAACTAGATTTTTTTACAGTTCTAATTTTCATAGAGATTAAAGAATAGTATTTTTAGAAAGATAAAAGTGTAGAGAATTTGAAAATGCAAAAATCCGAAATCACAATTTTTTGAAGATTTTGGAGTTTCAACACCCCTTAAAGTGCCGTTAGTAACTGATCTTTACTTAATATGTTTCACAAAACAATAATCACTTAACACATGGACTGTATTCCTTCACTTTTATTTGATTACACTAATTATAAATAAGATGTCAGCGATGCGAAATAATTGATACAAAATAAGCGAACCATTCTACATGGCTGTCACAAACACAATTCTATCAATCAATTATCTTGTTGCCACACATAAAGTTCAAAACTAAAGGAAGAAAAACAAAAGAAATTTATGCTGTTTGCAACAATAAAATGAAGCAAACGATACTCACATAAACAATAACCTTAAGCAAAAGACGAGCGGTTAAGTTTGGAAGAGCGGTTAGGCACAGCAACTAAAAAACATTCTTTTAATTTTTCAACAAATTCCGCAGCATATCCACTTGGGCGGAAGGATGCAATCATCGTCGGTTTTCCGATGCGAAAACACTTTCAACTTCAACAATGTTATTACCTATCACTATATAATGCTCCTAACTACTTCGTCTACGCTGAACGTAGACGAACCTATTGAACTGTGTAGCTCCTTATCGCTGAGTTCAAGTGTGTAACTAGAAAGTCCAGAGAATGATTAAAATACTCTTTTATTACTCAAAGAAATAATAATAAGAGTTGGCCCTTCACAGGCTTACAGGAAAGTCTCCATTCGGGCTTTAAATCAAGATAAGAACTAAACTGAGCTGAAGCTAGACACAATTATCTAAGGTAGTTGGCCCTTAATTAAATTACCCGGCGATTACCAACAGGCACGTAAAATAGGGCCGCTTATAGATGGCTTAATAACGAAATAGCCTGAAGGTAAACACGCGCCACTAAGGACTCCTAAGCTCTCCTAATGAAGTAAGCTGAATCTTCTTTAAATATTCAGTCTACCTCATTTACATGCAACTAGATACTAAAATCTCATTCTGGTAGGGAGTTGTAAGTGTGAAAGAAGAACTTACATTCTAAATCTCGCAGAGTGGGATTTGGAGGGTGACAGCAGTTTTCGCTCCATTTCGTGTCAAACAACGCAAATTTACTGTCTTGGTAGTAGAACATGTTTCCCACTTGCAATAATAACCTTGGGGAAGGGAGTAAATTGAAGGAGCAGGACGACCCCCTGTCTTGCCATTGTCCGCCCAGACTGACCAAACAAGTTTGCTAAGCCAAAGAACGTTCTTTGGCTAAGCGTCATTTCAAGCGAGGACAGTCGTAATAATGGATACAGCTCCTTTGCCAAAAGTAAGTTCGCTTTTAAAATATATATACAATTATTTCTTAATATAAATATCTTAATTATTATAAATTATAGTTAGATTTATGTGTCAAAATTTAAGTATGTAATAAAAAGTAGTTTTAGTTTCCTCTTTTTTTTTAGGTGTCTGTAAATTTGCTTTAAGAGTGTAATGCTGTAACGTAGTTTTATTTATTATGTATTGCTAACACAATGAAAGCTGTACGTATGGATGGTACTTTTTGTAAATAATTCTTAACATTATTTTTATTTTTGAACAATTTACGCAAAGCTATCGAATTTAATTATTTAAATTTAGTTTTGCATGCATTCCTATTTCAAATAGGAAGAACAGCGGTGGAAAAAAAATGCATACTAAAGTTTTGATTTCTTTTATAACACAAGTGTGTAAATTATTTGGTAGTATTGGAAGAAATAAAAACCGTATACTTTACTGAATTTCCTATTGAAGTCATATCGTTTTCAGCTTCTAGTAGTTTTTAATAGATTTTTAACTTTCATTTTTTTATAAATTCTGCTTATAGTTTGTGACAATAAAATTCACTTACTGTTACAAAGCTGAATTTTTCCAAAATATAAATACTAGCACTACCTGGGTCATATCAGCATTCTAAAACTTATATTTTTGCAAATATGTTGTTATTCTCGAGAGTGTAGGTGTAGCTAAGGCCTATTGAACATTCAAAAGTCCGGGAGGCCAATAAAGCTGCTAAGACGGCTTTCCGTTTACGATTTAAAAAAAATCTTGCATTCTTTAAAAAAGACTGAAAGCTTCAGATTTTAAATTACGTCCAAAGGGGCGTTTTTTTAACATTTTGTGTGTTACCTTTATTTATTAAATATCATGTTCTTCGCACTTAAATAAAAACATTAATTAAACCATAAAAACATTCAAAATTAAACCATAAAAACATTCAACAGCAATATCGCAAAATAATTTTAAAATGAACATATCTTTAGAATTCCCAATACAGAGTCTCGCGAGCTGGATATATATATATATATATATTTTTTTTTTCCTCGTACAGTATTGCCATTGCTCGCTTTGAAATCGTTTACTTTGTTAATCAAAAATTCGTTGACGTATTACAAAATATTAAATAATAAAGCAAATAATAAAACCAATTTCAAATTCAAATTAGGGCTTCCACATGCCCATATTCTATGGAAGATTACCTTATTCAAATTTTGTTGGCTCTAGGTACCGTTGTTTTATTACAATGCGAGAAACATACATACATTCCTGCAGATTCTTCATTATTTAATTTCTTTAAATATAATGTTTGGTGGCAGCAATTTGAAATGAAACATATCGGGAATCGATGCAAAATGCCAAAACGAAATTAACAGTCCTTCTGGGAGAATTGCCCTTTTGGACTAAAAAAAATAGTAAGTTTTGATTTTCTGATGACAAACTGAAAACTATTGTATTATTAAATATTCCAGGTAATTCATGCAGATAACTATTTAATGAGAATTCATTTTCAGTCAAAGACCAAGCATAAAATTTTAATACCTTGTCCATTTACGTAGGTTCTATATTCCTAATACTTGTGCCACAGCAAATTGTCAAACTTATTTGCCTCTTATCTTTTTTTTAAACTGTAGCACAATAAAATATTTTTTTTTTCAGGAGGGATTACATGATAGTTCAAAATTATCAGATTTTTATAACTGCAAGAAATTTCCGAAGATGCTGTTAATGTCCTAAAAGGTAATTTTATTTTCTACTCTGTTTTAAATTAAAAACTATACCTAGTCCGGATTTTTGAAAATTCCAGATATTCAGTTGACTTATGCTATATACATGTATTTATTTTATGCTAAATATGTATTTACTGACAAATATACGTATATGCCAATATATAATATGTACACCAAATGTTTATTTCTTTTAATGCGAATAAGAAAATTAAAAAAACAGTATTTATTTTTAAAAAATGTAAGGCATGTTTTTTTCAAACTTAATTAAATAGTAAAATTCGTACATGTCTAAACATTTTTATTTCAACTGTAACAAAACGACTTTTTTATATGTAAGCCATAAAACCTAAATGTTTGATGCATTTTTATTTTATAATATGAAAATTAAGCAATATTGCCTTATATTTGTGGCAGCGCCTATCATATTTAAAAAATTAACTTATTTTATTAACAGATAATAAAATGCACAATTAAAAAACAGCTTCTCCTCCCTTCTATTGCGGGAGAAAACCTAATTCGACGGGTTATTTTTATTTATTTATTTCCCCCTAAGAAAACTTGTCAGGCATACTTTCAAAATTGTCGAAATATATACTAATTTAAACATGATAATTCTAAAATGATTCATAGATTAATTCATATACATCAACTCAATAGTTAGAAAGTTAAACTAATGACATTTACTTATTACTTTTCAAGATTATTGCCTTTTCATTTCAATTAGTTATTATATCTTCTCCTAGTGATATTAAAATGAGTGAGAGGATCTGATGAAGTAATGTTCAAAATTATATAATTGTTTACATTAGCAAAAGCTATTGTTGTATCAAACAAGTCTTATAAACCTTTTCTTATGCACAGTCCTTTAAAGTAGGAAAGAAATGTAAGTAATCTGATTTTAATAAACTCATATGAATTCATTTTCTGGTTTAGATAGGATTTAAAGACCCAGGTAACACAGCTTGTTTACATTTTCAATAACTAAGTTATGTGAACACTGTTAGAGGCGTAGCCAGAGTTCTTGCTGCCTTGCTCAGTACACAATAAAAAGTCTATAAAATGTCAAAATGATATATATAAAAACAAAATATCTGGGTTTATTTTTGAAATAAAACATTAATTCTAATATCGTAAAGTACTATTTTGTTTGTTTTCCTTATACACAAAATCATTAATAGTATTCTAAAAGTTTGATTTACTACTCTATCAGCTGATTTGTAGACAGTATGGTACAATTTCTCAGTCTTTAGGTGTTTTTTAATCCATTTGTACTTTGCAAAATTCTTCTCGCAACAGTCATGAAAAAAATTTACAGATGTATATCAGTATTTGGAACTGCATTCTGAACTGCAGAAGTTCAAAGTTACCATCCTTTCACCTGCCTTCGAAAACACTACCGCAAAGAATCCCGTAAATGTAAACGCTGCAAAAGCACAAAGCTGATAGAATTCTCTTGCGGCCTTCTCGCTTTCTTTCGCTGCTGTTCAAAATTTATTTGCATGTGTCATTTTTTTTCAATTTATTATTATTTTGTCTGATTTTCGTGCTATGTTTTCTAAAAGTGATTTTAAAGTGTTTGCAAAGAAAATTTACAAAACTGCATACTCGAGTACTTGTCTCGGCATGGAATTAAGCATAATGGTTGAGATACAGTCAAGGAAATATTAAATTGCGTTTAAAGAATGTTTCCTTCTAAGATAATATGTTGCCGAAAATTTTCTTAACGGAACAGTTTTTGGGACAATTTTGAGAAAATGGGGGAAGGCCAAATTGATTTCAGTAACTAATATTTACTTTATGTAAATTTTACTTACGTATGCTTAATATTATATTTCTTGCTGCTCATTCCGAGTCGTAGCTGGGTTTTCAGCGCCCAGGGAAAACTCAAGATTTCGCGCCCCCTACTGCTTGTCAAGGATGGAAAACATTTAATTCTAAAATGCCGTAACATCAGTTTCGCGCCCCTTGGATCCTGCGCCCGGGGACAGATGCCCCTTGCCCCCCTCTAGCTACGCCCCTGCGCTCATTTTAATTTATATGCCCTAAATACCATGTTTAACAGGCTGTTTACTTACAAATGCTTAATATCATGCTTTTTCTCCGAACATTAATGCACATTCCCTAAATATTACCCACCAGCGGCAAAGTCGCTGAGCACTGGTAGTTCGGTCCAGAGTTTGAATCGCATGAAGGAGCTGGCTGCATGGACTTTTTTGTGGTTTTCTCCATGTGTAACGTGTATACGAACCAGTTTGCCTTACAAAGACCTCCACGGAGGCATCCTTCCCATTAGGCAGATTTTTGATGGCATGTCAGCAACTAAAGGACAAATAAAGGCTTTGAAAAGCTGTCAGAATTTTATCGAACCTGTCGAAATTATGCTTGGCAGTAGATTGGTTCAAGCTCTGAATACAAAAACAGGTCAATTTGAAACCAAAATTGTAAAAGAAACATTTCAGTATGTTTCAGTCATAAAAACAATTGAAATGGTTTTGTCTAATAGCCATGTAAGAAATTATATCGAAAGTGAAACAATTTCTAATGATAGACATTTAAAAAACAGTTTTCATCTTTTTATGTCCCAAGAATTTTGAAATATGTGGAAACAAAACGCCCTGATCTTCTGGTACCAAGTATTGCTGATTTCAGTGGTAAAAATCTTTAAAAATTTAACTAGGATTATAAATGATAGAATTTAATTAGGATTATAAATGATAGAATACTTTAAAACTTTTCTTTGTTTACTTTTTAATTACCTAGAGTAAAGTAATTTTGCATCTATTACTCACATTGGTCTTTATTCTTAAATGGCTTATAGTTTTTTTCTTCTGGCTCGTAAAGGTAAGCTGTAAATGCATGTGCCTCTAGTGCCAAAGGCCTTTTTAATGATATTTTTGTAATCATTATGTAATAAACATGTGTATTTATATAGATATACATATATATATATAGATGACCTAAAAGCATTAGTTTTGCTCACAGAACTTTTGCTCAGCTAAAATTATTGGAAAGAAAGAGAGACAAAGGTTTTATTCATTATTAATGAGTAAATATTTGGCATAAGTCTATGCATAAAAAATAATTTCATATGCTTAGCTATAAAATTCTTTTCATAGGATAATATTTTTAGTTTGCAGTGTATGTATATGTAAATAAGCTATTGATACTATATGTAAGTGAGCTGAGCTGCATATCCTTTGAAATTTGCTACATATTCTATCTTGAAAGGTTCGTGTGTGATATTTATATAGTTTCAATTAATTATTACATTTCACATGCAATTTTTATCCAGTATATGTCTTTTATATATACTTTTATTTTTATTTTTGTAGGGTAAAGGCAAAGCAAGTATTTTAGCATCAAGCTGTTATTTGAAAAAAAAAAAAAAATCCAAATTCTGCACTTCTAATATTTGCTAAATGTAAGTATTGAGGAATTTTGATATGCTTTGCACTAACTTTCATTTTAAGAGGGCAGATTATATTAAAATGATCCATTTTACAACAGTGAATGTATTTGGCCTCATGTGGCTAAAATTCATCTTCTCAGGCTGCTTTCGACTATTGTACCCACAGATGATGCATGGTCATTTAGCTAATTTCTGTAGAATTGGAATTGCATTGATTTGAATGTCACCTACATACTAGCAAATATTTCGAGAGAATAAGATGGTTTGTAATATGTGTGATGCCTTTATATGATCTAAATCTAAAGCATGACACTAATCATATATATGCATGTATATACAGTGAACATAGATTTTTTTTTTTTTAACTTGTAAAGTGATGGAAAAATTGCTTCAAGGTGAAATTCAAAATATACACTTCCAGCCAGACTATAGCGATCATGAAATCAAGAACAAACATCTTTACAATAACAATAGTTTATTATGAACAACAATAGTTTATTATGAAAGGATGATACTTGTTTTCATAAGGAAAAGACAGACTAATTCTCCATATAGTTTGTTCTTTTTACATTTTTATGTACATTATTTATTACATTTTTCATTAAGAAGCAACGCACAAATAGACTATCCTATTCTATATTTGCATCAATATAATATTTACATATTCCTATATGTATTTATACTGCATTTTTACAGAAACTAAAAGCAAAAGACCTCTATGTGAATAAAATTACTAGGAATCACTTATTTTTGAAAGAAGAAAAATTTTCTGGCGATATTTTTTAATTGGAAAGATAAACTTTCTAGTATGGCTCATTGGTATTTGACTTGTCCTAATAGATAGGTAATGGATGTATTCTTAATAAAGAAATTTATTTTCAGGGAATAGAAGACATGGAATCTCTTGGACCAGCTCAGAATAAACAGCTCATTATAGTGTGTATTACAAGTTCATTCTGTATTAAAGCAGTAAATCACTTAATAGCATGCCCAAATCATGCCATGAAGGCATTTGACATTCTATTTAAAACTAATTTTGTATTTAGCGTTCAATATGCACATACATCAACAAATTTTTATAATTTTGTTGCAAGCCTTTTGTATAATGTCAGCACTCCTAGAGCTTGTGTGGACTCTTTAAATACATGTTTGAGTGTGAATTTATTGCATTTTGTACATGCATTACATTTCATGTTTTTAATGTCATTTTATTGTCATATTTTCCATTTTTATATATGTACATATATTTCCTAATAAAGAGTTTTTCATGCATTGCTTGTTTTCACTTATATTTAAAATACTTCGTTCATTGAAATTATTATAATTCTGCAGTTATGGTAATGATTCCTATTCGGATTTAATCAATAAATGAAATACATAATTTTCAGCAGAATTATGAAAAATGAATTTTTAGCTTACACATGTGAGCTATAATCCATATTATTTCACTTTAAAATTTACTTTATTTTTCCCAAATGAGACTTGGAATTGGCATATATAAAAATAAATTATAGTCTAAAAGTATATGTAAGCATTTATTCACCTGTAATGATTAATGTATAGGAATTTGTATGCATATAACTTCTCAAAAATAGAAAGCGTAACAAGCTAACTTAAGATTTTAGACTTTATTCATAATTTGGGGTAATAATTAATTTTAAGCTCTTCATAATTATGTAATAAGAAATAGAAACATTTCTTTTGCAATATTTTGTGCAATATATGAAGCTAAAAACAATAGCATGAGAGTATTTTATGGTTACTTATTTTCTGAATCTCATACATTGAAAATAAAGCTGAATAATTTCATGTAAGGGAAATTAAATTCGCATTTGTTTCTTACTTCAATGTATATTAAAATTTATTATTCGATTTTTTATGCATATTATACTCAAGTAGACAAACTACTAGTAACATCAATTCACAAATTGTATTAATATATTCACTTATAAGTAGCATTTTAAGAAGTTAAATCTATCAGATTATGATACAGGTTTACTGACACATATATATATGATCAGCTGTTCTAACACATTCAAATTTTCATTATAAAATTTGTCAAGAACTATTTTTAATAAATTACTTTTCCAACTAGTATGATTATTTAATGGAAAATTTAGCTTACAATTTACATGATTACGTGCCCAAATCTTGTGAATAAGCATAATTTGCTTTTTTAAATTAAAATATGTATACAAAATTTAGAATGTATATCACTATATATATATATATATATGATTCATCTAAAATGATTTTTTTAAATTTCTTTTATGAAACTAAGCATTTTTTGATTTCTCAAATTTTGAAAATATCTGAAATATTTATTCAAAGTTTTAAGTACCTGAAAAACCTTATTTTTTATTCAAAAACTAAGTTTTTCATTGCGAATATCTTGCTATTCCAGTTTTTATATATAAGTTGCATTGACGTTCTTATTTTTATTGCTTACTACACATAAAGGTAAAAGCCATGTTTCTGTAAAATAAAATATATTCTGTGAGTTCAAAGTAATTTCGCATCAGAAGTACTGTGAGGAAGTGATAGTGTTAAGTATTTCAGAATGTTAACTACACCGAATTTCTAATATTTTAATATGGATGTAATTATTTTATATGTATATTTCGTTAGATTTGGAAAGAAAAACTATATGTCTAAACAATGAAGATACAATTGTCTTTAAACTGTGTTTTTTTATTTCAGTGATGGTCTACTTTGATTCATAATTCAGTTTTTATATATAAGTTGCATTGACGTTCTTATTTTTATTGCTTACTACACATAAAGGCAAAAGCCATGTTTCTGTAAAATAAAATATATTCTGTGAGAAAGTGATAGTGTTAAGTATTTCAGAATGTTAACTACACCGAATTTCCAATATTTTAATATGGATGTAATTTTTTTATATGTATATTTCGTTAGATCTGGAAAGAAATCTCAACACCAATAAATGTTTAAGTAAGTATATAGGTAGCAAATCTAAAACAGATGTATATATCAGATAATTAAAATCACAATAGCATGTTAAAAAGTAGTGTAAAATATTCTTTTCAAGAGATAATATTAACCAGATATCTAAAACAATACATCAGCTATAAAGTTTACATAGCAAATACCAATTTTCAGTTTGCCTATAAAATAATTATATAAAAATCGCACCATCAAGGAGTGAGCAGACTATTATTATAACTCCTTGTAATGTGTGTGGTTTCACCCGAATATCGGGCGATATCTGACTATCGAAGAAGAGCGAACGAAAAAAGAGTCACTCCTGTTTTTGTGTGAAAAGGGACCGCTTTTTACTAGAGTGAAATATCGCTCCTTCGAGGTTGGTGCCATTTTGGCATTAGAGGGAGGTGGGATATCACTCCTTTAGAGTCAGATAGGACTCTTTCGAATTTAGAGTGGAAACCTTTTCCTCTATAGAGGAAAAGGTTTCCACTTTCCATTTAGAGTGGAAACCTTTTCCTCTATAGAGGAAAAGGTTTCCACTCTAAATTCGAAATTTTAAATTTGAAACCTTTTCCTCTATAGAGGAAAAGGTTTCAAATTTAAAAAATAACTGTTCTAAAATTAAAATAAACCGTACAACTCTTTTAACTGGTGGTCTAGACATTAATGTATGATCACAGAGTTCTTTTATACATCTGTTCTAATCAATAGCAGTGCAATGATTCACATCAGTTTGGTACTGACGAAATTCATTGGAAGTTAATTCAAAACACCATGCATAAATGAAACTAATTAACATTAAGAAACTGATTCTCGGTCCTTCAAACCAATTTTGAGAGCGTCATCCAATTTTTTTTTCAATCGGCTTCTCATATCTTGACATCTCCATTTTTGTGCATCCTTGGAATAGAAGCAAAGCCGCAGTTTATGGTTTTTCGTGTACTTTCATTGAGAAGAAATAATTCCTCGTTTCTGAAAAAATTGTATGAAAGATATTTCATCATCAACTGCGTCCCAAATTTTCATATCCACGGTAAATACAATAATTATAAAAACACAAGTGACCGTGACACCTTTAGAATGTATGTTCTCTTTGCCACTTTTGAAGGAGCATTCTTTTACTTTTTTTAAAAAAAGAGTATGTATTGTAACGATTTTAAAAATAAACATTGGCGACTGCATGTAAACCAATCTTTTGGCGAGTTGAGTTTAGCAAAGCATTTGGCCACTACTCTGTTCCCCGTAACAGAACAGTACCGATATTTTTACTTGATGCATTTGCTCTAAAAAATTAAACATTTACACCTGTAGACAAATGTCTCATTGTTTGCAATGTACTCTGTAACGTGAACACAATGGCGAAAACATATTTTGTCTTACATTTAAAACCCTCAGCTAAAATACTCTCAAACTCATTTACATTTCTGGTGAGGAAACGGAATGTTATAGGAAAGGAGTTTTGAATTTCGAATTTGGTTGATTATCTATTTCTTATTTTGTAAAACTTAAGTGAATGTTTTATTAACACAATGATTTCAAAGCGGGCAATGGTAACATTGCACGGAAAAAACCATTTTTATCTCCAGCACGGGAGATTGTCTATCGGAAATTCTGAAGATATGCTGTTTGAAGTATTTTGCAAAATTAATGTTGAATTGAGTTTTATGTGTTTTGAGTGCGAAGAACATGATATTTATTCAATGAAAATAACATACAAGACGTTTAAAAAACGTCCCTTTGGGCGTAATATAAAATCTTAAAGCTTTCAGATGCTTTTTTTCCTTTTCATTAAACAGCAATAAATTATTTTGCATTCAGTAATTTTTTCGTATATTTTATTTTTTTCGAAATGAAAAGGACTTATAACTAAATTAAAGTTTAACAATATTAAAGATAACAAAAATAAAGATGCATGGCGAAGCAGTATTAAAGTTACGTGGTATTAAAAACCTTGGCCTTTCAATTAAAAATAGTGCTTTTCTCCTCAAAATGCAAAATTCAGCCTTGGTTTACGTCAGTTTGAAAAAATATATTCTATGCATTTAAAATCACTCCTAGTCCATCTGCTTAATATATGTAGACGTTTTCTTTAAAGCTAGTGTCGACTCAAGATTCAATTTGTCCTTAACTGAAGTTTAACAATTATTTGGCTGTAACCAAACATGTAGCTTGATATAATTTTATACATAAAATGCCTTTAATATTTTATCAGGGAAAGTAGGGTTTTTTTTTTCATTTCCAAACGTGTTGCTATAAGCAAGTTTGGAAAACCAATTACAAAAGTTTCACAAATTACTGGAATACAAAATTCTCTGACCCATTTATACTTATCCACTGATTTTGAATAACATTGCAGGAATCTCACTCAATATATTTATTACTGATAAAAAGCAATATAATTGTCAAGTAACAGGGTATGAGAAAAATATAAATTAAAAAATATAAAAAACTCTTAGAGCTTTCAGATTTTACATTACGCCCAAAAAGGCGTTTTAACGTTTTGTGTGTTACTTTTATTTATTAAATATGATGTTCTTCGCACTTAAAATATAAAATTCAATTCAACAGCAATACTGCAAAATAATTTTTAAATGAGCATATCTTAAGAATTTCCGATACACAGTCTCGCGCACTGGAGATATAAATGTTCTTTTTTCCGTACAGTACATGTCATTGCTCGCTTTGAAATCGCTGAGTTTGTTAATCAGAAATGCGTTAAAGTGTTACAAAATATGAAATCGATAATAAACAAATTTCAAAATAGGGTTTCCAGATGCCCAAAATCGGTGGAGGATTACATTATTCAAAATTTGATGGCTCTTGATACTGTGCTTTTATCACAATGCGAGAAACATAGATACATTTATGCATTCTTCATTATTTAATTTCTTTAAATATAATACAGGGCGATAATAATATTGTGGGAAAAATTTGAAAAGTGATACGCCGTTTCACTAGATTCAACGCAAAATGCCAAAAGGAAATTAATAGCCCTTGTGGTCTAACGCCCTTTAGGCTAATAAATAAATTTACGAATAAGATAAATATTATAAAATAGTTAATCACAGTTAAATTGTGTACAGATAAATGTAAACATGATTTTAAGCGATTATCTTATATTCATAATTAGAATAGAAACTTGACTATGGCATGAACTTCCGCGATTTCACTGAATTTTAGGACATTTACAGAGATTTCGTGAATATAAGGAAGTTTGCCTCAACACATTAATTCAAGATTTTCACGTTTCTTGTTCCCTTTCCTATATTATTTCTGTCACGGTTATTTGGCAATTTTCATACTTTAGTAATTTTAATGCTGCTTTCGATTAAATTAACACGAAACATGTACTGCAAATTAATACTATTCAAAACTCCAAACACGAAATTTGAAACTTGGACTGCCATTCCCGATTCCAGTTCGTACGCAGCAAGCTGAGAAATGCAGTTAATTTTGTGTGATTTCCAGTACTTCCTATAGTTGAATGGCTAGTATTGATTGCTCATCTCTGTCGTCAACTGCGTTAATTTCAACAAGGAAAGCTAACGAAATTATTGTCGTGTATGCAATCAAATACAGGTGCGGCTTCCTGAAAATGTGACTAGCTGAAAGATCTTCTTCATTTTAAATATATTTTAACTTTCTTCAACATAATATTAACACTTCCCGTGCATTCTTTCACACCATTTTTATATCCATTCGTTTGAATCAAAGCATTCATTTTACAGTCTTTCGAACAGCAGGTACATTACCGCCCTCCCCTTCGCAACTAAAAAGACATTACTCGCCTCTTTCTCCTTTTTAAATAAACAGAGTGTGTAACTGTGCACCATTCTCTTCGCCGTGAGGTTTTGGGAGAAAAATCAAAATGATAAGCATTACAAAAATACAAAATAATTTTAAATTCCTATACAATACAAATTAAATAATTTTAAGAAGTTTAAAAATATGTAAATTTAATCTTAATTTCAGAGTTCCAATTTCTAAATGCAAATGCTTAATAAAGTTCAAGCTATTTAAAGTAACATTTTTTTTTCTTAGAACATGAATCTTTAAACAGGTTTTGCAATTTGACTAGATCTCGTCAGGACAGGATCAAGTTCATTAAATTCATTTTTCTTTTCAGAATTTTCTCTATTTTCTGCATTAGGAACTAGTTCACAGTCATATATAACCTCTAGAGGGTAAAGTCGTTGTACTGGTCTCAATACACTTCCTTTAGAAGTTAGTAATTTCACAAGTCTGACGGTCAAACATTACCAGGACAAAGTTCCAACACTGTTCTGAGAAACCAATATAATATTTTTTGCTATCTGTAACAAATAATAGGATGTCGCCTATATTAATTTTGTCATAGCTTTGAGAATTTTAAGAACGTAGAAAACCTAAACATTCTCATCAAAGTCTTTGTTTCGAATGACTCGTATGATATTTATCTGTTTTAACAATACTAATCTTTTCGATTTTGTCCAAATCAGGAACCTCATTCATACAAATGTCTTGAAGAAATATACAAGCTGTCAGAGTTTAAAAATAGGTTCTTCGGACACACATGTCAAAACTCTGTCTTTCGTCATGGATTCACATTCACTTTACAGATTAACATTCAGAGAAGAACATCCAGGGTTCTTTTTGAGGAGATATTTTTAAATTTCTTGCAAGCATTTCCAGAACCCTCCCCACATGCAGAGGAAGACAAACTGAATTTTCAGCGTATTTCGTTCGTTTCAAACTAAGTTTTGAATATTCTTCCTATCCATTTCCTTCAAAGCGGTTATTAATCTAGTAAAATTAAATCCATTACCTGAATACAGTTCTGATATTCGCACCCTCCTTGTGACAAATCTTCACACAGCCTGGCTCATGGCACTTGTATTAGAAAAGGTATCAGCTTTACATTTTTTTTCTGAATACCGCACAGAAAAACCGACAATCAAAATCTTTTCTTTCGGGTCCTCTAAGTCAACATCAGATACCTGTAATATAGCTGTTATTCTTGTTCGGCCTTTCGGTAAATTTGATAAAGGTACCTCACGGTTTTTTACTCTTTGTTTCTTACAAGTGAGGTATTCGCTGATCACACTATGAATGCTTCTTTTCCTTTTAAATTCTTTCATGCCAAATGGTTAAGAGAGTGGATATGACCCTCTATGTCAGCATGTTCGCAATACATTCTTGCTCAATAGATCTTGGTATCATATGTTTATAAAGTAGAGTTACTGGAGAAGTGTATCTTGTAGGGTTTTTCCTATTTTGCATAACAAATTTATTTTAAGTTTGATGCCCGTTCTAGACTTCTGAACTTCCCCTCACATTCTCTCGCCAGGATATAAATTTAAAGTTTACTAAAGTACTTATTTAAACGTGTGAATATCTCAGTTTATTTCAGAACGTGTTTCGCTAGCCAAGCGCGTTTCGTTGTTACTTCGCGGTCACGCTAGTAAGGTTCTTGGCCTTATCAGATTAGTATCACGCCGTTTAGATTCCTGTGAGTCCACCTCTTAGGCGTAACTTAAGTGCGATCTTTCACTATTTATTTCAGATTTGACTTGTATTATATTCTACGTTTTAGTTGCGACCGCAAGTTGACGCACGAAGTCCGTGCCTTTCTCTTAACTAATTTGAATTAATAAAGGGTTATTTTTACCCTTCGTCTGTGTCAGTAGTTTTTATTCTCGCCTGTGCGAGAATTCATCAGGTCATTATAGGGTCTATTCTAGTTTATTTGGAACAAGGGAGACAGATTATATAATCTATCTTCATTTCTTAAACTGGACTTCGGAGGTAAAACTCTTTTTTATCTTCATAATCATGAAGATTTATCATATTCCTTTGCATTTCTTCATCACCGAAATAATCTTCTTGCGGAGAACGGAAAAGTACATTTTGTGAGTTCAGCAGTGCTAAATCAATTCATTTTCTTAGATCTTTAGACTTTGGTCGAAAAGTTGTGCGCAAGCTATAACTGGATCAGTTTTAAGAATTTTGAAAATTTTCTTGCTATCTGTTTTAAAATGGACTCTACCATTGAGAAATTAGCAGATAAGAAACAGTGTGTTATTTCTCCATTTCCTTTTCCTTCCCACTGATACTCAATATTGACTTAGGCTACTTCTGTTTCGAACCAAGACAGTCCTTGCCACCACATGGATTTCTTAGTTGAAGGTCGTTTGGATCTACATCCTCTCGACAGAAACTCAGGATATTAGTGGTTTCCGTGCATTCATTCTCATTTATTACGACCCGAAATCATATTCACGAACTACAAAGCTCCATCTGCATTAAACGTAAAGTATCGTAATATATAATCGACGTTAAACATTTACAGCTTTGAAGTGAAAATAATGCATCGTTATGTGAAATAAAACTATTTATTTCTAAACAGAATTACAAATAAGCATACATCATGGTGAATCAAAAATGTTTTAAAAAGATTACTGTTGCCACTCAAAAGAAAAAGCACAAAAGTTCAAACCATTACTGCAGATGATAATAAAGTATTGGCTATTCAAAATGCAACACCATGAAGGAATCATCTAAAGAGCATAAAACTTGAACCATGTTTATAACGCTGTGGAATATACAAATGATTTCGATTTGGCGCAAGCTCCCATCATGGGCGACTGCAGCGCTCCTTACAAGCCATATATAACGAAAAACAAGATTGACGTTTTTAATAATGTGAATTGTTCTCTCGTGAGATTTCTTTTGTGTGCAGCTTCAGTATGCCTGATAGAAAAACGTGAGCATCATAAGATGTCGTTTTTAAGCTCGACCAAAGCAAAATCGTTACATACAGAAACTGCGGATTATCCTTCAGAGGAATCGGTCATCCTGTCGAACGTAGCCAAGTAACAGCCACGCGAATATGGAATGGGTGGATACAGAAGGGATCAGCTAACAGACAGGAGTAACTGAAACCCCCCGGTAGCACCACTTCACGGTAAGATAGGTATATTATGCGTATGACTCTGATTTAGCGCACTGCCACACCCTCAACCATATCACAACGAAGGCATTACATTACAACTGACAGTTCGCTGGGTGTCCATTGCCTTCGCTTATCTTTAAACCACAAGCGATTGCTTTTGCAATGGTGCACTGAACGAAGGAAATGGGCGTAAGAATGGAATGACACTGTGTTTTTGGACGAATCACGCTTCTGCTGCAGTACCACGGTGATCAGATTAGAGTTCGGAGACACCATGTATTGAGGCTGCTCGACTGCTGTGTTATGCATCGTCATACTGATCCAGCGTTATGGTGTGTGCATTATACTCAGTGTTATGGTATGGAGTGGTATTGGATTCCACTCCCGCACTCCCTGACACTCCTTATCAGTATATTCACCAGCCAAAGCTATATCTCTGAGGTTTTGCAACCTGTTCTTCTTCCTTACCTTCAGAGCTTGCCTGCGAACACATTTCACATGCAATATCAAGCTTTCATTTTCAATATTCAGCTATCCTTAGCCCACGATATTGCATTGTTACTCTGGCCTGCTTGTTCTCCGCATCTGTCGCCATCGAACGTGTCTGGTCAATGACTGGAGAATGCCTAGCCCAGCATACGCACTCGAAGTTACGCCAGATGAAGTTTATCTACGTGGGGAGGCAGCATCTACTGCCATTCCACAACAACACATCTAAAGCCTATTTCGCACAATGGCGTGTAGCCAATACTCATTACTGGATTTCTCCTTTTCCTCACCTGAAAGGAAGGTGTATTCCAAATCAATTAATATTGATACTATGAGTAGTCTTGTAGTCTCCGAATGCTATGTCCTATGTGTCGAAGTATGTTGTAACACTATGATGTGCTATGTCTTATTTGTTGTTAGTACTATGTCCTATGTATACCGTAATCAGGTCCCCTGTGGTAGGGGTGGTACGCTAGAGAGGTAGTGCATGGGGGCTATACCATTTTTGTCAATGGCGATGGCGTGGTGCCCCCTGTACGTTTTCCTGTCCTGTCCTGTAGTCTCTGAAATAAATTTTAATATCTCTTGTCCTTCTTCATATTACATTTTGGATGGCCAGCAGTGTATTTAAGCGAAATAATAAAGGAAATGAATCTGTAATAAACTTAACATTAAAATATATCTCAGCCAGTAACATTGTGAACTTGTCAAGTATTAATGCTTAAAATTTAGTACCTATAAATTGTTTAATTATGACGAAAATTATATAATAGATTTATTTTCCGACAAAATTTGTTGGAAAGGAATTCTCGTTTCTCATAAATTTCTTATCTCGGGCCTGCAGCGTCCCTAAATTCCTTTGCCAAGCCAAGCACCACATGTGCTACTTTGCATTTTCTGCACTTATCGGCAAGAACTTTTACATGTATTTGTTCTACGAAGGATTACTAATGGGGATGAAACTTGTGGCCGTTAGGCATCTCCCTATGTTGGAATTTGGATCCTGGAACAGACTAATGTTTACATCGCAATTCAGTGGAGGGTTTTTTTTTACCTCTCGCTTTAGCCTTGAAGAGGTAGCGTTGAAAACGAAAGATGTCTGCCAACTTCTGGAAGCCAGCGAAGACCTATCCCCCGGAGAATCTCTGGTTCGCACCGAGACGGCTAGTCGACGGGAAGCGGAGAAGGCATTTGGTAGTCCTGTTTTAACTTTGACGTATATCTCAACAGAGGAAAATGGCCAGTGAAATCAAGGAAACGTGGACCCTGCCGGATGGAATGCGACAGAAAGATGGAGAGCTTGACCTCAAACACCAATACTTTAGTCTAATTTAACCTCTTACCCTTTTTTTGTTCTTAGAGGTTTATTTCCTAGCGGGAGGTTTTGTCAAATTCCCCGTGAAAATTCTGTTAAGTTTTGTAACAAGAGCCATATGAACGATAAGTCAAAATTAATATGAGGTGGGCCACATTCTCGCATATGTGAAATTTAATAATTGCTAAAGGTATGTTATTTTGCTTTTTTCTCCAGCTCACTGTTCACATGTTAAAGGTATGTTCTAGTTCATACGCCCCCCCCTGTTTAGCTCACAATGTAACTATGTACCACAAATTTGTCACTAACAATAAACGTTAGAAGTTATTCTTTTAAATACTTGTTTGTTTTAACTTTAATTACTTTTGAACACTGAACCAACTATAAATAATATAGTGGGTTTTTCTTATATCACAACGCATTATTAAGATAATGAATACTTAAGTTCTGTTAAACTGAGTTACTTTATTTTTACGGATATATGTGTCTACACCTCCCACCTTGTTCAGTGCATTATTGCTTTCACATAGTAAACTCTAGCTGTGTTCTTGAATTGTATATATACTTGATTTATGGCACTCATAAGTAACTTAAGAATGTTGCTATATAACATTCGGCGTGCTGCAGTTATTTCATTCATACTGAAATGTTTTTATATGTTTTATTTTTCAGGTGTAAATTATGCTTTGGCCTCAGCCCGCTCATCTATCTGGTGAATTTATCCGCTAGTGTTCGCTAGTGCTAAATTTGATAGCGTTAGTGCTTGTATCCACTAGTGCTAAATTTTGAGAATAAGCCACTTGAATAAAACTTAATACTTTAAATATGTAAACAGTACAAAAAGAGAACCCTTTATGTGAACAAAAATAAACACTGCATTGATGAAAATCTTTGCTTCACAATGTATTACATCCAAACGAATTTCGTTTATAAATGCGATTAACAAAATCTATAGTTTGACGCATATTTTTAGTATGTAGGAAACAACTTTATAATCTGTAAATTCTCAGCTGCGAAAATTTTAAATTAAATTTTATGTCGCAAAATTTCACAGTGTTTTAATTTTACTTTCCCTGCTTTCAATAAAATTGATAAATTAATATCCTATTCACAATTTCTTTATTTATTATTATTGAGTTCAATGAACTGAAGCTCATTACCGGTTTTCCACATCCGTAAGATCACACTGTGTTTTACTAACTAAACCTAGCAACTCTTCAGCACTTAAAGATACCTGCTGTCAAATCTGCATGTGTTTTACTTTAACTGGATGATTTCACACTGCTGCCGAAAATCTCTTGTTAATACGTTTCTTGCTTACTAACTGAAACCATACTTAAGAAATCTCGGAGCATATTTATATCCCTTTATCAGCGGATCCCACTAATCCAGACTATGTAAGAAAATTTTAATTTGGATAGTATGAGGATCGAATTACGGTTACAGCTAACATAGTGGTGAATTACATTTATTCAATTACAATACCTACTACAGTGATTACGGGGACCGGGTTAAAATGTCACCAAATGGTCGCCAAGTTTGACGACTTTTGGAGATTTCTCGCCAAATTTAGTGATAAAGTAAGTCGCTAAAACTATTGTCAGCTTGGCGTCATCTAGCCAAATTATCGAGATTATAATTTAATATATATTAAATTATATATCCATTTACTCAATGTTAAATGGACGTGCCCCTGTATTCTTACTTTTCCGGGATAGTTTATCTCTTTTAGATTTTTCTTATGTTATATTGCGCAGAAAAGTACAACAATTTCACATATAATTGCACTAAAATCATCAATCTACGTACAAAATTCGTAACAGTACTTATATCATTGTCTGTCCTGAATCTTTAGCAACAATTTAGCGTCTTGAAAGTAGAATAAATCTAACTTCAGTACATCAATTCTCCTTCTTCGATAATAAAAATAAAAATTTCAGAACTGCAATGTTGTTCTTTTCCTATAAAAGACTCTAACACTTGATAAGCAAAATTGCTGTGCACGTTCTGAATATGAATGAATGGGTGCCTATTTAGCTTGTTTGTTCGATTCACATAAAATAATTTAGTAAAAAAGTTTTTTTTTCTGCGGTTGTGTAAGATTCTACTTGATAAAACTTTAATATTGGTACCTATAAAATTATTCACTTTTGTACTTCTTTTTGCAATACATTATATTAAACATTCTATGCACCGGACGGTTTTTCAGTATGAGATACTCGCCTTAAATGAACGAAATTTCTTGGAAACTGTAAATGCTAATTAAATACTTTTAAAATAATTTGTTGAAGAAATTTTAAGCATTCTTTGAAATTCTTTACGTAAAATATTGCTTTCTTCTAATTTGCACCAATTACGCTTGTTGTCATAAGATGCGAATTCATTAGCTTTAAAATACGCTCGCCGAACAGATCTGAACTTTAAGAAACGTAATATTTTATTTTTAGAGTATACATCTTGCAAATTCCTTTAAAAATTTCAAGTGCAAATTTTAAATAGTTCTGCCGCTTCTTTAATTAACGATGCTACATTATATTCTGCATGGGAATTCAGATAACGAAACATTCTGCTCCTGGCGGCTGTACAGTGCTTCCCAACACTTTCCAAGAAACTTGATTAAAAGACTTTTAAATTAAATGTGAAAAGCTATTTAAAGCGTGGTTTATCTCCCACGTTCACTTTAAGAAATTCAAGTAAATTAGACATGCTGTTAATGTTCAAGAGATAGCGGTGCTCGTAAGAATATATTTTTGTGTTGTTAAACTATAATAAGAAACTGCGGCTCTGTCCCCCCATTTAATTTAATTTTTTTCTGAGAATAATGATAAAACTAAATTTATAATTGATTCTACTTCTGCAAGAGTGTACCATGTCAAATGTGTATGAAAAAATGTGTTACATGATTGACTTTATTTACCAATTCTCGTATTTAGAAACAGGTTTTATCATTTTAGTTATTTGTGACTGCAATGTGGTACTTAATAAATTGACTATTTAGCTTAAAAACTTAAGCTCCTTAAGTTATAAAAGCATTACTAAAAAGACCTTTCCCTTCATCACTATTTTAATTAAATAATAAAATGTCACTTCAAATGTCTATCAGTAATACCGTTATGTTCTTTGGAAATTATTTATGCATTGTAACTTGAATTAAATCTTAACAACATACTATGTGATGGTCATAATTAATGTTTACCTATTTCGTGTTCTTTGCAACCCGTTCTAAGGGTAGTACAATACCCAAGTAGCACAGCAACGTCGTAACGACGTTGCAAACTCGTCGCGGATGTCGTTGCAAAAACGTAGCAATATGTCGTCTTTAAGACGCCCAGATGTCCACGAGCATTCACTGTTTTGCAACCGTTGCAAAGACGTCTTGTAAGATCTATCTCTATTTTTCCACAAGCACTGACTTAGATCCGACAATGAACCTGGCGAATTCTCGCACAGGCGTGAAATAAATCCTAGCACAAAAGAAGGGTGCAAAATAACCCTTTATTAACTCAAACTAAAATAACAGACAGCACGGACTTCGTGCGTTACAAAAACACCGTTCACTTGCTGAGATAACTAAACGTAGACGAGTATACAAAATCAAATCTGAAAAATAAAACGAGTGCAAGAACGCACTTCAAAATTACCTATAAGAGATGGACTCGCAGAGATCTAAGCGGCGTGATACTAAACTGATAAGGTCAAAAGGCTTACTCGAGTGACCGCGAAATAACAACAAAACGTGCGCTAGGCTAGGGAAACACGCTCTGAATAAACTGAGATAATCACACCTTTAAATAGCACTTCACTTAACTTTAAAATTTACCTCCTGGCGAGAGAATGTGAGGGGAAGTTTGAGAAGTTGAGAACAGGAAAACTTAAAATAAATTTGTTATGCAAAATAAGAAAAAACCTACAGTCTTTATTACGTCTTTGCAGATGAGGTTTTTGTCGCATAGACGTCGTTATTGCGTCTTTCGCAGGTGATCGCAGGTTGTGAAAGCATAGTATCACAACATCTTAATAAAGCCTAAATTTTCGCAAAATTCAACCTTTTCGCAACAGTTGTGAAAATGTCGTTATTATGTCCTTGTGCTATAATGTGCTATATCTTCGCGAAAATTGTACTTTTTGCTCTGTATTCGGTAAAATCTTTCATATTATGTCAGCATATTAATTCAAATAAATTCGTGCTTACTTCAAAAATAATAAATAAAGTCATATTTTAGCAGTGAAATAATTGCTAACATTTTGCATTTATTTCGGAAATATAATTTTTTTAAATATATAAAATGAATAACTACTTATAGAACATAAAATGCAACTTACTTTATAGATTAGTTTCATTTTTAAATATTTTGCTATAATATTTATAAAAAATAGTTTAAGTATTAATTATTTTTCAAAATTTTAAACAATACCTTAGCACGTATTTTTAGTACTAAATAAATTTAATAATTGAAGTATATATATTAAATTTATATTTCATTAGATAAATCTACCTTAGATTAATATACATTTATATGAAATAATGTAATGAAATATAGCAAAATAAATCTTATGTGGACTTCAGATTCTTGAAAGGGCAGATTTAGTTCTCTTTTCATTCTAAAAGTAACGCTGATGAACTAACGCTGATGAGATACTAAAACGACCACGTCTGAAAGCGGTCATATCAATGACTTTTCAACGAGGTCGACAAATTGCCAAGATGCAACGGCAAATATTTTGCGTCTTCGCAACGTTGTAAAGACGTCGTAAAAGTTACCACGACCACTTTGCAACGTGTTTGGAATGTCGGTGTGATACTTGGGTAAGGAAACTTGGAATATTTAATAAAACTTACTTTGAACACAAAAAAGAAAAATACGAAAAAATAAAACTAGTTCAAATTTAAGCCATGACGTAACACTTTTTAACAAACGTTTATTCAAAATTGCAACTACTATATTTTAGTGAGAAATTGGGAATCCTATGACGAAATGAATTCGAATTGGGTTACAGTACAAATTTAGTATGTACTCCTTATTCATCTATGACATGTTGGAAGTGTAGGACTGCGGGACCAATTGTCGCGCGAAGAAATTTCAGAGCAATACAGTGAAAGGACACTTTTTTCTGACTTTAAGTTGAGGCAGAGTCCCAAATGCTTCTTTAATGTATACCATGTTTTAGGTATTTCAGAGAAAACGTCCCATTTTTTGTGCATGCAGCTTAACTATGAATTAAACGTGATTGGCCATACATGTAAGACTTTTGAGTCGCAATACTATGGTTTCATCATGTAGTTTATAAAAAGAAAAAAAATCTGAAAGCTTTTAGATTTTAAATTACGGCAAAAGGGGAGCTTATTTTTTTTATTTTTAGTCCAAAGGGATTTGAATCCCGAAGGACTATTAGTTTCGTTTTGGCATTTTGCGTCGGACGGATAAATGTCGGTTCACTTTTCAAACTGTTGCCATAAAATGTTAGAGTCCTGCATTATATTTGAAGAAATTAAATAATGAAAATCTGCGTAAATGTATTGTTGCGTGCGTACGGGTTCGTTATGAAATGAATGCACAAGTCCGATGAAAAATGAACAAAAATTTATTATTATCACAACAGAAATGCTTAAGTTTTCTCAAATTATCATGCAGTATCACAATATCTCATAGTAGTTATCTTTTAACTACTTAAATGTACAACAGAACGTAATTCAAAACAGCTAAAGAACGCTAATCCGCGAATTCGCTATAATCAACAACGGCAGTTTTCTAAACAACAACAAACTAAGCAGCAACTACTACAAACTGAGATGTTTTCCTCCTTTTATAAGATTTTAAAATCACGCGCTAGAATTTTCCAGTGCTTTCTCGAAATCAAAAAGAGATATTTATTTATTTAACGCACGCGCTCTTGTATTTTTAATTTTTCCGGCTTAGCTTTCTTTTAATATTCGTCACGCGCTGCACTGCGCGAGAAATAAAACCATTTAATTTATAATTGAACTAACATTAGCTTTTTAAATACCAAATTCGTAACACTGCCCCCTTCCCAAGGACTGCACGTCCCGGGCAGTACAATCCCTGGACAGGAAGCTAAACTTACAACTGTGGCATAAATGCAACTGAGGCATAAACATTACATTACAATATCAAACCATATAAACAATAAATGCAATAACTAACTTAAACAAATCAAATGCTATCAAATACTAAATACAAATCAAATACTAAATGCAAATCAAATACTAAACACAAATCAAATACTAAATGCAAATCAAATACTAAATACAAATCAAATACTAAATGCAAATCAAATACTAAACACAAATAAAATACTAAATGCAAATCAAATACTAAATACAAATCAAATACTAAATACACATTTATAAACAAAAAGGACCATGGTCTGATACTATTTACAATTATTTACATTACGTACTATGGCCATAGTAATGAGCTAACCTGTCGTAATGAACGACTTTAGGTTTAGAGTTCGAAGACTTACGAATCCGAACCACGACGTCATTCAGCCTTTTTAGGACTGTATACGGGCCATCCCAAGGTGACTGTAATTTCGGACAAAGTCCTTTCCGTCGAGTCGGATTCCACAACCACACCTTGTCTCCTTCGTGGAACTGATGTTCAGTAGCTCTTGTGTCGTAGCGGGTCTTCATCTTCTCCGTCGCCAAGTTGACTCGCTCTCGTGCAAAGTTGTGCATCACTTCAAACCGGGCCTGGAGATCTTGAATATATTCCTCAGACGATGAAGGAGCATCCGGAGGGCGGCCAAACAATAGATCACAAGGCAGACGAAGGTCACGACCGAAGAGCATCTGTGATGGAGAATAGCCGGTAGTCTCGTGGACAGCACTGCGGTAAGCCAGTAAAAAGAGTGGTAATTTCTTGTCCCAGTCCTGTTGGTTTCTGGAAACCACTAATGAGAGGTTATTAAGGATGGTTTGATTGAACCTCTCTACCATGCCGTCCGACTGGGGATGCAATGGCGTCGTTTGAGTTTTGTCAATGCCGAGTAGTTTGCATAGTTCTTTGATTACTGCCGATGCAAAATTCCTTCCCTGATCGGAATGTAATTGAAGAGGCACTCCGAACCTGGAAATCCAGTGCTGTATCATTACCTCAGTTACTGTGACAGCCTCTTGATCAGGAATAGGATAAGCTTCAGGCCACTTGGTGAAGTAATCAATGACAACGAGTATGTATTTGTTGCCATCAGCAGTTCGTGGCAGAGGTCCCAGGATGTCAAAGGCAATACGTTCAAAAGGCGCCCCTACGTTGTAACGTTGCAGATTGCCTCGGCTGCGTCTCCTCGGTCCTTTCCGACCTGCACAGGCATCGCAAGATCGGGACCCCTTTTGCACGTCATCCTTTGCATTATTCCAGTAAAAGCGCTCACGAACTCTCTGCAAGGTCTTCATTATTCCAAAGTGACCTCCAGTAGAGGTGCTATGTAACTCTTTAAGGACATCAGGAATGCGGGATCTTGGAAGCATAAGTTGCCATCGGAACATCTTCCCATCATCCGATTCGAATTTCCGGTATAAGACGCCGTTTCGAATGTGAAGTGAATCCCAGAGTGCCCAATATTGTTTGGTTGTAGGACTACAGATAGAAATGTCCTGCCAGGTAGGTTTTCTGTTTGATGACTCCATTAAATCAATTATGGGTTTAATGTCGCGGTCTTCCAGCTGGTCTTTCCTGACTTCATCATCACTCCACGGTTCTCGATCAGCCGATGTTGATGTTGTAATTTGTCTTGCGACCGGTGGGGTTCGTTATGAAATGAATGCACAAGTCCGATGAAAAATGAACAAAAATTTATTATTATCACAACAGAAATGCTTAAATTTTCTCAAATTATCATGCAGTATCACAATATCTCACAGTAGTTACCTTTTAACTACTTAAATGTACAATAGAACGTAATTGAAAACAGCTAAAGAACGCTAATCCGCGAATTCGCTATAATCAACAACGGCAGTTTTCTAAACAACAACAAACTAAGCAGCAACTACTACAAACTGAGATGTTTTCCTCCTTTTATAAGATTTTAAAATCACGCGCTAGAATTTTCCAGCACTTTCTCGAAATCAAAAAGAGATATTTATTTATTTAACGCACGCGCTCTTGTATTTTTAATTTTTCCGGCTTAGCTTTCTTTTAATATTCGTCACGCGCTGCACTGCGCGAGAAATAAAACCATTTAATTTATAATTGAACTAACATTAGCTTTTTAAATACCAAATTCGTAACAGTATGTATATTTCTCACATTGTCATAAAACAACGGTACATAGAGTCATCGAATTTTGAAATTTGAAATTTGAAATTTGTTTTATGATCGATTTCCTATTTTTTAAAACTTTGACGAATTTTTGTTTAACAAACTCAAGGATTTCAAAGCGAGCAATGGCAACGTTCTGCAGAAAAAACATTTTTATCTCCAGCGCGTGAGTCTCTGTATCGGAAATTCTAAAGATATGCTCGTTTTAAAACTATTTTGCGATATTGCTGTTGCACTGGATCTTATGGTTTAAGTGCGAGGAACATGATATTCAATAAAGAAAGGTAACACACAAAATGTTAAAAAACGCCCCTTTGGACGTAATTTAAAATCTGAAACATTTCAGTTTTTTTTTTTTTTTTGGGGGGGGGGCTACCTTTGTTTATTAAATATCATGTTCTTCGCACATAAAATCAGCTCAATTGAATAATAGCAAAATAATTTTAAATTGAGCATATCTTTAGAACTTCCGATATACAGTCTCACGCACTGGAAATTAAAATGTTTTTTCTGTACAATGTTGCGATTACTCGCTTTGAAATTGAAAAATTCATTACAATTTTACAAAATCTGAAATCGATAGTAAAACAAATTCCCAAATTTCAAATTTGGTCTTCCAGAGGCCCATATTCGCAGTAGGATTACGCCATTCAAAAATTGATGACCCTAGGTACTGTTGCTTTATCACAATGGAAGAAAAATGCATACATTTATGCAGATTCTTCATTATTTAATTTCTTGAAATATAATACAGGACGATAATAGTTGGTGGCAAGAGCTTGAAAAGTGAAACGGACATTCAGAGTGACTTGACGCAAAATCGCAAAACGGAAAGAATAGTCCCTCAAAGCCCCTTTGGACTAAAAAAAAACCATGTTTTAGGAATCCACGCACCATGTGGGTTTAAGTCGAAACCGCTAGAAGTTTCTAGGAAACTAATTGAAATCATAGGATTATCACTAAAGGTAAAGTGATTCGTTTTTATTTGTCATGTAAGAGGCACAACTTCATCTTGCTTGACATATGACGTCTTCATTCCCTCGTTTCTTCAAGACAAAAATCGAATGCTGTGAAAGTTTCATAATTGAGAGAAACGTACACCACATTCTAGGATGCTTAGATGTTACCTCCTTAAAGAAATAAGGATTCAGGACAAATATGGTTCGAAATCTGCAACACACACTCACATAATCGTAATGCAAAATTTTTTCATGCACCAAACGGGCATGCGAGGCGTCCCAGATGCGGTAATTCTCGACATTTTAGTGGTTAATTTACTGTTTTTTTTTTTTTTTTTTTTTTTTTTTTTTTTTTTTTTTTTTAATAAGATGGGCATCGATTGTTCTACAGTCATTTCGTCATCATGCATTGTGGCTAGAAATTGCTAGCAATTATTGAACGCTTTTGAACATCTTGTGGTTCAGCTTTTCTACGTTGTGTATTTTGCGGAATACCAGAGAAAAATAGGCCTCAAAACTGTTTTCACCGTAGACCAGAGAAAACGCAATTCACATGTCATTGTCCGAGTTCTTGTAACTGAATAATTAGCAAAGGAAGCTTTCTCAGTAGCAGCTACAAAGACTTGGCAGGAGTTTCTGCAGAATGGGCAGGAGTTTCTGCAGAAAAATTCAAACCTCGGCTCGGCGACAACAATCATTGCAATACTCTTTCAACGCAGCTGAGCAATTCGCAGTTGCTACCAATCTCATGAAATAGCATGACACTAAGCAGACTATATGTTCTTACTTTCCTAAAGTCATGCTGGTCAAAACACAATAGTTTACTCATGCTAAGCCTTTGCTTTCATAGAGACTACACGCTTGCATATTCAGCAATATTAAATAATTATGATTAAAAATAAATCATTGTAGTGATTTTAATTATTGTAATTTCATTAGGTACAGTTAGTATAATTCATAAAAGTAGCTGTTGAGAATTTTAACAATAAACAAATGAACGTATTACTCTTTTACTATATTAAAATAATTAATCTTCTCACTTTATTATACTAACCTTTCCAGTCCAAGGATTTTAATATTTAATTGCTACAGAATAATCGTACAGTTAGCTATAGTGGATATCGGAGCTCATCGGGTAATTTCTTTGATATGATGGCTAATTTTAATTATGTTCCGAAAAAGCGTGGAATAAAGAAACATATTATAAAGCATTTTATGTTTCATTGCAAAACATAATTTTATTGTTTATAAAGTTTGGTAATTTTCTTTGGTATCATAAAGTGAAACCAGATAGAACGTCAGCGAATTATCGCTAAATATAAAGTATAAGTTGAAATTTCACTAGGGTGTAAAAGACCCTTTATTTAAAGGTAAATAAGAACAGAAGACACACTTGGTGCTTACAACTCAGCCAACCACTTATGGCGAGATAATTTAAAGTAAACCAAATGTAAAATTTAATTTAAATAAGCTTATAGCCAAAGGCTATACGGAGCAACTAACGCGAAGTTGAGTCAAAATTTAACCGGCGTATAGATTCACTATCAGCAAATATAATGCAAGTTCAAAGTTTAGGTATCTTACCTTATTTAGTAAAGAGCCTTCAAGAGGCAGAACAAGCTCTGTGTTACAATCGAAAAATCTCACCTTAAATGCACGCGAACTAATATGCAAGCTGGAGGGAAACCAGAAAAAAAAAAACTGACAGCAAAGATCCAGAACACAAACTAACTGGTTAATTAACATGAAGGAAACTTGTAAGGATTTTAAGTTTTACTAACGTTTATTGTATTTTAAAACTTTGCTATCTTCTCTTATTTTCCATTCCCGGCCATAATAAGCGCAAAAGAATTGTTTATGTTAATGAGGTTGCAAACTGTGTAAGTATTTAAGATATGGCTTTTAGCCAAAAGAAAGAGAGAGAGAGAGACCTCTCACTGCCTTACTACGGGCATGCTTTTCAGTCAGAAGGCCAGAACTTAGGTTTCGCTGATATTTGAAGACGTATTGTAGTCTTATGCATTTCGTTCACTACATACGTAGTGTTAAAAGACCAATCTTCGCGTTACCAGTCTCTGTAAGATATCTAAGTTTAGTTCTTATTTAGTCAAGTTAGTTTTACTTCTTATTTTCTACGTTTTAGACCATAAGCGCTTGTATTTATATCCCTAAGTGCGGGAACGGCTGTACGCATTGAGAAATAAAGGGTAGATTTAACGCTTCGTGTCCCTACTCAGGACTCCAGTTATGTTTCCAAATGCAGTTAGGAGGAACAGTAGTCCTGACAACCTTACACTTCTTTAGTTTGTTCAAGAATTGATTTCTTATTAATACTATCTCATTTCCTGTAACCATTATATTATTATCACAGTATGAGATAATATTCCTGACTCAGTTTGAATTAATAATCTGGATTTAGGAAATAAGTGATGTAATTATTAATTATTTTCGAAATCCATATTATTTTAACCCTTTGCGACGCACTATACGTTAGCGTAGGAATTTCAACAAAAAACGTTGTATGCAGTCTATTTAGTCCTAAAGGAGTATATAGGTAAAATTTTGTAAAAATTTCACTTACCGTTTTAATTCTGTGGGTGTTCCACGAGGTGGAACACTGCGCCGCCAAAGCTTTTAAAAGTACGACTAAGCGAGCATTGAAGTGAAGCACGAAAATGAGTAGAAGCGTTTTTATAAGAATGAAAAAACTCTGTATTATGGCTGTATACATGGTTTCTTGGATGTACACAATATTCTTGAATATATACGGATAAATGAGATAAATATCTATATACACAAGTCCTATATACAAAAATATTTACAAATTTTCGGGAAGAGTTAGACCTTTCCGCGCCATTTAAGGAAAATTAATAATAAAAAAAATTAACTACGATTAATATTAACAATAAAGAAAAATAAGCCTATAACATATACATACACGAAAAATATCTACACAATTATTGAAAATAAACGGGAATGAGACTAAAATGCGACAGCAAAAAATTCGCGCAGGTCTAAGTAAAGGTGAGTCAAGCTACTAATAAAATTCCCGCCTAAAAACTACTCCCATAAAATTCGAGATGCCAATATTAGGGCTTTCATTACACAAAACACACATCACTCCTCAATACTGCTTTGTTTGAATTCATCCCCCCCCCCAAAACAACGGAAACAGAAAACGTGAACAACGGATGTTCTCTCCTAAGCACAATGTTCTGATTCGTAACAGCATGAGATCGCTAAAGGCGCAGTGTTCCCGCTAATGGAACACCCGGTTTTAGTCAATGATTCTGCGCATGGTTTTTGTATGAAAGATTAAAAAAATATAGAACAAATAATTTGGAGTACAGCCAGCAAAATTATGCCTATTTTTTTTTCTAAATAAAAATGTTTATATCATTAAAAAAATAGAGAAAATTACTTGAAAAAAAGTGCATTTTAATAACACATAATAAATGAAAATTTTGTGTCTCCTTGTGATATGCTGCTATCTACTGTTTAAAAAGAAAAGTTCAAAGTATATTATAAAGGCATTTTTATCTATTTACCGTTGAATTTTTAGAGGTTTCAGAAGCGATTCAATTTGGGTGTTCCATGTAGTGGAACACTGAGCCGCAAAGGGTTAACAGTATCAAAATTCTAAAAGGATACTTTATGATGATGTATATTATGTTATATTTTAATGAAAAATATTATAAAGAAAAATTATTAATTAACAACGTAAGGTAACACAAACATTATATTGGAAACGAAAATATATAACCTTATATTAGAAACAACGAGGAGGAAAAAAAGTGTCCTGCCGTCCGGAGGAGATGATCACATAGACAAAGAAACAAACGCGCATAGATTTTAATACTATAGATTCTCGTCGAAAAGCAAATATCCAGAAACTGTGGGAAAGATTGTTACAATACTACATTTAGTCGCTCAGTCGGGGTAGTCGTTAGTGACGCTAACTGCCGTATCGAAGGACCCGAGTTCGGATTCCAGAGAAGGCATGGATGTTTGTAAATGTATGGCGTCTGTGCGGCATGGGGGTACTCTAAAGATGCGGCGAGCCAGAAGTCCTCTCGAGATTTTGGTGGTAGGAAAAGAAGTGAGGAAGACCTTCGAACCCGTCTCCTCGGAGTACTCTCTCAAAATTGGAAGACGGAACTGAACAAAATTGTACTGTCACCTATATGATGTTCAAGGCTCTTGCCAACGACAGGCGCAATCTTCTTCCCTTGCCACGATGAATTTCGTGGGCTTGCTCTGATGTTACTATTGATTAGGTGGGATAACCCATAAACAAAACGAAAAACAAACATATCTCGAAGTAAATCATTTGTTTCACTCTTTCGTTTAGAAAGCAACATTATAAACATATTTAAATTTTTAATAGAAGAGTTCCGATGTTCTGACAAAAACTTTAATTTTTTTTTTAATTCTTCTGCTGCTTTTTTGCAGTTTACTAACATACTTTTGAAAGATTTTAAACATAGCATTTTAGAAGCATATTTTAAATAAATACAAATATATCAGTATCGGAATATTATTTGAGTTTAGAAGGTAATTGCTTTTTTCCCTAAAATATGTCAACCTACATATTCAATAAACAAAGGTTAAAATAAAAAGGAAATTTTTATGAAATTTTTTTGAAAATTATAAATATTATGCAAAGAAAAGAATAAATGCTTTTCAATCCCCTAATTACTAACTTATACATATGTACCGTCAGTGACTAACTCGCGCAATATCTTCCATAAGAAATAGACCATAATCAATATTTTTCTCATTCTGTTGCTCTTTTCAACAGCCGTAGCATCTTTCTTTCAGAATCATGTTTCTCAATGAAAAAAGATCGAATATCGGGACAAAAAATCAACATCTTTTTCTATGTTGCTGCCATATGAAAAGGAAGAAAAGTATTTACAAAGATGCGCTGACATCTAAAGGCGGAAGCCTTTCACCATGGGAAAGGATAGAAATCGACGGTACCAAAAACATGTCCAGCAAAAAAAAACGAGCTGTCTTATTACCGCTCAATCCTCAGCAGGATATTCTTTTATATGATAAACCGAGAAGCTTCTAAATTCTGTCAAAAATTCGAAATCTATTTATGCTCTATCGATATACTGAAAAATAATACATTAGTTTCCGAAGTAAAAATAATATCATTTACTAACTATGATAAACTGAACACGAATGTGATAACTGAAATTACTTATTAATACAATTTCTGAAGATGTATGGCATTATAATTAATCAAAACTAATCCTCGTGCAACCCCCCTGTCAAACAGTCCATTGCGAATATTAAGTTTAGCGTATTTTTTCTGGCAAATAATTAAAATACATGTCGTCAATTCTAATTTCTTTTTATGTATTGATTAATAGCAAGGTAAATCGTTTTCGCAATATGTTATGATTATATATCATAACATATATAACCACTCTAAATTAAAAATACTCATTGCACTAATCTGTCAGGCATTAGATAACATCTAATGACTTGGATGCATTCTGAGGCAATAGTATCCAATAATTTTTGAGGCAATAATATCTATTATCATATTATATTGCAACTTTATTGCAGTGTCATTGAAGCATATTACAAATGCATTAATTTTAATGCTTTGGGGCTCAATGGTACATACATATTCCAGGTACCAGATGCAAGTCTCTTACTCGCATTATATGCAGCTATTTTACCTAATTATGTTTTAAGAACATTTTAATATATTTGACTATATTTATATAATTCGTGTCCATTATCATGTCTAATAATCTATACATGATATGGGAATTATTCCATTTTAGAGCAAACTGAAGCTTATTGCTGCTATTTTAGACGTAAATATTTTCATTTATTTTTGTCATAAACTGATTAAATGAAATAGACATAAAAATTAATTAATATTGCAATGTATAAAAATACTAACATTTACTGCGTACTTACGGAACGTTGACCTCCCAGGAGAAATTTGAAAGATTCATGTACATTTAGCTGCCGCTTTCTACGGGTTTGTGGATTTGGAGAAATTGATGATAACACTTCGTAAAGAATCAAAGCACAATTTATTAAGTAACACAGTAAGTGCTATTACACGGGACAATTCCAAAGACACGTTTACATTAGTCGAAAACCTACGACAAACACACTGAAGCAATCTGCAACACAGCTTTCAGTGTAACGGTGAAAACAGCTTCACGGCAAAGCGCTAATGTACAGCTTCCGACTCGGTCTATCTCTGAACTCAAGACATTACTTGCTCTCCGTACAGGTTGAGTATATATAGCTTTAACCTACCTTCAAGAATATTCCCGAGAAAACCGCAAAAAGTGCATTCTAGAATTTTCTCTCTCCGTCTATGACATTTTTTTCATACGGCCACTTCGTGGAGTGTCCTCTCATATCTTATCCGTCTATTACATATCGCCAATTTTGTCTTCAAATATTGGCAAATGTGAGATTTCGCGCCAAATCTAGCAACGCTGCCTTTCCCTGCCACTTTCTGGCAAACCCTAGGCCCAGAAAAGGAGAATATATGCACTATTTAGATGTGAAATTCTGCTTGATGAAGGTCTACCAGTTTGGACGAAACAGAATCGCTTACAGATGAATCAATCGTTTTAGCCTCTTCAGTTGTAGAGACATTAGATAATTTTGAGGCTTGAGAGATGAAAAATTAGGAACCCTTTTGCCGGGAATCGAACCACGGACCTCTGCAATACGTGCCCAACGTGCAGACTATCACACCTCGAAGACATGCGAAGAAGGCGGGAGACTACCTTGTACAGTAACTAGGCTGGAAAGAGTAAATAAATTTAATATATACATAAGAAATTAACCTTTTGGGTTTTATCGTTTTCATTTTAATCGCTGTATACTCCGTTAAAAAATAACAAATAATCATGGATACAGAAAATGGGATATGTTGGTCAGTGTACGTCAAAGCCTGGTGTTATTCGGCAAACTTTATTCTAATATGAAGATTTCGAATGCATCCCCACTGAGAGAATAATTCTCGTTATTTATTTTGCTACTTAATGACACATTATTTTGAACTGTAAAATAGACTATTATAACAACATATATTTAAATATATAATGCGCATCGTTGATCAGATCAATCCTTATGTTCAATACACATTTCTTTAACGATGCAGTTATTAGAGTATCATTACACGCAATAATTATTTTTAGAGTGTTATACTAAATCTTAGCAGTCCGTTCCTTAACATTTGCCTTTCTTTCTCATTCCGTATTGTAATTTATACTCCGAAAAACGATTAATCGTTATGTCATTCTTAATCGCTTTTTTCTCTGAAAAATAGAGAATATGATGAGGAACTCAGCAAAATTAATTGATTCTCTGCCGGGGAGCTGATGTTTATTTAATTACTGTTCAGCATTCTTTGCTGATAAAAAAAACTAAGAATATTGAACAGTAATTAAATAAAAATCAGTAGCAAGAGCCACCTAAAAGAAAGATTAGACAGTAAAAGTAATTGACTAAGAGCAACTTATATCTCAAAATGCGTTATTGGAAATACAGAATGGTATACAGATCTTTTTAACTGCGTTTAAAATAAGGAAATTGTAAAATATTTTATCCGCTTTATGTTTCTTTGAATTACCTATAACAATTGTTGGCGTTAGCAACTTCTATGGTCTCTTCATTTTTCAGTTCATGTCGTGTTATTTGGCTTTACGTTATCATGATATGATGATTTGTAAGCTTCCAGCTCTAAATTGCCATTCTCTGCGTGTTAAATATTTAGTTTGATTGTTGGTATAACATACAAATAGTTTAAAAGCAGTGTATTAAATTAAAAAAATTAGTTTGTGGTAAACCAAAAATTTTGTTGTAGTTGTTGGTATAACATACAAATAGTTTAAAAGCAGTGTATTCAACCAAAAAAAATTAGTTTATGGTAAACCAATAATTTTGTTGTCGATGTTGGTATAACATACAAATAGTTTAAAAGCAATGTATTCAACCAAAAAATTAGTTTGTGGTAAACCAATAATTTGGTTGTGTGATTTAATTCAGGAACATGACATGAACATACCATCACCTGCCAGTAACATATCATCACATAATTCTTGCCAAATATAGAACTTATTAATAGAAAAAAGGAACTATTCTTATATGCGCCCTCATGTCACCAAATGCGCCGACAAATTTCTCGCCAAACATTTTTCGCGAGAAACTTCACCCAGCCATATTACTATCTAAATTTTTTGGCTACATTTCGAACTTTAAGCCTAAAATGTCTCCAAAAACTCGGTTTCCGCAAATGCAAAAACCACGCTTTGAACAAATAATTTAAGCTAAAAATCTGAAACAAAAACAAAAAATTCAGATGGCAAAAACGTAAAGTTTCTGACCAAAAGTATTTGACAAGAATCCATGTAAACAGCGATATGTTTTAACTTTAAAAAATTATCTACAAATTGCACAATCTAAGCAACGAACGAATCTAAGAACTACGCACACCTCGCTTTAATAAATTAACATAACAACAATAAATTTCAAAGAATACCATGTACACAGCATCCTGTTTAAACTTTAAAAAAAATCTACGAATTGCACAATCTAGGCAACGAACGAATCTACGAATTTTCATCTTTCTGTACAGGGTGTAACTACAATCAGTTCCTTTTCGTTCTCTTTAATAAATTTAGATAGTTTTCAACACCCCGGAGAGAGGCGTTATTTTTTTTTTCATTAAGTAATTTTGTGTCCTGACAAAAGAGAAATTGCTCTCGTTTCACTACTAGGAAGTATTTGTTCAAAGCCTAATGCTTAAATTCTCCAATGAACAAAATGCACAACTACAATATGAATAATTAAGTCATTCTTTGTTAAATAAGCGAAAATGTTTTCGAAATATATATAAGCGAAAAAATTTGATAAAAATCAATATAAAGTTTGTAACATATCTTATGTTGACTAACCAGTTATTATGAATTTGTTCTGTACTGTATCTTCTTTTTTTTTTTCGTATTCCTCACCAGAATACAAATTAGCTTTGACAGCATTTAAGCTCAGAATTTCGAATCTTAGAAGAAGAAAGCTTTTGGCACTCGCATTTGCTGTAATATTTTCGTCAGCTCTTATTTAAAATTGATATTTCAGTTGTGCCATTCTTGCTAATCGATGTTTACCCATAAAACAACTGAACCAGATTATTCTAATGAATTTGTAGTCTTAGGTTACGTTACCCGCATTTGAATTTATTTCCCTGTTAATGTTTTATTTGAACAGCTACAACTGGCACGTTTATCTGTAGTACATATTATGGCCTTTTTATCCAATTTTTGACTAAAATTAAAAAAAAAAAAAAAAAAAAAAAAACAATATTTTAAACATTCTCCTTAACTTGTGAGTTGATGAGACTTAACGATAACACGCTATTAGTGTAGTAGGGTCTTGCAGACCTTACTAGACTTATAGTGATAACTATAGGCTTTTAGCTATACGGTTGATGGCCTTTAGCTCCAAATATAGTAGTAATCAGGTAATTTTATCATGCTTAATCAGCATTATAATAATGTAATTGACCCAAAATTATAACTACTTACACCACTTATGTTGTTGTATTTGTGACTTATCTAGTTTGTCTGACAGTAACATCATAACCCACGAAATTCATTGGGGCAGTGAGTGCAAGATTTGTGCCTGTCATTTATTGGCAAGAGCCTTGAGCACCATATAGGTGACAATACGACTTTACTCAGTTCCGCCCCACGTTTTGATGGAGAGCACTCCAATGAGACGAGTACGAGGGTTTCCCACCCCTCTTCCCGTACCTTCAACCTCTCAACAGGACTTTCAGCTTACCGCGTATTTAGAATACCCCCCATGCTACACAGACACTATACGTTTACAAACATCCATACCTTCTCCCGAATTCGAACCCGGACTTTTCGGTACTGCAGTCAGCTTTCCTGACTATCCCGGTTGGGCAGCGCCTTAATGTAATTAATAGTAAGCGTTCTTAGCACATTTGTTATGTACCTCATCTACGGAACTATAGCATTTTGACATTGAAACGGAGCAATTTATTGATTCATAAGAATAGTTATATTTGAATATTTTCAAATTAAACATCTCACACTTAAAGAGGCTTAGTATTTTAGAAAATGGTTAAACTTCAGCTCTCAAAGTAATGCATTTATATTAGATTTCAAATGGGTACAACTAATAAAATAAAATAAAAATTCATCAAAATATATTTTTCGCCTTCCCGCTAACGCATTTTAAAATAACTAAGATTTGACTTACTTCATGCCTTTTTTGCTTGAACCTTTTGTTTATAATTCAAATTTAAAGAAACATTTACATTTTTTAAACATTTTTATTAGATTTTACATAATTAATGTCACAGCTGTAGCATAAAATCAATTTTAGTTTTTAATAACAATATTTATTTTTAAATCTTGTATTACTTAATCCAGATATCAAACCTGATCAATATACTGAGCCAAAATTACACATTTTTTCTGTATCCACACCCTAGATTAGTTGCTTATCGCCTAGCTAAGCAAAATAAAAAAATCAAATCAAATTCCATCTTCCATTGACGCATCGCACTCAGACTTTTAAAAAATGGTCAAATTTTGTGAAATGTATACTGGTTTAAAAAATGGTTTTATCCACCTGATTGAATTGCACGTTGAATGCAGTGGGCTATATGTCTTCTATACTTCAATGGACTGCATTTCCGTCACCTATTTTATCATTTGGATGGTGTTCAGATGAGCCATCGAAAAAGAACTCGCCGCTTGTGAAAAGCTTTTACTAGTTCGCTTTGAACTTGTTAACTTTCTGTCGCCAAGATGACAGAAAAGTGTTCAGAAAGTATCAATTTTACTAACTTGATATTTCTGCTATTATAAGGTCAGGTACAATTTTAGAAGATTTTGAAGATCATAATCCTGGTCTCCTTTCACGCTCAAAACGACAGCAAATCTACTTTGCAAACTTTATGTGATCTTAGAGAAACATACTGAAGAAGTTAGGCAGTTAATATATTTTATTTTGAACTGTTGCATATTTCTATGGTTCAAAATGAAAATTTCCAAGAATTTCACAAAATTTTAAAACCATTAAGATATTAGACATGTACTCATATCAGACAGTTTTTAAGACCATCAGAATATCACGATAAATAACTCAATATTTACTGCAAGTCATCAACTCAGTAATTCAAAGAATTCGTTCTTTCTTTCACAGTAATTTATTCCTTATTTACTCACCCTGAAAATTTGGTCCTTGCAATACTTTTGGATGAGAGAAGACGTATTAGAAAACTAAGACTACCTCGATTGTTAAAAGCTGTATCACTTTCCTAGGTCTTTATTCGAAACTTCACCACACCAAAACTGCACTTCGGAGCAAAAGACTATCGAGACAGACTATAGATTTGGTTGGATAGTTTCAAATCTCTCCTCTTGCTCTACTATTAAGAAACATTACCGATGAGGACATCAAAAATCTATTAAAGACTGGCACATAGCTGGAACCGTTTTCAAAGTTTCCTTTGTCACACCCAGGTTGTAACAGCGGTGTGTCAAACGTATGACGTAAACATCTAAAAGGGTGTATTGTGCTGACACGAGAGATGGGTTGATCAGGACAACCCTCCTATCAGGATGTATTAATCAGAATTTTCTCTAAAAAACTAAATTTAAGGTGCTCTCTTTTGAATAACAGAATAGAATGATAGATATATTCACAGAAGTACAAAAAAATGAAAATGTAAAATTATCAGAAATTGCGAAGTACTATTATTTTTACAGAAAACTTGTGCTTTTGATCCTTTTGCACAAACAATAAATATTGTGAAATTACAGGGTCTTAAACTATTTTGTGTTACACGAGCCCCCCAGTTCACATTAGGAAAACTGCTTTTCGATACTAGTGAGTTTAGTACTTATAAAAAATTCAATGAAAACAACAAAATTTCGCCATTTTTCAAAACTTTCAGTGCGATGCGCGGACGAAAAGTATGTTTTTGTATGAAAACTTTTTATTTCATTTTGCATAACTCCGCGATAGGCAACGATAGAAAAATGAGAGAAATGTTCTTTCGGCCCACCCTTCTGCTCAGCAAAACTGAACGTTGATAGTTCGACGGGAGTTCAAATCTCAGCAAACGGTGCTCTTGACATGAGTTTTTAGGAGGATTCCTGTATACTGGAGTGAAAGCAAGTCAGTTTATGTTTGAAAATCCTCCAGAAAGACTTACCTCCGTTTAAATAAATAACTCATGCATGCTTTTCTGTATTTGACTTGATAAAGATGATATCAAAGTCTAAACGCTGTATAATTGCGTTATTTTATTTACTACTAGTTTCATTGTATCATATTACTCCTAAGCATATTATAATTAACGTCTTGAATATCCGTTTTATGAAGACAGTGCGCAGGTTTTCCAAGCAATACAGATTTGGTATTTAAAGAAGATGCTAATACTTCTGCGCTAAACAGAACTTTAGTAGTAGTAATAATGATAATAATAATAAATTACTCAGCAAACGTCTTGCCTGAAAACCATTCTATTCATTTTGAAAAGTTTATTCCGTCATGCTACGTACAATAAAATAAGCTTATAACAGGCGTGCGAAAACACCATATGCGTTAAATAAATGAATCCTTTTAAGTATTAAATCTGTCGTTCCTTTATTAAAACACAAAAAACGTGTTATGCAATTTTATATAATATTCATCAATAACAAATAAAAATACTTAATTATATTTCGGGACGTAGATGATAAGGAAAAGAAATTTTTACTGCAGATATATTGTACATGAATATTTGCCTGCAATCTAATAAAAGAAAATATCAGTTATAACAGCTCATTTTGCTTTTAATTAAAGAATTTAGTAATATTTTAAATAGAAAAATACATTCGTTCTTTAGAAATTTTCAGATATACAACCCATACATGATGCGGATAATAACAGTATTTTTAATATTTCCCCTGTTCTTCATATATTATTTGATTCTTCGTTTATTTGTAACAGATAAACTTTAAATTGTACATTTACTTTTAAAATATTGTATTATTTACTTAAAAAAGGCTTATAAGGACACACGCTTTAATTACGTTTTATATGCCTTAACAAAATACCTGTTAATTCGTTTTGTCAGGATGAATGCAATTGCATTTTCTCATTTAATTATGCGTCGAATCAAAATTGTTACAGTAGTTAAAGTTTTCAATTTGAACTCTCGTTGTAGATTTTTATAAATAGTAAGGAAAACATATGCATTTTAAAATAACTTTATTTACATAAAAATAGTAGCTGTTTGTAAATTGTAACATTTTAAGCAAACTGAACTAAAAGACAAAGAAGCAAATTTATTATTCTCAAAGCTTTTTTAGTTCGTTCTCATAGGAATTCAAATTTCTCAGTGAATTATTCCAATTCATTCAAATTTGGAAAAACATTAATTGTTTACGCAGCTTGCTACAAAGGTTTAATACAATAAAACCTTCTGTGGTGTGCTTTCGAAATAAACAGTAAAAACGTTTGTTTGCTGCTTCGATAAATGGAATCAATTTAATACTTTATTCTCATACGATGCTACTAGTTCCTTTATTTATTCTTTTGCTTGGGTTACAACTTCTATTGCTTTTTTATTTTGAACTATTTGTTCTATCCCGTTTCCTTTCTTTCAGAAATAAATTCAATGTAATTGCTGTATCTTTGTTACTTATAACTACGATTAAATTAAAAGGAACAAGGCCTAATAACTAAGTGTCCTTGAATTAAGTGTGCTTTATTCATAGCTGAACCGAATGCGATATTAAATGCATATTTCTTCCTTTATAGCTATAAACATGTTAATGCGTATGCAATATGTAATAATGCATGTATATATATGTATATATGTGAAAACGGAAAACGAAATTATTTTTTCCGTTGAGCTTTGTCCGTCTTATCGAAAAGAATTGTATTACCAAAAATAGAAAGAAACGTCTTTGATTTACTGTATAAATTTCTAAATCTAAAACTACAAAATTTTCTCTTAGGTATATATATAACAATATATAATATAGAAATATGTCGAGTTCAGTTCCACTTTAAACTTATAGCAAAATTTTAATTCCTTTAAACAATGGTAATGATAATGAAGTGTCGTATAATGGTTTATACAAACATACAAATAAAAGTGAACTTAATCTAAAGTATAGCCGAGCAACCGAGCAACACATCAGTAGGTTTCTAAAAAGAAATATAGTACTTAAATGGCTTAACTCTCATTTAGTTTATCTCTTAAGAGGTGCTAGAAACCCCTATACCGACAATGTTAAATTGATAATTTTTTATGTAATTTTTCTCAAACTCTGCTGTAGATACACACTTGGAATTTTTTTTTTTTGTGCTTAAAGTATACCTATTATACTGAAATAAGCTTTTGAAATATTTTGAATTTTAAAGTAATTTACAGAATATTTTGTTAGGCATAGTAAAATTTAGCACTTTTCTCACAATTTTTTTAAAATTTTTTTCCCTTAGTTTATCACAAAAATATCATTTCAGTAAATATTAAGACACATAATAAGAAAGCCATAAACATTTTAGATACCTGTGAGAAGTAGTTCATGAGAAAAGATATATCGAGTATAAAAAAAAATCACGTTTGGAAAAAAACGCGTTTTTATGTAAAAATCCTCATTTATCAAAGCGCTCGATGACAAATTAAAACTAGATTTTTTACAGTTCTAATTTTCATAAAGATTAAAGAATGGTATTTAGAAAGTTAAAAGTGTAAAGAATTTGAAAATGCAAAAATCTGAAATTACCATTTTTTGAAGAATTTTGGCTTCCAACATCCCAGTAAAAAATATTAAATTTTAACGATATCTAGTGTTACTTATCAAACAAACAAAGTTATTTTAAAGAAAAGCATAAACATAAATTCTCAGGTGCAAAATATGCAAAGTCACAGAGACCTTAAGGTCATATTTTAATAGTGGTGGGAACGTCTGAAAGAAAGTTCATGAGCATAGTCCTCATGGAAAAGGACTGAAACACAGTTCACTACACGGAATATAAGGGATATACGTTGATCCTATTCCTGATGCAGAGATGGAAGCTTTTGTACTAACACTAACCTTGGAATTATTTCTCAGTATTGAAGAGCGTAATGATCATTGATGAGGACGCTCGAGAAAATTTCCATTCTTTCAGAACTTTCCTGTCGTTCGCTCAGAAAGTAGTTGGTTGATCGTAGGCTTGGTAAATTATCCCCGGACTAAGCTTCGGAAGCTCTCAGCTAGGAGTTCGCCACAAGAGGTCTCAGTCCTGTTATTGCTTCCCTACTTGCATTCCGATATGAAAAAAGGCTCCTTCAGGCATTTTCAACCGGGTTATGAACTTACTCAGATTTTTGACTGGTCATGGGAATTTTTGGATTTACTTATTTTTACTAGTGGACTCTGTGCTTGCGGGAATGCTGGGGAAGATATTGCTACATTGTAAGTTGCATTCGAATGCCAGAAGTGCATTTAAAGTGAATTTAGTTATTTGCTGGCGTCTTGCGCGACGTAAGTCTTAGGAGTCTTGCGCAGCTTACTACCTTTGGCAGTCTTTCGCGATTTTATTTGCTGTTTAAACTTTTAGTATTATTATTTTATATGATTGGATTTTAATCTTTTATGTGTCATTGTATTACTTTGAGTATTGTCTTTGTATTATTACGTTATGTAATGATGTATTTTATTGCTGATGTATAAGTTTTCCTTTGTATCAATATTATGTTGAACTGTTATTTCATTTTTTATTATTGTATTATTATTAAGTTGGTTTATTTTCTTTTATAAGAGTATTAACATAGTTTAATTATTTTTTCGTTTCTTTCTCCAGACCTAGATATTATGTTTTTATTGTTGACTTGTATCTCCTTGTATTATGTGTTATTTTCTTACACCTGTAAGTCTCGTGGAATACCTTTGGTTGCTTCTCCTGTCTTCTACGCGGTTGCGGTTTCCTCTTTGCTAGTCTCAGATGTCCTCCTCTCTCGGCTGAACCATGAGAGCTTCGAAAGAGATTCAAACGCACTTTTTGTCTTTCTCCGCCCACTGCAATATAGAATATGACAATCCAGTCTGTCCTCTTTTCCGTTGAAACGTAGCCATCTAATTTTATTCATTATTGTATCCTGCGTCATGTCCAAATATAGCCATGAGTTCAGTTTATAGCCACGTTCCAAAAAGGAAACCTTTCCCTATCATAAAATGCAAACCACTATTTGTTCTCGAAGATTCTCTGTTCATTAGATGGGAACCATATATCTGACATCTACAAAAAAAAGAAAACATTTAAAATCATTCTTTTTAATTCGTCAACTTTCTTTTTAATTTTATGTTCTTTTCTTGTTTTCCATAAAATAGTACCTTAGATTTGTAAACTTATTTAAACTCTAAGCCATTAATATAACTATTATTTGCTTTATAAATTTATATAAAAAGTTGAATTAAATTTTTTTAGTTCTTCCAACTAAAAAATTTAAATAAATAAGAAATTACAAATTACCCTTATTATAAAACATCACTAAAATGACATTTTAGTGAAAACTAATAATATGTCATTGAACTACATGTCACTAAAATAATATTTTAGGGAAAACCAATTTTTAGCCAATTAAGGAAGCAATAAAGGAAACCAAAATGCAAGAGTTTTCCTTCTTCAGTTCTGCAGACTGTGATAAGATACTATATAACAAACGTTAAAAAAGACTTACTTATAAGGTCAAAAAGAATAAAGTGATTTAAGTTTTGACTAACAGCATAACAGTACAGAACAATGAACGATTACCACTCTGCACGAACTATCCAGACAGATATATATAATATTGCTCTTGTATCACTCATTGAAAATTACCCTCAGAAATAACACTATTTCTGCTCATTCAGTGGTACTTTTTTTGTGAAGTGATCTCACTTGCCAACGCCAGGCCCTCTTACAAACCGATGAGCTAATGCTCTATTTCTCTCTTGGCGAAGCTCAATGAGGAAAAGGCTCCTCCTTGAAACCCTTCACTAAAGTCATGATGAAGATCGATAATGCATCTGAAACAAATATGAGCATCTGAAACGAATAAAAAAGTGAAGTAGTAAGTTATGAAGAAACACTGCTGTCTTTGAGGAGGCGGGATACCATACCCTCCCTTAGTTAATAATTTATCTATGTACCTGATACTTAATGTTACTCTTACGTTTGACAGTAATAAATAGTGCAACTTATATGAAATATCTTTCATTGCAATCTCTATGATTAAAAACATGAAGTATCTGTATGTTTTCTGTCGAACTGTGGAAAGTATTGTGGCATCTACGGCAACCAGATTTACATCACACAGGCGTGTATCCGAGAATGTGCACCTCAAACTTAGTCTACTCTGTCTTTGAACTTCGTATTTCAATTTCTTTACATTTTATATTTTTTACGAATTTTGTTCGAACCCGAGAGATTAAAATTTGATAATTGCAATATATAAAAATCTGAAATACAAAACAAATTAGTTTTAAATGAAGTCTGTTGTTTCTCTCAGCGAGTAAAAACACTTGTTACGTATCTTTTATTTTGATAGCGATAACATTCATTTTTTATTATATATTACATGCCTTCGGTCTGGCATGCTTTGGTTTGAGGAGTTGTGCATACCAGTCCGAAGACCGTATACTGGCCCTAGTTTTTAAATAAGCAAATTACTATGTCTATATGTATATTAATAATGCACAATTATGAGTATGACATATCGATCCGTCAACTTTTGAGGTTTTAAACCAGCGGTTCCAAACGGGAATGGTATTACCCCCTGTTATAGAAGAAAATTAAAGGGCGTCAACGATGATTAGGACGTCGGTAGGGGTCTATAGTTAAACATGTACCGACAACTCATCAGCATCATTAAGATACCACTACTTATAAAAACTATTGTGAATAAAATTGGTATAGAATTGTTTTTTATATAAATCTGCATCACATAAAGTCAGGTTTTATTCAGTTTTTACATAAATCTGTATCCTATAATGTCAAACTTTATTTTATTTTATCATATGAATCTGTATTTTATGAAGTCAATTCAGATTTAATTTTAATATAAATCTGTATCACATTAATTCAATTCTTCTTCAAAACATATGAACACTTTATGTTTTTGAATTTAAAAATCGTTGAAGAGAACATAGACTTTTTCCTCTTCTTGCCTAGCAGATGCTGTCTTTTATCAGGTCAATAAATGCCATGGAAAACAAGAAACGAATTGAATATTTTTAACGAGATCATTTAAGAACTACGTTAAGCAATTTTAAGATAAACATTAAAGATATTACATCAATACATGCAGCCATAAAATTCATTAAAATCGAACTTTTGTGCACTTAGAATGAGCGATTTTATTTCTGTAAACTTGTTTCTGTTTGTAAAACAATCTGACGTGGGCACTACATGACTTGTAGTGCCCACGTCACTTGTGACTTGTGCCACTTATTAAATTATACATATTTTTTCTGCATTTCATTTAAAATTATTTCCTCGAATTATTCGCACTTAATTAACCGATTCCTCAAAGCAAGTTTAAAATGACATCGAAAATGGCAATTTTTTTAAATTAAATATCCCGTTAATTTTTGTCGTAAAGTTCAACTTCTTACTTTTATTTTTTCATAAAATAAAAAACTTTCCTAAATAATAGTATAAAACTTTCTTGAATAAATGTCTATAAAACTTTCCTAAATAAATTAATAGGAACTGGAAGACCACATCAAAAGTTAGATTTCGTTATTCGTCGAAAATGTTTTTTTTTTTAATTTGACATTGCCAAAACATGTATATCTTCTTAATTTAAAACATTTCTGTAACTGTAAGCATATAATTACGATCAACGCCTGAGAAAATAGAGGCCGAGTAGGAATTTTAAGCCGAGTAAGGGAGTGGGTATACGTTTGGTACTGCCGATTGCAATAAAGAAGAGAGGTGCACAGCTATATGTTATAGCAGTCCGACGCTCTACAACTAATTGCTTTTAAGTTACGCGAGATACAACGTACTCACATTTTTACAGACATCAAGAAAAAGTCTCTTCTCGATCCATTTTACAAGCACTTTCGGGAAAAACAAAGTGTCCATACATACAGATATCGTTCAAAAAAAATCGGCCAAGTGGACTCGAGAACGGTCAAAATGGATATTTCCAGTGAAATATGATAGCCGAAATTTTTCGCGATAACCTCACTTCTTTTACTTCGTACAAAGAAGTAATTAAAAATGACAATACATTAAAAAAACATAAACCTAATTAGCTTTTTTTTTTTTTTTTTTTTTTTCAAAATTGTTTTTGATATTTTTAGTCTAACTGTTACCTTAAGCTTTTTATGTGCAATTATTTGTATTATAATTATTTAGTAAGTCGTGAAACATAGAAAGATGCAGGGGGTCATTTAAGAATATCATCATTTAACAAGAGATCGATTCAAGAATAGGGGTGAGAATCTCTGTTTTAAATAATACGGATTTGAGATTTAGAATTCTCGAATTCTGAAATTTTAAGTACTCTTATATGCACACAAATTTATTCTACTGTATTTTTGTAATTTTTTTTTGATCTTGAAGAGAACATATTAAAAACTGCGTCATAGTTTCTTCACTGTATGCTGTTTTCTTTCTCTATACATGGCATGCAAACCTTGGTTGTAAATATTGCATTACTGGATCAGCATCGAAATTCTCGAAAAGAATGATAATGTTTATTAAATCTGTTTATTTTACGTTTGGGATCTCTTTGTCTGTTATATGAATATGCAACATAATTTGTTTTATGGTCTTACCATACTTGTTTTCTTCATGAATATGTATAAGCTGTAGAGTTCCTTTTTGTTACTTTTCTCGAAGCAGTACTACGTGTTTACGGAAGCTGACATTAATTATAAAATGCGATATAAATAGTTATTAAGTAAATGGTGTAAATAATTACTAAGTGGAGTATAAAATTATACTGTAATTGCTAGTAAGGTATTATATTCCAAGAAAAGGAATGCAGGTAGCAAGGTAATGGTGTAATGTGACATTTCTGGGGCCATATGGCTTTATAACTTTCAAAGCGAATATATCTTATCGATACGTATGAGTCTTAGTTGAACTGTGTTTAGACAATACTTCTAAAACTAAATATATAAATGTATTACAGAATAAGTATTGTTACGGAATGTACAGACGCTGCAAGATAGCTTCACCGCAGAGGAGTTTTAGGGTTGCCATAAAAATGGCAAAAGAAAGTAAGGTTGCCACATTTGATGAAAAATCGCTCATTTGGCGACATTTGGCGTCAAAATTGGCGATATGCCATGGACGGATGGAGAACTTTCTGGAACGAATTCTTACCGGTTTAGCCCAGAATGTTCTCGAACACAAGCCGAAAACTATATAAACCTTGCTGGTACACCGCGGAGAGTCAGTGCGAGATAGTTAGTCAGTCAGTGCGGAGTCGATCGAGTTGACAGTCGGTCAGCGAGTGCGAGATAGTTAGTCTCGAGTTAGATAGTTCGTGCGGCGTCGATTGAGTTGACAGTCGGTCAGCGAGTGCCGAGTGGGTCCTCGAGTGCATCGAAAGAGTCTCTTAGTGTATCGCGGTTAGTGCATCGTCGAGAGAGTGTGTTGAGCTCCGGGAATGACAGAACCGAAGAGTAGGGAGCTGTGCTCTGTGTATCGTCGAGTCCATCGCGAGTTGTAGCGTGGAGAGTCTCGAGAGTACGTGGTGTTCCCAGAACGACCAAGCAGAGTCGGGAGCTGCACTCTGGTGCTTTGCAGTGAAGGTGTCTCCACCGTTATAGCCTGATAACCTGAAGGCTGTGTCGCTGATTGTTCCAGGGAGTGTATAGTAGATCTTCGACGACTGTGAAACGTGACTTTGGAGCTGTCCTGATTAATATTGGCTAAATAAAGTGTGTTTCGATACTTCATCAAGTGTCGTCATCATTCATTCTAAAGCACACGAACTCCTTAAACGTCTGGTGTCAGAAAATTAACACAACAATATGTTCGCCTTTTAGAGAGATTGACAATTACAATCTGCTTATATTCAAAAATATAAACAATATTTAAAATAAGTATGGGAATAAAACACATAGATAATACAGGACGTCAAAGAACCAAATAACTAAGTAAGATGCAGTAGTACCATAATTCTCCCAATTTTGTTCAATAGAATTTATAGTTGCTTAATATGTCCGTTAGTAGTAATTATTTCTGCAAGCAAGATATAAAATTGATTAAATGTTACAAACTTAACAAATTAATAGTGTAAAGTATGAAATTAAAAAGCAAAAGAATATTCAAAAAGTTGAAAGAGAGAAAGGAGAAATAATTTCAGAATTCTTATCTCTTAAAAATAAAAGTTGAAAATACAAGGATATACATAATGATGAAAGGAAAATATGTACGTCTTTAGTAGTGGACTTTTATGTTGTTTCGCATGTATATTCCTGTTGTTTCTGAATTTTTTAAGTTAATAGTAATTTCTTATTAGCAGCTCTAATAACGAGTTTTAATTTAAACCTATTTAATCACTTGAAAGACTTAAAACCTTGATTACAATGGTCAAACAAACACTCATTGCATTTCATTAACAGTTAACAGTCATACCATACTTACCAAATATAAATGTAAGTTAATCTTAGATACGATTTAAAGTACTACACTGAAGCGCCATCCCAATATAGTTTTAAAAATATTCCCATCGAAATTCTAGATATTATACCTCATAAGCAAAAACTTATTCAAACATTTAAAGGTATAGATTTGATTAAACTTTCTTGCCTACTCGTCAAAAGATAAATCCTAATCCCCTCAGTTACGAACTTTCGCAATGAGAATAATTGCTTTGGGAATGCATTTATTTTAGAATAGCTTTTGTCCGCAGTTCAGCATTAATAAATCTATAAACTAAACCGATGAGCATCTACAATTCGTGATAAAAACGTTTTCAGTATTTTTTTTTTTTCAATATTACAAAATTTTTCAAAATCGAAATGCCACGTGTGTAGCAGCTGAAAGTATTGTAGATGAAAATTGTTGTAAAAAATTAAGAAGTTGTAGAGTCATTTGGATTTTTTTTATGCAGGAGACGTGAAAAATGAGCAACGCTCTCGCTGGGCTTAGTACTGGACCTCTCGAATACAGGCCGAGTATGCTACCGTTGCTCCACGAAAACATGCTGGAAAAAGGGAGAAAATACCTTATATAAGCCGCCATATAAAAGGAGACAAGGGATGAGGAGACCCAGTTCCAAATCCTGGTAGCGGCGAATTATTTTTCACCATCTTTTAATTCGAGCGCCACTGTCGAGTCATTAGATTTTTTTTCAAGATGGAGTCCTAGAAAATGAGGAATTTCGAAAATCTTTGAAATTCACTTGCACTTTATGAAATATTCATCAGCGTAATTTCCTACAAAAATATTTTCATAGATTAATAAATAGAATTAATGTACAGGGTTATCCAAATTAAACTTCCCCGACTCAGAGGCCTGTGCAGAGTGTTGTATGGGTCATAATGTGATGAAATTTTAAAAACAGACACTTCAGATCATGCGCTCGAGATTTATTAAAAAAAAAGTTAGTACAAGAAGTTGTCGATAGGTGGCGCTGCAGATCAACAATATATGTGTTGACAATATATGTGTGCCGTGGTTCTCCGCAACTCTTTCCATTCGCAAAGCAGTGTGTTCCACAGCGGAACGCAGTAAGTCTACATTAATTCCACGAACATGTCGAATAATTGCGTCTTTCAGATGTGCCAAGGTTGCTAGGTGTTCTCGGTAGACCCGATCCTTTAAGAATCCGCATAACCAAAAGTCGCATGGCGTGAGACCGGGCGAGCGGGAAGGCCAAGCTGTAGGGAAACAGAGGCTGATCACACTTGCATCGGTAAAAGTTGCCCGTAACACCTGTTGAACGCCACGAAGAATATGGGGAGGTGCACCATCCTGCATAAATATCGTGTCCTGGAGGCGGCCACGTTGTTGCAGTTCAGGGATGACAAACGTTGTCAACATGTCCTGATACCGTTTATCTGTGACAGAGCAGGTTTTGAACCCTGTTGGAGTCACCTCTTCAAAAAAAAAAATAAGGCCCAATGACGAATGTTGCAGTGGAACCGCACCATACGGTAACCTTTGGAGGGTTCAAGGGCACTTGATGGATTGCGCAAGTGTTTTCACTTCCCAAATGCGGCAGTTGTGCGTATTCACTTGACCATTCAGGTGAAAATGGGCCTCATCCGTCCAAAGGATGTTCCACGGCCAAGCAGCATCGACTTCCATTCTGGCAAGGAATTGCAACGCAAATGTTTCCCGAACTACAGAATCCCCGTCGGACAGCTGATGACGACTATGGATTTTGTAAGGAAAATAACCGGGGATTCGACGCATCACACGCCATACGGTCGAAGAGGGCATATCAACAGCACGAGAAACAGTTGCCACACTGACAACACCATATGGCGATTGGCTAGTGGGGTCCACGACCGCCAAAGCAACGTCTTCTACGCGTGCAGATTCCACAACCTGTCGTCCTCTACCTGGTAAAATTCCCAGCTGTCCCGTTCTTTCGAACTTCTTCATCATGTCTCGTAGAGCACGTGGTGTCATTGGTCCTCGGCGTAAGATATTCAGCCGACGGAATGCTCTTATCGCAGCACAGGAATTCTCGTCATTCTAGTAGAAAAGTTTCACTAACAGAGCTTTGTCTTTCAAAGTCGCCACTGTGCATCAGAGAGCTGGAAACAACTGCCTGTGCAAGGCCTGTCTTCCACTTTTGTAGGGCTCGTCTTTTGGATATGTTGCGCAGAAGCTTTATTTCTGCAAATCACGTTGCTGCAATATGCACATTACTAGTGTTACAGCGCCACCTATCGGCAATTTCTTGTACTAATTGTTTTTGTGTAATAAATCTCGAGCGCATGCTATGAAGTGTCTGTTTTTAAAATTTCATCACATTATGACCCATACAACACTCTCCACAGGCCTCTGAGTTGGGGAAGTTTAATTTGGATAACCCTGTAGTTAAATGGAACACATATATCAACTTTTCACTCTTTAATAACTTCATTAAATTCAATGAAAACATGTCATTGTAGTAGATTCATTGTTCTAACCTTTGGGTACAGTCATTTGTTACTTCGTTCCTTTTGTGAAATAACACACTTTTATGCAATATTTTAATAAGTTCTATTTACCTACGTTATAGCAAAAGCTTTATTTCCATCAATAAATGCGATCTAATATATTATAATGGTATTTACACTCAATGTCTTAAGCTCAACAATGCTGTGATATTACCAGTGTAGATGATTATTTGACATCACACTTAGCCATTATAATGCGTTCAAATTGTTTCACAAAAGAAGATTATTCAGCTTTAAAGTGAAAACTGTTTTATTAATCTGTTGGCATTCTAATATATCAAGAAACATTACTTCCAATACCATTATCAATTAGGTAATTAGAATAGTATTTGTGTAAATATTAACAATTTTCAAAAGGAATTAGTCGTCTGTACTTATTGAAGCACACATCAATAATTGAATTCTAAGAATGTTGATTAATAGAAAGCTCAAAGACTCGCACATTAAATTTTAAAATCTTAATATTACAAATTGAAAGGATTCGCTTAAAAGTTGTTAAAATATGTTTACTCTTTCTAATGTATGTTTCAATTAACTTAAACACTCCATTTCCGCTGTCCCTTTTATTTACAAATGGTGCAGTTTGTTATTTCATGTTTTTATACTATAATCCGATATACTGAAGATGCCGACTCAGTACACTGTTGTGATTCTTAACTTGTTGCAGTCTTAATTTCTTGCAGCCATTTAACTAAACTTATTCTTAACTTGTTGCAGTCTTAATTCCTTGCAGCCATTTAACTAAACTTATTTGACGTTACTTTTTAAAAAATATTAAATAATTTTTAGACACCCCTTCATTTATAAGGTAGCAATATATTAATTTAACATGTAATAAAATTTTTTATCCAGAAGCAAAAAAATTTATCGGTAGAATATTTTGATAATATTTAATACTTTACTATATTTTCTACCTGCTTACAATTTTATACCGATTATTTTTTAATAAAATTACATTCTTAATTTACACTAGAAAATCATGATTTATTTCACGCATCTTAACTTGTTTTACTGCGCGGCAAGTAGCATCATACTTCTCATTTGCAATGTTGTTTTACGTCATTGAAATTTGGAAGCAGTTGAATTCCCTTAATTTTGCAAACACCTGAACTATACAGAGTGGGGATGTTCTGAGCCCCTTCTCGTTTCTTTAGTACTGCTTTTACTTCTTTTCTTAATGAACTTTGATGATTATTTTATGATTAATCTTGTAGTCTCGTCATCTGTGACGACTGTAAGTTATTTCATCAATTTTTTAAAAACACGCATATATGTTTTTGCCGAGATTTTTCGGGTTATACTAGATATATGAGTTCTCTTGCAATTTATGCTTGTATTTTATCTTTATACTGTAGTATAGATATTTGCTTTTATGAAATTTGGTTCATCATGATTCTTGCAATTTTCGCATTTGTCATGCTTTTCCTTGCAGTTTAAAGTAAATGGCCAGCAAATGCGACGTTTATCCGGTTGGCTTCAAATATGTCCCCATTTTTCTCCTTTTGCCATCTAATGATCACGAATTTTAAAAACTTATAAATGCATTTACTTAATTTTTATTGGTAATTTAATTTTATTGCAAAAATTAATTATTAAAAAAACATTTACTGTTTCGAATCGGAAAAGTGCCTCATTCTAATTGCTTGCGTCCACTCCCCGTTAACGACCAAAAGTTTATAAAATTATCAAAGAAACAATTTCTTCATCAGGATTAAAGAAATCTGGAAATAGCAGATTTCTTTGCTCCTGATGAAGAAGGACTTGAACCATTTCACCCTCGAAATCTATAAACTTATGGTTAAAATCTATTCCAAACGCAAGGTTGTTGCTTTACTAATTTTATGCTATATTTTGGCGTGTTTCTTTTCTTTCTTGATAAAAAAATACATTAAAATGCTTTCTTTAATTTCTCTTATCCAAGTCTTTTTTCCATTAAATATTTTTCCTTTATTTTGTTTTATTTCATTTTATTCACAATAAAAGTTTCTTTTAATTTTCTGTCATTGAGAAAATGAACATCCTTTTTTTTTCCTTTTTTTTCATATTATTATCCTTTTTTAGCTCGACAGACAAGTAATTTAAAAGAACAGATACAAACGTTGAAATATGAGGATGTGAATCGGAGGATGAACACATTTTAATGAATATTTAATCTTCTCCTGGTCCTGAAGAAAGTTATAATTTATTGTTTACTCTTATCTCTCAATCTATCTCTTATCTGTTTAATTAGTTTGTAGCTTATAGTGATGCTTGCTATTTTTTATTTTGCTTTTGCACATCTACATAATACTATATGCATATATGTAGGCATGCATACCTATATCTATCTATCTATATATGTATATATAGAAAGAGAGAGAGAGTAGTTATTTGATTAGCTATTATAACGCTATCTTTTTTAATCTTTTCTTTTCAAAATGAAGCACTAAAGTATATTAAGAAATTTTCCAATAACTTTTTGCTTTAAATCCATATGCCTTGCACTTGAAAATGACATTTATTTCAGAAAATTTCGATATACTTGAGATAGACGCAGCTAACGTATCTTAGCTACTACCTATAAAATATGATAATACAACGGAAAATCTCAACATACAAGTATACTTCCAATTCATTTTAGTGAGAATTATTCAACTGGCATTAAAAGTAATAACTGCATTTTCAAGAGGATAAAAGTAATCACTGTAAATCAAAATCATTTGATTATAACACAATCATAAGCGGGAAATACCATAGTAAAGTTAATGGTAAAATAGGATAGAACAGCCGATTAAGTCTGAAGACTAAAAGATTAAAGGAAACTTGTATTGCTGCACCACGATTTGTAATCACATTCGGTGGAATGTAATACGGAAAAAAACGTTATTGTTAAGAGCCCTGTCTTAATTTTACTCTGTTCACAAAATCGTCACCGTATCGTTCTCGATGTACAAACGACACAAGTCTACTAATGTAATTTCCTCTTTTTCAAACGTTCTAAGCACACATGAAAGAACGTTTTAGAAATTAATGCGTTCATAGCTAAGAATTTCATAGCTTGAGAATTTACTTCGAAATCGCCATTCACTTAACACCGCAATGTCATGAACTTCGTTATTGACTTTTCTTTCAACATTTTCAATTTCTTTTCTGTTATTGAAAACTTCCTTCTTTAGAAATTAGTTTTACTATGATTTAAAAAATTGTTTCAATGTAATTCTCCTATTAGGGAACTGTTCGTGTACAGAAGAATCGCCCACTGCACATTCTCTGGGCTTCCACATAAAAATAAGAACCATTTTTTCTCTTTCCTGCATAGGTGAACACCATTTTTAACTCACTCATGACATAATGAATGATATGTAAGGCTGTTTAAACTATGTGCATGCAGTGACAGTAATACTAACATTAAGAATAAATGTCTGAAATCTACTAGATTTAAAACAGAAGTTGAAAATGTATTGGTCATAAAATGTGCACCACCTCAATTTATAGAAATTCCACACTAACGGCATGTATCTACATCAATAAATTTCTTTCAATAAATCACATATACTAATTTTACATCTTATGTCTTTCTTTAACTGCTGCAATAATTCTACGTATTGCGCATACATATTTCTTAAAATTAATGTTTCATATTCATACACGCTTAATTCCTTTTGTTTTTCTAATAGCAAATTTTTAACCGTAAACTAAGAAATATTTTTTCTGGTTTCAAAGTTGTTCACAAATATCTGTGAAAGTTCTGAATTGAAAACTCTTTTTCCATAAAAGTTGTTTATTTTTGCGCGATGATAGTTATAACAAATAAAAATTTAAAGAACTTTTAAATATCTAAATAGACATCCAGATGATCTTGAAACCATGATCCAAAATAAAGTCAATTTATCTATGATAGTTTTTCCTAAAATGCTTCCTTTGTAAAATACTTTTCATCAGCTTCACGCTGTATATATGTATATATAGGAAGGCAAATAATTCGATTGGTAAATGAAAAATTTTAATTAATATATTTTAACGTGCAGTGTCAAGGAGCAATATGCTATGGTTAGAAATATATTAAACTAATTACTTTCTCCAAGCAACCGCCAATCGATGTTGACACATTAAATATTTTCAGAAATAACAAAATGATGTTATATGAAATAAGGTTAACTTCAAGAGAAAAGTCATTATAATAAAAATCGGATTTAGATCTCTGAAATTAAACTGAAATTTGTATCTTCTGCACCAGTCATTAGTCTACAGAAGAGAAATTTTAAAGAAAAAAAATGTAAAAATCCTGAAACCGAATAATAATATCAGGATGTGAAATACAACGTAAAAAAAATTAAATCCTTTTAAATTTTTTAAATCTTATTATTTTTTTTTTAATTTAGATTGCAAATTTTCAATGTGAAATACGTCTTAGGAAAATGAAATAGTTTCCTAATCAAGTTTCAAGATTAAAATCTTTACGAAATTCAGTAAATCTTAAACACTCCCTGTTGTTGCATTTTCCAAATAATGTTTTCTTCATTTTATTCGCGTTTATGTTCACTCTATATACTCATGACCACATCCTGGACAGCGTGCAGCGTGTGCACAGGCAGTCCAAATTTCTTCACAAAAACCGCAGCTTCCAAACAAGGGCTATCCTCACAGATGCTGAAAATGGTATCGGACTGTAGCTGAATAAGTAGTTCTTGCATCATCCCATAAAGAACATACACGAACACTTCAGCTCTGCACAATATCCCTTTCTCTTGAGCATCTGTCGAGGATATCGAGATATCTTCAGTTTAGTGCATTGAATGTTTTAGTTGGATTCCACCCTTCGTTTCTCTTGTAGTACAGAGAGTATTCACACACTTTTAGAGCTATTTCGAGGACCTTTAATTAATGTTTAAAACGTGAAGAGCATTTTTTGAATGTTCAATCTGATAGATTTTTTTACTATAAATCTGCATCATGATTTACATGATAGAAGGGACTTACATTAAATTCCTATAGGTATTACTTTTCATTCCTGTTCCGCTACTTTTCAGAATCCATCAATTGTGGTGGGTTTGAGCTTAGAAAGATCTCTTTTCAAGACGTTAAAAGCACAATAGTCTGTAAGTGAAACATTAGGGGAATAGGCAGGAATACGTTGAGCAACACGTTAAGCCACATACTTCAGCAAAAGCAATTTAACATTAGGAATTTTAGCTTTTTTAAGTTGTAAATCTTGGTTTACCATTTTGTTTTCTGTTTCTACAGATGTATTTAAAACCTTTTCAATTAATTAAGGCACAATAACACGCCGAATAAATACTAATTCAGAAGTCAAACAACAAAAATCAGCGTTAATCTACAAAATTTTCACAGGACTAGTTTCGATGGTTTTACCGAACCATCATCTTCAGCTGCAAAACCGCAAATGAACAAGATAGGAAATAATGTTTAGATAAGATAAGAAAGCCTGGACAAGAATAAGCAAGTGGCGCCATCTGTTGGCGAAACCAGAACTAAAACATAATTTCTCTAAAAGCCGAAGGCAAATTTGGATTGGAATTAGGATCGTTAACTAGAACAGAAAGATTTTTATGAATGTGAAATGCCTCTAGAAAATCCAGTTCTCCAATGGAAGATGTTTTTTGAATAATTTTGGCAGCAGAAAAATTGAAAGTGTGATTTTCGGACCAACAATGTTGAGCAACAGAAGACTTCTGTGTTTCCTTTTTTCTGACATATGCCTCATGTTCTTTGACGCGAAATTTTAAGGCTCTCTTAGTTTGGCCAATGTAAATTAAACCGCACTGGCAAGGAATCCTATAAATACCCCAGGAATTCATATCCGGAATGGGGTCCTTGAGTATAGAATTTGGAATTTTATTGATGGGAGAGTAAACAACCCGAAAGTTAAATTTCTGCAAAATATGTGCAACTTTATAGCTAATTGATGGAAAGAAGGGAATGACAACAGAATTTTTAATCTCCTAAAATAAGAGTGTGGCTTTTAGTGTGTTGAGATGAGAAGTTTTTAACTGCTTGATTAATAATGTTGGGTGAAAAGCCCCTGTCAATAGCTATTGCTTTTAAATAATTTAGTTCTTCATCAAGGGCTAGTTTGGAGGAGCAAACTTGAAGAGCACGGAAAACATAGGAATAAAATGAAGCTAACTTATGTTTAGTCGGATGACATGATTTAAAGTGTGGTGGAAGGCAAACCGATGAAGGTTTACGGTAAACTGTAGTACTGAAGTTGGATGTGTTACGTGTGACCAGAATGTCGAGAAACGGAAGAGAATTGCAAGTCTCAAGTTCAAAAGTGAACTGAATAGCAGGATCATTAGAATTCATTGTTGAAAGAACTCTATTTAAATCATCTTTATTACCTTCAAACAGGGTAAAAGTATCGTCTACGTAGCGGAACCATGCCGGGAAGTTTAAAGTTTCAAACAATTTTGATTCATAATAATGCATGTAGATATCAGCCAGGATGGGACTGAGGGGGCTTCCCATGGCTAATCCCTCAGTTTGCTTGTAATATTTATTTTGGAAAACAAAATGTATTTGTTTCAAACAGAGTTGAGTGAGAGAAATTAGCTCATCAATTTCGATGCAAGAGAAATGAAATTCGCGAAGTCTGGTTTCTAGACATCTTAATGCACCCTCCACTGAGACATTGGTGAATAATGATTTTACATCAAAAGAAACCATGAGTAAATTACGAGGAGAAATGTTTTTAACCTTTTTTACAAACTCTATTGAATTTTTTATGGTGTAAATGTTATTGTCTAATAGAGTGGAAAATCTAGAAACTAAATATTTAGCTAATGGATACGAGGCAGTACCTAAATTTGATACAATAGGGCGGAAAGGAATACCACTTTTATGAATTTTGGGAAGAGCATATAATCTGGCACAATTTTGATGTAAAATCCTTATTCACCAATGTCCCAGTGGAGGGTGCATTAAGATGTCTAGAAACCAGACTTCGCGAATTTCATTTCTCTTGCATCGAAATTGATGAGCTAATTTCTCTCACTCAACTCTGTTTGAAACAAACACATTTTGTTTTCCAAAATAAATATTACAAGCAAACTGAGGGATTAGCCATGGGAAGCCCCCTCAGTCCCATCCTGGCTGATATCTACATGCATTATTATGAATCAAAATTGTTTGAAACTTTAAACTTCCTGGCATGGTTCCGCTACGTAGACGATACTTTACCCTGTTTGAAGGTAATAAAGATGTTTTAAATAGAGTTCTTTCAACAATGAATTCTATTGATCCTGCTATTCAGTTCACTTTTGAACTTGAGACTTGCAATTCTCTTCCGTTTCTCGACATTCTGGTCACACGTAACACATCCAACTTCAGTACTACAGTTTACCGTAAACCTTCATCGGTTTGCCTTCCACCACACTTTAAATCATGTCATCCGACTAAACAAAAGTTAGCTTCATTTTATTCCTATGTTTTCCGTGCTCTTCAAGTTTGCTCCTCCAAACTAGCCCTTGATGAAGAACTAAATTATTTAAAAGCAATAGCTATTGACAGGGGCTTTTCACCCAACATTATTAATCAAGCAGTTAAAAAATTCTCATCTCAACACACTTAAAGCCACTCTCTTATTTTAGGAGATTATAAAAATTCTGTTGTCATTCCCTTCTTTCCATCAATTAGCTATAAAGTTGCACATATTTTGCAGAAATTTAACTTTCGGGTTGTTTACTCTCCCATCAATAAAATTCCAACTTCTATACTCAAGGACCCCATTCCGGATATGAATTCCTGGGGTATTTATAGGATTCCTTGCCAGTGCGGTTTAATTTACATTGGCCAAACTAAGAGAGCCTTAAAATTTCGCGTTAAAGAACATGAGGCATATGTTAGAAAAAAGGAAACACAGACGTCTTCTGTTGCTCAACATTGTTGGTCCGAAAATCACACTTTCAATTTTTCTGCTGCCAAAATTATTCAAAAAACATCTTCTATTGGAGAACTGGATTTTCTAGAGGCATTTCACATTCATAAAAATCTTTCTGTTCTAGTTAACGATCCTAATTCCAATCCAAATTTGCCTTCGGCTTTTAGAGAAATTATGTTTTAGTTCTGGTTTCGCCAACAGATGGCGCCACTTGCTTATTCTTGTCCAGGCTTTCTTATCTTATCTAAACATTATTTCCTATCTTGTTCATTTGCGGTTTTGCAGCTGAAGATGATGGTTCGGTAAAACCATCGAAACTAGTCCTGTGAAAATTTTGTAAATTAACGCTGATTTTTGTTGTTTGACTTCTGAATTAGTATTTATTCGGCGTGTTATTGTGTCTTAATTATTTCCTATCTTGTTCATTTGCGGTTTTGCAGCTGAAGATGATGGTTCGGTAAAACCATCGAAACTAGTCCTGTGAAAATTTTGTAAATTAACGCTGATTTTTGTTGTTTGACTTCTGAATTAGTACCTTTTCAATTGATTTCTGCGTCAGCGAATTTTCTCTTGTTATTAACTATTTAATTTTAGAAATATTAGAAATAGTACAAGTCTTTATCGTGTATTTGTTTGGAGCCTTTTTCTATGAAAATTAATAATTGACGTCTTTTCTCTTTCCGATTAATAATGTTGTTGTTAAAATTTTAATATAATGCATTTCACATCGTTTTTGAATTGTGGAATAGGAATATTTCCTTTCATAAAGCGCAAAAACATATCCTATTGTTACGAAATGTCCAGGCGCTGTAAAATGGCTTCCCCGCAAAGCAGTTTTGGGGTTGCCATAAAATAGCAAGGAAGGCAGGGTTGCCCCATTTGGCGAGAAATCGCACATTTGGCGATAAAATTGGCGATATGCCATGGACGGATGGAAAACCTTCTGGATCGAATTCTTACCGGTTTAGCCCAGATTGTTTTCGAACACCAGCCGAAACCTATACAGTCAAAAGTCGTTAATTCGGACACCCATAATTCGGAATGATCTATAATCCGGACATCAAAACTAAAAACTTTCTGCGCATGCGCCGCGTTGACACATGCGCAGAGGCGTTCACGCGTGCGCGTAAGACCTTTTACGACTGCGCATATGAGTGTGCGCAAGTGCAGAATACGTTTTCGCGTGCACATTTTATGTATAATGGACGTATAAGCTAAATAATTATCTATTTCAGTTAATGTTGATGATTGCGTTGTTCCTTAATTTTCGAATTGCATCTGGCTTATTATTTTTTGCAGACTGTAAGAGCAATTTTATAAAAGTAAGCTTAAACTTTCGATTATATCAAATAGAATTTCCGATATATATTTGTTAATATGTAAAGGATCTAAAGCGAAAGTATGTTTTGAAATCTGAAATCTGTTTATCAATTTCACGCTGCTCGGCGGCGGGCGCGTAATGAATTGGAAGTTGATTTGTCAGCACTATCCTTATCTTCAGCGCAGATGTTTTTATTTTATTTGGCTTATAATTCCTTACCAAATGTAGTATTTCATCTCGATATGCTTCGTCTTTGATATGATTTAAAACAAGTTCCTCGTCATTATAATTCGCTTCCGATAGCGAAGAAAAGTGACAGAGGTTATTGAAAACAAAAAAATTTCGATTGACAAATTAGTCGGTGTTCTTGACACAGCAATTATAGGACTTGAACGGTGGAACTTTGTAACTGAACAAGAAATTATGTCTGTTTAATAGAATTAAAGAGAAAGTATTATCACATGAAACGAAGCAAAACTTAAACAACTTACATTGAAAGAAATGTTTAATAAAGTAAACAAATAAATATTAAGCTTTTTCTTTTTGCAAATTTTGATACCCTTTAGATCATAATTGTTCTTTATTTCATAAATTACGGTTTCCTATTTTTAATTTTAGAATTTCTGCATGCCATCTTACGAGATTTAAACTGATGATCTATAATCCAGAAAAATCGATAATCCGGAATCGCCGAAGTCCCGACGAGTCCGGATTAACGACTTTTGACTGTATAAGCCCTGCTGGTCCGCAGTCAGTTTGCGTGCTTCACCTAGAGTGCGAGAAAATGAAACTCGATTAGATTCTTGATATCTTCGGCTATATTTCTTTAGTTAATCTTAGTTTTAGTTTAATTTTTGTAATAAAGAAATATAGCCGAATAGTTGGCCCCTTTACTCTATTTGACTACGAAGCTTATCAAGGGCCTGAGTACGGCCGAGTGTAATAACAGCTTTGAGAGAGAGAGTAGCCGAAAAGGCCAGACCCGCGTAAATCAGAAACCCTGATTCTTTCTTACTCTGCAAGTAGACTTCGCGGTTTAAATACCGCTCCTCCTCATTAAGCATTCAGAATGATTCCAAAACTACGTTCTGGCCGGAAGTAGTAAGTTGAAGTTAAGAATTTGACAGGAAAGGAACTTCAACTTAAAATTTAACTGTTAATAAAATTAACATAAGCCTTACAAACTGATAAGCATGTATTCCATGTGGACCAGGTTAGTCAACCTTTTTATATCTACCGCCCACTTTGTAGATTAAAATTTTCTCACCTCCCTCCAGTTTCGCAATAATATAATTTAGCCCAAATTCAAACTATTGTTTGAGTGGAGCCTTAGTAAAAATACATATAGTTACATTTATTTATATGTTGCTTATATTTATAAGAGATAGAAAATTTATATCCCACGTAGCTAGCGGGACATCGGTTCCAACGAAACTGTTTCGGCTAGGAACCTTTCAATGGTAGGAAAAGTAGAAATTCGTTTCTCGGAAAAATTTCTCCTAGTCTGCCTCTTTGTTAAGATGTGATAATGCAATTATCCCGTTATAGTCACGGAACAATTCCTAAGAGAAATGGCAAGATCTTATAAATATATATGTGTATATATCAAAGACTGAAGTAAATATATTAATTAATCGTAAATCGTAATAAATTGCCATACACACACACACACACGCATATATATATATATATATGTGTGTGTGTGTGTGTGTGTGTGTGTGTGTGTATGGCACGCGCACGCGCGCATATATATATATATATATATATATATGCGCGCGTGCGCGTGTGTGTGTATGTATGTATTACTATATATGAAAACTAGGAGAGAGCTGCACACAGACTATTTTCATCATCGGAAGGCTAAAACATCCGATGATGAAAATCGAAAACAGAATTAATGCTTTCATCATCGCTCGGATGGAACGGACTTTCTTCACGTTTATGGCAGTTAGAGCGTTTTAATATATTTTCAGAGATGGATACTTGGGATATTTACATTTAGGTGAAATCAGTTTTCTTTTTAGTGAAATATGATGGGCCCAACACTCTATTCAGAGATGGTTTCCCAAAAATATTATTTGCTTCCTTGCATTTTTCACATAACGATTTGAAAATACTAAAAACGTTTGGAAATATTGTTTTTTATATTTATCAGTTTATATTTCAGCTTCAGTACATTTATAAATATTACAGAAAAGAGAATTATTAATGGAATACTTTGCAGCGAATATGAATCTAAGAACTTTGTTAATCTTATTTTTCATTTTTTCATCAAAGACTAATCTGTAAATGATAATAATGTTAAGCGTTTACGAAGAAAATTCCACAATTAATTTCACGAATAAATAAAACTTTAAACTTTGTACATTATGTATCTACGCCACAAAATTTATTCATAGGGCGCCTGTAAAGTCCTCATACCTTTATATACATAGTACCTTCATAATTTTCATACCTCATGCCTTTACATGTATGCCTCAACTCCATACCATATATAGAACCATACCATATATAGAACCTTCAAACTTAATGTGATATATAATGAACTCAGTTGTTTAATTGTTTAAAAGGTCCATATTCAGGTTCTTCGAAAAGTGCAGAGTCCAAAACGTTGCTGCGATGTCATCCTCTCCAATCATCGTAAGAATGGTTTATGCTTACTTTATTCAATGAAGTAAAGCTACTCCTTGCTCCAAGAACAAAATATATTCTTTGAGCGTTAATGCATTTGGGATGCTAATATGAGAATAAACATTTGACTATAATATAACTAAAAGAACGTTTTCAGAATCCACAAACTTACTTCAACAGGTGGTAGATATTGGTACTTGGCAATGATCAAACATAGTTGAATGTAGCTCAAAGCTTACGAGGTATTTTTACTTATTTAATTATTATGATTTAAACCTTAAGCATAACAGTTTCCTTTCTCCAGTCTTCATCAGAATGCAAATTAGTTGCATGGGTATTTATGTCGAGGAATTGGACTGTTTAGATTTATAGCTTTAGGCAACATCGCCTGCAGTTTACAGCCCATCGCCAGCTCTGCCGCAGATTATTCCGGCTTCAGCCGCTTTCGCTAGTAGACGTTAAAACGGGCCTTTTTAACCAGCTTAAGTAGATCATTTTGTGAAGCCTCCGAGTATATATATTACTTGAATCCGAATTTCAAATTATGTTACATTAAATACCTGCAAATGGTGAAGGCTATTTGTACGCACAAGTGGTGCATTCTATTTAATTTAAAGATTTAATGAAAAGTTTATTATAACATTCTCAGGAATTTTGTCATATTAATTCAGACAACAGCGATAACTCACTTGTTTGAAGAACATTGGCTTAATATTTTACAATTAAAATGCTACAGCTTGCAAATGTATTTCACTGTATATATTTCAAATGAAGATATTGAGGCTTCCTAAACCCAAGGTATATTAAATAAACTATTTAACAAAACTGTTTACAGCTACGTAATAAAAATCAGTCATTCTAAATTATTAAAGTTTTAAATTTGGAAATGTGCATAACGATTAAATTCTAATATTATCTTCCCAGGTCTAAGAAATTTAATTTGAATTCTAATCAAAATATTTTGTTATGTACTAATTTCAACTGTATCAAAATATTTTGTTAAGTGCTATAAACGACTACGAAATAATTGGCATATTTATTTTCAGTCAGTGTCTTAAGAACTATAGAACAATCTAAATTGGTTTACTTTTTCAATTGCAAATTCTAAAGTGGTTGGGTAAGTAGAACTTACCAACTTCAGCTGTATGTGAATGTTAAATCTAGCTATGGAAATGGTTCCCTCATTCATATGTTTAAACTGAGCAGTAGCAAATGTTACCAAATCTAATTTCTTGAAATTCTTTACTGCGAATGATAAACTAAAAACTAGCACCAATTCCATGCCTTATCTCTGCAATGAAGAATTTATTATTCCTAAACATTACTGCAAAGAATTCACTTCGTAATTATTTTAACCGTATTACCACTCTTATTTAACAGCCTTTGTTGTTAAAATATGAGAAAAATATTCTCGTATTTTTGTTTCAAAAAAATTATTTTTTTCTCATTAATTATGGAGAGATTTGTCCCTTCAGCGAAATCCGTTCCATAAAATTATAAGACTGATTGGCAAGACTAGGAACAATAATTTAAAAAGTTCGAAATTTTAATCTATGTCTGCGTTCTTATTACTCGAAAAATAAATATTCTTCTTTTGGAAGTTTAAATAAAAAGATTCAATTGGGAAAACGTCAGTTTTCTGGTCAAATTTTCTTTTAACAATTATGAAAAATACTTTTATCTAAACAACTTTCAAAACTTCCGAAGAATTGCTTTTGCTAAAGAAATCTAATTTTTTTCTTTAGGTACTTGAAGAAAAAAGAATTTAGCTAGCTGAAAGTTCATACAAAGATTTCTCACGTGAGCTAATTATGAAAATTCTTGAAATACTTTTCCTTGGAGCACACATTTTTTCAATCTTACTTTTCATCTTATTTACTTAAAAAACACATGTGTAACATTTTTAAGGTATTTTATGTAATATTTCATAAAAAATCTGAATCTTTGTTACTAAACTCTTCAAACTAACAAAATATGTTTTCTGAAGGAATAATATTAAAAGTAAATGAACGCAATTGGAATTATTTTAAAAGGGCTTTGTTTTTCATTTTCCATATATTCTGTAACTTCTACTAAGTTTGTAAATAGTTGAAATTAAATTATATTGAAAAACTGCAAAATAAATTCGTTGTTAATGATAAGGGGCAGATACGTTTTATGCTTAAATTCATCGTTGTCTGTCACATACCAACATTTTCACAAAAACGTTTCTCAGCGAGGCAAATGAGAGTTCTTCCTTTGTTATAGTCTGAATAAAAAGGAATTTTAATTAATTCCAAGTATCCGTTGTTTGTTCCAAATACTAAATAATTAGTTTATTCTATTACGGGAACTCAAGAAAATCAGTTTTACTTTTTCATTAGCTAAGATTTTCTGCTAGAATAAAAGAAATTTTCAACAAAGCAAATTTTTCTCATCTACGTATATTTGATTTTTCTTCAATTGATTTGACATTTCTGTTTTACTTATAATTTATGTCCATTATAGTTCTGTTTTCGTCTGTATTTGCTACACCCCTTATGTTAAGCATATTAATTCTTTTTATATATATATATATATTCAATCAGGACTGTTACTCTCACGAATCATTTCTTAAATCGATACTAGCGGGCTGCGGCCAAAGCAAAATTTATATGTTTTATGTATGCCTGAAAATGTGTGAAAAAATTTCAGTCTTTCCGGGAAACAACATATTCGTAAATACTTTTTTTTTCTTGCCAAAACAGGAAACAAAAACTTTAGAGACTTTAGATTAATACGTATATGTGTGACGTCATTATTAACTTTAATGTAATATAGCAAATGTTTCACAATATCAATAAAAGAATTAGCGCGGCAAAACCATATTGTGTCAATTATCCTAACCTGAACAAAGAAGTTGCCAACAGCAGCTATTTATTTAAAATGCTGACATTAACGAAAAATTTGCCACATCAAATTCCAATCGATTTCCGCGAATTTGTGGAATTTGGAATAATATATTTAATGTTTGGCAATGCTATTTTTATTTCATATTTTGTTAAACTTACAAATTTTTTATTAACAAGCTCTACGATTTGAATGATTTGACAGCGAGCAGTGGCAACACTTTTCGAAATAAAGCAGATTTTTATCTCCTGCGTGCGAGACTATTGTCACTCGGAAAAATGAAGGCGAAAATTAGAGGTTTCAGAGTTTTTAATTAATAGCTTAGCTAATTAAAGTAGTACGAAGATGAAGGATGATCGAAATAGCTTTTGGATGACCATGAATAGACCATGAATTTTTGGAATCAGAAGTACCTCTTTTGAAATTCAATTCCCCCCCATTCTAGAGGAATAATACCACAAACAAATAAACAGACAGATGTGCACAGACTTTAATAGTATAGATAATATTCAGATCTATTTTAGCACAGGAGTTCATTTTACCTTTTAAACATCACCAACATTCTGGAACTTGTATCAAATAGAGACCGAATATCTAAAGCCACGAAAAGATAGTAGTTCTTCCCACTTTTTCCCCCTGAATGAAACTAAGAAACTAGAATGAAACTAATTGCATGAATCGCATATACCTGTCTGCATGAGCTATTTTCCCTTAGAAAATCCTCTTTGTAAATATTACTTTTATTACGTGGATATTCCTCATTCATTTCTCCATAAGTCCATTTCATATTCATTTGGGAAAACCTGTGTCCAAATGAAAGAGAAGAGAACTAAACGTCGACACTACGCTTTACTTTATCAAAATATTACAGTCTAATAAAACTAAAACAGCAATCAACGTCGGAGTAGAAGAAATAATTGATAAAGCAGAAAAGAAGTACCTATATTAATCCAGTTTTTAAAACTATAAATTTGAATTATTCATCAGTTACTACTCAAAATTCGTTGCTTGGCTTTGAGCCAGCTCATCAACTATGAGTGATGAGAAAACAAAAGCTGTCTAAGAGAAAGAGAGTTTATTCTCTTAACTCAAAGCAGCAGCGTTCAAGATTAAGTATTTCTACTTCTTCTTTTTATTAGATGATTCGTCGACCTGCAATTTTTTGCGAGGATAAACTTTAAAAAGTTTATAATTAAGTTTCTGAAAAACCGTTTAAAAATCCAATGCTTGGTTTCTAGCAAATATGCTACTAACATAAAAAAGGGACCCATTTGATAACTATTACAGAATTTTATAGCCCAACCTTTAATATGCTCAAAACTTTAGCAATCTGTGAGAAAATATACGTCGTTTATATTACAGCTGAATTTTATTTTTATAGATTTCAGAATATGTAGCAAAATTATAGTAAATAGATCTGCTTTCCTCTTTGGGGGAATGGGGAATTTGAATCCCTCATATTGTGCTACGCTTTTCATTGACAAACTGTGGTCATCTGTTTGTGGATACGCATACCTAGCTAATAATAAATTAATGACTCTCTTTTTCTCTTAGTAACAGTCGATTTAACATTAAAATGATGTTAAATCATTTTGCCTATTGCAAAAAGTTTACAAAACGGTTTCTCAATAAATAAACAAAAACGAATTTATGCATATGTATGGAAGAAATTTAAATGACAAATTTATACTAAATATTTTTAAGAAATATTATAAGAAATCGACTCATCTTTAGAAATAATCCAGGAATTTCTTTTATGAGAAAAATGTCAAGAATCCTTTAAAAGCAGTGGTTCTCAACCTTTTTTATCCCATGAATCCTTTTCATCATTACTATACCATCATTGCCCCTTTTCTTTCCGAAATTAAAAAATACATATACACTTATATAACTGTTGACTATTTTTAAATGCATTTTATAAATTAAACGAGTGCAGAAATGACGATAAATATCAATACTTGAAAAACGTAGTTTTAATTGTTCATAAAATAATAACTACTTAACGGGTAAATAAAATGCTAACTGCATTCTCCCTCAAAACTACGAAATTCGCCACTATTTCATTTTAAATTAAAATTATCATAGAAAATTTTAAATGAACTCATCAAAGCTTTATTTTTTCCGCTTACTTAGCGTGCCTTCGTCGTGTAGTGGTTTGCACGCTGGGCGCGTATTCCAGAGGTCCATGGTACGATTTCCAGAGAAGGCGTTGCTTATTTTTCATGACTCCTGCTTCCAAAATTTACCTAACGTCTCTACAGCCTTATTCTGTATTTCGCTTCTATAGCTTCTTGCACTTTTTCTAATGTTCCTCTATAATTCTTATAGTTACGCCTAGTGAATTTATACTTAGTCATATGTGAATATGAACTTTGTGTATTCTGTATGACAGTTTGAAAGTATTAATTTGAATAAAAAGTTTAAATATTTGTTCAGTTTTCAAGCCACACTGTTCAAAATACTGGTCAAAAGTGTCTTAATGTTAATATCTTAATAATTTATTTAATTACACTAATAACTATTCTGAATATGCTTTACAAAACAGAGACAGATAAAGAAAATTAGTATTTTGTAGGATTTGCCACTGTGTTTCTTCTAAGTTACAGTTAAATGTGAAGAATCTTAAGAACTAGTAAGCGAACAATCGCTTGAGGTCGTGAGGTAGAAAACAACAAGTGAGAAGGGTGAAGTAACCCTTTATTATTCCAAATAAAGTTTACGAAAACTCCGTCTTCGAGTTATACAATAAAGCCGACACTCGGGCTTCAACTTAAGAAACTAAGAAATAAACTAAACTAATCTTAACTAAAAAGATATAGCCGAAGCTATCAAAATTCTAACGGAGTTGGCACCTTAATGCTAATTGACTGTGAAGCTATGAAGGGCCTAAATTACGGCCGAGCGTAATGATAGCTCAAGAGAGAGTAGCCTAAAATGGCGGACGCGTGCTTGCCAAAATATCTGGTATCTCTCTCACTAAGACAGTAGAACTTCGCGGTTAAATACCGCTCTTTCTCATTAGCATCCTGACGTGATTCTAAAACTACGTTCTGGCCGGAAGTGGTAAGTTGAAATTAAGAAGCGATAGGAAAGGAAGTTTAACTCAAAATTTAACTGTTAATAAAATTAACATAATCCTTACAATTTGTATTTTATAATTTTCTCGCAACATATCTGGTCAAATAATTATTAAACAAAAGTTTAGGATTGCTATAATGATCTCCAACTCAACGGGAAAAAATGTAATTTTAGTGATACATACATTGAAATAAAATAAAACGTAAGTAAATGTTCTAAATTTCCATAATTTAGAGTTTATTTTCTTCAAACCGTTTTCTTAATTTGCTAAATCTCTTCGATAAATCCTTTTTCACAAAGCGCTAATTTGTTTCACAAATACATCCAAATGTTTCGACTTTTATTTATCTATTACGGCCAACTCAGAAGAATTCCGGATGGATTTCTCAATATATTGAAAAATATTTAAAATGACAATGCAGTACAAATAATATTTTCTCCCAGAATGTTTGAGCAAAAAAGGGTTTTTTTTTTTTTTTTTTTTTTTTTTCATTTTCTTAAAATCTATTTCATTTCTTACAAAACTGATACCTAAAATTATCGCGGATATTCTAATAAACATATTAGGGCTAAAAATGTTGAAATTTTAAGAAAAAATAAACATTTGAACTTTTAATTTTGTTCAATTTAAAATTTTAAAATTTCCCGTGATTTTTTTTAATCCATTTTTCTAATAAAAACTTTTAATACTTTTAACAATGTTAATAAAAAGTAAAACAAAGTACTGTAACAAAAATAAAATTTTAAAGGTACTGAGCTCTCTTAAATTAGAAATTCAGAATACATGTCATTTGGAAGATAAGTTTTCAGTCTATCGGATGGTTAAATGTCAAATTTTACTGGCAATAGCTTGATACCTAAAGTTTATCCGAGAAAAGTTCAATATTAATTTTAAATTGCGTTGAATTATAAAAACATTAAAGAAAATAGCATTTTAAACCTCTGTGCCGTACTACATTTAATCGCAGGCCCACCTTCGGGCGAGCGGTAAAGTCGCTGAACACTGGTAGTTCGGTCCGAGGTTCGAATCCCGCGAACGGGTTAGCTGCATGGGCGTTTTCGTGGTTTTCCACATGTGTAACGTGTATACGAGCCAGTTCCCCTTAGAAAGTCCTCCACGAAGGCATCCCTCCCCTTAGGCAGATAGCCCTAGTGTGCTTTGCCATAATTAAATAAACCTAAACCAAACCAAACATTTAATCGCTAATAAGTAAATGTGTGAAATTTCAAAAACATTGTTTCTCTAGAAGGAAGCCAAAACTATTTTCAAACTATGATCCAAACAAACAAATGCTAAAAAATGTTAAACCATTACCATGTAAAAAACACTTTTTACAGCACTGAAGAACATGATGTTATGTCGCATAACAAATGGGAAGTGTCCCATAATTTACGGCCTTCCAGAACGTCTTTCAGAGTTTCCACTAATCCAGTACTCCTTTAAAATTGTAAAAAAGTCTATTTTTATAATTTTATGTTTTTGAATAGAGCATATTATTTTGAATAAATTGATATCATTCTTTTATTTCTCCTACCCTATATATCAAGTATGAAAGAAAATAATCAGCGTCAAATTATGATCTTTGATATAAATAGCCTAAGTCAGCTGCCATGACAATTTGTTTACGCTTTGAAATCACGTCGTATTCATCATATTTTTTGTGTTATGCCCAAAGATTTAGTTTCTTAATCTAGTATTTATATTTTTACTCTAATTTTAAAAAAATTAAAAAGTATGTCAGAACCAATTTACGTAAACCTCGCCTTGGTGGTTGAACACAGAATCCTAAGTAACTTTTGAATTTTAAAGTGCGGAAGTTTTGCTCTAAAACAAGTAGCTTCAGCAGGGTAATTGCTGATACAGCTGTGAAATGAAGCATTCATACCATCTAAGAAAGAAAAGACCACAAACTATGAAAACTTTTTTTTTTTTTTTTTTTCGGGTAAGACAGAATTCTTTTAGAAGCGGCAAAGTAATGTGAATTACAGCGAATAATCGAGGTTGGAAAATTGCTGTAGAATTTAATTCGGCTATTCAAACAAGCAACTATTTACATAATACTTCAAAATTAGAAATAATCAAAGACTAGAAAGAAGTTCTATATGAAAGTGGAAAAATTGAAATTGTTACAAAATTTAGATAAGCTTTTATGAAAGTTTTATATAAATATATCTCTTATATCATTATCATTCCTCCTAGCCTGCACAAACTGGCCATATTATCAAAAAATGGGGTTGGCCAAGAAATATCTCTTATATCATATAACATTTTAACACTTTATTTTAGAATCTTGTCGAAATTATTACGTACAACTAAATTTTTCAATATAGTGCGTGAATTTTGTTACTGCTATTACTACTCTATGCTAAGTACTAGATATCTTACGCTTCCATTTAATGATTTTTGTAGTCTGGTAGTATATTTTACGTCATTTTACAAATTAGTGTACATTTATCTCCCTCAATCAGATGCTATTGCCTGTTATCAAACTAAAACAACATTCTTTCAAGTTATCATTAACTTATAATTTAAAAGTGAAATTTTAATTTTAAATGGCTTTTTCTCAAAACATTATTTTTCAGATATGTGAGCATGATATTTATGAAACAGCTTAAGATGCAGCCTCAAAATTTTCGTATCACATAAATGTAAAGGCAATTATTTATATGAACTACAAATAAGAAGATGCATTAAATAAAAAGTTTTTTCCGGCAAAATTTCATGTAACAAAAAATTAATATTGAATGTTCCTTTTTTCAAATTAATGCTTAATTAACTTTTGTAAATTTAACTAACTGAAAAGTTATGTTCACAATTAAGTTAATGTTCATATGCACAATTAAGTTAAGTTGACATTAAACTTTTGCAGACAGTGTTAAATTTAAGCAAGTAATAGCCTAATTCGAAACTTGAATTACTAGGACTTGATAAGAACACTTATTAAACTACTGTAATTGATTTCAAGTCAATGTAAAATTTTTTTATTCATAACCAAGCCATACCCAACTATTGAAAATACTGTGAATCTAGGTGCAATGGTTATTTTTCAAAACAAATCTTCAATTCATCTGCGATTCATGTTAAATATTATGTTTCACAATTAGCAGTAGTTCATCTGCTGCTGTCCTTAAGGTGTACTTAAGGACGCTGATGGTAGATTAAATGCTTGCAAACATTTTTCGAGTATCCCAAAGGTGCTCATTGGTATTAAAATCTAGGCTTCTCGGTAGCCATTGGAACAATGATTCAGTGGAATGTTTCTCATACTAAAATGGTGACCATTCGGTTTTGTAACAGGCGCAGATGGCCTGTTGGTACACTCCATTCAGATAGAAAAAAATGCGGGAAGAGATGTGGGAGTTCGCCCAGCAGGACTTTAAGAAATTTGTATTTTAAAGAAAAAAATCTATATCACTCTTTGAAGTAATTGCTTCTTCTTCTAGTCTTGTTTAACCGGGGACGCTAGACTGTCCTATTTTTCGCTGTTTCAATTTAAGTCTTACAATGAAATCATTCAGAAACAGATTTTGCGTTGCGTTTATTATCAGTTTAAAAATAAATTGTACAATTTCTTTTGCCTTTTTTTTTTTTTTTTTTTTTTTTTTTTAGATTGAGAGTCTGATTTGGGAAAAAGTAGACAAATTCAGTTACATTTCTAAATTTTGTGATTTTTTATTTTTTATTTTTTTTATTATTATTATTTTATTTCTACTTAGATTTTTCGTTACTACAAGAATAAAAATTTTAAGTATGTTAAAATATAACTATATGAATATTAATCATTAATAGAAACGTTTTTGCCAAGGCAAATCGCATATCAAGGGCCGCTTTAAGTACTACCCTTGCTACTAAAGATAGATCATTAAATTAAGATAAAATATAAAATAGGAAAATAATTAGTATGTGCAGTTTCGATGAATCGAAAACATTTAACTTGAAGAATAAAATAAGCAAATGTTTGCAGTTCTCCAACTGCCGGAAACCTTGAAATTATGTACGGAATTAAAACAAAAATGACAGTTATCTTGTAACTGTAAGTAAACTAAAAGCGATATATAAGTGATAAAAATATATTTTCTGTTTTTAGGTTAAATTTTGCGTTTAGCAAGATAATCTCAAAAATTAATTTAAACCTTTTTCTAATTCCACTTTGAAAGCTTCGTCTTTTATGTGTCCACTTTTAAATCAGTCCCAAGTGTTACTAGTGTAGTATGTTTAGAAAGTTTAGTCCCAAGTGTGTTTAGAAAGATGGAAGTAATGCATTCAATTTCTATTTGATGCTATTAAATTTTCTATGTTTAATAATTTCATAGTCCACAGCCATGCATCAGGAGTGTCACTCTCCAGGCAGGATAAAATCCTAACTTCTAATTCAATTCATCGAATTAATGGACTCATAGAACAAATATCCTAATTAATAAAATTTTCCTTTTGCTTTAATAAATAAAACAAATTCAACACTTCTGCGTGCCGAATTCCCTATGATACTCAAAAAGGAATTTCTGTCTTAAACCCCATTTTGTTAGATTAATTTCGCTGAATAATTTCGATTAGAATTTTCTTCGAAATTTAGAAGTGGTTTAGAGAGAAACTGCAAAAGAAAGTTTGATTGTTTTACCAATTAATCGCTTCATATTGAATAAATTACCTCTACTTACTAGCTTTATACCTTATCTCATGGTACCATTTATTACATTTATTTCCACATTTGCATTTAAAAATATGGACATTTTTCGTTTAACTTTTCGAAACATGTTTCTAGAAGCTGTATACAAAATTTTATTTCATAGCTTTAATAGCCTCGATGTTTACAGTAACTGAATGTCATAAATTGCAGTAATATGTATAATATATAGAGACTTTTGCATACAATAAATAAAAGAAAAATGTACGAGAACCTTTCTTCAAAATATTTGCCAAAATTATTTATATAAAAATTATGCTCAAACACGAAATGTCACAAATGAGCCCTTTATAAATCAAAGTTTTAGCATAAACATGGTAAAGCATGAAGCATTTTTACATACATCGAAGAATTACTCCAAGGAATTACATGCCCGTTTAATAAATATCTCACTCAATCGTGTCATTTGATTTAACTTGAATCCTTTCAAAGCAACTTAGAAAATCACTCTTTGATTCAGTAATGCGAAGTACTTTAATTTATCTGGAATACGAATAAGTCTTCACTTTATTAGAAGTCCTGTCCATTATACGTAAATCTGACACTAGACTTTAGGAAGTGGTTCCCTAATACCTACGATTTCCCATTACAGAAATCTAAGTAATTACTTTGTAATAACGATAGATAATCCAATTTCATCTAATATTTCGAGTTGTAATTCTCTCGAAATGGATGCTTCAATGAACTGGAAGAAGTAACATGAGAATATCATCCTCTCTCTTAATGAATCATCCTTCCTGGTATCTGAGTTGATGTAATTGGGAAATTTAGAAATTGTTAATTGTTTAGAAAGATGGAAGTAAAGTATCCAATTTCGATTTTATGCCTTAAATTTTGTATTTTTAATAATTTCGTAGTACACCAGCTATACATCAAGATATTATTTCAGAGCGTGAAATAGAATGTTTATCCAAGCTAAAGGGATCGAAGTTGCTTTTGATAATCTCTATAAACTGCTTGAGGTAATTAAAGCTAGAAATAAATATTTGTGACTCATTTAAACTAAAGGTATAAATTACAAAATGTTTATTTTCTATATAGCAACACATATATACATCTATATTCATTTTTAAAGTAATGAACAACTTCATAAACTTTTTGTTAAATATACATATTATATAGTTATATAAATATATAGTTACTTTTATGTTGATACTGACCTATTCTTCTATTTTTTACTGTAAACCTTTACCAAAATGTAAATTAGATCGACGAAAAACTCCTGATTGTAAATAATTTCCTCTACAAGGTATTTCTCCCGCCTTCTTAACATGTCTTCGTGGTGTAGTGGTCTGCATGCTGGGAGCGTAGTCCAGAGGTCCATGGTTGGATTCACGTCGAAGGCATTGCTCATTTTTCATGATTCCTGCTTCCTAAAAATTACCTAATGTCGCTACAGTGGCGCTCGAACTAAAAGGGTGGTGCATGATGATTCTCAACACCCAGGATTTAGCGATTGCGTCCTCTAAAATCCCAGTCGCCCTTTAAAAGGGGAAGAATATAAGCTATTTCTCTCGCCTTCTTAGCGTACCTTCGGGGTTTAGTGGTCTGCATACTGGGCGCGTATTCCAGAGGTCCTTGGCTAGATTACCGGCGAAAGCGCATCGCTCATTTTTCATGACTCTTGCTTCCAAAAAATGCATTATGTCTCTACAGCTCCTATTCACAACTGTTGTTCTCGACTTACTAGCGATCAACTTATCCCGATGCCTGTTAACTTCAGTTATTGAACTAGAATAGACTCCAGTTTGGCTACTGTAAATTACTTACTGTGTACTCTTCCAGTAAACATACTTTGGTCTGACAGACAAAGCTTAGTTATGTTTCATTTTGCGCTGGCTTAGCTTTTCAGTTTCCCTTTGAGTATTTATCGTGGTAATAGTTAACACATTGCTTGTAATATTAGCTTGTGTTCTTGTTAGCTTGTCTTGTTTCTGTATGTAGTATAAAACTTCCATACCTCTAATGGCGACAGGAATTAGGTAAGACACTTCAGTTTGAAATGTTTTATCAAAAATTAAAAATCATCACCTTAAGAATGAATTCAGAGATGTTTCAGAAACTTTATCTGGATTAGAAACGGAAAGCTTTAGAAATGAATTCAGAAATTTAATGTTTTAAAATAGCTGACTTATATTTATTTCTGAAGCTGCAAACAAATATAAGTTGCCTATCTGAAATCTGTAATGATGAAGTGTCAAATGACTAACAAGCAAAATCGGATGCATAAAGAATGATACTTCCTATAATTTATATTTACATTATGAAGATTGAATTTATGGTGTTGGATCAAATAAGTCTCTAAATTACTAAGTATAATCTAATTCAGTTAGAATAAATCACAATGAATGATAATAACTTATTCGAAAGCACCCTGATGAAACTCAAACATACTTGCCTGCTATATTCTCAGATATTCAGCTATATCTACTGAAACTATAGACAGGACTCGGACATCTGCACAAAGCATTTCTAGGATTGAATGAATGATGGCAGTGTCCATCAATGTCAAGAGAGTACTACTATCTGCGTTTGAAATGGAGACTGTGATTGTTAATGTAATGTCAGGTGCTCTGGCACTGATTTGCAGGTGAAAGAGCGAGCATATATGCCAGTTGTATCGGGACATGTATAAGGTAATAGGTATTAATTTTATACGGCCATTTTTAAGCTGTGGAAGTAAAACTATATTAGAAAAGCAATTTTAAAATGCATAGGAATATCTTTTCATTTCAAATTTCTTTACTACAGTATTTAATGATGAAATAAATAAGCTAAAATTATTTATTAGTATAAAAATTTAATATTTAACTGTTCAATATTTGAATTACAAAGAGTAACCAACAAAAGTGGTTTTCTGATACCAAAATTAGCTATCAAAGCTTGCTGCTCACACGGTTAGAGCAAATCATAATCCTAATGAATAAGATAAACATAATCCTAATGAAGTAAACGGGAACTAATTTTATTTTGCCTTATCTGTACAAAGAAGAACTAATGGCACAAAACGGAAAGTGAGAGAAGTCTGAAGAGATGAAATGTTATTTTTATGATGGGAAGTCCGAGAAACTTCCATAAAAACATCAAGTAACTGTCTTTGTAGACCTTCGTTTTTGTCTCTTAGGGCCAACTCGACTTGAGTTACGCTGGACGTAAGTCTTATTAAAAATTGTTCAATGTGACTTGCTTTTGTGTGAGTTTTAAAAAATGAGTAAAGGGAGATAAGTATACACTAAAACTGCTTGATCTGCGGTATAATACCGTCTGATAGCTTTCCATGAAATGTTACTCGATGCTATCTATCTCTTCTTCCGGAAGCATTTCCTTCACGACCCACTTTCATTGCTGCTTCTGAAGTTCTTCAAAGCTGAGCTCATTTTTGCTGTACTCTAGTAATGCCTCCATGTCTTTACTGCCATTGTTAAAGCCCATAATTTTGCACAGAAGCGCATAGATCATAGAAAGCGAAAAATTATTAATATCATTTTTCGCTTCAGAGTTTTGTTACAAAATAATCTGGACATAATTTCCTTCAGATCCTTTCATGATCCTGTAAACTTCTTGTTGTCAAGCCTTGTAAAGAGAAGTAAAGCCAGTTGTCTGAAATTCAAATTACAAGCGGGCCAATGACATGACCTGAAAACAGCTGACGACGAGCCAGATTTTTTTAAACAAAATGCAAAATTTTTTAGTAAGAGAATAAAATATATTTTAAACAAATTTTAAATTCTGCTTACTAAATATTTATCGAAACACACACAAAGAATGATACTAATATCGCAAATGAAATATATTCAAATTTATAGTATTTATTAACTTCTCTATTATTGTTAATTAGTTTGCAATTTCCTCAAAATTTCCATAACCGAATCTCTGGTTATATTCGACTATCATTCGCAAATGGCGGAGTAGCTTAATCAATGAGACGATTCTTAGAAGTTCATTATCATTCAAATTTAGTACCATTGCGCCTGCAGGAAGATCATACGTTAAACGCAGGTAACGATTTTCTAAGCCTGGTAGTTAAAAGAGATGTATGTTTGGTAAATTTTCTTTCTTGTGGTAACAAAACCAACCACAGCTCGTGATTATGCAACTAAAGGAACAGTGAAATTCACGTTAAGACGGAAAATAGTAGTCATACAATTTAAATACATAATGACTACACAATTTAAATATACTCGAAGCAGTTTCAGTAATTCTAACCGGGGCGTCAAAGTGTAGGCAACGACGCAAAGCCCTATAATTACAACAAGAAATCCAAAATGCCAAGCGCACTCACGATATGTAAAACTTAATTAACTGTATACTAAAAACTACAGTCAGTGTATACAAAACTACTACTGTAGTAAATCGAAACAAAATTTTACCTTCGCTTCTCGCGGCGAAACAGGAATACCAGTATTCCAATATGTGCCACTTACCAGTAACTTCAAACTGTTAATCAACTTCTAGCGGTTTCTAGGCCTTAGTAAATGAATAAAACTGGTTACTTAAAGCAGCTAGGCAAACAGGCAAGCAATGTATTTAAGATTGACTAAGGAAATAAGCTGCTTACCTGGGTTGTGGCCAAAGCTGTCTGTCTAAATTACACAATCGCTCGTTGTTTAAACTCACCTTAATTCTCACTCTGGCTGATGCTGCCCAAAGAAAGAAAAATTAAGGAAATTCATCAACAGAAAAATAATTACGCTAAAATGAAACTTACGTTAATTAATAAAGCATCTTTGCTGTTGAAGTTACAGATAGCTGTTTTTATTAGAATAATCAGTTGTTCCAAGTTGAATTCCACAATCATACGTATATTCCACAATTATTGTAGTTTTAAGCATTGCATTTTGATGAACACTTTTATTTTTTAGATATGATAGCAAACTATGATTTACTCTCATGCAGTAAGAAACTTTGCTTTTTTTGCCCTTTTAACTCCTCAATATGATTCAAATATTTTGTTTTACCAGTATTGTAAGTGCTGTTCTAGCTTGGCAAAAAATGATAAACTTTATTTCCAAACGTAATTCTTACTATATATTTTGTGAATACTAGACTACGGAATACTGCTACGAGTTCGAAATGTGATCAGTAATAGCATGACACTGAAGAAATAACACCATATATTCCCTTCCATCAAGATTGTCTGCTTTCATGTAAGAAAGTATAAAAAATGTTTTAACATAAACCATCTTATTTTGAAAGTCTTTCACATTTTTGTTTATATAAAATACACAAAACACAGCAAAAACTACAGAAATGCGTAAAACGTTCTTTGACTTAAGGCACTTAGAAGTATTTTTATACTCTTAAACGAAACTAGTTCTTCCAAAAGATGTTTCAGAAATTAATGCTAGACATTTTCTAGTCTATCTGTTCCAAAATTTATGCTGAATTTTTATATATATAGCATGAAATTATGGTCTGTTCATACATAAGTTTTGTAATGTTCAACTGCATTAATAAATATTGAAGAAAAACATTTAATGCAAATTATATTCATATAGCTTTTCTCCTCTTTATAAGCGTTGATAAAGAATCTCTAGAGGCATTTCACTTTCTAGAGGCATTTCACATTCATAAAAATCTTTCTGTTCTAGTTAACGTCCTAATTCCAATCCAAATTTGCCTTCGGCTTTTAGAGAAATTATGTTTTAGTTCTGGTTTCGCCAACAGATGGCGCCACTTGCTTATTCTTGTCCAGGCTTTCTTATCTTATCTAAACATTATTTCCTATCTTGTTCATTTGCGGTTTTGCAGCTGAAGATGATGGTTCGGTAAAACCATCGAAACTAGTCCTGTGAAAATTTTGTAAATTAACGCTGATTTTTGTTGTTTGACTTCTGAATTAGTAAAGAATCTCTCCTTTTATTGGAAAACGAAACAAGTACGGGTATTAACTTTCAACAGCTAAACATTGAATGGACTAAGCGAAAACAAAATGTGAAATATTTTTTATATTTATGGATTTACTCTTCCATATATTTGCGTATAGTACCCAAAAAAATTCTATTTTATGCATTTCTGCAAGGAAAGTCAGACAGTTTTAAAGAACTGTGAAACAGATATTCCATTTATTTTTATTCTTAAATACATTGCTTTAAAGCAGCATAAAAACAGCTAATTTTCAAAGCATTCTCTCAAATAAGATAAGTTTCTCTTAAAATTTTTGCTTATTTCATAACATTTACATAAAAAAATTTTCAGACTTTCTAAATATTCTAATAAATATTTTAAATAGTACTTAAAGTAAACTTTTACTGGAAGAATTCCATGAACTTTCTTGTGGTTTCAGAATATGAACCTTTCATTTAAAATTTTATCTTAACTTCTTTTAAACAAGTTTTGTTAGAACTACAATTTACGAAAACGATTTTATTGGAATTCAGTGCATTATAATGCATTCCTCATTTTACTTTAAAAGCTTCATTGGAACTTTGAATGTCTTTACAAGCAGGTATGTGTCACATAACCTTTCATAAATTTGGAATTATTGGATGTGAATGTCCATCAATATTTCTCGTAAAACAATTGCTGCAACAAACTTATTTTCAGAGAATCTGAAAGATGAGTCTGAACTACACATTGCATTTGATTGTTATTGATGGCTGCTACTGTAAATCCTTAAATAGGTAATCTAAGCCTGTAGCATTAAGATATCAGGTGTCTTTAAATACGTTTAAAAAACTCAAATGCTTTTTAATTCCTTACAAGCATTTAAAAATCAATCCCATGTAAAATTTACCCTGGAATTAAAGTTACGATGGCAAAATAGTTCCATGCTTTTTTCTATTCAATAAGCCAGAAGGTTCTATTTCCTTATATATGCATTTAAGCAAATGCGTTATACAGGGTGATTCTAAATTGCTTTTTACAAATTAAGAAGGGTGATAGCATTCATCCAGATGAGAAATAAATACCATTGAACTGAGGGTCATTCCACTCTGAGAGGCAACAAAGAGAAATATTAGAATTCCAACCTGAACTTACAACAGTGTTGGGAGAGGGAAGGAACTAGACCAAACGTTGCACAATCAGTTTAGTGAAAAACTCACAAAGAGTCCACAAAACGAATAAAACTGAAAACTTGGCGTTCGGGTGTTAATTCAACCTCAGAATTTGATGGCAAACACTCAAATTCACTTCTTTGGTTGACAAGGTCTCAACCTCCCAAATGATTGCAACAAGTTAATCATCAAAATTATTAGGGTAGAAAAACTGTTACTTTGATATCAAATATCAAGGTGACAGTTTTTCCCCTTCGCCATCTTCTATCCTGTCCTCTTGGACTTACTCTGCTGCGCCCATTCTACTTGAAGTGCCCTTCTATGGGACACGAAGTTCTGACAGCCGGAACACAGCATGAATTTTCCATGCTAATCTCAGCATACAGCGGAATTTGGAGTTAGTTAATAATATTCAGCCCTGGATTACTTGTTGCAATCGTTTGTGAGGTTAAGACCTTGCCAACCAAAGATGAGAATTTGAGTGTTTGTCATCAAATTCTGAGCCCGAATTAACTCTCCAACACCACGTTTTTAGTTTTATCCAGTTTTTAGACACTCTGTGAGTTTTTCACTAAACTTATTGTGAAACTTTTGGTCTCGTTCATTTGCTATCCCAACACTGTTGTAAGTTCAGGTTGGAATTATAATATTCCTCTTTTCTGCCTCTCAGAGGGGAATGCGACCCTATGCTCTATAGTAATTATTGCTCATTTGGATGAGTACTATCATCTCTCTTAATTTGTGAAAACAATTTAGAATCACCCTTTATTTAAACCCCCCCTTGAATTATATAAAATGACCTTGCATACACTTTGATACAAATATTATACTTACACATGATTGAAAAGTTAGCTTACTAGCCTATTTATCTACACATTTATTAACTTTAAGAAAATAACATATTTATAGAACTTCAAGGTAATTTTGCTTACCAATTAAAATTTTCTAAAACTATGACTTTTCTGCTTGCATCTATAATTTCTTTGAAAGGAACAGAATAGAAACTTTGATTGATTGTTATACTCTCTATATCTGAATAAAATCGCTAATTATTGCACTGCTGGCATAAAAACTTTTAAAACTTTAATTAAATTTGAAATTACATGAAATCATTGACTCCTTACTTTTAGTTTCCTCAATTAAAACTCTGATGATTTGTTATGTAATACTGTTTCAGTATACATTTAGGTGTACTTACAAACTTAGAAATGTAGGTTTTACATTTCCGTACTAATATTAAGAAAATAACAACCTAATAAACAATATAAAAATAACAACTAAATAAGCTTCTTGTATTTAATATTAGTAATCCACTTCTGGTGGAAGATATTAGCTATATTCTAAGGCTATATCCTGTACGTCCAATAGTGAAATGCTATCGTCCTCCCGACTTTTACCTGTACCTGCTTTAACTACTGTGAGTTCTACGAAAGTAGATTATGAATACGAATAGTAATCTTCTTATATTCCCAAATAAATATTTCAAGGTGTTAGGCATCGTGACCTGAAGGGGGCCAGAACATCAGTACCACATCTTTCCAAACTGCATGCCCAATCCAGCGTTATTTAAGATTTTGCCTGAAGTAATCACGTATCTTTTTAGTATAATTTGTTTTGAATTATCTTGTATTTCTTCTCTCTGATTATTTTTCCAACAGATGAACTAAGATAAAGAATCAAAAAAGAAACTACTTTGCTGTAGTTGTGAATATAGATCATGAATACTAGCCCATGAAGACACCGACAAGTCCTTTTTGCAGAAATATATAAGCTTATAAATATATTTTCTGCTGTAAATGAGTAGTCGCTGTTTTACATTTTCCGATTGCAATTCTTTTAACTGTGACATAGTAAGTTCCATTTACCTCGAAAATTACTCGAATTAAACGAAATTTTTCACATTTTGTAGGCCAAGAGATCTGACACTGGGAATGTGGCTCTCAATACATAAAAATGATTGCTGACAGATACACCAAACGGATAAGCACAAACAACACATACTTCCTTAAATTTCAATAATATTCTTTATTCATGTCCTGTAATTCTTAATGTTTTACATGAATTATTTTAACATAATTGAAAATTAAAATTTTCTACTCTGCTGATGTTGCTGCAATGCTAAATTCTCCAGGTTTGTTAGTCAGTACAAACTTTGCCGTGGAATTTGAAGTGTTATATCGGCTAAGATTTTCAGTTTCATTCTTTATATGTTTTAATTTTGATGTAAGAGGTTGTGCATTAGATATTGGCCAGGATAAAGGTTTAAAACGTCTTTTATTTGCTATATTAATTGTATAAATGCTAATAAAACATTAGCATTCTCATCGAAAAAAATAATAAAACCTTTATAACGAATATATGTTAAATAAAAAATGGTACTTTTCCGTTTCGCCGGCACAAATCTCGCCAAGCAGACTTTATTGGCGCAAATCTCGCCAAGCAGACTTTACTGACATAGTATACACATAAAAAATGTTGACAAATGTTAGTTCTAAGAATTTTTTATTTTGACGGTATAAACATTTTAATGTCGTTTAAAATTTTGGAAAAAAGCCAATAAATAAAGACAATAAATTTGTACAAAGACATTATTTTAAGAATTTACTATCCTTTCATCGTTCAACATCCTGATTCGCCGGTTCATATCACGTGATTCCAAGTGATCTCAGCTCACGTAAACTACGCTACAAAAATCTCATTCTCTCAGTAATTATCTACATTAATTTCAAGTTAAATCTTAATTTGGAATACAAGTTTAAATTCCAGAATTATTTCAATTCGTACGAATAGCTTACTCAGAAATTTTGTAAAACCGCAGTATTTTACTTCGCTAGCGCATTCTAATTAGAATTGATGAATTTAACTCTTGACTTTGCCTTTTCTATATTTTCGCCATCGGGTGAGCGGTGTGATTACATCCTTGACTTAATTACCGCCACGAATAGCCTTACGGCATAAAATTGAACTATCGGGTAAAACTTCTTTGTAATTGTATGCCAGTATAGAAAGAAACAATCAATCTGGTAAGAAATGGTTGCGACTTGTTTTGAAAATGTAAATGTTAAAGTAAAAGATTACCAGCGAGGATATTTCGTTTGGCATCGGTTGTACCATTACTGGCGACTTTATTGCTTGCGCTGGCAAAACGGAAAAGTACCTCAAATATAAATATTATAGTAAAAACAAATACTGAAAGTTTTAGATTTTACATTACGACCAAACGAGAGTTTCTTTCATTTACAGACACATACACGTTTCGAGAGCACTTGAGCTAACCTCACTTGGGCCTGAAAATATTCAAAAACAGTATATCTTTCAAATTTCCGATAGATACTCTCGTGCGCTGGAGATAAAAATGTTTTATTCCTTACCGTGTTGTCACTGCTCGCTTTGAAATCATCAAGTATTTTAATCAACATTTTACAAAATATGAAATAGATAATAAAATAAATTCTACATTCGGGCGTTCAGGTGCTCAAATTCGGCCGGAGGACTAAGTTATTTAAAATTTGATGGTTCTAGGTACGTTGATTTTTCACAATGCGAGAAACATACATACAGACGTTCTTGCAGATTCTGTATTATTTAATTTCTTTAATATAGGGCCTTCTTGGCTGACGCCATTTGAGCTAATAATTTTATTGACTTCGAAAGAACTTTAAGGTTTATGGAAACAAAGTGTCGCATTTAAATTTTTAAGCTTTGTGCGCCTATAATCAAAATCCTTTTATAAATCTAGGAAATAAATGAAAGATTTTACGTTACGTGAATTAGAAAGAGTTTCGGAGAGTACCAGTTTTTTCAAAAAAATAAGCAACTCCGAATAAACACCCATCCTATTTATTCGGATGACTTAATCATATTTAATCTCAAAATAAATGGCAAATTCCTTGAACTAACAAGATTAATTGTATGAATATTACAATAAGGTATTCGTTAAAAGCTTATTTGAAAGTAAATCGGCTGTAAATAAAAGGCCTTCAAGTAGAAAGTAGAAATCAATTAGCCAAAATCATTAATGTGATTCTTAATTTCCGCAAGATTATTCTTATATAAAGTTTACTTAATTTAGTTTCCTTAAAAGGAAGGATTAAATTTGCCAATTAAAGTTTTATGACCTTTTCAAGCTTAACTTTTGCATATGTAATTCCGTTTTTAATGTAATAAATTGCTTTAACAGGATAATAATATGCAGTCATTGATGTTTCTCAGTTTAGATACTTAACGTTCCACTCATAAAATGGTATTACTTTGACTAATGGCTTTCCGCGTTTGAATTTGAATGAAAAGTTCCTAAAATTCTTTGTCTTCCACACTTATAATATTTTTTTTCTTGATTTAAATATTACCATTTTTTAATTTTAATTCTTGTATTTTAAGCTTCTGTTTTATTCACATTTTTGTTATGCAATTCACATATATTTTCACTGGCGATTATATTTCTGTAAATAAATTTCTCGCAAATAATCCCAGAAAGTAGTAGTAGTAGTAGTAGTATTTATTATTATTATTATTATTATTATTTTGCGTGTCATTACACATGATATATTTAGATGAGAGAACACAGAGGTACAATTTGAGGTTCTATAATCATGTAAACATTTTTTCTAAACGATAGATAATAATAAACAAATGTACTAAATTAAAGGCAAAAAATAAAGAAAAAGGCATACTTAATTAACAAAATAACTTATCGTTATTTTAATCTGCTGATTATTTTACGTTTCTGTATTAAAATTGTAAAACAAACAATATTACTTGAGTATATTTCGAAATTCTTATCATATTTGAAGTTATGTAAAATGCAGAACGAAGTTTTCAAACCGCCTTTATTCAGGAAATTGAACTCACTGGAATTCAATACTCAATACTAGAGATGAACAAGAGATAATATTGCACCTTTGTATATGCACATAAAACGCCATTATTTATTTTTATTTAAACTTCAAAATTTCCATATATTTAAGTATTTCAATACCGATATTAAATACTTCAGCTCAAGCTTTTGAGAAGCCTTTGTCTAAATACAGACGGTGTTTACACATTTCAATAATTTAATTAATGTTTAACATGTAAACAGCATTTTTAGGCGTTCGATTTTGATAACCTTTATACCGGACTGTAAGTCTGCGTCGTGATTTCCATAACAAAAGGCTTTCATAAAATTTTCAGGGGTACTGATTTCCATTCCTCTTTTTCTACTTTACAGATTTCATCAATCATGGTGGGTTTCAGATTAGAAAGATCTCTTTGTAATACATGTATCAATCTTTATTTTTCAAGGAATGCAGTGGAAACTTTTGAAGTATGACTTGTTAATTTGTCTTGATAAAGTTTCACTATTTGGAATAAAGAAGTGGAATATATTTTGTAAATATCGAACGTAAAATGTAATCTGATGAGAGTACGTTGAGTTGATTTTAACGTAATTTTCCACTGTTCTTATTTTTAATTTCTCACTGTAACGGAATCCTGCACAATTCATAGAAAAAGAAGCTGCCAGAGCATCGAAGAGGTTAGACTTCTGCCTGTTGGTCCGCGGGAGGTATTTTATTTCCCTCCTACCACCAAAGGATAAACCTATGGAGGCATTCCCCGATCCGTCACCTGGGGACGCGCTCTCTAGGGGTTACAGGCTTCCCCGAGAATTATGTCAATTCAGTCATCAGATCACTGAGCTCACAAACAAAATCATTGCTGCCCAAAGATTCTGCATCTTACAATGGATACCGGCTCATGTAAATATTTTTGGTAATGAGAAGGCAGATGAACTTGCAAAGGATCAAGCTTCACATTGCATTTCCATTTATCTCCTGCCAAATAGTTCCCATACAGGCTCTACAAAGCTCTACAAATTATCATGTTTATCAAGAAACTCTGCTCCTCATAATTAAATATTTAAATCTAAAGTATGCTTAGAATTATCTACTATTTTTTACAATTAGGTATTTAAAAGTATCAGCATTTATTTTCATTCATAAAGCTTGCAAGTCTTCCTTTTGTCTCAAGAGAGATTTTTATTTTACTGAGCAATGACTGAAAACTTATTCACTTTAATAACCTCTTGAGTCAATAATACGGTTATATAAATTTATTGTAACCGTATTATTGACTTTCAATTGTATAATCGTATTGTATTGTATAACCGTATTATAGACGAGTGTAAGAAAAGCTTTAAACTCTCTATGACTAAACAACTTTCTAAATTTTGTAAGGTTGCAGCTTTCTGTAAACTGAAATTAAGTCCCACAACCCTATTACATAAGTTAGCGAGTTATTACTTCTTCTGAAACAGTATGAGAAAGTGCTGAGAAGGGTTGAAATAATCTTTTTCTTTAAATCTTGAACTTATCATAAAAGGCCCGAATTGCGCTACAGACAAGAAAAATTACTCGTAGCGATGTATATTAAAAAATTACAGTCAAATAAATTTAAACGTTGATAAAATAGTCTGAGGCTACATAGTCCTGGTTCATTTTAATTTTACAGGAACGTAAGCTTAAAATACTGTATGCGAATGCAAAATCCGGGATAATAGCGATTAAATAGAGCTAGCGAAATTTTAACAGCGCACCGCGAGTGCCAGAAACTACAGGGTAGGGCAAATAAAGGTAACTCGGAGAACAGAGTTCCAGGTTAAAAAGAAACATAGCAAAGAAAAAGGATATGCAGTACTAACCTAACTATAGCAGATGTTGAAATTGCCTACCATTCATCTCTTGGCACTTTTGGACCCTGATAAGAAAGTTGCTGAAAGCAGATCGAAGCTAGTGTAGCAAATAATTTATCCAACAAATGGCTGTATCTGCCAAGCTCCTTTGGTAATTGTCAATGCGCATGCGCAACCTGAGTGTAGGAAAATCTATGGTATAGAAGAATGTTGCTGCGCGCTTTCGCTATGTAAATAAAAGTATATTTTTGTAACATGGATGTTCTTTACTCTCTAATGCGAAGCACTAGGTTAATGCACGAATCTCGACTGATTCAGAATCCATTTTCAAACCGTGGATCACCACAGCTAGCCTCTTCGTCGTCCGTAACTCTTCTAGCGCATTCAAGTGGAATTTCTGCAGGGCGGCCGTAACGCGCTTCAAACGCTCTTCTACATTTTAAAACTTTTAAACGTTTAAAATACTTTCTAAATGTTTACTTGTTTGAGTTTTTATTTTTGTTTGTTCCTAAAGTGCAGTACTAATCAGGCATTATATTTCTAATTTAATCCACCCCCCCCCCGGGTTTTATGAATATTCGCACCATTTCGCATAAGAGACAAGGCGATGAGAGATCTTCATTGTCTACTCAGCAGAAAAAGAGAAAAAATGAGGTTGTAAATTGGAAAGACAAGAAGGATATACGTTTGATTAACTCTATGATTGATGTTGAAACACGGAAGAGAACTGTAAAAAAAAAAAACAATAATTGTAAAAGATTACAACAACAAAATGGGAGGAGTGGACCGCCTGATACTGCTGTTAGAAAGAAGCAGAAATATTATTACTTTTCCATTATACTTTATTTCGTTATAATTTTACTTAATATTCATTTACATTCATCCACTACGAAAGTTATGTATGTAAAAAGAACACAACATTACACGCTGCGAAAACAAAGGGCCGCTGGGGAGAAATTTTCGCGGACAGGAGAGGACGGCGAAAGGGCTAGACTGTAGGAATAGCTGCAATCTCAACCGAAGTGGTCTGCTGCTGTTCTCGAAGACTATGAAGGTTGTTGCTATAACACCTAGGCTTGAGGGTTCCGCACAGAAAGTAATCGCACACTAACACATCAGTTGACCTGGGTGGCCAGAAACCAGACTGACCTCTGCTAGCAACTTTGTCAGGCGTGAAGATTATGTAAAAGTAATCGAAGGTATGGCTGGCTGTATGGGCAGTTACTCCGTTCTGTTAGATGTAACTGTAGGTCTTTTCCTCCTTAGTTAATGCTGCCACAAATGGATTAAAAATAGTGGAAACGTAATGCTCAAATTCAGTTTGTGATGAAAGAAGATGGGACCAATAATGCAGCGTGCGGACACTGCACATCTAACCTCAACCTTCTGATCATGTAATGGTGTTTGGTGGAAAGTGTGCTAGCTCTCCGCTGCCCAAACCCTGTCATTCTGTGAATTGACATAACCGCTCCGGTGAAACTAGGCTTTATCAGAAAAATAGAAAAGATTCATGTCCGAGGCCATTCATTGTTTATCTCAGTGAACAGCCACTCACAAAACTGGATGCACTGAGGATCATCTGCTGGTTCTAATGCATTAACAACGGACAACACTCTGTAGGGATGCATTTTCAGGTCCGGGTGGAATATTCAACTTCATGATTGACGTGATATGTCAGTCTCTTGCGACAAGCATCGGGTTGATTTGGTAGGACTCTGGAGTGTTTTCTGCTGAACTGCAGCCACACTTTCTGGTGTTCGGACACGTTTGGGAATGTTTTCGGACTTTTTCAAAACAAATCCTGTTTTATGCCATCAACTGACTAAGCGTTGCATGGCACTCTTTGCTTGCACTTTGACACCATTAAACTTATTAGCAAAACACTGACCACACTGTTTCCACGAATTTGTCGCAATGTAACTTTTCATAACGTAAACCCTCTGGTGCTCTGTGAGTACCATCTTCACCTTTGCACTGTTCAAACTCACTCTGACACTGCCCCCACCAAGCTCTGAACTGGTTTGTATATCGAGTTGTGCGTACGTTTGGTGTGGTTATATGCATAAATTCACGTCCAATCATATCCACTCCCTCCGAGCCACTTTTATTTACTTTCCTTTGTTGTGTTTCTTTGTAACCTGGAACTCTGCTCTCCGAGCCACTTTTATTTGCCCCACCCTGTATATATATATATATATATATATAAGATTAAGAAACATTCAGCTTATATACACTACAAGCAAATTTGCATTCTGGTGAGCTAGACGGGACAAGTCATAATAAATATCAGAATCGTAATAACTGGTTAATAAATATGAAGTACGTTACAAAGTAATGCCTTCAGAAAATGCCATGATGACCTGCTTACCTCTTTGTGACTGATGTAGTGATAAGAGATGGCATTAATAAACAATGGGTACCATTAAACTGGAAAATTCATGGCCTTTACCTGTAACAACTGAGTTGCTTCTATTTTAGTTTTACATAAGTCTTCTCCAGAATATCCGATACATTAAAAACATTCACTTTAAGCCATGTTTCAGTTAATTAGAAATATATTTTCTAGCTGAGGTGCATTTTAGTAGACATAAAATGCGTCCGATGTGGTTAGATTTCTGCTAGTGCTGTATAATTCCTTTCCTTTTACTCTCATCGAGTGTTAAGCAGGAAATCTAGCAAAATTAATTTTTTGTAACTAGAGAATTTTCACAACTATTTCACAAATTATTTATTTTTGTCGCAGCTGTCTGGTGTCTAGACATGTCTTTTCGTTATTACTGTTGTTTGTCAAGACATGAAATAATGATTAAATACTCCTAAATAATCTACTACATATTCTGTAGCTGACAGCGATATATATCTTTCGGTCAATTCCTTGGATTTAAAATAACTGATCTTAAAAAGTGTTGGAACTTTGCTTTAATAGAAAGATCGATGCACAAAAGGTTAAGCTTTCAGAAAATATTCGCGACTACTTCTGCTACGAGATATAAGGTAGCCATATTTATCTGCATGCTTCGTAGAACATTATCTTTTGTAACTATGTTATTCTAAAATTGTAGTGCTTTCTTGGTGTATTAAAATATGCCAGTATATGTGGCGTATTAAAATATGTATTTTTAATAAATAACTAAAGGAATAATTTTATTTAGATCTCGTCGTGAAAGCTGATAATCCGCAGCTTACCACCTGTAAATACAGACATCATGGTTAGATTGAAACTCTCAGTTTTTTTCCCTCTTTTCCATATAAAGATAGGATTTCTTCTTAAGAAGATGTTGAATTTAAGGCATAATGCGATACAAAAGTCAGCTTTCTACATTTATATACCTTTCTTATATTTGGCATATAAGCATTTAATAAACATTTCATGGCTCTTCTGGGAAATTGTCAAATATCTGGTTCTCCTTGAATACGGAAAAGTATCGTCCATCATGCCCACTCTTTATTTCTTCAGATTTAATTTTGTACGAGTTTTACTTTGCTTATTAAATCACGGAGGTTTTCTAAAATTTTCAAATAATAGTTGGGAAGTTGGCTTAAGTTCTTTCGAGGACACGTCTGTGGCATGAGTGATGAATATTGAACAACAGTATTGTAGATTATTGTAGCGACATGCATGTAAGGCAAACATCCATATGTTAAGATTGTTCTTTTGCATCAAATGCGAATACAAGAAGATTTTATCAGAAAGTCCATCAAGGAGGTATTTCTCCTCTTGGACAGATAGCTTTCTAGTTCCTAGTCGTAGTTCGAATAATTCGATATATGGTAAGAGCCTTGACATTCAAAGAAGGTTTCTGAATAGAAATTAGATGCCTTTTAATGGCAAGCCTCTGATCTTACACATTAATCCCTCTAGATGAGGTTTCGCCATCTTTGGGCCTCCGGAAACGTCTCTACCTAATATTGGTTGAAAATGAGACAAAGAATTACTCTGGAATTTCACATTTAACATACAAGAGACTTTTGCCACAAAGGCATATTTAACTGAGTTCATCAATGATGTATGTTTAAAGCTCGGATGCAATTTCTTATAAATACAATAATGAGCTCATGCAACCTACTGAATTCTTTTGTTTTCTCACCTGTGCAGAAGGTGTTTATGCTTTTTGAGAAAGATTTCAATAACGAATTTAAAAAAAAAGAAATGTAATGGTATAACAATTTCTGCCAACAACTTATTATCAGAAATTAGAAATATCCTTTGCTGCTTTTAAATTTATTCTTCTTTCAAAACGTCGCTCGTAAAAATGCTCTGATTTAAAGAATATGTTTTTACTCAAAGCAAAACTATTCGTAGAGCCCTGTATGAGAACTATTTAGCAGGAGATAAATGGAAATGCATTGAGAATCTTGACGAAGCATAAGTGACTGAATAACTGCAACAAAAAATTCCGTTATCGTGCAGAAGTTAAGACAATTTCGAAAACAAATGATATTTTTTTATCTTGTTAACGCATTCAACACGCAAGCATTTAACACAGAATCACGGAAGTGCTCTAAACAAGTGAAAAGCAGAGTCATAAACTTATAAAAAAGATTTTGAAATTTAGGGTAAAATTAGTTATTTTAAAATCCGTTTAAAATCAGCATCACTGATGCTTCGGATAAGCTGGAGATGAAACTAACTGAAAGAGAAAAAGACTGAAAGAACTTTTCTAGATTTAAATAGTTAACCTTTTTATTTAAAAGATATTACTTCTTCAAGAGTTTTGCTCAATGACTTAAAACACACGTTTAATTCCCTTTACCTTTTCTAGAGACCACATTGCTGCGATTGATTGTTTTCAAAGATGAAAATCACTAAAATAAATTTGAGGTAAATTAAACAGCGTAACTAGAATTCTGAATATTGGTTCATCAAATATTCGTACAAACAGTGACTGAAGGCTTGTGTAAAAGAAAGGAAAGAAGTGCTATATTTTGCATTAACTTAATTTAAGTCCAAAAACAAGCAACTACAAAAAATAATCTCATAACAAGTAGTATAAATGGGTAAACTTATGGTAAGTAGAAATTTGGCCATTAACGCAAACTGTTGTACGAGATGTCTGAAACTCTTAGTTTTTTGCATCGTACATAATAAAAATTTTCGTTTCTCAAAGATACAATGTTATAAAATACTTCCTCTAAAAGCAGATCTCTTTTCTGCTTTTCCAGTTTGAACTTGCGTTATCTGATCCTTTAATTTTGAAGACTATATCGATACAGATTTCCGTTAAAGATCATAAAGTCTAGACCGTTAAAAATTTCCTTTAAACACTGTAAAGTCTAGACTGCTTCTTTTTATTTACACATAAGATCTATACGATTGTGACATAGTTCTTGTTTAGCCAGAATTTTGTAGAATTATTGCCAGCCTCTTCACCTGCTTCTTGCTGAGGGTCAAAATTAAAATAGAACGATGCGCATTCATAATGTGTACTATCCGTTGTTTTCTGAGTATACAAAGCAATTTAACTTCACCTTCTTACAGTCAGAAACCCATGAAAACCGTGAAACAAGCAAAAATAACGTCCTATTTCTTTGCTTTGTCTATGTTTAGCGCATTTCGACATTTGGCATTTGGAAGAGGGAGGGGGAATATTATAAAATAATAAGACAACAAAATACTATAATAAAAAAAAGAAAATCTGAAAGGTTTTTAGATTTTAAATTACGTCCAAAGGGGCGTTTTTTTTAACATTTTGTCTGTTACCTTTGTTTATTAAAAATCACGTTCTTTGCACTTAAACCATAAAATTCAGTTCAAGAGCAATATCGCATAACAGTTTTAAATTAAAGTTTTACAAAATATGAAATTGATAATAAAACAAATTTCAAATTTCAAATTTGGTCTTCCACATACCCATATTCGTAGGAGGATTATGTCATTCAAAATTCGATGGCTAGCCCCTTTAGACTAAAAAAAAGAATAGAGAGAAAACATAACAAAACAAAACAAGAAAATCCTGAAAAGAAAAAAAAACGTATGTAATATACTGTACAAGCAAATAAACAGTATTTACTATTATGCACATGAACGAAAAGGTTAACTGATACTATACGTACATTAGCACTATTTCAAGCAAATCAATAAAACATGTTATTACATGTACAAATTATAAAGACCAGCTGAAACAATGCATAAATTTAGTACTGTTGCATGTCAGTAAGCACGACTTGTTTTCAGTTATTAGTAAGAGCAATGTTTGAAGCCAGTTGAAATGCAAGTTGATGAAATAAATATTACTATAAATACTGTTCAATATTTACGATTATAAAGAAAATTGAAATGCCTTGTTCAGAACATGTATATATATATACTGTATAACTAAATAACATTTACAATTTATTGATCATATACATCAAAACTCCTACCAACCCAATTCAAACATTTAATACTGTACATGCAAATAAACTATACTTATTATTATGCAGAAAAATTATAAATATTAGCTGAAACGATACATATATTTAATACAGTTACAAACAAATAAATAAAATATATTATTATCCCAAATAAATGATAAAGACTAACAGATATAATACATAAATTTAGGACTGTTGTGAGTGAGTTTACAAGACTTTTTTTTTTCAATTAGTAGTAGGAACAATATTTGAAACCAGTTGAAATGCAAGCTGATAATAAATCTCTTGCGTGTTACATTATTTATGATTAATAACGAGACTGTAGGACCTTGCTCAGTATATATGCATATATACTGTATGTCTATATTGTAATTATTTTTTACTGGGCTAGTACATCCAAACTTCTTCCGTCCCAATACATTCATTGGGTACTGTTACAAGCAACTAAACAATGCGCATTATTCAGGTAGATGATAATAGTTAATACCGTTACAGGCATATAAACAAAACATATTATTATGCAGATTGTAGAGACATTAGGTTTTCTTGAAGCAGAAAACGTCAAAAATGAGCAATGCCCTCGCCGGGACTCCAACCTGGTCTTCTCGAATACGCGTCGAGTATGCGTCCAATTACACAACAGAGGCATGCGAAAAGGAGGATAAAAAATATTAATTGATACTAAACATAAATTTAGGACTGGTACAAGTGGGTATTGTTATCAATCAGTGAGGAACATATATTTCAAACCAGTTGAAATGCAAATAGGCATTGTAGGTGCTACTAGAAATATTATGCAAATGCTTTATGAAGAAGCTTGTTATGCCTTTCTTAGTACCTATGCACTATATTTTATAAAAATACAAATTTGACAGAGTTATACCAAATATGCATTTGGAACCACAGCTGCTAGCTAGTTCTAAAACTCCAGTGCTCTCATGCCAGTTCAGTTTCTATCCATGACTCTCTCCAAAATTTTTACAAGATAGGAATATCTGTTCTGTGTTATTGGCAAGAGGTACTTCATATCGCGATAGATAATCTTGTTCTTGGTTTGAATTGACGTTGTCAAGCATGTGTTTATAGCAAATGTCATCCAATTTTATATTGATAGATCTTCATCAATGAACAGCTTTGTCACCCAAAATCCTTCTTTTTATCTACTTTTGTTTATCTATTTATTGATAATTTTCCTTATGCCTTTTTTATACTCTTCGATTTGTGAAAGTTTCAAATAATTCAAAAAAATAATTTTCTATTTGTTTTCGTTTTGTTGCTTAATTTTGGAATAAGACAACTTGGCGTATAAAGGAGGGCTGTAGTTTTCTTGTCTTACTTAAATATCGATTAAACGATAAGATGTTTTAACGGCTTTTTAAGCAAGAGATATTTAAGCAAGAGATTATCGACTAATCTCTTGTTTAAGTGTTCTTATTACGAGTGCAGCTCGTTCCTTTTCGTATCCAAGAATTTAATCTTGATATAATTATTCCTTCCTAAAATTAATATCCCAGTGGATCATTAAGTTTTCTAATTTAAGCTTTCATGATAGAAGAGGAATTATAAATTGCAATAATTTTGTAAATTAAATCCTCAAATTCTATAAATACTGATAGTCCGTTAATAAGGTAAAAATTAAGCTCGATTTAAATTTAAATATGTAGTATACGATATGAAGCTCCGTTGCTAACGGCCTAATACAGTCTGATGATAACTGATTATTTATTTAATAATTTTACATCTATTTGACTTGGTTTCATATTAAGAAAAATAAAAGTATGCATATACAAGATTATTCAATTTTACTGCACTTCCATAAAGTATAAAATATGAAACAATTTCTGTATCTTGATAGCCTATTTTTTAATTTATTGGCGTTCCAAAATCATATACCTTTGAGTGACGATCAAGTAGTTTAGTCTCAAGACGTCAAGCAGACTTTTGTTCCCTGAGGCCACATAATTTACACAGAACTCGGAATTTAGAGGGGTGAAGATGTAAATCCATTTCGGTCGGCTTTGAGTTTGTGTCCCGCTTGTCGATGCTGTTTTGACTTATCAATCAAAAGGGATCTGGCAGCTCATTGGCTTACGTTCCCGAACCCCTTTTGGATGACATCCATCTGCCGATGGCTTGCGGCTCTTCCGCATTACCCTGCCAGTCAAATGGAATTGGCTCTTTGATTAGCTTCCCTCTACATAGATAGTGATTGCAGTGGATTAGGTATGATCAAACCTAGTCGGTAAGATGAGAGATTCTTAAAGTACTTTAGTTAAAGTAAAATATGCATCTTATATATTCTCACTATTCTCAACTATCCAAACTAGTATAATATTAAATTTAACTGAAATAAAAGGAAATATAATTCTACACTTCCGTCTTAATTAACTGATTTAAATCATGATGAAACATATAAGAATTTTATACAAAGAGGCTATCTTCGTATCTTCGTTTGATGGCTGAACACGATTCTGTTTCATTTTTAATTTACACGATAGTACATTTTAAGCAATCACACAGTTCAATCGAAAATACTTAAACAAAACTACGAAATCCTCAGAAAATGAATAATAATCATTATAGCATCATAAGAAAAGATTGTGCTGCAGGGTAGTTTAACACTGCAGCGCTAAAAGAAAACATTTTCGATTTTGAGCTGTTCAATGTTTTTTCTTTCACGTTTACAGCATTTTAACTTTGTCTCCTGTTTTCTCATAGCACGCAAATGCTATACAATGTAATGTGCCTAATATTTTCATGTTACGAAATAATCACATGCTGTAACTATCGAATAAAAAGGAATGATAAGCTAGAAATGACGAGCGTTCAAAGCCACGATGTTATGAGGTGAAATACATGGAAAGGTAACATATATTAACATTAGGTTTTCTCCCACACTTTTGTCAAGCTACCATTTAGATACATGACTGATGAAGAAGATGATATAGTGTTCTTAATTAGCGTTTTAGAAGTTCTTGTAATCGCTCAATAATTTAAAATCCAAAGACTTAGCTCATCAAAACAACTAATTTGTCTCATCATTTTCTTTCTTAAATCATGTAGAAAGAATAAGTAGTGTTTACCTAACCATTACTCCTCTGGAACCTAACAGCAATTAGATAACCTGGCAATCTTGCAATTAACAATAGTATAACAAAGAATAAACCTAAAATTATAGAATATGCAGTTACGTCAGAGCTGTAAAGAGTGTTTAAAGAACTATTATTGAAAGAGGACTGTCTAGATCTACACGCGTGCTTGCAAGTTCTAGAGCTGATAATCAACAGTCAGGATGGTGTGTTGCAATTGGAGGCTTCATGTAAGTACAAGCATTTGCGTTGGCATGAAAAGGGCAATAATGATCAGTGAGACGGAATTACCTCACACAACCAGTTCTTGGATTTTCAGCTTTGAGACTTAATATTTTGGTGATTTTAGTTCCGAGTGTTTCCCCTTTAAAGCCCTAGTAAGTGCTGTCTACATTTTATGTATCGCAGGTCCCCAAACATTATTGCCTGCAAACAGATAATCTTGAAATCTGATGTTTATTCCGTGATATCTGCTGTTATCTCTTTAACTTTGTAGTTTGGCTTTTACGGACAAATTTAACTGTCAGTTCTACTGCTTGTATTCTTTCCTGTGAGCAATTTCTGCGATTATTTAAAATTTTTTTGTGAGACATTAAAAATATAAAGAAACTAAAGCAAAGTATATAAAATAATAAAAAGTTAAGTAGTAGGAGTGTGATTGATTGATTGAGAAGAAATGAATGATAATTATTGAACTATCATGTTTTGCTATCTAGACACTAAAATTGTCTAGACACCATATGCTAGTTTAAACCAGCTGCTGTAAATTAATGATCAGTTTGGAAGTAAATAAAACAACACCGCTGGCCACCCAAATTGCAACACTAAGAAAGACAAGAGATATCACAACAAAATTTATTTAGTCGATAACATGTTGACCAAGTATCAAATGATTAAATTTATAGACTTCTGTGAAGTGTGGTTCCTTCCAGAATCAGTAGCCAGAGTAGCCGCCATTGTTAGAGATCACCGCTGACACACGCCTCAACATTGATTCAAAGAGAGTTTGGACGTGTTCTTGGGGTGCAGCAGACCAAGCAGGTTCCACACGTTGCCAAAGTTGATCTGGTGTGGCGGTGAAAGATCCGGAGAGCGAGCCGGCCAGGGAAGCAATTCAATCTGGCGATTGACAAAGATTAAAATTTCACCTTAAACAGTTTTATAAAACTTAAAAGCGCATTTCCTTGATATATACTCCTCTCTATTACTTCTTCTGTCAACATTTAAAATTATTATACCACGTTTCCGAATGAGTACTCCTTTCAAAACTCCAAAGAGGGTAGAAAGCAGACCTGAATTATTATTAAAATTTTGATTTTCTTTGAAAAACAGTTTTAATTTTAAAGACATAAAGATTTTTTGAAAGAAGGACAGATGAAAAATGAGCAACGCCTTCGCCGGGACTCGAACCACGGGCCTCTCGAATATGAGTCGAGCGTGTTGACTACTATACTACGAAGGCATGCTAAGAAGGCGGAAGAAATACCTTATATACTTCCCCTTTTAAAAGGCAGGTTGGGATTAGGGGATCCAATCGCCAAATCCCGGTGGGGAGAATTATCATCCACCAGCCTTTTATTTCGGGCGCCAATGTGGAGATATTAGGTTATTTCGGAGCAGGAGAGATGAAAACTGAGCAATGCCCTCGCCGGAAATTGAACCACGGACATCTCGAATACGCACCGAGCGTGCTGACCACTAGGCTACGAAGGCATGCTAAGAAGGCGGAAGAAATTCCTTATAAATTGATGACATAAAAAATTTTATCGGTGAATGATGTAGAAAGAAAAAGGTATAAGATAAATGCTTCTGAAGTCTTTCAAATGTTTAACCTACGACATAATGAAAGTGTCTATAATAAGCATAGTTTAAAATTCTCCTACATATTTTAAGCTAATTTGAAATATTTTGAATTCCTTTGAACAGATTATAAAAGAATAGACGTCCTCCTAAGCAAAGATTGATATTTAAAACGATTATTACGGAGAGCGCATCGTAACTTTAGAACGATGTCGTAACCGTTTAATTAATGTTCAAAACGTAAAGACTGTTTTGTATTAAATATTCCATCTGATACCATTTTTCTGGACTATAAATCTGCATCGTGATTTTCCATGATAGAAGAGCTTTTCGTAAAATTGCCTGGACTATTGAATCCCGTTCTTCTTCCACTACTTTCCAGAGACCATGAATCATGCTGGGTGTGCGCTTAGAAATTTCTCTTTTCGAGAAACAACGCCACAATAGCCTACAGATGAAAGAAAGGTCAGAGGACTTCGGAGGAATACGTTGAAAGATTATATATGCAATACATGTATCAGTCTTCATTTTCTCAAGGAATGCAGTGGTACTTTCTGAAGTAACACTTCTTGCTTGTTGTTTGAAAAGATGAAAATTCATTAACACATTGGGATAAAGTAAATATCGGACGTAAAACTTTCTCGTGATAGTACGCTGAGTTGTTTCAAATTTTTTTTTACTCTTCTTATTTTTAATTTCCCACTGTAAGAGAATCTTGGGATGATCATAAAGAGCTTACTGAAACTTTCTTTCTATTGGCGAAACTAGGTCTGTACAGTTTTTTATCGTTTTTAATAATAAAGGACATTTTTTTTTTGGTTCCATCTTTTAGGTAAATCCATTCTTCATCCATTCATCTACATAATGTATTTCCATTTATCTTTTTCTAAATAATTTTCATACAGGGTTCTTCAAATTGTTATACATTGAGCAGCATGCTTCAGCAAAAGCTGGGGAACATTATGTTTTTCTGAAGTTTTAAATTGCAAATATTGGTTTATTATTTTATTTATCATTGCTACAGATGCATTTAAAGATTCTGCAATTGATTTCTGCATATTTCTTTTTGTTACCAACGATTTACTTGTAGGAACAATAAAACAAGAAGTGCCTTTATCGAGTATTAGTTAGGAGTCTTCTTTCCATGTAGAAGTAATGATTGAAGGATTTCCTCCTTATAATTAATATAATTGTTTATTTTGCACTTCGAAATTTTAGCAGCATGCATTTTCTAACATTTCTTGAGTTATGGAAGAGAAATATTTCTCTTCGAAAACACATCCTTCAATCTACACCTTGTTTACATGCGAAATTTCTGAAGAAGAATAAATTCAAAAGCAGCTGACGACATTTTTCATTTAAAAAAATAACCTGTTTTCCGAGCGTTCATAGCTTCTCATCGAGAGAAAACCTCTTAGTTATCTGTCAGGCAGGGAGAACCGTAAGGCTGAAAGAGGTTCTTGATAGCTGAGTGGCCAGATACTTTCCCTAACAAATTGCTTTGGCGTCTGCTCCATATTGAAACGGGAGGTACTTAGTCCATTTCCCCTGGTGTCAATCGCGTAGTCTCTTGTTTTCAGGGTAAGTGGCTTGTTGATAAGCGATCAAGATTTTATGCATACGGAAGAGCTTTATGTGAGGCTACAGTGAATGTGCAGGTCCTGTTCTGGCGCAGGAATCTTCACTTCTTTGGTTGACACCAAAATTAGTGTGGTCACTGGGTCCGAATTAATTTTGTTCTAATCATATGGATAATTAATATGAACAATTTTCTAGCGATAATGTGTCATAAAAAATAAAAGTATAAATATGCATCAATGCCAATGAAGGTAAAACTCCACGGCGATTTCTGATTATTAACACCTTTTCAAGCGATTTATTAAAAAGTTAATCTTTTCCTATTATATAATACGCACAGAAATATGCCACCTGTTTTATTACATTTACTAGTTTATACAATCTCATTTAGATGAACTAAAGATCATCAAACGGCTGCGTTCTGATGATCGTACTAAAACAACTGCTGCAAATCAATTCGTTACCCATCTTAAATTAGGCAAGTCGGCGTCAGTGTGTCAGAACACATCATTAGATTACAGCCTTTGTTTCATTTCCGAGATCAACCTCCTCTTTGCATCAGCAGAGGAAACTGTCTTAAGAGTTGTTCAGCCAGAAAGTCTAGCATGCTATACAGTTCACGATGTGCAGAGAAAGTCAGTTAAAACACTAAATACGTAATCTTCATCTTCCGTTCGCCGGATCTGTCGAAATAAATTAAACCTGTATGCTTTCTCTATCCTGAAAGACTTTACATACCAAACACCTTACAATACTTTCAATGCCCGCGTTTCGGCCATTCAAAGATGTCCTGTCGTGGTAAACCGACAAGTGCACTTGCTATATAGAAGACCAAGACGGGGAAAATTGAAAAGCCAAGTCACTGTGTGCAATTACTTATACAGAGGAGCACACCGCATTCTCTTGATTTGTTGTGCAGGTGAAAGTATGTGTACAGTTACAAAATAAAAAACTTTGAAATTTCTTAATAATTACATTACACATTTTGATTATAAAGTACCAAATTTTTAATCTTATTTCTTAATGAAAATTTTGATTTAATATAAGAATGCGGGCATGGAGCTCGGCTCTTATCTTGACATTTACAGAGCTCTAGACTAAGCTATAGCTTACCTGTTTATGAATTAACACGGTCTTCACCCGCTGTTACCAAATCTGTAGCCATTGTTCAGCCACCAAGCTCCTGTAAGGACATGTTTCTTACCTAAATCAATAAATTCTTCAGCATGAGCTGGACAGTGGAGGACGAAGGGCATAGACCTGCTTACCTCTGGTAGACACTAGATGCTCCCGTTCTCCACCACCTGTCACCTGTTGAAACTAGATCCGGCTCATCACCAGGCTGTTCGTAATTGTTCTGAAGCCGGGAACGTCTCCCATCCAGAATCTATTTGTTGATTCTTAAGAATCTTCTCTCCAGTAAAGACATAGGCAGTTTCCTCGTCATCATTACTTATATATATTATCCCACCCAAACCGTTCTAGTAATTTCTTTTTCTTTATGACATGTGTGATCTTGTGACACTCTCTTGATGATATGACCTTTTGTTAGAAGTATGACCATCTTGTGCCTACTTTTAAGGGCTCGTTTATTTATCGCAAAACACTCCATGTCTGAAGTGTGAGTCCTTCCTACCTTGAGAATATGCCTAAATCGTATTGCTTGATGCTTTCTACCATTATGACATCTGATGCACTAATGAGATCTTATATGAATAATTTATTTGTCAGTACAAACATAAATATAACAGTTACATTCTCATATATACAGATGGATCAAAAGCATCTGGTCATGCTAGAACAGCATTTATAATTGGAGACTAAACATTTATATTTGGAGAATAGACGTTTGCAGAGCGCTTTTGTAGTCCTGACCTTCTAGCTTATAGCTATATATTATGCACTGCTATATATTTTGTTCATAGCTAAGCTATGCTGGAGAATTTTTATAGTCATATATAGTACGCTGAAGGCTTTAGAAACATTTTCCGACACCCTCAACACCGTATGATCATGGGGCAAGGGAACTTACTAGTAGGACTGGACTTCCTCCCATGCATCACCCTCTATCCTGTAAATGCTGAAGTTTTAAATCCGAAATTAAACTTGTAGAGGTGTGGATATCAATTTCTGTACTGATGATGTAGAGGTTAATGGAAACAAGCGGGCAGACATTTCAGTTAAATCCATCGTTTATTTGCTCAACTAACTAGTTCCGTTTACAAATATCCACAAGGTAGAAATCTAAAACTAATAACAGTTACTGTGTGATGTTTAAGTCCGTAACAAGCTCCAAAGAGGAAACATATACACTGAACAATATCTTTACGTAAGGAGTTATGAACATTTTCAACAATTATGTGGTTTTTGCCACTTTTAGAGATACGATAATTTGTTTGTACTATGTTTAAATTGTGTTTTCATTGTCTGCCATACGTTAGTTGAATAATATGTCTGCCATACATTAGCTATAAATTAGAATTTTTAGCTAGTCGCAGAAAAGCGTGTATAACATTTTATTTGTACTAGGTTTCCTTTTGAAAAAAAATCCTCTCCACATACTACACAAAGAGGATTACGGTTGCCAGCATCTCCTGCGAATGAAATTCCATTGTCGTCTTCTGAAAAAGACGCTATTTGGACTTTTCTTATTACTACTGCGCCACTCTCAATTTAATAGTAGATCCTTTGATTCCTTGGAAGTGCTTAACGAAAATGCCAAATCGAAGCTATCCATGATAGCTTCAGTTCTATTCGAAGATCTAAATTTTAACAACTTATCAATTTTTATGCAAACAACATTTTATATTTAACAACACTAAAAGAACAAAACCTAATTTAAAACAAAACTTCATACTGAAACTGATAGAAATGTCACAACAGTAAAAGAAGAGAAGAATGTAATTCACTCGATGATTCAATCAGTACTGAAAATATGTCCTGCCATTATTTTGATACGTAGTGAGATTCGTAGTGAGTATTTGATACGTAGTGAGAGAGAGGGGAAAGATGTGGTTCGCTCCATGCATCGCATAAGAAACCGAGCAATGCCTAGTGTTGACGGACCTTACTGCATCTAATTGCCCTATTTCCGTAGGTATTTCGGCCAAAAATGGGCATTTCAGAAATCTTTGCAGTTATTTTCTCTTTTATTCAGAAACAAATTTAAACTTTCTGAATATTTTCTTTTGATCAGAATTTATACTTTGCGTTGTGTTATTACTGATAATTTTCGAAACCCGTTGAATAAGCCATCGCTTATTCTCCAGGATATACATGCTTTATGTTCGAAGCCGATACTTGAGCGTTACTCCGATCACCGTCAACAGAGAGCTAGCTGATGCTGAAGTGTTTCATGAAGACATGTGCAATACCTAAGACTGAGCATTATGAGTCAGCCATTCTCGTTTGAGTCAGCCAACAACATAAGTACAGGATTTAGACAGAGAAGAGCTAGAAAGAACCACTTCGCAAGGTGAGGGCTCTTGAGATGATTCCGGTTCTCTCGAAATGAAAACCCTTCAGTTTGACTTGCGCTAAATGGTAAAGAAGGTGACACGAACGCTAGTGCATTGTTAATAGATTAACGCAAAATTCATTATAATAAAATGTAAATATAATTTTAACAAATCTCATAAAGGAGTTCTAATGACACATTTTAAATGTTTCTGTAGAATTATCCTGCATTATAAATAATCCCAACTGTTTGGTTCATGGATGGAAACCAAACATAAACAAAACGCAAAAATTAATACTACACCCAAACTAATTAGCGGTTAATATAAGTATTTTCTAGCCTCACTCATCATTCATTTCGGAGATATGGTCAGAGCGTTATAAAAGAACATAAGCTGAAGATATCTTTTATTGAAAAATGTATGAGAAACTGTTCATACGCTACCTTTAATCAAGACGTATTGTGTTTTACTGTTTTAAGCAAACTCTCAACCGTATTTTCACGAAGGAGATTAACTAATTACGATGTGAAAATCAGCTGCATACTTCGTTATCTTCAGATATCCTACCAAATTGTTAATCTTTTTTTCCTGAAAGTTTTCGTTCTGAGAATAATCTTCAACAATGATTACGTTGTTTATGAGATAGTTGAAAATTCGCAGCTTTTCCCTGAGTTTTTTGAAGTTGTCTTGGACCATAATGCAACCCGCTGTTAGAAATGTACTGAACCTGTTGGCCTTTTTTTTTTTTCTTTTTTTTTTTTTTTTTTTTTTTTTCTGTTAGGAAGATGCTTTACTTCACTTCTATATTTCTCTCTCCTTCTCACACAAAATGAAGTAGTCATTTAATTTACAATAATTTTATTAGTTTAAAAAAATAAAAACCTGAAAGCTTTCAGATTTTATATTACGCGCAAAGGGACGTTTTTTAACATTTTCCGTGTTACCTTTATTTATTAAATATCATGTTCTACGTAATACAGTATTGCCATTGCTCGCTTTGAAATCGTTTAGGTTTTTAATAAAAAATTCGTTGAAGTGTTACAAAATCTAAAATAGACAATAAAACAAAATTTAAATTCAAAATAGGGTTTCCACATGCCCATATTCTATGAAAGATTACGTTTTTTGAATTTTGATGGCTCTAGATACCGTTGTTTTATCATAATACGAAAAACATGCATACATTTATGCAGATTCTTCATTATTTAATTTCTTTAAATATAAGACAGAGCGTTAATATATGGTGACAACGATTTTAAGAGTAATACAGTCTTTTAAAGTTTTCGGCGGAAAATGGCAAAACGAAATTAATAGTCCTTCAAAGGCAAATTGCCCCTTTGGACTAACAAATGAGCTAATTGTAAAATTATCTACCAGAGAGCTTGAGAACTGAATAAGCTGTTGATGGTAGACTAATATCACCCACAACAGAAATGAAGCATTAGTTTTACCTCTAGATACACGTTTTTTCATTTCGTATATCATTTGTTTGTTCTGTTATTTTTGTAGATCAATAAATATTCCAGGATCGCTATTGTAAATCTTTTATTTTTTTTTCCTTTCTTTATCATCATGAATAAATGACTGGTAAAGTGGCTGACGATGAAAGGCTCGAACGCCGTAATTGAAAAAAAGAAGTAGGAAAAGTTGTAAAACAGGCAATTAAATAAAACCTATTGAAATCTTTAGCGAGCAAACTTAAACGTACGTACGTGCAGGCATCAAATGAGAAAAGCGCTTTGAGAACACATGATTCAAATTTCTTCAAATTCAAATTTCCTTGGAATGATATGAGAAGAAGATCCACAGCTGCCGTGTTTTGCTTGCTTCAAAGCACTCGGAAACGAGAGCAGGCAGCATAACAAATTACGTTGGTATGCTGAGGCGAACAATCCAAATTTGGGAAAAAATAAGTAAACAAAAATCCCCTGGAAGTTTTTGAAAGGAAAGCGGAATAGTTTAAGCTGTCAGAAGAGAGGCTTTCGTATTTCATTAAAATTCATGAAAAAGGCCATGCTCGCTTCGCATCTAATTAGTTATTTAATCGCGCCAAGCTGCCACACACTACTGAAGGGTTTCAGTTGAACTCTTTTATAGAAAATGCTGACGAAATTACATTCGAATAAATAAGGTGCGAAAAAGTCGAAATTATTTTGTAAATATCAATAACAGAATTCCGTGATAAATTGGTAAAATACATGTCTAGAAGAAGAGTTGGTTTAAAACACCAATGCAAGTAAACATTTCTTAATGCAACTGGAACTATTTTCCAATACAATTTATACCGTGATTCTTAGAAGCTTGGATATATCTAGGAAATTCCAGATGTGTGAATTTTCCAGAAGTGCTAACACATATAAATTTGAGAATCATTCCAAGTAGCGATAGTAATAATAAATTAAATTATTTCTCAAGTAATAAAAATCAGCAATCTTAAATTTAAGAGAACTATATACAAATACTTCAAACTGAAACGCAGAACAGCTTGAAAAATTTGCAGACACTGTTCTGAACTTTGTAGAAAGAATGTACAAAATCGTACCTGCTAGTATGTATTATACCATTTCAGTTCGACATGCATCTTTCACAAGAAATATCAGTACGTAAAAGACGATACATACAAGGTGTTTGTAAATTCAAAGGTTTGTTACAGAGCTTAGAAATTAGACATGTAACCGTTTTTTTGGACTCATTTTATTCATTTAAGCTTCTCAAGAGGGTTATGGTAATATCGTTCGTTCATCCCGACAGACAGTTACTTCCTTTCAGATTCTAGTATCCATTATTACACTAATAATAATTTAATCAAACGAGAAAAAAAATATTTATTAAGATAAAATGAAGTAATTGCAAATTAAAGTGCTTTTCAATTAAATGATAACCAAAATTACATAAATATCAAACCGCTGCTGCTCTATTTCCGCGCATGTGAACGCGGCATTTAATTTAAAAGTAAATAATGCATTTCATGATTCAGTTATAATTAAAAATCTTTGTTTGGTAAACTTACAATGTTTCTAACTACTGGAAGTATGCTTGACTTAAACCTAGTTGAATTATGTAGAGACTTATTTCTGAGTCCAAGTGTGTAAACGACAAGATCCAGAGAAGGTTTAAACTCACCCTTTATTATCTCAAACTAAAAGTGCAGTTGGTCCCTTTCTCGGGCTTACAAAAAAGCCTCCACTTGGGCTTGAATTCAAGATAAGAAACTAATCTAACGCTAAACTGAACTGAACTTAGCCGAAGCTGTACAAAATTAATAAGTTTAGTAATTTGGCCCTTAATTAAATTAACCGGCGAATATCAGCAGGCATTTTCAATACGGCCGAGAATAGTTAGCTTTAAGAAACGAAGCAGCCTGATGGCGAATACGCGCCCTAAGCACTCCTAAGTTCTTCCCCCCTCCTGAGGTAAGCGATACTTCTTTTATATACTCTTTCTACTCATTTACATGTAACACGATGCTAAAAATTTATTCTGATAAAGAGTTGTAAGTGGGAAATAAGAATTTAAAGAAAAGGGTTTCAAAATTAAGAATAACTATTAGAAAATTAAATAATTCTTACAAACTTTTCATCATTGTTTTAAAAATAATACTCACTAAACATATAAATAAAATGTAAGCTTTACGTCATGTGCCTCTGTTAAAAAGAATCAAAAATCACTATTCTAACCAATTCAAATTACTCTCTAAAAAAGAAACTAAAATCACAGATTTTTATGTGCAACAAATATTGGTTTCCGTTTTATTTTTTAAACGAAAATAAAACGCTTTGTGTGTTTCCTTCTCCCTTAGGAAATTTTATATTTTCTCCTTCCTCTGCGCTATTTTCCTTGGGCCTTTTAAGATGCTAAGCCTTAGGTACATCCTAGGATATCTGTTTTCGGTGCCAGAGATCCGAAATCGAAACAAAATAATGAGTAGCGTTATTTAAGTTAAACTTTAACGCTATTCTCTGAAATTCCGTTTCCTAAGTACATTCGAAACGCTTGAACTGCCATCGGATCAAGAGAATCCTCTTGAGAACTCCTTTGTTCAGTTGAGGAGAAAAGTAAATTGAGTAGCAACGTAAGCACTTTGAGCGTATTTGGATAAAGTACGCTTTCCCTTGCTATTGTTGTTAGTAATGCAATTTTAACCTGCAAATTTTCTTACGAAATTATTTCCTAAACATCACCTGCCAACATCATTGATTTTAAATACTTTTATTCATAGCTTCTCCCTTTATAAAATTTTTATTTCACACTATTCGTCTCACTATTCGTCAGTCTCGTGTGTCCAATATTTCTTTGTTTAAGTTTACAGTATATTTTAGTTAAGAAGTTATTTGTACTAGATGTAAGGAAATTTTTATTATTTATGTATAATTTAAATTAAAAAGAGGTTATATCAAAAATAAAATACATGCTGTGGAGACCACCTAACCTCCTCATAAGGACTATAAAACACTCTTTTTAGAACAACAATAAACTGATATTAAATATTGTTAGATATTTACAACAATAAACTGACATTAAATAGGGTTAGATATTTATTCTTAGACTGACTACATATATAAACTGTTATTATGTTGTTCAGACATTAAGTCATTTCGAAAGCAGGAGAGATGAAAAATGAACAATGCCCTCGCCGGTACTCAAAGCACGGACCTCTCGAATTCGCGTCGAGCGTGCTGACCACTACACCACGAAGACATGCTACGAAGGCCGAAGAAATATCTTACATACTCCCCCTTTTAAAAGGCGACTGGAGATTAGAGGACCCAATCGCCAAATCCTGGTAGTGGAGAATCATCATCCACCACCTTTTTTTTAGTTCGGGCGCCACTGTAGAGACATTAGGTTATTTCGGAAGCAGAAGAGATGAAAAATGAGCAATACCCTCACCGGGACTCGAACCACGGGCCTCCCGAATACGCGCCGAGCGTGTTGGCCACTACATCACGAAGGCGGGAGAAATACACTATAATGTATGTAGTTAGATTTCGTTTGTAAGGTATTTATTTAAATTAGCAGGTTATTTTATGATACGTAGCTTTACTGTTATTTCACCCTTTCCGTTTTCCAGCCAGAATGCAAATTTTACTTCACGCGTATTTAAATGAGGTAGAAAGAGAGTGTTTTGCCTGCTAAAGGCTACGTTACTAGTTGAATATCTACGATAGCAGCCTATCTTCGGATTTTCTTTTTATTCTTGCCAATAGTGCTTGTCACGCTGGTGTAGATTTGAGTCAACTTGCGTGTTAATTATTTCTGAGTAGTTTTTGGTTAATTTATGATTTAGTCTAAATTTAAAGTCCTTCTTTTTTGAGATGCTGGCTGGCTTGTAAGCACAAACAGTGCCTTCTGTTCAAATATTTGGAATTCTTAATAAAAGGATCTTTTAATCTTAGTAGATGCTACTTAAAAAGTAACACTCAATTTCTTTAAATTTAACATTGCCCAAACATGAATAATTTCGTCATTTAAAAACACTTCTATAACTGTAAATCTATGACTATAAACTGAGGTGAGTAGCGCACGACAAATGATGATGTGTGAATCTGTTTACGCGTATCAAGGCTTGCTCAATTAAGAAATAAAATAATAAACTGAAATCAACGACCATTTCTGAAAGCTTTTCTTTTCCGTTAAGTACCTTATCAATCTGTGCGATAAAGAAGCATCAAGAGATCTTCTGAATTAATATTGCATATATGTATATATGTGTACAAGGGATATGATGTATCTTTATTCCATATCCATATTCATACTTTCAAATCCACATTCACCAATTCACATTAAATGTGAATTTGGCTCTTTTGACACTGAATATCTGTCTAATCGAAAAGAAAAACTATATATCATAAAACTAAAGAGAAAATATCATGAAATAAAACCCAGGTTATTGGTTCTGGCAGTAAATAAATAAATAATTAGGGGCAGTTTAACCCTTTACTTAGCAACTGGGAAAATATGTATTGCTTCTGAGCAACAAAGCCAAATAAAGCGTTAATACAAATTTTAGTAAAATAACAGATGGTTAATACTTATGGTCTTTTTCAACGAGCAGGCAAAATAATTATCAATAAGCCGACGTCACGAGAATTGAAAAACCCTATTGTTTTTTAATAATTCAAAATAAATTCAAAAATAAAAATTAAAATAAATCATATAATTATTTAAAAGGGGGAAACATTTTGAAAACCGAAGGCATATGAGTAGTATAAGTGCCTTGGAATTTTCAATATTTACGTACCAATTTTCATCTATATATATATATATACAAGGTGTCTCAAAAGGTCGTTGCCAAACTTAACATGTTAGTCTGTCATACCATAACCAAGATTTACATAGAAACTTGTGTTCGAAAATGCGAATGGTGTCCGCTAGGAGGCAGTGTTCGCAAGCATAGAGGGGGAAGAAAAGATGTGGGAAGAGGTGTTAATATACTTTTATTAATGAACATGACTAAATCACAGAAGATGTTCAAAATTCCTTCCATTCGTCACAATGCATTCTTCACAACGTCCACATATGGATTCACGGACCCGTTGAAAATGGGAGGGTGTGTCACGAATACGTGCCACCGTATGGTGATGAGATCCATGTCCAATGTTCCTTTCGTCTCGTACACCATGGATTCCATTTATCCCCACAGGTAGAAATTCAGGGGAATCAGGTCGGAGGATCGCGTTTGGCATGCGACTGGTCCGCCTCTGCCAATCCAGCGATCAGGATATGTCCTGTAGATGTATTCTCGCACAGTGCTGCTAAAGCGTGCAGGCATTTGAGTAGTATAAAGATGATTGAGAGATGTTACCGTTCAGTTCATATTTTAAATTAAAACTATAACTGCTTAACTAACTAATCAAATTGATAATACTGCACGTGTTTCTTAATAATGCGTAGTTTGCGATTTATAATATACTGAACTATTAAGTTGTACAAACGTTTGCACTATGTATGTTTCATGTATGTAATATGTCTCTAGAGCCATATGCTAAGTACCATGGTAAATAATACTTATTTGCGTTCCCGGTAATCCATATGATTTATGTAAACATTTCATTCGCTCCTCTTTTGAACAAAGTTATTGCACATGATGAAGTGAAAGGAACTATTAAACGGTTTTCAGACTATCTAGTGAAACAAGAAAATTTACAGCAATAATAAAAGGAAGTTATAGCCTTCATTTTTCTGTGACAGGTAGTTATAAATTTGAACTGAAATTACTGAATTTAACCAGCATATACATACTAATGCAATAGTTAGAGTTTACTTTCAGATAAAATGCTTCATTAAAATGAGATATTTGGTGTTATATCTATTGTACTAAATATCAAAATAACAGTTATAATTTAATTTTTATCCTTTAGAATGTGAGAGGTTTTTTTTTTTTTTTTTTTTTTCTTAATTTTTCTTTCTACAACACTTAATTTCAAGAAACATGCAAAGGTTTAAAGAGCACATCTGAAATTCTAAAGCATCGTAGATCCCAAGAAAGTCATATAATCCATATTGTGAAATATTATATCAAAGTTCTACTAGCACTATAAGACCGGCAAGCGAATTATCACTCCTTCTAAAATATTATGGCAAAGTGTTGAGAAGGTTCTAAATAATATTTTTAAATACTCTTGACCTTGAACAAAAGGCACAACTCGTGCTTACAATCAAAATACCGTCAACCTGCACATAAAAGTATTTTGATTGTATTCATTTTTAAACGGTATTTGATGACGTTTAAAATTCAGTTTAGAGATATTGTAATCAATATTTTAATGGCGCGATTTAACGTCTGCTAGCAAAGTTCCTAAAGCCGAAATATTCAGTGGCAGAGCTGAAGCGATAGAAGGTAAACTGCAGGCGTCGCAACAAAATCTCTAAGACTAAAACATTCAAAACCCTAGACTTGAATATTCTTACAACTTAATTTGCATCCTGATAAGACCTACGGAAAGGAGAATTTACATTAAAAATTTAGATCATAGTAATTTGTTCATTAACATAAAATACTTTAAAAGTTTTAAAAAAATGTTTATTTTATGAAGAAAAGTTTTGTTAAATACAGATGATTTTCCATTTTAAATTGAAGTTGATCTATAGCTTCCGATTTACCGACATGATGGTGGGAGTGATGCCCATGGTTAAATCAAATGTAGGATTTCCATAGTTAATACAATGGTAACTAAACACATGAAAGATCATATACTCTATTTTAAATAACTGAGAACGACTATTAACAATTTACCTGTATCTTCAATCAGTTTAATCCGAAGAACAAATTCCCTTGGTTATGTAAATTAAATTGTATTCAAAACTAAAATAACACCTGTGAATACTGGGAAAATAAACACCTTACTACATTTGAGAAAAATTAAGTTATAAATGGTATTAATGAACAACATTTACAAGACCATTTAAACACTATGTCACTGAGTTCAAAACTCACGTAAAAATGACAGTTAAAATTTCTAATAATCAAATTTTATTTATTCTCTATTATGTAGAGTTAAACTAGATCCTATTGTACCAAACGACAGCTTCCAAGTACTATGGCATTATCGGCTGCCACTGTTGTTATCTCACAAATGTTACTTTTCCTTTATTTTAAATTTATTATTTTTTTAATTTACATTTTCCTTAGACAGTTTTGTTTCACCCTAAAGTTTTGGAATACTAAAAGCAAAAATCCTTCTGCAGTAAACTATTGTAGCTTATTTTAGAAAGAATCGGTTAATCAGGAGTTACTTGCACGTATCAGCATTTTCCGTTGATCAACATGTAGGGTTTATATTTATTTTAACTAACATTTATTTTAAGTTTAAGCTATCTTTCCTGTTAAGCCTTTACTTTCCCCTGGAATTGCCAATGCCAGAGTATGTAAATTTTAGTAGAACGCGCAGAGTATTCAAATTTTTATCAGAAGTAATTTTGAGTTAAATAGAAGAGAAACGAGTTTGTAAGTGTGCTTTCTTGATTCACGAGCGTGAAGGTTGCTTGGTAGAAGTTTAAGAACCGCGCGTTTTGGCCTGTGTGCCTACTTCGGCAGTTAGTTGAATCTTTAAACTTCTTATTCTGAAAGTTTGCTGAAATCTCAGCTGTATCTTAGAACGCGGTTAAGTTAGTCACGTTTATAGAGCCTCGTAGGTAGTGACTTGTTATTTATTCATCCTGTTATTTATTTTTAGTTGTACTTTTTTATTTTTATTTAACCGCCGGGTCGGCGTAGTTTGTGAGCGTCAAGTGAACGCATCTGTAACTTCTAAAGTGGAATAAAAAGGGAGTTAAACCCTTCTTAAGAGTTTGTGTAATTTCCAGTTCATAGCAGTCATTACTCCTGTTACGGGCAAGTTGGGGCTACCCAATACCACAAACATTATAATTAAATGTGCTGTTTTTATCCTCTTCTAAACGTGTTTCTATTTAAATATTGTCCAAAAAATTTCTTAAATACGTCGTTCTCTTTTTCTAAATAATTAATAGTGTTGTGTGCGTACGGGTTCGCAATTGATTGAATGCACAAGTCTGATGAATAGTTAATTTATTCTTATCACAAGAAATAAACAAAACGCTAAAATGTTTCCTCACATATATTCGTACAATATCCCACAGTCGTTATATTTTAAACTACTTAAACGTTAAATAGAACACCATTCAAAACGCAGAGAAAGCTAATCCGATCTCAAAATTACAGCAGCTAAGTAAGCAACAACAACTTAGTAAACAAATGAACTGAGATGTTTCTCTCCGGCTTTTTAAAGTTTGTTAATCGTGCACGAGAACATTCTGGTAATTTTTATTTTCTCGAGATTTCTGAAAAGCAAAAATGTAGAAGTACAGTTACAGCTAACACACAATTGCATTTATTCAATTTAAATATAAATTACGAGATATCTATTTATTAAATGTTAAATGCGCGTGCTCCTGTATTTTTACTTTTTCGTCTTAGTTTTCTCTTAAAATTAGTCTCGTGCTGCATTGCACGGGGATATAAAACAATTTTGAAGACAATTGTACTAAAAGTAGCCAACTAAATACAAAATTCGTAACACCACATATTTCTCAAAAACACTGAATACAATATTTCGGAAGAATGAAGCTCATTCAGAAATATAGATATATGATCTATTTGGCACAGCATATAGACCTGATAGATAATTTATGAAAAAAGAACTAAACGAAATTTGATCTCCTGTCTTTGAATGAGCAGCGCTTATTTCTCAACGGGGAATATTACTAGGACTGTGTCTGATGGACAGTATTGGTGTCAGTGGTGCATGATCAAATCGTCCCACAAGAATTCTCTATTACAATGTCGAGAAACAAAAGAGAACCTAGAGATATACACAACAGCAAAGAAAAAGGAAAATGATACGCATCAAGAATCTGTAGGAATTTGGTGGAACATACCACTAGACAGAGCGGTTTTATTTGCTTGTTTTGTTTTCTTTTCCCTCAGTATCGTTTCCTTTACACCGTAACGCCTGACATAGTTTCTCATCTTCAAGAAAAATGCTGCTCTGCGCAAGCAATACATCTAAAATTATCTTTATAGCAGAATAAAAAACCTCATTATACCTAAGAAATTCAAAAGAATGCTATTTAATCGAAGGCATAGAGATTTCAATGCTGGGTTATAAAGTACTCAGGTTAAAATACGGCTATCGGTATTATTTATTACTTACTGTGAAGCTATGATATTTTTCAAATTCAATTTTTAGATTTAAAAAAAAATCTGCTATTTTTGTTAGATTCATGGACATTTCTCTTTTATTATTTCGGAGGGCAAACATTCTCTAAAGCGATATACATTTTCATTCTTTGATATCAAATTGCGTTTTCCGTTATTAGAAGCTTACACAAAACGAAAATACTCCTATTAATCAGAATAATGTTCGATCACCAAGAAAAAATGTATAGATCTAAGATTTTATTTATTTCAACATCAAAAATCATTTTGAATATTTCTTCCTCCTCCATTAGCGAATTAGCTATCTTTACAGAACTATTATTTAGCCAGTACTTACTTCTCTTTTTAACCTTCACATGATTCTTTTTAAGAATATTTTCGAAAAAATTATGTGTTTAAATATATTTACTTGATAAGGGGAATTAAATTTTCGGAAATCAACATGAAAGGATCTTTAAATAAGTAAAAAAAGGATAGTTGGTGTAAAACAAAAATGGATTGTTCGTGTAAATGTTAAGCAAACATTCCGCGTTCCCTTCATTTAAAACAAAACGTCAACACAATTAGAATCGAAATAATAATTTATATGGTAATAATTTACAGATTGCATGATAATATGATGTAGTGATGTTGAAATTAAAACCGAAAGCTCAATATATATATATATATATGTGTGTGTGTGTGTGTAAGATAAAAAATATGAAAGCAAACTTCGAATTTTAATTGGCTATAACCTCTTTCATTTTTTATTTAATTTGGGGACTTCCTCTATCTATCTTAAAAATAGCGCTATAAGTTTAAACTGCGTCATTCAAATAAATCATGCGATCTTACGTAATGCTTAATGCAGATGCCTCTTGCCCAGTTAAATAATTGTAATTTCAATAATAATTCAATTTCGGTTAAATACACAAAAAATAAAAAAATTAACTTTCACCTGTTCCAAAACGTTTGATCGCCCGTAACTTAAACTAAAATCATGGGTTACTGAAAATGACTAATTCAAAATTTTAACAAAATGAATATAATCATTCTTAAATTTGTTACATCGGTGTAATCATTTTTCTTCTTTCTTGAGGTTCTGTTAACGCCTAGATGCAATACTTTTAAAGAACTTCCATATTTTTGTGTTTAATTAATTATGAACAAAAATGTTGTGACAAATTTTAAAAAATTGTTTTGCACATTTAATCAAAGTCATGCAATTCAAAATAAATTTCAAATATATATAGTATTATAAATATAATGAATGAATATGAATAAGAAATATATTGAATATTTAAAATACGTATATTATATCGTCCGAATATTTACCCATATTTTGTACGACATAGTATAAAAGGTATAAAGTAATGACGGAGGAGAATCATTGCCTCTGAATGTAGAATTCTAGGTAATAAGCGAATATGTCACTCCACTTTCCTTCCAATATCTTCCGATCTACATGATTGAGATTATATTAATTTTATTTAAATTTCTGTTTTAAAGTTTTTATTTAATATTTTAGTATCATTTTAGCAGCTAAACATTTTACCGGCACTAATTTTAGTAGCCACTATTCATAGTAGTAAACTTATCAGCTTTGGAAAATATGCCTTAAGATTACAAACGAATGTTTTTTAAACATTATTTCTCAATATATAATACGACTGGGCAAAATTTGTGGTTCTACGATTATTAGCTTAATCTTTAAGGAAAGCTCTTTGAAATCGTAGAGTCATTAGGTTCATTTAAAACAGGAGACAGGAAAATGAACAATGCCCTCACTGAGACTCGAACCTGCACCTCCCGAATACGCTCAGAATGTTCTACCATTACACCGCGAAGGCATGCTGGAAGGAGGAAGAAAATACCTTATATATGCTCCTCCCTTTAAAAGCTTACTAGGGATTAGGGGACTCAGTCGCCAAATCCTGGTGGTGACGAATTATTGTCTACCACCTTTTATTTCGGGCCCCTATTGTAGAGTCATAAGGTTGTTTTGAAGCAGAAGACGTGAAAATGTTCAATATGCTTGCCGGGAGCATAATTCATAAGTGCACATCAGTATCGCCACTGAGAGAGGGGTTTCAAAAATGGACCAATGAGCTTTTATTGTTTTTGTGACTCTGAATCTTTGAAATTGTGCATAAATTAGCTTCAAATATTATGCATTTACTATCGCCTATGGATTAAATGAATTCAAATGTATAATTTTTTTATTGAGCTGAGAATAACTGGAAATGTTAAAATGGATCTAGTATTTTCTTATCCCAATGCCTGCATTCCTTTGATTTTCAAAGTGTAAGATTCAAAATAGATTTTTGAATGATCTGATTATACCTATTGTTAATATTAAAAGTTATGCATAAATAAATTAAATATATTCCTCTTGAATGTGGTACATTCATTCTGTTTAAAGAGTATATTTCTTGTACAGGAAACACATTTAAGAGGAAAATGTTATTAATGCGAAATTTAACACACTATTTATGTAGGAATGTAAATTAGGAAAGTTCACTTTGAATAAAACTAGTTCGGCTATTATCATATAACATCCACCAGAGTCGTCTGCCTGTTTGTGAGATCTTATTTCGCAACGCGCAGCTCGCATTTCGTTTTTGTGTTCTTGAAGACGCTAACTGTAATTTTCACGCTTTGCCTTTTTGCCGTGTTGTGTTTTAAAGTTGAAATCGCTGAATAAAAGTTGAACTACAGTCCACTCGCATTGGTGTATTCTTATGTTTATTAATTTAAATTTAAGATACCGCTATGCTATATTATTTTGTTCCGTTGAGCCGAAGATTCGAGAAAAAGACGCGCATGTGAAAAAGAATTCTACGTCTTCATGATGATGTTGACAATACACTTTCGGTTTAGAATTCTCAAGGTACCCAATGGATACAGTGTACGAGGTGAGTGAAAAACGCTAACGCATTTTAAGTGCATTTGACATTTCTTTATTGCTGCTTTATTGTGATTAAAGTATTAGTAAAATCTAGAATTCAGAATCTTTTCAAAATTTCAGATACAGAAAAAAAACGAAAGAGAGTTTTGAAAACACAGTTAACGAAATTCATCGAGAAAATAGGTTATGATAACTTAGATAATGCTGAAGCTGAATTAATCTTAGAAAAATTTTAAATCTTTAAGAAGATTTCAAATCTCTGTTTAGCGAAATTTATACAAATTGTGATGATGATAATATAGACACTTTCGTTGAGGAAGAACGGTTGATCTTAGAGAAAATTGAGGAGGTTCACTTAAAAATTATTCGTAAGTTAAAGATTTACAAGGTCGTAAACGCAAATGGCGACAAACCTGACGTACCTGAATCAATCTCTGGAAGTTTAAAGTTAGCAAAATTATCTTTACCCACATTTAGCGGAAATTTAACAGAATGAGTAACATTTAAAGATTTATTTAACACTAGTGTTCGTAACAATCCAAATCTTTCTGGAGCTCAAAAATTACAATATTTAAAGAGTTCTTTGAAACATGATGCTTATCGCATTATTCAGTCAATCCCCATAGCTGATCAAAATTTCAGTATTGCTTGAAGTTTACTAGAAGCGAGATTTTCTAATAAAAGAGAACAAATATTTGCTTTTATTAAAAGAATTCTTAACTTTTCACAAATACAAACGGAATCTGCATCCTCGATATTAAATTTATTAGATAATGTAAACGAAATAACTGGCTCATTGGAAATATTAAATCAAAGGATAGATAATATTAGTGATACTTTTTTTATGTATATTATTTTGCAAAAACTTGATGTTTCGACAAATATGTGGTGGGAGCGTCAATTAAAAAAAGACGAAATACCAAATTTGAATGACTTGATAGAATTTTTGAAGAATTACGCTAGAACATTACAGAACAGTAAACCTTTAATTAGCAAAACGTATAAATCAGATAAACCAGTGTACAATAGGGTTACTTCTCTGATTACTAATTCTACTTGCTTATTTTGTAAAGAAGATCATTTTTTACACAAGTGTTCTAATTTTTTTAAACTTACCAGTGCAAAAACGAATAGAGTTTTTTAAGACTAATAAACTTTGTTTTAATTGCTTGTCTAATGTCCATAAAGTTAGAATGCGTAAGAGTGCAAATACTTGTAAACATTGTTTTAAGCATCATCATAGCATTTTGCATTTAGAAAATAATTTCAAACCAAAAATTGCATCTAATTTCACTCCACCGGAAGCACAAGTGTTCGTTCCGAAATCGAAATTAAAACAGAAAACAACTTAAGTAAGGTTTCTCCAACTGTTTGTGCAAACAACTATGAAAATCACCATTTTGTAGCTCATGCTGAGGGTAAACGTAGTCATGTACTTTTGTGTACTGCTTTAATTAAAGTTCAAAACTCAAATGAATTCATAAATTGTAGATGTTTACTAGATTCAGGTAGTGAAAAATCATTCATTCTTCGAGAAACAGCTATCAATTTAGGATACTGAGCATAAAGGATTCGAAGATATTAGTGTCATGCTTAGGTACTTTCAATACAACTACTACTGGAGAAGTTAACTTGTTGTTTACATCACATTTTAATACTAGTTACAGAATTTCTACGTCCGTTACGTAATAGACAAAATTACAGGAAACATTCCAAGTGTAACATTACCTTTGAATTTATATAAAAGCTTCCAAGATTTAACTTTAGCAGATACTACATTTCATGAATCGGGAGAAATTGATATTTTGCTGGCAGTTAACGTATTCCTTTCTTTAATCAATAAAGAGGTAATAAAAAGGGGCAAAAATCTTCCATTTGCATTTTGCTTTTAGTTAGGATGGGTAATTGCTGGAACTACACATTTTGAATTCCGAAACAATGAGCAAGTTTCAGTCAATAAGCTAAACGTAAATACTGAGGAATTAGTTAAATCATTTTAGGATTTGGAACAAATTCCCACATCGAAACCTTTAACTAAAGAGGAAAGATGAGAAAACCATTTCGTGGAAAATCACGTCCGTAGTGAAAATGGTCGTTACTCAGTAAAATTGGCATTCAAACCTAAAAGAAATGAATTAGGTAATTCCAGACCATCAGCCTTGCGCAACTCTTTTAGTCTGTAACAAAAGCTAATAAAAACTCCTGAAGTATATCAACAATATAAAGCCTTCCTGTCCGAATATTTATGACATGGACACATGGAAGAATTATCCGATGATAATCTAGATAAAGTAAATGAGCATTATTACATACCTCATTATCACGTGTTAAAGGAATCGAGTCTTACCACAAAACTGCGCGTCGTTGTCGTTTTCAATTGCTAGTGCCAAAACTACATCAGGTATATCGCTTAATGACATGCTAATGAATGGTCCCAAAGTACAAGACGACTTATTTACTATTCTTTTGAGGTTTAGATTCTATCCCATAGCCATTACTAGCGACTTATTGAAAATGTATCGACAAGTTCAAATTCATGATGAAGATCGCGATTACCAAAAAATATTGCGGAGAGATGATCCATTGAAGCCGATGAAAACTTATAGGTTGTGCACATTTACGTACGGCACTATTCGGCTTCATACCTGGCTACTCGCGTACTCAAACAACTAACAATTGATGAAGGAGCTAAATTCCCAAACGCAGCTGAGATAATATTGCATAATTCTTATATTGATGATGTCCTATTTGGTTCAAACACAGTAAAGAACGCAGTAGAATTAATTTCACAACTAAGTGAACTTTTACAAAAAAAAAATGGCTTTCAATTGCATAAATGATGTACAAATGATCTATTTTGTTACCCAAGAAACATCACATAACCCAGATTATAGTGAATCATTTCCATGAATCCCATCTTCATGCTGGCCCCCTGCTATTGCTATCGGCAATATTAATAAGAGAATATTGGATAATCCACGCTAGGTCAGTTATAAGACAACAGATTTTGAAATGTGAGAAATGTTATCGTGTACGAGCTAAAACATCTACCCAGATATTGTCTGACTTACCATCATCTAGAGTCGTTCCGTCAAAGGTTTTCTCCAAGGTTGGAATTGACTATGCCGGGCCATTCTAAGTGAACTCCGAGGTCGAGGAGTAAAACCAATGAAATGCTACATTAGTGTATTCGTGTGTTTTACTACAAGAGCTATACATATTGAATTGGTAGGTAATCTAACATCAGAATAATTTAGTGTCGCTTTGAAGCGCTTTGTATCTCGAAGAGGAAAAACCAATGGAAGTTTTTCTTAGCTCAGATAATATTGTGTTTATCGTGAAGCTCAAAACTGCTAATGGAGTTTTCGAAAGGCCTGTTCCCAAACTTAGTGTTTTGCCTATCAGTGCATAAGTTTTTCTTTTTTTTCCTAAAGCATTACAACTTTGTAATTTGCTTTAAATATAATTAAGTTCCTGAATTGTATCAATATTTATCAATATTTATCAAGTGCATCTGTTTTGAGAGTAATTTAGTTTCATTTCATAATTTCATATTATGTTTTCTTGTGAATATTTTAATGACACTTTTTTGCATAATTTAATATTGTTATGACAATTTTATTTTGCAAAAGGTATTTAGATTTGAAAAGATGTTTCAGCGCCGAGTGGAATGTTTTGGCCACCAGAGTCGTCTGCCTGTCTGTGAGATCTTATTCCGCAACGCGCAGTTTGCATGCGCAGCTCGTATTTTGTTTTTGCATTCTTGCAAATGCTAACTGTAACTTTCATGCTTTGCCTTTTTGCTGTGTTGTGTTCTAAAGTTGAAATCGCTGAATAAAAGTTAAACTACAGTCCACTCGCATTGATGTATTCTTATGTTTATTAATTTAAATTTAAGATACCGCTACGCTACATCCTTTTCATATACAATGCTAAGATTTCTTCTATCAATATATATAATTATGCTTATACTTGATGTAACTTCACACTGAAAATTTTCACAAGAGATCCATGATGCTTTAATTATTTTGTACAAGAATTTCGTAGCAAAACAATTAAATCACCTTGCTTCAAGCGCACAAACGTTATATAAATAACAGAAATATTACTGGAAGCCCATTGGTCCACTCTCAAGCCCATTGGTGCCAAGTCACTCCCTCGGTGGCGATACAGATGTGCACTTACGAAATATGCTCGCTGGGATTCGAATCTTGGATCTCTCGAATACGTGTTGGGTATGCTTCCAATTTACCGCAAAATCATGCGCAACCGAGGAAGAAAGTAACTTATATACTCCGCCTTTTAAAGGACGACTGAGAATTAAGGAACTCAGTCGCCAAATAATGGTGGTGACAAATTATTGTCCACCACCTGTTTAGTTTGAGCGCGTTTATGGAGACATTAGGTTATTTTAAAGCAGGGGACATGAAAAAGCTCTTGCCGGGACTCAAACCTATACCTCTCGAATACGCGCCGAATGTGCTACCGTATCGTTACACCACGAAGACATGCTGGAAGGAGGAAGAAAGTAACCGTAAAATATTGATTTGAGATTAAAATTTTAAAATATATATTACATTTTGAAAAACCATAGTCAGAATCTAATGTTTAGAAATATATATTCGAAGTATTGTATTATCATCATAAGTGTATATGCGTGCAATATTTCAAGAAAATCGGTTTGATTAAAAATTGATTAATGATATCGTCCAGAAAAATAACCATTTAACTAACAGAGAAATTAACTAGATAAAATGATAAAAATACAGCAAATTAAAATAACGAAGAAAATAATTGCAATTTAATCAATAAGTTAGGAAACTGTTCACATTTTTAATTGAAAGCTGCACCGTATAACGCCTTTGTATATGTAACATTATTTGACATAATCTCATTATTTTTATTGACTGAATTTAAGGCTATAGATTAATATTTTTAGTTAGTGAAAATTTAATAATCTAGAAGCAATAAAATTTTTAAAAACCTGAGAATTGTTCAGTACCTCAAACAGGCTTTGCTCCACCCTATGGGATAATCTTCATACTATCAACATGTCCTAAGTTTCTGCTTATAAAAATGGATTGTTTTACTTTAACGTTTTGACTAAACACATAAGAAACTTAGAACTCATATAAGTGAGAGAAGGATAAAGGAATATATGATAAAATCATTCAACATAATCTACCAGTTAACACATACATAACCATAACACAATTTACAAAAAGATAAAAATATCAACATACCTATGTAAACTTTGCGTATAAAAGCATAAAAGTTTTACAGTGCTTAAATGAAAGAAGAAAAAATGTACTCTGCTATAAAAGCAGCCAAAGTTATTTACAAAAATCGCAAAAAGTCAAAATTTGGAAAAACATGATAGTAAAATTCGGAATGAAAAAACAAACTACTAGTAGAATTTATTTTCAAAGTAATTAAACACCACAAATATTTAAATATTTAGTAGTTTATTTAACTTACTACATTAATACACTCTTTTTTTTGGTGTAGAACACTTTAAAAGTTCTAGAAATACATATGAAAGACAGATAAATTCTTAGGAATTCAACTCCATACGAGCATTAGATATTGTTAATAAGTAACTAAGTGTGTGATATCTGCAATGACTGAATGATTATGGAAAGGTATTTAGAAGGGTAAAAATGTACTTGTAAATCTCTTTCAAAGTAGTAATTTAAGAGTATAAGAACTGTGAAACTAAAACTTTTCCGTTGGGATTTAATACTATTTTTTTATTTTGTCCATTAATTTATTGATTACTGCAAAATGGCGTTCAATTCCTTAAGGACTCAAGAGTAAGGAAGTCGATGAGAGTTTATCAGAAAGGAGCTATTCGTTATGATTTTGAGGATGTAGTAGGCCCTTTCCTCCAACGTCTTTTTACAAAACTCATTGAGATTCGGTTACTGAATTGATCGCCTAAGGCTCTAAGGTAATTTCTTTTCTTGTTGAGATAGAATTATTTCATTGAATCTCTTTGAGTTGGAGAGACTAATAGAATATTTATAAAGATTGTTTGCGATGGACTGGTTCCTTTTTAATTAAACCAGTATTACCAAACCGAATCTGGAGAGGTTCATTCTAAAGAGAGGTTTATTTATTCTGTCTTAAAGAAGAACTTATAATTGTTGCTTCCAAAATCCAGTTACTCTAGCTTGCAGTAAGTAAGACAATAGCGTAAAAATATCTTTTGTTTACCTTCAATGTGTTAACGGAAATTCGAAAACATGTTCTAGATCTCTATATTAATGAAGCGCGTATTATGGTTTCAAAAGAATTTTGTGAAGGAAATTTGAAGCTGTTTTCTGAATGCAGTGTACATCTTTGTATTATACAAATTCTGTATGTTTAAAATAAATGGAACTCGTACACATTATTCAATAAAGCAAATATTTTCCTTCGTTTGCTTATTAATATTTGGTTTTAAGCAAATACGGACAAGTATTTTTCACCTCAAATTAAACTCATTTTCAGATTACATTTCATCGAATTCGAAATTTCCAAGACAAAACTTGTAATGCGGGATTCAGGAAAAATATTCATACCTGAAAAATCAAAAGTTTCCATAACTTTTGATTTTTCTTAAGATAACAGTATTTTTCCCACCTCCTCACAGGCTTATTAGTGTACTTTAAACTCGTTTGTTTTTAACTATGAATCAGTCTCGAAACATAATCTAACTAATTAAAAAACAATAGTCCTCAACAGGCGATGGCAGAAAATCTGCAATTCTGAAATCAGCTGTCTCAGATCTATGAAAACAAAAAAACAATTCACATCTGCAAGCTACAAAAATTAGAGTCATTAGGTGAAGCACCATTTTGCACTTTCAGTCAGGTTAGTCTGGAAATTCTTACCGTAAAAAAAAAAGGTCCAATAAAGTCATTTCAATATGTGAATAAATCATCACACGAACTAAAACTATTTACAAATTTATTTACAACATCAGCTCTTTTAAATTACTAACAAAACGAGAGTTCAAAATCATTATTATCAACTCAGTCGGTTCTTGAAACAGTTCTCCAAGAACAGAATGCAACAGAGTTGCCACAAAAGTATGTAAAATCAAGCATTCACTTCAGTGCTAAATAACGGTCAAATCGGGAGTCAGAACATTAGAATTGTCAAAAGAGGAAAAATGTGCAGTGCCTTCGCCAGGATTCAAACTTCAGACCTCCCGATTTGTAGCCGAACATGTTTTGAATTACGCCATGAAGACACAAGGTAAAGAGAAAAGACCTTATATTAATCTTAAATTATCCACCACTTAAAAGCTGACTGCGGAGCCAGGGACACAATCGACAAATCCGGATAGTGGCGAGTTATAGTGACGATATTTTAGTCCTGATAGTGATGATATTTTAGTTCTGATAGTGAAGATATTTTAATCCTGATAGTGACGATGTTTTAGTCCTGAGAGTGACGATACTTTAGTTGGGCGCTATTGTACAGTTATGAGGTTTGTTGAAGCATATAAGATAAAAAGTGTGGAATACCCTAACCAAGGTTCAAATTCCGGACCTCTCAATCTTAGCCGGACATGCTTCCAATTACGTCACAAAGGCAGGCTGTAAGAAGGGAGAAAATAACATACAAAATTACGCAGTCTAACATCCAGTCGTTTAATAAGTGGAAACTTTTTAAGGAAATGTCTTTAACACTAGTTCATTAAACCACTCAAAATCTGCGAATCCAGTTTGATGACGGGGTATGATTTTCGACTCTTCAAGTCAGAGCCGAGTATGACTTTTAGTAAGTTCAAGTAAACTAAATTTGTTGCCAATTTGAAATTTTTACGATATTCATAAAAACTTTTTCGTGTCATCAGCGTTGCAGTCTAAAGATCGTGCTACGTTTTAGTGAAGTCTGTCACCTATTTTACCTCATAAGTTTATTTCATTTTCAGATTTGGCTATGATATTATAGAATTAGTTTTTTCAAAAGTAATAATGCTTTATCCAAAATTGTTGCTTTACATTTTTTCAGTTATTCTGCTAACTGTAAAAATATGACCTAATATGTAGGTGATCATAAAATATTTGCCTTCGACTACTAAAAATTCAATTATATCTTAAAAAAAGAGGTAAAATAATCGATAATAAAATTAAGAGAATTTCTTTTTAATTACTTTTAGGTACTGAGTGTAGAAATTCTGCCAGTCAATGAAAGGGTTTTGTGTAAAATCTATCAAATAACTTCAAAATCTAATAATAAAAACATAAAACTTCATACTGGAATTCCATCCTGGACCACATTTCCGCATCAAGTAAACGATAACTCTGAAATTAAAGATATTTTCTAAATGCTGACAGGTCGATGTAGTTACAGAGATTTTTGTGTATTAGCAAGCATCAAGGCATCATTACATTAATAGTACCAACATTTTTACTAGCAATAAATTTATTTTAATACACGTAGAGTATGGTAACTGGAATGGTAACTGTTAAACGATCATTTCCGTAAATATGGATATGTATTGCTAAACTTATTAGTTTAGAATTTCTTGCGCTTTGCGCTTGTTCTCTAAGTGGCATCAACCCGAGTAGAGCAGTTTGTCCTTGATGTTGACTTGCGTACGTATTTACTCGCGGTTTCCTGCCATTTTGTGAGACGCAACTACGAAGAATAAAATGTTGTTCGAATTTTTGCTTATTTTTAAGAAACACTCCAGATACAAATCTTGTTGTTCTTTCACAAGCCTTTAAACCTTATATTTTGAATAAGTCAAGTGTATAAAGGGTCTCCTAGATTCAAAAATTGCGGCCTATCAGATGAAAACTGCTAAGATTTAGACATTTTACGAAATAAAAATAATAGCTTCTTTTTAATTTTTTTATTTAGAAATAATGTCATAAAAATAAGCCTCTGAATGAATAGCAGTTTTAAAATCGTTTAAATGACAAGAAGAGCCTCGAAAATACTAGAAATCGAGTCAATTTTAAAACTAAAATATTTTTATATTGCTGTGTCATATGATGTCCCAAATACAATAAAATAAAAGTATAATTTTTAAATGTAATAGCACAAATTAAAAAATCTGATGTGGACACCACATAGCTTTCTTGTACGGCCTATCAAATTATACACATTTTTTGCTGCATTTGAATTAAACTTATTTTCTCAAATTATTCCAACTTAATCAATCGATTCCGCAAAGCAACTTGAAAATGACATCAGAAGTAGCAAATTTTAAAATTAAACATCCCAGTAATTTTTGTCGTACGAAAGTCAACTTCTTACGCATTTATTTTTTCATAATAAGACATTCCCAAATATAAATAGAAATGACACAGCCCATTAGAAGTTAGATTTCGTTATTTGTCTAAAAAAACTTTAATTTGACATTGGCAAAACATGAATATTTTCGTCATTTAAAACACTTCTGTAATTGGAATTATGCTACGACCAGTTTGTGAAAATAAAGGCCGAGTAAGGACTTTTAAACTGAGTAAATTGATGGGTATATATGTGTATACTTTTCGTATTGCCAATTGCAATACAAAAGAGAGGTGCACAACTAGATGTTACAGCAGACCCATATACAAAATTTCAATGTTCTACGACTAATCGTGTTTTATTTATGCGAGATATGTACCTATGTAGAGATATCACGAAAAAATTCGTTTTGCAATCCGTTTTGGAATAAGCAGTCCTTTATTCTGTCAGAACATACAGATATCATCCAAAAAATAGTTAAAATATATATAATCGTTGAAATCTCATGACCAAAATTTTTCGAAATTACGATACTTCCTTTACTTCGTAAAAGGAACTTATTTTCTCAAATTATTCCAAGATAAACGAGTTGCCCTCAACCTGAAACTGTCCACAACAAAAGGTGTCATTCATGTTATAATGTATTTTCTCCTTATTTTCCGTGTGCCTTTGTGTTTTAATCGGATGTATACTCGATGCATATTCAAGAAGTCCAGGGTTCGAGCACCGGTGAAGGTACTGCACATTTTCACGTCTCCTGTTCCAAAATAAACTAATGACTCTAGAAAGTCTTTGATTTGCATTTTCAACATACCAGCTGAGTAAGTATTTGCATAACTTCATTGAGGAAGTGGTGCATATATTTACAGAATATGATTTAAAGGAAGAAGGAAATTTCATTGGTCATACTTTTTAAACAATTGATAGAACGTTTAAAAAGTTCATAACAGCGGAGTAACAGAATTAAATAGAGGTTCATATTTTGAAGAAAATTATTCTGGAATTTTTGTATTGACCACAGAAATAAGAGTCTGATGACAAAAATGGTCTGAATATAAGAACCTAATATCAGGAGCACTGAGAATCTTTAAGAGGGGATATGGTCGCATATAAAACATATTCAGTAGTTGTGCAGAAGTCGACAACTCAAGCATATTCTTAAGCACTTCTAAAAAATTTTGTAAAAAAAAATTTTTTTCTTTTTCTGTAACATTGCATTTATATGACCTCAGTTTGAATGATTAAACCTTATTAACTACATAATTAACTAATCTTTAAATAATTAATTAATCTTTCCTTTTTCTTATGAAATTCCATCTTCGCATTAAATAAAAGTTTAACTAAACTTCAGTAACATAAATAAAAGGTAAAACTTAAGTAAGTGGTTTACTAATATCTGTGTTTTATAGTAGAACTAAAAATCAGCAAATTTTAGCTACCGATAATTGATAATCAAATACTTAAGTAAGTGCAGTACACAAACTAACTCTTAACGACTAAGTAACACGACTCCAGCTAGCGTGGATTCTAGCCTTGCTCGCTACCAAATACAAAATTAACTTACTTAATACACAGGTCGACTAAGCAGTTGTCTCAGGATAAGCCTCTACATTGTCTGGTTGCCACAACACTCTCTGAAACTACAAATTTACTTGCTGTTTAAATTCCACCTAATTTGCAATCTGATAACGGATGACCGAAGAATTATTGTGTGAGCTAAAATAAACTTTAAAAGCTCCTCTGAATGGTTATTGGATATGTTAAGGCAAAACGAATCAGCGTAATTTTAAGAATGGTTTTATCAGGCTCATAACATTAAAATCAGAAATTATGAAAATTAAATGATGCAAATAATAAAATTGCTTTCATATTTGTGCAACAAATCCTCAATAGCATAAGATACCTACAAAATTTATTATTTTTAATATATTTTCTACTTTTAGGCAAGCATTTATTTATTTATGTGTTATTGTGTTTTTCTCCAAAACCGTTTCCCAATTTCTCCCGCTTTAGGTTCTAAATCCGAGTTGCTGACTTTATTACTGTAACATTTCAGATGTTTCAGAAAGTATTTGTAGCGCCCAACAGTGCGTTTCAACACATGTTTCAATAAAATGCCAAACCTAACGGCCAATAAAATTAAGGTATTTCTTCCAGGAATTGCCAGTATATCTCTCGAGCAAACGCAAAACAATAAATAGTTCTTTATTCCTAATATCTCTCTACGTGTAGGTCAAATGAAATATCTTCCCGCCTGATAATTCTCCATTTCCTCAACGGAATTACAAAAAAATATTCCATGATATTATTTTGTTTCGGAAATATCCTGATCCCCACAAGATTGATGCACCTGGGGATCATCAGATGTAATATTATTTAACTTGTTACAAGATATTTTTATCTTATTTATATTTTACGTTTTATATTTGATACTTATATTAATTGCAAGAATAAGATAAAATGGTATATAGTAATAGTTAAATAACCGTAACCAGTTTAAAATATCATCATTAGTTTATGGGTTTGATAAGCATTCGAATTCTGACGACGTTATTTTTATAGGTCATTTCTACAAATTTTACAAATTGTACATTGTACAAATCTCCTACAACGTCTTTAGGTATATATTAATATATTAACATTGTGAAATCTTTTAATTTCCTATACCTAAAATTCTGTTCCAGAATTCTCCCTTGCATCAGAGATAAAATTAATTGATTATAGCAAAGCTTACGAAGGTTATCTGCCTAAACAAAAGGATAATCTTGTGAAGGACTTTCTAACGGAAAGTGGCTCGTATTCACGTTACATATGAGAAAAACCAACCATACGTTCAACAGCTTTGCCTGGGGAACAAAAGGGGTTGAATTGCCAGTATTCATGATTGAGTCAAGTAGATGCTGTGAAGAAATAGAAATCAATCAAATGTCATGTTATTTAACCAGTAGTCGATTTTCTCTAGTGTCGATTATCAAAGCGTTTAATTTTATTTTGGCATAGTTCGTTAGATCCATGTAACAGTCAACGGAGGCAGCTCGCATGCCGATAACCCTGGACTAGAATCTTACACATGGTTTGAACTTGTGATGTGTAGGGGCGCCTAAAATCTGCTAATAAATATTTTCTAGGTTGATTAGGAAAAATGAGTACGAAAACATTGGTTACTGTCCATCGTTTAATTATGAATCAGACTTTATCTGATAGTTAAGAGCTTAAGGCTATGGTTTGCAAAGTTTGGTATCTTCTTTGCAATCATGAACTGGAACTAAACTGTATATAGACTGGCAGTGAATTATAGTTAAGTCTATAACAAAAACTGAGCCTTGAAAAAGGGTCTAAAAGACATTTCATTAAAACTAAAGAAGAACAGAAGGCACAGTTGCGGCTTACAACTCAGCCAGCACTTACGGTGAGATAACATAAAATTACAATAAGTTCAAATCTAAAATTTTAATTTAAATAAGCTGGTAACCGAAGTCTACACGAATCAATTTAACATGAAGTTGTCTCAAAACTTATCAGCAATTATAATGCAATGCCGAAGACTACAAATCTTATCTCAACTAGCAACCTAGTAACGTGGCCTAGAGAGACAGAACACGTTCGGTCTTACAATCTAAAAAACCTCATTCTAAATACACGAGGTCTAATTTGCATTCTGGCGTGGAAAGGGAAAGAAGAAGTGACGGTAAAGGTCTAAATCTAATAACTGGTTAATTAAAATAATAAAAACCCTACAAATTATATAGCATAGTCCAAGTGCCCGTGTGCTGCTGTCATGCATTCTCTCTTCATATGCCCCGCGAATTCTGTCGTATAGTCTTTAGAAAATGCTATGAAAGAAGAAATGAAGCCTTCTTATACTCACTACATATTCACTTTTTTTGAAGCTCTCCTTTTTCATCTAATTGGTGATCAAAGTTGTCTTTGTCAATATCGAAACATTATGGTTGTCATTTCTGAAATGAGAAAGGACGTAAGTGAAATAAAATGAGAGACATAAAAACTTAATTTTAAAAGTTGAGTTGTCCGGAAACAAAAATAATTGGGTAACATAATAGTGATTAAAATATCTGACACCTATAACAAAGTATAATCTTATCTAAAGCATAACGACATTAATGAGATTAAGTAAAGAATATTAAACACCAATGTAGTACAAAATTCTAAACAAATTTTTAGATAAGTGAGAATGCTTTTAGTTCAAGTGACAGTTATAGAATGGCAGTACCTGTTTACCTATAATATCTATGTGTCTTGTTATAAGGTATGTTCTCCCTCCTTTCTACATGCCTTCATGGTGTAACAGCAGCACACTCAGCGTGTATTCAAGAGGTACAGGTTCGAGTCCCGGAGATGGCATTGCTCATTTTTCGTGTTTCCTACTTCAAAACTCCTAATGACTCAACAGTAGCGCCTGAACTAATAAGGTAGGGAATGTTACTACCAGGATTTGAAGACTGGGTCTCCTAATCCGTAGTCATATTTTAAAAGGGGGAGTATATAAGGTATTTTCACCCTCCTTTCTGCATGCCTTCGTGGTGTAACGGTAGCACACTCGGCGCGTATTTGAGAGGTGAAACTCATTCGGGAGGCCATGATGCTTGCATTATGATTGTCAGATGAATGTTTGTTAATGTGAATCTTGTTTCAATGTGTTCCTTTTCATAAGTGACATTAAGTGTTGTTCATACAAATACTACATACTACTGAATATGAAAATAAAGTGCAATACAAATTCACGGGTTTTGGTAAAACAAGCAGGCAGACATTTTCAATATCCGGGAATGCCAGAAATATTTTCGCCTATTTGATTTACTGAATTTTTGCTTTAGAGCTGAGTTCGATTGAATTTATGTTATTTCCATCTTTTAATGGAGTAGTACTTTCTCAACGTCCGTTGAAAAAGTATTTTTATAAAGATACCATCCCAAAAATCCTTTTCAGCACCAGTGCTTTTATATACGACTCTATTCTAAGGTGGAATTTCTGTTTTTATTAATATATTACAATTATATACATTTTTGTTTTTTCTCGAAGTGAGCCGCAGAATGTGTGTGTGTGTGATTATGGCAAAGCCTCGAGGGCTATCTGCCTAAGGGGAGGGAGGTCTTCGTGGAAGACATTCTAAGGGAACTGGCTGCTATACACGTTACACATGGGGAAAACCATGAAAACGCCAATGCAGCCAGCCCGTTCCCGGGATTCGAACCTCGGACCGAACTACCAGTGTTCAGCGACTTAACCGCTCGGCCGCTGGTGGGCTCGAAGTGGGCCGCAAAAAAAAAAAAAAAAAAAAAAAAATGAGTTAAGGGTCGTGAGATTAACATGCCGGATCTAGATTATTATTTACTTAGAGATGATAGTTTGCATCGATTAAAATTATGATAGCAGTCTTGCTGGAAATATAACATTTTCAAATGCTCAACCTTATTTTTTCTAAAGGATATAATTCATACTATAGAACGTTACTTTGAAAAATACTCCAAAAATTCGTGCATTGGGATGTATGAATTCGCATTTTAGGATAATGTGAACTTTCAATTTTGCATACTCTGGAATAAATGTGAACTTTCATCTTTACTTTCCTTTTACATGATTGCTCTATCCAAGTTGATGATAAAATTTAAATCAATTTCTTTCTTCTTTGCAGTTCTTTACATGCAAAAGCGAAGTCATTCTATGCGTAACACATGCGTAATTTTTCAGATTCGGGCTGCAGCGAATTATGAACCTCAGATCAGTGTAAGTTTCTTTCCTTGGCTTTTCTATGATATTTTAAATGTAAAATATTCACGTGTCTTTCAGAAAATACTAATACTCAAAAATTCGTCCAAGGAAATGAGCTCTTTTGAAGGATGTGATTTCTTGTTACCAAATGGCGGCAACACTCCATTTGCGTCAGAGTTATTTCAGTGCAATCATGATTTGTACTTTTCGAAATGCTTTCCTAAATAAACGCACGCATTAAAGTTCCTGTATAATTTTTCGTTAACAGTAGATGAACAACAACCTCGATGATGTACATCAAAAGCATTTTAAATTAAGCTTAGCGTAAATAGTTGGAAACTATACTACGGAATATAAAGTATTTGTATTCTTAACCGACAAAGATAAAAGGTAGCAAGGTTAAAACACTCTTTGTTGTAAAGATGAATGCAAACACTTAAACCTATGCCAAATAGAACCCATTAACGTTATGAGAAGAGATAAAATACTCAAAACCGTCCATGCAGCAGTTTATTTGTATCAGTCTGTTGTTATTTAAGCTGATCGCGAGTTTGACCTTGTAATATATACTTAAATCTCAATAGCTACTATGTTGTGAACATTAAAATGGTTGAACATTAAAATGGTGTTAAAGAGTAGAAATAATAACATGTGATGTTGTGAACATTAAAATGGTGCTAAAGACTAGAAATAATAACAGAATAAAATGAAACATTATCTCCATTTTAAAAGAGAATTTTTGATAAATACTTACATTTTTTCCTCTTTTTTCGGAACTTTAATTTCCATGAGGTCTATTTGTTTAATATGAAATTCAGGTGCTTAGGTTGTCAGTTATGAATACCTTCATAAATCAACAGAAACTCAATCTATCATTTTCCAGCAGAACTGAGGGAAATAATAATAAATGCGGGAAAATAAAAAATCCGAGAAACTGTTATACATTGCGAGTAATTATATAGTTAACTGAGTTTTTTGTATTACTTGTACTTTTACTTCTCCTTCTATTATCGCCCACCAGCGGCCGAGCGGTAAAGTCGCTGAACACTGGTAGTTCGGTCCGAGGTTCGAATCCCACGAACGGGCTGGCTGCATGGGCGTTTTCGTGGTTTTCCCCATGTGTAACGTGTATATTAGCCAGTTTCCCTTAGAAAGTCCTTCACGAAGGTATCCCCCACCTTAGGCAGATAGCCGTCGAAGTTTAACCATAATCACACACTCACACCTTCTGTTATCTCTCCTCAGAATTCGAAGTAGTTAAAATACAAATAAGAGCAGCGTGAGAGTGCTTTTGGCGACTATTCTGATCATAACTCTTTTACACTTCCTTGCTGCTTAAATTAAGTAATTGGCTTCATCAAGCTGTGGTTGCTTTGTAAATACTTTTACCCGAAACAAGGCTTCGTTACGTGCGTAATATTATTTTTTATTTCTTATTTATTTGATCTGTTCTGAATTTCTCTCAAAGAACGGAGCTGATTTCTGTTATACTTTTATGTAACTATCTAGTTCATGTATTAACAAATAAGTTTATTTTAAAACTTCACTTTGAGTTTTCATTACTGTAGTTAGAAATTAAGATGAGACAATAAGTCGTCTCACTGTCGTTACCATTCTGTTAGTTTGACATTTTAAAACAGTATATAGCCACTCAACTAACGTATTATAAGTATATAATAATATCTATTATTTACAATATGAATACATTACATTCAAGATCTAACTTTTAAAAACAGAAAGTTATACATTTTCTTTGCTTCTCGTCGAAAATTCGAATAACTTGAAAACACGACTTTTGTGACCGAAATGTTTTTCACACTGCGTCATTTCCACTTCACTCACAGAGAACCAACCGCCTAACATTTTTGTAAAGTTTCGTAAGTCTCAATCATTCCTAGAGCCATCTCTTGCGCATTTTATCTTCTTCCTCCATGTATCTTATAGATCACAAACTGAAAAAATAATCCAAAAATCCTAGAAACTCAACAGGAACAAAAAATTAAAAATAAAAATGATAAACTTATTACAACTTGCGAGGAAATAACATTCGGGAATGAAGCTAGTAACGTGAATTTGGAGCGGAGGGCTGTGTACGAAGCTTTACTGCCTTACTACGTTGCAAAAATAGTCCACTGAGAAAGTAACACAATATTAAACATGTACTTCGATTCATTCCCCCTCTTCCCCCCAAACAATCCATGCCGGAAATGGTGAGTCGGGAACGTGATTTACAAGTGATTAATGCGGTAAAACGATAGATTGGGAAACGATGTTTAAGAAAAAGTGTAATATTATTTCTATAATACTTATACAGCTGAGCAAAGTATTGCTGCTACATATATAGTGCTCAAAACCAAAGACTCAGTCTTGTGCTCCTTGACATGATAAAATTCGTGGGCTTGTTCGATTAGGTTACAATCACAACATAAAACGCTTCTTTTGAGACGAACAATGTCGAAGGATACATAACGTAAAACGAATATTACGGGCGTTAAAGATCGAAGTCCTGCTATGTATTTGTCCGTGTATACATAGCTAACATTCTAATAATAACTAAAGATATAAAGTTCTTTTACGTTAACTTCACCAATCATTTTATGATTTAGGTCTTTACTGTCACTTCTCCTTTCCTTTTCCCAACCAGAATGCAAATCATATTAAGAGTATTTCGGCTGAGGTTTTTCGGATTGTAAAACAGACAATGTTTCTGCCTCTCGAGGCTACGTTGCTAAGTAACTCATTTAAGCCTCTATTTGCGTTTTTGTTGCTGACATTTCAATTGTTACGCTGGGGAGACGTTTTGAGGCAATTTGACATTAAACCAATTCAGTAGTGCTTCGTTACTAGTCATAATTTTTAAATTTGAAATTGACTGTTACTTTAAGTTACCTCGCCACAAGTGGTGATTGACCTATAAGCCGGAGATGCGCGTTTTAAGTTCAAATTCTGATTTAATAAAAAGGTTTGTTAAATCTTTTTAAGACTTTGCAGTTAATTTTAGACACAACGACAATTCGCTTTATATCTGCATATAGTTTGGACTTGGTTTATGCTACTGAAGAAAACCAAACTCTGTATAGATTAATATAGGTAAACTAAGTTTTATAGGTAAAATAAGTTTATGTAGGTAAACTCTCGGTAGCATAAACCAAGTCCAAACTCCATATAGAGATTGATAGAGTTGTAAAATGTTTTCTACTTCCTTACAACTTGCCTTTGTAACTGGAGCATGTAATTGGAAAGCACGTCCGGCTAGCAGTGGGAATGTCCGGAGTTCGAATCCTGGCGAGGGCATTTTTAAAGGATTCGAAAATAACTATGGATTTAATATGAAAAAACACTTTAATTTCAGATATTTCCAAAAATTTTAGAAGCAGTTATTCTTACAGAAACGATAGAACTTATTTTCAAAACATAAACTTAAACAGAGTTGAGTTGTAGCTTGTCTTACTCAAACAACCTCCCACCTTGCAATTTGTAAGATACCTACAAATTGCAACAAAAGTTATAAATCAAGTCTATTGGGAATTTTAACACGTCGACTAGCTCTAGTAACAAAATCTGGGATTTTGGGTGATGAATCATCATCTTCACTGGAATCTGACGCATTAGCTGTAGAGCGTAACACTTTCATCCCTTCGATTCAAACTGATTTGTAAAAATGCTTTTTTGATGTCTGACGTTACGCCAATTGCGTTTTTTCGAAACTGCATTATCAATTTGGCTACCAGTTCTAATAAATTTAGCCCCTTTTCTAAACAATTATTCAAGGAATTTCCTTTGGAATCTTTCGTCGACGCATCAAAAAACTGGACGAATATTTGTTGTTGTTGCACCAGTTTTTATCACAGGGTGGTGTGGTAAATAATGTCCCCTTTTCTCGTCTTTATCTACAATTTCAATAATTCCATCCCGAACCCTCTCATTAAATACATCATCGTATTCTCTTAAATGTCCAGATCGTATGAGATTTTTGGTAGTTTACATTAACCGTTTAGTGGCTAATTCCTTATTCGTTTCTAATTCTAGACGTCCACTTTCCCATGGCAAACATACTTCATATCTTTTGTCTTCGTTTCTTTTAATAGTTTTACGGAAAAAATCTACCGTTTCTTCATCGGTTACCTGCCTTGACTTTACTTCTGCAGGACATCTTATACCGATGACATCTAGGCTCTTCCGTCAAATCTAAATTATTAGCATATACAATACTCTCCAAAGATTTTGAGTAGTTTCTTTGTTTACCTTGAAGCGTCCATCCAAGTTTTGTTTTAATAGCTACCAAATTATTATCAATGGGCTCAATTCTCCCAGTCAATAATGCGCCAAGATAATCAGCTCCTATTAATAAGCCTATTTCAGGCACATATTCTCCTGTATCACTTATATATTTTTCTTTTTCAAAATTGGATAAATATCAGGATCCTCTACACGTGGAATCGCACCACATATCTGCTTTTCGTCCAAAACTGAAATAGTGTACTTGAAATTTGAACACAAGCTTTGTAATGTAATATTGTAGACATTATGAGACTCTTGTTTAGTTTCACTGCCCCCCAAAAGTCCATGACTCATCATTTTTTGATCTACAGGTTTCAATCCCAGTTTCTCCGCAATATCTTTTCGTGTGAAAGATCTCTGAGCACCAGTATCAAATAATCCACGAACGACTCCGGACTTGTCACCATTGATGATTTTCACCAATACAAGTAACAATAAAGTTGGAGATTTTTTTGGTGACAAAAGAACCTGTGCATCCGATTCAGATTGTTTGTCTTGTTTTGATTGATTTATATTTGGACACATAATGCTATGGTGTTTTTTCTTGCATATAATACACTTTAAATAAGCTTTGCAGATCTTAGAATTGTGTCCTGGTTTCAAATAGACGAAACAAAAGCAAGCTTCCCTTTTCTTCAATGTTTCCCTTTTCGCCTCCAATGACATCTCGGCAGCCTTAAAACATTCTGAGGTATTATGAAATGACTTATTACAAAATAAACAATGTTTGTTATTTTTCTCAGCTCTTTGCTTTTTATTAGATACAATACAAGCTGCAGTAAGAATTTTTTCTTTCGTTTTAAATTTTTCAAATTGATCATTCGCAAACCCTGATCGAGCAAGTTGTAATCGCTCTTCACTTTCGACTTCCAAACGAAGAAATTCTAATAAATTTCCTAACATGTTCATCTTGTCTTTATTCTCTACACGGTTGTGTGTGCGTTCCCACTCCTTGATAAGAGCTTCTGGCAGAGCTGATTCTACTAAAGGATATAACATTGCTTCATATTTTTCAGACGTTACCCTTAAAGTCTCTAATGCTCGCAGCTGAGTCTCTAATTTATCATATAGAATCCGCAAAGTAAAATTTTCGCCACTTTTCGCTTGCGTTAAAACTAGATTTAAAAGTTCACGAACATAAATTTGAATTAATAGTTCATCTTTAGCAAAACGAGATTTCAGCTGTTCTGTAGCATTGTAATAGTTTTCGCCAAATGATGGAAAACTTGCAACTAAATCTCTAGCCGATGAACCTTCTTCAGTTGCTTGTAAAAGATACTGAAATTTATCATCTGCATCAATTCTATCATCATCATGAATCTTTTTAAATTTTCCCCAGAATCCTAGCCAGTTTTTAATATTACCATCAAAACGTTTCAATTCTAACTTAGGAAGACGGAAATTTCGCTTGGTTTCATTTGCTACACTGGAAATATCGCCCTTTCTTTCAGTGGTTGATAACATTACATCCACTTTTGTTTTCATAGCAATCCACTGATTTCGATAGCTTTCCGTTAAGTCCATATCATTAGAAAATTCATCTTCATTAAAATTTTCCATTTCTAGCCATTTTACTTTAACTTTTTCATCTAACTGAAACAATCTGTCAGCTTTATTATTAAATATGTTAAATACAGATATCAAATCCATGTTACTTACTGCTTCATCTTTTAGAACAGTGTCCACTTCTTTCAAAGAAATTGTGAAATATCGCCGTAATTGTGTTCTTTCCCGTTTTAAATTATCCATAGTCCTGCCCCACGTTGGGCGCCAGTATTTTAAAGGATTCGAAAATAACTATGGATTTAATACGAAAAAACACTTTAATTGCAGATATTTCCGAAAACTTTAGAAGCAGTTATTCTTACAGAAAGGATAGAAATTATTTTCAAAACATAAACTTAAACAGAGTTGAGTTGTAGCTGGTCTTACTCAAACAGGCATTGCAAATTTTCATGTTTCCTGCTTCGAAAAACTAATGCCTCTACAAGATTATTAGCTTCTGTTGAATTAACCATAACTAGAAATAAATAGTAAATTATTCATTACTCTTTTCAGTTTTTCACGTTATACGAGGGCCATCCAGGAAGTAGATTACGTTTCCGTCTGTGTCCGCTAGGGGCGGGGCTAGCGCGGCCATCTTGGGGTCAGAGCGTTGCGCAGCTCAGTCTGCATCTAGCCGTGCTAGTGAGAGGTTCGTGCTGTGCTCCGTTCAGATGCTGTGACGGTTTGAAATGTCTGCGTTAATTGAAAATCCCGCGAGCTGCGAGGTGCGCTCAGTAATAAGGTTTCTGACTGCAAAAAACTGTAAACCGATAGAAATCTATCGGCAGCTTCGTGAAGTGTATGGGGACAACATTATCACTGAAGGTGGAGTGCGTCAGTGGGTCATAAGATTTCAAAATGGCCGAACCAATGTTCACGACGAAGATCGAAGTGGGAGACCCAGCATAGTGACCGCCGAACTTCTCGAAAAAGTCGATGCTAAAGTCCGTGAAAATCGAAATTTCACAATAACGGAACTTTCTTTGAGTTTTCCACAAATTTCGCGAAGTTTGTTGCACGAAATCATCAGCGAAAAGCTTGGTTACCACAAGTTTTGTGCAAGATGGATTCCAAAAATCTTGACAGAGGACCACAAAAATCAGCGAATGGCTGCAGCGTTGAACTTTTTGGACGCTTACCATAAGGATGGTGACTCTTTACTCGATCGCATCGTTACTGGTGACGAAACATGGGTGAAACATGTGAACTGTGAAACGAAATTGCAATCAATGCAGTGGGGGCACACAAGTTCTCCCCAAAAACCCAAGAAATGCATGCAAACAATGTCGGCAAGGAAGATGATGGCGACTGTTTTTTGGGGCAGAAAAGGTGTAATTTTGGTGGACTTCCTGGAAAGAGGCACTACAATAAACTCTCAAAGGTATGAGGTAAACTCTCAAAGGTATCTCAAAGGTAACATGACAAAAAGGTTTTTCTATCAGTAACTATATTAGTTTAATGTTTGATTTCAGGATAACCATCGACGGTGATGAATAAACATCAATTTGTAAGGATGAATTGTATAATTGTATTAGATATAGTATGTGCTTAATACTTATCAGCTTTAAAAAAGAGACGGATCTATTAATATAATAAGAATCCAAAACTCAAATTTTGCAGCAATTTTAATTCATAGTAATGGTTGTGAATATTGGAATACCACATTTTATGTATTTTTCAGTGGTAATCCTATTTTTAATAATTAAAATTTTGGAAAGAGTACCTGATTAAGAGGAGATTTAATATAGGAGACTAATGAACTAGTAACTACTATTCCTAAACAGAGTATTGTGTTAGGCTGGAATGTTTAATTAAAGCAAAGAGCAAGAGAATAATGAGTCTTGTGCATGAGCTTTGCAAAGGACTTTTTAAAGGAAACCGATTCACATTTATGAGATGTATGAGGCCAATTACGCAACTAGCCTTTTCATCGAATTTGGATGAAACTGCCTGGGTTAAGTTGTTGAAATCATTCGGACGCAGGTAGGCCATGAAACGAAATTAGCCATGAGAACTTCCTTCATTCTTAATGATATTCATAGGAATTATTTAATTCAAAATGTTTCAAAAATTTATTTGTTTCTACTTTGGGCTTAATATTCTTGCTTGTTTGGGTAGAAAGAATAGCATTTAGATAATACCAAGAATTATATGAAAAGTTTTAGGTCTGTTACCATTTAATCAACGTAACTATAAACTAAGTTGGGTTATTTAATATTAATTTAATGCACATAATATGATAAAAAAGAAAAAAAGGTGGGAGTGGCCACAGAGAATGTAATGCGTTTTTATCAAGAAAATCAATTTGTTTTTAAGATTCCTCTCTTACTGAACAACCAACTTTCACGTTAATTGTGTTTTTTATTGTAATAAGGCTTATTTGTTCTTGCATATATCCAAAAACCTCATCACACAAATCCAACTTTATATAACATTTTGCTTTTAAAACTTGTCATATTTCTTATAAACTTTGCTTGGCATGTATGCCACGAATATCGTCCAATCGAGACATGTCTGGCTTTATGAAATAATATCTTAAAAATATATACTGATAATATGGTCCAGTCGAGGCGAATGAGAATTTCTCAGAGGCTAAAACAGAGAAAAGAAATTGGAAAGAGGGTAGACATCATCAGGCTTTAGTAACTTCCATATAGGCAAATTCCATAGGCGTACACTTGAGTTAGGAAAGCAATAAGAAGAAATATTTCTGCAGAGAGGGAAAGGGAGAAATTCTATTCACTTATCGATGATCCGCGAAAGGAATTCTCAGAAAAGTTTCCTCAGTAGCATTCGTAGAGGAATCTACCCTACTGGTTTCCAATTTTTCAAGTAATTCAGCAGCTTGAAGTCTTGATTTCAATTTTTGCAAGAGACTTTTGTTTTTTTTTGCACAGTCTATTGCACAAAATGATCTCTTCAAAATACATTTTCTTTCTTTTACGATATTTTTATATTCGTGGTACAAAGGGCACAAATAAATCCTTAAAAATTACTGAAAGCTTTCAGATTTTATATTACGTTCAAAGAGACTTTTTTTTCATTTACACAACATACACGTTCCGAGACCATTTGCGCTAATATGCCTTTGGGCTAAAAATATTTAAAAACAGCATATCTTTAAAATTTCCGATAGACAGTCTTGTACGCTAGAGATAAAAAGGATTTTTCGTGCAGTGTTGCCATTGCTCGTTTTGAAATATATTGAGTTTGTTAATCAAAAATTCGTTAAATTTTTGCAAAATATGAAATAGACAATAAAACAAATTCCAAATTCGGGCTTCCAGACGCCCATATGCGGGTGGATAACTACATTATTTAGATTTTGATAACTCTAGGTACCGTTAATTTTTCACAGTGCGAGAAGCATACATACATTCATGCAGATTCTTCATTTCTTAATTTTTTTTAATATAATACTGGGGGATAATAATAATATATGGCAACAATTTGAAAACTTGTAGAGACATTAGGTATATTTTTGGAAGCAGGAAAGATGAAAAATAGCAAATGCCTTCGCCGGGAATCGAACCACGGACCTCTGGAATACCGGCCCAGCGTGCAGAACCACTACACCATGAAGGCACGCTAGGAAAGCGGGAGAAATACCTTATATACTCCCCTTTTTAAAGGGCGACTGGGGTTTTTTAGGGGACCCAATCGCAAAATCCTGGGTGTGGAAAATCCTCATCCAACAGCCTTTTAGTTCGGGCGCCACTGTAGAGACATTAGGATATTTTTTTAGAAAGAGGCAAGATGAAAAATAGCAAACGCCTTCGCCGGGAATCGAACCACGGACCTCTGGAATACCGGCCCAGCGTGCAGAACCACTACACCACGAAGGCACGCTAGGAAAGCGGGAGAAATACCTTATAAACTGAAACGACCATTTATAGTGAAATGATGCAAAATACTATTTTTTGAGACTAATAGCCCTTCTGGTCCAATGCCCCTTTCGGGTAAAAATATTACATATTATAATAATATATCTGTACATATGAACACACTTGAATTTGAAATTTTTGTAGTGAAATGAATTACAATATTTTATATTTGTTCAGTCTAAATGTAAACAAATCTTATAAGCCCCCTAGTTGTCTTATCTTGTTCCCTCCGGTTTCGTCCTTCATTGCCAGCAAAGTTAAAATTACGGTTAAATAATAAGGCAGATGCTTCTTAAAGTTATACTGACACATCTAATGCTAACATTTCTATAACAATTTTTATCTCTCGAATTTATAGCAGACTTTGATACAAGTCACTTTTAAGTTTCACTGACATACTATAAAGTTAACTAATATTCTTTAGATTAGAGATCTGGTGTGTGTATAAATGGTATATCTGACTTTTAGAAGTAGTTTACATAATACGATACAAATACATAATCAATATATATTATAAAAATAACTGTACAATGTGCGTGCCGCTAAAATTCAGAAACGAGTCCCGGTACGACCAAGGGAGTTATATGGTGTGGTAAACCTCTGTGCCCCATTCATGAAGAAGATTCGCATTTCTAACTGAAGGGCGTGCTTTTGAAGATATAAGGGCTGGAATTTTCGTCCTCTAAAAATTTCTAGAACAGTCCAGAACATTCGAGAGCATTCCACAACATTCCAGAATATCCCGGAACATTCTGGAATGTTGTGCAATGTTCGGGAATAGTCTGTAACGTTCGGCTACATCCCAGAACATCCGAGATCATTGTGGAACGTTCCAGAACACTCTCGAATCTTCTGGAACATTGTGGACCATTCGAAGCCTTTTTTGTGTGGGTGAGGCTAACCATTGGTAGGGATATATAAAGAAAGATTCGTCGTGGGTTCGAACGTCAGTTTGTTATCCGTGAAGTGCAGCGAGTGAATAAAAACAAACAGTGAAGTGTGAGTAATCAAAGTGATACAGTGATTGAATATAAATCTAAAATAAAGTGTGTAAAGTGTATTTCTTAATAAAAAGTTTATTTGATTTATATTTTAAACGCAAAAAAAGAGGAGGAGATCTTGCCAGTTTTGAAGCAAAACGGCGAAAGGTAAAAGGAACAGCGAAACAGTCGAACAGCGGAAAGCACGTTTACGTTCCCAACGAAGGAGATTGAGCACCGTGAGAAGCAGATAAACCAAAAAACAACGAAATGAGTGAACTGAAGAATCAAGAATTGTGACACAATCTTATAGTAAAAGACTGCGAACGTAAGCTACCCACATGAAAACATTACCCTACGAGAAGTGCGGACGAGGACTAAGCAGTGCAACCTAAAAAATGAATCATTCCACTACGACCCGACGAATGAATATAACAAACAAAAACAACGTCGCAATCGTAAAAATGGATAACATCTGCCAATTTTGTAACGCGAAAAAATTCAGCAGAGAAACACCAGGAATCTGTTGCATGAATGGACAAATTCGATTACCACCACTGGAAGCACCTCCGCAGGAATTTCTACATTACATTACAAGGGAAACTTCTGAATCAAAAATCATTCTTCAAAATATAAAAAAGTACAACGCTTGCTTCCAAATTGCTTCTTTCGGTGTCACTTAGATCAACACTAACAGAAATAAAATCGATCATGTTTTTTTCATCCAAGGACAAATCTATAACAAAATGGGATCATTACTACCGCTTCCCGACGAAGACTATAAATTTCTGCAAGTATATTTCATCGCAAATTAAGAACGAGAAATTAAACAACGATGCACAAATATCAGTGGAGTGAGACGAGAAATAATCCAGGATGTCAGGAGGCTCTTACACAAATACAATTAACTTATTCACATATTCAAAACAGCACTATACCTAATGATTTCTGATGACTATAAAGTTACAATTCGAGTCAACAAGAGACCACCTAGAGAACAAGAACATACATTTAATGCACCTCATAGAGATTAAGTCGCCATCGTAATTTTGGGCAATCAAAACACAAGTCGTGTCATATTTGTACAACGAAGAAGAAAAAGAATACATCTCCTTGCAGAAACACACCGTTCATATGATTCCCTCTAATATCCATTAATATCTCTACACGAAGAGAACATATAGTATCATTTTAATGTGAAACTGATGGTAAACGTTGAAGGAAGTGTTAACTTCCCTACATAATTTTCAAACTCTTTGCAAGTATCAGGAATGCCATTACATTGTTTTCGACAGAAAAATGCGTCTCCGACAGTACTATTTAGAAATCTCAACTCACCTAAACTATGTAATAGAACAAGGATGGTCGTCAAACAGCTATTGAATAACAGCATCGAAGCCAAACTTAAAGGAAAGGACATAGGACACACAGTATTTATCCCCAGGATACCACTGATATCTACTGAACTGCCATTCCAATTTCACAGACTGCAATTTCCAATCAAATTAGACTGCAGTTTTACAATTAACAAAGCGCAACTACAAACTTCAAAGCATTGCCGCATCAACCTCAAAGACTCCTGCTTTTCTCACGGTCAGCTATACGTAACTTGCTCTCGAGTAGGAGATTCGAAAAATTTGTACATAATATACCCCGGACATTAAAATGAAAAATGTTGTTATTAACAAGTATTGTAAGTAGTTAGAATATATTTTCAATAAAAAAATTTACCTCTTAAATTTTAAAGTTTATCTTTTTATTCCAACTACCACATAATCTCATGTCAACTCCCTAAGCGAAGCCAGGTACCCCAACTAGTACTGAGCGCCGCCTGAGATAACCACTGACCTGACTTTGTTGTAAAAGTCTTACAGTGTTAATAGTCATCCTGGCAGAAGGGAAAATTTCCTCCGTGTAAAAATATACATATAAATATTACATGTGTATACAAGGCCTGTGTATAAGCATAGATATGTTGATTACAATCATTGTCTTGTACAAGTTACATATTATACATACATAAAATCATGACAGCTATGTGTACATTTAAATATTATATGAATTCATATTTACAATACTTTTACTGAGATAATCAAATTAAACTTGTAATTCATTTACACATTGACTGGATTTTCAATATCATTTAAACTGCTTTACAATATTATTTTTATCAAGTACATGCAAACTGGATAGTAAGATGCTTACATTACAATAGTTTTGCTCTTACAGTCCTGTTATTATTCTATGGGGTGAGCTATTTTTCTAGTGTTGATATTCAGTTGTTGTAGTATTTTGAATTGCTATTAAAATTATGCTGCGAAGATACAATTAATTCTCAAGGGAGGGGGAGAATTTCTTAGTACCTTGCTGAGCATAGCCTGATTATCTCCTCTATTTTAGTTTCGTCTGTTTGTTACCGCAGGTATTCGCTGCCCATTGCGACCTTGTATTCACTGCTTGGCATTTTTAAATGCAGTTTATCGGGTTTGTGGGCAGTTGAAGAGGAAGTGATCTGCATCACCTACCGCACAACATTCATACAATTCTGATGCTCGTATGCCGAATCTCTTAAAATACTGTGGGAAGGGACCATGGCCAGTGTAGAATTGAGTTTGTGCTCCGCTGTATGTATTAACTGAGCACGTGACTTTCGGAAAGAACTCGTAGGTTCTCCTCTCTGTGCTTTCCCTTTCCCACCTTTTCTGCCATTCTTGTAAAAGGCTATTGAGCGTGGTTTTTTTAAATAGGATTGCGGAACACTTCGCGTTACACACTGCGTTTTCCAATCTACTGGGGTCATTGGCAGCAGATTTCGCAAACAGGTCCGCCGCTTCGTTGCCAGTAATACCCACATGAGCTGGAACCCAGATCAGGATAGATCTGTCATCTAGTGGGATACTTAGAAGAATTTTCTGAATATTTTGCACCAAAGGACTCCTTCTCTTGTGCCCTCGGATGGACTCCAAACTTGAGGCAGAGTCGCTATATACGTTGACCTTTAATCCTAATTGATATTTTTCCAAATTGATGGCTGCTTTTAATGCAAGAAGCTCTGCCTGAAAGACGGTATTTTTGTCTGCCAGTCGTCTTTCTCAAGTTTTAACCACTTCTCCTTCTTGGAGTACACAGTAGGCGCAGCCTGTGCCTTTCTCCGTCTTTGAGCCATCTGTATAAACAGCAAATGCCTTCTCATTTGGCGGAGTGTATTGCATGTATATTGTGTATGATAAATCAGTATCTGCAGGGTGTCCAAGCATGATCGGCTTGCGCTTCTCATAGTTTGTATGGTAGAATGTCTTTTGCCACAGAGAGACGTTATTTTCTAGGCGCAATGTCCTTACTAATAGTGATTCTCTCTCCACTAGAAGGTCCAGTGGAGGGATACCCGCCTGCACTTGCAGTGCCGCAGTTGGGGATGTTCTATAACCTTTGCATATGATCAAAAGTTGCATTGTTTGTATGGTGAGAAGCTGCCTTCTCATATAGGCAGTAAGCTTCCTTCCCTATATGGCAGCCCCATATAATATGATCTTTTCTGAGATTGTACCAGCTTTTGAGCATAGTGATTGGAGTGCCCCAATAAGGTCCTGATGTTCTAACCATGGAATTACTAAGTAGAATTATTTTCTGCTTAAGCTCTTTAATATGTGGTACCCAGGAAAGCCTATTCTTAAATATAATACCTAGATATTTAAGGTCAGTGACCTTTTTTATAGAGACTCCATTTAGCTTAATGTTGGGAATCCTATTTCGCGCTCCATGCCTGCATATAAACAGTTGTTTAGTTTTATCTGCTGAGATATTTAATTTGTGCTGATTTGCCCAGCTTGCAAAAGTATTGATTGGGTTTAACCTAATGTCCGTGCTGCCAGAAATGACCAATAAAAAGTCGTCTGCGTACGCCTGGATACCCACTCCTTGCTGTTGGTCATAGAGCGCAAAGGCTGTGTTCCCTACAAAATTCCAAAGTGTAGGTCCCAAGCAGGAGCCCTGGGGACAGCCTCTTTCCAACTTGACTTTGAGTACATCATTGTCCGTTGTAACCTGTATCCAACGATCCTGCAAGTAGCTGCGTATAAGATTCAGGATTTCCTTTGGGCATTTGATGATGTCTAGGCATTCGACTACGTCTGGCCACCACAACGAGTCGAATGCCCCTTTGATGTCCAACGAAATAATCAGTGTGTCCAAATTGTTGTCTTTGTTCTGCTCTATGTTATCTAGCAGTTGTTTAAAGGCATTGTCTGTGGACTTTCCTGCGCAGAAGCCATATTGTTTTTCGTTTATAGACTTGTTCCTGCACATGTGGAAATTAAGGCGTTGTAGAATTACTTTTTCTAAAATCTTACTGATTGAAGGCAGTAAGCTTATAGGCCTATAAGATGCCGGGTCTGACGGATCTTTGCCCTGCTTGTGAAGGAGTGCAATTTTGGCTAGTTTCACGCTTCTAGGGAAGTGGCCGAGTCGCCAGCAGGCTCTGCATATTTTTGGAAACAAACCTGGGAATTCTTTGTGAAATTCTTTAACAATGATATTATCTATGCCATCGGGACCTGGTGGCCTTTTGTCTGCTAAGGCTTTGATGATATTATGAACTTCGTGGTCTGTAGGAATAGTAATATCTCTGTTGCTGCTTTTCCAGCTTTTCCTATTAAACTTCTGCCTTATTTCTCTGTGATTTACTAAATCAAATTCCATCTGGTCTTTAACAAAGATTGTTTCTAGGATAGTGTTTAGAGCTTCTGTTTTGCTTTTTGCATCTTGTTTTACTTTAGCGGTAAGTTGTAGGGGTTGAAAAACCTTATCTGTGGCTATTTTCTGTAAGGTACCATAGGTTGCTTGCACGTTATTGCAGTGCTTACGCCATGACTCTTGTTTCGCTGCATTGATTTGCTTTTTGTATTGAACTAGCTCCTTCCTGTAGCGTACCAACTTGTAATATTTTCTGTTCTTCATCATTCTCCGCTTGCACCTGTCTTCTAAGGCCTCGTATTTTGCTTTTTCTTTGCTTGAGGTGGTTGCTCCACTACAATGTAAATGTTTTCGGCTTAATAGCTTTAAGTTTGTAGGAAGCTCTTGCTGCCTGAGTTAATTTAGTTATGATGAAGTCATATGTAGTATCCAGCTCCTAGGGGAAGTCGCAGTTATCCAGTTGTTCCAAGATTTCACTCACCCATGGCCTGAAGTAAAACTTTAAAATATTGTGCCCTCCGTAGCAGGTCTTGAAACGTCTTTTTGTTAGGTACGTGAGTCTACTATTGATCTCATATTGAATTATACGATGGTCACTCAGAGGAACGTTCGCAGTAAGGCTGGGTTTAATTCCTGTAGCAGGCATTCAATTTGCATGCTTGGGAGGAAGTCAACGCAAGTGATTGTTATTTTCATGCTGGAGGATTCAATCAAGATTGTTACTGTGTAATCTGTCGTATACAGAAGCAATGGACTTAGAGGGCCGTTATACAAGATGGCTGCCACTCCCGTACTGGAGACGTAGGATTTACTTGTTGAAGGTTGGCCAAGAAGTTTGCCGTCCCTCAAGTAAGGTTCTTGTAAGAGTGCCAGGTCTGCTATACTGGAGAACATCACCTCCATGAAATTGAGTGTGGCTGCTCTTGCCCTTTGGAGATGGCACTGTAAAATTTTGATGTTAGACCGATCTATGTTGTAAACTTTCTCTGTTATTGAGTGGACTCCCTGGCTGAGCTCATTCTCGCCAATTCTTGTCTGTAACATGGACATTTCAATGCACTTGCTGGATGTTGTGTGTCGAAGGTGCTACCTGTCTTCTCGTTCGCGAGGCTGCAGTTGACACAGTTGATGATAACTGAGTCACACTTTTCTAACAGATGACCTTTGCAGGCGCAAATTGCAGGCGCAAAGTCCAATGTAGATTCTTTTCTTTTCTAATAACTCTTCGGCTTGTTCCCTTGCAACACCCACTAGCCAATGGCATGTGTTATCCTCCTTTGGGTAGGAACGAATAGGGAATATAAACTCTTTCGTGTTACTTGGGAACAAGTTAGAGAAGGCCTCTGTGATATCTGTAGCTGTACTGTCCTGTGGCACTCCAAAGACTCTTATGGTACGCCTAGGTGATCTGGGTACTCTTACACTTAATGAGTGATCTAATTCCGGAATTTCACTGATGGCGGTCCTGAGTTTGTCCAGGTCTGTCTTCTCTCTACACCTGATGAGTAGTTCCTGCGAGCGCGTAGGCCTTACTTGGACGACGTTAATCCCCACTTTATTAGACTTAATGCTACTCATTAGCTGTTTCTGAACACTTTCAGTAGTGCGACTCATGTCTTTACTCTTAATAAGGAGTACGTGGTCAGGAAGCTTTGTGGCTTGAGAAAATTCTTTTAGTCTTCTGCGTCTATAAACCACAATGGCAAAGCCTTCTTTTGCTGCTGCTTCTTCCTGCTGCTGCCTGTCCTCTACTTCCTGTGCTGGTGAAGTTGCTGCTACTTCTGCGGTTGCTGCTACAGATGCTGAGGACTGTCGTTACAAATTTAAATGTTTTGTTAGTTCCAGAATTTGCCCCTCTTGGTTAGCTATAAAGATCTCTTGTTGTGAGGCTAAATTCAGAATCTCACATATAAAATCCTGTAATTTCTCGTGATCTTAAGCCTCGATCTGACCCTGCACACTGTAAGGTGCTCCCTAATATCCTCCGTAATTGCGTTAATTTTCTCCAGTCTTGAGGCCTTAGACGATGGATTGTCGGGAGTAATCAAGGTAGTAATATCTTTGCCTGAAGTAGAAGAGGTATCGACTGCCCCCATTAAAAATGGGAAAGTGCACTGCTTAGTACACAATTGTAGCGAAAACGAAACTCCCTAATCAAAGAAACCTGAATGTATTAGGTGCTGTGGCCAAATATGGCTGCAGGTAAGTACTGGTACTACTGATATGGAGAGCTTTGGTGAGAGCCGAAAGCAGCAATTATAGGAACAAAACAACTATTGTAAGAGCTTATTACTACAGTAAGTTAAATTCTGAGAAACTAACAACAGTAAATGAAATGCTTAAATACATACATACGTCAAATAAAGGGGTAAAAATAAATTAATACACTAAATGCTATGAAACTAGGTACCAAAATATTTAATAATGCGTGCTGAAATGTGCTTGTGCTACGAAAGTATCACAAGACCAGCGAAAATAACAGAGCGCTGTTATCCGAATTGCACATAATACACATAATTTAAGTTACTTTACATGGATACAGAATACACTAAAGTTATATAAGAAACAAAAGTAAATAGACACACAATAATAAGTGATGATTACACTTCTAATATGTTGGTATTAACTATCATCAAGTTAAATTGAAAAACAAAATTGTGCAATATTAGGTTGCAAAAACAAAATACCTATGCACTATGCTTAAAAAAAAAAAAAAAAGAAAGAAAAAAAAAAGAAACAGAGATCGTAAAAACAAGAATTGAGTTTAAAAAATAAAAAAGGGAAATAATAATAATAATAATAATAATCAGTGGCGTAAATAAGGGTATGCAAGGAATGCCGTCGCATAGGGGCCCTAAAATGTCCTGCTGAACTACATTTACATGTTTAAACTTAAAAGACGGATTCCATTACATATATAAAGAAGCTTTAATTCATTTTACCTTGATGAGTTCGAAATTAGAATTTCAATAAAAGAAGATTATTTATTATTTTTACATTTTTTATCTTGTATTTTTTTCCCTTTAGCTTTTCATTTTTATTTTTAGAATTTGTACTACTATAAATTCTTATTTTAATTTTGATAAGTTTGGATTTTGTGTTAAACCCCTTTTACACGATTGTTAATATTAATATAGTTGAGGAATAGCCTTGATTTGACTCCAATTTACTTTTCGCTTTAGAATCCTTAAGTATATGTAGATAATAGAATTCGTTTTCTTTTAAGTTTTTAAGGCCCCCTACCTATATGGTGCAGTAACACAATTCTCTGTATGACGCAGATAGGAGGCCCTTGGAAGCACCTGAAACAGCTAAATTCAAGTGTTTGCAAAAGTTAAAATTCCAGCATTCGACTATGAAATAATAACTTCATGACCTACCCCAGTTTAGGGATAGCAGTGAGCGGAAAATAGGAAAAGTTTCTTTGTATTCTTTAGTCTCAAACGTGAAAATTATTAAAGGCGACCCCCTAAAGGAAAGGTTTCTCCTTTTGCAATCCCAAATCAAAAAGCGGTGGAAGTGGAAATTAATTGCAACTATTTATTATAAAGTGCTTATTTTATGTATTAATTTGTTTCTGTATAATTCGCATTATAATCGAATAATCAGTAGACATATTTTCTTCTTTCTCTTAATGCTATACGTCGACATGTTCCTTTTTTTATATAAACTTATTCATTTTATATAGACTTATTCATTTATTATCAGTATGCATCTCAATGAAAGGAGAGAAAAATTTGTCTCTCGCACTCACACAAAAAGTCTTAAGTAACTGAATTAAAATCATCTGACGTCAAATAACCAGACTAAAGCAAATTTTCATTTCACCAGTTGGTCAAGGGAAATTATTTTCCTTTTTATTCTTTCTTCACGTTAAGTATCTTTCAACTGGTTCCCTAAGAACGTGCTTTTATTTTTTAACAATTAATCCAGATGTGATAAAAATCATCATGAAAACATTGGCTCCTGGAATCTTTGATTTTTTTTAATATTCGCGTTTTTTATTTATTCATTTATTTATTTATTTTTAAACACATTAAATTTATTGGGAAAGGGGCCCAGGAAAATTTTTTTGCATAGGGGCCCAAGAGTTCTAATTACGCCACTGATAATAGTTAAATAAATAAACAGTCCAAAGATTTACAGTGAATGTGCTACAGGAAAAGTGCTTATTGATGAAGCAAAAAACTGTATTCAGAAAATAGCCATGACGTGCTACATTAAAAAAGTTCTAAGTTCTGTAAATAAACAGTAGCACGTGGGAAGTTGTACTAGCGCAATCCCAAAGTTGACTTTACTCTGAGATGACCTTTGAAGGCTAGGTTGTTATTGTAGCGGGACTTGCCCTGCGCCGTTTCTTCCTCAAGGACGAAGAAGGGAGTCGGCAAGGGGAAAAATTAAATGCAGATGCGTAAAAACGTAGAAATCAGTTAATAAAATTAGAACTATTGTAGCCAAAAATTTAAGATGCACATCAAAATGTAAGAAGTAAAGGTTCCCCGGGGCAAATGTGGCTCCGTCAGACCGAAGAGACACATTATGTATATCCCTGAAACTTACTTTAAAGGGGCAAACCATTCCAAAGCTATCCACCCTCCGTACCTCACTGCGCATGTGCGAAATAACATCAGGAGGCAACAAAGCAGCATCAAAGAATGCAGCATGCCGTCGGCCATGTTAGCAATCTTTTACCACGTTGTTCGAAAACGTTCTTTGTTGTTGTAGTCAGAGGTACTTGGTTTTAGCTATGTGAAATTCTTTTAAAGACTTTTTAAATGTAATGCTGTAAGTGAAATGGTTTTGGCTATTGGGTGAAAACTTTGCTCTTGGTTTTCACAATGGTCATTCCAAATAATTGTCTAAACGTTTCCATGGTAATTTGTTTTTAAAGTTGTTGTCGGATAATTATAATGTATTTCAGTGTTTTCAATTTATTTAGGGGTGCCTTTAATTGTCTTTAAATATTTTTTTTTCTGTTTCAGTTAGTTATTGCAAATTTTGCTTTTAAAATTTCACTGTAAAATTTTAACTATGGATCCATAAAAATTTATTACGTTTTGTAGGGCATGTGTTTTGCCCCTTTTTAAGTTTACAGAAGAAAAGAATTAAGAAATTTATTTCATTTAAATTTTGTCTTCGTACGGCTTGCTGTTTAAATTGAAAGTAAAAATTGGACAGGATTTCTATAATTCGCCCCAAAATTCCAACTAACATCCTTTTGCTCATAAAACTCCAGAAATGTATGAAAATAAAACATTTTGATATATTTCAAAGTAAAAAATTTACTATCTCCTCGAACTGCGCTGTTTAAATTTCACCCTGCGCTGGTGTTTCACTGCATAGCCGTGGCTCTTCGATACAGCGGCGCAGAGGCGAAACAGGTTTACATTGCGTCTATGGAAGCTTTCATTCTTCTCCTTAGAGATTCTTTGGTTGTTATTGTAGCGGGGGGTTGATCACGTGGACTTGCCCTGCGCCGTTTCTTCCTCAAGGACGAAGAAGGGAGTCGGCAAGGGGAAAAATTAAATGCAGATGCGTAAAAACGTAGAAATCAGTTAATAAAATTAGAACTATTGTAGCCAAAAATTTAAGATGCACATCAAAATGTAGATAATAGAGTGGCGTACCTTTTTACTGTTAAAACGCTGCAACACTCTCAGTAGAAGAAGAGATATTAAAAAATTAAACCATGAAAATGGCACTTGTAGAGACACTTTATAAAAACATACAAAAAGCACTCACTACCACACTACAGACTTGAGACTTGTACCGGAAGCAAGCGGAAGGTACCAGCTTACTGTTGGTATGTAGATTGAAGTTAGATGGCTAAAAGGTGCCGAGAAATCCTTTAATAAAAATACGCGTTTGAGCGGCTCTTCACTGAGCTGATCACTCCCCAATTCCGTTAACAATGGTAAACGCAAAGACAATGGAAATAACATTATATTAAACCATATTTCTGGAACCCCAACTAGTACTATATAAAATCATTCCACAGTTAGAATACTACTTATAATACTATAGCCTTATGAAGAGCAGTAAAAGCTGTTGCTTTTTAAATTAATGTTTTAATTTTTTTTTTTTTTTTTTTTTTTTTTCTCTTCTAATGTTAGATTTCTTTTAAACTCTCTTTAAACTAAAAACTACAATATACAATAAACTTTTTCCATTCAACTTATTTTCATTCATAAAATTTCTGCTGTTACACATCTGCACTGCAAAGCAATAAATGCGAAAAGATGTTGTTCTAAACAGGAAAAAGACGAGACTTCTATTTCACAAAAATTTCATTGATGTGTTAAGTTGATCTGTATGCCCGATTTTTCGATGTTTGTCAAGAATATGATCGAAGTTCGAGTCGAATGATAATTTATGCCTTGAACTAATCAATGCTTACCTATGTGACCAATTTCTAGTCCATCCATCTGCTGTTGTTTGTCTGAATCAATAACAAACATACGAACATTTCACTTTTACGCAAGTACAGGGGCATATGTTCGCTTATATTACAGGAACAAAATTTATACGGAACTAATAGTAGCTTCAGCATGTGAATGTTTACATATAAAATATAATATACCGAGTCATTAGTCGAGAATAAGTAAAATACCGAGAACATACCGAGCATTAGTAAAAAATCAAATAGGGGCTTTTTCTGCTAAAGTAATTATTTGCTATTTCTAAAATATATATAATCTCTGATTTCTTTTATTTTCCGAAATTGTAACCATGCATTACGAGCTTACACGAAATATTCAAATCTAGCGAGAAAGATAACATGCTAAAGCTGAATTTCAAATTAGTTTAGTTAGTTAACAAAGTTAAAGATAACATGCTAAAGCTGAATTTCAAATTAGTTTAGTTAGTTAACTAGTCCTGTGAAAATTTTGTAAATATAACGCTGATTTTTGTTGTTTGACTTCTGAATTAGTATCAAAGTTAAATTAATGTAAAATAAAACTCAATTGATTTCTTGAGCGGACAAACATAAGTCTCTTTCTTCAGAAACTTTCTATTTTGTAAAACTTAGTAAGCAATTAGCTGCTTAACAAGAATCTTTCATCCTATCAATCCTGACTTTGTGGAAATAGCAGTTGTACTGAAAGAAGTTATAATCTGATATGTTCGATGTCACGAAAAAAAGCACGTCATTAAGAAAAACAGCAGTCTGGAAATATATTTTATTCACATGATAACATTCATCTTGTTTCTTTTTCTCATGTGAAATTAAAATTCAGTATTTAAATCCTAAAGTCCTTATCATTTTACTCACAATGCTATAAAATACTGGATGCCACTTTTATTTGTTTGAAGCAAATATTAATAATAAAACAGACGCCATCTCTAGTAAAAATGCAATTTGAATTCCAGGAAAGTTATAGATAATGAGACGCTCGCTCGATTTAGTTAAATCTTCTTTTCCCCGCATATAAATGCGCTGGGTATTAAATGCAACGGGAAGAAGCAGGTGAAAAACACCTCAACGTCATTCTCTAAAACGATTCCACCACCTTAAGCCCGTTAAAAAATTGGAATATTCCCATGCAGCGATATAAAAAATGGCTTCTGTGTTTAAATTGAGAGAATATTCATAAACAGTAATTCTTATATTATTTCATCTTCCCGTTTCGAGTGAAAACATCCTTTTTTTAATTCGCAGCAGATCTTCCTTTTTGCTCTCGTTAAAAAAGATTGGACAAGACATTCGAATACTGTTAAGGAGTGTCTGGATTTTTCCGGCAATTCTCTGAAACAATTTGGGAAGAATATTTATATAAATATATTCTAAAAACTGCAATTAAGAGAAAAATCACTGTTTTTACTTAGCAACTTACGCAATAATAATCGCACTTTATTAAGCTGAGATCATTCGCTCTGAAATCTCTTGAACAATCACAAAAAAAAATAAAAGCAAAAAAAAACTAATTGCAGTCATTTTAAATCCAGGTTTTGAAAGAATTTTTACAATTTACATTATTTTATGCATTTGAATGAAAGTAATATTAAGTTATGTAATGTTTAATTATTCTGGAATCAATTATACTAAGTGTAAAGGCAACCAGATTTATTTCAAGTTTTTCTGTTCTTTGCTCATATTATAAAGTATTTTCTCCCTCCTTTCTGCATGCCTTCGTGGTGTAACGATAACACACTCGATGCGTATTCGAGAGTTCTAGGGTTGAGTCCCGGTAAGGCCATTGCTCATTTGTCATGTCCTTGGCTTCATAAATAACCTAATGTCTCTATAATGTATTCTCCATCAATCCTGCCTATGAACATGAAGTTTGACAGATTATCCAATGTTTCATCACTAGTGTTGATCAAAATGACTAAACCCATTGGATAACCGTCTCATCTCCCCAGGATGCAGCCCGAGATGCGCCATAGAAGGTGAATGATATTAACTCTCGAAGAAGACAGGCCAACTAAAGCTAAACCTTACGAGGGAGTCAAACTCATACCCATAGTTTCCGGTTAGCAGTCAGCCTTCGCTAACCACTACACTGTCCTTGATAGCTCCACGACTTTTATTTTTGATCGAGAATATAATAGGTAGCCAATGGCCAGGGTTGGTACTTCTCTTGTAGCATTAAGTTATTTTAATTTACTATTAGTAGGGCCATGTTGATGAAAGCTCATTTTAATTAGCCGACTGTTTGAGAAAATTCGGCGTGCGTTAAAATTCGATACATATTTCCTTTTACTGTTATTCTGCGTTGTGTTCTGTGAGGCAAATTGTAGTGGACAATAAAATAGCGATTTTGATTTGGTATATGTCTGCAAAGGTAGTTCTTAATCAATTATTTACGCTGTTTTTGCTTTATAGTTTAAAATTTGAATTATTTTAAGTACTTAAGAATTATTTCGTGCAATTTCGATTGCAAATGACTGACTGTTTTCTAGAAAGTGTCTTTCTGGATGCATTCTAGCGTATACATGGTTTTCTTAATAATAATTCAAAATTTATACATCCATAGAATTACAATGCTTACATCACTGAAACGAAAAACGTTATGTTAGGTAGTTCCATTATCATATGGCTTTGTAAGTGTCCTCAATAAATTTCAAATCGAAAACAAAAGAGCTCTGAAAAAGTAAACTTCACTAAGTAAAACTCAAATAAGCAAACTTCATAAGTTAGAATTCCCAGCAAATTTCTTCCGTATATCACTAAGTTTATGTGGTATATTAAATACATTTGATATCTGAAACTCCAATTAAAAAATTGTGTTTAACAGAAACCAAACTTTGAGTGTATTCTTTCCCTTTGTTCCTCGAATTAAGTTATTTTTCTGAATCAATGCTTAAAGTAGCTCATTGTACTAAAAGGTTCTTTAAAATTGAATACACTTGTCTTTCGCTGCATTTTCCCTTAATTTTCACCGGTTAAAAGGAAATACTATACATTAAGGAAGGAGTTATTTAGTTTCTGTTTATTAATGTTTGTAGGATCGTAAGAAAATGCGTTTAATTGTTACCAATTTCAAATTAAATATCTTTCTTTATTGGGGACATTTTTTTAAATTTTATTGCTTATAAAAACATTAGCGTTATCTTTTATTTCAATCATTAAAGTGGCAAGAAAGTTTAATGAATTAACCCCTTTCCCGAAATTAAATAACCTGCGTTTCATTTCCCATTAAAATCAATATACGTTGAAGTTTTATTTAAAATACAATAATCTCAACTCCTTGCTCTATAGCATCTCAGTAAAATGAAAAAAGAAATTTATCAAAAGTAAAATTAATAAAACTATGGTGAAAATTAAATAAATTTTAAAACAACTAGAGCTTGATATTTATAAAGCTCAATTGTATAAAATTCTGTACTTTGTCTTTTAATTAGGAATTATATCCTCTCCTTGATTTTTAAACTAAGCAGTCTTAACAAGCCTGAATTAAATACTTAATCACCTTTTAACACTTGTTAATATATAGAAACTTCAATTACATATTTCCTTATACAAGGAAATTTTGACTGGTTCAAACTATACATTTTAATTCGTTCTTAAAAACAACTTTAATGTTTGATGAAAGAGGTGCATGCCATCCGAGCTTAGTATTGGCAAAATTCGGCATTTATTTTCAACTAATTTCAAATAAACATGCTTGCAGAATTTTGATACATAAGCAACGTATTCTCACTTCATCAGGAACAAACAACTGTGTGAAAACAATCACATTAAATATACAGAGTATACCGCAGATTAGCGCACATTAAAAAAAAAAAATCATGTAAAGCCAGCAATTTATCAGAGCAGTACTTCCATCCCAGGACTTATCACAAAGATGTAATTTTCGAGCGTGGCTGATACAATTTAGTTCAAATTTTCATCAACAAATGAAGCTGTTAATATCACACTACACAAAATGAAATGAGCAAAATTATTATACGGCATTTATTACTTTCCATTTGCGAAAGTATTACAATGCTACTGTGTAGGCAAGCCTCCACATTATTCAGCGTCAGGTGTGCTATCCGCAACCGCTCAAGGACAACAACGAAAAAGATTGCAACAGCCGGTTTCTCGCTCTTCTGCTGCTGGCGTGCGAGGGTGTGGGCTTCGGTCTGTCCTCTCCCTGGCCGATGCGATGTGCCATTTTTCCTGCTTCTCTTTTTGCTGTTCCTTCGATGCTGTCTGCCATACATGAAAATCCTTTTTGGGGAGATTTTTACATGAAGATTCAAGAAAATAATTACTCCTGTTTCCAGTACATCATTGCAGAAAATAATTTTTGTTCAGCTTCTTCCTCCTTTCGAGAATTCTTCGCGCGCACGTGTTTGTGAGATCTGAAACTTCCTGATTTAAAGAAGAAAATGCAGAAATACCAGGATTGATTAAGTATGCTTAATGACTGCCATCAAAATTTGACTGTTCCTTTTACACCAAGACTTTGTTTCTAGTGGATCAAGAAAGATTGACTTTATTCTGAGTGCAACGTTAATTTTGGTGATGCGTATCACTCGTGCTTGATGTTCAAATTTATTCGTCTGTCTGGTTGATAATTTTATTTATATTAATGCTTAATTCAATATCAAAGAAGAAGAGTAAAATATAATTGATTTGGTAACATACAGTTGTCATACTTTGGGGTAAGTGCTTTGATTTCCTATTTCCTTCTAGATCACACATTTTGATCTGCACGTGAGTAAGTATTTATGGGTTATTGCTACACAACGCGATTTACTAAGTAGGCAATTCATTTGATTTACATTTGCTAATCCTTTAATTCAACACACCATCTATTATAACAGCTCCTAATAATGCAGCAGTGTATCATGAGCTCTTAACTGTAAATGTTGTTTGAATTTAGGTTTGCACATATTTACGACATTATCATTACAGAACTATCTTTCGGCGAAAATTGGAAATAAAATATGTTACAGATAAACCCAATTCCACTTCTGTGATTACCTTTTTTAGCTGTAAATGCCTCCTTGTTGATTTTACATGACTTTTAAAATGTGCCCAAATTTACGGGACACCCTGTAACTCATGACTTAAAACAGTTATAACAAGACTTGGGGAATTAATTAAATTTTCTTCTTAAAATAAACTATTCTTATTTTCATGAGTTCTGTATGATTAAAGAAAAGAACGCAAACGATATATGATTGCGTAGCGGTACCGATTAAGGAAACAAGCTCATGCACATGAGATAAACCGCAGAAAATCTGATGTAGCTTTTGATGGGATTTGAACCATGGTTTAACGAATAGTATTGAGCAGTCTTATCAGTGTGACCGTTAGTTAACACTTCCACGAGGATTTAAATTTGTACGTGAGTAAATGAGAAGTAAAATAAACCATTTTTTTTACTTTACGAGCCATGGTCTCATCACAACCTTTTACGAAGAACCATGCATGAATGTGTACAAAGGATAATTAATGTCATATAACTGCACATTTAATGCGCCTGATTTGATTCGCCTGTGAAGAATATTATGTTTCTAAGAACAAGAGACTGCAACTTTAGGTCTTTCAAGATGCATATGGACATTTCATTTTAAATCAATGCAAAATAAAAATCCAGTTTTATCAATTATTAATGCTATGTTAGTTCTTAGAATTTTGAATGTTTTAGCTCGTGGTAAAAATTAATTTTTAAAATATTTGTAATAAAAATATTTAAAATATAAGTTACGTTTCTCAAAATATGATTTTGAAATTTTAAATTAGAAAATAGAGTATTACGTATTTCGGTTAAGGAATTTTAAGATACAAAAGATAATTAGAAATAAAATTCTATCCAAGAAATACAGAAACTGTGTACCCAACAAACATAATTCTTAGTTTTATATCTTTATACTCTATTTACCTTCGACAAAGAAACAGTAGAAGGAAATCAATTCAACGCAAAAGAGGGTTTGTTTAGTTTCTGTCTGAAATAAAAACGAAATACATCATTTTTAGTCTTTTTGTTTCCTCATAACATATCAAGTTTTCTTTTATCCATTACCTGATTACTATTCTCAAAAACCTAAATCTGAAATTGTCTGTTATGTATTCATAAGAATCTAAGAAGAAGGTATCAATTTCTGTTTTCATGAGTTTTCAGAGAACGTGCTAATTTCACTTCATTCGCTAATAATACATTTCTTTCCTGTTTTTCTATACAAGAGAAACAATTTAAATCCGCATCTCTTTTTAATAGTAGAGAATATTTCCCATAATATTAATCCGATTCATTTTTATAAAACCAGAAATCTTTGAAAAAACTGTTTGCGACAACCTTTTCTAATTAGATATTAGTCGGAAATATATCTTTTCAGAAACATGGTAAATTATATATGATTAATTTTTACATTAGAAACGCGCAATATAACGTTTGTGAATAATATGCATGAACTTCGAAAAACATTTTTTGAATTTATGATACTGAAAATAAATTTTTCAGTTTAGAAGATTTGAAAAATTCATATTTTAATGATAGCTCTTTCAGAAATATTTACTTAGAATGTTCTTAAATGAAAAAGTAATATTATCTATGCATATATTCGCACGTCTTTCCCTAACTTCGATTACTGTTGTATAATTTAAACATTCTATTCATTATGTGGCTTAACGATTTTTATTTCAGACATCATTAGAGTATTTAAATTATGTCGTAAGTTGATTTATGACTTTCATCCCCCTTTTAAGATTTTATTAAACTTTATAAGGTACTTATGTATTAACGAAATTCTATCCAAGAAATACAGAAACTGTGTACCCAACAAACATAATTCTTAGTTTTATATCTTTATACTCTATTTACCTTCGACAAAGAAACAGTAGAAGGAAATCAATTCAGCGTATCTTGGATTCAACGCAAAAGAGGGTTTGTTTAGTTTCTGTCTGAAATAAAAACGAAATACATCATGGTAGAAGTAGTCAAATTTTCAGAATGTGCTAAACTCTGGCAACTATGCTCATAACATTCCTTCGGTCAAGGAGTGTCTTCAATTTCATATATAACTTTTTTGTTGTATTCCAAATTCCAACGTTTTTTATAAAAAAAAAAAAAAAAAAAAAAACTTTTTTGACCTAAAATACAATCTTGTAAATTTGCCAGCAGGGGAAGAAACTGCAGTAAAATTTCTGCAGAGTACAGAATTTTGCTGAAAATTTTCTATAGGGATATACGAGGAAATGGCAGCCGCTGCAGCCGACAATTGCACGAAACCGAGTCTCCGCAATTTTGTCTGATGTTCTCCACAATAATTGTCTGATGCTTTTTTAAGCGAAAACAGATTTACTGTGTATTTCGGGAGAAGTACAGAGGAAAAAAAGTACTGAAAGATTTCAAGGAGAATAATGTAGTTTAATTTTTAATGCATTACATAATCTTTATTAAATAATTCAAAATTGTAAAAGTATGTTTCTTTTCACATGCTTTCTTTTCATATGCTATGTCGATATTTATCGTAAGTCGGTTAACATATATTAATAATGTTATCCGACTTACGATAAATATCGACAGTTTGGGAATCTTTCTAAAAAAAGTTGAAAAAACTAGCATCTTGCACCCAATAAGTAACTTTTACCTTTTCATTTGTAAGGTGGTAGCGTTGATATGGAAGTATTTATAAAAATGTAAACAATTTTTGCAAAAATATGATTTCATAAAAGTTTGAATTATAAGCATTTTTACAAACAAAATCCTTTCAATTTCTTGTTTTACACACAAAATTGCAAAATTTCAGTTTTTCAGTGTCTTTGCATAACAAAATTGCAACAGCATTATAGTCAATCCGAAGTTTGTTGCATAATTAGGAAAGAAAAATCCGAGACAGTATTTTTTTCATTAAACGCGTAATTTAGTCTCATTAATTTTTAGCATTGGTCAAAATTGAGGGATTACTTGCAAACAATCATTCAATATTTGTTTGATAAATGCATATAGATTCTGTCATTTATGAATAAAATTATCTTAAATTTTTTTCTAAAGTTTTAAAACTATACTTTTATATTGCATTTTTGCCAATTTTTCAGGCTTCTGATAATATTTGTAAATACACTTGAGCTCAAAAAAATAAGCAACCCATAGAAAACGTGGTTCTGGACCCCGCAGGATTACCACAACGGCCATGGACCTTATAAGGTCCAAGGTCCATGACAACGGCAGACAGTTACTTCCTGTTGCTATGTGTAAGACGCCGTGGATGGCGTCGCATCTCTCCGCTGCTGCAGAACAGCCTGTATTCCACCAAACTGTGCCATGTCGACTAGGTGAAGGTGGATCGTACGCCGACGACCTTTGGTTTGTGTTCCTTTCTCCCCATCGCATGCCAAAACACGGTTGAATTTGCCACATGAGCTTCGCAGTTGCACACTAGACCTGAATCACATACACCATGTGTGAGACATATTGGGATGACAGATAGCAGGTTGCAATGTACCGCCAGGCACCCTCCACGAGTTCCAACATTAATTATTACAGGAATGGACGCTGATGTCACAACAAGCTATCAACGATTATTTCCAGCTTGCTTCGCCGTTGTCAACCACGCATCTCAGCTATAGGGTGTCACACCCGTTTTAGCGTGATGTTTCTACTGCACATTCTTTCGACCCATTTGATTTTTCGCAATACATGTGTTTTTGTATGTGTTTACTTTATTTTTGCTATGTGGTCTAATAATGCCACACCAAACTCTTGGATCAATTTTATTATATTTCCATTTAATAGTTTTTGTTTTATTCTTTGTTTTCCTTTGTTGCTTATTTTTTAAGCAGGAGTGTGTACTTAGGTTTTCTTAAAAACTTAAGGTATGAATTTAGGGTACTTAGGGTTTCTTAAAAATGTTATGATTAGCTCATATATATAATCAAATATTTCATGAAATAAAAATAATTAAATGTATTCATATTTTTAATTTTCATTTATTTACAGATACTTCTTATGAGATTTTGCTTACCACTAGAACATTCATTATTAAAAATATAAAAAATTTGATGGTCATTTCATTTATTTAATTACATTTGATCAAGATTAGCCTTATATCTTCACTTTGGCTCTGAAATTCTATAGATATTCCAAGAACACAATGCACATTATCTTTCATGAATTGTTTGGAAGAGACATTTGTAAAGCGCATATTAGATTTGTAATCTTTGCCCAACTTTACAATGGTTCCATACGTTTCAGCAGTTTCTTGGTTTATATTACGCAAATTCAAATGTGCATCTTCATGTTGTTGTGGTTTCTTTTGCATGTTCATTAAATACATAATAATGGACACATGTTACAGAAAATTTAGACTGTTTATTAAAATCTCCATGATGATATTCAACGAAATGTGATGAATCTATATAACTATCTAGATTTTCAGAATTTAGAAAAATTATTAAAATTAAAGCTGATTATGACATTATTCTCTAACTCAGACTTCGGAGATACTTTCTGAATTGCCTACTTTTCAGACTTAATATATTTACTAGACTTTAATAGATTTACTAAGTTAAATATCAAGGAGCTTAATGCCATGTGAGACTGCTTCATTTAAGTTTTGAAAGCACATTGTTTATTCAATGAATCTGAAATAAAACAGCAATAAAGGAGTTGCAACGGTCCACACAAAGATAAGAAATTTACGTGCGCAGGCGATTAAGTTGTTACGACATGTAAGAAGACATGCTATGACATTGCAGGAGCAATAACTTGTGTAATAACGTCTCCAGTTGGCATTACAAGAGTCATGATTTCACGACCAGCATCAAGAAAGTTTTGGGGATTCTCACTGTGTCTGTCATGAAGGGTCTGTCTAATGGAGAGGCCGAAGAACGAATGACTCTCCTCTGTCCTCTGTTACCGTCTTCCTCTGTTATCTCCTCTGTTGCCGTCTTCAACTACAACGAATCAGACAACATAAAACCCAGTTGAAAAATTAAAAGGAATAGTTAACTCAATCTACAAACTGTTTCAGAGAGAGAGAGAGAAACCAGAACGTTCTGGAATAGAGATACTCTTACAGTTAGCGAGATCCTCATATGATGAGGACCTATACATTCGATCTTAATTTTATCTTAGGCATTCAGTATTAATTCTCAATGGCCGTTGTTTTATTGTTTATAGAATTTTCGTAGGTTTGTAATAAATATGTTTAGTTCTATGTGGAGTAAGTAATATGCAACCTAACCAAATTCAAATCAGCTGGTTACCAATCCCTACTTGGAATCGCCACATTAGCCCATTCACTAGAATCATCATCTCAGAGTAAAAGTATATAATCTATATACGAAGCAAACAGAATATTATAATTGGCATTTAGTTTTTACATTTCAGATTTTTGTTTCATCATAATTCATATTTAAAAGACATATTCAGACAATTTTATTATTAACTCAATATATCTGTTAAATTTGAACGAGCATATAAAATGTTAAATATTAAGGCGTATTTAAACACTTATTATGCCAAATAAGCAACAAACGAGAAATGACAGTTGTTAGTAAATAAAGCGTTCTTGCTTCTTATTCCTTTCCCTAGACTTATAAAGTCTTAGTTTAAACTATTTCCTAATATATTTCATTCTCTAATTTTCTTAACAAAATATAAATGACATGAAAATTCCTCGCTCAAAGCATTCCATCAGCAATGTTTAGTGTTACTTCCAATGGCATTCAAAAGCAGTAATTTTCAAATTAATTATTACTCTTTTTTCCCGAAAAATATTTATCGGCTCACAATGGAATAAAAGACACTTTTGAATTGTAAATAATGGCCGAAAACCTCATTTTGGAGCCTGTCATTTTCGTAACGAAAAAGCACATTTCAAAGCTTCTAGACGAGTAATTCACGTGTCATGACCATATGCGAACGAATGGAACTCATTTTTCTCTCCTTAACATCAAGCTGGTTGTGTTTTGACAACCTAAAACAGTTCGGCGCCAGCCGTTGGTGAGTATCCGCAAATCATAATCGATTGTCTTTAGCTTCAGGGAATTTATTTCGTTTTCCTCACCCAAAATTAAAAGTCACAAAGAAGCAAATTTTAAAATGATGCGAACTTATTTCTACTAACCGAATGCTTGCATATGCATGCAAGTGTGCTGACTTTAAGATATTCACTTTTTGAAAAAAAACATCCTCATTCAAAATGCCCTCAGTTAACTTTTATGAACATTCTTGAAAGACTTTCTACTTCTTAACAAATCCAACTCTAATTAAATTTCTCTTCCAGAATTTCTTGATTTTATAGTGTCCCAAAAATGCATTCTTTACCTATCTGACTTAAGTTGCAAAATTTAATTTTTAGCTATATGAATCCTAATTAATTGCTCCCATTGCTTTAACAAATTTATTTTAAGTCGCAGCTTAATGGGTAGCGAAAGAGGGTTATAAATGTTAAACTGTTGATGGTAGTAAACTTTCCTAGTAGTACTGATGTTTGTTTCAGGCGTTATTTTTGGATGTAATGATTTTTTCTTATATCTGCCTTCTATCATTTGACAAAGGAACAGAGGAACTGCGTAGCTTATATAAAGTCCAAAGAATATAGAAATTATCATAAAAATAATAATAAATATTTCATTTATATTTTCCAACCTTATTTCTATTAATCCTTTAGAACTGAACTAGCCATTATTATGGCCATGTTGTTTGTAATTTGAAAAAAAAAGCCTTTAAGTAATCTTTTATCCTTTTTACCATAGCCAAGACAATAAAGTGAACAGTCAATTTTTTTCCTCCCCAAAGCTTAAACGCTTGTATTTTCTAAAGAACCGTTCCAGAACATTATTCCTTGCATTTCTGTTCCCTTTGAAAAATACACCTGAGAAAAAAAAAGGGGAGAGAGTTCTATATCTCCCGTTCTATTCGGCCAATGAACGAAATTCAATCTGCGTTTTCCATGCCTTGAAAATGCGGCTTAGTATATACTACATTCTTAGACAAAAAAAAAACGACGCACCAAGGAGGAGTTATCTGAATGGGACGAAAATCGGTAGAAGGGATGTACATGTACAGAAAAACAAATGATTACAGTTTGAAAAAAATTGGATGATTTATTATAGAGCTTCACAAAGTGAAAAAAAATCAGTAACGCGTTCGTCCACCTCTGGCACTCATGCAAGCAGTTATTCGGCTTGGCATCGATTGATAGAGGTTGCGGATGTCCTCCTGAGGGATATTGGGCCAAATTCTGTCCAACTGGAGAGTTAGATCGTCAACATCCAGAGCTGGTTATAGGGCCCTGCCCATAATGCTCCAAACGTACTCAATAGGAGAGAGATCCGGCGACCTTGATGGCCAAGGTAATGTTCGGTAAGCACTAAGACAAGCAGTAGAAACATGTGCAGTGTGGGGGTGGGCATTATCTTGCTGAATTGTAAGCCCAGGGTGGCGTGACATGAAGGGCAACACAACGGGCCTTAGAACTTCGTCGACGTACCGCTGTGCTGTAAGGTTGCGACGGATGACAACCAAACGGGTTCTATATGAGATGAAATGGCACCCCAGACCATCAGTCCTGGTTGTCAGCTGTCTGACGGAAGACAGTCAGGTTGGTATCATACCGCTGTCCGGGGCGTCTCCAGACTCGCCTTCGCTGGTCATCGGGGCTCAGTTCAAAGCGGGACTCATCACTGAAGACTATTCTACTCCAGTCAGTGACATTCCAGTGCGAATGAGGCCGACAGCACTGCAAACGGGCTTAAGGTTGTGCAGAGGTCTATGGTAGTCGGCGCAAGGGGCGCCAAGGGGTGATCTCAACCCCCTTTCTGTGAGCCGTCTATGAATGGTCCTTGCGGTCACTGAAGTACTAGTTGCACGTACATTCGATGATAATGATGCATCTGGGGCTATGAGTGCCGCTCTGACGATTGCTCCGTCTTCACGTTCTGTCGTTTCTCTAAGCCTACCGCTCTTGCTCAAATGTCGAGCTATTCGCCGATAAGACCAACCGACTTCTTTAACCCAACTACACGACCTCTCCCAAATTCTGACATCTGCGCATATCGTTCGCGCACCATGCGAGGCATAGTTACTGTCTACCAGAGTACAAGGAATGAAATTCGTGAAGAATTTATAACCTGGAATCGTAATTTCTCCTCTTAAATATCCTGCCAGTTGCGCAGATCAGATGCGCTGTAGTAGCAACCGTTCATTCATTGGCAGCTAAAATGTAAAATTTTGCATTTTCCGTCGAAACCTGTATGCATATCCATTTGTGTCCAGTTTGCTTTATATCTTCTCGGTGCGTCTTTTTTTTTTTTTTTTTTTTTTTTTGTTGTTGTTGTTTGTTTGTTTAAGAGTGTATATTAAGTTTATACATAGCGATGTTCTAACTTAAGTATTTTGACACAAAATCGGACTTTATCTGAAACGACATGACGATTTTTTTTCCATATTTCGGTTCTACTTTCTGAATTATACCAAAGTGTTAAGTTTTGTAAAATTCGTCGCAGCAGTTTTCATAAAATTAGCCATCCAAACTTTACCCCCCTGCAATACTTTTTTTGATTTGGTATATGTTTAATAATATCGTTTTTTAAATTACTTGATTTCTTCTTTCATAATTCGAAATTTATGTTAAACCCAAATGAATTTCATGCATTTTTTTCATATTTATTTTTTAAATTTATATTTTTAGATAATTTTTATAAATTTTTAGAAATATGTTTTGCGTTATAACGTATGAAATTTTTACCATCAACTTAAAATAGATGTACACCGCGCAAAAAAAAAAAAAAAAAAAAAAAAGGGGGGACAGTTTTATATCTCCCGTTCTACTCGGCCGATTGACGAAATTCAACTTGCGTTTTTTATGTCTCGAAAGCGCGACTTAGGATATGTATTAGATTTATATATAGCATTGTTCTAATATTGGCGTTTTGACACAAAATAGGACTTTTTCTGAAATAACATACCAATTTTTTTCCATATTTCGATTCTACGACTCAGATTACGCCAAACTACCAAGTTTTGTAAAAGTCGCACGAGTAGTTTTTAAAAAAATTAGCTCTCCAAATTTTAGCTTCTCAATGTTAATTAAGTTTGGTATATATTTCTTAATCTCTCTTTTTTTTATTAAACTTATTTGATTCTTCCTGTCACATTTCGAAATGTAGGTTCATTCCAAATAAAATTCACCCATTTTTTATGATTTATTTTTAAAATTTGTATTTTTAAATAATTTTTATAAATTTTTCAAAAGATTTTTGAATTATAATCTATAAAATTTTTACCATCATCTTAAAGTAGACGTGTTTCTATGCATACATGCAAAACATTACAGTTTTTTTATTCAAAATTTCCGAAGATATACGCGAATTTATATATTCGTGCGTTTTGAAATTTGGCATATTTGTTGAAAGCGATAAAACATCATTTAGACACTTTGCTAAAATTATTTGGAAGTAGAAACGATGTGACTTTTTTCCGCTCATGCACGATGTAAAAAGGTAAGAATGAGGTGCCTTTTTTCCTCTCCGGCATAATGAAAGGGAAAGGAAAATTGGTTGCCTCATATTAACAAGTTCGTAAGAAGACTGTAATGTCTGATGCCTGTAAAGTATTATTGACCAAATCGCTTTACTACTTTCCTCTTCAATAGTGTTGTTGAAATGAAATTGATGAAATGCTAATGTTGATAAAACGAAAGATAATACTTAGGAGAAAAAATATTTTCTCATAAAATTTAACTTTTTGTGTATTGTGAAGTTTTATTTTATTTTTATAACAGTTAATCTTATTTTTAGGAAACAGCCTTTTTTTTACGCGCCCACTTTACTACCCACGCCTTTTTGCCAGAATGAGTTTTAGTTTCACGCTTTATGCAAAGTGGGTAGAAACTATTTTTAAGCTGAGGTATGAGCTACTTCACAGTGTGTTCTGCTTTTTGGCCACGTTGTGAATATTAGTTAAAGCTTGATATTTTATAGCCGTGCATATTAACTACATGTTAATCTATGCCGGGGATATTAGCCAAAGTGCCAACTACGCGTTGAATCTCTCTGTGCAGCTTCGGCCAAATATTCAACTTAGAGTTAGTTTAGTTTTATTTCTTCTACTTTTAATTTAAAACCATAAGTGCTGACTATTTGTACCCACAAGGGGGGCCATCTGTGAATATATCTGAGTTAAAATGAAAGGGTACTTTTTCTCTTCTTTTATTGCTATAAATGACCCAGTAGAACTTAGAGAATGGTCGCTTTACAGTTCTAGCAGATACTAGCAGTCATATAATTTTAATTCAGCTAGAACACTACAATATTATTCTATTTAAATTTTACGATTTAAAAAATGAAAAAATTATAATTAATCTGAAATATGAATAAAAACTTAGCAGCCTAAAAATAGGATGACAAAAAATGGTATAAAACAACAGCACAATGATAACACTGTGTAAAGCAGTGGAAAATTTTGAGTATATGCTTATCATTTTCAATTAAAATGTCCATTATACAATTTTTTCATTTATATAACTTTTCTGAACAGTCATTGAAAGACGTATTAATAGTACTTTAAGGCAGTGATCTCAAACTCAAATTACATGAGGCCGAATGCACGAAAGGAAAACAGCTGACGGGACAGAATATCTTTTACAAGATGAAAAATTTTATCAACAAAACAAAAAGATATTTTAACTAAATTTCAAATTTTGCGTACTAAGTACTTATCAAAAAATACATGAACATTGATAATAATAACACAGAGACAACGTCAAACTTACATTTATTTTCGATCTGAAATCTAAGGTTTGGTACCTGCAAAAATGTTTTTGTTGCTATACTTTGTAATTTAAACATATTGACAGCTAAATATTAATATTTTAAACTGACTTTCTTTTCAAATAACTCTAATATATTTAATTAATCATTAAGTTAATTTAATTTAAATTAAAAATAAGCAAATATTGAAAATTCAGAAAAAAATGTTTTAAGTAGGACAAAACTTGAAAATAAATAATGATAAACTAGTTAGTTCTTTTTCCTTCATTTTTTAAATTTTTCTTCAACAGATAAATTAAAATTCATCTATTCGTATGTAAATAATCATAAATTTTATGCAATAGCAAAATTTGTATAATGTTCATGCCCTGAAGAAAATTTAGTAGAAGTTATCTTCATCAAATATTGTAGATGCTCATCAGTCAAACGGATTCTTTTCTTACAAATTTTCAATTCTGAAAAAACGCTGTTCACATATAAATGTTTCTCCAAACAAAGCAATTATTCTTAGCGCACAGATTCACAACTGAGTGAACTTTTTTTTTTTTTTTTTTTTTTTTTTTTGACAATACAAATAAAATTTAATCAAATCTCTACCTTCAGATCTTTGACTAAAACTTCTACAACATTTCTAATTAATTAATGAGTTAATTTGCTCAATTTATAGATATTCTGGTGCGTTATTCACGTTTATTTTTAACCGTAATGAAAATAATGTTAACTCCGACTTCAAATAATTAAATTTTTTGGAATTTTTGCAACGAATACATAACTGAAATATATTCTCTGAGAATATAAAATTGCCTTAAAAGAGAAAATTATGTAATAATTTCAATGATAGATTCGATATATGGAAAAAGATAGGCATGTCATTTAGGAAAAATCCGATTGTATGTCATGATACGTATATTAGAAAATGATGTATATAGATCTAATAAACATCGTAAGTCCCGCTTTCGGGAAATGTAAAAAGCAGGTTGAATTTCGGCAATGGCTCAAATTGAACGGAGATATAAAAATGTCCCCCTCCCCTTTTTTTTTTTTTACTTAGTGTACACGAATTCCTCTCGAGAAGGGTCTAGTTGAGGACGGGAAATGACCTGTGTGAATACAAGGCAATACTAAGTATGAGATATACTGTCCTAATTATTATCTATGCACAGTTTCGTAAAGTTAATATAATGTATTCAATAAATACAACGTACACTTTTAATTCAATCTAATTCATTTTAAAATTTATTCTAAATTACATATCCAAAACAAAAAAAAAATGTTTTAGCGGACTGATACTAAAATATGAAAAGCTAACTCACCAAAAACTATCTGCTAACTTCTTGTAGGAATTTTTAGTGCTGAAATGATTTTATTCGACTCCGTTATACTTTTGCGCCTGCTTTGGCATTTCGGTTAAAGGATTTCGCAGGTGATAACTTGCAAAACAAGAAATCTAGCTAATTGATATTAGGCCTCCAACTGAAAACATTTAATGTAATTTTTCGGTTAAAGAAGTTACAGAGCTATAACTTAACCGCTATAGGTATCACAGTCTTTAATACTTACGTATTGCCCCATGTACCATGAAACTGTTGCCAAGCAGCGTGGTTTAACGCCAATTATGGATAAGTGTGATATACGCAATCATAACATTAGCGCTTTTGTTCGATAAAACCAGATTGATTCTGGAAAAGAAAGCTTTTGTTTTTATGAATAAGGATATAAATTTACTGCTATTACTGTGTTTTTTCTTGCATTTTAAATAACATGAATCCGAGGGTTTAGAATCATATTTGTAACTGCCGTCCGGTTCATTTACAGCTTATCTAGAAAATTAACATATATTGAATGGGAGAAAAAACAGATGACCGACAAAATATTAACAGGTTGGAACAATCACCTGCAAGAGGTTTGCTTTCACGGCGTTCTAAACAGAGCTCCCGGTAAAATCCGAAAGCCTAAAATATAGTAGAAAACGTCCTCTTACAAAGCTCCTTAATAAAGCAGGTCGAAAACTTTTGCAGCAAAAGTTATTTGGTGAATTATCTAGAGAGATTGACAAATGTTAAATAATAAGAAATGCAGATGAAGTGCTGTTCAGAAATCCACAGGAAAGGACTGACAGATCTTTAGCTGAATCTTCGCCAATTTTATTGATTCAACCGTAGCTAAATTTCGAGTTCGACGGGATAATATGTAAGTACCCAAACTTTGTTCAAAACTTCAAACATTAATTGTATTTGACACTGTTGTTTTGAGATTCATTTTATAAAAAAGGATTGAAAACCTTTTGCTCAATTTTTCCCATAGTTTCAGTTGTGTTCGTTTATTCTCATAATACTTTTTTTCTTTTCGTACTATTTTTCACTAAAAATATATCCTTTATTATATTTCCAAAATGTTGAGAATAAAAACCTTGTACCTATTTTTTATTTCATGCAGCTATTATATACTGTGTCTTCTTCCCTACTGCAATGAAATATGAATTCCTGTGATCATAATAGTAGATCGTCTATTCAGCATGTTCCCTTTCCCCTAAACGCAGAGAGGAAAAGAATAAGTTCTTATATTCAAAAGATTGTATTCATGTGAGAGCTGGTTTAGTACTCACTCAATAGCTCAGCGCTTGACTGAACAACGGTTTAAAGAACGTTCTGCTCGCCCTGGGTATAGAAAGCATGATGGCCATGTGTCCAATATTCAGAAGACAAACACGCAAGAATAAATCTGAACGAAAGAGGAGATATTCACTGGTGTATAACGAAATATTGTGTAAAGAACGAAAGTCAGGAATCACTACAATTCTCAAAGTAGTAAGAGGGTAAATAATCCTCTTAAAATAATAACATAGATAAACAAAGAGACTTGGCCAGACTTTACTCTGATTCGCCAACCAATAAATAAAAAGGCCAAATTCACATGGCTTATTGAATTATTTTGGAGTTCTAAAAAAAATATTTTCTTAGTTTTCAATTTAAGACGTGCTTGGTACAGAGAAAAACTTTTTATGGAGACTTTAAATGCAATTTCAGTTTAGACCATTTGGCATAAATGCAAAAATTCATATTGAGACCTAATTTAATTATTTATTACCATATTTTTATAGTTTCTTTAATAGTTAAGCTTTTTCTTTTAGCTCTTAAGATGTATCTCATAGTATGATCATACATTTAAAATATTGTAGTTTATATATGTGACAAAATTCTATTTCTCATAATACTTTATTTTTCTGCCTCCCAGAAAGTATAATGGTTAGGGGAGCCTACTGCGGTACCAAAGGGCCCGAGTTCCAATCCCGGAGAAGGCATGGATGTTTGTAAATGTGTAATATCTTTGTGGTACGGGGGCACTCTAAATATGCAGCTAGCCGAAAGTCCTCTCGAGGGTTTGGTGGGGAAGAGGGGGTGAGTCTTTATTTAAGTTGTCCTGCAGACTGAAACCAAATTGAAATTAAAGTTTGCTACAGTTCTCAAGCTAATTAAAAATTACAATTTTGTTACTGTGGTAAGCCTGAAAACCTTAACCCAACCTTAACCCCATTTTCCCTTAAATTCTGCCGCAAAGTTGTTGACAAAGTAAGTAATACTCTTAAGCAGTTTCCGACTCAGCGAATATCTACACTGAAGTGACAAAAGTCATGGGATACCTCCTAATATTTTGTCGGTCCTCCTTCTGCCCGGCGAAGTGCAGCAACTCGACATGGCAGGGACTCAGCAAGTCGTTGGAAGTCCCCTGCAGGAATATTGAGCCATGCTGCCTCTATAGACGTCCATAATTGTGAAAGTGTTGACGTTGCAGGGTTTTGGGCACGAACTGACCTCTCGATGAGGTCCCATAAATCTTCGATGGGATTCATGTCGGGCGATCTAGGTGGCCAGATCATTCGCTGGAATTGTCCAGAATGTTCTTCTAACCAATCGCGAACAATTGTGGCCCGGTGACATGGCGCATTGTCATCCATAAATATCCCGTTGTTGTTTGAGTACGTGAAGTCCATGAATGGCTGTAAGTGATCTCCAAGTAGCTGAAGGTATCCATTTCCAGTCAATGATCAGTTCAGTTGCACCAGAGGACCTAGTCCATGTCCAAAAACAGCGCAGGCCATTATGGAACCACCACCAGCTTGAACAGTGCCTTGTTGACAACTTGGGTCCATGGCTTCGTGGGGTCTGCGCCACACTCGAACCCTACCATCAGCTCTTACCAACTGAAATCGTGACTCATCTGACCAAGCCACGGTTTTCCATTCGTTTAGGGACCAACCGATATGCTCACGACCCCACGAGAGTCGCTGCAAGCGATGTCATGCTGTCAGTAAAGGCACTCGAGTCTGTCTTCTGCTGGCATAGCCCAAGGAAGACAAATTTCGCCGCACAGTCCTATCGGACACGTCCCTCGTACGTCCCACACTGATTTCTGCGGTTATTTGACGCAGTGTTGCTTGTCTGTGAACTTTGACAACTCTACGCAGACGTCGCTGGTCTCGGTCGTTAAATGCATGTGGTCGGCCACTGGGCTGTCCATGGTGGGATGTTATGCCTGAAATTAGATACTCTCGGCACACTCTTGACACTGTGGATCTCGGAATGTTGAATTCCCTAACGATATCCGAAATGGAATGACCCATGCATCTAGCTCCAACTACCATTCCGCGTTCAAAGTCTGCTGATTCTCGTCGTGCGGCCATAATCACGTCAAAGCCTCTTCTCATGAATAACTTGAACACAAATGAAAGCCCTGCCAAAGCACTTCGCATTTATACACTTTCTACGCGATGTTACTGCCATATATATATTTGCATATTGCTATCCCATGACTTTTGTCACTTCAGTGTATCTTTCAATATGTTCACCAGCAGTCAAGAGGGAAAGTCGCTGAACATTACTAGTTGTGAACACCGAGGTTCGAATCCCTCGAACGGGCATGGGCGTTACCGTGTTTTTCCCCATGTGTAATGTGTATACCAGCCATTTTTCCTTAGAAAGTCATCCACGAAGGCATACCTTTCCCTAGGCAGACAGTCCTCTATTGCTTTGCCATAATCAAACAAACCAAACCAACTTGTTATCTAATAAATATATTAACACGCTGCAAAATCATTTTCTCGTAAAATTTGGAAATAAATAAGTGACAGTGATAATATATGATATATCTATATTAATTACGACAGGAATTACAAAGAAACTCATATTTATTACAGGAACAAAGGTTCAGATGGAAGTGTAGTGAGATACCCAATGTTTACTATAAGTAATGTAGGTATAGTCCCACTACACTTCGGTTTATTTTATTCGGTAAGTTAGTATTTAAAATAGTACATAATAGTATATTGACATTATGATTAATTTTATATATATATTAGATATAATTATAGTAGTTATAATAGATATAATAATAGTAGGCCAACAGTCATAATTTATAATAGCTCCTTGAGATGAAGTTTATTATATGAATTCGTACCTTCTTTCTCTTTTCCAATTTTTACTATAGCATTAATATTGCATGGATTTGTTTTTAAGATAATTATTTAATTTTAGATGAATTGCAGCTTCAAAAATGAATTTTGACATTAATTACGTTAGTGCTCACATAAGTTTTTGCCTATTGAAGATAGATATTTGATTGTATTTTCTATTTTATTTTTTAAATGTTTGTTGTTAATTGCATAACGAAGTAAGGCATTGTTGGTATTTGAATTAGGCAATTTAATATGAGTTGACTTTGATCACCTTTATTCCCATATACACATTGCTCAGAGTTAATATGAGTTGACTTTGTTAATGGACATTGAGTAATATAATGGATTAGATCACCTTTATTCCCATATACACATTGCTCAGAGTTTGAAGAAGAAGTATGTGGGAAATGGTCCATGTCCAGTTAAAAAGCAGTTTACGTAACGATTGACCATTGTACATGTATCATTTACATGAGGTGCTATTTTATGTAATGGTCTTCCTGTATTTATTGTTGTCCATCTTCTTCCCACATTTGGAGGCTGATTTTATGTAGATATTTCTTAGGGTATGATTTCGGGCAGGAGATTTTTCTTGAAGCGATGTTATTGTTGGTAGTAGCTGATTTGGCTGCTGAATCGGCTTCTTCGTTACCAAGAACTCCGACGTGAGCCTTTATCCAATAAATGTTTGGTGATATTTGAGGATATTGGATAATTTTATTAAAAATATCTTGAATTATTTCAGATGTATGTTTGGGATTTTGTAAAGCTAGTATTGCTGATTGACTATCTAAGAAAATATTTGTAAATTGTTATCGATCGAGTAATCTATTGCCATTCGAATTGCGTGTAGTTCTGATTATAAGATACTATTTTCCTTGGCGAGTCGATTTTGGAGAGTTATTTTCTGGGTTTGATCTATTTGTATTATACATGCACAGCCAACTCCTAAGTCCATTTTCGATCCATCTGTATATATTATTGGTGGAGATATATGACTGGTTGGAGGTTTTATTGTGCTATATATTTTAGGATTAGAGGCAGGATGTCTTCTGTAGGGGTTGACTGAAGTTTCAAAATTGTTTGGATTAAATATTTCATCATGTAATATGCAGGATTTTTTTAATCTGAGAACTGTGGTTTTTGTATGTTCAGTTTGCACTAATGTATGAAGAGGTGCTATTCCTGAAAGTACGCATAAGGCAGCATTTGATGTTGTTTTATAATATTTTGTGATCCGGAGAAGGAATTGACGTTGTATGGCTTGCAGTTGTTTTTGTTTCCGATCAGTCATAGGTTGCGCCCAAATTTCTGGAGAACAAACTCTTTGCAATGCGAGGCCACAAGTGCCTGATTAAGCCGACCAGTGCTTGAGTAAACCAGCGGCGGACCCTATAAACAGCTCTTTTTCTACTGCTTTCAGAACCCACTTTTCTCTCCTTTATAAAAGAAAAATAGATTATGAGCAACTATAAGAGAGTTTGGGGGCCCTATGTCAATTCTTATGGACATGGCATAGGTCCCAATATCCTTCTCTGACTCAGTACACTTTGTAGATTTTCAAAACTTGAAATAATGAACAATTTTAACTACCCTAATCATGTTTAGCTTATCAAAAATAAAATAAGTTGCATGTGTTTCAAATACAAATAACTGTTGGTCAGTGCAGTTAAATACAAATTGAAATAAATATACAACATAAAATTTATATAAAGTTCCCTTCATAATTTTAAAGAATAAAGCTATCAATTGAACAAATTTCATCATAGTTCCACAATAAATTTCATAAGTAAAATCAAATATAAAAGTTTAAGAGAAATTTCTGATACCCCGAATTATTTGTCCTCGTATGTTATTAAACTGCCATCGTTGGTCTAGACAGTAGAAACATATAGTACATAAAGATGAACAATATGATCTCTTGATCGCCCATATTTGAGCTAGACTATTGCTATCATCCAGACAATGTCTTTTGTCAGTTACAACATCCAAGGAATTCTTTGAAAATGTTCTTCGGCAGATTCATAAGTATAATTACAATTTACTAACGGTAAATAAAAACAGCTTACTTAATATGTATCATATCTAAGTACTGAAATTGATTTTTTGGTCTCAGAAGCTAGCGTATCGAAATAATCCTTATAATAAGAATAAAAATGAGATAATGTACATGCATTTCGTAATCATTTTATTGATCTTTTTAAAGTATAAAGCAAACGATTTCTTTTCCTCCTCTTTTTTTTCGGGGGGGGGGGACTTTTATGCACTATATTGTTTACATATAAATGATACCAAAGATCTTCATCTAATTGTGCAGCATAATATAAAATATGTATTTGTTTTTAAATTTTATGAATAGGCCAAGAAAAGCAGGCTTATTTTTTATTTCATAATTAAAAATTACATATTACATTGCATCAATGTATTAATTAAAGGTCCTGACATAAAATGAAGTTAGTAACACGCTGCTTTTATTATGTATGTAATATCTTCGTTTCAAGCTTCTAGACTTGGGCTGAAAGTTTGTAAAACTGATTGATTTTTACGTTGGAAATTAAAATATCTTATAGAAATAACTACATTTATTTAAACAATTAACAATTCTTACTACTTAATTCGTGCTCGTGCGCCTTACCTTCAGTAGTTAAAGGAAAATATAATTGCTTACTATTCAAATGCTAGCATATTACTCGTTAAAACGTCAACAGCTTCCCTAACTTTGGGCCAAGGGTATTCCAATCTCAATACGAACAGTAGCCCAGCTGATAACCGCCGTATTGGGCGAGAATTGGGCTGTCAGTCAAAGTCCCTGAAGAGAGGTATGAAGTGGGCCAATCATGCTACTATCCAGGGGGTTCCAATCCCAGGATGGCAGACTTAAAAAAATACTTTTCTGGTCTACTGTTACACTGGACAACTAAGGTCACCACTCCCGGCGCTCAGAGACCACAGTGGTGGGAACGATGGTAACCTGGAGATCTGACTGGTCTTCAAAATGCTCCCGCCAGTACTAAGTGGTTTAGGACCCATCCTCTATGGACCAACTATACTTCTCTCTTAACCAGAGGCTCCACCTAACCTCTAGTGGGCCAACCGCCCGGCAGAGTACAGAGTTATTACCTCTCTCCTCACAGGTTCGAGTCATCGAGTTCCCTCGATAAAACTGTATAAAACGGTCTTCCTTCGAGATTCTGGAATTGCCAGGCTCAAAATTATTTTCCCCAGAATGTTATTGCCATACTGGGGAACTAAGTGAGTGTGTACTACCCCATGGGGTGGACCAAGACAAGGAAACCTGATCTCTAATTACTATAAAGTTACGTATATAATTACTAGAAGTCTTTCCGTTAAATAAACCCCATAGCAATATTAGCAAATCATTTTTTATGCCTGAAATGTGCATTTGCTCCGAATATTTGGTCATTTAAATAAAGTACAAGGAAATTCTTCTGTAAAATTATATTGAAATTACCATTTACTAAAAAGTGGCAACTCCATAACATGTTATATAAAATTGATACTAGCAGCTGAAAAGATAAAATATTTCGTCGCAGCAAGTTCATGTTGTGATTTATCTCACTTGTCTGACAGTAACATCAGAGGGAGTTCATGAATTGTATCATGGCAAGAAGTGAAGGATTGCTCCTGTCGTTGGCATGACGCTTGGGCACATCGCAGGTGACTTCTGATGTGTCCAAACTCCATGCCAATGACATGGGCTTATTTGCTCCGGTTTTGAAGGAGAATCTCCTAAGGATCGGGTCCAAATGTCTCCTATTCCTCTTTGCCTGCCACCAAGCCATTTAAGAGAACTTTCGACTCGTCGTGTGTTTTAAATGGCAAGCATTACCCAAATCACTAACAAAATCCAAACTTTCTCTCGGAATCGAACTCAGACCCGACGATACGGCAAGTAATAAAGCTAGCCACGATACCGATAAGACGGAAGATGGAACTATATTTCATGAATCGATTAGTAGACTTTCGAGAAAAAGAATTAACAATTTACCAGGATTACTATGAGCTGCTTGATAAAGCCAAAAAAAATCTGAAAATATTTTTCTTTGAACAGCTAAAAATTCAAAGAAAATAGGGAACAAGACGGATTAGAGATATATTAAGGTACTTATGAAAATTCTTAGACAGGAGTATTAACATTTAGAACTGTATACAGGTTATTCAATAAAACAGTTTATATTCTTTATTTCCCTATATATTGATCCAAGTGCAAAGTTTCGCAAAATAAAATATTTCCAGTGCGGTCGCGTACATGCTCCAGACCTCTTCCAATGGCTAAGTTTCTCAAAATAAAGCAGGTAATATGAAATTTCAACTCCGTGAGTGAAAGAATTCTGTAAATGTGAAATCTAACATTTTTGATTATCTGCATGCAGTAAAATTACCAGTTTATAAATTATGCATTCACTTGAACACACTGGTCATGAAAATAAAAGGATAATGAGAAGAAATATGCTAAGTGAATGTTGCAACCAATGCCCAATGCTGTAAATATTTATGTTAATTAAGTACAATTGAACACAAAATTGCACTCGCGCGTATAATATGCAAATTTGGTAGATTAGCGGTAACGCACGCATAATATGCAAATTTGGTGATTGACAATGTGGTGTGCAATGAACGCATATTGGAGTCTGTAGTGTTGTTTTAAGTGAATGCAGTTATTGAGAGTCACCAGTATTCAGTAGTTATGGCTCAAAGGCATAATTTAAGTGAAGGTCAAAATGGAGAGTAATTGGTAGAATCGAAGGAAATGAAACACAAATGGCGGTCGCCCAAGATTTGATTATCCCTCAATGTGTCATATCAAGAGTTTGGAGCCGTTTTTCAATCACTAGGTCAGTTGATAGACAACCTGGTCAAGGACGACCAAGAGCGACACATGCATCAGAAGATCATTTCTGTCGTTGTCGGCTCGAAGAAATTGCGAAGCGATTGCAAGATATTTGGTTTTAGGCCTTCAGGCTACCACAGGACCTCCAATTAGTCATTCGACTGCTGCACAAATGCTTACCGGGTTTGCACTGTATGCGAGAATACCAATGGTTTTTGTCGCACTCACCCCAGCTTCCAGACGGGCCTGTTTAATCTGGTGCCGTCTTCATGTTCAATTCAGCCAAGACTCCTAGGCCTGAGTATTTCTTACTGAAAAGTTCAAATTCTAAACAGTGATTCTAGATCTGTTTTGATTTGGAAAGAGGAAAGATAGTCAACTTGCCTTTCCTTGTCCGTGACATATCCCATTTTCGCGACCGCGATTTAAAGCTTTGAGAAGGAATCATGACCAATGGCCGCTCTGAGCTGAATATCTTTCAAAGAGGTTCTGTAACTGCTCGGAGCTATGTGGATGAGTTATTGGAACCCCAACTTGGACTGTTAAGGGGTGTTGTTGGACCTGAGCTTTCGCTAATGAATGACAATGTCGGCCTCGTCGAGCATATGTGGTGTCAGAATACTTGCAAACAGAAGATAACACTCGAATGGATTGGCCACTATACTCACCTGATTTGAACCCGATTGACCATGAATGAGATCCCTTATGGCGTCCAATCTGAGCACGCCAAATTCCTTTCCTGACCCTCTATAAGCTGAAAAGGGAACTTTTAGAAGAGTGACAAGCGGTGCCAAAAGACATAATCAACACTTTGTTTTAATGGTTTGGGAAGAAATCATGACAAATGGCCGCTTCGAGTTGCATATCTTTCAAGGAGGTTCTGTAACTGCTCGGAGATATGTGAAGGAGTTATTTTAACCCTAGGTTAGACTATTTAGCGGTGCAGTTGGACCAGAGCTTTTGCTAATGGATGACAATGTCGGCCTCATCGAGGATATATGGTATCAGGATACTTACAAACAGAAGGTACCACTCGAATGGATTGGCCACCATACTCAACTAATTTGAATCCGACTGAGCATGCGTGGAATCCCTTAGGTCGTCGAATTTCCGGGCGCTAAATTCCTCTCCGGAATATATTTGATGAAATTCTTATAATAAAAGCACAATCCCAAAAATGAGACCAACTTTTTGACGACTTAAATGGTGGATAATTTTTTCTCTCTACAATTTCAGAATTTTCCATTTCAATTTCCATTCGAGACATCTTATATCTCATCTGTTGAAGTTCTTTCGCCAAGAATTTACATTTAGTTGCATTCACATTTAAATTTGCTTCTTCTAAATGCGAAACATAAATTCACGTAAATCCCGAATATATTCATTAAATGTATAGCTAGTGGCTGTTATATCGTCTAAGTAAATAAAAGGAGATTTTCTGAAGACAGGTTTTGGTATAATACCTGTGGCTCTTTGAAACTTGTAGGTTATGTGCATAGGCTAAATGGCATTTTAAGAAAGGCATAAGTTCCTAATTTGTATTAAATACGGTTTTTGACGCATTTTCTGGTTTTACATGTATCTGAAAATATAAAAATGTGAGGTCTAGCATCGTCACTTATTTTGCTGATTTGACTTTCTAATTTAATCAATTATTGGTAAGAGATAGACTGGATATTTTTCTATGTTATTTAATTAAAAGTCTCAGTTCGGTTGACAAGTTTTGTTATTTAAAATCGCTTTTGGGAGGTTTAGCTTTAAATGCTAATAGTGGATTAACTAGTGAAAACTATACGGTGGCTGTTGATATACTAAAAAACCGTTTCGGCAGAGATGACCTGCTAATTAATGCGCATATGAATAAATTGTTGAGTTTAGAACCTGTAAAATATTCCGGAAATACGGCTTCTTTGAGGAAGCTTTATGACGATATAGAAATACAAATAAGGAATTTAAATTCTTTAAATGTTACTAGTGGTTCTTATGGACATTTATTATCCCCTATTTTGTTAAAGTTAATACCCGAGAATTTAACTCTAGAATTCACTAGGAAAAGAAGTGATAAACAAAATTTCGATGTTAATGAACTACTAACGTTCTTGAAAACGGAAGTGGAATGTAGGGAAACATCAATGATGTTAGCGCGTTCTAAGAATTTTGATGTAAATGAAACATCAATACGAAACAAAAGTTCCCATCAAGGTTATCAAAATAAATCTATCATGCATTCTAAAAGAAATGATTACAGTACGAATAAGCAAGGTGCTTCGGTATTAACTAGTCAAAGCGAAACTCCCTCTAAATACTTTCAAAAATCACATTTTAATCCAAATCGAAAGTTCTCTACCCCGCCTAAGAAAGAAAACAAAATATGCAGAAATTTTGATTCATCTGCTTGTCATATGAATCATGATTGCGCACTTGATTTAAAGGCTCGCCGAAAGGCATTAATGGATCGAGGTTTATGTTTTATTTGCTTTTCGAAAGGGCATCCAAGGCGTTTCTGTGCTCATAAAGATGAAAAATGCAGACTGTGCAATGTCCAAGATTTACATAATTCGTTAATATGTGACGCCGCATCGAAAGGTTTAGAGACGGATACTTCCAATCAGACAAAACAAACGCCAATCCCTGAAGCTTCTCTTTCGCTCTTATGTAATGAAAATAATAACAAAATTAAACCACCGACTTCCGTTCTTTTACAGACGTTTTCGGCAGCAGTTAGGTGTAAAGGGGGGAACGAAAAGGTATTACGTTGTATGCTAGATTCAGGGTCAACAAAGTCATTCATCTTACGAGAAGTGGTTGATTCACTGGGGTTGAAAATTATTAATAAAGAAGCGCTTATTATTTTCACATTTGGATGCAAAGATGCAAAAGAGCGCTTGTATGATATCATAGAAATCGTATTGCAAAATGTAAGCCATCCCAGTAAAAAGATAAAAATTAACGCAATAGTCATTGATTCTATAACACTAGGGCAAGTAAAAGTTCCTTCTCGGTGGATACGAAAGATGGCGTTTGAGAAGGGAATAGAATTAGCAGATGCTGGTACGAGTGACGAAATTCAAGTATTAATAGGTTCGGATTATATTTGGGAAATTTTAGGAGAACGAAACGTGAAGATTTGTAAAAAATTAGTCGCAACAGAAAGCACTTTCGGTTTTGTGATTCAAGACAAGGACGAAGGATCAAAGTGTAAGGACGCAAGAGTTAATCATATAACCGTTGTAAATGAGGACTTAGATTATGAAAGAGTTAAAAAATTATGAGAATTAGAAGCAATTGGGATAAGTTCGGATAAAGAAATATCTCTATCAGATAAAGAAATTTTAGAGTCATTTGAACGAAATACAACTTACAATAATAAAAGGTATGAAACTCGATTATTGTGGAAAGAGGGTGTTGAATTATGAAATCGCGAAACAGCGTTTACAATTTTTAAATAATAAGTTTCAGAAAAATAGCGAGCTATATTTAAAATATAATGAGATAATTAATGAACACTTGAGAGATGGTATAGTGGAACGGGTAGATACGTATTTAAATAGTAGTTTGAAAACGGGGTATTACATGCCTCATCACGCGGTAGTGCGCGAGCAGAAGGATTCTACAAAGGTTCGAATAGTTTTTGACGCTTCTTCTAAAAGTAAGGGAAATTTATCACTTAATGATTGTTTGGAAAGCGGACCTAATTTAAATCCTGATTTGCTAAAGATTATCATTAAATTCAGGGTACATTCAATTGCGTTTTGTGCCGACATTCAGCGTGCATTTTTAGAGGTAGGCTTAGCTAAAGAAGATAGGGATTTTTTAAAGTTTTTGTGGATAAATGAAGAAGGGTCAAATCTCGATCACAGTAATTCCAACTTACAAGTTCTTCAACACAATCGAGTTCCTTTCGGGGTCAAGTGCTCACCTTATTTATTAACAGCTACAGTAAGACTGCATTTAAAAAAGTATGAAGATGCCTACGAAGAGGCATGCAGTATGTTAAAAGAGCTTTACGTAGATGATTTAATTTCTGGGACAGTTAATGTAGCAAAGGCCTTACATTTAAGCAAGGACATGATTTTCATTCTTAGCGAGGCCAGTATGAATTTACGTAGATGGGTTTCAAACTCACCTGAGCTGAATGAACTATGGAAACTTAATGGAATTGACTCTCGTGAAACATCTGAAAACTCTTTGGTACCGTTGAAAGTTTTAGGTCTTATCTGGGACAATGTCAATGATAATTTGAAAATAGATGTATCTCAGTTTGAGAAGTTACAAAATCTCAAAGTAACTAAACGCATCATTTTAGCAGCATGTGGTATGCTCTTTGATCCCTTAGGAATTATGAATCCATTTACTGTTCGAATTAAACTCTTAATGCAAACTATGTGGGAAAAGGGTATTCAATGGGACGAAAGTGTTCCCGTTGATACAGAATTCATATTTCAGGAATGGTTAAAAGAAGTTGAAAAAATAAAGTTTTTCGAAATTCCCAGACAGTACTTCAGTGATATGTGTTGGAAGTTTATAGAAGTTCACATATTTTCTGATGCCAGTCCCAAGTGTTATGTTGCCGTAGCATATTTTAGATTTAAGAAGAAAAATAAATGTAAAACAAGTTTCATAGTGTCGAAATCCCGTTTGGCTCCATTAAAAAGGGTAACACTCCCTAGGCTTGAACTTTTGGGAACATTAATTTCTGCAAGATTAGGTTCGTATTTGCAATCGATATTTCCGCAGTTGGATAAGGGAAATATATTTTACTGGACTGATTCCCAAATTTGCATTCACTGGATCAAGGGATCTGCCAACGAGTGGAAACAATTTGTTAGAAATCGTGTGGTAGAAATCAAAGAGAAAACTATTTTAAACAACTGGTACTTTTGCAGTAGGAAGACAAACCCTGCTGATAAACTTACTAGGGGCATGGATGCTGAAGTTCTAATTAATGATAGTGATTGGTTTTCTGGGCCACCCTGGCTTTCAAAAGTAGATATTCGACATCACATAAACGAAATGAATACCGAAGCTGACTTGCAAAACGTTAGTGAAGAACGAAAATGTGTTACTTTGAAAACACTTGTGGAATCTACAGAACCGTTACTAAATCTTGAACTGTACGGAGATTTAACCGAAGTACGAGTGTCTCCATTGCAAAGATGGCAACTAACACAGCAGATGTTCCAAGGGTTTTGGAAGCGGTGGTCTAAAGAGTACCTGTGCCAACTACAGCAGCGTAGCAAATGGAGACAGCCTAGCATAAATATTCGCCTAAATGACTTGGTTCTCATTAAAGAAGATAATATGCCTTCATTACGTTGGAAACTCGGGCGAGTAATAGAAGTGTTTCCTGGAAGAGACAATAATGTCCGAGTGGTTAGACTAAAAACTGTGCACGGGGACATTAAACGTCCTATAACCAAACTGTGTCTTTTACCAGTTGAAGAACATTAACTTAAGTGTTTGGTTAATATATGTTTTATTATTTTTTTTATTTCTTCTTGTACTAATAATTTTATTTGTTTGTTCTAGTTTAACCCTCATAGTTAACGTTTCAATATAGTAAGATATAAGATGTTTTGCTAGAAGATTGGTAAGTGTAACATGTAATTTTATACTTTTTGAAGATTTTTGTATGTTTTCAGTTTCTATATTTTTCATTTACTTGTTTGCATATATTGAAGATTGTATTAAGATGAATGTAATTCATCGGGGGGGGGAGGATGTTTTGGCCTCCTCGGTGATTGCGGTGATTTGTGCCCAGAGGGCGCACCGCACAAAAAGTTAGTTGCGTTACAGAACGTAAGGGAAGCGGACACGCCAAAATGTCGGGCGTATTACCGCTAATTGAGGTAATTGCATCGTATCTGTCAGGTGGCAGAAAACTAGTATGATGTATCAATTCACATGCCAGGTGGCAGAATATGTCTATCATGTACATGCCAGGAGGCATAACGCTTGTAAATATGCCAGGTGGCATACGACTTGTAAATAAATTGTAAATAAATGTACAGTAAAATATCTTGGTGCAATAGATGAAGGAACACGCATCAATAACCTTCTGATCATTTGGATACGTACAACCCCTTATGGGGATTATAGTTTATTTTTTATCATTCCAATCAATTTCAGCATCCCTGCCTCGTTTAAAAACTTTCTATCTTCCTTAAGTCAAGTTTCCTCTTTTAAAATTTATTTTGGCGATCGCCATTTGCGGGTGAAAATTTTTTTCGGCTTTCAAAATCGTCTCCTGTTGTCAAACTTAGGGCTTCTTTCCGCTGCAGATTTACCTCTCTCAAATCTCAAAAAATACCCGTTCAACCACTGCTCATAACCCGCTTGTGCGTGTATTCATTGACACTCCCGGGTTTTCCGGGTTTCGTAACTCAACAAAATCCTGAATTTGAGGCAATAATCTAGGCAATATCATTTGGACATCCGAACTGGATTTCTTCCCGTATAATAAGTTCAAGACTTGATTTTTTTCAAAATAAACTCAGTCAACTCTTCAGTTTTAGTTTGCTAAATACCAAAACGTTCCGTTTCGCTTTCCCGTTTTATCACAGACTTTCATAAAGGCGGTTTTAAACACTTCAGATTTATAACTCACACTGCCTGGTTCACCCAACAAAAATTTACCGATGCTTTTGTACCAGCTAAGGTACCTGTCTTCCAAGCTCAAAGTTTCCTGTGGCGACCTTCTGTAATTCTGGTAATTCTTAATCCTGGTTAATCTTACATGATTCTGTACTTCTTATTCAACTGGGTAAAGTAAAATATGAGATAATAATTATTCCGAAAAGGTTTTTATGGAGGTTCTACTATAGAAAATAATGGTTGGTTTCATGATGTCTAAGATGAACCCAAACTTTCCGCTGGACTTCCTGGTGCCGTGCATCTTGCAGTCCTACAGCGGCCAGTTTAAATGTTACTTTGTTTTTGCGACATAGTCCGTAATTTATCGGGTGCCACTTATAGGGTTACATTTGATCTGGTAATGCTACCTTAGCCCTAACAGAGGTAAAGCTAGTTATCGTTGTGTCTGAGTTAAACGACAAAGTTTTACTAAAGATTTAAGCATAATTAGTCCAAAAGGACTTGAGTCCCGAAGGACTATTACTTTCGTTTTGGCATTTTGCGTCGGACCCATAAATGTCGGTTCACTTTTCAAACTGTTGCCACAAAATGTTAGAGTCCTGCATTATATTTGAAGAAATTAAATAATGAAAATCTGCGTAAATGTATGTATATTTCTCACATTGTCATAAAATAACGGTACATAGAGTCATCGAATTTTGAATAACGTAATCCTCCAACGAATATGAGCATGTGGAAGACCAAATTTAAAATTTGAAATTTGTTTTATGATCGATTTCCTATTTTTTAAAACTTTGACGAATTTTTGATTAACAAACTCAAGGATTTCAAAGCGAGCAATGGCAACGTTGTGCAGAAAAAACATTTTTATCTCCAGCGCGTGAGTCTCTGTATCGGAAATTCTAAAGATATGCTCGTTTTAAAACTATTTTGCGATATTGCTGTTGCACTGGATCTTATGGTTTAAGTGCGAGGAACATGATATTTAATAAAGAAAGGTAACACACAAAATGTTAAAAAACGCCCCTTTGGACGTAATTTAAAATCTGAAACATTTCAGATTTTTTTTTTATTTATTTAAACAGAACATTGAAAATAAAAGCACAACTCTGTATTATAAATTGCCACAGCTTATAGAAATGCAAATTAAAATGAGAACAGTCTATAAGCTCAGACGTTGAGCAGTGATCTAATGCTACACACTTAAATACTAAGATATCTTAATGAATTTACCAGTGCTTCAGCTTTGAAATATCGGCGGCGAGAGAAACTCAAACCCGAATAATTACATCGAACTAAAGTTTGGCAGAATATAACAACGCTGCGCGCAAGGCCAGAAAATTCTCTCTGTTTAAATCAAAAAACACCTCAGCTTAAGTAATCGAGCAACTAATTTGCATTCTTGTGAGAAATACGAAAATGAAAAATTAAAGACCAAAATCATAATAACTGGCTAATTAACATAATATTAGGAATTACTTTAAAAAGAGCTCTTCTAATGATTTTCTTGAAACATATTTTCTTTGATTCAGCTAAGCGTTCGTAAAATTAGGCTTTATTAAGTTAATTTTTATTATGTATTTCCAAGAAGTAATTTTTGATGCTACATATAATAAATCATTGATTTCTATAAATAATTCCCATTCTAGTTAATTCCATTTTCTAAAGTTTAATTCAATAGCGCAAGCATACATAAGCTGCCTACCAGTTATTAAAAAATAAGCTTCGCGTTAAATGATATCTCGATGTACCGCAGCCAACAGTACCTTCTGAAAGCATTATGAAAGGCTATGTATTCTAAATTAATGATCTTTATGATATTCTTGCTTAAGGTAGGTTTATCAATAGGTTATCCTATCTTAGGCCAAGCAGCATTTTAGTTCTAAATGCACAATGCACACATCAAAAGCTTTTTTTGTGTTACTTAAATTACAGTAGGATCGTATGAAATGTTCACAGCTGTGTATATTTATGGATTGTTCTGAATTAGACCTTAGAAAGTTTTTTTTCACTTTATAAACTCAAACTTTAAACTACAACCACAATAATTCAATGCATAAAGCATTCTTAAAATAAAAATTATAGTTAAAGAATTGTGATCTATGTGCTTTGCGGACATAAATCAATTTGATTCTTGACAGCATGCTTTAAGGGTATTAAAAATAACAAAGATTATTTGAAAGGCAAATAGAGCGGTATTTTTGTGAAACTTTCTAGGCTGTTTTACCAAAAAAACTTCTAAATCAAGAGTTCACATTTACACATGAGCACACATACTACTTTGTATTGATATTTTCATTCAAATGTCCATATTTACGCATCAAATACTCTTTCGTATTCTGGAACGCTCAATTCTGACTCCAAAAACTTTTTCAGAAAGATGCATATAGATATATATATAAACATTTCTTATTGTTATACAATTCTGAACTCTGGCCAAAGAACGACCATGAAAGAAAAAGGTTCTTTTATTCTTTCTTTTTCCATCAAGATTTCGTTTTCGCTCTCCTGAATACTCCCGCAATTTTATTTTTTATTTGAACTACAGATGGCGTCCGGATTTGTCGGAATTTACCAAACACGAAAGACCTTGATGTCGTGATTGAATTTTTATTTACCTTTAAATCTATATTCTCCGAAACACCTGCTGTGAATTCCTTATGCCATTTTGTCATTTCGCTCCAGAAAGAGCCAAGTGCAAAAGCATTAGATGCGTGATTCCAGGCATTACGTGTCCACGTTTTACACATTCTCTCCGCCATAAATGTTGCTGCTGTATTATTCGAAGGTTTTGATATTTTATTGCTTTATAAACTGCACTTGATAACTGCAGATTTAACAGATATTCTTTCTCGAAAAAGGAGGGAAAAAAATCTGTGAGTGAATTTTTCATTAAAGCTGACATGGGAACACGCTTCTTTACCAAGGAAAATTAATATACTGTTTCACTACAATAAGTCTTAACTACGCATTCCATCTTTAAATAATAATATAAAACTGCTGGAAAAAAACGGTTTAAAAATTTTTGTTACTATTTTAAACTCTTCATTTTTTTTTTTTTGTTGTTGTTGTTGTTGTTGTTGTTGTTTTACATGTTTTTCGCGCCTTACGTAAAAGAAATTGCAATATTCTTGAGTTTTTATTTTTTATATAGTTTTTGTGAATAAAAAACATGTACAGCTATTTTTAGAAATCATAATATTCATACAGATATCGAATTCTCATATAATTTTAAATCGCATTTATGTTCTTTTCCATTAGGTATTTCTGTGAATAATTTTTCCATTAGGTATTTCTGTGAATAATTCCGCTTTGAAAAAATACTTTAGCAACTTTAAAAATTAGATCTAAGGTCATCTTGCTCTTTATTTCTTCATTTTCAGTCCTGAAAATCAAATGAAAGTTTCTATTTAAACTTATCTATTGTCTTTCAAATTTACTCAAGTTTCAGTTCATGTCTCTACTTAGTTGCTCATTGCATATTTGCTTGTAAGATGTTCAGCTGCGATTCATTCGTCACATGAGTTCAGTTGTGATTCACTCTTAAGTACCTGATGGATTTCATCAGGTAGTTGTGTACAAAGGATTTGCAAGCGAACGTGTTCTTTAATCCGTGCCCTAATTCAAGGAAATAGAAAGGCCTATTATTTCGTTATATTTAATGCAATTGACATATTATCTGTTATTTGATGTGCAATCTTGGTAAGAGTAGGATTCAGCTTGCTATCTTACCTAAAATTTAAGGATGTTACTTTTTAAGATTTCTAATATGTTTGCCTTAATTTTTTCCGTTGCAAAAGTCATCCTATTTTCCCCTTTTTGTTGAAATCAAAGCATAACATGGCTGTGCATATAAACCTACCTTAACGAAAAGAAATGCAACTGGAGTATTATAAAAAGTTATTTCCCAAATGTAATAAGCATGGTGAGAATACCGCAGTTTTCCTGGTTTTCGATTTCAGTTAAATGATACCCAGAGTGGCACATCTTGTATTTACTTTCATATCTAATTAGTTTTACATAAAAGTAATGTAATTTTTTTTTTCTGCATACTGCGCTTTGACAAATTAGTTACGTAAGGACAAATTAGTACGTAAGGACAGAGTAAAGGACTCTTTTTCCCAAAACGGGTTTCAAAAAGGATTTAAAATGGATTCAGTAGAGATTTTTGTCGCACTTTCTTTACATATGTACGTGCGTACACCTTGACCAAAAAGGGACCTAGATTCACCCGTTCTTGCTGGACCGATTGTCGAAACTTAACTTGCGTTTTCCATGTCGCGAAAGCGCGACTTAGCATATATATTAGATTTACATTATAGCTTTCTTCTAGCTACTTCATTTGTCGAACTTCTTAATTTATAGCAACTTGTTTTCCTTTCCTATTTTTCATTGTACACGAAAGGAAAAAAAAGTCATCATTTATACTTTCAAATAATTTTAACAAAATAAGTAAACCTCATTGGATGTTATTATAGCTTATAACAAATATGTTAAATTTCAAATTGTAAATTCATGTATATCTTAGGAAATTTTGAATAGAAAACTCTAATGCTCTTTCAGATATGATCAGAAATACATCTACTTTAAGATGACGGTAAAAATTTTATAGATTATAATTCAAAATATTTTTGGAAAAATTTATGAGAATTATATAAAAATACAAATTTTAAAAATAAATCATAAAAAATGAGCGAATTTTATTTGTAATTAACCTAAATTTCGAAATGTGAAAGGAAAAATCAAATAAGTTTAATAAAAAAGAGAGATTAATAAATATATACCAACTTCAATTAGCATGCAGCAGCTAAAATTTTGAGAGCTGATGTTCTAAAAATAATTTCGTGCGATTCTGACAAAATTTGGCACTCTGACATAATGAGTCGTAGAATCGAAATATGGAAAAAATTGTTATGTTATTTCAGAAACGTCCGATTTGTGTTTCGATTTTGCGTCAAAATAGCTGTGTTAGAATAATGTTATATATAAATCTAATATGTATCCTAAATTGCGCTTTCGAGACATGGAAAACGCAAATTAAATTTCGGCAATCAGTCCAATAGATCAGAAAATTATAGAAATGTCCTTTTTTTTTTTTTTTTTTTTTTTTTTTTTGTGTGTGTGTGTGTGTGTGTGTGTGTGTAATGTGTACATACGTACGTATGTACGCATAACTCCAAAAGAGAGTAGCTTCAGAAAGTCCCTTTTTGGTTGCAATTGGTTACACCAAAAATATACATATATATATATATATATATATATATATATACCCACTCTGATACTCGGCTTCGTGAACTCAGCTTTTTTTTAATTCTTATATGTTGGTAAATTGTGCATTTTTTTCTTTAAAAATGATTGAATTATGCTATTCTTATCTTCCGATTAAGGTTTTTATTCCTTTAGTTAATCTGCATGCAATATTTGTAGAATTGTGAACAATTTAAAATTTCTTTAAGTACGGCTAAGCCTAATTTTTTTACCATAGCAGCCATATTTGTTTACATTTGAAACTCAGAAGAATAATGAATTGAGTTAGTTTCTGCCCCTTTAGCGTCTTTTTGCTTAATTGGACCAAAAGTAAACTTTTAGTTTTGCGCACCGAAACATCTGCCTTCCAGCCCGCTGGCCGAATTGCGTTTTTTGTATAGAAACTCTAAATTTACTTTTTTAAATTGTTTTTTAATTGTTTTAACTTTATTTGGTGTTTTATATTTTTAAATTTTTAATGAAGATATTTTGAAGTGTTATGTATTTTTGCTTTGCCTCAAGTCAGAACTGAATTCATTGAAAGAGAAATATATATCTAATGAAATTCGAGGAAATAAGTCAAAATGAAATGCAGCAAAAAATGCGTATAATTTAACATTCCATACAAGGAAGTCATGTGATGTGCACATCATATTTTTTAAAATTTCTTATTAGGGAGGAATTATCATTCCTAAATACTTTAAATCGGTTTCTTTTCGATGTTACATACTAAATTATGTTTTCATAGTTTTAATTTCTAATCACTTAAAATGTTAATCTTCAATTCAAGCCTCTGTTTAAGACAAATATGTATAAATTAGCTAATGCCTGAAACTGAATGAGTTGTATAGTCAAATTTATAAAAATGTTTAAATAATCCAGTAGAGCTTTACAAAAGGCATTTTCAGTCCTTGCTGAATAATAGCTCTAAGTTAACAATAACAAAATTTTAAATACGTTGAAGTCCTTTTTATTTTAAATGCAGTTAAGATGGGAAATCTGATTAAGTTAATGAAAAACTTTCGTTTTCAAAAATAAGTTACGAGAAAACTCAACACGTCCATGCCTACTTCATAGATGATTGATTACCAAATAGCAAGATACCAAATTCTAATCTAAAAGCTAGACACCCTGCCGTTACAAATGAACTAATTAGCAGAGTTTCTCGCATTCAGCCTTTATTTCATTTTTTCTATTTATTAATACTAATTGCTGCCGCTACTAACATGTTGGAAAGATGCTCTTCTTCTTACCATTCAACTTCTCAACTTCCCCCGAGTTTGACACAAACTTATTAATTACGCAGAAGTTAGCAAAAATTTTTGAAACATTCTGTGTAGTCATCATCTTGAATGATGCTTTAGGAGAAGTGTCATGAATTTCATATTTTAAAAATTTTAGTTGCGAAATAGTATAGCATAATGACACTAGAGGACATAGTTCTTAAATTGAAAGCGCATTTCATTTTCTCATAAGATTATAATTTTAATCTGTTGAAAAGTATTCTAGTTTTCTCTTTCCTAATTATAAATATTTTTCATCTCTTGCAGTTTAGAAAAATCTTCCTGTGCTTTACTTAATTTATTGTGTTACGTTATTATTATGTTTCTAATTAATAAAGAAATTTATCTGCGTATTAAATTAAAGCTCTTATAAACATTTAATTATGACATATTAGATATGGATATATTAAAAAATATTGCCCATTCATACAACACGTATTATATTCTAATAATTACATGGAAAGTTTCGATTTCATTCCAAATCTTTTTTTATTACTTTTATGCTGTTGTTGTTTTTATTACTTCTATGCTGTTGTTGTTTTAGTGCAATAGCAGCATATTGTTGTGTTACTGCACCATTAATGTGGTGTTGTTGGCGTGACCGCCAAAAGTGACGATACTATGAATATCAAATACAAATGAATTCCGCGTAAATACCTTAAACTAAAATTTAGTAGTTAGTACATTGCATGATCTTTACTAAATAGAATAAAATGACGTACCCAATAATGCATGCATGAGCCGAATCTCTCTTTTTCCAATCTCAAATTTATTTTATCAAACACATTTTCTGGATTGAGTAAGGCACATTTATCACACACATATAAAATATTAAAATATAACTTAGATACACACAATGCGATAAATAAAAATGGAATATTCAATGGATATCGAAACGAGACGACTCGTAGATAAACTGCAATACTGTTTCATCAAAATTATATGCAGTCTAATTTTCGTATTATCGCGCAGTCTTCTTAAACATGTGCAAGCTCTTCTTTTTTTACATTCACATTTTTTTAACACACTTATCATCACCTGGTGACCCATCGCTGGTCAAGCACATCTTGAAGCCGAACATCTCAAGCAGAATATCTATTGATATTCTGCTTGAGCGTTTATTTCATGTTATTCACGGCAGCAGGACTTAGTGAGTCTCAAACCAAGCACTTTACTTCAGATATTGGATTTTTTCATTCAGCTTTTTTCTATGCAAAAATACGACATTCCACGTGCAAAATATGCAGGAACGATGGCGACTGCTGAGTGTGTGTGGCCCGAAGGCCCACACACTCATTAACACAACGTCAGGCAGCAAGAGGGGAAAGAGGACTTTATAATTGACCGAGCTATTGCGAAGAGCAATGTTGCCGGTTCCAGATTTAAAGCCCAAGGGCACTTGACATAAAGAAATCAGGACCTGGAGAAAACCTCAGATGAGAAAACGGATATAAGGGGAAGAAGAGAAGTACCAAAAGGAGCAAGACAATTCAATCGGACAAGTTCGCAAAACGTGACGAGCGATCGTAACTTTCAAGGAGGACCCAAGACAATGTAAATCAATTACAACAATATGAGAAGATACACTACAGCAATAGTTCCAATGACAAATTCAAATACAATTAAACAACCTCAATCAGTAGTTCTAAATACAACAGAATACAAAACAACTATACAACACAATTTAAATACTACTATTCAACGCAATACACTACAGCAATTCAACAACAACCTAAGCAACCTATTTACAACACCATTATATCATCACAATGCGAAAAATCTCACAGCATTAGTATTATCAATCTCCAAGAATAATATTCAAGCTACAGAAGAACTTCAATCAAAATCAGATGCATTGGAAGTATAAACAGCTACCAATTGAGAATCTAAGTAAAAAAGTTGTCGTCTCCTCCCATGAAGGTGTGAGCTGCAAGTGTTTTGACGCTTCTATCTTCGAAGAGAATTTCATAATTAAAGACTTGGGAGTAATTAACAAAGTCACATTGCACAGCTTTGTTGAAGAATTTTTCATTAGATCTTCTGATGTAATCTGGAAACGTCTCAAGTTTCAAGTCTCTGTGTAAAAGTTTATTGCGGATAAGATAGTGTGAATCAGTAATAATGCACAGAAATTTGTTTTGCGCTACTTGTAATTGATTCAGTTGAGTTTGAGTGACCGTGTTCCAAGCAGGAGCAGCATAACAAACTATCGGTACGTGAACTTTAGTGGTTTTATTATCTAATTGTATTATATAATTATCATTTCGTAGCTTTTTAATGATCTCATATGGCCCCTTGTATTTTGGATGTAACACCCTTCTATCAGTAAATTCCTGCATAAAAACTTTATCCCCTGATTTCAATTCTAAAATTTTTCTCCCTTTCAAATATTTTTTGCACAATTAAAGTATTCATCCTCATTTAATTTTACTTGTTGCTTATCTCTACTCAATTGTTCCTTTAGTCTTTTGGAATATTCCTGGAAATCTTCTGCTAATTTAAGAGGATCATTGCTATCTATGGGAGTATTTAATGTTCTACCAAAAAATAGTTCTGCTGGTGAAAATTGAGTTACAGAATGTTTAGCGTTATTATAATACAGTTTAAACATCAGTACTTTTTGTGGCCATTCAAATATTTTGTTTGATATTGCTGCAATTGATTCCTTCATTACCCCGTGAACTCTTTCAATCAACCCATTGGACTGTGGATAATAAATTGAACTTTTTCTATGTTCTATTTTAAGCGATTTTAAAAATTGATTAAATTCTGTGGAACGAAAATAGGAACCGTTGTCTGATAACAAAATTTTTTGGAATGCCAAATCTGTCAAAATAATCATTTAAAGATTTTATGATGGATTGAGAAGTGCAGTTGTTTAACGGAACTGTTTCCAAATATCTGGAATAATGATCAATGATAGTGAATACATAAAACTTATTATCTATGGATCTTGGTAGTTTACCAACTATGTCTATAGCTATCATCTCTCCAGGAGCAAGATCTTTCTTAGGAATTAGACGTGGCAGAGTGTTGTGAGCTCTAGACTTATTTTGTAAGCAATCTGAACAATTTTCTACAAAACTTTTAGTATCGCTGTACATACCTTTCCAATAATACTTTGCCTTTACAAACTCATATGTCTTTTGAATACCAAAGTGAGGCGCATGAACTGTATGTAATACATCTTTAATTAATGCCTTAGGAATTAGAATTTTATTCTGGATACTTCTGTCTTTTTTCTAGCATTTACCGGTTTTAATTTTATCATTACTACATTTGTATGACTATCAATAAAATATTGTTCTACACTTTCTTTGTGATTATCCTGTAAATTTTTTATAATTGATTTTATGTCTGGATCACTTTGCTGTTTACTAATTATGTTTTGAATAGACAAATTATCATTACTCCTAAATATATTTACATTGTTTACCACTACATCCTCTGAAACTCTTGACAAGTAATCTGCTGGGTTTTTTAAACCAGGAATGTGCTCCATCGTGTATTGAAATTCCTGTAGATATAACAACCAGCGTGCTACAATATCTGGCTGTTTGTCAAGACTAATATGGAAAGTCAGAGGTTTAGCATCCGTTAATATTATAAATTTTTTTCTATACAGATGTTCGTGAAATTTTTTTACTGATCTGAAGATTAATTCTCTCCTAATTGAAGGATATCTAGTCTCAGCAGGTGTTAAAATTTTTGAGTAAAATTGGACTGGGAAAAACTTATCATTTTTTTGCATTAATATACCACAAATGGCTGATCTAGAAGCATCGGTTACTAAATACAAAGGTTTATCATTTTCTTTGTTTTTTATTGTGGGTTTTTCTAAAATTAATTCTTGTATTTTATTTAATGCATTTTGGCATCTCTCGTTCCACACGAATAGTATATTCTTTCTTGTTAAATTTACTATTGGCTTGACAATTTCTGCATAATTAAAAATTAAATGTCGAAAATAATTTACCATGCCTATGAATGTTTGAACCTCTTTCACATTTCTTGGCCTAGGAAATTTGGCTACTTTCTGAATATTCTCCTCTGAAGGAGCAAAACCATTCTTATTAACCGAAAAACCTAAATACATAATCTCTTGTTTACATAACTGCAATTTGGTTGGGTCTAACGTTAAATTAAATTTTTTTAACTTGTCAAACACCTTTTGTAACATAATTACGAGTTCATTTATACTGTTAGCTGCAACAATTATGTCATTTAGAAAATATTGTAAATTTGGACCCTACAATTCACCTAAACACTTTGATATTAGAGCATGGAAATAAGCAGATGAATTTTTTGCACCAAAAGGTAACCGAGTTGGTTGAAAATTGCCAAGTTCCGTGCAAAAGGCTAGTTTTTCTTTATCCTTCTGATCTAATTTTATTTGAAAAAATGCTGACTTAAGATCTAGCACACAATAATAACTTTTACCTGCTATATTATGCAAAATATCTGAAATCTTAGGTGGACATAATTGATGAGATTCAGTTATGCAATTTAGCAATCTATAATCTACTGCCATTCTAAATTTTAATTTGCTAGGATCAGTATTAGGTGGTGCTTTCTTTTTGACAAAAATTACTGGAAAACTGTAACTCGATGTCGATGGCTCTATAATACCTGCTTCTAACAATTTGGCTATCTCCTCTTGGGCATATTTTTTAGCAATGCGAGGAATAGTGTATGGTCTAGTTTGAATCGGAAAGTTATGTAACAAATTAAATTGTGGCACGACAGCATCAGTCTCACCCAGAGTGGTGTAAGATTTTGAAAACACAGCTGAATTTTTCATCAGCATTTCAATCATCTTACGTTTTTGTTCTGTTTCTAAATGACTTAAATCAAAATCATCTGGGCTTAATTCCTCCTTTCTTAATTTTTAATTTCTTTTAAAGTTATATGGTTAATCTGCAAATGTTGTTGCTCTCTAGGTTTTTCAAATTGTTTTTCTTCGTTTTTATATACCTGACCCATCTTTTCACCCTTTCTTAAAATAATTGTGGAATTGGAATTGTTTTCAATTATGGTGAATATATATTGCCTGTCACTTATCTCATGAATTGAATCAGTCATACCTATCTTTCGCCTATCTGGTGAGAACATTATTTGCTTTTCTTTCTGCATATTAATTGGAATTCGTAACTTTACTATTTCTGCTGTATTTGGCGAAATGCTGGTATTTAATACTACTCTTACAATACCCGACTCCTCTGGTCTACTATTCTTGTCTACCTTTTTTGCATTAATGTTAGTACAATTTTTTCTTTTGTCTAGGAGATCAAAATATGTGTTATCAATGATTAACTGACTTTTATTTGCATCTATAAGTATCTTATTTTTTTGAATGAAATCATACCCTAAAATCATTTGATAATTTGTGTTCCATTTATGTTGTGTAACAAAAAATTGGTTGGTAAGCCATTTATTTCCTAAACGAAATTTTAAGTTTACAGCAGATAAATATGGGATAGTAGCATTATTTAGCGTATGTATTCTTACAGATCTGCTTAAGTAATGAATCTTTGTATAATTTTTTATTACCTGCAAGGTGTCTGGCTGTATTAAGCTTAAATTTGCACCTGTATCGAGTAATGCTTCTACCACAAAGTTGCCAAATTTGATTTCTATTAATGGTAATTCTGTGATCTTATCAGTCTGGAAAGAAGCTACCAATTTTTGTTCATTACTTTCTTTAATTTTGTTTCGGAATCTCATGTGTATTTGGCCTATTTGAGTTCCTTATTTTCTTAATTTTCTCTTGTTTCCCCCAAATTCTTTTATGGGCACTTGAGTAATACTTTGTGTATCTGGGAGATCTGCAAGTAGCCTTCATTAGTTTAAATTATTTCTACAAGAACTTATTTCACATTAGCAGAAAACATAGTCTTATGGTATTGTATATCTCCTGTATTGTGGCCTATTTCTACTACTGTTCTGTAGTCTATTACCTCGAGTAAGCATACTGACTATTATATCTATTCCTTCTATTAATAAAGTTACTCCTATAGAAATTTCCTCTGTGGTTGTTTCTAGCCTGTGTATAATATTGAAAATTATTGTTTGAAGGAAAATAAGGACACTCTGTAGTCCAATGATTCTGTTGGCAAATATGACAAGACTCTCTATTATTACTACTTTGTGTAGCATTATTGTCTAGTCTACTTACATTGTTTACATTACCATTAGGTAAAATTTCATTAAATTTTTTGACAAATCCTCAATGGCTCTATTATTTTGCATTTGTTGCAAAATTAATGTATTTAATTCAGGTGAAAAACCATGTGTCTCTGAGCTATTACCAGAATCCTCCAATGCTTTTTCTATGTTCTTTGCCTGTTTAACAGCAGTAGCAAAATCAACAGGTCCTCGTTTTTTAACTTCCAGTCTTAAATCTGGTCTAAGAACTTCTAAGAATTTAGAAAGCACTGCTTTTTGAGTGAGGTTATGTACCTCTTCACTCGAACTAGGATAGCACCCAAAATATTTTGTAGCATAAGTATTCACTTTATCCGCTAAGTCCTCGACTGACTGATTTGGGGTCTGTCTAATTGAGGCAAAGTTATTTTGAATCGTGTCAAATGACTGAGATTTTGCAAATTTGTTACTTAGTAATGCTTTTAAATCATCAAATGACATATCTTTACACGATTCATTATCAATTACAAATTTTAATGATTTACCCCTCAACTGAATTTTTAACACCAGACTTTTTCTGTTCTCATTCCAGTTCTCTAAACTTGCCATTTGGCATAACTGATCTAGAAAAAAATGTTATATTTTCGTCATGCTCTCCTGAAAAAGTAGGCAGAGCAGTAGCCAGACTCATGTTCATTACATTATTTTTCTTAGCCATTCTAAATTAATTTCTTATCCTTTAGTTCCATTATAAATTACTATTATTATTACTCCTAATACATAGTACATTCATAACTACACTATTGTACTTTTTATCGAAATGTTTCACATGGATACAAGTTATTACATACTCATTATCACACAATATGATATACGCTCAGGAATACTTTCTTAAATACTGACCAATTTTGAACTTATATTACCATTTTCACACATCTATTTTTTTTCATTAAATTATTTCACATTAGCAGAAAACATAGTCTTATGAAATTCTATTTTTTTTTATACATATGCAATTTTCAACTTAATCTTTCTTAATGATTCATATCAGATAATCACAAAATTTAAAATTTTATCCAATCATCAATAATATTCACCTATTTGATATCAGACATAATCACAAAATTCAAAATATTTCAGCAATTATCAATAGTATTCATACTGGAATCACATGTGTAGCTATATTTTTAGGCATAGCATAAAATGGTTCTCTATCTGAAATCAAACAGGACCAAAAGTTAAAACTTAAATCAATTTTTTTTGTCACGGCACCATTTAATGTTGTGTTACTGCACCATTAATATGGTGTTGTTGGCGTGACCGCCAAAAGTGACGATACTATGAATATCAAATACAAATTAATTCCGCGTAAAATACGTTAAACTAAAATTTAGTGGTTAGTACATTGCATGATCTTTACTAAATAGAATAAAATGACTTACTCAATAATGCATGCATGAGCCGAATCTCTCTTTTTCCAATCTCACATTTATTTTATCAAACACATTTTCTGGATTAAGTAAGGCACATTTATCACACACTTATAAAATATTAAAATATCATAACTTAGATACACACAATGCGAGAACTAAAAATGGAATATTCGATGGATATCGAAACGAGACGACTCGTAGATAAACTGCAATCCTGTTTCATCAAAATTATATGCAGTCTAATTTTTCTCCTATACATTTTCGTATTATCGCGCAGTCTTCTTAAACATGTGCAAGCTCTTCTTTTTTTACATTCACATTTTTTTAACACACTTATCATCACGTGGTGACCCATCGCTGGTCAAGCACATCTTGAAGCCGAACACCTATTGTTATTCTGCTTGAGCGTTTCTTTCATGTTATTCACGGCAGTAGGACTTAGTGAGTCTCAAACCAAGCACTTTACTTCAGATATTGGATTTTTTCATTCAGCTTCTTTCTATACAAAAATACGACGACATTCCACGTGCAAAATATGCAGGAACGATGGCGACTGCTGAGTGTGTGTGGCTCGAAGGCCCACACACTCGTTAACACAACGTCAGGCAGCAAGAGGGGAAAGAAAAAGAGGAAGACAAACCAGTCCTTCCAGTTTTTATACCCTTCGACGCACGTGGCAGCGTACGATAACGATACTAGAATCGATGCTGCCCCAGTGTTCACTGTGAGAATTCTGTGTTCTCACACATATGTAAAATTCTTGCAGCATCCATCCTACTGCATTACACTCAGTGAATACAAATGAGAATTTACTTGTCTCTGTACCACAGGTTTATATGCTGTTAGGTTAGGTTATATGATCTGGCAAAACATGCAAGGGTTATCTGAATAAAGAGAAGGGGTATTTTGTGGAAGATATTCTAAGAGAAATCCTTTATATACAACATTACACATGGAGAAATCCTCAAAAACCTACCTTGCGTCCAGCCCATTTGCCTGGGTTGGAATTCAGATCAGACTATCAACATTGAATGATCTTAATAACTAGAATTCTGTAGAATAAACCTTGATCTTTTGTTGCACACACCACATTTAAATTGTACAGATTTTACGGCAGCATATCGTATAAAATGTAGGCAAAAAATATAGTAAATATATAAACACTGAAGTTGAAGTTAAGGAAAAAAATGTCCTAATTAGGTAATATTAATCAAATGTCCTTCAGGCTTTTTTTGATTGATAAATGGGTTATCGCTCCGTCCAAGTGAATACGCCAAAGTCTTATAAATGTTTTAAACCTTTTTATTTAACTTTAAATTGAACGGAAACCACAACTTGTGCGGTACGACTCTGCCACTTGCGGATATTTAAAATAAGACAATTTTACATTTACAAGTTGAAAAGATCGTAGACAGCAAACTGAACCTAACTACTGGATCAAAACTTAAATGGTGCGTTTTATTGTAGGCAAGCAAAATCGCTAATGCCAGAAAAGGTAGAGCTGGTCGTTCGAAAATATAACTATAAGGGCCGTTGCTAAAAGCTCTATGTTTTAAAATATTCAAAACTCTGGCCTTAAATACTCATTATTCTCATTTGTATCTTTGTGAGGGCTAATGAAAATGTAAATTATAATAAGAATTCAAGTCATAAAAATTGGTTAATTGACATAAAATATCTTACACTTACACCTACTAGAATTTAAACTACTAATATTTTCATTGTAAAAAGTTAAATACTTAACCTAACTATTTCAGCTAATTTTGAAACAATCTTAAGAAGTTTAATAATGTTATTCATGAAACAAAATTTCTCTTAAGATACTTAAGACTCACATTTTCTTTTTACTGGAAGAAAAACCATTTTAATAGGAATGCACATTGAATCATATAATATGTAAGTTCAAGAATAACCTTTTATTGTTAAGGTTTTAAATCAACTTTTACAGTTCACTTTTTATTCTCTTAAGTTCTTTTAGACCTTGCTCTGCAGCTTTCTGTTGAATAAACAAGTGTGTAAAAATGGTAGTATTACAGCAGTTTCTACCTCCTAACCGAATTCTTACATGGTTACAATAATTTTAAAATATTTTGACACATCAGACTTCAGCCACATTCTTTATCAAAATCTATAAAGTTCTACACTTAAATCTAATTTAAACTTTAAAAATATTGAATGGAGAGCTTACCTTCTAAATAATTTCATTTACAATACTCAAAGCTATTCATTCATTTCATTTGATTCTTAACATATATTATGCATGTGCAATTCTTTCAAGACACTAAACTTCAAAGCATGACATCCACTTAGTTTAAACTTTAACATAGAAAATGCACAAATGCGTACACTAGTTGATATTATATTGACCTGAATTGACCGCAAACTTCCTCACTATTTGTAGTCTTTCCGACTACGTTAACATACGAATATAAATTCTTACAAAATAGATCAGCTCATTTATAAAAAGAAACTTCTTAGCTGTACTTAACAGCTTAAATATCCTCACTTGAGGTAAAACGAAAGTATACTAGGATTTCACAAGTAACCTGAACAAATATACCACTTATCTTTTGTTGTTGTGGTGATAGTCAGTCATCTTCTTTATCACAAATTTCTCTTCATGACAGTAGCCAATTCTGCTAACTCTTGTTCTACGAGGCTGGTGGTTAGTCTTATCTGCTTTTCCACTAAATCCTTGATCATGGTTGATTTCCTTTGACCATCATCGTATTCTTGCTATTCGGAGCTCTTCGTCAGTACGTTGTAATAGGGTTGATAGTTTGTACCCTTCCGATTGCCGTCCTACTTCGTTTTCTTGTTGTCACGTCTTTTAAATTTCTGCAGTGACAGTTCATCCTCAGACGGCATTGGCCTTTTCAAGCGTAGATATTTTGTCGTAATTGGGATGTCGCTCCCCTGTCGTAGCGTGCTTCTTTATGAAGTTGTCCGCAAGGAATTATATCCTTTAGCCGTTTATCAAGCTGCTTTTGTCTCTCATTCGGATAGCCGCAACAACCTACCTTTCCAACAGGATTGCACACTGCTCATGTCAGGGTTTTCCTCTGACACAACCCTTACAAGCGGCACGTCAGCCCTCTTATAATATCTTTTAACTTTATCCGCATTTTTTTCAACCATTTACCTTTTTTTTTTCCCTATTAAATACAACACCATTTGTCTAATTCCCTCCATTATATACTCATCTCCTAATTTATTACAAAATTTTTCTACTTTTACTTCTGCTGCACAAGAAAGCGAATGCTTAATATTCAAATCCTTTCCCCCCACCTTAAAATCTTTCTCAAGCCTTTTCTTATCATACTAAAACTTTTGCTTTTCACTGGCCTTACCTAAATTACACGTAGCCTCATCCACCAGTTTCTGAGCGTCTGCCATCTTAAATTCTCCCGAGCGTTTTTTCAAATAAAAACAAATAGTGTATCGAGGAGCGTAATCAACTTTTTTTCCAGAAATAATTAAATGGGAGTTTTACCGGTAGTACCCTGTTTAGCGGAAACTAATCGAGCTCATTAACACAGCTATCCAACTTTGACCGAAATTTCTTATATAAATTCGGATAGTTTTAAATTTATTTTTATTTACCTCTCTGCAATGGTTTACTATAGTCGAAAAAGGACTCTTCTGAAATGTTTTATGTCGAGATCAGTGCATACTTCCTCAAAATTTTGACTTGCGAAATGCAGACCATTGCCAGAAAGTACATTTATTGTGGCTCTATATTTTGATATAAACTTATTTATATTAAAATATAGAGCAACAATCCGCAACAATTTTCGAGATTGTCCTTCTGAGAGGAATTATTTCTGCACACTTTGGTAAATGATAAACAATCACAAGCAAATGTATGTTTTTATTATTTTCACTATGAGGGTAAGGACAAAAAAAGTCAATTCCTACAATTTCGCTAGGGAATGGGCGTTTATGCTATTTATGCATCTGGTCGGATAATTAATGATGTTAATTAATTGGTAAATGCTACAGGACTTTACATATTCAGTTACAAATCTTTGTAACTGTGCAAAATAAATAGCTTTCCTTACTCTCCGAACTGTTTTTCTAATTTCAAGATGGTTGACAGTGGCGCATCATGTAGTTCTTGCAAAATACTCGGTCTGAAACTCGCTGAGATAATGGGTCATAGTTCATTGTTTTTATTTTTAAATAAAACAAGTTTTATTAATCTGTTTTATTTTCAAATAAAAGCGAAGTTTATCTATGATTTCACGGTTGACGGCTCTATTGCTGATTCCCGTTATGCCATGTTATTCAGAGTGATAGAAATCTTTCAAATAAGCATGAATATTTTTAAATTATGTGCCAGCTTGTAGTTCTGAAATAACTGCTTCTTGTGAAACTCAGCATAACACATTTTATTTCTTTCCCTTCATCATCTAGCTCAATTCTTCACAGAACATCTATCACAGCATTTTCTTTTTCCCGGGGTATGTTTAATTTTTCAATTAAATCCTTAAAATTCAAGAGTCCAACTTATGAGTTTTGGCGAAAATTTCTTCCAGGAATATAAACGTAATATTGTTGTTTAATCCGTGTATACGATAACAGGCTTCTTGCTAAAATAGGCTTACGAACTTATTGGCTTAATAGCGGTCTTATTGGCTGCTCATAAAATTCCTGAGCAGCCAATAAAACCGCAAATGTTTTTCTCTCGGCAGCAGTATAATTTCTCTGATCTAGTTTAAGTGTTTCGTAAAATATGCCACTGGCTGTCAGTCTTGCACAGGCGCAGCTCCTACTTCAAAATCAAATGCATCTACGGTGCTCTTTGCTTCAGTGAATTTCAAGATTGGTGCTTCAATTAATGCCTCCTTAATTTTGTACAAAAGCCGTATTCACTCGCCACGAAAATTACTACCTCCCGCTTTTCGTCGATCAAATGAATCTATTTTTTTCATTTTAATTTTTAATAAATACTTCCATGTGAGCAAAACTTTTAATGAATTTTTTATGATAGAAACACAAATCAAAAAATGATGGTCAATTTTTTCTATTAGGTGGCGATTACTTTTTAATCGCTAAAATTTTTTAACCTTCTATTTCTATTCCACACTCTATTAAATTATACATAGGCCGAACGGCATTTTGAGAAACGTATATATTCCTGGTTTAGTAATAAATACCGCTTCTGACAAATCCTCGAATATCACACACACCTGGAAATATCCGTGCAGGAGATGCAGAGTGGTCTTATACTTTGTGGATTTAATTTTTCTAATTATTTCTTTAATTATTGGTAAGGAAGAAATTTTTTGTATTATAGTACTTAATTTTCTGTAATCGAAAGTGAATAGCAAAGCCTTAAAACCGGTGGTATGTAATTTATTTTTCTTTCTACATAACTCTGCAAGGCTAGCGTAGGGACTACTCATGAAGATTTATTTATTGTTTATCATTTGAGAAATATGTTTTTCATTGGTATCCTCTTTAACTTTGTCGTAGCATTAAAGTTTCTCTCTACACAGGGCTTGTCTCCCGTTTCGATCGCATGACTCACCACATGCGTTAATTCTGCGGTCTCATCAAATAAATCTGAAAATTTTCTTACCAACTGTTACCTCCTCCTTCAAAGGCAATTTCTTCAGCTCCAAAGCTGGCGACTCTACCTCTTTCTCCGTCACCTTCAACATGTCCAACTGCACCAACTCTTGACGAAAATCAATTCTCACGCCAGCTGTTTTCAAAACGTCGAGTCCAAAAATCGCGCATACCTGCAAATTTCTAACCTCGAAATTACTACCTTATTCTGTTCATTTCTAATCTACACATTCCAACGCCCTGTTCATTCATACTGTTCATGCTGTTTTTCCACGTTAAACGGTCTCTTCATACTGTTTTCTTTGCGTAATTACTACCTTTGTTCTTGTAACGTTAAACAACCTGTAATTTCGATTTTTTTTAAAAAATTATACGGCAAAAGCTACTCTGCGCGATTGTACCAAGCAAAGTCGCTGACTGGATCCCACATTGGTACATATTCGACAACTTTACTGTTTAATCAAAACCACATTTACTTGAATTTGAGATTTTTTTTTTCCTTTATTCTGGGGTGAATGTCTCCTATAGACCTCAGCATCCTTTAATTTAAATATTTCTCCTTATCAACAGCTGCTTACCTCATATTGAATCTTATTTTATCTTTCTAGGCAGTCATTATTAGCGGACGAAACACATTACCGGCCACTACAACTTTCTCTCCCGTGAAATATTTCACCTGTTTCTGCTACAGGCTTTCTAAAGCTCCCACTAAGTACTTTATCATATACTCACCTACGCAGGATATTGGATGATTGTTTATGTGCTCCCGCTTAAAGTTGCTATTTTCCTGTGTAAAAGTTGATTGTGGATTGTGAAAGTGTATAATTATTTTTAATTAAGTGTTCCGCTTTCGAAAAAGGTATTGTGCAAGTTCTGAAATTGGTTTTCTTTCAAGATATGAGGAATTTAAATTCTGTCTACACCGGAACGCCCATCTTGCATGGACGAGTAGGTTTTACATTGATTATATGACGAATTATTTCTGCAATTTTAATTTGTCAGCTGTTTTAGACTCTTACATGTTCTATCTAGTTGTATATTTAAAAGCACAGTTCTATCTTTCATGGTTTTAAATATATTTGAATTTGAAATTGTTTGAAACTGTGAGTGAGCTAGGCCTAACGAGGCTGACATTTGTTTATATTAGAAGATTTATGTTATTGGAAGGAATAATCATTTGGTGTACCATATAAGTAAGTCTTTTTGCACGATGGAAGAACAGGTCTGACATATTTTGGTGCACCATGTTCGACATCTTTTAGCACGTTGGTCGATTTGCTCAGTTTTTTATGCTAGAACTCTCGTTTTTATTGTAAAAATTATTTCACGCATTGCAGATATTGATTTTAGCATTTCATGGATACTTTACTGAGTTTTAGAACTTTTATGAATTTTTGAAGAGAATTTGCTGTATTGGAAATTGATTTCTATCTTTTTTAAGAAGTTTTAACACTATAGATGTATTAACTTTTAACTTTTAGGGTTTTTGGAGTTTTATTATATTAGGATTTATCTATATGCATTGATTTTTATGAGGTAATTTGATTTGTTTGTCCCCAAGCCGACATAATATAATTTCTGATCCAAAGATGAGTCAAAACGTACTTTCGGTTACTGATACCATCTTAGATTTTGCAAGTAATGAATATGATATTCTGACGGTTATGTGTAATATGAATAAGATCGTTGACACGTTGAGGGAAAAGAGAGTCCCGAAGATTCTTATTGCGAATTTAAGTAATGGTCTAAATTTTATAACAGACTGGATTGCTAAAAGAGAGACAAATAATGTAAATGATAATGAAAGATTGATAGTGAGTAAATTGGATGCGATTGAAAAAGAGGTCTATGAAATTAAGGAGAAGATGACCAATGAAACTACTCGAGAAGAACCATGGATTGAAATTAGATCAAAAAGAAATGGGAGGAAGAGAGAAATGAATAGAGAAGATAATTTAAGAGAAAATGAGGTCATCTTACGCCCGATGAAGGATGGAGTTGATGTTTATGAAGAAGTTAAATCCAATGTAGACCCACAAAAGATAGGAATTGGAATAGTTAGTTCCTTTTGCCGCAAGAATGGTGATATGGTGGTAAAACTTGAAAATCGGAATGAATGCAAGAGATTAGAGGAAGTAATTAAGAATAATGATAAAATATGTTCTTTAGTAAGACCAAGAAGAAGGAAATTTATTAGACCAAAGATTGTTATTTATAACCTTTCAGAAGAAGTATCAGACGATAAGATTACGCAAGCACTGAAAAGAAATTGCTGTTGTGAGGGGAATTGTGTCAAGCCGTTATTTAGAATGAGGGCCTCAGAGCAGTTCGTGTCACATCGTGTGTATCAGATTACTAGAGAATGCCAGGGTGACACTATTGAAGATCAACGATTAAGGATTGATTGGAAGGCCTATAGTACTAAGATCTTTTTAAGACCTAAACGTTGTACTAACTGTTTGGCCTTTGGACATTCAAAAAGATTTTGTGAGAATGTCAAAATATGTGCCGCCTGCTCTAAGGAGCATGGAAAGGAAGATTGTGAAAGTGAAGAGTTTATTTGCATTAACTGTGTGGAATTCAATAAGAAGTTTCACACAGATTTTGATGTACACCATCATGCTTTTTCTAAGGATTGTTCCGTATACTTAGAGGAAATGAAATTTATAAAGGATCATTTGGACATCTAGATTTTATTGAGAGATTAGGTGTCGGCGGGGACTTTTTGTTTGTTTATTTTTTAATTCAATACTAAAAAGGAGTGTGATATTGTTTATCTTGTTTTACTTTTTTCTGTTATTATTGATTGGCCTTTGGGTAAGTATTTTATTTTGGAAGCCAGTAAAGAAGAAGAAGAAGAAGAAGATTTTGCCCTCACCCCTGGTAAGCTGCTCTGGTTTTAATAAAGACTTTGAACCTTCTGGTGTTGATTTTATTTATTTATGTCAATTGAACTTTTACCAAGACTTTTACTGGATTTTAATTGATTGATTTTAATACCGTTTTTATTTGTACATATTGATTTTAAAATATTGCTTTTAATGTGGATTGTTTTTATTTTGTTATACATGAATATTTTAAATATTAATTTAAATCATTGTGCGGCCGCTTCTTGCCAGCTCTCTGCAATTAATAATATCATTAAAGAGCCTTTGAATGTGATTACGCTGCAAGAGCCCTATACTATTAAGGGTAAGATTGCTCATCTACTTGGAAATTGGAGAGTTGTAGGAATTGATAATGGCAGGACTGGTATTATTGTTGCGGATAGCAAATTAGAGTTTACAGTAGATGTACTTCAGGATAGTATTGTCGCAATCACTGTTTTCCTGGATCAAGTTAAATTAGCTCTTATTTCAGTTTATTTTTCACCTGCAGAGGATTTGGAGATGCATTTATTTCAACTTGAAAATGTTTTTAAACTCTATAATTATAATTTTATAGTTGTTGGTGATTTTAATTCCAAGAATTTTAATTGGGGAGCTAGGGAAATGGATCAAAGAGGAGTTTTAACTTATGATTTTATTGTACAATATAATTTGAAGCTTTTAAATATTCAAGATTTTACTCCAACCTTTTTTTCCTCTGTGGGGAGTGGCTGGACTGACCTTGCACTTTGTTCATCTGGTATGGATATCAGTAATGTTAAATATGAAGTTCTAGATTTGGATACCCTTAGCGACCACAGATATATTTTGATTAATTTGAATGATATTAAAGTCAATAGTGACATTAGAAAGAAGTACTCTAGAAACATTAAAAGAATTGAAATAATGGTGAAGAAGAGTCGCAGGGATATTTTTGATATTGAAGACAAAGTTAGTTGTTCCTCCAACGCTTTAGAGTTGAATAATTGTATTAGTGAAATGGAGAGACTGTTGATTAGTAATATGAATAGATATCTATTGATTAAGAAGACTGTGACGAACCTGCATTTTATCCATGGCGGCCCGTAGAGCAATCACAAAACATCCGATGGTTCAGTTTTCTAATGCTATTTATTATTCGTTATATTTACATATTTACAACTGTCCTATTGTTAGGTGGACTACCTTCACAGAAATCATGTTGCCTAATCAAACGACATTTCGTTTCTACTTACATGCATTACGCTACTGCCAAGCAGCGCCCTCTACTTCTCTCTTTACAACAAAGACCTTGCAACATAAGAACTATACCGTATGGTGGACTAATGAATTGGACAGTCTTAGAAGGAAATTAAGAGCCTCTAGGAAAAGCTACCAAGTTAAAAACATTCCTGATGAGTTGCGTATTAAAAGGAAAGTGGATTATAAAAGAAACCTTGCATTTTATAAGAAAAAGATTAAGTTTACTAAAAGACAATATAGAGAAGAAATATTTTTGAATAGTAAATATTATTATGATAAGTATTACAGGATTGCTACAAATAAAAGAAGACAACATATTATTTTGGATAGGGAAGATAAGAATAATGATTCAGTCGAACAGTACTATGACTGTATTATCCGCAGTGCTTTGAAATTGATTGAGGGCCATTCCGGTGGAGTGGAGGACTCTGTGATGAGAGACTCTTATGAAGAAGATATAGGACATGAAGAAAATAGTCAAGATTATAGAGAAGTTTATGATTCCCCTTTTACGTACGAAGAAATTTATTGTGTGATTTCAAGATTAAGAACAAGATCTGCTCCTGGTTTGGATGGGATAGGTGCTACTATTATTAAAAAATTGTTTTGTGAATATCCTTCCTTTTTTATAATTTTATATAATCGATGTTTAATTTTATCTGTTTTCCCTGACTGTTGGAAAATTGGAAAAATTGTTCTTGTTCCGAAAAGTGAAGGTCGTTATCGTCCAATCTGTCTTCTGAAAGTTTTTGGTAAGGTTTTAGATAAACTTATCACAAATCGTCTTAATTTCATTCTATACAAGAAAGATTTTATTAGCCCTAGACAATATGGATTTAGAAGAGGGCGTTCTACTGAACTTGCACTTTATCACACTATACAGTTGATTAGGGAAAAGAAGAAGGACTTTCATGTTGCACTTGTCTCATTTGACATACATGGTGCCTTTGACTCTATTGCCTGGCCTTTACTCCTTTCTGCCCTTAGGAAATTAGGTGTTATTGGAAGATTATACTACTTAATTGAAGATTATCTAAGAAATAGACAAGTGTTCTTTCAAGGTAATAGTGATGGTGTTAACCTGAAATATGAGATCACGAAAGGATGCCCGCAGGGCTCTTGCAGCGCTCCCCTGTTCTGGAGCCTTATAATTAATGAAATACTTATCGATTTACCAAATATTGAATTTAACTGCTTTGCCGATGATATTCTGGTCTTGGTGTATGATTTTTCTTTGGAAAAGTTGGAACAGAGGTTTTCCCAGATAGATCATTTATTTAATAGATGGAGCCATAAACAATTTATTCGCTTTAATTTGGATAAAACAAATGCTATTTTCTTTCCAAAGGGTGGCTTTCATACTAGACCGCCTAAGTTGAAATTTAACGGAAAAAATCTACGCTTTAAGGATGAGATAAAATATTTGGGTGTTATTTTAGACCAGAAATTGAATTTTATTTCCCATTTTAAAGATATACAACGAAAGATAGAGAAGGTTTTAACTTTTTATGTTTATAATTTTAATCCAAGTACTCTGGCTCAGAAAGATGCCACCCTGAGAGAAATTTATATCAGCGTTATTCTTCCCAAGATCATATATGGCATTGGCGCATGGGGTGTCCGGGCAGGAGAGCTCCTCCGTTTAAGAACTAAATTAGACTCTTTGCAGAGAGGCTGGCTCTTGGCTGTTACCAGAGCTTTTAGGACGGTCTCGACGGAGGTTCTGTGCATACTTGCCGGTGTGCCCCCTCTCTCGATTTTTTACCAGTTTTATTTTGAAAAATTTTTACTAAGTAATGGATTGAGAGACTCTTTTAATTATAATGATTTTAAAGTTTGTGCCAATTTTATTAAATATTTTAATCCAGAGAGTGTTTCTCCTATGGACTATTGTAGCATTAGTTTAGATTGCAATAAATTGGACCTACAGGAAATTGAAATTTATACGGATGGCTCTGGCTTCGAGGGGGAGTCGGTTCAGCCTTTGTTGTCTATTTTTATGGACTTGAGATACATGTAGAGAAATTTAAAATGTCTGAACATAATTTAGTTTATCAGGCTGAGATGGCTGCTTTGAGGGAAACTCTTAACTGGATATTAAGAGAACTTACTAAGAGACACTGTATACATATATACTCAGATGCCCTATCTGTGCTAACGGCTCTCTCCCGGCCAGAGCCTAAAAATGAAATTTTGGAAGACATTAAAGATCTGTTTAAAAGAGCATTAGGATATCATGTTATCCATGTTCACTGGATTAAGGCACATATTAGACATCCTGGCAATGAGAGGGCGGACGCACTGTCAAAGGAGGCTGCCCTGGGGGATGGTATGGATTATTTTGATGTAAGACCGGCTAGAAGAAAGATGATCTCAATTATGAAGAATTTTTACTATGATAAATGGAAGCAGGTTTGGTCTACCTCTATTAAAAGAAATAGGTTCTTGAATTCTATTGAAGTTTCAAACAGAATGAAATGTTATATGAATATTGATGCCAACCAGATTATAACCAATCATGGAAGATTTCCCTTCTATTTACATAGATTCCATCTCCAGGGCAACGATAAATGCCTCATTTGTGATAAGATCGGTGACGCAGATCACTTCGTCGAGTCGTGTATTCTTACCCGGGGTGTGAGGCTTAAGTATGGAGACAAGAAGATTGAAGAAATGATCGTAAATAGTAACAGATTTAAAGATTTTGCTCAAGAAATAATGAAAATTATTAATGGCAATAATGAAAAGATCGGAATTGAGAGTTAAGATCTTCTGACCTATTCAATAATTTTGTGCTCATTCGAAGGCTGATCAAGATTTTACAAGAAGTTCTTTTTATGTTTTGTATGAATGGTTCTGTGTTGTTTTGTCTTGGTTTCATGTTATTACTAACTTTGTGGATTTTATTATTTTCCGGGCCTGTCCCATTTTGGCCATGTGGCCGATTTAAATCGGCTGGGGGGGCCGGGCTGCGCCCATACAAAATACAAATACAAAATACTCACCTACGCAGATTTGCTTAAATACGCCGACTTTCAAATTTAAATTTCAATTGTTCTACCGTACCTGGGTGTCTCATCTCGGCGAAGTTTTGCATACACGGCAAAACCTGGCAAATATAATGTCAATGATTTCAGCATCGGAAGTTTTATAACCCAGACGTTTCTCATCCCAATTTTGTCTGATTTACCATACAGCTCTGATTCTAGTTTCACCATGTCTTTCGCCTCCAGGAATGCTTTTAATTGTACAACTTTTAATGCATCGAATTTGTAATTCTCACCTCCTGGGTCACTTTCCAATAACTTTATACCGATTTTATACTACATCTCTCAGTGTGGTGGTTGCTCAGCGATATTTTGGATTTCACTAATCAGTTTATAACAGAAACCAGCTTTCTAAACTTTCAGTGAGGGTAACAACTAATTTCTGCCTCGAAACTACTGAATGGTTTCATCGACTCTCACATGACATCCAAAATGTATCTTCCATAGGACTTGCCGGTGCTGCAGAAACCTGGAACGTAGGGCAAGGAAGGGGCGGGATAATTGTGCCGTCTCCGGGAATAGTTCTATGCAGCTGGGCACCGATTGTTGGGTACTAATTGTGTAATATTAATTCAAATACCTTCAAACAGTATTAGACTGACAAGCAAGTTATCGCTCCGTCTAAGTAAATACCAAAATGCTTTACGCAGGTTAACAACTTTTCTGTTTAAGCGTCATTCGAACAAAAAGCACAACTTTTACATACATTCAAAACTCCACAACGTCTAGGTATTTGAAACAACATAGCATTAAATTTACAGTCTAAGAAAGATCAAAGGACGCATACAAATTCAGCCTAAATAATGTGACTTAAATCTTTAATGGCGAGTTTTAATGTCGTCTAACAAAATAGCTAATGCCAGTCTATTAACATGCAGCGCTGAGCATCAGAAAATAAACCTGCAAGCGCCGCTGCCAAAAGTTCTATTTTCTAAAACACATGTCAGTAAACTACAGTCCCAGGGCCAAATTCGGCCCTCCGCCTATTTTAATCCGGCAAGAATCTTAATATTGTTTTTTAACATGAAAACCATCTTGAGTAAATCAGATTACTGGCTCTTAAGCAACTACCAATAGCAGAATTGAAAAATTATGTATAATGACGTCATGTCGTACTAATGGGTCCCATATTCGCATTTTGATGTCTTCCCTTATCGCAGAACAAACACTGCAAATTCTGCCTGTTTTGCTTTAGCAGCGCTCGTAGCATTTATTGTCTGTTACGTTTATCAACTCTCACAGTCTATCGACGCTCTGTTCTTTTCATTTTATTTATTATTATTCAGCGTTCTCATGTCGAATGTTGCAATTTTAGAACAGATTGGAGTATGAGCACTTTGTCTCAGAATGACATGGCAAAGTACCGGGTGGACCAAAATAAACCGTGACCAAACAAATAAAGTCAACCAATGTTTGATTTGGTTTATTATATTATAAGGAATTTTCTCACTCCTTTCTGCATGCCTAATTGGTGTAACGGTAGCACACTCGACGCGTATTTGAAAGAACCAGATTCGAGTCCCGGCGAGGGCATTGCACATTTATAATGTCACCTGGTTCCATTTGGTCCAAAATAACCAAATGACTCTACAGTGGCGCCCGAACTAAAAGGTGGTGTAAAATAATTCGTCACCAGCAGGATTTGGCGATTGGGTCCCCTAATCCGTAGTAGTAGTAGTAACGGAGGACGCGGGCACCGTCCCTCTATCATTACAGTTAATCGGTTCTGCCCACGTCCGCCTTTGTCTAGTATTTATTTAATCATTCTTGAATTTGTAAGTGGCCATATTGTGGTTGATTTACGAATAAAGTCTATACAATAATTGTATTCACATTATTAACACCACTTATTACACAAATTTTGGTTGGAGAATTTTCTCTAATGAATTTCTTTCTCTTGTAATTTCTCTTTATTTTTATAAAGTCTATATATTATTTCTTTATCGTATTCTCTTTTGTTATTTGCTCTATTTCAACTAGAATGTTGTTTAAGTCCTCTTGCAAAATTCCTTTCATTTTCCTGCAGTTCTTTTCATGAGTTTCTCAGTTTCAAGGTTTCTATTTTATTCCTCATCTTATACCTGATATATTGTGCTAATGTCTTCCAGAATAGTACTTTTCCTTTTCGAAATTTTTCATCTTTCTCTTTTGTATGTCGCTGAATCCTATCTCTCTTTGATCACGCCGAATCAACATGGCTATGCTTTCTTGGAACTTGATTGTCGAGTTTATAATATCTTTATGACAATTTAACTACTAATTTGTGATGTCTAATTTGTATTCGCCCTTTAAAAGGGGGAGTATATAATGTGTCTTCTTCCTCCTATCTGCATGCCTTCGTGGTGTAATGGTTAGCAAACTCGGAGCGTATTCGAGAGGTCCAGGTTCGAGTCCCGGCGAGAGCATTGCACATTTCTTCAATTTCCTGATTAAAAGAAATACTAATGACTGTCTATATAATATGGCCTTACTGTTCATGCTGGTTCGTTTTATCTTAGGCCAACCTGTATCATATTTATAATGCAATGACATAATAACTATGCAATAAGAGTACAAAACATGTCATTCTAACCAACACAAGCACGCAATACTGTATTAAAAATTTCCAGAAAATGAACGATCGCTAAAACTGGAAAGCTTAAACCTGAATGCTTCATCGCAGTGCAAGTTTTTTTCGTACAAGTAAAAAATATTAATCAATCAGTAATTAAAATCAGCTTACGAAAAGCTCATTTATTAGACGAAAGAGAAACCATTTACAAATGTTGAATAGTTAAATTTAAAAACTATAGTTTAAAGTACTGAAAATAATTAAGGCTATTATTAATTATGCATATTTAGTCTAAGGATAAAAAATTGTATTATCTTCTGGTTTTTTCAAGAAATGATAAAATATTTAAACTTTAGAAAAATACAAGGAATACAAAATTTTAAAAAAAGAAGAAAAATATGTTAAGCTAATTTTTCTGCATAAATCAATATGTAACGCAAGGACATAATAACGACATTTTCACAACTATTGCAAAAATGTGGAATTTTGCGAACATTTAGCCGTCGTTAAGACGTCGTGATACGGTGCTTACACAACCAAAATATCACCTGCGAAAGACGCAATAACGATGTCTATGCGACAAAAATCTCATCTGCAAAGACGTAATAAAAACGTCTTTGCAACGGTTCCAAAACAGTGGAGTTTCACGGACATCTGGGCGTCTTAAGGACGACATATTACAACGTTTTTGCAACATAACTCGCGATCAGTTTGCAACGTCGTTACGACGTTGCCGTGCTACTTGGGTAAACACTTAGAGCCTCTTTTAATTAACTATATTATTCACAATCAGGTGGTAAGCGAAACACCTGAAGCTCTAATGTGTTATTAGACCAGCGGCCTAATTTTAATTAAATTTATTCGCTTTCGTGGATTTAACTATCTTCAGTTTCGTGATCTTATTTTAGCGAAGTATTTTTATTTCCCTATCAGCTATCAGTTCGATTTAAAGTTTTGCTGAGATTTGATTGAACTCAAACAAGTAATAGAAATTTTTCTAAATAAGAAAATTTTCTCACAGCCACTTTATGAAAAAGTGAATGGTTATGGAAATTATCATTTGCTGCAGATATCTTGTAATAAGTACCTTAACGAATTAACTTAAAATTACAGGGAAAAACAGTGTTATTATGTGAAACCCATTCTATATCAAAGCCATATCGTCAAAAACTTGCATTGTTGAAATTCAAATCGCATTAAAAAGGTTAATCGTTTCCCATGCGTTGAACAACTTCAAATGTTAGTAAATTCCCGATTTCTCAAAACATATGCGGCAGATAAATTTTCTGAGCTTAAAATACAGTTACAATAGTGTTTTCCGATTCATGAAACAAGTGCAAAGTATATGTTCATATTTCAAAATCCATTTGACTCCACAGCTGAGAACCGTCAGTCAGTCCTTCAAGTGGAAGTGATTGATCTGAAAAGTGATGATAAGTTTAAAATAATGTTTAAAGAAGTTGATTTAACGCTGTTCCATAAATATCTTTCGGAAGATTCATACTGTTGCGTTTTTCTTTCTTCTGACACCAGTTGTTACGTTATCTTCTTCTTTCACGTTCGTACGGGGTTTGTAGATTTGGAGTGAATAACGACGACAATGGATGAAATATCGAAACACACTTTATTTATCAATATTAATCAGGACAACTCCACTTTTGCAGTCGTCGAACATCTACTATAAACACGCTGGAACAATCAGCGACACAGCCTTCACACTGTCAAGCAATAACGGTAGAGACAGCTTCCTGCAAAACATCCGACTCTGCTTTCCGGAGTACAGCTCCCGACTCTGCTTGGTCCTTCGCGGAACTCCACGTACTCTCGAGACTCTACAGGCTACAACTCGCGATACACTCGACGACACACGAGCACAGCTCCCGACTCTTCAGTTCAGTCGTTCCCGGAGCTCAACACGCTCTCTCGACGATGAATTAACTGCGCTACACTAACAGACGCCTTCGGTGCACCTCGCTGCCCGGCTGTCAACTCGATCGACTCCGCATAGATTGACTCGCTAGACGAGACACACTCACTCGATGAGAGACACACACTGACTGACTGCGGACTAGCAGGGTTTATATAGCTTTCGGCTTGTGTTCGAGAACATTCTGGGCTAAACCAGTAAGAATTCGTTCCAGAAAGTTCTCCATCCGTCCATGGCATATCGCCAATTTTGTCGCCAAACGGGCGATTTACCGCCAAATGTGGCAACCCTGTCTTCTTCGCTATTTTATGGCAACCCTAAAACTGCTTTGCGTGGAAGCTATCTCACCGCGCCTGTACATTTCATAACAATACGGTCAATTAAAATCATATGTATAAAGATGTATATCTGTATTTGGGAGTACTTACCAGTGTGAAAGGACATTTTCGAAAACGAATATGTGAATTCGCAATATCGATAATTATTAACAGTTGAACATTTGCAACCAACTTTAATGGTGAGAGGTACTAACTACAAATTTAAGTATGATGAAATATTATCTCGGAAAAAAAAATTACATTCATTACATAAATACAGAATTTAACTTGTTCTATAATATGTTGTTTAATCAATGGAAATACTTTATTACTTTTTTGCAAGTATCAGCAAAATATGTACAAATCTATAAACATTATGTAACAATATCACTTCCTAAGAAAGGTTTCGGAACTATTTTGTTGTTGTTGGCTCATTGAGCTTAAAATATTTATGATCTGGCCCCTTTCAAAAACATTTCTGCTGGCCCATTTTGTCAAACATTCAAAACCCTCGGCTTAAGTATTCTTTAAACTCATTTACATCCTGGTGAAGGCTAAAGGAAAGGAAATGTTATAATAAAGGTTCAAATCATAAAAATTGGTTAATTAACATAAAATATCTTACAATATTAAAATAATAATAAAATTATTAGAGATAGATGCTGTTTCCGAATAGATCAAACGTCTTCATAGTATGCTCTACTTTTGGTTGTTTTAATTAAGTTGTTTAACTGTAGCGAATGTTCTTTTATTGTGTAACATTCAACTACTTAAATGTGAGATCAATACTTGGCTAACTTTTGTGTTTTTACGGCTATTCTATGCAGTATAGTGTTTTCTATTAGCTATCTTCTCTCTGTTATAGCCCATACAGATATTGTATATATATTGATATTGTGATAATGAAGTGTTATTATAGTGGTTACATCAGACTGTGCTCGCTCATTTGTAATAAAATACATGCGACCCTTTTATCTACATTTGGATATACTGTTTGTGTATCTGCAAGTATGTTTTCAAGAGTCATTACGTTATTCATATTTATGGTTTTTATGTAATTACGCCTATTAACAGTCGTTGGATCAACATGCATTACAAACTTTTAACACTAAATTTCCGAAATACCCCTATACTTGTACTTAGAAGATAACATCTAAAAGGTAAGACTTATTTTTATTTTTAATACAATGAACTGCTTTTAAAATTAAGACGTTTCTTTCCCATATATACCCTGAGGCATTATTTAGATTTTCAACTGCATTGTATGTTTTGTCTTAATTCCGCTGTTTTGAACATTATTTCTATCTGAAAATCCTAATATTAAGATTATTGCTTATACGTTAACAGCATTGCCACTGACTTCTTTACTAACTGCGAACGATTTCTGACTTGGCTCCTTTTTGCTTGACCACCATAAATTTTCATAAGCGTCCTAAATTTTTCCCTGTTTTTAATAAAAAATTAAGATGCTTACTTTTTTAATAAATTTATGTCTTCTGAGGAATTTTGTCAACGGAATTTACATTTAAAAAGTTTTTATTGCAATGTAAGATTTTCTTTAAATTGGCAAAGCTAAATAGTCCAAATCCTAACAGAGAATTATCGCTGTGTCTGAAGTAACTACAGAGACTTGAAAAGATTTAAGTAACCATTTTATTAAAACAGGACTTTGGATATAAGTGCACATCTTATGCTAACAGAATAAATCCCCACTTGTGGAGACGTAACTAAAGTAACAGTCAAATTCAGATTTAAAACTTAAGTATCTCAAAGACTACACAATTAAATTTAAATCTAAGCTGACTCAACTATAACTGGAGTATCAAACTCAAATGTAGGCAGCAGTAACATAAAACCGAATAATTACAAATTTATACGATGTGTCAATGTGTCTACGAGAGCCAGAAATACGTTCTGTCTTAAGATTCAAAACTTCAGCTTAAATACTCTCTAACTCAATTAACATTCTGATCAGGGAACAGAAAGGAGAAGTTATAATAAAGGTTGATATTATAAATAACTGTTTCATTTTAATAATAAATCTTACAGCAATTTCTTAATGTTTTTGAAGCGGTCACTTATTTTTTTTTTTTTTTTTTTTTTTTTTTTTTTTTTTTTTTTTTTTACTGTGCTTTTGCTAACGCAGGAAATAATAACTAGAGTAACAGTAAATAATAACTGAAGTAGGCAGCTCAGGTATTAAAACTCATTTATCTCGTAATATCTTAAACCTAGCTTGCAAACTGTTTTGATAGACAACAGATTTGATATATGAAAACAGTTTGCAAACTGTCTTTTCAGATCAAACAGATGCAAATCCTAATTTGTATCGTAATAACAAAGCTTATAACATCCTACTGATTGTATTGTTGGAATCTTAAAATTCTCAGTTTTAAATGTTTAAAAATAACATCTTTCCTGTTTTCCAAGTTAAAGGCTTAAAACTTAGGATTCCATTTTCAGTTGCTTTACAAGTCCTTGCCGTCCTCCGCTTCAAAACAAAGAATAATTAAGTTACGCATTTTGGTATTTTCAAGTGTTTTCAAATACTTAATTGGTACTTTTTGTGTAAATAGTTAATATAAACTTTGTAAATAAGCATGCCAGAAGAACAAATAAATTAATCAGACATTTTGAACCTTTTTTACAACTGCAAGCAGTAACGTGTTCTACAGGCGAAGATATCTGAAGCAATCTGATCCAATCTTCATCATCTGGATATCTTTATAAATTTACATCCCCTATATAAATATTATAGCGAAAAAGTATGACAACATTTGACACTGTAAATATAAACATTTATCAGCTGAGTGTGTTCACACGACACACACTTTTTTCCGCCCTCTTGGCCTTTTCTTATAAAATTGCCTGTTAAACAATTTTCCTGATTATGATTCTGATCCTGTAAGGAAAACACCTCTAATCTTTTCCAATTACTGTGTTTCACATATTTCTGTAAATTTGAATTATTATTCTGCAATAGAATTCTATGTATTATTTAACAATTACTGTGTTTCATTAATGCTTTAAAACGAGTTCTCCTGGTGCCTCTACTTCAACATCAGAACTGTTGGAAGCAGTTCCTGTTGGTACGTTGATAAATCTCATCGAACCTTTGAATTTATATTTAGGTACCTGAAACCTACTTAAGGCCAAAGTTTTTGACTGAAAAAGACATACGTACTCTAAAAAAATTATGTTTCTATTGTACACTGAGGGGAAAAAAAGGACATTGCTGTATCCCCCATTCTACTGGGCCGGTTCACGAAATTCAAATTCGTATTTCATGTCTCGAAAGAGGGACTTAAGATGTGTATTAGATTTATATATAGCATTGTTCTAATATAGGTATTTTGACACAAAATCGGACTTTTTCTGAAATGGTATAGCAATTTTTTTCCATATTCCGATTCTAAGACTCAAATTATGCCAAACTGCCAAGTTTTGTAAAAATCGCATGAGTAGTTTTTTAAAAATTAGCTCTCAAATTTTTAGATCCTCATTATTAATAATATTTGATAAACAATTTGTGAGACAAAAAAAAAACTGGCCCAATAAATCATAGTACTTACAGAATCAGTTCTCCGTGACACTATCACCTTCAAAATAGTTCCCTTCAGGATTCACATACTTCTGCATTCGATGCTGCCATTGCTGTTAACAGTTCTGGAACAAAGTATTTGGAAGGCCCTTCAGGAGATTCTCCGTTTCTGCCTGAACCTCTTCAGCTGAGGTAAAATGTGTTCCCTTTAAGCAAGATTTAACTTTAGAAAATTAAAAAAAAAAAAAAAATATCGCGTGGAGCCAAATCAGGTGAATACGGAGGATGCCCCATCACAGGAATGTTTTTTTTTCCTGGTCAGAAATTGCTTGACATATAGGGCGGTGTGAGCGGGTGCATTGTTCTGGTGCAATAGCCACCCATCGCTCCACAACTGCGGCATTTTTTTTTTCCTAATTTTTTCACGAAGTCTTTTTAATACTTAAATGTAGTAGTGTTGATTAACATTCTGACCACCCATTCAACGATGATGAACGTGCTGGGCACCCAAGAGGGCGCCCAGCACGTTCATCATCTTCCATACTGTCCTTTCTCCCTGATAACCACTTATGTCATTCAAACACACATGCATGAGACAAAGTTTCATCTCCATAAGCCTCGGTTAACATTTGAAATATTTCTTCCGTGGCTGATTTCCTAAGTTTCACAAGAAACTTGATGTTGATTCGCTGTTCGGTTTTTACATTAAGCATTTTTCCGGCAGAATACAGTTGCACGTGTTCACTCAATGACGCAGTATTCCCCACTGGCTTGGTCGGTTAAGTCGAAACTGGCTGCACGGATAGAGGAGGTGTGTGCATGAGTTTCTGTCAAGTTTTCCACTTTGACCAAAACATGTGAACTTTAATTAAGACTTTAATCCTGACTTTTTAAAAGTGATTTAAAAGCTCGTCTCAAATTTATTTTTGGTTGTTTTCCTCGTTTCCTAAGTTTGGTGAAACATGTCAATTGTTCTCGTGTTTTTACCTCATTAGAAGAATACACTTGCTTGGCTTCTAGATTTACCTATCTTTAAGACATTATTGTCCGAGCAAGTAACGGCTCGCTTGAGCCGTGTATTTGCACAACACATAATAACTGCGTACTGTTATTCATGGCGATGCAGACGCAGCGCATAAGGCATAACACTGCTTTCGATGATGGTATACCTTCACAGATTCTCTTATCAAACACACAGTGTCTTCAACCTGAAATCAGCTATAATCTAATATTAATAGATTCCTAGTTTAAAACTTTCTTTTCAGCCTTCATTAAAGAAAATATCTCTCATCGACATTAAGTAATAATCATCTTGTCTCAGAAACGTGTGATAATACCGTGGAGCCTTAGATCACGAACGCCTCACATCATGAGCAAGTGGGTTCACGAAAAATTAATCTGTTTAAAAGACATCTTGAATGACGAACAGTGCCTCGAGTTACGAAAAGTCGGCAGCGTATGATTTTCAAAATTATCTTTGAGATAACTTATGAAACAGAATTAATATTCATGGAAAAAAATCATTAACAAAGTCTAACAGCAAGAAACTTACAGGGTATGACTTCGGCCTGGAAGAAATTATGACCAGATTGGATTGTAGGCAAAGATGTTGAACACTGTGCTACTTAGGACATTTTTTTAATCTTTGATGTTATCTTTTTTATCTCTGATATAGAGACGAAACCATGGACTAGGAAATTAACAATGAAGACATGGAGAAGACCATAAAAATAAGAAATAATTTTTCAATAAGAAAGAATTACAACTTCAGACACAACAAAAGGCATGTGTTCCATAAGGAAGAAATGTCTTCAGAAAAAGAACCAAAAAAAAAAAAAAATTACTAGTTCTCCGATTCGCAAAATGTGTGCAAAACGGGCTAAGAAACAAAATTTCACGTAACGATATTACTGATAAATCAGTAACAAAGTGTATTATCGAGGATTTTTAATGATAATGCTAATGTCTTACTTTAAAAATTAGGTAACTACAAATCACACTGGAAAAGTTTTGAGTGAGACAGAGCCCCAGTGAGTCTCAAGCAGAGTCGAATGGTGCTTAGAGACAAAGGAAAAGATAAAAGAAAATGACTAAGTAGAGTTATCTGATGTTTTTATAGAAGGAAATTTCGAATACGAAGATTAACACCATCTTCATCACTTTCCAACTATGCCGTCCGTCTTCTCTGAATATCCTCTTTTGTGACAGCACAAAATTAAATTAAGTTTTCGTGTATTTTATCTGTTTAATATTGTGTTTATATTTATATATATTTGCAGGGTTGATATTGTAACTGCATACTAGAGTTAAAAGTCCTGCAGTTCTTACTAAACAGATAGCCACTTATTGCTACTTCTTAAACAACTCACAAAATACGGTAGCAGATTTAAATAACTTTTATATTTTAGTCTTAAACATGGAGACATAGCTTGTGTTACAGATGAAATCTCCTTCACTTGTGGTTATTCAGCTTAACATAACAAATAATTAAATTCAAGCGTTGATAACGTAGTGTAAGACTACGCATAAGGTAGGATAAGCTGGTTTGGATATTTTGCCGACGCGTAAGTTAAAACATCGACTAGCGAGCATGTTAAAACTAGAATATCACTTTTAAGCACAGCTGACGAAAATATTATGACAACAAACTCGATTGCCAGAAGTTTACTGAACCCTCAGCCAGATTTAAAAGCCTCAGATTCAAAAAGCTGAAATATAAACAAATCTAATTTGTATTCTGGTGAGGAATACGAAGTTATAGTAAGTTATAGTAAAGACTTAAATTATAACAGCTGATTAATTAACACAAAATACTTTACATATTTAATGATTTCCGACGGTTTGGGGTCAGGAACTTGGGCACAAACTGCTGCTGTAAAGCTTAAATAACCAATCAACGTGTGGTCCAGGAATGAATTAACCAATTTTACATGAATTCCTATTAGAAAGTTCTTCGGTCCACAAAAAATTCGGTTAACGAACGGTTTTCATGAAAGAATTAAGTTCGTGAACTGAGGTTTCTTGCATTTATGAGTCTGCTTGTATATGTTAAGAAATCCAAACAAGGTATTGCTAAAAACTAAAACTGCAATTTCTTCTCTTTGTATTACTCACGTTTATTCCACTGGTATTTTTTGTAGAAAGAGTAAACGCGTAAAGAAAATATTAAGTTATTTAAAATAAGCAGATCCCTGGAAAAAGTTTCGTTACTCAAAAGAGCAGACAGCGAATGAAGTAGTCAAGAGCACCAGAAGGTTATAGTTTTTAGAACTTGAATGAGTACTACGTCCATCCAGCAACTATACAGCCACAGCGATTGTATTAGAAAACAGTCATGCGGCCTTTGATATAATTTGGTAGAAAATTAGAGTGCACGACATTCATCTATAAAATTATTCCAAAACTTGAGAAGATGGTGCAAAGAGTAAAGGTAAGATAAATCTGCAATATTGACCAGCTTGCACTTTACCAATTTACTTGCTGAGTCACCATGAGTTGTCATCACAAGTCCTGAAAACCGCGGGTCGTACATTCCAAGATTTTTTTTACGACAATAAAACATTACCTATTGTTTACTACACAGAACAGTTATTAAGAAAGATGAAAGCTCTAAGCAAACTGAGACTAGCATCTGATGTAACATCTGACAGCAACACAAAAGTAAAATAAAGTTTCGTTAAATGATTGTTCGTAGACTGAACTCAATTTGAACTAATGCAAACTCCTTCCGTTGGCTAGACACATACGGCTATACGCTCGCAAGCTGAGCAACTTTTCATTCGTTGGCAAGGGAAAAAAAAATTAAACCAACAAAAATGTGTTAGCATTTTCAGAATTAGGAGAAAAATGTGATGTTCTCTAAATTCTTTTAAGTTTGTTGTCTTAATGGCTTAAAAACTCTTGACTAAACTATTCAACGATTGAAAATAATCATATTTATTTATATTAACAAACCTGCTTAAATAAATTTCTTATTTGAAAAATATATTTTCCCTCCGTTTTCTTGAATTGGAATTTTAAAAAGAATTCAAACACTGGATTCTTCCTGGTATTTCAATAAAAATTTTGGGGTTATAAAAAGGAAACTTAATTTCAAGTTATAAGTTTTTATGTTTATTTTAATAGGATAAATAGGAAGCGCAAAGATGAAAGAAACAGATATATCTATATCAAAATAATCTGCTGACTGAAATTTATAAAAATTTGGAACCTCTTTCATTGCCTTTCGCGAAATATATATAAGTAAATAACGTAATGAATGATAGCTTCTGCAAAATTTGTAAAAGGTAGGCAATTTCGGCCTTCTTTTGATTATTTCATAAAAGAATCCGAAATTCCTTGAAACCACAAATATCGAATTTCTTAAAGAAGTAGAGTTGCGTGAAAACAATATGTGATTCTTAGTGTTACTGCGCATGCCTGAAAAATAGAGTTTGCCATAAAAAAAGCGTTACGCATTTATTACTTTGGTTATTGTTAAAAGTAACGCGAAAAGCATTTAAATTAATGAAAGATGAGTACGAATTTTAATATAGTACGGGACTTGATGTTCTAAGATAGCAATTTCTGCGATATTTGAAGCTAGTTTAGCCTTAATAATAATCTTAATAAACCAATCTATTGCAAACATCTTAACTCATGGATTTAAAAAAGAATTTAATATAATCTCATTTTTTTCAGCCGAAGATTTTAAATTTGTTCCCTTCTTACAGCTTTAGTCGATGTTTGTTAACAAAAATCATCAATACAAGCAGTGCCTCTACAAAATTTTCTGACTGGACTCATAAAACAAATACATGATTTCAACTTTATCAACATTTTTAATCTTCTATATACCTTTCTTTTAACTCTACATATCTTTTACCATGGTCAGAGAGCTTCTGGATGTTTTCGTAGAAACCTAATATAAAATGTGTTTTCCCTCAAACTTAGCAACGCTGTCAAAAGTGTTCCTTAACGTGATAATATACTTTAAGGTACGCAAAATAATTTTTTTTTTTTTTTTTTTTTTTTTTTTTTTAAATGGGACAGTTCTGTATCTCTCGTTCTACTGGGCCGATTGACAAAATTCAAATTGCGCTTTTAATGTCTTGAAAGCGCGACTTAGGTTATGTATTAGATTTATATAGAGAATTGTTCTAGTTAGGGTATTTTGACAAAAAAAAAATCGAACTTCTTCTCAATGACATGCCAGTTTTTTTTTTTTCCATATTTCGATTCTAGGACTCAAATTATGCCAAACTGCAAAGTTTTACAAAAATCGCACGAGTAGATTTTAAAAAAATTAGCTCTCAAAATTTTAGCTCCTCAATTTGATATATATTTATTAATATCTCTTTTTTTTTTAAACTTATTCGATACTTCGAAATTTAGGTTCATTCAAAATGATTTATTCCCCACCGCCCCGCAATTTACATAACAAGGGTTCCGGAATAGAAATAGTCCACGACATGCCAAAAGCTGGAGATTAAGAAATAAATATTTAAATTTACTTTATTCTTTTCAGTCAGAAGTCTGATGGTGACAGAGTGGATAATGCTGATGGTTCAATCCATGCTCAAAATTCGGTAAGCGGACTGACTGCACTAGCGTTTTCGTGGTTTTCCCAATGTCTAACGAAAATACAAGCCAATTTTCCTCGGAACATCTTCCACAAACCTTTTTCTTACTACAAATAAACCTCTCGTGCAATACCATAACCATAAATAAACAACAACTTTATGATTACTACATTCTGGGAAAAGGCAACAGAATTCTGTTACCTGGTTCGAGCTTATTCTGATTTGACGCAATGAATTCCTTTCAGAAGGAAAATTTATGGTATTTTTTTTTTTTTTTCCCTTCCCTTAACCCGCGAGCACAGGCACCGATCCGACGAACACGAGAGCACGCGCCGGGTATGTCATACCCGAATAAAAAGTTTATAATTAAAAATTTGCCGAATAAAATTAATCGGTTTTTAAAAGAAATTAAAATGTAAAACCAACTTAATACTTCATTTTAGACAAAATATGAAAGAATAAGGAGAGGTAAAATTATTTACTTACAATTTTTTGAACACTGTTTACAAAATGAGGTCATATATTCCATACATATACTTTTGCTACAATTTTCACAAATGGATTCTAGTCTTTCTATCTTTTTTCTTGGGGCACTCTGTACACCTCTTGTAAGTAATTTTAGGTTTTTTGGGGATTGGTTCATTGTTAACATGTTCATCGGTGGTCAGTGTTTGCCTAGAATCAGGAACTACAGATGCTCGTCGTCGTTCATTTTAAACACTTTCTATTAGCTGCATCCCTAAGGCTTTGAGAAAAGTACGCCTGGTACGGTATTCCGTTGGTGGTTCCTTCTTTGATAGTAGAATTATTCTTGCATTAATGGCAGCCACGTTTAACACTGAAAAGAAAATCACCATAGGCCATCGACGTGCTACTCTTGCTGTAGAATACGCAGCTGCCATCTCATCTACAACATCGACTGCTCCTTTTGTCATGTTATAGAATGTAATGATTTCAGGCTTTTTAGATTCCCCAGTAGATTCATCGATTTGATCGCCGGAATGCATTGTGGATAACAGGATCACATTCTTATTTTTTTTCGGCACATAAGATGCAAGTGTTGCTTTTTTCTGAAAACCGAAAATTGAAGAATATACTTCTCTTTTCTTTGCCAGAAACTCAGGTGGGATTTCTCTCTTACGCATTGTACCTACTATCGTAATTTTCTTCTTCAGGAGATCTTGAGATAATTCATATCCCATATACCAATGATCAACTGTTAAATTTCGACCAGAGTTGTATAAGGGCCTTATTAAACATTTGACAACTTCGCTTGCACAATTTTCAACTTGAAATGGCCCATCTGGTTGTTTACCAGCATAAATTTCCTTACTGCAGGTATAAAATACCCTTGCGTCTACAAGAGCAAATATTTTTATGCCATACTGGGCTTGTTGGGCATTTATTGTTTGAAGGAACAACGACCTCTGACTGATTCCAACTTCTCATCAATGGTCACATATTCTCCTACAATATAAGCCTTTTGGCAATTTGTGACAAAATTTGCAACAAATTCTCTTATCGCAGCTAATTTATTAGTCTTTTCTACTGAGACGATCTCTGTCATCAAAATGGAGGCATCGTAAAAGAAAGAGGGATCGGTTCACTGACATTGTTTCCCGAAATATGTCCATTCCCGTTCCACCTGTTGCCCACAAATCTCTTACGTTCACATGGGATGATTTATAAACTCCACATAAATACAGCAATCCAATTAAAGCTTTGATTTCCAACTCATTTGTTGCTTTCGCATCCCGTTCACAAGTGAAATATCCACATACTGAATCAATATAAATATTTGTATTGTCGATTACATGTTTTAACATATCTTCATCGCTAAGCAGTGGCCAGGAATCTAAAGGTGTTGAGACGTCTTTAGAATACTTCGTATTTCTAGGGAGTTTAGTTATAATATTTTTGGCGCCAATTCTAACATTATCCGGAATTCATTTTTGTTCCATTTTTTTCAACATAAAACTCAGTGCTACATTCCAAAGTTTCATTTTCTGTTTCTGTATCTGAATCATGATCTCTATGGATGAATCATGATTACTATTATATTCTTCGTCATCAACATCTTCACTAAATGAATCCCCATCAGAAGAAACTGTTTCAAGGTTTCTCAATCTTTTCATCGTAAGGAATACACAGCGCCATACTTACAACTCAAAAAAAAAAAACCTATACTAAAAGCTTGAAAACGAGAACTGCGAAATGACTCACTGAGAAACGCGAGTACGCGCACGGGTATGACATGCCCGAACAATGCTGTTCCTAAAAAAACGCTGCACCCGACACCTCAGGAATTTCCCCCATTTAAGTATGTGACCTTGAACTCAGCTACACCAAGTTTCGTCCTTTTATGAACGAATGGGTGAAAAATATACAAAAAGAAAAATCCACATGGGTATGACATACCCGTCGTGTGTGCTCGCGGGTTAAAAATTGCATACTGTCAAGGATAAAGCATCGGTACACAAAATATTTCACAGTGAGGTAATCAGTTCCCCTTCTTTCCTTCCAAACGGAAACAATTAGCTGATTTTTGCCTAATTGCATGTGATTACATTACCACATACCGTGTTATATAATTTATCTAAAATTATTACATTTATTTATTAAGACAAACCGATTTTTCTGCATATTGTACTATGTATTTTGTTAAAGTTCGCTTATCTTGATTCTGGTCTCCTTTCAAAATTAAATATAATTAATATATTAAACGTTAAAATTAATTGGAGTATCTTTCCTCGAAGTGCCCATGGCTGAAAATGCAGCGGATTAAATTTAAAGGACCTTATTCAACAGATGATTAGTTTTTGTGTTTGTTTCCTTTGCCAAAAACAATTCTAGAACTCAAAATGCACATTGCTCTGGTTCTGGTGAATCCAGATATTCTTCAGAATGTATGGTGTGAAATGGAATACCAAGTATATGTTGTCCTTATTACCAACAGAAGTCACATAGAACATTTGTAAAAAATGCAAACAAAATTCTGAGCTTTCTTTCACATTCTGCATAATTCTTATCCACAAATTATTTTCAGTTAAATAGTTATAGCCGTTTGTAATCGCTACATTCATTATGAATCACCTTGAATATCACGCTGCCAGATATGGAACTGTGTAATAAAAGATGTTGGTCAAGCTCAATAGTTTATTGCTTAATGCATGGTGGTAGCACACGCCTACTCAGTTTGGTGGTTGAAAACGTTCCATGCCGTCCTCACATCCACGGAAATTGACATGATGGCAATGCCATTGTGAATGGCACTCTCTACACATAAAAATATGCTTCACGTAGCATATGGTTATATACCCAATACTGCCAATGCAAGATTCCAAAAACAGTACGATGCATACGAGGAAATACTATGAAAAATAAATTAATTTTGACAAAATTTTTAAACAAATCAATTCCAAGACACGTATGCATGCAGGACACAGAGCTGGAATCCAGGCTGCTCCCGAAAATTTGAAATTAATTGTCACCCTACCTTAAAACTGTTTTAGGTGTTAAACTAAAACCTGCTTACCAACATCAGATTAAAACTTTTTTTGATTTTACAATTTTTGTTCTTATAAAATAATTTTCCACTTCTGAAATTAAGAGTAAATTTTTCGAGGTGTTACACAATGAGACATCAAAATCAAGGTTTAATATCAAACACCGATGCTTATGTAGTAAATACTCTAACGACTAATATCACATTTCTGCATCCCAACATCATCAATTCAGTAATTTTCAAAGGAACTGTTCCTATTCTGTGAAAAATTTTAATCATGCCTCACTTTATTTGTACATTAGTTTATGCACATCATTACTATCATATATTGCTGTAGCCAATTTCCCCTTTTTCATTATTTATGAAAAGAAACATGATAAAAATGAATGTTAAAGGTATTTCAAAATTAGATACGATAGATGAGTTTGGAACAAATCTTATAATGAATTTTGACCCCATTTCATTTCACTTTTAGTTTGAAAGCAACAATGATTTTAAATCAAAATTTTTCTAGTAAAATTTCAAGTGTACAAAACCTAATCATTTTTATTGTATATTTTTTAGTCATTTCTCTTCTAAAATTAATATTATTTCATGTTTAAAAAAAAGATTTTAAAAATTGACAAGTTTTTTTCCCTTGATAATTTTCATATTTAGATATTTTATTTTTAGTGCTTATTACCAGTATGAATGCAAATTTGAATCGAAATATTTTCTATTTCTATGAAGTATTTTTTCTTTCCACATTTTTATTGGAAAATCCAATGGCAGACGGCATCTTAACTATAACAAAAGTTTATCACAATTTTCTTTCATTCTCGCATTTTTATTGGAAAATCCAATGGCAGACGGCATCTTAACTATAAAAAGTTCATCACAATTTTCTTTTATTCTTACTCAACATAACTAAAAATAGATCTTTACAGTAATATTGTAATATAATGTGAATTCATTATGCAGACTACAGAATTACTATGCAAATGATATATATGCATCTTAGTTTAATAGCTATTTATTACATACGTGGCTTATAAATTTCTACACTAAAAAATGACATAAAAGTTGGGACTTGATAGAATTTTGTAAACAGTGTTTTAAATCTTTATTTGAACATTTAAAATATTGTACATCAGGTGGTTATGAGAATTAGAAAAACTACAGATTTCTAAACTATTCAAAATGTCCCCAAGTTAATAACTAAAACACTGAAAATTTTCATAATATAATATAAACAACAGGATGAATATTTGTACAAGATGAGTCAGCAAAAGAGTAAGCCTATCATTATCTAAATAAAAGCCATATGCAAAACTTTTTTAAAAGATTAAGTAAAAACGTGTTGTTTTTTACTACACATGGTTATACTACTAAAGCTACTATGCTTTTTTTTTTTACTTCAAAATAAATTCAACACATGTATATTCACACATAAATAAAACTTAAATAACAAAAACCAGTAATTTTGCAAAAAAAACAAATATTAAACTAACAGAGAACAAACTACAAACATTTTATACATTAAAGTATCCACAAGCAAAAATTCAAAGCAATCAAACATTGCATTTATACTATATGACAATAATCTCTTTTAATCCACGTATTAATTTAGGTGACATGTTCTTATTAATAAATTTTTAACATTTTAACCGCCCCCTGCCCCCACAGAAAACTAAATACTCAAATATTAAATGGATTAAAAATTTTACTGACACTTCATTTTTTTTTTTTTTTTTTGAAAACTTTGGAAGTTACTCCAAAACATATTTCTTAAGAAAAAATTATAACGACTAGTTTATAGCTCATTTTAATCACCGATAAATTTATAATTGATGTAAAAATTACACTTTTTGTAAACTAAGTCTATAAGTAAAAGTTATACTTATTTGCTTCCAAAAATATAATGAACAGTTTGTATTATATTACAAGCTACTTATAACTGAAGCCAGTGCTCATTATCTTTTTCCCAAAATTCTGTAAGTTATTTTTACAAATTCTTCAGCAAACTTAAAAATGTGCAATTTTTTTACAAATATTTCAGTTCTTTCGTATCTACACAAACATATGTATACAAATAAATAAAACCTTTTACTTTATTTACAACTACCGAACACACAAAACACTCACCCATTAGAAATTTTTGTAGTCATATTACTAGATGTACTAATGTTTAAAAGAAAATATGCAAAGAGTACATTTGGAAAATTAGAAACTTCTTACAAAACAAATTTCAAATTTTCTGTCTTTTAGCCTCCATCATATTTATTTAATACTAAAACAATTATGAAGCTTTCTTTCAAATGCTCCTGAAGGAACCTTCATTCTGTTATATGAAGCAAATGTCCAGCCTAAAAGTGTCCTGCTCAGAGGTATGATAATTTAAAGTCCAAAATTAACAACAAAATAATGTTCATGAAAGAACTGCAGGCAATAAAAAAAAAATCATATTCAAAGGAAATTAAATTTCTATGAAAATATTCTATTGTGGTAGTAAACATCAATCACACTAAAAAAAATTAAACATAATATTCGTGTTCACAGAATATTACGATATATTAAAATCATCATACGAAAAATTATAAATATATACTGAATTCTTTATATACTTAAATGTACAATATAGCCATAATGATTAAATTTAATCAGTCCATATCAGTAACTCTTCTGGGCTTTTTTGCATTCTTTTTTAGTCTTTGACCCATTTTCATTTTACCAGGAAAATCTGGAGTATTTTGCGGAGACCTGTTTCCATTTACAGTAGACGATGACGAACTACTGCTACTGCTTCGTGAATCAAGACCAAGAGAATTTATATTAACTGAACCCTCAGCAATAGGTATATTTTCATTTGAGTTTGCATTCATATCTGTTTCATTATTTCTTTCAGTCTCAATAATTCCATTTACAGATGCCATTGATGTAATAGAAGATTTTGAAAAGAGTCTCTCAGCTTCCTTAAACTTTCTGTTCCTCTTATCAGCTTTGCTACTGGTGTTCCTATTTGTAGCTAAATACCTTTCCCATCCTCTAATAATATTTCCATACAGCTGAGTATCCTCCAAATAACTCCCTTCAAAGGCATAGATTTGCCGCTCTAAGTTTGCCAAAGTGTCAGCAATCTCGGCCCTCTTCTTAACCAATTCTGCGAGTTCATTTCGAGCATCTGCAGATGAAGTTTTTGACATGATTTCTTTACTTACGCTCTATCAGTACAACATTCTGAAAAATATAATTTGCAGTTTTAGAACATATTATTGCTTTACATTCACATATTATAATAGCATTATTATTATCTTTCTTATATGAATATAAAAAAGTGTATGGCAACACAAGAGGATGTTGCCACAACTGCTAATGGCACTATATTAAATAACCTATTGAATATAAAAAAGTATTTCAACACAAAACAAAAGGATGTTGCAAATATTATAACCATTCGTTATATTTAAATAAATAGGGAATATAAAAAATCTAGTGACACTTAAATGTATCAAGAATTCTAAACAGCATAAACAGTTATAATCCGGGGAAAAGACTGAAAAAAAAACAGAAAAATGTATGGCAACACTTAACACTATGCTGGGATTCTGAAACTATGCCGCTTTAAAAATTTTCATGATTTTACTGTTGAATTTTGGTAGCATAAGTGGGAAGAAAACAATGTTGAATAATAAAGTTTCAAAAAAAAAAAAAAAAAAAAAGATTTCTTATCAGGCAATGAGTGCAAAAGCACCTTGGTAAATTGAGCTTAGCAAGAGCGTAAAAAAACCTGAACAAATCCTTTGATGTGACATTAAATTATTTCAGATCTTTCTCTCCCCCTCTTTTATTACTTCCTTGTACAAAGTAAAAAAGTATTGTTATTGCGAAAAATTTCGGACATCACATTTCAATGAAAACATCCATTTTTATTGCTATCAAATGCCAGGGCTTAATTTCTAAAAATAGAAGTGCCGGAGCCCTGCGGAAGACTGTCAGGAAAGAGCAATAAGAGTAACTAAATAAATAAAATGACTATTAAAATCATTAATAATTTAAAAATTAAATTGCTAACGAGTATCAAATTAATAATTATTTAATTAATATTTATTAATTAGTATTTAATTTATAATTATTATTTAATTAATTCATATCTTATTACCAAAATAATTAAAGATTAAAGTAATTAATTAATTTAAATTAAATGTAAAGAGATAAAATAAAATTTAATAAGCGATTTTTATATGATTTTATTGCTAAAAATAAAACTCACTAGATCAAATTTCTACTGAAATAACTGTTCCCGAGTTACGTAAAAAACAGGGTTGCCACTCAAACACGAGAATGAAATTCCCTGACTTTTCCAGGTGTGTTTCAAGAAAATTCCAGTCTATCCGCGTAATGTACGTTGGCTGTACTAAGAGGTAAATTAATTATGGTATTACTTGTATTGTGTAGCAAATTCACTTAATTATTTAATAAATTCCAGAGGACATTTATTAATTATTCTTGGTATACTTTGTTTGATAATTTTGTTTAGTTTGCCACTTAAGAAACTTAATAAAATTTAACATATATATATTGGATAACAAATGTATGTTTTATTTAATTATTACTCATGATCATCACCAGTTCAACACAAGGCTAATCCGGTCCTTAACAATGCAATGCTAAATAGTTAGGTTAGATTTTAGGTAAATTTAATTTGCGTGAGGTATGTTCTTAAAAGGCACCTTAACACTTGAAAACACAAATATAATTATAATAGTTGTTGTTTTCTCCACTGAAGATTGAAATTAGAATCTTCCCAATCTGGAATAAAATAAGGCTTTTTTTGCAGACATTCTGCAGCTAAACGAAAGAAAGAAATCTATTTTAATAAATTGAGGTATTTTATATTTATTTCGCAGCATACATAAGGAAAAAATATGTGCATTAAATTTGTATTAAATTTGGTATGTCATCATACTGCTATAATTAATTTCCGGATTATGCCAGAGAAAATTTCCTGAAATTTGGAAATATTATTTACTAATAAAAATAAATTTAGAGGGAAGAAGCGACATTAAATTATATGAATAACATAAAAATAATTACTTAAAAATTGAATTAGAATAATCAACGATATTTTAGCGAATATAGTTATATTACATGGCTAGCCTAGATGACTGATTACTATTTTTTATTTTACTGCAAAATGGCAAGGTATTTATTAAAAAGAAAAGAAAAAAAAAAAAGGTTTAAAAAGATTTTGCGGTAAAATTCTAGTATACGGTAAGGCTTTGGGCACGATTTTGAAAATTGTCGCCAAGACCAAAATGACCCGTTTACTGCGCATCAAGATGTCGCCAAATCCCATTATTATTCTAACCAAAGAACGTCTATGTAAAGAAGAAAAGGTTCCATACAAGTAAAATGCTTTTACGCCGCTAGAATGCGGAGGGAAAATTTGCCAAGGGATTTGGCGACGGAACCTGGCGGCCAGAATTTCCCTCTCCGCTATGTGTACAGGAAATTGAGAAACACGTGTTAAGAAGAAACGCTTTTTGACAAAAAGAAAACTACGAAAATCCGTTTTTAAATTATTGCGAAAAATCCAAGAAGAAACGTTTTATCAAAGGACGTTTCTTCTTGGATTTTTCGCAATAATTTTAAAAACGGGTTTTCGTAGTTTTTTTTTCCCCTGAAAATAACTAATCCATGAATTAATTTACTTGCGCCAAAAAATATTTTCTTTTCCTTTAGAGTTTAACCACTTGCGCTAAGACTAAACTTCACAGTTGCGCTGCCGTGCGCTACAATATAACAAGCGGTAAAGTGTCTCATTTACGCCGCTCCGCATCTGCGAGTGCAATCCAGAGCTGTAACTCGAGAAATAAACAATCTCGTTGTTAGGCGACGTGTGCACCACGTTATTTTCATTTTTGCGATAAATGCTTATCGACGTGTTCACGTCGCTCGCGGTTTGAGACAAAAGCATCTTGACGTGCGTGGCACGTCTTTTTAGTGCAAGTGGTTAAAGAAATTTTAAACGATATTCATTTTATGAACTCTTGATAACGTGACCTTCGAACTTCGACATCAGTTTCGAGCTTTGGCAACAGATATATCAGACATGCAAAGCTGTTTTCCCTCTATGATGGAACGGAGCCACAGCCACGTCTGTTGCAGAGAGGTTTTCCTTCTTTACAATACATATTCTTTGATTCTAACCTCCATGGTACCGTATACTAGGATTAAACCCATTTTGTTTTATACGAGAACAGGTACTTTCTTTAGTTCATGCACTGTACATGCGATTCTCGAGAATATTGGAAACCAAAAGTTGCTTTGCCTTTCTAAAAGACAATCAAATTGGAGCTGCGAAAATTGGCTCTATGCCAACAACCCGAATGACACTCACGTGATACATAATTCGCCAAAAAAGTTACCTCTTCCGACGTCGGCGCAAAAATCGCTTTTTTTGGCTGGATCGTTGTATGAACTTCCCTGACTTTTCCAGATTTTGACAAAAATACTTAAATTCCCTGACTTTTCCCTGAATATTTTGGTCAATTTTCGAATTCCCTGACTTTTCCCGGTTCTCCCGGTTTTCCAGGTAGCGTGGCAACCCTGGTAAAAAAAGTGGAGCCTTCCTATTTAAGACTCCAGTGCATTCCGACTAGAATTAGAATATATCCCAAAAACTAAGAAGCACCGGAGCATGCTCCGTCGCAATTTAAGTTCTGTCGAATGCAATTAACGATGTTTTTGTGGGACATCTGTATGTAAGGACAGAATGAAAGACTCTTTTTCCCCAAAATACCACAAAACTGATTTAAAATGAATTCTGAAGAGATTTTTTCGTGCCGTACGTATGTATCCATCTCACATAACTCAAAAAAGGATAATCTAAGCACATTGAAATATTGCATGCTGGACTGCTATAACATATAGATATGCACTTCCTTTTTGGTTGCAATCCCGCTGCACCAAAAGAATATAAATATATGTAGATATATATTTACTAAAGAAATATTTATTATATTATCTCCTAATATAAATTTAGTAGAATGTATCAAAAAAGAGGGAACCCTTATGAAGGAAGTTTAATTCCGAAAATTGTGTTTTAAAGTAACTTGAAGGTAAATCATGAAAAAAACGTTTTAAGGGGACAGATTTTTTTCTTAAAAATGATTGAATTATGTTGTTAGCTCACGTTAAAGGTTTTTATGCCTTTAGTTAATCTGCATGCAATATTTGTAGAATTATCAATGTTGTTTAAGTGTGGCTAAGCCTAATTATTTTTACCACGATTCGCAACAAAGATAACGCCTTCTTTTATTATTGCGAATTAAATCATGCTTAATACATTCTGGCATTTATTTCACGAAATAAGTGTTTAAGATTTACTTCGTAATTTTTAATATAGATATTTCGAGTTTTTACGTATTTTTACTTTGTCACAAAGTGAGAATTGAATTAATTGAATGAGAAATAGTAAATCGCCTGTAAACAGCTGCTGCTGCTTTTTTTTTTTTTTAATATGTAGTTTTAGATTTATTACAGTATTTAAATAGGGGCAACGATTAGAAAATTCTTCAGATAATATAAATTCTGTGCATTCTTATCTGTCAGTTAAGGTTCTTATGTCTTTAGTTGACCTGCATGCAATAATTGTGGAATTATGAACAATTTTAAGTTTTTTAAGTGCGGCTAAGCCTAATTTTTGTCTGGCATGACAGCCATATTTGTTAACATTTGAAATTTAGCAGAATAGTTGATTTGTTGTCAATCTAGAGAAACTAAGCTTTCAACAGCAAAGTAATTATTGCTAATTAAATTATGCTTAATTCATTCTGGAATTATAATTTAAGTCACAATGACGTTTGCTTGCTTCTCAAATAAGAATGTTTATTTTTATCTGGATATAGATTTACCTGGGATAGATAAGGGGTTTCGAAATCACAGTTATTTTATTACTAAACAATACATGCCCAGTAAAAAGTTCTTGTTTTTCCAGAGATCTTTCTCTAACCTCAACACACTTGCTCCCCAAGCTAGTATTGTGATTTTTTAAATTATTTGTGGTTTAAATTTAATGTAAATATACTTAGTTTTAATTAAAAATAGAAATCGCGTAAAGTTTTATTTAAATTAAAAATATTTTCTGAATATTTTGGGACGAAATACGAATAAAAGTAAGTATGAATGGGAAACGAATGATCCGTACCAAAGTCAAAAAGGACCCAGCACCCCCCATTAACATAAAAAAAAAATTTCATGTGCCAGATGAAAAGAAATTAACGCTGGACACCACCATAATGCTGGACGGCGGTGTACATTTTGTAGCAGAAGGAAGAAACCTCATAGAAGATACATGTGCGAAACATGCAATGCGGGTCTACGCATGTCCCAAAAAGACAAAATATGCTTTAAACAATGTCACAAAAAATGTGTTCTTTGAAATTTAAGAAAAAAAACACCGAGTCTTTATTTTACTGAGTTTTTTTATCCATTTAGCCAAACGTCCTTATTATGTATGTACTTATATTTTCACTGCTATAGAAAAATTATATAAATGTTTATTTTTTAATTTTTTCTGACGACTTACTTTGTAAAATAATGTAAAAAATTATATATAAAGCAATTTTTGCATGCATGTTTTTTTAAATTTCATCATTTATTGGAAACACGCAAGTTAGAAATGCAAGTTTTTTCCCCTACTACCTCAGTAAATTTCAAAGTCCTAGACGTGCGGTGGTTTCACAGTGCAGCTACCACCCACAGAATATAGGGCAAGAGTAGATTTTTTTAATTCATATATTATTTGTCTCTAGGATCATAATATTCAATTTCTAGAGTTTTTAGTTAAAAAAATTATAAAAATAATATCAAGCGCATCGAAGGGTTAAGCTGATGCAGCAAAGGCAGTAACGGTTTTCAAAATAGCAACATGCTAGCAATTTCATGAAGTAACAGATGAAGAAAATTTCAAATTTAAGAAGCAGCAATAAAGAATGAAACCACCATAAATTAAGACTTAAAAAAAAAAAATTCGTTTCTCTGCCACCCATTTTTTCACTTTGAAAACAATGGATAAAAAAGCTCTTCATATTGTTTCTACTATACTTAATGCACCACATAATTTCTATGCAGTGGGAGCAAAAATTTTAAACTTGCCATTATAAAGCTTTATAAATTTCCCATCATTACTGAAAACTAAAGATTCATTCTTTGGGGAGGGGGAATCTTGCTGAAGTGATAACATCATTCCTACCCACTACTATACTTGCCATTACTTTAAATGATAAAGAATCTTAAATTCAACAATCAATCTTATTTAGTTAACCATATACTATCTTCAATGATTCATATCGGTGGAATGTTAACATCCTTTATACCTAAAAATTTCTGCAGATATTGAATCATTTGCAAACTAATAAACTGGCTTTTCATATTAATTCATATAAATAACTTTTACAACTGAATCATCGTGCAAACTATCTTTCCATGCAGTGTACTTCAGACCTTGTCACTAACATAAGTATCATGTTCTCAAACAACAGAACATGAAGATTGAATGTCAGTATTACTGTACGAGGCTTGAGACATCACAATAATACAAAAATTATATTCCATGAACCTCGATTTTGATTTTTTACCACTTGCACTCTACTAAAAAAAATTTAAGAACATTCTGCAAACTTCAAGTTGTTAAAACTTTTGTTTACTTTTCACCCAACCAAATATATCGGTTCAGTTGCTAAAGCAGCAGCTGCATATCTTACTTTTTCATTAGGCTCAAAAATGAAGATAGCCATGGTTCACTGTTATTTGAACATGACAAAGCATACCAAAGCTACTGGCCCAAGGGCAGCCTTCATTGAGGATTTTCTGAACTACTCTTACTGCATATAATATTCTTGCAGAAAAATAAATACAACACAAATATACTTTTTATAACTAGTACTATTTCAGCTTTTGAATACATAGATTTAAACTTCAAGCTGTGTCACTAACATAAGTATCATGTTCTCAAACAACAGAACATGAGGATTGAATGTTAGTATTACTGTACGAGGCTTGAGACATCACGATAACACAAAAATTATCTGAAATCCATGAACCTCGATTTTGACCTTTTACCACTTGCACTCCACTAAAAAAATTTTAGAACACTTTCCAGATTCATTCAGGACTTTCTGGAGTACTCTTACAGTATTCAATATTTGTGTAGGAACAAATATGTTTTTTATAGCTACTATTTCAGCTTTTGAGTACATAGATTTAAACTTCAAGCTGTGTCACTAACATAAGTATCATGCTCTCAAACAACAGAACATGAGGATTGAATGTTAGCAATACTGTACGAGGCTTGAGACATCACAATAATACAAAAATTATCTGAAATCCATGAACCTCGATTTTGATCTTTTACCACTTGCACTCCACTAAAAAAAATTTTAGAACACTTTCCAGATTCATTCAGAACTTTCTGGAGTACTCTTACCATATTCAATATTTGTGCAGCAACAAATATGTTTTTTATAACTACTATTTCAGCTTTTGAGTACATAGATTTAAACTTCAAGCTGTGTCACTAACATAAGTATCATGCTGCCAAACAACAGAACATGACGATTGAATGTCAGCATTACTGTACGAGGCTTGAGACATCACGATAACACAAAAATTATCTGAAATCCATGAACCTCGATTTTGATTTCTTACCACTTACACTCCACTAAAAAAATTTTAAGAACACTCTCCAGATTCATTCAGGACTTTCTGGAGTACTCTTACTGCCTTCAATATTTGTGCAGCAACAAATATGTTTTTTATAACTACTACAGGGTTCATAGCCACATTTTAGTTAAAAAAATAAGCACCTATAAGCACTTTTCAAGGGAAAAAATAAGCACCTGTCTAATTACATTATACACAACTGCATAACCTTAAAAGAAAAATTAGACTTGTAATTTAAAATATGAGCAATGCAATATTTATTAAGAGAATGAGCATTACCTCAACAATGGAAAACAATTAACTTTTTTTAAAAAAATTTAAATGACAGTTCAATTTACAGAATTAGTTTACAATGAGAGGGAAAAAAACTATGCAGAACTAAACTATATTACAAAATTTTAATGATGATATTTCAGTTGAAAATATAGAAAATAAATAATAATAAGCCATATTAATTGTATTCGTTCAGCACCTAATAATAAATACAATTTATTTTTCCACTCATATTAATATTTAAATAATTTAACTTAAATCAAAATTCTGAACATTTTCTAAATTTTCATTGCATAACAGTTTTCCCTTAACATATATCCCAAGCAAAGTAATTTAAGTAAAAAAGAGGCACATTTCTGAAATCAGAAGACGGAAAATTGCTTCATTCAGTCATCCTTTAACAGTAAAAGCTTAACTAACCAGCATACACAGAAATTCCCGAATTTTCCGGATAGTAACTGGAAAAAGAGGAGTGAGGGAGATTGTAGCCGTTCTTTAGATTTAAATTTAGGCTAAATAAATGATTTTGACATTTCGATATGTGCATCATATAAAAACCAAGGGAACTGAGAAATATTCTGCTTAGAAAGCACAGTAAAACTCTTTTAAGTGTTCATAAACAAATCTCAGACTGAACATCAAAATTAATTATCAATGCAAAATACCGCAAACGTTATTGTGCAATATGTGCGGCCTAATTCTTCCATATGTGATATTACGCAATCAGAATCAACACCTGCCGATATTCGGAGAAAGAAAAACTAAATAAAGGAAAAGAAAGAGACTTACTAATCTGGGGTACTTTCCTTTCATTTAAGGCATTCCGAAAATTATTCCTTAGAAAGCTAATCTGTTTAAAAACACACCCATTTTTGGAAGTTTATCTATACTTCAGCAGTTACTGCAATTATATTATTATAAATATTCATACATATACTCATAATATAAGCATAACGATCATAATAAACACGAATATGAACTGACCACACGGACCGAGAATGCAAATTTATTAAAATGTTGATAGAAATTCAAACGTGTGTAGTATTTGGGTGGGAGGAAAAGAATACCGAATGTACCGGAATTTTCTAGGTGGGAGGAAAAGAAAAACCGAATGTACCGGAATTTTCTACATTTTCGCAATTCTTTGGCCAATAGAATGACGTGCATTTATCTGTACTCTCGCGCGTACCACAGGTTACGTTAATGCAGAGGAAGGGAGAAAGCAATTTTTCGGGAGTATGATTCACCATCTGACGTTGCATATAAGGAAGAAAAGTTGTTTATTTAGTTTCGGCTTTGATACGGGGAAAAAAATGCGCGTTCATTAAAAACAAAGGATTAAAAAAAAGCACTAAAAGCAAAAAATAAGCACTAAAAACAAAAACAAAAACAAAAAAAATAAGGGCTTTAAAGAAAAAGTAAGCATCTATAAGGGCCTTTATATTTTATTTTCAAATATAAGGGCTTATAAGCACTTGTAAGGACCGCTACGAACCCTGTACTACTTCAGCTTTTGAGTACAGAGATACATTTAAACTTCAAGCTGTGTCACTAACATAAGTATCATGCTGCCAAACAACAGAACATGAGGATTGAATGTCAGCATTACTGTACGAGGCTTGAGACATCTCGATAATACAAAAATTATCTGAAATCCATGAACCTCGATTTTGATTTCTTACCACTTGCACTCCACTAAAAAAATTTTAAGAACACTCTCCAGATTCATTCAGGACTTTCTGGAGTACTCTTACTGCCTTCAATATTTGTGCAGCAACAAATATGTTTTTTATAACTACTACTTCAGCTTTTGAGTACAGAGATACATTTAAACTTCAAGCTGTGTCACTAACATAAGTATCATGTTCTCAAACAACAGAACATGAGGATTGAATGTTAGTATTACTGTACGAGGCTTGAGACATCACGATAATACAAAAATTATCTGAAATCCATGAACCTCGAGTTTGATTTTTTACCACTTGCACACTCTACTAAAAAAATTTAAAGAACGTTCTCCATACTTTTACTTGTTAAAACTTTTGTTTACTTTTCATCCAAACAAATACATTGGTTCAGTTGCTAAAACAGCAGCTGCATACCTTACTTTTTCATGAGGCTCAAAAATTAAGACAGCCATGGTTCATTGGTTATTTGAATATGACGAAGCATATCAGAGCTACTGTCCTAAGGGATTGACTTTCTGAAGTACTCATACTGCATTCAGTATTCGTGCAGCAGAAATACATCTTTATAACTACTATCTTAGCTTTTGAGTACATATATTTAAACTTCAAGCTGTGTCACTAACATAAGTGTCATGTTCTCGAACAACAGAACATGAAGATTGAATGTTAGTATACCTGTACGAGGTCTGGGACATCCCAATAATGCAAAAATTATGTGAAATCAATGAACCTAGATTTTAATTTTTTACCACACGCAACTACTTTTTTTTTTCCATTTTTAAATGAAATCACATACATAAAAGGAACAGTATTTTACATAAAGGTTACATATTTGAATATGGCAAAGCATACAATAGCTATATGCCTTAGGAAGCCTTCTCATGGAACTTTCTTAGGAAAATTGGCCGATATTCATGTCATGGCATGGGGAAAACCATCAAAATCAATCACGCTAGACAGCCCATTTGCTCGGATTCAAACCCAAGATCAAATATATAAGTATTTAGCAGTTTTTAACCTCCCAACTATTGATGAGACTTACTTTGCGTGAAAGCAGAAATCAAACTAAAAGATGTTATTTAATCATTCAGTTTTAGACATAATATTAAGTGTGCTTAACATATTTAAGATGTTATTTTTTACATTAAAAAATTCTATATATATTAGTTAATATATATATAAAATTATATATACATATTAATTAAACCTACAAAAAGTTTTAAAAGACTGTACTTATAGTTACCACAAAAAGTTTTAAAAGACCGTACTTATAGTTACCACAAAATGTTTTAAAAGACTGTACTTATATGCTATAGACGACATACTGAAAAACAGGTAAAAAATAATTGTTGCTGATACACACAAATAATTCAGGTAATGTCTAACAACCTGCTCATAGTTACACAATTCCTCACTAATTCATTCTTAATTTCATTCCTCCTTGTGCATTATATATTATTATTTTCAATTTTCCACTATATGAGGATCAGCAAATTGTTAGTATAAGAAGTACAGGACAGGGGAAGAAGTACAGTACAAGGCTTGCCATCAACTAAAACCAAACCATCGAATCTCGCAGACATACTCAGGGATGTGATCAGTCGTGTTAGTTGTTGTTGCAATAGTTGGTGAGCAGTAACTACCAGATGTGTACCAGTATAAAGATCAAAGAGCCATGTCTCCATTTAAAATGAATTTCAAGTATGTTTTTAAATGTTGTTAATTTTCATAAACTGTTTGTAAAATCGTAGTAAATTAAATAAAATTTGAATGAACTGCTTAATTATGCCAGTAATTATGATTCTTAGCAAGCCTGACACTCGGAATTCCTAAAAGAATCTCAGAAAAAATGAAACATTCATACCGCATTTTCAAATGCTAAATGTTCAATCGGATGATATGATGAAGTAGAGGATTTTTCACTTTTACAAAACAGACCAGTACTATGCTTTTCTGGCTTAACCCCTTAACAATTAGATAATTTTCAAGAAAACGGTCATAAAAGTGCTTTTTTTTATTGAAGAAAACTGCATAGAAATAAATGCATGTACAATATATGCCTTTTCAATTTCTGGATTTTTTTTTTAGCTAGAAATTTTTAAAATATAATTTTTTAGGAAAAGCCAACATTCAGATTTATTTTGACTGAATGTTGGTTTTCCAGTAAGCCAGGAAAATTTCAGAAATAAGTTTTAAACATTAAAGAAATACTTACGCATAATATAAACAAATTTTTTTCGGTTTACTTTCACAGTTCCGTAAGTGTCTGTTTGAAACTTTAAAAGCATGTCTGCAAATTAATTCAGGTGTTGTACCACTGGCAAGATTTTATACAGCTTGGGATTTGGATGTGTGTTACAATCAAAAGCTTCATTATCTACAAAATGCAGAAACTTGTGTATTTCGTAAAATCTATTACAAGGCATTATGCTTCTGAAAAAAGGTGTTGAAATTGAATGTTTTTCCCTCCAATACATTTTCGTATTGGTTTTTTTGTAATACCTTGTAAAAACTATACTGAGAAATTTAAGAATTTCTTCCTTTGTGGCAGGTATCCAAGGTTTCTATTTTTGGATAGGCGAAATCCTCGAGAATTTTGGTATTGTTTGGCATAGCTATTTGTTTCTGAAACGATGAGATCCACTATATTGTCATTCACAACATACGTAAAATATTATAAGACACCAGAACTTTACAATTTTAGTCCATTCTCATCCAGGCAATAGTACAGATCACTGTTCTCAGATTCACTAACCGAACTTTCATAAAAATCAGTTACTTCAGAATCACTTTCAGATCCATTTACTATAATCTGAATCCAATTCACCATCTGACTCCACAATGTACAGAATAAACATATAAGTATATTTTGTCACAAAACAAAGCCCCGTGCATTCACAATGAGACTAAGTGACTGAGCTAACGATAAAATTACAAAACACATAGCATAAATATATGTTCGATTAGTGCTGACAGTTTAAAATAAAACTATCTCTAATTGCATAAAATATTATTCTGGTGCTGCCATCTGGTGTGTAAAATGAGAAATAAAACTTTTTCCGGGCAAAAGAAATTAATAGGTTTTAATTCGTTATAGCATGCTGCTTTTGAACTCTCCAGCCCGGAAAAATCACGGGCACGAGAAATAGAGGGCGAAACCTGTAGAAAGAGAGAGAGAGAGGGCGCTGTGCCGCCCGTATGTTTCGCTAATTAAGAGTTTTCACTAGAGAGAGTTGAGAGTGGTAGGAACTAGATATACTGTAATATATATATAATATTTGTACATAGTCTTCTCTTCATTAAATAGATTTAGTTAAAAGGAAAGTGTCTTTATTTGGGCCAACAGAACACAAGAACCACCGATAATTCAAGATTAATTTATTACAAAACCTCACCCCGTCATTTTGACAGGAGCGAGAAGGAAAGGGTTAAAAAACAAAACTATTACAAGGGTTTTTCACTTTTATGCACAAAGGTTACAAATGGCAACAAAATGCAAGATACTACCCAAAACAAACTGCAAGGGTTTTCACTTTTATGCACAAAGATAATTTAACAAATGGCAACAAATTGCAAGATACTACCCAAAACTACTTCTACACTAATTTCATCCTGTGGCAGAAGAAACAGATGGTTGAACTTGCTAGGATAAGCATTTGCTTTGCATGCTCATACATGTTCACGTTAATTTTTTAACATTATTGGAAATAAACTAATGATAAAGCAGAATGTGAAAATAAACCTGAATCCAACAGTAAGCAATAACCAAGCTCTGAAAGTGAGAAAGTGATTAACATTGAAATAGATTTAAATGAGCTATTAGCTGGCACTGTATCAACATGTGATGTTACTGAATAGATATCCTATTCTGGAATTTACATCTGACTGGACACATGAATATTTAAAAATTAAATTTGTTTAACAGATATTGAAAACAATAAAATAGAATGCCCTTTCATGTGGTCAAAGAAAGTAAACATCATTTGCCAACAAAAGCTTTTCTTAAGGTGCTGGGATATTTAAGACCATATTTTAAAATTTGAACAAACTAAATAATTCTAACATATGATAATGATTACGTTTATTGAGGCATTTTCAATATTTAAATAAAATACATTTATAAATGATGCACAATTAACTCACAAAAATTAATAAGCACTGCAAAAGCAGTTTGAAAAATCTTACGTTCATGAACATGTATAGCATCTAAATTCAAAACACATCACACACACACATCCATTTCTTCACTTCATTCAAACCACGCATTGGGATTCATACCAAGGTCCTTCAAAATGATAGCACAACTAACCACTATTCCCATCTTCGCAGGGAATAACATCGTTTCAAACCTTCTGAATGAATACAGATACTGCAACCAGGAGATGAGCTTTTAACTGATTTTGAAGAATCATTAGTTCTACTGGCACAAGACAACAGGAAATAAGCATCTCCATTACCTAAACATAGCAGAAAACTACAATTTCAGCATAGGTTTCTGCTATGTAATTCATGGAAAAAATTATATAAGTATGCATCAGCTAAATTTTACACAACACTGCTGTAAAAAATGCATTTTTAAATATAACTGTTTCAAAACTTCTGTCTGAATACAAATGCTGTATTCACAGGATGAGTTTTGAATTACTTTAGGAGATTTCACCTACCCTACTAACACAAGTCAAAGGGAAGTAAGCATCTCCATTACCTAAACCAAAACGTTCAGTTTGTTTCTTTAATCTTTGCATCAGCTGAATTTTACACTACACTGCTGTAAAAAATGCATTTTTAAATATAACTGTTTCAAAACTTCTGTCTGAATACAAATGCTGTATTCACAGGATGAGTTTTGAATTACTTTAGGAGATTTCACCTACCCTACTAACACAAGTCAAAGGGAAGTAAGCATCTCCATTACCATGTTTTAAATTCAAATGTCAGACAATGCTCAAATCTCATCCTTGAACTAAAACTGGATAGGAAAAGAAAAAAAAAGGTCACAAAATTATTAATTCTTTTAATATAGCCATTATTCAACGGTAAAGATGAACATTATTAGATCCCTTAACCCTTTGAATGGCTCGAGGTTTCATTAAAAAAAAACCTAAATTTACCTTAACTGGCATGAGAAACAAGTATCTCCTTTATTTTATTTTAATGTCAAAATGCCCCTGCTACTCTAGACCTATATTTATGTGCTTTTAAAGTATTTGGGGATGACTACAAACCTATTTCAAAAATCTTGATAAATACAGTGAAGTTAAAATTCCACATAATTTTAAATGATGGTTGTGAAACTCTTTCTTACATATGTATATACATACATACTTATGTACATACATATATACTTTTAAGCTACTTCACTAACAAAGCAAACAGTATAACTGTTTAATTTATTTAAATATATTTGTTTTACTAGCATCCATTCACAAAGTTTGCCTATACAGGTTTTTAATACTTTTTAAAATAATTGCTAAGATTCCTTTTTATAAGTGGGGGTTAGAATTAGAGAGCTGCTACACTTACATTTTTTTCATTAACCCTCCGACTGCTCAATTTGTGGACCGAAATCGCTTCAAAAAGTGTGCAATTTGTTTTCTCATACTCTAAATCTATATATATTGAAGAATTGAAAAATGCACTTTTCTTTCTAGAAAGCATTTTTTATATAGATTTCTATCATGAGAAACTAAGTTGGCAGAAAACTAATTTCAGATGTTATCAGCAAATTTTTTTTTTTTTTTAAATTTCAGTTTAATTAAAGTACGTTCTAATTCAGAAGTCAAACAACAAAAATCAGCGTTATATTTACAAAATTTTCACAGGACTAGTTTCGATGGTTTTACCGAACCACCATCTTCAGCTGCAAAACCGCAAATGAACAAGATAGGAAATAATGATTAGATAAGATAAGAAAGCCTGGACAAGAATAAGCAAGTGGCTCTTATCTAATCATTATTTCCTAACTTGTTCATTTGCGGTTTTGCAGCTGAAGATGGTGGTTCGGTAAAACCATCGAAACTAGTCCTGTGAAAATTTTGTAAATATAACGCTGATTTTTGTTGTTTGACTTCTGAATTAATATTTATTCGGCATGTTACTGTGTCTTAATTATAGAAGCCCCAAACAGGCTTACTTTTTGCTTTCTTTTTTGCACGTGGTGTGGCCGCAATTTTGTGATTGCATGAGTTTCGGTAAGTACTTTTTTGCAATTTTCAAGTTATGTTTATATTTTGTATATTTGGATATTGTGCTTTGCTTGTCTGCTTTCATGCATTTTGCTTACAAACGTTTTGTTTTCTATTAATTTCAGTGAGGGATTTTTCTGCTGTTTTGTGTGTGCTTTATTATTGTTTAGTTAATTTAGTTTGATTTTCTGTATTGTTTATTATGCCTTCATCCGTTAATCGTTTAACTAAATTATGCCTGAAACGACAAAAATTCCTGAATCATCTTGACTTTTTACTTAAATGTAAATGTAAAAAATTGATCCTTAATTTTATTCAAATCAAATCTAATCAAAAACCTTCGAGTCGTGTTTCAAGAATTCTGTTAAATTGCAAGCTTGCCTTACTTCGGTCCGTCATAAGGGATAGACGTCCGCAATTGTCCAAAATTGAACGTGAACTCTATAAGCTTCATCTGGAACTCGCTAAATCATATCCAAAATTCACTGCCCTTGAACAAAAGTCTTGGTCTAGAACGGAGAATGCAGTTAACCGTCATAAAAACACCCCTGCAGTTAAATTCGAAAAACTTCTTTTACAATCTTCCAGTTCAAGTAGTTCAAAAAATCTTCCCATTGTAAACATCAAGCCAATAGTTAATATTTCTAATGTTAGTCTTTCAGAAGAACAAGAGAGAATTCTAAAATATAATTTTAACTTCTCACAAACCTGTAAACCCTCGATTCCAAAGATTTTAGCTCCTATCGAAAAAGCTTTCAAGTTCAGTAAAGTTTCAGATTCACAGAAGGAAATGATTAGGCATCTTATCGCTCATAATGTGAAATTCAATAATAAACCTTTGAAACCAAATCTAACTGCGAGAGAAAGAGCTACATTGCGTGAAATTCATTCTAACCCGGATATTATTATTTCAAAGGCCGACAAAGGTGGCCAGATAGTCGTCATGGATAGGAACACTTACATCGATGGTGTCACTAAACTCTTAAACGAAGGACCATATAATCCGATCCCTAAAGATCCTTCACCTTCGGACTTATCCAAAATAAAAACTGCAATCAAATCTTCGCAAATCATTTCAAGCAACTTAAAACATTCGCTTATCCCATCTGTTGCGAATTGTGCCAGATTATATACTCTTCCCAAAATTCATAAAAGTGGTATTCCTTTCCGCCCTATTGTATCAAATTTAGATACTGCCTCGTATCCATTAGCTAAATATTTAGTTTCTAGATTTTCAACTCTATTAGACAATAACATTTACACCATAAAAATTCAATAGAGTTTGTAAAAAAAGTTAAAAACATTTCTCCTAGTAATTTACTCATGATTTCTTTTGATGTAAAATCATTATCCACCAATGTCCCAGTGGAGGGTGCATTAAGATGTCTAGAAACCAGACTTCGCGAATTTCATTTCTCTTGCATCGAAATTGATGAGCTAATTTCTCTCACTCAACTCTGTTTGAAACAAACACATTTTGTTTTCCAAAATAAATATTACAAGCAAACTGAGGGATTAGCCATGGGAAGCCCCCTCAGTCCCATCCTGGCTGATATCTACATGCATTATTATGAATCAAAATTGTTTGAAACTTTAAACTTCCCGGCATGGTTCCGCTACGTAGACGATACTTTACCCTGTTTGAAGGTAATAAAGATGTTTTAAATAGAGTTCTTTCAACAATGAATTCTATTGATCCTGCTATTCAGTTCACTTTTGAACTTGAGACTTGCAATTCTCTTCCGTTTCTCGACATTCTGGTCACACGTAACACATCCAACTTCAGTACTACAGTTTACCGTAAACCTTCATCGGTTTGCTTTCCACCACACTTTAAATCATGTCATCCGACTAAACAAAAGTTAGCTTCATTTTATTCCTATGTTTTCCGTGCTCTTCAAGTTTGCTCCTCCAAACTAGCCCTTGATGAAGAACTAAATTATTTAAAAGCAATAGCTATTGACAGGGGCTTTTCACCCAACATTATTAATCAAACAGTTAAAAAATTCTCATCTCAACACACTAAAAGGCACACTCTTGTTTTAGGAGATTATAAAAATTCTGTTGTCATTCCCTTCTTTCCATCAATAAGCTATAAAGTTGCCACATATTTTGCAGAAATTTAACTTTCGGGTTGTGTATTCTCCCATCAATAAAATTCCGAGTTCCATACTCAAGGACCCCATTCCAAATATGAATTCCTGGGGTATTTATAGGATTCCTTGCCAGTGTGGTTTAATTTACATTGGCCAAACTAAGAGAGCCTTAAAATTTCGTGTCAAGGAAAATGAGGCATATGTTAGAAAAAAGAAAACACAGAGGTCTTCTGTTGCTCAACATTGTTGGTCCGAAAACCACACTTTCAGTTTTTCTGCTGCCAAAATTATTCAAAAAACATCTTCCATTGGAGAACTGGATTTTCTAGAGGCATTTCACATTCATAAAAATCTTTTTGTTCTAGTTAACGATCCTAATTCCATTCCAAATTTGCCTTCGGCCTTTAAAGAAATTATGTTTTAGTTCTGGTTTCACCAACAGATGGCGCCACTTGCTTATTCTTGTCCAGGCTTTCTTATCTTATCTAATCATTATTTCCTATCTTGTTCATTTGCGGTTTTGCAGCTGAAGATGGTGGTTTGGTAAAACCATTGAAACTAGTCCTGTGAAAATTTTGTAAATATAACACTGATTTTTGTTGTTTGACTTCTGAATTAGTATTTATTCGGCGTGTTATTGTGTCTTAATTACAGTATGTTCTATTTATTGCATAATATAAAAAAGTAAAATTTATAAAATTTAAGAAAATATGAAGCACTGAGGAAAAAATACCTTAGAAATGCAGTTTAGTATGACACAGTTCAAAACAGTAGAATTCAAGGCAAAGTCCAACTTCACAATCTTTGCACCAATTTATTGGTTTATTATATTTATTGATTAGATTATTAATTAAATTCAATACATCTAATTACTAATCTAATCAATAAATCTAATTAATAATTCAATAATTTTATTAAATAATCAAGATAATTGCTGAACATTTTATTTTCTAGGAGCTATTTATTTCTGTAAAAAAAAATGCGGCAAAAAGTGAAGTTTGAGCGGTAATACCACGTGCCTTCAAATGCCACAATTTAGTGAACAGCTAACGATATCTGTTGGCCAAAATGTAAACTAAACGTCTAATACTGCATATAATTTGTTTCAATGGTTAAATGGGAAAAAAACAGAATGCGCTCCTCAATAAAGGAAGAAAAACACATGTCCACGGAAATCACAGGATGAGCAGATTTTGTTACATTTGAATTGCCCGTGGAAATCGTGAGATGAGCAGCCAGAGGGTTAATCATTAAAACTTCAGGACTAGAGCTTTCAAATCAACTCTTTGAATACTCAATTAGAACTTGCAGTATGCATATCAATAGGTAAAGAAGATGAAACTGCTAAAAAGAGGATGGTTCGCAGAATGGGAGTAAGCTGTCCACTAATACAATAAATTATCATAAAATCTTAACCAATAGTCATCAGAAGGATTTTCTGACCCAATAGTCTTGTGTAATAAGAATAAATAAGTATGTGCAGCATCTACGCTACATATTCAAGGAAGTTCTTTATTGGGAAATAGTAGTGGGTCCATAGAAGCAAATTAAAACGCATTACACGAGTCGATATTGGATATTCTTTTAGTCTTTAGAAAGTAAGTTTTTCCCCCTATTTCTGCGCAAGACAAATAGGAAAAATAACTTTTTTGTACAAGACAAACTTTGTCAGCACAAACAAAAAGTTTGACCTTTCATTGAATTTTATAGTCTAAACATTTAAAGTTTATTGAATAATATATTTTTTCAGATTTTATTTTATAGATTTATTGTTTATGGAGTCTATATTTGCAAAACACGAAATAATGGATTTGAGGAAGTAAAAAATTCAGAATTCCACCTATATCTGGACCGTAATCATTTCAGTGTCATAATTTCTTACGCACATTTCAAGATGCATAGTTATATAATTTCTGAAAGAGATGATTAAGAATTCTAGGCAACATATATATATATATACGGCACTGCTGTTCAGAGGATTAATACAGCCATTAAACAGTAGGTAAGCAGACTGCAGGTTAGAAAGTCTATATGAAGCTAGCCCACTACATTTTTCAGGAGCTGTTACTTTTAAAATCCGAGAAGCAATTTTTCCCTCATCATTATGCAGTTTTACTGAATTTGGGTATTTTGAGCCTTGTGAGCAATGCATGAAAAATAGCTTTTGTTAAGCAGTGCATGAGCATTAAGTTTTGTACATATTTTGGCAAATGTCAATAGAAATTGTAAAATGTGCAAGATTTGCAGTGATAAAATAGCATTTTTTAAGAGTTTTGAAACTGTTTTTAGTTGGTGAGGAAATAGATGTTAACGAGGGATGTTGTTCTGGTTAACGAGGGAACAAGACTCTAGCCTCCGAAACTTCCAAGTCGGATGTTGTTCTTAGAGGGAAAAGCGACAGGCAAATGAGACAACAATAACAGGTCTGTGATGCCCTTAGATGCCCGGAGCCACATGCACGCTATATTGAAAGAATCATTGTGTGCTTTCCCCATTCGATATGTCTGGATAATCCACTGAATGAGGAAATCTCATTAAGTAAGAGTCATAAGCTTATGTTGATTATGTCCCTGTCTTATGTACATACCGCCCGTCTCTACTACTGGCTGAAAGATTTAGTGAGGTCTTCAAACTGACTCCCAAAGCAGCTTTTAAGGCCATGCCGGAAAGATGACCAAACCTGATCATTCAGAGGAAACAAATTACATAGCGTATTCGGAAACTAAGTACCGTTTCATTCTAGCACCGTTGCAGCGCTGTAATAGGCGTCCCGCGCATGCGCACTAGTCTTTCTTGTTCACTGACTTTCAATTGTTGCCATTTTGGTTGCTCTATGTTGTGTTTTCAGTTTGCTGTGCACATTCAAAATGTTTAAGACACCCTTTCGTGGGCCGTGGGAAGATTACTTCCCACCTACATGATCCTGGGAAATACACCTGTGGGAAGCACAAAACCCACTATAATATATTAGCTTTGGTATTCAGTATTGTGCTGCCATCTGTGTTCAATCGATTGAAAATTGAATTACCACATTTGTTTTGAAAGTTCGAACGCGTTGTGCGAGATCTGTTCCACTGAGACACCTTTTTTGATTTGACATTTGCATTGCTATACGATTCTGCTACAAATGCAAGTAAAACACTGTTTTTATTATAATAACGTTCTCTTATTTTGTATATTTCTGCAAGAACTGTCTAATATTAAATAATAAATAATGGGTGTAAAGTGAAAATGTTATTGCATTGTGTATAAAAGCCACGTGCAATAGGTATGTTGGAAAAATTAGAATATTTTTTAAATATACATTTGAAAATATCATTCAATTCTACTGAGAAAGAAAAGGATTATTTTGGCATGATTTTTACCAAGGAAACTGTACAGAATATTGTTGAGAAAACTCAAATGCAAAGCAGCCTAAGAAAAGGAAGAGATTGGGACGTAACACAAAAGACATTATCCTGAACTGGAAAGAAATCACATCAGAAAAATTGAAAGCATGGGTAGGTATGCATATACTCATGGATAAACATCAATTGCCTGAACTGAAAAACTACTGCAGCACAGACCCTATTCTCAATGTTCAATCAGTAGGAAGAATAATAATCGCAGAGAGGTTCAAAAAAGTAACTGAGATTTTACATGTAAACGATAACAGCACAAATCCATGTGGGCAACTTGGGCATGATAAACTCGATAAAGTCACTCACAATCCTCTTGCAGCTCAATGATTCCATACCTAAAGTCTATGAACCTTCTTTAACATTATGAACAGATGAATGTATGATAGCTTTCAAAGGGAGAACTTCATTGAAGCAGTATATGCCAATGAGGCCTATAAAAAGAGGTTACAAGGTGTGGTGTTTAGCAGACTCTAAGACTGGATATATTCAAAAATTTGAAATTTATTGTGGAAATAAAACTTCTGATAATAAGGGTAAAATATTGAGCTTAGGGGAAACAAACTAAACTATGGAAGATGTGAAACAGACAGGTCATCTTATAGCCTATGATAACTATTTGACATCTTTTAGGCTCGCAAAAAGTCTACTTAAAAGTGGTCTGTTTTCTGTGGGAACTGTGAGGCCGCAAAGGAAGGATCTACCACCAATGCTGAAGGCTAATAACAAACTACAAAGAGGGGAATCAATGTTCCTAACTAAGGAAGGTGTTGCTGCATTAAAGTGGATGGACAAAAAGGTGGTTACATTGTTGACTACAGCACACAATTCAGCGATTATTACATCTGTAAATCGTACACAAACGGATTATACTAAAACAGAAGTACCTTGCCCTAAAGCTGTTGCAGTATACAACGATATCTTGGGAGGGGTTGATTGCTTCGATCAAAGAAAAGACAGATACCAAATATGAAGATGTGTAGAATGGTGGCATTGTATTTTTGATTTTTTTATTGATCTTGGCATCGTAAATGGTTTTATACTGTGGCAAGTAAACAAGAGAAATAGAAGTTTAGACCAGCTAACATTCTGTATAGCATTAGCTTGTCAACTAATAGACGGATATTCCTCAAAAAAGGAAAGGCCGTCCTGCTAGCTTCCAAGCAAAAAGGTGTGCAGTTCCGGATGATATACGCTTAGCCAATGTGGGAAATCATATGCCAAAGATGGTTTCCAACTATAGACGATGTAAGAAATGTAGCACAAAGGCCCAAGAAAAGAGGACCCGCTATATGTGTGCAGTATGTGACGTACCCTTGTGCATTGCAACATGTTTCTCATCTTTTCACGGCAAATAATCGCCTTTAAATTGAATTTTCTCTATGACCATAAAAGGTCCCGTGGGAAGTATACTTCCCACCCCTAGAATTTAAATGTAAACAAAAAATCTGGCAAAATAAAATATATTTCCTTAAATGCTATTGTTTAGTTGATAATAAAACATAAAAAAAAATGGGAGAAATTCAAAAGAGAAATAAATGGCCCACGAAAGGGTTAAGACAATTAGTTCTCCCGCTGACTGTGAGATTCATGCCGTGAATAAATTTTTGAACGCGAGGAATGTAAAACGGGCCGAAATTTATCGTCAAGTGACAGAAGTTTACGGTGAATTCGCGATAAGTGATGAAATGGTGAGAAAGTGGGTAAGAATGTTTAATTCAGGTCGAACAAATGTCCACGCCAAGGCTCGGAGTGGTCGGCCTTCTGTTGTCACCGATGATTTGGTAAGGAAAGTTGATGAAGCAATTCATGAGAACAGACGCTTCACAATGACAACTCTTTCAGAGTCATTTCCACAAATTTCACATACTGTTTTGTTCAAAATTGTGTCTGACCGCTTGAATTATCGCAAACTGTGTTCCTGATGGGTTCCAAAAATGCTCACTGATGTTCACAAAACAAAGCGACTTGGTAGTGCCCTGACATTTCTCACGCAGTACAGTGATGAGGGAGAAAACTTTTTAAACCAAATTGTGACAGGTGATGAAACTTGGGTGTGTCATTTCACACCAGAATCGAAACAACAATCGATGGAGTGGAGACGCACTCATTCTCCGAAAAAACAAAAGTTCAAAGTGACAATGTCATCACAAAAAATCATGTGCACTGTCTTCTGGGATAGGAAAGGCGTTTTGCTTACTGAATTTCTTTTCATAGGTGAAACCATTAATACGGCACGATATTGTGAGACTTTAACAAAACTAAGGCGTGCCATTCAAAACAAACGAAGAGGAATGCTTAGTAAAGGAATTGTGTTGCTCCATAACAATGCTCGGCCCCATACTGCTGGTGTCACTCAATCGTTAATTCGACAGTTTCATTGGGAGCAGTTCGATCACCCGCCGTACAGCCCGAACTTGGCACCGTCCGACTATCACTTGTTCCTGCACATGAAGCGCGAGCTTGGTGGCAAGCGCTTTGGATCTGACGATGACACGAAAAATGCTGTGGAGTCGTGGTTATCGAAACCGGCGGTTTCTTTGACGTTTGGTATACAAAAACTGGTCACCCGCTATGACAAGTGTTTGATCATTGGCAGAAACTATGTTGAAAAATAGTTTAACACATGTATTTTCAGGTAAAAATAAAATTGGATTGGAAAAAATTGTTTTACTATTTTTTTTTTTTTTTTCCTTCAAAACGGTACTTAGTTTCCGAATACGCCTCGTATAACATGGTTTCCGTAGGTAAAACCTAGGCGGGGGGTGCATTCCTTCTCTGTCCTGCACACCATAAAGGGGTGTGCTAAGTGCATATTGCTTACATTATTTCCAGAGAAGATATTAATGAAAACAATTGTATGTAGCATAACTATGTATGGATAGTACAGCAGCAAAAACTGTAGTTGACTTTAATTGTAATACAGTAGTACTGGCACATCAATACATGCCCTTAATCTAGAAAGGATATACACCATACAATTTTCTCAACTTTTAAAAAGTAAGCTTAGTAAAAACAAGGAAGGACAAGCAAGATAATTTTCAGACTAATAATTAATAAGAGTGTCCAGCTCTAAAATGCTATCGATTTAAGTGGCACCTCATTTTTAATACTACTATATGCTTGAAAATGTATATTTAGATTTACAACACAGCTTAAACGATTTACCAGCTTGAATTTTTTTAAACTACATGACTAGATTACAGGAAAATAAATAACAAATATAGATTTTATAAATACAAAATAGAGATGTTTATAAATCATAACTTCTGAGAAATTTTAACACCATCTTAAGTCTACTATTCTCATGCTATATTTCTTAATTCTGAATAATAGAGATTGATAGTTTCTGATTAAAAATTTAGTTTTATAGTACAAGAATTGCCATCAAAATAATATCATGAAATATCTTCATTTCTTAAATTTCTTCAGTCTTGAGTAAAATATGCACCAGAAATCCCATCCTGCATAAAAAATTAATAGAAAATAAATTATATAGAAATGATTTTTGTAAAAATGTATAAACAAACATTTAAAAATATCTCTCTCTTCTAAACTTGGAAAATTAGAGAAAAGTAACATGCAAATTATCTTAAGACACTCCCCCCTTTATCTACAATATTGTGTTTCAAGGCAGACCTGCACTAGAAAATTAACAGAGCTAGAAGAAAAGGAGAAATTAATAGAGGGCCATAAAAATACCTTGACAAGAAGGAACTCAGAAGCAACAACCAAAGGAGATTGTGTAAGCAACAAAAAACGGAGACTGCAGAACAAAAGGAGAAATATGTGCAAAATAGGGTAAGATGCAAAGTATACATGCAATGATACCTATTTCCCTGAAATATTCCTGATGTACCTGATGCTTTCATGGAATGGAATCCGTACACAATCAATAACATCTTCAGCCTGTCCCTTAAGCTGCCAACTTTCCTCAGTACAGATGCAATAAATTAATTTTGTCTATTTTACCTACTTCATATTATGGTTATCTGTTTTGTTTTATATTTCATGATTTCCAATTATTTTCGGTTAAGTTATTTTTGGCATAGTGCCATTGTAAAGTTTATATAAAAAATAGCCAGTCTGTGGTTCGGGAATGAATTAATACATTTTGCATTATTTCTTATGGGGAAATTTGATTCGGTTAACAAACTTCCTTTAGGAAAAAATTTCTTGAACCGAGGTTTCACTGTATATTGTAGAGAAAACGGTAACTGTGAAGATTTCATTAAAGGAAGACTCAGAGATTTTTTTTTTTTTGAACATGCAGTTAAGGTTAACAGCTCTGACAGTGATTAAAGGTTTTATTTAAGTTATTTTCGAGGTTTAAAACAGTTGGGTTTAGAATCAAACTAGAATTCTGTACAAAATGTAAGCACTTATATATACATGGCCACACAAATTAATTTAAAAAAAACTAAAATTATCTATAAGTTACAAATAAATAAAAGCAATATAAAATGTTATGACAAGATGCAAAAACAATACAATTAAATAGATTAAAATATTTACAGAAATTTACCATATATTAATGCAGAATAAACATTTACTACCAAAAAAATTAAAGGTATGTATAGATTAAAATGCATTAAATCATGCAACTAACAAACATGTTCTTCAAAAGAACAGAATGTTGCACTTCAGCACAATGTTTGAGACATAAAAATGAATGATCTGAAATCCATGGAACTGCTTCATAATGGAGTTGCACCTATATGCCAGTTGGCTGATATTCAAAAATACAGAAAGCTTCATAATGGTGACACTGCTTACGGCAGCAAGCACAAACTGAAGATCAGTTTCTTGCTTATAACTCATCTTTAGCACTCTTATGACAATGCTCAATTTTTCATAAAGGAACTCGAACAATCAAATCGATGCAGATGACTTGGTGAGAAAGCCCTACATGTTAGAGAACATACATAGAATATATATATTTACTCAAAAGTATATCTTCCAATGATAAACAAAATGCACAAATATGACAAACAGCAAAATCTACTCTGGATAAAATATTAACTTTTAGAATAATTTTGTCTGCTCACATATATTTGAATATATTTCAGTATACTGAGCCAGTAACGAACTATTTTCAGACTAAAGGGTTACATTACATCTTAGCAAATAATATGGTTAGGGAGGCTGAAAGCTCTTTAAAATCCGTTTCTAGAAACTTCGAATTAATATTTAATGCAAAATCATTTGGATTGCAATAATAAACTAGAAAGGCTGGGTTGTGATATATAATTATAGGAGATGAACTATATCTATTATAAGTTGATAAAGAGTGAAACACATGGACTACAAAAAAATTGTCCAACTATAATTTCAATCGCTCTATCAAAAAATTCGAAGTTACTGTATTTAATTTTATTATGGATAACAATATTTCATCTAGGAAAAGTAGGTTTAAAGGACATAGGAAACTGTATGAAGACATATCACTTCTTGATCCCAAAACCTTTTTCAAAGCCATTGTCGCTGAACTCTTTCGGCTATATATCTACATGTGTAACAATTGATAATCTTAAGAATAAATATCATGACCTACTAATTAAATGGGAAATACTAATAAATTCAATTGAAAATCATTATTATGAATTTTGAAACAGAGTCAGGAGAGTGCTATATCTATTAATGAGCATTCATCCAAAGCTAAATGTAGTTTTTGAGAAAATCGAATCTGGCATGTACAGTGGTGGCCAAAATTGTGGAGACTTTTAGAAATTTTTATGTTTTTGTACTTTGTATGCTTATAGAAAACGTTACGTTTCACAAAATGCAAACTTGTATATATCATTTTAGAGAATTTATTACTGAATTCAATACAAAACACAAAATTCAATTATTTGCAATACAAAAAAAGTTAAACGATAATAGTTATTGATATACATTAGATAGTGATGATTGCAGTGAGTTATCAGTACTTAGTAGCGTACCCTTTATTTTTTATTACAGCTTCACATCTACATTTCATTAAGCTGACAAGAGAAGCTCTTCTTTCGTAATTACATGATGCCAGGAAACAATTATAGCCTCAATTAGTTCCCTTTTATTGATGGGCGCCTCATTCGAACAAGAGTTTTCAAATGGTGCCACAAATTTTCGATACGATTGAGGTCAAGATTGTTTCCTGGCTATGACAGCAATTTAATGCTCTTTGTACAAAACCACTCTTTCGATATTTTGGCCGTGTGGCAAGGCGCAGAATCTTGCTGAAAAATAAACGAAGCATTGTTGGGAAAGAGATCTCTGATGGAAGGTAGAACTTTTGGTTCTAGAATAGTGTCAATGTATTTTCTGGCATTCAGTGTCCCATCGATGACATGAAGACCAATGCCATCTGCTGACATGCATGACTAAATCATAACACTAACTGGGTTCTTCTCAGTTGCTTGAATGCAGTCAGGATGTAGCTCTTCTCCTATTCTACGTCTTACATATTTTTGCTCATCACTACCGAATAACGATATCTTAGTTTCAGCACTCCATATAACTTGTGACCACTGATCATCTGTCCAATTAATGTGTTTCTTTGCCTACGTAGTATTTTTCTTTTTCGTTGCTGAAAATTAAGATAAGGCTTTTTTCGTGGAATTCTACCTCTCAGTCCAACATCTGTTAATCTTCTCCTGATTGTTCTTGAACTGACAGAAACATCAACATCACTCAGATCTCTTCTGATGGTCGCTGATGACTTTTTCTATCTTGGAGACATAGTCTTTTTATTCTTCTGTCATCAATAGATGTGGTGCACCTTTTTTGGCCTTTTCCTTCTTTGTTTTTTATTGAATTTGTCTCCTGATATCGTAAACAAAACTTTCGGTTTTCAGATGAACTGGAACTGAACCACCCACCTGTCTTGCAATTTCAGCATAGGAAAGACCACTTTCTCGTAACACAGTAATATTACACCTCTTTCTAGGTGTCCAATCTACTCTTTTATTTGATGTCATTGCCTCTTGACTAGATATTAAAAAATTTTACAAAAATTCCTACTTGTAATTGCAGTGTGTAAGAAAACAGGTCCTCCTTCTACAGAACAAAGCAAAATAATGAATTGTTTCAAGTGTAAACATGATGTCAGCTTCTACTGGCAGTTAATAACATTTGATTGGTTCTCAGAACAAGAACAGTGATTGGCCAGGAAAGCTAGACATTACAAACCACTTCATGACTGTGTTGTTTATTTATATTAAAGTACGAGGGCAATTCCAAAAAAAGGTCTCCTATTTTTTGGGGATGTAGAGAAAGTTTTAATATGGTTGTTGGCAACACTGTTGTGAGTGGTGCCTTCTTCGCTACCACATAAACACGCAGGCTCTTTGCACGGATGCTCAGTCTTGGCTTGGCAGCCATTCGAAATGGAGCTCCCGATAAACGTTACCACCAAGTGCAAAGTGCACCCAATTATTCAATTTTTGAATGCAAAAGGCGTTAAACTGGTTGAAATTCACCGCCTATTGACAGAAGTGTATGGACAGTCATGCATGGATGTCAAAAACATTCGCAAGTGGTGTAGAGTTTACAGCCTGTCGTACTGAAATTCATGACGAAGAAAGGAGCAGGAGGCCGTCAATTGCCGACGAGACAATCGCGAAAGTTGAGGGGCGATTGTTGAGTTCGTATTTGTTGAGTTTCGCGATTGTTGAGTTCATAAAATGTGTAAAGATCGGAGGATCACCTGGATGCTCCTAAAGCTCCCCAACGCTTCCTGAAGGGCATGGCGGCAAGCTGATATGACATGGGCATTGTAAAACTGCCACAGCGTCTACAAAAATGCATCGACCGAAATGCCGATTATGTTGAAAAATAAAGCATTCTGCAATCTTTAAAGTGATGTAGCAATTACAGAAAATAAACGGTTCTTTGTATATCTAAAAATCTAGGAGACCTTTTTTTTGGGATTGCCCTCGTACATATAACTTTTTTTGTATTGCAAATAATTGAATTTTGCGTTTTGTATTGGATTCAGTAATAAATTCTCTTTAATGATATATACAAGTTTGCATTTTGCGAAACGTAACATTTTCTATAAGCATACAAAGTTCAAAAACATAAAAATTTCCAAGTGTCCACAATTTTTGCCACCACTGTATATAAATTACTTCTGAAATATAATTTATATTACGACAATGTCTTTTTTGCTTATTAGTTAACAATTAAATGGGTAAATTATGAATCAATCATTGCTTTGTTTAGTCACTGTTATTTGTTTATAATAAACTATAAACTTATGAATAAAGTGTTACTTTTCTGCAACAATATATTTTTATTTTATAAAATTTTTTAAGATGATAATGACAGTGATAACTTATATGTATAGTGTGACATTTCATATGGGAGCTTTTGCGAAGCCGGCTGGTACAGCACTTGTACCAGAAGAAGGACCTTTCTCAGACGCCGGCATTGGTACAACTGTCGTACCATCCATGTCCTCCCCATTTTAGAGAATCGCCTATCTGTAGATCTCTGGGTGGTCCATTGTCGCTGCTCAGAGTAGCCGCTGGCTACGCATTATTTCCCTCTTCTTATCAGTTTGGCTACATTTTGGCAAAAAATGCAGGTTTCGTCTCGCGCCAATATACTTGATAATCAAATAGAGGCCATCTCTTTCTCAATCTGTCTCATAATTTTAATGCTAACTTTTTTAGTACTGACTTTTGCTATGATTAAAACTTCAGCGATTTTGCACGCTCTTTAATCTTACCATATTTAATGTTTTTTTAATCATAACAAATAAGAATAGATTAATATTTTAGATTTAATGCCATTCTAGAAAATAGGTAAAACCGCTTTTATCGTTTACTTCCTTTTCATACTTATGAATAATAAGATTTTATTTTGACTTTTTTTGGGGGGGGGGGGGGAGTGCATGAAACCTTTAAGAACTGTTTACTCTTTCGAAGTGCTTCTATTATGTAAGGAATTTTGTTTGATTTATCACAAGATAAATAAGAGACAATTGTATGCATGATAGTTTTTGTGATTTTCATTCATTCAGTGATTGCTTTCAATGATTTTCATTAATTGTAAATTAAATAAAATCAATTTATCTTTAGACCCTCTTTTAGGATGAGATCTGCCAAAATGTATTTAAATATCAGTAAAGCTCACGTTACTTCTAAATTGAATCAAAACATCAGTTACATTGTATAAAATTTCGGCCAGTTTTATTTGCTGAAATTCTTATACTCCTCAAGAGATAAAGGGAATTCAGACAAGTTAATAAAAAATATCTTTAAAAAAGGGTTGTTATTTTGTCTGTAATAAGGTGTATGTCAACTTACTATTAAATGTATGAAAATTAGGATTGGATTACAGAAAAGCATGTGAATGCTATCTGCTTAAGAAGATGGATGCTTTCGTTTAAACCTTTTTAAGAGAGAATTGCTCGCATTTACGTTCCTGGTGGAAAACTCCACATGTAATCAACCCGTTCTTCGGGTTTGATTGGATTAATTTTGTTCGCTTACTGAATTACATCAAAGCACACAACAATTACCTGTATAAGGGGAGTTATGCCTTCATGGAGGACTTTCTAAGAGAAGCTGGCTTGCATTTACGTTACACAAAAACCGTGAATCCAACTATTTAGCCGGGATTCAAACCCAAGCGAGCTACAAGTTTTCAGCCACCTTTACCGTTCTACTGAAGAGCCCGTAAAAATATTGATAAAGGAAAAGTATTGAAATAACCGGTTTAATTTACTAACCTACATTTCTCAATCGACAGTACAAAAATTACGCATATGAGGGGGATTATTTGTGAATAAATAAACTGTATTGCACTTTTCTCCACTATTTCATATTACGATAGAATTATTGCATTTCAAAGTTATTTCTCATGAATTAATTTTGCTCTTCATGAATTTTGATATTTTCAAAGAGAAAATTCCACATTTTAAATAAAAAAATACACGAGAAGATACTTTATGCAAAATTTGGCGTAAACGGTTTTCTTAATTTTGCTTTGAAAATATTCCAGGGTAATCGTTTTCATTACTGGAAGAAATATGAAAAACAGATTTACTACATTGTGTCAACACCCAGTATTTCCTTATTCTTTTGAAAATGTGAAAGATTACTCTTTCTAAAATAAATTAGAAAATATATTATGTGCAAATAAAATATTCGTTGAAAACGAAATAGATTTCAACTTTTGGATATAACGATGGTTTTAGACAAAATTTCTACCTATGAAAAGAAATTGAAGTATAATTAATTCTTCATGAACATTTAAAACTGTTCTCAAAATTCTTTTGATGATTGCATGTATAGGTCACGGATTTTTTTCTCTGCTAACATAAACAAAAGCCAATTTTACAAAGAAAAATTCTCGTTAAAGATATACCTTCTTTGCCTGATAGTCCAATGTAATACTTGTTAAAGTTAAATGATTAAACGCAACCAATGTATCTCGGATTTTGATTTTTATATTATAATAACAAAATTATCGAAAAAAGCAGATTTAAATCTCTGTTATTGTTATGTAAAGCTTTATTATTGCTGTAAGTTCATCTCAAAATCTAATTGTATTGCATCTCATTCTAATTATCTAATGGTAATAAAGATTGTTATTTATTTCATTAAATTAGTCATTACCATTATTTTATTAATGAAAATATGTTATTAAAAATCGCATTCCAGCCTGCAGACTTACAAATCTAGTCCGTATTTACTATATTTTGTTAAATTGTGTTCTCGCTTTCTAATTTCTAATACGAAAATACACAAATATAAATGAAGAGTGAAAACAAAGTTAAACATTCACAAATTATTTATGAGATTGATTAGAAATAGTGAGTGAAATATAAACATTGCATACATTTTGCTCTAAATAAATTGTGCACTGAATATGCATCCAGTACAGCATATTTATTTATGCACCATTTATTTAGAACTTCATTTAAATGAAAGCAAAATAATCATCGAAAAAATTGCAAATCTAGCAACCCCTCTACTATGGTACGTAAGGGTCCGACAAACATGTAAATTTTACTTCATCCATGGAGGGGGACTAACGACTTTTCTCATTAGGAAAATGTCAAAGAGGAGGCAAAACTGTTTCAGATTGCGCCAGTCTGAAGGCTATATTATGAGAATTTCGGGCCGGTTTTAGAAGGTTATGGCTTTATAACGAAAATTCTGTCTTTTTGGACTACAGTCCACTTGTATAAATTATATAATACTTAATATCCATCAATCTCGATTTTAATCTAAAATCTAAGTTTTTACTTGCACTTGTCTATAAAATCTTGGAACTACTCTGATATGCGGCCTCAAGTCGCCATCTTTCTCGCCAAACATTTTTGGCGCAGCCATATAACTCCACACTGCCATATAACTTAAAATTTTAACTTAAAAAAATATCCAAGAATGGCACAATCTAGGCAACGAACGAATCTACAAACTAGGCACACCTCACTTTAATAAATTAACATAACAATAAATTTCAAAGAATACCATGTATACAGCACCCTGTTTAAACTTAAAAAAACATCTACGAATTGCACAATTTAGGCAACAAACGAATCTACAAACTCCTCACTTTAATAAATTAACATAACAATAAATTTCAAAGAATACCATGTACACAGCGTCCTGTCTCAAAAAAACACCTACGAATTGCACAATTTAGGCAACAAACGAATCTACGAACTACGTACACCTCACTTTAATAAATTAACATAACAATAAATTTCAAAGAATACCATGTATCAGCATTCTGGTTTCAACTTTAAAAAACATCTATGAATTGCACAATTTAGACGGTACGCACTAATCAACAAAATAACTAAAATAAATTTCAAACAATAACGACAAAAATTCATACTAAAAAACAATGAACATAACATTCTACAAAATAAGAACAAGAATAAAATAAAATGCACTTACCATGAATCAATGCTTTTTCGAACAGCAGAAATACCAATTTTATATCGCCTTTAACATGCCGCCACGTAATCACTATCGTATTTATATGACAGCCAGACACACTATCCAGAAAATTCTTACTATGGTTCACAAATAAATAAAATAACAATCACAAATCCCTACTTCTATCATGCACAGCCAAGCCACTAAAAATAATCTCCCAGAACCTCTTTCCACACCTCCAAATACCCACTGCCCCTCAACAGGATTGCCACGATGATATTTCCTTTTGCCGAACTTCAATTCAACAACTTTCACCATTTTAGCTTCTCAGACACAGAGCATGACGTGAACCAACGAACTCCAGCGAAAGATTTTTCAACGTCAACAGGGTTGCCATGCAACACGCAATCGCGCCAAAAACCAGCGCAGAACACATATCACCACATTTGGTGAAATTACGGCGTATATCAGAGTTGTACCAAAATCTTTTGTAGTTATTTTCTACATAAGGAAAATTATTTTGCATCAAACCAAAAATAGAGTTCGATTATGTGGATCCAAATATAAATCAATAATATATAAAACAAACTGAAACATGTATATTGCAATTAACATTAAAACAGCATAAGTTTTCTTTAAAGAAACACCATTTCAACTTTTGAGTAAATGTATTTAATCAAACTATGGCACTAACATAAAAGTCATCTTCTCAAGCAAGTGACTATAAAATTGAATGCTAGTTATGTATGAGGTTTGAGACATCGCAATATAAAAGCTATCCAAAATCCCTCAATGTCAATTTTAAATTTTTTCTCCACGTTATTAAAAAGTATTTACTAAATGAAAGCAGACATAAAAAGTGGCGTTTTTTAAACAAAAGCATCAATCTAATTAAAAGAATAACTATTTAACCATTAAGTACTTATTAGTTACAAAATTCAACATGAAAATATATCTGATGTATCAGTTTTTAAAGCAAAATAACATACATATAAAGACAAACTTTCAGTTGTGTGTACTTTCATCCTGGTACTAAGCTACCACACTTAAAATTCAGCCATCAAATCAGCCATGATGCATTTATATTAACAAATGTTGTATCATGGCTACTAGAATGTGTCTTGTTGTTTTTTAAACAAAAGCATCAACCAAATTAAAAGAATAACTATTTAACCATTAAGTACTTATTAGTTACAAAATTCAACCTGAAAATATATCTGATGTATCAGTTTTTAAAGCAAAATAACATATTAGTTGCAAAATTAAGCATGAAAATATATCTGATGTATCAGTTTTAAAGCAAAATAACATGCATATAAAGACAAACTTTCAGTTGTGTGTACTTTCATCCTGGTACTAAGCTACCAGACTTAAAATTCAGCCATCAAATCAGCCATGATAATGCATTTATATTAACAAATGTTGTATCATGGCTACTAGAATGTGTCTTGTTTAAAATGAATTTGTGGTATGTTTCTTGTTATTTATTTTACATAAATTGTTTTTTACGTCACATTATATTAAATAAAATGCATACTGTACTCACTGAATGGATTGCTTATGCATAGTTCAATAGCGTTTCTTGCCAATTGCTGATATCACTATAACACAGAAATAAAAAAATTATAAATTAGGATTTCACAACAAATTATGTTTTATGTGACTGAAAATAAAATCATAGGGCTACTAAAAAAGGGACTTATTTTAAATTTTAATTGCCCAACATAAATTAAATAAATGAAACATTTCTCTGTTATCAGGTAAAACTCTTATTTAGCATTAAAGCATTTTATTTGTTATTAATTAGCATTATTCTTATTTGTTATTATCTTAGCAAGGTGTTTTCATACATTTTATAGCTTAGTGCAGTCATCAAGATGAATATTTGAAATTAATCTGAACATGGTTCAAATTAAAAAATGCAGAAAATTACTTCTTATAGCTAGACTGCAAACCCAGAATACGAAAAGTAAACTGAGGATTTATGCCTAGCAATTGCTGTACGAGGTAAAAGAAAAATGCCCTACAGCACAATCATTCTTTACCTCGATAACACATCACAATTATCATTCTTTAAATCAGTAATTTTATACTAGCCAGGCACAAAATGATTGCAGGACAAAAAAAAAAAAATAAATAAATAAATAAATAAATAAATAAATAAATAACTTAAAATATTTATACTACGACTACTACATTACAGTAATTTATATTTAAATAAGGATTTTTCAGTGAGAGGCTAACTACAAAGTAACCAAAACATTCTTGCCATTTTGGACAGTCAGAAAGAAAAAGGTCTTAAATCATTATTATCACTAATCCTCAAAGTCACCATCAGCATCCAGTGCCTTTTGTCAATGAGTGGCTAACTGTGCAATGCCATCGCAGTAAAACTCAGGAGTCTTGGATGCAAAGAAGTATGCAAGGGCCTTTTCGATGTCTTGAAGGATTTCCCACAAAGATGCTTGCCCAGGAAATGGAAAAAATGGTAGTCTGTTGGTGCGAAGTCTGGGGAGTATGGTGGATGGGGTAGTGTCTCCCAGCCCAGTTGCTGGATAGCATCTCTGGCCTTCCGAGCCACATGCAGCCTCGCATTGTCATAGAGGTGGAGTGCACCACTTGGCGACTAATCCACCAGATACAGAGCATAATCTTGCGTGGGCGGAGAAAAGACCGCATCACGAATCACAGGGTCCCGTGGTGATGACCCATGTCTGGAACGCCTGGGCATGTCCTGCTGGACTCGCTTTTCATTGCTGGTGAGTACTCTATCAAATAGGGATGCACTGCGGCACCGAGTAAGCAATACAAACAGGTAGCAACATGCTGTTGCTTGTTTGCATCGGACAGTGAGTGGGGTAGAATAACATACTTATGCAATTTGAGATTTAGTCTTCCTGAGTTATTTTTCATAAAATTTGTTAAAGAAAAAAATAAAACAGATTTCCCTACCTTCCTTCTTATTGTTGGTCTTGCGTTCATTACTGCTTCTGTGAAATTAAATTAAAAGTCTGTCAATAATAAAAGTAGTAAAGCTCCCAAGCTTGCTTTTTCCCAAGTAAGTCATTGCGATAGAAGTGTACTGGATTGAATGACTTGGGAAAAAGCAAGCTTTAATGGAATTTAAGTTTTAATAGAAATATTATGTTTAATAGAAATATTATAGCTTTTTTATAGTAATATTTTTTATTGTCAACATTTTATTCTCGATAATAAGTTATCAATCATCAAATGTGCGAAAGATATGTACGAAAAGTTTTCAACATTAAATTTTTAAAAAATTAAATCGAACTTTAAAAATCTGTTCACAACATAAAAATCTTATACATTCAGATTTCAAGTTAAAATCAAATAACAAAATATGCTCTCATTATTTGCAATATATTTTATTATACAGTATTTTAAAACTGCGCATTCCGAAGAAAATCAGGAATGCCAAAGATTTGTTCCTTAGATTCCAAGCAAAATACCAGTTCCAATTACAAAATTTTACAGAAAATCTAATAAAATTTTTAATGAATGTAGGAAACTTAAATACGGAAAATGAAATATTTTTGAACATTTATAAGGTACTAATTCAGAAGTCAAACAACAAAAATCAGCGTTATATTCACAAAATTTTGTGTATATAACGCTGATTTTTGTTGTTTGACTTCTGAATTAGTATTTATTCGGCGTGTTATTGTGTCTTAATTTATAAGGTATTTCTCCCGCCTTCTTAGCAGGCCAAAGGCTATTACATCATCAATATATCAAAAGATGTGTTGGTAAAATTTATTATCTTCATTTTTTAGTGAACGTATAAAAGTCAATTTTGTAAAAAGGAATAATTCACAGACAGCACTTGAAAAATTGCCTCCCATAGGAATTCCCTGTATTTGTTTAAATATATTGTTATTGAATTGAATATAATTATTGAAAAGTATGCTTGAAAGAAAAAGTTGCCATTTTTCAGCATTTAATAGTGTAGAAATTTAGGGAAATAATTCAGGAAGAGCAAGTAAACTATTATAAATTTCTTCAAGTGGCAAAGTAATATAGAGGTTTCAAAGTCGTACCCACTTGCTCAGCTTGTATGCCTTTCCCTATGCGGTGCAAATGGAGTCTGATCAGTTCATCAGATACCTGGAAGCGTGCAGCAAGCTCATCCCATGTTTGGCTACTGTTGCTCTATATGGCTGCTCTTAGGGCCGCTGCATGGCGCATCACTAACTGACCTGAACTTCTAAAACCATTGCCTAGCAGTTCATTTGTTAATGGCATCATCCCCAAAGGCCTGGCAAATTCTTTGACTTTATTCTGCTGCTGACAGGACTACTTTAAAAATCACACAGCAAACAACTCCGAACGAGCACCTTTGACGCGTCCATTTCAATCAGTCGCTGTGCAAGTTACGTTTGCAGTAGCAATTCAGCGCGCTTTTGGTCAATGTCTGGACTCGCATCCTAACCACTTCATCGCCAAGTTTGGTGACTATTTTTATGCTGGGGTTCACCTTTCCAATGTTGTATCAGAAACAGTAAGAACTGTTTTAGTTACCTTGTAATTAACAGCTATATCTTCAGGAAAAAATAGGACCAAAAGTTTCGCATTTAAAATAGTTAAGCTTACAGAAGTTTAACATAAAACAGTATTTTTCCACAATTTATAAATTTAATTTATTTAAATAAAATTAGCAACATCATTTGTTACCAATGCATTTAAGTTCTGAAAACATTTAGAGTACAAAGTCAGACGATCAATCGATGTCCAGAATGATCTACACAAACTCTAGATTACCAGCTCAAACCTGCCAACCTCTAAAGATAAAAATTCAGAAGTTTCTCCCAAAAATTCAGAAGAACACGAAGAATTAATATCATGCTTTGATATTAAAAAAATAACAATTTATACAAATAGAAAAAAGAAAATTGTACTTACATTAGTAAATCTCAATTAAGTAGTAACTAAAAAATTTATTAGGAAACATAAAACAAGAACTTAATGTTACACAAAAAAATTATTGAAATGAATTTAGAGTGCATTTTTTTAGCAAAAATTCTTTGGAAAATTTCCTATCATAACAATTAGTTTCCTCATAACATTTAGGAATTAAAATGTTTTCTAGAGTTTTTGGTGAAATTGAAGAACGAAACATAGTTTTGTTTTCTTCACAACACTGAAGACTCTCTCGCACTCAGCATTACTGTGTGGAATTATGAGAATAGCACATAAAACTCTTGCTAGTCTCATGCTCTTGCTAGTAGTTTGATATTGGGATGTTAAGTTGTTTCAACTCATTAATTACCAAGGAGGCAATATTTTCCCCCGTATTTAAAATGGAAGATGCAAAAGATGAGTTTTCATTTCGTTAAAAACATCACAGAAACATGTGACAACGATGGGGTAAAGCTTCCAATCGCTGTCGTTGCTGCCATCGATGACATCAGCATCCGAATTTGTAGCCGAATTTGAAAAAAAATCATCTACTTTCTTTGACGTTGTCGAAGCCGAAGCATTAACTTCATGCTTTTTAGACTTAACATGCTTCACAATGTCGCTTCTTCCACCGTGACTTATTATGAAGTCACACACGCACACGTTGCAAAATGCATAGTTATTTCCTTTGAAGGATTCTTTAATTGTTGGAAATTCGGCTTTGTAGGCAGGCCGAAAATATTGAGGATACGGTTTTTTTTTTAACTCATTTCGTAACAACGACGTATTAAGAAAGTTCGTAGCACGTGCAAACAAAAAAAATAATAATAAATAAAATAAAAAACAGAATGCGACAAAATCCACGCTCGCTGAGTCCCTTGCTGCTGAAGCGAACCCGAAAAAAATAATCTGGCACCCACAAAGAAAAGAGTGGGAGAAACAAGTTCAGCGCATTGGATTGGCCGGTTAAGCGGCGAGTTGGGAGAAACCGCAGGTTACTGGATTCGAAGTAGTCGGCAGTTGGCGGTAAAACACGATGCAATTGGCGAAAAATTCTAAAATTTCGACAAAAATCACTAAAAACACTTGAAAAAGGAAAAAAAATCGTAAAAAATGGATTACAATCGTAAAATCGTAAAAACAAACTCATTTTCTTAAAAATTACGAAAAATTCGTAAAAGTTGGCAGATATGCCAGCTTGAAAAAAAAAATAAAACAGGCCATTCCTCTCAAGTATAGGAATAGAGAAAGTAAATTTAAACATTTTTTTTCCCTACAAATGCTCAGATGATTGATGAATTATACATATTATAATCAGGGATACAGCGTCAAATAATCAAATAATTCCAGAAACATTATGAATATGAACAATTCATAAACAAAATTTTGTACAATTGCAGACAACAGGGGTGTTTGTGGGACCCCAAAAAATCCCCTGAAACTTTTACAGACATACTACCGACATTTTGGAGTTTCGAGAAGGGGGGGGAGAGAAATGAAAAATTACAATTATGAAGTATTGAATGACCTAATTATAAAAGTTCAATAAATTACTTTTTTTTTTGCAAAATTAATAACCATAAATTTTCAAACATATAAACTACTACATTTTATGTAAATATTTTAAATTGCCTGAATTAATTCTTTAAAAAAAAATTATCTAATTTCTGCTGCTTTTTTTCATTTTCTGATGTTTGTGGGCTTGTCTTTCTTTTGTGGTGAACTTCCTAATTCAGGAAGGTTGACTTTTATTTTCCTCATTTACAGTTGAAGAAATTTCCTCGAGAACTGCACATGCAGAGGTAGAAGCAGTTTGCTTTTCTGCTAATGTTTTTCAGAGACTTTTATAGGTGACTCATCTGAAATACATGTTTTTAAGTCCTCTTGATATGTTTTCCAACTTCTGTTCATATTCAGTAAGAGATCTTTGTGAATTGGATCGGTCATTGGATTTTTTGAGCCATATTTTTTACATGAGGTTTCTTTAGAAGCCATTAAATCATATTTAATAGTCTGCACTGCATCTAAGGAATCAATCTTAAGAGAGGTTCTATAGTCAGTGACAAGTGTATCCATTAAGTTGAATGCACTTTCCACTAATGGGCCATGGAAGCAGCTAAGGCAGGCTTTGACCAATTTAGCCAATGTAGGATACTTATAATCATTTGTGAAATCATCTTTTAAATTAAAAACTTTAGACCAATATTTATCAATTGTACACTTGACTTGATTTCCACTTTCATCAGATGTGTAGAGCATTTCTTTGGTGATATCAATATCACTCTGGTATAACCTTATTTCAGCTTCTACTTTTGACTTCATTATCACTAAAAATATGGGACATCAAAGATGATAATTTTTCAAAAGCTAATATTGTACTGGTTTTACCTCTTAGCTCTGGATCTAATGCTGTAAAACTAATTAGATATGAATTTTTAAGGGGTAATTTCTGTTTCATATGCTGTGCTGTATTAGTATAAGCTTTCATCAGAGAAATTTGGAATTCTTTTGCTATTGGATGATTTTTTGATAATTTCTTCAGGAGAGTGGAAGCTTCTGCACCAGTAAATATTACTTTGCTAGGTAGATGGAATTCTGGATTTGTGACATCAACCTTTAATAAATCATTATAAGATGTGCACTCTATATTTTCTGGCTTCATAAAAAAAGACAAATTTTGCCATCAATTTATAAATACTGGAATGTATTAAATGAAGCATTGGTTTTTTTTGTTTCAAATAATTAAATATATGTGTTGAACTCTGGTAATACTGCTGAATATAATGGTCATATGCAATAAAGTTTTGTTTTGAATAACAAATAACCCATTTAGTATTCTTTTTTTCCGAGCTAAAGCATCCTTTGTGAGTTGTTGGGAATGCAAGCAAGAATACACCGCTTCAACAATTTTTTCTGAGCTGCAGAAATATTTCTTTTATTGTATACAGTTTCAACATAAATAATCCCCTTTATCAGTTTTATCCAAGTAGTGAAAATAAAATGCAATAAGAGCATCCCACAGATCTTTGATTCTTTCTAAAACACATAAAATGTACACCCTATGGTCTGGTCTCTTCAAGGGCTTAAGTTTTTTAATGGCAAGGGATTCACAGATTTTGAATAAATTTTCTCTTTTACTGCAGCTTTTCATATCAAAATAGATGTCATCAAACAAATCTTCTAAGTATCTATCAAAACATTAAGCAAATTTTTTTGCACAGTTATTAGCTGTGTGACATGTGTCACCATCAATATCTAATAAGTGAGGTGCTTTGTTTGATCGTAGTCTGGTTTCAACACCCTTTTTTTTCCACGCATTGTGTTACACGAGTGCATTAATACACTAATTAAGTTTGCCCATGGAATATTATTATCTTCAATAGTATTAACAACTGCTTTAAAAACAGCTTCTGAATTGCAAGATTCCATCTTTAGAGATGCAAAATGATGAACTACAACTTCGTTTTGATTGTCGTCATAAAACTGCACCAATATTGCCAGTATACTTTCTTGAGCATTGCTAGTACTTTCATCCAAATTTAGAGAAAATGAAGTCTCCTTTAAAGTTTTAATGATATTTTCCTTAATAGTTTTTGCAAGCCCATATTTCATCTTATAACATGCAGTAGTCCTGGACATTTCCAACGAGTTTAGTGCCATCTGATCGCAGCTCAACTGTTTGCAGAGTTCAATAAAATTGGGAGCTACATTGAAAGTAAGAGAATTCTCGGCGATTAACGAAGTTATTAATACATCTTCGCGTGCTTTTCTTTTCACTACATCCAATGGCCGAGCATCAGTCTCTAGTAAGACATTAGTATTTTTTGAATTAGCATAATTACTTAAAGTCATTGAATGTCTAATGCACTTTGAATATTTTATGTGCGTCACAGTTTTAGAATGATAATCTTGAATCCTTCCCCACCATACTTCAGCAGTGAGTTACGAAAAACATAATATGCTTGTCCAGCAACATTTATTTTCTTGCACCATGTGCCGATGGTATCCCCATTACCATCTCTCCGTTCAATCCAATTCTACCTAAATGCATTCCGGACACCTTCTTCTAATTGTATAATATCACTATTTATATCGAGAAATTTCATAGTGAAATTCTCTTGCGTACATTAATAAAAAAATATTTCAATAAACGAAACGAAAAATTTACACTTGCATCAATAAATGAAGCGAAAATTTTACACAGCGGAGAAAAATAGTTGAGAAGCGATCAATGACAAATAGCTAATACTGCGAAAAATCCCCCTTCACTACTTATTGGCGCCACGCCAGGAGAGATAAGATCTTTGAACCCAGAGTCACCTGATCGCACATCTGGTCGAACGAAGTATCTCCCTTTTTTTTCTGCCGCACCTACTTGCCTATCCAGAAGAGAATGTCCGAGAACCGGGGGAATGAGTCATAACTCGCAATAAGGAAAGAACAAAAAAGAAGTTTTTTCCCCCTTTTCAGGCATTATCACTGCCTTTGGAGAAAGAAAGGAAAAGTTTTCACCACACATGACCTTGCGTTTTCTGCTTTCAAAGCAAACAAAATTACCCTGATCAAAATAAATAATTCATTATTATTCCTACTTCCTTTTGAACGACGATCCCCGGAATTTCCGGGAATCGAAGTTCAAAACCCCCGGAATTCCGGGGTTTCCCCGGAGCACAAACACCCCTACACACAATCAACTATAATGAGTTTTTCCTAATTAAAATGCTATCAAAGTAAGCACTTAAGCATTTCTACTTATCAATTTTCAAATTCCCTAACGTGGCAATCCTGTTTATGTATATATATAAAATAATAGTAGGTAGAAACATTGCAGCGATCTTGCTAAAAAGTTACCAGGAGGTGTAGCTCCACGAAATAGTTCAACACTGTATTACTAAAATATGAACTAAGAATTTTTTAAAAAAACTTATCTGGAAAAACTAGAAAAAAACTGTAAATACGCAAAAAAAAAAACGTTAAAATTAATGTTGGAAGACATGTGAATGCACGAAAAAATATCTGACCGTTGTGATATGTGAAAAGTTAATACACATAAAAAATAGATTGACGGAAAAAATATATGAAAAGTTAATACACATAAAAAATAGATTGACGGAAAAAATATATGAAGAGTTAATACACATAAAAAATAGATTGACGGAAAAAATACATGAAAAGTTAATACACATAAAAAATAGATTGACGGAAAAAATATATGAAGAGTTAATACACATAAAAAATAGATTGACGGAAAAAATACATGAAAAGTTAATACACATAAAAAATAAATTGACAGGAAAAAAAATATACCAAAACATAAAATGCAAAAATTATAATGAAAACATAAATTGCTAAAATACAAAAACACAATAATTACAAAGCGGAAAATGGTAAATTAACCCACTCGTACCCTCTGCCAGGCTTTTCAAGGGAAAAATGACTGAATGTACGAACTAGGCCAAATACCATTATGCGTTTCGCCGAAACAGACCATTGAAGCTCTTGTTTGATGCGCAAAAAAAATTTAATTGTTTTAATAGTTTTAAATTACTTAGATGACCAAATTCTACTATTATTAACAAATCAGGCCTTTTCATTTTTCATAGTAGCTTGATGAATGAAGACTTTTATTAACAAATGACTTTTTTCCAATTTACTCTTTCTTTTGTGGCCAAAAATAAGTAATTTTAGCTGAATTAGCCATTTTCACTTATTTGTAGCAGTTTTGTTCTTCTAACAACATGACTGACGCCATTTTGAGTTCTTTCCGTGTCTTTTCACGTCTGTCACACCCTCCATAATAAAAGAGGGGAACAGGACTTCCCGCCAAAACTACAATCTCAGCCCATAGGCCTATGCAGTTTTAATTGTTACTCCCTCCTACGTCACACGACGAGAAGGAAGGTTGGTAGTACATAGAGGGCATTTGCACCCTTTTCAATTTTTTCGCGATGCTAATGACGGGACCTTACAGGTCAGTTTTTTCGTTTCTTTTTTCCTTTTTTTGTTTTTTTGTTTTTTTTTGTCCTAATAAGACCCAACGACGTTCGTTTTCTTGCAAATTTAATTGCATATTAATTTGACTACAACACCATTCTCTTTTTAAAAGTTCCATCTTCTTTAAGCTGTGCAGCACCAGCCCGTATGTTGTAATCAAAATAAAATAAATAGCAGACCGTTATTTTATTTTGATTTTAATTTTGCATTGCTCGGAGTTGCAATTACATTCTTAACACCCTAATGTGTTTTTCAGCGGACGCGTCAGGAAAAAGGAACAGAGCAGTGAAGCTCCAAAAAAGATTTATTCGGGACTATTCATGTTTTATAAAAAATTTTTTTGCACATCAAACAAGAGCTTCAATGGCCTGTTTCAGCAAAACGCGTAATGGTATTTGGCCTAGTTTGTACATTCAGTCATTCTTCCCTTGAAAAGCCTGGCAGAGGGTACGAGTGGGTTAATTTACCATTTTCCGTTTTGTAATTATTGTATTTTTGTATTTTAGCAATTTATGTTTTCATTATAATTTTTGTATTTTATGTTTTGGTATATTTTTTTCCGTCAATCTATTTTTTATGTGTATTAACTTTTCACATATTTTTTTCATCAATCTATTTTTTATGTTGTAAGGTTTATATTTATTTTAACTAACATTTATTTTAAGTTTAAGCTATCTTTCCTGTCAAGCCTTTACTTTCCCCTGGAATTGTCAATGCCAGAGTATGTAAATTTTAGTAGAACGTGCAAAGTATTCAAATTTTTAGCAGAAGTATTTTGAGTTAAATAGAAAGGTAACGAGTTTGTAGGTGTGCTTTCTTGATTCACGAGCGTAAAGGTTGCTAGGTAGAAATTTAAAAACCGCGCGTTTCGGCCTGTGTGCTTACTTCGGCAGTTAGTTGAATCTTTCAACTTTTTATTCAGAAAGTTTGCTGAAATCTCAGCTGTATCTTAGAACGCGGTTAAGTTAGTTACGTTTAGAAAGTCTCGTAGGTAGTGACTTGTTTTTATTCATTTTTAGTTGTACTTTCTTATTTTTATTTAACCGCCGGGTCGGCGTAGTTTGTGAGCGTCAAGTGAACGCATCTGTAACTTCTAAAGTGGAATAAAAAGGGAGTTAAACCCTTCTTAAGAGTTTGTGTACTTTCCAGTTCATAGCAGTCACTACTATTGTTGCGGGCAAGTTGAGGCCACGCAACACCACAATGTGTATTAACTTTTCACATATCACAACAGTCAAATATTTTTTCGTGCATTCGCATGTCTTCCAACATTAATTTTAACGGCTTTTTTTCGCGTGTTTACAGTTTTTTTCCAGTTTTTTCAGATAAGTTTTTTTAAAAAATTCTTCTTAGTTCATATTTTAGTAATACAGCGTTGAACTATTTCGTGGAGCTACAGCTCCTGGTAACTTTTTAGCAAGATCGCTGCAATGTTTCTACCTACTATTATTTCATATCTTTTTGCAGCATTATGCACAAAAAAATTTTTGAGACCAAATAGGTCTTACATCTCATTACTAGTTAGCTTTACATTTCTATTTCAATTATATATATATACAGTCAAAAGTCTTTAATCCGGACTCGTCGGGACTTCGATTCCGGATTATACATGATCAATTTAAATCTGGTAAGATGGCATGCAGAAATTATAAAATTAAAAATATGAAACTGTAATTTATGAAATAAAGAGCAATTATGATCTAAATCTAGGGTATTAAAATTTACAAAAAAAGCTTAATATTTATTTGTTTACTTTATTAAACATTTCTTTCAACGTGCGCATGCGTAAAGCATACATAACGCATAGTCGAAATTAGAAAATTGCAACCAGAAAACTATTTGATGTGTATTCGTGATATTTACAATGACAAGAAATTTGATTTAAATCATATCAAAGACGGAGTATATCGAGATGAAATACTACATTTAGTAAGGAATTATAAGCCGAATAAGATAAAAACATCTGCCCTGAAGATAAGGATAGTGCTGACAAATCAACTTCCAGTTCATTGCACGCCGCGATGTCTGCAAAAAATAATAAGCCGAATCCAATTCGAAGATTAAAGAACAGCGCAATCTGTAACATTAACTGATATAGATAATTAGATAATTTTAGCTTAGCTTATACCGTCCGTTATACATTAAGCGCACATGCGTAAACGTATTATGTGCAAGCGCACACGCTTATGCGCATGCGTAAAGGTATTACGCGCATGCGTGACCGCATTAAGCATTGACGCATGCACAGAAAGTTTGTAGCTTTGAGGTCTGGATTATGGGTATCCAGATTAACGACGTTTGACTGTATATAGTTCATATAGACAGAATAATTCCAACAAATATTTGTTTAAGACACAATAATTAAATATTTGTTTGTTCTCAAACTACGGAAAAGAAATAAATCCAAATCCAACTCTCAAGAGAACCTATCACCTTACACTTCAGAACGAAGTTTCAGGTTGATATTCATGTACCAAAGAGTTAACACAAAATACAAATTAAGAGTATTCTGCTGACAACTTTTGGATTCATCACTAAAATTCTAATAGACAGGATAATTATACAAATAATTATTTGCTTCTTTTATAAACACTACTCTATAATATATAAATTTCAGACATCACAAAAACCACATGCAGTATAAAGATGGACGACATACTTTGAAACTGATTATTATGTTGTTGCGAAAGTCACTTCATTGGGGGTCTACAGCATGAAATTCCCCGACTCTTGCAGATTTTGACTAATATGTTTAAGCATGAAATTCCCCGACTCTTGCAGATTTTGACTAATATGTTTAATCTCCTGACTTTTTTGGTCAATTTTCAAATTCCCTAACTTTTCCTAGTTTTCCAGGTAGTGTGGCAACCCTGCATATATGTACTATATATATATATGGTTCATATAGACAGAATAATTCCAACAAATATTTGTTTGTTCTCAAACTACGGAAAAGAAATAAATCCAAATCCAACTCAAGAGAACCTATCACCTTACACTTCAGATTGAAGTTTTAAGGTTGATATTCATGTACCAAAGAGTTAACACAAAATACAAATTGAAAGCATTCTGCTGACAACTTTTGGATTCATCAATAAAATTCTAATAGACAGGATAATTACACTAAAATTTCTAATAGAAAGAATAATTATAAAAATAATTATTTGCTTCTATTATAAACACTATTATATATAAATTTCAGACATCACTAAAATCACATGCAGTATAAGATACACTTTGAAACTGATTCAAAGATTTGATTCACTTTACTAAGCGAATTTACTCCAATTACAGAAAATAAGCAATGTAGCTCTTTTTGCTGTTGGATACATACCAGGAATAAAAATCTGATTTTCACTCATGAACTGATTCCTTTTACTAAGCGAGAAAACATCTGAATGACGAAAAAAGAAAGCATACCAACTTCCCACTTCTGGAAAGAAATGTTTATTCTCCAACATTAAAAGTCAGTTTAAATTTTTATCATTTCCCAACTTTTAGAAAAAAAAATTCTAGAATTTTATTGTTAGTTCTATGTACAGGGGTGTTTGTGGGACCCCAAAAAATCCCCTGAAACTTTTACAGACATACTACCGACATTTTGGAGTTTCGAGAAGGGGGGGGGAGAGAAATGAAAAATTACAATTATGAAGTACTGAATGACCTAATTATAAAAGTTCAATGAATTACTTTTTTTGCAAAATTAAAAACCATAAATTTTCAAACATATAAACTACTACATTTTATGTAAATATTTTAAATTACCTGAATTAATTCTTTAAAAAAAATTATCTAATTTCTGCTGCTTTTTTTTTATTGTCTGATGTTTGTGGGCTTGTCTTTCTTTTGTGGGGAACTTCATAATAGCAGGAAGGTTGACTTTTATTTTCCTCGTTTACAGTTGAAGAAATTTCCTCGAGAACTGCACATGCAGAGGTAGAAGCAGTTTGCTTTTCTGCTAATGTAGAAGGTTTTTCAGAGACTTTTATAGGTGACTCATCTGAAATACATGTTTTTAAGTCCTCTTGATATGTTTTCCAACTTCTGTTCATATTCAGTAAGAGATCTTTGTGAATTGGATCAGGCATTGGATTTTTTTAGCCATATTTTTCACATGAGGTTTCTTTAGAAGCCATTAAATCATATTTAATAGTCTGCACTGCATCTAAGGAATCAATCTTAAGAGAGATTCTATAGTCAGTGACAAGTGTATCCATTAAGTTGAATGCACTTTCCACTAATGGGCCATGGAATCAGCTAAGGCAGGCTTTGACCAATTTAGCCAATGTAGGATACTTATAATCATTTGTGAAATCATCTTTTAAATTAAAAACTTTAGACCAATATTTATCAATTGTACACTTGACTTGATTTCCACTTTCATCAGATGTGTAGAGCATTTCTTTGGTGATATCAATATCACTCTGTGGTATAACCTTATTTCAGCTTCTACTTTTGACTTTTCATTATCACTAAAAATATGGGACATAAAAGATGATAATTTTTCAAAAGCCAATATTGTACTGGTTTTACCTCTTAGCTCTGGATCTAATGCTGTAAAACTAATTAGATATGAATTTTTAAGGGGTAATTTCTGTTTCATATGCTGTGCTGTATTAGTATAAGCTTTCATCAGAGAAATTTGGAATTCTTTTGCTATTGAATGATTTTTTGATAATTTCTTCAGGAGAGTGGAAGCTTCTGCACCAGTAAATATTATTTTGCTAGGTAGATGGAATTCTGGATTTGTGACATCAACCTTTAATAAATCATTATAAGATGTGCACTCTATATTTTCTGGCTTCAAAAAAAAAATTTGAAAAATTTTTGCCATCAATTTATAAATACTGGAATGTATTAAATGAAGCATTGGTTTTTTTGTTTCAAATAATTTAATATATGTGTTGAACTCTGGTAATACTGCTGAATATAATGCCATATGCAATAAAGTTTTGTTTTGCGTAACAAATAACCCACTTAGTATTCTTTTTTTCCAAGCTAAAGCATCCTTTGTGAGTTGTTGGGAATGCAAGCAAGAATACATCCCTTCAACAATTTTTTTCTGAGCTGCAGAAATATTTCTTTTATTGTATACAGTTTCAACATAAATAATCCCCTTTATCAGTTTTATCCAAGTAGTGAAAATAAAATGCAATAAGAGGATCCCACAGATCTTTGATTCTTTCTAAAACACATAAAATGTACACCCACCTATGGTCTGGTCTCTTCAAGGGCTTAAGTTCTTTAATGGCAAGGCATTCACACATTTTGAATAAATTTTCTCTTTTACTGCAGCTTTTCATATCAAAATAGATGTCATCAAACAAATCTTCTAAGTATCTATCAAAACATTAAGCAAATTTTTTTGCACAGTTATTAGCTGTGTGACATATGCCACCATCAATATCTAATAAGTGAGGTGCTTTGTTTGATCGTAGTCTGGTTTCAACACCCTTTTTTTTCCACGCATTGTGTTACACGAGTGCATTAATACACTAATTAAGTTTGCCCATGGAATATTATTATCTTCAATAGTATTAACAACTGCTTTAAAAACAGCTTCTGAATTGCAAGTTTCCATCTTTAGAGATGCAAAATGATGAACTACAACTTCATTTTGATTGTCATCATAAAACTGCACCAATATTGCCAGTATACTTTCTTGAGCATTGCTAGTACTTTCATCCAAATTTAGAGAAAATGGAGTCTCCTTTAAAGTTTTAATGATATTTTCCTTAATAGTTTTTGCAAGCCCATATTTCATCTTATAACATGCAGTAGTCCTGGACATTTCCAACGAGTTTAGTGCCGTCTGATCGCGGCTCAACTGTTTGCAGAGTTCAATTAAATTGGGAGCTACATTGAAAGAAAAAGAATTCTTGGCGATAAACGAAGTTATTAATACCTCTTGGCGTGCTTTTCTTGCACAAAAAAGAACAAAAAAGAAGTTTTTTCCCCCTTTTCACGCATTATCACTGCCTTTGGAAAAAGAAAGGAAAAGTTTTCACCACACAAGTTTTTTGCGTTCACACCAGTTTTTTGCGTTTTCTGCTTTCAAAGCAAACAAAATTACCCAGATAAAAATAAATAATTCATTATTATTCCTACTTCCTTTTGAACGACGATCCCCGGAATTTCCGGGTATCAAAGTTCAAAATCCCCTAAATTCCGGGGTTTCCCCCGAGCACAAACACCCCTGTATGTAGAAAGGAGGCTTCAGGTAATCTCAAAACTATAGCTGAAAGAAATCAGATCAGAAAGTTAGTGCTGGATTGAACTGTAACGTCGCTTCAGTTCCATCAAGTTTCTAATTAAGTTTCGTTAAAGCAGAACGGCAACACTTTTTCTTATCTCCACAAAAAACAAAAGTCAGTATTCTATCATGTGATTTACTGTGCATGTAAAACACAAAGAAATATTATGAATAAGTATATATAATGTTGTAAAGGATAAAATATTGATTCTATTGGGGTCAGAGAAGTGTTATTTTCCCACATTTGCATATGAAACACTTCATGAATCGATTTTCCCAATCCGACAGATCACTATTCTTTTTACTCTTCACTCCAACACTGCTAATTGATTCTGATTCACCTATCATGCCAGATCTTTTTCATCAATGTCATTGATAGTTAAGCAGTGAGTAAAAACATGGGGATACTCAGATAACTGGCACTTGGCGAGGTTCCTGAAATCGCATTCGCCAACTTGGGTGATAGGCACCAAACAGTGGGAAGAGTGTTTAGGTTACTAGTCCAGATGTTAATTAAGACAGGGAAAAGGAAAGGATATTTTCTTTCTATATGGTTGATACTTCGCTTTGAGTATCGTGACTTTGCAGATAAATCTTTGTGCTGATGATCTATTGACTTTGTCAGTAGACATTTTGAATTCGCTGTTTAAATATTTTCTAAATTAATTAATTACACTTGTAATTAGAATAAGATAATTTTATTTATATATTTTTTATTTATGGAAGTCATTTGTTTAATCTAACAAATGCTTTTTTCTTATTATGTCCATGTATAAATACAATTAGGATTATATAGAATATCAAAAGCACTCCCAGGCTATTTGCTTAAGGAGAGAGAAATCTGTTAGCCATGGGTTGACTTTGAGACAAACTACCAGTGTGCAACAGTTTTACCCTTCAGCTGCTGAAAGACACCCTGTATCATATAAAAGCAGTTTGGTTAATCTTTGGATTATGGTAACTTGGCGATTTTTTGGCGACCAACCCTGCTGCAGCAACCTGCTAGTTTTTGTTTGAACACCATTTTGTTTTCAAGAAGTAAAGGCTTTTTTTTTTTTTTTTTTTACTCAACATTTTTTTCCAACTATCTGCTAGCCGAGTTACGCTTATGCTAGAACTTTTATGGAACAAAAGTGCTTAATCATGACGAAAATTAGGTGCGAAATAGGGACAAAGTGCAGAATCGCGCACTGCTTGCCGCATTTCTACGAATTGCACATACACGGTATCATCCATGTACACGTCGACCTATTTTCACTTAAAAAAACATCCCAGAATTGCACAAAAATGGCATTACACTCTTGACTATATCCATGTACACTGCTAAAGTCCTAGCTAGTAACCTTTATCGTCTCACCAAAATGTTGCCAAATTACCTGTTACCATATTCCAAAGATTAGCCAGCAGTTTTTTACCCCTTCATAATTACATTTCTATTCAATTATAACTATTAAAAATACAATAAAATGATAATCAGACTTTGAAATGCTAATAAGTTGGTATAAAATATTAAGCAAATATTCTGCTGTTTTCCTATGTCAAGCATATTTCACCGATTTCTTGGATTCATTTTGTGGATTAAAAGTTGGATATATCAGTAAAAAATCTAAACCATTAAAACAACATGAGCATTTCTTTATTTTTTCACAAAAAACAAAGTTAATTAAATTTGTAACTTCAAATTTATATTCTGATGTGTTACTTACAGAAGTTGGACAAAAATATGATAACACATTTAAAAAAACATGTTTCTTTGGTTAATATGGTATAGGAAACCCGTTGGCATCTAAAACAGCTTGCAGTCTTCTCGGAATGGATAAATACAGTTCCTGTATGTTTGCCAAGGGAATATTATACCATTCTTCCTGCAAAACGGTGGCAAGTTCAGATAACGATGTTGGCGGTGGATAACGAGAACGCACTTTCCGTTCCAATGTAGACCACAAAGGTTCGATAATATTCAGGTCTGGTGACTGTGGTGGCCAGGGGAGATGGGACAACTCATCCTCTTGCTCAGAAAACCAGTAATGGACAATGTGAGCTGTGTGAACAGAGGCTTTGTCGTCTTGGAAGACACCATCACCATCGGGGAACAAAGTTTGTACCATGGGATGAACTTGATCGGCCAAAATGTTCACATAAGTCTTGGCAGTCATGTGCCCTGACACAGTTATCATGGGGCTAGCAGCAGAGTCGTATCTAGGGTTTTCAGCGCCCAGGGACAGCTGAAGATTTCGCGCCACCTACTGCTTGCCAAAGATGGAAAACATTTAATTCTAAAATGTTGTAACATCAGTTTCGCGCCCCTTGGATTCTGCGCCCGGGGACAGATGCCCCCCTTGCCCCCCTCTAGCTACGCCCCTGGCTAGCAGAGAACCACGATATGGCTGCCCAAATTATAACAGAACCCCCGCAACAAGCAGTCTGTATAATAGGCTTGAGATGGCGTTCTCCAGACGTAAACTCGGCCAGAAGTGGGGAAACAACGTGAAAGAAGACTCGTCAGACCATATTACTCGCTTCCACTGCTCTATAGTCCAGGCTTTATGACTTAAACACCACCTTTTCTTGTTACGGGCATTAGCATCACTGATGAGTGGCTTCTCAATTGCAGCACGGCTAGCAATTCCCTGTTTATGAAGCTCCCTTCTAATTCTTTTGGTACTCACAGGGTTCGGTAACACAACATTCATTTCAGCAGTAACTTCTGCAGCTGTGGTCTTCTTATTTTTCATCACAATTGCCCTTAATGATCGTCTGTCATGATCACTCAGGACACACTTTCTTCCGCGCTGTGATTTAGCAGATGATGTTTTTCCGCTTTTCAAATATGCGGAATAAATCTTCGATACAGTACCTTTTGAAACACTAAACACCTCTGCTACCTTGCTTATGGAAACACCTACCATACGTGCTCCAACAATTTACCCACGTTCGAAGTCTGTTAACTCTGACATAATGCAATGACAACCTCACATAACAGTACTCCAACAACTGAACTGTTTAGCACATTTACAAAGTTGTATAGGTGGCGTCAATAGTCAAAAATGCCAGCGCCACCTACATATTTTATTAAAATCAATCTTTCTTTTCAAACATGCATTTCACAAGGTGTTTCCATATTTTTGTCCATCCACTGTATATTCATGTTTAATAGTAATGAATGCAAAATAAACAGAAACTTCAAATAAGTAAAAGATAGAAATCTTTGCATCACTGTATTTGCAACAAACGCATAACTGAAATACATTCGCTGACCACATAAAATTGCTTGGGGGTCGCCAGTTTGAAACCACTGATATAGAAAAAGTTTAGATTGCACAAAATAATATTTTAGTTGTACCAAAATAATATTTTAGAATTTAACTTTTCGTGGAATAAATGCAGACAACTTCAAATACCCTTATCCTATTCTATTTGATTGGTCTCTTTCTGAAATTTAAACAACTGCATAACGTAACATCATGAAAAGCCATAGGAGCGCTTGTTACAAATCTTGTTTCGCTGCAGTTATGCAATTCAGGATTACATTTCTTTGGTTACCTACATGAAAACTATTTTCCTACTTAAACTAGAAAAAATAATAAAAATAACCCTCTTAAATTTATTGATTGAAATTATGTACATAAAAGAATCTGGAATGTAAAATATAAACCTGACTGGATGATTGAAAAGCCTGGAATACATTTCGAGGATGCAATATATTACTGTGGAATTACATACATATTTTATTATTTTAAACTTTCATCATTAACTATGTGATATATATCGCATTTTCGTTATTATTACTGCATTTATATAAAGAACACATTTTCAAACATATATAACCATTTTTAGGGATAATCGTTCAAATTAATGGTAAGAATTAAAAACGAGATATATAAAAGTTAATAATGCTGGAGTTATATACAGTCAAAAGTCTTTAATCCGGCTCATCAAGACTTCAGCGATTCTGGATTATAGATCATCAGTTTAAATCAAGCAGTAATTATAAAATTAAAAATATGAAACCGTAATTTATGAAATAAAGAGCAATTATGATCTAAAGGGTATCAAAATTTACAAAAAAAAAAAAGCTCAATATTTGTTTGTTTACTTTATTAAACATTTCTTTCAATGTGCACATGCGTTAAGCATACATTACTCATAGTTGAAATTAAAAAAATTGCAACCAGAAAACTATCTGATGTGTATTTGTGAAACGAGGAATTTAATTTAAATCATATCAAAGACGGAGTACATTGAGATGAAATACTGCATTTAGTACGGAATTATAAACTGAATAAAAACATCTGCTCTGAAGATAAGGATAGTGCTCACAGATCAACTTCAGTTCATTGCGCACCGCAACGTCCCCCACCCAGAGAAGCGTGAAATTGATAAACAGATTTTGGAATGGTTAGAGAAACAAAGGATATGCCTTTATCCATTTTTTGCAGCAATTCCACTTTTTGTTTGATGGACATCGAAACATGCTTTCGCTTTGTAGATCCTTTGGCAGCTCCAGAATCGGAAATTCTTTTTGACATAATCGAAAGCTCAAGCTTACTTTTATAAAATTGCTCTAACAGTCTGCAAAAAATACTAAGACGGATCGAATTAGAAGATTAAGGAACAAAGCAATCAGCAACATTAACTGAAATAGATAATTTTAGCTTAGCCTATACCGTCCGTTATACATTAAACGCGCATGCGCAAACGTCATATGCGCATGCATAAAGGTATTATGCGCATGCATAAATGCATTATGTGTTTATGCATGCACAGAAAGTTTGTAGTTTTGAGGTCCGGATTAAAGACTTTTGACTGTATATCATAATATTAAATACTAAGATGAAAAAAGTATCATAGATTTACTTAATCACAACAATAACCGTTTACAATTTGTTCCATGTAAATGGTTTATCATCGCAATGCAAATGCTACACTTTGCATTATGCAATTTTTGTCCAGCAAAGCTTTTCCCTCTGATATTGGGCTGAATAGGGAATTTTTGAAAAGCGCCTTTTGATGCCATTTCCCCCTTGACGTCAAAAAATTCCTTCTAAGGATATCACTATTCAAGAAGGCGGAAAAAATTGTGCCGAGTGCCACTTATCTGAGTTTTTCCAAAAATATAAGCAATTCAGGGTTTTCATTAGCAGAGAACCTGTTGGCGCTTCAGGAAAGAAACCGTTGGTGCCGTTGCATTTTTACTCGCTAAGCTCGCGGTTATCCAGGGTTCGTACACATTTCTGCACACGGAAATTAAGTACTTTTAAGGACCATTAATGAAAAAATTAAGGACCTATGAGCAAATGGGAACTGAAAAAAAATTCAATTAATATTATCCATGCCTTAATTTCATTTTAGTAATACCATCCTAAAAATGAAACAGATCCCTAAGTAGTATGCATTATTAATAAACATCAATTAATTAACATAATTATTAATAGGTCTGAATAAAATAAACTTCATGCAATTTATCAAGTAGCATTCAATTTTTTTAACTTATAATAGTTGACATATTTGAAACAAGATAAGTGACATTTACATTTTACTAACCGTTAGCTTTATGTTGATTTTTTTTTTAGGTCTCATTTTGTCACATACTTGGTCAGTCTAGAGGTTTAGTAAATAGCAGGTAGATTTTTATGTCAAACGGCATAGGTTGAAATGAGAAGTAAGATCATAATCAGCATGATTCTGAACAAAAGACTGAATGTTGTCACCACTGCTGCTTGTCTAGAGAGAGACCTGCTGATTAGAGCAAAACTAAAAGGACTGACCTAGGCATGGTTTACAAGTGTTGAAAGTTATTCAGGCTCTGTTTGATGCCGTTAGTGTTGTAGCTTCGTGTAGAGTTCCAGGGATTGTAACCCAGTTGATATACTTTAAGGTTCCAATAAGCCATGAAAGCACCAGAGGTGATAAACTGTTTTGTACTATTTTAAGTCTCACTAGATGCAAAGAATAAGTTTTACTTGAATTTTTACTTTTTATTTTATCTTGTGACCACAGTGAATATTAATGAAAGTAAATAACTCGCTTTAATATGTAAAGATAATTTTTAAGGGTAAGCAGTTAGTTATAAATTATTAAATTAGGTAATTTGATAACATTAATCATTATGGATTTACATGGCCACCATTAAATTTTATTTTTTATCCTTTTTTGATATCCTATGGATTTAACAATTTGGGAATTGCCCATGACGAAAAGTACGCAATAGAATTTTGGGTAAAGTGCAGAATCACCCACTGCTTGACTCGTTTCTAAGAACTGCACATACATATCCATGTACACATCGACCTATTTTCACTTCAAAAAAAAAATCCCAGAATTGCACAAAAATGGCACTGCGCACACCCTTTATCTATGTACACATCGACGTATTTTCACTTAAAAAGAAACAGGAAACTGACAAAAATCCAATTGTTTTTACCCTTGTAAAAAGCGGCAAACAAATAAGTGGGCGATTCTGCACTTTACAGATTACAGAGATTTTTTTTCAAAGAAAAGGCATCATTCATTATAGAAAATTATGTTTGAACAACCAACGAGATGAAACTATGCTTTAGCGATAACTCTGTAGCGAAATAGTGATGCATGCATCCATTCAGTTATGTTTAGCAATTTTTATATAAATTATAATAATGATCTGAAATATGTAGTTATTTACTCTTATACTTCCATTCAGTCATGTTTAGCCTTTTTATATAAATTATAATAATAAAAAAGTACTATATGAAATTAGTCTTTCATCTAAATTAAAACATCAATCTTAGTCGTCATTTACTATTATACTTCCTTTCTTGTGTTATGGTTGCCGCAATTATTTTTGGCAGCACTGGCATCAACAATAGTTTGGCGATATTTTATGGCCCTCAAAATCGAATAGTACCTATTTTTTAATAATAAATTAACCTATATTTTAATGAAATTTATCAATGTTACGATGTTTTAAAAAAAATCGTCGAAAAATTCTTAAATCTCAGAATTAAAAATTTTCTATAGAAGCTGATCGTAAAATCGCCAAACTGTTGATAAGACGCCAAATTTAGAACCGTTTAATAAAAAAATTCACATCCCCAAAGCGAAAAGTTGTTTAAAAATGAATTTCGAAATGCTTATGTTTCACTTCTTGCTTAGAAATTCGAGTATTCCATCATTTATATTAGAAATAGAAACAAATTATAAACCATGAACCCATTCAAAACATAACCATATGTGTCGGTGAAACGCCAAAAATATTCCTACAAAATGCTAATTCACATTTGAAATGGCAGTTGTAAAAACAGACAAATTTCAGATGATTAAAATTAAGGACTTTTAAGGACCAAAAACCGATTCCAAAAAATCTAAGGACTCTTAAGGACCGTACGAACCCTGTTATCGACAATGAGCCGAGCCATAAATTTGATACTTTGTAAACGTGATTTTTAGTGCATGTAAATTCAAGTTAGCAGACAAAACAATATATTAAACATATGGTAGTAAAAATTCACAAATAAGCATGTAGATGTAAAACTAACCGGTTAAACGTGATATATGAAAATAAATTTGTATTAAATTCAAGTTAGCACAGAAAAGATTATATTAAGCATAAGACAATATATAAGCATTTATAACGGAAATAAAAATTCATTTAAAAATATAAATTAGTATGAATGTATTGAAATTAACCAGTTAAATGTGATAAACGAAAAAAATTTGTCTTAAATTCAAATTAACACAGAAAACAATATATTCCTTACACCAGCAGTGGTTTGCTAATTTTGATGACCATGGTGATGCATCAAACTATTCTGCATCTTAGATAATCAATATTTTTTATTTCAATTTAATCATCTATTTATATCACACCTACCATCCTCTGAAAAATTGTTAAAGCATTAACAATATATTATCTCGTTAAAATTTTACGCCATAAAAATTTACCGTATTTTTCGCCATATAAGATGCACTTTTTCTCCCCAAAATCAGGGGGGAAGTGCCTGCGTCTTATACGGCAAATACAAAAGCCCACCATGGCCCTCCGCTGCCCCTCCAACTCTGCATACATACCTTACCGCAGGAATACTGTCCACTCCGTTCCCTTCCACCTCTTGGTGCCGTCTGAGACCAGGAAGCCCCGCTCTGCCTCGCACTGTATTTGGACGGTCTCTGCCTCACGCTGCGATTGGCTGAGCGAAGAGGCTCGTGCCTTCGCTCACTCCCGCGCTGGCTTTGTGCACTTTTTGGAGTCTCGTAAGCCAGCGCGGGAGAGGGTGAAGGCATGCATCTCTTCGCTCAGCCAATCGCAGTGCGGGAGCAAGCGGAGGCGCGGATAGCTGTGAGCTGTGATATATGTAGTATGGTATATCTGAATGAAATATATCATATTTCATACCACCCCATCAAGATGTCGAAGCAGAAGAGACTGGCATATAAAGTTGCTTTCAAGCTGGAAGTAATAAAATTTGCTAAGGAGCATGGAAACAGAGCAGCGGAGAGACACTTTGGGCCACCTCCAACTGAGAAAATGATAAGAGTGAAGGAAACAGGAGGATCAGCTCCAAAAGTTGGATAAAAGCAAGCACACCTTGCGCGGACCAACTGCAAAGTGGCCAGAGTTAGAGGTAGAAGTAAAGGAGTGGATCACACGTCACCGGCAAAATGGACTTTCTGTCTCAACAAAAAAGATAATCTATGAGGCCAAACGCATTGCTGTGGAGAAAGGCATTCAGGATTTCACCGGATCACCATCGTGGTGCTATAGATTTATGAAGAGATCTGGCCTTTCTATGCACACCAAAACCAGAATTGCACAAAAAATGCCAAAGGAATATGAATCAAAGATTCTGTCTTTTCATAAGTTTGTTATTGATGCAAGGAAGAAGAATAACTTTGAAATGAGCCAGATTGGGAACATGGATGAAGTCCCGCTAACGTTTGATGTGCCATCTAACAGAATCGTAGATAACAAAGGAGGCAAAAGCATAACCGTAAAAACCTCAGGGCATGAGAAAACCCACTACTCGGTTGTGCTGTCCTGCTGCGCAGATGGTACCAAACTGCCGCCAATGTTGATCTGTAAAAGGAAAACATTCCCAAAAGAAACAATTCCACAAGGAGTCATCGTGCACGTTCATGATAAAGGATGGATGGACGAAAATGGCATGAGGCTGTGGATTGACAAAGTGTGGCCCAAACGTCCTGGCGGGCTTCTGAAGAAATCTTCCTTGTTGGTGCTTGACCAGTTCAGAGCGCACATTACAGAAACTACTAAAAAGAACTTTAAGGAAGTTAAGACCCAAATAGCTGTGATTCCTGGTAGTCTTACCAGCCAGCTGCAACCTCTGTACATTTCTATTAACAAACCGTTCAAAGTTCTGATGCGAGAGGTGTGGAACACCTGGATGGCAGCTGGGAACCATGATCTGACTCCTACTGGACGGATGAAGAGGCCCACTATCACACAAGTGTGTGAATGGGTTAAAAGGTCATGGGACTCCATAAAGAAAGACACTGTTGTAAAATCATTCAAGAAGTGTGGCATTAGTAATGCCTTGGATGGAACAGAAGACGACGTCTTATTTGACACCAGTGAGGAAGAAAGTGATGACAATGACTGCGTGGATCTGTCCTTCCTCATTTCTGATAGCAGTGAAGAAGAGGAATTCTTGGGGTTAGAATAAAAACATGACAGCCTTATTATTGTTACTTTCACTGTTTGCTGACTGTTTATGAGAGTAAAGACAGCTCTTAGTATGTTACATGGTTGACATAAAATTTTTCTTAAACTGCTGTTAACTTTATACAGTTGATATAAAATATTTTACTACAGAATTTGGTTCATAATCTTTTTTTTTTTTTTTTTCTAGATTTGCCTCCTTTAAAATTGGGTGCATCTTATACGGCGAAAAATACGGTATTTATTCTCATAATTTTAGATGACAATAACCAACAATAAAAATAAAAGCATTACTTATTTAAAATGCACATTTTTGCGGCCTACGGAAACAAGTTATTTTAGAGGTTGGAAACCTCATGGTTCTTAGAGCTGTTAATAATTAAGAACAAAACGTGAACAGCCGTGTTACAAATTAGCATTCACCTCTTCCGCCGTATTGTCTTCCTTTCATCCCAAACTGAGAACTGGCCTCTATCTACGAAAATATTTCTATCTATTTTTTATTAAAAAATTCAGAAAAATAATAATAAATAAGAGAAGAATAATATAAACCTGCAAATGCGAACAACGACAATGATAATTCAACTAAATGAACGCAAGAGGAATGGTTGCAAACTTCAAACAAGCGAATACGATAAATATGCTGGATTACCAGGTTTTGAACTATTATCGCCAAAGTTGGCGATGTTTACATTTACTGGGTTCTCTGAAGTGCTTCCGCAATTCAATTCAGTGAGCAAACAGTTCTGATCCGATCCCACAAAAGAGCAGTTTTGCAAATTTCTAATGTAGAAGCTGTTTTAATAATGAAATAGCATTATTTTACTAAAAATTTTTTGAATCTTCAGAATAGCTCCACAGCTTAACAGATGAATTATAAATACTTGTTTTACATAAAAATAGTCTGTATGTTTTCAACTAAGGAAAGGGAACGAATCCAAATCCAACTCTCAGAAAAACCAATCACCTTACACTTCAGAACGAAGTTTCAGGTTGATATTTATATACCAAAAGTTAACACAAAATACAAATGGTAAGTATTTTGCTGACAACTTTTGGATTGCTTGATTGATAAATCTAACAAATGTTTACTGGTTTTTGTTCATTATTTTTTTGGATCTCTTAATAAATATTTTTTTTGGTACAACTCTAATACAGTCAAAAGTCGTTAATTCGGACACCCATAATACGGAATGATCTATAATCCGGACCTCAAAGCTAAAAATTTTCTGCGCATGCGGCGCGTTGGCACATGCGCACAGGCGTTTTACGCGTGCATGTAAGACCTTGACTACTGCGCATATGCGTGTGCGCAAGTGCAGAATACGTTTTCGCCTGCGCGTTTAATGTATAACGGACGGTGTAAGCTAAAATTATCTAATTATCTATTTCAGTTAATGTTAATCATTGCATAATCTTCAAATTGGATCCCGCATATTATTTTTGGCAGACTGTAAGAGCAATTTTATAAAAGTAAACATGAACTTTCGATTATGTCAAATAGAATTTCCGATGCTGGAACTTCCAAAGGATCTACAAAACGAAAGTATGGTTCGATGTCCAACAAACAAAAAGTTTAATTGCTGCAAAAAATGGACAAAGACATGAAGAATGTGACAGAGAGGTTAGTGAAAACGAAAAAATTTCGATTGACAAGTTAGTCGGTATTCTCGGCACAGCAATTAACGGGGCTTGAACAGGGGAACTTTGTAACTGAACAAGAAATTATGTCTGTTTTAGAATTAAAGACTTTTGACTTTTTAAAACGAAGCAACTTAAACAACTTACATTGAAAGAAATGTTTAATAAAGTAAACAAATAAATATTAAGCTTTTTTTTTTTTTTTTGTAAATTTTGATACCCTTTAGATCATAATTGTTCTTTATTTCATAAATTACGGTTTCATATTTTTAATTTTAGAATTTCTGCATGCCATCTTACGAGATTTAAACTGATGATCTATAATCCAGAAAAATCGATAATCCGGAATCGCCGAAGTCCCGACGAGTCCGGATTAACGACTTTTGACTGTATATGCCTTAATTTCACCAAATGTGGCGATATGTGTTCTGCGCTGGTTTTTGGCACGATTGCATGTTCTATGGCAACCTTGTTGACGTTGAAAAATCTTTCGCTGGAGCTCGTTGATTCGCCTCTGTGTCTGAGAAGATGGGAGGGAAAGATAAAATGGTAGTTGTTGAATTGAAGTTCGGCAAAAGGAAATATCATTGTGGCTATCCTGTTGAGGGGTAGTGGGTATTTGGAAGTGTGGAAAGAGGGTCTGGGAGATTATTTTTAATGGCAGTGCATGACAGAAGTAGGGATTTGTGATTTTATTTATTTGTGAACCATAGTATAAATTTTCTGGATAGTGTGTCTGGCTGTCATGTAAATACGATAGTGATTACGTGGCGGCATGTTAAAGGCGGTATGAAATTTATATTTCTGCTATTCGAAAAGCCATTAATTCATGGTAAGTACATTTTATTTTATCCTTGTTCTTATTTTGTAGAATATTAGGTTGATCTTTACATTATGGTAACTTGGCGATTTTTTGGCGAAAATTTGGCAACCAACTCTTCTACAGCAACCCTCTATTTTTTCCCCCCGCCGCCATTTTGTCTTCACGAAGTAAAGACATGTTTCTTTTCTTTTTATCTACTGAACACTTCTTCCAACAATCTAGTAGCCGAATTACACTTATGCTAGAAATTTTATCAAACAAAACTGCTTAATCATGACAAATATTCACTGCAAAATTGGGAAAAAGTGCACAATACCATACTCCTTGCGCGTTTTTCAAATAACACATACACATAAACCAAGTACACGGCGACTTATTTTTACTTAAAAAAACATCCCAGAATTGCACAAAAATGGCATTGCGCACACTCTTCACTATATCCATGTACACTGCTTTTTTCTCATAAATTAGAAAAATTTCACGAAAATACATGACAATTTTCTCAATCTTTAAACCCGGTAAAAAGAACATATATGAAATTACCTGACCGCGAAAAAGTATTTACCCTTTCCAAATATGAACATTTCCACATATAAAATAAATAAAATATCCAAAAACTTTTACCTCTAAATCATCTATTACATTATACACGTCACCAACGAATTCATACCACAAGCATTACAAATACTTAGTATCAAATATTTAAATTATTTCCATGCACGTTTATTTCAACTTAAACATATACCAAATTCCTACAAACATAAAATTCACAAAATAACTCTCATTTCATTAAAATATAATTAAATTCAAAAACACTACTTAAAATATAAATGAGCACATACATTAAATTAATAAAAATTACCTTACAATCCTAATTACTTTAAACTAAATCATTGCTAATAACAATTTTCCCAATAATACCAAATTCCTTTCCACCTTACATTTAGAACAATGCATAAAAATAATATCCTCAAATAATTAAAAATACTAACTTACCTAATCTTCTTCAGAATCTTGATTACGTGGCGGATACACATTTCTAATTCATTCAATAAAATTATTTAAAGATTTTTTCTGCGAATTTTTCCCCCATACTTCCTCCGCTAAATAAAAAGCAAACTTCTCTTCATCACAATGCCTAAATACCCATTTCGAATTCACTTTAGTTAGTCCATGGGATACAAAAATTAAACAACACTGTTTCACACAACACAGAATAAAGCTAAATACAAAATTTCCACATTTTTTCCCGATTTCCCCCCTTTTCCGATTGAAGAACCGTAATTCGTCCATTAATATCACATGACATATCCCATGATCTCTCATTTTCCTCACGCAAAATAATGCGTAATCGGAACTGAGTACTGCTCACATTATTACCAAAGTCCCAGGTAGTAACCTTTATCGCCTCCAAAATGTCGCCAAACTACCAGTTACCATATTGTAAAGATCAACCGAATATTATGTTCATTGGTTCTTTAGTATGAATTTCTGTTATTATTGTTGTTTTTTTTTAATTGTTTGAAGTTTATTTTAGTTTATTTTGTTGTTTAGTGTCTAGACTGTGCAATTCGTAGATGTTTTTTATAGTTGAAACAGAACGCTGTGTACATAGTATTATTTGAAATTTATTGTTATTTTATTAAAGCGAGGAGTGCGTAGATCGTAGATTCCTTCTTTGCCTAAATTGTGCAACTCGTAGAATTTTTTTTAAGTTTAAACAGGATGCATTGTACATGGTATTCTTTGAAATTTATTGTTATGTTAATTTATTAAAGCGAGGTGTGCGTAGTTTGTAGATTCGTTTGTTGCCTACATTGTGCCATTCGTAGATTTTTTTTTTAGTTAAAACATGTCTCTGTGTACATGGATTCTTGTCAAATATTTTTGGTTAGAAACTTTACGTTTTTGCTATCTAAATTTTTTGTTTTGGGATTTTTAGCTAAATTGTATGTTGAAAATGTAGTTTTTGCATGTGCAAAAACTGCATTTTTGAAGACATTTTAGGCTAAAAGTTCGAAATGTAGACAAAAAATTTAGATAGTAATTTGGCAGCGTGAAGTTTCTCGCCAAAAATATTTGGCGACTTGAGGGCGCACATCATAGTTCCTTTTTTTTTATATTATTCAAGTTTAAACTTGTATATATTTATATATTTTTTATATCTAACAAATATTCATCTTCATATATTATTATATTCTAGAAAAAAAGGACAAAAATCATCCATACAATATTTTAAAACAAAATTTTGTGTACCTTGTAACACAATATATATGCAAGTATACTACTGAAAACTTTTGATTTTATCAAAAATGCTTATTAATTCATTTGCAAAAAGTACTCAGGGAAAAGTGCAGAATCACTCACTGCTTAGCGTGTTTTTAAGAACTGAACAAACTCATTATCCACATACACATCAACCTATGTTCACTTAAAAGTCAGAGAAAATTGACAAAAATCCAATTCCTCTAACTCTTATAAAAAGCACCAAATAAGTGGGCGATTCTGCACTTTACCCAAAGCACTCATTACATGTTTTATATAGTTACCTGTATGTTTTCAACTAAGGAAAAGGATCAATCCAAATCCAACCCTCGGAAAACAAATCATCTTACACTTCAGAATGAAGTTTCAGGCTGATATTCATATACCAAAAGTTAACGCAAAATGCAAATTGTAAGTATCCTGCTGACTACTTCTGAATTCAATGGATATTCATATAAAAAATACATGCAATTTTATTTCAAATGTTAATACTTCTTTATTATTACAGACCCCTTACGTTATTGGCCCAAAGAAGTCTATGATCAATTGATTACATCAAATCTCCACTAATATAATCATACCAATATATAATACTTCCACACATTAAACAAAAATTACCATATTTATTAAATTAAAAAAATATATCGCCAAAACAGTAGTCGCCATGTTACGCAAAGCACCCGGGACAGAAATCAGTATATTCCAAATTAACATTTCGATCCAATTAAAAATTTACAAAAGGTAAAATCCTAGTACTCGGTGCAGCCTTAGCGCGATTTTGAAAATTATCGCCAAAACCAAAATGACCCGTTTAACTACTCATCGTATATATCCCGTTTACTGCTCACCATAAAGTCGCCAAAACACTTGTGCACCGGATACTATGATTAACCTAATGCGGAATAAAGAAGTCATCTTACAAAGACACAAACGAACTATACACTTGAAAATAAAGGCCAATTCAAAATATTCATTCAATCAGAACTTTTAGGGTTAATGTGGCAGCTGGCCACGTGTAAAAAAAAAAAAAAAAAAAAAAAAAAACCAGCTTGGTTTAACACCTTATACAATTAATTGCTTTATTTGAAGTACAGCGTATAACTCACAAGAAAGTGAAACACTATTATAAAATACTTACAAGGAATCAAATGTAATAATACTGAAATCATATACATTTCATACTTACACATTTCTACCACGTTAGCACAAACGACTTCTTTTTGAAATACCATCACTAACTAATGCCATACCATAGAGGTAAATTGCTAAACATTCTCAAGTTATTTTTTTCTTTTTGTTTTTTTTCAAAGCACTCTTTTATTTTATTTATTTATTTATTTTTTATGAAATGCTTCTAAAATTTCCAAAGCTCTTTTTCTTTCAAAAAAGTAAATAAAATGTTTCTATATGTGTTTACATAACAATAGATTGTGAAAATAAAGACAAATATCCATACGCGATTTTTAATGCTTGTGACGACATTGTTTGCAATACTGAAAAGTCGTCCGTAAACATTTCGTGTTGCGATTTTCTATTTGAATAAATGGCAACAGTAAAAGAAGAAAATAAACATTAGAATTTGTTTTCAAAGAAGAAATTCGTTATCATTTTATTCTGTTCTCTTGTCAGTAAATTTATTTAAAGAGAGGTGTTCTCTATAGTATACTGTTAAAACATTAGACCTAAAAACTGGTGATGGCATTCGTAACTGATTGATAGCGATTAAATGTCTACAAATGAGAAATTGCTTTGCACAGATTCGGAATTGCCAGAGTAAATTTAAAACTTCCTCGTTTTTGCAAACTTGACCCCAAAATAGGGTTTCTTTAGATGGAAACAGAATTTCGCAACACTCCAACGCTGATAAAACGAAATATGATTATGTCGTCAGTTTGATCAAAGCAAGAGCATTTTCACAAGTCGCTGATATCCTTGTCAAACCACCAGATGATGGCAAATGTCCGGTCTTTAAAAAGAGGCTTATGGAAATTTTTACCGATTTTGAATCACAGAAAACTCAGAAGCTTCTGATTGAATTGGAATTGGATAACAGGAACCATCCAGCGAAATGGGCAACTTGGTGATGGAGCAGATGCCGGATGAATTTTTTGAAAACTTTGTGGATGTAGCGACTATTGCTTAATATGAGGAGCATTTTTCGGTAAGGCCCGTCTACACATAGCGATTTCCTTCGCGGACTTAGCTGGCCGACAATATCTGAAATAGCTCGCCTGTCCAAACGGAACGATTTTTTCGTTAGTATAGGAATTCACTGTGAAAGGAAGTGTTCCCGCCCTCTCCAGCGTCACACTGTCTACGATTTGTAAACAAAGCTTACAGTGTTGTCAAATAGTCAAAATAATGGATGACTATTTTACTTTAAATTGCTACTATAGATACAACTACAATTTTGAACTTAGCTACTGCTACAGAAGGGAGAAAAAAAATAAAAGAAAATGCGTTTGGACCAGAAATTGGGTCAAACGACGAGAAATTCATGGCGCCTTCGTAATACTCTGCTTCGGGAGTTGCGTATTGAAGACACGGTACAATTCGGAAAGTATTTACAGATGATGCCGCGTGATTTTGATTTTTTCCTAAATTTAGTTTGCAGCAAAATTTTTTTTAAATATGCTTTTCCTTTGTGTAATGAGTACACAAATTACTCCTTTTTTATTTTATTTATTTATTTTTAAATTTCAACTTCTGGCACTCCCATTTGAGCACTTAAATCTTGAAATAATAAAATAACCCTGTTTCAGAAAAAATAAGTAACTACTGTGCTTTAAATCAAAGCGTTTATTAATAAATAAATAAACAATAATGTCATCAATATAAAACCAGTATGAGTAAAAAGTAGTGTGTATTGTGTGTATTTAATTATGGCAAAGCACACGAGGGCTATCCGTAAAAAGTAGTAATAAAGAATAAAGATTACTACATTACAATGCAACAGTGTAATTTCAGTTCAAAAATTTCAAAATAAGAAATATCATAAAGGTGAAAAGTCTTAATTAGCATATTTATTGAACATTAAAAAACTAATATCAGCATAATTAAATAACTAATACAGTCTGATAACTATGCTCATATGACTCTATCAGTTAATCACATAATAAAATTTAGCAATAAATTAGGTTGTAATTTGTTTTCGCAAAATGCAATTCACACAAAACTGAGTTTGTGACTTATGACTTTCTCTTGAGCTGGTATGCAACTACTAACACGTGCCAACGAAAATAAAAAGAAAGGCGTCAAAATTCAATAAACACCGCATTCATAGGCGAAAAAATAAAAAGTGACTTTTAAGTCATGCAATTCGAATTTAGTGATAGGGAAACGAAATTAAAATGTCCTTGCAGGCGCAGAAAGTCCAAAATTTAGGTGAGGGATGGAACCCGCGATCTCGATGTACGAAGAAAAACCTGCTGTACTCTTTACCACTGGCTATAATCGCTCGCGTCGGAGGTGTAGGAAAAGCTATGAACTTCGTACGTGATTAACTTCCATTTTCTGCGAAGTCAATGGGTCTCTGTGCTACTTTAAATCTGCCAATATTTTCATTTAGTACCCATGACATGGCATCATTAATAGTTCTGGGAACTTTTCTTGGGGAAGTTAAAATAATTTTCACCCGGAATAGAAAATATTTGAATATATAATCTAATGGGGGAAGTCAATGCTTACCAAAATAAGAGAATCTCTTAATTTTTATTTTTAAAATTTACATTACTCGTGTCTCACAACACAACATTTTCTCTGCAGAAATCTATTTGTTGAAAAGTTTCGCTCCAATGAAATGCAGCCATGTTTATTATTCCAAATGAGGAGAAAAGCACGTGATTACTCATAGCAATCTTATTGGCTAGAGACTCCGATTTTATCGTACGCTGGTGAGCAGTAGTGAGCAGTGAATACCAGTTCTGAAATCGCGGCAGAGAACATGACAATTCGCACTATTGTTTTTCCTTATGCTGTACATAACTGTATATATCTTATTACTGTATTATTTTATGTATCTACTGTTAGTATGATTAATTGTATTAAAGTGTATTGCGTAAAGGCATATCCTTATTCCTTCGATCATGTCATATAATTGATTATGCGCGCACTTAATCTTCAAATTCGGCCTAAGGCTCCTCTAGGTATATAGGAGCCTTAGTTCGGCCTGCAGAGCAGGTGGTGTTTCCTTCAGACTGGTTATGTGTACCCCGCATCAAAGACTTTACTACCCTGTGAACTGTTCCTGCTAAATCTTTGACACTATTAGGACTTCGCATGTGTTCGAAAATCGGCAAATTACTACACCGGGCTAGCGATCACACGCGGGAACCCTTTTGCGAAAGATTCAAGTTTGCCTGAGCCGAGAACATGACCGATTTCTGGAGCATGCACAGATCCTTAAAATTGTTTCTCTACGAGAAAATCGCTTCGTGTAGACCGGCTTGTACCAGGACCAGACTCAGAAATGTATGTATATACAATGGCTCACAAAAATAATCGGTTACTTTGATTTTTTTGTATTCTTTAATGAATCTAAAAACTAAAATAAATTAAAACAAAAAGAAAGGCTTTTATTTTATTATATTTAAATTCGTCATTTTTTATAGTAAATACATTTTCGAAAAGATGAAAAGTAAATCAAAATCAATATTGTTGCGTGCGTACAGTCGGTCACAAAAGTATTCGAACACCGGTACCCTATCAGAAAATGACAAGATGGCGTTTTTTTTCTCTTTCTCTCTGTGTGTCGTGTTATTCCATCCTAGGTTTTCTTCTCCCCCCCATCTTGGAAAAAACTGGAAAAAATTGGTTACGATCTCTTTTTGAATGGGGAGATGCCATTTTGAGAAAAAGCTGACGACCCTATCTTGGAGAATGAACATGACCGCTCTACACACCCTTTTACTCTCTCTCTTTCTCTGAATTGGGAAGCTATTTTGGGAAAAAAGCAGACGACCCTATCTTGGAGAATGGAAATGAACGCCTCTCCCTCTCTCTTTGAAATGGGAAGCCATTTTGGGACCCTCTATTCTTGGGGAGGGAGAAAACTGAAGTCTGCATTTCGCTGTCTCTGAATGCGGAAAGCCCTTTTGGGAAAAGCGGACCCTCTTCTTCTGATCTTGCAGAACTGGAAATGAACGCTCTACACGATCTCTCTTTGAATTCAGAAGGTATTTTGGGACCTTCTAATGTTGGAAAACTGAAATGGACGCTCTACGCATTTTCTCTCTCTCTCTCTCTCTCTTTCTCTGAAATGGGTAGTCATTTGAACTCCCTAACTTTGGAAAAAAACAGAAATGAACGCTCTACACCATCTCTCTTTGAAAATGGGGGGGGTGTCATTTTGAGACCTCCCTCCCCTAAACTTGAAAAAAAACTGAAATGAACGCTCTACACTTTCTCTCTTTGGACATGGGTAGCCCTTTGGGGACCCTCTCCTCTTGGTAGGAAAAAAAAAGAACTGAAGTGAAGGCTCTACACAATCTCTCTTGGAATGGGATCCATATTTCGGGAAACGTGGATCACCTCATGCTGGAAAACTGAAGTGAACCACCCAGATTGGACTCTATATAATATTTTTTTTAATTGACATCATGACCCTCCTCCAATTTGTTATTAAAAATTTTTTTCGATTCTACCTCCATGATTTCTGGACCCGTTGGAACTTGTGAACCCGGCTGTGATTCTACCTCCATGATTTCTGGACCCGTTGGAACTTGTTTACCCGGCTGACATTCTACCTCTACAATGTCGGGACTTTTTGAAGCTTGTGGACCCGTCTGACATTCTACCTCTACGATGTCGGGACAGGTTGGAGGAGGAGAAGAAGATACTGGAAGAGGTTCTGTCTGTGAGGAATCCAAAAGAGGCTGCCTGTTTGAACAAGTCGGGGAAGAAGAAGAAGAAGAAGAAGCTTCTGGATTCTGAAGCGGATCTTGCACGCCAGGTAGGTTCCGGTAAGTCGACCGTTTTTTAAGAGGTAATTTCTTTTCTTCCTCCTCATCTTCAATCGTGATGACTTCAATTTCATTCCGTTGCCGGGTCGATTTTGTTTCGGGCCATGACGACGGTTTGGTCCAGCTCCTCTTATCATCTAAGGAAGGGATGGGTAAAGGTGGCGGAGGGTTTTCTTCTTCTTTTTCTTGAAACATCATCGGCGATTGGAAAGAAATCTCCTCTTTCAATTGTTTCCAAAGCGAGTACGAGCACCGATCGACGAGAAAGAGACTCTTCTGGGTTGTGACGATGAGATATTGCGTTTTCGGGGGAACGACATAGTTTTGAAAAGGTCTTAGAATATATTTCTTATATTTCATCCTGTCGCTGACTTTAAAACTTCTTTCCTTCAGATTGGGGGACGATGATTCGTAATAGGCGAGAGGAGCGGCTGTGGTTTGAACAATATGAACTTCGTCCTCAGCCGTCGTTCTCACTCCAAACGTAAAATATCGTTTCGTGAGAAAAATATTCTTCCACCGAAAACTCGTGCGCGGATCCGTATATCCCCGGTCTGTTTGAATGGGCCGTCTTAAAGCTCGATCCATCCGATTCCAAGAGAAGGGAGATTCCTCTTTCGTTTGTTGCGATTCGAATAAATTTCTGTATATATTCTGAACGAGCAGGTTGGAGGATTCGACATCTTGGTTGAAAGAAACGATCGCTTGATGAGGTGGTAAATGCGGAATAAATGTCGCACAATAACACGCCAAAAAAATTTTCAAGTTGGAGATTTGCTTTAGCGTCTTCAAATCCTCCCCGTTCGAAATCCGTTGAGTTGGAAAAACGTCTAATAGCGACATGGCTCCCAATGGAAAAGAAATGATCTCGCCCAGTACTCTCGTCTTTTTATATATCTATATAGACACACACAGACACACATAGAGGCTCTATGACGTCCGTTTTATTTGTTTTTTTTTTTGTTTCTCTCTCTCTCTCTTCTTTCCAAGAAATCTTATCTCCATGACCTCTTTTTCTTTTCTTAAAAAGATGAATGTGTGTGGGAATGAGGAAGTGAAAGTAATAATTTAATAAACAAAAAATTATCCAACCATAACCTTCTTTTTTTTTCAAAGTCACCCTTTCCAATCCAAGGACGTCCAGAGATAGAGGAAGCAGGGAGAGAGGAGGAGGAAGGAAGGGAAGGTCACACTCTCTTTCTCTCTATAAATAAAAGGGGAGAGCCCCAAAGTCGTATTTTTGTCCAAGTGGATCATGAGGAGGCATCCCCAGCTCACTACGTGTATTCCTTTCAAATATAAATATGTTGATCTTTCCTTTTATATCATCCAAGGAGTCGTTTACCTGAAAGCCTCCGATTTTTCAAAATGTGCGGGTTATTATACCGTGGGGAGTTATCAAAAGATGCGGGACGAATTTTTGTCCGACGAAAACGTGTTGATGGCTCGTGACATTCCACCTTTGGATGCACAAATTTTGTTAATGAAACGAGCCAAATATTTTTACACGTCCCACTTTCTAACCGTCTCGCAAATGAATAGGATTATGGATCGTCTTGAGAAGACAAAAGGGATTCTCGTTCATTCTAGTGAATGGTTGCATAAATGTTTGCACGAACCTCTCTCGATCGAGAAGACTGGGAAGAATACCTATTATATTCTTCTCGAGGACTGTCCTCGTTCGTCTCATCTTAGAGAAGCTACGACTTTTGAAAAAATCCTCGAGCAAGAAAAAATAGAATGGTGGAACAACTACCCCATCCCTCTCCCCGAGCATCAAGAGGAGCCTGTTCAGAAGAAAAAGAAAAAACCTTTCCGAAAGCCTATCCTCATCCTCCTCGATAATGATGGGGATGAGGAGAAACCTGTTCAGATTCCTCTCCGTTTGTCAAAACCCGTCGAGGATGAAAATCCTCTCCCTTCCTCAAAACCCCTTGAGGAAGAGAGACCCCTCGAGAAGGAGAAATCTCTCCCGTTGTCAAACCTCCTCGAAGATGAAAAACCTCTCCATTTATCAAGACCCCTCGAGAAGGAGGGACCTCTTCCTTTATCAAACCCCCTCGAAGATGAAAAACCTCTCCATTTATCAAGACCCCTCGAAAATGAGGGACCTCTCGATTTGTCAAAACCCCTCGAGGATAAGGGAACCAAAACTTCTCTCTCTTTCGAAAATGAGGGACCTCTCGATTTGTCAAAACCCCTCGAGAATAAGGGAACCAAAACTTCTCTCTCTTTCGAAGAGGAGGGACCTCTCAATTTGTCAAAACCCCTCAAGAATAAGGGAACCGAAAATCCTCTCCCTTTCTCAAGACTTCTCGAGGAGGAGGAGGAGGAGGAGAGACCGCTCCATGTCTCAAGACAGGACCCCCCTCTATCTCTTGAGGATCCGAGGGAAACGATTCCTATTGAAAAACCATCTATCGACGATCCCCAGAAAAGGTCTTCGGAGGAGATTAGACTTCCATGTAGAAAACGAATCTGCCACAATCATCATCATCATCATCATAATAATAATAATAATAATAATAATAATATACCCCCTTCTCAACAACAGAATCCTACAACATTTGCAGATAAATGCATTCAAACCAATCCCTTTATAGTAACCCTTTTGATTGGAGAACCCGTGCATTAGCCTCGAAAAATAAAATGAGATTCTAGACTGTTTCTATGACCAGAATGTTAAGCCAATAGATAGGTCTAGCTCAGAATTTTTCTTTTTAAAAGAAAATAAATAAATAATCCAAAGACTATTCGTAAATATAAATGGTAAAGTCTCGAGTCGGCTGGAAAAAAATTTTCAGAGCTGAGAAAAATTCTACAACTCAAAAAAAAAAAAAAAAAAAAAAAAAAAAAAAAAAACTTTTTGTTAATTTTTATCATGTCTTAGACATGATAAAAATTAACGACCCCCCTTTCCTTTTCTTCTGGGAATGTTGTCTCACTCTTTTGAAAAACAAATCGTGATTCATTCATGGAATGATTGCCATTAGCGAAAGGATGAGTCATGGTCTATTTTTAGAAAGGGTGAGACATCCTTCCCAGACAAAAAGGGAGGGTCATTAATTTTTTATCATGTCTAAGACATGATAAAAATTAACCAAAAGTTTTTTTTTTTTTTTTCATTAGAGAATTTTTATCTCAGCTCTGAGAATTTTTTTTTTCTCCCAGCCGATTCGATACTTTACCATTTTATTAAGAATGATTTCTCCCTGATCTATTATTTCAAAATTCCAAGTTTCGCTTCAGAACCATCTGTGCTGTTGAAGAAGTAACATGATATATGTATTTTGTTTTAATGAGTTCTGTCAAGATTGAATTGTGCAGGATCGACCTTGCGAATTTCTTCTCTGTGTCTTTAAATAATAATGATACCGAACTGCTTTTTGTAGAGCGCAATGGAAAAAACCTTTTGTATGGTTAGGACAATTCATGTGTTCGATCCCATTGTATTTGAGAATCTCTTGCGTCGATCCCGAAATGCAATAAATGGATCTTTGCAACCATTTCTCTAAAAACTGCCGTTTCATTTCTCCTCGCACCCAAATCATGGAAAAAGGTTCCGTCAACATCGTTAACACCCATGGAAAATAACTGTACGGAATTTCTCCTTCGTACCACGACAAGCCGTGATAATAATCACTCGCCCACACAGCGGTTCGTTTTTCTTTCTCGGTGAGCATTTGCCATGGAAACGGGGGTTTAAAAATAAATACCCCTCGAGAAGTACCGTCCAATGTGACGTAAGCCAATTCTTTCACAATAAAGGCTCCTTGAGAATCGTAGAAACCTTCAAAGTCGAGCACGAGTTTCATGTTTTTTATTTCTTTTTCTTTCCAAGGTGACCTTTATTATTATTATGATGGATGTGTATTGAGATACGCACGATATTATTCAAAAAACAAATATATATACGAATGTGACCTTTCCCAGAATTCATACGACCTGTCACGTGCAACCTTCTCTCTCTATATATATATAAAAGAGGAGACGGCGAGAGAACGCTATCCATTTTTTCCTTCAGGACACACAGCGAGAGAGAGAGAATTTTGCTTTCTTTTTTTCCTCAATTGAAGAAGATGGACATTTTGAGTACCAAACCTCTCAAAGATTCCTACATTGTTCTGGACATGGAATACTTTCACTGTTATGATCCAAAGACGGGAGATATATGTTTCATCTTGAAAGAACTGGGCTACATCACTTGCGATTTAACCTTATGCGGATCCATGATTTTTCTCCCTCCTGTCCATTACGATGACTTATCGTCCCGCAATCAAGCTGTGGTCAACCAGACTACAAATAACCGACACGGCCTTCAATCGACCGAGGGTCGTCTTTCCTACGAGCATCTTCCTACGATCCTGAAAATACTGACCGAAAATGTGGAGGTGATCTACGTCAATGGATACGATAAAGCCGAATTTTTCAGCAAGCTCTGCCAGCGATCCGTTTATGAGTTTTACATCCCAGGGAAAACCGAGTGGCGGAACAAGTCGAAATGCACGCTACACCAATATTTCCAAAAGATGATTCATTGTGCCGAGAACAAGGTGAGAAATTTTCGATACCATTTGATGGAGGGTAGTTACGTTTTCCGGAAATTACATTGTTACCCCTCCGAGAGCAAAGCTGTCGAAGAGGAGGCGGAAGAATCTCCCCAGGAGAACTCGTGCGACGATGAGGAGGAGGAGGAGGAGGAGGATGAACTTTCTAATAATAATAATAATAAATGTCTAAGTTGGGATGCTTTAGAGACCCAAGAATATTGGTCTCAACCCTTATCTCACCTAGACCTGAAAGAGGATCCTCAAGTGTACTCTTTGTGGTCCTCTTCTAAAATTTGGTCTTGGAGAGAACCCTTGAATGTTCATGAATGAAATGGTATGTAAATCCCTAGAGAAAAAAAATAGAAAAAAAAGTTCCCTTTTTTTTGTAATATGTTGATTTCTTTCCAATCCCATTTCTTTTCTATAACTCCAGCCCAATCGACGAGAAGAAGACGAATTTTCCAAGTTACACAAGACGAATCTTCCAAGTTACACAAGACGTAGAAAGATTTCACAAGGATTTATAAATCACACTCTCCCACATGATATATGTATAGAGAGAAAACGACCCTCTGTTCTCTAGCCAATACGTCAAGACTTCCCTAAACTAAGAGAGACCATGAGTACCGAGGAAACCTTAGCAGAGCAAGTGGAAAGACTTTCAAAGAGATTAGAAGAGTTAAGACGGGATAGATTTACAGTTCCGCCGACTAAAGAGGAAACTATCATCGATTTCAACAAACCGCTGTACTTTCATCCCCTACCCCAAAGAATGAGACGAGTGGACTCGCCGTTGAACAGTTCCAATGAGAAACAAAATGTCACTTATTTGAATAGCCAATTTCAACACATGAATATTTCATAAGTATTTTTTTGTTTTTTTCCCTAAACCGTAGGGAGATCGGATCAGTAGTATTTCCCTTTTCATCGTCGAAAAAGATTGGGAGGAAAAATCTTTCTCAGCTCTCTCAGAAAAATATTTCAGCCTTAAAAAAAAAAACTTTTTGTTAATTTTTATCATGTCTTAGACATGATAAAAATTAACTCTACCCCTCTTTTGTCTGGGAATGTTGTCTCACACTTTCTAAAAATAGACCATCACTCCTCCTTTCTTAAAGAATAGAATTCCAAGAATGGGATCTGGTCTATTTTTAGAAACGGTGAGACCCTATTCCCAGACAAAAGGCGGGTAGAGTTAATTTTTATCATGTCTAAAGTTCAGGGTCCATCCATCTTCTTATGTGAAACGGTGACCCTGACAAGATCGAGATAAACAAGTCCTGTGAGTTGTTTTGTAATCTCGACGCGATCCAAGAAAGGCTTTTTATTTTTTATTTTTTTTTTTTTGAAATAGGCGGGGTGTGGGGAGAGAAAATATTCTCACGACCCTCAGATATCTTTTCATAAATATATTTTTTATCAAAGTGTTTCTTTCATTCCGATCCTTTTAAGAGGTTGGAATGACCCTGACATTTAGATGGGGTCGCGATCCCGACAGATGTCGCGCGAGTATAAAAGTGTGTGTCCTCCGCGAGATTTCTTCATAGAACAGAAGAAGACGTGAACTGAGCTGGTAAGTCCCTTTGGTCCTATGAATATAGTTATCTATAAACTCCATTTGATTCTTAGTTTTTTTTAATAATGATAATAATCATAACTTCATTTAAAAAGACCTTTGAAACTTCTTAACCCTTTGAAAAGAAAAATGTCTCTTTCAAGACGACGACTCTAAAACGTTTTATTGTTTTTTTCCCCCTTTCTAGATCTTCCCTGTTATACATATATACCTTTTCGATTCTCTTTTTTGCTCCTGTTTGTGGAAGACATCACCGTATTCATCGCCATGGCGTGTTCAGAAAACTTTATCGTGCTCGATCTAGAGGGTTTCCAGTCCTACAACCACAAGAAGGGTGAATTTACCTACGTTTTAAAAGAATTGGGCTATGCGACAAAAGATTTTTTGACCGTGGGATCGTTGACGTTTACTCCTCCTCACCCCTTCCACCAACTGAGTGAAAAAAACCAAAAGACAAATGCCTGGCTGACAAGAAACCGGCACGGACTTCGTTGGAACGAGGGTCATATTCCCTAGAACCATTTAGGACGCATTCTCCAATCGCTCACTCACAGCTTCTCCACGATTTATGTGGTGGGATGCCAGAAAGCTAAATTCTTTGCTAAAGCCTTGGATTATCAAAAACCCGTGACGGAAATTTATGTGCCAGATGGAATCATTTGGAAGTATCGGGAAAAAATGTGCCCGACATCATCAAAGGATGAAATATTTCCATTGTGCCGAAAACAAAGTGCGCAACTATCGATGGCATATTATGGAAGGAGATTTTCATATCAATCACGTCTATCCAGACGGAACGGAGAAAGAGGAGAGGATTCAGGAGGAAGCAGACAATCCTCTGCAAGCTTTTGATAAGGCCTACGATCAGTTAGAGAAGGATCCGTCCCCAAAAGCGTACGATAACCTCATCCAGAAATGGGATAATCTGTCCTGTTTCCAAGTGATGGAACATCCGGATGAGCATACGCCTTTAAACTTGATGGTCTCTTCTTCTTTGTCGTCAACTCCCTCCAATAACTCGAGGAAGACGGAGGGTTGGGGAGACATACCTGAAAATATTCCCCATTACGATCCAGCAGCCTGTTGGGACGAACCTTCCAAAGAATCTCATGAGACCCCCAAAATATCTTCAGAGGATCCAAAGACAAAATCCACTGAGAGTTGGGATAATGAACGGACGACTCATGCTCTAAAATCCACTAAGACTATGTCCACTGAGTGTTGGGACAATGAACAGACGACTCATGCTCCAAAATCTACTGAGACTATGTCCACTGAATGTTGGGACAATGAACGGACGACCCATGCTCCAAAATCGACTGAGAGACTATGTCCACTGAGTGTTGGGACGATGAAACCGAAAAGACGACAGAGAATTGGGATGACCGTTCTCAAAAGTATTTGAATTGATATATACATAAACTCAGGAGAAAAATAAATAAAGAAAAGATTTTTAGAAATAAGTAGAGAAAGGTTCTCCGCTTTCCCTATATTTATGGAAATGGACTGAGAAGAGAGAGAGAGAGACGAATCAGGAGACCAAAAAAAATGGGTCTTGGAAGGAATGAGTGCAAATGCATTCGATTCCTTCCAAGACTCATTTTTTTTGGGTCTCTCTCTCATCCAATCTTGGAAAAGAACTTTGTCCTATTTTTCTAGGTCCATTCAGAAAGAAATGAATCTATCCATAAATTTTCTTAAAAGAAAAAAAAACAAAAAGATCCATTACCTCATGACGGTCCAAAGTCGAGAATCTTGGAAAAAGTTATCCACTCTCTCCATCCAGTCAAGCTTCTCTGTAGAAAATCTAGTAGGTGCATCTGCATTCTTGAACACCCGGCAGTTATTATTGGACGCGAAACGTCGAATGCTGAAATAGTTAACAGTGAGCCCATTCTTAAAGAAACGGGGATGTTTTATTCATCTAGTCGAGTGCGGAAAAATTTCTGAGAGCCGGAGAAAAATTTCTCTAACTGAAAAAAAAAAAAAAAAAAAAAAAAAAAAAATACCCCCCTTTTAGCCTGAAAATTGATGTCTTCAATTTTTCGAAAATTGAAGACATCAATTTTCAAATTTTCAGACTAAAAAGGGGGGTAATTTATTTTTCAGAAACTTTTCCCAGCCGACTCGATGTGAATAAAATTTACTGTTTGTTAAGAATGTTATTTAATGGATCGATTTCAACCTATCGAGTTTCGCTTGAGTTCCGGCCGTGCTGTGGGCCCACCTGGATACAAGTTTTCCCATTTTGGAATAGAATAAAACTTTACTGTTTGTTAAGAATGTTATTTAATGGATCGATTTCAACCTATCGAGTTTCGCTTGAGTTCCGGCCGTGCTGTGGGCAAACCTGGATACAAGTTTTCCCCTTTTGGAATAGAATTTCCGTCAAGGTAGGCTACTTTTCCTCTTTTTGCATTTTTCATGTCATTTCATTTGTATTACAATATACTGAAAACGGGCGTTCGAACTGATTTCTAGGCTATTTGTATACAAATGGAGCTCGATCCAAGAAAGAAATGATGTCTTTTTTTTATTTTGTGGACTGCCAATTTGTATTGGAATATACTGAAAACGGGTGTTTGAGTCGATTTTCAGTATATTTCAATACAAATAGAGCTCGGTCCAAGAAAGAAATGATGCCTTTTTTTTATTTTGTGAACTGCCAATTTGTATTGGAATATACTGAAAACGGGTGTTTGAGTCGGTTTTCAGTATATTTCAATACAAATAGAGCTCGATCCAAGAAAGAAATGATGTCTTTTTTTTTTTTATTTTGTGGACTGCCAATTTGTATTGGAATATACTGAAAACGGGTGTTTGAGTCGGTTTTCAGTATATTTCAATACAAATAGAGCACGATCCAAGAAAAAAATGATGTCTTTTTTTTATTTTGAGGACTGCCAATTTGTATTGGAATATACTGAAAACGGGTGTTTGAGTCGGTTTTCAGTATATTTCAATACAAATAGAGCTCGATCCAACAAAGAAATGATGTCTTTTTTTTATTTTGTGGACTGCCAATTTGTATTGGAATATACTGAAAACGGGTGTTTGAGTCGGTTTTCAGTATATTTCAATACAAGTGGAGCTCGATCCAAGAAAAAATTATGTCTTTTTTTTATTTTGTGGACTGCCAATTTTGTATTGGAATATACTGAAAACGGGCGTTCACGTTGGTTTTCAGTATATTTCAATACAAATGGAGCTCCATCCAAGAAAAAAATGATGTCTTTTTTTTATTTTGTGGACAGCCAATTTTGTTTTGGAATATACTGAAAACGGGCGTTCACGTCGGTTTTCAGTATATTTCAATACAAATGGAGCTGGATCCAAGAAAAAAATGATGTCTTTTTTTATGTTGTGTACAGCCAATTTTGTATTGGAATATACTGAAAACGGGCATTCACGTCGGTTTTCAGTATATTTCAATACAAATGGAGCTGAATCCAAGAAAAAAATGATGTCTTTTTTTATGTTGTGGACAGCCAATTTTGTATTGGAATATACTGAAAACGGGCATTCACGTTGGTTTTCAGTATATTTCAATACAAATGGAGCTGGATCCAAGAAAAAAATGATGTCTTTTTTTTATGTTGTGGACAGCCAATTTTGTATTGGAATATACTGAAACGGGCGTTCACGTTGGTTTTCAGTATATTCCAATACAAATGGAGCTGGATCCAAGAAAAAAATAATGTCTTTTTTTTATTTTTTGTGGACAGCCAATTTTGTATTGGAATATACTGAAAACGGGCGTTCACGTTGGTTTTCAGTATATTTCAATACAAATGGAGCTCCATCCAAGAAAAAAATGATGTCTTTTTTTTTTATTTTGTGGACAGCCAATTTTGTATTGGAATATACTGAAAACGGGCGTTCACGTCGGTTTTCAGTATATTTCAATACAAATGGAGCTGGATCCAAGAAAAAAATGATGTGTTTTTTTATGTTGTGGACAGCCAATTTTGTATTGGAATATACTGAAAACGGGCATTCACGTCGGTTTTCAGTATATTTCAATACACATGGAGCTGAATCCAAGAAAAAAATGATGTCTTATTTTATGTTGTGGACAGCCAATTTTGTATTGGAATATACTGAAAACGGGCATTCACGTTGGTTTTCAGTATATTTCAATACAAATGGAGCTGGATCCAAGAAAAAAATGATGTCTTTTTTTTATGTTGTGGACAGCCAATTTTGTATTGGAATATACTGAAAACGGGCGTTCACGTTGGTTTTCAGTATATTACAATACAAGTGGAGGTGGATCCAAGAAAAAAATGATGTCTTTTTTTTATTTTGTGGACAGCCAATTTTGTATTGGAATATACTGAAAACGGGCGTTCACGTTGGTTTTCAGTATATTTCAATACAAATGGAGCTCCATCCAAGAAAAAAATGATGTCTTTTTTTTTTATTTTGTGGACAGCCAATTTTGTATTGGAATATACTGAAAACGGGCGTTCACGCTGGTTTTCAGTATATTTCAATACAAATGGAGCTCCATCCAAGACAAAAATGATGTCTTTTTTTTTTATTTTGTGGACAGCCAATTTTGTATTGGAATATACTGAAAACGGGCGTTCACGTTGGTTTTCAGTATATTTCAATACATATGGAGCTCCATCCAAGAAAAAAATGATGTCTTTTTTTTTTATTTTGTGGACAGCCAATTTTGTATTGGAATATACTGAAAACGGGCGTTTGAGTCCTTTTTCCGACTATTTATATACACATTCCACTATATTAAAATGACGTCATGGTTGAGTCCAAACAGAGTCGTCCCCGGATAGAGTCGCCTCCGGACAAAGTCGTCCCCGGACAATTTTATACCGAATTTGTATAGAAATATACTTAAAATGGGCTTGGAGGGGGGGCGGAGTCCAAACAAAGTCGTCCCCGGACCATCTTGATGACCAGACATATTGCCTTTTCAACAGCCCGTATTATTCTGAACAAAAACGTGGAATACTTTTATAGAAAAGCGAAGAATTGAAAGTGAAAGTCAAAAAGCAAAATGGGATCGGCTGGGAAAAATTTCTGAGAGCCGAGAAAAAATTCTGAGTCAGAAAAAAAAAAGAAAAAATATATAATATATATATTATATAATATATATATTATATAATATATATTATATAATATATATTATAAATACTTTTCGTTAATTTTTATCATGTCTTCTAGACATGATAAAAATTAACTCATCCCCCTTTTGTCTGGGTATGTTGTCTCACCGTTTCTAAAAATAGACCAGAACCCAGTCTATTCTTGGAATTTAAAAGGATGAGTCATGGTCTATTTTTAGAAAGTGGGAGACAACATTCCCAGACAAAAGGGGGTGAGTTAATTTTTATCATGTCTAGAAGACATGATAAAAATTAACAAAAAGTTTTTTTTTTTTTTTTTTTTTTTTTTTTTTACATCTCAGAATTTTTTTCTGAGCTCTGAGAAATTTTTCCTAGCCGATCCCATTTCGTTTTTCGACTTTCACTTTCAACTCTTCACTTTTCCTATCCACTGTCGTTGGAATTGTGTTCACTGGAGGCTATTTCTTTTTTTGCAATCTCGCTTTTAGTTTTCTCTGAGATTCTTTAGAAATGGCTATACAAATTTCACCATCTATATAGAGATGATGTCCAAACAAAGTCGTCCCCGGACCATCTTGATGACCGAATATGTATAGAAATAGTCTGAAAATGGGCTTGAGGGCCGGTTTCTGGACGATTCCTCTACAAATTCGGCCGCATCCAGAAAAACAAAAATACATAGTTTCTTTTTGGGTGGACAGGAGATGATAAATTTCTTTTGTCTCTCTCCCAAGATTGGAGGAGAGAGTGGCCCAAAAAAATGGGTCTCGGAAGGAATCGAATGCATTTTGAAATGCACTCATTCCTTCCAAGACCCATTTTTTTGGTCTCCTGATTCAACTCTCCAGTCTATGGAATAGGGAAAGCAGAGAACGTTTCCCCTTCTTTAAGCGACTGGAGACCATATCGCATCATCATCATCATCATCACCATGACAATCGTCCTCTTTCTGATACTTTTCAACGAAGGCTTGATGTCTCTGGATGATTTTGGGGAGATGATGGATCCCGAATTGAGTGATGAAAAAGAGAGGACTCTTTTTCCGTTCTTGTTCGTCTTGCACAGTCTCTCGGAGGGTGATATACGTTTCCCCGTCCTCCTCAATTTTCGTCAGAGGTCTCATGAATATTTTACACATCCAAGGGAAGAGCGACTTGTTATGCAGGGATTTCGAAGCGACGAAAGCCGCTTCATTCGAAGTGAGGACAATCTGGTTCGGTTGACCCCATTCTTTGGAGTAGTTGTCCAAATCGCCTAGTCGAAGAAAATGGTGTCGATTAGGAAAAAAGACTTGGAGAACACTCGTCGTATGCGAGACGTTCGTAGGTAAGAGAGTCAAGATATCTTTGGCATTCCAGTACAGGAATCCTAGATCCACATACGCGTGCACGTAATAGTCATCGTTATATTCCAGTTTGAGCAGCATGGCTTTTGTATTTTTTTTTCCGTTCTCAAGGCGAAACACTCGTCTGATATGAACAAGAGCTCGCTGGCGATCCGTTTATATAGACTCCTCAGAGAGAGAGAAAGAGAGGGGAGGAGGAGGAACAAGGTTGATGAATTCTAAAATAAAAAAAATGATAACGAAATGAGTGTTTGTGAAGGTCATAGAGAGATGATTATAGAGTTGTTTTATTTTTTATTTTCTCAAAAGAAAAAACCAAAAGGGTCCCATTCCATACGACATGGCCTTTGAGAAGGTGACGGGGTCATGTGTCTACAAAGTTGATAAACTTTAGAATAAAAAAAAAGCTTTCATCACGTAGCTCTCGAGAAGAAAATGACAGGGGTCTCTAGGAGAAGGTCATAGGTAGTATACAAAGGATGGTTGTTTTTTTTTCTTTCGTTCCTCTCAATCCCATGACCTTTCAAAAGGTGACGGGGTGTCCTTTAGGAAAAAAAATAGAAGGTTATAGAGAGAGAGAAAGGTAGACAAAGTTGATTTTTTTTTCTAGAAGTCAACCGTCACGTCGCCCATCACGTGGTCTTCTCGTATATATAGAGAGGCGAGTGGAAGACAGACTCTATTTCCCAGAGAGAGAGAGAGACTGCTGTGCGTATCCATATTTCTACTCAAGATGATGATCCGCATCTTATATAATGAGTTTGTGAGCATTCGCTGTTATGTGGATGACGGAAGATTGTTTTGGAACGCTACGGACATTTTGCCTCTGATTCATACTTCCAGTAAAAGAACCTGGGACATTCTCTCCGTGTTTTTCGACGAACACCACGTCTTCAGGAAAATAAAAGATCTTGAGAGTCTCGGCAGTTCTCAAGAGGGATATGTCCTCTCCAGCGAAGAAATGTTACATCTGGCCGAAAATAATCCTAAAAATAATCAGCTTCTGGCCTGGGTGTATAGCATTTTAACTCAGCCGCTGGTTCGAGTTGTACCCAATCAACCCGTTTACCGACTGCTCTATCTGGGGGAGAAATTTCCCTTCATCACCCTCTTTAATCTGGGAGTGCGCTACATACCGCCTCATCCAGGCATGACGGATTCTTCTACTTACCCTAAACAATATGCCAGCGCTTATTGCCAGACAGACCCCCGTCAATAAAAGGTCGTCGAGACTCAAACGGATCCTCTGGTGGTCTCTTTAAATGTCACTAAAGTTATCACCTTCTAAAAAAACAACCACCACCACCCAAAAAAAATTTGCTCCTCCTCCAAATTTTTTTTTATCTTCTCGAAAGAAAAAAAAAAGAAACTTTTCCATCTAGCCTCTTTCTTTCAATCCCTCTTAAGAGAGAGAGGAAGGAGAAAAGAAAGAGAGTTCTGAGGAGGCAAAAGAAATGGGTCTGGAAGGAAACGGGTGCATTGCGAGAAAAAGAGGGTCCTCTTTTCATTTCTCGAAATGCACCCTTTTCCTTCCAGACCCATTTTTTTTTGATCACTTCTTCAAACCAATCTTGGAAAGGTGGGGATACAGTAAATTGTGCGTAAAGTCCATTTCGATCAAGACTGGATTTTTTTTTGAAAAGAAAACATAATGTTATATATAGATAGCTAAATCTTTATCATGATATTCTTTAAGAATTTCTTTGCCATTTGTCAAAGAAGGGGACTATAATTGAAGAATTTATGAATTTGGGAACATGTCACCCATGACAAATCTAAAATCTTGGAAGTGGATACTGGAAATCCCCGCTCTGATCATAATTCTGAGTTCTAGCATGGGACATTTTTTTAGATCAATAAGCTAAACTATTTTTCTAGTCTCATATTCTCTCGTGACTAGGGTTTCAGATTTTGGATAGAGAGAGACACTGTTCTGAACAGAAACGTGGAATGCTTTTATAGAAAAGTGAAGAGTTGAAAGTGAAAGTCGAAAAAGGAAATGAGATCGGCTAGGAAAAATTTCTCAGAGCTCAGAAAAAAATTCTGAAATGTAAAAAAAAAAAAAAAAAACTTTTTGTTAATTTTTATCATGTCTTCTAGACATGATAAAAATTAACTCACCCCCCCTTTTGTCTAGGAATGTTGTCTCCCACTTTCTAAAAATAGACCATGACTCATCCTTTTAAAGAATAGAATCCAAGAAAAGACTGGGTTCTGGTCTATTTTTAGAAACGGTGAGACAACATAGCTAGACAAAAGGGGGGTGAGTTAATTTTTATCATGTCTAGAAGACATGATAAAAATTAACAAAAAGTTTTTTTTTTTTTTTTTTTACATCTCAGAATTTTTTTCTGAGCTCTAAAAATATTTTGCCAGCCGATCTCATTTCGTTATCATTTTTTTTTATTTTAGAATTCATCAACCTTGTTCCTCCTCCTCCCCTCTCCCTCTCTCTCTCTGAGGAGTCTATATAAACGGATCGCCAGCGAGCTCTTGTTCATATCAGACGAGTGTTTCGCCTTGAGAACGGAAAAAAAAAATACAAAAGCCATGCTGCTAAAATTGGAATATAACGATGACTATTACGTGCACGCGTATGTGGATCTAGGATTCCTGTACTGGAATGCCAAAGATATCTTGACTCTCTTACCTACGAACGTCTCGCATACGACGAGTGTTCTCCAAGTCTTTTTTCCTAATCGACACCATTTTCTTCGACTAGGCGATTTGGACAACTACTCCAAAGAATGGGGTCAACCGAACCAGATTGTCCTCACTTCGAATGAAGCGGCTTTCGTCGCTTCGAAATCCCTGCATAACAAGTCGCTCTTCCCTTGGATGTGTAAAATATTCATGAGACCTCCGACGAAAATTGAGGAGGACGGGGAAACGCATATCACCCTCCGAGAGACTGTGCAAGACGAACAAGAAAGGAAAAAGAGTCCTCTCTTTTTCATCACTCAATTCGGGATCCATGAACTCCCCAAAATCATCCAGAGACATCAAGCCTTCGTTGAAAAGTATCAGAAAGAGGACGATTGTGATGGTGATGATGATGATGATGATGCGATATGGTCTCCAGTCGCTTAAAGAAGGGGAAACGTTCTCCGCTTTCCCTATTCCATAGACTGGAGAGTTGAATCAGGAGACAAAAAAATGGGTCTTGGAAGGAATGAGTGCATTTCAAAAGGCATTCGATTCCTTCCGAGACCCATTTTTTTGGGCCACTCTCTCCTCCAATACTGGGAGAGAGAGAGAGAGAGAAAAGAAATTTATCATCTCCTGTCCACCCAAAAAGAAACTATGTATTTTTGTTTTTCTGGATGCGGCCGAATTTGTAGAGGAATCGTCCAGAAACCGGCCCTCAAGCCCATTTTCAGACTATTTCTATACATATTCGGTCATCAAAATGGTCCGGGGACGACTTTGTTTGGACATCCTATCTCTATATAGATGGTGAAATTTGTATAGCCATTTCTAAAGAATCTCAGAGAAAACTAAAAGCGAGATTGCAAAAAAAGAAATAGCCTCCAGTGAACACAATTCCAACGACAGTGGATAGGAAAAGTGAAGAGTTGAAAGTGAAAGTCGAAAAACGAAATGGGATCGGCTAGGAAAAATTTCTCAGAGCTCAGAAAAAAATTCTGAGATGTAAAAAAAAAAAAAAAAAAAAAAAAAAAAAACTTTTTGTTAATTTTTATCATGTCTTCTAGACATGATAAAAATTAACTCACCCCCTTTTGTCTGGGAATGTTGTCTCCCACTTTCTAAAAATAGACCATGACTCATCCTTTTAAATTCCAAGAAAAGACTGGGTTCTGGTCTATTTTTAGAAACGGTGAGACAACATACCCAGACAAAAGGGGGATGAGTTAATTTTTATCATGTCTAGAAGACATCATAAAAATTAACAAAAAGTATTTATAATATATATTATATAATATATATATTATATATTTTTTCTTTTTTTTTCTGACTCAGAATTTTTTCTCGGCTCTCAGAAATTTTTCCCAGCCGATCCCATTTTGCTTTTTGACTTTCACTTTCAATTCTTCTCTTTTCTCTAAAAGTATTCCACGTTTTTGTTCAGAATAATACGGGCTGTTGAAAAGGCAATATGTCTGGTCATCAAGATGGTCCGGGGACGACTTTGTTTGCACTCCGCCCCCCTCCAAGCCCATTTTAAGTATATTTCTATACAAATTCGATATAAAATTGTCCGGGGACGACTTTGTCCGGAGACGACTCTATCCGGGGACGACTCTGTTTGGACTCAACCATGACGTCATTTTAATGTAGTGGAATGTGTATAGAAATAGTCGGAAAAAGGACTCAAACGCCCGTTTTCAGTATATTCCAATACGAAATTGATTGTCCACAACATAAAAAAAGACATCATATTTTTTTTCTTGGATGGAGCTCCATTTGTATTAGAATATACTGAAAACCGACTCGAACGCCCGTTTTCAGTATATTCCAATACAAAATTGGCTGTCCACAACATAAAAAAAAGACATCATTTTTTTTCTTGGATCCAGCTCCATTTGTATTGGAATATACTGAAAACCAACGTGAACGCCCGTTTTCAGTATATTCCAATACAAAATTGGCTGTCCACAAAATAAAAAAAAAGACATCATTTTTTTCTTGGATGGAGCTCCATTTGTATTGAAATATACTGAAAACCAACGTGAACGCCCGTTTTCAGTATATTCCAATACAAAATTGGCTGTCCACAAAATAAAAAAAAAGACATCATTTTTTTCTTGGATCGAGCTCCACTTGTATTGAAATATACTGAAAACAACGTGAATGCCCGTTTTCAGTATATTCCAATACAAAATTGGCTGTCCACAAAAAATAAAAAAAAAAGACATCATTTTTTTCTTGGATCCAGCTCCATTTGTATTGGAATATACTGAAAACCAACGTGAACGCCCGTTTTCAGTATATTCCAATACAAAATTGGCTGTCCACAAAATAAAAAAAAGACATCATTTTTTTTCTTGGATCCAGCTCCACTTGTAATGTAATATACTGAAAACCAACGTGAACGCCCGTTTTCAGTATATTCCAATACAAAATTGGCTGTCCACAACATAAAAAAAAAGACATCATTTTTTGCTTGGATCCAGCTCCATTTGTATTGAAATATACTGAAAACCAACGTGAATGCCCGTTTTCAGTATATTCCAATACAAAATTGGCTGTCCACAACATAAAAAAAGACATCATTTTTTTCTTGGATCCAGCTCCATTTGTATTGAAATATACTGAAAACCGACGTGAACGCCCGTTTTCAGTATATTCCAATACAAAATTGGCAGTCCACAAAATAAAAAAAAAGACATCATTTTTTTCTTGGATCGAGCTCCACTTTTATTGAAATATACTGAAAACCGACTCAAACACCCGTTTTCAGTATATTCCAATACAAATTGGCAGTCCACAAAATAAAAAAAAGACATCATTTCTTTCTTGGATCGAGCTCTATTTGTATTGAAATATACTGAAAACCGACTCAAACACCCGTTTTCAGTATATTCCAATACAAATTGGCAGTTCACAAAATAAAAAAAAAAGACATCATTTCTTTCTTGGACCGAGCTCAATTTGTATTGAAATATACTGAAAATCGACTCAAACACCCGTTTTCAGTATATTCCAATACAAATTGGCAGTCCACAAAATAAAAAAAAGACATCATTTCTTTCTTGGATCGAGCTCCATTTGTATACAAATAGCCTAGAAATCAGTTCGAACGCCCGTTTTCAGTATATTGTAATAGAAATGAAATGACATGAAAAATGCAAAAAGAGGAAAAGTAGCCTACCTTGACGGAAATTCTATTCCAAAAGGGGAAAACTTGTATCCAGGTTTGCCCACAGCACGGCCGGAACTCAAGCGAAACTCGATAGGTTGAAATCGATCCATTAAATAACATTCTTAAAAAACAGTAAAGTTTTATTCACATCTAAAACTCAAGCGAAACTCGATAGGTTGAAATCGATCCATTAAATAACATTCTTAACAAACAGTAAAGTTTTATTCTATTCCAAAAGGGGAAAACTTGTATCCAGGTGGGCCCACAGCACGGCCGGAACTCAAGCGAAACTCGATAGGTTGAAATCGATCCATTAAATAACATTCTTAACAAACAGTAAAGTTTTATTCACATCGAGTCGGCTGGGAAAAGTTTCTGAAAAATAAATTACCCCCCTTTCTAGTCTGAAAATTTGAAAATTGATGTCTTCAATTTTCGAAAAATTGAAGACATCAATTTTCAGACTAAAAGGGGGGTATTTTTTTTTTTTTTTTTTTTTTTTTTTTTTTTTTTTTTTTCAGTTAGAGAAATTTTTCTCCGGCTCTCAGAAATTTTTCCGCACTCGACTAGATGAATAAAACATCCCCGTTTCTTTAAGAATGGGCTCACTGTTAACTATTTCAGCATTCGACGTTTCGCGTCCAATAATAACTGCCGGGTGTTCAAGAATGCAGATGCACCTACTAGATTTTCTACAGAGAAGCTTGACTGGATGGAGAGAGTGGATAACGTTTTCCAAGATTCTCGACTTTGGACCGTCATGAAGTAATGGATCTTTTTGTTTTTTTTTCTTTTAAGAAAATTTATGGATAGATTCATTTCTTTTTGAATGGACCTAGAAAAATAGGACAAAGTTCTTTTCCAAGATTGGATGAGAGAGGAACCCAAAAAAAATGGGTCTTGGAAGGAATCGAATGCATTTGCACTCATTCCTTCCAAGACCCATTTTTTTTTGGTCTCCTGATTCGTCTCTCTCTCTCTCTTCTCAGTCCATTTCCATAAATATAGGGAAAGCGGAGAACCTTTCTCTACTTATTTCTAAAAATCTTTTCTTTATTTTTTTTTCTCCTGAGTTTATGTATATATCAATTCAAATACTTTTGAGAACGGTCATCCCAATTCTCTGTCGTCTTTTCGGTTTCATCGTCCCAACACTCAGTGGACATAGTCTCAGTCGATTTTGGAGCATGGGTCGTCCGTTCATTGTCCCAACATTCAGTGGACATAGTCTCAGTAGATTTTGGAGCATGAGTCGTCTGTTCATTGTCCCAACACTCAGTGGACATAGTCTTAGTGGATTTTAGAGCATGAGTCGTCCGTTCATTATCCCAACTCTCAGTGGATTTTGTCTTTGGATCCTCTGAAGATATTTTGGGGGTCTCATGAGATTCTTTGGAAGGTTCGTCCCAACAGGCTGCTGGATCGTAATGGGGAATATTTTCAGGTATGTCTCCCCAACCCTCCGTCTTCCTCGAGTTATTGGAGGAAGTTGACGACAAAGAAGAAGAGACCATCAAGTTTAAAGGCGTATGCTCATGTTCCATCACTTGGAAACAGGACAGATTATCCCATTTCTGGATGAGGTTATCGTACGCTTTTGGGGACGGATCCTTCTCTAACTCATCGTAGGCCTTATCAAAAGCTTGCAGAGGATTGTCTGCTTCCTCCTGAATCCTCTCCTCTTTCTCCGTTCCGTCTGGATAGACGTGATTGATATGAAAATCTCCTTCCATAATATGCCATCGATAGTTGCGCACTTTGTTTTCGGCACAATGGAAATATTTCATCCTTTGATGATGTCGGGCACATTTTTCCCGATACTTCCAAATGATTCCATCTGGCACATAAATTTCCGTCACGGGTTTTTGATAATCCAAGGCTTTAGCAAAGAATTTAGCTTTCTGGCATCCCACCACATAAATCGTGGAGAAGCTGTGAGTGAGCGATTGGAGAATGCGTCCTAAATGGTTGTAGGGAATATGACCCTCGTTCCAACGAAGTCCGTGCCGGTTTCTTGTCAGCCAGGCATTTGTCTTTTGGTTTTTTTCCCTCACTTGGTGGAAGGGGTGAGGAGGAGTAAACGTCAACGATCCCACGGTCAAAAAATCTTTTGTCGCATAGCCCAATTCTTTTAAAACGTAGGTAAATTCACCCTTCTTGTGGTTGTAGGACTGGAAACCCTCTAGATCGAGCACGATAAAGTTTTCTGAACACGCCATGGCGATGAATACGGTGATGTCTTCCACAAACAGGAGCAAAAAAGAGAATCGAAAAGGTATATATGTATAACAGGGAAGATCTAGAAAGGGAAAAAAAAACAATAAAACGTTTTAGAGTCGTCGTCTTGAAAGAGACATTTTTCTTTTCAAAGGGTTAAGAAGTTTCAAAGGTCTTTTTAAATGAAGTTATGATTATTATCATTATTAAAAAAAAACTAAGAATCAAATCGAGTTTATAGATAACCATATTCATAGGACCAAAGGGCGTATGCTTCAAGTTTAAAGCTCAGTTCACGTCTTCTTCTGTTCTATGAAGAAATCTCGCGGAGGACACACACTTTTATACTCGCGCGACATCTGTCGGGATCGCGACCCCATCTAAATGTCAGGGTCATTCCAACCTCTTAAAAGGATCGGAATGAAAGAAACACTTTGATAAAAAATATATTTATGAAAAGATATCTGAGGGTCGTGAGAATATTTTCTCTGCCCACCCCCCGCCTATTTCAAAAAAAAAAAAAAGTCTTTCTTGGATCGCGTCGAGATTACAAAACAACTCACAGGACTTGTTTATCTCGATCTTGTCAGGGTCACCGTTTCACATAAGAAGATGGATGGACCCTGAACTTTAGACATGATAAAAATTAACTCTACCCGCCTTTTGTCTGGGAATAGGGTCTCACCGTTTCTAAAAATAGACCAGATCCCATTCTTGGAATTCTATTCTTTAAGAAAGGAGGAGTGATGGTCTATTTTTAGAAAGTGTGAGACAACATTCCCAGACAAAAGAGGGGTAGAGTTAATTTTTATCATGTCTTAGACATGATAAAAATTAACAAAAAGTTTTTTTTTTTAAGGCTGAAATATTTTTCTGAGAGAGCTGAGAAAGATTTTTCCTCCCAATCATTTTCGACGATGAAAAGGGAAATACTACTGATCCGATATCCCTACGCATTAGGGAAAAAAACAAAAAAATACTTATGAAATATTCATGTGTTGAAATTGGCTATTCAAATAAGTGATATTTTGTTTCTCATTGGAACTGTTCAACGGCGAGTCCACTCGTCTCATTCTTTGGGGTAGGGGATGAAAATACAGCGGTTTGTTGAAATCGATGATAGTTTCCTCTTTAGTCGGCGGAACTGTAAATCTATCCCGTCTTAACTCTTCTAATCTCTTTGAAAGTCTTTCCACTTGCTCTGCTAAGGTTTCCTCGGTACTCATGGTCTCTCTTAGTTTAGGGAAGTCTTGACGTATTGGCTAGAGAACAGAGGGTCTTTTTCTCTCTATACATATATCATGTGGGAGAGTGTGATTTATAAATCCTTGTGAAATCTTTCTACGTCTTGTGTAACTTGGAAGATTCGTCTTGTGTAACTTGGAAAATTCGTCTTCTTCTCGTCGATTAGGCTGGAGTTATAGAAAAGAAATGGGATTGGAAAGAAATCAACATATTACAAAAAAAAAGGGAACTTTTTTTTCTATTTTTTTTCTCTAGGGATTTACATTCCATTTCATTCATGAGCATTCAAGGGTTCTCTCCAAGACCAAATTTTAGAAGAGGACCACAAAGAGTACACTTGAGGATCCTCTTTCAGGTCTAGGTGAGATAAGGGTTGAGACCAATATTCTTGGGTCTCTAAAGCATCCCAACTTAGACATTTATTATTATTATTATTATTAGAAAGTTCATCCTCCTCCTCCTCCTCATCTTCGCACGAGTTCTCCTGGGGAGATTCTTCCGCCTCCTCTTCGACAGCTTTGCTCTCGGAGGGGTAACAATGTAATTTCCGGAAAACGTAACTACCCTCCATCAAATGGTATCGAAAATTTCTCACCTTGTTCTCGGCACAATGAATCATCTTTTGGAAATATTGGTGTAGCGTGCATTTCGACTTGTTCCGCCACTCGGTTTTCCCTGGGATGTAAAACTCATAAACGGATCGCTGGCAGAGCTTGCTGAAAAATTCGGCTTTATCGTATCCATTGACGTAGATCACCTCCACATTTTCGGTCAGTATTTTCAGGATCGTAGGAAGATGCTCGTAGGAAAGACGACCCTCGGTCGATTGAAGGCCGTGTCGGTTATTTGTAGTCTGGTTGACCACAGCTTGATTGCGGGACGATAAGTCATCGTAATGGACAGGAGGGAGAAAAATCATGGATCCGCATAAGGTTAAATCGCAAGTGATGTAGCCCAGTTCTTTCAAGATGAAACATATATCTCCCATCTTTGGATCATAACAGTGAAAGTATTCCATGTCCAGAACAATGTAGGAATCTTTGAGAGGTTTGGTACTCAAAATGTCCATCTTCTTCAATTGAGGAAAAAAAGAAAGCAAAATTCTCTCTCTCTCGCTGTGTGTCCTGAAGGAAAAAATGGATAGCGTTCTCTCGCCGTCTCCTCTTTTATATATATATAGAGAGAGAAGGTTGCACGTGACAGGTCGTATGAATTCTGGGAAAGGTCACATTCGTATATATATTTGTTTTTTGAATAATATCGTGCGTATCTCAATACACATCCATCATAATAATAATAAAGGTCACCTTGAAAAGAAAAAGAAATAAAAAACATGGAACTCGTGCTCGACTTTGAAGGTTTCTACGATTCTCAAGGAGCCTTTATTGTGAAAGAATTGGCTTACGTCACATTGGACGGTACTTCTCGAGGGGTATTTATTTTTAAACCCCCGTTTCTATGGCAAATGCTCACCGAGAAAGAAAAACGAACCGCTGTGTGGGCGAGTGATTATTATCACGGCTTGTCGTGGTACGAAGGAGAAATTCCGTACAGTTATTTTCCATGGGTGTTAACGATGTTGACGGAACCTTTTTCCATGATTTGGGTGCGAGGAGAAATGAAACGGCAGTTTTTAGAGAAATGGTTGCAAAGATCCATTTATTGCATTTCGGGATCGACGCAAGAGATTCTCAAATACAATGGGATCGAACACATGAATTGTCCTAACCATACAAAAGGTTTTTTCCATTGCGCTCTACAAAAAGCAGTTCGGTATCATTATTATTTAAAGACACAGAGAAGAAATTCGCAAGGTCGATCCTGCACAATTCAATCTTGACAGAACTCATTAAAACAAAATACATATATCATGTTACTTCTTCAACAGCACAGATGGTTCTGAAGCGAAACTTGGAATTTTGAAATAATAGATCAGGGAGAAATCATTCTTAATCAAATGGTAAAGTATCGAATCGGCTGGGAGAAAAAAAATTTCTCAGAGCTGAGATAAAAATTCTCTAATGAAAAAAAAAACACTTTTGGTTAATTTTTATCATGTCTTAGACATGATAAAAAATTAATGACCCTCCCTTTTCGTCTGGGAAGGATGTCTCACCCTTTCTAAAAATAGACCATGACTCATCCTTTCGCTAATGGCAATCATTCCATGAATGAATCACGATTTGTTTTTCAAAAGAGTGAGACAACATTCCCAGAAGAAAAGGAAAGGGGGGTCGTTAATTTTTATCATGTCTAAGACATGATAAAAATTAACATCATGTCTAAGACATGATAAATCATGTCTAAGACATGATAAAAATTAACAAAAAGTTTTTTTTTTTTTTTTTGAGTTGTAGAATTTTTCTCAGCTCTGAAAATTTTTTTCCAGCCGACTCGAGACTTTACCATTTATATTTACGAATAGTCTTTGGATTATTTATTTATTTTCTTTTAAAAAGAAAAATTCTGAGCTAGACCTATCTATTGGCTTAACATTCTGGTCATAGAAACAGTCTAGAATCTCATTTTATTTTTCGAGGCTAATGCACGGATTCTCCAATCAAAAGGGTTACTATAAAGGGATTGGTTTGAATGCATTTATCTGCAAATGTTGTAGGATTCTGTTGTTGAGAAGGGGGTATATTATTATTATTATTATTATTATTATTATGATGATGATGATGATGATGATGATGATTGTGGCAGATTCGTTTTCTACATGGAAGTCTAATCTCCTCCGAAGACCTTTTCTGGGGATCGTCGATAGATGGTTTTTCAATAGGAATCGTTTCCCTCGGATCCTCAAGAGATAGAGGGGGGTCCTGTCTTGAGACATGGAGCGGTCTCTTCTCCTCCTCCTCCTCCTCCAGAAGTCTTGAGAAAGGGAGGGGATTTTCGGTTCCCTTATTCTTGAGGGGTCTTGACAAATTGAGAGGTCCCTCCTCTTCGAAAGAGAGAGAAGTTTTGGTTCCCTTATTCTCGAGGGGTTTTTACAAATCGAGAGGTCCCTCATTTTCGAAAGAGAGAGAAGTTTTGGTTCCCTTATCCTCGAGGGGTTTTGACAAATCGAGAAGTCCCTCATTTTCGAGGGGTCTTCATAAATGGAGAGGTTTTTCATCTTCGAGGGGGTTTGATAAAGGAAGAGGTCCCTCCTTCTCGAGGGGTCTTGATAAATGGAGAGGTTTTTCATCTTCGAGGAGGTTTGACAATGGGAGAGATTTCTCCTTCTCGAGGGGTCTCTCTTCCTCAAGGGGTTTTGAGGAAGGGAGAGGTTTTTCATCCTCGACGGGTTTTGACAAACGGAGAGGAATCTGAACAGGTTTCTCCTCATCCCCATCATTATCGAGGAGGATGAGGATAGGCTTTTGGAAAGGTTTTTTCTTTTTCTTCTGAACAGGCTCCTCTTGATGCTCGGGGAGAGGGATGGGGTAGTTGTTCCACCATTCTATTTTTTCTTGCTCGAGGATTTTTTCAAAAGTCGTAGCTTCTCTAAGATGAGACGAACGAGGACAGTCCTCGAGAAGAATATAATAGGTATTCTTCCCAGTCTTCTCGATCGAGAGAGGTTCGTGCAAACATTTATGCAACCATTCACTAAAATGAACGAGAATCCCTTTTGTCTTCTCAAGACGATCCATAATCCTATTCATTTGCGAGACGGTTAGAAAGAGGGACGTGTAAAAATATTTGGCTCGTTTCATTAACAAAATTTGTGCATCCAAAGGTGGAATGTCACGAGCCATCAACACGTTTTCGTCGGACAAAAATTCGTCCCGCATCTTTTGATAACTCCCCACGGTATAATAACCCGCACATTTTGAAAAATCGGAGGCTTTCAGGTAAACGACTCCTTGGATGATATAAAAGGAAAGATCAACATATTTATATTTGAAAGGAATACACGTAGTGAGCTGGGGATGCCTCCTCATGATCCACTTGGACAAAAATACGACTTTGCTGCTCTCCCCTTTTATTTATAGAGAGAAAGAGAGTGTGACCTTCCCTTCCTTCCTCCTCCTCTCTCCCTGCTTCCTCTATCTCTGGACGTCCTTGGATTGGAAAGGGTGACTTTGAAAAAAAAAGAAGGTTATGGTTGGATAATTTTTTGTTTATTAAATTATTACTTTCACTTCCTCATTCCCACACACATTCATCTTTTTAAGAAAAGAAAAAGAGGTCATGGAGATAAGATTTCTTGGAAAGAAGAGAGAGAGAGAGAAACAAAAAAAAACAAATAAAACGGACGTCATAGAGCCTCTATGTGTGTCTGTGTGTGTCTATATAGATATATAAAAAGACGAGAGTACTGGGCAAGATCATTTCTTTTCCATTGGGAGCCATGTCGCTATTAGACGTTTTTCCAACTCAACGGATTTCGAACGGGGAGGATTTAAAGACGCTAAAGCAAATCTCCAACTTGAAAATTTTTTTGGCGTGTCATTTTGCGACATTTATTCCGCATTTACCACCTCATCAAGCGATCGTTTCTTTCAACCAAGATGTCGAATCCTCCAACCTGCTCGTTCAGAATATATACAGAAATTTATTCGAATCGCAACAAACGAAAGAGGAATCTCCCTTCTCTTGGAATCGGATGGATCGAGCTTTAAGACGGCCCATTCAAACAGACCGGCGATATACGGATCCGCGCACGAGTTTTCGGTGGAAGAATATTTTTCTCACGAAACGATATTTTACGTTTGGAGTGAGAACGACGGCTGAGGACGAAGTTCATATTGTTCAAACCACAGCCGCTCCTCTCGCCTATTACGAATCATCGTCCCCCAATCTGAAGGAAAGAAGTTTTAAAGTCAGCGACAGGATGAAATATAAGAAATATATTCTAAGACCTTTTCAAAACTATGTCGTTCCCCCGAAAACGCAATATCTCATCGTCACAACCCAGAAGAGTCTTTTTCTCGTCGATCGGTGCTCGTACTCGCTTTGGAAACAATTGAAAGAGGAGATTTCTTTCCAATCGCCGAAGATGTTTCAAGAAAAAGAAGAAGAAAACCCTCCGCCACCTTTACCCATCCCTTCCTTAGATGATAAGAGGAGCTGGACCAAACCGTCGTGATGGCCCGAAACAAAATCGACCCGGCAACGGAATGAAATTGAAGTCATCACGATTGAAGATGAGGAGGAAGAAAAAAATTACCTCTTAAAAACGGTCGACTTACCGGAACCTACCTGGCGTGCAAGATCCGCTTCAGAATCCAGAAGCTTCTTCTTCTTCTTCTTCTTCCCCGACTTGTTCAAACAGGCAGCCTCTTTTGGACTCCTCACAGACAGAACCTCTTCCAGTATCTTCTTCTCCTCCTCCAACCTGTCCCGACATCGTAGAGGTAGAATGTCAGACGGGTCCACAAGCTTCAAAAAGTCCCGACATCGTAGAGGTAGAATGTCAGCCGGGTAAACAAGTTCCAACGGGTCCAGAAATCATGGAGGTAGAATCACAGCCGGGTTCACAAGTTCCAACGGGTCCAGAAATCATGGAGGTAGAATCGCAGCCGGGTCCAGACATCCTAGATCCCTCCACTCATCCCAAAGAGACTCCAAGTGTTTCAAGACAGCCTTGTGAGGATCCAGCCCTTCCCGTATGGAATGATTATATGGACTTACAAAATTTGGTGCAACAGGAAGGAGAAGAAAATAATCATACGGATGGGTGGGTCAAAGACTGTTTAGATCATTTAACCTCGAATGAAATTGAACAGTTATGGAATTGCATTTCTGAAATCACATCGGAAATGGGATAAAAACCAAAACAAAAAAAAATTTTAATAACAAATTGGAGGAGGGTCATGATGTCAATTAAAAAAAATATTATATAGAGTCCAATCTGGGTGGTTCACTTCAGTTTTCCAGCATGAGGTGATCCACGTTTCCCGAAATATGGATCCCATTCCAAGAGAGATTGTGTAGAGCCTTCACTTCAGTTCTTTTTTTTCCTACCAAGAGGAGAGGGTCCCCAAAGGGCTACCCATGTCCAAAGAGAGAAAGTGTAGAGCGTTCATTTCAGTTTTTTTTCAAGTTTAGGGGAGGGAGGTCTCAAAATGACACCCCCCCATTTTCAAAGAGAGATGGTGTAGAGCGTTCATTTCTGTTTTTTTCCAAAGTTAGGGAGTTCAAATGACTACCCATTTCAGAGAAAGAGAGAGAGAGAGAGAGAAAATGCGTAGAGCGTCCATTTCAGTTTTCCAACATTAGAAGGTCCCAAAATACCTTCTGAATTCAAAGAGAGATCGTGTAGAGCGTTCATTTCCAGTTCTCCAAGATCAAAAGAAGAGGGTCCGCTTTTCCCAAAAGGGCTTTCCGCATTCAGAGACAGCGAAATGCAGACTTCAGTTTTCTCCCTCCCCAAGAATAGAGGGTCCCAAAATGGCTTCCCATTTCAAAGAGAGAGGGAGAGACGTTCATTTCCATTCTCCAAGATAGGGTCGTCTGCTTTTTTCCCAAAATAGCTTCCCAATTCAGAGAAAGAGAGAGAGTAAAAGGGTGTGTAGAGCGGTCATGTTCATTCTCCAAGATAGGGTCGTCAGCTTTTTCTCAAAATGGCATCTCCCCATTCAAAAAGAGATCGTAACCAATTTTTTCCAGTTTTTTCCAAGATGGGGGGGAGAAGAAAACCTAGGATGGAATAACACGACACACAGGGAGAAAGAGAAAAAAAACGCCATCTTGTCATTTTCTGATAGGGTACCGGTGTTCGAATACTTTTGTGACCGACTGTCTGATTATACTGGGAGAACCATAAAATCGGAAAAGCGATGGGTTTCACAGTTAACGAGGCAATCGAAGACAGACTGGGAAAGAGAGATCCTTTTTTTTAGCTGAGAAGCAGATTGCCTTGGAAATCCGTAACTCTGACTATATAATTTCTCCATAGACTCTTTGAACGGTATTCAGGAGACATCCTCCATGAGGGAAAAAAAATCTCCCCTTCCCCTTCTAAATCGACTGGAAAGAGAATGAGGTGGAAGAGACCCATCCACGAGAGATCATACTCTTGAACGTCAGACAAATATGAAGTCGAATAGCTTAAACAAAAAATGCTTGAAATGTCATCGAGTCTCGAAAATCTAGGCCTCTCTCTCTCTGAAGGAAATGAGAAAATGGGAATCTGCGTTTTTCTTCCTCAACGGCTGACATTCATCTGAAGTGACACTCGAAATGCTTAAATAGATAAACGAGAATCCATTCTTAAAAAAAATGGCGCTGTGTCGTCAATTGGAGAATCGAGTCGGCTCGGAAAATATTTTGAGAGCCAGGAAAAAAAATTTTTTAACTCTGAAAAAAAAAAAAACTTTTTGTTAATTTTTATCATGTCTTTAGACATGATAAAAATTAACTACCTTCCCCTTTTGTCTGGGAATGTTGTCTCACCGTTTCTAAAAATAGACCATCACTCATCCTTTCTAAAAAGAATAAAATTCCAAGAATGGGTTCTGGTCTATTTTTAGAAACGGTGAAACGGAGAGACAACATTCCCAGACAAAAGGAGGGTAGAGTTAATTTTTATCATGTCTAGAAGACATGATAAAAATTAACCAAAAGTTTTTTTTTTTTTTTTTTTTTTTTTTAGAGTTAGAGAATTTTTTTTCCCGGCTCTCAAAATTTTTCCCAGCCGACTCGATTCTCCATTGACAAGACAGCACCATTTTTTTTAAGAATAAACTCTCGCTTATCTATTTAAGCACTCCCAGTTTTGCTTTAGATGAGTGTCAGCCGTTGAAGAAGAAGCATCCTGTCACTTGGGAGAGACATATTTTGAGGAGTCAACATGTTGTGTGAACCGTTGAGATCGATTTTTCTCTTCCCGTTGTGTGGACATTGTTGAGCGTTTTGTGAAGCTTTGAAAGAATGGAGGGGTTTTGATGGAGAATATTTCTTTTTATTGAATTTTTAAAAAAAGATTTAAGATTCACATTTTATAACAGGTTTTACATGGAAAGAAGGTTTTTCTTCTAGTTTGACGACTTCTTTTTCTTGGGAGATGTTTCTATTGGAAAGATGGAAGGAAAGACGATTCCCACATTGAAGAAGGTTCATGAGAAACTCGTACGGATCTTGGTTCTCTTCTCGAGCCGATATATCATACGGAATCCGGGACATGTTTTGCAATCGCTCCAGTTCCTCCTCGTATTTTTGCTTGCTCGCCAATTTCATGCGGGGACGAAACTGGTCCAGAATATACAATCCCTGGGGTTGAGTCACTCGAGAAAAAGCGACATATTGCTGAAATCGATTAAAAGGTCCGTGCATGTAAATTGCGATCGACGGAAAGGTGACTCCTTGGGCTTTATGAGCCGTAATCGCTTCGGCTAACATCAAAGGAAACTGTTCGCGATAAAATGCGAGTGTTTTCGTCGAACAGGTGTCAATACGAATGGAGACGCGATCGATAGGAGCTAGACTATTCGAAAATTGCAGCCAGACTCGCGTCACAACTCCGTCTTCATCCTGGTCTATTTGGTGTAGTGTTCCAATCGCTCCATTCATCCATCCTTTGGATCTGTCGAGCGTTTTAGTCAATTGATATCGCGCTCCTCTTTGTAAATGGAGGACGGATTCGAGATTCGCCATCTGAGATCGATGTAAATGTTGACTCCGTTTCATCATCCTCTTCCGCAATTTTTCGCTCTCGGAATAAATCACGTCTCGAGCCAGACACGAACAGTACGTCCCTCGGGATTGGAGACGTTTCATATTATATTTCTCTGCATCCTTGCTCGAAAAACAGAGAATAATAGCTTCGCGAGGAATTTCGTCGAAACTGCGAACGCGGGACTGGAAAAATGCCACATCGTCCGGTTCTAAAAAGTGATTTCTCGTTAAACGATCGAGTCTCTCCTCGTAATCCAGAGAGAATCGCATACATTCGACTAGTTCATAGTAGAGCGTGGATTGAGGCGTCCACCACCCTTCAGAATAAAAAATGGGCATGTCGCGAATCGGTTGGAGCTGCCGCAAATCTCCGAATTTAATCATATGCACATTCCCAAACGGTTTATCCGGCACATGACACAATTGTCGAAGTTGCTGGTCGAGGCGCGAAACTAATTTGGATCCGATCGTGGAAACGTCATCCAAAATCACCATCCGTAAAGGAGCATACAGGGGTCTGTAATAGTCTAAAGTCTCTTGGGTCAGAGGTCGAACAAAAGTCCCGTTCATTTGAAGACGCAGGGCATGATGCAAAGTATCTCCCGTAATGTAAACCGCTCCTTGAGCACTGAGTGCGAGTTTGAGAACCGAGCACGCTTCGCTAAAAAGAGGCGTTCGAATCAGAGTTTGGTATAAAGCTTGGATCAGGAAAGATTTACCCGTTCCGGCAGATCCTTGCACAATAATATCCAGAGGAGGGGGACGTTTCGATTCAGGTAACGCGTAATAGGTGTACAAACGGACGAGAACGTAGATCAGAAAATTGTATTGTTCTTTATTACATTGTCGAATACATTTTTGATAGGCTTCTTCGGACCACATATCCTTATACTGCAAATTCGTATAGCTTTCCCACTGCTTGGGAGGAAGATATTTCTTTCGCGGTCGGGAGTTCTTTTTAAGAACAGCATAACGTTCCTTTTGAAGTATTCGTTCTCGCTCTCGATTAGCTGAATTGCTTCGCCAGCGTCGTTTCTGTTCACGCATTCTTTCCCTAAGACGTTCTCTACTGGATAGGCTCATCGTGACACCACTCAAAAAGGTGAAGTGTGTGTATAGAAAATCACTTCCTTTAATTTATATACATACACTTTTTGAGGAGGGGGGATGTGAAATGACCTCGTCTCGAAACGAACCAATAGCACTTCGAGAAGACTTGGAACGAGATAGGTTTCTTAGAAAGAGAGAGAGCGACACAAAAAAATATATAAAAAATCAGAATGATTTATCCGTCGACCTCTGGGCTAAAAGTAAACAAACAAAATTTGAAAAGGTCAAGGTGAACTCACTGAATTCATCTTAGAAATCAGATAAGAAAAAAAAATGAGGGTACCCATGTTTCCTCTTCAACAACATAGACTCATCTAAAACGAAACTCGGAATGCTTACACAAATAAACAAGAATCCATTCTTAAATAAAAAAATGGGGACGTCTTGTCGATTGAGTCGGCTGGAAAAAATTTCTGTTACTCAAAAAAAAAAAAAAAAAAAAAAAAAAAAAAAAAAAAAACTTTTGGTTAATTTTTATCATGTCTTCTAGACATGATAAAAATTAATGAACCCCCTTTTTGTCTGGGAAGGATGTCTCACTCTTTCTAAAAATAGACCATCACTCACCCTTTCTAATAGCAACAATTCCAAGAATGAGTCATGGTTTGTTTTTCTCGAATGGGTGAGACATCCTTCCCAGACAAAAAGAGGGGACAGTTAATTTTTATCATGTCTATAAGACATGATAAAAATTAACCAAAAGTTTGTTTTTTTTTTTCAGTCAACTTGGCTGGACAAGACATCTCCGGATTCTTTCTGGAATGGACTCTATGATCTATTTAAACATTTCGAGTTCCGAGTTTCGCTTCAGTTGAGTGTGAGCCGTTCAAGAAGAAGAAACCATCCTGTGAGTGTAGAGAGAGAACTATTCCTTTTTCCATTCACCCATTGTGTTAAACCGTTCAGATATTTGCTTTTATTAATATTTTTTTTCCTAACCCACCCGTCTTTAAACAATAGAATAGTTTGAAAGGGTCAACCCATTTTATAGATATCAACCTCATACCCTCATCTCAACGGGTCTCGAGTGGGAGGAAGGAAGGAGCAGGCGACGAGAACTAAGCATGTCTGTTTATCGAGTAGACGCATCGGGGAAGGAACGATACCCGACCGACCCCCAACATCCTCATTACGAATTATACGTTACGGATCCTGAAGAAAATCCTATCTTGGCTCGAGACGAAAATGGTCATGAGTATTACGCGGTAGATTTAAACGGAAACCAATACATTTTAGCTCCTCGACGGTATGCCCGAACGGCTTTTGGACGAGAATACTACCCGAAATTTCAAAATGGGGACGAGTATTCGCTTTATACGTCTGTTTTATTCCCTTATGCCAAAGACGAATCGGGGCATGAAATGTATCCTAAAAAGGCGGATGGAGTCGAATATTGTTTAACGGCCGGCGATCGAATTCGTTATGCTCGCGATGCTTGGGGAAACGAGTTTTATCCTCGAAGAGCGGATCAGCAAACGGAATACCTCTGTGAAGAAGTGGGGTATGCGAAAAGAGCGGACGGATCCGAAACGTATCCTAAATTTTATATCTACACTTCTGGTTAAGATCTCTCTCTCTCTCTCTCTCAAAAGAGAAGAAAATAATAAAGAGTGTGTTACTGCAATGGAGCATTCTGACGCGGAACCTGTTTCGTATTCCATTTGGTGTGTGAAATGCCGAACCAAGACCGATACGGTCGACGTCCACTATCGCATGTCGAAAAATCGACGCCGATGGTCACGGGAAAATGTCAGGCGTGTGGAACCAAGAAACAACAGTTTATTACAAATGCTTCCGTTCCACCTGGAATTCAGTTCCTGGATGAGGAGGAAGAAAAAGGAAAATGTTCCGAGTAAGAAGAAACAAGTATATTCAAATCAAAAATTGGAAAAAGATGGATATTACTATTATATGCTCTCCTAAAGCGGGTGGTTCACCTTTACAGTTTGGCATACAGACGGATTCGCATAATCCGGTTCCAAGACTCGTGAATTTTCCTCAACCGGCAACTCCACCCTTAGATACTTCTTCTTTGAATGAGTTTTCTAGCATTCTGAAAGAATATCTAAACGTCGTGAGAGAATTGATTCTTCCCCTGCAACGAAACGTTGAAGAAAAGAGCTCTGAATGTGGAAGCAAGGACACGGATCCAAAGCCAAATTCGGAGGGTTGAAAGGGATAGGTGAAAATCCATTATTAAAAAAAAATGGTCATGTCATGTCTTGTCGATCGAGTCGGCTAGAAAAAATTCTCTAGATGAGATTGAAAAAAAAAAACTTTTGGTTAATTTTTATCATGTCTTAAGACATGATAAAAATTAACTCTCTCTTCTTTTTTGTCTGGGAAGGATGTCTCACCCTTTCTAAAAATAGACCATCACTCACCCTTTCTCAAGGCAATTATTCCAAGAATGAGTCATGATCTATTTTTAGAAATGGTGAGACAACCTTCCTAGACAAAAATGAGGGACAGTTAATTTTTATCATGTCTAGAAGACATGATAAAAATTAACCAAAAGTTTTTTTTTTTTTTTATCACTCAGAAAATATTCTCCAGAGCTCTGAGAATTTTTTTTCCCAGTCGACTCGATGATCCAAACAACAAGACATCCAAAATTGTTTCTAGAAGAAACTCTCGCTTCTCTATTTAAACCCCTCGCGTTTCCAACTTCAGATCCGTGTGTGCTGTGCACTCAACCTAGAATTGCGCTTTTCCTCCCTCCTGGAAAGAGCCTTTTTTTTTCCTGGGCTCTTAGCATTTTTTTCTCAGCTTCATTTCCATTCTCCAGGTTTCTGTCTCCTCCTTTCCGTTAACACTGCAAAATTTCTAAATTTCTCATCACTCGGAGCTTGGAAATCTGTCATCAAAAAAAACATGACATAGCTCTGTTTTCAAGGAGTCGGTTTAGATTCGTTAGGATCATGGCTGATTTTCCATGATGGCTCTCAAACCTCAATATTAGAGTTTGAAAGGAATAAGGTAAAAAAGTTCGTCCTAGATATCCAACGAAACGTAAAAAGAGCGACGAGGATCTAAAAAAGCTACGACCCTTTCCAGAAGGGGAGGGAGCAATGGATATTCAGGTAAGTCCACAGCATGGACTGCACGAAAATGAAACGGCATCCGCAGATAACAGAATGTTCGAGATGTCTCTCGTCGATCAAGTCAGCTGGTAAAATTTTCTAAGAGCTGAGAAAAATGTTCGCATACCTTCACAGAAATTCTTTCCAAGAAGGAGAAGTGTGTATCCAGGTCGAATTCACAGCACAGACTGAACTGAAGTTGGAAACACGAGTGGTTTAAATAGAGAAGGGAGAGTTCCTTCTAAAAACAATTTGGATCTGTCTTGTTTGGATCATCGAGTCGGCTGGGAAAAAATTCTCAGAGCTTTGGAAAAAATTTCTGAGTGATAAAAAAAAAAAATTTTTTTTGGTTAATTTTTATCATGTCTTCTAGACATGATAAAAATTAACTCTCTTCTTTTTGTCTGGGAAGGATGTCTCACAGTTTCGAAAAACAAACCGTGACTCATTCTTGGATTAATTGCCATGAGAAGGATGAGTTTTGGTTTCGTTTTCGAAACGGTGAGACATCTTTCCTTGACAAAAAGAGGGGACAGTTAATTTTTATCATGTCTATAAGACATGATAAAAACTAACAAAAAGTTTTTTTTTGTTTTTTTTTTATTGCTCAGAAATTTTTTCTCCCCCTCCAACAACTCAATGGACTAGACGATGAGTTTTTAAGAATGGACGTTTTGTTATTTATGCAGATATTCCGAGTTTCGCGTCAGGTAAATGCGCGCTCACCTTAGATTGGATTCCCTTCAGACAGGTCTAGAGATTGGATAACCCATCAAGAATTCTTCAACAGGTTTTTGGAAAAAAGAAATCGTCAAGAAGTGAGTATTGATTTTTGATATTTTCTTTTCAACCTTGGGTCAGTTTCTAGTACATTCCTATACTAATTCCATTGTATTTAAAAAAAATAATGTCAGCACGGACTGATCTGACCCGAAACGCTTGCCCATCCAGTTGGCTGCTGGAGGGAGGGAAAAAAAAAGAAATTTGTTGTGAAGGATATGTCAATTCTTTTCTAAAAATAGATTTCTAAGAAAAGAATGAACCTTTGTTGGAAATCTATTTTTAGAAACATGTCTAGACAACATGTTGACAAGAAAAAAAATTCTTTTTTTTCCTGAGAGTGAAATGATTTTTTTCTTTCCACCCACTTTTCTTATTCTTTGGGAGGAAGGAAGAACTTCCCTTCCCCCCGCCTTTTTTCCTCTAGTATTTATATAGATCCGAGTTTTTCTGCTTACAGGGTTCATTCTCGTTCTTCCTTCTCAACCGAGCAAAACTAAAATGTCGACCGATGCCGTTGCACTTCTACCTACCCTGGTGGAAATCACGCCCGTCTGTCATCTCGATGTAGCTGATCAATGGGAACCGCTCTCCCGTTTCGAAGAATGGTTTCGGGACCCGGAGCGTATGGAACAAATCGTCCAAGAAACCATGTGCTATTTATCCTGTTACGATGGAAAAATCCTGCATTATTTTTCGTCCATCGAAGTTTTCAAGCATTTTGCTTTCCAATCCATGATGGAGGCAGGAACCTTTCGCTTACACGCTTATCTGCGATGGGAAAATGTGATCGCCGTCGATGCTGGAACTTTTTTAAAACTGTTTTACGTTTCACCCGAGTGGGTTCATATTCTTCAAACCGGAGAAGCTTCTATCCGTCTTTATGGATGGGAAATGGAATCAGAAGCCGACGGGTATCGTATGATTCCCTATCGACTGCGAGCTCGCTCCGTGTATATTATTTACGGACCTCTTTACTACCAACTGCAATTTCATGACAAGACGGTGTTTGCCGTAGACGCCCTCTCCAGGAAGAAAATGGAGTCTTTACGAGCGTTGCATCCTGAACAACATTTCCAATTCCCTGCTCGCGAGGAAGAGAGGAGAAGGAAAAGATCCAGAAGGAGGAGACACCTAAAGAGGTACTAAAAAGAAGTCGGAAGGTAGAAGCATATTTGTTTTTTCATTAACGGAAAAAAACTGTGGATCATTCTTTGTATATTTCTTGGGAAAAAAAAGAAGAAAAGACTAATAGTCATAATAGAGGGAGTTAGGAGGGACCCCATCTATATATAACTCTCTATATAAATCGGAAGCGTCAACAGGACGGTCCACCGAAAACAATCTACCTTATCTTTCTCAGAGCAGAGTGGAAGAAAGGCCAAGATGCGTGGACTCATTGGAAGCAAAAAAATTCGAGTGGTTTAAATAGATAAGTGAGAAAAGATTTTGAGAGGTGTTGTTTTATGGATGGAGCTGGCTGGGAAAAAAATTGGCAAAGCTCAGAGAAAAATTTCTGAATTGAAAAAAAAAAAAAAAAAAAAAAAAAAAAAACTTTTTGTTAATTTTTATCATGTCTTATAGACATGATAAAAATTAACTCTCTCTTCTTTTTGCCTGGGAATGATGTCTCACCGTTTCGAAAAATAGACCATCACTCATCATCCTTTCTAAAATAATAGAATTTCAAGAATGGGATATGTTCTATTTTTCGAAACGGTGAGACATCATTCCCAGACAAAAAGAAGAGAGAGTTAATTTTATCATGTCTATAAGACATGATAAAAATTAACCAAAAGTTTTTTTTTTTTTTTTTTTTAACTCAAAATTTTTTTCCAGAGCGCTGAGAAATTTTTCCCAGTCGACTCACTCATCCAAACAAGACATCTAAAATTGTTTCTAGAAGGAGCTCTCATTTTTTTCTATTTAAGGAACTCGAGTTTCGGCTTCCCATCAGTCTGTACTCTGCATTCAACCTGGATACCCATTCTTTGGAGATAGGGGGGAAACTTTCGCAGTTTTTTTTCCTGAAACCCTCTATGGATCAGAGAATCTCACACATATCCTCCTCCGTGGATCGAAATGGACTGACCGCCATATCTGTTTTAGATAATAGTTTTGAATTTTCCACCTCCTCCACAAGATTGGACTATCTCAATATTTTTTAAAAGAAAAACAAAATTATTCTTTATGATTATTCTACAATTTTTAGGTTTTCTTTCCCCCCCCACCCACTCTTTAAGAAGAATAAAAACATAAAGCACATTGAAACAGTTCCGATAAATTTTGAAACTGAAAGTCCATCACCTTGTTCTCCACGGGACTAAAATAAGTTTCCCCGGTCTGAGAATCTTCTTGGATTTGAAGAGGTTCTCTCATCACACTCTGAAACCAGGTCGAAAAGAGGAGAGCGTGTGGACCCAAATCGTTGAGCAGTTTTTCCAGGGAATCGAAGGTGATAAAAGGAGTATAGCGGAGAATCCGGCTAGGGCGGTCCGACGTATCGATCCAGAGATCCGTCGTTAAGGATCGGTAAGGGCAAAAAGGGGCTTGAGAGATCCATTGCTGAATAGTCCGTTGACTTTTCGGACTCATCCAAGTCCCTTGCTGGGAAAGGCAAGTCACGAGTTCCGATCCTCGAAAATAGAGCGTGCCCGACCCCAAGTAAAACGTGAGGGGAATTGTCTTGGCGAAACGGAAACGAATCGCGAGGGAAAAAGACTCTCGCCGTAACCACTCCATGGCGTTTGGTTTTTTTTTCTCTCTCTCTTTCTCCTGAGGATGAGATGGAAAAAAAAAGAAAAGACAACTTTTCTCTCGGTTTCTTTTATATATAGGAAGAGAGAGGGGAAGGAGTGTTCTCGAAAAGACTCATGGGAAATTTCTTCTTCTTCTTTTTCGGGTAGGTGGGAGGAACTCGTTTTTTTTTTTTTTGGTGGAGAGAATGCGTCGGATGACATCCCGAGACATTTAAAAAAAGAATAGATAGGATGGATTCTTCAAATGAGAAATGCGGGGTGGCTAAGGGATCTTATTTTAAAGAATATTATTACATTATTACCATTCTTCGAGGGTGAGACGTCTTACCATTAAGTCAGGTAATCCGAGATGATGAGCATTCCTTTTGACATGCCTCATATGTTTCCTAATAGTTATGTAACATAAATTTTCCAGGCTAAGAATACGTGGTTCAACAGCATAATTGAGTAACCGCATATTTTCCTCTTCCAATTTTCCATTTTTTCGCCAGCGTTCTAAAACGGTTTTGGGATCGCAACACCGGACATTCGCACCAGCAAGCAACAACATATCCACGATGAGTTTGCATCGTAATTGACAGGCATAGTGTAAAGGGGTAAAACCAAAAATATCATGTTTGTTCATGTCGCATCCAAGAAGAATCAGTTGCCGAACGATATCATCCATTGAGAACAAAATAGCGAAATGTAAAGCATTTCTTTTCGTTAATCTGTGTTCATAAAAACGGGTGGTTCCGCGTTTATTATTAATTTTGTGAATATCCATTGATGAAAAATGTTAGAAAAACTCATATTGAATTCAACTCTATTAAATTTACGCGTAGCTTCTTTGATAGATAGGTAGGAGATATCCTTAAATTCTTCACTGGACGGGGTTCTTGAGAAGAGAGGGTAGAACCATGTTGGAGAGCACACACTCATTCTAAAAGAAAACACGGATTGAACTAAAGCGAAACTCGGAATGCTTAAATAGATGAGCGATAGTCCGTTCTTAAAAAATTGGATGGTTTTGTCCATCGAGTTGGCTGGGAAAAATTTCTGAAAGCCAAGAAAAAAAATTTCTAAACCTTAAAAAAAAAAAAAAAAAAAAAAAAAAAAACACCTTTTGGTTAATTTTTATCATGTCTTAAGACATGATAAAAATTAACTGTCTCTTCCTTTTTTCTGAGAATGATGTCTCATCCTTTCGAATATGTTTCTAAAAATAAATTTCCAAGAAAGAAATGAGTCATGTTCTATTTTTAGAAGCATATTGAGACAATAGGTTATCAACATCATTTGAAAAAGAGGGTATAGTTAATTTTTATCATGTCTAAAGACATGATAAAAATTAACAAAAAGTTTTTTTTTTTTTTTTTTTTTTTTTTTTTTTTTTTTTTTTTTTTTAAGGTTAAAAATTTTTCTGAGAGAAATATTTTTCCCAACGACTTATCTTTTTTACTCTTACCTACTTTCATTCCCCCCTCTCACTCTTTCTCTATATAAACGATTGCAGAAGGAATCGCGGCTCATTTTCTTGAGCAGATAGGTCTAGAACAGATGGCTACGGGAGACTTAATCATGACGTGTGAAGACGATAATGAACCCTGTTTGGACTTGCAACCTTCTTCGCCTTTATATGAATGTGTTTCTTCGGAGAATGAGTATATCACGTCGTGGTCTGATATATCGCCAACTCCTTCTCCTCCACCTGTCCGCCGTAGGATCAAAAAGAAGAAACCTAATCCAATTCGTGATACTCCTTCTCTGAATTTCAATCCACCGTTATCGCCCATTTCGTCTTCTTCCTCTCATTATTCAGAAATAATGGACCAATCCTCTCCACCACACATGCGTTCTACAATCGAAGATCTTCCCTCCTCATCTCATTCTACTTCTTCTACTAAAAAAAAGAAATATCGAACTGAAATTCATCCGAGTGTCATAGGTGTGCTGGCCATCACGTCTGATGGATACACTCTGACAAACAGTGTCCGGTTTGCCTCTAGAGACATGAAAACGTATCGACCGCATACCAAATGGATTCAGCAATTGAATGAGGATCTGCGAAAACTTCATATTCAAAGACTGTATGTCGCGAATGAACATTGTCGAAAAAAAATTTATCAATTGCTCCGTGTTGAATCTGTATGGACAGTAAGCTATAAACTTTCTCGTCGTCCACAGAAATGTGAGTATTGTGGAACGAAATATTGTCATCGATTTATGGCTATGATCGCCCTGCAACAAATAGTGAAATATGGTGTCAATAAATATATTCATTGAAGAACCAAATGAAGTGTCTTTTTTTATAGATGATGATTAGTATTTTGTCCAACCTCCTCTGTGTTCTATGACAGATGCAATTCGTCGAGGCATGGACGCGATTAATGTTTCAAAATAAGTGTCTTCCAAACTATAAAAAGCATCGCGGACCAAGTCCCATAATTCCAATCGGTTTCGAGCTACCCGATTCGCTAATCGACGTTCTAATTCCGCCCAAACATTTTCGACGGGATTCAAATCAGCTCCTTTAGGAGGCCAGTCTTCGACCATAGGAATTTCATGTTCTCGAATCCATTGTGTGACGCGTAAACTCGTATGGATCGGAGAGAGATCGTGCATGAACAAGAGACGGTGTTCGGTGATCAAAGGGTTTAAAGAAACATCGGGAGGTTGACTATGATCGAGAAGTACCGGCTCTAAAATATTAGAGAGGTAATAGTCGGCATTTAAATGCTGGATCCCGATTCGACGGATTTGGTTGGGAAATTTTCCGCTCATGCACATCCAGACACTAAGATTAAAACGACCGGAACGTTGACGGCCTTCTAACGCAGAAGAAAAATAACGTTCGTCTTGATAACGCAGGACCTGTCGAGGCCGCCATACGCGAATAGGACCGTACCCGATCGAACTGAATACTTTCTCGTCGGAAAATATAATCCGGGACCAATCATCGACCGTCCATTCCGCACGCTGAGAAGCAAAGTCGTAGCGTCGTTGACGATGCATCTCCCGCAAATAATCTTTTCGGACGGGGATGCGCGACACTAATCCTTTTTCTTTTAATCGTCGACAAACCGTTTGAGCGGTGCAAGGCACTTGTAATCGACGACCAATATCCTTCGCGGGTAAAAAGGGATCACCCGTCGACATTTCAAAAATACGTTGATCCATTTCTTGGGTCGTGGCTCGAGGTCGGCCGGATTTGTGTTTGGTTTGATAGTTCTCCTCATTTTCCGAGGAGCGGGAGATCCAATATTGAACTGTGGAAGGAGCGACATTCAAGTGTCGAGCAATTTGACGAACCGTTTGCCCTCGTTCATAATACGAACGACGAATGTCCCGTCTTATTTCAATAGGTGTACACGGCATGATAAGAATAAGAATAATACAAGTAGGATCTTGGTTACCATGTTCCTTGATTTCATTTCAACGTGTCACGGTCCCGATAAAATCGTAGCAGGTGTCAATGGTCAATTGCAGTGCACGGAATGTGATCAAATTCAAGATGCGTATGCTTTTATTTTACAAGCGTCCTTTCCTGATGACAGTGATCCGTTCTTATCAGCTCGTCTAGCTCGAGAATATGCGAATTGGACGGGAGATTTGAACGTACCCTGCACATTTCCTCTCATAGGGATTCCTGGTATTTTACCGATCCGTAATGTTTCCGTCACGTTACGTATTTTATTAAACGGGATTCGATTATTACAATGCGTGAATGCCCCTTTTCGATCCCAGGCCGAACCTTTTGAATCGTATGAATCGCTCGAACGGTTCATGATCGAATACATGGACGAATACGCCCAGCATATTGAAAAAATCGCCAACGAAGAGAATCACTCCCAAGTCGATAAAGCGGCTCTGCACGCTCTTTTCACTAACATGAAATCGCTCATGGAAAATGTCCATCAAGACGAGGACCAACCTTTCAATTTCTTAAGTTATTATCACAAAGTCCTAGCTCCCTACGTAAAAATATGTGACGGCGACGATGCTTCGTTCCTTCTACCTCCTACTTCCAAGGATGTTGAAAAGGATCCCGCTTATCAATTATGTTTGGAAATGAAAGCCTCGAATCAAATTCGGGCTCGTTATTCTCCTTACACGACCCTATTTGATCTTGTGCACGTCATGATTTATTGCAATTTATGCCGGAACGAACTCAACGTGGTGGCGAATTTCGTGTTTGAGTTTGGAGTTCACATTTGTCGTCGCCCCTTCTTCTTCAAAGAATCGTTCTTGACCCAGCAATTGCGAAAACTGGTCACTTCTCAAATTACGTACCATCGGAATACAGAATTCTACTACCTCCTTCGAGAGATTCAACAAGGCGGCACGTGCGATGCCTTATCACTAGAATTTATTGAAAAAATGAGTCGAATCGAAACCTTTTTAGCGAAAGTGTTCCTAGGAAAAGCGGATGATCTAATAAAGCAGTTTGCGTTCAAACAAAATTTCCCCTACGTTCTGTTTGTTCCGAAAGAAGACGAAGAGACGACGAAAAAAGCCACCCAAATTGATGAGTACCTCGGATATCTTTTCGGGACCGGGTTTATTATTTCCAAGCTCAAAGGTAAAGGATCAGTGAAAGGTTCGATCGCGACGGGTAAGAAATTTTACCGTCTTGTACAGAAAGTGGCCTTGAAAATACGCGAATTTGAAAAATCCGACGAAGAAATTTTCTGGACGATGGAAATGGTGAAACTGTTCTTATGTTCCGACGGGTATATGGAAAAAGAATTGAGAATGTTACTCAATGTAGCGACGAAGGAATCTCAAGTTCCCTCTCGTCAAGAAATATGTCAAGGAGGAGGAGGAAGAAGAAACGAAGATGGCGAAGAGATGGATATGTCATAATCAAGTAAATCATTGGGAAAAATGGCAGACGCAGAGGAAGAAATCTGTGGAATTTGCTTGAAGGCCTTCAAAGAAACGAAACGCCATAAAGTCTACAATCTCGATTGTGAGCATTCCTTTCATATTAAATGTATAAAGAAATGGATTCGAGAGTATGGTAAAAAGAAATGCCCGACCTGTCGGACTCGTATCAGCCAGGATGATATGCTGTATTTTACCAGCGGAACATTGCAAATGGAACATTTAAGAATAGATTCGGATGAAGAGGAGGAGGAGGAAGAACCAGAGGTGGAAGAACCGCCAAGGCAACGACGAAGACGAAGACCCGAAGAAGAATTAGTCGATCTGGGAGGCCATGGTCTCATTTTTTAAGGGCCTAGTACCAGTCAAACGAGACCCAGAAGACAGAGAAGAGAAGATTTAGTGGGAGATTATGCTTATATGGATACACCTAGACAAAGTTCACCTACCTCAGTTGATGAAGAACGGGAAGTCAACCCTTATTTTGGTCGACCGAATGCATTTTGGAGAGAAATGAGACGACAAAGACGAAGTAGAAGGAATTAGATGATTCTTAAAATAAAAATAAATACAGTACGCAAAAATGGAAAAGTAAGACTCACGACTGGTGTATAATATTTTGTTATCAACAGATCCATCTCCTATACATTGTTATATCAACAGATCTATTTCCAAATGGAAAAGTAAAACCGACCGACTGTTGAAAAATATTTCTCAAAAAAATAATAATAATAAAAAAAAAAAAAACTTTTTGTTAATTTTTATTATGTCTTTTAGACATGATAAAAATTAACTGTACCTTCTTTTTTATTTTGAATGATGTCACCTTTTCTAAAAATAGATTTCTAAGAATGAATCATGCTTTTCTTGGAAATTTATACTTAGAAACATGTCTAGACAACATGTTGACATCATTCCAAACAAAAACGAGGGTAGAGTTAATTTTTATCATGTCTAAGACATGATAAAAACTAACAAAAAGTTTTTTTTTTTTTTTTTTTTTTTTTTTTTTATATATCACATTAGATTTTTTAAGAAATATTTTCCACCAGTCGGTCGGTTTTACTTTCTTTTTTTGGAGATTTTGATAACGACATATAAGTCGATATATAAGTTTCACTCACTGGGTTCTGATTCATTCGTTTTCGCCTTTGCTTTCACGAGATATCGAGACCGCTTCAGCATTTCGAAGGAAGCTCCTTTGATGTTATACTGTTTCTTCAATCGTCGCTTTAGATTAAATAAATACTGGTAATGAGTTTTTCCAAATAGTTTGGATGGAGGAGCATTGAAAAGAAACTGGAATAACTTTATCTGATTTGGATCCTTATAGACTTCTAAAGATTTAGACGCAAACGCTTTTCGTTTCTCTGGATCATCGTTTAGATAGCCCAAGATGTGAATCATCCTCAATTCCGTTTCTAATAGTAATAAGACTATCAGCGACAGTTCATCTGTTTCATAATTGGAGAGACAGTGATTACGGATTTGATTCATCTGCTCTGCTGTAAAAAGTTGGTGTTTTCGACGACGAGGTTTCTTGACCACCACCTCATCTGCAGAAGGTAAGAACCATTTTCGTCGAATAGCATTTAAAGCATTTGAAATATATTTCGCGGAACGTTGTTTTTGATCGATAAGATATTGGTGATATTCTTGAAGTGTTTCGGTATGATTTAGATGCATTTGTAAACACCAAGTTTCATATTGATTTTCATAAATAGAGTAGACTAATTTACTAGTTTTTGAGGGAGACATGATGCTTCTTTTATTTTTGGTATAATGAAGAACTCTTACTTATTTATAATTTTTTAATAGGTTTTTGAATCAAAAAAAATATTTATAATAATAAGAAGAAACAGTAGAAACAAAATGGCCGAATGTTGTCCAATTTGCTTAGACGAACTCATTGCCGAAGATGTAGAAACCATTTCTACTTTAACGTGTCAACATCAGTTCCACACGAAATGTATTGACATTTGGAGAGAAAAAGCATTGACGTGTCCTGTCTGCCGAGAACCGTTTGAAGATGTCCTGCAGAAATTAACTTCTATGTTTCTCCCTTTGCGACGTTCTTTTTTATATGATGTAATTTACGATTATGAAAACCGCATCAGGTTTTCAGACGATGAGGCTGATTTAGATGATTTACTCATGTATGAATTATTGGGACCTAGGGAAACTTCTGAGGAGGAAGAGGAGGAGGAAACAGAATCAATCGAACCTGAGGAAGAAAACCAGAGTGAGGAAACTAATTGAGACTGGAAAAAGGAATCGAGACCATAGATGGGTTTGAGTAAATTAGCCGATGACGGATGTAAGGATCGGACTCGAACCGATGGAATGGATTGGGACTGATATTCATCCCATTTCTTTAATCCCATCCGAAGATTTAAAGCCAATGACTTTTTCATATATTCGGAAAGAAGGAATCGCCAGGTTTTGGGACGATACTTTCCAACAATCTCGAGAGCGTTTAACATGCTGAGATAGCATTCTTGAGCTGTACGACACAGTTTCAAATGAAAGACAACATCCATTTCATTCTCGACTTGCTTCCACCATCTCCCAGTTTGATATTTCCTTGGGTACAGCACTTCATTGTGTGGATATATTTCAGCCTCATCTTCGATCCACGGTTTCATGGTACTGGAAGGAAGGTCGTAGGGATCGCCTAAATGATAATTCAGTAACTGACAATTAGATAAATTGAGATGAAGATGGCTCGTGAAAACAATGAGACGATCGGCATAGGCTGGTTTGACCACCGAGTCTCCAAAATTCGGTTCGATCCAGATGAGAAGATCGCAATGCGTGCCGTCGCATTCGTAAGACGGATCTAACCCGCTGACGAACCAATCGTTGGAATCGTCGAGAAGAATATGGACCGTTTTATGATGTCGAACAAAAAGGGTTTCCAAATGATAGGATAAGAGGGAAGGATGCCTTCCTAAATTACCTAATACAACGGTCACGGGTGCATCTTGACATTTCTTGAAAAGATCTTGAATGGAACCCATGCTGGTTGTTCCGCATACTTGATTCCCGAGACGAGTCAGAAAAGATCCCATGCTTCTTTATTTTTTTAACGCAGCTCGCATATATTCTTGATCTTTCTGGAATTCCGATTCAGGATAAGGTGGCTTTTGAAGACTGGCATTCACTTCATTATGAAATTGAAACCAGACGTGGGCAAAGTGTTCGCTTAAAAACCGTTCTTTATACGTTTTGAGTTTGGATAAGTAATGATACACACAAATCCCGCATCGGAGAGTTCGATATAAAGATTCTGTCACAAAGTCTCTCCAAAGAGTTTTCGCGAGACGAATATCCTCGTCCTGCTCGTCCTGAACTGAAAACGCTTCGGCCATCCAATGTAAAAGCCGCCAGTAATAAGGACCAAAGACCAATGTGTTGTGGTAATTGATGTGATGAAAATAATCTTCGGCTGGAAAAGGTTGTGGGGATACGGAAATGCCGATCCGGGTCATCAAGTCTCGAATCGCCTGACTTTTGCCCTGGAGTAATTCAATCACCGCTTCGTCTAAAAAGAAAAAGTATTCGCTCTTCCATCGAATACGGTACAGGAGCGTTAAGACGCAGTACGTAGTCAATTTAAAGAGTTGAATCCAACTGTATTCGCCTACCCAAGCTCCAGGTCGTAGAAACGTCCGTCCCCATTTATCTTGGTTCATTAAATTGGCCATGAATAATAAATAGGTGACGACGACTTCATCTAATCGTTGTTGGGGCTCTTCTTCTCGGAAAGCGGTCGTAAAGTGGGTGACGTCGATACCCGGAGGAGGTGAAGAAGAAGGGGTTTTGAAGTGTAAAAGTTCATGAATTTTATGAGCCACGAACGGTGAAACACGAACCTGGCTTTCTTGGAGTTCGTTCGAAACGATCGGTTCATCTTCTAAATAAGTTCGTTTTAAACGTTTAAAGGTTTGAGCATCCATTCTCTTTACTTAAACCACCATTGACGAAAACGGCAATACCAATCTCCCACGTCTTTATTTTGCACCAAACTACCGAGCAATTCCCCGAAAGTTGTAAAAATCGTCAGCTTGCGAATGTATCCAAAAGCCAGAAAGAGAAAAATGAGTCCGTTGATGAGGAGGAAAAGGAGAAAGAACCAGCTTTGTGTTAAAATGAGACAAAACAGGATCACGAAGGACGTATACGCTCCAGCGACTAAAAGCGTTCCTAATGTTAAGGAATCCATTTGTTTTTTTTTTCTTCTTCTTCTCTATTCTTGACCTAATGTCTCGTAATAAAGGGTCCGATACGTAATATTCTGGTAAGCATTATAAACGGGATGGTGGATAAAGAGAAATAATAAAATCCATAAGAGGATCGATACCATATTTTTGTTTTCTTTGTTTTGAGTCAGAAGAGAAGAGATAATAATAAAGTAACTCATATTAATTAAAAAAATGGTACGAAAGGATAAATCCAAATCTGATAAAGCGGAACGAAAATTGCTTCGAATGGAAGCAGCTCCTCCTAATCATGTAGGAGACCCAGTCGTTGACAACCCCCTTAACAATCACCCTCCAAGCAATCCATCTAACCATCCTCCTCCAATCCATGACAATCCTCCTAATAATGATAATGTAGGCAATATTCCCATGGACGTGGATGAGGAAATAATTCGTCGGCATAGGCGAGATCTCCTGAATTACGAAGAATACTACCCCGATCGAATGAAATCAGATAAGCGCTATGCCAAATTGGCTGACGGAAATGAGATTTATGCTAAGAATCGACAAGGAGATGAATTTTATATGCTGGATCCCGATGGAAATATTGTGTTTGCAAAACAAATCTCTCCCATCACCGGTAAAATAACCCCTGTCTATGCCGTCGATCATCTGAACCGTTCTATTTTACCCGTCGACGCCCAAAACCGTCCCGTGTATGGATTTGATAGTGATGGGGAACCCATGTTTCCCATGGAAAACGGAAAAATGGTGTATCTGTTCTACGGAGGAAAAGAATGGTATCCGGAAAATCCTCAGACCAAAGAACAAATCTATGCTTTAGACGAGCACCATCGACCCTATTTTGCCAAAGACGAGCATCAAAAGCCTTACTATGCTCGAAAACTCGATGTCAATCAATTCCCTATCGAATATGCCCCTCTCGATTCCAATGGTCAACGGATCTATATTCCCTTAGAGAACAATAAATTCCAATACCCGTTTAATCTCGTCACAAAACGACCGCTGTTCGAACTCTCTCCGGATCAGGACGAAATGTATTTCCGAAACAATACGCTAGGTGAATATTATCCCGTCAACGAATTCAACGATTGAAATTTACGCTCGAGATCGTTTGCACAATGTAATGCCGGCTAGGAACATCGATGGAACCCCTTATTACACTAAGAGAGCGAGTGGGGACGAATACTATCCCAAGCAACTCAACGGTCTCGAAACGTATATTCGAATTGGAAATAGGGACGAACCGGCCTTAGATGCTTTAGGAGGAGGCATTTATGCGAAAGATGAAAACTTGGACGAATATTATCCGAGAATTTACCACGACGACAATGACGAATAAAGCAAAACGATTACCAAAGGATCTTCGATGGCAAAAGATGAGTATTATGCAGTCGACAATCTTGGAAATCAACGATATAGAAAGGATCGAAGGGAATTTGAAACATATATTACCACTGACGATCCCAGTCTACTGTATGCCCTAGACAAATATAAAGTTCCCCATTATGCTAAGAAACCCGTGTATATCGGTGGAGAAAAAAAATTTGAGGAGTATTATGGAAAAATCAATAACTTGCCCGTCTTTCTAAAGTACCAGGGTCGAGAAATTTATGCCAAAGAGCATTCCGGGGCCGAGATGTATCCCAAAGATTTGTTTGGGAACGACATGATTGCTCGAGATGCCGACGGGCGGTATTATTATGCTAAAGATGAGACAGAAAATGAAAAATATCCCTTGTTGGCCGACGATACGGAACACAAGCCCGAATACATGTCTTACGCCCTCGATGAAAACGGTATTCCGTTCTATCCTATCAATGCTCAGGGTAAACCCATCTATCCTAAAAATGCTACAGGCGATGAATTTTATCAAATCCTTCACCCTTTCACTCAGCAAGTCATCTTTGGAAGAGATACCGATCAAAACCAAGTGTATGCGCGGAAAGCGGATGGAGGCGAAATTTACCCGGATAGCGGTCAATTCGCCATGACGAGGTTGAAAGAATTCTTTTATGCTCATGATAAGAACGGGGTCATTATTTACCCGGTCGATCAACACGGCAACGAACGATATTTAGTGACGGACAAAGGATCGTACGATCAATTGATGAAAGATCCGGCCGTGAAACGATACGCCAAAGATGCAGACAATAATGAAATCTATCCGGAAATTATTCATGCCGATAAGCGCATTACCCAAAAACCTTTAGGAAACCGGTACGCTCAAAATAAATTGGGTGAATATTACTACCCGGTCGATCGATACAATAACGAGTACATTGTCCAGTTCAAGAAAGTGAGTGAGGAACAAATCTTTGCGAGTGGATACCCCATCACGTGTGATCAAATCATCATTGTTCCCAATTTAAATGACAAGCCCTGGACGCCTGCGTTTATACGAGACCCTAGAATTGAACCCGAAAATTTGATAGGCTACTTGTACCGATCGCATTCGAAACCGATGGATTATTTGACCAATTTGAGATCTAAACGCGCTTCTCGACACGGGTTCCAACCCTATAAAGTTATATATAATAACTCGGAGGGTAAAGTGGTCGAGAAAGTGGAAAGCGGTCTTCCAGGACAAGAAGATCCAGTGGAAGAGGAAGAGAAAAAGAAGAAAAGAAAGAAGAAAATATATGGCAACCCGATACAGTCTGACGAAAATAATCATCAATCCACCACCAACTGGACTAAAATCATTCTTTCTATGATAGGTATCTTGGTCATACTTGCGTTCCTAATCTGCATTAATATACTGTTTAAAAACTAAAGTCGTGAGAGAAAGAAAAATATCTGAAACAATCCATTCTTAAAAAGATTGGGATGTCTTTTCAATCCAGTCGGTTGGAAAAAAATTTTCAGAGCTGAAAAAAAAAAAAAAAAAAAAAAAAAAAACTTTTTGTTAATTTTTATCATGTCTTCTAGACATGATAAAAATTAACTATCTACTCTTTTACTCTTTTTGTCTAGGAATGATGTCTCACCCTTTCGAAAATTAGACCATGACTCACCCTTTCTAAAAATAAAATTCCAAGAAATAAATGAGTCATGGTGTATTTTTAGAAACATGGTGAGACATCATTGAAAACAAAAGGGGTTAGTTAATTTTTATCATGTCTAGAAGACATGATAAAAATTAACAAAAAGTTTTTTTTTTTTTTTTTTTTTTTTTTTTTTTTTTTTTCATTACAGAATTTTTTCTTAGCTCTGAGAAATTTTTTCCAGCCGACTGGATTCACAAGTCATCACCATTTTTTTAGGAATGAACTCTTTCTTATCTATTTAAGCATTTCGAGTTTTGCTTCAAATGTGTACGTGCTGTTGAAGAGGGACCCACCTAGATCCTAGTTGACTCATTCATGGGGAAGGAAAAAAAAAGTATTCTATAACGTGTTGGATAATGTTGGAGGTAAGTCTCTTTCTTTTTCATTTTTTTCTAAAGATTTATGAATGACAAACGGAAAGGTTTCTTTCTTGTACTCTTGAAGGCGATGAAAATAAAACAAAGCTTCTTGGAAAGCACAATATTTGGTCCGACCTATATGTTTCGGACAAAACGATGAATATTCATAGTTCATTGGTATGGGCGCGGTATGAAACGCCTCCTTGGAGACGAAATTGAAATAAATAGGACGGGCCAGTATCTGGTACAAAACATTAATTTTCCAATAATGAGGGCAGGAAATGTTTTTATATCCTGCCGTTAGAGCTACGAGAAACGGTTTTAATTGATCGTACGGCAAATGACCCTCATTCCATGAAAAGCCATGCGTTATATCCGCTAACGGTAAATGAACACTCGATACACTTTGTTTGGCGGAATAGGATAATTCAGACCACGGTATGGGTGGTTCCACGTAGATAATGCCTTGGGAACGATCATGAGTGATATAAGCCACTTCTTTAATAATATAGTCGGAAAAGTCATCATTATAAGAAAGATTGATTTCTTTGGCGAGAGGATCACCATTCAATTCGAAACCTTCGAAATTGAGAACGATATAGGATTCCATGTTTTATTTTTATCGGTCATCTTGTTTCAGGAGAACATTGAATCTAAAATCCTCTACGGTTATCACATGAAAATCTCTCAATTTGCCTTTTAGATAGGTGGCTCCAACTAAGTGGATGGATTGAGTTCCATATTTTTTCTTTAATTGTTGGAAACAAATCCGCTCTGATACTTGTACTGCAATAGGTCCTAGACGTATCTTATCCTTGCGGGTGAACAGAGTTATATATTCTATACCCACTCGATGTTGACGAAACTTTTGTAGAAATTGTATTAAGGACCAAGATTGAAGACCCAAGGTCGATTTTAAATCTCTTTCCAAATTAAACGTGGCAGTATGGGAAATAAGAACAATATATCGAAAGGAGGGACCTATTTGTCGATTGAACCGTTCGGTGATTCGCCATGGAAGAAAGGTTGAATGATTCATTTTTTTTTCAATTTAATTAATTTTTTTTTCTTCTTCTTCGGTTCGAAGGATTAAACAAGCATGGCAGAGTATTACGATATTTCTGTTTTGAAAACTATTCAATTACCGATTGATCGACTCATCCGATTCGTGATTGGGCAAAATCCTCAACTTGAAAACTATCAAGCGACGTACCGGTTTCTGAATTTATTTTTTGAGATTACGCCTCGACTCGTTCGAGATTTTCAATCACAGGCCGTTGCTCATATCCGTCACGTATTAGATAATATGTCGCAATATGGACACCTATATCTTTTAATCGATCAGCAGCCCCTGTTTAATGCCCTGGAATGGAATGATGAAGAATTTATTTTATCGAATGAAGAAGTCTTAGACCCTATTCGCAAAATGGCCAGTCAGTTTTTTCCTAAAGATTCTGCTCATTACCATGTCACTTGCATCTATCTCTTATATTTTTACGCACTACTCGCGAATCCGAAATATACTTGGATCACAATGGATTATTTAATGCACGGCAATAAATATCATCAATATTTATTAGCTAAACATGCTCACGAAGAAAAGTAAAAAATAAAATCATTAGACGAGAAATTTATTTTTGAAAAGATAAAGCAATATAATGGAATTTTATCCGAATCGATATGGTAGCGAATATTACAAATATCGAAAAAAAGATCCAGTCTTTGTGAAAAGTGAATATGGTCATGAAAGGTATGCCATTCACTCCCAAAAGGGGGAAATCTATCCCGACAAAGGTGATCCTTTCGCTAAAACCCGAGACGGCCTTCCATATTATGCCAAAGATCGAAAAGGAAATGAAAAATATCCTCTACAACGTAAAAAATCCCTCGTTATTCAAATTCAAAACGAATTCGTTCTGGCCAAATACGCGGACGGAAAAGAACGATACCCGGTGGATTTCCGAGGGAACGAATATTATTTAGTGAAAAATGAAGAACCTTACGTCCTGAAAGATGCCCAAGGTGAAATCTACTTTGCTAAAACATGTAGTGGAAAAGTCCTCATTCCCTGGAATTATTTTGAACAGTACAAGTATCTTCTCTCAGAACATTATAAACGCACATGCGATGCTGCAGGAAACTGCGTTTATCAATCCACGGTACCCGTTGAAGAAATTCTTAAAAAGTTGTTCCCATGCCTCTGTTTGTGCTTAGCTGAAATACCTACAATGGCTTTTATTCTAGCAGCTACGTTAATGTCAATACCAGGACTACGTTCTTATATATAAGAACAACGTTCTTATATATAGTCAGTGAGAAGAGAAAGAATGACTCGAAGCTGGCTGAGAAAAAATTCTATTAAAAAAAAAAAAAAAAAAAAAAAAAAAAAACTTTTTGTTAATTTTTATCATGTCTTTAGACATAATAAAAATTAACTCTACCCCCCTTTTTTCTTTTTGTTGTGAATGATGTCTCACCCTTTCTAAAACTAGATTTCTAAACAAAAGAATGAGTCATATCGTTCTTGGAAATTTATTTTAGAAACATGTTGACACCTGATTCAAACCAAAATAGGGGTGAGGGGTGGTAAAGTTAATTTTTATCATGTCTAAAGACATGATAAAAATTAACAAAAAGTTTCTTTTTTTTTTTTTTTTTTTTTTTTTTTTTTTAATCTTTAGAATTTTTTCTCAGCTGTTAAGAAATTTTTCCAACCCGACTCGATCGACCGGACATCACCATGTTTTAAGAATGGACTCTCACTTATATATTTCAGCATTGCGAGTTTCACTTCACATGATTCTGTGTTTTTGAAGAAGAAACATCTTGAAATCTGGCTTTCTTCAGTCAACTTTTGTTTTTTCCAAGTCATTACACAATGAAATGTTAGGAACCTACCTCATGCATATGTAAAAAGGTTAGTAATTCTTGTCTTTTTTCAGATTTTTGATGGTAACATTATCGTAATAAATAACTTGTCTTTTATGCTGAGGCAGATCAATGGGTTCATCGTCCACTTTTAAATGTTTCGTGGTTGAGTGTTCTCCCTCTTCGTCGTCATGCTTTCGTTTGAGAGACGAATTCAATTCGGCATTTTCAAACTGAAGGGGTTCTACTATATCCAAAGAAGAGGAAATATTATTTTCGGCTGAAAAGGAACTGAAATCCATTTCGGTCCGTTTCAAATGTCCAAATTCATCATTGAAACGCATAATGAGTTCCGTTTCGTGGATGGAAGTGTCGCGCATCGTTTTCAAAAATTGTCGAATGGCCGATTTCAGTTCGTTGAAGGTCGTAACAGAACCGGGAATGATTTGTACATCGGCATACTGTTTGAATTGTGTAAAAATATCGGTCGAAGATAAAAATTCTTTTTTGAATTCTACTAATATTTCAGGTTCGGAACGGTAACGGATCATGCCGTCCTCCATGTTAATATTGTGGGCCAGATGCAGATAAATCATTAAAAAGAAACCTTTATAGGAATCTTCGACGATAGAATCTTTGGTTTCGAGTAAATATTGATCCTGCATCACTTGTTCTGAGGTGAGGGATGGAGCATTTTTCGTAAACACGGCGTCAAAAGGAATTGCTACCACGCGATCATTAAATGCCTCTGTGGCCGTACACACTGGGAACGTATTGGTAGAAGCCATGAGTTTGGCACTGGGAATCGCTCCTACATTTTGCTCGTACAAATTCCGAAAACTGGTGGTCGAATTACCCGTGATTTCTTTCACGAGGATTTCGTTTAATTTTCCCGACATTTCTTCAACAGTCACTACCCGACAACAAAATAACGAAGAGGCCAGTTCGGGTTGTGCTGATAGTCCTTGACCACTCGTCGTTTGTAAATTGACGGCTCGAATGCCATGACTATAGCCTCCAAAGACCTTCGAGATCATTTGAAAGAATTTACTTTTTCCATTGCGCGTGTTGCCTTTCAAAATAAAAAATTTGCGACCGTAATTGGTCGCAATGAGAAGACTGGCCAGGACATCTAAAAGGTACATGAACAGATCGTATTCGAAACACGTATATTTACACATGTGCACATAAAAATGAAGCATGCTTTGAATGAGCGGGTTGGTTTCTAGTTTGTCATGAAACTCGTGCACTTTTTCCCGCAGCGTATCCAGTAAATCGTCCGTGAGGTCGAGAAAACAGCTTTTCAGGTATTGTAGAAAAAATTTCCGGTCGGTTAATAAACGATAGATGGCTATCAAATCCGGATCGTGACGAAATTGCATCAACTCGTGTCGACTAAAATTGATGCCCAGACATCGATCCGATAGGTAAAATTCCGGAACCGTCCCTCCTACATGACCCGTCAAGAGATTCAGAACCCCATCGTGGGTTCGAATATGCCATTTATGTCGATCCATTTGAATGATTTTACGATCAATGTTGGTTCGACTCAGAATGGACGAGACCACATAATTAATGTTGACCTGTTTCATAATGTCTGTGAAAGGACACATGTTTTTAGTTTTATCGGCAAACTGATTCCGAGCATAGGCCTGAATGGAGGACCAGATGGCATTCATCAGGTTTAGAATTTCTATCTGGTGGGGCACTTCTTGCCAGTACTCGTGGATATTATTCCACATATAGCGTTGAGGTTTCTTGCAGGAATTGTGCATGGTAATGACGAGAATCGGAAAATATCGCTCTTGAATTCGATGAATTTGTTCCACGAGCTGATCTTCAGACACCGAATATAAAATAACGCCTTTCATGGTTTTGATAATAGCTTCCAGTTTATCTTTAAATTTGTAAATTTTAGGATTGAGATTCGAACCACAAAAGAGGATCGTGTCGAGAGTAAAATCTTGGGAAATGATATCTATAATTTTACTGTTGATTTTTTCTACAGAATCTATGAGTTCGTGAGATTCTAATATCGTACGCAAATGGGATGCGAGTGTATGGGAGGACATTCGTAAATGTTGACACAAGGCAAAAAAGACAGGTAAAAAATAGTAACCTTGATTGTATAATCGTACGAAGGGGATTGGGATCGGAATGCAAACTAGGATTGTCTAACTTGAGAGCTTGATTCACCGTCTGGAATACATCGTTTTCGATGACGATAGAATTTTGACTTTCCCGGTACCATCGTTTTAGAGCCCGGTTATTCGATTCAAAGTCTGAAATCACAAACCCGTTAAACTTGATAAAGTAAAACGTTTTTAACCAATGATGACCTTCGGTTCCAAAATCCTTCCCTTTGTAAATATACATCGGGGTTTTTAGTTTATACACAAACGTAGCCACTTTTTCATCGTCGGGTCCAGCTTCCTCAACTTTGCTAATAAGCGTGGGATACGATACTCGATACAAAGGATCGTACAGTGTCACCACAGGCATCATATATTCATAAAGTTGTTTTTGAATATCCATTGGCTGGAGGTGGAGCAGTTTACGAAAAAAGGAATTGGTATTATCCTTGCGACGTTTAAATTTTGATTGAATGCCTAACAATCGCATGCTGAAAGCATTAGGATTGGTCAAATATAAACGCCAGGTGGTTTGTTCGTCTACATAAATAATCAGCATGGGTTCGTATTTATTCGTATAGGGCTTGGAGGAATTCACAAGCGTCGCATTCGCTAAAACGTCCAACTGGAAAATAAATTCAGATGTTTCGTGATAGAACCGGGGTTGAAGTTGCCTGCAGAATTGAATATAATCATCATGAGCGATCGAGATTTCCGGCAAATGGACATGAATACCACCTCCTGGACGAATAGCCACAATAAAAGTAAAATGCTTAAGGGATAAAAAGTAAAATTTTAAGGTTGAGAGAATAACAGAATCTACATAATCGTAGAGCATAGATGAAGGAAGGGATGCATCGCATTCGGTTTTAATATCAATATCTAGGATAAGGGAATGATGGGTCGTCGAGCAAAGATCCATCGTTAAAAAAAGATTTTCGGCAGACGTTCGAGTATAAAATCGAGAAAATTGTGCGTAGTCTTTTCGGTTACAGTAAAAGATTCCTCCCGACATCTGGTAGAAAATGTAAGCATCGTTGGGCGCATCTCCAACCGAATTAATCCTTGTTAAATAATGGAGGCTCTGCGACATGATTATATATCTTTAACTTGATTAATATTTCTTAAAAAAATACAAGCAATGCTTTGTAAGTAAATATCCTATAAAATCTCCACGTGCTCCTCTAAAGAATAAATAAACTGAGCACTTTTACCTTCATAAAGTCTGTTCCTATATACTGTTGAATTCACGGCACAGAATGATTTAGAGTGAAATTCGTTTCGCACATCTTAAATAGATAAACCAGAGTTCTTTCTAGCCAGAACTCAGAAAAAAATTCTAAAGTAGATATTAAAAAAAAAAAAAAAAAAAAAAAAACTTTTTGTTAATTTTTATCATGTCTTTAGACATGATAAAAATTAACTACCTTCCCCTTTTGTCTGGAAATGTTGTCTCACACTTTCGGAAAATAGAACATGACTCATCCTTTCTAAAAATAGAACTCCAATAAAAGAATGGGTCAAGGTATATTTTAGAGAGTGAGACATCCTTCCCTGACAAAAAGAGGGGACAGTTAATTTTTATCATGTCTAAATACCATGATAAAAATTAACAAAAAGTTTTTTTTTTTTTTTTTTTTTTTTTTTTTTTTTTTTTTTTTTTTTAAATATACATTTCAGATTATCTGAGAAATTTTTCCCAGCCAGCTTTTACTTTTCTAGACATAAACGTCCTTGTTTATGTCCTTGAATGACGTCATCTCTCATGTATATATAAAGCGTGTAAGTTGGCTCTGTAGACTTATTCCTTTCGAGGAAGAAGGCGAGATAAAGTAAGCTCTGTCATGGATAATGAAAAGTACTACAATGTTTCGGATTATGTGGAAGCGTATGGAAATGTTTATAGAGAATATTATTTTATAGCTGTTCGTTTCAAACTACCCATCTTCCATGTCGATACTTTGAAACATTTTAGCCCGGGTCTCGTTCGAGCACCTTGCATTCTCGTGGTCAGTGAAAATCGACTCATTTTCCAAGGAGAAAATTTAGACAAAGACTATCCGTTTCCTCATGGGTCTTTAGTCTTTTGCGTGCATGGAACAAAAGAGGATCCTCGTTGGATTAACGTCTCTAGAGATACGACCGATCAGTTTTTACAAAGTTTATTTCCCTCTCGAGATTTTATCAAGGTCTCCTATGAAAATAATACCTTATTTGTTTGTTCGACCATCAATCCGTTTTTCTTGTTCTGGAAAGTACTTCCTCGCAATATGGCTTTTCGCGCCTTAAGCGATCTGACGATGACCTACATAAAAAGAGAACCTTTCCAGTTAGAGCATTGCATGCGCCTCCGATTTTTCAAACGAAATACGCATGTCTGGGAATCGTGGTCCAACTGGTATCACTATTTACATCCCATGCTCATCCTCCACTTCATACATTTTACGGGACAAGCTGCGAGTGCTCAATTGGCTGCCAAACTTCATAAATTGTTTAAACGCTCCCTTCCACCTTACCTGCATACGGATTCTATTCCATCGGACTTTTATACTTGTGAAATTACTTTTGACGACACGAAATTAACCGGTGTTTGGTTTGTCGTTTTGAATATGTCTTTAGTGATGTATGTGTCGCACATGATTGTGTCATTCCATCATGAAACGTTCCTCGACGTGAATCGTGAACAATGTAATTATTGGCTACCGTTTTACCGAAATAATGAATTATGGACACGAGAAGGATTTAAAATATACGTTTCCCACTTTAGAAAGAATCGTCGCTACTTGAAAGAAGTCATGATTTGGTTATCGTCCCGCTTCGAAGAAAAATATCAATATATGTTGCTCGATTTGAACAAAGTAGCCTACCTTTTAATGATTTAAAAAAAGCAAAAAGAAAAGAATGTTACAAGAACTGGTTCGATGTCTTATTCAATACCAGTCCGACCCCACTTTTATATCTTTAAATGTCGTTGATGGTCTCAAACAAAATCTTCGAGACGACGTGATCGATGCTTTTCTCCTGAGTCGACCTTTACTCCATCTCTATCCTCAACTGTATAAAAAGAGTTCGAGCATCATCGATTTCTTGTTTCGCATTTCGGGCTTGCATTTGGAAGAGATGGAATCGCAGGACCTGGAAAACAAAATCGCTTCTTTGGAAACTCAATTGGAGGCAGATCGGAAAGCTTTTGAGAAACAAATCGAGACGCTCCAACAAGAGCACCGGAACGAAATGCGTTATTTTCTAGCAGAAAAAGAACAATATGTGAATACCGCTCGATTCGGAAAAGAGCATTCAGTCGTGGATTTGCAACGACAATTGGAACGCCTTACATGGGAGAAAGAAACCCTGCAGACTGAGTTGGAGCAGCTGAAACGGAATCACGAAACCTTACAAACTCAGTGGGAGCAATTGAAACGAGATCACGAAACCTTACAGACACAAATTCGAACGCATGAGTCTGAAAAAATACAATGGCAGAGGCAAATAGTAGAACAACAACAACAACAACAACAACAATTGAATAATAATAATAATATCGAGTTTCCAAACCGTTTGATGAACGAATGGCAAATGCTCCACCAACGCTACGAAACGGGACTTGAAGAATGGATGCAACGAACGGAAAGTTTAATCTGCCCTTTGCAAATGGCTTTACAAGAAACGATCGAGCAACTGAAACTTCCTCCTTCTTCTACGACTACGGTCATTGAAACTTTACCGCTCGAATCGCCTCCTTCTCAGCAGCTCATGATCGAGTCGTCGCGATCTAAATTAGAGCAATTACAAGAAACCCTCGACCAGTTTTTAACATCGTATCAATCGGAACAAAAACAGCACGTCCAGCAATTGAACGAGGAACTGAAAGGACAATTGACCTTTTGTCAAAACGAAAAACGGATGTTGGAAAAGCAGTTGGAGCAGGGTCAGAAAGAACGAACCGACCTCCTGCAAAAATGGAAAATCGAGTCCGAAACACATTTCCAGGAAGGTATTCAACGCGTTCTTGACACGCTGCAAAAGAAAAATCTTCATATCGAGACGATTCTTCGAGACGAAATGGCTAAACAAATGAAGGAGTTCCACGAAACGCAGTTTATGACGTTTTTACAGACGATCCTTCCCTCCTCATTTTGGAAACCTTTAGGTGCGAACCAAGATTGGAAAACGTTTTTCTTCCAGCAAATTCAAACGTATATCCAGTATTTACAAAATTGGCAAACCCAGCTTTTGAACCAATTAACACTTCTCGGGAATGCTTTAAATCAATCGCTAACGCCCGACAATTTAGCTCATACCATTCTTCACAGTCTCCCTTCTTCCTCTAAAAGCATGATGGAAGACACGACCCTCTTGCAACGACTGCACGATCTTCAACAATCGATTGAGAACCAGAACGAAGCGAAGGAGGTCCTACAACAAATCCAAGCTCAACTCCATCGGGATCGTAGCCAAGAACATAAAAAATTACAGCAGAGTCTAGAACATGAAAAACGGCAACGCGTCGCTTTAGAAAAGAAACTGGAGGTCCTGAAAACGAATTTGGTAACTCTGATACGGACTAAATGGAATGCGTATTTTGGGGCCACGGATTACGATCAGATTCTTGCAGAACTCGAAAAAGTATTCCAATTCAAAGAAAATCTAGAGAGGACCCTCGAAACGCAATTGGCGCAACTGAAAGGTCATTTTCCCGAAATACCGGTCGTTCAATTCGATAATTTGGCGTCGAGCATGATCGAATGGGCTCGACAGGTCGAGAATCGCAACGATTGTGAAGTCGAGCTCCGTAAAACCAAAGAACAACTTTTCGAATTGAAACAGAAACTCGATCAAGTCGAAAGTAGTTATACGAAATGTAATGAGTACCTCCTCTACGCCAAAACGAAATTAACCACGTTCCTAAAAACGATCCGTCAGAATGACCCTAGTGATCAAAGAAAAGATTGGCCGAAAGCCGTTGTCCATCAACTCCAAAACGTGATTCACGAGCATCGACAATTTCAAGATCTCGTTTATAAACAAATTGTCACGCTTCGAGCCCAGTTTCCGAACATACCAGATCCCATTGAAGAATTGGCGAATTCGGTGATTTTATATTTCGAGCAGGAACGAGACCTATATCGACGGCAGTTGGAGGAACGTCCTCACATCACCGAAGTGAAAGAACCCACTACTGTACCGGCCATTACGTATCCTACGGATCAAGTGGAGGAATTACAGCGGGAAGTGAAAGATTTACAAAACCAACTGGAAGTGTCTCGGTCTCGAAACCAAACTTTAGAAAACCAACTGGCTAAAGCTCTCGTAGCTCCGCAGGATGTAGAAATGTCCGATACTTCGAAATATAAACGAAAGCACGTATCGACGGTCGACGAAGACTATGTAAGAGGTCTGTCATTGGATTTACAAGATGCCAAACACGCTTTAGATCGATGTCTGGACGAAAACGCCCACTTGCAAAAGGAATTGGAACACATTAAAACCGAACCAACCCCTTCTCCCTCCGTATCGTCCGATTTCAAAATGCTCAGCGACCTGTTTTATCAATTATACGTGTCCTATTTTCGATTACGATTTGATGTCGTGTACGGAAAAACCGTTTTTTCGTCGGGGGAATATATTAGATCCGTGCTGAATAAATTGGATTTCGTGGATCGAAGCATTCGATCCAATATGACTGTGAAAGAATGGACCGATGTTTTATTGCAATACATCAAATGGGACGTACAAACTCTGACAGGAGGGTTAGATTGGCAGGGGTCGCATACAGCCTACATTAAAGATGAATTCTTAACCTATTGCATGAATCAAACGATTGAAATCATTGACCGGTACGCGAAAGAATTGAGGAAACAGACCGAGATGTTTAGAAGTCCATAAAATAATAATAAAGGGAAACTATGGAATATTCAGAGTTAATCGATCGTATTCTTGCGCACCCGATTTTAAAAGCGGGGATTGACGAAATCGTTGAAAATAACCCGAGAACGTTAAACCTCGTGAGCCGGGAATGGAAAAATATATTAGCCAACAATCCTCAGTTTCAAGATTTTCAAGCTAAAGCGATCCCGTTCCAGCATCCCGTAGAAAAAGGTTATATTCAGATTGAAAATATTAAAGATTTCAATCATCATTATAATATTCTCGTAGCGGGGTATTGGGTTCTCTGCGCTACTAATTATAAGAGGAATCTGAATGCCCATTCTTTCATATGTAAACTCTGTCCTCCTCTGGTGGACATTACCAAAGCCGTGGCCGCCGATCATTCCCAAATGCTGATTTCAGAACAATGTCGGTTCTTCATTGAAAAATGTAGACCTTCTCTCTGTAAAGCGTGTCGGCAAATGAGTCAACGAAATGATCTGAATTCTCAGATGTCTCAAAATCAATGGTGTTTACGCAAAACCAAAGTGTTTGATGGAACGACCCTTTTAAACGTGTTTCAAGAAACCCTGGACCAAGAATTTGTGAATAACGATATGTTTATTGGTATTTTAAATATTAAAATTAATTCGCGGTACTTTTACGAAACGGACGCTTTGTATTGTAGAGTAGGAGGCATTTGTAGAGATATGATTCTCTTTCAAGAAGATGCTCTGAATATGATCGAAAAACCCGTGTTTCAGTTAAATATTTTAGAACCTTCTTCGAGAAATATTATTAACGAAACCATTTCCACTACCTTCGATAAAGAGAAAATCAAAACTGAAAAGGTGGATCCAGACCAGGTTCCCATCAAAAGCAAGATCAATCCAGATCTGTGCAAACCATTCAAGAAAGAGAAGCCTAAGAAGGAGGCTGAGGATGTAAAAGGCAATGAGGATCCAGTCTATTTAGGTGAGGTTTCTGCCAGTCCTATGAAGAACAAATTTAGTAAATTTGCGTATAAACCGTACGCTCTCAGGTCTCGTCGTGATCTGGATGATCTGGATTAGAAGTTAAAAAAAAAAAAAAACTTTTTGTTAATTTTTATCATGTCTTTAGACATGATAAAAATTAACTACCCTCCCCTTTTTGTCTGGGAATGTTGTCTCACTCTTTCGAAAAATAAACCGTGACTCATTCTTGGAATGATTGCCATTAGAAAGGATGAGTTATAGTCTATTTTTAGAAAGTGTGAGACAACATTCCCAGACAAAAAGGGAAGGGGATTGTTAATTTTTATCATGTCTAAAGACATAATAAAAATTAACAAAAAGTTTTTTTTTTTTTTTTTTTTTTTTTTTTTCAGATCTCAAAAATTTTTTCCAGCCGACTCGATCAACAAGACCATCATTTTTTTTCAAGAATGTGTTCTCACTTATCTATTTAAGCCATTCAAGTTTCATTTCAGATCGTTTAATGCTGTGGTTTGTGTACAAGCTTCTACATGATGAAAACAGATTCTGTGTCAAGGTATATTACCATTTTGTTTTTTTTCCTTTTTACATAATAGAAATTTTTCTGTACTGACTTTTTAACCCCCCCCCCCCAACCAAATCAATTTATTTCTCCAAACCTTTTCGCATTTAGCAAGTTAGGAACCGCGTATCAGAAAACTGCATGGCATTTTTCATAATGAGATTATCGGGCAAATCCTTTCTCGTCAATTGTTTATTTAAAGCCGTTTCTTTGGGATACGTGATGCATTTGGATTGATAGAGGTACGAAGATCCTGTTTCTTCTCCCATCACAACAATCGGTTCAGGGTGACAAATATCTTCTAACGTATAAAACCCAACCCCTTTCTTGTACGCGACATTCGAAATGACGGTTTCGGGAACGAGGTCTAAATTGGGTAGTTTATGAAAATCGAATAAACAATGCGCCAGCAGGAAATTGTAAAAAGGAGAGAATTCCGTTTTAGGGTCGACAAAAAGACCTCCATTCGCCATGTCGCATACCTTTATCTTGTCGAAGAGCGTCGCTACATTTGAATTATTAATATAGTGGTATAAACCGCAAAGACGTTGTTGAAGCGTGCTCTTGAAATGAACCATCATTTCTTCTTGCATCTTCGTAGTATTGTTCACGCCTAAACCAATTTCGTTCGTGTTGCCAACACTTAAATTCCGTAGCAGTTCGTAATGGAAACGCCGATCAAACACATCCATGGCGTTATTGCGTTTCAAGTCGGTCGGGTCTTGAGAATACAGGTGGTTGATATAGTGCTCGATGCACGGGTTGAGTTTAAACGTGAGATCGTCCAACTGGACGTCGTGTAAATCGGGTCGGAAATGTTTATCCAGGAACTCGCGTGTCGGTAAAATGACAGTATTTTTCGGAAACGAGAAATTTTCCTTCACAATCAGGAAAGGTCCAACGACCTTGGTATGCGATTCCGATTCCATTCGATGATAATAAATTTGCAATCCATAAGGATTTCAAAGATGGTTCAGGCAGAGAATATTCCAAAACGCCGAAATATTGTCCGACCCACAAGGAATTTTTCGATTATTAAAAATACAATTGGATTCGTTCATTGTCTTGGTTTCTGAAAATCCGGCAAGGGTCAAGAGACATGCGATTTTTTAACAAGTCTGGAGGCAAAGTCGCTAAACAATTTAAACAATTCGACATTCCTGTCAAACGAGCAGGGGAGGTCGCTAAAGTCGTCGCGAAGAATAAACCCCTTCAAAAAGTTTTTGATAAAGTGTTTAGTAAGAAAGCTCTTCTGACCGCAGGAGGGGTGACGGCCGTCGCGCTCGGTTCTCAATATGTCAACCAATACATTCGGGACAATTCGGGCTGTTTTCTCTACAACGGAGGGGACATGGTTTGTAAACTTAAAGAATTGAGTTGTTGTCAACCCGAACCTGTTCACGGGATCGAATCGTGCACGGGATTTCCTATTCAGCAATGGAATGCGTGTGAAGGGTACGACAACGAGAAAGAGGATACGTGTTGTCGATTATGTGATTGTCAATATCACGATTGTACACCGACGCAAGAATTGAAATGCCGTCGACCCACGATCGGTGAAGCTTTAACGCATTTCAGTCAAGACGTGACGGGTTCCATCACGAGTGGTATTTTAGATGTTTTGGGTAATATACCGTACCTAAAACCAATCTTGTTGGGAATCGTTCTTGTCATCATCGGCCTTATTATTTGGAAATTCGTATAAGAAAAGATGGATATCGTTACACTTCAATCCTTAAAGACTCCTATCGATCACCTTCTTCATCATAAATATCGTCCTCGACTGAATACCGTGGTACCTCAATATATCAAATTTCATAAATTTCCGCCCTTCACGAGCCTCGTCACGCTCGAACTGGTGCGCGATCCAGAAGTACGGGAAGCGGTGCGAGACTATATTCAAACGCTGTTTCGAGAAAAAGAGAAATACGGCTATTTGTATTTTTTGAGTGAACAAAACCTCGTACTTCCATTTACAATTCAATGGAATACAGAATTGGTCGTGGATACACTGAACTTTTTTACTATCATTACGGAAATAGATCAGATAGCCGACCAGTTCGCTCAACGGGGAGATATGACGTACGAAATAACTCGCGTTGAAATACTCTATTTTTTAGTGTTGATTGTGAATATTCAACTCAATTGGATCACGGTCGATTATTTGCTACGATGTAATCAGATGTATGATTACTTGATTGCTGCTCCTAATCGAATCTTGACCAATTCCGAAATGGAAAAGAATACAATATGATCTCCAAGTTACGAAATGCTTCTTCTTCAACCCTCCTGAGCGATCTGAAGTAAAACTTGAAATGTTTAAATAGATAAACGAGAGCCCATTCTAGAAAGAATTTTGAGATGTCTTGCCAATCGAGTCGGCTAGGAAAAATTTCTGAGAGCCCAGAAAAATTTCTGTAGATGAAAAAAAAAAAAAAACTTTTTGTTAATTTTTATCATGTCTTAAGACATGATAAAAATTAACTCTCTCTTCTTTTTGTCTGGGAAGGATGTCTCACCGTTTGAAAAAACAAACCATAACTCATCCTTTCTCATGGCAATCATTGCAAGAATGAGTCACGGTTTGTTTTTCGAAACGGTGAGACATCCTTCCCAGCCAAAAAGAAGAGAGAGTTAATTTTTATCATGTCTTAAAGACATGATAAAAATTAACAAAAAGTTTTTTTTTTTTTTTTTTTTTTTAAGCTCTTAGAAATTTTTTCCAGCCGACTCGATTCACAAGACATTTCAAGATGACGTCATCGTTTCAAGAATTGTGTATATCAGTGGATAACTTTCGCACTTCTTGTGAGTTGAGTTCCTAGCTGAGCTAAGGGAATCACCATTTCTCAATCTACAGATATTTGTTTCGTTTTTTTTTTCTCTTTACAACAGAACACATGGAGAGGAAACTGGTCGTTCCATAAATGCAATTCTTAACCGGACAATATCGAGAAATTTTCGAGCTTCCCGACTTAGGCGAATGACGATCGGGGACGATGAATTTCTTGGTATAATGATACCTTCTTCTTCTTCGGTTTCGACCGTTTCGGCCGAAAAGCATATTTTATGTCGAGCCAAAGTTAGAGCCAATTGAAAGAGTTTCAGATTGCCGTACCTGATTTCTGGATCCGTGGAACGATTCTGATGATAAAATTCCAGCCATGATTGAACCAGGTAAGGTAGATGAGCATAGGGTTTAGCAAGTGGAACTGGTTTTTCTTCTTCGATTATGGTCAGACACCATAAATCATGAGGAATGGAAGCATATCGAACTCGGTGAAGCGCATACTGACAATCGTATTCGTAACTCTCGAGAAACGTCAATTCGCTCACATCTGTGACGGGATGGAACAGACACGCCGTGTTTCTATTAGCAGGTTGTTTCGGATGAGATTCGAGCATGACATAACTTAAACATAAGAAAGCCTTTTTGTATTCAAACCCGATGATCGTCGAACAGAGTACGACCGGTTGAAGTGGATACGTGGTTTCTGGTTCGTAAAGAATAGGAATCCAGTGCACGGTCGGGGGAATGGCTTGATATTCCATGTACCGCTGATACGGTGATCGAACATATAAAATCGTTTCCGGTTCAGAACCGTTGACGACGAGTCCAATGCATTTCCCGTTAGGATTCGATCGAATAGCATTTTCGAACCCGATTTGAAACGGGTATTCGATCAAGAGTCCGACCTTCTCAAGCGAATTTCTCTGATCGTACGTATTCAAAATATCTTGGACAATATATTGAGGATGGTGCTGATACGTCCATTGTTTTTGAATGAGCGCCGTACTCTTATTGTACTCAATGGGAAACGGGATGGGTTTCTCAGGATTCACGGACGGTAAAAATTCAATAAAGGAAGACGGAAAAGCCGTTCGCGTTTTCAGAGGATCGTAATAAACGTCCGGTCGATCTTTCCATTCGTTGATGAAATTATGGACGAGGTCATTCTCGTGATGGACCTGGTTGGATAAAAAACAAAGACGATACCTTTTCCCTCCGTCATCTTCTGGTAAATGTAATCTGGGCCCGTTATCATCATCAAAGTAATGTCCTCCTGGATACGGTATATCCCATTCGTCTAAATATAGAATTGTATGATTATTTTGGGAGCGGTACACGTTTTCGAACACGGGATTTTGTAAATACCGTTCGATCGTTTTAGGATCTTTCACAAAAAATGGTGGGGCGAAAAGTTTGAAAAGATTGTGGGAGGATTCCGATGAATTCGGGATCGTGGGGAAAGTGACCCGTTCGTTTTCTAAAAGAAGGATCCATGACGCATTGCGTTGAAGAAAAACGGTACACGACAAGTCCGACATTTTACAATAGGCGGCTAGGGCGAGAACGAGTGGTTTCTGACTCGGGACTACTTTATCGAAATGAACGAGTTTTCGAATCACAGAAGGTTGAAGCCGCATATGGGCTAAGGGAAAAAAAATCGTATCTTGAATCACATTGAATCCTCCTAAATGCAAGCCATGAAATTGGCTGTAAAGTGTAGCGTATTTATGAATATTCATTATCCTTTGTTTTTGAGAGGGTCGGATTAAAAAAAGAAGAAAATAGACATCTGAGAAAGTATCCGCAAGTGGAAAAGCTTACGATGAGCCGATTTTATAGTTGGCGTAGTATCCGAACTGACATTCGCTAAGGGGTCTAATAAAATCTAAAATCCATGGCTAGAGAATAGATGGGAAAGTCTTTTATGCTTCTGATAAAAACCGCTCGTTGTAAATGCAGAATCCATTGGTTAGAACAGATGCGGGAAATGTATTTGGAATTCTAATAAACAGACCAAACTGCCTTGAGTATCTGCAAGTAAAAAATCTTACGATGAGTCAATTTTATGGTTGAAGTAGAATCTTGGATCCATTAAGGATATTGATAGAACTTGTATGTAAATAGAGAGAAAGGAATGAACAAGATAAAATGAGTTATGAATCATTTCTCCGATCCGTTTTTGGATCTAATTATAAGACATTTATGCCTTTTATTCATACTATTCAGCTTTACTGTTTATTTGTCATTACATTAGTAATTTGTCTGACCATCTACATGATTTATGAAACACAGCAAGATAAACATTAGGAAAACTATGTTCCCCCTTCATGGTATTTGTTTTTCAGACATATATATTATGGATTAAGTTATTTCTTTATCAATAGCGTCAGATCCTGGCACCCATTCAAAAAATCATTAATAATAATTTAATATCATTAATAAAATTTTGAAACCTTCTAGTATAAACCTTTTTATCAAATTTTTAGTAAAATAAAAAAGATCCTAAAATCCTTACCTTTTAAATCTAGTGTGTCCCATAGGACAAACCGGTTTGTCCTATGGGACACACTACATTTAAAAGGTAAGGATTTTAGGATCTTTGTTATTTTACCGTCAAGGAAAATTTAAAAGTTTTATGGAATCCTTATATTTTTTTAATCAATTTACTTTTTAGGTACCAAAAAAGGATTAGATTAAAAAATATAAGACGAAGTGAAAAATAATAGATAATAATTAATAATGAAGGGTAGGAATCAAGATGGATACTGAGGAACCTACAACTTTATCTGAAAGGAAAAGAAAAAGAAAAGCATATTTGAAACATTATTGGTCACTGGAACGAGTAAAAGAAGCAAATCGATGGAGAAAACGAGAAAGGCGAAAAGATCCAAACGTTCGATTCAAAGAAAAAGAATACCAACGAATGAGACGATGGAAATGTTGGGATAACGCTCTTCCTAAACATAGACATAAGCCTGACAATACAGTATTCAAACAATGTCCGTCGATGGAGGAATGTCAAAATATTATTAAACGTATGAATATTTCGGAAGGAACACGAGCTAAGTATGAATTTTATTTTAATGAATTCTATGATTGGTATCAAAAACATGGTGACGGTATAAAATATCATTATAAAAGAGCACTAGAGATATATGAAAAGTATCTGACTGAGGAAAAGAGGAAATCGTATAATAAAATAAAAAATAAAATCGTGTTTTTATACCGTTTGCTCGGTGAAAAAAGGGAGCGCTCGAAACAAATTCATATTAAAAGATGTCAAGGTCCCCTTCTTACATTAAATGATCTCAAAAAACTTAGAAAAATAGTTATAGATCGCTATGAATATGAAGAGATGGCTTTATTTATTCTTGTCATTCTTGAAACTGACTTAAAAGCAAACGAAATTTTAAAACTTCTGAACGAAACAGATCTTCGACGACATTATGCAGAAAAGAAATTGGCATCGTCCAATATATGGGATCAACGTAATCGGTTTTTGTATGAATTTTTGGCTTGGGTTATTGCCGGCCCACTTTTCCCTCGATCATTAGATGGTTGCTTAAGAAAATTAAAACGATTTTTTCGAAAGTATTTTCCGTATCGACCCTTTAATCCTTCCTATACTATCATTAAACGTTCCATGAAAATTGCAAAATATCGTAAATATATACGAGAAGAAGCTAAAAAAGAGATGGAATCAGTAACACAAGAGTCTATTCTTTAAAAAGCTTTCAAAAAATATAGGGATCATTGCTTTTATGGATTGAAAAAGATAACCAGATTGGATCTTCAAAAGCACTTCGTAATCTGAAGTAGAACTCAAAACACTTAGATAGGTTCAAAAAAAATAGGATAATCATTTCTTTCTAGTAAAACGAAAAATAATTAAGAAGGAAAAATCTCTTACCTTTATTGAAGCATTTGTCGTAACGTAGAAGCTGCGTTGAAAGATGTTACCTCTTCAGCAGTACAGACTGATCTGTAGGGAATGTCGGATTGTTTAAATAGATAAGTGAGAGTCTGGATAATTAAAAAACCATAAGGATCAAATCGATTGAATTGGTAAAAAAAAAAAAAAAGAAAAAAAGAAAAAAAAAAAACTCTCTTTTTCGTCCGAAATTGATGTCTTCAATTTTTCGAAATTGTACATGCCTTGGCTCATTTAGATGTGTTTGATTTATACGATCACGCTTACTATGATACACACCAGCACGTTCGAGATTCAGTTTTCTTCCGATTATATTTCTATGGACAAGTCATTTGGGGAATATGAAGCAAAAAAAAAATGTCTTATCCTTCCAAAGTTCCTATTGAGTATGTTCAAAAAGTGTTAGAAGAGAAATTAAATCGAAACGTGCGTCGTTCTGAATTGACAGGGACATGTTCGTTGGGGCACGTTTTATTCGACTTGTCTCATTTACAAAAATTTTTTCCCCGCTATAGTCCAGAAGAGTTTATAAAGTTTCGAGACGATAAATTTATAATCATTCCGGGAAATTACTGGTATGACGCTATGAGTGAAGAACCTCGTGTCCAAGACTATGTAAAACGTTTCTTAAACCGTAATAAAGTAGAAATAAATCCAAATATGCGGCGTCGATCTCAACGTCAACGTTCTAGAAGTCGATCGAGAAGTCGATCTCAAAGTCCAACGAGAGTCCGAACACGATCTCAAAGTCCAACAAGAGTCCGAAGTCGATCTCTAAGTCCAACAAGAGTCCGAAATCGATCCCGAAGTCGCTCTTCGAGTATAGATATACCCATTCGGCATTACTTGGCTCCTCTACCCAAAAAAAGAGGGAGAAAGTCCAAACTCAAAGCTCGTGTTGGCTACAATCAAAAGTTTATAAAAGCCCTCGAGACAAACGAATCGGGTCTGATTCTAAAACCGACTCGAGGAATGGATCGAGATTTAAATTTGCCGGGATCTATTTGTCGGGGTATTCGCCAAGTCTGTCGCTACAAGGATCCTCAAACGAAACGTTACATCAATTTTGTTCGTGACGGGAGTGAAGATGATGAGTACGTGCTGCAACTGGAATATTAACAAATGATGGGATTTTCTAACGGATTAAAAGCCAGCGGGACAAGAGCCTTCCAGTGATCCGAATAATATAAATTATAAGGATCGTAATCATATACATAAGACGGTAAAATGGCTTTATCGGTATGATTCTTCCAAGCATAATCATCTCGAAGGGACAATAATACTGATTTAGAAGTGCACGGTGACAATAAACCTTGAATCATGCGTGTTTCCAGTAAAAGAGATGAACGAGGTCCAAAATATTCGGGATCCATAATTTGATGAGTGATCTTGGCCGTTTTATAGTTATACACCCATAGTCGTATGGACTGGGGTAAATATCGAGTACTTTCGTCGTGAGTTAAGTTCAAAAATTCTCGAATGGCAGGAATGTTACTATTCAGATACATTATGAAATTATAAATTTGTTCTTCGAACATCTTGTATTTAAACATATCAAATTCAGCAAGATGGTGACTGGACAGTTTAACACGAAAACATTTTTCCGGATATTGATTTATATTAAAATCTTTAGGATCGATTTGTCGTCGAATAACCAATTTACTACTCTCGTCCGAAGTGATAAATTCCAGTTTATATGGATTGGGTTCTTCTAAATATCTTTGATTCAACTCGAAACATGGGGAGTCAAATCGTTTTACTTTCCCGTCTGATTTATAAACCTCTTTGTAATAAATATCCATGACCACATAACCCAATAAAATGGGATATTTTTTCTGTTTCAATAAATCGAGGACGAGTTGTTTATAATCCATCTTCTTGTTTATCTCGCAGAAAGCCACGTTCGAATGAGTTGACGAATAGGCTCATGGGGCATGAGTTCTTGAAAAGTATCTAAAACCTCGGCCAGACTGCGTTGTCGACTTTTACAAATCAGTTGATGCGTTACATCGTTGAAGACGACTTTCTCGGAGAGAATGCATTGACCACGACATTTCTTCTTAAAATAATCCGGATGCATGAGTTTCACGTACCGAATAATGTCTCGAGTCGTTCGTCGTTTCAAGAACCGATGCCATTTCTTCTCGTTTAAAAATTCTCGATGACCGATGCGTTCTCTCTTTTCCACATTCAGAGCTCCAATATCCACGAGCACGGGATGATGGTCCGTGTACACAAAAGAACATAATTTTAAAACGGGAGCCGTTCCTCCGAGTCGATAACAAATACTACACAAGAAAACAATGAACGTGTAAAACGTTTCTGCTAAATATTCCGGTTGAAGAATGCGAGCACTATAAAGTCCAGGATTCATTTCAAAGAGACCTATTGTATATCTCGAACGTTCTCGGAAATGCGTCGCAAAAGGCAACACATACTCCGAACTCAATTGTCGATGAAGAAGGATCAAATCGAAAAAATGTTCGGGCAAGTCACAAGAGCTGCTGGCACTGTAAGATCTCCATTGCATCGAGTGGGAAGTAAACAGGCAGTGGAATCGTCTTTGATTGAAATTATTTAAAATGAGGAAACAGGCATAATCGAAATGCCAAGGACATTTGGAAGGAGCATAATAAACAATTTCTTTCACGTGTTCAATAATAGTATGAGTGGTGGATCGACTCATCTTCTTCTTTCTTTAAAAAAGAAAGATGGTGGTGGTCTGTGTCTTAGATATGGATGAGACGCTTGGATACTTTGAAGGAGAAACATTTCAAATTCGACCCAAAACCAATTTCCTGATCCAGTTTTTACGTCTTTGCAATATTGATATCATTTTGTGGAGTAAAGGTTCGGATGATTATGTCGAGCGAGTGATCAACAGTTCATTGCACGATATTGCACGATATGCGTATCGGATATTTGGCCGCACACAATGTGAAAAGTCGTGCCGAAAGTATAATATTTCAAAATGTTCGGAACATATCAGAGTCTTGTACGATTACGACATTCTTTTAATTGGGGTCGATGATAACGTCAATGAAAATATGGACGAGCGCTATGATTTAAGAATTCACGTGAAGCCGTACAAGCAGATAGATCCCCGTGATCAAGAACTGTATAAAGTCGTGGAAAAAATTACCCAATTTTGTATAGATCATCAACGAGAATTGTAGATGAAGCGAGATAGGGTTTTTGCTATGTCAGCTGGGAACCCCATTCCGTATAGAGAAGTGAGTACGAGAAAGTTATGTGTATATAGTTCTTGAAGCAATGACGTCATTTTTAAACAAACCAATAGCGAGCCAGTTTTAAAAAATGATGATTGATGATTGGGAAAAGGTCGGTTGAAAATCTGGCTGGAAAAAATCTGTCAGGAAAAAAAAAAAAAAAAAAAAAAAACTTTTTGTTAATTTTTTATCATGTCTTCTAGACATGATAAAAATTAATGACCCCCCTTTTTTGTTTTCAATGATGTCTCAGCACCATGTTTCTAAAATACACCATGACTCACCATTTCTAAAAATAAAATTCCAAGAAAAGAATGAGTCATAGTTTATTTTTAGAAATGGTAAGACATCATTCAGAGACAAAAGGGTGGTAGTGTTAATTTTTATCATGTCTTAAGACATGATAAAAATTAACAAAAAGTTTTTTTTTTTTTTTTCGTCCAGATATTTTTCTTCCAGCTCTCACAAATTTTTTTTTTCCACTCGACTTCATCAACCAAACAAGACATTGCAAAATTCTTTCTAGAATGAATTCTCGCTTATCTATTTAAGTCATCCCATTTTCGCTTCAAATCAGTTTGTGCTGCTGAAGAGGTAACATCTCCTAGGGCCAGTAGTCTAATAACCAAGATACTACATTCTACTTTGTTCGAAAAGAAGAAATCTATTGAGTAAGAATGGATTATTCGTTGATTATCAAGAATATTCTTTCTTCTCCCATCCTTGAGAAAGCTATCGACGAATTAAAAGAACGTCAAGGTGCTCTCAACTTAATATGTCCCGACTGGGAAGATGTTTTAAATCACGATCCGCTGTACGAGACACATTGTCAACAAAAAGTTCAATTTTCCAAAGGAACTCGAAAAGATACTGTTCACATCCGAAACATTATTGGTTTACAAAATTGCTATAATGTTCTCGTGGCTGGTTATTGGTATTTGAAACCGGGGGAGAATAATAAAACAGGAACTTCGTTCATGACTCGACTGTGTGCTCCTTTAACTAAAATTGGCGAAAGCATGAAAGAGAATCCGCAACACAAATTTGCGGAGAATTGTCGTTTTTTCATGGACCGGTGCGATCCCGCGTTCTGCTCTGCTTGTAAAGGAGCCCAAGATAAATTTCAAATTCATAGAAATATGTGGTGTATACGAAAGAGTCGGATCTTTAATGGAGAGGGTTTAAAAAATACTTTTCAGTGTTCGATTGAAAATATGTTTGGTACGACAACTTCTTTTCTAGGTATTCTAAACCTTCAAATTTCTAATCGGTACACGTTCGGAGAAAATTCGTACAAGGTAGGAGGTTTAGTTCGCGAAGTTATCTTATTTAAAGAATCTGTTCTGTTCTCAACCGATCTGGATATCGAAACTCCTCTTTCCCTCCCTGTAGTCGAAGAGATGGAAGGGAAGAGAAGTGTCCCGAAATTATCGGCATTCCCAATTACTTCAAACCCGTTACTCATTTTTAAATAAGAAGAAAGCATTTAGAAATGGATTTATGGAAAATTCATCGTCGACATTTATTATCCAAACGACGTTACCGATTTTTTGCCAAGATGGCTCAAAAAGAAATGGATCAACTCCCCTATCTCACCCCTCATAATATGTTTATTCATCGAGGTTTATCGGAATCGCTGTTGAGTAACAGTTTTGTGATTACCGATCATATGCTTTCCAGCATTATACACCGAAAAGATAATATTGATCCTCAGTACAGTCAATATTTGAACAAAATCGTTCCTTGCCGCAATTTTAATCAACCTCTCCTCCTTCAGTTAATAGCCACCTCGATCGCGGAAAAGGTGAAAACGGAACAGAAAGAATTACCGATGGACACAAGAGGACTTCCTAAAGACCCAATAGAGGATCCAAACGCTAGGAAAGTAAGTGTTATTAAGGGGGGTCCAGGAACCTCCACGGAGGATGCACTGAATCAAATGTTTGGCGTAAACAAGTAATTTAAAAAATAATGGACGACCCTGTCAAAATGGTGAAGGCTCAACGAAACGATATGGTCTACAGTGTTCGAAAGTATTTATTATCGATCCAGAATCTACAAACCAAATATAAACTTTTGCAATATTTTGAACAAATAGGGGCTCAACGAGATAATGCCGCTCTGGTGCATGAAGATCGAGGCGATAAAATAAAAGTTGTGAACCTCTATTGAAAAAAAGAAGATGACGCTTTGGATATTTCTTCTCGTCTTTTATCTTTACCTGATCATGATCTACCTGTTTCGAAACGAGTCCCAAACGACTACAACCCATCCTTGGCAATCCATTTCCTACCACCCTCCTCAGCGGACGACGCTTTATTCGACTTGTATTCACGCAACCGATTGTGACGACGATCAAATATGTTTTCGGGGTGAATGTCTTCCCAAACTCCTTCCCCATGCTACTTGTTCTTCAGCTACGGGAGAGTGGGTTCTAGTGAATCAAAAAGGATTGAAATTCGCGACCTGTTTTTGTAAATACCCTCATCTCGTCACGCAAAAAGAACGCGGGGGGAATTGTGACGTAGACATTGCTTGCGGACCTCACGGCCGATTAGAAAGTTTAGACAAAGATCCTTTGAAAGAAGGTAAATGTGTTTGCGATTTTGGATACAAGCCGCTTTTGCAAGGTTTCGGGTGTGAAGAAATGACCGCTCACGAACGATTAGCGTTTTCGAAGGAAGAAGAAAAAAACAACGTATGGGATCCGACCGTATTTTCCGAAAAGTATCTCGCGTCTTTCCAAAAACCCGGTTACTTCCAGCAGCCCTGTTCCTTCGATGCTTTTACAGGTCAGCCTTTAAAACATACTTTTTATCATGCAGAATTTGGAAGTTGTGTGTGTGATCCGAGGTATGGGAATATTGGGGTGCGACTCGATCATCCCTATTATTTGAAAAATAACGATAAGGGCTATAATGCTTGCGCGAATATTTTTAAAAGCGAACCCGATTCCCCGATCCATCATGTGAAACTGTTTGCCTATTTCTACATGTTTGATTATTCGCCGGTCGCGTTCATCGAATTTGAGAATTTAGACCCGACTCAATTATCCTATCCTTTCAATTATTACGTGGTCCAATCCAAGAAACACCATCTACAAATCGAAGAAACGTGGCCTTTTGACTACATGCAATATGTTTTTAAGTACCTTCCCTTTACGGTGCATACGCGTCACTGCCACGAAGATCCTATTTTTCATGTCAAAACGTGCTACGAAACCATTATTCGACAAAACCAGCTCACACGTTGCCAGTTGATCGAGCAAGAACTGGATGGAAAATTAAGTCAACACGCGAACGCCTACACGCTCTTGTATCGATATCCCGTATGTCTTTTTTCAGAGGAGGATCGACGCGGTCACGAAATTTATCAAGGCCATGTCGTTCTCAATCCTTTCCATTTACTGTTGAAAGCCCTCCCAAACCTTCTTCGATCGAACGGTATTCAGATGAAACCGAATGAGGAAGGCATGTGGCACGTCACGTTTGCTCGAGCTCCTTATGTAGAAACATATGCGGCGACGTTAGATCCAGCCGTCTTTCCCGATATTAAAGGAGAACCCACGAAAGCGTTGGAAAAAGGTCATTTCTTTTAAAGAGAAAGAGAGAGAAAATCAAAATAAAAGAAAGGGAGACATATAATCAAAATAAAAATGAAACGCGCTCATGAAGAATCCGAAAAGGAAATGGACCATGAAGAGGGGGAGAAGGAGGAAGAAGAACCTACCCATAAACGAATTAAACAGTCGGACGTGTCTCTATTATTAGAGCTTCAAAATAAACACACAGATCCCGGTCAGCAAATGAATCGAGAATTGGAAACGGCTCGCGAAAAATATCTCGTTTCTTATCTACGGAAAGTCATTGAAAAACTGCCCATGAGTAAACACGTTCTAGATTCAACGACCGAAATTCCAGAAGGCTACGAAGGATTTTTAAAAATGTACAGTATCGCTAAAACATGCGTCCATTCGGAAATTCAGTTAAAAAAATTGATGGCGTTTAATTCCATCTTTGACATGTTGAATGGCGTGATCGGGAAAGTCATTCACGATAAATATATCGCTCCATATTTAACGAAACTCGTCACCGATCACGATTTGAATCGGGCTTTTGCCGTATTCCAAGAAACTCTGCAAGCAGACGATACGAACGTATCCACGGAACTTCATTGCGTTTCGTTTTTGATTCAAGACGAATTGTCAAAGAAGGAACCTCTCAAAGTCCCCAATCCTTTGTATAATCGTTTCACGCAGCAAATGTATGCCGTCAGTAAATACGTGACAAGTATATTAATGGCGATCGCACGAATCATGCAACTGCATCTACGCCTGACTTTGAAATGATCGGAACACCTAGAAAAGGAGAAAAATAACCAATGAAAAAAAAAGCTTAGGAATACGAAAGTCCATTAGTAACAAAACATGACAATGTCAGTTGGAAAAATTTTCTAAGAGCTAAAAAAAAAAAAAAAAAAAAAAAAAAAAAAAAGAAAAAAAACTTTTTGTTAATTTTTATCATGTCTTTAGACATGATAAAAATTAACTCTACCCCCTTTTTCTTTTTTGTTGTGAATGATGTCTCACACTTTCTAAAACTAGATTTCTAAGCAAAAGAATGAGTCATATCGTTCTTGGAAATTTATTTTAGAAACATGTTGACACCTGATTCAAACCAAAATAAGGGGTGAGGGGTAGTAAAGTTAATTTTTATCATGTCTAAAGACATGATAAAAATTAACAAAAAGATTTTTTTTTTTTTTTTTTTTTTTTTTTTTTTTTTTTTTTTTTAGTCAATTCGATGTGGACAAGAAGTTACCCTTTTTTAACCAGAATAAACTTTCACTTAACTATTTAAATCGTCAGTCAGTGCTGTGGCCTGGATCCAAGCTTATACTCCATCATAGGAAAAACCTTCTTATTTGGGTCCATATTCTTAAAAGAATTTCTTTTTTTGAATGTCTATTCTCCATTCGATAAACCACGCAACCAACACCAGAAACACGATCCATCGAAACTGAAATATATAGAAGAGTTTAGGAAAGAAATGAAATACATGGAATATAGTTTCGGCCGCTTCATGATACCGTAAACGCCGAACGTGAATTTTTCTGCCGAGGGGTAATTGGGATAAACATGTTTCGTTACATATCGTAAATGCGCATCTAAGAGTTGAGCTGTAAAAATAATATTTTTGGGATACGTTAATAACAATTGACTTCTTAGAAATTCTTCCTGATAAGGAATCCAAGCTGATGAACGATCAAGAATCGTTTCCATCATGATATTATTTCATCTACTCTGTTTTTTCCTTCTTTACCTATTCCAATGTTTCATGTACCGAAATTTACTCGTCTATTATTCGGGACAATCGATCCCTTTACATTTCAATCTTCTTCAATGGTATCCACAAGTCCATCAAGAAATCACATAATAAAGGAATCATTAGTGGATAAAACAATGTTTGGTTTTAATCTTCGTTCGACTCTCGCCATAACCATTTTAATATGTCTGGTGACAACACTGGTCATCATGGCCCTCATCGTATATCGTCTCTCCTACGGCAGTGTGGCTTTCGTTTACGATGCTGCTGATCCGAATAAAGTCACGACCAAAGGAACGACAGCGAGCGATTTCTGGGCCAACAATAAAATGTTGCTCATTGCTCCAACGGTTGTCAATGTGATCAATATACTAATGGTCGGTTTATTACTTTACGTGTAACCGAAAAGAGAATAAAGACTAGATTCAAAAATACATCACGATGGATACAAAGGCTATCATGGTAATTATCTTATTAGGAATTGTATTTGTCTCGTTACTCAATTTCGGCTACCTGGCAACAGCTATTTACAGTGATGCGACACCCAAAACAGGAGCCGAACATTTTAATCAACGCAACTGGATGTTTTACGGAAATATAATGCTACATATTATTGCTCTGATGCTAGGTGGAGGCATTTTTATGAAAAAGTAATGATTTAATTAAAAAAAATATGACAAGACCTACCCAAGATGAATCCAAAATCTTTCAGAGAAATACTTTCATAGATAACGATGAGTCACTCGTATTCATAAACACGTTCAAGGTGATGGACGGGCGTAACTTCAATCCAAGAAGAAATATACCAACAACTGCTTTTATTGACATCTTGCCCACTCAAGAAGGAAGAACAAGAATGATCAGAGTCAGCTAGAAAAATTTCCCAAGAGCTAAAAAAAAAAAAAAAAAAAAAAAACTTTTTGTTAATTTTTATCATGTCTTCTAGACATGATAAAAATTCACTCTACCCTCCTTTTCGTTTTGAATGATGTCAACATGTTTCTAAAAATAGATCTCTAAGAATGAATCATACTTTTCTTGGAAATCTATTTTTAGACACATGTTGACATCATTCAAAATGAAAAGGAGGGTAGAGTTAATTTTTATCATGTCTAGAAGACATGATAAAAATTAACAAAAAGTTTTTTTTTTTTTTTTTTTTTTTTTTTTTTTTTTCACTACTAGAAAATATTTTTCTCAGCTCTCAGAAATTTTCCCAGCCAACTCGATTGACCAGACATCACCATTTTCTTACAATAATGAACTTTCACTTATTTATTTAAACCATCCCAGTTTCACTTCAAATCAGTTTGTGCTTGAATACAAGCTTCTGTTCAGGTATGTTAATAATATATTTTTTGTTTCTTTGGCTTTTCGCGTTTAGTTTATGTGATTCGTCTTTCGCTATAGAGATCCAATATTTTATAATGGCAATTTTGATTTAAGATGGTCACCATTTTTGCCATTTTCCGTAGCGCTTGATCTGCTCGAGTGTCCATGTTGCGTCTATCTTCATAAGACATATCTAAATACAGCTCATTGGCGTTTGGTTCAATATTTAGGTGATACACTTCATGATTGCGTTCTTTGTCCATGAGAAACTTGAACACATCAAATTCATTTGGCCGGCGATCTGATTTGAACGGTTTCAGGACTCTCGGACTGTAAAGTCGTTTCCCCTTCGGATCAAAGACGAAACCCGGACAAGGTCCACCTTTTTGAGAACGAACTTCCACCTCTTCCGGTTCGACATCTTCTTCGACCTGTCGGCCATTGTCGGAACGATACTGTAATTTAAACCGTCGCCAATTGTCAATAAACGCGTCGAGAGTATCCTCCGATTCTGGAAAATATTGTCGGTAAAGCGTTTTGGCTTGAGTTTGTTCTTCGGGTAATAAATTGGCATACTCCACATATTCAGTGAACAATTTCCGGAAAATAGGATCTTTCTCACTTAAATAAGTGGCCATTTCATCCAACGTCATTTCGTATAACTGTTCGACAAAATTCATGATGGAAGTGCTTTCTTCTTATTATTATTATTGAATTTTCAAAGCGGACATTATATCTTCCATTCTCTCACATTGATAGCGGTATTTTAAATATTTGAAAGATGTGATGGCCATGAGCGGTAGAAAAATGACGAGCGTTAAGACCGTGAAATGAAATTTAAAGTGAGTTTCTTCCTCATGCACAATCAACACGCAAATGGAATAGAGTAATCCGCCCGCTAAAGCAAAGATACCGAACGGTTCTAGCTTCGAAATATTCATGGGGATCCTAAAAGCGACTGGGCAACTCTCAAGTTAGTAAATACTTTATTCCAAAATTCTTCGTGAATAGCGAGCGAATTTTCTAAAGAGGCCTGGAACGTTTCGTACTGAGGCAGAGTTTGAGCAAACGATAAAATACAGTCTTTGGGATTCTGCATCGGCGTATGAACTAACCATTCGCGTAACCGGTTCCACGTCTCGGGCCAACATTGAATTTTTTGGTTGAACTGATCGGCAATTGAGGGACCGAACGTTTCATTCAAAAACCAAGAAATGCAAGCTACAGTTTGTTTCATAATCGTTTCTGAATTCATGGTTCCTTATTTTTAAATATTTTTTTTTCATTTATTTCAGAAAAAGAAAAAGAAGAGCAAAGAATGAATCATTTAGACGAATTGTTTCAGTACCTTCTCCAACACAAGAAAACAATTGTGTTTGGGAACCTGAGTCGATTACCCTATGTGATCAACGATTACATTTCCAAACATTTATCCCACCTCACCATTTTTGTCATTTGTCCCTTTTATACGTACCCGTCTTCCCCTCATGTGCGTGTAATTAAACCGGAAGAATTGAGCACGAACACGTGCGATTTATTATTCTACATTGAACCTTTTCCGCATGCCGTTTTACACCACGACATTAAAACGGCTCAACACCTCGTCATTTTAACGAGCCACATGATTTTTATCGATCGATACCATACGTGTTCCTATTTATCGTATTTTCATTTCCCGGGAAGTTTAGAAAGGTATATGGAAAAAACCAAACAGCTGATGGATTTGGAACAGACGTTCCTTTACAAAACGGATCTACCCGAAGTTAAAGAGTCCAAGAAAGCTCTTTCGATCGGTCCTAGTCCTACCCTGGATCGATGGATCAGTCCCGAGAATCCCGATCCGACTCCCTTAGAAAACATGTCATGGATTTTAATCGATCTCACGTCCTTCCGGAATACGTCGTCACTGTTATTTCATTTTTGGACAGCTTTTGATTACATGCTGAATCATATCGATCGCATTGAAGGCTGGCAATTGTGTTTTAAAACGTCCGCGGAAGCTCGTGCTTATAAGAAACTCGTTCAGAAATGGATCGATTATCTCTGTTGTAGGGAATTCCAGCACAGGAACGTATTACAATTGAATGAAATTCTCTCCCTCACGCCTTTTTATCGAGCAGGGACGGTCGATCTTCCCATTATTTTAGAAAAGAAACGATTCGGACCTTTGGAATATATTCTTTGCACATCGGTTCAAGATGCGTATCGAGCTTCTATGCGATATAACTTAGATCCTGTCGTCGGATCCGTGTTTCGATTGAAATAAAGTCAGAATGAATGATCCTAACGAGGATGATGTTTCGAAGGAAATTCCACCTCTTGGAACACCCGAAGTTATTTATTATGACGATATTCTACCTTCACAAATTCAAAACCAAGTCGACCTTCCCGACGATTTCGAACTTCAATTTCCTCTCCACACGTATGCCAAATCCGATGTAACCACTAGCCCTTACATTATTCGACCGTCCGTTTCTCCTTCTTCTCGAAGTTCGAGTCCAAGTTCAAGAAGAAGTCCAAGAAAACGCAGTCCGAGTCCAAGAAGGAGCAGAAGTCCAAGTCTAAGCAGGAGCAGAAGTCCAAGTCTAAGCAGGAGCAGAAGTCCAAGTCCAAGAAGAAGAAAAGTCAGAGAAATCGTAGTCGTAGTTTAGAAATACGTCATTCTAGAAGAAGAAGTCCTGTTAGAAGAAGTCGTTCGGCTTCCTTTTCATCGTCTGCATCTTCTTCTTCTTCTCCTTCCAATATCAATCGTAGAGGAACACAAAGACCCATTCGTAGAAGACCTATGAGAAAACGTCGAGGATACGTTCTTGGATCTCGAACCGTTCGTGTGGGTCCTAATCGATTGCTTCATAAATATGGTAACCATTCCATTACGTTTGTGACCGAAGGTGGGGCCCACATACGAAATAAGAAAATTCCCAATAAAGCTTGTCGATATCTATTAAGTCATTGCTCACGACGGCATCCAACAGCTCGAGATCGATTGCCACGACAAGCTCGTATTGTTTTGAGAAAGAAAAGAGCTTAAACACAACGAGTTGAAAAAGAAACAATATCCAAGCAATTCAACAAAATAATAAAGTTCACTTACCAAAATGTGTATATAATAGACTTTAACTGAAGCTCTTTCGAGGCTGGTATCCAAAGCACAGACTGATCTGAAACCAAAACTCGAGTAATTTAAATAGTTAAGTGGAAATCCTTTTTCTGGTTTTATCGATCGAACCAACTGGGAAAAATTTCCAAAACTGTATTTAAAAAAAAAAAAAACTTTTTGTTAATTTTAATCATGTCTTTAGACATGATTAAAATTAACTATCCCCCCTTTTGTTCAAATGATGTTAATCTGTTGTCTCGATATGTTTCTAAAATTAGAACATGACTCATTTCTTTCTTGGAAATTTGTTTTTAGAAATATGTTCGAAAAGATGAGACATCATTCCCAGACAAAAAGAAGAGAGAGTTAATTTTTATCATGTCTAAAGACATGATAAAAATTTTTATCATGTCTAAAGACATGATAAAAATTAACAAAAAGTTTTTTTTTTTTTTTTTTTTTTTTTTTTACTACCCAACTTTTGCTTCTCCTTTCTACCTCCCCCCTTTCGTTTCACAGTATATAAACAGCTGGAGCTGAGACGATTTTCTCATTTCATACTGAGGACAAGATGGATCAGGAAAACACTGTAACCCTGGAGCCTTTGACATTACCCTTGAAGGATCGTCTCAAGTACGTGTTGGATGAAGTCGTGCTGGAAGAATTTAATCAATCTAATTTGTTTACGACTAAAACCACCGTTCAGTTGAGAGTTTTAAAAAGAATAGCTAATATGATAATGTTTCCGTGCACCTTGATTCAAGATTTGAAACCTCTTGTACCCGTCCATCGATACTGTTTAAATACCATTTGGCGTTTATGGATGGATGTGCAACAGCAGTTGGTACAAAATAAAACCATCTCCACGCCAGATGAATGGAATATGATCGAGAAAGTTTTATCTAAAGACTATTCTAGATCGACCGATCTAATAAGACTTTCCAACATCTTATTCAAACGACAGGAAATACCTAAGATAGAAGTGTATAAATTATTTGCCGTAGACGGATTGCTGGGCGAGGATCTGCAAAAGTATGTTTTTAATCTACAGTACGGAGGAGATGAAAAAACACCTTTAAACGAACTAGAAGCTCTAGATTTTAAAGCAGTTCATGCTCGAATCGTCCGTTGTTTATATCACGAAGTTTCCAAACAATCGGAATCTCTTCTCTACGTGGATGTGATTCGACGTACTATAGAAGAAATAATAAACACTACACCTTCTACCAGTGATGAAGTAAGCGAATGGGGTGCATTGTATTTAAAGTATCTTGGAGAGGATCTATTTTCAAATATATTTTACGAAATTAAAGTCTGGAAGACGAAAGAATTGGAACAATACCAGGCGAAAAAGAATCAACAAGAAAATAATTCTCAAAAGAGAAAGAATGTGAGAGAGGATCCTAGAATCAAGAAGAAAAACAGAAATAATATGTCGGACCCTACTTTAGCTTCAAGTGATTATTTCGACCCTTCGATTGTCGATTTGCAACCTGTTCGTTATCCTTCTCCCAAGAGTCCACCTCCATCGGAAAAGGGGGAAGAAGATCCTATTTCTCCCGAGAGTCCACCTCCATCGGAAAGGGGAGGAGAAGATCCTGTAGAAGCTTCCTTCGAAAGACTAGAGTGTGAAGACGAAAATGTAGAAACTACAAGTAGTGAACAAGGCAAAATGAACCCCTAGAGACTCGGAACATTTTTTCCATGGCTCTTTAATGGAATATAAAGAGTGAACAGTCCAATAATACATTGAAGGTATGTGGGAGACTATATATATATTTTTTTTGGAATAGATTTAAATACTTTAGATGCACAAATATTAGACGAAATGAACTTGTTTTTGTCCTTTACAAGAAGAACTACTAACCATGATACAATGTTTTTCGAATAGCATCCTTTCCAAAATATTTTTTCATCAGGTTCCATCCTCAACTGTAAAAACTGATTTTGACAAGATTTTATAGATAAGATAGTTCATTAAAAAAATTTTTGAGAACTGGTTTTTATCGCTATTCCATACGCAACTGTAAAAACTAAAATTTATAGGATTTTATAGTTGAGACAATTTATTTTTTAATTAAAAAAAATTTTTTTGGAACTGGTTTTTGTATATGTTCCATACGCAACTGTAAATACTGAATTGAATCTCATTTTATACTTGTTACTATATAAAAAAAGAATCCTTTTATTTTTGTTGTTAAAAAAAAGCAACAACATCGAACTTTTTTTCAATATATAGGAACAAAGCCCTCCTCCAAGATGAAATGGGATTCGTTTCAAAATAGAAATGAATATACTATCACTTCTTACGATCTCGATCACGCTATTCGGTATGCTCAAAAAGCGACTCAACTCTATATTTACGAACAAGCTCTTCAAAGTCGGTACGCTTTTATTTTTAAACATACCACCTTCCAAATAAGAAAAGCCGACTCCAAACGGGATTACTACATACCTAAAACCCTCGATCCGGAACAATGTCACGTCGTCGAAAAATTTGTTTTTACGCAAACGGGATGTGACATGATTGCCTGCTTCCCTTTCCAAGAAAATTTAGAATCGTGTTTCCCGGAAGATGAACCGCGATGGATTCGACTCGGAACGGGTTTCAGTTTAGCTTGCCAACCCGCCTGCGATCGTTTATATTCCAACACGCAGCAGAGTATGGACACGGAATATCGAAATGGAAAATGTGTAGCCGTAAATCTCGCCAAGAAATTATTAGCTCTCTTGCCCGAACAAGTTTTCTTTCAATCAAATCATCCTTCTCTTCCTTGTCATCATGCCGGCCTCAATCTCGTCGAGGGTCATTTACGACTCAACCAGCCTTATTGTGAAGCGTACGGTCTTGTTTTCAACGGGTCTGATTGTGTGACGACGACGGGGCAAGATATTGGCGAATTTTTCTTGGGAAGCAGTATCTATCGATCTATTTCCACTCTGCAAAAAAATCATACGTTACCACCATATCCTCCTCATCTTCCCGACTTTGTACAAAACTGGCCCAAGAAACATGTGAAACGGTCCTTGGTTCATGAATTGGCGATTGATGTAGGGATCGATATCGGATTAGAAGCCGCGCAAAAAATCCTTGAAAAACGGATGCCTAAACTCTTAACCAAATTGAGTATGCAGTCTCTTCCCATTCAATCGGCCATCCTTCAAGCCGTCGTTCGGACCCAATTAAGTACGCTCGCAACACTTTCCAGAATCGCCGCGACAGGATTCTCGATTACTTCCAATGTGCTGACGGGTATAAGTATTCTGTCCGCCGTACTCGATATATTGGATCCGTTTCATTTCAATAAAGTGCTGACCGCTCGAACTCTTTACGATATCGACTGGCGATTAGACGTTCAGTTTTATCAATCGGAAACGGACCATGTTCTAGAAATCACACCCGATCTTCTATGGGACGTGTTAGAAGAAGATGCGAGCGATCGATACCTCTTCTTTGCCGAGAAAGTGCAAGAATATTTAGATGCTATCCATAAAGTACCCATGACCGATCGACCCCAAACGCGAATGTCATTTCTCCAAAAATCACGAACAGACGAAAGAACCCCGAAAAATTGGATTTATTTCACGATAATTGTTTATTTGTTAACAGGATTCATCTTCCTATTTCAACCCTACATGCATTACTTATGCGTGACCATATTTTTCCTATTTGTGTTTTATTTTTATCGTCATTCTAAATGAAAGCTGAAGATTTTTGGAGGGGAAAAAAACGAATGACTTGGAGGGAGAGTAACTAACCAGTGAATAAACTAAAAAATCAGTTAGTACTGATTACTAACTGATTAATTACAAGATATTTCTTCTTTCACAGCACAGAGTGATCTGAAGTGAAACTTGGAGTTTAAATAGATAAGCAAGAATCCCTTCCAGAAACAATTTTGACATGTCTGGTTTTGTGGATCAAGTCGGCTGGGGAAAAACTGTAAGAGCTGAAAAAAATTTCTAGATTAAAAAAAAAAAAAAAAATCTTTTTGTTAATTTTTATCATGTTTTTAGACATGATAAAAATTAACTACCTCCCCCTTTTGTCTGGGAGTGTTGTCTCACACTTTCTAAAAATAGACCATTACTCCTTTCTAAAGAATAGAATTCCAAGAATGAGTCCTGGTTTGTTTTTCGAATGGGTGAGACATCCTTCCCAGACAAACAGAGGGGACAGTTAATTTTTTATCATGTCTATAAGACATAATAAAAATTAACAAAAAGTTTTTTTTTTTTTTTTTTTTTTTTTTTTTTTCAGTTGTGAGAAATTTTTTCCCAGCCGACTCGATGGACAAGATACCATTTTTTAATAATGGACTCTCGTTTACCTATTTAAGCTTTCCAAGTTTCGTTTCAGATGAGTCCGTGCTGCGGATACTGTTCTCCTGAAGACCTTTCAATAATACCACTTTCTCGGATAAAATTCATCACCATTCGCTTTTTTAGCATAACTTAGATAGATATAGAGAAATTCCTCGTTTTTATGATCTTTCGGGTAATACTCATTTCCATTTTCGTCTCGTGCATATCGGATGTAATTCGTCTCTGGCTTTTCCCGAATTCTATCCTGTATATAATATTCTTTTCCAATGCTGGATTTAGGATAAATCTCTCCTCCCCTCGCATTGACAGCATACGTTTTCACATTTACATCCAATGAATTTAACGGGTATTCTCCTCCATTGTTTAATTTAGGATAAAACTCGTCTCCGGAATTGGATTTGGCGTACCGACGAGGAAGCGCTATATATTCATGACCCCGATATTCCACAGCGTAATATTCATTTCCATGCTCGTCTTTGGCAAAAATAGGTCGATTGTCATTATCGAAATAATACAGCTCCTGTTTAGGTTTTTTAGGATCTTTTGGATATCGTTCTTTTCCAAATTCATCTATGGTGTAAACCGAAACCATGTTTTTTTCCTTTACCGATCTTGATATTTACATGAGTCACCTCCGATTATCCAGTTATCTTTTGATACATCTTTCGAATCCAGTCTTCAATCGATTGGCCCGTCGTTTTGAGATGTTCGGAATTATGAACGGTCAAATAAGCCATGTAAGCGGCTAGACCAAACGTGAGGACTAATAAAAATAAAAAGATGAGCCGGTTCGTTAAGAGGGTGACTGCGACTAGGATGATGCTGATATAAACCGTAGAGTAAAACAATATGCCTTGACCTAAATAACGATCCATTTTTTTTTTCTACTTTATTCCATTTGAATCAACGAGTCAGCCGAGACCGGATAGTCATCGGTCGTGACGGGCTTTTCGGTCATTTCACCTGTGTACAACAACGTCATGTCAGGATCGGGGAGGGCTTTTAATTTTCGGTCTTCCCAGTAAGCTGAACGAGGATGCGTGACGAGAATTCTAAAAAACAATTTCATGTCGCGCTCGGTCCAAATTTCATAGACTGAGGTAAGGAGGGGGATACCTTCGGGATGCTGCGTCGAATCAAAAACAGCTTCTCGTCCATCTATTTTATATCGCGCTCCATGTTCCGGTACAATACGACTCAGCTCTTGAACTTCAAGTCGAAGGGTTAATCCAGCCGGTAAAATCCCTTCATAGGCTTCTTCTTTGGGTACGCATACGTGATACCCGTACAGAGTGGCTCGAATTCCTTCTGTGGAGGAAGAAGGACAAAAGACAAAAGGTTGACGCCAATTACAAGTGGCGTATAATACGGAATCGGGAATAAATCGTCCCGATCGTATGCGATGGCCTTCACGACACGTTTCGGGAACGCTATAAGTCGAAGCTTGTTTCACGAATCGCTGCGACCAAAATTTCAAACCTTGCCGTCGAACGCGTTTTTTTCGAATTTTTCCCTTTTCGAAAAGACACATGTGAGGAGAAGTGGGTAAATAAATAGCCGTTTTCAATTGTTTGAGGAATGGGTACGGCGTGCAGTCGGGATGAGAACAAATATTATAGCCGGGAATATAAATTTCTTCGTTGGTTTCGTCACAAGAGGTACGAGGTTCATGATCAAGAGTCGTCCAGGGCCGAATCCAATTCGCAACGATCGATAAATGATCGAATTTAAACACATCGAGATGCCGATACTGAAACGCGCCGGGGATGCGCGGTCGACATTCATTTCCGTCAAAAAATGTTTGAGGAGGACACGTTTGAATTTCCCTCCGAGCGCAATCAAAATATCGATCGCTCGTATCACCTATCGCGAGTTTCGACGATGACGACTTATCCTCACAAGCCCATTCAACCGTATATTGATCCGACACTCGATAGCCTGGTTCTAGAACCGTACGTTTTCGGGTTGGATCACACGTGTAAGCTACAGCTCGATCCAAAGATGTTGAAAATTGATAGGACGGGAGATGTTTCGTATACTCGTGAGCGGGAACGACAATTTCTTTTGAGGTCGGTTGAACATTTTCACAGAAAAGAGGCGGTTGACATGTTTGGGACGTTTCGTCGTACACCATCGGTAAATGGAATAAGGCATCGCCGATCCATGTATCCCAGGAAAGAGGACAGGATATAGTGTCGCGAACCATTCCGTTTTCACAAATCGCGTAACCCGCAGAGTACAGAAAAGATCCTTTTTGGACGATGGGGAGAGGTCGTTGCGTATTATCCGGAAATCCGTCGCAGAGATCAGACACGCATCGCCGATAATGTGTCGAATATTTTTCTCCGGGCGAACATCGAATCATTTTCGGTCGATGGCTACGACACTCGATATACGTCACCTCGTCAATCGGAAAATGTTAACCGTCTTCACAGTAAGATACGAAATGTTTTCGCGAAGTGCAAGCGTCGTAGTAGAAAAATGTCTTGGGCGGACAGGCGATTCGAATCGGTTGTTCGTTCTGTCATTCGTAATAAAAACGTCGATTGGTTGGATCGGGTAAAACCGATTCGTCATGCTGATCGATGCAGGGATTGACAGAAATGCAGGTAGAAGGAGAATGTTCTTCTTGACACATGAGCACGTCTAGAACACGACCGTGCCGACATCGATAATAATAATACATCATGGACTTTTCGCGGGGTACAAAATTCTGCGATCGTAATAAAAACAGGTAGAGGTTTTTCCCCGTTGCGGGGAGCTGAGTATCATCGGGCTGTCCAAAACATTCATCTTTTTCCCAAATCCGTCCTTCCGCGAAATAATATTCGAGTGGGAGAGGAAACGTCCATGTTTTTCCCGTGGAGGTGTGAAATGAAACCTCGTTGTCGTTTGAGGTCTCGATCTGATATTGGAAACGCGTCGTTGTCGTCGGAGGAGAAGAAGGAACTTTCGGGGACGGGACCGAAAAATTATAGAAATACAAGTAGCAGTAGTATAAACCCAAAACGAATAAAAGTATGGCGAGCATCCAGCCTTTATTCATAAACGAGATGTGCCAATTATGGAAAGAGCAAAAAATTCCGAAAAAGGACGCAGCAGCGTGTTGTTCCAAACCGAATTATCGACATTTTTTAAAACAAGATCGCGCGTTGGATGAAATGCCGGCTCTGTATCGTGAATGTGTATCCTGTCAACAAAAAAGAAAAATCTTGGCGCGATAAAAAAGTAAGTCAGAATGGATTCGTATCGTCTAACCCGACGTTATTTTCGTCAATTGCAACGGCTTCACTTCCTCTCGCAAATGCGGCAACGCGATTGGTATCATCATATCGTCATCCAATACGTGATGGATCCCCAAAAAGGACGCCATTTCACACTTTTTCATCCGGCTATGGATACCCATACAGAAGAGTCGCTGGTTTTCTTTGGAAAACGTCGCTTGTTTCTTACGTTTATGTTGAAACGGATCGTTCACCAAGGTTTGAATACCGAACAACGGTTACAACCGAACGCGTTATTACCTCTCAAATCGCTCGACGATCCCGTCTATGAAACACAACGCAAGGCTATTCAAAATATTTGGGAGGTCGATGCTCATTGGTATACTACGGAGAATAAAAACGATATTGCCGTGAAGAATACGGCTCCTTTCATCAAAACCGAACCTTAAGCTCTGTAATTTAAAATATCCATCGGATGGGTGAGATGATTCGGATACGACACGATTTCAATCGTATGAGGCCATTTTAGCATGTATTTATAATGTAAAAGATCGTGCCGCTTCAGCGTATCGAGCCGGATAGGTGAAATATAGGTTTTTTCTTCGTTGGTTTTTTCGTACAAATAACAAATACCTTGATCGACGAACACGTAAACGTCTTGAGGAAACAGTTGCAGAAGCGACTTGTCCTTGGAAAAGTGTCGAATCACAGTATAATGAGAACTCGTAGGGATCGGAACCGGTTCTAATTTATAAAGGAGGAAAGAAAGAAAAATGATACACCCGAGCGCGATCATTCTATGCATTGTATTTCTAGTGACTCTCTTGAATCTTTTTTATAAACCCGATCTCCGGATGCCTTCTATTCCTCCCTCATCATCATTAGCCTTACCAGAAATTTCAACCGAGACGTATTGCCCTTTCCAAATCTTTCAGTGTCCCAATAGCCATTGCGATTGTTCTCAGCTCTGTGAAACAAATCCCACGTTTTACGAAAAACTCACTCTTTCTGATAAAACATGGAATCATCTCGAACCGGGTACTTATTGTATTCCCCAAGGAATCCGGACCGCTTGTCTTTCTTCCTCGGAAATTCCTATTTTTTCGGCCTCGGGATGGCTCTGTGCTCCTCGTTCCTCTTTCACCCATCCCTGTCAACATCCAGAAGCCCGTGATCCTTCTCTCAATGTTTTAATAGATCGTCGAACCCAACAACCCGCTCAAGAAGTAGCCGATTATTACGAAACGTTAGAAGATGGATCGTTCCGATACCAATGTCAATGCCATTCTTTAGATCGACGAGGTAATCGAATGATTCAAACATCTCCGTGGGTCTGTTCTGTCGATTACTGCGTTCGAGATTTGTGGAACGTGCCCGGACTAGGATGGGACGCCGAACGACACGTCTGTGAATGTGGACCCTACGTGCATCGAGTTCTGGGCGATCTATCTTCCCCCTGTGTTTTGGAATATACACACATAGACGAAAAGCATAGGTTAACGGGAAAACGAGAATGTATGACCGACCAATCTGTTGAATTCCGACCGATTTATTGTCCAGAGAATCAGTCGGTTTTACGGTTCACAAAACGGGTCTTGCGAGGCAACACAGCGTACGATTATGTCATTGTACATGGAACAAGTGTTCCTAAAATTTCGAGAGGTCAAGAATGACATCTCATTTCAAACGAATCGAGAAAAATTTCCAAACGGACCAAGAATTGAGTCGGTTTGAAAAGGAAGACGAAAGCCCCAAAGAGGAAGGATGGTCGAAGAGACAAACGTTCGCCATTCATTTACTACTGGTAACGGCGGGTCCTACGATTCTTTTCGCTTTACTGGGCAACGTATTGAAGATTCATTATTATGTCGTCTGTTTAATTCTATTATTTTACTTTGGAGCTCTGGCCTACTTGATACGATACCGATTTCAGTGGCTATTGCAAGCTTTTAAAGAAAGCCAGAAATATATTCGTTGAATATGGGACTTTAAGAGTGGATTATATAAAAAAAACTTTGAAAAAAAATGAAGAGGGAGAAGAGTAATAAAAAAGGAAGAAGCAATAATTTAACCATGGCGATGGATCCTGTACTTATTCATCTATCTCCCAAAAATTCTGAAGGTAAAGAGTTAGATTTGGAAATATGGATAAACCCCGATGATACGGATGACAAGATTATAGAAATACATCGTCATGATCGCAAAGACAAAACGAAAGAATTTGAACCCTGTTGTCAAAATCCTTTTTTAACTCCCGCTATCCTCCAACGTAGAGAAAATGAAAAGAATAAAACGATAGATAAACATTAGAATTGACCAAAGAAGCCATTCACATGTTGAAAGAAGTCTTTTCGGGAAATGGAGAATTCAGTACAATGGAATTTGATGCATCGTCCACTGAGGTAAGAGCTGATTTTAGACAGCCGACCAAAGAACCTCAAGTTGAGAAAGCAACAAGTTGTCAAGGTCGTAAACATAAGAAAAGAGTTAATAAAAAGAAATAGTACATTTAAAAAGACCTCCCCATCTTTCCATGAATTTCTTGAACAATGAACTGTTTTCACGAGACACAATCCACATCTTTGCTGGATCTAAAGAGAATCTTGAGAGAGACATGGCTTAAACTGTTTCCAGGAGAGTTGAAGTGCAGGCTTTTTCAACAGCACAGAGGGATCTGAAGCAACAGTTGAAATATATAGAACAGAAATTCCATTCTTAAAAAAACTGGGATGTCTTGTCAATCAAATCGGGTAGAAAAAATTCTTGGCTGAAAAAAAAAAAAAAAAAAAAAACTTTTTGTTAATTTTTATCATGTCTTTAGACATGATAAAAATTAACTCTACCCTCCTTTTTGTTTTGAATGATGTCTCACCTTTCCTAAAAATAGATTTCTAAGAATGATCATGTTTTTCTTGGAAGTCTATTGTTTACAAACATGTCTAGACAACATGTTGAAATCATTCAAAACGAAAAGAAGGGTAGAGTTAATTTTTATCATGTCTAAAAGACATGATAAAAATTAACAAAAAGTTTTTTTTTTTTTTCCTAGTTCTTAAAAATATTTTTCAACGATATCTCGATACCTCTACCTATTTTATTCCCCCCCCTCTCTTAGTATATAAATGGTTGAAAAAGAAATCGGGCTTCATTCTGTTTCGTAAAAAGATAGCGAACACATGGCAACGGATAACTTAGTCATTTCATGTGAAGAAGATCCCTTTGAGGATATTCCAGATACGGAACCCACTTTTTATGGACCATTTTCACCCGTTTTTAGAGTACCGAAAAAGTCTTCTCCTTCTCCAACTCATTCTTTGGAAATACTGTCTTCTCCTCTCTCGTCATCCACTCATCAGCGCTCTAGAAAGAAGAAGTCCTCACAGACCAAGCTCCACCAAAAAATTGTTGGTGTGTTGGCTGTCACCTCTGATGGATATACTCTTACGAACTGCGTCCGGGTTATAGCCAGAGACCTGAAAACACATACGAAGGAATTTATTCAGCAATTGAATGCGGATCTGGAACGACTTCATATTGAAAACTGTACGTGGCGAATGAACCCACTCGAGAAAAAATTCATCAAAAGGTACATCTCAAGTTTTTATGGACTGTTATTTACAAACCCCAACATCGTCAGCCACAGCAATGTCCATCTTGTCGATCGAAATCTTGTTATCGATTTATGGCCATGCTAGCGCTCCAACAATTAGTGAAATTTGCTGTTCATAAATGTATTCATTGAGTGGATAGGTAATCAAGGAATTTTTCTCTCTTTTTCCTTTTTTCAGATGATCCAGAGAAACAAATACTCTACTTCATATGGTTTAGTGGTAAAGACCTCATCAGGACAGGTGGTGATGATTCATCGAAAAATGCCATACTGTTTTCAAAATTATTTAATTCAGCTTTTAAAAAATAAACGTATCGAACCACCCTTCGATTTGGAAAAAATATCGGTGCTTCAAGATGAATTTGAAAACCATATTTATCCGACTCTCCATCCCAATTTACAAGACGATTATGATCGGTACAAGGCTAAATTAGCTTATGAAGATGAATGGGATTTCCCGCATGGACAAATGGATAAAAGACGCTTCAAGAAAGACGACGACCCTCGATTCAAATGGTTCAGAGTCGCGTATCAGGAATTTGAAGAAGAGTCCGGCTACCGATTCGCCTACCAACCCTCGGACGTGGCTCAGTATCCCTTAATCAAACTAGAATTTACGGGATTAGATCAATGCATTTATACACAATATTTTTTATAGTCGAACATCCTAAACATTTACGCCGTAATACCTACTTTGATAATTATTCTCCTTTCCAATCTCAAGCTGCTTATAGAATGGCTCTCGAACGCAATATCGGGAGTATTGATGATCAGATGGTCTATCGGGGTTACTTAATTAAAATCGAAGAGGCTCTAAAATATCTAACACGTCAACAGGAAATGAAAAAGGACGGGAAGGATCAAGTGTTGCTATATTTTTTAGAAGGAGATAAATGGAATCCACCCGATTCTATTTGTTATTTAGAAAAGTAAAAAAAATGGAATAAGATCCCTTAACCACCCCGCATTTCCCACTTGAAGAATCCATCCTATCTATTCTTTTTTTTTAATGTCTCGGGATGTCATCCGACGCATTCTCTCCGCCAAAAAAACGAGTTCCTCCCACCTACCCCAAAAAGAAGAAGAAGAAGAGGAAATTTCCCATGAGTCTTTTCGAGAACACTCCTTCCCCTCTCTCTTCCTATATATAAAAGAAGCTGAGAGAAAAGTTGTCTTTTCTTTTTTTTCCATCTCATCCTCAGGAGAGAGAGAAAACCAAACGCCATGGAGTGGTTACGGCGAGAGTCTTTTTCCCTCGCGATTCATTTCCGTTTCGCCAAGACAATTCCCCTCACGTTTTACTTGGGATCGGGCACGCTCTATTTTCGAGGATCGGAACTCGTAACTTGCCTTTCCCAGCAAGGGACTTGGATGAGTCCGAAAAGTCAACGGACTATTCAGCAATGGATCTCTCGAGCCCCTTTTCGCCCTTACCGATCCTTAACGACGGATCTCTGGATCGATACGTCGGACCGCCCCAGATGGATTCTCCGCTATACTCCTTTTATCACCTTCGATTCCCTGGAAAGACTGCTCAACGATTTGGGTCCAGACGCTCTCCTCTTTTCGACCTGGCTTCAGAGTGTGATGAGAGAACCTCTTCAAATCCAAGAAGATTTTCAGACCGGGGAAACTTATTTTAGTCCCGTGGAGAACAAGGTAATGAACTTTCAGTTTCAAAATTTATCGGAACTGTTTCAATGTGCTTTATGTTTTTTATTCTTCTTAAAGAGGAGTGGGGGAAAACTAAAAATTGTAGAATAATCATAAAAAATAATTTTGTTTTTCTTTTAAAAAAATATTGAGATAGTCCAATCTTGGGGAGGAGGTGGAAAATTCAAAACTATTATCTAAAACAGATGTGGCGGTCAGTCCATTTCGATCCACGGAGGAGGATATGTGTGAGATTCTCTGATCCATAGAGGGTTTCAGGAAAAAAAAATGCGAAAGTTTCCCCCTATCTCCAAAAAATGGGTATCCAGGTTGAATGCACAGTACAGACTGATGGGAAGCCGAAACTCGAGTTCCTGAAATAGAAAAAAATGAGAGCTCCTTCTAGAAACAATTTTAGATGTCTTGTTTGGATGAGTGAGTCGACTGGGAAAAATTTCTCAGCGCTCTGGAAAAAATTTTGAGTTAAAAAAAAAAAAAAAAAAACTTTTGGTTAATTTTTATCATGTCTTATAGACATGATAAAAATTAACTCTCTCTTCTTTTTGTCTGGGAATGATGTCTCACCGTTTCGAAGAATAGAACATATCCCATTCTTGAAATTCTATTATTTTAGAAAGGATGATGAGTGATGGTCTATTTTTCGAAACGGTGAGACATCATTCCCAGACAAAAAGAAGAGAGAGTTAATTTTTATCATGTCTATAAGACATGATAAAAATTAACAAAAAGTTTTTTTTTTTTTTTTTTTTTTTTTTTTTTTTTTTCAATTCAGAAATTTTTCTCTGAGCTTTGCCAATTTTTTCCCAGCCAGCTCCATCCATAAAACAACACCTCTCAAAATCTTTTCTCACTTATCTATTTAAACCACTCGAATTTTTTTGCTTCCAATGAGTCCACGCATCTTGGCCTTTCTTCCACTCTGCTCTGAGAAAGATAAGGTTGATTGTTTTCGGTGGACCGTCCTGTTGACGCTTCCGATTTATATAGAGAGTTATATATAGATGGGGTCCCTCCTAACTCCCTCTATTATGACTATTAGTCTTTTCTTCTTTTTTTTCCAAGAAATATACAAAGAATGATCCACAGTTTTTTTTTCCGTTAATGAAAAAACAAATATGCTTCTACCTTCCGACTTCTTTTTAGTACCTCTTTAGGTGTCTCCTCCTTCCGGATCTTTTCCTTCTCCTCTCTTCCTCGCGAGCAGGGAATTGGAAATGCTGTTCAGGATGCAACGCTCGTAAAGACTCCATTTTCTTCCTGGAGAGGGCGTCTACGGGAAACACCGTTTTGTCATGAAACTGGAGTTGGTAGTAAAGAGGTCCGTAAATAATATACACGGAGCGAGCTCGCAGTCGATAGGGAATCATACGATACCCGTCGGCTTCTGATTCCATTTCCCATCCATAAAGACGGATAGAAGCTTCTCCGGTTTGAAGAATATGAACCCACTCGGGTGAAACGTAAAACAGTTTTAAAAAAGTTCCAGCATCGACGGCGATCACATTTTCCCATCGCAGATAAGCGTGTAAGCGAAAGGTTCCTGCCTCCATCATGGATTGGAAAGCAAAATGCTTGAAAACTTCGATGGACGAAAAATAATGCAGGATTTTTCCATCGTAACAGGATAAATAGCACATGGTTTCTTGGACGATTTGTTCCATACGCTCCGGGTCCCGAAACCATTCTTCGAAACGGGAGAGCGGTTCCCATTGATCAGCTACATCGAGATGACAGACGGGCGTGATTTCCACCAGGGTAGGTAGAAGTGCAACGGCATCGGTCGACATTTTAGTTTTGCTCGGTTGAGAAGGAAGAACGAGAATGAACCCTGTAAGCAGAAAAACTCGGATCTATATAAATACTAGAGGAAAAAGGCGGGGGGAAGGGAAGTTCTTCCTTCCTCCCAAAGAATAAGAAAAGTGGGTGGAAAGAAAAAAATCATTTCACTCTCAGGAAAAAAAAAGAATTTTTTTTCTTGTCAACATGTTGTCTAGACATGTTTCTAAAAATAGATTTCCAACAAAGGTTCATTCTTTTCTTAGAAATCTATTTTTAGAAAAGAATTGACATATCCTTCACAACAAATTTCTTTTTTTTCCCTCCCTCCAGCAGCCAACTGGATGGGCAAGCGTTTCGGGTCAGATCAGTCCGTGCTGACATTATTTTTTTTAAATACAATGGAATTAGTATAGGAATGTACTAGAAACTGACCCAAGGTTCAAAAGAAAATATCAAAATCAATACTCACTTCTTGACGATTTCTTTTTCCAAAAACCTGTTGAAGAATTCTTGATGGGTTATCCAATCTCTAGACCTGTCTGAAGGGAATCCAATCTAAAGTGAGCGCGCATTTACCTGACGCGAAACTCGGAATATCTGCATAAATAACAAAACGTCCATTCTTAAAAACTCATCGTCTAGTCCATTGAGTTGGTTGGAGGGGGAGAAAAAATTTCTGAGCAATAAAAAAAAAAAAAAAACTTTTTGTTAGTTTTTATCATGTCTTATAGACATGTCTTATAGACATGATAAAAATTAACTGTCCCCTCTTTTTGTCAAGGAAAGATGTCTCACCGTTTCGAAAACGAAACCAAAACTCATCCTTCTCATGGCAATTAATCCAAGAATGAGTCACGGTTTGTTTTTCGAAACGGTGAGACATCCTTCCCAGACAAAAAGAAGAGAGTTAATTTTTATCATGTCTAGAAGACATGATAAAAATTAACCAAAAAAAAATTTTTTTTTTATCACTCAGAAATTTTTTCCAAAGCTCTGAGAATTTTTTCCCAGCCGACTCGATGATCCAAACAAGACAGATCCAAATTGTTTCTAGAAGGAACTCTCCCTTCTCTATTTAAACCACTCGTGTTTCCAACTTCAGTTCAGTCTGTGCTGTGAATTCGACCTGGATACACACTTCTCCTTCTTGGAAAGAATTTCTGTGAAGGTATGCGAACATTTTTCTCAGCTCTTAGAAAATTTTACCAGCTGACTTGATCGACGAGAGACATCTCGAACATTCTGTTATCTGCGGAAGCCGTTTCATTTTCGTGCAGTCCATGCTGTGGACTTACCTGAATATCCATTGCTCCCTCCCCTTCTGGAAAGGGTCGTAGCTTTTTTAGATCCTCGTCGCTCTTTTTACGTTTCGTTGGATATCTAGGACGAACTTTTTTACCTTATTCCTTTCAAACTCTAATATTGAGGTTGGAGAGCCATCATGGAAATCAGCCATGATCCTAACGAATCTAAACCGACTCCTTGAAAACAGAGCTATGTCATGTTTTTTTTTTTTTTTTTGATGACAAATTTCCAAGCTCCGAGTGATGAGAAATTTAGAAATTTTGCAGTGTTAACGGAAAGGAGGAGACAGAAACCTGGAGAATGGAAATGAAGCTGAGAAGAAAATGCTAAGAGCTCAGGAAAAAAAAAGGCTCTTTCCAGGAGGGAGGAAAAGCGCAATTCTAGGTTGAGTGCACAGCACACACGGATCTGAAGTTGGAAACGCGAGGGGTTTAAATAGAGAAGCGAGAGTTTCTTCTAGAATCAATTTTGGGTGTCTTGTTGTTTGGATCATCGAGTCGACTGGGAAAAAAAATTCTCAGAGCTCTGGAAAATATTTTCTGAGTGATAAAAAAAAAAAAAACTTTTGGTTAATTTTTATCATGTCTTCTAGACATGATAAAAATTAACTGTCCCTCATTTTTGTCCAGGAAGGTTGTCTCACCATTTCTAAAAATAGATCATGACTCATTCTTGGAATAATTGCCTTGAGAAAGGGTGAGTGATGGTCTATTTTTAGAAAGGGTGAGACATCCTTCCCAGACAAAAAAGAAGAGAGAGTTAATTTTTATCATGTCTTAAGACATGATAAAAATTAACCAAAAGTTTTTTTTTTTTTTTTTTTTTTTCAATCTCATCTAGAGAATTTTTTCTAGCCGACTCGATCGACAAGACATGACATCACCATTGTTTCTTTTTTTTTAATAATGGATTTTCACCTATCCCTTTCAACCCTCCGAATTTGGCTTTGGATCCGTGTCCTTGCTTCCACATTCAGAGCTCTTTTCTTCAACATTTCGTTGCAGGGGAAGAATCAATTCTCTCACGACGTTTAGATATTCTTTCAGAATGCTAGAAAACTCATTCAAAGAAGAAGTATCTAAGGGTGGAGTTGCCGGTTGAGGAAAATTCACGAGTCTTGGAACCGGATTATGCGAATCCGTCTGTATGCCAAACTGTAAAGGTGAACCACCCGCTTTAGGAGAGCATATAATAGTAAGATCCATCTTTTTCCAATTTTTGATTTGAATATACTTGTTTCTTCTTACTCGGAACATTTTCCTTTTTCTTCCTTCTCATCCAGGAACTGAATTCCAGGTGGAACGGAAGCATTTGTAATAAACTGTTGTTTCTTGGTTCCACACGCCTGACATTTTCCCGTGACCATCGGCCGTCGATTTTTCGACATGCGATAGTGGACGTCGACCGTATCGGTCTTTGTTCGGCATTTCACACGCCAAATGGAATACGAAACAGGTTCCGCGTCAGAATGCTCCATTGCAGTAACACACTCTTTATTATTTTCTTCTCTTTTGAGAGAGAGAGAGAGAGAGATCTTAACCAGAAGTGTAGATATAAAATTTAGGATACGTTTCGGATCCGTCGGCTCTTTTCGCATACCCCACTTCTTCACAGAGGTATTCCGTTTGCTGATCCGCTCTTCGAGGATAAAACTCGTTTCCCCAAGCATCGCGAGCATAACGAATTCGATCGCCGGCCGTTAAACAATATTCGACTCCATCCGCCTTTTTAGGATACATTTCATGCCCCGATTCGTCTTTGGCATAAGGGAATAAAACAGACGTATAAAGCGAATACTCGTCCCCATTTTGAAATTTCGGGTAGTATTCTCGTCCAAAAGCCGTTCGGGCATACCGTCGAGGAACTAAAATGTATTGGTTTCCGTTTAAATCTACCGCGTAATACTCATGACCATTTTCGTCTCGAGCCAAGATAGGATTTTCTTCAGGATCCGTAACGTATAATTCGTAATGAGGATGTTGGGGGTCGGTCGGGTATCGTTCTTTCCCCGATGCGTCTACTCGATAAACAGACATGCTTAGTTCTCCTCGCCTGCTCCTTCCTTCCTCCCACTCGAGACCCGTTGAGATGAGGGTATGAGGTTGATATCTATAAAATGGGTTGACCCTTTCAAACTATTCTATTGTTTAAAGACGGGTGGGTTAGGAGAAAAAATATTAATAAAAGCAAATATCTGAACGGTTTAACACAATGGGTGAATGGAAAAAAGAATAGTTCTCTCTCTCCACTCACAGGATGGTTTCTTCTTCTTGAACGGCTCACACTCAACTGAAGCGAAACTCGGAACTCGAAATGTTTAAATAGATCATAGAGTCCATTCCAGAAAGAATCCGGAGATGTCTTGTCCAGCCAAGTTGACTGGGAAAAAAATTCTCAGAGGTCTGAAAAAAATTCTCAGAGTTTAAAAAAAAAAAAAAAAACATTTGGTTAATTTTTATCATATCTTATAGACATGATAAAAATTAACTGTCCCCTCTTTTTGTCTGGGAAGGATGTCTCACCCATTCGAAAAAACAAACCATGACTCATTCTTGGAATTGTTGCTATTAGAAAGGGTGAGTGATGGTCTATTTTTAGAAAGAGTGAGACATCCTTCCCAGACAAAAAGGGGGGTTCATTAATTTTTATCATGTCTAGAAGACATGATAAAAATTAACCAAAAGTTTCTTTTTTTTTTTTTTTTTTGAGTAACAGAAATTTTTTCCAGCCGACTCGATCGATAAGACGTCCCCATTTTTTATTTAAGAATGGATTCTTGTTTATTTGTGTAAGCATTCCGAGTTTCGTTTTAGATGAGTCTATGTTGTTGAAGAGGAAACATGGGTACCCTCATTTTTTTTTCCTATCTGATTTCTAAGATGAATTCAGTGAGTTCACCTTGACCTTTTCAAATTTTGTTTGTTTACTTTTAGCCCAGAGGTCGACGGATAAATCATTCTGATTCTTTATACATTTTTTTTGTGTCCCTCTCTCTCTTTCTAAGAAACCTATCTCGTTCCAAGTCTTCTCGAAGTGCTATTGGTTCGTTTCGAGACGAGGTCATTTCACATCCCCCCCTCCTCAAAAAGTGTATGTATATAAATTAAAGGAAGTGATTTTCTATACACACACTTCACCTTTTTGAGTGGTGTCACGATGAGCCTATCCAGTAGAGAACGTCTTAGGGAAAGAATGCGTGAACAGAAACGACGCTGGCGAAGCAATTCAGCTAATCGAGAGCGAGAACGAATACTTCAAAAGGAACGTTATGCTGTTCTTAAAAAGAACTCCCGACCGCGAAAGAAATATCTTCCTCCCAAGCAGTGGGAAAGCTATACGAATTTGCAGTATAAGGATATGTGGTCCGAAGAAGCCTATCAAAAATGTATTCGACAATGTAATAAAGAACAATACAATTTTCTGATCTACGTTCTCGTCCGTTTGTACACCTATTACGCGTTACCTGAATCGAAACGTCCCCCTCCTCTGGATATTATTGTGCAAGGATCTGCCGGAACGGGTAAATCTTTCCTGATCCAAGCTGTATACCAAACTCTGATTCGAACGCCTCTTTTTAGCGAAGCGTGCTCGGTTCTCAAACTCGCACTCAGTGCTCAAGGAGCGGTTTACATTACGGGAGATACTTTGCATCATGCCCTGCGTCTTCAAATGAACGGGACTTTTGTTCGACCTCTGACCCAAGAGACTTTAGACTATTACAGACCCCTGTATGCTCCTTTATGGATGGTGATTTTGGATGACGTTTCCACGATCGGATCCAATTTATTTTCGCGCGTCGACCAGCAACTTCGACAATTGTGTCATGTGCCGGATAAACCGTTTGGGAATGGGCATATGATTAAATTCGGAGATTTGCAGCAGCTCCAACCGATTCGCGACATGCCCATTTCTTATTCTGAAGGGTGGTTGACGCCTCAATCCACGCTCTACTATGAACTAGTCGAATGTATGCGATTAAGCAAAACTGGGAGTGCTTAAATAGATAAGCGAGAGTTTATTCTTAAAAAAAATGGCGCTGTCTTGTCAATGGAGAATCGAGTCGGCTGGGAAAAAATTTTGAGAGCCGGGAAAAAAAATTCTCTAACTCTAAAAAAAAAAAAAAAAAAAAAAAAAAAAAAAACTTTTGGTTAATTTTTATCATGTCTTCTAGACATGATAAAAATTAACTCTACCCTCCTTTTGTCTGGGAATGTTGTCTCTCCGTTTCACCGTTTCTAAAAATAGACCAGAACCCATTCTTGGAATTTTATTCTTTTTAGAAAGGATGAGTGATGGTCTATTTTTAGAAACGGTGAGACAACATTCCCAGACAAAAGGGGAAGGTAGTTAATTTTTATCATGTCTAAAGACATGATAAAAATTAACAAAAAGTTTTTTTTTTTTTTTTTTTTTTTTTTTCAGAGTTAGAAATTTTTTTTTCCTGGCTCTCAAAATATTTTCCGAGCCGACTCGATTCTCCAATTGACGACACAGCGCCATTTTTTTTAAGAATGGATTCTCGTTTATCTATTTAAGCATTTCGAGTGTCACTTCAGATGAATGTCAGCCGTTGAGGAAGAAAAACGCAGATTCCCATTTTCTCATTTCCTTCAGAGAGAGAGAGGCCTAGATTTTCGAGACTCGATGACATTTCAAGCATTTTTTGTTTAAGCTATTCGACTTCATATTTGTCTGACGTTCAAGAGTATGATCTCTCGTGGATGGATCTCTTCCACCTCATTCTCTTTCCAGTCGATTTAGAAGGGGAAGGGGAGATTTTTTTCCCTCATGGAGGATGTCTCCTGAATACCGTTCAAAGAGTCTATGGAGAAATTATATGGTCAGAGTTACGGATTTCCAGGGCAATCTGCTTCTCAGCTAAAAAAAAAGGATCTCTCTTTCCCAGTCTGTCTTCGATTGCCTCGTTAACTGTGAAACCCATCGCTTTTCCGATTTTATGGTTCTCCCAGTATAATCAGACAGTCGGTCACAAAAGTATTCGAACACCGGTACCCTATCAGAAAATGACAAGATGGCGTTTTTTTTCTCTTTCTCTCTGTGTGTCGTGTTATTCCATCCTAGGTTTTCTTCTCCCCCCCCATCTCGGAAAAAACTGGAAAAAATTGGTTACGATCTCTTTTTGAATGGGGTGATGCCATTTTGAGAAAATGCTGACGACCCTATCTTGGAGAATGAACAAGACCGCTCTACACACCCTTTTACTCTCTCTCTTTCTCTGAATTGGGAAGCCATTTTGGGAAAAAAGCAGACGACCCTATCTTGGAGAATGGAAATGAACGCCTCTCCCTCTCTCTTTGAAATGGGAAGCCATTTTGGGACCCTCTATTCTTGGGGAGGGAGAAAACTGAAGTCTGCATTTCGCTGTCTCTGAATGCGGAAAGCCCTTTTGGGAAAAGCGGACCCTCTTCTTCTGATCTTGGAGAACTGGAAATGAACGCTCTACACGATCTCTCTTTGAATTCAGAAGGTATTTTGGGACCTTCTAATGTTGGAAAACTGAAATGGACGCTCTACGCATTTTCTTTCTCTCTCTCTTTCTCTGAAATGGGTAGTCATTTGAAAACTCCCTAACTTTGGAAAAAAACAGAAATGAACGCTCTACACCATCTCTCTTTGAAAATGGGGGGGTGTCATTTTGAGACCTCCCTCCCCTAAACTTGAAAAAAAAACTGAAATGAACGCTCTACACTTTCTCTCTTTGGACATGGGTAGCCCTTTGGGGACCCTCTCCTCTTGGTAGGAAAAAAAAAGAACTGAAGTGAAGGCTCTACACAATCTCTCTTGGAATGGGATCCATATTTCGGGAAACGTGGATCACCTCATGCTGGAAAACTGAAGTGAACCACCAAGATTGGACTCTATATAATATTTTTTTTTAATTGACATCATGACCCTCCTCCAATTTGTTATTAAAATTTTTTTTTGTTTTGGTTTTTATCCCATTTCCGATGTGATTTCAGAAATGCAATTCCATAACTGTTCAATTTCATTCGAGGTTAAAAACTAAACAGTCTTTGACCCACCCATCCGTATGATTATTTTCTTCTCCTTCCTGTTGCACCAAATTTTGTAAGTCCATATAATCATTCCATACGGGAAGGGCTGGATCCTCACAAGGCTGTCTTGAAACACTTGGAGTCTCTTTGGGATGAGTGGAGGGATCTAGGATATCTGGACCCGGCTGCGATTCTACCTCCATGATTTCTGGACCCGTTGGAACTTGTGAACCCGGCTGTGATTCTACCTCCATGATTTCTGGACCCGTTGGAACTTGTTTACCCGGCTGACATTCTACCTCTACGATGTCGGGACTTTTTGAAGCTTGTGGACCCGTCTGACATTCTACCTCTACGATGTCTGGACAGGTTGGAGGAGGAGAAGAAGATACTGGAAGAGGTTCTGTCTGTGAGGAGTCCAAAAGAGGCTGCCTGTTTGAACAAGTCGGGGAAGAAGAAGAAGAAGAAGAAGCTTCTGGATTCTGAAGCGGATTTTGCACGCCAGGTAGGTTCCGGTAAGTCGACCGTTTTTTAAGAGGTAATTTTTTTTCTTCCTCCGCATCTTCAATCGTGATGACTTCAATTTCATTCCGTTGCCGGGTCGATTTTGTTTCGGGCCATGACGACGGTTTGGTCCAGCTCCTCTTATCATCTAAGGAAGGGATGGGTAAAGGTGGCGGAGGGTTTTCTTCTTCTTTTTCTTGAAACATCATCGGCGATTGGAAAGAAATCTCCTCTTTCAATTGTTTCCAAAGCGAGTACGAGCACCGATCGACGAGAAAGAGACTCTTCTGGGTTGTGACGATGAGATATTGCGTTTTCGGGGGAACGACATAGTTTTGAAAAGGTCTTAGAATATATTTCTTATATTTCATCCTGTCGCTGACTTTAAAACTTCTTTCCTTCAGATTGGGGGACGATGATTCGTAATAGGCGAGAGGAGCGGCTGTGGTTTGAACAATATGAACTTCGTCCTCAGCCGTCGTTCTCACTCCAAACGTAAAATATCGTTTCGTGAGAAAAATATTCTTCCACCGAAAACTCGTGCGCGGATCCGTATATCGCCGGTCTGTTTGAATGGGCCGTCTTAAAGCTCGATCCATCCGATTCCAAGAGAAGGGAGATTCCTCTTTCGTTTGTTGCGATTCGAATAAATTTCTGTATATATTCTGAACGAGCAGGTTGGAGGATTCGACATCTTGGTTGAAAGAAACGATCGCTTGATGAGGTGGTAAATGCGGAATAAATGTCGCACAATGACACGCCAAAAAAATTTTCAAGTTGGAGATTTGCTTTAGCGTCTTCAAATCCTCCCCGTTCGAAATCCGTTGAGTTGGAAAAACGTCTAATAGCGACATGGCTCCCAATGGAAAAGAAATGATCTCGCCCAGTACTCTCGTCTTTTTATATATCTATATAGACACACACAGACACACATAGAGGCTGTATGACGTCCGTTTTATTTGTTTTTTTTTTTGTTTCTCTCTCTCTCTCTTCTTTCCAAGAAATCTTATCTCCATGACCTCTTTTTCTTTTCTTAAAAAGATGAATGTGTGTGGGAATGAGGAAGTGAAAGTAATAATTTAATAAACAAAAAATTATCCAACTATAACCTTCTTTTTTTTTCAAAGTCACCCTTTCCAATCCAAGGACGTCCAGAGATAGAGGAAGCAGGGAGAGAGGAGGAGGAAGGAAGGGAAGGTCACACTCTCTTTCTCTCTATAAATAAAAGGGGAGAGCCCCAAAGTCGTATTTTTGTCCAAGTGGATCATGAGGAGGCATCCCCAGCTCACTACGTGTATTCCTTTCAAATATAAATATGTTGATCTTTCCTTTTATATCATCCAAGGAGTCGTTTACCTGAAAGCCTCCGATTTTTCAAAATGTGCGGGTTATTATACCGTGGGGAGTTATCAAAAGATGCGGGACGAATTTTTGTCCGGCGAAAACGTGTTGATGGCTCGTGACATTCCACCTTTGGATGCACAAATTTTGTTAATGAAACGAGCCAAATATTTTTACACGTCCCACTTTCTAACCGTCTCGCAAATGAATAGGATTATGGATCGTCTTGGGAAGACAAAAGGGATTCTCGTTCATTTTAGTGAATGGTTGCATAAATGTTTGCACGAACCTCTCTCAATCGAGAAGACTGGGAAGAATACCTATTATATTCTTCTCGAGGACTCTCCTCGTTCGTCTCATCTTAGAAAAGCTACGACTTTTGAAAAAATCCTCGAGCAAGAAAAAATAGAATGGTGGAACAACTACCCCATCCCTCTCCCCGAGCATCAAGAGGAGCCTGTTCAGAAGAAAAAGAAAAAACCTTTCCAAAAGCCTATCCTCATCCTCCTCGATAATGATGGGGATGAGGAGAAACCTGTTCAGATTCCTCTCCGTTTGTCAAAACCCGTCGAGGATGAAAATCCTCTCCCTTCCTCAAAACCCCTTGAGGAAGAGAGACCCCTCGAGAAGGAGAAATCTCTCCCATTGTCAAACCTCCTCGAAGATGAAAAACCTCTCCATTTATCAAGACCCCTCGAGAAGGAGGGACCTCTTCCTTTATCAAACCCCCTCGAAGATGAAAAACCTCTCCATTTATCAAGACCCCTCGAAAATGAGGGACCTCTCGATTTGTCAAAACCCCTCGAGGATAAGGGAACCAAAACTTCTCTCTCTTTCGAAAATGAGGGACCTCTCGATTTGTCAAAACCCCTCGAGAATAAGGGAACCAAAACTTCTCTCTCTTTCGAAGAGGAGGGACCTCTCAATTTGTCAAGACCCCTCAAGAATAAGGGAACCGAAAATCCTCTCCCTTTCTCAAGACTTCTCGAGGAGGAGGAGGAGGAGGAGGAGAGACCGCTCCATGTCTCAAGACAGGACCCCCCTCTATCTCTTGAGTATCCGAGGGAAACGATTCCTATTGAAAAACCATCTATCGACTTATCAGTTTCAATGTTTCTTCTAACCTTCTTCGGAAACATACAATGACCTGACTAGAACAGAGAGCTTACTAAAGCTATGTTCACTAATTGTAGTAAGTAGACAGGATACAGACGAAGGGTATACAAAACCCTTTATTTTTCTTTATATACAATGACTTCCGTACTTCGGAATACAATGACCCTCCACTCGGGGTCTAACTTAAAAGATATCAAAATAAAACTAAACTCTAATTTAACTTTAGAATAAGATTGGCCTTATAATAACAGGAAGCGTATGTAGCACAGAGACTGTGAACACTACAATACGTTTAATTTATCAAGAGGATTAAAACCTCTGGCCTGGAAGGCAAAGTAGCAACTGCGTAACTTCTAAGGTAAGCGGCCTGCTTCGAATTCACGGCTTCCTCTCTTCTGCTTGGCAAAAAGGCCACACTTAAATACTTGGCGTTCGCCAGACAACTTTGCATAAACTCCTTCACGCTTATAATTCTGGCCGGAAGTAGAAAATAAGAAGTGATAGTAAAGATTTAAAATAAAATAAACGTTAGTAAAACTTAAGATCCTTACATACTTCCCGCCAGAGTTAATTAGTTTGAAACTGAGGTCTAAAACGACCTTGTTGAAAACTTTTAGCTCTAGAAACTAACGCGAGGCCAACCTTTTACAATCATAACTTAGCTAGAAACTAGAAAATTTAAAAGAAAGAAATTTGTTACAATAGCAGCTCCGGGAATATACAACAATCTTTTTTCTTTTTCATCTGTACTGCATCTAAACAGGACCTTTATTCAATTCTGGTTCCTTCCAGAGATCTGGAAGGAAAACTAGTTTAATGAAATGTTACAGAATGACATTGCAAATAACATATAGAATATACTTTTCTTAACATTCTTATTTCATTCATGACTATTTTAATTATCTCTCCCCGTGCTCTCTGACATGTGTTGTAAAAGAACACCAACCACGAATGTGTTTCTGTCTACGTGTGCCACACTTCCTCCTACAATCAAAACACTAACGTGTTAAAATTCAACATACGAGACCTCTTAACACACCCTAATTTCAACTCTAGACCCTGAGGTACTATTCTGAAAGTGGCTAACTCTAAAGTGTAGCGTCAGAGAGCCTAACTACATCATTCAACCTTTAACACATATTCACCATGATTTAATCTTTACAGTCACACGAATAACAAATTTTTAACATTACTTTCACTTTTACCATATCACGGTATTTCTTAACATTCAAAATAACAGTTCACATGTATACAAGAACATATCAACATGCCGTTAATTTTACACATTTGAAAACATACATTAGTAGTACATTGTTAACTTCTATTCTTTTCAAAGCAAGTGCCAATTCTTTCTACATTGAAATAATACTACATTTCAAAAAGTCTTTCAGACTAAAACTTCTTTCTTGCTAGAATGTTTTAAATAAAATTTATACAATAACTTTTTACAATATTTAAGTCTTTACACAACGCTATTATACATCAACTTTAGTTTTACGCGCGAGTAATTGAAAAACATAATAAGAAAATCGGTCACAACTCATTTCTCGCCCTTTTGGCGATAAAGGTAGACCTCGCATGAGGTAAAACTTCTTGAAATCTGCCACTTGCAGTAAGAATGAAAGATTAACTTAAGTTTGTAAAGTAACATAAAATTTTACTTATCTTTGTAATATTCAGACATCCTTTTCTGGGCCCAGTCTTTAAAGGTATAGGAGATAGTAGCTTGGTTGATCCTCCTTCTTGTACGGGCCCGCCCTTCAGTGCTTTCCTCTGGAAGCTTCCGTTTTTCACCACTACGGCCACCCTTGAAGACCTTCCTTTTGTGCTCTGCTTGTGGTCTTGGCCGTTTGGAGGCAGCTTGTCTTGGTGGAACCGGGAAACTTCTGTCGTGATCCTGCTTGGACCTCGTTGTTGGCCGTTCAAATTTTTCTTGTACCTTTTCCTCCGCCGCTGATGGCCCTTCCGCAGTTCGGCGACTTTTGCTGCGGAGAGTTCTGTCGGATGAGTCAATCTTCCGTTTCACAGCCGGGTTATAGTTGCCGTCCTTTCTCCCGGTCTTTTCCACATACGTCGTCCTTCTCCCTTCTTCATTCTGGGGGTGTTCGTGAACTCTGTTTTTTGGACGGTGGAACGGCTTCTTTTTCTTTTTACCTTCAGTTTTTCCGCGGGGCAATTTTCTTTTCACTTGCTTCTGTCTCTCATTGGCTTGCCCTTGTACTTGTCGTTTTCCCACCTCTGGAACTTGTACCTGCGGTGTCTGCCGTACCGGATCCTGCAAAAGATCTGAAAAGATTTTCATTTTATTACGATCGAAGTAGGGTTTAATTTGATCCATATTTGCGGAACAGGTTTCACCATTTCTTGCCTTTAACACTACAACAGCGTGAGTTATTTTTTCTATAACATATGGTCCTTCAAAGCGTGGAAAAAATTTGGCAGTTTTATCTTCTGGTGCTGAAGAAAGTGAATGCTTAATTTTTAAAACTTCATCCCCTACTTTATAAGTTACTCCCCGTCGTTTCAGATCATAGTATAACTTCTGTTTTCTTTGTGCTACTTCCGTATTCTTTTTTGCTTCTTTTATTAGTTTTTCTATATCACCCATTTTAAATTCTGGGGCTCTTTGTTGCACATAAAATAGTTTATCTAACGGTGTTATAACCTTTCTGCCTAGAAATAACTCAGCAGGAGTTTTGCCCGTTGTATCATGTTTTGCGGTCCTAAGGGCGAAAGCAAATTCATTGACATAGTTATCCCAGCTTTTATGAAAATTTTTAACATAACTACGGATAATTTTCACTATATTTCTGTTGACCCGTTCCGCTATATTTGATTGCGGCCGATACGGGACCATTTTTAAATGACGTATGCCCAGTTTTTGGCACATGTCTTCAAATATATTACTTACAAATTGAGGACCATTATCCGATATAACTTTTAGGGGCGCCCCGTATTTTAAAATATATTTATTTAAAATAGAATCGGTAACTAATTTCGCGGAGGCTCGTTTTAAGGGAACAATTTCGGTCCATTTACTAAAATGATCAACCATAACAAGGAGATAGCGACTTTTGTTTAACTGACTTTTTGGGAAAGGGCCCAATAAATCGATGCCAATTATTTCATTGGGAAATTCGGATTTAATACTATTTAGAAACCCGGCCGGGCGGAAATTAATATAATTAACGGCTTGACATGTTGGGCAGGACTGGACATACGCCCTTGTTAACTTTTGCAGTTCAGGAAAGTAGACTGCCTCGCGTACGCGTTGAGTAGTTTTTCGAATACCAGCATGAGAAGCTAAAGGGCTGTCATGGAGCTCTTGCAGGATATTTAATCTAAGACTAGCTGGGATAACAGGTAGAAATTCGTTGTTGGAATTCGTAGTTTTTGTATAAAATAATAGACCATCTATTAGTTCGTAATGGGCCGCCCTATTTCTTATCGCCACAATATCTTGGTGGCTAAAATTTTCAGGATCCTTCAAATACTCATAAATACTTCCAAACTCAGGATCCTTACCCAGTTCGGTTATTACAGTTTCTCGGGAATTTATTGTACACGCTGTCAGCATTGCAACTTTTACGGTATTACCCTGTTCGTCTAATTTAATTCGTGACAGGGCATCTGCTACGATATTTTCCTTTCCGGGGGTATGCTTGATTACCAGATTATATTCTTGCAGCTTGAGTGCCCATCTTATTAACCTTGGGGATAAATTTTTCCCAGAGTACAATCTAGTTACCGCCGCATGATCAGAATATGCTGTTATCGGCGCCTTTCCAAAATAGACTCGGAACTTTTGCACTGCTAACAGAACTGCAAATGCCTCTCTCTCGGTCGCGGAATAGTTTCTTTGTGTTTGATTTAAAGTTCGGCTAAAAAATGCCACTGGCTGCTGATTTTGCGAAAGTACCGCTCCTACCGCATAATCCGAAGCATCCGCTGAATATTCTAAATTTTCATCCTTTTCAGGAAATTTCAACACAGGGGCTTGCGTTAATGCTTGTTTTAATTTTTCGAAAGCACTATTGGCTTCGGCCGTCCACGAGAATCTTGCCTTTTTCCTTTTTAATTTTAACAATGGCTCAGCGATAGCCGCAAAATCTTTTATAAAGGACCTATAATATGAACAAAGTCCTAGAAAAGAAGAGAGCTTCTTTGCCGTGTTTGGAGTCGGATACTTTTGTACAGCGATTATTTTTGATTCATCTGTCTCGATCCCTTTTTGCGATATTTTGTAACCTAAATATTTTAATTCAGGGGCTGCAAATTTGCATTTTTCGACATTAACTTTTAGACCGGCCTCATTTAATAAAGAAAACACCTGTCTTAAATCCTGTACATGTTGGTCTAGATTATCACTAGTAATAATGATATCGTCTAAATAGATAAATGTGGACTTTCCAAGAACAGGTCTTAACACAATGTCCATGCATCGCTGAAATGTTGCCGGGGCCCCAGAAACGCCAAACGGCATACGCAAAAATGCATAAGTGCCAGACTTGGTTATAAAAGCAGTCTTAGGCACGTCCTCAGGCCTGATCCCTATTTAAAAATAACCATTCGTTAAGTCTAAAGTCGTCATAAATTTGGTTGATTTTATGTTCCTTAAAATTTCTTCTATAATCGGTAACGGATATACCGGATATTTCGTTATGGAATTTAATTTACGGTAATCAATAGCGAATCTCCACCTTTTTGGATGCTCCAAAGGATAATCATTATTTTTCTTACATAAAACTACCGGACTAGCATAACTACTTGAGATAGGCGTTATGATCTTTTTACGTAGCATATCGGTAATATGCCATTCTATAATTTTTTCCTTATTCTTATCATACCGGTATGGTTTTTGACGAACCGGCAATGCATCTCCGGTGTCAATACTATGGTTAGTAACCTGGGTAAATCCTGGAATATCACTAAATAAGGAAGCAAATTCACTTACCACTTGTCGGATTCTATCTTGCTCGTCATTAGGCAGGTGGTCAAGATTTAACCTTGGCGGTTCAACCTTTTCTACACGCACTGGTTTCATCGTCAGCTTAAGGGACGCTTCATTAAAATCCAGTGTAGCTTGTGCGTCTGAAAGAAAGTCTATTCCTAGGATTAAGTGTGCTTGCAAATTCTTTACTATAAAAAACATCACCTTTACTTGTTCGTCCTTGATACGGATGTACAAAGGTACTTTACCTACGCACTTACATTGTTCTCCTTGCGCCGCTAATACTGTTGTATTATCCGCATTATATATGCGGTATTTGCGAAAATACTTTCTAAAAAAGACTTCTGCCACACAGGAACACTGCGCGCCGGTATCCAGGAGTGCGGTGGCCGGGATATTATTTACCAAGACTTCAATCTTCGGAAGAGTTAAATTTTTCACCATTACTGTATTTATCTTGTAGGAAGAGGGGTTTTCGTGGCCTTCGGATTTCCGCACCCTCTCGTCAGCAGAAATCCGTTTTAGTTTAAATTATTTTTCCTTTCGGTGCTTTCCTTCTTTCTCCACTGGCCTTGAGACTTTTTTCCTGGGTTGCTATTGAACTGTCGACGTTCGCCGGCTGTTTTTGAATGCTCGGGTTTCCTTGCCCACTGATTCGCTTTTTCTCCGTAGCCATGTGCTTGAGTTTGCTGTAGTATTGGCGTACCAAATTGGTTTCGCTGTTGATATTGGCGTCTTCTTTCGACGTCCGCCGTTCTTCTACTTTCAAACTGGATTGCTAGCTCAAATAACTTTTCCAGTGTAGTCGGATTTCGTAATTCAATAAAGTCTTGCACTTGGGGTAGTAACCTCGGCAAAATCACTTGAATTATTTCAGGATCCGGACGGTTTCCATACAAGAGCTTGAAAACGTGAATTTTTCTTAAAATAAAGCTCGAGAGGTTTTCCATTCTTTGTTGATATATACTGAAAAGTTCTGTTTCTAATTTCGCACGATCCCTTACAACAGGGAAGGCTTTTAGTAGGGCAGTCTTGAAATTTTCGTAAGTATAGGTGGGACTTCCTGCTTGACCCAAGAGACTTCTGCCGATACATTTGAACCAGTTAAGCGCTTGGCCCCTCAAAGCGCTGGTAGCTAAGGTAACTTTTTGAAACTCGTGCACGGGGTAGAGCATGAAGTGGTCATCCAATTTTTCCAAAAAACTGGTTACCTGTGAGTTTCCATTAAACGTTGCTTCTGGTTTCATCGAAGCGCGCATGGTCTGGACGAGGTACCCAAATCCTTCCAGAGCGGCAGCTGGCATTTCTGGATTCTGAGCCGTTTCTGCAGGCAGCACAGGTTCTTCTTGAAATTCGGCCATGGTTATTCTTCGTCGGGCGCCACTATCAGGTTCAATGTTTCTTCTAACCTTCTTCGGAAACATACAATGACCTGACTAGAACAGAGAGCTTACTAAAGCTATGTTCACTAATTGTAGTAAGTAGACAGGATACAGACGAAGGGTATACAAAACCCTTTATTTTTCTTTATATACAATGACTTCCGTACTTCGGAATACAATGACCCTCCACTCGGGGTCTAACTTAAAAGATATCAAAATAAAACTAAACTCTAATTTAACTTTAGAATAAGATTGGCCTTATAATAACAGGAAGCGTATGTAGCACAGAGACTGTGAACACTACAATACGTTTAATTTATCAAGAGGATTAAAACCTCTGGCCTGGAAGGCAAAGTAGCAACTGCGTAACTTCTAAGGTAAGCGGCCTGCTTCGAATTCACGGCTTCCTCTCTTCTGCTTGGCAAAAAGGCCACACTTAAATACTTGGCGTTCGCCAGACAACTTTGCATAAACTCCTTCACGCTTATAATTCTGGCCGGAAGTAGAAAATAAGAAGTGATAGTAAAGATTTAAAATAAAATAAACGTTAGTAAAACTTAAGATCCTTACAGACGATCCCCAGAAAAGGTCTTCGGAGGAGATTAGACTTCCATGTAGAAAACGAATCTGCCACAATCATCATCATCATCATCATAATAATAATAATAATAATAATAATAATAATAATAATATACCCCCTTCTCAACAACCGAATCCTACAACATTTGCAGATAAATGCATTCAAACCAATCCCTTTATAGTAACCCTTTTGATTGGAGAATCCGTGCATAAGCCTCGAAAAATAAAATGAGATTCTAGACTGTTTCTATGACCAGAATGTTAAGCCAATAGATAAGTCTAGCTCAGAATTTTTCTTTTTAAAAGAAAATAAATAAATAATCCAAAGACTATTCGTAAATATAAATGGTAAAGTCTCGAGTCGGCTGGAAAAAAAATCATGTCTTAGACATGATAAAAATTAACGACCCCCCTTTCCTTTTCTTCTGGGAATGTTGTCTCACTCTTTTGAAAAACAAATCGTGATTCATTCATGGAATGATTGCCATTAGCGAAAGATGAGTCATGGTCTATTTTTAGAAAGGGTGAGACATCCTTCCCAGACAAAAAGGGAGGGTCATTAATATTTTATCATGTCTAAGACATGATAAAAATTAACCAAAAGCTTTTTTTTTTTTTTCATTAGAGAATTTTTATCTCAGCTCTGAGAAATTTTTTTTTCTCCCAGCCGATTCGATACTTTACCATTTTATTAAGAATGATTTCTCCCTGATCTATTATTTCAAAATTCCAAGTTTCGCTTCAGAACTATCTGTGCTGTTGAAGAAGTAACATGATATATGTATTTTGTTTTAATGAGTTCTGTCAAGATTGAATTGTGCAGGATCTACCTTGCGAATTTCTTCTCTGTGTCTTTAAATAATAATGATACCGAACTGCTTTTTGTAGAGCGCAATGGAAAAAACCTTTTGTATGGTTAGGACAATTCATGTGTTCGATCCCATTGTATTTGAGAATCTCTTGCGTCGATCCCGAAATGCAATAAATGGATCTTTGCAACCATTTCTCTAAAAACTGCCGTTTCATTTCTCCTCGCACCCAAATCATGGAAAAAGGTTCCGTCAACATCGTTAACACCCATGGAAAATAACTGTACGGAATTTCTCCTTCGTACCACGACAAGCCGTGATAATAATCACTCGCCCACACAGCGGTTCGTTTTTCTTTCTCGGTGAGCATTTGCCATAGAAACGGGGGTTTAAAAATAAATACCCCTCGAGAAGTACCGTCCAATGTGACGTAAGCCAATTCTTTCACAATAAAGGCTCCTTGAGAATCGTAGAAACCTTCAAAGTCGAGCACGAGTTCCATGTTTTTTATTTCTTTTTCTTTTCAAGGTGACCTTTATTATTATTATGATGGATGTGTATTGAGATACGCACGATATTATTCAAAAAACAAATATATATACGAATGTGACCTTTTCCAGAATTCATACGACTTGTCACGTGCAACCTTCTCTCTATATATATATATAAAAGAGGAGACGGCGAGAGAACGCTATCCATTTTTTCCTTCAGGACACACAGCGAGAGAGAGAGAATTTTGTTTTCTTTTTTTCCTCAATTGAAGAAGATGGACATTTTGAGTACCAAACCTCTCAAAGATTCCTACATTGTTCTGGACATGGAATACTTTCACTGTTATGATCCAAAGACGGGAGATATATGTTTCATCTTGAAAGAACTGGGCTACATCACTTGCGATTTAACCTTATGCGGATCCATGATTTTTCTCCCTCCTGTCCATTACGATGACTTATCGTCCCGCAATCAAGCTGTGGTCAACCAGACTACAAATAACCGACACGGCCTTCAATCGACCGAGGGTCGTCTTTCCTACGAGCATCTTCCTACGATCCTGAAAATACTGACCGAAAATGTGGAGGTGATCTACGTCAATGGATACGATAAAGCCGAATTTTTCAGCAAGCTCTGCCAGCGATCCGTTTATGAGTTTTACATCCCAGGGAAAACCGAGTGGCGGAACAAGTCGAAATGCACGCTACACCAATATTTCCAAAAGATGATTCATTGTGCCGAGAACAAGGTGAGAAATTTTCGATACCATTTGATGGAGGGTAGTTACGTTTTCCGGAAATTACATTGTTACCCCTCCGAGAGCAAAGCTGTCGAAGAGGAGGCGGAAGAATCTCCCCAGGAGAACTCGTGCGACGATGAGGAGGAGGAGGAGGAGGAGGAGGATGAACTTTCTAATAATAATAATAATAAATGTCTAAGTTGGGATGCTTTAGAGACCCAAGAATATAGGTCTCAACCCTTATCTCACCTAGACCTGAAAGAGGATCCTCAAGTGTACTCTTTGTGGTCCTCTTCTAAAATTTGACTTGGAGAGAACCCTTGAATGTTCATGAATGAAATGGTATGTAAATCCCTAGAGAAAAAAAATAGAAAAAAAAGTTCCCTTTTTTTGTAATATGTTGATTTCTTTCCAATCCCATTTCTTTTCTATAACTCCAGCCCAATCGACGAGAAGAAGACGAATTTTCCAAGTTACACAAGACGAATCTTCCAAGTTACACAAGACGTAGAAAGATTTCACAAGGATTTATAAATCACACTCTCCCACATGATATATGTATAGAGAGAAAAAGACCCTCTGTTCTCTAGCCAATACGTCAAGACTTCCCTAAACTAAGAGAGACCATGAGTACCGAGGAAACCTTAGCAGAGCAAGTGGAAAGACTTTCAAAGAGATTAGAAGAGTTAAGACGGGATAGATTTACAGTTCCGCCGACTAAAGAGGAAACTATCATCGATTTCAACAAACCGCTGTACTTTCATCCCCTACCCCAAAGAATGAGACGAGTGGACTCGCCGTTGAACAGTTCCAATGAGAAACAAAATGTCACTTATTTGAATAGCCAATTTCAACACATGAATATTTCATAAGTATTTTTTTGTTTTTTTCCCTAAAGCGTAGGGAGATCGGATCAGTAGTATTTCCCTTTTCATCGTCGAAAAAGATTGGGAGGAAAAATCTTTCTCAGCTCTCTCAGAAAAATATTTCAGCCTTAAAAAAAAAAAAACTTTTTGTTAATTTTTATCATGTCTTAGACATGATAAAAATTAACTCTACCCCTCTTTTGTCTGGGAATGTTGTCTCACACTTTCTAAAAATAGACCATCACTCCTCCTTTCTTAAAGAATAGAATTCCAAGAATGGGATCTGGTCTATTTTTAGAAACGGTGAGACCCTATTCCCAGACAAAAGGCGGGTAGAGTTAATTTTTATCATGTCTAAAGTTCAGGGTCCATCCATCTTCTTATGTGAAACGGTGACCCTGACAAGATCGAGATAAACAAGTCCTGTGAGTTGTTTTGTAATCTCGACGCGATCCAAGAAAGACTTTTTATTATTTTTTTTTGAAATAGGCGGGGGGTGGGGAGAGAAAATTTTCTCACGACCCTCAGACATCTTTTCTTAAATATATTTTTTATCAAAGTGTTTCTTTCATTCCGATCCTTTTAAGAGGTTGGAATGACCCTGACATTTAGATGGGGTCGCGATCCCGACAGATGTCGCGCGAGTATAAAAGTGTGTGTCCTCCGCGAGATTTCTTCATAGAACAGAAGAAGACGTGAACTCAGCTGGTAAGTCCCTTTGGTCCTATGAATATGGTTATCTATAAACTCGATTTGATTCTTAGTTTTTTTTAATAATGATAATAATCATAACTTCATTTAAAAAGACCTTTGAAACTTCTTAACAATTTGAAAAGAAAAATGTCTCTTTCAAGACGACGACTCTAAAACGTTTTATTGTTTTTTCCCTCTTTCTAGATCTTCCCTGTTATACATATATACCTTTTCGATTCTCTTTTTTGCTCCTGTTTGTGGAAGACATCACCGTATTCATCGCCATGGCGTGTTCAGAAAACTTTATCGTGCTCGATCTAGAGGGTTTCCAGTCCTACAACCACAAGAAGGGTGAATTTACCTACGTTTTAAAAGAATTGGGCTATGCGACAAAAGATTTTTTGACCGTGGGATCGTTGACGTTTACTCCTCCTCACCCCTTCCACCAACTGAGTGAAAAAAACCAAAAGACAAATGCCTGGCTGACAAGAAACCGGCACGGACTTCGTTGGAACGAGGGTCATATTCCCTACAACCATTTAGGACGCATTCTCCAATCGCTCACTCACAGCTTCTCCACGATTTATGTGGTGGGATGCCAGAAAGCTAAATTCTTTGCTAAAGCCTTGGATTATCAAAAACCCGTGACGGAAATTTATGTGCCAGATGGAATCATTTGGAAGTATCGGGAAAAATGTGCCCGACATCATCAAAGGATGAAATATTTCCATTGTGCCGAAAACAAAGTGCGCAACTATCGATGGCATATTATGGAAGGAGATTTTCATACCAATCACGTCTATCCAGACGGAACGGAGAAAGAGGAGAGGATTCAGGAGGAAGCAGACAATCCTCTGCAAGCTTTTGATAAGGCCTACGATCAGTTAGAGAAGGATCCGTCCCCAAAAGCGTACGATAACCTCATCCAGAAATGGGATAATCTGTCCTGTTTCCAAGTGATGGAACATCCGGATGAGCATACGCCTTTAAACTTGATGGGCTCTTCTTCTTTGTCGTCAACTTCCTCCAATAACTCGAGAAAGACGGAGGGTTGGGGAGACATACCTGAAAATATTCCCCATTACGATCCAGCAGCCTGTTGGGATGAACCTTCCAAAGAATCTCATGAGACCCCCAAAATATCTTCAGAGGATCCAAAGACAAAATCCACTGAGTGTTGGGACAATGAACGGACGACTCATGCTCTAAAATCCACTAAGACTATGTCCACTGAGTGTTGGGACAATGAACAGACGACTCATGCTCCAAAATCTACTGAGACTATGTCCACTGAATGTTGGGACAATGAACGGACGACCCATGCTCCAAAATCGACTGAGACTATGTCCACTGAGTGTTGGGACGATGAAACCGAAAAGACGACAGAGAATTGGGATGACCGTTCTCAAAAGTATTTGAATTGATATATACATAAACTCAGGAGAAAAAAAAATAAAGAAAAGATTTTTAGAAATAAGTAGAGAAAGGTTCTCCGCTTTCCCTATATTTATGGAAATGGACTGAGAAGAGAGAGAGAGAGACGAATCAGGAGACCAAAAAAATGGGTCTTGGAAGGAATGAGTGCAAATGCATTCGATTCCTTCCAAGACCCATTTTTTTGGGTCCCTCTCTCATCCAATCTTGGAAAAGAACTTTGTCCTATTTTTCTAGGTCCATTCAAAAAGAAATGAATCTATCCATAAATTTTCTTAAAAGAAAAAAAAACAAAAAGATCCATTACCTCATGACGGTCCAAAGTCGAGAATCTTGGAAAAAGTTATCCACTCTCTCCATCCAGTCAAGCTTCTCTGTAGAAAATCTAGTAGGTGCATCTGCATTCTTGAACACCCGGCAGTTATTATTGGACGCGAAACGTCGAATGCTGAAATAGTTAACAGTGAGCCCATTCTTAAAGAAACGGGGATGTTTTATTCATCTAGTCGAGTGCGGAAAAATTTCTGAGAGCCGGAGAAAAATTTCTCTAACTGAAAAAAAAAAAAAAAAAAAAAAAATACCCCCCTTTTAGTCTGAAAATTGATGTCTTCAATTTTTCGAAAATTGAAGACATCAATTTTCAAATTTTCAGACTAAAAAGGGGGGTAATTTATTTTTCAGAAACTTTTCCCAGCCGACTCGATGTGAATAAAACTTTACTGTTTGTTAAGAATGTTATTTAATGGATCGATTTCAACCTATGGAGTTTCGCTTGAGTTCCGGCCGTGCTGTGGGCCCACCTGGATACAAGTTTTCCCCTTTTGGAATAGAATAAAACTTTACTGTTTGTTAAGAATGTTATTTAATGGATCGATTTCAACCTATCGAGTTTCGCTTGAGTTTTAGATGTGAATAAAACTTTACTGTTTTTTAAGAATGTTATTTAATGGATCGATTTCAACCTATCGAGTTTCGCTTGAGTTCCGGCCGTGCTGTGGGCAAACCTGGATACAAGTTTTCCCCTTTTGGAATAGAATTTCCGTCAAGGTAGGCTACTTTTCCTCTTTTTGCATTTTTCATGTCATTTCATTTGTATTACAATATACTGAAAACGGGCGTTCGAACTGATTTCTAGGCTATTTCTATACAAATGGAGCTCGATCCAAGAAAGAAATGATGTCTTTTTTTTATTTTCTGGACTGCCAATTTGTATTGGAATATACTGAAAACGGGTGTTTGAGTCGATTTTCAGTATATTTCAATACAAATAGAGCTCGGTCCAAGAAAGAAATGATGTCTTTTTTTTTATTTTGTGAACTGCCAATTTGTATTGGAATATACTGAAAACGGGTCTTTGAGTCGGTTTTCAGTATATATTTCAATACAAATAGAGCTCGATCCAAGAAAGAAATGATGTCTTTTTTTTTTATTTTGTGAACTGCCAATTTGTATTGGAATATACTGAAAACGGGTGTTTGAGTCGGTTTTCAGTATATTTCAATACAAATAGAGCTCGATCCAAGAAAAAAATGATGTCTTTTTTTTATTTTGAGGACTGCCAATTTGTATTGGAATATACTGAAAACGGGTGTTTGAGTCGGTTTTCAGTATATTTCAATACAAATAGAGCTCGATCCAACAAAGAAATGATGTCTTTTTTTTATATTGTGGACTGCAAATTTGTATTGGAATATACTGAAAACGGGTGTTTGAGTCGGTTTTCAGTATATTTCAATACAAATGGAGCTGGATCCAAGAAAAAAATTATGTCTTTTTTTTATGTTGTGGACAGCCAATTTTGTATTGGAATATACTGAAAACGGGCATTCACGTCGGTTTTCTGTATATTTCAATACAAATGGAGCTGGATCCAAGAAAAAAATGATGTCTTTTCTTATGTTGTGGACAGCCAATTTTTATTGGAATATACTGAAAACGGGCATTCACGTTGGTTTTCAGTATATTTCAATACAAATGGAGCTGGATCCAAGAAAAAAATGATGTCTTTTTTTTATGTTGTGGACAGCCAATTTTGTATTGGAATATACTGAAAACGGGCGTTCACGTTGGTTTTCAGTATATTTCAATACAAGTGGAGCTGGATCCAAGAAAAAGATGATGTCTTTTTTTTATTTTGTGGACAGCCAATTTTGTATTGGAATATACTGAAAACGGGCATTCACGTTGTTTTCAGTATATTTTAATACAAGTGGAGCTCGATCCAAGAAAAAAAGATGTCTTTTTTTTTATTTTGTGGACAGCCAATTTTGTATTGGAATATACTGAAAATGGGCGTTCACGTTGGTTTTCAGTATATTCCAATACAAATGGAGCTCCATCCAAGAAAGAAATGATGTCTTTTTTTTATGTTGTGGATAGCCAATTTTGTATTGGAATATACTGAAAACGGGCGTTCGAGTCGGTTTTCAGTATATTCTAATACAAATGGAGCTCCATCCAAGAAAAAAAAATGATGTCTTTTTTTATGTTGTGGACAATAAATTTTGTATTGGAATATACTGAAAACGGGCGTTTGAGTCCTTTTTCCGACTATTTCTATACACATTCCACTATATTAAAATGACGTCATGGTTGAGTCCAAACAGAGTCGTCCCCGGATAGAGTCGTCTCCGGACAAAGTCGTCCCCGGACCATCTTGATGACCAGACATATTGCCTTTTCAACAGCCCGTATTATTCTGAACAAAAACGTGGAATACTTTTATAGAAAAGAGAAGAATTGAAAGTGAAAGTCAAAAAGCAAAATGGGATCGGCTGGGAAAAATTTCTGAGAGCCGAGAAAAAATTCTGAGTCAGAAAAAAAAAAGAAAAAATATATAATATATATATTATATAATATATATATTATATAATATATATTATAAATACTTTTTGTTAATTTTTATCATGTCTTCTAGACATGACAAAAATTAACTCATCCCCCTTTTGTCTGGGTATGTTGTCTCACCGTTTCTAAAAATAGACCAGAACCCAGTCTTTTCTTGGAATTTAAAAGGATGAGTCATGGTCTATTTTTAGAAAGTGGGAGACAACATTCCCAGACAAAAGGTGGGTGAGTTAATTTTTATCATGTCTAGAAGACATGATAAAAATTAACAAAAAGTTTTTTTTTTTTTTTTTTTTTTTTTTTTTTTTTTACATCTCAGAATTTTTTTCTAAGCTCTGAAAAATTTTTCCTAGCCGATCCCATTTCGTTTTTCGACTTTCACTTTCAACTCTTCACTTTTCCTATCCACTGTCGTTGGAATTGTGTTCACTGGAGGCTATTTCTTTTTTTGCAATCTCGCTTTTAGTTTTCTCTGAGATTCTTTAGAAATGGCTATACAAATTTCACCATCTATATAGAGATGATGTCCATACAAAGTCGTCCCCGGACCATCTTGATGACCGAATATGTATAGAAATAGTCTGAAAATGGGCTTGAGGGCCGGTTTCTGGACGATTCCTCTACAAATTCGGCCGCATCCAGAAAAACAAAAATACATAGTTTCTTTTTGGGTGGACAGGAGATGATAAATTTCTTTTCTCTCTCTCTCTCCCAATATTGGAGGAGAGAGTGGCCCAAAAAATGGGTCTCGGAAGGAATCGAATGCATTTTGAAATGCACTCATTCCTTCCAAGACCCATTTTTTTGGTCTCCTGATTCAACTCTCCAGTCTATGGAATAGGGAAAGCGGAGAACGTTTCCCCTTCTTTAAGCGACTGGAGACCATATCGCATCATCATCATCATCATCACCATCACAATCGTCCTCTTTCTGATACTTTTCAACGAAGGCTTGATGTCTCTGGATGATTTTGGGGAGATGATGGATCCCGAATTGAGTGATGAAAAAGAGAGGACTCTTTTTCCTTTCTTGTTCGTCTTGCACAGTCTCTCGGAGGGTGATATACGTTTCCCCGTCCTCCTCAATTTTCGTCAGAGGTCTCATGAATATTTTACACATCCAAGGGAAGAGCGACTTGTTATGCAGGGATTTCGAAGCGACGAAAGCCGCTTCATTCGAAGTGAGGACAATCTGGTTCGGTTGACCCCATTCTTTGGAGTAGTTGTCCAAATCGCCTAGTCGAAGAAAATGGTGTCGATTAGGAAAAGAGACTTGGAGAACACTCGTCGTATGCGAGACGTTCGTAGGTAAGAGAGTCAAGATATCTTTGGCATTCCAGTACAGGAATCCTAGATCCACATACGCGTGCACGTAATAGTCATCGTTATATTCCAGTTTGAGCAGCGTGGCTTTTGTATTTTTTTTTCCGTTCTCAAGGCGAAACACTCGTCTTATATGAACAAGAGCTCGCTGGCGATCCGTTTATATAGACTCCTCAGAGAGAGAGAGGGAGAGGGGAGGAGGAGGAACAAGGTTGATGAATTCTAAAATAAAAAAAAATGATAACGAAATGAGATCGGCTGGCAAAATATTTTCAGAGCTCAGAAAAAAATTCTGAGATGTAAAAAAAAAAAAAAAAAAAAAAAAAAAAAAAAAAAAAAAATTTTGTTAATTTTTATCATGTCTTCTAGACATGATAAAAATTAACTCACCCCCCTTTTGTCTAGGTATGTTGTCTCACCGTTTCTAAAAATAGACCAGAACCCAGTCTTTTCTTGGATTCTATTATTTAAAAGGATGAGTCATGGTCTATTTTTAGAAAGTGGGAGACAACATTCCTAGACAAAAGGGGGGTGAGTTAATTTTTATCATGTCTAGAAGACATGATAAAAATTAACAAATGTTTTTTTTTTTTTTTTTTTTTTTTTTTTACCTTTCAGAATTTTTTTCTGAGTTCTGAGAAATTTTTCCTAGCCGATCTCATTTCGTTTTTCGACTTTCACTTTCAACTCTTCACTTTTCTATAAAACATTCCACGTTTCTGTTCAGAACAGTGTCTCTCTCTATCCAAATCTGAAACCCTAGTCACGAGAGAATATGAGACTAGAAAAATAGTTTAGCTTATTGATCTAATAAATGTCCCATGCTAGAACTCAGAATTATAATCAGAGCGGGGCTGTCCAGTATCCACTTCCAAGGTTTTAGATTTGTCATGGGTGACATGTTCCCAAATTCATAAATTCTTCAATTATAGTCCCCTTCTTTGACAAATGGCTAAGAAATTCTTAAAGAATATCATGATAAAGATTTAGCTATCTATATATAACATTATGTTTTCTTTTCAAAAAAAAATCCAGTCTTGATCGAAATGGACTTTACGCACAATTTATTGTATCCCCACCTTTCCAAGATTGGTTTGAAGAAGTGATCAAAAAAAATGGGTCTGGAAGGAAAAGGGTGCATTTCGAGAAAAGAAAAGAGGACCCTCTTTTTCTCGCAATGCACCCGTTTCCTTCCAGACCCATTTCTTTTGCCTCCTCAGAACTCTCTTTCTTTTCTCCTCCCTCTCTCTCTTAAGAGGGATTGAAAGAAAGAGGCTAGATGGAAAAGTTTCTTTTTTTTTTCTTTCGAGAAGATAAAAAAAATTTGGAGGAGGAGCAAATTTTTTTTGGGTGGTGGTGGTTGTTTTTTTAGAAGGTGATAACTTTAGTGACATTTAAAGAGACCACCAGAGGATCCGTTTGAGTCTCGACGACCTTTTCTTGACGGGGGTCTGTCTGGCAATAAGCGCTGGCATATTGTTTAGGGTAAGTAGAAGAATCCGTCATGCCTGGATGAGGCGGTATGTAGCGCACTCCCAGATTAAAGAGGGTGATGAAGGGAAATTTCTCCCCCAGATAGAGCAGTCGGTAAACGGGTTGATTGGGTACAACTCGAACCAGCGGCTGAGTTAAAATGCTATACACCCAGGCCAGAAGCTGATTATTTTTAGGATTATTTTCGGCCAGATGTAACATTTCTTCGCTGGAGAGGACATATCCCTCTTGAGAACTGCCGAGACTCTCAAGATCTTTTATTTTCCTGAAGACGTGGTGTTCGTCGAAAAACACGGAGAGAATGTCCCAGGTTCTTTTACTGGAAGTATGAATCAGAGGCAAAATGTCCGTAGCGCTCCAAAACAATATTCCGTCATCCACATAACAGCGAATGCTCACAAACTCATTATATAAGATGCGGATCATCATCTTGAGTAGAAATATGGATACGCACAGCAGTCTCTCTCTCTCTGGGAAATAGAGTCTGTCTTCCACTCGCCTCTCTATATATACGAGAAGACCACGTGATGGGCGACGTGACGGTTGACTTCTAGAAAAAAAAATCAACTTTGTCTACCTCTCTCTCTCTCTATAACCTTCTATTTTTTTTTCCTAAAGGACACCCCGTCACCTTTTCAAAGGTCATGGGATTGAGAGGAACGAAAGGAAAAAAACAACCATCCTTTGTATACTACCTATGACCTTCTCCTAGAGACCCCTGTCATTTTCTTCTCGAGAGCTACGTGATAAAAGCTTTTTTTTTTATTCTAAAGTTTATCAACTTTGTAGACACATGACCCCGTCACCTTCTCAAAGGCCATGTCGTATGGAATGGGACGCTTTTGGTTTTTTCTTTTGAGAAAATAAAAAATAAAACAACTCTATAATCATCTCTCTATGACCTTCACAAACACTCATTTCGTTATCATTTTTTTTATTTTAGAATTCATCAACCTTGTTCCTCCTCCTCCCCTCTCTCTCTGAGGAGTCTATATAAACGGATCGCCAGCGAGCTCTTGTTCATATCAGACGAGTGTTTCGCCTTGAGAACGGAAAAAAAAATACAAAAGCCATGCTGCTCAAACTGGAATATAACGATGACTATTACGTGCACGCGTATGTGGATCTAGGATTCCTGTACTGGAATGCCAAAGATATCTTGACTCTCTTACCTACGAACGTCTCGCATACGACGAGTGTTCTCCAAGTCTTTTTTCCTAATCGACACCATTTTCTTCGACTAGGCGATTTGGACAACTACTCCAAAGAATGGGGTCAACCGAACCAGATTGTCCTCACTTCGAATGAAGCGGCTTTCGTCGCTTCGAAATCCCTGCATAACAAGTCGCTCTTCCCTTGGATGTGTAAAATATTCATGAGACCTCTGTCGAAAATTGAGGAGGACGGGGAAACGTATATCACCCTCCGAGAGACTGTGCAAGACGAACAAGAAAGGAAAAAGAGTCCTCTCTTTTTCATCACTCAATTCGGGATCCATCATCTCCCCAAAATCATCCAGAGACATCAAGCCTTCGTTGAAAAGTATCAGAAAGAGGACGATTGTGATGGTGATGATGATGATGATGATGCGATATGGTCTCCAGTCGCTTAAAGAAGGGGAAACGTTCTCCGCTTTCCCTATTCCATAGACTGGAGAGTTGAATCAGGAGACCAAAAAAATGGGTCTTGGAAGGAATGAGTGCATTTCAAAATGCATTCGATTCCTTCCGAGACCCATTTTTTTGGGCCACTCTCTCCTCCAATATTGGGAGAGAGAGAGAGAAAAGAAATTTATCATCTCCTGTCCACCCAAAAAGAAACTATGTATTTTTGTTTTTCTGGATGCGGCCGAATTTGTAGAGGAATCGTCCAGAAACCGGCCCTCAAGCCCATTTTCAGACTATTTCTATACATATTCGGTCATCAAGATGGTCCGGGGACGACTTTGTATGGACATCATCTCTATATAGATGGTGAAATTTGTATAGCCATTTCTAAAGAATCTCAGAGAAAACTAAAAGCGAGATTGCAAAAAAAGAAATAGCCTCCAGTGAACACAATTCCAACGACAGTGGATAGGAAAAGTGAAGAGTTGAAAGTGAAAGTCGAAAAACGAAATGGGATCGGCTAGGAAAAATTTTTCAGAGCTTAGAAAAAAATTCTGAGATGTAAAAAAAAAAAAAAAAAAAAAAAAAAAAAAAAAAAAAAAACTTTTTGTTAATTTTTATCATGTCTTCTAGACATGATAAAAATTAACTCACCCACCTTTTGTCTGGGAATGTTGTCTCCCACTTTCTAAAAATAGACCATGACTCATCCTTTTAAATTCCAAGAAAAGACTGGGTTCTGGTCTATTTTTAGAAACGGTGAGACAACATACCCAGACAAAAGGGGGATGAGTTAATTTTTATCATGTCTAGAAGACATGATAAAAATTAACAAAAAGTATTTATAATATATATTATATAATATATATTATATAATATATATATTATATAATATATATATTATATATTTTTTCTTTTTTTTTTTCTGACTCAGAATTTTTTCTCGGCTCTCAGAAATTTTTCCCAGCCGATCCCATTTTGCTTTTCGACTTTCACTTTCAATTCTTCTCTTTTCTATAAAAGTATTCCACGTTTTTGTTCAGAATAATACGGGCTGTTGAAAAGGCAATATGTCTGGTCATCAAGATGGTCCGGGGACGACTTTGTTTGGACTCCGCCCCCCCCCTCCAAGCCCATTTTAAGTATATTTCTATACAAATTCGGTATAAAATTGTCCGGGGACGACTTTGTCCGGAGACGACTCTATCCGGGGACGACTCTGTTTGGACTCAACCATGACGTCATTTTAATATAGTGGAATGTGTATAGAAATAGTCGGAAAAAGGACTCAAACGCCCGTTTTCAGTATATTCCAATACAAAATTTATTGTCCACAACATAAAAAAAGACATCATTTTTTTTTCTTGGATGGAGCTCCATTTGTATTAGAATATACTGAAAACCGACTCGAACGCCCGTTTTCAGTATATTCCAATACAAAATTGGCTATCCACAACATAAAAAAAAGACATCATTTTTTTCTTGGATGGAGCTCCATTTGTATTGGAATATACTGAAAACCAACGTGAACGCCCGTTTTCAGTATATTCCAATACAAAATTGGCTGTCCACAAAATAAAAAAAAGACATCATTTTTTTCTTGGATCGAGCTCCACTTGTATTGAAATATACTGAAAACCAACGTGAACGCCCGTTTTCAGTATATTCCAATACAAAATTGGCTGTCCACAAAATAAAAAAAAGACAACCTTTTTTTCTTGGATCGAGCTCCACTTGTATTGAAATATACTGAAAACAACGTGAATGCCCGTTTTCAGTATATTCCAATACAAAATTGGCTGTCCACAAAAAAAAAAAAAAAAAAAAAAAAGACATCATTTTTTTCTTGGATCCAGCTCCATTTGTACAAAATTGGCTGTCCACAAAAAAAAAAAAAAAAGACATCATTTTTTTCTTGGATCCAGCTCCATTTGTATTGGAATATACTGAAAACCAACGTGAACGCCCGTTTTCAGTATATTCCAATACAAAATTGGCTGTCCACAAAATAAAAAAAAGACATCATTTTTTTTCTTGGATCCAGCTCCACTTGTATTGTAATATACTGAAAACCAACGTGAACGCCCGTTTTCAGTATATTCCAATACAAAATTGGCTGTCCACAACATAAAAAAAAGACATCATTTTTTGCTTGGATCCAGCTCCATTTGTATTGAAATATACTGAAAACCAACGTGAATGCCCGTTTTCAGTATATTCCAATACAAAATTGGCTGTCCACAAGATAAAAAAAGACATCATTTTTTTCTTGGATCCAGCTCCGTTTGTATTGAAATATACTGAAAACCGACGTGAATGCCCGTTTTCAGTATATTCCAATACAAAATTGGCAGTCCACAACATAAAAAAAAGACATCATTTTTTTCTTGGATCGAGCTCCACTTGTATTGAAATATACTGAAAACCGACTCAAACATCCGTTTTCAGTATATTCCAATACAAATTGGCAGTCCACAAAATAAAAAAAAGACATCATTTCTTTGTTGGATCGAGCTCTATTTGTATTGAAATATACTAAAAACCGACTCAAACACCCGTTTTCAGTATATTCCAATACAAATTGGCAGTCCTCAAAATAAAAAGAAGACATCATTTTTTTCTTGGATCGAGCTCTATTTGTATTGAAATATACTGAAAACCGACTCAAACACCCGTTTTCAGTATATTCCAATACAAATTGGCAGTCCACAAAATAAAAAAAAAAGACATCATTTCTTTCTTCGATCGAGCTCTATTTGTATTGAAATATACTGAAAACCGACTCAAACACCCGTTTTCAGTATATTCCAATACAAATTGGCAGTTCACAAAATAAAAAAAAAGACATCATTTCTTTCTTGGACCGAGCTCTATTTGTATTGAAATATACTGAAAATCGACTCAAACACCCGTTTTCAGTATATTCCAATACAAATTGGCAGTCCACAAAATAAAAAAAAGACATCATTTCTTTCTTGGATCGAGCTCCATTTGTATAGAAATAGCCTAGAAATCAGTTCGAACGCCCGTTTTCAGTATATTGTAATACAAATGAAATGACATGAAAAATGCAAAAAGAGGAAAAGTAGCCTACCTTGACGGAAATTCTATTCCAAAAGGGGAAAACTTGTATCCAGGTTTGCCCACAGCACGGCCGGAACTCAAGCGAAACTCGATAGGTTGAAATCGATCCATTAAATAACATTCTTAAAAAACAGTAAAGTTTTATTCACATCTAAAACTCAAGCGAAACTCGATAGGTTGAAATCGATCCATTAAATAACATTCTTAACAAACAGTAAAGTTTTATTCTATTCCAAAAGGGGAAAACTTGTATCCAGGTGGGCCCACAGCACGGCCGGAACTCAAGCGAAACTCGATAGGTTGAAATCGATCCATTAAATAACATTCTTAACAAACAGTAAAGTTTTATTCACATCGAGTCGGCTGGGAAAAGTTTCTGAAAAATAAATTACCCCCCTTTTTAGTCTGAAAATTTGAAAATTGATGTCTTCAATTTTCGAAAAATTGAAGACATCAATTTTCAGACTAAAAGGGGGGTATTTTTTTTTTTTTTTTTTTTTTTTTTTTTTCAGTTAGAGAAATTTTTCTCCGGCTCTCAGAAATTTTTCCGCACTCGACTAGATGAATAAAACATCCCCGTTTCTTTAAGAATGGGCTCACTGTTAACTATTTCAGCATTCGACGTTTCGCGTCCAATAATAACTGCCGGGTGTTCAAGAATGCAGATGCACCTACTAGATTTTCTACAGAGAAGCTTGACTGGATGGAGAGAGTGGATAACTTTTTCCAAGATTCTCGACTTTGGACCGTCATGAGGTAATGGATCTTTTTGTTTTTTTTCTTTTAAGAAAATTTATGGATAGATTCATTTCTTTTTGAATGGACCTAGAAAAATAGGACAAAGTTCTTTTCCAAGATTGGATGAGAGAGGGACCCAAAAAAATGGGTCTTGGAAGGAATCGAATGCATTTGCACTCATTCCTTCCAAGACGCATTTTTTTTTGGTCTCCTGATTCGTCTCTCTCTCTCTCTTCTCAGTCCATTTCCAAAAATATAGGGAAAGCAGAGAACCTTTCTCTACTTATTTCTAAAAATCTTTTCTTTATTTTTTTTTCTCCTGACTTTATGTATATATCAATTCAAATACTTTTGAGAACAGTCATCCCAATTCTCTGTCGTCTTTTCGGTTTCATCGTCCCAACACTCAGTGGACATAGTCTCAGTCGATTTTGGAGCATGGGTCGTCCGTTCATTGTCCCAACATTCAGTGGACATAGTCTCAGTAGATTTTGGAGCATGAGTCGTCTGTTCATTGTCCCAACACTCAGTGGACATAGTCTTAGTGGATTTTAGAGCATGAGTCGTCCGTTCATTGTCCCAAAACTCAGTGGATTTTGTCTTTGGATCCTCTGAAGATATTTTGGGGGTCTCATGAGATTCTTTGGAAGGTTCATCCCAACAGGCTGCTGGATCGTAATGGGGAATATTTTCAGGTATGTCTCCCCAACCCTCCGTCTTTCTCGAGTTATTGGAGGAAGTTGACGACAAAGAAGAAGAGCCCATCAAGTTTAAAGGCGTATGCTCATCCGGATGTTCCATCACTTGGAAACAGGACAGATTATCCCATTTCTGGATGAGGTTATCGTACGCTTTTGGGGACGGATCCTTCTCTAACTCATCGTAGGCCTTATCAAAAGCTTGCAGAGGATTGTCTGCTTCCTCCTGAATCCTCTCCTCTTTCTCCGTTCCGTCTGGATAGACGTGATTGATATGAAAATCTCCTTCCATAATATGCCATCGATAGTTGCGCACTTTGTTTTCGGCACAATGGAAATATTTCATCCTTTGATGATGTCGGGCACATTTTTCCCGATACTTCCAAATGATTCCATCTGGCACATAAATTTCCGTCACGGGTTTTTGATAATCCAAGGCTTTAGCAAAGAATTTAGCTTTCTGGCATCCCACCACATAAATCGTGGAGAAGCTGTGAGTGAGCGATTGGAGAATGCGTCCTAAATGGTTGTAGGGAATATGACCCTCGTTCCAACGAAGTCCGTGCCGTTTTCTTGTCAGCCAGGCATTTGTCTTTTGGTTTTTTTCACTCAGTTGGTGGAAGGGGTGAGGAGGAGTAAACGTCAACGATCCCACGGTCAAAAAATCTTTTGTCGCATAACCCAATTCTTTTAAAACGTAGGTAAATTCACCCTTCTTGTGGTTGTAGGACTGGAAACCCTCTAGATCGAGCACGATAAAGTTTTCTGAACACGCCATGAATACGGTGATGTCTTCCACAAACCGGAGCAAAAAAGAGAATCGAAAAGGTATATATGTATAACAGGGAAGATCTAGAAAGGGGGGAAAAAACAATAAAACGTTTTAGAGTCGTCGTCTTGAAAGAGACATTTTTCTTTTCAAAGGGTTAAGAAGTTTCAAAGGTCTTTTTAAATGAAGTTATGATTATTATCATTATTAAAAAAAAACTAAGAATCAAATCGAGTTTATAGATAACCATATTCATAGGACCAAAGGGACTTACCAGCTGAGTTCACGTCTTCTTCTGTTCTATGAAGAAATCTCGCGGAGGACACACACTTTTATACTCGCGCGACATCTGTCGGGATCGCGACTCCATCTAAATGTCAGGGTCATTCCAACCTCTTAAAAGGATCGGAATGAAAGAAACACTTTGATAAAAAATATATTTATGAAAAGATATCTGAGGGTCGTGAGAATATTTTCTCTCCCCACCCCCCGCCTATTTCAAAAAAAAAAATAATAAAAAGTCTTTCTTGGATCGCGTCGAGATTACAAAACAACTCACAGGACTTGTTTATCTCGATCTTGTCAGGGTCACCGTTTCACATAAGAAGATGGATGGACCCTGAACTTTAGACATGATAAAAATTAACTCTACCCGCCTTTTGTCTGGGAATAGGGTCTCACCGTTTCTAAAAATAGACCAGATCCCATTCTTGGAATTCTATTCTTTAAGAAAGGAGGAGTGATGGTCTATTTTTAGAAAGTGTGAGACAACATTCCCAGACAAAAGAGGGGTAGAGTTAATTTTTATCATGTCTAAGACATGATAAAAATTAACAAAAAGTTTTTTTTTTTAAGGCTGAAATATTTTTCTGAGAGAGCTGAGAAAGATTTTTCCTCCCAATCTTTTTCGACGATGAAAAGGGAAATACTACTGATCCGATCTCCCTACGCTTTAGGGAAAAAAACAAAAAAATACTTATGAAATATTCATGTGTTGAAATTGGCTATTCAAATAAGTGACATTTTGTTTCTCATTGGAACTGTTCAACGGCGAGTCCACTCGTCTCATTCTTTGGGGTAGGGGATGAAAGTACAGCGGTTTGTTGAAATCGATGATAGTTTCCTCTTTAGTCGGCGGAACTGTAAATCTATCCCGTCTTAACTCTTCTAATCTCTTTGAAAGTCTTTCCACTTGCTCTGCTAAGGTTTCCTCGGTACTCATGGTCTCTCTTAGTTTAGGGAAGTCTTGACGTATTGGCTAGAGAACAGAGGGTCTTTTTCTCTCTATACATATATCATGTGGGAGAGTGTGATTTATAAATCCTTGTGAAATCTTTCTACGTCTTGTGTAACTTGGAAGATTCGTCTTGTGTAACTTGGAAGATTCGTCTTGTGTAACTTGGAAAATTCGTCTTCTTCTCGTCGATTGGGCTGGAGTTATAGAAAAGAAATGGGATTGGAAAGAAATCAACATATTACAAAAAAAAGGGAACTTTTTTTTCTATTTTTTTTCTCTAGGGATTTACATACCATTTCATTCATGAACATTCAAGGGTTCTCTCCAAGACCAAATTTTAGAAGAGGACCACAAAGAGTACACTTGAGGATCCTCTTTCAGGTCTAGGTGAGATAAGGGTTGAGACCAATATTCTTGGGTCTCTAAAGCATCCCAACTTAGACATTTATTATTATTATTATTAGAAAGTTCATCCTCCTCCTCCTCATCGTCGCACGAGTTCTCCTGGGGAGATTCTTCCGCCTCCTCTTCGACAGCTTTGCTCTCGGAGGGGTAACAATGTAATTTCCGGAAAACGTAACTACCCTCCATCAAATGGTATCGAAAATTTCTCACCTTGTTCTCGGCACAATGAATCATCTTTTGGAAATATTGGTGTAGCGTGCATTTCGACTTGTTCCGCCACTCGGTTTTCCCTGGGATGTAAAACTCATAAACGGATCGCTGGCAGAGCTTGCTGAAAAATTCGGCTTTATCGTATCCATTGACGTAGATCACCTCCACATTTTCAGTCAGTATTTTCAGGATCGTAGGAAGATGCTCGTAGGAAAGACGACCCTCGGTCCATTGAAGGCCGTGTAGGTTATTTGTAGTCTGGTTGACCACAGCTTGATTGCGGGACGATAAGTCATCGTAATGGAGAGAAGGGAGAAAAATCATGGATCCGCATAAGGTTAAATCGCAAGTGATGTAGCCCAGTTCTTTCAAGATGAAACATATATCTCCCGTCTTTGGATCATAACAGTGAAAGTATTCCATGTCCAGAACAATGTAGGAATCTTTGAGAGGTTTGGTACTCAAAATGTCCATCTTCTTCAATTGAGGAAAAAAAGAAAACAAAATTCTCTCTCTCTCGCTGTGTGTCCTGAAGGAAAAAATGGATAGCGTTCTCTCGCCGTCTCCTCTTTTATATATATAGAGAGAGAGAAGGTTGCACGTGACAGGTCGTATGAATTCTGGGAAAGGTCACATTCGTATATATATTTGTTTTTTGAATAATATCGTGCGTATCTCAATACACATCCATCATAATAATAATAAAGGTCACCTTGGAAAGAAAAAGAAATAAAAAACATGGAACTCGTGCTCGACTTTGAAGGTTTCTACGATTCTCAAGGAGCCTTTATTGTGAAAGAATTGGCTTACGTCACATTGGACGGTACTTCTCGAGGGGTATTTATTTTTAAACCCCCGTTTCCATGGCAAATGCTCACCGAGAAAGAAAAACGAACCGCTGTGTGGGCGAGTGATTATTATCACGGCTTGTCGTGGTACGAAGGAGAAATTCCATACAGTTATTTTCCATGGGTGTTAACGATGTTGACGGAACCTTTTTCCATGATTTGGGTGCGAGGAGAAATGAAACGGCAGTTTTTAGAGAAATGGTTGCAAAGATCCATTTATTGCATTTCGGGATCGACGCAAGAGATTCTCAAATACAATGGGATCGAACACATGAATTGTCCTAACCATACAAAATGTTTTTTCCATTGCGCTCTACAAAAAGCAGTTCGGTATCATTATTATTTAAAGACACAGAGAAGAAATTCGCAAGGTCGATCCTGCACAATTCAATCTTGACAGAACTCATTAAAACAAAATACATATATCATGTTACTTCTTCAACAGCACAGATGGTTCTGAAGCGAAACTTGGAATTTTGAAATAATAGATCAGGGAGAAATCATTCTTAATAAAATGGTAAAGTATCGAATCGGCTGGGAGAAAAAAAAATTTCTCAGAGCTGAGATAAAAATTCTCTAATGAAAAAAAAAAAAAAAAAACTTTTGGTTAATTTTTATCATGTCTTAGACATGATAAAAAATTAATGACCCTCCCTTTTTGTCTGGGAAGGATGTCTCACCCTTTCTAAAAATAGACCATGACTCATCCTTTCGCTAATGGCAATCATTCCATGAATGAATCATGATTTGTTTTTCAAAAGAGTGAGACAACATTCCCAGAAGAAAAGGAAAGGGGGGTCGTTAATTTTTATCATGTCTAAGACATGATAAAAATTAAAAAAAGTTTTTTTTTTTTTTTTTTTTTTTTGAGTTGTAGAATTTTTCTCAGCTCTGAAAATTTTTTTCCAGCCGACTCGAGACTTTACCATTTATATTTACGAATAGTCTTTGGATTATTTATTTATTTTCTTTTAAAAAGAAAAATTCTGAGCTAGACCTATCTATTGGCTTAACATTCTGGTCATAGAAACAGTCTAGAATCTCATTTTATTTTTCGAGGCTAATGCACGGGTTCTCCAATCAAAAGGGTTACTATAAAGGGATTGGTTTGAATGCATTTATCTGCAAATGTTGTAGGATTCTGTTGTTGAGAAGGGGGTATATTATTATTATTATTATTATTATTATTATTATTATTATTATGATGATGATTGTGGCAGATTCGTTTTCTACATGGAAGTTTAATCTCCTCCGAAGACCTTTTCTGGGGATCGTCGATAGATGGTTTTTCAATAGGAATCGTTTCCCTCGGATCCTCAAGAGATAGAGGTTGGTCCTGTCTTGAGACATGGAGCGGTCTCTCCTCCTCCTCCTCCTCGAGAAGTCTTGAGAAAGGGAGAGGATTTTCGGTTCCCTTATTCTTGAGGGGTCTTGACAAATTGAGAGGTCCCTCCTCTTCGAAAGAGAGAGAAGTTTTGGTTCCCTTATTCTCGAGGGGTTTTGACAAATCGAGAGGTCCCTCATTTTCGAAAGAGAAGTTTTGGTTCCCTTATCCTCGAGGGGTTTTGACAAATCGAGAGGTCCCTCATTTTCGAGGGGTCTTGATAAATGGAGAGGTTTTTCATCTTCGAGGGGGTTTGATAAAGGAAGAGGTCCCTCCTTCTCGAGGGGTCTTGATAAATGGAGAGGTTTTTCATCTTCGAGGAGGTTTGACAATGGGAGAGATTTCTCCTTCTCGAGGGGTCTCTCTTCCTCAAGGGGTTTTGAGGAAGGGAGAGGATTTTCATCCTCGACGGGTTTTGACAAACGGAGAGGAATCTGAACAGGTTTCTCCTCATCCCCATCATTATCGAGGAGGATGAGGATAGGCTTTTGGAAAGGTTTTTTCTTTTTCTTCTGAACAGGCTCCTCTTGATGCTCGGGGAGAGGGATGGGGTAGTTGTTCCACCATTCTATTTTTTCTTGCTCGAGGATTTTTTCAAAAGTCGTAGCTTCTCTAAGATGAGACGAACGAGGAGAGTCCTCGAGAAGAATATAATAGGTATTCTTCCCAGTCTTCTCGATCAAGAGAGGTTCGTGCAAACATTTATGCAACCATTCACTAAAATGAACGAGAATCCCTTTTGTCTTCCCAAGACGATCCATAATCCTATTCATTTGCGAGACGGTTAGAAAGTGGGACGTCTAAAAATATTTGGCTCGTTTCATTAACAAAATTTGTGCATCCAAAGGTGGAATGTCACGAGCCATCAACACGTTTTCGTCGGACAAAAATTCGTCCCGCATCTTTTGATAACTCCCCACGGTATAATAACCCGCACATTTTGAAAAATCGGAGGCTTTCAGGTAAACGACTCCTTGGATGATATAAAAGGAAAGATCAACATATTTATATTTGAAAGGAATACACGTAGTGAGCTCGGGATGCCTCCTCATGATCCACTTGGACAAAAATACGACTTTGGGGCTCTCCCCTTTTATTTATAGAGAGAAAGAGAGTGTGACCTTCCCTTCCTTCCTCCTCCTCTCTCCCTGCTTCCTCTATCTCTGGACGTCCTTGGATTGGAAAGGGTGACTTTGAAAAAAAAAGAAGGTTATGGTTGGATAATTTTTTGTTTATTAAATTATTACTTTCACTTCCTCATTCCCACACACATTCATCTTTTTAAGAAAAGAAAAAGAGGTCATGGAGATAAGATTTCTTGGAAAGAAGAGAGAGAGAGAGAAACAAAAAAAACAAATAAAACGGACGTCATAGAGCCTCTATGCGTGTCTGTGTGTGTCTATATAGATATATAAAAAGACGAGAGTACTGGGCGAGATCATTTCTTTTCCATTGGGAGCCATGTCGCTATTAGACGTTTTTCCAACTCAACAGATTTCGAACGGAGAGGATTTGAAGACGCTAAAGCAAATCTCCAACTTGAAAATTTTTTTGGCGTGTCATTGTGCGACATTTATTCCGCATTTACCACCTCATCAAGCGATCGTTTCTTTCAACCAAGATGTCGAATCCTCCAACCTGCTCGTTCAGAATATATACAGAAATTTATTCGAATCGCAACAAACGAAAGAGGAATCTCCCTTCTCTTGGAATCGGATGGATCGAGCTTTAAGACGGCCCATTCAAACAGACCGGCGATATACGGATCCGCGCACGAGTTTTCGGTGGAAGAATATTTTTCTCACGAAACGATATTTTACGTTTGGAGTGAGAACGACGGCTGAGGACGAAGTTCATATTGTTCAAACCACAGCCGCTCCTCTCGCCTATTACAAATCATCGTCCCCCAATCTGAAGGAAAGAAGTTTTAAAGTCAGCGACAGGATGAAATATAAGAAATATATTCTAAGACCTTTTCAAAACTATGTCGTTCCCCCGAAAACGCAATATCTCATCGTCACAACCCAGAAGAGTCTCTTTCTCGTCGATCGGTGCTCGTACTCGCTTTGGAAACAATTGAAAGAGGAGATTTCTTTCCAATCGCCGATGATGTTTCAAGAAAAAGAAGAAGAAAACCCTCCGCCACCTTTACCCATCCCTTCCTTAGATGATAAGAGGAGCTGGACCAAACCGTCGTCATGGCCCGAAACAAAATCGACCCGGCAACGGAATGAAATTGAAGTCATCACGATTGAAGATGAGGAGGAAGAAAAAAAATTACCTCTTAAAAAACGGTCGACTTACCGGAACCTACCTGGCGTGCAAGATCCGCTTCAGAATCCAGAAGCTTCTTCTTCTTCTTCTTCTTCCCCGACTTGTTCAAACAGGCAGCCTCTTTTGGACTCCTCACAGACAGAACCTCTTCCAGTATCTTCTTCTCCTCCTCCAACCTGTCCCGACATCGTAGAGGTAGAATGTCAGACGGGTCCACAAGCTTCAAAAAGTCCCGACATCGTAGAGGTAGAATGTCAGCCGGGTAAACAAGTTCCAACGAGTCCAGAAATCATGGAGGTAGAATCACAGCCGGGTTCACAAGTTCCAACGGGTCCAGAAATCATGGAGGTAGAATCGCAGCCGGGTCCAGACATCCTAGATCCCTCCACTCATCCCAAAGAGACTCCAAGTGTTTCAAGACAGCCTTGTGAGGATCCAGCCCTTCCCGTATGGAATGATTATATGGACTTACAAAATTTGGTGCAACAGGAAGGAGAAGAAAATAATCATACGGATGGGTGGGTCAAAGACTGTTTAGATCATTTAACCTCGAATGAAATTGAACAGTTATGGAATTGCATTTCTGAAATCACATCGGAAATGGGATAAAAACCAAAACAAAAAAAAATTTTAATAACAAATTGGAGGAGGGTCATGATGTCAATTAAAAAAAAATATTATATAGAGTCCAATCTTGGTGGTTCACTTCAGTTTTCCAGCATGAGGTGATCCACGTTTCCCGAAATATGGATCCCATTCCAAGAGAGATTGTGTAGAGCCTTCACTTCAGTTCTTTTTTTTTCCTACCAAGAGGAGAGGGTCCCCAAAGGGCTACCCATGTCCAAAGAGAGAAAGTGTAGAGCGTTCATTTCAGTTTTTTTTTCAAGTTTAGGGGAGGGAGGTCTCAAAATGACACCCCCCCCCCCATTTTCAAAGAGAGATGGTGTAGAGCGTTCATTTCTGTTTTTTCCAAAGTTAGGGAGTTTTCAAATGACTACCCATTTCAGAGAAAGAGAGAGAGAGAGAAAATGCGTAGAGCGTCCATTTCAGTTTTCCAACATTAGAAGGTCCCAAAATACCTTCTGAATTCAAAGAGAGATCGTGTAGAGCGTTCATTTCCAGTTCTCCAAGATCAGAAGAAGAGGGTCCGCTTTTCCCAAAAGGGCTTTCCGCATTCAGAGACAGCGAAATGCAGACTTCAGTTTTCTCCCTCCCCAAGAATAGAGGGTCCCAAAATGGCTTCCCATTTCAAAGAGAGAGGGAGAGGCGTTCATTTCCATTCTCCAAGATAGGGTCGTCTGATTTTTCCCAAAATGGCTTCCCAATTCAGAGAAAGAGAGAGAGTAAAAGGGTGTGTAGAGCGGTCATGTTCATTCTCCAAGATAGGGTCGTCAGCTTTTTCTCAAAATGGCATCTCCCCATTCAAAAAGAGATCGTAACCAATTTTTTCCAGTTTTTTCCAAGATGGGGGGGAGAAGAAAACCTAGGATGGAATAACACGACACACAGAGAGAAAGAGAAAAAAAACGCCATCTTGTCATTTTCTGATAGGATACCGGTGTTCGAATACTTTTGTGACCGACTGTACGGGTTCGTTATGAAATGAATGCACAAGTCCAATGAAAAATGAACAAAAATTTATTATTATCACAACAAAAATGCTTAAATTTTCTCAAATTACCATGCAGTATTACAATATCTCACAGTAGTTATCTTTTAACTACTCAAATGTCCAATAGAACGTAATTCAAAACAGCTAAAGAACGCTAATCCGCGAATTCGCCACAATCAACAAGAGCAGTTTTCTAAATAACAACAAACTAAGCAACTACTACGAACTGAGATGTTTTCCTCCTTTTATAAGATTTTAAAATCACGCGATAGAATTTTCCAGTACTTTCTCAAAATCAAAAAGAGATATTTATTTATTTAATGCACGCGCTCTAGTATTTTCAATTTTCCTGCTTAGCTTTCTTTTAATATTCGTCACGCGCTGCACTGCGCGAGAAATAAAACCATTTAATTTATAATTAAACTAACATTAGCTTTTTAAATACCAAATTCGTAACACTGCCCCCTTCTCAAGGACTGCACGTCCCGGGCAGTACAATCCCTGGATAGGAAGCTAAACTTACAACTGTGGCATAAATGCATTAATAAGCATTACATTACAATAATGAACAACATGAACAATAAATGCAATAAATAAAACAAATCAAATGCTATCAAATACAAATCAAATACTAAATGCAAATCAAATACTAAATACAAATCAAATCAAATATACATTTAAAAACAAAAAGGACCATGGTCTTATACTATTTACATTACGTACTATGGCCATAGTAATGACCTAACCTGTCGTAATGAACGACTTTAGGTTTAGAGTTCGAAGACTTACGAATCCGAACCACGACGTCATTCAGCCTTTTTAGGACTGTGTACGGGCCATCCCAAGGTGACTGTAATTTCGGACAAAGTCCTTTCCGTCGAGTCGGATTCCACAACCATACCTTGCCTCCTTCGTGGAATTGATGTTCAGTAGCTCTTGTGTCGTAGCGGGTCTTCATCTTCTCTGTCGCCAAGTTGACTCTCTCTCGTGCAAAGTTGTGCATCACTTCAAACCGGGCCTGGAGATCTTGAATATATTCCTCAGACGATGAAGGAGAATCCGGAGGGCGACCAAACAATAGAAAACAAGGCAGACGAAGGTCACGACCGAAGAGCATTTGTGATGGGGAATAGCCGGTAGTCTCGTGAACAGCACTGCGGTAAGCCAGTAAAAAGAGTGGTAATTTCTTGTCCCACTCCTGCTGGTTTCTGGAAACCACTAATGAGAGGTTATTAAGGATGGTCCGATTGAACCTCTCTATCATGCCGTCCGACTGGGGATGTAATGGCGTCGTTTGGGTTTTGTCAATGCCGAGTAGTTTGCATAGTTCTTTGATTACTACCGAGGTAAAATTCCTTCCCTGATCGGAATGTAAATGAAGAGGCACCCCGAACCTGGAAATCCAGTGCTGTATCATCACCTCAGCTACTGTAGCAGCCTCTTGATCAGGAATAGGATACGCTTCAGGTCACTTGGTGAAGTAATCAATGACAACGAGTATGTATTTGTTACCATCAGCAGTTCGTGGCAGAGGTCCCAAGATGTCAAAGGCGATACGTTCAAACGGCGCACCTACGTTGTAACGTTGCAGCTTGCCTCGGCTGCGTTTCCTTGGTCCTTTCCGACCTGCACAAGCATCGCAAGATCGGCACCACTTTTGCACGTCATCCTTTGCATTATTCCAGTAAAAGCGCTCACGAACTCTCTGTAAGGTCTTCATAATCAAGTGACCTCCTGTACGGCTGTTATGTAGTTCTTTGAAGACATCAGGAATCCGGGATCTTGGAAGTATCAGTTGCCATCGGAACGTCTTCCCATCATCCGACTCGAATTTCCGGTATAAGACGCCGTTTCGAATGTGAAGTGAATCCCAGAGTGCCCAGTATTGTTTTGTTGTAGGACTACAGATAGAAATGTCCTGCCATGTAGGTTTTCTGTTTGATGACTCTATTAAATCAAGTACGGGTTTAATGTCGCGGTCTTCCAGCTGGTCTTTCCTGACTTCATCATCACTCCACGGGTCTCGATCAGCCGATGTTGATGTTGTAATTTGTCTTGCGACCGGAGTCAGCAGCTCGTAATTCGCTTCCACCCTGGAACAATATCGGCAGCTTTCTGGGCAAGGTCTTCTAGACCGGGCGTCGGCGTTTCCGTGTGATCATCCCTTTCGATGACGGATAGTGATGTCATATTCTTGGAGTCTCTGTATCCACCTGGCTATTTGACCCTCAAGTTTCTTGAAATTTAAAAGCCAGGCTAATGAGGCATGGTCCGTGCGGAGGAGGAATTTTCTGCCATATAGATAATGATGGAAATGTTCTACAGCTTTGACTATGGCGAGCAACTCTTTCCTGGTGACACAGTAATTCCTCTCCGGTTTAGACAGGCACTTGCTCCAGTACGCTACTACACGTTCTTGGCCGTCAATTTTTTGGGACAAAACCGCACCGACACTTTCATTGCTCGCGTCCGTGTCGAGAATAAATGGTCTGTCGAGCTGAGAATACGTCAGGATTGGAGCAGATGTTAAAGCTTCCTTTAAGTTGTTAAATGCATCCTCGCATTCTTTTGTCCACAAGAACGTTTGCTTGCTCTCTGTCAGCTTGTGAAGGGGTCTTGCGATGGAAGAAAAGTCCTTCACGAATCTCTAGTTGGTGCAAAGCCCTAGGAAGCTTCTCAGCTGATGGACATTTTCGGGACGTGTCCAGGATTTAACCGCTGATACCTTTTCAGGATCCGTGCGTACACCTTCTGCAGAGATGACATGTCCCAGATAAGTCACTTCCTTTCGGAACAATTTGCATTTAGCGGGACTCAGCTTCAGATTGGCTTCTTTCAGTTTCTGAAGCACCTTCCTAAAATTTTCTAAATGTTCTTCAAAATTCTTTCCGACGATGATGATGTCGTCCAGGTATATCAGGCAGGCTTCGTAGGAAAGGCCTTTCAAAACAGTCTCCATAAGACGTTCGAATGTTGCCGGCGCATTACACAGTCCAAACGGCATCACCTTGAATTGCCAAAGCCCTTGTCCCGTAGTAAATGCCGTCTTTTCTCGGTCATCAGGGAGTATTTCTACTTGCCAATACCCACTCTTTAAATCAAGTGTTGAGAACCACTTGCTTCCAGAAAGAGTGTCCAAAATGTCGTCAATTCTAGGAAGAGGGTAACTGTCTTTCTTCGTAACCTCATTCAACCTACGATAGTCAATGCAAATTCTTGTTGAGCAGTCTTTCTTTCTGACGAGAACGATGGGAGATGCCCATGGACTTGCTGAAGGCTCGATAACATCGCTTTCTTCCATATCCTTTAAAAGTGTTCGTACCTCTTCCTGTTTAGCAAACGGTAGGCGTCTTGGTTGTTGCTTGATCGGGGGATGATCGCCGGTATCGATTCTATGTTGTGTCAAACTAGTTGGAGCCACGTCAGAAGATGAGCGGGAGAAAACAACTTGAAGATCTTTAATGACGCGATCGGCAGTATTCTTCTCTTCATCGTTTAATTGCGCATTCTGCAATAACTCCGATGTAATGCTCTCTGAGGACACGGTTTCTGGGATGTTGCTCTTTCTTTCAACGCTAGTTACTGGAGTACATGCTGCAACCACGTCGCCTTTCTTAATAACTCTCGCCTTCTCAGTTACATTGGCAACTCTCACAGGAATAACCATTCTCGATAGGTCGACGAGTGTTGAGGCTACTAGTATTCCTTTCGGGCTATTACAGTTATTGGGATATTCTATGATGCCGTAGCGAAAATCTCTGTTTTCGGCTTTAGATCCAGGGAGTAAAATTTCTGTTCTTGCCGGTATTGTGATATTGTCTTGTGCTATGATTCTGTGGACAGATTTAACTTCTTCATTATTAATTCCAAATAACGTTATGTCCTCAGACGCAGAATGCAATTCATTATTTTTAAAGTCCAAGGAAAAATTATATTTCCTTAAAAAGTCTAATCCGAGTATGCAAGGATCTGTAACGTCTGCTACATATGCCATGTGATGGTAAGCGTCACTTCCAAACGTGATATTAACGTTCACTTTCCCCACGATATCGATCTTCTCACTGGACACAGTCTGGAGGGTAACGCAGGGCGGCGTCCAGATAAGTTTGCTTCCCAATTGTTGAGCCAAATCTTTTCGGATGATGGTAACGTTGGCTCCTGTATCTATTGTCATATTGCAGGGAACTCCATTAATATGTCCTATTATAAAAAGTCCATTACTGCCGCCTCTCACTGCAGAGATCTGAAGCGCTTTAAACTGGGGCTTTTCATTATCTGGCAACCTCCGCCCCACGAGATGGCCACTAATTAGTTTCCCTGCTGCTTGCTAGGAGCGGTCTTAACATCCGTGCCCTGGGGTGTTTTGCAGTTTCGTCGTATGTGTCCTTCAGCACCGCAGTTCCAGCACTTAACACTCGGTTTCTTATCATAAATATTCCGTCTCAAGGCGTTGAGTTGTCTAGTTAAATCGTCTAGACGAGCAGTGACTTGATTCTCTGGCTGCTGGACTTGAGCAGCTCTCACGGTGTGGCAGTCTCGACGAGAGGCTTGCTGGGCTGCCTCGAATTTCATGGCGTACACTAAAGAGCTTTTCAAATCTTTAACATCCGCCATTCGTAGAGCCTTCTGTATTTCGGGATCCCGGATGTCATCGATAAAGTACTGCAGGGACAGGATTTCCCTCGTTTCTCTCGGGCACTCCGTAAAGGCGAGGTGGGACAGCCTTTCAACATCTGTGGCGAGTTCCTGGAGTGAATCAGTGGGCTTCTGTTGACGGGATTTTAATTGAAGCCTGCTGTAGTCTTTTAAACATTTCTCGCCAAAGCGCAGCTCCAATGCGCCGGATAAAGCTTCGAAGTCAAGTCTTTGGTTTTCTGGAAGCGTCTGCAGGATATCCGCTGCATCTGCTGTCAGAGAAGCGGCGAGATGACAGGCCTTAGTTTGGGAATCCCATCCATTCGCATCCGAAACGATAGAAAATTGTGTTTTATACACTTGCCAGGATGTCTTCCCATCATATGTGGATAGCTTCAGAGATGGACGAGCAAGCATTGGTAAGAATTTAAAACCCTCAGAATTGCTTCTTCGTTCGCTATGCTCTTCTTTAAAGTGTCAACTTCTTTCGCAACGGCTGAAACCCTATCATCAATTTGTTGCTCGACGGCAGAAACTCGCTCTTCTATATGTTCTTTTACAGAAGAAACTCTTTCTTCTATTTCTTCTTTCACCGAAAAAACTCTTTCTTCAATTTGAACTTTTACGGAAGAAACTTTTTCTTCAATTTGCCCAACTTTATTTTCAACCACATGTATTCTGCCTTCCATAGCATCGAATTTGGTTTCTATTATGCAGGCAATTTCTCTTTTCATTTCGTATTGACTTTCTTCAATGTTTACTTGTACGGCTTTTATTTTTTCTTGAACAGATTCCTTAACAGCTTTTATTTCGTCTTTAAAAGTTAATTGACCAGCTTGAATGGCCTTCATCTCTTCCTTAACGGATTCTTGTCCCACTTCAATCCTTTCCTGATTAGATTTCATATCATCTTTCAACGAGGCAAAGGCTGAGATTAATTGCCTTAATTGCTCTTCCATCGCTCTTGTTATTGGCATTCAAACCCCACTCCTGACACCAAAAATTGTTGCGTGCGTACGGGTTTTGTTATGAAATGAATGCACAAGTCCAATGAAAAATGAACAAAAATTTATTATTATCACAACAAAAATGCTTAAATTTTCTCAAATTATCATGCAGTATTACAATATCTCACAGTAGTTATCTTTTAACTACTCAAATGTCCAATAGAACGTAATTCAAAACAGCTAAAGAACGCTAATCCGCGAATTCGCTACAATCAACAAGAGCAGTTTTCTAAATAACAACAAACTAAGCAACTACTACGAACTGAGATGTTTTCCTCCTTTTATAAAATTTTAAAATCACGCGCTAAAATTTTCCAGTACTTTCTCGAAATCAAAAAGAGATATTTATTTATTTAATGCACGCGCTCTAGTATTTTCAATTTTCCTGCTTAGCTTTCTTTTAATATTGGTCACGCGCTGCACTGCGTGAGAAATAAAACCATTTAATTTATAATTGAACTAACATTAGCTTTTTAAATACCAAATTCGTAACAATATCATTTGTTTCATGAAGAAAACATAAGAGCAAACACGCAGGCGCAATTCCGACCGAGTTATTTTGAAAATAGGATGGAAGGATGGAGACTTTCTTTTCCTTGAGCATATAAATTCTCTCTTTCCAGAGTGTTCACGTGACCTTTCACGTCGCAGCAAGTAATAACGCCCCCTTTTGGACGAATATATGTGTTTTGGCAGAATGCAAGCCAAGGTTGCGTTTGAGGTGGTGGGACTATACCAACACCGGAATGTGCCATAGGCCATAGATCCCGATACCATAAATCCTTCTTCGCCGCGTAGGTTTAGCACTAAATTTTGCAACACAGTACTAAGTTTTGCAACACAGTACTAAGTTTTGCAACACAGTACTAAGTTTTGCTTCTGAAACTCTTTTTTTGATTTTCTCCGCACCAATGCTACTTCATCTGAGCAGAAAACATCATCAGCAAACAACATTTTTTTCCCCAGTAGTCGGGTATCCTTCGTTTCATTGATTTTGCGAAAGCAAGGGAAAGCTTTCGTGTTTCTTTCTTTCTTTCTTTCTTTTTTTTTTTTTTTTTTTTTTTTTGGTTACCTGACATAACATTTTCTGCATGCTACTCGTCCATGATGATCGCATTACTCTTCTTAATTTTCTGAATTTACACACATTCCGCAACAAGTTTAGAAGCAGGCACTCTCGGATTATTTTTAATAGTCTTTAGAAGAAAGCATTTCATTCCATCAGATAGATTTCCTTCCAAGAGTTCTTTTGTTTTGATTAAGATTCTGTATCTTATAACGGTTAATAATACGAAAACTGCTTAATAATACCCAAAACTGTCATTTAAATCGGTTATCGGTTATCGACATCGGAGAACTCAAGCTTATGACTGTGTCTAAGCTTGAGCTGTTTGCAGCTAATGATACAACAGTTAAATCGTAAATTGTTGAAAATGGATCTCGGGCTCCACAGATCTTTCAAATGGTCTTTTATAATTGCAGATAATATAGATTTCCTTTCACATTTAAACTTATCAGTCAACAGTATAGTTGGAAATTAGTCGACGGTACCACCTCATTGATGACTAAAGGTACTTTATGTAACAATGGCGCCAATCCGAAATTCATTGCTAAGACTTTCCAAATTCAATATAGAGACATTTCAAATATATTTCTTAACTTACTGAAGTTAAAGAACATGATCTGCTGCATTATATCGAAAACAAAGGAAACCTTATATTCTCTAAATACACAAGACTTTGTCAAGAAATGTTAATTGCTTGGAAAAAGCAAATTGATTACATTCTTCGAGGAGGTCTCTACTGACCATCCAAAAGTAGCTGGGCAAGTTCATTGCATCTCACTTAAAAAAAAAAATCCTTTGACTGGAAGCAAGGCCAACCATTTGGCCTAGCTGGAGGCCATACGGTGATTACCGTGCACTTAATGCAAATGCATTACCAGCAATGACGTAGCGAGGAGGGGGCAAGGGGTGTATGATGCGACGGGCGCGCGGCTCGCAGAGGGGCACCAAATGGTCTCCAAACAAGATTTCATCATATCACTGTGTTTTTTTCGGGGAGGGGCGCCAAAAAGGTATTTTGCCCCGGGGGCGTATTTCCAAACCCTACCCCACTTTTCGAATTTTTGACGTCACGGAAATATCGACTAGTTTCACCTGGCAAGACGCCTACCCCACTTTTGACTACTACGCGGCGCTTTCGAAAGAATTGTGCTGCTGAATAGTGTGTTTAGGTGCTAATTGTGAGATTTTCGCAATTTAAGAGCGTTTAATACCCCTTTCTCATGTCCATTTTTAATAACAGATGGCGCTACGAACGTTGAGCGATAAAGACTCAAATCTGTAAGACTACCTACAGCCTGGTTACTATGGCAACGACGCTTCCTTCCTCTGTACTCGTTTGGCGGGAAAGTGAGTAAGCCATAAAACACATCCCCTCAGTTGAACAAAAGACCTGCTGTCATTTCTTCCGTCTGTGACTCAGACTGCAGGGTATGTTTTGAACAGGAATAGAACTTTTCCACCTTTGTGTTGAATGAAAGATATCTGTGAGATACGTGCAGCAGTCGCTATTTCTTTTCGCAAAATTTGTTCATCACGCTTTTCAATGTTGCGTAATGTTTCATAATTTGCCGTTATTTTGCGGAAGAAAACAAATTTCATCGCGACATAAAAATTATATATAAATGATTTTATACTTGATGATATGTGTATACATATATAGCACGCACATAATATTCCATTTACTCATCCATCCATAATATTTCATAAATTACCATCCATAATATTCCATAAATATGTGTTAGCACTTTCCAGAGCTTTATATATATTTTTTACTTGTATTATAAAATCGTATAACACTCCTAACTATTATTTTTTTACTTCAAAAGTGGATAAATCATTATCAAATTTTTCTAGTACACGGAGAAATGGTCTATGTATCCACACACATAAACGTAGTAAAAGATACTATTGTTGATTGAATATCTTTTGGCAGCAATATCAAGATGCAACGAAAATTCGAAATCAATTAATAACATGCATTTTATTACAAAAACACTAGCAGGACGTATTATTTGCACAAAAAACTTAGTGTGGAAATAATTTGCGGCACATTATCTGAGATCCGCTTTGAATGAATACATAAAGTGTTCATTCAAAGTGTAATGAACAATCAGTTTTAATATTTCACTTGATACTGAAATGCATAAAATCAAATTGCGTTTCTATGTTTCAGGTTTATAAAATATAGCTGATAATTGAAGGGGTATCAGGTTTATAAAGTACAAGCTGATAATACATGATAAGGGAGAAGAAATTCCTAAATTACAAAATTGAATATTATATTTTAATAAAGTAAAATGATACATATTATAGATACATCCTAAAAAACGATAATATATATATATATATTGTATATCGTTGTATACCGTATATATATATTATGTATTTATATGTATATCTACTCTTTTCCGGATGTAACTGTAATTACGTACTCTGCTGGTTTATCATCTTCTTGTAGCGATGCATTTGGATTTGCTGTGTATGAATCTGTTTCATTGAACAGGAACAAATAGGAAACAGAATATTGAAAATTGAATTTTTTTTACAGCATTAGTAATTTATATATATTAGATTGACTAAAAAGAGTATATTCATGCATAACGTATAAATATGCGAAGTGAATACTTTTTGGCAATCACCTTTCTAGGATGATCATTTTTAAAAATAACCAGTACTGTAGAAACACCGGTACGATCTATCTGCCTAAGGGAAAGGATGCCTTCGTGGAAGACTTTCTAAGGGAAATTGGCTCCTAGACACGTTACACAGGGTAAAACCACGAAAGCGCAACCAGTCCCTTCGCGGGATTCGAAACTCGGACCGAAATACTGGTGTTCAGCTACTTTACCGCTTCGTGCCTCATTTCAGAGCGGATTTGCTATATATGAAACAGAGTAATGTGCTGTTACCGTATTTAGCAGCCTGCCTTTTTCCTTGACCTACCATAAAAAAATAAAATAGCAAAATTATAACAGCGTCTCTAAAAAGATGCTTTGCTATATTTTCATTAAATCTTTATCATTCTGCGCTACTAAAAACGAAGTACGATTGTTTCAAATTCAAAATTTTATAACATTACTTTACAGAAAGCGATCTCATGTCTTCTAAAAATAAAACCCAACATCTGTTTCTACTCAAGCGCTTACTTTCTAGACAAAGTAATTTCAGTGTAACGTACGTTCAGTTTTATCTAACTTTGAACGGAAAAAAAAAAAAAAAAAAAAAAAAAAACTATGTACATAACAGGCAAAGATATTAACAGCACATAAATTTACTCAATTATATTGGATTACCAGAGGAGAAAAAAATAATTCGATGAGATAATTCTCTGAGAATTCATAAACGCTAAATTAAGAATAAATTTTATAAAATGTTTACTAATGAATACATGTATTTGCATAGTAAGTTTCCTTTTTTAAAAAATTTTTCATCTTTATCACGTTTATCGGAGTGTCGTATTTGACTTCACAGTTATGCTCCGAAATTTCATTGCTGTAGATTGGATTATTACCAATATATAATTCTACTAGTAACCAGAGCCAGTATTAGAGGTTTTTGCTGCTCACTACAATATCTGTGTCTCTTACTTCTGCCACGCGCCGCCAGTGGCTGAGTGGTTAAGAATATTGATTACTGGAAGTTCGACCTGGTTTCGGTTCGATCCCAGGCGAACCAGCTGGCTGCATGGTTTGTTTTCCTATTGTGCAACATGAATACGACCCAGTTTCCTTCAGCAATTAGGCTCACCCGCGGCCGAGCGGTTAAATCGCTGAACACTGGTAGTTCCGACCTGGGTTCGATTTACTCATCCATCCATAATATTTCATAAATTACCATCCATAATATTCCATAAATATGTGTATAATATCAAGGCGAACGGGCTGGCTACATGGGCGTTTTTATAATCTTCCCCGTGTGTAACGTGTATGGGGAGCTTTGCTATAAACTAAACTAAGCCTTCAGAAACTTCCTCCACGAAAGCATCTGCTATCTGCCACCTCGTGGCTTTGCTATATTCAAAGAGCCTAACCCAATTCTAGCACTCAGTTCCTCTCTAAATTCTAGCGGGCGAGCGCTAAAGTCGCCTATTACTGGTAGTTCAACCTCGGCACATTATCTGAGTTCAGCTTTGAATGAAAACAACATAAAGTGTTAAAATGAACGATTAGTTTAAAGATTTCACTTGATACTGAAATGCATAAAATCAAATTGCGTTTCTACATATCAGATTTATAAAGTACAGCTGATAATTGTAGGAATATCAGGTTCATAAAGAACAGTTGATAAATACATGAGAAGTGGGAAGGAATTCATAAATTACAGAATTTAATGGTTGTAACGAAAATTTTAAGCACGAACGTTCTTCATAAAGTTATGAAAAAAAAAGCAGTCAGTACCTTTAGTGCGGATAGTAATCACTACCAAAAATCTATGCTTTTCTGCCAATTTTTTGGTAGTTTTTCAAAACCTTCGGCACGGAAACTTGGTGGCCCGAGTCCAAACACAGGTCAACCTCATTTCGGACGTCTTGTGCAGAAGTGAAGATAGGACCAGCAAGATGTAGCTGAAAGTCCGAACGTGCGATGTCGGGGTTATATGATGGATGTGGTGAAAGATCCCTTTCGAGTCCGTACAGAGGCCAGCCGGTGAATGCAGACACGTATGGTATTATCTTGATGGAACGTTATCTTTCTGCGCCGGAACTCAATTCGACTCTTTTCCTTGATAGCAGCGTCAACATGCACTAGCATCTCGTTGTATCCTTTACTGTCAAGGGTTTTACCTTTTTCCATATACTATTTGTGATTAATACCACGGCAATCCCACCAAATACAAAAGAATGATCTTTTTGTTAGTCAAATTACGCTTTACGATGCTGCCGACGGACTCACGGGCGCGGATCAACTAAATTTTTGGCCTATGTTGTTGAAATAAATTTATTTTTCAACACAAGTGACTATCCAGATCACCAGATCCAAAGCATGATCTTTTCGTTAGTCAAATTACGCTTTGCGACGCTGCCGACAGGCTCACCGGGCGCAGACCAGCTCCCTTTTCGACCTATATTGTTTGTGTAAACTTGTCTAACTTTGAAAGAAAAAAAAAAACTATGTATATAACACGCAAAGATATTACAGAACATAAATTTACTCAATTTTATTGGATTACCAAAGGAGGAAAAAATACTCAGATAACTCTCTTAGAATTCTTAAACGCTAAATTAAGAATAAATTTTATAAAATGTTTACTAATAAATACAAGTATTTTAAATAATAAATTTTTCCATCTCTACATATACCACGTTTATCGGAGTGTCGCATTTGACTTTACAATTAAGCTCTGAAATTTCCTTGCTGTAGATTGGATGATTACCAATATACTTACAATCCTACTAGTAACCAGGGCCACTATTAGGGATTTTTGCTACTCAGTACATTATCTATGGCTCCTACCACACGCCACCAGTGGCCGAGTGGTTTAAACTACTGAATACTGGAAGTTCGAACTGGTTTGGGTTCGATGCCAGACGAATCAGCTGGTTGCATTGTTTGTTTTCACCGTGTGTAACATGAATACAAGCCAGTTCCCTTCAGCAATTAGGCCCTCCCGCGGTAGAGGAATTAAATCGCTGAACACTGGTAGTTTCGACCTGGATTCGAATCAAGGCTAACGGGCCGGCTGCATGGACGTTTTCATAATTTTCTGTATGTGTAACGTGTATGGGTTGTCAATTTCTCTAAGAAAGTTCAACATGAAGGCATCCTACTGTGCTTTGCCATAATAACCTAATCTAAGCCTTCAGAAAATGACTCCACGAAGGCCTTCCATCTTAAGAAGGTAACCCTCGTGGCTTTGCTACATTCAAAGAGCCTAACGCAATTCTAGCAAGCGAGCCGCCGAACACTGGTAGTTCATCCGGAGTTCAAGCCTCGATAACGAGTTGGATGCATGACCGATTTTGGTGTTTTCCAAATTCACCTGCTTTGGCGTAATCAAACTCTATAATTCTAAACAAACTGACGTTCGGTTCGGCTCCACGTTCCAAATTATAACTACAGTTCAACAAATAAATGTCTGGCGTATACATTCGAATAACCTAAGTAAAAAAAAAAAAAAAAAAAAAGGGCTTTTTAATTTCTTCCACAACCAAGCATGCATGCACATAAAGCGAATAAAGAAAAACTTATGGAGTGCAATAGGGTTCTAATCCATAACATATTTAGTTAGTGATCGCCATCATTGGGAGCTATAAATATGCTATATTGACGGGAAGGAGAAAATTTTACTTCCTGAATAAGCTAATTCAGAACTAGTCATTATTTCATCTGTCATCTTAAATTTAGGATGTCAAATTACGTGACTAACAAAAACCTAGTATTTATATGAAGCTTGATAAAAATCAAAGTTTTGAAGACGGTATATGTGATCATGTTCGGTTGATTACCATTATGATCAGCAAATAACAACAGCAATTTACTGATGTCTTTCTTATCTTTATATTCAGATGTAGTTTTCAGGGCAACTAGAGAAAATTTATTAATTACTTTTATTATTTTTGATACTTTATACGTACGAAGATACATACTTGTAGGAAGAGAGATATAAATATCATATTCGAACAAATAAAAATAAATCGTGACGTGAAGACCCTAGAGATACGGCTTCTGATTGCTTTTCAAATTTTTACCATATTAGTAACGATATAATCGAATAATCTTTCAAAGATTATTGTTTACCGATTTTAGGTAACAACTAGAAAACATTTTTTCGAACTTATCCTCAAACAAGTTTGCTATTGGTAATGAATACTGCTGTATCATGAATCAGGTACGGCGCTATGCATTTTGCTGACTTTGTACGCAATAAATTCTGTTGTCAAGTGCGCTTCCCACAAAATTCTAAAATTTTATTGCTTGATGCTTCGCTGAATTTTACAATTTTGCTGTACCTAAATTCTGCCGTACCGGCAGTGATCATGATTTCAAATTCCCCCTCCCCGAGATTTACTGTGTTATCTGAAAAACAGCTCACAAGTTGCTAAAAATAGCTATAAAACTGGTTCCACAGCTTTTAGCAACGGCCTCCCGTTGTGCGTTTGGAAACTCAGCTTTTGAAAGAAAAGGAAGGGGAATAATTTCTCTCTGACTACAGTATAGATGAGGTCCGTGACTTTGTTTGAGCTACTGCAGAATGTTCTGAAGTACACTTTTTTCTGTTTCGGCAACATTCATCTTGAGAATTCAACACTTGTTCATTAGCCCTTAGTAATTGACAGAAATGCTTTTAGAAAGTAGTGGGTTCATTGATACCAACAAAATGGTTGGTATCAATAAACTGGGGATACGTTAGTTTCAGTTGTTGGGTTCAAATGAACCTTTCAAATACTAAAAAAGTCCTTTTGCATAATCGAAAGAATTTCATCTGAGAATAATTTTTCTACTTAAAAATGAGTTTTGCAGTACTTTTTAAATACTACTTGTATTTTTATTTTCGAAAATTTTCATAAATATTGTAATTAATTATTTCCAATTTTAATAACTCGCAGAAAAAACACAATTTTCAAGAAATTTTTTTATTATGGTTATTCAAACTTATACTAATATACAGCATCTTTTATATTCCTTATACATTTGACACTGCATGCTTCAACCTGCATGTAAGTTTCTCTTCCTTAGTAACTCCTGACCCAGAGACGTCTCAATGAAAGCCAAATCATGCACAAAATTTTCACCTGAAAAAAAAAAAAAAAAAAAGAAAATGATAAAATATTTTTAACACCATATTCTCGACCCCCCCCAAAAAAAAAAGAAATTGCAAGAAATACAAATTTCTAACAGAAAAATGCATTTTCAAACAGCTGAAATTGTTTCACAAATTAATAATGCAGATAGCAAATGTAACATATGGCACTATTGCCACTCAGTGCAATCTCTGCATATCCTAAATTCTGCTGGCTGATGTCTTCGTAAGTTCTGAACATTTTTTTGCCTCTAAATTCTGCTGCTCAGTGCCCTCTGCTAAATTATAAAATTTTGCTATGCACTATTCTCTAAATTCTAAAAATTTTGACTATCACTGGTTGCACAGGCCCTGATCAAAGCAAAGAGGCAAGATGCTACCTGCTATTGATAAACTGCCTTATAAATACCACAAATCTAAATAAATATCAGTTTTATTTCCAAAACAGAATTATCTCACAGCTAAAGCATTGCCTTTGCAGAAAATCTTCTAAATGGAAATAGAATTGCATCCACATTACATGTGCAGAATTCCAATAATTCATTATAAACAGTTCCAAACCATAGTTAGGCTTAGAACTCACAACAGTATTCTTCTTGGAAGTCTTCCTAAGGAAATGGTAGTATATTCAGGGAACATGTGGGCAAAATCATGACAGTATATCACAAGCCTAATTCTTGACCATACATACTAGAAAGATCACAGAAATTCCTCACAGGAAGCTAGATTCATATAACAAAATTTCATGCAACATATGGCATATGGGAAAAAGCAAGGACATTATAATCACCAGCATAGTGCTCACAGCTGATTATCACTAATGCAGATATATATTTACTAATATTTAGAAGATGATGTCAGAGGAATGATGAAGTATAGCAAAATATACAAAACATTAGTCCTTAAATCCAACACATTTTCTGATTTTCATACCATCTAGAATAATAGATTTGACGTTAGGTACAGTATCAGAATTTTGGGTACATGAAATGTGAAATGGTTTTTTATTTTCAGTCACTGTTTCTAGTAATTTGTTCGAAAGTAACAAATAAGCTGGTTTCAGTCTGTCAATGAAATGTTAACTTGTCTGTCCTTAATTAAGACTCGGAAATATTTATCATATTTTTTCACCACAAAAAAATGGTCCCTCAATAAGCAAATTCAAGTGCCTTTTTCACACGATCAGTTCTCACAAACACATGAGAACATGATCTCAAGTCTTTATGCATAAATATTTTATGTTTGTTAGCAGTTGATAAACTGGTGCTGATCCATAAAAGACAGTAAATTTGTTACAAATGGTTCAGGTTTAGTTTTAGTGGTAGGTAGTCGAAAAACTCACATGGTAACCTTATTTGCATAAAATATACCATTTGAGCTACAGAGTGATTAGTATCAGGACATATTGCAACTCTGAATCCTAGAAGGATTTCTGTCCATCTGATGTTGCCGTGAGCCTTTATTGCATTTTTTTAAGTTCTGAGAAACTGCTCAATTTTCCCACTGCAATGTGGGTGGTATGGAGTGGAACGTAAAACTTTAGCACCACATACTTTTGCAAGGCTCTTGAAAGGCTGCGACTCAAACTGTCTTCCTTGATCTGAGATTATGGAACTAGGCACAACAAATCTGCTAATCCAATGATTGTAAAATGCTTTGACAACCATTTCTCTTGTGATATCTGGTAAAGAAACTACTTCTCCCTAACAGGAAAAATGGTCAATAACTGTCAGATAATACGTCCTACCAGCAGATGGTGGTAATGGCCCAATCAGGTCAACTTGCACAATACTTAATCTAGCATGAGGTGCTTGGAACTCGGCTATTTTAGATTTTGTATGCCTGTTGACTTTGCTCCTTTGACAATTAACAGGACTTTAAGTCTATTTGTGAATTTCTTTCTTTATATTTGGAAAGATAAATTTTTCAGTCATCTCGTTGACAGTTGTCCTGATACCAGAGGAGCAAAATTATGAATTTGATGAAACATTTGTTGTCTAAATTTGAAATAAAAGGCCTGATACTGGTTGTTGAGCTGTCACATCTTAATGTTTTCCAAAATGCTAATGTAGATGATTTAAATTTCAGTGAAGCACTACCTGTCATTAAATGTTGCAATTCTTCATTATATTCTTGAGCATCTGCTACTGCTTCATAGCCAGTAACTGAGACTACTTCAACTGCAACTAAATTTTCTTTGGCATCAATATGCTGAATATCAGTTGAAAATTCCGATATATACTGAAGTTGGTGTTGTTGTCTGGGTTATGCCATCCCATTCTTTTGCTTCTATGCATATGACAGTGGCTTGTGATCAGTAAGTATGATGAATTTGCGTCCTTCCGATACATGTTTAAAACGCTTGACAGAAAGATATATTCCTAAGAATTCTCTGTCATAGGTACTATAAACCTTCTGTGCATTATTTAATGTTTTAGAGTAGAACACAATAGGTTTTCAGTCTTGTTCTTGTTCTTCCAATTGCTGCAATACTGATCCTATAGGAAAGTCTGATGCATCTGCACACAAAGGGTAATCTATTGGGAAACACAAAAGGGCACCATTGACTAAATCAGATTTGCACTTCTCAAACTGGTGAATTCCTTCATCTGTGCAGGCCTACCAGCGGCAGAGCGATAAAATCTCTGAACACTGGTAGTTCGGTCCGAGGTTCGAATCCCGCGAACGGACTGGCTGCATGGGCGTTTTCGTGGTTTTCCCCATGTGTAACGTGTATATGAGCCAGTTTCCCTTAGAAAGTTCTCCACGAAGGCATCCCTTCTCTTAGGCAGATAGCCCTAGTGTGCTTTGCCATAATTAAATACACTAAACACCTTCATCTGTGCATAGAACTTTACAATGATCTTTTTTTATCACCCTTTAACATTTCGTGTATGACTCCTTGAGTTTCTGCAGCATTTTTCAAAAAGCATCGATAAAATTTTATCATGCCCATAAATGAACAAAGCTCATGTATTGTCGGTAATTTACATTGCAGATTACTTCAACCTTTTCTGGCAGCGAACAGGAACCTTCTGTAGTTATGAGGTAACCCATAACTTATGTTTAATATGTAATACATAATGTAATATCCCACCACATTACCCATTTCCAATTCTCAGATGTCCAGTGTCTTTTCTCGACACCACTGAAAATGAAGTCTTGCATGTCGGCAGAACTGAGTGATTTTCTTACAGGCACCAAAACTATGCATTCCTATCCCTCTGCAATTCGCTGCGCATAGTTCTAGCTGAAATTTGTTGGAAAGAGCCTTGGTTGACGATTTGTGATAGTTGAATCCGTGTTCTGCCGTACAATTCATCGGAGATACCGCCGATCACTGTCTTTGAAAACTATGCTCGAACTGCAGTTACATTTTTTAGAGAAGGATTCGAAATCGATGCCCCCACTAAATGTGCAGCAACAATAAGCCCCTTTTTCAAATGGTGAACGATCTGCCGCCTCTTTTTCCCCATTTTACTTCATTCATCATGAAAAGCACTCTTACACCTTACTTATACTGGCATTTTAACCAAGTATAATCCACATCATAGAAAAAATTTGGATATTTCATCCCTAGCATGCATTCAGATGAAAATCTGAAAGGTTTCTTATTGATTGGCCAGTGTGTGTATTATTATATTATGCAACATGAGGCAGCATTAACATGTGGAGCTGGGAAGGCTTCTAATGATCACCTTTCTCTCTTGTGAGAGCAGGATGCACTGAAATTTGATGTCCTTATTTTTTAGCATGGTTATGAGTTTTGTAGACAAGTGGATCATCCACGTTCAAGATATAAGCAATCATCTTTCCACGATACTCAATTTTGTATGTCATCTTCTCAAATATCATTGTATGGATGTCCTTCCAGCTGAATCAGGAGTCCTGAATTGTGATAGGATTAATGCAAGCCACTTGTTTGGTGTAGCAGAATCTATCTTGATTCTCCTGGGTTGCATCGTTGTCAGTGTATATGTCAGGCTGGGTAAGTAAGTAAGTAAGTTTTAGGCTTCCCTGCTCCGTGAACTAAATCACACTGCAGGCCTACTCCCCCTTTGGGCACGTCGTGGAGGTTCAACCTCCACTATTATCCTCCAAGGGAGCAGCGCACCACCTGGATAAGACACCAGGCAGCACCGGTCGTCTAATGCTCCTACCAGTCGCTTGGGCGAGCCCGTCATAGCGGGACATTACCCAGCGAACCTGGGGGAAAACCTCCGGGCTACTAGTACCACGCCGCGCTAGGACGTGCCAGACTCCGAGGCCGGCCAATAAGTGACCTTTCCCAGAGCCTTCAGAACCACTAAGTTCATAAATTTTATACCCCCGTGGCCGAGACTGCCTAGGTACAGATCCTAGCCAGTAGCTTCGCAGAGTTCTCTACATCAACCCCCGGGGGGAATGTCAGGCTGGGTACTGGCATTTCTATTTCCATCAGCTTTTTTGCAGCATCAAAAACCTTCATTCTCATGTTAGCAGACACTTTCCTTACTCTTTCTGGCTGGTGACAAATAGTTTTATTTCTTCTTGGCTCATTGCCGGAATCTGAACTTCCGCCAATCGGCTTATAGCAGCTATCATCATTTAAATTTTCTTGCCTGCGGGGTCACCAGATTTTATGACTTTCATCATCCCCAGGTTGCTGTTCAATGCTATCCGCTTGCTTTGAAGAGTTTGGAAACTTTCATCTCTGGATGCTCATTTTTGCTTCTACAGGAAATCGTTATGAGCAAGCATTTTAAGGTGTTTGAAGAAATCAAGGTCACATTCTTCAGCAGCAGTGAGAGGAACCACTACTTTCGAATATATATTCCAAGTTTGTGATCTCAGAAACAATAAACTGAAAAAAATTGCTCATTAATAATGCAGAAATCAGTAAAAAATTCAATAAAACCATATGGCACGCTAGGCCTTCCTACAGTGCTCCTAACTGAAGTTGGCGCACCAAACTACTATAGCAGTATCAGGCGAAACACGAAGCGAGGGGAACTAGCAACTTAACGCTCACTGTCTCGGAGTCCTCTCCGCAAACGATATCTATACCCTCTTAAGCAATGTCCTTGCCTTATAAAGCACATGTTGTAGCATACAGGAAAGTCCCTCATGTCCAATAGAATTCCTGTAAATCCAACGTATCTTTTTGCTTTATAAAGCACATGTTGTAGCATACAGGAAATACCCAATGTCCAATAGAATTCCTGTAAATAAAACGTGTCTTTTTACTCAGTACAATTGTAATTTCACTTTCGATGCCAAGTTATTAATTTCCAATACTTTCAAAAATTTCTAAAGCCTATCAGAATACACAATGTAAATAATTGTATTGGAGATCTTTCTTTGTGGAGCTTTTCCTTGGAGAACTGGAGTTATACTGAAATTACTGATGAATGAAACCAAAATATTTCATTGCAGACAATGTTTACATTGAAAAGTATAACACTTGGTGCAGAAAATGCTCACAACAAGTTAGCAGCTATAAATGAAAGCACACAGGAATATTTGGAAGCATAACTGGATGAGGAAACTTTCGGAAAGAGATATCTCCTGCAATGGGAATGAGCACAGGATATGTAATCTTCAAAAGTTGATTACTGAAATAAGGCAGAGTTCATCAGATACATTTTTTTACAGAAACAGTGACTTTGTGGAGGTCATTACAGAAATGTGGTTATACTTAAATTACTGATGAATAAAACCAAAATACTTCATTGTAGGCACTGTTTACTCTGAGAAAAACATGGTGCAGAAAATGTTCAAGTTAGCAGCTACGGGAAAAGCACACAGGAATATTTAGAAGCAGAAGTGGATGACAAAACATTTGGAAATGAGATCAATTTAATTTTCTGCAATGGCAGTGCAGCACTGGAGATGCTCTCTTCAAACATTAATTACTGAATTATGGTACAGTTATCAGACACATTTTTCTACAGAAGCAGTGACTTTGTGGAGGTCTTTCTTGGAGAAATGGAGTTATACTGGAATTACAGAAGAATGAAACCAAAATACTTCACTGCAGGCATTGTTTTACATTGTGATGTATAACACGTGGTGAAGAAAATGTTCACATGTTAGCAGCTATGGAGAAAACACACAGGAATATTTAGAAGCAGAAGTGGATTTGGAAACATTCAGAAAAGAGATCAATTTAATTTTCAGCAATCGCGTGCAGCACTGGAGATGCTCTCTTCAAACATTGATTACTGAATTATGGTACAGTTATCAGACACATTTTTCTACAGAAGCAGTGACTTTGTGGAGGTCTTCCTTGGAGAAATGGAGTTATACTGGAATTACAGAAGAATGAAACCAAAATACTTCACTGCAGGCATTGTTTTACATTGTGAAGTATAACACGTAGTGCAAAAAATGTTCAAATGTTAGCAGCTATGGAGAAAGCACACAGGAATATTTAGAAGCAGAAGTGGACGTGGAAACATTCGGAAACGAGATCAGTTTAATTTTCAGCAATCACACTGCAGCACAGGAGATGCTATCTTCAAAAATTGATTACTGAATTAAGGCAGAGTTCATCAGACATATATTTATTTCTTGTATTCAAATTAAGTATATGTAGATGTACATCACTTAATGGCTATCACTGTTTACAAGCAGGTGTATACAGTATGGTGGAGAAAATGTTCACGAAAAGTTAGCAGCTGCAAAGAAAATATACAGGAATGTTTAGAGAACAAGCATATCAGGCCAAATGAGTACTAGAACAAATTCAGAAAAGAAAAGATTTTCATTTTCTGCAACGGTAGGGCAAAAGAAACGATGCTATCTTTAATAATTAGTGGCAGTGCAGCACAGGAGACTATCTTCAAAAAATGACTGCTGAATTATGGCAGAGTTTATCAGACTTGTTTTGCTTTCTACAGAGGCAGTGACTTTATGGAGGTTTTCTTTACAGACATGTGGTTATTCAGAAGTTACTGATGATTGAATCTGAAAAACATCATTGTAGGTATTGTTTACATAGCGAAGTATAACATGTGGCGCAGAAAATGTTCACAAGTTAGCAGCTATGGATCAAAGCACACAAGAATACTTAGAAACAGAAGTGGATTCGGAAACGAGATGACTTTAATTTGCTGCAATAGCAGTGCAGCACAGAAGATGTAATCTTCAAAAATTGATTACTGAATTGTCAGAATTCATCAGGCTTATTTTTCTACAGAAGCAGTGACTTTGTGGAGGTTTTCCTTGGAGAAATGGACTTATATTGGAGTTACACATGATTCAAACCAAAATACTTCTTTACCGCAATTATTTAAGTTCAGAGGTATAACATGTTGTGCAGAAAATATTCTCAACAAGTTATCAGCTATGGATCAAAGCACACAAGAACACTTAGAAACAGAAGTGCATGAGGAAACATTCAGAAAAGAGATGACTTTAATTTTTTCCAATGTTAGTGCAGCACAGGTGATGCTATTTTAAAAAATTATTTATTGAATTATGACAGAGGTCATCAAACTTATTTTCTTTTTCACAGAAACTGTGACTTTATGGAAGTCTTCTTTGCATAAATGTAGTTTTACCAAAGTTACTGATGATTAAAACCAAAATATATGATTGCACGCATTATTTACATTGCAAAATATAACATGTGGTGCAGAAAATGTTCACAACAAGTTAGCAGCTATAAATGAAAGCACACAGGAATATTTAGAATGAGAAGTGGATGATGAAACATTCAGAAAAGAGATGCAATGGCAGTGCAGCACAGGAGATTCTAGCTTCAAGTATTGATTACAGAATTATGGCAGAATTGATCAGACGTATCTATTACTGAAAGCAGAGACTTTTTGAACATATTTTTTTAGAGAAATGGGGTAATATTCTAATTAGGTATGGATTTAATCATAATGCTTTGTTGCAGGCATAGTTTTTATTCAGACGTAGAAAATGTTACGGTGTGCTGGCTTGGCTTGTTACTGATTACAAATCAAAATAATTTTTGGTTTCCTGATTCTTTTCTCTCCTGCATTCTTTCTAGGAGATGAAATAATTTTATCTGCTTCTGAAATTTCAATTTCTCTTTTTTCTTGTGTTTGTTTTACAGAAGCAGTGGCCTCTTTTTGTTTCTCATTCTGTGCTCTAGCATCAACAATATACTTCGGTTCTCTAAGAGACATTTTTCTTGGTGCTCTTGGATCAACAAGCTCAGGAAGAATACAATTCACGTAAAATTTTTCGAGTTTTGGAACTAAACTGATCCAGAAAGTTTTGTCTTCGGGTATTCTTAATGTGATTGCATCTTCTCTGCACCATATATATAAATCACACCAATTCCTCTCTGTTATGGCTAACTGCCCTTGAATTTGAAAATAATATTTGTGGCTTTTCGGTAAATAAAGATTATTATCAGCATCCATCTGAAGACCAACAGAATTAGGCTTGCTGAAAAAGTCTGACAAGTCTGCTGAGAATCTGGCTGTATAAGGACATTTTATTTCAAGTAATCCATCTTCGTCTATCAATCCATCTGGCGAAGTACAAAGAAAGGGATATTTAGGATCAATAAAAAGGCCACAACGTCTGATGTTTTTTCCCATGTGCTTTTCCTTGTATTGATTTAAGGCTACTGCTTCGTTAGCCAAGACATACTTTAATGCTTATTTTGTAATCTACTTATGCCCTACACCATTATTTTTAATAAATACTGGATGCGGGGCGTACTGTGGAATTGCACGATGTACCATAATAGGCAAACTTTAGACCTTTTGAAAAGCTTCAGTTTATGCAAATTCTTATAAAACTTGCAATTACCTCCCCCCCCTTTTTTTTTTTTCCTTAAAGAGTTAGTATGGGAAGGCATTACCAGTTGACCTATGGTACATCGCTGGTGTCCCCCATACTTTTACCTTTACCTTTAGTTGAAACGTTATCATTATATATGATACGTTTCACTAAAGCAGCACTGAGTGTTGTTGGACGCCTATCAGCAACATCTTTGAAAAAGAATGATGATATTCTTCTTGATCTTTCGTGACGCCATCTTTCAGATGATGACTGTCCACGTGTTACGGCCTCAAGAGAATCTTTTTTTGGAACTTCAATTGATATAAAAAAATTTTTAGCTGCCAATTCATATGCTTCGTCTGATAGGTCTGGTTTCTCAGGAAAATCACCATAAGAAATATCCCCACCTTGCTGAATATGTCCTGCTTTCCTCATATTTCTCTTTTTCTTCTCAGTGTCAAAAAGTCTACGTCTCTCAAGACGTTTTACATGGCGCTTATTTCTGGAAGCTACGAATTTCAAAGTTGGAGTCCTGGGACTACTTCCTGTTACAGCTTTTTGTGCATTTTTTTGCCACTGCTGTGCTGGATTTTGATAGGCCATGACAGCAATACTCGCACGCCTGTTCATGCCACCAGCTTTGGAAAAATCAACTCTTTTTCCACCAGATGTTTTTTTCCACCAGATGTTTTACATAGTTGACTCATGAAGCTTTCAGCAGGATTATTTGTGGCATTCCAAATAAGAGTACTGCTACACGATATCAGTACTCTTCCCACTTCTGCTTCAATAGCTTGCAACATACCCGAGGAAAAAATTTCATTGTATGTGCTGTCCAACTCTGCACCTTTCTTTGCACAAAAAGCACTACAAGCATCATGCTTGCCAAATACATGATGTGGCCCATTTCTCAAGTCAGATACTAATGCATCAATAGCTTCTTGTGTGTGCTGATAATGGCTAGGTAAAGCAGGAGCTTTTATAGCTACTCTAGCACCTCTGACTAACAGTGGCATTTTAATTTTCAGCAATTTACGGGCAGCAATTCCTTTAGCCCCGGGGAAGCGCGCAGTATTTTGCTGAAGTTTCTCAAGAGCTCTGCGATATCTTCGAATAGCATGGTTAGCACATTCTACTTTGATCACCCGTCCTCCATATGAAACGCTTTCTTTCACTTTGGCCATTGTGTTAGCATCTCCATCTCCAACAAGTCGAGTACAACGTATTTTGTGAACACACTGGAGATAATTCAGACCTTCCACAATGGCACTGCTTTTCATACCTGTAGAAAGCCCATTCCAATTTCGCCAACAAAGGTGCACTTTATTTGGCATCTTGCCATCTTCAATAGCACTACATATAAGGCACACTTTATTGCGAATTCCAACAAACAAAATTTTCTGGGTGACCATGCCTATAATAACAGATATGCCACTTGAAGCATTGTAACCATGCCCATAGCTTCTTTTACACCAACCTCCATCAACAATGACAGTTATACAGTGATAACCATCATTATCTTTATTATTGCGAAGTTCTGCCTGCCTTTTCTCCTCTTCTATAGCAGCACACATAGTTTCCTGTGCACATCCCTGTATTATTTTGCCAGTAGTTTGCTCACAAGAAGCAAAGGTCGAGTTGCTCATATACGGAATTTCCATGATGCTAAACTTTTCCTCCTCTTGTGAAAATCCATTGCCAGTAGATAACGCACCTAATACTGCAAGCTGATTTAGGCTGCTTTTCTCCATATCAGAACAAATTGTTGCCATTTCCCCACATAAAATTTTATCACATACATAGTTGACAAGACCACGTCGAATCACTTTGTTAAAAATAAATGATCCTCCAAATTTTACAATTTAGGGAATGTTGCTCTAATGTCCTAGCCTGCACTATTACAAAAGACATATTGCAAATTGTTCTGCCAGATGGTAATGGATTTGCCTTTCGTCGATCTTCCCTTTCGATAATTAAAGGTGAATCAGGACACAGAAATTCATCATTAAGGTTCTCCTGAAGAGGCTCAGACTCCAAGCTAAAATATATATATATATATACATATATATATACACACAATATATATACATATATATAATTAATATATATAAATATTACAAATTAGGTTTAAATTTGGCTTATTTGATGACAGCAAAGCACTTGATCTTCCTAAGAGGAGGGATGCTTTCATGGAGGACTTTCTAAGGGAAATGGCTCATATACACGGGGAAAACCATGAAAACGCCCATGCAGGCAGCCCATTCGCAATTAGGTTTAGGAAATTTAGGCAACAGATAGCAAATAAATTAACAATAATAATACACTGGATTACCAGTATATTACTACAAGAAGATGAGTCATCTTCACAACTGCTGCTTCCATGCTCGCAGTGTCATTTGCTCGTGCAATATTAGTCAGTACTTTGTGTGCCGGAGGTTTCACATGAAGGGCCTCTACACCTGAGTATAAAATGTTCGTGTTCCAGTAAACACTGAATTCAGAGGGGCAAGAATAACTCTTTCATGGTGGATAACTCAGTTACCAAATGGCTTTCTAAGGCTCTATTCAAGCCGTTGTATAAATGTCATAATTCCCAACTAACAACGCTTTGTAGTCAGACCTTGCTATGTCACAAAAACTAGTTTGGGCATTAAGCTTGAAGTTTTCAACTTTGTGCCGACTTGATATAAGAGTCGGCCAATCAGAGCATATACATAAAACCTATTGAGAGAGAAAGCTGTAGACACATATATGCATGCACAAATTTAGCTTCTCTAATTGGCTATGGCTTAGACCCTCTCTCGCAGGTGTGAATTGAACTCCCACATTTTGTGCCTTATGATTATGCGTCTATGACATTTATACCATCATGTGAACGGAGCCTTAGGATGGCATACTAAGAAGATGCACTGTCTTGTGGGGATAAGCAATTTATACTCCTAAGCCTAAAAAAAAAACTTGGAAAAAAAAGATTTGTTGTCTAATTGCTCTAATTTGAGGCACATTACGAGAGGAAAGCAAAGGTAGTAATCAGAATTATTTAAAAAATTTTATCCTTATATTTTTCTTAAAAATTCTGTAAAATAATAAAATTTTTGGTTTTCCTCAAATAAATATATATGGAAAAAATAATAGCCACATATTATTTTTTCCATATATATTTATTTGAGGAAAACCAAAAATCACAGATTTCATTTTGTTATATTTTATTAACAAAATTTAAATTATTAAAAATCTCTTTCATGAAGGGAACATAAAACATCATGAAAACAATGAAAAAGAAGCAATATTTAAAAAAGATAGTAGGCTTATTGATGAGGCTCCCATCAAAAGAATCAAACCCCAAAATATTTTCATTTGCTTCAGTGTCCCGTCTGAAAATTTCACCGATTTCAATGAATATATTTTTAAAAAAATCTTTTATTTTCAAGTTCTTTCATGCAAAACGTCCAAATTTGGTACAAATCAAATTCACCCCCCTCTTTTTGATAGCTACAATATTATATTTAACAGTTTTAATAGCTATCAGTATGTAAACAACATAATGTAACACCATAAAAGAAAAACATAAATGATGACATTTTAATTTTGGCATAGAGAAATACATATTTACCCCAAAAGAGAGCTTGTATTTCTACCTTCTACGTCAGAGTCAATAACTGAAATGTCCAGATCAGAACTGAGAAGAAAAGAACCATAATTAGTTTAATTAAGATACAATAACACACCGACCAAGTATTAATTTGAGAGTCAAGCAACAAAAATCAGCATCATATTTTGAAATATTCACTATTTGAAAATATAACGCTGATTTTGGTTGCTTGACTTCTAAATTAATACATAATTAGTTAACCATAATTAAGTAACTGTAAGAGTTTCAATATCATGCACAGCTAATATCTATTTTAAAAATAAACCAACTTAACTCAGGAAAGCCTGGTTTGTCTTAGGAACATTAGCTGTAACTTCTGGCGTAGAAAAGTCAAATTTTTCACTTCCAGACCTAAGAATGAAAGAAATAAACTGCTATAACATAATTAAAAAAAAAAAAAAAAACATGAATAAATAAATAACACATAACAAATTTAAGCATTAAGCTACGTATGACTACCACCCATCTCAGACAGTGCGACAGATATTGCTGTATACTGTTTCGCCATACCCTGTGTAGCTATTATATCATGCTGTATAACCACAGTTTAGAAAAATTACAAAATGTGTTATTTATATCTATCTAAAATGGTACATTACTACATGATTTGTAAGAATAAATTAGAGGGCTCTGCGAATGAAATTCCTTCCAATTAAAAAATGTAGGAAAAAAGAAAATGCAGGAATTGCAAATGCAGAAATGAAAAAGGGATTATATTTTTTGCACAGAATCCAGATGACATATTTTTCAACATTTTAGAAATTTCAATATTAATTTTAGGGGCCTAAAATATTAGGCCCCTAAAAGCAGAATATAGTTTTTAAATGTTCAGATAATCTTCCCATGAGAAGAATTCCTTTGAGAAGTACACATCTGAACCACAATTAAAAAACATGTACAAGAACAGAGCTGAGGACTTCTGTTTGCAGAAAGTCTGTCACATAACATATGAAAAGTTTCTTATTGGTAGATTTTTGATCAGACAGATATTTTATTGTTATACAGAGAAAGCATTCACTCCCTTTATACTGGAGATAATTCAATTTGGACAAAAAGGCTAAGCAAGCCTGAGCGTATTGGTCCCATTCTTGGCACTAGTTTGGTTTACGCTCAAAATACACGGCAGATATTTTCTAATTACCTGCATCCCAATATCAATTCAATTCAGCTTTTGGTGGAATTTACCATTTGTGACATATTTTTCAAAAACTACACTTCACAACATGCATACATGACAAATACACAGAACCATAAATAAACAAGCAATAATATATATTTATATATAAATTTTACTAAATGATCATAAAATGTTCCAATGCTAAAAGAAAGTTTTAACATCCAAGTAAATGACATAAGAAAAAAAAGCAAGTTGAACAGCGAGCACATGAATAAATGTGCATACACCTGTAAAAATATACCATAGGTAACTGACAAAGCATTTCGTAGCAAACATATGACTATAAAATTTCCAATAATACATGTAATGATGGTGAATTCAATTTAGATCGCAAGAACATGCTCATACTTTTGAAAAGATTCAATTATTTCAGCAATTCCTTGTGAATTGGAATTTACCCTTTCAATATTTCCCAACAATTTAGTGTGAATGGAGGAATAAATTGTTATAACAGAATTGAACAATTATTAGCATCCCCTCATACACACACATACAAAAAAAAAAAAAAAAAACTTACTTTGTAAAAAAATCATCCGGGCAATGATTCTCCTTTGACACAGATGCAGTTGTATCAATAATTTCTGACCTTCAATAAAAAAAATACGCATATTTTACTTCGGAATTAACTTACTACGAAATCATAAACACAGGGTAGTCGATATAAAGAATAAATTATTTCTCACCTTTCGAAAACATCCGCTTGTTCGGAATCTTCCACATCTCGGGAATTTAATTTCATATTTTTTTCTTGAGCTCGACGTTTACGCTGAATTCTGGATCTTTTATTAAAACCAGGATGTTTTTTCGGTCGTCCTTAATATTTTCGCATATTTTTTGCAAACTGACCACAGTACAAATAAATGTAAACAAAACGAGTGCGGAATAGCAATGCAATAGGGTTGTCGTAAACGTCATTCTGCTGACAGCTGACAATGTTTAGTGAAAACTGTGTATAAAGGAATATATGAAACGCTTCTAAATATTATTTAGAAAAAAATATGATTTATAACTGATATCAAAATCAATTACTTCGTGAATTTTTGCAGAAATAAGATTATAATGTTAAATTTTAACTCGTAGCGCCATCTATTGATGGCTTTCCAAACTACACATTAAAATTACGTATTTCAAACTAATTTTTTTTAAATATAATATTTAAGTAAATTTCATTTCAAACCTGATTCTAACATTGTGATTCGAAAACTGACCTATTGCTTTATATTTCTGCCAAATTTCACGCAACATAGTTTCTTAATTAGCGATTCTGCGTGTAAAAAAATTTTTAGTATTGTAATGCTGCTGTAGTAGACCACCTTAAATTATTATGAGGTGGAATTTACGCAAAATCTTTAGTGAATGGTTATTGTTTATCGCCGTAGTGTATTTGAGGAAAGAGGAGAATAATTCACTGCTGATGTATGCATTAACAGTATGAAAAGTCTGGAAGGTGACACTCGGCAATAAATGTGCTCGCCAGTGAAACAAACGAGTGTTCGAAAAACTTATCCACATCTGAAGCCACTATACAAAAATTGTATGTGTACCAATACAGCAATTTAAATAAAAAAATAAATAAATAAATAAATAAAAAATGCAGAAAACTTCAGATCAAGGAATAAGAAAGAATTGCAGTGCCTCTATGTGCTTAAAAACTACGAAGCATTCTGCAGACTTTCGTGCCAAAAAATCAAGGTTGACAAAGAGATTAATACATTTTATTGTTTCTTTTAGTGTATATATTTCAAAATTATTAAAATAACTCGCACAATTGTTTAATTGCTTAAAACAGCAGTAAAGTTCATTTATAAAGATATACAAGGAACTTCATAATTCATTGCTTTGGTGAACAACTGAAATTTACTAAATTACCTAACTTTATAACATTAAATATCTTCGTAACTGTGTATTATGCTCTGTTTTATAAAAGCTTAACTACTTTATTCATTTGTTATACATTAAAATATTTTCTGATTTATTTACTAAATGTGTAATCAATTATCAGGATTACTAAATGTATTAAGAATTTCCATACATGCTTGTGCAGTGTGAATGCATGTTTGTGTAATGAACTTTGATTTTCATGAACAAAAAAGAAATACAATCTCCGAATAAGTACTTTTTTGTTTTCCAGTTCCTGTGTTTAGCTGTAAAAGTAAATTCACTTCAAGTATGTGTCTGTGCAATTGTGACGATGTAAATGCTGAAATGTATGTATAGTAAAAACTCAACAAAAAAAAATATCCGGAAAGCTCTTGAAATTTTGGGTAGCCGAGCATATAAAAAATGAAATATTGTAATAAGTGAAATATTGTCATTTTTTTTTTTCAAAATGCAATTGATAACTTGTTTTTTTACAAAATTTTAACCTGGGAGTCATGAACAAATTTGTGGGGGGTCACCAAATTAAAAGAAATTTATTTGACAAAGATATACGGAATTTGAAGAGAATTTTGGATGTTTTTTAACATTTGTCAGGAATTTTAAATTAAACATTTCCATATTTTAATTCTGATTTTATTGCTTTCCACTTGATTTATATGTTATGTTTGATGATTTCCAAACAGCTCGAATCAAATTTCAAAGCAACTACATACGCGCAGCTAGGATGTAGTTTTTTTCGGCTATCGTAGTAGTGTCTTGCATGCAATTTGTAATTGTAATACGCATCATTTATAAACTATGTTTCTTATTTCTAATCAAATTTGTTGTCAAGTAAGCACATAACATTTCCTACCATTGGAAAATTCAGTAGTGTCTCAAAGGATAATAAAAACAATTTTGTTTTCGTTGCAATTTTATTCATGATGGTTAAATGGCCCAAAATCTCTTGTAAGAGAAATGGGATGGATGCACCAACATCAAATAAACTTAGAGAAAAACTATTAATGAAAATGCAAACAAAAATGTAACCATTGGCTCTCTTTCTACTTCTAAAAATAAAAAAATAAAAAAAAAAAAAATAAAAAAAAAATTGAGTAAATATCAAGAGTTTATACTGTTTTACATGTCGCATTATCAATGGAAAAAGAATATCTATTGTGTGTTAAATGCAGTGAAAACTTGGCAAATGGAAAGCATGAAACCTGTGAAATTAAAAATACATTTAGAAATGGTACTTTTCCTGTTTTGCCGCCGCAAACAATAAAGTCGCCAACAACGGTACTACTGATTCAGAAGTCAAACAACAAAAATCAGTGTTAATTCACAAAATTTTCACAGGACTAGTTTCGATGGTTTTACCAAACCATCATCTTCAGCTGCAAAACCGCAAATGAAATGCGGTTTTGCAATCATTTGCGGTTTTGCAGCTGAAGATGATGGTTCGGTAAAACCATCGAAACTAGTCCTGTGAAAATTTTGTGAATTAACGCTGATTTTTGTTGTTTGACTTCTGAATCAGTATTTATTCGGCGTGTTATTGTGTCTTAATTAACGGTACTACTGTTTCCAAACGGAATACCTTCGCTGCCATGCCTTCGTTTTCCACCTCATTTTTTAAACAAGTCGCAGCCATTTCTTATCAGATTGTTTCTTTCAATACTGGCATACAACTACATAGAATTTTTACAAGATAATTAAAATTTATGCCCCAAGACCATTCACGGTAATTAAGACAATTAGACTGCAATCACACCACTCACCCGAAGGCAAAATGAAGGGTTAAATTCATCAATTCTAATGAGAATGCAGTAGCGAAGTAAAGCACTGCGGTTTTACATGATTTCTGAGTAAGCTATTTGTACGAATTGAAATAATTCTTGCATTTAAACTTGCATTCCAAATTAAGATTTAACTTGAAATTAATGTAGATAATTACTGAGAGAATTAGATTTTTGTAGCGTAGTTTACGTGAGATGAGATCACGTGATATGAAACAGTGAGTCAGAATTTTCTACCATAAAGCATAGTAAGTTCTTAAATTAATGTCTTTTTGCAAATTTATCGTCTTTATTTATTGTCTTTTTACAAAATTTTAAATGATATTAAAATGTTTGTGCCTTCAAAATAAAAAATTCTTAGAACTAACGTATGTTTACATTTTTTATGTGTATATTGTATGTTGTCGTCAACTAAGTCTGCTTGGCAAGATTTGCGCCAGTGAAACTGAAAGGTACCTCAGAAACTAACCATAAAGATTAAGTAAATAAATCTGAAGAAGGCTGATCTTTGGAATATGGTAACTGATAGTTTGGTGACATTTTGGAGGCGATAAAGGTTACTACCTAGGACTTTGGGAATAACGTGAGAAGCACTCAGTTCCGATTACGCATTATTTTGTGTGAGGGAAATGAGAGATCATGAGATATGTCATGTGACATTAATGGACGAATTACAGTTGTTTAATCGGAAAAGGGAGGAAATCTGGAAATTTCGTATTTAGCTATATTCTGTGTTGTGTGAAACGTGACATTAATGGACGAATTACAGTTCTTTAATCGGAAAATGGGGTTAATTTGGAAAAGCTTCATTGTGTGTTGTGTGAAATAATGTTGATTAATTTTCAGATTGCATGGCGCTATGTAAAGTGAATTCTAAATTTTTAATGCGTTTATCTGATAATAATAAGTTGAGATTGTGTGAAAGAAAGGATATTACAAGTTTAAATGGCGGTGCAAGAAATATGGTGAAAATGGACATTTTGTGAAAAGGAGTGTAAGGAAGGGTACGTGGCTTGCTGAAAGTAGTTTGAGTATAGGTGAAATTTTATTAATTTCTTATTACTTGGTGAATAGACTTCCAAATTAAGATTTAACTTGAAAGTTGACTACTGGATTTAGGATTTAGAAATTAGCAGTAGTACTGCAGCGATGTAATGAAGATTCTGAAGAAGATTAGGTAAGTTAGTATTTTTAATCATTTGAGGATATTATTTTTATGCATTGTTCTAAATGTAAGGAGTAAATAAATTAAAATGGTATTATTTGAAAATTGTTATTAGCAATGATTTAGTTTAAAGTAATTAGGATTGTAATCTAATTTTTATTAATTTAATGTATGTGCTTATTTATATTTTAAGTAGTGTTTTTTAATTTAATGATCGTGATTTTGTGAGTTATATGTTTGTAGTATTTTGGAATATGTTTGAGTAGTATACGTTGACTATTTTCATGCATTTTCGTGAAATTTTTCTAATTTATGAGAAAAAAGCAGTGTACATGGATATAGTAAAGAGTGTGCGCAATGCCATTTTTGTGCAATTCTGGGATGCTTTTTTAAGTAAAAATAAGTCGACGTGTACATGGTTTAGTGATATTTTAATTAAATGATAGTTATTTTGTGAATTTTATGTTTGTAGGAATTTGGTATACGTTTTAGTTGAAGTAAACGTGCATGGAAATAATTTAAATATTTAACACTAAGTATTTGTAATGTTTGCGGTATGAATTTGTTGGTGACGGTGTGGTGTATTTAATTATGGCAAAGCACACTAGGGCTATCTGCCTAAGAGGAGGGATGCCTTTCGTGGAGGACTTTCTAAGGGAAACTGGCTCGTATACACGTTACACATGGGGAAAACCATGAAAACACCCATGCAGCCAGCCCGTTCGCGGTATTCGAACCTCGGACCGAACTACCAGTGTTCAGCGACTTTACCGCTCGGCCGCTGGTGGGCTTCGTTGGTGACGTTTATAATATAATAGATAATTTAGAGGTAAAAGTTTTTAGATATATTATTTATTTTATACGTGGAAATGTTCATATTTGGAAAGGGTTTACTTTTTCGCAATAAGGTAATTTCATATATGTTCTTTTTACCGGGTTTAAAGATTCAGAAAATTGTCATGCATTTTCGTGAAATTTTTCTAATTTATGAGAAAAAAGCAGTGTACATGGATATCGTGAAGAGTGTGCGCAATGCCATTTTTGTGCAATTCTGGGATGTTTTTTTAAGTAAAAATAAGTCGACGTGTACATGGTTTATGTGTACATGTTATTGTGAAAAACGTGCAAGGAGTTTGCAATTGTGCACTTTTTCCCAGTTTTGCAGTGAATATTTGTCATGATTAAGCAGTTTTGTTAGATAAAATTTTTAGTATAAGTGTAATTTGGCTAGTAGATTGTTTGAAAAAGTGTTCAGTAAATAAAAAGAAAAGAAACATGTCTTTACTTCGTGAAGACAAAATGGCGGCGGGGAAAAAAAAAAAATAGAGGGTTGCTGTAGCAGATGGAAATAGAGGGTTGGTCGCCAAAAAATTGCCAAGTTACCATAATCCAAAGATCACCCCTGAAGAATTTTTTTAAGGAATGAGCTGAGATTAATTTTTTTAAGGAATGAGCTGAGATTGAGAAAAATTAAAATGTATTTTTGTAAAAATATACAACAGTTCCTGAGAAGGATTTACAGGCATCCTTAAAAGTTTCATATTTAATTGCAAAAAATTTAAAACCTCATACAATTGGAGAATCGCTCACTCTTCCTTCAGCAATTAAAATTACATCATTTATGCATGCAGAAAAATATAGTAACGATTTAAAAACAATAGCATTAAAAAAAAGATACCGTTTCTCACCAAATTTTTGTCATATCAGACACTATAGAATACAAAATCCAGTCTTTACTATAAAACTTGATGAAACTACCAACATTACTAAAATGTTTCATTTCATCGTTTATGTGAGATATGTTTTTGAAAACGATGCAGTGGAATATTTTTTATGTTGTAATATTTGGGAAGGAAAAGCAACTGGAGAGAAAATATTTGAAATTATTAACAGACATTTTGAAACAAATAATCTTACCTAGACACACTGTGTCGCAGTTTGTACTAATGTAAGCTTTTAAAACTAAGCCAATACTTTGGCAAGGAGAATTGAACAACAACAACAACAAAAAAAAAAAAAGAAACATGTTTTTAAGATTTTACTAAAGAAAATAATACAGATTTCTTGTTTAAAATAACATACGATAAAATTGACAGAAATTTTTTTGAAAAATTTCCAAATAAGGAATTAGGTTGGATCTGTGACCCATTTTGCCTTTGGTATTTTCAATTCCAATGTATCTCTAAATGAAAAAGAACAATTAATTGATATTTTAAGTGACGGAATACTGTGTGTTAAGTCTCTAACTTGCCAAAAATTTTAGTTGATTGGAAACTAATATGCCGATTTAAAAGGAATGAAAGTAAATTATTATGTTTCTTACATAAAATTGTACAGTAAACTTTTAGCTTATATTTAAAACTTCTAAAATGCTTATCTTACATTTTTCTGTTATATAAGCATTAAAAGTGGATTTCTCGCTGAAATAGAAATAATTTTGCTATTGAATTAACATGGAGAACTTTTTTATTGAAATATTTTTTCTCTGTGACATTAGTTGCATCTACTACAAAATAAAGATTAAAGAACTGTTTTTAAAACATTTTGAATTCGTTGTCATATTGATCTATGAAGCACTAGATTAGTGAGTTTTTATTACATTATTGACAATATAATAGTTTTTAAAAGATCAAAAAATTTTCAGCGGAGATAATTATTTGTCAAATATGAATGTGTTTTCAAAGAGGAAATAAATAATAAGTGATAAAAAGAAAATTCAGTTAGAACATTCACATCTCTAACAAAGTAATTTGCTTTGATTTAATCTTTATAATACAATATATTTTAAAATGATAAGGCAAAATCCAATGCGAAGATTACGATAGTACCTAGAGTATTCAGCATTTCGTATAATCCTATAACCAGATAATAATAATATTAAAATATATTTTATCTGAATGAAGTTTTCTTATTACAGAAACAGTAAAATTATGCAATTACATAAACGAATACACTTTCAGACAATATACTTTTAATACTGTTTACAAGCGTAAGCCAAAGTTCTGTTTTTGTTACTTCTCGCCCTTCAGCGCATGCTCAAGAATTACAATCCAGGCGAAACTAGTCGATTTGTCCATGACGTCAAAAATTCGAAAAGTGGGGTAGGGTTTGGAAATACGCGCCCCGGGGGCCAGTTATGCTCGCTACTCCACTGAACCAGAGCGTTATCCACTACCATTTCTAACTGACTGTATAAGTATTCTGCATGGAAAAAGAATTTTTTTAACGAACAATTGTTTTTCCATGTTTAATTAAACATGTTTCCAATAATGTTTTTAATTTGATAACTGTCTACCAGTAGACTCCTGTTCACGAAACTGATATTCCTAATACCTCCATTATAAGACATTTCCAACTTTTTGAAATTTCGACATTTGGCAGTTCAGGACAGTATTCATAAAGCTTGGGAAGGTTTGTGAAGAAGTGTAATTTCACTTCCTTATTTCTACTTCCGTGGTCGGCACCAATCCTCTTCTCCGTACTTTACCTTTTCCACTCTTTAATTTCAATTTTAGAGAACATAATGTGGCAACAGATATTCTAAATTTCTTTCGCTTGTTTAGTCTCTCTTCCGTTCGCGGGAAGTGAGTGTTTTTGCCATCAGTTACCGTATTTCTGTATTATTAAATACTCTGAGTAAATGACTATTTATTTACCTGTGTAGTGATTTCATAGCGAGTATATGACTGGAAAAAATATTATTTTAGCTTTGGAAATTTAAGAGAATTTTTTTTAGAAGTGAATCCCTAATGGTGCGGCATGTGATCATCCACGGAGCTTGTTTACATTAATTGATAATGAATTGTGAGTATTTATGTGTTTTTTGTATATAAAGTTAATTCTGTACTTTATTTTTGGTTTTGTTTTGCTAAGTACTTGTTATGATATTCGTGTTTGTAAAGATACAGAAATACGAACTCGATTAAACCTCTAATGCCGTATCCTTAAGATGTATATTAAATTTATGTCTTTTAGTCTGTTATATCAGGTTATAAGAGAAACGAAAATACTGAATTCAGTATAATTTTTATATTTCGTATTATCTATCATATCGGATTTTTGTAATTTGATAAAATAACGCGTAAAAGAATTATTTTTGCAGCAACTTCATATAGTATTGCTATTCATCTGAAATAAATACTTTAACACATTGCGGGTAGAGTAGACTTTAAGGTGTCCCTTGTATTATGGCCAAGTTGTTGTTTCATTTATGGTAGCCTGAGTAGTTGAATGTTATGGAAACCCGATTGTGACGTAATCGGGTGCCTGATTCTGGGAAATTTCGAATCATGGGGTGTTTTGTAAGCGTTTTTGTGTTGTATGTTGGTTTGATTCTTTAGACGGTAGAATGGCCGAATGTAGTAAGACTAATTTGAAGTTTGTGTACGATTTGGAGCGAAAGGGGAAAAGAGCTTTAATTGACTGGTGTGTAAATGAAGGTTTACTTAGTAGCCATTATAAATGTCCTGTATGTAGGAAGGATATGCGTCTAGTCGAACATAAAAACCATTTAGATGGGTTTGTAGGAAGAAAGGTTCAGATGGTCACTATGTGAAGTATTCGATCAGAAAGAGTACCTGGTTTGAAAAAAGTCATTAGAGTATGATTGATATTTTGATTTTTACGTGGCTCTGGGTGTACGAAGCGAAGTCGAAAATCATGGTAAGTGAATATTTGCTTTTGCTAGTGCTTAAATGAATAACATGTTTTTCCTTTTTTATGTTATTTTATTGTTTGGTTTAAAATGTATTTTATTGAGATTATGTATTTTTTGTTTGCCTATATAGTAGAATTGGGTGCTCCTTTGACTTTTTAAGTGAAACTATATCGATATGTACATGGACAAAGTAAAGGGAGTGCACAATGCAAGTTTGTGCAATTCGGGGATTTTTTTTTTTTTTTGAGTGAAAATAGTTCAACGTGTACATAGATAAAGTTAAAAGAGTGCGCAATGCCGTTTTTGTGCAATTCGGGGATTTTTTTTTAAAGTGAAAATAGGTCGACGTGTACATGCATACGGAGTTTGTGCAATTGTTTTGTCTTGTTATTTTGGCTTCGTGTAGCGGCGATTTTTGGAGCAAAAATAATGAGTAAAAATTCGCAAGCCAAAATAATGAGTAAAAAAATTGCACAAAATCAGTATCCGTGTACCGCTAAAAATGGCCAAGGGTTAGCCTAAACTATACTTTTACCCACATTGCTTTAATGATTTCTCAAATTATAGGGTATTCGGTATATTTAATTTCTCAATCAACTCTATTGATTGTAGTGTCTTGTAGTTAACATACAGAGACACACACAAAAGGGGTTGTTCCCAAAATTACTAGATTCTTCTATAAAAAAATATGTAGCATAGTATTCTGTACACGTTATTTTCTGTATAAAAAAACTGCACAACTATGAATTTATCAGCCATGTGAAAAGTAATCAGAAGTCTTGAGTAAAAAAAAAAAAAAAAAAAAAAAAAAAAAAAAGCTGCTAAAGTGCTGAAACTATTTAACCCCTCAAAACATACATAAAGTATGTGCAATGCATGTATTTTTGTAATGCGTGTATTTTAAGCAATCAGATGTCTGGAGTTAAAAAAAAAAAAACTGCTAAAGTGCTGAAACTATTTAACTCCCAAAACATACATAAAGTATGTGCAATGCATGTATTTTTTTGTTGATAGAATATTCTATCCTATAGTCTACTTGTAATACTTTCAACTCAAAAATTAAAATTTCTTGATGTAATTATTTATCTCCACTTTTACCGTGAAATTTTTTTTTTCCCTTGCCCATGCCCGAGACACTTCATGAAAAATTTATTTCAGAGATTAGGAAAGGGGTAAAAAAGAGTGTAGTATAAATAGAACAATATTAACTAGAGAACTTAATCAGTTTCATTACGCTGCGTATCCTCGCAGAATTTATCTGGCAGACACGACACCATCTGCAGAGAAACATTTTTGTGTCGAATGCATTTGTCTTTTCTTTTTTGCATGTTCAATAGACAGTTTTATGTTACACCAATGGTTTGTGATAGTAATTTTTCCGTCATTTCCAGTAATGAAACTTTTATTTTTATTTTGACAGTATATAGTAAACCTGTTTGTGATAAATTTATAGTTGATTGCATATGTACTGACATTACTTATTGACCAGCATTAAATTAAATGTGTTGTGTCTCTACCAATAGTCTGGTTTTCGGAATAAAAATTAATAATGAAAAGTTTTTAAAGTGTAGCATTCTAAATTAGTTTAAACTATGTCATTCGTGAAGTATATCTAGTCATATTCAGGTATATCATGTAGTAGTTTAAAGTATGCCGTTTCAAAGGGTTAAAGTATGCCATTTTGTTTTTAAAGCCTGCAAATATCAGGTTAGAACATATGTCGGTACTTTTCCGTTTTGCCGGCGCAGGCGATAAAGTTGCCAATAATGGTACAACTGATGCCAAACGGAATATCCTCGCTGGTAACCTTTACGCCTCATTTTCAAAACAAGTTTCAGCCATTTCTTGTCAGCTTCACTGTTTCGTTCAATACTGCATACAGTTAGATAGAATTTTTACCAGATAGTTCAATTTTGTGTCCTAAAGCAATTCGCGGTAATTAAGTCAATTAGGATGCAGTCGCACCACTCACCCGAAGGCGAAACTATAGAAAAGGCAAAGTCAAGGGTTAAATGCATTAATTCTAATGAGAATGCACTAGCGAAGTAAAGCATTGCAGTTTTACATAATTTCTGAGTAAGCTTTTCGCACGAGTTGAAATAATTCTTGCATTCCAAATCAAGATTTAACTTCAAATTAATGTAGATAATTACTCAGAGAATTAGATTTTTGTAGCGTAATTTGGGTGAGATAAGATAATTTCAGATCACATGACATGAACGGGCAAATCAGGATGTTGAACCATGAAAGCAAAGTAAATTCTTAAATTAATGCCTTTTTACAAATTTATTGTCTTTATTTATTGGTCTTTTACAAAATTGTAAATGATATTAAAATGTTTATGCCTTAAAAATAAAAAAATATTAGAATTAATATTTGTTAAAATTTTTTATGTGTATACTGTATGTTGTCACTAATAAAGTTTGCTTGGCAAGATTTGCGCCGGCGAAACGGAAAAGTACTCGCATGTCTTTTTAGAAAAACTTATTTTGGCACATTTATTTTATTTCAGGTTCTGTACCTGGGAAGACCTCTGTTGATCTCTTCTTTTTCTTTCACATTTGTATTTAAAAACTTACATTTTCTGGTTGTCAGAGTAATTTAAATACCCCTATATTTAATTTAGAATTACACTCCACAATTTAGAAGCACACATCCATGTGCAAACTTATTTATTTTTGGAAAGTAAGTGTTCGAGCATGATAAGTCAATGTGAAAAGCAATTCATTTTATTATGCAGTATTTGGATCAATAAAAAACTGATAAGCATTTTATCTACAAATCTTAAAAATAAACCATGCTAAGTGGAAAAGGCAAATATATATATATAGTTGAAAATGAAGAAATTGTGTGCCTTTTAATGTTTTCAAAGTATACTAAATATATGGTTTAATTTAGTTCTGGTTGCCAGATTCATTAGAAAATCTATTCATTAGAAAATCATTAGAAGCTACAACTCTAGGCCACTTACACGTATTAAAGACAATTCAGAAGGTCAGAAGCCATTGACTCTCGCTTGTTTCTTACAAAGTATTCCTAGCAGTGAAACAACTTATTTAGACGAAATCGACAGTAAAAGCTGAATATAAGAATGTGTTTAGTACAAAAATTAAGGCTAGATATAAGAATGAGATTTTGGAATGAGTATTTAGCAATGTTGATTCATAAAGGTAAGAGCCGGGAAGAATCTTTAAGATTTGTGGAGGTCGTTCTCTTAGAAACTGATGGCAAGCGTATCAGCTGGCCTTTAGGTATCATTTTTGAAATCTTTTCTGGAGCAGATGGGCAATTAAGAGTTGCCAGTGTGAAAACAGCTGATGGAGAGAAAGAGACCATTCCAGATACTTTATTCTTTAGAAATCAACGGTTCGGAAAAGTTACCATTCGTTGCTCAAGATGTTCTAAGGGATGAAAGTGCCTCTGTAAAGATGCCTCTACACCCTGCAGTTAATGATTCATCACCCAAAGTCCCACATTTTGTCACTAGAGCTGATCGATGTGTTAAAATTCCCAATAGACTTAATTTATAACTTTTGTGTTGGTTTGTGCATGAGTAAGTTTCCTCAGGCGCAGTTTTCATTAAAGAATCATAAGTCAAAAAATTAACTATTCTTTAATAAAATAGGATAATTTTGCTTAACGTAAGCATAACAAAAAGTAATAATCTTCGATTCCATCCTACCAGCCCAGCATCCCGTATACGCGATGTAACGATTCTGCTCCTACGAGCTGGCGTCTCGTATATGTAACTTTAAAACTGAACGATTTATTTGAATTTTTAAAAGCCAGTAAATGGAGCTAAGTAGTAATTGTTTTCACATGGGTTGATTCATACGGCATTTGACCTTCATGTACTGGCATTAGTTTCTGTTTTGTGCTTCTGGTTTTGAGATATTTATTGAAATAAACAAACTGGAAATCAAGGCTCTTTATAAGTGCACCTGTGAATTAAAGGGACACAGGAATTTTAATTTATTTTGTTAGGATTTTCTTTCTTTCTCTCTTTTTCTTTTTCTTTTTTTTTTTTTTAATTTTGAAACTTAACATAAACTTTCTTGGTTAATTAAAGAGTAACATTATTACAGAAGGGGAAATACTATCAGCTTTCTCCACGTGTAATGCGTCTTGCTTGCATTTCTCATGAAAGAGCCGGCGCTTTTGTTTTTCTTACTCGATTTAATAGGTCATTATATATAATGCTTTGAATGGTCATTATGTATAATGACACAGGCGTTATATTTTGGTATGTAATGTATTTACTTTACATATAATGTAATTATATATAATGTATATGTAACCGTGAAAGACCGAAATTGGAGAATGTCGACTTTCACGGGAAAATGTCAACATTCACCAAATACGTCGGTGAAAGATCGAAAGATCGAATATTGCGTTACATTCTTGTACTTTCAGACCCTCACCGGTGCATGTCGACAATCACAGATATGCTCTGGGGTAGGTTGAAAGAGAGGAGTATATGTACACGCTGACATTGCAAAAGGAAATGTTCCACAAATAAATGCAGTTGTAAAAGCAAGGGCCTCTTGTGCAATTCAAAGTGTCAGAATAGTTTAAGTTGTTAACAATAAATAAGATTTGAATCACATAATTTCTTAAGATTTTAACTTCTGTTATTTTCCTTTCTCATTTTGAATGTGTGTTTTAAGTTCTTATGTTCTTAAGTTCTTATTTTCTTATATTTAAGTCTCAAGTGCGTTTTTTTGCGACTGAGTTACGGAGAAGAAAATATAATATTCTTATATGTTCAACATTCACCATTAGCACATGGTGAATGTCGACATTTACTGTTGTAAGTCAGAAATAAGAGTTGTAGCGTTGCGCGCCTCCAACTTGCACGCAACCAAGAGGTGACTGTTGAAACTGGATAAATGACAGAGTCTTGTTAAGGGTTTAAGTCCCTTTTTATTCAACATAATAAATTACAAGTGCGTGCTCTTGACGCTCACAAACTATGCCAACTCGGCGGTAAAATAAAAATAATAACCTGAAAAGAAACTAATGACAAGACTCTTAACTACGAGGCTCTCTAAAAGTAACTAACCTCACCGCGTTTTACAATACCGCTGCTAATTCAGCAAACTTAAAGATCACTTGAACGATTAACAATTCTTCCAGGCAAGCACACAGGCCGAAACGCGGGGTTCTTCAATTTCTGGCTAACTACCTCTGCGCTCGTGAAGTAAGAACAGCACACCTCGAACTCGTTTCCTTTCTATTTAACTCAGAATACTTCCGCTGATAATTTGAATCCTTGCGCGTTCTACTAAATTTACATACTCTGGCATTGGCAGTTCCAGGGGAAAGTAAGGCTTGACAGGAAAGATAGTTTAAACTTAAAATAAATATAAACCCTACATTTGCTGCTGCCAGAATTTGGAAAACTTGGAAGCAGGTCCTACAAACGACCTGTTGTAAGTTTCTATAATTCTGAACTAACTCTCGAGAACCTCGTTTACACAAAAAAAAATCTTATGTAACAAATTGTATACTAAATTTCTGTGGATACTTATAACTCTCTCTTCTTACAGCAACTTTTCCTGGACTTCATCAATCAATCTTGGTCTTTTCCTTCCAGCATCTGGAAGGAATAAGTATCAGTATCTTTCTAAACACATTATAATTTACACTTTCTTGACACAATAAATTTTTGTTTTTAAACGATTCGTTTTCCTTAGTTATTGCTTAATTCACATTCATTCAATTTTTCAAGCATTAATTTAACTTTACCCTGGCTCTCCACCATGTGTGGTGTCAAACGGGAATATTCGTGTTTTAGTCTTACAATACTTTCCCTAACCACCATGATTTGTTAGAATTCAACGACCAAATAGACACACCTTACTCGACATTCTACAACTCGATGAGCTACTTTAACATTCTTAGAAATTCAAGTGTAGGTGGAGAACTCTACAAAACACATTCATTCTAACTTCCCCCTCATTCATTTTAAACATGCAGGCTTTCGCTCCAAAGCATGACTTTATCTACAGTTACTCATTCTTCGCCAAGCTGGCGGCACTGAAACTAAAATTCTTATTAATACAAGAATACAAAGTTATTTTTATCTTCGGCCAAATTTTGGCTTTAACATAACAGAATTAGTCTTTCGACCAACAGAAAATGCTTGTTCTTAGCTTTTATACTTAACGAATATAATACTTTTGCCTTAGCTAAATAAAGTAAAACAAAACTAAGTCTCAACCGAGACATATTGACTTTCGTCAAAACATAGAACTTCGTACTTATGCATAACATTTCGGAACAGAAAAGAAAAAAACTTTTATAGAAGATTTTAACTTATCTTTGAGTTTTCGATGATTGAAACTCCGTCATTCTTTTCTGGCAATATTGTTCCCAAGTTATAGGTTTCATGGACGTCATACTGACCTCCAAGTGTCGTCCACATTAGTTTTTGCTTTGCGTCCTCTGCATGCTGGCCTCTTGGCGGAGTAATCGTCGGGTTGTTGTCGTTTCCGTTTTTCCATGGGACGACTGGTCTTGACGTCCTCTGGTCTGGAGTCTTTCTTGAATTTCTTCTGTTGTTCCTGGTATTTTTGTTCGTCCTGCTGCCGTTTCAGTTTCCGGAACGGTGGCCTTGCTGGCACCTGACTCTCTGGCCCTGGGAGCGTTCTCCTTGATGTATAATTTCTCCTGCGATACGTTGTATGTGGTGTTTTGCTCTTTACCACGGTTTCTTTACGCAGTGCATCTGCCTTCTTGTTTTTCTTAAATGCTGGAGTTTGAAATTTTTATTTTTTCTTTTTGGTACTGTCGTCTGGGTTGTAGAAGGGCTAGGTCTCTCTTCAGTTCTCTGCTTCTTGGGTGGTGGAACAGTTGTTGTTATTTCTGGACCTTCTACTTCGTTTAGACTTGAGTCCTGCAAGAAACTTTTAAGGATTTCAAAATCATTTGGATTATAGTATTTTTTCACCTGGTCGGGACTTGCTTTACAGATCTCCCCTCTCTCGTTTTTAAGGTATAATACGACTCCTTTGATTTCCTGAATTACATAGGGGCCTTCAAATTTTGGAGCTAGCTTTGCCTAAAATTGTCTGGGGCACTTGATAAAGAAAATTTCTGCTTCAATACTTTATCCCCAACTTTAAAATCTGTTTCACGGCGTTTTCTATCATAATATGCTTTTTGCTTATTTCTTGCCGTATCCGAGCTTTTAAGCGCCTGATCAATAAGTTTTTGCACATCTTTGTGTTTAAACTCTTGCTCTCTTTGTTGCACAAAGAATAATTTATCTAAAGGCGTAATTAACTTTCGGCCTAAAAATAATTCTGCTGGGGTTTTTCCCGTAGTATCGTGATTTGCCGTTCTTAAAGCATAAGCTAATTCATTTATGTAGCCATCCCAGCGCTTGTGATGTGTGCTCACGTAACTGCAAATTATTTGTACTATGTTTTTATTCACTCTTTGCTATGTTTGCCTGTGGTCTATACGGAACCATTTTGATATGGCGTATGCCAAGTCCATTGCATATATTTTCAAATATTTGACTAATGAATTGTTTTCCGTTATCGCTAATGACTTTTATCGGTGCACTGTATTTTAAAATGTATCTGTGTAAGAATGCATCTGCAACTGTTTTGGCTGACGCGCGTTTAAGTGGAACAATTTCTGTCCATTTTGAAAAATGATCTACTATTACTAAAAGAAAACGATTTTTATTTAACTCGCTCTGGGGGAAGGGACCAAGAAGATCTATGCCTAAAATTTCATTTGGAAATGTAACGCGAATGCTATTTAAGTACCCGGCCGGGCTGTAATTAATATCATTTATTAACTGACATTGATTGCAGGACCTGACATACGCCGTTACTATTTTGTATAATTGCAGGAAATATACCGCCTCGCGTACCCTTTTTAAAGTCTTTCTGACCCCTAAATGACCCGCTGTTTTCGCGTCGTGTAGCTCCTTCAAAATGCTTAATCGAAGCGATGTTGGGATGACTGGTTTGTACTCGAGATTTTCGTTTGTTGTTTTCGTATAAAATAATAAATTATCTATTATTTCATAGTTTTCTGCTCTATTTCTTATCGCATCGATATCTGTGTGCTCAAAGCTTTCGGGGTCTTTCAAATATGCATAGATATTTCCAAATTCAGGATCAGCTTTCAGTTCAGTGATAATCTTATCTCTAGAATCTAAAATTTTTGAAGTCAACACAGCGCATTTAAGTTCATTTCCTTCATCGTCCAGTTTTATACGAGAAAGTGCGTCAGCTACATTGTTTTCCTTACCCGGTTTATATTTTATTCTGATATTATATTCTTGGAGTTTTAAAGCCCATCTTATTAACCTGGGTGTTAGGTTTTTCCCCGAGTAAAGTCTACCAACAGCCGCATGATCCGAAAAGACTGTTACTGGCGCTTTGCCGAAATAAACTCGAAATTTGTGTACAGCCATTAATACGGCTAATGTTTCTTTTTCTGTAACTGTATAATTCCTTTGTGTCTGATTCAATGTTTTACTAAAAAATGCCAGAGGATGGCTATTTTGCATAAGAACCGCACCCACCGCATAGTCTGACGCATCTGCAGCAATTTCCAGGTTTTCGTCCCCCTCCGGGAATTTTAAAACAGGGGCATTAATGAGCGCTTCTTTTAATCTTTCAAATGCTATGTTTGCTTCCGCTGTCCACGTAAATTTACCTCTCTTTCTTTTGATTACTAAGAGTGGTTCAACAATATTAGCGAAATCTTTTATGAAAGACCGATAGTAAGAACATAACCCAAGGAAAGAAGAAAGTTTCTTGGCGGTGTTGGGCGGTGGGAAATTCTTGATAGCTTTTATTTTTGAATCTTGCGTTTCTATACCCTTTTGCGAAATTTTATAACTGAGATATTTAAGTTCTTTAGTTGCGAACTTGCATTTTGAGGCGTTAATTGTAAGACCGGCCTCTTTTAATAATTTAAAAACTTGTTCTAGATCATTAATGTGTTGTTCCAACGTACTACTCGTTATAATTATATCATCTAGATAAATTAAAGTTGATTTTCCTAGGACAGGCTTTAGAACAATGTCCATAGCTCTCTGAAATGTTGATGGGGCCCCACACAACCCAAAGGGCATGCGTAAAATGCATAAGTGCCCGATTTTGTTATAAACGCGGTTTTATGTATGTCTTCGGGTAACTATTTGACAATTTCCCGGCTTTTCTGAAAACAAGTTAGAAAAATTACTCACCACTTGCTGGATGGCTTGCCTTTCATGGTCATTCAGATGGCTAAGGTCCACTTGCGGTTTCTCCACAGGTTCCACCACCCTCTGGTCCATCTCCAGCACTACGGAACTGTCTTGAAAATTCAGCATGGCCCTCGCGGCCCTTAAAAAGTCCATACCTAAAATAAGAGGATTTTGCAGATTCTTCACTACAAAAATTAATACTTTGAGGCTTTCCTCTTTTACCTGTATGTTTAATGATAATTTCCCGATGCAGTGACATGTTTTTCCTTGCGCCGCTATAATTTCCGTATTTTTGGTTTTAAATAATCGTACCCTATAAAAATTCTTTTTGAAGAAATTTTCGCTCATAAAATTTCCTTCTGCTCCTGTATCGATGAGGGCTTCTACTGGTACATCGCCAACCAGGACTTGTATAATTGGTAGATGTGAGTTTTTTACGATGACCGTATTTAAATGTCTTTTTGAGGGTTTTTTTAAAACTTCTGGGATCTGGACCCTCCCTTTCACAGGCCCCTCTACTCGTTTAAAGCTTTCCTTTCAATTTGTGCCTTCTGGGTACGCGGATGTTTATTTTCGAATTTTCTTTTTGGGCCTTGACCTTCGAGTTTCGATGAGTTAGCTTGATAGCTCTTTTCCCCATAAGAGCGATTTCCATTTCTGGTTTCCTCATTTGAAGATTTCCTTCGGGTACTTTGAGAATACGTTGCCCCTCTAGCTTTTTCTGCTATTCTGCGATTTTGAAACTTTACCGCCAATTCGAAGAGCTCCTGCAATGTGCTTGGGTTTCTAATTTCGAAGTAGTCTTGAACAGCGGGTATCAATCTTGGTAAGATTATTTCAATAATCTCCGCATCGGGTTTCTTCCCATACAGCATATCCGTCAGCTTAATTTTTCGTAGAATAAAGTCCGTCAATTCTTCTATATCCCGTTGATAGAAACTATATAGTTCAGCTTCCAGCCTTGCTCGATCTTTCACTGTGGGGAAGGCCTTTACTAACGATTTTTGAAATTTTCAAATGTATATGTCTGGCTTCCAAATTCCCCTAATAAAAATTTGCCTATATTTTTCCACCATAGCGCGGCCTGTCCTCTTAGTGCGGATGTGGCAATGGCAACTTTTTGTCTTTCAGGCACAGGGTAGAGCTGAAAGTGATTTTCTAGGCCTTCTGGAAATATCGCCACCGAATTTTTTCCGTCGAAATTGACGTTTGGCTTGATTGACGCTCTCAAAGTCTGGACCAGGTATCCAAATCCTTCCAATTGGCTTGTCATTTCTTGGTGTTGTCCAGCGGTTTCCATCCGATTTTCGGCCATTTCAGTTCGATAAGTGCTCGGGCGCCAATGTACCGTTGCGCGCCTCCAACTTGCACGCAACCAAGAGGTGACTGTTGAAACTGGATAAATGACAGTCTTGTTAAGGGTTTAAGTCCCTTTTTATTCAACATAATAAATTACAAGTGCGTGCTCTTGACGCTCACAAACTATGCCAACTCGGCGGTAAAATAAAAATAATAACCTGAAAAGAAACTAATGACAAGACTCTAACTACGAGGCTCTCTAAAAGTAACTAACCTCACCGCGTTTTACAATACCGCTGCTAATTCAGCAAACTTAAAGATCACTTGAACGATTAACAATTCTTCCAGGCAAGCACACAGGCCGAAACGCGGGGTTCTTCAATTTCTGGCTAACTACCTCCGCTCTCGTGAAGTAAAAACAGCACACCTCGAACTCGTTTCCTTTCTATTTAACTCAGAATACTTCCGCTGATAATTTGAATCCTTGCGCGTTCTACTAAAATTTACATACTCTGGCATTGGCAGTTCCAGGGGAAAGTAAGGCTTGACAGGAAAGATAGATTAAACTTAAAATAAATGTTAGTTAAAATAAATATAAACCCTACAGAGTATTTGGAAAATATTTCGGACATACACCAAGCGACTATGTGAATGTGGACATTCACCGGTGAAAGTCGACATTCTCTAGATTTCGGTGTTTCATTGTAACTTATATATTGACATGATCAGTAACAGATATCCCGCCAGAGGAGGTCTTTCCTTGACCACTTTTCGGTCATCGTACATGCTGTTTTCAATTTAGAAAAACAGGAAGTTTTCTAATATAAACCTGATGTCACACAGTGTTTGAGGATGAAATATTTCTGAGTGTCTTTTGAAGAAGTTTTGGGACTTGTGTTGGGGTTATATTCAGTTTCATTCCATTAGCCATGCTAAGAGACCTTACTAAAAAACTTAAAAATTTGTCCAAAATCACAGCACACTCCACCTTTCCATCTAGCTGGAAGACGGTTTCCAAAAATTTATGTTGACAGAAAAGTAATAAAGGTAATAGAAGATGCATTAAAACCAAGAAAAAGCGAAAGCAAACAACATATTTTGAATGCGAAATATGCAATGTAGGACTGTGTGTCAATCCTTGTTTTGAGTTATTTCACACACAGTAGAATTTTTAAATTGGAATTAAATTACCTAAAGGTAATTCTTGTTTAGTTTTTTTTTTTTTTTAAATTTTGTATTTGTAATGTTTTTTCATGTTTATAATATTTATTTCTGCATGTATAGTTATGATTTTAGTATTTTGCCTGTTTAATTTGTAGAGTCATTAGGACTTTTTCGAAAGCCGGAAAGATGAAAAATTAACAACGCCTTCGCCGGGAATCGAACCGTGGACCTCTGGAATACTGGCCCAACATGCAGAACCACTACACCACGAAGGACGCCAGGGAAGTGGGAGAAATACCGTATATACTGCCCTTTTTAAAGGGCGACTAGGGTTTTAGGGGACCTAGTCGCCAAATCCTGGGTGTGGAGAATCATCATCCACAACCCTTTTAGTTCGGGCGCCACTGTAGAGTCATTAGGACTTTTTCGAAAGCCGGAAAGATGACAAATTAACAATGCCTTCGCCGGGAATTGAACCATGGTCCTTTGGAATACCGGCCCAACGTGCAGAACCACTACACCCGAAGGACGCCAGGGAAGTGGGAGAAATACCTTATAAATTTATTTCTATTAATGTGATATTCTTTGCATTAATACACATTAAAAACAAGTACTTTAAACACACAATCTCAAAAATTGAATTCATAATATCAAAATGCTGATTTTATACAATTTTTTTTCGTAAAATTAGGCTTAACGGCTGAAAATGCGCTGGCCAGTGGCTAAAATCCATTTTAATGGGACCGGTCCTGTGACTACGCTTCGTTCTCCCGGCGCTGGCCGTTAAGGTTAAAGCTCTGTTTTATTTCTTATTTGAATTTCCCCCATCCAGAGAGAGGCCAATAGAGGGAGTCCAGGCATATAGTACTTAGAAGGGGTAGTTAAGTGAAGAGTCATGCTAACCCTGATGCCGAAGACGCGATTCACAGTGAAGAAATTAATTTTCTAAATTTGAAGAACCAGCCTTAAAAAGAAATGTAGATGAAAAAAAAGCAATAATCAGTGTTGCCAACTCTCCTGATTTAGGTGGGATTTTTGACCCTACTCTGGCCAGCTCAATTTACAACATAGTTCGTCGAACTTTCTCATATTCTTAAGGTTTCTCACAATTTTTATGTGTCTTGGCTTAATTCTTCATTATTTGATTTTAAAAAAGTGCTTTTTTATGTCTGAAAGTGCTTGGTTTTTGTCTAGATCAGCGATTCTCAACAGGTGGTATGCGTACCAAACTGGTGGTATGCAAAAGAAAAATAGGTGGTATGCACAGAAACAAGGTATTTTTAACTATAAAACTCAAAAATCTCATAAAGAAAAGGAAAAACTGATAGAAGTTTCATGTTATCAATTTCCAAGTGAAAATTTTAAAAATAACACGTTTGGCTGAACCCAAAAAAAGAATTTAAAAGCATTTCAAATAAAGCTATTAAATTTTTATAGTCTCTTTGCAGAACCTATTTGTGTGAACAAGCATTTTTTCCCACGTTTTATTTTTAAAAGAAATACAAAACAAAATTAAAAGGGGATCCTAATTTATGGTCAAAGTTAAGTGAAATAAGACTAAAGAAATTGATCTCTCTTAAACAAGCCCAAAATTCACACTAAATTTTAGAATTTTTATAATTAAAGTAGTAAGCAATTTTTCATTTAATATTTTTTATGCGTGCACATTTAATGTAGCTAATAGGTTGTGCAAATGGCAATATATATGTGGGTGTGGTAATACCTTCTTGAAAAAGACATCTAAGAAACTACTTAAAAGGACTAACAAATAGGTTAGTTATAAACTGAATTAACTTCTTCAATAAATTTTTATTTACGTCTTTATCGACATCATCTTAGATTAGTCCAACTAATCTAATTGCCAACTCACAAAACGAAAAATAAAACATTAAAAGAATTATACGATGAGCAATCTGTATGCCATCTGATATTCAACATTGGCACTACATCATTCGGCCATCCTGCACTTGTGTGGTCCTCCAGGCGATATTGCAAATACTAAGAAAAGACAAAAGCAAAACAAGAAAGATAATAAAAATAAAAGTTAAATGTTTTTAGAGTCCTGATCGTCTTTCAGTTTCGAGAATGAGAAAATGAGCAAACATTGTCTTCAAGCTTCATCTGCCATAGAAACAGTAGTAACGTCTTTAACCACAGTTTCTTCGTCTTTAGGCATCCTTTCGTCTTAAGAGCATCATCCTTTTTTTTTTATATAAAGTTTTCACCTTCATACAAAAATATATAATTTACTTCTTTTTCTTCAATTTTCTTCTCTCTGTATTAGTCCTAGCAGTTAATTGTTCCACAATTTTAGAAATTCAGCACATGTCGTCGCACAGTTGGGACCTTCATGACTTCCTTCTTTTACTACGTCGTAAGTATTCCCTCTTTAACTTTTGTTATTCTGTACGGTTCAAGATATTTTGGTTTTAATTTGAAATGTGGACCAAACTGTGTTCTTTTCATAGCTACCAAATCTTCGACTTTGTAATGTCTTGGTTCTCTTCTCCTTACATTGTATGTCTTCTTATTTTCTTCCTGAATTTTAAATAGCTGTTGCTTTGTAAGTTCTTCTCTTTTAGCTTCAAAATTCGCTTAAAATTCAGCTTCGATCATTTCAATCTGATCAATACCTTTAGCATTCATTTTTGTCCCAAAGAGCAATTCAAAGGGTGTGGTAGCTATACTTTGCTGGTACGCCGAGTTAATATCCTGCTGCAGTTCATTTGTGTATTTGTACCACTGAGCCGGATTTTCTAAAGATAACTTTGAAAGGACTGATATGATAGTCTGATTGATAACTTTGACTTGACCATTGGCTCTAGGCAAGCCGGTAGTAATCAGATGCTGCTTAATGTTTTCTTTAGAACAGTAATCGGCAAATTCACTGGAGGTGAATGCCGTACCTCTGTCCGAAATTATTTGGGAAGGACTGCCAAATACAGCCTTTTGTATCTCCAATTTTGCTATGGTGTCTGCAGATGTTGTGAACTTTATCAGATAAATCCATACAAATTTAGTAAATGCATCAATAAACACTAAAATGTACTTATAGTTTTAAAGTGTGCTCTTCAAAGGTCTGAGGTGATCTAAATGATGCGTTTTTAATAGCACATCTTCTTTCTGTAATGAATGTAGGAGACCTTCTTTCTTTCCTCTCTTATAATTCACAAGAATACAATGAACACAATTTGATATGATAGTTTCTACTTTCTGTCTTAGTTTAGGGATAAAATAATACTGCTCGATGTTTTTCTCAGTATATTTGACTCCTAAATGTGCTTTTTCATGAGCATTTCTTATTATTTCTATTTGCATACTTTCAGGCACAACCACTAATTCTTTACCATCAACAAATTTAAATAAAATTCCATTTCTGTCGCAGTAATCTTCATAACTAGAAATTTCAAGTATTTAATTTCTTTAATCGCTTTTATTTCGTTATCCTTATCCTGGGCTGATTTTAACTTTGGTAAGATGTTATCTACTGAAACACAAAGAATATTAATGAGGGATCTACTTAGGGCATCGACATGAGCCATCCTAGCACCAGAGCGATGCTCAATCACATAATTAAATTCTTGTAGTAATAAAGCCCAACAAGCAATACGAGTTGATAAGTCACATTTCGACATAGTCTTTTCAAATGCAGAACAGTCAGTAACAATTTTAAAATGAATTCCCAATAAGTATACACAGAATTTCTTTAATGCTTCTATGATTGCTAGAGCTTCAAGTTCGTAACTAGAGTATTTCTTTTCCGCGTCTAAGGTCTTTTTACTCATGAAATAGCTAGAGTGGAAACTATTATCATATTAGGTAGGATAATAGTTTAGGTAGTCATATTAGTCTACGTTTGGAGACCTGTGGATTAAAAATGCTCCATATCCCTCTAAGCAGTATGCAATTCAGTCTTGTAACTGGGGTTATAGATTTCTAAGACAGGCTTTTCAGTTAATAATGACCGATTGAAAGAATTTCTTTCCTCCTCGTCAAATTAAAATTTACGATCTTTTTTCAAGAGGCAATAATGGCTCAAAGGCTTAGCAATAATGGAATATTTTGGAATAAATTTCCTGAAATATCCGGCGAGTCCAAAAAAACTATGAATTGGTTTCAAATTAGTCGGCTCTGGAAAATTAAGGACCGCTTTCGTTTTTAAAGTGGATGTAAAAAGTCCACCTTCTTCATTAACACGACCCAAGAATTCTATTCGCTTCTTCAAAAAATGAGATTTCTTAAAATTAATCTGGTCCGTATTCGCTAGCAAGCTTCTGCCACAATCACTTCTTAGCACTTTCTAAATATTTAAAGGCTTTAATGTTATATTACCTTTGTTTATTACTGTGACAACTGTTGTCATTTTTCTCAGTTTCTTGTCCATCTTGATGAGATGATAATGATCTCATTATCATTTAGAGTTTGAAATCCTGAATAGTTTCCATGAAATTTTAATCATTAATTCATTTTATTCCTCCTTATTCCTCTTCTAAATATACTTAAAAATGTTCCTGCTACAAAACTATCTGAAAGTTTAAGTCATGTTTTGACCCTAGACTCTGGATATATATTAGCTGGCATCGATAAGACCTTAAAACTTTCATTTTTCCATAGAACAAAATCTGCAAGTAGATGTGCAGATGCATTAGTTAGAACTGATAACACTCCATCTAATTTCCTAAATTCATTCTTTCTCATTCATTACTGATTTATAGTTTGACCTTGAAACTGGTATGTTCACATAACTAGAATTCAAATATTTAATTTTTTATGGTAATGTCAGTTTAATTACTTATATTCTTAACATGTTATAAAGTGAAACAAAACTGTATATGCAGATTTATTAGTAATCAACTCTGGCAAACTGAGAGTTGAGTGCAGTGAAAGAAAAACTGTATATGCAGATTTATTAGTAATCAATCAACTCTGGCAAACTGAGAGTTGAGTGCAGTAAGTATTGAAGTTGATTCCATAAAATTTTTAATAGTGCTATCAGTTTCCTATTCGTCTTAAATGTTTTTAATAATCTGTGTTGTTCCTTTAAACAGAACTAACTGCTGATTCAAATACTGTGTGTATTACATCTCACTACAAATAATACCGTATTTATGTGAATCTAATGCGCATCGTTTTTGGCCAAATGTAGTATTCAAAATTGGGATGCGCATTAGATTCGAGTGTCGCTGATGACGTTAACCAAATTTAAATCGTAACGATGGATTACAGTATTTCTCGACTACATTTACCGTTACATTTATCGTTGACACATCATTGCATAGAATATACAAACTGCAGAGTACATAGTCACGAAATGGATGGCAAACAGAGAAGAATGTCATATGAAGCTACTTTCAAACATAAAGTAATTCTTTATGCTGAAAAAAATTTCAATAGAAAAGCAGGGAGAGAGTTCAACGTAGCTGCGAGCAATGTTCGCTTGTGGCGGCAACAGAAATTGGCACTGTTTGCAACTAAAGCTAGTAGAAAGAAATTCACTGGCCCTCACAAAGGAAGACACCCTAAAATTGCACAGCCTAGGCAGTGATCTTATCATTCCTGGAGGGATGATGTCTGTGTTACAAGCCCTAGACGTTAGTATAAATAAACATTTTAAGGGATACGTTCAGGCGGAGTATGAAAAATGGTTTTGTGAGCCAAACCGTGAATTGACCCTGACAGGAAAAACTAAGCTTGCTGCACTGCACATTGTTGCACACTGGGTTTCTGCTGACTGGAAAAGCATCAAAGCACCAATCATTGTGAAATCTTTGAAGAAATGCTGCATTTCAAATTCATTGAATGGCAGTGAAGATGACGTGCTCTAGAATGCCGAGGATGAGGATGATGATGATTGGGAAAGAAGAAATGAATCTGCTTCTGATGAAGAGAGTTGTGAGGATTCCAGTGATGAAAACATTAGTGAATAAAGACGTTTACTATTAATCACTGATTGTAGAAACTAGATAGAAATGTTACGATAGAATGTAGCTAGATAGAAATGTTACGATTTATTTCATGTTCATATTTTACGATAGGTACCGTATATATGGTAGTGCTAATTAACAATGATTGTTTCACATAACAATAGCCCACTAATAGGTTAATTCTATGTTCTGCTACTTTATGTATAAATCCATTGTTGTATAAAATATGGTACAGTCAAAAGTCGTTAATCCGGACTCGTCGGGACTTCGGCGATTCCGGATTATCGATTTTTCCGGATTATAGATCATCAGTTTAAATCGCGTAAGATGGCATGCAGAAATTCTAAAATTAAAAATATGAAACCGTAATTTATGAAATAAAGAACAATTATGATCTAAAGGGTATCAAAATTTACAAACAAAAAAAAAAAAAAAGCTTAATATTTATTTGTTTACTTTATTAAACATTTCTTTCAATGTAAGTTGTTTAAATTGCTTCTTTTTATGTGATAATACTTTCTCTTTAAATCTATAAACAGACATAATTTTTTGTTCAGTTACAAAGTTCCGCTATTCAAGTCCCGTTAACTGCTGTGCCGAGGATACCGACTAACTTGTCAATTGAAATTTTTTCGTTTTCACTAACCTCTCTGTCACATTCTTCATGTCTTTATCCATTTTTTGCAGCAACTCCACTTTTTGTTTGATGGACATCGAAACATACTTTCGTTTTGTACGATCCTTTGGGAGCTCCAGATTCGGAAATTCTATTTGACATAATCGAAAGTTCAAGTGTACTTTTATAGTATTGCTCTTACAGTCTGCAAAAAATAATAAGCCGGATCCAATTCGAAAATTAAGGAACAACGCAATCATCAACATTAACTGAAATAGATAATTAGATAATTTTAGCTTATACCGTTCGCTATACATAAAACGCGCACACGAAAACGTATTCTGCGCTTGCGCACATGCAAATGCGCAGTCGTAAGAGGTCTTGCGCGCATGCGTAAACGCCTGTGCGCATGTGTCAACGCGGCACATGCGCAGAAAGTTTTTAGCTTTGAGGTCCGGATTATAGATCATTCCGGATTATGGGTGTCCGAATTAACGACTTTTGACTGTATCTAAATTTAAATAAAATTATCATACCATTGATTGATAGTTTATATACAAATCCATTGTTGTATAAAATAAGATTCAATAAATTCCTCATACCATTGATGCGCATTACATTCGCCGACAACCAATTTTTTTATTATTTAAAGTTTTAAAATGGGGATGCGCATTAGATTCGCATAAATACGGTAATACAAATAATGAATATAATATGAATACAAATATTAAAGTATGATATGCTTTAATCGTAAGATTTTTAAAAATATGAAGGTAATAATGTTTAATATTTCTTTGCAGAATTTGATTTTAAGTTATGGCTGAGAGTGAAAACTCGGTAGCACCTGATCTTTTTAAAGGTCTAAAATTCTGTTTGCTTGATGATGGAGATACTGTTGACAGAGTAAGTATTTTTTTTTTAAATAGGATATATGAAAACAGATAAACAATTTTTCTTTGTTTTCATTCTTGTTTCACAAATGTTTTAATACATTTAACTTTATAATATTAATAAATTTTTCATTTTACTTATTATTCTAATATTTATTGTTATTTTGCTTATATTTATTTGTATGTTATTTTATCATTGAAAAAGATGATTATTTTGCTTATATTTAGTTGTTTGTTATTTTATCATTAAAAGAGAGGATACTCTCCGATTATCTGCATGCTCTTCCCCAAAAGTGTCAAAAGATGGGAAGGACCAAAATGTCAAAGATGGGAACTAAAATGTCAAAGTGTCAAAGATGGGAAGGTTTTTCCAAAATAGTGGCACACTAAGAATAATATAAAACAACAAACAATTGTAATCAAGAAACATCCATAATAAAGCTGTTAATTTTTTACTTCCTTGTGCGAAGTAGAGGAAGTATTGTAATCGGGAAAATTTTGGGCATCATATTTCAATCAAAATATCCATTTTGACCGCTCTTGAACATATTTGGACTCCCCCCTTTTTTTTTTGCATAGCATCTGTACTTGTGGATTGAATTAAGAACTGTTCTTTCCCAAATGGATTGCATTGTATTCAAAATGGATTCAGAAGGGATTTTTTCTTGACATCTGTGTGTATATATGTGTGTATCTGACATAACTGAAAAACAGTTTGTCATAGAATGTTGAAATTTTGTATATAGGTCTGCTATAATTTACAAAAAAAAAAAAACTTAATATTTATTTGTTTACTTTATTAAACATTTCTTTCAATGTAAGTTGTTTAAGTTGCTTCGTTTTATGTGATAATACTGTATCTTTAATTCTATAAACAGACATAATTTCTTGTTCAGTTACAAAGTTCCGCTGTTCAAGTCCTGTTAATTGCTGTGCCGAGAATACCGACTAACTTGTCAATCGAAATTTTTTCGTTTTCACTAACCTCTCTGTCACATTCTTCATGTCTGTATCCATTTTTTGCAGCAATTCCACTTTTTGTTTGATGGACATCGAAACATTTCGTTTTGTACGATCCTTTGGGAGCTCCAGAATCGGAAATTCTCTTTGACATAATCGAAAGTTCAAGTTTACTTTTATAGTATTGCTCTTACAGTCTGCAAAAAATAATAAGCCGGATCCAATTCGAAGATTAAGGAAAAACGCAATCATCAACATTAACTGAAATAGATAATTAGATAATTTTAGCTTATACCGGCCGCTATGCATAAAACGCGCACACGAAAATGTATTCTGCACTTGCACACACGCATATGCGCAGTCGTAAAAGGTCTTATGCGCACGCGTAAACGCCTATGCGCATGTGTCAATGCAGCGCATGCACAGAAGGTTTTTAGCTTTGAGGTCCGGATTATATATCATTCCGGATTATGGGTGTCCGAATTAACGACTTTTGACTGTATAAAGCAAAAAATGCACAATTTACCAATATGTAAGAATATAAAAAAAAGAGCTTGCCAAGCCACGTAAGAGGATGTGTGTGTGTATATATAATTTTTCAACAGAACACACATTTCACATTACAAACAGTTTACATTTATTAATTCGCAATACCACTTAACTCTATTTTACTTCAAGCTAACTTACCTCTCTAGATTGGCTTACTCCCTAAATAATTTATCGTTAAAATTAAACCTTGAATTACATACCTTTAGGATTTTTAATTTTTAGTTTTTTATAGATTTATTTATACAGTCAAAAGTCTTTAATCCGGACTCATCGGGACTTCGGCGATTCCGGATTATCGATTTTTCCGGATTATAGATCATCAGTTTAAATCGGGTAAGATGGCATGCAGAAATTATAAAATTAAAAATATGAAACTGTAATTTATAAAATAATGAGCAATTATGATCTAAAGGGTATCAAAATTTACAAAAAAAAAGAAGCTTAATATTTATTTGTTTACTTTATTAAACATTTCTTTCAACGCGCGCATGCATAAAGCATACCGTACGCATAGTCGAAATTAGAAAATTGCAACCAGAAAACTATTTGATTTGTATTTGTGATATTTATAATGACGAGGAATTTGATTTAAATCATATCAAAGAAGTACATCGAGATTAAATACTACATTTAGTAAGGAATTAAAAGCCAAATAAAATAAAAACATCTGCCCTGAAGATAACGATAGTGCTGACAGATGAAGTTCAAGTTCATTGCGCGACGCCCCCCCCCCCATCCCCGCAGAGCACCGTGAAACAGATTTCAGATTTCGGAACGGTTAGATAAACAAAGGATATGCCTTTATCCATTTTTTGTAGCAATTCGTTTTTTGTTTGATGGACATCGAAACATACTTTCATTTTCTAGATCCTTTGGGAGCTCCAGCGTCGGGAATTCTATTTGACATAATGGAAAGTTCAAGCTTACTTTTATAAAATTGCTCTTACAGTCTGCAAAAAATAATAAGACGGATCCAATTCGAAGATTAAGGAACAACGCAATCATCAACATTAACTGAAATAGATAATTAGATAATTTTAGCTTATACTGTCCGTTATACATTAAACGTGCACGCGAAAACGTATTCTGCGCTTGCGCAGACGCATATGCGCAGTCGTAAATGTCTTGCGCGCACGCGTAAAACGCCTATGCGCATGCGTCAACGCGGCGCATGCACAGAAAGATTTTAGCTTTGAGGTCCGGATTATGGCTGTCTGAATTAACGACTTTTGACTGTATTTTAATATTAATGTTTGCAAAAAATTTTTAAGATAGCAGCTTGGCACTCAACTTTACCTACATAAGCACCATCTATATAATTAATTTGAAGAACACACTTAGTTCTCTTTTAAAACACTTTTGCAGACCCCAACGCTCATTTAGTAGGTAAGTTAGAATTAAAACTTACTATTTACTTGCTTTAAGTATTTTTTAAAATTTTTTATGTAGTATTTAAGTATTTTCTATGATTCTATCTCCATGATATGAAATTGTATTTTTAAGTATATATTTGTTTTTTAAAAATTGTGAATTAGTTCTTTTTGTTTCTTATTGGTTTATATGGATTATGTCTAATTCTTTTTTAGTTTCATTTTATTGATATGCATATTCGTGTCGGGGAGGTTTCTGTAGACAAGGGTTTCTAAAATATATTAGTTTCTAAATTATTTTTTTTTATAAAAAATTAGTTTTTTTAAAAATTTATTATATTATTATTATTATTTTTTAAGTTTAATTTAATACTTGACTTTACTTGCTTGTTTCTGAAAAGACTTCATTAGTATTTTCCTTTAAGAACTTTAATTCTTAAATGCTAATTTCTAAGGGTACCACTTTATTGATATTTCTTTTTGGACATTCTTCACTTTTTACTTTTGGTTTTGACTTTTACCCTTGCCTGCATGAATGACGAACCACGAATTGAATGATTGAAGAGTTAGGTTTGGAGGCAACTTCCCCTTGATAAGTCTGTCTCCTGCCTGCTCAACAGTCATTCACTTATGCATTTTTAAAAAAATTGTTTGGATTAATTTTAATTTGCTAAATTAGTGAATTTATTTTCATGGATTGCTTTTGCACTTGATTTGCTTATGCTTCTGAATTTAAATGATATTGTAGATTAGTTCGAGAATTAAATCTTTTATATGTTTACACATTTTTTGGGGGGTTTTAAATTTGCTTTTTACTTTTATACGTGTTTGTTAAAATTTAAATTTCATTTGTTTCAATTTATATATAAAAATTTAATTTGTTTAAATTTATTATCTCCATCCTTTTTAAGTTTTAAAGTTCTTATACAAAAACTTTACTGTATTGAAGGTTAGCAGCCTCCTTACTTTTATATCTTGCTAGTTTAACTCATATTGAAATCACTAAATGTCATTCCACTAGATCACAAACTTGAAAATTTAACGCCATGCCTACTACAGGTAAACCCAAAAACAATTTCTATGAAAAACATTTAACTGTATTTACGTGATTACATGCGGTACTTGACATATTAAATATATAGGACAGACTAAAAACAATCTTAACTTTCGAATCAATAACCATAGAGCTCAAATCAAAAAATTCAACGCACAAAAAAATAGCATTAAAATAAGTACACCATCACAACTTAATACAGCAGAATTAGAACACTTTAAACACCATGACTTCAACTCTATTCAACTTCAGGTACTAGATATAATACCCAATCACAAAACACGAATTTTTCAGGAATCTCTCTATATACTAAAACAACGTTCACTTTATCCATATGGACTTAATACTTATATACATAGTCATAGAGATACTTCTAAGAAGTCTATTTTCAGCCAATTTAAACTCTACAGCATCAAAACGCAGAGAGGAAATAGAGGAAGCAAAATAAAAAGTAATGCGAGATTTTTATCCGCTTTGGATACACTTGCATTGAAAAAACAATTGAAATGTTTTTTTGACTCAGACTGCTTTCCCAAGAAACTTCTCAACTGGTTACACTCCTGTACTAATAAATTCCTTATCAAACTAAAAAAATTCATTCAAGAAAGCTACGACGACATACAAATCATTAAAGACATGATTCTTGATTTTAGTCTTTTCAGACTCTCTAATAGTCTCACTCAACGCAAAATTTATTTTAAAGTCAATTTTCTGCATCCGCAGTTTGACAATATTCATTTCTCAAGAATCATCAGAGATTGTAAAGATTACTTCCCCGCAGTTGACACAATACCAATGATTGCATTTAAATATCAAAGGACCTTAAGCAACTTGCTTACTAACCACCATGAAATAGATGAAACTGCAGAATGACATTGTAAGACACCAATTTACAGCAATTACGTGGATTCTCATCACCAGCGCATAATTACTGGCAACCTGAATATCATACAGAACCATCAACTTAAAACACTAATGAGTTATGGTACAAAATTTAGACCAGTCAGAAACATGACTACAAATTTCTGTTACAAGACTTTCGAAAACAACATCAACAAAGTTATAGTTAAAGCAAGCTATCAACTGAATTTACCCATAGATACCTTATAAAAATGGAAAGCCAAAATTCTTCAACGCATATCCACCGAAATCAGTCACCTCAAGTTTAAAAGTACACTGAATTGGTCGCAACTTACATCAGATATTAAAAAATTAAAACAGCTCTTTACTATTACAAAAATAGTTAAACAACTAATAACTTTAGCATTATATGAAAACAATTCTACACTGAGATTATTCATAAAGAACTTCTCAACGCAACTACATATCAATTAGCCAACCTTACAGAAACATCTATAATAAACAGGATTAAAACTTTTCATAAGAAACTCAATATTACTTTCAATGCAAATTACAACAGATTTACTAATCTTTATGCGATTCCCAAATTCCATAAAACACCATTAAAATTTAGATTTATAGCTAATGGAACTAATAATTACAAGAAAAATATAGACTATTATTTTTCAATTCAATTTAATAAAATCTGTAAATTTATTTTCAATGATTGTAACACTAATCATAACTATTGCTGGATCGTTCATAATAACACTCCTGTCATTAATACCATTCATACCATTAACATCCAAAACATTAACTGCTATGATTTTGAAAACTTATATACCTCACTTCCTCTAGAAGAAATCTATACCAGTCTACTTGATCTACCAAAACTTTTCCCTAATATACTCAATATCATGACTCTTGACAAATGGAAAACCTACCTAAAATGCACACTTTTTCATAACTACATCAAGTTTTAAAATCAACTTTTTAAACAAGTCAGAGGATTGCCAATGGGCTTACATTCCAGCACCTCGATCTGTAATATCTTTTTATTTGTCAAAGAATTTAACTTCCAAAAAAATCTACAACCACAAGAGTTAAATTACTACAAACACACCTACAGATATATTGATGACCTTATTACAATTAATAATTTTGGTAAAATTGAAAACTCCGACATTTATCCGAATTGTCTTAAACTTAATAAAACTAATAATTCACAAAATAGCATAGACTTTCTAGATCTTCAAATCATTAACTACAAAAAAATTTTACTTTTTGACAAAACAAGAAACTTCAATTTCAATACTAACAAATTAATAAATTGGAACTCCAGCATATCCAAAAAAGTAATTAACAATACTATAATTAATCAAATACAACGAATTAAAACTATATGCACAGATACAATAGATTTACAACGCGAAATTTTGATCCTTATCAAAATTCTCAAAAATAATCTAATTCCCTTTCAATTTATCAACTGTTGCCTTAAAAGAGCAGGCGTTAAATACTCACTCTAAATCATTTAACTGATAGGGATATGATAATTTATTCCTAAACCTGAGAAGGCGGTATAAGTTGGATGACTGTCAGTTGAAAGATTTGTATATAGTGTAATTACTCAATTGTATATATTGTAAAAAGCTAATTGTCTTCAGACATATACTGTTACTATACTGTTACTAAAAAAATGGGCCTATTTCCTGCCTTTAGACTGTCTATTAGCTCTTGGACAGCGAAAATGCCTTTTTTTCTTTCTTAAATTCTTAATCATTGCGATACGACAATTAGCCAGAAATTAATTAATTTCCATTCACTAGTATTTTCAAAAAAAAAAAAAAATCTTAACAGACGGTCTCTCTCAGATAAGAACTCCACAAAATACATCCCTCAAGAATTCCAAGTCCCACCCACTACCATAAATTACTTCACCCAAGTCTTACCAACTGATATTATTCAAAGCCCCTTCTGCCACTAAGAATTTTCGGACACCCTACACTTCTGAGTCAGACACGAAGAGAACACTTTGCCAACTCCCCCACTAGAAAGAATGTAAGTTACTTAATACCTTTCTGGCCTTTATATCTTCATGTACATTCACTGATCTTATTTATATTATTTTCTATATTATTTTTATATTTTCTTTGATTTGTTTTTACAAAGTTTGCATTATTTATCTTTTTTATAATCTTCTATGTTTATTTCAACTTTACTTTGAATTCGATTTCATAATTACAATTTCCAATGTTTAATTTCTACAAATAATATAGTACTCAAATGCATAAAGATGAAAGTGTCGGGGACGGTTACTCGAGTTTTACAGGATTTCTGTACAGTAATTGATTTTTACTCCAAATTGAATTGACTAAAATGCTTCATGAGAATAAGTTCTTTGAGTATCAGCATTGGTTCATAATTCCTACTATTCGCGGAAATATCTGGCCTGACTAGAATTGCCGGTTTGGCTTTAACTTATAACTCGAGTAAAGACGAAACACTTTCGTATTTACGTATTTTTATCAATTATTGTTCATTGAACGGGAGTTGGTTTGTTCCCCTTGAAAAGTCAACTAATTTCCGATCAATGACAATGATTACATGTTTTAATTTTTCCTTTTACAATTGAAATATTATTCTTCGTGATGATTTAACTCCAGTCCCAGTTAAAACATTATTAACATTTTGCTTTCAAATTACTTCAAAACATCTTTCAAAATATAACTTACCAGTATGGATGCACACTTTTAAAATAATTCTACTTTAATTAAACTTAGGAGATAATATAATCAATTAATCAATACTGTTTAGGAAATAAATTATTATATATATATATATAAGCTTTTTATAATTTTCCTCCTCTTTGCAAATATTTTAAAATTTCGCAGCTCAACGCGCAAAATTCTTGACCACGTAGGTCTCTCTTGTTCGTGTAATTCTTTCTATTTTCGTATTTCCCTTTTTGCAGCTTAATGCGCAAAAAGTATTATTGGATTTAGTAAACTTTTCCACTTTACATTTAAGTTTTTACGCGATAACTTACTTCTTTAGTATTGTATTGTAGTTTTTACATGGTGTAACTTTTTTACTCAGGAACTACAGTATCAAATGTACTTTTAAGCAATCGCTTTTTATAACTTTCCTCATTGCAAATATTTTAAAATTTTGCAGCTCAATGCGCAAAATTTTAATCTTTAAAAAAAAAAAACATAGATCTCTCTTGTTCGTGTCATTCTTTCTAATTTAGTGTATATATATGTATACATATATATAAAATAACTGGGATATTTTCCAGCAGTTGTGGACATGAACGACGAAACTTGGCATTGCTGTTGCCGAGTGTCAAGGTAACATCAAATAACAACACAATAGGATTTAAGTTTATTGCTCCATGCTTTATTTCAATTCCTGAAGCAGATCAATATTCGTCACTAAATAAGTTTACTTTAAATTTAATGCATCATACTTTGAACAAAGAAAGGCAGAAAAGCAGCAGCAAGGTTTTGGTAGCGCAGGAGGAGAGGCAAGCTTCTGTTTGCAAAATGGCACGCATTCAAAATTAACATTCTAAATTTGGTGATCTGCCCCGAAATTCATCTCTTCTCACAGATTCCAGATTTTTCTATCTTAACGTAACGTTTTAATGCAGATGCCTCTTGTCCGATCTAATTAATTGTAAACCAAAACTCTGAACTGAAAACTTTCCCATGCCTAACCTTCTTCCTCTAAAAATATTATAACTCTTCTCCTTTTCCGCATAAGCTCTCCTGCCAGCAAGATGCTTTTCATGTATGCTGCTGCCGCTTACTTGCTTAAAACGACGTCGTACTTCAAAATGCAACTTACTGTATTGAAATATAATTAGGAAACATCATGTCTGAAAAAAGGATGATTTGATATACGTAAAAAAATAAAGATTGTGATTTTTCAAGATACGTTGTGCTAAATTGCGTCATCATACTTTCCACTCTGCCACTGCGGTCTTCTTGATCATCTACGCAGTATCGTAAGCTGTTAAAAGTTCTACTGTTTTTGTCTATGCTTTTTTAAATCATTACATATACAGTCAAAAGTCATTAATTTGGACACCCATAATCCGGTGTGGTGTTGGTGTATTTAATTATGGCAAAGCACACTAGGGCTATCTGCCTAAGGGGAGGGATGCCTTTCGTGGAGGACTTTCTAAGGGAAACTGGCTCGTATACACGTTACACATGGGGAAAACCACGAAAACGCCCATGCAGCCAGCCCGTTCGCGGGATTCGAACCTCGGACCGAACTACCAGTGTTCAGCGTCTTTACCGCTCGGCCGCTGGTGGGCCTCCCATAATCCGGACCTCAAAGCTAAAAACTTTCTGCGCATGCGCCGCGTTGACACATGCGCATAGGCGTTTACGCGTGCACGTAAGACCTCTTTCGACTGCGCATTTGCGTGTGCGCAAACGCAGAATACGTTTTCGCGTGTGCGTTTTATGTATAATGGACAGTATAAGCTAAAATTATCTAATTATCTATTTCAGTTAATGTTGATGATTGCGTTGTTCCTTAATTTTCGAATTGGACCCGGCTTATTATTTTCTGCAGATTGTAAGAGCAATACTATAAAAGTAAACTTGAACTTCCGATTATGTCAAATAGAATTTCCGATTCTGGAGCTCCCAAAGGATTGTACAAAACGAAAGTATGTTTCGATGTCCATCAAACAAAAAGTGGAATTGCTGCAAAAAATGGATAAAGACATGAGGAATGTGACAGAGAGGTTAGTGAAAACGAAAAAATTTCGATGGACAAGTTAGTCTGTATTCTCGGCACAGCAATTAACGGGACTTGAACAAAAACTGAACTTTGTAACTGAACAAAAAATTATGTCTGTTTATAGAATTAAAGAGAAAGTATTATCACATAAAACGAAGCAACTTAAACAACTTACATTGAAAGAAATGTTTAATAAAGTAAACAAATAAATATTAAGCTTTTTTTTGTAAATTTTGATACCCTCTAGATCATAATTGTTCTTTATTTCATAAATTACGGTTTCATATTTTTAATTTTAGAATTTCTGCATGCCATCTTACGCGATATAAACTGATGATCTATAATCCGGAAAAATCGATAATCCGGAATCGCCGAAGTCCTGACGAGTCCGGATTAACGACTTTTGACTGTATATAGAAATTGTAGTAAGCTCGCCTAAAAGTTACCAGGAGCTGTGGCTCCAAAAAGTTCAACACATTTTAAAAAACAATGTCATTGAAGGGTGAGAAAGTATGCTACACGAGAAAAGAAAATAAACACAGTAAAATACTTAGCGTTGGAAACTAGTAATGGCAAAAAATACAGTAAAATACCTATGAATGTGACACTTGAAAAATTAAAACCTATGAAAATCAAACCAATTAACAAGTTAAAACATAAAACAAACAAAATAAGATAAAAATAGAAAGTGGAAAATGGTAAATTAGCTGAATTCGACTTCCAATCTGGATTTTCAAGGGAAATATCTGATTAAACGTCGAATCAAGCTAACTCCATTACGCGTTTTGCCGAAACAGACAATTGAAACTTTTTCGCTACAAAATTTTTTAATTAGACAAAGTGTCTTGGAAAATTTATTAGTCTCAATTCTCTGTTCCAATTTCCCGACGCGTCCGCACGAAATGATACCAAATTGGTCATACAGTATTGTACTAACTACCTTGCTTGTTATATATGGTAGTTCTCCTTTATTCTTAAAAAAATAATAATATTTCTGGAATTCATCATTTCTAGATAAATCTGCACCAGATTGATGTAGATTGATTCAGAACTTAAATTATGAGAGCTGAAACTTTTCTAACCTAAACCAAGACATTACTCCTGGTGATCTTCCATACTGGATTAATGCACACTTTGCTTGTATCTCTGTTACTGCTTGGATGTCATTTTCACTGTGCTGTCTTCTTATCACAATAGTATTAAAAAATGTAAATGTTCTGTAAATAGTTTCAATTAGAGTACCAAATGAAATGTGGCCACAAATGTAAAGTTTAAATAAAAATGGAATTTAATCTACCTCAACTGCCAAGCTTCCTATTCATTATGGATTAGCATTCTAGACAGTCAGAATTCTTCGTCTTCGATACGTATGAACATTCTACGCCATCAACATTTGCTATGTCTTTTTCTCTTTTTTATTATTATATATATATATTATATTCATTATCATTTTATTATCATTCATTATCATTTCCCATATATATATATAAAGGAAATGATAATGAAAAGATTAATTAACGAAAGACATTTCAATGAAGACAAAAGATTATAACATTAAAAATTTAGAAGAAAAAGTGATTGTAGAATAGCACATCATAGTTCTCTTTTAACAGAAGTGGCATCTCTGCTTTTGCTTACTTCTACTGTCAGTCGTCTCAAAGTGATTCTCCTAATTTATTGCTTTTTGCTTTCAGAGCCTATAATAGAAAGGATGACTTCACGGCTGCAAACGATTGGCGACACCATGTATCAAAATCGTAAAAACAACCTTGTATTTAGCGTAGGTATAATGAAACACTCAATCGATTTCGAGGGCAGCTAAAGGTCCCTCCTCATCAGGAGAAAGAAATACCTAGAAAGAAGAAAATAAAGGAGTCACAGAAACACGTGGTCCTTATCAGCACTGCACGTGGTTATAACTAGATTTTTTAATCAGAGTTGCACTGGCCGCCTACTTTTACTGAGCCAGGCTATCTGATCGAGCATGAAAAATTAGCGAAGTTAAAATAGGGAGCGAGGGACAAATGCACCTTACGTTCAAAATCTGAACTTCAAATAATGGAAAGCAACCACTGAACGGATTTGTATACCCTCTGGTATACAAATCCGTTCAGTACCAAAGGCGAGGAGGTAACGCCATCTATCAGCAAAAATAACTGAATTAAGATAGTAGAATTTTAAAGGCATTAGGAAGGACTGGATTGGACTTCAAATCATTAACTAAACCTGCTAAATCTTTGTGAATGTGAAAAGCCTCAAGAAAATCCAATTCACCTATGGAAGAAGCCTTTTGGATAATTTTTGCAGATCCAAAATCAAAATTATGGTTAAAAGTCCAACTATGATACGCTATTGAAGACTTGTTAATTTCGCCTTTTCTGACATATTATTCATGTTCCTTGATACGAAACTTCAACGCTCTTTTCGTTTGGCCGATATATCTTAAACCACACTGACACGATATACTATAAATTCCCCAAGAATTCAAGACAGAAACGCAATCTTTTAGAATCGAAGGGTGAATTTTATTAATAGGGGAGAAACCGACTTGAAAATTGAATTTCTGGAGAATCCGTGCAATTTTATAGCTAACAGAAGGATAAAATGGAAGCACGACAAGGTCATTAATGTTATTTCTAACAGTGGAAAGTCTTCTTTTATGGGAATCTGAAAATTTTTTAACGGCTTTATCAATAATCAGGGAGAAAATCCGCGGTCAATCGCAACTGCTCTCAAATAATTAAGTTCATTGGTAAGCAAAGATTCAGAGGAACAAACTTTAAGCGCGCGGAATACATAACAGTAAAAAGAAGCCATTTTTTGCTTAACAGGGTGGCATGACTTGGCATGGGGTGGTAAACAAACTGCAAAGGGTTTACGGTACACAGTGGTGCTAAAATCAGTTTCATTGCGGATTATAAGAATATCAAGGAAGGGGAGGGAATTGTTGGATTCAATTTCAAGAGTGAATTGGATGGCTGGATCAATTGAATTCATAATAGATAGAATATCAGATAAATCCTCTTTATAACCGTCAAAAAGTGTGAAAATGTCGTCAACATGCCGAATCCAAAGACGAAAAGATAGTTTATGAAATAATTTCATCTCAAAATAGTGCATATAAATGTCAGCAAGTACCGGACTGAGCGTAAGGTGCATTTGCCCCTCGCTCCCTATTTTAACTTCGCTAATTTTTCATTCTCGATCAGATAGCTTGGCTCAGTAAAAGTAGGCGGCCAGTGCAACTCTGATTAAAAAAAAAATCTAGTTATAACCACGTGCAGTGCTGATAAGGACCACGTGTTTCTGTGACTCCTTTATTTTCTTCTTTCTAGGTATTTCTTTCTCCTGATGAGGAGGGACCTTTAGCTGCCCTCGAAATCGATTGAGTGTTTCATTATACCTACGCTAAATACAAGGTTGTTTTTACGATTTTGATTGTCACATTAGCGTGTTTCTCTTCTAGTCTAGACACCATATATATGTTTATATCTATATAGTGGAGCACTGTTTATATGTCTTTCAAGGGACTGTTCACAAATAACGTATAAATGAGATAGACATATAAATGAAGTTTTAAATTATGATATGAAACATATATATATATATATTAGCTGCACAATTTTGATACTACTAATCTACTATTAATATTACACAATTTTATTATCATATTTCAATTTGTTTAAAATATTAACGACATTCATATGCATTTAAAATTAATTTTTAAATAAATTATTAATATTAATATTTTAAACTGTTAAACTTTTTGATAATTAATAATTTAAAAAATGATATTAATACAAATTTAATATTTTTAAAATCATAAGTGTCCTGTCAGAAGATTCCAAAACTCGTAATTATGAGTTAATCATATTTACTTGACAGGTTTTTCCATTGATGGCGGCACTGTCTTGAAGTCAATCATGAGTCATAGACTAGATCATGATCCATACTTATGACATAAACATTTATTACATTTTATTTACAGGAAGAAACTTGATCATTTCAGTAACGAATTACATCACTGACAAAATAATTGCAGCTATCGGTTATAGTAAAAGCTAAGAAACTGCTGCTTTGAAAGCCCTCATCGCTGTCGTACTTTTCAGCAAACTCCTTCTAACTTAAAGAAAAGAACAAAAAATCAAACAATAATAATTTTTGAATGCCAAAACTCAAAAGTTAAAAACAGTAAATAAATCATGGAGATAGAATGCCATTCCTGCTGTCAGATGGTGGGAATGGCTCATCCTTTGATTTTGAATAACATTTAGATGCTAAAACGTAAAAGTCAAAAACAGCAAGTAAATCATAGTGGTAGAATGACCTGCCATCTGATGGCGGGAATCCTCCCACTTATAATTTTGGTCATCTACACTCGAAATAAAACGTGAAGGAAAAGGAAAACATTAATAAACTTGTTACAATAAATAAAATAAAAATGGTAACTTAACAGATTTTTTTGGGCGATGCTCATGAAAGATCTTCTAGATTGCTTACTATTGTCAAAGGATGTTTCCCAATCTCTGAAGCAACTGTGCTGTTTGAAACATTGTGTATGATTCATTGCTTCATTCCATAAGCTTGCCAAAGTATGCTCTGTTTCTCTATGATTGATTATCCCAATCTGACACAAAATTTCGTGTTGAATCGTTCTTTCACCTTCTTGTCCAAGATTCAATTGCAGACTACCACACACAGGCAATCATAACCATTGTAACAACTACCATTGTTAACACAAGCTATGTCTCTAGGTAACTGCCTTATCAAGATTAAAGACCACTGTTACTGCAGGTAGTGTAATTTGTTGGCATGCTACCAGGGCTAATCTGGAAATTTCTTGTTGCAGTGGTATATTACTGCTTGTTTTAAACATGTATATACAGTGTAAAATCTCAAATCTGGACACTCAATATTTAGAATGAAGCAATATCCACCCCACCAGCAAAATAAGTAAAGAAAAATAATAATAATTCCCCTCTTTTACAATGTCTAGGAATGGAGAATATAATAATACTTAACAAAAGGGAGCACATGTGCTGTAAATTCAATTTTCTTCTACTGTAGATTCATGTACACCATTTTCACTTGCTGGCTAGGTACATAGTCAATAGCAGTACACTGGCATTGGCCAGGATTTACACTTTTGCCCCTTGAGGGAGGACAGAACTGGTGGTGTGCCTTCTGCTGCCATGTACTGTTTAAATTCTAAAAGTTTGCCATCTCTAACTTCTACTGCTCAGTGCCTCTCCTCCCTAATTTTTGCTGCTCGGTCAAATTCTGCAATTTCTGTCACAAAGTGTGGGCACACTGGGTATAGTGGCAGCCATGTTGGGAGGGTAGCTTATGTCAGACCTAAATAATGAGCAAAGGGCAATCTTGCCATGTATGCTTGTCATCGTACTAAATTTAAACAGTTGATCTAAAATCTGAAAATCTTTGAAATCCAGAATCATCAGGGTTCTGATGATTCCAGATCTCAGATTTTGTATTCTATGTAACACATATAATAACTGTATCAGTAAGAGATTATTCAAAAGACAGACAATTTCTTTTTAATTAAAAGAAGGACCACACATACAGTTATGCATGTATGTTGTTCTTAATGAGTATGTATTTTTAAAATGTACTGTAAACTGTGGTATAAAACTTTTTACACAGATAGAATGATTCTTAATTCATAGATTCAATGCTAAAAAATATTGTGTTAAATATGAAGATTAATTATTTTTTCTGTGGTATAGTGATTTTATGTGTCTGAAAATTCTATTTTATGTGCTCTACAAATTTTATGTGTCTTTAATGTTAATGTTTCAGCAACCATATATACATATTATTAGTTGAAACATTTTTAATTTGCTGCATCTTTTATTTCAATAAAATAAATTATAATCTCTAACTAATTATATCAAATGCATACAAATATTTGGACTCTAAGTATTAGGGAAAGGGCAGTTTATTATTTGAAGATATGTGAAAAACTTTTCCATATGTGATCATGTTTCTTTATCTTGTAGTTTACTATTTTATTTTTAAATTAAAGAAATAGAAAAGCATATGAACAACAAGGCATAATAAAATACATGAGCTGGAATGTAACTAGCATATTTTTCCTTATTAATAACTCTTGAACACAAATACAATGCATGACTTCGACCACATTATCATTACTTTTGCAATGCTTTGGTAGAAACAGGATTTTATTATTTTATCATTTCTTAAACTTGTATGCACATTCATATAATAGCGAAGTATATTCTGTTTTCATTGTTATATCATCTCTTGAAGATTATGCTTAAAATGCTGGAATTCTTTACTGCTAAATATGTTGTAAGTATGCAATATAACATGCATTATAGATATTGTAGTATACAAACTGCAGGTATGTTGATAATTGAACATTTTGAATTGTGCAGTTTTTGTTTATATATATATATATTTGCCTTATATCTGTTATTAAAAAATATTAATTTGTTTCAATGTTCAAGTTTCAGAATTCAGATATCTGTAATTTTAATTTTCCCTAACTTGTAGATCAAAGCAGTCCTTCTTGAGGGAGGTGGAAGTCATAATAGTTACCTATCTGATATGGTGACTCATGTAATCTGTGACAGTCCTGATAATCCAGGAGTTAGTGAAGCTCAGGAACTGTTTGAGAAGCCTGTTGTCACGGTATGGTTTAAGATCACAGTTTGACTATATATATTATTTACATTTATTGTGTATATATAAATTTTACTTACTAAATTGCTGTTAATATATATATATCCCTGTCAAAAACAAAAGTAATTCAATCTGACATTTCTAATGTTTTGGCCATCTGGCCTCATCTACTTCATTTTTGCTAAAGTTCTAATTTTGCTTTTTCCTGGTTCTCAAGTTATTCTTTTGCAATTTTGTTTTACTTTAGAAAGCTATAATTTTAGTATTTGATGGAATTTAATTTCTATTATGTATATGCATATATATATGTTTGCACACACAGTAAAATTCAATTCTGACTTTATGCGTAATTGTAATCCTGTAAGAGGAAATAATTCTCTTTTGACTTAGTTATGAAGGGCAATTATACAGTAAGACCCTGCTTAACACTGTTCTACTTAGCACTGTATCAGTTTAACGTGTTTTTATAGGGATTTCCTGAAAATTGCACGCAGCATTGGGCTTTCCCATAATCGAAAGTAATTTATCTGTATTACTCTTCTCTGTAGTGTTACGCAAACATATTTTTATTATTTGAAATATCTGTTGTTGTTAATTAATAAATTTATGTATTGTAATGATTGATGTAGTGATAAATATTATAATTTTTAATTTTTATTATGGGCGATAATAAAAAACATGAAAATAAATTGACAATAAAAATCGTAGAAACTAAAATACAAGTGCTCAGAAGATTAGGTAGTGGTGAACATCAATGTCAAATGGGTGTTGCATTGAACTTGTCAACTTCATTAATAAAGACAATTTTCAAGAATAAAGAAAAAATAGTGTCATCAGCAACTACAACTACAAAAACTCTGCAACTAGAATAACCCATTATAGAAGTAAAACGATAGAGGAGATGGAAAAATGAATTTCTGTATGGATTGACGACGAAATTGAACGTAATATGCCACTAAGCCAAGCTATTATAATGGAAAAAGTGGAGAAGAATTCTTAATTACATTCACATTGAAACAGGTGGCACAGCTAAAATTTTCATTGCAAGTTGAGGATGGTTTAATAGATTAAAACATCGAAATAATCTTCATAACATACAGATTACAGGAGAAGCAGCAAGTGGAAATATAGAAGCGGTGGCTGAACTCTTAGCAACATTAAAAGCAATAATTGAACAAGGAAACTATCCTCTAGAATTAGTTTTTAATGTTAGTGAAATAGGCCTATTTTGGAAAAGAATGCCAAAACATTTATTTCTATTCCATGAAGATAAACATGCACCAAAAAGCTGCGATTTAAAGCTGCGAAAGATCACTTAACACTTCTCCTGAGTGCTAACACTAGTGGAGACTTCAAATTAAAGCCATTTCTTGTTTATCATTCCAAAAATGCAAGAACAATGAAAGGAATATCAAAATAAACACGATATTTGGAAGTTTAATAAAAAATCATGGATAACTATGAAAATTTTTCAGAATTAAGTTCCCTGAACTATCTGACTCAATAACATGTATTCTAGTTGAAGTGGTTTTCTTGCCACATAACACAAATGCATTAATCCAACCAATGGCTCAAGGTGTTGTATCAAATTTTAAAGCTTATTACTTGAGGTGAACATATAGACAAATGTTTAAAAAAATAGACGGAGATGATAAACGATCAGTAAGAGACTTTTGGAGGAACTATAATATCATGGATGCTATAGAAAACATAAATCTTTCTTGGAATGAGGTAACAGAAAAATGTTTGAAAGTAGTGTGGAAAAACATTTGACTAGATTTAAACAAGGACGATGACACTAGAGGATCTGTTGTTGATATGAACAAAATATGGAATGAAGTAACAGAAAAATGTTTGAAAGTAGTGTGGGAAAACATTTGGCCCGATTTAAACAAGGATGATGACGCCAGTGATTTTGTTGTTGATATGAACAAAAAAAATGGAGTTGGAAAAACAAACATATTTAGATGAAGTAAATAGTGAAAGATCTTGAAGAAATTTTGTAAGAAACAATGGAAAGTCTTTCTAATGATGATGAGCTCAAGGAATTAGCAAATCAAGAACACAAAAATTTTAAAAATAGCAATTCTGTAGAAGAGCAAAAATGACTTTCAATGGCATTTCTAAAAATCAGTTCAGCTTCCATTTCGGAAATTATGGACTTATTTATTAAAAATGACACAGATTTTGATAGGAGTTCAAAGGCAAGACAGCGTGTTATGGATGCCTTGTCAACAACTTCTTATGGAGGGCAAAAGAAAAATGACAATAGATACCTTCTTGATTTAAAAAAAAAAAAAGAAAAAGAAAAAAAAAGGAAATGCAAAAAATTTTGAATGAACAAAAATATAAATGGTGACTTAAAATTTTATTAATTTCTATATATTCGTTTGTTATGTTTCAGTATTTGCAAGAAATAATTTTTTTTGGTATTTATTTTATACTTTTATAAAAAACATATATTGAATTTAAATAACAAAATACTTGAACAATTTACTTATTTTATACACATTTTCCCCTAACCGTATTGTTTACTTAATGAGATGACCCCTTTTAACACTATTTCGTATAACACTCTTTTAACACTTTTGTAGTTAATGGAATGTATCTGAAGAGAGAAATCCAGATTCGAAAGAATTCTGCTGCTGTTAATAGTATGAATAATAAATTTAGAAAGTCAGTAATTCCTAGAAAAATATATTTATTGTTTTCAGTGATACCAGATATCTCTGAAAATATTTCGAAATATAATTGCTGTACCTAACTAAGTCAAAAGAAAATTTTTTCCTCTTATAAAATTAGTTATGCACATATGTCAGAACTGAATTTTATCCTCTTACGAGGTAGATTTTTGTAGTATTTTATCAAAACTGAATTTTTTTTACATTTAAACAGACTTGTGAGCTTCATATTTTTTCAAAATTTTTATACTAATCCTGAAACCGTAGCCTCAAAATGAATTTAACTTTATCCAAGTTTACTAAACAGATGAATAAATGAAAGATTTTTACATAGAAGAATACCTGTAATCAAAATTTCACTTTGTACAAACACTCTGTTTTATAACTTATATAATATAAAATTGTATAATTGAACTATAGCATATTTTCACGATTATCAATATTTTATATTTTATATCAATATATTAAAGTATTATCAATATTTTGCAATGCTAAATTTTTTTCAACTGATTATATAGACTTTAATCACATGTTTTTTTAAATTTTTATAATGTTTAATGATAAAATGGTTTAAATGTGCTGTATATATTTTAATCACAGTTTTTTTTTTCCCCCCCAGAGTCGCTGGGTATTGTTATCTGCAAAATGCAATAAGCTGCTGCCGTATCCTTTCCATTCTTCTCTTTGAAAATTAATTTCTTAATATGTTTTTTAAAATATAATCAAAGAATATTTGTTTTTTTATTCTTTTATAAAACTATAGCTATTCTAAGGATCTTATGTTCATATATTAATATAGTGGAACCTCGGTTCACAAAAAGCTCTCAGCATGAACAGATTGGTTCACAAATATATTATCTGAACAAAAGTCTCAAGTAACAAATGATGTTTTGAGTTTTGAACAGTTAACTAGACAACGAAGGATTTTCAAAGGTATTTAAAGATAACATGTAGTATAGAATTAACACTAAAATATTTCTGGAAACATCATTTTAATATTTCTGTTACTTAACTAATTAGCAGCAACTCTTTGAAGGCTGGCAGCAAGTGACTTACAGGACAATGAATTTGTCCTGGAGGAAATTATGGCCAAATTGTGTTTCAGGCACAAATTTTTTAATTTTGACACTGAAGTGGTTTTTTTTTTTTTTTTTTTTTTTTTTTTTTTTTTTTTTTAATTGTTGTTTTGTTATGTTATTTATGATATTGCATCTGTAGGTAAAGCCATGGTTGGAAGTTAACACTAAAGATATGCATGACTTGCTGGAGGACGACGAAAATTAACTTTCAGAAACAGAAAAAAAAAAAAAAAAAAAAAAACATGACTGTGGGAAAAATTTCTTTAGAGAAAGAAAAAGGATGGGAAGATGACTGTATTTCTGTGATCCTCAATCTTTATGCAAAATAACGCAAGGTACAAAGTTTCATGTAACAATATCATCCAGATGAAACTGAGCAAGCCACAGTATAATCATTTTCAATAACTGTTGTGTTATTTGTAAACATTTTAAAACATAGCTAGATCACATTGGTCATATTTTGAGTGAAATAGAGGCAGTGTCAAGTAATGCTAAAAGACAAAGAAAAGATGAAAGGTGTCCTCTTCCCTTTCTCATCACTTTCCACTTATGCCATACATTCTGCATATAGGTATGGTAAAATTGAATTTTTGTTATTTCATCTGCTTAGCTTTGTGTTTACCTTTTTTTGCTCTTAAACAAGATTATTTTCATTGGTTTTGTATTATGAACTTGTGCCTAAAATACTCTTGTAAATTTCAAATAAGCAATTATCTGTGGTCCAGGAATGGATTAATCCATTTTACATTAAAATTCTGAAGGGGAAAATGTTTTTGTTGTATGAATATTTCAGATGACGAAGGGCCTTCAGAAATGAATTTAATTTTTGAATAAAGATTTTGCCGTGCTTTTAATTTGACGTATTTTATTTGTTTTATGAAAGCAACAATACACTCTAAGATATCAAATTAGTTGTTTTAAAACTTTGTCCAAAACTATACAGTAAGCTTTATACAACAAACAAATATTGTAGCCTTATACAATAAACAAAAAATATTTCAGTCTAATACATGCAGGATTAAACTTCACCAATGGTTATTGAAACTGAACATCTTGAAGGTATATTAATGAGAAACTTTGATTCAAGGGCAAAACTTCTATTAGGTTTTGATTATGGGTACCCACTATTTCAGTAACACTGCCTCTTTGATGGATTTGCTGTCATTGCAAGTACATTCATTGTCACAGTTTTTACAAACTGTGGCAATGAATGTACATTGAATGAAGAGGCATTACCATTGGACTATAAAAAGTGTAAATGAGCAAATTATTAAAATAAATAAATAAATAAAAATAAAAGCAGCTTGATATGGCAATTTAAAGTGATATGGCAGTTAGACGGTAATGTCAGGAATGAACAAATAGAAGTTGATTTTATTGCAAAGAGACAGTGGTTAACTTTAGGGCGACAACAGAATGGGGAATTTTAGTATTTTTTAGCGCAGCTCTTTTTGTACTCAGTTCATCTGTATCAATGATCTAACATGTCACTCACATAAAAATGAATGCCAATACTAATGATAGGTAACTTAGAAAGTGGAATATATACTCACAACATTTACCCCTCATTACTGCTTATGCCATGTGCTATAGCTGTACTGAAATAGCTTGTAGAGTCATTAGGTTATATCACTGTTGGAATGTGAAAAAAGTTAGTGTCCTCGCCACGATTCGAACTCTGAACCTCCAAAATACACATTGAGTGGACTTCCAGTTATACTATAGCCCTGTTCACATGCAACGCTCCTTCGCACAGCTGTCGTTAGCAAGAGGAGAAAAAGGAGACATGAAAGAGTTTTGTCTTTAGGACCCGTTCAGAAGACCAGTCTTCCTTCCCTTTACACCTAAGCCTCTGTGAACAATCACGTCTCCGAATTGGCAGATTTCTAATACTGTTTACACATTTTTAATGTTGTTTACTGTTGTTAATTTTGTAATCTGCACTTTCGCAACTGGTACCTGAACTTTCGTAATAGTTCCTGAAAAATATATGCTTTTTAATTATTATTATTATTATTACCGTATTCGACGGCATATAAGATGCACCCTTATTTAGAAGGCAAGGAAAAAAAGTTTCAATAGTTTGCACGACAGCGCGGTATCAAAATAACTTAAAATGTGGTTTCTTTTAGTTCTCACGTTTTGTAAAAGCCAAATGAACAACCACTGAATCCAATTACCAAACATATTTTTATTAAGGAAAATTAACAAATGGCAAGCTATTTTGAACATGACATGTAAATTTCAATAATGAATAAATGAACGAACGGCAAGCAATCAAACATAATACAAAATAAAGCAGAAACAACAAAAAACACAGGTTTAAGGAAAACGTTGCCTATCATGAAATTAGACTTTAATCACTTTCAAAACCATAAATATCCTTTTCACTATCATCATCATCATCGAAAACGAGAATATCATCATCACTACTGTTTCCGTCATTGCTAGTATCACCTTTTTCGAATAACGTGTCGTCTTCTGTTCCGTCAAGAGCATTACTGATTTCGCACTTCTTAAAGGACTTAACAATTACTTCAGCCTTTACAGATATTTCACGCATGCGCAAAATAATTAGGGCAGATGTAGAAAACGTTATGTGTGTGTAGACCTTTATCCGGGCTAAAAATAGCATTCAGTATTGAAAGTTAACCTGTATCCTTCACATATAAGACGCAGGTAACTTTTTTGAGACAAAATTTAGGAAAAAAAGAGCGTCTTATATGCCGTCAAATATGGTATTTTATAAGCTGTTATTTAGTTCATTCTTGGTGCTTGTCGCTATGGTTAAAAGATGGTCATGGATTTTTCCCAATAAGATATAGAATTCAAACTTTGTACATATACTCAGAGTTGCCAACTCTCCCGATTTAGGCGGGAGACTCCCGATTTTCGACCGCTCTCCCGCCAACTCGATTTACAATATATTTCTCCCGACTTTTTCTTATTCTTAATATTTCTCACGATTTTTATGGAACTTGGCTTAATACTTTGTTATATGAACCAAAAAAAAGTGATTTTGGACGTCTGAAAGCAACTGAATTTTCTCTAGATTATATCTAAAATGAAACCTTGCGAATCAGATGCGAATTTCTGCTTTGCGATTGACAGCATACGTATCCAGAAACTTCGTTCTCCAGTTGTCCAATGGGCATCGAGCTCCACTGCGTGTCATCTGGCATATATTAGCCAATGAGTACAAAGCAAGATCAAGGCCGTTGGCCATTCTTTGGATGTTCTTTCGCTATTTCGTTCATCTTGTCCTGAGTTGTGTGAGTACACGTGCCTTTAGGAAATAGTTTTAGAAATTATCGTCTTTTGATATGTCTGCGAGAAAGGTGAAATACTCGTGCACGTTTCAAAAATCGTACACAGTTGACTTTCCTTCCATTATTTCTTGAAGGAAATGTAATATATTTCTGAGGTGTACCATCTGTCGTTGCGATTTTTCAATTTCGCTTGGTGGAAGGGCAGATGTTCTCAAACATGTGCGTACACAAAAACACAAGGACAACATGAGTTGTTTTGAAAAAACGAAAAATTAAATTTTTCTTCGGAAACAAAAGACCAAAAAGTGATTAATGCAGAATGTCTGTTCTCTGCCTTTTTACTGGAGCACAACCTGCCACTGAATGCATCGGATCACGCTGCAGCTTTATTTAGAAAAATGTTTCCCGATAGTGAAATCGCTAAGAAATACTCAAGTGCAAGGACCAAAACAGGTGCAATTGTTAAAGAAATGGGTTTGAAAAATAAATCTTCAGTTATTGATTGCATTAAAACAGCTCCGTTCTGCCTCTCTACGGATGGAAGCAATAATACCAATTCAAAACTGTATCCAATTGTTGTTTCTTTTTTTAATCCAGAGTCTTCAGAAATTGAGTGCAGTCTACTTTCTGTCCCCACTTTAGAAGGACATTCGACAGGCTTTAATATAGCACAGCTAATTATTAAAACTTTAAAATAAAATGCAGTCCCTCTGGATAGTTGCTTAGCGCTTGGTGCTGATAATGCACCAGTAATGGTAGGCTTGAAGACTGATGTTGCAGGCATCTTAAGAAAGGCAAATTCAGATTTGCAGATTATGAGGTGCACCTGTCAGCTCTTAAATTTAGCAGCTGAAAAAGGGGCAGCTTCTTTACCATTAAATGTGGATGAACACATTGTTGATATTTATTATTATCTTGAAAGGAGTTCTAAAAGAAAGGAAAAATTGAAACAGTTCCAACAGCTGCATAATACTGAAATGAGAAAAATTTTGATTTTTTGTAATTTCTGCATCATTCAGCAATTCAACTGGCAGTTCTCAAAATAATACTGCAAAATATAAGCGTAAAGCTGATACAAATTTCTCTCAAAATTTTAAAAAAAAAAAAAAAAAAATTGCTCAACACACGAAACATTTTCCGATTACTGTAAGTTTATCTTGTGAAGAACGAATATTTATGTTTTTTTCTTCGGACCTTAACAAAGCTTTTTGCTTTTTTTTTTACAATTCATTTTGCCATCATTCGATGTTCTGAACACAATTCTACAAAGCAGAATTCCATTAATTCATGTTTTGCAATCAATGATTTATGATCTGTTTAAAGACATTTTATCAAAGTTTGTAAAACCAGTCTGTGTTTTGTCTTGTAATTCTATATATGATGTGATTTATGGTGAAACAGAAAATCAGAAGGAAGATGAAGATTTGGTAATAGGAGCTGCAACTACAAAAGTAGTGGAAGAACTTAAGACAAAAATAAGTTTTATCTTCATGTTAGAAATTACTTCTGTCAAGTATGTGATTACACACTACATAAATTTCCAGTCAACGATGAAGTGATTTTGCATGCTAAAGTTGCTGATGTTTCTGCTCTAGCAAATGCATCTTTTTTTATATAAGGTACTTTTTGAACAGATTTCCTGTGTTACTTCGTTTAGTCATGAAAGATGATGATATTGATGTTGCTACTGATATACTGCAGTCACAATTTTGCAGTTTACAATTAGAAAACTTGGATGAAGTTATAAAATCAGCTAGGATTGACACCCAGTGGAGGTTAATTGGAAAATTGAAAGGTGCTGATGGAATTTTAAAATATAGTGAACTCTCTAGAATTATGTTGGCCATCTTGACAGTTCCCCATAGTAATGCAGAGTGTGAGAGGATTTTCAGTGTTGTTGCGAAAACGAGGACTAAATTTAGATCTAATATTAGTGATGACACATTAGAAAAACTTTTATTAGCGAAAGCAGGCCTATGTGGCAATTGCTATGAACAAAATTATGAAGTTTCTTTCTTAACGAGAGCAAAATCTGCCACTGTCCATAACATTTGTATGAAAACTGATTAAAGTGCCTTTTTTTTTTTTTTTTTTTTTTAAACGATGAAAGTAATAAAAATGTTTTTTATGTCTAAGGTATTTTTGTTTTGCTTGCATTTAAGACTTAGTAACTATTTAAAGTTAATTCATTATTAAAAACTATATTTTTATCATTTAAAAAGTCTTTTTAACATTGTGAAAAATCTCCTGATTTCTTAAAAAAATCTCCTGATTTTTGAGTGTCATAGGTTGGCAAGTATGTATACTGCTTGTGGATGTGGTGTCATGCTTTTGATTTTTAGAGGATTAGATTTTTTTTCAAATTTAAAGTTGAAATTATTTTTTCAAATATTAACAAATAAACTGAAAATCTCAGAATATTATAGTTTGCACCATAACACACTGTGAAGGAAAAAAATTAAATGAAATTTTTAGCATAATTTTTTAAAAATATTTTGGGAAAATTTTTGAAAATCGTTCATATTTTTAGACTTTTTGACGCCATTAATTTTAAAATTTCATATCTAAAAATATACCGGTTACAAACTTCCGACATTTTCATAGCTTATAAAACAAACTTTTCGCATTTAAAAAAAAATGATAAAGGAAATTAATTGAATGATTTTTTAAAACTTTTTTGAAAGATATGCAATGAAGCAGAATGGGAAATATTGGTTCTTCTTGGGCATCAATTCGAAACATCCGATTCAAAGTAATAATCTCATTATACCACACTATTTTTATGACATTATTTATACTATATAAGTTGTTATTGTTGCCAGTTGTTACTTCAGCGTGAGATTGGAGATATTTTTGAGTTAACTTTCTCTTAAGATGCGTTTAGCATTCCATTGTGTTTAACGTTCTTATTAGATTGAAGCGTAACTAATGATTATACTTAGTGATATTCTAAACACTTGTACGAGTATTTCTGTGGGAAATTCCAGAACTTTGAAGTGTTTCTGTCGATAAAATAAATTTAATTAAGCTATCATCAGATTTGAGTGCAATGAGAATCATTTGCGAACTATTATCAATCTATTACAAACCCGTACACACGCAACAATATTATAATTAATTAATGTATTAAAATTGTTTTAAACGTGTTTTACAAAACAAAAACAGGTAAAGAAAAATTCTGCTTGCTTTTTATGATTTTTTGCAATTTTTCTGGCCACACATTTTAAAAAAATATATAACATTTTAAAAAAAGTTTGTAATTTATATTTCTATTTACCAATTTATTAAATAGCACTAGGTTTGATTTATATATATATATATATATATATATATATGTATGTATGTATGTGTATTGAAATTCAGTAATAAAATTTTAAAGATTTGAGATGATTAAATGTCTGTTTAGACAGTTTGTATTCTTTAAACTGCAAATGCAAACTGAGAAACCTTTTGCATTTTTTTCGATAAATCCTTTTACTTAAAGTCCTAAAACATATACAGGTATGAACTAAATTATTTATTATTTTTACTGCTTATTTAAAATTATATACTTAGATTATAATTATAGAAACAAGGATTGGTTTTGCAAATTTCTCAGAAACTAATTCATTAATTGCAAATTCATTTCTTGAAGTTATTAAGAACTAATAAATACAATAAAAAAAACTGGGGGGAAGACATTGAAAATTGTAGAAGAAAGACATTTTAATTGTAAAATTTTTCTTCAAAAATTTAAATTAAGAAAAATTACTAGCAAAAACTGTTTTTCAGCTTAAAATTATTTTGTCTCACAAAATCATTTAATAATATTCATAAAAAGTAGATGAACATTCTTAAATTTAAAAAAAAAAAAAAAAACCATTCAAAAGGTACTGAGTCCCTCTTCGCATTGAAGTCGATATGCACTTGTCTTAGTTTTAATTTGAACAATATTTCTGGAAAACCTAGCATCAGATAACTTGTGTGTATTTCTCTATAATTTTCGTATCTTGTACAGTTCTACTTTTTGGGGGGATGCTATCACATTCCCAGACATCTATCAGTGCGATTGTTTCGCTGACAGTCCAGTGAGCCGTAACTAAAATTATGTGAACCGCGCAGTATAGTATGGGAAATCTCCTCATTTGCCCTGCTCCCGAGAGGTAAGGAACATTCAACCAAGTTCTACCTCCAATTCGGGGAGGCAGTTAATGCTTGTCCCATGTGAATGGGATACGTTGGAGAAACCGGTTTTCACTACCGGTCGAATCTGCTCTTGTGAATGGGGCTTTAGAAGGCATGCGGAAAAGAGGGAGAAAATGCTTTGTATACTTCTCCTTTTAAATGGTGATTAGGGGTGAGGGGATCTAATCACCAAATCCTGGTGGTGACAAATTATTGTTCACCACCTTTTTAGTTGGGGCGCCGCTTATAGGGTCATCGCAATTTTTTTGGATTTCAGGAAAATGAAGGAATCTGCAGTCCCCTTCCAGAATTTAAACTCCGGTTCTCCTGAATATGCACTGAGTGTGCTTTCAGTTATACCATGAAGGCATGCAGGAAGGAGAGAGAAAACACCTTATATAATCTCGTAGAGTTTAGAATTTTTTCAATGTCAGGAAACTGAAGAAATTTGCAATCTTCGGAATTCGAACTACAGACCTCCTGAATGTTTGTCGAGCGTGATTCCAGTTACACCATGACATCATGGAGAAATGAGGAAAGAAATATCTAAGTTTATTATTTTGTCAGAGGAATTTCAGATTTATTTGAAGTCATGTTTTCCATTTCTTATATACATAGAAAAATAGTATTTTAGAGTTTCTGCATTATAATCATTTGTGAGTTTTATAAAAGCACATATAAATGTATTACATTTTCAGAATTTTAATTTAACCCATATCATTTGCTAATTATTACATTTGCATTACATTTCATTTGCTGTGAAATGTAAAATAATTAAAATACTTTGTCTCTCATTTGTGTAACTGGCGAAAGCCATAAGTCTGATTGTTTTTAGCAATGAACAACTGATATGACCATAATCCGAAATATGTAATCATTCTACATTACTTTAGGCCTTGTTTGACTACTTCAGCATTTGGTCAAGAGAAATGGTCAGAGTTAAGATTCTATTTTTTTCCACTTTCAATGATTATTATTATTATTATTATTATTATTATTTGTGTGTGTGAAATGCATGTTTTTAGGGAATGAAAAGTATATTTATTATTTAATGCAGTGCCATTTTCTCCAAACTGTACTTTATGCCTTCTGCTGCACAAGTGATGCCACTGGTAGGAAATTTTATTTTTAAATAAGATATATTTTGCCTTGTAATTTTCCCACCCAGTCCGTAAATGCATTTATACTGGTGAATAACTAGTTTTAACATTTTTCTCTGCATTATCTCTGTCTTTGTTCTCAACATACTTCATTACTTTATGGTTTAAATAAAAATAATGCATTTATCCTTAATAATATTTTAGCTTAGCAGGATTTTCTCCAGTCAAAACTCAACTATTTTCTGGTCTTGTTTTCTGCCCTTCTCAGGTGAGCTCTGTTCATTACTCTTTTCCAGATTTATTCTGAGTATGTTTATAAAATGATGAGTCTGATTTGTGAAATTCATTTGTTGTGTTGTCATACCATTCATTATATGTTGATATATTTCATCTAACGAGTTGTTCATAAAACAAAAGGTCTTAAGCTCCTGGGGATTCGTAGACCCAATTACCAAATCCTGATGGTGAAAAATCATCATCCGCTACCTTTATTAGTTCGGGGGCCACTGTAGAGTCATTAGGATATTTTGAAGCACAAGATGAGAAAAATGACTAATGCCCTCGCCGGGACTCAAACCTGGACCTCTCGAATACACGCCAAGTGTGCTACCATAACACCACGGAGGCATGCAAAAAAGAGGTAGAAAATATTTTATACGTAGGCTATTTGGAAAGTAAGGAAAGTTTTGGAATTAAAAAGAAACTAAGTACAAGAAAAAAAATTATTATATACATCAGAAAGAGTGACTAAAATTCTACTTTTCTACATAGTCACCAAACAAAGTGAGGAAATTATCATAGCGGTGGAGAAGCTTTGAAATTCCTTCGTCATAGAAATCTGCCGCCAGCGATCTCAGCCACTCAGTGACGCGCACCCACAGCTCCTTATCATCGTAAAAGTGCTGTGTTGCTAGCCAGTTCTTCATTCTTGGAAACAAGTGAAAATCTCTAGGTGCAAGATCAGGACTATAGGGTGGATGAGGGAAAACCTCCCCATTTGAATGAATTAAGGAGTTCTTGAGTGTGGTTTGCTGTGCGAGGTCGGGCATTGTCGTGCAAAAAACAAAATTTTGGACGTCAACTTTCCTCAATGCTTTTTTGACCTGCTCTCTTAAGATTGCGCAAAGTTTGAGAGTACTGCTCAGAGTTTATTGTGGCACCTATTTCAAGAAAACCAATCAGAAGCACACCTTACCTATCCCAAAACACAGTCACTATAATCTTTTTTGGTGACAAGGTTTGCAAACATTTTCTTGGTCTTTTGGGGGAACTTATGTGCCCCCACTACATGGACTGTAATTTTGTCTCGCAATTCACGTGTCTCACTCATGTCTCGTCACTAGTTACGATTCGTTCCAGTAATGAATCGCCATGTCTGTTGTAGGCCTCCAGAAATGTCAAAGCTGCCCACATTCACTGACCTTTATGGTGGTCTGTAAGCAATTTCGGCTCCTATCTTGCATAAAATTTGCGGTAGCCTAACTTTTGTGTGACCATTTCAAACAAGAAAGTCCATGAAACTTATGGGAAACTAAGCGAAAGTGCCGTTTCACAACAACAACTTTAGCGACCAGTTCGTCAATCACAATGCTAGGGTGTCCACACTTCTCTTCATCGTGAATGTTAGTTCAGCCATTTTTTAAACTGAATGCACCATTTTCGGATTGAACTTTCATTCATTACATTGTTTCTATACACTTCACACACTTGCCAATAAATTTCCATAGGTTTTATTTATTTATTTATTTATTTTTTGCCGACAAAACCTGTATCACAGACTGCACCTCACAACTGGCAGGATTTTTAATTGCAGCGCACATTTTAAATTTGAATATCGAAAGAACAGGCAGCATGTAAACGTTCCCGTAGTAATGGCTGGACAGCGACTGAGATTCTGAGCACGCAGACACCAAAATGTACGTGATTGGCACGTGCGTAGCGACGTCAGACGGAAACAAATCCTTACTTTCTGAATAGCCCTCGTATACTTCCCCTTTGAAAGGTTGACTGAGGATTAGGGAACTTGCCAAATCCTAGTGGTGGAAAATCATCATCTGCTGCTATTTTAGTTTGGGTGCTACTGTAGAGTTGTTAGGATATTTTGAAGGAGGAGACGTGAAAAATGAGCAATGCTGTCGACGGATCTCGAACCTTGACTTCTCGGATACACACCAAGTGTGCTACCATTACACCACAAAGGCATGCAGAAACGAGGGAGAAAATACTTCATAAAGTGAGCCATTTAAGTGGATATGAAGTATCTGACAACTGATACTTAGGAAGTTGCAAATAAAATAATGCAAGTGATATTCAAAAAGTTACAAATAAAAGTTAATTAATTTTTCTCAGAAAGGATAAATGTCATATACAGTGCAAAGTCCAAAATCCATTATCCAGAATGATGTAAAATCGGGACCTCAAAACCACCTACAAAGTTTTCCTTGTAGGCTTTACGCATTTGATTCCTGCCTCCGTGCATAATAAAACATCTAGAGAGTCCAAATTCTTAATTTCACTTCGACGCTAAATAAAATACCTTGTTATTGAAGAAACAATCATATTAGCATAAATTTGTACCATCAGTAATTTTGCTCTGCTGCTGCATATGTGCTTGGCACACATCAGAAACCGAAACATTTCACATAGATACATCGTTGATCTGATGCCAACCTGGTGAATCATTATTTATTATACTATCCTTTCATCACTGCATGTTTATCAAAACATGACAACTTGAATAATGATACATGTACTGATGCTTAAACAATTTTTTTATGTTAATAATTGAATAATAAAGGAGTATGGTAAACTTTTATGTTGACAATGAGCATTGTTATCACTTGGCGATGATTACAGATTTAAATTGAATGTGCTAAAAATTGTTGACGAGGAAATATTTACCCAAAATTTCTTTCCATATGTTAAAAATAGATTTTGTTAAGGATACTCATAGACCGAAAGTTTACATTTAGGGCTATTTGAATTAAGAATAACTGATTTGTTATTTACTTAAACCCAGAACCAGTGCCAGGGCTCGTATAGCTGCAGTGAGTCGCAGAATTTAGGACTCACAGAGACTGCATCAGGCGGTAAGATATCTAGCGCCGGCCTTCAATAAGGATTAAGTATGTGTGGGAATTTATTTATTCAGAATTCTGGTAAGTCTTCAGCATGTGCAAGAAATAGACACAAGTATAATAAATAACTAATACAATTCAGGCTTAATTGTCTCAGTGCGCGATAAAAGCAAGATAAAATTTAGCGGAACAACTTGTCGTTAGTCGCCAAACTCATGATGCATAGCCAAATATGTATAGTAAGGATAGCTAAATTTGATGGTGATAGCTGCAAATTTTAAAGGTTTACGGATATTGCAAAACAAAGGCGAAATTTTCCAATTAACAGATTTTGTAAAGAAATGTGTAGAAACGGTAATAAATGAAGGTGATATAAAGAAGTTTTTCATTGTGATGACAATGCTTTTCAATCATCAATCAATAAATGGCGAAAATCTGTAATATGGTTGTAGATCCAGATAATGCTACCGATAGTGAAGAAAGTGACAGAGAAGTTACTGTAAAAGAGAAAATTTAGATTGACAAGTTAATAAGAATTATCCAAACACCAGTTCCAGACTTTAACAATGTAACTGAACAAGAGATTATGTCTGTCTACAAAATTAAAGAGAAAGTATTAGCACAAAAATTGAAGCAACTTAAACAACTTACACTGAAAGAAATGTTTGTTAAGGTAAACAAATAAATATTAAGCTTTTTTTTTTTTTTTTTTTTTTTTTTTTTTTTTTTAATTTTGATACCCTTTAGATCATAAATACTTCATTATTTCATAAATCACGATTTCATATTTTTAATTTTATAATTTCTACATGCTATCTTACTAGATTTAAACTGATGATCTAATATCTGGAATCTCCGAAGTCCCGATGAGTCCGGATTTCAGACTTTATACTGCATTACAAAATATGGTAATATTTTTACCAGAAGCAAGCACATTGAATAAACAATATAAGCTTTTTTTTTTTTTTTTTTTATATATATATATATATATATATATATATATATATAACTAAGTCACTGACCTTTAAATGGCGCTGAAAACGTGCTTTATGTAGAAACAAATCAATGACATTTGCTTTTCCTCTTGAAATTAATCAACTGTTATTTAAAATATTCTTTCTTTCTTTTTTGCTTTTTTTTTTTTTTTTTTTTTTTTTTTTTTTTTTTTTTTTGTATTATCTACTTAAATGTCTAACTTAATATATAATCTGTGATTAAATATGCTTTGTTAAAGATTTATAATATTAATTTGCTAGAGCTTTTTTGTATATTTACTATACTAAGAATTCATTTTTAATCTGAAATTAAACATTTATATCTGCTGTCTAAAAATGTTTTTGAAAAGCATCTATAGTATATGCAACTTTGGTTTAACAATTTCTTTTCCGGGCATTTATTCTTTGTGGTGCATTCTTAAGAGTATTAAGTTTTTATTTGTATTAATTTTTGTATTTATTCATTTGTAATATTTCTGAAATAAAATTTGGCCATAAATTATCATCTGATTCTTTGATGATTTTTCTAAATGTTTTATGGTATTCTGCAATAATTTTTTTGAATATGGCATCAGTATGTTTTATAATTCATAGTTTTTTTTTTCATAATCATAAAATATTTAAATTTTATAAGGTTTGTAAAAGGGGTTAATTGTGCAATTAAAGGCATCCATTGTTCAGAACATGTGTTTTTACTAAATGAACATATGTGCTTGTAATGCATATTTATTGTGTGCCTAAAAACTCATGGAGAACTAAATGTTTTAAATGTATACAAAAGAAATATTTAAAATATATGTGTGGAATTTTAATAATTTTAGTATAATAGTTGGTTTTATATATAATTATAAAGTTTTGTATCAAAGCTAAATTTTTGATAATTTATCAATAATTGTTGATAAGGTAAAATAAAATGTTGAGTTTTGTGTACTAAATTATTTTCCATTTGAAATTTTCAAGAACTTTTGAAAAAGCAGTCCCCCCTTTTTTTTTTTTCAGATTAGTGTAGAAGACAAAAAAAAGTTATGGGCAATGGTAACATTTTACGGAGGCACTTTTCAGTTGAATTTTTCAAATTCTTGTACTCATTTAGTGGTGGGGAAACCTGAAGGAGTAAGTTAATTTTATCTTGTACTATCTCTTTCATTTCATCTTACAAGCTATCAGCCTTCTGTTTTACAGAACATGCACAAAAGAAATGCACATTTTCAAAAGTTGATTATTTGTTTATTTTTCACCTTGCATAGTCACAACCCATACTGTTACCAGCAGCAGCTGTTTGAGTTTCTCGTGCACTGTTAGGATTTTACTTCTTGTGCTTCGTTTTGTGAGAAGGGGGAATGCTGTGAGGTATCTAGAACTGTAATTACTATGTGGCTTGAATTTACAAAAATTTAAAGAAAATACAGCCAACTTGGTCCTTCATAAGTCAAAAAAAATTTTTTTATGCTGTGTTTCACAAAAAAGGGTCTTATTTTCTTTCCCGAAGCAACTGCGATTGTAGACTCATTTCCAGATAGGTAAGGAAAGGAAGATTGTTATTCTAACTAAATGCAAGTTGTAATTATGTTTTGCAAATTTAGGGATTTTCATAGGATCACAAGTGCTTTTCACTTTTGTTCTTTCATGAAGCTGGATCAGATGTGTTGCAGATGAAGCAGTGACTTTCTTCATAAGCCATCTCATTTGTCAAATCTTTACACTGTGAAATTTCTTTCTTTGGGTGAAAGGTCACATAAGTATTTAGAGACAAAACAGTATATTGCCAAGATAGCTATAATATAGCAACTCGTTGTCACAAAAAAGTATTTCCAGTAGTTACTACTTAATGTGATTGATCATGTTTGTCCCCAGCTGTTTTGATAACATTTACAGATGAGGAAAAATATCCTTCAAAATACCAATGAAATTCAAGTAATTTAATATAGAAATGCCAAAAATCATAAATGGCACTTTCACATCATTTTAATTAGAAAAATGCAAAAGTTTGTGTGTGAACTATATTTAATGTCTTTAATTTAGTGTCATAAGTTCATTTGTAAACTGGCCATAGCGTTTCTACAAATTTTTGGACTGATGCTATACCCTTAATATTTGAAAAGCATCCCTCATTAGAACATGCCAATGTAATATTTTAAAGTAAGCAAAAAAAGCAGTTTTCAGATTTTTGTAGATGTTTTTAGGATTTAAAAATTTCTACAGATTTTTTTTTCCCCCTCCCAATGAAGAATATAATCAAAAAGAAAAATGTAACCATCTTTGAATGCAATTGCAGAGTACCAAGGAAAAAAAATTTTTTTTATTCACACTCTCTTGTGATATCCTTGACTACAGTTCTAAAAAAATTTACCATATATTCTGGCATATAATGCACACTTTTATTAAACAAAAAAAAAAAAAAAAAGAGAAGATCGAAATTTACATATACACATCATATGGCGGATAAAAATGATAGAGTAAATTAAGGAAAAAAGTCAGCGTAACAAAAATTATATTTTTATGTGTACCTAAGTACTGTTTACTTAAAAGAAATGACAGAGAACTTAAAAATTTCATGTTTGTCTTCCATTATATCTTCAGGCACATTATCTAATTTTGTTTCATCTTCGCCATCATTATTACTCTGATCCATAAATAAATAATCACAATCCGTTCCATCTTTTACCACACCAAACATCCATGCTGCAGCACACTTCCCATTTTCTTTTGCAAACTGAATGACTTCCCTTCGAAACCAGCATGGTGTTATTTTGTTTAGCAGGAATCATATTTACTACTAAAGGGAACACTAGACCCACTGTATTTCAATTATAGCAAATGCGATTTGTTAAAGCCTTAGATGTTCACTTCAAAATAACAGCTTCAAAAAACTACAGAAGGAAAAAACATCTGTTTACTAATTCCGCAAATTCATTCGAGTAGGAAAGGCTTTTTTACCTTTTTCCCCCTTTTCTCAAAACCCTAGAATAACATTCTTGTGCACATCTGCATCAAATACCTGTACCTTTTTTTGCAGAATTATTTACTCTGTCAAGTATTCGGTCTACCGGAAAGCTATGCCCGTTTTATGACAACAATTTTCGACACTTAAGCACATGTTTATTTGCCGTATATTCGGCTCTCTATTTTTATCCCTTAATGTATACATACTGAAGTAGCACGTTAACTAAAACAGAGTTGATTCATGTTAGTCTTAAGTGGGAAGCGATAGTGTACCCATGGCCACTGATAATGTTCATTTACACCACTGTATTTTATACGAATTTCAACAAGGAAGAAATGCTACAGAAGCATGTAGAAATTTATTGAAAGTGTTTGCGGAAGGTACAGTTTCTGATAAGGCATGCTGAAGATGGTTAAAAAAATTTGAAACAGGTGATTTAAAACTTTCTGATAAGCCACATTCTGGGCGATGATCTTTGATCGACGACGGTGTTGTTACGACCATGTTGGAGCAAGATCCTTTTATGACAACATCAGAGATTGCAGAAAGGCTTAATTCAGCTCAGCAAACCATTTCTAACCATATTCGGAAGTTAGGATTGGTGTAGAAATATTCAAATTGGGTGCCACATTAATTGAAGAATTTGGATGATCGAGTCATCATATGCACATTTCTGCTTGCTCCGAACAAAATGAAGACCTTCTTGAACCGGATGATAACTGGGAATGAAAAGTGGATCACCCATAGAAACTTGGTAAGATAAAGGGCATATTGTGAACCCAGAAAACCTAGCCATCCCACCTCTATACTAAATTTGACCCTGAATAATGAGAATGTTGTCTATATGGTGGGGCATTCGAGGACCAGTACATTATGAGCTTTTAAAACTGAACAAAGAGCTCAACTCCAAGAAGTACTGTCAGCAATTAGACAATTTAAAGACAACAGTCACAGAAACGAAGCCGGCGATTTTCAACAGGAAGGACCTCGTACTGCATCATGATCATGCCAGGCTACATGCTGCTTTGGGGACTCATAAAAAAATTGCAGAACTGTCACATACACCAGATTCCCCATACTTAGCACCCTCTGACTCTCACTTGTTTTTGCCCTTACAAAATTTTTTGAAGGGCAAAAAAATTCAAAAATGAAGTAGATATCAAACAAGCACCAGCTCATTTTTTCGCATCAAAAGTTACATCATTTTTCAAAAATGAGATATACAAATTGCCCTCACACTGGCAAGAAGTCATTAATAATAATGACAATTATATTATTTTAATAAAGATTACTGACAGTAAGAAAAATTTGTATTTTGTTTTATTCCAAAAACGAACAGAACTTTCCGGTAGACCGCATATTTTCCCCCCATACATGTATTGTTTCCCATATTGCTTCTCAGTTCAGTATACTATTGTTTGAACGCCTGGAAAAAATCTTTGAATGAATGACTTAGAAGCCAAGAACATCGCACACTTATCTTTCAGATTTTTTTTGTAATGAAAAGGGCATTATACGCTGGAATATACGGTATTTGTTTTCTTACACCACTGAGCATGCCACTTAGTTTCTTGTGCTTTTCGTGGTATACATGTATCATACAGTCTAACATACATTTTTAAGTATAGCTTTTCATCTGTGAAAGTAAATTTCTCACTTAAATATACCTGACGGCAGAGCTTTTTTTTAGGTGATATGCTAAAAATTAGTGATAAATTTGTAACTAAATTCAACTTGAACATCAGAAAGCTGTATCAGCCATGCAAACATCTGCTTTGAAACATCTAACTAAAGAACTGCATGTGCACCATACCTCCAAAATTACTCCCCCCCCCGAAAAAAAGTTAATTGGAAAAATATTATTTCCAGGTTTTCCCCAACTCCAGTCTTTATTTTTAAATGAATTCATAAAGGAAATTATTAAAACTCTCACACATTCTGGTCATACACTTTCTTATTAAGTTTTTACTTATTACCAGCCAAAGTACCTGATGCCAGTTAAGTTATTGACAGTAACGTATATAACAACAGAGAGAATGATATCGCTGTAATACTTCTCTAATAACAATGCAAAAAATATAATTCGTAGTCATACACTTTTCACTCTGATGTGATATGGAACCCACATAAAAAATGTCGATAGAAAAATAAACAGATGCTCTCTAATTATCAGCAACGATGGCAAAGAGTTTTGAATGATTTCTGTCTTTCTAATCAAATGCTCATAAAAGCTCAAGTTCCATCCAATATTTCTCATATATTAAATTTTAATCGATTAAATGTGGCAAAAAATTGGTCATAATTGATCAGAAATCAGTAATCTGGACAAAGAAACAAATACTGAAACAGACATTCTTCTTTATATATAGATAGATTTTGTAAAGCGTAGAAATTTTTTATTAACAAACTCTACAATTTTAAAACGAGCAGTAGCAGCGCTTTTCGAAATGAAGCATTTTTATCTCCAACGTGCGAGACTGTTGCCACTCAGAAAAATGTGTGCAAAAATTAGTATTTTCAGAATTTTTAATTAATATCTCGGTTGAAGATGGGAACAGTCGAAATGGCTTTTGGAATCGGGAATAATGTATTTACTGTTTGACAATGCTATTTTTATTTCATTGTAAAACTCAGAAATTTTTTATTAACAAACTCTACGATTTGAAAGTGAGCAGTGGCAACACGTCTCAAAATAAAGAAGATTTTTATCTCCAGCATTTGAGACTTGCCACTTAGAAAAATGAGGGTAAAGATTAGCATTTTCAGAGATTCTAATTAATATATCTGATTTTAGCTATTTTTATTTGCTTGTACAAAGTATTAAGGAAGTATTGTAATTGCAAAAAATTTCGGGTATCATTTTTAAACTAAAATATCCATTTTTACCGCTATAGAATGCAATATAATGATGTTTTTGCATGACATTTGTACATAAGGACAGAATAAAGGACTCTTTTCCCCCAAACGAATTATAAAACTGATTTAAAATGGATTCAGAAGATATTTTGTCGTGTCATCTGAAAGTACGTACGTTTGTACGTATGTATCTCGCATAACTCAAACACGAATAGACTCGGAACTTTAAAATTTTATGTGTTGGACTGTTATAACATGTAGATGAGTACCTCTGTTGTTGGTTGCAATTGGCCAAACCAAAAGTATATAAATATATGTATATATATGTAAGGTAAAACATATTTGAATTAATATTATAATTTGAAATAATGGTAAAATCTTTAATTCCCCCTCTCAGTTCTAAAAGTCGTAATAACTTCTCTGGATTGCATCATTTCTAGATCATTTGATTTTGCTTGGCCTGTGCAGCGCTGATGACTTTGGAACTGACTTTGGAATTGGGAACTGAATCTTTAAACTGAAACCAAATCCTTTCTCTTTGTGTTCTTCCATCTTACATAACTACACAGTTCAGCTTCTCTTCATACCCTGCTAGGATATATCTTAGCTGTCTCTCTTGCTATTGCAATAATATCAAAAATGTAAATGTTCTGTAAAGAGGCACAATTAGAGTGCCAAGCTAACTGTGGTCACATATGTCAATTGAAAATAAAAATGACTTAAAACTTGCCTCGACTGCCAAGTTCTCTTAGATATTACCAAATCAACATATAAGCATACTACACAATCAGAATTCTTCCTCTTCACTAGGGATCTTAGTACACATCAACACTGCTCTGTATTTCCCTTGTTTTTATTATGACATATATATATATATGTATGTATGTATATATATATATATGTATGATATATATATATATATATATACATACATACACTCTGTTACTCTGCTCAGTGAGCTCAGTTTCTTTGTTCTTATATGTTTGTAAATTGTGTATTTTTTGCTTTAAAAATGATTGAATTATGTTGTTCTTAAGCCTTTAATTAACCTGCATGTTACATAGTTGCAGAATTATCAACAATTTTAAAGTTTTTTAAATGCGGCTAGGCCTAATTTTTTTTTACCACAGCAGCCATATTTGTTTACATTTGAAAATTAGAATAGTGGATTTGTTGCCAATCTAGAGAAACTAAGCTTCACAACAACAAAGTAATGTCTTCTTTTATTATTGTGAATTATGCTAAATTCATTCTGGAATTATCATTAGTTATTTGATGCAGCATAGCATGCACAACAATTTAAGTCAGTTTTTACACCTTCAGTGTCTTTTTGTGGAGTGAGACCAAAATTAAATTTCAGTTTTGTGCACCGAAACATTCGTGTAAAAACTGTAATTATAAAAAAAAAATTAAATTGTTTTAACTGTATTTGGTGTTTTGTTTTTCTGCATCTTTCAGTTTTTTAATATAGATATTTTAAATTTTTATGTATTTTTGCCTTGTCGCAAAGTGAGAACTGAATTAATTGAATGAGAAACATACAGTGGCTCCCAAAAGTGTTCGTACACTCTTATGATTTTCATTGAAATAGGACTCTATCCATTAACTGAAAGTAAACTTTCAAAATGAGATTTTAATAATACGATCTATAATCTATTTGTAACAAAATTACATGAAATATTTTTAAAATATAGCAAAACTTTATTTTTAAGAAATTAATAATAAAAAAAAATGGCAAACATTTTATCTCAGAAATGTCTTCGTACACTTCTCAAAAAAATCTTGACATGCGAGTAAATATTTTCATTTTTCGTTAAATTAATATTTAGTAGGATATCCTTTAGCATTCACAACAGCTTTTAAACGTCTGGGAATAGATTTTACTAGTTTTTTTTTTTTTTTTTCTGTATCAATGTTTACCCATTCTTCCGTCATGATTGGTTTAAGTTCACGTTTCGTTTTGATGTCATGTTTTCGTACTTTAACCTCCAGTTCTTTCCAAATGTGTTCTATGGGATTTAAATCTGGCGACTGAGGTGGTATTTTTAAAATCTGTGGACAATTATAGAAACACCACAGGTGAACGTTGAGAGTCGTATGCTTAGGACCATTATCGTGATTAAAAATAAAGTTGTTTCCTATACCCAAATTTTGGGCTGATAATTTTAAATTGTCTCTTAAAATATTTAAATAAAGATAATGATTCATTATGCCATCAATAAATACTAAATTACCTAGTGCTGATGCTGACATACACCCCCCACACAAGAACACCTCCACACCATGCTTAACTGTTCCAACTAAGTTCTTAGAATGAATGACCTTTTCTTACCTCATTTTTTCTTTTCCATACAGTTATTCGACCATCGGAACCAAAAATGTTAAATTTGATTTCGTCAGCTAAAAAGGACATTATTCCAGTACGTTTCGGGTGTATTTATCATTAATTTTGCGAAAGAAATCCTAAGCTTTCTGTTTTTCTCACTAATAAAAAATGTTTTACGGATAGAACGCCCATGTAATCCAGCTTCTCTGAGAACTCGTCAAAAAGTTTCAGGTGAAATTGAAGTAGAAAACTTTGCAATAAATTTTGCAGAAACTTTTACAGCACTCAAACGTGAGATTTTTTACAAATTTTCTAATAATAAATCTCCCATCACGTTTAGTTAACTTTCTCGGTTGACCTTTTCTTACCTTGTTTTCAATCCGATTTTCTTCTTTAAAGCGTTTTATCACATACTGCAGTGTAGAATGGGATAAATTAACTAATTTAGCGATATTTTGAATTGATTTAACACTACTGTGGTGAAAAATTATCAATTTTCAAATGCTGTTTGTAATTTCTTTATGACTGTGACCCATTTTTCAATAATAAATAGAATATTATGAAGTAAACAATAAAAAACTAAAGCAAATGATTTTTTAAATGCCACCACAATGCAAAAATTAAAAAAGACGGCAAACGGTAATTCTAATTTTGATTTTATCCAAAAATATTTCAGTGTATGAAGACTTTAGTGAGATAAAATGTTTATCATTTTTTGATTATTAATTTCTTAAAAATAAAATTTTGCTATATTTTAAAAAATATTTCATGTAATTTAGTTACGAATAGATTATAGATCTTATTATTAAAATCTCATTCAGAAAGTTTACTTTTAATTAATGGATAGAGCCCTATTTCAATGAAAATCATAAGTTTACGAACACTTTTGGGAGGCACTGTATCTCTAACGAAATTTGACGAAATAAGTTTAAATGAAATGCAGGAAAAAATGCATATAATTTAATATTCCATACAAGGAAATCATGTGGTGTATACGTCAGATTCTTTTTTTTTATTGTAGAAAAAAGTGGACGTTGACTTTTCTCAGGACCCAGAAAAGAACTGTAGGGAAGTTTGGTGGTGATAGTTATAGCAGTGACTGAGTTAATTGTGAACGAACAAACACACAGACATTCTTCTTTATATATATATATATATAATGATTTTCAGCTACAGATTATATGTCATGGGTATTTATTCTTGATACAGATTTATTAATTTCAGCATTTGTTACAAACTGCTTCAATAATTTGGAATTTAATCATAAAAAATGTTGAAAATGTGCCATTTGTAGAAATTTTACTGTGAGGATGCATCAGATTTTTTAGTCATTACTGACGTACAAAGTAAAAAAAAAAGAAATGTTTTAGAACTTCTGCTGTAGTGTAACTTTATTTTAATTTTTTACTGCGGAACCAGATGATTTATTATATTGACAGCCATGTATTTAATGAATGACTCATGAAATGGAATTCATGTTCATAATCTCTGTTTACTCTAATTTTACATTAATGTTCTCATTTTTCAAGTTTTTCTTAAGATTTCATTTAATCTTTTCTTTAATACAACTCTGATAGATATTCATAATTTGCAATTTGATCATTAAAGTATCGCATGTGAATTTTTCTGAAGTTGACTATCTTCACAATCTTCTTATCTACCATTTTATCAATAATTTGAATTGGATCTCATTAAATCTAGCATTTATTTCAAATAAGCAATCACCTTTTAAATTTAATGAACTTTTAATCTTCTTTAATTAAATACACAGTATCTCTTTTCTATGTAGTAGAATTACTGTCCAGGGAGATGTTAATTATCAATAGGTTAAAGAAATCAGAAGATGACTGACAGATTATACTGTACAAGGAAAATATAATGTTAGTGTGATGAAGGGAAACAGCAAGAAATAAAGAAGAATATCCGTATACTTATTATCATATAATCATTTAAAAATGAGAAAACAGAGATCAAATAGTACATATGATAGAAAAAGTTTGACAAACATTATATTCCAAGAAACATTGAAAAATTTTCTCATAAACCATAATTTTGGTTGATGGATTTTTTTTTGGTTTGTTTAAAAATCCTTTTTTAATGCAAATAATATATTGATATTGCATTTTGTGCTAAAATAAAGGGAATGGGAAAATTTCTCTCTGGAGATAAAATTCCGTAGTATCTTAGCAAACCTTTAAATAGATTAAAGATTTTCAAAGAATTTTTATGGTATTTGTCTATATTAAAATCATTTTAAAAGATATAATTTTTCATCTATGTTGTTATTTTTAATTCCACAGGAAAAATTTGAAAAGGCTTTCCAAAATCCCTGTACAGTAAAAATTGTCACACCTGATTGGGTTTCTGATTCTGTGCGTAATGGAAGTCTTTGTGATGAAGATCTCTATCATCCAAGATTATTAATACTCCCAGAACCGGAACCACCTGATATACCATCACCAAGTTCTCCATCTTTAGCTTCCACTCTTATTTCCCTTGACAAAATAAATATAGATTCAAATATTCAATCAGTTCCACAATCCACTTCTGAGCAGATATTTTTACAAAATTTTCCTCGTCAGTTAAAAGCTGCAGGCTTTGAAAATAAGGTTCGAGATATTCTTGGAAATTTACCTGAAGTCATTAATATAAAGTCAGAGTCAAATACTTTACCATTGTCATCAGAACAGACTTTTGTCACTACCAGACTAACAAATTTGCCAACATCATCAACACAGCAAATGAATCTTCCTACAAGACTTCAAACATCATCATCTCAAAGTGCATATCAACAAAGCTTACAGCACCAACATATGCTACAGCAAGGTGAGCAAAAATTGAATCAAGCTTTGCAGCAAATACAAGCTCAGCAGCAGCCATTGCAACAACAAGCCCAACTCCAGACATCCCAGCCTCAAGTATTGCAACAAAAAGTTCAGTGGCAACAGCAGCGTATGACGTTTGCACAGCAACAACAGGTTCAACAACATTTACTACAATTACAGAGAATTCGTTTACTTCAACAGCAGCAGCAGCTGCGTAATCGGCAAGGTTTGCCTCCTTCTCAGTTAGCACAACTACAGCAAGAGCAGCAACAGCAAAATATCCAGTCCCAAAATCAACAACAACCTAATTCGCAGGCACATGTACAACAGCAGTCATCGCAAACCATTTTACAAAAGCAGTTGCCGATAAATTCTCAACAGATGCTTCTTCAACAAGGATTAACACAGCAAGGTCAGCAGTCAGTTATGCAGCCACAACATATCCAATCTGCTACTGGTACTCAAAATGTACAGTCACAGATGTTGCAATTACAAGCACAGATGCGCCAACAGCAGCAGCAGCAGCAAACATTGTCTCAGTTGCAACAACAGTCTTTGCAAAAACAACAGTTGCAGCAGCAATTACAGCAGCAACTTTTGAAACAGCAACATCTTCAGCATTTGCAGCAGCAGCAACAACAAGCTCAGTTAAATCAACAAAGAGCTCTAACTCAGTCTCCAAATATGCCTCCTTCTCCCCTTCACCTTCAGCAACAGAATATTTTACAGCCATCACCACGTCAGTCTCCATTACAGCAGTCACCCCTCCAGCATTCACCTTTGCAACAGTCTCCATTACAGCAATCACCTTTGCAACATTCACCTCGTCAGCATTCACCACAGCAGTCACAAGTACAATCACAGCAGCCTATTGTTCAGATGCAACATCAACAATCTCCTTTACCTGGGCAGCGTCCTCAGACACCCCTTCAACAAGCATCTTCTCAGCAGGCTCATCATCAGATTTCAGTTCCTCTTTCTCCATTGCAACAACAAATTGCTTTGGAGAAAGCTCAACAAACTGCAGCTGAAAAACTTCAGAAAACAGAATTGATAAAAGCTCAGTTGCAACAAGCTGCCTTGGAAAGAGCACAGTTCCAACAAGCTGCATTAGAAAAAGCACGATTGCAGCAGTCTTTAGAAAAAGCACAGTTGCACCAAGTGGCTCTAGAAAATTCTCATTTACAGCAAAATTTATTACAGCGTTCTCAATTACAGCATGCTGCTGGGCAAACTGTACATTTATCTCAGGCTTCTGCTCAGCAATTGCAACAACAAATCCATCAGTTGCAGTTACAAAAGTCATCAAGTCATCAGGCTCAGCAGTCATCATCTCAGTCTTTACAGCTTCAACAAGCAGGGCAACAAAAAATTGAAATACAAACAAATATGCAGCAGTCGCAGATGCAGCATCCTGCTTCACAATTTTCAGTTCAGCAGGCGCAACTTCAGTCTGCCACAAAATCTTTTCAACAGGGATCTGTGCAACAATTGCAGCAACAGAATTCAGTGCAACGCTTGCAAATGCAACAACTAACAGTTCAGCAGTTGCAGCAACAGCAAGCATCATCACTCCAAAGACTACAGTTGCAGCAAGGATCAACTATGCAACGTTTACAATTGCAAGGATCACAAGCTCAACAGTTACAGCTTCAGCAGTTGCAAGGCTCATCAATTCACCAGCTACATTTGCAACAAGGAAGTTCATCACAGCAGTTACCTCAGGGAAGTGCTGCACAGCATTTACAGTTGCAGCATGGTAGTTCACAGCTGTCACAGAATTCTTCTACACAACAAATTCAGCAAGTTTCTCAACAGTTAAGAATGCAGCAAGGATCCCCAGCCCAACTGCAACAAGGTTCTCCTGCACAGCTGCCTCAAGGGTCTCCAGCTCAGTTGCAGCAAGGTTCTCCAGCTCAGCAGTCCATTCAACTACCAACAGGATCACCATCTAGTCAACATCTTCAGTTGCAGCAAGGATCTCCTGCTCAGCATTTACAGTTATCTCAAGGGTCTCCTGCACAGCATGGTCAGTTACATCAAGCATCTAACCAGCAACTGCAGCAAGTATCTTCTCAACAATCTCAACTACAGCAAGTGCCTTCGCAACAAAATCAAACACAAGTGCCTTCACATCAAATGCAACAGCAACAAGTGTCCTCACAGCACTCACAATTACTCCAGTCACAAAATCAAACACAAATACAACAGAGTGCTGCTCAACAGGCTCAAATGCAACAGAATTCTGCTCAACAGGTTTCACAACAAGTTGTTTCACAGCAAAATCAAGCTCAAAATTCGTCTCAGCAGCAAAGTTTGCAAACATCTCAATCCCAACAAGATGTGTCTTCACAGTCTGTGTCAGCCCAGCAGCAGACTCTGTCACAAATGTCATCACAAGTATCTTCTCCTCTTAATCAAATTTCCCAATCACAGCTTCAGCAGATTTCTTCTCAGCAAACATCTCAGCAGTCCGATTTGCAGCAAACTCGTTCTCATTTACAGTTATCTCAACAGCAGTCACAGGTTCATCAAATCTCTTCTCGTGATATTAGTCATCTTTCAAGCTCTCTCCGTCAAGCATCACCTATTCAAATGCAGTTACATTCCCCATCAGTGCAAGCACAACTACAAAAGGCTCAGCTTCAAAGAGCTCAGCAAATTGCTGCCCAGCAAGCTCAGTTACAGCAGTCTTCTGGTCAGCAAGTTTTGCTTAAACAAGTATCATCACAGTCTCAACTTCAGGGTTCATCTCCAGTTCAGCAAAATTCCTCACAAAATTCAAGTCAACCAATTCAGTTACAGCAGACTTCAGTGCAACAAGTTCAGTTACAGCATGTGTTACAACAAGCTCGTCTTCAGCAACTGCGCCAGCAACAAGCTCAGTTGCAGCAATCTATAACACAAGTGGCAAACTCAAATTCCCAGCAAAGTCAACAAAATAATAGCCAGCATCAAGTCAATTTACAGCAATCTCAAATTATGCAGTCCCATCAAAATCAGTTGCAGCAGAATTCTAGCCAGTCATCACGGCAACCAATCCCATCACCTCAAAGTAACATACAAGCTCAGCTGTCCCAGAGTAATTCTCAACCGCCTCGACTTCAGTCACCTTTGCAACAAGCACAATTGCAACAAATTGCATTACAGCAAGCACAGTTACAAAAATCTTCATTGTCTCAAACAGTTCTACAACAAAATCAACTGCAAACACAGCTGCAGCAGGTCCAGCTACGTCAAGCTGCTTTGCAGCAAACACGCTTGCAGCAGCCTCCTACTTCTGCACAGCAAATTATTCAGCAAGGGCATATTCCTAGGCCTCAGCAACAATCACCTGTGCAAACACAGGTAGTAGCAAAGCAAATCCAGTTGCAGCAAACCCCTCCTCAGACTCCTCAGCCTCCACCTTCTCCTCAATTGCAGCAGCAATCACGTTTTCCACATCAGTTATCTCCTTCTATGCGTCCTGTTCAGAAACAGTTTCCAAATAACTTGCCAACATCAAATCAAACACCTACGCATGGTCAACCACCTGTTCAAGGGCTCCACCAACAACAATTATTGCAGCAACGACAACAGATTCAGCAACAGTTAGCTTTGCAACAATTACGCCAAAGACAACTTCAACAGCAGCAGCTTCAAAATTCACAGCAGTCACCTCAACAAGCAGTTCAGCAAATTTTAGCTGGGCAGCCTCCTGTTATGATGAAGCCTCCTCCGCAGTATCCATATGATAGGCAACAGCTACAAGGTCAACCCCGTTTACAATATCCTTCACATCCTAGACAATTATCTCCTCAACAGCAACCATCACAGCATCCTCGAGCCACTTGGCAGCAAGTTCCTGGTCAACAAGCGCAATTGCTAAGACGTTCTCCTGGAGCCAATCCTCCACCTTCTCCTCAGTGGCAACATGTGCAACAACCTTCTCCAAAAGATGAGTTGTCTCCTAGTCCGCAGTCAACGTCATCTCAGCAGCAAGCAGCATGGCCTCAACGACAACAGTTGTCATCTACAGAAAATCGTGAAACTTCTACACCTGCTCCTCAAACTTCATCTCAACAAATTCTTTGGCAGCAAAACCAGCAACAGCAAGTTACACAATCACGAGATCCTAATCAAACTTTACAGTCATCTCAACTGGTGCAGTGGCAGCAAATAAAACAAATGGAATTAAGGAGACAACAATTACTACAACAGCAGCAACATTTAACTATTCAACGTCCAGCATCCCAACCTCAGTTTTCTCCACAGTCTGATCAGGGTGGCCAAAGTGTTCAGCGAATGGCTGGTCCACCCCAGCAGCATCAAACATTAGCTGTACCTGCTCAGTATCAGCCTCAGAATGCACCTAGTATTTTATCTCAGGCATCCCCAGGCTCTGTTGGACATCCTGCCCAACCTGCAACTCAAGTAACTCCAAAAACAAAGACTGCTCTAGCAAATTTGCTTAATACCAGACTACAAACTACTGGGAGGTCAGTAGAAGGTGAATGCAACCAAACACTTATGAGGACAACACAAGTAATTTCGGTAAGTAAAACTAACTTTTAAGACTTTTTCATTGTGTTTTTGTAACAGATGCGATTCTCTTTCTCTTTCACCGTGTAATTGATTATTGTTTAGCTATTTTTACTTTTTGATATATTTTTAGCAACCAACCCAGACAGTATCCCGAAGACCAAGTGCTGATAGCATTACTGTAATTCATTCACAAAACCAAATACCATCTGAACGAGCAGGAATTCCATCTATTCCACAAGTAGTTTTCTATGGACACGATTTAAAATTAAATGGTAAGAATTATAGTTGCTACAATATGGAGTATTACATTTCTAATAGTATTTTATGTTATTTCTTATTTTATTAGAGTGTTCAATGTATGTTTATTAGAGGGTCAAAACTTTGAAATTTTCATTCAGAGCTATCATTTATTGTGTTGATAATTTCAATATATTCTTGAAATTTATTTTTTGGTATTTTTAGTAACTTAATGATTGTATAATGGTTTGCTTTGTTTTCTAACATGTATTGTTAGAATAACTGACATTTTAATTGAAATCCATTCAAACATTTTACTATATTACGGGCATATAATTTATAATATTAGGTTAAAAATATCTAATCCTATCATGATGCTTAGAGTGAAAGAGTAAGAGCTAAATTATAAATCTAATCATTGTCAGTTAATTCCAGAAAATGTGTGATATTTTTCATCTTTAAAAAAGTAATAACATCTTTTAAAAAATAATAATATAATCACCATAGAACGTTTTCTTTTCTAGCTATTGAATTTGAATAAGAAATATCTCTGCCTTTGGATTCAGTATCTTGAAAGAAACTGACAAATTGTCTGTATTTCAGTCTGGACGACTGACATTGTTGCAGATTTCTTTTTCTTGTGACCAAATAGTCTTTTGGACTTTCACGCCTAAACTAATACAAAGTCTGTTTAGAAACTTTCAATCTAAATAATCTTGAGGGGGGGGGGAATATGAGTCCTAACCAAAATTTAAAATTATGTTGCCACTACTGTAATGTGATATCATCTAAGATTAAGCAAAATTTGAAAATGCCTGTAAACCAGAGCAAGCTAGGAAGTGCTACGGTAAGTAATAATAACTCGTGATGAAGAAGATGTGAATTTGTCCCACTGAGTAATGGCAAAATCCCAAATCTAGAATATGAATGATGAGAATGATATGGGTTCCAAGCTACTACAGTACAAAGTCTGAGATCTGGGCTCGTTGGGACTTCGACTATTCTGGATTTGGGATTTTTCCAGATATAAGATCTTCAGTGTAGAAATTATAAAATTAAAAATCTGAAATAGTGATTTATGAAACAATAAAGCATTTATATCCTTAAGAAAACCAAGTTTATTTGCTTTATTAAATTTTTCTTTCAATGTAAGTTGTTTAATTTGCTTCACTTTTTATGCTAATACTTTCTCTTAATTCTATAGCTAAGCTTAATTTCTTATTCAGTTACAAAGTTCAAATCCTGCAATTGCCACATTGAGAATTCCTACTAAATTGTCAGTCAAGATATTTTCGTTCTCAGCAAACTCTGTCACTTTATTCATTATCAATTGCAGTATTTTCTGAATTTAAAAGCATATTACTATTTCCCTGTCCAGTAGTTGATTCATGATTGGTGCATTGTCATCACAATGGAAAACTTCTTTTACGCTGGTTTCATTTACTACAACTTCTCCACATTTCTTCATGAATTCTAGTAATTGGAAAATTTCGCTTTTTGTGTGTGATGTCTGAAATTCCTCAAATTCGTCATTTTAAAGTTAAGCTATCATATGCAATATCTGTTGGCGATGCATCATGGGATTGGTAACTAAAGACATGTTGTTCTGCTAAATTTTGTCTTACTTCTATGACTTGACAAAGTTAATCCTGAATTATATTAGTTTAGTTATTATTCTACTTACGATTATTCCCTGCACATGCTTAAGGGCTTATGTGAGTCCCAAACTATTAAATTCCCACATCCACTTAAGGTTCGATGCTGTCCAGGGCCGACTCTAGACATTTTGCAGCCCGGTGCAGTCTCTGTGGATCCAAAATTCTACTGCCAAGCACCTCTTTAAATTCTAAAATTTTGCTGTTGTGTCTCTGTGGCCTAACTAAGGATTTTGCCATCCCTTAATTTTGCTGCTGGGTGCTTCTCTATATTCTAAAAATTCTGTCTTCTCTAAATTCCAACGCTAGGTACAGCCACATGAGCTCTGGCACCAGTCCTGGGCTTAATAATAAATCACTTCTTCAAACAGTACTAAGTGTAATCTTTTGTCTTGTGAGAATCATTTATAAAATCTATTTTTTTGCATATGCATTTTTCTATAGAAACAAATTTCTGTTAAATTTCTCCTCATCAACACAACACATTGTAGAAGAGTTAGTTGAAGTCTCTAATCATTGCTAGGATACTGATGTAAAAGGTCACTACAGTCAAAAGTCGTTAATTCGGACACCCATAATCCGGACCTCAAAGCTACAAACTTTCTGTGCATGCGCGTAAGACCTTTACGGCTGCGAATATGCGTGCGCAGAATACGTTTACGAATGCACGTTTAATGTATAATGGACGGTATAAGCTAAGCTAAAATTATCTAATTCAGTTAATGTTGCAGATTGTGTTGTTCCTTAATCTTCGAATTGGATTCGGCTAATTATTTTTTGCAGACTGTTAGAGCAATTTTATAAAAGTAAGCTTAAACTTTCGATTATGTCAAATAGAATTTGTGATAGATATTTACTAATATGTAAAGGATCTACAATGCGAAAGTATAAGTCTATTAAACAAAAAGTGGAATTGCTGCAAAAAATGGATAAAGGCATATCCTTTGTTTATCTAAAATTTAACGTTTGTTTATCTTTAACGCCGCAGCGCGCAATGAATTGGAAGTTGATCTGTCAGCACTATCCTTATCTTCAGGGCAGATGTTTTTATTTTATTTGGCTTATAATTCCTTACTAAATGTAGTATTTCATCTCGATGCACTCCGTCTTTGATGTGATTTAAATCAAATTCCTCGTCATTATAATTTACTTCCGAAAGCGAAGAAAGTGACAGAGGTTATTGAAAACGAAAAAATTTCGATTGACAAATTAGTCGGTATTCTCGACACAGCAATTATAGGACTTGAACAGCGGAACTTTGTAACTGAACAAGAAATTATGTCTGTTTATAGAATTAAAGAGAATGTATTATCACATAAAAACCGGAGCAACTTAAACAACTTACATTGAAAGAAATGTTTAATAAAGTAAACAAATAAATATTAAGCTTTTTTTTGTAAATTTTGATACCCTTTAGATCATAATTGTTTTTTATTTCATAAATTACGGTTTCATATTTTTCATTTTATAATTTCTGCTTGCAGTCTTATCAGATTTAAATTGATGATCGATAATCCGGAATCACCGAAGTCCCAACGAGTCCGAATTAACGACATTTGACTGTATAATCTTTGGTATTCGGTTATTAATATAAAAAATAAAAGAATTTCTCAGACATCAATGTGGAGATCATTTTTCAAGCTGTAGTGTGTTGATAGTTATGGAATGATGAAAGCAAAAAATAACAAACAATGATTTTCCAGGTTCTTGTTAATGCTGAGAAGAAATTAAAGTCTAGATTTTAAATTGTTCTGGATATTGGATGTCCAGATTTCAGACTTTTTAACGCAAAAATTGTTGAGAAGCACCTAGATAAACATATATTCTTGAGATAAAACTATATTTCAAGGTGCCCCTTGGTGAAAATTGGCAACTGGCCAGCACGGCACAATTTCAAGATGCCCGTTACACAAAAACAAAATAAGAAATCAAAGAATTGCACAAACTCAGGTGCCCATGTACACATTGATCTATTTTCACTTAAAAAAACATCAAAGAATTGCACAAACTCAGCATTGCGCACTCCCTTGACTTTGTCCACGGACACATCAATATCTTTTCACTTAAAAAAAAAAAATCAAAATGATGACGTCGTATAATGTTAAAACAAAGTTACTCATCACAAAATTTGTAGCCAATCAAAGCTCAATAAACTACATTTTAAATCAAATACTATGAAATAACATAAAAAAGGAAATACATGTTATTGCATATACATATTACAAAAAGGAAAAATCGACTTACTATATTTAGAAATTTCTGTCTTCACTCTGTGGCGCAAAAAAATTCCTTAACAGCATCCAAGCACTTTCTAAAAGTATCTGAACTAGAATATGCGTACTGCTGTCACCACATAAACAAAAATAAGACTAAAAAATATCCTCCGTAGTGCCATTTCTTGCTAGAACTTTTCTTGCAACAAACCCATTCAAAGCCATCTGAACGACCTTTCCGTTTGACATTTGCATTTCTTTCGTACAAACAAGACACTGGTTGTTACGAGACTCTACCTGAATTTTGTTCATTCAGTCGGTACTCCATTAAAAGAAACGTAAAGAGAAATTTATTATTAAGTAGTACGGGCAATCCACCCAATTAATTCACAATAAAACAGGCAATCCACCTTAATGCAAAATCATGGTGCATTTTTTAAAAATTCTAAAACATAAAAAAGATACAATGTTGCAAAACCGTAAAATTTAACCTTTAAAGAAATTACATTTATATAACCGTTGAGTTGTTCACGACATCTCTTCCCACCTTTTGAATTATGGTGGGTGCAACTTAATCAAAATATAATATACTTAATAACAAGGCTAAACACAACTTGGTATAATCATAAAAAGGAAAAAACGAATTAAAACGTAAAGGTTTTACAATAGTTCTACCACATCTAGTTTTAATTATCTTATCAGGAGGTATAAAGTTAATTTCTTTACTAGCAGGAATGTTAAATTGGTTTTGTTTAGGTAAAAACAAATTCTCATCCCAAGGATACAATCGTTGCACAGGACGGATCAATTCACCTTTGCCACTCTAACATAATTATCTTGACTCTGGAATAGTTCAATAACTCGACCCAATGGCTTGTCCAATCTTTTTCTGTTGTCACTTCCCACAAGTACCACATCTAAATATATTTGTCTTCAAGTAGCTTTATGATCTCTGGACTGAATTAGGAGACTCAAATATTCGTCTCTAAATCTTTTTCTGAGATCTTGTCATAATATCTGTTTGATATCTATATCTCTTAGTGATATTGACTTCATCTATATGGTCCAAGTCTGGAACTCCCACCATTCTTATATCCTGAATATACATTGAGGGTGTTAAAGGCATTAAATCTTCAGGATCTTCAGACAAATAATTTAACAGTCTTGCATTTATTACAGCTTCCATATCGCAGAGAATGATACACAGCTCCTCATATCTCAAGCAGGCTCTTCCTAATATTCTTCTCAAAATTTTCTTAACCATCTAAATAATATGTTCCCACCAAGTTGTGGGGGGGGATTGAACTTCCATGTAATCTTCAAAATAGAACATTCTTGCATAATTTTGTTCCAATCCAGTGAAAGAAAGAGGTTGTTAGTCCCGACAAAGTTCGTACCATTGTCACTATACATAGTTTTTGGTTGTCCACATCTGGCTATGAACCTTCTGAAGCCCAACCAAAAATCGTCGGTGGAAAGTCCTTGTATCAGTTCAAGATTTATGGCCCTATAAACAGCACAGGTAAATAAAAGTATCCAACATTTCTTTCCATCCTTTAGATAAAGAAGTCCAGATATGTCTACTCCAGTTACTTCAAAAATCAGAGCATCTTGGACCCTATCTACAGGCAGTGGGGCTGGAACTGTTCCAATTTTTTTTTGCATTATATCTTTTGCATCGAATGCATTTTGCGATTACCCTTTGAACTGTTTTGCGTCCTCTTAAAATCCAAAACCGTTGACGAATATCCATTAAAACAATTTGAACTCCAGCGTGTGAAAGTACTATATGTCTTTTGAAAATTAACTATTCTACAATTTGATGAGCAGAAGGTAAAAGTATGGGACACACGAAATAATCTGTATCATCTCTTTGAAGGATTTTTGTCTTCAGTCTCATTAAACCTTCTTTATCAGTGAAAATGCAAAAAGTTTTCAACTGTTTCAAAAGTTTTAAATGTTTTTGTAGATTCATTTTGGAAAGATTCTTTCTGAACAATTAAGAAAAGCCTTTTCTCAGCTGCTTCTGTTTCCTGAACAGATAATTCTTCCTTCAGTTTGTGATCGGAATTTCTAGAAATATGAAAGAAGGGCAGAATCCAAGCTATCAGCCGAATGATTCTCTATTAAGAAAAATGATGCAAGTACCATTTTTCGTTAGGAGCAATTGAGGTAGCTAAGGCAGTTATTCCCTTTTTTCTTTCTTTAGAAATGTCTTCCAAATTTAATTTAATTTCAGAGACGGGTTAATTTTCTTCAGACTGTTTAAGCCACGGTGAACCCTCCCATTATCTGGATCTGAGCAAAACTCCAGTGGAACATCCTCTGGATGGGAAATCAGCCGGATTGTCACTTCCTGGAATATGCTTATTGTTCCTTTGATGTTAAATTTTTTATCTCCTTCTTTCGATTATTTACAAATGTTCCCCAGTTATCTTCATGCTTGATCCAGAACATAACGGTAGAGGAGTCAGTCCAACAGTACTTGATATTTCTTTCAAATCCATTGCTTCTTTCACTGTTGCAGTGAGACGAGCTTCGATCAAGCATGCTAACAATTCTAATCGAGGCATCATTATCTTTGTTAAAGGAACCACTCTACTTTTAGCTTCAATCAATTGAACTTTTACTCCTTTCTCACATTCGCTTCGTAGAAATAGAATTGCGCTATAGGGGGACTCAATTTTTCTTCCAGGACATTGCTTTGGACACGTCTTGGAATTTCGATCTCCGTCAACAGATGTAAATCTTCAAGCCATTTATTGAACTCTGGACAGGTTTCATCCCAACCAATCTTCAGGCTCCAGCTATTCTGTATTAAATGTTTCAAACGAATCGTTACTGGACACAGAATTCCTATAGGATCAAAGATGCTGTGAACTGTCGAAAGAATATATCTTCTAGTAATGGGTTTTTGCTTGAAATCAATTTTTCAAGATCACAAAACAGAACATCTTTAGTTATCCTATAATAACCCAAGAACAGGGACAAGTTTTTTTGACATTCTTCACCTGTTAGACTGGAATTTTCCCAACCTCTTAAATCGAAACAGCCCGTAGCCAGAATCTGTTTTGCTTCAAAAATGAATTTCTTAAATTCATCTTGACTAGTTACCGAAGTTATGCAGTTATCCACATAGAATGCATTCCTCAGCTTTTCTATAGTTTCAGGAAAATGGCTTTCATTTTGTCCCAAATGGCAGCTAGCAAGGAAGGGCTGCTCGTAAGTCGAAACACTACTCTTCGGTGGCGATAATTTTTTTTTTCGTTTCTTATAATCTTCCCACCATATGAATCTAAGAAAATGTTGGTCTTCTTTGGCTACAGGTATGTGTAAAAAGGCTTTTTTTATATCTGAAACTACACCAGTTTCTTTCTGACGAAATCTCATAAGTAATGGAGGAATTTTTTCGATAAGATTTGGTCCTGTTTCTAGACAGTTGTTGAGCGAAAGTGAGTTCTAACTTCTACACGAAGCATTAAATACAGGGCGTACCTTCGTAGTAGAATTTCCTTTAAAAATACCTCTATAGGGCAAATAATGACAAGGATTTCCCAATTCACTATCTGGTACTTCTTCCTGTAACCATTCCTTAAATACAGCTTCATAGTCGTCATATTTTCCTTCTTTAAGAAGTTTCTGAGTAGTAGTTATGCATCTTTTTTCAGCTATATCTTTGTTTTCACTTAACGTCTCTAACCAAGGTAATTTGATGATGTAACGGCCATTTTCATCTCTGAACGTTTTTTCGAAAATGCTGAAGAATGGACTATTCCGTTTCTTCTTTAGTTCTTGTTTCAATAGGATCCTTTATACCTATAGTATCTAATAGCCACAGAAAAATTTTTAACCAGTAAAGATGTCACTAAGTGGGGTGAACTTTTGTCAAACCATTCTTCGGACATGTTTCCCATGATAACCCCTCCTAAATAAGTTTCGCATGCAATCAAATTGGATTTCAATGTACATGTTCTTCCTGTTAGTATATTACCATAATAATCTGCACCTATTAACAGGACAACCTTCTCCATAGTCAGTGAGACAAATTTGATTTTCTCTTAACTTTTCCTTATAAAGGTCTCTTCTCAACCGAGGAATGTTGCCACAAATGATCTGCTGCTCCAGAACCTCTATGTTATGGGAGAAGTCCCCTTTCAAAGATATCAGGTTAATGTCATGAACGTAATGCTCCCTTTTCTCAGTTGTAATTTCCCCAAATAGAGAGTGAATTAAGATTCTCTTTTCTGTAGGCTTCAAACCTAGTTTCTTCTTAGCTGTTTCTTTAAGAATGTAAAAATGTTGTGAGCCAGTGTCAATGAGTACATGTACTTGTAGCTCTTTCCCTTTAGTCTTCAGTTTCACTTGTAACGTTTGAAGCAATATTTCATCAGAAGTGCGTTAGACAAATTAACATCAGATGACAACGTCTTCTCAAGTTCATGTACGTCACCTTTCATCTGATTTCCAGGGAGTTCTGGGCACATCAAAATCGAATGTTTTTTACTGCAAAGAACATATTTGATGTTGGACTTGCAAAATTTAGAACGATTTCCAACTTTTAAACAGAAAAAACAGGCCTTTTTTTTTTTTAATTTCTTGTTTTTCTTGAAAATTGAGTTTACGTGCAGAAAAGCAGTCTTTACTTTCGTGCAATTTGTCACAAAATATACAAACATTTTTTCTTTTATTCTCTGTTGTTCCCGCAAAAAAATCTGCTGCCGTCGCTGGATTACTAGGAACAGAATGCTGTATTCTTTCCTTCTGAAATTTGTGTTTTTTACTAACAAATCCCTTTGCTAAATGAATATATTCTTCCCCTTCAACTTCAGCTTTCAGGAACAATAATAATTTTTTAAATTTCTCCCCATAAACATTTTCTTCAGAAGAATAAAATTTGGTGTTAACTATAGGGTTTCTTAACCAAACTCTAAAAATGTCTTCCGCAATACACCATTCTACAAGAAAAAAAAGTATAACTAAATATGTTAAGCTTAAGGACTCCGCTCTTAGATGTGATTCTAATTTATCATATCTATGTGTCTAATTTATGGACATGTCTAATTTTCTTTTTTCTTCGGTAACATTTTTTACAACAAGATTTAAAAGTTTGCGTATATAAAATTCAATTAGTAATTCCTCCCTGCTGAATCTTGATTTTAAATATGTAATAGCTTTATCATAATTTTCGCATGTCGGTGGGTAACTATCAACAATATCGCGAGCTCTAGAGCCTTCAGTCATACATTGAATTAAATATTGAAATTTATCTTCTTTCGCAATATTTTCATCATCATGTATTCTTTTGAATTGGCTCCAAAAGGTGAACCAATCTTTGATTTCCCCATCAAATTTCAAAAGTTTGATCTCCGGTAACTTTAACTTTCATTTTTGAACGGGCAAAGAATCAACAGAACTTTCGGTTTTAGAAATTCTATTTAAATGCATTTCTACGTTTATTTCCACCTTTACGAAATTTTCATTATATTCTTCCATTATCGCTTACTCGTTCTGATACATTTTATCGTCTTTATCTTCTAATAATAAAGAGCATATTTCCTGATCTATTTCAGTTAGCTGATAATAAATTCTATGTAAATTAGCAAAGGTAGATCTAATGCTCTCTTCTTTAACATTTTCTGCCTTTAATAAGTCATTCAAACCATTAAATTTCCAGAAATGAATGTAATCAAAGACTGAGTATTGACGTACAAGACGCATTCCTTTTTTTTTTTTTTTTTTTTTTTTTGTGTGTGTGTGTGTGTGTGTGTGTGTCTTATACGCCACTAAATACGGTATGTAATGATTTTGAATGCGCAGTCGAACGCTGGAGTTCTTAACAGCTTTCAATGTCTGTCATGGTTATGGCATATATATGAAGGCAACAAAACTGAATTTCAACAAATCACCAATCTTTATTTTCAGACATATCCAATTACTTGGGCAGACACTTATTCAATCATAATTAAATATGATAAATTTCTATATATGTTGGTTTTTAACAAGAAATGATGCAGGCATTTTTAAAGAAGCGAAGCAGGGAGATATTAGCAATGTAGAAGCTAGCAGAATAATGATGTAGTTATTGTGCCAAGAATATTTATACCAAGTCTGAGTTATAAGTAGAGCTAATCTGTGATTGGTTAATATTAGTTTTAGTTGCGCTTTTCCAGCAGCGTCACATAATACAGAAAGATCTCGAATTTGGGAGAACAGATGAATTTAGGGAGAGAGCATTAAATTTAGAATGTTAATTTTGAGATTGCCAATTATTTTTAAAGCAACTATCCTGTTTTGTTTTATCTTGTATACATATATTTATATACCTGTCTAGGAAATTCAACAAATGGCTTATAAATGCACAATTTTCCTGTACTCTTAATTTTTTTAGCCCTTTTTAAAAGGGCATAAAAGCTATTTTTATCACTACTGAGTTCAAGATGATTACTATGGGATCTAAAATCCGGACCTCAAAGTCACCACCAACTTTTTTTTCCGTATGCTTTACTCATGTGCATTTGATTTTCCTCCTCCACTCATAAAACATGTGGAGAGTCCCGATTCCTAGTTTCACTTTGGCACTAAATAAAATACCTCATTATTGAAGAAACAATCATTTTATCATAAATTTGTATAATCAATAATTTGGCTTCGTTGGTACCTATCTGGTTGGCATACACCTCAAACAGAAACAATCTACATAGATGCATCATTAATTTACACCTACTAATATTTTATATTCCTGAAGCCAACCTGGCAAATCATTATTTATTTATTCAGGACTCAGATAAGCCTTAAGCATGTGCTAGAAATAGACATAAGTATAATAAATAACTAATACAATTCAAGCTTAATTGTCTCAATGAGAGATGGAAGCAAGATAGAATTTAGCGGAACAACTTGTCATTAGTCACCAATCTTATGATACATAGCCAAATATGTATAGTGAACAATAGCTAAATTTTCTGATGATAGTCGCAAATTTTAAAGCTTTTCGGATATTGCAAACCAAAGGTAAAATTTTCCAATCTATGGATTTTGTAAAGAAATGTGGAGAAGCGGTAATAAATGAAGATGAGACAAAAGCAGTTTTTCATTGTGATGACAATGCTCCTCAATCATCAATCAATTAAGACACAATAACATGCCGAATAAATACTAATTCAGAAGTCAAACACCAAAAATCAGCGTTATATTTTCAAAATTTTCGCAGGAATTGTTCCGATGGCTTTTCCGAACCACCATCCTCAGCTGCAAAACTGCAAATGAACAAGATAGGAAATAATGACTAGATATAAATAATGACTGGACAGGAATAAGCAAGTGATGCCATCTGTTGATGAAACCAGAACTAAAACATAATTTCTTTTAAGGCCGAAGGCAAAGATGGATTGGAATTAGGATCGTTAACTAGAACAGAAAGATTTTTTGAATGTGAAATGCCTCTAGAAAACCCAATTCTCCAATGGAAGATGTTTTTTGAATAATTTTGGCAGCAGAAAAATTGAAAGTGTGATTTTCGGACCAACAATGTTGAGCAACAGAAGACTTCTGTGTTTCCTTTTTTCTAACATATGCCTCATGTTCCTTGACATGAAATTTTAAGGCTTTCTTAGTTTGGCCAATGTAAATTAAACCACACTGGCAAGGAATCCTATAAATACCCCAGGAATTCATATCCGGAATGGGGTCCTTGAGTATGGAACTTGTAATTTTATTGATGGGAGAATACACAACCCGAAAATTAAATTTCTGCAAAATATGTGCAACTTTATAGCTAATTGATAGAAAGAAGGAAATGACAACAGAATAATTATAATCTCCTAAAACAAGAGTGTGCCTTTTAGTGTGTTGAGATGAGAATTTTTTAACTGCTTGATTAATAATGTTGGGTGAAAAGCCCCTGTCAATAGCTATTGCTTTTAAATAATTTAGTTCTTCATCAAGAGCTTGTTTGGAGGAGCAAACTTGAAGAGCACGGAAAACATAGGAATAAAATGAAGCTAACTTTTGTTTAGTCGGATGACATGATTTAAAGTGTGGTGGAAGGCAAACCGATGAAGGTTTATGGTAAACCGTAGTACTGAAGTTGGATGTGTTACGTGTGACCAGAATGTTGAGAAACGGAAGAGAATTGTATGTCTCAAATTTAAAAGTGAACTAGATAGCAGGATCAATAGAATTCATTGTTGAAAGAACTTTATTTAAATCATCTTTATTACCTTCAAACAGGGTAAAAGTATCGTCTACATAGCAGAACCATGCCAGGAAGTTTAAAGTTTCAAACAATTTTGATTCATAATAATGCATGTAGATATCAGTCAGAATGGGACTGAGGGGGCTTCCCATGGCTAATCCCTCAGTTTGCTTGTAATGTTTATTTTGGAAAACAAAATGTGTTTTTTCTTTGTTTGAGTTGAGTGAGAGAAATTAGCTCATCAATTTTGATGCAAGAGAAATGAAATTCGCGAAGTCTGCTTTCTAGACATCTTAATGCACCTCCACTGGAACATTGGTGAATAATGATTTTACATCAAAAGAAACCATTAGTAAGTAAATTTCTAGTAGTAATGTTTTTAAACTTTTTTACAAACTCTATTGAATTTTTTATGGTGTAAATGTTATTGTCTAATAGAGTTGAAAATGTAGGAACTAAATATTTAGCTAATGGATATAAGACAGTACCTAAATTTGATACAATAGGGTGGAAAGGAATACCACTTTTATGAATTTTGGGAAGAGCATATAATCTGGCACAATTCGCAATAGATGGGATAAGCGAATGTTTTAAGTTGCTTGAAATGATTTGTAAAGACTTGATCACAGTTTTTATTTTTGACAAGTCTGAAGGTGAAGGATCTTTAGGGATCGGATTATATGGTCCTTCGTTTAAGAGTTTAGTGACACCATCGAAGTAAGTGTTTTTATCCATGACGACTATCTGGCCACCTTTGTCGGCCTTTGAAATCATAATATTCGGGTTAGAATGAATTTCATGCATTGTAGCTCTTTCTCTCGCAGTTAGATTTTGTTTCAAAGGTTTATTATTGAATTTCACATTATGAGCGATAAGATGCCTAATAATTTCTTTCTATGAATCTGAAACTTTACTGAACTTGAAAGCTTTTTCAATAATAGCCAAAATCTTTGGAATCGAGGGTTTACAGGTTTGTGAAAAGTTTAAATTATATTTTAGAATCCTCTCTTGTTCTTCTGAAAGACTAAAATTAGAAATATTAACTATTAGTTTGATGTTTACAATGGGAAGATTTTTTGAATTACGTGAACTGGAAGACTATAAACGAATTTTTTCGAATTTAACTGCAAGAGTGTTTTTATGACGGTTAACTGCATTCTCCATTCTAGAAGGGCAGTGAATTTTGGATATGAATTAGAGAGTTCCAGATGAAGCTTATAGAGCTGATGTTCAGTTTTGGACAATTGTTGACATGTATCCCTTATGATGGACCGAAGTAAGGCAAGCTTGCAGTTTAACAGAATTCTTGAAACGCGACTGGAAGGTTTTTGATTAGATTTGATTTGAATGAAATTGGGGATAAATTTTTTACATTTACACTTAAGTAAAAAGTCAAGATGATTCAGGAATTTTTGTCATTTCAGGCGTAACTTAGTAAAACGATTAACGGATGAAGGCATGATAAACTTTTAGTGTTTTGAAGGTAATAAAGATGATTTAAATAAAGTTATTTCAACAATGAATTCTATTGATCCTGCTATTCAGTTCACTTTTGAACTTAAGAATTGCAATTCTCTTCCGTTTCTCGAGATTCTGGTCACATGTAACACATCCAACTTCAGTACTACGGTTTACCGTAAACCTTCATCGGTTTGCCTTCCACCACACTTGATTAATCAAATCAAGTCCTCCGACTAAACAAAAAGATAAAATTCATTTAAATCATGTCAAATTTAAAATCAGATCATGTCATCCGACTAAACAAAAGTTAGCTTCATGTTATTCCTATGTTTTCCGTGCTCTTCAAGTTTGCTCCTCCAAACTAGCCTTTGATGAAGAACTAAATTATTTAAAAGCAATAGCTATTGACAGGGGCTTTTCACCCAACATTATTAATCAAGCAGTTAAAAAATTCGCATCTCAACACACTAAAAGGCACACTTTTGTTTTAAGAGATTAATAAATATTCTGTTGTCATTCCCTTCTTTCCATCAATTAGCTATAAAGTTGCACATATTTTACAAAAATTTAACTTTCGGGTTGTGTATTCTCCCATCAATAAAATTACAAGTTCCATACTCAAGGACCCGATTCCGGATATGAATTCCTGGGGTATTTATAGGATTCCTTGCCAGTGTCATTTAATTTACATTGGCCAAACTAAGAGAGCCTTAAAATTTCGTGTCAAGGAACATGAGGCATATGTTAGAAAAAAGGAAACACAGAAGTCTTCTGTTGCTCAACATTGTTGGTCCGAAAATCACAATTTCAATTTTTCTGCTGCTAAAATTATTCAAAAAACATCTTCCATTGGAGAATTGAATTTTCTAGAGGCATTTCACATTAAAAAAAAAAATCTTTCTGTTCTAGTTAACGATCCTAATTCCAATCCGTCTTTGCCTTCGGCCTTTAAAGAAATTATGTTTTAGTTCTGGTTTCATCAACAGATGGCACCACTTGCTTATTCCTCTCCATGCTTTCTTATCTTATCTAGTCATTATTTCCTATCTTGTTCATTTGCAGTTTGCAGCTGTGGATGGTGGTTCGGTAAAACCATCGAAACTAATCCTTCGAAAATTTTGAAAATATAATGCAGATTTTTGTTGTTTGACTTCTGAATTAGCATCAATCAATTAATGGATGGCGAAATCTGTTGTATGATTCTAGATGTAGAAAATACCGCTATCAGTTGTGAAGAAAGTGACTGAGAGGTTACTGAAAACGAAAAAAATTTGATTGACAAGTTAGTCAGAATTCTCGACTCAGTTACAGGACTTCAACAGTGTAACTGAACAAGAAACTGTGTCTGTGTACAGAATTAAAGAGAAAGTATTAGCACAAAAAGTGAAGCAGCTTAAACAACTTACAATGAAAGAAATGTTTAATAAATTAAACAAATTAATATTAAGCTTTTTTGTAAATTTTGATACCCTTTAGATCATAATTTCATATTTCGAATTTTATAACTTCTACATGCCATCTTAGTAGTTTTAAACTGGCAATCTAATATTCGGATGCGCAGAAAATCCCAAATTTGGGATTGGGGGAGTCCCGACAAGTCCAGATCTTTGACTTTGTACTGTAGTAGCTTGGAACCCATACCATCCTCATGCTTCCATCTTATTGTTATTAATCAGTGGGACAAATTCACATCTTCAGAGTTATTATTATTTACTGTAGCACTTCATAGCTTGCTCTGGTTTACAGACATTTTCAAATTTTGCTTAATCTTAGATGCTACCACATTACAGTAGTTAGCAACATGATTTTAATTCTTGGTTAGGACTCGTGTTTTTTCTCCCCGTCAAAGATTATTTGCTATTTAGTTGAAAGTTTCTAAACAGACTTTTTATTAGTTTAGGCATGAAAGCCCAAAGGACTATTTGGTCGCAAGAAAAAGAAATCTGCAACACTGTCAGTCTTCCAGATTTCTTTGCTCTTGATGAAGACAGGCTGTACCTGTTTGCCCTCAAAATCTGTTCAGATCTTGACTCAAATCTGTGCCAAACTCAATGTTATTGTGTTACTAATTTTATCTTTCACGTGGTGTGTTTCTCTTCTACTTTTATCTCACTTTGTTGTAATATCAGAATTTTCATAATGTCAGGCATTCTATGTATTTTGAAATAGCCATGCATTGTAGTTTCATTTGAAATTTTCTCTTTTTATAATGTACTAATGTTTTTAATAAATTTTCCTGAAATTGTAATTCAGAACAACTTACTGCAGTAACTTCTCGATTTACTAAAACACGATTTACATAAATTTGCAGTTATATAAGTGTGTAAGAGCTGTAGCATGCGAACCAAAACCTACTACCGTATTTGACGGTATATAAGACGCACTTTTTTTCCTAAATTTGGTCTCAAAAAAGTTACCTGCATCTTACACGTGAAGGACACAGTCTTATATGTAAAGGTAATTGCATTCAATAATTGTTTATTTGGCTTTTACAAAACGTGAGAACTAAAAGAAACCACGCTATTGAAACTTTTTTCCCTTGTGTGTGGCCGTCTAAATAAGGGTGCGTCTTATATGCCGTCAAATACAGTAATTAGAAATAAGGCCTTTGTAACAATTCCTCCTTTTCTCGACCCATACTTCCATTCAAACAATACAGTCAAAAGTCGTTAATTCGGACACCCATAATCCGGAATGATCTATAAACCTGACCTCAAAGCTACAAACTTTCTGCGCATGCAGGCATTTACGAGTGCGTTTAAGACCTTTACGACTGCGAATATGTGTGCGCATGTGCGTTTAATGTGTAACGGACGGTATAAGCTAAGCTAAAATTATCTAATACAGTTAATGTTGCAGATTGCGTTGTTCCTTAATCTTCGAATTGGATCCGGCTTATTATTTTTTACAGACTGTTAGAGCAATTTTATAAAAGTAAGCTTGAACTTTCGATTATGTCAAATAGAATTTTCGATATATATTTACTAATATGTAAAGGATCTACAAAGCGAAAGTATGTTTTGAAATCCGAAATCTGTTTATCAATTTCACACCGCGGCCCGCAATGAATTGGAAGTTAATCTGTCAGCACTATCCTTATCTTCAGGGCAGATGTTTTTATTTTATTTGGCTTATAATTCCTTACTAAATGTAGTACTTCATCTCGATGTACTCTGTCTTTGATATGATTTAAATCAAGTTCCTCGTCACTATAATTTGCTTCCGATAGTGAAGAAAGTGACCCAGAGGTTATTGAAAACGAAAAAATTTTGATTGACAAATTAGTCGGTATTCTCAACACAGCAATTGTAGGACTTGAACAGCGGAACTTTGTAACTAAACAAGAAATTATGTCTGTTTGATAGAATTAAAGAGAAAGTATTATCACATGAAACGAAGCAACTTAAACAACTTACATTGAAAGAAATGTTTAATAAAGTAAACAAATAAATATTAAGCTTTTTCTTTTTGTAAATTTTGATACCCTTTAGATCATAATTGTTTTTTATTTCATAAATTACGGTTTCATATTTTTAATTTTGTAATTTCTGCATACCATCTTACCAAATTTAAACTGATGATCTATAATCCGGAATCACCGAAGTTCCGACGAGTCCGGATTAACGACTTTTGACTGTATTTGTCTGTTAATATATACATACATATTTCTGATAATAGTAAATGTTGCAGTTTTTTTTCACTTTACAATATTGCAGTTTTTTTCACTTCCAAAAGTTACAATTAAGCAGTCTGTTTCATTTGACCTGTATAAAGTTTAAGTTATTTAAAGGTTTATTTAATGCATTACTTACATAAATTTTGGGGTGGGTTACAGAATACCGGTCTCTTAAACACAACATCAAGGTTGTTTTAATGGCCTTAGTATTTTTTAAAAACATTTTTATTCTTTTATTATAGAATTGTAAGTTAATGCATTGGATTACCGGGAAAGTGCTACTTGAGCATAGCATTGATGTGCATTTTGTTCAAAAATAAAATTCAGTTATTGCACAAACTAAGCATCATTTACTTGAATGGTCTGCTGTCTTTTTCTCATTACTGTAGAACTAAAAAGGAAAGGCCAAAAGTAAGAGACTTAGCTTTGTTGACATGTTCTCCAAAGATGCAATTGGGAATAGTTTTCTGTGGGAGAAATGAGCAGTACAGCTAGGGTTAAATAAAGTATTTTTGGAATAATGAAAAATTAAATTATAGCATTGATATCTGAAACCAAATCAGTATTGATTCTCTTTGAAAGAGGTAGATAATCCTGCTATGATTTAATTAGATTAAAGATTAAAAAACCCCAAAACTGATAAATCGGCATTCACTGTTTTATTTCAAGCACACACGTATTATAAAAATGCGTGCTCTTCTAAATTAAGGAATTAACATTATAATATTTACATATAAGAATAAGATATGTTTTGGAAATGTCTTCCAAATTTTTATTAGAGTTGTTTGAAATATCAAACTTTATTTTACTATTTGCTTTCCTACAAACTAAAGCATGAAAAATATTTTTTTCATTCTTTCTTTCTAATAGTGCCTCCAGATTTGTGCCTATTGGGTTGTGTTTTTTGTATTGAAGATTATGATAAGTCAGTGGAAAGTGATAAATTATCCATGTGGAAAAAGGTGAGTTTTTCAGGTACTTATACATTAACATAACCTTATATATTAACATAACCTTTGTAGCATGATTTAGTTTTTTTTTTTTTTTTTTTAATGCAAATTAAAAGGTTAAAAACTACTTATCTGGGGCAAGTTAGCGATTTTCGCGATATTTTTAAAAGCATTCCCAAATTATCAGCATTTATCGAAATTGACAAACATTGTCAGCATAGCAGAAGAAAACACATTTTGAAAATTTAAAATATAAATTTTAATTATCAAATACGAATTAAATGATGCATCAAAAATACATATGTTATGATATTCTTCTCTTAGTACTGTTCTCCCCATGTGCAGTGCAATCTGTTTTTGCTTTAAAAAATGTCAGAGTTTCACAAACTCAGAGTTGTACACTGGTTATCTGCTAAATGCATCTCATCATTGTTCCTTTTAGTGATTTTTGTGGTAAAAGTGTATTCCTGCAGAAATTTTACCATAATTTTTCCCATCATTAGTAAATTCCACCAGCAATATTTGAAAATTTAATTAATCTAAAAATATCACAATTCATCTATAAAAACTGTTGGAAATTAAACAACAAAAAGAATGCATACAAAAATGGCTTAAGTTGCTTGGTTGCATTTTTTTATCATTATTTCCCACAAAAACAATTTAAATAATAACAAATATATATATATATATATAAATCTGAAAGCCTTCAGATTTAATTTAGATTTAAAATTTAGTTAAAAATCTAAAAATATCACAATTTATCTATAAAAACTGTTGGAAATTAAACAACAAAAAGAATAAAAATGGCTATGTTGCGTGGTTGCATTTTTTATCATCATTTCCCACAAAAACAATTTAAATAATAACAAATATATATATATAAATCTGAAGGCTTTCAGATTTTATTTAATTTAGATTTAAAATTTAGTTAAAAATCTAAAAATATCACAATTTATCTATAAAAACTGTTGGAAATTAAACAACAAAAAGAATGCATACAAAAATGGCTATGTTGCTTGGTTGCATCTTTTATCATCATTTCCCACAAAAACATTTTAAATAATAACAAATATATATATATATATATATCTGAAGGCATTCAGATTTTACATTACGCCCAAAGGGGCACTTTTTAACGTTTTGTGCGTTACGTTTATTAAATTCGTGCTTAAAGGGTAAAAAACAGCAATATCGCAAAATAATTTTAGACCATATCTTTAGAATTTCTAATACACAGTCTCGCACGCTGGAGATAAAAAATTTTTTTTTTTCCTCTTATGGTGTTGCCATTGTTCGCTTGGAAATCATTGAGTTTGTTAATCAAAAATTCGTTAAAGTTTTACAAAATACGAAAGGGATAATAAAACAAATTCCAAATTTGGGCTTGCAGATGCACATATTTGGGTGGAAACATATGTTATTTAAAATTTGATGGCTCTAGGTATCATTGTTTTATCACAATGCGAGAAACATATATACATTGTTGCAGAGTCTTCATTATTTAATTTCTTTAAATATAATACAGTGCTCTAATATTTGTTGGCAAAAATTTGAAAAGTGAACTGACATTTATAGTGAACCAATGCAAAATGCCAAAATGAAATTAATAGTCCTGAGCAAATTGCATCTTTGGACTAAAAATGTTAATATTTAGTAATTTCAAGTAGTCTTGTTGTGGGAACTGGTACATTAATAGTTATGCTGCTCTTCAAGTTATCACTAACATGTCTTCCTAAACACATAAATTCTGTGCTAAATAAATTTGAAATTGTTCAGATTTTAACAATTGCCCAAAAGAGCTGTTTTAAAGTTTAATATGGTTTATCAGTAGAAATTATCAACAGATATGGCCCAGGTGGAATACTGAAACATTTTATAGGCTATTACATGAATGTGTGTTTAACATGAGAACAGAATATTTTATATCTTCTGTGTATTTGAAAAGTGAAAAAATATGTAATGAAATTCTATGAAAATAATTTAATATGTTTTAATTAGATATGTCATCAGTTTGCATTTTTATTTAAATCAGATTAAAAAATAAAAATAAATAATATTCACAAGAAGAGTTGCATTTGTTGCTATTAAACAGTTGTTTGTTAATTAGAAACAGATAAATTAAATATGAAAAAATAATATCTTACATTTTTGCAAATGGCAACAGAATCCAAAAAAAAGTCGAACAATGCAAAATTGCATTTCGAGAGAATAATAGCCCTTTTGGGCTTTAAAAAAAAAATATGGTTGGAATTAGGAACTTAAATATTAAAGGTATTAAAAACAGTTACCAAAAATAAGTCAACACTGCCTTTCAGAATTATGTGAAACTTAATTTTAAGCTAACCCTGAATTGAATTATTGGAAACTGACTGCTTGAACTCTGATTTATGATCCTATTATGTATAGGTTGAAAGAAATTGAAGAGAGAATTTGGAAATTCCAAACTGAAATAATAACTACAAAGCGAACACATGAAAGCTCTTTAAATATTGTTAAATTATGGAGTTTATTTCCTGTGATGTATATAACTTAACAATTAAATCGGTATAGGCAGAACAACTACACATACAAATAATTGTATGTTTTTTATGCTTCTACCTTTTTTTAATTGCTAGTATAATTTTATTTTATGTAGTGAAAAATTCATTTATACTTTTTTGAGTATTTTTCTGTAGAGTGAATAATTTCCCTAATGTAATAAAACAATTTATTTCAGATCATACAACATCATGGAGGTGAAGTAGAAAATGCATATAGCAGCAAATGTACCCATGTGTTGTGTGAGAATCAAAGGAATTCTGTTGTGCAACAGGTTTGACTCTATTGTACATTTTTAAAGTGATATTTATGTGTTTATTGATTCCCTTTCCCATTGCTTACTGTAATATATTGTTGGTCTTTAAAACTACAGCATTGCAAAAGATAGGAGCTATCAAAACAATATTTATTATACAGGTAACTTATGGTGTAAGTATACAATAATTACAGTACAGCTTGATTTGACCTTCATCATATAAAGAAATCGGTATCTGTAGTTGCTGTATCTGCAATAACTGCCAATACACAGCCTGAAGGATGAAGCATTGGATATATATTTGGAGTATGGCATTCTATATAGTATAGTTACTCATTTTTACTAAATTTCACACTTTTACCAAATCTGCAGGTCTTTGTACAGGGTTCATACGGTTCTTAAGAGTTCTTAAAAGTCCTTAGATTTTTTGGAATCGATTTTTGGTCCTTAAAAGTCTTTAATTTTGGCCAAAATCAGCAGAAGGTCCTTAATTTTAATCATCTGATATTTCTGTCTGTTTTTTCAGCTGCCATTTTGAGTGTGAATTAGCACTTTGGAGGAATACATTTGGCGATTCGCTGCCGTATATGTGGTTATCTTTTGAATGGGTTCATGAGTTTTAATTTGTTTCTATTTCTAATATAAATTGAGTATGCCATGATTTTCTAAGCAAGAAGAGAAACATAAGCATTTTGAAATTCGTTTTCTCTAATAAAGAGCTCTTAAACAACTTTTCGCTTTTGGGGATGTGAATTCTTTTATTAAACGGTTCTAAATTTGGCGACGTTTCAATATTTTGGCGATTTTCAGATTAGTTTCTATAGAAACTTTTTAATTCCGAGATCTGAGAATTTTTCGACGATTTTTTTTAAAACATCATAGCATTGATAAATTTCATTAAAATAATGGTAATTATATTGAAATTATATTTAAAAAATAACATTAAAATAAACAAAAATATTTTTCACTGTCATATTATAAAGTTTCAGTTTGGCAACTTATTATACACTATTTTGAATCTGAAAAATAAACAAGGTATAATGCCATAAAGCACAATTTACGAAACAGCTCTTAGCAAAACCATTCTATTTTTGCTATTGACATAAGCAATTTAGATAACACTTTTAAGTGTTGTTTTGAAGCTTTTTCTGAAAAAAAGATATGTGGATTTGTTCCAACAATCAAGAATACTCAGATTATTGAGGAATTGAAAAGCAGGAAAATTGAGGTCAGTGACACATTTTGCGAGGAAAGTGAAATTGATTTATTGATAGGCACAGATGTTTACTTTGTCTAACTTTAACGTTTGTTTATCTAAACTTTGCTTATCTTTAACACCGCTGCACGCAATGAATTGGAAGTTGATTTGTCAGCACTATCCTTATCTTCAGGGCAGATGTTTTTATTTTATTTGGCTTATAATTCCTTAGTAAATGTAGTATTTCATCTCGATGTACTCCATCTTTGATGTGATTTAAATCATATTCCTCGTCATCATAATTTGCTTCTGATAGTGAAGAAAGTGACACAGAGGTTATTGAAAACGAAAAAATTTTGATTGACTAATTAGTCGGTATTCTCGACACAGCAATTATAGGACTTGAACAGCGGAACTTTGTAACTGAAAAAGACATTATATCTGTTTATAGAATTAAAGAGAAAGTATTATCACATAAAACGAAGCAACTTAAACAACTTACGTTGAAAGAAATGTTTAATAAAGTAAACAAATAAATATTAAGCTTTTTTTTTTTTCTGTAAATTTTGATACCCTTTAGATCATAATTGTTCTTTATTTCATAAATTACGGTTTCATATTTTTAATTTTATAATTTCTGCATGCCATCTTACCAGATTTAAACTGATGATCTATAATCCGGAAAAATCAATAATCCTGGATCGCCGAAGTCCTGACGAGTTCGGATTAACGACTTTTGACTGTATAAAACATTCTGGGGACACACCTCTTTTAGGAATATTGTGGAATTTAGACAGTGATACTTTAAGGTGTAACATAAATGTAAATATGATAACTTGTGATATTAAGGTAATTAAGAGACTGATTCTGTTTATTTTACAATCAAATTTTGATCTAATTGGAATACTTGCACCAATAACTTTGCTTCCAAAACTTTTGTTACAAGAAACATGGAAGTTGGAATTTTTTTGGGACGAGGTATTGCCTCATGATTTTGTAAGTAAATTTTTTGTGTGGTTATCTGATATACTTTTGTTGAAAAATGTGGCAATACCCCGATTCATTAGAACCTTTGCAACAGTTGAATTGCATGTATTTGTCGATGCCTGCAAATATGCTTATGCAGGATGTATTTTCTCAAGAAGTGTTGATTCGTGTAGCGTAAAAATTACTCTCTTAAGAGCAAAATTTAGAGTAGCTCCTATTAAGAATTTGACGATTCCTAGTTTGGAATTAATGTCTGTAAAGCTCTTAATGATTTTGATATAAATGTAACTTTATGGTGTGATTCCACAGTCCCATTATGGTGGATAAAAAATCTTCGTAATTGGTCGAACTTTGTAAGCAATTGTGTTAAAGAAATTACTAAGTTGACAAAACCTGAATCATGGAGGCATGTGCCTGGTAATATGAACCCAGCAGATGTGTTATCTCGTGGTTGCTCTGCTAAACAAATGATTAACTCAGAGTGGTTTAAGGGACCTCTTTGGCTAAGAGAAATCCCTGAATTTTGGCCTACCAATATTGTTTGTCAGCCGAACGAAGCTGATTTGGAAAAAAGGAAGGTAAAAGTTATTAATGTTAACTTTTCAGAGGATACCACTCCTTGGTATGCAGAAAGAGTTTCTGATTATGAGAAAATGATTCTTGTAACCGGTTGGGTGTTACGTTTTATTTCTAACTGTAGGAAGAATTCAAATTTGTGTAAAGAATCTAAACTAACTGTTGCTGAAATCATAAATTCTGAAAAAGTTTTGATTTGGTTGGTTCAAAGCTCAAATTTCCCTGACATTGGAGCTCTTAACCTACTTGATGATGAAAAAATTCTAAGAGTTAAAACTAGAATATTGGAACGCAAAGACAATTCTGAATTTTTAACACCAATTTTGTTACCGAGTAAATGTATCTTTACTACATTGTTAATTGAGTCAGTTCATAAGAGACATTGTCATGCTGGAACTCAAATGCTTCAATCTATTTTAAGAGAAAGATTCTGGATACTAAAACAACATAAAACTGTGCGTAACGTGTTAAAAGGGTGTGTCAACGATATAAAGCGAAACCGATGTCTTGTGAAGTGACTCCTCTTCCTGAAGATCGCGTAGGAGATTATAGGGCTTTTGAAATTTTGGGAGTAGATTTAGCTGGCCCATTGTTTTTGAAAGACGGTAAGAAGGTTTGGATGGCACTCTTCACATGCACTGTGTACAGGGCAATCCATCTAGAACTGGTGACTTCATTATCAACAGAATCTTTTCTTTTGGCTTTAAGACGATTCATAGCCAGACGGGGCAGACCACGAACCATTTATTCTGACAATGGGACTAACTTCCGAGGAACTTATAACGAAATGTCTAAACTTAACTGGGACATAATAGAGAATGAGGCAAAAATAAAGAGAATAAATAGTATGGAAATTCAATCCACCAACATCCTCCTGGTGGGGAGGTTGGTGGGAACGGCTAGTTCGCATGGTTAAAGAGCTTTTAAGACGTTTTTTGGGAAAATCGGTTTTATCTTATGAAGAACTGGAAACCTTAATTTGTGATTGTGAGTCGGTAATTAATTCTCGACCTTTAACATATATTTTGGAGAACTCTGAAGAGGCTATCTCTTTAACTCCGTCAATGTTTTTAATTGAAAATTGTACTTCGAATGTAGCAGATATAGATAAAATTGACTCTCAGCATTTTTTGAGAAGAATTAAATACCGCACAAAACTTCTTAAAAATTTAAGGAATCGTTTCCGAAAAGAATATTTGGGGCAATTAATAATGAAACAACCACAAAATAAAGTAACCCGGTTGCCTAAAATTGGGGAGATAGTCTTAATAGGCGATGATTTCAAAAAACGCTTGTATTGGCCTTTGAGTAAAATTATAGAAAAAATCCCTTGTCAGGATGGCAAAGTTCGAACAGTTAAACTAAAAACTTAGAATGAGATTTTCATAAGGCCCATTCAGCGTATTTATCCACTAGAGATACAAATAGATGAAAATTATTTAGTTGAAGAGCCTTTCTTATCATCGTAGAGAAAAACGATCAGACTGACATAGAGCATATAAAACAGAAATTTACATCGTCAGGACGGATTGTTAAGAAGCCTAATGTACTAGACCTTTTTAATAGGATAACATATGTTTTTGAGTCGTTTGCCACTGACTCAAAAAGGGGGGAGGATGTTGCATAATCTAGAAAATATTGTTAAGAATTTTATTATTACTATTTTTATTATTATTGTCTATTTTTCAAAAGTGTGTTTTTGTTTTATTATTGTGTGAAGTTTGTAACTATATGCCTTTTCTTGTGTGGCAACAATGCTTCTGTAATTCTTCGATTTGTACTTTTATGTGTGCCAAGTTTGATGGCGTAATGGTCTGGGGAGAGTGTCGATTGATTGTGTAGATGAAACATGTTGTTTCAGAATGTTATTTCTTTAAAATATGTAAAATACATGTTATTTAGTTTCAACAATCTTGTTTATCATTTTAACGTATGCCGTTGGACATAAAATCTGCCTGCTATTTACTAAACCTCTAGACCGATCAAGTATGTGACAAAATGAGACATAAAAAAAAATCAACATAAAGCTAACTGTTAGTAAAACGTAAATGTCACGTATCGTCTTTCAAATATGATCAATTACAGAACAAAGTCTTTAATCCGGACGTCCATAATCCAGAATGATCTATAATCTGGCCCTCAAAGCCATAAACTTTATGCGCATGCGCATAATACGTTTACGCATGCGCGTTTAATGCACATGTCCGCTACGCATGTGCGTAAAGAGAAGAGATTCTGTTTATAGAAGAGAGAATTAAAGAGAAAGTAGTAGCACAAACAAAACAACTTGCATTGAAAGAAATGTTTAATAAAGTAAACAAATAAATATTAAGTTTTTTCCGGAAAAAGCCCTAATCCAGAATCACCGAAGTCCCGACGAGTCTGGATTAACGACTTTGTACTGTATTATAAGTGTAAAATATTTAATGCTACTTGATAAATTGCATAAAGTTTATTTTATTCTCAAACTTATTAACAATTATGTTTATTAATTCATGTTTAGTAATAATGCATACTACTTAGGGATCTATTTTATTTTTAGGATGGTATTACAAAAGTGAAATTCAGGCATAGATAATATTTTCAATTGAACGTATTCAGTTCCCATTTGTTCCTAGGCCCTTAATTTTTTTCATTAATGGTCCTTAAAAGTACTTAATTCCCATGTGCAGAAATGTGTACGAACCCTGTTTGTAGTCACAGATGCTCTGCGATATTCCAGCTTGTGTATAAACATAGACCAGACAAATTAAGTTGGCAATAGATTTGATGAAATCTTTAGCTTGTTTTTGTAACATAAATATGTGACAACAGTTATACTGTATGCATGATTGCTGTGCAGCATGCATAAAGTGTGGCTGTTATGGGTCACAAATCCTAAATGAAGAATGTCCCAGTTCTTCATCTGGGATTTGTGATGTATATATAAAATTCATAAAACTGGATGCATACTTGTGTGTCCTTTTATCGGTTGGTGTGCTGGCGCTATTTTTCCTTTCTTATCCATATTTGCATGATTCTTACCATAATTTGTTCAGTATGAGCACTAATTGTTTTTGCTACTGTTATATAATCCATTGTTTTGATACTTTACATTTCTCCTGCAATCAAAGTGAGAAAATAAGTAAAATCAGAAAATGAAAGTAACCATATTCATCAGAAAATATAGCTGCCATGTTTATTTGATGAGGTATAATTTAAGCTATATGTACACAAGAACTATATGCACACACAATTCTAATATTTAATAGTTGGTTTTCCATTAGTTTTTTATGTTTTCCAGGGACATAACTAGCATAGGTAATTTATACAGTAATTAGGCACATGTAATTAGTGTTGCACTGCTAATCAAATGCATATCCTTGCATGATTTATGCATCATGTAAATTTGAGGCCAATTAATTCCTCTCAATTGTTGTAATTTTAATGTCCCGTAGTGGTGAATTCATTTTCCGTCCTTTGAATTCCTGAAATTTAATAATATGAAGTACTATCTTATTTTTCAAATCAAACAAACTGAAATATCAGCATTTTTTTTAATGTAAGCTTAAGTACTTACTGATTTACAGCTAGTTAAATAATTCATCATTTGTGTATTGATTTTATTTATTCATAGCATCATCACAATAGCAGTTTTTAATGGCTTATTTAGTCTATCTACCTTCAGAATTCATTCTTTCCATCCATAGTTTCCTTGATAGGAATGTATTTATATTATTTTTAACATTTTCTTGGTGTCTATGATATCTAACCATTATCAAGAATAGATCTTAACCCTCTGAGCATCCAGGGTTTTCGATAAGAAAGCACTAATTTCCCAAAACTACTATGAGAACAAATTATTTTTTTGATTTTAATGTAAAAACTCTCCTGGAATTTCATACCTGGATTTGTGTACTTGATATATTGCCTTAATTTTTTTGACATATTTTAATATGCACATATATATACATTCTTACAGATATCACAAAATATATTCTAGGCCGTATATATATGGCCTTGCCGCTTAGAGAGTTAAAGAACTCCAGTATTATGTTATAATGAAGTTCATGAATTTACATTGATAATCAAGGTAGAGTTATTAACTTAAAAATGTTTTATGTTATTTTTTATGGTACTTTTCCATAAAACTTACGTTTTGCCAGCACAAGCAATAAAGTCATCAATAATGGTACAACCGAAGCTAAACAGAATATACTCGCTGGTATCCTTTTAGGCCTCATTTTCAAAACAAGTTGCAGCCATTTCTTATCAGATTGATTGTTTCAACACAGGCATACAATTACATAGAATTTTTACCAGATATTCAATTTTATGCCCTAAGGCAATTCGCGGAAATTAAGTCACTTAGGATGCAATAACACGGCTCACCGAAGGTGAAAATATTGAAAAGGCAAAGTCAAGGGTTAAGTTCATCAATTCTAATGAGAATGCGCTAGCAAAGTAAAGCACTGCGGTTTTACATAATTTCTGAGTAAGTTATTTGTACGAATTGAAATAATTCTTGGATTTAAACTTTTGTTCCAGATTAAGATTTAACTTGTAATCAGTGTATATAATTACTGCGATAATTAGATTTTTGTAGCTTAGTTTACGCAAGATGAGATCATTTGGGTCACATGATATGAACCAGCGAATCAGGATGTTGAACCATGAAAGCATAGTAAATTCTTAATGTCTTGTTACAAATTTATTGCCTTTATTTATTGACTTTTTACAAAATTATAAATGATATTAAAATGTTTATGCTTTCAAAATAAAAAATTCGTAGAACTAACATTTGTTAACATTTTTTATGTGTATACTGTATGTTGTCGCCAATAAAGTCTCCTTGGCGAGATTTGCGCTGGCGAAAAGGAAAAGTACCTTTTTTATTTTTATTAATTTTTTAATAGAATGTTTTTACAAGTATTTGTATATGTGTGCCAGCAATTGTGTATTAAATATTTATGAAACCAGCAAACAGAAGTGATGCACTTCATAAATGTAAGGGCATAAACATAACTATTTTTATGATAAAAAAGAAACTATCATCACATTAAAAAGACTTTAGAGGCTATTATGAATTAGAGTTTTTTCTTTCTGATATATACACAGTCATCACTTTAGTGTAATCAATTGAATCCAGAATAATTACCATGTATAGTGTGGCAGGCTAGGAGAGATTGAGTAAGGTGCTGGAAAATGTTCACAGAGATATTGAATTTTGCTGATGGCCGTGCAGTTGATAGCTGTCAGAGGAGTCATGGTAGAGGATTCATAGAGCAAACAACTGATAGAGGTGGTCCTGTACGTTATTGATTTGTATTTAAGCCTGTTATATTTGGAAGTTGGTAAAGTGCAGTTAAGTCTTCCACATGCACTTTCAACCACTCATGTACTTTCCTAATGTGTGTGACTTGTTGCAATGTCTTCCTGAAAGATGCCATCATACCTTGGAGGGGGGATCTGCATCTATAAGTATATTTGGTTTGCAGGAAATGCATACTTAAAATGGTCCATAGTGCCATTCAAAATGAAGAGTAGACTGTGCTATGAAAACATTCCCAGAGTTGCCAACTCTCCCGATTTAGGCGGGAGACTCCCGATTTTCGACCGCTCTCCCGCCAACCCGATTTACAATATATTTCTCCCGACTTTTTCTTATTCTTAATATTTCTCACGATTTTTATGGAACTTGGCTTAATACTTCGTTATATGAACAAAAAAAAAAGTGATTTTGGATGTCTGAAAGCAACTGAATTTTCTCTAGATTATATCTAAAATGAAACCTTGCGAATCAGATGAGAATTTCTGCTTTGTGATTGACAGCATACGTATCCAGCAACGTCGTTCTCCAGTTGTCCAATGGGCATCGAGCTCCACTGCGTGTCATCTGGCATATATTAGCCAATGAGCACAAAGCAATGTCCTGAGTTGTGTGAGTACACGTGCCTTTAGGAAATAGTTTTAGAAATTATCGTCTTTTGATATGTCTGCGAGAAAGGTGAAATACTCGTGCACGTTTCAAAAATCGTACACAGTTGACTTTCCTTCCATTATTTCTTCAAGGAAATGTAATAAATTTGCGATGTGTACCGCCTGTCGTTGCGATTTTTCGATTTCGCTTGGTGGAAGGGCAGATGTTCTCAAACATGTGCGTACACAAAAACACAAGGACAACATGAGTTGTTTTGAAAAAATGAAAAATTAAATTTTTCTTCGGAAACAAAAGACCAAAAAGTGATTAATGCAGAATGTCTGTTCTCTGCCTTTTTACTGGAGCACAACCTGCCACTGAATGCATCGGATCACGCTGCAGCTTTATTTAGAAAAATGTTTCCCGATAGTGAAATCGCTAAGAAATACTCAAGTGCAAGGACCAAAACAGGTGCAATTGTTAAAGAAATGGGTTTGAAAAATAAATCTTCAGTTATTGATTGCATTAAAAGAGCTCCGTTCTGCCTCTCTACGGATGGAAGCAATAATACCAATTCAAAACTGTATCCAATTGTTGTTTCTTTTTTTAATCCAGAGTCTTCAGAAATTGAGTGCAGTTTACTTTCTGACCCCACTTTAGAAGGACATTCGACAGGCTTTAATATAGCACAGCTAATTATTAAAACTTTAAAATAAAATGCAGTCCCTCTGGATAATTGCTTAGCGCTTGGTGCCGATAATGCACCAGTAATGGTAGGCTTGAAGACTGGTGTTGCAGGCATCTTAAGAAAGGAAATTCAGATTTGCAGATTATGAGGTGCACCTGTCACCTCTTAAATTTAGCAGCTGAAAAGGAGCAGCTTCTTTACCATTAAATGTGGATGAACACATTGTTGATATTTATTATTATCTTGAAAGGAGCGGCAACAAAAGATATTAATTAAACGTTCTATCTAAAAAATCAAATCTGGTATGCTCGTTCGGTAGAGTGAATTAAATGGCGATTAAAATATGACACACCCGGCCGTGAGGTAATGTTCGCTGCTGATGCACAAATGACACGTCTGTACTGAACCGGTTAAACATTACATGAGAATTCAACTTTCATCCCTAAACTTAATATTAAATATATCTGTTATAATAAAAAGTAGTACCACTCATCTCATTAAAATGTATCTTTTAAAGTCCTGTTTAAATACATTATTTTAAGAACTTATGGTTTAATTTTGAAATTATTTTTTGAAGGAAATAAATATTATTTGAAATAATTGTCATTTTTGTTGCAAATAATCCATTTACAGAATGCTGTTTTAAAACCATAGTATTAACCCATTAACCGCCAAAACTACAAGGAATGTTTCTTTTCTCATGAAAATAATAATAAATATTAAAGTAAGCATTTATAACATAAATTTACATTGAAAATTTAAAAAAAAAAAATGCTCTTACCTGTGGAAAGAGCGAGTGTTGCGTTCGTGCAACATCTGCGGAATAAGACTATGGATGTTTAGTGAGTAGGATTGTACTCGTGTGATGTTTCTTTTGAGTGGAGCGCAGGATTACTTTTTAGCTGTATGACGTTTTATAAATCTGCAAATCACTTTACTTGTAATTAATTTAATATTAAAATATACATTTTATTTCTTTTAGAAATACAGATTATTTCATTTGAAAGATTCAAGCATGAAAAGCTTGATTATAATCATGATGTAAAGCTACATTACATACTTTGCAACTATAAACAGTCTGGCTATGGTACTCTTTACAACAAAGTCTTTTGTTATCAACAGACTTTCCGATAAAATGTCTACCATCTCCATGCAGTGGTTTTTGAATGCTGAATTTACTAGGTCTTCCTGTTGCTGATCTATTTCTGGCTAATTCTACACTTTCAATAGGAGTTTGCAAAAGGAATAATGCATTCTCACGTCTGAAATCTAGAAGAGACTTTACATTTCCAGTAGTAAAAAGTGGTGATATTTAGTAAGTTTAGATACAGTCTCACCTCATATAATTTATCAGTATTATCAATTTGACTATTGTCAAATGCAAATTCTGCTTCATATTCCTGTACTGCAAATGTGATATCTATTCTCGTACAACAGGAACAGAAATGTCCTTATCAAAAGACCAATACATTTTCCCTTGGTGAAGAATGATATCCTGTAAGCAATAATATTCCAATAAATCTTCTCATATATGCTTTAGATGCAATAATTTCTGGGCTTCCTTTTTTTTTTTTTTTTTTTTTCTCTGAGCGTATATATTTCTGTGTTCAACGAGAAGAGAGCAAATGTCTAAACCAAAAACAAAATCGTAAATGTGAGCACTAGTTTTACCTTGTGTTTTGTCTTTTATCATTTCTCTTCTATCTCTTTCTTCATGTTCTTCCTGAGACATAACTAACAGTTCCTTTTTTATTCACCTTCAAGATTTCAGTCTCCTGCTTTTTAAACATTTTAGTATGACTATAACTGCTTTTAGAAGGCTGAAACTTACTTCTTACATGAATTTCAACTTCCCCAACAGTATCATTTGGTAAAATATCATTATCATTATTTAAAACATTGCCATTCCTATCTTCTTCGTCACTAGCCTCTGCAATTTCTGGGGGAACAACAACAATATCAGTTTCATTCTGGTCATTATTAACATTATCATCATCTGTTTCTTCATCAAAAAATCTTTGAAGGGCTTCTTCTAATGTAAGATACCTCGTTCTAGGCATTTTTAAACAACCAGAACATCGAAAGCAATGAGTGAAAAAGGAGATTGACTACCTGTTTCCTGCTGACGTTGCATCAATGCAACACCTGTTTTCCCTTCCTTCCCAACACAAATATAAACATCTGACTGATTTAATGTTCTGATAAACGGTGACCTTTACTAAAAATAGATCACTCATAAAGACGGCGATTCTTTCGTTAAATATTTTCAGCAAAAATACGCGGTCGAAAATTTTGCTTAAATTTTGCTTAAAGTATGAGATTAATTATTATAAACAAAATGATTGTTGAAGGCAAATATTTTTTTACAGAAATAATCTTCATAATATTTCTACACGAAATCATCTGCTGGTATAAAATATCTTAGGTAGTTATATTTATATACGCATTTATTTTGACCGTTGCGTCAATGCAACACCAGCGGCTAATGAGTTAAAGCAAACATGGGGCTGCATGATAAAAATGGACATTAAAAAAGGGTTCCACTTCTAAAAACAATTAAGAAATGCTACTTTATAGAATCAGGAGTTTATTCTTATCCTCCAAATATCTTCCTTCTATAATTAAGACACAATAACACGCCGAATAAATACTAATTCAGAAGTCAAACAACAAAAATCAGCGTTAATTTACAAAATTTTCACAGGACTTGTGAAAATTTTGTAAATTAACGCTGATTTTTGTTGTTTGACTTCTGAATTAGTATTTATTCGGCGTGTTATTGTGTCTTAATTATAGAAGCCCCAAACAGGCTTACATTTTGCTTTCTTTTTTGCACGTGGTGTGGCCGCCATTTTGTGATTGTAGGAGTTTCGGTGAGTACATTTTTGCAATTTTCAAGTTATGTTTATGTTTTGTACATTTGGATATTGTGCTTTGCTTGTCTGATTTCATGCATTTTGCTTACAAACATTTTGTTTTTCTATTCATTTCAGTGAGGGATTTTTCTGCTATTTTGTGTGTACTTTATTATTGCTCAGTTAATTTAGTTTGATTTTCTGCATTGTTTATCATGCCTTCATCCGTTAATCGTTTCACTAAATTACGCCTGAAACGGCAAAAATTCCTGAATCATCTTGACTTTTTACTTAAATGTAAATGTAAAAAATTGATCCCCAATTTTATTCAAATCAAATCTAATCAAAAACCTTCGAGTCGCGTTTCAAGAATTCTGTTAAATTGCAAACTTGCCTTACTTCGGTCCGTGATAAGGGATACACGTCAACAATTGTCCAAAATTGAACATGAACTCTATAAGCTTCATCTGGAACTCGCTAAAACATATCCAAAATTCACTGCCCTTGAACAAAAGTCTTGGTCTAGAACGGAGAATGCAGTTAACCGTCATAAAAACACCCTTGCAGTTAAATTCGAAAAACTTCTTTTACAGTCTTCCAGTTCAAGTAGTTCAAAAAATCTTCCCATTGTAAACATCAAGCCAATAGTTAATATTTCTAATGTTAGTCTTTCAGAAGAACAAGAGAGAATTCTAAAATATAATTTTAACTTCTCACAAACCTGTAAACCCTCGATTCCAAAGATTTTGGCTCCTATCGAAAAAGCTTTCAAGTTCAGTAAAGTTTCAGATTCACAGAAAGAAATGATTAGGCATCTTATCGCTCATAATGTGAAATTCAATAATAAACCTTTGAAACCAAATCTAACTGCGAGAGAAAGAGCTACAATGCGCGAGATTCATTCTAACCCGGATATTGTCGTTTCAAAGGCCGACAAAGGTGGCCAGATAGTCGTCATGGATAAGAACACTTACATCGATGGTGTCACTAAACTCTTAAACGAAGGACCATATAATCCGATCCCTAAAGATCCTTCACCTTCGGACTTATCCAAAATAAAAACTGCGATCAAATCTTCGCAAATCATTTCAAGCAACTTAAAACATTCGCTTATCTGTTGCGAATTGTGCCAGATTATATGCTCTTCCCAAAATTCATAAAAGTGGTATTCCTTTCCGCCCTATTGTATCAAATTTGGGTACTGCCTCGTATCCATTAGCTAAATATTTAGTTTCTAGATTTTCCACTCTATTAGACAATAACATTTACACCATAAAAAATTCAATAAAGTTTGTGAAAAAGGTTAAAAACATTTCTCCTCGTAATTTACTCATGGTTTCTTTTGATGTAAAATCATTATTCACCAATGTCCCAGTGGAGGGTGCATTAAGATGTCTAGAAACCAGACTTCGCGAATTTCATTTCTCTTGCATCGAAATTGATGAGCTAATTTCTCTCACTCAACTCTGTTTGAAACAAACACATTTTGTTTTCCAAAATAAATATTACAAGCAAACTGAGGGATTAGCCATGGGAAGCCCCCTCAGTCCCATCCTGGCTGATATCTACATGCATTATTATGAATCAAAATTGTGTGAAACTTTAAACTTCCCGGCATGGTTCCGCTACGTAGACGATACTTTTACCCTGTTTGAAGGTAATAAAGATGATTTAAATAGAGTTCTTTCAACAATGAATTCTATTGATCCTGCTATTCAGTTCACTTTTGAACTTGAGACTTGCAATTCTCTTCCGTTTCTCGACATTCTGGTCACACGTAACACATCCAACTTCAGTACTACAGTTTACCGTAAACCTTCATCGGTTTGCCTTCCACCACACTTTAAATCATGTCATCCGACTAAACAAAAGTTAGCTTCATTTTATTCCTATGTTTTCCGTGCTCTTCAAGTTTGCTCCTCCAAACTAGCCCTTGATGAAGAACTAAATTATTTAAAAGCAATAGCTATTGACAGGGGCTTTTCACCCAACATTATTAATCAAGCAGTTAAAAAATTCTCATCTCAACACACTAAAAGCCACACTCTTATTTTAGGAGATTATAAAAATTCTGTTGTCATTCCCTTCTTTCCATCAATTAGCTATAAAGTTGCACATATTTTGCAGAAATTTAACTTTCGGGTTGTTTACTCTCCCATCAATAAAATTCCAACTTCTATACTCAAGGACCCCATTCCGGATATGAATTCCTGGGGTATTTATAGGATTCCTTGCCAGTGCGGTTTAATTTACATTGGCCAAACTAAGAGAGCCTTAAAATTTCGCGTCAAAGAACATGAGGCATATGTTAGAAAAAAGGAAACACAGAAGTCTTCTGTTGCTCAACATTGTTGGTCCGAAAATCACACTTTCAATTTTTACTGCTGCCAAAATTATTCAAAAAACATCTTCCATTGGAGAACTGGATTTTCTAGAGGCATTTCACATTCATAAAAATCTTTCTGTTCTAGTTAACGATCCTAATTCCAATCCAAATTTGCCTTCGGCTTTTAGAGAAATTATGTTTTAGTTCTGGTTTCGCCAACAGATGGCGCCACTTGCTTATTCTTGTCCAGGCTTTCTTACCTTATCTAAACATTATTTCCTATCTTGTTCATTTGCGGTTTTGCAGCTGAAGATGATGGTTCGGTAAAACCATCGAAACTAGTCCTGTGAAAATTTTGTAAATTAACGCTGATTTTTGTTGTTTGACTTCTGAATTAGTATCTTCCTTCTGTTTGGATGTGCTGTTCAAGGTGATGTGGAAAAACTCAACATTGCCTTTTGAATGATATGCTTCATGGCTGATTGCAGTTTTCACTTCATCACGCATTTGCAAAATGTGTGCGAAGACTTCTTTCTTCTTTAGGTAACTCCAGAGGGGGTAAGTAGCCCATAGGTGTCAAATGTGGGAAGTGAGATGGCAAATGACGTCACTAAAGCTGGAAGATCAGAGGATTTAGAAATGTCTTGAAGTAGTAGCCATACTTGTCCTTGCCATTGTCTCAATATGTATTATATTATTTGCCAATCATCTTTTTATAATTCTGTAATATTCATTATTCTGCCTTAATATCTGCTGAAAATCTATGATAGAGCCTGTTTGAGTTAAAGTTTCCAGAACTCTAATCGGCAACTGTACAGGCTAGTGGTCCATGGTACACTAATTTCCTGTCTTCCAGCCTCTGCATGGATGTAAGTACAGTACGAATGTGCCTGTTCATTCTGAAAGGGTATAGAACTTAAAATTGGCAAATGCAATATTCATTATCCTATATTTTATCAAATGAATTTTTATCGTTTGTTTAGTGAAGATAATACCTGATTTCAAGTGTTAACATTATGAATATACTAAATTTATCTTATTTTGTTAGCATTATTTTCATTAGAAAGCTTTCCATTGTATTGAATATCATTTCTTGCTATTGTGATGTGATTTTAACCGAGAATTTTGCAGTTATTCCTATATTGTTTTTCTCTATGATTTTTTTTAAAACTTGCTGAATATTTAGGCTTGCTATATGCTTGTAATATAGTTATCGTCTTTCTTTAGGCTATGCGGGAAGGTAAGCGTTGTGTTACAGCTCATTGGTTGAATGATATTCTTGCTAAGAAGAAAATGAAACATCCCTGGTATGCTCATCACCTTCCAGTTCCATTTTCTGATGAGAAGCCATGCAAAAATCAGGTGTGTTTTGTATTAGTCTGTATGGTTAGTATATTGCTAAAATGGAATAAACTATATATGTTTATACCTATAAACTTTGTATTTCTTATGCCTGTGTGCTCTGTGAAATATAAATTTTTTTCTAGCAGTGCGAAACTTCTACATTTTGATATGAGGTGTGTTTATTAATCTCTTGAAAATATCCTGTATCTGTCCTTCTGCTTGGAGCTTCAACTTTGGAATTTTAAAGTATTTTGATTTATTCAGACCCAAGGGAGTCTTGTTATTTTGTCAGTTTGACAGCTGTAATGCAATAATGATTTATTTCTCTTTATCTAATAATTCTAGAAATAAAGAACTCTTGAATGTATAGATTAGAAAATTAATAATATTTTAAAAGTTGTTTAACCAGGAATTTTGTAAAGTTTTCATTACGTTAACTTTGAGTCATTTTTTGTAAGGAAGTCCAGTTGTTTATTATCTGATTTTATTGTTATACTATGCTGATATGTATTTCATATTTTGTTTGTAAATTACTGTATTTAAGCTATTCTGTGTACATGTATTAATGGAACATTAATTCAAGGTAGTGTAATTTTCATTACTAAATTTATTAAATATTAATGATGCTGGAGAGTAATTAGAAAATCATTTTCAAGCCATATAACATGTTGAGTAAATTTTAATATTTTTATGATTTCAGATAATATCTATATCAAATTTTGAAGCTGATGAAAGGACAGTACTGAAGCATGTTATCCAGATATTAGGGGCTAAATATACAGGATACATGACATCACACAATACAGTTATTATTTGCAAAAGGTACATTTATGTTTTCATTGTGTTATAAGTCTTATGTGAAAGAAACATTGAGAAAAATTCCATTGCATTAAAAAATTATTTTCTATTTCTTTTAAAATGTTTTACATGAAGTGTATGGAAAGCTGTGAGTATGGAAAATTATCTCTCTCTTTTAAAATATGAAAATATTTATCTATTTCTACAATAACATCATTTATCTCAGGATTTTGGGTAATTATTGATTAATTGCAGTAAGGATTTTAAAGTGATATACTAATTGTTAAACTAGTAATGTTTGCCATTTTATCAGGAAACAAAGTAATAATAATGTGTATTAGTAAAATTAAGAAAATCAACTAAAATAACAAATTCTGTTGAACTTATAAAATGGCACATAAATGTCAAGTCCAAATTCTGAGCAAATAATTTTTGGTAAGGGGGGCTAATTGTGAATGCAGGACAGATTACAGATTAGAAATTTGAAAGGATACAATTAGAGATTTAAAATGAACCTTGTTTAAAAGATATTTTCCCTCTCTATATGATGGTGCAAATGATGAAATTCTGCGATTATTAGTTTGTTCAAAGGAAAGATATATTAAAGAGGGAAAAATCAGAAATAATTTCAACATTAAATAAATAGTAAAAATTTAATTTTTTTTGGGGGGGGAAGAGAAACACTTTGAAGTTGTCACCCACCTCATCTGGACAATCAAAATCTGCCAAATGTTGCACTATGCTATATACATACACATTCAGTTAAACTGTCTGTTTTAATATTACATATTAGCATCAAATATACTTGTGTTTCCATGTTGAAGGCTATTGTTGTTTAAATTAATTTTTTTCAAGAAAATAACTATTCGGTTTACTGGAAAGTTCTGTTCTTTTGGAATGAAACAAAATACAAATTTTTCTTACAATCAGTAAACTTTATTAAATAATATAATTGCCATTATTATTAATGACTTCTTACCAGCATGAGGGCAATTTGTACATCCCATTTTTGAAAAATGTTGTATCTTTTGATGTAAAAAGTTGAACTAGTGCTTGTTTGATATCTTCTCCATTTTTTAATTTTTTACCCTTCAAAAAATTTTGTAAGGACAAAAATAAGTGATAATCGGAGGGTGCTAAATTCCGGGGAATATGGTGGATGCCACAGAATTTCCCAGCCTAGTTCTGCAATTTTTTGACGAGTCCCCAAATTAGCATGTGGCCTGGCATTATCATGATGCAGTATGATGTCCTTCATACTGAACATCGCCGATCTCTTTTCTTTGACTGCTATCTTTAAATTATCCAGTTGCTGACAATACTTCTTCGAATTGAGCTTTTCATTCGGTTTTAAAAGCTCATAATGTATTGGTCCTTGAATGTTGGTTTAGAAGTGTAAGGGCTAGGTTTTCCGGGTTCACAATATGCCCTTTTCTTTACAATGTTTTCGTAGATGTTGCATTTTTCATCCCCAGTTATCATTTGGTTCAAGAAGGTCTCTATTTTGTTCTAAGCAAGTAGAGATGTGCAAATGATGACTTGATCATCGAAATGCTTCTGACTTAATTCATGTGGCACCCATCTTGAATATTTCCACACCAATCCTATATTTCAAATATGGTCTGAACTGGTTTGTTTAGCTGAATTAAACCTTTCTGTGATCTCCGATGTTGTCAGAGAAGTATCGTGCTCCAATATGGTCTTAACAACATCATCATCAATCAAAGATGATCTCCCAAAATGTAGCTTATCAGAAAGGTTGAAATCACTTGTTTCAAATTTTTCGAACCATCCTTCACATATCCTATCAGAAACTATACCTGCACCAAGCACTTTCAACAAATTTCTACATCTTTCTGTAGCATTTTTTTCCTTGTTGAAATTTGCATAAAATATGGTAATGTAAATGGACTTCATCAGTAGCCATGGGTACACTTTTGCTTCACACTTAAGATTAACGTGAATCGACTTTGTTTTAGCTCATTTGCTACGTCAGTACGTATACATTAAGTGACAAAAATAGAGAGCCAAATATGTGCAAATAAACATGTGTTAACATGTCAAAAGTGTTGTCATAGAAACAGACAGAACTTTCTGGTAGACCAAATATTTTGTTTTGCTTACTTTGTATATTTCATTATATTTTAAATAGGTATATCTCAAACTTTTGTGCCACTTCTTACTTTTTTAATTATCTTATGTAACATATTCTTTTCATGAATATATGTATAATGACTATCATCTAGTCATATTGACATAGACTTATTGAATCAGTTATTTTGAAGAAGATAAACTAACATATGTTTTTTTTTTTTTTTTTTTTTTTTAATTTCTTGGCAAAACGTCAGCATTGAAAATGTAACATAGTATAGCAATAAAAAATTATGTGTACATACCATACTTATAACAATACTATATACAGTACCTGCTGCTTATTAAAATCACATTCATTCCAAACATATATGAGTTTATTTAAGTGACTGAATATAATAAATGGCAATTTCAGCATTGCAAATTAAAGTATCAACTGTAAACTTATTTATGAAGATAGTAACTAATAATTAATCTAATAATTATTACCTAAATTATTAGTCAAAAATTAATGCTAACACTATTTTGAAAAAATGAGAAATTTGTGTATTATTATATTTTTTACTAAAAAGAATTATAATTACACACCTGATGAAATTTTAAACTTTTACAAAGAGTTGCTCTGTCCATATCGTTTCACATTATTCGTCAACAGTCTTTCAGTTGTACTCGTAAAACTGTTGGTAGCTTTTCTGATCTCCCCCTATCAATTTTAGAGTTCTTAGAGTTTGTACTGCTTTTCTGAATTCAACTGAAGTTAGCATATAGTCACTTCCTTCTATATCCTTTTAACTGTCAGTTTTAGTTTCTACAGCTCTTTTAACACTTTCTGTAACATCTTAGTCAGTGTTTTCACATGCTGTCTCATTCATGTCATGTGTCATTTCATGTGTGATGTAAAATTTCGGATGACTTGTGTTCTTTAGAAGCTAGGGTAAAATGTCTTTAACCCCTTCGCGCCGACTGTCACGTATACGTGCCAGCAACGAACACACTTACCTACTGGCCGACACGCAGGCGTGCCAGAGGATTGTTCCGTTCTCTGCCGACTGTCACGTATTTGTGCCAGTACTTTGGAACGTTTTTCAAACTATAATTTCTGCCACAAGATGGCACTGTATGTCCATATGGTTTCAGATACATGTAAATTAGACCTTCTACTCGAAATGAGAGAAGCATGACTCACATACACGTGTTTTTGATTATATAAACAAATGTTTCCGAATGGCGTGATTTATGACGTCTCTTTAAATCGCACTTTATTCGCACGTGGTAGTTGTTTACTGTAAGTAGAGAAGTTTTATTTGCTCTAAAGCGTTGGGTATTTTGGTTTGCAGTTCAGTTTTTAGAAAATAATTAGATCTTGTTAGACGTGAATTCTTTGTTTTTACCGTTGCAATGTCGAAGCGTCGAAAATGTTTAACAGAGCATGAAATAGCAGAAATGATGCAAAATATTTCAGATATTGATTCTGAAATTCTGATATTATGATATTGATTCTGAAAGATTAACTGAAAGACATTTTCCAAAACTTTGTTCAGAAGAGACTAATAAGAAAATGAGACGACGGTGCTTCGTTTGTTCACATTCCCGGAAAAATCCTCCAAAACGGCAAATGAGTTATTATGAGTGCAAGGAATGTAACGTAGGACTGTGTGTAGATCCCTGTTTTCAAATTTTTCATACGAAAAGAGAATTTTAAGTAATATATTTAGTTTTCAGATGTATAATGTTAAAATTCATAAAATGGTGAGTAATTAAAATAAAATGTGTAAAATATGCATTTAAACAAGAAATAAGGTAATTAAAGTATATATATATTATATAAATATCTATAAAGCATAAGCCGTTTAAATACTCTATAGAGCATTATTAAACAATGCGTTGATACTTCGGAAATTTCATGGATTTAGGCTTAGTAACAAAAAAGCCCCCGGCCCTGAAGAGACACTCGCGTAAAACACTGCCGGCCTCAGCGATAGGCGCGCGTTTTCGCTACCCGGCTCGAAGGTGTTAATATTGTTCTCATCTGAACGATGATCTGTTTGCTTCTCACCATGTAGTTTCCGATAAACAATGTTAGTTCTTTTTTTTCATCTTGTGAGCCAGCCATCAGTTGGCACAAAATTTTCTTTGAGCATTTTAGTGAATTCTACAGCTTTTATGGTCAAAAGAGCTCTAGAAATAAGAATGTTTTTTTTAGTCTGTTTGTTTGAAACCATTCTGCAAGAGTGGTTTCAACATTTTTCGATTTTCCATGCCTTTTACACTTCCTTGAGATGTTGCATTTTTTACTAGTTCTTTATCAATTTTATTTCTTTGTTTAAGTAAATTGCACAATGCTGTTTGGGAAATTCTCATTTTAAATATTGCTCCTTTGTGGCTGCATTTACGAAATATATCATATTCTTTCAACAATTTATCCCCCCCTTCCCCCCCCCAGGCTCAAATAATTTCGTTTAGGCATTTTCAACATGTTACAAGTCATGCACATAGCAAATAAAAAAGTTTTCTTATGGTGGTTTGTTCAAATCCAAAATTCCCATTTCTAGCCAACAGTTTGCACCTTTGTCTATCAACTCGGCCTACCACTTCATGGTTATTATAGGCATAATCAATGTTTTCTTTTCTTTTTTCTTCAATATACAATGACCACTCCCCTTTTCCAATCAAAGACTGATAATGTGTGACAATGCCAGGAAGTATTTTATGATAATTTCTGAGAACACTCAGCAAACTTAAGACAGGTATGCACTTCCGTCCCTTATCAGCTAGTGTTCAAGAAAGGAAAACCGGTTCTCATTTAAGCACCACCTATTTTTTAATTCATGGAAACACTCACTCATGTATAATCAATTAACTTGTTTCGAATGCCCTCTAAAGGACTATTTTTGTTAATCATAAAATGAAAGTATTATGTTGCTGTCGGCGTGCAACAAATTGGAAGTTGATCTGTCAGCACTATCCTTATCTTCAGGGCAGATGTTTTTATTTTATTCGTTAATTTGGCTTATTTATTTATTTATGTTATTTTATCTCGATGTACTCCGTTTTTGATATGATTTAAATCAAATTCCTCGTCATTATAAATATCACGAATACACATTAAATAGTTTTCTGGTTGCAATTTTCTAATTTCGACTATGTGTAATGTATGCTTTATGCATATGTGCATCGAAAGAAATGTTTAACAAAGTAAACAATAAAATATTAAGCTTTTTTTTTTTTTTTTTTTTTTTTTTTTTGTAAATTTTGATAGCCTTTAGATTCCTGTTTATTTCATAAATTACGTTTTCATATTTTTAATTTTATAATTTTTGTATGCCATCTTACCAGATTTAAATTGATGATCTATAATCCAGAATTGCCGAAGTCCCGATGAGTCCAGATTAAAGACTTTTGACTGTACTTATGTTTTTTGCCATCTTAATAGTGTAACAATGGTTGATTTTCATATATTTGGAGATTCATAACAGTCGTATAATATAACATTAAGTATTTAGGAAATTAGATGAGAGCAAAAAATTCATTCAATATGTGTAGAAATTCATTATAAGCTGGGTTCACTTATGGAGTTCCTATGTATTACTTATAAAATTATTGTCGGTATTCCATGCCCTTTTTTAACTTAAAGAACTCTTTTTATATTGTGTCTCTAAATAAATAATAATACCTGTTTTTTGCGATATTGTTTTAAATGCTAATGTTAAAAAAAAATTAGCTTTATCTTTTGGTGATTGATTTTATTTCAGGAAAGAAGGCAAAAAAGTACAAAGAGCAAAAAGTTGGAGAATACCGGTTGTTAATGTACAGTGGCTCCATGATTTGATGTTTGGCCATTTTGAAGCACTGAGATTACCAATGGCTCACAAATATCAGCAATATGATTTGGATAATCCATTTGCGTTAGATTATGCCTTAGTTCCACATCTTATGGGTAAGGATTTTGTTCATATTAGTCTTGAAAGAAACTAGGTATAAAGTAAGAGATTTTAGCATATAGTGTCTGATATGTTTGAATAATATAAAATTAAGTTTGAGTAAGAAGATATTTCTGTGAAACTGGCAATTTATAAAACTAAAAATTTTGATTTGTTGAAATAAAATTCTGCTTTGATGAAATCTGCTGTGAATTTTTCTTAGGTGTATAGAAGTTATTATAATGTTATGGGATATTGCATTACTGATGTGTGTAGAAATTTTTAACTGAATAGAAACAGAAATACAAACAAAGCCTTTGCTGCAGAATTGTTATGAGTACTAACAACTTCCGAGTTCTGTATTTAACTATCTAATGATTACTAATTTCTTGTAGGACAGTATACTTCTTAGCACTTATAGAAGCATACATTTTTTACTTACTTTTTAGGGCTAATATCTGAGTGTTCTCAAATAATCACTTTGGACTAGAGGATTAAGTTTCAATTAATCTATACAAAATTCAGGACAAATAAAAAGTATTTTAATTTATTGAAAATAATACATTTGCAATTATATACAAAAATAACAGCATGTTAAAATTATAGTAAAATGCTTACATTTTAGTGTCTATTTATCTCGCTGTTAACTTGTTTTCTTTCTTAAGTGTTTACAGTTTCTGTACTGTCAGATTTATTGACAAAATTATGCCAGGACAGATAAACTTGCAACACAGAAATTACAAGGATAATTATATGTATAGGAGGCATTTTGAATTACAGAATGTGCAAGAAATTAATTTATCTTAGCAGTTAAAATTGAGTTAAAAAAATTCTCATTAAAAGCATATTTATGCCATTATCACTTCTCAAGGAGAAAATATAATAAACATAGTAATTAGAATTTTATCATCTAAGAAGAAGAAATTATTATTAGGAGTAAAAAGAAGAGGAAGTTTTGCTTATCATTAGTAATAAACTAATTAAACTTAGCTTATTAAGTGCTACCTGTATAACCAATGAAACTAGCAATTAGTAATAAGCTAATTAAACTGGCTTAATCAAGAGCTAGCATTTTAGGGGAACACCAACTGATAGTTTTTGTGGGGCAGGACTGAACTTATTCCACTTTAAAACATTATCATTTTTATTTGTTTCCTATAGTAAAATTTATCACAAAATTTTTCTGTACACTTTTCAGAAATATATATTTTAAATCTGAATTTTAAAACTTTGTTTAAATTTTGCAGCCAGACAAAAAGTAGTCATAGCCAAGTTTAAGTAATCATAAGTCTCCTCAAAATTTCTTCTATTATGAGGTTTTAAATTGTAGTCAGCTCATGATTTTCTGTTTCTTTTTATCTTTAATTTAAAAAAGTGAATCCAGTTAATGATACTTAAATTTATAATTGTACTTATAATTTAAAAGTGCTGTAGCTTAATTTATTTTTTTAATTGAAATAAATCAGAAGGACCCCTCTTTTTATATAATGTATGTAAGAAAAAATATATATATAATGTATATAATGGAATATATATAATATATGTACCGTATATACCCGCGTATAAGTCGACCCCCACTTCGACGTAAAAAATTCATAGAAAATAAGAAACCCGTGTATAAGTCAACCCCCCACTTCCGAAATCAAGTGAGAAACGTCGAAAAACATTTTTTAAGTACTACATTTATTCAAAATCATCTGAGAAAAAAAAAGGTAAATATACGATAAAAATACCTTGGTAAATAAACAAAATCAAAATCCTTCAATGTCCGATTCATGGTCATATTCGCCAAACATTTCATAGAATTCTTCCGTCTTCATTGGCTCGTCATCATACATATTTTCAGTCTCGTACTCTGTATTGTTACAATCACTACTAGAGCCTTTGTCATCATTTTCACTTTCAAAAACAACATCGTCTACTGAGCCGTCTAGTTCGTTGCTAATACTACATTTTTTAAATGATTTTATAATCATTTCAGAGGGTATTTCGTTCCAAGCATCTTTAACCCACTGAGCAATTAATGTAATATCGGGCTTTTTAATGTTGCCCCCCTTTGTAAATGTTGGTCGACCGGAACTAATCCACTCTGCCCAATATTTTCTAACATTTACTTTGAAAGGCTTATTGAGGCAGACATCTAGGGGTTGAATGACGGATGTCAATCCTCCCGGAATGACAGCCACAGTCATTTTGAGGTATTTTGTCACTTCTTCAGAAAAGTGTCCACGAAAAGAATCGTGTACTAAAAGAGAAGGTTTTTTGAAAGCTGCTCCCAGTCTTTTATCCCACAAATTTTTAAGCTTATCAACTGTTCCGTCAGCATCCATCCATCCCTTTTCATGGGCACGAACCAGCACACCTGATGGAAACACAACGATTTTCGGTAAAGTTTTTCTTTTAAAAATGATCAACGGACGAAGCTTACTGCCGTCAGCCAAGCACAAAAGAATGCCTGTTAACAAAAGTATTTCATGAATGAACAATAACTATTATAAAGACTTATACGTACGTAAAAACTATCTGCATTTCTCTTTTCTTGCGTGTTGGCGAAACTTTTTTATTGCTCGATATTGATCAGTTGTTCGGGGGCCGAAAATAAGTCGTCCAATTTGAGTGCGGGAAGAAAACAACTGCATTATATAAAGAAATTTTTGAACTTCCGATTCTTTTAATTTTTTGTGGCCCCACGTATAAGTCGACCCCCCACTTTGAAGTCTTTTTTTTTGTCCAAAATATCTCGACTTATATGCAGGTATATACGGTAATATATATAATATAAATTTATATAATGTATGTAAGGAAAAACTAAGACCAAAATTTTGTAAAAAGCATGTAAAGAAACATAATTAACCAGAGATCTGTAACTATATTGCTGGAAAAAATTTAAAAATAATAAATTATAAATTTATCAAATAATAGATTGTAAAACAATTGTATTTTGTCACCTGTGAATGTTAAATAAAACTACATTACTAGTATCATAATTTGCCATAAATTTAATATTATAATAAAAATTAATTTATTTCATTAAATTCAATAATTACCATTTTGTGCAATTTTAAATTTAGCTTTTAAGGTGATTTATGTTTTTATTTGAGTTATATAAAAGAAAAGCTTTAAAATTGTTTAGGCTGTGTATTTTTATATTGTTTTGAATTTGTATACTGAAAATATTGTGCTTTCAGTGATATGCATTATATCTGAAATATTTTATGTAAAAATTCTTTTTCTGTGTAGCTGCATGGAAAGTTCCTATAAAGATCAGCGAAGAATTGTTAAAGGTGTGTATAAAATAAAATTATTTGTGTTTGAATGTGGTGTATAATTTTTGCCTTTTATTATATCTGAATTTTAAATGCTTTGGATAACTCCTAAGTGAAGCTATAGGAATTATTTGTAATATTTGCTAGATAAGGCGTGCTGTAGTTCCATTCATTTAAACAAATCTTTAAGGATTAGGAAGGAGAATGAATACTAAGATGTAAAGGTAAAAATAATCAAAGGGAGGGGGAAGCTAAAATATTAAATAGTTGTAGATGGCATAACAGTTATGGGCTGAAGTACAGGGTGGTCATAAAGAAACTTTGTCAACATCTGCACTTCTAGCATCCGTTCCGGTTAACCGATGAAGATGAGATTGCAAATATATTTATTTGGAGGTATGTGCTCGAGATTCTGTGAATAGCAACACAGGGCCGCTCGTGGTTATGGTTATAGTTACAGAATCTCGAAAATGTCGGATGGCAAAAGCAACTTTTTCCGGTCAAAAATGTTCAGCTCATGTGAAAACCAGGCCAACGAAACATGATCTGGGCGCACGCAGAAACTTTACATATGACAGAGACAAGATATTGATCACTGATGAGAACACATATTGGACAAAAGAATACCCTTCTTTGGATCAAACATTTTCCACATGGGTGCCATCACAAGCAAATATGCATTGCATGCAGGAGACGGTGGACAATATGGCTGAACACAACACGGCATAAGGGATGTTTGCAATCTCATGCCGTATAGAATCCTTTAAATCTGACAAAGGTTGTGGATTGCAGGTAAACTTTGGATTTGAGATATCCCCAAAAGCAGAAATCCATATGCGTCAGATCAGGGGATTCCGGAGGCCACGGAAATGAATAATAGCAGCATGAGATAATGCAATCATCAAATTGTTATTCCAGGACCCTTTTAACTGACCTCCGTATATGTGGAAGAGCACCATCTTGCATCCAAATGTCATTGAGTGCGTTCCACCTATGCAATTCCAGTAGTACATAATTTTGCAGCAAGCCTGTACACCAAGAGCCTGTTACAGAGCATGTTACACGGCTCGTCGGTGTTGCTTCCTCAAAGAAGAACTGTTCGAGAACAAGTGTTGCTGTAATGCCGCACCACATAGTCACTTTGGCGTCAAATAATGATACGGGTGCCACAACGTGAGGATTTGTTTCTGTCCAGTGCACACAATTCTTTGTGTTAATGTTGCCATTTAAGTTGAAATGCCTCTCATCCATGCATAGCATGCGAAGTGGCCAGTCATTATCAGCATCATATGGTATTCGAAATTCATTTGCGAAGTCCAGATATAGTTGTGAATCACCTGGCTGCAACATATGGATGTGCTGGTACCGGTAGGCAAACATTTGAAGAACCGAGTGCAGTAGTTTGAGAACCGTTGCCTTCGGAATATCCAACATATATGTTGTGCCTCTTGCAGTTTCCTTGTGTCCTGCAATCACTGTGTAATGCACTTCCTTAACGACGTCCTCAGAAACTGTTGGTCATCTGGTGCGCAATTTATCACAGGTGCAGCCCATATCTTTGAATTTATGCACTAAATCACACAAAGCTTGCAGAGTACATGGGGCACATCATTGGAGATGATTTTTGGCGATACACACACAAGGCTACCACAGCCTTCATCCCATTTTGATAATACAGTTTTATCAATTCACCATGAACTTTCCCAGGAAGAGTCATTTCATCGCCATGTGCAAGTTCTTGAATGACGATTTCGCATACATTTTATCGGTTTCTTACGCTGAATATCTGGCTATCAGCATTCTGTGATTGTTATCTTGCTGTCATATGCAAATTTTCTGCATGCACCCAGATCTTGTGTCTTTGGCAGTTTCCAGAATTTTTTTTTTTTTTTTTTTTTTTTTTTTTTTTTGTGTGTGTGTGTATGCATAACACATCTGTTTTTGGACATATCGGTACTGTTCCAACGCTGTTTAGGGTTTTCGCATTCACTGAACATTTTGAGACCGGAAAAAGTTAGTGTTGCCATCTGACATTTTCGAGTTTCTGTAACCATAACTGTGACCGTCCCTGTGTTGCCATTCATAGAATCTCAGTCATGTACCTCCGAATAACTATATTTGCAATCTCATCTCAATCGGTTATTCAGAATGGACACTAGAAGTGCAGATGCTGGCAAAGTTTCTTTATGACCACCCTGTGTATTCATATACAGATGCTTCTCACTTTACAGACTTTCTCATAGCTGTTCCCAAAGAATTAAATTTATTCAGAGTAGTAAAGAAAGTAAATAAAATTAAAAATGGTTGGTTAAAAGAGAAAATTAAATGCTGATAATGACAATGCATAAAAATGACAAGCCATTTTGTTTGAATCAAAAGTCACTGTAATGAAAGTAGTGAGAAAATTATGAATATCATTCATTCGAATTGTATGACTCATTTGGCAATCAATCAGAATATTGCTTAAAAACAAAAATTTCATGCTTAAACATTTTAAAAGTGCAGTGCTGATGCAATCAACAGTTATCAGTCAAGGGTGAATGCTAGTGCAATCAGCAGATCTGATGCATCTCAAATGGCAACAGATAGAGGAGGAGAAAAAGGTCTGCCCCAATTAAAAAGTTCAATACAAATTTAATAGCAGTAGTGTTTTTCAAGTTTGAAAAGGGCCTCACCTTTTTAGAAAACCGAAACCCAATTCTGAGAGGTTTGCTAATGTAAAGTATGCTGTTTACAACTTCATATAGTGCTGCCATCTTAAAAAGAAAAAAGAAACCTATTTAGACAAGTGTACATGTTTATTTTCTCAAGAAACACACTCCAGAAATCAGTACTGCTAGCCCATCTTACATACGAACTCCTTCCACCTCCTTCAGAAATACAGCCTTCTCATCACAAATGTCCTTTTACTTACTGATGAATCTTCAGCGAGCAAGTAAGACATTGATTTACCCTCGCCTATGTAAAGATCTACTAGCCTCATCCCATCTACATATGCCCTCAAAGACAACTATCCAAATCAAATTCTGTTTAGTAAAATAATTCTTTCTTTACTTATTTATTTATTATGTAAAGACCTACTAGCCTCATCCTCATCCCATCTACATATGCCCTCAAAGACAACTATCCAAATTACATTCTGCTTAGTAAAATAATTCTTTCCTTACTTATTTTTTTTTTTTTGTTTATTTATACTATATTTAGATTTTAAAATGTATTAGTCATTAGTATTTTTAATTGTTATTTAACGGTTATAGATCTTACCTCACAAACATTGTTATTAGGTGTTCCTGAGATAAGAGCTAAAATGCTACTAGTGAATCTAGTAGCATTTTACCTACTTCTACACTACTAGTAGTAGGTATATAGGTATGTAGTATATAGTAGTAGGTATATGCTACTAGTGAATCTAGTAGCACATACATACTACTAAAATAATTAATTCTATGGTTTTTTTTATTCGTGCTGTTAATCATTATATTATAAATGGTTACGTCAAAGATATGCATATAGACTGAATAAGTTTCAAAAATAATTTTTTTTTTTTTTTATTTGAGAGATTTCTATAAAGACAATAAAACCCAAATACATAGTTTTATGCTTTCTTTGCATGTATGTGATACTCCTTAAAAGGATCTTTTGATGCATATTTTGACATTCAAGAATTACAATGTATGTAGGAAATGGCAAAGCTGTAACAAACTCCATCAAGGTGCATGTGCTCAGTGTTAGAACTTGCAATGAGAATGATTTCTGCTTTTTTTTTTTTTTTTTTTTTTTTTTTTTTTTTTTTAAATTAAAATGCTAATTCAAATAACTTTTTATTGAAAATCGTTTAGGAATAAATTTACTTTTGATGTAGACATATTTCTAGTTTTAAAAAATGTTTTAACACTTTTCCTTTCTGCTTAATTTTTGTCATAGTGATCATCATTTAAAAATTAGAATATATTTTGCTTGTTTTAGAAATAATCTTACAAACTTTGCATTATTATTTTTTATAAATGATAATTTAAAAAATGCTTTTAGGAATAAATTTTCACATTGTATTATCTTTTGCAATAGACTCATTTAGAAAGTAGTGGAAAGCTTTGGGGATACTTTTTGATTGTTGCCACTTGTAGTTTTAAGGTAAATGACAATAGCCGACTTACAGATGTTCATACCACATGCATGTTTGAATAAACATCGATTTATGCACTTATATTTAAGCAATGTTTTGCTCATTATTGTATTTTTCATCTATTGAAAAGACACCGCATAAATATTTTTTATTCTTATACTTCTTTTTATTATTGTTGTTTCTAAACAGAACTGTACTGATGATCTGTAAAGAAGCCAATGAATAAACTTTCCATGGAAGTGCAGATAATAATAATAATAAATATAAAACTCTTTTTTAGAATATGTTTTTATATCTTGTTTAAATCAAAAGTATGAATTGGAAAGTTATTTAGAGAATGTTTTGAATATTTATTTATTTATTATTATCATTATTCTTATGTACATTTTATTAACCCCTTCGAGCCGGGTAGCGAAAACGCGTGCTTATCGCGGAGGCCGGCAGTGTCTTCCGCGAGCGTCTCTCCAAGGCCGGGGGCTTTTTTGCTACTAAGCCTAAATCCATGAAATTTCCGAAGTATCAACACATTGTTTAATAATGCTCTATAGAGTATTTAAACGGCTTATGCTTTATAGATATTTTTATATATATACTTTAATTACCTTATTTCTTGTTTAAATGCATATTTTACACATTTTATTGCTTTATAGATATTTTTATATATATACTTTAATTACCTTATTTCTTGTTTAAATGCATATTTTACACATTTTATTTTAATTACTCACCATCTTATGACTTTTAACATTATACATCTGAAAACTAAATATATTACGTAAAATTCTCTTTTCGTATGAAAAATTTGAAAACAGGGATCTACACACAGTCCTACGTTATGAACTCGTAATAACTCATTTGCCGTTTTGGAGGATTTTTCCGGGAATGTGAACAAACGAAGCATCGTCGTCTCATTTTCTTATCAGTCTCTTCTGAACAAAGTTTTGAAAAATGTCTTTCAGTTAATCTTTCAGAATCAATATCATAATATCAGAATTTTAGAATCAATATCTGAAATATTTTGCATCATTTCTGCTATTTCATGCTCTGTTAAACATTTTCAACGCTTCGACATTGAAACAGTAAAAACAGAAAGAATTCACGTCTAACAAGATCTAATTATTTTCTAAAAACTGAACTGTAAACAGAAATACTCGACACTTTAGCGCATATAAAACTTCTACTTACAATAAACAACTACCACGTGCGAATAAAGTACGATTTAAAGAGACGTCATAAATCACGCCATTCGGAAACATTTGTTTATATAATCAAAAACACGTGTATGTGAGTCATGCTTCTCTCATTTCGAGTAGAAGGTCTAATGTACATGTATCTGAAACCATATGGACATACAGTGCCATCTTGTGGCAGAAATTATAGTTTGAAAAACGTTCCAGGGTACTGGCACAAATACGTGACAGTCGGTAGTAAACGCAAAAATGCTCTGGCACGCGTGCGTGTCGGCCGGTAGGTAAGTGTGTTCGTTGTTGGCACGCATACGTGACAGTCGGCGCGAAGGGGTTAAGCATTATAAATTATTATATGCTTCAGTTTTTTTTTCTTTTGCTCATTTATTAATAAATTCTATGCCATTTGTTTTTGTAGAAACATGATATAAAGGAAAGCAGTGCAAATGAAAAAACTGCAGCTGTTGAGAAAGTAAGTTTTTATTCCCAAAATTCTAAATTGGTGCTTTTTTTCCTCCTGTGCTGTTTAATTAAAGAAAGCACTTTTTGTGATTTGCAAATCAATTTGATGTAAATTTTAATTTGTAAAATATTTCACCTTTTATTTTAAATTTGTAAATTTAATAAACTGTCTGTGTTGTTTAATCGTTTTGTATTATAAATATTCAATTTTTTTTATTTATATAATTTTTCTGTTCAACTAAATATTTAACTTTTCAATAATTAAAAGTTTTATGTGCATTTTAATGGGAGTATCTTTGCTGTGTAGAATCTTTAAATTGGTGGCAAAAGTTTCTTGAATTTTGGGACTGTTTGAGGAATTTTATTTCTTTGTTAAATAATGTAGTTTAAAATCTGTATTATGTATCTACCACACCTAGCCATGAAACCTTGCTGCTGTGTAACTAACTGGCAGATACTAATGCACTGATACCTCTAACTATGATTGAAAAATGCAGTGCAAGTCCCATCCTACTTAGGTTTAATATAAATTTTTCATGATGAAGTGTTTGAAGTAACAGGTAATGTGTAGATGAGGCAAGTCAAACTCATTATCTCAAGTGTGCCAAATAATCATTGATTGGAGATTAATATTTAAAAATGCATCAATAATGGATCACGATAACCAAGATTCCATTGATTACCCTACAAAAATATTAATAAAATTGATAGTTAATTGTTTATTTGTATAAAGTTGTATCATATAACTATAAGGAAGGAAATACTAGTACTTATTTAATGTATTTTAAAGATCAGTAATTATATAATTTAATAGATAAATTTTTTTATCTATATAAAAAAAGCAGTTACAATTAAAAATAATCCAAAGAACGTAAAACGAGGAACAGGTTGGATATTTTTGACTGAGGGAGATTTTAAAAATTAAATTAAGCAATTTTACGTGAGATATTTAAAAAAATTGCATCAATACATCAAGTGCAGCTTTCAAATTGATTAAAATGCACTTTTGTGCACTTAGAATCTGTGATCTTGTTTGTAAAAACCTGTGCAAATTAAAAATGTTAATGTTATAAAAATAATTAAGAATAACTTGGGATCCCTGATGTTCATGGTCATATATTATGTAAAGAAAACAAAATACCAGTTTTTCTATATCTGTATGATATAAATTTTTATTGCATTTTCATTTTATGATTTATTATGTATATATAATAAGTCAATTTTTGTAAACATTTGTCCCATTGCTGTAATTAGTAAAACATGTTTCTAAACCATGTATTATGTAACTTGGTCCAGAATATTTTTTTGTACATTTTTTTTAATTGGGGTTTTTTATGGCATATGCATGTTAGTATTTTTTTTTTTTTTTTTTTTTCTGGAAAGAATTTCTGGATGTCACAATTAGTGCGAAATCCCCAGTTTGAGAAAATAGTATTTTTTTACGCAATTTTTTTGGGTAAAGTCTATAAATTATATAGAACTGGACAAAATTGTGAGATGTAAGCAAACTCCAGTTGTTTTTTTCCAAATAATCTACAAAGGAATTACAATTTAATAGAATATTTTAATATTATTTTATTATTATTTTTGAGTCATTCCTTGGTAACATAGTCCATTGTGAGATTAAAAAAAAAAAAAAAAAATTAAATGAAACATCTAAAGCATAGGTTCTCAACCTTATCTTGCCCACCACCCACTTTAAGAATATTTTTTTTTCTAAAGCCCCCCCCCCATTTTTTTTACTTGCGAATCTGAAACAGCTGTTGCCACAATTATATTTAAATGTGTAATATTATAACTATAGTCATAAGATAGGATATGACCCTATCCTTATTCTGAGATTAAAGAAGATTGTTTCAACGAGAACAATTAAAATGCATACTTATATTAAAAAGTATTTTTATTAGCATTCGAAAGATATTGAATTTATTACCATATTTGCTGTCGTATAAGATGCACCCCTTTTTTATACACATTTTTGAAGGATAAAACTATTATTGATCATTATAATGAATTTAAAATATTTTAAATATAAAGTTATACAAAGTAAGAATTTCTGCAAATACCAAATCTATCTGGGAAAGAACACCTTTTAATCTTCTTCCTAATAACCCAGACACTTATCTCCAGAGCTAAATGAAGAGTCACTTGAAACCTCTTCTAAATCAGCACCTAAGTCCTCATACAACAAATTATCCTCTGTGCCCTGTTTCCATGTTCTTTAGTTTACGCAATCACTTGTAACTTGTATGCTATGTGATAACAATGTCGATGTTGTTTTTGAGCTATAACTTGCCAACAAATTTTAGGAAATTGAACAGTAGAAATTTCATAATCTTAAAATTCGTTCACAAAAATTGGAAAGTTTAAACATCAGCTGTGATTGTCGATGACAGCGCATGGGCATTCACTGAACATTATGTAACTAATATTCACATGCTTTGCAAGGAAAGAAGAAAAAATCATATATAATAAAAAACTGAGTATCGATGTATAAGACGTAGTATCGATCGAGGTATAAAGGCCCGTCCACACGACTGAGCTCGGAACGTAGCTGACGAAAGCGCATTTATGTTACCAGCGAAACAGCGTCCAAACAAGTATGCTAACGAAGAGTGTGTTTAACCAAAAGAATTATTTGGGACAAAAAAATCACATGAAGCTGTAACACAGCATTGTTTTCTTGGTCAATGGAGCTGTCATCCTGTTTCTTTGCTGTGTTTCGATATGTTTGCGGCAAGATGTCGGAATCAGATGATTTTTTGATAGCTGAAACTTTACTATTAAGTACAGTCATTAAGCAGAGGCAAAAAACAGTGAGAATGCATCTGAAAGATTTATTTAGAGTTCAAGGAGATTGTTTTTTCTTTACTGCCTTGTTTGCGAAATGAATATCCTGAATTATTTTTCAATTACTTTAGGATGAGTATTGGCCGATTTAACAGACCTTGCAGATTCTATATTGTATGAAAATTAAGATTTATAAAATTGGTTTGGAATACAGTATATAAAGAGAATTAAATTACTTGAAACACCATCCACCATATAATAAAAATCAACCTCACATTTTTCAATCTTCCCCCTCCTTTGGTTCTTGTTTATGTGTGGTGTGGGAGTACGTGTAAAGGAATCTCCCCTCCCTTGGTTATGCTTGTTTATGTGTGGTGTGGGAGTACGTGTGAAGGAATCTCCCCTCCCTTGGTTATGCTTGTTTATGTGTGGTGTGGGAGTACGTGTAAAGGAATCTGTGTAATAAGTAAAGCATTCTATAATTTGATTATTTTCTGTATATTATTACAGAAATAAATTAGAAGAAAAAGTTCATCCAATAAAATTTCTAAAGATATGCTGTTTTTAAATATTTTTAGCAGTGTGACATTAGCCCAAATGCTCTCAAAATGTGTATGTGCCTGTATACAGAGATGTATGTATGTAGGTATGTGTACGGGGAGAGGGGGAGGAAACGCCCATTTCAGCATAATATAAGATCTGAAAGCTTTCAGATATTTCTTTTTATTTATTTTTGAATTTGGAATAAGGTTCAAACTATGGAATTTTTTTTGAAATTATGTGTGGGATAAAATATGTAATAAGGGAAAAATATAGAGGTAATTTATGCAAGAGATGCAGATATATCATTATATAAAGGGTAATGGTTTCTATTTGCAATGCACATTTTTAAACTAAATTAAAAACAATAATAATAACAGATAAAGTGAGAATATAATGATTCATGATTAAATATAAGAAACATGTTTAAAAATGAGAAAAGCTAACTTTCATTTGCAGTGGGTACAGGTGAGGTTCAAACTCGCAACCTTTCCCTTTGCAGTCCAGTACGCTGACCACTCAGCTATCTGTGACAGTAGTTTTTGGGGAAAATAATATAAGATGTAGAAGTCAATGCAAAGGTAATTTAATTAAAATTAAATAAATGATTGCTGTATGACTCAAGTTGTAACTGTCCTCGAAAATTTCATAACTGTATTTTATTGAATGCTCTTTCACAGTCAAGTGCTTTATTTTAGAAGTGGTTATATTGTTGAAGTTATTTTTTGGTGTATTTAATATTGGGATATTTATTGAGCTTTTTGTTACACATGAAATAGTGAACATTTATAATAATTAAGGAGAATTTTGTAAGGCAGAAAGTTTGATTTCGTAGATACTGTAATTTATTTAGGTTCCTATTTCTTACGGTATTACTTACGGTGAAGCATATGGATATACATTTCTGGATCATTGCTTTATAAATATGCAATTCTTTCCCTTTAAGGAGAATTTGAAATTTATACTGATGTATATGATTTGAAAAATCTGAGGATGCGATAAACAATGCTGATTATTTTATTGCTGTATGTAGTTACAAGCTCTTTAAGCAAAATCTCATCTCTATGTGGTTTTGATGCCATATCCGATTCGAATGGTCATGGCAGGAATATCATGCGGAGCACGACGTCTCCTGCTTGATGACGAATGAGGCCTATAAGGCACTTCATTTTAGAAATGCCGGACGAGTAAATTCCAGAGGGAAGAATCCTGAGGTGCAAATGCTGTATTGAAATGGGTAAGCAAGAAGATTTTCTGATTATTACCTGTGATAAGAACTCACTCAGCTATTGGCTGTTCGGCCACATTGCGGACGAAAAAGCTGAACATGAGCAAACTCAGTTTTACGTCTTCTGTGTAATGCGAATTTACGGCGGTTGAAAAAAATATACATCAACTACGTCGCGAGCACATTCTTGTGGGCAGACCTTAAGACACACCCCATTTTTCAGACCTGTTTTTCGAAGGAAAAAAGTGTATCTTATACGCAGGCAAATACGGTACTTATCTAATGATGCATTTTAAGGAGTTTGTTAATATCAGGCTCTATTTTACTTAGAAACAACCGTTAGTTTCCGCATTTAGTAACATGAAGCCAGTTTCTCTTTTTAGTTACCAACGTTGTTACAGCACTAAATTCAAATTCAGCTAAATAGGAAGATGGAAATGCTATCAGAAATCGTTGAACAATCAACCATAATCCTGTGTACAGTTGCAAAATCGGCTTCTGCAGCTAAAAATTCTTTGTAGCCATTCTTGAATTTAATTTTTAATTCTTCATTTGTCTTCAGTTCTATTAGTTCTTCTGACTTTAATGATCCTGCTGTGTTGACATTTGAAAAAGGATCCAAAACTCAGTCTGGTGTGTTCACGTTTAGAACGACCTGGCATATCCATGTTTAGAATGTCCTGGAATTGTTCCTTGAAATCATTGTGGAGGTTTTCCAAGTGTTGACAGTAAACAAGCAGGTTGTCCTGCTTCAATGATACTGCTGATAAATTCGGGAAGTTATTGAATTCGCATCTGCCAATATTTCTTTTGTATAACAGCACTTTTGACATGAAAGCAGCAATGCTATTTTTTGTCTTAATCACGTTTAAATTGTCGCCTTGAAGTTGTAGATTAACATCATTAAACAATTTATACAGGTTTGTCAAATATGCAATATCATTCTTTGATGGGATGATGTTGTCATGCTGTTCTGTGTCTTTGTTTCCTAGGAACTCTATCACAGTCTCAAACAGATTGTTAAATCGAGTCAAACAAGTACGTTTTGACAGCTAGCGCACCTCTGTGTGAAGCAGCAGTCTCTTGAAATCTTCATCGTTGGCAGTGCAAAGCTGACTAAATAATCTGTCATTCAACGAGTTAGTTCTTATTTAACTGTTGTGATAACATATTGCAGTGACGTATGAAGACGTTCACTCAGATTTTTTCAAATTGGTAGCAAAAAGTAGTTCTTGACATATTTTTAATATCTTTGATAAACTTCATGTATGACAGTAACAAAGCTACGTTGGTTGATTAAGTGCACTTATCCAGCTAAATTGAAAATCGACAAGTCTGCAGATGATTGCACAATAATTCTTCAATGTTTTCAACCATCTCATCAATTCATCTTTGCACAGAATTATTGCTCAAAGGAAATTTTCCGATAATATCTGTAGCTGATTTATGGAGCACAGTAGTTATTACTTCTTTCACTGCCGGTAAAATTAAATCTTCCTCAATAATATGTGGTTTGCCTGTTTTAGCAATCAACAATGAGATACTGTACAAAGCTCGAAATCCATCATCGTCTTACATAGAAGCTGATGAAAAAAAGTTTTAATATAGTTGGCTAAATTGTGTACTTCTTTTTCATGTCTTGGAAATAGTTCACATGTTTGTCTTTCTTATTCGGGTGTATTTTATTAATATGATCTTGAAGCCTAGAAGGTTTCATCGCTTCATTTGAAAAAGTTTTTTGACAAATAAGGCACATTGGCGATGTTTCAAAATGGGATTTTCAATAAATCCGTATTGAATATAATCCACACTATACTTCCGACTCTTCATTTTTGCTTCCGATATGGTTTTTACTGTACAGATACGTGAGTAGTAGTAATGAATGTTAGAAGTATCCAAATTAAGGGTTAGTTATTATAAAATATATATACTGTGATAGCTGTGACAAGCAATGTGACATTCAGAGAGTGTTAACAATTAGCTGGTAAACACTGTTAGCTGGTAAAAGCAATTAACTGATCACAAGCTGGTAAAAAAAAAAAAAAAAAGTCCCAAAGACAGTTGTTATTAATTAACTATTTTCATTACCCAAAAATGCGTGACAAACAAAGCAAGTTCTCAACTAAATGTTTCCTTTTCCATGGGAAAAACTGGTGTTAAGCTGTTAAGCACCTTGCAGGAGATCCACTCATGGAGACACAAAAGAAAGACTTTGAGAGTGCTAAAAGTTGCATGGAGAACTGTGATAGATGTGCTGTGAATAGGGCACAGAGATTGCATCCGCAGAAGCGAATTGTCTGCTTTGATTTATTCAGTGCTCTAATGCTAATTTTAACATAATTCATCTTTTGTGTAATCAAGAATTGTTAAGTATTCATTAAAAATAAAAAAGGCAACCTGTCCGTTTAGTCTCCCATCTTGAGTAAACTCGGCAACGTTACAGTACTAGAGAGCTCTCAACCGTGAAAAGATCAACTTTTAAAACTCTGTCATCAATTGCACATGTGAATGCTAATGAAAATAAAATTAACAATCTTTATCTTTGTGTAGTTGGAGACATATAACACGCATTGACAGGAATAAGATAAATATGCAAGAGACTCGTATTTAACACATGGAAGTAAAGTGTGGGAGCAAGGATGATGCAGTAGCAGAGTGCGGGTTAGAACAAGCACAGATAATACCGTCAATTCCTGCAGGATTGCAAAAATCACATTATTTAACAAAAACTTGCTATAACTGAAGTGCTACAAGCATATTTTTTGCTGTTTTTTATTAACAGGCTTTCGTTAAATTTACCTGTTTTTATGTATGAGATATTTCACATAAAATTGGATGATTTGAAAATTTTTAATTCAAATCTAAAATTTAAAATTTTTACGTCATCTAAGTTAATGTAGATCTGATTGCAGTGGAATCTTTAATTTCAATTTTCGTCCACTTCAAGAATTTTTGCGCACATCATGAAAATGATTAAAATACATACAATAACAAAAATTAACCAATATTGGTGCTAGTTCAGTTTTCTATCTTCTATCTAGCTGAATTCTTGTAGTATACTAGATTGAGTTGATTCTTATATCATACTTTATTGGGTATATTGATATCCTGTTGTTAACAGTGTAATCTCTCCCTTAATACAAGTGAATATGTTCTGTTTCTTGAATAATGAAAGAAAATGCAGAGTTAGTTAACATGTGGATATTATTTTTATATAATATGGTGGCAGTTATTTGATAGATAAAAGCATCACACTTATTCAATTCTATTAATTAAATTATGGCCATATGGATTCAGTAGACAAATGTTTGATTTCCATAATTATGAAATGCTGTATTATTGCATATTGATTGTGCTTTTCCAAAATATTTTTGTTTTGCAATAGGTATGCTGTTCACATAGTAATTTGCTAGTTCTTTTCTTTTTTTAGTTTTTATGTAAAATTTATCAAAATTTTAGAATTGTTAATTATTTTTAAATACAACTCCAAAGAATTTATTTTTTAAAAAAAATTCCATGTAGGATATCAAGAAAAGAGAAAACGAAGACAAAATTGAATCAGAAGCAAAACGAGCCCGGTAATTTTATTTGGTTTATGTATTTTCAAATATAATTGTTTATGAATATTTATGTATGCTTAGTAAAATTAACAAAATTAAATAATTATGTTTATTAAAATTTATGGAAAGTATAGCTTTATAACTACTATAAAAATAATAATTCAGCTCTTTAAATTAACTAGATTTGTATATTATTTGTTTTGTATCATTATTTTATCCTTGGTGTAAGCAGAGTTGCATTATCTTGTAATTTCTAGCTGAATCAAATTTTTTAAAATGATTAAATATAATTAAAAAGGTATTATTATCTGAATTACTGCTTAAGCTGTATATTTATGAATTTCAGAACATTTATAGCTGCAGGCAAATAACTATTAACAATAAAATATTAAATGTTATTTTGAATATTGCATTCAGTAATAATTAAACTGCTCTAAATGTTAGCAATGTATGTCACAGTTAATGCAGAAACATATGTGCTTTGTAAAATTTAAAAATATGTTTCTGTATATGTATGCACATCTATAATGTAATTAAAAAATTTTAATTTAGATTCTTAATGCAGAGACATATGTGCTCTGTAAAATTTAAAAATATATTTCTATATATTTTTATATACATGTATAATGTTATAATTAAAGTATTTTTAATTTGGATTCTTTTCTATACATTTATTTCTTATTTTTCAGAGTTGAGTCTCCTCCATTGGAAGAAAATATTCCACTTACTACTCAAAATCCACCAGATAATGAAAACAAACCTAGGGTATTGTTTTCTGGACTTTTAAATATTAAAGAATATGCTAAGGTAAAAAGGCTTTTGAGTTAATGAAAGAATTGTAGATATAAATGTAGTAGTAATAAGATGCAGACATGAACAAGTTGTTATACTCAAAAAGAATATTTTCAAAAATATTTAATTTAGATCAGCGGTTCTCAATTTTTTGAATAACACGTACCATCTAAACAAAAATTTAAAAGCTGAAGTACCACTGCTACATTTTACAATGATTATTTTTCAACTTCTCAATAGAAATATTAAAAAAAATTAAGTTAAAAATTGGTTACCATTTTAGTTATCAAAATTTAAGTTTTAATACCTTAATTCTAAAACTTAGTGTGAAGTTTGGGCTTGTTTAAGACAGATTAATTTTTTTTTGTGCCTGGTGTTATTTCACTTAACTTTAACCATAAATTAAAATCCACTTTTTGTTCTCTATTTCTTTTTAAACTTTTCATGACAGCGCAACTTTATTTAAGACGCTCGTGCGGGACAGAAGGGAATCGAATGCAGTCACCGTACAGGATGGAGGTTTTGCATCGCTAAGCCTAATTTTATAAAAAAAATCAGAAAAAAAAGTTTCACTTCTAGCCTTACAATTTTTGGTATCATTTTAGATTATTACTTGAGCTCTTATATATGTTAAAATTGGCACTTATTAACGTTTTTTTTTTTTTTTTTTTTTTTTTTTTTTTTTTTTTTTTTGTTATTTTACATGAAAATATACTTAAAAATTTCCTTATCTTGTAAAATAATTTTCGGAAGCGCTATTCAAATTATTCCAAAGTTTTAATTGATAAAATCCATCAATACAGTCTAAAATTATTAAAAAAACACAATAAAGCCTATTTACAGTAAGAAGTAACAAAATTTAAAATGAAGACTGTGGTAAATCTCGAATCACGGAAAAGTATCACTTTTTAAATCTTTAGAAAAAGAATCATCGCTCTCATCTGCATTAGTAAATTAGTAAATGGTTCATTAACCATATGAGGGTATTCTTCCTCTGATAAATGGTGCCTTCGCGCCATAATAGACAAGAGGTGAGACTTCCAGAAATAAAAGGAGAAAAAACGGAAATACATCTGAAGTCAATGCTGGGCTGTTTAGTAACTATGAAAGACCGTATATAGTAAAGGAAAAAATAGAATTAAAAAAGGAATTGGATATATCTCATACACGCGAATATTTACATTAGCACACGGCAATTTAAAGAGCCCACTTCTGTTTACGCTTTCACTTCCCCACCCCACCCTCACAACATTTGATGAGTAAAATACCAAAGTCAGACAGAATATATCAAACTCAAGGTCAGGAACCTAAAACAGTGTTCATTTCAAAAATAATGGACATAGAATGCCATCTAGTGGCCTTCAGAAAAACGTTCCAGCTTAAAATGCATATACGCATCACCATCCTCTGAATGCAGTCTCTAGCGATGTGTGGATGGGACGCCCGGCTGTAAGAGACGTTATCAGGGAATGTGTATATGTGACGCATGTCCTGAAAGGGTTAAAATAAGGCATGGAAGAAAATAATTGTTCACACAAACAGGTTCTGCAAAAAGGCAAATTTAATAGCTTTATGTGAAACACCTTTAAATTCTTTTTTTTTTGGGGGGGGGGTTGGCCGAAAGTTAACAAATGTGTTATTTTTTAAATCTTCAGATAGAGTTCAATGACAGGAAATTTCTATCAATTTTCCTTTTCTTCATGAGATTTAATTAGTAGTTAAAAATAATTTTAATAATTTAATAGTTAAAAATACTTTGTTTCTTTGCATACCATCTATTTTCTCTTGCGTACCACCGACTGAGAATCGCTGATTTAGATTATTAAATGCAAAAGTTTTGATTTATGGGTAGTAATTTAATACTGTGTATGAAAACTTTTTCTGAGTATTTTGATAGACTTTGCCCTCTAAAAGTAAAGGAACAGCATGTTTTTTGTGTCCAATTTGAGAATGAAGCAACATGGAAACAAGAAAAGTTCAACACAAATATGAATTACAACAAAAAATTGTGCTCTTGGCAGGGAAGTCCAGTTTTTAAGAAACAGTATATCACAGTTTTTTGAGGGGAAATGGGGTGGTAACATTACAAAAATGGGTTCTAATAAGGAATTTGTTTACCCCTAGCTGCAATGCATTGGCAGCAGCAGCATTACATGCTGTCAATTAATTTGTCGGTCAGTGAAATGGGAAGCAATGACCAGACACAGAGTAATCCTTATTCAAGCTCATCTAATACCTTGGAGGAGGATTTAAAGCAGCAATTTGTCTCACATGGTAGTCCCAAAGATGCTCTATCGGATTCAGGTCTGGAAATTGAGCTGGCCATTCCATTTGCTCCATACCTTGACCCTCAAGATATTCTTCAGCAATCCAAGCTCGGGTTAGTCGCACATTGTCTAGAATTTAGGGAAGGCACCGAGATTCAAAATTTAGAGGTGGCAAAATTTTTTTAATTTGTGGGAGGTACTTGGCAGCAATATTTAGGATCTGTAGGGACTGTGCCAAAATGTCTAGCACTGGCTCTAGATAAGACTTAAGTATGTGGGAGAATTTATGGTGCTACTTTGGTAGACAGTTGCACGGATTTTTGGCGATTTACGTTGGCGCAATTTTTACAGTCGTCAGCCATCTTGAAAAGCGCTGTTTTTACGCATAGTAAAGTATTCGAAACTTTAAAAAAAAAAAAAATACCTTTAAAAGTAATGGATTAATTTTTTGTTGAAAATGTCGTTTTTTAAGATGGCAGGCAAGTGTAAATAAATACATTTACTATGAGTATAAAGTACTAAAGTAAGGCTATTATTACTTTCATAAAACAAAAAAGAGAATAAAAACACCGCTATAAAAACATTGTGCCAACATTTAATTAGATTAAAATATTACTGAAATTGAATATTGAATTAAAAACCATCCTACCAACATTTAAAAGAATTAGAATATTATTAAATTCAAATACTTTAAAATAGGTTATATAAAATATAATTAACATTAAAACATATGTGACAATAATTATCTCAGCAATTTTTGAAAATAGTGTATTAATTTTTTTAACAAAAATTGAAGTATACAATTAAAAAATAAAATAAAAATATGTACTTACATTTTTTTGAGTAATTTAACCTCTTTTTTATTGATAAGTACCACAAAAGAAATCGAAATCATAATTGAATCGGATCTTTTAACCATCTTCATCTGTTATCCAAATATCTCGCACTTCATTGAAGAAGCAATTAGCGAGGTTTCCTCCAAAATTTCCTCTGACTCTATTAACAATTTATAAATAAATCTTTGATTAGGAAAGACAGGTTGGCCAAAATAAAGTCTCAAAAGGCAATTTTTTTATTCCAATACCAATAATTCTTGGTAATTACCAATAACAACATTCGTCTTCAAAACGGAGATATCCATTCCATTTGAAATCCGAGGAATTCGAAGAGATGAATAATAAAATTTTAAAATGGCGCGGTAATGCACAAATATTCAGTAACCAATCAGGGAGCTAATTACATCACGCATAAAATTAAAATTATTTAAATAATCATTCATACTAAAATCATTTTTAAAACAAATGCAAAATTAAATTTTATTTTAATATTTAACAGCCATAAATAATGTTTAAAACATTAGATTAAATTTATAGATATTAATAAAACCAATTACTTTTTAAGTAAGGTGAGGTCATTGATTACATCATCCACAACGTAAAATTATATAAAATATTATAAACAACAAAATTTTTATTTCAAATAAAAATGTAAAATTAAATTGATTTTTAATATTTAGAAACCATAAATAATATTTAAAACACGGAAGTTATGCATAATAAAAAGCATTATTTTTTTAATAAAATGACAACAAAGTATCGGTTACCATAAATAACGTATCCAGCAATGAGTTTACCATAAGTTATATTACTCGCCAAAAGGCAAATCGCCAAAATCCGTGCAACCGTCTACCAAAGTAGCACCGAATTTATTTATTCGAGATTAGGATAAACTTAAAGTGTATGCAAGAAACAGGCGTTGTAGAGTCATTAGGTTATTTCGAAGAAGGAGACATGAAAAATGAGCAGTGCCCTCGCCGGGACTCGGACCTGTTGAATATGTGCCAAGCGTGCAGACCATTACACCATGAAGGCTGGAGAAATTCCTTATATACTCCCCCTTTAAAAAGGCGACTAGATTTGGCAATTAGGCTGCCCAGTCGCCAAATCCTGGTGATGGAGAATCATCATCCACAATCATTTTTTAGTTCAGGTACCATTGCAGAGTTATGTAAAATTTTCTTGAGTCAGGAAATTGAAGAAATGACCAATGCCCTCCCCAGGACTCAAACCTCGGACCTCTCGAATACGCGGCGAGTTTGTTGACCATTGCATCACGAAGGCATGCTAAGAAGGGGAGAAAATACCTTAAGTGTAAGTATAATAAATCACTAAAGTAATAAAATTCTGGCTTAACATCATCAGCATGTGTTAGAAGCAAGACAAAATTCAGTTGAACAATATGTTTTTAGTCACCAATCTCATGATACATTGCCAAGAATACATAGCAGATTCTAGCTAAGTTTTATGATGGTAACTGTGAATTTGAAGATTTTTAGGTATTGCAGACAAAAAGTAAAATTTTCCAATTAATGAGATTCGGGGAAAAATGTAGAGAAGTGGCAATAAATGAAGAAAATTTTTTCATTACGGTGACAGTGTCCTTATCATCAATCAGCTAACAGGATTGATGATAAGGACACTGTCACCGTAATGAAAAAATAATGAAGCACTTATGACCTTAATGGAATCAAAATTTACACACACTCATACACACACAAAAAAGGGAGGGAAGTGAAATTTGCAGTAGGGTTCTAAATCTAGAAAATATTGCTACTATTAGTGAGGAAAGTGAAAAAGGTTGTTGCAAATGAAAAAATTTCAGCTGACAGTATGGTGGAATTTCTCTACACAGCAATAACAGGAAAGGAATAAGGAAACAAACAAATATTGAGCCTTTGTACCCCTCTCTTTTTTGTGTGTGTAAATTTTGATTCCATTAAGGTCATAAGTGCTTCATTATTTTGTAAATCACTGTTTCATATTTTTAATTTTATAATTTCCACTTGTTAACTTACTAGATTTAAATTGATGATCTAATATCTAGAAATATCCCACATCTGTAATTGCCGAAGTCCTGATGAGTCCAGATCTCGGATTTTATATTGTATAATGCTTTAACCTCTATATTTAAAGAAGAAATTCCTTCTCTGTATGCTAAGACTACAACTTTATTGTGATAAAATCTTGAAGGTTGCAATTCCATCAAACTATACATTGAAATTTACTGCTAAATTTCATGTTGGGGGGCTTTGCTAAAGAAACAGGTTATTAAATTTGTATTGTTTATATTTCTGCAAACTCCTCTGATGATTTCATTTGTTTTTATTTAGACTATAATAAAAAGTGTTTTTCAAATGCAGACTTAATATATTGGATGCATTGTGGAAAGTGCAGAAAAAAGCATGGAGCAGATTTATTACTGCCATGGAGACCATTTTTATTTTAGAAATTAGTGCATAGATTGATAGTTTAAAGAAAGAACCATTAAACAGAACATTTTTGCAGAGAAGAATTTTTTAAGCTTAATTTATGATTTAGAAAATTCATACTAAAAATGGTTATATTCTGTCTGTATATATAAATCATTTTTATGTGCAGACTTTTATGCAGGCTTGATATAATTTAAAAATGGGGTATGTTCTTTGTGCCCAGTGATAATTATCATTTTGGAAACAATTTAAAACCATTTGTTTGAAATAATTTTCTGGCTAATTTGGTTGCATTAAAATCATTTCATTTATTGAAAACTAAGACTGTAATAATGCTACTTTTATGTATTATTTGGGTGTTGGTTGCTCATGAGCTGCCTTAGTATGCTTTTTACTGTTATATGAAACTACAGTTGTGTTTTTACCCCCTTTCCTATTATAAATTTTTGCATTTTTTTAGATTGTGTGCCAGCTTGGAGGGTGTTTGGCTAAATCACCTGTAGAAAGCACTCACCTTGTCGCTAATCAGTATGTTAGGACTGTGAAATTTCTTTGTGCTATTCATGTTGTGAAATATGTTGTTACTGTAGACTGGCTGAAGGAATGTGAAAAGCAGAATCAATTTGTAGGTAAGTGGGCTGAAAGAAAAACTTATCTTTGCTATTAAATAATGAAGAATCTGTATGTTCCTTACATTACAGAAAAACAGCAGAACCTAGAATCACCAAATTTTGAATCCATGTTGTCTTCCACTCAAACGTGTGCATCTTGAAGCTGGAATTTGAAATTTGATTTATTTCATATTTTGTACAAATTTAAGGAAATTATATGAATATTTCATCAGTAAACTCAGTGATTTGAAAGGAAGATAGTGGCAACATTGTTTGATATAAAACATTTTTATCTACAATGCATGAGACTGTTGCCATTCAGCAAAATGAAAGCTATGAGTTTCTTGATTTTATTCAACAAACTGAAATGAAATACTTTGATCTTCCATGGCCCAATGTGTTGCCCTTCTTTAACATTCCTTCCTTTATATTTCGCTTTTTTTAAAAATCAAAATTTAATCTCTGATACTCAGTAACAAACCAAGCAATAAACACAGATTTTTTTTCAGAACGTTGTTCTGCTTTTTAATTCACTTCATTTAGAAAAAATATGCTTAAATGGCAAGATATGTTTAATTAGAAATATTAAATGTTTGACAGGGGTTGGACAAAAATATAGAAACACCTTTAAAAAAACATGTTTCTTTGCTTAACCCTTTGTGACACGCATATTTAAAATATATTTTAATCTTTAAAAAAATGCCTTAGAATAAGTCAGATGGACTTACTTAAGTGCCTTTAAGGCTTGAAAAAAATTCTGCGCTTTTATTTTTTACGGTAGAAGGTGGGATAGCGTTTGTCCCACCATGCAACTAGCACATGTCTTATAGCATAATGGTGTATAGCAGGAAAAAAAATTATATGTGGAATGAATAAACAAAATAAAGCGTGCATTCTAAAATATTCATAATAAACACACTAAAATGCATTTTGTACTTATTGCATATATGCATGACTTGTAAAATTTTGCATATGCACATTTTGCATATAGTATATATTTAATATTTTTAAATTATAGGAACAAAAGAAAATATTTTCTTGAATATTTTTTAAGATTAAAATTTGATACTCATACATATGATACTAAATAAAATATTAAAATTGTCATTTAATTCAAAAACATTTATATATGATTAAAATTGAAAAAAAGTCATTTTTCATGAAACTTTGAAAAAAATGTTGTTTCATTCTTCTGTAAGCATAGAGGCACTTCACATGTTTCACACATCCAAAATGTTCGTCGTTCTTCTTTCGATATGCTGCAATATGCACATCTTCTCCTGCTCGTTCTCTTTGGCATTTTACTTACATTTTTTAGTCTCTTTTTCTGGTTGTACGAACGGGTTTTTAGTTTTTATTTGAACTGGGGATTTCAGTTTTCTTTTCAGCTCTTTCTTGCCTGCAAGTGCCATTAGACCTTCTGTAACTGAGAGAAGAAAATCTTTCATTGTTTTTACATCATGATCAGGTTCACGAACAAACTTGAATAAATGTGTTTACTATACTCGCATCTAAAAAGTAAAAAAAAAAAAAATCATGTGCCACCGTTTCTTGCTTTTGCGGTCTATTTCATATAGTCCTTTCAGTTGATCAATCAGTCGACATATCCCATATTCTTATTGTATGAAATAATGCTGTTTGGGCTCAGTACTTTTTTTTTTTTTTTTTTTTTTTTTTTTGTCTCTCCATCTCATTCTTTTCTATTAATTTCTTTCATTTCAGTTGCCTTGTCCAAGCAAGGCAGGATAGAAACGGATCTTTTATCCTTCCATTTTATGCAATAAATTGAATCATCGCTAACTGAAAAGTCTATATATTCTCTTGACATAAATTTGTCTTTTAAATTTTTGGGTAGATACTTCCGATCCATATTTACAGTGCCACATGTAAATGTGGTGTGATGGGTCTGTGTCTTTAAAAAGTGAAACAAATTATAACTACTTCCCTTTCTTCTTCAGCAATAACTTCAACCTCAGTTATTCTCTCCTGGATATCAATTTCATCTGAATCAGAACTGACATCTGAAGCATTTGAGTCGCAATCGGATGGCAATTCAGCAAAAAGATCCAAAGCTTCCTGAGTTGTTAATTTTTTTCTAGACATTTTAGCACATCAGAGCATACAACGGATGTAAAAGCGCGCACAATCATGAAAAAAGTAGATGCAAAAAAGAAAAGAAAAAAATAATCTTGAGTGCTGCCATCTATTGAGTGGAAATTCAAGTGTGTGGTGGGACAAATTTTAACCCACTTATTTCAACTGCAAAATTATATTATAAATATATAAAATATTGAATCCAATTACTATTTTTGAAAATAAAATACCTTTGAATATTAAAAAGAATCATACATATCATAAATTGTATACCAAAATTTTTAAAATATTGAAAAATGCGAGATACATGGATATCACTCTTGTGATCCTATTTTGAATATTTTTTGCTTATAAACTTAAGCCCTGGTATAGTAGTAACATGTACTGAGAAAAATAATAACTAAAATAGATTATTTTTAGAAGATTAGAAAATTTCTAACGGAAATTGCTAACTGAGAAAATAAATATTAATTAGGTGGGACATATATTGACCCACCATGCCGCAAAGGGTTAATATGGTGTAGGAAACCCGTTGGCATCCAAAACAGCTTGCTGTCTTCTCGGAATGGATAAATACAGTTCCTGTATGTTTGCCAAGGGAATATTATACCATTCTTCCTGCAAAACGGTGGCAAGTTCAGATAACGATGTTGGCGGTGGATAACGAGAACGCACTTTCCGTTCCAATGTAGACCACAAAGGTTCGATAATATTCAGGTCTGGTGACTGTGGTGGCCAGGGGAGATGGGACAACTCATCCTCGTGCTCAGAAAACCAGTCCTGGACAATGGGAGCTGTGTGAACAGGGGCTTTGTCGTCTTGGAAGACACCATCACCATCGGAGAACAAAGTTTGTACCATGGGATGAACTTGATCGGCCAAAATGTTCACATAAGTCTTGGCAGTCATGTGCCCTGACACAGTTATCATGGGGCTAGCAGAGAGCCAGGATATTGCTGCCGAAACCATAACAGAACCCCCGCCATGTTTCACTCTTGGCAACAAGTAGTCTGTATTATAGGCTTGAGATGGCGTTCTCCAGACGTAAACTCGGCCAGAAGTGGGAAACAATGTGAAAGAAGACTCGTCAGACCACATTACTCGCTTCCACTGCTCTATAGTCCAGGCTTTATGACTTAAACACCACCTTTTCCTGTTACGGGCATTAGCATCACTGATGAGTGGCTTCTCAATTGCAGCACGGCCAGCAATTCCCTGTTTATGAAGCTCCCTTCTAATTGTTTTGGTACTCACAGGGTTCGGTAACACAACATTCATTTCAGCAGTAACTTTTGCAGCTGTGGTCTTCTTATTTTTCGTCAGAATTGCCCTTAATGATCGTCTGTCACGATCACTCAGGACACACTTTCGTCCGCACTGTGATTTAGCAGATGATGTTTTTCCACTTTTCAAATATGTGGAATAAATCTTCGATACAGTACCTCTTGAAACACTACACACCTCGGCTACCTTGCTAACGGAAGCACCTACCATACGTGCTCCAACAATTTGCCCATGTTCGAAGTCTGTTAACTCTGACATAATGCAATGACAACCTCACATAACAAGACTCCGACAACAACTGAACTGTTTATCACATTTACGAAGTTGTATAGGTGGCGTCAGTAGTCAAAAACGCCAGCGCCACCTACATATTTCATTAAAATCAATCTTTCTTTTCAAACATGCATTTCACAAGGTGTTTCCATATTTTTGTCCATCCACATTCATGTAGTATGTGATCTACTGTTTTAATTACTTAGTTTATTTATAGCTGGTATTACTGAAAGGCTATTTTTGAATATGGAAATAACTAAATGAAAAGGATTCCATAATTTAACTGATTGATTTTTTAATTCAACTATTTAAAACTTTAAATTACTTGCTTGCGATTTTGGTGAGTTTTTTTAAAAAAAGATAGCCAAATCATTCATATTTATCATGAGCTGTTTGTAAACTAATTGCTGTGGTATGATAAATTCTTTCTGGTAACTAATGAAAGAATATTTTATTTATAATCAGAAGCTAGATAGGAATGTAAATATGTATTAATTTCAATTATAAATATTTGCATTTTGTTTAATATATGAAAAATATTTATTCTTTTCTAAATAGTAATAAATATGTTCTGCCCTTTTCATGAATATTTTGTAAAACCAAAAGTATGTATTCCAGCTTCAGTAAGCTGAAAATTAAAATATGTACATTAATTATGTAAATAATGCATATTGATTATTAGGATATTGATTTTATGAATTATAAATAATACATATGATTTGAAAGTTGAGAACTATTTTGACAATTGAGTATAAAAACAGTCATTTAAAATGAAAATAAGGCTGTAATTTCTTTGCTCATTAATGGTTTGTTGAGCTTATTTTCAGATTTACTTGCTTAATAGATCTGTTGTAGTTTTATCCATGTATTACTTTTATTAGGTCCAAATTATATCATACTTTGTACACAAATTAAAGATACATATTGATGTGCATCAAGGAAAAAAGGAGTAATAAAATACTTCTCTTGCTTTTTGAAAGGCTAGACAGTACGTTTCTTGACTTAATGTTTTTGGAATATGCATAACCTTGCCTCATGAATTTTTTTTTTATTCTATTCAAATATAATGATGTGTCATTCTCACAATTTTTTAAATGCTGTTTACTTTCCAGCATAAATAAGTGTTTATATCTTTCCTCTTTTGCAAATGAATTAAATGCTTCATATTAGATTAATTAAATCAGCTACTCAGCAATTATAAAATTAATTCTAATTTAATGATATCTTGTTTTTATTGCTGTTACTTTGTTACTTTTTTTGGTACTATTTTTTACTTCTTGAATAAAATGTAGGTTTCTATTGAACATGATGAAAACGTGATTGTTTTATTTTTTATATGGATTTTCAAATGAAAGTCTAATATACTCATTAAAATTCAAATATGTTTGAATATTGTTTGAAATATTTGTATAAAGTATAAACTAATCTCGTGTAATTTTAGATGAAGAACCATATATACTTCAAGATCCCGAAAATGAAAAAACATATAGTTTTAGCCTGAAAAGTACATTAAGAAGAATAGATAGGACACCTTTATTTAAGGTAAAAATTTAGATATAGTTAATGTGATGCAAATTGCTAAGTCTTTTAATCTGATGTCATATTTTTTAATATTAATTTCTGCCATATTGAAATCTTTATATTTCTTCTCTATAATACATATAATACAGTAAAAGCTTGCCTAAAGGGACATGTCAAATGTCAGATATGTGAAAATTCTAGATAGTCTAGCATATAGCATATAAAATTGCAGTGCACAGTAGAAAAGCCAAATGAATGAATTAAAAAAAAATTCCAGTTTAAAATTATAAAAACAGACATTACGCTTCACACATTAAGATCGATTTATTTTCATATGCCTTAAACATATGAATGTAAAACATCTTATCTATTTACAAAATCCTGTTGGCCATGTGAGTTGACAGAGAAGCCACCAAATTTGTAGAATTTGTAGAATTATGTGTCCTTTCGACAGATGTTTGAAAGATCTAATCTCTAATTTTTTAATTAGGTAATCAAGAGACACAAGTTGTGGATGTAATGTATGGGGGGACTCACTTCTCATAGTTTTTTACATCGCATCACCTTTGTTTATCCATCTTCAAATAAATTTGCATATCATGTGCATTAACATATACTTTTGATGCCAGGATCCAATAATTTTGTAATACATGCTTATCCAAAATGAGTAGTAAGGTACAGTAGACATCAATTAAAATGGTAAAAATTAAATGTTATTATCTGAATGCTCTTATTAAACTGCCCAAATCCCACTGGTTTGTATACAGACCCTGAATCCCTGATGCTTTAAAGAAGTAAACAGTTTCCGAAAGACTACAGTAACTTCTTATGAATGCTTTTGAAATAGGATAACAAACCGAAGAATAATATTCTTTTTATTTACAACTGCACAGCATATAATGTAAATGTCTTTCATACGCGTATTGAAGTTATATTTTATTAAAGGATTATTAAACTGGATGAAAGAACAATATCAGTGTTATAGAGTTTTATAACATATATGATGTGTTATAAATGCAATGAATTAGGAAGGAAAATTATAACCTTGATTCACTGGATATTGTGAACATGTCTTGAAACTACATCTAAGAAAAGATAATAAAAATTTAAGATGTGGTGAAATAGAAGAAACTGAAGAGAAAGTAATGTCTCCAACAAATATGGGTTGTTAAGAATTTAATGCTTGGATGAATATTGGTAAAAAATTAAAGTTTCAACATTGGTGACAAAAAAGTTACCTACCAGTAGCTTTGTGAAACTAGTTTAACAGGGTTCGTACGGTCCTTAAAAGTCCTTAATTTTGGCCAAAATGAATAAACAGTCTTTAATTTTGTTCATTTGACATTTCTTATCATTTCTAATGATTGCCATTCTATGTGTGAATTGCAATTTCTCATGAATATGGAATTAAAATTTCACGGCTGTTAACCAATCTGTTGGCCGATTTGCTTTGCAAATGATTAAAAAAAAAAAAAAAAAAAGTTAGCTACCCGAACGAAAGTATCGGTGTCTGATTGCCTATTCACCCAATCTTTCGAAACAGGTGTTATCCATAAATTTAGGCAGATTGTGACGAAAGCATGAAGCCGGAAGTTCTTTAAGAGGCGAAAGTGATGATGAAGGTGCTCGAGAAAAAAAAAGGGGGGTATTCTGAAAATATTTGCCAAAATTAGAGCAATCCCAATCTGGAAAGCCACAACCCTTCCGACGCCACTAGGAACGAGATGCCTGGAAAGTGCATTTTCAATAAACTGTGGCTTAATCAAGCTGACTACGAAGACTGGATATTGATGGATGACAATCCTTATAAAGCTAAATGTGGTCTTTGTCTGAAACAAATTGAAATTTCTTTAATGGGAGAGTCAGCGCTGAAAATTCACATGAAAATTAAGTTTCATTTTATCATTTCAATTTGTTTTTACATGGTTTTGCTTAGCTTAATTTCTGTGTTTGTTTCAATTAAGCCATAAATTAATTTTTTATCACCTTCTACAGAGTTTATTCTCTTTTGCACATACTATATGTATGGGATATCGGGATTATGAGTTTATTTCTGCAGAGGGTCTGTTATCAATTTCGCGGGAAATCTGTTGGCTCCATTTCGATTTTAGGTCGCCAAGGGCAAATTCGGTAATGCTAGCCAAGAAAAAGTGAAGTTCGGAAATATGTTTTGAAGCTTCAATAGACAATTAAGTATTTGGTTTAATCCTATGCTGTTGATAGTAATGCATTATTTTTGCTAATGGCGATACAATTATTAGTTGAAAACAACTAACTAATTTAAAAAAATTTAATTTTTTTAAAGCTGAAAACAACTAATTGAAACTAATTTTCCTGAATTAACTAGACGCAAAATGAACTTTCATGAATTACTAAAGTTATTGGGTAGAAGTTTAACTGAAAATCTGCTTTTACCGATGGTTGCAAAATGTCCCAGCAGTTGAAAGAGCCATTGAAATATGGGATGACTTGCTACTGTACATTAAAGAAGTTGAAATGCGGAAGTTTAAAAAAAATTCATTGAAATCCTTCTCAACTATTTTGGAGGCAACTAAACATAAAACATTTCTTATAAAATCAAATTTTTTTCTCTCTCTGTCGAAAATATTATTGCCTTTCCTTGAATATTATCACAGTGATAAACCACTTATTCCCTTTTTTGCTGACGATATCTTAAAACTTGTAAATGATTGCCTTCAGCACTTTAAAATTTTGTAACTAGAATAGTCAAAAATAACTAAAGCAGAAAATCTTTATAAATTTAATTTTAATGATCCAAACTGTTATAATGATAAAAGTAAAGTTTATTTGGGATTCATTGCTGAGCAGTTAATGAATGATAAATGCCGCAAGAAGGACATTTCACAAGCTGAATGTTTTGCATTGAAACAAGAAGGTCAACAATGTGTCTTAACAATGGTACAACACTTAATGTCTAAATGTTCAATAAATTATTCTCTTATTTGAAATGCATCTTGTATAGACCCGTGATTGATGGTAAAAAGTCCAGAAAAAGCCCAGAACAAAATGAAAATAGTTCTAACGGTATTAATGCAGAATAAACGTGTTTTATAAGATGATTGGGATGAAATTCTGCTGCAGTTTGGTGAGTTTCTAGACAAAGTAGTTAAAACAAATTTACATGAATTTTCTACTTTTGATCCTCAAAATCTTTCTCTTGACACATTTCTTACTTCTTATTTTCATGATTTTCACTATTCAAAAGTATGGAAAATAGTGAAAATGATTCTTATCTTGTCACATGGACAGGCCTCTGTGGAAAGGGGCTTCTCTGTAAATAAAGCAATTGAAATTGAAAATTTAAGTGATTCATCATACATTTTTCAACGCACAGTATTTGATTACATAAAATTTTCTGGAGGTGTTCTTAATATCGAAATTAATAAAGAAATGAGATCAGCAGCAGCTTCTGCAACGTCTAAATATATGCAGTATTTAGAATAACAAAAATCTTTAACTAAATCTGAAAATTCAAAGAGGAAAAGAAATATCATTGAGGAAGAAATTGATTATATGAAGCAGAAGAAAAAATTTCTTCAAAGGGACATTAAAGATATTAATGAAGAAGTAGATGCTTTAGCAGATGAAGCTGAGACCAGCATGAACATTGATTTGTTTATCAAAGCAAATGAACTTAGAAGAAAAGTTAAAGAAAAGGAAATAGACATAAATAAATTAGATGTTAAAATAGCTGAAAAGATTTCAGATTTAAAAAAAGCACAAATGTTTTGTAACTTTTATTGTACAGTTATTCTAGTATATTCTAGTATCTTTCAAAAAACAAAGGAAATAAATTGTATGTTTACAAATCAGTTATTTTAATCTGCAAAATATTCTTACGTTGTGATTATAATAGTAGTTGACTGTGTTTAAATAGATATCAAATAAGTTAAATAATAATCATGTTAATCTCTAAAATAGTGACTGTTATTAGTGTTAAATACACTTATACATGTTTTTAAATAAATTATGTTCCTAATTTAATGTTATCTACTTCATAACTTGTAGGGAGTTAGTTTAATTTTCAAAATTGTTTTATGGTAAGTATTAAAGTGAATTTAATAATAGTGCATAATACACACTTCTGTTAGTTTCTTAAAGTGAAATTACAAGCATGAAGTCGGTTGTATGGATAATTGCGTTATTCTATTCATTTTTTTGTTTGCTGATAGGCCCTTAATTTTTTCTTTGATATTCCTTAAAAGTCCTTAATTTTCATGTAAGGAAATGTGTACGAACCCTGTTTAAGCAAATCATATGTTAAAGGTACTGAAGAAAATGATGAAATTTTTTAGTATTTCCTGCTAATGCTGAGATTGTGGATCTAAGCATTAAGAATAGAGGTATATCATAGAGATACAGCAATAAGATTAGGTGTATAGCAGAAACATTATGAATAAGAATGGTTCACAATATAACTTTTGCATAACAATTTGCAACAATCAACTATTAATGACTTATTGATAATAAATTGCAAAATTAAAATGCTACAAAATATTTAATTGATTTTAGTTACATTTAAATTAAAATTGGAATTCCATTGATATTTTGATGGATGTTTTTTTCTTCATAGTTTAATGTTACCAAAGTAGCCATGGACAAATGTGATCTCATTAAGCGGTGCTTACTGTAAATTCTTACTTTTCTTTTCATAACCATCATTCCTGTGATAACAGAACAGGCATCACATATTTGATTTAAATAACTGTTAGTAGAATTGCGTTGTATGGAGAACTCTTGAGTATAAATGAATAGCATAAGCTTTAATGAGTCTTCATTTAAGACTTAATAGAATAAATGAACATATGTATGCCAATTTAGGAAAGTGAAAAAATAAGCAGAGACGATAGATGTTAACTTGAGCATGTAATGCTACTGCCTCATGTCTATCAGGTCCACATGGTCCCTTGACTTAAGTTTCTGTGCATTGCTACAATGTAGCTAATGGATGGACTGCTGCCATTGGAGTGTGAAATACCACGCCCAGCCATATCCTTATTGTTTTGGTTGACAGCTACATTTACATTAGCATCCTGTGCTTTAAAACACTGTATCATGATGGTGTGAACCGCAGCTACAACTGTGTCATGACGATTGACACATCAGTCTGACTTCTAGGGATTAAATACAGTTGCATTTCTTTTCCTTCTCAACACTGCGCTCAAACTGGAGGGAATGGACATTTACCAAGCGTAACAAAATATTTATTTTCCCACTGTACGTTTCCAGATGATCAGAAGGCTGTTGTTGGGTGTTCCTTGATCTATTACACCAAGATATTTTACTGTACATTTATTTACAATTTATTTACAAGCCATATGCCACCTGGCATGTTTACAAGTGGTATGCCTCCTGGCATGTACATGATACACATATTCTGCCACCTGGCATGTAAATTGATACATCATACTAGTTTTCTGCTACCTGGCAGGTACGATGAAATTATATCAATTAGCGGTAATACACTCGACACTTTTGGCGTGACCGCTTCCTTTACGTTCTATAATGCAACTAATTCTTGTACGGTGCGCTCTCTGGGTACAAATCACCGCAATCACCAAGGAGGCTAAAACACCTACTATTTATTTATTTACAATGAGAAGATCTGCATTTGTACATTATCAGTTACTGTCTTGAAACATACTACAATCAAGTCATAAACATTATCTCTACTTATGTAGATAAGCTGAGAAGAAATACAAAATAGTGATAATTATGAATATTTACACATTTACACTTTTGGGAAAGATAGGAATAGAATTAAATTCATTAGCATAATTGATAGATTTTGGTAAAATCATTACCAATCTAAGGTTGAATTTGATTAAATTCCAGATGATTGAAAGGCCATATGAGAGCATTTAGTACATTTATCATCACTAATCATTAAGATCATTCCATATAAGAATATAAGAAGTTAAGGAATTTTATAGAAACAATTTCTTTGGTTCTTGATTGCCATATTTACTTGTGTTTGGTAATATTTTAAAACTTTTGATTTGTTTACTGTTTTAATTTTCTACTTGAATTTAAAAATTGACTCTTTATATCTTCTTTAGATTGTTTTAACTTGTTTTTGCAAAAGTGTATGTATAATAGCGTGCATAATTATGTTATATGGTATAACACGATTTTTTTTAATGTACAGTGTCTCACAAAAGTGATGGGACACTTGTGCTTTACAAAAGGAAACTGTAATAAAATAAATTAAAAAAACATATAAAAATTTTTTGTTGGTGTGTTTCATATTTAAATTTAGTAACAATTATTACGTAACATACATTTTCTCAAAATGTTAAAATATTAATTTTGAAAAAATACGATTGTTTAGAACGGAGCAAAAAATGGCTCACATAAGTGATGAGACACCATTAGATACTACTACATACTACAATAAAAATATTTTGGGTTTTTTTTTTTATTTTTACTCAAAAGCAATTGGCAATAATTTATAAAATCGTCTACAGTATTTCTCTTCAGTTTGTTTTGGAATTTTTGTGTTTTTTAGCTCTGTGCAGTCATGAATGCTAAACGAAAAGAAACTTTGCCTGAAATTCGAAAATTAGTTATTAATTTGTATATTGAACGTGGAAAATCTATTAGAGAAACTGCTGAAGCAGTTAACTTGAGTCATTCATCAGTTTTCAATATCATTAAACGATATAAAAAGAATCATATGATTCAGGACAAAAGAAGACCTGGCCGAGCATCAAAGCTATCCAATGGAATAAAGCGAATTATCGTTCAAAATATTAAAAAAAAAAAAAAAAAAAAAAATCCAAGAATGAGTGCTCCTAAAGTTGCTGCTGATTTACAAGCATTATATGGAGTAATTGTTAATTCTGAGACTATTAGAAGAGTAATTCGATCTACTGGATATCACGGTAGAGAAGCCAGGAAAAAATTCTTTGTAAGTGAAAAGAACAGAAAACTCAGACTGGCTTTCGCAAAATCCAACATAAATAAGAATTCTGATTACTGGAATGAAGTTATATTTGCTGATGAGAGTAAATTTAATATATTTGGTTCTGATGGTAGAATCTTGGTGTGGAGAAAACCCAGGGAAGAATTTCGCAAACAGAACTTGGTGCCAACAGTAAAAGATGGTGGAGGAGGAGTTATGGTATGGGGGTGTATGTCGTCCGTTGGAGTTGGTAATCTTGTTTTTATTGACAATATAATGGATCAGTACAAGTATATTAACATTTTAAATCAAAATTTGAAATCTTCAGCACGAAAATTGAACCTTCATAACGATTTTGAATTCTACCAGGACAATGACCCCAAGCACACTGCTTTGAACGTTAGACTCTGGCTGCTGTATAACTGCATTGAAATGATAAAAACACCACCTCAATCTCTAGACTTAAATCCCATAGAGAATATTTGGAAAGAATTGGAATCAAGAATTTGCAAACACACCATTTCTTCAAAACAACAATTAAAATCGGTGCTTCAAGAAGAATGGGGTAAAATCACTCCAGAAATCACAAAAAAATTAGTCGAATCCATCCCGAGAAGATTAAATCATGTTTTAAAAGTAAAAGAAATCCAATAAAATATTAAAACCTTTTAAAAAGTAAAATTTTTGGATAAATATTTGATGGAAAAGTAAGTGTCCCATCACTTATGTGAGTGATTTTTTGCTCCGTTCTAAACAATTAAAATCGGTGCTTCAAGAAGAATGGGGTAAAATCACTCCAGAAATCACAAAAAAATTAGTCGAATCCATCCCGAGAAGATTAAATCATGTTTTAAAAGTAAAAGAAATCCAATAAAATATTAAAACCTTTTAAAAAGTAAAATTTTTGGATAAATATTTGATGGAAAAGTAAGTGTCCCATCACTTATGTGAGTCATTTTTTGCTCCGTTCTAAACAATTATATTTTTATTAAATTAATATTTTCATTATTTGAAAAAATGTATGTTATGTAATAAGTGTTACTAAATTTAAGTGTGAAACACACCCACAAAAAATTTTTATATGTTTTTTAATTTATTTTACTACAGTTTTCTTTTGTAAAGCATAAGTGTCCCATCACTTTTGTGAGACACTGTATATGTATGTGGGAGAGGAGACTAGGAATTATGTTTTCCAAAAGGATGGGTAAAAAAATACAATGTAAATGAAAACTTTAAGTATTATAGAAAGAGATTTCTTTGAGATATATAAACTTGAACCCTTTGAAAAGCAAATATGAGTTGCCCACTGTGTAATGTTGGGTTATGCAAAGAGTGCTTTACCCTGTACCATGCGATGTAAATCTGTTTCATATGAAAAAGTTTTTCAGAATAATAGGTGTGCTTATATTAAGTCAATGGCTACGTGCAGACATATGTATCCTACCATTAACTACAGCTAGGACATATGTATCTCTTTATGTTGAAAACCATTTGTCAAAATAATCCCCAATGCTAAATTTACCATATTATGACATATTTTGTTCATTTGGATAAAAAAGCGGGATAAACATTTTTTTTTTTTTTTTAAATTCATAATCAAAGGACTAAGAAAGGAGCATTAACCCTGTGACTATTAAATTTATTTTTATCAGAATTGCATATTTCAAATCTTACATATATTTGAGAGACAAAATGTGTAGCATATTTTTCTTACAGATTTTTTTAATTTAAAATTCATGCATAAGTACAATCTTTCATAAAAATCAATTTTAAGAATAATAATACTAAGACAAATGTTCTGAAAATATATCTTGATTAAATTATGATATGCTTAGTAGAATACAAACGTAAAGTATGCACACTAATGGAATTATTTAATATTTCTTGAAAGAAATTTTCTGTTCTGAGGGTTGAATATTTAAGATGGTGTTAAAATGGAGGTTGTGACTTTATGATTCATGGTAACTTAATTTTCTTTAATTATTTGCATCCTAAAATTTTGTATAACTACTTTTCGTATTATTCGTAAACTTATAGGGCAAGTAGCCAGTTTGAATTCCACAGCTAAAGATGAAGATTGTTAATTAGTCAGAATTTTCATGTAGTATGTTTTTATCTGTTTCAAACAGTTTTTGATATCAATATTTTTCATTTTCAGATTCTCAAGAATATTTGCTTGTTATTTTATCACTTGAAAGTATAGAAATATATTTATTAGAAGGTTTTAAAAAATTATCTTGGGTTACTTTCTAAAGTGAAAATGATAACAATCAGTTTAATCTCAGTAGAAGATATCTGAGAAAGCCAAATGTTTAAAATGAAAATAGATTAAAGAAGTATCTGAAGCATAATTAAACTACTTCTGAAATTCAACCATGTGTGTTATATGTAGTTATTCAAATTTTTGTTATCCATTTTTGTAAACTCTGTTAAATTATAGAAAATAAGTGAAACAAGATATTTTATTTTTATTAGGATTTTATATTCTTTATCACTGCTGGTGTATTTCCCAAACCTGATGTTCTGAAGCTGATTATTGAAGCTGGTGGTGGAATACCTGTATTTAAAAAGGCTCCTTCTCTTAGACAAGTAGAAACTTTAAAGCAGGTAAGTAATTAATGTATTTAAATAAATATCCTGAAAATTACTTTGTGTATTTGTTATAAACTTACACAGGAGATGGACTGTATCGAAATTACATAATGAATTTTTTCTTTCATATTTCAGAGTGGTAAAAAATTTGTGATAATTACCTGTGAAAATGACCTCCATCTGTGTAAAATGTATCTAGAAAAAAATATAAGTAAGTGTTTGTTAAAACTCATATATTTTAGTTTTAATATATTTTTTTTAAAATTTTAAACAAAACATTTATAAATATTGTTTTTATTTACAACATAATAAAAATATTTCCAGGTGTACAAAATGTAGAATTTGTTTTGACAGGAAGTGTGAGACAGGACTTGGATTTCACATCATTTGCATTTACATCATAAAACATTTCTATTTTAATTACATCAGAAATGTATATTTTGTTAAACAGAGTAGCTCCTAGATGCCTTTTAAAGTGCCATATGTAGTGCGTACATATTTTTTGTGCAATATGCTGTTTGTTCCAAGGCACTGATGTATATAGCTGTATGTAGATTTTATGAATAAAATCTTATTTTTTGCAACTTCATTTCATTGTCATAATTTAAGAGTAAATCTTTTTATTTTAGTTTTTCGTGTACAGATTATCTTCGCCAGTATATGAATTAGCAGTAAGCTCTGTGTGAATTTCAGTTTAGTTAGATTTGCATGCATGACTTTGAAAACTTAACACATTTTTAAAAATTGAAAGAAATATTGTATAATTATAATTTATGTTTAAATTTTTATTTAGTTATTCCAGTATTTTTGGAGATTCTTTAAAGAAAATTTTTAGATTTATTGTTGCTTATTTGTGTGTGCTGGATAGTAAAAAGCATAGACTACTGTGTATTATCAATGCATTGCACTTATTTTTAAAATTTTATATTCAGTGTGAATAAAAAAGACATTTTAATGTTTTTCCTAATGAAGTTAATTGTTAAAAGTAGAAGTTATTAAAAAAACTATTATGGTAAAACATTTTTTAAAAATTCAATGTTTGCATTTCGTAATGGTACAACCTCAACCACAATTATTTTTAAAGTTAATTCTTTAATTGTGTAATGATATAAGTAAATGGATAGAACCAGTGCACATAGTTTCAGCATTCATATATGCACAGTCCAATCACATTAATGTGACTACCTGTCAAAAGCCACTAGGATCTTGAGCCATGTCAATTACAGTGCAGTGGCCAGCTGCATTAGGTTGAGGATCCATGATGTGAACAACCCGATCGAGGTGGTCCCACAGATTCTCGATTTAGTTTAAGTCTGGGGAGTTTGCTGGCCAGCAGAGTACGGTAAACTCATCTTGGTGATCTTAGAACCACACACATAAATTGGAAGCTGTATGCACTTCACATTGTTCTGCTGGTAGATACCATCATTCTGAGGAAAAGCAATTTGCATGTAGGGGTGGACATGGTCTGCAAGGACAGATGTGTATTTCTCTTGATCCATCATGCCTTCCACAATAATGAGTGCACCCAGAAAATGCCACGAAAACATTCCCCAGACCATAATGCTCCATCCTCTAGCTTGGACTCTTCTGGCAATTGTTACAGGGTGTTTACTTTCCGACGATTCACGCCGTATATGCCTACGTCCATCTGCCTGATGCAGCATAAAACATGATCCATTCCAAAAAGCACCTGTCCCACTCAGTTGACATGCAGTAGCCATTCTGACATGCAAATTCCAGCCTTTGTTGCCGATGAGCTGCAGTTAGCATAGGTGGTTTAACTAAACACCTGCTGCCGAGGCCCATATGCAGCAACATTTGCTGAACTGCTCATTGAGGACATGCTGTTGGTAGCCCCTTGGTTCATCTGGACAGTCAGTTGCTCAACGGTTGAACATCTATCCACCCGAACACATCTCCAGAGCCGTCTTTCACCTTTGTCATCTATGGCCCGTCGCGAGCCACAGTTGCCATGTTGCTGATTTTGGATAGTACCATTTTGCCATGCATGCTATACTTTTACCACGGCAGCATGCGGACAGTTTACAAAATTAGCCATTTCAGAAATGCTTCCGTCCTTGGCCCAAAAGCCAATGATGATGCCCTTTTGGACATCAGTTAGTAATACCAACAGGTAGATAAATTGCTTTGTTTCTGCATTATGCCAATGATTGCAATATTTTCTGTCTCTCTCGGACACACATCATATACAGTCCATTCCAATGAGCTTTCATCTACCTTCTGTGATGGGTTGTTTCCTATTGACATCAAAAGTTGGTGGTGGTCACATTAATGTGACTGGACTGTGTACATAGTTATTTGTATTTCATTATTTATATATTCAAAATGTTCTTGACTTGAAATGTTTTTGTACACATAAATGTGTGGTGCATAGTACAATTTCTAAATACATTTTGTATATTTTTTATAGTATAGGTTCTAAAGTTAACTTGTTTGATATCAATGATTACATACTACAAAAATAAAAATTAATAAAAAAAAATATGTTATTTAAGTGTGTGTGCCCATTTAGTTTCAAAATTTTCATTGAAAGTTTTGATATCATCAATTTGACCACCTTTATGCATATTGATTAAATGAGCTTCATTTATATGACATTTTCTCCAAATTTTGAAATGCAAAATATATGCTGGGCCACCAGCGAGCGGTAAAAGCCGCTGAACACTGGTAGTTTGGTCAGGGTTTGAGTCCCGACGAACGGGCTGGCTACATGGGCGTTTTCGTGGTTTTCCCCATGTGTAACGTGGATACGAGCTAGTTTTCCTTTAAAAGGCCTTCACGGGCATCCCTCCCTCTCTTGCAGTGCCTAAGGGCGGAGCATGTAATAAGCAAATATATATATATATATACATGCTGAATCCCCCTTCATGCTTTTGAAAATGTCATTTGAGTAAATTGGTTCGTAAAAATTTTTTTCGCAAAAGAAATAAAAAAGCTTACAAATACCCCTACTTTGTTAAGCTTGTAATTATTGAAAATAATATAGACAGACAAAAACATGCAGTTATGCAAAACCTGCATTAATCTCATTAGATATCAAAAAAATAATAGATCATATCCATTTGGAATAAATAAGTCAAAGCTTACTGATGGCTATTTTAGGACATTTAGAAAAGTTGAAACACTCCTAATTATTAGGTTTCCAACATGGTTGCAAGTTATCTAACTACAGTAGAAGTCCAGAAATTCGCAAAGCTTGGGACCAGAGGTTGTGCGGATTTCAGGGAAGAAAAGATAAATCATAATATTCAGACTAAAAGTGCAAAATTTTAGAAAACATTTAGAAGGACATTTAGAAAAGTTGAAACACTCCTAATTATTAGGTTTCTGACATGGTTGCAAGTTATCTAACTACAGTAGAAGTCCAGAAATTCACAAAGCTTTGGACCAGAGGTTGCACGGATTTCAGGGCAGAAAAGATGAATCATAATATTCGGACTAAAAGTGCAAAATAAATAAGGCGTAAATAGATAAATTTAATTAAATTATTTTATGCATTAAATTATTATAACTTATATAAATTGATTATATTATTCATTGTATTATATGTACACAACATCGAGGTTTGCCGATTTCGCCTCACGCAAAGATTTCCGGTGTTAGAATCACTGTTGCTGTAAAATTTCAACAGCTTTTCTTTAGTTTTCCGTATATCATATACAATCGTCTCGCAATTCCATACCATTCTGCTATAAATCGAGGAGTAGCACCTGCCTCCATCTTTTGTAGAATTTGCACTTTTTGCGTTATCGTCAATGCAGCGTGTTTACGTTTTTCAACGTTGCAAGCAATAAAATCATGAGTGCATTTCTTATCTGTCATTGTATGTCATTGTAGGGTTGAATTTCAAAATATTCTTAATTTATCCACAAAATAACAGGATAAAAAAAAAGGCAGCAGTAAACAATCTCGTGAAATAACAAAGCTCAGGAAATACAACTTGAATCGTGAACTTGAATGAAGAGTTGAGTGAATCGTCTGCTTTTTAATCTCGATGCAGAGATTAGAGGGAAAAAACTTTTATCTTATTTTTTGAACTTTTTTATGTCAATAATTTGGTATTATTATTCGGTATTATTATTTGGTATTATTTATGTCACTAATTATTATTCGGTAAGTATTTTTTCTTCGATATTTCGTACTCAATGTTGCGGTTTCCAGAACCTATAAACTGAATGTTTATATTTTGAGAGGCAATGCGGATTTCAGGAGTTGGCAGATTTTCGGTATTTGACTGTACTACTTTTGGAGCTTATTATTTCCAGCCCTGTATGGTATGTGTGGTGGAGGGATAGATTTACGTTTTCAAATATCTTCTGAGGAAAGAAAAACGCATGCAGCTAGCTAGGGTGATCTGATGAGCTATGGATTATCTCCATTTTTCCTTTTTTTTTTTTTTTTTTTTTTTGATTTTTGATTGCTGCATGATTAGGAAAGCTATTCTACAGAATGAGTATGGGAAGCCTTTAAAGTGCAGTCGCTTAATTTTATTGACAGATATTCCCCTTTCCTTAACCTGTTCAGTACGGGTGTGTGATATGTGCATCAGTAGCGAACATTACCTCACGGTCGGGTGTGTCATATTTGAATTGCCATTTAATTCACTCTATGGCCGGGCGTACCACATTTGACTTGATAAAACATTTAATCAGTATTTTTTGTTGCCACTAGATGTAGCTGTATGTCTGTTATGGGGAAGTATATCAAAAGTTAAGTATGTGTACCTTCATTCCTATGCAACGTTTTTTATTTTTGGTATTTTGTTTCGGAATGAGAGGGAGATTCATGGGTGGGTGTTGAGCAATGTAATGTCTCTTCAACTGCGTCATTTGATATAAACAAATGCACATGTTCTTGATGCTTTGAGTTAATATTTATTTTTGCGATATAGGTGTCTGAACGTAGAAGAATATACACGAATGCTAATTCGTTAGTGTTGAGTAACGTGATGGGTCTTACTGCGTCATTTCATATGAACAAATGAACATGTTCTTGATGCTCTGGAATACTTTTTAATTTAATTAATTTTATTTTTTTTTATCCCCATATAGTGGAGTAGATGTTCTATCATTAGAAACTTTTTTTATTAATCTTAGATTTTTCGGGCATTGAGACAAATATTTTGTATGGCTAAATGAATTTTTTTTTTTTAATGTTCTATTGCTGGTGTTCTATTTTTTTAATGGCAAAACGAAAGCACTATCTAACCGTAGAAGATACACAAATGCTAAGTGAGTCAAATTTGCTGATATTCTATTCCTGTGACATTTGCAACGTTGGACTTTGCATATACCCATGTTTCAAAGAATATCGTACACTGTCTCTTTTTTTAAACATTGCTTCCTTTTCGTTGTTTGCACATTGAATTTTTATGAAAGACAGTTTCAATATTTTTAAATTTTAATTATGTGTTGTGTTAAATAAAATCTGCGATTGTTTGGATATTTTTCCATATATATTTAATTGTGGGATAAAGGAAAAATTATATTATTCTAGAATGAGTATTTTATAAAATTTTTAAGGAAAATATAACAATAAAGGGTAAAAATTAATTCTGACAACTACCTGAATGTTCTCATAATGTACCAAAAATTGGAACAGTTGGATGACAAATTTAATTTATACGAATTTTTTTCCCAAAGTTAGGCATAGCAGCGCGAATTGCCTGTCCCCACAAGATGACGTATCCGGTTAACACGCCGTCCCAAGAGAAAGCTTTGGTAACAGAGGTGCCCATCGTGAACGGGTTAATAATTCTTTTATTATACTATTAACTTTATTATCAATAAATAAAAGTATTAAGAAATATATACACAGTATTTCATAATATTAACAAAATTTTGAATGTCTATTTTAGACATTGGTCTGATGTGAGAAATTCTGAGAAAATGGAAAATTGCACTGTAGAGGAAATGGGAGCCATGTGGAAAGGGGGAAATAATGTACAATAGGGACGAATTTTGTTTAAAAGGAGGACCAAAAAATATATAACTGATCTCTATTATTGAATACTAATTATCCTAACTGAATACAGTAGCTAAAGGATATTAATTTTTTCTAGTATTTTTAATAATTAAGTGCTCCTTCTGTGTTCAGCAGGATTTTTATAGTTATTATTTCTAAAAACTGTTATATTTTAATATGCATCAATTTATAAAATTTTAAAGTTTTTTTTAAATGTGTTATTTTGATATTCCTAAAAGTACATTAATGTTTAGTTAATACGTTCAAAAAAATTACAGCTGGATAGGATAGCCTTTTAAGCAGTCTCCTGGATGCCAGACCATTAATGTAATAAAATTTCTTTAAGTCTAATAGTGTGATGGAATGCTTACACTATTTAAGTAGCAATAAATTAGAGCCTATTTTGCAGTCAAAAGGGAATTGCTAAGAAGGGATAATTATTTTTTGAAAAACTATGAATTTGTCGTTTGGAAGCATGAAAATTATCATAATCCCACATGAAATTTTGATAGTTAACCGTAATATTTGCTTAGTTTTTAAAGAGTTGAATCAGGCAAAATGCTGAATAGCTATGTGCCTAAGGATGTTATGTAGAAGACTTTTTTTAGGAAAATTGATTGGTGCATACATACGTATTCAGAAAAACAGCCATCTAATCAACTTTGAACAACAAGCATTGAATACTAAGTAAACTGTCAATGTTTTTCCACTTATTCCAATCAGCTAATTATTGATGAGTAGCAGTTGACAGAAAACATGAAATTAGATTAACTGTTATTTGAGAAAGTGATTTTCATTGAAAAGAATCGCAGGAATTTATGTGTATGATACCTTGTACTTTCATTTCATCATGATGCTATATCGAATAATATGACATCATCCTACAAATACAAATTTTCTACCTTTTTAAACTATAACCAAAGACAAAAAAGATACACCACAAATAAAAACTGCATTACATTTTAGTTCATGTTGTTTAGTTACATGCAAAACTAGGAAAGGAAGGAGAGAACATATATTTTTTTTGTATGGAAGGTATTTATTCATATAAGAAACAAAAAAGAATATAATCATATACATGCAGATATGTTTGTTATATTTGCATTATAGTCATAAACTAAAGAATGAGAATTAAATAATTCACTAAAGCTAGTTGTTTTATTATGCCTTTTTTCCTAGAAAATTACTTTATAAGCACTTATTTGGCTTTTTCAGTAATCTTGAGGCTTTTGCAGTGATAGCAAGCCATACTTCTACTATGCTAGATTTTAAATTTTGAAAATTATCATTTTGTTTTATAGAGGCGTGAACTAGTAAAATCCATAATATTAGGAATAGTTTATGAAAGTTTTGTTATGCTAGTCTAACATTGAATAAAATTTTAATTCAAATTAACATTGAATTAGATTTTGAATTTTAAAAATTATCATTTTGTTTTATAGAGGCGTGAAATAGAAAAATCCATAATATTAGGAATAGTTTATGAAAGTTATGTTGTGCTAATTTAACATTGAATTTAAATGCATGTCTCTTACAATTATTTTTTCCCATAATCTCTTAACCTGATGTTTAGGTATTATATTCAGATTGCTACTAGTAATAAATAAAACACTATATCACCCAAATTCTGTAAAAACTTTTAATTCACATATAAGTTCATCATTGCAAAATTTTATCTTTATTTTATAACACTGCTTTTGTCTTTCAAACTGCTGTTGTTCAACATATTCAGAAAATTAAAAAATACTCTATAAAACTTGAAATTTGTTTAAAATGAGGGTAACATTTTTAATCTTTCAAAAATTGATGACAAAGCTTGATGGTTACAATGAACTTTCAATAATTTAAATAAAAGTTAAAGTCCTGAAAATCTTTAGTAATATTTCAGGAGTACATCTGAAAATTCAAAAAAATTTTACTAGGCTTTTAGAGTTATTAGCAAAAGTTCACCACAATCCAGTCCTTAAATTCTATAGCAAAAGGGAAAGTTTGGTTCCATTCCAGAACTTCTACTGTTCGCAAACTTAACCTATGAAGAAAGACGTGCATCAGAGAAAATAGCCAAAGAATTTAAAAATCTATTTTCTAGAACATCCACAGATGTTGGCTGCACAAAACTGATGCAACATCAAATATATACGAGGAATCATTCTCCAATAAAGGAACATCCCAGAAGTCTGCCATTCGCAAAACAGAAAGAGGTTGGTTATCTTCAGAAGGAGATGCTAGAAAATGACATCATCGAACCATTCACAAAGTCCATGGGCATCTCCTATAGTTCTCGTCTGGAAAAAAGACAGCTTGATAAGATTTTGTGTCGATTACCGGAGACTAACTGATGTCGCTAAGAAAGACAGTTACTCTCTTCCTAGGATTGATGATACTCTATACACTCTATCAGAACACAAGTGGTTTTCTGCTCTGGATCTCAGGAGCAGATACTGGCAAGTGGAAATTCATCCCGATGATAGAAAAAACTGCGTTCACTACCGGCCAAGGACTCTGGCAGTTTACAGTTACGCCTGCAACATTTGAACATTTGCTGGAGAGTGGTTTGTAGCCTATTTACGACTTCTGTCTGGTCTACCTAGATGGCATCATTATACTAGGGCGAAATTCCAAGGAACATCTAGAAAATATCAGGAAGGTGTTACAGAAATTGAAAGACGCCAACCTCAAGCTGAGTCCTTCGAAATTAAAGTTGTTCTGCAGTGAAGTCAGCTATCTGGGTCACATCATCTCTGCTGAAGGTGTCTGCGTTGTTCCAGTTAAGTTATTGGCAGTTAAGGACTGGGAACGCCCTGTGGATATTCATCAACTACGGAGATTCTTGTAGTGGACCGAAGCCAATCCAGATCTGTGGAGTGATGAAAAACGTTAGAAAACTATTTGCAGATCCTGACATTTAGCCAATAATAGAGCTGAAGGAATCATCGAGTACAAAACCCAAGTGGCATAACATTTCCATCTTCAGTCCTACGTTTTAAAGGTACGGGACTCTGGGACTCGCTCCACTTTTGAAATGGAGTTTTATATCGACTATGGAAGTAATAAGAGATGGCCAAGAATCATCTTCCAATAGGACGATGCTATCTTGTGTACAATATATTTGAGGATTTCGTCAAGCCTTTGGATAATTTGCCTAAATATTCCTTTCTATAGCTTAATCTTAATTCTTCGATCAACTTATCAGGATACTTTATTCTTTTCAGCAAATTGTTAACATCAACTGTCAATATCTGCAAGTTCTGAATTTGGTCTGTCGGTTAAGAACATGACTAGAGTTAATGGAATCAGATCTTTTACGTATTCTGATAAATATATTAAGGGTCGGGAATTTATGACTCTTTCACATTCAAATGTTATTTCCACTAACTCTGCATGAGTTATGACAGCTTTTCTTAAAGATTTTCTGAGAAGTGCTTTAACAATTCTAGCAAGTCTCTCCCACCAGCCTGCCAGAGAGAAATTTCCAAATAAACTGTTGCACTTCAGCTAATCGATTTATTTTCTCCCAGTCCCTTTAAGTAATTACAAGAACCTTTATTTATAGCTACAAATTTACAATTGTTGGTTGTGCATTAGCACTGAAGGCGTAATGAGTACGTTTCCTCAAGCACAGAATTAAAGAATCATAAGTCAAAAATTTTAACTACGAAATGTTTATTTAATAAAATAGGATAATTCTGCTTAACTTAAGCATAACAATAAAGTAATAATGTTCACGGACATTAAAACACTGAAGTATTGAAAAGAATAACTTACAGAGAATCATCATCAGTCCTAAATCACCAGGCTTACCTATATGAGGCAATAAGAAAAATAAACAGGAATATACTTTGCCATCGTACCTGAAAGAGAAGAAAATACTACTGGATTAGACTTTTGGCCAGGTACAAGTAGCTAGGGTGAAAATCAAATATACTGCATTGCACACGAGCTTTACTTTCTCTCGCCAATATATACCTTGGCGCACGTTCGTTTCGTATGCCTTTCGAGTTTCATTATGCAAAATACCTAAATTTATGCTAACAACAATCTACATTGCTTTCCCAGTTTCTTAAATTAAAACACCCTCGAGACATAATCTGCTGAGCCTTCTCAATAAATGTTTCTTGTTCTTTCACATCTGAAACACATATGACAGAATTGTCTACATAAAACAAAGATCTTAATTTTTGAGCAAATTCTTCTAATTCAAATGGCATGTTATCTAGCAAATGCAGAATGGCTGCCAACAGAAATGGGCTTGATGTGCCATCGAACAGTACTCTATAATGTCTACATAATTTCAATTTCAGGATAGAAAAATCGTAAAACATCTCGGGGTTCAGACACTATAGCCAAGTGTAAAAATGCTTTTTCTATATCAGCTGAAAGTCCAATCGGTTAACTTTGAAATATATCAACATCAAGAATGAGCTCTATTAAATTAGGCCCTTTATATAACAGATCATTTAAGAACAGCTTCCACTCTTTCTAGCAGATGCGTCAAATACGGGTCAAATTTGTGTTGTTGTACTATCACTTTTAACGACAGGCCGATGAAATAAAAAATTATCACTTTTTGTATCATCTGTAATACTTTTCATAATACCCAATTTCTCCTGAAATACGTGTTTATATTCATCCAAAATTACTTTATCTTTTGTGCGCTGACACATTTTCATGTGATACTTCCAAATTAATTCTTTATTAAGAGGCAATTCCCTAATTTCCAATTTAAAAGGCAAACACACTTCATATCTACCACCTGGTAAGATTTTTAACTATTTTTAAGATCCTCTAATATTCCAGCATACACCAGCATTGATTTGGATTCAAGATTGTTTTAGATATATTTCTACTCAGATATTCCATGTTGCAACATAAGTAAGCCGATTTTCCATTTTAGAAGATACACAAAATTATTACAATAATAAATTTTCTTTATTTATTATCTGGAAATGAATTATAAGAAAAACTCTTCAGTCAGCAAGGCGAAAAACTGTTTACTTTTAAAAACTTTGTTCTGTGTTCACACTAATGGATTGCTGAATATGTATACATATGTAAATTATTTAGGAATTGTCTTTATTTATTTGACAATTTTCCCTTGAAAATATTTACATTTTTTTTTTTTTTTCAGTTTTTAAATTTCTCCGTTTTTACTTTAAACTCTGGAAATATCCCGAAATGTGTCTAATTAAAATATGTCTAGGTTCTTAAATTTCACAAGAAAAAAATAATCATAGCTATAAATGATGCTACCGGCTGACGTTAAATTTTATGTGAAGTTTCGGTGAATATCCTGCCTCATTCAAGACAAAATTAACTTTAAAATGTTTTTAGAATTTTCATGCATTTCTTTTTCTATTCTTGTCATTTTTTAATTTTTCTCCATTGTGCAATTCCAGTGATAGGTAACTTGTGTGTCTGTTTTAAATTTGTTACAATTTAGGTGACTCTAAAAGAGTGATCTCACTGGCCGCATACTAAATTTCTCTACAACGTTTTAAGGTGAGTAAAAGTTAAGGATTTCAAGGAAACAGCCATATGGTCTGTTTTTTCGTTACATACGTTCCTTTAAATACCGTATGTACAAGTGCACGACAAAAATTATTAAGTTGAAGTTCAAAAAAAACTATTTTGTCGGGGAAAACATATTTTGATGAACGTAGTTGGCAAAAACTGCTCATACTTCTGTTAAAACAATTCAGTGTCGGTCGTGTCGTAGATTCGGTTATTATCAGTGGTGAACATATCGCGTCATTTAGAACTAGTGCATAGACTGGAAATGTGCTTCGTGATTTGTCCTCTGTCCACAAGATGATGTACCACCCATATATATTACCATATATATTTTGATATTTTGGTTCATTCTTTTTATTTTCGAGAGGGTCTGATATCCCAATAGTTTCTAACCTCCATAATTCACTAACTGATAAGTTATTCACTTGCAAAGCTATGATTTTACAAATCAAGTCTTTACTTTTCTCAGTTTGAGAATATTACATTTCTCCATCAAAACATTTCCTAAGCGAATATTTAGCAAATACAAACGACAGTTCAATTTCATAGCCTACTCTTTAAAAATAGCACCAATTACATTGGCTCCTAGCAAAAAATTTCAGTCACCGGCAGTTTCACATCTGATACTCTAATTCTTTTCTTTTTCAATTCATTCAAGACACTTGTATGAGTGACCTTTGGCACTTTGCTGCAAACTTTTTCTTCCGAAAATGCTTCTATATAAAAGGAGGTTGATTCCTCACTTAACAAGCAAATCGACATACTATTATAAACACCATGTTCTGTTTCCCTCCTCCCCAAACAAGCTATGCATCATACTGACTTTTCACTGCGGCTTTAAGTTTAATATATCTATCGCGAATTTTCTAATATAAGAATATTGAGATATAGTATCAAGGATGCACCGTAAAATTGCTTCTCTATTACTTGTTTTAGCTTTAACATTTAAAGTCATTAGTTAATGCAGTAGTCTGAACTGATTCACAATTTTCTTTACTTTCAAGCCCTTCTGGCTTATTTTTTTCATTATTACTTTCACAGTGAGCACACATAAGACTGCTATGAGCTTTAGATTTATAAGAACAAATATTTTTCATTTTACAAACTCTCGCTAAATGAACAATACGAAAACAAAGCAAGCCTTTTTTTTTTTTCATCAAAATTTTCCTTTTAGCAGTAAAAAAATCTTTTGTATGATGTATTTTCTCAGGGAAAAAAAAAAAAAAAAAAAAAAAACGCAACGAAATTTCGTTTACTTTAATTGTTGAGGGTGGTGCTTACCAAAGCTGCTGCAGCAGGGGGTTCAACGGACGATTTATTAACACAAAGTCTTTTCTTACTAACTAAATAAGCATTAAAAGTTGAATGCGCAAGTTCAATCATTTCTTCATTTTTAACGTCTTGTCTCGTGAAATTCATCAATTTTTCTAAGAAACGTTCTTCTAATTCACTTGTTTCACTTAAATTTCTTCTTCCCCAAGCAATCAGAATTTCTTTGGGCAAGCATAAGAGGAGTTAATTATTAGGATAGTTCCACTAGAGGAGTAATTATTACGAGAAAAAATCATCATTATTTTTCCTGTGTTCTTCCCAGACTCGCTCGTATGTTTCCTTCTATTTCATCATACAATGCCGATAGTTTACATTCAAACGTCTAGAAACAGCATTTTTTGTGACCATAATCAACAGATCTTGCACGTAAATTTGAACAAGCAAATCCTCTTGTCCGAAACGTTCTCGGAGTTGACTGATCGCTTTTGGATAAATCACGGCTGTAGCTGGGAAACTCGCTGCTTTTGAATTTGGGATTACCACTTGAAGCAAATGCTGGAATTTATCCTCTTCAGGAATACTCTCTTCATGAATTTTGGAAATTTCACTCCAAAAAGTCAAATAATTTTTTGCATGAACACTAAATTTCTTCAGTTCACTCTTCAGTAACTTGAACTTCCATTTTTCAGAAATAATTACTCCAGATGATTTACCGTTTTCTTGCTTGATAACTGTTCGATTCTGGAACACAATTCTGAAAATTTATCACGATAACTTTCAGCAGATTCAAAATTTTCTTCAAATTCTTTTTCATTATCCGGCTCGTTTGGGCATTCTTCTAAACGTGTAAATTTACCCTTTAGCTGAGACACCCAAACTGAAATTACTTCTACATTGAGAACTTCTTTAAGTAACTAGTCTTCTATTCTTTCACACACGCTGTAAACGTTGTTCTCAACGGTTTCCTCTGGGTTTTCAAACGTCTCACATCCATTATCTCTTATTAATTACTATCACTAGTTACTGAGATCACCCCACGTTGGGTGTCAAAATATTTTATGTTGCACGTCTCGCAATGAAGGCCAGCTCTGAAAAGTAACACAATAAAGAACGTCTACCCGATGTTACTTTGGTAACTCCTAAAATGAAGAAATAGTATGACACGTAACAAAACACAATTTAATAACGCAGAAAACCTATATTAAACATTTTTTTAACTACACCTGGTTACTAAGGAAATTGCATCTTGTTGATATAGTCTAAAGATATTAAATGCAACAAATTATCCTGCAACGTGTCTTTGACTCGTGCAGTCTGGCAAGTCAAATGATGCCATTCGCAACAACTTGTACATAGTTACTTGTAAACAGTATAAATATTTGTTTCTTTTATCTTTGTTTACCTTATTTGTTTGTGTTGTTACTGATGCAAAAGCAAAGTTTAAAAAATTAAACATTTAGCAGCAGTAGCAATAGAAGCTCCCTAAGATTATATGTTGTGCAGACATTGAAGACAATAAAACTTAACCAATTTATTAACAATATATAAAAAAAAATAAAAAACACGATGAATAAATTTAAACAATATCAGTAACTTAGAAAATTATAATATAACCATCATTATCAAAATTTCATATATTAAATAGTATTTTACCTGGTCTCCAAAATACTGGCATTCAATACGCGAAAAACGTATCCTAAACAGAAATTATGCGGTTTTAAATGAAATTAGCTACACTGTCAATAGATCCACGCTTAATGATCAAAAAGCACCTTAAAAATTAAATTAAGTCCTTGAGGCACTTAAATCCGACCTAACTCCGCTCACTGTAGTTGAACACGAGGAATCATAGCCCAGTAAAACACCGCCGCTAACTTATGTTAAATGCCGCCTTCATGAAGAACATGGATGCCGCCCACGGCAGACACTCATCTAGTAGACAGGAACCAAGGAACTTATTCCGGAAAAGTCAACTTGTAGACTGGAACCAAGGTACTTATTCAGGAAAAGTCATCTTTTAAACTGGAACCTCGGAACTTATTCAGGACTGCACGCATCGCAAAACGTCTTTCAATAGGGGCTGGAAACCGCACACCCAAGAGCCAAGAAAGCAGGAACTAGAAGGGATGAGCTTGGATCTTGGATCATATCTTTACTGCTGGCTTTAGCTACTAGAAGCTCTTACCAGTATATTATCATTTTACCATAGGCCATAAAGTTAAAAATTTAAGAGGTGTATTTAAAAATACCCCGCGCCCGAAGGCGAGATCAATAAATGAGAGAACTCATAAAATAAGTTTTGCTAAATTGCATATCATGGCATAGCATGGGTGATTATATACGTAAATGGTGGTGAGAAGCGAAATGAAAGTCTAAGCTTCTGGGTGAGTCAAGAAGAGCAGAAACACGTGATCAGCGTCCGGCATTTAGATTGGTCGAGGAGTCAGAGTTCGAAAAATGAAGTTTTTTGTAGTTTTTGGAAATAAATAAAGTTCGAACATAGTAAAAGCAACATCTATCTGTGAATTTAAGAGTCTTATGCCTTTTGAAACACTTAAAAATCTTCTATTCTTGCGATATAATCATTAAATGAATAGGAAATTGTAAAAGGCGAAAATGAGGTCATGTAGCTCACTAGGGCTAATGAGTGAGAGTAAGCACTTGGTGTTACCACGAACTTTGATTTTAAAACACACGATACGAAATAGTAAAAATAAAAAGTAAAAGTAAAAATCTTGGTTAAATAAGTAGTAAAACGAAGAATTCATTGATGGAAAATAAAGTCCTATCTTTGTAAAGTTCATCTTTCTTGAATAGTAACTGCAGAAGAATAGTATTTTTTTTTTTTTTACATTATATACACTACCACCACCACTTAGAATTGTGGTGGATCGTTCAAGGTCTTTTCACTACGTGCTCAATAGTAGGGTCATAGTCTGTAAGCGATTTAATAGCTTCATAGGGAGAATTTCTCATATCTTCAAAGAAGTTGTGTGCAGAAATTAGGATTTGGTCGTGAATTGGGTTGATATCCAGGTCTTTGTGAATTTGAGAATTTCGCACGAACCAGGGTGCGTTCACTATGCTACGTAAGATTTATTTTTGAAGAACACTTAATTTTTGTCTGTCTATTTTTCGGGCAGTAGCCCAGGCTGGAACTGCATAGAGGATTATTCGGAGAATAAGTTAGATGTAGATATTTTTCTTGGTATGGAGGTTTAACTTAGGGTTTCTTCCAATTAATGAGTAGAGAGCAATGAAAGCAGCGTTAGCCTTATTTGTAACATATTGAATATGATCTTTGAAATTTAAGGTTTTGTCAATATAGACACCTAAGTATTTATAGGAGTTGGCAACAGGAATATCTTGGTTATTGAGTCGGATTTTTATATTCACTGGGATATTTTTTCTGTATCTGCGGAAGAGAACTACGCAGCATTTATCAGTATTTTGTTTGATTTTCTAGTCTTGACAAAATTTGTTAATAATGTTGACTTGGAGCTGAAGTTTCTCTAAAGCATTATTTGGACTTCGTGAACTGGTGAGGATGACTGTGTCGTCGGCATATTTGAGAATATTAGAATGAAACGGTAGAGGCATATCATTTATGAATATTGTAAAAAGCTTCGGTTCTAAAACACTGCCTTGAGCTACTCCACTGTAAATCACATTTTTTGAAGAGATTGCTTCACCACAGCGCACTTCAAAAGTAGGATGTTTAAAATAAGAATGCATAAGCTTGATAAAGCTGTTTGGTAAAAGGAAGTTAGATAGCTTATGAAGTAAGCCAGCATGCCACACTCGATCGAAAGCTTTTTCGAAATCGAGGAAGCATGCCGCTACTCCGTTCTTTTTTGTAAATTCTTGGGCAATAAATTCAACTAAATTTAATATTTGATGTGTGGTACTGTGGCCTTTGCGGAATCCAAATTGATGCTTGTCTATTAGATTAAGGCGTTCTAGATGATTGGTGAGCCGAGCACTAAGTACTCGTTCGAAAACTTTTCCAAGCGCTGGCAGAAGACTGATGGGTCTGTAATTTTTTGCTAGCTTTGGATTTCCTGATTTCGGGATGGTAACAATGATCGAGTGTTTCCACTGCGATGGAAAGTAGCTGAGTCTAATACAAGCATTAAAAATATTTGTAATTAAGACTATGCATCTCCTAGGTAAAGCTTGCAACGCTTCATTAGAAATCATGTCATATCCTTTAGCTTTGCGCTTCTTTAATTTTGTAATAATTTGCTGAACTTCGTTTGGAGATGCAGGCGTAAAAAAATTAATGCTGGGACTGTTGAAGATGCTATTGATTTAACATCTTTTTTCGTGATCAGAATTATTATTTTCATGTTGTTTAAAGATTTTTTCTAATTCTTTTGCATGAATTTCAGCAATGGAGTCTTCGAAGTGGTGAAATTTGGCCATGTGATACAGGGGGTGAATTTGATTGGGTGAAAGATTTCTGAGTGATTTAGCTACTTTCCAAGCAGAGTTTGGGTAAAGATCCATGTTTTCTAGGAAATTATCCCACGAATTTGATCGATGGGTGGCGATGTCTTCTTTTATTTTTCTGTTTAAATAATTAATATGACGTTTTTCAGTAGGATTGCGAGTAATATGCCATCTTTTTCTAAGTCTATTTCTTTCTTGTATTGGGATGCCATAGGGATTTTTATTCTTGACTGTATAGGTAGCATTTTTGATAGCGTTTTGAATTTTGGAGTTTAATCTGGTGATTTCCAGCTCAATATCGCAGTCATAACGAAGTGTGGCTCTGCTGTTTACAGAATTTAGCTGTTCGGTAACCATATACCAATTAACTTTTGTATGAGCTTTAGGGAGAAGGGGATAAAATCCATAGAAGTTGAAGACTATAGGGAGATGGTCAGACGAAAGTTCTGGGAGAACATCAAGATTAGGAATATTAGGAAGGTTTTTCATCAAAACTATATCTAAAATATCTCCTAGTCCGTTGTGCGTATAGTGCGTTGGGTGATTGGGAGCAATGAGATTGATGTTACTATTGTGGATGAAGTTGCTCAAATTTTCTCCATTTCTATTTGTGACTCTTCCAAGAGGAATGTTTAGCATTTAAATCACCTGCTATTAAGGTGGGGTAGTTATTTTCAGTAAGTAGTTTCAGATTATTGAGATCAAGAGTGCTTGAGGGGGGATTATAGACGGAGATAAAAAGAAAAGGTTCTCTAAAACCACTGTAGATAAGTACTGCAGCATTTTCTATAGTACAAGCAGGGTTTAAATCATCATATTTGGCTGTTTTGATATGGTTTTTAATGAGAATTGCGTTTCCTCCTCCTCTATTATGTTTTCTGTCTTTTCTGTAGATGCGGTAGCCTTGTATTTTAAATTTGTTGCAAGAGCGGAGATGGGTTTCATTTACTAGCATAACATCAATGTTATGTCTAGTAAGAAAATTTGAAATTTCCTCTTGTTGGTATCTGATGCCGTTTGCATTATAGTAACAAATCTTTAAGAAGCTATTTGTAGCTGAGATAAAATTTATTTGACTATGAGTTTGATTAAAATTCATAGTTTAGATTTGAGAAATATTCGAAGGCCGCCGTACCGATCTCTAGTTTGTCAAATATCGTTTTTGCTGTTTTAAATTTCAGGAAGAATTCTTTAACTTGAGTGAATTGGATTTTTATCCAGTTAAAAAAGCCAAGTGGGTTTGAGTTTGTGTTTTCTGTTTTATTAGTGTTTTCATTTTCCTTGGAAGTATTCCATGCATTTTTTGGTTTGATCTCAGGGAGTGAAGGAAAATCCTTTTTGTTAAATTTAAAATGTTCTTTTTTCTTTTCTTCTTTTAAAGCATTAAATTGTTCAATTTGCTTCTGAACATTATAAGGATGTTTACTGCAACCTTTGAAGGAAAAAACGTGATTTTGCCCAAAGAGGGCACAGACAGGGAGTTTGTTGTCATTTTTTGTTTGTTTACAAGTGAATGTTTCATGAGGCTCTGCACATTTTAAACAGCGAGGTTTATATTGACATTTGTCTCGCGTGTGCCCGTACCTTTGGCACTTATGGCACTGCACGGGTCCAGGGCGAGTGTTAAAAGGCTCGATAAAGACATCCAGACCTCTGAGTTTCTTTAGATCATACATTCTTTTACCTTCTTTATTTCTAGTACATTCTGCTATAAAAACAGGAAGATGAACTTTCTTTCCTTCAATAGTGTGAATTACTTGTCGAATTTTTTGAATTGGGTTACCTTCTTGGGCAATTTCGTTTTTGATTAGCTGTTTTTGGAAGTTTTTTAATTATTGCCTTGATAGGCTTTTCACTGTTGAGTTTAAAAGTATGAAAAGGAATATGTAGTTTAGTTAGGTATTCAGTAACTGTGCGGTAGTGGTCTGAGTCATAAACTCTTATGGTCAGTGTACCTCCACTTAGGTTTCCACGATATTTTTTGATATTTAATTGCTCTTCAAAATCTTCTTTCATTTTATCCCAATCCCCCGTGAAGTCTGCTAAGACTATAGGGGGATGTGTCCTGCTTTTTTGTTGGGTGTAATAAATTCACCTTCCTCTGCTTCCATATTGTCTTCAGGGTTTAGTTCCTCAAATTTATTTTTTTGAGCTGGTTCTTCAATTTTGGAATTCGATAGAGTTCTTTTATGAGTTTTTCTAGGGGTTATGTATCCTTCTCTATGTATTGTAGTTTTCTTTTTGATTCTAGATTTTTGACTAGCAGTAATATGAGATTGATTTTTTTCCTCTGGTGGATTATTTAGGGTTTCTTTTTGTTTCATTTCATTAATGTATAATTCTAAGATTTGTATATCCTTTTCCATAGCATTGACGAAGGGATGAGCCAGAGCGACGCGAGATACTTATACCAGAAATAGGCATGACGTCATCTCACGGCAACCAATCAGATATCGGCACGACTCGGCTTTCCAGATACACTACAGCAATAGTTCCAATGACAAATTCAAATACAATAAAACAACCTCAATCAGTAGTGCTAAATACAACACAATACGAAACAACTATACAACACAATTTAAATACAACTATTCAACGAAGCTACAGAACTTCAATCAAAATCAAATGCATTGGAAGTATAAACAGCTAGCAATTGAGGATCTAAGTGAAAAAGTTGTCGTCTCCTCCCATGAAGGTGTGAGCTGCAAGTGGTCTGACGCTTCTATCTTCGAAGAGAATTTCATAGTTAAAGACTTGGTAGTAATTAACAAAGTCACATTGTACAGCTTTGTTGAAGAATGCTTCATTAGATCTTCTGATGTAATCTGGAATCGTCTCAAGTTTCAAGTCTCTGTGTAAAAGTTTATTACGGGTAAGATAGAGCTACGCGAGATACTACCTGGCTTTCCAGATGACGTAACATCACGTTTCGTTTTTGCATATTAATTAGGCTGAAACAGTCCGTTCTCAACACAAACAGTGGCAGTGAAAAACGAAGGAAGTAGAAGTAACTACTATATCCCTTTAAAATAAGAACTAAGCCTAATAAATATTTCAAGGAGGAGAGATGAGGCAGAAAAAGGGTTACAATAAGTCATATTTTCCAACAAATGCCCCCCACATCATCATCTCCGACCTGAAATAAAATTGAACGCCAGTATCTTTACAAAATTCAAAACAAGAATAAATAAATATCACAATTTCATTCAATTCAGAAATTAAAAAAAAAAATTCCTTTAGGAACATCTTATTCTATTTTTCAAAATTTTACCATAACAAGAAAGTCCATGTTCCAAAACAATACAAAGACATATGTATGATCATACATTCAATACATTTACCCAGGACCCTGGTCAATCATACAACATTCTACATATGTATGATCATACATTCAATACATTTACCCAGGGCCCTGGTCAATCATACAAAATTCTACACTATACAGTTTTACATTTATCTAATACTCCTCATAATATGACTTATAACATATTATTTTCAATTAAACAAAACTCTTAATTTAAATACACACAAAAACAAGTTTCACAAGAAAATTGTTCCTCAAAATCTTATCAGGTTATGCTTAGTCAGCGGTTTTGTCATGGGATCAGCCAGATTATCTTTACTTGGAACATATTTTAAATCAAAAATTTCCCTGTTCAATAGATCACGAATAAAAAATAGTTTTACATCTACATGTTTTGTCCTTGAGTTTTCAATGGGTGATTTTGTAAAACATATAGCAGCCATGTTATCCGCAAACAATATTGGTTTTGAAACATAGTTACTTGCAATTTTAAACTGAATGCATTCATCCAAAATGTTTTTAAACTAAACTAATTCTTTTACTGATTCAGTCATGGAGATAAATTCAGCCTCCATAGTAGACAAACTCACTCCCCTTTCTTTAAATCAGGGGGTAGCTAGAGGGGGGAAAGGGGGCATCTGTCCCCGGGCGCAGAATCCAAGGGGCGCCAAACTGATATTACGACATTTTAGAATTAAATGTTTTCCATCCTTGGCAAGCAGTAGGGGGCGCGAAATCTTCAGTTGTCCCTGGGCGCTGAAAACCCTAGCTACGACTCTGCTTTAAATGTACGTCAAGATACAAGTGATTCTCCCAACAAAGCCATTTGTCCACCAATAGACACGATATCATCCCTGCTTGAAGCAAAATCCGAATCTGAATATATATTGAGCTTCAGTTCCTTGCATACCAGTTTAAGTTTATGATGTCTGGTATTGGAAACGTATCCTAAGAGTTTAAGTAATCCTTCCCAGTGAAACTTACCAGGATTGCTTTGAAACTGAGAAAATATATTAACAGCATAAGCTATATCCGGACGAGTACGATTGCAAAGAAACGAGAGACATCCCAAAACATTTCTATAAGGATAATTCATCATTTCAGTCGTTTCTTCTTGTGTACTGGGACTTTGAGTATTTCACACCTTTAACTATTGGAAGGGAAGTAATTTGTATTTTAAAAGACTTGAATCGATCAACTATGTCTTCTATATATAATTGCTGATGAATCAAAACACTATTGTTCTCATATTCAAATTCCACACCCAAAAGCTTTCTTGTTTTACCCAAAATTTTCAAATCAAAATGTGAATTCAGGATTTTTAATATCCTTTTAGCGTGAACTTCACTTTTTCCAAACACAACAGTATCATCAACATAAACCAACAGAATGACAAAGTCTTTAAAACGATAGACACAATTACACCACTCAAACTTGATAAACCCTAGGTTACATAGTGTTCTATCCAACTCGTAGTACCATAATCGCCCACTCTTGATGCAGACCATACAAGGCTCTTTCTAAACGACACACAAAAGTTTCTTTATCTCGCTCTACAAAACCCTGAGGTTGGGACATGTAAATTTCCTCTGATGAAGGAGCGTAGAGATAGGCACTTTTTACATCGCATTGTATATTTGCCCATCCAAGGTGTGCAAATAAAAGAGAGAAAAACAGCCTTATTACTGAAAAGTTAACTACAGGAGAGTAGGTTTCATCATAGGTATCGTATTTAATTTGCCGATAACCCTGAGCCACTAAACGAGCTTTAAAACGAACAATGTTTCCAAATTCGTCACGTTTAATGTTGAAAATCCACCTGCAACCTAGTGGAGTCTTGTCTTTGGGAAGTGGAACACGATGCCATACCTTATGCTTTCGCATATTGGCCATTTCCTCTTCCATTGCCTCTATCCATTTAAGCTTTTCTGTGGATTTCATTGCCTGGTTATAAGTGTTTGGAATTGAAACCTCTAGTCAGCTATTTTGGGTATATGACGTTGAAGGAGTGCCAGTTGGGTCGATTTCACCACTATAAGTATTGCTTCTCTTGAAATCAAACAAGCTAGGATCATACTGAATATTATGCTCAGTGCAATACCTTTCTACATCATTTGGTGATCGTAGTCTTTGATTAGACCCCCTCTCAAAATAGTACACATCCGTACGAGTGCCGTCTGGCCTTGGAACAGGTTTACAAAGCCAAGTTACTTGTCTCAATTTAGATTGAGTGTCAGTGCTAGGTATAGAAGAGTGTACACTGGTATCAATTCTTTCCTCTATTTCAGGAAAATAGCCAACTGGAGTATCAGTAGATTAGAACTTGATCTTCTCTTCAGATTCCAAATCAGGAAGGGTGCCCAGTGCAGCTCCACTGCCACTTTTCTGCATTCCAATCGACTCTTTAAAAGTAGCATTTAAGTTTCTACTACCTTTTGCTCATTTTCCAACCAAATCTTGTACCCTTTTGTTCGTACACTGAATCCAATCAATCGGCCCTTCGTTGCCTTTGGATCAAGCTTAGAATTTCTTTTAGCCTTTGGAATTCCCACATAGGCAATCGTTCCAAATGCCTTAAGGTGACGTACTGATGGTTTTCGCTTAGTATACAATTCGAATGGGGTTCTATCTTGGCCCTTATGACAAATTCTATTGAATGAATATGCAAAATACATCACTGCATATGACCAAAATTCAGGACTCATTCCACTATCATGTAAAATTGCACGTACACTGCTAAAAAAAAAAAAAAAAAAAAAAAAAAATGGGACAGTGCTATATCTCCCGTTCGACTGGGGCGGTTCACGAAATTCAAATTGCGTTTTTCATGTCTCGAAAGCGCGACTTAGGATATATATTAGATTTATATATAGCACTATTCTAACATAGGTATTTTGACACAAAATCGGACTTTTTCTGAAACAACATACCAATTTTTTGACATATTTCGATTCTACGACTCAAATTATGCCAGAATACCAAATTTTGTAAAAATCGTAAGAGTAGTTTTTGAAATATTAGCTCTCAAAATTTTAGCTCCTCAATGTTAATTGAATTTGGCAAATGTTTATTTATATCTCTTTTTTTATTAAACTTTTTTGATTTTTTCTATCACATTTCGAAATTTAGATTCATTCCAAATAAAATTTACCCATTTTTTGTGTTTTATTTTTTAAATTTCTATTTTTAAATAATTTTTATAAATTTCTCGAAAAAAATTTTGAATTATAACCTATAACATTTTTAGCATCATCTTAAAGTAGGTATATTTTTAAGCATATCTGCAAAAAATTAGACATTTTTATTCAAAATTTTCTAAGATATACACAAATTTACATATTTTCGCGTTTTGAAATTTGGCATCTTTTTTTTGAGCGATAATAACGCCAAATGTGGTCTATGGATTTTTGTTACAATGTATTGCCACAGCTATTTTTAACCTTAAATTTCAAGTAAAATTTTACGGAGAATTAATTATATGACATTTTTTACCTCAATGATGCGTAATAAATATTTATTAATACTATATGAAAAGCTATTTTTATAAATAAATTTTTTAATATTTTTTTTAATTTCTCTCTCTCTCTCTCTCTCTTTTTTTTTTTTTTTTTTTTTAAATAAGAGTAAATTTTTACCTTCGGCGTTTTATCGTCTGTTACTTTACTTCGATTAAATCGAATTGTCTAAAACTGAGAATTTTCGTTTGATGTTTATTTGAATTTTATGACATTAACTGCACAATTTATTTCTAAACAAACTGATGCTTTTGAAGTGGCTGAAAGAGCGGCTGGTACTATCATCCATATTTTTAAAGCACAGTATATTTTTATAGAAACATAAGATTTAGAATAATCATTTTTATAAAAGTCAAATTATGATATAAATATACAACCCTCTAGAAACTGAATTAGTGGAAGTTCAATGGTTATGTAGAAATGATCTGCAGCTACTTAATCGCTGGATAAGTCAGCAGATTCCGTGGACAAGTAAGAATAATTATATAAACGACACCCAACATTCTGAATTCAATTAACAACGAGGATACGATGTTTATTAAATGAATTCAAGAAGTTTTAAAACATAAAAAATCAACTCATTTTTTATCCTAAAATGTATTTTTGTGAGTAGCGTATTTTCATTATTCTAATTTAAAATTCTAATAATTCTTAAAATTCTAATTTAGAATGTAATTGTCAAGAATTGATTCTTAATCATCAGTAATATAATAAGTAATTATTACGGTTATTAATAAATCCTTCTTATAAAGTAATTGCAAATATTTCAAAAAACTTTCTGTCTGAATGCAAATATTTTTCTGTGCAAATATTTTTAATTTTATATTAATCAAGATTGCACACGATATTATTTATTTGCACTTCGATTCTTAACGTCAGTTCTAGTAGAAGTTACAAATCAATTATATTTAATTAAGGATTGGATTGGATTATTTAATTATGGCAAAGCACACGAGGGCTATCTGCCTAAAGGGAGGGATGACTTCGTGGACGACTTTCTAAGGGAAACTGGCTCGTATACACGTTACACATCGGGAAAAGCACGAAAACACCCATGCAACCAGCCTGTTCGCGGGATTCGAACCTCGGACCGAACTACCAGTGATCAGCGTCTTTACCGCTCGGCCGTTTGTGGGCCTTTATGAAATGGAAGGCGATAACTTTATTTAAAATGATTGTCAGAAATACCAAAATGTTTCGAAAAGTTGGATACTTTTTAATATACTTTCAGAATGCTTAAAGAAAAAGAGAAGAAAAATAAATTTTTTCGTAAAATTTAGTATTTTTTTTTTTTAAAATTTAAAACTTTTCAATGTTATGATATTTGATTCTTGCGATTTCAAAAATAAAATATTTGACTAAAATATGAATAACATTTTAAGAAACCAAATGTAGGATAAAATTGTGTAAAGCAATGGGCACAATGATAAAACTGTTTAAAGCAGTGTATGCAAGTCATCCTAAGTTAAAATGTCGGTTATACATCTCTCTTATTTATATATATCTTTTCTGAACGGAACATTGAAAGGCGCGTAAAACTGTGCTTTACTGTATTTTCTCTTTTAATATAGTATGCAGTTTTCAAACTCATCGTAGTCTGGGTTACAAAGTATTCTTCCGAAAAAAACGCAGTTCAAATAAATAAAATCAAATTCTGGAAAATTGATATTAATAAATATATTTAAAATGCTCAGTTCGAAGGAATAAATAGAAAATTTTAAAACAATTATCTGAAGAGACAATGCAACACAAACAATTAAAATAAAAGTATAAAAATTTAAAAATGACCTAAAATAATAGCTATGACGAAAAGTATATATAAAGAAAACTATTTGAAAAAAAAATAAACGCTGCACCTTTATTTACGCAGTTCGAACAGGTAAATAGAAATTTTTAAAACAGTTATTCGAAAAAAAAAAAAAGAAACAAACAAACAAACAAACAAAAAAAAAAAAACGTGCAACTTAAACAATTAAAATGAAATTCGAAAAAGAAAAAATTACTTAAAATAATAAGTTATAATTAAAAATATAATATAAAGAATATTATTTGGAAAAAAGGAACGATGGTGACTTTTTTTCCTCTCATGGGACAGGAAACTAGGTTGTCATATATTAAGAAGTTCGCCAAGTGAAGTATTCTTGGCGCAAACTGACAAAAAAGTGCCAACATAAATTTGTGAATTTCTCCGTAAATTTCGCTTCAAATTTTACAAAATTTCATATTTAGGCGTAATTTGAGTTGTAGAATCGAAATATGTAAAAAAATTGGTATGTTGTTTCAGAAAAAGTCCGATTTTGTGTCAAAATACCTATGTTAGAATACTGCTATATATAAATCTAATATATATCCTAAGTCGCGCTTTCGAGACATGAAGAACGCAATTTGAATTTTGTCAATCGGCCCAGTAGATCGGGAGATATAGGACTGTCCCATTTTTTTTTTTTTTTTTTTTTTTTTTTTTTTTTTTGAGCAGTGTACATTGTTGAGAGCTGTCTGATTGAATCTCTCACAAACTCCATTTTGTTCCGGAGTATATACGTCTGTAAATTCGTGCTTTACAGCAATTTTATTATAATATGACCTGAATTGTTCATTATCATATTCTCGTCCATTATCAGTCCTAAAGTATTTCAACTTAAGGTTCAAAGATCTTTCAGCACGAGCTACAACAGGGTACACTACCACATAACGAGAATATTCGTCAATAAAGGAAACGAAATAACGTTCACTATTCCTACCTGGAATGTTAATAGGTCCCCATACATCAGAAAAAACCCTTTCAAGCGGCCTCTTTACTTGAATACCTTCTAAGGGTCTATAGGAGATTCGTCTTTGCTTATTTATTTGGCAATGTTCACAAAACAAATTAGGTGAGTGCTTTAACACAGGAAGACCTCGAACTGAATGTCTCTTACTAGTCCTGACAATGGCAACATAATTTATATGACCAAACCGACCATGCCATAATTCACTATTGTTATGCTGAACTGTGGATGCCTCAAATTTCACAGATTTGCCCCCCTTTTTCACTATTTTCGGGAAGACATGATAGTTACTTCCTATCAACTTAGCCTTGTACAAAGTTTCATTTTCATCATCAGTAACTTTAATTTGCCCATTTTTACCATAAAATCTCGCTCCATTGATATCCACCTTAGGTCCAGATATTAAATTTCGTCTGAGTTCAGGTGAGTATAAAACATCCTTAAGCAAAATAACTTTATCCCCAAATTTCATTTTAACAGTATCCTTCCCATGAATTGGAAAAGTTACCCCATCAATAGCTACTAGCATATTCTCATTCTTCACAAGAGAAAAGGTATCGTACAATTCACGATTTTTACAAAAATGATGAGATGCAGTAGTATCAAAAATCCAACTATCATCATTTTCCTCCAAATTGTTAACATTAGCTTGAGCTATAAAATGGGACTGAGCATGGGAATTATTTTTACCTTTACTCAACTTGGGTTTATTCTTACACTTAGAAGATGTTTTATTATTACTAGATACAGCCGAGGAAACAGAAGAAGCAGGTGAGGGTGATCTGGACAAATTACCTCTCATTCTACAGTATTTTTTAATATGACCTGGACGGCCACATTTATAACACTTGAGCCCTTTAATCTGCTTAAATTTGGGTTCACAGTGAGTACTTTGAACTTCTATAGTCTTATTGGAGTTTTCCCTATCTATCTCTCTTAAGTTAAGACGCGTTTCCTCTGCTAGTATTTCAAGTTCAACATTTTTAAAAATGAACTTTTCATCTGGCCACCTCAAAATATTCTGAACTACTTGATCAAATTTATCTGGAAGGAACCTAAGAAACTGAAAACATATGTATACATCTCTTACAGCCTGATTAATATCAGCTAATTTTTCAGTTACCCGTTTTAATCTAGAAGAAAAGAAACTAATACTTTCATTTGGCTTAATTTTACAATTTAAGAACTCTGAAAACAAGGACATATGTCTTGATCGATAATCCGGCTGAAAGTATTTGGCAAGCGTATTCCATGCAATTACCGGGTCATCAATTTCACTTATCAAGTTTCTATATTCAGGGCTTACATTCATATAAATTAAAGATAACGCCAAACGACTTCTATTTTGATAGTCGGCAACAATTTCTTTTGTAATACCCTTAACATCATTTAAAACAGGACATTTTTCAATACCTTTGACCAAAAGCCATGCATTTTTCTCATTTAAAACAAACTTTATATCTTTAGACCATGTAAAATAATTACATGCCTCAAGTTTAGCAATATTATGCATAACATTAACAGTAGCCATATTTGAATTTCAACAAAAACCGCCCCCCCCAGTCTCTTAAGTCCTAAATTAATTTTAAACTTCAAAAGTCTGCCCTAAAGATAACACAAGGGCTGGGCCCATAACCAAAATGATGCAAAAGCAAAGTTTAAAGTTTAAAAAATTAAACAATTAGCAGCAGTAGAAATAGAAGCTCCCTAAGATTATATGTTGTGCAGACATTGAAGACAATAAAACTTAACCAATTTATTAACAATATATAAAAAAAATAAAAAACACAATGAATAAATTTAAACAATATCAGTTAATCATAATATAATTATCATTATCAAAATTCCATATATTAAATAGTACTTTACCTGGTCTCCAAAATACTGGCATTCAATACGCGAAAAACGTATCCTAAACAGAAATTATGCGGTTTTAAATGAAATTAGCTACACTGTCAATAGATCCACGCTTAATGATCAAAAAGCACCTTAAAAATTAAATTAAGTCCTTGAGGCACTTAAATCCGACCTAACTCCGCTCACTGTAGTTGAACACGAGGAATCATAGCCCAGTAAAACACCGCCGCTAACTTATGTTAAATGCCGCCTTCATGAAGAACATGGATGCCGCCCACGGCAGACACTCATCTTGTAGACAGGAACCAAGGAACTTATTCCGGAAAAGTCAACTTGTAGACTGGAACCAAGGTACTTATTCAGGAAAAGTCATCTTTTAAACTGGAACCTCGGAACTTATTCAGGACTGCACGCATCGCAAAACGTCTTTCAATAGGGGCTGGAAACCGCACACCCAAGAGCCAAGAAAGCAGGAACTAGAAGGGATGAGCTTGGATCTTGGATCATATCTTTACTGCTGGCTTTAGCTACTAGAAGCTCTTACCAGTATATTATCATTTTACCATAGGCCATAAAGTTAAAAATTTAAGAGGTGTATTTAAAAATACCCCGCGCCCGAAGGCGAGATCAATAAATGAGAGAACTCATAAAATAAGTTTTGCTAAATTGCATATCATGGCATAGCATGGGTGATTATATACGTAAATGGTGGTGAGAAGCGAAATGAAAGTCTAAGCTTCTGGGTGAGTCAAGAAGAGCAGAAACACGTGATCAGCGTCCGGCATTTAGATTGGTCGAGGAGTCAGAGTTCGAAAAATGAAGTTTTTTGTAGTTTTTGGAAATAAATAAAGTTCGAACATAGTAAAAGCAACATCTATCTGTGAATTTAAGAGTCTTATGCCTTTTGAAACACTTAAAAATCTTCTATTCTTGCGATATAATCATTAAATGAATAGGAAATTGTAAAAGGCGAAAATGAGGTCATGTAGCTCACTAGGGCTAATGAGTGAGAGTAAGCACTTGGTGTTACCACGAACTTTGATTTTAAAACACACGATACGAAATAGTAAAAATAAAAAGTAAAAGTAAAAATCTTGGTTAAATAAGTAGTAAAACGAAGAATTCATTGATGGAAAATAAAGTCCTATCTTTGTAAAGTTCATCTTTCTTGAATAGTAACTGCAGAAGAATAGTATTTTTTTTTTTTTTACATTATATACACTACCACCACCACTTAGAATTGTGGTGGATCGTTCAAGGTCTTTTCACTACGTGCTCAATAGTAGGGTCATAGTCTGTAAGCGATTTAATAGCTTCATAGGGAGAATTTCTCATATCTTCAAAGAAGTTGTGTGCAGAAATTAGGATTTGGTCGTGAATTGGGTTGATATCCAGGTCTTTGTGAATTTGAGAATTTCGCACGAACCAGGGTGCGTTCACTATGCTACGTAAGATTTATTTTTGAAGAACACTTAATTTTTGTCTGTCTATTTTTCGGGCAGTAGCCCAGGCTGGAACTGCATAGAGGATTATTCGGAGAATAAGTTAGATGTAGATATTTTTCTTGGTATGGAGGTTTAACTTAGGGTTTCTTCCAATTAATGAGTAGAGAGCAATGAAAGCAGCGTTAGCCTTATTTGTAACATATTGAATATGATCTTTGAAATTTAAGGTTTTGTCAATATAGACACCTAAGTATTTATAGGAGTTGGCAACAGGAATATCTTGGTTATTGAGTCGGATTTTTATATTCACTGGGATATTTTTTCTGTATCTGCGGAAGAGAACTACGCAGCATTTATCAGTATTTTGTTTGATTTTCTAGTCTTGACAAAATTTGTTAATAATGTTGACTTGGAGCTGAAGTTTCTCTAAAGCATTATTTGGACTTCGTGAACTGGTGAGGATGACTGTGTCGTCGGCATATTTGAGAATATTAGAATGAAACGGTAGAGGCATATCATTTATGAATATTGTAAAAAGCTTCGGTTCTAAAACACTGCCTTGAGCTACTCCACTGTAAATCACATTTTTTGAAGAGATTGCTTCACCACAGCGCACTTCAAAAGTAGGATGTTTAAAATAAGAATGCATAAGCTTGATAAAGCTGTTTGGTAAAAGGAAGTTAGATAGCTTATGAAGTAAGCCAGCATGCCACACTCGATCGAAAGCTTTTTCGAAATCGAGGAAGCATGCCGCTACTCCGTTCTTTTTTGTAAATTCTTGGGCAATAAATTCAACTAAATTTAATATTTGATGTGTGGTACTGTGGCCTTTGCGGAATCCAAATTGATGCTTGTCTATTAGATTAAGGCGTTCTAGATGATTGGTGAGCCGAGCACTAAGTACTCGTTCGAAAACTTTTCCAAGCGCTGGCAGAAGACTGATGGGTCTGTAATTTTTTGCTAGCTTTGGATTTCCTGATTTCGGGATGGTAACAATGATCGAGTGTTTCCACTGCGATGGAAAGTAGCTGAGTCTAATACAAGCATTAAAAATATTTGTAATTAAGACTATGCATCTCCTAGGTAAAGCTTGCAACGCTTCATTAGAAATCATGTCATATCCTTTAGCTTTGCGCTTCTTTAATTTTGTAATAATTTGCTGAACTTCGTTTGGAGATGCAGGCGTAAAAAAATTAATGCTGGGACTGTTGAAGATGCTATTGATTTAACATCTTTTTTCGTGATCAGAATTATTATTTTCATGTTGTTTAAAGATTTTTTCTAATTCTTTTGCATGAATTTCAGCAATGGAGTCTTCGAAGTGGTGAAATTTGGCCATGTGATACAGGGGGTGAATTTGATTGGGTGAAAGATTTCTGAGTGATTTAGCTACTTTCCAAGCAGAGTTTGGGTAAAGATCCATGTTTTCTAGGAAATTATCCCACGAATTTGATCGATGGGTGGCGATGTCTTCTTTTATTTTTCTGTTTAAATAATTAATATGACGTTTTTCAGTAGGATTGCGAGTAATATGCCATCTTTTTCTAAGTCTATTTCTTTCTTGTATTGGGATGCCATAGGGATTTTTATTCTTGACTGTATAGGTAGCATTTTTGATAGCGTTTTGAATTTTGGAGTTTAATCTGGTGATTTCCAGCTCAATATCGCAGTCATAACGAAGTGTGGCTCTGCTGTTTACAGAATTTAGCTGTTCGGTAACCATATACCAATTAACTTTTGTATGAGCTTTAGGGAGAAGGGGATAAAATCCATAGAAGTTGAAGACTATAGGGAGATGGTCAGACGAAAGTTCTGGGAGAACATCAAGATTAGGAATATTAGGAAGGTTTTTCATCAAAACTATATCTAAAATATCTCCTAGTCCGTTGTGCGTATAGTGCGTTGGGTGATTGGGAGCAATGAGATTGATGTTACTATTGTGGATGAAGTTGCTCAAATTTTCTCCATTTCTATTTGTGACTCTTCCAAGAGGAATGTTTAGCATTTAAATCACCTGCTATTAAGGTGGGGTAGTTATTTTCAGTAAGTAGTTTCAGATTATTGAGATCAAGAGTGCTTGAGGGGGGATTATAGACGGAGATAAAAAGAAAAGGTTCTCTAAAACCACTGTAGATAAGTACTGCAGCATTTTCTATAGTACAAGCAGGGTTTAAATCATCATATTTGGCTGTTTTGATATGGTTTTTAATGAGAATTGCGTTTCCTCCTCCTCTATTATGTTTTCTGTCTTTTCTGTAGATGCGGTAGCCTTGTATTTTAAATTTGTTGCAAGAGCGGAGATGGGTTTCATTTACTAGCATAACATCAATGTTATGTCTAGTAAGAAAATTTGAAATTTCCTCTTGTTGGTATCTGATGCCGTTTGCATTATAGTAACAAATCTTTAAGAAGCTATTTGTAGCTGAGATAAAATTTATTTGACTATGAGTTTGATTAAAATTCATAGTTTAGATTTGAGAAATATTCGAAGGCCGCCGTACCGATCTCTAGTTTGTCAAATATCGTTTTTGCTGTTTTAAATTTCAGGAAGAATTCTTTAACTTGAGTGAATTGGATTTTTATCCAGTTAAAAAAGCCAAGTGGGTTTGAGTTTGTGTTTTCTGTTTTATTAGTGTTTTCATTTTCCTTGGAAGTATTCCATGCATTTTTTGGTTTGATCTCAGGGAGTGAAGGAAAATCCTTTTTGTTAAATTTAAAATGTTCTTTTTTCTTTTCTTCTTTTAAAGCATTAAATTGTTCAATTTGCTTCTGAACATTATAAGGATGTTTACTGCAACCTTTGAAGGAAAAAACGTGATTTTGCCCAAAGAGGGCACAGACAGGGAGTTTGTTGTCATTTTTTGTTTGTTTACAAGTGAATGTTTCATGAGGCTCTGCACATTTTAAACAGCGAGGTTTATATTGACATTTGTCTCGCGTGTGCCCGTACCTTTGGCACTTATGGCACTGCACGGGTCCAGGGCGAGTGTTAAAAGGCTCGATAAAGACATCCAGACCTCTGAGTTTCTTTAGATCATACATTCTTTTACCTTCTTTATTTCTAGTACATTCTGCTATAAAAACAGGAAGATGAACTTTCTTTCCTTCAATAGTGTGAATTACTTGTCGAATTTTTTGAATTGGGTTACCTTCTTGGGCAATTTCGTTTTTGATTAGCTGTTTTTGGAAGTTTTTTAATTATTGCCTTGATAGGCTTTTCACTGTTGAGTTTAAAAGTATGAAAAGGAATATGTAGTTTAGTTAGGTATTCAGTAACTGTGCGGTAGTGGTCTGAGTCATAAACTCTTATGGTCAGTGTACCTCCACTTAGGTTTCCACGATATTTTTTGATATTTAATTGCTCTTCAAAATCTTCTTTCATTTTATCCCAATCCCCCGTGAAGTCTGCTAAGACTATAGGGGGATGTGTCCTGCTTTTTTGTTGGGTGTAATAAATTCACCTTCCTCTGCTTCCATATTGTCTTCAGGGTTTAGTTCCTCAAATTTATTTTTTTGAGCTGGTTCTTCAATTTTGGAATTCGATAGAGTTCTTTTATGAGTTTTTCTAGGGGTTATGTATCCTTCTCTATGTATTGTAGTTTTCTTTTTGATTCTAGATTTTTGACTAGCAGTAATATGAGATTGATTTTTTTCCTCTGGTGGATTATTTAGGGTTTCTTTTTGTTTCATTTCATTAATGTATAATTCTAAGATTTGTATATCCTTTTCCATAGCATTGACGAAGGGATGAGCCAGAGCGACGCGAGATACTTATACCAGAAATAGGCATGACGTCATCTCACGGCAACCAATCAGATATCGGCACGACTCGGCTTTCCAGATACACTACAGCAATAGTTCCAATGACAAATTCAAATACAATAAAACAACCTCAATCAGTAGTGCTAAATACAACACAATACGAAACAACTATACAACACAATTTAAATACAACTATTCAACGAAGCTACAGAACTTCAATCAAAATCAAATGCATTGGAAGTATAAACAGCTAGCAATTGAGGATCTAAGTGAAAAAGTTGTCGTCTCCTCCCATGAAGGTGTGAGCTGCAAGTGGTCTGACGCTTCTATCTTCGAAGAGAATTTCATAGTTAAAGACTTGGTAGTAATTAACAAAGTCACATTGTACAGCTTTGTTGAAGAATGCTTCATTAGATCTTCTGATGTAATCTGGAATCGTCTCAAGTTTCAAGTCTCTGTGTAAAAGTTTATTACGGGTAAGATAGAGCTACGCGAGATACTACCTGGCTTTCCAGATGACGTAACATCACGTTTCGTTTTTGCATATTAATTAGGCTGAAACAGTCCGTTCTCAACACAAACAGTGGCAGTGAAAAACGAAGGAAGTAGAAGTAACTACTATATCCCTTTAAAATAAGAACTAAGCCTAATAAATATTTCAAGGAGGAGAGATGAGGCAGAAAAAGGGTTACAATAAGTCATATTTTCCAACAAATGCCCCCCACATCATCATCTCCGACCTGAAATAAAATTGAACGCCAGTATCTTTACAAAATTCAAAACAAGAATAAATAAATATCACAATTTCATTCAATTCAGAAATTAAAAAAAAAAATTCCTTTAGGAACATCTTATTCTATTTTTCAAAATTTTACCATAACAAGAAAGTCCATGTTCCAAAACAATACAAAGACATATGTATGATCATACATTCAATACATTTACCCAGGACCCTGGTCAATCATACAACATTCTACATATGTATGATCATACATTCAATACATTTACCCAGGGCCCTGGTCAATCATACAAAATTCTACACTATACAGTTTTACATTTATCTAATACTCCTCATAATATGACTTATAACATATTATTTTCAATTAAACAAAACTCTTAATTTAAATACACACAAAAACAAGTTTCACAAGAAAATTGTTCCTCAAAATCTTATCAGGTTATGCTTAGTCAGCGGTTTTGTCATGGGATCAGCCAGATTATCTTTACTTGGAACATATTTTAAATCAAAAATTTCCCTGTTCAATAGATCACGAATAAAAAATAGTTTTACATCTACATGTTTTGTCCTTGAGTTTTCAATGGGTGATTTTGTAAAACATATAGCAGCCATGTTATCCGCAAACAATATTGGTTTTGAAACATAGTTACTTGCAATTTTAAACTGAATGCATTCATCCAAAATGTTTTTAAACTAAACTAATTCTTTTACTGATTCAGTCATGGAGATAAATTCAGCCTCCATAGTAGACAAACTCACTCCCCTTTCTTTAAATCAGGGGGTAGCTAGAGGGGGGAAAGGGGGCATCTGTCCCCGGGCGCAGAATCCAAGGGGCGCCAAACTGATATTACGACATTTTAGAATTAAATGTTTTCCATCCTTGGCAAGCAGTAGGGGGCGCGAAATCTTCAGTTGTCCCTGGGCGCTGAAAACCCTAGCTACGACTCTGCTTTAAATGTACGTCAAGATACAAGTGATTCTCCCAACAAAGCCATTTGTCCACCAATAGACACGATATCATCCCTGCTTGAAGCAAAATCCGAATCTGAATATATATTGAGCTTCAGTTCCTTGCATACCAGTTTAAGTTTATGATGTCTGGTATTGGAAACGTATCCTAAGAGTTTAAGTAATCCTTCCCAGTGAAACTTACCAGGATTGCTTTGAAACTGAGAAAATATATTAACAGCATAAGCTATATCCGGACGAGTACGATTGCAAAGAAACGAGAGACATCCCAAAACATTTCTATAAGGATAATTCATCATTTCAGTCGTTTCTTCTTGTGTACTGGGACTTTGAGTATTTCACACCTTTAACTATTGGAAGGGAAGTAATTTGTATTTTAAAAGACTTGAATCGATCAACTATGTCTTCTATATATAATTGCTGATGAATCAAAACACTATTGTTCTCATATTCAAATTCCACACCCAAAAGCTTTCTTGTTTTACCCAAAATTTTCAAATCAAAATGTGAATTCAGGATTTTTAATATCCTTTTAGCGTGAACTTCACTTTTTCCAAACACAACAGTATCATCAACATAAACCAACAGAATGACAAAGTCTTTAAAACGATAGACACAATTACACCACTCAAACTTGATAAACCCTAGGTTACATAGTGTTCTATCCAACTCGTAGTACCATAATCGCCCACTCTTGATGCAGACCATACAAGGCTCTTTCTAAACGACACACAAAAGTTTCTTTATCTCGCTCTACAAAACCCTGAGGTTGGGACATGTAAATTTCCTCTGATGAAGGAGCGTAGAGATAGGCACTTTTTACATCGCATTGTATATTTGCCCATCCAAGGTGTGCAAATAAAAGAGAGAAAAACAGCCTTATTACTGAAAAGTTAACTACAGGAGAGTAGGTTTCATCATAGGTATCGTATTTAATTTGCCGATAACCCTGAGCCACTAAACGAGCTTTAAAACGAACAATGTTTCCAAATTCGTCACGTTTAATGTTGAAAATCCACCTGCAACCTAGTGGAGTCTTGTCTTTGGGAAGTGGAACACGATGCCATACCTTATGCTTTCGCATATTGGCCATTTCCTCTTCCATTGCCTCTATCCATTTAAGCTTTTCTGTGGATTTCATTGCCTGGTTATAAGTGTTTGGAATTGAAACCTCTAGTCAGCTATTTTGGGTATATGACGTTGAAGGAGTGCCAGTTGGGTCGATTTCACCACTATAAGTATTGCTTCTCTTGAAATCAAACAAGCTAGGATCATACTGAATATTATGCTCAGTGCAATACCTTTCTACATCATTTGGTGATCGTAGTCTTTGATTAGACCCCCTCTCAAAATAGTACACATCCGTACGAGTGCCGTCTGGCCTTGGAACAGGTTTACAAAGCCAAGTTACTTGTCTCAATTTAGATTGAGTGTCAGTGCTAGGTATAGAAGAGTGTACACTGGTATCAATTCTTTCCTCTATTTCAGGAAAATAGCCAACTGGAGTATCAGTAGATTAGAACTTGATCTTCTCTTCAGATTCCAAATCAGGAAGGGTGCCCAGTGCAGCTCCACTGCCACTTTTCTGCATTCCAATCGACTCTTTAAAAGTAGCATTTAAGTTTCTACTACCTTTTGCTCATTTTCCAACCAAATCTTGTACCCTTTTGTTCGTACACTGAATCCAATCAATCGGCCCTTCGTTGCCTTTGGATCAAGCTTAGAATTTCTTTTAGCCTTTGGAATTCCCACATAGGCAATCGTTCCAAATGCCTTAAGGTGACGTACTGATGGTTTTCGCTTAGTATACAATTCGAATGGGGTTCTATCTTGGCCCTTATGACAAATTCTATTGAATGAATATGCAAAATACATCACTGCATATGACCAAAATTCAGGACTCATTCCACTATCATGTAAAATTGCACGTACACTGCTAAAAAAAAAAAAAAAAAAAAAAAAAAATGGGACAGTGCTATATCTCCCGTTCGACTGGGGCGGTTCACGAAATTCAAATTGCGTTTTTCATGTCTCGAAAGCGCGACTTAGGATATATATTAGATTTATATATAGCACTATTCTAACATAGGTATTTTGACACAAAATCGGACTTTTTCTGAAACAACATACCAATTTTTTGACATATTTCGATTCTACGACTCAAATTATGCCAGAATACCAAATTTTGTAAAAATCGTAAGAGTAGTTTTTGAAATATTAGCTCTCAAAATTTTAGCTCCTCAATGTTAATTGAATTTGGCAAATGTTTATTTATATCTCTTTTTTTATTAAACTTTTTTGATTTTTTCTATCACATTTCGAAATTTAGATTCATTCCAAATAAAATTTACCCATTTTTTGTGTTTTATTTTTTAAATTTCTATTTTTAAATAATTTTTATAAATTTCTCGAAAAAAATTTTGAATTATAACCTATAACATTTTTAGCATCATCTTAAAGTAGGTATATTTTTAAGCATATCTGCAAAAAATTAGACATTTTTATTCAAAATTTTCTAAGATATACACAAATTTACATATTTTCGCGTTTTGAAATTTGGCATCTTTTTTTTGAGCGATAATAACGCCAAATGTGGTCTATGGATTTTTGTTACAATGTATTGCCACAGCTATTTTTAACCTTAAATTTCAAGTAAAATTTTACGGAGAATTAATTATATGACATTTTTTACCTCAATGATGCGTAATAAATATTTATTAATACTATATGAAAAGCTATTTTTATAAATAAATTTTTTAATATTTTTTTTAATTTCTCTCTCTCTCTCTCTCTCTTTTTTTTTTTTTTTTTTTTTTTAAATAAGAGTAAATTTTTACCTTCGGCGTTTTATCGTCTGTTACTTTACTTCGATTAAATCGAATTGTCTAAAACTGAGAATTTTCGTTTGATGTTTATTTGAATTTTATGACATTAACTGCACAATTTATTTCTAAACAAACTGATGCTTTTGAAGTGGCTGAAAGAGCGGCTGGTACTATCATCCATATTTTTAAAGCACAGTATATTTTTATAGAAACATAAGATTTAGAATAATCATTTTTATAAAAGTCAAATTATGATATAAATATACAACCCTCTAGAAACTGAATTAGTGGAAGTTCAATGGTTATGTAGAAATGATCTGCAGCTACTTAATCGCTGGATAAGTCAGCAGATTCCGTGGACAAGTAAGAATAATTATATAAACGACACCCAACATTCTGAATTCAATTAACAACGAGGATACGATGTTTATTAAATGAATTCAAGAAGTTTTAAAACATAAAAAATCAACTCATTTTTTATCCTAAAATGTATTTTTGTGAGTAGCGTATTTTCATTATTCTAATTTAAAATTCTAATAATTCTTAAAATTCTAATTTAGAATGTAATTGTCAAGAATTGATTCTTAATCATCAGTAATATAATAAGTAATTATTACGGTTATTAATAAATCCTTCTTATAAAGTAATTGCAAATATTTCAAAAAACTTTCTGTCTGAATGCAAATATTTTTCTGTGCAAATATTTTTAATTTTATATTAATCAAGATTGCAGACGATATTATTTATTTGCACTTCGATTCTTAACGTCAGTTCTAGTAGAAGTTACAAATCAATTATATTTAATTAAGGATTGGATTGGATTATTTAATTATGGCAAAGCACACGAGGGCTATCTGCCTAAAGGGAGGGATGACTTCGTGGACGACTTTCTAAGGGAAACTGGCTCGTATACACGTTACACATCGGGAAAAGCACGAAAACACCCATGCAACCAGCCTGTTCGCGGGATTCGAACCTCGGACCGAACTACCAGTGATCAGCGTCTTTACCGCTCGGCCGTTTGTGGGCCTTTATGAAATGGAAGGCGATAACTTTATTTAAAATGATTGTCAGAAATACCAAAATGTTTCGAAAAGTTGGATACTTTTTAATATACTTTCAGAATGCTTAAAGAAAAAGAGAAGAAAAATAAATTTTTTCGTAAAATTTAGTATTTTTTTTTTTTTAAATTTAAAACTTTTCAATGTTATGATATTTGATTCTTGCGATTTCAAAAATAAAATATTTGACTAAAATATGAATAACATTTTAAGAAACCAAATGTAGGATAAAATTGTGTAAAGCAATGGGCACAATGATAAAACTGTTTAAAGCAGTGTATGCAAGTCATCCTAAGTTAAAATGTCGGTTATACATCTCTCTTATTTATATATATCTTTTCTGAACGGAACATTGAAAGGCGCGTAAAACTGTGCTTTACTGTATTTTCTCTTTTAATATAGTATGCAGTTTTCAAACTCATCGTAGTCTGGGTTACAAAGTATTCTTCCGAAAAAAACGCAGTTCAAATAAATAAAATCAAATTCTGGAAAATTGATATTAATAAATATATTTAAAATGCTCAGTTCGAAGGAATAAATAGAAAATTTTAAAACAATTATCTGAAGAGACAATGCAACACAAACAATTAAAATAAAAGTATAAAAATTTAAAAATGACCTAAAATAATAGCTATGACGAAAAGTATATATAAAGAAAACTATTTGAAAAAAAAATAAACGCTGCACCTTTATTTACGCAGTTCGAACAGGTAAATAGAAATTTTTAAAACAGTTATTCGAAAAAAAAAAAAAGAAACAAACAAACAAACAAACAAAAAAAAAAAAACGTGCAACTTAAACAATTAAAATGAAATTCGAAAAAGAAAAAATTACTTAAAATAATAAGTTATAATTAAAAATATAATATAAAGAATATTATTTGGAAAAAAGGAACGATGGTGACTTTTTTTCCTCTCATGGGACAGGAAACTAGGTTGTCATATATTAAGAAGTTCGCCAAGTGAAGTATTCTTGGCGCAAACTGACAAAAAAGTGCCAACATAAATTTGTGAATTTCTCCGTAAATTTCGCTTCAAATTTTACAAAATTTCATATTTAGGCGTAATTTGAGTTGTAGAATCGAAATATGTAAAAAAATTGGTATGTTGTTTCAGAAAAAGTCCGATTTTGTGTCAAAATACCTATGTTAGAATACTGCTATATATAAATCTAATATATATCCTAAGTCGCGCTTTCGAGACATGAAGAACGCAATTTGAATTTTGTCAATCGGCCCAGTAGATCGGGAGATATAGGACTGTCCCATTTTTTTTTTTTTTTTTTTTTTTTTTTTTTTTTTTGAGCAGTGTACATTGTTGAGAGCTGTCTGATTGAATCTCTCACAAACTCCATTTTGTTCCGGAGTATATACGTCTGTAAATTCGTGCTTTACAGCAATTTTATTATAATATGACCTGAATTGTTCATTATCATATTCTCGTCCATTATCAGTCCTAAAGTATTTCAACTTAAGGTTCAAAGATCTTTCAGCACGAGCTACAACAGGGTACACTACCACATAACGAGAATATTCGTCAATAAAGGAAACGAAATAACGTTCACTATTCCTACCTGGAATGTTAATAGGTCCCCATACATCAGAAAAAACCCTTTCAAGCGGCCTCTTTACTTGAATACCTTCTAAGGGTCTATAGGAGATTCGTCTTTGCTTATTTATTTGGCAATGTTCACAAAACAAATTAGGTGAGTGCTTTAACACAGGAAGACCTCGAACTGAATGTCTCTTACTAGTCCTGACAATGGCACCATAATTTATATGACCAAACCGACCATGCCATAATTCACTATTGTTATGCTGAACTGTGGATGCCTCAAATTTCACAGATTTGCCCCCCTTTTTCACTATTTTCGGGAAGACATGATAGTTACTTCCTATCAACTTAGCCTTGTACAAAGTTTCATTTTCATCATCAGTAACTTTAATTTGCCCATTTTTACCATAAAATCTCGCTCCATTGATATCCACCTTAGGTCCAGATATTAAATTTCGTCTGAGTTCAGGTGAGTATAAAACATCCTTAAGCAAAATAACTTTATCCCCAAATTTCATTTTAACAGTATCCTTCCCATGAATTGGAAAAGTTACCCCATCAATAGCTACTAGCATATTCTCATTCTTCACAAGAGAAAAGGTATCGTACAATTCACGATTTTTACAAAAATGATGAGATGCAGTAGTATCAAAAATCCAACTATCATCATTTTCCTCCAAATTGTTAACATTAGCTTGAGCTATAAAATGGGACTGAGCATGGGAATTATTTTTACCTTTACTCAACTTGGGTTTATTCTTACACTTAGAAGATGTTTTATTATTACTAGATACAGCCGAGGAAACAGAAGAAGCAGGTGAGGGTGATCTGGACAAATTACCTCTCATTCTACAGTATTTTTTAATATGACCTGGACGGCCACATTTATAACACTTGAGCCCTTTAATCTGCTTAAATTTGGGTTCACAGTGAGTACTTTGAACTTCTATAGTCTTATTGGAGTTTTCCCTATCTATCTCTCTTAAGTTAAGACGCGTTTCCTCTGCTAGTATTTCAAGTTCAACATTTTTAAAAATGAACTTTTCATCTGGCCACCTCAAAATATTCTGAACTACTTGATCAAATTTATCTGGAAGGAACCTAAGAAACTGAAAACATATGTATACATCTCTTACAGCCTGATTAATATCAGCTAATTTTTCAGTTACCCGTTTTAATCTAGAAGAAAAGAAACTAATACTTTCATTTGGCTTAATTTTACAATTTAAGAACTCTGAAAACAAGGACATATGTCTTGATCGATAATCCGGCTGAAAGTATTTGGCAAGCGTATTCCATGCAATTACCGGGTCATCAATTTCACTTATCAAGTTTCTATATTCAGGGCTTACATTCATATAAATTAAAGATAACGCCAAACGACTTCTATTTTGATAGTCGGCAACAATTTCTTTTGTAATACCCTTAACATCATTTAAAACAGGACATTTTTCAATACCTTTGACCAAAAGCCATGCATTTTTCTCATTTAAAACAAACTTTATATCTTTAGACCATGTAAAATAATTACATGCCTCAAGTTTAGCAATATTATGCATAACATTAACAGTAGCCATATTTGAATTTCAACAAAAACCGCCCCCCCCAGTCTCTTAAGTCCTAAATTAATTTTAAACTTCAAAAGTCTGCCCTAAAGATAACACAAGGGCTGGGCCCATAACCAAAATGATGCAAAAGCAAAGTTTAAAGTTTAAAAAATTAAACAATTAGCAGCAGTAGAAATAGAAGCTCCCTAAGATTATATGTTGTGCAGACATTGAAGACAATAAAACTTAACCAATTTATTAACAATATATAAAAAAAATAAAAAACACAATGAATAAATTTAAACAATATCAGTTAATCATAATATAATTATCATTATCAAAATTCCATATATTAAATAGTACTTTACCTGGTCTCCAAAATACTGGCATTCAATACGCGAAAAACGTATCCTAAACAGAAATTATGCGGTTTTAAATGAAATTAGCTACACTGTCAATAGATCCACGCTTAATGATCAAAAAGCACCTTAAAAATTAAATTAAGTCCTTGAGGCACTTAAATCCGACCTAACTCCGCTCACTGTAGTTGAACACGAGGAATCATAGCCCAGTAAAACACCGCCGCTAACTTATGTTAAATGCCGCCTTCATGAAGAACATGGATGCCGCCCACGGCAGACACTCATCTTGTAGACAGGAACCAAGGAACTTATTCCGGAAAAGTCAACTTGTAGACTGGAACCAAGGTACTTATTCAGGAAAAGTCATCTTGTAAACTGGAACCTCGGAACTTATTCAGGACTGCACGCATCGCAAAACGTGTTTCAATAGGGCCTGGAAACCGCACACCCAAGAGCCAAGAAAGCAAGAACTAGAAGGGATGAGCCTTAGACTTAAGACTCTATAATTGACCGAGCTATTGCGAAGAGCAATGTTGCCGGTTCCAGAATTAAACCCCAAGGGCACTTGACATAAAGAAATCCGGACGTGGAGAAAATCTCAGATGAGAAAACGGAGATAAGGGGAAGAAGAGAAGTACCAAAAGGAGCAAGACAATCCAATCGGACAAGTTCGCAAAACGTGACGAGCGATCATAGCTTTCAAGGAGGACCCAAGACAATGTAAATCAATGACAACAATATGAGAAGATACACTACAGCAATAGTTCCAATGACAAATTCAAATACAATAAAACAACCTCAATCAGTAGTGCTAAATACAACACAATTTAAATACAACTATTCAACGAAGCTACAGAACTTCAATCAAAATCAAATGCATTGGAAGTATAAACAGCTAGCAATTGAGGATCTAAGTGAAAAAGTTGTCGTCTCCTCCCATGAAGGTGTGAGCTGCAAGCTGTCTGACGCTTCTATCTTCGAAGAGAATTTCATAGTTAAAGACTTGGTAGTAATTAACAAAGTCACATTGTACAGCTTTGTTGAAGAATGCTTCATTAGATCTTCTGATGTAATCTGGAATCGTCTCAAGTTTCAAGTCTCTGTGTAAAAGTTTATTACGGGTAAGATAGAGCGACGCGAGATACTACCTGGCTTTCCAGATGACGTAACATCACGTTTCGTTTTTGCATATTAATTAGGCTGAAACAGTCCGTTCTCAACACAAACAGTGGCAGTGAAAAACGAAGGAAGTAGAAGTAACTACTACTATATCCCTTTAAAATAAGAACTAAGCCTAATAAATATTTCAAGGAGGAGAGATGATGCAGAAAAAGGGTTACAATAAGTCATATTTTCCAACAGTTACCTTTTTGATTGTTATGTCTGTTTGTGGCTCCTGACCATGGATTGTACTGCCCAGAACGTGCAGTCCTTGGGTGGTGGAGGTAGTAAGTTTCCTGGCACAAAGCCCTAGAAGGCCATATGCACGAAACACACATATGCAGTCCTTAGAAGGGGGCAGTGTAGTGAAATGCCCAACAGCTACACAGTGAGATAACTTCCCCACAAAGCGGCCCAGAAAGTGACAGGGAAAGGCAGGGTTGCCAGTTTTGGCATGAAATCACCCATTTAGCAACAAAAATGGCGATATGTCATAGATAGCATGAGAACATTCTAGAATACATTTTTAGTGATTTTCTTGAAGGTAGGTTAACACCTGCCTTTCCTGGGAGAGAAGTGTCTTGAGTTCAGAGATTAGCTTGAGAGTGAGTCAGAAGCTGTACTTTAGTGCCTTTGCAATGAAGCTGTCTTCACCGTTACAGCCCGACGCCTGTACAGCTGATTGTTTTGAAGTGTTTGTCATAGTTTTTCGATGCATGTAAATGTGTCTTTGGATATGTTTTGTGTAACAGTCCTTACGGGCGAATAAATTATGTTTTGATTCTTCATCGACTGTTATCATCAATTACTCCAAATTCACGAACCCGTAGAATGCAAAAATATTTTAAAATCACATTAAGAGTTAATAATTATTTACAAAATGCAGTCATTAAATCTGTATTTATTCTTTTTTTTTTTTTTTTTTTTTTTGGTTTCGCCATATATTAATTATTTTATAAAGTTTACAGGGAAGAACCTTTCAACCTTAACTATTAATTTTTCTGAAAAATATATGTATGAAGTTACTTATCTAGGAACACATATCAAAAGAATCAGCTGCTAATACAGTTAAAATTTGTTAAAAAAATGAGATATGGTAACCTTCAGAATTAAGTTTTAAAAATTTGGAAAATTGCATATTTGACCAATTCTTGCTACAAAAATTTAAAATAATGAGGGAACAGATAATAAACAAATGATATATATTTTGGATGTCAATGCAGAGTAATTTAAAATTGAGAATAGAACTGATGAAAATTTTATTTTCAGAAAATTAAGTCAAAATATAAGAAATTTTAGAAATAATTTTACTGAGAAAAGATGTCATATAGTAGTTACTTCAGTATGATACAGATAATACAGACTTTACATGATTATAAGTATAATGTATTTATAACACAGGTGAGATGTATTAAAAATTATCACAGCAATAGTCTGTTTTATACCAGTTGCAACAGTTTAATGAAATAAATTACAAATTTCAGAAATGTAAGATCACAGGGAGTCAAATGGTAAAATTGCTGACCACAGCTATTTCAAAATGGCAACAAATGACCATGAACATATTGGCTGCAGGGAAGTTTTTATGGTTAATGTTTTGCCTGCTTAAATTTATGTTGCAAACTTTCCAAGCAACATTTCTGCATCATATACTATGCCAGAATTTTATCCCTTTTGCCTTATATTCCCAAGATATATAAACTAAAGCCTTTAATTTCTTTTTTCTCAGTGCAATTATTTTATAAAATATCTCTGAATTCTTTTTCAGATCTGTTAACTAAATCATTTACAGAATTGATCAGCTGAGAATTTTTTCCATTGCTTCATCAACTATAACTTCTCTTGAAATTCCATATTCTTTTAAATCTCAGAAATCTGAATTTTCAGTTTAGTATTTTCTTATGTAAAGTCCATTAATTTCAAATGCCTGGTTGTATATTCTTAAGACAGAGTTTAGAATTTAAAGTCTAATTAAATGTTTCCTTAATTTTGGAATTTGACAATCAACTTAATTATTGCTTTGATAATTTCTTTAAGTTAAAATAAAGTTACTTGCAAATTGCAAAAATGAAATACTTACAAAATAACAGCAGCAGTTTGAATTTAATAAAACTATATATAATAAAACATATATAGATTAAGTGTAGATAGTATTTGATAATAATTAACTTTAAAGGACAGACTGCAATATATCACAAAACGAAACTTGGTGTAAATATTTTGACCCAACGTCATCAGAAGATAAAAACTAAAGATGTAAAATACATTGTATTCTGTGTCTCCTAAATCCATTCAAAATGCAGACATAAGTGCAGATAGCAATTTTACTGAAAACCCTAGGAAGCATTTTTAATGAAAATACTGGAACTGCATATACACAAAATAGCTACACGATTTTTTGCATCTAGAAGTACAAAATGTTAAAAAAATGTGATTGCTAAATCATAGTAAATAGAAAATTGAAAATGTACAAATATTTAGCAATGCAATGTTGTTTTGAAGATTTCACAATTTTTCTTAGAAACTCTACTATTGGCAATCAGATTCATCAGAAAGTCTGTCGTTAGAGGGGTGGGGGGACTCACTATACTTTTAATTTTTGGGACATTTGTCTATAGAATATTAGTAGCTAATTCTTTTACTATTATGTATTTTTTCTTTCATTTCAGTTTCTGGGTAAAAAAATAATTTGCAATTTTTTCCTAGAGTTATGTGCATTGTTGGAAAATTTCATTCATAATTTTGATTCATAACAGACTTCATCACTTTTGGTTCTCTGTTTGTATGGGCCCACAAGCAAATGATAAAGTTACTGAACATTAGAGTCCAACGTTACGAATGGAGACAAAAGCGAAAACATCATCTATATTAATATATATTTATGAAGCACACAAAAAGAACAGGTTAGAGCAGAGAGAAGGGTACTCCTTGTATTATTGCAAAGTTTTTGTTTCATTTTTCACCAAGTGGTGGTTTATTTATGGTAGCCTGAGTAGTTGAATGTTATGGAAATCATATTATGACGTAATCGGTTGCATGACTACAGTGAATTCGTAAGGGCTTGTGGTGTGTGTTGGTTAGGATGTACATTGCTTGTTTTCTAATTTAGACAGTAAAATGGTTGAATGTGGTAAGATTAATTTGAAGTTTCTGTACAATTTGGAAAGAAAGGGAAAAAGAGCATTATTTGACTGGTGTGTAAATGAAGGTTTACTTATAGTAATTATTAAGTGTCGTCATTGTCGGAAAGAAATGCATATGGATGTCACATCGCTGTGACACTACGGAGGATATTTTTGACTCTTATTTCGTAGATTTATGTGGCGATGCCAGTATACAGATTTTAGTTCAGATAATTTTTGGAAGGAATATGGAATTTTGTTTGACTGAAGACATATTAATTCGTAAATAAGGTAAGTGCGTATTTCCTTTGTGTAGTGCAAAGATGAATTTCCTTTTTTATGTTATTAAATTGTTCTATATGAAATGTAGTTTATTGAGATTATATATTTTTTTTGTTGGCTGCTCCTTTGACTTTTTAAGTGAATATAGTTCGATGTGTACATGGACAAAGGGAGTGCGCAATGCCTAGTTTGTACAATTCTCTTATGTTAAGTGAAACTAGGTCGATGTGCACATGGATAAAGTCAAGGGAGTGCACAATGTCAAGTTGCTAGGAATTTTTTTAAAGTGAAAATAAGTCAATATGTACACGGATACAGAGTTTGTGCAATTCTTTGTCTTGTTATTTTGGCTTTGTGTAGTGGCAATTTTTGCGCTAAAAATTGCCGTTACACAAGCCAAAGAATTGTACAATCTCGGTATCCATGTACCACCAAAAATTGCCAAGAGGTGCACGTAAATATACTTTTACCAAAGAGCATGATAAAAATATACATGGCAGAGGAACTTTTGAAAACAACTAAAACTGTTGCCAGAAAGAAAGTAAAAAAATGTGTTGCCACACAGGTTACAAAAATAGAATGGGAAATATAATCACAAATATAAGCTACTTATAACAAAACACTGTGGTAGTTCAGTCCAGGGTTTGAATCCTGGTGGATAGGCTGGCTGCAATCCCTATTTTCAGCTCTATTCTTATATGCGCCCTAAGATCACCAAGTATGGCGATATGTGTTTTGCGGTGGTTTTGGGTGCAATTGCATGTTGTATGGCAACTCTTGAAAACTCATTTAGTGGAGTGGTTTAATTGCTCGTTGGTTCATGATGTGAAATGGCCTATGTTGCAATGAGAGTCGTGCTTGCAAGAGGGTTTGGGAGATTATTTTTAGTGGCTATGCATGATTGAAGTAAGGAAACACTGATGCAGCATATTGAAGGGTGGATTGAGCCTTGTACAACTATTTTTTCAGATGGATGGAAATCTTACAAGGATTTAGGAAAAGAAGGTTTTGAACATTTATTTGTGAACCATAGTATGAATTTTGTGGATAGCGAGTCTGGCTGTCATATAAATACCATAGAGAGTACGTGGTGGCATGTTAAAGCTACGTTCTGTTGTCCGAAGAAGCATCAATTATTGTTTTTATTTTGTAGAATGTTATGTTCATTGTTTTTTTACTATGAATTTCTGTTATTGTTGTTTTCTGAATTATTTTTAATTTATTTTAGTTTATTTAGCTGATTTGTGCACATTGCCTAGATTGTGTAATTCGTAGATGTTTTTTTAACAGAATGCTGTGTACATGGTATTCTTTGAAATTTATTGTTGTTACGTAGTTCATAGATTCCTTCATTGGCTAGATTGTGCAATTCGTAGATTTTTTTTTTTTAAATATAAAACACATCGCTGTGTACGTGGATTCTTGTCAAAAATTTTTGGTTAGAAACTTCACGTTTTTGCTATCTAAATTTTTTGTTTCAGATTTTTAGCTTAAATTGTGTGTTCAAAACGTGGTTTTTTGCACGTGCTCAAACTGCATTTTTGGAGACATTTTAGGCTTAAAGTTCGAAATGTAGACAAAAAATTTAGATAGCAATATGGAACCGTGGAGTTTCTTGCCAAAAATGTTTGGCGAGAAATTTGTTGCCGCATTTGGCGACCTGAGGGTGCATATAAGAGTAGTTCCCTAATTTCTTTTAGAAAGTTGTTGATGAAGGATTCCCGTGCTAAACTAAACTACTGTTTATGTGAAAAAAAACTTACTGATGACATGCATCACAGCTTTGGCATCTGCTACATTAGGGAATTCATTTCCCATCTGGTGGTGTTCTTTAACAATTTCATCAGTACCAGAAAAGAATCTGCAACTTATTTATTATGTAGAGTATCTTTAATTTTAATCTCTGTCACAACATCTTTACATGCAACATAATCCTTATATGTTTAGAAAAGCTCTATGTCATATTCTGAAAATGCTGAAATGCCATTTTTTACAGTAATTCAGTGTTGAAATAATTTAATGTGAAATCCTCATTTTCGTTACTATACTCTTCTATACCATTTGCTAGATTAATATATAAAAATAAATTTGGATGAATCATTAGCAAGTGCAGACTTTTCTAGCACTGTCATTGCATCAAGAAATGAAATCTTATAATTTAGAGTACCATGTCTATCATACTTCTCCAAAATGCTTAAAATTAACTGCTTTGTGTAATGATTGTTCCAACTCCTCATCGCCTTTGTTCCATTATGTTGAAGGATCAAGAGTGCATTTAGTGACACGAGAACAATCTATAAGTTCTGAGTTAACATGCTGAATAATGATTATTGGAAATGTTAAGGCCACAAAAATCTGTATAATATCGGTGTATATTTGCAGGGATAGTTTTGAAGGGTGTTTGTTTAAACCTTCGAAACTAGCCCTGCAAATTTATGAACGTTACACTGATTTTTGTTGCCCTAACACCTCTAATAATCCCTAAGTTTCTGACAACTGTGTGTACAGTAAGTACCATTGTCAATGAAAAATGAAAAGCAGAATCCCTGGCTTTCTCCCTAAAAGTTCATTAGGTAAAAATATAGTTTAGGGTACCCCTTGGCGATTTTTGGCGGTACACGGATACTGATTTTGTGCAATTCTTTGACTCATTATTTTGGCTTGCGAAGCCAAAATAATAAGATAAACAATTGCATAAAATCGGTATCCATGTACACATGGACTTATTTTCACTTAAAAAAAACCCGAATTACACAAAAATGGCATTGCGCACTCCTTTGATTTTATCCATGTTCACGTCGACCTATTTTCACTTAAAAAAAATCCCCAAATTGCACAAAAATGGCATTGCGCACTCTTTTAAGTTTATCCATGTACATGACGACCTACTTTCACTTAAAAAAAAAATTCCAGAATTGCACAAACTTGCATTGCGCACTCCCTTTACTTTGTCCATGTACACATTGATACAGTCAACAGTCGTTAATCCGGACTCGTCAGGACTTCGGCAATTCCGGATTATGGATTTTTCCAGCTTATAGATCATCAGTTTAAATCTGATAAGATGGCATGCAGAAATTATAAAATTAAAAATATGAAACCGTAATTTATGAAATAAAGAACAATTATGATCTAAAGGGTATCAACATTTACAAAAAAAAAAAAAAAAAAAGCTTAATATTTATTTGTTTACTTTATTAAACATGTCTTTCAATGTAAGTTGTTTAAGATGCTTCGTTTTATGTGATAATACCTTCTCTTTAATTCTATAAACAGACATAATTTCTTCTTCAGTTACAAAGTTCCGCTGTTAAAGTCCTATAATTGCCATGTCGAGAATACCAACTAATTTGTCAATTGAAATTTTTTCATTTTCAATAACCTCTGTATCACTTTCTTCTTTATCGGAAGCGAATTATAATGACGAGGAATTTGATTTAAATCATATCAAAGACGGAATACATCGAGATGAAATACTACATTTACTAAGGAATTATAAGCGAAATAAAATAAAAACATCTGCCCTAAAGATAAGGATAGTGCTGACAGATTAACTTCCAATTCATTGTGTGCCGCGGCATTTCCCCCCCCCCGGGGCGCAGAGCAGCGTGAAATTGATAAACAGATTTCGGAATGGTTTGAGAAACGAAGGATATGCCTTTATCCATTTTTTGCAGAAATTCCACTTTTTGTTTAATGGACTTCTAAACATACTCTCGCTTTGTAGATCCTTTACATATTAGTAAATACATATCGGAAATTCTATTTGACATAATCGAAAGTTCAAGCTTACTTTTATAAAATTGCTCAGCTAATCTTTAGAATATGGTAACGGGTAGTTTTGCGACATTTTGGTAAGGTGATAAAGGTTACTAGCTAGGACTTTAGCAATAATCTCAGAAGTACACAGTTTGAATCACAGATTATTTTGTCTCCGAGAAATGAGAGATGATGAAACATGTAATGTGACATTTTCCGGAAAATTCCGATCGTGATTTTAGCTAACAAGCACTTAGAAACAATCTCGCTACTAAAGTGCAGAATCGCCCACTTATTTGTTTGCCGCTTTTTACAAGAGTAAGAAGAATTGGATTTTTGTCAATTTTCTTTGACTTTTTAAGTGAAAATAGGTCGATGTGTATGTAGATAAAGTCAAGAGTGTGCGCAATGCTAGTTTTGTGCAATTCTGGGATGTTTCTTGAAGTGAAAATAGGTCGACGTGCACATGGATACTGTGTATGTGCACGTCGCAATAAACGCGGCAAGCAGTTTGCGATTTTGCACTTAATCTTCGTCATGATTAAGCATTTTTGTTCCATAAAAGTTCTAGTATAAGCGTAATTCGCCTAGCAGATTGTTGGAAAAAATGTTGAGGGGGGAAAAAAAAAAGAATGCCTTTATTTCGTTAAAACAAAACTAGTAGGTTGCTGTAGCAGGGTTGGTCGCCAAATTTTCCCCCCAAAATCACCAAGTTACCATAATGTAAAGATTCACCAATTGCTTTAACAGTCTGCAAAAAATAATAAGCCGGATATAATTCAAAGGTTCAGGAACAACGCAATCTGCAACATTAACTGAATTAGATAATTTTAGCTTAGCTTATACCGTCCGTTATACATTAAACGCCTAAGCGTAAACGTATTACTCACATGCGCACACGCATATTCGCAGCCATAAAAGTCTTACGTGCATGTGTCAACGCGACGCATGCGCAGAAAGTTTGTAGCTTTGAGGTCCGGATTATAGATCCTTCCAGATTATGGGTGTCCAAATTAACGACTTTTGACTGTATATTTTCATTTATAAAAGTCAAAGAAGCACCAAATTCTACAATATAGGCAAACAAAAAATACATAATCTCAATAAAATACATTTTAAACCAAACAATAAAATAACATAAAAAAAGGAAAAATATGTTATACATTTAAGCACTACAAAAAGCAAATATTCACTTACCATGATTTTCGAGTTCACTTCGTATGCCCAGAGCCATGTAAAAATCAAAATATCAATCATACTCAAATGACTTTTTTCAAACCAGGTACTCTTTCTGATCGAATACTTCACATAGTGACCATCTGAACCTTTCTTCCTACAAACCCATCTAAATGGTTTTTATGTTCGACTAGACGCATATCCTTTCTACATACAGGACACTTATAATGGCTACTAAGTAAACCTTCATTTACACACCAGTCAATTAAAGCTCTTTTCCCCTTTTGCTCCAAATCGTACAGAAACTTAAAATTAATCTTACTACATTCGGCCATTCTACTGTCTAAAGAATCTAACCAACACACACCACAAAAACGCTTACAAAACAAGATTCATGATTCAAAATTTCGTAGAATCATGCACCCCATTATGCCACAATAGGGTTTCCATAACATTCAACAATTTGGCAATAAATCAAACAACAACTTCGCCATAATAGAAGGGGTACCTTAAAATCTACTCTACCCAATTCATTATTTTTCAGTTAAAACTTGAGAAATACTGAAAGTGCAAAACAATTTCAAATGAAAATACCCAATTTTCATACATTTAGAAGTTTGCGTTTGCTTCAGCTGTATAAAATAAAACTAAATGTACATGAAATAATACTAACATTTAATTTACATTTTAATGCTACTTTTTACTTACATATACTTAACATTAAGCTTTCCTGCCAACCTGAATTTAATCACATTACATATCAGGTTGAATTGTCCAGATGGGTATAGTGGTTAGAGGAGCCTACTACTGTACTGAAGGGCTTGGGTTCGAATCCCAGAGAAGACATGGATGTTTGTAAATGTATAGAGTTCGGTGCGGCATTCTAAACTTGCAGCAAGCCGAAATTCCTCTCATTTGGATTGATGAAAAGGGAACCCCCCCGGATGCTTTTCCTCAAAATTGCTCTTCGGAGTAGGCTCTGGCAACCATTGTTCCATGTAATATGGAGAAGATAACATCAGGTTTAACTAGCTAATTTTTGCTTGCGTATGTTTAATTTCATACTTGAATTTATTTCGGTTTAATTCTAGTGTATGGTACACGTGGGATTTGCCGACATTACGATGAGCAGTAAATGCTGTATTTTCTTATTGGCGACAATTTTCAAAATCACACCAAGGGTATACCATAGACTAGGATTTTATCTTCATTTGTAATAATAATCATGTTTAACAAGCTAAATTTGATTTACATATACTTAGTATGTTTAGATAGTAGCTAAATTTAACTTGCATATGCTTAATTTTGTGCTATGCACAAAGTATCATGTTTAAAATGCTAAATTTTACTTATATATACTTTACATCGTGTTTTATTTCAAAACTTAACCACATATCACTAAATATATTACCATTGGTGAGCTTGTCAACAAAACAATTCACTGTATCCAATGGGTTCTTTGCAGATGTAAACACTATGTTGCTTTTATAGACATAAAAATATGATAAAAACCACTTTTATTATAAAAGATTCATGTTATACAACAACATGGATTATGGCTATATAACACTAGCATAAATTAAAAAAAAAAAATCTTTTTTTGGGTCTCGCATAAAATACATAATAGTGAACATTTTGTTTTTTGGTATTCACATATTATTCCATCAAGCAACAAAGTAGCGCAATTACAGATGACCACTTCCTTTAGAATTCTGCAGAAACGACTGGTCAGCACCACTTAAATTTTCATGAATGGTTAGCAGAGTAATATATAAATAAATATTTATTTAATCAGTCGGCTGATCTTTGGAATATGGTAACTGGTAGTTTGGCGACATTTTGGAGGCGATAAAGGTTACTACCTAGGACTTTGGTAATAATGTGAGAAGCACTCAGTTCCGATTACGAATTATTTTGTACGAGGGAAATGAGAGATCATGAGATATGTCATGTGACATTAATGGACGAATTACAATTGTTTAATCGGAAAAGGGGGGAATCTGGAAATTTCGTATTTAGCTATATTCTGTGTTGTGTGAAACGTGACATTAATGGACGAATTACAGTTTCATCGGAAAAGGAGGTTAATTTGGAAAAGCTTCATTGTGTGTTGCATGAAATAGTGTTGATTAATTTTCGGATTGCATGGCGCTATGTAAAGTGAATTCTAAATTTTTAATGCGTTTATCTGATAATAATAATAAGTTGAGATTGTGTGAAAAGAAGGATATTACAAGTTTAAATGGCGGTGCAAGAAATATGGTGAAAATGGACATTTTGTGAAAAGGAGTGTAAGGAAGGGTACGTGGTTTGCTGAAAGTAGTTTGAGTATAGGTGAAATTTTATTAATTTCTTATTACTTGGTGAATAGACTTCCAGTTGACTACTGGATTTAGGATTTAGAAATTAGCAGTAGTACTGCAGGGACGTAATGAAGATTCTGAAGAAGATTAGATAAGTTAGTATTTTTAATCATTTGAGGATATTATTTTTATGCATTGTTCTAAATGTAAGGAGTAAATAAATTAAAATGGTATTATTTGAAAATTGTTATTAGCAATGATTTAGTTTAAAGTAACTAGGATTGTAATCTAATTTTTATTAATTTAATGTATGTGCTTATTTATATTTTAAGTAGTGTTTTTTTAATTTAATTATATTTTAATTTAATGATCGTGATTTTGTGAGTTATATGTTTGTAGTATTTTGGAATATGTTTGAGTAGTATACGTTGAGTATTTTCATGCATTTTTGTGAAATTTTTCTAATTTATGAGAAAAAAGCAGTGTACATGGATATAGTGAAGAGTGTGCGCAATGCCATTTTTGTGCAATTCTGGGATTTTTTTAAAGTAAAAATAAGTCGACGTGTACATGGTTTATGTGTTATTGTGAAAAACGCGTAAGGAGTTTACGATTGTGCACTTTTCCCAATTTTGCAGTGAATATTTGTCATGATTAAGCAGTTTTGTTAGATAAAATTTCTAGTATGAATGTAATTTGGCTAGTAGATTGTTGGAAAAAGTGTTCAGTAAATGAAAAGAAACATGTCTTTACTTCGTTAAGACCAAATGGCGGCGGAAAAAAAAAAAAAAAAAAGAGGGTTGCTGTAGCAGAGTTGGTCGCCAAATTACCATAATCTAAAGATCAACCAATCAGTCTACTGTTATTAAGAACTTGCATAATTATTATTCATCTCCAGAATAAGATAGCTATTAATCTGTAGTAAATTTATCACTCATATCTTTTTGATCAAAATAATTTGCTATGATTGAAATAATTAAATTCAAAGATTTCAGAACAGTATCTTCAGGGTTATTTAATTTAGCCCTGTGAGTGGTACAACATCTTGATAAAGAACGTAGAAGAGCACAAGTATCTGGCTCTAGGGGTTTTTCAAGACACACAAGAAGTGCATATATCCAAACACCTTGATCATGAGTAAAACTTCCATCTTCTAGCCAATCTATATGGTATGATAATAACCGTATTACAGATCGCTGATTTAAATGGGCAACAACACTAAGTAACGGTTCATTACCGCTTTCACTCAAACGCAATTTTTTGCCTTTAGCAGAAGGTTCGCAGTCTGTTTTTGATAACACATTATACAATTCATCATGCTTTTTTGGCCCAAGACAAAAAATGCACCATTGTTCTTGTTTACTCAACTTTGGGAAATCTGGTCGAGGGAATTTCGTTTTCAGCATAACTCGATTTTTTGAAAATCGTTGTTTAGAATGCATAAATAATTCAAGTACTTCTTTCTGCCATCTGGGATCAGGAGCGAAACCTGGTTTCGCAGCTACAAAACCATTGCAAAAATCAACTTTTACATTTTGAAGATGCAAGAACTGTGCGGTGTCAATATTTGACACTACAATTTTTGGGCATTTTCTCGATTCTAAACGTACTCTATACAAATAATCAAGCCCACTTACAGGTGGAGAGTTCAAATCCACAGTTTTCGGCAATTCGCTCAAATCAAAGGCTCTTTTCAGAATTCCTTTATCACCTCTATATTTTGCCATATTTACGATATGCTCTATATACGACTTCGCTTGGAGACTTCATCAATATTATTGTGATAAAAGTTGTAGTTATTGACTTAATTAATGAAAAAAATATATAATATGCACTTCAGTAAAATATTATTTGAAATTAATGCATGAGTAAGATTTAATTTTTATTTTCATTTGAAAAAATTATTTTATTTCTGAGAGAAGTTTTAAAACTTCAAATGAAACATTTAAGATATGGAATTACATTGAAATTTGAGTTATTGCAAAATAGTATCTTTGAAAATAATAACTTCGACTACATCTAATACATAAACAAAACTTGTTGCCTTACTGTGCTTGTGAAACGCTGCTCTGTAATAAATTAGTTTTAAATTCAGATGAAGCAGTATTTTCCTATAATTAGAATGAGGTTTATTTGATTTTTAAAATCATTCCGATTACATTAGATTGGTTTTAAATAAGAACGCAATGATTTTAAGGAACATTTATTGAAAAAAAACTAAATTGCGAGTAAATTCTTTCGTGAAATGAAATAGTATATGCCTAGTATTAATTTATTTATATTAGTTGGATATCATTCTCTAAATTTTAAAAATAATGAATACGCGGTATCAGGTTTTTGAATTTGTAAGTATGTTTAATTGATATTTCTTAAATGGAAAAATTGTGGAGAAATATGATGATTTATTTATTTGTGTTTATTAAAATATGTTTTTCTAGTTATTAATAGCCACCATTCCTTTCGAATTAAGTTTTTCCTTTTTAATTGGTAGACATTTCCTATTTTAATATTTGAAATTGTTTACTGAGCTTATGTGTTTGTACTCTACAATTTGTTTCTGCATGCTGTAAGCTTATGTGTGTTAGTATTTTTTCCAGTGAAAATTCTGGATCTGCATGCTTTATAATATTTAACAAAAAAAAAAAAAAAAAAAAAAAAAAAAAAAAAAAACTCATTGCTTAGTAGTAACGTAATATATCGGCATTATTTATTTGAATTTAACAAACATTCTTTGTTATTTTGATACTAATTTTCCAGTCTGGTAATAAAAAAAATCTTGGCCAATCTTGGTGCAACAAAGATAATCTTAGTTTATGAAATTAGTTTCCCCATTAGTTTTATTCATAAATTAATTTATCCATTTATATCATTTCACAAACTAAGACCTTGTATAATGTTTTTTGTGCACGATACTCTGTGCTGTTATTTAGCAATAGAAATGGTGACAAAATGTATTTTAAAAAGCCTGTATACAAATCAAAATAGTTTTGAAAATAAAAGCGAATCTAACAAAGCTATTCAAAACTAATTCATCAGGTTATTTGTATGAATAATTTAATGCAAAGACAAGAACTCAATTTTTGCTGATATTTTAAGTATTGCATTTATCCTTCATTTTCTGCTATAAATTTACATTAAAAGAAAAGTAAAAAAAAAAAATTTCTTTAATAAGCTTGTTTGACAAAATTGAAAACAATTATAATTAGTGATAACTTTTTATTAAGAGCCTATCTGTGGGTATGGGTATAAAATTAATAGACATCCTTGTATCATCCTAAACTTGATTTGTTTCAAGAAGATAAAGCTGTGCAAGAATTTTGATTTTTTCATGTTCTGTAAGATAAATAAATATAACAGTTCCCTTAATATTACCTTATAAAGGCAACTTGCTCTTTCAGTTAAAATTATAAATTTGATCACTCATCCCAATTTTAACCAGTTCTTAAATTTACTGTTTTGTGTAGATTATATAATATAAATTACTAGGAGTTAGTGTTATCTAATAATTTTTTTGCATGAAAATAAATAAATTTTTGTAGGTTTTCATCAGCTGGTCTAACAAATTAGTCAAACAAACTAGAGTTTCTTAAGTAAATGATGAGTGGTAGTTCTAGAAAACATTGCACAAAGTTTGGATATTGATAATCAGTTTGATCAAAAAAGCAGGAGAATAAACAATATTGTAATAATTTATTAAAAATTATTTTCCTGCATTTGTTATTAATATCAGAATGCCTGTATAATAAATATATAAATGCCTACATAATAAAATATTTATATAAATTTTGACAATTCACTTTAGTTTAGTAATAAGATTCTCAAATTTCTTTTAAGGTTAGACATACCTTAAAAATGCTTAAACTGTGCAACAAAATTTTATTCCTGAAAAAGAAATTTCTTTAAATTGTTCAGAAAACTGGTAGCCCAAGTATTTTAACTTTTTTTTAGGTTAAGTATGCAGCCAAATCAATGAATAAAAAATTGGGTAGGGACTGAGCATTTGAAAAAAAATTGAGTTAATGTAGAGACTTCTCATATTGCACATAAAATAACCTGACATTCTATGTAGATAAGTATATTTAGCAAAACGAGGCAGGAATTATTGCTTACATTTATGATAGAAGTTATTAAAGGGTATAAGAAGTGTTGAAACATAATAAAAGTAAAGGAACTACTCTGATATGCGCCCTGAAGTCGCCAAATTTCTCGCCAAAAATATTTGGCGAGAAACTTCACGCTGCCATATTACTATCTAAATTTTTTGTCTACATTTTGAACTTTTAGCCTAAAATGTCTCCAAAAACGCGGTTTTCGCACATGAAAAAATTACGTTTTGAACACACAATTTAGCTAAAAATCCGAAACAAAAACAAAAAATTTAGATAGCAAAAACGTAAAGTTTCTAACCAAAAATATTTGACAAGAATCCATGTACACAGCGACATGTTTTAACTTAAAAAAACATCTGCGAATTGCAATGTAGGCAACGAACAAATCTACAAACTACGCACACCTCGCTTTAATAAATTAACATAACAACAATAAATTTCAAAGAATACCATGTACACAGCATCCTGTTTAAACTTAAAAAAAATTCTACGAATTGTACAATTTAGGCAAGGAAGGAATCTACGATCTACGCACTCCTCGCTCTAATAAAATAACATAACAACAATAAATTTCAAATGATACCATGTTCTGTTTCAACTTTAAAAAACATCTACGAATTGTACAGTCTAGACACTAAACAACAAAATAAACTAAAATAAATTTCAAACAATTAAAAAAAACAACAATAACGACAGAAATTCATACTAAAGAACCAATGAACATAACATTCTACAAAATAAGAACAAGGATAAAATAAAATGCACTTACCATGAATTAATGCGTTTTCGAATAGCAGAAATATAAATTTCATACTGCCTTTAACATGCCACCACGTAATCACTATCGTATTTACATGACAGCCAGACACACTATCTAGAAAATTTATACTATGGTTCACAAATAAATGAAATCATAAATCCCTACTTGTATCATGCACAGCCATTAAAAATAATCTCCCAGACCCTCTTTCCACACTTCCAAATACCCACTACCCCTCAACAGGATAGCCACAATCATATTTCCTTTTGCCGAACTTCAATTCAACAACTACCATTTTATCTTTCCCTCCCATCTTCTCAGACACAGAGGCGAACCAATGAGCTCCAGCGAAAGATTTTTCAACGTCAACAGGGTTGCTATAGAACACGCAATCGCACGAAAAAACCAGCGCAGAACACATATCGTCACATTTGGTGAAATTAGGGCGTATAGAGTTGTACCAAAGTAAAATAAATGATCAGTTTTAATTCTTACACAAGGAAAAAAAAGGTAGTCTATATTTGGGGGTATCCCTTGGATAATCGCCAAGTTGTTTCATTTATGGTAACCTGAATATTTTACAGTGTATGTTTTGGAAACCATATCATGACGTGATTAGTTGGAGCCTGTTATGACATGATTAGTTGTAATGCGTGATCACGCTGATTTTGATTGCTGGGAAAATATTTCTCAGAACTTGGATATTGTTGGATATTGGTTAGGAAGAATGTTATTTATTTTGTGCTTTACACCATAAAATGACTGCTAGTGGTAAGATTAACCTGAAGTTTCTGTGCAATTTGGAACAAATCGGAAAGAAAGCATTGATTGACTGGTGAGTAAAGGAAGGTTTAAATGGGTTCATTTACCGCTCAGTAAATCACGCAGTGACATTTAAGGATCTGGAAACTGGAGCTCATATTAACACTATCGAAGGTAAGTGAGGTGTAATAAAAAGGGATTTTTGAAAGAAATGCCACCAACACTGCAGCACAACGGATGATATTTTTTATTCTTACTTGTGTGAATTTCGGTTCAGATAACAGTATACAGATTCTAGTTCAGATAATTTTAAGCAGTTTTTGGATGCTGTTAAGGAATTCTGTAAGCCACACACTGAAGACACAGAAATTTCTTAAGTAGGTCAGTTTCTAAGTCTATATTTCCTTTTCATACTGCATAGATTAGATAACATGCATTTCCATTTTTATGTTATTTCCTGTTTTTATTTTGATTTAAAATGCAGTTTATTGAGATTATAATTTTTTTTTTATGCTTTATTGCATTATGTTTTGGATTCCATTTTACTTGGGAGGGCATTGCACATAAACAGAAATGGCACCAAAAAAATCGCCAATTTTTTCCAAGGGGGACACTGAAATATACTTTTTCCAGAAAAAAATAAGGTACTGTTCTGTTATTGGGACTGGATTCAGAAATGTACGAACCTGTGTTTGCATGTGTGTGCATATATGCGTGTACTTACATATGTACATTCATACATGAACACATACTACATGCCTACATACTTACATTTCTGAACCCAGTCCCCCCCCCTAGTAACAGAATAGTACCAAAAATACCTACTATGTTAGTGATGGAATGTCCTATATTTCTGCTGGAAACATGAATGTGAAGCAAAGTGAATATGAAAGTTAATAAACATGTTTGATTTGTAATTGATGATACAGTCCAATTTTAATTTAGCAATACCCAATATAATATATCGTTTCGTAAATCTAACCCCTAATGGATAAAATCAGTGCCAAATTATTTTTAAATTTAGGACAGATTTCTTTAATTTAATACAGCATGCAGAAACAAATTGTAGAGTACAAGTATTTTCTGAAAAACAATAACATTTTGAGTTATATGCAGCTATCAAATTGTACTAAAATGTGCGTTAATCTTCATTGATTATTGGAATTGCTGAGGCAACAAGAATCAGGGCAATTGGCAATGTTCATAATTGTACAGAAATGGCTTCAAATTTTTAAATACAGTACAAAGTCCGAAATCCAGACTCCTCGGGATTTCGGTGATTCCGAATTTGGGATTTTTCCAGATATTATATCATCAATTTAGATCTGGTAAGATGGCATGCAGAAATTATACAATTAAAAATATGAAATCTTAATTTATGAAATAAAGAACAATTGTGATATAAAGGGTATCACAATTTACAAAAAAAAAAAAAAAAAAAAAGTCTGAAATGTTTCAAATTTTAAATTACGTCCAAAGGGGCGTTTTTTTAACGTTTTGAGTGTTACCTTTATTTATAAAATATCATCTTCTTTGCACTTAAACCATAAAATTCAGTTCAAGAGCAATATCGCAAAATAATGTTAAATTAAGCATATCTTTAGAATTTCCGATATACACAGTCTCGCGAGCTGGAGATAAAAGTATTTTTTTTCTATATAACGTTGCCATTTCTCGCTTTTAAAGCATTGAGTTTGTAAATCAAAAATTCGTTAAAGTTTTACAAAATATAAAATCTATAATAAAACAAATTCCAAATTTGGGATTTCAGATGCCCATATTCGCAGTAGGATTTCGTCATTCAAAATTCGATGGCTCTATGTACACTGCTCAAAAAAAAAAAAAAAAAAAAAAAAAAAATGGGACAGTGCTATATCTCCCGTTCTACTGGGGCGATTGACAAAATTCAAACTACGTTTTTCATGTCTCGAAAGTGCGACTTAGGATATATATTAGATTTATATATAGTACTATTCTAACATAGGTATTTTGACACAAAATCGGACTTTTTCTGAAATAATATACCAAATTTTTTACATATTTTGATTCTACGACTCAAATTATGCCAGAATACCAAGTTTTGTAAAAATCGTACGAATAGTTTTTAAAATATTAGCTCTCAAAATTTTAGCTCCTCAATGTTAATTGAATTTGACAAATATTTATTAATATCTCTTTTTTTTATTAAACTTTTTTGATTTTTTCTCTCATATTTCGAAATTTTGGTTCATTCCAAATAAAATTTACCCATTTTTTGCATTTTATTTTTTAAATTTTTATTTTTAAATAATTTCTATAGATTTTTCGAAAAAAAATTTTGAATTATAACCTATAAAATTTTTACCATCATCTTAAAGTAGGTGTATTTTTAAGCATATCTGCAAAAAATTAGACTTTTTTACTCAAAATTGTCTAAGATATACACGAATTTACATAATTTCACATTTTGAAATTTGGCACCTTTTTTTTGAGCGATAATAACGCCAAATGTGGTCTATGGATTTTTGTTACACTGAATTGCCACAGCTATTTTTAACCTTAAACTTCAAGTAAAATTTTACGGGGAATTAATTATATGACATTTTTTCCCTCAATGATGCGTAATAAATATTTATTAATACTATATGAAAGGCTATTTTTTTAAATTATAGATGATATTATTCAAATTTTTAACTATTTTTTTTTTTTAATTTCTCTCGTATCTTTTCTTTTTTTAAAAAATTTAAGAGTAAGTTTTTGTAAGAGTAAATTCTTACCTTCGGCGTTTTATCGTCTGCTACTTTACTTCGTTTAAATCAAATTGTCTAAAACTGAGAATTTTCGTTTGATATTTATTTGAATTTTATGACATTAACTGCATAATTTATTTCTAAACAAACTGTTGCTTTTGAAGTGGCTGAAAGGGCGACTGATACTATTATCCATATTTTTAAAGCACAATATATTTTTATAGAAACATAATATTTAGAATAATCATTTTTTATAAAAGTCAAATTATGATATAAACATACAACCCTCTAGAGACTGAATTAATGGAAGTTCAATGGTTATGTAGAAATGATCTGCAGCTACTTAATGGCTGGATAAGTCAGCAGATTCTGTGGACAAGTAAGAATAATTATATAAACGACACCAACATTCTGGATTCAATAAACAACGAGGATACGATGTTTACTAAATGAATTTAAGAAGTTTTAAAACATAAAAAATCAACTCATTTTTTTCCTAAAATGTATTTTTGTGCGTAGCGTATTTTCATTATATCCTTAAAATTCTAATTTAGAATGTAATTGTCAAGAACTGAATCCTAATCATCAGTAATATAATAAGTAATTATTACTGTTATTAATAAATCCTTCTTAGAAAGTAATTGCAAATATTTCAAAAAACTTTCTGTCTGAATGCAAACATTTTTCTATGCAAATATTTTTAATTTTATATTAATCAAGATTGCACACCATATTACTTATTTCCACTTCAATTCTTACCGTCAGTTCTAGTAGAATTTACAAATCAATTATATTTAATTAAGGATTGAATTGGATTATTTAATTATGGCAAAGCACACGAGGGCTATCTGCCTAAAGGGAGGGATGCCTTCGTGGAGGACTTTCTAAGGGAAACTGGCTCGTATACACGTTACACACGGGGAAAACCACGAAACCGCCCATGCAGCCAGCCCGTTCGCGGGATGCGAAACTCGAACCGAACTACCAGTGTTCAGCGTCTTTACCGCTTGGCTGTTGGTGGGCTATTTAATTAAGGAATGACCATCTAAGTTAAGAAACAGCGTACCGTAACACTATTTCAATTATTGGTTCCGTATCTTTCATGTTACTCCCGATTGGCTAGCTACATGATTTTTAATGAGTATTCGGATTTTACTAGTAACTTCACTTGGAAATCGCGCTTAAACTAGGTTAGTTGGTCATTTGAACATAGAAAGAACATGGGAGCTATTTGATTAAGATGCTTTCATAGAGAATCTTTGTAAAGAGAACCTAAAAAACTACGAAAACCAACCATGCAGCCTGGGTTAGACTGAGCAGCAAACAATTAGTATTTAACAATCTTTTCTTTTTCAAATGCTAGGCAACTGATGAGGCTCCAATTTAATATTTTATTTGTAAATATTTAAAATATTGTTGTATTCTTTGACACAAAAAGCAGAATTTAAGTTTTGTTAACTTGTTAGTAAACTACCAAGCCGTAGTGCAAATAAATATTCAATTTCTTTGGCAATAATTGTATTCACTTAATATTCTTGGAATATGAGCTAAAGAAGGAACGTTCTCGGAAGATTAAAGAAGTGTTTAAATCCAGTGATATTAGGTTTGTCTTACGAGCTCAGGATCAAAACGATTCTGCAATTGCCCGAGTAGTTGACTTGTAAATGGATGTGAATTAAGCAGATGACTTTTAATTTTACGTTATTCAGCCAGAAAACGTATTCCAAATGTTTTGTATTGCATGACAATGCATCTTTTCATTATTCAATAACCAGTCGGAGAACCGCTTGTATTCGGAAAATAAGTATGTATATTCAATCGTCCTGCATGTTCTTCAAATTTGTCTTTTTTTGATTTTTTTTCTTTCTCAAAAATTAAAGTTGTCTCTCAAAGGAAAGTTTTTTGACATTGAAGAGACAAAATTAATATGACATCTACTTTTAGAGGCATGTGAAAAACAGATCTCTACAAACCTTCTCTTCCATTACATGTTGTGCAGTCAGACAAAAAGTTACATCAGCGTAAATTCTATAATCTATTTTTATTACACTCTGATTACTTTATTAACATACAGTGAATATATACTAAATCTTTAACTTTAGCTTAAGTAATTCGGAATTTTTGACGGAATTGTTGTCGGAACTAGGACTTAGAAGATAAGTCAAATTAAATATTTCGATAACCCAGTAAATTCAAGTTCGAAATTTCAATATTTTATTTTCGGAGGGAGGGGAAATGTTTTCAGTTTTGGTCCATTATACTAAGTATATTTGCTTCGATTTTTTATTTTTCCATAAAACTGAAAATTTTAAGCATGGTATACATATAACGCATAGCTTCAAATTAAAATTTAATAATATACAGAGTGGTTATAATTAAATTTCCACATTGAAACGGTCATAAAAGGAAAACTACTGGATCAAATGTTATCAAACTTGGAAATCGTGTAAAGGAGGTCATGGGAATTTATTTTCCGCGAAAAAAATAAAGTTCGAAACCTCACCACCAGGGGGGAAATGGCGCTGTATGCAATATTGTTAAATGAAATATGGGTGGGAATCTAACTTAACCTTTTGTTAAACGGGTTTAATATGTTGTATACCCTTAAGAATCTTTGAAGTAGGCAAATTACCATTTAAAGACGTTAAATTCGATAAATGTCGAGTGCGCCATCCCTGTAAGTGAGAATTTCGTCCGTGAAAACCACGAATTAGCGATTAGAAAATGTGAGATCGCAAATCACTCTCACAAGTGCGTACAATCTGGAAATTGTTTTCTTACAGATCGCTAATTTGTAATTTTTTAAGCCTGAATTCGGTACTAAAACATAAAGATACTGATTCAAAACGCTTTTAATCGATTTGGGCCAAAGAAATCTCTTATGTTATCTATCTAGTTCCATTGCATTCTCCTACTGCATTCGATTGCATAACAGTCATTTCACACTGTTTACTGTTGAATGACAGCTAGTTTTATAACTGAACCATTTTTTTCTGAAGAGCAGTCGACAGCTGGGCCACTGCGATTGCAGCTCACTTAGAGCCAATATTAAAATGTTTCGTGATACATGAAGTGCAATAACGTGACATTTTAGATACTACGATTTTTATGCAGGGCTGGGCACCACCTCAAGAGTGTCGCATAGTTACTTAGGCAACATTTCACGAATGAACGTCTTATAGGCCAACACTTCCCCTCTTCCCACCAGACCTCAACCTCTGTGACTTTTCTCTATGAGGTTATCTCAAAAGCACTGTTTATGGTGATAATCTAAACAATTTGGCAGAAATGAAAAATGTGATACACTGATAACATTCCTCCTGATATACTATGTGTAACGTGTATACGAGCCAGTTTCCCTTAAAAAGTCCTCCACGAAGGCATCCCTCCCTTAAGGCTGATAGCCCTCGAGTGCTTTGCCGTAATCTAATAAACCAAACCAAAACCAAACCTGATATGCTAAGAGCTGCTGTTGAGAATGCAGAAACATGATTTAACTTGCTTTCGGAAAATGCTGGACGCTACATTGAACATGCTTTGTAACACGTTTCGGAAAATATTAAACACATTTTAAACAGATTTTTCGTGTCTTATTTCATTTAACGATATTGTATACAGCGCCATTTTTCCCCTGATGGTGAGTTTTTAAACTCTTTTTTTTTTTTCCGCCGAAAATAAATTCTCATAACCTCCTTTACACGATTCCCAAGTTTGATAACATTTGGTCCGGTAGTTTTCCTTTTATGACCATTTCAAAGTGGAAATTTAATAATAACCACCATGTAAAATAAGCTTTAAAAGTCTGACAGTTTGGTTCAAGTCCCAACTTTAAAAAAAATATATATATAAATAAATTTTTATATTAATTCTCTTAGAAAGCATGTTTTAAGAAGCTAATTTTTCTCTCGCGTTATAGATTGTATAAAAAAACATGATCTTTAATATGATTTAGATTGTTTCAGCCGATATAAGAATCGGGTTACTCTGTGGTACAGAATAAACCCTGCTGGACTGTTTTATTTCTTTGTCATTTAGCAAAAATCTTTTAATTAAAATATTTATCTTTTGGACTTCGCTTTAAACTTTATTTATAGCTAAAATGACTAGAAAATGAAAAGCTGTCTTTAGCTGAAATGCTGTTCATATAATTGATATTTTAAAAAATTGACAAGAATGCAAAATGTATGGAAGTCTAGCAGTCAAAAAATCTTAATTTTCTTGTGTGAGCACTGAAAATAACTGTAGAAGGAAAGAAGAAAATTAGGGAGAAAAGTAAGCAAAAATTTGCAGGGAAATTGGGCTGTCAGATGTACCAAGATGTTCAAAAAGTTGGACTTTCAGGATACTTCAAAGAATTTAGGAGTTCAAAGAGAAAACACTTGGACGAGTACACCAGCAAATACCATCAATTGAGCTTGTGTTAACAGAAAAGACAAAACGATATCATTGCAGATTAAAAAGAAGAGCGACTAGTTTTAAACTATATGGTTGTGTAAATTACGTTATAGAACATCATATCGTATCATAAATGGAGAATCCCATGATTTTCTAAGTCGAATTATTTGAAGATTCAGGAGTTTATCCAGTGATGTATGTGGATGTCACTTAAAGATGTTTTTTTCCCTTCCTAATGAAACAGCGGCCGAGCGGTAAAGTCGCTGAACACTGGTAGTTCGGTCCGAGGTTCGAATCCCGCGAACGGGCTGGCTGCATGGGCGTTTTCGTGGTTTTCCCCATGTTTAACGTGTATGCGAGCCAGTTTCCCTTAGAAAGTCCTCCAAGAAGGCATCCCTCCCCTTAGGCAGATAGATAGCCATAGTGTGCTTTGTCATAATAAAATAAACCAAAACCTTTTGATGAAACCAGTCTTTCCTTTCATCTCATAGCTTCAAAATGTTTAGCCGCTAAAGACTGATAAAGGCTCTGACGAAATACTTCGTGAAGAACTTTCTAAGGGAAACCAGCTGTCATACGCGGTACACATGAGAAAATCCACGAAAAAGCCCATGCAACCAGCCCGTTTACAGGGGTTCGAACCCCGGAGTGAACTACCAGTGTTCAGCAACTTTACCGCTCGAACGTTTGTGGGCCTTTATGAAATGGAAGGCGATAACTTTATTTAAAATGATTGTCAGAAATACCAAAATGTTTCGAAAAGTTGGATACTTTTCAATATACTTTCAGAATGCGTAAAGAAACAGAGAAGAAAAATAAATTTTTTCGTAAAATTTAGTATTCGTATTTTTTTAAATTTAAAACTTTTCAATCTTATGATATTTGATTCTTGCGATTTCAAAAATAAAATATTTGACTAAAATATGAATAACATTTTAAGAAACCAAATGTAGGATAAAATTGTGTAAAGCAATGGGCACAATGATAAAACTGTTTAAAGCAGTGTATGCAAGTCATCCTAAGTTAAAATATCGGTTATACATCTCTCTTATTTATATATATTTTTTCTGAACGGAACATTGAAAGGCGTGTAAAACTGTGCTTTACTGCATTTGCTCTTTTAATATAGTATGCAGTTTTCAAACGCATCGTAGTCTGGGTTACAAAGTATTCTTCCGAAAAAAACGCAGTTCAAATAAATAAAATCAAATTCTGGAAAATTGATATTAATAAATATATTTAAAATGCTCAGTTCGAAGGAATAAATATAAAATTTTAAAACAATTATCTGAAGAGACAATGCAACACAAACAATTAAAATAAAAGTATAAAAATTTAAAAATGACCTAAAATAATAGCTATGACGGAAAGTATATATAAAGAAAACTATTTGAAAAAAAAATAAACGCTGCACCTTTATTTACGCAGTTCGAATAGGTAAATAGAAATTTTTAAAACAGTTATTCGAAAAAAAAAAAAAAAAAGAAACAAACAAACAAACAAAAAAAAAAAACGTGCAACTTAAACAATTAAAATGAAATTTGAAAAAGAAAAAATTACTTAAAATAATAAGTTATAATTAAAAATATAATATAAAGAATATTATTTGGAAAAAAGGAACGATGGTGACTTTTTTTCCTAAGGAAACTAGGTTGCCATATATTAAGAAGTTCGCCAAGTGAAGTATTCTTGGTGCAAACTGACAAAAAAGTGCCAACATAAATTTGTGAATTTCTCCGTAAATTTCGCTTCAAATTTTACAAAATTTCATATTTAGGCGTAATTTGAGTCGTAGAATCGAAATATGTAAAAAAATTGGTATGTTATTTCAGAAAAAGTCCGATTTTGTGTAAAAATACCTATGTTAGAATAGTGCTATATATAAATCTAATATATATCCTAAGTCGTGCTTTCGAGACATGAAGAACGCAATTTGAATTTTGTCAATCGGCCCAGTAGATCGGGAGATATAGGACTGTCCCATTTTTTTTTTTTTAGCAGTGTACCATTGTTTTATCACAATGCGAGAAATAGACAATCATTTATGCAGATTTTTCCTTATTTAATTTCTTCAAATATAATGCAGGACTCTAACATTTTGTGGCAACAGTTTGAAAAGTGAACCGACGTTTATGAGTCCGACGCAAAATCGCAAAACGAAAACAATAGTCCTTCAGGACAAAGCCCCTTTGGACTAAAAAAAAAAAAAGCTTAATATTTATTTCTTGCTTCGTTTTTTGTGCTAATACTTTCTCTTTAATTCTATAAACAGACATAATTACTTGTTCGGTTATGAAGTTCTGCTGTTCAAATCCTGTAATTGCTGTGCCGAGAATACTGACTAACTTGTCAATCGAAATTGTTTCGTTTTCACTAACCTCTCAGTCACTTTCTTCATGCCTTTATCCATTTTTTGCAGCAATTCAATTTTTTGTTGAATGGACATCGAAACATGGTTTCACTTTGTAGATCCTTTGGCAACTTCCGAATTGGAAACTCTTTTCGACATAATCGAAAGTTCAAGCTTAGTAAAATTGCCGTAATAATAACAGTCTGCAAAAAAAATTAAGCTGGATAAATTAGAAGATCAGGGAGCAGCGCAGTCTGCTACATTAATTGAAATGCCTTAAAATAAGTAAAGATAATTTTAGCCTAGCTTAATAGCGTCCGTTATACATTATTTGCTGTGTATCACAAGATTGGCGACGAAAGCCAAGTTGTTTCGCTAATTTTTGTCTTGCTCCTATTGCGTACTGAATTAAGCCTGAATTGCATTAGTTGAGTTATTTACTATATCTACGTTTATTTCTTGCACATGCTTAAAACTAATCCGAGTCCTGAATGAATAAACTCCCACATATACTTAACCCTTTATCTAGGGCCAGCGCTAAATACCGCATGGTGCAGTCTCTATGGGTCCTAAATTTTGCTACAAAGCACCTTCCTAAGTTCTAAATTTTCACCGCACCTAAACTTTACATCCCAGTGCTTTCCCTAAATCATAAAAAACTTCTAATCCTTAATTTTGCCGCTTGTTGCTTCCCCAAATTGCTGCCTTTTGTTTTCCATGATGAGGGTAGGAGGTGCAGATAATTAGAGGAATGTTTATTTGTTTGTAATTTAGGATTTATAGAGTTTTGTAGAATTATGCATTCTTTTTATTTATTTATATACAGTCAAAAGTCGTTATTTCGGACACCCATAATCCGTAATGATCTATAATTCGGACCTCAAAGCTGCAAACTTTCTGCGCATGCGTCGCATTGATGCATGCGCATAAGACCTTTACAGCTGCGAATAGGCGTGTGCGCGTGCGCAAAATACGTTTACGAATGCGCGTTTAATGTATAACGGACGGTAGAAGCTAAGCTAAAATTATCTAATTCAGTTAATGTTGCAGATTGCGCTGTTCCTTAATCTTCTAATTAGATCGGGCTTATTATTTTTTGCAGACTGTTAGAGCAATTTTATAAAAGTAAGCTTGAACTTTCGATTATGTAAAAAAGAATTTCCGATTCTCGAGCTATCAAAGGATCTACAAAGCGAAAGCATGTTCCGATGTCCATCAAACAAAAAGTGGAATTGCTGCAAAAAAATGGATAAATGCATATCCTTTGTTTATCTAAACTTTAACGTTTGTTTATCTAAACTTTGTTTATCTTTAACACTGGGGCGCGCAATGAATTGGAAGTTGATCTGTCAGCACTATCCTTATCTTCAGGGCAGATGTTTTTATTTTATTTGGCTTATAATTCCTTACTAAATGTATTATTTCATCTCGATGTACTTCGTCTTTGATATGATTTAAATCAAATTCCTCGTCATTATAATTCGCTTCCGATAGCAAAGAAAGTGACAGAGGTTATTGAAAACGAAAAAATTTCGATTGACAAATTAGTCGGTATTCTCGACACAGCAATTATAGGACTTGAACAGCGGAACTTTGTATCTGAACAAGAAATTATGTCTGTGTATAGAATTAAAGAGAATGTATTATCACATAAAAAATGAAACAACTTACATTGAAAGAAATGTTTAATAAAGTAAACAAATAAATATTAAGCTTTTTTTTGTAAATTTTGATATCCTTTAGATCATAATTGTTCTTTATTTCATAAATTATGGTTTCATATTTTTAATTTTATAATTTCTGTATGCCATCTTACCAGATTTAAACTGATGATCTATAATCCGGAAAAATCGATAATCCGGAATCGCCGAAGTCCCGACGAGTCCGGATTAACGACATTTGACTGTATTGTATTTTTTAAAATAACTTTATTGTGTTTTTATTCTCTCAAATCTGTGGTCACTCATTATGTTTATAAATATTTTTTCATGTGTTATACTATAGATATTTTAATTCTAAATTGATCCACATTTAAATTGTGAAGATAGCTCAGATAGAATTGGGAATATGTGCAGAAATTCCCGGTTAGCATATATTTAAGGGTGCCCTTTGGATTATCGTGAAGTTGTTTCATTTATCACCAAATTTTTGTTTCATTTATCCCCAAGTTATTAATTCATTTATGGTAACCTGAGTAGTTGAATGTAATGGAAACCGTATTATGATGTGATTGTTTGCATGATTGCGGTGAATTTGATTGATGGGAAAATGTTTATTGAATGCCAGTTAGGAATTATATCGCGTATTGTGTACTGTGCATCTTAAAATGGCTCTTGGTGGTAAAGTGGGTGTTTGGTGAAATAGAACAAAAAGGCGGAAGGTGTTCTTTTTAAAAAACTTTGTTGGATGTAATTCAGCAGAATTATAAGTGTCCTGTTTGTATGAAGGAAATGTGTATGGTAGAATGTAAAGATTGTTCAGATGGCTTTGAATGGGTTTGTCGCAAGAAAGGTTCAAATGCTCACCATATAAAGTGTTCCATTAGAAAGGGAACATTGTTTAAGGAAAGTTTTTGGATGCTGTTAAGAAATTTTGTGTGCCACAGGCTGAAGACGCAGAAATTTCTAAATAAGGTAAGTGGATATTTCCTTTGTGTAGTGCATAAGTGCTGTAAAATGAATTTCCTTTTTTATGTTATTTCATTGTTAGATTTAAAATGTAGTTTATTGAGATTATATAATTTTTATTTAGCTCTAGTTTAGAATTGGGTACTCCTTTGACTTTTTAAATGAAACTAGATCAATATGTACACTGCTCAAAAAAAAAAAAAAAAATGGGACAGTCCTATATCTCCCGATCTACTGGGGCGATTGACAAAATTCAAATTGCGTTCTTCATGTCTAGAAAGTGCGACTTAGGATATATATTAGATTTATATATAGCACTATTCTAACGTAGGTATTTTGACACAAAATCGGACTTTTTCTGAAATAACATACCAATTTTTTTACATATTTCGATTCTACGACTCAAATTATGCCTAAATATGAAATTTTGTAAAATTTGGAGCAAAATTTACGGAGAAATTCACAAATTTATGTTGGCACTTTTTTGTCAGTTTGCGCCAAGAATACTTCACTTGGCGAACTTCTTAATATATGGCAACCTAGTTTCCTTTCCCATGAGAGGAAAAGAAGTCACCATCGTTCCTTTTTTCCAAATAATATTCTTTATATTATATTTTTAATTATAACTTATTATTTTAAGTATTTTTTTCTTTTTCGAATTTCATTTTAATTGTTTAAGTTGCACATTTTTTTTTTTTCGAATAACTGTTTTAAAAATTTCTATTTACCTATTCGAACTGCGTAAATAAAGGTGCAGCGTTTATTTTTTTTCAAATAGTTTTCTTTATATATATTTTTCGTCATAGTTATTATTTTAGGTAATTTTTAAATTTTTATACTTTTATTTTTAATTGTTTGTGTTGTTCAGAAATGTTCCGTTCAGAAAAGATATATATAAATAAGAGAGATGTATAACCGACATTTTAACTTAGGATGACTTGCATACACTGCTTTAAACAGTTTTATCATTGTGCCCATTGCTTTACACAATTTTATCCTACATTTGGTTTCTTAAAATGTTATTCATATTTTCGTCAAATATTTTATTTTTGAAATCGCAAGAATCAAATATCATAACATTGAAAAGTTTTAAATTAAAAAAAATACAAATACTAAATTTTATGAAAAAATTTATTTTTCTTCTCTTTTTCTTTAAGCATTCTGAAAGTATATTAAAAAGTATCCAACTTTTCGAAACATTTTGGTATTTCTGACAATCATTTTAAATAAAGTTATCGCCTTCCATTTCATAAAGGCCCACAAACGGCCGAGCGGTAAAGACGCTGATCACTCGTAGTTCGGTCCGAGGTTCGAATCCGGCGAACGGGCTGGTTGCATGGGTGTTTTCGTGGTTTTGCCGATGTGTAACATGTATATGAGGCCAGTTTCCCTTAGAAAGTCCTCCACGAAGGCATCCCTCCCTTTAGGCCGATAGCCCTCGTGTGCTTTGCCATAATTAAATAATCCAATCCAATCCTTAATTAAATATAATTGATTTGTAACTTCTACTAGAACTGACGTTAAGAATTGAAGTGCAAATAAATAATATCGTGTGCAATCTTGATTAATATAAAATTAAAAATATTTGCATTCAGACAGAAAGTTTTTTGAAATATTTGCAATTACTTTATAAGAAGGATTTATTAATAACTGTAATAATTACTTAATATATTACTGATGATTAGGAATCAGTTCTTGACAATTACATTCTAAATTAGAATTTTAAGAATTATTAGAATTTTAAATTAGAATAATGAAAATACGCTACGCACAAAAATACATTTTAGGATAAAAAATGAGTTGATTTTTTATGTTTTAAAACTTCTTGAATTCATTTAATAAACATCGTATCCTCGTTGTTAATTGAATTCAGAATGTTGGGTGTCGTTTATATAATTATTCTTACTTGTCCACGGAATCTGCTGACTTATCCAGGGATTAAGTAGCTGCAGATCATTTCTACATAACCATTGAACTTACATTAATTCAGTCTCTAGAGGTTTGTATATTTATATCATAATTTGACTTTTATAAAAATGATTATTCTAAATCTTATGTTTCTATAAAAATATACTGTGCTTTAAAAATATGGATGATAGTACCAGCCGCTCTTTCAGCCACTTCAAAAGCAACAGTTTGTTTAGAAATAAATTATGCAGTTAATGTCATAAAATTCAAATAAATATCAAACGAAAATTCTCAGTTTCAGACAATTTGATTTAAACGAAGTAAAGTAGCATACGATAAAACGCCAAAGGTAAGAATTTACTCTTACAAAAACTTACTCTTAAATTTTTTAAAAAAGGAAAAGATACGAGAGAAAAAAAAAAAAATAGTTAAAAATTTGAATAATATCATCTATAATTTAAAAAAATAGCCTTTCATATAGTATTAATAAATATTTATTACGCATCATTGAGGGAAAAAATGTCATATAATTAATTTAGAAATAAATTTGTTTAGAAATAAATTGTGCAGTTAATGTCATAAAATTCAAATAAATATCAAACGAAAATTCTCAGTTTTAGACAATTCGATTTAAACGAAGTAAAGTAGCAAACGATAAAACGGTAGTAAAGTAGCAGACGATAAAGGTAAAAATTTACTCTTATTAAATTTAAAAAAAAAAAAAAAGATAGAAATTAAAAAAAAATATTAAAAAATTTATTTAAAAAAATAGCTTTTCATATAGTATTAATACATATTTATTATGCATCATTGAGGGAAAAAATGTCATATAATTAATTCTCCGTAAAATTTTACTTGAAATTTAAAGTTAAAAATAGCTGTGGCAATACAGTGTAACAAAAATCCATAGACCACATTTGGCGTTATTATCGCTCAAAAAAAAGATGCCAAATTTCAAAACGCGAAAATATGTAAATTTGTGTATATCTTAGAAAATTTTGAATAAAAAAGTCTAATTTTTTGCAGATATGCTTAAAAATATACCTACTTTAAGATGATGGTAAAAATTTTATAGGTTATAATTCCAAATTTTTTTCGAAAAATTTATAAAAATTATTTAAAAATAGAAATTTAAAAAATAAAACACAAAAAATGGGTAAATTTTATTTGGAATGAACCTAAATTTCGAAATGTGAGAGAAAAATCGAAAAAGTTTAATAAAAAAAGAGATATAAATAAATATTTGCCAAATTCAATTAACATTGAGGAACTAAAATTTTGAGAGCTAATATTTCAAAAACTACTCGTACGATTTTTACAAAATTTGGTATTCTGGCATAATTTGAGTCGTAGAATCGAAATATGTAAAAAAAATGGTATGTTATTTCAGAAAAAGTCCGATTTTGTGTCAAAATACCTATGTTAGAATAGGGCTATATATAAATCTAATATATATCCTAAGTCGCGCTTTCGAGACATAAAGAACGCAATTTGAATTTCGTGAATCGCCCCAGTAGAACGGGAGTTATAGCACTGTCCCATTTTTTATTTTGAGCAGTGTACATGGACAAAGTCAAGGGAGTGCACAATGCCGAGTTTGTGCAGTTTTCTGAATCGCTGCCACACAAGGCCAAAATAACAAGTCAAAGAATTGCACAAGGTGTTCATGTACTGCCAAAAATCGAAAATTTTCGTCAAGGGGCACCTGTAAATATATTTTTACCAAAGTCATCTACTGAGTGTTGCCAGTAATTTTTATCATGAAGTTGGTGACATTTGGAAATTTCTTGCCAACCTAAAAACATTCTGGAAGTTTTAAAAAATGCATTTTTGAACATTTAGAACCAATTTTTCTTAAAGCTTCCAGAAGAAGTCCTTAAGTAGGAGGCTATGATTGGCATTGAGTTGAGAATCTTGTGACTGTATTGAGCTCCTGCTTAGTGCTTTAGGACTTACTCTGCCAGTACTTCTGGTGATATATTTATCAAGTTTAAAGGTGAATTAGCCTTATCTCTGTTTTTTACCTTGGACTGTTTCATAGCTTCTTATTTTGCTAAATGAGTAGTTATTTTCGATAAAATTTCAGTTTCTTGTTGTTCATTAGGTGTAATTAAGAAAGTCTCTAGAAATACATAGCATGCAACATTAAGATATGAATAGTATTGCGCATCGGTGGTTTTGAGATTCAGTGGTAATCCAAGTTTGTCGAAAGTGTGGTGGTTCAGCAAAACATAATATCACATCTCATATCAATAAATCAAAATCAATAATTACTAATCAATAAAATATAAATTGATTTAATTAAATATAATAATATCTCATCTCAGAAATCGCACATCATCCATTGAATAATTTCCTTCAAGTCTCAGCATGCACTCAATGGCGCTCTCAGCGCCCTCTAGCGTTAGGCGGGTCTTACCAAGTATATTGCAAGGATTTTTACCAATTATTTGCGGGAAAGTTCTTATCAAATGTAAATGAAACCAATCATTTTATATTAGACTTTAAGCCCCTCTCTGTGATGAAAATTACAATATTTTCATCACAGAGAAATTTGGGATAATTTTTTGGAAGCACATAATAGCAAATTATGTTTGAATTTGAACTATCCTGAAATATTATTTTTTAAAAATTTTATCTAAATGTAATGAGAGAAAATTTTTTATTTATATATATATTCAAAATTTAATTAAATAGCATTTATTTTTCTTATCTATATTTTCTTGGTTGTGTCATTGATAAATTGTATTGTATTTCCTCATTGATAAGTTGTATTAATTTCCTCATGATAAATTGTATTCTATTTCCTCGTGTGTCTCTCCTCCGCATTTTAGCACAGGTTCTGAAAATTAAAAAAATGTTTACGTGATTTTCCCCTCAGTGTCTTTAAAGAACAAGCTTCCCCAAATTTTAAAACAAATTCATCCATAGTGATTTTTTCATCTTACTAAGAAAGACAAATCCCCAGAAACTCCTTACAAAAGTCACACCAAACTTTCCCTTCTAACTGTTGAACGTTATCACAGTGAAGCAAATGCAAATTCACATTCAGCTTACGATTTTGTTGAACCAGTTTTCACATTCACCTTATCTAATTTTTTATGGATGATTTGAGGCCTAAGGCGTAAGAGAGATAACAATGAGAACGTATGAGATTCAAGTTGCTGAGATGTAGAAATGAAGATATCTTATTGGATATCGTACTATACTTACTAAAAATAGTTTTTTTAAAGAAATAATAATATGATAGTTATTTAGAGTTTATTCATGACTATTTTTAATTTCTTATGTTCTTACTACATGCTTTAGAAAACTACATGCTTTAGAAAAACTACATGCTTTAGAAAAACTAGAAGCATGTGTAACTACATGCTTTAGAAAAACTTTCACCCAATTCATTAAATCAAAAATTTTTCAGATTAAAACTTTTAAAGATTTTTATCCATATTACGGGAATTGTTCACTTCCATGCAGTCACTCTGACATTGATGAGAGTGGTGCATCAACAGAGTTCTCAGACTCGAGACCCAACCACCATTAAGCCTCCAGAGAGTAGGAAGACAAGCTGCCAAACTAGTTACTATATTAATAATTTAAAGATTAGTTCACATTTCATCAAGTATGAGCAATTTAAACAGTATTTTGAAGATAAAAATTTACAATTTAAAGTATCATTAATCTTAGACAATGTTCCAAGACACTCAAAATCTCTGTTATACCTTTTGTTTTTCCTTCCCTGTAGTACCTGCCTTATACAGCTATGGATCAAATAGTGATAGATATTTTTAAATGGCATTGCATGACACTAATCAGTCTATCAAGGCAGCTGGCAGGGAAGGTGGGCCTACATTAAGAGATTTGTGGAAGACTATAATATATGGATTGCAACAAACAATATTGTTGACTCCAGGGCTGAGTCAACAATGAAAGGTTCCTGAAAACAATTATGCCCAGAAATGGTGAGCGATTTTATAAATTCTGAAGAAACTGTGGAACTATGACAGATAAAATAGTTACCCTAATGAATGAACTGAACTTTGATGTCAACAACAAAGAAGTTAATGAGTTCACTGAATCTGAGTACCTCTGTCAAATGAATATTTAATTCAGCAATAAGAGTTAAATGAAATACACAGTGAAAGTGAGGAAGGAAATGCTAATGGGTAGTATTCAACTAACTCTTGGCAGGTTTATAAAGAAAAGATTTGAAAGTACTTAAATGCACCTTGTTAACTTAATTATGAATATTGATAAATAAATAACATTTTTGATAAATTAGTACTTCATCATATTAGCATCTTAAAATACTATTCAGTTTTTTTTTTTAATATCCTTTTTCTTTCGAACATTAAACTTTTGCACACATTTTTAGGAACCAACCATATGTAAAAATCAAGAACTGCCTGTATTGGCATTGATTTCCCTTTTTATTTTTGAACCATAAAATTAGTTAAAAAGAAGGAAAAATACATGAAGTACTGTATATATCAATTAAAAAAAGTACCATATTTGCTGGTGTATAAGATGCACTTTTTTTTTCCTTTGAAAATAGGTCTGAAAAACGGGGTGCATCTTATATGTCAACAATGCATCTTATGCATTGATACTGAGTTTTTATTACATTAATTTCTCTGGAAATTTCCCCTATTCAGAGTTATCAATTCCTCCCCCCTCCTTGTGGGTGTGGGAATATTACAGTTATGTAGAGTTCAGTGAACGTGCATGCACTGTCATTGACGATCATAGCTGAGTTTGTTTAAACTTTCCAATTTTTATGAACATCTTTTAAATGTATGAAATTTCTCCTGTTCAATTTTCTTAAATTTGTTGGCAAGTTATGGCTCAAAAACTATACTGGCATTGCTATAACATAGCATACAAGCTACGTGTGATTGTGTATGCTAATGAACATGGAAATAGCTGTAGAGATACATTTCAAGCCATCCCCAACTGAGAAAATAAGAACTTGGCAGAATCAAGAAGAGGATCTAAAAAAACAACTCACAGTAAACATAACCTACTAACTGCACAATTGGATGAACTTGAGACAGAGCTGAATACTTTGATTTTAGATGACAGAAAAGTGGGACTTTCAGCCTCTACAAAAATGATTATTATGTTTTATTAAAACTATGTATGTGAACTAAAACAAAAATATTGCAAAAGATGCCTGACAAATATGGAGAAAAAATTATTGAATTTTATTGATTCATCATTAATGCAAGAAAATTAGAAAATTTTGTACGTGCTCAAATAGGAAACACGGATGAGGTTTCTCTGACTTTTGGTGTGCCTTCAAACAAAACAGTAGATTCCAAAGGTACAAAAATGTTACTGTTAAAGCTTCAGGGCACGAAAACCTCACTCACAGGTGTTTTATCCTGCTGTGCTGATGGGACAGAATATCCCTCACTGTTGATTTTTAAAAGGAAGACACTACTAAAGAAAAAGTGCCTAAAGGAGTGTTTAAACATATTCACGCAAAAGGCTGGATGTATGGAGGAGTAATGAAGTTATGGATAGATAAAATTTAGTCGAGGTGCCCTGGCAGAATGTTGAAGAAACCTGCTCTATGGGATCTATTTCATTCTTGCAGAACAGAAGATGTTAAAAATAAAGAATTGAAAACTCAGCTGTAATTTAAGGAGGCCCAACTAGTCAGCTTCAACCTTTAAATGTCTGCATTAATAACTCATTTAAGGGATTTATGAAGCAGAAGTGGAACAACTGTATGCAGTCTTCAAATTTCGAGGTTACACCATCAGGAAGAAGGAAGAGGCCTGGTATTTTGCAAGTTTGTGAATGTATCAAAGCTTCATGGGATGCTGTGAAAACAGAGACAGTAGTTAAATCATTTTGGCATTAGTAATGCACTGGATGGAGTTTGTTGTATGAGGGCTCAAATGCTGATTTAGTGACTCTTTATTTAGCTCAAAGGTTTCAAGTGACTCTTTATTTAGCTCAATGAGTGTGTGGGTTTTGACAAAGAAGATTAAAAGGTGTTCTTTCCCAGATAGATTGGGTATTTTCAGAATGTATTACTTTGTATTTGTATTACTTTATATTTAAAATACTGTAAGTTCATTATAATGATCAGTAATAAAGTTTTATCCTTCAAAAATGTATATAAAAAAGGGGGTGCATCTTATTGCCTGTGTGTCTTATACGCCACAAATAAGGTGTATGAAAGCTATTTCTTGGTAATTGTAGTCAATGCATATATTGTTACGAATTTTGTACTTAGATAATTTTAGTAGAATTAAGTAAATGTTGTATTTTTCTGTGTAATGTAGCTCAAGATAAATTTTAAGAGAAAGCTATGCTGGAAAAGTAAGAATTCAGGGGCAAGTGCATTTAACATTGAGTAAATGTGTATCTCGATAATTTGGCGAGATGTCGGCAAGCTGACAACAGTTTTTGGCGACCAGTTAAATCTCCAAATTTGGCGAGAAATCACCAAAAGTCACCAAATTCCAGTTCTGAAATATTGGTTGTGATAAAAATAAATTTTATTAACCTATTATCAGACTTGTGCATTCATTCCATTATGAACCCATACGTATGCAACAATATGGTGAATGCAGTTGCTATTCTTAATGTATAGTTAATGCATAAAATAATAGTAAAAAAGTAAATTTAAATAATTTTTGTAGATGTAACTTTTTCATTTATTTTGAAATGCGTTATTAAATAAGAATGCAGTGATCTCAATTTTAGGAATAAAATGCCTAAAAATAATGCTATGAAATGTTTGTGTAAAATTTTGTAACACTTTCATAGAAATAATTAATAGTTATAATAATAATCATTGTGAAATATTTGCTATTTTTATATAATAATAAATTTGGTTTTCCCTCTAGTCTGTGGAAGGACGTCAGGTTCAGGAAATAGTATCATCTATTTTTCATACCCTTCTTTTTCACAGAACTTTGGGAAAGGTAAAAAGAAAAAAAAAAATATTTTCCTGATTTTTTTTTTTTTTTTTTTTTTTTTTTTTTGTACATTCAGGGCTTGCACATCTGTAACTAAATTGGTTGTTTATGAATACAGTTAAGTCTTTAATTTGCTTTCTCAAAATGAAACTTTACAAATCAAGCTTATATTTTTCCTTATATGAATAATAAAATGATGTTGTGACTTATTATTTTTTTTTCAGATAAATTGCTCACCCTACTTCTGTTCTTACCAATTTTATCAAAATATATATTTATAATTCAAATAAACCAGAATTACCTATAAACATGCATAACTAAATTAAAAACATTGCATACCTTTGCTATATAAATAATATGAATAAACAATTTACAGCTCTATAATTGCTTGTGCAGTTTTTTTCATCTATTTCTGATTTCTAAGTTTTGATTTAATGTTAGATGAAAGAAAGAAATTAAAGTGCACTTCAAATTTAATAATGTGTTACAGGCTTTAAATTGTTTGTCAAGCACTTCTGTACGCTCGAAAAGTTAAAGTTATTTTGATTTTACTGTTTTGAGAAAATATATAGATTATTGTTCAAAAAATGAAAATGTAATGATTTGAATGGTTTAGGAAATGAAAAACATAACAAATATAAACATTGGTTTTATTAAGAAACTTGCTAAAACATAAACTTGCAAGTGTACACAGAATAAACAAAAATAGAAAACAGCTGAAAGGAACTTGACATTTCAAAATAGTTCTAATGAGACATTTTCGAAGAAGGAAGAAGTTGCAAGAAATGGCAGAATATGAACATATATACCTACCTAGAGTTAACGAAAAGGGCTAGCCCATTCTATTGTTTGAGTCTTTGCTGACACGATCCTCATAAGGGGAGTTAACAGGAAGTAGACTGATGTCGCTACGTTCCATCTGCTCTGACTTCGCCTGTTTAAGACTGTAGTTGCATTCTGCTGTAAAACGATGTTCCAGCAATGTGGACATCACAAATTAATTTTTATCACATATATTGTTTGCTAGTAAAGCAGTGGCAAGCTCAAACACAGCCCTCAAAGTAATTTGATGATGCCTGTGAAATTATTATGATAAGAATTTGAAAAAATGTTTTAAGATTTTAATGGCTTGCAGTCCAATTTTAAGTTATTTTCATTACCAAAAATGAAAGTAACTCCTCGGAAAATATAGCTAAGTAATTTATTCTATGATATAAACCTTGTTCAAAGATTTTTTTAGCTACAAATTTGATTAACTTTTATTAGTACTTTTTAAGTTAAATATTTTAACTTAAAATTTTCACAATAAGAATACTCCCTTTGTTTTTGAGTACATTTACATGAGAACAGTTTTTCATAGTTGAAAAATAATAAGTCTGTGAAAAGAACCAGACTTCTGATGAATATCTGCAATTTGTGATGATACTTTTTAGTAATTTCCCTCCAAGATTACAAACGTCATGAAAATTGAAACATTATGAGATGTTGAAAAGTGTAGTAAAAAACAAAGACGTTTACACTAATTTACGTACAAATATTATTTTTTCTGTTTTGCGTCATAGAAAAATCTAATAATTAAAAGAAAGAGAATTAGTTGTCATTATTTATTGTCAAGTTTTCACCCTCTTGGGAAGTTTTCATATATTTCTTTTTAGTTTAAATCAAAAGTAAATTACATAGTAGTTCAATATATTACAATTAGTTTAATAAATGCCAGTCTGAAAATTTTAATATTTATCTGTCTTATTTCAAATTGTAACCAACAAAAATTTTTTGCAGATACCAACTTTTCAGCAAAAATATATGTATAAATTTGATATTTTTCTTGCATTATTTTTATTTATATGTTTCTACAATATCTAATATAAAGTCCCTCCCCCCCTTTTTTTTGTAATTGCTGCCTGTCAGCTACTTTCAGATTGTGCATTGGCCCGTATGCAATGTAAATTTGAGACCACTGTGGTTAAAGTATCATTTATGTATTTGTGTTGTAGAAAAGTGCTAGAAATGAGATAGATATGGATATCATATTTCATATTTTTCCAAAGGACAATTTGCTTTTGGTGAAAAAAAAAAAGGATAGATGTGCGGAAGACAAGATTCTATTAATGTGAAGAACGCAAGAATTTGCAGTGAACATTTTCCGTGCAAGGGTTGTGAAAATGACATGAAAAATCACTTGCTTGGATTACCACAAAGGAAATGTTAAAATCCAATTCTGTTCAAAGAAAAAAAAAAAAAAAAAAAAAAAAAATGCTGACTGCTTTTGAAAGATTACATGGATTAAGTTTGAAGAAAATTCGTTTTGAGACCGATTACAAAAATTATGATAGGAGAAATAAATCAGATATGATGATTTTAAAATAAAACTCACAAGTGATGTAAAGATATTGCTGAATGTCCTAACTGTAAAAATAAACAAAAATGCATTGATAATTTGCAAAAAAAAAAAAAAAAAAAAAAAAAAAAAAAAAAAAAAAGCTAGCTCAATATTTTAGGTAATTTATAATTGTATGAAACATCAAAGTAATTTCGCATAAAAGATCATCCTCTTTTGCCCCTCTTTTGAAAGATTAAGTAATTCTCTTTAGATGCTGTGAACAAAGTTGTTTTGTCAAACTGAAGACAACAATCATGTATTTATTGAAATGTACATGTATAAATGTGAGTATAAGTTAGACAATTATTTAAAAAATATCTGTTGTTATGTCAAATCGGAATTAAAGCCAGTGTAAAATTTATAATTAGGTCAAAAGAGCAATCTTAGATGAGATTAAATTTTAAATAAAACTATTAATTTCAAGGGCAGTCAAACATAAGTTCATTTTCTTTAGCTGCAGATTAAAAAAAAAAAAAAATGACATATATATTCAAAACTATGCCAAACTAATTTTTTTTTTTTTTTTGCCTGACTTTAAAAAGCTGTTATTACTTTAGAAAAAGTAATAGAATTCTCCCCCTTAGTATGCAGATGAAGAAAAGATACTGAATGCTATAGTTTTTATCTTCCTGATTTAATAATAAATGCACAGGGAAAAAACTTTTAACTTTTAAGAAGATGTAGCATGTTTTATCTATTATTTTAAAATCAATAGATAAGTTTTGTCTTTTAAAATGTTATAAGTGCATACAATAATAATATCTTCTCTTCTAAGCTATTTTTTACGCACAGTTTTTTTAAGGTTGTTTTTTCAAATTTAAAATGTTTATTTCTTTGCTGTGAATTGCATCTTTGCAGTCAGTGTCAGCAGGACTACGTCATCACTCCTCATTTCTTGTTACGGGGGGGGGGAAAGGTTTATAAACAAGCCCTTCTCTTTTAAGTCTTGGTATCTAACAATAGCTCAAACATTCTCTAAATTTTCATACATATAGATTGAAACATATATGCGCATTAATAGTCAAACATTTTTATTGTCTAAATATATTATCTAAATCTAGATTAATAATACCATACGGAAACAGAAATGTGAAAAATGAAAAAGTTACAAGTTCGTGGTAGTTATGTGTGGATAAACTGATGAGATAATAAAAGTATGTACTGAAATAGAATCTTATCGGCAACTTTAGAATGACTACTGACCTGAAATAGAATCTTATCGGCAACTTTAGAATGACTACTGATCAATGTTACTAGATGAATTTGATGCCCTGTTGGCTCATTTATGTGCTCAGAGAGCATGTTGTGCAAAAAGGATGTGATGCGATTTCCATTTTTTCAAGATATACTGCCACATGATAGATTCAAAGATATAATAAGAATAACGAGATTTGACAAATTCTAAGAGACTTCAGTGATCCAATTGTCTGCTTTATTCAATTTATGCTTACCAGCACAATGATAGTAATTTGCTATCTATCAGTTGAAGAACAAAATAGTGTTCGTACTAAGCACTCTTTTTCAAACTCTTGATGTTACAGATAACAGTAAGAAATTGCCTAAAATGTACCATTTTATAAGTCTGCAAAGTATGGTATTGATGTTCTTGGCTAAATAGGTAGAAACTCTTCAATAAAACTTGGAAGATCAGATAGCTAATGCTTTATAATACTTTGGATGGCTGCAGTCAGTGCTTGGATACAAAGAAATTGAGGGAAGCACAGTTCCCATAAGAAATTTTTACTGCACTTTTTAAAAAAATTTTGAAGTAAATATATGCCTACCAAATGTATTTCATTCTCTGTTCCACAAGTTTCTGGTGAAGAATAAAAATAAAAATTTTGTGTGCAATACCAAATTGGGAAATGTAGTAAAAAGAGAAGTGCATATATATGCTACAATTACAAGAGATCAGTATGAGAAAAATGTGGGAAAACAGTAAAAACATAGTTTATATTGCCTGCAGTAGCCATAAATTTAAATATTATTTATTAAGATATCATGAATGAAAAATAGAAAGATGAAAATGTATGCTTTCTCAATAGTGGCGACACCGAATAATTTGTAGGTACTTACGTATTAATGCAACCACCTTAGGAGAAGTCGCCAAATTTTTCAGAATGCACCTCACTCTGCCACTCATGCTTCATTCAAGCAGTGCTCTTTTTTGTTGTATTCTAGGTTCAAACAATTTTTGTAAACAAATCGTGATATTTTTCCTCTTAAACTAAGTTTTAAAATATGAGCTTTTGGAATTGCCAGCAATGGAAGAAATCACAGTAAATTTTCCGCCAGAGTAGAGAATTTTTCTGAAATTTTTCTAAAGAGAACAACAATGAAATGCCTTTGCTAGATAGCTGATATTGCTAAGGGTTTCACGAAGATGAGTCTCTGCAGCTTTCTGATGCTTTTTAGTGATAATAGTAATTAGTAAATTACATGTGAAATGACTTTTTGGATCTTATTATGTGTGCTTATAAAAATATATCCAGATATATTATATTCTACTGTTTGTTGGTTAGAAATAATGCTCAATTTAAATTATTGAACCTTTTTGGCACCTATGTATTAATGTAACCTTGGCGCAATGCACGATGCATCTTTTACAGATGAAAAGATAGAAATTACTTATCAGATGCAAGTTAGTGATTTTCACAACATTTAAAAAAAAAATATTTTCAAAGTATCGATAGTTATCGTAAGTCAGCAAATAATCTCAAAATATTTAAAAAATTTTAATAGTACAAATTTTAATTATTAAATAAAGATTATACCAGACATTAAAAAAATGAAAGATATTTTTCATGAAGTTATGCAATTTTTTGGTGCTGTTCTTCTCTCCATATACTCATTAGTATTTTTTAAAATCATATTAGTATTTTTTTTTTTTTTTTTTTTTTTAAATAGCATCAGAGAATTCCACAGACTCGGCATTTTGCACTGGCTATCTACCAATTGTATCTAATCATTGTTCCTTTTAGCAGTTTAGCAAAATATTCCTGCAGAACTTTTACCGCTGATTTTTCCATTGCTAGCAAATTTCGCAAACAATATTTTAAGATTGAGTTAAAGGCAAAAAAATATCACGATTTGTCTATAAAATAATACAACACAAAGAAAGCATATGAAAATGGTAATGTTGCTTGACTGAAAGACATTTATGAGCATGGTTGTCAGAGTTTGCACATTCTGAGAAAATTTGGTGACTTCTGCCAAGATGATTGCCATAATATATACCAAATAACATGTTATGTTCTTGATTTTATTTAAAAATATAAGTGAATGTTGTGTTCAGATCAATTTTAAATGTCTGCTAACAACAGCCACTGCTGTTCTGACAACATTTTTTAACTGTCATACTTCTCACTGATGTATTATGCTTCTTATTAATGTATTAAATAGTAACAATTGATTATGTATGTTAAAAAAATTTGATGCATACTTTTTCATTTTTAGTGTCATTTCAAGAATGAAGGCAATAACTACACTGTTCGTACGATGAATTTTGAAGATGTAACTTGTGACTTTGTTGATTTTACTTATGTAAGTTAATATATTTATTTATTCCAAAATTTAAAATTATATATACAGTACAAAGTCTGATATCTGGATGTTCAATATCGAGAATGATCTAAAATACGAATCTCTGGACCATTAGCAATCTTTTTTTAAACATATTTTTTATCCTTTATGCTTGTGAATTTGATATTTTTTCATAATAAAACATGTTTCATTTCTTAATTTCAATTTGGCATTGAAGTCAACATGTCAAATCATTATTTAATATTTTTTACTTGCATTATTGCGTTATTATCAACACACAACAGCTTGAGAAATGACTCATGCAGTGATGTCTAATTGTTTTTAAGTAAATGAATATCAAAGAATATGGAAACCTTTTATTTTGTCATTACAGTTCATGATAATTACTGACTTCAGCTAACTCTGGTGCAAAGTGCTAAGTGTGCTGACAAGGAGAAAATCAGCAGGAATTTCTTTCCATGGGCAAATATAGATTTTGTGAATGATACAAATAGGTCAAAAGATTACTTTTTGTACTACTTGAATTGGGGAAACTGAATTTGTTGACCTAGATCAGTGTCAGAGTTGGTACACTCACATGAGGCAATAGAGTTAGGGAAGGAAAAATTTTTAGAATTTAGTGTAGCACTGAGCAACAAAATTAAGGGATGGCAAAATTTTGAGAATTTTAGGAAGCTGCAGAATTTTGGACTAGCATAGATTACAGTGAGCTGCAAAATATCTAGCACCGCCCCTGGATAAGCTTTAAGTATATGTGAAAATTTATTTATTTGTGACTCGGATAAGCCTTAAGCATGTGCGAGAAATAGGCTTAAGTATAAGAAATAATTAATATAATTCAAGATTAAGTTCATCAGTGTGCGACAGAAGGAAGACAAAATTCAGCAGAACATATTTTTAGTCGCCAAGCTCATGAACACCACCAGTAGTGTAATGGCGCTAGTTAAGCTTTATGATAATTGCCGTGAATTAGATGTTCCGATATTCCCCTCCCCCCAAAAAGTGAAATTTTCTAATTGATGGAATTTTTAAATTAAAATGAAAAAGTGGTAATAAAAAACAGAAGTTTTTCACTGTGATGACAATGCCCTAATCATTTATCAACTAATAGATATTGAAATTTATGGTATGGTTCTAAATCCAGAAAATATCTCTACCGATAGTGAACAACATTATAGAGAGGTTGTTGTGAATGAAAAGGTTTCTGTTGACAATTTAGTGGGAATTCTTGACACTGCAATTACAGAACTTGAACAAGGAAACTTTGTAATTGAACAAGAAAATATATGCATCTATAGCATTACGAATTTTTCATAATTTTTACGGAAAAGCGTTTGTCTTTAAGATTTTACGATTGTAATCCATTTTTTACGATTTTTTTCCTTTTTCAAGTGTTTTTAGTGATTTATGTCGAAATTTTAGAATTTTTCACCAATTCAGCGATTTTCGCCAATTGCATCGTGTTTTACCGCCAACTACTGACAACTTCGAATCCAGTAACCTGCAGTATCTCCCAACTCGCCACTTAACCAGCCAATCCAATGCGCTGAACTTGTTTCTCCCACTGTTTTCTTTGTGGGCGCCAGATTATTTTTTTTCGCGTTTGTTTCAACAGCAAGGGAATTACTCAGCTCGGACTCAGCGAGCATGGATTGTCGCATTTTTTTTGTTTGCACATGCTACGAATTTTCTTAATACGTCGTTGTTACGAAATGATTTCAAGAAAACCATATTTTCAATATTTTCGGCCTACCTAGAAAGCCGAATTTCCAACAATTAAAGAATCCTTCAAAGGAAATAACTATGCATTTTGCAACGTGTGAGTGTGTGACTTCATAATAAGTCACGTTGGAAGAAGTGACATTGTGAAGCATGTTAAGTCTAAGAAGCATGAAGTTAATGCTTCGGCGTCGACAACATCAAAGAAAGTGGATGATTTTTTTTCAAATTCGGCTACGAATTCAGATGCCGATGTCATTTTGGCAGAGTGTTTGTTTACTGCATTCCTCATCGAACACAACGTGCCGCTAAGCGTTGCCGATCACGCCGGTCAACTTTTCAGACGGATGTTTCCCGACCCCAAGATTGCTCAGAAATATGCTTGTGCTCGCACAAAAACATCTTCTATTGTGAACGAAATTGCTTGCAATGCACAAAGTAAAACAACAGCTGCACTCCAGAATTCAGCATTTTCGGTGTCAATCGATGGCAACAACGACAGCGAATGGAAGCTTTACCCCATCGTTGTCACATATTTCTGTGATGTTTCTAATGAAATGAAAACTCATCTTTTGCATCTTCCAATTCTTTTGTTAAATGGAGACACTACGGGGGAAATTGCCTCCTTGGTAATTAATGAGTTGAAACAACTTAACATCCCAATATCAAACTGCATTTCATTTGATGCAGATAATGCTCATGTCATGGTGGGTGACAAAAAGGGTGTAGCCTCTTTCCTCAAAAAAGAACAAAATGAATTAATTGTTATTGGATGCCCATGCCACTTAATTAATTTGACAGCAGAAAAAGCTGCAGCTGCTTTACCATTAAATATTGACCAGCTTCTGATTGATGTGTTTTTATATCTGGAAAAAAGTGTAAAAAGGAAAGAAAACCTAAAGAATTTCGAAGAACTGTGCTCTGGTGAAACGAGAAAAATTCTGAAACATGTATGCACGAGATGGTTATCCTTAGGCAGAGTGCTAGGAAGGTTTATTGAACAGTGGGATGCATTGCTAAAATATTTCCACGAAGAGACCAAAACGAAACCATAGATCCCATCAAATTTGTTGGCATATAAGATTCCGAAAATCAACTTTGCTTCTAATCAAAATGCTTTAAAAGGGAAAAGCCAACACACAGAATCAAACCCTTTAAAAAGAAAATGCTTAGAAGACTCCTCAAAGGTCAACTTTATTAAAGAAGTTGAAGGGAAGAAGAAACAGTCTTCTATTAGCTGGGAGGAAAGGATTTTCTATCTTCTTTCTTCGGATTTGAACAAAGCATATTGTAGTTTTGTGTTAAGTACCATTAAGATTTTTGAAAGTGTAAATACCCTTCTACAATCATCTTCGCCAAAATCTTCCCTGCTTATCCAAATTCTTGATGATCTTTTGAAAGAACTTTATACTAAGTTTGTAAAACCGTCCGTTGTGAAAAACAGTGTGTTGATTCGTGTTGCCTATAATAGTTTGGCAAATCAAAAGGATGACAATGATCTTACAATTGGAAATCAAACCAGGGAACTTGTAAATTCTTTGAAAGATCATGAGAAAAAAAATTTTTTTCAATGTTTTAGAAAGTACTTTTCCTCAGCCTGTGATTACATTGTAAGGAAGTTTCCTTTGCAAAATGAAGTTCTTTTAGATGCTGAAGTGGCAAATTTGAAACAAATTGAAAATTCATCTTTTCAAAAGATTAGTTTTTTTATTGATAAATTTCCATATTTGTTAGCAATTAAAGAAAATGAATGCAATAATGATGCTTTAGATGAACTACGGAACCAATTTTCTGCTGCACAGTTTGAAGACTTTGCAGTTCTGGAGAAGATAGACTTGATGTCCTCGTTGGTACTTTAAAAAGAATAAAAAGAGCTGATGGAACACCAAAATATGATAGACTAGCAAGAGTTTTATGTGCTATTCTCGTAATTCCACACAGTAATGCTGAGTGCGAGAGAGTCTTCAGTGTTGTAAAGAAAAACAAAACTATGTTTCGTTCTTCAATTTCACCAAAAAATTTCACCAAAACATTTTAATTGCTAAATGTTATGAGGAAACTAATTTTTATGACAGGAAATTTTCCAAAGAATTTTTGCTAAAGCCAAAAAATGCACTCTAAATTCATTGCAATAACTTTTTTGTGTAACATTAAGTTCTTGTTTTATGTTTCCTAATAAATTTTTTAGTTACTATTTAATTGAGATTTACTAATGTAAGTACAATTTTCTTTTTTCTATTTGTATAAAATTGTTCATTTTTTAATATCAAAGCATGATATTAATTCTTCGTGTTCTGAATTTGGGGGAGAAATCTGAATTTTTATCTTTAGAGGTTGGCAGGTATGGCATTAAAGAAAAATTATTAGAACAAAAATGAAGCAAATTAAATAACTTACAGTGAAAGAAGTGTTTAATAAAGCCAAAAAATATTGAGGGTTTTTTTGGGATGTTAAATTTTGATTCTCGAAGTTCATAAATGATTTATTCTTTCAGAAATTACTGTTCCATATTTTTAATTTTATAATTTCTATATGTTGTCATACTGGATTTAAATTAATATTATACGTGGAAAAATCCCATGTCCAGAATCGCCGAGATCCCAACAAGCCTGGATATCAGACTCTGTACTCTATATATGGTCATGAATATTTATTGCTTTTATAATACCGCATTTCTTTCATTTATACATACAGTTATCTCTATGGAAATATAGTGTTTGCTTTCAATGAAAGAAGATTTATTGCTGTTTTAAAAATGTAGTGTCCTTCCCCCTCTAAAAAAAATAAAATTAACTATGTACTCAAACTATAAAATTAAGTTCAACAGCAATATTGCAAATTAATTTTAAAATGAGAATATCTTTAAAATTTCTGATACAGAGTCTCACGGGCTGGAGATAAAAAATTTTTTCATACGATGTTGCCATTGCTAGTTTTGAAATCTTTTTTTTTAATAAAAAATTCGTTGAAGTGTTACAAAACATGAAATCGATAATAAAACAAATTTCAAATTCAAATTAGGGCTTCTACATGTACATATTCTATGGAACTTTATGTTATTCAAATTTTGATGGCTCTAGGTACCATTGTTTTATAACAATGCGAGAAACATACATACATTTATGCAGATTTTTAATTATTTAATTTCTTTAAATATAAGACAGTGCGATAATATATGGTGGCAACAATTTGAAAAGTGATACAGCCTTTTAAAGTTTTCAAAGCAAAATGCCAAAACGAAATTAATAGTCCTTCAGGGCAAATTGCCCCTTTGGACTAAAAAAATAAATATAAAATTTTACATTCCGTCCAAAGGGGCATTTTTTTTTAATGCTTTGCATATTACCTTTATTTATTAAATATCATGTTCTTTGCATTAAAAACATAAAATTCAGTTGAACAGCAATATCGCAAAATCATTTTAAAGTGAAAATCATCTTAAGAATCTTTATTTATCTTAAGAATTTCCAATACACAGTCTCATGCGCTGGAGATAGTTTTTTTCTTTTTTCTTATTTGTACAGGTTTGCCATTGCTCACTTTGAAATGAGTTTCTTAATCAAAAATTCCTTAAAGTTTTACAAAATATGAAATAGATAGTAAAACAAATTCAGGCCTACAGATGCTCATATTCGGGTAGAAACATATGTTATTTAAAATATGATGGCTCTAGGTACCAACCATTGTTTTATCACAATGCGAGAAACATACATACATACATTTATGCAGATTCTTCATTATTTAATTTCTTTAAATATAATACAAAATTAATACAGTCAAAAGTCTTTAATCCGGACTCGTCAAGACTACGGCGATTCCGGATTATCGGTTTTTCCGGAATATAGATCATCAGTTTAAATCTGGTAAGATGGCATGGAGAAATTATAAAATTAAAAATATGAAATCGTAATTTATGAAATAAAGAGCAATTATGATCTAAAGGGTATCAAAATTTACACACACACACACACACACACACACACACACACAAAAAAAAAAAAAAAAAAAAAAAAAAAAAAAAGCTTTATACTTATTTGTTTACTTTATTAAGCATTTCTTTCAACGCGCACATACGTAAAGCGTACATTACGCATAGTCAAAATTAGAAAATTGCTACCAGAAAACTATTTGATGTGTATTTGTGATATTTATAATGACGAGGAATTTGATTTAAATCATATCAAAGACGGAGTACAACGAGATGAAATACTACATTTAGTAAGGAATTATAAGCAGAATAAAATAAAAACATCTGCCCTGAAGATAAGGATAGTGCTGACAGATCAACTTCCAGTTCATTGCGTGCTGCGATGCCCTCCCCCATCCCCGCTGAGCAGCGTGAAATTGATAAACAGATTTCGGAATGATTAGAGAAACAAATCACCACTCTGTCACTTTCTTCATACCTTTATCCATTTTTTGCAGCAATTCTACTTTTTGTTTGATGGACATCGGAACTTACTTTCGTTTTGTAGATCTTTTGGGAGCTCCAGCATCGAAAATTCTATTTGCCATAATCGAAAGTTCAAGCTTACTTTTATAAAATTGCTCTTACAGTCTGCCAAAAATAATAAGCCGGATCTAATTCGAAGGTTAAGGAACAACGCAATGGTCAACATTAACTGAAATAGCTAATTAGATAATTTTAGCTTATACCGTCCGTTATACATTAAACGCGCATGCGTAAACGTATTCTGCGCTCGCGCACATGCATATGCACAGTAGTAAACGCCTATCTGCATGTGTCAACGCTGAGCATGCGCAGAATGTTTTTAGCTTTGAGGTGTAAAGATTTAAAAAAGGTGAATCAGAGGCCGATGATAATTAAGTAGAGGCTTTATTAAATGATGGAATTTCACGCACATGGAACAACACGTTTCTACATATCAAACCATGACCAAGGACTACTACAACTGTTGCCAGATCAACCTAAGCAAAAGTATAAAACAGTTACGGTTAAAATACATGACATTAAAACAAGAACGGGGAGTACGTGTGATTATTCTCAACACCCTCCCTTAATCACATATTATTTTATATTTATCTCTTAAATAACATAATCTTGGTTTAGGCAAGCATTTTGTAAACAAATCAGCTAACTGATTTTCACTAAAAACATATACAAGATTTATATCATACAATTTTACAATATCCCTAATATACTTTAATTTAATGTCCAAATGTTTTAGTCTAGCACAATTACTTTCATTCAATATTGCTTTAATTACAGATTGATTATCCTCATAAACTGAAACTTTAATATTGTCGACTCCTAAAATTTCTTTAGATACATTATAAAATACAGTTAGGTCTTGAATAGCTTTTGCTAAAGCCAAAATTTCTGCCTCAGTAGAGGACAGAGCAATAGATGTTTGCTTTTTAACAGACCAAGTTACAGGACAATCATTAAAGAAAATAATGTACCCTGAAATAGATTTTCTGTCATTTGTATGTGACCCCCAATCAGCATCAACATAAACATTTATCATAATATCAACACTATTAGATTTACAAAATAATAATTTCAGTTCAGATGTCCCTTTTAAATATAGAAGAATTTGCTTCAGACCAGCCCAAGCACTGTTAGTGGGTTGTTCTTGTATCTGACTCAGACAGTTCACAGGAAACAGAATATCAGGACGAGTTGTCATAGACAGATATAGCAAAGCACCTACAAGTTCACGATAAGGGCCATGAAATCTTTCACCATTCACAAAATTTGATGAAGTTGACTTTGGCACTAGAGGAGTATCAGATGGCTTACAATCTAACATTCTAAATCTATTTAACAATTTTTCAACATAAGACTTTTGGCCTAAAGTAAGTTTGTTCTGTGAATATTTAAAACTTATTCCTAGAAATTCATTTGCAACTTCAGCCTTGGACATCTCAAATTCATTTCTAAGTAGTTCAATCACAATTTTTACCTCTGAATCATTAGAACCAGCAATTAGCAAGTCATCCACATGCAGCACAATAAATATTTCACTCTGTTTAGTTCTTACAAAAGTACATGCTTCACAGTTAAGTTGTTGGAAGTTTAACAGAATTATAAAATCAGTAAATTTCTTGAACCACTGCCTCAGTGCTTGCCTAAGTCCATAAAGACTCTTAAGAAGCTTGCACACACGACCACTGTTGTCACTGTAGCCCATTGGTTGTTCCATGTAGATTGTTTCTTGGAGATCACCATTCAGAAATGCAGTCTTTACATCTAATGCATAGATTTCAAGATTCTTTTGAACAATGATAGGCAGCACAAGTCGAAGTGATGATGTACTAATTACAGGAGAATAGGTCTCAAAGTAATCAATACCTAGGTTCTGTTCAAAGCCACGAGCAACCAATCTAGCTTTGTAAACATTGTTTCGTTTGATGCGCAACACCCATTTACAGGATATTGGCTTTTCATCCTTTGGCAAGTTGACTAACTCCCACACTTTATTTTTATTAAGAGAAGCTATTTCCTCATCCATGGCTTTCCTCCATAGGACTTGCTCTTCTTTTGGCAATGATGTTATATCCTCATATGTTACTGTATCAAGAGTTGCCAAATTAGCTTCATACACAAAGTAATCATTCAACTTTACAGGTAATTTTATATTTCTTCTTTGCCTAGTAATTTCTTCATGACTTTCTTTAAGATTTCTGGATTCTACATCACTTGAATCATGTACTACTTCATCTTTACTTTCTATGGAAAAATCATCTTGAACTGAGATACATTTCTTTTTCTCTTCATTAAACAACACATTTCGAGAAACCACAACATGATTTGTGACTGGGTCCAGTAAACGATAACCCATGGTAGAGTATCCAATAAAAATCATCTTTTTTGATTTTGGATCCAATTTCTTTCTTAAGTTATTAGGAACTCTCATGTGTGCATCAGATCCAAACACCTTAATAATATTCAAATCTGGCAGCTTCCCATATTTGAGCTCATAGGGTACATTTTCAACAGTCTGATTTGGATTCTATTCTTGAGATATACAGCTGTCTGTACAGCATAGCCCCAGAAGGATTTAGAAAGCTTTGCTTCACATATTAGAGCTCGGGCCTTCTCTAAAAGATATCTGTTGGCTCTCTCAGCCACACCATTTAAAGGAGGTGAATGTGGAGGAGCAGGATCTTCCTCCATATTCACCTCCTTTAAATGGTCCATAGTTCACCAGACACGTATTCCTTGGCATTATCACACCGGATTTTGTAGAGATCAGGATTCTGCTTTAGGAACAATTTAAACACTTCATTTATGTCACTCTTGTGCTTTAAGAGATGCACTTCAGTAAATCTAGAAAAATCGTCTATGATTGTAGCAAAATACTTTTCACCTTCCCTAGTGGGTGGATCAATGGGACCACATATGTCAGTGTGTACCATTCTCATTGGCACATGCTCTCTGCTTCTAGGACCTTTGTTCATAGGAGTGTTGGAATGTGTTGCTAGTACACACTCTTCACAAAAGCTTGAAGGTGACTCAGATACTGGCAAACCCATTTCTTTTAATATTTTATCAGATGAGTGCTCCATGCTCTTGTGCCATAGTTCTGCACTATGATTTGCAATGTATGTTGAAGCTTTTACAGGTTCAAATTGACTCACATACTGTCCTTTCTCATTGAGTTTAGCAAACTCAAATTTTTCATTCCTCTTTTCAATAACAGCCACATCATTCTTAAAAATTACACTGTAACCTGCTTTTTGAATATTCTTCACAGATATTAATTGACCACTCAACTCAGGCACATATAACACATCTTTAAGTAATATTTCTCTTCCATTTAATGTTCCAGGTACTGTACCAATACCTTCTACCTTTAAAACTTCATTTTTCGAAGCACATGCAACAGTTCCAGAAAAAGGTTTAATTTCTTCAAACCACTCACCTTTATTACACATGTGTGTAGATGCTCCAGAATCCAGAATGAAATTTCCAACAGGCTCACCAACCATGAATGTTACTGCAGCCGATTCTCTATAATCTGATTTATGCTTAAATCTGCAATTCTTCCTGTAATGCCCTGGACGTCCACATCCAAAACAAACTAATTTTTTCTTGCAAAGCTTGGCAGTATGACCTTTACTTTTACATTTGTGGCAGATAATATCACGCTTATCAGCGCTAAAAGCTACGTTATTACTTGAGCCAGAAATACGAGAATCGTAAAAATTTCTCTCACCTTGCAATTCTTCAGCATTCAAGAGCCTTTGCATAACAAAGTCCAGCGTAATCATTTCATTTGGCTGGTTCTCAATTGTTGATTTAATAATGTCGTACTCAGAAGGTAGCGACATCAACAAATAAATAATCACATCCATATCTTTGACTTCAGCACCCGAGAGCCGTAGTTCATTTACGATCGCCAACAGTTTATTAATATGTGACTGCATACTGCAATCTCGGCGTTTCTTCAGTGTCGATAATTTCTTTCGTACTAATATTTGACTAACTGCATTCACCTTACGGTATTTATTCTTTAAACTGCTCCAAATTTCACATGCAGAAGATTCATTCGACATGGTCGCCAATATGGCATCATCTAGAAGGGTTAGCAGCAATGCGTAAGCCTTTTTTGCACCTTTGATTTCAGCAACTTTCGTTTCATCCGCTTCAACGTCTAAATATTTATCAAGTTTTTAGCTGCAAACACAGCTTCAACACAACGCTTAAACAGAGAAAAGTTTTTACCATTAAACGGCTCAACATAATACTTTGTGTTCTCATCACATGCTGCCATTTCAAATTTCACTTAACGCGCGATTCTGTTCCAAACAAATAAGTTCCACAAAACAAATATAAATGCTTCATCTCTAGCGTGTTCAATATCAGAACCACGCTCTGCTGTAAAGATTTAAAAAAGGTGAATCAGAGGCTGATGATCAACCTAAGCAAAAGTATAAGACAGTTACGGTTAAAATATATGACATTAAAACAAGAACGGGGAGTACGTGTGATTATGCTCAACGTGAGGCTCAGATTATAGATCATTCCGGATTATGGGTGTCCAAATTAACGACTTTTGACTGCATAAATAAGTACCATAATTTCCGGAAGAAACGCCGCGCCGTTTACGTGTTTAAAACTTAAATTTTCAGCGGGTGCGGCGTTTAGGTGCACTAATAATAAAATATTTCCTATGATGGTCATTGTACATAGTTTGGATGGCCTTGTCATTGTGCATAGACTGGTGCTGTTCCCACACAAAAGACCACTGCGCGAACGTTATTTTGTTTACATTCTTTCCCTTGATGCATGCCTTATTCACCCTAAATGAGATCTCAGAACAATAACATTCTTCCCCCTTTCAAATCAACATTCTCATCAGTTCGAATAGTCTCTCTCCTCTGCCATTCGATGAATCTTCCAGGACCCATCCTTTCCCCACCCCTGCCTTTTCTGCAATTTTTTTCAAAGGGGGACACGACTCCACCTGCCTCGCAATAACGAACTCTGACAATAATGAACTCTGACATATTTCCCCTTCAGAATGGATTTTTCTTGGCATTCTGCCAGATACAGATCCCATCAGTTTGGGTACAAGTACTTGCTGGATAGTTTTTAAGTAAGAAGGGAGTGGAAAATTTTTGAAAATGTCCCTAAACGCCACAGAAGCTATACTGCTGGTTTTAAGCTTAATGTAATTTCACGTGCTGAACAAATTGGAAATCGAGCAGCAGCTCGAGAGTTTGAAGTGGATGACAGATGTATTCGACGGTGGAGAACTGAAAAAGAACTTCTTAAAAATAAGCCACAACAGAAACGAGCCAAAAGAAGTGGTACTGTAAGGTGGCCAAATCTAGAAGACGACCTTGCAAACTGGATAAAGGAGCAACGAGGAAAGGGAATGGCAATTTCGACTGTAAAAATTCGCTTACAAGCAAAATTTATAGCAAAACGAATGAACATAAATGATTTCAAAGGAGGTGTAGCAGATTTATGAAAAGAAAAAATATTTCTGTACGTACTAGAACAACAGTCGGGCATCAATTACCAATGGACTGGCAGGATAAAAAGTCATCTTTTCTAAAATATGTAACAGCTATTATTGACAAAAAAAAAAACTTCTTCGGTCGCAGATAATAAATATGGATGAAACGCTGTTAGCTTTCGACTCTCCTGCAAACAGAACTGTTGATGGAACTGGTGCAAAAACTGTATCTATGTTTATGACGGGGCATGAAAGAACGTCATTTACATGTGTGTTAGCTTGTGCCGCAAACGGTGACAAGCTAAAGCCGGTGATCATTTTTAAACGAAAGACTATTCGAAAGGGAGATGGTATGTCATATATCAGCACTTATGTTGAGTTTTTGCATCTATACGGCCCACAACGATGTCACGCACAATTTAATCTATTGCGGCGTTTCTGTGTAATTTTAATTTTTTCCCCACCATTTTTCTCGAGTGCGGCATTTATGCTGATGCGGCCTTTCTTCCGGAAATTAGGGTGACAGTCACAGGTATTTATTTGAATTTGAAGTTAATGAAAAATAAAAATCCTTAAATAGAAAAGCTTAATTTTTGCAAAAAACATATGAAATGAACAGTAGAAATTTATTGAAAATAATCCATTACATGTTTGAAAGTCTGCATTGCAGGCATTTGTTTCCATGTGGATATTAAAGTGACTGATGGTCTTTCTTCATTATCACCAACAGTTATCATGATTTTTTTTTTTAATTGGGAGATGTATTTTAAGGCATCTATGTAGATTTTTATGTCACACTTTTCATCTGGCTCTCTATCTTTTTCACTACTTTCCAAGCTATTTTTGTTAAATCTTATCATCAGTTACTGTTGAAATAAGAGAGTTTATATTGTAATTGGTATGTTCAGTACACAAGGTTTCATCAATTTATAAATATTCTTGCATTTGAACACAGCAATTGATTTTGTTAAGTTCTTTTTCATCAGTATATTTTCACTGATTGCATGGCAAAGTGGAATTGCTTTATTGAAACAGTGCTGAACACAACATTGTGGTATGGATTTAACACCCTTTGGTATCCACGGAATGACATTCAATAATACATTAACACATTTTGCAAGCTCATTGCTGTTGACGAAGAATATGCCATAAAAACATTTTTCTGTAATGAACCGTGAATAATATCCCTTAATCCAAAATCTGTAATACTGATGTTGTATTAAGTGGGAAAAACACTAATTTCATTGGCTTCAGTTTTAGATTTAGTGGGTAAGCTGGCGAATTGTCAAGAAAATAGGCTCAATCAACCATTCTGACATTATGCTTTTCCTCATCTGTGACTTTTTATTGTGATGCCAGTGGATCGATAAATATTTTCGATTGATGTGTTTGAAGCATCCTGATTGTTTTAGCTGTGCCAATTGCAAGTGTTTGCCCAAACTCTCATTTTATGTTTTGACAAACACAGTGAGACATTCCTTGGAGCTTTTACCACCAGAGTACTTTTATCCTTTGAAGTATAGAGTTTTGTTAGAAAATTCTATAAAATAATCCAGTTTCATCTGCTTTGTGGATGTTTTTAGTTTCATATCCTTCACCAATTTTATTCAGCCTTTTTTATCCAATCTGTTACATGTTGCATATCTACTGACTTTTCTTCACCACACAGTCTTAAAAGTAATGTTATGCCTAACTAACTATTTGATGCTTTGAAGTTCTGGAGGTACATACTTCCCCCAAAATTTTTTTTGCCTTTTCTTACAATAATATTCTGCTTAAGAAACATTGTTTGCTCTTACAGAACAAAACTAGTTGAACACTGCTGTATTTATCAATTTCACATGCTTCAGTTTTGCTAAATTTTATTGTCTTGGGATATTAACTTGAATTAGTAATCCATAATATTTTATTTTTTCTCTTCCTGCAACACATGACTTACTTGGTTTTTACTTATTTAAAATTTCTACCCTAAATCTCTTAAAATAAAGTTTTAAATTTCTGCTTGATAAATTGTATCAACTTTTTGTTTTAATTTTAACTGTTTCCTCCTTGAAGCTATGCTAGGTAAACATGTAAAAATAAAACACAAGTACAAAACTGCATCTTTTAATCCTCCCCAGTCCTAGCAAGAGATAACAATGATTGAAGTTTTTACTCTTCTTACATTGTGACTTTACTTACATTGTGAGATCTTTGTGCCTTGGCAAGTGGGCAGTCATCTCACCACAGTTTCTTTCTCATTATTTCCTGTTTTTGAGGACAACTTGCTTATACTGTCCCCCCCCCCTTACTGGCAGCAAGAATAACTGGATTTTCAATTCTATGAATGTGAAATATTCTTTTGATTGTGCACCACAGCTTACTTTTTCCCAGTTTATTGTTCTCCTTTCGACTACTGAAAAGTAATTTTCAAAAGAGAGGGATTAACTTTTCCATTTTATTATTATCTTGTCATAAAACTATCTTTCACGGAGCACAAATTTACCTTTGAAACCTTGGGAGATTATTGTATATACCCGCGTATAAGGCGACCCCCCACTTCAACATAAAAAATTCGTAGAAAATAAGAAACCCGCATATAAGACGACTCCCCACTTCCGAAATCGATCGAGAAACTTCGAAAAATTTTTTTTTTAAGTACTACATTTATTCAAAATCGTCTGAGAAAAAAAAGTAAATATATGATAAAAAATACCTTGGTAAATAAACAAAATCAAAATCCTTCAACGTCCGATTCATGGTCAGATTCGTCAAACATTTCATAGAGCTCTTCTGTCGTCATTGGCTCGTCATCATACATATTTTCAGTCTCTAACTCTGTATTGTTACAATCACTACTAGAGCCTTCGTCGTCATTTTCACTTTCAAAAACAGCATCATCTTCCGTGCCGTCTAGTTCGTTGCTAATACAACATTTTTTACATGATTTTATAATCATTTCAACAAAAGTATTTCATGAATGAACAATAACTGTTATAAAGACTTATACGTATGTAAAAACTATCTGCATTTCTCTTTTCTTGGCGTGTTGGCGAAACTTTTTTATTGCTCGATATTGATCGGTTGTTCGGGTGCCAAAAATTCTTTGGTTTAATCGAAACTTACTCTAGTTAAAGTATGAAACTCTGTGATTAGTTCGTCACATAATTTAAGTCATGAAATTACTTCAAGTAAGTGACTTATTTGATAAGTCGTCCAATTTGAGTGTGGGAAGAAAACAACTGCATTATATAAAGAAACTTTTGAACTTCCTTCAACGTCCTTTAATTAATATTTAACGATTCTTTAAATTTTTTATGGCCCCGCATATAAGTCGACCCCCCCCCCACATTGAAGTCTTTTTTTTTGTCGAAAATATCTCAACTTATATGCGGATATATACGGTACTTGCAAAGAGTATTTCTATTTTTATTCATTTCTCTACTTCTGTCTCGTTTTTGAAACTTTTTTAGTATCTCTTAAATAGAATGTCCCATAATGAGAGGTAAGGTCTCTATTCAGAATGACTGGGACTAACAGTATTGTCTTTTAAATAGAAGAGTCCCTTACAAAAAGTGCTACTATGTATCTGGTGGTAATGAAAGTTTTCCACCGAAAAATATTCTTAATAAAGTTAGGGAAAAAAAGGAACTTGAAAGCAGGATGTTTAGTGCAGGTAGTAATCACCACCGAAATCTATAATTTTTCTGCCAACGTTTTTGATAGTTTTTGAAAGCCTTCAGCCCAGAAACTTGGTAGCTGTGACTCCAAAAACATCAATCTGATTTCATACATCCTGAGCAGAATGAAAGATAACATCAGCAAGATGTAGCTGCAAGTGTAAAAAAAGGTAGAAATCTGAAGGAGTGATATTTGGGACTAGATGCAGGGTGTAACAAAAGATCCCATTCAAGTATGTACAGAGTCCAGCTGGTGAATGCAGACACCAGCTGTGGTCTTGCATTATCTTGATGGAACATTATCTTTTTTGCGTTGGAACTCACTTTGACATTATTCCTTGATAGCAATGTCAACACGGACTAGCATCTCGTTGTACACCTTACCGTCAAGGGTTTTACCATTTTCCAAATACCCTTTGTATATAATACCCCGGCAATCTCACCAAATACAAAGCCTGAGCTTAATGTTAGTCAAATTGCACTTCGCGATGTTGCTGGTGGGCTCACCGAAAGCAGCCCAACCCCCTTTTTGGCTTGTATTGTTGAAGTAAATCCACTTTTCATCACAAGTGACTATCTAGTCCAGAATTTTGTCATTGCATTGATATTCGAGCAAATTAGTGCAGGACCGAATACATCTGGCCTTATCTGCTTTAGTCAGCTCATGCGGTACCCAGCAGTCTTAACTCTATGCTATGTATGGCATGACTAATGAACATGGCACTGACATCTAACTCTTAAGCAAGCTCTTGAGTGGTTGCATACTGATCTTCTTCCTTAAGTTTTTGCAGCCGGGACTCATCAGTAGACCAACCAGAGCGCTCTGCTCCTTTAATGTCATAGTCCTTGTTTTTGAACTTTTTGAAATTTTTAAAAGTATACATTTTTTATAAATGAATATAGGAAAAATTTAATAAAGTACTTAAACACATATACATACAGAGATAAGAAATGTTACATTAATTTGAGGTAAATCATTTTATGGATTGGGCCACATAATTATTTCTATTGGGGGGTAGTGTATTTTTTCCTTGATTATTCTGCAGCAAGATCTTATTGTGATACACTTAGCACATTCTGCATAGGGGTTAACAATGTCATTAAATTTACTTGAAATCATTTTGAGCTCATATGACACATGTTACATGGAGCTGTTTTTCACTGTTATTTCAACATTTTTTTTTTAATATATGTAGGTACGCTGTGCTTCGGAAGAGTTAGATAATTATGTGTCTAGGGAAATCAATTCATTTTGTGCTGCCCTAAGAAGTCAAGAAGGTCCTTATAGTGGTCAGGTATAATGTCATTTGAATTTTTTTGTTTCTCAATGCACAAATGAGATATTTAATGCAACAATGTGACCATCTTTTCCTGAAATTCAAAACAGCTTTTTTAGTTGAGGTATATAATATGTGATGATACAAATTTTTTTTCTGAGTCATACTAATATTATATTATTAAAATATGTTCCCATCAAAAAGTATCAGTTATTGTTAAAATTACATATAGTTTTTTAATTAATCACTTTATTATACTAATAAGAAATGGATTGCAATAATTTGAAAGGTAAATTAAATCTTACATAATATGAATTTTTCATGTTTTACAGGGATTGGACTTTTAGCAAAACACCTCTTTCAGATGTTAATGTATTTTTTTAAGCTTCCTTGTTTTGCTATTATTATATGTAAAATTTTAGATGTAAATCATCACTGTCACTCCTTTTGCAATGAATATGCTTTGAAATGTCCGGTGTAAAGTTTTATGCCTCTTTTAAAGGTAGAATTAGTTTGTTAGTAATGTAATGCCCAGATTCCTATAGTAAATAGTAGAAGGAGGTTCAGATACATTCAATTTTTGGTTGTTTTTAAACCAGAAAAAGTGTGAATACAAAAGATTCTCTTGATTGTTCCATTACAAACAGGACTGGACAAATGAAGGCAAAAATGTCAAAAAGTGTATTTCATGTCAAATATAAATAAACTTATCATGCATCCAGGATGAGCATGGGCAGTCCTTGTTTTTTAGTGCTTTTTGGGGTTGCAAACATGTCTATGATTTGAGGATTTTTTAAAATTTTAATCCTGTATAGACTTCACATTTTTAAACATTCCCTTACGGTCATGCATCTCTCAGCCGACCTTGGAACAATGCTGTTGATTTTGACGGAGCCATGGCTACTGGTCTCACCACAACTTTTTACTCAGTCATTTGGCAGCACAACAAGGGCAGTGTTGTTCACACATGAAAACACCTCCCACAAAAGGGGTGTGTTTTCGTGTGTGAAGTAACTCATCTACATATTTTTGATTATTTTATCTCTGTTCATTTTTATCTCATCATTTAGCAGTATCCGAAAGAAAGTGTGTGTTTAATGTTAACCTGCAACAGGAATGCAAATTTTGGAAATCATATAATGAGAGTAACAATGAACATGTTTATTACACATTATGTACTGAAGAATTTTCTGTTGCACATAAAAGAATGGTCATATTGAAGACCATGTGAAAAGAGCTAAACAAAGGAGTGCTATTAATGCTACTGCTTCATCAAACATAAGGGATTTTTCTTTAACCCAAAGGCAGGAATAACAATGCAGTGATCTGGAGTGTGCTACTAAAGAAGCTACAATTTGATACTGCACTTCCAGACATGAACTGAGTTTCAAAGCATCAGACTGCACATCTGAACTGGTTAAAAAGTTATATGACTCACAATTTTCATCAGCTAGAATCAAAATTGAGGTAGTATACTTTAACATTATTTCACCATTTATAATTTGTATTTGATAATGTGTTGTTTCCTTGGAAAATATTAATTATATTAACAATAATGATGGGTGAAGTGAAATAAAACTTGTCCCAATTGCTGGGAGATATTTCAATCCAGAGGAGGGAATTCGATTACATTTTAAAATTTTGATGATGTGTCAGATGAAACTGCAGAAGTTTGGAATCAGTTTCTTTTGCAGCATGTGAAAACTACAAACTTGAAGAAAAGTTGTCTTGCTGTACTGCTTATAATGCCAACACTTTAGTAATTGGTTGTTCAGCCCACATTATACACAATTCACTGCAAACAGCATTTAATTCTCTACTTTTCAATGTAGACGTTATTGTTATAAAAGTTCATAAATATTTTCACACATATACAGTTAGAGTAGTGAAACTTAGAGTTTGATAAATTTGTGGAAACCAATTCTAGAAAAGCATTATCTCATAGCACAAGGTTCCTTAGTTTATTACCCACAATAAACAGAAATCTTTCCATTTTTTATGTCTAAAAATAATGTTTTTTATCTTGTGATAAATGCTCAGAGTTATTATTTGACTTTTTATAAAATCCATAAAGCGAATTGATTTTGAAATTTTTATATGGTACTCTACAGTTATTTAATAATGTAGTTCTGAAAGTGGAAGCTAATTCTGTTACAGCAATAGAAGCATTTTAGACATACTCTGAATTAATTTGTCAACTTCGGGAATGAAAAAAGCCACAAATTTATACCATCTTCTGCCGAAGAATTGCTTGATGTTAAGGAACAAAAATTCTTCTCAAGCATAGACAGTTTTTATAATTCTTGTGTCCAGTACTTTAAAGTTGTGGAGTACCAGTTTTGATAAAGTTAGTAAGTTTCATTGGATAAATTTATGAACTGAAAATATCTGCTCTGATGCAGAAGATAGTGCACAAATTGTTGATGAAATTACAAAAGATTCCATAAATATTGATGACCTATTTGATGAATGTTCATTGTCGAACCAGATAATTCAAAATCAAGAGGTAGTATGTGGTTCAGGTTTTGAAAAAGTACCAAGTACTGTTGAAGTGGAAAGCAATTTTTTAGGTCTTTTAAAAGATTGGATATTTCATGTTGCAATGTTTCTGAAATGGTTGAGTTTATGATACCTGTGCCTGGAACATCTGGTCCAGTCGAGAGAGTTTTTTTCAATTATAGAAACAGGGAACATTTGGCCTGTAGAAAGGGTTAAACTTTTAGTGTCTACTATGAAAGATCTGCTAAATATTAAAATTAATTCAGAACTTTCTTCTTATGAATTTTTTGGTGTAATTAAACAAACCATTTCTAAAATATCTTGTCTAGTGAAAAATACAACTGAATAAATAAACTTTAATGTTTCAGTAAACTGTTAAGAGTTTTAAGTAGTTTCAAAAATATGTCCTGGGTTGAATAAAAAAAAATATGGTAAGCCTAGACTTGTATGAATTATTGTTTGCTAGAGGTAACTTAGAATCCGAATTTTATTTTGCTTCCTTAAAAAGGCAAAATACTTGGAGACTATGAAGTTATCTTTTTGCAAATATTTTGTTCAGAAGGTAAAATTGCTTGCATGCATAACTGAGCAATACATATATATAAACAAGATTAAGAAATTTCAAAATTGGGACAATAATTATAAGCAGCAAAAAGAATTAAATAATCAAAATGTAATAATTAAATCAAAATTGATGGTTAACATTATAATTGGAAGAACGTGCAACAAAATTCGACCCCCCGCCTCCCAAATAAACCTCAATAACGTAATAAAAAGAAAAAGAAAAATAAAAAAAGCAAATAGTTGAAAATTCCTTGGTCTTTTTTAAGGAACAGCAAAAAGTTTTCAACAGAACCACATTCTGTGTTATACCTGGATGGTTATAAATTCATGAAATAAATCAAAAGTAAGTGTGCAAAATAAAGAACAAATTAAATTAAATTTTTTTTACAATACAAATACAAATGCATTAAAATAAATTAAAAAAAAATAGTATTTTTAATAAATCATGGTTTAATCTACTTCAACATAACTTAAAACAAATAATACTGTTTAACATTTAAGCAGTATAAAATAAGTATTCTCAAAATTAGAAACCAGATAAACATTTTTTTTATATGCTTTATGAATGCACATTTAATATTTTTTTCATAATAAAACAAGTAGAAAGTCCTGATTCTTAATTTCACTTCAGTGTTAAAATACCTCCATATTGAAGAAAAAATCATTTTGTAGCATAAACCCATATGATCAGCAATTTGCTACATAGCTGCCTTTTTGCTTATCATACATCTCAAACCAAAACACACTAAATCAAGACATTTTACAGACAAGTTGATTTTACACCTGCTGAATAATTCATATCCCTGATACTAATCTGGCAAATCATTCTATCTTATTTTTTACTTTAATCGCGGCATGACTATCAACACGTGGCAGCTTGAGAAATGGTTCATGCGGTGATGTCTAAACAGTTTTTAAAAAATGTATTAGTAAGTCAATACCAAAAAGCAAGGCAACTCTTTATGTTGACATTATGCTTGGTGATGATTATAGACTTCAGCTAATGAGTGTGTTGGTGAAGAGAAATTTAAATACAGATTTTGTAAATGTTACTCATAGGCCAATAGATTACATTTTGTATTATTTGAATTGAGGAAACTTATTTGTTATTCAGGTGAGCCCAAGACTTGTGCCTGAGCTGGTGCTGCAACACTGGGTAATAGAATTTGCAGAAGACAAATTTTTTAGGATGTAAAGAAACATTAAGGAACAAAATTAAGCATTGTCATAATTTGATGACTGAAGAGGCACGTGGCAACATAATTTAGGACATGCAGAGACTACACTGGATGCAAATTGTCTAGTTATGGCCCTATGGCCCTGAATAAACCTTAAGTATATGTTGGAATTTATTTATTCAGGAGTCGGATAAGCCATAATCGTGTCTGAAGTACGTGTAAGCAATGCTGATCCTAGACCTTCAGCTGTTCATGTGCAGAATAATATTGGGCACTCTTTTTTTTTATAAACCTTATGTTTTAACTTTTCAAATTAATAATCATTTCGTTGCCCATAAAACTGGTTGCCCTTGTGCTGTGCATAATCTTGCCCCTCAACTAGGATCGGCCGTGGTTCTAAGTATAATAAATAACTAATATAATTCAAGCTTAACCTTGTCAGTGTGCATTAAAAGCAAGACAAAATTTAGCGGAACATGTCTTTAGTCAGCAATCTCATGATACATCGCCAGCTTTATGATACTAAGCTTTATGGTGATTGCCACGAAATTAAAGATATTCAGATTTTTCAATTAATGATTTTTTTAAAGAAATATGAAAAAGTGGTAATTAATAAAGATGATATAACAAAACATTTGATTGTGATGACAATGCTTCAATCATTAATCAACTAATGGATGGAGAAATCTGATGTATGTTTGGTTTTAAGTTTAGGAAATACTATGAATAGTGAAGAAAGTGACAGATAGGTGCTTGAGAGTGAAAACATTTTTATTGACAATTTAGTGGGAATTTTTGACACTGCAAATATGGGCTGTTAAGAATGTAACTTTCTAACTGAACAAGAAATTATGCTTATATATAGAAGTAAAGAAAAAGTTCTAACATAAAAAAAAAGCAACTTGCGTTGAATGAAATATTTAATAAAGCAAACATATATTCATTTTTTTTGGTAAATTTTTGATATTTCTAAAGTCTTCAATGTTTTATTATTTTTAAACCACTAATTCGTATTGTAATTTAAAATTCCTACATGTTATGTTTTTAGATTTAAACTGACGATCTAATACCTGTCTGAAAAATCTGAAATCCAGAATTGCCTCCTGATTAGTCCATGAACCGCCAGCCAGTAGTGTGGTCCAGGGTTTGAATCCCAGTGAACGGGCTGACTGCAGGATCGTTTTCATTGCTTTTCCCATGTGTAATGTGTGTATGAGCCAGTTTTGCTTAAAAACCCTTCATGAAGGCTCCCAATAGGCAGATAGTCCATGAGCACTCCGCCAGAATTAAATAAATCAACCCAATACTGTGCACTTTTTGTAAAATTAAATAAATTTATTGAAAATATAAAATTTCAGGAGTGATTATAAAACAGCGCATATAATATTCATTTAAATAATTTTGGGTTGAAAAAGAGTCAAAAAGACAAATTGATTTTCTCATGTAAACCAATGTAAAGAGCCAAATTTTCGTTGACTTAAAATATTGATCTAGCAACTCTGATTATAAAAATATATTGTTACGAAATGTTAAGGCGCGGTAAGGTAGCTTCCCCGCAAAGCAGTTTTAAGGTTGTCATAAAATGGCAAGGGAAGGCAGCATTGCCACATTTGGCGACAAAATTGGCGATATGCCATGGATGGATGGAGGGAGAACCTTATGGAGCGAATTCTTACTGGTTTAGCCCAGAATGTTTTCGAACACAAGCCGAAAGCTATATAAACCCTGCTGGTCCGCAGTCAGTTAGTGTGCCTTGTCGAGAGGACGAGCGTGTGTGCCTCACATAGAGTGCGAGTTAGTCAGTATCGAGTTGGTGTCTTGTCTAGCGAGTCAATCCCTGCGGAGTTGATCGAGTTGACAGTTGGGCAGTGAGTGCCAAGTGGGTCGTCAAGTTCACCGAAGGAGTCTCTTAGTATATCGTGGTTAGTGCATTGTCGAGAGAGCGTGTTGAGCTCCGGGAACGACTGAATCGAAGAGTTGGGAGCCGTGCTCTGTGTGTCGTCGAGTGCATCGCAAGTTGTAGCGTGGAGAGTCTTGAGAGTACGTGGAGTCCCAAGAACGACTGAGCAGAGTCAGGAGCTGTACTCTGGTGCTTTGCAGTGAAGCTGTCTCCAACGTGATAGACTGATAACCTGAAGGCTGTGTCGCTGATTGTGTCAGCGTGTTTATAGTAGTTCATCGATGACTGTAAAACATGTTTTGGAGCTTTCCTGACAATACTGGCCAATAAAGTGTGTTTTGATACTTCATCAAGTAGTGTCATCGTTATTCACTCCAAATCCACAGAAACCCCATACGAACGTGAAGGAAGAAAATAACGTAACAACTGATGTCAGAAGAAGAGAATGCAACAATATAAACATCTTGCACGTTTTTAGTTTTTTTTTTTAAACATTCTATCATTAAAGTTTAATAACTCATTTACCGTTATACCTTTAGATGTTCCAAGTTATTTATTCATAATTATGCAGAATAAATTTTTAATATTTTAATTTTAAAAAACTATAAATTTATTTAATATCATTTATTATGCAAAGTTGCTTAAATTTTTAAAAAAAAATTCATTTACATTTGTGTACCAGTTACTTTTCTTAATAGCTTTTTTTATTACAAAATGTTTCTTATTAAGAAATATGATGGCTAATTGTGAAATTATTGGTTATAACTTAAAAAAGGACATTTATATTAAATTTTATTAAAACTTTAATATTGAGTCTGCTAGAAAGTTCTGCATAGATTGAGATATTTTCTTATTATTATTATGCTACTTCTGATTAGGAGTGACCTTGATTGAAGCAAATGGGTCTTTTCCATTCATACTGTATAATTATAGCATGCATTGTGGCATGATTTTTTTTTTTTTTTCATTGCACTGTTGAGAATAGAGGAGCCGCAAGTTCATTTTTTGAATATTATGCTCTTTTATTAAAAAAAAAAAAAAAATAGTCAGACTGTATGCAGAATTTCTGCTATATATGGGCAAAGTGCTGGTCGTAGTCCACAGCTTGAAGGTGGTTTGAGAAGTTTAAAAGTGGAAATTTTAGCCTCAAAGATGATGTCCTTTCTGGACAAACAACTTTTGCAAAAATCTATTGAAAGAAATTATGACTGAAAATTCAAGCTATAAAGTTTAGGAACTAACATACTAAATATTCCTAAAAGTACAATATATAATCACTTGAATATGATTGGATGTGTAAGTTGCTGTGATGTGTGAGTGCTCCATTTTGTAACAAACCACACTCTCGAATAGCATGTTTTTCACGTAATGCAGTGGATCAAATATCATAGAACATCATATCATATCATAAATGGAGAATCAAGATGAATTAGTTTAAGATCCAAGAATTTATTGAAGGATGTGTATGGTTATCATCTAAAAATGTTTTCCATATTGATGGAACCAGTCTTTTCTTTCATCTTATTCCTTCAGCATTCCTAGTCCCTAAAGGGGTTCAGTATCAAGTCACTTCTCTCTTTTACTCTGACCAAATACTGAGGAAATAGAAGGTGATACCTTCACTTATATGAAGTCAGAAATACCAAGAAGTGTCATGTTTTTGATATACAGAGAACAGATAAAAGATGAATGATTTTTAATGTATTTGCAGAATACCTGAAAAAATACATGGCATTAAAACGAAAAAATAATTTTATGTTTAAAATTTACTATTTTTTTTAATTAAAATTTTTTAAATCTTTATATTGTTTGATTCTTGTGATTTAAAAAATAAAATATTTGACTAAAATATGACTAATATTTTAAGAAACTAAAAAAAGGGTGATAAAATTGTATAAAGCAGAGGCACAATAATAGAACTGTATGAAGCAATGCATGCAACTTATGTGCGGATGCATGTTATTGTGGAGCAGAATCACTCCTACCGTGAGCAGCCAGGCCGTTTGCTCTTCATGGTCTTGCGTAAGCTATGGAGTGTCTCGCAGCACACATCACCATTAATGGTTTTCCTGTGCTCAAGGAATTCGACAAGTGACCTTGGATGTCGAAAGAGATGGTGAGCATCACCTTGCTTGCTGAGAGCACAGCTTTGAATTTTTTAGGGGGAGGTGATGATGCATGCTCCTATTGCATGCTGTTCCAGTTTGGCTTGAAGTGATAGCACCACCTCTTTTCACTGGTGATGATCTGTTCTATGAAAGTAGGGTCTTCATGTTATTGGAACAAGTGTCACAGTTTTAGTACAGTATGCAGTACCTTTTGCGATTCACTGACCTTCTTCATAACCCATTGTGCGCACACTTTCCAGTAAACTAACCTGTCTGCTTATTTGTCCACACTGTTCCAACGCTGGCCTCACCATCACTGGCCTCACCATCACTGCCAATATTCACATTGTGACATGCTGATCGCTTCTCACTAAATTGTTCACCTTTTCGAAGAGTTTGCTGGTGATAACCATGTTTGCCTGGTCACGTCTCAAGTCATCTCTCAGATACACCCAGCCTTCATGAAAACAGGCACTGCATTTTCTCACTGACTTGTTGGACATACAGTTTTCCCTGTGTATGGCCACCTCTAACCCTGTCAGAGGCCAGAAACGTGATAGTACCTTGCTGCTCCTCAGTCATCGAATTTTTTAATATGAATGCTGTGATGTCCTCACACGCACTGCCATACCAACTGGACAGAACACACAGCTGCCTGCTTCTCTCCTACATTACTTGCGGGTGCCTGCACATTCACATAACTACAATGGAACTACATTCATGTTCCTAGACGTCTCACTATGTCAAATAATATAGTGAGACAAATATCAGATTTCTATTGGATTCAATTCAAATTTCAACCAGCATATTCAAGTTTCAACCAGATTGCTTGTTACGACGTTTCGTACCTTTTTCATTTGAACACCCCTTATAGTTCAATCATGCCACTCAAACAATTAATTTAAATTCAAAAAAGGAAAAAATTATCTAAAAATAACACGTATGTTTAAAAAATATAATATAAAGTAAAATATTTGAAAGAATAAACTATACACCTTTTTCCTGTTTGTGCACAATGAAAGGGAAAGTGAAATTGGTTACTATAAATTAAAAAATTTTGCTAAGTGAATTATTCTTGGCACAAACTGAAAAAAAAAGTGTGGCAAAACAAATTTTCAAATTTCTCCATAAGTTTCATACAAAATTTGGCATTTAGGCATAATTTGAATCATAGAATCGAAATATGGGAAAAAAATTGGCATATCATTTCAGAAAAAGTCCAATTTTGTGTCAAAATACATATTTTAAAACATGCATATTGATATTTATATATATAAATGTAATGCATATTTTAAGGCATGAAAAACGCTAGTTGAATTCGTTAATCGACCCAGATATGTGTACATTATGTTCATTATCTAATTGCTGAGAGTAGAATTAACACTTTTTATGATCTGAATTTTTAATGCTGAATAGATAAATTGAGAGGCGATACTTTTCCTTTTATTTACATGTGTAGTCAAAGCTGTGCAATGAATGAATAGTTTGAATATATTGTTTGACCGTGAGAGACACAAGCATGATTATGAAAATGCTTGCACCATTTGGAGCGAATATACTTACAAAATAAGTTAAATTAGAATAATAGTTTCTCTGATTCTCCTGGATTGTCCTTAAGTCATGGGATTTGCTAGTTAATCCCCGTGCTGGATGACTCAAATTATTGCATCAGCAGCTGGTGGACAACATAGTTTTATTTCTCTTTTATTATATTATTATAACTTATTGTGAATTGCTTAAAAATTTTCATTCAAATGATTCTAAATATTTATTTAGTTATGATAAATATGCTTTCTATTCATAGATTTCCCTTGAATTCTATCAGAAAAAAAGAACGCACTGGCCTTTTCCACCGGAGTGCTCACCGTGGGAAGTCTGGACTCTGAAAGTGAATGTTATATGCTTACCAAATGAACATGGTATGTATATATATATATATATATATATATAATTCTAGTAGTTTGGTTTTGTGGAATAAGCAACCTTAGTTCCTTATGTTTTTTGTTTCTTTTTTGTACTACAGAGAGACAAGTATACCGTGAAAAAATGGGTGATGTATTAGCAGAAAAAGTGTTTGACATAGTTTCAGCTATGAACAAGTATGATTTTGTTCCAAAAATTCCTAGTCAAGCTGATATTGATTTATATTTTGATACTTCATATACTGATGTTCAACCATATTTATTTAAGGTAAGAAATTATATTTTAAAATAAATTATTTTATTTGAGTTGTATAGTTTTGTTTGAAAATTCTAGAAAGGCTGTTATTTGCTTATCAGAAAATGTAACTTTGGTTTAGCATTTACAAAAGTTATCATGATTAAAAATTAGTAGAAAGACAAAATTAAGATCATTAGACAGTAAAAAAGGGATTGGAATTCTTACTGCTTGAGCATATATTTCTGCCATAAATAATTTCCATAGCGATAAAAAAAATTTTAGTAATGAACATGTCGCGTAGGTGAATGCAGTACGCCGCTCCTCCAAGTATGTACAGAAAGAATATTGTACCTCCTGAAGATTATTTGCGCGATTTAGAAGAAGTCTCGGTTGATGAAGACTCCGACAATTTGGATAACGCATCTGATGTCGATGAATCGGAAGTCATCGAACATTCTGATCATGAAAATGACTCAGAAATTGAGGGAAATGTTTCTAATATCCTTATTTTCCTTCCTCAAATGATGTTTCCCCAACAAATGACGATTTTAGTGATATTGAAAATGACATGAGTGATTTAAAATATGAGGACATTTTTGTAAAAACAATTTACAAAAAGAAGAAAGTTGGAGGAAAGTTTCTGAAAGAAGAAAAGGAAACTTATAAGTGGAATAAAGTTCCCCTCAAGAGCAAATTCACCAGAACGCCTCGAAAAAATTTGATGAAAAAAATATGCCCAAGTGACAAAACATGTGACGATATGAATGATGAGCTTTCTGCTTTTCAGAAAATCATAAATACAAATATGATTGATGCTATCGTACAATATACAAATATTTATCTCAAATGTAACAGGGCTGCAGATAATCTCCAAAGCATCTCAAAGAGAAGTATGTATGATACTAATAGAGCAGAAATGTTGGCCTTTTTAGGAATTTTATTCTTATTAGGGTGCAAAAAAATGTCAAAACTCAATTTGGAGGAAGCATGGGAAAAAGACGGTACTGGAATCAGGGTTCATAGCCACATTTTAGTTAAAAAAATAAGCACATATAAGCACTTTTCAAGCACATTTTAAGAAAAAAAAATAAGCACCTGTCTAATTACATTATACAAAACTGCATAACTTCAAAAATTAGACTTGTAATTTAAAATATGAGAAATGCAGTATTTATTAAGAGAGAATAAGCATGGAACCTCAACTATGGAAAATAATTACTTTTTTTTTAAAATTTTAAATAACAGTTCAATTTACAGAACTAGTTTACAATGAGAGGGAAAAAAATATGCACAACTAAACTATATTACAAGATTAATTGATGAAATTTCAGTTCAAAATAGAGGAAATAAATAATAATAAGGCATATTTAATCTATTCGCTTGGAACTTAATAATAAATGCAATTTATTTTTCCACTCATATTTATATTTAAATAATTTAAATCTAAATTCTGAACATTTTCTAAATTTTCATCGTATATCACTTTTCTCTTAACAGATATTGCAAGCAAAGTAATTTAAGTAAAAAGGAGGAACATTTCTGAAATCAGAAGACAGAAATTTGCTTCATGCAGTCATCCTTTAACAGTAAAAGCTTAACTACCCGCATATAATGCGAAAGGTGGTTCTAATTCTAAATGAAGTGAAATACTTCAACAATCTACGAAAATAATCATTTTATTTACAAAGCAACTTGGATTGCATCGAAGGTTCACTGCTAACTAACTACGTCGCAAACTAAAAACTAACATTCTTTTTCAGAAGCGAAGCGCCCTGTAACGGCGATACATAAATCATTTGGGGGATTTTTCCACACTCCCCACCTGATAATTTTTGCAAAAATTATCACTATTTCAGCATACAAATAATAAAATATAAGAAAGCAACTTACATATCAAATACATTCAACTGATGTAAATATAAACTGCAAAAGGAAATTCTATAAAATAAACAAATATAGTTAACTGCATCAACTCAAATGTTACTCAATATGTAAATATTAATTCAAATTACAAACAGTAAATTATTAGTAATAACTAAACTAATTATCTAAAATTAATGTTAGTGAATATGAAATACAAGAAGTAAAATTAAAAGGTTACAAATTTAGTTCATTTTCAGTCTGTAGTTCAAGGGGGTAAATCAGTTGTACAGGTCTCTTAAGGTCCCCTTTTTTACTTTTTACCACACATGATCGTACAAGACCATCACGTCCTTTAAAGACTTGAATTACTCGACCTAAATCCCAGAGGAACTTAGATTTAGTTGTTTCTTCAAGTAAAACTATATCACCAATTTTAAGATTTTTTTTGGCTTCTGGTGTACCGAAGAAGTGAGCATTTCTCAACTCAAGAAGATACTGATTTTTCCATTTTTTCCAGAACTGTTTTATAAGTGTTGTCTGATATTCTTTTCGTTTTATTAAACTCTTTCTTGTTGGAGAGTTATTCAGGATCTCAGCAAAGTTGTATGGATATTCATCCTTATGTCCGATCAATAGAAAATCAGCCGGTGCAAGCGGTTCAGGTTCATGTAAATCATTGTAAACGTAGGTCAAAGGACGTCTATTCACAATATTTTCGACCTTTGTCATCACAGTCATAAATTCTTCAAAATTCATTTGAGCTCTGCCTAATATCTTTTTCAACGGTTCCTTTATGGTTTTCATAAGGCGTTCATAAAAAGCTCCCCACCATGGAGCTAGCTCGACGATAAATTTCCAAGTCAAGCCTTCATTTGCTAGAAAATTTTGAACGTCTGTACCTTTAATTATGCTGTAAAAATACTGTAAATCTTTGACAGCATATTTGAAAGTTTTTGCGTTATCTGAATAAAAAGTGCGACAGTTTCCTCTTCTCGAAATGAAACGTCTGAGAGCCAAAATGAATTTGTTTGCAGACATATTGGAAATGAGTTCTAGATGTAACGCTCGTGTAACAGCGCACGTAAACAATACGATGTATGATTTCTGAATGTCGTTTCCAGACCTGATGTAAACTGGACCTGTGAAATCCACGCCTGTAACATAGAAAGGTGGAGTTTCAACAATTCGATCTTTAGGTAACTGAGCTGTCATTTGTTTCGCTGGTTTTACTGCGTATTTCCGACAAATTAAACAGTTCCCTAAGACTTTCTTTACCAACTGACGGCCTTTAGGAATCCAAAATTTCTGTCTTAGTTTGGCTAAAGTTGCTGCAACTCCTGCATGCAGAACGTTATTATGTTCACTTTTTACAATTAATTCAGTAAATTTGGAATCTTTAGGAAGAAGAACTGGATGCTTCTCGTCAACTGTATATTCGGTTTCTTCTAATCTTCCCTTAATTCGGAGAATTTTATTTTCATCAAGAAACGGTGCCAAGCTGAATATATCAGAGCTTGGAGAAATTGACTTGTTAGATTGAAGAGCCTTAATTTCAGGTGTGAAGAAATCCATCTGGGATTTACGAACACAAAAAATTTCAGTTTCCTGAATTTCAAAAGCACTTAATGTTCCACTATTAGCAGGCAGTTTTCTTGCCTTAGCAACGAAACGTCTAACCCATGCCATAATTCTGAGATATTTCAGCACATTACTGAATTTTGTTATATCCAATAGTTGATCATCTCTTTTTACAACAATGTCATAAACAGATATCTTACTACGGAGTTCTAGTTGCTTATCGTTTCCCACGTCAAACTTTGGTTGAACTGGCCAGTCTATACGTTTGTTTTGCAACCATTCTGGTCCAAACCACCAAAGTGAACAATTTCTTAAATTAGCAACAGTAGTTCCTCGTGATATGAGGTCAGAGGGGTTATCTTTCCCACGGCAATAATGCCAAGTATTGCTTTCAGTTAGTTTCTGAATTTCATAAACTCTGTTTTTGATGAAAGATTTAAATTTTTCGGGAGATCCCGAAATCCAAAAATACGTTATTTGAGAATCAGTCCAGTGGAAGGGGATTACTTCGTATTTTAAACATTTTGCGATTTTATCACTCAATCTAGCGGATAAAAGCGCACCTAAAAGCTCCAATTTAGGAAGTGTAAGGGATTTCAGAGGAGCAACTCTACTCTTGGAAGCAACAAAAACTGTTTGAAAAGTTCCATTGTTCAAAACTATTCTTAGATATACCACGCATCCATAAGCTTTCAAACTAGCATCAGAAAAGCTATGGATTCTATTTGTTTCACATCTGCATCTAATATTCCTTCTAAATAGTAGCGGGGAATTCTGAGGTGGTTCAGTTCTTCAATTTCTTCGTACCAGGCTTTCCATTTATAACTAAGATCAGGTGGCAGTTCATCGTCCCAATCAATTTTGGCAGACCAGATTTCCTGAATCAGACACTTTATTCTTATAGTGAAAGGGCCATAAAATCCGACAGGATCAAAAATACGGCCTGCGGTTTGCAATAGAAAACGTTTTGAGTTGATTGAAGAGGAAATAAAATTTGTCAAGTGCTGAGTGTCAAAATAAAAATTATCATTATCCGTATCCCAGTTAATTCCTAACACTTTGATCGGGACAACTTCAGGAGATTCTTGCATCGAAAATTCTTTGCGATGCCAAATATCTTTGAGTTCTTTGGAATTAGTATGCCACTTATGTAGTGACATGCTAGCTTCATTAAAAATGTTCACAATTTCTAAACTTGTTTTCAGGGCTTGTTCTAAATTTTGGTGACCAGCAATAATGTCATCAACATACAGGTAGTTGTTTAAGAGTTCTACTGTTTCAGGATATATTTCTGAATATTTTTTAAGGTGATGCTTAATAGTAGCAGCTAGGAGAAAGGGACTAGATTTTACTCCAAACAAAACTCTTGTAAATCTAAAGGTTTTCAAACTTTCATTGTTATCACCGGGATCATCTTTCCAAAAGAATCGTGTAACGTCCCTGTCTTCTTCATTTAACTCTATCTGTAAGAATGCTTGTGTAATGTCCGCTGTAAAGGCTATCGAATTTTGTCTAAATTTTATCAATAAATCAAAAATATCAGGATATAGGTTCGGACCAGTATATAAACAGTCATTTAGAGAGAGTGTTTTTGGTTTATGGGCTGAAGCATCATAAACTATTCTTAGTTTGCTTGTTGCTCTATCATTTCTGATGACTGCTCTATGAGGTAAATAAAATAGGGTTTTATCATTTTGATTGTCTTCTTGAGCTGGTTCAATAATATGTTTTAACTCGTAATTCTTTAAAACCTCTGTGTATTGAACAAACAAAGAGTTATCAATTTTAAATTTGTTACTCAATTTCTTAAATCTTTCAAGTGCTATATCCCTATTATCTTCCATTAAATGTTTTGAATTCGGTTTCCAAGGTAATTTTACTTGGTATCTGCAGTTCTTATATCTGATATCAGATTCGAAAGATTTCATAATTTCTAAATCAACAGTTTTGTCGTTTTGAGTATCACTTTCCAAACCCAAGTTTTCTAGCTTCCAAAACTGTTGTAACTGATCTGATATCAAGTTTTCATTTACAATTACTTTCATAGTTAATAATTCACTATGATCATTATTTACTTTACCCTGCAAACACCACCCAAATAAAGATTCAGTGGCTACTACATTTCTTGAAATTCTTTTAATTTTACCAGTAATTATAGAATAGTAGAAATCTACCCCTATGAGAATATCAATTTTGTCACTTTTTCTACAACAATCTGCTAATTGTAAATTTTGTAAAATTTTATTTTTCTTAGCAAAGTTCAAATCTGGAGGAGAGATAACAGTATTGGATATATTTTCAGTTTCAAGAAGCTCAATATATATATTAAGATTAGGATCGTTTACATTTTCTAGTTTTGCTCTAACAACATTAAAGGTTTTTTCTAACGCACTTTTATCACCAAAGGAATAAACAGAAAGTGATTCTTTTCTAACAATCGGAAGTTCCATTTTAGTAGATACATCTTTAGTTATGAAAGATCTCATTGAGCCATTATCAAAAGGAATTCTGACATTTTCAGATTTATCATTATTTCGGATCAATGCAGAAGCCGTTTGTAATAATATTTTATTAGATCTATTTTCATCAGAATTATATGACGAAACAGCGGAAATAACGCTCGAATCCGACGTTTTCTTTTCAGGTTTTTCATTATCTTTTTTCTGATGGAATGAATAACAAATGGCTTTCGAGTGTTTATTAAAGCAGAAGGCACAGTTTATTTTTTGTTTACAATTTTGAATCCGATGAAACCGACCTAAACATAAAAAACACCACGATTCACGGTTTAAGATCTCTTTTTTCTTTTCTACACTTAAAATTTCGCAATCCACAGATTTATGATTTGTGTTCCCGCAGAACAGACACTGCGATTCGGATGACGCCGCTAATAACTCAACTGTAGACGGCTTGCTCGTTATGGCTGGAGAATGTTTATGTTTGAAGGGCAAATGCTTTTCCAATCGTGAATATTTTTCTCTAGAATTATAATTAACAGAAGCCGCACGTTCTCTACTGAATACTTCGTTCCTCAAAAAGGCTAACAAACCTTTTAAATCCCAATTTTCGTCTTTAATTTTTCGGCTATAATCAAGAACGAATTCATTAGGAAGTAATTTCAAAATTAAAGGCATTAAGAGATTTCCGTAGGTATCAGAGTCTATTTTTAATGCTTCAAGATTTCTTATCTGTACTTTGGCGTGATCTAGAAGTTTTCTTAATCCGTTTATATCATTAGGATTTCTAACAGGTGAAGTACTTAAGAGTTGTCCTAAATGCAAATTAATTAAGATGTTCTTTTGACCAAATCTGGAACGTAACAGTTCAAGAGCAGCTTCGTAATTATTTTCGATGAGAGCGAAACCAGAAATAGCTTTGGCGGCTGAGCCACCAAGAAAGCTTTTTAAGTAAATTATTTTTTCTATTTTTGATAAATTCAGATTTTTATCAATTGCATTTTCAAACTGACCTATGAATTCTAACCAATCCGAAGAATCACCATAAAATTTAGAAATCGTTAATTTTGGAAGACGAGTGAATTTGTTACTTTCGTTTTGGGATTCTGTAACGGTTTCATTAGAAATGTCTCTATTTGCATTGTCCGAATTTTCCAACTTATTCAACTCTTTTAACTTTTTCTTTCCTCTAAACTGCCACACTTGAATTTTCTCTTCATATTCCAAAGCGGATGAGATTTCCAAGTTCAAATTCGTCTTCTTCGACTTTTAATTCTCGTTCTATTTCAGCGTCTAAATTGCTCAAGGATTTTGATTTTTCGTTTAACTGGTCTAAAACTTCTTCTAATACATTTACATTTATACTACTATCATCTTTATTCAGTTCGGTTTCAATTTTCTTTAATATCTTGGACACTCCGGTCCTCAATACCTTTCGTTTCGATTTCAGTTTAGCAATAAGATCTTCCATATTATATAAAAATAGAAAATACAGGCTTACCTTGGCTGTCTTCGCATAAAATGATATCCAAAATTAAAAAACACAAACTTCTAAATTGGCCAAAGGTTCCCGGCCGATGCACCATAATGCGAAAGGTGGTTCTAATTCTAAATGAAGTGAAATACTTCAACAATCTACGAAAATAATCATTTTATTTACAAAGCAACTTGGATTGCATCGAAGGTTCACTGCTAACTAACTACGTCGCAAACTAAAAACTAACATTCTTTTTCAGAAGCGAAGCGCCCTCTAACGGCGATACATAAATCATTTGGGGGATTTTTCCACAGCATACTTGAAAATTGGCAAATATTCGGACAGTCGAGTGTAACTTCAAAAAGAGGAGCAGAGGGGGGGGATAGACTGTAGCCGTTCTTTAGATTTTTCCGCTAAATAAATGCTTTTGACATTTTGATATGTGCATCATATAAAACAAACCAATGGAACAGAAAAATATTCTGCTCAGCAAAAACTCTTTTAAGTGTTCATAAACAAATCTCGGACCGAACATCATACCTCTGCAAAATATCGCAAACGTTATTGCACAATACGTGCGCCGTAATTCTTCCCTACATGATATTACACAATTGGATTCAACAGCTGCCTATATTGGGAGAATAAAGAACTAAATCAAGGAACTTGGGGTTTTTTTCATTCTAATTTTCAACAGACTGCGTTAAATTTCTGGAATAGAATCATTCTTCGCTTGGGTTGGTAGACCGCAGAACTTTTAGTCCTATTCAATCCAGATTGGAAAGTGACAAAAAAAAAAAAAAAAAAAAGTTGCTTGTTTTACAACGAACTGTAACAGTTTCAATATTCGAGATTTTGTGGAGAAAAGGCAGAACCTCCCAACGTTCGTATTGTATAATGTATTGGCCAGAAAATGAAATTATTTTGACTATTCGATTACTTTCCCTTTATTTACGCCATTCCGAATATTATTAATTAGAAAGCTAATCTGTGTCAAAACACAACCATTTTTGGAAGTTTACTATACTTCAGCAGTTACTGCAACTATGTTATTATAAACATTCATACATATGCTCATAATATAAGCATAACGTTCATAATAAACACGAATATGAACTGACCAAGTGGAACGAGAATGCAAATTATTAAGATCTTAATAGAAATTCAAACGTGTGTAATATGTGGGTGGGAGGAAAAGAATGCCAAATGTATCGGAATTTTCTACTGCTTTCGCAATTCTTTGACCAACAGAATGACGGGCACCTGCCTGTACCAAAGAACAATACATATTCTTTACCTGTACTCTCCGCGCACACCAGAGGTTATGTTAATGCAGAGAAAGGGGGAAAAGCTATTTCCAGGTGTATGATTCACCATCTGACATTCCACATTAGGAAGAAAAGTTGTTTATTTAGTTTCGCTTTGGTACGGGGAATAATTGCGCGTTCATTTAAAAAATAAGGGCTTTAAAGAAAAAGTAAGCACCTATAAGGGCCTTTATATTTTATTTTCGAACATAAGGACTTATAATCACTTATAAGGACTGCTACGAACCCTGTGGAATTGAAATTTTGCAAGGAGTCATGGGTCTCAAGCGATTCAGAAACCTGTGTGGTGCTATTAGATTCGATGATAAAGGCACAAGGTATGTGCGAAGAAAAACTGATAAGCTTGCTTCTCTAAGAGAATTTTTTTAATCTTTCAATCAGAACTGTCAAAACTTTTATACACCAGGTGATGAACTCACAATCGACGAGAAGTTGGAACCCTTTCGCGGGAGGTGCTCTTTTATTCAGTTCATCCCCAACAAGCCCGCAAAGTATAGTCTGAAAATTTTTGCAGTTGTTGACTCACGAACGTTTTATACATTGAAGCTTGAACTTTAATGTGGTAATCAAACCCCAGGACCTTAAGAGGCTCCTAATTCAAGTATTGACATTGTCAAAAGGCTAATTGGTGCATACGAAGGTTCCAACCGTAACCTGACGACCGATAATTGGTATGCAAGCTACCCGCTAGCTCAATATCTTCTTACCAAAGGTATAACACTTGTGGGCACGCTGAAAAAAAAATAAAAAGGAAATTCCAAATGAATTCCAGCCTTCAAAAGCCAGAGAAGTCGGCAGTTCACTGTTTGGTTTTCAAAAGGATATGACAATTGTTTCATATTCAACGAAAAAAAGAAGTGTGTAATACTGCTCAGTACTTTACACGATGATGACAAAATTGACCAGGAAACGAATAAACCTCAAATAATCTTCAATTATAACAAATATAAAGGCGGAGTTGATACCGTAGACTAACTTTGTAGTAATTTCACTGTCGCCCGAAAAACCAAGAGGTGGACAATGGCAATATTTATTGCACTACTCAACGTAGTGGGCATAAATTTGCAAGTGCTCTTGAACCTCTCCAAACCTGATGCAACCATCAAGTTTAGAAGATATTTTTTGAAAAATCTACTACATCTTTGTTGAAACCACATCTTCAGAATCGTCTGAAAATGCCATTTCTCCTGTCGCATTCCAAAGCTATTATTAGAAGGCTGGTAACAACAGAAGCGGACAAGACGGCCGAAAGGGACAAGGAACCACCTGCAAAAAAGATCAAGGGACGCTGCGCTGAGTACGGTAGAATGAAGAATAACTACACTACCATAAAATGTTTCGAGTGTTCTAAGTTTACCTGCAAAAATCATCTGGGCAAGACAGTACAATTTTGCAAACCCTGCTGCAGTGAACAGGGACAATCGGAAGAGGATTAAAATAGCAAAAGGTTTTCAAATTTCTCATTTGTGAAATTTATTACTTACCGAACTTTTCTTTACGGAATATTTATAATTTGTAATTTTGATTTATGTTCTTATAATTTTCATACAGAAAATAATGCAGAATACTATTTAACTTTAAATTACATTTCCAGTGCATCCACTTTTTGAATTAATTAAAAATTCGTAGTTTCCATCTTTACTGCTTTTTTTCTGTTATTCTTTTTCTTATATCATTTTTACTATGACGAATTACCTTATTAATGCCATGTATGAGATTAAATAGTTTCAAACATGAAGCAGAGGCTCGAAAAATGACCTGGCATACTTCATACGCCGTCCCTCTAAGATTGTACCATATGCCAGCCCCTCCAACTGAGGGACATGACCACCTTTATTTAATATGAGTTTTTGGTTGCTTTGCATATATTAGCATATAATTTAAAATAATTTGCTTTCTTGCCTTCTTTAATGATGTAAATATCTTTATGAATGGAAGTTTATGAAAACAAGGACTAAAGTAATTATACAAATTTAGCTAGTAAATTCTATTTAACCCTCTAAGCGCCACGACCAGCTTTACCCAGTCATGAGATTTTCTGTCACTTGTTATATATTAGCTTATAATTTAAGATATTTTGCTTTCTTTCATTAATAATATGAATGTCATCTTGATGAATGTAAGTTTATGGAAATAGAGAGTAAAATAGGTAAATATACATATTTAGCTAATAAAGGCTCTTTAAATACAGGTCTTCATGACAGATCCAAAAACCTGGGCTGCTCGTAATGCTAAATACAGGGCTTCGTGAGCAGGTTCAAAAAGGCCTTGTCATTCAGAGGGTTAATTGGATGTAATGGAACAGCAGTTACAGTATTTCATTCATTGAAACTCTAATCATAAATTTACAAATGCCATAATGGATCAAAAGAAACATGAATGTAATTCAAAATTATCTATACAAATGTAATTTGTAAAATAATTTCAATTATTCTGTTTCAATATTTTATTCTTGATGCATTATGCCTCAATTTTTAAGATGCAGAATATCTGATTGGAACAGTTTTTATTTCATTTTTGCTATCAACGACTCTCGGAATATGCAGTTCATAAAATGCAGGGATATTGGCTATTTTGATTCCAATTTAATATAATGTTTTCTTTTTACTAAAATTATTTTAACCTTCTTACACAACTTTTTTGTATTATTCTATGCATTTAATATTCATAAATTATAATCTATTGATAATGGCTAATATATTTTTTTAAAAATTTTTTTTATAGATTTCACATGAAACATCAGGACCCACAAATCCTTCAGTAGGAGCAGCAGTTCGTAGGTTAATTAAAGATACTCTAGCACTTTAAGATGTGAATAAAAATATGATTTATTGTGTGTATTTTGCTGTTTGTAAATAGGATGCTTTTTCTAAATGTGTTACTTATTTTAAATCATACATTTGTTGACATCTGTAAATGTATAACCTTTTCTTTAGGTTGTAATGGAGTTCCAGTGTGATAATTGTTTCGAACATTACATTATGAATAATCTCACAAGATTGTTTGATAAGTTTATATATTTTATGAATAATAAAGCTACTTGTATTTAGTTTCAGGTTAATATAAATGCCTTTTCACTCTTGATAATGACAGTTTGAGATATCTAAAAAGCTTATTAATTTTTGGTAAATGTTGGTAAAAAATTCTGGATGTTTTAATTAATCAAATTTTGGAACATCTGAAGTGTTCTTTTCATATTTATTTCAATTTTAAGTGCCTAATAAAACCTTTTCCTCATGCTTTAATATCTGTAGTGTTGAAAATATTTGTATAATAATAACAGTATCAATATAATTAAATGAATTATGAAATTCTAGGATATCAAATAATTAATTATATTGTAGTAGGGAATTTACAAAAAATTGAAGCACTTAAATATATTAAAATCATATGTGTAGTTAGTGCAATTAAAATTTGCAGTACTTATCAAAAATAAGATTTAAAAAAATCATTAATTATAATGGGTAATAAAAAATGTAGTTTTATAAATAGATATTAGCTTAATATTAAGTTCATGTAATATTGCAGGCCTGTTTTCATATGTATTATGCAGTTGAATTCTTTTATTAAATTTTATATTCCAGAATATGATTCAATGTTCTTAAATGTTAAGCATTAATAGAATCTCAATATCAGTTATTTAGTGACCTAGTGAAAATTTACATAATAAGCCATGTTGTCAATGAAATGATAAATTAAATATAATAGCAAAATTAATAACCATTATATCAGAGTGATCTATGTTTGGGATACACAGATCTGTTGTTATCATTTTTGCATAAAAGATTAAAGTAGCCTAAAAACTTGCACTGTTGCAAAAATCTGAATTGATTATTTATATTATTAGCAGCATAGCTTTCATCAAATTTCTAAGATGCTTTTTTGGCTTTCTTCATGTGCTTACTGTTAATCATGAGAACTACTCTCAGCAGTATATTTACAATAAGGCAGTCACTACAATAACAGACCTTATACATTTCAAATAAGCATGGGTCAGATGTTTTGTTATTGGCAAATATTGCCCATAGGAAAAATAAAGCAATTTTTAACAAATATATTTTTAATAAAAATACATAAAGCAAAAAGCATGTATTACCATCTCATCATTAAATGCATCAAGAAGGTAAACTTAAATGTATTTTTTCAAGACACTCCTATAAAAAATGAGTTAGGGCTTGTTTCTGTGGCCACAGATAGCTGCAGACATTCTGCTGAGAAGTGTTCTTGTGGTAAGACAGTATACTGGAATAGGAAAAGCAATGCAGGTACAATTTACATGACAAAACTATGTGTATGACAAAAGTAATTTATGCTGCTATTTTAAAATGATGGTCTTATTCGCACAAAATTGCATACTGGCTCATAAATAATTAACTTTAAAAAATTTTCTCTGTGTATGTAAATGCTGAAATGATATGTATAGTCTAGTATTAAGGATTCTGACAACTGTACCATTTCTTATCTTAATCACCGTGTCTAGTCCTTTTTTATATGAATTTTCTTTGCATGCTTATATTTCACATCTGCTATTAGAATACCCCCTCTGATAGGCAGTATAATTAAAAAAAAAAAAAAAAAAAGTACTAAAATAAATATTTTTCAGCGTTTTATGTATTATATCATTTTACCCTTTAGATCCAATTTTCTGTATTACCTTCTTTATAACAAATTTTGAAAGCATTGAGAAATCTTTGTTCAAAAGACAAAATAATATTTATTCATGCCATTTGATAACTAGAAAGTTATAAAAATGTCATAAAATAATAAAAAAAGTACACAAATCATGTCTTGTTCTATAGCAAAAAATTGTCAAATGAAATTAAATTTCCAGAAATAGTGCTCTCATCTATCGATTATTAGTTGTGCATTTAAAATGGTTATGGGCCTGATAAAAACAAATACAGTAGAACTCATTATCAATTGGGATCAGCCTCCTCCCATTCAGATAATTGGATTTTTGTTCAAAGAAAATGTCTAACGTAGACTTTAATTAATTACTGTATATTAAAAATTGGAAAAAAACTTAAAGAAAAAGTGGTTTTAATTTATTAAAATGAAAAGGCAACACTTTTACTTACATGTTATATATGTACTGTACAGTACTTACAAGTGCTGAAATTCATTGCTTGCTGAATATTTCGGTCAAAGTAAGCTGTTTGACTGTCTTCATCCATTTTCGAGCAGTCAAGTTGCGCATCCGCTTGATAGCGAGAAGTTGCATTGTGGTCACACTCGTGCTGATGCTCCATCCACTTCAACGCAGTTTCAAGGTCGGCAAACCTTTCACTAACTTCACTGATGGTCCTGTGTCTGCTTCAACTTCGAAATTAAGGTTTTCTTCTTCTTCAACACTTTCAATAAGTTCATTATCATTTAGAATTTGAAATCCAGGGTCTGACGAATCACACATCATCCATTCTGCTGTATCCTCAGCATTAACTTCTGATCATCCAGGAATTTTCAAAAGAATGTTTCTTAATTCCTCAAGTGACATGTCCTCATATTCTCATGTTTCTTCCCTTTCCTTTTCTTCAGCTTCTTTTCCTTTTTCTCCTTTTCTTTCTCTTCTTCAGTTGATTCTAAAAAATTTTGAACTGAGTCGGATAGTCAGATAATGGGAGTTGTACTGTAATGAATTTTTATTACATAAATTTTTGCTGATTCATATCATAAAAAGCAGGCTCAGAAGATGCATCAATATTAAAATCACTACCTATATATAAGCTGGGTGCAACAGTTAACAGGTTAATGATTGAACTAATCGTCATATTTCTGTCTTTGCATTATCAGATAAGTGTAAAAATATACTTCCAAATGAAATTAACTCTGTATGACTAACATAATTTATTTATGTTTATAAATATATCATAGATTTTTGATTTTACCATATTATTAGGCTTACCACATTCCTTTAAATAAAACAAGCTACACCAGTTTTTGTAAGCACTTTGAAGATGTGTTATTGTATCTAGGTATAAATGAAATCCTATCTCATAAAGTTAAGAACCATGATTAATTGTCGATAGATGATGCATAAACCTTTTATTTATAAAAGTGTTTTGCTCATCACCCTAAAAAAGTGAATAATTAAAAAAATTATTTTATCCTTACTTCTTACATATGGAACAAACATTATATAGCACCATAAGAGTGGCTTCCTAGATCCTATAATAGGTTAATAGCAAAATTTCAACCTGTCTTTTGCACACAGTTAATCTGTGCATCCAAATTAAAACAGAATGGTGATGTTGAAATTATGCTATAGCATACAGATTGCAATACTCTACACATTTTTCTTTTTAAAGTTTTATTCACAAAGTAATATGCTTTGGTAAAATTAATGCTTCCTGTGATCAGTTTTATCAAAGGAAAGAACATCCACATCAGGTTTCAGTCTTCAAGGTTTATTCAATTCCATCGAACATTAAATTGATGGTGCCAGATCCCAGAAGAAATATACACCATGAAGCATTAATGACCTCTCCTAGCAAATAAAATATATTTCCAGAAAAAATTTCTCATGTACTTTATTATGTTAAAATTGTACATTTTTTTTCTTAACTACATTTTACATTAACCCATTCTCCCCAAAAGAAGCAGAAACAAATATCAGAAGTTTTAAAATTGAAATATAGAGTAAGATATTTTTATTTAAGGGGAAAAAATTCCATATTTTTTACATTTACATTACATTAAATTTTACATTTAAAAACTCATTTTTGAGTTAAGATTTATGATTGCATATTATTTTTTTTTTCTGTTCATGTATCAACTTAGATAGGCTACAAAAGTGCAAATGTGGTCTACATCTTAAAAAATTTATCCATTTCTTTCGGAAGATAAGGCTATTATATGACTTTCAAGAAATCTGTACTTTAGCAGAAGCTGTATCTATTGTTCAACTTATATTTCTTTTATTGTTTTGCTGAAAGATCTATGTAAACTATTGTTATGAATTTTATAGGTATACAGTTTAATTGTTGTATTTCTTTTGTATAATGTAATATGAAAAATCTAAAGAAGCGAAGCTTGCCAGAAAAGTAAGAATACAGGGCAAGTCTTTTTAATATTGAGTAAATGTCTATCTTGCTAAATTGGTTAGATATCTGCAAGCTGGTGATGGTTTTGGCAACTAATTTTTATCACCAAACTTGGCGACATTTTGGTCCATTGCCTATGTAACCATTGCCTATGTATGGGTATTATAATTGAGTAACTGTAATTGATGCTATAAATACTTGTAAACATATCTGGCTCTCATATGCTTTCCAGTAATTTTGAGAAATACTACAGATTTTCATGGTGGTTGGGGAGAAACTAGATCAGAGATTGAGCATCAGTTTCCTAGTAGTTGTTAGTTAAGAGCCACAGTATTGAGATATCTGTGACAGCTTCGCATTTAACGCTGTTAGTAGTTGAACTGTAACTACTCATTGAACTCTGTGATACTCTGAAGAACTGTACAAGTATTTTTGTAGAAAGTTCCAGAACTCTTAAGTTTTCTTTTGATAATTTTATCAACAGTTTTGTATGCATTCAATCTTTACGAATACAACAATGTTTGGTGTCAGAAGTGGGACTAAATGCCGGTGATAAGAGCAATGAAGAAGCAATTAAGACAGCTGCCATCAGCTGTCCTAATTGCATTCAATGAAGAGAAGAATCTGTTAAAGAGGCGAAGAAAAGATGAAATGGGCCATCAAGTCCATTAAAGAAATGAAAGCTGGCCAGGGAGAGATGAAAGAGGCTGTTAAGTCAGTTCAAGGAAAGTTTGAAGCAGGTCAGTACCATAATAGAAAACAAATTTGAAGCTATGGAAGGAAGAATAGATATAATTGAAAACAAAGTTGGAGAAACTGAAGAGTTTCTTTTGTCAAGGAACAAATTGAAGAGAGAGTTTCTGCTGTCACCAAAGAACTTGATACCTTAAAGAAATTCATAGCGACAGCAAGAAGCAATTCTGATAGTTTTAAAATTTTTGCCCATGCCGTCTCGTCTCTCTCTAAAGCTATCCACATATGATGGTAAGATCTGGCAAGTTTATTAGTATAAATTTTCTGTAGTGGCAGATGCAAATGAATAGGATTCCCAAATTTAGGCATGTCATTCTACCACTCCAGTGAGAGCAGACACAGCAGATATCCTTCAAGACCCAAACAGCAGATGCTGACTGAAACTCTGTCACTTTGGACAGAAGTGTCTTAAAACACTATAGTTACACTATAGTCTTAAACACTTCAGTTAAAATCCCACCAACAGAAACATTCCAGGAGCTCGCCACAGATATTGAAAGGCGCTCTCATTTCGACTTGGAAAACCTGTCCCTGTAGTACTTCATCGATGCTATCTGATATTCTGAGATACAGAAAGCCTTGTGAATGGTAGATGTCAAGGATTTAAAGAGCTCTTTAAAGTTTTTTTAGTGTATGCGATGAAATTTGAAACAGCCGAGAGAGCAACTTATAGAGACCTTCACCCAATAAGAACTGCTCATGTTCAAGAGCCAGTAGATCAACTGACGACTGCTTGTCTAGACAATTACTGTGGTCCTGAATGCCATGTATGAAGGAACTGTAGAACACATCAAGGCATGGAAGCTAAAAGGAGGGAATCTAATTAGTGGCTATCTCATGGTATGGAACTTGACAGATAATGAGAAGCCCCGTTTTAAAGCAGTTCAGATTTCTGCAGCAAGTGGGAGCAGTAATGGACTTTTCATCATGGGACATATCAATGGATTTCCTTGCAATATGACCATCGATACTGGAGTCAATGATATCATCTGGAAAGGTTTAGCACAATAGTTGGAAGGTAAACTCATTTGAAAACCACCCTGCATTACCTTTCAGATTGTGTCTGGTGATAAAATCAAAACTTGAAAAGTGAAACATTAATATCATGTTTGGGAATGCCACCTGCCATCACACACAGCTCATGCAGCAATTATTATCTACTCTTGCATACTTTGATTAGGCTTTCTATGAAAATATAATTTTTCTGACTTAAAAAGTAACAAACTGCATTTCACCTCTGATGACATAGCCTTGTTCAGTATTAATAATAAAAGAGTTAAATCTGTCCTTGAAATCACAGCTCAAGACAATATCACAATACCAACAAGAACATAATTTTTACTTCCTGGATCTATAGCCAAAAATAGAAATTTTTTTCAGTGTAATGGAATATCTCAAGAACTGTAACACCCCATATGCAGTACTAGTAGCCTTGGCTCTCGTCAACTTATCGAGGACAGTTATCCCAGTGAGAGTTGCTAATAAGAATCATAAACCGAAAATCATTACGAAAGGTAAAGTGGTTGCAGCATGTACTCCAGCGACCAGCATTAAACAAAAATAGTAACTTTCCAGAATCCATTTCTTCAGACAGCATTACATTGGAGGATGCACTATTAAGAGGCGAAGAGAGGAGTGCTGCCAAACATGTCATTCAAGAATTTCAAGATGTTTTCTCTCACTCATCTTCTGATGTGGATTGAACCAGTAGGACACAGCATCATACTGATCATCCACAAATCAAATATCCAAGACGTCTCTCAATTACTAAACAGAAAGAGGTAGGAAAACTTCTAAAGGGCATGCGAGAAAGCGATGTTATCGAACCTTCAGCAAGTCCTTGGGCCTCTCCCATCATCCTGGTAGGAAAGAAAGAGGGTTTAACTAGATTTTAGTATCACCAGTTGAACAAGGCTATGAAGGAAGTTTTCTCTCACTCATCTTCTGATGTGGATTGAACCAGTAGGACACAGCATCATACTGATCATCCACAAATCAAATATCCAAGACGTCTCTCAATTACTAAACAGAAAGAGGTAGGGAAACTTCTAAAGGGCATGCGAGAAAGCGATGTTATCGAACCTTCAGCAAGTCCTTGGGCCTCTCCCATCATCCTGGTAGGAAAGAAAGAGGGTTCAACTAGATTTTAGTATCACCAGTTGAACGAAGTTATGAAGGAAGTCAGGTATCCTCTCCCTAGAACTGATGACATTCTGGACACTTTCTGGAAGCAAGTGGTTTTCCATGCTTGGTTTAAAGAGAAGATATTGGCAGATAGAGATATATCTTGATGATTAAGAAAAGACGGCATTTACTACCTAACAAAGACTGTGGCATTTCAAGGTAATGCTGTTAGGACTATGTAATGTGCTGGCAACATTCGAATGCTTCATGAAAACTGTTTCGAAAGGTCTTTCCTACAAAGCCTGTCTGATATACCTGGATAACATCATTGTTGGGAAGAGTTTTGAAGAGCATCTAGAAAATCTTAGAAAGGTGCTTCAGAAACATAAGGAAGCCAATATAAAGTTAAGTCTCGGTAAATGTAAATTATTCAGACAGGAAGTTACTTCCTTCGGACTTGCCATCTTTGCTGAATGTGTGTGTACGGACAGCAGTTAAAGACTGGAGATGCCCCCAAAATATCCATCAGCTGAGAAGTTTCATAGGGCTTTGCACTTACTACAGGAGATTTGAAGGACTTTTCTTTCATTGCAAGACCTCTTCACAAGCTGACAGAAAGCAAGCAAAAGTTTTTGTGGATAAAAGAATGTGAGTGTACATTTAACAAACTGAAAGAGATTTTAATATCTGCTACAATCATGACGTATCCTGAGCTTGACAAGCCTTTTTCTTTGACATGGATGCAAGCAATGAGAGTGTTGGTGCTGTTTTTATCCCAAGAAATAAATGGTTAAGAATGTGTCATGGCATACTGGAGCAAGTGTCTATCTAAACCAGAGAGGAATTACTGTGTCACAAGGAAAGAGTTGCGTGCTATAGTTACAGCTGTAGAACATTTTCATCACTATCTTTACGACAGAAAATTCCTTCTCTGCACAGATCATGCATTGCTGACCTGGCTCTTAAATGTCAAGAATCCTGACGACCAAATAGCCAGGTGGATACAGATACTCCAGGAATATAGCACAACTATCCATGATCATATGGAAACTTCGATGTCTAGAAGACCCTAACCAGAAAAAGCTGCTGATATTGTGAGTCGAAGCAAAATATGAACTGCTTAATCCGGTTGCATGACAAATTACAATTTCAACATTGGCTGATTGAGACCAGTGGAGCGTCGAAGGCAGGAAAGACCAGTTGGAAGACAGACACATTAAACCCATAATCAATTGACTTAATGGAGTCTTCAAAAGGAAACCTACATGGCAGGACATATCGATCTATACTCCTATGCCAAAACAAGATTGGGTTCTCTGGGACTCGCTCCATATTCGATATAGCATCTTGTATCGGAAGTTCCGAATTGGATGATGGAAAGGTGTTCTGATGACTGCTGATACTTTCAAGATCCTGAAATGTCCTTAAACTATATAGCAGTCTAACAGGAGGCTACTTTGGAATAATGAAGACACTGCATAGAGTTCAAGAAGGTTTCTATGGAGTAATGCAAGGGTTGACGTGCAGAAGTGATGTCAATCATGCAATGCTTTTGAGGGTCAGAAAAGACTGAAAAAATGCAGCTGAGTGAAGTTACAATGTAGAAGCATCTTTTGAACGCATTGCCTTGTATATTCTGCCATGAACTACAGATACATCCTCATTGTCACCGATTACTTCACGAAGTGGCTCCTCCCTGATCAAGAGGTTGTCACGATAGTAGAGTTATAGTGGAAGACTGAAGATTTAAATTTTATTTAATATAGTATATATAATTAAATTTTTTGTGCTAGAAATGGATGATTCTTATTGTGACAGTAGTGACTGTAGAAGTTTTATCCTTAAACCCTTATCACATACGATATTTGTTGCCGGAACAAAACGTTTGCAGCAACAGTTCTGAGAAACGCGCTTTGGCGAAATAGGGTTACCATCTTCACTTGGTAAACAGGCTGAAAGCCAAACAAGAATCAGTTATCGCTCAGATTGGCGAAAGTGACATTCACTTCTTCGTTTTGTTTCGTATCACTCACGTGCTTTTCGTTTTAAACTTTATTGTTAGTAATGGAAGATAATAGAAAAGTGATTGCTATCAAGTTAATCACTTTGATCTCCACTCTGGCACTTCAAGTAACAGATAAACACACTTCTGGTTATAGTAATCAATTACATCAGTAATAGCCAAATTCTGTATACACTAAAAATAGTTTAAAACGTGTGCTGGATAAATAGGTGATAATCAGTTGTGCACTGTTTTAAGTAATCAAATGTTATAAATGCACAGCTGTTACATTTCTTATTATTTATTAGTCACGTTTTTATTACGTAGATCATACCTATGATATAATTATGAATTAACCCAATAACAAAATGTGTACACTCTTTAGTACTCAAATACTCATCAATTATTTTTCAACTGATTATTACATACCCATAATAATTTGCAAAGAACTGATAATCCATTCAAACAAACAAAACAAAAAAAAAAAAAAAAAAAAAGGAGGGGATAAAAAAGACCTTTTATGACAAAAGTCTATATGGCTGATATTTACATCCTCACAGCCAGCAGATACCATTCAGCAAAATGAAGATCAAAAAGCATATGAATACATGAGCAATCAAACATGTGCGAGTTGTTTACTGTCCCATAGAACACTCGGTAATACACCTAAAACACATTAATTATACCAACTCTAGAAATTAGGTGGTGCACATCATGAGTTTGTTTTATGTGATTACGGCAAAGCCTCGAGGGATATCTGCCTAACAAGAGGGATCCCTTTGTTGAAGATTTTTTAAAACTGGCTCGTATACCAGTTACAAATGGGCCAAACCAAGGAAACGTCATGTAGCCAGCTCGTTTGCGGCATTCTAACCTGAGACAGAACTACCAGTGTTCAACGACGCTTCGGCCACTAGTAGGCCCGCGCACTTAATTGGAAAGTGCAATTCATTATGTAAACAGACATAAAGGTGATAATCAGTTGTGCACTGTTTTAAATAATCAAATGTTATAAATGCACAGCTGTTACATTTCTTATTATTTATTAGTCACATTTTTATTACGTAGATCATACTTATGATATAATTATTAATTAACCAAATAACAAAATGTGCACACTCTTTAGTACTCAAATACTCATCAATTATTTTTCAACTGATTATTACATACCCATAATAATTTGCAAAGAACTGATAACTATAGTTGCTGCAAATTACATAATCGTTATCTGAATTAAAAGCAACTTCAAATAAACTTCTTGGCAATGTTCATTTTTGTATTCATACATACATATATATATATACACATCTAATAAGTCATATATTTACATACAGATAGAGAGATGCGATGGTTTAAAAGTTAATATATTTTTATTAGTATTAATGTAATGAATAAGATTTATATTAATGAATGTATATACAAATGTTTTTCATTATGCATAATAATAAATCCATAAATTTCCAATGTTTCAATATGTAGCATTTACAATAAAAGTATAGTTTCTAATGTATTTATAATTCGAAAAGTATTTCATTAATAACATGAAAATAATAGACAAATTTAATGAGTATTCTCATTATTACATAAGCTATGCTTTTCTTTTTTTATGCATCTTTTACGCTGTTTAAAATGTGTCACTGATTATGCAATTAACAATTTAAAAGACAAGTAATTAGGAGAAAAGCCGTGCATATACAAACAGATTTAAAAAAATTATTCAACTTAAATTTAAGAAATAAAATTCTTTTATATAACAGTGATAATACACGATCAGCATGAAATATGACAAATTTGGTGACTAACAATTTGTAAACAAATCCGAATTGCAAGAACGTCGTAAAATACCGTCAACTCTGAAATTTCCACAATTATATATTTAATGAATATATACACTTTTAAAAAACGACTCAGGCAGTTGTATTACAACAAAACAGCAATAATTAAATCGGCCTCTATTTCCAATGTCCATCACTTCACAGTGAGAGCCATCGCCATATTGAAAGTTACCCGTGATCCTTCAGAAGCAGAACTTTCGTCTGATTGGTTTAACGTTCGAGGAACACGTCTCCAGCTGGAACAGTTTCGGACAAATTTTAAAATGTTGCTCGTAGACGGGACAGGTTCCTCCTAGCTAGATGAAACATTTCTCGGAAGCCTGCCGCTTAAAGCCGTGCTACTAGAATCTCGTTTCTCGGAATTGTCCTGGGTAAGCGCGTGCGTCCATAGAAGTGATAGGGCCATTAGTATCTATGAAACAACAAAACAGGAATTTTTTTTTTTTTTTTTTTGTTACTCCATGTGAATGAGTTGATCCTATGGAATTCTATAATATTTTATAATTTTTGATGATGTCAGTTATATAGATGGTAGTTTTGGAAAGTAATATCTTTTATACTGATCATATGAATGAAATGGCTTGTATCTATTTTTAGGTAGAAAATATTGAAGCAGTTTTTTCTGATAAAATATGGTATTGTGTGAAACTAATATTATGCTTAACTAGTATTTTGTCAGCAGGCTTGCAACCATTTTTATGAAGAAAATATGTCAAACTATTCAAAATTAATTTAATGCTCATTCTGATTTGAATGAAATATTAAAAGGAGTAATGGTAATTTTTATTTATCTTTCAGTCTATTTTATGTTTGGCTACCAAGTAATTTTTATGATGTATTATATAAAAATGCAATTCTCTTGCAATTTCTAAATTAAAAAAACAACAATTTTTAAGAATTTAAAAAAATTATTGAGTTAAAGTGGTTAAAAAATTAAAATTTAAAGGAAGATTATAAATAAATGAAAAAGTCTACAAAATCAGCTTCTAAAACTTGGTTTGAATGAATCATAAGGAAAAAATAATAGATAAAGATAGAAATATGCCACAGAATTAAAAATTTGGAAACCTTTCTGAAAATTTTCTTGGAAGTGATTTTATTATTCACTACTGAACAATTTGTGATTATGATTAATTATAAATGTGCAGCAAAATTAGAATACAGTATCTAGATAGAATTGTACATATTTATACATCTAAAAATATGTTTATGTTTTATTTATTCTTTTAAATTTTATTATTTTTTTAATATGGATTTATATGCTATCTTGAAATCAGGATTCCTTATCTAAAAACGCTTTACAACATCTTGCACACTGTTGATAGACTTCTTCAAACCCTTCATCATCATCATCCTGTAAAAAAACAAATTTTTTATAACAAAAAGCATGTAAAATTTATCCCTCTCCATCACCAAGCGTACGTTTTTTGATAATTCATAAAATCACTGGATTATGGAAGACATAAGTATTAAGTACATTACAGATAATAATAGAATGTTTTAACTTGAAAAATTTAAGTAATTTTTGACTGAATTGTAAAAAAGCAGAGATTTCAGATTACATTTTGCTACACTTTTTGACCAAGCTTTAATGATATGTAATGCATTTCTTAATTTAAATGCAAATAATCACTAGCATAAAAAGTGATACATTCCTCCACATTTGCTTATTCTTTAGGTAATGAACCTTTTCTTTGCTAGTTAATCAGACCTAACAAATCACAAGAGGATTATCTACCAAGAGGAGAGATGCTTTCAGGGAGACTTTCTTAGAGAAACTGGTTCCTATTTGTGTTACATTAAGAGAAATTTCTCATGCAGCCAGTTCATTTCACTGGGATTTGAACTCGCATTGAACTTCTAGTGTTCAACAATCTTACTTAGCCATTGGTTGGTATAATGAACTTGAATGTACAAAAATGTGATTCATGTAAAGTATGTATAAGCTAATTCTGTTTTTAAAGTCTCCCATATACAACAGTCTTTTTTCCGAGGCAGATAACCCTGCTGTATTTAAATCATAATATATATGGATTTTATGTTTATTTAAAAATTCATGAATAGTGAACTGGTAAATTATTTAATTCTATGACTCAGCACGTTTGAGATAATACGTTTAACAAATGATTAGGAGCCAAAAACATGCACCTACATTATATTTGCGAAGGTGATGTTACACTACATAGCATTTTATATACAGTTTACATTTGTATAACATATAAATTATCTTAATTATTTAACCATATTTTGAATATTTTTATAATTTCAAGATAAAAATATGGATAGTAAAAAAGGGCATTTTTTAATTTCATATTTTGAAATAAAAAATTTAAAATAAAATTGAAATAAATTGAATGTAGATAGTACATCAGCAAACTCCAAAAATAATGAAATTAACGTCATTGTAAGTTGCTGAATTTTTTTCCTAATGTTAGCATGCCTGGAATTTTTATAAAATTAGAGAACATTTAATCTTGGTAATATTTCACTATGAAATATAGGTGAGTAATTAAGAAGTTTAATTTTGTTTTAACGCACAATAAAAATTTTAATATCACTTTCCAGCAATATTTTTTTAAACCTAGCAGTATGTCAAAATAAGTAGGAAGATTGAAATTGCATTGAAAATACACGGTACTAACATTAATATTTATAACATACATAGTTATTACAAAAGATGTGTATGGTTTCAATTAGCTATGGAAAAAAGGACAATGAAAATTATAGACATTTCCACTAAAATAGTAACCATGATTGTAGTGAAAATTGCTTTTTGTTTTTCATCAAGCTAGCTTAGATAATTTCAATTTGGAGTGAATTTTAACTGCTTTCACAAAATATCTTAAACCATAAGGTGTAGAATCTGAAGTTTAAGACTTAAACCTCATTGTTGATTTCTTTGGATTTTGTAGAAAGCCTTTGTGGCATTTTAAATTTATTCTCTAGGAATGCAGAGTCATCCAGGACTTATCCCTGTTCATAAATTTGTACAGACCATAAACTTCTATTTAAGAATGTTTTGCTGAATTCTGAAAACAAATGTCTCCTCTGGTACAGAAATTTATCAGCTTTGCCATGTAACAATGACTTTCACACTTTTTTTTTCAAATTATTGGAATTGTAAACCTTTATTGGAAAAACCCTACATACATAGAATTTTTCATTTAAAATGTTAAAACAACGGTCAGTCTAAATTATCGTTTAGTTTTCAGTCACACTGAGTACTCTAAAGAAATTGTTTTTATGCTGATTCTGATTTGAAATCATGTAAAAAAAAAAAAAAAAAAAAAAAAAAAAAGCATATTAATTAAATGTTAAGATGTTAAAAAAATTAAGTAACTGATATCTAATGTGACACACATCCATATATATAATTCCTCGGAAATATTTTTTTCGCAATTTTTGAAGAATTATTCTACGAAATGAATGGGCTATAATTATTCATATAGTTTAATGTATTCACGTAGTGTGATTTTGCTTAATGTACATATTACAGTACAAAGTCCGTAATCCGGACTTGTCGGGACTTCGGCGATTCCGGATTAGAGGTTTTTACGGATTATAGATCATCAATTTAAGTCTGGTAAGCTGGCATGAAGAAATTATACAATAAAAAATATGAAACCGTAATTTATGAAATAAAGAGAAACTATGATCTAAAAGAGTATCACAATTTAAAAAAAAAAACAGCTTAATATTTGTTTACTTTAGTAAACATTTCTTTCAATGTAAGTTGCTTCGTTTTTTGTGCTAATACTTTCTCTTTAATTCTATAAACAGACATAATTTCTTGTTCAGTTACAAAGTTCCACTGTTTAAGTCCTGTAATTGCTGTGTCAAGAATACCAACTAACTTGCCAATCGAAATTTTTTCGTTTTTAATAACGTTCTCCATTACTTTCCTCACTATCGGAAGCGCGCATGTGTAAACTGGCTTTACGCGCACATCAAACGGGCTTTACACGTATGCGTAAGTTTGTGGCTTTGAGGTCCGGATTACGAACTTTGTACTGTAGTTGATGAAACAATTAGCTACATTAAGTGAAATTTTCTTGAATGCAAGGTTGAACAAAGACATGATTTTAAAACTGAATTTTTTACACCACATACAGACAATGCTGCATTACAAAGTCTCACAAAATAGCCTTGTTTTGGAATTATTTTGCTATGAAGCATTATTCTTACATTGCTGCCATTAAGTTATATATTACAAAATCTCTATGTGCAATTCCAGAAAATTTCATACGCAGTTCACATGACAAAGTTGCATTGTGCAACAGTACTTTTATATGGAACTAAAAAAAAAGAAGAAAGATTTGTGGACACAAAACCACCCACCTAATGATGTGTATGAATTCATTTAGAGAGCATTATTTAAGAAATTAAATGAATACAAAATGCTCAAGAAATTAAATTTGCACCTAAATATTGTCTTGGGGGGGGGGAAATACAGACAATATTCTGGATACAATTAACAAAAAATTTCCAGTTAACAGCCAGAATTGAGTTTAACATAGCACGGATAACTAACATGAAATTATAATAATATGTTTTAGGCATTTTTATACATTCATATTATAATAAAGGATTATAATATTACTTACATAATAGGGGTCACGAATTATGCATGGGCCTTCAGGGTCATAATCTCCTAATAATTCTATTTTTGCTGTGCTGTTTTTAGGAGCTAGTCGTTTTAGATCTCTACAGAAAATAAAATGCATATATTAAAAATTATTTTTCCATAAAATAAAAGCTAATAATATCAATTTAAAAGATTTTCTGAAAGCCACACAGAATATTTCCATACAGTATTCTTAGATTTTTCAGTGCCTCTCAAAAACCAAAATATAAATACAATATAGAAAGATAAATATAAATACAATGTAAAAAGAATAATGTATAATGCATGAAAATTCCTAATACATATGTTAGCAATATATAAAATTATTAAAAAATTTCATTAAAATTTTGATACAATTAAATTTATGATACATGATCTAAATCTACATATTATAAAGTGGCGAGATATTTTTGGTTCGAGTGAGGGATATTTAATTGTTGGAAGAAGACTAAAACTCAATAAAATCTTTTATATTGTTAGGGAGATGCAAAGACGGTGAAAATTTTCCAGTTGTGTACTTTGAAAACAATTTTGTACCTTTTCTAAAAATCCTTCAAAGGGAATATTCAAATTATATTTGGTTTATATTATATTTTAATCTCGGCTTTCAATTTTCTCTAACAAAGCCCTGTAATGAAAATATTCTCTCCTATATAAAGAGTATATTTTCAAATATTAGCAAAACTACATGATTCTCTCAACATGCTTGGAACATTAACACTTACTTCATATATTCTATACCAATATTAATCCAATCCTGTAGGGTTTGCCCCCCCTGTTTATATTGTTTTAAATATGAAACCTTATCCAAACATGAACTTATATTTACATTTTTTATTTAAGTCAAAATCACTTTGAAGTATTGAAATAACATTATTACCTGGTATATTTGCTCAAAATTACTAAAATTTTGAAAATTCCCATAATCATTACAATATTACATATATACTTATTACAATATTATACATATCTTAGAAAAGCAGATGTGTAGATACTTAAGATGACATAAGGTGAAGAAAAGCTTTAGCTGAGGTGGTGTTGATTTAACAGTTTTATTTCATAATTACTAGATTCACACATAATCGTTATGGTTGCACTATGCATTTCACAATTTTACACAGCTTTATACCTCTTTAGACAATGGTGATAGTAAAGTTTACCTTTTCATTATCCTGAAAACGATGATCATAACACTTTCACTATACTTTTTAAGAACACTTCTGAATTTTTGAAATCATAACACTTTCCACTTGAAGAACGAAACTAGACTTTCGTTTTTAAACTGCATATTCCATTATCTAGAAAAACTTGATAATTCGTGATAAAAGGTTGATCAAATGCCAGAATGAAGACACCTTCACGATAATGTGATTTTATTTTACACACAAAAATAAAAAAATATTATAAGTGAATTTACATAGTAGGACGTCAGCAGAATATGCCGGTTCACCACACACACTTCCACACCTCTTCTTTCTCAACTTCTGATCTTCATGAAGTTCTTTTACTGCGCTTCTGTGCCAAAGTCCACATTTGGCAAAATTTGTATACTTGGCGGTTCTATCAGTTTTTTTAATCTTACAGTAATAAACGGTAAAGGCAAGAGATGCATGTTGGCTAGCAGCAAGTGAAGTAGAGAAAAAGGGCTGCAGTGGTAATTATAGACTTGATTTCTTTATTTAGATTCAGGATCTATGATTGGATCTGAGTTGTTGCAATGCTGGAGGATTACATAAGGAAGCATGAAACAGAAAATGCAGTACAGAAAAAATATTATAAACAATTTAGAATAGAAATGAGAGATGCACAGTTTTTAAATTAAGGTTTCATTTGGCTTAATCTCTAGTTTTCAGTTTTAAAATATAACCAGCACCACATAAATTCTATCAAACATGACTCTAAATGGTGGCAAGCAGTGCCCTGCTGAAACTTATTTTTACATTTAGCACTGCCTCACAATTGCTCCACAGTTTGGGTATGGCATTAGGTTTCGGGGTCTATAAGTTTATAACTGTGATTCACAGTGAAATGTTCAGCATTTCTTAATTCCTCTTTCTTATATCCTTTTTAGCAGTCTGAAAATATAATGCTGCCATCCGTGATGTTTTCCTGAATGGCAGTAATCAATGTTGTAGCACAACGATCAGGAATGGCAACTAGAAAGCATTCTTTGCTTTCCTGCCATAAACCCCCGAATGCCCGTTTTTCCAGAACATATCCAATGTTGTTTTTACTTTTTGTGAAAAGACTCGTCTATTTCTATGATTTTGTTGGCTCCATCGATTTTATTTCTTTTACCAGGGTTGTCACACTACCTGGAAAAGTCAGGGAATTTCATGTGGTGATCCCACCCCCAAAAAAACGAGTTTTGCACCAACGTTGGAAGAGACCACTTTCTTGGTGAAATGTGTATCACATGAGCGTCATTGGAGCAGCTGGCATATAGCCAATTTTCACAGCTCCAATTAGATTGTCTTTTGGAAAGGCAAAGGAAGTTTCCAGCAGCTTTGCTTTCCAATAACCTCAAAAATCGCATGCGCATGTGCAATGCATGTTGAACTAAACAAAATATTTATTCTCGTATAAAACAAAATTGGTTTAATCCTAGTATATGGTACTATGGAGGTTAGAATCAAAGAATACGTATTGTTAAGAAGGAAAACTCTGCAACAAGAGTGCCTCCATTGCAATGTAGAGGGAAACAGCTGCGCATGTGAGAAATATCTGTCGCCAAAGCTCGAAGCCCGTGTTGAAGTTCAAAGGTCACGTTACCAAGAGTTCATAAAATGAATATCGTTTAAAATTTCTTTAAACTTTAAAAGGAAAAGAAAATATTTTTTCGCACAAGAAAATTAATTAATGGATTACTTATTTTGAAAGGGGCGGACCTACGAAAATCTGTGTTTAAATTATTGCGAAAAATCAAAGAAGAAACGTTTTGTCAAAGAACATTTCTTCTTAACACGAGTTCCTCAATTTCCTGTACACATTACAGAGAGGGAAATTCTGGCTGCCAAATCCCTTGGTGAATTTTCCCTCCACTTTTCAGCGGTGTAATAGCATTACGTCTATGGAACCTTTCCTTCTTTACATAGACATTCTTTGGTTACAATAACCTTCATGTATTCTATTCTAACCTCTACGTACAGTACACATGGGATTTGGCAAAATTGGGATGAGCAGTAAACGGATTATTTTGGTGTCAGCGACAATTTTCTAGATCGTACTAAGGCCTTAGCATATACTAGGATTTTACCAAAAATCTTTTAAACTTTTTTTTTTAATGTATGATACACACGAGATTTGGCGACATTATGATGAGTAGTAAACAGGTCATTTGTTGTTGGCGACCATTTTCAAAATTGTGCCAAGGCCTTACCGTATACTAGAATTTGACCCCAAAATTTTTTAAACCTTTTTTTTTTTTTTTTTTATAATAAATGCCTTATTTGTCATTTTGCAGTAAAATAAAAAAAAATAAAAAAATAAATAAAAAAATAGTAATCAGCCATTTGGGGTAACCATTTAATATAACTATATTCGCTAAAATATCGTTGATTATTCTAATTCAATTTTTAAGTAATTATTTTTATTTTTATGTTATTCGCATCATTTAATGTTGCTTCTTCCCTCTAAATTTATTTATTATTAGTAAATACCGTATTTGATGGCATATAAGACGCTACCTTATTTAGAAGGCCACACACAAGGAAAAAAAATTTTCATTAGTCCGCGCTGTTTTGTAAAAGCCAAATAAAAAATCATTGAATGCAATTACCAAACATATTTTTATTAAGGAAAATTAACAAACAACAAACTATTTTGAACATAATATGTAAATTTCAATAATGAATAAATGAATGGCAAGCAATCAAACATAATACAAAATAAAGCAGAAACAACAAAAAACACAGATTCAAGGAAAACGTTGCCTTTCATGAAATTAGACTTTAATCACTTTCAAAACCATAAAAATCCTTTTCACTATCATCATCATCGAAAACAATAATATCGTCATCACTACTGTTTTCGTCATCACTAGTATCACCTTCTTTGAATAATGCGTCGTCGTCTGTTCAGTCAAGGGCATTACTGATTTCGCATTTCTTAAAGGACTTAACAATTATTTCAGCCTTTACGTCCTCCCAAGATCTTTTTATTCACTCACACACTTGTGAAATAGAAGGCCGCTTCATTCTACCTGAGGATGTGATGTGGTTCTCCTATCCACTTGTTCCATCATTCTCACACTTTTTCCTTAAATGGCTTATTCACCGATACATGTAACAGCTGCAATTGGCTAGTCGGTCCATCAGGAATGACAGCTATCTGGGTTTTTAATTCTCTCGCTTTATTCTTTATGGTTTCAGTTCTATGGGCGCTAAACTGATCCAAAACCAAAAGAGAGGGTTTTCTTAAGAGTCCACCAGGTCGCCTCGCCCATACGTTCTGTAACCACAGTTTCATTCCAACTTCATCCATCCAGCCTTTCAGATGAACATGAACAATTACACCCATTGGAAGTTTTTTCTTTCGGATGAGTTTTTCTTTTGAATATGAAAAGCAGCGGTAGTTTTCTGCCATCAGCACAACATGTTAGAACTATCGTATATCGGGTTTTTTCATGACCTGTGGTTCTTATGGTTATTGATTTAGACCCTTTAATAGTCACAGTCTTGTTGGATTGTACATCAAATGTGAGTGAAATTTCATCCATATTTCCTATTTGACCGAGCTCAAAAGAAGTTTTCTTACGTGCATTTATAACAAACCTATGAAATGCTAGAATTTTTTCTTCATAATCTGCTGGCATTATCTGTGCAATAGTTGTTTTTGTGTGCATTGATAAGCCTTGCCTTTTCATGAACCTGTAGCACGAGCCCTCACACCCTGAAAAGTTTTGATTCCCATGTTTTTCTGCAAATCCTTTGGCCTCATTGATTATCATTTTGGTTGAAACACTTATCCCAGATTTCCTCTTATCTATCACCCACATTTTTACGGCATTTTCAAGTTCAGGCCAAGAAGGAGCTGAGCATCGAAGGTTATGTTTTTGTTTTTTAGCAGTCTTTGGTTGATCTTCCTGCAGTCGCCAAGTAGGTATCATTTTTTCGGTAGGTGGTGGACCAAAATGCCTTGCTGCTGCGCTGTTTCCATGCACTTTGGCGTAGTTTAACACTCCAAGTGTAGTTTAACACACACTATACTGAATTGTATAGCTTAATCTCTTGTTTCCTGTAGTCATATTTTCCAGGGTATTTTTTTAAACAAATAGTTTTGAGCACCGGTAGCGACACATTTATACAGAGTAGCACCGATACCGACACGTGTGTTGGCTGAGTCAAAGTCTATGTAAATAAGGAAAGGCTCCATAGACATAATGTGACCGTCGAACCTGTTCGAACTTCGACATCAGCTTCGAGCTTTGGCACTTTTTGGCGACAAATATTTCATGCATGCGCAAAATATTTATGGCAGATGTAGAAAAAGTTATGCGTGTCTAGACCTTTATCCGGGCTAAAAATAGCATTCAGTATTGAAAGTTAACCTGTGCCCTTCACGTATAAGACACAGGTAACTTTTATGAGACCAAATTTAGGAAAAAAGTGCGTCTTATATGCCGTCAAATACAGTAATACTTTTAAATTTCAAGAAATTTCGTCTGGCATAATCCTGAAATTAATTCTAGCAGTATGATGACATACCCATCATGAAATTTAATGCACAGATTTTTGCTTATGTACGTTGTTAAAAAAATATAAAATACCTGAATTTTTTAAACATATCATTAAATAGATTTCTTTCTTTCATTTAGCTGCAAAATGTCTGCAAAAAAAAGATTTTTTTTAAAATCCAGATTGGGCAAATTCTAATCTCAATCTTCAGTGGAGAAAATAACTATTATAGTTATAATAGTAATGCTTTGGGTTATTATAGTTATAATAGTAATTTCCCTGAAGGAATCTTCCAGCAGCCTCTTCGTTAATGCGTAATTTTCAAATTGTGTAGTCCATCGTACTAAAAAAAAGGCGAAATATGGAAAAAAACTATAATAGTTATAATAGTAATGCTTATACATATATATAACTCATATGAAATTGGCAAATTTTTGTGTTTTCAAGTAATACAGTCAAATACCGAAAATCCGCGTTGCCTCTCAAAACATTCAGTTTATAGGTTTCGGAAACCACAACGCGAAGTACAAAATATCAAAAAAAAAGTACTTAGCGGATAATGACATCATAATTACCGAATAAAATGAGTCATAATGGAAATACCAAATTACTGACATCATGATAAGAGTTTTTCTACTCCAGTCTGCATATAGGTAAGAAAGTAGATGATTCACTTAACTCTTCCTTCAAGTACACAATTCACGTTGTTGTACTTTCTGAGCTTTGTTATTTGATGGCATTGTTTAGTGCTGCTCTTTTTTTTTATCCAGATATTTTGTGGATAAATTAAGAATATTATAAATTTCAGTGCTTTTTAATACCATGACAGATAAGAAATGCACTCATTTTACTGCTTGCAATGTTGAAAAACGTAATCACGTTGCATTGACGGTAATACAAAAAGTGGAAATTCTGCAAAAGATGAAAGGAGGTGCTACTCCTCGGTTTATAGCAGAATCGTATGGAATTGTGACACAGACCGTGCACAATATACAGAAAAATAAAGAAAAGCTGTTAAAATTTTACAGCAATAGTTACTGTAACACCAGAATCCAAAACCGGAAATCTTTACACGAGGCAAAATCCGCAAACCTCGATGCCGTCTCGTACGAGTGGTTCCGGCAGCAGCTCGAGTGACAGGGTACCAATTTCAGGACTGCTCCTGAGAAGAAGGGGAAGCAGATTCATGCTGATTTAAAAATAGAGGGGCCTATATATAATCAATTTATATGTTATAATAATTTAATGCATATAATAATTTAATTAAATTATCTAATATGCCTTATTTATTTTTGCACTTTTAGCCTGAATATTATGATTTATCTTTTCTATCCCGAAATCCGCAAAATCCTAAAATCCGCACAACGTCTGGTCCCGAACTTTGCGGATTTCTGGACTTCTACTGTACTAATTAATTTACCTCTTAGGACAGCTAACGTGCATTATGCAGATAGACTGGAATTTTCTCAAAACACACCTGGAAAAGTCAGGGAATTTCATTCTCCTGTTTAAGTGGCAATCCTGTTTTACGAGACATCAAAGTATTTGCACATATCTACCTTAAGTAGTTATTTCAATCTACTGTCCTATTATAGCTGATTTCTAACTGAAGCTAGCAAAATTAAACTGACATCAATTCCTGACACTACAGATAGATAAAATGAATGGCACCGAGAAAAGAATGACGCGAGCCTTCAAACCATGTTTTGGTTCTCAATCCTTTTTTTTTCCACAGCAAGAACGTATGTAACAACGCCATATAACAGTTTTGTTTGAGTCAAAAGTAAACTTCATCGAATGATTATGAAAGCAAAGTCAATAATTCCTTTGCCCTGAAGGAATCTTCCAGCAGCCTCTTCATCAGTGGGTAATTGTGCAGTCCATCGTACTAAAAAAAAATGGCAAAATATGGCCAAAAAAAAATAATGTGTGATGATATTTCAAACAAAAATTGGAAATCTCAAGCCACAATACTTGGCATGTTGTGGTAGCATTGTTTTCTTCTCATTTTTTCTTCATTTTTAGCTGACAGCACTCTAACAGAATAGTACCTTTTTTATGATAAATATTTCATTAAGGTAAGTGTTGATGTCTAAAATAATATTTCATCATTTTAAAATTTTGATAAAAAATTATCTTAGGCGGGAAATTTTTCATATTCCTAAATGCATAATTACCAGATAAATTTATGAAACATATGATAAAAAGCACAGTGAAAATAAATATGGAACATTACAATATATATTTTTTATGTTTACCAACACTCAACAATAAATAAAGTATAAAATAATAATAAATTACTTTATATTATTTTCATCCATACCAAAGATGAAATCAAATGTTTTGAAATCATCAGCAGTAATTTGTCTTGCTTTATGTTGCATGGGTATAGAATGCTTTTCCATACACTGCCTAGCTCTTCTATCAGGGTTTTTGCCAGTATGATAATCTGAAGTTGCAGCACTATCAATATGCCACTGCAATTAAAAAAAAAAAAAAAAAAAAAAAAAAAAAAATTTAAAAATTTAGCAAATATTTTTAAAATGATAATATTTTCTGAAAAATTAATGGCAAAAATATATTTATGGGTGCCCCTTGCTGAAAACTTGTGGTACATGGACACCGAGTTTGTGCAATTCTTTGACTTATTATTTTGGTTTGGTCGTTACACCTTTGTGTAACCAAAATAACAAGTCAAAGAACTGCACAAACTTAGTATCCATGTACACATTGACCTATTTTCACTTAAAAAATCAGAGGATTGCACAGACTCAGCACTGCGCACTCCCTTGAACTTTGTTCATGTACACATCAATCTAATTTCACTTAAAAAGTCAAAGGACCCAATTCTACACTCGAGCCAAAGAAAAAATATATAATCTCAATAAACTACATTTTAGATCAAACAATAAAATAACATAAAAAAGGAAATTCATCTTTAGCATCTAAGCACTACACAAATGAAATATCTACTTAGCTGATTTAGAAATTTCCGTGCCTTCAGTTTGTGGCACACAAAATTCCTTAACAGCATTAAAAACCTTTCCTCAAATCATGTTCCCTTTCTAATGAAACACTTTATATGGTGAGCATTTGAACTTTTTTTGCGACAAACTCTTTCAAAGCCATCTGAACGATCTTTACATTCTACCATATGCATTTCCTTCGTACAAACTGGACACTTATAATTCCGCTGAATTACATCCAATAAAGTTTCTTTTCTTCTGTCTTCAACCATTTCAAAGAAAAAAGAAAAAACAACCTTCCGCTCTCTCGTTCTATACCACCAAACACCCACTTTACCATAGGCAGCCATTTTATGAAGCACAGGACACAATACGCGACATACTTCCTCGCTGACATCCAACAAATATTTTCCCATCATTCAAATTCACTGCAATCACACAACCAATCACGTCATAATAGGGTTTCGAGAACATTCAACTACTCAGGTTACTATAAATTAAACAACAACTTTGCGATAATCCAAAGGGCACCCTTAAATATAGGCTAATCAAATTAATCTTTTACCAATGAAACATTTATAACATTTCCATTTTCATAATAAAAATCATAATTTTAGAATTCAGTTAGCTATCTGAAAAATTTCTGTTCACTTTCACTCTACATACAAAACTCATATTTTTTATACCTTCATACACACTAACACAGTACATGCTATATATATCAGAAATGACCAAACTTCATGTCAGCAGGAACCATACATTATAATTCTGAAAAACTGAAGAATACAAACTAGATACACAGAATTTTATCTAAAATGAGCATTTATACTTCTGCACGATTTTGCCTTCTGTGGAAATGGTTATGTTCAACACTGGTGTTATTTACCCTCTCAGAAATATTTATACAGGTTACATTTTTAGAGGTAGTTTTCTCAGGGATGTTATTACCTTGAAAAGTTTCACTACATTTATATTATTTTAAAGTAGTAAAACAGTTTCTGAATAGGAAGAAATGTTTCAGGTAATATGATGATATTACATTTTATTATTAACACACATTGGATCGATGAATAAGACCATGCCATTCTTATCTGGGTTGGCAATAACACTGCATTGCAAAGCCTTCGTGTTTCGTTAATCAATTTTTTGTCTTCAGTTTGCAATCTGTGGCGAACAGGAGCTTACATGTTGCTAACAGCTCGTTTTGGCCATTTTCAAAGCTAATCAATATGGAGTGGTAAGTAGAGAAAAATGAACACACCCGACTCATTATTGGTCCTTCTGACTACCATCTTTTCACGTGCTCTTTCTAACAACAACTAGGGTCAAGTGTTTTACGATGAAGCTTCTCTTAGCAGCTGGCTTACAGATTTCTTCAAATCAAAAACCTCAACCGTTCTACAGGAGAGGAAGAGAAATCCTATCTGAATGCTGCAGGTAGTCATTAACAAAGACAGTGATTACATCACTGATTGAATGGGTGAGTGAATATTGATTTATGACACTGCACATCTTGTTATTGTGTATTATATTGTAGTGTATTTTATATTAATAAAATCAAGTTATGGTAAAAAATGGCAATCCAATGAAGAATAGCACAGACTTAAGCACCAACCCAAAATTAGCAGAACAACCTTGACATAATGTGCCAATCTTTTATAGAAGTGTAACAATTTAGAATTAAAAATTAAATATATAATCAAATTAACAAAATGAGAATACACCTATCAAAAATGCCAATTAAGTAAAAAACCAGGAATTAACAATTTGAAGTCAATATCAATTCCAATCAACCAAGTCATTAAAGTACCAAATCCTAAATGTACAAAATAAGAAAACAATAGAAATTAAAAAATATAAAAAAATAAATGAAAAATTTTGAAATTAAATTTTAAATACTGGAAAAAAAACTGAAGTGAAAAATGAAATTAAAAAAAATTGTCTTTCAAGCACTAGCACTTGTCTTTCAAGTTGTGAAAAGCAAATTCAATTGAGATGCAAAAATTTTGGGGGAAAGTGAACCACTGCTTGGTGAGTTTTTCAAAATCGGCAACTTGAAAATAACAAATCAAAGAATTACACAAACTCGGTATCCACGTACACATCAACCTATTTTCACTTGAAAAAAATCAGAGAATCGCACAAACTCAGCATTGTGCACTCCCTTGACTTGTCCATGTACACATCGATAAAGACAGGGAATGAGTGGGTGATTCTGCATTTCACTCACATTTTTAATGCAAAAACAAAAGGATATATATGTATATCTATATATGTATACATCCTTAGAATCAATCATTAAACTTATTTCTAAACAAGATTTTTGTTTCTTTCATTCTGGTAGAAATTTCCAAGTGATCACTTTGAAAATAAATTTAAAGCAATTATGTGGCGATATCTGAATCTGGTCCCATTAACAGAAAAGGTCCTTTAATAATATAAACGTTTTAAATTATAAAGCCATGGAATGATGAAAATCTTGCATTTAATCTTACGAATATGGATCAAAATGAAGTATTTTCATTAAACAAAATTCTTAAATTTTGAAAAAATATATATATATTTTTTATTATTATTATGGCAAAACCTTGAGGGCTTTCTGCTTAAGGGGAAGGATGTCTTCGTGGAGGACTTTGAGGGAAACTGGCTTGTATACACCTTACACATGAGGAAAACCACGAAAACGCCCATGTAGCAAGCCCGTTCGCGGGATTAGAACCTCGGACTGAACTACCAGTATTCAGCGACTTTACCACTTGGCGGGGCCTTTGAAAAAATATATATAATTAAATATTAGCTAAAGTCAGCACATTAACTGCTCTAAAATATCAAACACATCAATTTCAAATCATCCAGGTCTCCTGGACAATCTGTTAGAATTTAAAATTACAATAAAGGCACAGAGCACTAAATAAAAGATTTCAAAATAATTTTCATTAATTATAGCTGTTTAAAATAAAAATTTTCCACACTAAGCAGACACAAGCTTAAAACTGAAAACAAAACAGTTTATTTTTAATAATAACAACGTAAGTTTTAAAAATGTAATACATATACATACTAATAATAATAAAGGGAGAAAACATGTTCAATGGCTAAAGCTATATAAAAACAATTTCATCATTTCTAGATAATCATATTATAATAAAACTTTACGCATATTTTTATAAAAATTGATAAAATTAGATATCTAAAATATAATTTAAAAAAAATCAGTCATGTAAAACTGGAATTTTTATCACAGCGAATTTTAATTTCAAGACTGTGCAAAGATAAAACAAAAACTTTATGTAACATTTTACGGAACACTGCAAAACTGAACTTAGGTAAATATATAATTAAAGGTACTTTTCCGTTTTGCTGGTGCAGGCGATAAAGCTGCCAGTAGTGATACAATTGATGCCAAACAAAATATCCTCGCTGGTAATCTTTTACGTCTCACTTTCAAAATAAGTCGCAGCCATTTCTTATCAGACTGATTGTTTCTTTCAATACTGGCATACAATTACATAGAATTCTTACCAGATAGTTCAATTTTATGCCCTAAGGCCATTCGCGGTAATTAAGTCAATTAGGATGCAATCACACCACTCACCCGAAGGCGAAAATATAGAACAGGCAAAGTCAAGAGTTAAATTCATCAATTCTAATGAGTATGCACTAGCGAAGTAGAATTAACTTAAAATTAATGTAGATAATTACTGAGAGAATTAGATTTTTGTAACATAGTTTATGTGAGATGAGATCACTTGGGGTCAAGTGATATGAACTGGCAAATCAGGATGCTGAACCATGAAAGCATAGTATATTCTTAAACTAACGTCTTTTCATAAATTTAGTATCTTTATATATTAGCTTTTTACAAAATTTTAAGCGACATTAAAATGTTTATGCCTTCAAAATAAAAAATTCGACATTGTATGTTGTCGCCAATAAAGTCTGCTTGGCGAGATTTACGCCGGCGAAATGGAAAAGTACCTAATTACAAGATGCACTGAAATAAAATAATACGAACCACATAATTTTCATTTGTTTTAATATCTTTATAGTAAGTTATGTCATAAATGAAAACATATGACTTAAGTTTGTAATAAGAAAAATTTTACCTTATCAGATAATCCCCGCTCTCTTACATAATGAGAGAAAACAGCTTCAGCAATAGGGGAACGGCATATATTACCTGTAATAATTGAAGCTATAATTATGCCTATGCTTAAGAATTTCCAACGAATACTCTTTATTCTGTTAAGTTAATGCATGAACTAGTCCTTTTAACAAGTTTTCTCACATCACCCATATGTACCGGTAAATACAATGTAAAATTAATGAATCTAACTACATATAATAGTATAACGAAACCGGCAAAATACTTATCTCAGGGCAAAATTACCCATGAAATTTTCGTTTATATGCAGAGCCAGATTTAGACTTGATAAGGCCCTAAGCTATAGCTTGTGTAGCTTATATGTAAATCATGCACTGTTTATATGATTACAAAAACAAGTCAGCATTCAAAATGATAAGACAGGGTCTTCAAGCATAATCATAAGTAAAGCATTTAGATTAGGAATTAAGTTGTAAAAATGAATGTCTTCTCGAGCATTCCGAATCATACATTGATAATAGTTTAGACATGAAAATATTACCTAAGCATACAAATAAAGCAGACTTTTTATTCACAGCCATACTTTTCCTTTTACATCGAGGTTCGGTACTCACTGCCGGGTGTCGGCAAGGTCTGACTATTTTTCAAATTCTGTTCTTCATTTTTCATCGAATTCATGCGAAACTAGGTGGCGCTTTGAGCCCTCTCTATGTGTTGATTTTTTATTATTATATTTATTACTCTATAATACTGCCCATAAATAGTCAAGCGATAACCTTTTCTACCCATAGCTATGTCTAGTGTACAGTTGACAATCTTATTCGCGCTACAGCCTACATAGTGGTTGGTGCTCCTGACTGCCGTAACGATTAGTCCCGGTTCGAAACCCGGAGAAAGCATGGTTAAATGGTCAAGCGATTACCTTTTCTACCCATAGCTACAGTGGATGAACAAAAATATGGAAACACCTTGTGAACTGCATGTTTGAAAAGAAAGATTGATTTTAATGAAATATGTAGGTGGCGTTGGCGTTTTTGACTACTGACGCCACCTATACAACTTCGTAAATGTGATAAACAGTTCAGTTGTTGTCGGAGTATTGTTATGTGAGGTTGTCATTGCATTATGTCAGAGTTAGCAGACTTCGAACGTGGACAAATTGTTGGAGCACGTATGGTAGGTGCTTCCGTTAGCAAGGTAGCCGAGGTGTGTAGTGTTTCAAGAGGTACTGTATCGAAGATTTATTCCGCATATTTGAAAAGGAAAGCATAAGGAAAAGCATCATCTGCTAAATCACAGCGCGGACGAAAGTGTGTCCTGAGTGATCGTGACAGACGATCATTAAGGGCAATTCTGACGAAAAATAAGAAGACCACAGCTGCAAAAGTTACTGCTGAAATGAATGTTGTGTTACCGAACCCTGTGAGTACCAAAACAATTAGAAGGGAGCTTCATAAACAGGGAATTGCTGGCCGTGCTGCAATTGAGAAGCCACTCATCAGTGATGCTAATGCCCGTAACAGGAAAAGGTGGTGTTTAAGTCATAAAGCCTGGACTATAGAGCAGTGGAAGCGAGTAATATGGTCTGACGAGTCTTCTTTCACATTGTTTCCCACTTCTGGCCGAGTTTACGTCTGGAGAACGCCATCTCAAGCCTATAATACAGACTACTTGTTGCCAAGAGTGAAACATGGTGGGGGTTCTGTTATGGTTTCGGCAGCCATATCCTGGCTCTCTGCTAGCCCCATGATAACTGTGTCAGGGCACATGACTGCCAAGACTTATGTGAACATTTTGGCCGATCAAGTTCATCCCATGGTACAAACTTTGTTCTCCGATGGTGATGGTGTCTTCCAAGATGACAAAGCCCCTGTTCACACAGCTCCCATTGTCCAGGACTGGTTTTCTGAGCACGAGGATGAGTTGTCCCATCTCCCCTGGCCACCACAGTCACCAGACCTGAATGTTATCGAACCTTTGTGGTCTACATTGGAACGGAAAGTGCGTTCTCGTTATCCACCGCCAACATCGTTATCTGAACTTGCCACCGTTTTGCAGGAAGAATGGTATAATATTCCCTTGGCAAACATACAGGAACTGTATTTATCCATTCCGAGAAGACTACAAGCTGTTTTGGATGCCAACGGGTTTCCCACACCATATTAAGCAAAGAAACATGTTTTTTTAAAGGTGTTTCCATATTTTTGTCCAACCCCTGTATGTCTAGTGTATAGTTGATAATCTTAGTCGCGCAAGAGCCGATATAGTGGTTGGTGCTCCTGACTACCGTAGCGATTTGTCCGGGTTCGAAACACGGAGAAAGCATGGTTGTGTAACGTAGGAGGCAACTGTGGTCACCTGTTAAGTGCTTCCATAACTAACTGGCCACTTATTATGCTATGCGAAGAAAACGTTATGCACAACATCCAACGCTGTTAAACACAGAGTAGGGGAGATTCCCAAGAACCTGCTGCGTCACATAATATCCGAAAGGCCACTACTTTCGGCCCCTGTAGTGGCTAATGGCTATTGAATAAAGCGCCCGCCATTAAAGGGAAATACTAGTTAAATACAAGATATTGCAGAGTCTAGCAGCTGCAAAATATTACGATTCTGAAGCTTAACTAAGTGCACCTTACACGGTTAGCGATAGACAGCTAGTGTAACGCATTGTTTTCAGGTGTAGCAATCTTGAAAATCAATCAAAACGCTCGCACTGCAAAACATTCTGAATATCAGAATTTGTCACCCGGGAGATTTTTTGAGAAAGCGGTAGAGCATTCAACTGCTACATAACAGCATTCAACTGCCAGGTTTAAATCTCAAAGTCATTATAATCTATTATTTCTCTCCTACAACGCTAGCCATATTCCGGATGTTCTGAATAATGTCATCACTAGTCTCCTCATCTTATTCTCTACATTTATACGTTGCTCATGATCTCCTTTCTGACCATCTCCCGGCCAGATTCACTCTATATGGACTGCGTCATTATACGCTGCCTGCTAAAACTTTTGCAAATTGGAATATTTTCAAACAAAATCTCCGTAGCATTATCACTGCAATTCCGCACGAAATCTAATATAAAAATGCAGTCACTGATTTAAATCTCAAGATTCAAAGTGCAATCACTACTGCAAAATATACTCTAACGAAAGATGTTATCTGCACCCCACGGCACATTCTTGACTAAATAAAACATCACCGGATTCTTGAACTTTATCAACGCAGTCAAGATCCTAAAATTAAACTTAAATTTAACCAATTAATTAGAGAACTCAAAAGTCTTTGCATGGAACATAAAGGCAGCAGCTGGAATTCCTTCATGGAAAGCCTCTTCCATCTCGATAACTCGGTGGGGAAAATAGCTAACACCCTAAAGTAAGACAATCACAACATGGGCTCTATCCCTTAGCCTGTCGAGTGATTTTCTGCGAATCCCTTTAAAACTGTCGCTAGTTTTGGACCGAACTTCCCGTAAAATGTCGCGAAAATAACCCTAAACCTCTGAAAATTGTCAAGCAGTTCTTTTGTTATTTCCCATCCCTCCCAGAATTTTACTTCAATGATTCCACTAAGTCAGATTGATTACTAGATATTGTTTGGTAGATGTGAGCTCTCAAGAGAATTGCAAAAGGCTAGACTCTCCGTGACGACCGTCTTAATGCCGCAGGGTACAGTTGCGAAACTTAAAAGTTTCCTTCCCTTAAACAATCTTATCTCTACATCCCCCAGGGGGAAGCGATTATAGTAGTTTTGATTGATACGGAAACGTTGAAGTCTTTGAGCCTGTTGACGCATCTCAGAAAGAACGTCGGGTGCCGTCCAGTACTATCTGAGTCTAAACGTCGTCAACGGGTGATCTGTTTGCTAAATCGCTTTCCAGTGGAATTGACCTTGCCGTGGTCTGGGGGCTCCCTCACAAGAGGGTCCAACTAATTCCACAGCCTAGTAGTGGTGATCGGTGAGAACCCCAGGGTACCGGTCACCGCGAAGAGCACCCACCGCACTTGTTGCACCCCTTACGGTGCTCGCGGTGGTTCCCGAGTAGGCTACACTCCCCACACGACCAGAGTGCGTATAACAATTACAAATCTCACGCACAATGGCCGCTTCGAAAGAACACGAGTCAGAGAGGCCAATAGGCCCCAGGAACCGGAAGGACCTGGCTAAGACTGAAAAACAAAATAGTAGTGCATCAAACAATGCAACAGATAGTGAAAGTGAAAGTGAAAGTGTAAAGAATGTAAATAGTCAAAATTCAAGTAATGTGAATAGTGGTAATGCAGAACAATTAATAGATGAAGCATATGAGTGTTTAACCCATCAACGAGCCCGCCTCTCGGAACGAAATGCTTCGAAAACGGTCGCGTTGTCAGACAACAAACCCCTCCAAAAAATATCGCTTTCGTTTTCTGAAATCTCTCTAAGATGGCCCAGCCTAAGGCAGTATGTTTGCTTTCCCTTAGTGTGATGGATAAGCCATAAAATTGCCTCCCCGCTATTGAATGGCAAGAAGTAGTTGTTCCATTTAGTTTTGTCTCCCTCCTCTTTCTTTGTACTAGTAGCCTGTAGACTTGTTTCTTTTAACATGTGACAGCCGAATTTTCCAAAATCTTTTTAGAATTTTAGCTTCCAAGCTTGTGAACTTTCAATTATTCGACATGTTTTATTGGGCAGTATTTTAAGAAAGATCATTATTTATTTTGTTACACAATTTTTTTACTATTTACTTATCTATTTTATTTAGTTTTAGTAGACCAATTTATTTTGGGAAATTATCCATTCTTTTACGGACTCAGTTTTCATCACATTATAAGTCCATATATATTTACGATGAGAGTACAATATTTATCAGAAATTTTTGGAAAATTTGGCATAACCATTTATATTTTAGCGTTGAAATTTTCCACAAGTTGTTCGTTAACTGTCGAGCTCATCTTCGTCTTTTCAGCGTGGAATTGGCAAGCATAATCTTCCTAATATTTTTCGGGATTTTATAGCAATTTCTAGAATTTTGGCGGTTTTCTACAAATATTTTGGTAAGTTTAGCTATTATACAGTTGCTACTAATGTGGAATTTAAAGCCAAAAATGTATTCCTTCGTTGATTTGAGAGATCGCATTTCGAATTTAAACGGAAGTTTAAATGAATTTGATACAATCTCACCACAGACTAGAAAGAATTATTTCTCTGTGTTGGATGGATTTTTCTCACTTTTCTGCATTTGATACATTAAATGCATAAAGCAGACACTCACAAATAGAATTTAAATAAATTTATTTAAATAAATTTCTATTTTCATTTAAAATTTGTCATTATTAGCACCTCCCGCAGTTTTATGCAATCATAGGATTTTCCGAATTCTATTAGGTCGTTAACATAATTTCAAGGCCTAATAGAAAAGTGATAATAATGGAAAGACTATGTCTTGAGTACCAATAGCTAAGTATTTGTAATTAAATAAAATAATATTGAATACCAGCCGCTTTTTTATTTATTTTTAGTCATATAACAAAAGATAAACAAGAATACTATTACATCTAAGAATTATTTAGTAAATTATTTTGCTAATGTTTTATGAATGAGGAAACACGGTAAAAATGTTTTAATGATTGAATTCACCGTTAAAAATCAAACAAACCCCAAAATTCCTTTTTCCCATAACTTCGTAAAATGTTTTGATTAAATATGATTTGAATGAGTTTTCCAATTCTGTTTTGAGTGATATAAATATTATTAAATTAGGATATAAATTATTATTAGTAATAATTTTTGTATTATAACTTAGCAGAATATCTTTTATCGTTAAAAATTATATTTAAAAGAATTAAATTTTGAAAAAGAATAAAAAATATAATTAACTGTTCCATTTTCTCCTCTATGCATCTATTTATATAAAAAAGGAATCTGGCTAGGGAATTTACGACTTGTATATGAACTAAAAATTGGTATCTTGACAAAACTTGTCAGAGCATAAAAAGCTTATATTCTGTGATATTAGTGTATTAATCATACTTCTGTATCCGTAAATGCAGTTTATAATTACCAGCATAAGTATCATAATGGATTTTATTAAAACGACTAAAACTGAATGCATGATCCTAGCATTATCAAAGTACGGCTCTTTATCCCGTTAAGAATTGCTTAGTTCGTAACCAACACGAGTTTTATTTTTGAAATATTATTCCAAATAAAACAGGAAGCGTTAAACTATATGCATTTTAAACAGTTTTACTTTTTTTTTGGAAGGGAACCTGACCTCCGCAGGCTAACTGACACTAAGGTCTCCAAAGACTATTTCTAGTCAATAGAGTTTTTTCATTCTAGAAATACTCATTATCTAGACCTATCTTTTTTTCTAGCCATAGTAAACTACAGATATAGTGGGAAAAAATTCTCATTTTACACAATTTTCGGATAATTACATTTTATGTTAAATAATTTTAGATTTTGATTAACGCAATCGATAAATATGGCAGAATAATAGTTTGTTGTAAACATTGTAAATTTCAACGTTTTTTAAGTAAAGTTTTCAAGTAAACCAAACCAAAGATTATTAAATTAGTCTTATAATGTTTACTGTTTGGTTTTCAGTGTTCTGAATTTGCATTTTAAAAAACATAATTTAAATCATCTTTCTTTACGCTAGTCGCTTTTAAAATGTTTACCTATGTAAACACTTACTAATGTTTAATGTAGCAACTTTGTATGTACTTAACGAAAGACTTAGAGGAATTTATAAAGAAAACTAGTTCACATGGAAAAAATCACGAAATCTTCCCTACAGCCAACGTATTGACCAGAAACCAAAACCAGGTCAAAATACTTATGATCATCTCTTTTATCCACATAGCCATTGGTAAACTTTTCAAACTTATACTTGTTCTTATTGCAGTTATAAACAGAAATGTGAACACTCAGATACTGCCGCTTGTTAATTCTATATCTGCCGAGGTGTTTTCGAAAAAAACTTGAAAGATAATAAATTATGTTACCTGCTAAGTCATCGAAATATTATATATTTGTTTATTGAAACTGAAAATTTTATAAATTTCTATAAAACTGCAATGGAATTATTGCATGTGATGCAATTAGTGTCCTAAATATAAAAGTATGCAAAAATCAAATTGGAAATTACAGCAAATCAGTCCCTAGAAATATGCTATGCCTGTATTAATCTAGTAGCAATCAATTATTCATGAACATTATAGTATGCATGCCATATAACAATTTGTCAGCAGTACAGGAAACAATTTCGATATGCGTGCCTTTTCTTTTAACATAGTGTTTCTCTCGTTACTTTTAAGATAAACATATAACTTGAAATAGTATTTCTTCCTCCAGCTTTCACTTATTTATTTCTTAAAATATCTCCACTAAAATCAGAGTGATATTATTAACGATTTTTCTTTATTATATAAATATAAAATTTATCCTTTATTATATAAATAATTGAAATGCTTAAATTTGACATTCTAATAAATATTTTATAGTAACTCTCTGAAAAATTTAACTTCTTTTAAAATGTATGAAAATGAATTAAATCGTGTATTTTTTCCAGTCTTAATGATAATAAAATTTTAGAATCATCAGTTATATATCCGTATTGATTATGAGAAATTATCTCATCCTTCTTTGAGCTGGAAATTGCTCAATGGAGCTTCTTCCAGCTAGAATTTGAACTCGAGATGTAAGTGATAGTAGATCGGACTATCAGTCGGAACGCCTGTGGTTCGTATTCCGCTGATAGGATAACGGATTTTTCGTGTTTTCTTTTTTTCTCATAAAAACGCTATGTCTCTTCAATGGCACCCCAACGAAAACATGTCAGACGATAATTCGTTAACACATGAATTATTCCGACAGTGTCTCGTGCTTCTTCTCTCTCGCCCTTTAAATGAAAACAAATAATAAGGAATTATGCCATTCTCACTATCTTGTTATAAATGGAAGTCCTTCCAGCTAGAATTTGGAAGACCTCCTCATTAGAAGCACAATGAGGGCACTGCTGAATTTTCGCATTTCTTGCTTCGAAAAAAATCCAATGTCTCTGCATGGTATCTTTCTGTTTGTGCAGCATTCGAAATTATTCCGCTTTCGCAAATTTTTCAAATTTACTTTTTCTTGTATCGTTATTCCATTTGTCGTATATTGATAGGTGAAACAATGCAGATTTCTGTCTATTTTCTTAAGTTTTCGTATCGGCAGGAAAATATACTGTCGCTTTTAAAATTGGTTTTAATGTTGAAAACGATTTGATTTTTTGGTTCTATTTTTCCTTTTTCTTCCTTTAAAGATTTATTTTTCTTCCATATACTTATTTATTTATTACATTTTAATCTAATAGTCTCCCAAAAACTAAAGCGATAAAAAAGTTCTTTGATTCCAAGATAAAAGAAACTTTCATTATGCTTTGAATTTCTTCAGCAATCTTTCACCAGTAGGATTTATTTTCTTCTTTCACCTACTGATACTATGTGATTCTATATATGTAATATATCTGATTATGTATGTGTGTGAGTGTGTCTAAAGGTTTAATTGATATATATATATATATATATGTCATCAATGATATATATATATATATGCATTCATATTTTAGCATATGTGTATATTATAATGCATATATATATATATATTGCTTTTTATAATTTCATTACACAAAAATTTTATACCTTAGGGAGTATATCTTTTATAGTAGATTTTGGGAATGCTTGAATTTTGAGTGAAAAGGAAAGTCAAGATTTCTACTACTTTACCCCGTTCAGTGCTTTCTCTTTTACTGAGGAATTAACATCATAGGAGGGCTGTTTTTGCCCAAAGGTTCGGCCTTTGTGGGAACGGTTAGGGGAAACCGGAAAAGCAAGAAATAATTTTTCATTCATGAATTGACTTCTTCAAGAAGCATTGACTCTCAGTGAGTAAAAGACAAACATCTGGAAAGATGTATTTAAGCATAAAATGGTTTTCGAATCCAAATAACATTAATTTAGAGAAATTTTTGTGGATGCAATATATAATATTGAGATAAAAGTATAAAAGTAAGTAAAAGAGGGCGATGTAGGGTGATTTCATTGTTCGACTATTCGATACACTATTCGACTATGTTAGAGAAAGGCCTCAAACATAGTACTGTCGGCCCTGTGTTTAGATTTGCTAAATTTGCTAAAGCACACGATATCTATCTACCAAGATAAAGGTATTCTACTTCCGATGAGCTTTCTAAGAAACACTTACACGCATTTAGTTTACATGTTGAGAAAAATCATAAAAATTCCATGCAGTTGATCTATTTCGTCGCTGAAAATAGAAGCCAAGAAGAATCGATAGTGTTCTCTGGCTTCAGGCACCTAGATTTCTCACTTTGAATTTGGAACTAGAAATATAATTACAAATGTCTCTACTAGGAAAGATCAAAATTCATTATTTTTTCACACATGTAAAATCTGGTTAAATACGTTTTCTCGTTTATAAATTACAGAAGATTTTTCAATAATTCCTGATATTTTAAAGGAAACTTTTGATGTATTTGTTTCTTGTAACAGGTCTAAATAATCATTCATTAAAGCCACACTAATTTTAACGATCTGAAAATTAACAAATGAGTTGAACTCTTTCATAATTATAATAAAAAACTTAATTTGGGTTTAAGATTACCTCAGAAGTGATTTTTTTTTTATTTCTTAATTTAGATGCCTTACAATCCAACAGTTATTTCCCCTATTCAACTACGGCCATATTAGTGGCCGGTAAATACTGTTAGTTCGATTTACACCCTGACGAACGAATACGATGGCTGAATGGTATTTTTCCATGTTTTTCCCTATATATAACATGAATATGAGACTTTTCTCGTTAAAAAGTCCTCTACGAAGGCATCTCTTTCCTTAAAAGCAGATAGTCCTCGTGTGTTTTGCTGTATTCAAGTAATCCTAACCTTCAAACTACGGCACCTGTCACACTAAATCAAGATTAAAGGTTTCTAAACAAGATTTTTAATCGGCCTGCGGGCCCCAGTGGCCAAGCGCTAAAACCGCTGAGTACTGGTAATCCTACATAAGTTCAAATCCTGGTGAACACGTTTGTTCGGTGAAAGTTTTCTACGTTCAATGTGAAGGAAATCTAGTTTTCCTTAGAAAGTCCTCCCTGATAGTTTCCGTCCTCTTGCGCAGATGCCAATTCCATTAAATTTTCTGCATTAAACACAATTGTAATTCTTTCTTTTTAAAGAAATCTCAAGGGAAATAATTGTAAACATCAGCTTCAGTGCGATTATGAATTATTATTTTAAAGTAGTTAACATTTTGAGTGGGAAAAGCATTTTTAATACGCTCATAAACAACCCCTCCTCTAAACTGGCATCAAACTGTGTCGATTTCTAAAACAATCTATATAAATACGTTTCCAAAAAATTCTGCTAAAATATTAAAAGTTGTATTTGTAGAGCATTTATTAGTTAGATTTGTGACTACCTACTCAACTTTTGTAACCTATAAGGTATTTTCTCCCGCCTTCTTAGCATACCTTCGTGGTGTAATGGTCAGCACGCACGGCGTGTATTCGAGAGGTTGGTGGTTCGAGTACCGGCGAAGGCATTGCTCCTATTTCACATGTCCTGCTTCGAAATAACCTAATGTTTCTATAGTGGCACCCAAACCAAAAAAGGTGGTGGATGATGATTCTCCGCCGCAAGGATTTGGCGATTCGGTCCCCTAATCCCCAGTCGCCCTTTAAAAGAGGGAGTGAGTGAATATACGGTATTTTCTCTCTCCCTTTTAGCATGCCTTCGTGGTCTCAGTACGCTCGGCGCGCATTCGAGAAGTCCGTGGTTCGCGTCCCGGGTAAGGCATTGCTCATTTTTCATGTCTCTTGCTGTTAAAAACAATGTAATGTCTCTACAAACCTTCCATTCATCAGAATAGTAATAAAGTCATGAAGCATAGGGGGTAGGGAGGAAAAAGGAATTTTAAAGAAAAGATTATTTTTACAAAATGACTCAAAATTTCTTGAGACAGTATAAGTAGTTATATAACTCAAATAATTAAATATTTGACCTCTTAATTTTACCAGTATTTCTGTATAGAAATAAAACATTATTAAATATCTTTAATGAGTATCATAGATAGTGGAGCACATCGAGTGAGCTTCACAATATTTTCAAAAGCAGCCACTTTGACAAATGAACAGAACTGTCGGGAATCGCTTATGAATGTCACTTACACGTTTCATAATGCCAAGAATGTTATAAAAATAACGGTTATGCTATATCAACAACTTACCGATCTTTCCAAAGTGCTTAAAAATAGAGCTGTTCCAAAAATTGTATTCAGTTCATTCACGGTGTTTAATCAAAAGCTCGTCGTCGATTTTTGAACTGCTTATCGATAAGCTATTGAATTCAGATTTTGTACAATTACGTTTACGGATGATAATAACTCGATTTAGAGTTTTTAAAATTTAATGTCGAAGAAATTTTTTGCGCATATTTCCATTTAAGAATAAACTAAAAATCTTAAATTTTTAAGTTTGCATCATTTTACAGAGCGTAAAATAGCTTTTGAAATAAAATTTGCATGAAATTTGTAACCTAATTTCTGATTTGGGGGCGAATTTTGTTTTAAATTTATATATTTTTTCGATTATTTGAGGTAAAAGGATACTTGGAAGAAAAAGACTGAACCAAAAGTAATAATAATAATAATAATTTATCGCATAGATTAATGGTAATAAGAGATTACTTAATAGCTTCTTTGCTAAATTCCTGTACAGTTTTATAAGAAGAATCATAGGTTCTTAAATTACGAAATCAAATAATTGAATCGCATTGTCAGATGTATAATATTTATAAATTTATCAAGACAGCCTCACGTTTTTATTATTCGTGATATAAATTTGTAGAAGAATTTTTTAAAGAGAATTATTTAATCTCGTATTCCCATTAAATTACACGATACATTATTTTTAAAACAAAGGGCTTAGCCGAGAAGGTCTATTAACTTCATTTTTTCATTTTCCGTTGAAAACTCTGTCAGTTCACTTTTCAAACTGTTGCTACCACATATTACAGCCCTGTATTATATTTAAAGAAATTAAATAATGGTTTTGGTTTATTAGATTACGGCAGAGCACTCGAGGGCTATCTGCCTTGAAATTAAATAATGAATAATCTGCATAAATATATGTATGTTTCTCGCATTGTGATAAAACAAGGGTACCTAGACCCATCCAATTTTGAAAAACGTACATTTCCACCCGAATATGGGCATCTCGAAGCCGAGATTTTTCATATTTCGTAAAACTTCAATGAATTTGTTATTAAGAAACTCAACGATTTTAAAGCGAGCAAAGGCAACACTGTATTAAAATAATAATATAAAAAATTATCTTCAACGGGCGAGACTGTGTTTCGGAAATTCTAAAGATATGTTCATTTAAAATTTATTTTGCGGTATTGCTGTTTAACTGAAGTTTTATGGTTTAAGTGCGAAGAACATGATATTTAAAAATAAAGGTAACCCACAAACGTTAAAAAAACGCCCTTTGGGCGTAATGTAAAATCTGAAAGATTTGCATTTTCAGATTTTTATGTTTGCATTTATTACTTTTATTTTTCTCGTTTTAATTCATTAATGCTCTTATAAGTAAACGTTCATTTTGTAAAAAATTCTATTTTTTATTCAATAACTGCTGTAAAACGGAAATTCTTAAATCCCTTTATATATGCATCCACTTTGTAACTGGTAATAAATTTGTTTCTTTAGAGTCAGTGTAAGGCCTTTATCCCAAAACATCAAGAAGATTTCTCCCCACGCTAATGATAGCCATTACCCATTGTCGTCAGGATTGCATCCACCCTTGTCCCCTTAGGCATTGGGGGTTGGAAGACATACAAAAATGCGGGCTAGTCCTTTTTGGCGTGTTTTTTCGATAATACAAAAACACGGGACTGTCCGTTTTCGAGGGTACATTTAAACTAACAATAATCCGTAACGAACCGTTAAGAGACCTGCATAAAAGAACGAGAAAATCCGGGTGAAACCGTTAATGGGTTAAACACTCTTGATGGAATACTGAACAATGAGAAAATCTCTAAGAAATTAGAAAAGTCCATTAAGGACCAATTTACATCTTTATTGATGTTAATGACCAAGCAAAATTTACGCATGGCGTATCTTGAAGGACTTGTAGAAAATACGCAGAATATTGAGGACTATATTCAAGGTGTGGTAGAGACTAAAACGCAAAAAGAGACTTATGCTGATAAAGTTAAAACTAAAGTTCAAAGACAAAGATCCAGATCGCGATCAATTAAAAGAAAAGAACATAAACTCTTAGTGTTCCCCAAAGACGAGGGTGCGACCTCGCAAGACGCAAAAGAACAATTAGTGAAAAATATCAACCCAAATAATTTAAAGATAGGTGTTAAAAGTGTAAAGAATGTTCGTAAAGATAGCGTCTTAATCGAATCAGTTAAAGAAGACGATATTAAAATTTTAGAAGAGGCTATAAAAGAAAACGAAAAACTTAAGGACTTAGTAGAACCTCAAAGACCAATAATCTTTAACCCCCGAATAATAATATATAATGTCAAGGAAGGAATAGAGGCAGAGACCCTAAAAGAGACTTTAGTTACGCAAAATCCAGATATAGACTTAAAGGAATTAGAAGTCAAATTTAATATGAATGGTAGATATGGAAAGCACTGGGTGTGCTCAGTAAACCCCACAGCTTTTAAAATGATTATTAAAACTAAAAAGTTAAATCTTTTCTGGACGAGGAAAAACGTCAGGGAATATATACAAGTGACGCAGTGCCTAAAATTATGCAAAGTAAAGGACTTAAATGGGAGGTGGACAACAAACATAGAAGATACAATAAAAGCCATAATAAGCTATCATTTCCCACAAGACAAAAGGAATGACGACACACCCTTCCAAGAATGGGTGCGTCAAAGATCACAGGGCACGCAACACACAGAGGATGATCTTCTGTTAACAGAAGAAGAGATCGCAATAATAATAACGACCACAAACAAAGGGAAAGCCACGGGAAAGGACGGCCTTTCAATAGAAATTGTAGAAGAGCTATTCTTGGCGGACAGCCCAAAATTCACAAAGATACTAAACACATGTCTAACAAAGGGCTACTTCCCAGAAGAGTGGAAGACAGGTGACGTTTAAGAAAGAGAGAAAAGATCCAACAAGTCCAAGTGCATACCGCCCCATATGCCTATTGTCGGCATGGGGAAAGGTATTGGACAAGCTCTTAGCTAAGAGATTAACACATCATCTGGTAGCACATCAGAAGCTGAATGACAAACAATTTGGTTTCCTTCCAGACAGGAGTACAATACATGCCATGGACAGGCTAGTTAAAATCATTAATGAAAACAAAAGAAGAGATATGCACACGTGCGTCATCTCATTAGATGTCGCCTCGGCCTTTAACAACCTATGGTGGCCGGGCGTCTTAGAAAGACTGTTAGACTTAGAATGCCCAAGAAATTTATTTAATATCATAAAGAGCTACCTCCAAAATAGAACGATAGAATATAGAAGGGATGGGGTGTACATTACCCACAAGTATGAAAAAGGGAGCACCCCAAGGCTCCAACCTAGGCCCCATTCTTTGGAATGTAGTAGCAGACTCAGCCTTAAAATTACAATTTGATGAAGGGGTAGAAATACAAGCCTACGCGGATGACTTCATCATAGTCATAGCAGGAGGAAATAGACTAAGATTGGAAGATAGAGCCCATAAAGCACTAGACGTTATTCAAAAATGGAGTGAGAATTATAAATTAAAATTTAGCATCGAGAAAACTAAATTAATGCTGTTCCCCAAAGGGAATAAGCTCCACAGATCGCCCCCAAAGATTAAATGGAACAATATCTCACTTCCTCGATGTGAAACTCTAAAATATCTAGGGTTCACATTAGATCAGAAACTAACTGGGATTCCTCGTCTGGGAGAAATAAGAGAAAAGACATTGAGTTTAATAAACAGTCTTAATAGAATGGTCACACATAAATGGAACCTAAAGGGAAAATTGTTAAAGACCCTCTACCTTCAAGCGGTAGAAAGAATGATATTATATGGGTGTGCCATATGGTACACAGGAAACGAGAAGCAAAAACAAAAGCTAAGCCAAATACAAAGAATAGCACTACTGTGCATCACAAAGGCCTTTTCAACGGCACCAACGTCGGCCTTATTATTAAGTATTATTATATTATTAAGTATTAGCAGGAGTCCTCCCATTAGATTTAAAAGCGAAAATGGAGGCAGGCATATACCGATTACATCACTATAAAGAGAATCTCCAAATAGGAGATGAGATCATTTGGGCACAAGATGTAGAAGAAAGACTACCAACAATTAGGGAACACCCAGCACTATCCCATAAAGTTAAATGGCACAAAGACCCCCCCTCCGAGGATAAAGGACTAGAAGCGTTCACCGACGGATCCAAAAAGGATAACAGAGTAGGAGCAGCCTTTGTCATCTTTGACAACTCTCAGGAAATCATTAGCAAACAAATAAGATTAAATAATGAAGCAACAGTCTTCCAAGCGGAAGTTGCGGCTCTGAAAGAAGTGTGTAAGTGGCTAAAACACAATGCAGACATAAATATCCCTATCAAAATTTTTACGGATAGTGAGAGCTCCCCCCCAAAGCCTCAATAAAATAAAGATTACAACTACAAGCATATAAGCGTTTAAGGAGATTATTTGTACCCTCCAAGATACACACAATATAACCCTCAGTTGGGTAAAAGGCCACGAAGGGACAAAAGGAAATGAAAGGGCAGACGAGGAAGCCAAAAAGGCTACCGAAAAGCATACAATAGATTTGGCGGTTCCTTTGTCGGAACTAGCAGCAAAGCAAAGGTTAAAACAAGAACTACTAAAGCAGTGGCAGGAACGATGGGACTCCGAAACAACAGGTAGATGGACACACGGGTTATTCCCTACAGTCTCCCTCAAAAGAATAAGAACAGACTTCTACGAAGTCCAAGCCTTAACGAACCATGGCAAGTTCCCAAGCTACTTAAACAGGTTCTTCAAGAAACAAGTTAAATGTGCCTGCGGCACGAGTGCAATACAGCAAATGCTTCGCATTATATAACGAGATGTCCGAAGCTCCAAAGTCTAAGGACAGAAATTTTTCTAAGTTCCTTCTCCTCGCTGGGCTTAGCCCATCTGGTAAAATACCCAGCAGGTCTAAAAGGGATCCGCAAGCTCATAAAATTTATAATGGATAATAATACAATGTTTGTAAAGGATGTCATGGCAGCATGATACCCTCATTCAATGTCTGATCTACGACTCATGTATTCTCATTAGCACTGTATATATGTAAATATTTAACTCTGTATTTTTATCTTTGTATTTTTGAAAATAGTAAGAATAAAGTTAAAAGTAAACTTAAGAGGATCTTGACTGCGATCCTCAAATAAAACTATTTGTTGGTGAGATCAATACTCCCGACAAATCTTCCAGTCACTGAGACGCACTATGGTGGTGAGCTTTGGAGATTTCGCCGCAAAGGCCCTCGAAGATACGATGTTCAGCCGCAAGGCAAATTACTACATGACGGCACCCACAAAGACTAAGTACCAAAAGGGCCAATTCAACTACGCACAAACGGGTTGCAGCACCCTCCCGCCTGAAACGGAGGGGCAAAAACCAAGTGTTCAAGTGGATTCAAAACCACTTAAGGGCCAATAACGACCGGTCCGCTCAAACCTCTTCCTCCGCCTAATACGGAAGAAGTCTCCCCCCCCCCCGACGAGGGAGAGAAAAACAGGTTTCCCACAGTTGCGTTGATTCGCAGGAGTGAGTAGTAAAATTAATTAATTATCTTTACATATCTTCTCTACATATAATAAAAGAAAGAGTCTGTCTGTGTGTGTGTCTTTCGTTCGCGCTGCGCGTAAGCTAATAGACCCACGGCTACGAAATTTGGTACATAGGTACATCTACACAAGAGCCAGTGCACTTCGAAGCGATTTTTTCGAATTCGAATTTTTTTTTTATTTTATGTTTTGTGACGAAATCGCGTCATTTTGAAACTTAATGAACTATAGTAAAGCGAGATTTTACTCTACACACTCCATTTTCACATCGTCACGAAACGTAGGCACTTAGCTATTTCACGAACTTAAAATAAATTTCGTGTTTCAATAAATCGATTCAATACGAATTTATTTAACACAGGGAGCTTAACATTTTTTCAATGGGATTTTTTCTAAAGAAGTTTATTTTTAAAAATGTACAGTTTATTTTTCTTTGATTTTTGGACACGTTAAACTTTCATCCTTGCGAATGCTTTCACAAAAAGAATTTTGGAAAAATGATAATATTTTGTATTTTTAAAAGATTTTTTAAATGAAGCTTCCGAGTACACTTCTCACATCTCACATCTTTAAAAATGTGATTTTGGCAACAATTTTCCTGTCTTATTGTTGTTGATAGATTTTTGATGAAATCGCATCATTTTGAATAGTTTCATTCTTTTAGAAATATGGGTTTGGCAACAATTTTTCATCGTATTTCTTGTGTCACTGTTTTTAAGAGATTGGCATATTTCATTGTCATTTTTATATAAATATAATACATTTTTATTGATATTTTTTTGATAAAGTTGTTCTGCAGAGTAAAATTCTGTGCGGAATTTTATGTTTTTTGAGTTGCTTTCATGTTATTTTTTGCTTATTTCACTGTTTATAAGATATTGAAAAGTTTTGCATGATTTTTTTTCTTCAACGGAAAGTTGGCTAATTTTTTAATTAGGGTAATTAATATTTGTATTAAGAGATATAGCTTATTTCATTGTAATTTTTTTCCCTTGAAAATATAAGATAAAATATCATTAATTATTCTTTGCTTTTCAGAATTTTTTGTTTTTTGCATTCCTTTATTTTATTTATTACTCATTTTACTGTTTTTAAGATATTGAAAAGTTTTGACTGATTTTGTTAGGAAACAAAGTTCTTAACCTCCTTTATACCATTTGACTTGTTAAGATTTTGTAAAGGAAAGTTGGTTAATTTATTTATTAGGATAATTAATATTTGTATTAAGGGATATTGCTTATTTCATTGTAATTTTGTTATACGTAATAACTTTTTTTATGAAGTTGTTCTGCAGAGTAAAATTCTACGCAGTTTTTAAATTTAACGTTTGGTGTTCTCTTCAGCCATTTTCCCGGTACATTTAAAAGCCAGACGAAGGCTGGCAGCGAAGCTGCTAGTTTTCAAATAAATTGGTTTTAAAATTTACCCGGTTAAATTTTTAATTATTACGCATTTTTAACCTAAGTAACCTAAATCTGTATGTCACTGATTATCACTGGAATTTCAATGCAGACTGATTAAACTGCTATCACTAAAATTCTATTCTGACAAATATCTGATGCAACTTTCATTCCTTCTGAGATATTGCTGAAACATTTCGTATGGTTACGAATTTGGTATTTAAAAAGATAATGTTAGTTCAATTATAAATTAAAGGTTTTATTTCTCGCGCAGTGCAGCGTGTGACGAATATTAAAAGAAAGCTAAGCCGGACAATTGAAAATACAAGAACGCGTGCATTAAATAAATAAATATCTCTTTTTGATTTCGAGAAAGTAGTGGAAAATTCTAGCGCGTGATTTTAAAATCTTATAAAAGGAGGAAAACATCTCAGTTTGTAGTAGTTGCTTAGTTTGTTGTTGTTTAGAAAACTGCTCTTGTTGATTGTAGCGAATTCGCGGATTAGCGTTCTTTAGCTGTTTTGAATTACGTTCTATTGGACATTTGAGTAGTTAAAAGATAACTACTGTGAGATATTGTAATACTGCATGATAATTTGAGAAAATTTAAGCATTTTTGTTGTGATAATAATAAATTTTTGTTCATTTTTCATCGGACTTGTGCATTCATTTCATAACGAACCCGTACGCACGCAACAGACTTTCTGTATTTTTGGAATTAATTAAAAATCTTTAAAACTTTCAGCCTTTTCCTATATTCTTTAACTGCATGCAAATAATAATTATTTTTAATAATTTCTTTTTGCCTTAATTATTACGTAGTTTTAAGAGTAATAAACGAAACATTTGGGTGTTTTTTAAGGGTGATAATATTACTATTAAATTTGCATTTTACTTTTTTATATACATTCAAGATATTCAGAAAGGGAATTATAACTTGAAACCGTTTTCAGTGTATCATAAATTTATTGATTCAAATTAAAAATTCTTGCTTTCCTGTCCAAGAAACACTAGTAAACTTTATCTGAAATAGAAAAGATGAGACATATTAGTAACAAACAAAGCAATTAATTTGGAAGTCAAAGAACAAAAATCAGCGTTATATTTTCAAATTTTCACAGGATTAGTTTCGATGCTTTTTCCGAACCATCATCCTCAGCTGCAAAAGCGTAAATGAACGAGATAAAATATAATGAAAATTAGATTGTGAAAATTTGAAAATATAACGCTGATTTTTGTTGTGTGACTTCCAATTTAATGTTTGTTCGGCTAGTTATTGTATCTTAATTAAACAAAGCAATGTTGTTACTTCTAAGCTTACAATATAATTTATTCAATATGGTATTTTTGTAAAGAAAGAGTGTTGCTGTACAAAGCATTGCATTTAATAATTATAAAAGCTATTACTTATTTAATAATTAATCATAAGAATATGAATAATTAAATATTTTTTCGGAGATATATTTTCCGGCGATATTTTTTTTCTAAGGATCCCAGCATATATTTTTGAAGCATTATGCTCTAAATAAATGTCTTGTCTGAACATAGCATTTATTATTGACAAATCTCCAACCAAAGGAAATACCTTACTAGGGAGGATATTCAAACAAAAATTTTTATTAGAATAAATATTTTCGTTATTTTAATACTACTAATAATATACAAACATTAATTTAAGTTCACTATAGTTGAGTGAATAAGATTGCTGGATGTTGGTAGTTTGTTGTTGGCAACCGAACAGTTTAGCTGCTTGTGGTCTTTATGATTTTCCCGATGCGTAACGTGAATCAAGCCAATTTTATTTAGAAAATTACCCACGAAGGTGTTCTCTTAAAGCAGATAACCCATGACTTCTTAATTAACTGTATAACTTCTCATTAACTGTAAAATATAATCTGTGGATATTTTGCGTTATACGATAACACGAAGAAAATTATTTCCTATACGAAACATATGATCAGCGCTGTTATTGCGCGCCATTTAATTAAATGCATCCATCTTATTCCTTACAATTAATTTTCCTTTTTCAAAGAAAGTTTGATTTCAGTAAAATGTACTATTTATAGTGTCATTTTATTTTGCTCGTTTTTTACGCAAATATTCAAATTCAGATAGATATTGCGTAAGTTCAGAAAGCCAACTACTCTCCAAGCGGTAAGATAGCTGTGCATCGGTAAATTCTAGCGGCTGCATGGGAGGTTTAGGGGTTTTTCACAAGTACAATTGATTGTGAATTAACAGTTTGTTTCCCCACAAACAAACAAAAAAAAAAAAAAAAAAAAAAATCTACCATGAAGACTTTCTTTCCCTTAGACAAATAGGTCCTGTGTGCTTTATCATAATCCAAAATTTTAAGCGTAAAAATCTTTTATCATAGCCGATGATGACGACAAAATATTTGCTATGTCAAGCTTTGTCATTGCTTTGGTGTGTCAAGTTAGCATAATTGTATATTTCTAACGAAAATTGTTTGGCTCATGTTACCCTATAATGAAAATAAGATTCAAATCGGTTTTTAGCTTAAACAGTATTTTCATTATTAATTATATCACGAATTTTATCAATAGTATTCTTAGTATTAATTGCAGGCATGTATTCAAGAATATAATATACACAAAGCTGTGTCTAATGATTACGGCTAATTTTTATATAAAATTTTATAGTATAAAAATTTAGGTTCATAGGTCAGCCATATTTGAAAGAGTACTTGTGTATTATAAGAAAAGAGAGAGAGAAATTTAAGAATCAAAAAATTTACCACGAAGTAATATAAAAATGCAATACAACACAAAAAAGTACAATACTATTTCATGTTTTGTGGATATTCTTGAAGACAGAAACATGTTTCAGCTGTATTCGTTCATCAGAGAAAAAGTTTTCATATGAAGCTATTTTTTTTCCAAATCTTTCACTATACAAGTAATACAAAAGCAGTATAGGAATTTTTCTTAATACCCAAACGAAGAGCTGAGGGGACGTACAATGATTAACATACAATGGGTGCCTTGAATTATTTTGCTTTACATGCAGTTTTCTTATATATGTAAAACAAAATAAACTTTCCCCCATTCCAAGATTTCAAGAACTCACAGAGAGAGAGAGAGATAGAAATATCTATAACAAATTTTATTGCTGTTTGACTGATTGCTTCGGGAACAATAAGTCTTACAACTCAAGTTTCTAGCTATTCAAATACGAACTCTTCTCAGGAAAGCTATTTGGACCACATCTGCTTTGTTAAAGAAAACCTTTTGGGTGTAAAATCATCCACTTCATCGGGTTTTTCAAACAAAGCAGTCAGTGGTCCTGTTATTACCTTATGACCTAGAGAAATTTCTCAGAAACTTCTGTTCGAAAAAAACGAGTTTTATATTTTTAAGAATTTCCAGTCTGACAGCAAGATTTTGTTATTTTTCATATATAGATGAAAAGAAACTAATTTGTTTTTAATAAAGAAGAAAAAAATTAATAAGCTTATTTAAATGTTTTACACAGCACCGAGTAAGGAGACGAAATTTAACTTTCTTTATAAATATTTTTCTCAGACAATACTTTAGTGTTTTTCAAATTACGAGAGTAGCGCGTTAGTGCATGCATTTTCAAATCAGATTTATTTAATTAATATGTATGGATATGCCGAACAAGCACACTTTCGCACACATAAACTGTATATTAGTACATACATAAAAATGAAACAAAATTGGAAAACAAGCAATTTAAAAACTACTGTATTGAAAAATTATTAAAAATTAGTTTTTACCTCTTTTTTTTTTCGTTATATACATTTACTTTAGTTTTTTTATATGCATTTACTTAATTTTATTTTCTTATATGCATTTACTTAATTTTATTTCGTTATATGCATCTGTTAGTCTTTTTGAAAAATTTTTAGATTTTTTGAGTATGGCAAAGGAAACGAGATCTATCAGCCGAAGGAAATGAATGTCTCCATGGACGACCTTCTTAAGTAAAACGTACTCATGTTCATGTTACACATAGGGAAAATCACAAAATTCAACCATGCAACCAGTTCGTTTGTTTGGGTTCGAATATGAGTCGAAATAGCGATAATCAGAAATCTTAGCCAGTAGACCATTGATTGGGTTTGACAGATTTGGAAACCTAATAAATAGTATTTAATAAATATAATATTATTAAACGAATCGTATTTATATAAACCAAATAAAATTCCTATATCGAACACAATTAAATCTCGATATAACTTACACTGATAAACTGATGTGTAATAACACTAATAAATTCAAATACTAAACGGAATATACATTAATTCTACATAGATAATTTTTTGTAATATATTTCGCTGGGAATGTCTGGCCGCAAAATCCTGATTATATATACCCTTATTTTAAGGTTATGACATATCTGATGGTTTGACTTTTACCTCAAAACACAAAGAATCCACAAAAGTCAGTAAAATTAATAACTTTATTTCCCTGTTGAAAATTCTCTGGACTTTTCAAATATAAAAGCACACGAGCCAAGCAGTTTGCTTTAAATAAATATATGCAGCAACGAGAAGATGCGCTTTTGACAGCAACTCGTTTCGAAAATAAAAATATTTTCTAAATGTAAGAAATTTGTCGCTTAAATTAATTTTTCATTAAACAAAAAACAATATAGAATCGCATATTATTAAAAGAATTTTATTGATAATTCAGATTCTGAAAACAAGAACATTGTTGTTATAAAAAACAAAGAAAAAATAAACAACATATTTCATTCAACGGGGGCCAACTTTGGCGCATGCACTTTTCAACATAAAAATATTTGAAGCATGTTATGGATAAAGGTTTATTTGATTGTGGCAAAGTACTCGATGGTTATTTGCCTAAGGTGAACGATGCCTTCGTTCGAGGACTGCCTAACGGAAATTGGCTTGAATACATGTTACACATATGAAAAACTAAGAATATCATCCTGGCAACCAGCTCGTTTGCCGGGATTCGAACCCCGGACAGAACCACCAGTTGTTCCGTTAGACTCCGCTCAGTCGCTGGTGGGCTGTCCGATAACGGAAAAGTTCAAAATTTCCTATTAGAGGAAAAGTGGTAGCATAGTATAATTCGAAGTTATTGCCATTTCAGTAATGCGAAGAGATTTCAAGAATGTTTAATTATTTTATTTAGCTTATGACAAACTAAATAAAATAATTAAACATTCTTGAAATCTCTTCTCTTAACATACTGGTAGTTTGACCTGCATTCAAACCCCCGTGAACAAGCTGATTCATGGGCGTTTTTATGGTTTTAACTTTTTGTAGTGCGAGATTGTTTCCCTTAGAAAATCTGTCACGAAAGCATACCTTCCCTTATACAGATCGCCTTCACGTGCTTAATAATCTAACAAGCCAAACCAAACACAACACGAGCGAGGACTCGTAGTCAAGGCACGTCATCATGAAACTGAAATTGGCTCATATTCACATTAAACATGGGCAGCAAAAATTCGCTAAAACTTTTATGCAGGCAATCCATTCGTCAGGATTTGAACCCGCTTTAAACTATTAGTATTCAACGTTTTTATCGCTACTTCGTGGGCGGCCTTTTGTAGTATCTATAAGAAAAGTAATCGCCAAGACACAATCATTGCGTACCGACGGATGAATTAAGTTCGGAATTTAAAGAATAACTTTCATTCGTGCTATTGCTGTTAGCATTGACATTTGGACAGATGTTAATTTATTTTAAATTCTTTTAATGTAATTAATTTAATTCTTTAAATAATTGATCTTCTGACTGTAATTTTTTTGCGCGGAGTATATCTAACCCTTCCGTACACTAACTGTTTTAATTAATTTACACTCCATTAATTTTAAGATATTTTATATCGATAGATTTCTTTCCAAAAATGTTTCAAGGAATACATATTTTTTCCTTTAGATTTTAAAACATTTTGGATTTAAAATCTTAATAATAAAATTTTTAAAACAGATATTTCTTGAAATTCCTTCGGCGTATTCATTTATTCCATTTAGTTGAAGTTTCGAGTAGAATATCTTCCTTTCAACATTCATATAATTTTTATATGTCAGTTCGCCATTTCTACGGAGCACAGAGACACACATACGAGTACAAAACTCAGGCATGCTGAAAGCACAGTTTTAACATTTAAGAATGTAAAAAGAAGAATATACCATTATAATAACGCTCATTTGAAATACGAGGGCAAAACAAGAAAGCTGGTTGCAACATTTTATATTTTTTCCTGACAAATCAGAAATTGTAATCATTTTTCAATGCAAAAATAAAATATTTGATTCTATAACATATAGGTATAAAGGCGTCCTCCGTTACAATTCTCATTTTTTCTTGTTTCTACTAAAATTCGGCAATGTACTATAACAATGTCGGATCCTGTTTGACTTTCATTTGTATAAAGTACCACAAGGCAAACAGTTGTAAAACGATTTACCTTCTTTCGCAAACTTTTAGTCGGCACACAGATAATACATACCTGCTGTCTGACAATGATACTTCACTCTAAGGACTTTTTCGTAAAGTGCTCTTTTCAAAGAGACTTCACACCCTATTAAGACCTTTGTGTCAACTGACAGCCGCCTGCAAAAAGGTAAGGGAAGGAAGACCAGATCGCATCGTCTAAACAGGTCTTAAGCGATCTTCGTGAAATTCGGGCTTCGTGTATACACGTCTTAAGCATTTTTCGTGCGATTTGAAATTCGTGTAAAGACGTCTTAAGCATTTTTAAAGGAAATTCCAAAAACGTTTAAACACGTCTTAAGCAGTTAAAGGGATAAATAAATATATGCAGCAACGAGAAGATGCGCTTTTGACAGCAACTCGTTTCGAAAATTAAAAATTTTTCTAAATGTAAGAAATTTGTCGCTTAAATTAATTTTTCATTAAACAAAAAACAATATAGAATCGCATATTATTAAAAGAATTTTATTGATGATTCAGATTCTGAAAACAAGGACATTGTTGTTATAAAAAAGAAAGAAAAAATAAACAACATATTTCATTCAACGGGGGCCAACTTTGGCGCATGCACTTTTCAACATAAAAATATTTGAAGCATGTTATGGATAAATGTTTATTTGGTTATGGCAAAGTACTCGACTGTCTTTTTACATGACAGCAGCAGGATTCGAAATCCGGAAGATATCACTAATGCATTTGCAGATACTTTCGTAGAAAAATTCACAGTTCCCAACGGTTTAAACGTCCTCAACCATGTTAATAATTTCAGTCAAAATTGCTTTTGACAGAGTATGGCATCGCGTCCTCATTTACAGATTAATCACACTCGATTTTCCAGATCGTTCTATTTGCTTAATAGCCTCTTTTCTCAGAAACAGAATATTCAGAATCAAAATTGGAAATGCATTCTCAACTACCAGAGTAATCAAAGCTAGTGTCCCTCAGGGGTCGGAACTTTCGCAATACCTTTTTAATATATATATATACGCAAGACATCCCTAAAGACCCTTCTGTTCATCTTGCACTGTTTGCCGATGACACCGCCATTCTTATTAAAGCATGCAAAGCAATAGCCGCGAGAAACTAACTTTAAAACTATCTCATAAAACTGGAAAAATAGCTCACACTTTGGAGAATTAAAATAAACATAAAAACCAAGGCAATGATTTTTCGTAAGGGAAACATAAACTATTTCCCTTCACCTCCTGAAATATTTGACGAAGAAATAGACTGGATTAATGAAACCAAATACCTTGGAGTAACCCTGGATCAAAAACTTACCTTCAGAACTCACCTCCGTTCAGTAGCACAAAAATATAAAATAACCTCTGCTACTGTGTGACCTCTTCTTGGTAGAAGAAGCAACTTATCTACAAGAAAAAAATTAATTTTATATCGCTCCATACTTTGTTCAGCTCTCCTTTATGCAGCTCCGATCTAGGAACATGCAGCTAAAAACAATATAAAACAATTGTAAGTAGTAACAAATAAAATCTTACGAGAAATTATCAATGCTCCTTGGTATATTTCAAACACTTACTTTCACAGAGACCTACAAATAGAACCTATACAAGACTATATTAAACGCTTAGGGGTCAACTTCTTTTACTCAGTACAATCCCACAATAATAGCCTTATTAGCACTCTCAGACATTCTCCGCACCCAAGAGAAAAATATCGGTACCATGTGACATCCTACCCACATAACAACAGTAACCGCAATTGATTCATTCATACTTAATTGAATGGTTTACACCCGCTTCTTCTTCTTGTAGCGTCACTGACCTCATTCCCTATTCGTAGTAGACACCGCCCCATACTTACAAGTAGACAAGATTCTCTTTTCACCCCCTCCTACTACACTATTCTTCTTTTGTTTTCTAGATTGGTTGTCAGAAGCCGAGCAAGAAGATGTTTTTACATCTTGACACTCTAGAATATAATACGATCTTCGTCTTCATCAGTCAAAATTACTACTCCTTCAGTCCTCCCACCAATCCTAGAGAAATCAAAGATGAAATCAGAACACTTAATCCCAAGAAAGCTTCAGGATGTGATTGCATCTCTAGCAAGACAATCATGGAGCTGCTCAACAAAGTAATAGTCCTGCCTACCAAACTATTGAATGTTTGTCTTAAAAATAATTATTTTCCCCAAAAATGGAAGCACGCTGCTATCATCGTATTTAAAAAAACCGCGTGGAGATGGTAGACGTGCCACGATTTATCGGCCTATTAGCCTTCTACCAGACTGTGCGAAGCTTTTCGAACGTATTCTAATTAAAAGATTACATAAAGATGTTCAAGACAACAATAGTTCATGCAAGTACCAGTTCAGCTTCAGAAAAGGCTATTCTACAATTCTTTAAATCTCAAGACTAGTCGAATACACTGGAGAAAGTTTTGATAAAAACCTGTTGCCAGTATTCTCCTGGACCTAGTCATAATCTTTATTCATAACTTCCTCACAGAGAGAACATTTCAAGGAAAAGTTAATAAATGTATTCCTTCTGTTCGGCATATTAATCGTGACGTCTTTCAAGGCTTCATCCTTTTCCCCTTAATGTTCACCTTGTGTATCAATGATATGCCTACTAAAGATGATTTTCTTACTGCTTGTTATGCCGATGATACGGCTATCTTAACCAAATCTCTAAATCCTAAACACGCAAGAAATAAATTACACCACTTCGTTAATCATATAGCCAGATGGTTCACCACCTGGAAAATTAAAATTAATGCTTAAGAAAGCGCCATCATCTATTTCGGAAAAAATGAAACAGGAACTCCCATTGATGATTTTCACACGAATGACGAAATAATACCACGTGACACAAATGCTAAATATCTTGAAGTCACATTGAATGAAAGATTAAACTTCAAGCTCCATACCCAAATATAAGAAATAAAGCTTTTAAAGCTTTAATGGCTATTTATTCTATGATCGGAAGAAAATCTAATCATTCTATCAATATCAAACGTATTTTATACGTCCAATCTATGAGTCCAATTATGCTCCACGCCGCTCTTGCCTCTGCAGCCACAGCAAAAATAAATAGAAATAAACTTCAGATCATACCTTCAGATCTCAGAATGATACTCAATTCGCCATGGTTCGTACGAAATTCGGTCATCCATAATAGTCTAAAAATAAAACCCATTGATCATAAATTCCAGTCCACACAGCAAAATTCTATAAAAATTGTGAAGCTCATTATGATGAAATCCTTAAAAAATTGGGAAACTACAATTACACTCTCGAACAACTTTTTAAACGCCCACGTACATCGTAACCTGTATATAGTGTACAGTTTCCATTTATTCTATTTTCATTTAATCATGAACTTAATCAAGATTTTATTACTTACTTATTCATTTTTATACTAATCTGCCATGTAAACATCTTAGCCGCACATTAACGCCCCGAACTGCTGAACTAGGGATCAAGGGTTCGAATTCCACTTATGGACTTTCTGTGTTCGAATTCGGAACTGAATCTCCTGACCTTAAAAATAAAGGACTATTTTTCTGTATACACCTTTTGATGTTTTTTTCTGTTCTACTGACTCTGCTTTTATTTTTGAATGCATATGGAAGTGCGAGATTATATTGAAGTCGAGGCCTTTTAAAGGCCGATCACTTCACGACGAAAGAGGGTCTGCGACCTACACACCAAAGTACTCACGCTCAAGGAGGTTAGAATACGTGGAGATGCTTTCTGCGTAGTCCAAGGGAAGCCCAAAAGGGGCTAAAGCAAGCCCTTAGTAGTCGTGGCTTTTAGAAAGACTGACTCGTTCTTCAGCCTTTGAGGCAGAACCTAACCACACCCAGTTTCGTTCCTGTCATTTGTAAAATTTCTTATGGTAGAGGCACTAACTTTGAAACTCTAAAACTAACTCTGAAATGACTAATTTACTGTTTTTATTTTGTCTGCTCTGCGTTTGCCAAATGAAGTTTGTTATATTGGATGAGCTGCGCATTACCTGAAGTTAATGACACAATATACCCTTCTTTTAACTGTTTTATTTACGTTTGGAATTTGAAGCTTGTGTGTAATTCATTTTATTATTTCTATTAATTATTGTAGCTTCAATAGTGACAGATAAATATTTCTTCCTTCATATCTGCTACTTTTACTTCCTTGTACGAAGTAAAACTGAAGTATTGTAATCGCAAAAAATTTCGGGTATCATATTTCAACGAAAATATCGATTTTGACCGCTACCCATTGCAATTTAATGATGTTTTTGCGTGACATCCTCAAGTAAGGACAGAATAAAGGACTCTTTTTCCTCTCCCCCCAAAAAATTATAAAACTGATTTAAAATGAATTCTGAAGAGAATTTTTCATGGTGTCTGTGCGTACGTATGTACGTACATACGTATCTGGCATAACTCAAAAACGAGTAGCCTCAAGAACGTCGAAATTTTGTACGTAGGACTGCTATAACATGTTGATGTGCACCTCGTATTTTGGTTGCAATCGGCCTCACCAAAAGTATATATATATAGATATATATATATATATCCACTCTGTTACTCGGCTCAGTGAGCTCAATTTCTTTATTCTTATATGTTTGTAAATTGTACTTTTTTGCTTTAAAAATGATTGAAATATGTTGTTCTTATCTTCCGGTTAAGGTTTTTATGCCTTTAGTAAATCTGCATGGAATATTTGTGGAGTTATCAACAATTCAAAATTTGTTTAAGTGCAGTTATGCCTAATGAATTTTGCGATGGCTGACATGTTTGTTTACATTTTAAAGTTTGGCAAAATAGCGGATTAGTTGCCAATCAAGAGAAACTAAGCTTCCCAACAACAAAGATAACGCCTTCTTTTATTAGTGCGAATTAAATCATGTTTAATCTATTCTGGAATTCGTAATTTTTAATATAAATATTTTGAGTTTTTATGTATTTTTTCTTTGTCGGGAAGTGAGAACTAAATTAATTGAATGAGAAATACTGAGTCGTCTGTGAAAAACTATTTCTTTTTTGTTTTGTTTGCTTAATTTCTTTTATACATCGTTTTAGATTTATTATAGTATTTGAATAGACCATGTGGTAACGATTAGAGAATTCTTCAAATGCTATAAATTTATATGCATTCTGAGTTATAATATGAACGCCTACTTTCGTAAGTATTAAAATATGCCTGCTTACGCAGCTGAATTTTCTTCGCCCACGGGTGTTAGTACTTCCCTAGTACCATTTATTTGGAAATATCTTTGCTTAGTGCACTTTAATGCGATCCTACTGGCGAAAACTCTTTAGTAGTTAATTACCAGAAAAAAGCAAGTCATAAGTAATAAGTTTTAATATGGACAATATGTAACTCTGTTAAGTGAATCTAGCGCCAGAATGTCGCTATGGTAAACAAATACAGTGAATTTTAAAGAGTGCATTTATTTTATTGTGGTTTATGCGCTATCGATGAAGTAGATTTAATTCAATCCGATAAGTTTAAATGACATGCAAGAAAAAATGAATATAATTTAATATTCCGTGCAAAGAATTCATGTAGTGTACACATCAGATTTTTTTAATAAAACAATATTATAATACGTTTATAAGCTAACTAGTAGTTATATGTATCTATCATCTGTATCCTGGAAGCAAATTAGAATTTCATTATTGAATGAATTACTTTTTGTGCTCACAGAGAATTTTCATGAACGGAAATAATCTGATTATTTATATATGTAATGATAGAAATATTGCATCTTTGTTTTCTATATTTTGTAATACAAAATAATGCTTGTGTTTGTATATTTTATAATTATCATACATGTTTTTCCTTACGCAGCCATATAGCTTAAATAAACATAATAAACACATTTCTAACAAGTCAATAACTGTCAATAAACTTGACATGGAGTTGCTTAGGACTCATTATTATAAACTTGTTAAAAACTTTCCTAATAGACAGCAAATTATTGACAACACCAGCATAAAATTCTTTAATTATGATTATAACGATTTAAACAATATGGACAGGCCCCCTGACCCAGTTAAATACCGGAATTATGCCTCACCTTTTCCCCTTTATGCCACTAGTTGCTAAGTACCATCATTTTGCTGTATCCCTGTATTATATGTAGGTACTTGTGTATGCATATATATAAAGTTAGTTATTAGTTTCTATCATGCATTTTGCGTTGTATAATCTTTTCATATTATTTATTAATATGGATTCAGGCTACTAGTATTTGCATAACTTACCGTTGTAAGATATATCTCTACTTTTCCACATTCACTGACTTAGATCCTACAATGAACCTGGCGAATTCTCACAAATAAATACCAGCACAGTAGAAGGGTGCAAAATAACCCTTTATTAACTCAAACTAAAATAATAGACAGCACGGGCTTCGTGCGTTACAAAATCACCGTTCACTTGCGGCGATAACTTAAACGTAGACAAGAATACGAAATCAAATCTGAAAAATAAATGAGTGCAAGAACGCATTTCAAAATTACTCCTACGAGATGGACTCACAGAAATCTAACCGTCGCGATACTAAACTGATGAGGCCAAAGGGCTTACTCGAGTGACCGCGAAATAACAACGAAACTTGCGCTAGGCTAGCGAAACACGCTCTGAATAAACTGAGATAATCACACGTTTAAATAGTACTTCACTTAACTTTAAATTTACATTCTGGCGAGAGAATATGAGGGGAAGTTTGAGAAGTTGAGAACAGGAAAACTTAAAATAAAATTTGTTATGCAAATTAAGAAAAACCCTACACCGTATGTTTTTATACCATTCTCACCAGATCGACAGCCTATGTGCTTAATCTAATCAACAGCTCATCAAATTTCCAGCTCATACTTGTTAGTCTTTAATTTTCCTTTGATCATGTCAATTTTAAGTTAATTATTATTAATAATAATAAATATATCCTTAATTGATAGGTTAATCATATATCAACCTTCGAAGCTACTAACTGTTCTACAAGGGGCAGAGCCTAGGCTCAGGCACCCTGGTGTAGCAAGCACCATTCCACAGGGAGGCAATTAAAAAGCCGAGTCCAATAAAAATATGATTAATTAAAATTCAGTTAATAAAAAATTCAGTTTTATATTAAATATCGAATCGGATTTGCTTCCGTTTTCGTAATTATTACCGTATTGTTGCGAATTTTGTACTTAAATAATTTTAGTGGAATTTTATGTGAAACTGTAGTATTTTTTCTATAATGCAACGTCAAATGCTTGAGAGAGACAGAGCTGTGCCGGAAAAATAAAATTACAGGGGGCAAGTCTATTTAACATTGAGTAAATGGCTGTCTCACTAAATGGGCAAGATATAGCCAAGCTGGCGATGGTTTTGGTGACAAATTTTGTCTCCAAGTTTCGCAAGAAAGTCCCCTGCTTGGCGACTATTTGCTGACATTTTGGTCCAGCCTCTGTATAGGTCTAGATACGTACTATTCTTGCCGTCTATAAACTTACTTCATAAATGGCTGAAGAATTTAATATCTTGAAGAAAATAATAACTTGACAATTTGCCATTTAACTTGAACATTTAATGGAGATATCCATAAGTTTTAGATCTTGTGCAAATTGATGACAGGAACATGAATATATTAACAGGAAAAATTGTCATAATAAAGAAAAATAGAAAAGAGTTCTTTAATCTTTAGAAAGCGTACATGTCTCTTCAGGACATTATGGTAGCTTCGTCTGCGTTTTTTATTTCACAAAAATAGTTCCATCCAACGGTGTGCAGCGCCATCTGTCGGTCGTGAAAGACGGCATCCCTCACATCCTCACATCCCGGCATCCCTCTGTTGTCATGCGCCGTCGCGTGCTGGAAAAATGTCATCATCATCTAGGAATATGCAAAAATCTATCTATCTATCTATTTATCTATCTATCTATCTATCTATCTATATAATAATAATAATAATAATAATAAAAATAAAAAAAATAAAAAATAAAATAAAATAAAAAAACAGATAGAAAAAGAAAATTTTAAATTTTACCGAGCGTTGAGTTTCGCTGAGTTTTCCTTCAGTCGTCGTCGTCATCTTGGAATCTCATTGTCATGGTGGTCTCAAAATGTCATTGTCATGGAATCTTCTTTTCACTGTCGTCTGTATGAGTCCGCTGAATTCGTTTTTGTACCTACGTCTTCTTAAATATCGCCTGGTTACGTCTTTTAACATCGTTTTCTTCTCAAACATCGTTTTCTTTAAACAGTCTTCTTTGCTGTATTTCATCCTTAGACACCAATTTTTATTCTTCTTCAAATAGTTCACGTCTTTAAAACAATAGGCCTTTAATCAAATTAGGAGAAATGTTTCAAGTCTGGAAAAAACCTAAATCAGGAATCATCAAAATCGGTATCGTGTTATTAAAGATCATCTGACCATGGTTCCAGGCATTCAGTTCAGGTGCTATTCTTCAAAGGTCTTTTGGTAAATTCAACCTTCTCCACGTCGTATGTGTCATTAGGTTTCAATCTGATAATTTTTGTATGAACCTAAAAACTTAGATTTTAGCTCTATACCTGGCCTAACTGGGTGCATTTTATAGCTACCATATAATTGATTTTGTATCTACGAGGGAATTTTCGATTTTCTTCTTGGATCCTCTGAATCCGCTTTTTCGCTTCTTTACGTAGATTATTTCTAGATTCGATGAAGTCATTCTGGATTTCAGCTTCTGCTTGATCTTTCTGTCGTTATTTGTGTTCGTTTTCGTACCAAACAAATGTTCGAAAGGTGTCGAATTTATGTTTCTCTGAAAAGTTTAATTAATAATTTATTCGACATCATTTACATACTTATACTATTTCGTAGGGTCATCTACGGCCTATTTAGAAATAACTGATATGATACTGAAATTTAAGCGTTCTACTTGTCCGTTGGCTCTTGGTAATCCTCTTGTGATTAAAGATAAACGAATATTTTCCTTAGTGCATGCATTAGCAAATTCTTGAGAAGTAAATGCCATTCCTCTATCAGCCATAATACTGCAGGGTTTTCCCAACAATGATTTCTGAATTTCAAGTTTAGTTATTACTTCTTTACTAGAGGTGACTTTAGTCGGATATAAGCAAACAAATTTTGTATACGAATCAGCAACTGCGAAAATATATGTATAATTATTGCTAGAACTTTCTAAAGGTCCTAAATTATCTACGTGATAAGTGTTAAGGGAATTATATACTTTAGATAAAAGATGTAATAACACTTCTTTTTTTCTCAGATTTTCGATTGGCCAATATATAAGTAATACAATTTTCGATACATTTAAAGAGTTTCTCCTGCAACTTAGGAATATAAAAATGTTGTTTCACATGTTCTTCGGTTCATTTGGTAACATAATGGCCTCGTTCATGCGCGTCTTTAATTACTTCAATTTGCATAATTTACGGTACTACTAATACTTCACTTACATCCACCATTTTGTAAAGCATGTCATTTCGTAATAATAATCTTCACACGGCTTAGATTTCAAAACTTCAGCTTATCTTTTATATTTTCATCAGTTTCTTGAGCATGTATTACCTTAAATGTTGTACCATCTTGAATTGCCATACATACAGGGTTTCTACTCAAAGCGTCGACACTTTGCATGCGGGTACCAGATCTGTATTCGATTGTGTAATCGTAATCTTGTAACATTAATGTCCATCTAGATATTTTAGTACAAATGGCTTTCTTGCTCATAGTTTCTTTGATTGCATTACAATCTGTCACGATTTTAAACGGAATGCCAAGTACATACCTACACCCTGAATATTTTTAGAGCTTCTACCACTGATTTAACTTCTAACTCATAGCTCGAACATTTACGCTCAGTATCCGTCGTCTTCCTACTCCTGTAATAAAATGGATGTATCTGGTTATCAATTAAGGGTTTCTATAGCAGAAATGAACCGTAACCGTCAGCACTAACATAGGGGTGCATTTCGTTTTTTGCTTTCGGTTTCAATTCGTTAAAAGTATAAAGTTCTTTATTTTCGAATTAATATTTAGAACCTTTCTTCAGTAAATTACTAAGTGTTTTTGTTATTAATGAATAATTAGGTACGAATATTCTGAAATAATCCGTTAAGCCTAAATAGCATTGAACATCTTTTACACAATTAGGGTCCAGAAAGTTAATTATTGCTTTAGTTTCAGAAGAAGAAGGATACAATTTCCCATTTTTGATTCTGTGACCTAAAAATTCGATTTCACGTTTGAAAACTGACATTTCTTAATGTTTAGTTCTAGTTCATATTCTGATGCACGTAACACGTAACATTCTGTAACACGCGTTTCAAATTTGGATTCCTTGAGTTTTCGAAAAGAATAATGATATCCTCCATATATATTAGTACAATGTTATCTTTTGAAAGATTACGAAATGCATCGCATATATATATGTATGTATATGGAAAACGCTTAAGCTGTTTGCAAAACCAAATGGGACTTTCAAAAACTCTAACTGCAAGTTTTGAGTAACGGAAGATGTGTACTTTGTCTACTTCAAAAGAAAAAAAAAATCAAGTCTAATGTAGTGTTACGAAATTTCTACATACATTGATAATTTTAATGAAATTATATGTGAAATTGTTGTCTTTTTCTGCATAATGTAACATGAAAATCTGAGAGAAACTATGCTCTGCAAGAAAAATAAGATTACAGGGGCAAGTCTATTTAACATTGCGTAAATGGCTATTTCACTAATTTAGCGAGATATCACCAAGCTGGCAACGGTTTTGGAGACTAATTTTTGTTACCAAAGTTAGCGAGAAATCGTCAAAAGTCGCGAAACTTACGCGATATTTTGGTTCGGTCCTGTAAAACTGTAATGGATATTGTAATTGAATAATTGTAATTAATTTCTCTAAAATGCGCTTTGCATTGTGTTGTGTTTAACGTTCTTAGAACTACTGAATGTAATCTGCGATACTGTGAAGAGCTGTACGTCTATTTCTATGGAAAGTTCCAGAAATGTGAAGTATTTCTTTTGGCAAAATAAATTTTATCAAGTTATCATCAGTTCTGTGCGCATTAAACTAACCCGTACAAACGCAGCAGTAGTGTATACCATAGCCGACTCTAAATTTTCAGTGACATCACCAATTAATGATAGTGGAAAGCGATCACGAATGGTTTTTTTATCCAGGCGTCTATAATCCACATATAGTCGGTATAAATCATCTTCTGTCCGCTTAACACAACGTTACTTTAATCGGAACAGCTTGGTTTTATGATTTGTTTATCAACCTCTCAGAAAATTGTTTATCAATTTCATGTTGTTCTGCCGGGGGGAGTGCCTCTGCGTGCAATGAACCAGAAGTTTGTCTACCAACATTAGTCTCATATTCAGTCTCATCATGTTTTTATTTTATTCGGCTTATAAGTTGTTAATAATTGCCAGTATTTCATCTGGATGTACCCCGTTTTTAATGGGATTTAAATCGATTTACTCGTCATTATATATATCACAAAAGCGCATCAAATAGTTTTCTGACTCCATATTTTAATTTTGACTTTTTTCCCATTTTAAATTAACTGTCCTTGCCTTGGAACATGAGCATCAATGATACCTTGTAAAAACATTTCGCTTTCTGCGATAACACAAATAATTGGTCTAAATGAATAACATCAGTTTTGAAGTCACCTTCAAATCTCCCTGTAGGTGTACTTTTCTCATTAACTGTAGATACCGTTAACTGTAGATTTTCCCATTCAAGTTCAGAGAAACCTGCATTCTTAAGTACATCTTTTCGGATTAACGTTACTTGACTACGGTTATCTATTAAAGTGTTATGTATTAATCGCTATTATTTTCAAGCTTATGTTTTGCTTACTATTTCAGTTTTGATCTTTAATTGAAGTTCTAAATTTTTTTTGCTTTAGTTGTTTAAAATTGGCTGTAAGTTTAAACTGTAACTTTTGTAAACTTTAAAATTTAGGTTTGGTTGCTTTAAAGTTTTCTTGAGTTGAAGTTGTTTAATTTTAATTTGAATTTAGGGACTTAAGATTTTTGGTTTTTGTATGCTGTTGTTTGACCCTTAAGGTTGTTTAACTTTTAACTCTAATTATTTTAAAGCCTTGTTGCTGCACTTTTGGTGTGTTAAATGTTTCTTAACTTAAGGTAACTTAATTTTTATCCCTCTTTCTATTAAAGATAATCGAATTCAAATTTTCTGACTGGTGGTAAGGTAAATCAATTGTAATTGAAACTCAGTCTGCATAATAAGCGTGTATACTTAAAATCCTGCTGAAGAAACAATTTATATAGTGCTGACTTTTTTTTGTAAATTATATTGTTGTGTAATTAGTAGTTTAGTTTTAATTTCCCAAAGTCATTTGTGTTGACTTGGTTGTGAAAATTTGCACACCCCAACCGTCGGCTTGAAATTCATTCTCGGAATACCTTATCAGAGGATTTACTGCACCCCGAAAATTCTTTCGCCCAAAAGAAAAATCATATGTGCGGGTGACGTGTTGGATGTATACACCATCTGGAGTTTCCCGAAAAAAGGACCCTGTTTTGCTGGTCAGGCGAGCAGGGAAAGTTTCTACAGCGTATTATGAGGAGGGGCAAATAATCGTTGGGTAGGAAGCTCTACATGGTCGACTTGGACCTCGATGCGAGGCTAGAATATCCCCCCTTGTTTTTGTCTGCGGAGATTGTTGACACATTGGTGTAGTCTTGGAGGCCGAATGATTGAACTGCGCTAACTGGCTCTTCTGGTAGTCGGGAAAGCCCTTCTCGTGAAGATTTTTCTGTTTGGGTTGCTGGACTTGGCTTCCTGCTGATCCCCTTCTACGCCAAATTTTCAAAAAACGCGCCAGCTATTAAAGTGGCTGCGCAGTGTTTTCGAGAGGAGAGAGGAGGAAAACATTTTCGATTACACGCTTTTCTTTCTGACGGAACCAAGGAAACTTTCTCGAAGAAAAGGAACGAGAGGTGACTTCTAAGATGCAGAGCGGAGACCAGCAGTCGGGAGTTCCTGGTGAGATGAACGATTATACTACCTACACAGAAGGAAGGCATATTCAATCAAGAATTCCTGAGTTTGACTGACTTCAGTATGGCCGGCGTTTCGGGGAAGACCGGAGTCCTACCGGTTGGAAGCGGCTTAGGGTGGAAAGCCTGCCCTCCAAAAGGGTGGCACATTATTAATTCTCATATTGTTTTTTTTTTCCCGTATCTACCAAACGTTAATTGTTATTACATGCATCGTGACAGTGTCCATCTGAGTTTTTCGCCTGTATCAAGTACCCAAAATTTTGTTTGATGCCTCTCAAATGGGAAATGTGAATTGTTAAATTTGTAAAGAAGGTATGTAAACTTCAGTTGTTTCTTCAGATATAAGGCTGACCGGTCGCCACTATTTTTAAAATGTAAATATATTCATACTATTTTCTCCTTAATAAACGTTAGATTGATTTTACGTCCTTAGCCTTGTAATTATTTTAATTATTTGACCTTGCACTGGACCATAGTTCTTGAACGGGTTTTTGCCCGACGCAAATTACCTAAATTAACAGTTTTATGCATTTCTTTCTGACAAGTCTGAGTAATAGGAGTTACAGTTTTGGCATTTTGGATATTTTCAGGAGACTTTTTGGAACAATCCAAAGTTTTGTGTCAAAATAAGTTACATTTAAAGCACTTAAATCTTTTACTCTTATTGTTACTTGAGTTCGATTTATGATCCACAATTATAACACCTTGGTTCTTTACTCTTACTATAGGTCGAGCTCTTGCTTTATATTGTTAGTACCTAAATAACCCTTAAGCTTTATATCTGAAGCTTGAATTTTCTCATAAATTTTTATTTTCTCTTTAAATTCATAAATAGTTTTACACCCATGGAAAATAATTTTGCTAATTGGATCAGGTATTCCATTTATTACATAATCAAGAATGGATGAATCGTCAACAGAACCACGACTGGCTATTTATCACATTGCAATTAAATACTCCGAAAGGGATTCATCAGGTTTCGGATATTTCCAGGAAAGAAGGCGAGTAGTGTGAAAACGGGGTGCCCTGAAATTGGTGTATGTCTACCAATCGCACGATCTGGGATTATTTCATCAAGGAAATCATGCAAATGTGTAGCCCAATAACAGGGGGTCCCATTTCGTTGGAAAAAAGTTTTTCTAGTAGTGGTGCAGCAATGAATCTCAGCGTCTATGTAAATGTCGAAATTACTTGATGACACGGAGAAAAAGAAGGGACAAAATACTTTATTATGAGTTAGTGCACGCCAAACGTTAAGTTTAGGGCTAGCTCACTCAATTTTCCCTATACAGTTTGGCTGTCTGATTCCCAAATCCTACAGTTAAGTTAATTTTAGGTGTATTTTTTATGTTTACAAACACGAAAGGTTGCTTTGTCACTGAGTACGATGTTTTGAAGAAAATGATCATCATTATTGATACGGCCAAGCATGTTTACAGAAAATTCTTCGCAACCAATTTATACGCAGTCAGTTTCAACCATTCAAGAATAATTTTGCGTACAGTTGGCTTGAGAATTCCTATTTGTAGGCTGGCATGGTGAATAGATTTACTGCGACTGCGCACAAGCAGATCTCGGAATTGCAGAAAACTTTTCATCACTGACTTTTGGTCTCCCTTCCATAAAACATGTCTGGGCGCTAGCAACAGTTTTAACCATCTTTTAATTAATTGTTCCTCTTATGCAGGTTTATTAAAATCATGTCGAAATCGCTTTGAACTATTTTCGGTGATTTCGTTTCCCATAACCAGAGAACGTTCATTGTTTTTGCACCGCATGATGACATTTTATTTGTAAACAAACAAGTTCCCTCTTGCCATTCCCAAAAATTTGAACAAATCAAGTTCCTTTACTATATCGATATAAATTGACTATTGATTATATCTATATAAATTATTTCCGGTTACTTGTAAAATTATGTTTCAATTTAATTTGTTACCCGGTGATTTTAATTTGTGAGCACTCTGTATAATAAATAATTGAAGAATAGAATATGTTGAAGGTTGAAAAATGCGATAGAAGGTAAAAATTGCACCTAAAATTAAAACGGTCGAGTATAAGTTAAGAAAATATAACAAATTAATTAAAAATTTAGAATATGTTAAAAGTTGCAAACGCTAAAAGTATGAAAAAAATTAAAAATTACATTTAAAGTTAAATAAAGTTATGTATATGATCAGAAAGTATAAGACGTAAGATAAAATTGACATTATGTTATTTAAAAAGTATGAAAACATTTCTGTGTGTAGTGAAATGCACAATAAAATCTAATATGCAATTAAGATTACGGAAAATAAATATGTTGTTATAAACTGAAAATGTAAGAGATAAGTTAAATTAAGAATACATAAGAAACTATTTATAAAGCTTAAAATATAAGGTAAACATAAAAAAATACACCTAAAATTAAGTAACGTTCAATTTGCGAATAAGCAATGAATGTCAAATGCAAGAGCAGAAATTGTTTAGGGAACATAGGAATTAAACATTATGCATGTAGTAAAATAGCCAGAATATGAAGAAAAATGTAAGTTTCAACATATAAAAATTTCATTAAGAGGAAATTACCGCTGAAAAATCAATGAAAGATAATCCCTTATCAAAAGGCTTCTCTTATCTTGGTCTCCTCCCTCTTATCAGCTAGCTGCCTACATATTGTACCTGTCACGGTTTGCGGGCTTTCTGAGCATTGCGCCTTCTGCCGCTGAACTGGCTATTTCATACTACTAAAACGTGTCTCAGAGAACGTAAATAATAACATATTCATAAAATGGCAAATACCAGATAATTTGACAGCATTCATGTACAAGAACTAAGATTACTTCTTTTCTTATATAGTTTAGCTATTACGCTTATACTTTCTGATGAATAGCCAGTTCATCAAGAATTTCAAGTTCTATACTTGAAATTCTTTAGCGATGAATAGCCAGTTCATCGCTAAAGGATTTCAAGTATAATTTTGTCGCAAATAAGCAAGGGTGCCTATTTTAGATTTGGGATTAAATGAAATAAAATATTTAGCATGTTGTTCGCAAGGTAATGTTCGTAAAAATGCTTTTAATAAAGCGAATAACACACTTCAACAGACTTTTGGCAAACACTATCAGTCTATAATAAAGCGTTTCAAGAAGATTGAAGCATTAAGTATACCTTGAGTAGTTGATTGTATACCCATGAACCCAGTTTAAGAAATATTGTGGTTATATTATAATAGTAAAATGTGCTCCCATACAACTACGATTTTCACCATCGCAGAGTAACAATATGTTACTTAAGAACTTTCTAAAGTACCTCTTACGAAAAGTATTTGTTATTAAGTATGCAAAACGATTTTGAAAAATATTAAAAATAACATGATTCGGATCATTTTAGATCAAGGAAAAGTAAGCCGTTTTAGAGATCATATTAAATAAAATTGCACTAAATACAAAACTGAAAATTTATACAAAGTTTCTAAATTGTCTTACCAACGTAAACCATTATTTCAGAAAACTGAATTTAAAACCTTAATGAGTGTACTTTTCTATTGCAACATTTGTGAAGTACGGTTAAAAAAGCGGAGGAGCGGTAAATTCACTGGATACTGGTCATTTGACTAGGATTAGAATTCTGGTGAAAGGAATCGCTGCATGGACATGTTCTGATTTTCCCATTACGGAGATGTGAGCAAGTTCCCTGTAGAAGGTCCTCCATGAAGGCTATCCTTCACCTTAGGCAGACAGCCTAGCGAGCTTTGGCATAACCATATAAACTAGGGGGTCTTCAACCTTTCTCGCCCGAGGGCCACATGAATAAATTCACAAACATCCGCGGGCCACATTATCAGGTTCAATGTTTCTTCTAACCTTCTTCGGAAACATACAATGACCTGACTAGGAACAGAGAGCTTACTAAAGCTATGTTCACTAATTGTAGTAAGTAGACAGGATACAGACGAAGGGTATACAAGACCCTTTATTTTTCTTTATATACAATGACTTCCGTACTTCGGAATACAATGACCCTCCACTCGGGGTCTAACGTAAAAGGTATAAAAATAAAACTAAACTCTAATTTAACTTTAGAATAAGATTGGCCTTATAATAACAGGAAGCGTATGTAGCACAGAGACTGTGAACACTACAATACGTTTAATTTATCAAGAGGATTAAAACCTCTGGCCTGGAAGGCAAATAGCAACTGCGTAACTTCTAAGGTAAGCGGCCTGCTTCGAACTCACTGCTTCCTCTCTCCTGCTTGGCAAAAAGGCCACACTTAAATACTTGGCGTTCGCCAGACAACTTTGCATAAAATCCTTCACGCTTATAATTCTGGCCGGAAGTAGAAAATAAGAAGTGATAGTAAAGATTTAAAATAAAATAAACGTTAGTAAAACTTAAGATCCTTACATACTTCCCGCCAGAGTTAATTTGTTTGAAACTGAGGTCTAAAACGACCTTGTTGAAAACTTTTAGCTCTAAAAATTAACGCGAGGCCAACCTTTTACAATCATAACTTAGCTAGAAACTAGAAAATTTAAAAGAAAGAAATTTGTTACAATAGCAGCTCCCGGGATATACAACAATCTTTTTTTTTTTTTTTTCATCTGTACTGCATCTAAACAGGAGCTTTATTCAATTCTGGTTCCTTCCAGAGATCTGGAAGGAAAACTAGTTTAATGAAATGTTACAGAATGACATTGCAATTAACATATAGAATATACTTCTCTTAACATTCTTATTTCATTCATGACTATTTTAATTATCTCTCCCCGTGCTCTCTGACATGTGTTGTAAAAGAACACCAAACACATATGTGTTTCTGTCTACTTGTGCCACACTTCCTCCTACAATCAAAACACTAACGTGTTAAAATTCAACATACGAGACCTCTTAACACACCCTACTTTCAACTCTAAACCCTGAGGTACTATTCTGAAAGTGGCTAACTCTAAAGTATAGCGTCAGAGAGCCTAACTACATCATTCAACCTTTAACACATATTCACCATGATTTAATCTTTACAGTCACACGAATAACAAATTTTTAACATTACTTTCACTTTTACCATATCACGGTATTTCTTAACATTCAAAATAACAGTTCACATGTATACAAGAACATATCAACATGCCGTTAATTTTACACATTTGAAAACATACATTAGTAGTACATTGTTAACTTCTATTCTTTTCAAAGCAAGTGCCAATTCTTTCTACATTGAAATAATATTACATTTCAAAAAGTCTTTCAGACTAAAACTTCTTTCTTGCTAGAATGTTTTAAATAAAATTTATACAATAACTTTTTACAATATTTAAGTCTTTACACAACGCTATTATACATCAACTTTAGTAGTTTTACGCGCGAGTAATTGAAAAACATAATAAGAAAATCGGTCACAACTCATTTCTCGCCCTTTTGGCGATAAAGGTAGACCTCGCATGAGGTAAAACTTCTTGAAATCTGCCACTTGCAGTAAGAATGAAAGATTAACTTAAGTTTGTAAAGTAACATAAAATTTTACTTATCTTTGTAATATTCAGACATCCTTTTCTGGGCCCAGTCTTTAAAGGTATAGCTGATAGTAGCTTGGTTGATCCTCCTTCTTGTACGGGCTCGCCCTTCAGTGCTTTCCTCTGGAAGCTTCCGTTTTTCACCAGTACGGCCACCCTTGAACACCTTCCTTTTGTGCTCTGCTTGTGGTCTTGGCCGTTTGAAGGCAGCTGGTCTTGGTGGAACCGGGAAACTTCTGTCGTGATCCTGCTTGGACCTCGTTGTTGGCCGTTCAAATTTTTCTTGTACTTTTTCCTCCGCCGCTGATGGCCCTTCCGCAGTTCGGCGACTTTTGCTGCGGAGAGTTCTGTCGGATGAGTCAATCTTCCGTTTCACAGCCGGGTTATAGTTGCCGTCCTTTCTCCCGGTCCTTTCCACATACGTCGTCCTTCTCCCTTCTTCATTCTGGGGGTGTTCGTGCACTCTGTTTTCTGGACGGTGGAACGGCTTCTTTTTCTTTTTACCTTCAGTTTTTCCGCGGGGCAATTTTCTTTTCACTTGCTTCTGTCTCTCATTGGCTTGCCCTTGTACTTGTCGTTTTCCCACCTCTGGAACTTGTACCTGCGGTGTCTGCCGAACCGGATCCTGCCAAAGATCTGAAAAGATTTTCATTTTATTACGATCGAAGTAGGGTTTAATTTGATCAATATTTGCGAAACAGGTTTCACCATTTCTTGCCTTTAACACTACAACAGCGTGAGTTATTTTTTCTATAACATATGGTCCTTCAAAGCGTGGAAAAAATTTGGCAGTTTTATCTTCTGGTGCTGAAGAAAGTGAATGCTTGATTTTTAAAACTTCATCCCCTACTTTATAAGTTACTCCCCGTCGTTTCAGATCATAGTATAACTTCTGTTTTCTTTGTGCTACTTCCGTATTCTTTTTTGCTTCTTTTATTAGTTTTTCTATATCACCCATTTTAAATTCTGGGGCTCTTTGTTGCACATAAAATAGTTTATCTAACGGTGTTATAACCTTTTTGCCTAGAAATAACTCAGCAGGAGTTTTGCCCGTTGTATCATGTTTTGCGGTCCTAAGGGCGAAAGCAAATTCATTGACATAGTTATCCCAGCTTTTATGAAAATTTTTAACATAACTACGGATAATTTTCACTATATTTCTGTTGACCCGTTCCGCTATATTTGATTGCGGCCGATACGGGACCATTTTTAAATGACGTATGCCCAGTTTTTGGCACATGTCTTCAAATATATTACTTACAAATTGAGGACCATTATCCGATATAACTTTTAGGGGCGCCCCGTATTTTAAAATATATTTATTTAAAATAGAATCAGTAACTAATTTCGCGGAGGCTCGTTTTAAGGGAACAATTTCGGTCCATTTACTAAAATGATCAACCATAACAAGGAGATAGCGACTTTTGTTTAACTGACTTTTTGGGAAAGGGCCCAATAAATCGATGCCGATTATTTCATTTGGAAATTCGGATTTAATACTATTTAGAAACCCGGCCGGGCGGAAATTAATATAATTAACGGCTTGACATGTTGGGCAGGACTGGACATACGCCCTTGTTAACTTTTGCAGTTCAGGAAAGTAGACTGCCTCGCGTACGCGTTGGATAGTTTTTCGAATACCAGCATGAGAAGCTAAAGGGCTGTCATGGAGCTCTTGCAGGATATTTAATCTAAGACTAGCTGGGATAACAGGTCGAAATTCGTTGTTGGAATTCGTAGTTTTTGTGTAGAATAATAGACCATCTATTAGTTCGTAATGGGCCGCCCTATTTCTTATCGCCACAATATCTTGGTGGCTAAAATTTTCAGGATCCTTCAAATACTCATAAATACTTCCAAACTCAGGATCCTTACCCAGTTCGGTTATTACAGTTTCTCGGGAATTTATTGTACACGCTGTCAGCATTGCAACTTTTACGGTATTACCCTGTTCGTCTAATTTAATTCGTGATAGGGCATCTGCTACGTTATTTTCCTTTCCGGGGGTATGCTTGATTACCAGATTATATTCTTGCAGCTTGAGTGCCCATCTTATTAACCTTGGGGATAAATTTTTCCCTGAGTACAATCTAGTTACCGCCGCATGATCAGAATATACTGTTATCGGCGCCTTTCCAAAATAGACTCGGAACTTTTGCACTGCTAACAGAACTGCAAGTGCCTCTCTCTCGGTCGCGGAATAGTTTCTTTGTGTTTGATTTAAAGTTCGGCTAAAAAATGCCACGGGCTGCTGATTTTGCGAAAGTACCGCTCCTACCGCATAATCCGAAGCATCCGCTGAAATTTCTAAATTTTCATCCTTTTCAGGAAATTTCAACACAGGGGCTTGCGTTAATGCTTGTTTTAATTTTTCGAAAGCACTATTGGCTTCAGCCGTCCACGAGAATCTTGCCTTTTTCCTTTTTAATTTTAACAATGGCTCAGCGATAGCCGCAAAATCTTTTATAAAGGACCTATAATATGAACAAAGTCCTAGAAAAGAAGAGAGCTTCTTTGCCGTGTTTGGAGTCGGATACTTTTGTACAGCGATTATTTTTGATTCATCTGTCTCGATCCCTTTTTGCGATATTTTGTAACCTAAATATTTTAATTCAGGGGCTGCAAATTTGCACTTTTCGACATTAACTTTTAGACCGGCCTCATTTAATAAAGAAAACACCTGTCTTAAATCCTGTATATGTTGGTCGAGATTATCACTAGTAATAATGATATCGTCTAAATAGATAAATGTGGACTTTCCAAGAACAGGTCTTAACACAATGTCCATGCATCGCTGAAATGTTGCTGGGGCGCCTGAAAAGCCAAACGGCATACGCAAAAATGCATAAGTGCCAGACTTGGTTATAAAAGCAGTCTTAGGCACGTCCTCAGGCCTGACCCCTATTTGAAAATAACCATTCGTTAAGTCTAAAGTCGTCATAAATTTGGTTGATTTTATGTTCCTTAAAATTTCTTCTATGATCGGTAACGGATATACCAGATATTTCGTTATGGAATTTAATTTACGGTAATCAATAGCGAATCTCCACCTTTTTGGATGCTCCAAAGGATAATCATTATTTTTCTTACATAAAACCACCGGACTAGCATAACTACTTGAGATAGGCGTTATGATCTTTTTACGTAGCATATCAGTAATATGCCATTCTATAATTTTTTCCTTATTCTTATCATACCGGTATGGTTTTTGACGAACCGGCAATGCATCTCCGGTGTCAATACTATGGTTAGTAACCTGAGTAAATCCTGGAATATCACTAAATAAGGAAGCAAATTCACTTACCACTTGTCGGATTCTATCTTGCTCGTCATTAGGCAGGTGGTCAAGATTTAACCTTGGCGGTTCAACCTTTTCTACACGCACTGGTTTCATCGTCAGCTTAAGGGACGCTGCATTAAAATCCAGTGTAGCTTGTGCGTCTGAAAGAAAGTCTATTCCTAGGATTAAATTTGCTTGCAAATTCTTTACTATAAAAAACATCACCTTTACTTGTTCGTCCTTGATACGGATGTACAAAGGTACTTTACCTACGCACTTACATTGTTCTCCTTGCGCCGCTAATACTGTTGTATTATCCGCATTATATATGCGGTATTTGCGAAAATACTTTCTAAAAAAGACTTCTGCCACACAGGAACACTGCGCGCCGGTATCCAGGAGTGCGGTGGCCGGGATATTATTTACCAAGACTTCAATCTTCGGAAGAGTTAAATTTTTCACCATTACTGTATTTAACTTGTAGGAAGAGGGGTTTTCGTGGCCTTCAGATTTCCGCACCCTCTCGTCAGCAGAAATCCGTTTTAGTTTAAATTATTTTTCCTTTCGGTGCTTTCCTTCTTTCTCCACTGGCCTTGAGACTTTTTTCCTAGGTTGCTATTGAACTGTCGACGTTCGCCGGCTGTTTTTGAATGCTCGGGTTTCCTTGCCCACTGATTCGCTTTTTCTCCGTAGCCATGTGCTTGAGTTTGCTGTAGTCTTGGCGTACCAAATTGGTTTCGCTGTTGATATTGGCGTCTTCTTTCGACGTCCGCCGTTCTTCTACTTTCAAACTGCATTGCTAGCTCAAATAACTTTTCCAGTGTAGTCGGATTTCGTAATTCAATAAAGTCTTGCACTTGGGGTAGTAACCTCGGCAAAATCACTTGAATTATTTCAGGATCCGGACGGTTTCCATACAAGAGCTTGAAAACGTGAATTTTTCTTAAAATAAAGCTCGAGAGGTTTTCCATTCTTTGTTGATATATACTGAAAAGTTCTGTTTCTAATTTCGCACGATCCCTTACAACAGGGAAGGCTTTTAGTAGGGCAGTCTTGAAATTTTCGTAAGTATAGGTGGGACTTCCTGCTTGACCCAAGAGACTTCTGCCGATACATTTGAACCAGTTAAGCGCTTGGCCCCTCAAAGCGCTGGTAGCTAAGGTAACTTTTTGAAACTCGTGCACGGGGTAGAGCATGAAGTGGTCATCCAATTTTTCCAAAAAACTGGTTACCTGTGAGTTTCCATTAAACGTTGCTTCTGGTTTCATCGAAGCGCGCATGGACGATGTACCCAAATCCTTCCAGAGCGGCAGCTGGCATTTCTGGATTCTGAGCCGTTTCTGCAGGCAGCACAGGTTCTTCTTGAAATTCGGCCATGGTTATTCTTCGTCGGGCGCCACTATCAGGTTCAATGTTTCTTCTAACCTTCTTCGGAAACATACAATGACCTGACTAGGAACAGAGAGCTTACTAAAGCTATGTTCACTAATTGTAGTAAGTAGACAGGATACAGACGAAGGGTATACAAGACCCTTTATTTTTCTTTATATACAATGACTTCCGTACTTCGGAATACAATGACCCTCCACTCGGGGTCTAACGTAAAAGGTATAAAAATAAAACTAAACTCTAATTTAACTTTAGAATAAGATTGGCCTTATAATAACAGGAAGCGTATGTAGCACAGAGACTGTGAACACTACAATACGTTTAATTTATCAAGAGGATTAAAACCTCTGGCCTGGAAGGCAAATAGCAACTGCGTAACTTCTAAGGTAAGCGGCCTGCTTCGAACTCACTGCTTCCTCTCTCCTGCTTGGCAAAAAGGCCACACTTAAATACTTGGCGTTCGCCAGACAACTTTGCATAAAATCCTTCACGCTTATAATTCTGGCCGGAAGTAGAAAATAAGAAGTGATAGTAAAGATTTAAAATAAAATAAACGTTAGTAAAACTTAAGATCCTTACAACATGTCTGTCAAAAAGTAGTGTAGTCAGAAAATTGTTATGAAAAAGGGAGGTTTGTTTTGCAAGAAAGAAATAGTGTTACATATTTGTATATATATATACATTGGTTCCCAAAAGTCAAATGGAAATCGAATTAAAATCTTTTGCATCATTTTTAACTATGAAAAAAAAAGTATAAAGAGGATTGTACAGAACGATGTTTCAAAATGCATTTACAATAAAAAAACTTACATTACTGGCGGGAGAGGGTAATTAGTTTTAATGTGAAATTTGACATTGTTTTTGCTTGATTATAGCTTCAATAATTCCGGTTTAATCTGTGTTGTTGCAATTCGTAAAGTTTCCTCCAAATGTCTGTCTGTCAGCCGTGTTCTTATTTTTGATTTTAGGATTTTCATTTTACTAAAACGTTGTTGACATATGTAGGTACTGCCAAAGTTAGAAAACATGAAGAGTGCATGTTTTCGAATTCCTGGACACTTTTTTTCGGTCACCGTACTTGGAATAAAAATCAATTAATGTCGGATTATGAAGAAACTTGCAAATTACTGCAGAGTCATACTGTAAACCTATAAATTCTTATTGAAATCCGGGTGGAACACTTCCAACGTCTACTGAAAATGGCGACATTCTCATGAACATTTCATTTTCACGAAAATCGGAAAATCTGTTTCTGAATTCCTCTTTCAACTTTGAAATGCATTGTACATAATTTTTTGAATTCCATACTGTAGAATTCTTCACACTCTCCATCAATTTTGGAATATGAGTGGAATTCTTATTTAGCAACTGACTTTCCCACATGATTAGTTTCGTCTCAAAAGTGTTCACAAAGTAATAAAGATTATGAACAAGTAGATCTTTTCCTAGTAAGCGGTAACTAAGATGACCGTAATATCGACAAGAAAAGCAAAGTCTCTCTACCATTTTTCATCACTGAACTCATGAATAGATTTCTTTTTATTCCATAATTTGTTGAACTTTGCTCTTCAAAGAAAACAGGCGCTGAAGCACCTTTCCTTGGCTCAACCAACGTACTTCCACGTTATACACAACATCACTATATTCAGCTTCCAAATCACTCGAGAACTGTCGAAATTACCTGTGTTTAAGTCCTTTAGACCGAATGAAATCAATCACTTTTAAAACAAAGATAAGAATCTACCCTTTTTATAGAATTGAGATTTTATGCGTAGCTAAATTTTTAATTTTAAAAATTACATATGATAAAGTGAAATTTTTGAAAAAACTCGTCATTTTTAGAAAATTTTATCTCAAATAATATCAGGCATGTCGATAAATTTTTTTAAATATCAAGAATAAAAGAAAATGAATTTTTTTTACGACAAAAATCTGACAAAGCAATTTTTCTTGAAATCAAAATTTTTAAAAATTCTTCAATTTTTCTTTAGATTCAAATGTGGGGCTACTAAAATGCCTTCAGCGGGCCACTCGTAGCCTGAGAGCCACTGGTTGAAGACCCCTAATATAAACCAAACGATTAAACAAATGATATATCATGGTAGAGTAAATTATGCTTTGTTCGGGTATATCGTTGATGGCAAAAAATATTTTTCCTGTCGTTACACGAAAGCTTTCTTTATTTGATTAATTCCTTAAACAGAAATCGTATAGCCAATTACGACCGCATATTTAAGAGATGTATAGTGGAGGAATGTTTTAGAAATATCTTTTAAGTATGTAAATATTTTTTACAAGTAAAAGCAAATATAAATTTAATATACTCATATTTCGGAATAAATGCTAATATTAGTATGCTAAATAGCGTAATATTGAATAAAATAATTGTATATGGGAAATGTAGGAGTTTAAAAATAAGTTTGAAACAAGATGAATAGCAATGCTGTACGTACATTTTGTCCCTGGACATCAAATTCACCACTAACATTTCCATCCAAAATTCCAAGTAAGATGATGCTGGCAGATGAGAATAAACTGATAAAGTACCCCCCCCCTATTGCAAAATGTATACTACGTTTACTGCTACGTGATATTTACCCCTTTGAAAAGTCTTAGAATACATGGCAGAAGAAACCATTATCCCCACTCGTTTGGAAAGTTTCCAGCTCCTATGGCCGTTCTTAACGCTAACTATAGCCCAAAGGAATGTTCTGTTTAAAAGAGTTAGCTCTTCCAAACGTTGTCGGAGATCTAGAAAAGAAGTAGGCCATGTTTAAAAAGATGGAATTTTAAAAGAAATGGAGCATTATAGCAATCGCGAGGAAGGACTTCAAAAATAATTTAAAAATGTTTTCCTATTTTGAAATAATTTGGAATCTAATCTTTGGAATTGTGAAAATTCTCGTACTGCTAAAAAATTATCAGAGTCTTATAGTTTTTAATAAATTAACTAATTAATTCTCAGAAGAATCGATTTTAGTTGTACCACTGCTAATTCTAAGGCATTTTGATTTGCAACTCTTAGCTATAATGTAAAAGTATTCTATGGAAAATATCTTAAGTTTTTGTTATATAGTACCATTCATCACTGTGATTAGCGGTCAAGAGCTTAAACAGAGAGATTTAATACCAGTAGTTTCTTCCCGGGTGTAAGCTTCAGAGAAGGATTGAGCAGTTTTACACATCACCTCCGAATAAATTTAGGAAAGTTTCCGGAAAGGAATCTTATATTTTAATTTGATGGTGTTGTATTCACAAAGTATATTTATTTTATTTCTAGTAGGATTTGGCGATTGAAAAGAAAGCATAGCGTTTGAAGCAACTTAAACTCTAAGAAATAAATTTAATTGCTCTTTAGTTGGTTGGATGTAATTTTCTTCTATCCGTTTTGTTTTTATTTGCTTTAAGATAGTAACTATAAATACGACCTATAATGTGGTTACAGAGAATGCGATATATGTGCATGTAGGTCCGACATCTATTTCAACTAAAGGATAAATTAACAACAAATAAACACTTATATTAACACAGAAACTTTATCTTGAGCTTATACTCAAAAATGCAGACACAACTGACCGTTATAACATTAGAATTCTAAACACTCGTCATTGCCAAATTCTAAAAGGACTTCTTGAAAAAAGTATACGGTACTGCCGTTTATTGGTAGACGATTAGTAAATGTTTTAGTAATTCTCAAAGTTTCGGCTATCCTGATGGTTATTTCGCCTCGAAAGAACCCGCCTCCTTTTTACTTCCTTGTACGAAGTAAAAAGGAAGTATTGTAATCGCGAAAAGTTCAGGCAGCATATTTCAACGAAAATATTCATTTTGACCGCTATCCAATGCAATTTAACGATGTTTTTGCGTGATATTTGTACTTAAGGACAGAATAAAAGACTCGTTTCCTCCAAAAAAATTATAAAACTGCTTTAAAATTAATTCTGAAGAGAATTTTTCGTGGCGTCTGTACAAATGTACGTACGTACGTATCTCGCATAACTCAAAAACAAGTAGCCTCAGAACGTTTAAATTTTGTATATATAACTGCTCTAACATGTACATGTGAACCTCGTATTTTGGTTGCAATCGGCCGCACCAAACGTATATAAATATATTTATATACATATCCACTCTGTTACCCGGCTCAGTGGATCTCAGTTTCTTTACTCGTATATGTTTGTAAATTGTACATTTTTTGCTTTAAAAATGATTGAATTATGTTGTTTTTATCTTCCGGTTAAGGTTTTTATGCCTTTAGTAAATCTGTATGCAATATTTTTAGAATTATCAACAATTTTAAAGTTATCAACAATTTTAAAGTTGTTTAAGTGCCGCTAAGCCTTTTTTTTTTATGGCGGCCATTGATTGTTTACATTTGAAACAGCAGACTAGTGGATTTGTTGCCAATCCAGAGAAACTTAGCTTCGCAACAACAAAGACAACGCCTTCATTTATTATTGCCAATTAAATCATGCTTAATCCTTTCTGGAATTTTTTCGAGGAAATAAGTGTTTAAGATCTACTTCGTAATTTTTAATATAGATATTTTGAGTTTTTATGTATTTTTGCTTTCTCATGAAGTGAGAACTGATTTAATCGAATGAGGAATACTCAATCGTCTGTGAAAAACTGTTTCTTCTTTGTTTTGTTTGCTTAATTTCATTTATACATCATTCTAGCTTTATTATAGTATTTGAATAGAGCATGTGGCAACGATTAGATAATTCTATTCTTTAAATGATATAAATTTTATGCATTATGAGTTATAATATGAACGAAATATAATACTGTTAAGTGAATCTAGCTCCAGAGTGTCGCTATGGTAAACAAATGCTAGAGTGAATTTTAAAGAATGCATTTATTCTATTGTGTTTTATGCACTGTCGGCGAAGTAGATTTAATTCAATCCAATAAGTTTAAATGAAATGCAAGAAAAAATGCGTATAATTTAATATTCCGTACAAGGAAGTCATGTGGTGTACACATCAGATTTTTTTTCACAACAGCTTTCTCGTTACCGTCGTCATCATATAAATCTAAATTAAAATTAAATTCAGGGAAACTTGAGTTTACATTTGCAGTTTGCCGCGAAAGACGGACAAAACATGACATCAATCAGTCATTCACGCAAAAGGAATGCGGGAGGCCTTTGTTAGCTCTTTCGTTATAGCTGAAAATAAGAATAAAATGAGATAGGAAAAAATGAAAAGTATCCTTTCACAAACAATGAAAGGAGAATTTTTCTATGCAACCCTTGCAGAACATTGCTTCATCTACCCAGCTTCAGTTGAAGATCCGCTAGGTCCTCCATGATTTTCAATCTTCATAAAGCCATATAAGTGTTATGGGGTTTCTTTGCTTTGACACAGCGAAATATAAAAAAATCGGTCGAAAAGTGAGTCCTTTATTTTGGAAATAAATTATCAACTTTGCACGACTGAGCTTTATTCCTCTTCTGATTGAACTGTTGCTGATTTTCTTGCTGTAATAACCTATAATTATTCTCTGCTTTTGCTTCAACATTAAATTAGGAAAACTGAATAATGATAACTACCTTTGATTCTCTTTCTTTTGCTTCATTACCAAAGACGTTATGTGAAAAACTATTTTCTTTAAATTTTGGTTTAGTCTCCATTTTGGCGTCGCGAGTTTTCTCGATTCGCCACTCTTTTTCTTATTCAACACTTTCTTATTCTTTTGTAAACATTGTTTTAAATCATTCAACTTGATTTTGACAAGTGGGGAAATATATTCTTTTTCTAACACAGAGCTCTGGGAAGATTCAATATTTTTATCTTCTCATAATTCAACTTCTGGAGCATTAATTCGGGCTGCTGAGTCGAAAAATATTTTTTAGGTTTGTTATTAACAATTTGAGCAAATTTCATATAAACATTATCACACTTCCATAAAAATGGATTCTATTTTAATTACAGAAATAATTAACATCGATCACAATAATTATATTATGTCTATTATTAAAAAATGAACAATGTATAAGTACGTATAATTGTTTCTCGTAAAATATGAAATTTATATGCAGCAGCCAGAAGACGATGATGACAAGGCAAGTAGAGTTTGTCGACTGATTCAAAGCCTCTGTAGATTGAAGCAATCACCCAGATGTTGGAATAATAGATTCAAGCAATCTACAGAGCGGTATGGTCTGAAAGAGAGCAAGGCTGATCCACACTAATTTTACAGTAGTGATAAGCATCAGAAATTTCTATTAGAATTATATATTGATGGGCTTCTTGCTACCACTTCAGAAATTAAAGACAATTTACTATTGGAACTGCAAAGAGAATTTAAGCCGTATACAAGGAAGCATAATACTTTCTTAACTTAAAAATAAAAACTTTAAAAATAGTGACGTCTTCATCACCCAGCAAAATTATGCTATAAAGTCTTGCAGAAATTTCGGATGAGCAATGCTAATCCTCTGTATAAACCTACAGAAAAGGTCATTTTTATGAAAGATGCTGGGATCGCTATTTTTGAAATTCTTCCTTACAGGCAAAACTTTATAGCTTGATGTGTAGGATAGTTGCTACCCGGGTTGGTATTTATTTTGCTACATCATTCTGATCACAATTTTTGTGTAAAGCTGACCATAGGCATTGGTTGATGATTAGACGTTTGTTTAAGTAATTAAAGCCATGAGCTAATTTTTGAATTATTTTCAAATATACATTTCAGTCTAGAAATCTGCAATAGAATACCTCGATGTAGATTATGTTAGTTATCCAATAATCAGCAAGCCAGTGAGCAATAGTTTATAACACCAGCACCTCAAGCTATTGACATCAGTGTTAACAACTGCTGCGGCAGAGTGTTTTGCAGTTAACAAAGCTGCTAAAGAAATCACCTGGATGAAATGGCATTTTGATAATATTTCTCCATTGAATAATATTCTTACACTGCAATTCGATATTGTAAGTGTTGTTCGCTTGCCCAAGAATCCAGAAGCACATTAATATTAGTATCACTTTGTCCGAGAAGTCCGTGAAAAGTAATATGACCAGTTTATGCTGCTTTGCCCAATATACGAAAATTTGTGAGCTGTTTTTGGCGTTAACTTCTAACTGACGTCTATTCCTTCCACTGGAAACAACCACAAAGTCGTCCGCATGTGCAAAGATGTTACTATGGAATATATCATCGTAAAGAGCGAAAATTGCCACGAAATTCCATGGCATGGACTCTAATCAAGAACCCTTGGGTCACCCTTTGTTAATTTGAAACTTATGAATCAAACTATATTTGGTAGACTCTTACGTATTTATTATCCAAGTAGCTGAAGATCATTCTGATTAGCTTAAAAGGAATATTACAAATGATGATTGCTTATTAGGTTGTCATTCTACCATATAGTATCAAATGCTCCCTTAACTAGTGAAATGACTATACTATGTTTCTTGTTGATTTCATTCGTGCGAACTAAATTTATTAGGTCATTTGATGCATGATTCGTTAATTTTCCTGCCCTGAACCTAGAATGTCTGTTATGAAGAATATTACATTTTTTAAGATGGAAGGTCAGTCCTTGTAAAATAACTCGTTCCGGAATCTTTCCCAACGTTTACAATAATCAAATTGGTCAATAAGAAGATGAATCTATAGGACCCTATCCTGACTAAAGGAATAGAGCCACTTCTACGATTTTCGTGTCAGCGGGGAGTTCTCCAGCAGGTAGTGATGAAGATATGTTTGGTTACCCTTGACATAAGATACGTAATATCCTATTATGGAGGTCGCCAGGACTTGGCGCATTTCTTGTATTAGGCGTAGTAGTAACCTTTGTGTTATCTTCGGGTGTAGGGGTGGTTCAATGCATTTGGCTAACGAGGTGCTCATGTTATTTAATTGTTTATAACATTTTTCTTCGACTCGGCATGCGGCAGAATACCCGTTGATAATGTCGTAAGTCTGAAGGTTTTGTTACTTGCAATTAAAAAAACTATATTTTTTCACTGTTTTGTTGCAGAAGTTTTCGCAGGTTTCATATTTGGTGGAGGTAACTAATTTTTGTAGTAAACCCTTTGCTTCCGATTAAATGCAAACATTCTCATACGACTTCACACACGTCTAGCTGGAAGGTTTTGGAAGAATCTGCTGGAGGGCTTTGGAAATGTCTTTTTGCGAATCCCCCAGAAAGTCACCAAGTTGACAAGAAATAAACTATTTCCCATTTACTCTTCACCGCCGTTCTAGAACTTAGAGTGAACAAGTAGCATTACATGGCTTTGGGAAATTGGCCTCTAACTGGTCCCCAAAAGGCTTGAAATTAGAATGAATTATGAGTTTTGGTGAATAAGACATAATTTACATCAGCCTAGAACAGATTTCGAACAGTTATTGAATCTAACAATCGAGATTATTGTTGCATTACCGAAAATGATGGCTCTATAACGTACACAATATGAAGTGGTCTGGCGGCGCCCGCAGCCGAACATCAGGCTTTCACAAACTAATTAATTAAAAAAATTTAATCTCTGGAAATGTGCAATTAAAATCAGGTAATTTGTATACCTTATTTCTCTATTAGTATGTCAAGTATTATTTTACTTCCTGCTTTTCTTTATCGAATGGTTTGGCAATGCATAATCTCGTCAATGAAATTTTATATTTACTAACATATTTATTTATTTATTTATTTGGTCTCTAAAACAAAACGTGCGAGTTTTTTTATCACTGGATAACTAGGTTATTTTAACGGTTTGTTATTAAAGCACTATTTTTGAGATATATAAACTTTGAAATCAACATCAAAGAATGTTTATCTGATTTTTTGTATTATTAATATGTGAAAAAATTAAAACCATTAGTAATTCAAGAATTAAGTATACTGCAAATTTGCAATTTTTCAGATCTAAATAAATAAGTGATTGCGAAGTTTAAAAAGTTAATGCTTTGAACGAGAATGAATATGGTAGTTATATCTATGGAAAAGTATTTATTTATATTTTATTCTTAGTTGAAATAATTGAAACTACTTAAGTGAAAACAAATAGTTTCAAAAGTAATTAATAAACCTTAATTTTTGTTTAGAAAGGCGACTCGTCGCCATAATATACTAAAATTTCCGTCCATATTTTGAATATTTACGACCATTTATGCGGTAATTGCATAACAGAAGGAGATCGACAACCGGTGCTTTGTGCAAAAATGCGCCAACATAGAAAATATAGCTACTCTTAATCCTCCTCTTTAGACCCTTGTCACGTTTGCAACTGCTTTTCAAGAGCAATGGATCCCATTTCCTACGGAGCTGATAGACTGCATCGCAATTTTCCTATATTTATTGTTTTGTGTCGTTGTAAACATCAAATTTCTTACATCTTTAAGGATTTAGAATTTAGGCTATTTTCAATGGATTATTACAAATGGCAAAGATCAAAGGAATAAGATTATAATAAGAAAATTAGCTTAGTAAAAATATTAGAAACAATGCAGAAATATAAAGAAATCTAAAATTTTAGTAATTAACAACACTGCGATAAATAAAGCGCGTGGAAATGCGAGACACATTTATCGTAGTTGGATATGAAAGGGCAACATAAAAGGAACTAACTAACAAAAGGGAAAACAATCATCACAGTAAAAGGAAGGTGCACAACAGGAAAAAGGATTTGAAACCGTGAGAAGGCAGTAATGACTAAAGCTCAATACATTTGGAAATTGGAACAAAGGGATATGATGACAAAGATTAGGATTCAGGTAAATTAAAAAGAAGAAATATTGCATTTTTTCTATATTTCTGAAGTCTAAAAATATCAAGTCTCATAAAAAAGTTTATGTTTTTGATATATTTCTGTATAACTGAGATTAGGAAATAATCTATGCGCTTTGGATATTTTTATATGTATGGTGAACGAAAAGAAGTAAAATAAAATATGTATAAATTGGGACAGATTTAAAACACTGAAATATTCCTAAAATTGATATTTAAATGTAAAAATTAAAAAACTATTTATAAGATCATAATTTATAGTTATTAATTTGTGAAAATTTATTTGATTTAACTACCAGCTAATTTTTAGTTAAAGCAACTTTCCTTTCAATCTCATTTTCGCCCACACTTTCTCGCCAAATAAGCTAGCGCGCGTGTATTCAAATGAGGAAGAAAGAAGTGCTGTTTAAGGAAAGGTTTTGAAAGGTGATTTTAGCCTGCTTGAAGCCCACGTTGCTATTTTGATTTACTATACCGATAAGATTGCTGTGGCGTTGAGTCTTCTAGTCATTAGACTTGTTTCCTGCCAACTTCTAACAGTCACAGTCTTCCCGCGCTTTAAATTATCCTGTGAGCCGTTAGGGAAGATTTGCTATATTTTAATTTAAAGTTATTGTTACCTGTTTTGAGTTAAGTGGGTTGGCTTTGCGTAAGCTTAAATGGAGCGATTTGTTAAATTGTAGAGTGAACAAAGGGTTCTTTACATCCTTCTTCTGACTTTCTGTTGTACTTACAGACTTGGGGATAATTTCTCATAGTCTCTTAGAGCTGGTTAGTCTATGCTTCCAAAGAGAACAAGACTGTATAATTTTTTTTTGGCGTAATACGACTGAGAGGGGAAAATTCAATCAATAAATGAATGGAAATTCTGTCACGCTTTTGAATGGACTTTTGGAGAAAATTAGTTACTTTGCATTTTACTGTAGACATGATGAACATTTAATTTCAAATAACTTAAACTAGAGTGGTGGCCAAAATTGTGGACACTTAGAAATTTTTATGTTTTTGAACTTTGTATGTTTATAGAAAATGTTACGTTTCGCAAAATGCAAACTTGTATATATCATTTTAAAGAGAATTTATTACTGAATTCAATACAAAGCACAAAACTCAATTATTTACAATACTAAAAAGTTATATGTACTTTAATATAAATAAAAAACACAGTTATGGAGTGGTTTGTAATGTCTAGCTTTCCTGGCAAATCACTGTTCTTGTTCTGAGAACCAATCAAATCAAATGTTAGTAACTGCCAGTAGAAGCTGACATCATGTTTACACTTGAAACAATTCATTATTTCGCTTTGTTCTGTAGAAGGAGGACCTGTTTCTTATACACTGCAATTACAAGTAGGAAGTTTTGTAAAAATTTTTAATATTTAGTCAAGAAGCAGTAACATCAAATAAAAGAGTAGATTGGACACCTAGACAGAGATGTAATATTATTGTATTACGAGAAAGTAGTCTTTCCTATGCTGAAATTGCAAGACAGGTGGGTGGTTCAGTGACTACATCTGGAGTCCGAAAGTTTTGTGTACGATATCAGGAGACAAATTCAATAAAAAACAAAGAAGGAAAAGGCCGAAAAAGGTGCACCACATCTATTGATGACAGAAGAATAAAAAGACTATGTCTTCAAGATAGAAAAATGTCATCAGCGGCCACCAGAAGTGATCTAAATGATGCTGGTGTTTCTGCCAGTTCAAGAACAATCAGGAGAAGATTAACAGATGTTGGACTGAGAGGTAGAATTCCACGAAAAAAGCCTTATCTTAATTTTCAGCAACGAAAAAAAAAAAAAAAAAAAAAAAAAAAAAAAAAAAAAAAAAAGACTACAGTGGGCAAAGGAACACATTAATTGGACAGATGATTCAGTGGTCACAAGTTATATGGAGTGATGAAACTAAGATATCGTTATTCGGTAGTGATGGGCGAAAATATGTAAGACGTAGAATAGGAGAAGAGCTACATCCTGACTGCATTCAAGCAACTGGGAAGAACCCAGTTAGTGTTATGATTTGGTCATGCATGTCAACAGATGGTATTGGTCGCCTTCATGTTATCGATGGGACACTAAATGGCAGAAAATACATTGACACTATTCTAGAACCAAAACTTCTACCTTCCATCAGAGATCTTTTTCCCAACAATGCTTCGTTTATTTTTCAGCAGGATTCTGCTCCTTGCCACACGGCCAAAATATCGAAAGAGTGGTTTCGTACAAAGAGCATTAAATTGTTGTCATGGCCAGGAAAAAGTCCTGACCTCAATCCTATCGAAAATTTGTGGCACCGTTTGAAAACTCTTGTCCGAATGAAGCTCCCATCAAATAAAAGAGAACTAATTGAGGCTATAATTGTTTCCTGGCATCATGTAATAACGAAAGAAGAGCTTAAAACTCTTGTCAGCTCAATGAAACGTCGATGTGAAGCTGTAATCAAAAATAAAGGGTACCCTACTAAGTACTGATAACTCACTGCAGTCATCCATCACTATCTAATGTATATCGGTAACTATTATCGTTTAACTTTTTTTTGTATTGCAAATAATTGAATTTTGTGTTTTGTATTGAATTCAGTAATAAATTCTCTTTAAAATGATATATACAAGTTTGAATTTTGTGAAACGTAACGTTTTCTATAAGCATACAAAGTTCAAAAACATAAAAATTTCCAAAAGTGTCCACAATTTTGGCCCCCACTGTATTATTAATATATTTATCTCCTTTAGCAGCCTAATGACTGTTCATATAATCTAGTTTTATCCACTTCTTTTCCTTTAGTTTTTTTCAGTTTCTTCCAGTATTCTGAAAGAAACTTAAACCTGATATTAAGATTTCAAATAGTTAAAAATTTTAAATCAGTAAAAATATGAAACTCGTAAACTAAAAAAATTCAATTATACAATTGCTTTAAAATTTTATGATTTTTACAATTTTTAAATTCGTTTTCAAAACTTCGTATGTAGATTCCAGTTTAATATGTAAAACAATTTTAAAGCTAAACAGTTATGATTACCCTTCTAATTTCTGAATTAATTCCATGCCAATTCAGCATATAGAATACAAAATCATAAGTTTAATATGAGCTTTTAGAAATAGCTGTGCCAGATGACGGAAGAAAAATTGGTTTTAAATTAATTATTTCATTCTTAATTAAATCTTTAACAATAAAAGACTTATTATAAAATTAAATTAAATTTTTAACAATAAAATACTTATTTCTTCAGGAAGGGGTTTTCATAAAAAACCCGCTACTGAAGTAATCACCTCTTAGTGTTTAAAATGAAACATGCAATAAAATCAGTATTTTCTGAACATGAATTTTAAAACAATATAATTCTGAGATCTATCCTCAGGATAAAAATAACACAATCGTTTCTGGGAATAATAAAAAGGAGTTACTTACAACATACATAACAATGTATCTAAAAGTGAAAGATCAGGTTTCATAAAGTAAAATATTTCCTTCAAGTAACAATAAATATGTTTGTATTTTTTACCTATCCATGGATAAGTTATTTTAAGAAACGCCAGATCTTCGTATTGAAGCTAAAATGCGCTAATGAATCGTGCAAGGAGAAATTGAAGAGCTAAATTACAAAATAACTCTTTGAATTTCAGTTTCTACCTCTGAAATTGACGTAGTTAATTAGAATAGAATACCATTCAGACAGTGATAACGTGTAATATATTATGATAAAAACGTACATTCACTCTTCCTAACGTTTCTGATTAATTTTACTTCGCATAGCGGCGATTTGAAACAAGGGAAAAACAAACTGGGTTTCATTTCGAGTCAAATATTTTATTCCCCAGAAGACAAATTACTCTGTGGCTTTATCTTACACTTCGCCAGTGATCAAAAGTGTAATTAGAATCGGCTGCTTTTGAAGGATTGGGTGATTAATGATATGCTGCAACTGGCAAATTTTACGCTTAACAGAAAGTTGAAAATAACTATATTATTTTTTAGCCTATGTGCTAGGCGAAGCTTTCAGATAAAAATTAATTGAGTTAAAAATTTTTAAAATGATATAGATCATGATAAAGAATAAAACGGATTTAAAATGATAAGGAAATAAATGTATTAATATAAATTATACAAAAAATCAATATTTTTCATGGAATAAACTAATATTTCACTGCCTGAAATTAAGCTATGGAAAAATAGTTACTTTTAAGTAGAGTATTGCTTAAGATATTTCTAAAATAGTCCATAAATTATTTCTAAACCTTTATCAACAATAATTCTAGGAAAATTTGTGTGAAACTCGGAACTGAAAAAAAAAGTGTGTTACGCTTAAAGTTTCTCGGAAATCCGAACATAATGGATAGAACTCCTGAGCTAAATTATTTCTATTTTGAGACAGTCAAAATGTTTGTTGTTCAAAAACCACAAACCGTTTTCAGAAAGGTATAAACAAGAACAAGTGATTACAATTTTTTTAAATTCCTTATTTGTGAATTATAAATTTACTGCATTTTAAAGTATTTGCATAAACATTCCAGGATAACTTTTCATGAAAATATGCTTAAAAACAGTTGAAGGCTTTTTAATTCTTTTATTTTGTTGTCATCTTATTACCCTTTCATTACTCATGCAAGGAAATGCTCCAATAAAAATTAACTTAACTTCATGAATTCCAATACCCGAATACTGAGGCAAACAATTTGTTGAATATTTTAGTAATTTTATTATTTCGTTTAATATCAATATTCCGTTAATACCAAGGTGACCAGTATCTTGCATCGGCCACTAAACCAACAGAAATTTTGCATTTTTAAGATCATAACTTCAAACTGACATCTCCGAAATTTCTTATGCAGAGCACTCTCCGAGGAGTGGATTTCTAGAATTTTTTCACTGCGAGACTTCCGATATTCCTAATTTTATGAAAGCTAAGCTGAATGCAATGAATTTCTTAAATTTATTCAAGCTCCTACACATACCAATAGGAAACATAGCGGTAGAAAAAAACTATTTAATAGTTTATATTACATGTACTGTATGTTACTGGCAAAATATGAAACGCCGGCATTCTATAGAATACCTAGGCGGAAGTTTTAGGCAAAGTATGAAATATGAGAATTGTTGCACACTTTCCCTAGGCATTGCACATAATACCTAGACATCCTATAGAAAGGCAAATGCTATTTAGGCAAAATATGAAAAAAAGGTTATGATAAGGCTATTATTTAAAAGACATTCATGCCTCAAAAATACAAACGTTATTTAAAAAAAAATAATGAAAGAGCGCCATTAAAAACTATTATTCAAAGTATGTAAAAACATAATGATACAACATAATAAATTTATGTTTTCTATCTGGCTGAGACTGGGCATCAATAAGATCTACCTGGCAACGGAAATTAAATTCAAAATCAGTCATAAGTTTAATACCTTTTTGTTTAATGGCCTTTTTAATACCTTTTTGTTTTTTCTGGAAGGCTTTACAAAGGTGGTTGTACAGTTCAATATCATTACGTGTAACGTTTTTGTATTTGGTTGAAAGTTCTTTCAACATTCTGCCAAGTCGTCCATGTCCAGTACTCAAATAAGTTTTCGTGAAGTACGGCGTCCGTGATGTAATACTGCATAGTATTGACGTTTTCTTTAACAAGATAAATCAATGTACTTTTGTTTTATGCACATAAACATCATATATTAGCGATTCAGCGGCTAATAACCCAGTGGTTCCTTCTTAGTACTCATTTCGGTTTTTTTTTACATCATTTATTAACTAGTGATAGGTACTAATTCAGAAGACAAACAACAAAAATCAGCGTTATATTTACAAAATAACGCTGATTTTTGTTCTTTGTCTTCTGAATTAGTATTTATTCGGCGTGTTATTGTGTCTTAATTAGTGATAGGTAGTTTCGATTCTTTGAAACGAATCAGAAACTACAATGACTAGACATTCTAGAGAATTCCGGATATCAAACTTTGAAAGTAACGTATATAAAACAAAAATGTATGCAAAACATGCACTTATTTGTAAGAACATATCATAAGTATACGAAACTTCACATTAATAACCCCCCCAAATAAATAAATTTTTACTTTAATTTTCAAATAAATACATGTTTGTATTTATTACGTAAATAGCCACTAATGGCAGGAAAATTTATTTTCTGTTTGTAGTTAATTTAAATAAGAAAGCTTAGCTCATTTCATGGTCCGGATAAAAATATCATAATCGTAGTATAAACTGTAGTACTGATGGTATTGTAATAATGAATTCCAGCGGAAACACTTAAATTCTGAGATCGCATAATATAGAACATAAGCAATAGCATTTGTGAAGCTGAACTGTTACATGAGTAGAAAAAACGAGCTGTTTTATCGAAAGAGCTAGTAAGAACATCATTCTTAACTCCTGTTTATCCTTGGAGAGGCGGATTACCTTAGACACTTCTTTAATTTGCACCAGAAAGTTCTTTCTCTCATATCACTCGTTAACGATGTCATCACATAATTTTCTTTTCTTGGATTGCATTAACAATAATGTGAAATTTTAACATCTATGGGATAGGAATATTAAATTTATCTGAGCAACAATATTATTTCGTTTGATTATTGAGTTATCACGATTACATTTTAAAATTCATTCACATAGTTCTTTCGTAATAAATGCTCATTAATAATGGCAGTAAAGAAAAATACCTTTTTTTAATGTGGAAGGCATATGCATATGTATACTCATTAATTGTACCTTTTTTTACCTTTTTCATTTATCAGGTAAGAATCCACTTTTAAATGGGTATTCTGTTTCATTAAAATGTTCAAAAGCGTAGCCAAGAAAGTACTAATGTTTTTACAAGAAAAGAATCAGAAAAGTTTTGCCATGTTACTTCTTCTGCCGGAGAAATCATAAAGAATAAGATTCTTTCAGAGATTTCAAACATGTGATAAGTTCGAGAAAAGTGGCAACGAAGAAGAAATGAGAAATAATCTTCTAAACAAACTACTATTCCCCAAGCTTTTCGAAATCGAACATACTTCAGTTAGCGGCAAATATTGTGAACATTGCTGTAATCCTTTGGGTAAAGCCATTCGAAAAGCTTTTGAGAGTTACTCCTAAACTTTCATCTCGAGGGATATTAAGATTAAAAAATTGCCCCTAGCGTTTCATCGACGTAGAGTGCGAAAAGGCTTTTCATATCATCTTGCATCAAATAATGAAGACTAGCAAAAAATATGTGGCTGTAATCTCATCGAAACGAAAGACAAACAATGAGGATTTCCTGTTGGAAAATCGTCGTCAAAGAAAATGTTCCATCAAAACATGATGACGCACATGTTTGAAAAGAAAAAATGCGATTATTCCTGATACTAAGCCGATGATCTATGGGAATGCTACACCGATATTTCTTCCCTTGGGCATCTTTGTTTAATAGGAAACCTAAATCGCTTGCATATTTATCTTTTTGGTTTTTGTTGTTGCAACTTATCTGCGTTACAGCTAAGTAAGGACCAGAATTTTTTGTGGACACTTATCGACTTTTCTTTTATTAGATTTTGCTAAGATGTTGCTTATTGGAAAGTTAGAAGGTAACGCATTTAATTTTCTTTGAAAGACTTTTTTAAATCTTCATTTTAGAAACTACGAAATTTTCAAAAAAATTTTTTCTGCTATGAAATACATTTATTTGGTAACTAATTATTGTGAAATTTATATTAGTTATTACAGCAAAATATTTTAAAGCTCTCTGTCTAAGAGAAGCTACCTTAGCGGAGGTCTTTCTAAGAAAATTCAAAAAATTTTAGTGCAGATGAAAAACGGAACACTAAAAGCATGGAATTAGTGTATTTGAAGGAATGATGCCATAAAAGAATATTTAGTGCGTAATAAAATGCCATAACCCCAACATAAAAGTTATCAAATTAAAATAAGATTAATATAAAAATTATAATCCAGAAGCAGCCATGATTTCGATTTAATAATTAGAAGATGAGTTCCATTATTAAATGCTAACGTAAAAAACAGTTTAAGAAGTCTTTTATAGTATATTATAACATATTAGCTACGAAATGTTTTTTTTTTTTTTTTTTTTTTTTCCGTAGCTCTTAGTATGTGTAACTAAGGCTCGTATACGTTTGATCTTCGATTATTCAGAGTGTTCAAAAAGAGACATCTATATGGTTTTCGTTTTCTTAAATATTGATCTGAGGCAGGTATTTCGAGTGCCAAACTTCCTCAAAACACCGTTCCGTAAATATAAAATCACATTAATATGACGCCTGTGAAGCAAAAACTTCCAATCCATTGCGCTTTGAAATTTAACAGATCTGCCGGCAAGATGTACGGGCTACTCGAAGTTGGCTCCAACTGGTTTGCCTGTACAGCGTAAGAGAATCGAAATTTTCGGAGTTTCCTTTTTTTGTATTTTTAATACATACACAAACAAACTATTTAGTTTTGATATCTTTCAATAGATGGCGAAACTTGTCCATGTTATTGCAAAGATTTCGTTCATTTTTAGTTCCTTGTACGAAGTAAAGATCATTATTTCAACGAAAATATCCATTTTGACAGCTATCGAATGCAATTTAACTATGTTTTTACGTGACATCTGTAAGTAAGAACAGAATATAGGACTTTTTTTCCCAAATCGGGTTGCAAAAAATATTTAAAATGGATTCAGAAGAGACTTTTTCGTGACGTTTGTACGTACGTACGTATGTATGTATCTCGCATAACTCAAAAACGAGTAGCCTCACAACGTTGATATTTTGTACACAGGACTGTTATAACATGCAGTTGTGCACCTCCCTTTCTGTTTGCAATCGGCCGAACCAAAAGTATACAAGTATATATACCCACTCTGTAACCCGTGAGTTTTTTATTTTCATTCTTATGTGTAGGTAAATTGTGCATTTTTTGCTTTAAACATCATTGAATTAGGATATCCTTATCTTCCGGTTAAATGTTTTTTGCCTTTAGTCAATCTGCATGCAATAGTTATAGAATTATCAACAATTAAAAAGTTGTTTAAGTGCGGCTAAGTCTAATTTTTTTACCGTTAACTGCCATATTTGTTTACATTTGAAACTTAGCAAAATAGTGGATTATAAGTCAGCTTCTGAACCTTCAGAGTCATTTTGCCGAATAGGACCAAAAGTAAACTTTCAGTTTTGTGCACCGAAAAATCTGTTTTCTTGTCCGCTGTCCGAATTGCTTGCTTTTGAATAAAACCTCTAATTTTAATTGTAAAAACTGTTTTTTAATTGTTTTAAATGTATTTGGCGTTTTATATTTTTCTATATTTTTAAATTCTGATAAAAATATTTTGAGGTTTTTATGTATTTTTTCCTCGTTTCGAAGTGAGAACTATGTCTTTAATGAAATTCGAGAAAGTAAGTTTAAACGAAATGCAGCAAAAATGTGCATAATTTAATATTCCGTAGAAGGAAGTCATATTGTGTACACGTCAGATGATTTTTCTTTGTTGAATTAGAAATTTTTTTGCCTCGTGAAAATTTTGCTATGTTGTTTACAAGGCTTTCGGATCGAAATCCTCTTGCATGAGCAATTTTCTTCAGTAAATTCTGGAAGGATGTGTTAAAAATACTTTTTTGTTAGAGGATGAGCTGAATTCTAAATACAGATTTGGAGATGTCATTGAGTTGTCTACATTCTTCTTCATATCACTCATGCAGTAAGCACAGCTCTGATGAAGATTTGAGTTCTGTTAGAAATTTGACTGAAACTGACGCAAAAACTTCTTTGGTTACATGCTCCCGGTTTAACTTTACTGGTATTCCATTTGTATATATGCAAGCTGACGATATATCGGATGTTTGACAATTTTATGAAGCATTCATTAATGCGTTTCATATACATAAAATTACTGAAGAGACAATTAAGTATGCTATAGAGCATTAAATTAAGTATTACAAGACATTTCTCAAGAAGTAAATTTTGGGAAGAAACTACTTTGGAAGAAATGCATATATTTCTTGCTTTAAATATGCTTCAAGGAATTTTAAAGAAACCTGGAACTGATCAATACTGGAGCAAGAAACGTTCCAGATATGCACATTTCCCCTTTTAAAATAATATCTCATTTTCGATTCCTTTTTTAGCAACGCTACTTACATTTCTGCGATAATTTAGCATTTAAATAACAAAATTACGAATGCTCTAAATTATCATCATTATCCTCAGTTATTAAACATCTAAACGAGAAATTTACAGAGACGGTGATGTCAGTGCGAGATGCTGCAGCAGGAGATAACCTTATTCTATTCAAAGGACGACTAGGATGGGCGCAGTTTATTCCCATAAAAAGAGCTAGATTTGGAACAAGCTGTTTTATGCCGTTTGAGTCGATATCCGGCTATGTGTGGTTGATTATAATTTACACAGAAAAAGATGCAATTCTGAAACAATATAACATTTGAATTTCATGACAAGTTGTCCTAACAATAATGGATCCGTTGCTTCGTAAAGGTTACTGTCTTAAAACAGGTAATTATTATTCTTTACCGGAGTTATCAAATATATTTTATATCTAACCAACACAGGCAGTGCACTAAATCTGAAGAGAAAAGATGTACCAAAGGAAATGCAGCAAAGAAAACTGAAAAAAGGAGAAATCATAACTTTCCGGCGAGGAAAAGTTATGGTGATGAAATGGATGTATAAGAAATGCGTTTCGTTATTGTCCACAAATCATAATACTTAAATGGGACAAATTTCAAGTTCATTCAGATGCAAAAGAAAAGCTCAAACTAGTAGTTGATTATAATCATACTATAAATGAAATAGATATCGCTATATGGAACTCATTTGTCGTCTGCCGTAAGAAAGGAGGAAACAGCACACAATTAGAGATCAGATAAGTTCTTTTTGACAGCATTATAGAGAAATACTATTCTGCAATAAATTTCAAATATGGACGACCAGGCTCTAAGCCTAACCCTCTAAGATTGATAGAAAGACACTTTATAGAAATTGTTGCCCCCCACACAGGTAAGAAACATAGACCGGCAAGGCAATGTCAGTTTGCTGTTCGGAGATAAAAGAGAGTGGAAAGAGAGTTCGAAAGGAACATAATTATTTCTGCCCTTAGAACGACGTAAGATTTTGCATTATACCAAGCTTCAAGTTGTACAACACAAAAACACATATGAAATATATCAGCGCTGTTTCCATTTCAGTTATTTATACAATTCAAACGTTAACAGGCCTAGAATTATAACAACTATAATACATGAAATAACTTTGAAAGGTTTGCCACTTGCAAACCTTGCTAGTGGCCGCAAATTTAAGATGAAGCTATACCCGCAATAAATAAAACAAAATAATTAAAATTAATGCAATATCTGCTTCACACCAGTGCTATGTTGTATAAGAAAATCATACATCAAAATGAATATTAACATTTGCCACACATATGCTTTTTTCAAATACAGCTAATTGCTTTGGTTTAATGAAAATTTAAATCCATTGTATTATAAAAATCGAAATTCTCCACTATAAGTATCTTTCAAATTTCCAATTATATCTCAAACTACTATACATTTTTTCTATATGCTCTATCCTTTGGAAAACTAAATGTATAAGTAAAAAATTGCATTCCGACAAAAATATTTTTGCCTAGGAAATCCGAAATTTAAATGATGTATTTAAAAGCCTAATAGTTACCTAAAATAAAGCATAGACACATTCGATTTTAGCTGCTGAAGAAAATATTAAAGCATTTGCTTTTATAAGAAGCAGCACTATGGCTTATTCATTTAGGGAACTGACTCAGATTTCTGATGTAATTGAAATTTCTACGACATTAGTTAAACATTATAAAGCAATGGTTTAATTTATGCTTATCAAGAAGATTTTCTGTGTTAAAAAATTTTGATTAATAACTGAGGTATTTTTATGTAATCTTTAAGGAAGAAATTCTTTCAATTCAAGGAGGAAGGGTCATGGGATAAATTTTCATTCGGTTCATTCAACTGATTGGTTTTTTTAAAGGTTAGCACTAAGTTTGGAAACCAGGAATGAGGAAATCATGTATTAATCTTCTCACGGAAGATTGATTCTCGTCTTCCACATGCAGTAATTATAACAAAGTATACCAGAATCAATTGCTTAAATGGTAGAACGTTTTCTTAGACAATTTTTAATTGTAACTCTGACTTTTACACGTTTCATGGAAGGAAACACGAAAACTCATTGCGATCACTACTTTTAAAACAGTTGAAAAACGATTAACAACTTGGAGTTCATTCTACGACGAACTACTGTTATTCATAAATTTTAGATAATCAGTGGCGTTTCAAACTATTTTTATTCGGATGTGCAATAGTGATTTTCTTGAGGAATTCCTTTCATTTCACGATTTGTTTTATTTAAGGTGCGACGAAAGATTTAAACATTCCTTAAGATGGTTTTGAAAACAGATCTCGGCGGTACTTGAAAGAAAATCGATCCATTAAGCCTAATCTAATATGTAGTGATGATATCAGCTTATTCTGAGGATGCAACAAAGTCTAGCTTTGGAGTTGTGAATCCTTACGGCGAACTCAATCATAGCAATTTGGTTTTCCGAGGAAGAGTACCTTAGTGTTTACGGGAAGAAATGTTACGGGAATTTTGTGAAAATAGTGTAAAGATCGATGAAAAGTGCCACGACTCATCAAGACAGTCTGCTAGTCATGCTCCACAAGCTTCAGAACATATATCGTTTCCCCAGTGTGATTTTGAAAATTCAACAGGCTTTAAAATTTTAACTCAACCATCTATTTAATTTATTTCTGAAGATGTGTAAAATTGTTACACATAACAAGAAATGTACAGAAAATATAAAAATAATTTGTTATTCTGATTTCTTTAACAAAAGACTCAAAACGGAAGATATGTTTTGATATTCTGAGAAGAAATTCTAATTTTTGAAACATAAAATTTTAACACATGCCCCGAGACAGGCTTGAGTAGACATTACACATTTTAATCCTCTGGGTTTAAAGAACGTATTTCTGCTGTTATCTTGATGAGTGAGCTGCCGACATAAAAATAAGACTGCTGGATTTTGTAACCCAAAGACTAAATCATTTTCTCATGAAATTGCTCTTGTCTCCGATAGGTTGTTCCTAATAAGCTAAATTATGATCTGTTATTTTAGAATAGGCACTTCATGATCAATTCGCCCCCTCCCTAACTTGCCTTCCAATTTCTTCGTCTGGGCTAGTCATTAATTGTTTTCCTCACTTCATTTCCTTTCAGCTCGTTTTATATTGTGACAAGTGCACGAATAAAAGTATATACGAACTACAGACTCGGATGAGACGGAAAAATAAGTGCTGTGCGGTAATGATGACACAGGTTGCGATTGTAAATGAGGGAGGATCGTAGACTTTAAAATGTCTGTTTTAAAGTAACAGATTAAAATCGAATCATCCATATTCAAAGTAGGCCTCGTCATAGTATCATCATGTGATTACGTTTGTTTGAGATGAGAACGTTGTTGTCGCAAGGACAACGATTAAAATATGAAGTTGAAAAATATGAATTAGCAAATTTGCAAAATAGGAAATTTACAAAAATCGGCCAGGATTACAAATGCAACATTTTAAAGAACAGACTTATTTTTTTTGGGCACACTTATTGATATTTTTGCTTTTTAAGTAGAATAATCTATTGGAAAATTACATTTAATGCCTAAAAATAAATATCTTTTTCCCAGTGGGATTTTTAAAATTCAACAGGCTTTAAACATTTTAATTCAACCATCTATTTTGTTTATTTTTGAAAACGTGTAAAATTGTTACAGAAAGAAATGCACAGTAAATAAAAAAATAATTTGTTATTCTGATTTCTTTAACAAAAGTCTCAAAACCGAAGATATGTTTTGATCTTCTGACATGAAATTCTAATTTTTGAAACATAAAATTTTACTTGCCACGTTGAATTATAAATTTATGTCATTTACTTTTAGAAATGCTATATAATGCTGCTTGAATTATTCTTTGAAAAGTAGATAATAAACTCAATTTAAAACTTATTTAATTTCAGTAACCGCTTTCTGGAATTCGAAGGAAAAGTAAAGTCATTTCTCATTTCATAGAAGACTTATATTGGTGTGAGAAAAATATTTGCTCTAATAGGTTTAACAGCAGTTTACTAGAAACGGCTGAATGTAAGCACGTCTTTTTAACTTGTTAATTATGAATAGTTATGAACACCACTTTTTTTCCAAATACGTTTTAAGGATTATTCATTTCAAAAGAGTGGAAGACAATTTACCACTGTCGCAGAAAGGAATCACACAAAAAGTGATGTGCTTTCTTTTTATAAAAAAGATCTTATGAGTATGTTTGGTAGCTTTCTGTAGTAAAACTGCAATACTGATATCTAAAAACAGCTAGAGTATTAAAAATTTCATTTTATTTTTTGACAAGAGTCTGATGACATTACCAAAATGCTCAAAGAAGTTTATAAAGATCTGAATCTAAAGCAAAACACAACAGTACGCTATTTTAAATAATATAGCTTATAAGAGTGAGTAATATTTTTATTTCTATTTGTATTTATATATGTTTCTTGGTACTTTAATTTACAAAAGTGTGCAGACATATGATTAATGATACCGATTGTTTGTTGCACTCATAGAGCAATATGCTACCTATAATATTATAAATGTAAGGCCCATAGTGAAGAGGGGAATCTTGTTCTACTCAACGGTCCGTTTCGTGTAGCAAGGTTCGATAAAGAACTTCCGTAGTTTTTAATTTTAGTGTTAAGAAAATTCAGTTTTCTTTAAGAGGCTTTCGAAGGTATTTTCTTTTCTGGTAGGGCGTATTACATGGGACGGACGTGGCACCAATATGTAATTTAAAATTAAGCAAGAATCATTTATCTATTTTCTCAGCAAGGACAAACTATTATATTACTTTCGTACGCGTTTGTAATAGATTCAGTGCACACAGAACCAATGATAGCTTGATAAAATTTATTTTACCCTCCCCCCCCCCGAAAAAAAACTTCGCAGTTCTGGAATTTTTCACAAGAATACTCGCACAGTTCTTTACAGTATCACAGATTGCAATCAGTTCACAGTACAAACCACCGAGAACGTTAAACACCACGCAATGCAAAGTGCATCTAAAGAGTGAAGCTATGACGGATATCTCAATACTCCGAATTCAGCACTGAACTAACAAATACTACTAACAGATGCTCTTTCCGGTATTGTATAGTTTTCCCCCGGCCGTCGAGAAATTTCTAATACTTCTCGATATTACTGGAAGGCACATGAGGGCCGCGTACGGTTACAGTTGCATGTATGGATTAATTACAGTTATTCAATAACAGTACCTATCACAGTTATACAGAGGAACAACATTTAAATGTCGCCAAATAGTTGCGCAATTTGGCAACTTTTGGCGATTTTTCGCCAAATTTGGCGAAAAAAAATTTGTTGCCAGAACATCGTCGATATTTTGCCAATTTAGCGAGATAGCCATTTACTCAATGCTAAATAAATTTGCCACTGTATTCTTAATTTTCCGGCAAAGCATCGCCTTATTAGATATTCATGTTACATTATACAGAAAAATACAATTTCACTAAAATGACTTATACAAAAATTCGTAAGAATAATTCAATTCAATTAAAAAATTCAGACAGTCAAGATTCGTCACTGATGGAAGTAAGATGAATGATAAAATTGCCCTTGCTTTTGTTTCTTTAAGAGGATGAGCAACAGCGCAAAATTACAGATGAGTGCTCTGCTTTCAGTTGAATTGCTTTCACCTTACTGTGAAATGAATCAAAAATTTTTACTCTAGTTTGAGATAATGCGGATTTTTATATATAATGAGTTTCTCACTCAAAGCGTTTTACAGAAATGATGTTAGATTCTCAGATTTTTTAGTAACATCATTTCTGAGTGTTCTTCCGGAGTGTGTTCATCATATTTAGCAGAGTACACTTTTGTAAGATACTTCAGGCTACTCAAGATATAAATAGCTATCTATATCTTGGCCACCAATTATTTCAGAACTTTTGTGGACTAAAAAGACAGTATCTGTTTTTCGAAATTTCCAATTTAGATTATTGAGTTATTTCTATTTTGTTATTTTATTAAATTATTTGAAAAGCTTTTGTTTGCCAATTATTTTCTCATTTGCAGTCCTATTATGCTTTTATATATTTATTTTGTTAATGCTATAACTTACTTGTGTAAGCCTCGTAATATAAATTTTGGAATACGAGAAGATGAAATATAAGTTTTTAAAAAAAGTAAATAAATAATGAATCATTTGTGTTGTCTTCTGCTTTTGCGATGCTGTTGTACTTTTCTTTATTTATTTTGTTAATAACTGACATATGTAAGCCTCGTGGTGTACTTTTTGGAGTACGAGGAGCAAGAATGTGGGAGGGGTGGATCCTGTAGAACAAAATTTAATTTTTTATATGAAATAAAAGTTTTAATCTTTTAAGTATTCATTATGCATTTACGCCGTTTGTCGACCAAAACTGAAGATGAAAGAAAAGGGGGAGGAGGCAAATTAAATATAAAGTTTTTAAACAGTTTCTTTTGGAAAAATAGGATGATGAAATCCTCAATTGAAATTGATTGATTTTTATAAATCAAGAAACTTAAAAGTGCGCAGAACATTTCTCTGGCTTTAAGACAGTTTTAAGCTTGAATTTTGCTTAACTTCAAAAATATTTTTTATTTGTTGTAATTACTAATTACCTGTCTATAATGATATGTGTAGAATTTTGTCTTTCATATGTTACATAGATTCACCTATTATTTGCATTTTAATGCAGATGGTATTGTACGTATTAAATTTTTCCTATCACCTTGAATACTGAAACATCATTCAGACCTATAAAATTATCAGGCTTTAACAAACAGGGGGAAATTTATTTAAAATTGTCTACAGAAAAGAAAAATCGTAAAGGCAAATGAATACAAAATATACGCGATAATTTAGTATTTTCTAAATTCATAATATATGCTCATTTCATTAAAGAAAAGTATTGATGCATAATACATAAAGATACTGGGGCTTCAGTTCTCGGAAAAAAGCATCTGCAATTTTAAATCATTTAAGCCTCTTTTTCACTAAAGCAAATAAGGCTGAATTTTGACAATGGTCTAATTTACAAATTGCTAGGAAACAAAATTTTAGCGCTCAGGCGATAACCTCAGAAGAGATAAAGTCTTAAAAATCGACATTTAAATTAACATCTTTCAGATGTGCTGTTTTATATAACAGGAATTAATAAGAGAGTCTTGTGAACGTGATTCGTTTGAAGGAACCGTAAAAGAGTTAAAATATGAGAGCTCAGAACACATATGAGCAATATAAATGAGCAGATGCAAGATAAGGTGAAGAAATATTATTCTCTTCCTCCTTTCGTTTCAGAGAGCTGCCCGAATAAATTCGCAGTCTGTTTAAAAGCATTTAATCGGCAATAAAACGTGAAATATATGCTTTCACAATTAAGCGTCAGGAACGCCGAAAGGGTCGCCAAGATTTATGGCCGTTTGGCGATCATTAATCATCGCCAAGAGCGGATTGCTTTTAGCAGCAGAGAACAAATAAAGGAACAAAATAAAATTATTATAAGCTTCTGAAATGTGAGAACTAATCCAAGTATTTTGTGCAAACAAATAACACTTGATAGTAGGTCATACTTTACTCGACATGGATAAATATAGAACTAGAATGTTTCAAATTCTTAAAAGATACTATGTAGATATGAATTTTAGCTGAGATTATTTAACTTAATTTTGCCTATAATGTTCCATAATTACAGAATAAGAGATATAATTACATTTTCTAGAAACTTACCGATAATTATTAGTAAAAGTTAACATGATTATTTAACAGTAAGTTAGCAGAAAAACTTTACTTTTATCAGATTGATGGTAAGTTTTCCAATTTGAAGCGAACATTTTAGAAAAGTTTAGTAATTTTGCGTTCAATATTTTGATAGAAAATTCGGTAATGATGTAATACGTGATCAACTGCTTTCAGGCAATTGTTTATTTTTTAGATGGTGCTACCAAGATGCTATTTTTAAATTCGAATGTTCAATAAGATTAGTTTGTTTGGTTTACAGTCAAAAGTCTTTAATCCGGACGTCCATAATCCAGAATGATCTATAATCCGGACCTGAAAGCTACAAACAAGACACATTGGCCAAAGATGCAATTTCAAACCCCTGAGCTCAACCCATCACCGTACCTGCAACCTAGACCTTATCTAAAGGGCCTCCTACAAGAGCAATGTATGAACCAAAGGCAATGAGAGTAGACTGAATGCAGGGCATTCAGACGTACTTTCAACCACCACCCAAAATTTTCAAAGGACCGACTCTTTGCCGTAAAACCTCTCATTTACTTCATCATGAGTCACGGCCCGTTTCCAAGTTTCTACAATCGCCATGCCATCTTAAATATCGATGTCTGATGATCAGATGGGTCACCAGATCATTACGTATTTGAATGTCTTTTGATGGCTGCACACCATCTCCCGCTAACTGCAAATAATAGGGTCGACCATCATCACTTCCTTATAACGCATAAAGGAGCGGTTAATTTCCAGCATCATTAATACCATCGCGGCATTCGGCACAGGCCTTTACCAACCGTGCTAAAATGACACTCAGCAGACTTCGGCCTCCACATTCTGTTATACTGACGATAAGTTTTACCACTAGTCCAATGGATGTTATAATATCTCTTCATAACAACAACTTTGTGTGTTTAAGCTCCCATCCCCACCAATTTAAAGTATGCAATACTAATAATTCGCAAGTGCATCTCTTTGATGAGATGTGTAATGTTTTCTTAATAATACACTACTCGACATTGAAAATGCAACAACAAGAAGGAGTGGTCTGAATGTGATGAAATTTGTAAAAAAGACAGAGACAGCAAGCAGCAATAAGTGATCTTTATTTCAAAATGATATTCAGAATACAGAGCGAGAACGGCGTCGGCTCAGTAGGATGCGACATGCGACATGCGACGGGGGACGTGGGCACCACCCCTTTACCGTCGGTTAATTGGTGTAGCGCCACGTCCACCAATATCTAGAGTTGAACCTTGAGTCTTTCAAAAGAGAAATTACATGGCCATACAAGGGCTGTTAATATTTAGTATTACATTCTTGTTTGCTGGTTAACATATTCTATGGATAATGTGATTTACAGAGTTACATACTGACTTTGTCTCTCATTTCCGGCATACAGTGCATATGCATTACCTGAATTACATTAATCTTACATTGCGTTGAATTACTTTTGTGTACAGTTACGGTTTTTAGCTGTACATTTCAATAAATATACCTACATTACTTGTAGATTGCATATAAATACAGTTTGCATGTACAGTTACATATGCCAATATTACATGTGCCTTACGTTACATTATTTTTATATACATACATAGTCAGGCACGCCTGCTTCACATATTACTTAATTTTACCTACACTGCTTAACCTTAGATTACATATACTTGCAGTTGCATACAGATACATGCAAATACATTCTGATTAATATTTTAGATATAAATATTTACAAACATAATAGTCTTACAGGTTACTTACATTACATGTTATTTGGGTACTTATTGCATAATTTTCCAGTACATGAAATAGGCATTCCAATATATACATTGCTTTGCGTTAGACATCCTATATCCCTTATTCATAATACAAAACATATATGTTACCCATGCATTTTTATTTGACATTTCTGCATTTATATTGCATTACTTTTGCATAACTTACTTTAAATTGCATAACTTACTTATACATAGCTTACTGATACACAAAAATATTTACATATATTACACTCCCTTACATTACTTTGCTTACAGATATATGCACTTTCATACATTCGTTATGCCTACATTATATATCGGTTCATTATATATGGTCTTACGGTATAATTTGCCGAAATTTATTTACACAGTACATGCACATTGTTAAATGCAACTGACTTTCCAGGTATGAATACAGGCAGTCTTTATACTGTGAGTTTCTAGTCTACATTATAGTTTCTTAAAATTCACTTAAATGACAGTTTTCCTACATTGCAATACATGTCCTTTTTAAAATCTTAAGTTGTTTTTACAAGCTGGGTTGTTCTATGGCTGACACAAGTCTGTATCTAAGTCGGACAGTCTGTCCATCAACTGTACCAGCTTTTTAATAAAGTGCCGCTGTTTTATCATATATTTACAGAACAGCTGGCGATTTGTTTCAGGGAGATTGATATGCAGTCCTTCTGTTAATGTGCATGACGTTAGATAGTGCTCTGGTGAGCCTGAGTCGCCGCATGCACATTGACTTGTGTGACTTATGCCACGCTTGAAGAAATATTCCGGGTAGGGCCCATGCCCGGAAATGAACCTTACCAACTGTGCGTTCGCTACATTTCGGCTAGTGTCCACATAGCCGATGAAGTAGTGGGTCCTTCTCCCTGTGATGCTTTGGTCCCATTCGTTCTGCCACATGCCAGTGGCCCTTAGGCGTAGTGTCTTCTTTAAATACGAATGCGGCCATGGGATGATAATTGGTGCATCAGTCGGGTCAGTTGTTGTCTCTTTGGCGAGTTGGTCGGCAAGCTCATTGCCATAGTGGCCAACATGAGCCTTTATCCACTCTAATTTTGTGCGGTACTGGGGGTTACTTCTAAGATCTCTCTGGATTCCCTGTATAATCTCCGAGGGATGATCTGCATTCCAAATGGCATATAACGATGATAAGCTGTCCGTTTTAATGGTGACATGGCTATGCTGGTGCGAATGAAGGTAGCGAATCGCTTGTGCAATTGCCACTGCTTCGCTGGCTCAGTGTAGGACCACCGCGGACGGCGATGCACGAAGAAACACGTTTAGGCATAGAGTCAATAAGATTGCGGATGGTGTCCTGAGGGATGGCTCTCCATTCCCTTTCAACCATTTGCCACAGTTCGTCTTTTGAACGAGGCAAGGGCAGAGTCTGCAAACGGCGTCCAATCACATCCCACACATTGATTGGTGACAGGTCAGGAGAGTACGGTGGCCAGGGAAGCATCTGTATACCTTGCACAGCATGTTGGCAGATGCGAGCACTGTGTGGTCGGGCATTATCCTGCTGAAAAATTGCATTAGGCAGCCCCTGAAGGTTGAATAACTTTCCAAATTATTGCCACCAAATATTATCGCCTTGCATTATATTAAAAAAAGAGTTGAATAATGAAGAATCTGCATAAACGTATGTATGTTTCTCGCATTGTGAAAAAACAGCGGTACTTAGAAGCATCAAATTTTGAACAAGGTTGTCTTCCACTGGCATATGGGCACTTGGAAGGCGGAATTTTGAATTTTGAATTTGCTTTATTTTCTGTTTCAGATTTTGTAAAACTTTTTAAATAATTTTTGATGAAAAACCTCAACGAACTGAAAGCGAGCAATAGCAAAACTGCGCGAAGTAAAACAATTCGTGCGCGCGAGATTGTCTATCGGAAATTCTAGAGATATGCTGTTTCTAAATATTTTTAGTCCATAGAGACGTTAAACCAAATATTCTCGAAAGGCTTATGTGTATGTAAATGAAAAAAAACCTCTTTGGGCGTAATAAAAAATCGCTTTCAGAGTTTTTTTATTTCTACTACAGTTATTTTACAAATTGTTTTATAATTATATTACAATTTCCTGTACAAATACTCCACTAAGGGGGAAAACCTTAATTTGTCATATATTTTAAATAAACTCGATTTCGGAGTCTGTTTTTATTCTTCTATTAATAATATTAAAGTAAACCAATTCTTGCTTCTGAAGAAATTTGTTATGATTTCCTTCGAAATCAATATATTTTTATTTAAAATGTGCATCAAATTAAAATTGCTTTTTTGCCTAATTTATTTAAAATTTTACATTGAAATGTTTCTTTATTCCCAACTAGAAAGGAATCCATGAAAAAAGTTCTAAAAAGGAATGACGAAAATTTTAGAACTGTAATGTGAGAGCGTGAGTATATACTAATATCTAAAAATGCAGTTTGTTTAAAATTATTAATATGGAAATCCGTAAATAAACACAAACTTTCCAATTTTAAATATCATTTTCTGGAATATCGTCAACATCAATCACGAATCGCTTACAATTGCTCTTGCTTAATGGCCAAAGTTATCTTCACATGTATTATAGAATATTTTCATATTTTATTGCATAGTTAAAAGAAATTCAGAATAGGAAGTTTTAATTGTTATAACTCTTACAAGGTCTATTTGTGAATTTGAAAGTGGACCTTTGAAGTGAGATTTATTTCATGATTTGTTACTTTGCGATATATTGAAGATCGCTTGTTTTTTTTATAATACGTACTTAATTTTAAAGAATGATCTGATGGGAAAGCATTGTCTTAAAATTCAAGATGGTATTCTGTGAGGATACTGAAATTCAAGTGTTATTTATTTTCACAGTTTCATTAAGCGAGATTTCAGTTGAGTAAATTTCGTTTAAATGGATTTTAGTTTACTATTTTATGTAATGTTTTAAACGTGAAAAAACAATTTGCTTTGTTTTTAATTTATATTAGCAATACTCTTAAAACTACGAAACACAAATGCAATATTATGAAATATCAATTTTATTTTCATCGAAAGGTTTAGTGTAAAAATATTATTATATTTATTTAAGGACAAAATCTTAATATTCTTTTAAACAACAACTTCACTGTAAGTAATGATAAAATTCTGTAATTATATTAACACGAAAAGCTAATTCGTCATGCAAACACTTTTATCTCTTATTTCGATGATATATCCGAAAACTCCAAAAGGGAGTCCTTTAATGCAAGAAAAAAAAATACGTACATTCTACCACAACTTTTTCACAGAAGAACCTGCAGAGATTCAATATGATACCGCTTTCACTCGTTTACATTTAAATGATGTCGTTAAATATTCATGGCAATATAATGAACATTGATGAAGACTTGTCAGTTATTCCTGCATGGTACTGTCGGCATACAAGCAGCTCCTAATGCACCGATTGTCTTTGCTGTTACAGTACGAAAATTTGAACTTTTGGTTCAAACCTCTGTCCATTTTCTTTGCTCTTTCACTACGTCTTCTATGATTACCGATGTAAACTAACTCAAAATAGGTGCTGACTAGTAACTATAACCCACTTAGCATTAGCATTCATATTCTGATTTAAAATTCGATTAAATAACTTTTAACTACACTGAGCTAACTCATCACATTTTTTTTGTCAAATACCGGAGGTTTGACATCATATCTAAACTAATAGTCCTTCAATCATTTCAAAACCCAGACGCCTCTCTCTTGAACTAAAGCCTCATGTGAAAAATTTTAGTTTCTTATGTCGCAAGATATCGTGCACTCTTAAGCCCTTAGGTGAGCCATCTTCATATAGCACGTAAAACAAATGGAAATGACATCCTTATAGCGACCATTTCAACCGTGTGACAATTCATGTGCCCTCCGTTTTCAAAACTGTACTTAAATAATCTCCTAAAAAAGAGTATTTTCAGCTTTTCATCTGCCTGCGCTTGCCCATAAACTCTGGATAAGCTGGTAGGTGTATCAAACACTACTGTCATGACTCCCTTCGGACCAGTTGAATTTCTTGCCATGCCATTCAGTTTCGTCAGAATTTTCAGCATTTTATTCTCGAAGATTGTTTGGATTGCAAATTTTTTATCTCTTATTTCGATGATATATTTGTAGCATATGCCGCTGAGGAAGAACATACAAACTATCTCCCTTTTCTTCTTATTTCTTTCTTTCCAAAAGTCCTTGACGGTTTAAAAAGCGCGTTTAAAATTAAAACCGAACAAATTCATGCTTTGAATATCTGCTCTGGGTTGCGTTATCAACTCCTCAGGCGTAAAACTTCTGCCCGTAAAAAGATAAGAGTATCTTATGTTTCTTGAAAGTTATTGCCAATTTTCCAGAAACCTAAGATAATTGTTGAGCTGAGCTGAGTTTTGACCACGGTGAACTTTTATCGCCTTTATTTTTACCAAAGGCACCTGAATCCCTAATTCGTTTGCACGATAGTTTTAAGGATAGAGACGAAAATGATAAACAATCTAGCCCTTGGAACTCCTGAACTGGATCAAGCGTTTGAGCTGTGCAAATATGAACAGACTTCATAAACGCTCTCGAATTTCTGAAAGAACTGTAAGTTGATTTTCGCAATACTGTTATACGCAGGAATTCGTGTAACGAAAAAAACCTGATTCAGGTTATGTTCGTTTGGCTCACAGTGCTAACTGGGCATTGTTAAATGGAGACTGCTAACTAAGCTTTTTTATGTCTCATGTATCACCGATCAAAATGGTGACCCAGGGTATCCTTAGTGCACTGGAGAAATTTGGAATGCCTCCTGCAAGGTTTGATCCCATACATATGGACATTATTGGTCCATTATTAACAATTGAAGGTTTTCGATATTTATTAACTTGCATCTATAGTTATATTCGATGTCTGGAAGCATTTTTAATACAAAATCTATCTTCGGAATCTGTAGCTCTACAATTCTTAGTTTGGATTTCATGATTGGGTGTGCTGTCGACAGTTCTTGTTACATTTCTCTTTTTATCTGATATCACTTTTCTCATTAACATTACTCCGAATTCATACTTCAACGTATCATCCTGCTTCGAACGGTCTCAGAGCGATTCTACTGGAGTCTTCAACAAATTGTCAAACGCCATAGTAAAACTTCTTGAAGAGTTTTTGCCTATTGTACTTCTTGATCTGCGTTCCCTCTTCAGTGAATACTTCTATAAAGTAGAGTTCAATTTTTAGTTTTATTAAATATATGTAAGATATAACAAAATACGATAGCTACTTTAAAAAATAATTGGCGACCTCAAAATTAACATTCTAAATTTGGTGCTTTCCCCCTAAATTTATCTGTTTTCCCAAATTCAAGATTTTTCTACCTTATGTAATGCTACTGAAAAGGGCAACCAAAACTAATATTAACCAATCATAACTTGTCTCTAGAATCGCACCTACTCTGGTATAAATACCTCTGGAAGCTAATCACGTTATTCTTTTCCTAGTTTCCGCTACTGCTAAAATACCCTCGCTGCTCTGTTTCTCCGTCTAAAATGCCTGCATCATAAATTTAAGAACCAATGTATATGAATCATAATTAATAATGAATCATAATTAAATATGATAGCAATCTATCATATTTAATTATGATTGAATTATATAAATGTCTCGGATTTCATTATCATCTCCATAGATATTGGATAAACATCTATGGAGATGATTTTATATGCGTGGAAGCCTAGGAGATTCGTCAAGTTCATGTTTTGTTAGTTTCATCTGTACGCCTTCACCCTCAACCCCAACGACTGTAAGCTAATTCCTCTTCTATGCTACAGAATTATTACATATAAATAAATACCATAATTTCGAAGCACAGTCGCGATGGCTGAGTGGCACGACGAGAACAAGGAGTTGATACCAAACTAGATTTAGCCAATTAACATCTTTATTTGCAGATTTGCAGGCACACTAGAATAATTTCTTGTTGACAATATACTCTTTAATCATAGCAATTAGGATAATTTCTGATATAAACAGGTAAAAAGATGCGACGTCACTTCAGGCAGGGAAGCATAAACGGCGCGGAGATGCATGGCAGAAGTCAGGAAATAAGGAGAAGCGCAGTGCACGTGACTCGGTATTTATACTTTGTAGGTTCAGAGAGTATTCTAAGCTATGATTTATCAATACTAGATTTAGTTACCTTTTTCAAGCAGTGTTATGTAATTTATTTTGGATTCGAATTCAGGCGAACGGGCTGGCTGCATGGTTAGTTTTCGGCTTTATCCCTGTATGCATTGTAAGTACGAGCCAGTTTCCCTAAGAAAATCCTCCACGAAGCCAGCCTTTCTCATAGGAAGGTAGCCCTCATAGCTTTGGCATATTTAAATAACCTAAATAATATCTTCAGTTTCTGATACTAGTTAAATATGATGCTTTTAATCTTATAATTTGTAATGGAATGAATAGAAATAGCCCTTAATTTCACATAAGTTTTGAAAAATTAAATCACTTAATAGTTATTTAAGTAGCAGAAAGACATTTTTGGTTACCAAAAAGGAAATAAAAAGCATATTTCGTAAATAGTTCTTGAACTGTATATGATTTCCCCTCGACACTTTTTTTCGGTATGAAAACCCAATTTTCCTTTCCATTTCAGAACTCTCTGCTTTTGATAGACAAATTTTCTTGTATGTCACTTGGAGCATTCAAAATGAAGATAGAAAATGGAAAGTGGTTACTCGGGAATGCACGCAATGTGCTATTTCCTAAAAATGAAATAGCAATTTCGAAGAAAGAGCTGAAATATTTTTCAATGCATAATAATAAATCAGTTTTAGTTTATCCTATATGATTAGAAAGCAATTTTCGATTATTTAATGTTCTATAATTAAGATTTAATTAAAAAAATTACCTTTTACAAGTTCAGGAATCTATTAAATATTGAACAAAGGATATTTCGATTAATATCAAAGGAATCAGTTGCCGGATTTTCATATTTATTATTATTACTATTTGATATTTCTATTTCTATATCCATTATTATATTTTTCATATTTTCATAATTTATCATTTCGTATTGCTATGGATTTTGTATTTAGTTAGCTATTTTTGGTAGAATTGTAATTAAAATTGTTTTATTTCCCCGTGTAATGCAGCGCGTAACGAGTTTTAAGAGAGAGCTACGCCGAAAAAGCAAAAATACAGGAGCACCAGCATTTAATAAATATATATCTCGTAAGTGTTTCATAAGAATAAATCGAATTTAAATAAATTTAATTTAAATACAAATTTAATTAATTTTAAATTTAAACAAATTTAAATTTTAACAAACATGTATATAAGTAAAAAAGCAAATTTAAAATAATTAAAAAATGTGCAAACATATAAAGGATTAATTTTCGAACTAATCTACATTATCATTTAAATTCAGATAGCATAAGCAAGTGTGTTAGCTGTAACTGTAATTCTACTTTTTTTGCTTTCCAGAAACCTCGAGAAATTACGAGAAGCTTCTCGTGATATCGGATTAGCTTTTTCACTGTTTTGGATTGGGTTCTATTTAACGTTTTAGTAGTTTAAAATGTAATTACTGTATGATATTGTGATAGTGTACGAATATTTTTGAGAAAAAACAATATTTATTATTTTCATATTAATTATTTCATATTATTTTTTATATTTCATATTTTATTTTTCATATATATTCTAAAATGTAAGCACATTTTAGAATATATAGAATTTCAATAAATATGCAAATTGCCAAAAAGTCAAAATGTTTGCTAGCATGTTGCTAAATATTTTATCGTTAAGTAATATTACACTTTGGGAGCGTGACGTATACCTTATATTAACATGCTAAAATTTATTTGACATTCTTGGCAAAAATGTTAATCTATGCCTTGTTTGACATACATTAATATTATTTAAGATTAAGAGTGTTTTGCATGGGGAAAATGCTTTAAATTACACAAAGGGAAATCTAGCAAAGACTGTACATCATTCCTACAGTAACATGCGATTAAAATTTTCAAAGGAAACTCTACTAAGCAGTTTTTACATAACAGAAAACATTTATCATGAAGATCCTCTTTTTAAGTATTACGAATATTTTCTGAAAGAGTAGTGTTCATAAAATAGTCACAGTAATTGTATGAAATATTTTAACATTAAAATAACTGTCATTTCAAAATTAGACTGAAACATAACCATAGGTTCACGCAGATTTTTGAATAAAACTCGATTTCAAAAGGGTGATCAGATACAGGTCTCTCTTTGTAGGAAAAAAAAATAGTATACTAACTGATTTAATTAATTTTTGTTATACTATTTTTGCCAAATTGCCAAATTAAGGCTCCAGTTTTGCTTTATTTTAAATTTTACATTGGAGTGTTTCTCTTCCATTTGAAAATAAATCTCGATTTTTTCAAGCGATTTTTATGGTGGGAAATTTGCATAAAGCATGTACATGAAGACTAGGAAATGCGTAAAGCCTAATACAGTATGTAAAATTAATCCAATTTGAAAACCAAAGAGCCTCAAATGACCAGTTTATATCATATCACTATGTACCTGTTTGCTTTCAAAAACTCCTTCAAGCCCACTAGCGGTTGAGCGGTAAAATCGTTGAACACCAGTAGATCCACCCTGGGTTCGATTCCAGGTGAACAGTCTAGCTGCAGGGGCGTTTTCGTGTTTTTCCCCATATGTAACGGGGATGCGAGCCAATTTCCCTTAAAATATTCGCAATAAAGGCATCTCTCTCCTTAGTTAGATAGCCCTAGCGTGTTTTGCCATAATAAACTAAGCCAAACGAAACCTAAAGCTCCTTCTAGAGATAAAAAGGATAATGATAAAATTCAACAGCATGAATATCTAAACTCTGTTACTAATTCCTTTTTAATGAGAACATTTGTACCAGTTCATCATGTTTCTCTTTGGTGCATTATTGAACAAAATTACAATGCTCGAAATAAAATAGCTTATATAAAATTTTACAATTAAGTTTATTTGGAGGCAAATCTTTTAGAGTGTTTTTGAATTCTTTATTTCACATTCGTTCTGACGTCCAAAACCTAGGCATAAAATTTGAATTAATGGTAAAGCTCCTTAATAAGAAAAAATGTCAGCTATTTTATTTTACTTTAAAGATGCGTTCAAAAAATGTTTTTTCATTTATTACAATTGCGCACTGAAATTTACTCAGGCTGACCAACTGCAGCTAAATTAAGGGCGAAAAACATTTCAAAGACAATAAAATTTTTGTTTTTATTGAACATGTAAACAACAATAAACATAAGTAATATGTAAATTCCTTGAAATGTTGACTATTAGTTTATATCTATTTGGCTAGATTATTATGTTATATACGTAAGACATTTTTCTTATATGTCTATTCGAAAATGCTTATTTTTAAAGCTAGATGAAAACCATATATTTACTCTAAAATTACTAACATTCATATATAAAAATTTAGACTAGAAATTGGGATTCAGTATCTTTTCAATAATAATTATTAGTTGCTACCTTGTTTTTTTTTTCCTGATCCAGAACCTGCTTTTTATTTCATGTCGCAAAAAGAATATCTTCAGGTACATATTATCATATTCTGATTTTTATATGCAATCATTTTCACGATAATATTTAAAATGCTATCACGACAAACTGATTTTTATGTACCAGTTATGTATAATAAATGTAATTTAAAATACACTTCTGAAAAATCTTGAATGTTTCCCAAAACATTGATTTCCGCATTGAAACTGAACAGTTTTTTAAAAGGACAAGAGCCCTTTCTGAGCAGGACACACAAAATTTATTAAAATAATTTCGTATAAATGAAAAAAAGTTACATAAATTGGCAGAAAATGCAAAAAACTTCTTACTTATGTCGAAAAATATGAATTCGTCTTAAAAATGTTAAGAAGATAATAGCTCCTTCATGAAGCGAAGAATGATCTATTATAAAATTTGTTTTTGAGTAAGCAAGTTAAATAAATTCTAGTTTTAGAAAATTAACTTTTGTAGATTAGTAGTTAGGAGGCAAAAGGAAATACTACATCAAAGGTGATATTAACATGAAGATCAAAGTCAATTTTGCATAATCAATGTTAATTAGAAATAATATGGATCTAAGCACTTGGGAAAAGCTTCCAATGTTCTGTTTAAATTTTTCCATATTTTAACTGCTATCATTTCTATTGAATTCTGTAAAATATTTTTAAGCTATTCATAGGATAATAGACTGCAATTAAATTTAGCTTTTCTGTTCTTTTTAATACAGACAAAATTTTTCTGAGGCATTCTAATTCCTTACTTTCATTAAATTCGCCTATGTGAAAAGGTTTCTTAAGATTTTTCATTAACAAAGTTAAATTTAATGCACAGATCAAGGTAGCGTAGGATTACTAATACTCTTTTAAAAACGTTTTCATTTATAGTAATCCACATATAAAATGCTACGGATTTGAATGCATAGTTTTGTTAAAATGACTAAGCATTTTTCTTGAGAAATCTTTTAGCGGAACAGAGAAAATGTTTGAATTTAAATATTGTGCCTAGCTAGTAACACCAATAAAAGGTCTTCTATAGCTGTTTTGAATTTAAATATTGTGTCTCGCTGGTAACACTGATAAAAAGTCTTCCATAGCCCAAAACTGATTTTCTAGAAATGCTGTAATACTTTGTCGCCCAGACAGTATAGTGATTAGGGAAGCCTACTAAAGTACCAAAGAACCCGGATGCGAATCCCGGAAAGGACATGGATGTTTGTAAATGTATAGTGTCTTTGCGGTATGGGGTATTCTAAGTGACGAGCTATGATTCTATGACGAGCTGAAAAGGCCTCTCATTTGGTTTGATGGTAGGGGAGAGAAGTGGGAGACATTCGGACCATCCCCCGGATACTGTTCCACAAAAATTGGGGTGGGAGAAGAAGCCCAAACTTCTTGAGGCTCTGGCAACCATTCTTTCATGAAATACACCAAAGAAACAACAACAACAGCAACAACATTATTGCAACACAGTACAACTCCAATTATCCAAACTCCGACTATCCGAATCACTTTCAGAATTTAAGAAAAAAATTAATTAAGACGGAAACGTAGCGTTGGACAACCAACGATATCAGACATTAAAAGGAGCAAATCTACACTTTTAAACTTCGTGTCACTGCTTGAAAATGAAGACTCCCAGTTCTTCAAGAAAATCAATGAAGGCAGCAACAAACAAAAGTTCAGAAGATGTCGTTTTTACTTGATTTTTGCAGCAACATGCTAAGGGAAACCGAATCTCGGGTCCGATTCTTTGTGAAAAAGCTAAGATCTTAGCTCAGAAGCTTGGTTGTTCACCCTTTTAAAGCAAGTAACGGAATTTTAAGTGCAGGAACGGTGTCCGTCAAACAGCTCACTTTGACCTAAACGTTCAGCAAACAAAGACTTGTAAATACTATACAGTACGCTATATAACACGTACGTAAAAGTGTTGCCTTTTCATTTTAATTAATTAATCCTCTTTTTCTTTAAAAATAGTTTTTTTCCTCTTATTTCCAACATGTTGCTTCAAAAATCAAGTAAAAACGACAGGTAGTAATGAATTAAAGTGTGCGTAGATCCTTTCTTCGGAAAAAATCCAATTATCCTAAATTTTGATTATACGAATGAGGTCCGGTCCCTATTGATTCGGATAACTGGAGTTTTACTATACTTTCAATATAACAATAAGTAATGATAATCTAAACATATTTTGCATTTTAGCAAATAATTGAAGCCATTCCTTTTCTAAATAACAATAAAACATAAATCTTATCGAAGAAAAGAAAAAAAATCGGAAGAAGAAAAATGTTTCGGATAATATTTTCCCTTCTCTGAGAAAAGAGCAAAATGACAAAAGGCAACATAGTTAATACTCAAGTTCCGTCATTAAGTCAACAATAACTTCTACCGGAAATAATGCTGTCTCAAGCACAATTTAATGGTTAGGTTTAATTTAATGGTTTTAATGGTTTACTAATGGTTAGGAACTAAGACCCCTACGTAACTAACAAAAAAGAGGATGAAATGAAGATTTTGTGCATGACGTAGCATTTATCCTTACTGATCTATTTTTTTAAATCTGTTTCACAGTGTATTTCTGACGACGGAATTGGAAAAAATTCATCATTCCTTATGATTTTTAAATGCCGCTTTTTAGTATTATACTTTCAGAATGTGCGGAAATTTAACAAGAAAGCAATGCAAGCAGAAAATATTAGCTTAATGAATAAAAAAACCGAATTTGCTTACTGGAAATCGTTAGTGATTTAAAAGAGCATTTATGATTTCAGCTGTTCCGTTCAAAGTAATTTGCCCTCGGTAAAATGTTTAAAGAATTAAATGAATATTCATATGCAAGATTATATAGTAAGCTACAATTCTAACTATTGTTCTTTTATCACAAATGCATGTTTTTAAGCAATTGAAATACTTATTATATTGTTGCGTGCGTACGGGTTCGTTACGAAATAAACGCACAAGTCCGATGAAAAATGGACAAAATGTTATTATTATCACAATAAAAATGATTAAATGTCCTCAAATAATCGTGCAGTATCACAATATACCACAGTATTTATCTTCTAACTACTCAAACGTTCAATAGAACTTAATTCAAAACAGCTAAAGAAAGCTAATCCGTGAATTCGCTACAATCAACAAGAGCAGTTTTCTAAACAACAACAAACTAAGCAACTACCACGAAATCGAAATCGAAATCGAGTGAATGGTTAGGCGGCATTTAGTAGCCTCTGCTACTTTAACCGTCTCGTTTGGAGATATGCCCTAAGGCGTTGGGAAGAATTAAAAATTAAGGTGATTTACACCGCACCGACAAAGGTGAAGCAGGGACATGTGCTAATGCACGTGAGTTGGTCAAGTAGTACCACGAACTGAAATGTTTTCCTCCTTTTATAAGATTTTAAAATCACGCGCTAGAATTTTCTAGTACTTTCTCGAAATCAAAAAGAGATATTTATTTATTTAATGCACGCGCTCTTGTATTTTCAATTTTCCGGCTTAGTTTTCTTTTAATATTCGTCACGCGCTGCACTGCGCGAGAAATAAAACCATTTACTAATTTACAATTGAACTAACATTAGCTTTTTAAGTACCATATTCGTAAGTAAAATGTTTAACGAATTAAATGAACATTCATATCCAAGATTATATAGTAAGCTACAATTCTAACTATTGTTTTTTTTTTATCATAAATGCATGTTAAGCAATTGAAATTCTTATTATATATTAGACTCACTTACTTCTCATAATGCAAAAGATTTATAAGATAGTTTTTAATAGATTTAATATAATCTGGATCCGATAAAGGAATTATTTGATTTAATATGCGTAGAAAATTAATTATTGTACATTATGGAGTTGGTAAAATATTTATAAAAAGGTAGGCATTACACTCTCACGAACTCGAGCAGTAAACGTGATTACGGAAACAGTTGTTCCCAAGTCTAAATTGTTATCAACAATAAATATTTAAGAAAAAGCGTAATTTCAAGGGTCCCTGAATAATTGTATTCAGATGTTTAGTATTATTAAAGAAGGCGATCTAATTTTTGACATCAAGCTGAGAAATGCGTATCCGACAGACACACACACAAAAAAAAAAAAAAAAAAAAAAAAAAAAAAAAATTAGAAACAGGGAATTGCATATAATGCGTATATAAACATTAATTATATTTAATACGACACCAATATAACGCAAAAGCAAATAACTTAATAATAACAAAGTGTGTTGTTTAAATAACAATAGCAAAATGCAGTAAATTGCTCTTGTTATTATACGTTACTTTCCGATGATTAAACAAAAGATGAAAATTCGGAGCTTCCAAACATGTGCTTCAGCTCTTTTAGTCATAGAACAGAATATACAAATATAATTTGATGTGAAAAACTAAGATTTACTCTCTACAAATATGTGCAAATTAGGCTTTAATTAAATACTTAACTTTTATGAAGCCTTTAAGTAGTTGAATTTAACTGCTGATAGAAAATTTTCGAAAGAGGATTCTCATGATTAAATAAGATCAGTTATAGCTCACTGATGACGATGAGATGATCCTTCTCTTTATCACGTTGTCGATCGTCTTGAAGCACAGCAGACTGTTGTTAATTTTTTCTTTTGATATTGACTATTCTATAATTTCTTGATATTGCAAACAATTTCAGACTTGCATGTCAGCTGTTCGAAGACTTATTACCGGTCATCCTATGGTAAGCGCATCCTATGTTGATAATTATATGCCAAGCAAAGAACAGTGATTGCTATAACAGTTGAAAAGTCAATATCTGCGATTACTGTGCAGCGAAAACTGCCCTTAAAAAGACGATGTGCTTGTTTAAGTGTCAAAATTCGTTTTGTGTCAAAAGTTTCAAAGTCGATTCGTTTAAGTGTTAAAAGCTTCAAAGTCAGAGGAGAACGGCTAAAATGAATTCATCAACTAATGAATTTGGAAACTGTTGAATTGTCCAACACCATGTTAATATACAAAAGAAAAATTACACTGGAATCCAATAACAAGTGTGTTAAGTCCAGCAATATCATTATACGCTACACCTTTGGCTTTGACAAGGAGCTGCATTTTTATTTTGATCTATTGCATTGACCTGCACTTTTTTACAGGAAATATTGTGATGGTTCCAAGATATCGGGATGCAGTCTTTGATCCCATCGTCAATATTTCAGCAATATTCTATCATTTATTCGCATGGATATTTATGCAGTTTCACATAAAACAAATCTGTTAAGAAGAATCCTCGAGAATGAAGGTCTTGTTCGTATGAAGTGACCGTCGTATTCACCCGCCCTCCTTCAAAGATGTCTGGAATGTCTTCAAACATGAGTTCTCTGTCCGTGTATTCATTCCAACTATGTTTAAAGAAAACTATCCTATTACATTATGAATATTATCCTATTACTATTTATGAAAACTGTCCTATTACACGAATGGCTGTTATTGACTTTTGGCGACCTTGGCTACTTAATTAAAGATTTAGAGCATCATAAAGAGCATGTATGAAGATCAAACATTCCTTATTAATATTAGTTACGTTTGTTAAAATGTTTTGCCGCTCACGTGGTAGATTGCTTAGTGACGCTGGTTGCGGTACCATTAGGCGCGGATTCCAATCGCAGAGGCATGAATGTGTCTATGCGGAAGGGGACACTCAAATTTTGTATGCAAAGGAAACTTTAACAAGGAGAGTTGGAGGTTTTTGTTAGGGAAAAAGGAATGGGAGACCCTCGGTTTGCCGGACTGAAAACTACTTATTCGCTTCGATTCTTTCAATTTTTAATGTTTAAACATTTCACATTTCAAAACGACGTTATTCAGTTTAAGATTATCCACAATATTAGTTTTATATGAAAAACAGTATATTAATTTAAATACAATATTACTTCTAATTTAAGTTGAAGTAGGATTTTAAAATTCGAAAATTGAAAAAATAATGAAAACTAGCCGTTTTCGAGTTTATGTCCAGTATGGTTTTGAAACTGAAAAAATAATAACAGAAACAATAGAAAAAAAGAAGGTTTTGTAGTATGTATTGTAAAATACCTGTCATAGAGTTATTCTCATTTTTAAGACCTTAATTAATTAAAACCCTATCGCTGGGGAGGCTGGAAGATAGGCAAAAAGAAGTTAAAATATTATATGTGAATTTAAGCCTCAACCTAATTTTAGATCTTAGGAATTTGAATTAAAAGTGCTGCTTATGTTCGAAGTAATATGATATCTTCATTTCAAAAAAGGGAATTTTGAAATGCTATTGCAATAACTTTCTTCATTGAGAACATGATTATTATTGTAAGTTAGCTGGTTTCTGTAAAGGAACTTTCTACAATCTAAACTTCAGTTAGATATATTTAATTTCTCGATAGTTCTTGGGTTCTTCGCATTGAATTTAATTTCAAACAAATACAGTATGCGGGTGTGGTATGGGATTGAAAACTCTTAGTTGCCATAGATGTATTTTGGAACTTTTTAATTCCTACTTTATATCTTTTTATGAAAGAAAAGCAGGAATATTAGAAATCTAAAATCATTTTGTGGCCTTCTAAAATTTATATATGGCAATGTGCATATAATGGCTTATAACTGAATAAGCAAATTTAACCTGTAACTAACTATTAAATTAATTAATAAAGTTACCTATGTTTTCTGTTGAGTTCCTAACAGCTAATTTCCACACTTTTTTTAAAGTAATCTTTCTCCAAAACACAATCATTTTGTCATTATGGCATTGTTACGTTTGATTTGGAAAAAAAAATTGGTACTATAAATGTCTTGTTGCCGTGACGTCATTACGACTCGGTATAGAGGAAAGTTTATTTTTTACATAATAGACTCTGCGCGCAACTCATGGGACGGTGTTGATATGGCAACAGTCTATATTCATATGGAAATTAGAAGTAAGTGTAAAAGCATTTCTGCGAAATGGAAGATTCGTTCACGCGTAAACAGAATAAATTCATTAGAATGTATTTAATGTTCTAAGTCAATATCTTAAATACCATGCTTTCTATTTGCATAAATAATTAGTAATGTGATATCATCTTTTAAAAAAGGGAATTTTAAAATGTTATTGCAATAACGTTTTTCGCTGAAAACTTGACTATTATTGTAAATTAGCTGGTTTTTGTAAAGGAATTTTCTACAGTGTAAAACTTCAGTTAGATATATTTAATTTCTTGATAGTTCTTGCTTTCTTCGCATTGAATTTAATTTCAAACAAAAATAGTATGCGGGCCTGATTATGGGTTTGAAAACTGTTAGTTGCCATAGATGTTGATGCGTTAGTTAAATTTTGCTGTGTGCAAGGTTTGAGAATAAGTGTATTTCCCAAACTATTGTATTAAAATAAAAATAATGCGATTTTCTTCAAGATTCTGACATAAAAATGTGAAGTAGTCTACAGATTGTTCTATAACGAATTTCTTTAAGATTCTGACTTAGAAATGTGAGGTAGTTTACAAATTGTTCTATAGTTTATTAATCACTGCAGTAGAAATTTTCAAGCAACAAAATATTTCGTATATATTTTTTAATACTATCAGCATTATTATGACATTGAGAATTTAAACCTACAGGTTTCTAATGATAAATTTTCCTGTTAAATTCCTCATTTACAAATTTCTTAAAAGATCTGTTGTTAAAAGTAATTTCTTGATTAAATTAAAGCAATCCATCATAAATTTTATGGTAATAAAAGTACATATAATGAAATCTAAACAAAACAATAAATATGTCTGATTCGAGAATTATGTCGAGTTTGTATAATCATACTCAGAATTCATTCCATAAATTTTGAACTTCTGGGAATTTTAAATTCGTAACAGCATTCTCCCCAATTATCCATTAACATTGGGAGAAAAAGGTTAAAATTGTGTAGGGAAAGCAAACTGCTTGTAAAACATTTTCGTTCAAAAAAACTTTTCAACTTTCAAAGAAGTTCGTATGCAGTTCATTTTTGCCAGAGTTGCAGACATGGATGTACCAAATGTAAGAATGGTTTGGTTTACTTACTTATGGCAAAGCACACTAGGGCTATCTGCCTAAGGGGAGTGGTGCCTTCGTGGAGGACTTTCTAAGGGAAACTGGCTCGTATACACGAAACACATGGGGAAAGCCATCACTTGCAGCCAGCCCGTTCGCAGAATTCAAACATCGGACTGAACTACCAGTCAAATGTAAAAATGAAACCAGCATATATAAATGCCGTTTTAAAAATTTGAGCTTCATAAAAGGGCTCCCATAAAATGTTAGACTTTTGTTTAAGGTATTATATGCTTCACTATGCATTTGAAAAACTACGCTTATCTTTTCATTCTAGAGAATTATTCAAAAAGCATTTTTCTCTTGGTCAAAGAGTTCTTCTTTAATATACAAATTCTGCTAAAAGGAACCACTAACTGTAATCGGAATGAGTCAAATATTTTATTCAGGCGCTTAATTTATAAATCAAAAATAATTAAAAAGAAATATGTTACATTACAAAATCTAGATCTACGAGGCCTTTAATCCTATACTTTGAAACCTGATCATTTGCTGAGCTATATTATAAACTAGAAAGCTCCCGATTTTCTAATAAATCGAATAAGCAAACGCAAGAAACTGGCTGTGTAAATTGTATGGGAATGGGAATGGATGAATTAAAATATAGCGAATAAATTCAATTTTAACGTTGCATATACATTTTGACACTTGGCAATAATATGAAATGACGAAATTAAAGAATAAAAGAATAATATTAAAGGAAGATTAAACGAAGATGGATAAATTACTTTATTATTTTATTTTACAACACAAAGAAAACTGTGAGCAACAAAGAGCAGTAAAGTTAACGAAATAAATCAGTTTATAAAATAAATTAAAAGCACAATGATTTGGGTAAAAACATTTTTCAAAGAACGCTTCTTCTTCATTATAACTTACAAATAAAGATACTATCTTAATATTTGACTACTTTTTGATTTAAATAAGCATATTATGTAAATAATGCAACATAAATTGCTTTGAATCTGCAAAAATAGCAAATGTTCTAGAGCTTTTGCTTTGAATTTGTAACGCAAACATAATAATAACCATTACACTGCAATGGAAAGACAAAAAAAACAGTGGCGGTGCATGTAATATTGTTAACTATTGCGTGCATTTAGGCATGACGAATTTTTTTTATTTACACACACCTAGGATATATAAATAATGTATCGTATTTTTTTTCGCTTTTTAATTATTGTACAAGACCCATTAAATATCCCCGAGTTCTTATGAGAGTTTTCAAATAAAAGTAAAAAAAAAAAAAAAAAAAAAAAAAAAAAAATCTGAAATGTTTCAGATTTTAAATTACGTCCAAAGGGGCGTTTTTTAACATTTTGTGTGTTACCTTTCTTTATTAAATATCATGTTCCTCGCACTTAAACCATAAGATCCAGTGCAACAGCAATATCGCAAAATAGTTTTAAAACGAGCATATCTTTAGAATTTCCGATACAGAGACTCACGCGCTGGAGATAAAAATGTTTTTTCTGCACAACGTTGCCATTGCTCGCTTTGAAATCCTTGAGTTTGTTAATCAAAAATTCTTCAAAGTTTTAAAAAATAGGAAATCGATCATAAAACAAATTTCAAATTTCAAATTTGGTCTTCCACATGCTCATATTCGTTGGAGAATTACGTTATTCAAAATTCGATGACTCTATGTACCGTTGTTTTATCACAATACGAGAAATATACATACATTTATGCAGATTTTTCATTATTTAATTTCTTCAAATATAATGCAGGACTCTAACATTTTGTGGCAACAGTTTGAAAAGGGAACCGACATTTATGAGTCCGACGCAAAATGCCAAAACGAAACTAATAGTCTTTCGGGATTCAAATCCCTTTGGACTAAAAAAAAAATAAGGGATGGCTAGACGTAATTTTATTTGCTTACAGTTGTTATCGGAAATTATTCTGAATCTGCAATTTGAAGTTACAAAACTCTTTTTAGAAAAATGAGCTCATAAATCTGTTCTGTTTATGAGAAAATTTAGAAGATCATAATTGACTCTACGCCAGTGAAGGTGGTGAGGAAGTGAGTGGAAGCAGCGGAAATCTCCATGATTATCTTAAGTGCAGCTCGAAAGTTCTATTTTAGATATTTTGGGTTCTTTTGTCCCTTTATATTCTTTTTTAGAGTATAAATTTAGATAAGGCTTATTGCAATAAATTGTACAAATTATGATGCGTCATGGAAGCTCGTATTTTAAATGAAATTCGAGTTCAGAACATGTTTTATGGAAGTACGGAGTAATAAATGATATTTAAGTAAGTCTAGCTTACCTGCTAGTTAAATAATTCGTCGATGGGAGGAGCTAGAATCTAAAGAAATTTACTTACAAAATGTGGTTATTTTCATTTAAAATCGTTGCAGAGAAATAGTAAAATAGTCCTAAATTCAATCAAAGACCACGTTTTCTTTTAGTGAAAACATTTTATAATCAGAAATTTACAGAAACTTTCAGGAATTGTTATGCTTTTAAATGCTACATTGAGTTCAACTGCACGAAGAACGAAATTCATTCCTGATGCTTAGTACGAACACTAAATCAAATACACTTTGTTTCAGTAAGATGGAACTGATAAACGTTTATCAAGTAACATTCTAGACTTCTCAAAATAGATAGCAATCATATTATTCTAAAAGACTTCCCGAATTGCTTTGGAACCGGACTTATTTTACGCCTTCTGTATGCCTATTCGACTTGTTCGTCTAGAATTATGTTACAATAAAACTCGAGTCTACAGAGATCGACCCAAACTCATAGCAGGGTGTCCGCCGAAAGCATCGTGGACGAAAGTGTCGCGGAGAAAACAACGCAAGGCGAAAACGTCGTGGCACAAAACATCGTGGGAGAAAATAAAGCAAAGAGAAAACATCGTAGTTCTAAAAACATCGTTATACAAAATACCGTCGTAGAAAAAAAAAGCGGTTCAAAAACTTCGCAGTTTAAAAACATCATCGTCGAAAATATCGTGGTAAAAAATAACGTACCGAAAAATCATCGCATGACGATAACATTGCAGACATGCGTTTTTTAGGCTTTAATAATTGTGAAAAGATAATGATTTGTAAGCGCAAGATGGAAAAAAGGATAATTTTTACTTTCATATTTTTTTATTAACTGATAAATATTTGCTGAAAATGTAAAATGAAAACTTAAGCATAGAAAATTAATGCAACTTATTGCAATTAATATAATTTTAAACCGACATAGTTAACTAACAAACGTAATTAATAAATTATTTTTTTATAAAGATTTACTGTTAATTTTTCATGAAAAGTATAATTTAAAAAAGATTAGAAGAAGGAAGATAAGTAACTGCATGCTATAAAAAATTGCTAAGTCAATTATGAGATTATTTTCTTCATTTTTGTTAATCTGATACCTTTATAGTGAAAATTATTTCTTTTTTGTTTAAATTTCTTGTTTTGTTTTTTTATTAGTTAATAAAAATATGAAAGTAAAAATATCCTTCTTTCCATCTTGCGCTCACAAATCATTATGAGGACATCCATTTACAAATAGTAAAGCCTAAAAAACGATGTCCGCCATGTTATCGTCTTGCGATGATTTGTAGGTACTTTATTTTTTACCACGATATTTTCGACGTTTATATGTTTTTATACTGAGAAGTTTTTGAACCGCTTTCTTTTCGACGACGAGATTTTGTATCCCGATGTTTTTAGAACTGCGATATTTTCTCTTTTGCTTTATTTCCTGCCACGATGTTTTGTGCCACGACGATTTCGCTTTGCGTTGTTTTCTCCGCGACGTTTTCGTCAGCCATGTTTTTGCCGCGATGTTTTCGGCTGTAACCGATAGCAGAGCAGAAACTTACGACATCAAGCGTGATAGGACGTCACCATCGAGATAGATAAGGCCTGCGCGCTGAGTTACTACGTCACTGCTAGGGGACCGGTCTTCGTGCAGTTTAGCTTCCTTGCTAAACACCCGTTTTTCTAAACCTATTCTATGAAATTGGTATCTCATACTATAAAATCAGTCTAAAAAAATTACAAGCGGCAATATAATGTTTTACAAAGCTTATACGATTATGAAATATTTTCATTTTCTTTTGTTGGTATTTATTTTCAAAACAAAATTATTTGAGAATGGTGGGGTGCTTTTAAAAGCAAATCATTTCTTTGAAGGAAAAATTAGTTTTAAAATTTAAAATTTATTTTGATTTTTCTGTACTCTCTTTCTGTCTTTCGTTGATTCTCACCACCGCATCAAATTTTTTGTTTCAACCACTACTTTAACAAAATGTTTGCCAGTGGGAACACATATTATCTCTCAATCTATAATTATTGCATATTTTTATTTATATCTATCATATTAATGTAGCAGGATTTTAAAACATCAAACGAATGCAAGAGACTACTTAATATTTAGACTAACATTTAAATGCCTTATATCAGTCAGAAAAGTTTTCTGAATGTAATAAATTACTAAATAGTCTATCTTTAAAATTATTTCTTACTTACATATTGTATGTTAATCTGTATTACAGTTAATGTTTTCCTCTTTATGCTACATAATTATTCGACAGAATCTGTAGTTTAGTTGAGATAATGTTTATTACATAGCTCTGAAGATTATCAAAATTAAAATTCCAAATAAGACAGGAAAAAAGTTTTTTAAATAAACTTATACATAATTTTTTTGAAAATATCTTTAAAATATATGAAATACTTAAAAAAATTTTTAGAAACTGAAATTTCTTGCAAATATTTACATTACACCTATTTAAATATAAGCGTTACCTCTGTTCTGAAAATATCTTTTCTATTAATATCCACATGAAAAGAAAATATAAATCCTAACATCATGTTTAAAACTTTTTTTGTATAATGTAAGCAATTTTTTTAAACTTACTTTACATATTTATCTCGATGGTGACGGATAGGATCGGTTTCACTAGTTCTGTGATACAGTCGTTTTCAATATAGGGTTATAGAGAATCTCGAGCTGAAACTTCATTCTGTAATTTCTTCAAATGGAAAACTGTCTGAAAAGCTCATTTTAAAATTTTCTTTATTCTGATATAGAAATACTAAAGTTTGGCAATAAAAGTTTTCCCCATGTGAAGGTTATTCAGTTTTTTTCATTCCAGGACGACTCCCCGAGTAAGTACCTAAATTAATAAGCTGACTGGCCTAAAAATCAACACAAAAAAGAGGCTCTTAACATCAAATATATAGAGATATATGTATATATGACTAAATTTTGATTTATTCAAACTGGGCGTGGAGCAGAAAGTTGGGAAAAATTTTATTTACGAGAAAAAAAACAACTTCTGTAAATGGTTGATATGTTTTTCCAAATATAAAATAGTATTTTATTGTAATATATTATAGCAAAAAACTAGTTATTGCAATATAGTATTTTATTGTAACTTAATATAAGTAGAAACAAGATCTAATTAACACAGTGCCTGTTATTTATTTCAAAAAAGTAAAATACATTCTCCGTCCGATACCGCAACGAAAGAGGGTAAAACATTTTAGCACGTTTCTGACCATAGAAATGGAATACATTAAAGCTTTTTTTGACAATTGGTTTTGCTGGCAATTTACATAAGAATGCTTTATTTCTCATTACTTACAATGACAGAATATTTGCAGCTATGTTTTTGGTTTAAAAGTGGAAGACCTATAAACCTTTTCCATGATGGTCTCCACCAAACTCAAACAGCAGACAATTTTAAGCTCTGCACGCAATGTTTGCTTCGACTTTATTTATCTTATGCTTCTAAAGAACTGTATTAATCATTATGTCTGATGCATTTTGTATATCATAGCACTTAATGTCATTATCTTCTATTCCAATTCAGATAAGCCCATTGTATTTGATTTATTTTCAGAGTATTACTTTAATAATATTTCAAACATTTACAACCATTAAACAGGAGTAAATGCAATGCGTTAATTTCTTTTATTATTATGAAAACATTAAACGCATTAAACCCTGAAAAATATAAATATTCTCTTACTTCATAGTTTAAAACAATTCACTACAAGATAGACAGATATTAAAATTACCTTTCCATGATTTTGAATTTTGAAGACATTTTTCCCGCCGTTCCAATGTTTTATACTCTGCAAATAAATCTTAAATATCTTTAACATTTGAGTTTTTACAAGATGAAAGAAAATCTATTTTTCTAAACTGACTCAGTTAAATGCAGGAAAAGAAAGTCTGCTTCGCTGAAAGAAATAATCTAATTGTACATGCAAAAACAAATATTTATACGTTTTAGGATGTATTATAAGTTTACATATATTTTTACAGCTAAACAAATATACTTATTCTAGCTATAAAAGAATAAACCCAAATAAAGAAGTATTTCAGCATTTGCAAAGTTGAAATTTTTTAAAGCCAGTAAAGAGTTTGCTATGTTTATGAGTATGCAACGAAAGATTCCGCGAACAAAATGTATCTGGAGAGTTCAGATTTATTAAATGAGTTTATACGAATGAAAAATTTATTTCTTGAAAGTAAACAGTGTTTTAGGATAATATAATTTGATAAAGTACTTGTTTTTCTAATAACGGAATCTCTGCACTCACAAAATTATCAGCTTGAAGATATTTCTTACAACACCGTATATTTAATTCCAGCAGTAGATATCCTTATAAAAAATATTTAGTTTAGGCTTGCGAGAAAATACCTGAAATATGAAGCTCCTTATTTCAAAGTTCTTAAGGTTATACCACTCACTAAATTAATTGCTTAATTCCTACGAAGACTATAAGCTGACTTATCGCTTACCTTTGGTTTGGTCTATTTAATTATGGCAAAGCACTCGAGGGCTGCCTGAGAAGGTGGTGTCTTCATCAAGGGCGTTTAATTATGGCAAATATGAAGCTCCTTATTTCAAAGTTCTTAAGGTTATACCACTCACTAAATTAATTGCTTAATCCCTACGAAGACTATAAGCTGACTTATCGCTTACCTTTGGTTTGGTCTATTTAATTATGGCAAAGCACTCGAGGGCTATGTGCCTGAGAAGGTGGTGTCTTCATCAAGGGCGTTTTTAGAAAAATTGGTTCGTATACACGTTACACACGCGGAAAACCACGAAAACGCCCATGCAGCCAGCCTATTCGCCGAGATTCGAACCTCGGATCGGACTACCAGTGTTCAGCGAATTTTCCGCTCGGCCGCTGGTGGACCTATCGCTTACCTGTTAAGGAAACTATGGCATAGAAGAAGGTTAAATTAAACATTTTTATTTAAAAACTTTGAACTTAGAGATGCATTACTTGGGCTTACGGAAGTTATCTCCTCAGTTTTTGGGATTCAGCAAAGATATAATATGAAGCAAAATTCAGAGTAATTTATGATGGAGATTAAAAAAATGTGAAGATTAAGAACAGTTGGCTCTGTTCTAAACTAATCGGCAAGTTACTTTGCTGGCGAAAGCTAACTGCGGATAATGTCAATCATGGTCAACGCGCAGAATTCTTGGGCAGTCACGTAGCAGATACGCGCCAATCACGTTGAAATCCTCGGGAGGAGCAGTGTTGTTATAACAGTGATCAGGATTGAAGGTTCAAATATTAAGTATTTTACGATCTTACACGCATTAACTTGAGGTGTAAAGAGACTTTCTGGCCACACTGTACTTCCTGTTCAGGCTGACTTGATATTTTCTCTAATCATCACAGTATCTGTTCAGATTCTAGTTTCTTGGGTTGCGGTTTTCCTTAGATCTTTACTGACTGTCTAAGTCTTTTAGACTTCTCATCTTCTGCATCCTTAATCTTAGGAGGTTCTTCAATCCTGGGCCTTGTTGCCTTCCGTTTCTATCGACCTGCGTCCTTTTCCTACGAGCCACTGCCTCAAATCTGAGAGCAAATGCTCTTTTCATTGACCTTTCCCATGCCTGATTTATATCCGTCGAGCCTGAACTGCTTCAGAAGCAGCAGCTAAATAAACGACCATGCCGCTCATAAGTTGCATATTCGTTTGTTCATAAAATCTCCCCAATTGGACCACATTTGCCGTTATTTGTTTCTCATCTTTCCTCATTAAATACCGTTACTCTCATACGCCGAATAACAAAAATCTTTCTAATTTCTTGCAAAACTTTGCAACACTAGTCTGTGGTACAGAACATATGGAACAGATAATTTTGAAATTTCTTTGCGGAAACTGGCTTTTATGCTGTTTAAGTACTAAGTCGTGCTATAATTAAAATCATTAATTAACTAGAAAGTGATACAGGAGCTGACATACTCAGTTATTAGTCTTTGCAATTGAGAGACGTAAAATGATTCCGTTCTGTTTGATTCTCTGTACTGTTTTTCTTATGCCAGATGGCCTGACAATGGCGTATCAGGCAACTCATTTTAGAATCAAACTCCTTGGATAACCGGACGTATGTCCATGATTTTATTTGTATAATTCGAGTAACACAGAAGGTCATCTATGATTTCAAATTTTGTGGCACTGTTCCTTTAAATACAGTGATACTTCGGTATAGGTCCGCTCTGAAATATATCCAACTTCATATACGTTCCGTGAGGAGCGAAAATGTTTGTTTGGTGGACGATATTTGTTTGGAATATGACTCGAGTTCGATGATTCACAGCTGCACGCACTATATTGTTTATGATTTTCCAAACAAAACAATGCTACGACTGCCCATGGGCGTCAGATGCCCATTGCTACTATTCAATAAATAACTCGCACGTAACATTGAATTTCCAAATGGGTTTTGTGTTTTGTCGAGTAAATATTTTGCAATAATTATTAACAATGAATTTTAGGAAGGTTAATGAAAAAAGTGGAGCAATGAAGGAAATTTTTAGGATCACTCTAGAGGTACAAAGATTGTTGAAAAATATGAAGATAACATGCGTATCTTAGACTTGGTTACTGCGTATGAGGAGTATGATGGTGTCTATAATAGCAGAAAACAAAGACGATATTGAATCGGCCTGTGTTTAAAGGAGTACCTTGTAAAGCGTACCTTGTACAGTGCTTTATTTATATGCAGTCTATATTATACCCACTGTCTATATTACACATAAACAGTGTTATAATAATGAGAGTAAGATATTTTAAGAAGAATGGATTATTTATTTTACCTTTACTTCTTACTGGAAAACTTCACTTACTATTATCTAGCAATCTACTACTACTATCTAGTATAATATACATTCGAAGATCTGGAATGGATTAATGACGTGTACTGAGATACCACATTTATGCGTAAATGTTTTGAACTCTTGGTCAGCCTGCAGCTCCATTATAATTTCTCGCCAGTCCATAATTTTTTATATTAACATGGCAAATTTTATTTAATTTTTCTCGTCATCTTAATTCTTGATAGGGAATCCACCACGACATTTTCTTGCTCCGGGGTGTACTTAATTTTCAAGTTATATTCTTATAATTTGAGTATAAACTATCTTACTAGTTTTGGCGATAAATTCTTCCTCGAAAACAGACTAACTGAAGCAAAATATGATTTAATTTTTGGTAAAAGAATATCAGATTAACAAGGTAAAGAAAATAGTTTTACTATTTGATAATTAATGAAACAATTTTAATATCGGTAACGTCGTGAAGTTATTAATCTTCCCTAAATTTTCACCAAAAGAATTTCAGATTAACAAAGGTCGAAGAAAATAATTTTGTAGTTTGTTAATTAATTAAACAACTTCGATAAAGGCAACCAAATGCAGTTACTCAACATCCTTTTTCTAATCTTTTTTTAGACTACATTTTTCATGAAAAACTGCCGATACAACTTCATAAAAGAGATTAATTAAATAATGATTTTAGTAGTCAACTACATAAATTTGAAACTCTGTTAACTACTATACGTTGGATTAATTTTCTACCCATTTCCGCATTTTTGATGCTTAAATTGCCTTCTTACATAATTGGTAAAATGTTATTAATTAATCCAAATATATGAAATATAGAGCTTAAAGATATTCCCCATTCCTTTTTTCTCTCACAAATCCTTATGCGAATATGCATTTAAAACTTTTGAAAGCCTGAAAAACAGGTACCCACGATGTTATCGTCATACGATGATTTGTAGATGCTTTATTTTATACGACGATGTTTTCCACTACGAAGTTTTAGAAGTGGTTTATCTTCGACGAAGATGTTTTACACCACAATGCTTTAGAACTCCAATATTTTCTCCTTGCTCTTATTGCCGTACTTTAGGCCCGGGTTCGAATCCCGGAGAAGGCAGGGATGTTTGTAAATGTATAGTGTCTGTGTAGCATGGCGGCACTCTAAATATGAGGCGAGCCGAAATTCCTCTCAAGAGGTTTGTGGTAGGGAAAGAAAGGTAGGAGACCTCCGGACCTTTCTTCCCTCTGAGTATTGTGCATCAAAATTGGGAGGAGGACGGAGCAAAGTCGTACTGTCACCTGTATGGTGTTCAAGGCTCTTATTAAAGACAGGCGCAATCTTGCACTCCATGCCACGATGAATTTCGTGGGCTTGTTCTAATGTTACGGCCAGACAAGTGAGTTAAGTCACCACATGTTTTGTACGACGACGCTTTCGTCTTGCTTAGTTTTCTTCGTGACGTTTTCGTCCACGATATTTTCGCCTGTAAGCAAGGGGATGACTCTCAAGGCTTTTCACAAAGGTCAAAACTAAATTTATGCTCTCGAAGCTAACCGTTTGATTCAATGAGGTTCGCATGGTATCGAAAGTGTATCCAAAGTCTTCAAAAAAGAATTAAAAAAATAGATTCCATTATATTCAAAACTCTTTTAATTGCATATTATTTTAATAATGAATTTTACTGTTGCATATTCTACAATCAAGAACGTTCATACGTACCGCATATACAAATCGCAGCTTTACTTTGTAGAGTCATTAGGTATATTTAGAAGCAGGAGAGATTAAAAATTAGCAACCCCTTCGCCGGGAATCGATCCGCGGACTACTGGAATACGCGCCCAGCGTGCAGACCAGCACACCACGAACACATGCCAAGAAGGCGCGATAAATACGTTATAACTTTTCACTTCGTTCTAGCTCAGGATTGCAGAGGTGATTTTACATAATTTTTATATAAAAGTAAAACCGAAACTATTCACAAGCGCTTTATCAGCTCTTCAAAGTTCTCCTTTTTGCCTCAAAATTTTTGTATAGTATAACGCCTAAGAGAAGCAAATTTTTTTTTCTGCCTTTAAGCTTGGTAGATCCACTTCCATCAGTCTTTTTATATAACTTAACATCATCTTGCACTCTCGCTACCATATGTTTCACACTTTTTTCTTATTTCGAATGAATAATCGAAGATGAAAAATTACTCCGCACGACACTAGATACGAAGTTTTAGACAGAGGAAAAAATAAGCCGTTCGGAACTCTTTTCACGTAAGAGAAGAGCGATAAAAAAGGCAGTTTAGTATCACAGTCACGTGACAGAACCCTTCTCCACCTCGAAATATTAGATGTTAGGCTTTTTTTTTAACTCGCTTTACCAAGATTTTAGGCCACAGATAGTATAGCAAAAAAAAAAAAAAAAAAAAAAAACCTAGTTGAAATTGAATCTTATGCCTCATCGAAACTTCTTAATGATGCTGTCTGGAAAAGGGCTAAGTAAATTCTACAGCAGGTTTTCGTATCAGCGAAACATGAAACAATGCATGGCATCTAAATTAGCGTTCAAACTATGAACAGAGATTTGAGTAAATTTTTCTTGCCTGCCCTACGTGATTTTGGATCATATTTAAATTAAAATATAGGGGCTTTTTTTGCAAGCAAATGGATGATTTAAATGGATTCTTTGTGCTAAAAAAAATTTGCTAAATGCTTTTTACCGAAAATATTCAGTTTGACAACTTCTTTAATGAAGAAAAGCTTTCATACTCTGCAACACAAAATTTAATGTGTAAAAATAAATCAGCTAAAATTTTTGTAGAAGTTTTATTCCAAACCCATGAAATTGATAATCTTGAAATTACAGCTGTTAATTGCCTAAATATTTAAATTTAGGCTATTATTGTTAGTCCGAAGGGGCAATTTTGCCCTGAAGGACTATTAATTTCGTTTTGGCATTTTTCGTTGAAAACCAGAAAAGGCGAATCACATTTCAAATTGCTGCTACCAAATATTAGAGCCCTATATTATATTAAAAAATTAAATTATGAAGAATCTGCATGAATGTATTTATGTTTCTCGCATTGTTATAAAACGACGGTACCTAGAGCCATCAAACTTTGAATAACGTAATCTTTCATAGAATATGGGCATGTGGAAGCCCTAATTTGGAATACGAAATTTATTTTATTATCGATTTCACATTTTGTAACACTTCAACAAATGTTTCATTAACAAACTTCACAATTTCAAAGCGAGAAATGGCAACACTATACGGAAAAAAAAAAAAAAACATTTTTATTTCCATCGCCACGAGACTCTGTATCAGAAATTCTAAAGATATGCTCATTTAAAAATTATTTTGAGATATTGCTGTTGAAATGAATTTGATGGTTTGATTACGTAGAACACGATATTTACTAAATAAAGGTAGCACACTAAACATTAAAAAAACGCCCCTTTGTACGTAATTTAAAATATGAAACCTTTCAGTTTTTTTTTCTTTCTTAATAATTTTGTATACGTGAAAATCTTTTTCAGTTAAGAAAATGTTTTAAAATTTTATAAGCGTACGATTGAATCTGCATACGGTCGACACTGGCTTAGCATCGACATAGGGTCTGAAAGAATCCGGTATCACTGCATAACGAAACCATGAATTGTAATTAGTAGCAGTATATACTCAAGACGGGAACAATTTCATTAAATTGTGATTTCTTTAAAGTAGTTTAGGATTAACACTAACTAAGTCACGGCTGCTCTGTTGATCCTGTGCAGACACAGAGGTTGTGAGCTCTATGTAGTGGGCCATGTTCCCGAAATCTTAACAGGAAATGACATTCTGATGCATTGGAAAAAGGGAAGAATGAGATAGAAAATGTTTAAAAACACTAATTCATATTCTATGAAATCTGCGAATCTCACAGATATTCAGATACCAACTATCAGAAATTTAAAACTGCAAAAACAATCTCACCATCAAGTATAAAAAACTAAAGATTTACAAGCATTATTTTGCTTTTAATGTGATTCATTTAAAATAATAATCTGATGTGAAAACCACATGACTTTCTTGTATGGCCTATTAAATTATACACATTTTTTGCTGCATTTCATTTAAACTTATTTCTTCGAATTTCTAATTCAATTAAATCAGTTCTCATTTCGCAGCAAAGCAAAACTACATAAAAATGCAAAACGTCTACATTAAAGATTTTAAAGTACAGAAAAATTTAAAACACCAAATACAGTTAAAACAATTTAATTTTTTTTAAAATTAGTTTTTAAGCAAAGACAAGCAATTCGGCCAGGGCCAAGAAGGCACATTTTTCGGTGCACAAAACTGAAAGTTTACTTTTGGCCTCACTCCGCAAAAAGACACTGAAGGCGTAAAAACTGACTTAAATTGTTGTTTATTGTTGTCTTAATAGTTTTCACAATTAAAATTTACAATTTCTACGCAAAAACAAGCAATTCGTTCAGCCTGCTAGAAGGTAGATTTTTTGGTGCACAGAAAGTTTACTTTTGGCTCCACTCTTCAAAAAGACGTTGAAGGTGCAGAAACTGACTTACTTCACTATTCTACTGACTTTCAAATGTAAACAAATGGCGGTTCGTTAGGCTTAACTCCCCAGTTTTAAATTGTTGATAATTCTACAACTAATGCATGCAGATTAATTAAAGGCATAAAAACCTTAACCGGGACAAAAAACTACTTAATTCAACCATTTAAAAAAATGGTTTAAAAAAATGCACAATTTACCAACATATAAGAATAAAATCTAAGCTCACCGAGTCAGGTACCAGAGTAGGGATGTACATATTTATATACGATTAATGCAGCCGAATTCAACGAAAATGGGAGATGCACAACTACATGTTATAGCAGTCTCATATACAGAATTTCAACGTTCTACGACTGCTTGCTCTTGATTTATGTCAGATACATACGTACAGATGTCACGAAAAAATCTCTTCTGAATCTATTTTAAATCCATTTTAGAATCCTTTTTGGCAAAAATAGTCCTTTATTCTATCTGTACGTACAGATATCACGCAAAAATATCGTTCAAATGTTTTTGAGAGTGTTTGAAATGGATATTTTCTTTGAAATATGATACCCGAGATTTCTGGCGATAACAATGCTTCCTTTACTTCGTACAAGGAAGTAAAAGTGCATTAAATTCCTGACATATCTAATTAAAAGTACTAAATAGTTTTACAGAAAAATATTTTATAAATTTTTTACATTAAAGTACTTAGAAGTTATGTAACGTTCTCAATTTAGTCTAAATGCATATTCATAGTATTTTATGAAATGCTTCGTTTATTCCTTCCTCCTGGATAATTTCTACTGATAAACAGTATTAAAATTTAAAACAGCCCTTCTGGTTGAACTCGAAATCTGAACCCTTTCAGTTTTATTATTTATTTATTTTCATTTTTGGCTTAATAGTAATATATCACAACCTGAAAACTTTACATTATTAAAATATTTCAAAAGTCCGATAATAAAATTTAATGGTGAAATATATTAAATACCAAATAATGAATAAACGAGTAACTTAGACATTTATGAATTTCTTAACTTGTAGTAAATATGCAAAGTATTCCTTTGCACTCTATGATATTGTTAACAGAAAACAATAAATGAACATTAAAACCCTTTTAGCTGAATGGTATCCATTTTAAATAACTGGAATCCTAAAAACAATTGAGTTCGCGACAACGTGTACGAACAAATGAAATAAAGAATTTTTTAGAAAATTAGTAGAAAATTTCTTTTTAATTTTGTTTGATAATTCATTAAACATGAGGTAGTTTCCCTTAAAAAGTCCTCCAGGAAGGAATTCCTCCCTTAGGCAGACAACCTTTATGTATTTTCGCACATTAAACCAAAGTAAATAGTAGTTTGGTTTCTTTATAAGTTGTATTAACTTGTTTTACAGTTAGGTATCTTTAATAGAAATTTCGAGTTCTATCGTAATATATAAAGGCATTATTGTTCTGTTAAATATATAAGACAAAATACTTCATTTGACAGCTAACAACAGTAATTAAATAAAAGGTGTAATTAGATAAACATACAAATTTCTTTTTACAGTTCGTAGTGTTATTTAAATAAAGAGAAAGGAGTTCCTTTGGGAGGAATCGATTATGCTCTAAATTAGCAGCGGAGAAAAGAATAATAACAAAGGACTAGTAATTAATTTAGTCTGTTTTGATTAGAATGTAAATATTATTATTTCTTTACTCTATCTTTGTTTAAATTAACGATCTAATATTTTTCCTGCAGACAATGCCTTTATGCAAGAAACACAGAGGAAGTAAATAATAATTTGGAAGAATTATGCAGTACTTCAGAACAATTACTGTTACAACTTACTATTCAAAACATTTGCAATCTTTTTAATATTTGTTTTAAGGAAAACTATTAAAATGGCGAGATTTTGATAATGTTCTTGTTTTTTTATATTATAATTCGTTCCCCGAACTTTTTTTTTGAGATCTGCCTGTTAATAATTTTATTAAATTACTACATTAATGAAAAAGTTTTTAATTTGTATTTCTTTCTCTTTTTTGTTTGTTTTTAGAAATAAAAATAAAATTCAGTATTGAGATAGCTTATGAAAGTATTAATGAAATTACTTTTATTACGTAATAATGTAAGGGGGGTCGTTTTGGATGGGGTCATAAAAAGAGTAATAGTGTAACAATAAAGAGACATAAAGAGTATTAGTGTAATAATAATTTATTAACAGGTTTAAGTAACACACGGACATAACATTTAATTTTAATAACATTACAGAGCAAGAGTCTAATACAACCTAACAGGTTATCACTTGGCGTTTACTGTAGTATTTCTCTGGCTATTCATCAGAGGGCACTCTCGTTGCTACAGTTGATCGAACATAGTTTATATTAACAGCAGAGTTTATATTGAATGATTGGTTACAATAAGAATGTTATAAATGATTGTATTAAAAAGGATTAATGCACCTAAAATTGTATTGCCTTTACTAATTTTTTATGTAGAAAAATATATAATTCTGACGTTTAAATTAAAAAATGTTTTAAGTTAAGCGTTAATATAAAAGGTTTGAAGAAAATTTCTTAGCGGTCAATAAAATTGCATTTATTTTATGATAATATTAGAAATTGTTTTACATTGAAGTCCCAGTTATTCGTATGGATTAACCATGGTATGGGGCATCTACGCACAGCTAAAAATTAGAATTAAAGGTTTTAAACATTAAACAACAATGACACATTTTTATACCATCTCACGGATAACAATTTTAATTCAAGACAGTTTAAGTCAGCACGGCTTGAAACATTATTCCTAAAATGTTTTTTAGTATGCAAATTAATGCAGTGCTCATTAATAGCTGTGATATAAAAAACAACTGTATCCAGTCCCTGATCATATCCTCAATTGTTTTTTTTCTATTGCTAAATAAGGCATTGTTATAATCATTTCTAATTTACAGAGGTAGAAAATATAAAGAAAACATACAAAAGTGAAAGAAAAAATAAACGCTATAGAAATTTATTACAACGAGATATTCTTGATCATTCAAGAAGATCCAGTAGAGAACGAGAAACACAGCGTGAAAATGAAGATGAAATATGTAAAGTGAGTCACTTAGTAGCATTTAAGATTTGCTGGTCATCCCTGACCATTCATTAAATGACTCCGCGTATAATACTGAAACAGCGTTGCTCAACATTTGCCAAATTTCCCAAAGAATGTCAATATGGCTCTTAAACAAAGAAATTTTAATACATGTTTTGACAATAAACTTGCATATCTGCAAAAGCTTTCCAGTTATTCTTACTAAAATCTCGTTATAATATAATAGTAAACTGTACGTCATATATATTAAACGTATAAAAAAAACATAAGTATAAAATATTTAATGTATACTAGGCTACCTTTCGGTTTATTCATGCAAAATTAATAGAGAATTCACTGAAAGGATGAAATATGTATTTCTTGGAGCACAACTACAATTATTTAGCATTTGCGGCTGTTATAAAATATCTTGGAAAGGATAAAAGTTTTAGAGAAATTATTTAAGATAAGCTTTTCTCATATTTTTGTACTTAATGATATTTTATTTCAAAAATACTTTTTTGAAATATTAAGAGAATTCCATTTCCAACACACTCAGCACCTCATGTAATTCTTTCGTATGTAACTATAGTAAATGATCATGAGTCAGTGGTAAGCGCATGTTTAAACCAAAAAGTAATATCTCTGAGAACACTGAACTATTAGTGAAAAATATTGAACCATTAGTGAAAAATATTGAACACAGAGGTTTATATTGAACATGTGAAGTACAAGTATAGTAAGGCAGTATATGTGCTATGTATATGCAACGCAGTATGTATATGTATGTAACGCAGTACGTGTGATACATTACGATACTTGCAGTTGTGACTCAAACCAATTACAAGCTGAAATAACGTGTTGAGATCATATTATTCGCTCGAGATATTTCAAACGCCATATTCAGGAGTGATCTTGCTTTAAAATAAAGAGAAGGAAAAACGAAATTGATTCAAATAAGGATGCTCTTTGAATGTTTTTCTTAGTCTGAAAATGATTTCAAACATAAAAATTAGAGAAGAATGTGTAATATTTCAAATTTGGAAAAACGAAATTCATGCAATTAAGAGAAAAAAATTGCGCATAGTTCTGTAAAAAATTAAGTGTTAAAAATTATCGAGAGACTTTATAATCGTTTGAAAATACTATCCTGTTGTGACGAAAGTTTTCCGCCAACAAACTTTCTTAAAAAAAATTAGGGAAAAAAAAAAAAAAAAAAAAAAACATGAAAGCAGTACCTTTAGTGCAGGTAGTAATTACCAAACAAATTCTTAAATTCACATCAATTTTTTTTCTACATTTCTTTTATGTAGTCTATAGCGACAACGTTATTTCTCGTTCTGCATAGAACTTTTAAAATAAATGAATTGTCATTTTAAACAAATAGCTTGCTCTTGGGGAGAAGACAGCCAAGTGAATTTAATAAATAATCCGTGAACTAACTACTTTTAAAATGTGCTATTGTGTAAGTTTTTTTTTATTTTGAGGAAATTTAGATCATATTTATTTTACAGATACGTATACAGAAGGTCACAAAAGCATACATAGAGCTCCCTCTACTCTAACGGAAAAGAGAACGCGTAAAAATATGTCAACGACTTTTTTTCCATTCAGCTACTTGTGAGCTGAGAATAATGTGGCATTTATGGATTCGTTCATTTTCTGTAATGCTTTTACGAATATTTATGAGTGTATAACAGAAATTTCTTTCACTTACATAGATTGCTTCAAGTACGTTAAGAGCAAATTATCTGTTTGCTTCTTTCCTACATGCCCAATATTATTTGCTTTACTGTTACGTCTACAAGACCCGAATATATATATTCATAAAAAAGGCACATACATTCGGAGTTTGCTAAAAATCCGAATACATGTTCATATAAAGCCATAATATGTAAAGAACGTAAGTTAATTAAAAAACAAATTAAGGTTAAATACAAATTTTCAAAATATCTTCGTATAGTTGAAAATCATAGTAAAAAGTTTATTGGTTTAAATAGTACTAAACTGTAATGAAATTAATAAGTTATACAGTACTATGCAGTAATGAAATTAATAAGTTATACAGTACTAAACAGTAATGAAATTAATAAGTTATACAGTACTAAACAGCAATGAAATTGAAGGATAGTCATTACCTGTCCCCCAGTTTCATTACAGTTTAGTTACGTGATAAGTTGTTAAGAAACGTTGCATTATAAAATAAAACTATTAATTTAAAGAATACAGTCCAATAATTCAAATTGTCAAATTTTCTTTCATGCAAGTAATTATATAAACTTCACATAACCCCCATATAACCTTGAGTTTAACTTCCCAAAAGGCTGTCAATTAATTTTGTCATACATATCGTAGTTGCCGAGATTCTGTAATAACAAGAACCTTCCCTGAAGAATTATGATTATGTGAACTCTCAAACAAAAAGACTTTTGGACTGAAATGCTGAAAAATTCAATAGGACTCTCAAAATTAAAAATTTATTTTAGAAAATTGATATTTATAAATTATACTTTTACACGATCAAAATTTTATGATTTATGTTTTTTTTATTTGCCAGTGCTTTAACGCTTTTTCTTTTAAAAAGGCTTCTCTGTCGCTACGCCTTTTTCTTCTTGAAGGGGAGAAACTATGTAAGAAAAATAAAGAATATGTAAAAGATTAAAACACTTTGTTAAAAGTATAATATATTTTCATATTTTGTAAAATGCAAACCCATCATAATGATATTCTCAAGGAGGTAGACTATTATTTTAAAGCTAGGAAGTTATTTAAAAATTTTTAAGCTAGATTGTGTAATATAACAAAGAAAAAACACATTTTCTCATTAAAATTCATGTTTAACACATAATAATTTTATAAAAATGCATTGGTACTTTTCCGTTTCGCCGGCGCAAATCTCGCCAAGCAGACGTTATTGGCGACAACATACAGTATGCAAATAAAAAATGTTAACAAATGTTAGTTCTAAGAATTTTTTATTTTGAAGGCATAAATATTTTAATAGAGCTTAAAATTTTGTAAAAAACCAATAAATAAAAACAATAAATTTGTAAAAAAGACATTAATTTAAGAATTTACTATGCTTTCATTGTTCAACATCCTGATTCACCGGTTCGTATCACGTGACCCCAAGAGATCTCATCTCACGTAAACTATACTACCAAAATCTAATTCTCTCAGTAATTATCTACATTAATTTCAAGTTAAATCTTGTTTACAAATCTTGGAATACAAGTTTAAATGCAAGAATTGTTTCAATTCGTACGAATAGCTTACTTAGAAATTATGTAAAACCGCAGTGCTTTACTTCGCTGGTGCATTAGAATTGCTGAATTTAACTCTTGACTTTGCCTTTACTATATTTTCTTCTTCGGTGAGCGGTGTGATTGCTTCCTAATTGACTTAATTACCGAGAATGGTCTTGGGTCATAAAATTGAAGTATCTGGTAAATATTCTATGTAATTTTATGCCGGTATTGAAAAAAAAAAAAAAAAAAAAAAAAAAAAAAAATCTGATAAGAAATGGCTGCGACTTGTTTTGAAAATGAGGCGTAAAAGGTTACCAGCGAGGATATTCCGTTTGGCATTAGTTGTACCATTATTGGCGACTTTATCGCCTGCGCCGACAAAACGGAAAAGTACCAATGCATTTATCAATTATTAAATAAATTCGTCAATAAAGTACATGATGTATTCTAAACATGTATACCAATTTGCATAAGATTTCAATCATAATGTTTAGAGATATTGTGTTTCATATTAGCATTAAAACACGAAAAATGAAAAACGATATAAACGCATTTAAAGACTTCAAACACTCTATTACCTACTCTTGATCAGTTTGTGAACTTAAAATTCCGCTGATTTATAACTAATTTTCTTGTTTTTCAGAATTTACATTTCTTTTTGTTTTCTAGCAACTTTTAAAAATTTTCTCTGATTTTTAAAGCCAAATAAGGGAATGTCGTTTTGCATTGTCGATACGGTTAACATCAAACCTTTCATACTCGTTTGCAGTGTAGTAACCAATATCTATACCTAATTTACCATATCTATACCTAATCTATATCAATATCTATCTAAACCTATAAAAATTAATGAATATTACTCAGTAATAAATAAATAAAGCGCTTATCAGCAATGTAAACACAGAATCAAAATACGAGCGAAAATGCGTTAGTGAATTCATAACACACAGCTTGAAAATATGCTAGAACTTTGTTTTGTTGCCATCATAAAAATACTTTTTGGTTTTTAAAATGCAACTAGATAAAGTTTTAAGCCTCGAAAATAAAAGTAAACAACTCTGACATACCCACTTCGGCCTTTTAAATATTTACGTCTTGTGCACTTCTGGTATGTTTTTCGAGGGCAAGGTGTCAAATAAAGTATCATACCTTCGGTTTAAATCAATCTAGGAACAAAATTCAAACATTTTTGGAAACATAAGAAATAAGACTTTCATCGCGCGTAAAAAAAAAAGAAAAGGAGTTTTTTGACCAAAATCTCGGCTTCTAAGGTATACAGCCCCCTCAAAATTTCCTCCTGAACATTACGCACTTCCTTTCCACGCTTTGGAATAGCTAGTCTTCTGTCTATCTGCTGCTGCTTTCTTGCTACAAGTTATCAAAAATGTAAGCCTTTTGGAACAGTCACATTTAATGTGCCGACTTGTGTATAGCCGAAAAATGTTGCTGAAAATAAAACTGAAGATTTAATCTGCCTTCGCCTCCAATTTCCTAGTCATTATGGATCAACACTTCTACGTAATCAAAATTCCTGCTTCCTGCTCTTCAGTTACTTCCGACTTTGTTTTTATTACATATATATATATATATACCCACTCTTTGATTATGTATGGGTGCATATGCCTATCTATCTACCTCTCTCTATATATATACATATATAATTTTTAAGAGACAATAACACGCCGAATAAATACTAATTCAGATGTCAAACAACAAAAATCAGCGTTATATTTACCAAATTTTCACAGGACTAGTTTCGATGGTTTTACCGAACCACCATCCTCAGCTGCAAAATCGCAAATGAACAAGATAGGAAATAATGATTAATTAAGATAAACCTGGACAAAATAAGCAAGTGGCGCCATCTGTTGGCGAAACCAGAACTAAAACACAATTTCTTTAAAGGTCGAAGGCAAATTTGGATTGGAATTAGGATCGTTAACTAGAACAGAAAGATTTTTATGAGTGTGAAATGCCTCTAGAAAATCCAGTTCTCCAATGGAAGATATTTTTTGAATAATTTTGGCAGCAGAAAAATTGAAAGTGTGATTTTCGGACCAACAATGTTGAGCAACAGAAGATTTCTGTGTTTCCTTTATTCTAACATATGCCTCATGTTCCTTGACGCGAAATTTCAAGGTTCTCTTAGTTTGGCAAATGTAAATTAAACCACACTGGCAAGGAATCCTATAAATACCCCAGGAATTCATATCCGGAATGGGGTCCTTGAGTATGGAACTCGGAATTTTATTGATGGGAGAATAAACAACCCTTTTTTCCATCAATTAGCTATAAAGTTGCACATATTTTGGAGAAATTTAACTTTCGGGTTGTAAGATGAGGTAAATCTTAAACACTTATTTCCTCGAATAAATTCCAGAATGGATTAAGCATAATTTAATTCGCAATAATAAAAGAATGCGTTATCTTTGTTATTGTGAAGCTTACTTTCTCTAGATTGGCAACAAATCTACTATTCTGCTGTTTCAAATGTAAACAAGCAATGGCTGCCATGGAAAAAGTTATTAGGCTTAGCGGCACTTAAACAATATTTAAATTGTTGATAATTCTAAAAATATTGCAGACATATTTACTAAAGACATAAAAGGAAGATAAGAGCAACATAATTCAATCATTTTTAAAGCAAACAAATGCACAATTTACAAACATATAAGAATAAAGAAACCGAGATCACCGAGCCGAGTAACAGAGTGGCCAAGATACGAGGTGAACATCTACATGTTATAGCTGTCCTATATACAAAATGTTAACGTTTTGAGGCTACTTGTTTTTGAGTTATGCGAGATACATACGTACGTACGTGCGCACAGACTCCACGAAAAATTCTCTTCAGAATTCATTTTAAATTAGTTTTACAATTTAACAAAATGTCCTTTATAAAGTCCTTACGTACAGATGTTAAGCAAAAACATCGTTAAATTGTGTTTGATAGCGGTGAAAATGGATATTTGCTTTGAAATATGATGCCTGAAACCTTTCGCGATTAGAATACTTCCTTTTTACTTCGTACAAGGGAATAAAAAAGCTTTTATGATAACCTCTAGCAATTTATCATGAATTCTGAAGATATGCTATCTTTAAATATTTTGGGAATTTGTTCTTGAATTTGATGTGGCGTAAATGTGAAGAGAACGATGCTTAATAACAAGGCTGAAACGACAGAAAAATTATAGTGTTACGAATTTGGTATTTAAAAAGCTAATGTTAGTTCAATTATAAATTAAAGGTTTTATTTCTCGCGCAGTGCAGCGTGTGACGAATATTAAAAGAAAGCTAAGCCGGACAATTGAAAATACAAGAACGCGTGCATTAAATAAATAAATATCTCTTTTTGATTTCGAGAAAGTAGTGGAAAATTCTAGCGCGTGATTTTAAAATCTTATAAAAGGAGGAAAACATCTCAGTTTGTAGTAGTTGCTTAGTTTGTTGTTGTTTAGAAAACTGCTCTTGTTGATTGTAGCGAATTCGCGGATTAGCGTTCTTTAGCTGTTTTGAATTACGTTCTATTGGACATTTGAGTAGTTAAAAGATAACTACTGTGAGATATTGTAATACTGCATGATAATTTGAGAAAATATAAGCATTTTTGTTGTGATAATAATAAATTTTTTTTGTTCATTTTTCATCGGACTTGTGCATTCATTTCATAACGAACCCGTACGCACGCAACAATTTTTGGTGTCAGAAGTGGGATTTGAATGCCAATTACAAGAGCGATGGAAGAGCAATTAAGGCAGTTAATATCAGCCTTTGCCTCATTTAAAGAAGAAATTAAAGAGGAAATGAAATTGGGCCAGGAATCCGTTAAGGAAGAAATGAAATTGGGCCAGGAATCCGTTAAGGACGAAATGAAAGCCGTTCAAGCTGGTCAAGAAGAAATGAAAAGAGAAATTACTTGCATAATAGAAAATAAATTTGAAGCTATGGAAGGCAGAATTGACGCAGTTGAAAATAAAGTTGGACATATTGAAGAAAAAGTTTCTTCCGTAAAAGATCATATTGAAGAAAGAGTTTCTTCGGTGAAAGGAGAAATAGAAGAAAGAGTTTCTTCTGTAAAAGAACATATAGAAGGGAGAGTTTCTGCTGTGGAGGAACGAATTGAAGGAAGAGTTTGTGCCGTCCAACACCAAATCGAACAACAAATTGATGAGAGAGTTTCTGCAGTTGCCAAAGAAATGGATACTTTAAAGAAATTCGTAACGTCGGCAGGGAGCAGGAATGATGATTTTAAATTCTTACCAATGCCTGCTCGTCCACCTCTGAAGCTATCCACGTATGATGGGAAGACCTCCTGGCAGGTGTATAAGACACAATTTTCTATCGTGGCGGATGCGAATGGATGGGATTCCCAAGCTAAGGCCTGTCATCTCGCCGCTTCTCTAAGAGCCGACGCAGCGGATATCCTTCAGACTCTTCCCGAAAACAAAAGGTTAGATTTCGAAGCTCTGTCCGGCGCCTTGGAGTTGCGCTTTGGGGAGAAGTGTTTAAAAGACTACAGCAGGCTCCAATTAAAATCTCGTCAACAGAAGCCTACCGAAACACTTCAGGAGCTCGCCGCGGGTGTTGAAAGGCTGTCCCATCTCGCCTTTTCGGAATGCCCGACAGAAACAAGGGAAATCCTGTCCTTGCAATACTTTATCGACGGCATCCGAGATACTGAAATACAGAAAGCTCTACGAATGGCGGATGTAAAAGATTTAAAATGTGCTCTAGTGTACGCCATGAAATTTGAGGCAGCCCAGCAAGCCACTCGTCGAGACCGCCACCCAGTCAGAGCTGCTCAAGTCCAGGAGCCAGGGGATCAAGTCACCGCTCGACTTGACGATTTAACTAGACAACTGAACGCCTTGAGACGGAATATTGGTGAGAAGAAACCGACCGTTAAGTGCTGGAACTGCGGTGCTGAAGGACACATACGACGAAACTGCAAAACACCCCAGGGTACTGATGTTAAGACCGCTTCTAACAAGCAGCAGGGAAACTAATTAGTGGCCATCTCGCGGGGCGGAGGTTGCCAGATAATGAAAAGCCCCCGTTTAAAGCGCTTCAGATTTCTGCAGTGAGAGGCGGCAGTAATGGACTTTTCATAATAGGACATATTAATGGAGTTCCGTGCAATATGACTATAGATACAGGAGCCAACGTCACCATCATTCGAAAAGATTTGGCTCAACAACTAGGAAACAAACTTATCTGGACGCCGCCCTGCGTTACCCTCCAGACTGTGTCCGGTGAGAAGATCGACATCGACGGAAAAGTAAATGTTAACATCACGTTTGGAAGTGCCGCTTACCATCACACGGCATATGTAGCAGAGATCACTGATTCTTGCATACTCGGATTGGACTTTCTAAGGAAATACGATTTTTACTTGGATTTAAAAAATAACGAATTGCACTCTACATCTGAGGACATAGCGTTATTTCTCGTTAATGATGAAGAAGTTAAATCTGTCCATAAAATCATAGCACAAGACTATATCACAATACCGGCAAGAACAGAAATTTTACTTCCTGGATCCATAGCCGAAAACAGAAATTTCCGCTACGGCATCATAGAATATCCCAATAACTGTAATATCCCAAAAGGAGTACTAGTAGCCTCAACACTCGTCGACCTATCCAGAACGGTTATCCCGGTGAGAGTCGCCAATGTAACTGAAAAGTCGAGAGTTATTAAGAAAGGTGAAGTGGTTGCAACATGTACTCCAGTAACCAGCGTTGAAAGAAAGAGTAACATCCCAGAATCCGTGTCCTCAGAGAGTATTACATCGGAGTTATTGCAGAATGCACAATTAAACGATAAAGAGAAAAATGCTGCCGATCGCGTCATTAAAGATCTTCAAGTTGTTTTCTCCCGCTCGTCTTCTGACGTGGGTCGAACTAGTTTGACACAACATAGAATAGATACTGGCGATCATCCCCCAATCAAGCAACATCCAAGACGTCTACCGTTTGCTAAACAGGAAGAGGTGCGAACACTGTTAAAAGATATGGAAGAAGGCGATGTCATCGAGCCTTCAGCGAGTCCATGGGCATCTCCCATCGTTCTCGTCAGAAAGAAAGACGGCTCAACAAGATTTTGCGTTGACTATCGCCGGTTGAATGAGGTTACGAAGAAAGACAGTTACCCTTTTCCTAGAATTGATGACATTCTAGACACTCTTTCTGGAACCAAGTGGTTCTCAACACTTGATTTAAAGAGTGGGTATTGGCAGGTAGAAATCCATCCTGAAGACCGAGAAAAGACGGCGTTTACTACGGGACAAGGACTTTGGCAGTTCAAAGTGATGCCGTTTGGACTGTGTAATGCGCCGGCAACATTCGAACGTCTTATGGAGACTGTTTTGAAAGGCCTTTCCTACGAAGCCTGTCTGATATACCTGGACGATATCATCATCGTCGGAAAGAGTTTTGAAGAGCATCTAGAAAATCTTAGAAAGGTGCTTCAGAAACTGAAAGAGGCCAGTCTGAAGCTGACTCCCGCTAAATGCAAATTGTTTCGAAAGGAAGTGACTTACCTGGGACATGTCATCTCTGCAGAAGGTGTGCGCACGGATCCTGAAAAGGTATCAGCGGTTAAATCCTGGACGCGTCCCGAAAATGTCCATCAGCTGAGAAGCTTCCTAGGGCTTTGCACCTACTATAGGAGATTCGTGAAGAACTTTTCTTCCATCGCAAGACCACTTCACAAGCTGACAGAGAGCAAGCAAAGATTCTTGTGGACAAAGGAATGCGAGCATGCATTTAACAACTTAAAGGAAGCTTTAACATCTGCTCCAATCCTGACGTATCCTCAGCTCGACAGACCATTTATTCTCGACACCGACGCGAGCAATGAAAGTGTCGGTCCTGTTTTGTCCCAAGAAATAGACGGCCAAGAACGTGTAGTAGCTTACTGGAGCAAGTGCCTGTCTAAACCGGAGAGGAATTACTGTCTCACAAGGAAAGAGTTGCTTGCCATAGTAAAAGCTGTAGAACATTTCCATCATTATCTATACGGAAGAAAATTCCTCCTCCGCACGGACCATGCCTCATTGGCCTGGCTTTTAAATTTCAAAAATCCTGAGGGTCAAATAGCCAGGTGGATACAGAGACTTCAAGAATATGACATCACTATCCGTCATCGTAAGGGATCATCACACGGAAACGCCGACGCCCTGTCTAGAAGACCTTGCCAAGAAAGCTGCCGATATTGTTCCAGGGTGGAAGCGAAATACGAGCTGCTGACTCCGGTCGCAAGACAAATTACAACATCAACATCGGCTGATCGAGACCCGTGGAGTGATGATGAAGTCAGGAAAGACCAGCTGGAAGATCGCGACATTAAACCCATACTTGATTTAATAGAGTCATCAAACAGAAAACCTACATGGCAGGACATTTCTATCTGTAGTCCTACAACAAAACAATACTGGGCACTCTGGGATTCACTTCACATTCGAAACGGCGTCTTATACCGGAAATTCGAGTCGGATGATGGAAAGACGTTCCGATGGCAACTGATACTTCCAAGATCCCGGATTCCTGATGTCCTCAAAGAACTACATAACAGCCCTACAGGAGGTCACTTTGGAATTATGAAGACCTTACAGAGAATTCGTGAGCGCTTTTACTGGAATAATGCAAATAATGACGTGCAAAAGTGGTGCCGATCTTGCGATGCCTGTGCAGGTCGGAAAGGACCGAGGAAACGCAGCCGAGGCAGACTGCAACGTTACAACGTAGGTGCGCCTTTTGAACGTATCGCCTTTGACATCCTGGGACCTCTGCCACGAACTGCTGATGGCAACAAATACATACTCGTTGTCATTGATTACTTTACCGAGTGGCCTGAAGCTTATCCTATTCCTGATCAAGAGGCAGTCACAGTATCTGAGGTAATGATACAGCACTGGATTTCCAGGTTCGGAGTGCCTCTTCAGTTACATTCCGATCAGGGAAGGAATTTTGCCTCGGCAGTAATCAAAGAACTATGCAAACTACTTGGCATTGACAAAACTCAAACGACGCCATTGCATCCCCAGTCGGACGGCATGGTAGAGAGGTTCAATCAAACCATCCTTAATAACCTCTCATTAGTGGTTTCCAGAAACCAACAGGACTGGGACAAGAAATTACCACTCTTTTTACTGGCTTATCGCAGTGCTGTCCACGAGACTACCGGCTATTCTCCATCACAGATGCTCTTCGGTCGTGACCATCGTCTGCCTTGTGATCTATTGTTTGGCCGCCCTCCGGATGCTCCTTCATCGTCTGAGGAATATATTCAAGATCTCCAGGCCCGGTTTGAAGTGATGCACAATTTTGCACGAGAGCGAGTCAACTTGGCGACGGAGAAGATGAAGACCCGATACGACACAAGAGCTACTGAACATCAATTCCACGAAGGAGACAAGGTGTGGTTGTGGAATGCGACTCGACGGAAAGGACTTTGTCCGAAATTACAGTCACCTTGGGATGGGCCGTACACAGTCCTAAACAGGCTGAATGACGTCGTGGTTCGGATTCGTAAGTCTTCGAACTCTAAACATAAAGTCGTTCATTACGACAGGTTAGCTCATTACTATGGCCATAGTACATAATGTAAATAATTGTAAATAGTATAAGACCATGGTCCATTTTGTTTTTAAATGTGTATTTGATTTGTTTTATGTATTGCATTTATTGTTCATGTTGTTTATTATTGTAATGTAATGCTTATTAATGCATTTATGCCACAGTTGTAAGTTTAGCTTCCTGTCCAGGGATTGTACTGCCCGGGACGTGCAGTCCTTGGAAAGGGGGCAGTGTTACGAATTTGGTATTTAAAAAGGTAATGTTAGTTCAATTACAAATTAAATGATTTTATTTCTCGCGCAGTGCAGCGCGTGACGAATATTAAAAGAAAGCTAAGCCGTAAAATTGAAATTACAAGAGCGCGTGCATTAAATAAATAAATATCTCTTTTTGATTTCGAGAAAGTACTGGAAAATTCTAGCGCGTGATTTTAAAATTTTATAAAAGGAGGAAAACATCTCAATTTGTAGCAGTTGCTTAGTTTGTTGTTGTTTAGAAAACTACTGTTGTTGATTGTAGCGAATTCGCGGATTAGCGTTCTTTAGCTGTTTTGAATTACGTTCTATTGGACATTTGAGTAGTTAAAAGAAAAATACTGTGAGATATTGTAATACTGCATGATAATTTGAGAAAATTTAAGCATTTTTGTTGTGATAATAATAAATTTTTTTTGTTCATTTTTCATCGGACTTGTGCATTCATTTCATAACGAACCCGTACGCACGCAACAATATTAATAAGAATAAGTCCAGGAGCAGATTGGTAACCTCCGATGCTCAGAGAGCGATTTAAAATTTTTTTGCCTTTTAAATAGGAATGTAAGGCTCTCCTACGGTTTTCTAAGACTGATATTAATATTTTTCAAAAATATAGTATCACAAATTATATGTTGCATCTGAATTCATCTCTTGACTACTTTTTCTATCACTACTACAGCTAAATATAGCTAAGAATAGTTACACTTAAGAAGTTTGTACAATTTTATTTAAAATGCTATCAAGTGATGTATTCATAGTGCTCAAACATAATGGATAATGTGTTTTTGTTTATTATTTCTTATATATTAAACTTTTTATTATTAATAAAAGTGTTGTTGTTTTGACTTATCTCACTTGTCTGATAGCAACATCAGAACAAGCCTACGAAACGCATCGTGGGAAGGAGTGCGAGATTGCGCATGTCGTCGACACCATACAGGTGACATTATGATTTTGCTCAATTCAGGCCCCGATTTTGCCCGGGAGGACAGGTATGAGGGTCTCCCAGCCCTCTCCTCTTACCATGAACCTCTCGAGAGAATTTTATGGTCACCGCATATTTAAAGTACCTCCATGTCGCACAGACAGTATACATTAACAAACAATAGATTCATAACACTTTTCCTTGATTCGAACCCGGGCTCTTCGGCACGCAGTCAGCGTCGCTAAGCGCTATCCAGTTGGGCGACAACAGAAGTGTTTGTAAAAATAAAGCATGACTTTTTTAAATTAATAACTATTTATCTGTAGATTTTTAACTGCATTATATAAGTATCCACACTCCGCATCATGACAAATTTATTTTTAAAATTTGGTAGTTTATCAGTTCTGCAGGCCTTAGATCGTTTACAATAAATTATTTATTCGAATCAGCGGCGGATAGCATTAAAATACAAAGTTACTTTCTGAAAGTAATAAATTTGTAATTCCACCACCTGAACTCGAATGCATTTGTTCTACGTTTACATGATGACAAATATCGAAGTAAAAAAGAAATCAAATTTATTTTCTATTCCGCTGGGCCGTTTCGTACAACGGTATTGCTAATTTGTAACCATTAAATAGCTTCGCATTCATCCAAAGAATAGATAAGTCATTTTACAATCTTGTATAAATCGATGATCGAAATTTAAATGACAATACTTTCGGTGTATTCTTTCTAAATTACCTACCAATGATAAATCACCATCTTCGGAAACCATATTATGTAATCGTTAAATAGGTCACCGTCTTCCTTTCTTCTAAGATAAGACTGGTCTAATGCAGGACAAAAGCAGAACGCTGAGAGGAGAGATGATATATACTTTATGGATTTGTGATTCCACTATCAGAATAAACTGGAGTTTCATTATTGGTATAGAGCGGCATTAAATAAGAAACAAGGAAACTGTAGGTTTGCTTTATTTCAGGTTGAAGCTGACCAGTGAAAATTAGATGAACCTGAAAGCCAGTTCCTGTTCATAAACTAATTTTACACAATTGAAGCGGGTACTTTAGCTCAAATTAAATATAAAAAGTGCAATTTCTCTTCCTCAGCATTATAGCATTATTTCCGAAAGCAAATAATGTCGAGGAAGTTTTTATATATATTTGATTTAAATATCACGTATATATAGACTCTTGATGTATAATAAATTAAGCCAAAGAAAGGGGGAGAGAAAACGTAAAGACAGATTTGTAGAGTCATTAGGTTACTTTGAAGCACAAGACATGAAAAATTAGCAATGCCCTCGCCGGGACTCGAGCCTGGACCTCTCGAATATGCGCAGAGTGTGCTACCGCTACACCACGAAGACTTGCAGGAAAGATGGAGAAAATACTGAGAATCAGAGGACCCAATCACCAGATCCTGGTGGTGAAGTATCATCATCCACCACCTTTTAGTTCGGGCTCCACTGCAGAGTGTTTAGGATTAGAGATGTCAGGAAGTTGAAAAATGCGCAATGTCCTCGCCGAGACTCGAACCTGCACTTCTCAAATACGCGCCGAGTGTGCTACCGTTAAGCTGCGTTCAGACGTGGGCGTAAAGCGCATAGAGGCATAGTCATAAGGGCATAAAATACGGGACATCCGTTCACACCTGCGAGACGGGTCTAAGCTGTGGCCAATGAGAGAAGCTAAATTTGTGCATGCGTGGATGTGTCTACACCTTTCGCGCGCTGTTTTCTAGCTCAACTGATTTCTCGCGCTCGCTCTGCTTGTTTTCGTTATTTTGTGTCATGGCTTCAGCTCAACACAAAGTTTTACTGGTTGAACAGAATGCTCATTTATCTGCCCTTTTTATAAGCCAAGAGGCAACTGAAAAAGGTAAAAAAAGAAAAATAACCGAATGGTCTAGAGATATGTTTTTGAAAAACCAATACTTGGTTGGCACATGTCTTTCTGTGCAAAGCAGTATGGAATATTTCTGCATTGTACTGTAGTACTCTCTATACTATAAACATGCACATGCATATTTATATATTAAATAAAACCTTCGTCAATTTTTATATATAATTTCTCTTAGGAGAAATACGATATTCTAAATATGCCTAATTAAAAAATAATTAGTCTTGAGGATAACTAACAGATCACCTGTATATAATATTTTTCCATTTTGCAGGTGTGAAAGCAATTAAGCTAAAAACAGTACTTACCATACATTATTATTATTATTATTATTATTATTATTATTTTCAATCAAAAGAAACATGTGTCTGTGACAGTGAAACATGTGTGCTTAGCACTCCTTATTCACTGTCCCTGTCGATCACTATAGTAGTTTGCTGCGCTACCAGTATCAATTATCACTAGTACTAGTATCACACAACTGGTCACAATAACCAGCAACCACAACTAGTACAATACTAGGAAACGTTCACCCAACAATGCATTTTATGCTCAATCATTAAATACATTTTGCTGTCTTGCCAGCTGTTTGTATACATCTATTTTTAATAATTTACATGTATAAGCCTCACCCCTGAATTTAATTTCAACATATGCTATCATTTCTATTTACGACCACACATTGACAAATTTTAGGTACCCAAGTCTTCAAATACATCAAAATTATGAACATTGATACCTTGTCCAGAAATTTCTACCAGAGAAATAGCATGAATTCAATGATCAAAACTCCATTCAAATGATAGTAATAAAGAGTGGATAATAATAACAAATACTATTCATTAAATTATAGTCCATGCTATTTAGTTTCATTAAAAGTAAATTTCTTTGATAGAGAACGTAATTAAAAAACAGAACAGAACTTAAACAGGAGACAAAACTGTCTAGACTGTTGACTGTTGTTTTAAGGATATTTCACTACATTTTTTTCTTTCTTGGAATTCATAAGAGAATTTTCTCAAAAGATTAATCTTTTATTACTTATACAAAGCTTACACCATTGAATTGACTATTGTGACTATTCTTAAATAAGTGAAAATTAATTTTTTCTTTTTTTTAAAGTAACATTTTTACTGTTAAAAAAACTGATGTGTACATCACATGACTTCCTTGTACAGAATATTAAATTATACGCATTTTTTCTTGCATTTCATTTAAACTTATTGGATTGAATTAAATCTACTTCGCCGACAGCGCATAAACCACAATAGAATAAATGCATTCTTTAAAATTCACTCTAGTATTTGTTTACCATAGCGACACTCTGGCGCTAGATTCACTTAACAGTATTATATTTCGTTCATATTATAACTTATAAGGCACAAAATTTATACAGAGGCTGTTCACACATTTTTTAGACGATGTATATTGTATTCACAAAACTAAATTACATAAAATTGTCTTTTAAATGTTCTACTTTGCATCCCTTATTCTGAACTGTCTTACGACACCGCAATTTCCAGGATAATAACGCCTTTTGAAGTGGCAGAAGAGGTATTCTATCCCATTCCTCCCGAACAGCTTTCCAGAGTCCTGTTAGGGTTTTGGGACAACGTTTGGATAATGCAGTTTTTAAAAGTCCGAAAGCACAAAAATCCATAGGTTTAGTAGGGAGATTTAATAGGGATATCAGTGAAGGGTATGGCCTTGATACCAGTTTTTTCGTTCCATTTCTTTTAGGAAATTTACAGTAGATTTTGATGTGTGACTGCTAGCTTTGTCCTGATGGAGTCTCACAGATTGATGACACTGTAGGTAAAGCGATGGTATTTCATTCAGAAAAATTGGCGATAAAATATGTTCCTGATAGTATTGAGTTAATCTTGACATTTTTTTGCACTCTCATTATTTTTAACTTGCCATTATGAGAAAAACCAGCAACAATCATGAATCCCTTAGAAAAACTTTCTTTCGATTCTTTGAACCATGCACTTAAATTTCTTTCTCCCCTTTTATGATAATGAATGGCTCTTTTTTTGTTACAATCATTTAAATACACCCTTGCTTCATCTATTGTGACAATTGTTTTCTATTTTTCTTTGGATAAGTGTTTCTCATAGAGAATTCTGCAGCGTGTCCTGCGTTGAGCAATATGCTTTGGAAGAAGACGACGCACATTGCGTTTTTTGGCTTTCTTAAGATTTAAATCAACGTTTATCATTTTGCTTACAGTGAACACCGAGCATTTTAATGATTTTGCAACTGACTTTGACTAGGGGATTTTATTTTAACATTAAACAACGAACCTTTGCAATAGTCTAAGATGTCCGTTTTTTCCTTGGATACTTCTTTGGAATTTTTGTCCCACTTGAGGCTCCAATTTGACGTTTTTTTCCTTCTTGTTGATGATATTACCTATCGACGCTTTAGATATCACAAAACCATGACTCTCGTATCGTTTTTGGATAACGGAGTATGCATATTTCTCTTCGGAAAGAGCGTAAATACAGCCTTCGAACCACTGCTTTGTTAAATTTGCCATTTTGAATAAAAACAAAACTTTCAAGCCACGGACGAGAATTTTGACTTTTAAAAACATAGTACAATTGCAATTACTTCTTTTGCAGCAAACGATTTTTTATTACCGCTTACCAAAATCGTCTAAAAAATGTGCGAACAGCCTATGTATCATTTAAAGAATAGAATTATCTAATTGAAGAATAGAACATTGTTGCCACATGTTCTATTCAAATACTATAATAAAGCTAGAATGATGTATAAAAGAAATTAAGCAAACAAAACAAAAAAGAAACAGTTTTCACAGACGATTGAGTATTTCTCATTCAATTAATTCAGTTCTCACTTCGCGAGAAGGCAAAAATACATAAAAACTCTAAATATCTATATTAAAAATTACGGAGTAAATCTTAAAAACTTATTTCCTCTAAAAAATTCCAGAAAGGATTAAGCATGATTTAATTGGCAATAATAAATGAAGGCGTTATCTTTGTTGTTGCGAAGCTAAGTTTCTCTAGATTGGCAACAAATCCACTAGTCTGATTTTTCAAATGTAAACAATCAATGGCCGCCATAAAAAAAAGGGCTTAGCGGCACTTAAACAACTTTAAAATTGTTGATAATTCTAAAAATATTGCATACAGAATTACTAAAGACATAAAAACCTTAACCGGAAGATAAAAACAACATAATTCAATCATTTTTAAAGCAAAAAGTGTAAAATTTACAAATATATAAGAGTAAAGAAACTGAGATCATTGAGCCGGGTAACAGAGTGGATACCCGTTTGGTGCGGCCGATTGCAACCACAATACGAGGTGCACATCTACATGTTATAGCAATCCTATATACAAAATTTCAACGTTCTGAGGCTACTCGTTTTTGAGTTATGCGAGATACGTACGTATATACGTTCGTACAGACGCCACGAAAAATTCTCTTCAGAATTAATTTTAAAGCAGTTTTATAATTTTTTTGGAGGAATGAAATTTTTTTGGAGTCTTTTATTCTGTCCTTACATTATTAGATATCACGCAAAAACATCGTTAAATTGCATATTCGAAAGCGGTCAAAATGGATATTTTCGTTGAAATATGCTGCCTGGAACTTTTCGCGATTACAATACTTCCTTTTTACTTCGTACAAGGAAGTAAAAACAGCAGATTTTTTATATTGATTTGATGTTTTAGTAAAATTAATTCATGAAGTTTGTTTGGAAAGAAAATCAGCATTTGAAGCAAATAGCAATACAATATTTCCAGCTTTTTCAATAAATTTACTCTTAAATACAAAAATAGTTAAACAGGAAAAAAATTATAGTAATAATTTTTTTAAAAAAATAGACAGAAAGAAAGTAATAATAATAATTTACACAGAAAAAATAAAATTTTTGCAATCATGCAATTTTTAAAGACATTTCACAATACAATGAAAAATATTGGATGGGATCAATCATCTAAAGGATCACACACAGCGTGCATAATCCTGAGCTTAACTTTCGCTTTACGAGTTTCATCCATATTTTTCAATATAAATTGAAAAACTCATTAAAAAATGCATTAAAAACTCATTAAAAAATGCATGTGATCATCGTAGATTTCTTGCGAGATCAACCCTTTATTTCGTTCGGATACGATTACAACTCATTATTTCGTTCAAATACGATTACAACTCATTCGGATACGATGTGTTCCATATTAAAAAAAACGTCACCTTCGATGTGATAGCGAAATCGTCTAAAGAAAGCCGCTTCGTTTTAGCTTCGCTCTGATTGGTCGACGCTTATCCCAAACTCGACGTAAAGTTAAAAAGTTTGAACCCTATGCCACGAGCCCTAAACCAGATTTTGTGACGTTCCAGAGACTGGTTGCCTTGGCAACGGAGCTCGGCTTTAACCACTTATGCCCCTTACGCCCTCGTCTGAACGGGGCCTTACACCACGAAGACATGCAGAAAGGAGGAAAAAAATACCCTATAGGTAACCATGGGAGATTTCCCTATTATTTTACGAGATTCAACTTGCAAAATAATGACTTTTGCGCTTCTTGTAATGCCATTGGAGAGGCGAAACATTTTGTGGAGGACTGTCCTATTTTCTTCGATCAGACGAAGCTTTACAAAATTGATAACGCTATATATAATGTTAATTTTGATATCAAGGCTTTTATGTATGTATATGTATGCATACAAGTGCTTTTCCCAGCATTAAATGTGATGTAACAGTCCTCAGCTTTGAAGGAATATCAGGTTTATATTAGAGAATTTCCTGTTCTCATTGAAACATACCCCGAGTGTCCGCCGAAATGGCTAGAAAGTGAAGGAAAAAACCCATTAAGGACACCCCTCTTGTGCGGTTTCCTTGCTTTTTAAATGCAAAAGGTAAAGAAAGGGCTTTGGTCTGAAAACCGTCGTAGGGGTAAGTCGCATCCTGCGACGGGCAAAGCTGTCTCTTTCCTTTCTGTAACTATGTTGATGTTTTACTTTTTTTATTTAACCCAGAAAACCTTGTTTAAGTTTTAAAATAAATATTAAAAAGACCACTGGTCTGATAATTCCTCATCTTGAAAGCTCGCTTACGGTACAGTGCCCTTATTTGATTTATTGTATTAATAAGAGCTAAGCAATGTTAAATGCTACATGTAGCAAGAGCTAAATTTTTCTTCAGTCTTAATTCAATCATACGAGATTTAAACCAATAAGTTGAATGGAAATCTGGAAGGAAACGCTAATCGCAATTTGCAGCTCACATTTTTGAAATTCCTGGAATGAGCAATAAGGAGTGTCTGACAGAGGAATTCTTCTGTATTGCTTATGAATTACTCACGTATACAAAATTCGACACGCAACAGATTTAGTAATTGCACGAGAAGGGTGCAAAAACAGTTTCTTACCTTATACCAGAATGTTATTTGGTAGATGAAGTCTTCATACAATTTAACAAATGCTTTCTAGAATATAGTGAAAGATTCTAGCTGTTCAATATTTTATGCAAAAATTTTCTGTTATTCTCGATAGTCTTAACCTCTGAATCGTGTTTTCCTAGAAATGATTTGCTCAAACATTTTCCGTCTTTTGCAAATCTTAGATATTAAATAAAAAATTCATGATTAATTTAGTTTAGTATTCTGAGATCCAAACTTTTGAAATAAAAAATTCGCATTTAATTTCATTTCTCCATTTTTATTCATAGTCCTTGAACAATTTTATTCCTTAGATATCTTTCTGCGGGTATCAGGAAAACAGAGTTTTATTAGATTTTTACAAATACTTAGCATACATATTGAATATAATAGGAAAAGTAAAAAAATACAGAATGTTTAACGGTTTTGTTGGTTGATTTATTTAACCATCTGTGAAGGACAAAAAAGTGAACTAAAGACAGGGATCTAGATTTATTTTCCTAAGATTTATTTATCTTCTGTGGATTGAATCAAGAAGTAGTTTTTAGAAATCGTCTTGATGATCAGAAAGAAGAAATTAATTTGAAGGCTTTATTCTCATTTTGGGTACTAAAATGCTAGAAAAAGGATTATCAATAGTATCTTTGTTTGTTTATATAACTGAATAAATCAAAGCCTAGACACTTCTGCCTTTTAGGCCAAACCAGCGGCCGAGTGGTAAAGTCGCTTAACACTGGTAGTTCGGTTCGAGATTCGAATTCCGCGAACGGGCCGGCTGTATGGGCGTTTTTGTGTTTTCCCCCATGTGTAAAGTGTATACGAGACAGTTTTTATTAGAAAGTTCTCCGCTAAGGCATCCATCCTCTTAGGTAGATAGCCCTCGAGGCTAATCACATAAACCAAAGCAAAACTTCTGTCCATAAACCAAAGCAAAACAATATTACACGTGAATTCCAAACGGTTTTCTAAACCATCAAAAGAAAAATATGCTTCCGAGTGCTTCTATAAATTCACTTATTTCCAGTTCGAGCAAAGTATAATAATGCTTTTTGATGACATACAATTCGAAACTATCATTTGAAAAGAAAGCTTACTGACACGGATAATGATACAGTCTTTTTAAAATCTTTTCCTTTATTATTTTACGGTTTAGATACGGTCACCGTAAATGATGTATATGACTTTCGTCTGGAAAAATTCCCTTTTTTACTGTAGTACTTTTACTTTGGTCCAGTTTAAGCTTATTACTGTCTGCTTTGGAAATATAAAAGAAGTGAAATTGCAAGAGAAATATGAGAAATGACATTGCATTAGATGCATAACCGACATATGTTGACTTTTTGGCAACTTATGTATTCCGTAGTTCTATCGTGTTGTCTTGAAAAGTTTATGCTTTTTTAGATACGCAATATATACATGTTTTGAATATATTCCTTTATTACAACTACATTCTGAATTCATACTAGTATGTGGCTTTAAAATTAACTGTTTATCTTAAAAGCGCAGTTTACATTTACATTATGAATACTCATTTAACTTCTCAAATTAATTTCTTTAAATCATGGGTCATTTCATGAGAAGAATCAGTTTATCACACATGAACTCTGATGTGGCAAGTTTAATTATGAATAATTTCTACACATTTGCAGAGGAAACATTAAATCTATGCGCTTCGAAACGTCTGAATAGGTAACTAGGCAATTTCCCTCTCCCATAAATTGAAACAACTTAATTTCCAGAGCATTTCATAATTTCATCCCTCTCAAAGAATTCTTTCAGAATAATCTCAATTAAATTTTAATCCAGAAGTTATTATGGCACAGTATTGTATCTTATTATAGTTCCAGCTAAATTATTTGGAAGTTTTGATCCACTTCATAAATTTTTGAATTTTGCTTTTACAGTTAAATCAACTACAGATATTAATTCTCTTATATAATTCTCAGAAGTAGTTGATAAGTGATGTTAGTGGTGTTACATGAAAAATGTTTACATAGTAATAAAAATTTAAGCTTGTATTTCCTGTTGTTGTCACTCGTCTACTGAATTAAAGCTTTTATTAATCATGGTAAACTTAATAATGTTTATAGTTCATCTTTTTATATCTTTGGAAGCTTTTAACGAATAACATCAATTAAGCGTAAGATACGAGAATGTTTGAAAGAAATCATATGATATGAGAAGAAATTACAAAACGCTGTAGAGTTATATTTAAGTTTCTAAACTCTTTTTTATGTTAATTCCCTTTCCTATGAGCTTCGTTTCCAGAATGTAAGTTACTAGACAGTGCCATGATTAAACTAAGTGTACAAAAGTATTAAAAGGAACGTTTTGTAGTACGAAATCAGAGCGTGTTCTACCTACTTAAAGGCCACATCTCTAACTTTAATTTTCTAGAGATCAGTATTCTGCAGCGTTGAGTTATTATTGCCATTAGGCTTGTTTACGCCGATTTCGGTCAGAGCCAGTTTGTGCGTTAGTTACACTGTGCGTTAAGCTATACTTAAATTTCATTAGTTTTAGTTCGTTAGTTTCATCCATTATCTCTGATTCAAAGCCAAATCTATTGGCTTCTGTAAGCACGAGTTGGTGCCGTTTGTTAAATTTTATTTGGATTAATAGAGAATTCTTTGCACCATTTCTCTGTTTCTGTGGCCCTTACAAGTCATACTGAAAATTCGCTAATAGTCGTTTAGAGTTCTGGTCTAATTTTATTCTACCTAAGAAGGTCAGATCCTATAAAGTTATTGAATGTATATTAACATGCATAAAAATTAAGAAGTTTAATTACAAGCATTAAAAACAGTAGTTTTTCCGTTTACTCAATTATGAAAAAATTTCTGAGGACTAATATCCTAATTGAGGAATGCCTTTATGAAGGTATTTTTGCTAGGAACTGTTCATAATTTCATCCCTCTCAAAGACTGTTCCATATTGTTCCATATTGTCCAATTGTTAAAAAAAATACTCGTATCTACTTACGGTTTTAAGAGGTCTTATTCTCACGGATACAGATAGGATGACTAAAAACGACAGATTAATTTTTTAACATTATGTTTTTGGAAGTAAAATAGTTGGGAAAAGTATTGCGAATTTCGTTTTTTTTTTGGGGAAGAAGCGAAAGTTGTGGCTTTTGTCAGTTTTTAAACACTAGTAAGACTTTTATTCTGAAATGAATCGAATAAGCGAAAGCGTGAAAGTGTTCACTGTATGAATCACATGGGAATGAGAATGGGATTGTTAAAAAGTACAGAATAAATCCAACTGTAAAGTTGTATATGCATTTTGAGACTTAGTATGAGAATAAAGGTTAAACGAAGTTGGATTAATTATTTTATTATTATTTTGTAACATAACTCAAACTGTAAGTTAACAAAGCAAATAATGTCATATGTGTGTGTGTGATTATGGCAAAGCCTCGAGGGCTATCTGCCTATGGGGAGGGATGCCTTCGTGGAGGACTTTCTAAGGGAAACTGGCTCGTATACACGTTACACATGGGGAAAACCACATAAACGCCCATGCAGCTAGCCTGTTCGCGGGATTCGAACCTCGGACCGAATTACCAGTGTTCAGCGACTTTACCGCTCGACCGCTGGTGGGCCCAAATAAAGTCATGAAATTAACCAAAAACTTCACTTGAAAAATGGAGGTGAAAATATTGTTGCATCTAAACAACAGTTTGCTTTGCAGCAGATTGTTGAGTACTTTAAGAAGTTTCTAAAGGAATAATGTTGCTTTACAGATGACTGGCTAGATAAAATCAATAGAATCGTACAGCCGGGAAATGATGTAAAGAGCATCTGTTTTCGTAAAAGATGACTTGTCTTGCAAAGCAACTTTAAAATTAAAGGTACTTGATTTCGGCTGCAATATCAAGCCAAAAGGATTTGTCGAGGCACTGAAATCGAAGTGAAACTCTTCTTTAGATACTGACAAGTAATTCTTCTCTCCTTTGATAACGGTTTTTCGGAAACCCATATGTTTTCTGAAAGCTTATATCACAAGTAGTAAAACTGTGAAGTCTTAGAGGCAGATGGACAAGTGTTTAGGAGCTATAGAATCCACAAAGTATCACCGAAGTGTGTATAGGTGGACATATTTCCGTAATGGTGGCTCTATTTCTTGTATGTTCATGGTAAAGTCCTACAAAAAGAACTGGTACCTGAAGGATTAACGGGAAAGATCCAGTCTCCAGATATTTATTTTTTCAGACACTACAAGTCTTTTGTTCGTTACATAAAGGGCACAATCATTATCTAGACACAGGAGCACATTTGCCATCGCGATAATTTTCTGTCCCTACAGTCCTTTTCACTATATCAATTCAGCGCTCCTCGTTTTAAAAACTTGATTAAATATGCTTTTTATAAGGGCAGATACTTGGACGACGAACCCCGAATGTGGATTTCGCCAATGGATCACTGCTTCGTTTCATTGACAAATAATGAATGTGCAACGTGTGAGACTATCGCTTTTGTAAAATGTGCCCATTGTGAACTGTTTTTCTGCCTTTTTCACTGTTTATTTGATGAAATGCACATTGATTGTCTCTTGTAATAGATTTTGTTTGAAGTCAATAACAAGTTACATTTTCAACATCCAAACGTATAATGTTTCTTTTCAACGAGTTGTTTCTTCCTTAATATTGTGATCTCCACCTTCTTACTATATTATTAGTTCATACACACACGTGAAACGAGCATTTTAGCGACTTTTTGTGTCATGTTTCCAACACTTTTCTGATACATTGTGAGCACTATAGCTCCTAAACATTTGTTCCTCTGCCGCTAAGAATAGACAGTTTTTCTACTTGTTACATAAGCTTTCAGAATATATATGGCTTTCCAGGAAACCGGTATCAAAGGAGAGAAGGTTTTCTGTGAGAGATCTAATCAGTCTTAGAGGTCTATCCAAGTCATTCCACAGCTTTAGAACAACTTTATCAGTTGATTCTTTAATTCAGTAGCAGACTCAATATTATCTCCGGCCGTCGTTATACATAGAGTACTCCATATAAACATCCTGTAAGCATAGTAATCCGTGAAAACATATAGTAGTCCATAAAAACATCAGTCCTATATATGGACCCCTTGAGCTATGGGGACACTCGTGGCTGAAGGTGGGCTGAAGGGAGCCTCTTATTGGAAACTCAGCCACACTAGGTGGGGCGAAGGGAGTCTTCAATTCTTACATATAGTAGTCCGTGAAAAAGTATAGTAGTCCATAAAAACATCAGAAAGATTTACTTCCAAAACTAAGTGGGTATTCACAATGTTCATTCAAAGCTGACTGCTTCTGTATTATGATAGCTAGAAATGGAACACATTAATTGCCAATTGCTATAATATTAAACATATGTGAGAGTGTTCTTCCTAAAATCACAAGTTAGTTTGTCTTACTTTTATTTCTATAAGACATGTAGCAGATCTTATTCCAATGAATCAATTTAAATCTGTCTATGAATTTGCTTGATGTCTACAGTTAGTGCTACTTTATATTTTTAAAATCGAATATTTCGATAAAAGATATCTTTAACGTTTCTTGAGAGCAAAATATCATTCAATAGTAGAGGCTGACGAGTTAAACAAAATCAGCAATTTCAGGTTTGTTAATTTCATGGTGAGGAAGATAGTACGCAATCAGAGGAGGATTTTCTTATTCGATTCTTTCAATGCTATTTAACCTTTCAGTTTCACTGATAAAATTTGTATAGTTTTTTACAGTTGGATTTCTATTTAACCTTTTAATCGTTTGATTAAGGCGTTTGCTACTTATGCTGCTCGAACTGCCTATTAATGAAATACTTCTCAAACACGCATGTGTATTATAAAGCGTCAACTCTCATCTGTCCCATGTGTTTTCTGATAGTGCAATTCATAAAGCTCCTTTTCTGGGCTTCGAAGGCGTTCGTTGAAAACCAAAACCAACGTTCGTTGCCAAAATTTATTAAACCATGTTTCTAAGCTTTCGGACTGAGGGATAAGTTCGCAATATAGTTGTGAACTTTTTGTTTCATTAAAACCACTAGCAATGTATACGAAAATTAGTTCTTGGGAGAAAAAAGTGTTAGACGATCGTAACTTTCGTTCTTTCACTGTTTCAAAAAAGACCTCAGCACCCAGTATTATGTCAATTTTTCCTGGCTAGTCATAATCCAAACCTGCTAAATATATACTCTTCAGCATTTTAGGATTTTCTATATTAAATGCTGTGACTGTAAAAAGAAACTATGCTTTTAGGTAGAACTAAAAATTCTGTTTTTGTTGCAGAAGAAGAATTTTCATTGGTAATAATGACCTTAATTTTTAATTTAACATCAGTCACATTTCCGCCCAAGCCACTAACAGACATCTTTATTTATCTCTTCTGATTTGCAAATTATTTGCAATGACAGAACTTATAAAGTTCGCTTGACAGCGCGAGTCTAATAAATAACGGCCGATATTAAAACAGAGATTTCGACAAACATGCTATAGCAGTTGCCCGAAGAACAGTTTTACTTTTGTACTCATTTCGGGTCTAAAAAAATCTACGATTTCGTAGCTTCTTTAAATCTACTAGAATTTCATTCACTGGAAGTATGGCTGGTTCCTGATGGTGACTAGTAGATGAACATTTCAAAACTTGAGAATGTAGTTGATTTTGACGACAATTGTCTGATTACGATTCAAAAGTAAATGATGCTTACCATTCCAGAAACTATATGTATATTTAGAAGTGCTAGAATTTAGCTTGTGCGAAGCATTTAACCAATTTAAAAAGAGTTTATGCATTTTAACACTACCGAATCTTTCCGTAGGTTTTCGTTTCTAAACATAGCGAATATTTATGCAATTGATAAACCGTTTTACAAAGTATACGCGTTAAATGAATCTGATTTCACAACAAAATTCTGATTCTTAGTACGGTTTCACATAACTTTATTTTAAGAAGTAACCAATATCCTTGTGTGTTTTTCAGATTTTTGACATCGTTTTCCAAATAATCTACTAAAGATCTCCAGTCAGACAGATCTGTGAAATTTTAAATTGACGTTTCGTCTCTTTATCTAAATTTGTTGACATTAAATAGATTAATATTATTTCTGTTAACTGGTTAGTATCTAAGTCCATCAATTTTATTACACGTAGATTTTCCATCAATTTTATTACACAATTTCCATCTATTTCATCCATCAATTTTATAACACGTAGTATTTGTGCACTCTATCAATTAAGCTTCTCAACGTTTTTAGTGATTCGTGATGTATTCTATGCATCGATAGTAGTTCGGCAACGTGACTATTTACTATTAACGGTTTATTTTTTCAAATCTGGGTAACACTACAGAGATTCATAAATACACCGTGGTTTGAATATCCTTTGCTTTTCCAATAAGAGTAGCTTGCAAATAATATAGCTTCCGTAACACGGTTAAATGCTTATTGCCACTGATTATTGACTTATACTGAGATTTAAGAAAGAAAACATTCTTGGCAGTTTCTATTAAATTTAGGGAAGAGAATCACTGGCAGTTTAAATGAGGCTAAGACATTACTACTAGAAATACTGCTGTTGCTGGGAAAAAACGTCTTAGAGTTAGTTGCCTCAACTCTTTCGAGGTAGTCTTCCATTTCGGAGAAGATGGATTCATGTTCTTCATAATCTTCATCATCTATAATAGTAGAAAATTCACTTTTACTTTTGACTTCAAATTTATTTTATTTTAAGCATTTATTTGAAATGATTCTAACATTGTCCAGCTTGTGTAACAATTCAGTATTATCTCCATTTTGTTGATCATTAGTCACAAATGCTTTAAATAACATTATTTATGCTTTTAGATTACCTGTTTTCGAATTAAAAAAGTATTTGATGGCGCTATTTTCCTAACTTTAGCAAGCTCCTTAAAAAAGAAACTTAGTTTAAAATATTGTTGAGATACTCTGACTCGATGAACAAATGTTGAACTGTAACTACGAAATAGCGAAACTAGCTAATTAAGAAATACAATCTTTTACTTACTTCGTAACCTAAGCCTCAAATAGTTATCATTCAAAACGATATGAGAGAGAAATATACAAAATTGCTCTTAAAAAAAAGCTAGGTTTGCGCAAACACATTACAGTATTCAAATGAACGAACTGTAACTACGAAATAGCGAAACTAGCTAATTAAGAAATACAATCTTTTACTTACTTCGTAACTTAAGCCTCAAATAGTTATCATTTAAAACGATATGAGAGAGAAATATACAAAATTGCTCTTAAAAAAAGCTAGGTTTGCGCAAACACATTACAGTATTCATTACTAGGCAACGTTGGCGAAGAACAAAGGTGCATGCGCATGCGATAGTCTGGAGCCAGGAGCATAAGTAATTAATTATAATTTAAGTATCCTTGTATGTAAATTCATATGCTAATCAAACGACCGAGATATGTAGTTGGCTGATGTTTGATTTTGTCCTATTGAAAACGAAATTAACGAAGTTAGATGGTGCAATTGTAAATAAAGCTGCAATGCAGGACCCGTCAGTGCAATGGAATGGTAATGGAGGACGGAATGGGTTCGCTTGCAGGAAGGAGGGGAAATTTGTTCTGGCTTTGAAAAGTTCTAACGTTAAGTTAAAATTTGCGATGCTGCTTCTTCAAAAAAGGAATACAAATGTAAGCATTAAACTAAAGAAAAGTTGAAAATTATTAAATTATTAAAATTATTAAATAGTTGTTAAAGTTCTTTAACTTTGATTAACAGTTACTAGCTACTTTAAGGCATTCACAAGAGTAAACTAAAAAAGACTAGGTCCCACATTAAATAAAATTCATTTATACATTTAAGACTTATTCAATATTAATTAAAGTTGCAAATATATAGCAAAAAATAAGCAATAAATGTATATCATGCTTTTGGACGAAGGGAGTAATAAATAAGTTAAAAGTAATTTCAATAGATTTCTAAATTGCTCAATGCTTGGATGTCAATTTGGAATGAGCGTCATCTATTCGTGTAATATTTGCCTTAATAATACACACTTTTCTCTTCGAATCTCTGCAAAGCGAAACCCCATATTTATAATGTAACATTTTAGGCAAGTCAAGGGATCTCTACAGCACTTCACTAGGGCTGTTGCTCCACCCGCCGTATTCACTTAAAATAGATTCTTTAGATTACCGTTTGTTTCAATAACATGCAGATCGGACGTTTTAGGGAGAGGGTGAATTTTTATGATGATATTAGGAATTGTTCTAATGACTAAATTATTTATAAAAATATGAAACTTTTCCTTCATAAAATCCGTTTGCTGACTCACAGATGGAGAAATGTTGTAACTTCTGATGGAAAATACTTTGAAAACGTCTACTGTTTCATTTTGAAAACAAACCAGACTTATACACAAATAATATAAGCTATAGATTCAACAGTTTTTCTACTTGGTGGCCGACTTCTTTTTAAACGTATCAGGAATTTTCAAAAGTAATTGACTAATTACATTTGAAAATTCTAACTAAAATTGAATACTAATTAAAAGGGATTTTGGAATGTTTGCAATAATATTCACCAACATTCGCTCTTTCAAGCTCCCTAGGTATTGTTATTATGTTGCGAATTTTAATTATATTAATGTGTTTTAAGTTATCATTATTCCAGTATTTTTATTTGCACTCATATGTATTTTAATCTGGTAAAAAGAGTTTTCTAAAGGCCTTATTTAGCTGGTAGTTTTTGAGACTTTTGCAAAGCGAAAGGGAGACGAAAATCGTCTTCCTTTCGCTTTGCTTTATTTGCAATGTTTCTTTGAGTAAGCTTAGGTAATTGGACTTCCTTATCGTTAGTTTCCGCTTGTTAGTTGGGGGGTCCACTTTACGTTCCTACGTTTTTTCTGAGTACAGATGTTAGCTTAATTGTCAGATTTTCTTGTTACTTCCTTGTACGAAGTAAAAAGGAAGTATTGTAATCGCAAAAAGTTTCAGGCAGCATATTTCAACGAAAATATCCATTTTGACCGCTATCGAATGCAATTTAACGATGTTTTTGCGTGATATCTGTACGTAAGGACAGAATAAAATACTCTTTTCCTTCAAAAAAATTATAAAACTGCTTTAAAATGAATTCTGAAGAGAATTTTTCGTGGCGTCTGTACGAACGTATGTACGTACGTGCGTACGTACGTACGTATCTCGCATAACTCAAAAACGAGTAGCCTCAGAACGTTGAAATTTTGTATATAGGACTGCTATAACATGTAGATGTGCACCTCGTATTTTGGTTGCAATCGGCCGCACCGAACGTATATAAATATATTTATATATATATCCACTCTGTTACTCGGCTCAGTGATCTCAGTTTCTTTACTCTTATATGTTTGTAAATTGTACATTTTTTGCTTTAAAAATGATTGTATTATGCTGTTTTTATCTTCCGGTTAAGTTTTTATGCCTTTAGTAAATCTGTATGCAATATTTTTAGAATTATCAACAATTTTAAAGTTGTCTAAGTGCCGCTAAGCCTTTTTTTATGGCGGCCAATGATGTTTACATTTGAAACAGGAGACTAGTTGATTTGTTGCCAATTTAGAGAAACTTAGCTTTGCAACAACAAAGATAACGCATTCATTTATTATTGCCAATTAAATCATGCTTAATTCTTTCTGGAATTTTGTCGAGGAAATAAGTGTTTGAGATTTACTTCGTAATTTTTAATATAGATATTTTGAGTTTTTATGTATTTTTGCCTTTTCGCGAAGTGAGAACTGAATTAATTAAATGAGAAATACTCAATCGTCTGTGAAAAACTGTTTCTTTTTTGTTTTGTTTGCTTAATTTCTTTTATACATCATTCTAGCTTTATTATAGTATTTGAATAGAACATGTGGCAACGATTAGATAATTCTTTTCTTTAAATGATATAAATTTTATGCATTATGAGTTATAATATGAACGAAATATATACGTTAACTGTTATATAATTATTGGATTATATAACAGTTAACTTAGTTTCCGTTATATAACTATTATATACGTTAACTGTTATATAATTATTAATACTGTTAAGTGAATCTAGGGCCAGTGTGTCGCTATGGTAAACAAATATTAGAGTGAATTTTAAAGAATGCATTTATTCTATTGTGGTTTATGTGCTGTCGGCGAAGTAGATTTAATTCAATCCAATAAGTTTAAATGAAGTGCAAGAAAAAACGCGTATAATTTAATATTCCGTACAAGGAAGTCATGTGGTGTATACATGAGATTTTTTTTTATTAGTCGTGGGGGTGGAATTTCTCAGTTAAAGATAAAGTAAAATTCTGTGATTGGTAAGATTTAATTTGATGATTTTTTGTAGGCCTATGAACTTACAGAGGCGGAGAAACCGAGAATTCTTGGGAGGCTTGCAACTTGTTAGATTCATTCGGATTCTGATTTTTGAAGAAGAAGGGAAAAGAAAGAAAAGTGAGGGCTTGACCCCTTGCACGTCTTGCTCTCGCCTGTTGCTCATGCTCTGTTGAGCGCCGGCTGTTGAGTTGGATTTGGAGACAGATTTGAGTTGCGAAGATGTAAAGCAGAAAAAGAGAAAGTTCGGTGGGGCTTGACTTCCTGCGGGGCGCTTGCGCCTGCGGTCTGAGGCGAAGTTTCTCGCGGCTTTCCGCTGATGAGAATTTGTTCGAACGGAGAAAATGCTCTACGCAAAATTTAATTTCACCGTTTCCTCGTGTATTTTGAGATATTTTAATAGTCATGTTAGAGGCTTTCCAGTTAGAATTGTTTGTTATAGACATAGCAGATTTGTTACAGCTAGAAGTTTGTGCCGACAGTGCTCTACGCAAAATTTAGTTTCGCCGTTTCATCGTGTGTTTTGAGAACTCCTTGATAAGTCATGTTTGAGACATTCCAGTTGAAGGAATTTGTCGTGAGATAGATATTTGTTCCAGATGGAGGTATCATGCACCACTTGTTACTGAAATCAATGGACGCTTCCGAAAGCGTTTTGACAGAAAAAAATGGTCTTTGCTCATTTCCCAGTGGATTGGATTGGGCACTAAAGATCTTTCTGTTCCGAAAATTGTCTCTCATTTAATGGACATATTTAAAACTGTTCCTGGCTGATTGAAGAATTTGTCTTTAATATCCTACACCTGTGATTCCTGAAATCAATGGACCCTTCTGAAAGTGTTTTTTTAAAAAAAATATTGTTTTGCTCATTTCCCAGTGGATTGGACACTAAAGATCCTTCAATCCGGAAAAACTGTCTTCCATCTGTGAGTGATTTCTTTAAGATTATATTCTCTCTTTTCTCTGTCTTCCCAAAACCCATAGTGGACTCATTAATAACAATTTATCCACATATATAAATTTTTATTACTTATAAATTAAATATTGCTAGCTGGTAATATTAAGAAATGATTAGAAATTTTAAAGGAATGACCAGTTATTTTGGAGGATTAAAATTTGCTACACCTGCTTTATATGCGAGTTAGAAAAATGTTCACTTTTAATTAATGTGAGCTGTTATTTTGTCAGACATATGTATTGTTACGAAATGTACAGGCGCGGTAAGATGGCTTCCCCGCAAAGCAGTTTTAGGGTTGTCATAAAATAGCAAGGTATAGCAGGGTCGCCACATTTGGCGAGAAATCACCCATTTGGCGATAAAATTGGCAATATACCATGGACGGTTAGAGAACCTTCTGGAACGAATTCTTACCGGTTTAGCCCAGAATGTTCTCGAACACAAGCCGAAAGCTATATAAACCCTGCTGGTACTCTGAGAGTCAGTACGAGATAGTTAGTCATTTCGTGCGGAGTCGATCGAGTTGACAGCCGGGCAGCGAGTGCCGAGTGGGTCGTCGAGTGCATCGAAAGAGTCTCTTAGTGTATCCCGGTTAATGCATCGTCGAAAGAGTATGTTGAGCTCCGGGAATGACTGAACCGAAGAGTCGGCAGCTGTGCTCTGTGTGTCGTCGAGTGCATCGCGGGTTATAGCGTGGATAGTTTCGAGAGTACGTGGAGTTCCGAGAACGACCGAGCAGAGTCGTGAGCTGTAGTCTGGTGCTTTCGACTGAAGCTTACCTCTCATATGAGAAGATCCCTGCTCTCTATTCAGAGACAGCAACTACTTCAAGTATGCTTGGCCTGCCGTACCACGTCAACGCTAGTCCTACAACAATTGGCAGGAATTCCTCCCCTCGATTTGATAGTAGAAAGGGAGGCAGCTATCGTAAGGGTTACCAGGCTGGGTCAAACTTCATCACTCTGGGGTCATAGTTATCACCACTCGGTATCAGATATGCGAACACATGTCAACAGGAGAAATTCTCCTTACTCAGTAATTCGGCGTCAAGTCTGGCGGCTATCGCAAGCCAAAACAGCTGGAGTCCTTTGGTATACCGAATCCAGAAACAGCTTCTGACAATGCCTATTTCGCAAAGACCCACTTTAAAATGAATTCCCGCTCACACAGGGATTCAAGGCAATGAAGCCCCCTAATTTTCAGATATTTAACATTGTAGATTTGTGACTATACAGAATGTCTATCAACATTTCTCAGTTTGATAGCTTTAAATGCTTTAGATCAGGGGTGCTCAACCGGTGGTACGCGTACCTCTGGTGGTACGCAAGAGAAAAATAGGTGGTATGCAAAGAACCAAAGTATTTTTAACTAATAAATTCAAAAGTTAAATACCCCAACATCCTGCATTAAATACCCCAACATTTGATATTTTTTAACACTTTAAATGAATATTTGGTTAACAATCTCAATGATTTCAAAGCGAACAGTGGCAACACTGTACGAAAAAAAAACATATTAATCTCCAGCGCGCGAGCCTATGTATCGGAAATACTAAGGATATGCTCTTTTTAATATTTTGTGATATTGCTGTTGAGTTGAATTTCATGCTTTAAGTGGGAAGAACATGATATTTAATAAATAAAGATGACACACAAAACGTTAAAAAACTCTTCTTTGGGCGTAATATAAAATCTGAAAGCTTTCAGAATTTTTTTAGAAATATTTCTATTCAGAAATTGAAAAATAATCATTGTAAAATGTAGAGGTGGTACTAAAGATTTCCAATTTTTGTTTAGATGGCACGCGTTAGTTAAAAGGTTGAGAAGTGCTGCTTTAGATCTTAGTGGTATTCTAAATCCCTGTTATCTGCATATGAGTCTGGAATGTGGTGAACTTTCAACGATCCGGCAATCTCAAATTCTTTATTACCGTGTATGTAATTAAGACTATTATCAGAATTAATTATCAGGAATCTGGATGACATAATTACAGGGAAATTACTTTCTAAATACAATACATATTGAAGAGCTTTGAATATATGTAAAGAAGTTTATATAACAGTATAATACTAAATAACGCGTTTAACTACTCAATAACGAGTTGCGTGAACTTTGGCCTACAAAACAGCTGCAACTCTTCTTGGCATGGATGCTACAAGTTCTTGGTAGATCACTGGAGACAGGTCGTAAAAAATGTCTAAGCAGCGGTCACGCAAAGTCGAGGTATTCCGAAATTGTGGTGTTTGAGTTCTGACCTGCCACTCCAAGACATCCTAAATGTGCTCTATCGGGTTGAAATTCGGCGAGTCAAAGTGGCCAGGACATTAATTGGAAATTTTCAAAAGAAATCCACGAGGCTTTAATTAGGTTGCACAGGAAATTGAGTTGCAAAATATTTTCAACCATCTTGTTTAAAGCGCGGCAAAGGTAATGTAAAATGACAAAAATATATTGGAAGCTCATTGGCCTATTCTAGAAGCCACTCCCTCGATGGCGATACAGATGTGCACTTACGAAATATGCTTCCCGGGCCCACTGCAGGCATAGTTGACACTGACGCTTGGTCAACAGAGGCACACGAGTGGAACATCTGCTGCGCAGTTCCATATCCAACAGGGACCACTGCACTGTGTGTTCCGAAGTACTTGCACTTAGATCTGCATTGTTTTGGAATGCCAGCTGAGACATTCTCTGGCGTCAATTTTCCTGCACCAATTTTCACAGTCATTTATCCACTTTGCGTAAATACTAACAAGGGGAGATCGTGAACAACCTACCAATAACGCAGTTTCGAAGATACTCGTTCCGAGCTTTCGGGCCATTACAATCTGCCCTCTATCAAATTCGCTTAGATCAGTCTAGCCTTTACCATGACTCGCAAAAGTAAGTGAAAGAATGATTCCTTACCTTCTCCAAGCAGCAGTTAAATACCATTCCCACTTAATCATGTGCCCTCCATGTCATTCCGACGAGTTAATTGAAAAATATGGGGATGGTCATAACGTTTTGGCTCATTAGTGTATGATTTATGAAGGTTGCCAGGAATTTCTGCAATTATATTAAATTTTTCGATCATTTTTTTAAGATTTTTTTTGAAAAATATAATATAACATATAAAAGTTCTGTTTTCGCTCCAGCTTTCTCAGCAGAATTTTCTAGTTTAGCCTTAGGTTTGTTTTTCATATGGAATAACTAATTTTGCTTCATTAGTTTGAAGAGAAAATTATTGTTCGGGAATTGCTGAAAGTTGACAATGAACTGTCAGGTGGTATAAGGTTCCATATAATATTTGTTAGCGAGTGATATTAGTTGTAGCATTTTCAGCTTCTTCATAAATTCACAATAAAATAGCCTACATTTAACGCAGTCCTTGGATTGTTCTCACATAACGTTATGGATATTTTCTTAATATGTTTTTCCAAATTTCAATCAATTTATTCTATTCTGGATAATTTAACAGCAGCGAATCTAAGTAACAGACCTAAATACCTAATGAATTTTTGCATTAATGACGAAGTAAAATTAACCTTAATCGGTAGCAATTACTCTCCGAATAAATCTTATTGGAAATATTAGTAATAGTGCTTAATAGTATTTGAATTTTAATACAGTATTTCTTATTAAAGCATTCCTTGCTATATGATGTATTGATCCAGAACACATTATACATATTTATGAACTCTGTTACTTGGCAAAACAGACATTTTCGCTGTTAATTATTTCAAATGACTTATTTGGCAGAGTAATCTGTGTAATAAGTGTACTATTGAAAAAACTTTCGTTTAGTTGTAACTGACATACTTTACAATTAGGGCCCTATTCTGATATTGCTTTCTGAAATTTCCGCCAGTAAAAGTTAATGTTTAAGATTTTCTGCAATTTGAATTTTTTTGAAATGAAATTGTATCATGAATAAACCGTAAAAAAATACTACCTTCTAATTATCATCAAACCAATTAACGTACTATCTCTGTCAAAATTTTACTCTAGCAATGTTAATAACTCACCAAATATAACTAATAATCACCACATAATTATTACATTTTACTTCATTTCTTTGCAACGCTGACTTAACAACTAAATATTTTTCAGCAATAATTTAAAATTTCAGAAGTGTAATAAATTTTATCAATTTCAAGTTCTATCTTCAGCAATTTTTCACTGATAAATTTCTTTTCAATTTTTCATCATAAAAATACAACAGCTTATGCATAATCATCAAGTATCAAATTCAGTTTTTATTCGATTTTTATATATAATTGTGCCATAAAGAAGTAACAGCTTCTGTATAATCATAAGTATCAGATTCCCAATTTCTATTCAATTTTCATTTTGCATAATCTTAAGTCGCAGATTCTCAGTTTTTATTTGCATTTTTTGCTATAAAAGGAAGGGGATTAGAGGAGAAGGGTGGGAGATACTCGGACCAATTCCCCGGGGTGCTCTCCTTCAAAATTAGGGTGGAAACAGAAGTTAAACCTCTTTGAGGCTCTGGCAACCATTCTACCACGAAAAACATGAACAAGACTATCAACAACAATAACAGCTAGACTGGTTTCGTTCAGAAGGCGGCACTGCATTTTTGAAGTTTTTTCCGAGAAACAATACAACCTAAATACATGGCAACCTAATATGAAAAACTTATTTAAGGCGTTTTTAAAATGGATTTAGCGACTGTGTTCTCTAAAAACCCCAGTCGCCCTTTAAAGGGAGTACATAAGGTATTTCTCCCGCCTTCTTAGCGTGCCTTCCTAGTGTACTGGTCTGCAATCTGAGCGTGTATTCCAGAGGTCCGTGGTTCGATTCCCGACGAAAGCATTGCTCATTTTTCATCATTTCTGCTTCCAAAACGACTAATATCTCTACAGTGGCGCCCGAACTAAAATGGTGTTGGATAATGATTCTTCCCACGTTTGATTTAGCGATTGGGTTCTCTAAAAACCCCAGTCGCCCTTTAAATCGGGAAGTACAAAAGGTATTTCTCCCCCCTTCTTGGCATGCTTTCGTGGTGTGGTGGTCTGCACGCTGGCCGCGTATTCTAGAGGTCCGTGGTTCGATTATCGGCAATACTCATTACTCATTTTATACTCATTACTCATTACTCAGGCATTACTCATTTTTCATCACTCCTGGTTCCAAAATACCTAATGTCTCTACAATTTCACTAAAAATTAAAGTTTTTACACTTATATTAGTGCTTAAATTATCCTTGAAAATTTATAATCAAATTCATTATTAAATTTGAAATTGCGATATAATTAACTTCGTTTCAAAGCTATTATTCGTACTGTATTAATAAAAACCTATAAATCTCTAAAATTAGTTTATTCTGAAATTAGTCATTTTAAAATAAAACATTAAAGAAATAGTCTTATATATAATTCATTCATTTTCTGTTTTGATGTGAAATCACAAAAAAATATACAACATTTTTTAAAGCATAAATATTTATTTCAAGCTTTTATCTACCACAAAAGAATAATATTTTGGTCACTTTCTTACAGAAAATTCTACGATTCAAAAAGATTTAAAATACAAGAATGCCAACGCGCAAATTATTACACTATGCGCATGTAATGAGAGGCTTTTGTTCAATAATTAATGTACATCACACTTACATAATATTGATACTACAAATGCAGAAATAAATTGAAGATACTTTTCAGAGATAAAGAATGAAACTGGAATTTAGCATTAACACAGAGTGAGTTATTCGTCATTGCATCATTTTTTTATTATGAATGAATAAAAATTAAAATCAAGTTTGAAAGAAAAAAAAGTTCATATTTTAACCTCTCTCTATCTCCTCAGCCTTGAGTAAAATTCGAGCATCAAAACGCGCATAGATAAGTTTTGAGTACCTTGAAAACTGATGAAACATTTTTGAGTGGCCAATGAGCAATGAAGGGCCGACAGACAATGGAGATTAATGTAAGAATTTTTGAAAAACAAGACTCTTGAGTAACAAATAGGAAAAATGTAAATTTACTCAGGATGGAATGAAGCCACTTTTTATTTACTTTAGTGTTTTGCAAGAATGCAAGTAAAAATATAAATGACTTTAATATTTCTTTAATGTAGTTAGACTGCTATTTAACTGTTATAACACTACAATATTATGATGGTTCATTATGAAAATAAAGAAACATTTGCTTGTTTACGTCTCAAACTGCAATGGACACACAAGTATATACACAGATAAAACAAGCACATGGGTACTAATACATTTTAGGGTACTCACTACACATATGAAATCAAATCCAGCCTTTCATTGATTTACTTTCTTCATGAATTCTACTTCAAACACCAAGGGATTATGAAGCAATGTTATCCTAACACAGTATAAACCACTCTCCGCACACATATGCAACAAAACAAAAGTGTCCATAGAAAAGTATTTGAATGATCACGTAATAAAATAAGAATTTTTTAAGTAACAGTGCATTATATTAGCATTAAGATTCTTAAAAGCACAATAGTATTTCTAAGATGAACGTAAGAACGATGCACTAGCATCCACACTATACAGATTATTAGTTTACTTTTAATCATGAAAGTATAACATCACCACCATTTAAATAAAAAAACTCAGATTAATTCAATTCAATTCAATTCATTTAAGTGAAATTCCATTTAAGTCAAGATATTGATAAATAATAAGAAAACTAATTTAAATTAAATATTTTGAAGTCAAATATATATCTATAACTCCATTTACACTAACGTCATACCTATGTCCCTAGGAACATTGAGGTTAATCTAATTGAAGTTATAGTGATTGCTTATCAATAATTATTGAGACATTTAACATTTTAACATAGTTCTTGAAAATTTATTTTAACACTTCTTGAAAAATTGACGAGAGAATTCATGAAACTATGCCGCAAGTTTCAAAAATTTATCTTTCAGATCTCTTCAAAATGTAATTTATATCCGCATTAAAATTTTACATAACTAGTTTGTCTTTCAAAATTGTTTGATAAATTCGATGAATGTGAAGAATTTGAATGAGCCTAATTTCACTCTGGATAACATCGAGGGAAATTAATGAAGAATAATTTTTTTATATTTTAGAGTGCTCTGCCAGAATACAAAAAACGTGATCTCAATGAAAATTCATGCAACTTTTGAAAATTCAAGCAAGCAACGTATAAACATAAACATCCCTGGACTCAAGCTTTCAAAGCTAAGAAAGCTTACGAGCTTCAAAAAGAATAAAATGCTATCAATCATAAAAGTTTCTATTAAAATAACTATCCTTCAAAATTCTTTCTCAGGTCCTATCACGCGTCATGTTCTTCATTTATATTCTAAGATCGTTTCGAATATCAGGTTATTCCTCGAAAGGATTTTCTATTGAAATTCCTGCAAGTCGTGGGAGCATGAAAAACATTTTAATGAAGTTCGATCCTAAAGCAGGAATATTAAATTTTGCATAGCGATTTCTATTTCCAAAATATGATGATATTATATTGACATGACAGTTCGCAAACTTTTATTAATTAAGTTAAGGGGAGAAATTCCTACCTTAATGTGGTAAATCCTTTTTCAAATATACTTAATATGCACTCTGAAAAGAAACTGAGGAATTATGCGTGATTTTTCAATGAACATTTTTCAGCTTTTTCTTTCCTAACATGGAGAATAAATTTCCCCTCTTTTCGTGACATATGAAGAGCTTTGCATATATACAGTTTAAAATAAAAGTTTCGCAAAAACTGTGAAATACTTTATAAAGTTATATAATAAAGAGTGTCTAATAAAGAACAAAGTGACTGTAAATGGAAAACGAATCGAAAACGAGTTAAAATAGAAAACGACGAATCAAAGTAGGAAATAACTTTCAAAAGTAACATTACTAAACTGAAAATGTGAATAAATAAAAAGAGCTATAAAAATAAACTGGTAACCTACACTTACCACAGTGACATTTATCAAAGCCAAGTAATATACAGCCAGGAAAAAATAGCAAATATGTATATATGTATATTTGACATTCATATTACTACATATTATTACCATCAGATAGATAGCTCCAGGTGCAAGTTCATAAATGGAGTTATAATTTAAAATCTATCCAGATATATAACTAACTTTCACTTCTGAAGAAATGATGAAGTTTTTACAAATGGCTTTTGTAGCAATAATGTCACCCAATACCATCAAGAAATTCAGGCGAATTTCATTTAGCTCTCGATTTCAATAAAATTATAACATAGAGTATTTTCTCGGCAGTGGTATTGCTAGAGGTTATCAGGCATGTAAACAAATTGGGAAACAGCGCATTTTATAATTGATTTTTGGTCATTGTGAATCATACACAAACACTTTGGAACTAAGCACTATAATAAGTTTTGATTTCATGATTCTTTTTCCTAAGAATATAAGAAATATTTGCAATTGAAAAGTTAAAAAAGAAAAATCATCTGACTTAAACTGGAGTTGCATTTTTTGTTTGTTACTGAAATATTATTTTGAGGAAAGCTTTTAAAAATACAAATGGTTTTCATGAAAATAGTTTTACTACATGAAAAGTAAAAAGCGAAAATGAATCTTTTTAAATGCAACCGTACTTAATGAAATGCGCTGAGTTAAGCAAGTTTGGTTTTATCATTTCAATTTCTTATAATTAATTCATCAAAGGTACATATTTTTACCTTTATGTTACCGCAACGTTTGCTAATATTTTAGGAATTCAAAAGAAGAAAATTTCAGAGTCATTTATCATTTAGAAGTTTCCATAATTTTTCTGTAATTCTGATTCTTAAAAATAAATGTTGGCATATTCAACTGAATTTCAATTATTATTAATTTCACGAAACGTTTTGAAAGCGGATGTAATCAACCAATGATGAAAGAGTATTTGAAAAGTATTTTAGGCGATAGGAATCACATATAGCTATGTCACCGAAAGAATAACACCATTATTTCAGAAAACGGACTCTGTTAATGATGTGAAACGCCAAAAAAGTCCCCAAAGGGAAATAACAGAACGTAAAAAGTTCTTTGCGCCAAGACATCTATTCAAAACGTAGCTCAACAAGTTCGTATTTAAAGATAAAGTGCTTGCTATATCGTTAAATCAGCACTGAGTCTTCTATATTAAATTAGAACATCTCAGCCCACGGCAATCAAAAATCAAACATAGCGGGAGAAATTTGAGAAAACTGATGTTTAAAATGAACCAATACTATTGTCGCTCTAATAATCTTTAGTGACAAAATATTATAATTAGAATGTTCAGCTTTACATTTGGATGGCCATATCATTCTGCAGAAATGAGCAAAATTGACGTTTCTGGCCAAAAGAAAATTTCCATCTCGCAGTTAAGAAGTTTTGCATATAAAAAAATAACACATGGTATAGTTTCGAAAAGGTCGGTTATTGTCCAATTTCACCCATGAGAATGAAGATTATCTAAAGATTCTTCGTAAGCCATTAACCCTTGTGAAAACAGAGGAATTCATGAAAGATATAGATTCAAACGATAAAGTGCGACTACCTATAGAACTTTTGTCATTTACGACATATTCTGAGAAATAGTTTGTGACAAAATTATTAATCTCCAGAATCCAGTTCATTAATGGCATACACATTCATCAGATCAGAATCTTTGTATATTTTTATGTATCTTTCTAAACGATACAGTTCGCCGACACAAACCCAAAATGATAGAATCGTTGCAGAAAGTAATCGGAGCTGAATAATTAAAAAAAAATACTTCGCTGTAAAAAGTCATCAGCAGTTTTATAGAGAAGTTACGTTACATCACTAGACTATAATGCAATCCATCCGAATACATTACATCGTAAATTACCAGCATTTAATAAAAAATCAAAATAAATTAATATTTCTGTATTTAGAACTAAAATTAGGGATTGAATTCTTAAAGAGTCAAATTTGTTAGCTGCTACATATACAGAAATATGAATGAAGACTATGATTGGGAAAGAAATAAGAAAAGGAAACTTTTAGCTCAGCGGGGAAAGAGGGAGACAGATGCACTAGTAAAGAGAAACTTGAATATGTAACTAATCGAAAGAGATTTGAGTGACATAACGAGAGAAGAATTCAAATATGAAAAAAAAAAAAAAAAAAAAAAAAAAGAAAAAAAAGGTAGTAATAGAAGCCATCAAATATTGCTTTTAAGTGCAGAGATAGAAATAGGATACAATTTTTCCGATCCCCAGAAAAGATATAGCAAGTGAATGATAAAACATCTTTCTGAACTCCATCTAGAATAGCTCCTCAGGATATTCTTTTCACTGAGAGGCAAGAGAAAGGACTACACAAAGTTACAAAATATTCAAGGAAAGGCAGTAGGAAAGGGAAGTATGTATGCGTACACTTCGGCATAAGTCTAGATACGAGTACAAGGCAAATATCTTTGAGCTAAAATGCAAGATATATGTGGCTTTTTTATGCTTTCACACGAAGTGAAGAAAGAAAAAGAAGAAAAGAAATCGTGACATAAAATTGTAAATGTTCTGAATGGCTCATCAAAATACATTTTACACATATATTTAAGCTTCAGTGCAAAATTATGTTGCAAATGAGAAGCATTGCATTGTAAATGCAATACTTCTCATTTTGATATACTTCTCAAGTATTTCATTGAAAATGAAAAGCGTAACGTTTCTTGAATAAGGAGCTTTAAACAGCGGTTTCTCATAAAAATAAAATTTTAAACAGTTGTCTTTTCGCTTAAAATAGGAGCAGTGTGCCAGGAATAAATTGAGAATAAAGCAGATACTCTCAGTGTTAAATTCACATTTACAATAAAACATTAATAGGTAATTTTGTATCATGCTTCAATACTTATAAATTTAATACCAATTATTCATTAAATACAAAACAACAAATACTGCTTAATTTATTCTCACATTCATTATGAGTTACAATATGAAAATAATTAAGAAGCGTACAACGAATTCCCCCAAATATATTCATTATGTAACTATCTAATTTGTTAAGCTTTGCTCTTTATTTTATGCTGTAAATAACTAAACACAGAGTTTAGATGATTGGGTCAAAATAAATTTCTAAATACGACATATTTATATATATTAAATTTTTAATTACATTAAATTTTGACATAGAGCTGGATAATTTCTGTAAAATTTAATATTGCATGAAATATCACATTATATTTGTATACTATAATCTGCCATTTTTATACCTTATATTTAATTAGTAAGCCAAATACACTTAAAAGGAACATAATACTGTTTATTACAGACGTAGGAATTAATGTAGAATAGAAAATTGTAAAATAAATATTTATGAGCTTTGGTTATCTCTTTTATGCAATATAATATCTTAAAGAATTATACAATTTTTTTTTCTACTGAAAATAATTATTTTATGCTGTTAACAATGCCATGTATTCCGCATAAAATTATCGTATCTATATAATTTTACTAATGTCATTTTTAAAATTCAGAATTCACTGTTATGATCATCCACAGGTGTAGTTTATCAGCTGAAAAGATTTAAATAGCAATTAAAATGATTTGAAACTTCTGAGAAGTTATGGAATAAGAACTTTACATCACACACGCATACCTCAACTCAGGCTAATTAATAACTAATTAATAACTAATTAATAACAATGAGTTACTTATTGACCATTACAGTAAATGAGCATTTTTAACTCAGTCATAAACTGTATAACAGTCTTACATTTCATTAATTAGCATTAAACCCTATAGATCAATTTATTACATTTTAAAAATAGTATTTGCTGCTTCAATGCACTGAATCAGCAATTTCAGACAATTCTTTAAATTTGTAATGTAAAAAAAGTATTAAGGGTTTTCTGCATATAATACCCAATTTTATATGTTATATTTTACGAATGACCAAATAAAAATGTTTGAAATAAACTTCACTACCTAAATAAATTTTAAAGGACCGTTGTTTCATAACGGAGTTAGATTTGCTGAAATTCTCGTGAAGAAAATTTCAAACAGGAAAGAAATAAAAACGCTGACTTTTGTTAGAAAAAGAATACAGTTTTAATTAAGTCTGATATCTCCCAATGTATAACTTTGCATGTAAATCAAAATACTCTTGCAAAATTAAATGATCTCAATGATCTTAAAAATAATATTCAACCAAACTCGTATTCCTCTTTGTAGCTGATTTAATATTATGCGGAAAAATGAGAAATTTCATTGCAAAGAAACGTACATGAAGCAAAAGAAGTGAATTTTACATTCATTTCTACTTGATATTTTGGTAGCGTTCTCCGTTCTCTTACGTTATTTTTTATTGTACGCTATGAAAATTATTCCAGCTGAAAAATCTTTACATCAGTCCTGTAAATATATGGCAGTTTAACGCTTTTTTAAGCACGCTATACAAAATGTGCGTACAATAACGATCAAAGGAAGAGAGAGATCGAGAGAGGTACATAAAAACATAGAAAAGAGAACATGTATGGTGTCATTTAATTTCGTTTGCTTATAAAGAAAAATGTATTCAATGCTTAGTTATTTAATTTAAATCTTAATTTTAATTTTATATTTCGATAGAAAGGATACCGAAACGAAGAAATATTCTATTCATCTTATTCAGTAATGAACGTGTTATCAGAAACATCGTTTTCTAACTCATGATACCTAATTCTAATCGCCTAAAATGTTCTCCTTTGGCACATACAAGTATTACAAGTCATACTTTAACATAGTTTCTGGTGCGTGAGTTTAAGGCATTAATTTAATAACAAGTAGTATTTTAAATCAAGTGCATACATCTTGTTACAGGACGTACTATTTATTAGACTTACCAAACTTTAATTACGTTTTTATCTGTCTGAAACATTCATTTTGAAACAGAAATGCTTTATAAAGAAATTTATAGTTTGATAAATTAGAAATTTCATGTTTCCTCTTTGAAAGTAGTTTATTTAAAATGAAAATGGAAATACGTATTTTTGAAAAGATATCTTGCAATTTCTTTAACAGCAATAAACATTAATTAAATATTTAAAGTTGATGATAAAAGAGGAAATATTAATTTAAAGGAAATTGTTTATTAACTTTGAGTATGAAAGAATTAGAATTCATGCTTAAACTCATAGTTCGGATTATATTATAAGTTCTTGACTAATATGTTATCGAAGCTCGTGACACGCAGTTGTTGTTTTGAATCGTAAGGACACTGCAGAAAGGCGATATAGGACAAGAGAAAAAATTTAATCTTCTTTTTATTTCTAGATTCATTTCTACTGAAATAAGCATGAAACAAGATCTTTTTTAAATTTAAAGTTAATGGGAAATTTTTAGCATATGGTAAAAATGTTTTTGAAGAAAGAGTCATTCTTTAGTCTTTGTTACCATTAACTTTTAATATATTCTCTGTTAACTGAAATCGTAAGATATACAACTGGGAAAACATAAATAATAATTTCCTTTCATTGGTGTTGAAAATATTGGAAGATTGGTAAATGTCTTTTAAAAGCTTGATTACCTATCACATTTCTTGAATATCATAAACAATAACTGGCTTTATGTGAACATTGTTCCCCCCAACACGGAATACTTTATATTGTATTGATTATATTGATTTTATCGACAAAGATGAGGAGAACTTTAGTTTTTAGGTATGCAGCCTTAGCACACTTTAAAAGTCTATCTCATATTTTATGTAATTACATTGAAGAAGCTTTATGCAATTAAAGCCAAAGAAAGATCATTAAACACTGCAATAAAAGGTACAATAATCACAATATTACAGTTTTTACATTTTGCAACATCAAAATACGAAAGCAAGTTTGAATTTTAAATACAAGCTCGAAGAAAAATTATTATTGATAATTATTTTAGTTCCTAAATAAAGTATATTACTCGTATCAGCCACAAAATTTAGAAATTTTTCTTAAAGCTAAGCTTTAAGAAAAAGTTTTGGATAACATCTTGCTGTTTGCGTTTAGCTAGTGTTTAACGTAGGAAACTTAAAAGTTTAAAAGTAAGTGTTAATTACAAAATATCTTCAAAGGCATTATTAAAATTTTAAAAAATTAAGAAGTTAATTTAATTCTTAAAATGTAAAGTATGTTCCATTTGTCAGACAATTTGGTTTAGCTTTAAAAAGTTATCGCGTTAGAAATAACGCAGTTTTAAATATATCTTATAATATTAAACTTTCAAAATATAATATCAAGTACAATAGAATGCATGTTTATCCAGTTATTTAATTAATCCTTTTATGTTTTAAAATTCATTTTAAATTGTAATGTTTCTCCACAATATGACATTAACGATGAAAACGCACGAACAGTGAACATATTTCGTAACACCACTTGACACACTTCGCAGCAAATAAAATAAATTGTACAAATCTCTATAAAAAGAAATAAGGATTGCACTTTACCATTCACTTGACTAAAACTAAAGAACTACCAGCAGTTTAATTAGAAATTATCACCGACAAAACAGTATAACGCATTTCATTTTCCTCCAAAAATGGAGTGAAGAGATGCTGGACACAACTGTATTTCAGCTTATGTAATAAAATTTCAGTAATTTGTAATTTAAGCAGTGCTGAATAAAAAGAATTCCATAATCTCACGAAATTTCCATTTAGCCTTCCACTGCAAGTTCAAACTCTATCATCATCTCAACAGGAGGAATTGACATTTAATGTAAACCTGTAAAAACCTATGGTGCGCTTAACCCTTTGTACTTACACAGATTAGTATATTATGTCATTTATGATTATAGAATCAGTAAAAATGCCTGTTCTGATAAAATATGTTCAATCCGCTTAAAATAATTAATTTGTAAGAATGTGGGGACTCGTTATGTGTTTTATGTAAAGGTTAGTTCTAGAAGTTCTTAAACCCTCAATAGAGCTATTATATATAGAATTAAGAAACATAAAATGTTTCTAAACGAAGCAACAGAAATTCACTCATTCGAATTCATTAACTACTCTATTGGTGTAAAACAATGATCCCATCAACATGAAAATACGTAGCGCCTTTTCTCACTATTAAGAGAATTATTTAAAATGGATCACTTTTAACCTGTTCTTCTAAATCTGGTCAAAAACTTTCAACTTTTCTGTGATTTCTTTGAAGAAGGTTCTGGGTATTTCATTTGCATTAAATTTTATGTAATTTTCGAATGTTTAATATTTGTTTTTTTTTTCTTCTAATATTCAATCTTCATTGATGTATTTTTGGTTTCATCGTTTACAGGATGTTAATTTTATTCCTGTTCCAATTATTGCAACTATATATTTAACACTAGAGCGTTTTAGAAATGGCCAAAAATCAGAAGGCACTAAAATATCCATACAATATTTCCTATCTCCTTTCGAGTCAGATTTTGTTGTTGAAGAAAATGTTGCTATCAAAATTTGTACATTTGTTGAAGAAAGTGTTGCTATCAAAATTTGTACATTTGTTGAAACAAATGTTGTAAAGATAAAAATGGAAAGAAGTTACTACATTTTTAGTAAAATAAAATAAAAACGAAAGCTTCTTTTAATGGCTGGCATACCCTTCGAGTAAATATTTCTTAAAAACGTCATTCATTCAAGATGGACTTGGAGCGCTCAACAACTTTATTTCCTTTTGGTTAGAACTCAGCACCGCATTTAGAAGCAACACCCTTCGCTTAGCATTTTAAACTTTACTTTCGGTTTTAGAAAATTATTTTTTACACGGAAGAGATTACATTTTTCTGAAGCACTTTTTATGTTCATTTACTGATTAGTATAACAGAAAGAACTCGAAAAACATACTAAACTTCCCGATTATTTATTGGTCTGGTTTTGGAACTTAAGTTTTAGATTATTTTTCTGCTCATTATCACTTTTTAAGCACGAAATGCTTTAAAATTTTCAGATTATACTTCTTACCTACTATATTATTATTATTTTAAACAGCGTTTTCAAATTCCAGTATGATGCTTCACATGAAGAAACATATATAATTATAAACTGGTAGAAACATACATAGAACGTAAAAAGATAACTTTCCTTTCGTTTACATTCGAACTAATATTAGCTCCGTTATCAATTCTCACTCGCATCGACAAAAGATTGTCGATACGAGTTCTTTTGTCGAAAAATATATTACAGATTTCTAAAGAAATAAGATTACAGAGTCGAATTACAGATTTATAAAGAAATATTCGAAAGAATTTTATTCTCGCGTAAAGAAAACAAATAATTGTGTGATCGACTGAAAATTTCTGTACATATTATCTTTATCTTCATGTAAATTTTATCCTTTAATCTGCAGCTAAAATTATAATTTTCAGAAAAAGTGGCAGGAGAAATGTTTGCATATTTCAAAATAATTCTATACATAAAATGTCTCATATTAGTTTAAATAATATGCTAAAATTTTAAATCGTTTTGAACAACAATTAAATTATCTACAGTTGAAAAGAAATAAAGGTGCATTTTCTGTACTTGTACTGAAAGTAAATGAAAAGAAAAACTAATTCCGTAGCTTTCATTATTATGTTTAATATACGCTTATAACTAAATATTTCAAAAATATTTTTATGACTCTTATTAACTGCGTTTCAAAAATTATTACCAAAGCATTTTTGAAATTTGAAATAATAATTTTAGCTTAGAAGTAAAATTTAGCTGCTCTTTTTGAAGATTCTGTAATATTTATGCTGTATGAAGGAAGTAGTTGATAATTTTGATACATTAAAAATTTTGGCAATAATTAATTTAATTCTAAAAGCTACTCATTCTAATTACAGATTTGAAAAGGAAAAAATATATATGTATTAACAAGAAAAATTGAAATATTATTGTAATTGTCTTATATTATGTAATTAGAAATTAATTTGTCGCATTTTTATTTGTTATAGAATAAAAATGCGCAATTTTATTTGCGATTTTACTTATTTCAAATTAATTTAAAATTTCTGCTCAGAAATTATTTTATTATTAAATAAATTGAAAAAACACAGAGGTCAAATATAATATTGATACTACTTCTCAGAGCTTAAAAATAATACTGATTATTAAATCGTTCAGTGCATATGTTTAAAAATTATGTTTTTGAGCAAGTTACGTGGAATTTAACTGTAATTAAAAAATATACTTTTTTACATAATTAATTATTATAATCAGTTGTAGAAAGGGCATATGATTAGTTAATGTAATTCGTATCTATTAACGAAGTCATTAGCATAAAAATGATTTAATATTAATATTTCTAACTAGTAAATGCTTTTCTTTTTAAGGCAAATGATAAAGACGTTTTAAGTTAGAAAACGAACAAATATTTTAGCTTAGGTGCTTATAAAATGTCGAACAATATACATTTCTGGACTGTTAAGTTTTCTGTTGACGAAATCACAAGATTTATGCATTTATAAAGAAATAATTATATGAGAATTAAACACCAATATCTCATTATTTTTATTGGTAATTTGTTTAAATTTGACTGATGATTCTAGAAAACATAAAATAAGATACCTGAAAGGGTAATTACTATACTTTATAGGAAAATAAAAATAACTGTTAAATTCTTATAATGAATTTTGTGGTAAAATTATTACCTTCTAATACCATCTTAAAAAAAGATTCAAAAGCAAGTAGTCAGCGACTTCCGGAAAAAATATATCTTGCTTCTAAGTTAGTGAAATATATTTCGTTATAGATATATATTTACAGTTAAAATCATTGTTAAATTTTGGAATGTAAATACCTAACTCGCCTCCTTTAGAAATACCAGGCATTTTTTTTTTATACTTTATAGAACGATACGTAATTTGTCCATCAGGAAATCAGAATAAATAAATATTGTTTATATAGAGCCGTTATTAACAGTAATGTGTCCAGCAGCCTCTTTCAACCCAACAATTCCTTAATCAGCCATTTAAACCGCCAATCTAGATATGCAGAAGCATCTACAACAGCCTTTCCATCTCTTCAGGCTTCTTGGCATTGTCGTCGTCGCTGGCGGCGACGGATGAAGCAGCCCCTAATGAACGAACGGGGGCATCGTTGTCGTCGCTGTCATCACAGCAGGAATCGCTCTCGTAGGTGTTTCCGTCATCTTCGGACCAGTGGTCCAGGGACTCTTTGTGGTGCTCCAAGGCATGGAGGCTCGGAAAACAAGAATTGCAAACCGAACACCCAAAGTGTCGCTTCTTCTGCTGATGCTGGGCTAACTGGCGCGTCGAGCTGAAGCTCCGGTCGCATACATTACAAGACAAGTCGTCGTCTGAAAAAGGAAAATAGAAAATATCAAGAATTCAAGATCTTAGATGATTGCCGGAGTGAAAAAAATAGCAATTCTATACAGATAAGTATAATGGAATTATACATAATGGTAACTAGCTGCATTCGGCGCAAAAGATTGTTAGAATATTGCGAAATATAATGTCTACAATATAAGATTAAAAACAAAGTAAGCTGTCTAAAACGACATTTAGACAGATTTTGAGAAGATGAAAAGGGACATAAATTATATTTTTGATCTTTAATAGTTTTAAAAGTGGTATTTTAATTTCATTAATCAGATTAGGATAAATTTTTCATACGGATTTCGAGGGCAATTGGCTAATCTCATCATCCCACAATTCAAATTTTACCTTAAGTTGCTTACTGAATTAATAGTTTTTTCGAATGAGAATTTTTTTTCTTTTGTAAACGAGCATAGCGGTGGAAGAAGATTTTATAGATTGCGTAGATATAACATACACAGAATGCAGTGAGAATATGAGATTGACAGAAGTAAGTTGCGGAACCATTTAATTAGTTAAAAATATATGAATACTCTAGACTGAAAGAAAAATGTGATTATGTTGAATTATCTTCTAAAATAAAATTAAAAAAAAAAAAAAACAATAACACAGATTTTTATATTACACCTAAACAGGTGTTTTCATTTGCAGACACATACACGTTTGGAGAACATTTGGACTAACGCTACATTGTGCTAAAAATACTTAAAAACAGCATACTTAAAAACAGCATACTTAAAAACAGCATAAAAATACTTAAAACAGCATATATTAAACAGCATAGAATTTCCGATAGACACTGTAGGATATAAAACATTTCTTCGCGCGCTGGAGATGAAAATGTTTTACACTCTACAGTGTTGGTACTACTTGCTTTGAAATTCTTGAGATTTTAATCAAAAACTCGTTACAGGTTTATAAAATAATAAACAGAAAATAAAACAAATTCCAAATTCCTGCTTCGAGGGGCCCATGTCCGGCTGGAAGACTACTTTATTCAAAATGTGATGACTCTAGCGTGGTTGTTTTTTTACAATGTGAGAAACTTATATACATTTATGTAGATTCGTCATTATTTAGTTTCTTTAAGTATAATACAGGGCGATAATATTTAGTGGCAACAATTTGAAAAGCGATTCGGATTATTTAAAGTGTTTCGATGCAAAATGTCGTTTTGAGACTAACAGCCCTTCTGGGCTAAATAAATATAACACGTTACGTTTGATATAAAACACATTCCTTTAAAAGCATGTGTTACAAAGCAAAAAATACATGATAGAAAATTAAATAGCCGCATTAAAAATTCTACACATGCTTAAAAGCAAAATTTATCGAAAATTTCCCAAATAAATTGTTACGAAATGTCCAGGCGCGGTAATATAGCTTCTTCGCAAAGCAGTTTAGGGTTGCCATAAAATGGAAAGGGAAGGCAGTATTGCCACATTTGGCGAAAAACCGCCCATTTGGGGACATTTGGTGACAAAATTGGTGATATGCCATGGACGGATGGAGAACCTTCTGAAACGAATTCTTACCGGTTTAGCCCAGAACGTTCTCGAACACAAGCCAAAAACTATATAAACCCTGCTGGTACGCGGAGAGTCAGTACGTGATAGTTAGTCAGTTCGTGCGGTGTCGATCGAGTTGACAGCCGAGCAGCGAGTGCCGAGTGGATCGTCGAGTGCATCGAAAGAGTCTCTTAGTGTATCGCGGTAATTGCATCGTCGAGAGGGTGAGTTGAGCTCCGGGAACGACTGAACACAAGAGTCGGGAGCTGTGCCCTGTGTGTCGTCGAGTGCATCGCGAGTAGTAGCATGGAGAGTCTCGAGAGTACGTGGGGTTCCGAGAACGACCAAGCAGAGTCGGGAGCTGTACTTTGGTGCTTTGCACTGAAGCTTACCTCTCATATGAGAAGATCCTTGCTCTCTATTCAGAGACAGAAGATACTTCAAGTATGCAGGGCCTACCGTACCACGTCAACACTAGCCTTACAACAACTGGAAAGAATTCCTTCCCTGGATTTGATAGTAGAAAGGGAGGCAGCTATCGTAAGGGTTACCAGGCTGGGTCAAACTTCAACACTCTGGGGTCATAGTTATCACCACTCGGACTACGAGGAGCAAAACAACTGCAATAACTTTCATCCAGCAGCTTTTAATCTCTCCGACGGTATCAGCATAAGCGACCAACCAATTCAGAGGAACAGTAATAACCTTTTCCCAGATGGCTCCAAGACTGAGAACGGAACGGGCAGCGCCTTCTGTAGACTGGAAAATGGTGTTGTAACATTCGAGTGGAAAAGGAAACTAGACTTGAACAACTCGGTATACCAAGCAGAGCTTCTAGCTATCAGTGCTGCAATTAGATATGCGAACACATGTGAACAGGGGAAATTCTCCATACTCAGTGATTCGGCATCAAGTCTGGCGGCTATCGAAAGTCAAAACAGCCGGAGTCCTTTGGTATACCGAATTTAGAAACAGTTTCTGACAATGCCTATTTGGTAAACACCCACTTTTAAATGGGTTCCCGCTCACACAGGGACTCAAGGCAATGATGCCGCTGACCTTCTGGCCAAGCAGGCAATCAACTGCACGGATATATTAGAAAGACGAACTAAACTTCCTTGGTCTCATATTAAGCAAACAACTTTGACAAGTCTGCGACAAAATTTGCAAAGTAGATGGACATTTAGCTTACTGCCAAAAGTTAACATAGCAATAAAGACCCACTGTGCTAGCCTAACACAGTTCTTGACAGGTTATGGACTATTCCCAGTATACCTGAACAGATTTAGACTTAGAGATACTCCTTTCTGCGAATGCGGAGAGGAAGGCGACACGGACCATTATTACTTCCATTGTGTACATACAAGAATCTGGCACTTGAAGAAACCAGCGGACTGTTCCTGGGCAATGTGGACGTCTAACACATTCAAAAACAGAGTAGCCCTTGATAAAACAGAGAAAATCTCAAGACACTGCCTAAGCAGAAACATCCGTGAATAGTATTATGTTTCAAATGTTCAGAACTTAAAGCAAATAACGCTTAGTGCCTGCAGTTATCAATATGTAAAAACTGTTATTAATATGTAATATTCAACCTTGTTACTTTGGAGTCTTCCCCGCCGTGATGGTATCTAATTCCGTTTGGTTCATGTCCGTGGTCAGAAGCCATCATATCATAGCGGTGCACTCACTCACTGAAGCTGTCTCCACCGTTCCAGCTGTGTCGCTGATTGTTCCCGCGAGTGTATAGTAGATCTTCGACGACTGTAAAACGTGACTTCGGAGCTATCCTGATTAAATATTGGCTAAATAAAGTATGTTTCGATACTTCATCAAGTGTCGTCGTTATTCACTCCAAATCCGCACGAACTTGTAACGAATGTAATAAAGAAAAAAAAAAAAAAAAAAGAAAAAAAAAAAATAACGTACCAAAATATTTTTGTGTGCCTTTAGTAAATTACATTTGATTTAGTTATTAATAAAATAATAAAACAAATTTGGTGAAGAGTCTTAAATGAGAAATTACAGAAGTTTATAACTAACTAGCAATATACCCATTTTTTGCACGGGAGGGGAAAAAAAAGAAAGAAAGCTATTTCATTATGAAATAATAAGTATTAAAAAAGTTCATGAAATAACTATGATAAAAATTCAAAATTTGAAAAAGAAGATAAACTCTTCGCATAGCAATGATGGTTTGGTTTGGTTTATTGAGATTACGGCAAAGCACACTAGGGCTATCTGCCTAAAGGAAGGGATGCCTTCGTCGAGGACTTTCCAAGGGAAACTGGCTCGTATACACGTTACGCATGGAGAAAACCACGAAAACGCCCATGCAGCCAGCCCGTTTGCAGGATTCGAACTACGGAACGAACTACCTGTGTTCAGCGACTTTACCGCTCGACCGCTGGTGGGCGCATAGCAATGAAATCTATGTTGTTATGTCGCACAGCAATGGGATTCTTTCTGAAATGTCGTTTAATTTGTTTTCCTTTGATTAATAAATCTGAAATGTTGAAAATTCCTATTTTGAAAGTTATGTCAAAAGAACATAAAATAAAATTTTTTATGCTATCTTAAAATCTAATTACTACTTCTATAATAATTTTTTCCGACCTTAATTTCGTTGTTAACTTAATAAGATATATTTACTGTAAAATGGCACTAGAAGAGTATGCTACGTGTCGTAGTTAATAAAATTCTTAACACAAATTTATATTATTTTTTGTTATGAGCTGAAATGCCCAGGCGCAGTAAGATAGCTTCCCAGCAAGGCGAGATTAGGATATCCATAAAATGACAAGGAGAGACAGGGTAGCCAGATTCGGCGAGAAATTGCCCATTTGGCGATATGCCATAGACGGATGGAGAACCTTCTAGAACGAATTCTAATCGGTTTGACCCAGAATGTTCTGGAAGGAAGCCCAAAAGCTATATAAACCCTGCCTGTACGCGGAGTAGCAGTCGATCGCAAGTCTATCAAGTGTCTCGTAGTCTATTGAGTTTTATCGTCAGTCAACTGTCGTGTCGAGCTGGTGCATCGAAAGTGTGCATCGTTGAGACTATAGTAAAGCTCATCGCTTGTAGCGTGGAGAGTCTCGAGAGTATGTTGAGTTCTGAGAACGACCGAACCAAGTCGCAAAAATCATGTTAACTTGTGATACGAAAAGCTAAATTTTTGTTTGGTTAGGCTAAATTTTTGTTTTCTCTCCAAATAAAAATTTAAAATTACACCAAGAAAAAAAAATGAGATTAGCAAGACGACTGAATTCGACTATTTCAATTAAGCCCAAACACATGTATGCTATCTTTTTAATAAGGAATGCCAGCCAATCATGAACTCACAATTTTTCTTAAAAAATATATACGAGTGCACTAATCAAGAAATATGTAATAGTAAAAGAATTAACTGCTAATATTCTTTTGAAAATAGGAAGAAAAAATTGCAAACATGGAATATTTTATCGCCGAAGGTGAACATTCTGACGAATTTGGTCGCCAACAGCGAACTAAATTTTAAAATGTAGTTAAATTTCTAAAACAGCGCTGCATCACCACATGCAGTTAGAATTGTATTTTCTCTGCTTCCAAAAGTGGCTGAAAGATTAAGACCGCTGAATACTGGAATTTCGACCTAGATTCAATTGAAGAAGAGCGGGCTGGCTACATGATCGATTTTCGTGGTTTTACCCATGTGTAACGTTGAATGCGAAACAGTTAAGCTTAGAGGATCTTCCAAGAAGGCATTCCTTCCCTTAGCCAGATATTCTTCAAGTGCTTTACCGTTTTCCAATAACCTAAACTATTCACACTGAGATGCCAGTTAAATTTGTTTTAACATTACCCTCTTTTTAAATGAGAAAAAAGGCCTTTGTAGCTATTTTCAGTAATTCAATTTCAGATTTTCCACTAATTCAGAAGATCATTTACAATAATTAAGAAGTATTGTCGAACGTGCGATCTTAATTTTTCAATAAAACTGCAGACTGCACTTTCATGAACTTACCGTCCAGCCGGTTTAGTGGTTAGTGACTCTGACTACCGTAGCAATGGTCACGGGCTCAAATTCCCCCTCGGAGAAGGCATGTTTGTAACTATCCGCCCCTTCATAGGAGGCAACGGTGGCCACCTATTAAGTGCTACCATAATGAAATGTTCACAACTTCCGGCCCTTGTTCGCAACTTCCTACCAACTTCAATAAATGTTCACAACTTTCTACTACTTGCAGCAGTGGCGCAAGGCTATTAAATAAAGCACCTGGGCATTAAAAAAAAAAAAACTTTCATGAACCTTAAACTGATTTGGGAAGAAGTGTAGTAGACATTTAGAAAGAACTCTTTGGATTTAAAGTAACTGCCGAATTCTTGGAAGTGAAACAAAAAATAAACAAAACATATTATTACCAAAGACAAATTTTCTGTCGGGCTTTGCCCAAGTTTGGGAATTCTTTTCTCTCGATAGCCTTGGATCAAGAAAATGATTTCAACAAGTTTGAAAGATCTCAACAATCTCAACAAGAAAATGATCTCAACAATTTTCCTTACGAAACCTTGCAATTTGTTCCTTAAAAATAATTAGAATAAAATTCTTTACGCTTTAACGTTACACTATATTATTTACTTTTATTAAATGCAAATTGCCGTCACTATTCTAAATATACTTTTTTACTTCCTTATCCGAAGTAAAAAGAAAGTATTGTAATCGCGAAAAACTTCAGGCATCATATTTCAACGAAAATATCCATTTTGACCGAAATCAAATGTAATTTAACGATATTTTTGCGTGACATCCATACGTAAGAACAGAATAAAGAACTCTTTTCCCCCCAAAATTATAAAACTAATTTAAAATGAATTCTGAAGAAAAATTTTCGTGGCGTCTGTGCGTACGTACGAATCTTGCATAACTCAAAAACGAGTGGAATCAAAACGTACAAATTTTGTATATAGCATTGTTATAACATGTAGATGTGCACCTCGTATTTTAGTTGCAATCCGTCTCCACCAAAAGTATATAAATATATGTATATATATAGATATCCATTCTCTTACTCGGCTCAGTAATCTCAGTTTCTTTACTCTTATATGTTTGTAAATTGTGCAATTTTTGCTTTAAAAATGATTGAATTATGTTGTTGTTATCTTCCGGTTAAGGGTTTTATACCTTTAGTAAATCTGCATGCAATACGTTTAGAATTATTAACAATTTAAAAGTTGTTTAAGTGCCGCTAAGCCTAATTATTTTTGCAATTGTGGCAATCTTTGCTTACATTTGGAATAGTATAATAGTAGATTTGCTGCCAATCTAGATAAAGTAAGCTTTGCAATAACAAAGATAACGCCTTCTTTTATTACTGCGAATTAAATCATGCTTAATCCATTCTGGAATTTTTTCGAGGAAATAAGTGTTTAAGATATACTTCATAATTTTCAATACAGATATTTTGAGTTATGTATTTTTGCCTTGTCGCGAAGTGAAAACTGAATTAATTGAATAAGAAGTATTGAATCGCCTGTGAAAAACTGTTTCTTTTGTTGTTGTTGTTTGCTTAATTTCTTTTATACATCGTTTTAGATTTATTATAGTATTTTAATATATCATGTGGCAAAGATTAGATAATTTTTAAGATGATATATCTTTTGTGCATTCTTAGTTGAAAAATGAATGAAATATAACGCTGTTAAGTGAATCTGAGCCAGAGTGTCGCTATGGTCAACAAATATAGTGAATTTTAAAGAGTGCATTCATTCTGTTGTGGTTTATGCACTATCGACGAAATAAATTTAATTCAATCCAATAAGTTTAAATGAAATGCAAGAAAAAATGCATATAATTTAATATTCCGTACAAGGAAGTCATGTGGTGTACACAGAAGATTTTTTTGTTTAATGTGTGAAAAAAATGCGTATAATTTAATATTTTTAATATTCCGTACAGGGAAGTCATGTGCTGTACACATCTTTTTTTTATTTGTCTACAGGTAACTTTATTTTAACTTGTTGTCAAGTTGATTGCCGAAGTCTAAAAATTAAGGAGACGGTAAAATAGACTGCTAAGACGGTAAAATAGACTGTTAAGTCTATACTATGCTTTTTTTGGAAGTAAAAATATACACAATGTGGTCAGCATATAGTTCCAAAATTACATAGCAGCAAGCTTTTGAAATCAACAGTCTTAACGCAAGAAGATTGTTAACTGGAAAATCCTTTTTTTTTTTTTTTTTTTTTTTTTTAATTTAAATGAATATGTATGTTTAAGTGAAATTATGGTGGACGAAGTAAAAGAAAAAAAGATTTCCTCATCCCTTTTTTAAAATTAATTACATAACATATCGGAAGACGAATTCACAGATATTTCACCAAAGAATAAATCAAGCTTAATAATTTTGAAATAAAGTCTTATAATAATAAAAAATAACTAGTATATATGACGTTATGTTCACGTGAAATGCTTCGAAACTCTTCCAGGTGCAGGTGAAATGGTTCTAAGCCACATTATGAAGGAAAGAAACTTCTCTACTGGACAAAAGTCATAACGGTGCAATATCTGAGCCAAAATTACAGAAAATCCCAAATTAATATTTTTTATCATTCTTTTTTAAAAGAGGGGTAAGAATTTGCTTCATAATCAGCAACATTTAAAAGTTTTATAACAGACTAGACTTATTATTAGTCTAGCTGGTTATCATAAAACCAGAAAATACATAATAAGTTTTAATGAGTTAGCGTAATATGCCGAGTGTATGTGTTCAACATTTGGTGGCTCTAAGTGCCATTGTTTTCGCACATTGCGAGGAACATATGTACACTGCGAAAAAAGCCACTTCTATATCTCCCGTTCTACTAGGCCGATTGGTGAAATGCAAATTTCGTTTTCCATGTCTCGAAAGCGCGACTTAGGATATATATTAGATTTATATATACCATTGTTCCAACATAGGTATTTTGACGCAAAATCGAAGGTTTTCTGAAATACCATGCAATGTTTTTTCCATATTTCGATTTTACGACTCAAATTATGCCTAAATATTAAATTTTGTAATTTGGTGCGAAATTTATTGAGACATTTAAAAATTTATCTTGGCCCATTTTTTTTTGTTTGTATCAAGAATAATTCACTTTTCAATTTGGCGAACTTCTTAATTTATAGCAACCTATTTCCCTTTCTTTTTTACTTCCTTGTACGAAGTAAAAAGGAAGTATTGTAAACGCGAAAAGTTTCAGGCAGCATATTTCAACGAAAATATCCATTTTGACCGCTATTGAATGCAATTTAACGATGTTTTTGCGTGATATCTGTACGTAAGGACAGAATAAAATACTCTTTTCCTTCAAAAGAATTATAAAACTGCTTTAAAATTAATTCTGAAGATAATTTTTCGTGGCGTCTGTACGAACGTATGTACGTACGTGCGTACGTACGTATCTCGCATAACTCAAAAACGAGTAGCCTCTGAACGTTGAAATTTTGTATATAGGACTGCTATAACATGTAGATGTGCACCTCGTATTTTGGTTGCAATCGGCCGCACCAAACGTATATAAATATATTTATATATATATCCACTCTGTTACCCGGCTCAGTGATCTCAGTTTCTTTACTCTTATATGTTTGTAAATTGTACATTTTTTTGCTTTAAAAATGATTGTATTATGTTGTTTTTATCCTCCGGTTAAGGTTTTTATGCCTTTAGTAAATCTGTGTGAAATATTTTTAGAATTATCAACAATTTTAAAGTTGTCTAAGTGCCGCTAAGCCTTTTTTTAATGGCGGCCATTGATGTTTACGTTTGAAACAGGAGACTAGTGGATTTGTTGCCAATCTAGAGAAACTTAGTTTCGCAACAACAAAGATAACGCTTTCATTTATTATTGCCAATTAAATCATGCTTAATTCTTTCTGGAATTTCTCTCCTTGCCAAGAAGAAGTTCATGGGCTTGTTCTAATGTTAGCGCCAGGCAAGTAAATTAAGTCACAACAACAACAGCTGCAAACAAAAATCTTAAAACTGAGCTAATAAACTCTTTCTCTAGATAGCCTTTAAACAAAACTTCAAAGCTGTTTCTCTTTTCAGAACAGAAACAACTTTTCATATTATCTTCAGAACATTTTAATTCTTTGTTTCGAATTAGCAATAATTTCATTGAAATGTAACACTTCGCTCGAACTCAAGTTGTAATATTAGAGATTAATTCGAATATCTTCACACGATTATTTTTTAACAAGTTTTCTTATCACTGATAGTGTGGACACAGGTCATGCAGTACATTCTTTAGGCCTTTGCTTGTCTTCAATAACTACTGCGACTGTTGATGTATTAATCTCTTATGCAAAGAGGTGCGAAGATTCAGAGCATGCTTGATGTGCAATGCACATGTCTTATGAGCATGCTGATGAGCAGTGCGATGTTTGCACATGCTTTGAAAGAGCAAACACATGCAATGATTTAGTACATGATGGATTTCTGGTGAAATAGAATTTGTTAATTACTCAAATTTTTTCTAAAGTCACTTAGTTCTAAGAAAAATTAATTGGACAAAAAAGTGCAGAAAAGAAAATTTTAAAGTTAAAAAATTTATTTCAGAGGCAAAAAAATATTATAGGAACTTCCGCATAATTTACTATTATTTTCCATCGCATTCAGGATGAAATACTTCTGTCACATATTTCCTTAAATAATCTATTTTTATTGGGAGAAGGAAATGAACGAAGGTTTCACTTAAATATAATAAATATAGAATATCTTTCCTTTTGAAATATGTTAGGACTCTCTGTCTGAGTTCGCGATGAACTCTTCTGCTTGAAATTTGATCAACTTGACTGTTTTAAATTACCTCTCATTTGTATTTTATACTTTTACGTTTCTAACACAGAATTCGTGTCATTTTTCAACTGTCCTTTTCTGACAGCTCGATTGTTCGTCCTCGCATCTATGCATTTTTCTTTTTGATATGTCCAAGGGACTTTTTTTATGTGGGGCAATAAATTTGCCTATTTTACCCTTATGTTATCCATTATTAAGATGATTACGACTATTATGATTATTCATGATTTCGTTCGTTTTTACAGCTTACTTTTGAATTTACTCTCATCTATGACGAAAAGTTTAAATTTTTTAAGAGCGAAGATAAATATAAAATGACGGATAACACATTCTAACATAGTTTAAAATTTTTGAAACCTTACATATTTATTATAAATTCAAGCGATTTTATTTCATTTATTGTTTATAAGCATTTTGCGCATTTAGAACTGCAGGTATATTGATTATAAATTAATTAGTAATAATAAAGTTACAATAATTTTAGGTAGCTCCCACTAAAAGGTATTTTATGTTAATTAATCGATTTCTATGATTTGGATCTCTACTATTGCTTCTCTTTTCTGTTAGCACTAATCAAAATGCAAATAAGATTAAAGAATATTTACAGTGAAGGTTTTGAATAGTATATATACAAAACTTTTGGCAACAACACTTGCTTTATTTCCTACCGTTGCTTTGCCAACGCCAACTTTCCAGAGCTAGGTAATCACTAGCCGACTTTAAATCATGCTATTAAAATTCAGCCCGCTTAGTTAGGCCAGTGTTGTCTCGGTTGACGATAATTTTAATTTGTAAATTCAAATTTACGCTATTTTACTACCCTCAAAAGGCGGTAATTTGACGTACCAAGTGGTGTCTTCTGTTTAAATTCAAGTTTCATTAAAAACTTTCAGTTTTGAATTTTAAATATTCAAAAACGTAATAGATATTACACACGAAGTTAATTTTTACAGTAAAAATTCAATAATTACCTTCGATATAAAAATAATTCAGAAGTATTTTTTAAATATTATTATTTTAAAAAAGTTATATACTTTTTTAAACACAAAGTAATATAAAATTATAGGAAGATGACTTAAATTTGTAAAAGGTTATGCAATACCATATTAGGTCGCGGAAAAATGCTGATTTCAGTAGCATTTAATATCGGAGAATATCGGAACTTCTTGGCTGTTAAGCGTCATTACTGATTTCAGCTCAACGTAATAGCTTCCATAGTTACTTCTGGGCAAGTTTATCCAGAAATCGTACTGAAGTACTTACACACAGAAAGGAAACAAAGTGGAAGCATTTGATGCTCTTATTTGTGTCAATGTAGATACAGCTTACCAATTACCTTAGAACAACGCAGATACAGCTTACCAAAATGATGGTCTATTACGCCTAGAAACGCTAATGACAGTTTTTAATCATGTTCGGCACGAACATTTTTCATGATGACATAACAAATGATGATTTACTTTATATCGTGAGAACTCATTTACGTTCGCAAGTAAGATAAATAACCTAAAATTTGTATTAAATTGATCTATAGCGTTTGCCCAGTGTAGAATAGATATAAATATAGTAATACTAATATAGAAGTGTACAATTAATTAAAAAGAAGTGTTAATTTACGCATAAAGTGAGCTAAAGCTTTTTATAAAATTATCTATGTTAATGCCTAGCTTTTTGCATAATGATTTTGTTTTAAAATAGAGTCTATGACGTTTTTTCCTATGCTACAGATTTCATAATATCTATACAAAAGAACTGTTAGTGCTATTGTTTCATTTAACTAAAAACACTCTGTTAATAATTTTATTCGATTTTTATAGGAAAACCACAACAGGGCTATTCCTTCACTTTATTTTCACTTAATATATACGGTCTGCTTTGATTCCGTGCAATGTGTATCAGCAATAGTACAAAAAGAAGACTTTAGAATAAATTTTCGATTTGTCTCCTGATGATCTGGGAGTATAAAGGAATTAAAATAATTATTAACGTCAGTAGTTTTATGATTAAATCCGCCTGAAAAATGCAAACGGATTTTTTTACTGTAGAGAAAAATCTTTTATCGGTTATAGTGTAGAATTGGGTTCTCCTTCGATTAGCGACATTTATTTTTTTAAATTTTGGCGATGAAACCTCACTTCTGGTTACCATGATAGTTTTAACTTTGTTTTAGCTTTCTGATTTTATTTGAGTGAAAACAGATCGATGTGTACATGGATAGAGAGTTTGTGCAATTCTTTGACTTCTTATTTTGGTTTTGTGTAGCGGCCATCTTGAAATTGTGCCTTCCTGGCGCCGATCTTGGCGTCGGAAAAGAATCGCCAAAAAATAAGGGGCACCCAATTGTAAACTTTTACCCTGTTGGCTATTTATTAGAGATGGATATATTGATATAAAAGAATCGTAAATTAAGATATTGTAAGCAATTATTTTAATGAAATATTTAAGATAAAAAAGACAGTATAAGCAAAAGTATCACGAATATAGATAGCTCCATTGTAAGCATTTAAGGAACTCTGAGAAAATTTTACGACCATGAAGCAGCAAGCAGAATAACGTTTTTCTGAGCAATAAAAAAATATTCACTTAAAGCATTTCTTCTGTTTTCAAGCATAAGGAAAACACTTATCGATTCATTATTCAACATTCTGAATGCCTAACAATAGATCTTAGATTACAATGGTATTTCCATGATCAGGACTAAATGCAATCTTAGCCTTTTCAGAGAATAAAGAAAATGAAGCAGTAGTCTGTCTTTTTCTTGTCATTCAAATACGTATTTTTTGTATTTTAAGTGACCGATTGGGAATTCTTCCTACTTTATTGAAACAAAGAATATGCTGATAAACAGAACAAAGTAGATATATTTTATAACAAGTATTTCAATAAGAAATTCTTATTTTTTTTTCTTTACATCTGAAATCGATGAGTCACGAAAATTGTGCTTGCAGCCTATAAGTAATTTTTAAAAACTTGCATACGATAGGTAATTTTTGCATTGTTATTTGAATACAGTGTTTAATATTTAATTTTATGTCACACTTTTTATTATTACATTTTCTTTTTAAAAGATTGCGTATTATTCAAAATTAATGGTTTTTATTATAAAGACATTAGATGCCAATTATTGAAGTATGGGATATTAATATGCGCAAAGAAAGGTGTAACTGAATTATTATATCATGGTAATTTAAAATAAACAATTTATTATATTTACTTTCAGTAAAACCAAACATTAATTATTAGAAACATAAATTTAAAATAAGGAATTATTTAATATTAAGTTACAGTACAACAAATTATTGTTATTTTGAATAGAAAACACTAAATTACACGTAATACGAAATTTAAGAATAGATTGTGACGTCATAAGTTTCACATATTGATGACGTCACTAAGCTCCGCCTTCTCAATTTTGCTTACATTTCGAACTTTAAGTCTATGCCTGCGAAAATGCGGTTTCCGTGCCAAAAAGTTTTATCGATAACCTTTCGCCAATGTGGTATGTCTGGCACATCTGTTCTCATTTTATTTGCTTCATGGATATGAGACACGCCATCCTCACGAGCTGCACATTTTAGCTTCATAGATGACAAGCTACGCGAAGATCAATTTGATCAGGGATATTTTTGGCCAGGGCTTGAAGATGCAAATGATGTGTATCAAACACATCTGGCGACAAACGCATATTTGTTTTCCATCGCAGATCCCATTCGTTTAAGATAGGAGATCTCGTATTAAACGACACCCTGAAACGAGGAGAACACAAATTCTGTCCAAAATTTAAAGGACCATTTTGCTATTTTCGTCTAGTCGGGGCCGTATGCTAAGAGATCAAGTCTATTACACCACAGAAAATGTTTTTGAAAGCCAAACATGCAACATCTTCATCCTTACTTCAAGCAAGAAACGACACTCAACGAAGAAGATGAGAGCTCGGAGGAAGACTCTTCAAATTAAAATGAATCCTAGCATTCTGGCTGTCTAAATTTCATTTTGAGCGGGGCTAAATGTAAGGCTCACGTTCGTGTTTTGCATCACGAGAAGCCAAAAAAGAAACTTTATCTTGAATATGTGTAGCAACAGCAGTCTGTAGATCGTTTTACTGCCAGAAAAAGAATAAAATGTTGTCGGCACATATAGTCTTCATGTGCGTTTTAGTCAACTTCATCTCCCAATTCCATTGTTATTTTAGATTTCATTTTCCTTTATATAGCTATAACGATGTTTACCATCGTGAACAACATTCGAGAAAAAATGAGTAAGGTTAAACCATTCCATGTCAATGGTTTTGTCCAGCTTATCATCAGCTTATATTTTTGAATTTTGTTTTAATATTTTACTTTAAATATATACAATTATTCAATTCTATTCTAATTCTGCAGTCACATCCTATAAAGCTGTTTTCAACTCGCTGTCAAAAGAAACTTTTTCGAGAAATTTGTTTCCAGGAATATACAGCTATGCTATCTTTACTCGAGATCTTAACTCAGCTACCAAGTACAAAACTTTTATCGTTCACACTGGTGCTGTGAGGTAAAACATTTCTCTGATTACATGATCTATTTGGGAAACGCACCTTCGAACGCATTTTTCCCCTTCATGTAAAATATTGCAAATACATATGAGAAACGCAACAATGAAAGCTATTTCCCACCTCCCCGAAGTTACAGATAGAAAACTGCCGTTCAAACTAGCTCTGAGAGGAGTACGTTTCGAGGAAAAATTGCCCATTGTGTTTCATATTTATAGTCTGATTCAGCTGTATATTTTACTAAGAACTAAAATTATGAAACAAAAATTTCTTAGTGTGGGAAATAAATCTCTTAGAAATACGTATTACGAAGGAATACCATGTTTACATCAGAGTAAAAGAATATTCTGAATATGGGCGATTAAACACAAATTGCAAGAGTTTCTCGCCTCTAGATCGAGTAAAATGAATATTTGCATTTTCAAATCTGCTCAAAATGGTTGTGAAAATAAAAATCGGAAATCTTGGAGGATATTTACAAATGGATAAATGAGTCGCTTATTCTTACCTTAAATCAACTGTGCTTTCAGATTTTATGAATTAAGAAATTCTGTATATGTGCAAGTAAGCGAATATTATTCTGAAATGAATAATAATTTGATAGTGGCTTTCTTAAATAGGTGAACAATATTAAAAGAAACAGTTACAAAAATTCATATAACTGGAATGATTTTGAGGCTAAGAAGATGGTACGCGTTTTATTACGTCTGAACATATCTCTAAAATGCAGAATTGCCCATTTTTGCCAAAAATAAATTTAAATAAGAACGTAGAAAATTTGATATAAAATGGGAAGTGAAAAGTCTGTGTTATGTATTAATTGTTATTATTTTCAAGCTAAAGTTTTGCTTACTTAATTCAGTTTTGATTAGTAATTGAAGTTATTAATTTTTGCTTTAATTGTTTAAAGTTGGTTGTAAGTTTAAACTGTAACTTTTGTAAACTTTAAATTTAGGTCTGGTTGCTTTAAAAGTTATCTTATGTTGATGTTGTTTAATTTTAAATTTGAGTTTAGGGACTTAAGTTTACTTAGTTTTTGTACTTTTGTTTTGATCCTTAAGGTTGTTTACTTTAATTATTTTTAAAGTTTTGTTGCTGCACTTTTGGTGTGTTAATTTTTTTTAAAATTTAACGTAAGGTAACTTAATTTTTACCCCTCTTTCTATTAAAGTTATCTAATACATATTTTCTGACTGGTGGTAAGGTAAATCAATAGTAATTGAAACTCAATCTGGATAATGGGTGTGTATACTTAAATTGTTGCTGAAGAAACAATTTATATTGTGCTGACATTTTTTAATGAATTTAATTGTTATGTAACAGTTTAATTTGTAATGTCCTAAATTCGTTTGTGTTGAATAACTATTTACTGGTTCTGAAAATTTTCTCATCCCAACCGTCGGCTTGGAATTCATTCTCAGAATCCCTTATCAGGGGATTACTGCACCCCGAAATTCCTTCGCTCAAGCGTTGTTTACGAGAGGGGAAAAGTCGTTGGATAGGAAGATTGCAATGTTGGATTTGTGTCTTGAGCCGAGGCTAGTTCCGCCCTTTTTTCCATCTGCAGAGAGTTGTTGACCCAGCGGAGTGGCCTTGGAGGCCGAATGGTTGAACTGCGCTTGTTAACTCTTTCTGGTAATCGGGAAACCCCTTCCCGTGAAGAATTCTCTGCTTGGGTTGCCGTGCTTGGCATCCTCCTGATCACCTTCTTCGCCAAAGCTTTCAAAAAGCGCGTCAGCTATTAAAGTGGCTGCGCAGTGGATGACGACAGGCTGAGACGGAAAGCGAAAGCACGAAACTTCGGAGCGTAATCGTTACAGTACGTCTTTAGAAGTCGAAAAAATATTCCATACGAAGATGAGAAATATGGAATGGCTGCAGAGTATGAGAAGAAAGCAGAACCTTGGAAGAACCCCTGCGCCACTGAAGGTATAATTTTTCGCCGAATTTAGAATGTTGGGGGACCAGCTGCCCAGGAGTTTGCCTGAAGGGAATTGTAGAGTGGCGGAGTTCCAGACCGCCGCCTCTGCATCAGCATTTATCTATTAGTCTCTTAATTTTGTTCTTTTGTTTTACTGATTTTCCTTCCTGGTTTGGTATTCTACAACTGCAGTATGAAAAATGAGAATGCATGCATGTATCGGAGGGCCCTCTCCCATAAATTTTAGAATATTAAATCTTTATATGGCATGTTGCATTTTATTTTGATATGACGCCAAAAATGTTAACTTTGATGATCGCCACCACCCACATTAAACAAATTGTAACTGTAAACCTTCAATGCCTTCAAATAAATGTTAGTTTGATTTTACTTACCTTGTTTTGTAATTAATTTTAATTAATTCTTTTACACTGGACCAATATTCTATATTACTGGGTTTACATTGTTATTTTTTACACAACGCAACTTATCGATTGACTGGTTTCTTGAATGTAATTTACCATGTATTGATGTCATATAGCACTAAATAATCTGAGAATATTACTAATGTGGAGAATTTTCACACATTTACTAAATACATACATTAACGTGAATGTTCAGTTACAAAGTGATGATGTTTAGTAGTATACCTATTGTATATGACTTATGTTATAGTGTTCTATACTTAATAATATGTCATCTGTTACAACATTTTACTGATACAAGGGAGAAATTAATAAGATGTGTGATCAATTCTGTCTAAAATGTAGCAGTGTATATGAAGTTCCCAGGAGTTCCTACAGTAACAAAATCTATTCGCATTGAGTAGAGTCTTGAAACTCCGGAGAATGTTAGATGGGGGATGCGCAAGTCGACATCCTAATGCCGACAGATTTAAATCTGAGGATCTGTCAGATTTAAATCTGAGGAATATGCGGGCCACTCAATCCGCTTGATTACTTCTGCGAGTAATTATCCAGTCCTTAGTATATGTGAGAATAGTAACTTCTCAGATCACGCAGTTTGCCAGCATCACAAATTTTAATCGTAATCGCGGAACTGTTACGTGTGTATATAAGTACCGGTCAGAGTGGTTTCTTCCCTTCTGTGCCCGTGACCTTCCTACAGTCACTTGGCAATTAGCAATGCCCCAAGTTATGCGGTTTTGTGTTCTTGCATGTCGCGCTAATGGAGTTTCATTGTTCCTGATATTTTCACATGGGGTGTTTTCGTATTTTTGCTGTTGTTGCTGTTTTTGCTGTAGGTGTCCTTTTATAAGATCTCTTTAGGTTCAAGGTGTATCTGGATAATTGAGTTTCCGTAGCTGCTGCGAACTCCTTTGCGATCTGGGTTTACGTGAGTTGTTTATTTATTGAAGTAATCGGTGTTAAATAACGGTCCTGAGATTCTCTTCTGACATAATTTCGACTTTCACCTAGTTATCTGCAGTCCTCACTAATGTCTTTACATCATTTTCGAATTTTTGACATGACGCTTTTAGTTATTTTTAAATCTTCATAGACCTGTGTCTTTCTGTTTGTCCTGCTTTCCTTCTTCCAGCCACACACCATTTCTCCCATTTCATAAACAACATTTTCCGCCATTTACACTCTAATGTTTTATCCAGCTACGTATACAAACTTTGAAATCCGAATTTTAAACACCTTCTTGAACTCCTTTCTACACGTGTTGAAAATACGGATGCAAAAATCTGCAGATTTCTGTGTAGCAATATGAATTAGACTAAGTAATAACGCTGATCTGAGCTGCCAACCAACTACTTTGCGTTAGAATGTATTTAATATAATTAATATAAACAACTCTTAAATAGTTGTGACTGTAATGTTTTCCACTAGTATGATTGATAAAAATCATAGTGAATGTAGCTGTAAAATGAAATATGGAAGAAAGAAAACTGAGTGTCTTATATATTCCAATCCTTATTGAACTGAATGCAAATAATAATGTTAAGATAAAAGTATATGATAGAACTAAAATGAAAGTGTTCAAATAATATTTAAGAAAATGAACTTATGATTGACTGTACAAGACATTGAACATTTCCTAGGCTTTCATCTGCAGGAATGCTCCTCACTTCTTCTGTCGCTGAACTGCCAGTTTGCAGTTATTATTTTTTATCAGCCGATTCGGCCCACTCCAGCAGCATCCATTCAGTTAGCGTGTAATACTCATTCAGCTAAATTAATTTAATAGCTTAAGGTATATATTATAGAAACACCGATTAATTCTTTAAATTGCATATTCAGCACGATTCAGTGTAAGTAGATACTTGCTGTATGTAGTAAAACAGACAGAGAAAAGGTTTCAAATAAAAATATTTTTTCACTTATTAGTTGCAAATAACACTTTTTCGAGCAAAGGTAGCAAACGAGCAAGGTTTTCCTGGATAGAACTAAATGATATAATGAGAAAAATTTTGCCCTTAATTCCCACGTGTTTCTCAAATTACAAAGGTATTTCCAAGAACACTTAATAGAGCATTTTATTGTAAAAAAGTAGTTTATATGTATGTATTGTTACATTCTACAGGTTAATGGGTTTGGAGTGATTCATGACAATACTTAATGAAGAAAACACAATTTATTCGTTAGTATTACCCAGGACAGCTCCAAAGACAAGTTAGAGTCGTCGAAAAATTACGACAGAGACGCTGAAACAATCAGCAACACAGCCTTCAGGCTATCAGGTTGTAACGGTGAAGACAGCTTTATAGCAAAAACACTAAAGTACAGCTCCCGACACGGTTGATCGCTCTCGAGCTAATCTTTGAACTCAAGACACTACTACTAAACTGATATTACTACTTCAAGATACTCCGTGTACAGGCAGGGTATATACAGCTTTTGACCTGCTTTCGAGAACATTCTCGGGCACACTGACACACTGATAAGAATTCGTTCTAGAATTTTCCCGCTCCGTCTATGGCACATCACCAATTGTGAAGCCAAATGTCGACAAATGCGCGATTTCGCGCCAATTCTGGCAACCCTGCTTTTCCGTGTCACTTTTTGGCTACCCTAACCCCGATTTGCGGGAAAGCTATCTTACCGAAGTTGGACATTTCGTAACAATATATATATATATATATATATATATATGTATATATATAAGGTAATTTTCTCGCTATTAATAAACTAGTTTTTATTGTTAGTAATATTTCATTTATATGCGATGATTAATAAATTTTAACTATTTACACATGATTCATTTACAGTTAGAATCCTAAGCCTTTTCCTAATTTTCTATTCCATTACTTTCCAGTTAAAAGACAAAATGTAATTTACCTTACCAGTTATATTTTGTCTCAGAAGACTCCTTATGAGTTTTTATTTTTAGAAAAACACATTTCTAGATTAAAAAAAAAAAAAAAAAAAAAAAAAACTCATTTCCCTTGCACCACAATTGAATTACATTAACCACAACATTTTCATAAAATTTATTTGTGATGCAAAAAATGAATACTTTATTTTGAGCGAGGTAAAATATCTAATTTGAAGCTTAAGTTCAGTATCAGGTAGTAAGGATTCGTTTTGTTGCCTACTGTAATCGTTTTTCCTTAATATTTTTAATTTTGTGATACCAAATTTAAGGAATGAAATCAGCTTTTTTCAGTTAGATTGAGATATTTATTCATAACTAAAATGGTTTTAATTTTTACTGCGAAGCTATCAAGGCCTAAAGTACGTCCGAACGTAATAATAGCTTAAGAGAAAGTACCCTAAAAAGGCGGTCGCGTGCTTAGCTAGAATCACTGGTTCTCTCTGACTAAGATAGTAGATCTTCACGGTTAAATACTACTCCTTAAATTTGCATTCAAACGTAGTTCTAGAACTACGTTCTGGCAGAGAGTTGCAAGTTGAAATTAAGAAGCGATAGGAAAGGAACCTTAACTCCAAATTTAACTGTTAGGAAAATCAACATAATCTTTACAACCCTTAATGCCGCGCTTAAAATATGTATTTAATACAAAAACTGATAGTAACAGAAAAAGGAGCTGCTAAATGATGAATCCCTTTGGTGTTGCCAGAACACTAAAATGTAAACATTCGCTTATTCAGGTTATGAATATTCAGACGAGGTCTATTAATGGCAATGAATTAAACAGCTTTGATTTATGCTTAATTAAATCTATTGTTAATGAGCATGAATAATCTTTGCAAAGATTTAAAGTTGATTTATTCCATTAGCAAATTTCGATGCTTAAAGTGTAATGAATTTGCAGTAAGGATAAGCCAGAATTTCATAAACTCTTTGAAAAATGTATTCAAAGTTTGGACTAATTCTTAAAATTTAATCACAAAAGTGAATGAACTAAGTATGTATAAGACACCTTAATAAATTTTAATAATTTAAGTTTCAGACATTTAGAAAGTAGCGCACATTGGCTAATGCAAATGCTTTTTAGACAGCAATTTGTTATCCCGAAGTTTCTGAATATTTAAATAATTAATGATATGAAATAAAACTTAAAAGCAATAATGATGCTATAATTTTGAGATTAAATTTATTAGACAACTGCTTTATTATTCAGAATTTTTTAGTAATACAGAAGTTTCACTCTTATTACACAGGTGAGGGACCACAGAAGCTCCACCAGTGGTAGAGTGGTTAAAACCAATTCGAACCGATCCCAGGCAAACAGGCTTACTATATGATTAATTTTCGTGGTTTTGCAAATGTATAAAGCGAATATGAGTAAGTTTCCGTTAGTCCTTCACGAATGCGTCCTTTCTAGGCAGATAGCACTGAAGCGCTTTAATTAATAACTAGACACCACAGCAGTGCCAGAAATCTGAAATAGTCAAAATATGAAGCCAATCCTGATTTCGGCTTAAAAATGCATCAACTCGCATCGGAAAACATTAAAGTATAATATATCATTACTAATGTTACATACATTATGCTTTAATAAAAGAAAGTACTCTATTGCATACAAAAATGCAGTAAAGGTTTAGTGTCATTAGGTTATTTTATAGCAGGAGACATGAAAAATGAGCAATGCCCTCGCCGGGACTCGAACCTGGACCTCCTGAATACGCGCCTACTGTGCTACTGTTACACCACAAAGACATGCAGAAAAGAGGTAGAAAATACTGTAAGGATTTTAAGTTTTACTAACGTTTATTTTATTTTAAAACTTTACTGTTCTCTCTTGTTTTTCCACTTACGGCCAGAATAAATGTGGTTAGGTTTAGCTAATTGAGCTTGAAAACTGTTAAGTATTTAAGTTGTGGGTTTTAGCCAAGAAAGAGTTAGAGAGAGAGAGACTTCTCTCTACCTCACGCGCGCTTTTCAGTCAGTTGCTGTCCACCTTTAAGGCCAGAATTTAGTTCTCTTGATACTGAAGACGTATTGTAGTTTACCCGCATTCTGAGTACTACAAACGTAAAGATTAAAAGGCCAATCTTCACGATAATAGTCTTTGTAAAATATTTGAGTTTATCTCGTATTTAATTTAATTAGATTTAGTTCTTATTTTTACGTTTCAGACCATAAGTACTGGTGTTTGTATCCTGAAGCGCGGGAACGTCTGTAAATTGTGTGGAGAATATTAAACCCTTCCCATTTGTGTCATCTTCTATACTTGCAACGAACATAGTTTAAAGTAAACTCCCTGTTCTCACTCAGGAGTCCAGTATGTTTCTGAAAGCAATTAGAAGAAACAGTAATCCTGATAATACCTTATAAGTTTCAAGGATAATTGTATGGTTAAACCTAATGGCTACTAAATTACGCTTGTTTATCTTATTCTCAAGCATTATTACTAAATAGATATGCAATTAAACTTCACCAATAACGCAATTAGAGATTAATCTTCTGTAAAAGTTTACTTACACTACGCCTTATAAAACAAGTAAAAATGAAAACATGTATAACGCAAACATGTATAACGCAAAACATGTATAACTAAAATGCAAAATCTAATTGTCACCACAGTACAGTTCGACACTCTTTTAAATAATAACTTTTGGAACATTAAAAACAATCAGACGACTTTTCATCTTGTCTTAACTTCTAAGTAGAATAACATAAACAAATCACGAAGAGAATCTCCGCAGTTTGAGGAAATTCAGAACAAATTTTCAGATAAAATTAAAATATAAATGCAAACGCACGAAGCAATTATGACTACTAAAGCCGAATTACTAAATTCCTTTGCAGAGAGAAAATAAAAAGGTGACGGTATGCAATAGCAGTCAAAGGATGGCGAACTTGAACTCAAGAATTCTGCATTTAAATACATGAAATAATTTGCATCCTAATGCATTAACTAATTTGAAAACTAATTTGAATTAAAGTAAACGTAAAAATAAGACTTTTTTAAATTAAAATTTTAGATGAAGTAATAAGATAACTGATTAATTAGCATATTAATTAGCATATAGAATCCCAGAATAGGGATTCTAACCCTATCCTCTAACAATAAAACATTCAATCACCCAATCCGTAGTTTGGTTAGGTGGAAGGGTCTTTTTACACTAAATAATTGCACCAAGTAGTTTTCACAGTACTGTATCCAAGTTATAATTACCTCTTTGTTTAAATTTCTAATTTGCATTCCGGTTAAGACTGATGGAAGAAACAGAAAGAACAAAACAGAACTAACATAAAATTAACATGCTTGACTCAAATTCAAATTTACAAAATTTTACTAAATTTTCTGAAAACGTGGATTACGATTCGAATATATTATTTCTGGTTTTAAATGAAAAGGTTTAAAAGAGCAAATCACAGGAAAATGAGGAACGTCTCAAAATTAAATGTATAGAAAGATTTTAGGTAAGGAATTTTAAAAACCGGCAGAACAATTCTGTTTATTGGAATCGCATAATTACATAAACTGACATTAATTTTCTTCTTTTTAACTGATGCAAAATATGTCATTATCAAAACTGAAAGGAAAATGGATAAATTGGTATTTTCGAAGCGTAGTTTTATTCGAACTTTAAGTAAATAAAGGGAAAACTATTTCAGGTTAGGTTCTATTCAAATCAGCTTGAGAAGTTTCATCTGAGAAAACCAAATACTTACAAAATAAACGAACTAGAAATGGTCACGGAACTATCACAGCCATCACACATTCGCTGTACGTGTTTCATTTCTGTTTTCATTACAGAACCTCCCTTTTGAGGGTAGCGAATAGGCTAGCTTGTAGGATTTTCATTAGAAGAATCTTCTCTGATAGAAGTTAAGGAAAGTTTTCTAGTAAACAAGCTCTGGTCAAACAACGTAACTAAATCAAACATGATGTCTCTTAATTTTATTAACCCACTTCTGTCGAAAAGAGCAAGGATGAGCTTGTAATTTAATCACCAATTTATAAACCTACAGATTCTCTACAAGATTCCTTGATAAACTCTTGGAATTATGTGCTTGTAAGTTGTGTATAAGGAAGATAAACACATATCGAGCTAATGTAAAGATCAGAAAAATATTGCTACGATAAGCAAAATTATCTATAATTATGTATGAAAATGTTTCATTATAAAATTTATTATGTAAATTATATAATTTATTATGCAAAACGAAAAAATGTGCTTAATAAATTTCAGAAACAAATTGTTAAATATAATATTGAAAAAAACAAAGTGTTGCAATGAAATGAGATCAATGAATGAGATATAGGTGCTTAGGATTATATACTTGAGTATTTTATCTAAATATTAATTTTGAAGCTTAGGTTAATTTATCAAGGCAAAGCAAGTCAATTTGCCTATGGAGTGGGATGCCTTCGTAGAGGACTTTTTTTAAGCAAACTGGCTCATATCCTCTTCACATATAGGAAACGTCCATGAAAACAAACCTTGCAGCCAGCCTGTTCACCGCGATTTCGATCCCAAGTCGAACTACCAGTGTTCAGCGATGTTACCGCTTGGCCTCTGATGGGGAAATTTGAAATTTTATTTTATGCGTCTTACTAGATCAATACATATAGTGTCTTTCAAAGGGATTAAACGACTAAATCCCTTTTAAATGGTTGGTCGTAGATTCATAACTTCAGTTTGAGAAATGGCCTATGAATGGCTAGTGAATGACGCCGCTGACTTTATAAGGTGTTTTCTCCCTCCTTTCTGCATGCCTTCGTGGCGTAACGGTAAGCAAACTCGGCGCATATTCGAGGTCCAGGTTCGAATTCCGAAGAAGCATTGCTCATTTTCACGTACTCCTGCTTTAAAATAACGTAATGACTCTACAACACTAGTAGTTCGACACTCTCGGTTTAGAGCTCTGGCGAGAGAGTTGGCTAATCTAATAGTTTTGTGGTCTTCGCTAAGTGTAACGTGAATACGAACTAGTTATCCTTAAAAGGTCCTCCACGAAAGCGCCCCTTTTTTAGTAAAGCGCCTTTACGTACTCTACTGTTTTGAAATAACCTAACTAATTTATGAAACTAATCAAATAAGGCAGTTTATTATATAAGAGTTTGGGTAATGCGACACTTTTTTTACATCAAGATGAATAAAAACACACAAAATTTAAATTTGAAAGAGCTGTCTGCGCAGGAAGTTTCATATAGTTAATCAATAAACTAATGAAAGAAAAGTCTTTTAAATACAAAACGGTACACGAAAATGATTTTCAAAGTTATAATCTACACATTTTCACCTAATAAAAATAAATAACAAAAGTTTCATTTAACTGACATATAAAAGTTTAATAATTTAAAACAAAAAATTCTGATTTTAACCTTTTTTTTAAATGAGAAAATTTGGTTTCAAGAAAAGCATTATAGAACATCATCAGCATTTCCTGCCAAATATGTCCATTCCCACCCTACGTCATCTTCCACCTGAAACACAATTTCCAGCTTTAGTCTAATTAGGAAAACGCATATTGCTTTGAGAGTTTAAGAATACAGAAAGGTTATTGGCACAAGCAAGCATATAGCATATTCTTGAAATGTATATATTCTTCATGACTCTATAAGGATTCGTTTAGTTTTACTAACCAGTTATATTATGTTGATGTTAATGTGCATTACTGTCTTTCTCCATTCCCGCTTTCCTGTCAGAATGTAAATTTCTAGTTTGCGTGTATTCAAATGAGGCAGAAAGGAGATAGTATTTGAAGGAGGGTTCTAAAGGGTAGAATAAGAGCGCGTTTTGCTTACTAAAGGCCCAGTTGTTAGTTGATTCTCTTGACTTGCCGACTTTTAAGTGAAAGCCAGCTTGAGCTTCTCCGTTTGGGTAGCCGTTGGGCTGACTCATATTCATTTAGTAAAGCCAAATTCATTACTTTTGTTTTACGCCATAAATGCTGGCTGTTCTGTAAGCACGATCCGTGCCATTTGTTAACTTTTACTTGAGTTAAATAAAAGAGCCCTTTACACCTTTGCTAAGTCTTTGTGATACTTTACAAAACAGAATGATATTTCAGTTTAGGTTTTAGAGTTCTTGTCTATGATACCAAAGAACGCGAGACTCTAAACTCAAAGATGAAATAATATGAAATTTAATACAGACCGAATTCGACTCCTCCTGATTTTAAAAAGATAACAAAAAAATCAAAAGAAGATGGTATCGAAAGTGGCCTTTCAGTTTTGAGCATATGTTCAGTTTTCAGGTGATAATAATCGCCTATGGTAACCTGAGAACCACTACAGTATAAGTCGAAGCAGTTCAAAACGAAGTATTCTTTTAAAATTTCTAGGGTCATGAGTCGCATTCATCTGTGATTTAAAGATGTTATTAATATTGGACAGAAAAGAATTACTAGCTACAAAAGACATTTAGCCATTCAAGATATATGCTGCCCTCAACTGCTCAAGGTCGTCAGCGTGAATTCCATCAGTTTTAAACCTCATTAATTTTCTCACTAAAACTTTTTAAAGGTCAACCCACTTCATTTTTCAAAATAATTGCTTTCTCCAAATTAAAGGATTAACTGTAGCAAATTTCACAATTCCAGTACTTGCTGACATGTACGAGCACGATTTCGAGATCAAATTATTTGAAAAACTATCTTTTTGGCTGTGACACGATGATGATATGTTCTCTCTTTTTGTCGGTAATAAAGACGATTTAATAAGATTTTATCTGCTAACAAGAATGTGATTTCAACACTACTATTTATAACAAAACTTTTTTGTTTGTTTGCCTCGCTATAATAAATCATGTTACCTTGTTGAAAAAAAATATTTCTTTTTATTTTGGTATATAGCGTGCTATTAAAGTTTGTTTTCAGAATCTTTGCTTCTTCATGAACTCAATCATATTATATTTATTATATTCATATATTGCATGTAAATTAATAAAACATCTATAATGTATTCTATATATATCAATAAAGCTGAAATATATATATTTTTTTACGAGGAGAAAAACTTATTCGCGCAAAGATAACATGCAAATTAAACAATAATTGTAAGGACATTCTTTCTTACAATTAAATTCTTATTATAAGGATTTTAATAATTCTACGAAATAACTTTTCTGAAATATATATTAGTGAGAATTTAGATAAATATTTCTGTTCGGCTTTTGATTAAAAATAATATTTACTGTTGTCATCTAATAAAACCAATTATCTACCTTTAAACGAAGTTGAAACTCAACTAAAAATATTTTAATTTTAAAACCTTCAGCAGCAACTTTTCTAATTTTTGTTCAACGAAAAGCAGAATATATAGAAAAAAATTAAGATGCGACAACTCTTTCTCATTATCAGTAAAAGAATTAACGTAGCAATAACATACTGTATCAATTGTCTTAATCTGAAACAAAAAAGTTACCAACCACAGCTATTTATTTAAAATGCTGATATTAACGAAACATTTTCGACATACAATGACGTCACATGAAATCACGTGCTTCACATGAAAACGTCACAACTTTATAATAATAATATATTTAATGTTTGGCAATGATCTTTTTATTTTATATTTTCTAAAACTTAACAAATTTTCTATTAGCAAACTCTAAGATCTGAAAGCGAGCAGTGGCAAAACTTTTCGAAATAACGCAGATTTTATCTCCAGCGTACGAGATTATTGCCACTCGGAAAAATGAGCTCGAAAATTAGTGTCTTTAGAGTTTTTAATTAATATCTTGGCTGATTAAAGTCGTACGAAAATGAGAATTGTCGAAATGGCTTCTCTCGAATTTTTGGGATCCGGCGGTACCTCTCTCGAAACTCCCAGTCGACTCCCAGTCGTTCTGGAGGAGATAATGCCACAAATAAACAAACAAACTGACAGACGGACACATGTTTTTATAGTATAGATATTTTGCTTATTTTATTAAATTAAGAACTTAATTCTAAGTCAGAAATTTCAATACCTTTCACAGTGTAAGGTAAGAAGTTCCTTACGGTGTTTAATAAATTTTATCAAAATCAATTCAGGAAGCAGATATAAAGTTTGTCAGAAATGAAAACGAGATTTTTAATTTTGAAATCATGTAATAGCTCATTATTATGTTAATGTTTCAGCAGATATGCTAGAAAACTAAATGAAAAAGAAGAATACTTGGTGCATCATGATCACTTTCATGCATTAAAAAACAAATTGATGTTAGAGAAGTTTAAAAGTAACTTGGAAGTGAAATGATTTTGACATTAGCACATCTAGTCAGATGACAGTTAAAGCCAATCAATCGATAAGTCGAATCATTCAAATCTCATCGTCAGCGGAAAAAATCTAAAACTGATTGTTGCATTAGGATAGATTAGAGGTGAAAGCATTTATTCACAGACGAAGAGGCACTAGGCACAAAGAGTGATGGAGAATGTCGTTTGCAGATAAATTGAAAGTTCATTTTAATTATGGAGCTTCAAGTTGCAAGCTCGAACTGCAAGTAGTTTGCATCCGGACAGCACACAATGAGAAATCCCACAATTCCATAAAATCCCTTACATTTTGAGTGCTCTGGAAAAGGCAAAGACCTAGCTAATCAAATCAGTTGATGAGTTATCATCAATTGTATTTTTTATTCGAGCCTGCTGTAGAAACTGTCGGATTTTTTAAACCTTGAAACTTGACAAATCAACTTTGCCTCCGACCTACGCGATTCGAACTAAAGACCTTTCAATGGTCGCTGACAAAGCACGAAAGTAAGCACAGGACACTGTGATATCCTTATCGGATCATCACATATAGCAACCCTTGAATCTATAAGACACTTTCTCAAGAAGCGATTTTTCTCAGCTCTGTTCCGCTGGGAACTTTTACACAGCGGGACATTTCTCGACGATGGGAAAAATGCTTCTTCACTAGTTCTGTCTCACATAGGGTTTAGCCAAATAGCTAGTCATCGTTTATGCCAATCCATCAGAAATCCTGGAAGTGAAGATTCCCGGAAATGTTTCTTTCGAGACGTAGTTGAATGTAACTAGTACATCTGATAGTGCTTTTATGGGCTAACGTATGAATTACTGTCTTTAATATTAGGACGCAATGACTGAAGTCAGTATGAGGATTTTTCCATCTTAAAGTGTGAAATTTAATTTTGATGAAATAATACTGCTAGGAGTTTCAGTTCAATGACAGTTTTAGTTTAAGGGGTATAGAATTAATTTCATGCTTATCAAGTATTAAACTGATGATTGTCAAGTAGATTGAAGATACCGGTTAGTTTGTTCTTAACCCTAAACTATCTGTCCCTAAACTATAATTAATCTCACAATTTATACCTTTGCAATGAAGACAATGAGGCAATCTCGCCATCAAGCACTGATTTCAATCATCTCTGATTACTACTGTTTTTAGCAAAGGTTTGAAATATGTAACTTCTGGCATTTCCAAATAGAATTTTCAGTAATCAGATCCCGTAAAATATAAGTCTTTCTTCGGCATCCCTTTACGTATTATAAAAAAGGTATCGGTGACGTTAGACCAAGGACAGGATCCAATCAGATATAACGACCGCATCAAATGGAATTTAACGAATAAAATGGTGATATAATATCATGATTCGTTAAGCATACGCTTAATGATATTCTCGTGGCCGCAGTCGTAACGCTGACCGTTAAATTTATAGGTGCATTGCTAACTTTAATAGCATGCGCGGAGTTTGCGTTAAATGAGCTAACAACTATCGTTATAAATAAAATGGCAGAAACTTCAGCATTTAAGATAAGTAAATAGCGCATTTAATTCTAAAGTTAATACAAATATCCGGAATTTAGAAATATTAAAGTTTTATCTGGCCGTATTTTTCGCAAAATATTACTATAGCTTTTAAATGCTCCACTGATACATTTTATCAATTTATAGAAATGTACGTGATTACACTTTCTCTCAAATTAACATAAAACAAAATTTGAAAAGTTTCAGATATTAGCGGCCGCCCAAAAGGGTTTGTTAAAGATTTTTTACGCTCTCACTGAACTCGCAATCTACCACTGATTCCTACTAAACCATTTTTTTTTGTCTTTTTAGCTTTATTATTAAACATAATTTTCTTCGCACTTACGCCATATACAATTCAACAGAAAAAGTACAAACATTTTAGAAGCAATATAACAGTATACGTTTAGAATTCCCGATGCAGCGTTAAGTGTTAGCTTGCATTTTTCTGTTTCTTTCAGTTTTTCTCAATTCATCATATCAAGGTTCAGATTTCTTACTATGATGGCTCTACAAAACTTCTTTTGCCTTTGTAGTATTAACGTTTTGTGTGTTTATACTTATTTATTAAATATCACGTTCTTGGCGTCATCAAATTCGATTCAACAGCAAAATCACAAAATATTTAAAAACAGTATATACGTAGAAGTTTCTATAGACATGTTCGCACGCTAACGATAAAAATGTTTTATTCCGTTCAGAGTTGTCACTTTTCGCTATGAAATCACTGAGTCTGTTAATCAAACATTCGTTAAAGTTTTACAAATATGAAATAGATAATAAAATAAATTCGAAATTCGGGCTTCCAGGTGCTCATGTTCGGATGGAGGACTATGTTATTCAAAATTTGATGGCTCTAGGTACCGTTGTTTCTTCAGAATGCGAGAATCATGCAACATTCACACAGATTCTTCATTCTTTAAATATAATAGAGGGCAGTAAAATTCGGTGGCAACAATATGAAAAGTGACAGGTCGTTCATAGTGATTCAACGCAAAACTATCGCATTTGGGACTAACGTAGCTTTTGGGCTAAAAACTATTCTCTGTACTTATGTAGTACACTGAGATACTGATGTAGGAACACTGAGACGAAGAAACGCAGAAATACTGATGGCGTAGATACTTGATAGCTTGGAACGTATATCCATATTGAAGAGGAATAATAGTAATTGTGTCATAATAATAAGAAACTTGGCAGTCAAGGTGTATTAAATTCCACATTTATTTAAATTGAAATTTGTGGCCACAATTTATTTGACACTTTAATCGTGCCTATTTCCGGATCATAGCATAGCGAAATTGCGCCCAAGCGGCACAGTGCAACGAAGTATGCTTTTATCCAATATGGCAGTCTGTTAAGAGAAAGGTTTGCTTTAAGTTAGAAAGTTGCTTTAAGTTAGGTTTCAGTTCTCAGAGTTTAGGTTCTGAATTAACTACGTCATCAGCGTTACGCAAACTCTCTGGCATAGATTAATTTAGAAATGGCGCAGTGCAGAAATGTGTAATTATTTTTAGAACAGAAAGATGAAATACCCAAAATAAAAAATGAGGAATTAAGAGACAATTAATAAATTAAATTATAAAGCTGATTTATGTATATTTTATCTTACACACACAGATATATATATGTTTGGTGCAGCAGACCGCAACAAAATAGGGGAAGTGAACAAAATTGTACATTGAAGCAATCCCATGTACAAAATTTCAACGTTTTACGGCTAATCGCGTTTTGAGTTATGAAAGATGCCTACATACGTGCGCACATTACAGACGTCATGGAAAAAACTCCTTTTGAACCTAATTTAAATCCATTTTACAAATCGTAATTATTATTCTCGATTACAGTACTTTCTTTACTTTGTAGAAGGAAGTAAAAAAATTAATTATTCTACTAAAGATGAATTAAAATAGATAAATTTATCAATTTATTGATGATTATATACAAGTTAGTTATTGAGCTGCTAAGGCTTCTTTGTGTGTATGCACTAGCGCGTAATATAATAAGCCACCTAATGGTACACTCTAAACAAGGTTACCTGTTACAGACGTCAGAGCACAGAGATTTGGCGGGAAACTTTGTAGTTTAAGGGTGCTTCGCCCCCTAGATTGCAGGTAGCATTAGCAAGGCTAATAGAGTTGATTTGGAAATAAGAAATTTAATTTGGTACTGTTTACAGAAATAAAATTTAATAACCTATAGAATGAAATTTAGAATGAGAAAGTCTCAACAGATCCTTCAGTCTCAGCAGAAAAGTAACCGGATTTTGAGCTTATGAAGATTAAAAATAAAATTATTTTAAGAGCAACTTCAGCGCTTATTCTAGGTAGTACAATTAATAAGATTATAATGCATTCAAAAGAGAAACTGATTATTTAACTAAAATTGCAAAATCACTGCAAAATTGAAGATACTCTTTGCTGATAAATGCTTAACATCGCCCTTGAAAAAGCAATAAGAGACTCGAGCATACAAACACGAAAGACTAGATTCATAAAATCTGTGCAGTTGTTGGTCTTTGCTGATGACACCGACACCGTAGAAAGAATAAAGGCAGCGAAAGTTTTTGTTTGTTTGAGTCGGCAGCAAAAAATATTGGTTTGACAGTCAATGAAGAACAAAACTAAGTTCACGACAGTTTCATACCGAAGACATAACCTGATACCACTCAAAATAAATAACAATGTTTTTGAAAAGGTCCAACAATTTAAATGTTTGGGTACAATTGTAAATAATAATAAAGATATAACTAATGAAATCAAGAAACGAATTAGCATGGTTAACAGATGCTATTATGTATTATGCAACCAGTTTAAATCAAAATACTTAAGCAGTAAAATTAAAATATAGTTGTGTAAGGACCTTAGTAAGACTTATAGTGTTGTATGGAAGTGAGTGATAGACAATGAATAAAGCAGATGAGGGTAAAGTATTGATATTTGAAGGAAAGATTTAGAGAAGAATTTTTGGAGCAGTAAGCAGAAAGAGTGTGGAGAATAAGATATAATTTTGAGCTACAGCAAAAATTTAGAGAATCAAATGTAATAAAAGTTATTAAAGCCTCATATGGAGATGAAAACCCAGTGAAGGAATTGACATTCCAAATGCCAGAGGAAAATAGTCAAGGAAGACAACGAACATGTGAAAAGGTGGTTAAAAAACGTTAATGCCGGTTAAAAAACGTTAAATGGAGGAATGTGGTGTTGAATGGCTCAAGATGGCAGAAGCAGACTGAGATAGTCTTGGTCGGTAACCGGCTGTAGAGCATAAGAAGAGTGCAGAAAGAAGAAAAAAAATAATGGGAGTTTTCTGAGGCAAACCTTGAGAAAACAAATTTAAAAAAAATCTAATGTGTACAACACATGACTTCGTTGTACGGAATATTAAATTATACGCAATTTTCATGCATTTCATTTAAGCATATTGAATTAAAGGCTAACGAATTTTGAATTTAATTTACTTCGTCGATGGCGCATAAATCACAACAGAATAAATGCACTCTTTAAAGTTTACTATATTTATTCACCATAGCGACACTTTGCCGCTACGTCCACTTAACAGCATTAAAATTCATTTTATAACTCAGAGTGCATAAAAATTATAACATCTAAAGAATTACCACAAATTCTATTCAAATACTATAATAAATCTAAAACGATGTATAAAAGAAATTAAACAAATAAAAAAGAAACAGTTTTTCGCAGACGACTCCGTACCGCTTACCTAATGCGCATGCGCTACTAATTAATTCAGCTCTCCCTTCGTGGCAAGGCAAAAATACATAAAAATTCAAAATATTTTCTTTAAAATTTGAAAGACATAGAAAAACATAAAACACCAAATACAGTTAAAACAATTAAAAAAATTACAATTAAAATTACAGTTTCTACCCCAAAACAAGCTAATAACTTAAATGTTTATTCCAGAATGAATTAAGCATAATTTAATTTGCAATAATAAAAGAAGACTGTACTTTGTTGTTGTGAAGCTTAGTTTCTCTAGATTGGCAACAAATCCACTATTTTGATAACTTTCAAATGTAAACAAACATGGCTGCCATGGTTAATCAAAAATTAGGCTTAGCTGCACTTTAAAACTTTTAAATTGCTGATAATTCCACAATTATTGTATGTAGGTTAATTAAAGGCATAAAAAGCTTAACCAGAACAACATAATTCAATCATTTTTAAAGGAAAAAAATGCGCAATTTACAAAAATATAAGAATAAAGAAACTGAGCTCTCATAGCCGAATAACAGAGTGGATATATATATATACTTTTGGTGCGGCCGATTGCAACCAAAATGGAAGGTGCACATCTGCATGTTATAGCAATCCCATGTACAAAATTTCAACGTTTTGAGGCTACTCGTTTTTGAGTTATGCGATATACGTACATACATACAGAGGCCACGAAATCTCTTCAGAATTCATTTTAAGTCAGTTTTATGATTTTTGTTGTGGGAAAAGAGTCCTTTATTCTGTCCTTAAGCAGAGATGTTATGCAAAAACATCGTTAAATTGCATTCGATAGCGGTCAAAATGGATATTTTCGTTGAAAAATGATCCCCGAAATTTTTAGCGATTACAATAATTCCTTCTTACTTCGTACAAGGAAGTAAAAAGATAATTTCAACAATTTTCACTAGATCGAATAAATACTGAACTATGCGAATATTTTTCTGATACAATAAATCAAATAATTTTCTGTACGTATAGTCAGTATGTTATCATTTTTGAAATGAGAACTGAAATACATTGAAAAGATATTTAATTGCGTTAGAAAAGTACTGAGTACGTAAGAAGAATAAAGATATTTACAAATATGAAAAAAGTTAGGAAGTTATAAAAGTAAACAAATAATATAAACGACAGGAACTTGGAAAAATATTTTCAAATGTTGTTTATACTGTAGAAAAGATACCATGAAACATATACGTTTAGAAAATAAACGCAAGTTTTATTTTAGATAACCTATAGACAACTAGGATAACAGTGTTGAAATTGTTCTTGCGAAATATTATGCTAGAAAGATGAAAAAGGATGTTATAAGAAATTCAAAGGGAAAAATCTGTTAGATTCAGATGGCAAATTACAAAACTACAATACGGTGAACTACAATGACGAAAAGTATTTTTCAAAGCGTTTTCATTGGGCAAGATTTCAAGAACAATTTTCAAGTTCAAAACAATTGAAAAAGAACTCTACCGTATTAAATTCATGCTTGCGACATATTATGATAATCATCATAGAAAATACAATTATATGAAATTCGGAAGGAAGATTATAAACATTTCCGATGATGAATAAATACAACTATAGTAACAACAAATACTTTCAGCACAGATTTTTCACAGTACATGAATTAAAAAGGCCCAAATAACTGGAAAAGTACTCAGCCATAATGGGATTTGCTTTTGCGAATTATTATGCTAAGCAATATAAAAAATAAATTTATATAAAATTAGAAGGAAAATTAATAAAAATTTTGATGAGGAATGACACAACTGCAGTAGCAAAAAATGCTTTCCGAACAGATTTCACAGCGCAAGTATTAAAAAGTGTTCAATCATACGGGATTTGCCAAAATTAGCTTATAAGACATTAAAGAATTTTTCATATGCAAGACAATTTTCTCTTGCATAACAGAATCAACAAATTTAGAAAGAGCAAAATAAAAGAAACGGTATATCTCCATTACAAGTTCTAACTTTCAGAAATTACAAAAACCAAGAAAAAATCCAGCTCAATAAATTTCGTTTCCAACACTCAAGTAAAAAAAGCCAGCAGTATTTGCTCTCAGATTTCTGACGAATTGAAGTTAAAATAAATAAAACTCCCTGGTAAACACGTAATTTCATTTTGATGAAAAATATGATTTTTTTTGGCTTAAGATACTTTTCCACGGTAAAAACGTGCTGAAATATCATCCGTTTTACTTTTTTGTTCCTTCCAGTTTTTTTTTTTTTTTGGCTGACGTTTGAGGTAAGAAATGTGTCAATCGAAGAGAAGTGTACAGGACTGAAACAGATGGCCAAAAGTTAGTGGTGGGGAAAAAATCTCCAGAAATTCTTTTTTCCCCCCAATAGCTATATATTCCTCATTTTCTTTTCACTTTCTGTTTCACTCCGGAATTCAATTCAGTAGACGAACAGTTTGTAGACAAAAGAAAGAAATAAGCAAAAGCTGAACAAAGCACTTGATGGCAGAGCATTAAAGCCTTTTTAAAGTATAACCGTTAATAGACATTTCTAATTTTAAAAAAACTCCTTGCCCGACTTAAAACATTTTTAGTAAGACTTTCTTTTCTGTAAGAATTTTCTGAGGAAAGAAAGGCAACTCAAGTATCCTGGTATTTATACTGCTTCGAATATTTGTAGTGCAACAGATTTTAAATAATTAGAAAGTTTTAAAATTTAGAAATTTGAAACATCCACTACATTTCCAGGGACAGAAAAACAAAAACATAAATGTAATTTTTGATGATAAACGAGGCCTAAATTCTATTCACCGAAGATACAGAGAACAGCGATGATATAGAGATTAGATATAGAAATTCACTGAAGATGAAAGCGTCCATTATCTTCCAAGAACGAGAAGGGAAGGAGGAAAAGCCTAGTGCTAACAGTGCTATTGAGTTTCCTATTGACAAAATTATGTTCTATTTGATATTTCTATCAGCTTTAATACACTCCATATAACATAGAACTTCTATACCATCGCTGTGATTTTCGCTTCTGTACAATCGCCCCATATTCTGTGGGAAACCTTTCACAGATTCTTAAAGCTATTTTTCTGAGGTTGTACAGAAATCAGTGTTTTTCGAAGTAAAAAATCTTTGAAAAGTGCGGATTAAAATGAAAACCGTGGCATTGCAATCTGCTCAAACTGTGGTATTGTGACCTTCCAGGAATCGGGATTTCACATTTTAATTAGCTACGCTTTTTAATTAGCTTAGCATGACAACGTCCTATAGGAAAAGAGCTTCCCAGTTACGCAGATGTTCCCTTTTGGTATGATTGTGAAATCACGAGAATGATTATTTGAATTCAATTACTCTACCATGTGCTTGAATGCTATGTGTTCAGACGTATTAAATTTAAAATTTAAAAGCATCAAACATTAAAGTTAAAAAATTACAAAATAAAAGAATCCACAATAACAAATGATAAAACTAAAATTAAAAATCTGATCTATACACCACATGACTTCCTTGTACACAATATTAAATTATATTAATTTTTTCCTGCATTTCATTTAATCTTATCGAATTGAATTAAATCTACTTCGTCGATAGCGCATAAACCACAATAGAATAAATACGTTTTTTAAAATTCACTATATTTGTTTACCATAGCGATACTCTGGCGTTAGATTACCTTTACAGTGTTACATCTCATTCATTTTATAACTCAGAATGCGCAAAAATTATATCATCTAAAGAATTATCTAATCGTTGTCACATGTTCTATTCAAATATTATAATAAATTTAAAAAGATATATAAAAGAAATTAAAGAAACAAAGAATAAACAGTTTTTCACAGACGATGCAGCGCTGCTTACTTAATGCGCAGGCGCTACTCGTAAACATTCTCCTCTGTCCGAAACAGACTGGCGACAGCATTTTCTTCTAATATGAAACACATATTTCTTACAATTTCACTCGAAATATATTTCTTATTCAAGTAATTCAGTTTTCACTTCGCGGAAAGGCACAAATAATAAAAACTCAAAATAGCTTCATTAAAAATTGAAAGATATATAAAAAAAACATAAAACACCAAAAACAGTTAAGAATTTTAAAGAAAAAAACTTTTATAAATAAAAATTACAGTTTTTTCGCAAAAACAAGCATATCTTCCAGCGTGCAAGAAGACGAATTTTTCGGTGCATAAAACTGAACGTTTATTTTTGGTTTCACTCGACAGAAACTGAAGGCGTACAAACTGATTTAATTTGTTGTGGACGCTATGCTGAGTCAATATATGGATAATTTTATAATTTAAATGATAATTCCAGAATGGATTAAGCATAATTTAATTCGCAATAATAAAAGAAGTTTTTACTTTGTTGTTGCGAAGCTTAGTTTCTCTAGACTGGCAACAAATCCACTATTCTACTAAGTTTCAAATGTAAAAACATATGGACGCTATGGTAAAAATATTAGGCTTAGACGCACTTAAACAATGTTTTGAAATTGTTGATAATTCTAGAACTATAACATGCAGGTTAACTAAAGTCTTCAAAACCTTAACCAGATGATAAAATCAACATAATTCAATCACTTTTAAAGCAAAAAATGCACAATTTACAAATATATAAGAATAAAGAAACTGAGCTCACTGACCCGAATTACAAAGTGGATATATATTTACAAAGTGGATATATATATTTATATACTTTTGGTGTAGCCAATTGCAACCAAAAAGGGAAGGGCACATCTGCATGTTATAGCAGTCCCACATACAAAATTTCAACTTTCTGAGGCTATTTGTTTTTGATTTATGCGAGATACATGCATACCTACGTAGGCACGTACGTACAGACGCCACGAAAAAAAATCTTTTCTGAATTCATTTTAAATCAGTTTTATAATTCGTTTGGAGAAAATGAGTCCTTTATTCTGTCCTTACATACAGATATTCCGCAAAAACATCGTTAAATTGCATTCGATAGCGATCAAAATCGATATCTTCTTCGGAATATGGTACCCGGAATTTTTAGAACTTCGTAAAAGGAAGTAAAAAAGAACATAAAACTAAAATTTAAAAAGAAAAATAAAATTATCTTTAACCATTCGGCGGTTACAGATTAAGCAATTCTTTTTTCCCGAAGGCGAGCGATATCTGTTAGTCGCAAATTTGTAATGCGAGCTTGTTCATTTTCGCCCTAGCAGTGCTTAACTCGAATGCGAGATGTGTAGAATAACTGCGTAGAATCTCCATATGCTATATGAAATCTTTCACAGATTTGTGTAGCTATATTTCTGAGGATGACAGAAATCAGCGTTTTTCGAAGTAAAATATCTTTGAAATCTTTGAGCTCGTTTATGATCGCCAAATAAATACTACGCTTTGAAACATTGCATCATATTGTTTATAATTAGATCATACTGTTCGAATAATGTTCAATACTATAGTACAATTTAGAAGGGGGGAAGATAAGACTTGCAGTTAAAGCTTATTTCGTTGTGTTACACTTCACAATTTTATTTCCCTTCGAAAATTATAATGCAATATAATCAACATTGTTTTTCACTCATTTATACACAGATTTCACCGATATTAATTTTACTTAACTGAACTAACTGTTTAATCTTCAGTGTTCTCATATGCTTAGACGCAGTCGTGCGTGCATGCTAATCATCATTTTATGATGTTACTCTATATAACTGCAACTGCAATGACTACATCTAAAAAAAAATTGTTTCCAATTTCATTTTTATTTTATTGTCTAAATTATAATGTTATGCAATCAATATCCTTTTTTTCTGTTTATTAGTCCAAAGGGGATTTCTCCCTGACGGACTATTGTTTTCGTTTTGCGACTTTGCGTCGAATCACTCTGAATGTCCGTTTCACTTTTCAAAGTGTTACCACCAAATATTATCGCCTGTATTATATTTGATAAAAATCAAATAATGAAGAATCTGAATAAAAGTATGTATGTTTCTCGCATTGTTATAAAACAACGGTACCTAGAGCCATCCAATTTTCTATGACGTAATCCTATTGCGAATATGGGCATCTGAAAATTCAAATTTGAAATTCGGAATTTGTTTTATTATCGATTTCATATTTTGTAGAACTTTAACGAATTTTTGATTAACAAACTCAAGGATTTCAAAACGAGCAATGGCAACGTTGTACAGAGAAAACATTTTTATCTCCACCGCCTGAGACTGTGTATCAGAAATTTTAAACATATGCTCAATTTAAAATCATTTTGCGATATTGCTCTTGAATTGAATTTTATGGTTTAAGCGCGAAGAACATGATATTTAATAAATAAAAGTAACACACAAAATGTTAAGAAAAAGCTCCTTTGAACGTAATTTAAAATCTGAAATCTTTCAGATTTTCTTTTTTTTTTTTTTTTTCATATTTTCGTTAGATTTTATTCATTTATCAGTGTTCACTATCCGAAAGATAGAGAGTTTGTACGCCTAGACGCAGACATCTTATCCATGGAATGCCTCAGATTTAAGGGGAAAATAAAATTCTGTGTTATCCAGCTATAATTTAATACAATGGAATAATATTTATATGGAATACTGAACTTTCATATTCTGAGTTCTCAAAACAGAGGCATGAAAAGATTTTTGAATCAGCACGTGTTCTGACTTTGGAAGTGAATATCATAAATGATGCGAAAAACTACATGAATTTATGAAAAATGCCAAATCTCAGTGACAGACGAGAGGTGTACTACACGTGATCGATATTATCTGCTATCTAATTGCACTGAATTTAACCTAATCAGGAAATATTATTATTATTTACGTGTTCTTCCCTAAGGCACTACACGAAATGGAGGGATGCCTTCATGGATGACTTTCTAAGTGAAACTGGTTCGTATTAACACGTTACACATGTGGAAAACATGAAAACGCCCATGAAGCCAGCTCGTTCGCGGGAGTTTATACTCGGACCGAACCACCAGTGTCTAGGGACTTTACCGCTCAGCTTCTGGTAGGCCTAGTTGGAAAATACAAGGTATATTATCGGAAAATGCTTTCCTTTTCCAAAAAAACTATTTTGTGATTTATAAAAGTCACATACATAAAAATATGTTACAAAATATAAATATTTTTATAGAGAGATTATTTAATGAAAATTGATCTGTAATCTCACTTCGTATTCAAAAGTTTATTTTTTTGTCTAATGTTTGATGACCATTAAAAAATTACTTTTGGCTTCATATGGCACAGATATTTACTTTATTACATTGTAGTTATCTCATCGTCTTTTATTTCATTTCCTAAGAAGTACATATTAAAGGGTAAATTACTACGGAAATAACTTTAATATTCTTCATTTTCAGTCGTTCTTAATAATTTGCATTTTCTAGTTTAAAAAAACGTTTAGGGTGACTGCGCAAGCAATAATTTAAAGAATTAATTAGATTATGCCTTGCTGGTGTTCAACGTAAAATTCAGTTTTCATAATTATTTTTTATACATTTTAATTCTTTGATAAAAGAAAGAAATCAGGTTTCTTTACACGATGCATGAATATGAATTATTTCTCATTAAATGATTCTAATGCCTGGAGAGTAATCTAGTGCAGTTTTTCAGTACGTGGAATTATAATTATCTAGAATCGCAGTCTGAACATCCCAGTTTAACTAAACCAGGATATAATTCAAATTTTTTCAAAACCTTACTGTTTTTGATACCTTAAAATTTTAAGTACTTTTCTAGTTTCCACTTTAAAAGCTTGAAAGAATAATCTAAAATCACTAATTCTGATAAGGATATTTAAAACAACTCATAAAATTTGAAACCTCACAGCTTAAGCTACAGTCGAAAGAAACTGCTGTTTCTAGTCCCAGAACTGCTGTTTCTAGTTTGATTTTTGACCTTTAACGCTATGCTAACAGACATAGATTTTAACCGAAGTGACTATAAAAGCGATTTTGTTTCGAGGAAAGATTTAAAAACTTCATAGTTTGTTGGTAAGCTGATGATACAGAAATTATTTTCATAGACTACGAATGGAATATATATAATGGAAAAGGATGTTACCATTTTTATGAATATACTCATAAATATGGAGAGCCCTTCCTTTAAATGACCGCTTAGATAATTTAGAATATCTGAATATTTATTTACCTGAGATATCGTAGTTCTGCATCGGGAATTAGATGAAAATTTAATTAACTTAACAATTAGCTAACGAGTCCAGTGACACATTAGAGTTAAGTATTCAATTACATTTGGCCAAGAAGTTAATAAGCTATTTAATTGAATGAATAAATGTTGCCGTTGAGAAGGCAGTTCGATATCATCTGTATCAAATTCATTTAAGGATACAAGTTGCAGTAATTTAACGGTCACTTGATGGAATTATTGCAGATTGAAGATCTTATCTGCCTGACAAAATGCAATGTCTCTTGTTATCAGTATTCCAGATTAGTAACAGTTTGCTTTTTAGTTTCCGCTGGGCAGATATCAAGTATCATAGGATAAATGCATTAGTGGCGTTATAAACGAAGTAGAATATCGCAACAGGAGAATATATCTGGTAATCATTTCACGTATTTATGGATAAAAAATGAAAAATTACACAAGCACAATCACAAGTAAAAATACTCCCATCAAATCAATCAGCTAAATGTCTAAAAATGAAAAATTTAAAGTAACTGCTAGCTTTTTACCTTAATATGGCACGTAAAGAGGTGACAGACTTCATTGTTAAATGAAAATTAGCATAAGAAGCAAATGTTTCGGAAAGCGTTGAAAACGATAATGATGAATATCGAGGCGAGTTGCTTGGGAAGAGTGAAGGAGAGAGGAAATAATCTGGATAATGAGAGCGTGAATTATTATTGAAATGAAATGAGTTGGAATTTGCTTCAGCAGATTCCAGTTTCATTAGTAAAATTCAATATTTTATTTAGTGTTCTGTGTCATTCTTCTTCCCAGCATAGTAGTCCTACAGAATATGTATGAATTTTAGTACGCTTATATGTATGTATATGTAATACTCAATCATATATATGTAATATTTTGGCAGTCGGGCACATGAATGAAGCTTGGCATGAAATGATGACATAGAAGAAGTTAGTTGTTTTGATTCTATATCTTTATTTAATTCAAGTGGCAAATCATTATTCTTTTAGATTCTGTAGTGCAATAGGTTACATATGCGATAGTAATTTAGATTAATTAGGATTAGCTTTAAATTTACTGCATCATACTATTCAATCAAAGAAAGACAGATGGGAAGAGCAAGGATCTTATAGCGGCAGGAGGAGAAAAGCAATCGGATTAAAAATGGCGCGAACTCTACATTTAATAGTAGTGATTGCATAGCATGCCAAAATGTTCTTGAAAGAGCTGGTCTTGGGGGAAGATCCCGAAATTGCGGAAAGTTAATTAGTGGTTGCGTGTTCGCGTAGAGAAAAGCTATCGTATTTTTTATATTATCTTTATCTATATCTATATTTGTATCTATCTATCTATCTATATATATCTCCCTATATATTGTTACGAAATGTACAGGCGCGGTGAGATGGCTTCCCCGCAAAGCAGTTTTAGGGTTGCCATAAAATAGCAAGGAAAGGCAGGGTTGCCACATTCGGCGAGAAATCGCCCCTTTGGCGACGTCTGGCGACAAAATTGGCGATATACCATGGTCGGATGGAGAACCTTCTGGAACGAATTCTTACCAGTTTAGCCCAGAATGTTCTCGAACACAAGCCAAAAGCTATATAAACTCTGCTGCTCCGCAGTCAGTTAGTGCGTGTCTCTCATCGAGTGAGTGTGTCTCGTCTAGCGAGTCAATCCCTGCGGAGGAGATTGCGTTGACAGCCGGCCAGCGTGTGCCGAGTGGGTCGTCGAGTGCACCGAAAGAGTCTCGCAGAGTATCGCGGTAAGTGCATCGTCGAGAGAGCGTGTTGAGCTTCGGAAACGACTGAATCGAGAGTCAGGAGCTGTGCTCTGTGTGTCGTCGAGTGCATCGCGAGTTGTAGCATGGAAAGTCTCGAGAGTACGTGGAGTTCCGAGAACAACCAAGCAGAGTTGGGAACTGTACTCCGGAAAGCAGAGTCGGGTGCTTTGCAGGAAGCTGTCTCCACCGTAATAGCATGGTAACCTGAAGGCTGTGTCGCTGATCGTGTCAGCGTGTTTATAGTAGTTCATCGACGACTGTAAAAAGTGATTTTGAAGCTATCTGATTAATACTAGCTAATAACGTGTGTTTCGATAATTCATCAAGTGTCGTCGTTACTCACTCCAAATCCACACGAACCCCGTACGAACGTAAAAGAAGAAAATAACGTAACAACTGGTGTCAGAAGAAAGAAAAACGCAACAATATATACATACATAAAATGTTGGAATTAAAATGAATTACAACAACTTTTATGGTAAAAAAAGTATGTCGTTATAAGGTATTTCTCTCGCTTTCCTAGCGTGCCTTCGAGGTATAGTGGTCCTGCACGCTGGGCAGATATTTCAGAGGTCCGTTGTTCGATTGCCGGCGAAGGCGTTTGCTAGTGTTTCATCTCTCTTACTTAAAAAAATCCTTATGTCTCTACAACCTTAAATTGAATGGATCACATTGTTGCTTGACGGAAATTTTTGAATGAGCAATTCCATTTCAACGTTTCATGTTAAGTAAATTTACTTCTGTAAAATGTGTTCTTCATAAAACAAATTTTTGGAATAAAACGAGGTGCATGAAATAGCTTTCAAAGGTACAAATATAGTTTCTCTATTTGTATGTGTTTATTTCCACGTGATAAGCCCTTTTTTCCCACTCCACATTGAAACAAAAGTTATCATGATGTACAGAAATTAATAATTATATACATTTTAAAAATCTTACAGGAATTAATTCGATACCACTGAGTTGAAATGAGTTTTCGATTCTTCCTTCAGCTAAAAAAATTATCTGGAAATAGCATGCGAATAAATCTACATTACAGTGCCAAATAAAATATGTGTTATCAATGTTCAGTATCCAAAAGCTCTTCTGTTGCGTAAAATGAGCACGTTTCTTGAAAACAAAGTAGAAAAAACACCGAAAGTGGGTTACAAAAAGAATAGATTTATCTTGTATCCAATACTAGTAAGAAAAATACTCTAACTTGATTTGTGATATTTATTTCGAAGTTCAACAGAAACAGTCAAAGACGCTTAGCTGAGCATGTACTAGTACAATAACACAGCAGACAAAATCAATTTAGTTTAACATTTGTGCAAGACAAAAAATAGGATATTTTCCTTCTCGCGTTCTGTAAAAGTAACAACAACAACAAAAACAACTTGAAAAAAAAAAGAATGTGAGATCGAAAAACCAATTATAGCGAAATTGAATTCCTATGAAAAATAGGACCCTGAGAATCACTAAAAAATCGCAGTAGATGCAATGAAATTAAAGTCGTTCAGCCTCGGGCAAATTAGTATTCTTCATAATTCTGTGATTTAACTCTGAAATTTAATTATCTGCCAAGGCAGTAAAAGATGTCCTTATCTTCTGAGTATTGTCATCTCCTTTTTTTCTGGTATGTAAATGATATCGATGTTTTATTTATTTAGACAAGATGATAATAATGCGGAACAGAAAAATAAAGTTAGAAATGCTTTTGATAGCTTCTGATTATCTTGTCTGCACTGATTTTTAATGAAAATATTTACTTTCGAATAATACATTCATGCTACCTAAAAATCTGCATTTATTTTTAATGAAAATATTTATTTTCGAATAATACATTCATGCTACCTCAAAAGGAAAATGTCAATTCAATGTGACAGTAGTTTGCGTTTCTTTCAGAAGAATACAATTAAAAGGGGAATATTGCTACGCCAACTTTATGAATACAGTTATGGATAAAAATATAAATTAGTATATATCTGGTGGTAATTAGATACAAACTATTATATGTAATTATCATGTAAGGAGTTCAAAAGATTAAGCACATAAGAGAAAAAGTATACTCATAAAAGAAGAATAATCCCATACCATTATAAATAAGGAAATGATATCGGGCAGTTCCCCCCCCTCTACCGAAAAACAAATTATAATTATAGAAGTTCGTGAAATCTGATAAAAGGCGTTTCTTAATGTCTCATAGATTGAATACCGTAAACAATAGCAATGGCGAAGCGACAGGAGAAGGTAGCAGACATAGGTTGGTCTGATAGAATTGTGATTCCAAGCAATTTCTTTCTCAAGCTAATTCCCATCAGCTAATCTAATTAATTAAGAGCAAAGACTGCGAAATGAAGCAGCCTTTCATTGAGCCCAACAAGCCCAGTGATGTACCTTTGCTTTGGTTGGCCTCTGATTATTTTACAAAATACTTAGATGAAGGTTGATCACAATCTAGCATCTAGGTTTCTTCACGCAGCCGAACGGTTGAGTCTACTGAGTGCTGATAGTTCGACATGGGATTGACCTCAGTCAAAAGAGCTGGCTGCATGGTTGGGTTTCGTGGCTTTATCCATGTATAACGTGCATACGAGGCAATTTCGCTTAGAAAGTCCCCCATGAAGGATGTCCTTCTTCTAGGCTAATAGCTCTTGTGTGCTTTGCTGTATTCAAATAATTTAAGCTACTAACTATTTGAAAGCAATTACGGAAGCGAGATCACAACTGCAATAAAGGCGAAAAAATAGTTTTCTTGTCTTTTTAAAAATAAAAGTAAAACACTCCTATTTAACCTTTTCTTTTTTTTCTTTTTGTTTGTGAATAACAGACGAGTTTCATATTGCAAGTACGGACATTTTTAATATTAACGAATAATGTTATCAGAAGTTTCGGAATCTGTAAAACGCTGAGGCATTCATCCATGTTGCACGATTTGAAATACACTGCCCTCCAAAAGTTAAGGAACAGCATGTTTTTTGTGTTTACTTTGAGAATGAAGCAACATAGAAACCAAAAATTTAAAGGACATGTTCATTATACAGGTCTTTAATAAATGCGACATGGAATGTTTCTAAAGTTCAATACAAACATGAATTAAAAAAAAATTGCACTCTTGTTGGCAGAAAAATCCAGTCTTGGAGAAACAGAATATCACAGTTTTTTGTGGAAACATGAGGTGGTAAAATTACAAAAATGTGTTAATAAGGAATGCAATACGTTAGCTGCACCGACGTTCCATGCTGCCAATTAAGTTGTCGGTCAGTGAAATTTGAAGCAACAACCAAACACGGAGTAATCATTGTTCAAGCTCATCTAATGACCTTGGAGGAGGACTTAAAGCAGCAACCCGTCTCCCATGATAATCTTGAAGATTCTCTATCGGATTCAGGTCTGAGGATTGAGCTGGTCATTCTATCCGCTCCATACTGTGACACTCAAAATATTCTTCAGCAACCCGAGCTCGGTGCGGTCGCACATTGTCGTCCATCAGAAGAAATCCAGGACCTAAAGTAGAGGCATACGCGCAGACATATTGATCAAGGATCTCGTCTCGATATCTCACACCGGTTAAAGTTCCTCCATGGAACACATGCGAATCAGTATGACCACTGATAGAGATCCTAGCCCAAACCGTTATTCCACCACCTCTGTAACTGTGTCTTTCCATAATGTGGCATTATTTGCATCTGGTGCGCTGTTCTCTCCAGATCAGCTGACGACCTGAATAATTCTCAGGTGTGAATCTTGACTCGTTGAACAAACGCCCATTGTTGACTGGTCCAGGAGACATATTCTCCTGTCCAACATAAACGGGCAGCTCTGTGGCCCCGAGAACACAGAGCTGCCCGTTTATGTTGGACACAGAGAGCCCTTGAGTTTGTGTCCCACAAACGACTAGTCGTCTAACACATAGACCTGTATTGTGAAAGCGTCTGCGCACTGTAGTAGCTGAGATTCTTGTGCCTGTTGCCACTAAATGATCTGCCATGAGCTGAGGCACAGGAATGTTACTTCTCCTTTGGGCCGAAAGAGCTAAATAACGGTCTCCCGCAGGGATTGTAACTTTAGGTTTGCCTGGAAAATGTCTTCTAGACACCGAATCCTCGGATTCAAATTGATTTCATAGTCGGTGAACCACACTACGAGAGACATTGAGACGTTTAGCAGCATTAGGTTGTGCATCCCCAGTTTCCATCCATTTGATCGCCCGCCACCACAACGAATCGCATTAACGACTTCTCCTGGGCATTTAAAGACTCTCCTGGATAATGTGAACGAAATTGATAATAAGAATTGAAGATCAACACTCAAATAAACGTTAACAAAACTTAAAATTTTTGCCCTTTTCTCACAAACTTCTACATAGGTATTCCTTTCTATAAAATAAAAGTGGTAGCTATTGTTTTTGCATATACGAGTATTTTCCTAAGCGTCGTTACTATCATGCATATAAATTGTGAATTTAAATGTTAATGATATTTTTGTAATGGTGAGCCTTCACAAATATGTTGTTCTTTAACTTTTTTAAGTCAGTGTATATTAACACGAGAAACGTAATCAATTAATTAATAATGAGAAATGTAATAAAATTTCCATATATCTCAAATTTAAAGGAGGTATATTGAAACGGTGCGCATATTAGGCAGTAAGTCTGAGGTATAATGGTAAAATTTTGAGGTAGTTGCGTTTGAGAAAGAGGAGATTTAAAAACATCGGTTACTTAATTTAGTTGGTAACAAAATCTTTAGCTGTTCAAACTGAAAACACATTCGTTAAAATCGCAACACAGTAAGTCATACTTAATAAAGATACACAGACTGCTTTCAGTATTTTATAACAATATATATATATATATATATATATATATATATATACATATATATGTGTGTATATGTGTGCTGTGTGTGTGTATGTATTTATTGTAAAAGTGATATTAGCTCTTTATCTACTACCTTTTATTCCAGCTACAGCGAATGCAACAGCTTGAATATACAATAAATGGTTGATTTCGTTTCACAACCCTATTGTAAGTGAATTTCTTTTAAGTTTTGTAACGCACAGTTCTAAGTGATAATTTTTCAAACTCTGTGTTGATAGCGTGAAACATTTCGATAGGTAAATTTCGATAGCTCCCAGATGTAAAGAAGACATGCTTTTTTGAGAGGTTTTAAATGCTTTTTTGAGGAATTTTAAAATTAACACGTGACAAGTAATAAAATAAAACATACATGAAAATTTAATTCTTTCTGAAATTCAGGAAAACTCTTTTGAGGGCATATTAATCAGGAAAATCAGAATGGCCATCATGAAAAATTTTTTTCGTACGAGGAAAAAATCGTTAGATGCTGATGTAATATTGATATGTGCTTAGACTTGTTCTCTAGGCTTCCAAAAGTCTTCAACGAGCTTAGTTATTTTCCTCAAGAAACTCCGGAATTTGAAAAATAAGGGTGGCTTGGTTTGATTAACTTAGTTATGGCAAAGCACGCGAGAACTATTTGCCTAAGGGAAGTAATGCCTTCGTGGAGGACTTTCTAGGGAAACCTAGCTCGTATGCACGTTAAACACGGGTGGGGGGACACGAAAACGCCCATGCAGCCAAACCCCTTTGCCGAGATTTGAACAACGATCGAAACAGCAGTGTTCTGTGACTCGGCTACTGATGCTCGGCTGTTGAAGCACTCTTTGAAAAATAAGGAAATGCAAGCTGTCATTTCTTTTCAGAAACACAGACCACTGCCTAAAACTTAGATTTAACTCAGAGAATCAAATTGTATATGACTATACGCGTTAATGTCAGACATTGAGAAAGGCAGATAGAAGAATAACAGCAGAAAACAACAACAGTGCAATTTTTTTCTGACAGTTGTTGCAAAAGTTAATAATATTTTAAATCAATTCAACTCATTCAATTTTAGCCCGATTCGGTAAAAGTTTGGTAAAGTTAATAACATCGGTTGATGGTTCTGAAATTAGGAATTCATAAAAAGGGGGGAGATTCGTCTTAGCTATTGAGATTTAAGCGTAAGTTTTGATAAAAGGTTTCTCTTTATATGTTTGGAACGATGTATTGTAAGATTTGCCTTGGGCTTAAAAATAGCAGTAAGCGGATAGACTGTCTACAGATAAATAGACTGCGTATTATTTCTTAAGAGTTGTTCCTTCTAGTAATACCTTTGATTTCCCGCTGTTTGCGGTGAGAATGACAGGCAAGTTAATTAGTTTTGGGGCAAAGGAAAGAAATCGCAGTTTTTCGAGGCCAGTTATAGTACCCCCCCACATGACTACAACTGGCCTCGAAGTGTGGCGCGGTATACCTCTCAATCAATACAATGTGACATGAGGTGTGGTTGCGCTAAGTATCAATTTTGATTAATAACTACACTGGTGTGCAAAAATTAAGGACGAAGTCGAAAAATTAGCATATCAGCTGAACGAAGAGGCAGAGCAGACAGAAAGACCAATCAGGAGATTAAGTAAGGTGATGTACGGTAGCACATGCGCAGATATGCAGGTAGACGTAATGGGGGAGTGTCTGAGTAGTATAAAGCATGTTGTCGGTGTAAGATCAGTATTTCTGGCAAAGGGATTGCACACCGTATAGCAGTTAAAATCACACTGAGTTACTGTCTCAGCGAGAAATGGCGAATAATCAATCTGTTAGACGACATCTGGATGCTTTTACCCGAGGTCGAATCATTGAGAAGTTGGAGGAAGGCAGCAGTGTGACAAGTGTGGCTGCAGAGTTCGGAATTGCTCACAGCATCGTTTCACGACTTTGGAGACAATTTCAAACTACAGGAACAGCTATCCGGGGGTTTAGTGGTGGTCGTCCACGAGGAACCACACCCGCAGATGACCGGTATATTGCCTTACAGGCCAGAAGAAACAGGCGGCAGACAGCGGGAGAAATCACTAGACACACGACACAGGCGACTGGACGACCGATATCGCGTTTTACCGTGGCCAGAAGACTGCACGGTGGTCGTCTGTTTGCACGACGCCCTGTACGGTGTGTACCTCTAACGCCTGCCCATTGGAGAAGGCATTCTCTGTGGTGCCGGAAACACCGGAATTGGAGAGACAATGAATGGGGACGAGTACTCTTTACAGATGAGAGCAGATTCAGTCTGAGTAGCGATTCTCATCGCATACTCATCTGGAGAGAGCGGGGAAGCCGCAATCATCCCTCGAACATCATTGAAAGGGACAGGTATGGAGGTGGCGGTGTTCTCGTTTGGGGAGGCGTCATGCTTGCTAGTCGTACAGACCTTCACATCTCCGACGCAGGTTCAGTCAACGGGACCCGTTATTGTAACGAGATTCTTCTTCCATATGTGCGTCTTTTTAGAGGCGCTATGGGTCCGCAGTTCCTTTTCATGGACGACAATGCACCATGTCATTGCACAGTAGCTGCCGAACAGCTCTTAGAGAGTGAGGATATTGAACGTATGGATTGGCCGGCATGATCTCCGGATCTCAATCCCATCGAGCATGTATGGGATTTTCTAGGCAGACGCATCTCGTACCTGACCACCAGTAACGATTCCGGAGCTTCGATTGGCGCTGCAAGACGAATAGGCAGCAATGCCTCAACAACTCATTGACACCCTCATTCTCAGCACGGGCAGATGCTGTGAAACCTGCCTAGCAGTCAGGGGAGTTCATATCCCCTATTAAAGACCGGATGTTTCTTGCTGGACACCCATCACAGGGATGTTTCGGCCTTCAGTCGCATTGCGCTCCATGCTACTTTTTCAATAAAGCTTCTTTTTATCCCTCTGATTTCTCTTTTAGTAAGTGTTGTTTACATTACTCATGTCCTTACGTATTGGGGATCTTACGGTATTAAATGTGTTGATTTGGAAAGCTTTTGTACAAAGTTATATTGAAAAAACCGTCTCGTCCTTAATTTTTGCACATCAGTGTAAGAAAAGGTGTACATAGTGATGATTTTATCGAAAGGGAAGGGAAAAACAACAGGGTAGTGAAAATGAGGAGCGGGGAAAGAAGAGAAAGAAAAGGAGGTTCAACTAACTGAATTTTTAAGAAACTGTGAAAAGAAAACGTATGAGTGTTATAGAGAAATCGTGAGCGAAGAGATGAATTCAGCTTACATTGTAAAATAAAGGAAAAAAAAAACTAATGACGGGACCACTATTTGCCAGATTGGCTAAGATGGGCAGGGCCAAATACAGATTATATTTTCCCTTGAATTATGGTCAACAGAATTACTGTTCGGGACTGTTATTAAGTCTGTGACGAAATGAAAGGGGATGTGAGCTTATTAGCTTCATCTTGAAAAGATCTTCCGTGTCTCTTCCCAATTGTGACGTGATGAGCTATAATATATTTAACGGGTTTCTGTCTACTGCGACCTAGGTAGAGGATGTTTCTTGAGTGTTTTTATTGATTCCACGAATTGGCGTCCTGAGACGAGCATGTGCCTTTGGATCCTACTGATGAAGTGACGACTTTTGGGATTACTGAACTTTGGTGTACCTTAGGGCTCGGCTGTATCGAATAATGACTTTCCAACCATTTTTATGGACTATAAACTGTGGTGTGCAAAGAATTAAGAAACCTACCGAATAGTTTGGTATTCTCCTGCTACACGTGGAAAACGAATTTGCACTTAATTCTAAGTAGGCAATGTTACTTTGTTTTATATATTAAGAAACGAATCATAAATTCACTCTTCCTTTAAGGACTATTATTTGCTACTTAAGATTTTCACAAGGTATTTAAATATTACTGAAGACTGATTATTTTAGTTGACTGTCCTAAGATCGACGATGGTGCAGTAAATTAGATTCCAGTATTGACTTCTGCTAATTACTAAATTCCACACGAATAAAAGCCCTCAAATACGTATTTTTCATATTAAATAAATAATATTAAAACAATTTATAGACTGAATGACATGACATTTGTGCTTCGCCCTACATTTGCGATATTTTACAAGTAATATTGCAACAATAATTCTGCAATCTGGTAAAAACTGTATCTTTTTATGAAAATCATTTTGTTTACATGTTAATATTATGTATCCTGTTCGGAAATATAATTTAAGCTACGGTAAGCTTAAATATAGATAATAAAGAATGCATATTCGAAGCAAAATAAAAGTATAAATATTTAGTAGCGAATGCAAAAGAAGTACAAAAATAATAAAAAATCATATAAAATAAACCGAAAATTATAAAAGAATTATTTATAAAAAATTATTTATATTGATAAATATTGTACCATCGGAGATTTTGTATTTATAAAGATAAAGCATTTGTCAATGACAGGAATAGCATAACGGGAATAATGATGGGAGTATGAAATTTTACGTCTATAATTTATTGGAAAAGCAGTGCTGAATTTTTAACTCAAATTTATTTAATAGCGCATAAATAGTGAAATTCTGTCATACTAGCTCAAGACTCTCGTAGCATTAAAGTAGTAAGTATAAAGTCACTGATGCATAACAAAGATTCTGACAACATTCTTTGTTAACCTTTAATGCATTAAGCAATGAAAGATAACTTCCAGGAAACTTTGATTTAGGATGTATGCCATAAAGTATACTGCAATCAGATTTAAGTTCTACTGCTTAAATGCCAAATTAATTAGCAACTAAGTCACAGTTATATTTATATTTGATAGGTGACTTCAGATTTATGTTTAGAGATAAGTCTTCTAGGCATAATGCTAAACCATAAAGTAAAGTAAACCTGGACATAAAAGTACACGCCGAAGTGCACGCAAGTTTTCTAATGAGGATAAGGCATAGTAAAGTGAGCAAGTTTGTTGTCAGCTGAGAAAGTAGGTTTTTGGTTTCACTTTTATCAGAGGAAATAGCTGTTTTGAACAATGATTTATACCGCTTCAGTAGTAAGTTAAAATAAAAAGCTAGAATAAGTTACGATGATTCCGTTAATGTAGCACTTAGCATTATAGTGTTTCTTCCAATATACTTTTGTGTATAAATTGTCAATAAAATGTCCTATATTTTATTCTTTAAAGTTAAAACTTCATAAGCAAATATTTCAGTTAAATAAACTTAATATCATTAAAAAGGCCATGACAACTGCATGGACCTTGTCCATGGACAACTGAAAGTGACGTAAATGTGTTTGAATGATGTCATGCTCGACAGTTTTATTTGTTGTGAGAACAGCAATCTTTTTTCAGTTTTATTTTATGAAAAGAACAATTTTTTTTTCTTTTTTTGTGTCAACGACCATTTCAACCACGTGTTTGAGATGACATCATCAGTTTCTTACTTGGACATGCTTTATAACAATACGGCGTCAAGAGGATGACATCATTCATTACCTGTTTAAGTTCCTCCGCTTTGGTGAATGAATACATTTCGGTTTCAGAATCTCTGAGAAAATGACCTCACCGCTTCTTAGCCAATCACGATTCAGATGAAATAAAGAATTTCTACAGGATATAGGACTATTCAGAGTCAGCATTTCGTTCTTTGCTTTCTTTCTGAGTGTTTGTTTTTATTGTGCTTGCACGATCGTCTATCATTGTTAATCTCTTTTCTTTCTATTTTGATTTTTAACCGTTTTCGAGCATGAATCCAGCATAGGAACGAAACAGTAAACAACGCAGCTGTAGCTCACAGACACGTAATCCCATTGATCTAATTTGAATGCCAATGACGGAAAATCTTTCACATGATGTGCTTAGTGGAACAAAATACAGCACGTTTCAAAAACGTTCGACAAAACGTCGAATTATTGAGCGTTACATATGAGGAAAGTATAAAAAGAATTAAAGAACAGGAAACGAATTTGCAGCTTGGAAAATGCAAGATCCAGAAAAACGTCATGCATCTCAGCCGAAATAGTTAAGGTTTGCAAACAAAGAAAATAAATTCATGTTCTCAAAGAACCGTGTAACATTTCGGTACGAAATTCGTACCAGAATTTGCCTGAGCCGAGATAATGACACAGATCTGGCGACAACTCATTCAAGAAGTACTGCGACTATGTTTGTGATGTGTGCGATCGCTTTTGGATTAGAAAAGATATATAATCGTCCATGGTAGTTTATTCATCCCTTCTTTACACTAGTTTCCTCGATTCCAGCTTTGTGAACTTCAGTGTTAATAGCATACACCACTTACTGAACTCGCAAAAGATGCCATTGCGTAACAAAAGGAATGGATAGCTGTACCCTCAAAATGATGTCACTTGTCTACTTTTTCGATCCCATCTTGTAAAGACTTACATTCCCTTCGTGCAAATCATATGACTCTGGCACAGAGGCAACTATGACATAGTCGAGCAAGTACTCAACATATCAGTTGGCTCGAGTAATTTGGTTCATTAGATTAAACAAAGATTTAATGACTTAACGATGATTATAAGTTTGATGTAAATATGAGAAAAAAGAAAAAGAAACCTCTGCTCCAAAGGCGGGAGGAGGTTTTTCCCCCTCTCATGAATATAAATTTGTATTTTTACATAGTTTCGTCCGAAATTCAGTTGCTTGACCTAGGTTAGTTTAATTGGTAGACGCACCGCTGAGCAAGCATTATAACATTAAAGCTCATTTTAATGTACTCAAGGCTGTATTGCAGCTAACAAAAAATAGAGAAGTTGGTGACAATAACACTTCGTTTCGTTAAGGTGTTTTTTTATCAAGATGCCGCCTCTACAAATTTGAGCAATAAGTGAATAGATATAAACATCCATTGAATATATTTCTATGTAGAAATTTGCTAAATTTGGAAATTCAAACTTGGAATTTGTCATATCGTAGACCTATACCCTGTACTGAGTTTAAGTAGAGAACAATAAATGTGCTCATGATTGTATATACTCGTTAATTGAGTCTAGTGCATTTCATTCAGTTACAAAACATATTCATGTTAAAACTAGTGACCTGACCCAGTTTACACCATTTTTATTTTTACACTTTCTGAATATTTTAAAGCAAATTGCAAATTTTAAAGCATGTTTCGCACTCTGTAAACAAGTAACCACAATATGTTTCATTAAAATAAGGATTCTGAATTTATTGCTTAGGAGGTGAATTTTAAGTACTTGTTGCTTAAAATTCTGCTTCAAAGCAATGAACTGAGAGCCCACTAGTTGTACGTCAAGATTTGTCATTTTGCGATTTCAATTTGCGCTGTACTTCAAGATTTTCTTAAAATGAGTGCCTTTGAAGCTGGCAGAAGAAAAATCACAGAATGCCATTTGTATATGAATTCTGCCGTAAAGCATTAACTTAATTAAATTACTTTTGCAGTAACTAGCATTTATTATTTTTATGTGATTTAAATAAAAAAGAATTTTTAAATGGAAACTGTTTATCCTAAAACGTATTTAAAAATATTCCTGTTGAAAGCGAGGCGTGCAAAAATGAATAATTTATTTTAATGAAGAAAAACCTGAACGTGGTTAATCCAAAAGAAAAGAAATATTACCCAAAATTGTTCCAGCCCAATTAGTTTGGAGTCCATTACAGGTCTTTTATTTTTGACTCAATTTTCTTAAAAAGTACAGTTACAGAGCACAGCAAGAATATAAAAGGATAGTAAAGCACGTCTAAAGTAGATTGTTTTCTTCAGAGAGCGAGACAAATGAGGCTCAGTTCTTTAAAAAAATTCCAGCATTTTGACTTAGTGGCGAGAGTACAGAAAGAAGAAAATGCATCCTTCTAAAAAATTCAATTTAAGATATAATTTGTTGAAACGAATGAAGATTTGCTGAAATAAAAAATATATACTTACATTCAGAAAATTACATTTAGATGAAAGACTTCAGAAAAATAAAGAGGAAAAAGGACACCCAGTTCTCACAAATGACCCGAAAATTCTCTTTAAGAATAAAAGGAAAAATTCAGACACAAAAATAATTGTATTTACTTAAAGAAAGCTTGTATATACTTTTTAAGAGTTTTTTATTTGTGGGAGAGTTTTGCATTCTTCAAAATAATTATCTGCCCACATTAACTGTTCTCATTAATACGAGCCTAATTACACGCAATAAATATATTTAATTGAAGAATAAAATAAATATAATGCTGCAATGGAATAGAAATAAGGCAAAAAGATCCAAATAGATAGAAGGATTACTCAAATATGAATAAATATAAATAACTCGAAGTGCAGTTTGCAAGAGAAGAAATATGAAAAAAGCTATTTTCAAAACAACTTACAAAAGGTCTTACAAGTTATTTGTATAATTTATCATGCAATGGCATCCTATTGCATCAAAAAGTTAATTGGACCAGTTTGAATGCTTTACGTAGATGGCAAATTACAAAGATTAAGCAAAACATAATGTGAATCCTCAACTACTAATATCCGAATTATCAGCTTCTAAAATAAAGAGACTTAAAAGTATTTTTGGAATTTGCGGGTTAGTAAATTATTTAAAAAAATCTAAATACTAAAAATATTATTTCAATTCTTTTTTCGCATTATTCCTGTTTATTTCGCTTGAAACTTATTTATTTAAAAATATAGTAAATGAAATAAAAACAAAATTTAGAAGTACTTATGCATGAACACTGAGACGTAGAAGCGCAGAAAATGTTGATGGCATACTGAAGAGGAAGAACTCTGATTGCGTAGAATGCTAATCCATATTAAATAGGAAACTGGCAGCCTAGGATGATTTAATCTTCATTTTATTTTCAGCAAACATGTTACGGCCGCAAACATTTTGGCACATTATTTGTGCCTATTTTCAGAACATTTACATTCTTGATACTGTTGCGAGAGAAAGAGAGCACAGCGAAATGAAATGGCGTCCAAGCAGCAACAGAAATACAAGCGAAGTACGCATTTATCCAATATGGTAGCTCGCCAAAGGGGAAGGTTTTTGTATACATTAGAAAGGTTTCAGTTCTCAAGGTTTAGGTTCCGGAATAACTACGTCATCAGCTTTACGCAAGTGTTATGTTGATAATAGTTTGAATTTTCTATTGAGAAAGATTTCAAGTTAATTATTTTTCTTATTTAAGAAAAATCTGAATTTTATTTTAAATTCCGTGGATTATTAGATTAATGTATTACTATTTGGTTATCTAAATTCTTATATTTTGAGAAAAAACAATGCTTCAACGATATTTTTATTTATTTCTTTTATTTAAACTTAACCAAGAAAACTTTGTGAAAGGATTCAGGACAGGGCCGAATTTTCGCTTTGTCATTCTCTCAGGGTTTCACGCACTTTCGTAGAACATTCTAGAAAGAAATTGCTTTGTTCCGATTGCCTTGAATGACAGGAGTACGTGACGAAAGGTCAAGGGTTAACGTTTCAACTACAAGGAAAGTTCATTGCTTTGGTGATCTAAGTGTCCAGTTTTGGCTCCGTTTTTGAATAGTGACGTGTGCGCAGTTTGAGCTATCTTGTCTTTTGGGTGAAAAAGCGGAAGTTTGGCGTCTAATGAGGGGGGCGCAAATCGAGTTTTGTGGTAGCCTGTGTTTTTCGTGAGAAGTAAATGAAACTTTCGAGTACGGATCACTTTGTCGTCCGGTGATGAAGTAGTCCTCTTCCTTCAGTCCTTAACAAGTGAGCTTTTAGGCTCTCTTTCGTTGGATGCATGGGCAGTTCGGGCTGGCTTGATTCAGGTTTGAATTATGAAATATCCAGAGATTAGGACTCAAAAATTAGTAGACTTGACGGCTACAAAATTTAATTCTTCGTCAGCCGTTAGCCATCATTTTTGTCACTAGGGTCTCGGCATCATTCTTTGGCTTTGCCTGGATGATGGGACCTCCAGAAGCTTCTTTTTCTTCTTCTCCGTGATGAAATTCTCCAAAACAGACCTTATGAAACAGTTCAGTCGGGAGGTTATTTTCCACTGCGGTGAATGTCATGCGAGTTCCGAATTATTGCGACCTCTTCGAGACAAGACTTGCTTAAATCCCGGGATCGACTGCGATTAGGAACTGCCACGTGCTTCGTAATTTAGTCCTAGCCATTAGTCAAGGTGGCGCCTTGGAATAAACGACCTTTTTTCTCTTCAAGTTTTACAGATACAGTTTCAACAGTTAAGTACCATTTCCTTTTCTTTGAGTGATAGCAGGACATTTCATTTAATTAGCGGACTGTAATTAAAATTTAGGATGAATAGAAAATTCGTCTTGCTCCTTTATTCTTTTTTCAGGAATCCTAAATTTAGACTGAAAGCTCCACATCATTAAAAATGTAAATGTTTATGAAATTATTATCGCTTCAGATGTTAAATTTATGCTTAAAAACAAAAGAGGGAGATGTGCATTACACCTTCTTCAATTATCTTAACAGCTTGGGTTGAATAGTAACTATCATATTTGTTATTTGGTACCAAAATTTAAATTAAACTAAATATAAAACATATGATAGGTAATTTATAAGAAATAATAATGTGAAATTAATTATATTAACCTGAGACTTAATAAACTTGCTATTAACTGGAAAATTATATTATGTTTTCATTTGTGTATTGCATTTATGTTTTATCTGATCTTTATCTGAACACGGTTCCGGAAAAACTTAATAAACACAATGCAAATTACTACCAATAATTACGATCACACTTATGTTGAATTAGCTAGCATTTATATGTTTACTTTAGGTTTTTGTTCGTTTAGTCAGCCTAAAGTTTAATTGGTAATATTAATTTTGTAACGGATTCACCAGATAATGGTGTAAAAACCACAAAACTTACAATATTACACAAACTTTGTGGCATAGATTAATCTAGAAATGGCGCAGTCCAGAAATGTTATTATTATTTTTAATCCACAACGAATAAGAAATTTGGCAGTCGAGGTAGATTTAATTCAACTTTTATTTCAGAAAACATGTTGCGGCTACAAACAAGTTGGCACATTATTTATGCCTATTCCAAAATGTTTACATTTTTTATAAATTTGCAGTAAGAAAGAAGGAGTAGACAGACTGCAGAACAGCTAGGCCAAAGCGAGTGCGTTATGTTCAGAGTGAAACCTTAATTCATATGACATGTATTAGTCTCGAAATGACGCAGCGCAAATAGAGATTACTATTTTTAGAATACAGAAAGGAAATAATTTAAGCTGCTAATTTAAATTACAATTTATCTTTTACATATTTCTTTTATTTTTCTTATATATATATATTCGAAATTAAATGGTAATAAACTTAAGGAAGAATTCAGTAACTTAAAACACAGCGTTAATATTAAATAAAAATGTACAAATAACACAGAATTCAATATTCAATTCAAAATCTTTTGGCTTAAAGTACGCTTTTCATGCACTTTGCACAGATTCAATTAACGTTTTCGTGTAGAAGTCTTCGACGCTTTTCGATTCTTCCATAAAAAGTAACTTAAATTTACTTTCCATAAAAGCTTTTGTTAATATATCACATTTCCCTGTTCTCTTCTCTAATTCATTCCATACCTGTTTTTTGTGATTTAAATTCGGATAATATTGAAAGATTAAAGAATCAATCAATCGCTGGTGAAAAACCTAATGTGAGCTCAAATAGATCTGAAGGTGTGCTGTGGTCAATGGAAACTGTAGTGAAGAAATTTATCTGAAAGTTAAGGCTCATTCATTGCTTTCGATTTTAATTAGGCTCAACATTGACAAAATTTCAATATAAAACATGTTCAGTTTTAAAAATGTTTATGCCTTTTTCTGCCCACGCGTCAGATTAATTCGTAATGTATTTTTTAATTTTGCCGTTTGTTTGTGGCAACGTATTAAATAAAAAACGACTAGTATTCGATGCTAAGAAAGAATGAACTCATGTAAACAATTCTAACAGCTGATAAAGTCAAAATTTTATTCAATTCTTTGAGTCTTTTTACTGTGTCAAATTCAAGTATTCCCAGGTAGCTAGAAGTCGATGAAAATTCAAGGTAAGCTATTTAATAATTATTAATTATTGAACTTACCAACAAACAAAAGTTATTCTTAAATTGCAGGTGGACATGAGAATATCTTTAAAAAGTCTGTTTTTTACTCTTTAAATAAATAAATTTACTATTTCCAAATAACCATTTTACGGAATTTATTTTATTTAATCAGTTATGGTAAAGAAGAGATATCTACTTTAAGAAATATGTCTTCGTGGAGGACGTCGAGGAAAGAAAGTGATCATATTATTGTTATACATATGGAAAACTACAAACGAATCCATGCCTTAAAGGAATGAAAATCCTGTGCTATGCTATAAAAATAAATTGGTGTCTATGTGCACAGCTCATAATTATTCAAAACAGCCGTTTTAAAATTCACATGTATTAAAATCAGTCTTAATATATTATTACTGTGCTCGGTCTAAAGCCATAACGTCCTAATGAAAATCCCTGAAAAGCTTCGCAGATTACCATTTCCTCGTAAGCTTTAGGAGTCTTGGTCCAATGAACGTACCTCTCTTGATACCTTGATAACCGTAATTAAACTGAAGCCAAGGACCGAATGTCAGAGAGCTTATATATTCCACCAGTGCTCCTAGGAATAGTGATTGCGCATTTGTATACAAAATGTCAGTTAAAGTCCATTAATTGAGAAAGCTCCAGCATTGGTCAAATATATGTGCGAGCCAGAATCAGAGTTGTATTAAACGCGTTTCCACCACCAGAATACGAATTTGTTACCGAGAGACAAGAATAGTAATTCCGTCCGCGATGTGTAGCAGGAGGCAGGAGTAATTATGGGGTACTGTTTGTGAGATGGTTGTCTGAGAATTACACTACGTATTCCTTTACAATCTCTGTTTGCTTTTGAGGTATAATTAAAGTATTTGAATTACTAGTTTGAATTGCTAGCTTATTGCAAATTCCTCATAAAGATCAATTCGGAAAAGGTTTGAAATTTTTTTATTTATTAACTTTCTGCTAGTTATAGTAGTTACAATTATCATTATATAATATATTAAAATTTTTTTTCAAAACTCATTCTTAAAATGCTCACCGGGGAGCTATCTGAACTATGGATTTATAAAGAGCTGGAACGCAGAGTTGGCCGATTCCTTATGTAGAGAAATATTTTGCTAGGCAAAATATAACGTCATTTAAACAGCTATAAAAGGAAATAACATCTTGATGTTTCATAGCGAGTACAACAGCTAATGAAAGCGCCAAAAATTGTGAGATAAAAATTTAAATTGACATTGTAATTTTTAGTGAACCCGGTTAAGAAAAACTAGATTGTAAAGTTAACTAAAGTTGACATATTTTGAAGCAATGCGGAAGTTCCCGAAAAAATATAATTTATCTTCTTTAAGACATTTAGATAATTTTTACAGAAAAAGGATCATTCAAGGACTAACAATGATTAATTACGGAAAATTCCGTTATGTTAATCTACCCAGTTATTATGATATAAATCTTTAGTATCAATTCTCCTCTCCATTTCCGAACCAGAATGCAAATCAGGTTAAGAGTATTTAAGGCGAGGTCTGCCTTTCCAGGCCACGTTACCAGGTTTCGCTAGCTCAGATAAGACTGTATTCTTTGACTTTAGCTGCGGCATTTTAGCTGCGACATTTTAATTGTTACGATGGTAAGAAGTTTGAGCCAACTTCGCGTTAAATCAGTTATGCAGCTTTTGGTTACTAGACATAATTTTAAATCTTGAAATTGACTGCTGTTACTTTAAATTACATCGCCACAAGAAGTTGATTGCTTTTGTCAAGCACGAGACGAACCTTTATGTTCCAATTCTGGTTTAATAAAGATTTGTTAAAACTTCGTAAGACTTCACAATTCTTTTCAGACACAACAATAATTTGTTCTACGTCTGTACGGAGATTGGACTTAGTTTACGCTATCACAGAACATCAAAATTTATAATTTTATTATTTCTCCTTTTCTAATTTCTTTAGAATAAAATATTAAAAATTTAAAACTTACCGGTTATTTTGTACAAAAGAACTATAATATAGAAAAACATACTTTATTAATTAAAATAATAGTGAGTAATATTTATAAAAATAATTAATATTAATTATTCTTATAAAAGTTAGAATTAATATATCATAAACAACACCATTCAACTTAACTGTAAAATGCATCAATCAGAGATATTATTGAAAAATAAAGTTATTAACAATTAAAAAGTACGCTTATTGTTTTAAATAGCTTAATTCATTAAGCAAGAACAGTTAATTTGAACCATAAGTTTGTAAGATTCTCAGTTACTGTAGAAAGTGACGAATCTTAAGAACTGGTTAGCGAATAATCGCTTAAGTTCGTGTAACAAGCAGCAACAAGATGAAAGGGTAACTAACCCTTTGTTATTCCAATAAGATTTAACAAAACTCCGTCTTGGAGTGTACAATCAAAACCGATACTTGGGCTTGAACTTAAGAGACTAAAAATTAAACTAAAACTAAGATTAACTAACTAACTTAAGATTAATTAAATAACTTAAGATTAACTAACTAAATCTTGATAGCGGAAGCTATCAAGATTCTAAACGAGTTGGCCCCTTAACTCTATTTGCCTACGAAGCTTATCAAGGGCCTGAGTACGGACGAGAGTAATAACAGCTTTGAGAGAGAGAGTAGCCAAAAGGCAGACGCGTGCAAATCAGAAACTCTGATTCTCTCTAACTCTGTAAGTAGACTTCGCGGTTTAAATACCGCTCCTCCTCATTAAGTATTCAGAATGATTTCAAAACTACGTTCTGGCCGGAAGTAGTAAGTTGAAGTTAAGAATTTGACTGGAAAGGAACTTTAACTTAAAACTTAACTGTTAATAAAATTAACAAAATCCTTACAAGTTATTCCAAGTCGAAAAAGAAAATTCTAAAAACGAATTTTTGATAGAGGCGTAAATGTTAAATACTGTGGTAGCGTAACGTAAGGATGTTCTAAAGATTGAGATAGACGTTAATAATATCAAGATACATAAATAAATTAAATGTAAGCTTGATTTAACACAGCCTATAGATAAGAAAAAGTAATCCACATAATTGGAACACTGGATATTTGAAGTCCAAACGATTAGTTCTGTTGTGTCAAGTTGTGTTTAAAAGTTTGTTGTTATTACTATTAAAATAGCATACTAATTCATCTGCTACTAGAAAGTATTATAAAATCCTGTTATTTTTAAGCTCAACCGAATATAAAATTAACTTCTCAGGTTAAATGATATGTACCCGCGGAAAAGCCGGCTTAACGCATTTATTATCAAAACATCTGGAAACATCGTTAATTTGGACAAGCACAATTTACAAGTTCATTCAGTGCTGTCTTTCTTAATTTATTCAGCCCGTTGACTCATTCTAATCCTGATCACGAGTAAGATATGAATTTGGAAAGGATTAACACTCTTACTAATTCAAATTTTAAATGAATTTTAGCCAATTAATTAAAAATAGCAGACGGATTGTTGAATATTTTTTAAAATTTATAAATGCATGAATATTTGGCGTTTTATTCTAGAGCAAATCAGTCTGTTGTATAAAATTGCTAGAGAAAGTTAAAAAGTGAAGAAGCACTCAAGTGCTCTTTGTTGTTTGAACATCATTTTATGCAAAGTGCTTGAATAAAGTTCCTTAAAAGGATTTCCGGTTATTTATTTAATGATGGAAGTTAGAGGACTTTTACAGTTCTTAGAGATAATTCTATGCTTGCTTTTCTTTATAAGACTTGCGAATAAAATTGCCATTATTTTTTTCTTAACTGAGATGACATATATTAGATGTGTATGTTTCTATAAGGGACTTAGATTCAGAAACAAAGACATAGAGGCAGTTACGTTCACTGCAAATATTACAGTGAATCCAAATTAAAAAAGATGTCTGAAAATAACAGCTCAAAACATCACAGAAGATCGAGTAAAAAAGAACGAAAGTAGAATGGAAGATTGAAAATTAATGGCTTCCATTACAAATTCAGATTTTAAAATAATTTATTTCTTGAAGTTAAAAAAATCACTAGCAAAGTTTAAAAAAGTGAGAAATTAAAACAAGCATTTAAACAGGAATTGAAAAACAACACTTATCGTCCAAAAAGCAGAAAATTTTATGTGTTTAGGTACAATTCTGTTTTCATTAAATGCATCTGTTGTGTTATTTAATCTCAGAATAATAAAATGAAAGAAATACTTGAATAAACTGGAAATATCTAAATAGCCTAACACCATTAAACTATATTTTTAAAAAATTTTAATTAAGCAATTAGTGCAATATTTCGACTAAAATGTTCCTAAGAAGAACACTTAAATGCATTTTGCTTGAGAGAAAAAAACCTTAATTAAAGAAAAACATGCCATATGCTAAGTGAAACAAAAAAACTAATTATTTTATATTGAATAAAAACCTGATTTTTACAGAAGGGTTTGTTTTGATGAGTTAGTTTTAAGCCAAAGAAGTTTTGCTCTTTTCGAAAGAATAGTGCATATAAAAAGTGTTCATTCGAAAAGAAAGAAAATAAGTTAATGAATTAAAAAAATTCCAACCATTGTCACTTTGTAACAGATGGTTGAATCAGACAAAAATATAATCTCGCTATTCTAACAAACGCGGTGTCTTGGTTTAATATAAAATAATTAAAGAATTTCATTTTCTTTTATTTCTCAAACACAGAAAACAATGAATACAAATGTTTATAAGTTTAAAGCGATTTAAGAAATAATTATTTATGAGCATCAGTCAGAACGTTAATTTCACTCACATAACGTTTTTCTATAAACAGCTTTATATACAGGGTGGTAATAATTACAGTTCCACTTTGCAATAGTTATAAAAGCAAAACTACTGGACTAAATGGGTTATCAAATTTGGTAATCGTGTAAAGGAGATGATGATAATTTATTTTCCGCATAAAAAAATAAAACTGCAGACTAAAACTCGAAATTAAAGAAATTAACAAAAAAAAAAAAAAAAAAAAAAAAAAAAAAAACTGAAAGGTTTCAGATTTTAAATTAAGTCCAAAGGAATATTTTTTAAACTTTTTGTGTGTTACCTTATTAAATATCATGTTCTTAGCACTTAAACCATAAAATTCACTTCAATGTCGCAAAATAATTTTAAATGAGCCTATCTTTAGAATTTCCGATATACATTTCGGCGCGCTGGAGATAAAAAAAGGTTCCCCCCCCCCCGTAGATTGTTACCATTGCTCGCTTTTAAATCGTTAAGTTTGTTACTCAAAAATTCGTTAAAGTTTTACAAAATATCAAATCGATAATAAAACAAATTTCAAATTTCAAATTTGGGCTTCCACATGCCCATATTCGCAGTAGAATTACGTCATTCAAAATTCGATGGCTCTATGTACTGTTGTTTTATCACAATGCGAGAAATAATCATAAATTTTTGCAGATTTTTCATTTTTAATTTATTCAAATATAATGCAGGCTTCTAACATTTGTTGGCAGCAGTTTGAAAAGTGAAACGGACATTTATAGTGATGCAATGCAAAATCGCAAAACGAAAACAATAGTCCTTCAGGGACAAAGCCCCTTTGGACTAAAAAGTTCAAAAACTCACCATCAAAGTGGAAATGACGCTGTATGCAATATTGTTAAACGAAATAAGACATTGGTTTAAAATGTGTTTAATCGTTTCTGAAATGTGTTACAAAGGATGCTCAATGTGGCGTCTACCATTTTCTGAAAGCAAGTTAAATCGTATTACTGCATTCTCAACAGCAGCTCTTAGCATATCAGAAAGAATGTTGCGGACATGTCGAATCTTTCATTTCCACCAAATTGTTTAGATTATTACCATAAAGAGTGCTTTTGAGATAACATCATACCTGAAAGTCACAGGGGTTGTGGTCTGGTTACCGGGGTAATCTAGAAGTGGGGAAATGTCGGCCTATAGTCCATTCATTCGTGAAATGTTACCAAAGTAACTATGAGACATGTGTACCAATGAGGTAGATGATTAAGGTAATGAGGTAATTATCCTTTTAGTCGAATGTCAAAGCTTTTTATTTTTTCAAATTTACAAAACTAAAACATCTCCAGAGTGAAGATCTTCAACACATCTTAAACCGAGCATCTTTTTAAAGCGCGAGGATATTTGCATTTTTCAATCGATATTTATTTTGTAACTTTAGTAACACAAAGACGTTACAAGTTATAAGACTTATGTAGCAATTACCAGATCAAATGTAACGCTATACGATAAGTAATAAAATGAAAACAGTGAAAATACATTCTTGTTTCAACATGAAAACATTAAAGTGCATTCTTTTCCTGCTTTCAGACTTAATGGAACTTTACACAAAGGCACATTCACACTAAACGCCTACGCACTGGATTATTTCTTTTGCTGCAAATGACGCATCTTCTAGATGTTGAATGCCCAGGCTAGTGTTGACTGCTTTCTGTGCGGATAAGTCTGTCCACAAAAGGTTTGTGACATCTGACTGCCGCCTTCAGAAGCCGCTCTACTTGCACTGGAAGCTTTTGCAGTGAGTGATACTGGATATACTAATCGAGCTGACCTTCGACCGGGATGTTAACCATACAGAGTGTAAATGCCAACTCATCGTAAGAAATTAGAGTTATCGCAGTAAGATGAGTTGTAATAAACTGTACGAATATAGCTTGGAAACATGTTAATGATGACAGGACACTTTAGTTTCCAGAAGATTTGAGCACACGCAAGAAAGATAAATTGTAGTTAATACGTAAGCTAATGTAGGAGGACATAACATCCAAACGTATGGGGAACTCATAAACAAGCAAACAAATTAAAAATATACATATCAATACAGAACTATGTACAAAGTTGAATAAGGATAACAGTATTGAAAAGGGAAAAGGGGAGTGGGCCGCTGTACTCCTATTGCTGTAAGACATTTACATTATAGACCTGTCTGGAGCAGGCTACGTATGGCTTGGCAAAGCTGAGTTGGTAGTGGCACAATACGTAATGACTCAGCGAATTTTATTTTGTGCAGATCTGTTATTGCTAGTCACCGTGGCCCACGCTCACTAGTTTCTGGAAGCGGGCTTTTTAAGGTACTATTTTGATGTGGGCAGTGAAATACGTAGTGATCCGCTGTTCCTTCCTCACCGCATACACGCAGATGTATGTTATTGCGCCGGAAGAGGTGTACGTATTCTGGGAACGGACCGTGTACAGATAAATATTGTGTCAGTAAAGCGGAGCTGCTGCGTTAGAGTGCCCACATGACGCAAAGACACCATAGCTTTACAAACATCCATGCCTTCTCCTGAATTCGAACCCGGGCCCTTCGGTACCGCCGTAGCTTCCCTAACCACTATACCGTCTGGGAGGCCGTATGTTTCATTGCGTAATAGGTTGAACAGAGCAATTAGTTACGCTTGCGGAACAGGGAGTTGGGAGAAGGGAGCCTGCTTCTCCACCTGCACTGACCAATGCTGTTTCGCAGGTGGCAAAAGCCACTGCCAGTACCGTTTACTGTCTTGGATACGTCTCTGTAGAAAGCATCCACTATCTCAGTACACGGCGAAGGGTCCATAATCACGTACTGTTCGAGGGTTTCGTGGGCAGGGTGGCAATTGGGTTTTTCATAGCTAGAACGTACATATGTCTGGCCTCAGAGATCACACGTTCCGTTAAGTTTGTGAGGTTCGAATCCCGCGAACGGGCTGGCTGCATGGGTGTTTTCGTGGTTTTCCCCACGTGTAACGTGCATACGAGCCAGTTTCCCTTAGAAAGTCTTCCACGAAGGCATTCCTCCCCTTAGGCAGATAGCCCTCGAGACTTTGCCGTAATTAAATAACCTAAATTAACCTAACCGTTAAGTTTGATGACATTTGCAATGGTAGGTTCTCTTTCAACTGCCAAGTCTAAAGGCGGTAATCCTGCGAGAACTTAAGGCACTGCTGTTGATGTTGTGCGATATGCTCTGGGTATGGTGAGTAGATGTGAACGCTGTAGAGAATTGAGGCTCTGTCTGATTTGATGGGATAAATTTTTACCCTACATTGAAGCTCCGAAAAGGACAATATGCTGCGTTGCTGTCGGATACCATACGCGAAGGAATCTGGATGGTATTCCCCATTTTATAGTGGCTGTACAGTGCATAGATTTGGCAAGTTGGAGCACTTTTTGCTTAATATAGCTAGTATGAGGAAGCCATGTAGGCCGATGTTCTAGTTAGTTCGAGATATTTCAACTGTGTGAAATATTTTGATGGTTTTGCCCTGGGTTTCACGCCCTGGAGTTTTGTCCCTTAAAAAACGACTGCGCCCAATTATCAGAAGCTGAGTTATATCTGCTGAACGTACCAGCTTATGCCCTTTTGCCCAGCTTGCGAAGTGTCCAGGCTTTCTTAAGCTCTGTATTTCAGGCTGCTTCTTCCAGCTACTATTAAAAGAAAATTATTGGCATTTGGGATCAGCAGACCTTCATATATAACACGGAGAAAATTCTTATTGGTAAACCAATCCATTCGAATCTCTTAGTGTAAAATAAATTTATTTCCTATACAACATTCCCCAAAATGGGCACAGAATATTATCACCATTCATTAAATTTGAACGTTTGTTCTGGTTATCCGGAAGTTAGCGGGATTCCGTTTTTTCTGCTAAAGTTTTGAGTTTTGTCGACGAGTTAAAAACCGTTTTATTTTAATATTTTACTTAGTTCTGATATTTGCAGATAGAGCGAAAAGTATAATTTGGCACACTTAAATAATTGTGAGACTCAGTAATGACTCTAAAATGACAGAAACTAGAGTACAATACTTAATGTGTTTTCTTTAGACTGATATTTGTAGGTAGCAATAAGGATTATTGATAATTCTTCAATTCAATTTTATGAAACTGCCCATAAAGGCCTTATAGATGTAAAACTTAACTATGCAATATTATTTAGAATCTTACTTGATGATAATATCAGGTTAATCACTAAAAAATGACGAAGACTTGTGTTTTTAAATTTTGATTTTTTTAAAATTTCAGTTAAACAACCTATTTCAAATTGAGCCACTGTATTTACATTATATAAAATGGTATTTAATAATGTATAATATGAGACGTTGTATTATTTTATGTAGTATTTCCTCTACTATAAGACTTTATTAGTTTTCATAGGAAAGTGAATTTTATATTGATTTATACAATACGATATAGCAGTGTTTGACTTAATAATATACTTGAGCAAGATTAACTAGTTTATAAAGTTTTTGAAAAATTAATTTAAGATCTCATTGAAATTAAAAGTTTTTTAAACTCAATAGTACACTATGATATATTATCTTCACTTTAAAGAGAAGAAGAAGCAATGGGTATATTTTAATATTTTAACTAGAAATAACGAAATAAAATATTAAAAATTTGGTATTATCAGATTCATTTGCAGTATTAAGAAACATAAATCAGCCGTACTTTTCAGATAAATTAGAACATTACTTTTATTATGCATAGTCTTACTGTTACCCTTATTACATTATTGCGTGAGAAATAACTAATGAGAATAAAAATATCAAACATGAAAGCGCAGGAAAAAAGAAATAAAAAAGTGATGAAATTTTAGAAGGGCTAGCTTTCTTACGAAAGCCTAAGATCCAATTTTCAATGCGTCTTATCTACAGTTTAGAATTGATAGATAACGCCTACTATCTCAACAGGCTAACAATGAGAGATTTAAGTGAAGAATTTTATTCGCTACTGGAAATCGAGATCTAAAACAAATCGAAGTGATTTCCGAAAGCGTTCGTTTTCACTTTGCAGTTTCAAGAATGATACTTTCGAGAAACAGGAACCTAAAATTTCGGACAGAAAACACTTCGCATTAGATGTATTTTTTAAATAAAAAAATGCTAAGTAATAGGGTTGTTTCCAAATACCTTTGCTTTTAAGAGAAAAAATCTAATCTGACCTTTATGCGTTTCTAGAGGAAAATTGCTTTCTAAATAGCTCAATTTTCTTTCATTATGTGAGTTGAATTCAGGTACTTCGGAGCTAGAATTGGGCCCCATTTCATTTTTTTAAATGATATTTTTCTTCTGTTGTTTAAATTCACTCTTTCATAAATAAAAGGACTGATACGCAGTAGAAAGATGCAATATCTCTAGAACAGGAATCTGCAACATTTTTGTACCTTAGAACCCATTTTTGAATATCAGTAGAGAGGCGAGAACATTTATTTTTCAAGGTAAATTTACAGGTTTACATACCTAATAATACAAATAACATACAAAAATATTATTCCAAAAATATAATTTAAGATATAAAAATTATTGGTTGTATTCTTATGTAAAATGTATTGCTAAATAATATAGACAAAATTTATTAAAAGAATTCGTTGGTTTACAATTCTTTTGTATAAAAAATGCAATTTTTGAAGTTAATGTGATACTTGGCATTGTATTTAATTAGGTCACTGCTACATAATTAGGAGTGTTTGCTGATATTCCTGCCCGTAAGCAATCACTAAGATGTTTATCTGTAACTCGAGATCTATGCTTTGGTTTTGTAACATTCATTGTTGAAAATGATCATTCAGGTATGTGACACCACAAATCGATTTTATCTTGTATGATTCTCTTTTCAAGAAGGGAAATTTGTTTCTTTCAAGTATATTCCAGAAGTTCTCATCTGATACATTGAATTTTTCAACAATTTCATTTTGAAGATCCAAAATTTCTAGCTCTAATTCTTCCGTTTTTATTTGAATCAACTCTGCAATGTATGCATTTATTTCGGTAACATTTGCTTAATGAGTAAAAGGACTGATGAAAAAGGTGATTATTGACTCGATATTAAAATCGTTTTTCAGATTGGCTTGAAGTAACTGAAAGTTGGTAACATAGGAGAACAAATCAATTTAAATTTCATCTATATTTTTTTTTCATATCTGTGAAAGGCACAAGTGACTTCATTTGCAAATGTGATACGCAGTAATTGACGAAAATAGTTTTATCCCGAAGGAGCCGTGATGATTTTATTCCCGTTTTATCCCAAACCGGAAATAGTTCTTGATCATGCTTCCCATATTAGCCTTCGTTTTCCATCCTCTCGCATACACTGACTACCAATAAGTATTTAGACACCTATGCAAATGACGATATCTGGTCCTAAGGTACGTCACGGACTCCGCCGGTATATATCGTGTAGGAAACAGCATCGGCTTTAGTCGCATGCAAGATGCATCGCAGTTCGGAGCTCTCTGATTTCGAGAAAGGTATAATTATCGTGTATCACAAATGTGGCCGATCCTTAAGGGACATATCTAGCGATCTGAAGTACCCAAAATCGATAGTGACCTATGTGATTAAGAAATGGAAGGTGAGCGGTGATTGCCGGAATGTGCCCCGAGTCGGCAGACCAACGAAACTGGGAGATAGAGACCGAAGTGCTGTCCAGAGAAATTCGGAAGAACCGCACCCAACCGATGGCCCTCATCCGCAAGGAGTTTTAACAGGCATCCGGGAGTATTGTTTCAATGAATACCATCCGTAAGGAAGCACATCTGCTTGGTTTTCATGGTCGTGCTGCTGCCCATAAGCCTTTGATCACAAAGCCCAACCGCGCATCTCGGTTAATGTGGTGCAAAGCACATCGAAATTGGACCGTAGATCAGTGGAAACGGGTTCTTTGGAGTGACGAATCAAGGTTCACCCTTTACCATTCGGATGGCAGGGTCTGGGTCTGGCCTTCTACCTGGAGAACGTCTCCTGCCAGAATGCATTGTGCCAACAGTCAAGTTCGGCGGAGGTGGAATTATGATCTGGGGGTGTTCCTCCTGGTATGGGCTGGGAACCTTGGTCCCCATTCATGGTAAGTTCAACTCCGATGCCTACTGCACTATTTTGGATGACAATGTGCTTCCTACGTTGTGGCAGTTTTACAGGTTGGACCCCTGTTACTTTCAGGACGACAATGCCAGTTGTCATGTTTCGACGTTAACCAAGGCTTGGTATGGTGCCAATGGAGTTCATCGAATGGACTGGCCTGCGCAGAGTCCAGACCTGAACCCTATCGAGAACCTCTGGGACGAGTTGCATCGCCGAATTCAGGGGTGCACAACCCGTGAAAAATCGGTGAAGGAATTTCTATGTCTTCTCCAAGCCGAGTGGAAGAAAATACCACTAGCTGTCATACAAAGACTTGTGGAAATTATGCCCCGGAGGGTCCACGCTGTAATTATCTCTCGTGGAGGCTCTACCAACTATTGATTTTGTATAAAGTTAGTTTTTCTTTTCTATCACAGGTGTCCAAATACTTATTGGTAGTCAGTGTATACCCTCGCAAAGGAAGGTTAGTTTATGAAACTCCACCCACCGTTTATTATAACAAAACAATCAGTTAGTTCCCATTAGTCTTTCTTTGCATTTGATTTTTCAGACTAATTTCAAAGATCACTTCGCCACCTTCTTCGTTTTTCCTTTGTTAGCTTCGCTGTATACTGCACTGATTACTTTAGAAGCTCTTTTAACAAGATCTTTGAAAAGTGAATATGTTGAAACTTAGAAGGGGTAAACGCTCTTGTTTATGATGGCAGGTTCTTTAGATTGAAGCATTCATATGAAATTGTAAACAGGCAATGGGATTGCCGATCTAAAGATTGTAATGAAAGTATTCTAACAAGTATAGACTAGGAAGTCACTGATTAGGAAAATCATGTGTACACTAGAGATGAAACAGGAATTGAAGTGCAGAAAAATAAACTGTGCGGCTTCGGGAGATACCGGAAAGCATTAACAGCCATTCCATATATAAAGAAGCATTTATTCATTCTTTAAAGTTTTAAATTTTGTTGTGTACTGAACTTTGAATCAACAAAATCATAAATGCACAGAAATCCTCATGACGCTCTTGGTTATCATTCGTTGGCAGATAAAGCAGAAGATAGCATTCTTCTAGAAAAAGATTTTGACGAATTTTATTAGTTGATGACAGTCAGAAAAATATAATTCTTGCATTCAGAACCAACAGTGTTATGAGTAGGTTAAGAAATTAAAGTGCTTCGGTGACGAAACTTCAAGTCATGTCCATCGCAGTTTAGTTAGCTTTATAGTGCTTACGTAGATGTTGGAAATTTTCTAATGATGCAACACACATAATGCCAGTTACATATGCATTACTTTCAAATAAAAAGGAAGAAATATGTGTTTTCTTCATTGAATGCGAAAATACAAGCATTGTACCCCAAATCATTCAGAGTAGATTTTGTATTATCTGTCATTAGTGCTTTTAAGAAAGTTTTTTCTTTTGTTGAAATGAAGAGCCGCAACTCCTATTATAATCACTGATTTTGGAGGATGGTGCAAAACTTAGGTTTCGTAAACCACTATAAATGTGATTAAGAAGTTAAGCGCCACATTCGAATGTATTCTTATCCGGCTCACATTTTTTTAGAAGCAGTTATGGCGAATGGTTCTGGAGAGATCTCCGATCTTCAATTACAGAAAGAAGAAATAGAAATTTTCAGTAATTATGTGATGGAACAACAGTTGGAAAATGACGTCTTTGGTGATATATGAAACTGTTATGATGCATGTCATAGATTAACGACTATTTTAGAAAGTTAAATTGGTAAAATAAATAGAAGTCTTAGGAAAAGTAGACCCAATATATCTTATCTGAATTTAATCTGAATTTAGAGGAAGATGCAGCATACTACGATTTTCATCATAGTACAGTGTCAATGAATTCCCCTATTCAGAATAGATTAAAGAAATACTGACAGTGTTTACATGCATTCAGAACGATTTCGATAAAGAATTAAGCAAAAGCAAATGTTTTGGAATAAATATTTCTGGCAACAGCTTATTATTTGACATAAGAAATATCGTCTGCTATGTTTAAATTTATTCTTCTTTTAAAATATTGGCAAGTAACCAATCTATGGATTGAAGGATATGTTTCTGCGCTTTCCAAAGAGAAATATCCATATTCCGTAATACATAAACTTTACGAAGTGGACGGTATTAAAATTTAAAAGCAAGTGCAAAATAAGCAACATTATTATAAAGAAAGAGAAATTCGTCAGTCGTCAGTCCTATATGGAAAGAAGACTCCAAACAAACAGCCGCAAAATGTACATATCGTTTCTAATGTTTTAAAGTTAAATAATTGGTATTAAGAGAAAAATTAACCAAAATTCTATCTAGGAATTTTGATTTCTTTATCCCAATAGCTTTCAAAGGTCGGAAACGTAGTTAAGACAAAGCGAAAAGAATCACTGCATTCATTGAAAATATGAAGACTGATATAGATATTACATATATCTTTTCAATGTATTCCTGCATAGTCTTCTGACATTTAACTTATCGATTATGCTGTCTCTTTAAAAGAGTTGTTTCTAAGCGCAAACTCACCACGACTGATGAGCTCTGAAAAGTAGTAGAAGAGGAACCTACCCATAGGAATTTTACAAAAAGTTCTTCTAACATGGAAATCACGATGCAGATAAAGGCTATCAGATCAAACATTTTAAAAAATACTCTTCGCATTTTAAACATTAATTAAATGTTCCGAAATCGTTCTAAAATGCATAATCACTCTCTGCACTAAATCATAGGCAAAAGAATAAAACGGACGCTCCAGGATTTCAGAAATAGTAAAATTTCCATTGAAAACGTTTTAGAAATTTTATGTTATAACATTTTAAAAACTGAATAATCAATTTCAATAGAGAGTTGTGTTAACGAAATTTAGAATTTGAGTGATCAAATTCGATATTATGCTATATTGAGATATAAGAAATGAATAACAAATTTCAATGTAATAAATGTTGGAAAAGAGTACCTTTTGTAGCATTTTTAAGTAAGTACTGCATTATCTTAACCTTTTAAAATTAACGTTTTTATATATTTTTCTAAACTCGTTTCTCAAGTAGGTAAGTATGTAGAATGTATTCTGTTGGTTACAACAGATCAATGAAATTTATAAATGTGATCATGTAGATAATAGCACAGAAAATATAGAAGTAACGCTTTTTAATACGTTTTATACTATTTTGTGAGCACTTCCAAAATCTGATAAGCCTTTTATCACATTTTTGTACTAATTATTTTAGTAAATCCTTATTATTATTATCATTATTATTCAAAGAAAAAAAAACAACCGATTATTGTATATCAGATAAAATAAGAAATCCTAATCTTTTCAAGCAATTGTTACAAAAATTACACAAATTTATATGTATCATTTTAAACCTCTTTTCGCAATCTATTCAACTTAACGCTGTTTAAAGGCATTTTATAGCAGAGATAAATAATACGTGATTCTGCACAGTATTTATCAATTATAGTAATAGCAACGTATTTAGAAATAACATTTATTATAGGCACCGCCGGTATAAACCTAGTAATATTTAAAAAATATGTATATTAATTTTAAATCACCAATTTGTTAAAAGTTTTATTACTTCTTGAATAAATTACGAAACTTATTAGCATATAATGGCAGCATTACACAGATCTAGAAGATCACGCAGATCAGATTTCAGCCTTTTGAAATAATCCATGTTTTGTTGCACAAATGATTTACAACATGCTTTTTCGTGTTTTTCATTATTATTTTATGAATAGACTTAAAACAACAAAGTGATAGAAGGTTCAATCCGAATGGCTATTAGACTAAGCTATATGTTTATTGTTCCTAAGCCGAACTATTTCTCGTTTGAAAAGTTTCCGTTTTTGTGTTTAGTATACAGTAGATTTTTTTTAAAGCCTGCTATGAACACTGGGAAGTGCATCTGTTTGAGTCTTTTCAAAGTGCTCTTGTACATCGAACATAACGTAGATTTCTAACATGAATATGTTGTCAAACTCGAGATTTTAATTTGAAAATATGAAACGAAACAACATTATATTATAGCTTCATAATTATGATAAGATATTATTAATGACTAGATGATAATAATCATCTGCCTTGTTGAATGGCTTAGAAACGTGTAAAATGAGTTTAAGGGTTTTACTAAAATAATACAAAATAAAGAAGTAATAATACAAAGTAAAGCCTTCGAAAGCACTGACTTCACATTCTCTTCTTTATACAACAGGATGTAAAAACACAGACTGTATTGTTATGCGTAATTACCGTTCGGGCTTAATTGGGAATAATATTACTGACTCCTGCTCTCTAAGGCTCATATGGGAACAAAAAAATTAAGGCAGGCTCAATCGACACTAAGCCATAATATCAACAAAAGCGGTTTACCTTTAAACGGATTAAAATAGACTAGAGGATGTATATTTAAAGGATGAATATTTGTGTTTTCTTTGTAACTACAAGTTTGAATAATTCAGTGTCTCAGTTAAGTCTGCAAGAAAAACTAAATTCACCAGCCACAGAAATTCTGTTAGTTCAACAAAATTTTGAATTTCGGTGTTGAAATAATGTTTTATTTCTTCCATTAATTTTAAGAATTTTCCCTTTACTGAGCCATCGTACTTCAATATGCAGAATGAGATCAGGAATGTTTTAAATTATGCTTTAAAATGCGCATGTTATAGTTATTATAACCTAAGGCAAAATTTTAATTTTATATTTAATAGCTAAATGTCAATGTCAGCTCTTAGAATTTGATTTAAAACTGTTTCGCTAGTTTTTTAGCGCTTGCTCTGTTGTCATTTTCAGTTCTGAAATTTATTGGTGTCTTCCTTCTGTTTGATAAATACCTTGCCCCATAGCTGAAATAGTCTTGATTGTATTGCAGATGTTTTTCATTGATGCACGGTGTTTGATCATCGATAACAGTGCATGCATATTGCAGGTCGTTTGACGTAAATGAGTGGAAGCTGTAAGTGGATAGTAAAAGGCATAATGGTCAGGTGAGACCAGATATTCGAGATCCAAAAGTGATGAAAGTAGGTTGGAAAGGGATTATGCCCCTTTATAAAGTTAGTCAGTTGTGAGATGGCTATGTGTCTCTTTGTACTGATTTTAGACATGAAACTTATATGTGCGATCGTAGATCCCATTCTATTGCCATTGTTACATTACCTTTTCATGTAGAATTCTTTTAGGTAAGGTTCTACGATATTTCGTTCCTCTTCTTCCCAATTACTTCTTCCTTCTTTAGCTAATCTGTCCGATGCTTCTTTACCTAAGAGACCAACATGGGCTTTAACTCTTATAAGTTATATATAGAATTGATCATCATATTGTAAGAAAAAGGCGTTAGGTATTTACTATTAAAGGATGTATGCATGTGATTCAGTATTGCGTAAATTAGACATACTATCTTGCAGATTATTGCATTTTTACTGGTGCTATTTTAATTACAGTTGGATGGCTGCTGTAATACCTAACAGTTTTCTCATAGGAGTACTTTTCAAAAGAAGTCTGTCTTGAAAAGATAACCATCGTGTTCTTTGTCTTAATCAAATTAGCCTATCAACAACTTCGGCTTGTTTGCGTGTTGGATAAATCGAAATGAAACTGTCTCTCTAGGCATTAATTAAAATTTGATAGTTATATATAAGTCTGCTGCAAAGAACTAAATCATGGGATGACAACATTAATAAACTGTATTAAAGCAATAATAGCATCCTCTAGAGAGAAATATCAGAATGACTCATAAAGTAATGAGGATTTTATCAAAATGAATTTTTTTATGTTAACTTTAGCTTTCGAAATAATATGCTTTTATGGAGATAGCCCTTCATGCTTTAGACTTTTAAATAAAATTGCTTTTCTTAAAGCTTTTATACGAGTATGTTTTTTTAATGCACTTACACAAGTAGAATTCTAAACATGAGGACTAAATGGGATGATAGCTCTTTCCGAAAATTCGGATTATTCAGTTGCTTTCCTTCTGGAATACAAATTCGTATTGAATGTAATGTAAGAAAGGAAATTTTATTTTTCCTTATGCGCATTTTGTTTTAGCAAAGAAAATAATGTGAAAAATGCTTTTATTCCATAAAACAAACTATAAAAGGCACGTTTTCCTACGAAATTAAAGAATAAAATTATTTTTCAGCTTTCTAAACATAAAATTTATTTGCTTGACCAAAAATAAAACAATGAAAATGGTTTTCATTTTTTTATTTCGGAAACCATATAATCGTTTCTTTTCTTTTTCATTTAAATGAAAATTTTACTGAAATTAAAAAGAGAAATTACTTTTTATTCCTGTAAAGCAAAATTCATGTCTTGTTTGCATTAAGTTGAAATTAAACTGATAAGACATTATTTTTATCAACGTGAAATAACAAGGAAAAAATAATATAAAATTGTCAGCAAATACATTTTATTTATTACTTGCGCTCGACAGTTAAGTTTATAATTATAATTAAAAAAAAAGAAAAATCGAGTTGTTTTCTGGCATATTTAGGTGAATAAAAATAATAATAATAAACTGCTAAGTAAATTAGAAACAAGTTCAGTTCTACGTGACCAAGAAAAAAGAATAACCATCCTGCAAAACTGGAGTTACAGATAACTGGAATCCGTAAAACTGGAGTTACGGTATCTGGAATCTCGATAACTGATGCAGTACTATTTCTTTGTTTGTCTTTCATGCCTGGAATAGATATTCTAAAGAAGTAAAAAGGACATTTACGTCTCGAAATTACCTGCTTAGATGTATTTCTTAGTAACAAATATTCTTTGGCAAACTAAATTTCTTATTATTCCTATGCTGTGTAGAGAAAGCACGTGATTTCTTGTTATATAGAAAACTTTCATGTAAACTTTAGTAAGATTCCCTAGTTAGATAATTACATTTGTATTGGATTGTAGAGATTTATTTATTTTGACTAACAGTAAATTTTTAAAGAAACTTTCCTTTCAGTATCGTTTTTACCTACCCTTTCCTGCTGCAATGTTAATCCACTAGCGAGCGTGTATTCAAAATTAAGGTAGAAAGAAGTGCTATTTAAGCGAAGCTTTTGAAAGGTGATTATCGAGTGTGTTATGCCTGTTTGAAAGTCATGTTGTTACTTTGACTTACTAGCGATTTCATTCTGTGGCATCAAATGCTTCTAGCCATTAGACATTAGACTTGTTTCCGCCGGCTTCTACGAGACAGAGCCTTTCTCTGCAATTAAATTATCCTGTGAGTAGTTAGGTTAGTTTAATTACATTTTATTTTAAATTTAACATTACCTGTTTAAGTCAGAAGTGTTGCCTTTATGTAAGCCAAAGTGGAGGGCGTTTAACTATACGTGATTGAATAAAAGGTCGTATCACCCTTATTCTCACTTTTCTGTTGTCTTAAGACTTGAGGATAGTTCCTCATACAAACTTCATAAAAGGTCGTATCACCCTTATTCTCACTTTTCTGTTGTCTTAAGACTTGAGGATAGTTCCTCATACAAACTTCAAGAGCTCGTTAGTTTATATTACTTAAAAATAAGAGATTCTATAAGACAGTTAAGATTTAAGGAGAAAACTTTAGGGAATTCATAAAGATTTATTTTTCAGTGACATAAATAAAAAATGCAATCTTTACGCTCAACATTATTGGAAGAAAATGGGAAAAGTTATCTACTTGTGGGAGGCTGAAATTATTTATTTCCACTTCCCTCTTGCTCGAGGAGAACTTATATTCTAACGCTAGTAACTGCTATTTTCAAATATTGACGATGTTTATTTAATTAGTGCAATGTGGAGTGTTTTCAAAAGCTTTTAGTGTCTTTTGGGACGTTCTGATATTTTTCATGCATCTACGTTGCTAAAAAGAGCTATTTTTATTTTACGCTAGTTCTTTAATTTAACCTATTTTCTGCAAATCTGTAACTCTGAGAAGTTTTTGCAGAATTATTGAATTACCAAAGTTCTCCCGGGTACATCTTCTGAAACAACTTTAGAAAGAAACATTTCAAATGAGTAACTTTCAGTTGGTTATTAAATTCTCCTTACATCTGGGAATTAAAGATGAAATTAAAAATTGCAGTATAAATTAAGAAAATCAATCAGGCTTAATTTACTTACAGACATGCTTTTCTGTTACATTTATGCTGAGATAAAATGAATTATTTAAGGATATATATTTCAGGGTTATTAAATTTTAGTTACATTTTGATGTTTCATTTGTTTATACTTATTGTTACAGGATTTGATAAATTTATTCCCTTAATAAAAATTATTAATACTTTAAAATTGGATATAAGAGCTCTGGATTATTGTTTCTATAAATATGATTTTATAGTTGTGAGCAAGGAAAAAGAGCGCACTGTGTTTAATATTTCTTTACTTTTATGATAAAATGGACTCCAAATTAAATACGTACGTAACTATGCCAGAGTTAGAGATCTTTTTCATGGAATAATGATTAAATTCACTCCGTTGTAAAACATTCTAATAATTACTGAGCTAGAAGCTTTTAATAAGAGAAGAATTTGAACATGTGTTTAAAGAAAATGAGAAATTAGATTTCGGCAAATTTATGTTTTTTACAGTAGTCATAAATTGAAAAACAGCTATTTTTATTTCAATTTTTTTAAAAAGGTATAAATATTGTAGATAGACGCTATTGTCAATATATATATATATATATAACAATACTGTCTATCTAAAATATTTATATTTTTTAAAAAATGTATAATATTTACATATATGTAAAATATGTACTCTGCACCTACGAAGTATAAATACTGAATCACGAGTACTACACTTCTCTTATTTTTTCCCTGGCTTCTGCCATGCAAACAACTACACGCCGCTTATGCTTCCCTGCCTGAAATGACGTCGTAGCTTTTTATCTGTGTATATAAAAATTATTTGTATTCAACTATGATCGAAAAGTAATTTGTCTGCTAAAGAAATAATTTTTGATGCGCCTAAAAATAAAGATGGTGATTCGCCGAAATTAGTTTTGTCAGTATCTTATTCCTGCCTAATCCACCCAGCCATGTCTACAGCCAGAAGTTAAAAATACCGAATTCATGACCGCGCACTTAGTATATTACACACATATATATAAAATATAATAAAATACGATGGCTGCTTTAAGAAATAATTGGAGACCTTATGAGGTTTTTCTCCCGCTTTCCTAGCGTGCCTTCGTAGTCTAGTGGTTCTGCACGCTGGGCCGGTATTCCAGAGGTCAGTGGTTCGATTCCCGGCGGAGGCGTTGCTAATTTTTCATCTCTCTGGCTTTTCCAATTAACCTAATATCTCTACAACTTCAATGCTTCTATAATTAGAGTAATATTATACCATTCTGGTTATGTGGGTTTATATAGAGGTCTGATCCTTATATAGAGATTTCACTAAACATAAAATTCAGAACAGAGGAATTAAGTTTATAATATTTCATACTAACAAAAGTTGTTGCGAATATATGAACAGATAACAAGTTTGATTAGACATTATAAAATCAAATATTTTCCATAAATTTTACGAGAAAATTACCACATGAACCTTGCCAGAGCAAGGAATAAATGAATAAAATTTTTTAACTAAATGTAAAAATTTAAATTTAATGAAATATAAATTGGAAATTGTGTTACATTAGCTATAAAAGTACATTCTGAAACATCTTCTTTTGTAATCTGAAAGACAGGTACAATAAAAGTTGTTAAAAATAGAATAATTTAATGTTAATATACTTTTCTAATGCATATTTTACATAATAATGTTTCTTTTATTTTTAGGTAAACGCCTTTTCTTTAAACGCCTAAGTCTTCGCTTAGATATACCTTATTTTGAGAAAAAGATATGTTACACGAAAATTTCATATTGGTTGATATAAGTTTTATTCCCCGTTAATTATTTAATTCCTCATCTTCGCAGTAGCATGTTAAAATCCCGCTTTAACAGAAGGTACTAACTTTTCTGAAGCATTGTAATTGCTAAACAAGTTAAGTTTTGATCCCGTTAATCATAAATTCATAGTTAAAATCCCGCTTTAACAGAAGGTACTAACTTTTCTGAAGCATTGTAATTGCTAAACAAGTTAAGTTTTGATCCCGTTAATCATAAATTCATAGTTAAAATCCCGCTTTAACAGAAGGTACTAACTTTTCTGAAGCATTGTAATTGCTAAACAAGTTAAGTTTTGATCCCGTTAATCATAAATTCATAGTTAAAATCCCGCTTTAACAGAAGGTACTAACTTTTCTGAAGCATTGTAATTGCTAAACAAGTTAAGTTTTGATCCCGTTAATCATAAATTCATAGTTAAAATCCCGCTTTAACAGAAGGTACTAACTTTTCTGAAGCATTGTAATTGCTAAACAAGTTAAGTTTTGATCCCGTTAATCATAAATTCATAGTTAAAATCCCGCTTTAACAGAAGGTACTAACTTTTCTGAAGCATTGTAATTGCTAAACAAGTTAAGTTTTGATCCCGTTAATCATAAATTCATAGTTAAAATCCCGCTTTAACAGAAGGTACTAACTTTTCTGAAGCATTGTAATTGCTAAACAAGTTAAGTTTTGATCCCGTTAATCATAAATTCATAGTTAAAATCCCGCTTTAACAGAAGGTACTAACTTTTCTGAAGCATTGTAATTGCTAAACAAGTTAAGTTTTGATCCCGTTAATCATAAATTCATAGTTAAAATCCCGCTTTAACAGAAGGTACTAACTTTTCTGAAGCATTGTAATTGCTAAACAAGTTAAGTTTTGATCCCGTTAATCATAAATTCATAGTTAAAATCCCGCTTTAACAGAAGGTACTAACTTTTCTGAAGCATTGTAATTGCTAAACAAGTTAAGTTTTGATCCCGTTAATCATAAATTCATAGTTAAAATCCCGCTTTAACAGAAGGTACTAACTTTTCTGAAGCATTGTAATTGCTAAACAAGTTAAGTTTTGATCCCGTTAATCATAAATTCATAGTTAAAATCCCGCTTTAACAGAAGGTACTAACTTTTCTGAAGCATTGTAATTGCTAAACAAGTTAAGTTTTGATCCCGTTAATCATAAATTCATAGTTAAAATCCCGCTTTAACAGAAGGTACTAACTTTTCTGAAGCATTGTAATTGCTAAACAAGTTAAGTTTTGATCCCGTTAATCATAAATTCATAGTTAAAATCCCGCTTTAACAGAAGGTACTAACTTTTCTGAAGCATTGTAATTGCTAAACAAGTTAAGTTTTGATCCCGTTAATCATAAATTCATAGTTAAAATCCCGCTTTAACAGAAGGTACTAACTTTTCTGAAGCATTGTAATTGCTAAACAAGTTAAGTTTTGATCCCGTTAATCATAAATTCATAGTTAAAATCCCGCTTTAACAGAAGGTACTAACTTTTCTGAAGCATTGTAATTGCTAAACAAGTTAAGTTTTGATCCCGTTAATCATAAATTCATAGTTAAAATCCCGCTTTAACAGAAGGTACTAACTTTTCTGAAGCATTGTAATTGCTAAACAAGTTAAGTTTTGATCCCGTTAATCATAAATTCATAGTTAAAATCCCGCTTTAACAGAAGGTACTAACTTTTCTGAAGCATTGTAATTGCTAAACAAGTTAAGTTTTGATCCCGTTAATCATAAATTCATAGTTAAAATCCCGCTTTAACAGAAGGTACTAACTTTTCTGAAGCATTGTAATTGCTAAACAAGTTAAGTTTTGATCCCGTTAATCATAAATTCATAGTTATTAAAATGCAAAGTGTTAAATTTATAAATATCACGCAGTGATAAAATCATTGGCAAGTACTAATATTATTAAGATAATAGTAGCAACGTGAAGAAAATATCAATGATTCACATGATTCAGTGTTGCAATTGATTTTTTTTTCTTTTGTCTTTAGGCCTTGAACGTCAAAAACCTGCTTTCTTTTATGATCTAAATTTTTTAGCATTGATCACTGCCATTTTAGTAAAATGTTCCTCCAAAAATCATCAATCAAAACTGTCATTTTTAGTAACAGTTCCCTTTTTTTAAAAAATGTAACAGGTGTATTAAACAAGATAAAACAGTTTAATTAAGGAAATTATGTTGCTATACTAAGTATCTAACGTTATTTCGTTGGATCTTTTCCCCGCGAAGGAATACATGACTGCTTTCGCCTGGAAAACAGAAAATACAGTAATTCAGTAGCCTTCGAAGATTATAACTAACACACAAACACAGACACATACATAATATATAAAGAGTTGGAAGTAATTTAAAAACACCTTTGATATAAAGAGTTGACAACAATTAAAAAGCCTTTATTTAATTGTTGCCAAGTTGAATAAGTTTTGAATTTTAATTTTTGGTACAATTTATAGATATATTTATATTTACATACCTAACAGATATAAAATAACGCGATAAGGATGCGTGTCATCCGTCATTAGTAAAATGTGTTGCCACTTCGCAAAGCGCGAGATAGTTATGTTTCAAATTTAACCACAAAACTCGACAATATGAAAGATGTGTGTTGCCACTCACAATATATTTGTCTTTCGAAGTTAATAAGCAAACTCAGCGCAGAAAAGAATTGCATTGTCAACTCCCAAATTCAAATATTTTTATCTTCCATGCGCCAGTGTTTTGTCGTTCAGCAAAGCGTAGGGTATTTAATTTTTCTTTTAAATTCATTCTTTTATGAATGATTAAACTAAACGATTGAAAAGCAATAAATTCAGATTCATTTAAATTGTTATTAATTACTACCTGGCCCGTAAAGTCACGTTCAGTGGGTTTGTTAAAATTGCCTGCTCATGTAAAGAAGAGTGTTTGTTTGTTTGTTCGTCTGCTTGGGATTCATAAAAATCTACAATGTTTTTCGGTCTTGATGAAATTTCGCACAGATGACCTTCGAAACAAGAGAAAGGTACCTGGCTATATAAGGTCTTGAAAAAAAGGCCTATGGATTAAAACTAAGGACGTTTATATTAGTACGTTGCGAACGCGTCACCTAAGCTTCACGTCACCGTTGTTGCGTTCCCGGTATCAATGGAAATCATACTTGCGGAGCAAGGATTTTTTTACAAAAAATAAATATTCATATTTTTAGGCAGTTTCAATTTTGAAATCGTGTTATCTTAAGTGTACGTAGCCGTTGTTGCGCTCCTGCTATCAGTTCTCACCACCATTAGATGCTGCTTTTACTTTTTAGAGCAATGTAGAAATTTCTAGAAAAGTACAGACCCTTTAAAGAAGAATTTAAGTTTTCTTTGTATCTGTTTCTTGCGAATATTTCGAAAACGGTAAAGAAATCGGCCGAATTTGATGGTGATTTTCAGAAAGCTTATTTCAAAAAAAAAAAAAAAAAAAAAAAAAAAAAAAAAAAGACATAACGAAAAAAGAAAGTAAGTACCAGTTCTTGCTAAAACAATTTCATGGCACCATATTAGTTCTACATTGTTCTAGAATGGTATTTGAGCTTGACAAAATTTTGCATAATTCACCTTAAACTAGAATTTGAGCGAAATCCGCTTGTTCTCTTCAAATATTGAAAAATCTTATTGAAAAATCTTCTCCCATCCTCCTAAATGAAGCCCTTTTACACTGCGTAAAACCTGAGCAACGTTGAGTACTTCAGTATATCTGCCTATCTATTTAGCTATCAATTTAAATACATATATAAGCTTAAATATGTGTGTAGGTACTAAGTGATTATTTTAAGCACAGAAGAAATAGAGAAGGAGAATAAAAAGGTGCGTTTGTATAAATTGTACAAAACAACATTTCATTGTAGCTTGGTATCCTGAACAGTCGTCTGTTAAATGTAGCACTATTTACGAGAAAGACGAGTGTTTTCTAAGCTGTGTATTTTAAAACCGAATTCCAATAACCCTCAATCCTGCTTTCGTTCATTCTGGATTGAAAACTACTGTATTAACTTATTTAATTAAGAATATTTCATCCCTGGAGGAAGGCCCGGTGGCGCAGTGACTAGCGCATCGCGCAGCAGCACCACAGGTCCGGCGTTCGAACCCCGAGCTGGACAAGGTCGACTCAGCCTTTCATCCCTTGGGTCTGTAATGGGAGTGCCAAGTTCGCTTGAGGACTAAACACTGGGGATCCTGCGACAAGCTGACCACTTATTCAGGGCATATGTTTACGCACTCCGGGGGCCCACGGTCAAGAAAGCAGATTTCGGGGCACTGCAGGGCTTGGCCCATTAGGACTATTTAAGCCACTGAGTTTAGTTTTTTTTTATCCTCGCTGAAGAAGTAAATAGATCGCCATTAATGAAATGGGCAAAAATTAACATTCGTTCATCATAACTGTTAAGCATCAATCCTTCGCATCAGTTGTTTTCTTAAGCATATGCACATCTTCAAAATCAGTATCAGCGCAATACAATCCCATTAATTCTGCACTTAGTTTATTAACTGCAGTGTAATGCTGCAGTTACCAAAGTAAGAAGAGAGATTATGTTGGCTTTCTATATTCACCAAGCGAGAAGATACTATAGCAGTCAAATATCTCAATATAGAGACGAATTACTTTCTTCGTATGACTGTGGATATTTAGGATACAATTTCGATGCTTGTGTTAAAGGGATAATTAATTTTCGATAACGAAAGGTTGTATTTATTTGGTTGGATAGCTTCAAGGTCTCTACTGCGATGTCCAGGTACTCTATTCGGTAATAAAGTAATTTTTGATTTTCTTCTTTAAATTTAGAATATTTTTCTAAACATTATCTCTTTTTTCATGGCGACATAATAAAAGAGATAATGTTTAATAACTTACCCCTTTTTGTCAGTTTTTCGAATTGCTATATATATTTTTATTGCAAATCATTTATATCTTAATTCCATATGGTAACTAATTAATATTTTGTAAGGTAAATCTTTTTAATATTTTTTTTTAATTATTGTACGTGCCTATAACACACTACCGATTCCCACAATTAACAATTTCCTGAACGTGATGATGAGTTTATACTGGATGCTTCCTACAGTGCAATAATAATTTCATTCTTTAGTTATAAATTTATCGATGTTACAATTATCATTCAAAAGGGATTTAAAATGCTTTTTATCGAAAATTTTATCGAAGCGCACAACGGCGTTTGTAGATTTTTCTGGCTGTAGCCATGTGAATTTGATTAAGGTATTAATGACAGTATTCGGAATTTTTATTAGGTAATAGTAGTGGTTAAACGAAACAAAAATAAAAATAAATACTGAAAGTTACTACATCATTTCAAATAGACTAGTAGTAACATTGTTTTAGATTTCTATTTTCGCATATGCATTGATTTGCCATTGTGTACACAAATGAGCTATTGATCAGTAAGTGTTTTAAAACTTATACATTCCTTCTAGTTTTAGCCTGAAAAACTTTATAAAAAAACTAGCAACACTTTTTTCTCATATTTGTACCCTATGCTTTACTTCAGAAGTTACGCGTTGCTTTTTCTACATTCAATAACTTTCATGTTTTCAAAGATGATGACTTCGCTTGTTCCTAGTCGACTCTAGCTGCTTTGTCATCATACAAACTATGACTTTATTATTTTTTGTTTATTTTTATTTAAAGACGTTTTTAAGAGTATAAACAACTGTAATGCTGTTGCTTATAAATAGCAATGAAACGTCGAACTGAAGCATGTATTCAAACCGCACGTAGTTCATCAAACATCCTATTGCTATTGAGAGGTATCATAATAATATTTAAAAAAATATGATGTGTACACCACATGAATTCCTTGTACGGAATAATAAATTATATGTACTTTCCGCTGCATTTAACTTAAACTTATTTCCCCATATATCATTAGAGATATACTCTTCATTCAATTTCTCATCTCATTTTGTTTTCAGTTCGCGGCAAGGCAAAAATATATAAAACCTTAAAATCTTCATTAAAAATTAAAAAATATAGAAAAAAGCACCAAATATAGCTAAAATAATAAAAAAAATTACAATTAAAATTAGAGTTTCTACGCAAAAACAAGCAATTCGGCCATCAGAGGCAGATTTTTCGGTGCACAAAAATAAAAGTTTCAATTTTTTCGGCAAAATGATACTGAAGGTGTAGAAACTGAATACACTATTCTCCTAAATTTGTGTAACAAGTGTAAACAAATATGGCTTCTATGATAAACAAAAATTAGGCTTAGCAGTACTTAAACAACTTTTAATTGTTGATAATTCTACAACTATTGTATGCAGATAAACTAAAGTCATAAAACCTTCACCGGCGGATAAGAGCAACATAATTATGAACAACATGTATATAGTATATACCTACTGTGCTACTGTATATATATACAGATTTTTTTAATATTATATGTGTGTGTCATCTTTTCTAAACACAGTAGAGATGGCTGATACTCTTAACAGCTTTCGATGTCAGTCATGGCTGTGGTTAAGACATACAGATGAAGATAATAAAACATAAATTTGAAGAATTTTCAGTCTTTATTCTCACACATATACAACTAATTTGGCAGACACTTATTCAATCATAATTAAATATGCTACATTTTTATACGCATTGGATTTTTAAAGAAAACGACGCACGAGTTGAGAAGCAAAGCGGCGGGAAGATGACAGAGCAGCAGTTAGGAAAGAAAAAGATGACGCAGTTAAGCTTGCCAGAGCATTTATACCAAGTTTAATGTACAAGTACAACAAATGTATAATTGGTTAGTTATAAGAGTTACATAACGTCGAAAGATCTCGAATTCAGGAGAACAGAATGAATTTAGAGGGGAGAGCACCAAATTTAGACTGTTAATTTTGAGGTTGCCAATTATTTTTTTAAAGCAGCCATCGTATTTTGTTATATCTTACACACAAACTACTCGTTTTTGAGTTATGCGAGATAAATACATAGGTACGTACGTACCTACAGACGCACGAAAAAAATCTCTTCTGAATCCATTTTAAACCACTTTTTTAAATCGTTTGGAAATAAATAGAATAAAGTCTGAGAGAATAAAGTCCTTTATTCTGTCTTTATGTAGAGATGTCACGTCAAAAATCGTTAAATTGCATTCGATAGCAGTAATAATGCATATTTTCGTTGAAATATGATTCGTTGAAATATGAATGATTTTCGATGAAATATGAATTTTTCGCGGTTATAATACCTCCATTACTTCGCACAAGGAAGTTAAAAGTGCACTATCTCACTCTTTTGCAGAAATAAATAAATAAAGAATGCAAGCTTGTAAAGTTGCGCGCTTCCAACCTGCACGCAACAAAGTGGTGACTGCTGAAAACTGGAAATTAGACAGAGTCTTGAGAAGGGTTTAAGTCCCTTTTTATTCAACTTTAGAAATTACAAATGCGTGCACTTGACGCTCACAAACTACGCCGACCCGGCGGTAAAATAAAAATAAGAAACTGAAAAGAGATAATAACAAGTGACTAACTACGAGGCCTCTCTAAACGTAACTAGCCTAACCGCGTTCTAAAACACCGCTGATAATTCAGCAAACTCTGAATATTACGTTGAAAGATTAACAATTTGCCGAGGCAAGCACACAGGCCGAAACGCGTAGTTCTTCAATTTCTAACTAGCCACCTCCACACTCGTGAAGCAAGAAAGCACACTTCGAACTCGTTTTCTTTCTATTTAACTCAGAATACTTCCGCTGATAATTTGAATTCTTGCGCGTTCTACTAAAATTTACATACTCTGGCATTGGCAATTCCAGGGAAAAGTAAGGCTTGACACGAAAGATAGTTTAAACTTAAAATAAATGTTAGTTAAAATAAATATAAACCCTACATTTGACGCTGCCAGAATTTGGAAAACTTGGAGGCAGGTCCTACAAACGACCTGTTGAAAAGTTTCTACAATTCTAAACTAAATTTTAAGAGCCTCGTTTACATAAAAAAATCTGTTATGTCACAAAAGGTATAATAAATTTCTGAGTATACTTATTTAAATCTCTCTTCTTACAGCAACTTTTCCTGGACTTCAGCAATCAATCTCGTTCTTTTCCTTCCAGCATCTGGAAGGAATAAGTATCAGTATCTTTCTAAATACATTATAATTTACACTTTCTTGACACTGAATAAATTTTTGTTTTTAAACGATTTGTTTTCCTTAGTTGCTGCTTAATTCACATTCATTCAAGTATTCAAACATGAATTTAACTTTACCCTGGATCTCCACCATGTGTGGTGTCAAACGAGAATATTCGTGTTTTAGTATTGCAACACTTCCCCTAACCACAATGATTTATTAGAATTCAACGACCAAATAGACACACCTTACTCGACATTCTACAACTCGATGAGCAACATTCTTAAAATTCAAGTGTAGGTGGAGAACCCTACAAAACACATTCATTCAAACTTCCCCCTCATTTATCTTTAGACATGCAGGCTTTCGCTCTAAAGCATGATTTTATCTACAGTTTAATACTTAAATTTGAATTCATTGCTTTTGAGCATTTACTTTTAGCATCTAATATTTTATGCTTCTAGACTAAATTCTACTTTTACATAACTTTGAAGTATTTACGTATATTTACAAAATTCTAATACATATGATTTTTACAATTTACCATAAAATGAATAAGAGAAAAATAAATTTTTACTTTACTCATTCTTCGCCAAGCTGGCGGCACTGAAACTAAAGTTCTTATTAATACAAGAATGCGAAGTTATTTTTATCTTCGGCCAAATTTTGGCTTTAACATAACAGAATTAGTCTTTCGACCAACAGAAACTGCTTGTTCTTAGATTTTATACTTAAAGAAAATAATACTTTTGCCTTAGCTAAATAAAGTAAAACAAAACTAAGTCTCAACCGAGACACATTGACTTCCGTCAAAACATAGAACTTCGTATTTACGCATAACATTTCGGAACAAAAGAAAAAAACAATTATAGAAGATTTTAACTTATCTTTGAGTTTTCGATGATTGGAACTCCGACATCCTTTTCTGGCAGAACTGCTCCCACGTTATAGGTTTCATGGACGTCAGTCTTCTCCTTAATGACCTCCGAGTGTCGTCCACGTTAATTTTTCTTTTTCGTCCTCTGCATGCTGGCCTCTTGGAGTGGTAGTCGTCGGGTTGCTGTCTTTTTCGTTTTGCCCTGGACGGCTGGTCCCCTCCGGTCTGAAGTCATTCTTGAATTTCTTCTGTTGGTGGTGGTCTTTTCGTTCCTCCTCGTGTCTTTTCACTTTCGGAAACGGCGGCCTTGTTTGCACCTGACTCTCTGGCCCTGGGAGCGTTCTCCTCGATGTATAATTTCTACTGCGATACGTTGTAAGTGGTGTTTTCCTCTTTACCAAGGCTTTCCTTTCTTGTTTTTCTTAAATGCTGGAGTTTGAAAGTTTTCGTTTCTTCTTTTCGGTACCGTCGCATGGGTTGTAGAAGGGCTAGGTTTCTCTTCAGTTCTCTGCTTCTTGGGTGGTGGAACGGGTGACGTTACTTCTGGACCTTCTACTTCTTTTACGCTTGAGTCCTGCAAGAAACTTTTAAGGATTTCAGAATCATTTTGATTATAATATATTTTCACCTGGTCAGGACTTGCTTTACAGATTTACCCTCTCTCGTTCTTAAGGTACTCCCTTGATTTCCTGAATTACATAGGGGCCTTCAAATTTTGGAGCTAACTTTGCAGTAAAATTGTCTGGGGCACTTGATAAAGAAAATTTCCGCTTCAACACTTTATCCCCAACTTTAAAATCTGCCTCACGGCGTTTTCTATCATAATATATTTTTTGCCTATTTCTTGCCGTATCCGAGCTTTTAATCGCCTGGTCAATAAGCGTTTGCACGTCTTTCTGTTTAAATTCTTGCTCTCTTTGTTGCACAAAGAATAATTTATCTAAAGGCGTAATTAACTTTCGGCCTAAAAGTAATTCTGCTGGGGTTTTTTCCGTAGTATCGTGATTTGCCGTTCTTAAAGCATAAGCTAACTCATTATATGTAGCCATCCCAGCACTTGTGATGTGTGCTAACGTAACTGCGAATTATTTTTACGATGTTTTTATTCACTCTTTCTGCTATGTTTGCCTGTGGTCTATACGGAACCATTTTGATATGGCGTATGCCAAGTCCAGTGCATATGTTTTCAAATATTTGACTAATGAATTGTTTACTGTTATCGCTAATGACTTTTATCGGTGCACCGTATTTGAAAATGTATCTGTGTAAGAATGCATCTGCGACTGTTTTGGCTGACGCGCGTTTAAGTGGAACAATTTCTGTCCATTTTGAAAAATGATCTACAATTATTAAAAGAAAACGATTTTTATTTAACTCACTCTGGGAGAAAGGACCAAGAAGATCTATGCCTAAAATTTCATTCGGAAATGTACCGCGAATGCTATTTAAGTACCCGGCCGGGCTGTAATTAATATCATTTATTAACTGACATTGATTGCGGGACCTGACATAAGCCGTTACTATTTTGTATAATTGCGGGAAATATACCGCCTCGCGTACCCTTTTTAAAGTCTTTCTGACCCCTAAATGACCCGCTGTTTTCGCGTCGTGTAATTCCTTCAAAATGCTTAATCGAAGCGAGGCTGGGATGACGGGTTTGTACTTGAGATTTTCGTTTGTTATTTTCGTATAAAATAATAAATTATCTATTATTTCATAGTTTTCTGCTCTATTTCTTATCGCATCGATATCTGTGTGCTCAAAGCTTTCGGGGTCTTTCAAATATGCACAGATACTTCCAAATTCAGGATAAGCTTTCAGTTCAGCGATAATTGTATTTCTAGAATCTAAAAATTTTGAAGTCAACACAGCGCATTTAAATTCATTACCTTCATCGTGCAATTTTATACGAGAAAGTGCGTCAGCTGCATTTTTTTCCTTACCCGGTTTATATTTTATTATTAGATTATATTCTTGGAGTTTTAAAGCCCATCTTATTAACCTGGGCGTTAGGTTTTTCCCCGAGTAAAGTCTACCCACAGCCGCATGATCCGAAAAGACTGTTACTGGCGCTTTGCCGAAATAAACTCGAAATTTGTGTACAGCCATTAATACGGCTAATGTTTCTCTCTCTGTAGCTGTATAATTCCTTTGTGTATGATTCAACGTTTTACTAAAAAATGCCAAAGGATCGCTATTTTGCATAAGAACCGCACCCATAGTCCGACGCAGGTTTTCGTCCCCCTCCGAGAATTTCAAGACAGGGGCATTGATGAGCGCTTCTTTTAATCTTTCAAATGCGGTATTTGCTTCCGCTGTCCACGTGAATTTACTTTTCTTTCTTTTAATTACTAACAAGGGTTGAACAATATTAGCGAAATCTTTTATGAATGACCGATAGTAAGAACATAACCCAAGGAAAGAAAAAAGTTTCTTGGCGGTGTGGGAGGTGGGAAATTCTTGATTGCTTTTATTTTTGAATCTTGCGTTTCTATACCCTTTTGCGAAATTTTATAACCCAGATATTTAAGTTCTTTAGTTGCAAACTTGCATTTTGAGGCTTTAATTGTAAGACCGGCCTCTTTTAATAATTTTAAAACTTCTTCTAGATCTTTAATATGTTGTTCCAACGTACTACTCGTTATAATTATATCATCTAGATAGATTAAAGTCGATTTTCCTAGGACAGGCTTTAGAACAATGTCCATAGCTCTCTGGAATGTTGATGGGCCCCACACAACCCAAAGGGCATGCGTAAAAATGCATAAGTGCCCGATTTTGTTATAAATGCGGTTTTATGTATGTCTTCGGTCTCATAGCTATTTGATAGTAGCCAGACTTTAAGTCCAAATTAGTCATGTATCTAGTAGATTTAATCTTTCTAATAATTTCCTCTATAACCGACAAAGGGTAAACTGGGAATTTAGTAATACTATTCAGTTTTCTGTAATCGATAGCAAACCTCCAAGCCCTTTTATCCGAAGGAGGAAACTCGTTTTCCTACATAGTACGACTGGACTCGCGTACTCACTATTTATGGGCGTTATTATTTTGTTCTTTAACATTTCCTGAATATGTTCTTCTATAATTAGGTCTTTCTGTTTATCATAGCAATAAGGTTTGGTCCTACAGGGTTTGTCGGCAGTTAACTGTATCTGATGCGTAACTATTTGACAGCTGCCAGGCCGTTCTGAAAACAAGTTTGAAAAAGTACTCACCACTTGCTGGATGGCTTGACTTTCATGGTCATTCAAATGGCTAAGGTCAACTTGCGGTTGTTCCACTGGTTCCACCACCCTCTGGTCCATCTCCAGCACAATAGAACTGTCCTGAAAATTCAATTTGGCCCTCGCGGCCCTTAAAAACTCCATACCTAAAATAAGAGAATTTTGCAAATTTTTTACTACAAAAATTAATACTTTGAGGCTTTCCTCTTTTACCTGTATGCTTAATGATAACTTCCCGATGCATTGACAGGATTTTTCCTTGCGCCGCTATAATTTCTGTGTTTCTATTTTTAAATAATCGTAACCTATAAAAATTCTTCTTGAAAAATGTATCACTCATAAAATTACCTTCTGCTCCTGTATAGATGAGGGCTTCTACTTGTACATCGCCAACCAGGACTTGTATAATTGGTAGATGTGAGTTCTTTACGATGACCGTATTTAAGTGTCTTTTTGAGGGTTTTTTTAAAACTTCCGAGGTCTGGACCCTCGCTTTCACAGGCCCCTCTACTCGTTTAAAGCTTTCCTTTCAATTTGTGCCTTCTGGGTACGCGGATGTTTATTTTCGAATTTTCTTTTTGGGCCTTGACCTTCGAGGTTCGATGAGTTAGTTTGATAGCTTTTTCCCCCATAAGAGCGGTTTGCATTTCTGGTTTGCTCATTTGAAGATTTCCTTCGGGTACTTTGAGAATACGTTGCCCCTGTAGCTTTTCCCGCTATTCTGCGATTTTGAAACTTCACCGCCAATTCGAAGAGCTCCTGCAATGTGCTTGGGTTTCTAATTTCAAAGTAATCTTGAACAGCAGGTAGTAATCTTGGGAAGATTATTTCAATAATCTCCGCGTCGGGTTTCTTCCCATACAGCATATCCGTCAGCTTAATTTTTCGCAGAATAAAATCCGTCAACTCTTCTATATTCCGTTGATAGAAACTATATAGTTCGGCTTCTAGCCTTGCTCGATCTTTCACTACGGGGAAGGCCTTTAATAACGATTTTTTGAAATTTTCAAATGTATATGTCTGGCCTCCAAATTCCCCTAATAAAAATTTGCCTATATTCTTCCACCATAGCGCGGCCTGTCCTCTTAGTGCAGATGTAGCGATGGCAACTTTTTGTCTTTCAGGCACAGGGTAGAGCTGAAAGTGATTTTCTAGGCCTTCTGGAAATATCGCCACCGAATTTTTTCCGTCGAAATTGACGTTTGGCTTGATTGATGCTCTCAAAGTCTGGACCAGGTATCCAAATCCTTCTAACTGCGTTGTCATTTCTTGGTGTTGTCCAGCGGCTTCCATCCAATTTTCGGCCATTTCAGTTCGATAAGTGTTCGGGCGCCAATACAACGTTGCGCGCCTCTAACCTCCACACTCGTGAAGCAAGAAAGCACATCTCGAACTCGTTTCCTTTCTATTTAACCCAGAATACTTCCGCTGATAATTTGAATCCTTGCGCCTTCTACTAAAATTTACATACTCTGGCATTGGCAATTCCAGGGAAATGTAAGGCTTGGCACGAAAGATAGTTTAAACTTAAAATAAATGTTAGTTAAAATATATATACCCTACAAGCTAATATTTGAAAGATACATTAACGATGCAGAGTACTTGGTAAGAATTCACTTCTTTTTGGTGTACCGATTTTATTTTTATGTCTCTTTCTTGATATAAAAACGTCAGTTACGATTTCCAGCTAAACATTGTCATGTATATTTTTTATTGTAATTGTGTTCTAAAGATATTATAAGTGAATTGTGTTTACAGTTTGTACCTTGGAGAAAAAGTAAAATATTTATGATATTTATTGTGTAGAGTTTTGATTTCCAGCCCATTCCACAAAGAGGTGAGCATAACATTTTTGGTATGTAACCTTTAATTTCAAATTTGATTGTTCTGTCTACAGCTGCGTGTAATCTGCCATTAGAAATAAAAATAAGTTTCATCTGGATTTTAGTTTTTTTAAATTAATGGATATCATCGCTAGATTTCATGGATACATAAGTGTAATGCAAAATATTTTTTCAATTTTGATTGAATCAATTCACAATGTTATGTTGTAAATCTTCTAGAAATAAAAAATGATATTGTCAGCTTCATTATAGCATCTTGCTTGATTCGCTGTGTTTTTAAATGCTCAAGAGTCTGTTTTCTTCTTCTCTATTAAATACATTTTAAATTTCACGACTGTTTCCGTTATCCCTAATACTTTCAATTAACGCCAACTTATTTATTTCAAATACTATTCAATACATACACATGTAAGTGTAAACATCCACACATAAGCATGCATCTAGATTTGCAGAGGCAAGATGCAATTTGTACTGATAAAAATGATTTGAGAGGAACATAGCAGGTAAAAGCTTGCCGCTGATGCCAGAGGCGAAAATTCTTTTGTATTTGATTGTTTTGCTAAAGAATATTTTACATATAATAAAACTTTCGTGAAAAATACGATTTCAAACATAAACATTGAATATTTTTTGTAAGAGTTCTTTTATTACGTAAAACATAAATATATTGTTATGCAAGACAATATAAAGCTCTGAGATTTTGCATGGTATGTAAAGTAAGTAATTAAAACTAAGTGGTTGAAATAAATTTTATCTTTTGCCCTCCAGACATGTATAAATATTTATAAGAATAAACCGATAAAATATACTGTATATCTAAATATACCAATGATTGAGACAAAACTCTAAGTCTATTAACAAATTCTATGAGAATGAATATTCTAGAGAAAAAGAGTTCTTATTTTGAGGAAAGCGGAACGCAGAAAGCCCATATTATTACTAGATAGAAAGTAAAAGAAAACTTAGTGAAGTTTCCAAGGAATAAAGTCAATATATATGAAATCGAGAACTACTAGGTAATGGAGCCCCTGTTCTCTGGTTAACAGTAATAATTATTCAATGTTATTTATAAAAATGTTTAAGTTTTTCAGTCCTTGTTAAATTCTCTAGCATAGTTAAAATTAACCTTAAGAGTCTAATTATACTCCTATTAAATAAATTCCTCACTCTGATATAGATTTAGAAGAAAAAAGTTAAAATGGGCATGTTTTAAATAGAGCAGAATTTTTTAAAGCTGAATTTATGTTACAACATATTGTTACAGTAAGAGACATTTTTGCTTTGCCCACTGCATACTGACGGAATGTAACAAATAGTATGTTTGACAAGCAGGTTAAAAGATCCCGAAGTTAAAATTCAGTCTAGCTTATTTTTCCTATTTTCTGCTCCTAATAGCTCTACACCTACAGTAATATAATAACTTCGAGAGCTACTTCAACCTGTCAGTCTTACATTTTTACCATAATCGGAAAATATGAAAATTATCTGAGTTTACAAAAAGGGAAATAAAAGGTTTACACACATTAAACAAATAATCTGATGTGTACACCACATGACTTCCTTGTATGGAGTATTAAACTATATGCATTTTTTCTTGCATTTCATTTAAACTTATTGGATTGAATTAAATCTGCTTCGTCGATAGCGCATAAGATGCGATAGAATAAATTCACTCTTTAAGATTCACTATATTTGTTTACCATAGCGACACTCTGGCGCTAGGTTCAATTAACAGCGTTATATTTTGTTCATATTATAACTCAGAATGCAAAAAATTGATATTATTTGAAGAATTATCTAATGGTTGCCACAGGTTCTATTCAAATACTAGAACAAATAAATAAATCTAGAACGATGTAGAAAAGAAATTAAGCAAACAAAACAAAAAGAAACAACTTTTCACAGACGATTCAGTATTTCTCATTCAATTAATTCAGTTTTCACTTCGCGACAAGGCAAAAATGCATCTCAAAATATCTGTATTGAAAATTATGAAATAAATCTTAAACACTTATTTCCTTGAATAAATTCCAGAATGGATTAAGCATGATTTAATTTGCAATAATAAAAGAAGGCGTTATCTTAGTTTTTGCGAAGCTTACTTTGTCTAGATTGGAAACGAATCTACTGTTCTGCTGTTTCAAATGTAAATAAACATGGCCGCCATTGCAAAACTAATTAGGCTTAGCGGCACTTAGACAACTTTTAAATTGTTAATAATTCTAAAAATATCGCATGCAGACTTACTAAAGGCATGAAAACCTTAACCGGAAAATAAGAACAACATAATTCAATCATTTTTAAAGCAAAAAGTGCACAATTTGCAAACATATAAGAATAAAGAAACTGAGATTACTGAGCCGAGTAACAGAGCGGATATATAAATATATACACATATATTTATATACTTTTGGTGCGGACGTTTGCAAATAAAATACAAGTGTCACATCTACATGTTATAACAGTCCTATATACAAAATTTCAACGTTCTGAGGCTATTCGTTTTTGAGTTATGCGAAATGCGTACGTACGCCACGAAAATTTTTCTTCAAAATTGATTTTAAATTCGTTTATAATTTTTTTTGGGAAAAATAGTCCTTTATTCTGTCCTTATGTACGGATGTCACGCAAAAATACGTTAAATTGCATTCTATAGCGGTCAAAATGGATATTTTCGTTGAAATATGATTCCTGAAGTTTTTCGCGATTACAGTATTTCTTCATTCAAGAAAGTATAAAACAAAACATTTTATATCGATATATGTAATATATGGCGTTAGGAACTTTTATAATAATTTCGAAAATATACATAAATATTTCACCTTAATACGCTAAAAAGTTATAAGTTACTGAGAGGCATAGTTTTTAAATCCCTCAATTTGTTTATCACTTACGATTATAATTCGAAATTAATTAAATATTTTGTGTCTTATTTAGCGGTAACATATCGTAAGTCTCGCGCAAATAAATACTCTGTGTCTTAATGAAGATGTCCCCAAATGTGAACAGTCTGATTTAACATTTTGTTCAGATTAAGTAGAAAGGCACTTCCAGTACATACCAAACGTATATCGAAATAGAAATACTTTTTTAGAATTACGTAACTTACCATACTCACTGTCCGAGATATCGTCGTCGTCATCATCATCGTTATCGTAATCAGAATACTCGCTGCTCGTGTACGATGAAGTATCGTCCGTTTCGGCCTCCAAATTCGCCAAGTGCGCATTGGTCGCCAAGCAGGTGGGCGGAATACGACAATAACCGTGGCCAGTTATACGGTAACCTGTAAACAAAACAGTAAATTTAGCATGGAATTAATAACGGAAAATTTTAAATGACAAAAAAATAAAAGGTACTTAATTTTCTTTTTATGCACAGAGCTTTTTAAGCATAAGTTTAAAGCCAAATGAGTAAATGGGAAATTAATGTAGCGTCGCAACTAGCGTTATATTTATTATTATTTTTTCACGTTTCAGTCCTAAAACCCTACTTTCTAAAGCGAAAATTATTTTCTTAAATAAGCGTAAAAAATTAAACATACATGTAAAATGCAGTTTAATATTTTAAAACCCAGCAAATTTTGTTTTTCCATAGTGAGAAAGACTAATTCTTTTATATGACATATTTGAAACGATTTCAGGGATAAGCAATCTGCTCTACGAAAAAAAATATGTCTCTACTAAATAAAAAACATATAGGGCAAGAGAAATAATCTTTTAAATTTATTTACGTGCATTTATAATATCATTAGTGTTCTTCGCCAAATATAAGATAGATAACAATTCATAATTCCGTGAAGTATTTTTTAAATTCGTAATAAGTAAACTTTGAGCCGATACCAAATTTTATTATGCTCAAATAGAATCAAACTCGTGAAGTTTTGTTTTATATACTATTTATGTACTTAATATGTCTATCTTTGCTAGCACTGCAAACAACTATGTGTCACTGGTAGGATATGCTTGGTGCCAGGACTATATTCATCTCTTTGAACAAGAGGGTTGTTTTAATTCTTACCTCAGATACATTTAGCGAGATCATTTGCGAGTATATTTTACTCAAAATTGTTAAAAGAGCCAATTTGCAAGAGAATTTCAATCAAACTTTTCAGTGATTTAAAGCTTTTCTGACAGACCTCACCATAGATTAGAAAGTTGTTCCACATAATGCAAATATCTGCCAGAATGTTTACATAACAGATAACTTCTTTCCCATCTTGTTGGAAACTTATGTACAAGACAGTAGGAAATTACGATTTAGCCGGCCTTGACCCAAAACATCTCGTCTGTACTTAAAAATTAAAAAATTATTATTTCAAGCAGCCACCACTGTGTCACTATTTAAAAAAATTACAGATTTTATACTTAGTCCAGTACTTGGTTGCGATCTACGACAATTTAGCGTGTGTTCACCACTTCAACTTAGTTTGACCCTTTCTTACGTATTGATTAATTGAAATACAACTTACAATTGATAAGGCAGGTTTAACACTTAATTTATGTACTGACCAAATAATACAGCATCTAAGAAATACTGCAACTATCATTTCAAAAGTAATTGAAAAATTATAATCATAGAATAGGAAGATTACCCACCGGTTGATTCAGAGATTATTATGGTAAATCCATTAAAGTTATCTGCCTAACGAAAGAAATGACTTTGTGGTAGTTTGGTTCGATTTTATGTGATGATATGAAAGCACGCTAGGGCTATCTCCTAAATGAAGTGATGCCTGCGTGGAGAATTTTCGAAGGAAAACTGGCTCATATCTCTGTTCCACAGAAAGAAAAACATCAAAACGCCCATGAGGCCAGCCTCCCTTCTTCGTGAATCGAACTCAGATTTCGTAGAGAAGATTCTAAGGTAAACTGACGCGTAATCACGGAAGGATTAACAGACGACTGGGACAAAAATGCTTTGACGTCATATTTGACAGTTAGATAGGTGTCGTTCATGCTCCCTTCTGTAGTAGGATCAGCTTCATACCGCTCACGACTTGTTACATTCCTTGCCTTAGCTGATCTCTCGTTTGGTCTTTTCTGGAATACATCAACAAGGGAGTCTTGAGAGTTGAGATCCTTGTGAATAAGTTTACCTGGTTTTTTAGTATTGCTTTTGGTGGTAGTCCTGCAAATTCTCCGGTTGTTGTAGGCCGATTGTTGTAGGCAGATTGGAGAGAAAAGTGTTCAGCTTGTCGAATCCTTATAGAAATTCTTGCTCTGTATGTGGAACGAGAAAGCATCCTTTGCGATTGATTACGCTTGGAAAATTTTACAGTTTTGTGATATAGATCCAGTATTTTTAGTTCTTAAGTATTAGAAAGGACTGCTGAGGCTCCTTTGAAGTTGTCGTCGAGCCTGTTGTTAGGCCATCTTGAGGTGACATTTAGTTACCCTTTAATTCCTATTGTTGCAGTTAGATAATACTAGTGTATGTTAAGTAATTTTGAAGGTTCTATTATTTCAATTAACTTATAACAGTAGTGGATGTTTGGTTATCAACTAGGTCTTATTATTCTACTTCACTTGTATTCCAATCATTTCCTTATAGGTAAATTAGCATTGCAAATGCAAGCATACGTGATAAAACACATTAGAAGTAAAATTCCCCTGTTTCTTCTTAACGGTTTCTGCACCAAGAGAACTTTTGTTTTCACTTTTCAAAAGCTCTGAATAATTTTTAATTTTCCTGACATACATTAATTTCATCATAATTAATTCATAACTGATCTTTTAAACAATTTTAATAAAAGTATCTAAGTCTTTTACCTAATAACCAATATAATTTTGCTACATATAATGGAATTTCATTCGATATAATAAGGTTATTGAGAATCGATATCAAAACAGTTTTAATGTTGCCTTTTTATACAGTTGAAGCTCTTAGAATAACCCTTTCAGTCTTATGGAAAAGGGTGAAACGCGGTACCGTTTCACAAAAACTTATTTAATATATTCTTAGCGTTGGAAAATTATCATATTGGTCAATGTAATGAAATGTTCGCTCTTGCGAGTACTGTCTGTACTAACATTTTCAAGGCCTACCATAGGACCAGCGGTAAAATCGTTGAACACCAGCAGTTCGACCTGGGCTTGAATCCAGGCGAACGGGTTGGCTATAGGGGCGTTTTTGTGACTTCCCCATGTGTAACGCGGATACGAACCAGTTTCCTTTACAAAATCCTCCAGAAAGGTATCCCTTTTAGGCAGATAGCCCTCAACTAAAACTAAAATTTTGAACTCGGCGATTTACTGCATCGTAAACATGAACACGAAGCCTGAAAAATAGAATAATCAAAAGCAGTTCAGCTTTAAATGGGAGTATATTGTACTGTCAGCTTCGAAAGAAAAGAATTCATGCAAATCTTTATATTTTTTTAACTTTTGCTTATGTTATTTACGAAGAAAACAACATCGCGGGCACGGCGCTAGGCATTTTGCCACCAGGTGCCATCTCTGCTGGTTCTGAATTCTGCTGCCGGTGTCTCCACAAATTCCAAATATTTTGTCAATCCTTAAATCTGGTGTCAAGTGCTTCTTCGAAAAATTTTGTCGTCCCTAAATTTTCCTGCTTGGTGCTTCTTTAAATTCTAAAACTTTTGCTGCCCATAAATTCTGCTACCCTGTGCGTCTGAAACTGGTTGCACCAACCCTGGCGCCGGCCTTGCAGCATCGATATAATCAGATTTTTCTGTTCCTAATACTAGAAAAAAAAAAAAGGAATTCTCAGCAATTTTACTACTCAGACATTGGTTGTCACGCTACTAGTGGTCAGTAAATTAGGTAAAACGAACAAGAAATAAGTCAAAACATTTCATTTTAATATGTTGTTTGCTTAATTTTACTCACATTAAATCAGGATTCATTAAACAATTAAGGATCATTTTTACTGATGTCGTCCGGTCTTCATTTATACTAGCCATGTTAGTTAGCTACAATATCATTTAAATTTTGAAAAAAATTGGACAAGATAGAAAGAAGACAAGTCGGTACAAAATGAGTCCTTACTTATCTTCTTAAGAAAGACGGTGGGATTGTTAACATACAAATCTTTCATGCAAATTATGCCTTCAAACAATTTTGTTTCTGATATAAATACACGTTTTAAGCTGCTAACATATTATTTAGTATGTTATAAAAAAGCTTATATTTATTTGTGATAAACTATTGAGAAATTCCTACTTATTAGCAAAGTAAACAGTAAGGTAATAGCATGACTTATTTTTGTATGTTTACCTATTGTCTTGTCTTTCTACCTGCAGCGTGCTTATTCATTTAACATTAAGGGGAAGAATATTAGACTGACTCAGATTTCATATGGAAATCAAAATATAATTTTAGAGGAAATCACTGCCTGTCTAAGGTTCCCGCCTCCCCAGTTCTGTATTTCACATGATTTCTTTTCTACATTGATTTATGTGCTTGTCACTAATATATGTACCCCGATAAAAGGAAAATCTCCTAAAAAATTTATCCCCCAAAGCAAAGCTTAATTAAGACAATATCATGCCCTAAGATCAATACAGAATCCATGCCCCAAACTTCATCCTAAAGGGTGACAATTAATAATATATGCTGAAAAAAAGAAAACTTTTATGTGCTTTTTACTTTGCTATCCTAAGTTATGTGCATGTATTAACAAAGGTTGGAATTGGAATCCTTGATTTTGTATTTTTTCTAATATTAGAAATTATAAGAGGAGGGCTCAAACCTTTTTTTTTGGCGGAGGGTATATGGGCCTAAGATTACGCCACTGCTTAGATTGTTGAAGTGGGATGAATATTCCCACCCCTATGTTAATTTTAAAATACGTAATAGGATGGGATTTCACCATTTCAGCTCGTGGCTCGCTGTGGCGTTAAAACTTCCAAAATACAAACACTTATTTCTTAATTACTAGGAACCTAACAGCTTCCAGAGAAAATGAAATCACTATCCTATTCATGAGTTCTTTCCGACTATATAATAATGAAGTACGTAAATCAAAAAATTCCCAGGCAGTTGATAGTAAAAGATAGAGTTTATAATGGCACGTCTTGACTCTACAGGTACTTATTTGAAAAGCCCGTATTCACATTACACATAGGAAAAACCCTAAAAAAATTCCGTACACAGAAAGTTTTCTAGTATCTGTATTTAATAAAAGTACTTAGTGATTTTACCCACTCCATCACTGGTGGGTCTTCTGATGAATTGAAAGTTTCATATTTTGATTGCCTCTGTATAAGAAAAATTTGTGTCAAGGAATTATAGATTTGATTTGCTTAAATTTTCATCTTTGTATAAGGCAAATCTGTGCGTATAAGATAAATTTCATCTCTGTATAAGACAAATCTGAGTCATGGAATTATAGATTTGATTACCTTAAATTTTTATCTCTTACATGTACTTCCAATTACAAAGTTCCGTAAACTAAAATAATTTATATTATAAGAAAAGCTAAAACACTGGAGCCACGATGGTTCCAATAATACGAAAACTACCTTTTCACACCTTAAAGCTGATTGTCCAATTAGTAAAACTTAGATAAAACTTAGATTGACTTTAAGCAATTTAAATACAAATTATTCCATTACTTAGAAAATTAGTATAGTTATTTTTAATTAATTGCTTCAAAGAACCATCTACAATGCACGAAAGCTGATTATTATAAGTCAATTATGGTGAACAGACTTTTATTTAGTTTTCTCATCAATTTATTCGCAATAAAAAAACTGAAGGTGAATTCCGCAAATGGAGTTTAATCCCGTTAAGTTATATGATAAATTAGTTTTCTCCTCTTAGTGCCTTAATTATCATATCCATTTAAAATGAAAGCCTATTTTATAAAAACACTTTTAAATTTTTATTTTATTCAGATACAGATTAATCGCCGAAACGAATAACTTTTCTTGTAGTTTCTTCCTAAATCTGAGAATACGAGCCAGTATCCCCTAAAAAATTTTTCAGGAAGACTTTCCTCGTTAGGCAGACTGCCCTCGAGTGCGCCACTATTCAAATAACCTTTCCCTAAATCTGACTGAAAGTGCTTATGGAGAATTGATCTAAATCAGCAATTTGCAAATATCTCTGTCGACAGCTTACATAAAAGCATGGAATTTTTGAACGTTTTGCATTCAATTGACGAAAGGTATGGTGTTATATTTACTGGGCTTGATCAAGCAAGACTACACAAAAATTTAGAATTTTACATGTACAAAACCCTTCTATTTTGAGTCCTAAAATAGTAAATATAAATTTCTCTACATTGTTCTAAGCATTTTAAAAATTGGGCGTACTTATGTAGGATAAATATCTAAAGATATAAAGCCTGTGCTATCATAGGCTATCATAGGCTAAATGTAATTAATGTGTGTTGAGGAAAGTTCAAGCTTCCATTCCCCCAAAGAAAAAGCGCTACTTCACTTCTTTGAAGTTTCCCCAGAGAACTAACCTGTGGTTTATCGGAAACTGTAATAGATATTCCAAGAGCTTTTAGTGATAAGAATCAGAAGTGCCCATTTCACTTCGAACATCGACTCTTGACATTCGGTCCGCCTCGACTACTAAATCAGCGAAGAGTCTACTTTTTCCAGACATTTATAGCATTTCGAAACAGTTGTTAACTTTTTGCCTTTCGCAGAAGGTATTTTCTTCGTTTTACATTGGATCGTCCTATACACTTTATGTAAACCAAAAGAAGATAATATCGGCTAAAAATATTTTTTAAAGGAAAAAAGAAAGAAATATATCAATGAAATTTTCAGCGGCTTTACGGCTCGGCCGCTGGTGAGCCTACTAACGCCAGAAGCGGTGAACTCTTTATTACGGAGGCAACTTATAGTTGGGCCACCGTTGCCTCTTAGGAAGGAACGGACAATTTGCATAGAAGGGCTATTAATTTCGAAACGGCATTTTGCGTCGTTTCAAAATAAATGTCCGTTTCATTTATCAAAATGTTGCCACTAAATACTATTGCCCTGTATTATGTTTAAGGAAATTAAATAACGAAGAATATGCATTATATATGTTTCTCGCGTTGTGAAAAATCGACGGTGCTTAGAAACATCAAATTTTGGATAGCGTAATCCTCTACCAGAACATGAGCACCTACACATCCGAATTTCTAATTTTCTTCATTAGCTATTTAATATTTTCTAAAACCTTAACGAATTTTTTATTAAAAAACTCAACGATTTTAAAGCGAGGAGTGTATGGAAAATACGGATATTCTCTAAAGATATGCTGAAATTTTATGTGGCTTGGTTTAAGTGTGAAGAACATGATATTGAATAAATAAAGGTAAAACACAAAACGTTAGAAAACGCCCTTTTGGGTGTAATGTAAACAATGAAAGCTTTCAGAATTTATTTTTAATCTGTTGCTTCCACTAAACTGGGCCCACCAGCGGCCGAGCGGTAAAGTCGCTGAACACTGGTAGTTCGGTCCGAGGTTCGAATCCCGTGAACGGGCTGGCTGCATGGGCGTTTTCGTGGTTTTCCCCATGTGTAACGTGTATACAAGCCAGTTTCCCTTAGAAAGTCCTCCACGAAGGCAACCCTCCCCTTAGGCAGATAGCCCTCGAGGCTTTGCCATAATCACACACACGCTTCCACTAAACTACGTAGTAAGTTATTTTTATTCTTTTAATACATTAATAATTTCATGCGTTATAAACAAAAATATCTTTTAAAAACCTTTTTTATATGTTTTTATATGTCGTTTAAGTTTAATATCATTTATCCTTAAATTTTAATAAAGAACTGTTATTACATGTTTCCTGTCTGACCAATTTTGCACGAAGTTCGCTCATTTCAGAATTTATGTGGATTTTATAAAGTTAGAAGAATTACAGATAGCTTCATACAGAATTCTGAAATTTATAGAATTGCAGAAAGTTTTCACGTCACCACTTCGACCCCCAAGCTACTTTGCCGTATAAAGTTTCATTCTTTCTTAGAGACTCCTAAGCTGATTTTGAATTAAATAATATAGCGTAAGGATAGCTTTGCTTTGGTAAGTTGTACGTTTGAAATTCAGTCGGGATCTAGACGAAGCTTGTAACCTTTGTTAAGATTAGAATATTAAAATTTATAAAGCAGTTTGCTGAAAACTTGTGTTTAAGCAACGTCCATGTGACTGGAGTGACTGAAGATTTTATATTGTACATTTTAATATAGAATGGTAAGGTAAAATAAATTTATTGTTACTTTAATTCTGAGTCTATTTGTTTTTAGAGTTAGAAATACCTGTGATGATAATTTATCTCACAGAATCTATGTAGCCTCTTACTTTGATTGTAATTGAGCTAGTTAAATTAATTTGAGTCCAAGACACATGTTACAGTTTTATCTGCAAGAATAAAGTATATTTGACTTTGTACTTTAAATCTGTATAAAATTTATCGCTTCTTATTTGGTAACTTTCATTAAAGTCTTTCACTGTTTTCATTTATATTGTAACATTACTTATCTATAATCTATTTTCTATTATCATAGTAACATCCAAATGTACATAATCAAACGACAAAATATGCCAGTTATAGAAAGCACATTTGCAAGTACATGTGCATAGTAAGCAAGTTGCGCTTAAAATTAAATTTCTTCAAAAATGCCAGTATATTGTTTATAAGATAGCCTTTATAAATTGATTTATTCACCAGGTTGCATACATTTAAATAAAAGTTCACAAGTAAAAGAAGTACTAAGTGTCATGTTCTTTTAAAAATAGATTCAAAGAATTGTCTCAGACGCTTGAGAATTTCAAGAATATATAAATTATGCAAGAATATATAAAACGTGCTTATCAAATCTCCGGAATATATTAATACCAAATTTCAGACGCCGATTTCGCAACTCTCCTTCAAAAAATGCAATTAGTTTTAATGCTTTTGCATATTTCAGTCTTTGGAAAGAAAATAAGTTTTCAAAAGAAACAATAAATGTTCCATGAATTGATTTATTTGATTAATTTGATATGAATAGCGACTTTTCAATTGAGTTAATGCATTCTGTTCATGTGGCAAAAAGGTTAATTTTTCAGATTTTTTAATATAAAGGAAGTAATTGTGCAATCAACGCTTATCTTCGCAAATATTAAGTGAATAAGCAAGGAGCAACAGTATTTCGATATTCGATTGCTTAACATGCTTACTAGCAAGACTTAAATCGCCCAATCGATGTGATGGTCTTTACAATTGCGCATACACTTGGCTTTATGTGGTTTAACTTTAGAATTTGTGGTATTAGTGCTATTGACAATTAAAGTCCGTTTGTACAAAAGCTGCTTAGAGAATGTTGTGGTAGATGACGGTTTACGAAACCATCGAATTCCTTTTCTAGAGGCATTCTCGAATAAAATTGGTACGAATATCAACAAACTTATCAACTTTTGTACCGTTTTACCACTTTTGTATTGTTGTCCTTAAGTGTTCAAAGTATATGACTAACGACATGAGCCATTGCAAGCAGCCATTATTATACATCCGCTTATGTCTAAAGTCGGTACCTGCGACAAGTTAGCACAACACAAGGGCGAAGAGCTCTCTTTCATTATACTCCTAACCTAATTAATTTAAAACAATGATGCAAACTGCACACATTTACATATGATTTTATATCTGTTGAATACTTGTAGTTCGACATGCTTCAAATTCCGGTAAATGGGCTGGTTTTATGGAAGTCCCCGTGGTATTTCACATAGCAATAATACAAGCCAATTTCTCTTAAGAAAGGGCACTGCTATGGTTTGAATTCCTTTGTTTATCATTAAAAGGAAAGGCAATTTAACAAATTAAATGCAATATTTTACTATAACACAGAAAGAAAAAATTGGAAAAAGTAATGATTACGTCATTATCTATTTGCTTTCAAATATGCAAGTAACCAGAATAATGAATGCAAGTCTAAACTGAAATCTTTTAACTAGACTTGGCAATTAGCGTAATTATGCAGTTTATGTAAACGGTAATTAACTATGTAGCTTATTTGGAATTAGTAATTATTCTACATAGTATGATAGGTAAACTCCTCTCTCTCATTTTGCAATTTCATGTGCAACAATACCCGATAATACGAACCTACCAAATTCTAGAACAAAAGTGCAGGGAAGAAAAAAGTGTCTTATTTTCTAATAAATACAATATGTACGATAATTGCACGATTTCTAATAAATACAATATTTATTTCTAATAAATACAATATATGTACAGCTTATTAAACTCACTAGTTAAGAACTGGGCCGCTTAGTACTTTCAAATTTCCAGGAACCAAAATAGATGCATACTAATCAATAAAAGAAATGCCGTTTATTAAACTCAAATTAGAAAAAGACTACTTCTTCAGTGCCAAATAATTGCTTGTAACCTATCAAAGCTTTCTGTAGTTCATCCATCTAACGTACTGTGAACCGTGTCTTTATCATTCAGGTATGTAGTATTCAATAAAACGGGTTTGACTGAAATTTTCTTAACCTCGATCCTTGTACTTGTGAGACATTGTTTTAAGGGTTCATTTTCTGCCTTGGATTTCAGAAGGTCAGAAATTCCTTAAAAATGACAAAAATCCTTAAAAGCAGTCCTAATTGAAACATTGCAAAAGAGTCAGCGTTGCTTTTCAAATACCAGACAGGAAACAGAAGTGCAACTTCTGTACCCCATCTTTAAAGGTTTCTACATTCAAAATCTTCTCTTTGGAATGAACACATTATGTTCACAGAGAATTAAGAAAAGACTTCATTAAATGCTTCTTAACATTACTGTACATTAAAAGGTTTTCAATGGAAAGGAGATGGTAATTGTAGGCTGAAGAAAAAGCAAGAAAACCATTGGTCATGTTCGTAATTCTGAAGCTGGAGGTCGACTAAACAAATAAAGGCAATGATTTTGCTGGATAGAAAAGATAAGTTTTGAAATTTGAATAAATCACTGAAAGAAGGATTTATTTATTATTTATTTTTAACTTTTAACATATGGAAAATGGCAAGCGAAAAGACTTACGCCTGAAAGAAAAGAATAAATTAAACATTTTTTTGATATTCTTGTCAGTTGTGCCAGAGAAAGATACATTTAAACTGGAAATTTCCCATCGACATAGTGCAATTTGCTTACAAAAGGAATTAAGGCAGAACTAACAAAAAAGGCAAATGTCTCAAGGGAGCGCAACAAAGATAGAAAATTGGGAGACATCAGTATTGCATTTCCAGAATGATTTCAAGCTATAAAGCTAAACGTTTCTATTTCTTGAGTATTTTTCACTCATTCACTCGATGACAGGAGACATTCGTATATCAATTGTCATATGATCTGTAAGTTGGAGAAAGTGAAATCCAGTATTGTCCTTCAGAAATTGCATGGTGAGAAGAAGCATGCGGATCATTATGCAGCTGATAAACGGTAGCTGGTTTAAGAAGCTGAAGGCATAAGTTACGGTGATATTAACATGCAATATAGACCCCCAAAATTAAGGAGGCGGCACTTTTCATTGACAAAAGCAGAAAATCTCGATGTTTGAAAAGAATCAAGAATTTATTTCTAAATTACCATAGCAATAAGAACTCATGGATAACAAATACTTTTTTTACTGATCTTCATTTTAGTTGGAGCAGCAAGCTGAAAAATGAAATAATAGCTTTACTAGGTAAGTGCACAGCATAAACATCTTTGACCTCTCTCTCTGAAAAACATTAATGTCTCTTCCTACAAATACAACTTCTAACATTCAGCCTTTAATTTTAGAGTATTATAAAATATTTCAAATTTCATTACAGAAGGATGTTGGGAGAATGATGGACGTAATTGAAATTTGTGAAAATGCAAGCAGTTCGAAAGCGATAAGTAATTCGATACCTCTGTTAGATGCCAATAAATATGCAATTTTATGAAGCAAACACAGACAATATAATTTTCTGTAAGAGATAAAATTTTATCAATAATGTGTAAGAAGATTTTATCTTTAGAGTTTGATAAAATGATGAAAAAATGAACATTTAAGATAGGTAATCCATTTTTCATAATGAAGGATGTTATTGAGTGCTGGAAATGTTTCGTAAAGTTTAATAAAACTATCAATGTCTTTTGGTGGAAAAGTGGTGCATAACATTTCAAAAACATAACTTATAATAGCATTAATGGAATAATTTTAAATCGTTTTTGATATTTTTAAAAATTATTTTTACGTAATAATCAGGTAATGGTTAGCGGTAAATTGAAATCACAGCCAATGTGAAAACAAACTATTTTTAAAATCAGGTATTCCTAAATAAAAATTTATGTTTTTATATAATTTTTAGTAACACTAACAATATATGTTAATTTATGTGGTGTGTTATGGAATTTTGGAAGGCCGCAAAGATTAGGAAATCTGTTGCAATAAGATTTATTAGAAATTTTTAGTTTTTTTAAAGAAAAGTTTTAGGTTTCTGATAATTGTTTTACTAATGGGAAAATTAATGGGAAGACCAAGTTTATAATTTTCTTTAACTAAGCATTGGTTGATATTGTAGAAAATGAATTTCTAGCTTCTTCTCTTATTAATCTTGAGTGCAAGACGCAACTTAGTACCTTGTTGAGTACGATTTCTAAAGTTTAAGATTATGAGTAATTTATAAGTAAACTGTAATAATATGATTATGATTGTAGAGACATTAGGAGGTTTTGGAAAAGTCGGAGAGATGAAAAATTAGCAACGCCTTCGCCAGGAATCGAACCACGAACCTCTGAATACCAGCCCAGCGTGCAGAACCACTACACCACGAATCACGCTAGGAAGACGGGAGAAATACCTTATATGATAATTACGAACACATTTTATAACTTTAGAAGAATGACAGTATTAGGAATTGCTGTCATAAATTTCGTTATGGTTTTTAACCATTGAATTAAGGTTTAGGTATATTTGAAGCAAATTCTAGTACTGATATGTCAAAATAAATTTATTATTATGTAAGGTTTTATAAAACTTAATTTGATCAAAGAATCAATGACGCAAAAGTTGTCAGCAGTTTTTTAAAGGGTTCTTTATATTTAAAAAAATCAGTAGTCAATAATATCTTCGATAATAACTTTGATGTGTATCGACTAAATAGTTTTCAAGAATTTTATATTAGAAAGAAGTGAGATGGTTAGGTTTAGTGTTTAAAGTTATTTTGGTTGTAAAAATTCTTTATGAATCTAATAATGTTGTAAGAGTTATGTGGATTATAATTAATGTTATTAACTTTACCTCGAGTGCCTCTTTTAGCTGTGTTTCGAAAAATTTTAAACTCAAATTACTGTAAAACTGTACCAATATTTTATACAAAATGTAATATTAGGGAAAATATGCTGGTTAGTTTCTGAATATGCATTAATTTCATTCACATCGCTTTGTACTTGAATATTTTGCTTAAAAAAGAATTGCAGTTGGGCCATAAGCAAAGTAATTTGCTTAAGAGCAAAATGCAGTTCTTTTTTCTTTTCCAAGCCTTAAGATAACAATTGTCCTAAATAAACTAGATTCTGCGATGACATTATCAAAATCATTAGTATAATTGCCTTTTGATATGACGAATAACATTACATACGCAATACATGTACAAAATGTTAACTAATTTCAGTTACTGAGTTTTCTCTTACAATTTGGTGCCAACTGAACAGCGTATGTCAAGGAATCTTGTCATTTTCGGGAGCAGAACTAGAAAACCCACTTATCGCTAAAAGGTGTAAATAGGAAAATTATATATATATATTGGGGAAACCTTTCCCTCCTCCGTTAAAATAAGGACAATTCAACAAAAGCAGCTGTTTTTTAACATCAGAGTACAGGCAGTCGATGAAAGCTTTGTCATTAGACTTTAAAGGCAGATTTATATAGAACTGTATAAGGATATTCCTATACTTTTATAATATTAGTTCATCAAACTCTACCTTCTAAATAACAGAATCTTAAGAAGCGATGCTATGAGAGTAATAAGACGGGAAGCTTCAAAATTCTCGTTTGAACTACAATTTTTAAAATATCTTTTTTACTCTGACAGCTTCTAAAGTTTTGTATTAATTTTCGAATTTTTATAGTTACCTTTTACGCTCGAAATATTTGCTTGCTGTAGAGCTTTTGCAAATAAGTTTCCAGATATTCATTTGAAGAGGTGCGAAACTTTATTTAAATAGTTTTCAAGCTGTGAAAAAAGTTTGAAGTTGTTTAAAATTATCCGTTTGGGATTCTGAAAGGACATCTTTTCATATTTAAATTTTGAATCTTATAAATGCAACTTGGAATACTGCAATGTTATAATGGTAGCAAACATTGTATGATAAACATAAAAAAGAAAACGATGAAAAGTTCTGGGAGTTTCTATATCGGCAGGAGATCTTATAGACTGAAGCGGAGACTTATTATGATGCTCCAAAGAAAAAAACAGTCATAGGATATAAGTTCATGGCAGCTCTAATCTTTTAATGGTAAATGAATAAATAAACTTCTAGGAATACAAAAGGAATAAGTTTCTTTCAGAAGCATCTGGGAATTAGATAGTCATTTTAAGATGAAGCAATAAATTGAGCAGAGTATTAATAAGTAGTTTAAATTATACAATTGTAATTTATCCACAGTAAATATTATGTTAATTAAGGAAATTTGAAATATTTCACTTTTCGGATTTTTTATTGTATTTTTCGAGATCTGTAGTCAGCAGGCTTTGGCCCGAGAAGGCGTAACCATTACGACCGGTTTATTGTTAAGATTCTACCGTGTGGGTTAGACAGGACGGACCCGAGCAATGAATTCGAATATTCTTCCAATTATGTTTGAGTGTTGAGACAAGGCTTCGGGTCAGCAAAGTATCTTCTTGCTGAACCAGCTTCTTCCACTCCACGTGGCTTTGAGCCAATGGAAAATAACCCAATGGGATGGTAATCCTTAGTCGATCTAATTTGCAGGCGTGAGTGTTAAGGCAGAATATTGCCATAGACAGTGCCACGAGGGCTGCTGGAAGCCAAAAAGTTTCAAAAAATGGTGATTTGGGATTTTTGCAGCTTCAAATTCTCTACATTTTTAGATTTCTAAAAAAAAACATAGTTTAATCTCTATGAAAATTAGAACCGTCAAAAATCTACTCTTAATTCATCATAGAATGCTTTGATAAATGAGTATGTTTACGTAAAAATCGTTTTCCTTCAAATCTGATTTTTTAAACCCGATGAACCTTTTTTCAAAAACTAATGCTCACAGGTATATAAAATTTTTTACAGCTAATTTATAATATTTTCTAATATTTACTAAAGTGGGCTTTTTGTGAGAAACTAAGAAAAAAAATTTAATTTTTTTTTGAAAAATGGGCTAAATTTTACTGTGCCTTATACAATATTATATAAATTATTCTAAAATTCAAAATGTTTCAAAAACTCATTTCAGTATAATCAGATAGGGGTACTTAATTACACAAACAATTTCAAACATGTATGATCAGCATGTATCTAGAGCAGATTTTAAGGAAAGGTATATCGAAACGGGGTTCCGACTCGCCTTTTAATGTAGAAAAGAAAACGTTTTACTCGCTCAGTCGTTAGATTTAGCAATAGCAACATATCAGAACGTGCTTATAGAATGCTAGATATACAATAAGCAATAAAAAACTGTTGTGCTTCTTTAGTTACAGTTCATCATTTGGCTTTAGCTTAGCTGATACAGACCGAGAGTTAATTTAGTCATTATAATAGGGGAGTGAAATGAAAACCATAATTATTTTTTTTAAATATTATTTATTGGTCACAAAGGGTACAGAAGTAAATCACTTTTCAACACAGTCCCCTCCTCGTTCAATGCAAGTCCGCCAGCGCTTCGGAAGAGCCTGAATACCTGCAGAAAAAAAGTCTTTTGGGCGACGGCGCAACCATCGTGCACCGCGTTGCGTACCTCTTCATCGGAGTGGAACTTCTGCCGCCCATTACTTCTTTGAGCGGACCAAACAGATAGAAATCGCTCGGTGCGAGGTCTGGCGGGTAAGGGGGATGTGGGAGGTATTCAAATTTCAGGTCTGTGATGGTCGCAACCGTTGCACGCCCCGCATGGAGCCGTTCATTGTCGTGTTGCAGCAGCACACCGGCTGACAGCAATCCACGTCGTTTCGTATTGATGGCAGGCCGGAGATGATTTTTAGGAGGTCCGAGTACGTAGCACTCGTCACAGAGGTTCCTCGTGGCGTGTAGTGTTCCAAGATGATGCCCTTTTCGTCCCAAAAGAAGGTCAGCATAACCTTCCCTGCAGACGGCTGTGTCCGAAACTTTTTGGGTTTCGGTGATGAGGAGTGGCGCCACTCCTTGCTCGCTCGCTTTGATTCAGGCTGATGTTAATGCACTCATGTTTCGTCACCAGTGACGATTCGTGACAGGAAGGCATTACCGTCACGTTCAGCACGCCACAAAAGGTCTTCGCAAGCATCAACACGTCGCTGTTTCAGTTCAGGCGTCAGTTGTCGGGGAACCCATCTTGCAGATATGCACAATATGCACAATAACATCATGCACAATATGATGTGCCAATCCATGACTCGTGTACACATGCTGCAATTTCGTCTATTGTCACACGGAGGTTTTCCAAAACGATGGCTTCAACGGCTGAAATGGTCTCTGGAGTCACTACGCGCCGAGCCTGGCCGGGGCGTGGAGCATCGGCCACGGACGTAACACCATTTGCAATTCACTTCGCAAAAACCGAATCACAGAACGCTGCTCTTCGCTTATGCATGTGGCTAGTGGGGCTGCCATTTTGGAACTGTTGTTGCGCCGGTGTTTGTGCATCTGCCGGCTGCTGCCACATAGGAGACATCCGGCATACTATCGCAAACAGGCATGCCAACTTACAGCTCACTGGCGCCATATGCGGATTTTTATTTCTACTTTTATGGTTTTCAGTTGACTCCCCTACGTACTTACGTCAATAAGAAGCATGAGAATTACGTCTTATGAATAAACAATGAAAGTATATTTATAAGAAAGAAATCAGATATCAGAGAAAACATGAGAGAAAATACGGATCAGAAGAATATTCTAGATCAGAAAAACAACGAAATATATTAGATAAGAAATTTTTATATGACTGATGTGAAATTTACTGGAAACACACAAAAGCATATGGACGTAGAACGTTTTAGTCATAAAACAATTTTAATACTTATATTTCCGCTTATTTCCAACTCTGAAATTTTAAATTAATGTAAGAAAATATAAACCTTTGATTAGCGTAAAAATTCCTCATCATAGTTAAATAAGCAAAGTAAAAGATTTTCTGAAGTATTTTATTCCTTTATTTTGCACTTTCACAAATTAACAGTTTTCCAACCAATTATATTATTAATATGCTCATAATGAAGGAGATTTCATAAATGGAAAAAGTAAAGCGAAAATTTATTTCCTCTTTTCTTTTGTATAACGCCCCTTAAAACTTTTACCATCTTAAAGTTCGTTGTAGAATTACACGAAGCCCATAAATTACTTAACGAGAAATCATGAATTAGAAATCCACATCCATCATCATTATAATATAAGCTATGAATTATTGCAAAAGGAGTATTTCATTTCATTCAAATACGCAATAAAATGCAATAATTTTCTGGTAAAACGAAACATGTTAAATCTAGTTCGCTACCTCCGGCTACTTCTCCAAATGAAAGGACAAACTTAGAAGGTGAACTTTATTTACGAATATTTTAGCAACAGATGGTTTCAACAGGACCCCATTACTCTTTGAAATGCTTTCGAATAAACGAGTAGAGAGTGGAGATGACAATAGCTTCCACCATTACAACTCTAGAAAGATGCATAATGGTTCTCAGATAAACTCCGCCCTATCTTCTCGCTGCTGCATCTCTGCTTCTTCGCATTATTTATTTAAAGCCATCGCGTAGCATAGCCGTTTGTTAGCTGGCTTGAATAAAATGTAGAAATTCAGCTTCGCTGACATGTAGGCAGATGATGATTTATGATCCCTTTGGGAATAAGGATGATCTTTCATTTTTGAATTCATAATTTACATGACTTTTTTTCCCCTTGTAATGGCTCATCGAGTTCGTTGAGAAGCTACAACATCGTTTTAAAATGCCAAAAATTTTAGATGCCAGAAAAGCTCTTTGGATATTACAGAATAAATATTCTAAAATTAAAGGAGACTATAATAGAATTATTATTTAAGGAAGAAATTTTAATAATTTTTCCCTCACCGAAATTTTTTAATTAGTTCTGGAGTTTCATAGATTTTCTTCACAAAGTTACTAAATTACATTTTAAGAGATTTTATATTTAAATAATATTTTAAAAGATTTTTAAAAGAAAGAGTATAGAACAACTAAATATTTTAGAGTGTAGAAACTCTCTTCCGGGACTATTGAGTTAATGATCTGTTCCGCAATGAGAGTCTAGCGAACCATTTTGTAAGCCTTCCTATATTATAGGAAACCTTGAATTAGTTTTCAGGATTGCAGGAAACGCTGAATTAGTTTACAGGGATTTCCTTCACAACATTGAATTAGTTTTTATTTAGAGATTTCCTTCACAAGATCATTATGTTAGATTTTAAATTACTTTAGCCAACAAGATATTTTAGAATACAGAAACTCTCATTTGAAATTAAATATTTAAATAAAAAATAAATTTGAGTTAATATTCTCATATGTAATAAGAATATGATGGAATTAATATTTAAAGTAGCCTTTTATAAACAGATTTTACTTTATATGAATCTTTAAAAGAGTTTTCATACATCACGGATCTCTAGAATTATTGTAACTGCAGGTCAGAAGATTTACCAGAACTGACTATGCTAAGCTCCGGAAATATTACTTTCGTTTTACAATGCGGTTGAATCCAAAATAACTCACGTTTTATTTTGTTGTTTTTTCTGCCGTGTTACTATATTAAAAATAAGTATATGAAGTTGGTTTTACATCTAATTCCATTCATATGACTTTTTGGTCAGTTACATGTGAAAATATATCTTTAAAATTTGAATATCCAGAATATCAAAATATTATGATACATATTTTTATAACAGATGCGAAATTAGCAAGGAACAAAATGAATTCGAATCTTCTTGATGCTAATAAAGAGCTGCTTTTCACAAATACAGTAAAAGTTTCACTGCATTTTCTAAAATGACTAAAATCTCTACATTTGCATTATAAATAACACTCATTCTTTCAACATGGTTGTGGTAGTATTTTGAGTTTTTAATAAAATGACACTATTTAAATTTATATGGCCTTTCGTCTTTTTATTACTATTAATTGAAATATTTACTGTTGGGCGGAAACGTGAAAGTGTGCTATCTATGGAGGTAAGAAATAGGAATTTCCTACCTCTCTGCTGCTATCCCACTTTCGCGGCTAATCGGGCTCTACCCATCCTCCCAGCGGGCATCTCGTAACGTCCATACGTTACAATCATGGAGGTAGGAAAGGGTCCTACCTCCTACCTCCATGGTTCCTACCTTCATGGAGGTAGGACCTACCTTACTTCCTACCTCCATGGTTACAATATGGGAAAGGACATTATGGGGGAGATAAGCTGCCTTCACAGTTCACAATGACTAGAATCATTGTTTGTACGATGATCCGTGCAGGCTCGGTAAGAATTGTAAGGGAATTCTCAAGTCTGTTTCGAGCTGTGTAATCCCTAGATTTTTGTTTTAGATAAATTCTGGGGATCTGGACTAATTACCAAGTATTGGCTAATAGATTGTCTGGTTCAAAGTTGTCCTTCTTTCTGGCGTATCGTACCTGACTATATGAAGTGTAATCTTCAAAGCGTATGAATAATAATCCAATAATAAATTATCAGTGCTTGTCTGGGTATTCTTTGAATGGAATTGTTTGTTTTAACCTTCAAGATTCCTTCTTTTTATGAAGATGAACTTTTTGCTAGGGCATCGGGTGTCAACTGTTTCCTACAAATAGCCTCTTTCAACTCACAATTCGCTTCAATTATCTTCAGAACGAGAAAAGTAAAGTTGTATATTTTAAATATTTAAATTAATTTTGAACTATTAATATATACATCACAGATAATTATATACCGTAGTATGCATTTATTATACCGTATTTATGCATTTTATATATTAAAGATATTGTTAAGGAAATTTGATAAATATTTATAATAATTATAATTATTATAGATTGAAAACAATAGTCTAAATTCAACATAATTATTCTAATTTTAAAAAAGTATAATTCTCCATATGAAGTCCTCAATACTTAGTAAGCAGCAGTTTTTTTTTTGGTCTTAAATAAAGATAATGCCAGCAGAAAAAATTGGTATGGGTATTAAAGCCCGCTTTGCGACTAGTTTACGTGACATCCAGCAATATTGCATAGTTCCTTTCAGAACCAACCAATGCTACAGAATTTAAGAGGAGAAGTCAAGTATGACATGAGTAGTTTTCCCGTGAGTGTATGAAATCTAATTCTAGACAGCAGCATAGTGGAAACCCCTAAACAACAACAACAACAACAAAAAAAAAAAAAAAAATCTGAAATGTTTCAGATTTTAAATTACGTCCAAAAGGGCGTTTTTTAACATTTTGTGTGTTACCTTTCTTTATTAAATATCATGTTCCTCGCACTTAAACCATAAGATCCAGTGCAACAGCAATATCGCAAAATAGTTTTAAAACGAGCATATCTTTAGAATTTCCGATACAGAGACTCACGCGCTGGAGATAAAAATGTTTTTTCTGCACAACGTTGCCATTGCTTGCTTTGAAATCCTTGAGTTTGTTAATCAAAAATTCGTCAAAGTTTTAAAAAATAGGAAATCGATCATAAAACAAATTTCAAATTTCAAATTTGGTCTTCCACATGCTCATATTCGTTGGAGGATTACGTTATTCAAAATTCGATGACTCTATGTACCGTTATTTTATGACAATGTGAGAAATATACATACATTTACGCAGATTTTCATTATTTAATTTCTTCAAATATAATGCATGAATCTAACATTTTATGGCAACAGTTTGAAAAGTGAACCGACATTTATGAGTCCGACGCAAAATGCCAAAACGAAACTAATAGTCCTTCAGGACTCAAGTCCCTTTGGACTAAAAAAAAAAAAAAAAAAAAAAAAAAAAAAAAAAAAAAAAAACTATAAGACTGAACATTTGAAAAACGTACATTTAATATCTTAAACATCTATTAAACGGCTTCGAAATAGCTCTAAAAATATGTGAACACCCTTTATGTTGGGGTATAGTTTTTCGCTGCACAATGCATGGGCACAATGTTTCGTACAGATAGTGTCATAACGAAGGAGATGCATGTGGTTAATACAATATTACTATGGGCACACGAGAATTTACCAGTGAAACGTAGCTGTTAGGACTATAATAATTAGATGCATTTAGCAAAGCTGCAAAAGACTGATTTGAACGATGGACTGATGTTCTGCCATGTCTTCTAAGTTTCCGAGTCTAAGCCCAGTTGAGAATATATGACATGAACTGGAAGATCAAATAAAACACCATCTCCCATCAGATTTGGAACAACACTGAAGAAGTGTATAAAATCCAAAGCATTCCATTCCTATTGAGAAACTCAACTCATTGCGACACTTAATTAGTGCCCGATGCATTTTTGGGATAGTTCAGAGAAAAAAAATATTATGATACGACTACAGATAATACTTGCAGAATCAATAAATTATATCCTCAGGATTCAAACAATGCACCTTAACATTGATTTAAAACCGTTAAATTGCCGTTATTCTAAAATTTGTAAAATCAATAATTTTTTTTCCTGTGTGTGTGTGTGTAGTTAGCTGTAGCACTTTAACTTCTCAGTTTCGTTATAATTTTATCATCTAAGTCCTCAGACTTACATAGGTTTGAAGACTTAGTTCAAAATATATACGCACTTCAGACTATACATATACATACTTCAGACTTATACATATAAAATACTGTATTCAGATATTGTTTTACAGTATTTTTAACATAAAGGTACCTATTATTCCATTTACTATATTTCTTCTGATCCTTAACATTGTTTCTGATTCTTATCATTGTTTGTACAATGATCCGTGCAGGCTCGGTAAGAATTGTAAGGGAATTCTCAAGTCTGTTTCGAGCTGTGTAATCCCTAGATTTTTGTTTTAGATAAATTCTGGAGATTTTTGTTTTAGATTTCTGTAATACTGAATGAAGAATATTAATTGAGACAAAAAAGAACGAAAATTAAGTCTGTAAATAATAATTTAATGCATTAATGCTGATATAAAATGGGTAATTTAATACTGCAGTAGAATTACACTAAACCCCCATGAGTTTCTTTTTATCTGTTTGTTTTGTTTTATCAAACACTGGGTGAGAGAAAATGGGATACACTTAAGTATTTACCTTGTATCAAGAAAAATCAAATGCCAGATACATTAAGGTAATGGGAATTGATACTTCAGCCTTGCAAAAGTTCTTCTACTTACTGTTATTTACGTTAATTTTACATGAGGTGTGAAAATCAAGTTGATGGTCGAAGAGCCGAAATGGGATCCAGGAATAATACCCTGGGGTAAAAAGAAGAAACAATCTAAAGAACTTAGACTATGTCGTATATCTGCCTTAACGAAGGGAAACTTTTAGCGTTAAATTAGCGGCAACCAAACCTGTACTCAAATTGTCTTTCCTGGCAACCAGATTGTTGTTTTTGAGAAGTAAAGTGTGTCAGTAATCTCAAGCAAAGCAGATTTTCATTTTTCTTAATGGAAGCTGAGAAACAGCTGTTGTTTTAACCATTATGCGAATTTATTTTTCGAAAAGAGTTAAAATATTTTACTTTAATTAAAAGTTTTACACCCTGTAATCTAATTTAGATTGTAATTTTCCTACCGGAAATGAGTAATAATGTAATACGTTACGCTGTCTTTAATACTTAATAGTAATAAAAGAAGCATTGCAGGGATTTTATAATTTAGTTATATTAAATGAAATTTCTTCAGAAAATAGTCATACATACATACATACTCCAGATAGAATTTATAGACTCTCTCAGGCGTATATACTTAATACATATAAATTAAAATTTTAACTTTGGTATATAATAGACCTAAAGTTTCTTCTTAATTTGGTTATTGTCTTAAAAACAGTTGCATATATATCTTTCTAAATTGCGTGATTCCAAAGTTAATAGCTGTAATGTAACTTCTATATAACGCAGGTTACAATTATATGTATAACGGTAAAAGTAAAATAATTTAATAGTGATATATTCAGACTAGTAGTTTTGAATATTAAATTTATATTACATTAATTATAAAACGGTGATATGGCATTTATGAAGGAGAAAAAATTACAATTTCTTAATCTATTACAGACAGAAAATCTGTCTTTTGTTTAGAACTATTTTTTTAAGTAATAGGTTCACAATTGCCGAGCGGTAAAATGGCTAAACACTGGCAGTTCCATATGGGATCAAATCCCGAAGAACGGGATAGCTGCATGTGCGTTTCCATCATGTGTATTGTGAATGCCATCCATTTTCCCTTAAGAAGTCTTCAACGAAGGCATCCCTTCCCTTGGACAGGTATCCCTTGCATGTGTTTTTATTTAAAGAAATAAATAATCTCGCTAATATTGTAGTTTGAGCCGCCCACACGGTATAGGTGTTAGGAGAGCCAGACTGAGATATCGAAGGGCTCAGGTTCGAATCTCAGAGGAGCGATGGATGTAAAATTGTCTATCCTTTCATAGGAGGTAACAGTGGCCGATTATTAGTTGTGTCCATAATAAAATGGCCAACACTTCTGGCCTTAGGAGTGACCAATTCTGTTATAGGCAAGTGCCTGCCATTGAAAAAAAAAATGTCATTTGCAACTTCTTTTCTATTTTTATTTTAACTATAAGAAACGTATGCTTGAAATTAACTTTCTTGGCCCTTGCACTGCTTTTCTACGAATTACACTTAAGTAAAAACGGTCTATATAGTAATCCATGATAGCCTGGTTATTGCAGAGAAAACAAATGCTGCCATGTGTCATCACCATTAGCTTCTATGTAATTGTTCTGAATAAGTAAGGCAAAGTTGCTAAAGAAGTATTTGAAGAATTTAAACAACTGCACTTTTATATGCTTAGTTAATTTCAGTATGGTATTCATAAAGAACAAAGTAGGAAAGTCACTGTTCAAAAATAAAAGCAAATATTTTATTAATAAATACTCTTGTTGGTACTGAAAATAATCAAAATATTAATCAGAAGCTTATTAGGTCAGCCTATTGCCCTCATAAGCAATACATTATTGAAATTTACATGGCATATAATATGTCTCGTGATTGGGAAGGAGTTTTCAATTTTCAATGTGAAAAGAAACGATGTATGTTTCTGCTTAAATAGATAGGCCCTCAGTTTCCTTCACAGAACCTTATGTCTCGCAAGTAAAACCTCGACTTTGATTTTTCGGCAACAAACGCCTTCAAATATATTTTCAGAAAATAACTTTTGAATCACCCATTTCATATTGACTTTAAAATATATTTAGTAAAGTACCAGCTGTGTTTCATATATCATTCTCTAAGAATTACAGAAAATAAATGCACCTTTTTTACAAGACTCACAAAGAAGTATTAATTTCAAAATAAAATACATGAGGTTTGGCTGCTTTTTCAGAATCACCTTTTGCTAAAACTACACATCTCTTACTGTTTTAACCACAACAGAGATTTAAAACCAGACAACCGAAACTAATTAAAACATCAGTTTGAAAAACGGAAAATAATAACAGACCTTTAGCCGCTGCTAGTGTCTGACGAAAAGAACAGTTATTTTGAATTAAAGTTTAGTAGCTCGGAAAGCAACTAAAATCGGAGGAAATAAAGAAGAAACATCTTTCTGCCTTTGCGGCTTTGATTAAGTTTTGATCAAATTTCAATAAAGACTACAATTGCAAAGCCAACGACACCTTAAATTATGTGGGTAGGTGTACTCTAGTAAATGCTCTCATTTTACTCATTTTAGAGTAAAATGACGAAAGCTCTTTACGAAAGCTCTTTACAAGCTTTCGTAAAGAGCTCTTGTTCTGAGCTTGTTTCGTAAAGAGCTCTTGTTGAAAGCTCTTTACTTTTCTGTTAATTATCATATAATTAGCTCTTGTAAAGAGCTTTCGTATTTATACTCTTATTAGTATAATACTGGAGAGAACAAGTATAATGAAAGTAGAACTGATAGGACGAAAGAAGGCTAATTGTTAGTAAAGTAAAAAATAATTTTTAATGCATAATTGTATTTGAAAAATCCCAGTTTCATATATTACTAAAAACGTTTTAACTTTCGAAGCAAGTTTTTTTAATATAGTTAATTATTTATTGACAAAACAACAGTAAAGCATATAGACATATGCATGAATGCCTTAGTTACTTGATTTATGCATTTATGTGTATTTCAGTAGACAAAAAATAAATAAAATTAAAAATAACTTTTTCATGTGCAACTTTTTAAAATTTTTGTTTCAATTATAATGCATAACTTTATTCTTCCAAATAACCACCATTGACGTCAGTTACACGTTTGCAATGAGACACAAGCTTATAGATGCTATATTTGAAAAGAAAGTCTTTCCTCTGGAATTAAAAAATTGTGATACAGTCTCTGTGACATCGTCGTGTTTTCGAAACTGCTGTTCCCGCATGTTGGAACTGCTGTTTGGCATCTATGGCCAAAAACATGTAATAGTCCGATGAGGCGATGTTTGAAGAATAGGATTGCTGTGACAGAAATTCTCAGATCAGTCTTTTTCAACACATCTTTTTTGTTTTCGCCGTATGTGGTCTGGCATCATCGTGGAGGTGAACTTGTCTTCTGTTGACAAGTGTTGCCTTCTTTTGGTGCAATGAAGCTTAACTCTTTGTAGGTAATTGTGAGCAGTAGGATTCGGCTGTTATGTTTTTTCCACTCTCTAGACATTCATAAATAGACTGTGTCAGCGCTAGTATATCGAACACATAGTATTACCTGCCTTTGGTGAATGTCGGGCTTAGCGGCCAATGAGACCGAACCAGAAATCGACCAATGATGTTTCCTTTTCCGGTTATCATACATGATCTATGTTTCATAACAAGTCAAAATTTGACCCAGGAACGAGGCTTTATTATGGCACGGCAGGAAGGTTAAGCAGATGTTCAACCGTTGGAGCTTATTTTTCTCGGACAGGATAAGAGGGACCCACTTGCTTAATTTAGTAACTAACTTAAATGCTACTGCTAACTTTCATTTGCAGTTTTTGCTTTTTTGCAACAAGAAGAAAAAAAAAAAAAAAAAAAAAACTGAAAGGGTTCTGAACTGAAGGGATTTTAAATTACGTCCAAAGGGGTGTTTTCTTAACGTTTTGTGTGTTACCTTTCCAGTTAAACCATAAAATTCAGTTCAACAACAATGTCGCAAAATAATTTTAAAATGAGAATATCTTTAGAATTTTTGATACACAGTTCCGCGCACTGGAGATAAAAAGACTTTTCTAAGAGTGTTGCCATTGCTCGTTTTTAAATCGTTGAGTTTGTTAATCAAAAATTCATTAAAGGTTTACAAAATATGAAATAGATAATAAAACAGCTTCCAAATTTCAAATTTGGTCTTCCACAAGTCCATATTTGTAGAAGGATTACGTCATTCAAAATTCGATATGTCTATGTATCGTTGTTTTATCACAATGCGGGAAATATACATACATTTATGCAGATTTTTCATTATTTAATTTCTTCAAATATAATGCAGGACTCTAACATTTGGTGGCAACAGTTTGAAAAGTGAAACGGACATTTAGAGTGATTCGACGCAAAATCGCAAAATGAAAACTATAGTTCTTCAGGGACAAAGCCTCTTTGGACTAAAAAAAAAAAAAAAAGAAACACAAGAAGCTGTTGACCATTTCTCATAAAGAGGGGGCATTAAATGGACAATAAGATGCTCTTTAAAAGCATTTTTCAAAAATATTTCTTCCTGCATTAGGCTCTAATTAATCTCTTCTAGCCATGCATGCAGGTGTCCTTATACATAAAAACACTTCTTTTCAGTTAAGAATCAAATAATGAATTAAATCCTTTCTTTAAAAAAATAAAAATAAAAAGATTAATTTGTCCCATTTTCGAGAGAAAAAAGGATAACAACAATTAAAAAAACTGTAAATGCAATCTTATTCGTAAATTAAATTAGGCCTTGCCATCTGTTGGACAAGGCATCAATTGAGAAGATTTGCTACCAAGTGACTGCAAGGATTGTAAATTCGTTATTGACCAACATTTCAGCCAGATCTCCATGCGGTTCTTCCTTTTCTTGTGTTTCGCTAAGTTTTTCCAAATCTTATTCTTTGCGTCTTCTTGTTTCCTAGATTTTTTCATCTGCGACTTTATGTAGGCCATTCAAAACTTCATCCGATTTTTTTTTTGAAAAGTGCAGTCAAGTTTCCTCATCTTGCTGTATATTGAAACAGAATTTATTGGCAGTAAATTCAGGAAGCGGGTACAAAGCCATTTAGTCGAGATACACCCGCGTCATAATCTTGCATTTTCAACTCAAGAACTTCAACCAGAAAATGAAAGATGAGCGTACATTTTTACAGCCGAAATAGAAACTTTTAGATGCTTCGAAAGAAGAGTTTTGGTAATGTTTCTTATAGTATATTTCATTTTCTTAGTTTCCAAATATTATTCTCAAGGATTAAATTTTTATTTGCTATTTGAAATACTTCTTGTTTTAACATTTTATCTCTTTTCTTAAGCTTCTTTATTAGATTTTGGGGGAAATATATGGTTCACTAAATATCTATTTAATTATTGAGTCATCATTGCATTAATTGTAAATAGTTTATGCTGTAGCTAAAATGTATGATATTTGAAGTTCCAACATTATATTTCATGATGAACATTCAAAATTGTTTTCAACACTTTTCATTTTAATGCATTTGAAAATCGCCATTATGGTAAAAGAATTTAATACAAATTCAAGGATTTTATGATTAATACAGCGATTAAATGCAACTAATTTTGTGGTTTCAGCCTTGAAATATTTTGAGCATCATCAAGGCATATTAAAAAACCATATTTTGCTTTTTTTACCCATTGAAAATATTTTCAGTTTATAAAATTATTTGGCACATTAATTTGCTGTTAATGTGTCGAAATGGTATATTTCCAGCAATTTAAAATGAAAAACCGAACAATTCTCCACAGTACCATAGTTAGAGGACTGTCGGACTTAAACGCAAATTTTGGATTTACGAAATGAAGTACACAGACGATTCGCTTTTTTGTTTCGATAATTTTAGTCTCTTTACAAGATTTAGCAAAAATATGCAAAATTTAAACTTTTACAGCTGCTATCTTCGAAGAAGGTTCCAATTAATAAATTTGTATTTGTTGTTTCAAAGTTCTTAAGAAAAAAAAATCAGTCCATAATATTCAAATTTTGAGCTCAAAAAATTATCAAAGTATGTGTCTTAGCTGTGAGATCGCATGGAATTATTAATGTTATTTAAGATTTAAAAAATGTATAAAATTTATAATTAATATTAAATTCAAAATTTCAAATTTTATCATTTGTATAAATGGAATTTTAAATAATTGCCCCTGCATTAATTAATGTGAAAGATATTTTTTTAGAAATCTGCAGTGAAAATCTCAAAACACTTAACTATTTTTAACAGCAACAGAGTAGGGGGTTTCATTAAGAAAAATTTTAATTAATAATTTCTCTGAAATTTTGATCGTATGAGGATCGACATTTTTTGTTTAATTTATGCGGTTTTGGGAGACGTTTTAAAGGCCGCATAAAAGTTCAAAATTTTGGATACATTTATTCAGAATATCAAATATGATCAAAATTTCATCGACTGAAAGTTTATTTAATTCATTTCTGCAACAACAGTTTGCTTTCATGTAAAATTATACAAAGAGCTAAATATCAATCAAACTGTAAATAATTTGACTTCAAAGCAAAAGAATTACAAATTTGGTGAAAGTTTGAGCAAATGTTTTCTATCTATAAAGCACAAAAGTTAGTAGAAATAAAGCAATACTCAAAGAGCTGCACATCTTGGTAGAGAATTTTTTTTTTTTTTGGTAATTAAAATCTATATTTATTATTATTTTCAGTACTATCTGCAGAGATTCGATAGACAATTTACGTTATAGCCTTTTTTGCTTGCGCAATAATAAATGTGTCTGTATGTATATCATATCCTATCATCAGATCTTTATTTTATTATTAGTATTTAACTCTCTTTGTTAATGAGCATTCAATACCTTTTATTCTTTGATAATTCGTAAACTATTTTCACAATTTTTATATTATTAAGTAAATACTAAATTAGTAAATAGTGTAGTATATCAATTACACGAAACAAGCTACAATTAAATGTTAGAAAGAATTGAAAACTGTACCTCTCAAGCAATAAAACATAAAGGCACATTTTGGGTTACAAAGCTTTAAAACTAATTTTTTTAATTAATTAACAAAGAAATAAAATACACCTGTAACTTACAATTAATTAATTTGGTGCACTGTAATTGTATGACTTTTCTTTAATGCTAATGAACCGCATGTAGTTCATTATTAAAATAAGATTAAAGCATTCACAATTGTCTTATATCTTTGTTATGCATTTTAATTTAAGCCTTCAAAAAGGATCATGAATTAGAATTTATAGTTTTATTTTAATCCTTTAAATTCTTAGGAACAATTCTATACAGTTGTAATTTATACTTTAATATAAATAAATTACCCTTATATTTTAAAGACTTAAAGGTTTAAAAGATGCGTTGCTCTAGTTTAATTATCTTTTGAAATTCGTCTTATGTCTTAATTTCCATCTGTTTTTCTATAAATTAAACTTTATTTTTTTTGTCACAGAAATTCTATTCTTAATAATTAATCTAAATAAATTTGCTACAGTTAAAGAAAATTTGGCTACACTATGCTGCATTTCAGATAATACTTATAAACACATTTATGGTAGTAATTATTACTTTTCTGAAAAGGAAACGCACGGCATTAGACTCCCAATTTCGCTTGAAATTTACATTATTTTGAGCACGACTTAATATATTGCAAGCGCGTAGCCTATACGTCTCATATATTAATAATAATTGAGGATTATATTTCAGAACTTTCCTCCATTTGCTGTAATCTCCGACAACATGGCTAGTAACAACAATAGCCTTGCTATAGACGAATTGTCTCCTTGAATTAAACAACATTCCAGTGGTAAAACTAATTTTAAATTATGTACAGCTCAGTGGTTTCAAACGGTCGGCCCCCGAAGCAATTTTGAGCTGCCTGCGCATAGATTTCAACTATAGATTTGTTGAAAAAAATTTAAGACTTTAGTTATTTGAAGCACCAATTTAGATATTTTCATTACAATTTAAAATGAATATGAATTATTCACCAGAGAATCTATGCAGGGAGTTAATTAATTTAAAATGTGATATAAATCTTATTCAAATACATAAATATTGTTACGGATTTTGTATTTATTTAGTTTGCTATTTTTTTAATAGAATTGTTACTAAAATTGTTCTATAATCCTGTGCAATGCGGCCCGAGATTGATTTGAAGTTTAGGTTATTTAATTATGGCAATGCCTCGAGGGCTATCTGCCTAAGGGAAGGGATGCCTTCGTGGAAGACTTTCTAAGGGAAACTGGCTCGTATACACGTTAAACATGGGGAAAACCACGAAAACACCCATGCAGCCAGCCCGTTCGCAGGATTCGAACTTCGGACCGAACTACCAGTGTTCAGCGACTTTACCACTCAGCCGCTGGTGGGCCACTAATTTGAAGAGAAAGCTACGCCAGAAAAATTAAAATACCTGGAGCACGTTCATTTAGTATTTAATAAATCGGTCTCGTACTTGTACACTTTGGTATACAGAAAAATCGAGAAAATACGAGAATGATCTCGTGCATTTAAAAAGCTTATAAAAGCTGGAAGAAAACGCCTTAATTCAGTAGTTGTTTAGAAAACTGTTGTTCTTTATTGTATTCATATTCATTCGCGGTGAAATCGGATTAGCTTTCTCTGCTTTGAATTAAGTTTTGTTGAACGTTTTAGTAGTTTAAAAGATAACTACTGTGAGATATTGGGATATTGTACGAATATCTCAAAAAGGAAATTTAAGCATTTTGGTTTTATTTGCTGTAATAAGAATACATTTTTACTTTCCATTGGACTTGTGCACTCATTTTATTATAAAACCGTACGCACGCAACAATTTTTAGGGTCAGAAGTGGGATTTGAATACCAATAACAAGAGCGATAGAAGAACAATTAAGGCAGTTGATATCAGCCTTTTTCACGTTTAAAAAAGAAATGAAAGCGGGACAAGCAGATATAAAAGCAGGCCAATAATCCGTTAAAGAGGATGTGAATGCAGCTAAAGAAAGATAGATGCTGGTCAAGAAAAGATTGAAGTAGGACAAGAAGAGATGAAAAGTGAAATTACCTGCACAATAGAAAATAAATTTGAGGCTATGGAATGTAAAATAGACAAGGTTGAAACTAAAGTTGAGAAACTGAATAAAAATTTTTTCTGTCAAAGAAGAAATAAAAGAGAGAGTTTTCGGCTATGGAACAACAAATCGATTACAGAATTTCTTCTGTCGAAGGACAAATAGAAGAGAGAGTTTTTGTTGTGGAACAACGAATCGAAGGAAGGGTTTTTGCCGTCCAACACCAAATCGAACAACAAATTCACAACAGGGTTTCTGCAGTTGCCAAAGAAGTTGATGCTTTAAAGAAATTCGTAGTGACGGCAGGGAACAATTCAGATGGTTTTAAATTTTTACCCATGCGTGCTCGTCCCTCCCTGAAGTTATTCACATATGATGGGAAGACCTCCTGGCAAGTGTATAAGACGCAGTGTTCAATAGTGGCGGAAGCGAAAGGATGGGATTCCCAAGCTAAGGCCTGTCATCTCGCCGCTTCTCTGAGAGCAGACGCTGCGGATATCCTTCAGACTCTTCCAGAAAACCAAAGGTTAGATTTCGAAGCTTTATCCGGCGCATTGGAACTGCGCTTAGGGGCAAATGTTTGAAAGACTACAGCAAGCTTCAGTTAAAATCTCGGCAACAGAGGCCCATGGAAACACTCCAGGAACTCGCCACGGATGTTGAAGGACTGTCCCACCTTGCCTTTTCGGATTTCCCGAGAAAAACAAGGGAAATCAATTCTTCATCGACGATTCGACAACGACAGGATTCTGAAATACAGAAGGCTCTACGAATGGCGGATGTCAAGGATATAAAAGGGCTCTAGTGTACGCCATAAACTTCGAGGCAGGCCAGCAAGCAACTGGAAGAGATCGCTACCCAGTTAGAACTGTGGATGTCCACGAACCAGTGGATCAGTTGGCGGCTTGTTTAGATGATTTATCCAGACAAGTCATTGCTTTGATACGGAGTAGGAGTGAGAACAAACTGGCTGTAAAATGTTGGAAATGTGGTACTGAAGACCACATACGACGGCATTGCAGAACACGAACACTCCAGGGCACAGAAAATAAAACAGATGATTTGACCAGACAAGTTAGTGCTTTGAGACAGAACAGGAGTGAAAAGAAACCAATCCTAAAGTGCTGGAGCTGCGGTGTTGCAGGCCACATACGAAGGAACTGCAGAACACCTCAGGGCACAGAAAATAATACAAACAATATAAACAGACAATTTAATGCTATCAGATGGAAGAGAAGTGACGAGAAATCAAAATGCTGAAACTATGGAGCTGAAGGCCACGTGCGAAGGAACTGCAGAAGATCCCAGGCCACGGAAATTAAGACTATTCCCCAGCAACGACGGAGGAAATAAATTATAATTAGTGACCATATCGAGGTACGGAGGTTGCCAGATAATGAAAAATCCCGTTTAAAGGGCTCAAGATTTCTGTAGTGAGTAGCAGCAGTAATGGACTATTCTTCGATGGGCATATCGATGGAGTTCCTTGCAATATGATCATTGCCACAGGAGCTAATTTTACCATCATTCGGAGATATTTAACTCTTGAGTTAAATATCTCTAATAAATAATAATAAAGAAAACTCTTTCGGACGCCATCCTGTGTTGCCATCCAGACTACCTCTGGTGATAAAATGGACATAGATGGAAAGTTAAACGTGAACATCACGTTTGGAAATGCCACCTATCATCACACGGCATATGTGGCAGAGATTACAGATCCTTGCATACTCGGACTGGCCTTTTTAAGGAAATATTTTTCCTTTGACTTCAAAAATAACAAAGAAAGGCTCATCAGTTTGTAGAGTCATTGGGGTGTTTTGAGGCTGGAAAAGTGAAAAATGAGCAATGACCTCGCCGGGGCTCGAAACTAGACCTCTTGAATACACGCCGAGTGAGCTACCGTTGCATCACGAAGGCATGCAGAAAAGATTGAGAAATACCTTATATACTACGGGGTCGCTAGAGATTTTCATTGTATAATATATCCAACCATTATCCATTGTTTTAAATATATCCATTGTATTTATACCAACATTGAATGTATTTTGTGTTTTTCACGGTATAATATATGTTCATAATTTGTGGCATACTTAAATCTATATTTCATCCTTTGCAAATGTATAGTAACACATTTAACTGTCTGCATCAATTTATTTGCTGCATAAGGATCACAAGTGTCATGATAATTTTAAATGTATATTTGTGTTACCAACACTGAATGTATTTTATATTTCTTTTGTATAGTATTGTATAGTATCTACTGTATCGTATCGTATTATGGTATTGTTTTGTATTGTATAGTATCTTATATCAGTTGGCTTTATACAGGTTAAATATGTTAATTTTTATTCATTATAATCGTTTAATTAGCTTTTGTATTGTATTGTATTGCAGTATTGTATAGTATTGTATGGTATCTTATATAAGTTATCTTTTATGCAGGTAACTGCGTCAATTTATTTGCTGCATTAGGATCACTGGTATCATGACAATTTTAAATGTATTTTTGTGTCACCAACACTGAATGTATTTTGTATTTTCATCACTAGTGTCATGACAATTTTAAATGTATTTTTGTGTCACCAACACTGAATGTATTTTGTATTTTCATTGTATAGTATTTTCCCCATGTGTAACGTGTATACGAGCCAGTTTCCCTTAGAAAGTCCTCCACGAAGGCACCCCTCCTCTTAGTCAGATAGCCCTCGTGTGCTTTGCCATAATTCAATACACACACACACACACATTGTATAGTATTGTATAGCATCTACTGTATCGTATTATATTGTGGTATTGTATCTACTGTATCGTATTGTATTGTGGTATTGTATAGTATTGTATAGTATCTTATATCAGTTGGCTTTTAGTACAGGTTAAATATGTTAATTTTTTTTGTATTGTATTGTATTGTAATATTGTATAGTATTGTATAGTATCTTATATTCGTTAACTTTTATGCAGGCTAAATATGTTATTTTTATTCCTCATAATCGTATAATTAGCCTTATTGCATGTTTTTCCCACAATACCACGTGATCAAGTGTATTGTACCGCTATTGCATTCTGTTACATTGTATTCTTTTATTTTTATTTCTTTTGGTATATCCTCTGTGTATTGCTGTAATCATTTACATTCATTATTTCACTATGTTCTCTATTTTTATGTTATATTGTCATTAAGTCTAATTCTACTGTCTATATTTATTCATTGTATATTATTGGGCTGCCCAACATCAGACTGTACTTTAGCTTATGTATATTCTATATTTGTGTGTATTACACCTTTGTAAAATTTTTGCTTATTGTCCAAACTCGTCCTTTTTGGCCCTGCATGCTTTTGTTATTTTATTTAATAAATGTGGGGCCTGGGCGGTTGTTGGGACTGTCTTTCGTGGTCATTTGGTCTGTTGGACTGAAATTGTTTAATTTGTTAGTAATTATCTGCTCCTGTTGTAAATCTTACTAATACCTGTTGTAAAATTACAATTAATTATTTGTAATTTTACAATATTATTGTAAAATTTATATATTTTATATATATATATTGTAATTATTAATATTTTATATAATATATTATATAAAATATTAATAATTACAATAATTGTAAAATTACAATTAATTAAAAATACCTGTTGTAAAATTTTAATTTGCTAAAAATTATCTGCTCGGTCAGCTGTTTTTAGATCGGATATTATGCATTTCTAGTTTGAGACCATCATTATAATTAGTTCTAAATGTTTTGTATGTTATTTTTACTTGTATTTTACGCAATATATATATAATGTAAACAATTTTAGAAACCATTTATATTGTTCTGCCCAGCATTAGTGTCTGAAAATGCATCATTAGATATAGTAGAGAAAAATATATTTTGCTTCTGATACTGTTATTGTCTTCTTTGTAACTAAAAGCTGTGATAATCATTTCAGTATTTTATCTCAGGGAGCTTATATTTATAATAAAGGTTTCACTCGCATGTATTTTATAACATCGAGATATTATAATTAATAAGACTAAAGGTATTTAATGTCAATAAACTGTTATTTAATTTACAGTTTTGAGAACTCTGTGAATGAATATCTACGAGCATGAATACTATTAGAATGTCGAGAATACTACTTTGCCTGAAGTTATCTTATCATTTTGCCTTATCGCCGTGCACTATTATCGAGAATATCGCTTTGATTGAAGTCCATCACGAAATCAAATTCACAGCTGAAAAATATATTTTAAATTTAATGCTTTGCAGCAGATACACCATATAAGTGTAATAAAATACATCCTTCTTCGTTCAACTTCAATTATAGGAGTTTTGTGGGAACACTTTTTACAGCCATTGTAAGGAACTACAGCCTTCTCCCGTGAAGATTGTAGTGGTGTAAAGGATTAGAAAGAAATCAGGCGATGCCGTAGTTGATTTTTCCCATTTCTCGATTTGAGAAACCTTGCATTCTCTACTCCGAAACTAACGTTCTCTTTTTATAAACTTGAACTGTTTTGAAATGTATGCTTTTAAGCAATCTAACAATAATAACTCTGATGTGTTAATTTTAAAATGACGATATGTTAATTAAATTTTCTAGCGGATGGGAGGATTTTGCTGGAAAATTATTCATAATTGCAAAAATATTTTCTTAACTAAATCAACTTCAATGTGTAAACTGTGCTTACACCTGATTTTACCTTGATATATCAAACTATTAACCTATATACATTGTTGGAAGAGAAAGTGCTTTTGCATATTAAGTCTTACCACATCGATTACTTAATACGTCCATCTAACAAAATGGTATTTATTTCATTGATGCTATGTAACATTTAAATATCACCTAAAATATGAACACTTTACAAAAAATGTTTTCTTTCGTTTTATTAAAAGCAAATGGCTAGCAGACTGTTAAAGTAATATATAAAAATGATTACATGTCACATGAATTAGTTCTGTTAAATCAAATACAGCTATACTATGACTAGAAATGCATTCTGATATTTTAAATAATACTAAAGTAGAGCTATTTTTACGCTATTGTAGAGCTATTGTTATTTTTAACTACAAGTGAACTTTCAAATATCAAATGTTCATATTTCGCATTTTAAAGTATATTACTTTTGGCAATGCATTTTTAAATGTAAAAAAAGAAATTTTTGTTTAGCTTGTTCTTAAAAGTGGAAGAAAAATAAGCTCGAAAAACTTTCTGGAAGTTAAGCATCAAAAGAAAAGATTTCTTCTAGTTTGTTTCCGAATGCAATTTCTACTTTAGAAAAAAACTGAATTGATTTCTCGCTGTAAGAGGACAACGTAGCTAAAGGCAACCCAGTCTTAAACCAATACACCTGAACTCAAATAAGAATAAACTGTAAACCACTTCGAATTCTCTTACTTCAAAGTACGTATTGAGAAATGATAAAAATTTCGAATACTAGGATTTTGCATATTTATTAAAGAAAGTGTACGTTTTTTATTCGGTACTAATTATATTTATTGCCGTATGTAAAACGTTACTGTAATATTATTTTTTTTTCAACTTCTGTTTTTCCCATGAATTTTCCTGGTATAGAGGTAGGGAGGGTTAGTCGTGGCAATCACACAGTTTACTTGGTTTCTTGAGAAGAAGAGTTGGTCACCTACCAGAACTGAAGACTGGTGAATAAAATTTTTTATCTGTTACAGAGGAGAATTAGAACCCGCATTGCAAGGACAGGAATTAATTAAGCCCTAGTTATATTTTCTGTTTTACTGCTTTAAAGCAGTAATTTAAGTACTTTAATTCTTGAACCATCTTAAATAGAGGTGCCTAGTATTTATTAAATTTAGTTTTACTACAAGAAAGGATTTTAATGAAACATTGAGTAAGTTTCACATCTCATTTGTGAAGTTTAATTATACTTTATTTAAGTTTCAGAGAGAAAAATTCATCAGAGCAAGCGAAAGTTAGACAAGAGCAAGTAATAGATAATCAGGCTTAATCTCAGTTATAAATGAACCGCATCTAAAATTTATGCAGAAGGATATGACCATTTGAATGCATTTTTTTACTAAATGACTACAACTATGAAAAAGGAAATGTTTTGTTAAACATATAAATTTATGTTGCAATTAAAATTTTGCTAATTTAATATGAATAGTTTTTATAAGCTTTCATTTAGTCCACTTATACCATTTCACTGCGTCGGAGTTTTGTCATCGATTTTTAATCTACTTTCTGATAATATATAGAGTTTAAATTTTGTACACACACTGTTAGGCAACAGCAAAGTAATATGGTGAAGTGAAGTTTTCAAAGTTAGATTTAAATTTTCTCTTATTTAGTGTATAAACCATTTTCGCACATACCTTCGTTTAACGTGTAGAGTCATAGTGCTACTGGTACATCACATAGGTATGCATGCGTCTTAGAGAAATGATAATTATTTGAGTTGTGCGGTATAAAGCGTGAGCATTTTAGAATAATCAGAATCAGTGTTTCGAAAAGATAAATATGTTGTACGCTTAAACAAATGGTTTGTAATCCTTATGTCGTGATACAAATATGAGTAATGAAAGTGATGTAAAAGAAAATTTGCAAATTCGTTTCAGCGTAGGCTAAAAAGCTCTTTGTACGGGAGTTATGAAAGCAATTAATATCATTAGCAGCAATTGCTCGATAACAGAAGACAATACCAATCAAAGTGTGACAAACTGTAACAGATTCTGAGACAGGTGGCGGCAACATAAAACAAAATGGCATGAACTATCCAGCAAATGTACATCAAACTTCAGAAGGCTCGTAATATGAAACTCATATAGGTGATAAAAGAAGCTGCAAAAGTGAAAACTACATTTAAAATTTAATTTTTATAACAAGTATCGCAACCTATTGGAGAATGCACACATAACACAACAATATTTGTACATATGTTAATGCAAGAAGAGAAACTTGTGAACATTTTTTAACAGTGAGCAACATTTTTTAATAAAATCTGATGTAAGAATTAAAAAAATACACGCTTACTGAGCATTTATTTACGCAGGAAACTTTTTTAAAAGTTCTAATCGAGCAAATGAATACTAACAAATGAATACTAAAATTGACTCAATTTACTATGACTTATGACTTACAGAGCGATTTAGTTGACTTTAAGTAACAGGCTAATACTTCTAAATGCAACAAGATTTTTAATATATTGTTACGAATTTTGTATTTAGATAGTTAATTTTAGTAAAATTATAATTTAATTGCTCCATTTCCCCGTACAATGAAACGTGAGACAAATTTAAACTTTCTCTTAAGAAAGTTATGCCAGAGAAGTAAGAATACAGGGGCACGTGCATTTAACATTGAGTAAATGGATATCTCGGTAATTTGCATTGAAATTGAATAAATGTAATTGACCACTATGTTAGCTGTAACCGTAATTCCATCCTTTTATTGCTTTCCAGTAATTTCGAGAAATAGAAAATCGTATAAATATCTCGCGCCCGGTTGAAAGCTATAAGAGCCGGTTAGAGAGCATCTGAGTTCAGTTGCTTAGTTACTGTTGTTCCGAGTTGTTTAGTTCCGCGTGAAATGAGATATCAGATTTAGCTTTCTCTTTAGGTGCGCTTTACATTGATTTGTATTTAACGTTTTTAGTAGTTTGAAGTATAGCTACTGATTATACTGCGTGATATTGTAAACACTTGTACGAATATCTCCGAGGAAAATTCAAGAGTTCTGATATATTTATGTTGATAAGAATAAATTTTATTAACTTATTATCGGACTTGCGCATTAAATCTATTACGAACCCATTCGCATGCAACAATATTATCTGTGCTTGTTACGAGGATTCTGATTCTATGTAGCAATTTTATGTTCTTCAGTACATTCGTATAAAAATTATTTGGATAAATCATTGTTCAAGTGATGACAAAGCTAACGTAAACTTAAAAAGCTGACAGCAAAAATTTATTATTTATTGCATAGCAGAGATTAATACATATTTTGTGTGGGCTTTCATATCAAAGTAAAACGGAAAAAAGGAAAAAAAAACAATTCTAGACTTCGGTCCGGGCATATTGGTTAAGTTATTGGAATATAGAAAAGTGCATGAGGGCTGTCTGCTTAAGGGATGCATTATTAGGCCTTTGGTAATCAAGAACATCTTGGTTTATTTTTTTATTTATCTGTTTACTCTAAATTAATAGCTTCTTTTCAAAGTTTATTTTCCAAAATCCAAGTTCACGTAAGTGCAGTTTGTAATTTTACTGAAAAACGGAGGACGCGTTTTCGGTAAAATTTTAAAATTATTGTAAATAAATAAAGCAGTGTTAAAAACAGCTACAAAGACTTGTTTACACATTTAGAAATAAATAGCTGTTATCCGGCATGCGTTTCTATGCTACTTAAAGGAAAGGAAATGCTTGTGTCTTTATACTGCTATGAAATGTCTTCTTGATGCGCATTTTGCATATTTCGATTGGCTTGTGTCATCTGATATCAAGGTTGATAACGGTTTAGGTGGTGAATTTAATACTGGCAATTTCACTTTTCCACCCACGTAGCGGATTCCTGTTGCATCATTCTTAAATTTGAGGGCTCTGCAAATCATGCAGAATTTTTCCATCTTTTCAATGACCAAACTTGGATGAGAAGTGTAATCATAATTAGCATCGTAATGGAATGCATCAAGTTATACATCAGAGTGCAGTGTTCGTCTGGATCGAGAAGTACGTACTTGGACGTTTCCAGTCTTGCTTCCCGTTACTCATGTGTTTCAGACTAACGGGGGGCTTAAGCACTGTGTACTCGAACGTTTCTCAGTCTTGCTTCCCATTGCTCATCTGTTTCAGACCAACGGGCTTGAGCATTGCGTACTCGAAACATTTCCAGTCTTGCTTACCGTTGCTCGTCTGTTTCAGATGAAGGGGCTTGAGCAGTCTATACTCGAACGTTTCACATTGGTCATTTGTTTCTGAGATCGAGCAATAAATTTTCGTTTTGGTGGAGAAATTGACTTCACAGCGAAAGTAATGCTTTGTGACAATTATTACAAATGCAAAAAAAATGCGTGTGAAGCAATAACACGCGTTTTAATGCGTGAAAAATTAAATATTTTATTATTTACGGAACGATAACACACGTTAAAATACTTTAATCTGGATAATTATAATATATTTCTCTTAAACAGCGAGTTTGTTTTTAAATTCGATGCATATTAATACAATTGCCTTTTCCAGAGTGGCAACACCATTTTTTATATCGCCGAGTTTCTGATTAAATTGAAAAATATATATTTTACGCTTTGCAGAGTACCAACGCAAAGCTTTTAAATCGTTGAGTTTTTAATCAAGAGTTCGTTAAATTAGCGTAAAATACATGTATATAAAGAGTGCGGACCCCATGGACCCATAAAACTAATGCAGACAGTGACATTCCTTTTCTGAAGGTCGAATATTACAAGTTTCATAAAGATCGCAATTAAGCTAAAGATTTATATAAAAGACAAACAAACATTCATTTATACATATATGTGTGTGTGTCTTAGAAAGATTTGAACAGTAAATCAATGCGTGCAGGATGTTAAAAATGTTCGAACGGTAAATCAATGAGTGTAGGGTGTTAAAAATGTTTGAATGGTAAATCAATGCGTGCAGGTTAGATTAGCTTGATGAAATATGGCAAAGCATACGAGGTCTATCTAGCTAAGGGAAAAGAATGACTTTGTTGAAAACCTTATGAGAGAAACTTGCTTATATTCACGTTACAACATTACACAAAGGAAAACCACGAAAAACCAACCATGCATTGGCTCGTTCGTCTGAGGTAGAATCCGGGTTGAATGTATAGGCTTTGTATTCTGAACCACTCGGCCATTGCATATAAATATGCAAATATCTAAATCGAAATCTAAATTAAATACTGTAATTAGTATTAAATGCAAAAATTATGCGTAAATAAAAACTTGCTTTGTAACTTTAAAATTTTTCTTTTGAAAATATGCCAAATTCAACTGTACTAATATGTATATTCATTAAAATTGTTGCATCTAAATGTGTAGAGACATTAGGTTTTTTTAAAAGCAGGAGAAGTGAAAAATGAGCAGCACCTTCGCCGGGAATCGAAGCACGGAGCTCTGGAATACACGCCCAGCGTGCAAATCACTACACTCCGAAGGCACGCTAAGAAGGCGGAAGAAATACCCTATATACTCCCCCTTTTAAAGGGCGACTGGGGTTCTTAGGGGACCCAGTCACCAAATCCTGGGTGTGGTGAATCATCATACACCACCCTTTTAGTTCAGTTGCCACGGTACAGACATTAGGCATTTTTTGAAAGCAGGAGAAGTAAAAAATGAGCAACGCCTTCGCCGGGAATCGAACCACGGACATCTGGAATGCGCGCCCAACGTGCAGACCACTGCACAATGAAGGCACTCTAAGAAGGCGGGAAAAATACCTTATAAATGCACTAAAATGTAATAGAATTTCATTACAATACACATAGATCTAATACAAAAACTTGGAAGAAATTGGGTTACCAATATTTTTGAAATTACTCTGCACAACTTCCGGAAACGTTTTTATTCCGTTTACGAATATTAACAATACAGTGACAATAGAAGCTTTCATGTAAACAATAAAAGAAAGCTACAGTCATATCTCTTGAAAACTCCAATAAGCCAAACATAAAAATGGTGATATTAATATTTACATGCGGTTGTCTGTTATGAAAATATTTCCTATATACTAGAAGTGGATATATGCATTTTTAAATCTCGTATTTTATTATATATATTTTATATTCCATCCAATACGTGTTTTCTGAAAAAAGGTACATTTCTGAGAAAAGTCGCGTACTATAAAAAATATGTACAACTTTACACTTAGATGACTTTGGAGTAGAAAAATACTTCCCTGGAGTAAATCGTGATAAAATGTTATCCATGTATAAAACCTAAAGTTATTTTATTCAGATACTGAAATGTTGTAATGTATATAAAGAATAAAAGTAGTTCATGCTTCAGGCTACATTCTATCATTTTGAAGAAAAAAAAATAGTCTCTTTTATTCTTAAGAATAGCAGTTTGTCAAGACAAAAGCAACGCTTGTATGCGAATGAAACCGATTAGACTGATTTTGGAATCGGTAGTTTACGTACATGAATAATTCCAAAGTAAAAGAAGGAGAGACTCATTTACTTAAGAAATTATAATAAAAGAGAATATAATGTTATTTAATGATAAAGATACCAGGAATGATTGTTGCATATGACTGTTTGAATGCCCGTATACTTATATACACTGCAGGTTATCAAATCATAAATACTGTTAGAAAATGCAGTCATACTAATATATAATTGAACAGTACATATATCAGAGCTAATATATATCTGGATATCATACTGTTTTTCATAAAATGCCTGTTGTTTTATTTTCCGAAACAAGTTTATGATTGAATGGAACTAAAAAAGAAGAAATCGTATCATCAGAGATTTTATTTTTTGTCGGATGTACTAATCATCTCTTATTAGCCCAAAAGAGGCTGTTAATCTCAAAATGAGATTTTGCGTTGGTTTACTAAAAGCAACATATCACTTTTTAGATTACTTCCAACAAATAATTTTGTCCTGCATTATTTTAAAGGAAATTAAACAGTGAATAATCTACATGTAGGCTTGTCTGTTCCTCATATTGTGAAGAACGATAGTACCAACAGCCATCAAAATTTAAATAACGTAGTCCTGTACTCTAACACGTGCACCTGGAAGCCCGAAGTTTGAATTTCTAATTTTTTTTTATTATTTTTTATTTCATAATTTGTAAAACTTTAACGAAAATTTGAATAACAATCTCAGCGATTTGAAAGCGAGGAGTGACGACACTGTTCGAAATAAAACATTTTTATCTCTAGCGCGACGAGACTGTTGCCATTCGGAAAAATGTAAGATATTTATCGTTCAGTTTTAATTAATAAACTGGGCCCTATGAAAGCAATGTGTTGCAGCGGATGGAAATAAAATACTTTTATCTTCCACGCGTTAGCGTGTTGACATTCAGTAAAGCGTAAGACACTTTTAAATATAATCCGGAAGGTTATTGGGTAATAAACTAAGCGATTTAAAAGCAATAAACATTGTTCTCAAAGAAAAGTTTTTCCTACATTTTTTATTGTGATTGATTTAAGTAAAGATGTATTAAAATCATGAGATGTTTAATTAGAAATATTCGACATTTTTATGGAATTATATTAGCTGAACTCATTAAAATCGTTATGTACTTTTTTTATGATAAATATTTTATTGTTTTTAACGAAATAATATAGGGAATATAAAAACACGTGTGGCAACCTGTAACACTGTATCGAGAATTCTAAAGATATGTTTTTCTTAAATACTTTATTATTTTGTTGTGCAATTGAATTTTATGTGGCGTAAGTGCGAAGAACATAGTGCTTAATAATTAAAGTTAACACATAAAAATTGAATAACAAAAAGACAAACAAAAATTATTTTGCTAACCATCTTACTAAGAAAACTGAATTCTGAAATGATGAACTGAGGAAAAAACTGAAAAAAAATTATAAAAATGTTTGCTAACACTTAACACTGCATAGGGAATTCTAAGCGTGTGTTATTATATAGCTTTAAAAATTTTTGCGATTAGCAAACCTTAGCAAACCGTTTTGGGCAACCGTAAAATCTGAAACTTTCAGATTTTTTTTCAGTTTCCTACGAAGAGGAATTTAAGAAACTTTAAAGAAAATCTGTATCAATAATTGCTCCCTCGTATTTGTTTTCAAATTAAGCTAAAACGTTTCTCAACATATTAACCGAACGGAAATATCAAACTCTATAACATACTTCTCGCTACTACTAAATTTTATTCATGGAAATTTGGTAAAAAATCTCTCGTTATCAAATGATATTTGTTGCACGACCGCCATTCAAAGCGTTAGCTTTTATCAATTACCATATTTTAATCATAAATTTGCTTTCAAATTACTTCATCGATATTTTATTTGCCCAGATTCAGAATTCTTAAAAAACTAAACCGTAAATAGTCGTATCCATGGTTTTTGCAATACTTCTTAACGAAAGCGCAAATTAAACAGCTATATTTATTTGTCCTTTTATACTAAATGTTCACTTTCTTTGTAAGTTTTCCATATACTTTTGCATGCGAACTTTTTAGATTCTAAAACTTGTCATCGTACATTATACTGTCTTTTTTTGCTTCCTTTTAGTTTAATTGTATTTTAAGAAATTTTTATTTTAATGATTCGTCATAGATTGCTATCTTCAAGTTTCCTGACCAATCAAAAATATACTTGAACGCTATCCAATAAGGTAGCCGAAATGTTATTTTAAACCAGCAGCTTTATGGGACAAATACAAGTTTTAAACTCATGTTTCAAAGAGAAATATCCAGAAAAAGTTAGATTTTTATCTTTTCAAGTATCAAAACTTCAAAGAAAGAGTTAAAATAATTGCATTTTCACCAAGATCTGGCAGTTTGCCTCTAAAACCCAGTACATTTAGGGAAGTAAAAAGAATATAGAATTTCTTTTAAGCCACTGTGTACCAGAAATCTTAGTCTTTCGCCCTTCTGTAAAAAGAAAAGAAACGCTGTTAAATTCCCTTAGCAATCACAGTTCAGTGAAAACAGTTATTTATTTATGGCATTTCTTTCAATATTTCTTAGAACATAGTTAAGTTCGTTAGAATTTAGAAACATTTCAAGAATTTATTGAAATTAAATTTTCAGTTGGTCATTCAGGCTGAAATTTTTATTTTTTAACCGACTATCATAATTAAATGAAATAAAATAGTCCAAATGCATCCAGTCAAGTGAAACCATTTATTTTATTCTTTACCAAAGCTAATAAAGCAAAAAATTTAAATTTTCCTATATTGTCCCTGCAAAATAATAAAAAAGAATTCAGTATTTAAGGTCGCTTTTTCAGTTCACTAATTTTCTGTTCCGGCAAAATGGAAAGTACACACCACTTGAAGGAAATATTCTTTTGGAGCTTCGTGCGAAAGCGAGCCAGTGGATAAATGCATAGCTAATGTCAATAATAACCTATTTTTTTTTATTAAATATACTATTAATTTTCCGCATGGCTGTTATATCATACCAAACTTTTTCTCAGTTGACAATGATATTTTGAACAGCTTGTTCGAATTTTGCGATTTTATGTTCTATATCTTGAACTTGCAGGAAAGATATTTTAAATAAGTAGGCTAACCGTAAGTTTGAGGCTAAAACTACTTCAGGCACTAAACTGAAATAAGCATCCGAAAAGCACATTGCTATTTTTAATACTTTTAATTCTTACGCGTTTTGAGTTTCAAATATTTTGTTAACTTTTTTGAAACTTCAGTGGTGAATTCCTAAGATGTTAGACTGTAATCTGAAGTTCTGAAACTGCAATTATTGATTTTGTCCTGCTTGATATAAACCTCCTTAGAGTACTTCTTACCGTCGACTGCAGGTAGCTAAGTTAATTTGTTGGGTACTGTAATTTTAACCCACGTTGTTTTCTTGTTAAAGAACTGGGCAAATTAAATGGATTTTGTATAATTTTTACAGTGTGAAAATGAAATAAAAATCAATTTTCCCTTAGAATAAAATCTTCCAGGAACCTGCTTTTGCCACATATTTTCCTTTATTAAATTATATTTATACTATAAGGTATTTCTCCCACTTTGTTGGCATGCCTTCGTGGTGTAATGGTCAGCACATTCGGAGCGTATTCGAGAGGTTCGAGTCCCCGCGACGGCATTGCACATTTTTAATGTCTCCTGCTTCGAAATAACCTAATTTCTGTACAGTACAGTTTTAAGATGACATCTCTAACATTTGTTACATGCATATAATTAAGTTAAAGACTAACTAAGATACGCTATAATATTTCAACTACAAATTACAATTAAAATATACAATAACAGGAAACAATTACTGCCCGTAATTAATGCAAATTTCTCCTGTTATAAGAGAGTCATTAAGTTTCCACTGATCTTCAGTTCAGATCGCCGTTTTCATAGTTTTCTCCATGTGTAACATGGGTACGAGCAAGTTTGCCTTAGAAAGTTCTCCGTGAACGCTTCCTTTGTGCGGAAAAAAAGACACATCAGTATCAAATTCAAAAACTAGACAAAAATCAGTTTTAGATAAGCGTAGTTATACTTGATTCAAACTTTAACACTGAGTTCCTTTTTTGGATTTCCTAATGATCTATAAGCCACAGTAGGTAATTGTCAGATTAGCTAAAAGGTTCCTACTGACATTACGCTAGAAGTACGTTATTATTATATTAAGTTTAATTCTTATGGTGGAAGAATTTCCTTTTGAGATGATATATGGTTTAGACAGATCATTACTTCTTACCCAGTCATTCAGTTAAGCTTGCTGTAATTTAAATTATTTAATATGAGTAAACATTGTACTAACAGAACAAAAATTTTGTCAAAACTCTTTCTAAACATATAAAAATAATTTACCGTATTGAAAAGGAAAAATTGTGCGAATAATTTAATTCCTGAAGGACGCGATTACAGTATGAACATAACAAATGAAAAGTAGTCACGGATAAACTAGAAGTAAATATCACAATGTTATTTGTTTAAAAGAAACCTACATTCCAATAAGAATGCATAGTAATATTTACATTACAATTTCCTACAAGATTATTAGAAATTCAAGCAAAAGTAATCAGCGTTAATGTTTAGAATTTGGGGTACTAGAATACTAGAAGGTAGATTCGAAAGTTTTACTCAACAAGCTTCTTTTTTATTTGCAAGAGTAAAAATAACCCAAGACAAGCTTGTGCTCACGCGATGCCGGTGAAAATAGAAAATTCGAGAAAGCTCTAACAAAAAACGAAAACGTAGCTTCTGGCATTATCTATAGATGAAAATGCTGATTATTTTTGTTTGAACTTCTAATAATTTTTATTCACAGTGTTACTTTTACTTTAATATAATAAAATATTTTCATTTGTACTTCCTTGCAGTTTCTGTCTCGCACATTCTTACTGTTATATCAGCTATTCCTTAAGGCCAGTTTACATCTGTCAAAGCTGCTCGTAGCGAGCTCGTCCGGGCGTTTCGAACCGAGTGAACGGACCTGTACTCTAATAGATTGTTTACACCAATCAGAGTGGACTGACAACTCGCCTCCATTTACGAAATGGATACCGACGTCGCAGCTGCAAGAAAGAATATGCATTGAACATACTACATACAGTGGATGGACAAAAATATGGAAACACTTTGTGAAATGCATGTTTGAAAAGAAAGATTGATTTTAATGAAATATGTAGGTGGCGCTGGCGTTTTTGACTACTGACGCCACCTATACAACTTCGTAAATATGCTAAACAGTTCAGTTGTTGTCGGAGTACTGTTATGTGAGGTTGTCATTGCATTATATCAGAGTTAACAGACTTCGAACGTGGGCAAATTGTTGGAGCACGTATGGTAGATACTTCCGTAAGCAAGGTAGCCGAGGTGTTTAGTGTTTCAAGAGGTACTGTATCGAAAATTTATTCCGCATATTTGCAAAGCGGAAAACATCATCTGCTAAATCACAGCGCGGACGAAATTGTGTCCTGAGTGATCGTGACAGACGATCATTAAGGGCAATTGTGACGAAAAATAAGAAGACCACAGCTGCAAAAGTTACTGCTGAAATAAATGTTGTGTTACCGAACCCTGTGAGTACCAAAACAATTAGAAGGGAGTTTCATAAAAAGGGAATTGCTGGCCGTGCTGCAATTGAGAAGCCACTCATCAGTGATGCTAATGCCCGTAACAGGAAAAGGTAGTGTTTAAGTCATAAAGCCTGGACTATAGAGCAGTGGAAGAGAGTAATATGGTCTGACGAGTCTTCTTTCACATTGTTTCCCACTTCTGGCCGAGTTTACGTCTGGAGAACGCCATCTCAAGCCTATAATACAGACTGCTTGTTGCCAAGAGTGAAACATGGCGGGGGTTCTGTTATGGTTTGGGCAGCATATCGTGGTTCTCTGCTAGCCCCATGATAACTGTGTCAGGGCACATGACTGCCAAGACTTATGTGAACATTTTAGCCGATCAAGTTTATCCCATGGCACAAACTTTGTTCCCCGATGGTGATGGTGTCTTCCAAGACGACAAAGCCCCTGTTCACACAGCTCACATTGTCCAGGACTGTTTTTCTAAGCACGAGGATGAGTTGTCCCATCGCCCCTGGCCACCACAGTCACCAGACCTGAATATTATCGAACCTTTGTGGTCTACTTTGGAACGGAAAGTGCGTTCTCGTTATCCACCGCCAACATCGTTATCTGAACTTGCCACCGTTTTGCAGGAAGAATGGTATAAAATTCCCTTGGCAAACATAAAGGAACTATATTTATCCATTCTGAGAAGACTGCAAGCTGTTTTGGATGCCAACGGGTTTCCTACACCATATTAAGCAAAAAAACATGTTTTTTTTAAGGTGTTTCCATATTTTTGTCCAATTCCTGTAGATGTTCTTAGGCTGCAGTGCTTGATGTCTGCAAAGCAGTTTCAAACGACTTAATTTCTGCTCTTGGGAGGAAAAAAAAAGAAGAAACAAAAATGGGTACGTGATTGGGTAGCTTGCCGCTATGAATTAGGAGTATCAAATGAACAATTAAATGAATTTCGGACGAGAATGTCCAAAGTTACAAAAACGTTATTGCATATCAGATACAAGAATTTAAAAGAAACTCAGTTTGAGAGAAGTTATTTAGTCAACTGTGGTTACTGAAAGTCAAATTAACAAAGTTTTTCTACTATATACAACTATTTATTTACACCTAATTAATCACTTACAAAATAATGTAAAAGTAATAATGTGTTTTATTATTTATTAATAGAAAGAATATATTTATTCATCCAGAATCCACAGAATCAGTAGCTCTCTGTGCATGAATTAATTATGCAGAGTTCTGACTGGAACTGTGTTATTTCTAGAGAGGAATGCAAAATTAACACATGGAATATTTATTCAAAGCTACCATTAAGACGACAGAAGTAAACTGTATGATATATACCTGATTATTCAGAAAATCTTAAATAAATAAGAAGTAGCAAAAAACTTGGGAGCATTACATATATTACCACAGGTAAAAGAATATATATATTATGACATAGTTCCAAGAGGAAGATATTTATCGCAAATTGTTACTTTTGGATCCTACTGAAATTGTGTTTCTGGACAACACACAAAGTGATATCAACAGAATTAATAATGCGTAAATATAGTGATTATACTTTTAAAATGCTAAAACGGATAGTTTAAGGAGATTAGAATTCATCTAGCATAATTTGTATAAACCTTAATACACCTTCAGTTCTTGCACTCACACATCCAAGCTGAACATGTTTCACATCCAAGCTGAATTGTAACGAATTATAGCCCAGAATGTTTTTATACAAAACAAGAAATTTAAATATCCCCAATAAAACAGATCTACATAACTTTTTCATAACTTTTTTTTTATTTTTTTAGTTTATCATATATTTATTGCATCCTCATGTAAGGATGCATGTAGAAAAATGAATATAAGCTCACATAATTATAGAAGTAAAACACTTCATAAGATGCGTATGCATTAAAAAATGCCATGGTTTGGCTATCTGACAGTGTCAGATTATAGAACTCACTGTCACGACGTCCCTGCGAACGCTGCTCGGAGTAACTGCCCGAAGAGATTTTTCAACAAGTAGAAACGGAAGCGCTGACTCATCTCCCCTACGTTTGTACTCCGTCGAAGTAAGCGTTTACATTGTCAAAGTAATCGTAAGGAGCGACTCGCTCCGAGCCGCTCTGACAGGTGTAAACTGACCTTTAGGCTTTAAATCTTCATAAATAATTGGAGAAGGTAAATGTACGGTTGACTCAGCAAAATTGTACACTAAAAGTCAGTTCGTGTTTGCTTCGCTGTAACGTATCGCTTCTTGTATTAGGCTGGCATATAAAGTTCAGCAGTTTGAAGAGAAAGATTCGGCATGACCTTCGCAGGTAGTTTGCGAGAGTTTGTTAGTAAGACGAAAATAAGTGCTACTACGTGGACAATTCCATTTTGAAATACAGAAAAACATAATCTATGAACTCATCAAGGAAGGGAAATTTACACGAACATTTAAAAAAATTTCAAAATCTGGTGGTAAATAGCTAGGAGGAAAATACACGACAAAATACAGTATTTATTAATTTTTATTAATAGCCATGATTCATTTATCCTTTTAGCTTTCACGCTTAGATGCAAAGCTTTTGCATTAATTGCTCAGAAAACAATATATAATAACAAAGCAGATAATGCAACCTATGTTCACATAGAGAATTTATGTAAAAGACAAAAGTAAAAGCTTTGTTTGACTTCTTTCTGCGCCGAGTAATTTCAACTATTCGTGAATTAATCGCACCTCTGGAATTAAGTAGAAAAGTTTGATTAATTGTGGACTGCGCAGTTGGTTTACTTGTGGATATACTAAGGATTAGTAATCAACCTCTTTTTGCGACAAAGGACGGAGGAACTATTAAACATCTTTTATGTTATTTGATACTATTGAATGATTATTTATTTCCTCAAACATAACATTAACGAGATATTTTCTTTTCTGTCATGATAGTATTCTCAATAGGTGTAATATTTCTGTATTTTTCATATTGTAACTTCAATTTTAGGTTTTAAAAAAGTATTATTAGTCTCGCCAAAAACAAGCAATTAGATAATTTTTTGTAACACATTATTTGAGACCTATTTACATTGCACTGGATTATATAGATCACGACGAAACAAGATAGTGCTATCTACTTAAGGGCTAGGATGCCTTCGTGGAGGAAAATTTGCAGCTCAAATGATGGAAAACACGGAAATTTCCTTATAACCAGCCCGTTTGTAAGAATTTAAACCTATGTCAAACTACTCGCGTTCCAATGTTCAAACGTTATGTACTAGCGTCCAGCAATTTTACCTCTTGGCCGCTGGTAGGTTTGGCTACTAGATTTATACGAAATGCTTTCGGAGAAAATTTGCTAAGGCAAATTTGTTAGTGCTGATTTTTTGCATTGAAATATGCACATAAAATGTGCTAACAGCTCACCAGTTTTGCTACCGGGATTCAAACCAAGAATAGAACTAACAGTACTTATGTACGGGCATTTCTCATCCTCCTGCCAACTGGTTAATCATTAATATCATGAAGGACATATAAAGGTGTCGCTATTATTCTTTTCTCAGTAAAAATAAACCAGTTATTTACTTTTTCCAAAGCAATTATATTTTATGTCGTTTACTTATTAATTACAAAGTTTTTTCTTTTGATTGTTCTTTTTAAGAACATAAAAGTATTTAGTTTTCATTACATTTTTAAGCTATTCATAAATGAAATACTTTCGCAGAGTTTGAATGTAAAAACTTTAGAAATATCGTATATGTTCAAGACAACAGTATAAGCTGTGAAACAAATTTTGAATTGAAATAAACCATTGTTATTAATTTGGCGAAAACTTGATCAAACTTTAAAAGCTGTTCATTACATTCATATGTTTTTTAATTTACAGTTGTATTACAATCTATTAAAAGAACTACATAGTATTCATCTTTGACAGCATATGTGCAATATACATTAAGCATTTAAAAAGCATAATATGCTGAATTCTGAGGTATATATTTAGTCACTGCGTGTAAAACATTTAAATTAAAATTGTCATGAATGAATGCAAAATAAAATATCCGCACAGGTAATTGACGAACCACTGACAATCACAAAATATTTTTAAACTGTAAGTTAATTTCAGTGACAAATTGTTTATTTGTGCAATGAAGTTGTAAGGTATTTCTCCCGCCTTCTTAGCACGTCTTCATGGTGTAGTGGTCAGCACGCTCGACGCGAATTCGAGAGGTCTGTGGTTCGAGCCCCAGGGAGGGCATTGCTCATTTTTCCTCTCTCCTGCTTCGAAGTAACCTAATATGTCTGCAGTGGTGCCCGAACAAAAAATGGTGGGGAACGATGATTCTCCGCCTCCAGGATTTGACGGTCCCCTAATCCCCAGTCCCCTTTAAATGGGGAAATATGTAAGGTATTTCTCCCGCCTTCTTAGCATGCCTTCGTGCTGTAGTGGTCAGCACTATCAGCGCATATTCGAGAGGTCCGAGGTTTCGAGTCCCGGCGAGGGAATTGCTCATTTTTCATGACTCCTGCTTCCAAAATATCCTAATGTCTCTACAAAGTGAGTCTAACATTTTAAATAAAATATCTGAAATTTTAAAAGGATCTTTCAAGTTCCGTATGAGTTACAAATAACAATCTTATAGTTATTCCTAACCTTCAGAACAAAATTTTGTTTAAAATACACAACGTGAATCAAAATCGTAAAAAACAACCTTATATTTAGCGTAGGTATAATGAAACACTCAATCGATTTCGAGGGCAGCTAAAGGTCCCTCCTCATCAGGAGAAAGAAATACATAGAAAGAAGAAAATAGGAATCACAGAAACACGTGGTGCTTATCAGCACTGCACGTGGTTATAACTAGATTTTTAATCAGAGTTGCACTGGCCGCCTACTTTTACTGAGCCAGGCTGTCTGATCAAGCATAAAGAAATTTTAGAAGTTAAAATAGGGAGCGAGGGGCAAATGCACATTACGCTCAAAATCTGAACTTCAAATAATGGAAAGCAACCACTAAACAGATTTTTTATACCCTCTGGTAGTACCAAGTGCGAGGAGGTAACGCCATCTATCGGCAAAAATAATTGAATTAAGATAGTAGAATTTTAAAGGCATTAGGAAGGACTGGATTGGACTTCAAATCATTAACTAAACTTTCTAAATCTTTGTGAATGTGAAAAGCCTCAAGAAAATCCAATTCGCCTATGGAAGAAGCCTTTTGGATGATTTTTGCAGACCCAAAATCAAAATTATGGTTAAAAGTCCAGCTATGATACGCTATTGAAGACTTGTTAATTTCCCCTTTTTTGACATAAGATTCATGTTCCTTGATACGAAACTTCAACGCTCTTTTTGTTTGGCCAATATATCTTAAACCACACTGACATGCTATACTATAAATTCCCCAAGAATTCAAGACAGAAACGCAATCTTTTAGAATCGAAGGGTGAATTTTATTAATAGGGGAGAAACCGACTTGAAAATTGAATTTCTGGAGAATCCGTGCAATTTTATAGCTAACAGAAGGATAAAATGGAAGCACGACAAGGTCATTGATATTATTTCTAACAGTGGAATGTCTTCTTTGATGGGAATCTGAAAATTTTTTGACGGCTTTATCAATAATCACGGGAGAAAATCCACGGTCAATCGCAACTGCTCTCAAATAATTAAGTTCATTGGTAAGCAAAGATTCAGAGGAACAAACTTTTAGCGCGCGGAAAACATAATAGTAAAAAGAAGCCATTTTTTGCTTAACAGGGTGGCATGACTTGGCATGGGGTGGTAAACAAACTGCAAAGGGTTTACGGTACACAGTGGTGCTAAAATCGGTTTCATTGCGGATTATAAGAATATCGAGGAAGGGGAGGGAATTGTTGGATTCAATTTCAAGAGTGAATTGGATGGCTGGATCAATTGAATTCATAATAGATAGAATCTCGGATAAATCCTCTTTATAACCGTCAAAAAGTGCGAAAGTGTCGTCAACATACCGAATCCAAAGACGAAAAGATAATTTATCAAATAATTTCATCTCAAAATAGTGCATATAAATGTCAGCAAGTACCGGACTGAGAGGATTACCCATAGCCAATCCTTCAACTTGACGAAAATATGCATTTTGGAAAACAAAGTGGGTTTGACTTAGAGAAACTTTAGTAAGCGAAACCAACTCATTAATTTCAGTATGTGTGAAGTGAAATTCCCGAAGCCTAGTTTCAAGACAATTTAGTCCGGTCGAAGGAGCACTAAATTGTCTTAGGCGAATTGGATTTTCTTGAGGCTTTTCACATTCACAAAGATTTAGAAAGTTTAGTTAATGATTTGAAGTCCAATCCAGTCCTTCCTAATGCCTTTAAAATTCTACTATCTTAATTCAATTATTTTTGCCGATAGATGGCGTTATCTCCTCGCACTTGGTACTACCAGAGGGTATAAAAAATCCGTTCAGTGGTTGCTTTCCATTATTTGAAGTTCAGATTTTGAGCGTAATGTGCATTTGCCCCTCGCTCCCTATTTTAACTTCGCTAAAATTTCTTTATGCTTGATCAGACAGTCTGGCTCAGTAAAAGTAGGCGGCCAGTGCAACTCTGATTAAAAATCTAGTTATAACCACGTGCAGTGCTGATAAGCACCACGTGTTTCTGTGATTCCTATTTTCTTCTTTCTAAGTATTTCTTTCTCCTGATGAGGAGGGACCTTTAGCTGCCCTCGAAATCGATTGAGTGTTTCATTATACCTACGCTAAATATAAGGTTGTTTTTTACGATTTTGATTGTCACATTAGCGTGTTTCTCTTCTAGTCTACACAACGTGAATTTGAGATTTCATTGCATAGATTGAAGTACTTCATTAGAGGTGTAGCTCTGTATTAAACGAATACGTTTTATAGTTATTCATAGTCCTCAGAATAAAGTTTTCTTTTAAATAAACAACGCGAATCCCCATTTAAACGGGACTGGGGATTTGGGGACACAATCGTCAAATCCTGGAGGCGGAGAATCATCGTTCCCCACAATTTTTTGTTCGGGCACCACTGAATTTCATTCCACAGATTAAAGTATTTCATTAAATGCGTAGCTATCTGCTATAGGCAAATTTACAGAGCTTTTTTTTGTTATTTCCTTCATTATATTCTATAATTATAATATAAATGTTCAGTTAATTGCTAGTTTTTGTAACCCAAGTAGTAAATTATGTAAAGTTGGTATTTTATTTTTGAAAATACGTAAAATCATTTGCTTTCCCACTTTTCCATTTCTTGGTAAAATTATTTCAGCCACAGTTTCAACTAAAACTGCAACCCTTTTTCTTCTGAATTCATTCAGTTGGAAGAATGTATAGGAAAAATTTTTAATATCAAACGTCGAACTTACGTATATTTCTTCTTTTAATATGGTGACCTTGTAAGTCACTCTGAAACGAGGAAGTTCTTATTTACTGAAAAGTCTCTGTTTATGAGATACTTTATCGAGTGTCTTCTTTTTCCTTGAGATAGAGTCCATTCAACAAAGGAATAATGATGCACTACAGTTTTTCTTTACTTCAAGGACTTATCGATTTTATAAAAGCAGCGATCCAATGTCTCAGAAAGAGCTATTGAATTCATTTTTCTTACAGAGAAGGAAAAGAAAAATTAATTCTTTTGTTTCTTGTGACATATTTTTTGATCAATTTATTAGCCCAAAACGGACGTTAGTCTCGAATGAGATATTAGTCTCGAAATGGCATTTTGCACTGAATCACTATAGACTATCACCTTTCAGGCTGTTGCCACCAAATAATATCACCCTCTATTATATTAAAAGAAATTAAATGATGAAGAATCTGCATGCACGTATGCATGTTTCTCGCACTGTGAAGAAACAGTGGTATCTAAATTCTTCAAATTTTGAATAACGTATTCCTCGACCCTAACATGGGAGCCTGGAAGACCGGATTCTGAATTTGTTTTATTATCTATTTCATATTTTGTAAAACGTTAACGAATTTTTGATTAAAAAACTCAAAAATTTCAAAGCGAGCAGTGGCAAAACCGTACGGTATAACACATTTTTATCTCTTGCACGCGACAATGTCTATCGGAAATTTTAAAGATACACTGTTTTTAAATATTTTGTAATTTTGCTGTTGAATCTAAGTTTAGAAGACGCAAGCGCCCAGAATGTAAAATAAAGTATAAACACACAAAGCGTTAACAATAAAAAGGCAAAAAAAAAGTTTTATAAAGCCATCTTAATAAGAAAACTGAACATTGATTTGATGAACTGAAAAAAGACTGATAAAAGCAGAAAAATGTATTCCAACACTTAACGCTGCATCGGGGAATTCTAAACCTATACTGCTGTTAAAAGTTTTGTAATGTACTGTTGAATTTATATGACGTAAGTCCCTAGAAAATGTTGCTTAATAACAAAGCTAAAAGGACAAAAAAATACGTTAGTAGAATTGAGTGCAACAACAGATTGGTGCGAGCTCAGAGAAAGTTTAAGAAACCTTAACAAACTCTTTTGGGCGAGAGTTAAAATCTGAAACCTTTCAGATGTATATTTATGTTATATATACACCTGTACGTCCAAAATGTAACTATTTCAAACTTCATAATCAGTAGACTTACCGTTTAATATTATACAGCTTTTGTAATTAGATACATTTAAAACTTTTTTAAAGAGACATTAAAAAGAATCTTTATTCACACCGAGTCTATAAACTCTTAGGCTTAATTTATAAAACATTTATATGATGGAAACTGTCCACTCATGTTTAATCATCTGCGTACATTCCTTCTGATGTAATATATCTGTTCAGGTTCATATAAATTCTAGACTGCTTCATAGAATATAGTAAGTTTATATACGGATTCTAAATTACTTCATTGAAATTAATTCTACAACAACAAGGTCTAAAAAACCTAATTTACCTCGCTGTTGCTTCCGATATGCTCTAAAAACGATATCTTTTATGACGAGATATATTGCAGGGAACATAAAGTTATCCGCAATAAAGTTATATAATGATATTTTTATTTATAAATGATTTGTCATCAGTTATAAAATGGGCTCTCTTGCTACTTTCTGATTAGCTACTAAATTTTTTATGGCAGCATAAAAAATACAGCTACTTTAACAAAAATTTCTCTCCATAAACGGATAACATTTTAATGGAAGAATGTTGAGATTCAGTAGTAATTATTGTATTTTAACTGTTTCAGACGGGTTATTTTGAAAAATATTATCTTAAAACTTTGCAGACTAGTCAATCAGAACACTAATGTTGTTTGATAATACAAGGGAAAACAGGCGCTAAATAATTTGAAGCATTAGAGTACAATTATATATTTAAAGAATTGCATTTTGATCATGAAAAACTTCTTCGATATATGAATCTAACAGATCTCTCACGGTCACGGTTACAGTGAAAACATTTCAAAATTTTCGAATGGCAACACACACTTTTTGCCTATGCAGAATGATCAGCACATTGAAAAACCACAAATAGCGTTCGAATGATACACTATGATGACAATTTATGGGGCAAAAGATTTGCAAAGAAGAGCATTGAGAAGAACCAGTGACAACACAGGAGAGGAAAAAACTTTTATAGGAATAACGAGTTTTCAAATTGCACAACTTTTGAGGAGTTATCTCTCGTAACTTTGCAGTTTCGTGGTCACAATAATCCTCGACCACCCTTTTATGGATTTCTGGTTCTGGTGTTGTCTAAAATCTAAGGTGTACGTATCAGATCCACAAGATTTGTCAGAATTAAAAGACACCGTAAAACGTGAAGTTATATCGATTCCTCCTGAGATGTTGCAGTCGTCATTGCTACCTACAATCTTCTGCATGCAATGCGTTATAATAAGTGGGGGGAGGGGGAGGCAACGTGACGACCTCCTAAGGGCTTCTAAGGACTCCTAAGCGGCTCCGTTAGAAGTGTCTTCTAAGTACACGCCTTTTATTCTGTCTTGTGCGTATGGATGTCATGTAAAAACATCGTTCAAATGGCATCGATGGGGGTTGAAATGGATATTTTCGTTGAGATATGATACCCGAAAATTTTCGCGGTTACAAATTCGCTGAAAATTTTCGCGCTTTACAAGGAAGTAAGGAACAAGTACAAGGAAGTAAAAGCAGGAAGCATTTTTTTGGGTTAACAAGTTGAATATATAGTTGGGTAAATTAAGAGCCTGCGGCAAAGCACATATTCAGCAAGAAAGATACCTTTTTGGAAGATTATATAAGCGATATTGTCTCGTATTTGAAGGGCTAAACAATCATGAAGTCGAGAATTCATTGCAGAAAAAAAATAAAAATTAAATATAATTAGTTAACACAAGAATATAAATGCGAAGACATCGATAACCAAGAGGAAGACGCTAACTGCTAATGGCGTCAACTAACTGTTCCTGCCATATTTTAGATCACATTCTAGTTACATTGTTTTATAAATTTAAAAATTTGGCAAAAGGCAATTTATCTACATTAATTTTTTTTATTATTAATAACACGTCTGTTAACTTAAAAAATTTTGAAAATACAATACTTTAAAATGTCATTCTTTCAGAAATAAACTATTTGTTAGAAAATTTTAAAGACATTGTTTTCCAACATAAATCATTGACAGTTTTTTTTTTCTCAAAATGGAAATTTTGAGCTTATGTGATCCTAATCATTACTTACGGTTGAAAGGTATTTCTCCCGCCATCTTAGCGTGTCTTCGTGTTGTAGTGGTTCTGCACGCTGAGCCGGTATTTCAAAGGTCTGTAGTTCAATTCTCGGCGAAGGCGTTTGCTAATTTTTCATCTTGCCTGCTTCCAAAATACTTAATGTCTCTACGGGGTGCACTAACAAAAGATCGCGAAACAATTATATTACTGAACCGTGTCTAGTGTGTACTGAAACCTGACAAAACTTACCTTTATTCAACCGCTTGATTATTTGATTATTATTTTTCTTGGATTCATTTTCATTTAAAAATCAAGGAGTTACAAATACGAAATAGTTAATATATTACTGTTGTTATAACTTATTTCACTTGTTTGAGAGTAACATTAGCAAAAGTCTACGAAATTCATCGTGGCAAGGAGTGCAATACTGTGTTTGTCGTTGGCAAGAGCCTTGAGCACAATACAGGTGATAGTACGACTTTGCTCAGTTCCGCCCCCAGTTTTGATGGAGAGCACCGGTTTAAAGGGTCTACCACCCCTCTTTCCATACCATCAACCTCGCGAGTGGACTTTCAGCTCGCCGCATATTTCGAGTATCTCCATGCCGCACAAACATTATACATTTACAAACAACTATGCTTTCTCCGAGATTCGAACCTGGGTCTTTCGGTACGATAGTCAGCGTCACTAACCACTAAAACGGTCAGAGGCATATGATAATTTAAATAAAATGTTATAAATATGTTATTTTTAAACCACATTATTTCCGAGAATGGTTTTTAAGCAAATTATAGGGTTAAACGGAAATTAAGAAATTCTACAAAGTCTGCTGAAAATTAACATTATTGGAAATTATGTCACGAAAGAGGACCAAAAAGGGAACATAACCAGCAGTAATAGGAATAATTTTATATCTCACTCAAATAAGTTCATATAAGGCATATTAAAAAAATATTTCTTAAAAACGAACTCATTAATATTAAATAAAAAATTACGTTACATCATGTAACAAATTTATGAAAATAAATTACAATCAAATGAAAAGAATCACTCCAATATAAAATTTAATATTAAGCAAAAAAGCGAACTTAGTTTAGGATAGATTTTGAATAAAAGTTTGTCAATTTCGAAAGCGATCAGACACAAGATCGTCCTTTCCAGATGCAAAAGGCTCTTTGCTGAAATTTAATTTATTTAAAATCCTTGCTATTTTAAATAAACTACGATACTTAACTACTGAACTCAATCCTTCAACTGATATTTAATGTAATATATAACATTAAATACTTTAATTAATAGTATTGTTTCAGGAAGTGCACATTAATACAGAATGTGATCCATAAAAGTTAATTATCACTGAGGCATGCATTGAAAGATAGTCCAATTCTTAATAAATATTGCATTTTTCTCCTGTAAGGAAATCGGTGTTCTCATTAATATTCTTATATGTTAATCGTCATTAGCCTTTCTCCCTAGCAGGTTTTAGCAAATCATCATTTTATATTGTTTCTTGTCTCAAAAAAGGTTTTAAAAATACTTTCTATGCTCTTATTTTATCTTTAAAATAAAGATCTAGCCCGAGAAAAAAGAAAAACTGAAAATTTTTCCAATTTGATCCAAGTTTTTATCTTAAATTAAAAGTCATTTCGGCTGTTAAGATAAACCAAATACCATTAAGACGATTTTATCATTGGGAGAGAAATCTCGCTCGCGAAGAAGAGAAAAAAACTATTATTGTGAAAACAAACTTTACTTGCAAAAAAATGAAAAACAATTCTTTTTTTGCCTTTTTTTTAAAAAAAATAAATCATGTGCTCTTCGTTTTCTTTAATTCTGAATGTGTTTGAAGCAGAAAATTACTAGCAGCTGTAAAAGAAATACTTTTTAGGTTGGGATACTTAAGATAAATGCTTTTTACATGAAAAAGGGGCCTTCAGTGCGTAGAAACATTAGGTAATTTTTTTGTAAGCAGGGGAGATTAAAAACTAGCAGTCGCCTTCGCCGGGAATCGAATCACGGACCTCTGGAATACCGGCTCAGCGTGCAGAACCACTACACAGCGAAGGAACGCTAGGAAGGCGGAAGAAATACCTTATATACTCCCCCTTTTAAAGGGCGACTGGGGTTTTTAGGGGACCCAATCGCCAAATCTGGGTACGGAGAATCCTCATCCAACATCCTTTTTAGTTCGAGCACCACTGTAGACACATCAGGATTTTTTGGAAGCAAGAGAGATGAAAAATCAGCAACGCCTTCGCCGGGAATTGAACCACGGACCTCTGAAATACCGGCCCAGCGCGCAGAACCACAACACCACGAAGGCACGCTAGGAAGGCGGGAGAAATACCTTATATGTGTTATAAATTTCATACAAAGAAAGGTTAAGGAATGTTTTTATCAGCATAGTTATTTGACATTGGAAATGCATATAAAATTACAATCTATATAATCTGTACTGAAAAATATGACGTAAATAGAAGAGAATAAAATTTCTGTGACTTTTATGCAACAAGAAATGAAAACTTAGTGATCTGAAATTTTAAAAAACATGTATAAAGTTAATGCCGTTAAAACTGTTTTTGGCTTTAATGAAATGATAAATTTCAGTTTATAGACCCAGTACGAAATATGTATAAGAATGAACAATAATTGTTTTATATAACGTGTTATTTAATCTATCTGCAAGTTTCTTTACAATGTAAAATTTTACGCAAATGATCAATAAGTTATTCTTTTATTAGATACTTTAAAGGAAACCTCTTCGAAGAATTTATTGTTTTCATTTTGCGTATTTGGCATCCTAGCAAAAGATAGGGGCACTATACCGTGGCAGAGATTTCTTAGAAGCCTCGTGCACAAGAGATTGAATGAACAAATAATGCAGTTAGTTCTAGAACAAGCTTTTTCTTTATAAAATACTAAATGCGTCATGAGGAATTAACTTATGATCGAATAATGTCATAGAAATCTTTTTTTTTTTTTTTTTTTTTTTTTTTCCATTTGGCACTTTTACGCGCATACGAACGCTCTTAAAATTTTCATTTTTAACAGCACTACTTTGATTTATAGCACTATTATGATGTTAAAATAGTGTATTATCTCTTCTTATGAAACTCTCGTAAAGGTAATAAATTCATTGTAATGGTAAGAACATCAGAGTCCGAAATATTACATTTTTTCGGATGAATTGAAACATTGTACCAAGATAGCTAAACTTCAAACCAAGGAACATAAACTTGCAATCTTATAGATAATCCGTTCCGATTCGCCCCTATAATCCCAGAATTAAATTTTGTTCTTTTATCTTACTTACAATATCGTTAGATGAAAATATCTTTTTATGAAAGACAAAGATTGTTGAATATATGAATGGAAACAAATGCACACATTTAAGACTTGCAAATAAATTTGAGCTATTTCGAACTTAAATTTCAAACTGTGAGGAAACAAAGATTTCTTTCCCAACTTGAAGTCTAAAATATTACAATGAAGAATCCCTTCTTTGTTTTTGAAATCATTCCTCTTACAAACAGAAATTAAAAACAGATTACTGTCCTTCAGAAAATTAATTAACGGAGCCGTATGTGAAAGGAAAGACTGAATGGTATACGGACCACTCAAACATTTTGGAGAGGAATGCACTTATGCGATAAATGGGCTTGAAACCCCTGATTCGGAATTTACCTGTACCAATGGTATTCAAACTAGTTCGCGAAAATTTATTGTGGGGTCGTAAGGTGAGTAAAAATCATGGTATATAACGAAGAGTCAACGCTCTAATTGGAGTCACGAAATTTTTTTTTTGAGTCATTTGTATTTTTATGGGATCGCACTGCCATAAAATTTTAATATCAATGTCCTTTAGAATTAACTGGATCGTTGGTGTGGAATCTGGCTTCCCCATCTATCGCATTCATAGGGGTAAACTTATAAGGTATTTCATCCGCCTTCGTGGTGTGATGGTTTGCACGGTGGGCGCGCATTCCAGAGGTCCGTGGTTCGATTTCTGGCGAAGGCGTTGCTTATTTTTCATCTCTCTTGCTTCCCAAAAATACCTAATAGCTCTACAGTGGTGCCCGAACTAAAGGATGATGATTCTCTACACCCAGGGTTCATGCCTGCTTACCTATGTTAGACACCAGGCGTCCCCGTCCTCCGTCACCTATTACATCCAGGATTTGCGATTGGGTTCCCTAAAATCCCCAGTCACCCTTTGAAAAAGGGGGAGTATATAAGGCATTTCTCCCGCCTTCTTGGCATGCCTTCGTAGTGTGGCGGTCTGGACGCTGGGCGCGTATTCCAGAGGTCCGTGGTTCGATTTGCGGTGAAGGAATTGCTTATTTTTCCGTATTTTAGCCGAAAGACCAAGCTACTGACCACAATTCAACGGCCGTTTGCATTAAACATCTGCGGAGGTTATCGCACAACAGCGTCCAGCGCCGCCACGATACTTGCAGGCCTGCTGCCATTACACATAAAGGCAGAGGCAGAGGCTACCTATGTACGAATCACTCATCACAGACAAGAAGCCACATATGCAGGAATTACGTTCAGAACAACAGACTATGAACTCCCTGGCAGTGTGCAACACATCCACCGTGCCATCAAAGGTAGAGGGATCCATGTCAAAATCCAACATCAGCCATCGCACTCCAGACAACGCACTTCCTGTGCGATTACACAACTGTTCACTGATGGATCAAAACATGATCAGGGAGTGGGCTGCGCGTTTGCTCACTACGAACATGGCACACTAGTAAAGGAATGGAAAGGACATCTCACTAACAGCAATAGTATTTTCCAAGCAGAGGCACTAGCAATATTGAATGCGCTACGACATGCCCTCAACCTTTCCCTTACCAATGCGACTTTTTACACAGATAGCATGTCAGTGCTACACGCACTCAGGGATCATCACCACACTTCACCCATCATCATAGATATACAGCAACTTTTACGCAATAATCATCAAGCCCGCTTTAACTTGGTATGGGTGAAAGGACACTCCGACAACGAAGGGAATGACGTCGCAGATCGACTGGCTAATGAGGCTGCCAACAACATCCACGCTCAAACTATAAGTGCCCCTACCCCCCGTCTCACACCTCAAGAAAACTCTGCGTAACATCTGTAAAGAAAAGTGGCAAGAAGAATGGAATAGTGGCGACACAGGGAGAAGGACGTATAACTTCCTACCAAAGGTAGACACGGAACGTCTTATAACAATAGCCCCACTGACACAGTACATAACGGGTCATGGCCCATTTCCATCTTATTTTATGCGTCATGGCATCTCAGCATCTGACAATTGTGTCTGTGGCATGCTAGGTTCTCCCGAGCACTATCTATTTGACTGCAGTCTAACAACAAACCACCACTTACCACATCCAACGAATGATAGAACACTTTACTATCGTTTCATAATCAAACACCCGCCAGCTATAAGGAGCATCTGTGCAGTTGTACAGCAAATCAACGCCCTAGGGCAAGACATTTGCGAGCCACAGTAGCATGGTACTGCAGACAATGTACTCAACTATTAGATATTCGCAGTATGTACACATTCTGTAATACACATTCCACATTCAATTTCGAGCCTCGTGTTAACATCTGCTTTCAATAGCCACCAACTTGCAGATATAATGTTACTGACATGTTTATCAGTGTAAAGCACTGGGCACCCAATGGAATGATGTGTTATCGTAAATCGAAATATATAATATCCGTACAATGCACGAATGTAGTGTATGCAACGAAATATGTAATTCATGCAACAGAAGCCCCTAATGAAAGTATGTACATTATGTATTATGGGAACTGAGCATATTTCCGCACAGCACTACTGCTTTACGCACACCTTACTATGTCTTATATGTTTCCTCTGAGTGTAATATTTGCATTTATGTGCTCTACGTGTTTCCATATGTATTCTATGTGTCATGATATGTATTTTCGTGTGTGTTTCTATGTCTTTATGTTACGTAATTACGAGTGTTTTTTTATGCTTTTACGTTTAATTTTGTATATCTATGTGTTTCAGCTTATATGAGTGTTTTAGTGTTTTAATGCTATCCTTTATATTCTTTCTAAGTTACTTTGTGTTATTAACAACGTCCTATGTAAAAACTACCCGACATCTAGCCCCTGTATGGCCATGTAAACTCCTGGTGCAGCCTCACGGGGCTCCAGCGAGTTGCTTATTCGAGATAGTGGAGGACGTGGGACATATGCCTGTTTACCTATGTTATACGTCAGGCGTCCCCGTCCTCCGTCACCTGTCACCTGCTTATTTTTCTTCTACCCTGCTTCCGAAAAATACCTAATAGCTCTACAAACTGACCAGAATTATGAGATTAAAAATATAAAGAAAAATCAACAGGAAATTCAAATCATAGTTAACTTTCCTGCTTATTTAAGCCCCAAAGCATAAAGCAAGGTATACGCAATAATTTAACTAATGCAAACAATGAAAATTAATATTGATTGGGATTATGTGTTGTCTTCAACGCCTTGTGAATTCATTTTCTCTCGGTACATTAGCTACGTTGTAGGGGTTTATTTTAATTTTCTAATATTTAGTTTTCTTCTGGAACTAGCTTTTCCTTTACTTTCTCGTTTCTTACCCACGTTTCCCTGCCAGAATGAGTTTTTAGGAATACGTTTTATATAAATGAAGTAAAAATCAGTATTTAAGCTGAAGGTCTGGTTTACTTCAACGAGAAGAATATAGAATTGTTAGGGAAGCGTGTTCTGCCTTCTCGGCCAATTTGCTGCTGCTAGTCTGATCTTAAAGCTATTCGGCCGTATTGTCACGTGCTTGCTAGAATCTGCTGGTGATTTTAAGTAAGGGACAACTCTGTTAATTAATTCTGTGTAGCTTCCGCTGATTTTATTTTAGTTAGTATTAGATTCGTTCTTATTTTTTATCTTAAATTAAAGCACAAGTGGAGGCTTATTGTTAGCCTGAGGTGCCATCTGTTCATATATTTTGAATTGGAATAAAGGGTAAATTTAACTGTTCTTTGGACTTCTTAGAGAACTCTGCGATAAATTGTTACACAGTTCATCAATATTCTAGCCCTCAAGGATTTTAATTAATTTATGATCGAATAATGTCATAGAAAAGGTTTTCTTGCCATCTGGCACTTTCATTTTAAGAAGCTTATTTTAAATGTATGAATTTATATTCACATTTTTAATTTCTCAAAAATTAATTTATCACCTAGCTGTCCGAAATGATTGTTTAGTTTAAAATAATATAAGTTTGCATTTTTTAAAACATTTTATGATTATTCATAACTGAATTTTTTTAACGTTTTCAAGATATTAGACTGTAATCTGATCTTTCTTGTTTAAGATTTAGCTAAGATAGCTAAACAGTTAAGATTAGCTAAGATATTACAACCTTCCTGATAATATATTTTTAATTTCGAAAATAATTATATATTTTAGGCTTAGTAGCTGGAGTTTATACATTCCCAGGCTTTCAGAGCTATTTAGAATGCTGAGACTTCTTTTGCGCTCTTCGAATTCAGAACAAAATTACTTGAACCCCAGGAAATTGTTATTAATTTATTTTATTAAATGCTTCAAAAGTTAAGTTATTAGAAACATCGTTAACTGAGTTTCCAATCCCAGTTTTATTTGATTTTTGAACATGTATAGTTCTCGACAGTATGGGTTTATTCTCCAATTTCTGCAATGATGTCTGCATGGTTTTATATATATAAATTAATGGTAATATTGATGTATTGCTTGTTTATGCTTTAAAATAAATGGGTAAATGTGGTAATGTTTTATTCCGTATCTGATCGCCTTATTTAATTCCTGTTATTCTGCTATGAAAGAGCCATTAAATTGAATATTTTGGTTTCAGTTCTTAGCATTTCACATAAATTTAATATGTATCTATATAAATAAATTATCACTAAGAGGTTTGGAAAGTACTCCAAGGTGTACATATTATGGTACTAAAGACAGCTATGACAGTTAAACATTAACATTTCTTCAAAAATATATCATTACCACGAAAGTTTGGGGACAAACAGTATCAATATCTTTCACATTAGAACATAGTAGACACCGAAAACATCATCAATAGGGCATATTCAGAAAGAGTTTGAAAGAAAGTAGTTTGTAGAAACAAGGTAGCTCGACCGAACATGAGTTCATGTATTAGTGCTTTATTTAATATATTTTCTGAAAAATAATAATGTCACTCATTGAGCTTAAAGAAAGCAATATATTGCAGCTTTCCTTTATGCAAAACTGACATTCTGCAGCAGACATGAAGGGACGCTGATTATCGTTCAAATAATCCCAAAGGAACAAGCGGAGCCCATATGAAGATTGACAAACTGTTGAAAAAGAAAAGATTTGACCGTTATGATTTTTAGATCCAGATGTATTAACATAAGTGTTGTTTAACATAATATTTCAAATAGAACGTAAAGATATATATTACTTTTATGGACATGATACACAGGATGTTCAAATGAGATGATCACATACTTTTATTTCCATGAATATTGAACCTAAAAATACACTATTAACAACAAATATTCTAAAAATTAGAAGAGAATTTGCGGAGTAGCAGATAATTTTCGACAATAGTTTAATGGGTATGAGCTTAAATAAAGCAATAAAAAACAAAGTTAATCGATATGAGCATTTGAAATTAAAAATGAAAATTCTAATGAGCAAAAATTCCTATATTTTCATTTAATAATTTAAATATAAAATGCTACCTATCTTTATGTGTAATATTTACGCAGGTAACAGTAGTTAATATCAGATGCATCAGATACAAATTTAATCATAAGTGCTCTTTCACCGTACATGGGATCATTAAGTGACAAAAAGAGCAAATTTTGAAGCAGGAGATGTGAAAAATGTGCTATGCGCTCATCCGGGACCTCTCGAATACGTTACACAACGAAGGTATACTCGAAGAAGGAAAAAAATACCTTATATATTTTAAGAAACATTGCAATTAGAAATATGTGTCAGGGAACAATACTTAAGAAAACAAAGATTGTAGTAATTCTTTTGAACACGCTGGACATCAAAATATGTTAAGATATTTTACATATTTTTTAATAATTATAAACATGAAATTTAAATCCAAATTTCAAATAAAAAACTTATTCTGTCGTCTTCTCAAAAATTGGATTTTGTGGCAGATTGACTCTGAGATAACTTTACATCCAAACAAATGGTTTTACTAGTGTGATTATCGCGCTGATGGCTCTGTTTATGTTTCATATTTTGTGACTTAATAATTATTGTGCTAGCTTGTCGTTTAAAAATGGTAAAAATACTGTTGGCTGAGAATTTAGGATAGCAAGGAAACTGATCGTTAACACAAATTTATTTCTTTGTTATTATTACCTTTAAATTGTCACTTTCTTCGTGTAAGAGATGTTCTGCTGTGAAAGTGGAAGAAAATAAACATATCATTTCATAAAAGGTTTAAAATGGCTTTTGAAAGAGATAAAGGAAAAGCGGAAATCAAAATCAGTCGGTCAGATTAGCTTCCAAAACGAAATCCGGAACTGGATCTATTTTCTAGTTCGCAATTTTTTTAAAAAATTTACGAAACCGAGGGTGAATGCAATCTTCCAAAGAGCACAACTCGTCGGGAAGTTTGCCTCAGAGGTTATATTTGATTTTTATTCCATTCTGAAAGATGTCAGAAAAATTCAAAGTCACCATATATGATTCCATTGTCTTTTATTTCAACGCTCCTGAAATTTATTCTGAAGGAGCCTTTTGGGCTGAAGAAAGTATTTCCTATTTATTTCGAAACAGAACAGAATAAAATTTGACAATATATATATGACACATTTAATACGAGAAGAGTATATATTTAGATATAAGTCTAATGCATCAACGGCGCAGTAAGTGTATAATCTAAAGGTCCCAACAAATATAGAAGATGAATATTTTTTGCACGTCAGAGGTTTTTCTCTGTCCCCAACACATAAATAATATAATGACAAAAATATGTATTTCAAGTGGTGTAATAATAAATGCATACAACAAATATTTAAGCAATGAAATGAAAGTTTCAAATAATATAGATGCTGTCAGACTTTCCAGACAAAGAAACACGAAAAATCAGCTACGCAAAAGGTTTCAAGCTCCGGATCTTCCGTTCGATAGTCGAACATGCTACTACTTGCATGGCCAAGACATACAGGGGGAAAGCGAAATTTTTAACAAACGAATAATAATTGTTTCAAATACTGTAATAATGAACTGCACATATCAGGTAGTATAATGACCGTTGCACATTTAATAAAATGTAATTGAAGTATGAAAATGTATGATAAACTCCAACGTGGCAGTTCTAAACTTTCCCGTTGATTCACATTGAGAGCTGGGGGGTTGTGTAGTCATGAAGGCATGTGATAAGAAGGAAAAGGAACCCTACAAACACATTGGTTTTAGATCAGTAACACATCATAACACGAAACAGAGTTGCTGAAAGTGTAAACTCCTAAATAATAAAAAAATGAGTTCAGGAATTTGTGAATTTTTTTTTAACTTGCAGTGTCTTGCATGAATCATTGCACGTTAAAAGAGTACGTCACAGCCACGATTACCTCTATATACCTATGGGGCTAAAACGTAAAACCAGTAAATTGAATAGGCAGTGCGAAATAAAGGCAAGCAATTGGTTTATAAGTTGAAGAGATAGGGGGATATCTGGCAACATGTTTTTAGCCGTATGAGTGTCCGTGAATAGGCGTAAATGGTTAAACCTGCAAAAAGACATACAAGATTGTAAAAGAAAGTAAGTCCATTTAAACTCAATACAGTAAAGAAACTCGAGCTCCTGAGAATATTTAACAAAAACTAGCCAACTCTTTTACTACTACCTTTTGGCCTTATTACTAGAATGAACTGCTGATGTTTGTACACTGATGTTGATTATCAATATACGAATTTAATCGCTTCCTGACCCAGAAAAAGGTTCTTTGATTAATTCTCTGTTCACTTAAAAAAGACAAAAACCTTGCGAAATTTTGAAGAAAAATGAGGTTTTGGTGAAGGGAATTTCATTGCTAAATCTTGTAATGAAGCGAAAGATTTGAACCTAGTTTCTTTATGAACACAGCGATTTAGGAAGATGGCATGAATAATACACTAGCTTAACGTTAATTTACAAATAGCAAACCTAATCTCTGACACCTTAAAGTAAGCAGATTCGGCCTATAAAAGTATATGTATTCGTTGAAATTATTTTTGGTGCTATTAATTTCAGAAATTTTTTTATCACTGGCTTAATTGTAACCAGGAAAGAGAACTAAACAATTAAGTACAGTGTCAAGTATTAAGGTCCGTGACCTGTTGGAGTAATGAAATAGTGTACTCGTATATGTTGTTAGGCTATATCGAAACGAAAATCCTCGAGTTCAGATTCATCAATGCAATGACCGCGACGTTCAGTCTCTTAAGCTGTTATTGATAACAAAATAATAAACAATATCCACCAGCGGCCGAGCGGTAACGTCGCTGAGCACTGGTAGTTCAGTCGTCACCACCGGAAAAACAAGGCTTCGACACTGCGATCGTGACGTCACTAGTAGCGGGTAAAGGAACAAACGGGCTAGCAGCTTCTAGGCAGCGCGAATTTTCTTCAAAAATTTGAAGTTTCATTGTTTATTCCAAATAATAAAAAATAATGTAAGTAAATAAAATACGTAAAAAAATTAAATTTAGGTGAATTTTCGCTTTTTTGCATGAACATTTCAAGGGCATTTAAAGGACTGGCACATTATGGTTTCCATACATTTTCCGCCATGTCAGCCAATAAATTTCTTTTGGTTTTACTGTAAGAACGGCAATATGTATATTAGTTTCCCCTTGAATGCCAAGAACATTCTACTTTCAACTTTGTATTAGCGCCGTAACGAAGTTCATTTGCTGTATGTTTAAAATATGAGGTTATATCTAAATCTAAGCATGCATGTAGATGAAACAAACTCATGTCATTCGACATAATCATGACAAGAAAAAACTGCAACAGATCATCTAAAGAAAGTGTTAGATAGTGGTGATGACATGGAAAGCTCAGATATTTAATCGGCTATATTTTGACTGACTAAAATTTACCCATTTTTCTTATATGAAATATTATGCAGAATAACAAAAATATATTTTATTGATTTAATTATAAATTTTTTCTTAAATATTAAAACATATTCAAAATGATGTCATAATCAAAATTAGAAGCTGTATAAAATTTAATAAATATGAGTTTTGATATATATTTACACTTACTTAATATTTTATAGACATTGCTATATAGAATAACTAAAGCAACAAGTTTTTAAGCAGTAGCATGTGAAATTTAAGTAAAAATAGGTTAGCAATATAATAGAAAGTGATATATTGTGAATAATGTTTGTGTACAGCATTTCATACTTTTAAAAGCAATTAAACAAAAACTGATTTTAGCAAAAGTAGTGGTATATTATAATTCATGAGGACATCCTAAATTATTTTCTAGCATATAAGTGTAAATTACATTGAGATTAACAATATTTGAAATATGATAGGAGGTGATGTATCTTGTGTTATGTTTATTTACATAGCATATCATATAAAATTAATTATATTGAATTCAGAAAGAATTTATAAATAGAATAATAAGGTGAAAGCATTTATAAGTTATTGTCTAACATATGAAATGTAAGTAAAATTAGGTTAGCAGTACATGAAATGTAATGGTAAGTGACATTCATGCACTACATTTGTCTACAGAATGTGACACATATAAAATTAATTCTGTTGAAACCAATTGTGCAAACTCAAGAGAACCTAGGAAAAGCTACTGAATATGTGATGATATACTACAATGTAAAAGCATTTATAAGTCAGTTTTCAAGTTATGCAACTAGGAGAAATTCTTTATATTCAGTTTCCATGCATTTATGATCTTTGAAAATTTTGGGTATTTAAAATGTTCCTTGCATTTTAATTTTTATCAAATTGTTTCCACATTAAATTTATAAGATTTTAATACTGTTCATAAGATATTTTTCAATGCATTTTATCATTTATAAACATTTACAGGAATTATTAGGCTTTTCATAAAATAATTTAAAATGGTGAGTAACATTTTCTGCATTTTTCATGTCTACAGAACATAACGTATAAACTGATTTTATTGAAAGCAGTAAAATTGATTGTTTTGAATCCAGCTGAACAGAAATTGAACTGAGAAAAGCTAATAAATGCATTAATTATATATTTCAATGTAAAAGTATTTTTAAGCTATTTTTTATGCATTTAAGATTTTTGAAAGTTATAGGTATTTAAAATGTCTTTGTATTTTAATTTTTATCAGATTGTTTTCACACTAAATTTATATGATTCTGATACTAAGAAGTTTTTTCTGATGAATAACTATCAATTTACTTTTAAATTTTAAGTTGCTTTTGAATTATTCGCAGTATTTGTTGGAATACACGGCCTTGATAAGCAAATTAATAGCATAGAAAATATTCTATGTTTCATAAAAAAAAACCTTTTTTACATAGCTTAATTTTTAAATATCTGTTTCCATTCAAGCATTATTTATTCAAAACATTGCAGGTTTTCAGCATAATAATTAGTGACTGGTGGGCCTCTCCCACTAGTGAAATTTCCTTTCCCTGTCATGAAAATCTGAATAATGCAATGAAAATTATTGTTATTCTTGAATTATACTTTTTTATAGAAACATATGGTGGTAAGTGTTAGTTTAGCAAATATATTTTATTTTGTTATTAAAAATAATTTTGAAAAGTGAATTTTTGAGACAAGCAAGGGTATAAATGTTTTGTAACCTCTATAATTTGCTGTTCATGCCACCATTTTTGAGATAGAAATTCTGTAGCATTTCATTGACCATGCCTCTCGCTTAAAATACTTACTTAGGTTAATGTTTACAGCACTAAATTGATGCATGATGCTTAATTTAGAGGTAAAATATTCTTTAAGGATTTGTTTTATTCATAACTGAAGCTGCAGAAGGAGGGGGCCACAAACCAAGTAGGCGAAGCAAATCGTCACATCCTAAAAGTCACCATATTGTGGTGCCATCTACCGATGCTGGATTTAACTAGATTAGTCATATAAATACATAATATTATGTACTATATTTTGAAATCGCGATGTGTAATTTTCAGTATAATATCTTATATTAATGTTGTTCTTATAAAATAAAACTTTTCGCAATATCTGTTAAAAATAAATAAATTTTGATTTCACTTTTCATTAATTTAATTTTTTTTTTTTTTTCATCTTTCATTCTTTCTCTCTCTCGTCTTCGGTTTAGCTATATGGTAATGGGAAATTTTTTGGTGCCCATTTTTCTGACTGCATTTATAAAGTTCTAGAGTAAAAAGGTAATTTTCATTGGAAGAGACTCGTTATATATTAAGTAAAACGGTCACCCCGTTTCTGTTAGGCTTGCAGAGATCGAGCTTTAAAGTCATGAATCCTGGCGGTTCGGTCCGATTTTCGAATCACACGAACAGACAGGTTGCATGGGTGTTTTCGTGGTTTCGTGTAACATGTATATGAGGCAGTTTTCATTAGAAAGTCCTACACGATGGCATCCTACCTTTGGCCAGATAGCCCTTTGGATTTGTCGTAATTAGATAACAAAACCTACTTCTGTTAGGCGGCTTCAAACTTGGTTTTCAATTTAATTCATATTCCCTGACGAGAAATTTCAGCGCTTTTTCAGTTTGGCCAATATACACGAAACGGCACGATAAATATCAAACAATGCTAAATTAACACAATAATTAAAAGAACAAATGATATCTTTAAGAATCGAAAAGCGAATTTTACTGATAGTGAAAAAAATAACTTAAATATTGAACTTATGGAGAAATCAAGAAATTTTGTAATTGAAAGTAAGTTAAAACAATTATTGGGTACGTGTTAGCTAAACGTCACTATCGGCTTAGTGTCCTGTTGACTAAATGCGTTGACAGTTAAGTGTTCCGTAGCCAAATGTCCTGACGGCTAACTCTCTGTGTCGGCCAAATGTTCTGTTTGCTAAATGTCCTGTCGGCTAACTGTCCGTGTCGGCTAAATGTCCGTGTCGGCTAAATGTCTTGTCGGTTAACTGTCCGTGTCGGCTAAATATCAAGTAGGCTAAGTGTCCTTGTCGGCTAAGTGTCTTGTAGGTTAAATGTCCGTGTCGGTTAAATGACGTGTCGGCTAATTGTCCTGTCGGCTAAGTGTCCGTGTCGGTTAAATGTCCTGTCGGTTAAATGTCTCGTCGACTAAGTGTCCTGTCGGCTAAAAGTCCGTGTTGACTAAATGTCATGTCGGCTAAAAGTCCGTGTCGACTAAATGTCATGTCGGCTAAAAGTCCGTGTCGACTAAATGTCATGTCGGCTAAATGTTTTGTCAGCTAACTGGTGTCGGTTAAGTGTCCCGTCGGATAAGTGGTTGTCGGCTAAGTGTCCGCGACCGCTATGAAAGTACGTATCAAAAACACTAGTAATTACACCTTTCGGTCTTTTTGAGGTTCCTGACTTAAATTTTGGACTCAAAATGTTGCGCAGAATTTCCAGCTTTTCATACATGAAGTATTATTGGGATTAAATTTTTGCTACAAACGCTTATGTGACATTCTAGTATTTTCAGAAAACGAAATAGTCTCTAACAAACCATCTTGCAGGTTTCACAGGAACTAAATAATATGGGCTTAAATTAAATGCTCCAAAATACAGGGTGTTTATAAAGTTGCGGACCCATTTTGATGTTTAATAACTCGTAAAATAATAAAGATAGATTAAAATTAATAACATAAATGGTTAGATAGACTGAAAAAGTTTCGCGACCCTTGTCAATGAACTTCTACGTGTGCCCACTTCGTCGTACGGAGAATATCAAGTCGATATTCAATTTCACGCCAGGTACCGGCAAGCATGTCGGCATCCACAGAGGCTATTGCGGTTGTAATTCTGGCTTTTAGGTCATCAATGTTCGACACTCTCCTCCTGTAAACATTGTCCTTTACAAATCCCCAAAGGAAAAAGTCAGCGGCGTTATATCAGGTGACCTGGGTGGCCAAGGAATTGGACCTCCTCGCCCAATCCATCTTCCTGTAAAATGGTCATTCAAAGAACTACGAAGATGGTACCCCAATGAGGTGGTGCACCATCTTGTTGCAAAAAGACACGTGGCTGAAGCTCTTCTATTTGTGGAAATACGAAGCTTTCCAACATGTCTAAGTATACGACTGATGAGACCGTCTTTTCTGTAAAAAAGAAAGGCCCAATGACTTGGTAGTGCATTAGTCGACACCACACATTAACCTTTGGGGAATCCCTTTGTGCCTCACGGTATTCATGGGGGTTTTCAGATCCCCATATGCGCACATTATGGCGATTAACAATGCTAGAAAAATGAAAGGATGCTTCGTTGGAGAACATTATGCGCTTCAGAAATTCAGCATCATCTTCTATTTTCCTTAGCATATCTCTTGCAAAGTCCATCCTCTTAGGCCTATCGTCCGGTTCCAAAACTTGAACAATTTGAACTTTTCATACATGCAGTCTTAATTTTTTCTTAATAACCTTGTACGCCGTCGAAATTGGAATATCCAATTATCTTGCCGTTGATCTCACAGATCTTCTAGGATTGTGTAATAATATCTATCTGATACGCTCAACATCAAAATCACTTGTGCAGGAAAGTCTGGAACGTTTCTTATCTGCGATATTTCCTCTTTTTCCACCGCAAGATGCTGCTTTTGGATGGAGGATCTTTCTGGTAAATTCTTCTGGAATTTCTCTGTGTTTGCATTACGGATTTTGTTTCTGTGAACCACCATAAAATCTGTGCTTTATCTTGTGGTGTATGCATTCTCCTTAATATCCGATCGAATAAAACATCACATACAAAAGTACTAGAACAAACACATCAAAAGTAAACATAACATTGCAATAGTTGCCAAAAACAAAAGAGAGAAAAATGCAATTAATAAGCAGACGATATTTAGAAAAGTACAGATATTTAGACTGGAAAATGAAATTATCTGAAATTAACCACATGCGCAGACGATATTTACAAAAGTAAAGATATTCAAACCTGAAAAGGCAAATATATAAGTTATTCCATCAATAAATGGTTTGTTTCAATAATGGTTCCATCAATAAATGGTTTGTTCAGTTTGTTTATATCTTCATTATTTTACGAGTTATTAAACATAAAAAAAGTCCCGGACTTCATAAATACCCTGTATATTTCTGGTGTTCCTGAAATAGAATTCTGAGCCTATTTATTAGCCAAGAATGGGAGTAAGCTTTACCTGAGAGAGTAGACTTCTTAACAGTAGATGCAAACTTTGAAAAACCAGATACTGCTGAAGACCTAAGGCAGTTTTTACACTTACTAAATTTTTATCGTAGATATCTGCCACATACTGCTCATAACAAAGCACTACTCAGCAAATATTAAAAGATTAAAAAAGGAACGATCAAAGAAAAATTTCTTAGTTTTTTCAAACAAGTGAAGATTTTGAAGGTGGTAAACAATAGTTAACAAAGACTGCATTGTTAGCCATATCCTTCACCAAATGCATTTGATTATAGTATTGGCGGATCACTAAATCAAGCTATTAACTATGAACTTGAACATCCGGCATTTTTATCCAGAAAGTTCACAATCGCTGATGGAAAATCCAGTGCATACGATGGGAATTAATAGCAATCTAGGTATGAATTCGGAAATTTAGATACATGCCAGAAGATCACAAATTTACAGTGCTTACCGATCACAAACCACTAATATTTGTTTTTACACAAAAACCTGAAAAATCCTCTCCGGGTCAAAAACTGTCAACTGAACATTATTTCGCAATTCACAACTAATATCTTACATAAAAAGGAACAGATAATATTTTCGTCGAGACAATATCTCAAATTAATGAAATTCAAATTGTTGGTACTATTGATTATGACGAAATTGCTAAGGCACAAACAACAGATGATGAGTTAAAGGAAGTATTGAATACTAACAGCTCTTTAAAAATGAAAAAAGTTAAGCTTCCAAATTCAGAAATAGAATTAGATTGTGATATATTTACTGTAAGAGCAAGACGTTATATTCTCAAGACATTCAGAAAATTCTGTTTTATTTGATTACATAATATGACTCATCCAGTCAAGGTTAGTCAGTAGAGATATGTGTGGCCAAATGTCATCAGAAATATCACAGCCTGGGCAAGGCAGCGTATTCCGAGTCAAAACGTTTGTATGGTGTCTCTCTTCATGAGTCATAATTTCAAAGATAGTTTCGTTTCAGGAGTCAAGGTTGGGAGAGCATTAGAATTTCAAATCAAAACTTCAATATTTGACAGAACATAGAAATAACATTTATTAACGATAAACTTATATTACTTATATTACTTCCGCCTATAGCGGCCATGAAACATAATCAAGCATCAAAAAAATATGACATGCGTCATTCTTCATGTTCAAGCGTCAAGTGATATATTTTTCATCGGCGCGCATCAAGAGCGCCACCTATCTACCAAAAAGACGGAACATACTCAGCCCCGATGAACATTGGTTCATTACAACATTATTATAAAGATCTTCAATTTTAGATTCAAACAAGTTTTCCAAAGTTCAACAGTATATCATATAAAATAAAAATGCATAATGACAAATTTAAATTGAATAACAACATTAAATTTAGCACAAAATTTTACGAATAAAACATACTTACAATCTCTAGAAGGAAAACAAAATAATGAAACTGCTAAATTACCATAATCCACAATTGTGGTCCATTCTCTGAATCTGAAACATACTTCTCTGAAACTTCGTGAAAGTATTTGACTATCAATTCAGTAACTTGGTGACTTTTGGGAAGAATGATTGGATACTTTGCATTTTCTGAAAGATTCGAGTTACAGAGTCTACCACCGACTCTAAGGATTTCTTCTCTATCAAGAAAAGGATTTAATTTCAGGATTTTACTGCTGAGATTCAATTTCTTCCCTGCTTTCAAAAGTCTAATTTCTTCTCTAAATTCGGAATTTTGCATGATTTTAAAAATCAAATTGCTTGCCTTATCCAATTCTTGAACTGTTAAAAAACCCTTGAGTTTTACAGATGTAGGTTTAATATTGTGGCAGAATCTTAAACACCATGCAGTTACGCGTTTCAATTTTTTCCAGGATGAAAACCTGGATATCAATTCAAATTCAACCTCTTGGCTAATAACAGAATATACAGTAGTTTGACGCTGTTCTACCTGTACCTTTTCCACCATAGGCTCAATCAAAGGATCAAAAGATGATGAAGGTACATTTTTCTCTTTTAACCACACTGGTCCATTGAACCAAAGTTTATTTTCCACTAGATCAGAAGCTCTTAATCCACGTGAAACTATGTCAGCCGGATTGTCATTTCCCTTACAGTATTTCCATTGCGAAGGTGATACAACATCTTGTATTTCACGTACACGATTAGCAACAAAGGGTTTCCATTTATCAGCGGTACCCCTGATCCAGTGAAGAACGATTTTAGAGTCACTAAAACAAAATACATTATCTTCTTGGATATTAAATAATTTCCTTAAATATTTAACTATTCTTGCGGCAATAATGGCTCACATAAGTTCTAAACGAGGCAAGGTTAATTTTTTAAGTGAGGATACACGGCTCTCTGAAAGAACAAAAGACGTAGAGCAAGAATCAGGATCACGAAAATATGCAACAGCTCCATATCCCTTGAGGCTGGCGTCACAAAAAATAAAAAGCTCTATTTTATCGAAATTTACACATTCATCATTTAATATGTATTTTCTAGAAATACACAAGTTGAGAATAACTTCAATTTCAAAGTACCAAGTTTTAAATTTTTCACTCAAATAGCTGGGCAAAATTGTGTCCCAATCAATACCCAATTCCCATAACTCTTGTAATAAGAATTTTATTCTGATAACAAAGGGTGCAATGAATCCAACTGGGTCATAAATTTTTGCCACAATCTGTAATACCTTTCGCTTCTTAACGTGTTTCCAGTCAACTGGTTGTAAAAGTTCTTGTACATCTAATTTCAATGTGTCCTCATCAAAATACCAAATTATTCCCAGCACCTTTAACGTTTTCTTATCCAAATTATCTTCCTTATTAATTAAACCAATATATTGCCAATGATTTTTTAAAGATACGGAATTTGATTCAAATTTTCTTAAGTTCATACCAGCGTCTTGAAGAATTTTAACTGCATCAGTTGATAATGAGAAAACTTCTTCAACGGAGTCTGCTCCATGGATAAGGTCATCAACATACGAGTATAAGGACTTATTTAACACGTCAACAGCTTTGCTATATTTCTTTTCATAACCCTTAATATGATGTTTGATAGTGGCGGACAAAATAAACGGACTTGTCATTCCAAACGGCACTCGGCACATTCGGAAAACCTTAAAGCCTAAACTATTGTCACTATCGTCGTAAGAATGATCAAACCACAAGAACCTCAAAAAATTTCTATCTTCACTATCAATTTGAATTTGGCGAAAAGCCATCTCTATGTCTGCACAAAATGCAACTTTATGTACGCGAAATTTTAAAATTATATCCAACAAGTTAGGATTCAAATTAGGGCCTGATATCAAACATTCATTTAACGATTTAGCTCCTTCAGACTTAGAAGAGGCATCATAAACTATTCTTATTCTTGTTGTTACTTTTTCTTCACGTATAACGGGTCTATGAGGCATATAATAACAGTTAGGTTCATTTTCAACAAACTTACATTGTTCAACAATCCCCCTTTCAACTTGTTCTCTAATTATATTATCATATTCATTATATAGGAAATCATTTCCCTTTAATTTATGCTTTAGTCCTAGAAATCGTTGTTTAGCAACGAAAAAATTATCAGCGAGTTGTGATTTATTGTCCTTCCAAAAGAGTTTTGTTTCGTACCTACCGTTATTAAATTTTAAACTGTCGTTAAAAGCAATAACAGAACATGTCTGTAAAAGCACACTATTTTCAGGTTTTAGAGTGTTACAGTGGGAAGTAGATACTAAAGTTTTATTTTGCGTATCTGCGGAGTTAACATCTTCCATTTCTTTCGACTTCAAACGGCAGAAAAGTTTATTATGATTTTTCTCGTTACAATTTTCGCATGGTTGTATTTTTGACCGACAAAACGACGACAAATGTGATCTCAGAAAGCATCTGTAACAGTGACCTTCATGTTTCAATTTGTTTCGTTTTTGTTCGTCGGAAAATTTCAAACATCCGACAGATGTATGTTCGTTTGATTTGCAGAATATGCAAAACATTTTTACCGATGTGTTAAAAACAGAAGCTTGTGATTTGACTTTATAATTTTTTAACCCTTGTTTAGGATTAACCCCTGTGTATTTATTACCTTTTGAGCTATTAATCAAAATACTTGCTCTCGGCATTCAGTTTCGATTTTAATGAATTCTATTAATTCACTTACTTCTATATTTTGGTTAGATGTTCTTTTTCTATGGAATTCAAGAGCTAAATCTTCAGGTAACAATTTAAGAATTATTGGGTTCAATAACTGTCCGTATGAACCGCTAGTAACATCTAAACTACTTAAATTTCTAACGCAGATTTGTAACTGATCATAGAGCTTTCTTAACTCAAAAACATTTTAAGAACTTTTAACTGGTTCTAACTGTAACAACATCTGCATGAATTTTGATATAATAACATCTTTACGACCAAACCTCTCTTCTAAACTTTTAATATAATAATAATTTTCTTCAGATAAAGCATAACCAGAAACACAATTATATGCTGAACCAGATAATAAACTTTTCAAATATGTATGCTTATCTATTTTAGATAAACTTGGATTAGAATGAATAGCATTATCATACGAATTAAAGAATTCGAGCCATTTACTGGGATCACCAGCAAATTTTTCAATATTTAATTTAGGTAACTTTACTGAAGCACTACTTGTAACAACATTATTACCATTCAGAGTACTACTAATACCCTTACTAGTTGTAATGATACTTCTTTCAACAACTTCATTACTGTTAATTTTCTTTACTTAACTAACAATCTTAGCTTTAAACGTTATAATTTTTTCATCATACTCTTCACATACAAGTAGTTCGTTATCATATTCTTTTTCATCAATTATGAGAGCATCGATCTTTGAGTCATGAATTTTAAGCTTCTCATGGTATTCAATTAACAATTCATATGATGAATTTAGATCTTCTAGATGTTCTTTACTTAATTCTTCCGATAGTAATTTCTCAAGTTTATTTAGAAATGTAGTAACTTTACTACGTACAATAGCACGTTTCTTTTTCTCTTTTGCTAAATCATCCATTATGTTTCGTTTTCAAAGATCGATACCAAGAACAAATAAATCAAAATTCTTACCTTTCAAAAGGTAATTCCCCTTTTCGCGGGTTTCAGACCCCCTCCAAAAAATGTGTAGTGTCTCTCTTCATGAGTCATAATTTCAAAGATCGTTTCGTTTCAGGAGTCAAGGTTGGGAGAGCATTAGAATTTCAAATCAAAACTTCAATATTTCACAGAACATAGAAATAACATTTATTAACGATAAACTTATATTACTTATATTACTTCCACCTATAGCGGCCATGAAACATAATCAAGCATCAAAAAAATATGACATGCGTCATTCTTCATGTTCATGCGTCAAGTGATATATTTTTCATCGGCGCGCATCAAGAGCGCCACCTATCTACCAAAAAGACGGAACAACGTTAAAATACTTATACAGGCCTCAGCCCGAAGCTATCCCCATCACCATTCTCCAACCTACATTCATTGCTGAAGGTTTTTCTACGCAAACTAGATCTTTCGCTTTTATGTTCCAATTACTATCGCAACCGATCAAGCAAGTCTCCAATTTTGTTTATTGAAACCTCTAACAAATTTTCTAAGCGTACAACGAATACACACAACTGCTTTCCATATTCAAAGCAGTGGTTTATTTAGGGAATTTCAGTGTCTCAAAAATCTTGTTAATGAGTCATACAACTCCAAAATAGACAGATATTTTATCAGTTGTGCTTCTGGGCTTGAGAACAAACAGCTCTTAAGAAAGCACAATATGCACTTCCGTTGAACATGTGTATGGAACTACGGTTAAAATTCCGGGCGATTTTTAATTGACACATCAGATGCTGATATTGATCCTACTGAATACATTGAAAAACGTAGAAACTGCATTAATCAGCGTAAACAAAATATCAACTCGATTGCATGCAACAAAAGCAGTGTTTATGACTGCTCAAAGTGCATGCACAAAGCATTTTGTGCAATCATAAACATATATTGCATTTTGAAACTTTATATTGCATTTTGAAAACATGAAATGCAATATAACTGCCACTTCAGCCACCTTACGGACATTTTAGTGCTCAGTCGTGGTGAAAACTTTGTCAGTGTCAATTTACCGTGCGAAATCAACATTCATATCTAATATGTACTTGGATATTTGCTATTCTGTTACGTTAAAATCTACATCTGCGAAACACGCCAAACAGAATACTCGTTGAACTCGCTTTGGGAGACATGAATTTCTAAATGCTCTGTAGACTGATTTTTTTTGAAGCAGGAGACGCAAAAAATCTGAACATTAGATCTCTCAAATGCGCGTCGAGAATGCTTCCAATTACAGAATGAAGGCATGATGGAAGGAGGGAGCAAATACCTTATATACCTCCCTTTCAAAGTGCAACTGGGGATTAGGAGACAAATCCTCGTAGTGACGAATTATTGCCCACCACCTTTTAGTTCAGGCGCATATTGTAGAGTCATCAGGTTTTTTTTCGAAACAGCAGAGGTGAAAAATGTGCAATGCCATCGCTGAAACTCGAACCTTAGACCTCTCGAATATGCTTCCAATTACACTACTATACGTGCGGAAAGCAGAGAGAAAATACCTTATAAATCACTTTTATGCATTCAATAATAATAGTTAATTGCTGTAATTATATTGTTAATAAAGCTTCACACATATTTAAAATAAGTGCATTTTAAGTTCAATATGCAATTTAATTCGAAGCCTAACCGAAACGCAAACAAGTCAGTTTTTGTCATTACACCATTCATTAGAGTTGCAACAACGCCTCAATATTAAAAGCAAAGTTTCGATGGCTAGAGTATCAACAAATATGAGTTTGAACCCATTTTTCTGCTTAACAGCTGTCTGGCTCAAATGACTTTTATAGAAATTTGCAGTAATGTATGGAACTCTTCGTTCTCCTAAATTATAATTAATGATATTTTATGTTTATGCACTAATGATTATGAAAAATGCAACATTATGAAGGAATTGTCGGAAATGAATGAAATTTATTCCATATATTACTGATAGTGCCGTCCAGCCGGTATAGTGGTTAGTGACTCTGATTGCCGTACCGATGGGCCCGGGTTCGATCCCGGAGAAGGCATGGCTGTAACTGTTCGTTCCTTGGCAGGAAGCAACGGTGGCCACCTGTTAGGTGCTTCCATAACGAAATGGCCACCAGGTCTGGCCCTTGTAGTGGCGCAAGACTAATAGCTTTTAAATAAAGCGTCCGGGCAACAAAAATATTACTAATAGCGATACAAATATACAAATAACGATCAATTTTTACAAGAAAAAAAAGAACGTCAGAAATCAGTATTTTGTGTCTGCCACGCATTCCATATGGCTTCGATTTGATGTCTTGGCATGTGCCCCACCAGCTCTACGAGCGTGTAGCTGACGGTGAAATATACGACATGCTCAGTGGGAGATATATCCGAGGAGTAAGCAGGCCGTAGAAGAACGAAACTTGTTGTGTCCGTCGAAGAATGGGAGGTACCTTTGGGTCCACAGCGTTCCGTATGTAGCGATCACTGTTGAGGCTGCCCGCAGTCTCACTAGATGGAATCGACAATTACACCTAATAGCTCGTCACACTATTATGACAGGCATTTGTACTGTATACAGATGAATAACACAATATGGAAGCAAACATTCCCCAATGTAACATTTGAAACGTACTCTTTCATCACTGCATTCCCGATTGCTGTGAGCGGAGAAAACAACTTGTTGCCACAGATCACACCACGCATTACGTTGTCGTTCCCATTGAAGTCGGAGGCGTCTGTGATTCATTGATAAGGGAACCCTTGCACCAAAGTCCATCCTCTCGCATACAGATGACGCAACCTCGTTCGAGCCCCGTTAGTTGTTGACATAGCACCATCAACAGTTAAAGAGGCATACTGAACACTAATTAAACGTTCACCGCAGACAGAGGACGATAAACAGATTTCAACGCAACTATACAGTCCATTTTATACATGGAACAAACAGCCGGTTCTCATTTCACGGAATTCCAGGCAATCGCTTTGTAATTCCAATCATTATCATGTTTTACTTCACTTTACATTTCCTGTCGGTTTGGTTCAATTTGCATAATTCCTTTATGGAGTTGCAGTTTTCACAAACATTAGCCTATGAGGATGGAATACATTTATGTTTGATTAACTCAACCATGAAAAAATTTCATTGGTCTTTCTTCTTCCATAAAGCCAATTAAAAATTTGGATGTTTTTAAAAATGTCATATCATTGACCAAAAGTTTAAAAGCTTGTAGCAATTTTGTAGCAGTCTGAAAATGAATATATTTGATTCGTTTTTAAACTTAGAACCATGAATTTAAGATCCTTTGTTCAAGGGATACTTAGTCATGCAGTCCTTACGAAATAAGCAATGTAAAAAAGCGATCATTTCCCCATTATAGATATTTCAAAATTTGAAATACGCTCCATAGTGGCTTATTTTTGAATTTTAAAAGTTTGCTTAGAAAAAGCTGAATTCTGATGACTGAACCCCAAAACGAAAAAAGATTTTGATTCAGAAAGAAATATTTGCATTCACTTTAAATATAAATTTATGGATCTAGTAGGCAAAAACAAGCACCACGTAGGACGGAGGGAGGGAAGGGGAGGAAAAGTGAAATCTACCATACACATTTTAAATGGTAGCGGAGTAGAAACTCTCTCTGACAAAGTCCCTAAAAGTGCATTCCCTACCCTCTCTAAAATCCCATTAGAATAAACGCCTTTTTTGAGGTTACCATGGTTACATAAGAAAAAGCGGAGGGAAAAAAATCGCATTTTGCCTCTTCAAAGAAATAATTCGATTTTGAATTGAAGTACTTTGCGTCATTGGGAATTCGAAAATGCTTGAAATTTTAATTCGCATTTGTAAAAAAAAAAAAAAAAAAAAAAAAAAAAAAAAAAGTAAAAAGACATCGTATTTTTTATCGAGCGAAAATATTACATTTTGGTTTGTTTCAAGTTGATCTTCTTATTACTTGTGAAGAACGAAAGATTATTGATTTTAAGAAAATTAAAAGGTAAAATAATGTTTTATGCGTTTAATAGAACAGGAATTGGGTTTCCATTTAATATAATAATCATATTAGTTCTCATTTAAGTTAAGATTTTATTATTTGTTTCTTTTTACAAAACCACAGACAAAAGAAATTCTATACTTAAAGATTATAAAACAAACAAAAACTGAACTGCATTAAAATTTACAAACTTACAATTCTTCTGTTGTTGTATCTATTAAATGTGACAGCTCATGGCATAACGCGAGACGTCACCTCCATCGATGCTATGATCAAAATTAACAAATAACTCTTCTGTCGAATCTGTAAACTTCATTTCTGATTTAACGTTTTTCTACGGCATTTGGGCTTTACTCAAATTATGTTTTCTACCTTTCATTTTGAAATTTAAATTATGTATTTTACTTATCATTTCATTCGCTAATAATATGTATGTATATTTACCAATGTTATTCAATTATGAGATTCCTGATCAATCAATCCAGTACTGAAATGTTTTCCTAATTTTTATGTTACAACTGAATTCCGAAGACTTACTTCGCAGTATGGTCATTAATAATGACCACGCGGGCTTTAATAATGACAATTACGGGTCATTAATAATGACCAATCGGGCTTCTCCCGATATGGTCAATAAAGTTTAAGGTATGCTACATTAATTAATCAACAATTTATGATTTCAGGTTTTATTCGTATAACATTTTCCCGTATTCCTCACCAGAATGTAAAGTAATTGTTAATATTTAAGCTGAGAATTTATGGTTTTGAGGTAGGGAGTGTTTCTTGCTTTTGCGAGCTTCGTGGTTAATGTAGTTCCTGCCAGCTCTAACATTTGTAATCATCCGACTTTGCGATCCTCTGAGACTTTCAGCCAGATTCTATTAATCTTTGATTATGTAGTCTTTGACTACTATTTTAAACTTGCCTGCTCAGTCAGTTTGCATCACCACGAGTTGTGACTATTGCAGTACCTGACCGAGCCCTTATATTACAAGTTTTGTTTCAATTAAAAGGTCATTATAACCTTCTTAAGACTTCATTGTTTACCTCAAACTTAGCGATAATTCGTTTCACGTCTCATTAGAGGTTATTAGAGGACCTATTGAACTACTAAAAGTCCTGATAAGGTTTAGTACTAAGCAGCATTAATAGTATTATATCAAGTAGAGCAGTATCATATCGAGTATTATATCAAACTAGTATTAAAATAGCAGTATTATATCAAGTGAATCCTTATAAATCGCTCCCGAAGACATGACGGATTATATCGCAAGGACAAACAACATTGAATGTGTCCCCCCCCCCAAGACTGCAGACTTCACCGGCACCAGGAAGTCCGATGGAAAGCTTCGTGGTCATCCTAATTACTATGCGAGCTTTGATGTAACCAGCAGACTTATGACAGCAGGTCATCTTTAGTGATCCTCTGTGCATCTTTAACAGCTCAATGATATGTTGATACCCTCTGTGGCCGGTTGCATGACCCTTCAATGGCACGTCATCCGGGGGCCAATTTCCAACAATATAATGCCAGGCCACATACAGCTCGCTTATCTCTGGACAGTCTCTGTGCGATACTTTTCCTTGGCCAGCAAGGTCACCAGACGTTTCACCAATCCAGCATGTCTCGGACATGGTAGGCCGCCAGATTCGGGCACCACACAATATCGCAGATCTGGAGCGACAAGTGATGAATGCCTGGCAGAACGTGTCGCAGGATGACATTAGGAACCTCTACCACTCCTTACCTCAGCGAACTCATGTCACAGGATGACGCATGTATTGCCGCCAGAGGTGGTTTAAACAGCTACTAATTTGAACACTCATTGGGTGATTGTGAGCCGTGAACAGGTATTATGACCTTGATTTTTGAATCATTTTTTTATCTGTGTATCTGTGTATGTGCTATACACATATTCAATTTCATCAAAAACAACCACTTCCTTCATGGTGCTTCGAGTTTTTTGCAAAAGAGTGTATTACCTAGGTCAGTGGTCGGCAAAGTGCGGCTACAGAGCCGCATGTGGCTCTTTGGCTCCTTAAGTGTGGCTCTGGTACAAATATCCACGGAAGGCGCAATAATATTTTCATGTAAAACAAACTTGGCAAGAAAAAAATTACATCTTATTTTGATAAATTAAAATTCTTCTATAAATCGAGAACATGTATAACTTTTTGTTTGAATAAAAAGATAGATAGGTAATTAAAATTTGATATTGTAAAAATACGTAACAAACAATGAGTTTAATTTTATTAGTTTTCGTAAACGTAAACATAAACCATGTACAAACTACCGGCATGCGCGTACATGCCTTTTATAAAGTAGTGAAGATACAAATTGGCATCACAGAGCAGCAGTTGCAGTGAACAGTTTTATCTTATCTACGTGTCTGCCGTTGTCCTGTATTATTAAAAAGTTGTTGTATTTTTTAATCTAGCTGCACATCTTACAGGTATTTTTATACGATTTTATTACACCTGCTATGTTTGTTTGTGGTTCCGGTACAAAATTTGTAATCGATTTTTCGATAACTTCTATGTGTCCAAATGTTGGAAGTTTTCTTCCATTTTTGGTTATATTAAAAGTTTTGTTGTTCTGATGATGGGAAAAATTATTTTTTTCTTTTTAGTGCTGGTACATATATTAATAAAATTGTATTTTTTAAAAAGATTTTTTTAATTTTTATTTTCATCAATTTAATAATGATAATAATTTTGTACTAGTGGCTTTAGAAAAAAAATATATTTGGAATATTTTATAGGCACCACAATTAACATGGCTACCAAGAAAAAAAAAGAAAAAAAAAAAGCAAAGAAGAACGGAAGATGAAAACCGCGAATTTAAAGTTGAGTGGACCAAGAATTTTGCGTTTATTCAAAATTTTAATGGACTTCCGACATACTTATTTGTAAGGAGAAATTCGCGCATAACGAGAAGTCAAATTTAGAGAGACACTTTACTAGAAAGCACGCGTCATTTAGCACTAAATATCCTACTGTAAATGCAAGGAAGAAAGCAGTTGTTGAGGAACTTCAGAAGAGTCAAGTGTCGTCAACTTCTGTGTTTAATAACTGGATACAGTCTTTCAGCAACATTAATATGGCAAGTTTTGTTTGTAGCCAAGAGATTGCTAAGAGAGGAAAACCGTACACAGACGGCGAATACATAAAAAATTGTTTTATAAATTCATCCGAAGAGCTATTTCGGGATTTTAAGAACAAAGCAGATATTATGAAAAGAATTGAAGAGTTACCATTGTCTGCCAAAACCATTAAAGACAGAACAATTAAAATGTGTTCGAATATAACCACCCAGCATGTCGAAAATCTGAAATCGGTTTCGGCTTTATCAATAGCAGTTGACGAGTCTTGTGACATAAATGATACAGCGCAAGTTTCACTTTTTGTAAGATTTATGTCTCATTCAGGCCCTAAAGAAGAACTTTTAGGATTATTGCCACTCAAAGGTCAGACGCATGGAGAAGATATCGCCAATGCTGTAATTGAGTGTATGGATAAACATCAAGTTCCCCTCGATAAAATTGTGTCGATTTCAACAGATGGGGCCAAAAGTATAACCGGCGTAAGAACGACTTCTCAGTTTCAGAAAAAGGGTTGTTGCTATATTTTGAAAGAAAAAATTAATCACGAGATACTTGTTTACCATTGTATCATTCGCCAAGAAGCGCTTTGTGCGCAAACATTTTCGGAAGAAATTTGTAAAGTTATGAAATTAGTGATTAACATTATCAACTCCATTTTAGCTAAAGCTCTTAATCATCGCCAATTCAAAGAATTTTTATTTGAAATGGAGAGTGAGTACACTGATCTTCTGCTTCATAACAAGGTACGTTGGTTATCAAAAGGGAACTTTTTAAAACGTTTCGCGTCCCTTTTCCGGAAATTTCTCCTTGAGAAGCACTAACAGACGATCCAGAACTAACAGACGATCAGTAGATCCAAAACTTTTATTTCATGGTAGACGTTATGTCTCATCTAAATCAGCTTAATCGTAAACTACAAGGGAAAGGAAACTTAATTTTTTCGATGTTAGAAGAAGTAATAACATTCGAAAAGAAATTATCTATTTTTGCACATGATTTTGAAAGGGAAACATTGTTTCACTTTCCGAGCCAGGTGAAGCATCAGCAAGAAAATAATTCCTCTATTGATAAACATCATTTTAAAACAATAATTTTAAATTTTGAGCATTTCTCAGCAGGTTTCAGAAATTTAAAAACAGCAGAACAACTTTAGCATTTGTCAAAAATTCTCTTAATGCTACGATAACTGAGTTGAAATTTTCTCCTTTTTGAAACTGACATTGGTAGCTTTGAAATACAATTGCTGGATTTCAAAAACAAGGAGATATGGTGCTCTAAATTCGAAAAAATGTGATCTTAGTTCACAACACAAGTGGTCTGCTTTGAATGATTTGGAGAAGGAAGACATGATCATTTTCCACGCTTGGAATAGTATTCCTGACTCTTAAGCTGAAAAAGCTCGCGTTTGCTGTTCTTTCCCTTTTCGGTTCTACATATATGTGTGAACAATCTTTTTCAAGCATGAACATTATCAAGAGTAAACTGAGAAGTCGTCTTATTGATGAGAACTTGGAATCATGCCTAAAATTAAAAACAACAACATACAAACCTGACTTACTCAAACTTTCCAAGGAGATCCAAGCACATTGTTCGCATTAAGGGGGCTCATACAACTTAAATCCCTTATGATCTTCGAACATGTGACTGTTGCAAGAATTGGGATAACTTATTTATTTTAAAAGTAATTACTGCCAACTTTTTATGGCTGGCTACATAATATAGCTGCTTTCTGAAATCGTAATCAGAAAGTTTGTGTTGCCACAAATATTTTTGTGATTTAATCCGCTTTGCGACAAAAAGTTTCGTCATGTTTCCACCTTGCGCGCACAGTCTAAAATTATCTGTTGCATTATTTAATTCCATAGTTTATATATAGCTTTTATAACATTTGGAAACTATTGAAAACCAAAAAAACTGAGAATTTCATGTTAAATTTTTATTTTATTTGGAGTTGAGTTTATAAAATGTATTTTATTAAAAAATCTGTAATGTTTTCGTGCATAAAATTTTTTAATATTAAAATATTCATTAGATTTTTCGTTCAGTTAGAAAATAATGCCCATATAAAGAATTCCATCAAATTTCAAGTATGTATCATTAGTCATTTTTAAAATATCATGCGCGCAATGTAAAAAAATGAAGAAACATTTTGTCCCAAAGCGGATTAAATTACAAAAATATTTGTGGCAACAAAAATTTTCTGGTTTTTAGTTTCCAAAGCAGCTATATTATGTAGTCAGCTGTAAAAAGTTGGAGGTAATTACTTTTAAAATAAATAAAATATCTCAATTCTTGCAACAGTCACATAATTCGAAGCTCATAAGGGGTTTAAGGTGGATGAGCTCCCTTAATAAATATTTATTAAGTATTAAATTAGTTTTATTTAGTGTAATAAAAGTTTACTAAACAAGAAGATTTGGCTCCCATTTCTTTTTTAAAATTGTTGTAATGTTCGTATTTGGCTCTTTGGCTAAAAAGTTTGCCGACCACTAACCTAGGTTGTTGCCTCATATTAAGGATTTTGTTGAAATACAAAGCCCGGGTAAGCTAGAGCAAATGTTCGAGTTAGCAGTAAAGTTTAAAAACTAGGATATATACTGAGTGGATTATGAGCCGAGATAGAGTGAATATTTTCGAACATCTTAATCGGAAGGAAGACCAGAGTTTGACGGCGGTAGATGTTTTAATTTTCACCTGAAGAATATATTTTCATTTGAAGGACGTTTCACCTCATAATGTGTGTGTGTGTGTGTGGTTATGGCAAAGCCTCGAGGGCTAGCTGCCTAAGGAGAAGGATGCCTTCGTGGAGGACTTTCTAAGGGAAACTGGCTCGTATACACGTTACACATGGGGTAAACCACGAAAACGCCCATGCAGCCAGCCCGTTCGCGGGATTCGAACTTCAGACCGAACTACCAGTGTTGAGCGACTTTACCGGTCGGCCGCTGGTGGGCCTCACCTCATAACGATGATCTCCAAAAGAAATCGCATACCAGGAAACTGGTAAAATATACTAAGTCTTTCAACTAGGCACGGGTGCTGAAATACAGAGGGTACAGTCACCCCCCTTTTATAATTAAATACGGGGTTGATAAAACATTTGTCCTTCTTAGTAGCTCAGATTCTTTTAAATACGTACCAGTAGATGCATTATTGGATAGGGGCTGCAAAGTGGTTTTCGAATAGAAAACGTTTTTAACAAAAATTTTAAACAGTGTTTGGTGTCTCGGGGAAAACAATGTAGCCTCCCAAGGTAAGTAGTGTGGATACGTAGGGAAAACAACCTAGCTTATGCATGTGAAAAAAGAACACCGGAAGGTGGTTTCTTTTGCAGTGAAAATTCCACAGGCTAGTGTAGTTCTAGGGACAGATTTCGTAAATTCTTCGGGAAGAAAAATTAATTTTAGGAAGCTGCAGTTGAAAATGAATACATTGGTGGAAAAGGAAGTCCAGCAGCCGCTTTGGACTTGAAGTAATTGAATACAGACGAGACAGCAAAGCGGGATGGTTGGTAAACAAATTTTGGGATCTATTTAATGATGCCCCAGGCTTTACGCAGGTGGCAAATCAGAGAATAGACTATGAAAATCAACCCCCCGGATAAAATAGAGGAAAAAATTATTGAAAAACATACTGCAAAAATGAAGAATAAAATTGTAATTCTCAAAAGTAGGCCTTTCGTCTGTAGTAGTGTGCAGAAAGAAAAATAATCTTCCAGCTACTGATGTTAAGGTATGGCGTTTTGCTATTGGCTATAGAAAACCGTGGAATTTTAGTGGCTCCGAAGCATTTCGTGTGGGACTGTGTGACGATGATCAAGTCATCTTCAAGAATATCTTAAATCCAACAGATACAAGAAACTGAAACCAAAGATTTCTAAAGATGTCATAAATTTACAAATTTCACTTAACTAAAGTATAAATTGTCAACTGCAACTCACTTGCGATTGTGAACATACTTTTGCTTGAGTTAAAGATGACAACAGTGACATTACAGCTGACAGATTTCAGTGCATTATTCATTGTAAACTTTTTTTTTTTTTTTTTTTTTTTTTTGAGGAAATGCAAAATGGCATATTCCGAAATCTTTCCAACACTCAAGCACACGCTTTTAAGGGACAACATCATTGCTTCTTTGCAAGAGAGATATGTGGTCTGTACTGTAACATTCATAAAGAATAGATTGAGTCCGCGCAGCTCCTGCCTAGCATTTACTATGATCAGTATTTGACTACGATCGACCACTGATATTGTGCTGAGTCGCTCTTTCCCAAAGGAATGGGAAAACAAGTTCTCCAGACCCTGTTCCAAAATGACTTTCATTTATGGGCTATTTGATATCATATCACTAGACAGAATTCAGACGACGTTATTGATGAAATTGATAGAAGTTATTTGCTATCATGTGGCAGAAATTACTTCCAAACTCCTTCGATGTTGTTCAGAGTGTCTAGGTACTAGATCTGACGCTCATTCACATAAATGACGGCCGTCACATGAAATATTAGAAGACATAGCTGCATTGTGAGCTGTGCTGCTCCCCGATGAGATATTCTGACACAAACTTTCGGTGAAAAATAACTTTACTATAAAATAAAATAATAAAAAACTATATGAAAAAATAGCTATACTTTTCGCATTATTGAATTTGTTTTCCTGCTATTACTTTTGAATCACTCGGTATTATATTTTTATGTTGATGTATATGAATGAAAATTAGCAATTAGCCTAATTTAATTAAAGCTTGTAAGAAAAACAAGTCATCTGAATAACTAGAGTTTTGAATACTTGAAATCCTGTTAAATACAATTATACTGGGCTTTATAATTATATGTTATGTTTATTATTTTTACAAAGTGAGGCCATTAGACAAGCGACAAATTAAAAGACCATGCGGTAAAATAAAACAGTGAAAAGACAAATGTAGTTATTTTTAAAAAGAGTGACATCTGAACTCTGCATATCAAAACGCTTAAGTCATATTTATTCATTGAAAAGTAATTGTACAAAAAATGAGCTTCAAGATGAAACAACGCCATAATATTAACTTTTGCTACAAATTAGGTAGATCTGCTACCGAAAAGTTAAGAGGTGATTCGAAGAATACAGGGTGAGTGGTGGTACAGCTGCTTTAAATGTGGGCGCCAAAGCGTCTAAAATCAGCCAGAGGTAGGAAGCCCTTCAACTTCAAAGAATAAGAAAAATGTGGAGAAAATTATTTCCTTAGTACACAATAATAGACGTGTAACAACTCAACAACTTTCAGACATGCTTTGGGTAAGCCATGAAAGCTGTAGGTTGGTTAATTTTAATTGGAAATCTGAAAATGCGGAAAGTTTCTGCTCGATTTCTGCCTCGCATTTTGAAACAACAACAGAAAAAGATCGGAAAACTTGATGTGAACATCTGTTGATTGCTGCGGGACAGGGCAACAATTTTTTAAAGTGTATCATGGTAGCAGATGAGACCTGGTGTTTACGTTACGATCCAGAAACAAAAAGACAAAGTACATAATGGAAAGGAGTGTCTTCTCCCATACAAAAGAATCATAGATGTCGAAATATAGTACAAAGGTAATGCTGATTGCACTTTTTGGTTACAAAGAACTGGCTCACCATGAATGTCTCTCCGAAAAACAATTAATTAATCAATATTTATATAAGGAGGTGTGTTTTTGATTAAGTAAAAGATAAAGCGAGTAAAAAAGGAACTCTTGATTATGGGCAATGGCTTCTTTTGAACGATAATGCTAGGCCCCCATACAGCATTGCCTTTACAATAATATTTTGCAATTCAGTGGAGGGATAAACTGCCAGAATATTCTCGCGACTTATGGCAAAGCCGACAATTTACTTTTTTTTTTCTATATATATAAAAAGAAGAGTTTGTCTGTGTGTGTCTTTCGTTACTGAACGTAAGCTAATAAACCCAGAGCTCCGAAATTTGGTGCATCTAGACAAGAGCCAGTGCACTTTAAAGCAATTTTTTTCAAAATCCGAATGAGAGTTTCTTAATTTTATATTTTTTGATGAAATCGTATCAAATCAATAATTCTCTCTCATTATATCAGAAACAATGGTACGCAGCCATTCTTGCTGATATATCACCGTTGCCATTGTTGCTGATATCAGTACTGTTGCCATTCGGAAAAATGAGGGCGATTATTCTGCGCAGTTTTTGAATTTAATGTTTCTCTTGGATACAAGATGTTTGTCGAGAGAAGGCAATGGGAAGCTAGTTAATTTATTTATTAGGATAATTAATATTTATTTATTAGGAATATTGCTTATTTTGTTGTAATATTTTATATGTAATACTTTTTTTATTGAAATTTGCGTTTTTTCTTTTTTATTTTCTTTAATAAAGTTGTTCTGCAGAGTAAAATTCTGTGCAGTTTCTAAATTTTGTGTTTGGTGTTCTCTTTAGGCATTTTTCTGGTACATTTAAAACGGTCGCGTAGCGTCTAGTATAATATACAAGACTGCAATAACTATTTGAATACTCAAATGTTAAGAATGTAAAGTTCTGAGACAAAACTCGTTACTTAGAAATACATAATGTTTAAGAATTTTTCTTTTTTAAATATTTCTAATCGTAAAGCCACTCAGGGAAATCTTTCACCGAACGGTTAATGCGAGGATGTTAATAAACCATGGTGAAAATTCTCTAGAAAAAATATAGCCATTACATTTTTCAGCCAAGGAAATATTTACTACAGCAGAGAATCGAAGCTAAAGTAGCAGCAGTCACTGATGATAATCCTTCTTATCATCTAAGTCCTGATAATCCTTCCCAGACGTGCTCACTGGAGCAGTGGGAAGACGTGTTCCAATTTGAGAAGCCTGTCTCGTTAATAAAGGTTTTTCGTTATTTATTTCTTGCCTCTTCTACCGAAGGTTGTAGTCCTAAACTGTGATCTGTTTTTTTAGGAAGAAGTGCGCATGAGTATATTGTTTGTCAGTTAGGTGAAAAGCTGGAGACTAACAAGCAGTGCATAAAAAATGGCGTTGATAGGACAAGAATATAAAAAACATGAAGGCTGTTTTCTTGACATTTATTTAAAGATGATTTTTAAATTTAAATATTTTAATAGCAATACAGAATTTCGTAATGTTTTTCTCTGTTGTTTTAAGAGAAAGTATAAATGAACTAAATTTACAAATTTAAAATATTTGCAATGCCATTCTTCTACTGTAATATTAATATTAAAGTTAAAATGTAACGAACTAATAAAAAAATCTGAGAAATGTTGAAGCCGTTTTTAAGAAAATATATTGCAGGTTTATTTTTGAAAACTAAATTACGCAACCACGTACAATTAATTTTCAAGATTTTGATACTAAATACATCAACAGACGGTTTTGATAGACAAGTATAAACATTCCGACATAAGGGTGTTTCTAAATTCTTCTTAAGGATGATTCTAACAATAATTAAAAAATTACGTTTGTTATTATTCATACCGAAAATTTATTACAAACTTAATAAATGTTAAGTTAATCAAACTGTTTAACACAAATTCATCCATTAAATTGAAATTGATTAAAAAATCGTATACTATTGAATACGTAATAATATAAACTATACTTCCTCGGTTATTCCCCTCCTAGCATTTTAGCGCCAGGTATTGAAAATTAAAAAAATATTTCCGTAATATTGCTCTTTCTCAATGCGATTAAAGAACGAACTCCCCTGAATTTTAAAGTGGGTTCGTTCACGTAGTGATTTTTTCCCTCTTGCTAACAAGACTATCTCTGGCAAACTACCTGCGAAGGGCATGCAGAACCTTTTCCTTCAAACTGTTGAACTTTATATGCCAGGTTAATATAAGAAATGATGAGTCGCATCGAAGCAAACATGAACTGGAATTTAGTCTATGATTTTGCTCAGTCAGCTGCACATCCACCTTCCCTAATTACTTATGAATGATTTGAGGCCTAAGGAGTAGCAGAAACAACAACAATAAAGCCCGAAATTCAAGTTACAGGGAAGTAGAAATGGCGGTATTTTATTAGATATTATAACGTTAATATTACTATGTATTATTATTGGAATGCTTTTAAAGAAATAATATTGTAATAGTTAACCTATTATTTATCCATGACTATTTTATTACTATGTATTCTTATTGGAATGTAGTTTTCTTTTAAAGAAATAATATTGTGATAGTTAACTTATTATTTATCCATGACTATTTTTTATTTGTTATGCTCTTATTCTTACTATCAATTTCCCTTTTCGATTTTCGTATGATCAAATTATTAAAAAAAGGGAGAATAACGAGGAAATACGGTATATATTACTTGCAAAAAGAGTTCTGCCCTCCCCGAAAAGAAAATCATAGAGCAATGACTTTAATGGAATCATACTACTCTAAACAAAATGTTCTCTCTAATGTGAGAAAGTTTTTTTTTAAACCATTTTTTGTAAGCTGATGTCTGTCAAGTTATCTTATCCTAAACCATTTTTTTCTAAAGTATTGCATCTAATAAATCTAGCTTTTAGGCCATCAACTCCATTACTTCATTTTAATTCATGACTCCAAATCTATTTTTAATTTTGTTATCAATTCACAAAGCCTTAAGAATTTCCGTGAGAAATTTCAAACTGTAGCTTGAGAAAAAGCAAGTAAAACAACGTTTTTTCGGGCCTTCCAGACGGTATAGTGGTTAGAGGCACTACTGCGGTACCGAAAGGCCTGGGCTCGAATCCTGGAGCAGGCATGGATGTTTGTAAATGCATAGTATCCGTGCGGCATGGAGGCACTCTAAATTATATGGCGAGCTGAAAGTCCTTTTAAGAGGTTGGTTTTAGGGAAAGAGAAGTGGAATAGTACTGTCGGCTGTATGGTGCTCAAGGCTCTTGCCAACTACAGAAGCAATCTTGCACTGCTTGCCACGATGAATTCCGTGGGCTTGTTTTGATGTTACTGACAGTCAAGTGAAAAACAGTCACAGGTTTACTTAGAGTAGAGAAATATCGATTATAAATCTAGAGTGGAACCTGTTTTGTCTTGGAAAATAAATATTTATTGATCTTCTTGAACAAGAGACAAACGTTGAGTAATTTTACCTTTAAGAAAAAGTGAAATAATGTTAAAATATCTATCGATACTGTTTTAGTTCTTTCTTTCTACAGTCTTTCTTCAGTTAGGTACAGTCTTCGACTATTTTATTGTTATACATTTTAAGCTATTTTTATCGTGTGCTATGGGCTTCTAAAGGTAAGTGATTTAAAGTAATTTTTGTTCAGAGGAACAAGGATATTTGAAACTTTAAATTACAGATTTTATAACAAGATAAACAATTGTAAATAGCACAACTATAAATAGCCCAAGCAGAAGGAAAAGAAATTATCCTTAACATCAAAGGAAAATCGTAAAACACCAAACTTAATCGTAAAGCATACTTTAGAATACCTTTGAGTTTACCTCTGAGTAGGAGCTCAACAGTGAAGTTTGAATTAAGTGACTGATTCCTACAGCAGACTAATTCACACAGCAGCCTAAATACTTCTAGATGATTCTAGAAAAATCGCTTTGAAAATGCCTTTACTGGGACGTTAGTAAAGTCCACAGTTTGGTAGCAAAATTTGTCACTAAAGCCAATATGGATGTTTTCTGTTTGGAATGTTCTTAATAATTAAAATGTCATATTTTAATTAAAATATCTACTACATATTGCATGAATAAAAATAAGCAAATACTTTACATAGTTACAAATTCAAAATAAAATAAGACACGCAATAAATAAATATAATAAGTATCCTAATTAAATAAAGAGTTAATAAATAAAGAAATACATAATAAATTATAAACAAATATACGCAAATATGTATATGAGTGTACAGCAGTATAAATGAATGTTAATTTATTGAGAACTAAGCTAATTTAAATCAACAATTAAAAGGAGCATTTAAACATTTATTGTAGGCAAACAATTAAAAGTACTGAAAATAAATGCATAATCAAGTTTAAAATCTTACTACATTCTCTGTCTGAAAATAATAATCGCTCCGTACGCAATAACAGTAGCACCAAGTTTTAATAAGGGCTTTTAATGGCTGTAGTAATGCAAAAGTATTGACTGATAAACATATGCTTTCTAATTATTTAAAAATTAGCTATTTAATTACACGTTTTTCAAGAAAATTTTTAAATAAGATAATCTGTGTTTAATATGGTAGTAAAACATTTAAAAGTATCTGAAATATGTAAACAACTTAAGCAACTTGCTGAATTTTCAGCAAGCTAATTTTAGAAGTATCTATTAAAGAAATGCATTTTCAAATAGAAATTTCAAGATTCTAAAATTCTATGTATGTCACCTTATAAGTCTTACGTTTCAAGCTAGTTGCTCATTTTCGAAATTGATTAGACGCTGAGAGAACTTAGATTCTATGTTTACATAAATATCAGTAAGAGACTTTTGAAGTCTTTCCTGCGTCCAGATTTCTGAAGCTGACATTTCCCATTTAAAAGAAGTTTGTATAAACAACTTCTCAAGCTGTTTTGAATTTAGAGTGAAAGCAAGGATTTTTAGGTGTAAAGGATAAAAGACTAGTTTACATATAAAGGAACTTCAAAGATTTCTGAAGTGGAATCACTGATGTTGACTCTCGACTCTGTGTTTATTTTTTAAAATATTATACATCAGTACATGAAAGTAAAGAATCAGAAATCAGGATAGATTTATAATTTTCTTTCTATTGTTGGATGTTAAATATGCGTCTGGATTTCTTAAAACGTTTGTTAACTTTGTTTTGCATCGGCTGAAATCACTTTGCCTTACAGATTTACAGATTTATCTATATTTCTTTTAAAGTTAGCACACTTTAACTCAGCTGTTCTGTACATAATTATTTTATTTTATTTACACCTATAACATTCTGCACCCATAACTGTTGAAATCTTTTAAATGGCTCCAGTAGAACTGAATATTTTGCTTGTTAAAGATTTCAAAATATTTACTTAGAAGGGAAAATATTTGGAAAGAGACAGATTGGAAAAATTAGCGGTAAAATCAATCCCTTTCCCATCCAACAGAATTATACGAAAGTGCTGCTGGTGGTAGCTGCAAATCAGTCAATTCAGAATTAAGCTATCAGCCTGAAATGAGAGTCCCAGAGTTGCATTAAAACATCTAGGCTTTTGAAATCCGATATCGTGCATTCTCTATGCGAATTGTTTATTCTCCTATGAATGCTATATTTTGAAACTTATTCTTAGAAGCATGTTTTTTCTGGAAGATTTTGGCGAAATTCTCTAAAATACTAGAGTTATAGTTTTTTTTAAAGCTTTGAAACTATATCCCAGCTCTATTAACGCTTTGAACCGCATTATGTTCCAAAAATGTTCGCAAATTATATTAATGTTTTGATGCTGAGATGTCTTTTCTATCTGCTTATTATTTTGTACATCAGATACGAATCACTATAATTACAATATGCATTTTGATCAGACCGAAGACAATTAAGCCAAATAACAGAAAACATTCCGTATATTCAAAGCCTATTTCTCAGAAACATATTTATCTTTATCGTGCCTGATGCTAATATAGAACTTTTCTATTACCACATTCTTATTGAAGCCATGATAAATTTTGATAAACTCGATAATACTCCATTAAAATCTTTAATGGATCATCTTGTAATGTAGAATAGTTAGTCCATTATCAGTTTATTTGGCTAGAAGCAGAACATGGGAAATGCAATGCCAAATTATATTAATTATGTAACAGATAATAATTCAGAAGTCAAACAACAAAAATCAGCGTTAATTTACAAAATTTTCACAGGACTAGTTTCGATGGTTTTACCGAACCATCATCTTCAGCTGCAAAACCGCAAATGAACAAGATACGAAATAATGTTTAGATAAGATAAGAAAGCCTGGACAAGAATAAGCAAGTGGCGCCATCTGTTGGCGAAACCAGAACTAAAACATAAATTCTCTAAAAGCCGAAGGCAAATTTGGATTGGAATTAGGATCGTTAACTAGAACAGAAAGATTTTTATGAATGTGAAATGCCTCTAGAAAATCCAGTTCTCCAATGGAAGATGTTTTTTGAATAATTTTGGCAGCAGAAAAATTGAAAGTGTGATTTTCGGACCAACAATGTTGAGCAACAGAAGACTTCTGTGTTTCCTTTTTTCTAACATATGCCTCATGTTCTTTGACGCGAAATTTTAAGGCTCTCTTAGTTTGGCCAATGTAAATTAAACCGCACTGGCAAGGAATCCTATAAATACCCCAGGAATTCATATCCGGAATGGGGTCCTTGAGTATAGAAGTTGGAATTTTATTGATGGGAGAGTAAACAACCCGAAAGTGAAATTTCTGCAAAATATGTGCAATTTTATAGCTAATTGATGGAAAGAAGGGAATGACAACAGAATTTTTATAATCTCCTAAAATAAGAGTGTGGCTTTTAGTGTGTTGAGATGAGAATTTTTTAACTGCTTGATTAATAATGTTGGGTGAAAAGCCCCTGTCAATAGCTATTGCTTTTAAATAATTTAGTTCTTCATCCAGGGCTAGTTTGGAGGAGCAAACTTGAAGAGCACGGAAAACATAGGAATAAAATGAAGCTAACTTTTGTTTAGTCGGATGACATGATTTAAAGTGTGGTGGAAGGCAAACCGATGAAGGTTTACGGTAAACTGTAGTACTGAAGTTGGATGTGTTACGTGTGACCAGAATGTCGAGAAACGGAAGAGAATTGCAAGTCTCAAGTTCAAAAGTGAACTGAATAGCAGGATCAATAGAATTCATTGTTGAAAGAACTCTATTTAAATCATCTTTATTACCTTCAAACAGGGTAAAAGTATCGTCTACGTAGCGGAACCATGCCGGGAAGTTTAAAGTTTCACACAATTTTGATTCATAATAATGCATGTAGATATCAGCCAGGATGGGACTGAGGGGGCTTCCCATGGCTAATCCCTCAGTTTGCTTGTAATATTTATTTTGGAAAACAAAATGTGTTTGTTTCAAACAGAGTTGAGTGAGAGAAATTAGCTCATCAATTTCGATGCAAGAGAAATGAAATTCGCGAAGTCTGGTTTCTAGACATCTTAATGCACCCTCCACTGGGACATTGGTGAATAATGATTTTACATCAAAAGAAACCATGAGTAAATTACGAGGAGAAATGTTTTTAACCTTTTTCACAAACTTTATTGAATTTTTTATGGTGTAAATGTTATTGTCTAATAGAGTGGAAAATCTAGAAACTAAATATTTAGCTAATGGATACGAGGCAGTACCTAAATTTGATACAATAGGGCGGAAAGAAATACCACTTTTATGAATTTTGGGAAGAGCATATAATCTGGCACAATTCGCAACAGATGAGATAAGCGAATGTTTTAAGTTGCTTGAAATGATTTGCGAAGATTTGATCGCAGTTTTTATTTTGGATAAGTCCGAAGGTGAAGGATCTTTAGGGATCGGATTATATGGTCCTTCGTTTAAGAGTTTCACCCAACATTATTAATCAAGCAGTTAAAAAATTCTCATCTCAACACACTAAAAGCCACACTCTTATTTTAGGAGATTAAAAATTCTGTTGTCATTCCCTTCTTTCCATCAATTAGCTATAAAGTTGCACATATTTTGCAGAAATTTAACTTTCGGGTTGTTTACTCTCCCATCAATAAAATTCCAAATTCTATACTCAAGGACCCCATTCCGGATATGAATTCCTGGGGTATTTATAGGATTCCTTGCCAGTGCGGTTTAATTTACATTGGCCAAACTAAGAGAGCCTTAAAATTTCGCGTCAAAGAACATGAGGCATATGTCAGAAAAAAGGAAACACAGAAGTCTTCTGTTGCTCAACATTGTTGGTCCGAAAATCACACTTTCAATTTTTCTGCTGCCAAAATTATTCAAAAAACATCTTCCATTGGAGAACTGGATTTTCTAGAGGCATTTCACATTCATAAAAATCTTTCTGTTCTAGTTAACGATCCTAATTCCAATCCAAATTTGCCTTCGGCTTTTAGAGAAATTATGTTTTAGTTCTGGTTTCGCCAACAGATGGCGCCACTTGCTTATTCTTGTCCAGGCTTTCTTATCTTATCTAAACATTATTTCCTATCTTGTTCATTTGCGGTTTTGCAGCTGAAGATGATGGTTTGGTAAAACCATCGAAACTAGTCCTGTGAAAATTTTGTAGATTAACGCTGATTTTTGTTGTTTGACTTCTGAATTAGTATTTATTCGGCGTGTTATTGTGTCTTAATTATGTAACAGATATTATCAGCATACAACTCTTAATAACTATCAACTCAAAAATAAACGTTATTGTAATTTAAGAAACTATTGCTTAACATAGAGGAGAAGGGAACTGATTTCTGAAAATGCGCCAACTTGGATTTCAAAAACTCTAAACAAAAACACAATTTCCAAATATTGCCGTCTCTGATTTTAGAGATTCATGAAAAAGGAAAAACATATAATTGATCTCTAAAGAATCAGAAGTGATGCGTCTATTAAGACAAGAAAGTAACTTTCATTGACTATCTGAAACGATAGACTAATAGAAAAAAGATCAATCCTATCATACTTTCTAGTATAAAGTAAAGATAACTTATCCCAATTACTGTACACTTCCTAAACTAATAACCTAAGTAATTTCAGAAGTAAAGGAGAGTTAATATGTCTCATCAGGAAACAAGACGTCACGGAAGTCCTAACACTTGGCAATGTCAGATAAAACAATGAATTAAGCAGCTCATTAAAAGATGCAATTTTACTTTATTGTAATCATTACTATTGCTTACTAATTTAAACCATATTTTTTGAATAGATTGAGGTGTGCGAGAGCTATTCGTTTTGCCAAACAGAGAAAACAAAAAGCATGAGAACTACAAATATAAAAGTTTGCAAGGAATTTCCTTTTTCCTTACCGCATGCCTTCGGAGTTTACTTGGAAACGGCTTTGCGGCCGTGATCCTCGGTTAATGTCACTTCCAATGACATCCTACAGGTGTTTAATGGGATTCAGATATGGAGGGGCTGCAGGGCAGGGTAGGATGTCAAATCCGGTCAGGTGGTTAAGAGTACGCCGTGCGACATGCGGGTTGGCATTGTCTTGCTGGAATACCGTGTTGTGTCCGCCCTGCAACTAGGGCAGAGCAACAGACTCCACAACTTGCGTGATGTAGCAGTCCGCTGTCAAACTGCCGTTAATAGACATTACATATAAAAAATGTCTATTAACGGCAGGGTGTCTTGTGATCAAACATTATGCCACCCCAAAACATAATGCTCGGTGCAGGACTGGTATGACGCTAGGCGAAATGGGCTGTTTCGTAGCATTCTCCGGATGGCTGCCATATCCGTCGACTGTCGTCATTCCTCCACAGACAGAAAAGAGATTCATTGGTGAACAAAACCCGATGCCGTTCGATGATCCACGAGCTAAGACGCTGACACTAAACCAGGCGTCTAGTCTTTCGTTCATCAATGGTACCCCTGTGGTTGGTTCCCGTGAACGTAAGTGAGTTTCATGCAATCTATTGCGTAAAGTTTGGGTGGACACAAATTCGCCTGCTCCTGGAGGCAAATGGCTTCGGATGTCAAGTAACGTGCAGAAAAGGTCTCCAATAGGTGACGGCCGAATACGCTGGTCTGTGTGCTCTGACGTGCACCTGTGCGTACCACTTCCTTCGACAAGCATGTATACCTTCCTGGAATCAATTGTGTGACACAAAGTTGGATGGCATTCACTTTGTGTCCAAAACGAGTGGCTATTGTGCGCAGCGACAAACCAAGTTCATGGAGTTCGATAATACGGTCACGTTCCCCCAGTCGGTAACTGATGGTACTCAGCCGATTGAGCTCGCCGACGTCTCAGAGGCATTTTCTGTGCTTCTTCTTAAGTCTCGAATGCTCCGTAAACCCTCAGATGTTGTTTATGAGGAGGCGAAGTGGCTGACCTTTATAGCTCTTATATGCGTACCATGTGATTCAATGGGTGCGCAACTTTTATCATTTGCATATCCACCTCACAACTCTCGCTTCTGCAATCTGCCTGACGCTACACGCATTCTTTCTTGGTGTTGAAATTTCACTACCCACTCTGTTACTCGTCTCAGTGAGCTCATTTTTTTTATTCTTATATGTTGGTAAATTGTGCATTTTTTTGTTTTAAAAATTATTGTATTATTTTGATCTTATTATTCGGTTAAGGGTTTTATGTCTTTAGTTAAACTGAATGCAATAGTTGTAGAATTATCAACAATTTAAAAGTTATTCAAGTATGTCTAAGCTTAATGTTTTTCACCATAACATCCATATTTGTTTACATTTGAAACTTAGCAGAACAGTGAACTAAGTCTTTCCGCACCTGCAGTGTCTTTTTTCCGAATGGGACCAAAAGGAAACTTTTAGTTTTGCGTACCGAAAGATCTATCTTCTTGCCCATTGACTAATTTCTTATTCTTGCGTAGAAACTGTGATTTTAATTGCAAAAATTGTTTTTAAATTGTTTTAACTGTATTTGTGTTTTTACAATTTTTAATGAAGGTGCTTTGAGATTTTACGTATTTTTGATTTGCCGCGAAGTGAGAAATGAATTAATTGAATGAGAAATATATCTCTAATGAAATTCGAGGAAATAAGTTTAAATGAAATGCAGGAAAAATGCCTATAATTTAATATTCCTCACAAGAAAGTCTTGAGGTGAACACATGAGCTTTTTGAAGCTACAAGAGTAGACTATGAAAATTGAAAGTAGCCAGAAAAATTGAAGCAATAGATTTAAATTTCTCTTCATTGCTCAGTGGACAAAAAAAAAAAAAAAAAAAAAAAAAAAAAAGCAATTACAAACAATTTCGGCATTTTCATTTTGCTTGGTAGTTTGCCTCATAATAACTAAGACAAACTATCTGCGTGATATAATTAGTTCCTGACATACAGACGCTTCGCATGTCTGGTCCTGTCACTAGGAATAGAGTATCATCAATCTCCCACTCCTGGGGAGATGTTTCAACTTTATATACACAAGCACACACTCCATCATTAGGCCTACTTAATGTTACGACTTCCTATCATGTATCTTAGCTTCAAACCTTGATTTGTGTTATCTCTAAATAGCCCAGAATAAGATTTCTGAGTTATGTATGTCAATAGTTTTTTTACTTATTAATAAGGTCCAGAGCGATTTCAAGAGGAATTTGATTAACTACTGCTGCAACAACAACAATAAAACTTTTGCAGTGAAGAGGATATCGAAGTATCAATTATGTAGCTGTTCTAAATGTGATTTTGGTGAAAGGGAATTAATTACCTTGGACCATACGTGCAGCACCTTCTCAGGCAAAATAACTCTGTCACAAGGCAGCAATTACTTATAATTTACTTTGATCTGATTTCATAAATTTAATTTTGTATTCACTGTTTTGCATTTCTTCGCTAAGCAGTTTCCATATTCTTATTGCTAGATAGTAAATAATTTGCATGCTTATTTGTGTTTGTATACTTGTTTACATTAAACCCAAAGTGATGTTTTATATATTTTAACTGTTAAGGATCTTTTTTTTCAATGTACTGTATAGTTGTTTCTTATATGTGCTAGCTTAATTTTTCTGTCTTTCGTTTGAACCTCTCCTCGCCATTTTGGTGAAGATTACTTCCAAGAAAGCTTCATGTATGTGCGTTAAGGAGTTCTTTGTTCAGTAAAGTAATAGATGAACTCACAGCGCTGAAAAATTAGCATTTAGTTAACAGTCAGCGTATCATCACTTGCAATTTGTTACATAACATAGCGCACTACACACATTTGATTCGGGAAACGTCGTAGGGTTTCTCTTAGTTCAATAAACCAATTACTCATTTTTTGTTTATCTTTCCCGAAATCCTCAACTTCCCCTCGCGTTCCTCGCCAGGATGCTAATTTAAGTTAAGTGAAGTGAGTATTTAAGCAGGTGAATCTTGGAGTTTATTCAGAGCGTGTTTTTGCTAGTCAGCGCACGTTACAATTCTGACATTGTTGTTACGCGGAGTAGCTGATATGCCTTTTTGGCCATTAAAATAATTATCTCGCCGGGTAGGTTGCCGAATCAACCTAGTTAACCTTAACTTGAAACGCTATCCAATACTACTCTTTTTAGACTTGAACTGATTTGTGTAACAACTCCTAAGTTCTCCCGCAATTTGTCGGTGTTATTGTAAAGCGCGAAGCACGTACCTTTCTGTTCGTAGTTGATAATAAAGGTTATATTATGCTAGGTTTAAAATGTAAACAAATACGGCTGCTAAGTTAGGCTTAGCCGCACTTAAACAACTTTTGAATTGTAATTAATTTTACAACTATTGTACGCAGATTAACTAAAGGCATAAAATCCTTAACTGGAAAATAAGAATAACGTAAGTCAATCAGGTTTAAAGCAAAAAATGCTCAACTTACCAACATATAAGAATAAAAAAAATGAGCTCACCGAGTCTAGTAACAGAGTGGGTATATATAGCCACTAGTAAGTGCGTCTAGTAGTCTAGTAACAGAGTGGGTAGTCAGCTAAGGGCCCGCCATGGTTAATATATATACAGACGACTTCGGCTTGCCCACTACTAAGGGCAGAAATGGTGGTCACTATATTATAGAGCACCTAATAATAGCACCTAATAACCTTTGCCTCCTATGAAGGGACGGGTAGGCACAGCCATGCCTTGTCCAGAATTCGAATCCAGGCCCTTTGGTATCGCACCGTCTGAGCGGCGAGGATATAGATATATAAAAGTATATAGTAGTATATATATATATACTTCTGGAGCGGTCGGATTGTAATCAAAAAAGGTGCAGGCTTACATGTTATAGCAGTCCTACACAAAAATTTCAACGTTCTGAGGCTACTCATTTTTGAGTTATGCGAGCTACATACATCCATATGTACGCACAGACGTCAGGAACGAAATATCTTCTGAATCACTTTTAAATCAATTTTATAGTCTGTTTGAAGAAAAACAATCATTTATTCTGCCCTTACGTACAGATGTCATGCAAAAACATCGTTTAAATTGCATTCCATAGCGGTCAAAATGGATATTTTGTTTGAAATATGATACACGGAATATTTGTGGTTACAGTTCTTCCTTTGCTTCTTATAAGGAAGTAAAAAGCCATATGCGGATGGAACAATAATAAAACAAGCAATGTTCAAATCTACAGATATACTTTCTTCAGATTTTAAAAATAAAAAAGAAATTATTTCTGCCATGAATGGCATGCACTTGTGAGATAGATCTGTTAGAAGGAGAATTAAAACAACCACAGGCCACTTAGGAACACAACTGATGAAAAAAAAAATGAAAGATATGTACGTATGGTGCATTTTTCCGTACAACAAGGATTTATTTTTTTGCGATAAAAGCGTTCTTGACTCTAAAATACTGATGATGGTGCGGAACAACTAATGGTCCGCAAGCCATGACAGGAAAAATATTGGATTCATTGCTTTACGGCAACAAGATCGTTTTACCAAAATTTATTGCATATCATTGCATTATATACTAGCCAACATTATGTGCAAAAATCATTGAATTCCAAGATGTAATCGCTTTTTACAAATACACAATAAGTTAACGAATGAAGACAAGAGGAATGCAACATACACTATTTAAACTGCATTTAGAAAATAACGAATATACACAATTTACTGACCTTTTTTTTTTTTTTTTTTTTTTTTTTTTTGCATACTGAGGTTCCTTGGCTGAGCAAAAGAAACATGCATGAGCCATTTATCAATTTGTTACCACAAATAAAACAGTTTACAGCATGCGAAGGAACAAGTTACGAACAGCTGGAAGACAAAACCTGGTTAACAAAATTTTACCAAACATTTTTTTAACAAACGTTTTTGACCAATTTAACATTTTAACTTAATAAGCTTAATTTGAAATTTCAGGCAATAAAAATCACATTGCTAATATGATCAGAGCTATCAGTAGCTTCAAGTCAGTGTTAGAATTGTACAGGTCTCATCTCTTAAGAAAATCATTAACGTATTTCCCTAATACAAAAAATAAATAAATAAATAAAAAATAAAAAATGGCAGAAAGTCTGAAAGAGCATAATATTAATTTAGACTCGTATCCTCAAATTACATCTGCGCTACAAGCTGAATTTGATTTTACATTTGTTGATTTAGAGAATTTAGAATCCATTTTAAAATTTTTAGAAATCCCCTTACTATTACTGATGAAGAAAGCACGGCTACAGGAGTTTTTTTTTATCTCAACAATATGGAAAACTTAGAAACAAATAAGATATTTTATATCTCGGTATACAGAAATCAGTATCCTATTTTAAAGTCATGCGCGGAAGAGATTATTGATTTTTATTGCACAAGTACCTATAATTGTGAGACGTTCTTTTCGAATATGGCTTATTTGTAGTCAAAGTATCATTCAAAATGCATTGGTTCGCACTTAGATAATTAATTATTTAAGAACATGCAAATCAAATTATATTGTTAATTATAATACGTTAGCAGGCAAATTATAAAACACAAATTTCACATTATGACGTTTGATGTTTGATTATGAACCGCTAAGAATTTTAAATTTTATTTTGTGCCCTCGATGACCAAAAGTTTGCCGACTTCTACTTTAGATCATGTATTTGTAATTGTCAGTTATGAAGTCTTTTAGTGTAAAAAAACTTTCTATATTCTGTAATTCTCCCCAAAACCTGTAATATTCATTTTATTTATTTACAAAGACTTCTAGAAATAATATAATATATAAATGTATTCATTAATATGTTTTTGGAAAGCTCTTATGAACCTGAAAATTTAGCTGGTATAATTGTACATAATCCCTGCTGATATTTTCACGCAGATGTGTTTTGTGCAAGATAGTATCATAAGTATAATGGTTCTAATCTTAGAAAAGACTGTGACTTATGAAAACTGCTCAACCACCATCACCTTTTCCCTTTCTTTAACTTTTATTACCATATTCCTAAAAACAGCGCAGTAATGGATGCTAAAAAAGGAGACAGATGAAATATGAGTTATCGATACTGAAAATATGCATTTATATTTTCGTACATTTTAGCAATTCAAAGTAGACATGAACTCGTTTCATGAATTTGTTTAATGGAAATTTATAACAGATAATGGTCTGCTCTTACAAAAGAGACAAATAGAATTTCTTTATGGAATTTGCAAGCAAGCCGTCTAGCAACAATTACGGTTCAAGAGACTCAACCAGAATGAATGATCACATAATCAATATTTGGGCGCCAGCAAACTCAGACAAAATCTCCAGTAACTGAAAACCGAAATGAGCCAAAGAATACAAATAGTCATATTCATATGAATACAAATTTTCACCTTGCTTCTTTAAAGCTACTTTGAGAATCTTTTATTATTACTCATGTATTATCATACACTTTATTGAACCAGTCATAAAGACTGGACCTTTATATTTCTGTCGCTGTGATAAAAAAGCTCATTATTTATTTTATAGTTATGACAAGCTTCGTAATATGACACTTTTTGTTTTAATTTAGCAAATTCTTTTTTTTAGGGGAGGGGGGAATTTAGCAGGTTTGAAGTGTAAAGATAATAACTGTTCGGGAATTATATGTGTGCAGTAGTGTATTATGATGGGATTTCAGAATAAATAATCTGATGGCAAAAAGGCTTGTCAAATTTCAAAATCTTCTTATCAACATACTCAAAACAATAATTATATGTTCAGTTAATAGCTCGAATATTTTTAAAGATACTACTGAAAATTGTTAAGGAAAAACATCAAGTGTATTTCACCTAAAATGCCAATCGTGCAGCAGGAGCCTCTAGGAAAAGCCTTGAATAATGCAACCTAACATTCAAAGCTGAATGAATCACGTTGTATTAAATTCGCGCAGTAAATTTGCAGATACTTTTACGGAACTGATGATCATCTCAACAAATTTTACAGAGCAACGCACTGGCTTTTCGTATAGGAAGTATAGACAGCAGCAGCATTCTGAGAAATTTCTGCATTCCGAGCAAGCTTACCGACGTACACTAGGAAAAAAAAAGAGACTGTTCTATATCTCCTGTTCTACTGGGACGATTGACGAAATTCAGCTTGCGTTTTTCATGTCTCGAAAGCGCGATTTAGGATATGTATTAGATTTATATATAGCATTGTCCTAATATATTAATTTTGACACAAAATCGGACTTTTTCTGAAATGACATGCCAATTCTTTTCCATATTTCAATTCTACGACTCAAATTACCCCAAACTGCCAATTTTTATAAGGTTCGCTAGAGTAGCTTATAAAAAAATTAGCTCTCGAACTTTTAGTTCTTCAAATTCAATTTCTTATATATTTATTAAAATCTCGGTTTCTATTACACTTACTTGATTCCTACATTAACAGTTCGAGATTTAGGTTCATTCCAAGTAAAATTTATCCATTTCTAATGACTTATTTTTAAAATTCTTTTTTAAATAATTTTTATATAGTTTTCGAAAAAAAGTCTGATTTATAACCTATAAAATGTTTACCATCATCTTACAGTAGATATATTTCTAAGCATACCTTCAAAACATTAGAGCTTTTTATTCAAAATTTCCAAAGGTATACGTGAATTTAAATATTGGCGCGTTTTGAAATTTGGCATATTTGTTGGAAGCGGTAACAAAATAAAATGTGGTTTAGACACTTTTTAAAAATTATTTTTAGAAATAGTTTAATACATATGCTAAGTCGCGCTTTCGAGATATGAAAAACGCAATTTGAATTTTATCAATCGGCCCAGTAGAACGAGAGATATAGAACTGTCCCCTCCCCCCTTTTTTTTGGCACAGCTTACGTAAAAATTTCCAGAAACATTTAAAAGTATCATCTAAGTTTGGCAGAATTTTGTAAAATACCGCGTACGGTTCAAAATTTCAAAATACATGATTCATATAAAATTGATATTTTTAATTTTCTGTTTTTCACAAGACTAGGTTTAATAATCTAGCTACAATTTTTTACAATTCAAATGTCAGTATATAAAGCAGATCATTTATCTTTCAGCTTAACACTGAAATGATCCTCCCCTCCTGAAGGCACATTTGAACTCATCTTTTCATTTCTCCTGGCTGTTCAATGGCACATTGCATTTTTGATACCACTGATTTCATTGGTATCAATAAACTTGAAATAACCTAGCATTTTAGAATATGTCATCTTGCCTTGAGATGTCCGCTGTGTTTGGTTGGATTTGAATTTGGTAATTTGAACTTTATTGCATTTCCTATCGACACTCTCTAGCAGCTCCATAAACACTCGACATAAAAAGCATGACATGAAAATTATGTATAAAAATGTCATTACGTCTACTAATGAATTACAATTTGGATCTTTTGTTACATTATAAGGTATTTCTCGGCGAAAGCATTGCTAATTTTTCATCTTTCCTGGTTTAAAAAAATACCTAATGTCTCTACAAGTGACGCCCGAACTAAAAAGAGGTGGTGGATGACGAGTCTCCGCCACCAGGATTTGGCAATTGGGTCCCCTAAACCCCAGTCGCCCTTTAAAAGGGGTATTATATAAGGTATTTCTTCCACCTTCTTAGCGTGCCTTCGTGGGGTAGCGGTCTGCAAGCTGGGGACGTATTCTAGATGTCCGTGGTTTGATTCCCGGTGAAGGCGTTGCTCATTTTTCATCTTTCCTGCTTTCAAAAATACGTAATGTCTCTACAAGATATAGTGCATTATTTACTATACCTGTTTTAGCATTATTTTGGATTCATACAATTTTTAAGCTTGAAAATGTTGTCATCAATAAATCACATTCAAAGCTGGGAGAGCATTGCTCCATATGCATTGTGTCTTTTTATTATTCAATCTTACTGATATATTAAGTGAATAAAAACTGTATTATTAAGCAAATCATATTTTTAAAAGCATGTATATATCTATTAAAAAGTATTTTTATTTCAATCATGTTTATTTCCTTTTCCAAAATTCTTTTATTTTTGCAACGTTATGATATGATACAAAAATAAAAGTATTCCTGCCATCTTTCTATTTTCACTTTCAAAAGATTAACAGCTATTGGTCTGGTGGTCTATATAGACCTAATTATGATATATTTATGTCTATACGTATCAGTACGTCTTTATAATCCCAGCAGATGCTGATGTTAAGAACCATCGTATTTTTTTTTAAACTGATATTGTATCTTTAAAAAAATGTTCACTGCATAGAAAACTGAAATATTTATGCTTGATTCTAATAACGTGTATCTTTCAAAGCGTTAAGGTATTTTCTCTCTCGTTTCCGCATGCTTTCGTGTTTAATTGGAAGCAGACCCGACACGTACTGCGCGTTTCAGGGGTCGAGTCCTAACCAGGGCATTGTACATTTTTCACCTCTCCCACTTCAAAAAAACCTAATGACACTACAAATCAATTTCCGCTTCCTAGTCCTATAAGTAAGAGTAGACAAATTATATGCATGAACATAAGCGATTTGAAATATGACTTTCAAAATTATTTATTTTTATAACCATTATGCTTTCAAAAGTAAATAAAATGTAAAGTTTTTAAAAACATTTAGATAAGTACCAAAAACAAAGAGAAAGAAAAGGCTTCTGAATTGAATGTTCATCATACAATTACTATACTTAATTGCCTTTAAATTGAAGACTAGTTCTGATATATTCTCAGCTGTATTTTCAGAAAATTATAACAAGAACACAAAGAAATTTGTCGTCTAATCGCTCACAAGAATAAAAACTCCAACGTACGCTAATGGAAAACCGTTTTGAGCACAAAAATCGAAATCGAAAGAAGCTATTTTTATTCCTTAATATCGAGTTTTTAAATTTTTAACAGCTAAGAAGATAATAAAGGAAATCTCTTTGTTGAAAAATCAATAGTTAAATAACTAAAAAAAGTCTATAACCGTGGATAAGTAGCTTCTCTATTTCCAATAATAGTGTTCTTTTTCACTTGATATGGAAGCATGCCGTACAGTATAGCAGTACATCAATAACAGCTTCAATATTTTGACTTAAACTACGTTCCTCGAAAGAGAAAGCAATAGTTTGTGAGATCTTTCAGAGAGAAATCAATAGTTTTGATCGTTAACATATGTCTGAAATGCTATTTTTATAATAAGTTGGTTCAAAGTCAATTTTAAGAATGCTTTTAATAGAATAAAGGAATGTTCGTTATTTTCATTCTTTTCTTCAGTTTGTTTTTTATGTATGTCTACAGCTGCTACTATTGCATTAATTTTGAAGCGTCATTAAACCATCTTATAGCAAAAATATGAAAACAGTATATTGAGAAAGGAGTTGATATGTGATATATTAATAATAATATTTGCTTTAATAATAACATTTGCAACAGGGAATTTTACAAATATTTTCAGCTTTGTTGTTGTTTAATAAAGATATTTCTTACTCCATATTATGCATATTTGGGACAGAACCGTTCTTTTTTCAAAATGTTGTAACGTACTACATTTTTGATATTTCTCATTTTTCCATTTTTTAGAACTTATTAATAGTTAACTGTTTTAAAACCTTTAATCTGAAGTCCTTCAACTGCAGATTCCTTCTTGCATTTACGTTTAAACGTTCATTAGTTAAATTTAAATTTTCGACGTAGGAAACTCGCATCGCACTATTCTGTTTTTAAATAGTTTACTTCAAAAACTCTTTCCTTAAAGACTCTTTCCTTAAAGACTTCAGATTAAAGGTTTTAAAACAGTTAACTATTAATAAGTTCTAAAAAATGGAAAAATGAGAAATATAAAAAATGTAGTACGTTACAACATTTTGAAAAAAGAACGGTTCTGTACCAAATATGCATAATATGGAGTAAGAAATATCTTTATTAAACAACAACAAAGCTGAAAATATTTGTAAAATTCCCTGTTGCAAATGGTATAAATAAAAGCTATTTTAATTAGCATTAGATAACCATATCATTAAAAAATTTGATGAAGCCAATACATGACACCTCTCGTCAATTGCACTTTTTAATTAAAATAGCGACAAGATTTAAGTAAAATTTCACTGGTTGATTATTTCTCAACCAAATCTAATTTATTGTAATTCCAATAAAGAAAAAGATCTGTAATGCCAAATTTTGGATTATATTTTTATGAGGCATAATTAATGATATATAGAAACTGTTCTTTCTAAATTTATACCAACATAATCAAAATTTTGCCCCTTTATTTTTATTTAAAAACTATATTTTATTGGGCAGTTGAATAACATATAATTTAATTATATTTTCATTAAATAAAATTAAACGTTTAAAATAAATATTTTTAAAATGATTGAAAATAGAAGAGGAACATGCCAAAGTGAAACATAAAATTAGCAAAGCTACAATTTTGTCTTTGGCGTAGATTTAGTCACGAAATCAATCGATTTCGAAGGCAAAGAGGATCAAAGAAACTCTTCAGCAGAAGCAAAGAAATCTGCAAGACAGGATAGCAAATTTCTTTGCTCCAGATAAAGAGGGACCTGTAGCCGTTTGCCGTCGAATTCTATTGATTTCTTGACTAAATCTAAGCCAAGCACAAGATTGTTGCTTTGCTAATGTTGTGTTTTAAACGACACTATAATTAATTTTTTCTAGAGTATCAACAAAAATGGGTCTATACATAAGCACTTATAGTTAGTTTTTTTCCATTCTAAGGGACAACAGAATAATAAAATATGAGTAGTCAATAGAAGCATCCAACAGCAGATTGATGAATTGTGAAGTCAGAGAGACTATCTCAAACGTTAAAATTAAAAAAAAATCCCTTTGTGATATATAAAAATCCGAACCTAAAATTTAAATTTTACTTCTTCTCTCATTTATTTCTTTTTTTTCTTAAAAGGAAGATTATTGCATTTAAAACCAATGTAAAGCGGAATTTTTTAAACTTGAAGCATAGCTTATTTTATTGAATGTGATTAGCTGCCTCCAGTCGTAAGCTGAATGCAGTAGAACCAATCACTGGACGGCTGAATACAGTAGAACCAATCACTGGACGGCATAACTTCACAAACCCATCGGTCAAACTAATATTATAATGATGGAGAACACCCGTGGGGGATGGGTCCTAGGGTCTACCATAATCTCTTCCTCTACCATCAACTTCTCGAAGACTTTCGGCTCAGCGTACATTCTGAGTGTTCCCCATGCCGCACGGACACTAACATCCATGTCTTCTTCGGGATTCAAAGACGGGCCCTTCGGTATCGCAGTAGTCTGCGCTAATCACTATACCGTCTGGGCGGCTCTTGAATTTCTTGCTACTTTTAAACCTGAAAACGAATGACTGTTATTCTGTTTCTCTTTCCCATAACCCCTCCAATAAAATATCATAATATATGTTTTCAACAAAACCTGTTCAGAAATTTAAGAAAAGTATCACTTTCGGTTAACCATTTTTAGCCAAAATCTAATATGTTGTTTCCGTTCATATAAAATATCTTAAAAACGTATAATTATATTTTAAAATAGTTTTTTATGAAAACTGTTAAGGGATTCAAGTAAAGTACAACTTCCCGTTGTGCATTAAAAAACTTTAATGAGCTTAAGGTAAAGTATAACTTCGAGTTCTCGAACTTTAGCCCAAATCTAATCAGCTCTTGAATGCAGAAAGCTTAAATGCTGAAATTTTTGGATATTTTATATAAGAATTGTCGTGAACGAAAAGTCCTGACACACATACAGACGAACAGGCGTTATTGTAAAAATAGCAAAAATGTGCTGTAGGGACCTTAATTCGTGATTATCCATTAAAAACTAACTATCGAATTTTTGGACCTAAAGTATCCTTACCTATGAATTAAGTTGGTGGACAAAAAAAAAAAAAAAAAAAAAAAAAAAAAAAGGTTTAAATTATCAAGAAATTGGCTTCTATATTTATATCTCGCAGTTTTTTAATAATTAACATATTTATTAAATTTGAAACATAAGCTCAAGACATGCTCTTCCTAACGGTAAAATTCCGAAAAGCTACTATGATTAGGCTTGTGGAAGATAAATTAAAGGTCTTATAACTCTCAAAGAGGCAATATTTATCAACCGTTTCTTCTATATCTTTACATTATTCTCATTTTCTAATTTCTCCAGGACAAGATTTTATGAGTTAAATGAAAACAATGGACCAGGTTCCAGATGTTAATTCATATTTTTTGACAAGAAAAGTTAACAACTTATGAATTATTCTCAACTTCTTCAAAAAAATATAAATTTTTTGTTTTTCTTGATAAAACGTCATAGTGGATAAGTGATCCCCAATATTGTTAAAGGAATCGCCAAAGTGGTTAAAGACAACAATTATTCTAACTGCTGTATTAATCAGTTGTTCGGTTCGATTATCAACTTTTTAAAATTAAATTCAATACAGTTCATTTAAATACTATAAATGAAGAATAATTACTTCAATTATTTATTTATTTATTTGCCCAAGCAAATCCGAACGTATGAATAAAAGCAAATTTTAAAGAACGGTGAATTTTTCCCTGCCAGTATAAATTGCATCAATCAAATGGATTTCGGATTGCTCAATTATTTTCGAAGCTATTGCAAGCGATTTACAGGAAGAACAAAATTAAAACTCAACCTGTGCTAAATATAACGTACAGGGAAAGAATCCCTGGCTCAAAATTCTAGAAAACACATATCATATTACATTACAACTAACCTTCATACTAAAACTTCATCTTGTACTAGAAACATCACTAAATTTCCGTTTATCCAATTTAATACAGCACTGTGGAAAGTATTTTATATTAGAGTCGATAGCATCTTCCAGGAAATTTAGAAGTTCTGATCCTAGTATGAATATCGGAAAAAGTGTTAAAACCCCGGAAACTTTCGTTAAGTTTAATTTTTAATATACACTTTTGATCAGAAGCTTCGTAGCAAACGAATGGATTCACATATTCGGCAAACGAAACTACAGGTTGCCACAAAATTTACATACACAACAGGTGTGCGCTGTAGGAAATTAACCCCCGACAGGAAATATTTGAGTACCAGTATTTTTTATAATATCTCAATCTCACCTCAGTGATATAAGGTATTGCAAAGTAAGAGGGCCTTTTGAGAGAGTACATCGACAGTAGCCTGAGCCATAATCTCAATCGTTCGTCATTTGACGCCAGTAAATCAGATACTCAAGTATACTTCACAACAATGGAATACGGTTCTTTTCATTCGCTATCAAACAACCAGCCGAAAAACGTAAATGAGAACACAGTAACATCCACGAAAAGCGCAGCACAGAGGTGGTCTGAAAATTTGGGAAGGGACTGATGTCGACAGCCGCACTGTCTCCATACTTTCATTCCTATCACTACGATTGTTCAGTCATTTACAAAACGCTATGTAAAATATAATTCTACGTGAAGGACTTAGATTTGAAAAGAAACAAATACAGCGCCAATAGAGTCATATAATTCTGAAGCAGAAAAGCTTTAAAGCTTTTCATTTAGTCTATGTAAATAGTTACGTATATTCCGTTCCGTATTAAGATACGAGATTCACAATAGAGAAACGGAAGCAGAAAATAATTTTCTAAGCAGGCATTTTCTTTCTGGGGCTGAAATATTAACTTTAGTCGCTTTTTCAAGCAATGATAATTAGCCAAAAATAATATTAAGGTTTTCAGAAATGTAGAGTCTTGGAAAATTAAAAAAATGTCTTGGAAAATTTAAAAATGAGCATAGAAGGATCTCAGCGTTACGGCCGGAAAATTCCGCATAGAAGGCTGCCTTCTATATTCATTATACATGAAAATTTCTGCTAGCTTTTAATGTATCTGATTTCGGTTTGGATGTATGTTGGAAGAAAAGGAATCAAGGTACAAAATGAGAGAGTCATTTTTTAATTAAAATCAAGAAAATACCACTTATTCATGGCATTTTGAGGAATTTTGAAATTTCACGGCTAAACCCGCTCGGAGGATTAAAAATTGTGTAACTTTTGGCGTCAATATTATCACTTCCGAGATACCTGCTCCCGAAGATATTGTAGCTGAAATTCAAGCTATAGATTCAAGCAGATGAAAAAAATAATGAAAACGAAGATAATGAAGATGAACGGAATTTCAGCTTGACTCGCTCCCAGCATAGTCAATGACTTTTGAGTGTGCAGAAAAATTTCAAGTATTTTTCGAAGCCAGGGGTGCAAATTAAGATGGTTTTCGGGTCATGAATCTTAATCGAAGAACAATAACACGCGAATGAAACAAAAAATAGTTCACAGCAAATTAACCAACTTGTTTTGTGCAGTACAGAAACAGAAAACAAATAAAGTATATCTAATACAAATATGTATACATGAATTTTTAAGATTTTTTAAAATTTCTTTCACAAATACGTTTTTTTATAGGCATTCGGTTGTAGAGAGCAAATTTCGAGGTCCCTTCACGCTCATTATAAACGAGTTCGTCTGTATTTGTTAACGGAATAATTTCGTCTTTCCTAAGTAAACTCAATTATGTTTTCTTTATCACAGAATGTGATTTATTCAATCAATGATCTATTTACCTCTAAATTACTGAAGCCATTATTAATAACCACATTTATATGTAATATACAATAAAATGATATAATTTCTAAACTGATAGTTACTCCTATAAGTGTTACTATGATTTCAGTAAATAATTAATTTCATCCTTTCTTCGATAGTAAACTGTGAAAAAAAACTTAACCAAAAATTACTGGCTAGAAAGTTTTTAAATAACTAGAAATTAATAGTTTGCAATAAGCATTTTGTATAATTTGAGCAATAAAGAATGCAGCTTATAAGCAGTCTTTGCAGCTTATAAGCTGCAAAGGATGCGTTTTTTGTTAGCCACTGGCTTTGCTGCAATGCTTCGGTTAAGATAAAGACTATTCTGCTTGAATAGTTTAATAAGATAAGTAATTAGCAATTCATTGTTCTTTATTACCGGAAAATGTATTTAAGCTTATCGCCAAAAATAATATTAAGGTTTTCAGAAATGTAGAGTTCTAAATAAATTGTCTTCTCCCTTTATTTCCAGTTACTTCACTTCTGTCAAACAGTGTTGAAAAATGGATATACACATTTCCTTAATTTTCCTTTAAGTCATTTGTTTTCTCTACTACTTAATTAAGATATTTTTCAATAAATCAATTACCAATGTTTCGCCCTTTGCGCCTAAACTTCACAGCTGCAAGGATTGGTTTGGTTTATGTGATTACGTCAAACCCTCGGGGGCAATTAGCCTAAGGTAAAGGATTCCATACTGGAGGACTTTATTAGGAAACCTGGCTCATATTCACGTTGCACATAAAGAAAACCACAAAAACGCCCAGGCAGCCAATCCCGTTAGCGGGATTCGAAATTCGGACCGAATTATGAGTGTTCAGCGACTTTACTGCTCTGCCGCTGGTCGGCCCCAGAGCTGAAAGAATTATTCCAAATGTAAAGAAGGATGATACTTATTTAAGGAACTGATTACAATATTTACACACCCACTTTATGCCTTTCTTTAACTCGTTTTAACTCTGAAAAGTAGGAAAAATATTATGCGCTAAATATCATTTCTAAAGAAAAGGGTAAAGGAGAAACTTACTACATTAAAAAACGCATAAGAATAAATGCACTAATATAGCTATACCCTATATTTTAAATAATAAATTACATTTGCAATGCACTTTACTATTTTAATTAAATTAAATAAGTGATTAAACCGGAGGACTTAGTTCTCATCAAGAATATCAGTCAATGGTGACTAGAGACTGATGATCATTTGCAGTCCACTTACAAGTCATCAGTGTTACCGGTGTGGAGTGATGTTGTAATTTTAAATAAATTTTTGAATTAAAATTAAACTGAAGTACATAAAATGCCGTCAAGGCTGTTGTTCACTGACGATCTATAAGGTGAGTCAACTGACAACTGCACTGCATATTTTCACTGCCTTTTCAGCCAGATTTCTTTGCAACGGAGCGATTTTCTAAATTTAATGCTTTTTGTCTTAAGACATTTTAATCTAGGATTAGCGAAACATTTACGTAATCACTGAAGATTTATGAAACTAATATTAATGAAATGCATACTTGCATTAAACTGTCAGTTTCAAAATAAACTCGACTGATTGTAATGTCTTCAAAAATTTATATAGACAGCAGACAGGAAATGAAAAATCAGTCCAGATAATATAGGATTGTGATTGAACGATTTAAAGATTAGTGTGCGACTGCCGAATCACGCCTACATGATAAGCTAAATAAAAAAATCTGATGGGTATACCACATGACTTCCTTGTACAGAATATTAAATTATACGCAGTTTTTCTTGCATTTCCTTTAAACGTATTGGATTGAATTAAATCTACTTCACCGACAGCGCATAAACCACAGTAGAATAAATGTATTCTTTAAAATTCATTCTATTTGTTTATCATAGCGACATTCTGGCGCTAGGTTCACTTAACAGTATTATATTTCGTTCATATTATAACTCAGAATGCACAAAATTTACATCATTTAAAGAATTATCTAATCGTTGCCACATGCTCCATTCAAATACTATAATAAAGCTAGAACGATGTATAAAAGAAATTAAGCAAACGAAACAAAAAAGAAACAGATTTTCACAGCCGATTGAGTATTTCTCATTCAATTAATTCCGTTCTCACTTCGCGACAAGGCAAAAATACATAAAAACTCAAAATATCTGCATTTAAAATTACGAAGTAAATCTTAAACATTTATTTCCTCGAAAAAATTCCAGAAAGGATTAAGCATGATTTAATTCGCACTAATAAATGAAGGCGTTATCTTTGTTGTTGCGAAGCTAAGTTTCTCTAGATTGGCAACAAATCCACTATCCTGCTGTTTCAAATGTAAACAAGCAATGGCCGACATCAAGACAATTATTAGGCTATGTGGCAATTAAATAACTTTAAAATTGTTGATAATTCTAAAATTATTGCATAGAGATTTACTAAAGGCATAAAAACCTTAACCGGAAGATAAGAACAACATAATTCAATCATTTTTAAAGCAAAAAATATACAATTTACAAACATATAAGAGTGAAGAAACTGAGATCACTGAGCCGAGTAACAGAGTCGATATATATATATAAATATATTTATATACGTTTGTTAAGGCCGATTGCAACCAAAATACGAGGTGCACATCTACTTGTTATAACAGTTCTATATACAAAATTTCAACGTTCTGAGGCTACTCGTTTTTGAGTTGTGCGAGATACGTACGTACATACGTTCGTACAGACGCCACGAAAATTTCTCTTCAGAATTCATTTTAAAGCAGTTTTATAATTTTTCGAAGGACAATAGTATTTTATTCTGTCCTTACGTACAGATATCACGCAAAAACATCGTTAAATTGCATGCGATAGCGGTCAAAATGGATATTTTCTTTGAAATATGCTGCCTGAAACTTTTCGCGATTACAATACTTTCTTTTTACTTCGTACAAGGAAGTAAAAAGGGATAAAATTATGACTAAAAAAGATTAAATTCTCTTTTCCATAAAAATGTTTTGCTGTAATAATTAAGAATTAAGGATTCTTAATTACTGTATAACCATTCCCTTTAGGTTGTTTTTAGTACCTGAAATGTTTCAATCATTCGATATTTCAGTAAAAGTAGACATTTTAGTGAAATTAGACATTTAGTAGAATTATATATTTTAGTTGTAGCCTTAATAAATGTTTGAAGGTCCCTTTATGTTTTAGGTTTGTAGAGTGATTTCTCTTAGTGTTAGATAGTGATTGTCATAACTAGCGTTTCGTGGGGATAAAAAAATTGAGAGCATTATAAACAGATCTTCTCAGCTGATACAATTGAAATAAAAATATAAAGAAGTCGAGCTTAAATTTTGGATCAAAGCCCGAACTAAATGCCAAAAAGGAATACTTAAGAAAGGGTTTATAACATCGCATTTCTCGCAGCCGAGAGCCTATCTATTATGCAGAACAATATATATTTATATACTTTTAGGTATAACTAGATAGCTCTGGAGTCTTGAATGAGTCAGAGATAATACGTCTTTTAAATAATCTGCCAATTTTTTTTTTGTTTTTCAGGAGTTAAGGAAGTAAAAGTTACAGGAAAAAAAATTGAAAAACCATCGATTAAAAATTTAAATTCTACAAAATATAGTTGTTCAGTTTTTCTGAAGCAACCTGCGGACACGCATACATAGTTACACACACGCACGTATATATATGCACATGTATACATACTGCAGTATTGACTCCTACGTGCAAACTTTATGCACAAAGTTTTCCCTCTGAAATCACTTTCTTAAAGTCATATCTATCTTATATATGAGCAAACCAATAAATAGAGATAAGAATTATAATATTAAAATTGTAAATGACTACATTAAAATATTAAGAAAATTTTCTATCCATTCCGTAGCTTTAGGAAAAGGAATTTACTTAAATTTATCTCAAAGTATAATATTTAGATTATTTAATTGTTCTTGCAGAACACGTTCAACAGATATGATATGATATTTAGCACATTGATAGGAAGCGTGTTTCATATAGAAGTCATTTTCCCTTGGTAATATACTTTCAGTGGTGCAAGGTCACTTGGAGACATATTATTTGAACCAGAGCGATATTATATTAGGGTATTTACAAATGGTTCAAACAAATGGAATGATTTGAAAAGCAGAATGATTGCATATTTGCAAAACAAGTCATTTACTGAATAATCCCCGAACATTACAGCGCAGTTTTCCTAGAATTCTCGAAGCATTTTTATCTCGCAAACAAAGCATGTGAGATAGAATGGATGAATGTATAACCATTCTTCTAGCTGCTATAATGATTCAGGAGAAAACAAGGGGCGAAACCTGGACTACAACAGGTACAAGGAAAACATTCTGAAAGCCCCCTAAAATGACAGACGATGCTCTCCATATTGCCCGCAAGAACTGTCCAAAATTTGAAAGCTTAAGATCCGTCCCTTCCACTGACAACTTAACGATAATACATTGTACCAGGGATTTGGGCGCTTTCTATTTATTCTTCGTTCGTAGGCAACACACGACTGACAAATTCGAGCTCTTACTGGCCTGTAGATAACACATGACAATCGGAATGCCTAAGATTACGTTTTCTGATGCAGGAAACTTCCAACAATCCAAGTAAGCCCTACTATTAACGACAGAGATAAAATAATATACAATACTATTCTAAATTTTACTCACAATTTTAAAAGAGCGTTTCGTAAAGAAATAAAATTAATTTTGAAAACCTCTGAGTCACTAAATTCAGGAAAGAGAAAAGACAGAATATTCAATAGCTTATGAACGTACTGCTTACTTACGTTTTTAGTTTTATAACCAAATCAACCAACTTCCCTACTTTTGGAATTAAAATTAAAAAATATTAAAAATGCATTTTATCTCATTTAATAGTTATATACAATGAAGAAAAAAGGCCGTGATTTTATTAAGTATTTCAACGAAGGAAAATGAAAAGAGAGAAAAAGGTTTAAAATTTGTGGAAAACTGCAAAATTCCCAAAAGTATAGAATAAACATCATGAATTTTCCATTTCAAATAATCTCACTTTTGATTTCCCAAGACGTATAGAACTGACATGAGATAACATATACACTCTATTTTAATTACGTGAAATAAAAGCCTAAAATAGGGTTCATTTTTATGTATTCTTGCAGAAAAAACGCAAAACGCGCGTCTGATGATGCGCATTATACATTCATAAGCATTATTGTTGGATTTCTGTGATATAACATAGTAGACACCAAAAACAATGCAAAAAATATTTCTGTACGGAAAAGAAGAATATACTTTTTACGCAAACTGTTTCATTATAAATAAAATTAATACGAGTATATTACGAGACCATCCAGGAATCCTCGTATTTTATATGAGGTTGTGAAAGGAAATTACAAATGAAGGACAAAAGCAGATTGGGCTTTTGTCCTTCCTGAATGAATTATTCTTTCCAAGATGAAAATATATATTATTTCAAAATTATATTAAAAACTAAGAAATGCATTTATTTGAATGTCTCAGTAAAGAATAGAAGAATTCTTGCGATGTTGAAACCACAGTAGGAAAAATTATATTAATAGTAATGTTAAAGCATTAAAGCTCTCGTCCTTACTTTGATCTTGTGCTTTCTCAAGAAACTATAGTAAATATGCAATTAGATCATATGCAATCCCCAAAACTCGAAATATAAATGTTCAGGCATAATTGTATAGATCAGAGATCTAATGCGATATGTATTCATAGAAAATTAAGCATTCTTGACATATTGCATTTTTTCCAGTTTAACACATCATTAGACTGTAGGATGCATCTATTAATTTGCGTAACATCAACAGAAAATAATCATGTATATTATTTGATTCGCATTAATATATTGTAATAAAACGATAAAATACAATTAACAACTGTTTTAATGATACATTTCGATTTATTAATTATAATAATATATGTTATTTTCAAGAGCAGTTAGGTATAAGTAATTATTTTAAAATGATTAACAATTCGGAGATAACTGCAATTCTATGAAGCCATCGATTTTAAAAGCTTACCAGTCATTGCCCTATTGAGACAACCAACTGTTTGGAAGAAAGCTTCCTCGGGATTTACATTTGAAAGAAAGGCGCGATTTTCTTGTTTCCCCTAAAAATGCACATTATTCGACATTCAACAACTTAGCTGGCCTACCAGCGGCAGAGCGGTAAAGTCTCTGAACACTGGTAGTTCGGCCCGAGGTTTGAATCTTGGTAAACGAGCTGGCTACAAGGGCACTTTCGTGTTTTCCCCATGTATAACGTCAAATAAACCCTCAGCTATCAGCATCGAAACTTCATCACCGCAATTATTTTGGAATAAATATTTTCGTCTACCTGTTAACTAGTATCCCTCCGTAATTTGGTGTTTCGCATCATGTGACAAAAAAGGAAAAAATTGCCCAATATTTATATAGAAAATTGGTGTGTTTTAAACTAAAAAATAGGGTATTAATGCACTAAAGTAACCAGGGATATTATTTTCATTTAACTGCAAATCTATTCTCTGTTGTATTTTGTAAAGTTATTTTTTTTTTTTTTTTGCTAATCCTTTAAATTACAGATCATTATTTTCTATTGGTTCTTTTCACTGGACAAAAACATTAAAAGTGCATTGGGAAGTATCCGTGTATTAAACAGAAATGTAGCTGGATGAAATTTTCCTACATTTTGCTATCTTTTCTTAAATTTTCTGTAACATGGAATATTGTTTAATGTAACATATAACTAAAGTTTTATCGTGGTATAACTAAAAATGTTTTTTTTTTTTTCGCACATGTAGTAAGTATGTAAAGTTTTTCTCCGGTCGGAATGTCCAGAGTATCTGGTAATCACAAGGACTGAAGTTCGAGTCCCAGCGAGGGTACTATATATTTTCCGTCTCTTGCTTCGAAAAAATGTTAATAACTCTACAAACTGAACTATAAGATTATGGATGGTAATTCGTCACCACAAGTATTTGGAGAATGGGTCAGCTCCTTCCCAGTCGCCTTTTAAGTGGAGAGAGACTGTAAGGTTTTCTTTCCTCCTTTACCGTGCGTCTTCGTGTTCCGGTTAGCAATAGGAAGTCTAGTGTTCGAATCCCGGCGAAGGTATAACTGATTTTTCCCGCTTCGAAATAACTAATTGCTCAAATAATCAAAATTAAATTAAAAATATTTAAGTAATTATTTAAAAAAATGATATAGAGAACTGATTTTTATTTATTTAAATTTTCTTAAATTATCAGTTTTATCTTTAATTTTTCTATCACTATGAACTTGTGTCAAACTCACACTTCTATCACTATAAATCATTACGGGAAACTTTGTTTTACTTGTTAGAACCTCCAAGTTATTATTTTTGATCAAGTTGCAACAAATGGCTGTTTTATATTACATTTTGGTAAATAAATACCAGCTTCATCTAGTTATGACTCATTTTTTCATCTATCACCAGCCAAAAATTCATCACTAGAGAATTTTCAGGAGGTTTCCTGCTCAAATCAGTACCTTTCTGCAGATATTGGGCAAAATGCTTGAAAGGGGTTTTGAAATCAAAACCTTAGTAAATTATTTGAAAATAATTGGCTGAGATATTTTTATATATTTATATTCACACAATGCATAATTAAGTATTTTAAGAATTTGTTTTTTAATACTTAAAATGGGCCTGCATGGCCCATTCATTATATATTTTAAGCGTTTCAAGTTACAAGATGTGTTGCAGTTGTGGACGAATTGAAGTATGCGACGATACATCCGTAGGATTCCTAGTATTCCGCTGTACAATCTACCGTGGAAACAATCTCCCACGTTTTATTATAAAATCCTACAGTAACAATACATAGGGAATGTAAAGGGCGAGAGTGGTAATTGGTAAATGACGGAATGCCAAGTTATGTTTTATGCTTTGTATAGATTTTGAAAATCTTATCTGTGAGATAGGCGCTGCCCTTTGCGATATTCTGACGGAATTGATAAACGAAACTGTCTATTAATTTCATCAGCATTTCAGATGGAACTGCTTTGATCTCATCACTGATGCGACTTTCCAGAATCTCTAAATTGGGGACACGTGACGGTTCATAATATACAAAACATAAAGTATAAACTGGCATTATGTTATTTATCCATTACTACTCTTGTCCTTTACATTCCCTATTTAGTGTTACTGTAGGACGTATACTAAAATGGTGGATTGTTTCTGCCCTACCGTTTGTATTCAACTGCCTTCAAAGTTCCCAAGCCTATCTTCGGAAATCAAATCACGCATAACTGATTAGCTGAGCCAAGAGCACAGTGAATAATAAACAAGTCTAACTCAACATAAGGAACTGAAATTCAAATCAGTTCCGATCTTATTTATCGTAATTTCAGCTTTAGTTAGAATATTACGGTATTTATCTGCTTACTCTGTAGAATCACTAGGTTGTCATGAAGCAGGACACAGGAAAAATAAGAGTGTGCTACCGTTACACGAAGGCATGTAGAAAGGAGGGAGAAAATACCTTATAACTCTATTAAATATTCGATGTGCGCATCAATTGTACTCTTTTGCATTTGCAGACCGTAATCGAATGTCATGCATCTCAAATATCTTTGAATTACTAGAATTTTTGCAGGCGAAGAATGAGGCAATAACGATACTGAGAATGTCAAAGTAACTCATTTGGTTAAAGATTAAAAATGGCAAGAGATAAAGAGCACATCTATGCACTATTTATTGTACGAGTAAATTCCATACTGCAGCTGTAGATTACCGTAGCATTTGTCAAATACAAGACAAGGACGCAGTTAACAGTAAAGACCGTTACTGGGTTCAGAAATTCTGGGATGAAGACAAACAGTGTAAAGATTTATCACATTTTGGTTACCATGCGTAGTTTCTGATGAAGATCTGGACAAAGTCATGAAAGCTAAACCACAGCCAGCCATCTAGAAACAAGAAGAAACATTTCTTGTATGGAAACCAACAGTCGACAAGCAGATGGAAGCATCCTTAAATGATCATAGAGTTTGATCAGTGGGTTTCATATCCGTTTTCTAGGAAGCAGAAAGACAAGATAGGTGCTTGTGCTTCCTTGCTTCTGCATAAAAGAAGTGAACAATTTTTGGACAGGATGAGAAACGATATCAGCTCTCTAATATCATGTTTTGATGGATTATGTGATGAATTTAAGAGAAATGGCACTAACCGCGAAAGAAAGGAGCATTTAAAAAATATTAAGTGTTTAGTGAAATGTCAAGAGAATAACTTACTAGAATGTAGTAAAACGACAAGTTAAGATTTCTACTAAACCTTTGCTCTCTACATCGATGATATGGAAGACATAAGATCAGAATTAAAATACATTTTAACTCTGTCAAAGAAGGGTTTCATTGGTGTGGATCAAATTATTCAGTCAGATGGCAAAACGTTTCACATACTGTTGGCAAAGACATGATATTGTATTTATCTACATTCATGAAATCATTATACTCTTCATCTTCCTTCATTCGATTAACAAACGTATAGAACTTTTGCACTCTTGACGAATTTATGCATTACAGTTGATATGTCATGGTTTAATAGTCCTACGACAGCATTTAAATATCATTTGTATAACATAAATTGTAACTTTTACTCTTCACTATCATTTGTATAACATACATTGTAACTTTTACTCTTCATTATCATTTGCATAACATACATTGTAACTTTTACTTTTCATATTTTGTGCGGAAAAATTAGAAATGGCATTCTTTTGCTTTCACAGTGTGCAAAATATCATATGTGGAACCACGCGTTTGAAAACCCTGTCGTAATTTTAAACTGAACCTGAGCCAAAAGGAGAAAGTTAAGTACAGAGGCAGTTTTAATGTAAAACATATATTTAATGTAAGCATATATTTTTAAGCTCCCTAGAAAATCGTGTCAAAATTGGAAATGTTTATAGCAGTTTCATAACAGAATAGTCTACATAGCTTCAGAAGTGGAAGCTTTTTCCACACGTCGTTTTTATTCTTCAAGAGGAAAGGAAAAACTCATTTCATGCAGCAGTAGAAAACATGGAGCAGCAGGAGAACAAGGAAAAATAAGAGTAAAAAGAAAAACTGCCTTCATGACGCCAAAGAAGAAAAGATTGTTTATGAGAAACCCTTTCACATTTCGTTTTTACGCTATCACGGGTTTTTGGAGGAAATGAGAACTTCAGTTAAATTCATTGCCATTATGTTAAAAAGATTTCTGATACATACGTTTAAAAACTGCCTTGAAGAGTTAACTTAAAAACGTGAAATATTAAAGGAATATATACATATATTAAATTTTTTCAAGAAATAATTAATATATTAGATAAAAAACTTAGGATCATTATGAAGATTACATGTTTTTCATATTTTCTAATAATACTAGCAAATAATAATACCAAAGAAAAATTCGAAATTGTGCTAAATTTCATTTTAATTTAGAAGGCAGTACAATTCAAAAGTCTGTGCGTTCCTACAGACATTTTGATCCGAGTCTCATTTCATCAGAGATATAAAAAAATATGAAGAAATGAAAAATAATTTTTGCCAATATTTTCCTCTTAAACCTATGGAGTCATAAGGATTTTTTGAAGTAAAAAACACGAAAAATGAGCAATGCCCTCACCAGGGTTTGAACCTGGGGCTCTCGAATATGCGCTGAGTGTATTCGAGGGCATGCAGAAAGGAGGGAGAAAATACCTTATATACTCCCCCTTTTAAAGGGTGATTGGGGATCTGGGAACCCATTCGCCAAATCCTGGTGGTGAAGAATCATCATTCACCACCTTTTAGTTCGGACACCACTCTAGAGTCATTAGGATTTTTCGAAACAGGAAACGTGAACAATGCCCTCGCCGGGACTCGAATATGCACTGTGCTACTGTTACACCAAGAAGGCACGCAGAAAGGAGGGATAAAATAGCTTATAAACTAAAATCAATAAATATAAGTTTCTCCAATTGATTGAATGTAACAATTTTTTCCGTTTCTTTTCTTATCATTTCTACATACCAAAATTATTTGTGCAAAATTTAAAAATATTTGTTTCATATGTTTTGCTCAAAAACATATTTTTTATCAGTTCAATGGGGATATTTTTTAAGATGAAACTAAAGCAACTGCAATATGTAACTCTTCAGCTGTCAATAAATATTTTCTTTCATGCAGTAATTATCATGGCAAAATCAAAATTCAGAATCCAAGTTGTCTGTAATTTTCGCAGCTTTAGAATGGAATTCATAATCACGCAAACACACCGCAAACTTTGGCTTTTCTCCAATTTACCTTCATTTGTTCAATATTCCGATGATACCGTAGTTAACAGGATATTTTATCGTCTACCCATAGCTAAAACAGATGAAAGAAATAGAATATCGCTTGCAAAAATGGTGCTTTCATACAAATGCTAGAATTGATTAACGATACCTTCAAAAAAGAACAAAACTAGACTTGTCAAGATTTATACTGCAGATTCGGCATATTTCTGTGCATAATGACAATAATTATCGCGATTGGGTATTCTCTCAGAAAAATTAAAATAAGTTTTTGAAATGGTTACTTCAGTTTAAGCAAAGCTTTGAAGTTGATAAAAATTAAAAGACAGTATGACACAACCACATGAATCTGCTAAAAGAAAAAGACAAAAAATAAAAAAAAAATAAAAAAAATCTGAAAACCTTTAGCTTTTATATTAGGTCCGGACTTTTTTTAACATTTTATGTGTTACCTTAATTTATTAAATATCATGTTCTTCGCACTTAAACCATAAAATTAAGTTCAAGAACAATATCAAAAAATATTTGAAAGATTATATCTTTAGAATTTCTGATACGCAGTCTCGCGCGCTGGAGATAATTTTTTTTTTTCATTTCTGTACAGTGTTGCCATTGCTCTCTTTGAAATCGCCGAGTTTGTTAATTAAAAATGCGTTAAAGTTTTATAAAATATGAACTAGATAATAAAATAAATTCCACATTCCAAACTTGGGCTTCAGATGCCCATATTCGACTGGAAGACTAAGTATTCAATATTTGATGTTTCTAGATGCGATCTCGCAGTGCGAGAAACATACATACATTCATGCATAGTCTTCATTATTTAATATCTTTAAATATAATGCAGGGCTCTAATATTTGGTGGCAACAGTTTGAAAAGTGAAATTTCGTTTATAGCCACAAACGCCACAAAATGTCAAAACTAAATTAATGGGCTAATAATGGTTCAGACGTTTTGAAGTGCTTAACTAATACAAAGCTATATTATGAGAGTATAGTCATTATACAAAGATTCACTATAACACAGAGGGTAAAGGAATCAAAATTGTTACCGAACTGAAAAGAATGTTCAGTTGCTCCATTTATCCCGATAATACGTACCGGGTTCAGTTTAGATCAAAAGGGCTATCTAAATTAGGTTTTCGCGCTTTTCCTCATATTTTAAGAAAATCAAAGACAGTTCCTTTTTAAATCTCATTCTTAAGGCAGATAATTTTAGCTTGCTATGATCAGTTAATCAACTAATTAGGAATAGATATTGGTTATTTTACATATGGTCGAGAGTTAAGGGCTCCAGTAAGATATTTTATTTCTTTATTTTTCGTAAAAGTATTGATAATTATGATCGTATCAATTGTGAACGAATTTTGCTGGTTTATAATAGTAGCATGAACTTCCCATAACTTAATTCTTCACCAGATGATTTTTTACATCTAAATGCATCTGTGACTGTACATATTAAAAAAAAGTCATTGCTTTTGAAGAACGAGCTTTTTCATCACTTTTTACTTTTTTATTGCATTATTAGAAAATTAAGGAAACCAATTATATTAGATGATAAAAATTAGGTAAAATATTTAAATTGCTGAATTTAAATGAATGTATAAATTGATTTCATAACAGTATTAGATTAATTTAGTGAAAAAAAGTGAATTTAAATTACATTCTGAATTTCCAAGATTAATTACTTATACTCCATTACGTTTATAGCTGTGATTTACAAATTTATAAAATTTGCCAGTTAAAGTAATTCAATTTTAACAAATAAGCTTCTCAATTATGCAAAGGAACTTAAGCGCTTTTCGGATTCGTCTGCTATATTACTGACATCTGTGTCATGTTTGAGAAATGAAAATCCCTCATTAATGGATAATAACAGAAAACAAAGGGCCTGCGAAATGTTGCCATTTCATTCCAATAAACCATTATTGTTTCCATCCCTATATCAGTCACATAATAGAAAAAGTTATAAAAGGGCATGCCAATCAAAAACTTTCTTTCTTAATAATCTGAGCTTTAAAATCACATATATTTAAAAAATAACGAAATTTATACAGGTAATCTAGTATTTCCGGTATCTCTTGTATATTTGTTATATTTTTAGCAGAAACTAAAACATACCGACTATTTTTAACCTTAATTGCTTATTAAGATAGCTTTAAAAGCAGTAAGAAAAGGAAAGAATATTAAAATAAACGACAGAAGCCTTGTTTCCTGAATGTATTGGTTACTACCGCAAGAAGAACATTTCATAACTATTTACAACTATAATTTTTTTTCTAAGTTAGAAACCAATGATTATATGAAATATATTAATGTATTGTCGCTTGTTTTTACAAATATTTCCAGTCCTTAATTTCTGTTTCTTATTAAAAGTCTTATAAGCGATTTTCTTCTTTCAGCATGCCTTCGTAGGACGGTAGCACACTCGGCGAGTATTTGAAAGGTCCAGGGTTCGAATTCTGGTAAGGGCACTACACATTTTTCACGTCTCCTGCTTCAAAATAATCTAGTAACAGTCTCCCAGGCGCTGTAAGAGTAGTTAATTTTGTTACAACCAATTTTTTTAAGTGATGAAAAATTACTGAAACTTTAAGAAATATACAAATTATTAACAGTTATTAAGTCAAAAATTAAAAGAGATCCATTGACATACACAATTACAAACAAATACTTTATTACAATAACAAAATATATCTGATTAACTCTTTTGAATAATAAATTATAAAATGCTCATTTATGTGACGCTAATGTCGTTGTTATTCTTGTCTTTTCGATGAATTTCATGGAAGAATGGTTGCCAGAGCCGCAAGGAAGTTGGACTGCGGCCTCCCAATTTTGAGGGAAGTGCCCGGGGGAGGGGTCCAAGGGTCTCTCTCCTACCACCTAATCACACTAGAGAACTTTCAGCTCGCAATGTATTTAGAGTGCCCACATGTCGCAAAGACACTATACATTTACAAACATCCATGCCTTCTGCAGGACTCGAACTCAGGCCCTTCGGTACCGCAGTAGACTTCCCTAACCACTGTACCGTCTTGGCGGCCGTTAATGCCGTAGTACAACATTTTATTTCTAATTTGTTTCCTACAATGTTATTTTAAATGTCATCGTTTTCGAATCACTAACGACTATACCGTCTGGGCCAAGTCCTAACCACTATACCACCTGGGCGATCGTTAACGCCGTAGCACAACATTTTATTTCTGATTTAATTTCTGCAATGTTATTTTAAACGTCATCGTTTTCGTTATGTCTGAATGCTGCTTTGTGTTTGCTACGAGAATTACAATAACATTTTTACTTCGAAGTGCTTTTAACTTCAAGCAATTTTCACTCAAATCTTCAATTGTGATAAGTGGCAGTTATTTATTCCTCAGAACAGCTTATTTAACGTAAAGCATGAAAACGTAACTTAACGCCTAATTTAGTTCACTATTTTGGCGAACATTTCAAGAAAAGGTATAGTAATTTCTCTTTTAACAAGCGTAAAGAAGATTTTGCTTTCATGAATTTTTATTCATCAGATATCAAGTAAAAATTAGGTTTTACTTTTCGGAACTCTCTCCACCAGATATTAAAGGCTGAAGAACATCTCAATCAGTAAATAAGATTTTAACCACTTTCACACTATTCTTTAATTAACTACATTTGAATTTTTTCAAATTTCAGGTTATTTCTTTTATTTCTCTTTCAGCAAAGGTCTGCTCTATCTACAGTGTGGAAGTTGTTTTCTTAAAATTCTGCACATTAATTTAAAAAAAATCTAATCTTATGTCTAGAAAAAATATTGAAGAAAATAATGACCTTTTTCTTTCAGGCCTACTTATACAAGATAATAAAATTATTAAAATTCCACTCTGATAAGATATCAACTTCTAGATGCGAAACTAAAGTGTTTTATCTCGCTCGCAAATTTAAGGAAAGAAGTACCACGAGGAAAAATATATGTTTACTCGATAAGCTGCTCTCATTATTTATTTCATGTATTGATCTACCAATATTCTTCCGATTACGGAGATATAATATCTCGTCATTTGTTACAGTAACAACATCATATTAATGGAAATCCTAAGATCGGCGTAATTTCTCTCGCCGGAATGGGTATTAAATAAATGATAACCTACTGGTACTTTGCTAACATTATGTACAAAAGCTTGCAAAGGAACAATAAAGATACGTGATACTGGCTATTAAGGTAACGACAGTTCATTTTTCTTGTGTTAACTCAACGTGACTAGCTACCGAATTTGGGTCTATAATAAATGAGATAAAGAGTTATTACCATTACTTTGATAAGTATATTGATTCCGATATTAGTTCTGCTCACGAAAATGTGATACCGAGCAAAAACATGTTATTTTTAATTTAATTGCTGAATAGTAGGTCCGTAATATGGCGTAACAAAAAATATGAATGCTACTAGCAATCGTTCATGGAGTGCTGCCTTGTTGTAACACCATAATAATGGAATCAAAACCGTATTATTACGACTATGCTGGAATCAAATATACTCCTATCATAAGTTCGAATCTTTGAATAGTAGAATAAGTATTACATCATTTATGCATTTGAACTTCAAAAAGCAAATCAGTTTTGTGCTTTTCAGTATAAAAGTAATGCAAGTAAAATGAAACAAACAAAAGAGAAAGTTACTGAATATTTACACAAAACTACGCGTAAATCAAAATCACATTATAATACATTTAAATACGCACTTATTTATTAAACATGCCTGTAATGTTTGTGTGCACATTTTTCTAAATCTTGTTTCAAAACTACTTCCAAAAATGTAAGCTTCTGTTGGAAGTATTGTCATTTTGAAGCCAAAACTTTGGTCACATGTTATTCTGTGGTTTTTATGAAATCCATATTTTGACTATGAACTTACTGAATCACTGAAGCGGAAATGTCCCTAGCATGATTCTGTAAGAAAACTTGCTTTTAAATCTTTCTATGAACGATTCAAATTCTGGAAATTATGAAACCACTAAAAAAAAAACAATTTACTGTGTTATGCAGTTGATGTGATTTTTTTATGCGAAGCTCAAACCAGATTCTTTACAAATTAATCAGTTTTTTTCCTCAAAGCAACAAATATATCTGCATTTTCTTGGTTATTATTAGCTACGCAGATGTTGAGTAATAAATTTGCAACTAAAAATAAGGCTTTTAAAATGAAAATGACTATTATTGGCTAATTTATCAACTGCATCTTCAAATTTTCTTGAAGTTATTACTGGATTTACGGAATTACGGGATTTTTATTTAACTAACTTGTAATTACAAATGCGAGATATTAAAATAACTAGGAAATGCATATGCGAAATAATTAAATTCTAATTCTAAATATAAGATATATTTAACTTTAAGTCGCTTATGGTGAAAAGTAATTAAAATAATTTGTATTCACATGACGATGGATAAATAAGATTTTATGATTTGTTTAGAAAAATTACATAATATTCTTAAATTTTCAAGCTTTAATAAAAATTTGTACAACTAAATACAATTTTTCATTAGAGAATTACAGATCAAATGATACATTTTATCAAAATGCATTTAGCTTTATAATAAGTATTGAAATTGTTTGAAATTCATTTTAAAAATTCCTTTGTAACTCGTTAAAACAAAATATTTTTAATAAGGAAATCCCAAAATGATATTTAAGTTTCATATAATGAATCATAGAACAAAAACGAAACAGTAAACCTTAAACAGACTCTAAATTCTTTTTTTTCTCGACTGTTTTAAAATGAATGCGTTTTATCTGAGGGAAAAAAAAACGATTAGCGCTACAATTTGAAGAAGGAAACACAATTTCCTTTAATGAAACACACTTTGGAATCGTCGAACGGTTCGTTGAAATGATAAGGTACTCATTAATTCAGAGTTTAAACGTAATTATTCAGGTACAGCTGACGCAGAACTCATGAATATTCACGGCTATCTCGTATACACTCGTATACAAAGAAGGAAGAGAAAAAAAATCAACCGCTAATTTGTGGGGGATTCCTTTTATCACACCAGTATTTGTTAATATATTTTTCCTCTTTTACATATGTAATTTTTTTAATTTTTTAAATCTGCGCATTATTCTCTAAAATGAACGTTAAATGTTTTGTCTTTTTTCATTTTAACGCTGTATTTCTTTCCTGAAAGACAAAAAGAAACGTGATACATTTGTCATTAAAATGTTTCTGCTTGTAAAGCTAATGATAAAGGCTTAACATACTAACATTTCATAAACTATTATGTTTGTGTAGGGTATTTTAAAGCAAATTGCAAATCAGGTGTTAAGGTCATGCGGAAATAAAGAAGAAATTTAATTAATAACAGCAAAATGTTAATATATTAGACACAGAAATAATTTTTCTTTCATAATGATAATATTATTTCCTTTAAAATGAAACAAAAATTTTTAAAAAAATCTGAAATTTTTCAGATTTTAAATTACGTCCAAACGTTTTTTAACGTTTTGAGTGTTACCTTTATTTATTAAATATCATGTTCTTTGCACTTAAACCATAAAATTCAGTTCAAGAGCAATATCGCAAAATAATGTTAAAGTAAGCATATCTTTAGAATTTCCGATTACACAGTCTCGCGAGCTGGAGATAAAAGTATTTTTTTTCTATATAACGTTGCCATTTCTCGCTTTTAAAGCATTGAGTTTGTAAATCAAAAATTCGTTAAAGTTTTACAAAATATAAAATCTATAATAAAACAAATTCCAAATTTGGGATTTCAGATGCCCATATTCGCAGTAGGATTTCGTCATTCAAAATTCGATGGCTCTATGTACCATTGTTTTATCACAATGCGAGAAATAGACAATCATTTATGCAGATTTTTCATTATTTAATTTCTTCAAATATAATGCAGGACTCTAACATTTTGTGGCAACAGTTTGAAAAGTGAACCGACGTTTATGAGTCCGACGCAAAATGCCAAAACGAAAGCAATAGTCCTTCGGGACTGAAATCCCTTTGGACTAAAAAAATATATATAATTTAAAATTTAAAAACGTACTTTAAAAAGCACTTTGTTAAAAATTGTTTAGCAGAACAAACGTAATCACCTATTTCAGTATTTTAATACACATGCTAGCTTCTGTAGAATAAAAACGTAAAATGAAACATAACAGAGTACTGTACTTCGCATCTCTCTTTCACAAAAGCATAATTCAAAATTTTCCAACTAAATTTGCTAAACTTTTAATCTTTAACTAAATTTGCTAAACTCTTAATACGTTGCACTAATTTAAATAAATATTACTTTACTAAATAGTTAGTTTAAGGATATCAGTTTGTAGAGTCATTAGGGTGTTTTGATGCCGGAGACGTGAAAAAATGAGCTGTGCCCTCGCTGGTACTCGAACCTAGAACTCTCGAGTGTGCTGCTGTTACACCACGAAGGCGTGCAGAAAGGAAGGAGAAAATACCTAGTTATTTGTATTTATCTAGTACCCTGAGGGTGAAGCAATAGTTACCATATATGTGAATGAAATAAGTATAATCATGGGAATTGTTAACATGAAGTTTGTTCCAAGAAATCATTAGAAAAAAAGGTTGAATGAACTAAGTATCATCATGGCATGAGGTTTTGTCCCAAGAAGTTTCTAAGTTTAAGAGAAGTTTCTAAGGTACAAACCATTTGAAATGCAATGAATGGAAATGAAAAGGATTTATTGATGGAGAAGAATGATTGTCCATCACAACAGAAAAAAAGAAATGAAACAGATAGTTTGTCGTACGATTAGTGATCGGGAAGCGAGAACTACTGTCTTGTATTTGTGCAGTGCATATTTGTGCACGTTTGTAGCAGAACAAAAATAAAATCACACTTACATAAAATCCCTTTCAAATTAATTATTAAAAATTGTTGCTTTGAGAAAACAGTTTAAAGCTACGTAGTTTTATATATGTGAGAATTTTGAATTTGGTGTAAATTTAAAAAAAAATTAACTGCAGTATTTTTATATGTCTTTTTTACACATAGTTATAACATCCAAAAATTGTCGAAAGCTTTTTATAGGTGAGCTAGCGGAATTTATTCAGCTTAAGAACTGAGTAATTTGCGCAATTATAATTTTTCTTTAGAAGTTTTAAATATGAATATAATACAATCATAGAAGGTAAATTTTGCTTGCTAAGTATGTGATAGAAAAGTTTACAACGTGTGTATAAAGTATCGGGAAATTACAATGAGTAATTAGTAGAAACAGGAGGCGGCTAAGTGCCCGTCAATGAGGGGGGGGGAAAACTCGGAATGTATTTCTTAAACTATTCTCTGGCCTTGAAATCCCCTAATGGCCAAATAGATAAAGCTAATGATTCCTTACAGATTTTATTTCCGAATATTGCACGTGCTACATAATATTTTTGTTCGTTTCCTGTTAAGCTTCTCGAACGGAAATACATTTATCTAGGAAATAATCAACGAAAGTGTCCGCCTCGTGGAAGATAATCGTAGAGTACTTTGCCATAATAAATAACCTAACTCGTCTATGAATTTCTAAAGAATTTTAAAAAAATCATAAGTTGGATGTGCAAAATTTTTTTTGAAAGTAGCAGTTTCATTTATTTTAAGTCCTTTTGTCTAAAATAGGCTATTTTGAAATAATCAGTTTCGTTTAGAATAAAAACAAGAAAGTTAGCATTCATCCTAACACTGAAAGAGGCTTAAGTACAATACTCATCTCGGACAAAAATTTTAAGAAAGACGCTATCATCATGGAAATAACTCTGAAGTAACTGTTAAACTTATAAGGTATTTCTCCCCTCTTCTTGGCGTGCCTTCGTGGTGTGACGGTCCGCACGCTGGGTGCGTATTCCAGAGGTCCATGGTTCGATTCCTGGCGAAGGCATTGCATATTTTTCATCTTTCCTGCTTCCAAAATATCTAATATTTCTATAAGTGGCGCCCGACCTAAAAAGGGTAATCCATGATGAATCTCCACAACCAGGATTTGGCGATTGGGTCACTAGAAACCCCAATCACCTTTTAAAAGGGGAAGTATATAAGGTATTTCTTCCACCTTCTTGGCGTACCTTCGTGGTGTGGTGGTCTGCACGCTGGGCGCGTGTTCCAGAGGTCCGTGGTTCGATTCCCAGGGAAGGCGTTGCATATTTTTCATCTTTCCTGCTTCTAAAATACCTAATGTATCTACAAACTACATTAAGAAGTCACACTTGCAAGATTTTGTGCATCAAATATTTATTATCTTATCTTATTTAACTTTCGTAATTCCTTCGAGCCCGTAAAGTTGGTTCTTAAACATATCTTCTTTAGAAAATTTATATAGAGAGCAAATAAAATTCATGCTATCAGCATTAATTTCGAACTTCTTGTTTCGAACTTTATCATTATTATCAAATGATTTTTTATTGACTTTAGATTGAATGTGTAGTAAAGTTCAGTTAGTTTTAAATTTTTCTCTCAGCAAAATTTCATTCGATAACATGTATTCAATTGTCGGTGCCACACAAAAATCACTTTAAAATGTGCTTCAAAATTTTATAATCTTCATAGTTATATTAAATACTTTTCACGATACAATTTAACAAGACAATTTCTTTTTTTCTAGCTCATTTTGTATTCGATTCTGCCTTTATTATCGGATAGTCATCTCGTAGAATTGGAGCCAATTTATAAAATTTGAATGCATAAACTTGTGTACTCATTAGGTTTATCGGTGAAGAAGATGTGAAAAATACGTACTTTGGATTCTAACACCGGACCTCCCGACTGCAAACCGGACGAACTATCCAGTTAAGCTAAGAAGGCTCGCGGAAAGAAAGGAGAAAATATCTTGTATACTCCACCTTTTAAAAGACGACTGGGGAGCAGAGGACCCAGTTGTCAAATCCTGGAACGCGGGAAGGAGGGATGAAAATACTTTATAAACTTTATAAAATGTGGAGTGATTTCTTTGCGTTTCCTGGAAGGCGCAATTTTACTCATTAGAACAGAAATTTACAAATCAGTTAATGTGCTCACTGATTTGTTATATTATATATTTTTATTTTATTTCGAAATATTTTTCTAGTATGTAGCAATTAAAAAAACAAAAATAATTTTTAACCTTCTGTTAACAAGTAAGCAAAGTTTTGACTCTAAATTTGTTTTCATATACAACGGAAATACATATGAACTTAACCATCACAATGTTAATTCATAAATAATGCTAATATAGAGAAAAACGAAAACTGAAGAAATTGATTTATCATGATATTGTTAGCTGTAAATTTGCAACTTACAACATGGTATTCATTTTATAAAACATACATAAATACTTTCACTTTTCCGTTTTAAAAAATTATCACTTTTAATTCATAGTAGGTAATTCCTTATCAGAGACGTTTCAATAAGTGATAAAATACAGTGACATAATTGCTGTTAATATTGAATATATTTTTAAGCATGAAGCGTTTGCCTTCAGGTTTCCTAGAACAGCTTAAGGTAGTTTATAAATCCTTGTACTTAATGACGTTAAAGGAACTGTTAACTTTGAGCCTTTTTAAGCTGACACTTTGTTAATAGTAATCTAACGTCAAGTCATATTCTGTGTATTATATGATGTGATTATATTTTAAAATGATGTTCTGCAGGTCTCAATACAATGAAGGATTTGTTTTCAATTACTATTAAAATTTAGGAAGTACTTTATAGGGTAGAAGCATTTACGATAGATTGCATCAAAAAGGAAAACTAAATACATTTTTGGATATTTTCGTTTTCTAAAATTAGTGTATAATTCCTTTACATTTAAGAGTTCTTTTATTACGGTGTGTGTGTGTGTGATGATGGCAAAGCCTCGAGGGCTATCTGCTTAAGAGGAGGGATGCCTTTCGTGGAGGACTTTCTAGGGGAAACTGGCTCGTATACACGTTACACATGGGGAAAGCCACGAAAGCGCCCATGCAGCCAGCCCGTTCGCGGGATTCGAACCTCGGACCGAACTACCAGTGTTCAGCGACTTTACCGCTCGGCCGCTGGTGGGCCCCCTTTTATTATGGAAAACTTCAAACTTCAGAACGCTTTCATGGAAAGTTGCAATTCAAGCGTATATTTCCTGTAAATTCTGAAAATGAGAGGGAAACAATACGTTCATATGATGTAATTGAAGCTGAAAGTAGCTCTGATATATTGCAGTAACAAACGCAATATTTTAAATACCATATTGATCTAGAAAACGCTTGCAAATTACATTAATTTGTCTTCTATTCTGCATAAATACATATGCACTATGCACTTTGAAATAGAAAGAAAGGTATGATTGGTGTGAATAGTTAACAGTTAAGATTACTACATTTGTAAGAAACTTTAAGAAAATAAAAAACGACGACTTTAAGTGGATAAATGAGTACTGCATTATAAAATACTAAGTTTATGACAACTGAACAAATGGTAGAATTTTATTTTAAGGTACATATGTTTTTCAAACGCATTTTCCTGTTTTATTAAATTCTTTTCAAGATCATTTTGTTACAGTCAAATATGCATCACTTATAATATGTGTTTCCTCAACAATGGACAAGTTATTTTTTTAAAGAAAGGAATAACAGATTGCTTTTGTATTTGGTTATGGAATCGACTGATAACATGGATGTTCGTAGTTTTACCTTACGCAAAGGAAAAAAAAAGCCAATTTTCTTTAAAATGCCCTCAACATAATTACTTCTTCTCTTAGCAGAGAGCTCTTTTGTACGCTTAGCGTAAATTAGTCAGTCCTAAAAAGAATCCTAATTTCATGTTCCTTACTTTATGTACTACTTTCATGTACTTCTTGTCATCTAAAACCAAGCTTTAATTATTATTTATGTAAATTATGCAAAAAATTATATAGTATTTCGAAGTTCAGCGCAGGTACAGTTCAGCCAAAAAAAAAATAAAATAAAAAAAAAATAAAATAAATAGTTAACTACATTAGACATGTTACTTATGGATATTATGCGATATCCTATTCTTCGTTTACGGCAAATAAAGTAAGTATTATGACCTGATGAAACAGAAAATGTGCAAATTGTCATATTTGCTAGCATCGAAGCTGACAATTTAATTTTTTGGCATTATTTTCGGATCTAACATCTTTTTTTTTTTTTTTTTTTTTTTCCTTTCAAGATGCGATTTTTGTTTTAGTTAAGATTTATTATTCGTATGTAGTTGTTAAATTCAAAATGCAATTAAAACTATGTAAATTTATGCGATTTATGGTTAGACGGGAAGAAAAATAACTTGAACAAACAATGGAAAGCCATTTGTCGGCTTAGAACATAAAATCCGAACCTCTAAAAATGGGCTGAAAAAATGCAGTATTTTGCTTAGAGCTTTAAAGGCCAAGGATTAATCCTTATCGTAAGGCTTAGAAGCTTTTTTTCGTCCCTGTGGAATTATTACTTTCTCTGCTTAATGTTGGGAAAAGTAATCGAAGGAATTGCCCGAATGTATTCTGTAGGCGATCTTCCTAAATGATCCGTGACAAGGCAAGGCCTCTGTCAATCTGTTTGATTTCTTAAGTGGCCCCAAATTCGCAGAAGCATCGCGTGAATTATGGAGCCTCAAGAAATCGCACGAAATGTTTGCTTGATTTGGAAATATTTCTGAACAACTCGAAGATCTAGGTGATTCCCCACAGTATTCAAGTGCTCTCGAGTTTTCTTAAGGAAACAGAAAGTAACTGAATAGCACCGACGGTATGGATTTAGACTATTTCAGTATAGACAGAGTCTCTACTAAGTATATCTTTGAGATTATTTCTGGATCATTGACAAATAAATTACACTACAAGCAGTAATAGAGATAATTTTAACTTAAGTACTCATGTGGAATACGAACCTAGCCTTTTTGTTTTCACTGCTCGTTTAGTAAAATCGCCTATAACAAAAGATTTGAAAGAGTTAAGTACGTTATTCAATTGCTACCGAACTCTAAGATCAATTCACATAATTTCTGGCACATTGAATATTTCTTAATGGGAATACTCGTATTTTTGAACGGTGCATGATACTTTTTCCTCTACTATATTAACAATATTTGATAGATTAAATTTCTATACTTAAAAATGATAATAGTTACTTTATTATCGATTTCTATACTATAAAGTAATTCATAATATTAGATTCGTATTTGTTCTTTAAAGTCTAGGCATTCATACTCTTGACTTTCAGATTCTTGAGCTCCAAAAATTTCAACATTCACATTTAAAAGAAATTACTCTTTGTATTTTAAATTTATAATTCAAATAGTTCACACTACTGTATTTACATTTTTAGCACGTAAGCGGCTATTACGTTCGAAACCCTTCTTTATTCATATTATCGCTTTTGTGTTTGAATCACTCATCAGATTGTTGCCACCAAATGTTACAGCATTGTATTTTTTTTAAAAAAAAGCAAAACTTAAAGGGTTCACATTTTTAACATTACATTAGAAGATTATTATGCTTTCTCTGAGCATCGCTGGTTACCACTCTGTACGTCGACTCGCTTCTGCTAACAATTTTTTTCGTCGTTTTTGCTTTATTGTTAAGCATCGCTTTTTTTCACACTTACGTCACATAAAATTCAACAGCAAGATGGCAAAATATTTAAAAAATAGAATACATTTAAAATTTATGGTAGAGTGTTATGGCTTACAATACAATTTCGTTTTTAATACCGGCTGCATTATTACTTTGAAAACTAGCCGCTCGAGCGTCAGCCGCATGAAAGAGTTACCATACCGAATAAAAGTATATAATAATTCTAATGAGTACAGCTAAAGCCGTTTCATATAAATGTTTAATATTTCTAATTATATATCTCACGATTTAAATGTACTTTTATTTAAATTAATCAGGTTATAATTTTGAAGAAATATTAAGAACTGCGTTTATTGCTTTCCAATCACTTGCTTTTCTACTTATATTAAATACGGGTTGGTATTAGAACTAAAAATTCTGTGGCTGGAGGAACCGTCGTTTTTTCGCAATGTGAGTAACATGCACTGCTGGCCATTAAAATTGCAGCACCAGAAAGGAATGATCTGACATGAAAGGAAGAAGAGGTTGGGATATGCAAATGATTAGTATTTTAGCCCATTTAAACGATGCAAGAGGGAGAAACGACATCTGAAGATCTGCATAAAAGAAAAGTTGTGCTGTGGATTTCTCATTGGGGAAGCGCCTTGTAATGTAGGAATTTGCTCAGAATATCGTTTTATATCTCGAATAATAAGAAGAAATGCTTACCAGCAAGTGTTGGAATGAGATAGAGGCAGGATAGTTGCCTATCGAGAGGTGGATTATCGCTCCGCTATATCGCCTGTCGCACTGGTCAACATCCAACCACTGTCATGCGAACATGGACTCAATGATTTTCTGAGGGCCATATTGAAAGGCATGCAGGATCTCAAAGCCCTCCTATGACAAACGCCCGCGGGGACAGACATATCGTGAAGTCAACCCTGCGAAACCGTACAATCACATCACGGGCCATTAATCAGGAAATCGGCGTGTTTGCAGCACGCCCAGTAGCCGCTCGTACGGTGCGTCGACGTTTGCAGCCCTGTGGAGAATCAACACGATGACCATTACTTCGGCTTCCATTGACAATGCAGCATAGAGAGAAACAACGACTCTGGTGCGCCGAACGACGAGCTGGATACAGGAGTGGCACAACGTCGTCTTTGCAGACGAGTCCCTGGTTTTTGTGCAGTATTCTGATGGACATGTCTGGAGGCTCCGAAGAGACCGCACGTCGCCTGGTTGCATTCGATATCGGCATAGGGGTCCTGCACTGGTGTAATGGTTTGGGCAGCTATTGGGTGCACAACAGCCACACCTCTAGTTAGGATTGAAGGTAATTTGAACGCAGATCGGTATATTTCTGACATCTTACATCCAGTGATTGTGCCCTATATTCGTGGCTCGCCAAAAGCCATCTTTCAACAGGATAATGCAAGACCACACGTTGTACGTTATGTTTTGACCTTCCTAGATACACAGGTGATTTGAGTACTGCCCTCGCTTACACGGTCTTCAGAATCTTTCGCCCATTAAAAACATATGGAGATGCGTTTCTGAGAGGCTGGCCTGCCACCCCCACCCAGCTAATACGGTTGATGAAGTGTGGCATAGACTTGAAGCAGCATGGAATGAGTTGCCTGTTTCTGTCATTCAAGTCCAGTTCGACTCCATGCCTATCTAAGTAAGGCCCGTTTTAGATCTCAAGGGTGGCAGCTGTTTTTACAAATTTCGCACTCCTGTAAACCCCCAAAATTCTTACAAATTTAATCATTTTATCTTCATGCCCTACCGTTTACGTACAATAAATATCTTTTTTTGCATTTGCTTTCCTTCATGGCGTTGCAATTTTAATGGACAGCAGTGTACATACATGCATACATATTTTCATTACTTAATATTTTTAAAAATAATTCATGGAGAAAAAATTTGGTGGCAACAATTTGAAAAGTAATTCTGATAGAGAAGTGTTACCGACAAAAGATGCGTTTCGAGACTAATAGCAACTCTAATGCTAATAATAAAGAATCTGTATGTATGCATGCATGCATTTTTCCGACGCCGTGGAAAAATGATAGCACCTAGAGCAATTTTAATACACGTAATCCTCCATGCGGCCATAATCATATTGAAGTCCGAATTTCGAAATTCGTTTTGATTTAATTCATAAAGTGTACAAATTTAAATAGTTTTTAACATGCTCAGTGATTTAAACGCGAAAGGTGGCAACACTGTTCGAAATGAAACATTACGAAGGTTACAATAGATGAAGTAAGCATGAAGTGGAGCAAAAATGTCAGCAGCACAAAAATGTCAGCAGCACCTATCATGGCCGCGAGTAAGACTAGAAATCATATTGTTGAATAATACTACACAGAATTTGAGAGCAAATATCAACACCCACACGCTCAGAAAAGTGTTTTTAGGCATACTTTGCATAAAATACCATTCAAAATTCTAGTGATATTCCATATTTTATAATGTATACATTTGTGCTATACTTACCATTTACACATGTTCAGGTAGATTTTATTAAATTTGAAAGAGTTATTTGCAATCCTTGTGACTTTCCTATAAGCTAAGAAGAAAAGTATTTACGTTAAGTATTAAAATTAGAACCGAAGACTTATAAAATTTCAATGATGAATAGTTAACATCCAGACAACGCTGATTATAATCTAAACAAAACCAACAGGAAGGTCGCCTATGGCAGCGATAAGCCATGACGTCGTACCGTGACTTTTAATTCCTTGAGTTTCATTGCACGGAACATACGGAGAAGGTTGACTCCATTTATTCAAACCTCCACGATTTCTATTTCCGCGCGAGATTATTGCCATTCGGTAAAATATAAGGTATTTATCAGTCAGTTTTAATCCACAGTTTGCAGCACGCATTTTTATTTTAAAGCAATAATTTGTCACTAACTCAAATTACTCAATAGAATACTCAAATACATTATCTCCGGTCACCAAATTTCAGTAAAACGTAAACGGCCTTTCAGTAAAACGTAAAATATTTAATTTTCAAATTTAATCCTTCTATTATTGAGTAGTAAACTAAGTGACTGAAACGTAACATACGCAGTACTTAAAATAACTTTTTCTACGCTTTTTAATCAGATTAATTTAAGTAAAAATGCATTTAAATCATAAGATTATTAAATATTTTTATGAAATGATACTAGGTAGATACATTAAAATCATTATAGACATTTTTGTTTTCTATGATAATATTTTAAGACCGCCTAAAAATAGTTAAGAAGAAAAGGTTATTAACTTTTGTAGTACAGTCGCTAGGTCAATCATACTCAGTAATTTCTATACCGAATAAAATTTTGAACTGCGCATGTAAAATTATTTCAGAAATAAAAACAAATGCTCTGCAGATTTCAGACTAGTATGCTAAAAGTTAATTTTTTGAGAAATCATTAAACTCTATTTAAGTAATTAAAAATTCAGATTTTATTACTTCTAACACTCAAATCATCAAGTGATCTAGCGTGGGACAAAGCAGGATATGCTCCAACCGGCAGTGAATGCTTTGGGATTAAAATACAGAAGCTTTTTTTTCCCTAAACGTGTTATAGAGCATTTAAGTTCTTAAAATCAAACACTGATTCATAGTTGAATTATTAGTTTAAATTAATTATTTAGCTACAAAATAAATACAAGTACCAGTTTGAATTAATAACGACAATTACGTCAATTTATTCATTTATTCGCCTTTCTCTTTTACTTTGTGCTTTTTATATCTTTTAAAATATTTTCATATGTTACGATAATATTGTTTTCAATAATTCTTCCAGAAATTAAACCTCTGAAATGCAAATTCAACAGCAATTTTTAAAGCTATAATTTAACAGTGAAAAGTTAAATAATCAAGGTTATATCTATCTATACCTCACTTTAAACAAATTCACAAAATTCCAAATTAAATGTAGAAAAGTTATTTCTTTGCCTTTATAATGACATCGAAGTTAATTTCACTTCAGGAAAATAATTAAATTGGGTCTGCTTTACCTGATTAAAATTCTTTACATCCAGGAAAAATAAAATATGATTGTCAACAAATGGAATAAATGCTGCGTAAATTTTGAATAGAATCTTTATGCTAATTTTTCGGCAAAACTCTGCATTAATATTTCTCACTCTTTTCGGGCAATTTACTAAATTGTGTAGTTCTTGTTATATCGTGGATCAATGTTTGTTTTGAAAATGAAAGTCTTATCGTAAAATAAAGTAAACAGAGATTGTTTTAAATACTATGAACAGCTATAAATCCTACGTAATTATTGCGCACGTATTGTTTTAGCCTTCTTAACGCTAGAGACAGTACGTGTGCGGTATACAAGTTTACGTGTTAGCGCCTCCGAATTTTTTCATTAGAAAATAATAAGCTAATGGGATAGTTATTTATGACAATAATGTTCGCGATGTTTACTAGAAAAGATGTTTTTTAAAGTAATGGAATGTATTTAATATATATATATTAAATACATTCCATTACTTTAAATATAAATCTTTGTGTGTATAAATATATATTTATATATATATACACACAACACTGTGTGCATTGGTGTATATAAGGTGTACCACAGAAGCTCTGGATTTAATATGTCTCCCAAAATACTTTATAGAAAATGTAAAATATTTTTACATACTTAAAACAGACAAATGCTCTGATTTAAAACTGTGAAGTTTCATTTGACCTGGTAACACTGTCATTTTATCACTGTCAAAATATTACATCATGATTGCTTCTTGGTTGCAGCTTTGTCGACATGGCGCATTACGAAAAGGAACTGCAAGTTTCGATTTCGAAAACTCATTAGAAGAATGAAATAACATCCAATGGAATAACAGTTTTTAGATTAATAAAGAAATTTCAGGACCCAGGTTCGACAGCAGACATTAAAAATTCAATAGCTATTCAACAGAGATGCTATCGAATGTCCCTTAAAATACGAACTTTGCCTTATAATCATTTTACAGTAGCTACGAAGTAACTTAAAAAGGAAATTCTAAATGTCATTATCCACCCTCAATAGATAGATATATAAAAAGTGATTACGAATTCCATCGAATCAGTGTGATGTTGCAGAGCAAGTCGTGGAGGACATATCCCGGATCTTAAATCGGAGCATTTATCTGTTGTAAATGTATAAAAATATTTTACATGACTCATTATAATAAAAAATTTCAAAATGTTAAATTTTTCTGGGCTCAATACGTAAAGATAATTTTAATGAAAAACGTGTTTTTAGTCGAATAAGACTTTATAAGGAATTTTGTTACAATTAAAGTCGCCTTAGATATAGGTTATGAAATTTCAGCATATTCAAATATTACTTAAGTTAGATATGAATTTTGAGGTTTCAAATCTGAATTCATAAAAAGTAGCTTCTAGGCTAGAAAAAATTAAACTCAGATGTACTAATTTTAAATTACAATTTGTAAAAATATTGAAATTCGAATTATTGTAATTAATATATTAGCTTCATTACGACATATAAATCAACGCTCTTTTCTTTGTGTGAAACTGATTTAAATCGCACAGTTTTGAAAATTATTTCAAGCCCATTTCCGTACAATATCTTATTTAAATTTTTTAAAGAAATTGTTGTGTTATAAAGAATAACTTCCCAACCAGAGATTTGTTCCTAAAAGGGCCGAATAAAAATAAAAATTTTGGATACTTTTACTAAAATGTGTTACATGATGAAAAGCCTCATATTTATAAAAATATCGTATTTGATTTATTTTTTTTAATTTGAAAAACTTGTTTTAAGACTATCAGTTTGAGAGATATTTAGTGCAGAAAAGGATATTTAGCCGTGCAGGAGACCTTTCAAATTAATATATCCACACACTGTAAACAAAATCGTGCCACGAAGTACTTGACTGAGCAGGGAAACCAATAGCGACTAACACCATTTACTTATCTCCTATGCTGGTCTTGCATTGTGATATCATGTCGCTGAATATGCAACACAGAGCTTGTTGAAATTGTTGTCTTCCACAGTTCAGCTTAACTTTGTTCACTTTACGATTATCCAAAATAAAAATTTTACTTTATTTATTCTACTAGACTTTACAACTAGTAAAGATTGTCGTTTCGCTTGTTGTATTATAAACAGATAGGAAAGTCTAAAATGCAAAAATATAGCATCGATGTGGAGAACAAAAACACCAGTGCACTGCAAGACATTAGGAAGGGAGAAGGCAAAGTTTTAGATTAATGCCAATGTAATTTTTCTCCCTCCTTAATCTTATTCCTAGTGTGTAACTATAAGTACATAGCTCTAAGTTACCTTCTAAAACTGACGAGTATCGTCTTTATATGCTCAAGATTAAAAATTAATTAGATTAGTGAAGTGAACAAGGAGATTTTAATACATTTAGTAATTTAGTTTCCAAAAATAACATCATGAAAAATTTTGTAAGTTTAAAAAAAAATAGTTCTTCTTGCCGCTAGTAAATAATTTGAATGCTTTAAGTTAAAAAGGCTATAAAACCTACCAAAAGATTCTGTATCTACGTGTATGATTCGTTTGTTTTCTGGAGTCAGAGTTATTTTTCCATCAAAAGAGGCTAATTATTACCCTACACATGGAACAGAAAACTTGAAAGAAAATGATTATAATCAGCAAAGTAATTTTCATACATCAAATAGTCTTCACAAAAGAATCTAGATAGGTTTTAATTGCCAGATATCATAATTCCTCATTCGTTTTATGGTTTAGCGAATAGAAATTTTCAACATTAAATGATTTCCGATTTATGTTAAACAGATCTGATAATCGGGATTTTAATTATCGCCATTCAAAAAAGAGACGTAAAACTTTTTATCTCAATGAAAGACAGAGAATATTAAATTAGAATGGGCTTTACTGTATAAAAGGCTCATCATACCGAGTAGCTATGGTGAGCAATGATGACTGAAACAATAATGAGTGGAACAATGATGAGTTGCGTCGAATGGTATCGACTGCAAAACGAACAGTTTACAAGAAAATTACATGATTTTTTATACAAGGTGTTTCAGAAAATCACTCACAAACGTACAGAAAATATAGAGTACACCTAAACGATTGAAAAACACATAGCAATGCATGGTCGGAACCGCTTTTCGGACGCGGTAGTGAAGACATAAAACAAAAGAAAGGAAGGACAAGAACAGGGTGAGAATATATGTTTATTACGTTTAGTGCAGTGGAAATAAAAAAATAAGAACAAAAACAGACAATCGGCATCAAAGAATGTGTTCGACATTATGTTCGAAACGTATCTTCAACATGTATCTGCAGGGAAAGCCTGGCGCATTGCCCAACAAGGTCGCCAGACCTCACTTGGATTGACTACTTCCTCTGGGGGTGCATCAATACTCTGGTGTACGAAACCCCCTTTAGAAGCGCATAAGAACTTGTTGCACGCATCGTGGCAGCTACTGGGAAAATATGGGACAAGTCCGTTATTTTCCAGAACATCAGATCTTCCATATACCGAAGATATGAGGCCATGCATCCAGGTTTGTGTTCATAATTTCGAACATCTTTGATGACAATCATTGTCTATTTTTGTACTTATTTCTTGATTTCTGCTGTACTAAGCATAATAAACACGTTTCCCTACTCTATTCATGTTCTTCCTTTCTTGCGTTTTATGTTATCACTACCACGCCATGAAAGCCTTTTCGATCATGGATTGCTATGTGATTTTCCATCGCCTAAGAGTACTCCTGAAAGTTTGTAACCGAACTGCTGAACATATGTTCTATGAAAATATAAGCCACACCTATTTAGAATGGTCTTCACAAAAGGTTTATCTCCAGGATTTTATTGCTTTGCTGTAATTGAGCAATTGAAACAAAATTTAAGTAATTTAATATGTTAATTAAGATACACAAATAAATAATTCAATTATTGTGCCATTCAAAGCTTCCGTCTAAGAATGACTGTGATCTGTCGGTTTTTAAAATCTACGAGAAATGAATAATAGTTAACAAATATTCTGTTTGAGAAACTTTCCTTAAAAATAAACTGACAAAATGTCAACACAATTTGGGGAAAGTATTTGAGTGGGGTAAGCTGCAGTCTAGTTCCTAGAGTTGTATTTGTTTTTAAATTTTAATATAAATAACTCAATTGAATTGTTTGCTAATAGAAAGTCTGGATTAAAAATACTTTGAAATCAGTGTTAACATTTTTTAATGTTTTTTGTTGCCACGTTTTGAATCTTACGAAGCCAAGTTCGTCATACATTTGATGAAATGTGCAATTATATGCACATGGAAATTAAACTGTTCGTATGTAAATATATTGTTAGAAGAGTTCTGTAAACATTGCCATATGTAATAAATGTGTAATAATGGCAATCATTTATTATATGCCATAATAGTTGTAGAATAAAAGAATTAGGTATTAAGAGGTAAATTAATTACCAAAGGAAATTTTCTTACATCAATGGGAGCTGCAACGGTCATTCAGTATTGCTGAAACATAATATGAATGCTATCTTTACTAAAATTACAACATTCATATTTCCGGAAGTTATTAGTAAATATATGCTTTGCTTTCATGTCTAAAAGAATGTTAAACGTGCATATTCAAATTAAGATATTATTAGTTTTAAAAGAATTCACACATAACCAAGTTTAGATGAAATGAATAATAATCAGGTTTAAGGGTTTAAGAAAGTGGCATTTTTCGATCCTTTAATCTATTAAGCGTTTATAATTAAAGCATAATATTTTAGAAAACTCATATTTTAATATTATGAATTAAAATTCGTAAAGTTTTAAGAAATGCATTAGATTTCAACTAAATTGTTATTCTCATAGGTATTTAAAATTTTCTGAACTAATTATGCAGATGTAAATAAGCAATTTAATAGCGGATACATTTCCTGAAATTATTAGTGAAATTTTAGTGAAAATATGCGAGCTTTGAAAATTAATGTCGCATAATAAGGAAAACATAAATCATTAACATTACTTTTGTTTGCTATAATGTCTCGGAACCATACGCTGGAATACAGTGTTCTCATTCAAATTGTAAAACTCTGTTTGGAATAAATGTTTAATAGTTAAAGTTAGGGAAATACTACCTGGTTGGTAAGTTTGAAAATGTAATATATGAGATTAATGCAATTTAATTGTTTACTACAGCATATTTTAAGAAAATGTGTAAAAAACACTTAGATTATAGTGATGGAACTTGTAATGAACATATGTAATCCCGTGCATTACCAAAAATTTCTTTTACCATATTCTGCTTATTAACATTAAATGGAATCAGTACTTTACAGTGAAAAAAAATCACACATTTGTGAACATATCAGGTTTCTAAATGCATTTATATATACTCCGGTAATAGTATAAGAGCTACCAGTGTAATACTACCATGATAAACAATAACTTGCATAATTAAAATTCTAGCGTTAGGACACAAAACTAGAATCTATGTTTTACTCCTTTCTCATGCATTCATCTCTTCTCCTTATGCATGTTTATGATCATGCATTCATCTCTTCTAATTTAGATATCTTCCATATGTTCTAAATTTACCGCATACACAAAATTTATTTCCGTACTTAAAGATTTATGGTTATGATAATTCAAAAATATTACGATTTTATTAACGTTTCTTTTTCGTAAGAGAAGTTCTTTTGAAGGTGGGTAATGAGAAAATCTTTTTTCTTTTTATGGACATAGAAATACGTGGTCGACAGTTGAACTTGGATTATGTAAATGATTGATTTTCCTATTTTACCTTAATTTAAGGCGAATGAGCGTTTTAGGAAAACTCAAGAAATCTGTGTTTAGAAATTAGGTGTTTCTTTCAAAGATTAAACACTTTCAACTACTTCGTCATAATTAATATTGTATCTCTCTCATCAAGTTTTAAAGACGTATATTGCGAAAATATCGTAGAAAATAACTGCGACAGAACTAACTAAATTATTATGTCTCTTATTTGAAAGAAAAAATAACGTAAAGTATAATGAATTTTGAATACAAATACTGTAATAAGTGATTCCATCTTATTTGCAATAAAATAATTTAGAACAAATTCTATTTCAGGAAAATTATACCTTTAAGACTTTTATAGCTTTTTTTTTGATACTTACAGGCAGTAAAATATAGAAATACTCGTATAGTGTATTTCTTGAATTGTAAGCAAGGTATACACACAAAGGATTCACACTATGTTTCATCCCAAATTGCTGATTTAATGGAACACGTATACTGCATTCATGAGGTAAAAATAGCCTGAAAAATGAGCAGAAAAGTGTAACTCAGTAGGAACAGGGTTGTATCTTAATTTATTTACGAAAAGAAAGGATCCTGCTTGCTATGAGAGCTAGGTAATTACAAAATATGAACCTTACAAGTTAAAAAAAATTTGCGGGCTGAGTAAGCAAAACGACTTCAGATATCACATGAAACAAAACTATGGAAGCATTTTGATATGTACGAGCGTAATGTTTATATGTTAAACGGGGTGTCGCATTTGCTGTTTGAAAAGTAAATTCTTTTTCTTGCCTGAAAGAACTAATTGGAACTGTTGAACGAAGAAAACGAGATTCTTAATAAAAATGGAAACGGATTAAAAAAAACGGAATGAGAGATATGCATTGAAAGGTATCAAGATGAAAATCAATGCCATGGATGGTGGGTAAAGGTCGGGAGTGATCAGAAACAATTCGAGAAGAAAAAATCAGCGAGCCGAGATAAGAGAGAGGAAACAATTTCATGAATCAGTAATTTAATGTAGAGATCTATAGGAGTATAAGTACACATAATTTGTAATACGTTTTCTACAGAACGCTTGATATTCCTTACACGGAGTGTAAATAAAGTTTTTCACAAACCTTTGGAAGTAAATAAGCATTTTGAAGTAAATAAACATCTTTTAATTTTTACTTACCAATTTGATTTCAGAAAAGGTGAAATTTGACATTATTCTGTTTAGAAAGTGATATGTTTGAAGCCTTAATCAATGATATGTGGCTCACTTGGAACGCGGGATCCTATGGCGATTGCGATTTGCGTGACACAGCAAACCCACCGCTAACTAAGAATTCAAATATTAACTCAGAGAGAATAATAATAATAATAACATAGGGGTATAAAAATTTATGCTTCCTTGGTTAAGATTGTTCATAAAAAATGCCCTTCTTTATTTGCCTTTCTTTCTTCCAAATAGGAAGGAATTTCTTAAGTAAAGTTCTACGGCTATTATGATTTAAATTAACCAGGTTCTTATGATTTGGATCTTTATTATAACTTCTTCTTTCTGGTTTAACTGTGCAGTCTTTGGCTATTAATCTGAATTTGACTGTTCATTTTATTTACAGCACCACGAGCTGTGTTTGATATTATTAGCATAAGAACCTGAATTTATGATCTGAATTCTCTTTAAATAAAAAGGTTATTTAAATGTTTCCACGACTTGTAGCTATTCCCCACATAGCGATAATTCGATTTAAGTCTGTTAGGGTTATTGGATTAATTACAACATTCAGATTACTTTCTTAAATTCATTGTAAATAAAAAATTGAAATTCTGTACTGAGTGAATATTTGTTTCTCAGTTTATTTCATAATGGCGACGAAGGTTTTTGCCTGAATGAACTACGGTCTGAATCAAAGACGGTGTTAAAAACTCCAGTTTGAATCTTATACTACTAAATCCCTCCTTCCCGAGTAGCATACAAAATTTATTTCGTGATACCTTCTTTCTAGTTTCGTTACTTAATTAAAATTTAATACAAGTCGAATTTCAAATTATTCAATTGCAAAGCCATAAAAAAGCAATATTTATTATTATTATATGTATGCAGGCACACTACGCACACATACATAAATAATTTACATATAATTATTTCATAAATGTAATTATTATCTTTACTCAGATATAAACTATAAAAGTATTAAAAATATTAAAAAAATATAAAAATAAACTGAAATAATAAGTGTTAACCTTTGTAGTAGGAGTCGGAGCTGGAGGTTAATTATTGTGAAGAGTAAACGTGTTCATTGGCTAATGGTTTAAGTTCAAGTATCACGAACTCTTACGATCCATCATAACAGTGAGTTGATATTTTACCCATTAAATATCTGTTTCTATTTTTGAGATATTTGCAAACTCTTCTAAAAGAGCTTTTTATCAACATTAAATACTTGGTTAAATATTTCCGCTCCTCTCAAATCTTTCTGCTAGATGTTCGGGCATCTTATTTTCACTTCTCTAACTGCACGTATTGTCTGACCCGTGAATTTGGTACTGTGCATATTTATACTTTGCTTGAATCATTCGAACCATCTAGAATACGCTCTCAGTGATCTTGATTCCAATCATGCTTTGTAAATTTTTATATAAAGAGTTAACATTCTCCTAGATCATAAGAAAACTTAGCAGCGATCCTCAAAATAGTAAGATAACAGTTTCTAATCTACAAAATCTGTTTCTGTCTTTTTTGGTAATGATTGCGATCTTAGTCTTTCTCTCACCTTTCGGGTTTTTCAAAAATGCGAACTTTTTCCTTCCTTATCGAGATCAACGAATTTATATACCAAACTGTCGTTAATATAACTGTCTTATCCTCTTGCATACGAATTATTTTCAACTTTTCATGTAAATTAACTACAGACCTTTGTTTTCATATTTATTACCAATTCATTCGGCTTTTCATTTTGAAGCATTCTAAGGGTAAATAAACAATGAATACTTATTAAGCAAGTGACTAAATGAAAACAAGTATTTTCAGATAAATGGAAGCAAGTATTTTCAATGTTATGGCTTTCTGGAACAAATTTCAGAAAGTCACCTTAGCAGCCGCTGTGCTTCGAGGACAGGCACCGAGTTGGTATCAGTATATTTTTGTTGCAGAACACGGTCAGCGAGAATTTTATTTTCGAAGTATTTCAAAGCGCTATTGTGAAAGCATTCCCAGTGATGAAAGATAGGATAGTATTAGAAGCGGAACTGTTTGGTAGACATCAAACTAATGTTGAAGAGTTGACTGAGTTTATAATGAGGAAAATAGAAGTAGGGAATTTACTGTATGTGAAAAAAAAAACCGATGCGGAAGTTATCCAAATAATAGTGAATAGTTGCCTCAGATTCAAAATTTTTTTGAATTACGTAACCTGAGTACGCTAGAATAGTTATTCAAACTAGCGGTAATGTTCGAAAGTACTGTATCAGCACTCGTAGGTGGGCATCTTGTGGCAACGAATGATGAAAGGTATAGGATTGGTGCTGGTCGTATAAGGGCATCTTGGTTTTGAATCATTTCCCTGGATATCAAACAAACCTCGAGTCTCTGTGCTGCATTTCCAAGATCAAATGGTATTATTTCATAAAATTGCCATTTGGTTCCGATTCTGTGTCGGAAGATATGCCAATTGTATCAACCGGCTAGTTTTCCGTAATTATATTCTCTGTCAGCTTGGTCTGTAAGGTAAATATTGTACATAAATCTGACATCAATTTTAACATTTAAGAGAACATTTTAGAGTCAAAACCTTTTAGAGTAAGTTGGAATTGATGCAACTTCAATGCGCTATCATAATCTTCCTTCCGTTTGAACATTGCTCTTAATACAATTTGCGTGACGCACGATTTCCATGTCTGCAGTGGGATTGATTATTTAATCATTTAATGGATACTGGAGTACTTACACGTGCCATTTAATCAAGATCAAACGACTTTCAATAAAGGCATTTGTTTTTCAGTGTATAAAAGACTCGAAAGGATTTCAAAATATTCATAATTTACCTGAACCATTATTATATGGATCAAATATTTCTTTGAAGAGATAAACCACCATCATTGTATGTCATAAAATAAACTGCAGTACCTTTATGATAGTAACTATAAACCGGTCCGCTTTCAAGTATAAATTTTCCTCCATGTACCTTAGTTCTTATTGCGTATCGTTGGTACTCAACTCCTAACCATTAAATTTTGTTGACATGCATCATGGACATGGTTTGATTTATTACTGCGACAAGAACGTAGAAGAAACAGCTATAACAGACAACTTAATAATAGCCCGAATTCCGTTCAGCTTCCATTCTGCTTTTCTTTGACGCCAGGAAACAATAAAGATGATAAAGTGACAATCAGCCAAAGAACTCATTAAGAATCTTGTAACAGCAAGCGTTCGATATAGTCCATTTTCTTTTCCATTAAAAGCAGTTAGAGCCGATCTGCGACGGGAAAGATATTAAGTACTCGGCGCTGAGGAAGACAGTGATAAATTAATATAAATGCGCAGAAGATGGGAAAATGTTATCTAATATGTATAGGATTTCAAGAGAGATGTATAATGCTTGGTTAAGTTATTTGAATATGGCACATCTATCTATCTGCCTAAGAAGAGGGAGGGTATTCTGAGGGAAACTGGCTTTTATTCGCGTTACATGGGGAAAACTACGGAAATCAAGCATGCAGCCACATGTTCCCTGGAATTGAATCCAAACCCTGTCGAACTGCCAGTATTCAACAGTCTCAACCACTCGGCCATTGGTAAGCCCAGACAGGTATAATCACTTAACATATTACTTCTTGGAATGGAATTATTTTTTCCCTTGAAATTGTCTCATTTAAATCCTTTATTTAACGACACTATAACATTCTGGTATAAATTCACTGCAAAAGTTTCTTATAAAAACAGTCATTTCTGCATTCTTTTACCATATTACAAACTTTGGGCTTCTCTTGTTATAAACATTATCACTTAAGAAATCATACTAAATTTTCCTTGTTATTTACATAATACCTAAAATCTCAGAAAATGTACCGATTTAGAACTTAGACCTTTACCTACCACTTATTAGCTACAATTTCCTCTTGCAAGAAGAAAGAACTTTATAGATGAAGTCTTCATGTTAATCTTACATACATTATAAAATTACAAAGCTTATTGAAACACACAAGAGTAGATGGAAGTGATGGAACTTTGGACTGTTAGCGAAATTCAATCTATTGGTGATGGTTTCGAATGAGAAAGTACAGTGGACATCCTCTGAGTACGCTAAAACACTTTTCAGAACTGTTTGACTGAGCCTTTAACGAGTGTATGTTTCTTCTGTTGTACTGTTTAATTTAAAATTAAAATAATAATACCTTGAAAGTTACCTGAATTTATCGCCATCTTAACTTTAGTCTGTGAAAATGTATAAAATTGTTTTCAAATTAATACCCTTTAATATTAATAAATATGAATCACGGTACACCTTGAAAAATATTAGGACAATTAAATTACAGAAAAATATTAGGACTTAGTCAGTTAAATTAAAATGTTGGGAGAGTTTAGTTAAAATTTTACTCTGGGAAGCAGATGTTTTGTAACAAATGGCACTCTAAATAGTTTCCAATTTAAAATTTCTATTTTAATTATGAAATAGGATGCTAATAGTGTCAATGAAAATATGGAATGATAATACAAATAATGTGTTACATGATAGTTTACATTTTTTAGCCTAAGGACATTTTATGCATTGCTCATTTTCATTCTCATTGAGTTCAGCTGTCGTTGATCTTCGCCTGTGAATAATTTTTAATATTTTAAGATATATATTTAATAAATTGCTAATTTCCCTGATATCTATTAAATAATGTACTATTTAAAAATACTTCATTTTATTTTTAATCTGATATTTTAGTAAACTGTTTAGATAATGAAATTTTGGGAACAATTTGATGCAGCATAGTAACAATAGTGATCCTCAGCCTCTGAAATTGATCCATTGTAATCCACTCGTATACTTCTGTCGATTCGAGATTTTAGAACTGTACATTGATTTTAATATGATTTACGAATTAATTGTATCTGCAACATATGGCATAAATATTGTTCTGCTTTTGCATACGAAAACTTTATTTCAATAAACAATGCTCAAATTTCCTATTCATCGAATTTATTAATTTTTTAAAAAAGAAGCCTAATGGAATATATTTTAAAATCAGTCTTACATTCATTTCCTGTAAATTCAAGGCAGTTTTTACTTCCCCTCTCTAAAGAATTTTTATAAAAAATCCCACAGAAGTAAAATGAACATCTTCCTCTAAGGCATTTCTACCGCCTTCGTGGTGTAGTGGTCAGCACACTGAGCCGGTATTTCAGAGGTCCGTGGTGCGATTCCCGGGTAAGGCGATTGCTAATTTTTCATCTCTTCGGCTATGACCAGAAAGATATTTAAACGGAGTTAAAGAACGGTTTTATTTTGCTTCACTGCAATCAGAAATTCTAATCACTTTTAGCAGCTCAGAAACATAACGCTTCTATAAACATTGTAAGCGAAATGTTTTTTAAAACACTGAAAATCAAAGAGAAATCTATCTCAGCAGTTTACGCAGAACTTAGAAGAATGGTAATAAGTAAGAGGCATTTTGAATTATGTTTTTAATTATTACTATATGTTTTAACACCTATGCTTTTAAAAATACACATTGTTTAAGGTTTGATGAGATTGTCGTATAAAAGATTTTCTTTAAGGTTTAAGCTTAAGAAAAATAACGTAATAATACTCTTCCTTTCAATATGCATAAGAAAATGACAAATGAAGCAAAATGACAGCAAAATGCAAATATTTTTATGTAAATAGTTAATTAATTACATTATCTTATAAGGTACTTATCCCGCCTTCGTGGTGTGATGTTCTGCACGCTGGGCTCGTATTCCAGAGGTCCGTGGTTCGAATCCCAGTGAAGGTGCTGCTAATTTTCCAATCTCTCTTGCTTCCAATAAACCTAATGTCTCTACAGTGGCGCCCGAACTAAAAGGGTCGTGGATGATGAATCTCCACACACAGGATTTGTCGATTATATTCCCTAAAAACCCCAGTCGCCCTTTGAATGGGGGAGTATATAAGGTATTTCTCCTGCCTTCCTAGCGTGCCTTCGTGGTATAGTGGTCAGCACACTGAGCCGGTATTTCAGAGATCCGTGGTTCGATTCCCGGCGAAGGCGATTGCTAATTTTTATCTCTCCAGCTTTTCCAATAAACCTAACGTCTCTACATTCCGTTTATGCTTTAGTTATTATTCTTATGAAATATATTATGTGCAGGTAATTTTAGTCTTTAATAATAATAAATGCCTTTTGTTTTCTTACTATGCTTTCCAGGAAAAGAATGGAAATATGGGATTGAATTTCCAAATCTGATCAGAGATGCTAAAAAAATAAATCATAACAAAGGTGAATAGATTCATAGATTTTCAAAGAACAGTACAACTTTTATATCCTTATCGCAATTTGGAAATCAATGACTTATTTAAGAAATCTAAAGCATTAAAAAACTTATTTAATATTAAAATATATAAAAGGTGGAATACAGTAGGCAATTTTTGTTTCTCCTTCGTTTCTCTCACCTTCTTCCTGCTTAAAAATTAATTAATCGTTACACTGCAAATTACATTATTCATAACCCTTTGCGACACGCATATTTAAAATATATTTTAATCTTTAAAAAAATGCCTTTGAATAAGTCAGATGGACTTACTTAATTGCCTCTAAGGCTTGAAAAAAATTCTACGCTTTTATTTTTGACCGTGGAAGGTGGGATACCGTTTGTCCATGCAACTAGCACGTCTTATAGCATATTGGTGTATAGCAGGAAAAAAAAATCATATGCGGAATGAATAAACAAAATAAAGCGTGCATTCTAAAATATTCATAATAAACACACTAAAATGGGGTTGGTGTATTTAATTGTGGCAAAGCACACTAGGGCTATCTGCCTAAGAGGAGGGATGCCTACGTGGAGGACTTTCTAAGGGAAAGTGGCTCGTATACACGTTACACATGGGAAAAACCACGAAAACGCCCATGCAGCCAGCCCGTTCTCGGGATTCGAACCTCGGACCGAACTACCAGTGTTGAGCGACTTTACCGCTCGGCCGCTGGTGGGCCACACTAAAATGCATTTTGTACTTATTGCATATATACATGACTTGTAAAATTTTGCATATGCCCATTTTGCATATAGTATATATTTAATATTTTAAATTTTAGGAACAAAAGAAAATATTTTCTTGAATATTATTTTAAGATTAAAATTAGATATGATACTAAATAAAATATTAAAATTGGCACCTAATTCAAAAACATTTATATATGATTAAAATTGAAAAAAAAAGTCATGTTTCATGAAACTTTGAAAAACATGTTGTTTCATTCTTTTGTAAGCATAGAGACACTTCACATGTTTCACACATCCAAAATGTTCGTCGTTCTTCTTTCGATATGCTGCAATATGCACATCTTCTCCTGCTCACCTGCACTCCTGTTCTCTTTGGCGTTTTACTTACCTTTTTTAGTCTTTCTGGTTGTACTAACGGGTTTTTAGTTTTTATTTGAACTGGGGATTTCAGTTTTCTTTTCAGCTCTTTCTTGCCTGCAAGTGCCATTAGACCTTCTATAACTGAGAGAAGAAAATCTTTCATTGTTTTTACATCATGATCAGGTTCGCGAACAAACTTGAATAAATGTGTTTACTATACTCGCATCTAAAAAGTAAAAAAAAAATCATGTGCCACCATTTCTTGCTTTTGCGGTCTATTTCATATAGTCCTTTCAGTTGATCAATCAGTCGACATATCCCATATTCTTATTGTATGAAATAATGCTGTTTGGGCACAGTACATTTTTTTGTTTCTCCATCTCGTTCTTTTCTATTAATTTCTTTCATTTCAGTTGCCTTTTCCAAGCAAGACAGGAAACACACCTTTTATCCTTCCATTTTATGCAATAAATTGAATCATCGCTAACTGAAAAGTCTATATATTCTCTTGACATAAATTTGTCTTTTAAATTTTTGGGTAGATACTTCCGATCCATATTTGCAGTGCCACATGCATAGATGGGTCTGTGTCTTTAAAAAGCGAAACAAATTATAACTACTTCCCTTTCTTCTTCAGCAATAACTTCAACCTCAGTTATTCTCTCCTGGATTTCAATTTCATCTGAATCAGAACAGACATCTGAAGCATTTGAGTCGCAATCAGATGGCAATTCAGCAAAAAGATCCAAAGCTTTCTGAGGTGTTAAAATTTTTCTAGACATCTTAGCGCATCAGAGCATACAACGGATGTAAAAGCGTGCGCAATCACGATAAAAGTAGATGCAAAAAAGAAAAGAAAAAATAATCGTGAGTGCTGCCATCTATTGAGCGGAAATTCAAGTGTGTGGTGGGACAAATTTTAACCCACTTATTTCAACTGCAAAATTAATGTTATAAAATATTGAATCCAATTAAGATTTTTGAAAATAAAATACCTTTGAATATTAAAAAGAATCATACATATCATAAATTGTATACCAAAATTTTTAAAATATTGAAAAATGCGAGATACATGGATATCACTCTTGTGATCCTATTTTGAATATTTTTTGCTTAAAAACTTAAGCCCTGGTATAGTAGTAACATCTACTGAGAAAAATAATTGCTAAAATAGATTATTTTTAAAAGATTAGAAAATTTCTAACGAAAATTGCTAACTGAGAAAATAAATATTAATTAGGTGGGACATATATTGACTCACCATGCCGCAAAGGGTTAAAGGAAATTACCTTGATTAATACTTTATGTCAAAAATGAAATGAGTAAAATATTAGTGTTACAATTATGATACTGTAGGATTTCAAAATATTAACTTAATGTAAGCTGTAATTTGGTGTGATATTCTGTGTTATTTTGCATGGTATTATTATGGTAGGGAACCGATCAGTTTACCCAGTTAACTTATGTTATATTATTCTAGAAATTAATAAATGTTTTTCTTTAAAATTTAATTGTATTTGCGTATTTATCTTGTGTGTATTTTGTTCTTGGGTGGTCTGTCATGTCATTTCATTTGTTTGAGCCGAAAGGATTTTAAGAAACATGGAGTTTTATTGAATTTGGATTATTGTTTTTCCCTAGTGGGCTTCAAAACGTGCCCTGTTGTACTAATCCATTACCACTATACGATTGTTCTTATGATATTTGATGAATATTTATTTTGAATGTTAGTGCGGCACCATAAGTCAGTTTACCGTTAAGATATGTTAAAGGTTAAAAGGAAAAATAAAAACACCTAAACAGCTTGAATTAAATGTGCAATTTATAATTCGTAGCATTATAGATGATAGATAGCTTTTTATGATAAAGTTAGACCTAAGATGGGATGTATTTATGAGAAAATAGTAAAAAGAAGATGGTTGGGATTTGCAGTGTAGACAGCGAAAAAATATTGGCATATATATAACAGTTACTCGAAAACAAATTATTCTGCTTTCAAAAATTGAATTCGAAATCATGATTACTACTGATCTATATCACTTGTCCATCGATTGGAAGGACTATGAACTGCGAATGGATTTATTATTTACTGTATTCTGATCTCACTATTCAGATTTTTACAAGCTAAAGACCTAAATCTTGAAACAGAAAACTGCTGAAAAAAAGAAAACTGGACTTTGATCAGCATACCGCAATTCCATATAGACAGGCAGACGTGTGTAGCTTTTCTCGCACAGTTTAGTTCATTAGCAAGTTCTATAACCCTTGTGTGATTTTAAATATGCAGTGATTTTAATTAAAGGCTGCAATTAATCCCTTCTGAATTAAATTCCCGTAAATTGATTCAAGCCTCGTTTCAAAGATAAATTTATTATCAGTGTTATAAATCCTATCTCTATTTCCATAGTAAGTCAATTCCCAAGTAAATTCTTATGTCGTAATGCACTAAGTTATTATTAAAAATAAATTTTGAGCACGGTTTTCTAGTGCTTTTAGTGAGCACTTAGTGCAGTTTTTAAAGTTTTAAATCCATTTTAATACTTCTCTTTCCTTAACTGTGTGTTTTTTATTTGCCTGCGTAGTATTATTAAAAACGTAAACAAGAATCTCTTCAAAGTTTTTGCTTGTTTGTTTTCAGTTCGACGATGCTCGTAAAACAGGAATCATTGTCAGCCGTCGGAATTGTTTGTTAAAATAGCGCAAGTTTGAAATGACTGCATAGTTATCATTTGAATAATTAAATGTTTTCTTGATTTAAACAAAATATTAATTTTTACGTAACATTAATTAACGATAAAATAAGGACATATTTTTTTTTCTTCCGTCTAGCTGCATCATTTCGAGCAATACATTTTAAATATAACATTTTATGTTCTACGTCTTTAAATCTTGGATGATTAGATATTAAACTAACAAGTCTGTAATGAAGTGCTTAGGTTAAAACTTTTCAGGTGTTAAACAGAAATCTATGTACCAAGATCAGAATATACTTCCCTTTTAATTTTATGATTTCTATGATTTTAATTTTTTAAATTATTTCTAAGAGTTTTGAAATTTTAATGGTAAACCCACAAAGATGTTCCACAGTAACTTGAAGTTTACAGAATGTAGTAATTTAATTTTTATTATTATTTATCTGTAACTTGTGCCAAAAATGGAAGCTACAAATAGAAAAAATATGATTTATAGAAAAATTATTGGTTTACTGTAATACAATTTTGTACACAAAGGCCCAGTACTATAAAAAAATCATATAACATAATAATACAACAGAATACTCGTAATCAAGCAATAAATGTTTTTTCCTATGCAAATGAATCCAAAAAATATGCAAACCATGATACTTCATATAGCCTCTAACAATCAGTGTGGCGATACAGCCATGTTTCATAAGGCTTCTCCTCTTTTACTGGACATCGTCTCACGATTCAGTATTTCGAACATCCAACTAACAATTAAAAGATCCAATTCATGAGCAAACATTATGATTTCTTTCATTTCTAGGATTCGAAAAAATATACTAATCTCTACAAATTTAGTCAGAGATCTCTAGTATGATCAAAAGGCTTAGGTGTGAAAAGGCTGCGGTCGCTAATGTATTGGATTCAGCACTTAGTATGATGGGTTTAGTCTTAATATCGTTGTTTCCAAATACATCCAAAGCAGACTAACGTTTAAGTTTACTATCGTTTTAATTTCTTGGATAGGAAAAAACATAGCCATAGTGCTATATATTTGAGCAACTGGGACGCATAACCTAAATTCTGGTAATCTTCATAAAGGTAGCATGTTGCCAGGATCGTATAGCAGAATTTAAACGAATTTCGATTGACGATAATTAATCAGTGCTATTATTTTCATTTTAGGTGAAGTGAGAACACCTCTAAAAGCATTGTAGATTCAGCGGCGAAATATAGTAGAGCGAGCTGAAATTTAATGGCCTTTTCTAAACCACTCATTAGAAGAGTATAAATAAACTTAGTTCATCTATCGAATAACTATGGCAACGATGATTTTATCAAATTAGATGAGAGTATATATATATATCTTTGAATAGGAAAGCGTTTGTTAACTTCTTAGAGATCCGAACCATGTTGAGGCTTGTATGTGCTCTAAATAAGGACAGTCATCAAAAAGCGGAAAATAGAAGAGGAAATTATGCTGAACAGGCTTAGTTTTGAAGAAAACATGCAGAGGGCAGAATGTAGAATACAGGGTATTTATAAATGAATAGTGCGGTTTTAAAAATTGATTTTAAATCGATGTATTACCTAACCTGTGGTAAAACCTATACCATTAGCACTGGAAGCTGTCCAAGTTTCTCATGCGTTGCCGGCTGTTTGTTTGCCATGTTTACTGTGCAGTTGCGCGTATCTAGGGAAGCGAAAAATACACAGATAGAGCATCAGCATGACTTTCCAAAAAAGAACGTGTTCTGTGCGGTGTCCTACGAGAAAGCGCACGGTCCATTTTTCTTCGAAAAATTGTGGTCAGTGACTCATTTCTAGATATGTTCGAAACCTGGTTATTATCCCACCTGAACACAAGTTATGATGATTACATTTTACAACTGGACAGTGCTTTGTCTCATTTTCATAAGGAATGTACGAGAGCGTCTTATCCGTGTTCTTCACCAACAGTGAATTGTACGTGCTGCAACAGCAGAAAAAAACCTTTTTCCCAGACAACCCCGTTCTCCAGATTTTATAACATGCGATTTCTTTCTTTAGGGAATTGTTAAAGACGTAGTTTATGTACCGCCAATGCCCGTTATTCTTGAGGAAATTTGCGATCGGATAAAGCATGTACTGCAAACCATGACGGCGGACATGCTATACTGAGTACGGGGAGAATTTAATTACCGTGTTGATGTTTTCTCGTGTGTAATTTTTCAAACCGCACTCTTCATTTATAAACATCCTGTATTTTCAAGAAATTATCGAAATCATACTGTGAAATGTAATTTTTTATAAAGCTTCACGAGTGTATAATTCGAAAATTACCCATAAGACTTTTAATAACTTTGGTACATTCGTACATACTGTAGGTAAAGAAGGAACACCAAGAACCTACATTATGTCTAATTATACCTAAAAGTGGCAAGAGAAAACTGCTAACTGCTTTTTAATTAAGTTTAAGAAACATAACTTTATTCACATAGGGATGCTGGCTCACTATAGGTTTGGTTTCACATAACTGTTACTAGAAAGTTAATATTATGAAACGAACTGTTGCCGATCCGCGATAGCTAAATAATAGTAAGGAAATATGTGTATCTTCTTTAAAATCAGCGTATGTAATGACTTCGTTTGAGCTTAAAGCACTTAATAGTCCTAATATGCATGTAATCGTTTCATTTAAGCTTAAAGCATTTAATAATCCTTATATGCATGTAATCGCTTCATTTGAGCTTAGAGCATCTCATAATCCTCGTGTACATCTAATGATTTCACTGAAACATTCTAAGTCATAATTTCATTCTGAAATTCCCTTCAGGGGATCATCTTCTTGGTGAGACGGGTGTCACGATCCTGGAGCCCCAGTGATCTATCCTCTTTTCCGTCTCCTCTCCTCTTGGCTGGATCTTTTTCCCTTCCCTTCTCCCTTGTGGTTTCTCTCTACGGAGTTTGGGGCTCGTCACGAGAGGCTGGAACAGACCTTGTTTCTAGTTTTCAAGTGGCGAGAAAACTGCCCACGTGTTTGCCGTGCGTGGAGACCCGTGTCGCTGGAAAGGAGGGTCCTGGTAGTTGAGGGGCGAGGTACTGTCCCCAACACACTGCTTTGGCCTCTGCTTCAGCTAAACGGGAGGCACCTTAGTCGTCCTCACGGGTGTCAATCGGCTGGTCACTAGTCCTTGTGTCAGTGGCTTGGGGTCAAGCTCTCGGGAGTACCTGCTTTCGGGAAAGCCGACTCTGGGGCTTCAGTTTGCGTATAGGTCCGGCTAGCCCTAACACAGGAATCTGTGTTCCCTTGTCGGGCTCCGTGGTGGGCGGGGCCGTCGGACCCGAATCTTTATTCTTTCACTATGGCTTCTTCTCATATCTACTTAATTAAAGATTTCGAGGTAACTCCAGTCATTCAACCTAGTTCTGAAACGTATACTGCTAAACCAGTCACTCAACCTAGCTCTGAACCATCTACTAATAAACCAATCATTCAACCTAGCTCTGAAACGTCTACTACTAAACCAGTCACTCAACCTGTCACTCAACCTAGTTCTGAAAATTCTGCAAAAAAATTACGGACAGATGCAAGTAAAAAAAATCATCACAATAGTCCCCGTTTCCTAGTCATCTCTAGTCCTTCTGGCGAAATGCATAAGATGTCTCCTTTCGTAATAAATAAATACATCCAGTCTTGTATTGGTGAGCCGAGAAACATAAAGCGTCTCCGCTCCGGAGACTTGCTTATTGATACAAACTCAGCCACCCAGTCTGCTTCTTTACTTCAGATTACTAAACTTGGGCAAGCGAATGTCACTGTAACAGCACATAAGACACTGAATTATTGTCGTGGCGTAATATCGGAATTCGACCTTCTGTACGTTCCTGAAGAAGAGATCGCTTCCGAGCTATCCGACCAAAATGTCTGCGGTGCTAGGCGGATCAAGATGCGTAAGGAAGGTAAGTTGATCGATACGAAACACGTGATCCTTACCTTCAACACGCCTGATCTGCCTAAGAATATTAAGGCCGGATATTTAAATTGTCCTGTAAGACCTTATATTCCCAACCCTATGCGATGCTTCCAATGCCAGCGTTTCGGCCATTCTAAGACGTCTTGTCGTGGCAGCCTCACATGCGCCCGATGCTCACAGATTGGCCACGATTCGGAAAATTGTACCGCTGCGCCTTCGTGTATAAATTGCAAGGGTCAGCACCCAGCATTTTCACGCCTCTGCCCAAAATGGAAATCCGAAAAAGAAGTACAGACTCTTAAAGTTACCAGGAACATCTCGTATGCTGAAGCCAGAAAACTAGTTCAAAGCACACAGCTCCAATCAAACAAATCTTATGCCAGTGCAGTTAAAACAACACGTAGCATTGCCACCCAAACATCAATAGGCACGCAGACTAAACCAAATAAAACCCAACCAACCACATCCACCAAGAAAACGGAAAATGCAACTCATTTAATACAAAAAAAAGAAACAGTCATTCAAAGTAAACCTAAAATTGAAAGTCACAAAATAATTAATAAAAATAGAAGTCCCAGCAATAGCTCTTTTGACGAAATGATTTCTGAATCTGCGGATTCAGACACTATGGAAGTAGAGGAGGGTCTAGAATTTCCCAGGCATCTACTTCCACGAAAAACCAAACAAGAGCACAGAAAGAACAAAAACCAGACATAATGGCCACCCTCGTCTCATGGAACTGTCGCGGTTTCCACCGAAATTTGCTCGACATCAAAGCCATAATTAATGCTTATCATCCTGTATGCTTCGCAGTACAGGAAACAAATCTAAAACCAGAACAACAGGCAAAACTTCGGAGGTTTTCCTTCGTCAGGAAAGATAACCTTGCAGGTGAGCGTGCCAGTGGAGGTGTAGGTCTCCTCACCTCACTGGATTATCCCTCAAATGTGCTTTCTTTGACGACATCCCTCCAAGTTGTCGCTACTCAAACAAATTTTGATTTTGTTATTACAGTCGTTTCTCTGTATTTGCCTCCAAATGAGCATATTGATCAGCAAGATTTAAATGGTCTTTTAGAGCAGCTGCCTGAGCCTTTCATCATAATAGGAGATTTTAACGGCCATAGTCCGCTCTGGGGTAGTAAGGATACTAATTGCCGAGGAAGACAAATTGAGCAGATGATCGAAGATCATAGCCTTTGCCTCCTCAATAATGGGCAAGATACTTACTTCCATGAGCCTTCAAAAACATTCCATGCTCTCGACCTTGCCATCTGTTCACCATCTCTGTTGCCTTTTTGCACTTTTAATGTGGGTAAAGATCTTTACAACAGTGATCATTATCCCATTCTTGTGTCTCTTGCACGAAGAGGAGCAAACCCCATGTCGAGATCCCCTCGATTCATACTGGACAGGGCAGACTGGGAACTCTTCTCTTCCATTGCAGAGCTCACAGATGAAATGGTAGAAGATGCGCATATCGATGACGCTGTTGAAGCTGTTACTAATACTATTATTCAGGCAGCTATGCTTTCGATTCCTAGAACATCAGGAAAACTACTAAAATATTCAAAACCATGGTGGAATCGCGACTGTCATGAAGCACTGAAAAAACAGAAAAAAGCATGGGGTATTTTTCGTAGATATCCTACTCTGCGAAACCTCATAGCCTTTAAAAGAGCCAAAGCAAATGCACGAAAAGTAAGAAGGCAGAGCCAGAGGGATTCCTGGATTTCATATGTGTCGTCAATAACATCCTCCACGCCTAGCAAGCGGGTTTGGGAAAGAGTTCAAAAAGCATGCGGCATATATAAAGACCACTCACTTTCCTTTTTGGAAAAAGATGGCCGAGTGATTAGCTCCATAGAAGAAATTGCGAATACTATTGGTGAGACATTTGCTTCCGTTTCTTCCAGCAGAAACTATACACCTGCATTTCTTTCTATGAAGCAGCACTCTGAAATAAATCCCATCGCATTCAACTCTTCCAAATCTGAGCCTTACAATAGAGACTTTACCATGCTTGAATTAAGGAGTGCTTTATTGCAGACACATAGGTCTTCTCCGGGTCTTGATGGAGTGAATTATGAAATGCTAAAGCATCTGTCCTGTAAGTCACTGAATGCCCTTCTCACTCTTTACAATAGGGTGTGGAAGGAGCATGCCTTTCCCAGTGCATGGAGGAGAGCTGTTGTCATTCCTATTCCTAAGCCAGGGAAAGATCCAAGGAATCCCTCCAACTATCGGCCAATTGCCCTTACGAGTTGCCTCTGCAAACTGTTTGAAAAGATGGTAAACAGCCGCCTAGTCTACTTCTTCGAAAAGAATGATATTATATCGCCTTATCAGAGTGGTTTTCGAAAGGGAAGAACAACTGTAGATAACATGCTCCTCTTAGAGACATCTATTCGAAAAGCATTTGTAAGAAGAAGCCACCTTGTCTCGATATTCTTCGACATTGAAAAAGCTTATGATAAGGCATGGAGATACGGTATACTCCGGGATCTTCACGAGAGTGGCTTGCGCGGCAACCTACCAATTTTCATTCAAAATTTCTTGAACACTAGAACTTTTCAAGTAAGAATTGGCTCTGTTTTTTCGGATGTTTTTGAACAGGAAGAGGGTGTGCCTCAAGGCTGTGTGCTCAGTGTAACCCTGTTTAGTTTAAAAATAAATTCTGTACTAAAAGAACTTCCTCCCACCATCTTGGGATCTCTATATGTTGATGATCTGCAGATTAGCTGTCGAGGAGCAGACATGAGATATGTAGAGAGGCAACTGCAGATGGCTCTGATTAAGATCCAAGAATGGTCAGACAAACAGGGATTTACATTTTCGAAACAGAAAACTGTCTGCGTGCACTTTTGTAGGAAGCGAGGTCTCCATCCTGAACCTGAGTTATACTTGAATGGTACAATTATTCCAGTTGCGCCTGAAGTAAAATTTTTAGGAGTGACGTTCGACCGAAAATTGACTTTCCTTTCTCATGTTTTAAACCTGAGAAAGAAGTGTCTAAAAACACTAAATATTTTAAAAGTGTTGGCGAACACCTCCTGGGGTGCAGAGCGTTGCTCCATGCTTCGCATTTACAGAGCGCTTATCCGCTCTAAACTGGACTATGGCTCAGTTGTTTATGGATCCGCTCGGTCATCTGTTTTGTTAAAACTGGATCCTGTTCACCATCAAGGTCTGCGGATTTGTTCAGGAGCTTTCAGGACTTCTCCTGTGCAGAGCCTATATGTTGACTGTAACGAACCATCACTTTATCTGAGGCGTGAGCAATTGTCCCTTTTGCAATATTTTAATACTCTATCACAACCTGAACATCCCAATAAGCTGTGCTTACTTGATAATGAGTGTAACACATTATTTGAAACACGTCCATCCTGTGTTCCTACTTTCCCTTTAAGAGTTCGCCCTGTCATTGAGGAACTCTCCCTCTCTGATATGCACCCCCAAGCAGTACAGAATTTTGAAATTCCACCTTGGGAAAATTCACGGATCCAGCTTCTTGATGTTTTTAAACATCACGTAAAGGCGAGCACTAACGAGATCGTTTACAGACAAATTTTCGCTGAGCACAGGCACAAATATAGCAGTTATTATCCGATATACACAGATGGATCAAAGTCAAATGATCATGTCGGGATGGCTTTTGTATTTGAAAATTACATAGAGGGCAGATGCCTGCACCATGCTTTCTCTGTCCTAACATCTGAACTAACTGCAATATATTATGCTCTTTTGTACATCTCAAAGCTCTGCCACAAAAAGTTCATAGTTTACACAGACTCGTATAGTGCTCTTAAATCCTTGGAAGCTTTTCCCAACGCTCAGAATCCTGTGGTAGTGGATGTTCTCAAAATTCATAGAAATTTAATGATACGAGGATATGAAATCCTGTACTGCTGGGTTCCCGGGCATACGGGAATAAAGGGAAACGAGCTTGCAGACATCGCGGCAAAATCTGCTGTCGAACTGTCCAGTCGCCTTATCCCTATTAGAGACATCTGCTGTGTCATCAAGGGAAAGATACGAAAAAAATGGCAGCAAATTTGGGATGTTCAGCATCACAACAAGTTGAGAAACATCAAACCTAGAATTGAGCATTGGGATTTTGCTGGAAATCGTAAAGAGGACGTTCTTTTGACTCGACTCAGAATTGGTCATACCAGAGTCACACATAGCTATCTTCTTAAAGCTGAAAATGAGCCTGTTTGTTTTAATTGTAATGTTTGTTTATCTGTTCGTCATATTTTAATTGAGTGTCAATGTTTTAATAGTCTTCGCCAGAAATATTTTAATAGCTGTGACTTACCTCTCGACCGTTTAATCGGAAGAGAGGTCAATTCTAATTTATTTTATTATTTAAAAGAGATTGGCTTTTATTACCAAATGTAATTTGTTTTGAAGACTGTGTCTTGAATGTTAATGTGTGCTTTTAACTTGTTTTTATATGACTTCATCCTCTGGATTTAGTACATTTATCTACTTGTTTTTATTTATTGAATTTTAATGTCATCAATTGTAATCATCTCATCTTTTGTTTGGCGCGTCATAATCATCTCTGGTTTTTGCGCCATAATCACTCACTCACTCATTCTGAAATTTAAAAAAAAAAAATGATTCGGGCATTAAATAATTCTGATTCCATTTGAGTTCACTCACATTACGCTGCATCATTAATTACAGCATTCGCTCATTATTTGCCCTATAAAAGTAGTAAAATAACTATCTACAAGACTTTAGGAAGGACTTACGAAGAGACTTCCAGAAAAGAAAAACCAACCAAGTTTGAGGAATAAATGATTTATCTTCGTGATCAGAAAAGAAATACAACAACATTCTTTGGAACTTTGCCGAGGAATGTTGTTATTACTCAATATTTAAAAGAACGGAATTGTTTTGACAAATTGATGGTGGTACGCCTGGAATAGAAACAAATTTTATGAGTATCATATTTTGGGCATCTATGGTCTTTTCATCCGAGGGGAATGTTTTCCTATTTTTCATATTTTATGTTACAGAGCAAAATTTGCATTCAGTCATGAAATTAATGTTTGGATTTTATTTTATATGCAACGACAACGTTCAGTTATTTTCTTTCAAGGATGCTTTCTGATCAGAACATGAATCTTATATTTCCATTATATGTTTATTCTAGCAAATAACATTCTTTCTGGAAAGTGTTACGTGACTGGCAGTTTGCTAAAACTATAATATACAGAGCTGTATATAATCAGAGAATTAACAATGCATTAACAATAACAGATTTATAATTGTTTTTTTCCTCACTAAATAATGTAACTAGAATTTATTTATGACAGTTATATCAAGTTTTACTTCCTGTATTAAGAAGTTACAATTGAAAATTACTACAAAGAAGGGGAAAATAAACTTAAAACTTAAAACTAAAATAGAAACATTTTCTGCTGATATGTTCTTCTTCTTGCTCTTACTACCTCATTTCTGCATGCCTTCATGGTGTAACGGTTAGCCCATGCGGCGTGTATTCGAGAAGTCCAGGTTCAAGTCCCGGCAAAGGTATTTCTTGTTTCTCATGCTCTGGCTTCAAAGAGCCTAATAGTTTCACAATATCGTTTCCAAAAAAATAAAGTTCAATCTCATTCTGTGGAGAAAAAAATTACATTTACGGTTTTACATAAACTGATACAGAAAAAGAACTTAAAATATTCTATTATGACAAAATAGAATGCTACTTAATTTAAAACTACTTTCTGCATAAAATACATTAACAAACATCTGAAATAACTCCCATTCTTTTAACAAAATTTAGTTTGGAGACTGGAATGAATTCAGTGTGACTACTAAATTCAATATAGCAAATGTTTTCGAGCAGCAGACTATTATAGTAAATTTGTTTAAAAAAAATTAAGTATTGTACGCTTCCAGCGACACTTAAAGAAGCTATTCGAACAATTTCGTCTAGATTTTAGAAAAAAGATGCACACATTTAATATTATACGTCATGACAAGCATAAAAAATAAAAAAAATTGCTAATTCCTAGTCTTCCTAGTTTAATCGATTTCAAATGTTCATTTGAATTAGTAAACTAATTGCTGATTTCTGAAAATTTCATAAGTAGTTAGAAAATTCGGAAAAAACGCATTTTAAGCGAAATTTGTAAACTCCGAGAATTTCTTATGAACGGAATAAAAGAGATTTTAATAATGAGATAAGTACTTAATGCTTCGTAGCATTATTCTAAATTTTCATACATTCATATCATTTTAAAGAACTTGATAAAAAAGTTGTTATTACTCAATATTTAAAAGAACGGAATATTTTTGACAAATTGATGGTGGTACTCCTGAAATAGAAACAAATTTTATGAGTAACATATTTTGGGCATCTATGGTTTCTTCATCCGAGGGGAATGTTTTCATATTTTATGTTACAGAGCAAAATTTGCATTCAGTCATGAAATTAATCTTTGGATTTTATTTTATATGCAATGACAACGTTCAGTTATTTTCTTTCAAGGATGCTTTCTGATCAGAACACGAATCTCTACGCATGTATATATTTTATCAATTGCTGTGCACATTTACGATGAGCTTTATGTCTTAAAACTCCATTTTGTTATGTGAGAAAATGAGATAAAATTAAATGGACATTATTTTCATAAAGATGCTTCTTACGCTTTGAGAAATTCTTGTACAAGCTTTCAGTTTAAGGAAGCAAAACTAATTTGCCTAATATTTTAGGTTATTGAGAAAGAAATAACTGCTTCAAATTCTTTTGAAATGTATGAAGCAATTATTTTAGTTGGCTTATAAGGTATTTCTCCCGCCTTCTTAGTGTGCCTTTGTGGTGTGGTGGTCTGGACGCTGGGCCGGTATTCCAGAGGTCCGTGGTTCGATTCCCGGCGAAAGCGTTGCTAATTTTTCATCTTGCCTGCTTCCAAAAAAAAAAAAAAGTACCTAATGTCTCTAAAGTGGCGCCCGAACTAAAAAAAAGGGTGTTGGATGATGATTCTCCTCACCCAAGATTTGGCAATTGGGTATCCTAAAAACTCCAGTCGCCCTTTAAAAAGCGGGAGTATATAAGGTATTTGTCCCGTCTTCTTAGCGAGTCTTCGCGGTCAAACGGTTAGCACGCTCAGCGCGTAATTGAGAGGTCCGCGGTTCGATTCCCGGCGAAGGCAATGCTAATTTTGCACCTTGTCTGCTTCCAACAAAAAAAAAAAAAAAAACCTAATGTCTCTCTCTAGTGTTTTAATACTGCAGAAATACAATTTCTATTCTCTCACAATTGTCATTATTGATATCATCATAGTGAAGTGAGAACAATGTATGAAAAAAGTGAAAATTCCAAGTTCAAATGTCAGACAAAACTTGCATTTTTATAACAAAATGATTCATTCACATTTATTACGCCTAAAAATTTAAAAATTTAAACCGCACATCAAAACACATTGATTTTTAGAAATTGTTTTTGCAAAGTTTTCTTACGAAGTTTCTTAAAATTTATTTATCGATATTAGGTCAGGTTTATTAAATGTACAATCATTATGTTTCCGAAAAATGTTAAATATTTTATTTCCTTTAGTAATTTTGAAACAATAATAACTAAAATTAAGAAAACTGCTTGTGCGTATAAAGACAATTGCAAAACTAATTAAATCATGGCATATTGATTTACAAAGTAATCAAAATATATTTAACCATTAAAAAGTAATTTTAAAAATACAAATATATATTTGTTCTATAGAGTTTTATCCTGAATATTAATTTAAATTTATTTTAAAGCTTACAGATCTGCATTTAGGCATTATTAATGCATTTACATTCAGACTTAAGAGTTTAAAATTTATGCAGTCATATGACATTGTAATATGTCGAAGGAAATCCCCGGAATATTATATGTAAGAATACTGAAAATTCTTTCAACATTACTTGCTCACGAGAAAGTCTTGTGATAACCCTCGGAAGTTAAAAGCAGGATTTAGTTAGAAAATGCGAGGATATTCTTCGACATCTAAAGATGTGACTTGCTGCGCTCGGAAGTATGTTTAGAAAATGTCACGGAACCTTGAGGATGGGTCTGAGGATTTTAGTAGCATCGACAAGACATATTAATGAAAGTTACGGGTAAATTACATCAGTTATGGTTGTAATTAAAAATAAAATGAAGATATAAAATAATAAGATATACATATGATGATTTTATTCGCTCACTTAGTTAAGTTCTACAAAATTTTAATTTTAAAGATAAATTGGAGACGTTGTGTTTTATCATATCTCAACACCTTGAAGGACTGACATTTTTTCAAATTACGCAAAAGATAATGGAAGATCTTCTGCCTCTTAAAATAACAAAACTTTGCGGTCTTTAAGGATAAGTGTTTCGACAGCATGTTTTGATGAACCCTAATGGTACTCGTAACAAAAAATTAGCGGTCTTATATGCAGCCTTTTCTGAAGTAAATGTTATACCTAATATGCAGCTAAAGAGATGAAGACTTTTTTCCTAAATAAGACTAAAACACATATACTATTTTTAACTAACTGATTTTTTTTCTTCCTTAAAGGACAAAGCAGTCTCTGGCAGTCCGGATGGTGAGCAAAAAGAGGCTCACAGAAGATAAACTCAATTATTAAAATATCATGGGAAGAAATATGGCATTGCCACATTTGAATCCCAGAAAAACATCCAGTACTCGTTAATCAGAGGCTGACCATATCGAAAGATTTTTATTTTCCCCCCCTCCAAGATAAAGATTTTTATCGTAGTCTAGATAACCCAGATAAGTGATCAGCCACCTTCATTCGTTTAGAATTATGACACATTTGGAACGGATTTTCATCTTAGCAGACTGTGTAATATGCACCGCTCAGGAATTAAAGCAAAACTAATGATAAAAAACCAATCATAGTTGATGTATATTTCATCTTAGCAGAAATGCTTTCACTCATTTATTACAAATACAATCTTCTTCAGCTGAAAGTACTATAAATAGGGAATGAGATGGGCTAATTTCCGAGACCTTGCTAGTAAGTTAATCACGACACCCTTTCTCGTAAAGGATAAAGAAAGATGACGAAGAGGAAGAAAATTAGTTGTGCGATCTAGGAAAGAAAACAAAACTATTTATTAATCTAATTTTATTATCATTCTTGTAATTATTTTAAGCGCTTCTTTCTCTTCATATTTTTATCTTTCAAGTCTTTTAAGTGCTTTCAAATTTCGGTTTAAACTTCAAACGTTTGGACGTTTAGGTACTACTCAAATGAAGAAATGTTTACATAAGCATAAATCATAGTGTAACAGAAGTATTTGCATTTTTTGAGTATTTCAACTAAGGAACAAATAAAACAAAGAAGCATTCGTGTTTTCTTTGCTTTTTTTAGATTCCTACTACCGGTATTAAAACCGGTATTCCAGTATTAAGATTTAAAAAATACCGAAACCCAGTACTGAATTTTTGGTCCGAAATTGCAATCCCTAATCATATGCCACGAATGAATATAAAATAAGCATTATCAAGGTAATCTTGTTCCGTAATGTGTATTAATAAATGTAAAAAGAACTTTAAAAATTAGTGATTGAAATTCTGGGTTTCGATTTTACTCTCGAATAAGAAGAATACATAAGCCTTTAGCTTTCATTCTCATTAAAAATTTGACTATAAAATAAGTGAACATTTGTTTTCGATCACTTGTTTTATTTGTGAAGAAATGATTGCAAACAAACGTTCTGTGATGGCTAAATTTTTGCTTCCAAATATTACTGAATGTCTGTTTCATTTGTGTCTGAACATTTTCATCTATTTTTCTTCTATTTGAAAACTTTTGCTTTTTTTAATTTGGCAATACATGTGAAGAATAGCTTATTGTAATCAGAATGTAATAATAATATGTGAGGAAATTAAATGAAAATAAAATAGAAGTAATTTAAGTTCACTGTAACTATTCAAATATATGTTTTTGTACAAAAAGATGTTATTTTAGAAGATCAGATATTTAGATTTCTTTTGAGAAATTAGCTGCTTTAATGCTTAGTTTTAAAATGTTAGACATTCAACAATCCAATTTATGTGAAACTGATATCAAAGGCTACGGAGGGAAGTATAATTTTCTTTCCTAATTTATTTTACTTCAGAATTGAGGTTGAAAGGCATCGCACATATTCTAACATTCGATTAGCTTTGAAAGACACATTTTTGCTTTTTCATTCATACACAGTAATATAAACGTAATATTTAAGCTTTGCTTTTACTCAAATAATTATGAAAATGGCAAATGTACTGACAAATCACAATTTGTATTATTTTAATTTATATAGAAATCAATAGATCCTGTGATTTTTTTAAAGATATTTGCTTACAATCTAATTTTAGGACTGCCTCCTCGATACTTAAAAGGCAAAAATACAGAAAATAGCAGCTGAATTAATTGATATTATTGTTCAAATGAATATGGAAATTAGAAGGATACTTTACACAGCCAAAGCACTTAGGCCATTTTTCTGTTAGCTCAAGTAAAGAAAAATCATTTTGCCTCGACGATAATTATCCCTTATTTGTAATTTCTTTCTCATTATTCCACTGAGAGAAAATATCTTCGCATACCGTACATAGCTGAACAAAACGCTTTTCAAAAATCTGTTTTCGGCTTAATGAAAATCTTCTCGACAACGTTTTTAATCAAATATTTCTCCTCATTATATCATCTCGAATCAGCGAAGGAAGGCCAGCATACCATGGCGTCATACGAAACAATTTTTCCCTAAACTGTCGCTTCTATTGCGACTTTTTAATTAAACGCCAGCTCATCCTTTCCACAATCACTTTCCTTCTCTATCAATATTCTCTATCTTCGGAAAGGAAATTTGTGAAGAAAATATTGGCTTTTGAAATGTGTCGAACGTAAAACGAAAATATGCTGCTGTTTATAACTCTCATTTATCCGATGTGCTAATGAAACAAGAAATGAAGTAGTTAGAAAAGTTGTCTGCAAGTTGTTGAATTGATGAAGGTTTCCAAAATAGTTCGGTCTTTGCAATCGGAAGATAAATTAATGGGATACTTTTAATAACATTTTATTCTATATGTGAGCCTTCATTAAAATTTTGTTTTGACACTGGAATTTGGATATGTTTCCTTAATATTATAAACTTGATTTCTGCTGTTCTTTAACGCTGCAATATTTTACTCTTGTCTTAACAGGTAGTTATAAATTCGTACTTAAATCTATTTGAAAGAATTTTATAAAATTATCTGTCTTTTATATAGTAAGATAAAATGCTCATTTAACAAAGCTGGGCTTACATTTATATTAGAAATATATTTTCAACAATAAAGAATCCTTTTTTTTTTTTTTTTCTAATAAGCAATTCATCTCTAGGGTTAGAGGATTCTGTAAAAATAAATCTATTATATATATATATAACTCTTAGTTTAAAACTTTTTCTAAAATTATTTAATGACCTTAAATAAATTAAATACAATACATTACATCGCTTAAGTTATAGATCTGCAAAATATATTCAAAAGTTAATTTACTGAATCAGATCACTTTGCGGTATTTTTGGACAGAAAGTCAAAATTTTTCACCCATATTAGGGAAATCTGTAGGAGATGACACAGCGCTTCTTATTAAATTAATATTTAAATTAATAAAAATCAATCTTTGGTTTAAAAATGTCTAATTAATGACATCTGGCAAATATAAGTAATTTTTTACTTTTGTCTAATTAAAAAATAATGAACAGCTAATTAACTGGAATTTTTGCTTTAAATAGGACATTTAAAATTACAAATGTTATTTTCTATAACCGTTCTAATAAGATACTGAATTTGGCGCAACTATAATTAACTGTCACTGCCGCCTAATCGTTTGCAAACAAAATCTAATATGTTTATAAACTTCAAGGCTCAGTGTTAATTATAAACGCTGCTCATTTTTTATTATTCTATTCTGTCATAGAATGGATTAGGTGTATTTAATTATTACAAAGGACATGAGAGCTATTTCCCTAAGGAGAGGGATGCCTTTGTGAAGGTTTTACTAAAGGAATTAGGCTCGTATACACGTTACACATGGGGAAAGCCAGCCCGTTTTCCGAGATTCGAAAATCCCGAACAGAACTACCAGAGTTCAATTACTTTACCGCTCAGCCGCTGATAGGTCTTGTCAAAGAATGGACAAGTATAATTATATGTGTTCACGTACGTATGAGTTCTTATGCTTTGACCTGAAAATATCCTGTAGATCGTCGTGTATCTTATGATCACATAGTCTCTTGGATTCACAAATCGATGATTAACGATCATAAAAATTTTAAAAGCAGCACATCTTAAAAATTACCAATAGAATGATAAGTTTTGCCATATATTTCTTTCAAATTCGCTATATAATTCCTTTAAAAGTAAAGCATAGTGATAACAGTTGATGGCAGCATACTTTTATTTGAAATCTGATTGAGACACAAAAGTGAGAAGATCATAGAATTGAAGACTGTGGCTTCACAATCAAATTGCTGCCCTTAAGTGCTTCATAATCAAACCTCGTCTTCTTAATGAGCTTATTTTCATTGCATTCATCATAATTTGAAGAATACGTTGAATGCTTAATATATTGTTCTAAGTCTGTTTTAAATACCAAATTTCAGAAGTTTTGAATACCGAAACAGCTTAACTACTGAAAATTCAGATGCTTGAATTTGTCTTAAGATGACTAACTATAAGCCAGAATTGACTACACTGATGTCAGGACTTCAGCATCAGGGAAGCCGTTGTTATGGAAGAGAAAAATAAAGTTCATTCAGTTCTGTTTATATTTAGAATAATTAGAATTTTAATTTTAATTTGCATGTTTAAAGCGTATTGCAATTATTTTCTCAATAAAATTTATCCTATTATTCGCCAAGAAAGTCTGTTCTAAAATAAAAATACCACTGAACCGAAACGCCTTCTTAATGTGCTAAATACACACAATTGTTTTTGGTTGATTTATGTACTCAGCCAAAAACGTTTGGCAACATCTGCTTTAGTCTCTAAAGCAATAATACTGAGAATGTGCTCAGCAGTGACTTTCTGAACTGTTCCTATCCCTTCATTATGCTAGTATATGTATCCAGATTCAAAGTGATGTTTAGATTGTGGGTAAGTTAATACAGGGTCGAATGTCAATATGTTCCACGACAGAATAGCATATGTTCACTAATCTCGATGAGATATGCATTATTGCTTGTGGAAGGACCTTTGAGTAACTACTGCGGACTAGCACTGTCTGCTAGTATGTTTTGAATTGTATAGCTAAACCCTTTATTACACAATTCCTTTCTCATTCTTCTTCTTTCTGTAAGTCTGGGTGGCGTTCTTCACCTGGTTTTCTAGGTAAATAGAATCTCTTAGCTGTGTCCAGGACTTATATGGACAAAGAATTTTTACATCCTCCTTTTAAGATTTGCATTTATAAAGTTGCAGGCCTTTTATAATGCTTCTTTTTGTATTCAACCATAACTCTTGAATCTCTGAAGTGAAATTACTATGAACGCAGAAACTGGTTCCAAGTTCTTAACTTTCGCTGCTTGAGTTAACACTGTTGTTCCTAACCACAAAAAGCTGATTCTTAAATGTAAAAATTCTAAAAATTCTAAATATCGTATGAGCCACTTAATCTGATCACGTTCGTTCATGAATATTTTGACCGGGTATTAACCGAATGGTAAAATAAAGCGATGAAAAAAAAATATTCTTCGAAACAGCAATGGAATTTTACTGATTTAACATAAATTAAACTACAGACATATAAATAAACATCTTCACAGCTTTTTAATTAGAAAAAAGTCATTAACGATTGACTTTTTTAAGAAACATTTCATTTGTACAGTTTTTCATAAATCTTCTGGAAATTATTTGCCCGATGCTGCAGTCTAAGCTTAATATTCATAGAGCATCTCTCATTTGTAGGAAATTCATCGATTTTGGTCATTGTCTTCTGAATAATTTATCACATGATGTGCTTGGATTTGTTATAGAAAAAGACAGACAGATCATACTCTTCTGTTACTGAATCTGAAGCTTGAAATTTTTCATCAATATCCATCCAAGAGTTAATTCCTCACAGTTCATGATAGTGTGAGACAATTTTAATTCTTCATAAATTTTTATTTTATTATTTATTAAAAGGCTGATATGCTTAAACAATTCTTTATTGTCTTTTTTGAGACGAGGTTCCAAGATTTTATTGTTGCCGTAAATTAAAATCAAGACGCTTGGAGAAGTTCAGTCCCTTACTTGGTAACATAACTCAGTCATTTATGGATTTGTTTGCTCTGTTTTGATGTTATTTGGTGATATTACTTTAGTTAAAAAAATTCCTACTATAATATTTTGAAAACATTATCCAGTGGTGAGGTATTTTCCATGTTATCGTAAACAGATAGGTGGGATTTCTGCAACTCTATAACAATATCCGAATGATAACAATGAGGCAAACCACATAAAGATAAGAAAAGAAATCCATGTCTGACGACATCTCACGTGTTGCAGTCCTCGAGGTGAAAGCGACATGCTTTGAAGAAGTTACTGCAGGAGCAATAACTTGTTCAGTAATGCTTCTACTTGACATTACAAGAGGGATAATTTCATGGCCAGTATTAGGAGAATTTAGCGATTTGCACGGTGTATATCATCAGGGCCTTTCAAATTCAGGGGATCTAAAAACCCATGATCTTGTAGCTCCTTTAATGCAACAAGTGGGTCAAGGAATCATAAAAATATTCAAAGCCTATTTTGTCAGGTATGCTTGCATCTTTGTAAATAAAGCACAAAACGTAGTAATGATATTTTGGAAGTAATATTCGACATAACCATTGCATACAAGTGATTAAACTCACATAGAAACTAGTGAATTCATCAACAACGGAACAATGAATGCTTGTTGACATCAGCTCTGGCCAGAAGTTGTCAGCAAATTTAAAGAGTTTCTATCGATTTAAAAGAAGCCAAAAAATCGTACATACTGCAAAAGCAATAAGTGACGAAGGATTTTCAGATATAGAAGAAGAAGAAATCAAAGAATTAGGGAGAATGAAGATCATGAATGACAAATGAAGAAGTGGACAATCTTATAACACCAGCAATAGTGAAAAAGATAAAGAGCCTTTAGAATACAAGATGTTGAAATAATTATTAAAAAATGGCACAACTGCTTGATTTTGTAAAGGAGATTGATCCAAATGAAGAAAGAAGAAGACAGGTTATGAGAGGTATTAAAAAGCTTTCCACTTCTTATTTCAAAAAGTTTAATGAGATGCATCAGATCTCATCCCCAGCAAAAACCACCAGTTTTTCTTTTTAAAATAATTGTATCACGTACCTACATATTAAGTAGTATTAGCAATCCTTTCAATTAATATTTGTTTCATTTTCCCTTTTTAATTACAGTAATACTTAGGTTTGTATAAATTGTACAGTCTTTCTAAATATGAACTATAACTAAACCGTTTTTCCCATAGAATGTTAATTTTGTAGAACGCGATTTAGCAGTACGTGCAATGTTTTATATGTTTAACCCAGTGTTCGACAATGATTTACTGTTCATAATATATTACAATAATTTATGATTTGTGCATTTTTCAGTTTCTTTTATTATATATTTATATCATTTTAGAGCTTTAAATGCAATGTCATTGTGTTACGCATCAGTATTTGTGCGCCAGCAATACATGGTACTGACGTTCAGTAAGTTTACTTTACAAAATCATTTAACATTTTTAAGCTTCTTATGAATCGGATTGGTACAGGAACAAACGATTTAAAGAACCAGTGCAGGTAGCTTCTCTGACATCTGTTACTTTCGATGCTAATTATGTTGAGCCTAATTCTTTAATTTTTGTTTGAAAACATTTATTTGAAAGAATATTGCACACATTAGAAGTTTTTTCACATGTTCCTGTTCGGACAATATGTAGATTGGCAAGCATTTGTCTATTTACTTATTAATTTTCATGCTCTTTATAATAAACTCTTTCGATCTATTATCTCTGGACTCAATTAAAAATGAAACATTAAAATAAAAAATATGTATTTAAAATAGAAGCACTATGTTGAGTACTTTATTTTATATGTATATGTAATAAATAAGACGTAGAAATTTTGGTGGCATAGAATATAAACCTGTATTGAAGAGGAAAGTTGGCACTTTCCTCTTCAATTGGAGTGCGATTCACTTGGCTCTGAACGTTCCTGTTCAAGAATATATACATTTTTGATACTGGTGCTTACTATATGTAAGATAAAAATATGTAATTTAATTTAGCAGTAGCCTCTTAATTCCTCATTTTTAATATAAGTATTTCCTCTCTGTACTCTAAAAATAGTAATAACTTTTCTGGACTGCGCCATTTCTAGATCAGTCTATGTTACATGGATTGCGTAACGCTGATAACATAGCTAAATCGGAATAGGAAATAACAATTTCGAGAATTGAAAGTTTTTTCTTAATAAACAACCTAAACCAAAAACTTCTCTTGGTGAGCCTCTATATTGGATTAATTGTGCACTTTTGCTTCTACCTCCCTTCCTGTTAGGACGCTATTTCGCTCTGCTCTCTTCCTGTCGGAACAGTGTTAAGAATGTAAGTGTTCATGGATAGGAACGATTAGTGTGTCAAGTGAATTGCGGCCACAAATGTCAAGTGAAATAAAAATGATTTAATCCTACTCGGCTATCAAGTTTTCTCTTCAGTATGGATAAACGTTCTACGTCATATAAACTTCTACATCTCTTTCGTTACAATTATATAAATGTGTATAAAAAATTTTCTCTTTAATAAACCAAAATAAATTTGGGTAGAAATGTCTTGCGTGAAATTACTCATAAATTCAATTTGTGAAAGGGAATCGCTACAAACATTCGTTTGCTGTTATTTATTAGCATCATTCACGCTGACTTTCTGGGGGCACCAATAAATAAATACGAACTTTTGCTGATGATTCATTCATGACAGGCACTACGTTATTAAGGAAGACCATGTGCTATCCTATTCGGTTAGCTATGAAAGGGTCAGTTGGGGGAATGGGGAATTTTGGCGGGTTCTTTAGGGAGGAAGAGGTGAGAGAAACGTGGTGTTTTATTATCTGGTGGAGAAGCTGTATTGTCGTTAATAAACGTCACGGTCACTTCGGAATTCTGGAAGAAGTGAATTAATTGTTTCCTGGACGGTTGTCTGTTTCTGCTGAGATATTGATTGGTATATGACCGGGAAACTGTACTGGAAATCTCTTCAATATGGATATAAAAAGAATTTAATTCAAGGAATGTGTTGCATTCGCATTATTAAACGTGTAAGAAGAGTATGTCTGAATAGGCAGTGTCTGAATCAATGGCAGATACTCAACCCGAAATCAAACCGGAAATCGAAAATGAATTTCCCCGAGTTTTTTTCATTACATTTGTTTTGGAAATTTCCAATCTTTCCACTCTGATTTATACTCTGAAAAATCTGAGGAAGTCAAAGACTTATATTAAATACTGTCTCAAATAAATTTTGATTTGCCTGACAGAGCGATGACCTCGTATTCAGAGCTGGAGAACTGAATATATTTCATAAGCCTAAATATTCCAATCATGTTCATAATCAATTTGTTTGCACAGCGCATAAAAGTTTTAAAGCAATTTACGTAAATTAAAAAATAAACAAACACACGCAGGAAAAGTGTTTAGGAATTATTATAGAAATACTGTTCAGTAGATGTAAAAAAAGAAAACTTCATTCTAGGTCATAGGGGCATGTATATTCAATACAATTAAATCAATAATATGCGATCAATTATTTTCAAATATTCGACATCAAATAAGCAGTGTCTAATGAGAAATCATAAATTATGCCAAAAAAAAAAAACTAGTTCAGGTCACATTTTTTCTTTTTGAACTTAGTATTGCTGCAAATAAGATTCCCTATAACCCTATAAGATTCATTAAAGATATATTTTAGTACTCTAGATCTAAATTTGACAGTAAATTATATCTAAACTTGACTGACATGACACCATATAGCTGTATATGTTATAAGGTATTTCTCTCGCCTTCTCAGCATGCCTTCGTGGTGTAGTGGTCAGCATACTCATATTCGAGAGGTCCATGATTAGATTCACGGCGAGGGCATTGCTCATTTTTCATATCTCCTGCTTAGCTAAAAAATACTTAATGTATCTACAATGTGTGTGTGCGTTATGTTATTCGTCGTTGGAAACATTTGTAGGTTCAAGATAGGAGGCACGCCTTGTCTTTATTTCAGTGGCCGACTGTGACTTATGTGACGCACTCTTCGCCCTGGCTGTAAAAGGCCAGATTGATGTGGCTGTTCTTCCATTCTATTTACGTCCAACACTAGTTGGTTTTCTTGTATCTCCTTTCCTTTTATATTATGCTCTAAAAATAAAACTTCTATTTAATATCATTTCCATGTCTTTGCCTTTCCATGCCCTGGCTCTAGTATGTCTACAAAAGTTTAAGTTTGTACTCAATCGAAAGCGTAAGAAAACGACATTTTCACTTTAAGCCTTTGCTATGTAATTCTTGTAAGTCTGTACAATGTTTAGTAATTTTATACAGCTGCTTGATTCTACCGTAGAACTAACTCATCTTCTGGAATACTCTCGTTACGATTTCTTTGAATCACTTCAATACAATTAAAACAATGCACTAAATAATGAAATGAGATAAAGCTTCATTTCACAATCGCGAATCAGTCCACAGCTGTCAAATATGCTCGAAAAGGGTAACGGTTGAAAACTATGAAAATTTTTCTTGCTCGAAGCTTCTTGACGAGAATGGAACTGTCCCAATGATGCAGACATCAGTTTCTCGATTGCATTTTTAAATATAAAGCACCGAATGCTCTTTAGAAGTCTGCCAATTACGTCTTTGTATGTAGTTCACTGTCTGTTCTCGTAAAGTATGTTCCTATCAATTAAGATTACCAAAATGATCTTTACTCGTGATTTCGGCAACCGAAGTACTTTTCGCCTTGGTGAATGTTTTCTTATCCAAACAGATAACTATAGTTTAGTCTCACTATCTTAACAGAAGCACTAATTTTTATCTCTATTTACGAACTATTTGAAAACACTAGGATTAATGCGTGCAGGTTAGAATTAATTACGAAACGCAGAAATTTTATTATTTTCTGTCCTGAAGTCAATGAGATATCTTACAACGAAATTAACCTAAAGTTGAATCAAAATACAGTCTCTTTACTGGTATTAAGTTCATCAGCCATCAATCGAGGCGAAAGGAGATGATTTTTTAGCAATAATTGTCGAACATTTTTGATTTTCTTATATGTTCAAGTCTGCGAGGGTGAGCAGTCCTGGATTATTTTAGGTTCCTCCTTTCACCTGTTATTGACTCACCCTCTCGCTGCCACTATTAGAGAAATTATACATGGTATGCCTGATTGGTCTAAATTTGTTATTGAGCCCGACACGACGCTTTGCGTGATGTTCGTGGCCTAACTTCTTTCGATTCGATTGTTATGAAAAAACGAAAAACCCAATAACCCTATGTTTGTTTAAAGCTGCTATAGTACTTAGGGATAAGGGATAAATTACAGTTGCAGAAATCCAATAAACTTCCAGTAAAATAAAATAATATTAGGGAGAAGAGAAAAATTAAATTACGAAAACGATGATGCTAAATAAAAAGTAAATATGAAAAATAAAATATAATAACCAGTGTAAAGTCTTAAAAACCAAAAACGTTCGTCCCAACAAAATCGTAAACTTAAAAATTTTTAGAGGCATTGCAGGAGTTTTAAAATATATTTAAGGTGTGCATAAGAAAGAAGTCCAGAAATAAATGATAAAAAAATCAGTCTTATGTAATATCAAAATATTTCTAATTCTTTGATTGCAAAGGAATACAAAAGGGATCATAAAAATTAACCTAAACATGAATCAAAATACAGTTTAATACTGTTTTCTGGATTACAGCTACTTTACAGCTCGGCTGCTGGTGGACCAAACTCTTAGAACAGGTACTAAAAAATAAAACTGACCTGCTCGAATACTAAAATGAAGCCATTAGTTTTTCAACAGAATGACTGAAGGTTGGATTTACACAGGAAAAGGCAAACCAGCCAGGCTTCCTTTCCTACCGTACCGTAATTCAATGGGTAAAACATCTTTGAGATGCTAAGGTACTTGAAACGTAAATGGCATAGAACTAGTTTTTTCTGGTAACATTTAAAAGTGATTACTGATATAAGAAACAATGGCACGTACAAAATGTCTTCATTTGTTATAGCATCTATCACTAAAACCGCCAAGTCTCAGCAACTATACGCTTGCATCTTATGAACTTTACAGTAATTTAGCTAATTCATACTGTTACGTTATTTTCTTCCTAAGATATGGGTTAAGATATGGGTTCGTAGATTTGGAGTGAATAACGACAACACTTGATGAAGTATCGAAACACAATTTATTAGCCAGTATTGTCATGACAGTTCCGAAACACGTTTTACAGTCGTCAATGAACTACTATAAACACTTTGACACGATCAGCGACACAACCTTTAGGTTATCAGGCTATCACGGTGGAGACAGCTTCCTGCAAAGGACCCGACTCTGCTATCCGGAGTACAGCTCTCGACTCTGCTTGGTCGTTCTTGGAACTCCACTCACTCTCGAGACTCTCCACGCTACAACTTGTGATGCACTCGACGACACACGAGCACAGCTCCCGACTCTTCGGTTCAGTCGTTCCCGGAGCTCAACACGCTCTCTCGACGATGCACTAACCGCGATACATTAACAGACTCCTTCGGTGCACTCGACGACCCACTCGGCACTCGCTGTCCGGCTGTCAAATCGATCCACTCCGCAGGGATTGACTCGCTAGACGAGACACACTAACTGACTGCAGACCAGCAGGGTTTATATAGCTTTCGGCCTGCGTTCGAGGACATTCTGGGCTAAATCGGTAAGAATTCGTTCCAGAAGGCTCTCCATCCGTCCATGGGATATCGCCAATTCTGTCGCCAAATGTCGCCAAATGGGCGATTTCTCGCCGAATGTGGCAACCCTGCCTTCCCTTGCCATTTTATTGCATCCCTAAAACTGCTTTGCGGGGAAGCTATCTCACCGCGCCTGTACATATCGTAACAATATTAATCAGTCCCGTTTTGTAGGTGACATATGAATATTGGAACAATATTTCACAACGAAAATTTTGTAGCTAACACAGTTATAAAATCTACCAAAAATGAATAAAGCTTGAAACTTGATCCTATAAATCAATAATATTCAAATTATGGATAGCGGAAATTTATAGTGGCATATAAAAGGTAGCAAAGAAAGACAAGGTAGATAAAAATCTCAAAAAAATCTAAACTGATGGTATATAACTAAGGGTCGACGTTATGATTGGGGGTCGAAAAATTGTTTTTTGGGGTCTTTTGCATTTTCATGGCGTCACACTAACATAACTTTTGAATCCCACGGGTATAAATAATAATAAATTGAGGAAACTTTAAACAGCGATTTATCAAAGTGTTTAATTTATAAATAAACTGTAATTAAAATTATGATTTCTTCTTTAAATATTCCAAAATATTTTATTAGTTGTAAATTTAATATTTTACTGAAATAATATCATGATGGCAAAAATTTACAGCTAAATCTCGAAATTTTTTCTTTTATTATTACAGCACAATTTCTAACTTTTGATCAAAATGTGCTCTGCATTGGCAAAACAATTAATTCACAAGTTTCATTCTAATAACAAATTTTTCAAGTATCTATTAATTAAAAGATAAGCCACTTTTGCTCCCTGAAAAAAATCGAGCTTTCTCAGATATCTAAGTCTTTTACTCAAATTATTTAGAAGTAACAACAAATCATTTAAAAAAATTACATATTACTCTAAGGCATTTTTGAAATTACTGTAAGGCATTTGAAAAAAAGCACAGTCATATTTCTGTTGAAGTATGTATTTTGTTGATATGTGCCAACAGAAAACATACTATTCCAATATCATTATTAATTTTGAGACCTTCACCTCAATTTTAAGACTTGATCTTTTGAAGGATAAAGTGGGAATGATCTTTTACTCTTTTTGTAGGATAATGGTTTAAGTCTCAAAAATCTGTTCACCTTCCCTCTCCTCCTTGCTTCTGCCAGCTATCCAAACTCCAGCCGCCATAACAAAGAACAGTCGACCAGTATCGCAACGTGTATTATTGATTTTTGTATGGACTCCTGACTTTGTTAAGGGCGGCAGAATTCCGTTTGATAGATGTCAAGGAGCATTGCCTTTCATTTCTTTTTGTTTGGATCAAGACTTCACGGCGCCCACCAAAGACCCTAACTCAGATGGACGGAATTTTATTTTCTCTTTTCTATCATTTTGACAAATAAGCGGAGATTAGTGACATGCCATGAGATGGCAAAAAATTTATGATATACTTTTTATTGGCCTTTGATTAGATCTGGGGCTCTCCTCTTTGCCTTCGGAAAATTATGTTATGGAAAAGAAGAAAACGTCCCATCTAACGTCTATAAATTAATTTTAAATGCGATAATTCGTCAACGTGTCTTTGACGGTATCCAGTAGAATTGCCAGTTGGCTAGAAAACTTCTCTTTGTTTGGAAAGTAACAATTAAATGATATAAAATTATCCTTTGGCAAATAGTCACTTTTATGTACATTAAATAGGTAACAATGTTATGTGACTGAGACCTCTGAATAGTGCGAAATATCTGAGCTTGAAACTTCGAAAGCAGTTTAAAAGGGTTTGAAGATTTTCATTTTAGTTACCATTTAGTAAAAAACCTCGTACTGAAAATATCACACCTTACCTTCATTCAGAGACATTCTACCTAGAAAAATTAATTGTAAAATGAATTAAGAAAAGCATTCAGAAAGCATGAATTTTGTCTGGGTACAGTCAAGGGCCAATTAATAGTCAATAGTCATCAGCAAGTTTATTGCTGTTTATTAACAATAACCATGTTCAGCTAATTTCTACTTTATTCGCTTAATTGGATACTTAATTATTAAATTTGCAGAGAATTATGTGCTAGAACTTCCGTCATCCACTCATTGCACTCTTATCAGGCAGAATATGTCTGATAATGATAATCTCGATTAAAACTTCGGAAAAACGATAATTTTTGCACTCATTTTTCTGAGTGGCAGCAGTCTCGCAAGCTGGAGATGAAAAATCTGCTTTATTTCGAAATTTTTTGCCACTGTTCGCTTTCAAATCCTGGATTTTGTTAATAAGAAATTTCTAACTTTCACGATGAAATAAAAATATCATTGCCAAACATTAAATTCATTATTCCCGATTCCAAAAAATTGTAGGAAGCCATTTCGATTATTCCCATCTTCCTACGACTTAAATCGGCCGAAATATTAATTAAAAACTCTGAAAGCGCTAATTTTTGCCCCCATTTTTCCGAGTGGCAACAGTCTAGTGCATTGGAGATAAAAATGCTTTATTTCGAAAAGTGTTGTTACTGCTCGCTTTCAAATCGTAGAGTTTGTTAATCAAAAATTTGTTATTTTACAAACTATAATCTGTTTGTTCGCGTTATTGATTTCTGATCAATTACGGTCAATTTCTTACCACATTTAATCAACTAAAATTGAATATAGGTGAAATATTGGCCGGAACGTGAGCTTTTACGACGATTTGATCAGCAAAACGAAAATCATTGAAAACTGCGTACCACTGCTGCTGATATAATGAGAAAGAATTAGTTTATTTTTCTATCGAATTTTTTTACGTGTGTTCCATATTGCATCAGACTGAAAAATGTATCACTATAAATCGTAGTTTTTGCATCGTTATTAGAGAAGGATTACACCGGCATCGTTCTCTCTGTTGTTAGATCCATTACTGTCAATCTAACGTAACTGGCTTCGGGTAGTTCCGCTAGTCTTAAATATTTGAGAACTGGTGATTCATTATCTATATTGCTTCTTCTCATTAAAACGCCAGCAAAATTAAAATAAAGAGAAATTTATTGCTATTTAGTAAAAAAAGCATTCTTAAATAATGGGTATCACGATGCTGTGCTTAGTTTCGAAGGACAGGCATTTTGTTTCTATTTGCTTTATAGTAAATAAATACATAAATATATAAATGAATAAAATATTCTTTATTTACCTGATGCTGAATGTAGGCCGCTCCATTATACTAAGATAAATACGAATGCAACGAAGCCTCGTTCAGAGCACTATAGTTAATTTCAGAAGGTTTTGATGTTCAATGGATGTAGTCGTCTTGGCGATGTGTATCGGTGGTGTTCAGAATGTTTATTTTTATCCTCAGAAATACCCGCAAGTTTCAAGATTGTTATGAAATATTTCACTTTATGTAAACATGACAAAAAGTAAATATAGAATATTGGCTAAGAATAAGAAATAAAGTGAATTTCTAATTTACAAAATAATAAATATAATGCATATCCGTGCTTTTATAAATATAATGCATATCCGTGCTTGGAAAATAGCGAAATAAGGCTTAAATGGGAGCAATTATAAATGAAAATATAATGAAATAACAATATGGGAGCAATTATAAATGAAAATATAAAGAAATATGTAACATCGTGTCATGGATCAGGAATACATGTTTTTTGTAATCTCTCGATCGACTTCATTTAAAAAGAGCGTTTTTTTTCTGAAGCTCAAATGGAAATTTTGATTGCATTATTCTCTGTGTTTATAATTAAAATGGATTTAGTTTTGGTTTAATTAGAACATCTGCCAAGTCAACGAAACGTCTTATACTTCACATTTCGACCAGCCTGGTTAGTATAATAATTAGCATAGCGGCTGCCATATTTCTCGAATCCCCGAGGAAATTATTTATGATATTTTTAAAGATATAGTCTCTTTGTGGCCTGAGGGCACTTAAAAGTAAGCTAGCATAAAATCGTTCAGAGAGGTTGGTCATAAGCAAAGAGAAACTACAAGACCTTTGGTTCTCTCCCGTGCAGTGTTCTAAGTCAAAACAATAATCGAGTTAAGCCAAAATGTGTACTGTCATCTTTAAAGTGACCAAAACTTAACCCAGCATCTGACATTTTGATCATTCCTCTTTCTCTTGGCCGTCTTGAATTAGTGCACATGTACTAATAAAAGCAGAACTTTAGATCTGATGCCTAAAGTGCGTAAAAAATTTCTAATATCTAAAAATAAGTAAATAATATAATTCTCATGCTTGCATAGATTTAAAAATGATTTCTTCCACATTAAGTTTTTTTTTTCATGTTTAATGCTGAAATGTTTTTACACAAATATTAATTTCAAAAAATAATTTTCAAATGACTTAGAATATCATTTTTATGCATGTATATGTAATAATTATGTAAATAATTCTTTTCAGAATTTAATTTCAACAACAGACAAAATTAACTTCATACTATGTTATACTATTAAGAATATATCATTAAGAAATAAACGAAAAAGGCGAAAACATTTAGGAAAAATGTCTCATATGTAAAGATAAGTAAATAACATCATTCTCATGCTTACATAGATTTAAAAATGATTTTTAACGGTAAGTTTAGGAATGGTTTTTCATTTTTAATGCTGAAATGTTTTAATTCATATTAAATTTAGAAAATAATTTTCAAATGATTTAGAATATCATTTATATGCAATCGCATAAGTAACTCTTTTCAGAATTTCATTTCAATTGAATTAATTTCATGCTATGTTATACTATTAAGGATAGCTCCTTAAGAAACAAATGGAAAAAAAGAAAACATCTGTAATATTAAAAAAATTAATAAAATGATATTCATAAATTATTATGCTCTATGTTCTGACAGATTACGAAAATAAATAAATAAAGCGAATCAAGGGGGGAAGTCAGATTTATAATACACAGTAAGATCTAAACATAAAATTTTAACGTGAAAATTACTGAATGCCATTCCTATTCAGATAAATTAATTACCTTCTCACGAAAAAGGTGAATATACATTGTTGTAATAATGGTAACACACATAAAATCGATTTCACGTTTTTCTAAGAAGCAATTACTAAGATGTTCCTTTAAGCGGAGGCTACAAACAAGCTTTTGAATCTACTTCATTTAATTTTTCATCACGTAAAATGCTGAATTCTAAATGGTTTTTTTCGAAAGAAAACAATACAGCGTAAAATAATTGCTTCCCGTTTTAGCTTTGTCGAATCCACGAACTTCAGTCAACTTGAGAAACAACAAAAAGAGTTTTAATATGCTTAAAATTCTACTCCCACCGACAACAAAATTTCGTAGATCCTATTACATTAGTCTAGGAAAAAAGTTATTAGAAAAGGCAGCAAAGAAGATTTCTATGTGACGAGATTATTTTTCATATTTATATTGTGCTATACATTATTCTGAAATAAAGATTGTGATCAAGGCTTTTTTCTAAGATTCAAAACAGTTTGAGTAAACAAAATGAATTTTCCCTCGTAAATGGAATTTCATAATTAAAATTACATTGCTTACTATCAATACATATGTTTACTTTATTCGAAGTTCTTTCCTGATAAATAATTAAGACCCTATTATCAGAGCGCTTTACCACTTTAGAATCACGATTCAGAGAGGTTTTAAGAATTACTGATTCGATCAAAGTCATATATTCTACACTAAACCTTCAAAGCAAGAAGCTGAACTTGCATCGCTTGGTATTATGATTGATTTTACATAATATTTAAATTTTTGTACAGGCTACTTCTTTCAAAAAGTGATATATCAGTACTTGGTCTTAAAACACTTACAGAACAATGTAAGTGTACTAGAACAACGAGCTGCAATTTAACATTAGGAGGAGGAAGCAGAATGAAAAAAGAATTAATCTAAAGTCATACGTGTTTGCTTTCATGAATTTAATAAGTTCAATTTTATGTAGATATTGTATAAATATCGACATCTGAGCATTCAAGTTCAATATTTCGGTTACGAGAACAACTTGTTTAAACGAACATTTGCACTGTGGTTTTCGACCGTCAGAAGTATCAACCACCAGATGGCACTGAGAAATTCTGAGTGGGAGTTCCTGATTCGTTGACGCTAAGAAGCAATATTAACATCAAAATAGATAGCAAAGCAATGACCTTGTAATTGGCGTAGATTTAGTTAACAACACAATCGATTTCGAGGGCAAACTTGTAAAGATCCCGTTTCATCAGGAGCAAAGAAATCTGTAGGACTGAAAAGCAACAGGGATCACGGTTCATCACTTTTGTTACTAGCTTCAACTACTGTGGGTTTTTACCACTCGATTTAGTTCATTGCCTTAAGGCCAATCACGGTATTTTTCGAATTACGGTGCAATCGCACCTTACACCGGAGATGGCGCTGTTATTTTGGTAAAGTTCAAAACTAATAGTCTGGTGTATTAGCAGGGAAAAAAGTCTTGAAATTCAGTTTCTAATTCATATATACACTATTTGCACAGTCGTTTAGATATGTAGAATGTTGAAACTTGCGATTTCTTGGTCACGTGACATGAAGCACCTAATGGAAAAGTTCCTTTCTGAAACTGAGATTTAATTAATCTTCAAGTCATAATTTTGTAGAAATTTAACCGCAGATACTTGAGTCATTTAAATAAATTAATTTAATGCTCGCATTTCACTTTCATAATTTGCGTAATGGAGAAATAATCTTGAAAATTCATATTTAGAATTGAAGTACCATGATGCAGGTTGATCAAGGGGAAATTAATGTAAGTAAGCTGACATGGTGTGATTTGGCTAATGGCGAACGATCACGCACAAACTTTGGCAGTAAAAGATTTACAAATACTCTAAAACATTGAAAAATAATTATGATTAAATAAATGAAGTGAATAATAGTTGATAATTAAAGTCTTTAATCTGCTTTACTAGGTAATACAAGTCCATTTCTGCTTTATCAGGAGAAATAAATGTAAAACAAAAAATTTCTATTTACGTGTGTGCAGATTTATTACCACCAACGGGACTGGTGAATCGTTCTAAGTCTTTAACAGTATGTTCAACTGTTGGATAACAGTTCATAATTCCTTGAATGTGTTATATAGAAAAAAAAATTTTGTGTTTAAATACCTTTAAACTTTAATCTTTGCTGCAATGTGCCGGACAAAAATATCATAATCAAAAATCAAATATCAAATAATTCACATTCAAGATCTATTTCATAATATTCATATATCATTTCGACATTCTTATAAATATTCGTATATCATATCTATCAATCAATCGTATAGTGGTATAGTACAATTTAACTTTTAGGTTTGCGTTGTGAGTAACCTATGTAAAAGGAAATATCAATAACTCCAAATTCAAGTAAACTCCATGTTTCTTAAAAGCCCCCCCGGCTCAAACAAATGGAGGGACATGACAGACCACAGAAACTACACTAAATTAAACAAATGAAACATAAAATACATATCAAACACATTTATTAATTTCTAGAATATTCAAACATGTGATAACTAGGTAAACTGATCAGTCCCCTACAAATTAACCTTAAGATGTAAATTAACATATATATCATTTTAAATCTTATACTCATGTTAGGTGTACTAAATTTTTTTAACATTACATAACTCACAATTTAGGCGGTTGTACCGTATATTAATATAGTATCATTACTCGGTTACAATTTAAATACAAAAGACAAAAAAAAAATTCACTCACAGGGTGAAGTTCATACATTCAACTCCTATGCCATCATCGACTGATTAATATGGAGTGCTGATAGTTCAACAGATCGTCCAACTCATTGCGTTGACCATTCGAAGAGATCGAGAATGCCATCATCGACGGATTAATACGGAGTTTTAGAGAGTTCAACAGATCATCCTACTCATTTCGTTCACCATTCGAAGAGATCGAGGATGTCATCATCGACGGATTAATACGGAGTTTTAGATAGTTCAACAGATCGTCCAGCGTTCAAAGTTTACTCGAGCACCACATTATTCCTGCTGTCCTTTATTCACCAAATCATCGTTAATGGAGGCAGACAGTTCTTGCGAATTTTAAAGATGACTTGGTTGCAACACCATTGAAGCTGTCCTTACAATAAATAAATTTCAGAGCATGGAATGATGGAAAAAAATCGACGCAGCTGACACAGGCAGAATAAACAGCAACGCACACCTTAGAAGGGTCCTACACGAGTCTCTTTCATTCTCGAAGCCCCGAAACACAACATAAGCGTAGAGCACCTTTAGAACAAAATCTAATTAGGAAGTCAAAGCCGGTAAAAACAGGAATACCGCATCAGGATGTCAGGATCACTAAGAGAATCTGCCGAACAATTCTTGGGATAAGAGAAATCGAAATTCTTCTGCTGAGCTCTATGCCTTATACCAACGCAAATTCTCGCCAGCTAAAAGCCGAGAGAAAAATCATATCCTCTGCCGGCTGTTCACGCGGCTCGCGAGAAGCAAGACCCGAAGGGTCAAGCCCCCGCTTTTTTCTCCTCTTACTCTTCTTGTAAATGAGAATCCGAAAACAGAATCAGAATGAACTCTAGCCTGGTGCAAGCACCCAGGAAATCTCGGTTTCTCCGCCTCTGTGAGTTCATAGGCTTTCAAAAAAAAAATCATAAAATTAAATCTTACCAATCGCGGAATTTTATGTTATCTAAATTGAGAAAATGACACACCCATGACAAATCAAACACCAGAAAATCTGACAATGAAATCCGAAAAACATCTGCACTCACATAACGTGAGGAAAAAAATAGACCCCCCAACTAACAAGCGAAACTAGCTTTTACGAGTATCCAATTATTAGCCACCCCCCCTGTCTTGAAGTAAGAAAACTGCAAACTTTAAACAAAGCGATTTCCGTTTCCCAAGCATTAGCTGAAAAGACCCTACTACCTTCATTGTTGGAAAGGCCATAAACCAGATGTGTGTCCTCGCAACCGTCTCTCGCCTTTGTTACAATTCCTACTCAAGAACAACAAGTTAAATAAAACCTTAAGAGCTTAAGAATACTTTTTTCCAGATTAAAATACACATGAATACAAATAAAAATATTAGAATAATAATAACTTAAAACACATATTAGTAATTTAAATTCGCTACATAACAAATGGCTCGATAAGGAGAACTTTGCATTCTTTGAAAGAAATTACGGGCTGTAGTTGGGATTTGACTTGACCTAACGATAACTTGAATGGAGTAACGGGAGTGAAGCTCCCTTTGCCCCGCATCCGTTACAAAGTATGTTTTAAAAACTCATCAGTTGAATAGCAAGAATGCGTCGAACTCCAACTCCAACTTGCTTTATTTGCCGCGATTAACCTGCGAAATTTCAGGTTGTGTTCCGGCTATCGAACTTTGGTGCTTCTAGGAGCGTTGCAGGTAAGGAAATGCCGAACGTAGTTCTCGTGGAGACAGGATAGCAGATGCAGGGGTTGTGACCAATGTCACGTGGTGAGCGATAAGACATCTGGTTAGCGATGAGGTATCCAGGCATCGTAGCGCTGTAAATCTGAAGTTTTACAATAGTTATACATGAAATAGTACTAAATCAGTTCATAAAAGGTGTGTGTTGCAGTCATAAATGCAGAAAATAAAATACGATTCCAAAAAGTATAATAGTATATACAGGAAAAATGTAAGTAATATCTTGTGGGCGTGGCTGTGTGTGTCACATGATCATCCGGCTAAGATTTCTAAACATCATTATTTACAAGTCAAGTAAGTTTTTCAGAGTACTACATACTTAAAAACACAAATTATGTTGGAAAATCCTGGTTTCCACAGAGTAGAAAAGCGGCATATGGACGGAGGTGCCTGTCCTCGTGTAAAATTTCATAGTGAAATAGGTTGAAAATGTCCATATGTTGGCACTCCTTAGCGGCGTCATAAAATGCCGTGTTAGTTCTTCTTAAATATTCCACTATTGTATCCGTTTTTAAATCTTCATGGAGACGTTTGTTCTTCACATACGGGTGTGCATTTGTGATAATTCTTAAAAATTGGTTTTGCACAACTTGTACTTTTTGGATTTCACCCTTCGTAGCGGTAGTCCATGCTGGCGAAGCGTACGTCATGATGGGTCGGATTGTGGCTAGATAAATAAGTCGTTTCTTGTCCAACAAAAGTTTTGAATATTTCCCTATCAAGGGATATAAACATTTAATGACTTTAATCGCTTTATCCCTGATTTGTTGGATGTGATGCTGTCATGTGAGCTTGTCGTTGATGGTGATGCCCAGATATTTGGCTTGTTTCACGATAGGCACAGCCTCGTTAAAAAGATAAACACTTTGCCTGATCGGAACATTTTTCTTCCTTTTCCTTATGAGTAGGAGCTGCGATTTTTGAGCGTTAATTCGTATCTTCCAATATCCACACTATTGTTCTATGGAGGGAATAGTGTCTTGGAGTTTTCGAATAGCATGATTGATGTTAGCAAGAATGCGTATAAGAATGGTCAGGATTTACTGCCATACTGCGTAAATGTATTGTACTGGATATCGACTGCCGGCGCAATGCTTCTCATTCATATAAAGAATTTCTTGCGAAGCCTGAGAGTAGAAATAACCCTAATAAGTTTCCTATGAGGGAAAAAGAAAGACGAAGTAAAGTAGCAAAGCTAAACTTTCGCGTTTGCTCTGGAACTAACTTGAGCTGCAATGTAACATTGGTCGAGCAGAGGTGGGCGGAGCCTGTCGTATGGTTCAACCAATCAGCTTCGTCGCTGACGAATTTTCTTTTCTCTGAGAGTGGTAATTTAAAGTTTATAAAAACGGGAATCCATATGCAGGTATCACTCATCAAATTTTCAGAAAAATATGCGTGATGCAATGGACGAGGTAAGCAAAATGGCAGTTACGTAAGATAACTCCTGTGTTCCATGTAGGAAGCCGGCGCTTCACTGGGATTGGTCAAAATCCGCTTGTGAATGCTTGTCAGAAAAAAATGATGCGAAAAATGTAAAAATTAACGTAATCACAGTAAATGATAAGTAAAATTAATTATTAGCTTGGTTGATTAAATATGCAGCATAAGATCGGATGAGTAAAGTGTCCATGATGACCTCGTAGTTAACAATACCCGCAAGTTTAGCTACGGTGTTAGCCGCTGCTTTTCTAAAGAAATTTTCATTCAGCTTGGGTAGGTAGTCTTTAATAGAATCAATTTAGAGGTCGCGATGTAGATTTTCATTTCTGATACAGTAACGGGCATTCATTATGGTATTCATTATGGCTCTACTCTTATATGCGCCCTAAGATCACCAAATGTGACGATGTGTATTCTGCGCTGGTTTTTGGCGCGATTGTGTGTTGTATGGCCTCTCCTTAACATGGATCATGCACATGTAGAAAATGAGGGGAATGAAGCAGCTGATAGCCTGGCCAAGTAAGCAGCCACTGATCCAGAAGCTGAAAAAAATCACAATCCCAGTCCCTCCTTCCTATCTCAAAGGGCTATTACGGGGTCAAAGCCTAAACCTTTGGCAGGAAGACTGGAGGCACTGCACAACTGGAAGACGTAAATACAGCTACCTCCCGAAAGTCGGCACTGAACGCAACTTTGCAATAGTTCATCTTACGGCTTATATTACGGTACACGGCCCATTCTCGACCTACTTCAATAGACATGGCATAACAACCACGGACATATGCGCCTGCGAAGCGGAAGTCTCCCCAGACCACTATGTTTTTGAATGCCATCTGACATCTAAATTAAAATAATTAAGCAATAAATTTAATTTAATATTAATTTAATTTAACAATTAATCAATTAATTAACTAATAAATTTAAATTAATAAAAAGGTAAACACATAAACAAAAATCTAACAAATTATTAAATTAAATATAAATAGTTAAATAGGGAAAAAAGGATCGGTCCTTGTGTATTTGGCGCATCGGCTAGAATTACAATTCTGCTTAGATGTTAAGGAGCAACTCAGCCGATCTTCATCTGAATCGAAGCCCTTATTTTACGTATAATGTTCTATTCCAAGGGATGCCAGATACCACTCTTTTTTTGCAGCACATTAAGGAGAAAAGGTAAAACGATTAAAGCTCCACTAAGAAGAATAGTGAGCATTCTAGAAACAGTATGAGGATATGGAAAGAAATTTAACGGAAAAGTGTAGTTTTGAAAATGAAGATGGAAGAGTTCAAGACTTTCTGATCGCGATGCTCTGTCGATATAATTTTGGCCGTCACGTAGAAATTTTCCCTGAATAAAGTTTTCTGAATACAACGTGAAAATAAACATAAGACTTCTCTGTACAAAAGACAGTGGTCTCAACCTCTGTCAGTGAGTGCGAGGAAAAAACAGGACTGCATTCAGGAGTTATAATTGATTTTTAAGACATTTTTACTATAAAAACAAAACTTCTCTGCTAAAATTTTTGTTTGCTTACATAAAAGAAGTGTCGACGCTCTTTTATTTAAGGCTTCAGTGAGCTCCAGCTGAAATTATAATTTATCTCAAAAACCGGAAGTACCGGAGCTAGGCTCCGGTGGGCTTAAACTCTGCAACAAGTCAAAGGAGAGTTGTAAAATCGTTAAAATACTCAATATCAGCTGAAAATAAGGCAACTCATGTCTATTTGAATCTGAAAAGGGCGGGAAAATGTTACAATGTGCATCGTCTTTCTATACGACATGTCCCGAATGCAGAACGCGCTGCAGAAATCTTAATGAGAAACATTTTTCTGGGCAATTATGGAAAAATATTGCAACAACAGATGAATCTTGGAGGTATTTAAATGATACAATGAAAAGAAATCTATTTCTTATTATCAAAGATGAGATGATTTTTTTTTTAATTTAAAGAATTTAAAGAACCTAAGGAAATTTTTTCAAAGTGATTTATGATCGTTGTTTGGTTTTTGACATAAAGGCAAATAAAAATTAAAGATTAATGAGAAAAATGTTCGTCAATTCCACATATTTTATAGCCAATTTTCAAATATGAAATACCTTCTCTTTATGTAAAGTGCACTTAACCAGTAGAACAGCATCAATGCAAAACAAGCAACTACACGTCAAAATCCACAGCTAATTTCCTGGAAAAATTGAATAAGAAACAGGTATTAAGATTACACCCTTCACCTCTATCCCTGCTAAATCACTCGATAATTACCTCATGGATATTTGCGCTTTTGGACTTTTAAAAAGTGGATTGTCCGAATGTTGACCTACAGCACTCCTTGGACTTTGGAAAGCTGCTCAAAGGGAATGGCATAAAATACTTCTTCCGATACTACAAAATACTACAAAAGATTTCATTATCTTAGAAATTAACGGTTTAGAAAGATAGTGAAGATAAGGACAATCAGATAGAGCATTTAAAACACAAAACATTTAGGTAAAATACTTGTATTTCTGTAAATACAGTAACAATCGTGTAAAATATGTGTGAACAGCCTTTGTACAATTTCTTTATTTCAAAGGAATCTCTTCATACTAAACCGTTGATTTTGAAACAACTGATATGAAGCTCAGTTGTGTTATTTGAAACCATATCAAACGATAATGATATTAAAGAAACGATAATACATAGATAAGCATCTTCTAACTAAAAAGAATGACAAGCACAATATTCAGATAAAAACAAACTTTGAAATTGAGATACGTCAATTTAAGAACGTGCTGAACACGCTAAATGCTATTGAAGCTGATAGCTGAAGAAAAGGAAATTGCTTCTTACAGTAAGAAAGGAATCAAATTAAAAATAGTTATTAATAAAAGATTATTTTAAAGATCTAAATTATAAGTCAATTTCATTAATTGCTTTCAAATGCAAATAGTATATATTCTAGAATATTTTGGATATAAAAGATACTAAATTTACTCTTCATAAAGTTTTATGAAGTAAATTTTGAAATTTAAAAGTGAGTGTATAATCAACAACTTTCTTTCGTACTGAATTCTATATTCTATACGAAAATGCTTCTATGTGTTTTTAGATGGATTTGCTGTCTTTGATATTAGTAGGTTATTAAATTAAATTTTAAATTTATTATTAAATCAGTTTTATATCGACATCCTGTACATATCTTACAATGTTTAGATAGTGATCTTAAGGGGTACTTCAATTTCTTCTTAATGCATATATTAATTTTCTTATTTCTGCAAAACATTTAATTAAGAATTATTTCCATAAAATCAATGCAAACCACTTCTTCCAGCAAATGAACATATGATAGCCTTTTTTTGTTTTGAGAGCATTTTTTAAGGATCGATATCATATTGTTACACCTATCAGATCAAAAATATAAGGTTTCTAAAACCATAAATATGTTTAGAAGCCTAAAGCATTTGAAAAAATTCAAACTAAAATTTTAATACTATTTCTTCTTAAAATGAGAATACGATTATAAATATGTAGCTTTTCGATTAAAAGAAGATTATTTTAAAAACCAGCAGCCGAAACTAAGAATAGCTATGAAGAATAAGATAAACATAAATGAAATACATTATTCGTAAAGCTTATATGATTATGTATGTATAGTTCTAGTTATTACAGATGAAAAGAGACATAAATCATGGCTTATTGGTTTAGAATAAGAAACGCAATAGTAACAATTATTTAATTTAACAAAATCAATTAACCTTGAGAGTACATGTAACTATTATTATAAATGAAAACTGTATTCGTGTGCATGATATCTGTGTAGATATCTTTCTGTCCTCTGTTAGATTGATTCAGCAAACATCATGTAATATAAACCATTATGCCCCAATTATTAAATGTCCTAGGCTAATTGCCCTGCATTTTATACTATACCAAATTTTTTAGTTTGTCAGATATTAAACACTGAGATCAAATTTTTTGAAAAAATATTTTTCAAATTATCTAAATTTTTTTCCAGTTGTTGTGTAGCAAATTCACTTGATTATTTAAATTATGACTTATTAAAATTAATTTATTAATATTCTAAATTTATGCTATACAACGTGTATTTATTTAATCTGTGTGCTATTTTGTTTAATTTTAATTGGGGTTTTGATACTTAAGAATTTGTGCTCTCATTTTGACTCGTTATTCAATACGCGCTTGAGCACACTATGGAATCAGTTGTTTTCTACGTAATAATCTTGATTTTATATTACTTAAGTTTACCCATTCTTAACTTATACCACTAGAAGCAGAAAAATTAGCTCTTCAACTTAAGATCACTTTCAAGATTCTAGCCTTAACAGATTTTAAGATACAGTAAATTATTTACGACTATTTATTTTAAGATACAGTAAATTATTGAATTTTCTATTTTTCATTGTGTGGAAAATGAAGGGGGAGGAATTGGAAAAAACGCAGATTTTTAGCAAGTTTCTTACTCTCTTGCCTACGCTGATAGCGAATTTTCTGGTGGGATGAGTCAGGCTGCCACCTTGGCCTTCGCAGCTGTTTGAGATTTGGCGATAGTTTGGCGATGCTTAAATTTGTGCTTAGTTTAACGCTTGGAAAAAAGGAGAAATGTTACAGAGCATACGAGGGTGGTTGAAAAAACTGGTTTTTTTCGCATTTTTAGCGCTTGTTAGCCAATGTGGCAGTCCCGTCATATCAAAAAGAAACTGCAGGCGAGAATTTGGTCTATTGTACTTTTATACCTTACCGGAACCGTGGCTCTCCCTCTCTCTTGTAAACTTTCAGTATCGTCGTTACACCTCAGCGTTCCGCTGCGTTTAAAAGATGCTAGTTTATCTCTACATTTAAAGATGCCAACCGTTCACTGCATTAAAGATGTCAGCTTACCAATTTACTGAAAGAGTCCAGTATGCAATTTCTCTAAGGAGCGAGAGGCCGTTATTGTTCTACTTGCCGAAGTCGCCTACATGCCTATTCTACAGTTTCTCCTAAATCGTCCTGCAATAGCAACTTAGCCGTCTGATTTTCTGTGCCTTTTCCGTAATGCTATAAGTTTCGACAAGTTTCCTCCTGATTCTGCTGATTCTGGCAAAATCCAGAGGTGAAGCTTATGTCAACCGGACGGATTGCCAGCTATTTTCCTTGCCAGACCTTTTTCAGCTAAGTGGAGAAAATTTACTCATATTAAATTTGTTCCTTCTTTAAATTTTGTAAATTCTTACTCTAACTAAATTTCTTCAAGAGTTTGCAGGGAATTGTTTTAAAATGTGGATTTACTTTAACTAACTTATTTTCAAGTGACTCGTTAAATGTTTTACAGATAGAAAAAGGGTTTTAAAAAAAGTATTGAAATATTGAAGGAAATTAGTGAGGGAATATCAATGTAATTTCTTTAATGAAAAGGCTTATAAAGGTATTTCTCCCACTTTCCTAGAGTGCATTCGTGGTGTAGTGGTTCTGTACGCTGGGGCGGTATTCCAGAGATCCGTGGTTCGATTCCGGCGAAGGCATTGCTAATTTTTCATGTCTTCTGCTTCCAAAAAATACCTAATGTCTCTACAGTGGCGCCCAAACTAAAAGGGTGTTGGGTAAGGTTTCTCCACACCCAGGATTTGGTGAATGGGTCCCTTGAAAACCCTAGTCGTCCTTTAAAAAGGGGAGAGTATAAGGTATTTCTTTCACTTTCCTAGCGTGCCTTCGTAGTGTAGTGGTTCTGCAGGCTGGGCCGGTATTCCAGAGGTCCGTGGTTCGATTCCCGGCGAAGGCGATTGCTCATTTTTCATCTTGTCTGCTTCCAAAAGTACCTAATGTCCCTACAGGCTTATTAATATTTAATTTGTTTGCAACTATTATAGAGCTGTGTGGTAGATCAATGGAAAATTATCTAATCCAAATCCTAATTATTATCTAAATTGTCTTAATACTTAAGATTAAATACTCAAGGTTCTCTTATTCACCAGTGGTGAGTTTTTCCTCACCGGTAATAGTCTGATATGAAATGCGGACTGTATAAAAATAAACTAGTGCAATATTTAGGTTATAAATTGATATTTTTACCAAATATAGTATGAAACTGTTAAAAGAATCATTATCTGTAGAAGAAAATTGGTTATTAATAATTAATCTCCCCGGGGACATTTATTCTTAATTATTCTTGGTATATATTGTTTGATAATTGTTTATCTTCCACGTAAGAAAACTTAATAAAATTTAAGATATATATATATTGGCTAACCATTTGTATGTTTTATTTTCTATGTATTATTCCACATGAACTTTATCACCACTAATTTTTAAAACTAAGGGTTGTTCGTTTCTTTTTTACACAACGCAATGAATTGAGTATGTTAGTTTAAATTTGAGTAAAATTTTAATAATATGTGTGGTGTCTTCTCTTAAAGGGCACCATAACACAGCTTACCCACCCGAAATATTTATATTCTGATCCTTAAAGCACATCAACAACAGAACATAGTTTTTTTGACAAGAAAGATATTTAAACGGAGTTAAAGAACGGTTTTATTTTGCTTCACTGCAATCAGAAATTCTAATCACGTTTAGCAACTCTAAAACATAAGGCTTGTTGCTCATAAACATAACGTGACTATAAACGTTACCAGCAAAATGTTTTTTTAAACACTGAAAACCAAACAGAATCTATCTCAGCAGTTTATGCAGAACTTAGAAGAATGGTAATAAGTAAGAGCCATTTTGAATTATGTTTTTAATTATTACTATTTCTTTTAACATCTATGCTTTTAAAATACACATTATTTGAGGTTTGATGAAATTATCATATCAAGGACTTTCTTTAAGGTTTTAGCTTAAGAAAAATAACGTAATAATACTTTTCTTCTCAATATGCATAAGAAAATGACAAATGCAGCAAAATGACAGCAAAATGCAAATATTTTTATGTAAATAGCTCATTAATTACATTATCTTATAAGGTATTTATCCCGTCTTCTTGGCATGGCTTCGTGGTGTGATGGTCTGCACGCTGGGCGCGTATTCCAGAGGTCCGTGGTTTGATTCCCTGCGAAAGTGTTGCTAATTTTCCAATCTCTCTTGCATCCAAATTACCTAATGTCTCTACAATGGCCCCGAACTAAAAGGGTGGTGGATGATGAATCTCCACACCTAGGATTTGGCGATTGGATACCCTAAAAACCCCAGTCGCTCTTTAAAGGGGGAGCATATAAGGTATTTCTCCCGCCTTCTTAGCATGCCTTCGTGGTGTGGTGGTCTGCACGCTGGGCGCGTATTCCAGCGATCCGTGGTTCAATTCCCTGCGAAGGTGTTGCTAATTTTTCAATCTCTCTTGCTTCCAAATTACCTAATGTCTCTACAATCTTATGAATAAAGCCACTTAAGAATTTTTTTTTAGAGAATTAGAGATCACAGCATTAGATTAACACTGTCTGGAGCATTAACTATTCGCTACGTAATTTAGGTCACTGTGTTTAGCGTTTATGGTCACTGTGTTTAGCGTCTTCCAAAAAGAATCTTAATTTATGGATCATTTTGGATTAAAGTACAGTGATAAATTTATTCAGCCCTAAAGAGCCTTCAGTGTTTAATTTAGCATTAAATAGAAAACAAAATTAAATTCACTAACACTGAAGTAACTGAGATAAATTTCAACGGGAAGGAATTATCACATTCACCCGGGTGAGCTATTGCGGTTATCGTCTAGTGTTAAGAGGGGGAACCATGTTTTAGATCCCGGCAGGCATTGTTGATAATTCGCGTTTCTCACTTCCAAAGTCTGATGAGTCTCTGCAAAGATTATATGTAAGAATTTGAAAAGACCTGTTTAATTTTCTTCTAGAGGTACAATGTGTAAAGTGCATTAACAAAGAAATATAAAGCAGTGACTTTGATTTTAGAAGTTGCTCCTTAGGAACAATATTAAAAATGCATTGTAAGTATAAGAGAAATTTTTTAAAGAAAAAACTTAAATATACACAAACACAATAAGAGTACGTTACGGAGTTTCACAAGATATCTGCACACAGAGCTTAAGAAAATCTGATAGGGTGATAAAACCATGTCAAGGTTTTAATAAAAGTCTATTGCGAAATTCTATTTAATTGAACTAAAGTAGAATAACACTATCAACTCAAAGATATTTTAAATTGTTTGCTAGAAAGGTATACTAATTTTCTAAAGAAAATAGGGTAATATTCGGTTTTGAGGGCCGTAAAAAATCGCCAAACTATTGTTGATGCCAGTGCTGCCAAAAGTAACTGCGGCAACCCTAATGAAAGAAAGGAAGTATAATAGTAAATAACTGCCTAAGATTGATGATTTAAATTCAGATGAAAGGTTAATTTCATATAATACATTTTTATTATTATAATTTATATAAAAAAGGCTAAGCATGACTGAATGGAAGCATAAGAGTAAATAACTATTTCAGATCATTATTATAATATATATTAAATATTGCTAAATATAACTGAATGGATGCCTACATCGCTATTTACCGAGTTATCGCTAAAGCATAATTTCATCTCGTTGATTGTTCAAACATAACTTTCTATAATGAATAAGGCTTTTTCGTTGAAAAAATTCTCGGTAAAATGCAGAATCGCCCACTTATTTGCTTGCCGCTTTTTACAAGTGTAAAAACAATTGGCTTTTTGTCAATTTTGTTTTACTTTTTAAGTGAAAATAGGTCGATGTGTGCGCAGTGCCATTTTTGTGCAATTCTGAGATTTTTTTTTTTTTTTTAAGTGAAAATAGGTCGATGTGTACATGGATACCGAGTATGTGCAATTCTTAAAAACGCGTCAAGCAGTGGGTGATTCTGCACTTTACCGAAAATTCTATTGCAGACCTTTCGTCATGGGCAATTCCCAAATTGTTAAATCCATAGGATATCAAAAAAGGATTTAAAAATTAAACTAGTATTTCAATGGCGTCTTAAGAAATATAGAACTATATAAACTTACGCAATCTTGAAATCAGCTCATACGCTAGATTTGGCGCTTTTGCGCATACATTATTGCTACATTTTTTTTTTTTACGGACCTCAACACGGAATAGCACCGACAATAGTTGTAAATATTTAACGTAATTAACATACAATGAAAGAACAAACAGTATTAGAACTGTACATATAAATCATTAAAAAAAAAAAATCAACTTTCTAGAAAATACCACAAAGGTATATAATCTGCTCCCTTACTTTTTCTGCATATAAATACCGTATTACACATAATCGAAGACGGTCTCATTTATAAGACGATAATTTCTGGTATGCTTTTCAGTAATTTAAACGGAAAAATGGTAAAATGAGCTCACATATATGAACCTGATGTACTGAAGGTACTGGTCTACAAGGCAGAAGATTAAATTCTATAAAAGCCATCATAATAACAACACAAATGTGAAAAAGGGGGCAAGGTTTTGAAAAGCAACGTTCAGTGTAGTCGGTGTCACCGAAACAAGAGTACATATCTAATTAATGACAAGTTAAATAGAATTGAAGAAAGTTATAGGATTGTACAACGTTCTTCAATTCATTAAAAAATAATTTATTACTTTCTTTGATATCTTATTTGCGAAAACTTCATAAAAATTATTAAAAAATTCAGGAAACTGCTGCGAATTTTACTTGGATTAAACCTAAATTTTGAACTGTGAAAGAAGGAATCCAGTAAGTTTCGTAAAAAAAAGGTATTAATAAATATAAACCATAGTCAATTAACACTGAAGAGTTAACATTTTGAAAGCTATTTTTTTAAAAAGGCTACTTGTGCGATTTTTACCGAACTTGGAACTTTGGCATAATTTGAATCGTAAAATCGAAATATGGGAAAAAATAGGTATGTCATTTTAGAAAAAATCCGATTTTGTGTCAAAACACCTATCTTAGAAAAATACCATATATAAATCTAATGTAGCTAATGTATATTATACGTCGTGCTTTCGAGATATGAAAAATGTAGGTTAAATTTCATCAATCGGCCCAGTACAAGGGGAGATATAGAACTGTCCTTTTTATTCTGCAAGATATATATCTTGTTGCACTGTGTAACATTTTCCTGTCTAGCCTCAGTGTCACACTTTCCTTTTTCATATTCAGGTGTAGTAATAAAATTCCTACGAAAGCAATTAAGGCGTTGACTGGTGGGATTCTGAATCCTCGGCAGATATTGCGTAAATGACCTCTGCGCTGAATTGTGAGCCACTTTCATCTTTCTAGTTAAATTCACGTCTCACATGGAGGCAGCATGAAGAGCTGTGAGCTCTGCAACGATGTTTTGCTATACTTTGACCATCTGCAAAGAAATATCCCAGCTAGGAACTGCAGTTCGTAGCGTAGTATTCGAAAGCCATAGAAGGTTTTCTACGTCGGTAGACTGCAATTTCATTGCACAAAGAGAGTGACATGACGTGCTCTAGTTCAGAGAGGGCTTCGGCCACTATATTTGAAATAGGGATATAACATTGGGAAAAGCGATGACTCTATTAGGATCCTTTAGCTGTTTAATGACTGAGTAATCACCCTTAACCCATAGAAAAGCGAGTCATTGCAGTCTGTTGCGCCAAGTTACTGACAGACTGAACGGCTTCCTGTAAGCTCATACTTGTTATTTTTTGTTGGAATTGTAGAACTCCTGAAGGAGAACCACTGAAAAATTATTTTCCAACATAATATGAGCCGTGTATTTAGTTGTTTCCTGGCAACTTTGCAGATTTCTCAGTAATACTGAGAAGCCATGAAGAGTATTCGCTTGAATATACGAGTATCTATGCTCATTCTTACTACTGAATAGTTATTCTCAAACGATTAAATTGTGCATTGTAAGTTGAGCATGCTCTAGCGTTTGCAGACTTTCAAGGTGAAAATCGTCGCAGGTGATACAATGAGGTGTAGTCGCCGTGCACGTGTCACCTGAATGTTCCTTTTCACAAGTCGAGCACGCTAGCGGTATCTTGCAATTTTGGAATTTGTAGCCTACATTTTTGTTAGTTAAAGCACTTGTACTCTAATGTGCTGCCTTGAATGTGCAGGAGCTAAATAATATAAGTACTCGACTGTAATCTTTCATTATGTGGCAGTGGATATGAGTTCAACAATTCAGATACTAACAACTAATGACGTGTGGCCAGGCATCGTTGGGTAAATATAGCTAAGATTTACCAATGGGCTAGCATTTCGAACACATCTCAAAAGTCTGCTGTGACTTTTAACATCATCTGCTGTGGCTGAGACAGGTACACAAGAAACAATCACTGACGTTTTTCAAGCAACAGGGAACTCACACCGAGATTGATGATAAGGGTATGGGTTTCTCCTCAAACGCTTTTCTGAGTACTTCCATGAGCTCTTTTTGTGACAGAGCCTGTTCTACTGAAATTTTCTGTTGCCGCAACACTTAATTGCACCAATTCCACGGTTTACTCCACGGATGCAGGTATGCCACACATGTGTGTTTGCATTCTGACTTAAATTGGTAGATACAACAGAGGCCCCTTTTACTCTAATGCAGCCATTGAACAAATGTTCGTCCATATATACGTAACTAAATTTCTCTCATATACTTTCCGGAAACTTGTGTCACAATTTTTTCCTGTAATTTTCCAGGAAAGGCCACGGAGAGAAGACATGTCAATAATAATATGTCATCCTGATGGGGTTTCCTGCTGCTTAAACGCTGGCTTGGTAATATTAGGTTTCATGATTCTTCTGAATGCATAACATGTATAAAACAAACCTTTCATAAAAAGTCGTGTCTAAAGTGTTTTTTCTGAATAGACACACATCGAATGCTTTGTCGCAAAATAACATACACATCCAATTTATTTACTGGTATACTTTCCTTTCCCTTTTTACTATCTGCAATATTTATCTACATCTACGATTATTACATCTGATTTTCTGTTAAAATAGTTTGTATATATTATCCCCTACATCCCACATGATTTATAAATGTTATTATAAATCTTAGATTTTGTAAATGTAAGCATATGCTTTATATCTGAGCTTTCGTATTTTCGTAACACATTTCTAATTGCTTAGTTGTTTTGTTTTACATTCTAGACAGTTACTACGACTTTTATTACTGCACTTCGTTGAGGTTCTGACCTAATTATTAACATCACAGAAAAGGCTTACTTTTATGTAATTAATATCATAAAAAGGTTGACTTTTATGCAAATTTTACAGTTGAATGTTTTATTAGTTCTACATCAAAATAATAATTTAATACCAACTTTATATTGATGCGAGATTTAGATCAAATTTCGGAAAATATGAAAACTTCAAAATTAGATTAAAACTATAAAATTTTCTTTTGAAAAAATTTATATTTTTATTCAATTTATTCTGAATTTTAAATTTATAATTGTTAAATAATATACAGGTTTGATAAAGAATTGAATTTATTCGAAACTGTTTTGAACTATTACGTAACATCTACTTATTTCAGAGGCGAAGCATATTTAAATATCTTACATACGCAAAGTTCATTTTATTACAGAATTATCTTTACTGTAAACGTTGTGAAAGACACTCTGAAAGTTCATATGAAATAGAACGTTTTTTTAAGAAAATACTTATTAGCTATTAGAAATTCAGTTTGTGAAATACATTACTTTCGTTCTTTAAAAAATACAGATGTGCAACACGTGGATGAAACACGAAAACTCTCATGAGATATACATACATTTTATAGTTTATTTCTATTTAGCTGGCTCTTTCATCTGATGTTGAAAGTCTTAAATAAAGTCATGAATTTAATTATATTCTAAATACTGAGAAAAGTTCCTTACTAAATTTACTACTTCCTCGCAAATGTGCAATAAAATGTAGCTCTGCTCTTTCACTTCAGGAATTACAAGATTCTATTTCTGGACGAGAAATAGCTCTTAAAATTGGATGTTAAGACCATTACTTATCTCCGTAAGTTTTCATTAAGTGCTTCCCCGCTTCATAATAAATTGAGTTTAGTCTTCTCGCGAAGTGAGAAGATAACAGTGGTAACATCAAAGTTATTTTAGCGTCGTAATCCCGGTTCCAAATAATGAGATTACATTTCCCTTGGGAAAGAAAGGAACCTTATAAGTTTTAAGAGAAAAGTCAATTCACAAATTTAAGCTAGGAGCTTCAAGTTATAAGCTTTAAACGCAAAGTGAATTTTATTGGCTTTAAAAGAGCAGAGAACGTTCCAATTTTATTGAATGAAATATTAGAAGTTTTGGTAATTATATCGGCTTATTGGACAGATTTTGAATCTTCAAAAATTTTATACCTTATATAAAATAAGCAAACGCAGATACTTAAAAACTTTCTGATAGCTTGTAGGGTTTATATTTATTTTAACTAACATTTATTTTAAGTTTAAACTATCTTTCCTGTCAAGCCTTACTTTCCCCTGGAACTGTCAATGCCAGAATATGTAAATTTGAGTAGAACGCGCAAGGATTCAAATTATCAGCGGAAGTATTATGATTTAAATAGAAGGAAACGAGTTCGGTGAGAGATTCTTACTTAGCAAGCGCGGAGGTAGTTAGCGAGAATTGAAGAACCCCGCGTTGCGGCCTATGTGCTTGGCGGGAAGTAGTGGTAATTGTTCCAGTGAGCTTCAAGTCTGCTGAATTAGCAGCGGTATTGTAAAACGCAGTGAGTTATTTTAGAGAGCCTCGTAGTTAGAATCTTGTCTTTACTTTCTTTTCAGGTTATTATTTTTATTTGACTGCCAAGTTGGCACAGTCTGTAAGCGTCAAGAGGACGCAATTGTAATTTATTACGTTGAATAAAAAGGGACTTAAACCCTTCAATAGGCTCTATCTTTTATACAAGTTTTCACAGTCACCTCTTGGTTGCGTGCAAGTTGGAGGCGCGCAACGTTATATTGGCGCCCGAACAATTATCGAACTGAAATGGCCGAAAACTGGATGGAAGCCGCTGGACAACACCAAGAAATGACAACTCAGTTAGAAGGATTTGGATACCTGGTCCAGACTTTGAGAGCGTCAATCAAGCCAAACGTCCATTTTGACGGAAAAATTTCGGTGGCGGTATTTCTCGGAGGTCTAGAAAACCACTTTCAGCTCTACCCTGTGCCTGAAAGACAAAAAGTTGCCATCGCCACATCAGCACTAAGAGGACAGGCCGCGCTATGGTGGAAAAATATAGGCAAATTTCTTCTAGATGAATTTGGAAGCCCGACGTATACATTTAAAAATTTCAAAAAATCGTTAGTAAAGGCCTTCCCCATAGAGAAAGATCGCGCACGGCTGGAAGCCGAACTATATAGTTTCTACCAACGGGATACAGCAGAATTGACGGACTTTATTTTACGAAAAATCAAGCTAACGGATATGCTGTATGGGAAAAAACCCGATGCGGAGATAATTGAAATAATATTACCAAGATTGTTACCCGCTGTCCAAGACTACTTTGAAATTAGAAACCCAAGAACATTGCAGGAACTCTTCGAATTGGCGGTGAAGTTTCAAAATCGCAGAATCGCGGAAAGAGCGAGAGGGGAAACATATTCTCAAAGTACCCGAAGGAAGGAGGAAACCAGAAATGGAAATCGCTCGTATGGGGGAAAGAACTATCAAGCTAACGCATCGAAACTCGAAGGTCAAGGCCCAAAAAGAAAATTTGAAAATAAGCATCCGCGTACCCAGAAGACACAGATTGAAAGGAAAGAGGGGCCTGTGAAAGGGAGGGTCCAGACCCCGGAAGTTTAAAAAAAACCCTCAAATAGACATTTAAACACGGTCATCGTAAAAAACTCACAGCTACCAATTATACAAGTCCTGGTTGGCGATGTACCAGTAGAAGCCCTCATCGATACAGGAGCAGAAGGAAATTTTGAGTGAAAAGTTCTTCAAAAAGAATTTTTATAGGATACGACTATTTAAAACCAGAAATACGGAAATTATAGCGGCGCAAGGAAAAACATGTCACTGCATCGGGAAATTATCATTAAACTTACAGGTAAAAGAGGAAAACCTCAAAGTATTAATTTTTGTGGTGAAAGACCTACAACACTCTCTTATTTTAGGTATGGACTTTTTAAGGGCCGCGAGGGCCAAGTTAAATTTTCAAGATAGTTCCGTGGTGTTGGAGATGGACCAGAGGGTGGTGGAACCTGTGGAGACACCTGAATTGGACCTTAGCCATCTGAATGACCAGGAAAGTAAAGCAATACAGCAAGTGGTGAGTAATTTTTCTCATTTGTTTTCAGAAAAACCAGGAAACTGCCAGATCGTGACTCATAAGATTCAATTAAATGCCGAAAAACCTTGTAGGACTAAACCGTATCGTTATGATAAACAAAAAGACCTAATCATCGAAGAACATATTCAGGAGATGTTAAAGAATAAAATAATAACGCCCATAAATAGTGAGTACGCGAGTCCAGTCGTACTATGTAGGAAAAAAAACGAGTTTCCTCCTTCGGATAAAAGGGCTTGGAGGTTTGCTATTGATTACAGAAAACTAAATAGCATTACTAAATTTCCAGTTTACCCTTTGCCGGTTATAGACGAGATCATTAGACAGATCAAATCGACAAGATATATGTCTACTTTGGACTTAACGTCTGGCTACTATCAAATAGCTATAAGACCCGAAGATATACATAAAACCGCGTTTATAACAAAATCGGGCACTTATGCATTTTTACGCATGCCCTTTGGGTTGTGTGGGGCACCATCAACATTCCAGAGAGCTATGGACATTGTTCTAAAGCCTGTCCTAGGAAAATCAACTTTAATTTATCTAGATGATATAATTATAACGAGTAGTACGTTGGAACAACACATTAATGACCTCGAACAAGTTTTTAAATTATTAAAAGAGGCCGGTCTTACAATTAACGCCTCAAAATGCAAGTTCGCAACTAAAGAACTTAAATATCTCGGTTATAAAATTTCGCAAAAGGGTATAGAAACGCAAGATTCAAAAATAAAAGCTATTAAGAATTTCCCACCGCCCAACACCGCCAAGAAACTTTCATCTTTCCTTGGATTATGTTCTTACTATCGATCTTTCATAAAAGATTTCGCTAATATTGTTGAACCACTCTTAGTAATCAAAAGAAAAAAGAGTAAATTTACATGGACAGCGGAAGCTAACACAGCTTTTGAAAGATTAAAAGAAGCGCTTATTAATGCCCCTGTTTTAAAATTCCCTGAGGGGGACGAAAACCTGGAAATTGCAGCAGATGCGTCAGACTATGCGGTGGGTGCGGTTCTTATGCAAAATAACCATCCGCTGGCATTTTTTAGTAAAACATTGAATCAGACACAAAGGAATTATACAGCTACAGAAAGCGAAACATTAGCCGTATTAATGGCTGTACACAAATTTCGAGTTTATTTCGGCAAATCGCCAGTAACAGTCTTTTCGGATCATGCGGCTGTTGGTAGACTTTACTCGGGAAAAAACCTAACGCCCAGGTTAATAAGATGGGCTTTAAAACTCCAAGAATATAATATCACAATAAAATATAAACCGGGTAAGGAAAACAATGTAGCTGACGCACTTTCTCGTATAAAACTGGACGACGAAGGAAATGAACTTAAATGCGCTGTGTTGACTTCAAAAATTTTAGATTCTAGAGATACGGTTATTACTGAACTGAATTTGGAAAGCTGATCCTGAATTTGGAAATATCTATGCTTATTTGAAAGACCCCGAAAGCTTTGAGCATACAGATATCGATGCGATAAGAAATAGAGCAAAAAACTATGAAATAATAGATAATTTATTATTCTATACGAAAACAACAAACGAAAATCTTGAGTATAAGCCAGTCATCCCAGCCTCGCTTCGATTAAGCATTTTGAAGGAGTTGCACGAAGAAAAAACAGCTGGCCACCTCGGGGTCAGAAAGACTATAAAAAGGGTACGCGAGGCGGTATATTTCCCGCAATTATACAAAATAGTAACGGCGTATGTCAGGTCCTGCAATCAATGTCAGTTAATAAATGATATTAATTACAGCCCGGCCGGGTACTTAAATAGCATTCGCGCTACATTTCCGAATGAAATTTTAGGCATAGATCTCCTTGGTCCCTTCCCCCAGAGCGAGTTAAATAAAAATCGTTTTCTTTTAGTAATAGTAGATCATTTTTCAAAATGGATAGAAATTGTTCCACTTAAACGCGCGTCAGCCAAAACAGTCGCAGATGCATTCTTACACAGATACATTTTAAAATACGGTGCACCGATAAAAGTCGTTAGCGATAACGGAAAACAATTCATTAGTCAAATATTTGAAAACATATGCAATGGACTTGGCATACGCCATATCAAAATGGTTCCGTATAGACCACAGGCTAACATAGCAGAAAGAGTGAATAAAAACATAGTAAAAATAATTCGCAGTTACGTTAGCACACATCACAAGCGCTGGGATGGCTACATAAATGAATTAGCTTATGCTTTAAAAACGGCACATCATGATACTACGGGAAAAACTCCAGCAGAATTATTTTTAGGCAGAAAGTTAATTACGCCTTTAGATAAATTATTCTTTGTGCAACAAAGAGAGCAGGAGTTTAAACAACAAGATGTGCAAAAGCTCATTGATCAGGCGCTTAAAACCTCGGATACGGCAAGAAATAGGCAGAAACTTTATTATGATAGAAAACGCCGTGAAGCAGATTTTAAAGTTGGGGATAAAGTATTGAAGCGGAAATTTTCTTTATCAAGTGCCCCAGACAATTTTATGGCAAAGCTAGCTCCAAAGTTTGAAGGCCCCTATGTAATTCAGGAAATCAAAGGGGTAGTATTATATCTTAAGAACGACAGAGGGGAAATCTGTAAAGCAAGTCCCGACCAGGTGAAAAAATACTATAATCCAAATGATTTTGAAATCCTTAAAAGTTTCTTGCAGGACTCAAGTCTAAACGAAATAGAAGGGCCAGAGACTACAACAACTATTCCACCACCCAAGAAACAGAGAACTGAAGAGAGACCTAGCACTTCTACAACCCGGACGTCGGTATCAAAAAGAAAAAAATGATTTTCAAACTCCGGCGTTTAAGAAAAACAAAAATACAGATGAACCGGGTAAAGAAACCGTGGTAAAGAGAAAAACACCACCTACAAAGGATAGCAGGAGAAATTACACATCAAGGAGAACGCGCACACGGCCACAGAGTCAGGTGCCAGCAAGGCCGCCGTTCCGGAAACTGAAACGCCAACAGGAGGCACAAAAATACGAGGAACAGAAGAAATTCAAAAAGAACTCCAGACCGGAGGACGTCAGGACCGGCCGTCCCAGGGAGACGCGGAAGGGCCAACAACCAGACGATTACTCCGCCAAGAGGCCAGCATGTAGAGGACGCAAAAGAAAAAGCAACGTGGACGACACTCGGAGATCAATAAGGAGAAGATTGACATTCATGAAACCTCTAACTTGGGATCAATTTTGCCAAAAACGGATGACGGAGTTTCAAGCATCGAAAACTCAAAGATAAGTTAAAACCTTCTATAAATTTTTTTTCTCTTTTGTTCCGAAATGTTATGCATAAGTACGAAGTTCTATGTTTTGACGAAAGTCAATATGTCTCGGTTGAGACTTAGTTTTGTTTTACTTTATTTAGCTAAGGCAAAAGTATTATTTAAGTGTAAAAGCTAAAAACAAGCATTTTCTGTTGGTCGAACGACTAATTCTGTTATGTTAAAGCCAAAATTTGGCCGGAGATAAAAATAACTTCGTATTCTTGTATTAATAAGAATTTTACTTTCAGTGCCGCCAGCTTGGCGAAGAATGAGTAAAGTAAAAATTTATTTTCTCTTATTCATTTTATGGTAAATTGTAAAAAGCATATGTATTAAAATTTTGTAAATGTATGTAAATCCTTGAAGGTTATGTAAAAGTAGAATTTAGTCTAGAAGCATAAAATTGTAGATGCTAAAAGTGAATGCTTAAAAGCAATGAAGTCAAAATTTAAGTATTAAACTGTAAAGTCATGCTTTAGAGCGAAAGCCTGCATGTTTAAAGATGAATGAGGGGGAAGTTAAAATGAATGTGTTTTGTAGGGTTCTCCACCTACATTTAAATTTTTAAGACTATTAAAGTAGCTCATTGAGTTGTAGAATGTCGAGTAAGGTGTGTCTATTTGGTCGTTGAATTCTAACAAATCATGGTGGTTAGGGCAAGTGTTGTAAGACTAAAACACGAATATTCCCGTTTGACACCACACACGGTGGAGAGCCAGGGTAAAGTTAAATTAATGCTTGAAAAATTGAATGAATGTGAAGTAAGCAATAACTAAGAAAAACGAATCGTTTAAAAACAAAAATTTATTGTGTCAAGAAAGTGTAAATTATAATGTATGTAGAAAGATACTGATACTTATTCCTTCCAGATGCTGGAAGGAAAGACCAAGATTGATTTATGAAGTCCAGGAAAAGTTGCTGTAAGAAGAAAGCTTTGTAACGAGCAACAGAATTTTAGTATAATTGTTACATAAGATTTTTTTTTTTTTTTTTTTTTGTGTAAACGAGGTTCTCGCCAGTTAGTTCAGAATTAGATAAACTTACAACAGGTCGTTTCTAGGACCTGCTTCCAAGTTTTCCAAATTCTGGCAGCGGCAAATGTAGGGTTTATATTTATTTTAACTAACATTTATTTTAAGTTTAAACTATCTTTCCTGTCAAGCCTTACTTTCCCCTGGAACTGCCAATGCCAGAATATGTAAATTTGAGTAGAACGCGCAAGGATTCAAATTATCAGCGGAAGTATTATGATTTAAATAGAAGGAAACGAGTTCGGTGAGAGATTCTTACTTAGCAAGCGCGGAGGTAGTTAGCGAGAATTGAAGAACCCCGCGTTGCGGCCTATGTGCTTGGCGGGAAGTAGTGGTAATTGTTCCAGTGAGCTTCAAGTCTGCTGAATTAGCAGCGGTATTGTAAAACGCAGTGAGTTAGTTATTTTAGAGAGCCTCGTAGTTAGAATTTTGTCTTTACTTTCTTTTCAGGTTATTATTTTTATTTGACTGCCAAGTTGGCACAGTCTGTAAGCGTCAAGAGGACGCAATTGTAATTTATTACGTTGAATAAAAAGGGACTTAAACCCTTCAATAGGCTCTATCTTTTATACAAGTTTTCACAGTCACCTCTTGGTTGCGTGCAAGTTGGAGGCGCGCAACGTTATAAGCTATTTGGCCATCTTGTTGAGATAAATTTCAAAAAGAAAACAAAAATTTTCTTGCTAAAGAAACAGCATTCAGCTTAATGTCAGAAATGAAATTTTACAATTTCTACACTTTTATCACTTACAGAACAAATATAAACAACTAATAGTTCTTGTAGATTACAACTCAAAATTTGGCTTATTTGAGTTAAGCAACGCACAACACAACTATCTTCTAAGAGGAGGGATGTATTCGCAGAGAATGTTTTAAGGTAAACTGGTTTCGTATTAGTATTAAACATGGAGAAAACTACAAGAACGCCCACGCAACCAGCCAGGATTAAAACCTTAACCTGAACTCCAGTGTTCAGCGACTTTACCGCTCAGCCGCTGGTGGGTCGTTTTATAACTAAATTTCTTGATAGATTTGGCCTTTGCTTTTGCCAAATTTAGGAGCTGAATATTTATTATATCCATAATACTGTCTCCTGGAATTATTTAAGAGCTGAAAGTTGTGCAGTGGATTTTTCATTCGGAAAGCGTTTTGTAAGTTCGGAGTTTGCTCAGAATATCGTGTTATGTCTCAAATTATAAGAAGAAATGCTTACCAGCAAGTGTCGGAATGAGATAGAGGCAGGATCGTTGCCTATCGAGAGTGTGGATTATCGTTCCGTGATATCGCTCGTCGCACTGGTCAACATAGAACCACTTTCACGCGAATATGGACTCAATGGGTTACTGAGGGTCATATTAAACTGCATGCAGGATCTCAACGCTCTCCTATGAAAAACGCCCGAGAAGAGAAGACATAATGTGAGGTTAGCCCTGAAAAACCGTACAACCAAATCAAGGGCCATTAGTTAGGAAATGGGTATGGTTACAGCACGCCTAGTATTCGCTCATACGATGCGTCGACGTGTGCATCTGCGTGGAGTATCAACACGACGACCATTACTTCGGCTTCCCTTCACATTACAACATAGAGAGAGAAGGCGATTTTGGTGCGCCGAACGATAAAGCTGGATACAGGTGTGGCACAATGCCGTCTTCTTAAACGAGTCACGGTTCTGCGTGCAGTATTCTGATGGCCGTATACGTTTCTGGAGGCTACGAGGAGACTGCGCGTAGCCTGCTTTCTTTCGATACCGACATAGGAGCTCTTTCCCTGATGTGATAATTTAGGTAGCCATTGGATGCACGACACGCACTCTCTATTTCGGATCGATGGTGCTCAACGCAGATGCGTACATTTTTGACATCTTACGTTGAGTGCTTGTGTCCTATCTTCGAGGCCTGCCAAAAGCCATATTCCAACAAGATAATGCAAGACCACATGTTGCACGTCGTGTTCTGAACTTAATCGATGCACAGATTATTCGATTGTTGCTCCAGCCTGTACGGTCTCCAAATCTGTCACCCATGGAAAACATCTGGTCATGGCTTGTTGAGAAACTGGCCCGTCACTCCTCTCCAACGGTTGATGAAGTGGGGCATGGGCTTGAAGCAACATGGAATGAGTGCCGCGTTTCCGTCATCCAAAGTGAGTTCGACACCATGCCTAACCGGGTAAGAGCCGATTTAGCTGGTAGGGGTAATAACTGTTTCTACTAATTTCGAACCCCTATAAACCTTCAACTGCTTACAAATTTAATCATTTTATCTTCCTGCCTTATTGTTTACGTACAATAAATATAATTTTTGTATTTGCTTTCCTTCATGGTGCTGCAATTTTAATGGCTAGCAGTGTGTATAGGTTTGCGAGAGATAAAACACATTCATTTCAAACTTTTGCAACACATTAAAATATTCATATAGCTTTCGAATAAAAGAGATTTTATGTAAATTTTAACATTGGTTAGAATTCTCTCCTAAATGCTTCCTGTTATGACAATAAACGAGCACGATAAAATATTGATATAATTTGTATTATATCAATTTATAATGAATCAAAGAGTTGAAGGAATTTTAGACACATATATTCTGAAAAAATTTCACTATTTAATTTTTTTAACTACCTAGAATGTTTATTATAATCAAAAGCAATTAGCAACTTTTTCACGTTAAAGACTCCTGTAGCTTAGGATTTCCCTTTTTTATGGAGGTTATGTTGAATGAGAAGTTATCATTAAAGAATTCTGTTAAATTCTTACCTTTCAGAGATGTTCCTTTTTGGTTTTGATATGATATTTTACTTACCTTGTAAGTTAAAGTCAAACATCACATAAAAATGATTTGAAAGCAATATATGAAATGTTTAATAATGTAGAAGTTTTTATTTTAATAATGCCGTCAACGGATGTAATTTATAATACGTGTAATTGACGTAACTTAAAAGAGGTATAATTTTTAGTCCAAAGGGACTTGAGTCCCGAAGGACTATTGCTTTCGTTTTGGCATTTTGCGTCGGACGGATAAATGTCGGTTCACTTTTCAAACTGTTGCCATAAAATGTTAGAGTCCTGCATTATACTTGAAGAAATTAAATAATGAAAATCTGCGTAAATGTATGTATATTTCTCACATTGTCATAAAATAACGGTACATAGAGTCATCGAATTTTGAATAACGTAATCCTTTAACGAATATGAGCATGTGGAAGACCAAATTTGAAATTTAAAATTTGTTTTATGATCGATTTCCTATTTTTTAAAACTTTGACGAATTTTTGATTAACAAACTCAAGGATTTCAAAGCGAGCAATGGCAACGTTGTGCAGAAAAAACATTTATATCTCCAGCGCGTGAGTCTCTGTATCGGAAATTCTAAAGATATGCTCGTTTTAAAACTATTTTGCGATATTGCTGTTGCACTGGATCTTATGGTTTAAGTGCGAAGAACATGATATTTAATAAAGAAAGGTAACACACAAAATGTTAAAAAAAAAAACGCCCCTTTGGACGTAATTTAAAATCTGAAACATTTCAGATTTTTTTTTTTTTTTTTTTATAAATACTTGTGTCATTTTATAACGTTTCAGTATATTTTATGAGAAATTTAACATCATACAGGAAGTGCCACGGTATTCTAGTTTGCTATCTGTCTAACAATGAGTTATGACTTGTTTGAAGTGTAACCATTCATTGTTACAACCTTTATGAAATCACAGGAATGAAATGTTACTGATATCTACAGATATTTTTTATGTAATTTTATTAAACGTATGTATCAAATGTATGTCATATATAAAGCTATATTTGGGATGGTGATACGTTAAGTGGGATGAGCACATCAAAGTAAAATCCACCAAATTTACGATTTATATTTTTGACATTTACCTAAAAATGTAATGTATCATGATTTGCTGTAGAAAGGAGAATTTGCAACAGAAATAGGTGAACGTGTTTCACCTATACTGAAAATGTTTTGACAAATTTTAGCTATTTTAGCTCTTCTAGCAAATTTTAGCTCACTACGATTACTGATATCAAGAAATTTACTTATAATTTTACTCGAATTAATGAACTACAGAACGTTATTCATTCTTTTTATAAACTCTTTTATTTATTTTGACTCCGAGTCAATGCTTCGAGGTCTTTATTTGTGGTACTAATTTATTTTCAACAATTTTTTCAACATTTTCTCAGTCAAAGACTTAACTCATTTTGATAGGATTTGAAATCTGATAACATGATCGAAAATTATATATTTTAACAGAATTATAATATAAATGATATCTATGGACGAAAACCTGATGAACATGAACTGCATTTAAATACAGTTCATTATAATTATAATAAGTTTGGATTTAATCTATATAAGTCATTTCTAATTTTTCTGATGTGAATTAAGATATTTAGTATAAGATATATAATTTTAGTAGAAATTTGGTTTAAATTTATTGAAATGACTTTCACGAATTTAATTAACTTCATTTTAATTCAACAGTTGTACGCTCTTAAGATTCATTACTTTGATGAAAATTAAAACAAAATATTAACTGAGATGTCCTTTTCGCAACGAAAGAATAGTGACAAGCGAAAAAAATAATAAAAAATTTAAGTGCTTCTACCACGATTTTCATATTATAATGCATGGATTCATGCAACAAATACACTTAAGACAAATTCTAAAACATCCTTGGAGACTAGCTGAGAAACGGTAAAATGCGTTTCACAAAGAATTTTCAATGTACGATGTATTAGGTTTTCTTTTCCTTTTAAAGATTCATGACTCTTCTAAAGTGTGCTATCACTTATAACAAATGCATTTTCTTAGATAAGATATATTTAAAGTGAGTATAGGTTTAAAATGGAAAACAGAAGCATGAGAGTGGAAAAAATGATTGAGTAAATGGATAAATGTGAAATAAACAAAGGGAACGTATGTAAAATGCAAAACTGCTGCAGATGTTCAGTATTTTAAAATCCACTGCATATAAATGACATTTTTTCCTTTGTATATGATTTTATATAATACTTCATGCCTTTCCTAATATTTTATTTATGCATATGTACATAAAAACATCAATACGTGTGTAAAGAAAGCATGATATACAAGCACGGAATGTGTGTGATGTATGTAAACTGTTCAATAAATTGTAAGTGTATTTGCTGTGAACATTAGGAAGAGTTCTTTAGAATTTTAGATGCATTTCAGAAGTAGTTGGAGTGAACAAGTTTATGAAGTTGTTTTCCTCAGGGGCAGCCAGCTTAGTTTTATCATGAAATGATAAAAACATTAGTTTCCTCCACTCTAAAATGGCTTTCTCTGAGAAATGCTTACATTATTATTCTGTTCATTTATTCAAGGAAACGTGCTTCAGAGCTTTTTGAATTGTTTGTTAATTAAGTTATCAAATGGAAATTTTACAAAGTTACAATTTTCAAGATTTTGTTAGTTTTACAAAAATTAAATTGTATATTAAAATTCTGAAGTAAATGATGGGTCTAATGCTTCTCCTATTGTTTTAACTGAATAAACCATAAATGTTAGCATTCCGTAAGAAAATGAATTATGTCCTAGAAATGCATCATCGTAGAAAACTGAAGGCTAGCCTCGTAATGATTTAGTATGACCACATATTTCTTGCATTGTATAAGATTAAGCGCACGTAAAAATGTATAAAATATGTACCTCAGCAAGGTTATACGATAAAAGTAGCTCCAACGTGACTCTTTTCTTTATACTAAAGATAGAAAGGTACTAAAACTTGACAATTTGGGGTCGAAGTACTAGCTGTAAGCCTTTAGAAGAGAAGCGTAAAGATTTGCAGAAAAAGGGATTTGAACACCTATTTGAGAAACGACAGCGATGGCTGAGACAAGTATTCTAGGTATTGTACTGCTTCCAGCAAGGCATATAGTAGTGAATAGATGTCAAAGTGTCCAAATTTTAAAGTATGGAATAAGTCTTAAATTTAATTCCAGTTTTAAGGAGAGGTATCATTAAGTTTTTTGGCACATAACCGCATTATAGGAAACATCATTCTGAATATTAAACTATAAAAATCTAATTCCTGCCCCTTGAAAAACCCAGCTAATTTATCGTATCGTTTATTCAGATTCTAAGTACTGGAGAAAACGCGTATGCAGTTTACTTGATCGCTGCTCATCATAATAGTGTGTAATATTTACTTTCTCACTGTCTTTTCCTTCTCAACCATATGAAAAAAATCACCATTTATTGAGAAAGCAAATGTGATATGTAATCATTTGTCAACACGTTAAGAATTCTTTTAATATCTCATACCATTTCACGAACTTTCATCAGGTTAGTTGAAAATGAAAACCAATAATAAAGTAATAATGCTACGGATTTTGTACATAGATAGAAGATTTTACGTGATTGTATTTTTCAGTATGATGTAACATGAAAATCTAGATAAGCGAAACTTGCCGGAAAAGTATGAATAGAGGAGCACGTCTATTTAACATTGAGTAAATGATAATCCCATTAAATTGGCGAGGTATCACCAAGTTGGCAACAGTTTTAGCGACTACTTTGGCGAGAAATCGTCAAAAGTCGCTAAACTTCGCGACATTTGGATCCGGTCCCTGTATAACTGTAATAGATATTGTAATTGAATAACTGTAATTGATGCTTTGTGTTGCTGTAACCACAATTATGCCCTCATATGCCTTCCAGCAATTTCGAGATGCAGAAAGTGCTAGAAATATCTCTGGCGCCGGGTGAAAACTATATAAGGCCAGAGAGATGACATCTGCTATTAGTTGTTCGGTTCAGTCTGAGTTCGAAATACTGAGATATCTCCGGGCTAACTTCGCTCTTTAGATGCACTTTGCATTGCGTTGTGTTTAACATTCTTAGTACTTTGAAATGTAACTACGCATTGCACTCTTTGATACTGTGAAGAGGTGTACCAATATTTTTGTGAAAATTTTAAGACACCTAAAGTGCTTTTTTTTCATAAAATAAATTTTATTAAAGTATCATCGGACTTGTGTGCATTCAATCTACTACGAATCTGTACGCACGCAATAGTAAGGTTTAATTCTTGTGTGTAAAGAAAACTAAGAATAAATTATTTCAAAACTTAATTAAACATTTAACTTTTTTGTTGAACTAAGTTTCTGAATTAAAGAATTAAACATTTGAGTGCATTACTAAAAAACAATTTAAACTTTTCACTTTATATATAGAGAGAGTTTTATGGTTTTATGGTTTTATATATGGGTTTATAGTTTATATTTTTTACATTTTTGCTTTATGTTTATATATATATATAAAGCAAAAATGTAAAAAATATAAACCCATAAACATATTTGTAATTCCGAATTTTGAAATGAAAGAGCATATTTTTTATATATTAAATTTTAATTATAGACAATATTTTGGGTTGTACTTTATCATTCCATCCATGTAATATTCATGTAATATCCATGTAAAAGTAATAAATACTTTAATTAATAATATTTTTGTTCTATGCAAATGAGACACGTCTTTAAAGGAAAGAGAGATACTTATGAGTTCTTGTGCTAGCATCACGTTACTTAAGCTTTTCCATTCTGCATTCTTCACCAACTGCATTCAAATTCAAATTCAATCAATCTATGATTGGGAAATCTTAGTTTCTGCATCTTGAGGGTTAGCTTACTTTGCTATGTCAAAGGTTATAAAAATTTGAAAAATGCATTACAGCGTATAAACGCTTTTGTTATATTTACTTTCAAGTAATACATATTTTATGAAAAAAATGTAGAAACAATTGAGCATTTTATTTCGGAACAGGAGATTAAAAAATTTGCAGTGACTTCGAACTCTAGACCTTCCGATAGCTGGCCTATCGTGCTTTTCAGTTGCACCATGAAGGTACGGGATAGGGAGAGAGTGGGTACGTTATATTTACCCCAGGGCGACTGGGGAGGACTTTGTCGCTAAATTCATATGGTAACGACGTCCACTACATTTTAGGTAGGGAGCTAGTTGTACAGACCATTAAGAATTTTATTTTGAAAAGCAGACGTGAAAAATGCTCAGTGCTTTTCCTAGTATTCGAACTCCAGATCTTCGATTGCTGGCCAGACATGCTTTCCAATTAAACTACTAAGGTATGTGAGAAAAGGGAAGAAAATACCTCTAAAAATCAGGTTTAGAAAAAGGAGATGCACCTTTTATTACTCCTTCCCATAACATAGGAAGTTTTTCTTTTTCGTATTGGATATGATCTTAATTATTCTTTCTGTAACAATAGGAAAATAATGAGACTACCGTCTTTCAAGTTTTAGTGTTTCGTTAAACGCAGCTCCGTTCCGATCAAGTGCCATAACATTTCCTTTCATAAGTAATGGTTATAAAAGTATTCGGGTTTTCCAACAAGAAACAAATAACTACCATTCCAAGGTTTCACGACTCCCATTCTTAGGACATGTTTTACCAGATCTAAAAATAGAAGACAGAACAATAAAAGTAAAAATGTGCAAATAATAAAGTTATTTCATGACTCAAACGTTTTCTTTCTGTCTGATTGCTAATGGATACTCCATATGGTGTTCATTAGAAAAAAATGTAAAGCTGATCCTATTTTCGACTTTGTATCAGACTTTGTCAAACATCCCTGTCTAGTTCTCAAATCCAGGGCACGTCGGAAGCAGAACCCCGAAATGAAATTCGTCTTTTGACCCTACATCGAAGAACAAGCCATACGTCAGTCGGATGTCTGCTGAAGCACGAACAAAAGAGTCTCTTTCTCTAGATTAATGGCCTTTCTATGCCCGCAGGACCAACAGAGAAACGAAAAGAGAGAACAGAAGCATTGCTATATCCATGATAACTCGCCAAAAAGAGAACAAAATTTTATTTTCCTTTATTTTAAGATTTACTTTTCCCTTGACACTAAAATTTCCTTGAACCACTGTCTGTTTAAATTAAGGTAAAGAAAAACAATGCTCCTGGTTTTACATTTAGGCTAAAATATAAAATTCAGAATGTATTTTAACAAAAACGCTCTGCAATTACCTCTAAAGTATTACACATTGCGAATGTGTGTTTGTTTCTTTGCTTGAGTGTGGCAAAGTACAAGAGAGCTCTTTAAGACGAGAGGGGCTTCATAGAAGATTTCCCAAAGAAAATTGTTTAGAATATATGACATAAATTATAATGCTTCTACCCACTGTCTATTTATATTGCACAATGACTCGTATTCTCTTTCTTATATTAATGTTTATCGAAATTTTATAATCAAGGCACAAATCCTTCAATGGCCACTCTAAAATGTAACTTTCATATCAAGTGTGTATAGAAATGTCAAAGATATGTAGGTGCTGAAAACCAATTTGTGTTAACCATTTTAGGCTAATAGGCAGCACTATGTTTTATGTACTTTGTAATACTGCTAGGTACTCCCGAGCTGAATAAGTGCGCTGACGTTAAAGAATTTTCGTAATTATTATGTTATACAGAATGCCGTCTAAAATTGTATACTGTTTTACCTATTGGTAGGAACGCAGTAGCGTAGCTAGAAAACTTGAACCATTTTGGAAAAAGTTAACACGCATCGCGATTTATAACGCTCCAAGAAAAAAGAAGAAATAAAAACATGGCTTTCTAAGATCCAGCCTTTTACAGTATGATGGCTTTTAACAGGGTTGGCTTAACTATTTAGTATCATAAACACATGATTAGGGCACCAAAAGCGGCAAGGGACGGAAAAGAATTTCTTTCCTGGCAAACTGTGAAACCAGATGTTTACCTGGGTGATTAAAGTTTAAATGGAAGTGAAATTAGGGGATTTTGGTCATTGATTTGTTCTTAGACTTATCAAATCTGGTCAGACGGTTTTTATGCGGCTGGGCAGTTTGAGATACTTTTGTTTATGGCATTTTCTTTTCCGTACATATAATAAGTATATGTACAGATAGAAAAGCTCACACATAGACAGTATCTATTATACATACGGTTGCGCTTTTCTTTCTTCTGACACCAGTTTTTACGTTATTTTCTTCCTTCACGTTCGTACGGGGTTCGTGAGGATTTGGAGTGAATAACGACGACACTACTTGATGAAGTATCGAAACACATTTTATTTGCCAGTATTGTCAGGACATCTCTAAAACACATTTTGCATTCGTCGATGAACTACTATAAACAAGCTTGAACAATCACCGACACAGCCTTCAGGTTATCAGGCTATCACGGTGGAGACAGCTTCCCCGCAAAGCACCGGAGTACAGCTTTCGACTCTCCTTGGTCGTTCTCGGAACTCCACGTACTCTCGAGACTCTCCACGCTACAACTCGCGATACACTTGACGACACACAGAACACGGCTCCCGACTCTTCTTTCAGTCGTTCCCGGAGCTGAACACGCTCTCTCGACGATAACCGACACTAACCGCGATACACTAAGAGACTCCTTCGGTGCACTCGACTACCCACTCGGCACTCGTTGCCCGGCTGTCAACTCGATAGACTCCGCAGGGATTGACTCGCTAGACGAGACACCAACTCGATACTGACTAGATACACTCACTCGCCCTCTCGATGAAGCACACACTCCAACTGACTGCGGACCAGCAGGGTTTATATAGCTTTCGGCTTGTGTTCGTGAACATTCTGGGCTAAATCGGTAAGAATGCGTTCCAGAAGGTTTTCCATCCGTCCATGGTATATCGCCAATTTTGTAGCCAAATGTGGCAACCCTGCTTTCCCCTGCCATTTTATGGTAATCTTAAAACTGCTTTGCGGGGAAGCCATCTTACCACGCCTGTACATTTCGTAACAAAACAAGGAAAGAAATCACATTGATAGCACATCCTGAATAATTCAATTTACGTATTTGAATTATTTAATAATTTACAAAAAAATAAATATAAGCCAACCTTATAATACAAGTAAATTATTGTCTAATCTTTAAATATATAATTTCAAACATTTTTTAGAAATTTTACAAGCGATATTAATTTCAATGTCTAATTTTTGTAAAAATTCTAATAAGTGTTTTTTTTTTTTCCTTATTTTAGTTCGTTTCTATCTATTCCTATATTCTTTCCACGTTTTTCTAACATTTTTGACAATGATAAAATATGTTAGAAAATCGGAATGTAGCTGATAAATATTGCTGATAAAATTATCATAATTAATATTTATGATGTCCCCAATTTTTAAACCACTTGCGTCGAAATCGAAAACATAATAGCGTTTTTAATTTTCCTTCGAAGCTGCTTTAGATTAACGCTTTCAAGGCCATACCAAATTAGTATAGCTTCATTTTTGTATATTTTCCTCGTCTTTATACATATGTGTTTTTACTCAAGCAAACATTATAATACAATTATACACTATACTTTATTAAATTCTAAATACTACTACATATAATCTAGGCAGCAGAATATCTAACAGAACAGGCTTCTTAGCGACGAAATGCCATGTACACTCTCATTTATAATACTGAGCGCATGAAATGAAGATCAAATCACTAACAAGAGAATTCATTGTCCGATCATATTGACCACGAATAGTAGGGGCAGAGCAGGGATAGCCAAACTTCACACACTAAGAGCCACGAGTTACTGATAATAAATAATTACCAACCAAAGACAGCACAGATACTGGCCGCATTAACACGTTTATGTCACATTAAATTTATAAAAACAATTTTTAGTATAAGTATAAGGTATTTCTCCCGCTTTCTTAGCATGCCTTTGTGGTGTGGTGTTCAGCACGCTCGATGCGAATTCGAGAGGTCCGTGGTTCGATTCCCGGCGAAGACGTTGCTCATTTTTCATCTCTCCTGCTTTCCAAAAATACTTAATGTCTCTACAGAAGGAATAGTTTAAAGTAAATTAACAAGCAATTTGCGTTTTTAGTTAAAGCGGTTATATTATAAAGATAACTATATAATTCCTCGGTATTCAGAAAACTATGCAAATGCTTTCCTAGGATGCACATTTTATACGATAGCTGCTGCGACAGGTACATTGGTTAGCTCTACTGGCTACCATATAGATCGGCCCAGGTTTGAATCTTCCAGAACACTTCCAAGTTTATAGTATCTATGTGGCATGGAGGTTCTTAAAATGCATGCGAACCGAAAGTCCTATCAAAAGGTATGGTAGTAGGGGAAGAATGGTGAGAGACATTCACTCGGTGTGTTCTCCAACAATACTAAGACAAAAGCGTCCTGTTCTCGTGGGTGTACGATCAGTCGTTCCCGGTGGTGCATCTTTCGAAATGTTCTTGATGATGAAGCGGGTAAATGATGTGTAGATACTGGCCATTCCAGGAGGCATTAAGTTGCAAGAGCTCGACTGTTTTGAAACAATAATAATACTTTTTTCGATGCGTTTAACCTTCTCCTCCCCCATCCAAATATTAAGCTAAGTACTTTTTTTTTTCCTTTTAATTTATATTGCCCCGTTTTTGTAGTTGAAAACTGGTTTAAAGCAGTGTTCTGATGTTCCGATAGCCATATGCTGTTCTACAACCAACGTCGCCATGGTCATAAATGTCCAAGAAATAATTTTATTTTGATTTATTGTTGAAAGGAAATTGGTGAGCAATGAATATTTTGAAACCGTTTTATATGCAATGCAATTTAAAACAATAAATTAAATTACTGATCATTAAAAAGCGTATCGTAACGCGTTATCTCTAGCGCAACCAAAGCTAAGAAGCACACCAATTTAACAGTACAGAAAGAAAAACAATTTTGTAAAGCTGACTGTTGAGATGAAGCAAACATTACTGCGATATTAACTGCATGAATGTAAACACGTCGGACTTAGTAAGGTTTGATTTTAAGTTAAAAAGTGCAGAAAATATTTTTTCGGTTCATAATGAGTTCCAGTTCCATATGAGGAATTTCAACTTCGTTACTGGAACAGAAAACATTGGCTGGCTATATGTTGATGGTATGCTGTGAATGCCTGATTTAAGCTCTAAATCACAATTCTATAACAAAAGATGTGTATATTTAAACGAGTATTATAGTTTTTGCAAGCAAACTTAAAATATTCTTTTCGTTCTTCTGTATTTATGTTAAATATAGCTATTCTACTTCAGGGCTCAAATAATCATTTATAGACACCAATATCTGAGAAATAAATTCCATTTTCTGAAAAAAGTATACAAAAATTCCACTCCTAATACATTGCTATACAATTTATAAGCGAGTTTTGGAAAAGAATAACAACTTTTAGAATTTTGTAAATGTTAAAAAAATATTAAAATTACGCTTTTTTAGGAAATATTATGAAAAAACGATATATGATATAAAAATAGGAAGTATTAGCTTACATTAGAGATAAAGATGAAATGGAGAAAAGTGTTTGGTTTTCAAAATTTAATTATACTTCAAGTTTCAACAACCATGTTCTATAAATTAGTTTATGAAAAAAGGTAAATGAAAGCAAAATATGTCAGCAATCACTTTTATGAATAAATGTAGTCATCCATTAAGAAATGCGAATATTTTCTTAAAGTTAAAAAGCAAAAGTTAAAATGCAGAAGTAGCGTTTCCCTGACTGCGAATTTTCAAGTAAAATAAAAAAAAAAAAAAAAAAAAAAAAAAAAATCAGTGTATTTTCTGCTGAGTATTTTCCTTCTCGTGATACTAAGCAATTATCTTTCAACAAAATCAACCATTCCTCTTTCCAAATTCACTAATTGTAAAAGTACACTACATTTATATTAGTAGAAATTCCGTTAGTCGCCGCTATATGATATAGTTTTGCTGAATTTTAATATCTTGAAAGCATAATTGAGTTTCTAAAAATACTTTATTCTTTTAATTACATAGAAGCTAAGTAAAATTTCTTAGAAACAATTTAACCCAATCCCGGGTATGAATAGGTCGATCCGCACGTAGGATCTGTTCTAGTGAACGTTGGAATGATAAAAGTGCGAGCGGAGATGATCAGATTGCACTTGACGTAGACATTTAACAAGCAATCTTGCTCCACGATAAGGATAAAAGTTGCACAAAGCTTCAATGTTATTATCATAATATAAAATTACGTATTAGAAGCCGAAATTAATATCTTCAAATGAAAGAAATGTTTTATCTAAATAAATTTTATATTTCTACTCATGTTTTAATCAAAAAAAAAATGAAAAAATCTGATGTATACACCACATGACTTCCTTGTACGGAATATTAAATTATACGCATTTTTTCTTGCATTTCATTTAAATTGATTGGATTGAATTAAATCTACTTCGTCGACAGCGCATAAACCACAACAGAATAAATGCATTTTTTAAAATTCACTATATTTATTTACTATAACGACACTCTGAATGCACAAAATTTATATCATTTGAAGAAGAAAATTTATATGATTGAAGAATTATCTTATCGTTGCCACATGTTCTATTCAAATACTATAATAAAGCTAGAACGATGTATGAAAGAAATTAAGCAAACAAAACAGAACAGTTTTTCACAGACGATTTAGTATTTCTCATTCAATTAATTCAGTTCTCACTTCGCGACAAGGCAAAAATACATGAAAACTCAAAATATATGTATTAAAAATTACGAAGTAAATCTTAAACACTTATTTCCTCGAAAACATTCCAGAAAGGATTAAGCATGATTTAATTCGCAATAATAAATGAAGGCGTTATTTTGCTGTTGCGAAGCTTAGTCTCTCTAGAATGGCAACAAATCTACATTTCTGCTGGTTTCAAATGTAAGCAAATATGTCCTCCAAGTTATTTAAAACTTAACCGCACTTAAACAGCTTTTAAATTGTTGATAATTGTACAAATATTGCTTCCAGAATTACGAAAGGCATAAAAACCTTAACCGGAAGATAAGAACAACATAATTCAATCATTTTTAAAGGAAAAAATGTACAATTTACAAACATATAAGAGTAAAGAAACTGAGATAACTGTGCCAAGTAACAAAGTGGATATATATATATATATATATATATATATAGTATTTATATACGTTTGGTGCGGCCGATTGCAACCAAAATACGAGGTGCACATCTACATGTTATAGCAGTCCTATATATAAAATTCCAACGTTCTGAGGCTATTCGTTTTTGAGTTGTGCGAGATACGTACGTACGCACGTACGTACATACGTTCGTACAGAAGCCACGAAAAATTTTCTTCAGAATTAATTTTAAAGCAGTTTTATAATTTTTTTGGAAGAAACGAGTCTTTTATTCTGTCCTTACGTACAGATATCACGCAAAAACATCGTTAAATTGCATTCGATAGCGGTCAAAATGGATATTTTCGTTGAAATATGCTGCCTGAAACTTTTCGCGATTACAATACTTCCTTTTTACTTCGTACAAGGAAGTAAAAAGCCAGAAATATTTTGGAAAAAAAAATAACTTTGCCAAACATCAAACATATTATTATTACAAAAAAAAAAAAAAATCTCGAAGGTTTCAGATTTTAAATTACGTCCAAACGGGAGTTTTTTTAACGTTTTGTGTGTTACCTTTTATATATTAAATATCATGTTCTTCGCACTTAAACCATAAATTTCAATTCAATAGCAATGTCGCAAAATAATTTTAAAATGAGCCTATCTTTAGAATTTCCGATACACAATTCCGCGCGCTAGAGATAAAAAGGATTCCCCGCTCCCTTAGATTGTTGCCAATCCTCTCTTTCAAATCGTTGAGTTTATTACTCAAAAATTCGTTAAGTTTTACAAAATATGAAATTGATAATAAACCAAATTCCAAATTTCAAATTTGGGCTTCCACATGCCCATATTCGCAGTAGGATTACGTCATTTAAAATGCGATGGCTCTATGTACTGTTGTTTTATCACAATGCGAGAAATTTGCAGACATTTACGCAAATTTTTCATTATTTAATTTCTTCAAATATAATGCAGGACTCTAACATTTGGTGGCAACATTTTGAAAAGTGAAACGGACATTTATTGTGATTCAACGCAAAATCGCAAAACGAAAACTTTTATATTATATATAACTTTTATACTATTTATATTTTTAAAAATAGTTCTTCAGGAACAAAGGCGCTTTGGACTAAAAATTATTTTATTTATTTAAAAATGCATAAAATATTTACATATAAATAATATGCAGAAATTATGAAAACGCCTGCTCCTATACCAAGTAGAAATCATTGTTCTGATTTTTTTTTTTTTTTTTTTTTTTTTTTTTGTAGTAGAAGAGAAATGAATCTTAGCAGAGGGAACTTTAAGTTACGTATTATTTCCATCACATATGAAAGGATTTATTAATGTCTTATTAACGTGTAGTAAATTTATTTCTTCGGCTGCTGAAAGGAAATTAAATGATTTACACATTTTAGAAAATTGAATGATTTAAGATTAGCTAATAAGATATCTTTAAAATCAGCTAATGAAACGTTACATCAATAATTAGCTAATAAAATTAATACAAATATTGTGTGTGTGACTACGAAAATACTGTCTGTTTCTAGACTACAGTTGACAACAAAAGGATAAAATATTTTACCTCTTAATTTTTCACGATTTTGAAAGCGCAAAGCTTGAGGTAATTTAACGTGCCGGTTTTCAGAAGACGGTAACACAATTAAACGCAAAATATTAATGAAATATATTAGAATAAATCACCACCTGTTTTATATTCAGGAATTCCATTCATGATATTTGCAATAAATTAAAATCTCTCTTTGTACCTAATATTACAACTATGAAAATTTTCTGCTAATGCTAAGAAAAAACAACTCATTACTTTAAAATAAAACTTTGAATTACGTTTTCTCATTTATTTTAGTCCCTTTCAAAATAATCTTTTATTAGTGGTCAAAACCATTACAATCGTGTATGAATGCACGATGTATATGTGCATACTGAAAAGCAATTCAGTTGGAAGCTAATAAAAGTGATCGATTACACCTTTTACATGTTAAATGTATTTTCCCTTTAGAAATGGCATTAGCATTAAAAAACACCAGTTGAAATATTTAGTTAAAAAAATCTCAAATAAAATAAACTGTAAAGGATAAATGTCGTTCCCATAAAATAAGTTATATGTGCCGATTTAACCATTTTCTTGTCTTATAAGTGCATCCGTATCTTTAAGATCAGAATTTTAAATATTGGTGAGCAAAAACAAAATCTCTGTTGCATTTAAACATGCAAATGCGTGGCATTTAAAAGTGTTTCGTTTTAAATATCGGATTTCTTTTAATTTTATTTATTGTATGACAATCAGTTCATTTTATTTTTCGTTTCATTTTGTTTTTTTTTCATTTGTCTTTATGCATATAAAACACTCATTTGTCTGGAAAAGATTTGTTTACGATCTCTATTGCATTGATCTATTTTTTTAAGCAGATTTTATTTAAATACTTTCCATCCAAGGTTAATAACGTGATTAGCTAATGATAGCATTTACACCTATGTCTCGTGTTCGAATCCTGCAGTAGGTTTGGATGTTTGTTGCTGTCTTTTGTCTGGTATGGTTGAAAGTAGGTTTAACGCATATGATAATGCCAAATTTCGGAATGATATGACAACGAATTTCTTTGGCCCGGCTATCCTCCAACCAGTGCCTTATCACCAAATTTCTAGTTACTGAAAGCGGAAGGGAACTAAGTTCTAATCTTTATTTAAGCTGATATTAGCACGCAGAGAGGCGATCAATAATTTTTAATACATGTAATTGGGTTAATTAAAGCGCCAACTTAATTGTTTTGCTGATTCATCCGTTACCGAAAGTCACCACTGATTACACCAACCAATCAACCAAAATTCAAAGCATTCAAAACAGTATCTGAAATTAATTTAATTACACTGAGAGACTATAGATGGGCGAACTGCTAAACAACCTTCAGATAATACATCTACATCAGCAACGAGCATTGTGCAAAGCTTTAGAGACAGGATATTTTTGGAAGCAGACAAGATGAAAAATGAGCAAATGCCTTCGCCGGGAATCGAACCACGGACCTCTGGAATATCGGCCGAGCGTGCAGAACCACTACAACACGAAGGCACGCTAAGAAGACGGGAGAAATACCTTATATTCTCCTCTTTTTAAAGGGGGACTGGGCTTTATAGGGGACCCAATCGCCAAATCCTTGGTGTGGAGAATCCTCATCCAACACCATTTTAGTTCGGTCACCACTGTAGAGACATTAGGATTTTTTAGGATATTTTTCAAAGCCAGAGAGATGAAAAATTAGGAATGTCTTCGCTGGGAATTGAACCACTGACCTCTGGAATACCGGCCCAGTGTGCAGAACCACTACACCACGAAGTAACGCTAGGAAAGCGGGAGTAGTATCTTATAATGTAACGTACTATTTTACCTTATTTTTTATACGTAATATTATTTTTTATTTTATTTTAAAGTGTACATTTTTATGCATACAAATACAAATTTTAAACTTCTTTCTGAGTTTAATACAAGTTTTTAAAAGTTTTTTCCCTATCTTCTTAAGAAATAACATTTTCTAATTTCAGTTTGCAATAGTTTTACACCTACTTTCCTAAGAGACAATCATAAATAGAGAGTTAAGAATTATATATATATATCTATTATATATAATCTTTCTATAATATATATATATATATATATCTATTATATATAATCTTTCTATAATATATATATATATATCTATTATATATAATCTTTCTATAATATATACATATATATATATATATATATATATATATATTGTGAGAGTAGGTAGTTATTGCAGATCGTTGAAGAAAAGGAAGGGGGTGTTTGCATAAAAATAAAAGAGTAAAATAAAATAAAACTTATAAGCAGTACAAGAAAGAATAGTAAATAATAATCCAAAGATGAATTCCCTAAAGTTAAAATAAACATAAAACCAGCGTAACATTAATTTTTGAAAAGTATCTTGGAAGAAAAAATGTAAAATAAATATATGAAAATGAAAAGTGCCATGTTTAAAAATAAGAGTCTAAAATTACTGATAAAGAAAGTCTACAATTACTGCTAAGTCTAAATTTACTGCTTAAGCAGTAAATCAAAAGCAAACAAAGGAAAACAGAAATATCTTCCTAGTCATCGCTATGATATAATGCCTTCTCATAGCAAAAACATACATGTGTATATGTTTAAAAAACCGATTTAATAGAAATGAGTCAAAAATCTATTTCAAGATTCGATCCAACCAAAAAAATACGACATTAAACCCTTTCTAGAAAGACATTTTCTAAAACACGAGTATTTTAAGCCGGTATTTGCAGTGCAGAATTTAAACAGATAATAATAATAATGGGAAAAAAAAAAAAAAAAAAAAAAAAAACTCCAAATCTATAAAATTCATCCTAAGAAATTTGAATTGCATATTTGTAATGGCATAAAATCAAAAAGACATTTTGGATTTTAAAACGTACAGAAGAATCATTTCTAAGCAGCAGGGATGTGACTTCACTGATTTCGGCTAAGACATTTTCTCCAAATTATTGATGCATGTTTCTAGACCTTATTTGTTTATGTTTTCAGATGCCAACTCTAAAAATTATTGACAGCATTCGAAATCGGTTATTAGCGCTTTTTATCTATCGGCTGCAATAAAAAAATATAATCGATAGTTGTATAGATTATTTAAAATCAAAACACATACGCATGATTATGAAAACAAAGTGAAATAATATTTAAAATTACAATGTGCATTGTGTACGAAAATTATGCATTTCTTTATTTGATTGCATATAACTTCAAATGCTTGCCTGCTTACAAAACAGTCGCAGGTAAGTTTAAAAAAATTGCAGGGTATATAGAGAAGCTTCATGGACTTACATAAATTAACATTTCTCAGGGAGTTCTACAAAAGTCTTCAATCTTTCGTCAGCTTTCTTCCACGTAAATTTCTTTCCACAGCTCTGGGAGTCGTTTTCATCTTCGTCTCCCTCCTCTTCCTCATCATCATTCTCCTTTCCCGGTACATGTCAGATTATTTCGCCGTCACCTTGAGAAAACGTGACGAAAACGTAGCTGCTTACATTCACTCAAAACTGTACTTTTACTGATGTTAACATTCCCAGAACATGTAACTAAATCTAAAATCGGTCAAGGGTGTAAGACGTGTTTCAAAACCAAGAGAATCTTCGTTATTCTGTACTTGGCCTACGAACATAATAATAGACCATAATTTAAGCAAAATGTGAAGTAATGTTTTTTGTATCTTTCCAAATAAGAAGTAATTCTACCTCCTTTAAATACGAATTCTTTCTCGAATCCATGAGCAGTACTTTCAAAATTCACACATAGCTGCATAAGAAAAGAGTTCGGTAGTTCATTTTTATATCGTGGATAATTCCTTTTTATATCGTGGTTCATATGTTGGGTAAGGCTTTTATGCTGGGAGGCAGAAACATAATACAAATGTTTTACATATTTAAGTCTTCAAACTGTTAATTCATCTTATATTCTTTAATTTGATAGTCCTAAATTTCTGATTTAAACTTAGACTTTCCAAAGTGCCATTATTTTGTTATTACCGGTTACGAGAAATTTTACTGTAGCTAGCTATTATTGACAGCAAATGTACTACCGATGGAATACGAAATGCTGTAACACTGTATGACACTTTTAATGATCGAAGTCAACAAATGGCATGGTGAGTAAAACCACTGAACATTGGTCATTAAATCTGAATGCAATTCCCGAAAAACCGCCTCGCTGTCCGATAGTTTTTGAGATCTCTTCTGGTGTATACTGAAAACAAGACAATTTCCCAGCGAAATTCCTCCATTAAGGCATCTTTCTTCTTACGCTGATGTGAGAATGAAAATTTCTCACACTACGCAATTCATTCATCAGGGACAATATTGTAACATTAATCGTAATCCCAAAACTGCACGTGCATATATCAACACCCGTGAAACGGGTTTTTCCCTCTCTTTGCTGACTACGGCTCGCACGAGTACGCGGGGCTGCGAATCTTGCATATCTCATGGAATGATGTCTTTTTTTTTTGATGGAGAAAAGGAGCGAAGCAGCATGAGAATTGCACAAATTATCCTGAAAGATCATGTTGGAAATTAGCATAATTATTTTATAGCTGGATAAAAATTTAACCCGTTTTGAAATAAACTGTTAATGTGTTTTCGCATCAAGAAATTGCTGTTTTTGTCATCCGCTCATCTCCTCGTGGATTTTATCTTCTGCTTAATAGAAGAATGTGTGTAAAAAAAGAATAATATAAACGTGTATAAAACAACATCTGCAAGCTTTTTACATAACGTGGAATTATGTTCAGTACGAAAAGTGAATGATGCAGTAAAATATAAATTTTGCTTTCGATCTTCTCTAGACGGCGCCGTTCTCGTGTCTTTCCGTTCTTGTATTCCGTTTTTGTGTTCTTCTATTTTTTGTGTGCTATGTTCTCAAGTTGAATACTTAATCCAGATTGCATATTAATAATTCATTCAATAAAGTAAGATTGAGCAAACAAGTTGTTCTCTGAAGTCCTTTTGACATGTTTATGGGTAAGTCAAGTATTTTATTACTCTTTTAACGCAATGTACTAAATATATCGATTTTCATGCTAGCAAATATTGGACACATGTAAATTGATTGAATACTTGTAGGTGTCTAATTAAGATAGATAGTCACACACAACACCACAACTGACAGCCCTCCTGCGTGTGCTTTGACAGGCATGTGCTTTGCATTGCTTTAAATAAAACAAACATTTCAGTTCGGACAGAAACCAAATTTTCGAAACTCTCACCTTAGCTGCCTTATTTATTGCTAAGCTTATCGCATGCTTTCATGTGCTTCGAAACTAGTATCAAAATTTGCATCATTTCTTTTAACTGAATATTTCTCCATTAGACACGTAGGGTATAAGAGAATACAAATACATTATGAGTACAATTGTTTCATTTTCTTCCAGGTGCTTTTAAAGAAGTTATGAAATATTTCTGTACACTTGTGGGTTGATATAAAACCTATTTTATTCAATTTGTGTCAGATATAATTTTATTTATATTATAATTTCTGTTAACATATATAAGTTTAAATTACACTACATAGAATAAAATCTTTAAATTAAAACAGGACTATGTAAACAATGTTCTACTTTCAAACACTGGGGTTTGTTACAGTGTGAAATCTTTGCCACTTTTTCTAGAGACAGAATAATGAGTAACTATGAGTATTGAAAGGAACTTTTCGTGCGCGTATCAGAGTGATTGACATCTTAATTATAATACAGCCCTTTTATGAAAGATAAATATATTGTGTTTAATACTTTATCCATAAATGCCCTACTAACCAGGTTTTCTTAGCCAATCTTAATGGAGACTTTCTTCCTAGTACGTTTTAATAATCCATCACGATTATATATGTTTGCGAGTATTCAATATGCTTCATTTGCAAAATAATTTCTGTATACTCTAAATTATTCTTGATAATAATACTCGAGAGTACTAATTCTTTCTCAGAAGACAAAATCCAGCCGGAACTTTCTCCAACACGCATGAAACAAAACAGTTTTGAAACAGCTCTGGCGGCTAGCCAAGATTCTGATCGCCAAGAAAGCGATCAGAATTTGCATCGCATTACAGCAACAAAAAATTTCAGTGTTTATAATTACAGAAGTGGTACATTAGAACTTCTGTTACCAATTAGTAACATGTCATTTCACTTCAAATGTACTTGGAACTAAAATTGTCAAGATTTGAGAGAACCTTTCCCAACCAAACTCATATATTCATTGGATCAATGGAATAATGCTCCACTGTTGGGTACAGCGTTGCTTAAGCATAACCAAATTACTTCACATTCCGACATCTAATTAGCTGTCTTTCCTTGGACCATCCACGAGTCGCGGAGCAAAACCAAATTAATGGGTGCTATCTCCAAGGAGACTATCAGGACACCCTATTAGAAGGGATATAATTAATAGATGCCGGTAAGTGTTCCTTGGGTAGTTTAGATTGAGAGTTTAAATGGAAATCGATGCCTGCCTTCAGAGAAACGAATTTCACAAATGGATTTTTACTTACTACTCGAAAAGGGTGCTCGGCTCTTGGCGCAGCTCTCGGTGTAAAAGTAAAAATATCGATAGTGCAGATTTAGATAAGTCTTATGACCGAAGTAAAAACCTATTAGTTGTTTACGTAAACTGAAATTGCTCTTGTTTTATTAGCAATAACGGTATCTGTAGGAGATAAAATTTGAAATAAATGTTCCAAATTTTTTTTATTTTTGTAGTGCATATATTAGTTGCATCCTATTAAACATCATTCTTTAGAGTAAGGATTTCAAATATATAAAATTTTGACACGAATTTTATGTTCGCTAATTTATCTCTGTTCGTTAATTCAGAAGTATCAGTTTAAAAATTTCGTTTGACTCTTTTACCTCTGGCTGTTTGAAATTAAAGCTTATTTCCTCATACATTTTGAATATATATCAAAATCGATATATTGAAGTACTGAGAAAAAAAAAGAGACAGTTCTGTATCTCCCGTTCTACTGGGAGGATTGACGAAATTCAACTTGCGCTTTACCTGTCTCAAAAGCGAGACTTAGAATATGTATTAGATTTATATATAGCATTGTTCTAATATAGGTATTTTGACACAAAATCGGACGTTTTCTGAAATTACATGCCAATGCTTTTTCATATTTCAATTCAACGACTCAAATTACGCCAAACTGCCAAGTTTTGTACGTGTAGTTTTTAAAAAATTAGCCCTCAAAAGTTTAGTTAATCAATGTGAATTGAGTTTGGTACATATTTATTAATCTCTCTTTTTTATTAAACTTACATATTTTTACTTTATTTACTAAATTAAAAAATTATATTTATTTATTAAATTTATCGGATTCTTCCTTTCACATTTCGAAATTCAGTTCATTCCAAATAAAATTCACCTTTTTTATGATTTATTTATAAATATTTTTTATAAATTTTTCAAGAAACATTTTGAATTATAATCTATACAATTTTTACCATCATCTTAAAGTAGACGTATTTTTAAGCATACCTGCAAAGAATGACAATTTTTTATTCAAAATTTCGGAAACAATACGTGAATTTATATATTGGCGCGTTTTAAAATTCGGTGTATTTTTTAAAGCGATAAAACATCAAATGTGGTTTAGTTGCTTTGCTAAAATTATTTGAAAGTAAGAAAAAGTGCCTTTTTTTTTCGCTCAGGCATAATGAAAGGGAAAGGGAACTTGGTTGTCATGCATTAAAACGTTCGCCTAGTGAATTATTCTTGGCGCAAATTGAAAAAAAAAAAATGGCAAGATAAATTTTTGAATTTCTCCGTAAATGTCGCACCAAATTTTACAAAATTTAATATCTAGGCATAATTTGAGTAGTAGACTCGAAATACGGAAAACAAATTCGTATGTTATTTCAGAAAAATTCCGGTTTTGTGTCAAAATACTTACGTTAGAACAATATTATATATAAATCTAATATATAACCTAAGTCGCGCCTTCGAGATATGAAAAACGCATTTTGAATTTTGTCAATCGGCCCAGTAGAACGGGAGATATAGAACTGATATATAAGTGTTTTTTTTTTTTTTTTTTTTTTTTTTCGCAGTGTACTTCTTTTCAAAATGTGTAGTTTAAAAATGTCAGCATAAGTTTTAATATAATTAATAAAAATCCATTCCTTAAAATACACTCTTGAAGAGTTTTAGAATTAAGAAACTACAGTATGTTTTTAGTATTTCAGTATAATAACATCAAAAGCATTCAAATAAAATGTTTCTGCTGTCAGCAAATAAAAAGTCATTTCTTTCTACTTAATTACGTAATTGAAAGGAATGCTGTATAAATTCACTTTACATAAGACGAAACCAAGAATTAAGTATTTGACATTTTCCTTAGAATTATTTTAATGATATGCATTGAAAAGAAATGTATCCTCGATCTGCTCTGATTTCGGAGCTTAGCGGCTATTAGGTAGAGGTCGTTTACCATCACGGCTTAATGTAATTTTGAAAGAAAAGATACTGAGAAGACACTATTAGTACAGTTTATACATATTCTTGTAATTATATTATTATTATTTGTATTTTCTATTTTTTAGAAGTATTAGTATTTTCTATTTCTTATTATTAGCAGTTTTTTTTTACTTTTTAGAATTATTTGAATTTTCTATTTCTTAAAAGAGGAATTTTTATCAATTAATTATTATGTTTCAAACAATGTACATAATTAATGTTTATAATATATATAGTGAAAATATTAAACCAAAAATATGTGTATACATAAATACATTTATCTGTATACATTTCTGGTATGTGCAGTCAGAAACTACTAATTATTCGTAAATATCGACATTTAAAATCTCTCTATGATATAAAGAAAAATATTCTAAGATTTTACAAAATGAGTATGCGTGTTAACAGCAATTTAAAGACAAGAAGGCATCCCTTATTAATACGAAAATCGTTTATAAAGTAGGAAACATTAAAAAAAAGTGCAACGCTCTTGCCTCGATTCGAGCTCCTAACTTCCCGAAAGTTATCCAGATGTGTTTCCATTTACATTACTATGTTATGCCTTAAGTTTTATATACTTTGTTCAGATATGGAAAACCATTAGAAAAACCCTGCGCCCTGTTTACTTCCTTATACCAAGCAAAAGAAGTATTGTAATTTCGAAAGATTTCGAGTAGCATATTTCAACGAAAATACTCATTTCAACCGCTCTCGATACCATTTGAACCATTTGTTTTTGTATGACATCTGTACGTACGCACAGAGTAAAGGAGTGCTTTTTCCAAAAAGTATGTGAAATGGATTTAAAATGGATTCAGAAGAGTTTTTTTTCCTGAAGTCGTTACGTACAAGCGTACGTACCTATGTATGTATCTCCCATAACTCGAAAACGAGTAATCTTAGAACTCTGAAATTTTGTATATGTGACTGCTATAACATGCAGATGTACACCTCCTGTTTTGGTTGCGATCAGCAACATTAAAAATATATAAATATATGTATATGTACATAAAAACTCTGTTACCCGACTCCGTGAACTAAGTCATTTAATTTTATGTTTTGGTAAATTGTGCCCTTTTTGCTTTAAAAGTGATTGAATTATATTTTATTATATTTCGTTTACGGCTTTTATGCCTTTAGTTAACTTGCATGCAATAGTTGTAGACTTATCAACAATTTAAACGTTGTTTAAGTTCCACTAAGCCTAACGATGCCACCATTTGTTTACATTTGAAAGTTATTAGCATAGTGAATTAAATCAGTTTCATCACCAATTTTAGTGTCTTTTGACGAAGTAGGGTAGAAGTTTTATGCACCAAAAAAAAAAAAAAAAAATCTGTCTTTCTGCCTAAATTTAATTAATCGTAAAAATTGTTTTTTTAACGTATTTTTAAACCTATTTGGTTTTTTAGGCTTTTTTGCATTTTACAATTTTTAATGATGACGCTTTGAGCTTTTATATATTTTCCCCTTGCCGTGAAGTGAGAACTGAATTGATTAAATGAGAAATATATCTCGAAATTCGAGGAAATAAATTTAATGAAATGCAGCAAAAATGTGCATAATTTAATAGGCTGTACAAGGAAGTCATACGGAGTCCACATCACATTTTGTTTTTAAATAGTTCGTTGAGTTTTTAAGCAGAGATCTATTTCGTTTACATCAAAAACGCACTTTTGAGTTTTACTTATTAAAAGAGATCTGCTATAACAATATTCTACCTCTTCCGGCTTGCGTTCCTACATTTTGTGAGTAGATAACCCTCGTATGCTTTAGCATATTCAAATAACCTAACCTATCTTAATTATCTTATGAAAGTCTATTTAACATCTAGTGAAAGACGGATTTTGTCTCAAAAATTCCATTTTATGACTGTAATTGGTACGTAATATTTCAAGTATATTTAAAGAATTACTGAAATCTCTGAAATCCAGTGAATTTATTCATAGAGCGAGATTGAATAAAAAAAGCTCCACTTCTTTTGAAATACGAATATTTCAAAACCAAAACCATTGTTATGTTTACATAAATCGATGATAATTTACAAATTGCATGGGGAACAATAATTTCCTTATGTTAAAAAGAAAAACGTGAAAAGCAATTCATCAATGATTTCTAAACTTCAAATGTGATTGAAACGCAGTTTTAATCAATCTAAAATAAATATTTCTTTTCTCAAAAGCTAATTTATAGCTAATGTACTGGAAATCAGCTAATTCATTTTTCCTATGATAACACATTTCAGCCAGTTATTTCAACGCTATCGAATTATTGAGTTCTGGTTGAATGGGAATAATGATTTTCCAATACCGATGAAGAAAGCGACGAACATGAGCTTCTGTTCAGGCCACATCTGCATAACTTGATTGCGGGATTTCTTTTCTACATAAAGTTACGAAGAAAGAATTATTTATTATAGACTGGAAACAAGAACTGCATATTGATTTCGTTTCTGAGAAATTTATGTGTATTTAAACATGCACCATTACTAAAATTAGAAATAATAAAAAATATATAAATATATCATGTATTTTAATTTTAAGTAAAATGGGAATATCAAAAATAAAACTCCATATTTATTCCTATAAAAGGAAAAGTAAAATATTTTACCTCTGTAAAAATTTACGAAGTAAAGTTTAAAACTTTACTCAATTTAAATTCTATTTTTCTATTTTACGAAAAAATGTATGCTTACCTATAATATTTATAATTTTTAAAAAAAATACAGATTTTTGAAAGCCTACATGAATTGTGATAGCTAATCTGTCTTTTTACCTATGTTTTAGCCGGCCCCATCAGTAGCCCAGTGGTTAATACAGCTGAGTGCTGGCAGTTCGTCCCAGATTCGAACCCAGGAGAGCCAGCTAGCTGTATGGTTGATTTTCGTCATGGAGGTAGGAAGTAAGATGGAGTAGCCCTAAACAGGTTTCTCCCGTACCCTGCTCTGAAGCACCGGCGATCCCTACGTGGTGACCAAAACATTGGGTCATTTACCATTAAGTTCAATGGGTTTTGACGCGATCGGATGTAAATATTTTGTAATTACGTCGTAAATATGCATATAAATATACATATATATATTCTACAATACTTCAGAGTCCTAAGTATATGAAAACAACATATTTTTAAACATTTCATTCTGAACGGAATTAAATGCTATACTTTTCGCAGAACAGTTTTCTCAGAATGGTTTAATTTGAATGAAATATTTTCACAAGTTTTCGTTAATTACATTAGAAAAAAATTTAAGGTAATTCGATTTTATTCGGTTAAGGTACAAAAATTAAGATCAAAGTTTATTGTATTATTAATATTAAAATTATGTATTATTTCTTTTCTATTTATAGAGCTTCTTCCTGAAATACTTTCTTAAATATGACATGATTTTTTGGCTTCTGAGGCATCTTTTAAATCGAAAAATATAAGTCAATTTATAATTAATGCTCTATTCGGTTCATTTTAAATTTGAGAATTATTAAAAATTAGCGAAATATTTTAAATAGTACTTAACTTTCTCTGAACATTTCTGAAAGGGAATAAAATACGGATTTTTTTAAAGTATTATTTAAAACTTGTAACTGAGTTATTATAAAATGTAAGGGAAATAATTCTTTTAATTATACTTATCAGATTTTTTTTACCATTAATTTCAACAATACATATTCCAAAGCTCTTTATTACTTTCTTAAGTGCGCATCTCATAGAATTTGCTCTACAATAACTTTTAACAGATTGCTTTCCAGTACGAACAATTCTTGCTTAAATAGTTTTATAACGTATTGTCAACAGGATTTCAATTTATGTTTACAGTTCAATATTAGGGTTATTATATATTTAGATAACATTTATAATCATTATAAATTAGATACATTTAATAATTAGATTTCTTCACAGTTGTTTATAAATGAATAAATTCTTCATTTCAAATACATTTATAAATACTTTAATGAATATTTATGTATTTTGTTAAAGGCAGATACATGCTTTTTGCAAGCACATGCATAAATACCCATACATATTTCATGTTTTTCATTTCCGGCATGTGCAAATCTATAATTTTTGTGCATTCACTATATTTTATTTTTAATTAACCCAAATAAGTAAAAAATGTAAGCCCAAAGATTATTTTTCAGATATATAAAATTAAAATGATGAGTTTAAAATGAGCAACAGTAAAACCTCTCCTCTAAAACATTTTAAAAGGTACATATTGCAATAATATATGGATGTGAAAAAAATTTATTTTATTTAAAACATTTTCGCGTTTGGAACATAAAATAAAAGTAGCAATACTCTATCAAGGGTATCAAAAAACGTATACAATTTTAAAGGTACCGTAAGGTATTTTTCATTCTTTAAGCATAACATTTTTGTTAAAATTTATATTTTTGTAGTTCAACAGCTTATAATTTTATAAAACAAATTCATAATCAAAATCGCTGTTGTTAGTTATCGAAAAATAACCAAGATGTGATTTTTGCGTAAATGTCACTAAACTATACAAATCCATCACACTATGAATGTTTCCTTCATGAGAAAGTATCCCTTTTTCGATTTGTATGAAACTGTCGTGTGTCGGAATACTATCAGAACACTGTCAAGCGAGCTCCTGAATGTAAACAAAGAACACCCCATCTGATGACCGAAGCTTCGAAGCAATGCTTCATTTCTAGTGCCGGTTGGCCACTCCTTCCTTTCTTACCTCCATGATTTTCGTAGTTCCCAAGTGTAACGTGAATACGAGTTCCATAGAAAATTGTCCTTGAAGTTATCCCTTTTCTTAGGCAGATAACGCTCGTGCGCTTTGCCCTATACAAATAACGTAACCACATCTTATATTTTAAAGAATTTGTCTACCATTACCTGAATAATTAAAAGTGTTGAATACTGATGTTTTGTCCTGGGCTCGAATACTGGCGAACAAAGGAGCTGCGTGGAAGTATTTGTATTTTTCTTCAAATATAAGGTGAATACGTGAGAAGCTCTCTTAGTCTGTCCATATGGAAACCATTTCTCCCTTTAAGCAGATAGAATTCGTGTTCTTCATCAAAACCCATTAAACAATCTTTTGTTCATGTTTCATTCAATAATATGGCTCAAATTTCCCTTTCAAAGCGAGGAAACATGAGGAATTATAAAATATGATGGCCCATTTGCAAGAGACTCTCAGTAAACTTCAATAAACTTCAACTTGAATATGTATATATATAGAGAGAGAGAAAGAGAGAGATAACTATAAATAATGCAGGTACTTCGCTTCAAGTAAAAATAAGTAAGTAATATCCGTTATTGCTAACTCATAACGCTAAGTTTTTATAGTTAGATTTAGAGTCATTAGGTTATTTTTGAAGCAGGAGAAGTGAAAAATGCGCAATGCCCTCGCCGGGACTCGAACCTTGGACCTCTGGAATACGCCCTGAGCGTGCTGACCATTACACCACAAAGGCATTCTAAGAAGGCAGGAGAAATACCTAATAGTAATATAAATTAAAACTCAACTCAACATGAATTTAATGTTTTAAAAGCTTCAGTAATTTTTTCTGAAAGGTAAAATTGTTTTCCTGAAATTAGTAGAAACAAAAATTACTAAAAAAAGCATTATCGTTTGGAAAGTAAGAAAACAGAATAAATTCATTGCAATCTTATTAACTGTCATTTATGGCACAACATAAAAAAGCACTTATTCTCAGTTTCATACTTACTTACTAGAAACGTATCTCATGTTTCCCCTTGCGAACTGTTAAAAGCCTATCTTGTGCCATATTAATTAAATGTTCTGGAGTTTTTCATAAATATAGGAGAAAACTATTTGCACTAGATTTACAAGTATAAATCGCCAACTAAAAAAAAAAAAAAAAAAAAAATGTTGTATCATAAATTATAATACGACGTTTAGCTTAAAAGAGAGCTTCTCCTGACGCATGCGCCGTTCGCGTTTATCCGCGCGGTGATGAATGATGACGTAACTGTTTATTACGTATGTATGTATATGTATATCATTCTTACTTCTTCGCCTTTTTTCTCTGCTGTACGCAACTATGTTTAAGTTAATTTCTGTCATTAAAAATGTTCATTGATATTACAATCTATTTAGGCTTATTTATTTCTTCAATGGTTATGGGCCCAGGAACGTTTCAACTGTGCTTAATTAGCAAAATACTTATTTTAAAATGAACATTTTGAAGTTTTCGAGCATTGAACTCTTAAGCCTAATTCAGTGCAAGAACTGTTACGTCTAATCAACGGTAAGAACTGATCAGCGTTCAGTTAAGCCTATTTTATAGCGCTCAATCTTGGTTTTTGGCTGTGAGAGACTGTATTACATTATGTCGCATTTGACTACTATAGATAAGCTCGGAAAAGATAATTTTGACAGTTGGAGATTACAAATAGAAGCAGTATTGATTAAAAACGACCATTGGGATTATGTAACCGGTAAAGTGCTAAAACCTGCTGAAGGAACCGAAGACGAAAAGAAATGGCTCCAAGCTGATCAAAAAGCTCGCGCAGATATAATTCTTGCTATTAATCCTAGTGAACTGTGTCATATAAAGCATTGTGTGACATCAAATGCTGTGTGGAATAAACTCAAAGCCGTATATGAATCGAAAGGACCTGCGAAGAAGGCTACATTATTAAAACAGCTTTTATTTAGAAAAATGGTGGAAAGCGAAACGATGTCTGAACATTTGAATAATTTCTTCGAAATAGTTGATAAGCTTAAACAAATGGAAATTGACATAGCTGATGATTTATTATCGATTCTTCTGCTCTATAGTATTCCAGAAAATTTTGAAAATTTTAGATGCGCCATCGAATCAAGAGATCAGTTACCTAGTCCCGAATCTTTGAAAATCAAAATGTTAGAAGAATGGGAAGCAAGAAAAGGGAAAACGTCTCAAGATTCACAGAATGCATACTATACTGATTATAAAAGAAGAAATCAAGAACAGAAGAAAAATGAAAAATGGAAGGTAAATTCAAACAAAAATTTTCCAGCTGAAAGAAATTTTCGAAACTTGAAGTGTAATTACTGTTCGAAAATTGGGCACAAGGCATCTGAATGCACAAAGAAAATAGCTGATAGAAAATATGCGCAATCAAATAAGGGAAATCAAGGTTCTATGATGGCTTCTAATTATGAAGAGCAGATTAGTTTAGCTGTAAACAATGCTTATCAGAGGACCTCCTCATGGTGCTTAGATAGTGGCTGTACATCTCACATGTGCAATGACAGAAGGTTATTTTCAGAATTTCACCCTCGAACGAATTCAACCATAAAGTTAGCAATTGACAAAACAGCAAAAATTACAGGAATTGGAACTGTCCTTATAACAGTACCTAACGGAAATAAGACAATTAAACTTACGCTCAAAAATGTGTTATGTGTTCCGGAATTAAAATGTAATTTGCTGTCAACATCTAAAGCTACTGCAAATAATCGTTCAGTGATTTTTACAGAACGACATGCTAGAATAATAGAACCAAATGGATCTATACTAGTGCAGGCTATTCGTCATGGTGATCTTTATTATATACATCCAAGCACTGAAACAGCTGCAATAGCACAGGTAAGTGATTTTGTAAAGTGGCATCTTAAATTAGGTCATTTAAATGAGTCTGATTTGAAAAGACTTAAGTCTGATAACATGGTTAGAAATTTAAATTTTAATAACACTGAATCTCTAAAAGACTGCAAAGTCTGTATCCGAGGTAAACAAATTGTGCAAACTTTTCAAAAAGAATCAAAATTTCAAAGTGATGAATTACTGTACTTGATTCACTCAGATTTGTGTGGACCTATGAGAGTCCCATCCCATGCTGGTTCGCGTTATTTTGTTACTTTCATAGACGACAAATCGCGTTATGTCGAAGTCAGTTTTCTTAAAACTAAAGATGAAGTGAAAAATGCATTCATTAAATACAAAGCTGCGGTCGAAAATCGTCTAGGAAAGAAAATAAAAATCCTTCGGACTGATAACGGTCTCGAATATCGCGGAGAAGAATTTAATAAATATATTCAAGAATGCGGGATTAAACGAGAATTCTCTGCACCAATGACTCCTCAACAGAATTCGAGAGCTGAGCGCATGAACCGCACTTTAACTGAAATGGCCAGATGTCTGTTACTACAAAGTAATCTTCCTCAATCCTTTTGGGCTGAAGCCTTGAACTGTGCTGTTTATATTCGTAATCGTTGCCCAAATCGAAGCCTGGGAGTAAACAAAACACCTTATGAATTATTTTTTGGCATCAAGCCAACTGTATCTCGCTTCAAAGTATTCGGACAGAAATGTTTTGTACTTAATAAAAGGTCTAAAGGGAAATTCGATCCTCGATCAGAAGAACATATATTTGTAGGATACTCAAATGAATCGAAAGCATACAGGCTGTGGAATAAAAATTCCAGAAAAATCGTTATAAGCCGAGATGTTAGATTCATTGATGAATTTGAAAACTGTACTAATTATGATAAAGATTTAGAAGTTTTATTTCTCGAAAATATTCCTGATAAAAAGAAGGAAGAACCTCTGAATGTAAATCAATTATCGGCTGATGAAATAACGGAAGACCCCTCAAATATGGCAGAAGCATCTACTGAATCATCTGATAATGAAGATTCTGATTCCGAAGCACTACCTGAAATGCAGATTAAAAGGGGGCCAGGTCTTCCAAAGAAAGTCAAGACTGGGAAGCCAGGAAGACCAAAAAAGGAGTACCACAATATAAACATAGAAAAGGAAGAAGCACAAATTGCTGAAGAAGATACAAATCCGACATTAGAAGAAGCATTAAATGGGAGTTATGCTGAAGAATGGCATAAGGCTATGCAAAGTGAGTATGAAGCACTTGTTAAAAATGGTGCATGGAAATTAGTAAAGCGACCACACAACAAAAAGGTAATAGGATGTCGCTGGGTTCTTAGAACGAAATATAATGCAGATGGAACAGTTTAAAAGAGAAAAGCTCGATTGGTTGCCAGAGGATTTGCACAGGAACCTGGAATTGATTTTAATGAAACCTTTGCTCCAGTAGCCAGAGCAAGTTCTATAAGAACTGTGATTGCATACAGTGCTGAACAAGACCTTATGTTATATCAACTAGATTTTGTTATGGCTTATGTTAACGGAGATTTAAAAGAAGAAATTTTCATGGAACAAGCTAAAGGTTTTGAAGACCAAAATAATCCTGATTATGTTTATGCTTTGCAAAAGTCTCTTTATGGTTTGAAAAAAGTGGACGACAGTGGTATGAAAAATTAGACAAAAAACTTAAAAACTTTGGATTACAACCATTACAATCAGATAAGTGTGTATACAGGATGAAAACATCTCAAGGTGAGTTAATTCTAATTTTATATGTTGATGACTTAATAATATCAACAAATAGCTGTGATTTATATGCTGAACTTAAAGGTTATCTTTCTAAAGAATTTCATGTTAAAGATTTAGGCAAACTTCATTATTGTCTTGGAATAGAATTTAATCAAGATGTAAATAATAATTCTATTAGTTTATCTCAGCAGAAATATGTTGATAATATTCTACGAAGGTTTAATATGCAAGATGCAAAACCAGTAGCAACTCCTTTAGATCCTAGTATAAAATTAAGTAAAGAAATGTGTCCTTCTGAAACTGAAAAGGAAGAAATGAACAACGCACCTTATCGCCGTCTAATTGGTTCGCTTATGTATCTTTCTGTGTTTACTAGGCCGGATATTACATATGCCGTCAGTCACCTGAGCCAATTTAATAACAATCCTGGAAAATTACACTGGTTGGCTGCAAAGCGCGTTCTTCGATACTTAAAAGGAACTAAAAATTATTGTTTAAAATTTCGAAAGACTGGAAAAGCACTTATTGGATATACCGATGCCGACTGGGCGTCTGATGTTAATACTAGAAAATCGTATACAGGTTACCTATTCAAGCTAGCTGGAAATCCGATAACATGGGAATCACGAAAGCAACAAACTGTTGCATTATCAAGTACTGAAGCAGAGTACATCAGTCTTTCAGAAAGTGCCAAAGAAGCAGTTTATTTACGTCGTTTCCTTAAAGAATTAAATTTTACTGCTGATTATCCAACCATTATATATTGTGATAATCAAGGTGCACAAAAGCTTATGAAAAATGCTGTTTATCACTCACGCACTAAACACATAAATATTAGACATCATTTCATTCGTGAAATTTATGAAAGAAATGAAATAGACGTTAAATATGTGCCAACAGAGAAAATGCGTGCTGATGTACTGACAAAAACATTGACTGCTTCGAAACATTCTAAGTGCTGTAAATTAATTGGAATAACTGTAAATGATTAATGTTTATTTTTTTTTCAGCCGCCAAACGTCGAAAGGGGGATTGTTGTATCATAAATTATAATACGACGTTTAGCTTAAAAGAGAGCTTCTCCTGACGCATGCGCCGTTCGCGTTTATCCGCGCGGTGATGAATGATGACGTAACTGTTTATTACGTATGTATGTATATGTATATCATTCTTACTTCTTCGCCTTTTTTCTCTGCTGTACGCAACTATGTTTAAGTTAATTTCTGTCATTAAAAATGTTCATTGATATTACAATCTATTTAGGCTTATTTATTTCTTCAAAAAAAAAAAAAAAAAACAGAGAAATCATTTGTAAAACATACCCATCCACACACTATTGGAAGAAGGCAATTCATTTAGGCTAATCCTACAGGAAAAGTAAATTAAATTTTATTTTCATATTAACAAGTTTATAAATAAATTTATTTTCCTTTACAATTTTATAACCTGGTCTAGATTAATAGAATATATATCCTTTACGATAAAATAATATAAACAAAACTATGTAAAACAAAAGTCCGCCTGACTTTACTTCATCAAAATGATGACAAGCAACAAAAATAAACCCACACAAATTTTAGTTTTATTTTATTAATTTCTCAGAGAAATATTGTACTACGATTTATAAGAAATATCAGTTTATAAGAAATATTAGTTTATAACAAAAAGAAATTTATTTTCAAAAATATTTAAAGATTGTATTACAGTGTTAAACATCATTTCTGTACTATAAGGTCAGTTCAGAATCATGAACCTTATTTACCCGAAAAGCAGGCAAAATCTAGCTAAATACTTTATCTACAGTTAATCCATATCACTAGGTTACAGCCATTGTAATCTATTCCACAAAAAAGTGAAGCTCTTTTTATTGTGATCATACTATTTATAAACAGACATTATGCTGTATACCAGTGGTCTCATGTATTAAATAATGTTGCACGAGGGCTGAATGCACGATCTGAAAACAAATGGCGAGGCAGAAACATTTTTTTAGCAAAGTGAAAATTTTTTATCAAGAGAAAAACAAATATTTTATCTAAACTAAATATATTCTATCTAAACTAAAGATAAAATGACAAATTTTGCTTCCAAAATATTTATCAGAATATGCATAAACAATAATAATAATAATAATAATAATAATAATAATAATAATAATAATAATAAAAGGAAAAAAAGCAAATTTATATTTACTTTCCATATGAAATCTAAGGTTGCAAGTTGCAAAAATATCTTGCAAGTGGTGTACTTGCAAGATATTTTTGTTGTAACACTTAGAGTGCTACTTATGCTAACACGCACTCAGAGTGACATATCTTTTATTTTATTCTTATAGCTTTTATTTATTTCAAATAATTCTAATAAGTTGTAGAGACATTAGGTTATTTCGAAACAGGAGTTATGAAAAATGAGCAATGTCCTCGCCGGGCCTCTCGAATATGCGTCGAGCGTGCTGACCACTACACCATGAAGGCATGCTAAGAAGGCGGAAGAAATACCTTACATACTTCCCCTTTTAAAGGGCAACAGGGGATTAGGGGACCCAGTCGCCAAATCCTAGTGGTGGAGAATCATCATCCACCACCTTTTTTAGTTTGGACGCCACTATAGAGATGTTAGGTTATTTCGAAGCAGAGGAGATGAAAAATGAGCAATGCCTTCGCCAGGACTCGAACCACGAGCCTCTCGAATACACGTCGAACGTGCTCACCACTACACGTTAAGAAGGCGGGAGAAATACCTTATAAAGTGTAATTATTAAATAAATTTGTGTTTAATAATCTATTTATTTTTAGTTTAAATAAAATTTAAGCTACAAATAAACAAATTATGAAAATTTTCTAAATTTTCATGGAAAACTTTCTAAGATGAGACAAAACTTATAAGAAACAATAACAACATACACACTTTCACCTACATATTAAATTTTTCTTCAGCAATGTTTGTGAGCAAAATAATTATAAATTTTGTATGTAAATGCAAATGTACTATACCCATGCATTGTACAAATATTATTAGGAATTATCTTCATCACAGATTGTAAATGTTCTTAAGTTAGTAGAGTTCTTTCCTTATTAATTTTCAATTGTGAAAAAATCGATATATAAATGTATTCCCAAAAATGCCATTATTTGAAGTGCAACATTTTGTAACTGAGCATGTTTACTTTTGACAATTACGAATAAAAGTTAAGTAAATTTGTGTTTCCAAATCTCTGAAGATTTATCTCACCATGTAAACATTTTAGCTCAATTTATAGACTTCCTGGTGGTTATTTAAGTTCGTTTTAATGTCAATGAAAATAATGATCTTTTCAACACTGCATTTGCAACAAATATATAAATGAGATGTTTTCACGGGCCGCACAAAACTGCATCGGTGGCCGCATGTGGCCACCGAAGCAGTTTTGTGCTTCGGTGGCCAAATGCCACATTTCCCTCCCCCAGATAAAGACCATTAGTGTAATACAATAAATAAAGGCAGAATCATTCTTGCAACACGCCACCAGTATGTAATCATACTTAAGATAATTACCTCTATTTCGTTGTGAGCTACAGCAATTAAAACTGAAATGTTTCTATAAAGAAGGAGATATACCTCAGTTATAATGAACCGAACTGGAAAGAATAAGAACATGAAATTAAAAAAATATTCTTATGAAGGGAAATTGTCAAAATTTCGGAAAAGTTGACGCAAAACTGGCTGTATCTCCTCTTTTAATTATCATAAAGGTAACGGTCATATTGCGCTCATCAACACTCACGCGTCTGTGGTTCTAACTAGACGGTGCTGAAATTCTCTTCCTTCGAACACATTCCCTGCAGCGAAGAGCTAATTTATGCAAGCTGCTTGATTAAAACTGTAGTATTGGATCACTGCTGAGGAAAATTGCACGGATTCTCTGGTGGAGGCGTCTTTTCAAGTTTCTGAATGACGAGCAATTTACGACTGCGACGGAACAGGAAGTTTCCGGTCTTATAACTTCCTTGAAAGGAATAGCTTCAGGAGAACAGTGGTGGTATATGTAATTAAAAGCTTCTCATGAGTGGAGAATAATTCCAAAAATCCTATTCTCGAAAACTCTTTATTTAGTAAAGATGATTTAAGGGAATAACTATCATGAACTCGGTAAGTACGAAGCGGATAAACGCGTTTTTCTCAAATTTTTGTTCTTTAACTCAAATTTAGTAGTCCTGTTTAAAAAATTGTAAACAGATAAAATGACAAATGTAAGCTTAAAAAGAAAACCTGAAAGGTGTCAGATTTTAAATTACGTCCAAAAGGTTTTTTTCAACATTTTGTGTGTTACCTTTATTTATTAAATATCATGTTCCTCGCATTTAAACCATAAAATTCAGTTCGAAAGCAATATCCCAAAATAATTTTAAATTGAGTATATCTTTAAAATTTTCGATATACAGTCTGACGCGCTGGAGATAAAAAATTTTTTCTGTGCATCGTTGACATTGCTCGCTTTGAAATCCTTAAGTTTAATAATAAAAAATTTGTTAAAGTTTTACAATATATGAAATCGATAATAAAAAAATTCTAAATTTCAAATTTGAGCTTCCAGATGCCCCTATTCACAGTAGGATTACGTCATTCATAATTGATAGCTCTAGGTACCGTTGTTTTATCACAAAGCGGGAAACATACACACATTCATGCAGATTTTTCATTAAGAAGAGTGAAACGGATATTCAGACTGATTTGACGCAAGATCGCAAATCGAAAACAATAGCCCCTCAGGAACAAAGCCCCTTTGGACTAATAATATTGTCAGAATATTATAATATACTGAAAATTTCAGATTACAATCACACACCGCACAATAAAGATTTTATAAGTAAAAAATCTAAAATTCATAATATAGAAATAAATTGCAATTTAACCTAAATATGCAGATTTCAGTTTAACATCTGAAACAATTTTAAGCTAAAGAATTACTGGTTAAGAGAATTCTTCGAATAAAACAGGTAAAGATACAGAACATATATAATCTTCTGCTTAAAAACTGAGCTCTTCAAAATGGCGAGCACAGATGGCAGAAAAATGTAAAAATGTTCCTTTCATATTATTTCATTCTTAATTAATGACAAGTGTTGACGCTTGCACTTATTTAATTCAAAAATTAATTATTAAAATGTATTTGTGCATATATCGTTTGCAATGAATATTTCTCTGAAGGAATACTTTTGATTTTGTCAGGACGCGAAAGTTTAAATAAGTTTTCCCCTTTTACTCTCTACGAATAAATATATGTTTTGTAACAAAAGCAAGTTATTACATTATTTGCAAAATCGTGAAATAAAGTTCCGTTCCGAATATGGAATTATTTATCTACTTTCATTAAAGGATTATGCCACTTAATTAAGAGTTATCCAAACTGAAATTATAGTGCTAAATTACAGGCGCACATATTTAACCAAAAATTGTTTAGCTTTTAAAAACAAAATCACAAAGGATTCTTAAAATAAAGGAATGTTTTTGCATTACGTCTTCTAAGTAATTGTGCCATTTATTAATAAATTTATCAAGGATACTACAGATATTGATAACAGCTTAGGATCAAAATTTTAAATATTTCCTTGTAAGGTATTTCTCCCACCTTCTTAGCATGCATTCGTGGTGTAGTGGTCAGCACGCTCGGCACTTATTCGAGAGGTCCGTAGTGCGAGTCCCCGCGAGGGCATTGCTTATTTTTCATCTCTCCTTCTTCCAAATATCCTAATGTCTCTACATCCTTATTAATGAGATTTTGAGAATTTTATAATTTTATACTTAAAAATTTTTGTATGTTTGTAAATTGTTTGTAATTTATTCGCACTTTTAAGTTACTATAGTAGTGTATTTATAATCAACATGCGCTTTTTTACACATTTCCTCATTGCGTATTAAATCAATAATTTAATATTGATACTCTTGATAAAAAGATACGCGTAAGTGGGGTGCTAATGTATAAGAAATGACATTGTGGGGTTTTATTTTATTTTCCTAACGGATAACTTTATTTTGGGATCAGCATTTCAGTTTCGCGCGTTGTGCAAAGAAGGGTGGAAACCTATTATTTAAGCTGGCGTCTGAGTTACTTCAGACAGAGGATGTTCTGCCTCTCGGTCATGTTGTTCCGCTCCTAGTTAAAGCTTGCTATTTTACAGCTTTGCATATTAAATGCCAGTTAATCTACGTCGGTGATATTAGCCAAGAGCGAATTATGCGTTAAATATATGCGCTATAGTTTTAATTTTACGTTCTATTTTTGAATTATCGTAAAAAGTATTGAACATGTATTTGCAAGCACGCGAAGTGCCTTCTACGAACTGTTCTTGAGTAAATAAAAGGGTCTTACCTATTCTTCTTGAGCTGTTACTGATGACGCGACTTAGCGAATAGTCGCTTTACGGTTCTAATAGGTTCTAGCTACAAATGACTTTAATTTAATTAAGACACAATAACACGCCGAATAAATACTAATTCAGAAGTCAAACAACAAAAATCAGCGTTATATTTACAAAATTTTCACAGTGAAAATTTTGTAAATATAACTGTGAAATTTTTTAAATATAACGCTGATTTTTGTTGTTTGACTTCTGAATTAGACTTTAATTTAGCTAGAATCTTATAACATAATTAAATGTTTTAAAATATTTCAATAAATTTTTTTCTCATTCTCATTAATTGAAAAAGCTTTTGTTACAACATGAAAGAGGTCCAAGCAGTTAATCACATTTCATAATCTCTTAAACCTTATTTTATCCAAATGAAAATGATTATGTTCAAACTGTATCTGTTTAGTCACAAAACATACACTTTCAACGATTTTTGAATCTGAAGACATATAAATTAATAACTTTAATCAATTAATACTTGTAATGATAGTTTAAAGTTTTAGTTAATATAAACCATGTTCGGAGAAATTTGGTGATCGGAGTAACGCGATTCAAAAATTGCCGGAAATAAGATCAGAGAATATTTCTACTGAAGACTATAGATTTAAAAAATTCCAGGCTAAGCACTGAATTTTATTCGAAGAATCTATACTATTAAATTCTGTGCGCAGTCTGTTTATTTTTTTGTGATATCATCTCCTCCAGAGTGGCGGGGATTTGAGTTTCAACAGAAGTACCCTCGGATTCCAAAAATTCGTAGGAAGCCATTTCGACCCTTCTCATCTTCGTACGAACTTTAATCAGCCAAGATATTAATTAAAAACGCCGAAAATGCTAATTTTTGTATTCATTTCTCTGAGTGGCAACAGTCTAGATGAAAATCTGCTTTATTTCGAAATATGTTGCCACTACTTTTAGATCGTAGACTTTGATAATAAAAAAATGCAAAATATGAAATACAAATAGCACTACGAAACCTTAAACATATTATTATTATTATATAAAATCATATGCTGACGTTGAAAAAAGCATGCGATTACATTCGGCGTCATTGTATGTCGAAATTATTTCGTTAATGGGAGAATTTTTAAATGAATAGGTGCTGTTGATAACTTTTTGTTTCAGGTTAGGATAATTGATACAATATGTTATTGCCACATCAATCCTTTTGTTGATGTTGGAAAAAATTGGTATATTGCATTAAATTTAATTCATGACGTCATACGTATATGCATTAGCCTGAAGTTAGTTTTCGTTTCCTGATTTGGCAACAAAAAATTATATACGACCTGTTTGTTGCTTGGAAAGAATGAACCGATTTCATTAATATTAAAATGCTTTTGTGCATTTTCTTTTCAGGCGTACACAAAACATACATTTTGTTTTGGCCGCAGCTAACAACTTTGTGTACAGTATATTAAATTAATAGTTAATTTTATTTTCAGATTTTCTGTACATAGAACTTATAAATATTGTTTTGGCGGCAGCCCGCTCATTTGTCGGGCTTGGCGTTAGTTACAATATTAAATGTTGTTAATTTATTTCACCAAAATAACATAAATAATTAACTGCAAAGAAAGCTGAAATAATAAATTAAATTGTTAGACGATTAGCATAAGTAGCTAAAAATAGCGTCAGCAAGTTCTTTTCTGAAAAATACTTAGGTTATGGTATGTTATGAATACTGTATCATAAATTCAGAATAAAGCTATAAAATAGATGCAATTTTATGTAGCGTTTTTAATCTTCCTAAGATGTTTAACTTGATTAATCATAATTGTAATAAATGGTCTTTTAAGTTTTAATTTTATATCAAATTAATAGCATTTTACGATTTTCCTTAAAACACATTAGAACGCATAAAAGTTTTATTTGTTAGTCATTGTATATAAATAGTATTTATGGTTAAAACTGCAGAACTGTGTGGTTGAGTCTAGCCTTCGGTTACCATTGCAACGTACTCACTAACCAAGAATTTTCATACCCTAACGACAAATATTTTCTCTTAGGAAATCTGCCACAAATTGACACCTGTCATGTCCCATCTACTTAGCCTGCTTAATATTAATAAGAACAGAGTAATTAATCACATTCAGGAGTTCAAGTAAAAATATAAAGTCTCTTAATAGTCAATTTTCAAGATGAAACTATTTCATTTCATTACAGTGAGAAACAGGAAATGCCTGTATATATAGTACGTAAATACAAAAGTGTGTATGAGTCAGTGCTGGATGTTACTCAGATAATAAATATGCCCAACTTTGGTATTAAATTCACTAAAAATAATAATAACTTAAAGAAAATTATGTCACACCTTGCAGAATATATTTCCCAATACTTTACGAATAAAAATATCTAAGTGCAATATATCTAAATGTACGCAATTCAGAAATGGTATTAATGACTCTCAATAAAACGAGAAAAATCTACTGTAATTTTGATATAAGGCCCATACATGTCAAAAAGCTGCAAAATCCGCTTGAATTATTGGAAAATAAGAATATTCAAGAAAATTCTTACTGCCTTCACTCTGATTCATATCCTGTTTTAGCTCAGACGATTTTAAATGCGTTCCCATTTTTCACGGGTGTAATATGAGAATATTCTTTCTGCAGAGAAGACGGTTTTATATCATTTCTTTCTTTTAAGTTACGAAAGAAAAAATGGTTAATTTATGCTTATTCCGACGAACTTCAAATCATTTTTCTTGTAGAATGGTTGAATGACGAAGAATTTGAATATGAGTAATAACTTACATTTAAATACGTCAAGAATTTATTAAAGTTAAATTATGTACAGTAAAGTACATTAAAACAGTAAGCCCTGGATTCTCTAACGAATCGAATAATAATGCTTTAAATTAAAATGGCCAACCAATATATCTGTGTCCTGACTAACGTTCTACTCGTTTTCAATCACCAAATTACCATCACTCGAATATTGTTTTACATTCATGTCCATAAATTAAGGATAATTTGGAGACACGCGGAAATCGAACTCTAAAATAAATATATCACCTGTAAAATCACTACACACATCTTCAAAAATCATATGCAAATTTCAGGAAATAACCAGATGACACCGATGGTACGTCACAATGACGAGAGTGTAAGAGAGTGGTATATAAGGAATACAGGCATAGAAGTAAAATTGTTCGCAGGCGCTTTATAAGCATTTCAGTGCAATAACCGAATAGTTATGACACAAAGGACGCATTTGGATGATTTTTTACGTGGTAGAATTATCGGCCGTCTGGAATGTTGGCGTACCCAACTGGAAGTATCAGATGAACTTGGAATTGCCCAGAGTGTCATCTCCAGGCTTTGGCAACGATTCCAAGATTATGATAATGTGAGTAGACGTTACAGCACAGTTCGCCCCAGAGTTACAACGCCGAATGAGGACCGGTATTTGGCAGTTACTGCCAAAAGAAACAGGTAGAGCACAGCTTCAGACCTGTCTCGTCAGCTCTCTTCAGCCAATTTCAAGGCAGACCGTGTACAGACGCTTAGGGCAGATTGGTCTATATACTCTTATTCCTGTCAGATGCGTTCCACTTACTGCAACTCACTTTCGCCTGCGGTTAGCCTGGAATAGAGAGCATACATTGTGGACACCGCAACAGTGGGCTTGTGTGATGTTTTCCGACGAGTCAAGGTTTAGCTTGCAGTCTGTTTCTCGCCGGACTTTCATATGGAGAGCTCCAGGTACCCGTTACCACCAAGAAAACATCATTGAACGACACCGTTACGGTGGTGCAGGAGTGCTCGTTTGGAGTGGAATTATTATGGGTTCCAGAACTGACCTGCATGTTCAAATGGGAACCATGACAAGCCAAATCTATCGGGACGTCATTCTGGAACAACATGTATGTTTGTTTCGGGGCGCCATGGGCGCACAATTTGTGTTTATGGATGACAACGCCCGTCCTCACCGTGCAAACATCGTAAGCGAATGCCTTCATTCGGAAGATATTACCCGTATGGACTGGACAGCATTCTCACTGGACTTGAATCCAGTAGATTACGTGTGGGACATGCTTGGCCGACGAGTTCCAGCCCGTCAACCTCCTTCTACATGTCTACCGGAACTTCGGAGAGCATTGCTTTTTGAGTGGTGTAATATCCCCCAAGATCAGATCGATAATTTGATACTCAGCATGCCTAGGCGTTGAACGGACTGTATTGCATCGTCTGGGAGACATACAATGTATTAACAATCATACCAACCATGTAATATTGGTTTTTTGTAAATAGGTGCTTTTTGTAATTTGTTCCAGTGAGAAAAAATCGCTAATTTTTTTAATAATATCAAATGATAATAGCATCTTTTTTTGCTGTTCACCTTTTGTTTAATAAATAAACTTTACAAATAAGTCAAATTTGTTTTGCTTCTAACTCTTCCTTTGCCTGATTTTGCATTATCCTTAATTTATGGAAATGAGTGTATTTGTTAATACTGATGTGAAATCATCGAGCGCATACGAGAGAACTAAAACTCTTCGAATACTTAATGAACTCTCCCAGATTGTTTTTGACCACTCTCATTTTTGGAAACTTTGCTTGTAAACATTAATAGGCTGAGTATGTCCACGCCACACACAATTTTTTCTCTTCTCCCTTCTTTCTTCTTGGCCATTTTTTACTCTTCGCTTTTCTGAATCATTTTAATCTAGATACTGATGTTATTGCTGGAAATACTTAATGCAATAATAATAAAAACTAACTAAAAGACGAGTTAAAGTAGGCAACTTATGCATTAAAATTCATTCATCTCATATCTTAAAAGTAACATTAAAACAAGACTAGAAGATAAACACGCTAATGTGACAATCAAAATCATAAAAACAACCTTGTATTTAGCGTAAGTATACTGAATATACTTACGCTAAATACAAGGTTGTTTTTACGATTTTGAACATTAAAACAGTTCGCAGAATATATAAATCATAATATTATATAATAATAATAATAAGGTATATTAGCATCCTTTTGACTGTATTCTTTGAATATTGACTGTATTCTTTGAATAATATTATAGTTCTTAATTTTAAGTGTACAAAAAAACTTATCAGTTTCCAAATTACAGAATTCAAACGTTCTGAGGGTACTCGTTTTTGAGTTATGCGAGATACATACATACATACATACATACGTACGTACGTACGTACAGACGCGACAGAAAAATCTCTTCTGAATCCATTTTAAATCAGTTTTATAATTCATTTGGGGAAAAGGAGTCCTTTATTCTGTCCTTACTTACAGATATTAAGTAAAACCATCCTTAAATTGCATTCAATAGCGGTCAAATGTATATTTTCGTTGAAACACGGTACCCGGAATTTTTCGTGATTACAATACTTCCTTTACTTCGTACAAGGAAGTAATAACTTAATATTTAACGTGTAATGTGGTCCTCCTGTCGTGCAGTTTTTCTTAGGAAAATTATGTATACACATATTCTATTAAATTAAAAGCAAAACATTTGATCCCCGTAAAACAAAAATTGACCGAAATATTTAATTACTTTAAAATTTAAGATCACGTTACCTGAAAATTCAGGAACTATACAAAAATTCAAGAGAGAAATAATTAAGTTTGTAAGTAATTAGAAATGAAACAGCAGTTTAGGAAAAGGTTTTAGATATTGATAAATTAAGTGACGAAGAAATTGCCATGAAAAGTATTTGATAAAAAAAGGTAGAAGGTGAAAGCGCAGAATAGGCTGCATCAACAAAGTTCAGTAAGCGGAGCTGTGTGACGTCCATAAATGGGTGGGACTAAGCTTGTGACGTCACAATGTAGTCTCCATGGACCTTATAAGAGATAGACTAACCCAGTGGGCGGGGCGCACGTCACCGACATGTCGGCAAGAAAGAGTAGGGACGATCAGGTTTACTTAACACTGAAACCTATAGCGTTTGTATCACATAACTCTTTTTAATTATTAAATCTGATATGTTATACAATGATGAGATTGTGAAAGCCACATTTTTTTCCAAATAGGATTTAATATATCTCATTAAATCACTTTTTACTGCATTTCGCGCATTTTTTTCACGCGTAATCCTTGTACAAACATCTTTACTTTGGTAAAACGGTAAAAACTCTAAGCAGAAAATTTATGAACTTAATTTTGCGTAAAAATAAAGTAAAATTAAATAAGATTGATAGTACGTGATGCTTTGAAATAAATAAGGTAAAATTAAACAAGATCTGATATTTTTTTTTTAATTTAATGAACATTTTCAGGCAGTGATTTTCCAAACTATAATAACATTACAAAACGATCATATTTATTTGATTATATGATCATTAAATTATTAACATTAAAGTGGATTAGTTATTTTAATAATTCATAAAATTCGGAGTATAAAATTTTCTGAGCGTAATGACGGGGAAAAAAAAAGATAAAATAAAATCTAGAAGCACTCAGATTTTATATTACGCCCAAAAGGAACCTTTTTTTTAAGTTTTCTGTGTTACCTATTGTTAAGTCATTAAGACTATTTAACTGTAAGATTACCTCATCTTTTCTCTTCTTGGCGCCTTGCATGGCGCAGATGTTCATTACAGAAACCCTGTAAACGCTTACTCAGTTTTATTTTTTACTGCTGTTGTTGTTAGTAGTAAGTCATCGCTTGAAATATGGCACGCATTTGATTAAAGTTGTTGAATAAAATATTTAGTACAGTCCACTTCTAGTTAATTTGAAATTGTTGTATAACAACGCACGCATCGCATGAACACTTTATGGTCCGTCGAGCCGGAGGTAAAAGATATCGTTGCTAAAATTAACTTTTTAGAACATTTAGAATACTTTCGTTTGGTTGTATTACGCATAACTTCATATAGAGTGTTTGGAATGCTTTCGTTTTCGTGTGGATTACGCAATTAAGATTGGATACTGTGTCATCGTTCATTTCCGGTGTTGCTGTCGAGAAATCTGCAATCACGGTAAGTGATAAATTATTTATTTGTTCATGATGAGTGAATTGAAAGCAATTAAAGCAAACAAAAAGAGTTTAAAATGCAGTATCAGAAAGTTTGAAAATAAGGTAAATTCTACAGTGGATGAAGCAGATATTTCCTTATTGGAGTTATACGAATCAAAAATATTAGAATTTAAAAAGGAATTAAGTAACATTTTCGATTCTTTATTTGCACATTGTGAAGGAAAGGACACTGACGAATTCATTAAGGAAAAGGAAAATGTAGTAGATAATCTCGATGAAATTCATTTGAAAATTAAAAGAAAAATTTCTGAGATCAGTTCTGAAAGGAATAGCTGTTCAAATGAAAACGGTTCGAGTAAAGACATAATTGTTTCGGATATAAAATTGCCTAAATTGTCTCTTCCAGTATTTAGTGGGAAAATCGAAGAATGGATTGAATTTGAGGATTTATTTTCCGCAGCTGTGCATAAAAATAGCAAATTAACTAATGCGCAAAAATTGCAATATTTAAAGAGTTCGTGTAAGGCAGACGCTTTAAATATTATTCAGTCCATTCCAATTTCAGATTCGAATTATGACATAGCATGGAATCTGTTGGTTGAGCGCTATTGCAACAAAAAAGATTTGATCAATTCTATCATAAAGAAATTAATTTCTATACCTCAAACGAGTGATTCTACTTCGTCGCTTTTAAAATTTATCGATAAGGTGCATGAATGTTTACGATCCTTGGAAGCATTGGAGCAAAAGGTGGAAGAATTTTCAGACACGTTAATTGTTTATTTATTAGTTGAAAAGTTGGATAGAAATACTCGGTGTTGGTGGGAAAGGTCACTTAAAAAAGACGAGATGGGAACGGTTAAACAACTGACATGTTTTTTGAAGGAACACGCTCGCACCCTATCACATTACAAACCTCCGCATGAGAAATCGAAACGCTCATTTAATACCAAAGCTCTTACATCACTTTCGGAAAATTCAAAAAATTGTCCTTATTGTAAAGCTGATCATTTATTGTTGAAATGTGCGCAATTCTTAAATCTAACAGTCAAGAAACGATTTGAATTTGTAAAGACAAAAAAACTATGTTTCAATTGTTTATCTTCGGTCCACACAATCAAGGACTGTAAAAGTTCTAATACATGCAGAAAATGTCAGAAATTTCACAATTCGCTCTTACATTTTGATCGAAATGAAGAAAATTTCGATAGAGCAAACGGCACATCGAATCAAATCACAAATAAGACTAATAAATTAAGCAGTAATCTTTCTCCAAATGCTGATACATTTACTCCAATGGCAAACAGCCAAAAGGTTAGTGACACTAATGAAACCAACCAAGCAAAGTCCATTAACGGTACTGCGTTGAATATTTCCAGTTCTTTTAATAAACAAGTTCTACTTTCAACTGCAATTATTTTCGTTAAGGGTAATGATGGAAAATTTATCTCGCTGAGAGCCTTGCTGGATTCCGGTTCTCAAAATAATTTCATTACTAAAGAAGGTGCTGAGTTATTGAATTTGAAGAAAAGAAAAATAAACGCTTCTATTTCAGGTATCAATGGTACAGTTATGAGTGTTAAGGAAAAAGCTATAGCAACCATCGCTAACGCTACTAGAGATTTTATTCGTACCTTACAATTTTTTGTTGTTCCAAAAATAACTCGCGTAACGCCTGCTAGATATATAAACATTCCTGATGTTAAGCAGTTGCAACTCATTGGTTTAGCTGATCCAGAGTTTTATAAACCTGGTCAAATACATGTTTTATTATCTAACGAAATATTTTTTGATTTACTGGGAACAAATAGAATAAATATGCAAGACCTGATTCTCCATCAGTCAGTTTTTGGATACATCGTTAGCGGGTCAGTACGCATGCCGCAGCAAGGCAGTGTTGATAATTTTTGTGGGTTTGTGGAAAATGGGGATAATTTATCTGACAACATGAGAAGGTTTTGGGAGATTGAAGGTATTAACCTCTTCGCGACGGGCGAATCATATATGCATTTCGTACGGACGCATGTGAGGCCCGGGCGGTTCACCCGTGCACTCCTGGAGAACTGGCCAAGTGAACGGGCAGTGCAGATATGCATTTTAAGCTGAAACAATTTTTAATAGCCACTAGATGGCACTCTGTGTTCATTACATTTAAACTGAACGTAGTTTTAGTATTCTGACCTTCAGATTGTTTATATTCTGGCTGTTTTTGGTATTTTGCTTGTCAGCTGTGGCTGGGGAGGGGGGAAATCGTAATGTAAACAAACGCAGCTCGGCTCTTTAACTTTACACGTGATATAAGCATTCTCGCTTCTGATAGCTCTCTGAACACTTTTTTTTTGTTTTGTTTTCGCTACTATGCGGGGTCTTTTAGGGTTTTAGCATCAGTTTTGTTGCAGTTTGTATTGCTTTCGGATATATTTTGCGCTCTTGTCTTGTTATTTCGGAAAGTTTTGACTCTAGATTATTATGGCGAGGAAGCGTTATTTATCAGAGGATGAATATACATTTACTGGAATACCGGGAACAAATTCATTAGATCATGAAGAAAAAGAAATTGATTTCTTCAATATTTTCTTTGATAATGATCTTTTAAATTTGATTGTTGAAGAAACAAACAGTTTTGCAGAAAGCGCTCAAAGAAGTGTCCCATCAACTTCTAAATCAGCCAGATTTTCAAATCTAACTATTGAAAACATAAAAGTGTTTTTTGCAATGATAATTCTGATGGGCATTATCAAGAAGCCTAATTTGAAAATGTATTTTACTACAAATGAGATATTCGCTACTCCGTTTTTCAATAAAGTTATGCCTAGAGATGTTTTTCTCAATATTTTAAAATTTTTGCATTTCACCTCAAACAAGGATGCTAAAAAGTTGGAAAAACTCGGATTAATTGTTGAAAACCTGAAAACATGGGTGGTGTAGACATAGGAGATGGAGTTATGACACACCATTCAAGTTTTAGAAAATCGGTGAAATGGTATAAAAAATTATTCTTTGGGCTTATGGATATAACCATATTGAATTCCCACATTCTGTATGACAAAAACCACGGCACTAAAACGCCTCTTCTCCAATTTAAGATGAAATTAGTCGAACAAATTTTAGAGAACTATGAAAATTATAGAGACGAAAAGCAGTTTACAGTAAGATCTGTACCAGCTATCCGATTATCTGTTAGGCATTTTCCTACACTTAATCTGAACAAAAAGGGAGAGAAAAGCCGCAGAAAGTGCATTGTTTGTTCACAAACCGTGCTGAAAGAAAGAAAAACACAACAAACATTTTATGCTTGCAAATCATGCAACGTAGGACTTTGCGTTTCTCCCTGCTTCGAGATTTTTCACACTCAGTCTTCATTTTAAATTTTATTATTTATTTTTGTAAATAGCCCTTGTCGTATATTTTTTATTAATTTGAAAGTATATTAATGTGTTTTGTCAATTAAAATTTTGGAATAATTGGAATAGAAATTTAAAAAATTATTTCTCAAGGTAAGCAAACTTTTTTTATATATTTTCTTATAAATTGAAAGAAAAACATTATTAAAGTCTAGTTTTAATGCTATAAGACAGATTACGTAATAATCTAAAATACTACCAAAAATTACGGTGGTAGGACTTAAACTTAATTATTTGCGATTTTTTTTCTAAACTTAGGCCTAGTGGAGCAAACCCCCCGTCCTGTAGCGTAATTCCTTTCATTTCCGCTTCGTCCTGAGCGCGCGTCTTAAACAAAGGTGCCCCGTCGTGAAAAGGTTAATGAAGCAAAAGAAGTGAAAAGTCAGGAAGAGAAATTTTGTGAACAGCACTTTCTTCGTACACACACGAGGCAAGATGATGGCAGATATGTAGTGGAAATGCCAATTAAGGAGGAAGGACTTAGCCTTTTAGGGGAATCGAGAGAAAACGCTAGCAAAAGACTGAATTATCTACTTAAACGCTTCACTCGCAATCCCGCAATGAAACACTTATACGAAGATTTCATTAAGGAATATAATGAATTAGGCCATTCCGAAGAAATTGATGAAGGGGATAGCTCTAGTTTCTCATATTATCTTCCTCACCATGGGGTTTTCAGGCCCGAGAAACCTAGCACTAAACTTAGGGTAGTGTTCGATGCCACTGCTCCTACGACTACTGGAATTTCGTTAAACGATATTCTGCTGAATGGAGGGTTAGTTCAAGACGAACTATTTGATATTATTTGCAGATTTCGAACGCATAAAATTGCCTTCACAGCAGACATTGTAAAAATGTATCGTCAGATTTTGATTAAAGAATATCAAAGAGATTTATTACGCATCTTATGGAAGAGTAGTGAAGAAGAACCAGTTAAGGTCTATAGACTGAAGACTATAACTTACGGTACTTCCAACGCACCATATCTAGCAACACGCACACTTAATCAATTAGCAGAAGACGAGAAAAACAATTTTTCGTTAGCAGCGCCAATAGTACAAAGGGATTTTTATGTCGATGACGTACTCACAGGAGCCCATACTCTAATTAGAGGCTAAAGAATTACAGTCGCAATTGATTAACCTATTATCACGTGGAGGAATGCGTCTGCACAGATGGAGTGCTAATCATCCTGATCTTTTGCAGTTTCCGGATGGACAAGAGGAATATTCTTTCAGTAATTTCGATGACGATCAGAGCATCAAAACTTTAGGATTATTATGGAATCCAAAGATAGATTGTTTTTCGTACAAATCAACCATCAAGAAACCAACTACTTACACAAAGAGAACAGTGTTGTCTGATATTGCTCGCATTTATGATCCATTAGGACTGCTTGGTCCAGGAATAACAAAAGCAAAAATCTTCATCCAAAGACTTTGGTTACTGAAGCTTGATTGGAACGATCCGCTACCCGAAAGGATAATTAAGGATTGGCAACTTTTTATTGATTCAATGCAATCTATCAACAATTTGAAAGTCAGTAGATATGTTTTACAGGATAGTTTTTCTGATATACAAATTCATGGATTTTCAGATGCATCAGAACACGCATACGGAGTAGCCATCTATTTACGCTGTAGAAGTGACAATAATTTATCTTCACATTTGCTTTGCAGCAAGTCCAGAGTAGCTCCACTAAAACCGCTGACAGTACCTCGACTGGAACTCTGCGCAGCTGTACTGCTAGCACAGCTTGTTGCAAAGGTGGTGCCTTTATTGAAATTGGACATCAGTAAAATATGTCTGTGGTGTGACTCAACCATAGTGTTGGCATGGCTTCAGAATCCTCCGCATGTACTAAAAACTTTTGTTGCTAATCGAGTGTTGCAGATCCAAGAGCTAACCCATACATGCCAGTGGAATTATGTGTGTTCAGAGGAGAACCCGGCAGAACTTATTTCCCGAGGACTGAATTTTGACAAGCTGCATGATGCTGATCTGTGGTGGAAAGGTCCTCCATTCTTGAGTGAGGGTGTCATACCTAACAAGAACACTGACTTTGAACAATTAGAAAAAACAGAGACATTTTCTAATGAACTGAGAAAAAGAACTGACATTGCTTGTTTATGCACTTTGCCTTCAAAATTTATTGATAATATCCTAGATATCACTAACAATTATTTAAAATTATTACGTATTGTTAGTTATATTTTCAGGTTCATTTGGAACTCTAGGTGTGCAAAACAGAAAGGAGCACAGAGAAGAACAGGGGGAGTAAGTTCAAAGGAGTTAAATGAGGCAGAATCCTTTTTAGTAAGAGAGGTTCAAAAATGTAGTTTTTATTCAGATTACAACTCCCTCGCACAAGGTAAACCCGTTAATAATAAAAGTAATTTACTTTCTTTGAACCCTTTTTTGGATGCAAATAATGTAATGAGAGTAGGAGGCCGATTACAAGGGGCCAATGTAATGTTTTCACAAAAACATCAAATAATTTTGCCTGTTAAATGCAAACTAACTAAGCTGATTGCTGAGCATTATCATCGGAAATATTTACACGTAGGTTCGCAAGCATTATTGTGTTTTATGAGACAGAAATTTTGGCCATTACAAGGTAGGAATTTAACTAGAAAGATTACCCATGAATGTATAATTTGTAGTAAAAATAAACCAGTCACTATCGAACAAATTATGGGGTCATTACCTGCAGAGCGCGTAAATAAGAGCTCACCCTTTAATCATGTCGGCACCGATTTTTGCGGTCCATTCCTTATTAGGTACAAGGGGCAGAGGAAAGGAACTCTTCATAAGGTATATTTAGCTCTTTTCATTTGCCTTATAACAAAGGCAGTGCATCTCGAACTAGTGAGTGATCTCACCACTGACGCATTTATTGCCACCTTAAAGAGATTTATTGCTAGGCGCGGAAAATGCTCAATCATTTTCTCAGACAATGCAAAAAACTTCGTTGGCGCAAATTCCGAATTGCAAGGAATTAACAATTTAATTAGAAATTCTGACAAAAAATTAGCAGATTATTTAGGTGAAGAAGGAATAGTATGGAAGTTTATTCCCCCACGGACATCTAATTTTGGTGGACTATGGGAATCTGGAATAAAATCCGTGAAATATCACTTAAAGCGGATTGTAGGTAATGCAAGGTTGACTTTCGAGGAGTTATTAACTGTAGTAACTCAGATAGAGTCTGTTTTAAATTCTCGCCCTATTACTCCCTTATCTTCCGATGTAAATGATTTAGAGGCATTAACACCAGGTCATTTTCTCATTGGAAGACCCTTGAATGCTATAGTAGAACCCGAATTAATTGATATACCTGAAAACAGACTCTCAAGATGGAAACGAACTACCAGATTTGTCCAGTTGATATGGAATCGTTGGCATAGGGACTATTTAAACACACTGCAGCAGCGTTCAAAATGGAAGGTAGAACAAACGAATATTAAAATAGGTATGCTAGTACTAGTTAAGGAGGATGAGCTTCCTGTTTGTAGATGGGTGTTAGGGCGCATTACAAGAATTTTTCCTGGAGTTGACGGTAAGGTTAGAGTAGTAGAAATACAGACAGCAAAGGGCATCATTAAGCGTGGAATTACAAAAATTGCAATTTTACCCCAAGAAGAAGCTTCCTAAGTTAGTTAAGTGTTAGCTTATTATTATAAAACTTGTATTGTAAATAGTATTGTGTATAAACTTTTGTATTGAAAATTGAATATTATTATATTGAATTAAGAGATGTTATTCGTATTGCATTATTGTATAACGTAGTAATTGTACAATTTTGTGGGTTATTATGAGTATTATCGCACGAAATTATTGAAGTAACCCTTCAATGCCGGGGGGTATGTTAAGTCATTAAGACTATTTAACTGTAAGATTACGTCATTTTTTCTCTTCTTGGCGCCTTGCATGGCGCAGATGTTCATTACAGCAACCCTGTAAACGCTTACTCAGTTTTATTTTTTATTGCTGTTGTTGTTAGTAGTAAGTCATCGCTTGAAAGATGGCACGCATTTGATTAAAGTTGTTGAATAAAATATTTAGTACAGTCCACTTCTAGTTAATTTGAAATTGTTGTATAACAACGCACGCATCGCATGAACACCTATATTTATTGAATATCATGTTCTTCGGCCGTAAACCACATACATTTGAAAACAGCATATCTTTAGAATTTCCGCACTGGAGATAAAACTGTTATTTTTCGTACATTCCTGTCTCTGAGCTCGTTGAGTTTGTTAATCAAAAATTCGTTAAAATTTTACAAAATATGAAACAGATTAAAACAAATTCGAAACTCGGCCGTCCAGATGCCCATGTTCGGGTGGAAGATTACATAATTCAAAATTTGATGGCTCTAGAAACCGTCATTTTTGTCACAGTGCAAGAAACATACATGTATTCATGCAGATTCTACATTATTTAATTTCTTTACATATAATACAGGGCGATAATATTTGGTAACAACAATTTGAAAGGCCACTGATAGTAAAACAGCGCAAAATGCCGCTTCGAAACTAACAGCCTTTCTAGACTACAGCCGCTTTGGGTTATTAAATTAAATTAACAGTAAATAAAAAAATCTTAAGCAGAACTAAAAATAAATTTAAAAAATAATAACTATAAAATACAAGCAAAATTAATTATTACGATTAAATACAATTTTAATATTAGAATTAAATGTATAAAAATTATTAAGGAGTCAAAAGTGTTTATTACTATGATGTATTATGAAATATAATTGAAATAAAATTCCTTTATAGAAATCGGGCTATAATACTTATCTATAATTTTAAAAAAGCAGAAAAATTTAGAATTTTAAACAAAACCTTCAAAAATTCGTTTTTAAATATTTTAGTATATTTTACTTATTTACATCAATAAAAAGCATAAAAATTGCAAGAGAAAATTGTTTGCTTGGAATTTTCTGTTAGTTCAGATTTAAAATATTATTTTCTAAAAGAAGTAGTTAAAAATTTCCTTACAGCATAGGAAAAGCTAAAAAAATATCCAGCCCTGAAAGCATGCAATAGCTTTATAATTATTTGGAACGTTAATTATGCTTGATAAATATGCTAAATTTTTAAAAATCAATCTCACTTTCAAAAATAAAAATATGTAGAAATTCTAATTTGTGAAATGAGGCTCTACAGCCAGCTTTTTCGTGACAATTATACACGCTGCAATAGGCAACGAATGTTAAATTTCTGCGAGTCGTCCCTACTCCTCCGGATATGATCAAGGTGACAGCCGGCAACGCCTCAGACGAGGGAGAAAACCCGTTTGGGTTAGTCTATTTCTTATAAGGTCCATGGTAGTCTCGCATTTACACTACGCGTACTTTCCATTTTCTCTTAAAAATAACAATTGTTTATTATTGTAAATTAATGTCAAATTCTTTACTTTTAATTTACATTTATAACATTTAAGCTTAGATGTTACTGATAATAAGTATAATAAATTTTTTATATTTAAAATTACCATGATACAGTGAGCGAATTCTACCAATTATTAAAACGATAAACAACGTCGCAGTCTCTAATACTTGTAGAGCTTCAATATTTTCAAAGATTTTTATTAAAGCATTTATACAAATAATTTTTTTTAATTTAAATTCATATTGTGGAACATTTGAATTTTATCATTTTTACAAATTGCCTTCTTACTACGCAACGACATAATTCCTTACATACCAATAATTAGACAATTTTCATTATTTCTAAAAATTTTAAACTTTACATTAATAAAAAAAGAAGAATATTTTTTATTGCATATGAACATCATTACACAGCTTTCATATCAGCTTTTAAAATTCCTAAATCACGCCATATTCTGTGTAGGCATGCTAGAATTCTACTCATTAGTAAATAAAAAAATCTAATTTCTCACAATGGAAGAAAATAATATAATAAAATAAATACTACAAAATTGGAACACTAAGCAATGCTTAAGATATGCACACACACACACATATTATCAATGAACTCAAATTATCAAGTGCAATTACGATACCAAACACTACGTATTAAAATATGAGGTAAACGTTACTTCAAGAGTTAAAGTTAACAATTTTGCTACTGTTGAGTAGATCGTCGGACTATCGATATATATCGTAAGTCGGAAAGCGTTATAAACATATCAAAGCCAAAATTGTAATTATTATTATTACAATTTTGGCTATAATTGTAATTATAGCCAAAATTACTATTGTAAATTAATGTCAAATTCTTTACTTTTAATTTACATTTATAACATTTAAGCTTAGATGTTACTGATAATAAGTATAATAAATTTTTTATATTTAAAATTACCATGATACAGTGAGCGAATTCTACCAATTATTAAAACGATAAACAACGTCGCAGTCTCTAATACTTGTAGAGCTTCAATATTTTCAAAGATTTTTATTAAAGCATTTATACAAATAATTTTTTTAATTTAAATTCATATTGTGGAACATTTGAATTTTATCATTTTTACAAATTGCCTTCTTACTACGCAACGACATAATTCCTTACATACCAATAATTAGACAATTTTCATTATTTCTAAAAATTTTAAACTTTACATTAATAAAAAAAGAAGAATATTTTTTATTGCATATGAACATCATTACACAGCTTTCATATCAGTTTCTAAAATTCCTAAATCACGCCATATTCTGTGTAGGCATGCTAGAATTCTACTCATTAGTAAATAAAAAAATCTAATTTCTCACAATGGAAGAAAATAATATAATAAAATAAATACTACAAAATTGGAACACTAAGCAATGCTTAAGATATGCACACACACACACATATTATCAATGAACTCAAATTATCAAGTGCAATTACGATACCAAACACTACGTATTAAAATATGAGGTAAACGTTACTTCAAGAGTTAAAGTTAACAATTTTGCTACTGTTGAGTAGATCGTCGGACTATCGATATATATCGTAAGTCGGAAAGCGTTATAAACATATCAAAGCCAAAAAGTTAAAAATACAATTTAAATGAAAAATGATGTCTTCAACACAATTCACAATTAAAACAACAATACAAATTTAAAATACTCAAACGATATGTTAAACATTGCACATAAATAAAGTTACATTACTGCGATTAGTATTCGCTCGAAAAACGTCAAAGAATTCCACAAACTCGATGTCCATGTGCTCATCCATATATTTTCACTTACGGAAAAATCAGAGAATTGCCCAAACTCGGCATTGCGCACCACATTAACTTTGCCCATGTACACATCGATCTATTTTCACTTAAAAAATCATCCCAGAGTTGCACAAACTCGGCATTGCGCACCACATTGGCTTTGCCCATGTGCACATCGATCTATCTTCACTTAAAAAATCATCCCAGAGTTGCACGAACTCGGCATCGCGCACAACCTCGGCATTGTGCACCACATTGGCTTTTCCCATGTGCACATCGATCTATTTTCACTTTAAAAACATACCAGAATTGGACAAACACTGCATCGCGCATGACCTCGGCATTGCGCACCACATTGGCTTTGCCCATGTGCACATCGATGTATTTTCACTTAAAAAAATCCCAGAATTGCACAAACTCGGCATAGCGCACAACCTCGGCAATGCGCAACACATTTGCTTTGCCCATGTACACATCGATCTATTTTCACTTAAAAAAATCCCAGAATTGCAGAAACTCGGCATTGCGCACCACACTGGCTTTGCCCATGTGCACACCGATCTATTTTCAATTAAAAAAAAATCCAAGAATTGCACAAACACTGCATCGCGCATGACCTCGGCATTGCGCACCACATTGGCTTTGCCCATGTGCACATCGATTTATTTTCACTTAAAAAAAATCCCAGAATTGCACAACCTCGGCATTGCGCACCACATTGGCTTTGCCCATATGCACATCGATGTATTTTCACTTAAAAAAATCCCAGAATTGCACAAACTCGGCATAGCGCACAACCTCGGCAATGCGCAACACATTTGCTTTGCCCATGTACACATCGATCTATTTTCACTTTAAAAAAATCCGCAATTGCATAAACACGGCATGGCGCATCACATTGGCTCTGCCCATGTGCACATCGATCTATTTTCACTTAAAAAATCCCAGAATTGCAGAAACTCCGCTTTGCGCACCACATTGGCTTTACCCATGTACACATCGATCTATTTTCACTTAAAAAAATCCCAGAATTGCAGAAACTCGGCATTGCGCACCACACTGGCTTTGCCCATGTGCACACCGATCTATTTTCAATTAAAAAAAAATCCAAGAATTGCACAAACTCGGCATCGCGCACAACCTCGGCATTGCGCACCAGATTGGCTTTGCCCATGTGCACATCTATCTGTTTTCACTTAAAAATATCCCAGAATTGCACAAACTCGGCATTTCGCACCACATTGCCTTTGCCCATGTGCACATCGATCTATTTTCACTTAAAAAAAAATCCCAGAGTTGCACAAACTCGGCATCGCGCATAACTTCGGCAATGCGCACCACTCAAAACCGTCTCTCTACTAGTTTCATATTTGTTCCACAAATTGCGCACTTATACGATATTGCAATCAAACTTTTCTCCATACACCACTCAATAACGCTCTTTTTACCTCTTCGCCCCAACTGATTAAAAAAGTCCAGATTGAGATACTCATCCATTCTGCAGTAAGCACCGATTTTCACACACTCATCAATAATCAAAACATTCTATAAGCAAAAGAATTCTCTTCTGTAGTTTCAGAAGTTACGGTTATAATTTTTAATTCATGCATTCAATATTTTCAATCGTTTGGTAATGATCGTATTCAGTCGTTTGGTATCTTAATAATACATTTGTGAGAGATAATTCGTTGCGTTAATGCTAACACTCCCACACAACACACAAAAGTAGATTTATAATTAAAATTATATTAAAGATAAAGATATAAACCTACAATTTCAACTCAGTTAAAATATAATTTTTCTTTAAATACGAAGCTATAGCATACTTATAACTTGTTTTTAAGAAGAGGCGTAACCAATATTACGTCATAAAAAGGCGTGTCCAAGCATAAAAGAAGTAAACACAGCATCGACTGATGCAGCCTATTCTGCGATTTAGCCGATAAAGAGAAATGTTTTCAAAATGTAACTCTTATTCACAGACTCTTCTAGAATATGTTTTCTAGAAAATATTGGCAAGCGTCAAGTACTGGTCACAACAAAGTCGTAACATCATTTGCATGAATTAAAATGAAAAGTATTACAAGGAAATTTTCCTCCCCATAATTATTAGATTATACTTATAATGTAATAAAATTGCAAGAAAATAAATATTAACGTAGTTTTAACCTTTGAAAACGGACTTATATAAAGATGCTTTCGGCATAACAAAATTATGAATTAAAGAATGTTATACACCAGTAAATCACAAATCTAATAAGGTTTAAAAACTAATTTACAAAAAAAATAATAAAATAAAAAGTAAATCATCCAAGGAAGATTATTTCAACTTGGTATACGGAAAAGTGAAAGAAAGTTTACTTTGATCAAGCATGGAATAAATCATCAAACTGAAGAAAGCATGTGTTATATTTCAATCGTAAACATGCATTCTGTAAAATTAAACCTTTTAAAAAATTTCGTTTGAAACTCATGAACGCAATTTTAATGAACACATCAAATTCTCAGCAAGGGCTTGTTGTTATGGCCTCAATGAATTGTAATTACAAGAAATATATAAACGTGCATAATTGTATTTTTTATTATAATTAACCATCTGTTTCGTAAACTGGCAACATTTACATATTTAGAGATTGATGTTTTAATTTGAAGTTTTAAACAGTTACTTTGAAATGTTTTAAATGATTTAGTAAGTGACATTTTTTCTCATTTTATATTTTTAATTTATTAATGATTTTTTTCTAATTATGCATTTTTAATCTACTTAAATTTCATTTCTTAACAATTAATCATTGCCGGTTACAACTGAATAAATGAAATGAGTAGGTATATAAAATATTCATATTAATTTCATTTTTATTAAGGTAGCGAAAGATTTTACTATGGTATTTTAACGATCTGCATTGAAAGCTTATATTTAGCTATCAGAAAATGCCCAAATGTGTTTAACAATTTAAACCCCCAACGCCAACTTCTTAAGTTGAAGCTATGAATAAGGAAGCAGGTAATTCACAATTGTTTCTAGCTTATAAATAATTATGAGATAAAATAAGGTCGCTCTGAAGACAGGACTAAGCAAAAACAAAATCATTACTTCCTTTGCAGAAGAATGTTTTAAAGAAGCAAAGCAGAAGGAAAGTTCAAACTGCAGGAATAATTTTTCATCAAGGACTTTTATTTCTCGGTGGTACCTACTTTGACTTTTAAATGAATAATCCGTTTTTATGAGTTTGGACTTCATTTTTATCTGGATACATATGTAGATTTTTATGTATGATTAAAACAGAAAGTTGAAAACAAAGGAATATTCTTAACTAAGTTTTTGGAAATAAATTGATAGCATGCAATGCTTAAAAAAATTTAGAGATATTCCGATATTATGATTATATAAGTTTAACTTATATTTCAAGAATTTATAATTTTGAAAGATATCTATAAAAGCGTTTGTAAAATTGTATGGAATAAGGTATTATGTAACTAATTTTATTTAATAATTATATCAATAGAAGTGAAGAGCTGGTACTTTTCCGTTTCGCCGGCGCAAATCTCGCCAAGCACACTTTATTGGCGACAACACATAGTATACACATAAAAATTGTCAACAAATGTTAGTTCTAAGATTTTGTTTTATTTTGAAGGCATAAGCATTTTAATAACGCTTAAAATTTTGTAAAATGGCAATAAATTTGTAAAAAGACATTAATTTAAGAATTTACTATGCTTTCATGGTACAACATTCACATTCGCACGTTCATATAATGTGACCCCAAATAGTCTAATCTCACGTAATTCTTTGCGTAAACTATGCTACAAAAATCTAACTCTCTCAGTAATTATCTACATTAATTTCAAGTTAAATTTTAATATAGAATACAAGTTTAAATGCAAGTATTATTCCAGTTCGTACGAATTGCTTACTCAATATATATCTAAAACCGCAGTGCTTTACTTCGCTAGTGCATTCTTATTATAATTGATGAGCTTAACCCTTGATTTTACCTTTTCTATATTTTGGTCTTCGGGTGAGCGGTGTGATTGCATCCTAATTGACTTAATTACCGCGAATGGCCTTAGGGCATTAAATTGAACTATCTGGTAAAAATTATATGTAATTGTATGCCAGTTTTAAAAGAAACAATCATTCTAATAAAAACTGGCTGCGACGTGTTTTGAAAATGAGGCGTAAAATGTTACCAGCGAAGATATTCCGTTTGGCATCGGTTGTACCATTTTTGGCGACTCTATCGCTCGCGCCGGCAAAATGGAAAAGTACCGAAGGGCTTTTGTACCGTAACTTAAGTACTTAAATATAACGATACATTTCTATTATGCACTTGCAATGTACTATGCCAGCTACTGTAATAATATGTGTGCGAGTGTGATTAACTATTCTTATTTACAAACGCACAGACATACACACATAATTCCCAGAGGTGATGTCCAGTTTCAGGCTTTTCCACATGAAACGTTTTAAAAAATAGTGCCTTTTCAGCCTCTCTTGGTAGCATATGTAAGAACATTTCCCATTTCAGCCTTTTCACTCATCAACGTAAAATTCAAAAGCGTGATAGAAGCTTACGTGACTTAAATACATATTAAGTCAAAATGGCGCTTTATCCTGTAGTTTTTAGGCGTTGCTTAAATAAACGATTAATAATACTGGCGTTTACAATTGATACATAAAGCAAGATGTTTTTAAAATTTGATTACAATTCAGTATTACTATTGGCTTAAAACGGAATCATAAAAAATTTTTCTACACATTGAAAACTGAAACATTGGAAGCGAAAAGTGTAATATGTTAAGGAATTAACTGGCGTTAAATCTGTATTAAAAATACACTGCACCACGAACAGTAGTACTGCTATCACAGGTTTTAATGAAATAGATCCATTATTTTAATTTTTTAATATGGATTTCATCATAGATATAGTATCATAATTTTTATAGGAAAACGGATTTTGTACATCCGCGAACGGAGCTACTGTATGGTTACAAAAATTCAGAAAATGCCACCTTTTCAGGAGGGGCCCACCAGCTGTAAAGTCGCTGAACACTGGTAGTTCGGTCCGAGGTTCGAATCCCGCGAACGGGCTGGCTGCATGGGCGTTTTCGTGGTTTTCCCCATGTGTAACGTGTATACGAGCCAGTTTTCCTTAGAAAGTGCTCCACGAAGGCATCCCTCCTTTTAGGCAGATAGCCCTCGTGTGCTTTGCCTTAATTAAATACACCAACACCAACAGCACATTTTCAGGCTGAAATAATTATTCCTCATGCATGTTAAGCAGCCTCCTTTTTCTTGGCTTTGTTGTTTTCTCTCTTATTCCGGAGTAACTTAAAATACAAGCAATTTACCTTCAATATCTTCTCACCAATTTTAATGAAAGGTTAAAAATAGAAAGACTGAAACAATACGATTTTTGATGTTTTCATTCAGAAGGTCTTCAAGAAGCGGGGGGAAATGCTTGAAATCGCACGATGTTTTTTGCCATCTCCAGGAATCCAGACTTGAGAAAGCCCATAATGTTATAACACGTTTCTCAGATGGTGCTATTATTGGGTGCTGGTATGTGTACGGCTTCTGTGTCACATTGGCCAAATCGTGGGACAGGTACACGACGGAACAGTACCAAAGTAACTTAAATATTACTTTAACCATAATGAACAGTTTTAGTTATCATGAAATTTTTGTTCTTACTTATCAACTCAACTCCATTAAAAAATTCATCAAATATTAAGAATATACTTTAAAAAAGGGAGGGGCAGCCATAAAGAAGAAATCAAAAGACAGCCATATACTTAACTTTTCAGTTTTTTAATAAGCAAGATTGCTAAAGATTGCTATTTCCGTGAGCTTTCTTTGGTACTCTTCTGTTATTGGGTCAGGATTTAGAAATATATATATGTAGGAATGTGTGTATTTCTATATGGGTAGACACACACATACATACGTAGATACATAAACACATATATACATCCATACATACATATATCTCTGAATCCGGTTCCATTAACAGATAAGTACTCTTTCTTTTTATTGTAGTTCAAGATTCATCGGCTTTAATACAAAATTCCTGATATTTTTTGTATTAAACGTAAACTTTAAATTATTATAACATTTACGTTTTTTAAATGTTAAACTGTAAAACTGCAGATAAACTGTTTGCTGGAATATAGCATTTTGCTGAAAAACTGTGTTAGAAAGCCATTGGTTAATGTTCATGTATGTTCAAATTGTCAAAAATACGTTTTTTTCAATTATAAGCCATCATTCATTTTCTTCTACAAAATATCTGCAAATTACGCTATTGTGGTTGCGCCGATTCGAAAATAGCGAAATTCTTATGAGGTTTTCCCACAGCAATTATTATATATTTTGTGCATTTTGTGCAAAACGTGTATGGAGCTGCTTCCTAAAATCTTCTTTACAGAGCAACAAGAGGCTCTTATATATTTTTTATTTTGATAAAGCACTTGAGATTTGCTTGGAACAGAAATGCTTTCATGGAGAATTTCCAAGAGAAATTGTTTCTTATTTATGGTACACACGAAGAAAGCTTTAAAAAAACTTCATGTAACCAACCCGCTCAATCACCAAGAACTATAATCAGAATGAATGAGTAATACTCAGTGGTAGGTTAATTATCGTCGTTTTATCGGCCTAAATGTTGAGTCAGAACTTCGTAGGAATTTCGAAACGATTGACGATTGTTGCGTATGTAAATTTGGTATGAATTTGTGGCAACCATCTACATACGCGTCTGTGTATATTTAATATGCATAAGTTACTTTTAATTTTCATCTTGAACTATTTGTAATTCATATTCTACATTTCTACATTTTTAACAACAGATACTATATTATTTCATGTCAAATACTATTACTAACACTAAAAAATTCTAGCGATCATGTTAATGCTAAAAATCTTAATTCTAAGTTATACTTTAATATTTGGATCGACAGGATAATTACCTTCGGTGATCCAATCTTATCGGTCACTGGTGAGCATAGCATAGTAGTAAGCCATGGATTGAAAATAACCTTTTGAGAAACGTTTTAATCCTGATCAGTTGATTTTAGTGGTAAAGAAGCTTAAGGAGTCTCGAAGAGACGCGTAAAACGTCCTTCTGGGGAATAAATGTTATTTGGAGAGAGATTAAAATTTCGTAATTTAATTCACACAAAGAGCATTACTTGAAGAAAAAGGGGACAGAAAAGTATTTCAGGAGATAGTTGAATAAAAACAAGAGACTAATGAAGATTGGAACTGAGATCAATAATTAAAACCGAGGAATGTTGTTGCAAATTGAAGGCCTCAAGAAATATAAATCAACAAACGTTAAGTTTTTCACATACTTTAATAGAAACAAAATCGGAAGAACAAACTGCAGATAATTCGTTCAGTTTTTCTTCCGCTACTGACTTAGCAACTGGAATGAAATTGACTGCAATTATTATATGCAAAAGTAGACATTTTATTTATTATAGAAAATCTAAAATCTGCATGTATAATTCACATCTACGAGTTTGGGGGGAAGTCATTTATGTCATAACTTTTTTAATGTTTTGGGGGGATGTAAGAATTTATTAACTAATAAATTAGATTTCGATGTTTGAATTACCTTGCTCTTTTGAGGGCTTTCTCATGAAATCAAATGCGAGAAACTTTTGATAAAGAGATCTGTTAAAGAAACTAATGTACTACAGGCAATTGTAGAATTATGTTCTCTGCTTTGTTATAAATTTAAAAAGGTAAGCACAAAAACCTAAAAATTGTGATTGTAATTCATTTTTAGTAACATATATGTTGCTATAAATAATAATATTATATAGGTACGAAGAAAAATTGTAAAAACATCAGATAATTGCTTAATAAATGTTTGATGCTAAACTAGCAATAGCCATAATCCCCTCTCTCTGTTCTAAAAAAAAACTTTTCTGGACTGCGTCATTTCTATATCAAACTGTGTTACGTGGATTGCATTGCACTAATGACGTAGCTAGTTCGGAAGCTGAACTCAAAATTTCAAGAACTGAAACCTTTCTCTTAACAAGCAACGTAAACCAAAATCTTTTCTTAGTTAGCTTTCATATTAGATAACTGCGCACTTTAACTTCTACTTCTCTTCCTGTTAATACGCTATTTCGCTCTGCTCTCTTCCCATCGCAACAGTATCAAAAATGTAAATATTCTTGAACATTATTAGAACATTCTATTAGAACATTCTATTAGAGTGCCGAGTAAATTGTGGCTGCAAATATCAACTGATATAAAGTTGAATCTTACTCGGCTGCCAAGTTTCCTCTTCAATATGGATCACGTTCTACGCCATCAACATTACTACATCTTTTTATATATATGTATATATAAAAGGTACTACGTACGTTGGTAAGTGTACTACGTATACCAAGTTATGAATATTTATGTAAGTACTTGCAAAAACATTCGCTGTTTTTTTTAATTATGCAAAACTCTAGGGTGAATCAATAAAACTGAAATATTAGTTAAGCAAATCTGCTGATGCTGAGTAAAAAACAGACTAATACAGAAAAACGTAACAGTATAATTATAAATTTTTCATTTATTTTGAAGTCAATTTTCTACATGTTTATATTACCGAAAGCTCTTGTTTTATTGTATTAGAAAAATCATAGTCCTTTTCCATTTTTATGATTATAGCTTGCTTGCCTTCATTATTCACGTAATTATTTTGTTGAATTTTTGGATCTCTTAGATGTTTACTGAAGATAAAACCAGTGCAAAATTTCTCAATGACTTTCTTTTACCGGCGATAGTGGCAACATTTTGTGGATTCATATATTGGTGTTATAGAGGTTTCTCTTGCTTTTACACTAATCGTAATAAAACTACTACAACAAAAATAGTTGTCTTCAAAGAAAGTAAGTACAAAAAGTGTTCTACTAACTGCTATTCTGATCATATAACTTAATAGTTATCTCAAAACATGGAAATACAAGCCTTTGAACTGCGTTTAAATTAATTCATGCTCTTTAATGCAAGTTTGAAATTTAATATGAAATTAAAGAATGTTAATGCTTTTTGCATTTTCAAAGTATTCTAGCATTTAAAGTAAAACAACTTTGATAACCAAGTATCAAAAGGAGACATCACATGAAAGCTTAGTTTTATGCACTTGCTATCAAATTATGCAGTTTGAAAAGTACTTAAATGAAGACAATTTAGATGTCTCTTAATATATAATATTTTATTATTGCTATTATGGAAATTAAGTCAAATTAGATAACTTCTGTTAAGTGAACACATAAGCTTAGGTTTATTAAGATGCACCACAAATTTTAAAGTCAAGCATATCTATACAGATCTGTAGAAGTATTCACACGATTGGATAACTTTACTTTAAGTTGTATTTTAAGGCTTAGTATTAAAATAAAGTATTTTGTGTTGGTAGTGAGCTGAAAGTTTAGATTTTCTTTCAAATAAAATACTTCTTTTTGTTGACAAATGGAAACATAGTCTTTGAATGGTGATTTCACAAAATTTAGTATATAGAGGATCATAAACCTTTTAACTGACAATTTTATAAACTATAATGCATGCATTCAGAGGCACATATACTTGTATACGCACATATACACTCGGACATCTTGGAAGAATGGAGCTTTGTATTCAAAGCTATAAAATGCAAATACTGCTGCCATATATTTTTTAATTTCTCTGTTTGTCGGAAAAAGCAGATTTATGAGTTCGGACTAGTCTTATCTTTTCAAAGCAGAAAACATGAAAAATCAGCGATATTTCACCAAGATTCGAGCCCCTGATGTTACATTTACACATCGGATGTTCTTCACAATTAGGGACGCCTTGATAAAGAAGAAAATTCCTAACAACGCAAGTAACAATTGCAGAGAAATTAGGAATAGTTTGATAGTTAGACGTGAAAAATGTGTAGTGCCCTCGCTGGGACTCGAACCTGGAATTCTCGTGCTACCATTATACCACGAAGGCATTCAGAAAGAAGGGAGATAAATGTCGACTGGGGATTAGTGGACCTAGTCGCCAAATCCTAGTGGTGAAGAATCATCATTCACCACGTTTTAGTTCGGGCGCCACTGTAGAGTATTAGGTTATTTTGAAGCAAGGATGTATGAAAAATGTGAATTTCTCTCGCCGGGACTCGAACCCTGGACCTCTTGAATACGCGACGAGTCTGCTACAGTTACACCACGAAGGCATGCAGAAAGGAGGGAAAAAATACCTTATACAACAACTAAACGCTCCGCTTTCTATAGAGCTCCTGAGGTTCTAATGTTCTTTTCCGGATTCTAAGAGCATCATTGAAAAGGTTAAAAGTAGTTAACATATACAGTATTTTAATGCGAGGAAGTCGCAAAAGTGACGGAAGAAAGAGTCCGGATTTCATACAAACAACAACAACAAAAAAAAAAAAAAAAAAAAAAAAAAACATTCTACGAGTTTTCTTTTTCTATATTTAGAAAAGAATGAATTTGGGATCTCATACTTATACCTTCAACTGTGCGCATTTTGCACGACACACAAAGTTTCTTTTATTATCATTTCAAATAATTCGTGTAATTTGTTAATTTCACAAAGCGGAACTATCATCAAAATAGTATGCTAAACCTTTCGTTATTTTAATATTTATATTTTATTTTACGGTAGCCAAAGTTACTGTTAAGTTACAGTTTGCAATTATTTAATTCCTTTCTTAGCCAAAGAAATGGAGATTATTATTTTTGCGACTAAATAAAGTTCCTTCGGTGTTCAGCTAACTCGTAAAGCCATAAACCATGATAAAAAGTTTCCTTCAAAATTACATTTTAGAAAGTAGTACAACAATAACTATAACAATTTGTGAAAGCCTTTCTGTGAATTTTTTCATTACTTTTGCAGCTATGAACATGTGCAGAATTTCTAAACAATCAGCTCAGAAGTGGCTCAAAAATTAAAATTTGACTAATTAAATTAAATCTCAAAATTTGAGAAATAGGAAAAGATTATATCCTAAATGAAACTGTGTGCAAAATATTCAGCCTTACGTTTTTTTAGTTTTACAGAAAGGCTTTATGCAACTATTTCAGATCACTTCTGTTAAAAGAATATTCTTTATATTAATATATTTTCTTGAAATGTGTAAAATCATCCGGTACAATTAAAATTTATCTAAATTTTTAAATTGATAATTTGCTGATTTGTTAAATGCACTAACTAAATACAAAAAATGAAATAATTGCAATTTTCTGTTTTCAGTGGAAAAACCCAGGTTAGAAGAAGTATTAGTGACATTTCCAACCAACACTTCCATAAAGAATAATTCCCATTATACCAAATCAGGAAACTCAGTTCAAACAGCACAAAAATCTCAAAACCTAATGCAACTTAATAATGTCAATTCATGTAGGAAAAAAATAAATCTTCTCGGAAATCTTACCAAGAAAACCATCTCCAATGTTGTACCGAACCTATTTCTTTCAGATTTGCCAAAAGAAGAAGCTGAAGATTTAAATATTGTTAAAAATGCAGACGAAACTGTTTGGGATTTTTATGATACAGTAATATACCCACAGATTACTTCAGTCGGTCATATCTTTAATCATGAAACTGATTCAGGATATTCTGAAGGCAGTGAGTGTAGCAATAATAACTTCCATCCCCATGATGGTGAATATGATTCGCTGGTGTCACTCACAGAGAAGTTATGTGAAATAATAGATTTCAGTGCTGATGATGAAAATGTAATTGTCAGGACCTTCCACGATGATGTTTGTAACTATAAAGTTGGAAGTTCTAAACAAAAACAAGAAGGAAAAGATTTTAAGACCTATTTGCAGTTTGCATTTATCGACGAATGACATGTGCAGCAGTTCGAAGGAGTCATTATCTATCATCAAATATGAAAGAAGGTTTCTTTTAAATGTATATTTATTTGTACTGTTCGAGCAAAAACCGCTTAGAATATAAAAGATATTTCATACTTTTGTTACTTATTTATATATTACCTTTTTCGTCCATAAATACATACAATAAACATATACATTTGAGAATATTCTTGCATTTAAAAAACACAAAACTGTTGTATGTATTTTCTAGAGTCGATAACTAATAATAAAAGTCACGGGACATGCATAATTCTGATTGTCGGTATTGAAATTTTTAGTACGTGGCATTTGATTTACTAAGAGCCTTTTCAGTTAGGAAAATAATCTCTATTAAATTTGCAAATTTTATTAATCTCTCGAAGTTTAATTCAAACTCTCGTTTAGCTCTTTTATTAATCAGGTGAGAGTAGGTTTGTTGCAGATTCACTGCAATAAAACAAATTGAAAAAGAAATCAAATGTTCTTAAGAATTAAGTAATTAAACGTACATTAAATTTTAAAACAAACTTGTATAATGAAGTACAAAAAAAAAGTATAAACATATTTTGCATCAAATTTTTGGTTTGTGTAATTCTAATTCTTTCTTTACATAATCGCAATCTAATGTGAACACAAATCCGAAATTTAAGAGATGATAAGTCATCTTCAACTAAAAGCACAAAAACAAACCATAAAAGACATCTAAAGCACTAAGAACAAAAGAAAAAGGCGCTCCAAAGCAACAATGTGTTGCTTTTTTATCATAATTCTAAATTTTCTCATAAAACATAATTTAGAACTTAAAATTTGTAAAATATGGAAAAACAAAACAAAAAAACAAACAAAAAAAAAAAAAAAAAAAATGCTGTTAAAACAGTTAACATTCTTTTTTTTTACAATTAAAATAAAGTTTCTACAGGAAAGCGAGCAATTGGGCCAGCAAGCAACAGTGCAGATTTTTCGGTGAACTAAACTAAAAGTTTACTTTTGATCTCACTTGGCAAGACATTAAAAGTGCAGAAACTGACTTAATTCACTATTCTGCTAAGTTTTAAATGTAAACCAATATGGCTGCTAAGTTAGGCTTAACCGCACTTAAACAACTTTTAAATTGTTGATAATTCTACAACTATTCCATGCAGATTAACTAAAGGTATAAATATCTTAACCGGAAGATAATAACAGAACTTTAAAGCAAACAGTGCACAATTTACCAACATATAAGAATAAAAAACAGAGCTCATTGAGCCGGGTAACTGAGTGAATATAAATATATGTATATACGTTTGGCGTGACCGATTTAAACCAAAAAGGGAGGGGCAGAGCTATATGTTATAGTAGTCCCATGTTAAAAATTTCAACGTTTTGAGGCTACTGGTTTTTGAGATATGCAGGATACATACATACAGATGTCACGAAGAAATCTCCTCTGAATCCATTTTAAAATAATCCGTTTTGCGAAAAAAGAGTCCTTTATTCTATACCTACATACAGATGTTACGCAAAAACATTGCCTAAATGGATTCAAGCGTGGTCAAAATAGATATCTTCGTTGAAATAGTTGAAATATGATACTCGAAATTTTTCGCAACTGCAATAGTTCCTTTACTTTGTACATGGAAGTAAAAACAGTTAATAAAACTACGATCAATACTTCTTACTACGTTATTTTTAAAAAACTATTTTGAACATGAAATCTCAAAGACAAATAGAGAGGCATTTTTCTTATTTTAGCAATAACTGAAATGAGATACTCGTCCGTCTGAAAGAACAGCATTTATGTTACAAGGAACGTTATATATTTCACTGACTTAAAAATATTTCTCTTTGGAGGAACATTTTTTTAATATTTTCTTCTGATACACAGCATACTTTTTATGACAATTAAGCAAAGGAATACTTACTAGTTTTGAATAAAAGATTCCTATAATGACACATTATGCTACATTCTTAATTTCTGTATCAAGAGTAAGTTTAATTTTTTTTTTTTTTTTTCTTTCCTATAAGAGAACAAGAACACATGAGGAAAAAGAATATTCTTTATTCAGAAACTAATGTTTGGTGACGTTTCATATTCTTCAACGTTTGATATTAGCTACTTGACAAAGATGTCTTCAAGAAGGGAGGATGACAAAAAAAGGAAAGTTTCGGAATTGCATTGTAACATTTCTTTTTAATTCTTTTTTTAATTTCCTGGTTTTCCTCATGTCAACATTAGACAGCATTTTACATCTGAATCTCTTTAGTTGGTTCCTGAATTCTTTTTTATGCTTTCCAGATTCCTGTGTCGTTTTTACTGAGCTGAAAATTGATGTCTAGAAGCCTTTTGCCTTTCAGTTTCTGTTTTCACCATTTTATCAATTTCTATGGACAAATGTTATTTTTTAAATCTGAAAAGATACTCGACCTCATCCTTCACGTAGTTGCATCCACATTTAAAATGCAATGCACAATAATTGGATACCTATTTTTGTTTCAAATGATAAGAAAGCGCAGCAATATATTATTCAGATATTTAAGAACTAGAAAGTCCGGCGGTCATGCGAAATGGCCGCTGTTCTAGACATTATAAATTGCAATTAAAATGAAAGGTGCCTGCTAATTCAAAGTGAATTACCCAGGCGTCGAGGACACCCCTTTGCTTAATGCCCCACGGGGTTTCCCCCTTCTACTTGCCTAATTGCTTAAAGTAGAGTGCAATGAAGGAAACCACTGGCGGGACATTTCTCAATAAATAAAGATCCACCACTTTCTCAAAGCCTTCAAAGAAGAGCCAACTTTCTCAATAAATAAAGATGATTTAAATAATAAAATGGTTAATTCGCATGTTAAAGGTCTCTTTGTACACAACATTTCTTGTGTAGATCTTTCCATCATTTTTAAGCTCGCCTTGAAGAGGACTATCCATTATTTTTAATTTTACGTCCGTTCTTTCACGAACTCTTGAACAGGCAACATAAAGTTGACCGTGTCCAAATGCACGCTCAGGTACAAAAATGCCAACACGCTTAAGCGTTTGGCACCTAGACTTATTGATGGTCGTAGCAAAGGCAAGTTTTACAGGCAATTGTCTACGTCTCTATTGAAACGGCAACCCTGTGCCGTGGCAACTTCAGCCCATTGGTTAGTACAGTTACGCAAGCAACCGATAAACTATCGGCGACAAACAGACACTTAAGCCGCATATAATAAAGACATTTATTTATTTCATTTTATTTGTTTCTTCATCGTTGCCGGTTTTTGCCGGTTGCATATTTCCGAATTCTATAATATAAAGATGTTAAATTTATTTATTAAATATTAAATGCACGTGTTCTTGTAATTTTAATTTTTCCGGCTTAGCTTTCTCATGATATTCGCCACGCGCTGCTGTGCACGGGGAATAAAACAATTTACAGTTATGCAAGCAATCAATAAACTATCGGCGACAAAAACTTAAGCCGCAAATATATATAAAGTCTAATTTTCTTCTACGTTTTCCCTACATTTCCACTTTCTTTCTTGGGTTTTCCCTATTACAGGGATTTGGCTACGTGCCAAAAAATGTTTTCTCAAATATCTACGGAACGGCGCCGAGTTGAAATTCCAGAAGCGTATCCTCAGATTCCAAAAAATTCTCCGAATCCATCGATACCGTTCTCATCTTCGCACGACTTTAATCGGCCGAGGTATTAATTAAAAACTTCGGAAACATTAATTTCCGAGCTCATTTTTCCGAGTGGCAACAATAAACTATTGGCGACACACACTTTAGCCGCTTATGTATATACAGATATATATTTTAAAACCTACAGGCACAATCATACTCTAGTCATAAAAGTATATACTAAACATTAAGGTGTGATGTTGTAATCTCCCTTGTCTGATAGTAAATGCAGAATAAGTCCAAGAAATACATTATGGGAAGGAAAACAAGATTGCCAAGTGCCTCGAGCACCATACAGGTGACAATACGATTTTGCTCAGTTCCGTCCCCCCCCGCTCTGCATCAAAATCTACCACAACCTCTCGAGAGGGCTTTCGACTCGCCGCATATTTAGAGTGCCCGCATACCGCATAGGAACTATACATTAACAAACATCTATGCTTTCTCCAGGATTCGAACCCGGGCCCTTCGGTACGGCAGTCAGCGTCGCTAATCACTATTCTGGTTGGGGGGGGGGAATAATAATACTCAGATGAGGACTGCTTAAATAATGTGTAACTAAAATTATGGTAAATGCTAAAAATTTAATAAGCAATGATTGACTATTCTAAAAAAAAATTCGAGAAAATAAGTAATCTTTTTTAAAATGTTAAACTGAGTAGGAAATTAAGCTTTTTGTTCTGCAGAGTAAAGTTGTTTATGTTTTGTTAGTCATTTGTTTATGTTTTGTTAGTCATTTGTTTACGTTTTGCCAGCAAAGCACAGCACTTTTTGAATATCAGAAAAAAGCCACGATGACAAGACTCGTGTAATTTTCATATAAAACAGCACATTATTTCTTCTCAGTAAAATATCGAACTAAACTTTCCCAGAATCTCTGATACCAGAGATTTACCCATACGAACAAAGCTTCAGTTGTTGAAATTAAACAATGTATACATAAAATACAATAAACACAAAAAAATTAAGTAGATTCAAATCATAAACAGCAATTTGTGCATTCATAATTCTCAGTTCCTATGAAGATTTTTCAGGGACTATTATATCCAGTAAATCCCAATGTAACAACCCGTTAGTCGTTCTTCCAATGCTCACCAGCGGCCTAGCTATAAAGCCACGGAACGCTGATACTTTGACCTGGGTTCAAATGTCGGTACTCAGGGTGTTAAGGAATATTCTTTGATATCGCCAAGAGATGGCGTTAGAAGTCCATCTATTGGCTTACTTGACGCTCCCCCTTCTGAACACGTGACCTGAAATTTTATTCTTCTTGAAGGTAGAATTCGATGCACTACGCAATATAATTCGATTTAGATTGTTTGATGGAACTATTCAGTTCTTGCTTTTTGAGCCTTAATATTTGATTCAGGCATTTTAGCCTATATTGTATATATGTAAATATTAAGTTTAATTAAAATTTATGTAAAACCCTCCAGGCCATGCATCTGATTTTGGATTATGAGTGATTCGAATTTAATCTAGAACTTTCGTTTCACAGAGTCAGCCAAATGGAAGCTTTCTTCGTTCTCGCGTGCATTGCCGAAATGCAAATAATTAATCTAATCATCCTTCCAGCCGGTTATGAGTTCGGTTATATCGTAAATAGTAAATCGCAAAACTTCAAATATCCGAGCTAACTAGGATCACATTCCATTCTCTTGTTTTAAAAATCCTGGTTATTCGGTCCCCCTTTTTTTTTCTGTAAGCAAAATATATATTTACTGTGACGAAAATTAGGAAATTTCATATTTATTATATTTTATTTCAACGACAATTTTTCTGTTAAAAGTAAAAAAAAAATCTTTATTTCCGAAAATCAAAATAAAAAAGATAAAACATAATCCACTTTTTACAGTAAAATAAAGACAATGAAATTATTATTATTATTATTCGAGTTGATTGTTTACTTGCATAAACAATCAACTTCTTGTAGGAATTTATTTAGGCTTTTTAGGTCAAATCTCCAAATCGATTTTCGACCCAATTCTGCCCAACCAATTTTCTTGAAATTTAGCATATACATGTATTTACGACGTCAAAACACATTTTCCAGCTATACTTTCAAAATTCGATAGAGCCTGTTTTTTTATTTAATTTCTTAATGTAACTTTCGTGGATTTTAACGTATCTGCTTTTCTTTATGTTTCAAACTGATCTAAAATCTATAAACGGGCTGCTAACAATATTTATGGAATTGACAACAATAAACGTTTTTTTTGAATGAAAACTATCCAAAAGAACTTTAAATGTTGTAAGCTCACGTCATTAGCTAGCTAAACGATTCTGACAGAGAAACCTGAGCTACACTGCGGAGGAAAAGAAGGGGGGGGAAGAATTCTGTATCTTCCGTTCTACTGGGCAGATTGCGTTTTTTCATGTCTCAAAAGCACACCTTAGGACACATATTAGATTTATATAATAATATAGGTATGTTGATAAAAAATCGGACTTTTCCTGAACTGACATGTCAGTTTTTTCCATATTTCGATTCTACGGCTCAGATTAACCCAAACTGCCAAGTTTTGTAAAATTCGCAAGATTAGTTTTTAAAAAATTTGCTCTAAATATTTATCTCCTCAGTGTTAACTTAATTTGATTTATTAATTTTTTTAATTCAACTTATTTGATTCTTCCTTTCATATTTCGAAATTTAAATTCATTCCAAATAAAATTAGCCCATTTTTTTGTAATTTACGTTTAAAATCTGTATTTTAAAATAATTTTTATAAATTTTTCGAAAAGAATTTTGTATTATAACCTACGAAATTTTTACTGTCATCTTAAAGTAGATGTATTTGTAAGCATTACCTGCAAAAAATTAGTTTTTTATTTACAATTTCCTAAGGTATACGTTAATTTACATATTGGCGTGTTTCGAAATTTGGCATATTTGTTATAAGCGATAACAACGCCAAATATGGCTTAAGCGTTTTGTTAAAATTATTTCACAGTATGAATGATAACGTTTCTTTTTTCGCTCATGTACAATGAAAAAAGGGGAAAGGAAAATAGGTTGTTATAAATTAAGAAGTTCGCCAAGTGAATTATTTCTGGCGAAACTGAAAACAATGCGCCAAGATAAATTTTTAAATTTCTCACCAAAAATTGCAAAATTTAATATCTAGGCATAATTTGAGTCGTAGAATCGAAACGTAGAAAAAAAATGGTATGTGATTTCAGAAAAGTCCGATTTTATGCCAAGATACCTATATGTGAAATGAATGCTATACATAAAGCTAATACATATCCTAAATCACACTTTTGAGACATGAAAAACGCAGTTCGAATTTCGTCAATCGGCCCAATAGAACGGGAGATGTAGATCTGTCCCCCCTTTTTTTCCCCAGTGTACATCGTCTGCTGCAATTTTGATTTAATGAATAATTTTCCCGCGTTCAGTGATAGTAAATCTTGTTTTTTTCGTTTTTTATTGAAAAAATCATAAAATAAACTATATAAATAAATCTTTTTAAACAATGCTTTTAAATGCACATAATATTGAAAACAATATTTACAGTATCATAATATCTTCGACATAAGTTTCGAAGGTCACACAACTTGATCAAAATAAAACATTGAGCCTCATGAAGATATGTGAATACATTAACAAAATTTTAAAGAACAAAATATGATGGCATATTATAGCATATATAAAAATAATGTTATTGAAAAGTAAAATTAAAGAAATTTTTGATTATGTATCAAACGAAACGGGCAGTCTATTTCTAGTCAGCCAAAATTAGGATATCATCTTTTTATAGCAGTAAAACAGTAAAATTATGTAACTAACAATGCATAAAATTAAATATTGGCAAATAGAATCTAAAAGATTTTTTTTTATTTTAATGCTAAAAAATTTTTATTTAAATAAAATACATTAATGAACAAGTTTAATTTAATTAAATAAATGGATGAACTTTTAATTTTATTTCGTTCAGAGGAATAAGCGATCTTTTCAACTGCGGCTGCAATTTAAATTCCTTCTTCAATGTGCTCTGTTACATACTAGCGGTTTTCATGTAATCATGCAAAGCACTTATATACACTTGTATATTACTTCGCATTTATTTTCGCAACTGTTGGTTGTAGACATACACTTTCAGTTAAAAAAATGTTTTAAATGACGAAAATATTCACGTTTTCGTATTTCTAAGTTAAACAAGTTTCAGTTTCTATATAATGCGTCTCTTGACATAATCCCAACTAAAGTAATCCATAATTACTAAAGCTCGAATCCCTAGACTTGGGGGAAAAAAGTCTATAAACAAAATACTGGAATCCGCTCACCTATTTATAATTCAATATCATTCTACGCACGAGCCACTCCATTCGCCCTGACATCTAAATAATGGCATAATAACTGAATCCACACTAACATCTAGAATTCGAGATGAAGAAATGAATTCATAGATTATTTTCCCTTTCGTTGGACTTGCTGTTTTTCCCTAGTCTGTGAAGAACCTCCGAGGCATGAGATTTCTTAGTTCTAATGCACCCTTTCGAGCGCTCAACCATTTTTTTCTAACACCTTAAGCTCGAAACAAATGCTAGAGACGTCAAGTTTGTAGCCTGCAAATCCGAACTCAGAATAGAGCTCATAGTTTTGAATTGACGACAGCAGCAATGAGGATTTTGTATTCCCAGGCTTCAAATATATTAGCCGGGAAAATTCGACTTGCGGACCGCTGACTTAAGGAAAAGCCCACCTCGTCGGCCCACGGGAACAAGTGTCATCTTTTAATTATTCTCATACGATTGGATTCCTCGTGACCGGGACTGCGAAGATACGCCGCAATCAACATTCTTACTAGCCGGGAAAACTGGACTCTCGTACCGCGGTTAGGACGAAGGGCCATTAGGCGAAGTCAAGTTCTTTCTCTCCTTTATTCTTCGTAATTTCCAATAAGGCAAATAAATTTCTCTTGCCTCTCGCGCAACAATACTTAAAACCTCGACTTCTTAAAAATGAAGACCACCTCTAAATTCATCATTGCCTTGAATTAGTTATTAATTAATCTCTATCCATTCAAATCCTTTAGTAAACTATCTCCATCCAAAGAGATAAAGGTAATAATTTATAGCCATTTTTCCAAGAAAAGTCTAACTCCTCTAAAGATGCCAAGCAAAACTTCAGGAAATGTTTTCAACCCTTTGCAGCTACCGAAACACGTGTTCAAGGCACTGGGAAAAAAATCACCCGTCTTTAGACTACATTTCGCTAATTTTTAAGAAATGTTATGCATTTGCAGAAGCTGTGCAGGAGATAGTACATTAGGTTCAGCACGGATCAGAATTAAATTTATTATTATGAATAAGTACACAACAATTCCCATATTAAATACATTATGCAATATTAATTAGTACATAATTGGGACCAGGAAGAACTCATAACAAGTTAAGATTTCAGAATTATTACTAATTTGCTTTTTTAAATTAAAAAATGGCAAAACATGAATATTTGAGGTATTTAAATATTTTCTAATTTGAAGTATATATTTACCACCAATGGCTTGGGAGAAGACTGGTGTCATGCCTCGCGCTCGTTCAAACACGAGGTGGGTTCTTCTGTGTAAACTTACCATAGTGGGAAAATAACAGTTGTCCGCTTTGACATTTTCTTCACTAATTTATTACACAAACTGCACTATGGATACACCATACAACGAGTACACTGTAAAATAAACTATATACAATATATATATACAAGGCGCGCAAAAAAAATTAAAACATATTTCTTTTCTCTACGTTCTCACACGGCATGCTCGCCGGTCCAACTCCCAGTACCCTCTCCTTCCAGTCTTTCTTCCCCCCACCAGCCTGCCTCGACCGGTTTTTCCGGGGTAAGTCACTTCCGTTCTTCCTCTTTCATCAGGGAAAGGAACTTCACACCTCCCCTCTGGTTTGTAAATATTTACGAATGAGTCGAAAAATTTGAAACCCATATTATTTTGGCACTTACCAGGTAGTCCCTCTTTTCCGGGACACAGCACAAGGAATCACAGTAAAATCAGAGAGCAAAAAAAAAAAAAAGGTCATGCTACAGTTATAAACACTAACACAAAAAAAAAAAACACTTAAAACACATAAACATAAAAACTGCACATGTCCAAATTTCTACAGCAATACAAACAAAACATTGCAATACCAACTCACTGACACTTCTTTAAGGAATAATTCGTTTACTAATATACCCTAATAACACAATCTTTTCTAGAGTAACCACAATAATACAAAAAAATAATAAATGAAAATTACAATATCTATATACTTTTTGCCATACTAGCATTGAACATTGTCCTTTCTAGTGTTACAATAATAAACAAACACACACACAAAAAAAAATATATGATACCAACATTAGTTTCTTTTTTTTTTCCAATTTAGTTCAGATTATTGGTCACTTATACATTCGTGAGGGATCCTCGACAATGCATCTGCATCGGAGTTTTTAGCTCCTGGTTTATGCATTACAGTGACTTGGAAGCGGGATAGAGCTAATGCCCATCTCTGTAATCTAGCATTCCGGGGTATCCCTTCGGTTAAGTACTTTAATGGGTTATGGTCTGTATGCAACAAAATTTTATTTCCGTATGTCCAAGTTTCGAACTTGTCGAGAGCCCAAATAATTGCCTCTCTTTCTATAGTGCTCCATTTAGACTGAGCGCTAGTTAATTTCTGGCTAGCAAATGTTATCGGTCTAGCTTTCCCATACTCATCTCGTTGAAGTAAACACACTCCAATACCTATTAGTGAGGCGTCTGTGTTAATTTCAAAAGGTTTCCGTATATCCGGCGTATATAAAGACGATGCCGTGCACAAAGCATCCTTTAATTCTTTGAATGCCTTCTCGGCTTCAGACCCCCAAGGTATATCATTAGGTATAGATTTTCTTGTGAGATCAGCTAACGGCCTAGCTACTTTTGCATATTTCGGAACATACTCTCGATAGTAATTATATAACCCCAAAACTGATCTTAATGCCTTTTTGGTTCTAGGTGGCTTCAAATTTTTAATGACCTGCAATTTCTCTGGATCTGGGCCATGTCTGCCTGAGCCTACTATGTGACCTAAATACTTTACCTCCGACTTGCCAAAAGAGCATTTCTCTAAATTAGCCGTAAAGTTCAATGTATGTAAAGTACTGAGTACGGCTCTTAAATGTTTAAGATGTTCTTCCCACGTTGACGAATAGACAATTATATCATCGATGAAACTTTCAGCATAATCACTATGTGGTCTAAAAGCTTGATTCATAACTCTTTGGAAAGTTGCGGCAGCACCTGACAAACCGAACGGCATCACTTTCCACTGATACTGACCCTTCGGAGAAACAAAACTCGTCAGATGTCTACTTTCCTTCTCCATAGGAATTTCCCAATACCCCTTAAGAATATCTAGCGTAGAGAAATAACGTGCTGCCCCTGCCTTATATCGAAGCTCTTCTGCGTTTTGCATAGGAAATGGGACAATCTGACTTTCCGCATTAAGCCCTCGATAATCACAACATAAACGTACGCTTCCGTCCCTACACACACATTAGGGTAAGCAATCTCTGCTGTGGAAGGTTCAATTAAACCTCTTTCTAACAAATCAGCAATTTGCTTTTCCACCTGTGGCTTCAACGCCTCAGGTACCTTATAAACATGAGGTTGCTTTCTTTCAACTCCCGTTTTTAACCTGATACTGTGGGATCCTACCTTCGCACATTTAATCTCCCCGTCAAACACTACATGGAAAGATTTGATTAATCTGCTCAACTGATTCCTTTGTGACCTATCTAAATGTTTCCATTCCTCTGAAACACAGATCCTATCTAAAAGTTTGTCTACTTTAGGGTTTCTTTGAATAGGCGCGTGCTGCACCTCCCCAAATTCTGTGTCAGCCTCATAGATTATTCCTACTGCATTTATAGGCTGTATATATTTCCGTAACTTATTTTGATGCAAATGTCTAACAGATTCATCTGGCAATTTTACCAAATATGAATGTGGAGACTTTTTCGCAACTATTTCTCCAGGTCCTGTCCATTTCGAGCAAAGTTTATTTGTTGACGTTGGTATCAGTACTACTAACTCATCTCCTATCTCGAATTCATTTTCCTTAGACCTCAAATTATGATGATGAACATCTTTCTGCTGTTTAGCTTCCGAATTTTCTTTAGCGAATTTCTCTGCCTCCTGTAACCTATTTCGAAGAGAAATTAAATATTCAGTAACTGATTCCCCAACTCCTTGTGGTAATACCGTCTCATCTACCCAACTTGATTTAAGTATCGCCAGTGGCCCCACTGGCACCCGACCATACATCAGCAAAAATGGTGAGACTCCGGTAGTTGAATTCGGTATCTCCCTATAAGCCCATAACAAATATGGTAACTGCTTATCCCAGTTTCTTCCTTGAGTATTTATCGCGTGATGCAACATTGACTTCATTGTTCCTATCCATCTTTCCACTAGCCCGTTTGACTGCGGATACCCTGGCGTAGAAAATTTTGGCGAGGCCCCTAACCTAGTTAAAAATTTTTGTGTTAGCTTAGCCTTAAAGTTCGTTCCGTTATCCATGGCTATCATTCTCGGAACTCCTGTTCGCATGAAAATATCAATGAAAGCGTCACATGTAGCTTTCGCTGTTATCGCCTTTAGTGGAATTGCCTCCGGCCATCTGCTATGTTGATCAACAACACATAACACATACTGGTGCCCTCTTGAAGATTTCGGCTCAATCGGCCCTAAAACGTCCGCATTAACCACTTGAAATGGAAGTTCTGGCCACCCTACTGCTGTAATTGGAGCCCTATCTTTCACTTTAACTTTCCTTCGTAGCTGGCATTCCTTGCAAGCTTCGCACCACTTCCGCACCTCGTTTGACAATCCTTCCCACCAAAACGACATTTTAATCCTTTCCGCCGTCTTCTTTGCTGCGAAGTGCCCCCCTTGTAAGCTTTCGTGAGCCAACTTCACAATTTCTTTCCTGCGACTTTGAGGAACAACTAACTGACTACATCGCTGCCCATTGACACTTCCCGTATGGTACAAAATTCCTGACTCCAGCCAATACCCATTCTTGTTATTACGTGCATCCATGAACGCGCTTTTCAGCGAAATACATTCCGCTTGCTCCTGCCTAAAACGTTGAGTTTGCGATAAGGGTGGGTTATCAGCTGACACTTGCTCACTGCCTCCCACTTCTACTTCCCCCTCATCTTTACTCCTTACCAACGGTGTAGTACGAGCTATTTCCGTTTCACCTTCGACCTCGTGACTGGCTTTTTCTGTCGATTCCTTTCCGTCCAAGTTACTCGATACCTGACCAACTCCCAATACTAGTTTTTCTTCCTTATTTTCTCCCCAATAAATATCTCCTTGTTCCCTGAGAAGTCTAAAATCTCGAGGTGTCACCAGCGCCTCCTCGTTCAAATTATGCACTACTGCTGCATGAACGTTTACATAAGGCTGTACCTCCTCTTCTCCTGACCAGATACTGATAGGTACTGTAACTAATTGGGCTTCTACCTGGGGTCCCACGGCGGGTTGTAACCATATCTTCCCTCCAGACTCCAAATATTTCTGTGGAACTACCGATTTCCGGATTACAGTAACTTCTGCTCCGCTATCAATCACTCCTTTGAATCTAGCGTTGCCTATCTGCAGTTCTATCCTAGGTAATTCCCCACTTGCCCTAGTTAACGGAATTTCTTCTGCATAGTTAGCTAACTTCAACCCTACGCATATTTTATTTAATCCCTTTGCTTCCACCTCATCCGTATCCTCTTTTTCGCTTCCTCTCTTGGGTTTCGCTATCAGGTTTATCGCTGGACAAAAACGCTTTATGTGTCCTTCACCCTGACACTGAAAACATTTTAGAACTTTCTTATTTGCCTGCATCATTCCTTGAGGTTCTAAAGTTTTTACCCCTTTGTACTTCTCCTTATCAACCCTGTAATCAGAACTGAAATTCCCCTTACTCTTATTTGGTCGTCCTAATTTTTCCCCTTGTCTTATCGGTTCCTGTTTTGGTCCCACTTTATTTACTTCCTGAGCACTCGTATTGTAATTTCTAGGCATTGCTGCAACGTAATTATCCAAATCATTTGCAAGCTCTGACGGAGATAACCAGTTTTCTACCTCTTTTAACAGTATATGTGCCTTAACATTTGCGGGTAATTGATCTTTTACTTGATCGACAATCAATAGTTCTCTTAATTTATCAAAAGTCTTAACTTTTCTGGATTCTAAGTAGAAATCAAGTGCTGCCTCAACCCTCGCTATGTGCTGAGTATACGTTTCCTCATATCTTTTTACACATTTTTCTAAATTCTTTTTATGTTGCAATGGGGTAATCTGGAATTCTTTTAATACTGTATCTTTAATCTTAATATAATTATCCAAATCCCTTTCACCCAGAGTTGAAATCAAACTTTTAACTTTAGTTTTTAAACTCTGCAAAATAATTTTCCCCTTATGTTCTTCAGGAATTTTATAGAGATTAAACATCATTTCCGCATGATGGAAAAAGAACGGCCATTCCTCAGCTTTAGATGGCGGGTCAATCATAACTCCTTTCATTATTTTTAAATGTTTCAAGAAATCATTTCCCTTGCTCTCAGCATCTGAAACCCCTTCATCCTCTGAACCCGATTTATTTCCTCCTTTATCTATTTTCCTACTCTGAATTTCTAATTCTTTAATTTTTATCTCGTGTTCTCTCTCTAATTGTCTTTCCCGAAATTCCATCTCTTTTAATCGGTCTTTAGCCGCATCTGCCTCTAACTTACACTTTTCTAGCTGCAGCCCCATTTCCTTTAACTTAATTTGAGCCTGCATGTTCTTAATAATTTCATCAGATTCTTCTGACACCCTATTTCTCCTTTTAGGACCCATATTAATTTCTGGTATTTCTTTTTACAGCTTTACCCATACAACACGTAAATAACACTTAATTTTACAGGCAAACATACATATTTCACTACTACTGAATACTACCATTATTCATTTAACAAACATTATCATTAGTGAACACAATCATGAATACCTTTCTCTTATTGCTATTAACATATATTACTATTAACATATATTTCTATTAACATATATTTCACCATATATTGTTAACACATAAATACCAAAAATTATATTAGCTTTTGAATTAGTACAAAAAAATAGTTCTGAATGCTTTGGCCTGAATGCTTCTCAAATCATTAAACTAATTAATTTTTAATCAACCTATTAACTTTAATGACTAAAACATTTTGCCAAAACACGGCAACAACAAAAATAGATAATTTCTACCTTAATTAGTAACATGAGCACACAATTAAATGTTTCGAAATTACTGTTGACATATTTTTGAACTATTTTAACATTCATTTAGCATACATTATCTTCTTAATAACAAAATTAATCATAATTCCTTATTTGCATATAAAATATACTTTCTAAGTGTCTACTGGCTTTAACGCCTGGCATTCTCATCATGTTATTAACCGACATTAACACAATTTTAATTTTCTCCGTTACTATAGTAATTATAGGGAGGGAGCTCTCTTCATTTATATATTGTGCTTCCCAAGAAATTAAGAGGGACTTACCTTTGATCCCGATAGTAGAAAATGACGAGTTGTGCTCAATTCTGTACAATTTCCTCATCGCGCTGCATAACACTTCACTTAGTAATATCACCACGGTAATACTGATGATCACTTTTACCATCCACTGTTTCAACACTGCACGAACATTTCAATTAATAATATCACCACGGTAATACGGATGATCACTTTTACCAGCCACTGTTTCAACACTGCACGACCATTTCACTTAATAATATCACCACGGTAATACTGATGATCACTTTTCACACGACGAGGTTTCATACACCCTTTCGTTTATTTGCACGTGTAGGCTTACGCGTGCCACTTTCCGTCTTTCATGACCATCTTTTGTCATCTTCCTTGCTTTCGTGACTTATTTCCTTCATTTAAACCACGTTCACTCAAATCACTTTTTACGATCTTACTTCCTTCGTATTTTTGGTGATTTCTTTTTTCCCACTATCCTACCGGCTGCGCCATTTGTCATGCCTCGCGCTCGTTCAAACACGAGGTGGGTTCTTCTGTGTAAACTTACCATAGTGGGAAAATAACAGTTATCCGCTTTGACATTTTCTTCACTAATTTATTACACAAACTGCACTATGGATACACCATACAACGAGTACACTGTAAAATAAACTATATACAATATATATATACAAGGCGCGCAAAAAAAATTAAAACATATTTCTTTTCTCTACGTTCTCACACGGCATGCTCGCCGGTCCAACTCCCAGTACCCTCTCCTTCCAGTCTTTCTTCCCCCCACCAGCCTGCCTCGACCGGTTTTTCCGGGGTAAGTCACTTCCGTTCTTCCTCTTTCATCAGGGGAAGGAACTTCACAATTGGTAAGGACTTTTGTGGGCACGGTTCTTCAGATGCCTTCACACACTTTTCTCCGCGTGCAGAATCTCGGATATGCACTTTATATTTTTCAAAATGTTATAATGTAACTATTTTCAGCTCGAAATAAATAATTTAATGATTGTTCAAATGTATATCAAGTTCTAATTTTCACAAGCAATATCAAAATTTTTCAGAAAGCATAATTGATATTTCGCGTATGAGATTAAAATAGCTTTCTTGTTTCTGTTTATTGATTTTTAAAGTTCTGTACTGTTTGTGCAATAATTCTAAGCAGCATAACAATCACTATATTGAACTGTGCATTCTTCTCTTCATTATGAAGAGTTTAAAGTAACGTAATGAAAGAAAATTTAGTACACAAGAAACGTTTATTTTACCTGAATAATATTTAGTTACATCACGGAGATTATTTCATGTCTATCATCATAACTGAAACTAGAACTATACAAGTCTTAAACAACAATATAAAAATGCAGAGCTAAACTAAAAACAATTAAAATAAAAAATCTGAAAGGTTTCAGATTTTAAATTACGTCCAAAGGGGCGTTTTTTTAAAGTTTTGTGTGTTACCTTTTTTCATTAAATATCATGTTCTTAAACCATAAAACTCAATTCAACAGCAATGTTACAAAATAATTTTAAAATGAGCATATCTTTAGAATTTCTGATACACAGTTCCGCGGGGAGCTAACAATAAAAAGGTCTCTTTTCCCCCGTAGAGTGCTGCCATTACTCGCTTTTAAATCATTGAGTTTTTTAATGAAAAATTTGTTAAGGTTTTACAAAATATGGAATCAATAATAAAACAAATTTCAAATTTGGGCTTTCAGATGCCCATATTCGCAGCAGGATTACGTCATTCAAAATTGGATGGCTCTAGGTACCGTTGCTTTATCACAATGCGAGAAACATATATAAATTAAACTTCAAATATAATACTGGGCCGATAGTATTTGGTGGCAACGATTTGAAAAGTGATACAGCCTTTTAAAGTTTTCAACGCAAAATCGCAAAATGAAAACAGTAGTCCTTCAGGGACAAAGCCACTTTGTACTAATAATATCTTTAACAACTGATAGGTAAAAACAAGAGATCTATTGCAAAGAATATTAAACCAGTATGCCTTCAGTACCTTTAAAATTAAAATTCAGGAGTTAAAATTTATACGTTGTTCTAACCGTTCGTGATAACAAAAACAAATTTTGAGATTATCCAAACAATATGTTCGGCTACACCGTACAAAATTTTAAAATTTTAGACCAATACAACTTCACAAAAAATACATATTTAGTCAAAATATAAACTTTTACGCATGGTTAAAGAATTTTTTTCGAAAAAAGATGTATTGATTTAGGATACGTTTTGTTTAAATTTTAGGATTTATCATGCTATTAATTTTATTAGATTCTATAATATAAAAATTATATATTGCTTATTTAATCAATGTTTGTTAAACAAAGAGGTTTGCGAATGTATCTAATATAATTACACTTAACAGAGAATATTACAATGAAGGTCTCATGAAGCAAGGAAATAAAGTTTTGCATTGCGCTTTGGGGTAATTAATCACAGATAAAAATCTGTTGGAATAATACAGAATCAATTTCCACATATTCTGAGCAAAGTACTAGTAACACCTCGTTCGTGATCGCATCGCACTCATCCAATGAATTCGTCTAAGTATGCATTAAATAGTAGTGAGCATGTAAAAGTTGCATCAAACTGTGAACCTCTTCACAATATGAACGCGGAATATAGCAGCATTAAAAAAACGCTGTAATGCCATTCAAGCACTACTATTAAGAGGAAAATTGCTTAGACTTTTATGTTAATCATTTTTTAGAAGTAACGATAGATGATTACTATAAATTTCTTTTATGACTTTCTAACTTTGAATATCAAAATGGCTAAGTAAAGTAGTATTTTTAATCAATAAAAGTACATTAAATAAAAAAGGCCTATTTTATTTAATATTTTGATCTCACTTCCCATATTTCTATATATATGAGATTCATATTCATTTCATCACTTAAGCAAAATTATAGCATTAACTATTAATATGTTAGTAATTACAGAATTAACTAATAATGATTGCTAATGCTAAAAAAGCACTAGTAATGATAAGCAAAAAGTTTAATTTATTTTAAATACTAAAAGACTTCAGGTGTACCACTATAACCTATTTTCTCTCTTCTTTCCGCATGCCTTCGTGGTGTAATTGGAAGCATACTCGACGCGTATTCGGGAGGTCCAGGGTTCGAGTCCCGGAAAGGGCACTGCAGAATTTTCACGTCTCTTGCTTCAAATTAACCTAATGACTTTAACGACTTTAACTTTTATTTGCATTCACTTCAGAAAGAAGGAATATATTTACCTCCCTGCTAAACCATTATTCATTACAAGAAAAACCGTCATACATCTTTCGATAAATAATAATAATAAAAAAAATAAATAAAAAAAAAAGTTCGATTATGTCAGGCAGTGTACGCAGAGTCTGTAAATATACATGTGTCTATACGGCACGTGTGAACACACAGTATATACGACACACAGTTGTCTCAACCCATGGAATGCACTGTAGCAATAATTTTATATGGCAGTTTCTTGCACTGTAGTGAGGTTCAAGCGTGAATGGGAATATACAAACCCTACATGAGGCTATTTTATGCCTTTTGGTGTGATGACTCAACTTTTGAGAAATGCTGTGTTCAGACAACAAGCATTCTGTATTTCAATTACAGGCGTAAAGACAAAAAAAATTAAATGAATGGTATCAGGACCAGAGACATCATTGTATGTGATTATATCGAATTTCAAATAATCATTTAAAACAAATTCATGACATTAATTTCCTTTGACTTAAAGCACTCAAAAGCCTAAGAAAATCACCTGTTAAGAGTAAAATTTCTACTAGATGTACATGTTTTATTTTCTTATTACATTCGGAGAAAATTACAGTTTTACAATTTTCAAGTAATCAACTATTATTATCAAACTTTTACTAAAAATATCATGCAAAATATGGCAATCGAATAGCTTAAACATGTTTTAGCAAAACGTGCAGCCGCATCGGTTAATCGTTTGCCATTATGCGATACAAATGAAAATACTGCACTTATCCAAAACAATATGGTCGTGTAATAAGGTTTAAGATAAATAGTAACTTAGCGTGGAAACCTTAAGCAACTTACTACTTTTGGCGATAACTTCGCAACATACCCCCCACCGGGAGATATGAAATTCATGCTTAAAGTAATCCACACTTTTTGATGAGATTTGAATCAGAGAAGCATGCTGGCCAGTCTATTCTGTGGATATCATCTATAAAAATGAAGTCAGAACAAATGGTAACGTGTAAAAGACGCATGTAGGGGAGGATAACTTTATCACAGTAACGATCTACAGAGAGAGGATCTCTGTCGAAAATGTGCAGTCCTTTCGTTCATCATAATGCTTCCTCTTTCAAGTACGCCAGGATCATATGAACAGTCTCTCCTCCTGATAGCGAGGGTGTCATTTTAGGGAAAAACGTGTGTCCCTACCATTTTCTATAGCCGCCGACGGTCTGCTGTCAATGATAATCAGAGTTAGGACGGCGGGTGAATAGACTGTCTTTATGAAGTCCTCTGGAATCATTTGTCATATTGAAACAACTTGCATCAGTGAAGAGGACGTGATTTCATTGATGAAGTGTCTAGTCATTGCGTTCTCTTCACCACTGTAAATGTAAACGATACCGCCGACAGTCTGCTGTCAATAATATGCAGAATTAGGACGGCGGGCGAATAGGCCATCTTTATGAAATCCTCTGGAATTTGCAAGAATGAAACAACTTGCATCGGTAAAGGGGACGTGGTTTCATTGATGAAGTGTCTAGTCATTGCGTTCTCTTCACCACTGGAAACGATACCGCCGACGGTCTGTTGACAATGATATACAGCCGTTAGGACGACGGGCGAATAGGCCACCTTTATGAAATCGTCTGGCCACAATAAACCGGGACACCTGTAATCCGGTTGTCGTGTACAACTGCTGAGCAATCTGTCCCTTTTTGCCTGTAAAGCGAAAAATCATCCATCAGTGACTGCTGTTTTTAGCCGATTACTATCAACCTTTCTTACAGCTGTCTCTGTCATTTCGAAAGCTCTTTAAGCTGTAAACAACACTTATATCAGTTTCAAACTCTCCTGCGACAGATGTCAAACTGCGCCCCTCTTCAAGCTTGCCAATCATCATACACGTATAAAGCCGTCCTGAAATTTTCTTAAAGCGATACTTCTAGTACAATCTCACTTTCATTTGCAGAAGAATGCCTAGAAATGCGCTTTCCTTTCTTCTTTTTAAAACAGAAGTCTTGCACTGCGTGCGCTGATGTCATGGGTGCTGATATTAGCACATGCGTCACCTTTCTACTGAGCAGCCGTTTCAATGATCTGATCGCAAAAAGCCCTTTTCAGTAAGTTCGTGGTTGTATATTGAAAAATAGATTTAGTGCCTAAGATTTGCACGCTAGTATATAAACAAAAGTGAATACTTTAAAATGATTTTTTGAAGCTCTTTGATATCTTAATTTGAGAAGTAGAATAGAACGATTATGATTGCCTAAGAGCAAGGAAGCAATTCCACTCTATATATAATGCTTCAATTACTTGTTACACGTGTTATGTGTCACACATTGCACGAACATTTACAATTAATGACAAATTAAACATAATATTACACGCTGAAATCAAATTTTACAGCTATATATAGAATTAATAATAAATACGAACAAATACTAAAATGATATTCCTCGCTATCTTCTACTTAACTGAAGACAAATATTCGGACGTGAACTCAGAACAATGTAAACGGTATCATATGGCACTTTGCACTGAAGGAAAGTTTGGTCTAATCGATTTTAAATGTTTCTTTGCAAACGTTTAACTACACAAATATTCTGCAAATTGATGCGAATAAACGCATAATTTAAAAATATTATACTGCGTGACAGCTTGTTAAACTACTTTGAAAAGTCTTGCTTTCACTGTTCAGGTACAATATTTTACATTCACAGATAGAATGAACATTCTTCTTGTGTAGAAGTAATTAAATCTTAAAATAATGAGGAAAATTTAAATCGCATTGTGTTTTTTCTTATTTCAGACTGATTTGAAGTAGATGATTGCGTTATACCGAATTCCATTGTCTTCGAGAAATGTAGCAGATGCAGATTTCAATGATTGTCCAACTTTTAGAAACATTAGTTTTGTCTACTTAAGCTTCCGAGACAAAAAGGTTTTACGTTTAGAATTAACAAAGATTTTCAAAAGAAACTTAAATAATTAATGCACTTTAAAACGCGAAGCGTAATAAAACGTGCTTGCGCAAAATATAATACACAAGTTTCATTTGTTTGTTAATGGTTTATATAAGTTGCGTTGTTGGAAGCGAATACATTGTTGATCGAATATTTTTCGTCATCCCTCTAGAATATAAAATGTATTCTAGAGAATATGAAATAATAATAATAATAATAATAATAATAATAATAATAATAATAATAATAAAATATATTCTAAAGAATAGAATATGAAATAATAAGTCTTGATGCCTCAGAATCTAGGAATTTTAAACAGAGTTTTAATACATCGAGATGATTTTGAGGATCATAATCTAAATTATATTTTCAATCTTTCAATACCGTGTGTAACCATTACACATGATATGAAATTCTTATAGCGTGTATGAAATTCTTATAGCGTGTATGAAATTCTTATAGCGTGATATGAAATTCTTATAATTATTTCAATACCATTTGTAACCATTACACATGATATGTTATTCAAATAGTTAAAATTTTAACAGGTAGGATGCCTGCTTAATAATAAATGTAATCCCGCCTGGTATATATATGTGTGTGTGTGTGTGTGTAAGAAAAATAAAGAATATGTAAAAGATTAAATTGGCAGCGAAAATTAATTCCCTTCTGTGTTCTAAAAATAATAACCACTATTTACGCAGCATCATTTCGAAAAAAAATCTGTGTCATATGATTCTTACATAATTCTGATGATGTATATGGAACTAAAACTCAAACAGCCAATAATGATTTTACAGAAGTATTAACTATCCAATCAAAATGCATTGAGATTCGAAACTAACTATGTCTGAATTAAGATTTCACCCTGAACATAATGCGCTTGCTTTCTATGTTTTCGCCTAGCTTGACTGCGGTCTGTCAGATCCTTCTTTCTTACTGCAAATTTATATCAAAAATATAACTTTGGGAATAAGCACAACTAATGTGTCGAGTTGATTGTGGCCTCAACTTGTTTAGTGAAATAAAAGCTGTATTAAATATACCTTGACTGCCAAATTTCTTATTCATTGTGGATCGGCGTTTCAGCATTCTACGAGATCAGAATTCTCGCTATTCATTTACGGATACAACCGCCTGCGTTCTACTACAGAATCTATTATATATATATATATATATACATATTCTTATATTGTATAATATGTATGTACTGTATATTCTTATATGCACTATATGTATGTACTCTATATTCTTATACTGTAAATAATTTTAAAAGCGGCTTCTTTTGAACACATAAAAACATTAAAAAGAAATATAAATTATTCCCTAACATTTTATTTCATATGATCTATGTTGTATTATTATTTATGTACTGTATATTCTTATATTATATGCACTATATGTATGTACTCTATATTCTTATATTGTAAATAATTTTAAAAGCGGCTTCTTTTGAACACATAAAAATATTAAAAAGTAATATAAATTATTCCCTAACATTTTATTTCATATGATCTTTTCGCTTTAAATATCATAGCAAGTTTAAGTGGAATCTTAATCATCTACATGTTTTTCTACAACTTCATTTATCATCTTCACCAGCAATTTTTTATTATTCTAAGCAAAGCTACACCTCCAGATGCTTTTTTCTGTTGATGCAGCGAATATATATTCCCTGTGCCTGTCATAGACAAGTCGTATGTTCCATTCGTATGACGTATGACAAATAGCATAAAAGCAGAGACTCGGCATGGGAAAATGTTTACAGACATCAATCACGTTATTAGGAATACGTTAAGGTTCCATTATACATCCATATATTTGAAATCGAAGTTATATTATTATACTCTTTTGAATATGTTTTCTCTCCTTTTTTCTCTTTTCACATATATTATTTTAATTCACAAAATTAATTTGCCTTATATAAAAACTGTTTCTTATATACTTCTGCTTATATTGTGCGCGAAATTAGGAAGTTTAGAAAAGCTTCATTGTTTGATTATGTAGGGGATTCTAACTCTGGGGATCCGATATGTCTATAAAAATGTCTTATCGAGATAATAATGTATAATTTGCATATAATTACCTTCAATGATTCCAAATAGAACTTGCTCATAATCGATACTCAAAATGATCTTACCGCCCAATCGCATTCAAATGCATTTCTTCACATTTTAGAAAACTTTTCTCAATGTTTATGCTTGAAGCTTTCAGATATGAAGATTTAAAACCAGTGGTTAAATGCTAAAATCAAAAGTCAAATGCGTCAAGCTAAACTGAGATATTTTCTTTTGAGACAAATTTGAGTCAAACTTAGCGTTTGAAGCTAATAAAAGCTCTTAGCGGCACACGTCTCCCGATCTAACACGTGTAGGTGACTTTCTTCAGAACATTCCGAAGAGTAAAACATACAGAAATAAACCTCGTACCAAAGAACAACCCAAAGATCCTACAGCCAAGAGATTCCATGATGTTTTTGCCGATAAGGACCAAAAGTAAACTTTCAGTTCTGTGCACTGAAAAATTAGCCTTCTTGCACGCTGGCTGAATTGCTTGTTTTTTGTGTATAAACTCTAATTTTATTTGTAAAATTGTTTTTTAACTGTTTTAAGCGTATTTGGTTTTTTATGGTTTTCTGTATTTTATAAATTTTAATGAAGATATTTTGATTATTTATGCATTTTTGCTTTACCGCGAAGTGAAAACGGAATTAATTGAATGAGGAATATATCTTTAATGAAATTCGAGGAAATAAATTTAAATGAAATGCAGCAAAAAATGTATGTAATTTAATATGCCATCTAAAGAAGTCATGGGGAGTCCACATCAGATTTTTTTTCAGAGTCGTGCGGACAATTTTGAAAAAAACTTTGCAGGTGACCTTTGGCCAGATAGCAACACATATTGAAAAACCTGTTGTGCTAAGAATATCGGTATCATATTGGAAGAAAATTTGCGCTGCAGTCATCCTTTATAAATGAAATCGTGTTACCTAAATAGATCTAATGTTCAGTATATTAAACACATTTTTCTATCGACGCTGTAGTGGATATAAAATAAACATTTCGACAGATTTTAAATTCATACAGAACGCTTTAATGCAGATCTGAAGAGCTATCTCTTCAAGATCGAATTTTCTCGGACTGAAATATTTAGTTATGGAAAAGTATCCAAATAATTAACATATATTATTAAACTGTAACTGTATTTAAATTGTAACGAAACATCTTTAGGATTAACTGGAATCTCCTGAGCTTCAAATTGACACCAAAACGTCCATGGTCGTCTTAATAATACAAATGCGTTTTTCATATATAAATTGCTGAAAATATTTAAAATTCCTTTGTGTGTATAATACAATATATGCGTTCATAGAAAGTTTTAAAATGTTTTTACAATAGGACGCTTTCTTCCTTTTCTGTAAATTAGTAAAAGTATTTATATTTAACTTAAATGTATTTAAATGTGATTTTTAGGATTAAGTCTTCCTAATTGATTCCTATTTTAACTTGTTTATTTCTGGGCACTTCTTCCCGTCATTTTTTAAATGTTTCATATTTATGTAAGGTAGACATTTTTGTTAACTTTCATAACGGTGTATAATAGAGATGTGTTCTTCCTTTTCTGAAAGCTGGTTGTTAGCATTTAAATTTCCCTTTATGTATGAATACTTGATTTTAAATTTGTAATATCTGCGCATATTTCATTACTGGATATTCAAATGCCTGATATCTATTTGACTTTGGAAGTTTCTTGTAATATATTGTAGTGTAAGGATCTTAAGTTTTACTAACGTTTATTTTATTTTAAATCTTTACTATCACTTCTTATTTTCTACTTCCGGCCAGAATTATAAGCGTTAAGGTTTTTATGCAAAGTTTGTCTGGCGAACGCCAAGTATTTAAGTTGTGGCTTTTTGCCAAGCGAGAGAGAGGAAGCAGAGAGTCGAAGCAGGCCGCTTACCATAAGAAGTTACGCAGTTGCTTGTTGCCTTCCAGGCCAGAGGTTTTAATCCTCTTGATAAATTTAAACGTATTGTAGTGTTCACAGTTCTCTGTACTACATACGCTTCCTGTTATATAAGGCCAATCTTCCACGTTTATTATTCTAAAGTTAAATTAGAGTTTAATTTTATTTTTATACTTTTACGTTAGACCCCAAGTAGTGGGTCAGTGTATTCCGAAGTACGGAAGTTATTGTATATAGAGAAAAATAAAGGGTTTTGTATACCCTTCGTCTGTATCCTGACTACTTACCACAATTAGTGAACATAGCTTTAGTAAGCTCTCTGTTCCGAGTCAGGTCCTTGTATGTTCCCGAAGAAGGTAAGAAGGAACATAGAACCTGATAGTGACGCCCAACGAAGAACAATAACCATGGCCGAGTTTGAAGAAGAACCTGTGCTGCCTGCAGAAACGGCTCAGAATCCAGAAATGCCAGTTGCCGCCCTGGAAGGATTTGGTTACATCGTCCAGACCATGCGCGCTTCGATGAAACCAGAAGCAACATTTAATGGAAACTCACCGGTAACCAGTTTTTTGGAAAAATTGGATGACCACTTCATGCTCTACCCCGTGCACGAGTTTCAAAAAGTTACCTTAGCTACCAGCGCTTTGAGGGGCCAAGCGCTTAACTGGTTCAAATGTATAGGCAGAAGTCTCTTGGGTCAAGCAGGAAGTCCCACCTATACTTACGAAAATTTCAAGACTGCCCTAGTAAAAGCCTTCCCTGTTGTAAGGGATCGTGCGAAATTAGAAATGGAACTTTTCAGTATATATCAACAAAGAATCGAAAACCTCTCGAGCTTTATTTTAAGAAAAATTCACGTTTTCAAGCTCTTGTATGGAAACCGTCCGGATCCTGAAATAATTCAAGTGATTTTGCCGAGGTTACTACCCCAAGTGCAAGACTTTATTGAATTACGAAATCCGACTACACTGGAAAAGTTATTTGAGCTAGCAATCCAGTTTGAAAGTAGAAGAACGGCGGACGTCGAAAGAAGACGCCAATATCAACAGCGAAACCAATTTGGTACGCCAAGACTACAGCAAACTCAAGCACACGGCTACGGAGGCAAAGCGAATCAGTGGGCAAGGAAACCCGAGCATTCAAAAACAGCCGGCGAACATCGACAGTTCAATAGCAACCCAGGAAAAATGTCTCAAGGCCAGGGGAAAAAGAAGGAAAGCACGGAAATGAAAAAGAATTTAAACTAAAACGGATTTCTGCTGACGGGAGGGTGCGGAAATCCGAAGGCCACGAAAACCCCTCTTCCTACAAGTTAAATACAGTAATGGTGAAAAATTTGACTCTTCCGAAGATTGAAGTGTTGGTGAATAATATCCCAGCCACCGCACTCCTGGATACCGGCGCGCAGTGTTCCTGTGTGGCAGAAGTCTTTTTTAGAAAGTATTTTCGGAAATACCGCATATATAATTCGGATAATACGACAGTGTTAGCGGCGCAAGGAGAACTGAGAACTATGTAAGTGCATAGGTAAAGTACCTCTGTATATCCGTATCAAGGACGAACAAGTAAAGATGATGTTTTTTATAGTAAAGAATCTGCAAGCACATATAATCTTAGGGATAGATTTTCTTTCAGACGCACAAGCAACACTGGATTTTAATGAAGCGTCCCTTAAGCTGACAATGAAACCAGTTCATTCAGGAAAGGCTGAACCGCCGATGTTAAAACTTGACCACCTCCCTAATGACGAGCAAGGAAGAATCCGACAAGTGGTAAGTGAATTTGCTTCGTTATTTAGTGATATTCCAGGATTTACTCAGGTTACTAACCATAGTATTGACACCGGAGATGCAATGCCAGTTCGTCAAAAACCATACCGGTATGATAAGAATAAGGAAAAAATTATAGAATGGCATATTACCGATATGCTACGTAAAAAGATCATAACGCCCATCTCAAGTAGTTATGCTAGCCCGGTGGTTTTATGTAAGAAAAATAATGACTATCCTTTGACGCATCCAAAAAGGTGGAGATTCGCTATTGATTACCGTAAATTAAACTCCATAACTAAATATCCGGTATATCCGTTACCGATCATTGAAGAAATTCTAAGGAACTTAACATCAACCAAATATATGACGACTTTAGACTTAACGACTGGTTATTTTCAAATAGGGGTGAGGCCTGAGGACGTGCCTAAGACTACTTTTATAACCAAGTCTGGCACTTATGCATTTTTGCGTATGCCGTTTGGCCTTTCAGGGGCCCCGGCAACATTTCAGCGATGCATGGACATTGTGTTAAGACCTGTTCTTGGAAAGTCCACATTTATCTATTTAGACGATATCATTATTACTAGTGATAATCTCGACCAACATGTACAGGATTTAAGACAGGTGTTTTCTTTATTAAATGAGGCCGGTCTAAAAGTTAATGTCGAAAAGTGCAAATTTGCAGCCCCTGAATTAAAATATTTAGGTTACAAAATATCTCAAAAAGGAATCAAGACAGACGAATCAAAAATAATTGCTGTACAAAAGTATCCGACTCCAAACACGGCAAAGAAGCTCTCTTCTTTTCTAGGACTTTGTTCATATTATAGGTCCTTTATAAAAAATTTTGCAGCTATCGCTGAGCCATTGTTAAAATTAAAAAGGAAAAAGGCAAGATTCTCGTGGACGGCCGAAGCCAATAGTGCTTTCGAAAAATTAAAACAAGCATTAACGCAAGCCCCTGTGTTGAAATTTCCTGAAAAGGATGAGAATTTAGAAATTTCAGCGGATGCTTCGGATTATGCGGTAGGAGCGGTACTTTCGCAAAATCAGCAGCCCGTGGCATTTTTTAGCCGAACTTTAAATCAAACACAAAAAACTATTCCGCGACCGAAAGAGAGGCACTTGCAGTTCTGTTAGCAGTGCAAAAGTTCCGAGTCTATTTTGGAAAGGCGCCGATAACAGTGTACTCTGATCATGCGGCGGTAACTAGATTGTACTCAGGGAAAAATTTATCCCCAAGGTTAATAAGATGGGCACTCAAGCTGCAAGAATATAATCTGGTAATCAAGCATACCCCCGGAAAGGAAAATATCGTAGCAGATGCCCTATCAAGAATTAAAATAGACGAACAAGGTAATACCGTAAAGGTGGCAATGCTTACAGCATGTACAATAAATTCCCGAGAAACTGTAATAACCGAACTGGGTAAGGATCCTGAGTTTGGAAGCATTTATGAGTATTTGAAGGATCCTGAAAATTTTAGCCACCAAGATATTGTGGCGATAAGAAATAGGGTGGTCCATTACGAACTAATAGATGGTCTATTATTTTATACAAAAACTACGAATTCCAACAACGAATTTCAACCTGTTATCCCAGCTAGTCTTAGATTAAATATCCTGCAGGAGTTGTATGACAGCCCTTTAGCTTCTCATGCTGGTATTCGAAAAATTATCCAACGCGTACGCGAGGCAGTCTACTTTCCTGAACTGCGAAAGTTAACAAGGGCGTATGTCCAGTCCTGCCCAACATATCAAGCAGTTAATTATATTAATTTCAGCCCGGCCGGGTTTCTAAATAGTATTAAATCCGAATTTCCAAATGAAATAATTGGCATCGATTTATTGGGCCCTTTCCCAAAAAGTCAGTTAAATAAAAGTCGCTATCTCCTTGTTATGGTCGATCATTTTAGTAAATGGACCGAAATTGTTCCCTTAAAACGAGCCTCCGCGAAATTAGTTACTGATTCTATTTTAAATAAATATATTTTAAAATACGGGGCGCCCCTAAAAGTTATATCGGTTAATGGTCCTCAATTTGTAAGTAATATATTTGAAGACATGTGCCAAAAACTGGGCATACGTCATTTAAAAATGGTCCCGTATCGGCCGCAATCAAATATAGCGGAACGGGTCAATAGAAATATAGTGAAAATTATCCGTAGTTATGTTAAAAATTTTCATAAAAGCTGGGATAACTATGTCAATGAATTTGCTTTCGCCCTTAGGACCGCAAAACATGATACAACGGGCAAAACTCCTGCTGAGTTATTTTTAGGCAAAAAGATTATAATGCCGTTAGATAAATTATTTTATGTGCAACAAAGAGCCCCAGAATTTAAAATGGGTGATATAGAAAAACTAATTAAGGAAGCAAAGAAGAATACGGAAGTAGCACAAAGAAAAAAGAAGCTCTATTATGATTTGAAACGACGGGGAGTAACTTATAAAGTAGGGGATGAAGTTTTAAAAATTAAGCATTCACTTTCTTCAGCACCAGAAGATAAGACTGCCAAATTTTTTCCACGATTTGAAGGACCATATGTTATAGAAAAAATAACTCACGCTGTAGTAGTGTTAAGAGCCAGAAATGGTGAAACCTGCTCCGCAAACATTGATCAAATCAAACCCTACTTTGATCGTAATAAAATGCAAATATTTTCAGATCTTTTGCAGGATCCGGCACGGCAGACACCGCAGGCACAAGCTCAAGAGGTGGAAAAACGACAAGTACAAGGGCAAGCCAGTAAGAGGCAGGAGCAAGTGAAAAGAAAATTTCCCCGCGGAAAAACTGAAGGGAGCAAGAAAAAGAAGCCGTTCCACCGTCCAGAAAAGAGAGTTCACGAACACCCCCAGAATGAAGAAGGGAGAAGGACGACGTATGTGAAGAGAACCAGGAGAAATGACGGCAACTATAACCCGGCTCTAAAACGGAAGATCTACTCATCCGACAGGACTCTCCGCAGTAAATGTCGCCGAACTGCGGAAGGGCCATCAGCGGCGGAGGAAAAGTTACAAGGAAAATTTGAACGGCCAGCAACGAGGTCCAAGCAGGCACACGAAAGAAGTTTCCCGGTTCCGCCAAGACCAGCTGCCATCAAACGGCCAAGACCACAAGCAGAGGAGAAAAAGAAGGTATTCAAGTGTGACCGAACTGGTGAAAAAAGGAAGCTTCCAGAGGAAGGCACTGAAGGGCGAGCCCGTACAAGAAGGAGGATAAATCACACAACTATCTGCAATACCTTTAAAGACTGGGCCCAGAAAAGGATGTCCGAATATCACAAAGATAAGTAAAATTTTATGTTACTTTGCAAACATTAAGTTAATCTTTCATTCTTACTGCAAGTGGCAGATTTCAAGAAGTTTTACCTCATGCGAGGTCTACCTTTATCGCCAAAAGGGCGAGAAATCAGTTGTTACCGATTTTGATATTATGTTTTTCAATTACTCGCGGGTAAAACTAAAGTTGATGTATAATAGCGTTGTGTAAAGACGTAAATATTGTAAAAAGTTATTGTATAAATTTTATTTAAAACATTCTAGCAAGAAAGAAGTTTAGTCTGAAAGACTTTTTGAAATGTAGTATTTCAATGTAGAAAGAATTGGCACTTGCTTTGAAAAGAATAGAAGTTAACAATGTACTACTAATGTATGTTTTCAAATGTGTAAAATTAACGGCATGTTGATATGTTCTTATATACAATGTGAACTGTTATTTTAAATGTTAAGAAATACCGTGATATGGTAAAAGTGAATGTTAAAATTTTTTTTATTCGTGTGACTGTAAAAAGACTAAAGCATGGCGAATATGTGTTAAAGGTTGAATGATGTAGTTAGGCTCTCTGACGCTACACTTCAGAGTTAGACACCTTTAGAATAGTACCTCAGGGTTTAGAGTTGAAATTAGGGTGTGTTAAGAGGTCTGGTTATGTTGAATTTTAACACGTTAGTGTTTTGATTGTAGGAGGAAGTGTGGAACACGTAGACAGAAACACATTCGTGTTTGGTGTTCTTTTACAACACATGTCAGAGAGCACGGGGAGAGATAATTAAAATAGTCATGAATGAAATAAGAATGTGAAGAGAAGTATAATTATACATGTTACTTGCCATTTCATTGTGTAACATTTCATTAAACTAGTTTTCCTTCCAGATCTCTGGAAGGAACCAGAATTGAATAAAAGCTCCTATTTAGATGCAGTACAGATGAAAAAAAAGTGTGTATCCTGGGAGCTGCTATTGTAGAAAAAAAACAAATTTCTTTCTTTTAAATTTCTAGTTTCTAGCGAAAAATATTTGTAAAAGCTTGGCCTCGCGTTAGATTCTAGAGCTAAAAGTTTTCAACAAGGTCGTTTTAGACCTCAGTTTCAAACTAATTAACTCTGGCGGGAAGTATGTAAGGATCTTAAGTTTTACTAACGTTTATTTTATTTTAAATCTTTACTATCACTTCTTATTTTCTACTTCCGGGCAGAATTATAAGCGTTAAGGTTTTTATGCAAAGTTTGTCTGGCGAACGCCAAGTATTTAAGTTGTGGCTTTTTGCCAAGCAAGAGAGAGGAAGCAGAGAGTCGAAGCAGGCCGCTTACCTTAAGAAGTTACGCAGTTGCTTGTTGCCTTCCAGGCCAGAGGTTTTAATCCTCTTGATAAATTTAAACGTATTGTAGTGTTCACAGTTCTCTTTACTACATACGCTTTCTGTTATATAAGGCCAATCTTCCACGTTTATTATTCTAAAGTTAAATTAGAGTTTAATTTTATTTTTATACTTTTACGTTAGACCCCAAGTAGCGGGTCAGTGTATTCCGAAGTACGGAAGTTATTGTATACAGAGAAAAATAAAGGGTTTTGTATACCCTTCGTCTGTATCCTGTCTACTTACCACAATTAGTGAACATAGCTTTAGTAAGCTCTCTGTTCCGAGTCAGGTCCTTGTATGTTCCCGAAGAAGGTAAGAAGGAACATTGACCCTGATAGTAGAAGCAAGTAGAAAACATTTACAAACAACAAAATCCCATACTCCTTTCCCGAAAAAATAATTAGAAACTGCCAGAATAAATTTAAGTTCATTGCAAATATTCATTTCATTAAAATCGTTTCCATTTGGGTTAAAATTGGATATCTGCAGTTTTTACGCATTTAAAAAAACTCAGATGTAGTGATAAAAAACGAGATAAAACTAACTCTAAAATCAATACGTTCCAACCGGAATAAGCATATTTGTGAGAAAAGATTATAGCAGCTAAATTTCAGAGCTTATTCCTGCTGCAAAGCATTATGCGATAAGTTTCGAGACTGGATATAATCCGATGTACAGCAATTAGTGATGTTCCTGGCATTAAGCGGTTACCTTATGCAGAAAATTTTGTCCGATATTATAGCCGGAGATTTATTTCTGAAGAATGGAAAGTGGCAATGGAAAAGGGATGGATATTAAAGCTTAATGCATAGTCGATGAGAAACCTCGTGCTTCCGTATCACTAAATTCATTTACATTAGGGAAGAACAGTAAATTTTAGCAATAAAAATGATTCATTAATAAGGTAGAAAACGTAAGCATGTCTGTATCTGCACCTTACGTGCGATGATAAACTTATGTTTACAATATAAGCATTTAAACATACTTATCTTTTATTATTAAGGTTTCGATCTCAGTTTTTAAATGGCATGGTTAAATCTTGAAAGATAATACTTTATTTTCAACGCATGTTTCTGTATCACAGTAATTTCAATTATACCGTGTTTCTAATCTTTGAATTAGTTAAGCAATACTACATTTTACAATACTTTTATATGTAAGAATCTCAAAGTAAATTCTGATTTAAAAATATCAGATCATAAATTAGGATTGCTGAACCCTTCTTTTTCTTACTAATTCCTCTGATTTGAATCAGATCAGATACATATGTTCATTCGCCTTCATAACTTCTAACACGAAATTAGGTCTCTTCAGCAGATTTTCATGCACCAAGGTAACACCGCTGATCAGATGTTGCGCAGTAGCTTCATGGGTTTTACATTTGGCGCAAGTGAAAAATCTTTTAGTACCACGGGAATATCCGTGGGTCCTTAAATGTCCTGAAGCTAACCGAGCCAGAGCCGTTTGATCCTTCCTGTCACCCTTGAAACCAATAGCATTACCAGGACCAATACTACAATACCATAAGTATGTCTCTGTAGCTGTCTGTAGAACACCTAAGTATAATCACCAAAATATTAAAATGCTCTACTCCAAAAGTAAAGTGTAAAATACATAAATTCTGTATTCTTATTTAATATTTAAGGACTTAATCAGCCTACTGGTGGCCAAATGGTGAAATGCTGAACACTGATATTTCGACCGAAACTTCTGATCTTTTGATTGATAGTCAGAATTCCGTCGAATAAGTTGGCTACGTGGACGGTTTCTTGTTTCCTCCGAATGGTTAATTCGAATGCGATCCAGTTTCCCTTGAATGAGACTATCACGAAGGTTTCTCTGCGCTTAAGCAGATAGTTCTTGGTGGCTCCGTTTCCCTAAGTAACCCAAAAGTATTTTATTAGACCATTTAAATAAGACAAAGAAGACATAAATATATATCTTTGGGAAACATGCCATTGGAGACTTTCTACGCAAAACTGCCTTATATTTACGTTAGACACAAGAGATGCTAACGAAATCTCATCCTGGCATATTCAAGATATTAAAAAATATTCGGCTCGGTATTTATCGGATTTATTCACTGGCCAGCAAAACAGTGTTATCATTGAGTTTTGATTTAGCAGTTGCATTCAAATAAAATCAATTACTTAAACATATTAGCTCAGAGCTTTGAATGAATAGAAGATCATTATCTGCTACTTGAAGCTTGTCAGGCTTATACATAGACGACATCAGTAAAACAAAGTTTATTGCTATGAAAGTGCCCAAACTTTTGTTTTTTGCATATATGCTGCGTTTTTGTTCTTTTTTGCACAAATGTATTTATTTATTTACATAAAACTTTATACAGTATCTGTATTATCTTTTCTGCATAAACATCTCTAACCGATACGAAAATACAGCATTTTCTAATTTGGTAACTTGCTTCAGATTAGAGTCTAATATCTCACAATCGTTCACTATAAAATAAAACTTTAAAAAAATTCCATGAAGAAACTTAACACAAATTCAAAACACCAATTGGTTGTGCTCCAGTTATGCAAAATAGAAATATCGTTAATTAATTAGAATGAAGCTCTGAATCTTCCTAATACACTTGAACTAAACAAAAAAGCAGTAGAAACTAAAAGAAAAGGTAATTAATAACGTAAATAGGAGATTTAAAACATAAATTTCCATATGACCTAGCGGTTGCATTTCCGAATGCAAACTGGCAACCAAAATTAGCGTAAAAAGCACTCCCGCAGTCGTACCACAATGAATTGAAAAATAGCATGCCGTCAGTTCGCAAGCAACGATAGTTCCGTGTAATCTGAGATAGCCAAAGCATAAAGCATGAGTTGAAGACACAGTTTGCATGATGAAGTCCGTTGGAGGACTGTCGGGATTTTGCAAGCTGATGCAAGACAATCCACTGTGGCGAAAGAGCTGAATGTGCATCGTAGTGTCATCAATAATCTATGCAGTCGTTACCAAAGGCATCAAAACCCCTGTAGAAGACGTGAGTCTGGAGGCCGGAGGATTACCACAATGGCAGACGATTGCTTCCTGTTGATATGTGCAAAAGGCTATATATTACTAACCGCGTGGCAGCGGGCCTCGCATTTCTTTGCTGCTGTATGACGACCCATATCCCGCCAAACAAGTATGTCGCGTCGACAGCATGAAGGTGGACTGTACACATGACGACTTGTGTGGTTTGTGTTCCTTTGTCCCCATCGCCTATCAGAGCGTGGTTGAACTGCGCCCGTGAACATCGCAGCTGGACATCAGAGCAATGAGGCTACGGACTCTTAACGGATGCGCATCGATTTAGCATCCAGAACGATTCCTGAAGGCAATAATATGATGAGAGCCACGGAAAAGTTATCAGGTGCCAAACATCGTCGAAAGAAATCATTACGGAAGAAGAGGCTTACTTGTATGGGTTGGGATAACAATGAACGGCCGCACTAAACTCTGCGTGATTCCTGGTGGTTCCAACTAGTTCCGTCAAAAACCCAACGAATTTCTACGTACTCTACGTAGAAACTCTACGTCACTCTACGTCAAAAACGTACTCTACGTCAAAAACCCAACGAATTTCTACGTACTCTTGTGTGCGTCTTTTTAACGCTGCAATGGTTACGACGCGATATTTATGGAATAAATACCGTCGCATAGAGCTCCAGTGGTACGGGGTTATCTGGAAAGTAAAAAACCAATCCACATCTGCAGTGCCTGCTAGATGATCGCCGTACTGCATATGCGGGAGATGTTGAAACGATGGATGCAATGTGCCGCCAATCACCCTTCACTAGCTTCGACATTCATTACTACAGGAATGGGAGCTACTGCCACAGCAAGCGATCAACGACACTAATGCCAGCTTGTCTCTCCGTTGTCAACCATGCCATGCATTTCAGCTAGAGGGTATCATACCCGTTATTAGCGTAATGCTTCTAATGTACGTTCTAACGATCCGTTTGGTCTTTCGAGATATAATAGCATAATATATGTGTCTTTGGATATGTTCGCTTTATTATTTCCTGCACGGCAAATTAATTAATACCACACCAGGCTCTTGGATCAAGTTCACGCATACCCATTGAATAGTTTTTGTTTTGTTTCCTGTTTTGCCTTTGTTGTCATTTTTTCAACAAAAGTGTATTTTTTAAATAAATGCATTATAAAAGCAATCAGATATTTTATTAAAAATAAAATATAAAAATTTAAATTATTTCATACCTTGGTTTTATTTAACTCACAGTTTGCTAATAAATGAAAATGTGATTAAACCTGAAAGGTAAAGATCTGACTGCATACTGACTGCCAGCACCTTGAGAATCCTCTAGCGAAAGAGCATATGTGAAAAAGTTAAAGGACTTAGATTTATGCAATGGCAGCATTTCCCAAAGATTGCTTCCAGGTTATTTCAATTCTTTTTGTCCCGTTAGTATGAGTATGACCATTTATTTTAACAAAACAGAATATTTTATGTTAAAGAAAAATAATGCTTCCTTTCCAAGGTGTAAAATAACTACCAAGAACTTGTTTACAGGAACAAAATACGTCTAAACTACGGGTTTTTAGGAGCCATTTGAAGCCTGCCTTAAATCTAATATATGAGACAGAAGATGTGATTTGAATAAATTGCCTATCTTTGAATCTCTGTCTATTGAAATGAACTCTTTACAGTTAGGTCAGTTAATTAAGTTTTCCAGGTAAAGTATCATGCAACAGCAAAACCTCAGTTACATTTACTTGAGTTTCCAGTCTTCACTCAGAATTATTACTTAGAGCATCATATGAGTCTCACACTATTCAATACAGTACGATTCTGAGGCAGAAAGTGTTTTTCTTTTGTTCTTAGTATTTTTGTGCCTATTTCAAACTCATTTTATGTGTTTCTACAGAAATTTTGATTATCAAGTTATAGCTTCTTGGCTGATTCTTAGCATATGCTCTTACAGTTTATGGACTACAAAACGTTGCACAAGTAAACTCATTCAATTGTTTATTAACTGGCGATTTTAAAAGGTGTCACCCATTAAAATCAGAAGTTTATAGACATGATTTGGAATACGTTATAGAGAGTAAATGATGTTTTCAGGCATTCTACATAAAGAATTATTTTTATTTAAATGCTTACAAGATCCAAAATGTTGAAAATAGGCAGGAGGGTCAAAGTAAAATTTTTTTCATTGCATAACATAAAAAACTAATTTAATACCTACAAAAATTAAGCGCTATAGAGGAATGAAATAAGCGAATAATGAAAATGAAGTTTGAATCGAGAACAGACATCATCCGAGTCTAACAGATATGTAACTGACGAAAATAACAATCAAGCAGAAGTGCATCTTAGAAAACCTACGTAATACAATTATTGATGAAATAAATTAGAAATGCATTTACTCCCACCCATTTCAACGTCCTGTCACCCCACTCGCCCTTTAAAAAGGAAAGTATGTAAGACATTCTCTCTCTCTCCTTTCCTGGTGTAACTGAAAGCATATCTGAACGCGAAGTCAGGAGGACTGATATTCGAATCCCGGCAAGGGCAGTGCACATTTTCACGTCTCCTGTAGCGGTACACCTAAGGATTATACAAGTTCTAAAGCTTATCTGAAAATGTCAACAAAGCTGAAGCGACCAATGTATTCTGTTACGTATGTACTTTATGCATTGAACACTGTTTTACAAATGAATGCGCCATATCCGGGTGTTTTATTTGTGTTTTTTTACTTTCAGCTTAAAACTTCTACTTAACACGTATCTTTTTTTATCGCTTTATGATCCCAGTTTTAGTTATTTGAGGTTGCTAGGTTAACGACGTATGAAAACTATATATCTTTTTAGTTTCTAATTTGTGCCCTATATTTCAATGTAGAAATTATTAAAAATATAGAGAACGTATGCAGGCTTCAGTCGAATTTATCCCTAAAATATCCGAGAAGAAACATAATTCGATTTCGTGCCAAAACATATCAAAAGTTTATTTATTTATTTATTATTAATTAACTGAATTTTGCAACACATAAAATAAAATATGTGCCAATCAAAGTAAATTTATGGAAAGCATTTTCTTTTTTCTTTTTGGTGGACTCTGCTCTGCCGTTAATATACAAGTTAATAATTCAGCTGTGGAAAATTGAACCAATATAAATATTGATGACAAGTTTATTCACTTCTTTAATCTATTAGCAAGCCTTCAAACGATTTCTAATTACTGAAGTTTCTTTACGAAAATACCTTATAAAAATCAAATATAAATATTCTGGATTTTGATTATATTATATCTTAAAAGTAAACTCATATTTTTCTCTCTTTTTCTTAATGAAGGCTTATAATAATGAAAGTCTTATAAATTCATCTTTCTACGGCATAAATTATTCTAAAATTACCCATGCGTAGAATCGTAATGCTGCAATATTCAACATTAATAGTACAGAAAGAGTTTCGGATAGGGGACAGTTCTTGACATTAAGGAAAATGAATCACCTGCGGGACGCTAATGCCTTTAAAGATACATTAACCTTTGCTGGGAAGACAAGCATTTGCAGTTAATCACAGTTAATGTTTCGTAGCGCTTTATGTTAATACAATGTTTTATCCATGCATTGTTAATTTATCACTCTTCAGTATTAACTACTTGTGTTCTTTTTACTCAATCTCTTTTACTTATGCATCATTTATGTCCTGAATTATGTATTTATAATCATAAATATCTCTAACGAGAGCTGTAGTTTTATTAGATCGAATGAAACAGCACATCCCAAACTTTACATTTCCTTCTATGTTTAGCTAGGTACTGTGGTTGGTATTCGGGCAATTATACATCATATTTTTTCATAACAGAATCTGTGTTTCAAGAAATAATCTTTAGTGAAATACACGTAACCAAATTAAATCGTAGCCAAATAGTAGGAAACGTAGCCAAATTAAAATGAGGAATCAAAAGGACTATTGGTATATTAAAATTAGTAGTTTTTTCATATTTTATATCTCTCTCACACACACATTTATACGTATTTAATTCATCGTAATAATAGTCAAACACAAAGAATGCTGCATTACAATAAAAATGAGAGTTCTGTATTGTGTGTTAATCCTCTTTATCACTCAAACGTTTTATTCTGCAAAGCGAAAAAAAAAGACCGAAAGAAAGTAATATAAAACTAAATCAATACCAAGCTCAATTAGCACTCCTTGTCTGCGAAGACTTACTATCGAATAGATGAGAACTAGTTAAGCCAACATATATCCGCCCGAAAAAAGATAATCTTTTAAGGCAATTTATTTCCACAGTAAGGAGTAGCAAAATCTAGCCATTAAAAAGTCAGGGATATAATAACGACAAATAAATGGGTGGAATATAAATCATGTTAATGAAAATATTTATTAACAAAACTAGAAAAGAAATTTATATTTTCCGTTTATGTAAAAATACTATGAGAATATTTATTAGAAGAAAGGGAAGTAAGAATGCTGATGTACAAGAGAAGAGCCTTAGATTTTCTCCTTGAATTTATCAAATACGTGCCATTAATTATAATAGAATACATTATTATCATTGATCCGTAGAAATATTACTGTTAGCTGAAAACTAGAAAGTGAGAATTGCGCAATAATTGAAAAGCAAGTTTTAAAGAATGATACGAGTCTAATTTAGATGAATTCATTGAGCCTTCTTAAATTTGTTTTTGGAGGTATTTTTGACACATAATTTTATCAGATTTGAAATTCTTTAGAATTTCGCAAAAATTTAAAAAAAATTAAAAACTGCATTGATCAATAAATTTTTAGCATTTTATGTGTGGAAGCTTTCAAAATATCGGATATTTTTCAAATTCCTTCTGTTAGCTCACACTCTCCCTATATCTTGTTCAAATTTTTAATATTAATTACATACTTTTTATTCATCCACTGAAGTTCAAATACATTTTTTTTAATTTTTAGTGGATGACACTTCATGTTAATACCGTTTTTTCACATATTAAAGTCAATTCCTACCTATTTGTTCTTGTTTATCGGACTAAAGATATGCTGTTTTTTTTTAAATATATTATAAGACTTATAATGACCGTTTATTAGGAATTCTCATGTGCTGTAAAAAATTAATTTTATAACAACTTATAAATAATAGTACATGACTGTGATAAATAGGATTGTAATATTTAACAAAAATAAGTGGCAACAGTAAGACAGAGTTCTAAAGATTTTTAAAGCGTATGACACTGTAGTTTTAGATGTTGAATTGTAGTTTTATAGAGTTTTAGAAGAATTGTAGTTTTATATAGTTGGATGAAGCGGACGTAATGTTCCATTATGTAGCGAAAATTCTCCCCATATTTGTATGTTAACGTGATAATAATATATGTTTAAAATGTAACCCTTTAAAATGTCCCTTGCTTCACAAACGGAAAATGAGAAAAGAAAGTGAAAAGAAACTGCAACACAACGCCAGCGACGATTAGAGAAAGAAACACATAAGCGTTTAAATTAATAAAGGTATTATTAAAGAATCCTTAAACATAAGCTTTTAAATTAATATATAATACTAATTGAAGAATTGGATTGTTTGAATCTCACTGGAAAGGTTCCTTGCAATAATGAAGCATTACAAGAGATGGATAAAATGAGAAATTATAGACCACCATCAGCTTCATAAATTAGAAAAAAACAATGTTAATAATGTTAATAAAAAGTAACTAAAATAATAATTTTCTTTGTTCACCTAAGTAGGAATTGACTTTAACAAAATTATACTGCTTGGTAAATCTGAGCTTAAAACTTTCATTACCTTTTCGAAAATTATCTAATATTGGTGGTAGCAGAAATTTAACTAAACATATAGTTGTTGGTTTGCCCTGTTTTAGAAATGTGTACGTTCATAAATAATAAGATTAAAATATTTTCAATGCACAGCTATCACTTGTTTTTTAAAAAATTCATCCTTTTGATAGAATACTGCAATACAAATTCTCTTGCTTACTATTCAAATCTTCATTACGATTGCTCAGATCTGATAAGTTCTAGAAAGACAGCATGTCGGTAGTGAGGTCATAAGTTTTCTAGATCTCCGAAGGGAGGTAGAGGTAGGCGTGGAAGAAGTATCAGTTCGTCTCGAGTTGGCCATTAGGGGGGGTGGGGTAATGCTTCTATCCACTAACGATCTTGGGCACCCAAAGGCTGTTGTGAGCATCCACACTAAGTACTCAGTACAATATTGCTTGGTACAGTATTACTTTGCTACAATATTATTTCTTACAGTGATCAAGTTAATTCTTTCTTTTTTTTTTTTTTTTTTCAGTAATACATAAAATTTAGTCCTACAACAATATAGTCTTAACTGCAATCCTAAATATAGTTCCGAATACTGTCCTCATACCAATAATTTTAATAAATAATACAATCTTATTATAATTAATAATAAGTAAAATCAAATGAAGTAATAAATACAGTCCTAAAATCATATTTCATGTAAGAAATATTGTAGCAGGAAAATTCAGAAGAGTACAATCGCCAAAAATTTGAGTTTAAAGTATTTCCTAAATTTCAGTATTTATGCGCAAATCACAGACAAGAATGCATAAAATAGCCGATGATATTTATGAATATATTTTTTGTATAAAATTTACCCTTTCTTTTGTGACCGAATGTTAACGTATTTATAAGGAAGGTCTTCCAACACTGAATTTCTGAAAAATATACTTATAAATTTACACATCTAAAAATTTTTAACAGTAGAAGAATTATTTTTTAATATTTTATAGACAAGCAGTTAAAAAATTATAGAATCTTTAGAGTTAACTGTATAATTACCTCAAATTATAGAACTCCACAAATCTAATAGGATTAAGTCAGGTGATTTCGGTGACCACTTCACATTACCTCAATAACTAATGCTGTTGTACTAGACATTATTGGATAAGAAGATTATCACTCATTTCAGCTGATGAGGTGGAGACGCTGCCATAATGGAAACACACACACAAAAAAAGGTGGACTACTTTCAAGCACTATAGAAAACAGAAGCCGTGGTTTAAGAAGGCTTCAAATACCTTTGTCCTATCAAAGTTCTCACGTAGAACACATGTCCCATAAGATACGGCTTCCAAATTCAACATTAAACAGTGAGAGACCCCAGCACATAATGACTCAACTTATGTTCTTGCCATGAGCCTGCAAATGACCAACAAATACGAGTTGTGTCGATTTAACACTTCCAAGCAACTGAATTTCGCTTTGTTCGTCCACACAATATTAGCCAAGAAATTCGATTATATGTACAACGTGTTCATCTTGAGGTTACGGCAATCCTACCATCTTTGTTATTCTTTTGGCTACAATCCTTAAGAGTTGCACTGCACATAAGAACTTGCAATTCATTCAAAATTTACAATACACGTTCAAATGTAAGGCTACACGTCAGACATTTCTCGTACTGTGTTGAGGGCAAGGCCCAAACGTCTAATGCTGCACACACTCACCTGCAAGTTCGCAAATCACATTGGATAATAACATCAACAATAAGGCAAAATAATTAGGGAAACATAATGCATACTGACGTGCTGCCTTTCTGACCAACAAACATATTGCCTGTACATAAGAACCACCTTTCAGTATTTGCTCAACTAGCTGTGTTTAGACTCGAAGATTTAAAAAGAGGCCCTTTATAAAGAATTATCATGTTTCCCCAGGCTTGTTGTCGTGATTTACTCGTGTTCGGCTAGCAATCAGAAGATCCATAGTACCATTGGACAGAGTTAAGTTATATTATTATTTTTTTGCAAAACAAACCTAATGTATCTGAACCTTCAGTTCTAAACTTTCAGTTAGGTATGATGTAACATTTCCGTTTACAAACTCCAATCCGTATATCATTATTTTTGAGACTAATTTTGTTTAAAAATTTAATGCTTGCAATTTCATAAGTGACACATTAATGCCTGTGATCCAGTACTAAGCCTTTCAAATTTCGGAGATTCCATTCAAGTTATTGATGTACTACATACTGCGTCATTTCTGGACGCAGACGCAGTATTTACATTGACTACTATTTACTGTTGTAGTTTATTCGTTATCTCTCACAGTTTTTGCAACAGAAACGGTAATTTTTAAAATTCATCTATTGAGAAGCTACAGTCATTCTTGTATGATACAGTAAAGCCAATTTACTGTAGGTACACCTATCGTCCACAACTGCAGTTTTCTGCGTTCAAACGTTATTTTGGTATTTACGAATTCTGTTATGCACCGTGCATATTGTTACGCAATGTCCAGGCGCGGTGGGATAGCTTCCCCGCAAAGCAGATTTAGGGTTACCATAAAATTGCAAAAGAAGGCAGTTGCCACATTTGTCGAGAAAATCGCCCATTTGGCGACAAAATTGGCGATATGCCATGGACGGATGGAGAACCTTCTGGAACGAATTCTTACCGGTTTACCCAGAATGTTCTCGAACACAAGCCAAAAACTATATAAACCCTGCTAGTACGGGGAGAGTAAGTGCGAGATAGTTAGTCTCGAGTTAGTCCGTGCGGAGTCGATCGAGTTGACAGCCGGGCAGCGAGTGCCGACTTAGTCGTCGAGTGCATCGAAACAGTTTCTTAGTGTATCGCGGTTTGTGCATCGTCAAGAGAGTGTGTTGAACTCAGGGAACGACTGAACCGAAGAGTCGGGAACTGTGCTCTATGTGTTGTCGAGTGCATTGCGAGTTGTAGCGTGGAGAGTCTCGATAGTAAGTGGAGTTCCGATAACGACCAAGCAGAGTCGAGAATTGTACTCTGGTGCTTTGCAGTGAAGCTGTCTCCACAGTTATAGCCTGATAACCTGAAAGCTGTGTCGCTGATTGTTCCAGCGATTGTATAGCAGATCTTCGACAACTGTAAAAAGTGACTTTGGAGCTGTCCTGATTAATATTGGCTAAATAAAGTGTGTTTCGATACTTCATCAAGTGTCGTCGTTATTCCCTCCAAATCTACGAACCCCGTACGAACGTGAAGGAAGAAAATAACATAACAATATGCATTGTACCACGAAAGAAAATTTCTCATGTCGTCCTTAAAAACTTAAAAGTAAAGATTTTCATTCTATCTCATTTGCATATTTATTTTTTATTCTGATTATAAATATTTATTTGAGAGTATCGCGTTTAAAAAATTTCCCTTCAACGTTCAGATTGTGACAAGTAAATGTCGTTAAGAAAGTCCTATTAGTTTCGCATCTCATACAAAATATGCAGCCTGATCCTCCCTTCCTCCCTTGGGAATATGTATATCATTTGAATCTAATCTTTCGCTTTGTCTCAACAAGTATAAATCAATAAAAGCATGGGAAAATTTCACTAAATTTCTCTTACATAAGAATGAAATTTGCAAATATGAAATTTCATTAGATCAGAAGGGTTTGAACGCAAGTTGTGTACTGAACTCGCATTGTGCAACGGGACGTGAATTCCGAAAATTAAACAGGTTTGGTATTCGTCCATTCTTATATAGATACTAAATTCTATCTGTATAAAGAATGGGCGAATGCTATTTCTGATAAGACAAGAGGAAAAATTTAGACAAACCTGATACGACTACAGCTCATAACCTGAGGATTTTTTTCATATCGGATATTATATAAATTTGACTCTTAACCTAATTTAACTGAAAAAAAGTAAATTATGTAAAATTTATTTTAAAACGACTATGTTAATGCAACGAAACGAAACTTTTTCAATGCTTCGTATTTAATATAACTTACAGATTCGTCGTTAAAAACATTGACATTCTGTTGTCAAGTGTCGCTATTAAAAATTTTTATACCTGAATTGGAAGAGAAAACACACCGATGAAAAATTTAAAATTATGAATTACATAGTGGCAAATGTCGTAGTTGCGAGCTATGGTGCAAAACGCAGAGAAAAAGAACAGAAACACATTATTGGGACAGAAAACATCTTATTAAAAGGTTGTACTATAATAGTTGTTTGAAATTACGACGAGAAGTCGTCAGGCAGGCCTGACAGCAGCACTGCATGAAATTCGTTACGTTCTAGAAGATTTCTCCCGAGAGTCTTGCGGTAGAAAGCGCTGAAGAGAAGGTAGCGTGAACAGCGATACTGCTGAAAGTCGTCATTTGCATTGCGATCCGTTTCCCGAGGTAGGTGAGGTGACGGAGGACGGAGACGCCTGATGTACAACATAGGTAAACAAGCATGTGTCCCGCGTCCTCCCGGCGTTGAATCGAGAGTTTATCACTTTCTAAAGAAAATTAATACATTGACATACAAGGGCACTTCTGACATATTCATTGTACTTTGCTAATCTCCTTTGGACAGCAGTGGATAGGACGTGGTGGCCTAGTTCCTTGACCTGCCACTAGACCTATCACGCATGGACTTCTTCTGAGGTCACATGAAAAATTTCGTGTTGCTGTTTCTGTTCTTTTTCTCCGCTTCTTAGCACCATAGCTCGCAACTACAGCATTTGCGATCCTGCATTCCTGTGTGATTTCGAGTTATAACTACACTTCCTGCAAGCTTGTCGGTCTGGTAGCGAATCACTCTATATAAGAAGTTCAGAGACTGTGTGGAGGGAGGCAGAAATTCTTTGAAAACCGAAAAGGATTTTTGATGACTCAGCAGGAGTAGGTGTTGAATATTGTCATATTTCGTGTTACGTCTCTGAATTTTATTTGGCAGTAATTTCTTTCATTCATCGCACCATTTGGATTTTAAATCGGGTTTTCCAACCAAACACGTATGGTTTTCTGTACTTATCTGCAGCTAAAATTATAGAGTAATGGAACTGAAAAACATCATCATTTTATCGAGTCTGCTCTGAATCCTAAGTTAACTAGTGTGCCATGACAAAGCGACGAGTTACTGCACTCTTGTTCTTGGAAGCAACAATGGCCACTGAACTCTATTAAGATAATATCTGGAAATTTATTAGCCTATTGTAAGAGAAGGAACCTTACTACTGGATAAAGCAAAAATTGATGCGAAATATCATATTACAAATTACACTATAAAGAAGTTGGAGGAGGTTTGGGGCACCAGAATCATGTCTTAAGTCTTCTCCTAATGAATCTCCAGCTCTTATCAGGCTAGGTTGCTTTTGTGGTTGCTTTTACAAGTAAAACAAAGCGTGTTCATAAATAGTACTCATTATTTGCGAAAGTTGAAAATGAGCATATATAAGACTAAGGAAGAATACAGTACAAGAAAAAAATTCTATACCATAGCTAGGAACGTGTAAAACTTGTAAATAACTGCATTTAACTAGATATACGCCTTTTCCAATATATGATGTTCCCAAAGACTGTTTCATAAAATATGTGTATTAAATATTTCTGCAAAGTATACACTTTAAAATTAACCTTTGGTATGTAAAACGTATTTTAATTAAAAATATAGGCATTTTAAGTTCTTTATGGATCAATTTCGCTAATACTTTGAATTTTACATTTAAATTATTAAATATCCAAATATTGATTACATTTCCTAACCAATTCTAAAATATTCGTTTGTTCATTTATAGCAATTATTTCTCTTCCATTTATTCACTTCATAAAGCTGAAGTTGGAAACTCAATAAAAGAAAAGTTAGGCTTGTTTCTCAGTTACTATTTGATCTAGTAATTAGCCGTGGGGCATTCTTGCTGCGTTGAAGGAGTTGCCTTTGGGATAAGTAGAACTTACGGTTGGCCTGGCTGTGGTAGGGAGAAATTCGAACTGACAGTTTTTTATAGACATTTCTCTGAAGAGTCAGTTTCAAAAAATTTACCTCTCCTGTAATTCATTTTATTTACTAGTGCCTTCACACAAAAATATGTAAATCTTACATTTTTGTCTGAAAGCATTTTGCAAAATTTATTCATTTTCAGATGGTACACTTTCTATTAGTTCATGCTTAAAGCTCTGAAATTTATTTTCTCTCTAGAATGATTATTTTTGTTATTTCCTTCATTCAGCTCAGAGAAAATTGAAGGAAAGTAACAAAACGCATATTTCACTAGCCACCTATAAAATAAAATTTTATATCTTTACTTTATGAATGCCGATAAAAGTGCACTATGTTAAAAATATTTCACTTTTACTTTTTGCCATGAAAATATCGATTGCTGTCAATTTGTTTTCCCAGGTTTTTAGAACAGAAAAGAATAGGCTATTATCAAACATATTGCGGTTTGTAATAAAAACACAATTTTCCACCAATTACTTGGTTATGTTATTTTTAATAAAACACTTCTAGCTCTACACACGTAGATGCATACAGTAGAGCGTAAAGCAAAAGAAGTAAATAAGGCGGCTCTAAAAGTAGCTGATATAAAATAAAGTCTAGCCATACTAGTAACGAGAGGAATATCTTTCAAATATTTGACTCGGATGACATATGAGGGTTGATTACATTGTATAATAAACATCAGTGGCATCTGCTGCTATAAATAACTGGATTAAAACAAGTACAACTTTTATTTACTTATGTTATACTATAAGGCATTTTCTCCCTCCTTCCAGCATGCCTTCGTTGTGTAAAGCTTAGCACACTCGACGCACACTCGCGTCCAAGTTCAAGACGTTCGAGTCCCAGTGAGGACATTGCTCATATTTCATGTTTTCTGCCTCAAAATAACCTAATGACACTATAATACTTTTTGCTGTCTCGCAAATGTACTATTATACTTTTTAATAACGAAATAAATATTATTATACATTTTATTGTCACGCAAATGTAGTTATTCTTTAAATTTTCATTAATTAGTGGTAATACAGTAACATAATATTGACATGCATTATTTTTATAACGTATGACTAAATTCTAAATATAGTCTGCAACTTCAAATAACTGTAAACATTCTTCTGCACTTATTGCGTTATCAGAGCTGCATTCACACTTACTTTTGTCATACCGAATGTTACTATGTAATATAATGGAAAGCATGTAAATCACATCCGTTACGATGTACTATATTGGAAACGTTCAATAAAATCAGCAATTGTTATCCCATATTTAAAAGTAAACATTCATGTGCACATATTGCACGAATTTTTTAAGCCATAAATTTGATGACTTATTTATCCTCTGAAAACTTGTATTGTCTTGAACTATAAAAATATGTAAAAAAAGCAAATAAAAGTATCGGTAATTAAATACATTTTGCAATAAATATGGAAATTCTCCGCTGTTTTCTTTAAAATGGGCCTTAAACATGGGCATCCAGCAACAGTTTTATAACAATAATTTCAAAAGACGTTAACAAAAACCAGTTTTACGTTTACGTCATCACAAAAGCAAAGTCACATGCGCATAACACAAAAGGCATTTTTCGTATAGATAACACAAAAATTCCGAATCCATAAATATTTTATGGGAGGTTAACAGCTTTAACTTTTCTTTGTATTCCTTCCTTATAATCAAGACGCAAACCTTACTTGAATACGCACATTACACCTAAATATATTATTTGATTTGTCTTCTTCTTTAAGACTTTGTCTTAAGCATATGTTTACTGAGATATCAAGCCTTTCTTTAAATTACAATGCTTAGTCATGAATGTAATGCAAATGTGGGAGTTCGAGCAATATTCCTTACCAATACAGTCACTTAAAAAGCAATTTGAATTTAAAAAGCAATTTGAGCAAATCGATGCACATATAATCGCAATGGTCCTTGAATTCGAAGCAAAACAATTTTATACTTTCACTATCATTTTTCGAGACCGTCATATTAAGTTCAGAGAAGCGTTTTATTTTTGTATATTTGAATTGCAGTCAGTAGAAAATTCAGATAAAGATCCTTAAGTTTTCCCCACTTCGAAAATCGATGCGAAGAAGTATTTGCGACTTTTCTAAACAACTCTGCAATTTTCTGGCATCAATCATGACGTCATTTCCGCCTGTCGTAACAAAGGAACCGATGCAATGGACCGGAAACGCAACGCGAATCGCTATTTATCCAGCTCCACAATCCCTCAACTATGTGCATCTCTCCGTTCGTTTGGACCGCGGCGGGAAAAATGCGTTGGAATAAAATTAATGACATTATTTGGCAATACGAACCATTCCAAACAGAGCTTTGTTTTGCATGAAATATGTCTCTTTTTATGAACATAGACTTGTCACATAAGCCTGACTAAACACATGGAAGTGATGAATTTTTCAGACACCGAACAATAGCTGCATTGTTTGCATAGCAATACAAGAGTAAAATAGAATTTAGAAGTATCTTAAAAACGAAGAACTCAGTTTTTCATATTAATCCCCAACTGCAAGAGAAACCACTTTCAAAAATTAGCTGGTAAGTACCTAGCCATTTACTTAATTTACCAAAGATTTTAATGAAAAAAAAGCATTTTCTTTTGCATTTTCAAGAAACAGAAATGTAAAATTGTGAAGCACATCATTGTGAATGTCTGTTTATATGTTGTAATACGAGTAAAATAAATAATAAAACAATTCAATGAATAATTCACTTATTTACTTTCCGGATTTATAATTTATGCTCTGTTTCTCAATTACGCTGTGACAGCGGTATCGTAAAGGCAAACATAAACGCAAAATCTTGAAAATAGATTGATGTCTGCCCCAAATTTGGATAAAAAGCGTTGTTACCATATTTATCTTTTTAAAAACATTCGTTTTCCCTTTAAATTTGTATTTTATACATTAACATCACTCATTTTCCCTCACAGTAGTAACGTACTGTTGAAAAATCGGCATTCTCTTTTCGTCTGCACAGTACTGAATAAGTAGAAAATATGAATTTAATTTTCAGTATGGTGTGGAGGGGGAAAGCCAGGTTACGCCTGCGTATAGAATGCGGTAGAAAACACTAGTGACAGTAAAATCTGACTTTATGAGGTATTTCTACCACCTTCTTGGCGTGCCTTCGTGGCGTAGTGGTTCTGAACCCTGAGCCGGTATTCCAGAGGTCCGTGGTTCGATCCCCGGCGAAGGCGTTTGCGCATTTTTCATCTTGCCTGCTTCCAAAAATATCCTAATGTCTCTATAGCTTGAGTGAGGAGATGCAGTAGTAGCGTATCAACAATCCTAATCACAGTTTTATAGATCCAAGCGCCTGCAAACGAAAGGTATGTTTATGTAATAAGTTATTCTGCTTGAATCTATTCTCATAATGCTGTAAAATTAACGTTGCCACCCACTAATCTGTAATACAAGTATCGTGTAATTTATCTAGTTCTTATATGAGTGTTTATCACTTACTTTAGAATTCTAAAATACCTTTCATGTTACTTACACGCATAGTGGGCCAAAAATACTTTCGAAAGGAAATCACTTAATAGCTATAGTTCATCTTAGTAAGTTGTCCGATTTCTTAAAGATATGTAGCACTATCCAAGCTCGAAGACAGAATATCTATTTCTAGCTAAAGCTTCCAAAGAAACGATGCACTTGCGTTTATTGCTCAGAGAATGTGGATTTTTCACGTTATAGATTACTTTCTAAATCTTATCAACAAAGCTCTAAATGTCATACAAGATCTTTTATCATACCATGTAGATCTAGTTGACTTAAATTCGAAATATAATAATTTGAGGAACCGCCAACTCGATCAAGCAAAGATATCCTAGTTGTGACAACCCAGAAAATATGTTTTTATTTAAGTTCGGTAACTTAGTAGATTTGCTACAAAATTTCCAATTTTATCCTGTGCTGAAATTAAAATAACTTAATTTTGTACTTTCTGGAAACTAAATGTGGAAACACTAGTCATTCATCAATTCGTAAAGCATATATTATCTAATGACTTCGTCTTACCTACAAATTTCTTCTGCATTATTAGGATACAGTTAATTTTCATCGTCCAGTTATCTTAATCATTTGATTCAAGTATTCCATACACTCATTATTTAAATTTAAACACAAACTAAATTCAGATTTTTTACTTCATTTAACAATTATATTTTTAGAATTAATTTAACTAATTTAAAGTTACAATTTAATTAATTTAAGAAAGATTCTTTTAGATCACTATTCAAAATGCAGATTCAAAGAATATGTGAAAGCCTCAAGAGCCAAAGGCCTCAAGAGCAAATCTAAATATTAAGCTTTTAAATCGCGAAGCGTGAAAAATCGACTGTGTCCTCGGCGGAAATTGAGCCATAGATCTTACAGTCGCTAGTCAGATGTGGTAACAGCTACGTTATACAGGTACGAACGGAAGAAATGTATAATTCTTTAACCATTTAAATGGAAACTGGCAAAGCGGATGAGATCTACTCGAAATCCAGCTGGCGTCAACCATGTTATAGTTTAAGAACCACCTTAGAGACTTGAGGTTTTCTGAGCACAGTTCATTATAATAATTAATAAATAAATAAAACTCTGGAAGCTTTCAGATTTTATATTACCTTTTTACTTTTTTGTACGAAGTAAAAAGGAAATATTGTTGTCGCGAAAAGTTTCAGGCAGCATATTTCAACGCAAATATCCATTTTGACAGGTATCCAATGCAATTTAACGATGTTTTTGCGTGACGTCTGTACGTAAGGACAGAATAAGACTCTTTTCCTCTAAAAAATTATAAAACTGCTTTAAAATGAATTCTGAAGAGAAGTTTTCGTGGTGTCTGTACGTACGTATGTATCTCGCATAACTCAAAAACGAGTAGCCTCAGAAAGTTGAAATTTTTTATATAGAACTGCTATGACATGTAGATGTGCACCTCGTACTTGGGTTGCAATCGGACGCAACAAACGTATATAAATATATTTATATATATATATATATCCACTCTGTTACCCGACTCAGTGAGCTCCGTTTCTTTACTCTTATATGTTTGTAAATTGCGAATTTTTTGCTTTAAATATGATTGAATTATGTTGTTCTTATCTTTCGGTTAAGGTTTTTATGCCTTTAGGAAATCTTCAATCAATATTTGTACAATTATCAACAATTTAAAAGCTATTTAGTGTGGTTAAGCCTAATTTTTAAATAACATGGCGGACATATTTGTTTACATTTGAAACAGCAGAATAGTAGATTTGTTGCCAATCTAGAGAGACTAAGCTTCGCAACTACTAAGATAACGTCATCATTTATTATTGCGAATTATTCATTTACCATGCTTAATCCTTTCTGGAATTTTTTCGAGGAAATAAGTGTTTAAGATTTACTTTGTAATTTTTAATATAGATATTTTGAATTTTTATGTCTTTTCGCCTTGTCGCGAAGTGAGAACTGAATTAATTGAATGAGAAATACTGAATCGTCTGTGAAATGTGAAAAACTGTTTTCTTTGGGGGGGGGATGTTGTTTTTGTTTTTTGTTTTTGTTTTGTTTGCTTAATTTCTTTTATACATCATTCTAGACATATTATAGTATTTGAACAGAACATGTGGCAACGATTAGATAATTCTTCAAATGATATAAATTTGTACATTCTGAGTTATAATATGAACGAAATATAACGCTGTTAAGTGAACCTAGAGCCAGAGTGTCGCTATGGTAAACAGATATAGTGACTGTTAAAGAGTGCATTTATTCTATTGTGGTTTATGCGCTATCGACGAAGTAGATTTAATTCAATCCAATATGTTTAAATGAAATGCAAGAAAAATGCGTATAATTTAATATTATTGCATACAGGGAAGTCATGTGGTGTACACATCAGATTTTTTTAAATTTACAGACACATATATGTTTCGAGAGCATTTGAGTTAACGACACATTGTGCTAAAAATATTTAAAAATTGCATATCTCTAGAAATTCTGATAGACCGTCTTGCGTACTGGAGATAAAAATGTTTTATTCCCTAGAGTACTGCCACTGCTGCCTGGAAATTTTTGAATTTTTTTATCAAAAATTCGCTAAAGGTTTATAAAATACGAAACATACAATAAAATAAATTTCAAATTCAGGCTTCCAGAGGCCCTTTTTCAAGTGTAGGACTATGTTATTCAATAGCTACCAGTGTTTTTTCATAATGCGAAAAACATACATACAATCATGTAGATTCTTCGTTATTCAATTTCTTTAAATATAACACAAGGTGGTGGCAATAATAGTGATTCAGACATTGAAAGTGGTTCAACGCAAAATTTCGTTTTGAGATTAATAGCCCCTCTGGGATAACGCCCATTTGCGCTAAGAAAAAGGCCATTACATTCTCGCCGATTATCGAAACATTAATCCAGTTGTTAAGTGAATGAGCTAACCACATAATCTGCGGAAGAAAGTCCGTAATTTGTTACATCATCATTAGCTACATAATTATTCTTATAAAATCTGCATGAAAATTAAATCAAATGTTTATGTTTCATATGCAGTTCAGATTTCTTAATAGAGATTGCTCGATAGCAAAAAATTCTCAGTCGTATTGATATGAAAGAATATAATATTCAGTTATCGACTTTATTTAACTTCACTAAAATTTCAAAAAGTTCACGCGCGGGTAAAATGCATGTAATTACTCAACTGCAAACACTACAGGAGTGCAGTTGCTATTAAATCAGATGTATTCCGATGACCTCAGAGATCACGTGACATATATTGCTAATGTAAATGAACAAGGACGTTCTTCCTCTTCTTCTCCTGCGTAATGTCATAACTGAATGCTGTTCATTACTGAACGTAAGTGCTACAACGTTTGTTGGCTACATTTTCATTCTATTGGAAAATCGGAACTGAGAGAAAAAATATAATAAATATTTAAATAACACATCAAGATTTTCATTCAGATTAACGTACATAATTTTTAAACCCTTAATACCGTTCACTATCACTATGACCAAATCTGCACTCTCTCGATTTATAACATATACCTGGCTTAAATCCAAAAATGTGTCAAATTGACAGATTCTTGACCTGGATTTGAATTTTGAATCTCCTCTTCTTTCCGTTTGAACTTTATAATAGTAAAACTGTATGCACATTTCATCAGGAAAAGCTAAAATATTAGTTAATTTTGAAAACATTCGTATGAAACCTGTTCAGACAGACTGACTTGTTGTTTGTCACTTTAAACATAAAATTACTTTGCTAAAACGGAATTTATATAACCTATTCTAAAACAAATATTTTTCAGTATCAACTAATCAAAATACTGTATTATAAAGAATAAAGAAATACTCCAAATTAGGGCTTCCAGATGCCCATATTCGGTGGAGGATTACGTTATTCAAATTTAATGGCTCTAGGTGCCAATGTTTTTTCACATTGCGAGAAACGTGCATACATTCACGCATATTCTTCATTATTTAATTTATTTAAATATAATGCAGGGCTGTAATATTTGGTAGCAACAATTTGAAAAGTGAATCAACGCAAAATGCCAAAACGAAATTAATAGCACTTCTGGGCTAACAAATGTTTTGGAATAAAAGTTTCTAGCAACAGTTTATTGCCTGAAGTGAGAAATATGATCTGCCTCTTGTAAACTTATTCGTGTTTCAAAATAGAGCACGTAAACAAGATGTGGATTGAAGGATATGTTTCTGCTCATTCCGAAGAGAAGTAAATATTCCTGCTCCATAATACAAAAATGTTATGAAATGCATGGTATTAAAATTTCTAAATTCAAAATAAACATTACAATCTAAAAGGGAAAAGCTATAATCATTATTGCGACATGGAAAGAAACTTCCGAACGAATACCCAAAAAATGTACGTACTATTTATAATGTTTATAAAGTTTAAATTACTGGTAACAAGAGAAAATCGTCCGACGCAGAAATCAATTGCATAGTTTTTAAATATATCTGTAGCAATAATAAATATTAAACCTAGATTTACAATTTAGAAAGCTAAAAAAGTCATGTTCACCAGTTTTTGCTGAGGCATGTGATTCAAAGCAGAACAATTTGTTGAACCCTAGATGAAAACCATTTAGCAGGAGATAAGCAGAAATACATTCTATCCGTTGGTGCAGGATGAGCTTACCTAAATGACTGTAACAAACGAGGTCTAATTATTACTGAAATGGAAGAGAAAAAGCAGGTGTAAACCTGCTTCCGTCAATACAAAGCCCTGTCCAGATAGATCTCAACGTGTGCAAACACACTTTGTAATATTATGAGGGATTTCGACGATTATGATCTATTAGACGAATATGAATAAGTCATTTACAAACGCAATTTTGGCTCACAAAGCCATCAGTTGATGAGCTCTGGTATACTTTTACACAATATAATTAAATTCTCTAAATCTCTAAATGCAGGACACTCGTCCAAGTGCTTAGCCGTTACGATTGACGACCAACTAAACACTTTTGAACTCTTGTTCCTAGATAATAACTTTTCGGCGCTGAAATTCCTCCTTCCTGATTGCACAAAGGAAATCAAAACTGAAATTTAAATTGGCAAACTGATTTATTGATTTTACTAAATGGATATTAACGACAAATACATTTTAGTAACCATCAACTTTCCTATTCTAGAAATCACTCAATTTTTTTTATCTCTTATAATTACTTAAACACAATTTATATTTATTTGTAGAGTTTTTAATCTGGAATATTATTATTCTTTGAGCATAATAAAGCAATATGCGGTGCTACATAACAAGGAAAAAATCGCTACCCTTCGACAGAAATTAGAAAAAAGTACCAGAAAAATATATAGCTTCACTTTTAGAGCAACGAGCGCATTTTCAGATTAAATGATAGCAGTTTAAAAAGCCAACTAGCAATGCAGAAACTGTTCAGAATTTTTATTTACCATGGTAAATAAAAATTATGAACAGTTTCTGCATTGCTGACTTGGATATGTAAAAAAACGCTTGCGCTCTCTCTCAAGTTAAAAACGGATGGACGGGCAGCACTGACCACATAATAACAGCGTATTTCAGGAGGAATGACTGTCAAACCATTATCTAAACTACAATAAAGATAATAACATCGCCACTAGCAGCTTTCTGTTTCTTAAACAATGAAAGGCATTGAATGACACTGAATTTGCTATCCGATATCGTGCCAATCATCTTATCGGCACAAGAAATGCCGACAGAGGGTTGTTAATTACGTTTCCCTGTGGTTCGTCTTTCTATTAACGTTTTACGGTTTTGATGGAAGATCATATACGGTTTGCAGAACGGCATTCTATTGCATGAGGCAATGGAATGCCGTTCTCTTGAAAGCCTTGCCAAGGTTAATGCTGGCTTGCATAATAGCGCAGACTGTGTGGTATTGAAGCTCATTCTCGAAGCATCACTAAATTAATCTGTGATATTTGGAGATTATTTGATGTGAAATATTATTTCTGACCAACTAATCTTTTTGTGTTCAAAATGGGCACAAAAGTGCTGATTATGTGGTGACTATTTTACAGGAATATTACTCCAAAAATTGCTCAGCTGAAATGTAAATGATTCAATGAGTGCTTAGCAGATACATTTTACACCTTGACATATTCCCCATTCTATCCATATACCATACACCGCTTATGGAATGCTGCGCAGTTGATTTTAAATACCTTGCCCATTACCTCCAAATAATCTAAATGAATTACACATTCTAATGTAATGTCTGTACATCTGATAAAATATACAGACATGTGAATTTAGCCAATCACGAAACAACTGTTGTCTGTCATAATAAGATTGCAACGTTATTATATGATTGTTATTTTTGTCATTTTCACTTAAAATGCATCAGTGTATATATATATGCATTTACTTTTCAACATTTACTAATTTACTAAGCAAAACATATGAATATTCCTCTAAAATTGAATATCTGTAAGCTCTGCTCATGCAATAAAGATATGTAAAAGTGTATTTTTCTATGTTGCATATTTTTATTTATTTTAAAGCTACATTTCTTTGAAATATGTACACAGGATGTTTTCAAACAGAATAGTTAGTTCTTAGATAAAGCTGCGTTATTTACTTCTTCAAAATATTCCAGAGTAACGATTTAAAAATAATGATTTATGAAGAGCATTGCAAAGAAGATCAAACTCCTGAACGAAGATTCAACTTTCCAAAATTAATATTTATGAAAATCTATTTTAATATTAATGTTAAAAGTTTAATTAATGAAATATTCTTAAAGTTTTCATATATCATTCAGAATAGTTAAAATATTCACGATGATAAGTTAATTCCTTAATGAAAGAGAATCATACAAGCTCTTTGAATATGAAAAACTAGGAAATATGATATTTTTGAAATCTTCTTAGCTTCATATGTATGTTTAGGAATGAAAAAAGAAAATAAACAATTCCTTCTATAGCAATGTGTTTAACATACTAAGACAGTTTTAAATTCCATAAAAAATTAACCTCTACTATACGCGTCCATTTCTCTCAAGAAAAATATCTTTATATGTCTTAGCTGTAGATGGCTATTTCTTTCACGAAAATTATCATTATCCGTTTGTATCTAAAACGAAATCTTTAGCTCTCTATAACGGTTTAAATCTGTTCAGGTTCTAAAATGTTTCACATGTTAATTTTATGCAGGTATATTTAAGGTAAACCAATTACGTATACGCATACCATTTTTAACAGATTGGTTGAATTGAGTTTGGTCACAGAGGTCATGATACGTAAATCTATTTCTCATTTATTCCCTTGTTTACTTTGTTAATAACAGAGCCCAAACCTGATTTAGAGAGCGATAGACTATAAAAATTATTTTTTTTTTACATTTTTACTTTTTAAAAAAGAAATTTTGTCCATATACATTTTATAACAACATTCTATCGAACATATGTTAAAAATTTTAAATTTTTAAAAACTTAATTTTCGTAAAACAGAAAATGGAATTTTTAAGTAGAAGTTTAAACTATTGCTTAAGCTCTAATTTTCAGTGTTTTATTCTAATGTTTGCATTAAATATTTAAAAATAATTTTACAAAAATATTTGGATATTCGCTTTTGAATCTAACAAATAGTGAATTTTTAAAAATTATTTCTGTGAAATAAATCTCAGTTTGAGAAAAGATTCAACTTTTTAAAATCTTGTCAAAAGTTCAAACTTCTTAGTATACACATATGCCAAAATTCATACATAGATTTAATGCATCATATAAAATGATAGTTTCGCAGAAATATCATGCATTTGTAAGAAAAAATGAGACGGAGTATTTTCTAGACATACGAATCTCGAAAATATTTACTTTGAAAAAACCTGCATTTAAAGTTTTGCCTTAGCCTTATCTTTAAAATATGCTCATAAATAGAAATACAAATTGCCTTTATAATTTGAGAAAAGATTCAACTTTTTAAAATCTTGTCAAAAGTTCAAACTTCTTAGTATACACATATGCCAAAATTCATACATAGATTTAATGCATCATATAAAATGATAGTTTCGCAGAAATATCATGCATTTGTAAGAAAAAATGAGACGGAGTATTTTCTAGACATACGAATCTCGAAAATATTTACTTTGAAAAAACCTGCATTTAAAGTTTTGCCTTAGCCTTATCTTTAAAATATGCTCATAATTAGAAACACCAAATTACCTTTATACGTGAGTCTGTAAATATTTAAACATTATTGTCTTCTGACTTGTGCATACTTTACTGATTATATCTATTGGAAACATTATTATTCACCCTCTTTATATATATTTTGTACATCAAAAGGATCTTTTAGTATTTTACAGTATTTTTTGCTACTTTATTTATTTTCCCAAGCAGGAAAAGCTTTTTCAGCTCTTGTTCAAGCTACATTGACCAAGCTTATCTGCAGTACCTAGGCATAGGGAAGTTGCTTACTCTTGTTTTGTGCTTATTGCATTTACCTACGAAATTCAAATTTATTTTCTACTAGTAATACCGAAATTCCTACCCAAAATAATAAATAATTATACATATATAAATTATAATACCAGTGGATGTCTGTTAACATAGATTTGTTTATATTTCCTCCAAAATTTAAAGGACATTGGCTGTTTTTTTCAAATGTTGTAAAGACTAGAAGAGAAACACGCTAATGGACAATCAAAATCGTAAAAACAACCTTATATTTAGCGTAAGTATATTGAAACACACTTGAGTGTTTCAATATACTTACACTAAATATAAGTTATTTTTACGATTTTGATTGCCTTTAACTTCTTTATATATTTCAACATTGGAACAAAGGTTTTTGCAGTATGGTGCAGTTAAGTATGCTGAATATTTTAAGTGCGCTGTTGAACACTGTAAATGCAGAAAATCTTGAAATTCAAGTGATTTTTTATTATTTTTGAGCACACTGTCCCCTTAACTATTTAGAGATGTTTCAAATAGAGTATAGCTTGAGCAACAGGTTTGTATACTGTGCTAAAAATCCTGATTATACCCATGAATTCTTTAATTAACTCAATAACACTTTTGAACTTGAATAAATAAAACAGCATATACCTGTTGGCAAGAATTGTTGAGTATCATTGTGCAATAATTATAAAATTCGAACGCTTAAATAACTGTCACTTTTCTTTTATGTATGCTATATCCGATATTTTGATGAGAAGAATAATTATCGCTGCGTTATGTGACAACATTCTACACTGTTTTTTATTTTAATAGTGTGTAATACACCCTTCATATGTTTTGACATGTACAAGTGTGTATCAACAGATCTTGTCATTGTCACGAAAAAAATGAAGTAATAGCTGAAATAGCAATAATGGTTAGAAACACTACAGCATATACTACTTTACAGTTTGTACTCAGGTTCCCTATGTGCTATATAATCAGAATTACCAAACGCTTTGTGAAGAATTGTTTCTCATGATATAGATCAGATTTGCTGTATGAAAAATCATTGTAATCTTAAAGATCATTTTAGAGAAATTTAGCATAAAACTTAAGATTAACGAAAATCATGATAGAGAAGAATACATTTTAGAGAACACAAAATGTCAAATAACAGACTTAGATGAATGCAGGTTTAGAAAAAGTTAAAAATACGGCTAGATAGACAACCAAGTTACTATTTTACGTAAAAATTACTATAAAAGAAGGCACTACTTACAGCTTTTGTTTGTTGTGTTATCGACAGATGATGTATCGCAGTCAACTACCATTCCTTTCTGCAATGTTTCCGGTACTTTGGTCAGAGGCACAACTTCAACTCGAATTTTACCACATTTGCCTTGTTTTTCAAGGTCCCGGATTATGTGGAGATAACTGTTGTTAAGAGCGAACCAGAAACCATTCTTTTCAGCTACTTGCACTTTGGGGATCCGTTCATGGCCTTGCAAGAAACGATTGCTGAGGTCAGCCATAGTGTCCTCATCAGGAGTTAGAAGTCCATTGGTTTTGTCCTGAAGGAAGTGGATGTCTGAAGGCGCTAAGATCATTGTTCTGGCACTCTTTTGTTGTGGTTGTAATCGAGCCACTGGAGCTGTTACTGATATAGTTTTACGCCTGAATCTCCCTAGCCCAAAAATCCTGGCGAAGGACGGCGGAAGAGGAATTTTCAAGGATGGTTTAGTCAACCTGCTTTTCTGCGATGACGGAACAGTTCCGACGACGTTCGATATCTTAAATATATCTCCGTTTATGATTACAGGTGGACAAGTCCACAATTATGAAAAATGTGTGTTCTTCGTAAGAAAAGGAACGAAGGTGTTGATGAATTACGTTAGTTATAGGCAACAGTAATCCAAAACACTTTTTCAAATAATAAATTTGTTACAAATATTTATTATTTAGAAACTTATAAATGAATTCGTAGAAGATTCTTTTTTTATATTTATTTTTTGGCAGTTAACTTTCAATCGAAATCTTTTGACTAAAGTCACAAATAAAAAGAATTTAATTTGTTACAAGCAATAAACCAATATACAATTTCCAGCAATAATTATCATAAAAAGAATTTCTGTATGAAATTTGAAGAAAAAAGAAGCGCTTTCATCACTGACGAAAAAACGTAATATATCAGCTAACCTTAGAGATGGAATGATTATTAAAAGTCAACACTGCTATTAAGTCTGAAAAAATTTGAAACCCTTAATTTTAAACGAAATATGTAGCACTTAAACTCGAAAAAAAAATATTCCTCATTTCAAAGTTTTGATTACATTTGTTAAACTGATAAGTATGTGCACTTTCATTAATAGATTTCAAACAACATCGTAATTAAGGAACAATACCATGTGAATCTCATTTTTCAAATAACAAGTGTCACATCAAGTGGGCAAAATATTTGAACATTTGTATTAATGTAATAATATCACGGTTTTCAAAGGCATGAAATTCAGTCTCCGCCTTGATGAAGCAGTGAAATATAATGTAGAAATAATTTAAGATTAATGTAACAGTGTTTTAAGACTTAAAAGTAAGCACTTCACATAACTTACATACCATGCGGTAGACGCACGAGTGAGGTATATTTCAAATAGCAAAATATTAACTTCCCTCTTCGAAGCCTTTGCTAGCGGACGAATGCCGCAGCAAACGGCGTGGTTAGAGTGCCTGCCGTCGATTATCTGTTTTCCGCCGGTTGGCGAAGGAATTTGGCTACGGAGTAGGTGTTCGACGCCAATTTCTCGTCTCCGTGCAGTATCGGTGTTCTTTTATATTTACTTTGAACAAAAGGTTAGTGGATTTTTTCTCTCGTTTTTATTTGTCGGTATTAAAGTGTTTTTCGAACTACTGCCACGCCGTTTTCAATACTTTTAGCCCATAGCGTAGAAAAAGGGTACCTAGCCGAGTTCGTTTGTTTAACTTTTTACTTCCTTAAATTTTTTTTAAAAAACAAAACTCGGCTTTTTTTCCCCTTTGAAGCTAGTTTATTTTGAAATTAAAGAGAAGAGTGAAAAAAATCTGATTTATAACGATTTTGTTTTTCTTTTTTTTTCACAGTTAGGTTGTCTAAAATCTGCATCATTCCTTTTTCTTCCTTTGAATCTGATATCATGAGCTTAATTTTCTTAAAAAACTTGAAATAAAATATTATTATTGCTTGCATTTCTTACGTATTTTCGAAGAATTCATTAAATGTGCTAAAACAGACTTCATTTATCTTAAATAATCGCGGCAGGGTTACTTCAAATAATAATTATTTCTTAGCGATCAGAGCTAGAAATAAATACCTAAAATAGTTTTAAATTAGTTAAAAAGAGCACCTTATTTTTAAGTAAATTTTAAATAAAATTTTATGAATTTCTAGGAAACTCCGATATAGATCTATCTTTTTCAGGAACAAAAACGTTTTTGACGATACAATTTTATTCAAAACTTATGTCAAACTGGGGCATTTTGTCCAGTTTTATATTGGTATTTTCTTCCAGTTCGGCGTAAAATTTGACGTAGAAATGTACACTGCTCGACAATGAAAATGCAACACCAAGAAGAAGTAGTCAGAAAGTGATACAAATTTTGAAAAATGACAGAGACAGCAAGCAGCAATAAGTAATCTCTATTTCAAAATGATAGTCAGAATACGGAGTGAGAACGGCGTCGGCTCAGTAGGATAAGCGATAAGCAACGGAGGACGTGGGCACTGTCCCTTTACCAAAAGGTTAATCGGTATAGCACCACGTCCACCTATATCTAGAGCCTAAGTAGGACCACCGCGGGCAGCGATGGACGAAGAAACACATCTAAGCATAGAGTCAATAAGATTGCGGATGGTGTTCTGAGGGATGGCTCTCCATTCTCTTTCAACCATTTGCCACATTTCGTCTTCTGAACGAGGCAGGAGCACAGTCTGCAAACGGCGTCCGATTACATCCCACACATGTTCGATTGGTGACAGGTCAGGAGAGTACGGTGTCCAGGGAAGCATCTGTATATCTTGCAGAGCATGTTGGAAGACGCGAGCACTGTGTGGTCGGGCGTTATCCTGCTTAAAAATTGCATTAGGCAGCCCTGAAGGTAGGGGACTGCCACCGGCCGCAGTACATTATCCAAGTATCGTTGGGCCGTTATAGTGCCCGGAATACGAACTAGTGGTGACCTGGAATCATAGGCAATAACGCCCCAAACCATTATGCCACATTGTTGCGCGGTGGGGTGTTTCACAGTTACTGCCGGATTAGATCTGTCTCCACGTCGACGCCACACACATATGCGGCGACTGTCACTGGATAAACAGAAGCGTGACTCATCTGAGAACACGATGTTTCGCCATTCTGTCCTCTACATCGTTCCAGTCCAGCACCATTCTAAACGTTGGCGTCTAGGCTGTGGGGTCAATGGCAGTCTTCTTAACGGACGCCGTGAGTGCAGGCCACGTTCGACCAATCGACGGGAAATTGTTCTGGTCGACACGGGAACATCCAGGGTTTCTTGCACATGCTGCAAATTTGCGGTACAAGTGACTTGCGGGACCGCCACAGCTTGTCGGCGGATGCGTCGATCCACGCGTTCTGACGTCCCTCTGGCTGCATATGCACCCCTCCTTCTTCCCACATTTCCTTGTTCCAACTATGTTCGCCATAGCCAATGCACCGTGCTCGCATCCATATGGGTATCAGCTGCGATTTGACGTAAAGACGAACTCGCCCTTCTCAGTCCGATCAGCATACCCCTCGTAAAATCGTCTATCTGCTAGAAGTGCCTTCGTTGACGGCAGCCTGGAATTCTATCCTATTACACGTATCCTCCGAGACAAAAAGCAACTTTCTTCGATAATTCGTCTGGCAGAAATAACGACAAAAGTATTGCCCATTCTGCACTTTCCTCCCCTTATATCTTACTTCACGTGCGTCGGAGAGCTGCGCACTTCACATCATTCGTATAACTCAGTGACGTGCGTATACTCTAAAATTTGCATAAATTTGAGGCCACTCCTTCTTGGTGTTGCAATTTCAATATCGAGCAGTGTATGTTGTTGTTGTTGCTTATGCTCACTTGTCTGATGTAATCAGCCTAAGCCCACGAAATTCCTCGAGGCAAGGATCGCAAGATTACACCTGTCGTTGGCAACAGCCTTGAGCACCTAACAGGTGACAATGCGATTTGGTTCTGTTTTCCATATATATTACAATATATTTGAATATCTATACTCAGTCTATTTACATATTTATGTGGTACGGTAAAACATTAATCTGGCATTCTATAAAATACCTAGGGATTTTATAGAATACCGAAAATTGGTCGGCCAATGTATGAAACGATGGCTTTCTATAGAATGTGAAATAGCAAACCGGCAATGTATGAAATACTACAATGTTTAGGGAAAGTGAATAATAATTCGTGCAATATATTCGCATTTGTAGTGAGCGTGACAGAGGGCAGTTTCTCCCGAGTTGGCATTCTATTAATTGCCTGGGTATTTTATAGAATGTCAGAGTTTCATACTTTGTGGGGAACATATATATCTCCTTTCTAAAATATCAAGTGAATTTCTTTTGTGGTGTTTCAGCCTTTGACTGTAGAATATTCAGTATTTCCTAACATGTTATGTTACATTAAACAAGGAATAATGTCATTTTTATTTCAAAATTTCCATTTTATAATTTTTTTATTTACATTTAAACTTCTTAAAATAAATAATCTAGATCTTAAATTACGAAAGAAGAAAGAAGACGCTAATCATAATTATTGTTGCAATTAAAAATTCTTAATATTGAGACAACGACTCACGAATAAAACCGAAATTTAAAACCATGACTCGAAAAATGTGGGGAAAGACGAATGATGATAACTAATAAAATATTAGTCTTAATAAATGCACTGAAAAATGAGTCATATAAAATAGAAACTAAGTGTCGTGCTTGTCGGTGTGGTGACAAAATCACATCCAAGATTAAGTCTAATTTTAACATTTTTTTACTATCTATAAACACGAGTTTATATATAGAAATATTTAAAGAAGTTCATAAAGAAAAACTCGTTTCTAACTCAGGTGTTATCTCGATACCCTACAAAATTGTATCAGCCGCAGCGGCTAAAGACTAAACTCGAGTGCTAACACCCTACCGAACTCAAACGCGAGTGTTCACACCCTACCGAAGTTCTCTCAGACACCTTGACTGTATCTGTTCCTTGCTGTCTCTTCGCTGAGATGGAGTTTGGTTTGTTTGGTTTATTTAATTACAGGAAAGCCTCGAGGGCTATCTGTTAAAGGGAGGGATACCTTCGTGGAGAACTTTCTAAGGAAAACTGGCTCGTATACACGTTACAAATGGAGAAAACCACGAAAATGCCCATGCAACCAACCCATTCGCAGGATTCGAAACTCGGACCGAACTAGCAGTGTTCAGCGACTTTACCGCTTGGCCGCTGGTGGACCTCGCTGCGATAAAAACGCAGATGATTGGCTAACAGCGGAGAGATACATGACACTGAGAAAGAATCCTTATTATATCCTATAAGAAACCATAACGGTTCACTTTCAAACAATTCTGTCTTGTAATAATGCCAGAAAATAATTTCCTCACATAGCAGCAAAATACTTGAACCTTCCTGCAAAAGGATTTCTCTAATTTATCGAAATCTCGATGCTTTTGTTTTTTTTTTTAGCTTAATAGCAATCAAGTAATATTTTGTGTAAAATATAAATTTTAATCCAACATGTAAAGCGTATATAAGTTTTCCGCAGTTTTTTTAAACATAGTTTCCCTGTGAAGCCATTTGCAATTAGAAATAGAAAAATAAAATAAATAATTGCCATTAATTTATACAGGAAACATTTTGGAGTATTCCCAGGCTTTCAGAGTATATTGTTTCATTATATCAAATATTATAAAAGAATTAAAATAAAGCAAAACTTAAAACTCATACGATAAATATATAGGCTGCTTAAATAAAAGTACCCATTACTTACAGTGAAGTTTGTCTTTCCAAAGCTTGGCAAAAAGTGATAAAAAAAATAAAATGAGAGATGATGCAACCTTAACTTGTGTCTTCGAAGTCCCGACTGTAGAAGATGCAAGAGACTATAATTTTAAGAAAACGATTTCGAAAATTGTCTGTTACTATACCATCATTGTTTTTATGCGTCAGTTCATTTAACATTCAATTTTTATTTACTTGTCTTACTGAGGTAAGTCGAGCTGTGGCTTGTACTTTTCGTGTTTGACTCAGAAATGATAGTATGACTTAAAATGACAGATCGTTTTGTCCTCATTCACTGCTGCATGAGGGCTTTATTGTTTTACTTATGTTCAGGGTAACCGACTAACCGACTTTTGTTAGCAAGTTGCCTTTCCCCTTAAGCAGACTGCCCTTCCCTATTTTACCTTAATTTTTGAACCAAACAAATCGAACTTAATTACTAATTCGAATTTCGAACTAAATCGAAAACGTAATTATTAAAGATTTAAGATTATTTAATATTTTAATTGTGACACAAGACTCAATACCTAGCATTTTATTTTTTTCAATTTTGTATTATTACTTAGCATTTACATTAATACATAGAATTAATATAAAACATTAAATTATAAATCATTGCAATAGACAGAAAATGACAGTGAAGCAATCTGTAGAAAATTTTATGCATATAACCAGCATCAAATTTAATACTGAAAGCAAGGAAAACTTTGCATTCACAAATTGTAAATATACATAAGCATGCAGATTACAGAGATTAACTTAGTTCAAATTTCTGAAACAGCTTTCTTCATGTGTGTCTTTTTATGTGTAAGGTAAGCACAAAGCAATTTTTCCTTAGAAAATTCTCCACGAAAACATCTTTTCTTTAGGTAGATAGCCGCTCGTACGAACTAAACAAGCAAACTCATACAATAGACATGGGGTTCTGAACCAGGAGGGATTTCTCCCTTTGGGTTAATTTAATAATTTCTGGAGAAAATGGGATCAGACTTTTATATAAGTATTTAATTTTAGTTAATGAATATAAAAAATATTTTTATTTAAGTTTTGTTATCAAAATTTTCTATACATTTATTTTATATTCAATTTATAAAATACTTTAAAAGTAATCTAAATCTAAATAAATGCACATATGTGTTTTTCGAGTTTGGGAAGGCAGAGGAATTATCTTCTAATAATTGTAAAAGGGGTGTATGGTGCAAACCAGGTTGAAAAACACTGTAATATGCGGATTATCACTTTCTTTTTACTTTTTAACGATCACGATGTTTTTAACCGCAAAGCATGTACAAGTTTAAATCTTTCAAAGATAATTTAAAAACAGAATTTTTTTCGATAATAGCGAAATTTAGAAGTTCACGTTAAGAATATTCCAACGTTGCCAAATAATGTTGTTGTTGCTGATACAAGCTTCAACAAATTTAAAATTATAAAAAAATATGCATGATTCTTCCTTGCTCAACAAAAAATTAAAAAGTGGCTATGCTATTGCGGACTATTAATTAGGAAATTAAGTAGATTTTGATTCGTTAAGAGAAAGAAAAATGAACTAAAAACCATACTTGAACGCATTATTTTAATGTCTTTCATATTTACTTACATTATTATTTATAATATTTCACTTATTTTTTATTTATCAAAAAGAAGATTTTCTAACATTTTATGCTATACGATACAGTTAATTTTGATGCAGTTTAATACAGTTACTTTTGATGTGTACAGTATTGTAGTGTATTTCATTTTAAATAAGATGCGAATTTACCTTATTGCCTCAGGTGAAGAAATATCTAGGCAAAGTTGTGATAGAATATCATTAAGTTTATCTCGTCTTTAGGTACTATTTTTTATTTATATCTTAGCTTTTAATGCTTTTGTGTATGTATAGAGAGATGCAATGAAATTTTAGGGTTTGAAATGAAGGTCAATGGTGCCGAAGGAGCTGGATGTTTTCATGCAAAGAAGATGCAGTCATTGATATGGATCTTTATAGAATTTTTAAGCAAATATATATATTCGGATGAATTTTCACCTCTTGTCTTTATTCAACAATTACGAACGTGTACTATTGCATTTTTATTGAGTTATTGACCTATTTAAGGTATCTTTACTTTTGTAAGTTCCGAATGTAGAGTAAGTACTACTCTGCATTTGTACTTATTTTACTATTTTTACTAATTTATAAGAATGTGTGAGCTTGTGAAAAACTTTTTTATATCCAAAGGAAAAATTTGCATGGTATAAGATCCGAGAGGAAAATGTATTGGGGTGTGGAAGTCGCAACTGCGAGGGATTCTCAAACCACTTTTCAGATGTAAAGAAAAGCGGTGTAGCTATGTAGGGTTCAAAAATCATAATACACTGGTTATATTTGCAGAACACAAAATTATCGAATCTGCTGCACTTTATCAAATACGTAAGAGGCCGAAATGGCATTATGTGCACTCTCAAGAGGACAACAGGCCTGCTATTCTGCTTAAGCTATTATTGCGTGTACTCTGGAGGAGAAAATCTACTATCTGTGCATCATACCATAACCAAGACTCAGAAGGACTGGACAGGCGACATAATTTAAACAAATGTTGTTAAGTTACATGGGTACACAACGCCTTTAAGGAAATACATTGGTATCCTGTGTTGCTACAAGTGAATGATAAATCCTAAGCTTAACAATATTACTGCAAACATTACAGGATAATTGATGTCAGTTTCATAGAATCACATACTGTGCCAGATATTATAGGAACATTTTACAGACTATATGTAAGTATCAAAATAATAATTCACAGAAATTTTTATATACTACTTAAAAGGTAACGGTTTAGACAACGTGAAGAATTATAGTCATTACAAATTAAACATTATGTAAGCCTCAGCAATGTACTTCGCGGTGGACCAGTTCTGTAGAAGGAGTAATGTGCTGCACGAAAGACGTAAATATTATCAGCATTAGTTTTAAAATATGAATTTAACTTAAGTGCTTTCTTAGACTTTTTTTAATTTTCCACTACCACATTGCGGTAGTCCTTTCCAGGTATGATGACTATTTTCAGGGTGTTCTGAGTGATGCATATCTTACATTATGGGTGCATTCATGTAAGAAATGTTTCAAATTGCTACTTTACCACAGGGTCACTGATAGGAGTCTCTAAGACGGGAAACTATATAGATAAGCTGGTGTAGAGCAGTTCTCAGTTTACAGCTGGTTCAGCACGAAGTTTCCTGATTTTAGAGTTGACAAGATTAGAGACAAGTAGTTATAGGTGATACACCCCGTTGTCTCTTTGTCGCATTGCCTACGAGGAAACACACAGTAAGGATATGCTTGTGACGTCCTAAAATCTAGAAATTTCTTTTCTTATTTGATATCTATCAAATAATTAGCCTACCAATCACTGCGAACTTATGTTCATCTGGAGCTGACTCAGCATTCTGAACAGTAATTTTGTATTACAGGATAATCTGCAGAGTTACTAGGAATTTATCGGAGCAAGAAAAAGGAAAACTTAATCATGTCCTTGCCAGAATTCGAAGTTCGGTTCTTCTGATTTCTAGCCCTATGTACTTTCATATATACCAAGAAGGCACTCGAAGCGAAGGAGAAATTTACTTATAAATTTATTATTATTTTGTTTGTATTTTCATTTAAAATTTAACAATTTGATGAAATGTATTGGGCATAAAGCTATACGGAAATAGGAATATTGCATTAGTCAAAATGTATTTTAAATTTTAGTTCCCATCCCGAAAATGAGATTGTAATGTGACGTGCTATACAGTCAATGATAGGACGTTTTTATTTAACCTTTAAAAGGTTTAGATTCCAGGAAAACATATGTATTCTAACCCCAACCTAGGAATTTTTTATAATGTATCCTTATGCGAGTACGTATTCCAATCAATTCTTCTACGCATATTAAAAATAGTTTCTTTTGTTCCCCAAAACTGCGCAGTTTTATTGTATTAACGAGTTATTTTATTATTTTTGCCTGGGCCGTCGCATCTATTTTCATCGGCTCTCACCCAGCATGCAAATCAGTAATGCATATAAGTACAGAATTCTCAAATTTAAGAAAGAGCTTTTGTCACTGAGCGTTGTCTCTGAATTTACTTGAATCGGTTTCAACATTTGAAAGCCATATTTGTTTGCGTAAATCGAGATTCTGAGACGAAGCTTAAAGGCGCATTTTCTTTTGTGAATCGCAAATTTTAGTTCTTAAATTTTAACTTCGTTTTTTTAAGCAATCTTTCAAGTAGGAACGTCTGTTCTTTTGATACACAGATTGTATAAATCGTTAGGCTGAAAGAACTAATAAAAAATTATTTTATATCTTCTTTATTCAGCGTTACTTTGCTGGAAGATTAAAATTTGGGAAGACTAAAAAAAAAGAACATCTGAGCATCTTCATAGAGCAACTTTAATAATTAAGATAATAAGGTTACTTACAATTGTTACAAGTCAACATAAACGTTCTTCTTAAGATACATTTTGCTACATTGCATTTCTCGTACGTTAACAGTAGCTATTAAATTACAAGTTTTTAATTTATATCATTTAAAAGTTTCTCGTATTATATTTTATTAGTTTCACGTATAGTAACATAATGAATTCACATATTTCAGTCTTGGTTTAATTGACACATTGAAATATTTATAATACTCATCCATTGCTATCAACATCAATTAACTGATGTTGATACCAATGGCTATCAGTGTTGATAGCAATGGCTAGGAACAACATATTGCATTTATTTCTTTACACAGAGTAAACAACTATTAAATTCCGATTTTTCAAATAGTTCATCCGCGTTCTTGTACTTATCGAGATTTTCAATCCGTTCACTTTAGTAAACAATTACAAGATTTCAAATGGGAAACTAATCCTTTTAATCCGTTGTTTCCATGTCATCAGGTGCATCCCTTTTTTTCAATCTCTGTAAGTAATTTTTATTTTATTTCTCAGAAAAGTTCCATAACATTTACGGTCGGTTTAAATTCGAAGGCGAGCATACTACTAGCCAGTGTATCGGAAGGAAGAGAAACCCCTTAAAAAGCGGCCTTCGTCATCTTCCACCCTCCCTTCTAATTGATTTCTTTAATCTCATCCTTCAAGCGGTTTGAATAACGAGACGGGGTGAAATTAGGAGCAAAAAATTCTGGGTAGAGGTGAAGATAGGCAAGGGGGTTGGAATTATTCAAGCTAAAAAGGAAAATTTCTTTCGTTAACTTTGGGTCAGTATTTAGTGGATAATTTACTTTTTTTTCTCTTCTTATATGAAGAGAAACATCATAACTGTCAGAATGTGTGTACTCATTGCCATTTGACAGAACGCGCCTTTCAGCCAAATACATTATAATTTCAGAAGAAATTTCATTACAGCACGTCTAGAGGAACATGTGTGTAGACTTTAAAGAAAAGTACTTAGGTACATAAAATGTAACATTAAAAATGCCTTTTATTAATTACAATAATCCTATACATATTCATAAAAATAAGCAAGAGTACGTATCATAAATTAAATTTATTTTAAATTGCATCTACGTATTTAAAGTAAAATTAAGTATTTACATTAATAAAAATTCATTTATTGCTTTAAAATGGTTCAGATCTGTTTCCAAATGTTTAAATTTGAAAGAAAATTTTAAAATTTATACTTTATGGAATGCTGAAACTCCTAAAACATACTATTGGCTAGGCCATTTGAACTCAAATAAGAAATCTCTATTTCGCACATTTGGAACGTAGCCTGGATGATAAGTGGACGATAATGTGACGTAATGCAATGAATGAAATGATTGAAAAACTTTGAAAAATGTGTCACTAAAAATGTTTCTAGCGTCGAAAGAAATAAAAAATATTGTCAAAGATGTAATTTTTGCTAAATTTTAATTTATTTTTGTGCAACGAAGTGGTAATTAAAACATTTTGGTAATCTTATGTTGTTTGCAATTTTTAAATCAAAAAAGAGGGATTTTTTACTAATGCCTGAAACCTTTGTATCTTTTACTTCTTGACTTAAAAGTAAAAAATATTTCCGCATATATTAAAGCACCTTTCATATATTTATATTTTATCCGTTGCTACAGTATATCTAAAAGTAATAGGAAGGGATTTGCTGTCACTGGTGATCTATGGCTCCTTAAAAATTAGCAGAAAAATAATGCAAAAGTATTTAAAATCAAATTAAAATATTTGATTAGATATGTCTTGTAGATATATTCAAAACTGATAAATTACACTGCAGAAGGTAAGTATTAAAATACAAATTACAAGTTCGTTAAAGGAAGGTATAAATATACTTTGCATGTTCAACTCCTGATGAATTACGTCTGAGAATAATAGACTAATTTGAACTGTTTAGTTTACAGTTGTCTTACACTTTGTTGAGTCATTAGGTTTCATTTAATCAGGAGATGTGAAGAAAAATCAATGCCCTTGCCGGAACTCGAACTTGGACCTCTCAAGTACGGGCCGAGTATGCTATCATAACACCAGGAAGGTACGCTGGAAGATGGGAAAAAATACCTTACATTAAATTGGAATTTGCATGCGAAGGTTTAAATGCAGTTTAAAAGAATTATAAATAATACAAGTTTAAAAAATTGTACAAGTGTACTTTCTAGAAGTTTATAAATTTTATTAGCCCAAAGGAGAAGAAAGCCGATAAGCACTATTAGTCTCAAAATAGCATTTTATTGCGTTTCACTAAAGTCGAATCACTTTTTTAATTGCTGCCATCAAATACTATCGCCCTGTATTAGATTTGAAGAAATTAAATAATGAAGAATCTATATGAATGTATATATGTTTCTTGCATTGTGAAAATAACGACTGTACCTAGAGCTATCAATTTTAAATACCATAATCCTTCACCCGAACATGGGACTCCTGAATGACCAAATTGTATATTACGAATGTGTTTTATTATCTATTTCATATTTTTAAGCCTTTACCGAATTTTTTATTAACAACCTCAATGATTTCAAAGAGAGCAATAGCAACACATTTTTATCTCAAGCGCGTCAATACTCTCTATCGGAAATTCTAAAGATAGGCTGTTTTTAAATATTTTTAGCACAAAGAAACATTAGAGCAAATTTTATTAGCTCTCGAAACGTCTATGTGTATGTGGATGAAAAAATTTCCTTTTGGGCGAAATATAAAATCTGAAAGATTTCAGATTTTCATTTTTTTACTTTTTATTCTTAAATTTTTGTAATATTTCTTTAATTTTTAAAATTTTAAGGGTAAACGCTTTGAAGTGTTAAATGGTACTCTGAAGCTATCAAATTTTAATTATTTTTCTATCATTATTCCTTTACTGTGTTTCGAATTATTGTCTAATTGTTTATGAATAACTGCTGGTCACCTGGTGAAGTTTGTAATTATTGCGTATTGTTGGGAAACGGTTATAAGTAATAGCTGTTGTCAAATAGTTAAAGAAATTACAAGAGAAGTTTCACACATCACTATACTAAATTTCTTCCGTGATTAATAAAGTAAGTATATATTTTCCTATTTTAATGCGTATGGTAAAAGAAACAGAAAAAGTAAACGAAAGTTTTATTGCAAAGAAACTAAATATAATCGTCTTGTCATGTTAGTAATTAGTTAATGGAGACATCAGAAAATTACCCACTGTATTCGATTCACTCTGTTTTCCTGTTTAGCAGTATTTTCTTTTGAAATCCAAGATAAGAATGCTTTCGTATGCGTGTGTGTATGCGCATGAATATTATGTACCGCATACTAGAGACATTTTAGAATAGCATTTCTATTTTCTAAGTTTCTCAGACTTTAATTTTTAATAAAATATTTCTCTATATGTGATATCTTTTATTAGAAGATTAGATTTCTTTTGGGATAGCCTACATAGAAACAATCTGAAAAACCGTACTTCTGTATGACGTAGACAAGGCAGTGTGTTGTATGTTAACATTTGTTACTGTAGGAATTCGTAACTACAATTTGACACTTTTTATAACAAAATGTGTTTCGCGCAACTAGCAATTTGTCCACCAGCAGACAAGTGCTAAAGTCCCTGAAAAATTTAGTATTTTGATGTGGATCTAAATCTCTGAAAACGAACTTCTTACATGAGAATTTTTTTGGGCTTCTCCGCGTGTGGTCCGAACACAAAGCAATTTGCCTTAAAATGACTTCTACGAAGGCATCCTTTCTCTGCAGCAGATAACCCTTACATCTTTTGCCATGACCCAATCCAATCCTAGAGGTATTATTTTTTCAACAGGCTTATATTGCTTCTTTGTTAAATGGATATCGATAACTTTAATGTTTCAATTCTGTGCTCGAAAAAATTGCTAAGATTTCAGTTGCCACAAGAGTTGCATTAAATTACGCAGTAACACAGTTTGTGCATACGCAGATTACATTTCAATAAAACTCACATTTAAAACTCATATAATATAATATTCATTCGTTAGATTCGCATAAATATATGCTCCAAAAGTTACGATGCTTACAATAGTCTTTACCAACTTATTTTTCTACTGCGTGAGAATTGGTATTTTTATTCATAAAACATGGAACTGGATTGAACCTCATTAATTCGAAGCTAATTCTTCGACTTCTTTTAATATTCATAAGGAAATAACTGATTTAAGAGTATGAAAATGTACTGTTCATTTGATAACCGTAAAATGAATGAGAGTCTGTGGGGCACAATATTATATTACTGGGACTATCCAGATTAAGTAACGAATTGAATCACTTTATACTGCGAATAAGAATTATTAGGTCTGCACTTCGTAACCTTAATGGTTAGAACCTGACCTGCCACCTAATGTTGGTGAAATTAATGCTGATGAGCATTTCACTAATTTGGAATTAATGGACAAATGATAAATCCGAATTAATGACCCTTTAAATTACTGTTCTCGAAACAATTCTATTGAATAGCTGCTCCTTTGCATATTCAGAAATCTAATAGGGTGTTAACGATTAACCATCATAAAATAATTTTCTACACATCAGAATTATAATCGTTTAACGAATACTGACCATCTGTACTTGTAATGGTAATAGGTTAAGACAATAGCACTTACTGTAAGGTTGGCTTTTGGGGAAGCTACATTACATGACTCGTATTCTACTTTTTATTGGTGTTCCACGTCTACAAAGAACTAATTCTTTTAAGGGAAAATTAATTATATGATATTAGTTTACCATCTTTAATTCTACAATGTGTTGAACTGAGTGTCACACCCAGAATATGAGAGAGCAACAGTGCAGATACAACCTTGAATTTATATAAGATGTGATTAACCTGCGTAGGACAAAAATTGTAAGAAACAAATTCCCTATAACTAAGAATTCGCAAGAAGTGTGTATATTATAAAAGGAATTATCCACATTCAAACGAAACAGGATTCTTAAATTTTAACTCTGTCAATTGTGTTTAAATGGAAGAGTTTACAAAACACAAATATTAGTAAAAAAACACTCAGTGTCAAATCAGTTAAATTACAATCAATTTTGTATTACTGGGTTTAAAAATTAAAATTGAATTATTTGATTTTAAAAATTAAAATTAAATCAAAAATGATCTATCCGATTTAAAAAATATTCTAACATAGTTTGCAGTTTCTGTATCTGAACTCCAGCGTTACATTACCTATCGAAATAAAACAGTTTTGTGTTACAATCACAGATCCTTGCAAATTTCGTAAATTATTTCTAATGACCTTGAAGAAATTTATTTAGTTAAATGTTTATATATTAACTGAATAATCATATTAAGAACATAAAATCAGTTTTGCTCTTTTATGTTTAATGGGATTTTTCACTGTGTGTATATATAGAAAATATTGATTAAGTTAAAATTAAAACTAAACAGGGAGAAAATAATGTAAGTAATTTAAGTCCTGAAAACAAAATTATACAACTTATTTATGTACATATATATGTATATGAATATCCCAAAAACTATATGCCATAGGATAACTGAAAGGAAAAAGATGATGATCAGGAAATGAGGTCTTTCATTTAATTCTAATTAAAGGAAAAAGAACATTAATAAATGTACACAGCCAAATGTTTAGCCCTAGAGGTGCTTGCTATTTGTCTCGAAATTTATCTTTTGTCCGAATCACTTTTCAAGTCATTTCAACCAAATGTTATCGCGATGCGTTATTTTTTTTAATAAATAATGAAGAATCTGTATGTATGTAAGCATGTTTCTCGCATCGTGGAAAAATGACGGTACTTGGAGCCACTGTAGTTTTTCGTCACACTTCGCCATATCCATATTCATACTTACGTAAAGCTAGAATGTTTAGTACTGGTACCACTCCATTTGAATATGGCCACCTTGAGGCGTGAATTTTGAATTCGTTTTAGATTTAGCTCATATGTGGTACAAATTTTTGTTTAACAAACTCAGCTGTTACAGCGATAAGTGGCAACACTATTCAAAATAAAACACTTTTTCTCTAGGGTGCCATACTGTTGCCATTCGATAAAATGTAAGACCTCAGTTTTAAATTTTAAACTTTGTTATCTTTAAATTTTAGTCTATAAATTCGACTATTTGAAAGCAGTGTATTGCCATTGCCTCTAATAGAATACTTATTCTCCAAGCCTCAGTAAGATGCCATATAGTAAAGCGTAAGATATTTAACTTTCAGATTTAATCTTTATGTTATTGAATAGCAAACAAAGTGATTGAAAAGCAATAAATACAGTTCTTACATTTTCTTTCCATTTTTGTTTTAAATAAGAAATGCATTTAAATCAAGAGATATCTAATCAGAAGTCATAAAATACTTTTTATGAAATGACATTAACTGGGCTTCTTAAAATTATTATATACAATTTTTTTTCTTCTTTATGATAACGCTTTAAGGCGGCTAGTCGCTCAAGCAGCTAGCGTTCTAATATAGCGAATATAAAAATTGTGTAGCAATCCCTAACACTCTATCGGAAGTTCTAAGGATATGCTGGTTTTAAATATTTTGTGCGACCTTTTCTTGAATTTTATGTGGCGTAAGTGCGAAGAAAACGATACCTAATAACAAAGTTAAAATGACAAAAAAGTATTGTTAGAAGGATTTAGACCAAGAGCAGAGTGGTAACATACGATGCTCAGCGAGACTATAAAAAACCTTGTCAAGTCCTCTGTTGTGACTTTTAAATCTGAATTTTTTAAGATTCTATCAGAAAACATATTTAAAATCTGAATTCTTTTAGATTTTTTAAGTTATACTTTTAGATATATTGGTGATATAATCAGTCAGCAGTCCACAATAAATGAAAAATAATAATAAATATCTAAATGTCTAAAACATGGTAAAAACTACTTTAAAATAACGAAGTAGATTACCTAGATATCAAAAGTTTCAATAATAATGTGCCCCAAATATCTGACAGATGAAGACTGCTAAATCGTAATAGCAAGAGACTGATAAATTTGCACTTCCGCATATGGAAAAAAACAATTGTCCACACTTTCGTTAATCAAATTATCGGAAAATATTTATTTGCATTAACTTAGAAGAGTTCTTCATTGTAGTAAAGCTATTAATCCATTGCTTAATCTTATGTATATGCGGCTTAAGTGTTTGTCGCCGATAGTTTATTGGTTGCTTGCGTAACTGTAAATTATTTTATTCCCCGTGCACTGCAGCGCGTGACGAATATTATGAGAAAGCTAAGCCGGAAAACTTAAAAATATGAGAGCACGTGCATTTAATATTTAATAAATAAATTTAACATCTATATATTATAGAATTCGGAAATATGCAACCGGCAAAAACCGGCAACGATGAAAAAAAAATAAAATGAAATAAATAAATGTCTTTATTATATGCGGCTTAAGTGTCTGTTTGTCGCCGATAGTTTATGGGTTGCTTGCGTAACTGTATTAGCCAGTGGGGCGAAGTTGCCACGGCACAGGGTTGCCGTTTCATTTGAGACATAGACAATTTCCTGTAAAACTTGCCTTTGCTATGACCATCAATAAGTCTCAGGGTCAAATGCTTAAGCGTGTTGTCATTTTTTTACCTGAGCCTGGATTTGGACACGGTCAGCTTTATGTTGCCTTTTCAAAAGTTCATGAAAGAACGGAACGTAAAATAAAAAATAATTGATGGTCCTCTGCAAGGCAAGTTTAAAAATGATGGAAAGATCTACACAAGAAATGTTGTGTACAAAGAGACATTTGACATGTGAATTAACATTTTATTATTTAAATTACCTTTTATATATTGAGCTAGCGGTGGCTCTTAAGAAATATACCGCAAATGGTTTCCTTCATTGCACTCTACTTTAAGCAATTAAACAAATAGAAGGGGAAACCCCCGTGAGGCAGTAAGCAAAGGGCCGTCCTCGGCGCCTTCCCTGGGTAATTCAGTTTGAATTAGCAGACACCTCTGCACAAATCATTTTAATTACAATTTATAATATCTAGAACAGCGGTCATTTCGTATGACCGCCGTGCTTTCTAGTATTTAATAAGATTCTTAAATATTTTCATAGAATATAATTACATAAATGCATATACAAAGCTATCAAATCATGATCTGCCAACAGGGAATAAACGCTTATTTTTTCACTTGGTATTCGTGAAGGTGATAATATTTTTCTTTCAATTCTAATTTTTACTTATTTTTTCAATATTATTATACACCAGCTATTATTATAAAATATGTTAATAAATTTACAATCTGATATTTTCAAGATAAACACTAATTATGATTTTACAAAATGCTTGTCTTTATTTTGGATTTACTGTTCATGAATCACTTCGCATTGCTTGTTTTTGGATTAGTTTTCTGATCGAGTTTTTACATTATTCATGCCACATAGGTTCTCACATGCCACTATATCTAAAGCTTTTTTATTAACTTACGAAAGTCCTTTTTTCCTGATTTCAATTGCTTAAATCTAATTAATGTAATTTGATTGTTTGTACAAAAATTTGATTGATTTCAATTTTTTAAAACAGTAGGTGTTCATATCTCACTACATCAACTTTGACTAACTGTCCAGTATTCGTGTATTTTGCTAATTTATATTCTTATTTATAGTTAAATTTAATGTGTTTGAAATTTTGTACTGTTATTGAATATTCATATTGTATTTCCCTTCCCTTTTGTAACACTTGTGAACCACTGTAATCGTTTTTTGTCATTCTGCAGTTCGCTGTGCTCAAAAAAACTGCTATGCTTATCTTTTACAGGATTTTATGCACTTACTTTCTTTTTGTTTTATAACGCAACTTATAGAATTTTCTCTAGTTATTCCTATTTCAGTTTACATCAACACTTTTATATAATTCGGTATTTTATGCAACATTCCTTCACTCTCGTATTATGCACGTTGGGATAAGGTACATAACTTCTAATTATATATTAGCATTATTAATAGTTCATATTTGTTCATTTCCTAAATTAGATAAAATTCAAGATTTATATTCAGAAAGGTGACTGTTTATTATGTGTTTTCCCTCTCACAAGACAACGTATAAGAGCCAATTTCTATTATAATACGGAGTTTTATTTTTTATTTATTGTTTTCACCTCAGTATTTTACAATTTAGCACTTATATATTATTCGCTTCATATTCGGTCAGTTATTATGATGCAAAAGTGCATTTGCTGTTTCCAGCAAAGCTATTATCCGAAACAATATTACTTATTCGCACACACGCACACAGACAAAAAGTAAGAAATTGAGAACCAATTTTACACAAAGATCCAAAAGAAGTTAATTTAATACCAATAAATTTCAAAATATCCTATAACTATGAAAGAGTGTGAATGAAGTAAATATGAAACTAAACCCTGAAAATTATAAAAACCAAAATTTACCAAAACCAGAAAAAATATAAAAGAAGAGGAGTTCAATCATATCTGATATAATGTTAACATCAGACTCATTTACATTTCCCCTTGAAAACCACTGCGTTTCAGTATCCAGAATTAGCTGATGAACTATTCCAAAGTATTTAATTACAAGAGTTCATCATAAAATTTTAAAGTAAATAATTTTTTCAGATTTTTATAATTTTTACATTATTTATAATTTTAAATTGTAATAAATTAAATTGAATGTGCTTTGGAAAGACAAGAATTGAAATAAAACTTGAATGAAGCAAAAGTTAAATAATAAATCAAGACATAATAATTAATTCAAAATAATGCTATGAAATGTGGGCAAACTTCTAATAGGAATTTCACAAATCAAAATTGAAATAAGAACATAAATTTTAAAAATTGAAACAAAAGCAGTTCAATAAAATTCATAAAACTGTTGTAAAATATAAAAAACTGTTGGAAATTTCTTGGTCTTTTACGAGAATCCGCCGAAGAATTTCAATATAGTCAAGTTTCTGAATTATTTCGAAATGGTTGTTAATAATATAAATATATGTAATATATATATATATATATATAATAAAAAGTGCCAATTAAGATAATTTAGTTAAAATTATTTTTTTTTTTAAAGTGCAACAAAGAAAAACCTTTTAGAAAAGTTTTAATCTAATCAGTCTTCAAGATACTACCTGCTCCGACGTAACCTCAAAATAACGATTATTAACATTTTAAAAGAATGGAAAAATATTTCTCAAGTAAGAAACAAAATTAAATCAAATTCAATCTGTTGAAATAATTAATTAAAGATTCTAGCAAGAAACTTGAGAATTAACATTAGGTAAATTAAGAGCAATGTATTAAGCAAATATTAAATTTTGAACAAAATAAAAAAACAGAACTTCTAAAAACTTTGCAAATGAAAAGCAACTATTATAAACAAAAGTTAAATATTTTAAAGTCAAAATTATGAGGAAATGAATTTATTCAGAATAAATTATTTAAAAATAAAAAAGTAAGACTAGTGCAGAAAATTTTCTAAATTCGGGAATAGTACTATATAAAAGTGGAAGACATACAGCCTAAAAAGAAAAAAATCTAGAAAATAAAAATAATATACTTGAATTTGGGAAAATAAATTAAAACTGAATTTTTCAATTCAAATAAATTATTTTGAAAGGAATTTGAAAAAGATAATAAAGGAGATAAAACTGAATGAAGCACAAATTCGCATGTTAACATACTCGTTGGTTAATTTCGTAGCATTTTACACGATTTTATTTATTTATATCATCTTAATTTGAAATTTATCAACTTTTTTAACTGAATTACAAATTAGTAATTTGAGAGGAACTAATGCAATTTCACAAAATCTTGCTTCAGATGTGAAGCAGAAATTGAGCAGGACACTTGAAATGAAATGTTAGGAAGATAATCTTCTTTTGCTCTATTTTCCTCTTTTGCTCTTAGGTAGAATTATATAATAAATAGCAAAATAAATTTCAATATCGTTTTTAACTTGCTAAGTTAAAAGCTGATATGTCAGAATAAGTCAGCATTTCCTTTCATATCCATGCATAAAAAATGAAGAGTTTGAGGACACATGTCTGATTATCAGATTAACTTAAATAAAGCTCAAATGAAGTTTAAGCCAAATTACGAGCTTAAAGCTGCAATACTTCACTTGTAATAATTAATATTAATTTTTTAATAATTCATTTCTAATTAATGTGATCATTTTTGTCTCGTGAGAATAAGAAAATTGATCTTTTTATTACAGACATCTTTCGTTACAATATACACATACGTCATGGAATGCTACTACACGTTTCCATAGAGGCTTTGTCCGTTTTAAATTTAATGTAGCTAAAGTAATTCAATAGTAGTAATTTATATTATATTTGTTTACTAACTGATTCCTTATTAACTGAACAAAATATGATATGTGAATTTGCTTTGGTTTTTGTAAGATTACTTATATGATTATCAGATATTTAGTTAACTACACAGTTAGAGAAACAGTGTGAATCTGAGTTTAAAATTACTTTAGCGACCTTCTGTTAAACATGTTAAACATCTGTTAGTTAGTGAGAATTTTAAGAAATAATTTAAAACTAAAACTATCAAATAATAAAAATCTAAATAAATCGTAGTAGAATATGAAACATTTAGAATTCAAAAAACGCAATAGACCAAACCTAACTTGAAATCATTTGCCAAATGAATATTAAAACTTTAACTCCTCATGTGTAAGATAACGATTTCAGTCCTAGACAAATCGAATCAGCTTTATAAAAAATTAAAGAACATTTTTGTGTTAAAAATAGTAAAAATCGGATCATAAGCTATGAAAAATATCTGCTTAATAGAAAATAACAAATAGTAAAAACAGGTAGAATGAAAACATTTAATTAAGTAGAAAATAAGGAACTAATTAAAAAACTCTTATGAAAGAATATGTTTTTACACTCATTGTTTTACAAAATTCCAAAATAAAATTCATTTCTGACACTCCAGCACCTAATCCGTCCTCTTACAAGAAAACACTGATTCGTTCGAAATAAGTGGAAAATTGCTTGGTATTTTCTCTCTGCAGGAAGAGAAATACCTAAATTGGAAAATGTATTCTTTATTAGCGAGGCTACAAGTGTTTCATTTCGCTGAAATTCCGAATATGCGGTTGATGCAAAGGTTTTTTTTCTTAAAATTGCTACTTGAAAACTGTCTAAATGTGACGTATTTTCGCTGCTCTCTCTACATGAAGAATCATTGTTGCACAGTCAGTGAAAATAGATTAGTCCATGGTAGTAGCAGTACATGGGTACACCCATCGATCATTTTATTCCGGGAGAAAAAAAATGCTGACTATCTGGAGAAAATTGCCTATGCCGTGGTAGCCGAATGTAACATAACATGTTCAGAGTATACCCTAACGAGTGAGAAATCCATAATGTATGAAGGTAAGGAAAATAGATATATGGTGCGAAGGAATATCAAGGTAAAGCTTTCTGAGCGTTTCGAAGTTACTAATGAGCTAACAATGTGTGTCGATGAAAAGCTCATACACATGAATGACTATAACAGCGCTTGTGTTGTTTTATTCATGATTTGTGCATTACAAACATTTGGGATGCAATCAAAACTATTTTTAAATTATTTAGACACTTCAGGCGAGAAATATCTGTCTGCAAATTTATCTTGAAGCGTAGTTAATTGCTTAACATTCATTCAGAATGTAGACGACATTTATTATATACAGTTTTCCAGCACCACTAGCAAGTGGTAAAAATAAAGAAGCGATTTAATCTATAATGAGATTTACCACATATGTGAACTTGTTTTGTCACTAATTTATCAATCATCTTTCTAATTATTATAATTTTTGTAATACTTTTAAGAACTTTTTAAAATTTTAGAACTAGAAGTGTTTAAGAAATGTTAAAAAATAATAAAATTGTTTGGAATTATTGAGATATTAAAAGGAGCATTATGTGAAATCCATATCTTGAATATTAAGTTAACTTCCGGAACGACACAATTTGACAGTGGCATCCATTCAGATGCAAGTTAATGATTTCGTATTTTTCATAAAATATGTGGAATAAATGAGCATTTCAGTTTTATAATAAGCATATTTTTAACGGAAAGCCTAAAGAATGAAAATTACATCTGAGGATATTAAAACCATAATTTCAACACATAATCAAACTTTGTCTCAAATTTACGATAGAAAATGAAATTGAGATATTTTGCTAAATTCATATTTGCCTTTTTACAGCAGACACGCTCTTGTATTTATATTTTAGTTTCATTCCTCTTCCTTGCAAGATTGTTTTAAAACAAAACAGAACTGTAATCGATGGGTTAAAGCGAGGAAACTGGTTAAGGAGTCGCTTTCTTATAGTTTAACTATTAAAATATTTCAGTCATTTTCTTATATAGTTACTCTCCGTTCCTAAAGTTATTACGAAATATATTAACATTCTAGATAATATTGTTTCGACGAGAAAAAGTTTGTTATTCTATACTCAGAGTTAGTTAAATTTTCAAAAGCATTCTAGCGAGAATTTTTAAAATTTGGTCTGCAGATTTATTGATCGCAATATTTAAAGGAATAATGATTGCGTCGGTGTGTTTAATAAATACCTTTAGCTAATGGTGTTTCATTCGTTGAATATCGTTGATATTTTTAGGCAAAATGAGAGGAGAATTCATAATTATTTTAATTTATGTGAATTTGTTTGCCATTTTTTTCCGCAATTGCTAATACTGGGAATCCCAAACTATAACAGAAATTCCCAAAACTGCTAAGGATATTTCTTAATCTCGTACGTTGTGTATGAAACTATAATTATAAAATCCCTTAACATAAAAACTGGTTAAATGACGTAATATTATAAAGAGTTATGGCATTCCTTTGTGTGACTCCTTTGTGTCCTTATGGTGCAGTTGTTGGTTCATTTAACTAGCAGCTTAAAGAGCATGATTCGATTTTCGGTGAGGGAGCAGTTGATTTTCTCTGTTTCTTTTCTTTTTTTTAATTCTGTGAGGAGGGGGGAACTAAAACTTCAAATTTCACAATAACGTTGGAGGTAAAATGTGGCGAGCAAGATCTCGTCCCCATCTGGATTTGTCCAATCGGTCTCAAACATCTCTGTCGCCGTCCTTTAAGTGGGAAGAGAAAGTAAATAAGTATAGCATTATCCCAGTGGGGGGGGATTTGTGTAGTGGGTAGCCAGCCCTCTAGACATCCACTGGCAGATCCATGGTTAGTTGTCACGTTTTCCGCTGCGCAAAATTCTAATATCTTTTAAAATGTCACTGCTTATGATCTCAATTACCATACTGTAGTATTAGCGACAACAAACTTCCAGTAGTTCAAAACAAAAAGTGTGAAATGAAAGAAAAATAATGAATGGAGGATATACGCTGATAAAATTACACTACTTTTAACACTAAATACGATGGCATGTAGCTTTTTTATTTTAAAATTTGATATTAAATGTTAGGTCTTTTGCAAACCGGGATTTAAATGTTCGTGGCATTACTTTCCGACATGAACATTAATTAAAATTACAGTCAAATTAAGGTAAATAAGCTACTTATAAGAAAAAGCAGAACTTGTAGAAAAGGATGAAGTTAGATTTAAACTATTATTTATACATGAAGAAATGCTAATAATATATGAATAATTTTGCGTAATATATCTTAACTCTTCGAAAATATACTTAGTGCTGCATATTACATGCTTTATTGAATTAAATAATTATTAGGTTCTTCAGATTTTTCTTTTCACCTTAGATTAAGTAGATATTAGAAGCGCCTCCTTTTGCAGTGCATACTATGCGTGCGTTTTTTCCTAGCTACTTCAATTCTTGTGCGAAAGCAAAAACGTTTCAAAGACAAATGAATGCAGATTATAATAAAATACGTCTTTATATTAGCCAGCTTATATTAGCTGTTCTTTTGATAAATGTCAGAGCAAAATTGAAACACGTCATTCGATTTACTAGTCTGAATGTAAATTTTAATACTGCTAAATAGCAACGATAGTTTCGTAATGTTCCACCAATATAGTGTGTGTGTTATTATGGCAAAGCCTCGAGGGCTATCTGCCCGAGGGGAGAGATGCCTCGTGGAGGACTTCCTAAGGGTGTTGTTGTTGTTGTATTTAATTATGGCAAAGCACACTAGGGCTATCTGCCTAAGGGGAGGGATGCCTTCGTGGAGGACTTTCTAAGGGAAACTGGCTCGTATACACGTTACACATGGGGAAAACCACGAAAACACCCATGCAGCCAGCCCGTTCGCGGGATTCGAACCTCGGACCGAACTACCAGTGTTCAGCGACTTTACCGCTCGGCCGCTGGTCGGCGGACTTCCTACGGGAAACTGGCTCGTATACACGTTACACATGGGAAAAAACCACGAAAACACCCATGCAGCCAGCCCGTTCGCGGGATTCGAACCTCGGACCGAACTACCAGTGTTCAGCAACTTTACCGGGCCTCCTCCTCCTCCAATATAGAAATTATAAATTAAAGTAGCTGCGTTGGAACCAACAAGTGTTGTTCTTCTGAGGCTTCTTTTGTTTCCTGAAATTGTTAAATTTTCCCCTAGTTTTGCGTTATTTTAGTTGCAAATTAATAAATGCCGTTTCAGAAATTAAAAACAAAAATTTTAATTTTCGTAAAAGAAATCAACATTTAAATAAAATGTTACTAGCAGGTTCTTCTTTTCAGTTCAACTCTATTCTCTGCTCATTAATTTCAAAAGACTTAATCTTTCAGTTCAGAAGATTATTTGAAATAACATAGACACGTATAACATTACCCATTGTTGCACTGTAATTGTAACTGAACATTAGACTGACGTAGTTGAATGATAGCGAGATTTGATCAATCCTGAATAGCCTGACTGCCGGAAGTTATACTTGGAATGCGAATAGAGGTTGTTGAGTGGCAAGTGCTTAATTACAATTCGTAGTATAATGTTAATAAGATAATTAATTAGCACTCGGCTTTCACAGTGTCCAGCGTATCCTGTGTTGTGTGTTTCCTGCAAAATAACAAATGTCATTATTTTGCTACAATGTTGCCAGGAATATTTTATCCGTATACTCATTTCAATAAATAATATTTGATTATATCATTCTGTATGGTATTTTGTACTATAATTAATACTGACCGCATTCGATATAAATCGCATAATAAGTATTTTAACTGCTAAACAGTTAAATCATTAAATGAAGATTTAGATATAATTAATAGCCTGGAATTTACATACTCATGCATCTTGGAAGACTGTGAATCCTTTATGTAGAAACGATAAAAAATGTATCTTAAAGGAAAAAATTGCATCTCACAAAGAGGAAAAAAAGGAATAAGAATGATATGTTTATTTCTGACGACGGCAACCTAAGTAACATTAAAAAATATTTAAGTGTTGTTGCTAATGCTCACTTGTCTGACCTATACTCAGCCCAAATCTACAAAAATCCCTCGTGCCAAAAAGCGCAAGTTTACGCCAGCCGTTGGCAACAGCCTTGAGCACTATACAGATGACAGTGCGATTTAGCTCACTTCCGTCCCCAATTTTGACGGAAAACACCCCTTAGGGTCTCCCGCCCCTCTTCTCCTACCATCAACCTCTCGAAATGACTTTCTGCTCGTCACATATTTATAATGCCTCCATGCCACATGGACACTATATATTATTTGCAAATATCCATGACTTCTCCGGGATTCGAACCTGGGCCCTTCGATACACCAGTCAGCGACGCTAACCACTATACCGGTTGGGCGTAAAATGTATTATGTTTGTAAGCAATTGATTAGCTTTTGATACTATACAGTATAAAATTCCTGGCGTTAGGTATGAAAGTTTCTTATAATCAGGCCTCTGTCATTCAAACGGGTGTTATATGGTAACACCCTGCAATAACTTGATCTTCTTCTGTGAACACTGAGCCTCAGGATTAGAGGCTTACAAAGTTAGGCTTACTTTAACCAAAAACTTCCTTGCTTCCAGTCTAGCATGCTGGATATTCCCCAGCTCGTTCAACTACGGAAAGTAGGTTACTGTTTTTATACTGCTACCTTTTCCCCATTCCCTAACGAATCCAATAAGCAAACGCGGGAAACTAATACGGTAGGAATTGCATAGGAATGAGAATAGAAGAATTAAAAAGCTGAGAATAAATCTATTTTGAAAGTTGTACATACATTTTGAGACTTGGTAAAAAGATTAAAAGAAAATTAAACGAAATTAAATAATAAATAAATAAAATTAAATGACGATGAAATGACGGTTATCAATTATTTTAGTGCTTAATTTTACATCATAGTTCAAACTTTTCGCAACAATGAGGATTAAAATTAACAAAATTATTCATCTCATGAAATTAGTCAAAAACTTTATTGTATAACTTTTCGTGAAAAACATTGTTAACATTAAGACACAATAACACGCCGAATAAATACTAATTCAGAAGTCAAACAACAAAAATCAGCGTTATATTTGCCAAATTTTCACAGGACTAGTTTCGATGGTTTTACCGAACCACCATCTTCAGCTGCAAAACCGCAAATGAACCAGATAGGAAATAATGATTAGATAAGATAAGAAAGCCTGGACAAGAATAAGCAAGTGGCGCCATCTGTTGGTGAAACCAGAACTAAAACATAATTTCTTTAAAGGCCGAAGGCAAATTTGGATTGGAATTAGGATCGTTAACTAGAACAGAAAGATTTTTATGAATGTGAAATGCCTCTAGAAAATCCAGTTCTCCAATGGAAGATGTTTTTTGAATAATTTTGGCAGCAGAAAAACTGAAAGTGTGGTTTTCGGACCAACAATGTTGAGCAACAGAAGACTTCTGTGTTTCCTTTTTTCTAACATATGCCTCATGTTCCTTGACGCGAAATTTTAAGGCTCTCTTAGTTTGGCCAATGTAAATTAAACCACACTGGCAAGGAATCCTATAAATACCCCAGGAATTCATATCCGGAATGGGGTCCTTGAGTATGGAACTCGGAATTTTATTGATGGGAGAATAAACAACCCGAAAGTTAAATTTCTGCAAAATATGTGCAACTTTATAGCTAATTGATGGAAAGAAGGGAATGACAACAGAATTTTTATAATCTCCTAAAACAAGAGTGTGCCTTTTAGTGTGTTGAGATGAGAATTTTTTAACTGCTTGATTAATAATGTTGGGTGGAAAGCCCCTGTCAATAGCTATTGCTTTTAAATAATTTAGTTCTTCATCAAGGGCTAGTTTGGAGGAGCAAACTTGAAGAGCACGGAAAACATAGGAATAAAATGAAGCTAACTTTTGTTTAGTCGGATGACATGATTTAAAGTGTGGTGGAAGGCAAACCGATGAAGGTTTACGGTAAACCGTAGTACTGAAGTTGGATGTGTTACGTGTGACCAGAATGTCGAGAAACGGAAGAGAATTGCAAGTCTCAAGTTCAAAAGTGAACTGAATAGCAAGATCAATAGAATTCATTGTTGAAAGAACTTTATTTAAATCATCTTTATTACCTTCAAACAGAGTAAAAGTATCGTCTACGTAGCGGAACCATGCCGGGAAGTTTAAAGTTTCAAACAATTTTGATTCATAATAATGCATGTAGATTCAGCCAGGATGGGACTGAGGGGGCTTCCCATGGCTAATCCCTCAGTTTGCTTGTAATATTTATTTTGGAAAACAAAATGTGTTTGTTTCAAACAGAGTTGAGTGAGAGAAATTAGCTCATCAATTTCCATGCAAGAGAAATGAAATTCGCGAAGTCTGGTTTCTAGACATCTTAATGCACCCTCCACTGGGACATTGGTGAATAATGATTTTACATCAAAAGAAACCATGAGTAAATTACTAGGAGAAATGTTTTTAACTTTTTTTACAAACTCTATTGAATTTTTTATGGTGTAAATGTTATTGTCTAATAGAGTTGAAAATCTAGAAACTAAATATTTAGCTAATGGATACGAGGCAGTACCTAAATTTGATACAATAGGGCGGAAAGGAATACCACTTTTATGAATTTTGGGAAGAGCATATAATCTGGCACAATTCGCAACAGATGGGATAAGTGAATGTTTTAAGTTGCCAGAAATGCTTTGCGAAGATTTGATCGCAGTTTTTATTTTTGACAAGTCCGAAGGTGAAGGATCTTTAGGGATCGGATTATATGGTCCTTCGTTTAAGAGTTTAGTGACACCATCGATGTAAGTGTTCCTATCCATGACGACTATCTGGCCACCTTTGTCGGCCTTTGAAATAATAATATCCGGGTTAGAATGAATTTCACGCAATGTAGCTCTTTCTCTCGCAGTTAGATTTGGTTTCAAAGGTTTATTATTGAATTTCACATTATGAGCGATAAGATGCCTAATCATTTCTTTCTGTGAATCTGAAACTTTACTGAACTTGAAAGCTTTTTCGAAAGCTTTTGAACTACTAAGTTCAAAAAAATCTTCCCATTGTAAACATCAAGCCAATAGTTAATATTTGTAATGTTAGTCTTTCAGAAGAACAAGAGAGAATTCTAAAATATAATTTTAACTTCTCACAAACCTGTAAACCCTCGATTCCAAAGATTTTGGCTCCTATCGAAAAAGCTTTCAAGTTCAGTAAAGTTTCAGATTCACAGAAAGAAATGATTAGGCATCTTATCGCTCATAATATGAAATTCAATAATAAACCTTTGAAACCAAATCTAACTGCGAGAGAAAGAGCTACATTGCGTGAAATTCATTCTAACCCGGATATTATTATTTCAAAGGCCGACAACGGTGGCCAGATAGTCGTCATGGATAGGAACACTTACATCGATGGTGTCACTAAACTCTTAAACGAAGGACCATATAATCCGATCCCTAAAGATCCTTCACCTTCGGACTTGTCAAAAATAAAAACTGCGATCAAATCTTCGCAAAGCATTTCTGGCAACTTAAAACATTCACTTATCCCATCTGTTGCGAATTGTGCCAGATTATATGCTCTTCCCAAAATTCATAAAAGTGGTATTCCTTTCCGCCCTATTGTATCAAATTTAGGTACTGCCTCGTATCCATTAGCTAAATATTTAGTTTCTAGATTTTCAACTCTATTAGACAATAACATTTACACCATAAAAAATTCAATAGAGTTTGTAAAAAAAGTTAAAAACATTTCTCCTAGTAATTTACTCATGGTTTCTTTTGATGTAAAATCATTATTCACCAATGTCCCAGTGGAGGGTGCATTAAGATGTCTAGAAACCAGACTTCGCGAATTTCATTTCTCTTGCATGGAAATTGATGAGCTAATTTCTCTCACTCAACTCTGTTTGAAACAAACACATTTTGTTTTCCAAAATAAATATTACAAGCAAACTGAGGGATTAGCCATGGGAAGCCCCCTCAGTCCCATCCTGGCTGAATCTACATGCATTATTATGAATCAAAATTGTTTGAAACTTTAAACTTCCCGGCATGGTTCCGCTACGTAGACGATACTTTTACTCTGTTTGAAGGTAATAAAGATGATTTAAATAAAGTTCTTTCAACAATGAATTCTATTGATCCTGCTATTCAGTTCACTTTTGAACTTGAGACTTGCAATTCTCTTCCGTTTCTCGACATTCTGGTCACACGTAACACATCCAACTTCAGTACTACGGTTTACCGTAAACCTTCATCGGTTTGCCTTCCACCACACTTTAAATCATGTCATCCGACTAAACAAAAGTTAGCTTCATTTTATTCCTATGTTTTCCGTGCTCTTCAAGTTTGCTCCTCCAAACTAGCCCTTGATGAAGAACTAAATTATTTAAAAGCAATAGCTATTGACAGGGGCTTTCCACCCAACATTATTAATCAAGCAGTTAAAAAATTCTCATCTCAACACACTAAAAGGCACACTCTTGTTTTAGGAGATTATAAAAATTCTGTTGTCATTCCCTTCTTTCCATCAATTAGCTATAAAGTTGCACATATTTTGCAGAAATTTAACTTTCGGGTTGTTTATTCTCCCATCAATAAAATTCCGAGTTCCATACTCAAGGACCCCATTCCGGATATGAATTCCTGGGGTATTTATAGGATTCCTTGCCAGTGTGGTTTAATTTACATTGGCCAAACTAAGAGAGCCTTAAAATTTCGCGTCAAGGAACATGAGGCATATGTTAGAAAAAAGGAAACACAGAAGTCTTCTGTTGCTCAACAATGTTGGTCCGAAAACCACACTTTTAGTTTTTCTGCTGCCAAAATTATTCAAAAAACATCTTCCATTGGAGAACTGGATTTTCTAGAGGCATTTCACATTCATAAAAATCTTTCTGTTCTAGTTAACGATCCTAATTCCAATCCAAATTTGCCTTCGGCCTTTAAAGAAATTATGTTTTAGTTCTGGTTTCACCAACAGATGGCGCCACTTGCTTATTCTTGTCCAGGCTTTCTTATCTTATCTAATCATTATTTCCTATCTTGTTCATTTGCGGTTTCGCAGCTGAAGATGGTGGTTCGGTAAAACCATCGAAACTAGTCCTGTGAAAATTTGGCAAATATAACGCTGATTTTTGTTGTTTGACTTCTGAATTAGTATTGTTAACATTATTCAAATTAATGCACACTGATAAGCTGAGTACGTCGAAGACAAGCACAATTTTTTCTCTTCGGTTCTTCTAATATAAGATAACCTGTGCATAATACTATAGGAATATGGACTACCAGTTACAGTTTTTGTAAAACTTAACCGAATCGATGGCCACTACAGATGTTACCAGAGTGAGGCTGGACTAAAGTAGTAAGGCTTTCTACAAGCTGCATGTGGCCAAGATAGCTCTCCCCAAAATTAAAAATCAAAGATGAAAAATGCACGTTAACTTCTCGGTAGATCGTAATCAAGTAGAGATTGTAAGAATTTAGTGGCTACATTAATTGTAGTCATTCCATTCCCTACATATGAATAATTCTGTTGGCAATTAAATATCAGTCTGCAAGCTTGTGATTGTGATATCAGTTTGTAATCATGCAACAAACGTAAAGATACGTTACGTACAAAATTCGTTAATACAAATACATGTGGGAAATCATACCGTCCAATGCTGAATGAGAATTGCCCGTTATGACGTCATCAGTACAGCATCACCCAGCGCAGTAAGAATCATCCCAGACAGCGCTGAGACCTGGTCGAGAGTGGAGGGCAGACGTGAGCAGACGGCTCACACGTCTTCAAGAGTTTATGAACTTTAATTGTGCTTTCGATGTTATGCCTTTACATCATTATGTTAATCCTGCATACCGTTAACTTCATCTTTATTTACTTTTATTTCTTTCTATTAAATAAACCATTTAACTATTACTTCGTGCTCTCATGCTGTGAATTAAGTCAAATTCTACAAAAAAATATGGCGACCAACCGTGGGGCCTCGAATTCCAAAATGTGCGAGTAGTAGAACTGTGCTTTGAACTGTGAACTGAGTGAACTGTTGTCACAAGTTATTCGATTTATTGGATTACTCGTATAAAGTGTGGATTACCCAATTGACGACGATCATCTGTCGGGTGAGTACAAAACTTTCTTTCCAATATGAAGTTAGTAGAAATTCCAGAATTGGAAGCAGCTTTAAAGAACAGTAAAAGTTCTGAAATCAAAAGTTTGCATAAGCTTATTTTTAATACTGATGGAGATCGAAATAACCGGAAAAGATTACGTGAATTTTCTGGCTTTATATTTAAACCAGATTCTGAAGAATTTAATAAGAAAATAGATGCAGTGCAGAATAGTTTTACTTTGAATGAGTTAATTAAAATTTGCAATGTACTGTGCATAAATTCAGAAGGTTCAAAAACGGAAGTCGTAACCCGAATTGTCTCTTTCCTATGTGATTTATCTGTATTATTTGAAAATATTTTGCATGAAGAAAATAGTGATATTGAAGATGAAACTATTAATAAATTTTCTGAAGTAATGCTTGATGATAATCAAAGAGACAATCCTGGTTTTAATGAGTCTCAAGTAAACAACAGTATGCAGCTTCCAATTCAAGATCATTTTAAACCTCATCTTAGTTTTTCTGATATTGAAAGTATTGTTAATCCTTTTTCTGGTAATGCATATGAAAATGTTGATAAATGGATTGATGAATTTGAAGATGTTATAAACTCTTTGAAATTGAGTGATTTGCATAAATTAGTTTTTGCTAAAAGATCATTAAAAGGTAAAGCGAAACTATTTATTCAGAGTGAACCTAAAGTTAATGACTGGTGTAAGTTAAAAAAGCTTTTGAAATCTGAATATGGTAAAGCTTTTAATTCTGCTGAGTTGCATGAAATGTTATGTAAACGTAAATTAATGCCTAATGAATCTTTAGATGAGTATTTTTTGAAAATGAAAGAAATATGTTCGCGAGGTAACATTGAAGATGCTTCGTTAATTAAATATGTTATTGATGGTATTCCCGATTCTGTGGTTAGGAAAACTATACTGTATGGTTGCGAAACAATATCTGAATTTAAACAAAGGCTTAAAATTTATGATAAAATGAGATCGGACAATGATAAGTTTAAAAATCCGAAACCGAAAGTAGACACTCAAGTTAAAGATAGAAGTAAGCTTTCGTCATCAAACCGAAATCAATCTAACGTTAATAAGGTCAAATGTTTTAACTGCCAGGAATTTGGGAATTATTCTAAGCATTGTGTAAACAAATCGAAGGGTGTAAAATGTATAAAATGTAAGAAGTTCGGGCATTATTCAACGAACTGTCCAGAGCAGACTCCCGAAACACATCAAGCAGCTTTATTACAACGAATTTGTGACAAGGATAGAATTATGAAGACTGTAGAAATAAATAATCATTTAGTTGATAGTCTAGTTGACACTGGTTCAGATGTAACGATATGCAGCGTAGAGTTACACAAGCAGATTGGTTCTCCTAATTTAAATTGTAGTGATATCACATTAAACGGAATTGAATCAAAACAAACGTACCCTATCGGCTTTTTTATTTCTGATATTTCAATTGATAGTTTTTCACTGCGTACGAAAATTTATGTTGTTAAGTCATTATGTAATCAAATTGTATTAGGTTTGGATGTATTGAGTCAGTTTAACTTCTCTTTTACTGAGAATGGCCTTCAAATAATTTCTCATCGGAATAAAAGTAATGTAAACTTGATAACTGCTGAGTCATATCGAAATTCTAACGTTCGTTGCGTTATGGGAAATTTGAATATTGCTATCTCATTGAAGAATGCTTATGATCCTTCGCGATCGTCTGGCGTCTCTGTTAATGTAAACAAAAGTCCCGAAAGCGGAAGTAGCGCGACGTTTAATTACCTTTCACATCTGGTGGATGCTATTTCTGTCAACGAGATTGATTTATCGCATATTTCAAATGCAGAACATAAAGAAAGACTGTGTAATTTAATTAATTCGTACCAGCCTCGGAAAAATAGACAATCTGACTTCAAGATGCAAATAAATTTATGCGATGATATTCCTGTCTGTCAAAATAGAAGATACATGTCTTTCGCGGAACAAAAAATTGTTGACGATCAAATTAAGGAATGGTTGAAAGAGGGCATAATAAAGCCTAGCAATTCTAATTATTCGGCGCTTATTGTTTTGTGTAACAAGCGTAATAATTCGAAACGTTTATGCGTGGACTATCGGAAATTAAATAAGAAGATTATTAAAGACAAATTTCCACTACCTTTAATTCCGGAAGTACTTGATCGCTTAGAACAGTCCAAAGTCTTCACGACACTAGATTTGAAAAATGGCTTTTTCCATGTAGACATAGACGAAAATTGCACCAAATATACCGCATTTGTAACACATAATGGTATCTACGAATTTCTTAAAGCTCCTTTTGGTTTATGTATTAGTCAAAATGTTTTTCAAAGGTATATTTATTCAGTATTTCGTGACTTGCTAAATGAAGGTGTACTAATTATTTATATGGATGATATAGTCATACCGGCTAATGATGAAGTTGAATGTTTAGAAAAATTAGAAAGAGTATTCAAAACTGCTTCGGAGTATGGATTACAAATAAATTTCAAAAAGTGCCAATTCTTAAAACGTAAAATTGAATTTTTGGGACATGTAATTGAAAACGGAACTATTCGACCATCACCTTCCAAAACTGCTGCTGTTCGAAACTTTCCACAACCGCGTAACTGTAAACAACTACAAAGCTTTTTAGGACTAACGGGATATTTTCGTAAATTCATTCCTCAGTATGCTAAAATAGCTAAACCTCTTAGTGACTTACTTGGAAAAGGTATTGGTTTTAAGTTCGATTCCGAACAACAGGAAGCTTTTTGCAGATTAAAAGAAATTCTCTCTCAGGCACCTGTTCTACACATATTTAGGCAAGGATATCCATTAGAACTTCATACTGATGCTAGTAGTCAAGGCTTTGGTGCGGTATTACTCCAATTGTCTGATGATGGTAATTATCACCCAATCCAGTATATGAGTAAGAAGACTTCACCGCAGCAAGAGAAACTCTGTAGTTACGAATTAGAAGCCCTTGCAGTAATAGAAGCTCTGAAGAAATTTCGAAACTATTTGTTAGGGACTAAATTCAAAATTGTAACTGATTGTAGTGCTTTTCAGAAAACTTTAGATAAGAAAGATTTAACTCCTAAAATTGCAAGATGGGCAATGTTTATTGAAGAATTCGATTACGAAATTGTACATCGTTCAGGAAGCCAAATGAAACATGCTGATGCTTTAAGTAGAAATGCTTTAATTTTAACATCATACACATCCGATGTAACTGAGAAGATTCGGTTAGTACAACAACAGAATGAAGATGAACATGTGAAATTAATCAAGAATTTAGTTGAGAAGGGAGAAGAAAATGGATTCTTCGTGAGAAATGATATTTTGTACAAATTTGAAAATGGTAAAGATCTTCTAGTAGTGCCAGAATCCTTACAGAACGAAATCATACAGAAGGTACATAAAAAAGGTCACTTTGCTGTAGATAAAACTGTGAATGCTGTAGAGCAAGAATTCTATATTCCCAGACTGAAATGCAAAGTTGAAAAAGTAATTGCTAACTGTATAGAATGTATACTGTACAACAAGAAGCAAGGAAAAGCAGAAGGATTTCTTCATCCTGTACCAAAAGAAAACGTTCCTTTGAGTACGTATCATATCGACTTTATTGGACCTCTTCCATCGACGAACAAGAGATACCAACACATTCTAACTGTTGTCGACGCTTTTACGAAATTTACTTGGTTCTATCCAGTGAAATCACCAACTACACAAGAAGTTATTTCAAAATTGAAGCAACAACAGACTGTATTTGGAAATCCAGCCAGAATCATTTCAGATCGAGGTAGTGCCTTTGCATCGAAAGAATTTTCAGCTTATTGTACTGAAGAAGGAATAGAACATGTCAAAATTACTACCGGTATTCCAAGAGGTAACGGACAAATTGAGCGAATTCATAGAATTTTGATTCCTGTTTTGTCAAAATTATCACATGAAGATTCAACGAAATGGTTTAAATATGTTTCAGATGTTCAGAGAATAATCAACAGTACAACTACGAGAAGTACAAAATATTCACCGTTTGAGCTTCTCATAGGCACGAAAATGAAGAATAAAGAAGATTTGAGAATTAGTGAGATATTGAATGAAGAATATCTAAAACAATTGATGCAAGAACGTGATGAAATGAGAGAAGATGCGAAAAACAACATTTTGAAGATACAAGAAGAGAATCGTAAACAATTCAACAAGAAACGTAAGAAACCGAAACTATACAAGATTGGCGACTTGGTAGCCATTCAGAGAACTCAATATGGGACTGGTTTGAAACTACGACCTAAGTTTCATGGACCGTATAAAATCATAGCTGTTCGATTAAATGATAGATATGAAGTCGAGAAAGTAGGATGCCATGAAGGACCAAATTTGACATCTACTGCGGCTGACCATATGAAGCCATGGTCAAATTGATTCCATGCTTGTATCAGCTCAAAACCTAAGGACCTGATACTCTCTTTTTTCTATTTTTTTTTTCCTTTTCTTTTTTTTTTTTTTTTTTATTTATCTTTGCAGGTACATGATGGTGATGTCTATTCAACAGACATCGAGGACGATGCCTCTTCAGGCTGGCCGAAGCTATGGGAAATCATACCGTCCAATGCTGAATGAGAATTGCCCGTTATGACGTCATCAATACAGCATCACCCAGCGCAGTAAGAATCATCCCAGACAGCGCTGAGACCTGGTCGAGAGTGGAGGGCAGACGTGAGCAGACGGCTCACACGTCTTCAAGAGTTTATGAACTTTAATTGTGCTTTCGATGTTATGCCTTTACATCATTATGTTAATCCTGCATACCGTTAACTTCATCTTTATTTACTTTTATTTCTTTCTATTAAATAAACCATTTAACTATTACTTCGTGCTCTCATGCTGTGAATTAAGTCAAATTCTACATACATAAAATAATCATAAAATAATTTTGAAATTTTCAATAAGAAAACTTCATAAAGATTAGCTACCGCAATAATTTATACAAAAAATATCAAGTTTTTTTTAACACTTCTCTGGTAAAGAATGAAGTAACATTGTGGCACTCAAATTATAAAGTACATATGCCACTGTTTCCTTCATGTATGAAATGCTTAAATTGCATTTGTTCTGAAGTAACAATGCAATAACATTCTAATATTTCTCGCATTTCAATTAAAATATTTATTTGTTTTTTTTTTTTACATTTTTTTAAAAGCTGTTACGCTCGCGTGTAAAATATGGAATATGGTTCTTTTACAGGAAAGTAACTAATTCTGAGATGTTTTATAGCTATTTGAAATAACCTTCTCTTCATACATTTTTCATTTGCTTTGGGAATTGTAAGCACAAATAAGACAACATAGCTGCACGGATATTGCATTCTCTTATGCTTTTCCACGTAATATCTTCTAACTTATATTAACATATTAATTTTGGAAAAGGTTGTATAATTTAGCATTCGTTCGAAAACCTTTGAGAAAGTGCTGGATATTGTTTCGTTCTCTATAATAGGTATGGAATAATATACGGTAATAATTATTTAGTTATCAATTTTATGGTAAAGATTTCAAATAACCACATCTGAAACACAGTTTATTACAGTGTTATCTTTTCGAATATCATTTACGCATAGCATACTTTTATGTTAAAGCTTTAAAAAACCAGTCACAATGTACCAAAATAAAATAGTTTCAACAGCCTAGCAAAAATAAATTGTTTTTACTTTTTATTTCTTAATAATAGCCCTATCAACACCAGACAAAGGTGTTGTAACAGGACAGAAGGAAAGACGTTCTGATAGTAAGGAGTAAGTAGAATTCATAAAGAACAATACTTTCGTTATACAATTTCTATCATATTGAAAACAATGGAGGCTCCTTCAGTAAATTAGCTTAAATCTCCAACATTTAGGGTCAAGATCTTAATTTACTCTTAAGCAGTATTAGCCTATTAGTTTATGAGCTACAGTCAAATTATGTAGTATAATGGTCATAAGTGAACTGCTCATAAACGAGTAGAAACTGAAAATAAAGCTTTGTGGTATTTAAAATATTGAAATAACAATTACCTCAATTTTTTCCCATTTTAACTTACATATGTGTCTATAATTTTTCTCGAAGTAATTATCATTACAATTTGATGATTATTTTGTGCAATTAATCTGCATTTTTCGGTGCTTAGTGTTCGTAATTCAAATTATTTCGGTTAAAATATTACCAAAAAACTTATTTCAGTTACATATATTTATAGTAATTTTAATAAAGCAGTTTTTATCGATGGAATGGGTTTAAAATATTTTACGACATTTTAAAATGACATTGCTGTGTATATTTTAATGTGACAATGCATTTGTAAAACATAGTCTAAAACACAATTAAAATATTTTTTTAATTATTAACTGTACAAATACATTACTTTCAGTGATATTTCTAAATATCAGTATACATTTATCATGCTCACTACTTTATGTTTTCAAAGATTTGAATTCCATCTATAGGACTGACAATTTTAAAGCTTTATCATGTACATATAATCCTAATCAGTTTGAATGCATTTGTATAAAAAGAAACCTATTAGAAAGCCAATGTTTCGAAATGTAAGAATAATGATCACACTTGACCATTAATTCTGTAATTAACTTTAGAAGTTAAATTCGAAATCCTTAAAAACAGTAACACATTTCAAATGTAAAATTCTCAGTTCCCGGACACAAAATTAATTTCCTTTTAATTTATGATTTCAATCACACAGCGTAACCTTTTCCATTAGGCAACTCTTTTTCTTCTATAGTAATTAAAGTTAATTAGCCAAACTCCTGCATGCAATCATTAGTTTCGGATATCTTGCGTGGAATCCACTTAATACACATTTTGTAGGAATTAACTCAACCGAAGGGGCTTCTGTTTGCGATTTAATGAATGAAAGTATTAGCAAAGCTTCGATGAAAGAGGACCAAAGATGAAGTAATTATTTTTATTGCATCTGGAATATTTAATCACTAATCGCTTAGGATGAGCCATTTTTTTCCTACCTTTCCTCGAAGCAACGCAAGTGTATCAGATGCTCTGCATATATTTAAATCTGTAGATTTTCAATTAAAGAGTCTAAGTTTTAGTAACGAATATAGGTAATTGATAATGAATCTAATTATAAAGACTTGGAAGATATTCAAATTTATATCTAAATTAATTAGGCATTATATTAATGAAATAAGAAACGGGAATTTACAATCGTCCAGCCTAGTATGAGTTCTTACGTTGCATGACTAGCTTTCTGTATTAAGCCTCTCTGGTAATAAGTATTAATTCAAATCCGACACATTTGTGAATTTAGAGGAACAATTATGTATTGTTTCAAATGTATACGAATTTGATCTTTTGTGCAATGATAATTATGCTTAACTTATAATTTGTAAATTATTTAGAATTAATATCCTTTATCTTTGAATTACATGTAAGACGGTTTAATCAATATTTATTAGTCTTAAGAAAATAATAAATAAGGAAATAATAAGACTATTCTTTCAAATGATATAGTTATCATTATCAAATTTAAAAACTCCAGTTCCCGGATTGTCTATTCTACTCGACAATTATGGGCATTTTATATACGACGATGGTAATCGAATAACATACAGGGTGTCCCGTAAATGTTGCGAGAAACTTCTGGGGAAGGTAGGACGCATCATAAGGATTAAGAATTGCATAGGAATTCATGCCCGGAAATATCAAGAGTAAGTGCTAGCAGAGGTAGATGATGGGAAAGGACACCAGAGAGTGATTAATTTGAAACATTTATTGCACATGAATGCAAATCGTGTACGATAGCTTCAATGTTACAACAGATGCTCGAAGTTTGCACCATTAGACGCCAAACATGCCTTACCCCGACGGATCATTAAATGAACATGTTCAAACACACCGGGAGTTTCTTTGATTGTAGCAGCAGCGTAGGCGAGTCCTGCCACGAGATCCATTTCAGACACAACAGGATCGTGATACACGACACTTTTGTTGACTACCCAACACAAACATCTCCGACACTCTCGTAGTCGTACAAATTTTGATGCAGATGTGCAGACAAACTGTGGTGTGTTTGATGTCTGTCGGGGAAGCTTTCTTGATGGATGCTTGCCGCGGCTCGTCCATTACCCTCAGCTATTCCATACACAAAGTGCATGTCTACAAGCTTTCCGTTAGAACAGAGTTCCATGCTCTTCGTATGGTTCCTACCACTCGAATGAGGCACTCCTCACTTTCCCATAGTATCCTCCTGTACAGTACCCCCTGGAATTTAACCTTAAATTACATGTTTAAGGTGAACAGAAGCCTTTTTCCATTAGAAAGTTATCCAAGGGAACCTTTCTGAGACTAATAATTATTGCTTGAGGTTTTATCCTGCCTAACTTGAAATAAAGTAGTTTAAAAGGAAACATATTTATTCGTTTGCATTAATTAAACAATAGTCAAATATTTCACATGATTTCAGAAACATCCTGACAGAAGTATATGATGCTGTCCAAATTTCGATAATTTAGCTGCCAAATGAATATCTTGTTAAGATTTCATTTTCAAACATTTATCTAAATTGAATTAATTTATAATATTGTGTAAAACTATGAAAACAAAGAATTGGAAATCGCTGTGTATTTTCTATTCTATATAAATATAGAAGTCGAAATTTTCAATTTATAAAAAAGATCTCATCACGTCGTTAGACCAAACAAGTGGTTTGGTTTGCCATCTGCCGGTTGGAGACATAAAACGAAATCCGACATTGAAATTTGTCTTATCTGCTATAACCATATTGTATGAAGTCCCAAAGATTCGAAGAATGTGCAAATTTAACTTCAAGACGGAGCAGAACGGTTAATGTGATTTTCTTTCATAGTAGCCATCAACAGCTTTGTACTACTTTTAACATGCATAGGAAGTTTCAGAAAAGAGCGTCCTGTCTGTTACAGAAAGTAGTGACTTCATATTACACCCTTACTTCACATCATAATTGAGAACACTTGAATTAAGTATGCATTCTTCTAATTACCTAACAGATATCCTTTTTCTTAATTTGTAAATCTTTAATAACAGTTTCAGAGTATTGACGGAATAATCTAAAGAAGAGAAACCTAGTCACTCGCTTTCGCCCGAAAAACTTTCATGAAAGACAAAGGATCTTCTTTTAATGTTCAAGGTTTTGACTAAAATAACCTAGATCTGATTTTAGGGATCCTCAAAGTCATCGTGAATTCCTTATAATCATGATCTTCCCTAATGGAACTTCGAAAAGTGTACATTTGAAGGCAGTAGAAAACTATTGTACTTAAGGCCCAGAATTTCCTAAATAAGGGTTGTACAAAGGCACTGTTACGATATAACTGCTTAATTCGCTTTCTCTAAGCAAACTCACTGACATCTGCATGCAAACATATGAAAATTTCAGACTTCCCACTTTCCAAGTATAATTTGGTTTGGTTTATTTAACTACGGCAAAGCACTCGAGATCTTTTTGCATAAGGGGAGGGATGCTATTGTGAAAGACTTTCCAAGGAAAACACGTTACACATTGGGAACACGCTCTTTTACCGGAAGTCCAACCCCAGACCGAACTACAACTTTTCACAGATTTTACAGCGTAGCCGTTGGTGGGCCTTTTCAAAAGTACAGAGTCGACAGTCTATAACTTTATAAATGCCTTTACGGATTAGAGTAGCCGTCGTACTATAAGTCGATACCTTTCCTCCTCACCGAGCTCAAATAACGGAGCGATTTGGCATTTTCCATAAAGTTTTCCTTAAAACTACATTTTCAAGACACTCTTTAAACAGAGTTTCATTTGAATCTTTCTTTTTCATGCTCAATTTCACTTCGAAAGTTGCAGAATCTTACTAGCCCAATTTTGCATGTATAGAATTTTTGATCAGGAAGAATTAAATATCATTGTGCGATTTTTATTGTTGAATGAAAGTCCGTCATTTATGCCACAAAATGTTATTATTCTTGCACATTGGCTCACCAATGTTTTCGACAATTTAAAACAAAATAATATTTCACTTTCAGATTGTTAAATTTACAATTTTTAACAATATCCATCTTTTATTATAAGCTAAATATCTTTTTCCTTCAAGCTCTTTATGCTTTCAAACACATAAATATATAGAATTTCTCATAATTCGTTTTACTTGCCTTCTTCAATATCATATTGTTACGTGCTTACGGGTTCGTAATGGATTGATTCCACAATTCGATAAAAAGTTAATAAAATTTATTCTTATCCCAAGAAATAAAACAAAATGCTGAAATTTCCGCAAAGATATTGGTACAATATCGCAATATCTCACAGTAATTATATTTTAAAGTAATTATACGATAAATTAATTTTAAAGTAATTATACGATTTTAAAGTAATTATACAGTAATTATACGATAAATAGAACTCAATTCAAAACACAGAGAAAGCTAATTCGATCTCACCGCGAATTCGCTACAATCAATAACAGCACTAAGTAAACAAACTGAGATGCTTTACTTCGGCTTTTATAAGTTTTTTAAACATACACGAGAACATTTTGGTATTTTCTCGAGGTTTCTGGAAAGCAAAAGAGTACAATTACGAGATATCTATTTATTAAATGTTAAATGCGCGTGCTCCTGTATTTTTACTTTTTCGGCGTAGATTTCTCTGAAACGTCGTCACGCGCGTCACGTGCGTATTGCACGGGGGAATAAAATAGTTTTAATTATAATTCTATTAAAAATACAAAATTAAATACAAAATTCATAACAATATTTTAAAAATAAATTTAACTGACACTTCAATCCAACTCTTTGTTAATAAATGGAAGAGAAGAATTATAATTTCTTATAATCATAATTTGCTACAAGGATAAATACAAATTTAAAGAGAATCGAATGCCAAATCTGATATCAAAATTCCAATTTGATATCAAGACTGAATGGTTAAAATTAATTACCTTTAACTCACTTACTGCTAGTCATTTACCACAGACATGTGTATTTTTCAGTGATTAAGCGTAAAACACATGTGCTGCTTTTAGCAGATCTAAAATAATCTGCTAGTTTCAATAACAAAAAATCTCATAGAATATAGATTTTCAGAGAAAACAATTAAGAGCATATTTTCAGAAAAAATGTAGCGTCATCAGCAAAACTATAACGTAACTAAATAACCTTTAACTTGCTATCATAAGATTAATACAACCTCCATCTCGTTGCAAATAATCTCATAGCAGAGGTAGCCCACAATAAAAAGAAAAAATATCCTTCGGCCGTTGCAGACATTTTCCTCTGAGTAACAGCGTACTATACTTGGCAATTGTAACACCCTTCCGCTCTCGACTTCCTCTTTGTCACATTAGAACTTTATGAATCCTCTGCGCAAAATGTGTAATCCTGGATAGCGGAACTTGCTTTCCCCGAAGGAGATAGGAAGAAACTCGTTTTAGAAACCCTATTAAAGCTTAACTATTACCCCTATAAACATGAAGCCACATTCCATGCTATTGTCTTTTCTTTATTCGCTTTTATGCATACACACATAGAACTATTGTTCCTACTTAACTGCTGAAATTCTGGAGCTGCCGTTTATGAATGGAGTAACTGGGACATATACTTTGAGACTTCTTTTATTATGAGTTCCGGAAAAAGGAGAAGAGAGGCAGTTTTACGATGTGAGGAAAGCTAAAACGTATCCATTGAAAGAGGGTGTAACTTTGTAGTTTTATATTGGCGTCAAAGTTTATGCATTTAAAGATGAAATCTTTGAGAAAAATGTGCAGCAATAAGAAGCGTTTTAGTAGTTTAATAAAGTTTGATTTAAAATGTGCTGGCGTAAATAAAGCTTTCTCTCCGTTTTCTTAGTAACTTCAAAAATGAATAAAGTCGTCTTGGCTTTTAGACTTCGATGTAGAACAGAAGTTCGTTTTCTGTGCGCTTTATCAAATTTAGTAAAGCAACTAAAGACATTTTCTGCTCTTAAATAATGCTAATTTGGGGCACTAATACTGGTACGTTCAGCGTTTATCAAATAAGAATCCACTTAAATGAATACTAGTGCTCTCAAAATGCAGAATTTTATTTTTTTAATATTAATAAAAATATAAATTAATATTTTCAATATTATTAAACTTTATGATTTTTAGCCCAAATAATAGTTAACCCAAAAGGGCTATTTATCTCGAAAGGACATTTTGGGTCAAATCACTATAAACGGCTGTATCACTTTTTATAGTGTTGCCACCAAATATGATCGCCCTGGATTATATTTAAAGAAATTAAATAATAAAGGATGTGCATGAATGTATGCATGTTTCTCGCATTATGATAAAAAAAAGACACCTAGAGCCATCAAATTTTCAATAACGTAGTGCTTCACCCGAATATGAGTACCTGGAAGCCCTAATCTTGAATTTCGAATTTCTTTTATTATCTGTTTCATGTTTTGTAAACCTTTACGCCCTTTTCTGCGTAATATGGAATCTGAAAGTTTGCAGAATTTTGTATTATTAAATTTAATAATAATAATTAAATAATTTAATATTTCATTTTTAATAACATTGATGTTACTGTTATTAAGGCTCTACTAACAACAGTATCAATGTTATTGTTATTATAGCACATATTTATTAATTAGAAGTCTTTGTTATGCGGAACTTTCCTTTTTCGTAATTTTTGATAGACAAATAAGCAGTTACTTTAAGATGTCAAATTTTGTATCTCACACTTTTTACTGTAAAAACTTCAACTCACTCTGTAATATTGAAAGTGGGAGCAAAATTATAAAATGCGTATTCAAATTTAAAGCTTCGTTCACAAGTCATCTGCAGTTTATAATAAAATGGTTAGGAAATATTACATTAAGCGGTAATTAAATTGAACAATATACTTTTGAAATTCTTCCACTGAATAACAATAACTGCTTTGATTCCTTAACATTTTCCTATCGTTTCTTTTGTTGAATGAGTTGGAAAATGTGTATTCATACGATCGCTCTCAATTATTTAATACTCGCTTTCATAGTTTTGCGTTACATTTCCCCTTAAAATATTCTGACCGGCACGAAGTTCCATTTAGAAAGCTCAGTGTTCCCAAAACTGTTATATGAAAGAGATATTTCTCGATTTTGATTCCAAAATGCCCCTGATACTTTATACGTGAGTTTATGTACTTTTAATATAATATTGCCTAAATGTTTCGCACATAATTCAAGATTAACGTAAAAGTACTTTCGTAAAGACGTCACAAAAATGTGGTATATATACGGTGGTATAGTATATACAGTGGTAAGCCGTATATATACGGACTTGCCACTCAGAGGGTTATGAAGTTTTATGCGAGAAAGAATGTCAACGTATCCAAATGTACTGCTGCGAAAAGTTGAAGTGTTATGGTACATCAAATGCAAGGGTAAAATTCATAGACATCATACTGAAGTACACCAATAAAACAAATTATTGAAAGTTTACCGAGGTTTACCAGTAAAACAAATTGTTAATCCGAAAAGAAAGGGGAATTTCTCATAAGCACCACGAATATTTCAACATTAAATTAAAAAAAACAAAAAAAAAATAGAATCAATTAATGTAAAAAACTATCATGGAAGGAAAAAAACTTTGGATTTGTTGTCTGATAAACTTCCAGCAACTGAAGCAGAACACAGCCTTCCGGCTTAAGACTGAACTTAGAATTCTGTGCCTTAAATCTAAACCTAAAATTCGCTTTGGAAAAAATATATTTTGGTACACGCTAAGTTCTTACTTAACAAGTGAGCTATCGTTTTCCATTTTGCATATTACAAGGAAGGTTTGAGATTCTAGTTAGAGGTATGATGAGGTGTCGTTTTCAAAAGTTTACCAAAACTCAATTTTCAAACGATGAAATATCATGTTCCTATACGTATTAAATAGTCTTTACATTTTAGGCACCTTTCGCGTGTGAAAATTAAATGAAATAGCGTGATTATATAAAAAATAGCTTTTCTGAAATACCTATTTTCTGAGTTTTAAGCTTTTTCATCCCAGATTTTGTTCTCGTAAATAAATACTTGAATACTTTGTTTTACCTTGCATATTTCCATATTCTTAAAATGAATGCAAAAGAGATTATCTAATACGAGTATTATACTCCGTGGAAATACTCTTTTTAAGACAAATAGCCCATGGCACTTTAACCATATTCAATAAAGCCCAACCAATGAATTTTGAAAGAATGAAATTCTTGTTTGAGAAGTAAAGTTTTTATAGCCTGATAACACGACGCTGCTAACTTGCTAAAATTAAATTATCCGAGTACCTTTACTGTAAGGACAACATTATTTTAGATTTCTGTATTAGCTATACACGAGTATGGCAGACTCCTTTCAGAATTTCAGAAGTTAAGAGCAATTAGTTTGACTAATGCTAATTGCGAAAACGTTCATTAGACTTTTTAATCTTAAACAAACGTTTTTGCACTCATCCTATTAACGCATCATTTTGGGCAGTTTTGAGAACAATACAAAGAAAAAAATCGATGCTAAAGAAACGTTCTCGTTAAAGCTATTGTTCCACTGCACGGTGAAAAATGTAAAATAAAACGAAAGCTTCCATGGTAGAAAAAATAGCTAAGGGGATAAAGCTTCTTCTTTTATTATTCTAAAAGAATGAAGATAGAACATTTAGTGGACATGATTAATAACTTTTAGATGCTGGTAATGGCAATGAATAATTTCTCTTAAATTTCGTACTACATAATAAAGAAACAGCTGCAAGTAATTTCTTAAAGTAAGAATAAAAATCTTCGAAAAGAAATCTCTGCTAATTGTACATTCATTAATCTTGATTGTTCTCTAATCATTAGCTTCATTGCTTATATAATTACATTAATGTGAGCAAAAGTAGCTGGTTGAACAAGTACAATTCTCGTTTGCAGTTGTTACTAAACAGCAGTTTGGATAGCTCTGTATTCATAAACTAACACAATAACCATAGCAACCACCGTAATTTTTTAAATTAGATACACTGTAACTCCTGTTTTTATCTATATTACCTTAATTAACTACAAAATAATTATAAAGCCTTTATGTGCAAATTTCTTTACTGTGAAATTTGATTCTGGAAATTTTCGTCGGAAACGTTATATTTTTAATTTGAATTTTAAGGGAAGATCCAATATAATTTTTATCTTATTAATCCTTATTCAAATCATATAAAGTTTATTTTAGATAGTTATATAAAGTTATAGATTCAGTTTCCTTCTGTATATCGTAGAATATATTTTTTGGATGGATAATACTGTGTATAGAAGAACTTTAATCTCTTCTCAGTTAGAAATGTCAGTATCTTCAGTGAATACAAGGAGAACAAAAATAAAACTGTATGTTTAATTTATGGCAGCAAGTGGAAATAGGAAATAGGCACGCAATTAGAGTACTTTGAATACTTTCTTCTACTTTAAATCTAAAATGGAGTACAAAAACTAAATGTCTACCTAAATAATGTCCTCCATGAAGGATGCAAATCTGTTGTGCTTAAATGTTTCTAATTTCTCCAAGATCTGGACAGATGTCGGTTAATTCTTTTAATACGCTGAGGGTCTGGGGAAGATTTCTTTAAAAAAATAAGAGATGATGTCATGTAAAATTTCGAATATTTTTATTCGGTTATGAAAGAAAGATAGAATTGTAGAAATCTCATACGAAATTTCGAGTGTTAAAGTATTTTGATTGCAGACATTGTCAAATATGTTAGCATTCAAAAAGTTAACGTCTTCATCTTTTTTCGCATCATGCAAACCATTCATCGTTTTCATCGTCCTCATCATACACCTAATATTTGTCATTATCATTATCCTTTATTATCTTTGTCGTTATCATCGATATCATAATTATTGCTATTATACAAAAATTAAAATCAAAACTAAAATTATGATCTTTATCTTCATATTCACTACCATTATTCTTCTACTTATTTTCAGTTTTCTTGTCTCCTTTCCCATTGATTTTCTTCCATCTGATTGGAATTTACTGCTATTAATTCGAACTCTTTTGTTGGAAAACAACTTTAAAATTTATTCTTTCATCAACTTAATTTTCCTATTTAAGTGTTTTATCAAAGAAACGAAAGCATTTCCAAAAATATCAGAGCTTTATTTAATCAGTTATAGGGTTCCTCACTTTGTAAATGTTTTTTTACAGTTGAACGTGAAGAATCTTAAGAACAGATTAGCCAACAATTGCTTGAGTTCGTGTGACAAGAAACAACAAGATTGAAAGGTAAATAACCCTTTATTATTTAGATTGAGTTAACAGAACTCCTTCTTGATGTTTTACAATAACGCCGAACACTCCAGCTTTGAACTTAAGATATTAAGAACTAAACTAAACTAAGCTTAACTAAAGAGATCTAGCCGAAGCTGTCAAAGTTTTAACGTAGTTAGCCCTTTAAACACGAGATGACTACGAAGCTATAAAGAGCCTGAGTACGGCCGAGCGTAACAACAGCTTTGAGAGGGAGAAGCCAAAAAGGCGGACGCGAGCTAATCAGAAACTCTGATTCTCTCTCCCTCAGCAAGTAGAACTACGCGGTTAAATACCGCTCCTCCTCATTATGTATTCAGACGTGATTCTAAAATTACGTTCTGGCCGAAAGTAGTAAGTTGAAGTTAAGAATTTGACAGGAAAGAAGTTTAACTCAAAATTTAACTGTTAATAAAATTAACATAGTTCTTACACAGTGATAAATAAAACAGTGTTTATCTTTATGACTCAAAGGTATTCAAAAAATCTGAAATTAAAACTAAAATAAAGTTTGCAGTCAAATAATGAATCTGCAATGTATTTCTTAATAATTAGTGCCCTTAACCACTTTGAAAAAGTATTAAATTCTAGAGAAATCTTTAAAAAAAATCATTTGCTTTCATATTAAATTTTGTTTTTTTTAATATTCTTTAATACAGAGATTTAATTCTATGGTTACAGAGAACCTATAGTAAAAAAAGAATAGGTTAGTTATAAATTCTTATTTCCATTTACATATTATTACAAATTTTAACCTTGCTCTTCTCAATTCAAAGAAACCAGAAGTCATAAATAATTTACGTTTCATGTTTTTTTTTTTTTTTTTTTTATACATTGGAGACACTTTCTCACTTCATTCATTTTTTAACTGTCAAAGAAATGAATTTCAATTAATTTTCCTAAAAATCTCGAGTGCTTGAGTTTCTACTTTTAATTTAAAATTGCTGACGTTTGCTCGAGTACTTAATTTGTTCTATAAAAATGGCCAAGATTCTCGTTTCTAAACGACGTTACTGGAAATTAAATCTTCAGAATCCTCTACATATTTTACTGTTATTATTATTTGGAAATAATATTTTCGATTCCTTTCCCATTTTTTCTTGTATTTTCTTTCATACTAACAGTAAAATAAATTACGAATTCATTACAGGTAAGCAGTTGAATGCAATAAATTAATAAAAACAATACTTGTACTTATTTTTTTTATTCATTTATTACTGTTTTATTACTGTTTACTCATATATTATGTATTTTAATAACTTCACATTACAGGAAACAACATTAGCCTCTTTTACCAGAGAAATTCATTTTAAACATAAACAGTGTTATTAATGTGATTATACGTATAGCTACTTCTACTAAGTATTAGTACTTTCCACACCTTTTTCATCTAGGTAATAAATTACTAACAGTCAGTGTTTTAGCCTATAAGGACATTAACCCGAAAGATCTATTAGTCTCGAAACGAGATATTGCGTCCACTATAAGAGGCGAATGACTTTTCAAATAGTTGCCAACAAATATTGTCACCCTGTTTTATTTGTAAATATATTAACGAAGAATCTGCAGGTATATATGTACGTTCCTCACCTTGTGAAAAAACGACGGCACCTAGGGCAGTCAAATTTTGAATAAGGTAATCAACCAGAACATGTGCACCTGAAAGCACTAATTTTGAATTTAAAACTTTAATATTTCCTATATTATTAAATTTTAATTAGTTTTCGATCAATAAACTCATGGATTTGATAGCCAGCAGTGGCAACATTGTATGGAGTAAAATATTTTCATCTCCAGTGCACGAATCAGAAATTCGAAAGATAGGCTGTTTTTAAATATTTTGTGATTTTGCTGTTGAATTGAATTTTATGGTACGTAAGTGGGAAGAAAACGATATTTAATAAATATAAAACGTAGAAACAAAATAAAAGTAAAACATAAAACGTAAATAATTAAAAGAGAAAACAATTTGCAAGCCATCTTTCAAAGAAAACTTAATATTGATATGATGAACTGAGAAAAGACTGACATAATAGAAAAATGTATGCCAGCATTTTAACACTTCATCGGAATCCTAAGCATACGTTGTTATGCTGCTTTTAAAATTTTTGTAATTTTGCTGTTGAATTGTATATGGCTTAAGAAAATTACCCTGAATAATAAAGCTAAATGACAAAACGAAATGAATCAGAAGGAGTCAGTTTAATAGCAGACTGCAAGTTCAGCGAAGGCGTAAAAGAAACATTAACAAACCCTTCTGGATGACCGTTAAAATCTCAGTCTTTCAGATTTTTCTTTTTTCTCTGCTTTTAATTATTTTTTGTATCAAACATTAGACTACTATATTAAATAAAGGAATTATTTAGTAAACTTTAAGCTTCAACATTTCAAAACAATTTCAAGCATTTCAGAAGAAAATCATTATTTTTTTGAAGATTTTAGCTATGTTACACTTCACAGATTCTTACGATTATTTATCTGCTCTTGACTTTTATAATCTAGAATGGCATTTCAATTTGCTTCAAACTGAACGATTTTTTGCAAATATATAGAAACAGATTTCACCTTATGTATATGCTGAATTCCTACGAATGAAATGACCGTTCAGTGACATCAGTTTTCTACTGATTCTACTGAAAAAGCAAATAAAATATACTGACATATATATTGTTGTGTGAGTACTAGTCCGTAATAGGTTTAACGTACACAAAACCGATGATATATTGATAAAATTTGTTTTTACCAAAAATAACACTTTACACTTCTGGAACTTCCCACAAATGCACTCGTACAGCTCTATTCAATACAACAGAACAGAATCAAGTAGTCACCCCTCAAACTACTAACAGCGTTGAACTCAATACAAAGCGCACGTGATGAGCGAAGTTAATACGGAACTATCCCGACACTCCGAACTCACGCCTGGATTAAACAACTCCAAAACTGATGCTCTCTCCGGTCTTATACAATTTTCACACGGCCAGCGAAAATCCTCTAGTACTTTCCACTTCTTGAAATTACTGGAAGCATATGAGGGTCAGATACGGTTACATTTAAGTATACAAATTAATTACATTTATTCAAACACAATGCCAATTACAATTATAAATGGGCCTATCCAAAATGTTGTCAAATGGCCATCAAATCTGGCGACAAAAATTAATCGCTAAAACTATCATCAGCGTCGCGATATCTCGCTAAATTAACGAGATAGGCATTCACTCGATGTTAAATAGACTTGCCCCGATATTCTTATTTTCCAGCAAAGCTTCGCCTCTTCAGATTTTTATGTTATTTTATAAAAAAGATATTACAATTTTACATATAATTTCACTGAAATTATTTATATATGTATACATTTCTTAACAATATGTAATAAACATCAACACTCTCTCACTAACAAAAATTTTCTATCAATAATTAGTAATTTTTGTATACTACTTATGCTTCTGAGACTAGAGAATAAAATCATTTTCGTTTTTCAGTCTTGAATATAATGCTCCACATTTCCTTCATTTCAGTTATTAATTTAACTAAAATACACTATTTGATACTTGAGTCTTAACCATATGAACAAATGAATAAGCATGCTGGGTCTCTTCTGCAGGCGACCTAATCTCACCTATACAGCATCAGTCTTCATTCTACTATTCTAGTTTCATAATTACAGCAGCACTCGTAATAATCACGCAATCCATGAAGAAATCATGGACATGATATTCCCATGAATATCTTCTTCCAGATTACGCATATGTAATTCTTGCATAGCAACATCTTAAATATGCCTCTTCATTTCTTTTGCTACATGAAAAGGTTTCAACTTTATTTTTAGTTATTAGTTATTATTTTTAGTTAACAACTTTATTTAAGTTTTATTTGAAACTTTCCTATAAACCTTCATTACTCTAATTGTCAGTTCCTATTCTGGCACTTCTGGTTAAATGTTGTAGCGCGCGTGAACGAATGCAAATTTTCTATTTTTAAAAAAGTAGTTAAAAGCCGAGTTTCGGTAGGAGAAAGAGAGAGAGTTAGGCTCTAGTTGCCGTCTTTGCTGTAGGTACATTTGCTTATTGCCTGTTCAAGTGGCTTAATTGCATTGATTTGCTGCCACTAACTTTGGAAGTTAGTGGGAGTTGAAGTTACGGGATCTCGCTGGGCCCTGTAGGCTAGTTTTATCACTTGTTATTATTTCAACTTTTAGATTCAATTATCTGACTTACCGCCCAAGTAGAGGCTAAATTTGTTAGCGTCGAGTTGACGCACTGTAAATTTTAAAGAGTTAATAAAGGGTACGTGAACCCTTTTCCTGTGTAGTTTCCTGCTACTCTAGTATATAGACAGAAATGCAGTCACTAGACTCTACAATTAAATAAAAAAAAATATTCAAGAAATTAGATTTAACATGAACTTAAAGATATATTAAGATTAGTCAACGAATTAAAATATCTAAATGCATATCAGTATGATGTGTTTATGTCACCGAATAAATAACAATAATCGCTGGACATCTAATAATTACTTCATTACTTTTTAAATATTCAATATTAAGAAGTTTTACTTCTTTCTTTAAGATGTGAAATAGATTATATTATATTGGAGGTACATAATGCATACAAAGTTATTTTCCATCAATTAAAAGAATCATATGATTTACTTTTATTTTATTTGTTAACAGTCATAACTTTGATTGACCATTAACAATATTGATTTCAGTTGACTTAATTTTGATTTACTATTTATTTTTCTATCTCGTATTAGTGCAGCATAATTCACCATATTTATAAAAACTTAAATAATCAACACAAAAGCATGTCGAGTATGATTCAAAACGAAATGAAGTTGCACTCCTGCCATTGATATTATAAATGTAAATGACAAGCCGCCCAATCGGTATGGTGGTCAGAGAAGCTGACTGCGATGCCGAAGGGCCTGGGTTCGAATCCCGGAGAAGGCATGGTTGTAACTATCCGTCCCTTCATAGGAAAGGCGATATTGGCCCACCTGTTAGGTTCCTCCATAATAAAGAGACTACCACATCCGGCCTTGTAGAGATTAATGGACTGGGTAACATTTGTACTTTTTCACAATCTGCCATTGGGGAAAAAATATAAATGACAAAACATTGCTGTACAATGGATGCTAAAACGAGTCCCCTTTTTATGACATAGTTGGGATTAACTCCACCAAAATATTTTCCTAACGTAAAAAGTACAAGAAGTATTTTTTGACATTTTTATTATACCAAGTTTAGGTGACAATTCTATATGAAACATTAAAAAATATGTCTACATGCACTGTATAGTGGTAAGCAGAGGATATCCAGGGTTCAGAAACAGTGTAAGGCTTAATTGTATATATATATATATATATATATCTTATCTCTCAAATACGAATCGTCCACCAGCAGTCGAGCGGTGAAGTCGCTGAACATTGGTAGTTAGGTCCGAAGTTCGAATCCTGTGATCGGACTTGGTTGCATGGACGTTTTTGTGTTTATTTTCCCATGTGTAACGTATATACGAGCCAGTTTCCCTTAGGAAGTCCTCCATGGAGGCATCCTTCCCCTTAGGCAGATGGCCCTCGAGGCTTTGCCATAATCACACACATTTACGAATGTGATAACAATGCGCTGTCTGTGGTACATTATGAAGAATACTCTCGGTTTTGAAAGTGTTAAATCATTAGTGCGGTCGATCATTCCCAAAGAATGCTCTTGAGTAGATGTATGGTCTGTGGATTTAAAATATATATATTCTACTGGACTGGGAAGATATAAGCCACATTTAAAAAGTTAAAATACATCTGATAAAATTCTTTTATTCTGTAAATGTGGAAAGATTTATCGCTAAGGGATTTTCGCTTTACAGATCTCACTTAATAGCAATAGCAATCGAAAATAAATAAAAATATTTTCAATGAGTTAAAGAAAATGCTACCTAAATTGCTTTAGAGAAAAGTTTTAATCAGTACCATTTGCCAATGAGTAGAATCCTTAAATAAACAAGTGTTTCATTAAAAAGTGCGCTTCTTTTAATTCCTTAATTTCTAGTGATTCGTATCGTGCCCTTTACTAGAAATGTTTAATTTTTACCAAAATTTCACTTTAGTTAGTAGTAATTACTTTCTTTTTTTCATTTCTAAACAACGTAAATTCCAATTAAGGGGCCTGAACTCAGCTAGTTAAATCTGATGTTAAGATTTAAAAAGAAATAAATTTTCTTCATTTCAGAAATAATGAGTTGCAAATGTTTGTCGTAAAAGTAAACATTTGAAAGTCATTATTTCCATTTTTAGAAAGTAATAATGGTTTCACTATATGTGCTTATAAATAACAAGGTCAGAAAAGCATTCGTTAGTTACTTCTTATTTGAAATTTGAATATGAATTTAAACGTTTATATAAACGTTGCCTTTTATATGCTTATAAACTCGTGTCATTCTAATTTTCTTCTATCGACAAGTACAAAGTGCTCCTATTATCCTACGTAAAAAGACAAGAAACCATTCAAAACTCGAAATCATTAAGAAGTTTTCTTCGAATTTTGTGTCAAAGAATGTAAATAAGAGCCGATCCAAGTTTATCCAAGAATTTTTCCTGTTGGCTGTGTATAAAACTGCAAAGAAATTAATAGTATGATTTAATAAATCGCTTCGGCCCACCAGCGGCCGAGCGGTAAAGACGCTGAACACTGGTAGTTCGGTCTGAGGTTCGAATCCCGCGAACGGGCTGGCTGCATGGGCGTTTTCGTGGTTTTCCCCATGTGTAACGTGTATACGAGCCAGTTTCCCTTAGAAAGTCCTCCACGAAAGGCACCCCTCCCTTTAGGCAGATAGCCCTCGTGCGCTTTGCCATAATTAAATACACCACCTAATAAATCGCTTCGGTCTTTCAAATGATGTCCATTTTGCCAATTGCATTGTACTGGTCATAAAAATGTCTTGAATTTATGTAAATTACTTAAAAGGTATCTTCTTCATTAACATTTTTAATAAAAAGGTCGCAAAATTTGTTTGCTCTTGGACAAATGCTATGCATATCATTATTTTGTCATTTTATCGAATATCGAACTGGTGTTTTTTTCGCCAAATACCATTTCTGTACTCCGGTCTTCGTGTCAAGCAGTAATAGATGCATTTAATTGCGGATTTGGGATACATGTAATGGAACAGCACGTAATAAACCTATGAATGGATCTAGAAATTAAGATCGATTTATTTACTGGTATAAAACTATGATTAATAGTGTGTGAGAGGATATATCTGAAATACAATTGAACACTCATTTCAACAGGCTGGAATTTGGGAACTTCACGTGAGTGGTGGTATTTCTGTGACATAAAAACTCGTTCACAAGTACGATTGAAATTATATTTGGCAAAACGTTATGTATTCGTTAAGAAATATACAGTAGAATTATTTTTATGAGTTGATGATAATGTTTAAGTTGCTACTGAGAGAAGAGTTGCTGATATTGACGCTGATGTTATGGTAAGAAGACGAAAGCGAAGAAGGTGAGGATTACCCCGGATGCTAGATCGTTGCCAGAAGTTTGAGTTTGGTTTATTTGGCCCTGACAAATCACTCGACAAAACACTGACAAACTATAAGACTAATTATAAGACAAACTATAAGCATAAGGAAAGGATTTTCTAAAGGTTTCATTTGGTCCAGGTTTAGTTGATTATGACAAAGCACACTAGGGTATCTGCCAAAGGGACAGAATCTTTTGCGAAGGACTTTCGAAGGGAAACTTGCTCGTATTCACATACTTTCCAAGGCTATACATGTTACATGTGGAGTAAAACACGAAAACGCTCTTGCAGCCAGTCCCTTTGCAGGAATTCGAACACCGGACCGAACTAGCTAATATTCAGCGACTACGCTCGGCGAACCTCTTTGCCGGAAGAGAAATAGTCGTTAGAAGCACCGAGTGTTGTGAAATAGAACTTCGCAAATATAGGAGGAAAGAAAATTTTTATATCATTTTATTTACTTTATTTATTTATTTACATTTGATAAAATACAAGCAACTGTAAGAGAAATTCTTAAACATGTATTAAGTGAAATTAAAACCTCCAGATTGCTTTCATCAATGAAAAAAATTCTTGCATACTAGGTACTTTCATTTTTTATATATAATTGTGCAATTAGGATTCTTTCTTTTCTGCTCTTTTATTTAATTTTCATCTTTTTTAATTTATTTACTAATCCATATTCGTGTATATATGCTATGCATTTATACATAAAATTATTTCATTCATTTTTATTTTATATCATTAATGAAAAACTTCAATATCATTGAAAATATAAGATTTCGAAAACTTTTACTTTGCTCTTACTGGAAGTTATTTCAACATTCGACCTAGAAATTCCCCGCACTGATTATGCTACATGAATATGAGATCCATAATTAAAGACATGTAAATTATGAGAAGAAGGCAAAAAGCTTTATCCTTAGCTCAGTGAAACAATGCTTACTTTCAGTGCGATGTATGTCTACCTATTCTGATAATTTTGAATGTGCTGCAGCTATTAGTGTTAGGGATGTTCAGGCCATTTGATATTTTGCAGCTAAGACAGCAGAATTCATTCCTGTTTACGAAGGACTTTACTGCAGCTATATAAAAACTAACATTTCTTCACCAATTATATTAAATGTAAAAATTTTTTGGAGCTTTAATAGAATACTATTTTCTTTACCAGCTATTTATTCAGGAAATTAAGAAAGAGATCACAGAAAGCTTCAACTATAATTTACTCGTAGTATCTAGTTATACAGGGTGTCTATAGTTAAAGAACCCTGTTTCAAAGCTGCCTACAAGTGATACCAGCGATCAGAAAATTTTGAAATTTTGTAGCGGTCTTAACGAAGGAATGAGAATTTCTTTCAGCGAAAACAAATAGTTACAAATAGCGTCACCAGAGGGCGCTTGAAAAACTGTATTAAAAATGTAAATCTTTGTCGACATCATGCAATAGCTGTTATAAAACCTAAAAACATTCCTCAAGACTTATGATAAGATAAGTGGTCGAATATAATTATCTCTTTTTTTATCTTTAATTAATGCACCGCAGTTCACTACCAAGCAATTTTAAGACTATTTATTCCTTTATTATGATTTTTGACATACTGGACTTTACATGCAAGCCCCAGCATCTCCTGCCACCAGCAGCCTGAAAGGTAACAAGAACATTTATACTTAAAAGAACATTTATTCACCATATTCAGTGTACTTAGCAATTTCTTAATTTTTCATGTAATTGCTTTGAATTATGTGTATATCTCTTCATTTAGTGCAGTAGTCGTCAAACCACGCTCCTTCATGACATTAGATTCGCTGTTTTAGGCCACATGACCAGCTAAACAGTGCCTGACCACAGCCTAATATACAGCTTCGTCCAGATATGGCATTTTCTTGCAGAAAGCAACGGGCTTCAAAGTTTTTCTCACCTTAGCTTATACCTCATCTCGAGACTACTATTTATGGACTTTCTCAGATGTCAGGCTCAATTCTGGATTTACTCAGGAATCTGGAAAGAGCGGGGACAAGAATTCCCCGCTGCATGCCAGAGTAATAACAAAAGTATCAAAGTTTCAAGACTGCAGTGCTTAATTCACTCGCTGATAAGAATTTTGTGAATTTACAAACTTACCTTTGAACTCTTGACTTGAAAATAAAAGCATCGCCTTCGGTGATAAGGTGCGATTGCGCCATAATTAAAAATATACCGTGATTAGCCTTAGGGCAATACACTAAATCGACTAGTAAAAGCTCACAGTAGTTGAAGCTAGTAACAACGTGAGGATGCGTGATCCACGGAGGCTTTGTTTTTAATTTGCTTGTTGCCTCAATGATGATAAGTTTATAGGATCACGCTTTGTAAGTAAAATTGGTTTACCAAAAGCAGTAATTCCGCAGTAGCTGCTCTACGGAAATTTCGGAATTTGAAGGGGATTCCAAAAGGTCTAATAAATGTTAGAAACCTTTGAAAAATGATAACCAAATTTGAAGAAACAGGATCATTTTCTGTTTTTCTAGGAAGAGGAAAAAAACCTATTTCTGCAGAAACAGTAAAGGAGGTTGCGCTTCAGGTTGTAGAAGACACAGCTACAAACTTTCAGGCTAGCACCAGTGTCCGGCGTATAGTACATGCGCTGGATAGACCACGTTCATCTGTGCATAAGATCTTAGGGAATACCTTCGATCTTATTCTTACAAACTTTCAACAGTTTAACAGCTGCTTTCACATGATTTTGACGCTCAACTCCTGTTATCAATTTAGTTTCTTGCTCGCTTTGGAGTCGATTCAGAATGGCCTTGAAATACCTTCTGAAGAGACGAAGCACATTTGCCTTTGGACAGTACTCACAACTGCCGATTTGGATATCAGAAAATCCGCGCCCTGTCTTAGAGGTTCTACTGCATTCACCAAAAGTGATGCTAAGGTGCAGATTTTCTGCGTATTTATTCTCGGCCCATACTTCTTCTAGAAGTTAAGTTCCACAGGTGCAGTAACATGCTCGATCACCGAGTAGCGGTATGCATCACTGTTAGAGAACGAAAATGCTCTGCCTCTGCAAACATGTCAGTGCCTTGCATGCACAATCTTTACGCAAGACGAAGCTCCTCCTCAGATTGCACGGTGTGTTAAGAATGTTCTTAAACGTCGTTTCATGGAAGAATATGTCATTAGTTGTCACTTTTGTCATCTGTGCCCCCCCGATCCCTAACTTCAGTCTATGTCATTTTTGGCTTTAAGAATATTTGGAACATCTGGCAAGTCGAGAAAATCTAGGAACTTTACATGATCTTAAATCCAGTATTTCACACTACGTGCTGAACATTTCTCAGCACATACTTCGATCAAATGGGGAACATGCTATCTTTCGATTTCAAGTAGTAGCTGAAAATGATGGCCTTCCAGACCTTTTCATCAGCTTTCTGCGAACTGTACTGACTGTTCTTTCTGTAACAGAAATGAGAGCGCATCTAAGATGAGATGGAGTTTCAGTTGCAAATACCGGTCATCTGCAGAAATGTAAATCTTGGCACCCTTTCGGTACGTCTTCGACAGACTGAATCAGTAGTTAGTTGAAAATGTAAATCTTTGTCGACGTCATACAGCCAGCTGTTTTAAAACCGTGCTATCTCCGTGGTAATCCGTCCTTCGTGTTAATCATGCAGCTACCTCCATGGTAATCCGGTTTTGAAATTGGTTTCACAGCCGGATTACCACGTAAAGGTTGATAACCATCTTGCAGCCATCTTGCAGCGTAAAACTGTTGTTGACCTGTTTGTAATTAGCCTACGGCTCTATAGCGCAATCTGACAAATGTCGCCTCGATCTCATTTTTGAATACAATTTATTTAATACATCGTCGTTTATTGAATAGTGATTCCACTCCGGAACAGATTTAAGCTATATTGTATCTACGTAAAGCGATGACAGCTTCTTTGCATAATGCTACTCAATGCAACTAAATGCTTCTTGTAACGTATCTAGATTTCAAGAATTTCTAGCACTTATTAAAGAATTTTTCAATTTGTTGAACTTTTGGAAACCAGTGTAATTTTAATACAGATTATGGAAAAAGGATCTAATTTTTGATTTTTTATTGGTTAAAATTTCTGCAAGTACGCTAAGAAATATTATCTCGATGAATGATATCAGGCAAAATGTGATATTCTCTATTTGTAAGTGAAAGTATAGCTTCGGCACTGCTATTATGAACTTTTTTCTTTCAATATAAATTTAATTATTAATTGTGGAATGACTTCAAATGAATTCAGATTAACAAATGAAATTATTATGCCATTTGGTTCCATACTGCACGTAAAAAGAATAAACTTCAAATCCGTTCTCATAAACCAAAAACTAGGATGCTAATGCAAATATTCATTAAGCTGCCTAAAATCTGTCCATATTTTACAATGATAAATCATATGGAAGCTAATGATGCATCTAGGTTTCCTAATAAAATTTAAGATTCAGAACTTTCTAGGGTAACACTTTAATTAACAAGTGCTGTAACTTATTTAGGGAATTTTTTTTAACATTGCGCATTTTGCATCAAATCGATGGCACGCAGCAACAATAGTACGCAGTCATTGTTGCTAATATATCACTGATGATTGTTGCTTATATCAGTACTGTTGCCACTCGGGAAAGTTAGGGCGATAATTCTGTGCAGTTTTTTAATTTATTTTTTCTCTTGGATACTGGACTTTTTCTGTGGAGAGGTACTTGGATACGATGTTTGTTGCACTTGTTGAGAGGATGTTTGTCGAGGAGACATTTGTTTTCCGGTACATTTAAAAGCCAGACGAAGGCTGGCCGCATAGCGGCTAGTATAGAATAAATGTTTGTTGGTTGATAAACCTAGTATTTCTGATTTTGTGGCCAATGGCAGTTAGTCACTGTATAGGTACTTCTTTTGTAATTCATCGATTTTTCGAACTAGAAATTTTTTTAAATTTTCTGTTGGCTTGAATCTAAAATTATTTCTCATAAATGTTTTAAATTTTTGTATTATTAGCAATTAAAATGCGAAGCTATATTTTACGGGTACCTACAGTAGCTTGATAGCTCAACCATCTTACTAGTAACCGCCAACCACTTTAATAGAAATCGTCAAATTTTCGGAATCCGCCAAACTCCGGTAACCATTTCTTGAGTTTTAACAATCCACCATCTTTCATATACATTATTTTTATTGTATATTATGTTCAATAGCTTCTTATAAGTAAACCGGGGCATTCTTGGTCTGAAACTCCATTTCAATGTAGACGTTTGTGATATAGTTGCCTGCAATGCAAAAAATTGCGGCTTTCAGAAATACAGTATTGTTAAAAGGGACCATTGCTTTGTCTTTATTATTAAAGAGTTTCCTGTGAAATTTCCATAAGAACAAAAGAAACATAAACCTGTTTTAAGTAAGTTATTGGTTGATTTTCGAAGTAAATAACTAATTAAAAAGTAAAATATGTGTGTAAAAATATATAAAACAAAGACGCTTTAGCAATTACGAGTTCTTATTCGCCTGTAAAAACTCACTAGGTGCTTGCCACAATTTTAGTTTTCAACTTGTATTTTGAGAACTGATGACCGATTTATTACAGGTCTATCTTTCTCTGATGTGCTGGTGTGTGTGAGCTAATCAATTTCAGTAAATAGTGGAAATGGTTTTTTGAAAAGTTAAGTAACGCTTAGTTTTTGAAGATATTATATATTCTTCTTTATAAAGAGTCTAGGCTTTCAAAAGATTATATTGTAGAGATTTTCCGTCGGAAATAAAGATTTAAATTCTAGACTTGAGGTGAAATTTCTGATAAAGTATTTTGAATAATACTAAGACACTAGAGAAAATTACATTATGTACTGCATAAATAAATAAATAAATAAATGGAAAAATGAGTTTATGAAGATATTCTTTTTAAGGAAAGGCGACGCTTATGAGTCATTAGGTTATTTTAAAGCAGGATACATGAAAAATGGACAATGCCCTCTCCGTGAATCGAACATGGACCTCTAGAATACACGCCGAGTGTACTACCGTTATAGCACGAAGGTACGCGGAAAGCAAAGCAAAAATACCTTATATATTTAAAAAGATAAAAGACTATTGATGTGGTGAAACGGCAAGGTATAAAGATACATGATAACAGTACTTTCATTAAAATGGCATATTTACATCATTTATTTATATTTTTAGACAAAGTTATTTCAGATATATATAAATTAAAAGAAAAAGTAAGAAAGATTTGACATCTGTGTAACTTCGGACATGAATGAAATTTAGATTGTCATAACTAATAGAAACCTGCATAGTTCTATCGTTACTTAGATGCCGAAAGAACAATGATGAGCGCTGAGAAGTTTCTGGCAGGCAACATTTTAATATTATTTCTGTCAATCTGACATTCATGATTATTACTGTAATGCTACCTATATCATCATCATTGCACCCAACAAGTAAATTCGTTACCCAATTCAAAATAAAAATAGAAGTATAATAATGATAAGCTGGAATAAATGACACCATGACTCTTCTGTGTAATAAAGGAACTGGGGGGATTTTACGGTTAAAGTCTTCCATAGTAAAGGTTAACAAGAAGGAACTTTGACAGAGTATTTCGATACTGTCTCATTTATGGCTGGGAAGAAATGCAGAAAAACGAATAAATATAATGATGTACTCTGAGCTCTCAAAGCAAAGCTTAACAAAGTAATATCTTGACAGAAAAACTCAAGTAAAAGATTGCCTCGAAGACCCCAATTACGTAAGCAGTAAATCATACTTTGCCAACTACCAACGTATTTTTCAAAACTTGACTTTCTCAGACTAGCTACATATGTTGTTCCCTTCGCGAACCTGTAATAGTGTCTAACTCACCCACGGATTTTACAGATAACAAAGTAAACTAAGAAATAAAACGTAGGAGTTTGTTGCGCCCATTATATACGAAAGAAAACTGTCAGTTCTGCAACATGAATTGCTAAAGAAGTAGAATTAATATATGTAAAATATAAATTACACATTTAGATCAATTTCAGTTTATTACTACATATTACATTCTAATCTCTATTGCCAACCTAGTAGCGAGGTTTGGTAAAATGTACATAAGACTATCACTCACGGTTGTAGTCGCGGGCTCAAAACCCGGCGAATGGTTTGGCTGCATGGGCGGTTTCGTGTTTTTCTCCTTACATAACGGAGATGCAAACCAGTTTCTCTTACGAAGTCCTCCCTTTAAGTTGCTTTGCTTTATTCGATTACGGCAAAGCAATCGACGGGTAGCTGCCTAATGGAAGGAATGCCTTCTGGAGGTCTTTCTAAGGGAAGCTGGCTCGTATACATGTTGCGCAGGAAAACACGTAAACTCCCTTACGATCAGCCCGTTCGTAGGATTCGAACCTAACTACCAGTATTCAGCGACTTGACCGCTTCCTCCATTTAGGTATCCCTCCTCTTAGGCAGATAACCCTCGGGTGCTTTGTCATAACCAAACAAACTAAAGAAAACCACGACTACAAACAAATTTGGTTTCCTGATTTGCACTGCTCTTTATACAAAACTCACATTTATTTATTTACTTTGTGTAAATTTCGTTATTTAATTTTTTTGGAACCTTCTTACAAAATATTGATGTTGTTCGTCTTATCGCAGATGCATTTTAATATCCAATATGAGCCATTTAAAATTTTTTGGTCCTTTTTTCTTAAAAACTGTTAGGAAATATAGTAAAATAAAAATCTGAAGCCATGACAAAAACAAAATCAAAGTTTAAATTTCAGTTCATCTCTAGTTTCTAATTCATAATTTAAAAAAATCATCTAAAATGCCTTTTTCGCAATTTTATCTATTTCTTTTTAATAAACTAGCTTTTCTTTTTAAAAGATTATTCTGATTTGTAGCTTGCGTTAAAACAAAAGCAAAGCACGCACACGTGGGAAAAAAATGTTCTTAAAGATATTCAAAGTATTTGGGCAGAGCCACTGCTCTTAGCAGATGCTTTTGAAATATGAAAATATGTGATAATGCTAACAAGGTTTACAGCCCAGGTTTTGCTTGTTCAATGAAAAAAGTAATAATAACCTAAATCTGTCATTCAAACACTATAATAAAAATATGTTGAAAAAGAAGGGTTTTGTTTATTTGATTATAGCGAAACACTTGGGAACTATCTGGCAAAGAAGAGGGATGCCTTCAAGGAGATCTTTCTAAAAGAAACTAGTTCAAATCCACGTTACATATGAGGAAAATCAGGAAGACGTCCATGCAGTCAGTCCGTTAGCTGGGTATTGAACTCAGGGCGAACTACCAGTGTTCAAGTGCTTTTCCGCTCGGCTGCTGGTGATCCAATACTAGAGAGGAGGTATTTTGCTTCCCCACGTAAAACGTATTACACAGTAGTGGAAAATTATACGAAATAACTATCATCAGTCAGTGAAACCTAAGATCTCAGCAAAATAATTCAAGATACATATACGCTTCTTAATAATCTACAAACACCTTTCACAAGCAAAACTTATTTTCCTTGTTTGAGTTACGGTGTTTAACACTGTGAATAATTTCCCCACCAATTAAGAATTCTAACGACTTGCATTGTAACGTTTTTTCATTATATTTGCAACTGCCAGTTAGAATATCAATTTCATTCATAAATCATCATGAGAATTCGAACAAAAATAAAAATCCGCTGATAAATGTTTAGTAAAAATAAACGACCTAGGTCACATTTTCGTGAACTTAGTCGTTACCATGGCGTGTCCGTTGAAAATAAATAAAAGTCTGTATGTAGTGAGGTATGTGAGAGAAATGTGAGACAGATTCGATAAAGAAAGACGACCCCTTCAATTTTTATGCCCTTCGATCGGAGACAATCACCACATAGAAGAACGTAGCGCTATAAATTGAGATTTTAAATATATCGTAACAAAACAATTTCCAATTTTGAAGGAGATACTAAATTCGTTTTGTTGAATCTTATCTGCTAGAATTCAGCATGGGACAAACAGTTTTTGTAGCATATATGCTAACTTGACATTCCATCTAAAAAATATAACTTTTTCATCAGCTCATTCTGAATTGGTTCATTAGTTGATTATTTCAATAAACAAAGAAATAAATAGAATGACATTTAAAATACCATTTTTGCTGACAACACTTACTTTTAAAACTAAAATGGTGTTATAGATTCTGTTAGTTGTTCAACCGTGGCCCGTACAAGAAAGCTGACGCATATATCTTTTTGTAGAAAAATTTTGGCACTTGTTGTCTTATTACGCACAAGATCAAATTTTATTTTCTGCACGGATTTCATGCACAAACAATACCGTCAGCGTAACTGAATTCCAAATTAAAAGGGTCATGCTTGAAATCGGAAAATTTTCGGATCAGGGCTAGCAAGAATGAGAACTGGAGTAAAGTCCCAGATTTACAAGGAAAACTCACTGAGTAATTCAGATCAGCTAAGAAATACGAACTTTACGATTATACACAAGAGAACTCTTCCGTCACTCACTCACTACCAACTAACTCTCCGCGTCGGTGCGTCAGAATGAATACCCAGCCCTTACTCCTGCAATTGTTGGCCCTAATTTCGATCAGAACAAATAAGGCCAAGAAAAACCCAGGAGGTATTGTTCCAGCTGGTAAACGAGCCAAAGCAAACAAATACACTAACCCGCATGAAGATAAAAAAAAAGTGAGTGAGGATACCGATATCTGTATTGACCAAAACAAATGAAGAAGGTTTTCTAAAGCTAAGAAAATCCCTCCTTAATAATACTGAAAATGTGTAAAATAATGTAAGCTGGAATAAATAATTTCAGTAAAGCACTTGGATTAAAGTGTTAGGAGAAAAGATTAGAGGTGAAAATGGTAATTGTCAAAAGTGGATCTTTTTCGCCGTAAGGCAAGCCGTGCCGAACGATTCTGTTTTAAAAATAGATATACGTCAACATCCAATGCAGTTGAAATCAAAGAAAGTGATACTTTTGTTGTCACCTCCTCACAACTATGATAAAACGTTTTTTAAACACAGTAAATATATCTATTAAGTTAATTATTTAAATAAACAAAAATCGCAAAATAAAGCTAGCTATTTTAAAGTCTAAATACTTAGTTTCGAAACGTGAGCACTGTTATAAAGAGATTAGAGCAACTAATCTACTATAGGCAATAGAAAACACTGGCATATATCTTTCTGCAGAAAATCGTTTGGCACATGGTATTCTATAATGGAAAATATACATTGATAATTTTAGCGTGGCTGATTGCTGGAAAATACAAGCAAATATGTAGATTACAAAATTACATTTTTAGTACTGGCATTTGACAATGAAGAGGTACTTTTTTTTTCTTTTCGGGATAGACAGAACAGCTAAACCAATGGGGTAGGTGCTTTTCAGCTTGTAGGATACCGTCAATGTAACTTCTTAGTACTGTGTCCTCCGAGAATTAATTACATTTAGAGCTTAGTGCTTGTCCTCCGGAAATTGACTACGATAAGTGAGGAATACCGAAGGAAGCACCAAAACATGGAAAGATAGTGTATGATAGGGACTGTTGAGAGTAAGAGGAAATAAAATATTTGGAGCTCAGAGATATTCAGGTACTTAATCAAAGGTTTTCAAGGTCCGTGAAAACGCAACATAATTAATATTTCCATATTTTCCGTAGATGTCCATTCTTCAACATAGGATAACCATACATTTACTTTATGCTAAAAAAATGTTTCCATTTCAAAGATAGCGAGACGTATGGGAGTGCTTTAACTGCTAATACTGAGAGGTACACAATGAGGAAAAAAAAAGTATTTATATACTTGTACGATCTGAAGGGGAAAAAAGCTTAAAATTTTCAATGTATATTTGGTGATTCATATTTAAAAGAAGATAAAATTACTAAAGTTAAAAAAGAGAAAGATAGTACTAAAAGAAGATAATATTCTTAAATATATAGCTCAACATGTACTTAACACAATAAACAAGTACAAAACAAATCTGAGGTGGACACCACATGAATTCCTTCTTACGCCTGTTAAATTATGCATATATTTCGCTGCTCTTTATTTAAATTCATACCATTTGACAGGAATATACGATTCCCAAATTCTTTAATAAAGTGGAAAGTTACACAATTTCTAAAATATTAATTTTTATTAAGATCAAACACTTATACAATTATTGATTTAACTTGAAATATTAGAATTAAAGAAACGTCCCTTTATTACTGTTTGAATAAATGTAAGTCTTTTAACTATCTAAAACTGCATCGCTGAGTTTTCATGATGTAACCATAAACAAAATGAAAACAAATCAAGACACTGAAAAATTACTAAATTTTTAATTTATATTTGTAACATGTTTTTACTGAGTTTAAGGTATCCGGTTACGTTTGATATTCAAATTTTGGAAAACAGCAAAAATAAATTTATTATTGGTGTTATTTAGCATAACACTACTTGAAATGATAGAAATATGTGATAAACAAATTATCAAAATATAATGTTTGTTTTTGTTTTCATACATTCTGGATTAAAACTGTGCTAAATTTCAGGATTACTAGAGATGTTCTCATAAAAATATTCATCAATATTTACTTTTATGTTTATTAAGGTATAAGGAAATAAATGGACTAAAATGTAAGGGGAAAAGTTAAATGTTTATGAAATATATCTGTTTGAGTACATGCACTAGCTATTTTTCGAAACATTTCTCTCTTTTCACTTACAAAATTATCTGAGAATATTTAGATATATACATTAACCTAACCTTTTAGCCCATTTAATTTACAATACTTCATAGAATATTTATAGAACGTGTCATAGAATTACTGCAGTAATATTGTAAGTTCTTTTCATATCAGAAAAGTTGAAAAAATTCGAGTTTTTCAAAAAATGAGTTTAATGTAATGCATACTCAAACAGAAAGAAAAAAAAATTTGAATGGTTTCAGATTTTAAATTACGTCCAAAGGAGAGTTCTTTTAACGTTTTGAGTGTTACTTTTATTTATTAAATATCATATTCTTTGCACTTCAACCATAAAATTCAGTTCAATAGCAATGTCGCGAAATAATTTTAAAATGGGTATATCTTTAAATCCCTAGTAGATGAATCCCTAGTAGATAAAAGCGAGGAATGGCAACACTCTACGAAGAATAGATCCCTTCGTTAGAGTGTTGCCATTCCTCGCTTTTAAATCGTTGAGTTTGTTACTCAAAAATTTGTTAAAATTTTACAAAATATGAAATCTATAATAAAAAATTCCAAATTTTAAATTTGGTCTTCCACATGCCCATATTCGTAGGAGGATTACGTCATTCAAAATTTGATGGCTCTATGTATCGTTGTTTTATAACAATGCGAGAAATAGACATACATTTATGCAGATTTGTCATTATTTAATTTCTTCAAATATAATTCAAGAATTTAACATTTGGTGGCAACAGTTTGAAAAGTGAAACGGACATTTATAGTGATTCAACGCAAAATCTCAAAAGGAAAACAATAGTCCTCCAGGGACAAAGCCCCTTTGGACTAAAAAGAAAATGTTGCCAAGTATGAAAATTAATTTGAAAAACCACTCTTGTTTCCCAACATTTAATAACAAATAGAAAGTCTGTTTAAATATATATCATACAGTCATACAGAAAGTAATATTCTTTTACATTAACAGCAGTCTTGAGTCTTTTAAACACTGAATTTACCAAATTCAAGTTCACTTCTTAGTTAATATTTTCTCATTCATTTACTGAAGGTCATGTTTCTTCTACAGACCAATTTTAAAATTCTTTTCATTTCTTCACAAATATGTTCAAATGGATTAACGTACAGTGACTGCGGAGGAATTTCCGTAATATGCGGTGAATTGTATCGCAAGCATTTTTTTTCAAAGTTCGAAGTTTGTGTTTGGGATCATCGTCTTCTTAAAAGCAAAAAATTTCAGAATAACATACTTTTTATAAACGTTGCTTCAAACTGCTTTTTAAAATTAACAGATAACCATATTGATTCAAAACAATATCATTTACGTATATGTTTCAATCCCAGCTTGCAGCCATACACTCCGCAAAATCATCTCGTATTTCGATTGTTGTATTTTAGCACGGTATTTTTTTTTTCTTCTAGATGGCTTCTCAACGTGCATTCCCACTACTTTTCATCCATCTCATTCGCAAACGTAAAACTTACTTTCACCAAGAGAAATTACTTATGAAAAATCTAATTTTGCACTTAAAACTCTTATGATTGAAAACATCATGTGAAATTTGACTATATTTGATAAATCGGAATTACTTCCTTATTTGGAACGTTTCACAAATTTACATGGGAAATATAGACAGATTTGTCAAAATGTGCCGCATTCCGTTGATTCATTTCGCTACACTCAAATTTCACACAACCAGACACATTGGAAAAACATAAACTTCGTTTTAAGTGTGTTTCAAGCTTAAAAAATGCCAGTTCCGCCCACTTTTGAAAGACAGCAGCCCGGTGGGCAGTTCTGAGGAGTTCCGACTTCTTCTCGTATCCCTGCCCCTACAAAAATCGATACAACTTTCGGCTCGCCATGTATTTTGAGTGTCTCCATGCCGTACACACACGATACACTCTCGAAACAGGCCCTTCGGTACGGTAGTCAGAGACACTAATAACCATACGGAGCATCGCCATTCAAAACCGGGTGAAAAAGTGGCACAGGAATGAGCTGCAGGAGTTTGGGCATGAAATGCAACTGAATCCAGACTTTGGCGTACTATCGCCATGGCTGGCGATTTTTTTCTCTCTTTTCTCTCAGTTCGAAATGCGAACTTGGAAAGACGTCATTTCGCAGAAGCTGCCGTTGAATTTGCAGAAGAGGTTAGATCGATAAACACCAGCCAAAATTAATAATTTCCCTAAAATTGAACACTTTATTTTAAAATTTAATTTAATTTTAAATTTTAATTTTTAAAATTTAAATAATTTTCATGCTGTAGAATAATATTTTGCAATATGTCCATCGGCGTCTACCAAATTTAAAATAAAACTAAAAAAACTGGAGAGAACAAACTAAATAATAAACTAATAACTAAATAATAAACTAAATAATAAATAATAAACTAATAGCAAACTAATAAATAAATAAATAAAAAAGAAGGCTTTTTAGTACTCAGTACAGAATAAAAAATAAAAAAAAATAGATAACATAAGAAGAATGAGTGAAAACAGAAAATAGTACAAAAAGGAAATTTAATATTAATACGAAAAGGAAATTTAATGTTAATACGAAAAGGAAATTTAGTGTTAATACGGTGTATTACAGAGAACTACAGAGTAGGCAAATCAAAGTGAGAAAGATATTAAATAAAATGAACTAAAAATGAATGTCAATATAGCAGATATAAGTTAAAAGGAAGAGAGAGAGTGGTAAATAATTAAATTATGAAACAAAAAGGTGGTAAATTAAGACTTCCTTTTACTAGCAAATATAATATATATATATATATAAAATTAAATAATGTAAAATTAAAATTTAAATAACGTTCATTATTTTTAAAAAGAAACTTAAAACTATTAAAGTTTTGAAATTTAACTGCTATATAATTGCTATTTTCTTAATACTTAACAAATTATTAATATTTGAATAAATGCCAGAAACATGATATAAGAAAGAAAATACGTGATTGAAGGTAAACAAATTTGTTATATTTGGATGCAAGAAAAGGATATAAATAAAGTCATTCATGTCCCCCCCTAAAAAAAAACATAATTTTATGCAGTTCTTACACAGTGTTACATCAACATTACCAAGTATTAAATACATACATTACTACTTCGCACATGTCCGCATGAGCAAACGCAAAGAATAACAACAAACGCATTCAAAGCAGTCTGTTGGCGTATAAAAAATGTCGCCAAAGCAGAATACTAGACTAATTAAAATTATATTGTATTACTAAAATTTTAACATTTTTTTCAGAAAACAGTTATTAGAAACATACATATATATTAAGATACTTTTATTTAAATGTTATTTCAAGTATGCATATATTATATAAAATTAGAAAATCTATTTTTTATTAGAAAAAGGCAAGTAGAGTGGATAAAAAAACCTCTACATTTTATAAAATTAGGTTTTAAAACATTAGAAAAAGCTCAGTTGTGAAATGTTACTCATCCATCTTTCACATATCTGGAATTACATCCATATGCGGAGCACGAAAGTATCATTTTTGAAGTCCGAAACAATGCGCTTACACGCAAAACACTTGCTTCTCACAAATTCTCCATAGAACTGTAATGGTAAGGAAGATTCGCGGGAAATACGATCTGGGAAATGTACCAAATGTCACGTGGTTCGTATTCCTGTTCCCCTTCAGGGTTGCCGTTTCTCTCTCTAGTATATTACAGCTCTATGCTAATAACCACTACCTCATCTGGGTGGCTCATTTTTAAATGAATCATGGAATTAGCAGGTCATTTGATGGTCAATTCGGATTTTGTTAAAATAATAATATATCTGTTTACTGCGTTGCATCCAACTAGTAACACGCATTTGGGTTTGCCACAAGTAACTGTCGCCCTGTAGATCACTGGTGACCAGTGGCTTTGATGGATACTGATGGCCCTTTGTTTAATTTTACTTTAACAATTGTTGTAAATAAACTGCATCTCTGCGCACTGTTACCAGGCAATGTGGAAGTTACCGATGACTTAATAAGGCCCTTTATGGTCATCTTCGGTTTAGATTTAATTAAATAATCTATCTAAACATTACATTTTTCCATATATTTAACCTATAAGATGTCAAAGCGCTGATTTTTATAGGTATATCCAGCCTTCTTAATTAATAAATTATGTTTCTAATCCCATGAATTATGTACAGGATCTTTTTCTCTCTCACCCTCTTTTCTAAATGCCTTTAGCTTTCTGCTTGTGTATTACAATATTTCTGTATTTAGAACAAAATTTAATTTTCAAAGCTGGTCATGATCACAGCTATAAAACAATATTTTACGCTGTAAAAATGTATATATTTTATATTTTGTTAAACTAAATATATTTAAAGGAGCAAGAAGGGAATTTTGTAAATTATCTCAAAGAAAATGTTTTGGATATTGAGTTTTTCTGAAATTTCTTTAGCCCTAGAAACAAATCTACTAACAAATATTGAACATGTTGAATTTTACTTTGGTAGACTTCTAAATGATAAATTTAAAAGGCTTAATAACTTAATTTTTCTGTTAATTCGACTTTTCTTTGATGTCTCAAACTTGTTAGATCAATAAAGACTCTTGAGCTTTCCTGCACTTGAAATGGAAAAAAAGCGAGCCAAAGACAACCGGGGAAAAAAAATCCAATTCGAAGCACATTAGATCGAATCGAGAATCAGCAACCAAAGCAAACATTGTTCGATCCATCGGAAGTTCTTTCCTCAAGAACTAATTGCCACGTGCCCAGTGAAGGGAGTTTGTCTAATTCTTTGCCCTTCCTTTTGTTAGAAGTTGAATAAGTATACTGAAGAAAGGCGGAGACAAGCCCGAATTAGCTTGCAAGTGGAAAGTACTTTTCGCTCCACTAAATTGAGTGTTTGGCTTAACAATTACCAGAGCTCTTAAAAACCTATCACGTGCCTTTATTTCCTTTTCAATTACAGCACCTATCAAATAAGACCTAAACTGTCCAAATTCTTTATCTCCCACTATCCACTTGTCTTCTCGAGACACTCGAGTATTCTTAAAAGTTTTCATGAACTGAAGCACTGCTTATCCCTTTTGTGTCACAAAGAAATAAGCTGCATTCTTTCTAACTTCAAGGAAGAATTTTACAAAAGAAATTGTATTTTCGTAAAAATATTCACTGGTAGTAAAAAAAGTGAGCTGTTCTTTTTGTTTCGCCCTTTCATTCATTATATGTTGTTCTACCTAGCCGAGCCAAGCCTACGAATTTCTTTACCTTAGGTACAGTACAGAGAAGGCTAAAATTATATTTCATAATAAAAATCATAATATAGTCAGTCATAATAAAAAGGTAAATAATAAAATAATTAAGGCAAAACTTGTATCAGCAAAATTTCGACATCTTTTCATAATATTACTTTTTTTTTAAGTGAAATAAAGAAAGCTCAATAAATGTTTTCAGAAGTCTGTTCGGTTGTTTAAATTATACTCGATAGTTAAACAGCAATATTCAAGTATTTATCTGGTCAAATTCAATATAGGTAGTATTTTTTTGTTTCCAATTATATCAAGTTTCTCTTTCAGCTATAACTGCAATATCTAATGACATTGAACACTTCTTAAAAGAAATGTTTTTAATTTGAATCGAAAAATTGAATTATATTCATGAATTATCTCTAGAATGTTCAAAGCTGCATCTGCTTTAATCATTAATTAACAGCAGTTAGAAAATCTGCTTTTTTTATAAATTCCTTTCGAATGATTCTTTTGGCAACATTTAAGAAAAACCAACCTTATGTAAAAATATTTCTAGTGTCTGTTCAGCTCGTGGAAAAAGAATTAGAATTGAATTTTATTGTCGCAAAGTACATTGCAGCTGTATGTCGATGAGTACACGCAATACACATTACAGCTGCATGTTTTCATGAAGACGTTTTATAAGGGAAACTTACTACTCTGTAAGTTTTACACGGAAAATGTATGAAAACCTCATGCATCAGTCCCATTCTTTCATCGAGAATAGAACCCGAACCGTATTGTTGGTGTTTTGCTGTTTATCAGCGTCTGAATGAAATATTGAGATTGTTCTGTATGTACGTTAGTTCTAACAATACATTTACATTTTAAATTTAGGCAAAAATTAACCTTTCAAACTCTTTCACTTTAAAAAAATACTCAGTGCATTTCGAAGGAGTAGATCCATGATTCTTCCTCCGCATGCAAAAGACAAACGTATTATGCGTTTTTATGCTATAATGTGTATGTTATTAATTCTTTCTTAATTTCTTATTCACCTATTTCAAACTGGTATTTTCTAGAGCTCCATGGATAGGGTACCTTAATAGGAAATCAGCCGTGAGCATTCAGTTCAATAAGCGTTGTGACTTCGTCAATATCTCAGATGCAAAGAAGATAGCATTAGTGATGTCTCAATCTCTTATTTTCATCATTATCACAACACATGATGACTCAGACGTAAATTTTAATTTGCACACATTTAGAAATATTAATAGATTTCTGAGTGGGAGACACGTTCAGAGATGTAAAAAAGGGTCATGATGGCGTCCGTCACACCTGATCTTAGGGGGACAGTGGACATTAAAAAATTTTTTTTTTAAATTATTGTCATAGAGATATGAAATTTTGAATGCACGTCTATTTTAACATAATTATATCGAATACCTTTGGGAAAAAATTCTGGTTTATTGCAATTTAAATTTTTTAAAATTTATTTTTAATTTTAAATTTTTTTTCGAAATGCTCCATGCGTCTTAATTTTTTCTATTTCTTTTTACTTTTGCTTTATTTTCATTAAAAAATGCATTATTTTCTAATTATTTTGAAAGACATTTTTACTATCTCAGTTTTGGACCCCAGCTTATATTCCATATTCTACAGTATCTCTAATAATTTGTGCATTTCTAAATCAGATTATGGTGGTTCAGTGAGTTTACTAACTTTAACACTTTTACATTTTTAACAATATTTTAATTCACTATATGCAAAGCATATTCTTTCTTAGGCCGCCGCCTTCAACAAGAACAAGCTTTATTCTTTTCCAACTATGCGAGCAAGAGCGCCCTCTAGTGGCCCTACAAATTACACAAAATTCCCCACCTGAACTCGGTGGAGAGTTCATCTTTCAATAATATATTCTAGAATTTTCAATTAATATTTCGACAATCAATCCTAGAGAAATAGTTATATAAAACAAACAAGCATACATAATTATAAGCACATAAATTTTACAAAACATTAAATGATACCTATCAGCAAGGTCAAGAGTATCAAACCTAAAAATACAAAATACAAACATTAGCTAAATTCCATATTATATAACAATTGTATAGGCCTTTTTAAGGTACCAGTAGGTGTTTTAATTATGCAAGATCTTATTTTACCATCTCTGCCTGGCATTAATTCCAAAATTTTACCTATTTTCCAGAGATTTCTGGGATGTTTATCGTCATGAATCAAGACAATATCGTTGATTTTAAACTGAGATGCGTTAGAGTGTGGAGAACAAATATTGGAAGATATCAGATTTAAAAGATACTCTGATCTCCAACGCTGCCAAAAATGATTAAAAATATCTTGATGGTATTTATATCGTTTAATAATTGAATTTCTTGATCCAATCAAATTATTTGATGTTATGTTACTAGCAGGCAGAGTTAGTTATCGTCTACCAACCAGAAAATGAGAGGGTGTTAGTGGAGAAAGTTCATTGGGATCGGTAAACACGTAGGTAATTGGTCTACAATTAATCATTGCCTCGATTTCAATGAGCACTGTTTCAAGCTCTTTCACAGTAAGGGATGATCGACCAATAATTTTTCGTAAGCTGGATTTTATGGTCCGTACCATACGCTCCCAAAACCCTCCCCACCATGGACCCCTCTCAATAATAAATTTCCAATTTATGCCTCTAGTAGAAAATAATTCTTTCGCAGATGAGTCACTCAAAGTTTTAAAAATATGTTTTTGTTCTTTGTCAGCTAAAAATCTTCGGAAAGCTAGCAAAAAACTTTCAGTGCTGAGATTAGTTACTGTCTCTATCTGTAAGGCACGAGTGACCGCACACGTTAACAACAGCATGTAAACTTTACCTTGCCTGTCTTTCGTAAAAAATGGACCGGCGAAGTCCAACCTGGTCACAGCAAATGGAGGCGAATCTTGGATTCTGTCTGAAGAAAGTGGAGCGATATCCTGTTTTTCTGTAACACAATTGGCGATAAATGGTTTCCAATTATTTGGCGAACCTTTAATCCAAGTCATGGCGATTTCGGAATCACTCCAAAAATAAACATCCTCAATTAAATCCCCAAACAATTTTTCCAAATATTTATACATTCGAGCAGCCACAAGTGCTCCCATTAACTCTAAACAAGGAAGCGTGATTGCTCTTAAAGGTGCAACCCTGCATTTCGACATGATAAAGGAAGTTTTAATTTCTGAATCGCTCGTACGGTATCTGAAATATGCGATGGCCCCATATGCTTTAAGACTAGCGTCCGAAAATAGGTGAAGGCTTAGATTCATTGGATCGTCATCAAAGAAATTTCGCTGTATCGATATTTCAGTTAAATCACTAAGTTCATCCCGCCAAACGTTGATTTTGTCCTTAATCTCTGCAGGAAGGACCTCATCCCAGTCAAAACCAGAACACCAGATTTCTTGCATAATAATTTTTGCCCGAATATCAAAGGGTACAATAAATCCAAATTCATTACATTTAGTTGTTTTACACATTTTTTTGGTAATTCGCCTTTTCTTATATCCATTAGAACACCTCTTTTCACTTTGGTCTATACGACGTTTGTCTAGCCTCTGTGCAATAGATATTGAAAATGAATTTATATATTCCTGTTCTATACGTAATGTATTTAAACATCCAAAATTAAAGTCACTAACTGCTGTAATAACAGCCATTTCAAGTCTTTTCTTTGATACAAATGTTTCTTTCGGGCAGTTCTTCGAAATAACACTGTGTAAACTCTCGTTAGTGTTTCGTGTTTTCCCAGATATACATCTTGCTAAATGTTCATTGTTAGCTAGTCTTTGATACACTGGAAGTATTTTAGATAACACATCTACTGTTCGTTTAGTTTTCATCATTGAATGAGATTTAGGTTTCTCATTTTTAGCAATATTACGTTGAAAAAACCACCATGATTCGACACCTATTGGGCGTTTATTATGTCTGGAAAAACCGTCTGTGGAAGAACAGTGAAACAGAGTTGCATAAACTGCAGTCTTCATATCTTGCACATTAGGTATGTTATCCTTTATTGCTTTCGTATAAAAATTCGTTAATTTAAGAATTGTTTCTTCTTTGAGACTACCTTGCTTACGACCATCGATAGTCACACCTTCAGCTCGCCACTCTTTGACTTTATTTCGAAGACCAGTCCCTAATCGTTTTGATACGTGATTAATACATTCTTCCTTTGACAGTTTTGTATCCTGGCCATAAATATTTAGTTCTGATAAATGCTGAAAAGTTTTTGCATCACCATCAGAAAGCATATTGACATATCTAAAGCCACAACTTTCGGATTGCTTCCACATAATTTCCGCTGCAGCATTTTCATCGAATTAGACGATCCTTTGAAGTTTTCACAACATTCAAGCATATGACTTTCAAACCAAGTACTAAATTCAGCAGTATCTGTGCAAAGATCCCTTTTAGTATTGACACATTCGGCACAATACTTTGATAATATTTCGAAATCGATTACAAGTCCCGTCAAAACATCTACAACAACTCCATTACCGTACAGTGACGTATGACCACGCTTATGCCATGTCCTATCGTATAGAACAGTTATGTCAATAATTGATTTATGTAAAAGATCGACATTTAATTCTTCATGCTTCTTTCGCACTATATTTCGAGCAATTTGAAGTATGTCGTCTTTAATTTTTTTTTCTCTTCATATAAACTGTGCAAACATTTTGAAAACGTTTTCTTATCCATTGAATGGATACCAATAGCCATAGAAAATACTTCCAATGCTGCGTGACCTTTCCCAATTTTTAGAAATGCATTTACAAGTTTTTTATTTGCATCAAAGCATTTAGATTCCTTTGCACGTGTGCTAGAAATTATTGAACTAAACACCTTGTTACACAATTTGCAAATGAGTTCAATCTTAGTTGAATAGCCAAACATTCCCTTTGAAATTACATCTAGAGAATTATTATAGCATTCACCACATTTAACATTATGCAACAAGGATGACCACATTTCGCTGTTCATTAAAATATACGAACTCTTTTCACTACCATTTTTACTAAAATTTGATGAAGATTGAATAGTTGTTTTCAGCTTAGTTGCACTTACACTCGCAGTTGTATTTACAATTGAGTTTGACTTCACCACCTGTCATGTCCTCTATTTCAGTGGCAGCAATTTTTTCTTCCGTAACAACATCTACAGATGACCATCTACTACGAATATTCTTCGAACATGAACGATTTTTTTTAGACGGTCTTGCTTTCCGTTTACGATACCGCTTGCTAATAGCATGCATTATGATAGCACACGTAAAAAGAAACAAATTTGCCAATATAATAAAAGTAAATAAATAAAAGAAATTCACGAATAAAATATTATCAACAGTACCTTCTAGTCCTTAGAAACATATTTTTAAAACGTAAACAAAGATAATTGACGAAAGAAATCACGAACGCTAATAAGCTAAAAAGCAAATGTAAACAAATGCGCAGAAAGCAGTTACAGTTACAGCTAAGATCAATGGTTTGCTCGCAGTAAAAAGTATTAATTGCTTTAATTAAAAAATCGTAAAATAACGTTTCTCAAATGTTTGGTTACAAATGTTTGTACAGTCATTTAAATGTCCCTTTAAATGTCAGTAAAAAAGTAAACACATATATTCAAATGCTTCTTTAAAAGTAATTTTACACACAAACTGTTTTTTGTAGACGATAGAGTGAAAACCATAAGAATATCATCATATAAAATTTTTTTTCCCAAATTTTTGGTCGATTTTGCTTAAATCATCGTCCACTGTCCCCTTAGCAGAGGAAAGCTGTACACACTTTACACACTTTTTCTCGCTAGCGAAGCTTTCGGTCTGTCTCTGAGATCCAACATCGAATAATCTGCTGTTAGGCTCGGGCAGGAGCAGTACTTCGTATCAGCTTGGTTGCCATCTAGAATTATGGAATACTGAATTGATTACAATTTTCAATGCTTTGGGCGATCTAAAAAAAAGATAGATTTCCCATCTCAGAAAAGAAATAAAATGGGAGTCAAATTATCAACAATTTAAAAGCTGTTTAAATGGTCCTAAGCCTAACGGGCCCATCATTTGTTTACATTCTTCCTAGAATAATGAATTGAGTCAATTTGTGCATCAAGTTCGATGTCTTTTTGCCGAGTCGGGTCAAAAATAAACTTTCAGTTTTGTGCAGTGAAAGATCTGTCTTCCTCCTCCCCTGTCCAAATTGCTTGCTTTTGCGTACAAACTTTAATTATTATTTCAAAACGTTTTTTAAAAGTTTTTTTATTGTTTTTTTTAAAGTTTTTAACTATAAACTATAACTTTTTATAAAGTTTTTAACTATATCTGATGCTTTATATTTTTCTGTACTTTGCAATTTTTAATGAAGCTGTTTTGAGTTTTTATGTATTTTCGCCTTATGATAAACTAAATTGATTGAATAAAGAATGTATTTCTAATAAAATTCAAGGAAATAAATTTAAATGAAATGCAGTAAAAAATGCTTATAATTTAGAAGTTCGTTATAAAGACGTCATGCGGTGTTCACAGATTTTTTTTTATTTAATTTTCCCTCTGTCCAATCTCATTCTAATTTCATACGTACAAAAGGCTTACTCCGAAAGGAAAAGCAAATTAGATAACACAAAGAAAAGGAATAAGCATACATTAATTACAAACTGCGTGATTCGACTTACTGCGAAACATAATTTTGCTCTTTCTTTAACACCATGTCTGCAAAATTAGCTTGAGAGAATTTTTAGAAAAAAAAAAGAAAAAAAAAAAAAGGAAAAAGGCCTAGGGATAATTTGAACTCAAACCTAAATTAATTCCAAATGCCTTATCCAGCTCACATTACTTCACTGTGTTAGATTTGTAATAAGTTCAGTTTTAAACTATCAAGTATAGTTGATACATTTTGTTAAATTACTGCAAATCATTATTACTGTCTGAAACCCACATTAATGGCATACGAATGTTAGTTGCCTGATCATTTTGTGAGTTTTATATTACTAAGCTATAACTTCACGGTTAAAAATATAATCTCATATAACTGGCTATTATGAAAAGTTATATGTAAAATAACTCATTTCCACAGGAAGGGTGTAACATCTATTTGCCATTAATTGTGATATGCCACTATTCTAAAAGCTTCTGTTCTATTAGTAGTCTTGATGCCAAAAAAATATAAAACCGTCGTTAATAAAGAAACATCGTTCATATTATTTTACATCGCCCGTTTTGTTAGAATGATATCTATTATATTGTTATAATTTGAAAAAAAAATGAGTTAAAAAAATCTGAAAGCTGTCAGATTATATACTACGCCCAAAGGGGCGTTTATTTCCATTTACATATACATACGCGATTCGAGAGCTTTTGAGCTAATGTTCCTTTGGGCGAAAAATATTAATAAACGGCTTATCTTTAGAATTTCCGATGAATAGTCTCACGCGCTGGAAATAAATATGTTTTCCCATGCAGTGTTATCATTCCTCGCTTTGATATCGTTGAATTTGTTAATCAAAAATTCATTAAAATTTTACAAAACATGAAATACACAATAAAACAAATTCGAAATTCAAAATTCGGTCTTTCAGGTGTCCATATGCGGGAGCAAGACTATGTTATTGTAACTTTGATGGCTTTAAGTACCATTGTTTTTTTTCGCAATAAAAAAAATATGCATACATTCATGCATATCTTCATTATTCAGTTTCTTTAAATATAATACACGGCGATAATATTTGGTGGCAACAGTTTGAAAAGTGATTCAACGCAAAATCCCGTTTTGAGACGTATAGCACTTCTTGGCTAACGTTCTTTTGGGCTAAAAAGAAAGGCTTTCTAAATTATTGTTTGGCAACAATTTCTGTGGCACGATGCCCTACTTTATTAAGGTATGAATTTATTATTTCTCGGAACATACATTAAAATAGAAACATCTTTCTAGGCAAATAAAAAGTAGCAATAAAGGCTTTTTTTTGCTTTTTGATTGAAAGAGTAAAAATATCGCATATAAAATGCAGCAGGAGAGTATTATATATATATTAACATAAATGGCTGGAAAATAAATGCAGTGATCGAATTATTTAGGTTCCATGATTTAGTATATTTAAAAGAAAAATGTAGCTCCAGAGATGACATTTAATTTTCATTTTTGAAATTAACAAATCTGATTATTTGTTTTATCAAAACTTATATGAATATTCTGATATCCTATTTGATTTTTAAATTTCCATTCCTGCATGAACTGCAAATAAAAGTGTTAAGTGATAATTTCTAATAGTAAAATGCAAAGCTCTATATTTTGAAAGTTTTATATTTAAGCAAAGTGTTCTATTTTATTTTAAAGAATTTATATTCTCATAAAACATGAAAATTAATATGCATTTAAATATACACTTTCATTCAAAAGTCAATTTCGAGAATTTTCAGGGCAGAGAATCTCATAAATATTAAAAAATATTGCCAAGAGCATGCAACACAATTGAAAAAACAATATGTCATTAATTAATTTATTTAGTTTATAAGGTATTTCTCCCGTCTTCCTAGCGTGCGTTCGTGGTGTAGTGGTCAGCACACTGAGCCGGTATTTCAGAGCTTCGTGATTCGATTCCAGGCGAAGGCTTTGCTAAAATCTCTCCGGGTTTTCCAATTAACCTAATGTCTCTTCAAATTTATTTAAATATTTATTTAATTTACCACTGCCAAGAACATGGAATACAATTGAAAAAAAAAGTATTTACTGGCTTCATTTCATATTAAATGCTGACAAATTTACCGAAGAACTAAAAATGCGGTATAATTAAGAATTCTTACCAACGGATAATACCGTGAAAATTTTAAAAAATGGTGAAAATTAGCTGCTGTTTCCCGTACAATTTCAGTAAGTGATAACATTCCTGACATATGATTTCATAGTCAATGCTGATCGTGAATTGGAACTGAATCCTGAAATACATTGTTGAAAAATAAATATAAAGAACATAGGTATGCAAAGCTGTTATAAAATTCCTAAACTCCAAGTTTGAAAACATGCGCGAGCTGTAAGGAAAAGGTTTGAAAATTGACATGGCATCACGTTTCTACAGCTATTGAAAATCACATTGCAACCAGGCACAGTACGTGAAAGAATTTGTTTTTTCATGTAGTAAGTCTCAGATATGAATAACTGGCTTTACATGTGCTCCAGATTTCGATCATTCTAGTACAAGAATTCATACGTAGAAAAAGAAATTAGGCTTGCATTTGAAACTACAACAAACTATTTACTCATTCGAAGCTTATAAAAAGAAAAGTCTTCTCGTAACTGATAGCACCACGTAGGGAAAATATATTTTCAATGCTCCTGCATGAAAAAACAAATGTTCACTTGTTTTATATAAGGAATAATAAGTAAGTTTAATTTTCTGAGGCCAGATCACTATTAAATTTTTTTTTCATTTAGTTTCTTCTGTACTACATCAGTCTTTAAAGGAGCTGACCGGCCGCAGCACACCAAGTTTATAGAATTCAAGAAGGAGTAAATGTTTGCCGTTGACCACTTTTTTCTTATTTGCAAAATGTTTCAATATACAATATTCTTAACTTTTCAATTTAAAATATGTTTCCAGTAATTAAATTTTCTGATACAGTGATAAAACTCTCTTTTTTCTAACGTCGTATCTAAAATATTAAATTTCGGGAAGTTTCGCTTTTTACCCTTTGCACTGAATAATTTATTTATGAGCGCAACTAATCTTAAGTTCTTAAAAATGATTACCATACTAGTTTTCGAAATGTTTATTTATAGCCTAAATTAAACTCTACTAAAACTCAGTGACGTAACAGCCCTAGTGGGCCAAGGCTTGCTGTGCCCGAAATCTGCTTTCTTGACCGTGAGCCCCGGGGTGCGTGAGCATATGCCCTGAACAAGTGGTCAGCTTATCGCAGGACTCCCGGTGTTTAGACCCCAAGCGAACTTGGTACTCAGTTTATTGACCCACTCAAGAGATTAAAGACCGAGTCAACCTTGCCCAGCCCGAGGATCGAACCCCGGACCTTTGGCGCTGTTGCGCGATGCGCTAGCCACTGCGCCACTGGGCTTCTATAGCCTAAATAAGTGGTGGCCAAACTTCACGATGATAGGATCCGCATAGCTGATATCACGAAAGTTCGAGAGCCTCATCTGGATTTATCAAAAGCCGAAAAACCCTTATTTCGAAAGTTTCAAAAGCAATGAAATTGGTTTTTTTCAATTAATATATTTACATACAAATGTAAATCTTGTTTCTCACGCTTAAAAATGTATGTCTCAGAAAAGCATAACTTTTAAACTATTGTTCCAGGACAAAGAGCTTTCTTCTTTCAGGATAAAAACAAAGTATTTTCTTCTGGTTTCTGTATACGCAGTGTTTTAAAAATGAAATGAAATCGGAAGAATATATATCGGCCTTTATGAATAGAATAATTTTAAAAGATTTTCATTTGAGTAAAGAATAAGTTAATTTAGAAAAAAAATCGAGTGTATATTTCCTATTTTTAATTTATATGCAGTCCTTTAGAAAGAATAAAATAAATGATATCGGACAGACAATATGCGAAGAATGGTTTATTCGAGAAAAAAATTATTTTAAAATAAGCTATTAACTATCCAAGCTTTTGTATAAAAGTTAAGAATTATTTTTAACCACACAATTAATATGATAACCAACTTGTTGAGACAAATCTAACTTTAAATAATTAAATTTATTCATTAGGACCAAGGCGTTTGGTTATGGAGCACCTAGGGCATTTGCAATTACTTCCACATCATAATTAAAAAGAACGAATTAAGTAAGAGTCAGCATTAGTTAAATGGTACAGAAAGAGAACCATTACGGTTTAACAGAAGAACTGAATAAGAGGTTGATTAATTAGATCCGAACTGGATTATAAGTTACATGTTAGGTTCTCTAAGGATGAAAGATTTGAATCCTCATAGCCTCCAATATTCAGAAAATTTTAAAATTTAGATCTAGAATCTTAAGAGTTCTTTTATCAACTCATATTGAAGTATATAAACATTGCGTCAGGCACGTAATCCAGTTGTCTACAAAGAATTGTTCAGCTATGGTTGTTGAATATGAAGCTATTTTTAGATGCAGGATAAATTAAAATTAATGGTTAAAGAAAGAAAACATACCTGTAAATACTGAAATAAATTTATTCTTAAATACAGATATAACATCAAAAAACTTTTTTTTTTCAAATTTCTATGAACATGTACAGATGTTTCATGCAGAGCCTGTTTGTGATAAGACAGCTATTGATGGAATATTTCGTGTTTTACACCACAACGAATTTTTCTTTCTCCGAAAGTACTATTTTAAATATCATAGCCTGTAATGAGATTTTTGGTTTAGTTAAATGAATATTAGAGAATGAACCTTTTATTCCATGCCTGTATCTGGTTTCCATATTACTGCCGAATATTGCTCATTGATGATGCATTTCAGATAGATATTTGAATAACAATTTTACAAATCACGGATATTTTCTGATGTATTTTTAAAGATTTAATATGTAAAAATCCGAGGTGTATATCAGATACCGATATTACTAACATTATTCTAGAATTCACTCCGTTTTAAAGCCTACAGCCTACGAAGAAACTGACTTCCTTGCTGTAATATTAACTAATGGGACACAAGAAGTTTTTGCGTGATATCTGTACGTAAGGACAGAATAAAATACTCTTTTCCTTCAAAAAAAATTATAAAACTGCTTTAAAATTAATTCTGAAGAAAATTTTTCGTGGCGTCTGTACGAACGTATGTACGTACGTATCTCGCATAACTCAAAAAGGAGTAGCCTCAGAACGTTGAAATTTTGTATATAGGACTGCTATAACGTGTAGATGTGCACCTCGTATTTTGGTTGCAATCGGCCGCACCAAACGTATATAAATATATTTATATATATATCCACTCTATTACCCGGCTCAGTGATCTCAGTTTCTTTACTCTTATATGTTTGTAAATTGTACATTTTTTGCTTTAAAAATGATTGAATTATGTTGTTTTTATCTTCCGGTTAAGGATTTTATGCCTTTAGTAAATCTGTGTGCAATATTTTTAGAATTAACAGCAATTTTAAAGTTGTTTAATTGCCGCTAAGCCTGTTTTTAATGGCGGCCACTGATGTTTACATTTGAAACAGGAGACTAGTGGATTTCTTGCCAATCTAGAGAAACTTAGCTTCGCAACAACAAAGATAACGCATTCATTTATTATTGCCAATTAAATCATGCTTAATTCTTTCTGGAATTTTTTCGAGGAAATAAGCGTTTGAGATTTACTTCGTAATTTTTAATGTAGATATTTTGAGTTTTTATGTATTTTTGCCTTCTCGCGAAGTGAGAACTGAATTAATTAAATGAGAAATACTCAATCGTCTGTGGAAAACTGTTTCTTTTTTGTTTTGTTTGCTTAATTTCTTTTATATATAGTTCTAGCTTTATTATTGTATTTGAATAGAACTTGGGCAACGATTAGATAATTCTTTAAATGATATACATTTTGTGCATTCTGAGTTATAATATGAATGAAATATAATACTGTTAAGTAAACCTAGCGCCAGAGTGTCGCTATGGTAAACAAAGTGAATTTTAAAGAATGCATTTATTCTATTGTGTTTTATGCGCTGTCGGCGAAGTAGGTTTAATTCAATCTAATAAGTTTAAATAAAATGCAAGAAAAAATGCGTATAATTTAATATTCCGTACACGGAAGTCATGTGGTGTACACATCAGATTTTTTTACTTTGTTATCTAGTATTCATAAATTATATTTTTCAATATAAGCCTGTTTAATGGCAGATCAGCTTCAGATTTGAAACCAGTGCCTTCATATCTTCGATCAGTCTTGATATACATGACTCGCATTCTTTATAGGATGTCTTTGATAAATCCCTTAATGGATTGAAGATTGATAGGACTAAAAATATCAAGAGATTAAAGACGTTTAGTGTAGGCAACTGCTGCAGCTGCGCGGGGTGTATGAATTAAAGGGTGAAAAGTTTCAGAAGTAACCGACAGCAAAACGCCTATCGCTGATCCTAAACTTGTGCGTGTTTGCGGCGAGCTAGAAAGAAATAATTTCATCATTACGAGTTAGAAGGTAAAACCGTTTCACCTGCATTAGTATTCCGTATTTTGCCAGAAGCTTTGTAGAAGTGGCTTAATGTTATCCAAGATTTAAAGGGCCGTTCATTGTAGAAATAATTTGTGATACTGTATGTTATTTAAAACTTAATAACAACGAGAACATTACTGCGAACGTGGATCAAGTGAAAAAATATTATGACCGTGCTGATATACAATGTTCAAAGATATTTTGCAGGAAACAGCTTCTGACAGAAAGGAATCACCAACGCCAAAGACTAATGATGGACCTTCTACGTGAAAGATTATATTCCAAAAAAGAAAGTAAAGGAAGCCAGAGTGGGGGAAACTGAAGTCAAAAGATGCAGACAGGAGGAAAGGAAACAGCCCGAACAGTCAGAGACCAGCGTTAAAGAGGACCAAATCGACGAGAAACGGAAACCATTTGCAGGATACAATGAACGGGTGCAGGACAAGTAATGCAAGTCAAGGAAGCTGCGATCCGGATTACAGTTGTCGAGAAAGGAGGGAATCGGACGAACGATTTAGCAGCATCCATGACGGAAGCGGCCATTAGAACAAATTTCCCAGCAACCAGCCCAGCGCAAGAAATTCCTTCGGAAACAAAAGACCACTCCAGGTCTCTAGTCAACCAGGTCTCGAGCTGAACGAGGAATGTCGACGGCTACATCCCAGAAGGGGCCAGCGACTGTGAGCCCGAATCAACGCCAGAAGATAGTTTGGGAGAGAAGAACGAGACGAAAGCGGAATTCATCGACGGACAAGGAGGGCAGCCGACGGTCCACGGCAAAGATAAGGATCCGGCACATCAAAGCAAATTTTCCTCATGGGAAACAATTTCTACAGAAGAGGATGGCAGACCTTCAACAAAGATATGAGCAAATTACTCTATTTAAGTTTTATTTTAAGTATGCTGAATGTATTTCTTTTTATTTATTTTAGTTGGCTGAATATATTTCTTTTAGTTTGTTGCCTCAATAGAGGGCAATTTTATTTTTGTATTGAGCATGAAACTTTATTCATTTCTAGCAATATATTTTTAAATAAGAATGACAATGAACGGCATGTTTAGTCTCAGAGGCTAAGTTGGGAAATGTTTACGTGATTTCAATTAAGTGAAGCAAATTTGTTAGTCTTTAATCTAGAAAATTGTATTGCATACAAATAATTTGAAATTATTTTCAGTAAAGTAATTGCAAATGTAAACGTTCTGTGAAATTGTGTTAAGCCAAAAATGGAAATAAATGTACATGGATGAAAGAGTAATGCTAATAGTAGAATCTACGTTAAAAGCAAAAACTAGCTCATACATGAAATACATGAAAATTAAAGTTAGGCTTTCCAGGCAAAACTAAGTTATTTTTTCACTAGAATTAGCACCTCAGGTGCTGAAATTAAAATGTAAGGCGTAATTCTGAAGTCTCGTATGTCTAGATAGATGCTATCAAGTAGGAGGTCGGCTAGACTGTAATGTAGAACACATTTCACGTGAATACACGCACGCCCTCAAATCAGTATGCCTTGCTGGAAAGCAGGAAGGAGTTATAAAATTTGGAAAGAATGTAAAGAGTAAAATTTCCTCCATGTGATTTAATTGAAATATATCTGTTTGTGTGATACCTTTGGAAGCTAAGTGAGTATGTCAAATGTATGCGACTCGTTCTAAGCTACTTCTCTTCAAGATTCCAGATACATGAAAGGACACAAGATGAGAAGAATGCTGAGTTTGTTATAGAAGTGGTACGATATTTCGTCTGTGCAACAAATTATCTTAAGAATCAAAATATTTGTAAAAATTGACTCAAGGGTAGGTTTAGAATTTAAATATCTTTATCAAGGCTACCCAAAGCCTTTTTAATGACAATAGTTAAATTCTGGGGGGGGGGAGAGATGCAGGGGCCTATTTAGCTTTACTGATAGTTATTTTAATTTGTGAGCCTTTCCTGAATTCCCTTATTTCCCCTAGTAACTCGTCATCAGAATACAAATTAAGTAGGTGAACAAGAGTTCACGCCTGTGCAAGAATTTAACAGAATTAACAGAATCATATTTAACAAAGTACAATAATAGTAATAATCAGAACAAATATTGATTAAACTTCACATAACATTTAATAAAATATTTAGCGAACGTTTTCATCATTACTCGAAATTATTTTAGCTTATCTACAGTCATCTATCATCGGTAGTTCTGCAAAGCGCAGAAAAATTGCAATTCTTTCGTTATCTTTGGTGTTAGTATTAAGGATATTTTACCAATTATTCCTCTTTGCGTAGCTTAAATTAGAGAATATGTTCCATGGCAGTTTTAAGGTTGAACGAAATTTTCGCACTAAATATAGTTTTTTAGCAATGAGTTTTTAATGCTAGAAAAATATTAAATATTTATTACATAAGACCTCAATTTGCTTACATTCTTTAAAAAAGATAGCAGTAACTACAGAAAAGCCATCTAAGAAGTTACTGCTTACGTGAAAAACAAAAACAGTTTCTTCTGTTTAATAACTAACATATTGTTTTTAAACTAATCACTCGAATTTCTCATTTTGAAATAGTATGGAATAAAACTGTGACTAATGATCAATATTGACTGTTTATATTAACTTGGAAATTTGGCATTCTTTTCAATCCCTGTTTTATTTGTAATAACCCGCGTGTTATTTCAATGATTAGTTTCATGACTTTTATGACTAAAAATATTTTATTACCTAACAGTTCGGTAAACTGAGCACATCATTAGAGGAGCTAAAATAACAGAAGTTCTTTGAAAATAATATTCCAGCTCTCTGAATCATGTGATCGACTTTTATTTTGCTAACGACATTAGTAACCATGTGTCGAAACATTTCCGATCGCATGAACGCATTTCTAAAAGAACAATCTAATGGTGTAACCTCTACAGCTGTCATAACATTAACGAGTTTATGCTGTTTTATTTCTTTATCAGTGAAAGTGTCATCGTTGTTTCCACTTGCCATCAGAGTGGGATTATAGTTACGAGTTTTTAACTTCGAGCAAAAGTCGTTTGCCGATAAATGGATTTTGTAATCAACTCAAGCCTAATCGTACCCGTTTGTTAAAGAATGCTGTATTGCGACAGATGAATGGTGGACAATCTTCTTTCCTTATTCCTTTGAACAATCGTCTACAGTCGAAAGAAAATGAACCAAAAGCACCAAACAAGAAACTTTAGAAGAAATGTAGTGATATATGTGTTCGTTCTGCCAGCAGCAAGGTAATTTGAACAAATTTGTTCGTAAAGGACAAAGCGTGACTTATTTGTTATAACACTTCCATCGATTTTGGCTAGTTGGGGACGAATACTTTCAGTTTGCTAAAACAATTCTCATCAAATGTCAATTTACTTTTTTACTTTTATATCGATTGCACTATTTCAAATGAAGTATTACATTTACAGTTATATACTATATAATTATACCATAAATGCCAATTATGAATCTTGTCTACTAATTTTACCTTTAAAATTAGAATATTAAATACCCTTACTTTTCAATGAAAGCATATGTTTATCTTAAAGACTTTGTCAAGTTTAAAAGACAAAATTATGTCCGTACAATACAGTCAAACTTGTTATTTTAACTAATTAATATCCAATGATAGCAATTATAGTTTAATAATGCTGGACTATTAAGTATTAATTAATGTAACACAAGTAGTTATATTAAAAGATTTTAACAATGGGATTTTAATACTTATTTAAGAAAAAGGAAAAAATATGCTAATGAGAATAATTCATCATATCTAATTTTAGAAATCTCCAAACGGATTAATGTAAAATATTTATTCGAATGTCAGTGTTGAGTCGATACAATTTCAGCCACTGCCTTTCATTACTATGCAATATAGAATGTATATACATACTGTAAAAACTTTAGGTTAAAATAACAAGATGAATAATAATTATTGGAGAACTTAAGCAACAAGAATCAACGTGATGTTTGTAAATTTTGCAGGACTAGTTTCGAAGGCTTAAATACAGAAACATCCTCTCTTCACAGCTGCGTAGCTAATTCTTGTTATTACGCTGATTCTTGCTGTTCAACTTCTCCAATGATCGTTATTTGGTATGTTAATTTTAACCTTAACCCAAGTAATATTATAAATGGCAATACCATTTTGCCCAATAACACTGCACACAATTTTATTGCCATTTATAATATTATTTTCCAGCAATTTTATTATTTAAAACAGTAGTGCGGTTTTAAGCCTTTGTGTAAAAAAAGGAAGAAGAAGGAAAATCTGAAAGGTTTCAGATTTTAAATTACGTCCAAAGGGGTGTTTTTTTAACAATTTGTGTGTTACCTTTATTTATTAAATATGACGTTCTTCGCATTTAAACCATAAAATTAATTTCAAGAGCTATATCGCAAAATAATTTTAAATTGAGCATTATCTGTAGAGTTTTCAATACAGTCTCACGCACTGGAGATTAAAAGGATTTTTCTGTACAACGTTATCAATGCTTGCTTTGAAATCCTTGAGTTTGTTAATCAAAAATTGGTTAAAGTTTTACAAAATATGAAATCGATAATAAAACAGATTCAACATTTCAAACGTGGGCTTCCAGATGCCCATATTAGCAGTAGGATTACGTCATTCAAAATTGGATGGCTCTAGGTACCGTTGTTTTATCACAATGCCAGAAAAATAATTTTTTTAAATATAACACAGGAAGATAATATTTGGAGGCAACAGTCTGAAAAGTGAAACGGACATTCAGAGTAATTCGACACACAATCGCAAAACGAAAACAATAGTCCCTAAGGAACAAAGCCCCTTTGGACTAAAAAGAGACATGAAAGGATCCAGATCTTAACGCTAGCTCAAACGAAAGGAATCTTTTCAATTTAAATTTGGTTTAACATTGGAGATTATCGATAGAGATATCCCACGTGAAACAGGAAAACATTTTGTACCATACTAGATGTATATCTATTAAGAATAATATGAGAACGTTATAAATCATCAGTATATTTAAGACAAGAAATATATATAACGTAATTCTAAAATAACATTAAATGTTTTAAATTAGATATATCATAAATTAAATGCATTTTTTTGCATAACTAAGATTAAAATGTAAAACATAATAATAATAATAATCTTATTATCTGTATGTATCGTTTTAAGCAGCTTATTTTGTTAATCAATAACACACACATTAAGTTTGAAAGTTAAATGTCTTAAATTTTTTCGAATTTCAATAGATTCATATGAAAAGGGAAACAATACACTTACTGTGGACAATATTTCAGACAATGATCAGCTGAAAGATCATTATGTGATCATTGTCACACAATTGTCGACAGATCACACAATGCTCAGCTGAAAATCATTGTGTGATCTGTCGTAAATGGTTACTGGACTGTAACTGTTGACTTGCGATTATACCTTAAGTAGAACTCAAGACATCTCTGATTCATAATCTTGACCGAATCTCTTTATTGGTTTCTCAAGCATCACGTTGGCTGAGGAACGGAGTTTTGGGATGTCAGTTGAGCCACTCTCTGAAGCCGATTTTCCTGCACCCAGCAGGATAGTCTCTGATATCCATTTTCTTTGATAACGCGTGGACGTCCAACGCCTTGGCGTCTACTGCTGGTTTACCGTCTTTTGTCACTTTGTAAAAATACTAACAATAGCAGATCGTGAACAACCTACCAGTCGTGCAATTTTGGAGATACTTCTTCCGAGTCTTCGGGCCATTACAATCGACCCTCTATCAGATTCACTTAGATCATTCTAGCCTTTCCCATCACTCGCAAAAGTGCAAGCATAATTCCTTACTTTCTCCAGCTGCAGTTAAATACCATTTCCACTTAATCATGTTCCCTCCAGATGAGTTCATTGAAAATGATGGGATGGCCATAATGTTTAAGCTCGTTAGTGTATGCCTTATTAATGTTGCCAGGAATCTGTGCAATTAAATTAAATTTTTCGATAATTTTTTTTTTATAATTTTTCACAAATATAATATAAAAGTTCGGTTTTTGTTGCAGTATGTCTAGTTTTCGCAGCAGAATTTTCTAGTTTAGTCTTATGTTTGTTTACACTTGTAATAACTAATTTCATTTCATCAGTTTGAAGATCAAAATTATTGTTCGGTAATTTCAGAAAGTTGACAATGAACTGTCAGATGGTGGCCATATAATTTTTTTATCAGCGAGTAGCATTAGTTGTAGCATTTTTAGGTTCTTATACGTCTACAACAAAATAGCTTATATTTGACTCAGTCCTTGGAAATTTCTCACATAATGTTATGTTAATCTTTTTTAATCATAGCACATAGAAACTACAATTAATTTGGTGAACTCTTTTGTTGCATCATGGAATATTCTAGAAACTATTTTATATCAAACACGTATTAGTTATCAAACTAACCCAGCTAAAATAATGCCAACAAAGCTTTCCCAACTTAAATACAGGAAACAGTTTATTTGAAATATAATGTCATTCTCACAGCGATGTTTCATTTCTCCAGGATAATGATATTTAGAGGTCAAACTATTAACAGCAACTAATGTCACTCCGAAGTACTTCGAAGCCTTTAAAGTACTTCAGAAAAAAAAAAGAGTACGGAGGATAAAAACTAAAAGCATCCAGGGAATGTTTTGTTAGTGCAAAAGATCTGGATTACATTCTGTAGAATGCACAAACTTTTTTTTTTTTTGAATTTGCAGTCTTTTAACGCTATTGATATGTTCCGTTTCTTTGCCTTAATGCAGGAAAACTAACTAAATGTAATGATCCAGATTTAAGACGACATCTGTTAACTGAAAAGTAAAGTACTTCTGTAAATAACACTCATATTATATATGCCCAGTGTAACTTAAGTGTTTTTGGTAGAAAATATTTTGTGCGGTTTGAACCAAAAACATATCTAAATGTTTTGCGAATTGGTTAACACCCATAATACAAAACAATAATGATGGTTTCAAATAATTAACATTAAAATAAATAAAAACAAAGAGAAGTTATTTAATAGTTTTGATACGCAAAACAACAGGAAATTCATTCTTCTTGTTTTAACTATTATATTATTTGGCATTTTTTTTTTGGATAAAATGTTGTCTTATTGTAGTTTCTGTCGATGAATAGCTGGAATGCAATTTCATATGTCGTTCTTACACTGAAGAGGAATATTAGATAATAAGAAAACTGAAAGAAGGAAATCACAAACAGCTTCAGTAGACTAATGAAATCACAAATAGCATCAACAGATTACTTAATTAGTGCTATTACAAAAATATTGTTTTTTACGTCTTGTTAGGAAACTAATCAAATAGAATCTCATATTTAGAGATTATTAGCTTATTAGCTTATTAGCACAATTTAGCTTATTAGCACAATTTTAGAAGTTTCAAAGTTAAAAAGAATTTAAAAAAGAAAACGAACACATTTTGAGCAAATATCTTTATATGTATCTAGTAAAATATTTTGAACAAAGATAACAAAACAATATCAATCTCTTCTTAAAACCATTTTGGAAGATTTACTAAGTTTCCTCTCCCTGAAATTTTAATTTCTATTCATTCAATTATTACTGCAGCAGAAATATTATTTGAAAGATTACCAGCTGATCCCTTTTCTCCTCATCTTATTCCAAGAATAAAATTATTCAAAAGCAAGCAAATTTAAATAACATTAAACAATTTTAAGAACTTTCTACTTTAGCATTCCAATCAATCAAAGAAAAGAGGATAAAGTTGATTCTATCTACTTCTGTCCAGAACCATCAGCAAACATTAAGATCTCTTCTTCGGGACGAAGAACAAACAGACCGATGGTCGTTTAGATCAGTACTTTCTTCGAATGAACAACAGCAATTTAATTGCATGGAAATAAAGTATGGCAGAAGCCCCCTTGATGCTCGACAGCGATAAAGTTTGAGTTTCTTTTCGTATTAGCTTTACTGCTTTAGGATATTAATTGTCTTATTAGCTACAAGTGACATCTGAATGTCCGGTTCCAAAGGTTCCACGAATATCAAATGTAGTAGTGTGTTTAACAATCTATTATAGTCTTGAAAATTTGTTTAATACTTATTTTTATCATATATAATAAATCGTAATTCTTCTGGAGAGAAAATATATTTCAGAATTAAGAGTGGCATTTTATAGAACTGACCATATAGGCAAGAGAAATGAGTTCTGTGTCAGGAGATGTTATTTACGTAGCAAAGGAGAAGAAACACTGATTTATAGAATTATGAGAACTTGTTTCATTGAATGGGGATTAAATTGACTGCAATAATGCAATAACCACAGGTTATCAAAAATATCAAATCATAAATTTCTAGCTTTGTTCATTCTCACATCAAATGCGCATGTGAAATACGATCGTCATTCAAAATTTCACATATTCTACACATATCCTTATTTTCTAATTATTTTGAAAGACATTTTTACTATCTCAGTTTTGGACCCCAGCTTATATTCCATATTCTACAGTATCTCTAATAATTTGTGCATTTCTAAATCAGATTATGGTGGTTCAGTGAGTTTACTAACTTTAACACTTTTACATTTTTAACAATATTTTAATTCACTATATACAAAGCGTATTCTTAGGCCGCCGCCTTCAACATGAACAAGCTTTATTCTTTTCCAACTATGCGAGCAAGAGCGCCCTCTAGTGGCCCTTCAAATTACACAACATTCCCCACCTGAACTCGGTGGAGAGTTCATCTTTCAATAATATATTCTAAAATATTCAATTAATATTTCGACAATCAATCCTAGAGAAATAGTTATATATAACAAACATGCATACATAATTATAAGCACATTAATTTTACAAAACATTAAATGATACCTATCAGCAAGGTCAAGAGTATCAAACCTAAAAATACAAAATACAAACATTAGTTAAATTCCATATTATATAACAATTGTATAGGCCTTTTTAAGGTACCAGTAGGTGTTTTAATTATGCAAGATCTTATTTTACCATCTCTGCCTGGCATTAATTCCAAAATTTTATCTATTTTCCAGAGATTTCTGGGATGTTTATCGTCATGAATCAAGACAATATCGTTGTTTTTAAACTGAGATGCGTTAGAGTGTGGAGAACAAATATTGGAAGATATCAGATTTAAAAGATACTCTGATCTCCAACGCTGCCAAAAATGATTAAAAATATCTTGATGGTATTTATATCGTTTAATAATTGAATTTCTTGATCCAATCAAATTATTTGATGTTATGTTACTAGCAGGCAGAGATAGTTATCGTCTACCAACCAGAAAATGAGAGGGTGTTAGTGGAGAAGGTTCATTGGGATCGGTAAAGACGTAGGTAATTGGTCTACAATTAATCATTGCCTCGATTTCAATGAGCACTGTTTCAAGCTCTTTCACAGTAAGGGATGATCGACCAATAATTTTTCGTAAGCTGGATTTTATGGTCCGTACCATACGCTCCCAAAACCCTCCCCACCATGGACCCCTCTCAATAATAAATTTCCAATTTATGCCTCTAGTAGAAAATAATTCTTTCGCAGATGAGTCACTCAAAGTTTTAAAAATATGTTTTTGTTCTTTGTCAGCTCTTTTAAAAGTCTTGGCATTATTGGAGTACACGGTGGTACACAGTCCTCGGCGAGCTAAAAATCTTCGGAAAGCTAGCAAAAACCTTTCAGTGCTGAGATTAGTTACTGTCTCTATATGTAAGGCACGAGTGACCGCACACGTTAACAACAGCATATAAATTTTACCTTGCCTGTCTTTCGTAAAAAATGGACCGGCGAAGTCCAACCCGGTCACAGCAAATGGAGGCGAATCTTGGATTCTGTCTGAAGGAAGTGGAGCGATATCCTGTTTTTCTGTAACACAATTGGCGATAAATGGTTTCCAATTATTTGGCGAACCTTTAATCCAAGTCATGGCGATTTCGGAATCACTCCAAAAATAAACATCCTCAATTAAATCCCCAAACAATTTTTCCAAATATTTATACATTCGAGCAGCCACAAGTGCTCCCATTAACTCTAAACAAGAAAGCGTGATTGCTCTTAAAGGTGCAACCCTGCATTTCGACATGATAAAGGAAATTTTAATTTCTGAATCGCTCGTACGGTATCTGAAATATGCGATGGCCCCATATGCTTTAACACTAGCGTCCGAAAATAGGTGAAGGCTTACATTCATTGGATTTTCATCAAAGAAATTTCGCTGTATCGATATTTCAGTTAAATCACTAAGTTCATCCCGCCAAACGTTGATTTTGTCCTTAATCTCTGCAGGAAGGACCTCATCCCAGTCAGAACCAGAACACCAGATTTCTTGCCTAATAATTTTTGCCCGAATAACAAAGGGTGCAATAAATCCAAATGGATCGTATATTTGTGCGATACTTTGCAAAATTTTCCTTTTTGTAGCAAAATCGTTTCCAGTAGAAAAGTCAATTAAATTTTTTAAATTTAACTTTATATTGTCCTCAATGGAATTCCAAATCATGCCTAAGAAATTCTATTCACTAGTTTATTTGTTAACTGATTCCTTAATCCCATTTGAGACCCATAAATGGTTTAATGTTTTAGAATTAGTTCTTAATTTCAGAAATTCATCCCAGCATCCTTAAATATGTTAACCGCATCTACAGATAACCGATATGCATCTTCAACCGTTCCTGCTCCAAAATATAAGTCGTCGACATAGACAGAAGAATTCAACATTTGGAAACTGTCCGGCATTTTATCTTTATATTTCCGAATGTGATATTTTACAGTGGCGGCCAAAATGAAAGGAGATATAGTCAAACCGAAAGCTACGCGACACATTTGCATAATCTTAAAGGAGTCATTCTTTTCATTAAAAAAAAAAAAGAAATTTTAGAAATTGTCTATCACCATCAGCAATTCCTGTCATCAAAAAGGCTTTTTAAACGTCTCCACAAAATGCTATCTTTAACTTACGAAAATTTAACATAATCTCTAGTATATTTGGATTTAGATTATGTCCCGATTCAAGGCAGTCATTTAACGAATTCGTGTCCTCGGTCCTTGAGCTAGCATCGTACACAATTCTTACCTTAGTAGTTTCACTAGCAGTATTACTGCTCGGTGCGGCATAAAATATCCCAAATTTGTATCATTATTCGGACATTCCTCCACAATTCCTTCTAATATCTTCTAATATCTAATATTCCTGAAAAATCTCCGGAGTTTTACCCCGGACTGTGTTTCCAGATTAAATTTGCCTCATACCTTCCGTTTTTAAACTGCAAATTTCTTTCAAGCTGGTCTATTATTTCGCAGTCAATATCGGAATAATCATCAGAATCATTAATTCCCATATGTTCTGATTCCCCAAAACGTCTTAAATCTTTCAACACAACAGTGTTTCTCATTACTGCTAAATTTTCAGAACAATTTTTATTTCTTATATCTTTCTCGATTCCTGCAGCAACCCAACCAAACACAGAACTGACTGCGTGCAACCCTTCAGATATTTTAATTCTTTCTGAATAAACTACGTTCCAGAATTCATCCCCGCCAATTAATATCTCAACATCTGTGTTATTTTTTCTTGAGCAATCGGCGATCTGCAACCCCAGATGCTCCATGAAGTCTGCAATTTGTTTACTAGGCACACTGATGGGCGCCGAAGAAATAACATCGGAGATCAAATATTCAATTTTTATTTTATTATTTTGTTTCCAATTCTGAATTTCGATTTCAACGACCGGATAGGAATGATTCATTGCCTTGGTCGCAACTAATGAATAAACAGAAAGTCTTTCATAACGGCCTGGAGTAAGTTTTAAATAGTCGGCCAATTGTTTTGTTATAAAGGATCTGTGACTGCCTTGATCAAGAATTAATTATCAAAATTATAGTTAATTTTGATTTATACTTAGAACAAGCATAAACTGAACAAATTTGCAATAATATTTCCCTGGCATTACAGTCATTATTATTATCACCTTGAGGAACAGAAGCAATCGATTTTAAGTTTTGAACTTTATTTCTTTCCTCAGAATTCAAAGTCAGAGATTCAGTTTCATTTTCGGAATAACCTTGTTCCGACTTTTTGTTTACAAGGAATTTATTAGTACAAATAGATTCATTGTGATACATACCGCCACATTTATTATATTTAGTTTTTTTTTCTACACTTTTTTGATGTATGAAATTTTTTAAAACAAGAATAGCAGCGGTTTTCGGATCTTAGTTTCTTTAATTTATCAGAAACATTCACTTCGCATTTAAATGACTCGTGCAAATTATAACAAAAGATGCATTTTCGGTTAACTGCAGTATGAAATGCAGCCGTGGGTGTATTTTTTACACATTTTATAGTTTCATATTTTGATTGATCGGCTCAATCGGAGGCACAGAATTTTTCCTTTCATTTAATACTAGATTTGAAACTTCCCTGCATTCTATTTCCTTTTTAATAAATTGTGTTAATTCCGAAACTTCAACTTTATCTTTCGATCCTCTTTGCCGATTAAATTCTAAAACTAAATCGTCCGGAATTAATTTTAATAATACTGGAATTAGTAAATGTCCATATGAGCCAGAAATTACTTCTAAAGTTTCCAAATTACGAATCGAAACTTCTAATTCGTCATATAAAGTAAAGCCTTTACGTTAGCAGAATTTTTAACGGCTTCTAAATTGAGAATTTTTGTTCATGAATGAATTAATGATCAGGTCTTTTCGACCATGGCTGTCCTTTAGTGATGCTACACAACTATCATAATTACTTTCTGTTAACTCAAAGCCTGACACAACATTCGAAGCTTGCCCCGTTAAGAATGTTTTTAAGTACGCAAATTTGTGTATTTTTGAAAGCGTTTCGTTTTTATGTATCGAATTTTCGAAACTATTCCAAAATTCATTCCATTGTTTAGGGCCTCCCCAAAATTTATCAATCAGTAATTTTGGTAATTTCAGCTTACTATTCCCACTAGAACTGGAACTTACATGCAAAATTCCATTACCACTAGACTGGTTTAAATCAGAACTTTGGGGATTCATTGCTGGCGGTACTGCGGTAACCGCACCTAGAAACTGCTTAATTTGACTACAAGCAATTATACATTTGGTCATTGTATTCTCCACTTATACTATAATCTTCTTCAATTAAGTTAACATCAATTAACTCTTGTATTTCATCATCAAGCGTTCTCAAATTACTTTTCTTTTCGGTTAATAATTCAAACAATTCCCGTAATTCTTTAATCGAATTTTCCTCCCCTTCAATTTTTAATTTATCTTCAATCACGTTAATTAACCTTGTAACAGACGATCTCAATGTGGAACGTTTACGTTTCAACCTATCTAACTTATCTTCCATTTTATTTAATTTAAATACACCCACAACAGCAATAATAAATACTTAGTAATTTACTACAAATAATCACTAAATAATTAATTTAAGATTTCCCTACCTTTATTTGAAATTCCATTGTCCCTTGAATATGAAATATCCATTGTTAAATTCAAATCGAAACACTTAGATCGAACACCTAAAATCTTCACAAAGCCTTAATTTACGCCGCATGCACCATGTAATAATTTGTGCATTTCTAAATCAGATGATGGTGGTTCAGTGAGTTTACTAATTTTAACACTTTTACATATCTAACAATATTTTAATTCACTATATACAAAGCGTATTCTTAGGCCGCCGCCTTCAACATGAACAAACGTTATTCTTTTCCAACTATGCGAGCAACAGCGCCTTCTAGTGGTCCTTCAAATTACACAACAGTATCTCAGCTGTATTATATTGCAAATGAAAACATTACCTTACTGTTCGATATGAAAAGCCCACAAAGGAAGGGCTTCCTACCCGATTAAGGGAAGAGATGCTTTTGTGGAGGAATTTCTGGAGGAAATTATTTCATGTAATCACGATAGCCCACATCGTCTAATGCGCCATCACCTAATCTTACAATTTACATGTTGTTCTACAGAGAGCATTAGCTTGCTTGCACGTTGGTAATTATGCACAAAGGTAGATTTCAGCCATCATTCGCAGGCAAACAATCCCGTTTGAGTGAAACTCGAATTAAGTCAAAAGTTCCTTATTAAAATATGAAACTTCTTACAAACTAAGACAGTAATTCATGATACAAAATGGGAATAGATCCAAAAAATAAGAACCAAAAAATTATAATGGAAATAGATCCCAAAAATAATAAAATAATAATAACAATAATAATAATAAAAATCATAATGCTATGTTCTAGAGTCACGGCACCAAAGATGCTATGGTTTCCTAAAGGTCTGGTACCTAAAAGGTTTCCTACTCTGTTGACATAACACTTAAAATTTTCTAACAACAGTAATATACTAATATCAATAAGCCCTGTACATTTGCGTTGTGTTTTCGGATTAACCCTGAAATCAATTTGAGAATGAGACGGGTGAAAATCATGAGCACACACACACAAAAAAGAAATAAATAAACATTGACTGATCTAGAAAAGTGAGCCTATTTATTAAATTCTTCAAGAATTTACTTAATCCAATTATTCGTAGGCAATTTATATTCAATCAGAACTGTTAACATATTGATTATTACACAATGCAGAATTAACTTAGTAAGCAAATTATATTCAAGCTGAACTGTAAAATATTGCTTTCTACAAATGCATACCCCTACAGAGTAATATTACTTTTATCTTAGACTCAATAATATCAAACTATTATTTCTATTACATTCAGGTAAACATGATCCGATAAAACTTTGGATAAATTAACAATACCCTCCCCGGGGAGGAAAAAAAAAAGAATAATTAACAAGTTATACTTTCCAAAAAAAAACATTTCACACAGAATAATCAATACCAATGTAATTCAGGTTATTGCACATAGTAACTTTCTATTTTCAAAAGGAATGATTTAACCGGGTAATATGTTAATTAAAATCAGGCTATTACATTCTACAAGCAATTTAGTCCTTAAGAGGAGCAAAGAAGCTCAAATAATGACACCTTTACCAATCAATCTTCACCATGAAAGAAATTCACAAGTTCAATTAAATAATTTAATGAAAAATATATTTCCTTAACCAATCTAACTAAGTTACATTCACTGTTTCAATTAAATAATTTAAATAAGGATATATTTCCTTAGCCAATCTAATAATTTACTATATGGACAACAAAATGATTTCATTAGAATTAGGTTAATTTACTCAACTACAATATTTTACTTCAACTAATTAAGTTATTTCAATCACTATTAACTATTTTAGTTATTAGAATTACTATTAAAATTACTATTAGAATTTACTATTAGAACTTTTTTTATATATATACTTCAGACCAACAAATAAAAGAAAACAAATAAAAAGACTTATCTGCGGAATCACAGGCTGCAAGTGAACAGGAGGAGGAGAAATACCCTCATATTTAAAAAATTATCAAGATGCCAAGGAGGACGGCTGCCAAGCGTGGTAGAAAAGAGAAGAGTTCATATGTAGATGGATTTTCAATGGAGTCCAGAAGTTTCTAATTGATTTAGGATGCACTAAGGAGGTTCTCATTACTCTGATAGTTGATTTCCAATCCAATATTGAAGTTAGTCGTTGTTCCAGTTAAGTGATTCATTATGTAGTAGCGACTCCGGAGCTAGCAGTGACGGAGTTACGTGCAGGGCGGAAAATAATTCTTAAAGGCGTGAAACATCGAGGCAGATGAAAACTCTATTCATGGAGGAGAGATTAAAATTTTCTTCTTAACAGCACCAGTACTAGGCATCACCCTTCGTTGCATTTTTCTATTTTAATTATCTTTTGAGTAACTTACATATTCAAACACTAAACTGATGAGACTATAATTTAGTCGAGGTCATAATGCATATAACTAAGTCCCTCGTTCAAAACTCAAGGGCAGGAAGCCCGTAGATCCAAAGGCGGAAAAATGCATTTTCCAAAATAAAATTCAGCTGCCAGCGAGTACAGCGTCCGATGGTAAGTCAAAAGTGCAAAAAAAAGTGACCTTGTCCCTCAAAACACCCCGTTAAAAGGGAGGACGCCAGACTGCCTAGTTGGCATAACCCACTCTTCGCCGAAAGTTAAAATAGTTGCAACAACAGCATACCCTCATGTTACCAAACTCGCCAAATCCATTACTTTGAAACCTCAACCGAAAATCTATGTCGCCAAACCCTCGCCAAAAAAAAACCACCTGTGACAGGGGAAATTAGGAATTTCAACAACCCTGCAAGGGTCCCAACGAAAGAACGCTGAAAACTCGCAAAAAGTGACTTTTCAACCAGAAAGAAGGCATTTCATCCCCCTTTAACTAAATCACAAGCAAACGAAGAAAAAATCTACTAATTAAAGCTCCTAACTGAAATGCAATTAAAGTTAGAAAAACGAAAGTTATGCCAAATTAAAGAGCTAATTTTTCTGCAACTAATGATATTAAATACTAAGAAATCAAATTAATTTTTGACATGAAAAACTGAGTTTATTACGTGGAAAAAATACTTATCCATTGTTTGCGTGTACAAGATTGAAGACGCAGTTCGCGTAAACTCGGAAAGCCAAAATATATTACACTAGAATTAATAGGCCAAAAAAGAATATAACCAAACTTGTGTAGCTCAAATTTTGAATAAGTCCAAATTTAAATTTTGATTTTTATGAATCACTTAATTAAATTAAATTCGCTACACAACAATAAAAAATAAGAATAAAAATAATAACAATAATAATTAAGATAAAATAAAGGTAAATTTGAAATAAAACTATGTCATTAATAATATTTATACCTAATTTGATCTCATTATTACCAAGCAAACCTTTTTAAACTTCTGTACCTTGATGATCGGCATTTATCTAAGTATAGTACTAAATATATCGCAGGAAAAAAATCTCCATATTATAGAAATAACCTAAGATAGTGGTCTCAAACTAGCGGTTTATGTACTAGTATTTACTAGGAGATAAGAAAAGTATTAGCATTCATTACAGTGATCATTACATTTCAACTCTGAGTTCAAAGCTATCGTTGCTACAAACTATGCTTACTTTTGTACAGGTTCGTAATGGATTAAATGCACACAGAATCGATTAAAGGTTAATGAAATTTATTTTCCGAAAACATTTCGCATTTCTGCAACTTTCCACACAAAATTACTTGTACAGATCGCTTCAGAATGACAGAGCACAATTCGTAATTACCACTTCAAATTACTACGAACGTCGAATACAAGGCAATAGTGAATACCAAGAGCATCAAAAGCGGAAGCTCAAATATGGGTGATCTCTCAATACTCGGAACCTCTGAGCTAAGTTGAAAAGTCATTTGTCTGCAGTCCTACATATAAATACACCCTCCGCCACATAAATTACCAGTAGCTTAGTTTTCTCGAAATTGTTGAAAAATAACAAGAATTCTACCAAAATGTCGCCAAATGTGGCGATTTCTCGCCAAATTAAGTGATAAAATTAGTCGCCAAAACCATCGTCAACGTAGTGCTATTTGCATCAATATTAAATCGACTTAACCTAGTGCTGCTATTTTTTCGCCAACGCTTTGCATTCTGGGCCTTTCATATTACATTTTACAAGAGATACTACAATTTATATCAGCTTAAATTATTCGCATGTATGCAAAATTCGTAACACTACGTACTTTTCTTACATGTGTCGAAGAAAAATTCAATACATAAAAGAAAAGGAATAGGTTGTCATTATTTATTCTCAAATTTTTTTCCACACAAAAAGTTTCATAATATGTTTATTTTCGGTTTATGTTAATCACAAGTTATTTATCTATTAATTAAATCTATTGGAATTATTTGAAATAAAGAGCAATCTGAAAATTTAATATTTAGCTGTTATTGCGTTTGAATTACAAAATATAACAAAACATTTTTAGCTCTTTTTCCTTATAAAATATTAAAAATTCCTTATTCTTCCTTATATACTTATAAGTAGCTAAAAATTACTATAATTTTAATTTTTTTCCTTTGCGTTATTATTATTGTTTATGTATCCCATTTATCCTTTCAAAGAAAAACATTTCTTCTTAGATTCCTATTCCCTATTTCTTTGAATTAAGGATCTTTAAAGAGAAAAATTAAATTGTTGATATTGTAAATTTAGTAGTTCTCTGCAACTTCTCAAGCTTCCTGAAAACAATTTAAGACAAATTAAATCTGGTTCTATTTCTGCAACTTTTACAACAAGGAACATGCGTCTCGGAGAATAATTATTTTATTTGTTGATTGGTAATGTGTAGTTTAAACGCTTTCCATTTTTGTTTGTCCTTTACACGAAGAAATTCTAGCAAAAAAATGATTAAACATCATCCTCAAAATTTTATGATCCTAATGTACTTGTAAAACTCATATATTTTAAAATATCTAAAATTAATAACGGAAACAATTTTTTAAATAAATTTTAAATATGTATGTATATTTTGATAATTATTTGTTAAGTGAAATTTGAAATTAAATTAAAATTAGCGAAAATTTAGTTTTAAATTTTGTTAAAAAATTTCCTTTCGCCAGCTGCCTTTAAGGCATGTATTAGGGTCGCATGATATTTCAATTAGAGACTGTTGATCTAAGATATCATAAATAAAAGATGATAATCGAAAAAGTAATAGTTTAATAGAAACATTAGTAAACCTTCTTAAAAATTTCAGTTCAGCAGTTTATTGTTTTGATTATTTAGATTGGGTTAAAGCACTTGAATGCCCTCTGCTAAGAGGACGAATAACTTCGAGGGGACGGATGCATTTTCTAAGAAACTAGCTCTTATTCACATTTTACGTGGAAAATGTCACTAAAACTGCCATGTAACATCCCATACTTTAAGATTTGAACGTGAGTGGAATTAATAATGGTTAGATATTTTTTTACTTTACCACAATTGAGCCTAGCGCTTCATCGATATTACAGTAATTTTTCTAATTTCCAATTTTGTGAATTTTCATTTTGTTGCCATCGTTAAGATTTCATATGCCATTCTGAATCCCGTACTTTTCAGTCATCGAAGGATGTTTCTTACGGTTTGTAGGGTAACAAAAAAAAAAAAATTAGATTTTTCTGCCTAGTTTATAATCGCTCATAATAAGGGACAGCATTTCCTTTCCCAACCATAGTTTACCATTGCCAGAGTTGTTAACGAGGTTATTAGTGTCCTGAATTTACTTATGGCTGACACTGAAATATAGTTCCTTTGTTCAAGAGTTGATATCCGTTTTTAAGATAATATATGTCATAGCCCGTCATATTAGGTAAAAACATAAATAAAGTGAATAAAGTAATTTCATGTAGTAAATGATCCTCTTCACTGCTTGTTCTCTCAGTTTAGTTTACTATGAAATTCTAGTTTACCAGTAATTAAAATAAGCTTAGATATGTTTTAAATTAGTGTAACAAACAAAAAATATGCACTGAAATGTCTAACTTCACTTTAAATCCGTAGATTGTCGGCTTTATATAAAATACAGATACGCGATATAAATTATACATGAAAAATAATATTATAATCTCCTGCACTTTTAAAAATTCAGCTACTCTAAATATTTATTATCAGCAAAGCAAATGTGGGTACATTTCAATGAAATATGATATATGGAAAAACCTTTCTAATCTTTTTATTTTAACTCACAATAAATTAAATTAGTAATATTAAATACATTTTATTTCAGAAAACTTTATAAAGAACTTTTATGTATACTGATTCACAATCAATGTTTAACGAATGAAATTGCACTCTGCTTTAAACAATCCTTATATCAAATTACATTTTAAGAGAAGAAAGGTTTTATTTACATAAAATTGCTAAATATCAATAAACATGATCGTAAAATAGAAAAGCGATGAAAAGAAGAGAAAAGGCAGAAACACATTAGAATTTTAACTAGGCTTTTTTTTATAAGCAATGGAAGTAAAAGTAAATTTACCTTCCCTCCATCTCTGCATTTCTATATAAGTATTAAAATTTTCGAATTATAACGAAAACTTTAGTAAATGCTTTCTTCTACATCTAGAAACAGTTAAGCGAGGAAATCCCATTTATCCTTTCAAAGAAAAACATTTCTTCTTAGATTCCTATTCCCTATTTCTTTGAATTAAGGATCTTTAAAGAGAAAAATTAAATTGTTGATATTGTAAATTTAGTAGTTCTCTGCAACTTCTCAAGCTTCCTGAAAACAATTTAAGACAAATTAAATCTGGTTCTATTTCTGCAACTTTTACAACAAGGAACATGCGTCTCGGAGAATAATTATTTTATTTGTTGATTGGTAATGTGTAGTTTAAACGCTTTCCATTTTTGTTTGTCCTTTACACGAAGAAATTCTAGCAAAAAAATGATTAAACATCATCCTCAAAATTTTATGATCCTAATGTACTTGTAAAACTCATATATTTTAAAATATCTAAAATTAATAACGGAAACAATTTTTTAAATAAATTTTAAATTAGTTACAAATGGAGTGAAACTATAAGATCTATTTTTTGCTGGCACCCAAAATGTTATTCGTAAGCACATATTCGTGGTATTTCCCTTTTCTGTACTTTTAAATAGGGAATAAATAATCAAACATTCCTAAATCTTTCTGAAAAAGCTAGTTTTATGAAAGAATTTTGAAAACAACACTCGAATAATATCAGTCTTATTACATAAAAAGAGAGCTTCAAAATAAAAATTGGAAAAAACTGTTAGTAGTATTTGGAATATTTTTATGAAACATGCGATTAAGCTACTTCGTTTATTGGATGATTATTTTCTCAAGTTATTTCAAATTAGTTAAAGAATTTTAATTAGTTATGATAAATTTATGTGACCTCTTCATGAAATAGGGATCGTGTCATCATAAAATAAAAACAGCAATGTAGCGGAATGCATTGGCAACCCACATATGTATTTTTGTCTAGTCTCATTGTACAGCCGAAGCTAAACTTCGTAAACCATTCTCTTTAATTAAATTCGTTAAATATGTTCAATATTTTTCATAAGAAATGACAGTAAATACTGATTTTTCATCTAACTCAAAGAAAGTGAATAAGAGTACGTTTACACAAATAGAGAAAGTAAGTAATTAGTGTACCTAAAAACAGCTTTTCTTTTTCAATACCTGAAACATTTTCGTTAGTATTTTCGGATGTATCAAATTGCAACACTCTTAAGATGTCGTAACTCTTAAAATTTTGATGTAAAAAGTAAGTCAAGGGTAGAACCTTTCAGATTCTAGATGTACTCGAATACTTGTCACAATAGTTTTCTTCTTCTTTGAGTTACTAATATCATAATGAGGAATTACTTAATTATTTCACATATTGGTCATTTTGTTTCAGGTTTTGACACCAGATTCGTACCCCCTAACTACCGCTTCTGATCAGTGTAACAGGAGAATATCCTCTTGAGGAGAGAATGAGCAGGGTCGAACTTTCCCTGAACATGATTTTATTCTTCATGTTGATTGAAGATCTTTTAACTCGACTTATTACAAAGGTAGTCTAAGTTTCTTTGTTTTTATGTCCATTATGTAAATTTCATTGAAACTATCCAGAAGTAAGTAGGTACATGCTCAAAATGAAGGTTTTATTGTAGCACTGATAAGCCAAACACCTATATACAGCACGCCAATAGTGCAAGACCTCAGATCAGCACACACAGATTTCAAAGGTGCTACGCGTGACAATACTTATATTAGTTGTCCAGAAACATCAGATTCTTTCTTAGCTCTAAGAAACATATAAATAGCCTACGCTACTTGAGAAGCATCACGAAAATTCGGAAAGAAAGTTCCGTTCTTGAAAAAAATCAGAAAGTAATCTTCTATGAATAGAGACATCGCTTAGATAACATATATAACTTTAAATATTTTCTCCATTTTATAAATGTTTCGACAATCTCATCTGGAAGTTCGAAATTCTGAGAAAATTTAGATCGGCAGCACTCTTGCAGTAAGACTTAAGATATCAGTCTCGCAAGATTTAAGAAACTATCCAGAAGTAAGTAGCTACATGCTCAAAATGAAGGTTTTATTATAGCACTGATAAGCCAAACACCTATATACAGCACGCCAATAGTGCAAGACCTCAGATCAACACACATAGATTTCAAAGGTGCTACACGTGACAATACTTATATTAGTTGACCAAAACTTATATTAGTTGAACCAGTTAGACCAAAACTCTAGTTGGCTGAAGACTAAATTAAGTGTTCAGTTATTGGTTTGTCATAAGGTTGATTAATATTTTACAGATCGTAACTTAACTTATCTTTATTTACATTCCATACTGGAATACATTTTTCATTTTTCGCACATGGGACCTGAGTTTCTGGTGCTGATGAAATATCAAATTCTGTTTTGTTTTGTTGAATATCAATCCTCGAAGATCTAATTTCCTGGAAAACAGTATTCATACAATTCTTCTAAAGAATCTAAGCATGTCCCACAATTGTTTATATACACTGGTTCGTTGAGCTTTGCAGCTACATTTTCCAAATGTGCTGGTGAATTTTCAAGATGATGAAAAGAAATTCTCCCAGCAAAATTAGACTGCAGTTCATACTAAAACCAATACGTCTGTATTTGAATACTTGCCGTTTCTCAGGATTACCTTCCTTCCACCAAAGAAATCCGAGAAATTTCACCCTCCACCTTGTTTACAACTGTCTGCAAAAATGATTTTCTAATATCTACTGTTGCTCCATAATTCCTTAACCTGAATTCAATCCCATTCAAGTGTTACATATCAGCTCTATAATATTCGGACATTTTTCCAAACACTCATTACGATTTTTTGCTTTTGTAGATACATCAAACACTATCGAAACAATAGTCGAACTCTCTTTCACAACAGCTTGATGTAGTAAACAATGACAGGCTTGATCATCTTTATCAGCTAGGTCAACAATCTGAATTATGTTTTCATCCAATCACTCTTTCAAGACTCCTTCCTAAGCTGAGATATCTTAATCTCTGTAAAGCCATCATCTAATTGTTTTAAATACTGACCTGATCCTGCAGCCAATGCAGAGAACGTTCATATCGAACTTCGTTGTTTCTTTTCAAATTTTTACAAAAATATTCTTTCGTGGCTCCTTCCATTCTAGTTTAGTTTGCTTTTCCTCAACATAATTAATGACAAGTACATCTAAATTCTACAAATCATACTTTTTTTCATTTATGCTTTTGGAAAATAATGAAAATACTGAAAGTCTCAAAATGCTTTTCTTCAGAAAGCATTTTCCCCATCAGTGCCAATCCTAAGAAATTTTGAATGGTTACTGATTCATTGAGCAGTTGTAAAGTATTTTTGGTAAGCAATTTACCAGTTACGTCCGTTCCTATCAACAAATGTATTTGCTCTTTAACTTTTTCTTTTTTCTTTTCGTGTAGCAGACTAGGAAATTCCAAGACTCTTTAATTCTTTATCCACGGGCCCTTTCTTATTCTTGGTATATCAGAACACATTTTGCCTTAATTATAAACTTCGAAATTGCACTTCTAATCTCGAAAAAGACTTAGCAACAACGTACAGAAAACGTTGCTGTCTTTCTTCAGCTGCCATAGCTCCGAAATGATTGTGAGTTACATTTTCTTCTCCTAATGATGCATAGCCAGTAGCCACAGCTTTTTTTTTTTTTATCAGATAAGACTTCAGAGATCCAGTATCGCTTAAGGCTCTAATAATGAATTCCTTCTGTGGACCTTTGAGACGAATAATCAAGGTTTGCATCACACCGTTTTGAGACCAAGACTTAGTAGAAATAATATCATCTTTCCCATTAAACACTGTCTCGTAGTTAGTATTTTAACTAAATTTTTGGCTTACCGAATTTGTTTCTGCTACATGATGACCCTATGTCCGTTTAATTATCTATTACATAATAGTGTCTTTAAATATCTACAACATAGTCTTAAATTAATTTTGCACATTGTTGAAGCATATTCCGTTTTTAAAGAAATAAGACAGCATGCTTTGTTTATTAGGAAATTCTTTTTTTCATCCATGGCAATAACGAGTTCAAAAAGAGTTAAAGTTCAGGCCTTTGAGTTTGGGTTTTCGTAGCCGTTAAATCAGAACTTCGCACCCATAATCTACGTACGCCTTTAGCCAAACATGCCTCATCCAATGGATATAGCATACAAGCTTATTTATCAGATGTAATATCAAGTGTTTTTAATGCTCTCAGATGTTATCTTGAGTTACTATGCTATCATATAGATTTAATAAATTTATTCTTTTTTCTGGATATTATTGTTTAATACTAATTTCCTCAACTCTCGATCATCAACTAAAATGATATATTAGGTATTCGATAGCAAGCTTATAGTTATCCCCTTAACCGGAAAATCTGTGCACTATATGTAGAGCTTTAGAATCTTTAGCTGTAAATTGTATCAAGGACTGGAATTTATTTTCATTCATTATCCTGATCTGTCTTTTCAAACCGTTCCCAAATCCTTAATCATTCTAAAGGTTTACTACTAAATTTCTTTTATTCAAATGTTTGTAACCTATATTTAAGCTTTACAGTATCTTTATCTTCATTAACAATCGAATTATTAACGTTCTTTTCCAACTTTTGAAGCTAACAACCTACTACTTTCGTTTTAAAACCAATATATTTTTCTGAATACGTTTTCATAATTTCCTATTCTTTGTTAAAATCATTCTCATCAATTTAGCATCATTTTTCGAAACATCATGAAATTCTTTATCATTACTCTCTAATTCATTCCATTGCTCATTTAATTGCGAGTAAAGAATGGAAACCTTCGTCAACATCATTTACTTGTGTTTTTAAATATTCGTCTAATTTATTAGCAGTTTTCGTGAAACTATATCATAAAGATGCTCTTAAATTCCTTATGTCTCCCATCGTTAAATATTGAAGTAATTAATAAACATGACACTCCACTCTAGAGCGCCAAAAAATAATATGCCGAGTAAACAAATACGTAACTCAATGAAAATAGAAGATAAAGAATTCTTAGGAAGGAGGAAATTCAAAATTAATAAACACCTTATTTACTGTGTGCGAGCTCAACATACAGTTAAAAGATTTTTATTCTCCTCGAATTAAGAAAAATCCTGGGCACTTTAATTAGGATTGTCTTGTAAACAAATACGAAACTCCACGAAAACGAAGGATATACAAATTACTATTTTATCTTGTGTTCTTCTGAATCGACGCCAAGGAGCCTGAATAAGAAACAACTTCCTCGATGAGGATTAGAGGCATTCTTAATTTCTTTCTTCCTTTATACAAACAAACATATTGACATTTTACAAATTATACGAAGTAGTACTATATGTTTGCTTACATTTTGATCATCTGTACATTATCAATTCATTTTAGTGTGAAAAGGGTAATGAAGTAGCTGCATAAAAAGTAGTGGGCAGTTCGTTTCATATAATTCAATAAAGACTTTCAGATAAATTCCTATATAAATTTAGAAGTTCCATCGTAGAATTGCGTTTTATTATATTTAAGTCCAAAGCAATAAATTTGAAATTTTGAATTAATAATTAAAAAAAGGGCTCATTTGTATCCAATCCTTGAGTTTGAAAAATAAACCTGCAGTATACTATTATATTAAGCTAAATTTTAACAAATTAGCCTGCAGTATGCTATTATATTAAACTATAGTAAAAGAGTATATTATTATATTACTATAGTAAAAGAGTATATTATTATATTAAATTAAATTTTAACAAAAATCAAACATTTATCGTGTCGCTATATAGAAAATGTGTAAGATACTAATGTATATTATTTTGAAACCATATTGTTTCTATAACTGCACGATCAAGCAACATTATTTAAATTTGTTAGGATGAAACTAAAATTATCTGGATCTCTTATTCTTTTTGGGCGAAGCAAAATTAAATTCTGTTTACGTATGCTAAAATCGTATGCTACGTATCCTAAAGTTTGTTGTTGAAAATCAGTGACGTACAATCTTTTAAGGAATTTATTCATCACAATATAAAATATATATCTATTATTTATTTGAACATCTTAGTTTATTCATTTATAATTGTAGAGTTTATTATATTTATAGTGATTATTAGATGTAACCTTATATTGTTAAGAACATTGCGATTAAAAATAAAAGTGTACCTAAAATGATTTAAGTGTTTGCCAAGAGCAGCTGTGATGAAATTTATTTTACATTTAAAAATAACGCAGTAAGATTGCTCTATTTGAAACTTTATTCCACGTTTTCAGTATCTATAATTCGATAACTGTAAGTAGCGTCAAGCATATAAAGCAAAACCTGATTTTAGCCCAAAGGGACGTTAAGTCCCAAATGGAATATCAGTTCCGAAATGGCATTTTACATTGAACCGCTATAAACGGCATATCACTTTTCAGATTGTTGCCACCAAATATTATCGCTCTGCATTATATTTAAAAGAAATAAATAATGAAGAATCTGAATGAATGTATGCATGTTTCTCATGTTGTAAAGAAACAGCGGTGACTAGAGCCATCAAATTTGAACGACATAGTTCTCGAACCGAACATGCGCACCTGGAAAAGCCGAACTTTAAATTCCGAATTTGTTTTATTATCTGTTTCATATTTTGTAAAATTTTAATGAATTTTCGATTAACAAACTCAATGATTTCAAAGCGAGCAGTGGCAGCACTGCACGGAAAAAAATTATCTCGAGCGCTCCATATTGTCTATTGAAAATTCTAAAAATATGCTGTTTTGAAATATTTTGTGACTTCGCTGTTGAATCGAATTTCATGACGCGTAAGCTCCATAAACGTCATATTTAATAAATAAAGTAAACACACAAAACATTAATAATAAAAGGGAAAAAAAAAGATTCTTAAAGCCATGTTAGTAAAACAACTGAATATTTATATGAACTGAGGAAAGACTGGAAAGAACACAAAAATTTATGCCAATACCTAATGTTTCATCGGTAATTCTAAACGTATATCATTAAGCTACTGCTAAATGTTTTGTATATGACATAGGCATGAAGAAAATTGTGCTTAATAATAAAGCTAAAAAATGGGTTAGTAGAAGTAAGTATAACAGCAGACGGATAGACTGCAAGCTCAGCGAGAACGTAAAATACCTTAACAAACCCTTTTGGGTGACAATTAAAAATCGGAAACATTTCAGCTTTTTTTCTTCCCACAGCTTTATACATTTCCTACCTACAAAGAATTTTTCCAATTTATTTCACATTTACTAATTACAGAACACTCGACAGTCATTGTTTTTCAAAGCAATGCCCATTCATTTGCACTTAACCCCCACGAGCTCTGAAACGATTTTGTTCATTAGAAGAAAAGAAGACATTTTCTATTACGCTACAAATAACTAAAGGAAAATGTTTTTTCTGGTATTTTTAACTCCATATTTGTTGTCTATGCCCTTTTCTGCAGTACCTGAAAATCTTATCCACAGTCAGGGCAAAATCACCAGTATTTCCTTTCAGAAATGGAAACATAATAATTTGAATTATTTGACATTCTGTGAAGTCAGATTGCGAAGTTACATATTCAAAAAAAAAAAAAAAAAAAAAAAAAAAAAAAAAAGAACCCTTTTATCAAGATTATAAATTTGCGATTTTTAGGTTAAAAATCAATGTTTGACATTTAATGCAATTTAATTTAAACTTTCTATATAAAATAATATGAAAAGTACTTTTAAGTTATGGCATATATTGCAGCATACAGAAAAGCTGCAAATTTATTATCTGATTTAAAAAAGTAATTTTGTTTTAGCGGAGATACGTCTTGCATAAGTATTCCATTTGCTAACATATGATGAAAAGTGAAAAAATAGGGTTAAGATGTCGATAAACATTTTAAACTGTATTGATAGACGGCTTTACCTGAACTGAAAGATCAATATACGGAACTTTATTCTGAGAAACGTTTTTTCGGAGTAAGAGATGCATTTTGCACAAATGCTTCATTTAGTTAAAATACGATGAAAAGTAAAGAAAAATCTTAAAATAACTAAAAAATTCCAAAATCAGTTTATGATTTTGCTATGTATTAGAAATATCCTTTAGCCTGAGATACAAGTGTCCAGAAATTCTTAGGTGTGGTGAAAAGTGAATACTATCAAATATCGTCGAGTATGGAAAGAAGTCCAGGTGTTGTTAAGAATGAATTCATTGGCAAGAGATTCAGCACAAAAAATAGATAAAATAGACACCGTATAAGGGGCTAAACAGTTACACAAAGAATTTGTTTTCTTTTCAGAACCGAACTGAAAACGATGGAGACCATCTGCTGAGCTCCATGTCAGCTTCGACCAATAATAGGCCGAAGAGTGAAGTCTAACGATTTTCTACCCAACTAACCATTGTCTTTCCATCGACCATCGTCCCATTCCATTGTCTTACCATTGAATTGAATTGTAACCATTGACTTTTCGAAAAATTTTTGTATCAAAGATGTTTAAGTGCTCTTCATTTCAGCAAAGTAAACTATGGTTATAGAAATCTGCTCTTTTCTCGTAATTCTCTTGCCATAATAATGGAGCCATTCTTCGCCATACGTTGCCCAAGACCACGACTTGTTTTCGAAGAATACAAACATTACTGTAAAACTTATTTACCTGCATTGAGTATGGCTGGAATGTGTTAAAATGCATAATGTGTTTTTAATCTCAGATACACTGTTTAATTTTGTTGAAAAAGTATTAAGGTTATCCTTTGACTCTTGCTCTTATACAGAAAGAAAGAAATATATTACTTATACTGAGCTTCTCAAATTTCCCCAAAAGTACAAAGTTTCAGATTTCTAGTACTTCATAAACGAAGAAAAGGAAATGCTTAATTTAGGTATTCAAACATTCAGAAGGATTTCTCACGTGCTTTCATTAACCGTTAAATATTTAAATCGCGTTTCGATGTCACTGCAGACATTTTACTCATGGCAACATTTAATCCCACGCACTGGTGGTTTGTGTTCTGCATATCTATACACCGTCTGTCAATAGTTGTTCGTGTAACTGTTCTAACACAGAACACGAACGTTGCAATAGCTACTATTTGCATTAAATATTGGGAAAGCCACGAAAAATCAATAGAATAAATCCTTCAGCTTCCAGAAATAAAGTTCAGCAATATGCTCTAATAATATTTTCAAGCGAATTTATGTCTAAAATGTCTTTAGCCTATAATATTTTTTACAGTAATGTAATTATAAAAAGGGTAAAGGAAACTATTAAACTTCAGATGCATTGTGTGTGAAGTGGTGAGATACTATGTATATTTCTCGGATATCCAATTTGCTTTAAGGAGCTTATTCTCTAGCTAAAGATGTTTAAGAGAATTTAATAAAAACTTTTTGGAAACGGATGACTTAAGGATTCTTTTAATTACAATTTTAGGACTTTGGGTTTCTTTTCTGGGTCCTATATCACTTTTAAAAAAGTAATAACGTTATATTTTTCCTAAAATTATTTAATTTTGTTAAGTTAAAAAACTGTAGAAGTTTTTTTCAAGTATATATTGTGCTAGGTGCAACAAAACATTTTTAGCCTTTCATATATCGATTAGTATAAGTATTTTAAATTATAATAACACATTGTTTTGGACTAACATTGTTTACAGTTTGGAAATTGTGCACTTCTTCATATCATCTGGTATGTTTTGACTTTAATACAATTATTTTTAACCGGCCTTTTACAGAGCTGTAAAATATCGGAAATGTAATGTGTGATGGTTACAATATATTTGAATTTATGACGAATATTTAATTACAGAAATAAGAATTTCCCTACCACCAAGTTAAAAAAAATTATGATGTAGACACCACATGACTTCCTTGTTCTTCCTATTAAATAATATATATTTTTTGCTGCCCTTTATTTAAATATATTTCCTCTAATTTCATTAGAGATATATCTCTCATTCGATCAATTCAATTCTCACTTCGTGAAAACGCCAAAAAAAAAAAAAAAAAAAAAAAAAAAAAAACATAAAAATTTAAAGCATTTGCATTAAAAACTGTTACATAAAGAAAACCTAAAACTCAAAATACAGTTATAAGCAGTTTTTTTTTCAATTAAAATTAGAGTTTCTGAGCGAAAACAAGCAATTCAGCCACCGTGCACAAAGACAAAATTTGCGGTGCACAAAACTGAAAGTTAACTCTTGATCCAACTGGGTGAAAAGACACTGAATTTGGTGCATCAATTAACTTAATTCACTGTTATTCTAAGAATTCAAATGTAAATAAATGGCCGCGTCGTTAGCTTAACTCACCACTTTTAAATTGTTGATAATTCTAAAACTATTTCATGCAGATTGACTAAAGGCATAAAAACATAATTCAGAAAATATCAGAACATAAGAACAACATAATTCAATCCCTTTTAGAGCAAAAAATGCACAATTTACCAACATACAAAATAAAATAAAAAAAAAAAAATAAGGTTATCGAGCCGGATAACAAAATAGGAATATATATATATATATATATATTCGTTAGGTGCTGCCGATTTTAACGAATAAGGAAGGGGCACAACTATATATTATAGCAGTCCCATATACAAAACAAAATTCAACGTTCAACGGGTAACCCTTTTTAAGTTATGCGAGATACATACATGCTTACGTACGTGCATACAGACGTCAAGAAAATATCTCTTCTGAATCTATTTTAAATCCATTTTACAATTCGTTTTGGAAAAAACAGTCCTTTATTTTTTCTGTACTTGCAGATGTCAAACAAAAACATCGTTCAAATGGATTCGATGGAGGTGGAAATGAATATTTTCTTTGAAATATGATATCCGAAATTTTTCGCGATTACAATACTTCCTTTACTTCGTACAAAGAAGTAAAAACCGTTTGTGACAGTTAACGGATATATGTATATTGAACAAAATATTTTACATCATCCACTAAACTAGACCTGGAGCGAAAACTAAATTCTGCGAAATAGGATGAGCGATGACTGCATTTGTAAACAAAACAATGGGGAAAGAAAGGACAAACTGAAGTAGCCTTAGAACATAGCTCGTAGCGTTTTCGTTGACAAATTTTCTCTACGTACATTTTTACTTATTATTTTACATTACTCTGTATTATTTTCAATTACATTGCGTTACTAGTTACACCATTCTACGTTTTTTGATACATACTAGATAATCTCGCTCATTCAGTCGTTTTTGCTAAGCTCAAGTTGATAGCAATTAAATCAAACTCTGACTGCGTATCATTTATTAATAAGAAGACTCTCAAAAGTACCTAAAATGCCATTAAATATGATGCATTGTAAGGGTATATCTCTTTCAACACCAAAACGTTTTCTGTGTCGGAAAAGTATTTTCTAAATTTAGTATATTATTCAGAAGCACAACTTTAAAGTAAAATTATTGTATCGTCCTCTTCGTGTTGCATATCAGCTACTAAAGCATTTAAAAATCATTTCATTGGAACATTTTAGGTCAACTCTGTCATTTGCGTTGTTAAATGCAATTGGTTACGTCATGTTTTAAGGAACTGTGTATATTCTCTCGTCTGTTTCTATAATAACACTATTAGGCAATGATGCTGGTTAATCAGAAATAGACAGTGGGTAAGGATACAGATTACTTAAAACATTAGTGGCACTCAGACTCTAAATATCTTCATGTCTGATGTCTGAACTAAAAGGATAATTAATAACTTAGCATCTTATTTGGTCTGGTCGAGTGGTATTCATTAAACCTTCTCCCTCATTTTGTGTATATCGGATAAAATAAAGAACTAAAATCGTTCCCTCCATTTGCCCTCATAACATATAGTATACATATGTTTGAATCCTGGTGAAAGTGGATTTAGTTTTCAAGTACTCCTTGTTTTCAGTTTCCTGCCTCTACAAATCGTTAAGCTGTCCAGCTATTAACTTCTTTTTGAACATAATTATTTTATATCATCAAATCTTTATTAAATAAATCAGGTGTTTAAGTTAAGTTCCTACATTTTAGAATTCAATTAATGTTTTCTTGAAAGAAGGGCATTTCATTGCAGTTAATTAAAATGAAATTGCTAATTGTTAATAAATATAGCTACAACATCTTTCTACAGATGACTCTGACACTCTTAGCCAGCATATACAACGGACCACCGTCAATAGGACGTCAATAGATAAGGGAACGAAATGCTTTCTCTTAAGAACGCTCATTTGACACTATGATACACTTAAATTTCTCTGTGTTTCTTTGATGACAGCCTCTCAAAAACTGCTCTTAACTGATCTAAAAATTTATTTTACTGACTGGGCTGAACCGTTTACTCATTACCCTCAGCACATCACTGTGTACCTAGCTTGAATACATTCTGATGAATATTGAGTTACTAATTGTTGAATGTTACTGTTGGTGAATAAATTTCAACTTAGTTTGATTTTTTACGTTTTTGAATGAACATATTGATATAAGTTTTAATTTCATTGAAATTTTGCATGCGAAATAATTCCAAAAATATTACAAAACCCAAACTTATCCTAACATTGTCTCTTTTTTTAGTATCTCAGTTATTTATAATTCCTATTCACTACCCTCTTCTTTCTCTTTTTAAAAATATTCCTTAACTTTTCAGTTATATTCACCTATATGGCTAACAGCTAAAATAAATTTTACTTTGGGATCTCAGAAACTGAAAATTCCTGGTTATTTGATTTGCAATTACTTCTCAAACCTAATACTAATCATCGCAAGCTTCGCAGTAACAATTTTTATTCTTATCATAACAATCTTCTGTAGTTAGAAGAAAAACCAGACTTATAAATGATGTTAATTTCAAGAATATAAAATTCAGTTTACAAATTTTGTTCATAAACCTGAATTAACAGGTAGAGAAATCCACGATGAAAAGTATTTTATAGGTCTTATAAAAACTGCCCAGACAGTATAGTGGTAGCGGAGCTGACTGCGATACCAAAAGGCCAGGGCTCGAATTCCGGGGAAAGTATGTTTGTAACTGTCCGTCCCTTTATAGGAAGGCCCATCTCTTAGGTGCCTCCGCAGTAAAGTGCCCACCGCTTTTGACCTTGGTATTTAGAAGTCTATGATGACTTGTGCCCACCACTAGGGAAAAAAGTTTGAGAATTGAAACTCTTAAGTCAATCACCAAACAGTATTACTTTTATTGTACTGAAAATAGAGTAAGACAACATGTATGAACACTGCTGATAAAATATTTACAAATCTTAATACAACATATTAATACTTAAGTTATTTCACACACATAGGCATTGTTTAACCAAGAGCATGGATGAAAAATACACTTGCATTTCAAAAAATATTTATCTCATCGACCACTAAGCTTAGGTCTAGATCTGGAAAAGCTCTGTATACAAAAAATCTGTTATGTGTATGGGACCATTTTTTTTTATATTTGAAGGTATCACGAAAAATTAAGAAAATGATTAACATTTGAACAAAAATGAGTTATTACATTTACTACCTTAAGTTTTATTTCTAAGTTTACCTAAATTGTAGAAGAGAAAGTTCAATTTTCCAAGAATAAATAGCTTTGTCCATGTAACTCTGCTGCCACATGCACAAGAAAGTATTATTTTACTGTTGAAAAGCCACAGTACAAATCTTTTGCGGTACCCGCATTCTAACCCCCCCCCCTCTTCTCAAAAGAAGAGTGGGGCAAACTCGACTTGAGAGAGATTCCAAATTAGTTTTGGCGTCATTTATAAGCGCTTACAGCAGTTTTTTCCCCCATAAAGTAGGGGATAGATAAAACAAAAATTGTTTCTAGAAACTTTCCATAATTCGAGCTCAAGTGATTGTTGATAAAATCCGACTCCCATAAATCTGCCACTTCTGCCGTTTGTGATTAGAAAACGCTGAGGAAGCCGGATATTAAGTCACACAAATATCGATTTATTTTACACCGTTTCAGCAAGAAGAACCGTTAAGCTTCAGCATCCACGTATGATAGGGAAAGCGTTTCGTGACAGTTAGTATCAACGAGTTCTTGAAATAAGAGAAACTGTTAAAAATCACATTTCATAATGGTTGGTGCTTTATGATTTTTGTTACGCAGTTCTCGCATTTGATGTTTTTTATGTATATTTGAATGTATATTTGTGTATTTTGTTCAAATAACGTGCTTCATATTTATAACGCAGAATTTAAGTACGTCGACTGAAGTTTAGGAGCGTTGTTCGTATAAAAACTATATTTTCTACGATCGTTCTCTTTTGTACTAGTGTACATTTGCATTGTTTCAAATTATAATACATGCAGATTTAGGTACAAATTATAATATATACAGAATCAGATGTTTCATTAATTTCTATAAATATTGTAAGAGCATAGCATATATACTGATTAAACTGATCTTCAAATGTTGTGGAAAAAGAAATAAACGCACTTAAAATGTTAAAACCTCTTTAAGAACAACACAACATTATTTCGAATAGGGATAAACGTGTATTTAACACCGAAACATGATTCGTTTTCTTAATATTCATTCACAGAATATACCCTCTCTTAGAATCTGTAAATCCTAAATTTCTCTCTTAGAATATAAACACGTCAAAAATTTTATTTTTTTCATTTACATTTGAGCATTTTTTTTTTCTTTTTTTGCAAGTTGATATTACAGTTATCGAGAAAGTTCTTCTACCTCCATAACTGAAGCTGTAACGTTAAAAACCCCGATGTGCACACCACATGACTTTCTCGTACGGCCTATTAAACTATACACAATTTTGCTGCATTTCCTTTAAACTCATTTCATCGACTATCATTAGATATGTATTTCTCATTCAATTACTTCAGTTCTCACTTTCTGACAAGGCAAAAATACATAAAACCTCAAAATATCTTCATTAAAATTTGTAAAATACAAAAAAACATAAAGCAAAAAATAAAGTTAAAAAACAGCTAAAAAAATTAGAATTAAAGTTTCTACGCATAAACAATTAATACGACCAATGGGTAGGAAGAGACATTTTTTTCGTATACCAGACTGAAAGTTTACTTCTAGTTCCACTCGGCAAAAGTGCTCTGAAATTGGTGCACTGGCTTAATTCACTATTCTACTAAGAGTTCCAACTGGAAAAAATGACGCCTTTGTTAAGCTTAGCAGCATTTAAACATATTTTAAATTGTTGATAAGTCTGCAACTATTGTATGGAGATTAACTAAAGGCATGAATGCCTCAAGCGAAACAATACTTTTTAAAGCAATACGAATACTTTTTAAAGCAAAAAAGACACTTTACCAACATATAAGAATAAAAAAGTAGAGCTCATCGAGCCGAGTAACAGAGTGGGTATATATATATATATATATTTAATTATTTATATATGTTTGGGGCAGCTGACTATGACCAGAACGGCGGATGCACAACTGCATGCTATAGTAGTTCCATATATAAAAATTTCAATGTTCTGAGGCTACTCGTTTTTGAGTAATGCGAGATACATACATACGTACGTACATACAGGCTTCACAATGTTACAAAAAATGTAACAAAGAAAGTCTTCTTAATCCGTTTTAAATCCCTTTGATAATCCGTTTTGAGAAAAAGAGCCCTTTATTCTGTACGTATCTACAGAAGTCATGAAAAAACATTGTTAAATTCTATTCGAGTGCGGTTGAAATGGATATTTTCTTTGACATATGATACCCAAAATTTTTCGCAATTACAATACATCCTTTACTTCGCATAGGAAAGTAAAAAGAACTTGGAATTGCAGCCGCGTTGAATTTCTGAGTGCATAGTATATTTTGTAAATCTGTAAAATGTGCTTGTAACTTTAATTGTTTTATTAAATGTTCTCAAAATATTCGATTACTATTATGAATTCGAATGAATCTGAGATTTTAGCCATTTAGAAGTTATTTCACCACCTACGAATTAATTATTTGGTCACGGAAGAAGAAAGCTCAAATGAGTATCCTCTGTTTCTTTATTGAACATTTTGGGAAAACAATCATGATAAATAATAGTTTTAACATTGATGTAATATACATTCTTATATTAGAATTTTCTAAAATTTCGCAGATAAATGATTGACGCTATTAAGTAGCCTACTACTGGTACATTTACCTTATACACATTTTTATTAAACCTGTGAAGTAATAGAGCTTACTAATTTTTTTTAACTTCTTTAAGGCAAAAGAGCTTTGTTATATGTAAAATTTACATATTTTATTTTTTAAACTTTTATAAACATATCCTCTATTTATTGTGTTAGCATCTTCTGGATGTTTTTGTGTCATTTCCGAAAGGCTGATGATTAATAAATAAATTGCTTTCTCTCTTAGAATACTTATACAAAAAATTACTTGAAAGTATTACGGTAATGTTTTGAAATATCAAAAGGATGGTCGTAAAGTCGAAAGACATAAAGTTCAGACATGCAAAGAAATGAAAGAAGTACACGCCTGATTTGTAAAACGCACACGTTTCAGATACATGAAAAAAGTATTTTTATTCATTCTACAGCTTTGCATTTCTGAACAAACCTTCAAACATTCTACAAATTATAAGCTTCAGTGAGCTCTTTCTGTTATTTCCAAAAATAGTTAAGAGAGGAAAAATCGTTTATCGTTTCGAGAAAAACTTTGCTCGTTAGACTTCTACGCCTCATTGCCTTGAATTAACGATCTTTGAAAAGAAAATTAAATTGATGATGATGTAAGTTTAATAATGTTCCGCAACTTATCACGCTTGTTAAAAAGTCTTAATTAATTTAAGATTAACTAAACCTGTTTTTACTTCTGCAATTTTTGTGAAGCTAATCATGTGTCTCGGAAGGCCGAGAGTTTTGTCATTCATTGTAAAATTATAATTTAATCATGTTCCCTCTTCATTTTTTTCCATAAAGAGGAAAACGGAACACAGAAAAAGTTAAATATGATGAATAGTATTGCCATTCCTATTTACAAAAATTGCATATTTTTTTCGTATTATATAGGTTGTAGAGACATTATGTCATTTCGAAGCAGGAGACGTAAGACATGAGCAATGCCCTCGCCAGCACTCGAACCACGGACCACTCAAATATGCATCGAGTGTGCTGGCCACTACACCATGAAGGCATGCTAAGAAGACGAGAGAAATACTTTATAAGGTTATTGATAAAATTACTAATACAATAAAAAAGTTGTATTTCAGTGTATTTGCACGAGAGTAACACTGAATATTTCTAAATCTGGCAACAAGGAAGACAAAATCGAGAAGCAGGCACGAGTCTATTGAATTTGTTAGTACAGTAAAAGAGATTATATATGTACTTCTGAAGTAAGAGAAATTGTTTGGTGTCTCGGCAAACAAACGATAATGAATGAAAAGTTAGATCCAGGCGTCCACCAATGATTTTGTTGCTGAAAAAAACAGGACTGAAAAAACTAGGAACAACTCAAAATTGTGTATCAAATAGAAGTTTTATTTCATTCTCTTTTTGTTATTTGTTTAGTGAGTTTCATCATAGATGTTGTAAGCTGAGTGGCAAAAATTTTGATAGACAGTTGTTATTGTTACGAAATGTCCAGGCGCGGTAAAATAGCTCCTCGCAAAGCAGGTTTAGAGGTTTAGGGTTGCCATAGAATGGCAAGGGAAGACAAGGTTTCCACATTTGGCGACAAAATTGGCGATATGCCATGGACGGATGGAGAACTTTCTGGAACGAATTAGTAAAAATTTTTTCTTATTTCAATATAATGGATATTGAACCTTTTAGGAAGAACAAAGCTAAATTTTCAGAATGAACAAAATACTTTTATTTGAATTTTAGAACAGAACCAAAAAAATAAATGCAGCAGCTCTTAACTATTCAAATTTTAAACTCTTAACTACTACAGTTAAAACTCTTACAACTATTAAAATACTAATATCTTAAACTCTCTAAACAAAATATATAAAAATCTTCCGAATCCTCTTCCTGTTGCCACACCGTAAAATGCAAGTTCTTGTCCTATTATTTATATTTCACGTTCTCTTTAAGTCATGATCTTTACAAGTCACGATCTTTACAAGTCATGATCTTTACAAGTCACGATCTTTACATGTCCCCCCCACAAGAAGCACATTCGTCACCGTAGAGACAATGCTGCTCAGAGTTCATTGAAAGAGAAAGAGTTAACTGCTAACCTTGACAAAGCATCAGCTTTCCCATGTGAACTTCTTTGCGGTATGTCACAGTCATGTTATACCGTTGTAACGCTAAGGCCCAACGAAACAGTTTAGCACCATGAGGGGCGCTTTGGGTCAACTAGGTGAGGGGATTGTGATCAGACACAATTTTCACTTTGGCACCGAAAATCCATGTGTCAAATTTTTTCAAGGCTTCGATGACACAAAATGCTTCTCGTTCGATGGTTGACCATTGTTGTTGACAGGGCGTTAGTTTCTTGTTGAAAAATGCTATGAGCATTTCTTTTGTAAATGGCTTATCTTCATTATCATTCTCACCTATGGTAGGCAATCCTAGTAGCTGTTGTTCCTTATCATCTTTCTTGTCTTCTATCTTTCCAATGGCTTTGTCAAGTAGCTCATACCATTCATCAATTGTTTTAGCTTTATCAATTTCTTCAAATATGGGAGGATTTCTGTGCTTGGTGAAAGTCCTATAAACTGAAAAAAAATCTCAGCAATTTTTTCTTCTGCTTTTTCTAATAATTCTTCATCAACATGACGTAGATCGTCTACCTCGGACTCGGGCTCTTCTATTAATTCAGCAATTCCTTCCGCTTATTTCTTGTCTTCCAGTTCTTCGCTGTCATCCGAATAACTTTCTGTTCAATCTTCCATGTTTTCACCCTTGAACTTGAAAGACTTCTGTGGTTTTCAGTTTCATTGTGGATGACATTTTCCTTTTCAGTTTCAACTTTTTTTGTATAATCCACACTTTCTTTTTCATCTCCCAGTTCAACAGTATCTGTGCTGTCCTTATTGTACTTTTTGTTTCTATTATCATCCAGAATTTCGTTTTCAGTAAATTGTAATAGTTCACTGTTATCTGCAAGTTTATTTTCAGTTTTAAGATCTGCAGCTTCTGTGTGATTTACATTTTCATTTTCAGTTACTAAGTCAGCTTTCACACTTTCCTTATGGATTATTGAGTCATTCTTTTTATCATCTACTTATTCCTTCTCGTTCCCAATTTCAGCAATATATTCTTTCTCTTCTATGTTCTCATCATCAAGATTTACTTGAGTTTTATTGTCATCTGCAATTATTTCTTTTTCAGCTGTAGTTTCAGCATCATCTGTATTTTCTGTTTTGGTTACTGGCTTCACTTGAGTTTCACTTTCATTGACAGTTTCTTTTTCAACTGGGATTTCAGTCTCACCCATAAATTCGTTTTTACTTTCAGGTGGAATAATTTCTACATCTGCTATTTTGCTGTCAATTAACTTTTCCTCTTTGAGTTCATCTTCTGTTTCTACCCTCTTAGTTTCTTCAGTTATAATTTCTTCCTTCTGTGCTTCCTGTTCAACAATTTTATCTTCTATCATTTCTGTTTTCTCTATTTCTGTAAAGGGCAGTTCTTTATAACTTTCACAGAATTTTTTAAGATCTTGCTTAATAGTAGGCCAAAAGTATGAGTACTTGATTCGTTGAATCTTTTTTTCTCACCGAGGTGGCCGGTAAGAGGGATTTCATGTGCCATTCTTAGGACTTGCCTTCTTTTTTCTAAAGGTAACACAACTTGTTTAATGTTTTCACCACAGATATATTCGGAAAAGTAATATGCCATCATCGAAAGTATATGGATTTTGATTTTTATTTGCCATTCAAAGCATTTTTTTCAGAGTTTCGTCTTGTTCTTGATGTGTCTTGAATTCTAGTCTTACTCTGTTCGTTGTTTTCAGAGTATGTTTTCTTGGGAAATTTGATTAACAACAGCCAAATTTGTAGTATTGTCTTCAACTGGTGAGGGTTTATCATCTGTCTCTTTGTACTCTAAGGGGGGGATGCATCCCAATGACGATCACTGTTCCACAGTTCGATATTTCCACAGAGTGTTTCATAAGCTGAAGAACTCAATAGCAAGTCGGTAACTAGCTTTTTTGAAACAGCACACGTATTAGACACTCTACCGTGAAAATCATCGTCAATTTTCATCTGGAACATCTTTAGTGGAGTAATTTCGTTTTCACCAAAAGCAGAAGATATCTCTATTTTACTTTCTCCTTCGCAAGGTATGTTGCCAACCAAATTCTCACGGACTACTGAAATTTGTGCTCTCGTATCTACGATTCCATTTAGAATAATATCTCCACATTTAACTTTGACAAGTTTTAATTCATCTATGTTTCTAGACACGTCCACTGATTTTGAGACAGGAATAGAAATCTTGGCAGTTAGCACTTCTGGTTTTTCTTTTTCTGCAAGGGGTGCTTGTGTTTGTATTAAGTTGTTTTGTGCTGTTGCAGAAGCACTTCTTGGTATCCAATTTTTGGTACATAACTTAGATGTATGACCTTCTTTTCCACAATTATAGCAAGTTAGTTTGAAACTAGGCTTTTATGGTTCGTGACTCTTCCGGGATGGGTACACTCTTGGCGTGTTTTCAGCGGACAGTGATTTATTTCTGAAAGCTCTTTCTGGAAGTGGAGAATGAGGTTGCCATTTTTTTATTAGTTCTGTCTGCTGATGGATTACCATCAGTCCGTTTTGAGATATTACGAACACTGTCATATCCGTCAAGTTTATCAGCTAATTTGGTTGGGGAAACGAACTTCGCCCAGTCGTCAAGAAGATGGTCTCCTTTTTCATAGGGTACTCTTTTCTTAATTTGGTCAGTAATAATCAAGTCTTTTAACGCGGCAAAATTTGTGATTTCAAGACCGTTGATCCATTCTTCAAAATAACTTGTAATTTCGTAGCAAAAATCTCTCCATGATTTTTCAGCGCTCTTTTGGTGCATCACAAATTTTTTTTCTAAAGCTTTCAGGATTTAATTTAAATCTCTTCAATAAAATGGCCTTAATGTACTCATAATCTTCAAAATTTTCTTCAGATTCCCTACCAATTAATAGAATGATTTCAGATGGCATTAAAGTCAATAAACATGAAACCCAATCTTTAGGATCAATCTTTGTCCTTTTAGCTTGTCTTTCAAATAAGGATAAATAAATCACAATATCATCGTGTCTTAAATTGAATTTGGGAATAAGCTTAATTAAATCAAAATTATGATGTCCATTTTCATTTGTTGGTGGAGTTTGTGTTAATCTAACACGAGATTCAATTTCGAGTTTCCTCAATTCAAACTCCATTTGCTCTCTTTTCTGCCGTGCTTCTAATTCTTCTTTCCTTCGTTGTTCCTCAATCTCTTCTTTCCTTCGCTGTTCCTCAATCTCTTCTTTCCTTCGCTGTTCCTCAAGCTCTTCTTTCCTTCGTTGTTTCTCAATCTCTTCTTTCTCCTTTCTTCGCTGTTCCTCAATCTCTTCTTTCTCCTTTCTTCGCTGTTCCTCAATCTCTTCTTTCTCCTTTCTTCGCTGTTCCTCAATCTCTTTTTTTCTTTTCCTCTCTTCAATAATCGTTAAAAACACTTCTTTAGCAAATGCTTCACCATATGTATCACTTTGAATTATTTCATTTTTTATCGCCACGATTTTCATACTTGGATCTACTTGAATTTCTAATTCAGCAGCTAAAGCCAGCAAATCCTCTTTTTTCCCACGTCCCATAAAAGCCATGTCTCGATTTTATTCAGCCAATAGACTCTTAGTTTTATAAAAAAAACAATTTTTTTCTCTTTTCTTTTTCTATTTAAATATAATTCACAATGAATTTAATTTTATTCGGCACGAAAATCAATCAGTGGAATCAATACTTAATGTGTTGTTGACCTACACTGGCGAGTCAAACGAAATTACATTTAAACACTGGCGTATTCATTACTTTGACAAGTAAATAAACTAAGATTCCATGACGGAAATAATAATTAACTTTTCATAATCTTAATTAATTATTTTACGTTTACAAGGTAAATTGAGCTCTCACCTGAGTTATTTTGGTTCGTAATTATATGCGGGGAAACCCCGATCCTGCGCCAGTAAAAATCCTTTCCTTATTTGAATATAATGGATATTGAACCTTTTAGGAAGAACAAAGCTAAATTTTCAGAATGAACAAAATACTTTTATTTGAATTTTAGAACAGAACCAAAAAAATAAATGCAGCAGCTCTTAACTATTCAAATTTTAAACTCTTAACTACTACAGTTAAAACTCTTACAACTATTAAAATACTAATATCTTAAACTCTCTAAACAAAATATATGAAAATCTTCCGAATCCTCTTCCTGTTGCCACACCGTAAAATGCAAGTTCTTGTCCTATTATTTATATTTCACGTTCTCTTTAAGTCACGATCTTTACAAATCATGATCTTTACAAGTCACGATCTTTACAAATCATGATCTTTACAAGTCACGATCTTTACAAATCATGATCTTTACAAGTCACGATCTTTACAGAATTCTTACCGGTTTAGCCCAGAATGTTCTCGAACACCAGCCAAAAGCTATATAAACCCTACGTGGAGAGCTAGTTAGTATCGAGTTGGTGTCTCGTCTAGCGAGTCAGTCCGTGCGGAGTCGATCGAGTTGACAGCGCGGCAGCGAGTGCCGAGTGGGTCTTCGAGTGCACCGAAAGAGTCTCGTAGTGTATCGCGGTTAGTGCATCGTCAAGAAAGTGTGTTGAGCTCAGGGAGCGACTGAACCGAAGAGTCGGGAGCTGTGCTCTGTGTGTCGTCGAGTGCATCGCGAGCTGTAGCTTGGAGATTCTCGAGAGTACGTGGAGTTCCGAGAACGACCGAGAAGAGTCGGGAGGTGTGCTCTAGGTGTCGTCGAGTGCATCGCGAGTTGTAGCGTGGAGAGTCTCGAGAGTACGTGGAGTTCCACGAACGACCGAGTCGGGAGCTGTACTCTGGTGCTTTTCAGTGAAGCTGTCTCCTTCGTTATTGCCTGACAGTGTTAAGGCTGTGTCGCTGATATTTCCAACGTGTTTATAACAGTTCGACGACAGTAAACGAGATTTTGGAGCTGTCCTGATTAATACCGGCCAATAAAATGTGTTTCGATTCTTCATCAAGTGTTGTCGTTATTCACTCCAAATCCACACGAACCCGTAACGAACGTACCGAAGGAAGAAAATAACGTAACAATATCTTAATATCTTTAACAGATGGTGAAGTATTCCTTCTCTGTTACAAGGCCTAGAGCAAAGAATAAACGGCGATGTGAAATATTCCAAATGAATCCTCACCATAAAATAAAGAAAACTGGATGCTTACAAATATATGGTTACCTTATTAGGTATTTTCTCCCTCCTTTTCGCATGCCTTCGTGATGTTACTCAGCATACTGTATGTGTAATAGAGATGTCTAAATTTAAGTCTGCCGTGAGCACTGCCCATTTTTAATAACTTTTAACTTTCTATTTTATGCACCGAAAAATCTCTCTTTCTACCCGTTGGTCGAATTGTTTTCCCCCCCCATAGAATCTCTAATTTTAATTGTAAAAAAAAAAAAAAAAAAAAAAAATAACATTTTTTTAACTTTTTTAACTGTATTTTATGTTTTTCTGTATTTTATAATCTTTAATGAAGGTGTTTTGAATGTTTTCAGGCTTTTTGGCCTTGCCTTAAAATGAGAACTGAATTAATTGAATGAGAATTATATCTAAATAAATGAGTAAATATGTTTAAATTAAATGCAGCAAAAAATGTGTGTAATTTTATAGGTCGTACAAGGAAATCACGTGGTATGCACATCAGAGTTTTTTTAATTTGTCATTCCGAAATTATTTGGTATATTTTGTTTTTGAATTATCCCGGGCAAGTATGTAATTACATAATTGCAAAAGTAAAATTCAAATAATTTACCCAATAGTACTCACACCAAAAGTTTTATAAATCAATAATAAGAAAATGAGACTAAGAAAATCCGAAATGAGGAAAAAAAATTCATCACGACTTATAAATGACAATAATGTAATATTCTCTCTTCCAATAACTTCGTTCAGTTGATATGTAGTCTGTAATCTTGCCTTCCTTTATTGCCAACTGCAGTGATGCGTAAAATTAATAAATAGCTGTTGCGACCGTTTTAGAATTTACATTTCTTCGATTTGCGAATTTAGGTTGAATAAATATGATTAAAATTCCACCGCAGCCTGACATTGAAAAAAAACGTTATTAGCCCCAGCATCATCAGCTTACATATAACACCCTAAATTTTTATAACAATGGCAGTAAATTGCAGTAGAAACTGTAATTTTGTTGTAAGGCATTAAGTTTATAAAAACATTGAGCTTTTAAATAAGGCATTAAGCCTATAAAACCTATTTCTGCTGAAAATAAATAAATTATCGGAAGAAGAATACTCATATTATCTTTTGTAACTTCATGCTCTGCAATAAAATAAGTAAATATGTTTAAATCTCACAAACAAAATTATTTCCTATAAGAATTTTGTAAACGTAACTGAAGCCGACTAGTTTAATTTAATAAAAAAAAATTAGTTTCGATATAAAAATTCTGTACTAAACCCGTTCAGTATAAGTACAAAATGCGTTTGAAAACATTTATATGCATTACAATGTAACTAGTCTATTGTATTTTCGCGCATTACAGTGTAACTAATGTATTGTAGTTGTTTATTGTATATAATAATCGCATTAATTAGCATATGTTTCCATGGCTATAGTTAATATCAGAGAGTAAATTTTGAGAAGTAATTTATAGCTTAATTTGTAAATGTTTAAATGCGATGCCATGAATCATTTGCAACAAACGTTTGCCTGATTCTGAGACTTATCTTAAGGCATATTTCAAACAGCACATAGTAGCAGGCACAATGTACATTGCTAGACAGTTATTAATATATGCGTCTCATTCTATAATTTTATTAACTAAAGATAAATATAGCCAAAAATATTTATTCTTGCTTTTTATTTATAACAATGTAATAAAAGAATGCAATACCTAGTTTTAATACATTATTACCAAGATGTATACAATACGAAATAAATGCAGTAGAAAGTTATTGTTGCTGGTTACGTCAAAACATTCCCTTTATATCGGTAATAAACAAAATCCATGCGTCATGTAATACGAATGTAGACTTTTAGAAAATCCCTTAATTCGCTTGCGTTGAAGCATAAGCAAATTGTACTAAAAATCCTGTAACATTTCCTGTTTAAACAAGTTTAAAAAGAAAACAATGTACTGGATTAAAATAAAAGCAATAGCCAATACAATGTTTTACCAACGTATTATCAGGCTGTTTTTTTTTTTTTTTCGAACTTTAAAAATCACTGATTCTTTAGAGACTATGAAATATCTTATGCAGGAATCCGAAGGCCAAGAAAAAAACAGGTAATGTTTGCGTGATAGTGAAGAGATTTTCAAGTACGATATAGATAAATGATTCGGCATAAAGTATTCCTCATTAATACTTTAATTCCTCCTAATGTAATAAAGATTCTTTTTTGTCGTTCTACTGATTCAATACTTTCACACTTTGTTGGCAGGAGTCTGTATGAAAATGTATGAGCATTGACTAGCAAGAAAATGCCTGTTTATGCCTGATTGTCTGACTGCTGAAATTGGGGAAACTGAAAAGTACAGTCGCAACAACACATAGACTGGTTCGCTATATTATCAGATAAGAAAAATGGATTATGACACAAAACATTTTAAAACCTGAATGATTAATCCACAAAAATAAAACCCATTAACACTGTCGCATCTACCAAAATAAGTGAATAATAAATATAGTTTTAAAAATAACGTTAAGATTTAGTGACAATTATTATTACTCGCTGTTATTAAATTTATTATTCGTTCTTTTCCAGTTTAATTTTACTTAGCATAAATATCATGGTTCTAATCCTTCCCTCGAATAGTACATTTATAATTATGAATAATTATTTTATTCATAAGAGTATAAAAACTCTAAGAATGCCTAGCAAAAGTACTGAGTAATTTAACATTTGACTTAACTTCCGAGTTAAAATATCGTCTGCAATTTTTATCTGGTGTGGTTCTAACTGCTGGAAAGTTTTATTGATATTCTGTCCAAAAATTGAAAGGATTCCATGTATATCTGTTCTTCGGTTTGTGTGACTAATATCTTAACGACACACATCGCAGGCTTGGCAGCTTCTGTGATAGAAGGTTCGCTTTTTGTGTATTGCGTTTGTTTAGCATTTTCATCAATATCAGAAAGATCTCAGATATCAGCATTTCGTTAGCTTCTATCACTGTATATTTATCACTTGAATCTTCGAATGTTAGGACATTGGCTACAACCTCCATAACATATTTTGAAAATAGTCAAACATCATTTTTTCACCCATTTAGCCATTCATTGACCACTTCAACACTTCTTTTTAGACTAGCATACCGAAACGAATTTCGAAATCTTGATTCTGTAGCAAGTAGCCAATATTTTCTAGCTCTACCTTTACTCGAAAACGTGATGCATCATAATGGACGTGATTGTCGTACTTCTCCAAAATGCTTAAAATGAGCTGCTTCTTGTAATAACACGTCAATTTCCTTGTCACGTCTTGATCCATGAGCAGCACTGAATTGCGTTAAAGGGCAAGGAAGCGCTTTTAATCCATTCTAAGCTTCCGACACTTGCAGTGTATTTTCCAATTAAGAATAGAATCCTTTGTTTTTAGGCCTAAAATTCTTCAGTCGACTACCGTAATTCTTCGTCAAAGAATTTTGACGTTACTTTACAGTTAACATTATAGGAAAAAGGGAGAGTTTACAAATTTTTTAAGCACTATGGATTTTGACATTTTTCAAACCCCAAAAGTCGATGATGCTCAATGCCATTCATGTGTGTGCCATTCATGCTGGAATACACAAGAATTGTGATTTTTACTTTTGACAATTTTCCGCTTGTGTGTCTACATTTTCTTTTGGTCTTTACAATTTAACATTTTGTTTTATATCATCTTGAAGAAAAATCCAGTTTCATTGGCGTTGAAAATATCTGATTCTAGGTTCTATTGAGATATCATCCCAAAACCTTTTCACCTCATTTCTTCACATCTAATTTTGAAACGCTGCCGAACCTTTGACCATGCATCCTGAAGAAATTTTGTATTTGAATTTTTAACTTATCCAACCAACCATTTGAACACAAAAAAGTAGACTTTACTATCCTGTAAAAGTGTCTTGCAAATCCGTTAAGCTTTTTGAGGTATTTGTCCACATATTGGCAGATACGGCTGGTTTGAATAGTGAACCATTTCAACAATGTTTATTCAGCATCCTTATTAGTCTTTCTCAACTTTTCCCCATATCTAATTTTTCTGTAAGCTGAAATTATCAAGTCTTGATTTTTCCAGATGGTAACAACTGTAAATTTTCATCACCTGTATTCCCGGTTGATATCAGTCTGGCTGCACCCATTCTATATTTTTCGAATATTGATCAACTAATTTTAATGCTAAACGCTTTACGTTTCCAGTTCACCATTCTAATAAAAACGGAATGCAATAAGTTGAATAAAAGAATTTGCGTGTTTCTCGCTTTTGTAGAAGATGAAAAAGGAAAATAATTTGTTTCTTAACCAATACGTCTTATCGAATGGACAGAGAATGAGCATTTAGTGTTTCCCTCAATATATATATGTCTGCAAATCAAAATTTCAATAACTTTTATGAAGAATACCCTAAATCTTGCAAATGCCTAAAGAATTCAAAACCATCATTCGGAGGACAGAAACTGAGAGCAGTAATACTCACTCGAAACTGCGACGGCTAAAAAATTCCCTTTTTCAAAAGACGTATCAACTATATAACGCTAATCTCATAAGAATCTATTCACTTCCCTGAACACCATAAATTTTAAAATTTCCATTATAGCAACAGCCTTGAATAGAACTCTATATGGTAGTTAAAAAAAGTACTAGAATAGAATCATAGAATTCATTTTCTTCGGTTTAATAATTACTCACACAATATGTTGTCTTATCATACACTCACCGGATGTCTTCATTTTCTTAGAATTGGGAGTCACAAATGTCTCTCATAGTCTTTGTTTAGAACATAGCATAGGTTGGGAGTATAGATAAAAGAACGCAAACCTAAAGGCCTTTCCTTTACTGATGGAATGTGGTTAGAATTGCGATCCTAAACTTCAATGGTTTAAGGGTTTGTAATTTTCTTCTGTAAAACCAGAATAAGTTCAGAAAAATTATGAAAAATACAAAATAAAAAATAGTTTCAATCGAAGATACCTTATGCGGTTTGTTATATTCGATTCTTACACCTTCGGAGGTACGATACAGCATTAAATAAGATGGCATTAAATGTACAGGACCAAAACGTTCGTTTCTTATTTTCAAAGGTTAGTTATAAGATGGGTTCGCTATATAGGGGGTCAACTGTAACAGGAAAAACATTCGTTGTTAGTTTAACATTATGAGCAGCAATTTTTGAAAAAAAGGTTTCCTTCAGATGTTTGGCGCCATTTATTCTTAAGACAGCTCGTGGGCTTGGAAAAGAAACAGTAAAGAGCTAGATTGTGTACAGGGTCTATTATTTCCTAAGAATTTTTTATTTCGCCTAATTTCGGGGTTCGCACCATTTCTTTGGTCTACTGCATCGCCTGCGAAAGGGAAACCCCTACTTCTTTAGAGGCGAAGAAGGAAACGCGTGTAGCATAATTTTATAATGTTACTTTCCTCAATTATTCTAGCTAGCTTTCGAGAACATTCAAGACGTCGACCAAGTGCTAAATAGGAGGAGGTAGGAAAACCTCTAAAGGACATGCAAGAAAGCAATTACCGAGCCTTCAACAAGTCTTTGTGCTTCTCCTATCATTTTAATACGAAAGAAAGTTTGTTCGGTTATATTTTCACTAACTGTTACCAGACGAACGAGGTCACGAAAAGCGACAGCTAACCTCTAAGTACAATTAATGACACTTTGAACACTCTTTCTGGAAGGAAATGGTTTTCGACACTTGATTTGAAAATGTTGGCAGGAAGAGAAGTACTTTGATGACCAACATCACCTCTAAGGTAAAGGCAAAAACTGATCCCCACAGATCATGCATTGTTGACCTGGATCTTAAATTTCAAGAATCCGGAAGGCCAAATAAGCAAGTTGATGTTGATACAGAAACTCTATGAAATCACTATTCGTCATCGGAAGGCTCGTCACATGGAAACGCCGATTCCCTGTCTAGAAGTCCCTGCCCAGAAAGCTGCCGATATTGTTCCTAGGTCTAAGCGAAATACCAGCTAGTCCAATCGCACGTCAAACTAAACTTCAGCATTGGCTGATGGAGATACATGGAGTGAAGAGGAATTTATGAACATAATGTGCTTCACTATCATAAAATGATAATTAGATCTACTTAAGTCGATCTGAGTACTTAAGTGTTAAACTTTGCGAATTCTCGAACAGTCGTTGTTCAATGGCCGTTAATCAACTAGCGCCGAAGTGAGAAGTTAAGTTTTGAAATAACTTTAATAAATTCAACTACTTCCAGTTTATACAAATCAAACTGTAAACATATAATAATAAAATATTCACACGTAAACATTCAGTAATAATTCAGCAATACAGATAAGCTTAATAATAAAAATTACAACAGTTATATGTCAGCTACGTTTTTAGCGACTGAATTCTTCCGACAACAAATCTCAAAAGCGTGTTGCCAACGCAGGGCAACGAAAAGTGGAAATTAATTCGATAGGCGTGGAAGTAAACATACTTTCACCCTATGAAGTTTAGTCCTGATACACAGGCAAAGGTGAAAGTTTATTAATTGGTCTTTTGAAGCCACCAGTTTTATTTTTGACTGTAGCTACGCGAACTAAGCCGTCCTTGCCCGGTTGGAAATAGATGATCCGCCCTATAGAACAAGCTAAAGGTGAAGATACATCTTCAATGACAAGAACCACCGTGTCGACCTTCAAGTTGGGTTTCGTGTGCTGCCACTTGGATCTCTGCTGAAGAGAAGTCAAGTATTCCCCTTTCCAGCGATTCCAATATCCACGTCGTAGATTCTGTACAAATTCCCACCTAGAACTCCTTGTGCGCACAGGCTGATGTGTCTCTGGAAAGGAAATAAAAGTATCACCTGTAATAAAATGAGAAGGGGTTAAAACATTAATAGAGTCAATATCAGAATCGTTCTCGTAAGTAAGTAGACGTGAATTCAAAATAGCCTCGATCTGAGTAAGTAACGTTGACAACTCTTCGTAGTTTGAAAGAGTCTCTTTCAATACTTTTCTCAGATGAAATTTCGCTAAGCGAATGCGGGCTTCCCATATTCCTCCGAAGTGAGGTGAAGTAGGCGGTATAAAATGCCATTCAGTAGATTACTTAGTTCTCGGGACACAGATTCCGTTGTATACAAGGAAAACCAAATCTGATTTAGTTCTTGTAGTTTTCTGCATGCCCCCACAAAATTGGTCTTTTGTCACTGTAAATGTGTCGTAGTGCACCGCGAAGTTAAATGAAGCGTCTAAGTGAAGCGATAAACGAGTCTGCTGTCAGGTCACTGACTGCTTCTATATGCGCAGATTTACTCGACAAGCATACAAACAGAGCTATGTAACCTTTCGTTGTTTTAGAACCACGACCCTTATTAAATTTAATGGATATAGGGCCAGCGTAATCCACACTAGGTAGTTCCAAAGTCACGCGATGTTCAGATAAGTCGCCCATCAATTGCGGAGTTGAAGCAGCTTTAAATCGATGACATATTAAGCAATGGTTGACACAACTACTTATCTTCCCTCAAATTATCTAGTAAGACTGCCTGATGAGGTTTGATAATAAAGAAGTACTAGCATGAAGGTAGTAATATGAAGTTCTTTCACTAGTAATTCATTAAATTTATGTTGAGAAGGAAGTATGACAGGATGTTTGATGTTAAATGCTAAAGATGAATTTCTAATACGTCCTCCCACCCGTAAGAGACCATCTTTATCTAAGAATGGATATAAAGAACGTAGTTGGCTCTTCTTGGGTAAAGGTTTCTCTTCCTTAATACATTGTAAATCATCTTTGAAATAATGATCCTGAATCCAACAAATAATGAAATTTTCTGATACTCTAATCTCTAGAAATGTTAGCGGCATAAGGCAGCTGGAGTTAATGCCACTACGCGAAATGTTCTGAGAAACAAGATGCTTCTTGCAGTTAGTAATAAATCTTTGACAGTAAGCCAGAATACGAACAATTCTACAACGAGAAGAATAATGCTCGAACAAATTAGATAATTAATCATTCGATTCACGTATATGAGAAATAAAAATAGGGTCAGATCTTTGCTCTGCCTTTACTTCAGTATGATCTTCAGATCTTAATTCATATTTATTCCATTTTTTCTCTTTTCCATTTTTTTCCTCTGACGCAACCATGGTTAACTATTCCACCACAAAGTACAAGATGTTCTGTTTGCAACGAAAGTCTTACACTTTCGTGAATGAGCAGATAGCCAAGACAGAACCACCTTGGAATCCGTCCACGCATAGATTTCGAAATTAAACTTTTTTAAAATGTTTAAAAGATATCGCATTAACGCATTAATCTGGTCAACAAATATGCAGCACAAAGTTCTAATCGAGGAATGGATACGTGCTTTATAAGCGCAACTTAAGTCTTTGATACCAAAAGATTAATCGTACCATTGAATTTTTGGCGACAGTAAATGGCTGTTGCATAGGCCTGCGAAGATTTATCAGAAAACCCATGTAGCTGGATAACACTGTCCGTTGTAAGTATAACACATCTCGGAATTTCCCAATTATTGATTTGACTGAATGTATCCTGAAATGTAAACCAATCATCTTAGATATGCTGGAGAAAAACTGAATCCCAGTCGCCTTTAACTAACCATAGCTTTTGATAGAATATTTTAATAAATATAGTGCAAGGAGGTAGGAGACCTAAAAAATCGAAAATGCGAGCAGATAACGCCAATATGCGTCTCTTTGCTATAGGTGTGTCGAGTTGCAGTGTAGCTTTAAAACTGAAGGTATCGGTAGTTGAATTCCAAAAAGTCCTAAGACTTTCGAACTCGAATTAGGAGATATCTCGAAATCAGTGCTGTCCACGAGACTACCGGCTATTCCCCATCATAGATGCTCTTCAGTCTCTTGTTTGGTCTCCCTAAGGATACGCCTTCATCGCCGGCGGACTGCTTTCAAGATCTCCAAGCACGGTTTGAAGTCATGCCTAATTCTGCACGAGAGCAAATCGATTTGGAGACGGAGTTGAAAACACGATACAACACAAAATCTACAGGACGTCGATTCAACAAAGGTGACTAAGTGTGGTTATGGAATCCGATTCAAAATCAAGAATTTTCTCTGAAACTACAGTCATTCTGGGAAGATTCTTGCAGAACCCTAAATATGCTAAATCATGTCACAGCTCGGGTTCCTCGTATTCTATTCTAAGTCATTCTTAAGTCATATTCTAAGAATTATAAATGAAATTGTAGTGTAATTTATACGATGTAACATGAAATGCTTCAAAAAGCTAAGCTTTGCCCGTAAAATAAGGTTACTGGAGTAATTGTTGTTAACAGAGGCTACCTAGCTAAACTGGAGAGATATTGCCAAGATGGCTATGGTTTTGGTGATTGAGTCTTTCGTAAAATTTGACAAAAAAATCGCCAAAGGTGCCCAAACATGGCGATCATTTAGCGACATTTTAGTCAGCTCCCTGCAGAGCTATGATTGGTACTGTAATTGAAGAACTGTAATTGATCCATGTATGTAAATATAAGCGAATTTATCCCTTATGTGTAAATTTCACCGAATATGATAGTATTTTCTAAAAATGGAAGGTATTAAATATTTCTCGGCGGCTGACGGAAAATGATATAGGCCCGAAGAAGGGCATAAGTTCTCAGGTTTTCGTTCAAGTCTGACTTCAGAGTATTGAGATCTTTGCGTGAGCTTCGCCTGTTTGATGCGCTTTGCATATCATTGTGTTTAACATGCTTAGTAGTTTGAAGTGAACTAATGATTGTGCTCTGTGATACTGAAAAGATCTGTACGAGTGCTTTTGTGAAAAGTTCCAGAAATTTAAAGTGTTTATTTTGGAAAATAAATTTTATCAAGCTAGAGACGGCTCTGTAAGCATTCAATCCATCAGGAACCTGTAGGCACGTAACAATGTGCTATCTGAAACACATTGCCTTTATTTCTTGTGATTCATTTTGCTATAACTCTGCATTCATATAATACCAAAATATATTTCTCAATGGGCTCTAAGTATGCACAAATCAAAATCAAGTGTCGTATTTTTTGTATGAAAGACGAGAGGGATATGTTCCCACCACAAAGCATTGGGAGAAATTAAATGTGGATTGATCAACTCCCTGAAAAATGCTGTAAATGCATCATTAAGTTACAAACAATCTCATGAGTAAAATAATATACAAAATATAAATTTCCAGTTAAAACGAAAATATTTGTACCTACTATAGATGGATATATAAACATATTTAGATATTAAAATTAAAATATGCTGAAAACGGAAAACTACTCTGATATCTCTATAGGGTTATAGATGTCTTTACGAGTGTACATTTTTCGTTCGAAATTTACTATTCCTGGATGTAGAAGTTATTTGAATAAAAAGCTTCCTATCTCTACTCTGAGTATTCCTTGCCTTCCAAGCTACTCAATAAATCGAAAATATTGGATTGAAAACGAGGTCAAAAATTCTTACCGTGATCACCAATGGAGACTCTGCTCTGAATGCTCCTGATAAAGCTTCAAACTATGGGAAATATTTTATATATTTTTTATCTCTACCATCGATTGCCTGGTAGACTATGTGAGCGGCATATTTGATCACCTAGAAAGAGTTTGAAAAAAGGCATCGTCATGCATTTTCTTCTCGTCTAAAAGTAAAAAGAATTTTCTAAGGAAATGATAATACTCGGTTTCCATTAATAAATTAAAACTTTACATAATTTTTCTCAGTGACAAAAATTTTCCTAAAAGAGAAAAACATCTTAATGGAATAGATATTTATATTTTTACTTCTTCCTTTATTTCATAGAGTGCAATTCTTTTATCATGTTAAGTTATTCTATATATTTATTATATACGTAAAACCTATTTTGAGGCACTCTAGTTACAGAATACTGGAGAATAGTCATTTATTTATTTGTGTATTTATTCTTGAAAATTAATTTTAATTCTATAAGTAATGTTAAGGTGAAAAATTAAATATTCTACAGTTAAAACACTCATCTGAAAAAAAAAATATGAATATCTCTCTACATTTCTAAAACGCTGCTAACGTTAAAATAAATGCTTCCATTACATGCAAAACAATGTTTCTGTCTAAGTAACATATTTCATGTCTATGTATGTTTCTGTCTAAGTAACATATTTCATGTCTATGTATGTTTCTGTCTATTTCTGTCATGTGTATGTTAATGTTTTGTAAAAGCCTTAAAAGCTGTAAAGGGAATAAAAGTTTTATTTACTTCAGAACATCTAATATCTCCAAGTTTCTCATTAGAATAAAAAATTTACACATTTGTTTATTGAGATAAGTATGCTAAAATGCAACCAAGAGCAATCTGTATAGTAACTAAATATAATATGTCAACTCCCTAAATATTAGGTAAATATTTTAATGCCACTTTATCTCTAATTTATCTTATTCGGTAATAGGCATACATTAATTTATCTGGATAAGACTTAATTTAATGTTATCTGTAGCCAGCAAGATTTCCAAGCTCGATATTGGTGTTTAATAAATATTATATACATGCATACGCTTTTGTAAATAAAAATTTTACAATTTACGAATTTAAAATTTTATTTAAAAAAGACTCAAAAAGTAAAATTCTGCGCTTTTGCTGAAAAGATAAATTTTAATTTCATATAAAATATCTAAATGGAAATTATCTCCTTTGAAATGTGAAGTGAAATTTAGTTAACAAATGCGTCCTATTGTGGAAATTATTAATTGGAATTTGTAAATAATTAAACTGGAATTGTTAATTAAAATGGAAATCTAAAGAATAAAACAAAAGAATTGTTGCTGATTCCATAGAGCGATCCCGACTTATCAAGGCCGATAGGAACCTCCATACAGCCATCAACAATTCATCAGAAGCGCATTTCATCATTTCGCATATCTGAACGCAATCCCTAATTCGGGTTTAAATTTCTGTTCAATTCTAGAAAATCCGAATTTAAATGTTAAATGTTCAGAAAGATTTAAACTGTTGCTTGCTGCTTCTCTTCTCAGCGCAAAACTATCAAAAATGTAAATGCTTTGAATGAGACACGATTAGAGTGCCTAGTGAATTAGCTCAATTTTTAAAAAAATGACTATTTAACCTGCCTTGGCTGCCAAATGTTTGGCTTATTATGGAACAACATTCCTCCAATATTTACATATATATATGTATATACCGCTGTATATGTATATATACTCGATATTTCATACATATGCGTGTATATCAGTGTGCTCACAGAGAGCGAAGTAGGGGGGCATTAATACCTCGCCAGTGACTTTACATGTATTGTTGCATGCACTGTTTACTAGAGAAATACGAACACACGCCATATCTAACGTAGAGTTCAATGTGAAGACACGCAGTGCTCTTACCAACGGCTAGTACTGGGACCCTCGGCCACCCGGGAAATAGTCCTACTCTCCGGCATTTCTTTGCATATTGATTTCAGCAGACATCAACGTCAAACGTGGTTTAGAGATGTTGTCTCTGGAAAAATTCAGACTTATTGCTAGGTAATATATACATTGCAGCATTGTAAGGTAATCATTCCTTTCTCAATATCCAGTAACAAAAGAAATAATTAATAATATAAATGAAAGGGTTAACCAAGATCTTACAGTTACCAATTCACGATTACCAAGCATGGCAGCGAAGAAAGTTTGAATATCCTTAATATTTTCTATTTGTAAAAACAGCTGTTAAGCAAATGTTTACAAAATGACCTAAGCATTATTAAAAAAAATTAAATACATAAAGGTGTAGAATTTGTGGCTTGGAGGTATACATCTACATTCCATTAAGTAAATATGAATTCTGTTCTCATAACTACATTAAATCAAATATGCAATCATCTTATAAATATTAATTTTGGCAAAGAAAAAACCTGGACATTAAATACTTGTATGTGCATCCTGTTAAACAGGTGCAATGTTATACTACGCAGAAATACATCTCATAATTCTACTCTTAATAACGTATTGCATAAATATACATTCCTTTGAACATCCGTAGTTCATACGTGTACGTAACTTTAAGCAAATATGTAAACATTATCTTTACGGTGTTGTAAAGTTAATATGTATAAGATATATGTGCTATTAAGAAAATCTAAAACAATTATTATATGCGTATATGTGTCCTTAAGCAAATAAATCAATATATGTCAATATGCGAAAACATAGACTGATTCCATGCATGTGTGTTTCATGAAACAAATCCATAAACTTACTATTTGAACAAATCCTAAACATATTATGTCATGTACATTGTAATATAAGCCCTTTTATATGGAATAGATATCCAGATTCACGCAATTCTTTTACATTGTAAGAGAAGGCCAGACAAAAAGTTGTGTTACAATATTACTTTTTTATATATTAGGATGGCGCTTTTCTGCTGTTGCAGATATCATGCTCTGTTGCAACAATTTAGAGACAATATATTTTCATAAAACAGGAGACGTATGTCTCCAGTCTACGATTTCAGGTACAAAAACGATGGTAACAAGGGTAGTTTTGAGGTACAATAACGAAGAGTAGTAGAGAAGATAAAATGCTAAATTTGAATTATCTCAGTTTAGCGCTGACAGAGTTCCTGTTTTCCATTGAAAAATGATTTACGATTATAGAAAGGATTTTGTACCTTGTTCATCGGATTCTGAGAAACATTTTTATGAACCCAGGTGTCAATGGATTAGGAGACTTGCAGTTTATGTCTTTCATATTTTTTTCCAGTGGCAGATTGTGAACAATTACAAATGTAACTCAGTTCATTAATCTATACAAGGCCGGATGTGGTGGTCTCTTTATTATGGAGGCACCTAATAGGCGGGCCACCATCGCCTTATTTTTTATGTCTTTCATAAAAGGACAATAGAAAACCATATAAGGTATTTCTCCCGCCTTCTTAAAGAGTCTTCGTGGTGTAGTGGTCTGCATGCTCAGCGCGTAATTGAGAGGTCCACGGTTCGATTCCCGGTGAAGGCGTTCCTAATTTTTCTTCTTTCCTGCTTCCAAAAAATACCTAATGTCTATAAAACCTTTTTCAGCAAAAGTTGGATTTGTTGAAGATCGAGTTTCTTTCGAAATAATAAGTAGGGAAGGAACTGTGTCCTACGATGAAATAGTTTATGAAGAAATTCGTTAAACCCATTTCACATGAGATTTTGTAATAGAGATTATACATCTTCTTACCTCTAAAGAAGCCCATTCTTGTTGCCATTCCCATTGAAGTACGTTGTTTATTATCTCTGAAGAATGATTCTGAAACTTTGATGTCTTATTCGTAGAGTACCTCCTGTTATTTTTTTAAAGGTTAACCTTTTCATTCTTTCTTTGCCTTGTATGGGCTTTTATTCAGAACAGATTTACGAATCAGGAATACGATGAAGAACATATACGAACAGCTGGACAATCATAAATATCGATTATTGTAGCAAGAATTATTTTATACATTACAGATGAATAAGGTGTAGAGCAGCATTGATGCATGCTCGTATGTAGTCAGCCATAGACGATGGACATATACATATAAATCTATTGCTTACCTTCCTGAAGGGCATCTTTTAGTTTCGATGCAGTTGGGGGTCATGCTAGACAGGACTTGCGATAGCTGAAACTGGCGTCTGGCCATAAGGTATTTAATGGGGGAAAGTTTGGACGACCGGTACGCCATTCGAGGGTACCTATCCTTCGGAAAAAATCCGTAGCAAATTGCGTTGTGTGGGAGCGGGCATTATGCTGAGAGGCCACCGGCAGTCCCGACAACATGGATACTACCTCGGGTCATAGGATATCGTCTATGTAACGCTGACTGGTTAGTTTGATGCACTAAACATAGATGACCTGGTATTATACGCAACAACAACTGCCACAATAACATAAAGGATGCAGCTCCATGACGGCATGATGTGAGCAGTACTAATTAGGAAGCTTCTACACAAGGATGCAGAGATCGGGCATTGCAAGAACATAATTCATCGTTGTGAGCGATACGATTCCAGTATTCTGCATTCAAGCCGATATGGACTCCACACCACAGAAAATGTTGCTGCCGAGGAGCCACTGTTAATGGTAGTAATACGAAGGAACGACGCAGTTCTACGTTCCGCCTGCCGTTGTCCAGGTGCTTTATGCGATACCGCAAGTCCCAGCGATGTAGGCATATTCCACCGAATGGTAGAAAGTGTAAATATCTATATGGTTGTGGGGAGGCATAATAGTTTGGTTCATGTGTCGAATCATCCTTCGTAGATGTGAAACTTCCAGGCTGGGACCTGAAAGCTATATTGAAGGAAGAATTCGTCAAACAATGGGGGTGTTTTAGGGACACTGAAACAACAGGAAGAAGGGTACACAAATTCTTCCCTAAAATTGGAAAAGAACTAATTAGGGGCTCTTCACACTTCAGTCAGTAATTTAACCACTCATGGTCCATTTATGAACTGCTTGCACGCGATCGGCCAACGCGATAGGGCGATCGCGATGTGTGGATTGGTCGGATATTCCAACCACTAACTCTTCAGCTTCCTATATGCCGCCAAACATCATGTACGCAAATCTGCGGATGCAAATGTAACAGCATAGGCAGGCAATGCATCTAAAAATGTTCCTCTCTCTTTCAAATGCATACGAGACTTTGTAAACACAGACAGTTCTATTTCTAACTTTCGGAGTTAAATAACTTCCTGTATACAATCACTGACAATACCACTTGAGGTCTTTCCGAATATATTGAAACTTTTTTTGTATATCTGTCCAATTAATTATTATTTGATCGCTTATTGCGCAGTGTCCATTAGGTTCCAATACTATAAATTTGTTTTGTATTATTAAACGTATCATTAATTAATGTAATGATACTGAATATTCTCTCTGCCATTTTTCCACCATGTCATTTATTGAGCATCATCTGTAAAAGTTTTGCCTCTACAATTTCGTTTTACTATTCCCTGCTGTAAAACCGAATTCTGTTGTACGTACACATTTCAAAATTTACTCTTTCTGGGTTTATTGTATTTCGTGAGATTCCCATGTAATTCTTAATATGGCACAATCTCACCTTATATAACTACGTTGCTATATCTACACATTCCTTGATTTTATCTAACTTATCTATTTCTTTTATCTTTTTTATTTTTTTACTGATTTTCGTATTTATTTATTTATGTTGTATTTTCTTTTCCTCCTTCAACCATTAATTGTTAGAAATTTATCACAATCTTGTTCAGTCCTTTACTCCACCTTTGATAGCTGGAGCATCTGTGTACTCAGCAAGGACTTTTCTAAGCGTGTGTGTCTGAGGCTACATGTAATTACAACAATGGGGCTTTTGGGCTGACATCCTAACGCCCAGTGGATCAATTGCCCTTCTGTTGGCGAAAAGAAAAAAAGTCATCCTTTGCAGCCCATCGCTGTCCCCGTCCGCTAATAGACAGCGTTTTGAAAAACAGCTGACAACATCGTTTCGACTCTTGCGCTTAGCGATTCGGCGATGTGATAACCTGCTTCCTGAAAGGCGGTGATTTTCGTTTTTCACATTCGCCAATTCGCCATCGGAACCTCGTCGAAAAAACGTTTTAACCATTCCTCTGGGCTACTCCTAATACTACTGCTGCGGATACCGGTCTGAATTTGCATGAATCTAGTCAGTGATGTAAACTTTGTATCTACCGACTTTCTGTCCTCCGGCTGGCCGTTTGCATTCAATGGATGGGCATTTTTAATGACAGGCATAGATGGGTTTAGAATATTTGAATGTAAAGTTTTGTTATTTTACATCAGCCGATGGGCTCAGCTTCGAATTCCGAAAAAGCTATGGATGCTCTTAAGTGTTATTATGTCTGTGCGGCAAGCAGGCACTTAAATATTGGCTAGCCGAAAATCAATTTAAGTGGCTTTCTGGTAGGGGAAGAAGGATGGGAGACCCTTGGAATGTCCACTGAGGTATTTTAAATAAAACGTGGGCGGAGCTGGATAGTTGTTGCGGCGGGGCTCTATGCAAACAATGGTGAAATTCCCGGTCTACACATTTATACCTCTACATGCGCTTGGTGAGGAATCCAGTGTATAAACAATGTTATGCGCAGTTCAATTACATATTTTCTTTTCAAAGGTTTTTGTAATTACATTATAATTTTGAATTAATTGCTTAGTATCTTTTAACTGCTATTTTAATAACAAAAGCGCTCATTTCAGTTTCAAGCCCTCTGAACAAGTTCATGATATGTCCCCTGAGGTATTTTTAATAAAAAGTGGGCGGAGTAACCCGTAGCCAGTGAGGAATTTATGAAGTAGTGGTTCCACCTTATTTGAAGATTTCATCTGAAGTTTATAGTTTTTTAATTAATTCATAATTATAACACTTTAATATGTGGGAAATTACAAGACCCCATAAAACCGCATTTGTATGCAAATGTCAGTCATCTTCATTTTGTTAACAAAGTTTTAATTTACTATGTTTTAAATTTTCACCTAATTCCGTATAACAAACGATCAAATTTGATTTACGAAAGGACTTTTGAAAATTTGCGCTAAAGTACAAAGCAGAAAAATCTTTTATTCTCATTTTAAATATTATTTGTCGACATCTAAATAATCAGAATAATATTGTTGCGTGCGTACGGGTTCGTTATGAATTGAATGCGCAAGTCCGATAAAAAAATGAAGAAAATTTATTATTATCACAACGAATAAAACAAAAATGCTTAAATTTCCTCAGATATTCATACAGTATTACAATATCACACAGTAGTTATCTTTTAACTACTCAAACGTTCAACAGAACTTAATTCAAAACAGCTAGAGAAAGCTTATCCGCGAATTCGCTACAGTCAACAAGAGCAGTTTTCAAAACAAATTCTTAAAACAACAACTATTGCCAGTGCCAATGATTATACATTACGAAGTGCCTATGATTCAAACTAACTGAATTGAGAGGTTTTCCTCCTTTTTATAAACTTTATTACGCGCGAGATTATTCTAACAGTTTCTTTTCGAAATCAAAATGAGATATTTATTTATTAAATGCTAAGTGCACGTGCTCTTTTATTTTTAATTTTCCAGCTTAGCTTTCTTTTGGTATTCGTCCTGCGCTGCATTGCACGGGAAATGTAACAACTTTATTTATAATTCTAGTAACATTAACTATTTAAATACCAAATCCGTAACACTATGTAATAAATGCGGATCTGATATCTCGAGTATTTAATTGCAATGTGATTTGACTTTCCTTTTCCTTCAGGAATTTTTTGAAAAATCTTATTTTGTCAATATTAAAAATGAATATCGTGCATATTCTTCTTTCACTACATGAGCTATAGGTTAACCGTGTCTGATCAGATGCACAAAATACAATTCTTAGACTTTTTGAAAATATGCATAGGCCAAGATAACTTTAAGAAAGGTCAGATTTACTCTATTAAAGTACTGTCTAAATCAGATGTAGATATAAATCTTTAACATTCTTTTCTTCTTTAAACCTTAAAGTTTGAAAGGCGTACAATAAAAAAAGAATTAATTTATTATTTTTAAGTTATATATGTAGAGTCATTAGGTTACTTTAAAGCCGGAGGCGTGAGAAATGTGCAATGTCTTCGCCGGTACCCGAGCCCTAGACCTCCCAAATACGCTTCGTTAAGATGCTTCCAATTACACTACGAAGTCATGCGGAAAGGAGGGTAAAATCAGAAATTAAGTTGCAGTTTTCATATAAATTTCAATTAATAGATTTTTTCCGCTCTATCCGATGTTCCACACAGTAAATACGCAACAATTTACAATATTTTTAGTTTTTTCTTTGAAAGGTAATATCTGCAAAAACGTTCAGACATTAGTAGAAAATAATTTAAATATTAAATTTTAAAAATCTTAATTTGAATTTAAAAATTTCTATTCACAACATCGTGTCGTCATCCATAGATAATGCATGTACATATTTGTAACTCGATAGCTTATCAGGAAGTGATTACAAACTTTTCAGCTTAGTGACAAAAACTAGAGTTAGTTCGCTCTTTAAAGCTTCTTAAAAGCATAGAAAAGAAAAAATAAATTATGATGAATCTTATGTTTTTTCACACTTTCAGTCATTGAGTGAATGATGTTTACACTCTAGTAATAAGTTGAATAGTGTGTTTCAAACTATATTTTGTCACATTCCCAAATGAGCGCACAAATATTCTCTGCTTCTTCAGATATTCAAAACGCTGATTTTTTAATATAAATTTTTGACTAAGATATATCAGATGAAAAGTCATTTTTAAATACATAATTTCAGTATTTTAAAGTAATATTTATGTTTTACATCTTATATTTTTAATGTGACGAACAGGAACCATCAAAGTGCAGTTTTAATGAAGGAGAAATGCACATTGTACAGATTTAATGTTACCAGACAAAGGCTGACTTCAGTGTAATTAATTAGGAATTAAAATTAGTCTTCATCTGATTAGTCGCCAGCTTTACAATTTTAAATAAAAGTTATTCGATTAGTCACAGTTTTGGTTCCCATACTTAAATTTCCGTGGCTGATTCCATTTGTTAGGCGCATCGCACAAAGTAATTTAAAGAAGGAAGCACGAAACACGTTCTGTTTTAGTTTAAGCTAACTAGCGATTTAATACGACATTTAGAACTGATGCACTTTGTAGATAAGATAACCTGTAGAAGCTAGATCGATTTTGGAATTAAAGTAAGAATTCTTGTTTATTTATTGCGCAGATAACGCAGAATGGTTTAAATTCTTATTTCTGTATTCAGCGGGGTTAATAGAAGCTATGATAGAAAAAAATGGATCTTTGGAGGAAATATCTCTGCATGCTTCACTACTGAATAATACGAATACGATGACTAAGCTTAAAGTTAATGGTATTTTATAATATAATAAATGAACCAGGTAAACAAGGTCAGCAGAAAACGAGCAAAATGATGAACTTAAAGAAGAGTTACATAATTAAAAATGCAATAACTAAAATTTGAAAAATTCATGATTTTTTCCAAGCATACAAACTATAACTTCAAGAGCTGAATTAAATAAAGTAACTAAGAATTTTCGAACATTAGTAAAACTTTAAAAAAATAAGAGGAAGAAGTTTTGCAAAAAATAAAAATATTCCATGACCTACAAAAACAAAACATGTGTGAGAAAACTTATTGATTTCTTCGAAAGATTTCGGGGATAATTTATTGTAAAAGATGTGGAATTTTATTTTATGTTCCCAATTTTAGAAACAGATGTAAATATGCGTTATTCATTAACGCCTGTTAAATCAAAAGTGAATATTAACTAGTAAAGTAGTTGCTAAGCTTCATGATTACACATTACTACGGTAAATTTTGTAACAATGATTTAGTTCTTCCATTCGTTAGAGTGGTATTTGCTTTCATCCTCGCTATAATAAAAATCATAATTAGCTATTCGGTCTTAAGCAAAATTTCAATAGCTATCAATTCGCTGTCAAGACCGAAGATACTATTTAATCTTGGTTTTGGAACAAGAAAATTTGTTTTTGCCGTGGTAAGAATAAAAAGCTTCTTAGAAGTTTTAAAGAATTACTATCAGATTATAAATAATATTTTAGTTAAAATAGATTTTTAAACTTTAATTTTTGTTAGAAATTACCTTACACCAAAAAGCTTTTTAGCAAGTTATTTTTGTATCTTTTTTTTTTTTTTTCAATATCGTAATTTCCATTCTTTCCGTAAGCTTCTTAATGTTTATTTTAACTGCAAACAACGAAATACACTCATGTCCATAAATTAAGGATAATACAAAATCAGGCAAAGGAAGAGTTAAAAGCAAAACAAATTTGACATATTTGTAAAGCTTATTTATTAAACAAAAGGTAAAGAGCAAAAAAAAGATGCTATATGTTTGATATTATTAAAAAAATTAGCGATGTTTTCTCCCTGAAGCAAATTACAAAAAAAAAAAAACATAGTTACAAAAAACCAATATTATATGGTTGGTATGATTGTTAATACATTGTATGTCTCCCAGACGATGCCATACAGTCCGTACAACACCTAGGCATGCTGAGTATCAAATTATCGATCTGATCTTGGGAGATATTGCACCATTCAAAAAGCAATGTTCTCCGAAGTTCCGGTAGAGATGTAAGAGGAGGTTGACGGACTGCAACTCGTCGGCCAAGCATGTCCCACACATGATCTACTAGATTCAAGTCCGGTGAGAATGCTGGACAGTCCATACGGGTGATATCCTCCGATTGAAGGCATTCGCTTACGATGTTTGCACGGTTTGGACGGGCGTTGTCATCCATAAACACAAATTGTGCGCCCATGGCGCTCCGAAACAAACGTACATGTTTTCCCAGAATGACGTCCCGATAGATTTGTCATGGCTCCAATTTGAACATGAAGGCCAGTTCTGGAATCCAGAATAATTCCATCATAAACGAGCACTCCTGCACCACCGTAACGGTGTCGTTCAATGCTGTTTTCTTGGTAGTAACGGGTATCTGGAGCTCTCCATATGAACGTCTGGCGAGAATCAGACTGCAAGCTAAACCTGCACTCGTCGGAAAACATCACGCAAGCTCACTGTTGCGGTGTCCACAATGCGTGCCCTCTACTCCAGGCTAACCGCAGGCGACAGTGAGTTGCAGTAAGTGGAACGCATCTGACAGGTCTATGAGCATATAGACCAATCTGCTCTAAGCGTCTGGACACGGTCTGCCTTGAAATTGTCGTATCAGTGGCTGAAGAGAGCTGACGAGACAGGTCTGAGGCTGTGCTCCGCCTGTTTCTTTTGGCAGTAACTGCCAAATACCGGTCCTCATTCGGCGTTGTAACTCTGGGGCGACCTGTGCTGTAACGTCTACTCACATTACCATCATCTTGGAATCGTTGCCAAAGCCTGGAGATGACACTCTGGGCAATTCCAAGTTCGTCTGGATACTTGCAGTTGGTCTGATACTCCCAGTTTCTACTTTCCCACATTTCAGACGGCCGATAATTCTACCACGTAAAAAATCATCCAAATGCATCCTTTGTGTCATAACTAATCGATTATTGCACTGAAATGCTTATAAAGCGCCTGACAACAATTTTACTTCTTTGCCTGTATTCCTTATATATCACTCTCTTACACTCTCGTCATTGTGACGTACCATCGGTGTCATCTGGTTACTTCCTGAAATTTGCATAAGATTCTTGAAGATGTGTGTGGTGATTTTACAGGTGATATATTTATTTTAGAGTTCGATTTCCGCGTGACTCCGAATTATCCTTAATTTATGGACATGAGTGTATATTCTGGTCTACATTAAATAGTCTTAAAATTTCTTTACGGTATTTTTGCAATTATTTAAAACATGATTGAGAAAGGAAGTAAAATTCTAGAAAATAGACAAAATGAAACATTAAATATTTATGAAAATGAATTTCATTTGCACTAAAAAGTTGGTCATGAGTCTGTGAGGTTGCAGGCTCTCTGCTTAACCTCACTTGCGTTGACTAATTTTCGTTTTCGAAACTAACTACAGGTACTGAAATTTCTAATACATTGATGAGAAATAAATACTTAACTAGACGATTTAATAAACTGCAGTTCCATTTACAGCTTAAAATTGAAAAATATTGCTGGATTTAAAACGTCGAATATTTGAATTAATACAATGCACAGTCTCAATTTTCACCTACTAACACAGCTCAAGGAATGAAGATAACACTTTTTAACAGATAAAATATCCTTTATAAGTCAACTAGGTAGAAGACTCTGTCACAATATTCTCACTAAATTACAAATGCGCTGACTGTTTTACTCAAGCTGCTTTGGTGGTTAAAGCTTGTGATTAAAACTGATTGAAACAGTACAAGATACAGACAATTATAAAAATAAAATACCGTTCTTAGATGAAATAATTATAGGTGTGACAAAATTAAAAATGCATGCAATCTAACAAAGGTAAAAGAGTGAAAATAGCAGGTTTCCTTTTTTGTAGTTTCATGTTCTGAGGCTCGTAACTGATGCGAAAAATACTCAACAGCTGTTCAAATGTGCCATACCTAGAATCAAGACCTTTTTTGCACATAATAATAGTATTTACACTGAATATGCCTTCGCAGATTTAATTTTATACATACATTTTCAATATCTTGATTGCAAATTCTATAGCAATTGAAATTATTTCATTTAGCTTTGTTCACTTGTAGGGTTTTTATTTATTTTAACTAACATTTATTTTAAGTTTAAACTATCTTTCCTGTCAAGCCTTACTTTCCCCTGGAACTGCCAATGCCAGAGTATGTAAATTTTAGTAGAACGCGCAAGGATTCAAATTATCAGCGGAAGCATTCTGAGTTAAATAGAAAGGAAACGAGTTCAAGGTGTGCTGTTCTTACTTCACGAGCGCGGAGGTAGTTAGCCAGAAATTGAAGAACCCCGCGTTTCGGCCTGTGTGCTTGCCTTGGAGAATTGTTAATCGTTCATAGGCATATTCAAAGTTTGCTGAATTAGCAGCGGTATTGTAAAACGCGGTGAGGTTAGTTACTTTTAGAGAGCCTCGTAGTTAGGGTCTTGTTATTAGTTTCTTTTCAGGTTCTTATTTTTATTTGACCGCCGAGTTGGCGTAGTTTGTGAGCGTCAAGAGCACGCACTTGTAATTTCTAAAGTTGAATAAAAAGCGATTTAAACACTTCTCAAGACTCTGTCATTTATCCAGTTTCAACAGTCACCTCTTGGTTGCGTGCAAGTTGGAGGCGCGCAACTCTACACACTCATAAATTTTTAATAGTCAATGTATATTCTACAGATTTCATTATACTTAATACACAACTGGCAGGTGTTTATTGTACTGGCACGGATCTGTACTCTGGCAATCTCGGCCCCGGGGGATAAAAATACGGATATTGCAGTTCCAAGTGATTCGTGGAAGAAGAAGTAAGGCCCGGTACTTTCGACAACGAATGGCCCATGGAGTGACTCGACGTAAATTCTCACTGTAGGCTAATCCTCATTGTACAGGCGAATAGCATCAAGACGACCAATCAAATCACCTAGATGTATAGACTGGTTCACCACTTTTGTAGTCTATGTGCATTCAGGGAATTGCAATCTTGGATTGCCTGCTCAGAGAGGGGGCAGTAGTGAGGAAATTTAATGCCCTCAGCTTGTGGCTCATGGGAGCATAATGTAAACGTAATTAGAATCTTTCTCATAGGTTGTCTTTGACGGATTTCTGCCTGCCCCCTAATAAAGAGGTGAAGGGTTCAGTCTATGTAGTGCCATAACACTGAAGTTGGCGGAGCATCTATGTAAAAAAAAAAGATCTATACTTAAGATAGAAATATTTTTAGCTTCAGCATCAGGCTTTAAGCTGATTGATAAATTTCGATGTAATGCTTAAAGATCTCTGAAGAATTTGATAAGAACTGTTTTTTGCTTTCAACTTTTGATGAATCTTGATTAAAATTAAAGTTCTATATTAGTCAAGTAGTCAGACAAAGAAACATCATCGCAATAAGAATCCTGAACGAAAAATTAAAATTAATTTTTTTTTTTTTAATTTATAGCAAACTCTAAGATCTTTATATCTTAATTTTCAAACATAGGTTCAGCTTATTAAACGTCAACGAAAAAGTAAACCTCAACATTGACATGAATCTTATACATAATTGAAATGATTTCCCTTTTGAGATTCTTCTACGACACTTTAAGAAAGAAAATTATTTCTCCTTTCAGATCACATACTTCTTTACAGCATATTGTATTCAATCAGCCATCTCTCATTGCTGCATGGAAGCACATCTGGTAGATTCAGAATTAAGAACCTCTAGAATATAGAGGTTTCTATAACTAAGAACTGATTTTAACCCTAAAATATTTACCAGTTTCGTGATTTAGAGGAGAGCCATTAATTGTTCTTTGTATTCACCGTTTTATCTATTTAAAAATAATATATTGCGATAAAATGTTTTGGCAACATCCTTTTATATGAAATATAATGAAGTTGATGCAGAAACTGACTTAATTCACTATGCTACTAAGTTTCAAATGTAAACAAATTGAGATATCGTTAGGCTTAATGGAACGTAAACAACTTTTAAATTGTTGGTAATTCTACAGCTGCTGCATTCAGATTAACTAAAGGCGTAAAAACCTATACATATACATAAATGACTGTTGTTATCATATACATAAATGACACGTTGTCGAATAAGATCAAAAGTTTTTTTTCACCGAAAACATCTGTCTTTTTGCCTAGTTTTAATTGATTTTAAAAAAAAATTAAATCGGTTTTTTAACTCTATTTGGTGCTTTAGATTTTTCTGTATTCTACAATTTTTAATAAAGATGTTTTGAGTTTTTATGCATTTTTTCCTTCCCACGAAGTGAGAACTGAATTGATTGAATGAGAAATATATCTCTAATGAAATTCGGGGATATAAGTTTAAATGGAGTGCAGCAAAAATGTACATAACTGAATAGGCTGTAGGAGGAAGTCATATGGTATCCACATCAGATTTTTTTTATTTATGCCTCTCGCAATACTATAAAAATATAATGGTAAAATATTTTTTAGAAAAAACGTTTTTGAAGAAAAATAATAATAAAACTCATAAAATTTTGTTGAAGAGAATAAAACTATTCTGGTAATCTAAAAAAATATTTCAGTCATGAAATATTTATATTCTGCAAAACAGCTCACATAAACTATTAAATATTGCGAAATATATACTCAGAGTCTACAATTCTATCGCACGAATCATGAAAAATATCATTTCAAAATTTTTCATAAAATTATTTAACAATCTGTAATGAATTATGTTAATTTTATTAACAGTTAAATTTTAAGTTCCTTTCCTGTCAAATTCTTAACTTCAGCTTACTACTTCCAGGTAGAATGTAGTTCTAGAATCTTGCTGAATATTTAATGAGGAGGAGCGGTATTTAAACCACGAAGTTACGTACGGAGTCAGAGAGAATCAGAGTTTCTGATTTACGCGCGTCTGCCGTTTTGGCCTCTCTCTCTCTTAAAGCTTTTATTACGCTCGGCCGTACTCAGGCCATTGCTAAGCTTCGTAGTCAAATAAGTTAAGGGACCAACTCGATTTGAACCTTGATAGCTTCGGCTATACTTCTTTTAGTTAATCTTAGTTTTAGTTTAATTCTTAGTCTTTTAAGTTCAAGTCCAAGTGCGGGCTTTGCTTGTACACTCCCAGGCGGAATTTTGTTAAATCTTATTGGAATAATAAAGGGTTAGTTACCCTTCTATCTTGCTGTTTCTTGTCACCGAACTCAAGCGATTATTCGCTTATCAGTTCTTAGATTCTTCACTTCCAACATTAACTTAGAATTCCAAAGTGAGGAACTTTACAAATCGATTTACCATATTTCATTATAATTCTAAATAAAAAACCAAATAATTTATTATTATTTTGGTGCGAAAAATTCTAAAATGTGAAATAGGGTAAAATCACATATATTATTTACATACATTATCACATATAGTATCACATTATATTATTCTATTTATTAATATAACTTTCCATTCCGCCACACTCTTAACAGTATTTCCGGGTCAAAATATTTTAAGTGTTTGCAAGCCGGAATGAAAATATACACTTGCAAACATCTATGCCTTCTTAAGGAATCGAACTCGAACTCACAGTTATGGCAGCCGCTTTCCCTATGAACATGCTGCCAGAGCGGCGGTTATAGAACCAAATAACCTTAAAATACCAATAATAAAAATATTGAGATCAGTAGACAGTTTGAATAGCAACGAGTTCAGCAATGTTTGTTTACAGCAGTGTTCTACTGATGACTGTAATAGAAATTGGAAAAGCTATATATAACAATGAAGCCTCTGGCTTCAATTTTACTTCCATCCTTATCAATAGAATTCTGTTGACGTTCATAAAAAGAAAACGAGTAAAGGCCAATATAATCCCGTATAAACTTGCAGAAACTTGGACAGGTTAGGCTTTTTTTTATATCAGTAATGTATACGTGTATAAGTCAGTTATTATTAAATAGCAGTAAAACCCAATTAACTTTTACTGATGTGAACAAAACTGTTTGTCAGTTTCTACATGGCTTGCATAGAAGCGTTTTCAATTTTTTTAGTTAATATTTTAAGACTTCTTATTAAATTTACCCGTCTTTAAATCTTTGAGTAATTTAAATATTAACACATTTGCGTTTTCATAAGTAAATAAGTATCCACGAATACACGTGTTAAATTTCTTATAGAATTTATTTGATTCGTAGGTATATTTCTGTTATATGTATGTTCTGTATGAAGTTATTTGAGTACCTTTGCATACTTTGTTGGAAAATACTTTTAAAAAATTGGAAAATGTTGAAAGTAAAAATGCGAATAAAACTAGACTGAACATGCTTCCTTTATCTAATCTTGCTGTCCTTAAAGTTGAGTGTATATATATATGATACACTATACACAATAGACTTGGAATTTTGTTGAAAGCCTTTATTTTACTTTGTAAGGTAGTTTTTCTCCTTCTTTTCCACATGCCTTCCTGGTCTAACTGGAGGCAGACTCGACGCGTATTCAAGAGCTCCTGGTTTGAAGTCCCGTCGAGGGCACTGCACATTTTTCACCACTCCTACTTCAAAATACTAAGGATTCCACAAGTGGCGCTCGAACTAAAGGTGATAGGCAATAATTCGTCACCACGAGGATTGGGAGATTGGGTTCCCTAATCCCCAGTCGCCCTTTAGAAAAGGGGATTATACGGGGTGTATCAGTACAGAGGTGACAAACTTTCAGAAGAGATAGAGTAAGTGCACCTAGATAATGGGAAATCACATAGGAATGCATGGTCGGAAAGGCTTTCCTGGCGCGGTAGTGACGACACAAAACTTGAAAAAGGAAGTACACAAACAGTGAGATAAAACTTGTTTTATTATGTTTAGTACAGCAGAAACTTAGGAATAAGAACAAAAATAAACAACGGTCGTCATTAAAGAAAGTGTTCGAAATTACGATCCAGGGACCATGATGCAGGCCTCACTTCTCTGGCGCATGGAGGATCTGCATCAAGAATGGAAGATCGCATGGAAGATGCATGACGCACGGTTTCTGCATCACGGTCCGGGTCGTAATTTCGAACGCCTTCTTTGATGATGATAGTTGTCTCTTTATGTCGTTTTTTCTTTGTTTTTGTTGCACTTCGAATAATAAACTTGTTTTCTGACTCCGTTCCTGTCTTTTCTTTCTTAACTTTTCTGGCGTCACTACCGCACCAGGAAAGCGTTTCCAACCATGCATTCCTATGTGATTTTCCATCGTCTGGGTGTACTCTATCTCTGCTGAAAGTTTGTCATCGCTGTACTGATACATCCTGTATTAAGTATTTTCTCCCTCCTTTGGGATGCCTTCGTGGTGTCATTGAAAGCCTACTCGACGCGTATTTGAGAGGTCCAAGGCTCTAGCCCCGACGAAGGCACTGCATATTTTTCACCTCTTGCTTCAAAAACCCTATTGACTCTACAACTTATAACTCCCACCCTTGCCATTGCATTAACAACAGATCATTCCCGATGCAATGGCAATGGTAAAAGTTTTACTATAGGTCTTTTAAAATAACCATGAACAGTTTTTACTGTAACAACTCTAACATTGCCATCCTTTCCTGGATGGATTTCAACAATGCGACCTAAAGGCCAAACACCAGGAGGCATGTTGTCCTCCTTAATTAATACAATATCACCTACAGACAAATTTGGAAATTGTTGCTTCCATTTGTATCTTTGTTGTAAGGAATTTAAATACTCCTTATAATATCTCTTCCAAAAGCCTTGTTTCATTTGCTGTAATAATTTCCATCGTTTTAATAAAGTGGGTTTGGGAATATTAGAAAAATCCTGTTCTGGGATGCTAGTAATAACATCCCCAGTTAAAAAATGTGATGGAGTTAAAGCATCTAAATTACCTACATCATTGTGATTAGTTTTAGATAAGGGGAGTGAATTTAACACAGCTTCAATTTGAGTTAGTAAAGTAGTTAATTCTTCAAATGTTAACTTTGTCTCTCCTATCATTCTTTTGAAATGAAATTTTATGGACTTGATCCCTGATTCCCACAAACCACCAAAGTGGGGAGAAGCAGGTGGAATCATTTTCCATTCCATAGTATTTTCAGACAAATAATTTAAAATCAATTCATTGCTGTTAAGTGAACGTAGCAGAGTTTGCAATTCGGACAATTTTCTTTTTGCGCCAACAAAATTCGTACCATTATCCGAAAATAAGTATCGAGGTGTACCACGCCTCGATACAAATCGCCTAAGAGCAGCAATGAAAGAATCTGCAGTTAAGTCGCTAACTACTTCAATATGGTAAGCTTTGGTAGCTAGATATACAAACAAAACTATATAACCTTTAGTGGTCTTAAAGCAACGACCTTTGTAACATTTCAAAATTACAGGACCGGCATAATCAATACCTGTGCTAAAAAATGTTCTCTCAAGTGTTACTTTTTGTTTTGGCAAGTTTCCCATTAACTGATTATTAGATGACAATTTATATCTGTGACAAACAATACATTTATGGATAAAAGACTGAATAAGTTTCTTACCATTTACAATCCAATAGCTTTGCTTTAAAATGTTAGCTAGTAAACTGGGCCCTGCATGCATATAAGTTACATGATATTGTTTAACAAGCAACAAAGCAATCCTGTGTTGACCTGGTATAATTATGGAATGCTTAGCATTGAATGACAAGTCAGAATTTTGCAGCCTACCTCCCACCCGTAAAACACCATCATCATCTAGAAAAGGAAAAAGTGAGCTTAAAACACTTTTAGGATTTAAAGATGAATTATTTTTGAGATCCTTTATATCTTTATGGAAGTGCACAAACTGGATCCATTTAATGATCAACTTCATAGCTGCTTGCCTTTCATTAGATGAAGGTACTACTGCAGGACTTTTTAACCTATTATCTTCAGAACCAAAGACCCGTTCTTTGCACCTAGAAATAAATCTTAAACAAAAAGAAATTACATTAACTATTTTAGATAAAGAAGAACAATTCTGAAATAAATTGTCCAGAGTGTCATTAGTCAAATAAGCTGTTGTACAAAAAATTGATTTTGTCCTTTGTTCAGTTAAGACAGTTGCATCACTGTTAGTATCATTACTGACAGAACATTGTAGAGGCCACTTTGAACTGTCGAATGCTAAGAATGATGGCCCATGCCACCATAGGGATATGTTCGGTAGAACTTTAGGATCGATTCCTCTAGAAGGAAGATCGGCAGGATTCTGTTTCGACGAAATATAGCTCCACTGTTGATAGGGAATAGCATCTAATATTTCTGAAGTCCTGTTTGCCACAAAAAGCTTCCATTTTCGAGGATGAGCAGCTAACCAACAGAGAACAACCTTAGAGTCAGTCCAAGCGTGAAAGGAAATTTCAGTGGTGGAGAAGGCTTTACGGACAGCTTTGATTAATCTGGCAAGGAGCAATGCACCTAGGAGTTCCAGTCTAGGTATGGACACTTGTTTAATGGGAGCAACTTTGGTTTTAGCAACCACCAAATTGACTTCATTTCTGTCGTGAGATGTTGGTTGAACACAGTAGATAACAGCAGCGTAAGCAGATTCTGACGCGTCACAAAAACCATGCAGATAGATGTGGTTAGACGTAGTTTGAAGCCACCTCGAAATTTTAACATTTTTGAGAGCCTTAAGATCTTCTTGAAGTCGCTGCAACTTCTCTTCCCATTCTTTAGGCAGTGGGGCATCCCAGTCAAGTTTTAAAAACCACAATTGCTGATAAAACATTTTCAACTTGACTGTACATGGTGATAGCAAGCCAAGAGGATCAAAGATTTTAGAAGATTGAGAAATGAACCTTTTTTTAGTAATTTCAGTCCCAAAATCCATAGAAATGTTAAATAAAAATACGTCTTCTGTAGAGTTCCAAAACAGCCCTAAAGTCTTGGCACATTCATCTGAGTGAACTTCCAGGTCATCTTCTTCATGATTATCAATGGATAAATTTTCGAGAAGCTTTGAGCAGTTTGATCTCCATTTCCTTAAATTAAATCCACGTTTCTGTAATAGCTGTGAAAGCTTAGAACATAGGTCAACTGCTTCCTCTAAACTGTTTGCTCCAGATAAACAATCATCTACATAAAAATCATTTTTAAGAACGGAGGATACATGAGGATGATCCTGTTCTGCATCCAAAGCAATTTACCACAAACAGCGTGTTGCTAAAAATGGTGCAGATGCAGTGCCATATGTAACTGTACATAATTTATATGTCTGCATTTTTGAATTAACAGATTCTCTCCAAACAATTCTTTGTAAATGTTGATCCTCAGTATCTACTAAAATCTGGCGGTACATTTTTTCTATGTCAGCAGAAAGAGCTATTTTATGTATACGAAAGTTGAGCAATATTGAAAATATATCTCGTTGTAGTGTTGCACCTACCCCTTAAACAGAGTTCAAAGAAACTGAATTTTTAGATTTACATGAAGCGTCAAATACTACACGAAGTTTAGTGGTAGACCTAGTCGGTTTAACAACAGCATGATGCGGTAGATAATATACTTGCTTATTTTCTTCATTCTCAACAACTGGAACCATATGATTTAAAGTTTCGTATTCTTGCATGAACTCTTTGTATTGCCTACCAAGTTCTTTATCTAAATCAAATTTTCTTTCCATGGATAGAAGACGAGAAATAGCCAAAGGTTTGGAGTCGCCTAACTCTTCAGCATTACTGAAAATGGGCAGTCGGACAACAAATCTGCCATTTCCGTTTACTCGATAATTTTCTTTAAAATGCTTCTCACAAAACTCTTCTTCAATCGTTGATTTCTGATTTTGGAACGTTAATTCTTCCAACTCCCAAAAACGCTTAAGTGTTGCATCGACGTTATCCTCAATATGTAAACTAATGCGATTAACACTAATGGGATGCGGAGTATTGCCTTCTGTTTTAATTCTGCCTGATACAACCCAACCAAAAATAGTATTTTGCGCAATTACATTTTTATAGCCAACAATCTGCCCTGGCTGAAGCAGAGAAAAGAAATAGTCAGCTCCAATTATCATGTCTATTTGTTTGGGCGTACTGAAATTCGGATCTGCAAGATTAATTGAATTCAAATAATCAAGGTCCTTGCTATCAATCTTTACTGAAGGCAAATGCGAAGTTAATTTTTTAAGAATATATGCTTGTATTAAAACACCATTTTTTTTCAACTCAGATTTCGGAAACAATTTTACATTTACATAACCACGAGTCAAAGCTGCTTCAGAATCATCAAGTCCCTTTACGCAAATACGGGCATTTTGTCTGCGTATATTTAATTGTCGAATAAATGATTCACTGATGAAAGAAGCTTCACTTCCACTGTCAAAAAGAATGATACATTCATGACCTTGACCAGCAGAGTCGTAAATTATTACTGCCGCCGTTGGTAAAAATGAAGTACTCTGACCCTGAATAGAAAAACTCGAAATATTATTTTGTTCGTCTGAATTAGAAATTTGTTCATCAGATGGAGATGAATTTGACACAACTACGTTATTACTTTTAATATCTTCATGCAGTAAAGTATGGTGTTTTGCTTTGCAAATAGAACACACATTCTGCGATGAACAAAATTTTAATTGATGATTTCCGAAACAATTGAAGCATAATAAATTCTTGCGAATGATATTTTTCCTAGTCATAATATCTGCACCTTTAAATTTATAACACTTTGATAAAAAATGAGAACCATTGCAATGCTGACATTTTAGAACAGAATTTTTATTATTATGTGAAACATTCTTCGAAACAGAGCACTGATTTTTATGCGATACCCGCTTTTCAGTATTATGAGTGTTTAACATTTCAAGTGAAACACATCTTGAGTTTAAGAATTCCAAAAAACATTCTAAGGTAGGAAATTCTTCTTCGCCATTTTTTTGTGACCATAAATGGCGCGTTTCCGGATCGACTTTTTCTAACAAAAAATAAATTAGCCAAACATCTCTAGACGAAGCCTTTTCGCCAAGAGATTTTAATCCACGGATAACTTCATCAGATGTATCAGATAGTTTTCTTAGATTAACAGAATCAGCGCTAGTAATTTTGGGTTGCTCAAGAAATGTTCTGACAAGCGACATTACAATTTGATTTTTTCTATCATAACGATTCATCAATTTGTCCCAAGCCTCATCGTATGTAGTTTCGGAAATCGGAATGTGCTTAATAATAGCAGCTGGTTCGTCTTTTAAAAAGTCCTATCAAATATTGGAATTTCTGAATTTTCGCTAATGACTGATTGGTATGAACTGTCGCCATGTACAGATATTTAAAATTAAGCCAATCGGTATATTTACCATTGAAACTCGGAATGTTTAAACGCGGAAGTTTAAAGCTAGCCTCAACTGCAGTGGGATTTGAAATCAAAACATTTCTGGCCGTTACGGATTCAATGGCGGATTGATACATTACTTTCGTTTCAAAATATTTAGCTTCGAATTCAGCAATTTCAGAAGCTTCTTCGGGTAAAGCAGCATCATATTGATCAAATTCTTTAAATATTTGTTCAATTCTTTCTAATCGTGCTTTTAATTCCGTTAAACTTAACTGATTACTGAAACTATTGTGAAGCCGCGTTAGGGTAGATTTCGTTCGTCCTCTTAATCTTTTAAGATCAGATTCACTTAATTCTGTCATTATTACCATGAATAATAATTAATAAGCACAAATAACTTCAACAAGATACTTAAGCAGCAAAAAATATTTCCGCTTATCTTTCTGACGTCACGCAGACGATTCGCAGTACCAGTACTTAAAAGTTCGTTAAACACAGTTCTAAAGCATATAATAATAACACATTAAATAGCATTAAATGCCTCACCTGGGGAACCAAGTAGTTGCCTTGAACTAAAAAGCATCAGCTTTGTATAATAAACTTTATTGTTATTCTAAAACATAAAATTCTTTAAGAGAAATATTGCCTGCAGCGCAGTGCGGCTAAGAACGCTATTCTACTGAAACATAAACATGAACAACTGTTGCCACTCACACAAACTTAATAGTAAAATAAAGCACGTTGCCAGTAACAAGATTATTGCAAAAATCATAACATAAAATTAAGCAGTGAGGAAATAAAATATACAAAAAAAAATAATAAATAAATAAATAAAAAATAAAAAATAAAAAAAGAAATGCAAATATTAAATATGCATCCAACAACTTAAATTAGGAAATTTTAATCCTGAAAAATTCTTTCCTTTTTTGAATATTCTTCATTTTCCGTTCAGACTTTCTGACCTATCGTACGAAATTTCTCAATGCAGCCATGAAATCATTTCTCGAAAAGTAACACTTCTTAAGCGCAAGGAATTTATCACAAAATCATACTCCTTTTTACAAAACAATTGAATGTATTGCTGCCTTTTGATATTGAAACTAAACCTTATTTCAAGACATTACAATTAAAAAGTCGTCCACTCTACTCTCCCTTTTAATGCATAAGACCAGTTTATTAAAAGCGTAGGAATTTGTCTCTTATGCACCTCGTGTCTGAGACTGACAAGATACTGAAAGTGATTAATTTCACCGAACCCGATACCATCGAATTGCTAAGAAGAAAAATTATCTCATTTTATTTTCTGCAGTTTAAGTTATGAAGCCTCTAACTGGAAAAATCAATAAATCTGAGTTTCTTTCTATCAATCTTGTCTCTTCTACTTGCCAGATGTATTAAAAGGCGAATATTTTCAATGAATAAGAGTTCTTTATTTTCGTCTCTCGAAATTATTGAATGTGTCTAGTTATATGCGAATGAAATCAAAGCTCATATGTAATAATTTCTGTTTTTTAGATGTCAGAAATGAGGAAAAAGGAGAGAGTTGCATATCTCCCATTCTAGCAGTCCGATTGACTTAATTTTAACTTGAGTTTTTCATGTATCAAAGATATGTGTTAGATTATATATAGTATCTCTCTAATATGTGCATTTTGATACAAAATTTATGTTTTCTGAAATTACATGCTGATTTGTTTCTCATAGTTCAACTCCAGGTCTCTTATAATGCGTGTATACAAAGTTTTGTAAAAATCAAACACGGCATTTCTGAGGGATTTCTTTTCAAATTTTGCATGAATTTTCAATTTGGCGCCAAAACGGTTTTACTTAATGAACTTAAAAACTTCCATTAAATATAAGGATTCTTCCTCGTCCCATTTTTTCCATGAATAACTGTATGAGAAAATCTTTTGGAGCTTTCGAACTGGTATCTTCTGCATTGTATATTTCTAATTCTAATATAAAAAAAAATTGACTTTTGAAAAAAAATAAATGTTAAATTAAAAAAAAAACATGCATTTCTTTAAGCCGCATATTTTAAGGCAGAATTTAAAGACATTAGGATTTTTTGGAAGAAAGAGAAATGAAAAATTAGCAATCTGCGCGTGCAGAACCACTACACCACCAAGGCACGCTAGGAATGCGGGAGAAATAACTTTATAAGATATAAAATAAATTATTTCAGAATTTTTGCAAAAACAAATTTCTTTAAAATTTCATTCCTTTGCGAATAAAATTTGTTACTTTGGATCGTCTGCCATGCCAAAGATTTAGAATCTGAATTTAATAAATGATTAAACATGTTACCACGTGTGAAAATATATCAGTATACATTTAAAAAGATCAGTTTGCACGAAAGGTAGATTTTAAACATATATAATTAGCTATCCTAGCTACTTCTTTTAAGCTATGACAGACGTTTTGGTGAACTAAAAATTGTAATATAACCTTTACTTATGTATTATTTAAAACAATATAAAACCGACAATAAATATACAGAGGGTGTTTACATATCTTTGTAACGATTATGATTTTCTCCATGCATTTTAATAGTAATTTTAAAATACAAACGTAAGAGACATCAAATTGGAATAAGGTTTACTTATCGTATGCAGCATTAAAAATATTCTTTTCTTTAAAATGTCGCTGAAAAATAAACAAGGGATCAAAGACTATTTTTGCGCTGTCCTAAGAGAAATATTCTTATTCAGTTATTAAAAAATCTGATGTATACTCCACATGACTTCCTTGTACGGAATATTAAATTATACGCATTTCTTCTTGCATTTCATTTAAACTTATTGGATTGAATTAAATCTACTTCGCCGACAGCGCATAAACCACAATAGAATAAATATATATATTCACTCTAGTATTCACTCTAGTATTTGTTTACCATAGCGACACTCTGGCGCTAGATTCACTTAACAGTATTATATTTCGTTCATATTATAACTCATAATGCACAAAATTTATATCATTTAAAGAATAGAATTTTCTAATCGTTGCCACATGTTCTATTCAAATACTATAATAAAGCTAGAACGATGCATAAAAGAAATTAAGCAAACAAAACAAAAAAGAAACAGTTTTTCACAGACGATTGAGTATTCCTCATTCAATTAATTCCGTTGTCACTTCGCGAGAATGCAAAAATACATAAAAACTCAAAATATCTATATTAAAAATTACGAAGTAAATCTTATTTGCTCTTAAAGTAACACTTATTTGCTCGAAAAAATTCCAGAAAGGATTAAGCATGATTTAATTCGCACTAATAAATGAAGGCGTTATCTTTGCTGTTGCGAAGCTAAGTTTCTCTAGATTGGCAACAGATCCACTATCCTGCTGTTTCAAATGTAAACAAGCAATGGCCGACATCAAGAAAATTATTAGGCTTAGCGGCAATTAAATAACTTTAAAATTGTTGATAATTCTAAAATTATTGCATAGAGATTTACTAAAGGCATAAAAACCTTAACCGGAAGATAAGAACAACATAATTCAATCATTTTTAAAGCAAAAAATGTACAATTTACAAACATATAAGAGTAAAGAAACTGAGATCACTGAGCCGAGTAACAGAGTGGATATATATATATAAATATATTTATATACGTTTGGTGCGGCCGATTGCAACTAAAATACGAGGTGCGCATTTACATGTTATAAAAGTCATATGTACAAAATTTCAACGTTCTGAGGCAACTCGTTTTTGAGTTATGCGAAATACGTACATACGTTCGTAAAGACGCCACGAAACATTCTCTTCAGAATTGATTTTAAAGCAAATTTATAATTTTGGGGGTGGAAAAGAGTCTTTTATTCTGTGCTTACGCAAAAACATCGCTAAATTTCATTCAATAGCGGTCAAAATAGATATTTTCGTTGAAATATGCTGCCTGAAACTTTTCGCGATTACAATACTTCCTTTTTACTTCGTACAAGGAAGTAAAAATCGATTTACTACCGAAAAAAAGGTGGAAAAGACTTAATATGTCTGTTTAGAGGAAACAAGTAAAGTTTTTCTAAAGGTTTTATGTTTATTACCGGATTCTCTTATAACGGAAAACCTAAAATAAAGAAAGTAAAAAAATGTAAAAAAAATAATTCGGATTAATATCAGAAATATGTTTTAACACCTATTTTTAAAGAGAAATCCTGTCTCTTTATCCAAACAATCTTCACTGTGTTGCGTTTCATTAGAATAAGGCTCCAAGCCATACCTCTAAATCTACTGCGCTATTTTCTTGATAAAATAAGAAATGAAAGCGGAATTGAAGCTATCCCTTTTACCTTTAAATGCATCTTAACCAGGTCCCCTAATGTGTTTCCTATGGATTACTGTGCATTTGGAATTTTAAAACCAGTTCTTTATAAGTGGCATCCCAAAATACTGAATGGACTCAGGACGATTCTGAAGGAGGAATAGAGTAAAATCAAGTTTGATGTTTTAAGAAAATGACTTTAATTTTAGTAATCAAGATGTAATATGATAGTTCAATAAAAGGGCTATCAGCTTGAAGATATTATAAAATAAAATTCTAAGGTTTGTTTATATATAAATTTTTGCAAAATCGTTACAAAAAATGTGTGAAAAGCCTCTTGCATGTATTATATCTCACGACGATTATCCCCATAACACAGCCGTCTCTGAAAACAACGATTATTTCTCAGGAAATAATTAAAAGTAAATAATCTGAAAATTTCGGTTTAACAATTCGAAAAAGTCTTCTTTCCTCATTCCAGTCACGGAATTTGCACTTTTCCTGCTTTAAAAGAAAAAAAAAAATTTCTGCGATTGTGTCCGAACTAAAACATGTTACAAGAGGATAATTTGTCACCACCAGAGTTTGGCGGCTGTGTCCCGTCTTCTCCAGTTGCCATTTAAGAGGGGGGAGAAAATAAAATTTTACTCTTTCCTTGTTGCGTAGCTTCATGCTTTAAGTGAGAAACACGTTCGGCTATCACCGAAATGTCCTAATTTCGAATCCCACCGTGATCATTCAACGACTTTTGTCAGCTTCCCAGCTTCAAAACATATCTAAAAGACTGTACAGAGTTGTTTGATTAAAAATATTTACAATTTTAAATGTCAAAAGCAATTTCATTTTGAAAGTGAAATTACTTTTAAAAGTTCCTAAATTAAATTTAAAATTTTCTAAATCTGTTTCTGCATTTCTTTTCTGAACGTGTCAGAATATAAACATAAGAACATCAAAATATTAGAAAAGTGTCTATTACCATTTAAACAAAGTTAAATGAAAAAGTACGTAGGAAGATTACAAAATATATGTTGCCTATTTTATCGCTACCTTTTAATTTAAATTTACAAACACTGGTATACAAAAGTATTACTTTTGAAATTCCTTCAATTTATACAAAAGGATTTTTACGTAAGGTATCAGGAATAATACTTATCGTAACAAATTTCATTTCTCTCACCATCAAAATATTCTTGTTGCATGTTTGGCATCATTTGGCACACTACTTTGGAACAAAGGCACGCTTAGTGTAACTGTGGAATGAATTGAAACAGGACACAATTTGGAACCTCGTATATGCTCAATGATCGTCCGAAGCTGGCCAAGTATTCATGCTGAAAATGCCCAACAGGATGCTAGAACGTCCATTTAGTTGGTATTTATCCTGTAATAAATTATCTTTTTGCTTTGCTTTTGCACAGACTGTGTATTTCTGTCCCCCTGAGTTGATCTGGGGGTTTACGCCTCCTTGGATCTCCTTTAGGGACCGAGTCATTATAACTGTGTAAGGCAACTTAAATGTTAACCAGGTCTGGGAGCGAGTTATCCGTAGCGTAGTATTTAGCTCTTAATTGAATGCGGCGAGCTGTATGGAAATCAGTGAATAATGGAATTTAAAGTTAAGTAACAGACTGAGTTAACGTGCCTAAGAAATGCGACACAGAAGAAAGCAAAGAAAAAAACCCGATATTTAGGTAGTTTAAAACACTTTGACGCAGATGGGAAAAATGCGCAATTTCTTCACCGGGATTCGAACCTGGACCTTTCGAATAGGCGCTACCTTTCACCACGAAGACATGCTGAAGAAAGGAAAAATTATCTTATAAACTTTTGATAACATATTTGATATTTTGGTATATTTTATTTCTTTCTTGCAGATACAGCATTTAAAAAAGTAAAGCGGAAAGGAGAGCGATTAATTTTAAAATGCTAGCCACATGGGTTCTGGGTGTGCCTTGAAGTTTTCCTTATTTTTAGTAAAAATATTAAGCATAGTTATCTTTAAAATAGAATAATTAAATTTTTCTCACATCAATAGCTGTGCATACTTCAAAAGTATTTTCAAAAGTTGAAATTTTACTAACGAGTTCTTAAGAACCATTCATGCCATTTGAGCGTGAACTGTCACTCCAGCAATGAAAGGTAAATTTGGAATGAAACATTAAGCACTGTATCGTAAAACTGCCGAGTTGAATATTAACAACTAAGAAATTGGAAAAATTGGAAATAGGTTGTAATAAGTAAAGTGGTTCTCTGGCATTTACATATTTAAAAAGCTGAAATTCATTAAAACATTCAATTTCAGAAAGCGTATTCTTTCACGCTGCAAATCATTTTGGACCTTTTGAAAATTCACAACTGTTTTTAACTAGATATTTTACTCTACGTTAACTTTTTAGGAAGTAATATTCGACTATTTAAAATTTGAGCATATGCCCTGAAGCATATTTCAAATACGTTAAAAAATCTGAAAGCTTTCAGATTTTATATTACGTCCAAAGGGGAGTTTTATTAGCATTTTGTGCGATAACTTTATTTATTACTTACCAAGTTCTTCGCACTTAAAACCACATAAAATTCAATTCAACAGCAATATCACGAAATATTTGAGCATACATAGAAAAATATAACATATCTTTAGAATTTCCAACAGACAGCCTCACGCTTGTGATTTTTTTGCGGGGGCTGCAGTGGTGTCATTGCTCGCTTTGAAATTGTTGAGTTTGTTAATCAAAAATTCGTTAAAGTTTTACAAAATTAAAACAAGTAATAAAACAAATTAAAAATTCGGGCTACCAAGTACCGTTGTTTTTACACAATGCGAGAGGCATACCTACATTCATACACATTCGCCTTTATTTAACTTCTTTTAAAATAATACAGGACGATAATATTTAGTGGAACAATTTGAAAAGTGATTCAGCCTTTTACAGTAATTCAACGCAAAATCCCGTTTCGAGATAATCTGAGATCATCTCGAAACGGGACTTTGCGTTCCATATTTAATCCACAGCAGTACATATATATTTTTTATACATCATGGGAACCTTTTTCTGTACCAAAACTTTGTTGAAAAGTGTATGACACATTTGACAACGGTAGAGAGACAAAAACTCTTCTTCAGTATCTTCAGTTACAATTTTCATGGAGAAATTTCCTTGCAGTAGGATTTACAAATTTCATCACACAAGAAACAGTTCAGTGATTTCTTTATGTTTCACAGAAATGTGATCGTAAGTTTTCAAATTCAAAAGCTGACTTCTCACAAAATATTCGCTGTCTAAATTGTCACATTAAATATTCATCATCTTCTTTAACAAACATAAGCAGTATTATTCTGGGCCTTTGGAAAATGAAACATAAAATTCATGTTTATTTACGTTAAAAAAAAAAAAAAAAAAAAAAAAAAAAAACGTTTCATTGTACATGTACATTGTGTATCTTTGGTTGAGAATTTTACATTTCGTATTTTTAACGAAATATAAATTAACATTCATTTTTTGCGATTTTAACTTGCGGTCATGTTTAATCAGCTAATCATCAGAGTGAAAGAGGAGGATCACGGTTCATAATGATTTTCAACACCATATTTCATATTTAAATTAAGATACAGGCAATTTAATAATATCGTGTTAAACAAACAGAATTATCTTGGTAAGTTACGAAACGGCATTTATTCCAATGGAATTTCGTTGAAAGGCATTTTGAACCTTCGCTTCCTCTCCCTTTCTCACCCAGACGCCGTGCACAGGTGTTGTCAAGATCCATTTTGCCGTGCAATTTGGATCCTTATACAACAATGACGACAAGCAAACTGATCCGTCAATGTCGTTTTCAGGTGATCGCCTGAAAAGCTTCCTAGGCTCTTATCGTGTTTTCGCATCTCGCAGAGAAGCACAATACCGCCTCATTTTCACTTCCATTTGGCAGTCTCTGATGCTGGCGGGATATTTTCTAATACTTTGCCAGAATTTGCTTTCCATTACCGCTCTGGATTTTGCATAATGGTCACTGGAACGCTGTATAACGATCGTTAAATTTAACACTATTAAAAAATCGGTACATTGATTCTCCTTATTTTTTTCTATTTTTGTGTGTTTTGTATATTTAAAAATTGAATTCTGTATGTATGAAATATGGAATATGTAACAAACTAACAGATTAAACTTCTTTTTAATTTGGTTTTATATTAATTCTAGAATGATTTAGATAATATCTCGATCTATATAAACTTTCTTTCATAAACGAAATTAGCAATATTATTATATATGAACTTTAACTCAAAGCATTGCATAGTACGAGCGTAGCATAACACATATCTATCTGTTTTTATCTGTCTTAGCATTTTATGTTTGTTTACATGCTTTTGATTTTAAACTTACCCCTTGTTTTAAGCTTATCTGCTTTAGATAAAATGTATATAGAGAATTTTTATATCGTGTATGTGGTAATAATTCCATACTCCTGTGTCCTCATAGTTATTCTTCACTCAAAAATTTTCATTGTTAGCTGTGAGCAGTCGTAGGGAATGAGAAAAAGGAATATATAATATATGCTATAAATTATAATTAACTAAAAGAGAATAAAGGCAGAAGAAGTCCCACCAGCGGCCGAGCGGTAAAGACGCTGAACACTGGTAGTTCGGTCCGAGGTTCGAATTCTGCGAACGGGCTGACTGCATGAGCGTTTTTGTGGTTTTCCTTATGTGTAACGTATATACGAGCCAATTTCCCTTAGAAAGTCCTCAACGAAGGCATCCCTTCCTTTAGGCAGATAGCCCTCGTTTGCTTTGCCCTAATTGAACAATCCAATCCAATTCAATCCGAATAAAGGCAGAAAACAAAAAAAAAAAAAAAAAAAAAAAAAATTGCCAAATATTGCAGTATGTAGAAGGAGACTCTCTTGAGACGTGGAAACTGAAGTAGGTCCATAATGTTAATAAAAGTTATAAGTATTCATTGAATACTCTACTCTAAATTAGACTAATGTAAACATTTTAACAATAATGTGTAATTCAACTGTGTAATAAGGGGATATATATAGACATAATCTAAATATCAATTAAAAAATAAAGAATGCTCTTCACTTTTGTGTTAACCTTTCATTTATCGTGATCCCTGCACACTTGCACATATAACGATGGACATATCTGAACCCGAACCCGTATCCTGATCTGACGCTGATTCGTCTCTGAGTAACCTACACTTCCCGGAATTTTGTATACACGGAAGCCAAATTCAATGTATAAAGATAATGTTAAATAAAGTTTTGTTTTAAAAATTTAATAAAATTAAATTTAATTAAAAGTTAAATTAAATTTTTAACATTGAACGAAGTAAACTAATTTCAATGCATCGAAAGATTTGAAGAACGATGAAATTCAAGTTTCTGTGCTTAAAATTTAAAAAAAAAAAATGCATTTCTTACGTCTATCTATTTTAGGTACATATAGTCAGGAATAAACTGATAATTCTTCCCGAAGTACAGAAACCATTTTCCGTGTGCTATAGTTCTTGCAATATTATTACTACTAAAAACTCCCTTCAATGAAAATTCAAATTTCGTGATACACTGTAAAAAAAAAAGTTCGCTCTTTACAGGCAAAAGTTTTGTAAAGTTACAGAAATCAAAAAGTTACACAAGAATTTCCTGTAATGGTAACAGGTTGAAAGCAAACTGTGGCGGGAACAGCTGATTTGCCTGTAGCATTACAGATAATGTTTCAGAAGCCGCGCGGAAGAATTACGTGACTAACTGAAAATTAGCCAATCAGGAGAAAAGTGTTTGAAAGCTAGTTGCAGAAAAAACATGGCTGAATGATTGTTGGTTGTATAGCGCAGGTAAGTAAGAAAATGTTTACAATTACTGTTTGAAATATTTTTTGTTCATTTTATGCAGATTATTCTCATGCACTTTGCACTGTTACATGTAGTGAGTAAGTATTTAAACGTTTAAGCTTTGCGATTGATTAATATCAGTGTTCGTAATGTCTAATGAGTTGAAAGAGTGCAAAATATATTTTTCAAATGAAATGAATAAAATGAAAGAGTGTAAAATATATTTTGCACTCTTTCATTTTACAGGACATACGAATAAACATCTCTGATGTACTGCATATTACCCAATTCAAAATAAAATCCAAGAATGCTCTTCTCTCACAAGTGACGTGAATAAAATCGATTGATAGGTCTCTGCCTTTAAAAAAAAATATACCTCTAGAGCATTATTTGCAGGCGGCTGCAGAAGTTTAGTTATAGAAAACGGATATTAAATAAAGAACAGGAAACATAATTCATGGCATGATTTTTTTTAAAGTATTCGTCTTGTAATACATATTGCGAGCAATTTTTCATCCCCTCTTACATTATGGAAGTAAATGGAATGCTAAGCTGAATACCAGCATGAAAAGCGCGCGATCTATCAAATTCGTATATTGTAAAAATATATATAAAAATAGGGTTTAGGAAAGATATTTTTATTGCTTTCTCTAACAGATGAAGAAATATCACCTTCCTAGTTTTATACAATACAGCAAAGAGAGTAGATGAACGATATAATAAAAAAGCGAGTTTATTCATTGTAGATTTGTCCAGTCCTACAGTGCAAAGTTTTACATACTTAAGAATTGAAATTTTCATAGCGTGGTAAACGCAGTATTATCTCATATTATCTCAGACATCTGAACTGTGCTTAATATTTTAATGTAAGCTTAACATCAAAACCGAGCATTGAAAACTTCTCTGTTTTAACATTATTCCTTATATTTAAGAAGACACCGATAAAATAATGTGGTAGGTATGCAGATTTAATATTCTAAATGCCAGAACTCGAGAGTAATTCAGATTAATTTGCAATATTTTAATGCAGCAGTTTGTAACATTCCTCTATGTAAATTTAACCATTTATTAGGATTTAGATCTTTACTGTCTCAAGAATACAAATTACTTAAGAGTACATAAGGTAAGATGTGGGGATTGTAAGACACAGCGCGTTTCTACCTTTTGGGGCCAGGTTACTAGGTTTCTGCTAGCTCAAATAAGAATGTATTCTTCGCCCTTTGCTTTATACTAGCTGACATTTAAATTGTTATACCGGTTAAAGCTGAGGTAATTTAGCTTTAAATCAAAAGTATAGCCCTTGGCTACTAATTTTTTAATTTGAATTCATCATTACTTTAAGTTATATCACCACAAGTGGTTGGCTGATCTGTAAGCAAGAATCGGGAATTTATGTTCTAGTTCTTACTTAATAAAACTTGAATTTCTCAAGAAAGACTTAACTGTCTCCGAAAGGTTTGTTTTAAAACCTTCTTGAGACTCTGTGGTTCTTTTCAAACAAATGATAACTCGCTCCATGTCATTTAGGAGTCTGGACTTAGTTTATGTTAGCAAAGAAGACTAAACTTTTAAGTTATTTAAATTTTTATAAAAATGGCTAAAACTAATTTGGATATTGTTTATGTATAAGAACCTTATGTTTTAAACAGCAAAGTGTGTTTGATCTCATTAAATTTTTCGGACTTATTCAAATCAAGAAGATATACTTTTTGTTTTTAATAATTGATCCTCTATCTTGGAATTTACAGTTTGCCTTCTAAAAGTTATTTTGATTATGGTTCCCCTATGTACTTTTCTTCCTATTATCCACCATCTAGAGACACGGAATCTATCCTTAAAGAGCTGAAAGAAATATAAAAAAAAATGTATTCTAACCACACAAACATTATTATTGAAGATTATAATTCCGAAATCTCTTTTAGGGATCAAAATCATCCGAATGCAAGAGAAAAACCCAGACAGGATATTCTGTGTATAACCCGTTTAGCAACCCAACTTTTGAACACACTAGGAGTAAGACTTGGATTGACATTACTTTGATATGTACGTATGGCACTGATGTAATAATGTGACATGTTGTGAATAAAACACCAATGACTAATCATAAGTATCTAAAGGTGTGACTGAATTTATATGAATAAAATGAGTATAAAAATTAACGTAAAATTACACTGGATACTTTATTATGACTATGACATTCCTGGTAATGAATAGCTCTTTTGTAAATCTGAAACTCTTGAAATATTTCGTTTTTATTATTAGTTATTTTGATTATGGTTCCCCTATGTACTTTTCTTCCTATTATCCACCATCTAGAGACACGGAATCTATCCTTAAAGAGCTGAAAGAAATATAAAAAAAAATGTATTCTAACCACACAAACATTATTATTGAAGATTATAATTCCGAAATCTCTTTTAGGGATCAAAATCATCCGAATGCAAGAGAAAAACCCAGACAGGATATTCTGTGTATAACCCGTTTAGCAACCCAACTTTTGAACACACTAGGAGTAAGACTTGGATTGACATTACTTTGATATCTACGTATGGCACTGATGTAATAATGTGACATGTTGTGAATAAAACACCAATGACTAATCATAAGTTTTTAAAAGTGTGACTGAATTTATATGAATAAAATGAGTATAAAAATTAACGTAAAATTACACTGGATACTTTATTATGACTATGACATTCCTGGTAATGAATAGCTCTTTTGTAAATCTGAAACTCTTGAAATATTTCGTTTTTATTACTCTCTTTTCAGAGAGAATTGTCAGGTAAATATATAACAAATTATCACAATTTTAGAATCTCGTTTATAGTTAGACTTTTATTTGACTCAGCTCATAACGAGAGACATCGGAAGTTCCCACAATGGCTGGTGGTTTAGAATTATGAGTTTATTAAGCTCTTTATTTATTTCTTAAATCCTTTAAACATTTAGACAAATGGCTTTCACGTGCTTTACCATGCCCAATCAAATGATTTTGATTTTTAAATATTTTTCCAAACGAAGTTAAAATGCACAAAGAAAAATATGTACTAAATTCTTTTCAGAAGAAAATCCTCAATTATTTCAATACTTTCCAGTAATAATGGATGCTTACGATGAATTTTTTTATCTTGTTTGAGCTGAGCCGAAAATAATTAAAGCACAAATATTCAAATAAGGAGGACTGTAACTAATGGTGGAAAGCTTCTTATCCATAAATAGACAACTGAGTTCCTACATATCACCATAATACATTCAGACTATAAGGTAAAAGGAAACAGTTGGCTTTTATTAGAAATGAAAGAAAAGGAATGTCTTTTGTTTCGTACAACTCGTATAAGGATTGAATTTGCATATCCAGTGAAAATTATATATTCTCGTTTTTCTACTTTTCCGTACGACTACCGTTTTCCTGATAGTACCTATATACATACTTTGATTCTTATACGAGAAGTTCTATTGAACTACGCATAGGTTTCCTCTTATATTACATCCCAGAACCCCTTTCAATGCTATTCTGTATTCATAACTTTTCTGATGCATTGAAATTCAATTTTCTTTCTCCAACATTCTTATTTTCCATAATAAAATGTCAGAAAAATCAAACAATCTAACATTTTGAATTTATGAAACAAAGCTCTATTTTGATGGAATGTTTTTCTGTGCTGCAATTGTTCAAATTTTTGAAGCACGTATCCAAGCAAACAATATGAAATAGATACTACAACTAAAGGATAATCCATTCTAAAGTAATAAAATACACTTAAATATATTGAGCAATTTTCGTTCCTTTCGAAATATTTTCGGTTTCGTTTACTATGTCTCCTTTCAAGATGATAATGAATCATCAGAATTTTCAGATTTCAGATTTTTCGGTTGCATATGAACATTTTTAACGGTTCTTAAAAGCATAAATTTTTTATTTATATAAGCTACTTATGAAAAAATAATTTAAACTTTAACTTGCTGGCTAGTAGCGTTCAGTTGTAATAGTGTGTTACTAATCAAATTTTATTTAAATCAAAATTTTATCTATCGACCTCCGTGAACATATTCTAAAAACGCTACATGCTGATGATTAAATTAATGATTAAAATCAAATGATAAGAACTCAAATTTTAAAATCAAATGCTGTTTAAGGTTATTATTACTTTGCGAAATAATTTGCTTTTATAATTTCAGCTTTTACTGTCACTTCGTTTTTACATTTCCCTACCAGAATCAGGTTGACAGCATTTAAGGCGAGGGTTTCTGGTTTCCCTACCAGAATCAGGTTGCATTAAGGCGAGGGTTTCAGCTTGTAAGACACAGCTTGCTTCTGTCTCTCGCTGACACGTTACTAGGTTTCTATAACTTGGATAAGACTATATTTAGTCGGCTTTGCATTAAGGCTGCCGATATTTAATTTTTTTTTCCAGTCTGAAATTTTTAGCCAGCTTCGCGTTAAACAAATTGTGCAGCCTTTTAGTACTAGGCCCAGCTAAATTCTGAAATTTACTGTTATCTTAATTTTCATCTTCACAAGTAGTGGTTTGATTCTGTGAGTACGAGGAGAGCATTTACGTTCAAGTTCTGATTTAATAAAAGGTTTGTTTTAGATCCTTCCTTTAAATCCTTCGTTAACTTCAGACACAGCGATTATTCTCTCTGCACCTCTGCACAGAGTTTGGATCTGGTTTATGCTACCAAAGAAAAGCAAATTCTGTAGCTGTAATAAGATTTTTTAGTAAAAAGACTTACTTTGACTGACTAGTTGAAATTAGAACCATTATCACTTCTTACATGAATAGATATTGCTTTATAATTCACTCATTGGATAAGGACACTGGTACTTATAATTTTTCTTTGATTCAGAAGCTCGCGGGAAAAGCAGTCTTTTGGGAGAAGCTGTGTACAACCAAGCTTGGGTTGAATTTGAAACTTCACGCTTGTACTGGACACCACTGTAAGTGGTATTTATGTGATTGAGTGTTAATTCCTAAAAGACATGACTCCAAGTTGATAAAACAATCAACTTTATTAACGCACGTACGAATACAGGTAGAAGAGATGGAAACCATTGAGGTACCATCGGTCAACTGGTAACGGCTTCCCATACTAACTCATTCTTTTGAAAAGAAAAGGAAGGAAAAACATTTGCAAAGAAAGGTTGAGGAAATAACACAACTATTTCATAAAAACACAATAGCTACTACATGATACTGAAAGTGGAAGTACTCATGCAAAAAGGCAATGGTTTGTCAGCTGGTAGCGCAGGTAGCTATTACAATACAAAGTAACGTCAGGTGGTGGCTGGCACAGCTGAACATAAGACAACCACAGCTAAAAGATATCGAAAGCTTCAGTGTCTAAACAACAATACAGCTTTATTTCGTCTTCATACACTAATATGTTTGAAACACCTAAGAAAATATATATATATGCAAACTTTTTTTTTCACTCGCATACTGTCCAAAGCTGTAGTCCAACGACAGTAAAGGGGTATTTAAATGACAAAGAATGCAGAAAACTAAAAGATGCAAAGACGTTTTAAACACTTAAATGCTAAAGAAATCTATGTGCGCTAGCATCTAGAAATCAGTGATAAGCAACATTTTAGTTTGAAAAATAACCTATACATAAGCAAAGGTAAATAAGACAAGCTGTTTATATCTCGATTCAAAGCAAGATAATAATCAACTAGCATCGACTGCGTTTATTTGTTACCGATATTCTTTGGTATATTCGGTATTCTTCGTATAAAAAAGGACGACATCCTATGGTTTGTCTGAGATAATCTGAAACCCAGCCCAAAGTCTGAAGATCACTCTTTAAGCGATTCCAAACTCCATTACTGATTTGATTATTATGAGATTTCCCTTTAAGTTTTCTATAATAATTCAGTGTGTAAAATCATGAAGATGATAACTTTTGAGGATGTGGCGAAATTTTCTTGATTGTAGATTTCTTTATCATGCTCGGAAATTTTAACAAAAGCAGTTTTCTCGGTAATGCTGATCTCCCTTTCATTTTGTCAAGGTACCATGTGACCCCTACGCACAGTGATAAGAAATTTATACATTTTTCTTCATTTTACTCCGGCTTTTTAAATTCTGAAATATTATTTTTTATTTAGTTGTGAAGCGATAAATTTACATACTAATTTGTTCATAATTAAATTTTGTATAGGTATGCATATTTTATGAACACATCACCAAATTTCAGAATAAAGATTTGATGTTTCATAATATAAAATTGCAATTACATTATAAAGTTTTTCATGGAGCATTGATTCAAGGATCGCGATCCGTTCATTAAGAACATTTTAGGTGAAAATGGCTAGCGGAATACAATCCTTTCTCAAAGACAGAGTCTGAAATGTTTAACGGGAATCCTATCTGGAAATTCGCTAGTTAGTATATCCTCTGGAAATCATTGCTTTACATGCGGTCCTCAACCTCAGTCTTACGAAATGGTGTTTTGTTGTCATTCGATAAAAGGAAGATCGCTAATTCATCTATATCAGAGATTCCCAACCTTTTTAAAATAATGATTTTTGGTCATCGACTTCCTTACAATTTTCTCTATAATATAAAGCATATGAAATAATCATAATACAAATATTTGCACATTAATAACTTAAAAATAGCGATTAAAGCAAGGATGTAAACTTTAGCTTTGAAAAAAGAACGATTTATTAGATTTATGTTTCATTATCTTTTGGACTGCTATGATCTTCGATTTTCAAATATAAAAAAAATTTAAAGTATTAAATCGCAGATTCTAATTACCCCAAAGTTCGATTTTAATTAATGTGATGGCTGTGGTTGATGTATTGATGCAATTCTTTTAATTCTGAGCAAAAAACTATTTATCTGTGCACAAAACTGTTATCTATAATTCTTAAATCAACTCGTTTAGAAGTATCTAACCTGTTTCCTGTAGTAAGTTATTGGACTTGACTTAAAAAGCCAGTTTCTATATAAAAACAGCTAGAAGTCATTGTTGGTTCAGCAAATAACTATAATTTTGGGATACTTCTTCAGTTGACTTTTGACTTTTTCTTGCGTAAAAATATGTTTTGAATAAAATGTGACTTATTTGTATGACTAGCCACTTGCCCAGGAAGCTCTTTAAAAACGGAAAATTATATAATTATTTTAATGAATAAAATTAGTGTGACTTCAAGGAAATATTTAATCCTTCTGATTAGAGATCTAATGAGTGAAATGCATATTTATTTAAATCTATCAGAATAAAAAGTAGGAAACGTATTCTCAAGAACTGCATTCATGCTTTTAAATCGCTTGGTTTTTTAATTAATTTGAACATTGAATATCTCAAGCTAATACTGAACGGCAACGCGGTGGCAGGTGGAAGTAAAAAGTATTTTACTTCAGCGAGTGGAAACACATTGTAACATAGGGGACTTAATATATTTGAAGGCAAAACATTGTCATTTTTGTGCACATTCTGCGATTCACCATAAATAAACAGGTTTTATATATTTTAGTTTGGAACTTGGACAATTTCTTGACTGAAATATTAAATCTAAATAAATTGTTGTGTATTTACAGTTTCAATATACTTATATTTAAAGCAATAAAAGATATAAACACAGTATTTAAAAAATTAAATTCACTTATCTAGAGTTTCCTGCAAGATACCATTTGAAAGATATTCACTAGAATCTAATCTCTTATAAAAATTAACGCTAACTATAACCTTTATTCTCTGAATCAAAAATTTTAGTCACATTTTCATATTTTTAAAAAATTAATAAATACAGAAAAGTTGAAATATATGCTATAATATACTGTGTATATATCATCCTGTAATTCTGAAAGTTGAAATATATAATATACATATAGCTTCGCTGCCAGCCTTCGTCTGGCTTTTAAATGTACCTGAAAAATGGCTGAAGGAAACACCAAACGTTAAATTTAAAAACTGCGTAGAATGATACTCTGCAGAACAACTTCATAAAAAAAATTTATAACGTATAACAAAATTACAATGAAATAAGCAATATCCTTTAATAAAAATATTAATTATCCTAATAAATAAATTAATCAACTTCCCTTTGCAAAATTTTAAGAATTCAAATGGTATAAAGGAGGTTAAGAACTTTGTTTCCTAAAAAAAATCACTCAAAACTTTTCAATATCTTAAAAACAGTGAAATGAGCAATAAATAACATAAAAGAATACAAAAAAGAAAAAATTTTGAAAAGCAAAGTATAATTAATGATGTTTTATGTTATATTTTCAAGAGAAAAAAATTGCAATGAAATAAGATATATCCCTTAATATAAATATTAATTACCCTAATAAAAAATTAACCAACTTTCCGTTGAAGAAAAAAATCATGCAAAACTTTTCAATATCTTAGAAACAGCGAAATAAGCAAAAAATAACATGAAAGCAACTTAAAAAAAAATAAAATTCCGCGCAGAATTTTACTCTGCAGAACAACTTTATCAAAAAAATCAATAAAAATGTATTATATATATATATAAATGACAATGAAATATTCCAATCTTAAAAACAGTGACATAAGAAATACAATGAAAAAATTGTTGCCAAATCCATATTTCTAAAAGAATGAAACTATTCAAAATGATGCGATTTCATCAAAAATCTATCAACAACAATACGACAGGAAAATTGTTGCCAAAATCACATTTTTAAAGATGTGAGATGTGAGAAGTGTACTCGGAAGTTTCATTTAAAAATTTTTTTAAAAATACAAAATATGATCATTTTTCCAAAATTCTTTTGTAAAAGCAGTCGCAAGGATGAAAGTTTAACGTGTCCAAAAATCAAAGAAAAATAAACTGTACATTTTTAAAAATAAACTTTTTTAGAAAAAATCCCGCTAAAAAGGTGTTAAGCTCCCTCTGTTAAATAAATTCGTATTTAAACGATTTATTGAAACACGAAAATTATTTTAAGTTCGTAAAATAGCTAAGTGCCTAGGTTTCATGACGATGTAAAAATGGAGTGTGTAGAGTAAAATCTCGATTTCCTATAGTCCATTATGTCTCAAAATGACGCGATTTCGTCACAAAACATAAAATAAAAAAAATTCGAATTCGAATTTCGAAAAAGTCACTTCGAGGTGCACTGGCTCTTGTCTAGATACACCTATGTACCAAATTTCCTAGCCGTGGGTCTACTAGCTTACGCGCAGCGCGAACGAAAGACACACACACACACAGACTCTTTCTTTTATTATATTGTTGCGTGCGTACGGCTTCGTTACGAAATGAATGCACAAGTCCGATGAAAAATGAAGAAAATTTATTATTATCATAACAAATATGATTAAATGTCCTCAAATAATCGTGCAGTATCACAATATATCACAGTAGTATCTTCTAACTACTCAAATGTTCAAGAGAACTTAATTCAAGTTCTAAAATAGCTAAAGAAAGCTAATCCGCGAATTCGCTACAGTCAACAAGAACAGTTTTCTAAACAACAACAAACTAAGTAACTACCACGAACTGAGATGTTTTCCTCCTTTTATAAGATTTTAAAATCGCGTGCGAGAAATTTCTAGTACTTTCTCGAATTATTAAATGTTTAATGTATTTTCAATTTCCCGGCTTAGCTTTCTTTTAATATTCGTCACTCGCTGCACTGCGCGGGAAATAAAACCATTTAATTTATAATTGAACTAACATTAACTTTTTAAATACCAAATTCGTAACAATATGTACAGATTGTGTGTATACCATCCTATGGCATTCATTCTCATAACTGTGATTCATAGAATAAAGATCCAAAAGTAAAACATACACGTAAAATTTTATAACTCAGCACTATTACGTCTTTTAATCCTGAAAGTTGGCATAAAAATTAAAAAGTGAGAAAATCAAGGATAAAACTATCAAGGATCTCGTTTTTTTTATTCTTTGCAATGAAATGCATGTGTAAAATGCACCTGCTTTCATTACACAAGGCCATTAAAAGGTCTCTAAAAATGCTCACTTATTGCTTTTTTTTCTCCTTCTCTTATCATCTACGAGTTTCTAAAGTTAAGGATCTCGTTTTAACCTCTGCGCTCTTCAGCCTTTCGCACATTTATGATCAAAATATAAAGAAGTAATACAGAAATATCCAATCTTAAAACCAAAACATTTCATTATGTTGATTCAGCTAGCCAATTTTTATTAAAATTCACCACTGCCTCACTTACTGCTATGTCAGCTACAGTTTTAGACGAACCAGATGTTTTTGGAGAGCATTTACACACGGTTGAGTTAAACGGCTCATTTGAATTTTGATCTTTCCACCCAGACACATTTCAATAATTTAAGTTTTGAAAGCTCAGCAAAAATATGTTTAATCTTCATCATTACAGGAATTGACACAATATTTCCATTTTTTATGAAGAAATACTTCCTTGTATGCTCTACTTTCTTCTAATATGCTTTCCTTTTCTGTTTCTGGTTTGATCATCGGTGGATATATAATGTCAGTAAACAACCCATATAGCTTTACAGATGTCTTCGATAGAGCTTTTTTATCAAATAGTATTCCCATAGGATGTAGTTAATTTGCTAGTTAATCGGCCAAACTAATTTTTCCACTCATATTTTTACTATCTGGTAATTTCTTGCCAGTATTCATCTATTTTAATTTACTTAATCTTGCACACATACTCTTTTGTACGCGTTCAGCCCCTTTCCCTACAGTATTTGGTACACTATTCTGAAACCCTGAAAATACGTTTGTGGCCCCATCCCTAATGTATTTCACATTTTATTCAGTCACAGATCTTTGGAATATTCTTTCCATACCATCAAACTTCATTTTACTCGTACAGCCGGAATGGTTTTTCAAATAATGTAGTTGGTGATTTTTTTCCAATTGTCATGTGCCATTCCCCTCTTTGGACCTTTGCACTACTCAAAATTCTTAAAATAAGATGACAGGACTTCAACATCTGAACTTTTTCTGTCAAAACTCCAGCAGCACTAAAAATCCCAACAACGAGACGTACGTCCAAGCTTTTTCCAACATTGACACAAATTTCCTTATTTTCGATAGATATAAATTCTTTCTTTATAACATTCATCATTCAGTTGCGGCTTCAAAATTGACTAATTTTATTTTCTACAAAATTATGCCGTATGACTTTGGAGAAAATGTAACGGCAAATTCACTGCTGTGGAAATCTTTTTAATGCCCCATCAGACCTAAATCTACTGTAACCATAGCGTAGATTATTCTTCTCTTTACCTCATAATCATGATTACGTGTGTGAACTATAGGTGAACTTTGGAACGCTGATGTTATACTTCATAAACTACACTCAACACAAAACTAACAAATAAGTTCGTACACAATTCTTTCTTTCAAGACTGCTTCAAATTTGGAGTAAGTACGTATTAAAATTTTGATAAAACTAATAATAGTATGCCAATATTTACAAATCTGTAATCATTATTACGATTAGGAGCATTAAAACTTTCCTCCAGGCAGCTTTCTAATCGCTTTTTTTCACTAATGACGATATGTACATAAGGAACATCTGGATCCACTGTTTCACTTCGAATATGTTTATTTCTGTAAATATATATAAATTTTCAAAAAACGCTCTTATTTCTAGAATCTTATAATCGTGTTCTAGAAAATAATAGTAGGTTTCAGTATAACCAACACAGCCAAATTGTGCCTTTTGTATAAATTAAAAATGACAGAACATTCTTAGTCCACTTTTCCTGTGTAATACTATTAGATTATGATCCCAAAGTAATAAAACTGTTTATGAATATCTCTGTTAAAATTTACTGCATTAAGTTAAGTGTTTTACATTTCGTTTTTTATCATGAGCCATTACTATATTTACCATATATTAAAATGTAGACTCGAAAACTGTAAAAAAATTTTGATTTCGTAAATTTTACAGAACTAACTTTTAAATTAAAAAAATACCTCAAATACCTCAGCATGCGTGTATGAGGAATTTAAAACGTTATGCTAATTGCGAGTCATGGTATTTATAAACAAAAAGAAACGCTTTAAGTTAGTTATACATAAATAGAAAAAACAACCTTTAATGGTTAAAACTCATCCAGTTGTGATATGAGAATGCTAGAACTTTCCTAGAAACTTCTTATCTGAAACAGTTATTTTCTCTGGTGTAAAAAAAAAGTCATTATTTTCATTAAAGCCAGATATTTTAATTGCATTTATGAAATTCAGTTTAACACATATGAAATTATTGGGATTGCTTCAGATCATCTTCTTTGCGCTGCTGTCGGAGGCGTGTCTCCCACTAGTAGTCTAGCGGGTTAAGTAGCTAAACATTGGCAGTTAGATCCCACTTAAAATCCCGGAGAACAGGTTAGCCACATCAGCTTTTTTGTGGTTCACCTTTCACTAACTTAAGCCAGTTTTCCTTAGACAATCCTTCACGAAGATATTATTGTTTTTAGGTCACCTTTATGTGTTTTACGTTAATCGAATAGCCCAGCCACCTCCTGTGAGAGCTGTAGGAAATCATTTAGCTATCTCTGTTATTCTTTTTTGGACCAAACACTTCAGCATCCACGTGAAAAACCAGAACTCTTATTTTGTTCATCGTAGCAGCCATGTTTTGAGAAAACTGGAATGTGTTCGCATGAAATTTCAGTCAATGATAATTTCATGTTTATTTACGCTAATGTTTACTTTTTACTTCTTCTTTTGCTTTTTAATGTATGATAACCATATCTAATTAACTGGCTATTTTCCTTTGTAAAATATTAATATAGTTAAAATATGGCATGGTTTTCATAAGATTATCACTCACATAATACGATTTTCCATTTTGAAGTTAGACGAATATTTTAACTTCATTTTACTCAACGAAAGTCTTCTGTTTTCGTCGAAATTTCAATAATTTCGTGCAGTATGCATGCGTTTCTATTAAATCGCAATCTGTGATAATTTCATGTTTATTTGTGATTACGTTTTCAATTAAATTCTTCATTTTTTAATATTAAACTAATGTATAATTAGTCATCTATTTAAACTAGTGTCATTTATCATGGTAAAGACAAATGCAATTAAAATATGCATTTACTTAAGATTATTCCTCGCGGATAAGATATCACATTTATTGAAGAGCTAATCCAATATATTTCTCATGTTCCTTTCGTTACGATATTCCCTAGCTAATTTTACATCTATATCAGATAATTTTATTTGTGCCTGAAAAGGCTACAATTATTTGTTATGATATAGCAATCAACGAAACAACCTAATGTCGCTCTAAAGATTTCAATAGTTTGTAGAACATCGCGTGCTTTAGTGCTGTCACTATTTGGGAAGTTATAACATTACAAAGATCAAGAACAACTCATATATCAAATATATAGTGTATAAAAACAATTTACAATCAGTATAATCAATTAAAGTAAAATCGTTTAAAACTATTTCTTGAGCATAAATCAGCCTAATGTTCTAAAACAATTTGTAGCGTACTGAGCTGACATGATTACTCAAGCAAATCATTTTCATTCATTTCAGTTTGCCAACGAAAAGGCTAATTGCTCATACATCATAAGTAGCATAAAATTTATGTTACGTGGTCAGAATTTATGACAATTATTGAATTTCAGATTAGATTGCATTTACAGAGAAATACGCTACACTATTCGTGTTTACATTTGCAGCCATACGGGGCACAAGTCTCTATCGTGTCCGCACTTACATGTGAAACAAAAGCAATCTGACTTTATAAATTTTACAGGCTATCATTTTTATAATAAAATAAGTGATAAAATAATAAGGTACAGTAAATAAAAAAATGGCATCATTTATAATCTACTTTTAAGTACATTGTAAGGTAAATAAAAGTAAGCACTGTAAGATAGCATAAGCTGTGGCATATTATGATAGCCCAATTACAAATCCAATTTCATAAATATAATACAATATATATTAGTAGATTTCATGCATTACACAATTTTAATCACTATGCAGTCTGGGAATAAGGACAGGGTCAACTTAAAATCTTACTATGAACTAATAAGCAGTGAAGTTGAAATACGAGGTTATTCATTGCACCTAAGTACAGCATACTGAGTACATATTACAGGACTTGCATACTGAGTTAGTGATTGATTCTATTAAGATAGATAGTTCTGAATTTAACTTAAGAAAGTATTTAACTCATAGTTTTTATTTTCCTGGTTGTGTATTATAAATTTCATTTTTTGGTAACCGTTTCATTGACAGGTACCAGAGATTATCATGAAATATTAATTCCTGAAAATATATTTATTAAATGAAGCACTTATATTTACATTCAATAAAGCGCTGTATTTACATCTCTTATTTAATCAATTAGTAATTTAAGCTATTCTGACGGCAACATGCTTTTTCCACTTAATAAAAGGGTTATATCATTGTTTAATAAAAAAACGCATAATTTTCAATCGAGGTATCTCGTTCTTTTTGAATTTTGCCTAATTTTCTGCATATAAAACGGCTAAACATTCTTATTAAGGAAGTGGAAAATGAAGGAAAGAAAGAAAGTTATGCCTATAATACTTATTTTTAAAGAAAAGGTAGGAAAAGGATAAATTAAGAAAGAAATTCTATATTGCCAAAAATGTCACTACCCGTTCCATATAACAAAAAAGAGTAAACGAATTATATTTATCAAGCTTACTTGCTTTAAATGCATTACTGAATGACCACGTTCAAGAATGTTCTGTTCTAAAACCGGTCTACGATACCTTATTGATGTTCTATAGGTCTAAGTGTCTTATCTTTATACATCCTTAAAATTAAATCAATTAAACTAAGTTTGCTTAATACCTGGTCAACTTTTCATAGTGTGGCAATTTCTCTGTCAGGCAGTGTCTATGTTCTTGAGCTAAAAACAACTGCTATTCTGCAAAATTATTATGTACAAACCTTCAAATAGTTACGAGAAACACCGCTTTTTTAATATTTCAAGAATCCTGACAATCATCACATTTCTACAACTAACACTGATTTCAATTTAAATGTAATGAGCTTAGAGATCAGTCAGTTTGTAACTTTATATCTTTTACAAGATCTGTTATTTTTTTCACAGATGTACCAAAAATATTAAAATTTATTTACGCGCTATTTAATTTTCATTCAGAGTACCTAAATTTTAATGCACATTTATTCTTTCATTGGAGTTAAGTTACCGTTGACAGCAGAAAATAATCCATTTCATTTTCGTTCCCAGTTGCAGATATTCATTACCTCCATTTCAGCTCTCATTAATAAAGACTGACATTTTCTTAAGTAAAACTCAAATAAGCTGTGAATAATGTATAAATACAAAGACGTCTGGTATGCAGATGCTGAAAATGAAAAGTAATTTAATAAAAGCAGTCTCTAATTATTTACTACAGAGCTAAACTTCATCCGAAGGTTATTTTTCTGTTGTGGAAAACAATCTGCAGTGTTATTGAGTGAGATATTTACCAGTCAGATGTCAATATAATTACTGCAAAATTAGTGATTATTATATGTTCATTATTATTTACATTCTTATATTTAAAAGTATTTCTAATATGTTCCTCAGATTTTCTTCTTGTTTATTTTCATGTTTTCTTAGAAGCTATTCATTAAGCGATTTTCTAAGCTAATCACCAAATCATTTCCTACGCTTTGCTCTTATGTACACTGATACCCAAAACTACAGTTACGAATAAATTAACATATTTAAAGCACACATTTAAAACAATTCAATGAGGAGATTCATTGTTCAATATTTGTTTGTTTGTAAAAATATACAAAGAAAATGTGTGTACTTTTAAATCGATTTTAGCAAAGCAATCGAGGGTTATCTTAGGTAAAGGAAGCAATGCCTTCGGCAAGAATTTTGTAAAGAAATTTGGCTCATGCTCAAGTTAAACTGAAACAATGTGTTACAAAGACGTGTCTCTTCTGCTGATCCTTCTGCTGACGAAAAACATGACGATTATATATAATTATAATTTCATCAGAGAAAAAAACGACATATCCGATGATTAGTTCTCCTCAAATAAACTGAATGACTGAAGTCTGAGTTTGATATTTTAATCTTTTCATACATGCCGAGAAGGAAATTTGAATTATAAAAATTCTGAGAAGTTGAAAGTTAATTTAAAAATAATATCTGGGTCTTGACTGCAATTTCTCCGCAACTCTATTCACTCTACTTTCTTTATTCTACCCAAAGAAAAATAGATGCCACATTTTCCGTAATTATTGCATTGTTCTTTCATTTGAATGAAAAATGTCATAGATTCGTTTGCAAATATCTTTGCATTTTCATTTATTCTTATTAAAATATGTTTCTATGAAAATCAATTCACAATGATAATCGGGGCGGGGTGAAAACTTGAAAATCAAAAGAAAATACTTAATTTTTTACCTAAGGAGATGGATACTAAAAAAGATTGATTGTATCACAGAAATGCTTTAAGTTTTTAAAGCACAGAAATATACTTTCCTGAATGAAACGACCAACATAATTTTTAGTGATAAATAATGACAATTAAAAACAGTCCAACTGAAGCATAATTTTACTTTCGAAAATTATATCGCTAATTTAAAACAAATGTAAAAGTCCTGTTTTGGCTGTTGTTTTTTATTGTAAAAGTACTGTTCTACTTTTTTATTCGCGGCTTTTGAATATTTCTAATCTTGGTTATGCGGGCCCGGCTGGTGTAAAGTTTGGCCATCCTTGCTACGTAAGCTTATAAAAGACAATATGTTTTTGGCAATGATAGATTAAATAAATTTATAAAATATTGGTTTTCTATGCGAAATATATTTTTCGTAAATCAGAAGAATATTAATCAATATTTACTCTTCCATATAGCTATAAATTAAAAAATAACGTTTAAAGACTTCCATAGTATAGTGTGTTTATTTAACGTTACCTATGAATAAATAACTACCTAAAAAAGGAGTTTGACAAAGCAGAAATCAATGAAACTTATTCGAGATCAACAGTGTCAAAAGAATTTTTTACTAATTTGTCACTAACATCAATAGAAAATGGTGATCAATAGAAATAGGAATGGATAGAAATGGGATTATGGCTATTTCAGACAGAAATTATTTGATTAAGATCTATGCAGCAGCTAAAACTGGACGAGTAAAAGTGTATTAAATGGCATACCATATAAACTTTTCCAAACTGTTTTGTAATTTTTTTTGACATAGTTGACAAAATTCGCTTTTAGGTGATTTATTTTTGTGGGTACATAGGTATACCATGTATTTAATACGCTAAAAAGTTCTACAGGTTAGTTACATTTTAATTTACAAGGTACAATGGAGGCGCTGAAGTAAAACCTTGCACAAGCGCGCCTCGTACTCACGGGGCGACCCTGTTTTAACTCCACTTATAACATTTTTATAATTGGAAGAATGTATTTACCGGCCAACGGTTGCTAAGAAAAAGGCCGGGCATAGACTGTATTTTAACACGGTGCGTATAGAATCAAGTCATAAAGGAAAAGAATCTAAAAGGTTTCAGATTTTAATGGTCACCTGAAATGGTTTGTTAAGATTTTTTACGCTCTCACTGCGCTCGCAATATACACTCTTTTGCAAAAAAAGCTTTTTTTGCAAAAAACGCAAAAGTTCAAGAAGAACTTTTGCGATCGTGACGAAATTTGGTATGCAAAAACATCTTGATATAACATGCAAATGATCAAAGTTTCAAGGCAAATGAACAGGAATTACGGAATTGCGATCATAGCGCTCATTTCTAGTGTGCAATTCGCAAAATATAAAACCAGTAATACAGGCGGATTTGTTTTTTTTTCTGCCATTGTAATTCCGTAAAGAAGCAACTAAAGATGCTATTACGACGATATCGAAGACCTTATAGACAAGAACTAAACTACTTCGAACGTTATCGCATTGTAGGGCTGCGTGAAGCTGGGTGGGGGGGGTCATACCGAGCAATAGGCCGCCACCTGCAGCGTACAGACATTGCTGTGTAAAGATGGTGGCAGCAATAGTTGCTACAAGAAATTGCTGACGAAATGAAGGCTCTGGAAGGCCAAGGACCACAAATGCGAAGCAAGATAGGATGATTGTTCGCCAGGCTCGAACCGCCCCAACGGTATCATTGTCGACTATTCAACGCACTGCAGCAACGTCTTTACTTCCCGTGGTACCCTCTACCATCTCACGGCGCTTGTCTGAGGCGGGGTTACACTCACAGAGGCCTTTAAGATGTTTGCCTTTGACCCCACAAAATCGGCGGAGTAGTCTGGAGTGGTGCCGCAGTCGGTCATCATGGCTACCATCAGAGTGGCATTGTATAGTGTTCAGGGATGAATCCAACTTCACTCTTGAAGCAGATGACCACAGTGTTTGTGTCTGGAAAGGACGGGGCCAGCGGTCCCAATCAGCCTTTGTTTTACAAAGGTATACAGCTATGACCCTTGGTGTGATGGCATGGAGTGCTATTTCTTACGACAGAGGTCATCTTTAGTCATCCTTCGTACATCTTTAACAGCTCAACAATATGTTGATACCATCCTACGTTCGTACCTACATTACCCTTCATGTCAAGTCATTCTGGGGTCATTTTCCAACAAGCCACATACCTCTCGCATATCTGTGGACCGTCTCTGTGCTGCTGATACTCTTTCTTGGCCAGCAAGGTCACCAGACCTTTCACCCATCGAGCAAGTCTGGAACATGGTAGGCAGCCAGATTCGGGCACCACAAATATCGCAGATCTGGAGCGATAACTGATGAATGCCTGGCAGAATGTGTCGCAATATGACATTAGGACCACTCCTTGCCTCGACGAATTCAAGCATGCATTGTCGCCAGGGGCGGTTCGATCAAATAATAATTTGACACTCAATGGGTGATTGTGAGCCGTGAACAGGTACTATGACCTTGATTTTTTAATCATTTTATTATCTGTGTATGAGCTATACACATATTCAATTTCACCATCAAAAACAACCACTTTCTTCATGGTGCTTCTAATTTTTTGCAAAAGAGTGTACTAGTCTACTATTATACTCAGTTCAACTAACGAAATTTTTCCTGTCTTTTTAGCTTTTATTACTAAGCATCATTTTATTCGCACAAACGCCATATACAATTCAACAGCAAAATTACAAAAACTTAAAAAGCAGCATACCAGTATACATTTATAATTCCCAATCTAGGGTTAATTATTGGGATACATTTTTCAGATTTTTTTCACTCTTTTCTTACTTTATCATATCTATGCTCAACTTTTTTACTAAGATGGTCTTACAATTTTTTTGGTCCTTTTTACTTCCTTGTACGAAGTAAAAAGGAAGTATTGTAATCGCGAAAAGTTTCAGGCAGCATATTTCAACGAAAATATCCATTTTGACCGCTATCGAATGCAATTTAACGATGTTTTTGCGTGATATCTGTACGTAAGGACAGAATAAAATAATCTTTTCTTTCAAAAAATTATAAAACTGCTTTAAAATTCATTCTGAAGAGAATTTTTCGTGGCGTCTGTACGAACTTATGTACGTACGTGCGTGCGTGCGTACGTATCTCGCATAACTCAAAAACGAGTAGCCTCAGAACGTTGAAATTTTGCATATAGGACTGCTATAACATGTAGATGTGCACCTCGTTTTTTGGTTGCAATCGGCGACACCAAACGTATATAAATATATTTATGTATATATCCACTCTGTTACCCGCCTCAGTGATCTCAGTTTCTTTACTCATATATGTTTGTAAATTGTACATTTTTTGCTTTAAAAATGATTGTATTATGTTGTTTTTATTTCCGGTTAAGGTTTTTATGCCTTTAGTAAATATGTGTGCAATATTTTTAGAATTATCAACAATTTTAAAGTTGTCTAAGTGCCGCCGCTAAGCCTTTTTTTAATGTCGGCCATTGATGTTTACATTTGAAACAGGAGACTAGTGGATTTGCTGGCAATCTAGAGATACTTAGCTTCGCAGCAACAAAGATAACGCTTTCATTTATTATTGCCAATTAAATCATGCTCAATTCTTTCTAGAATTGTTTCGAGGAAATAAGTGTTTAAGATTTACTTCGTAATTTTTAATATAGATATTTTGAGTTTTTATGTATTTTTGCCTTCTCGCGAAGTGAGAACTGAATTAATTAAATGAGAAATACTCAATCGTCTGTGAAAAACTGTTTCTGTTTTGCTTTGTTTGCTTAATTTCTTTTATACATCATTCTAGCTTTATTATAGTTTTTGAATAGAACATGTGGCAACGATTAGATAATTCTATTCTTTAAATGATATAAATTTTGTGCATTCTGAGTTATAATATGAACGAAATATATAAGTTAACTGTTATATAATTATTGGATTATATAACAGTTAACTTAGTTTCCGTTATGTAATTATTATACAAGTTAACTGTTATATAATTATTAATACTGTTAAGTGAATCTAGCGCCAGAGTGTCGCTATGGTAAATAAATACTAGAGTGAATTTTAAAGAATGCATTTATTCTATTGTGGTTTATGCGCTGTCGGCGAAGTAGATATAATTCAATCCAATAAGTTTAAATGAAATGCAAGAAAAATGCGTATAATTTAATATTCCAATACAAGGAAGTCATGTGGTGTACACATCAGATTTTTTACTAAGGTTTTATATGTTTACTTTAGTTATTAAATTTCACGTTCTTCGCAATTACTCTACATAAAGTTCAATTCAACACTTAAATCACAAAATGTTATAAAATAGCATATCTTTAGAATTTCCAATAGAACTCGTGAACTGGATATAAAAATGTTTTTTTTTTTTTTTTTTTTTTTTTTTTTTCCTTACAGTGTTGCCACAGCTCGCTTTTAAATCGTTGTGTTTGTTAATCAAAAATTCTTTAAAGTTTTACAAAATACGAAATAGATAATAAAACAAATTCGGATTTCAAAATTCGAGCTTGCAGGTGCCATGTTCGGGTGGAGGACTACGTTATTCAAACTTTGGTGGATCTAGATACTGTTGTTTTTTCGCTATGCGAAAAACATACATACATTAATGCAGATTCTTCATTATTTCATTTCTTTAGATATAATACAGGGAGATAATATATTGTGGCAACTATTTGAAAAGTAATACAAGGCATTTAAGTGTTTCGAAGCAAATTGCCGTTTCGAGACAAATATCTAATTTGGATAAGCCCCCTTTTGGGCTAAAAATGCTGGAAATTTGCTTAAATACTGTTGTTATCTATAAGTTAATGGCATCTATTTCTGTCAGGCGAAGAATTGTTTTCGTCATAAATTACACGTCAAGTTTAGTTGACAGTTATATACTGCAGTGAAATAATTGCAGGAAGCAGTTCTAAAACAGTCTTCATCCCCCATAAAGGGAATGAAATCTCGAAACATACTCAAAACTAATTGTTCATAGTAGTTAGCCAACAAAAGCCAAGTGGCTTAGTCATTAAACATGGTTCCAGTCAGGGTTTACCTCTGTAAAGACATTAGGTGTTTTTCGAAAGCAGGAGAGATGAAAAATGAGCAAAGCTCTCGCCAGGACTCAAACTTCGGACCTCTCGAATACGCTTTGAGGGTGCTGACCACTACACCACGAAGGCATGCTAAGAAGGTGGCAGAAATACGTTATATACTCACACTTTTAAAGGGAGACTGGGGATTAGGGGACCCAACCGCCAAATCATGGTGGTGGAGAATCATCATCCACACGTTTTTTTTAGTTCTGGTACCACTGTACAGACATTCGGTATTTTTTAAGCAGGAGAGATGAAAAATGAGTAATGCCCTTGCCGGGACTCGAACCTTGGGCCTCTCGAATATGCGTCGAGCGTGCTGACCACTACACTACAAAGACATGCATAGAAGGTGGGAGAAATACCTTATAAATCGATGGTGTTCTCATACGATATCGAAAATCGAAAATGGGTTATATCATCAAAAAAGCTTGAAATTACATTTAAGGTTGACTTGTGCCTAATTTTAGAATTTATATAGCAAACGAATACTGAATTTCGCTATTGTTTGAGAAAAATCACTAAAATATAAAGTTATTGAAACTGTAAGATATGATGAGTACAATTCCCTTGCTTTCGATAAAAATTACATTTCAAGTTAGAACTCCTACAATAGTGGAAGGTTATCGATTCAAATTCAGATCGAATTCGCATGAAATTGGTTAATGAAATTAACAAAAGCATTTAACAGTTACAGATGTAGAAAAACAAAAAGTCACGAGGGACCTAATAAATCGATAAAACGCAAAGCAAATGATCTTTTAAATCCTGAACTAGCTAAGCTCAATTAAAATTCGAAACGGAAATTCGCTTTGTGATTCACTTTGAATCAACCCGAGGGGAATTAACGTTAATTAAATCAGAATCGATGGGGAATTGTTAGGACATACTCTTGCGTTTTTAAATCGTTTTATCGATATCGCATTCTTATTCAGCTGTGGTCTAGCTTTCGAAGACTATTTCAATCATCAATTCTTTATTTGACAAAATGGCAAATGAGGAAGAAACTCATCTTTGAAATTACAATATTTATCTCCATAAAAGCATTATCTTACTACTTTTATTCTATATTGTAATTAATTAAGTCCGCCATTCATTATTTTAATTTTTACTCTTTTCTAGTAAACATAGAGTTGCTAAATTTATTCGAATTATTATATTAATATATGCATACGCATTTCAAGCCCCATTTTCTAAAGGTAATTAAATATTGAAGTTAATAAGGACAATACAATGTACAAAAATTATTCCATTTTCAAAACATTAAACAAACTCAAAATTTTAATAACAAAGAAATGAAATATTTATTTAAAGAATAACTTAACAATTAGACTTAAGTTTTAGTAAGCAAATCTTGAAAAAAATTATGTACAAGCAGGGAAAGTGCAAGTTAAATTAATTTTAAATTAAAGTTATGCTTGTGGTGCTATAATGATTATTAGCTGAGCTAGTTTCAGTTATTTGCGCGGAATACTAATCCATTATATAGTCTATCTTATTTATAATAATATTATCGGCAAACTACACTTTTACCAATGCCGAATCATTGTGAGTTTTAGTTATGAGTTATAACATTCCCTGTCATGAAATATTTTTCTGAAGATCAAATAAAATATTGAAACTATGGAAATTCCAGAAAACTTGAGCAAACAATTAAAAAAAACATGTGGGTATAAGAGTGTTATTAAATAACAGCGTACCTGAAATAATGTAAATAACATCATTAATGTTGTGTGGATCGAACTGAGATTATTTTGTTATGCTTCGTTGATCTCGTTGAATTTAGCCTTTTTATGACATTTTAATCAATTAACTGTCATGATCCCCAGTTGTGGATTTGTCTTAGTAGCGGAAATTTGGTAACTTTAATTAGGTTGACAACAAGGGTTACTTTTTTACATTGTTGTTTAAACTTTTCTCAAGCTTTTGCATGAGTAGTAGTTGTTAAATGAGTAAGCTAGGGAGTATTATTTGGGAGAAGGAGTAAAATTTTTGAGAGTTTCAAGATTTCAACATTTTCAAAATGCCGGTATGTCATATTATTATATGCATCATTTCTAACTCCTGTGTACTGCCGTGTTCTTTAATGGTTTTAGAATATATTTACTAGTTATTTGTCAATGTGAATTTAATTTCCCGGTAAGGGATTCTATTTGAATGTCGATCCCTATTTGGGGCTCATCGAAGATTCCAACTATATTCCATTTATATTAAAATTTCCAGTCTCAATGTCAATCCAGACACCCAGAAATAAATGTATTTGATTCAAAGGAAAAACTGCAAATTGAGAGAAAAAACTTTGGCAGTTAATTGGTAATTTCCTTTTATCTCACACAATGATATTTTAGACTGCATGTGTATGTATTTTGCTCCCTGAAACACGATATATAAAGCATTAAATGTGCATAAATGTATCGCAGTGCTTGCAGTAACTAGTCCCTTGTTAAATTTATAACATCATTTCGAAAGTTCTTAAAGCTATCAAAGAAACAGTCTCCAAAAAATACTTGTTCACACATTCTAGTTAATTTTTCTTACACTACTAATTAACTAGATCACATTCTAGTTAATCTTATAAGCCGCTTTACTAGCAACGTATTAAGCATGTATACGTTGACACCAACATCTACCATGAACACTGATTGTTCCTGGATCTTTTTTTACCACGCATAATTTTCTGTCCTTAAATATAAAGCACCAAGAAGTGTTATGCAATAGGTCTAAGAAAATTATTTCAAAAATAACCCTCTCGGTCTTATTTGAACAATAACCGCTTTACTGCGATTTGTTGTGCAGGTAATAAAAGAAGAGACACTTAAACAGGGAATACTTCACAGTGCCTGATTATTTTGCATCTTTTTGGTTACATTTCTATTACACATTTATGAATAAATTCTTATATCTGTCATTCCTACCTATTATTTATTCCTTAACAAATTGGGGTTTAAGCAAATGAGAAAATTAATGCATTACTTTATAGTGAACAGCTCTGAAATACTATGAAATGCTTTTCAATATTTCATGTGGCAAAAGAAGAGGCGAAAATATCTGGCTACCGTATAATTAATGAAAGGTAAAATTCTAAGATATCGCTGCTTACAAATTTTTTCACCAATTTTAGCGCTATTCTGTTTTTAATTTGAGAATCTCTAGCATTGAAGAACCAAACCTAACAGTTTAGAAAGTCTCTTCCAAAACTGCAAATGTTGTACATATCATGCAAACATATGTAGGTTAATGTATTATTAAGTAATAATATCCAATCAGTAACTTATTAAAATATTTAATAAAAATAACTAATACAATATTCATTGATAGAAGAAATATAATGAAGTATTTTAAATCTTTGATGAAAAATTGAAGCACTACTATAAATGTAGTTTGCATAAAATTCAGTTCACATATTTCTCTATAAATTTGAATTCGTTAAGTTTAGAAGCCCCAAGATTTAACTTTTAGCCATATATATATATATGGCTAAAAGTACATATATATATATATCTAAGATATATATATATAATATATATATATAATAATTTATATATGATATGTATATATATATATAACGTTCTTAGATATATATACATATCATATATATATATATATATCTAAGAACGTAATGATAACTAAAAGAACGTTTCACTAAACCCGAGTAATTTAAAAATATTTTTAATCTATTTGTATCTTATGTATCTGTACTATACTTCGACACGGAACCTTTTGATAAGCATAACGAAAAAGATGCTCCTTTCTCATTTAAGTGATTTCTCATTTAAGCCTTGAGTGTTAAGAAAGACTTAATTATCATGTGATAAACAAAGCAGAAACGCAAACATAAATAATTCAGACAATTGAGATTCTGAGCTTTAATTTTTAGTCAGTTTCTGTTCGAGTTATTCTGTTCTATCATTTCGACAGTTTTACTTCAATTCTTCCAGAAGAGAAAATTTTAGTAGCAAGATATTTAAGTTATAATATAAGGAATTAAGAACTTTGAGCGCTGTTTCGTCAAGCCTGTGTTTCCATTCTTGATATGCGCTTATTTCTTCGTTACACCGTCCAGCTGGAGCAGAAATAGTAGGTTTGAAGTTTATATTGTGTAAGCGTAAATTCTGACCAGAGTTCTGTTTGAAGTTTTTGATATTTTCTCAATTACTTTGCGGAAAGCGAAAAATCGTTTCTGTTCGCTATGGGTTTATTCCCACAATTCGCCTGAGCGCAAGTTTTTATATTTTTGTTTCATAACGTAAAAGTCGCAGAACAGTAAAAGTTTAACTTTATTGCTAAATTTCAGTAATTATTTCAACTTAGTTAATGAAAGTTAGAGGAAAGTGAAAACCATTCCTAGAACACATACGGCCTAAATTTGATGACAGTGGATGAGTATTTAGTGCGTTTGAATTAAGTAACTAGAAATCTTACCATTACTCAGAGATTACGTCTTAATCAGATGTGCTTCGAGCAAAATACAATTAACACAGCAAGTCTTAAAAATGAATAATGAACCACATTATATGATATTACCTTAAACATAATTTTAATGCACATGTGACCAACATTGTTGTCATAAAATATAAACCCATTGTATTTAAAGTAAGAATGATTACTTTTTGCCTGTAACTATTGTGTAAATAACGATGCTATATTTGATTTATTTTATAAAAACATTTCATTTAGCTTTCAACTGAACTTCCGTAGCAGAACATCAAAACCTTTTTGATAACAATTTACCATAGTTATAACCTTTGTATCGCATGTGAATGCTTTGCATTCGGAGCAAACAAAGAGTGAGGATGGCAACTTCATGAACTCCATAATAATATGTATTCCGCAGAAACTGTAATAATGGCATTCTAGTGTGCAATTTGCCATCAGTCGCGCGAGCATTGCGAAGCGTAGTAATTTCCGTGCTCATTTCAGCGACAATACCGTTCATCGAACTGAGTAACATCATTAGTTACTGAAAATGTAATCACTGCTTTGGCGGCAGCTGCGAAATCGTCTGCTCCTCTGCATGAGAATGGCGAAAACAGCTGATTTGAACTCCATAACTACTCTCATGTAACCAGAGGTGGAAGAATTGCGCTATCTCGTATATTAGAGTTAAATTTCATGTTGCAATCATGTGTGAATCTGCATATTCGTGGGAACTAAATACAAATAGCTACATAATAGGGAGAAACAATTATCATTGAGAATGAATAGTCGGTGAAATCTAAAATGGCATCTGTGATGCATAGTTAGTTAGTTCACAACGTTGGAAAACTATTAACTTTTATACAGCAAAAATGTTTTTTAATTGCCAAAAGACATCTTAACTATTAGGAAAAGGTTATTAAACTGCTTTTAGTTTCAGTTTGGATATGAAGGTATTATAGTTAAACATAACTAATAACACTTATTCGTCAAACTGATAACAATACATACGGCATTCGGTACTGCTTTTAATGCAAAATGCTTAAAAAAAAGGCTACACTCTGGTAGAAGAGCATTAATATTTCAATATCGTTTGAAGTAAGAAAAACGAAAAATCTATCGATTGGATAGTAATAAAGTGGAAAATTCATCTCCCACTTTCATGTAATATTAGCTGTTATTAGAACACTTTAGTACGTATGGTAAAATATGGATAGAGATTAGTTTTTCTCAATTTTGCATTTCCTCAGTTTTATTTAGTATAAATAAGATTAACGGAAATGGGTCTGCAAGACCTGCATAGCTCAGAAAGGGGGGCAATATAGCTTTTCTGACAATATTCAACGATATGAATTCTCATTAATAATTATGCATTTATAAACAAATGTTCGGAAAATAAATTAAAATAGAAAAACTTATAATACAAATATATAATGTAAAGTACCTTTATAATGATCCTATTGTTGTGTACGTAAGTGTTCGTAATAGATTGAATACACATAGGTCGATGATAGGTTAATAAAAATTTATTTTATCAAAATAAACACTTCGAAGTTCTGGAATTTTCCGCAGAAATACTCGTACGGTTGTTCACAGTATCACAGAGTACAATTAGCAGTTATGCATCAAACTACTAAGAACGTTAAACACAGTGCAATGCAAGGCGTATCTAAAGAGAAAGCCAACTCGGATATCTCAATTCATGCGGAATTAACAACTCGCAGCAACAATAACTAAGCAATTGAGACCAGATGCTTTCTCTTCGATCTTAAATAGTTTTCATATATTACTAGTACTTTCTATATTTCTAGTACTTTCTGCTTCTCGAAATTACTGGAAAGCGATACAAGCGTGAAATTGCGGTTACAGCTAGCATAGTGGTCGATTACATTTATTCAATTTCAATACATATTACGGTTATACAGGGACCGGACCAAACTTTCGGCGACTTCTTGACAAATTTGGTGACAAAATAAGTCGCCAAACCGTTGTTAGCTTGGCGATATCTCGCCGAATTACTGAGATACCAATTTACTCAATGTTAAATGCACTTGCTCCTAGGTTCTCACTTTTCCGGCATAGCTCTCTCTTAAAAATCTGTTTCGCTTTACATTACGCAGAAAAGTATAACAATTTCACATATAACTGCGCTAAAATAATCTACCAATGTACAAAATTCGTAACATTATGTATGCTACTCTATGTAGTTTTATTTTGAATGCTTCTTCATGAAAAAGCTCTTTGTATTCCTTTCTTTAGAATAATATTGTTGAAAAATACAGCATCTCTGTGTAAAGCTATAAAGACATTAAATTGAAGCTCCGTTTATTCATGCATGTAGTCTAAGAACTCATATACAAATTTTAGAGACCCACCATGATAATACTTCTAAATTCATCTTTTATTCACTGTTCTCTTGACTTCTTCAGTGGGTTTTTCTCGAGTCTCACATTAATCTGCAACGGCCTTATAAAATCCTACAGCCTTTATTTTTTCCCTTCTATCTACATTTATCTTATTTCTTTTATTTTTATTTTCCCATTCTTGAAGGCTCAGTGTATATTTGAGTCATTAGCAGTAAGCTATTCCCGTTTTACCAAAGCAAGTCATCATTAATTATCGTTAAACTTGATTCCTTCCAAGCCTTGGTAGTGAGATTCACTATGTCAAAACTGATATTCTACCAAAAAGTCAAATGTACTTCTTTTTTACCTCCTAGGATATGCTAGAAAAATTTTCGTGTGCCGTGCGCGCTTAAATGCGCTGAGCAGTTCTTTTAATTCAATTTCAATGTCCAATGTAACGCTGAAACAGCTGTTAGATACCCAGCGAGATAGCAAATTTGAAAATATTGGCTGTGAGAAATTTACGATACATTTTATGAAATAATATACTACAATATTTTTAATAAAGCAGTATATCAGGAGGCATAAAATCTGTGTGTTAAAATTTAAAAAAATTTTAATTCACTTCCTGTGTGAAACGTAACGTAACGTAATAAATCCTACCAGCAAACAGATTCAAGATAGAACTGTGAGTACAATTTTACTACGAAAAAAATCAGATTTTAATCACAGCAATATTCTTAAAATTGCCAAAATGTTAGTACAGCTATAGATGGGCAATTTGAATTTAAATCTGCAATTAAAATTCAACAAAGGCTAACAACACGTCAGTTTCAGTATGAACATTAAGAGGAATCACTGCAAGGCAGATTTAGATTAGGTATACGTTTTTAGATTTTAACATGGATGTCTTTAAACTGAACGTTTTGAACTGCTAAAATTTAACAAAGATAATTTTTGTTTAATATACAAAACTGCTATTTACTGTTTTTCCTATATAGTTTATAAAATATTGATAACCTGATCAAAGAAGAATATTGATAACCTGGTGAAAGAAGGTATACGGCAAAACTTTAATAAGCTGTGGTAAGAAATCTAATGATATATGATATATACTTTTAAAGAAGTTTACAAAGACAAATTTTAAACTCAAAATCATTTTGAGATTCTGCAGTTAATTATATCTAACGATTTATCTTTTCTAACTTACTTCCCTTTCATTAAGAATGTTAGCAACCATCTTAGTAGAAATAGCCAAATTTTCAGAAAATGCCAAACTCTGGCAACCATACGCATAACTATTCTTCCGGCAACCATACCCATAACCATTCTTCTGACAACCATATGTATAACCATTATTCCGGCAACCATGCTCATAACTATAGTTTCAGTCAAGCAATGTCGCCACTTTCGTATGTTCTATTTTGTTATGTTCCAACAGTTTTTATACAAAAATTGTGATATTTTTTGCCTTAAACTTAGTTCTAATATATGAGCTTTTGGAACTCGCCAGCAATGGAAGAAACTACTGTAAAATTTCGGCAATAATACAGAATTTTGTTGAAAATTTCTTAAAGGCAACAACGAGGAAATGCATTTTCTAGATAGCCACTGCTGTTGAAGATTGCAACTTCGGGAGAAGAATAACGAAAACAATTTACAGAAAGATTAGAAAAAGAATGTGTTTTCGTTTTTTAATGTACGACATAATCCTTATTTAAGAATTCAAATTTCTATTTTAAATTACTAAAGCGTGTTTTCTTTTTCTATATTGATATTGTTTACAAACTTTCTAACAATATCGATAGTTTGGGAATCTTTCTAAAAAAGAAGGAGCGGAAACGACCAGCTTGCATATGATAAGTAACGTTTACAGCATCATCCTTAAAAAATCGCCAAATTGCGCCAAGATTGTTGCGATAGTGCGTAAGTACCGAATATTATTTTCTTTATCTATTGGTGTTGCATGCGATGACAGATCATTTTCCAAACAAAATTAAATAAGATTATTTACATACGAGTACGTGTCACAAGAAAGATTCTTCAAACTTACATTAAGAGGAGTCGAAAATTATGTTTACACCGAAGTAGACTTAAAGGAAATAATTTCTACTTTCATTCATCTAAAATGTAGAAAAGAAAACTTCAGATGTAAAAAACAATAGTTTTGTTTAATTGAATTTTTATGCATAAATATTTAATTCATTTTTAAATTATACAGGTTTGATTAAATCACAATTCAGTTGTTTAAAATACAGATTTGTTGTCTTTTTTTTTTCTTATAAATACTCTTCTATCATTGACGGGAAATGAAAATAGAAACTATAATCTTGAAGTTCGCATTTATTTTTTACTCCGCAGGCAAGCGACGAACACCCTATCGCCGACCCTGCGTGTAAGCTGCTGTTCAATAATTAATGAACTTTGCTAAAGTGTCACTTTATTTCTCTTTCTCTTTCAGAGTTTCAAATGAAAAAATTCTAACTTTCCGGTTTGAAAAAGAAGGATGAATACTTTTAATTCAGGACTATGACTGAGCAGGTAAAAGTGTCAAATATGCTAGAAAACTACTGAATGGAATTTCATGGAAAGAAATTTCCTTCTAAAAGACGTTTCTTTTACATCTTTTATAAATTTTAAGCTGCAGGTATAATGCCAGATGTCCATACTGCTGCAAATGGACGACTGTCTTCAGCATACACTGAAATTTATATCAGATTAATTTAGAAATACCTAAATTAGAGCAGTAATATCTACACAAATTTGTTGTTAAAAATAAAATTTTAAACTTGCCTGTGCATTCTTTGAACAACAAAAATTAAAAATTCAACAAACAATGGCTAAATGTGTTTCTTCTATTAAATTATACTCTTTGAGAATCTATGTCATTATCTTCTAGCAGTTATAAAAATGTGTGTTCTTTTTGCACCTTTTCATCAGATGTTCTGAAAGAAAAATTCCAATGTGGTATTTCCACATTTAACGCCCCATTTATAAGGTACTGACAGATATAATTATTTCGTTTTTTATAATGACTACCAAATAAAAACTAGTCCCAATATTTTTCATTCTTCAATTTTTGCACGCGTTTGATAATCGCTAATGCTATGCACTTACGATTAAGTTAGGTTACGTTAGGTTAACTGACTAACGCAAAGCAACTGCATGACCGTCTGCACGTACGCATTTCTCTACTTTATTTTCAGTTCTTCATTCTTTATTTATGCTTATAAAATACATTTCAGCTTTATGTCTTTCATGATATTTATAAAGTTTTTTTCGTTCTATAAAATAATAATGAATGACATGATTATATAAACTTTGAGTTAATTCCTAGATTACGGTATATTTTTGACGCAGCTTTTTTCGAACTTCCCCAGAGTTGTTGGTAAATTTAAATGTAAACAAATACTGTTGCCACTGCTGAAAAAAAATATTTTTAGCTTCTTCCTGAATAAGAATATACTTTAAAACAAATATTAATATAAATTTTGTAATATTTCATGGCAACAAGCGAATGATAATTCTATTCAAACATCATTAGGTTAGGCATAACATTCTATTCTAAACATCTAGGCATTCAGCACTGTAACAGTTTAATCACTTTTAACTATGTTTCATAAAAACAATATCATAGAAATTTTATGATTAACGTCATTTATATTTATGCCCAATATTTTACATTACAAAACAAAAATCAAATAATAAAACGAAATATCGGTACAGTGATTACATAGAAGTCAATAAAAAACTAATAAAGTTTTGCTTGAAATTATTCACCAGTAATTAAAATATGCATAGAATCTTCAAGGCCTTGAAAGTTAGTTTAAAAATAATAACAAAACAGGTTACAAATAATGTTTTAGTTTTCGTGCAAAATTAATTATTATACTAACTCTGCAAAGTAAATAAACGTCCATATTCTTCGCAGGTTTCATATGAATTTCCATCAAATATATTTTTAACGCAAAAATTTAAAGTAAATTATTCTCCTCTGTTTTTACAAAATCAAAAAGAAAAAAACTGTTTTAAATGCAGAAATCAACAATTTTAACGGACCTTATTTACTCGCTTATCCTCCTCCTTTTTGTAATATTTGTACAGCTCGAAAACCAGGGAGGGGAAAAATATACGGCGTATACTATTTCCGAGGAGACGGCTTAATTGATAAACAAACCATATTACAAAGCACACAAAAAAGGTACACTAATATTATTATATCATGCATTTCAAAAGATTTAACCTATTTCAATTATAGTCTTCTTACTTTCAAAAATACATATTTTAACTTACATTGTAAATTGTTACCGTAAATTAGACATTTCTAAATAATATGCAGAAAAACTCAGGAGAAAAAGTACGCGAGGATGGAGAAATATACCAGTAAACACGGTGTACGTTTTTAATAAAAAATCAACTCTAAACGTGTTAAAGCATATGCTGTAAATATGGTTCAAAATTATTAGAAAGCTTAAGAAAAAATTAGATGTGTGGAGTGAACAATCAGAAAAATTGAAATGTAGTATATGAAACTATTTGTAATTTGATTTTTGCGAACGATAATTATTTAACAAAAGAAACATATGGTTACAAATAAAAAAATCTGATGTGTACACCACATGACTTCCTTGTACGGAATATTAAATTATACGAATTTTTCTTGCATTTTATTTAATCTTATTGGATTGAATTAAATCTACTCGCCGACACCGCATAAACCACAATAGAATAAATGCATTCTTTAAATTTACTCTAGTATTTGTTTACCATAGCGACACTCTGGCGCTAGATTCCCTTAACAGTATTATATTTCGTTCATATTATAACTCACAATACAAAATTTACATCATTTAAAGAATAGAATTATCTAATCGTTGCCACATGTTCTATCCAAATACTATGATAAAGCTAGAATGATGTATAAAAGAAATTAAGCAAACAAAACAAAACAAAAAAAAAACAGTTTTTCACAGACGATTGAGTATTTCTCACTTAATTAATTCAGTTCTCACTTCGCGAGAAGGAAAAAATACATAAAAACTCAAAATATCTGTATTAAAAATTACGAAGTAAATCTTAAACACTTATTTCCTCGAAAAAATACCAGAAAGGATTAAGCATGATTTAATTGGCAATAATAAATGAAGGCGTTATCTTTGCTGTTGCGAAGCTAAGTTTCTCTAGATTGGCAACAAATCCACTAGTCTGCTGTTTCAAATGTAAACAATCAATGGCCGCCATAAAAAAAGGCTTAGCGGCACTTAAACAACTTTAAAATTGTTGATAATTCTAAAAATATTGCATACAGATTTACTAAAGCCATAAAAACCTTGACCGGAAGATAAAAACAATAATTTGTTTGCTTAATTTCTTTTATACATCGTTCTAGCTTTGTCATAGTATTTGAATAGAACATGTGGCAACGATTAGATAATTCTTTAAATGATATAAATTTTGTGCATTCTGAGTTATAATATGAACGAAATATAATACTGTTAAGTGACCCTAGCGCCAGAGTGTGGCTATGGTAAACAAATGTAGTGAACTTTAAAGAGTGCATTTATTCTGTTGTGGTTTATGCGCTATCGGCGAAGTAGATTTAATTCAATCCAATAAGTTTAAATGAAATGCAAGAAAAAAATGCGTATAATTTAATATTCCGTACAAGGAAGTCATGTGGTGTACACATCAGATTTTTTTGCCGATAGCCCAAGAGGGCTATTAATTTCGTTTCGGCATTCTGGGTTGGAAACGTCAAAAAGGCTATATCACTTTCCAAATTGTTGCCATGAAATATTAGAATCCTGTATTATATTTTAAGAAATTAAATAATGAAGAATCTGAATAAATGTATGTATGTTTCTCGCATTGTGATAAAATAACGGTACTTAGATGCATCAAGTTTTGAATAACGTAATCCTCCTGCGAATATGGGCATCTGGAGGCCCATATTTGGAATCTGGAATTTGTTTTATTACTTACTTCATATTTTGTAAAACTGACGAATTTTTTATTAACAAACTCAACTATTTCAAAGCCAGCAATGGCAACACTATGCGGAAAAAACAGCATTTTTATCTCTACCGCGAGAGACTATGTGTCGGAAATTCGAAAGATATAGATATTCTAAAGATAATTTTAAATTACTTTGTGATATTGCTGTTGAATTGAATTTTATGGTTTAAGTGCGATGAACATATTTAATAAATAAAGGTAACACTCAAAACGATAAAAAATCCCTTTTAGGCATAATATAAAAATAATAAATAATACTTTCAGATTTTTATTGGTATTTTTTTAACTATTAGATAAGTTTGAATAAAGTAATTTAAGTAAAATAGTTAAGCTATTTTCGTTTTTAAGTTCAGATCGATGTTGCGTTCAAACTTGCAAATCCAACTATGAGAGCACCAATGAAGATATATAAAAGATTAAGGATACATTAAAATAGGATTTATAAATTAAAAATATTCCAACTGATCGTAGCGATGTGTGAAAAACATTTTAGAGAAAATGATGTCGTTCGCCACAATTATTTACTAAAAACAAAAGTACTCTAATCTAATAAGGAAATTCAAGTTTTTAGAGGGCATCCTAAATTAAAATACGATTATCCACTCATTTTTGCTGTTATCTGAGAATTCAACGATTCAGAGGATGAGCATGAATGAAAAAAGACCCAATATGGATATTATATATGAACCCAACATATTTTAAATTTTATATTATATATTAATTTAATATTTTAAATTTTATCATATATTAAAATTATTTAGAAAGGAAACCAAAATGCATTATTTAAGGATTTTTATTCTTAATTACTGAATACACTAAACATTTCAGATGATCTATGTATAATTTTACATAAAATCTGCTGATGGAATAAGTATTCGTTGCTTAATTGTAATCTGCAACCTAAAACTAGGAAAAGTATTTATGTATCATTTCCTATGTATACAGCAACATCTGTTCAATTCTTTCAGTCCTTCCTTATTATAAGAATTCAACGATATCTTTGCATTAGTAATAATTCGCTTGCTGTAATATTATAGTTTATTTAGGTCGGCAAAATGTCAAGATTATTTCAGGAGATCCTAATTTTTTCCTCGACTTCTCTGTTGTTCCTTTTATTAGATAATAACTGAAATGAATTAAAAATACCTTTGCATAGTTTTTGAAAGCTCTGATGTATTTATAGTTTTTAAGAATTGAATGTATTATTAATTGTTCATTCAAGTTATTTTTAAGATTTAAAACTTTAGTAATGATTAGTAAATTATCTAATCTAAACTTTAGTATCTTTTTTGTATTGGAATAAGATAATCCTTTTTTACGTCTTTTAGTTTGCTAAGTAATGTCTATTTTTTATCAGTAAATTATTTGTACTTTGGAATCTTTTCATTCCCCTTTCCTTCGCATCTGCGAAATTAAACATGCAAAATTTGGGATGAATGAAATCAAAAGTAAATTTCATAAACATATTTTTCGGAATACTTATTAAAGAATTATATTTACTTTAGTTTTAATGGAACTAAGAATAATCAAATATTAAAGATTTATTTATGTTAACAAATAACAAACTTTCTTTTATTTATTTATTTTAAAACTTTACTTTTCAGTAAATCCTAAGTCATTACTATATAGTATAAAAATAATTGAAAACAATATAGTAAAACTTTGGATAAAAAATTTTGTGAATATTCCTTAATACCTGTTATGCTATTAATCCTATTTTAAAATGAATAAACGACCTTTTATATACATTTTCCCATAAGTCTATGGAAATTCATTTATTTCACAAAATTTTTTAAATTATTAAAAACAAAGTTTTTTAAAAAATATGAAAGGTTTCAGATTTTAAATTACATCCAAAAGGGCGTTTTTTTTTTTTTTGCATGTTACCTTTATTTATTAAATATCACGTTCTTTTCACTTAAACCATAAAATTCATTTCAATAGCAATGTCGCAAAATAATTTTAAAATGAACATATCTTTAGGATTTCCGATACATAGTTCCGCGTGCTGAAGATAAAAAGGTTCTCCCCCCCCCAGGTAGAGTGTTGCCATTGCTCGCTTTTAAATCGTTGAGTTTGTTACTCGAAAATTCGTTAAAGTTTTGCAAAATATGAAATCGATCATAAAACAAATTCCAAATTTCAAATTTGATCTTCCACATGCCCATATTCGTAGGAGGATTACATCATTCAAAATTCGATGCCTTTATGTACCGTTGTTTTATTACAATGCGAGAAACATACATACATTTATGCAGATTTTTCATTATTTAATTTCTTCGAACATAATGCAGGACTCTAACATTTGTGACAACAGTTTGAAAAGTGAAACGGATATTTATAGTGATTCAACGCAAAATCACAAAACGAAGCAATAGTCCTTCAGGGACAAAGTCCCTTTTCGACTGAAAAGAATCTAAACTTTGAGCGAAACGCCGGTATTTAAATCTGAAGCGAAGAAAATCACGGAAAGACGACTTCCGTGACGTCACTCTCTAGCTAACCAGGTCATTTTCATATTCTCCAACTGGCCGTGGTACTCGCCAGTCCTGCAATTATGCACTCCAGTCAGTCGTAGCATACTAGTGCGTTCCACGTCAGCATTCTCTACCCCAGAACAGGTATCAAGGATTCCACTGGAGATTAGATATAAACTCTTCTTTTCTGTACCCTCGGGTGTAACAAAATGCAAATTGTCCAACATAGAATTTAGGGATATTTTTTATCGAGGAATGTGAGAAGATTTTTGTTGACACCAGGCACTATAAAAATGCAACAAAAATTAAGAAAAAAAGCTTACTAATGTTTGCAGTTCAGCTGCTATTGGCTGTGTCCTTCATACTTAGGGATTTCAATGCAGATTAAAATCTTGAACTGCGCAAGATTATGTCAGCTTGCAAACCTCGCACAGGTAAAATGATTTTAGAAATAAAATCATTTTACCTGTACGAGGTTTGCAAACTGATCAAATCAATAAAATCATTGTAATAAAAGCAAAAGCTCTGCAGATTTCAAACTAACATGCTAAAAGTTTATTTCTATAGAAATCATTAAACTTTATTTAAGTGCTCAAAAATCAAATTTTGATATTTCTAACAGTCAAATAATGAAGGGATCTAGCATGGAGCAAGTCCAGACTGGCTGCTCTAACCAGCAATGAATGCTTTTGCATTAAAACTGAGAAGCTATAATTTGCGTAAGTGTATGATGAAGCATTTAAGTACTTAAAATCAAAAACTGGTTTATAAATGAATTATTAGTATAATTAATTGCTTAGTCACAAACATAAGTACTTTTCAATTACCAGTTTGAATTAATGATAATATTTACGTCAATTTGCTTGCCTTTGTCATTTACTTTGGGCTTTTCATATCTTTTAAAATAATTTCATATGTTTCCATAATATTGTCTTCACTAATACTTCCAGAAATTAAGCCGATGAATTACAAATAACAGCAGTTATTTTTAAAGCTACATTTTATAGTGAAAAGTAAAATAATCTTGGTTATTCTTATCTATACTTCGCTTTAAACTCTAGAAAATCCCAAATAAATTGAGAAAGTTATTCCTTTGATTCCATATGGCACCAAAGTTAATTTCACTTCAGGAAAATAATTAAATTGTTTCCTCTTTACCTGATTAAAATTCTTTATGTCTAGGAAAAATAATATGACTCTCAATAAATTAAATAACTACTGAGTAAATTCTGAGTGGAATTTTTAATTATATTTTAGATCAAAACTGTGCATTCATATTCCTAATTCTTTTCGGGCAATTTACTGAACTGTGTAGTTCTTGTTACTGCGGCGATTAATGTTTGTTCAGGAAATGAAAACTTCATCATAAAATAAAATACACAAAGCTTGTCAGAAATACTACGCTGTGAGCGTAAGTACGCTGTTACATATACAGCGTAAAATACGTTTGTTTGAGAACTGGAATGTATAGAATACATATATATAAAGCCTCGCACAGGCTACAAGTGAGACAAATGGTTGCAAGCATTTCATGGTTATAAGCAGATTCTTCTCGTTTTTGGTAACTTCTAGTTATAAGCAGATTCTTCTCTTTTTTGAGCTAGCATTCACACATTAAAATTTAATAACGTATCCTTCTCGACACTGTAATGATGAATATTATATATTTTTCTTTTTATCTTGATGAAAATTTAATTTCATTATGTTATTTTTCTCTTGTTAGTCTGAACTGAGACATTTTTACTCGATTTCTTCCTCCGATTTATGCCGAAATTTACTAATCTGAAGTTTGTAGTCAAGCCGTAGATGTTTTCTCTCTATCTCGAAATCTGTAGTTTCAAATATTAAAAAGCTTTTCCCCATTTAAAGAAAAATCTGATATAACATATGATCTCCTTCTTTGCTTCTAAGCTTTTTGCAATCAAGCCGGTGACATACAGAAGGGTGTGAACCGTCAGTAATGGTTTTCATCCACTTAATCGTTTTCGATATCGATTTTCGCCGATGAATTATGTGAGTTATTTTCTTCTTTTCGAGCTTTCCACTGGTGACAGGAATGATAATTTCATCCACAATTATCTGCTTGCAGTCGAGATGAAAATGCAGAAAGAGCAACATTCTATTCAATGACAGAAGAAGGTTTTATTTTCCGCTTCTAACGGTAACCAAGAAATTCGATTTCAATTTCCTGTTAGAAATTAATTTTACCAGAGCATCATATTTTTCAATTTTTCATTCTATTTTTTTTTTTTTTTTTTTTTTTTTTTTTTGTTTGCATAGTTTTATCACGAAAATTCGAATTGTTACATTTCACAATTCTTCTCTGTTATAGAATCGTCTGCAAACTCGAAGCAAAGCTCAGAGAATTATTCTAATTTCATTCTTTCAGATTTTATCTATTTCCGCATATTTATTCTCTGAAAGTTATGCTTTTACTTATTCGCAGTTGAAGAATGTATTTAAACAAGCTACAACTTGCGAAAAATTATTCTCTTTTATATATTTGCTGAATTCATCTGCGAATATTTTGCATTTAAAGAGAAAGAGGTAAAGGTTCATTTATTTATAAAATTAATAATATCTTTACTAATGAAATAAATTCCATTTATATAGATGGGTGGTACTTTCTAGTATATTTTATCCATCGAGAAAATATGCCTAGCTCAAAGGCATAACTATAAGTCGGAAATAATTGCTTATATACAATCAGTTAAATGAAAATGAATATGTAAAAAGCAGCTTGAGCTTTTAGGTTCTAATGCCTGAAAGTCTTCTGAAAATTTTTAATGAAAATTCTAGCTAACCAAAAAGAAATAGTAGATGGCCATGTGAAATTGTCCTTGAATTAAAAATGGTTTTCATCCCATTGGAATTGATTCCTTTCTTCATTTATGAATCAGTCTCAGACCTTACACCGTAACTGAAGTACTCCCTGAGGGGTTTTGGTTAAAAATATCTATCATCTTTTGTTATTTGGCTCAAATATCAGCTAAGATGTCAAAATATTTCCTCTAAGAGTCTTCACTTTTAGTTTCATACTCAGGATTAAAACGCATAGTATGCAAATTCTAGGAGGAAGGCAAGCTTGAAAGACGTAAATGGTCTGCATCATGTTGTGTAGCGAATTTAATTTAATTAAGTGATTCATAAAAATCAAAATTTTAATTTATAATTATTCAAAATTTGAGCTACACAAGTTTGGTTATATTCTTTTTGGGCCTATTAATTCTAGTGTAATATATTTTGGCTTTCCGAGTTTACGCGAACTGCGTCTTCAATCTTGTACACGCAAACAATGGATAAGTATTTTTTTTCTACGTAATAAACTCAGTTTTTCATGTCAAAAATTAATTTGATTTCTTAGTATTTAATATCATTAGTTGCAGAAAAATTAGCTCTTAAATTTGGCATAACTTTCATTTTTCTAACTTTAATTGCATTTCAGTTATGAGCTTTAATTAGTAGAATTTTCTTCGTTTCGCTTGTGATTTAGTTAAAGGGGGATGAAATGCCTTCTTTCCGGTTGAAAAGTCACTTTTTGCGAGTTTTCAGCGTTCTTTCGTTGGGACCCTTGCAGGGTTGTTGAAATTCCTAATTTCCCCCGGTCGCAGGTGGTGTTTATTTGGCGAGGGTTTGGCGACATAGATTTTCCGTTGAGGTTTCAAAGTAGTGGTTTTGGCGAGTTTGATAACATGAGGGTATGCTGTGGTTGCAACTATTTCAACTTTCGGCGAAAAAATGGGTTGCGCCAACTTGGCAGTCCGGCGCTCTCCCTTTTAACGGGTTGTTTTGTGGGACGAGCGCACTTTTTACACTTTTTGCACTTTCTGACTTTTCTTTTGCCCTTTGAATTGGCCGGAGGCGACAGCTGACTCCGACGAAGAAAATGGAGCTTCGTCCCGATAGACCTACGGGCCTCTTGGCTAAGCGCTGTGAGCGCGGGCCGTAGGTATGGGCATCTATGTCTTCAAAAAAAAAAATCGAAATTCTTTCATCAGTTTTTTGTTGTGTGTGTTTGTGTATCTCAAGAAAAATATACAGAAGTAAATTTCTAGAAAAATGATGCGCACCATTGATTCGTCGCTTCACTCGGAACCAGAGCGTTAATTTACAACCGTTGCTTTTGGAACCTCATTTGCTCATCCTAAAATCTACTAGAACTTCAAGGCTACCGTAATGAATAATTTACAACCGTTGCTTTTGGAACCTCATTTGCTCATCCTAAAATCTACTAGAACTTCAAGGCTACCGTAATGAGTCCATACTGTTCGACGAACATTTTTTTTTCCATTCAACAGGCTGCCAGCATTCCTCTTGAGCTTCGATGGATTTCTTTTGTTTGATGCTCCTTCTGCTTTTGGAACAGATAAGTTCTTTTCTTTTTTTGGCTAATTCTTGGTTGGTTAAATATTATAGATTTCTGCAGTTAAAATGATTGAATTAACTTAATTTGTTAATTTGTTGAACCCTAAATTGTTTTTGTAGTTGATAACTTTATCCTAACTCTATAGAAATCATTTTTCCTTGGTGTATCAATCAAGTAAAAGCATTAAATGGAATAAAGATTTATAACCTTATTAAAATTATTGTAACTTAACTTAATGGTTAAGAAAATTAAGTTCTTCAGGAAATTATTTACTTGAATGTTTTTTTTTTTTTGAATTACTCATTGGTGAGGATGATTTGAAATAGTGCTTGTATTAGAGCATTCTTGTTTCTCAGGGCGAACTTGTTTGTAGAATAGTAAATGTGTCATTACTTATCTTTATCCGGTTAAACCATATTTAATTAATCTAAGAAAAAAAATTAAATAATAAAAATTGTTATGTGCAATAATAGTATTTAAATGATTATATTGAGTGCAATATTAAGCAATATTTTTTGTTGTATTGATGAATTCTGTGTGAAGTAGAAAGTGTAGCTTGTTAAATTTTTTTATTATTTTCTCCCCGGGGAGGGTAGTGTTCTTAAATTTATAGTTTATTTTGGTATGTTTTACCAGATTTGCAATATTAAATTTAATAGTAATTACAAGGATGTTAAAAAAAATAATTACTTGGAAATGTTTGATGTGTAAAACAATAGTTCAAATTTTGTTGAATATATTTTGATATTTTTTTTTACTAATGGATATATAAATATATATAATTGGCATTAATAGTTAAATAAATAAGTTTTTCTAGATCATTCAAGGGTTAAATTTTTGTGTGTGTGCTCATGATTTTCACCCGTCTCATTCTCAAATTGATTTCAGGGTTAATCCGAAAACACAACGCAAATGTACAGGGCTTATGGATATTAGTATATTACTGTTAAAAAATTTTAAGTGTTATGTCAACAGAGTAGGAAACATTTTAGGTACCAGACCTTTAGGAAAACATAACAATTTTGGTACCATGTGATTTTTCATTATAACATTTTGGTGCCATGACTTTTTAACGTAACATAATGGTACCGTGATTTTCATTATAACAATCATAACTGAATAAAATTGAATCAAATGATAGCTTATGTAAATATGAAAAACAAAATTCGTAAAATTATGTTGTAACAAATAGTTTTTTTCCCTGGAGCAAAATGTTTTGTCAATGATTGTCAAGAAAGTAAAAACATATCTCTTTTTTCAAAATATAAAATATGTTGCTTGAATATCGCAAAGAACAATGTCAAAGACGTATATTGAAACTGCGTAAAAATTAAAAATAAAGCAAAAATCTTTCTTTACTTTCTAAATATCCAAAGCTCGTAACAAAACCATTTCAAATAAATATCTAAATGTTCAAAAAATAATAAATTAGAACTTTTACTGTAATTTTACTCATATTTTTCTCATATGGTTCATAATGCAGAAAATATTCACATACCTTTATTGATATGACTTATATACCTGCTAACTTACCTCTTAATTACATATCACTTAATGATATGACAATATATACCCCTTAATTTTACCATCGGGCATTTTTTCCCGCTTTTTGTGCTGCTTTACAAAGTTGCACAAAATGGAATAGTTTGACTCTTTAAGCAGATAATTCAGGCTAAGTAATAGAGAATTCTACGCATTTTTCACCTAAAGGACTTTCAAGGACTTAGTCCAGTTACTGCGTAAGATCTACGGTCTATTCATAAAGGAAGTTATTTTTGTCAATAGTCTTTAGCTCATGTGTAGAAAGTACCTAAGTTCAGTAATCTATCGGTGCCATAATAGGAGACGTTCTTGACATGTATCAAAAGGTACTTAACGCTACACTTTATATGTCTTTCTTTTTATATTTTTGATAAATTAGTTATAGGCGTTGACTTGTGATTTCCAACTTTTTTGTTTTCTTTTGTGTGGGTAAAGAATTAATATAAGTGTTTCATTTTAAATATGGAAACAAATTGTTTTAATAATAAAAATTCAAGGTACGTTTTGCACTTCTTTTTACTCTTCTTAATTTTTTTGTTGCACTGAAAACTATCTATAATCACAAATATTTTATAGAAATATTCTTTAGAATCTTATATCAAGTTTTCAAGTCTTTCTCTCCACTTCTACGACAATAGCTCCTTTCTGTTATAGTCACTCAAATACGTATAGCTATCAGGTTCAATGTTCCGCCTTACTTTCTTTGGGAACATGCAAAGACTCTAACTCGGAACAGGGAGCTTACTAAAGCTATGTTCAATAAATGTGGGAAGTAGACAAGATACACAGGAAGGATATACAAAACCCTTTATTTTTCACTCTTTACAATAATTTCCGTACTTCGGAATACAAAGACCAACTACTTGTGGTCTGAACGTAAGAACATCAAAATATTTAACTAAACTCTAACTTAACTTTGGAATAATAAACAAGGGCCTACGTGGAAGATTGGCCGTATATTAACAGGAAGCCGTATGTAGTACAGAGAACTGTTAACACTACAATACGTATAAAATTATCACGAGGATTAAACCTCTCGCCTGGAAGGCAACCACCAACCGAGTAAAACTGCTAAGGTAAGCGGCCTGCTTCGACTAACTCCTTCCTCTCTCTCGCTTGGCAAAAAGCCACAACTTAAGTACTTGGCATTCGCCAGACAAATTTGCATAAATAAGTTAAAGCTTTTAATTTTGGCTGGAAGTAGAAAATAAGAAGTGATAGTAAAGATTTAAAATAAAAATAAACGTTAGTAAAACTTACGATTATCAGGTTCAATGTTCCTTCTTACCTTCTTCGGGAACATACAAGGACCTGACTCGGAACAGAGAGCTTACTAAAGCTATGTTCAATAATTGTGGTAAGTAGACAGAATACTCATGAAGGGTATACAAAACCCTTTATTTTTCTCTATATACAATAACTTCCGTACTTCGGAATACACTGACCCGCTACTTGGGGTCTAACGTAAAAGTATAAAAATAAAATTAAACTCTAATTTAACTTTAAACTAATTAACGTGGAAGATTGGCCTTATATTAACAGGAAGCGTATGTAGTACAGAGAACTGTGAACACTACAATACGTTTATCAAGAGGATTAAATTTATCAAGAGGATTATCAAATATCAATTTATCAAGAGGATTAAAACCTCTGGCCTGGAAGGCAAACAGCAACTGCGTAACTTCTAAGGTAAGCGGCCTGCTTTGACTAAACTGCTTCCTCTCTCTCGCTTGGCAAAAAGAGCCACAACTTAAATACTTGGCGTTCGCCAGACAACTTTGCATAAAAACCTTAACGCTTATAATTCTGGCCGGAAGTAGAAAATAAGAAGTGATAGTAAAGATTTAAAATAAAATAAACGTTAGTAAAACTTAAGATCCTTACATACTTCCCGCCAGAGTTAATTAGTTTGAAACTGAGGTCTAAAACGACCTTGTTGAAAACTTTTAGCTCTAGAATCTAACGCGAGGCCAATCTTTTACCAATATTTTTCGCTAGAAACTAGAAATTTAAAAGAAAGAAATTTTTTTTACAATAGCAGCTCCCAGGATACACACTTTTTTTTCATCTGTACTGCATCTAAACAGGAGCTTTTATTCAATTCTGGTTCCTTCCAGATATCTGGAAGGAAAACTAGTTTAATGAAATGTTACACAATGAAATGGCAAGTAACATATATAATTATACTTCTCTTAACATTCTTATTTCATTCATGACTATTTTAATTATCTCTCCCCGTGCTCTCTGACATGTATTGTAAAAGAACACCAAACACGAATGTGTTTCTGTCTACGTGTTCCACACTTCCTCCTACAATCAAAACACTAACGTGTTAAAATTCAATATAACAAGACCTCTTAACACACCCTAATTTCAACTCTAAACCCTGAGGTACTATTCTAAAAGTGGCTAACTCTAAAGTGTAGCGTCAGAGAGCCTAACTACATCATTCAACCTTTAACACATATTCGCCATGCTTTAGTCTTTTTACAGTCACACGAATAAAAAAAATTTTAACATTCACTTTTACCATATCACGGTATTTCTTAACATTTAAAATAACAGTTCACATTGTATATAAGAACATATCAACATGCCGTTAATTTCACACATTTGAAAACATACATTAGTAGTACATTCTTAACTTCTATTCTTTTCAAAGCACGTGCCAATTCTTTCTACATTGAAATACTACATTTCAAAAAGTCTTTCAGACTAAAACTTCTCTCTTGCTAGAATGTTTTAAATAAAATTAATACAATAACTTTTTTCAATATTTAAGTCTTTACACAACGCTATTATACATCAAATTTAATTTTACGCGCGAGTAATTGAAAAACATAATACCAAAATCGGTAAGAACTCATTTATCGCCCTTTTGGCGATAAAGATAGACCTCGCATGAGGTAAAACTTCTTGAAATCTGCCACTTGCAGTAAGAATGAAAGATTAACTTAATTTAGCAAAGTAACATAAAATTTTACTTATCTTTGTGATATTCGGACATCCTTTTCTGGGCCCAGTCTTTAAAGGTATTGCAGATAGTAGTTTGATTTATCCTCCTTCTTGTACGGGCTCGCCCTTCAGTGCTTTCCTCTGGAAGCTTACTTTTTTCACCAGTTCGGCCACCCTTGAATACCTTCTTTTTCTCCTCTGCTTGTGGTCTTGGCCGTTTGATGGCAGCTGGTCTTGGCGGAACCGGGAAACTTCTTTCGTGTTCTTGCTTGGACCTCGTTGCTGGCCGTTCAAATTTTCCTTGTACTTTTTCCTCCGCCGCTGATGGCCCTTCCGCAGTTCGGCGACTTTTGCTGCGGAGAGTCCTGTAGGATGAGTAGATCTTCCGTTTTAGAGCCGGGTTATAGTTGCCGTCATTTCTCCTGGTTCTCTTCACATACGTCGTCCTTCTCCCTTCTTCTTTCTGGGGGTGTTCGTGAACTCTGTTTTCTGGACGGTGGAACGACTTCTTTTTCTTTTTACCTTCAATTTTTCCGCGGGGCAATTTTCTTTTCAGTTGCTTCTGTCTCTCATTGGCTTGCCCTTGTACTTGTCGTTTTCCCACCTCTGGAACTTGTACCTGCGGGGTCTGCCGTGCCGGATCCTGCAAAAGATCTGAAAAGATTTGCATTTTATTACGATCGAAGTAGGGCTTAATTTGATCAATATTTGCGGAACAGGTTTCACCATTTCTGGCCTTTAACACTACAACAGCGTGAGTTATTTTTTCTATAACATATGGTCCTTCGAATCGTGGAAAAAATTTGGCAGTTTTATCTTCTGGTGCTGAAGAAAGTGAATGCTTAATTTTTAAAACTTCATCCCCTACTTTATAAGTTACTCCCCGTCGTTTCAAATCATAATAGAGCTTCTGTTTTCTTTGTGCTACTTCCGTATTCTTTTTTGCTTCTTTTATTAGTTTTTCTATATCACCCATTTTAAATTCTGGGGCTCTTTGTTGCACATAAAATAGTTTATCTAACGGTGTTATAATCTTTCTGCCTAGAAATAACTCAGCAGGAGTTTTTCCCGTTGTATCATGTTTTGCGGTCCTAAGGGCGAAAGCAAATTCATTGACATAGTTATCCCAGCTTTTATGAAAATTTTTAACATAACTACGGATAATTTTCACTATATTTCTGTTGACCCGTTCCGCTATATTTGATTGCGGCCGATACGGGACCATTTTTAAATGACGTATGCCCAGTTTTTGGCACATGTCTTCAAATATATTACTTACAAATTGAGGACCATTATCCGATATAACTTTTAGGGGCGCCCCGTATTTTAAAATATATTTATTTAAAATAGAATCAGTAACTAATTTCGCGGAGGCTCGTTTTAAGGGAACAATTTCGGTCCATTTACTAAAATGATCAACCATAACAAGGAGATAGCGACTTTTATTTAACTGACTTTTTGGGAAAGGGCCCAATAAATCGATGCCAATTATTTCATTTGGAAATTCGGATTTAATACTATTTAGAAACCCGGCCGGGCGGAAATTAATATAATTAACTGCTTGACATGTTGGGCAGGACTGGACATACGCCCTTGTTAACTTTTGCAGTTCAGGAAAGTAGACTGCCTCGCGTACGTGTTGGATAGTTTTTCGAATACCAGCATGAGAAGCTAAAGGGCTGTCATGGAGCTCCTGCAGGATATTTAATCTAAGACTAGCTGGGATAACAGGTCGAAATTCGTTGTTGGAATTCGTAATTTTTGTATAAAATAATAGACCATCTATTAGTTCGTAATGGGCCGCCCTATTTCTTATCGCCACAATATCTTGGTGGCTAAAATTTTCAGGATCCTTCAAATACTCATAAATGCTTCCAAACTCAGGATCCTTACCCAGTTCGGTTATTACAGTTTCTCGGGAATTTATTGTACATGCTGTAAGCATTGCCACCTTTACGGTATTTCCTTGTTCGTCTATTTTAATTCTTGATAAGGCATATGCTACGATATTTTCCTTTCCAGGGGTATGCTTGATTACCAGATTATATTCTTGCAGCTTGAGTGCCCATCTTATTAACCTGGGGGATAAATTTTTCCCTGAGTACAATCTAGTTACCGCCGCATGATCAGAGTACACTGTTATCGGCGCCTTTCCAAAATAGACTCGGAACTTTTGCACTGCTAACAGAACTGCAAGTGCCTCTCTCTCGGTCGCGGAATAGTTTCTTTGTGTTTGATTTAAAGTTCGGCTAAAAAATCCCACGGGCTGCTGATTTTGCGAAAGTACCGCTCCTACCGCATAATCCGAAGCATCCGCTGAAATTTCTAAATTCTCATCCTTTTCAGGAAATTTTAACACAGGGGCTTGCGTTAATGCTTGTTTTAATTTTTCGAAAGCACTATTTACTTCGGCCGTCCACGAGAATCTTGCCTTTTTCCTTTTTAATTTTAACAATGGCTCAGCGATAGCCGCAAAATCTTTTATAAAGGACCTATAATATGAACAAAGTCCTAGAAAAGAAGAGAGCTTCTTTGCCGTGTTTGGAGCCGGATACGTTTGTACAGCGATTATTTTTGATTCATCTGTCTCGATCCCTTTTCGAGATATTTTGTAACCTAAATATTTTAATTCAGGGGCTGCAAATTTGCACTTTTCGACATTAACTTTTAGACCGGCCTCATTTAATAAAGAAAACACCTGTCTTAAATCCTGTACATGTTGGTCGAGATTATCACTAGTAATAATGATATCGTCTAAATAGATAAATGTGGACTTTCCAAGAACAGGTCTTAACACAATGTCCATGCATCGCATAAATGTTGCCGGGGCCACTGAAAGGCCAAACGGCATACGCAAAAATGCATAAGTGCCAGACTTGGTTATAAAAGCAGTCTTAGGCACGTCCTCAGGCCTCACACCTATTTGAAAATAACCAGTCGTTAAGTCCTAAGACGTCATAAATTTGGTTGATTTTATGTTCCTTAGAATATCTTCTATAATCGGTAACGGATATACCGGATATTTAGTTATGGATTTTAATTTACGGTAATCAATAGCGAATCTCCATCTTTTTGGATGCGTCAAAGGATAGTCATTATTTTTCTTACATAAAACCACCGGGCTAGCATAACTACTTGAGATGGGCGTTATGATCTTTTTACGTAGCATATCGGTAATATGCTATTCTATAATTTTTTCCTTATTCTTATCATACCGGTATGGTTTTTGACGAACTGGCATTACATCTCCGGTGTCAATACTATGGTTAGTAACCTGAGTAAATCCTGGAAGATCAATAATATCGAAGCAAATTCACTTACCACTTGTCGGATTCTTCCTTGCTCGTCATTAGGGAGGTGGTCAAGTTTTAACATCGGCTCAGCGTTTTCTGTACGAACTGGTTTCATTGTCAGCTTAAGGGACGCTTCATTAAAATCCAGCGTAGCTTGTGCGTCTGAAAGAAAATCTATTCCTAAGATTATATGTGCTTGCAGATTCTTTACTATAAAAAACATCACCTTTACTTGTTCGTCCTTGATACGGATATACAACGGTACTTTACCTATGCACTTACATTTTTCTCCTTGCGCCGCTAACACTGTTGTATTATCCGCATTATATATGCGGTATTTGCGAAAATACTTCCTAAAAAAATCTTCTGCCACACAGGAACACTGCGCGCCTGTATGCAGGAGTGCGGTGGCTGGGATATTATTCACCAAGACTTCAATCTTCGGAAGAGTCAAATTTTTCACCATTACTGTATTTAACTTGTAGGAAGAGGGGTTTTCGTGGCCTTCGAATTTCCGCACCCTCTCGTCAGCAGAAATCCGTTTTAGTTTAAATTATTTTTCCTTTCCGTGCTTTCCTCCTTTTTCCACTGGCCTTGAGACTTTTTTCCTGGGTTGCTATTGAACTGTCGACGTTCGCCGGCTGTTTTTGAGTTCTCGGGTTTCCTTGCCCACTGATTCGCTTTTTCTCCGTAGCCGTGTGCTTGAGTTTGCTGTAGTCTTGGCGTACCAAATTGGTTTCGCTGTTGATATTGGCGTCTTCTTTCGACGTCCGCCGTTCTTCTACTTTCAAACTGGATTGCTAGCTCAAATAACTTTTCCAGTGTAATCGGATTTCTCAATTCAATAAAGTCTTGCACTTGGGGCAGTAACCTCGGCAAAATCACTTGAATTATTTCAGGATCCGGACGGTTTCCATACAAGAGCTTGAAAAAGTGAATTTTTCTTAAAAGAAAGCTCGAGAGGTTTTCGATTCTTTGTTGATATATACTGAAAAGTTCCGTTTCTAATTTCGCACGATCCCTTACAACAGGGAAGGCTCTTAGTAGGGCAGTCTTGAAATTTTCGTAAGTATAGGTGGGACATCCTGCTTGACCCAAGAGACTTCTGCCTATACATTTGAACCAGTTAAGCGCTTGGCCCCTCAAAGCGCTGGTAGCTAAGGTAACTTTTTGAAACTCGTGCACGGGGTAGAGCATGAAGTGGTCATCCAATTTTTCCAAAAAACTGGTTACCGGTGAGTTTCCATTAAATGATGCTTCTGGTTTCATCGAAGCGCGCATGGTCTGGACGATGTAACCGAATCCTTCCAGGCCGGCAGCTGGCATTTCTGGATTCTGAGCCGTTTCTGCAGGCAGCACAGGTTCATCTTGAAACTCGGCCATGGTTATTCTTCTTCGTTGGGCGCCACTATCAGGTTCAATGTTCCTTCTTACCTTCTTCGGGAACATACAAGGACCTGACTCGGAACAGAGAGCTTACTAAAGCTATGTTCACTAATTGTGGTAAGTAGACAGGATACACATGAAGGGTATACAAAACCCTTTATTTTTCTCTATATACAATAAATTCCGTACTTCGGAATACACTGACCCGCTACTTGGGGTCTAACGTAAAAGTATAAAAATAAAATTAAACTCTAATTTAACTTTAAACTAATAAACGTGGAAGATTGGCCTTATATTAACAGGAAGCGTAAGTAGTACAGAGACTGTGAACACTACAATACAATTAAATTTATCAAGAGGATTAAAACCTCTGGCCTGGAAGGCAAACAGCAACTGCGTAACTTCTAAGGTAAGCGGCCTGCTTTGACTCAACTGCTTCCTCTCTCTCGCTTGGCAAAAAGAGCCACAACTTAAATACTTGGCGTTCGCCAGACAACTTTGCATAAAAACCTTAACGCTTATAATTCTGGCCGGAAGTAGAAAATAAGAAGTGATAGTAAAGATTTAAAATAAAATAAACGTTAGTAAAACTTAAGATCCTTACATACTTCCCGCCAGAGTAAATTAGTTTGAAACTGAGGTCTAAAACGACCTTGTTGAAAACTTTTAGCTCTAGAATCTAACGCGAGGCCAATTTTTTACAAACATTTGTCACTAGAAACTAGAAATTTAAAAAAAAATTATTTTTTACAATATCAGCTCCATGGACAACGAATTTTTCATCTGTACTGCATCTAAACAGGAGCTTTTATTCAAATCTGGTTCCTTCCAGAGATCTGGAAGGAAAACTAGTTTAATGAAATGTTACACAATGAAATGGCAAGTAACAGGAATATTTATATTTCTCTTAACATTCTTATTTCATTCATGACTTTATTTTAATTATCTCTCCCCGTGCTCTCTGACATGTGTTGTAAAAGAAAACACCAAACACGAATGTGTTTATGTATACGTGTTCAACACTGCCACCTACAATCAAAACACTAACGTGTTAAAATTCAACTTGCCAAGACCTCGTAACACACCCTATCTTCAACTCTAAACCCTGAGGTACTATTCTGAAAGTGGCTAACTCTGAAGTGTAGCGTCAGAGAGCCTAACTACATTCATTCAACCTTTAACACATATTCACCATAATTTGGTCTTTTTACAGTCACACGAATAAGTTTAAACTTTTTTTGAATTAATTTCACTTTTACCATATCACAGTATTTTTTAACATTTAAAATAACAGTTCACATTGTATATAAGAACATATTAACATGCCGTTAATTTTACGCATTTTAAAACATGAATTAGTAGTACATTGTTAACTTCTATTCTTTTCCAAGCAAGTGCCAATTCTTCTACATTAAAATACTACATTTCAAAAGTCTTTCAGACTAAAACATCTTTCTTGCCAGAATGTTTTAAATAAAATTTATACAATAACTTTTTTCCATATTTAAGTCTTTACACAACGCTATTATACATCAACTTTTAATTTTACGCGCGAGTAATTGAAAAACATAATACCAAAATCGGTAAGAACTCATTTCTCGCCCTTTTGGCGATAAAGGTACACCTCGCATGAGGTAAAACTTCTTGAAATCTGCCACTTGCAGTAAGAATGAAAGATTAATTAAGTTTGCAAAGTAACATAAAATTTTACTTATCTTTGTGATATTCGGACATTCTTTTCTGAGCCCAGTCCTGGAAACTAGCGTAGATTCTTGTTTGATTTATCCTCCTTCGTGTGCGGGCTCGCCCTTCATTGCCTTCCTCTAGAAGCTTTCTTTCTCCTCCAGTTCGGTCACGCTTGAATACCTTCTTTTTCGCCTCTGCCTGTGGTCTTGGCTGTTTGATGGCAGCTGGTCTGGCGGAACCGGGACACTTCTCTCCCGTTCCTGCTTGGACCTCGTTGCTGGTCGTTCAAATTTTCCTTGTATCTTTTCCTCTGCCGCTAGTGGCCCTTCCGCAGTTCGGCGACATTTGCTGCGGAGAGTCCTGTCCGATGAGTAGATCTTCCGTTTGGGAGCCGGGTTATAGTTGCCGTTATTTCTCCTGGATTTCTTTGCATTCGTCGTACTTCTCCCTTCTTCATTCTGGGGGTGGTCGTGAGCTCTCTTTTCTGGACGGTGGAACGGCTTCTTTTTCTTGTTACCTTCATATCTCCAACGGGGAAACTTTCTTTTCAATTGCTCCTGCCTCCTAATGGCTTGCCCTTGTACTTGTCGTTGTTCCACCTCTGAAGCTTGTGCCTGCCGTGCCTGCCGTGCCGGATCCTGCAAAAGATCTGTGAATATTTGCATTTTATTACGGTCATAGTAGGGTTTTATTTGATCAAAGTTTGCTTAGCATGTTTCACCATTCCTGGCTTTTAACACCACTACAGCCTGAGTTATTTTTTCTATGACATATGGTCCTTCAAATCGTGGAAAAAATTTGGCGGTTTTATCTTCTGGTGCTGAAGAAAGTGAATGCTTAATTCTTAATACTTCATCTCCTACTTTATAAGTTACTCCCCGTCGTTTCAAGTCGTAATAAAGTTTTTGTTTTCTCTATGCTACTTCAGTATTCTTTTTTTCTTCTTTAATTAATTTTTCTATATCACCCATTTCAAATTCTGGGGCTCTTTGTTGCAATAAAATAATTTATCTAACGGCATTATAATCTTTTTGCCTAAAAATAACTCAGCAGGAGTTTTGCCCGTTGTATCATGTTTTGCGGTCCTAAGGGCGAAAGCAAATTCATTGACATAGTTATCCCAGCTTTTATCAAAATTTTTAACATATTTATAGTTAATTTTCACTATATTTCTATTGACACGTTCCGCTATATTTGATTGCGGCCGATAGGGACCATTCTTAAATGACGTATGCCCAGTTTTTGGCACATGTCTTCAAATATATTACTTACAAACTGAGGACCATTATCCGATATAACTTTTAGGGGCGCCCCGTATTTTAAAATATATTTATTTAAAATAGAATCAGTAACTAATTTCGCGGAGGCTCGTTTTAAGGGAACAATTTCGGTCCACTTACTAAAATGATCAACCATAACAAGGAGATAGCGACTTTTATTTAACTGACTTTTTGGGAAAGGGCCCAATAAATCGATGCCAATTATTTCATTTGGAAATTCGGATTTAATACTATTTAGAAACCCGGCCGGGCGGAAATTAATATAATTAACTGCTTGACATGTTGGGCAGGACTGGACATACGCCCTTGTTAACTTTTGCAGTTCAGGAAAATAGACTGCCTCGCGTACGCGTTGGATAGTTTTTCGAATACCAGCATGAGAAGCTAAAGGGCTGTCATGCAACTCCTGCAGGATATTTAATCTAAGACTAGCTGGGATAACAGGTCGAAATTCGTTGTTGGAATTTGTAGCTTTTGTATAAAATAATCGACCATCTATTAGTTCGTAATGGGCCGCCCTATTTCTTATCGCCACAATATCTTGGTGGCTAAAATTTTCAGGATCCTTTAAATATCGGTTATTACAGTTTCTCGGAAATTTGCTGTACATGCTGTGAGCATTGCCACCTTTACAGTATTATCTTCTTCATCTATTTTAATTCTGGATAGGGCATATGCTACGATATTTCCTTTCCGGGGATATGCTTGATTACCAGATTATATTCTTGTAGCTTGAGTGCCCATCTTATTAACCTTGGGGATAAGTTCTTCCCTGAGTACAATCTAGTTACCGCCGCATGATCAGAATACACTGTTATTGGCGCCTTTCCAAAATAGACTCGGAACTTTTGCACTGCTAACAGAACTGCAAGTGCCTCTCTCTCGGTCGCGGAATAGTTTCTTTGTGTTTGATTTAAAGTTCGGCTAAAAAATGCCACGGGCTGCTGATTTTGCGAAAGTACCGCTCCTACCGTATAATCCGAAGCATCCGCTGAAATTTCTAAATTCTCATCCTTTTCAGGAAATTTCAACACAGGGGCTTGCGTTAATGCTTGTTTTAATTTTTCGAAAGCACTATTGGCTTCGGCCGTGCACGAGAATCTTGCCTTTTTCCTTTTTAATTTTAACAATGGTTCAGCCATAGCTGCAAAATCTTTTATAAAGGACCTATAATATGAACAAAATCCTAGAAAAGAAGAAAGCTTCTTAGCCGTATTTGGTAGCGGATACTTTTGCACAGCGATTATTTTTGATTCGTCTGTCTCGATTCCTTTCTGATATATTTTGTAACCTAAATATTTTAATTCAGGGGTTGCAAATTTGCACTTTTCGACATTAACTTTTACACAGGCCTCATTTAATAAAGAAAACACCTGTCTTAAATCCTATACATGTTGTTCCAGATTATCACTAGTAATAATGATATCGTCTAAATAGATAAATGTGGACTTTCCAAGAACAGGCCTTAACACAATGTCCATACATCGCTGAAATTTTGCCGGTGCCCCTGAAAGGCCAAACGGCATACGCAGGAATGCATAAGTGCCAGACTTGGTTATAAAAGCAGTCTTAGGCACGTCCTCCGGTCTAATCCCTATTTGAAAATAACCAGTCGTTCAGTCTAAAGTCATCATATATTTGGTCGACGTTATGTTCTTTAGAATTTCTTCAATAATAGGTAACGGATATACCGGATATTTAGTTATAGAGTTTAATTTACGATAGTCGATCGGGAAACGCCACCTTTTTGGATGTGTTAATGGATAGTCATTATTTTTGTTACATAAAACCACCGGGCTAGCATAACTACTTGAGATGGACGTTATGATCTTTTTACGTAGCATATCGCTGATGTGCCATTCTATAATTTTTTCTTTATTCTTATCATACCAGTATGCTTTGTGGCGAACTGGCATTGAATCTCCGGTGTCAATACTATGGTTAGTAACTTGAGTAAATCCTGGAATATCACTAAATAACGAAGCAAATTCACTTATCACTTGTCGGATTCTTTGTTGCTCTTCATTACGCAGGTGGTCAAGGTTTAACATCGGCGGCTCCGATTTTTCTTCTCGAACTGGTTTCATCGTCAGCTTAAGGGATGCTTCATTAAAATCCAGCGTTGCTTGTGCTTCTGAAAGAAAATCTATTCCTAAGATAATATGTGCTTGCAGATTCTTTACTATAAAAAACATAACCTTTACTTGTTCGTCCTTGATACGGACGTATAGCGGTAATTTACCTATGCACTTGTATCTTTCTCCTTGCGCAGCTAACACTGTCGTATTATCCGAATTATATATGCGGTATTTCCGAAAATACTTCCTAAAAAAATCTTCTGCCACACAGGAACACTGCGCGCCTGTATCCAGGAGTGCGGTGGCTGGCATATTATTCACCAACACTTCAATCTTCGGAAGAGTCAGATTTTTCACCATTACTGTATTTAACTTGAAGGAAGAGGGGTTTTCTTGGCCTTCGGATTTCCGCACCCTCCCGTCAGCAGAAATCTGTTTTAGTTTAAATCATTTTTCATTTCCATGCTTTCCTTCTTTTTCCACTGGCTTTGAGACTTTTTTCCTGGATTGCTATTGAACTGTCGACGTTCGCCGGCTGTTTTTGGATGCTCGGGTTCCCTTGCCCACTGATTCGCTTTGCTTCCGTAGCCGTGTGCTTGACTTTGCTGTGGTCTTGGCGCACCAAATTGGTTTTGTTGTTGATATTGGCGTCTTCTTTCAATGTCCGCCGTTCTTCTACTTTCAAACTGGGTTGCTTGCTCGAATAACTTTTCCAGTGTAGTCGGATTCCTTAATTCAATAAAGTCTTGCACTTGGTGAAGTAACCTCGGCAAAATCACTTGAATTATCTCAGGATCCGGACGGTTTCCATACAACAGTTTGAAGACGTGAATTTTTCTTAAAATAAAGGTGGAACTATTTTCGATTCTTTGCTGATATATGCTGAAACGTTCCGCTTCTAATTTCGCACGATCCCTTACGACAGGGAAGGCTTTTACTAGGGCAGTCTTGAAATTTTCGTAAGTATAGGTGGGACTTCCTGCTTGACCCAAGAGACTTCTACCTATGCATTTGAACCAATTAAGCGCTTGGCCCCTCAAAGCGTTGGTAGCTAAGGTCACTTTTTGGAACTCGTGCACGGGATACATCATGAAGTGGTCCTCCAATTTTTCCAAAAAACTGGTTACCGGTGAGTTTCCATTAAATGTTGCTTCTGGTTTCATCGAAGCGCGCATGGTCTGGACGATGTAACCAAATCCTTCCAGGACGGCAGCTGGTATTTCTGGATTCTGAGCCGCTTCTGCAGGCAGCACAGGTTCTTCTTGAAACTTGGCCATGGTTATTCTTCTTCGTTGAGCGCCAATATCAGGTTCAATGTTCCGCCTTACTTTCTTTGGGAACATGCAAAGACCCTGACTCGGAACAGGGAGCTTATTAAAGCTATGTTCAATAAATGTGGGAAGTAGACAAGATACACAGGAAGGGTATACAAAACCCTTTATTTTTCACTCTTTACAATAATTTCCATACTTCGGAATGCAGAGACCAACTACTTGTGGTCTGAACGTAAGTATATCAAAATATTTAACTAAACTCTAACTTAACTTTGAAATAATAAACAAGGGCCTACGTGGAAGATTGGCCGTATATTAACAGGAAGCCGTATGTAGTACAGAGAACTGTTAACACTACAATACGTTTAAAATTATCACGAGGATTAAACCTCTGGCCTGGAAGGCAACCACCAACCGAGTAAAACTGCTAAGGTAAGCGGCCTGCTTCGACTAACTTCTTCCTCTCTCTCGCTTGGCAAAAAGCCACAATTTAAGTACTTGGCGTTCGCCAGACAAATTTGCATAAATAAGTTGAAGCTTTTAATTCTGGCCGGAAGTAGAAAATAAGAAGTGATAGTAAAGATTTAAAATAAAAATAAACGTTAGTAAAACTTAAGATCCTTACATAGCTACGATTCATCTTTCTATAGTCAGAATTATTTTTAAAACGATTATCGTAAATAATGCCATGGATTGAATTTCGTACTAGCATATGTGTTGGAAGGACAAGATGACCGTAATATATATATATTTTTTTTACATTTAAAGTTTAGACTGTTGCTACATTCAAAATAGGGAGAGGCTCTTAAAACTCTGATGGCATTCTCCGTTGAGTAGTTTGGTTCTCTTTTTCAGGCTCGTACTATTACCTTTTGAAATAAAAACTTTGCTGGATGACTGTTTGGATTTCTATTTCATGAAGAAATGTGTCACTGTCTGTTTTTCCTTCTCTGTCCTTGACATTGCTTATTGTGTCCTTAGATATCTCAATCCCAACATTCTTTCACTTTATTGAAAACTAAAGAATATTTTTTTCTTAAAAAGTTCTAAAACATTATCTTCTTTTTAAACTTCATTTCCATTAGCCGTTTTGTGTATATAAAAGGTTTGAGGGAAGTTGACAATAATTTCTCTCTCGATATAAAAGCTATTATAATTTTTTGTACCCTTAACTAAAATTATGTAATTAAGATACAATAACACGATGAACAAATATTAATTTAGAAGTCAAACAACAAAAATCAACGTTATATTTTCAAATTTTCACAGGACTAGTTTAGATGGTTTTACCGAACCATCATCCTCAGCTGTGAACCATCGAACCATCGAAACATAGTCCTGTGAAAATTTGAAAATATAACGCTGATTTTCGTTGTTTGACTTATAAATGAAAATTACTTAATCAAAATAGTCCAAAAGATGTGTTAATACTCTTTTCAAGAGTGTTTTACGTTCCATCACTGATAAAAAAATTCAATTAAGCTCATCTGGTCTTTACAAACAGTGACAACAACCAGTTTTCTTTATCCTTCCCAAAGTGAACTCTTCTGTAAAAATTATTGCTCTACATAATTGTAGGTTTACGTGTTGGTAACAAATACAATGCAGAATTCATTTATGTTTAAGTAAGGAGCCAAGACAAATGTGCAACACATAACTTGAATTACATGATCATAAAACTCACATTTAACAGATTCCATAAACACATATATTGCACGTTTACGGACTCCAAGAGTGTCTTCTATAAAGGCTAATCACTTCTTAAAACGCTCACATTTCTAAACTACTTGTAATATGTAAATATTGTATTTACTTTAAACTGCTACTGAGGGATACATCATTATATTTTAGAGAAAACTAATCCTAGTTTTAAATCCGTACCTAAAAAATGGATTTCTTGTAAGAAAATTCTTATTTATGCCTCAGCTTAAGAATATCTCCTAACATTTGTGCAATAGTTTTATTTTTCATTCTGTTAAATTCCATTTTTGTGGAACAATATGTAGCCTTAATCTCCGATTGAAAATCCTTCTATTTCCTGAAAGATTTATTCCAGAGATTTTCTTTACAGTACATTCCTTATTCTTAGATAAGACTTGTGCTTACGAAACTTATATCAAAGAACACAAAATAATGTATGCTCTGCGTATTAATAATAGCAATTCTACCATGAGAAAAGCAAACACAAATTATCAAAAATATAGCCTCAGAACCCTAAAAAGAAGTATATTATATTTTGTTTTTTCTATATAAGTAGTTAGATGATATGAATTTGGTTTTCGTCTTGAAACCGATAAGAAAGAGAATGGGTTCATATTAATTGTTAAAAATATAAATAATTACTATCACCAAACGTATTCAAATGATTACAATAAGTAGACATAAAACTGATAATTTGCTCTTTCAGTTTACTCAAATTACATTCTATCCTGAAGGTGTGTGCTTGAATTTTTTTATGTATAAATTTTTAAAGTCTAGCTCTATTGGTGTTATTTGCAGTAGCAATTCATACTCTTCTATTTATTTATTTTTATTTTTTGTTTCTGCTGCCACATATATTGAGAGGTATTTCACTTAAATACTTTCTTAAGAATATTTCACATAAATACTTTTTCTTCCTTACAGTGTTTGTAGAAATAGTGTGAGAAACTTCTGGGTATTCTGCATGAAACTGCAGGAGCTGCTCTTGCTTATATTTAAATTTTAACGCCGAATCTGTTGGTATATGGATACGTTGTTTCATTTCCTTCGTTGGCAAGCCTTTTGATTTATCAGAGTACTTTATCCATTTAGCACTTTTTTATCCAGTCGTACTTAGTTTTTTTTTGTGGGGGGAGGGACTATTCTTTCATAGTTTTCTTCAATTAAAAAAGGTTTTCCAATATGTAATTTCTGACACTGTCGTCTAAATTCAATTCATTTTCCAATAGAAAATTGTTTAGATTTTAAAACAGGCCGCATACGAAGCTTCTGATTAATTTTCAAAGATATCTAAACTTTTTATGCCTAGTTAATAAATACTAGGCAATTGATGTGGGTTCTTAAGACCTCCAGTGGAGCAATGTAGCACCAGGGTACCTGGGTTAACAAGAACCCTAGCCCTTGTAGAACAGCTAAGTTGTTGCGAATTATGCCGTAAAATAACCAACGCATAAATCAAACATGACAAAGCAAATTATCTCACTGTAAGGATCTTAAGGTTTACTAACATTTATTTTATTTTAAATCTTTACTATCACTTCTTATTTTCTACTTCCGGCCAGAATTATAAGCGTTAAGGTTTTTATGCAAAGTTTGTCTGGCGAACGCCAAGTATTTAAGTTGTGGCTTTTTGCCAAGCGAAAGAGAGGAAGCAGTAAGTCGAAGCAGGCCGCTTACCTTAGAAGTTACGCAGTTGCTGTTTGCCTTCCAGGCCAGAGGTTTTAATCCTCTTGATAAATTTAAACGTATTGTAGTGTTCACAGTTCTCTGTACTACATACGCTTCCTGTTAATATAAGGCCAATCTTCCACGTTTATTATTCTAAAGTTAAATTAGAGTTTAGTTTTATTTTTATACTTATACGTTTTGACCCCAAATAGCGGGTCGGTGTATTCCGAAGTACGGAAGTCATTGTAAATAGAGAAAAATAAAGGGTTTTGTATACCCTTCTTGTGTATCCTGTCTACTTCCCACAATTAGTGAACATAGCTTTAGTAAGCTCTCTGTTCCGAGTCAGGTCCTTGCATGGTTCCGAAGAAGGTAAGAAGGAACATTGAACCTGATAGTGGCGCCCAACGAAGAAGAATAACCATGGCCAAATTTCAAGAAGAACCTGTGCTGCCTGCAGAAACGGCTCAGAATCCAGAAATGCCAGCTGCCGCCCTGGAAGGATTTGGTTACATCGTCCAGACCATGAGGGCTTCGATGAAACCAGAAGCAACATTTAATGGAAACTCACCGGTAACCAGTTTTTTGGAAAAATTGGATGACCACTTCATGCTCTACCCCGTGCACGAGTTTCAAAAAGTTACCTTAGCTACCAGCGCTTTGAGGGGCCAAGCGCTTAACTGGTTCAAATGCAGAAGTCTCTATAGGCAGAAATCTCTTGGGTCAAGCAGGAAGTCCCACCTATACTTACGAAAATTTCAAGACTGCCCTACTAAAAGCCTTCCCTGTTGTAAGGGATAGTGCGAAATTAGAAACGGAACTTTTCAGTATATATCAACAAAGAATCGAAAACCTCTCAAGCTTTATTTTAAGAAAAATTCACGTCTTCAAACTCTTGTATGGAAACCGTCCGGATCCTGAAATAATTCAAGTGATTGTGCCGAGGTTACTGCCCCAAGTGCAAAACTTTATTGAATTGAGAAATCCGATTACACTGGAAAAGTTATTTGAGCTAGCAATCCAGTTTGAAAGTAGAAGAACAGCGGACGTCGAAAGAAGACGCCAATATCAACAGCAAAACGAATTTCGTACGCCAAGACTACAGCAAACTCAAGCACACGGCTACGGAGGCAAAGCTAATCAGTGGGCAAGGAAACCCGAGCATCCAAAAACAGCCGGCGAACTCGACAGTTCAATAGCAACCCAGGAAAAAAGTCTCAAGGCCAGTGGCAAAAGAAGGAAAGCATGGAAACAAAAAAGGATTTAAACTAAAACGGATTTCTGCTGACGGGAGGGTGCGGAAATCCGAAGGCCACGAAAACCGCTCTTCCTTCAAGTTAAATACAGTAATGGTGTAAAAATTTGAATCTTCCGAAGATTGAAGTGTTGGTGAATAATATCCCAGCCACCGCACTCCTGGATACAGGCGCGCAGTGTTCCTGTGTGGCAGAAGATTTTTTTAGGAAGTATTTTCGCAAATACCGCATATATAATGCGGATAATACAACAGTGTTAGCTGCGCAAGGAGAAAAATGTAAGTGCATAGGTAAAGTACCGTTGTATATCCGTATCAAGGACGAACAAGTAAAGGTGATGTTTTTTATAGTAAAGAATCTGCAAGCACATATAATCTTAGGAATAGATTTTCTTTCAGACGCACAAGCTACGCTGGATTTTAATGAAGCGTCCCTTAAGCTGACAATGAAACCAGTTCGTACAGAAAAGGCTGAACCGCCGATGGTAAATCTTGACCACCTACCTAATGACGAGCAAGGAAGAATCCGACAAGTGGTAAGTGAATTTGCTTCGTTATTTAGCTATATACCTTGATTTACTCAGGTTACTAACCATAGTATTGACACCGGAGATGCAATGCCAGTTCGTCAAAAACCATACCGGTATGATAAGAATAAGGAAAAAATTATAGAATGGCATATTACCGATATGCTACGTAAAAAGATCATAACGCCCATCTCAAGTAGTTATGCTAGCCCGGTGGTTTTATGTAAGAAAAATAATGACTATCCTTTGACGCATCCAAAAAGGTGGAGATTCGCTATTGATTACCGTAAATTAAACTCCATAACTAAATATCCGGTATATCCGTTACCGATCATTGAAGAAATTCTAAGGAACATAACATCAACCAAATTTATGACGACTTTAGACTTAACGACTGGTTATTTTCAAATAGGGGTTAGGCCTGAGGACGTGCCTAAGACTGCTTTTATAACCAAGTCTGGCACTTATGCATTTTTGCGTATGCCGTTTGGCCTTTCAGGGGCCCCGGCAACATTTCAGCGATGCATGGACATTGTGTTAAGACCTGTTCTTGGAAAGTCCACATTTATCTATTTAGACGATATCATTATTACTAGTGATAATCTCGACCAACATGTACAGGATTTAAGACAGGTGTTTTCTTTATTAAATGAGGCCGGTCTAAAAGTTAATGTCGAAAAGTGCAAATTTGCAGCCCCTGAATTAAAATATTTAGGTTACAAAATATCTCGAAAAGGGATCGAGACAGATGAATCAAAAATAATCGCTGTACAAACGTATCCGGCTCCAAACACGGCAAAGAAGCTCTCTTCTTTTCTAGGACTTTGTTCATATTATAGGTCCTTTATAAAAGATTTTGCGGCTATCGCTGAGCCATTGTTAAAATTAAAAAGGAAAAAGGCAAGATTCTCGTGGACGGCCGAAGTAAATAGTGCTTTTGAAAAATTAAAACAAGCATTAACGCAAGCCCCTGTGTTAAAATTTCCTGAAAAGGATGAGAATTTAGAAATTTCAGCGGATGCTTCGGATTATGCGGTAGGAGCGGTACTTTCGTAAAATCAGCAGCCCGTGGCATTTTTTAGTCGAACTTTAAATCAAACACAAAGAAACTATTCCGCGACCGAGAGAGAGGCACTTGCAGTTCTGTTAGCAGTGCAAAAGTTCCGAGTCTATTTTGGAAAGGCGCCGATAACAGTGTTCTCTGATCATGCGGCGGTAACTAGATTGTACTCAGGGAAAAATTTATCCCCAAGTTTAATAAGATGGGCACTCAAGCTGCAAGAATATAATCTGGTAATCAAGCATACCCCCGGAAAGGAAAATATCGTAGCAGATGCCCTACCAAGAATTAAAATAGATGAACAAGGTAATACCGTAAAGGTGGCAATGCTCACAGCATGTACAATATATTCCCGAGAAACTGTAATAACCGAACTGGGTAAGGATCCTGAGTTTGGAAGTATTTATGAGTATTTAAAGGATCCTGAAAATTTTAGCCACCAAGATATTGTGGCGATAAGAAATAGGGCGGCCCATTACGAACTAATAGATGGTCTATTATTCTATACAAAAACTACGAATTCCAACAACGAATTTCGACCTGTTATCCCAGCTAGTCTTAGATTAAATATCCTGCAGGAGCTCCATGACAGCCCTTTAGCTTCTCATGCTGGTATTCGAAAAACTATCCAACGCGTACGCGAGGCAGTCTACTTTCCTGAACTGCAAAAGTTAACAAGGGCGTATGTCCAGTCCTGCCCAACATGTCAAGCAGTTAATTATATTAATTTCCGCCCGGCCGGGTTTCTAAATAGTATTAAATCCGAATTTCCAAATGAAATGATTGGCATCGATTTATTGGGCCCTTTCCCAAAAAGTCAGTTAAATAAAAGTCGCTATCTCCTTGTTATGGTTGATCATTTTAGTAAATGGACCGAAATTGTTCCCTTAAAACGAGCCTCCGCGAAATTAGTTACTGATTCTATTTTAAATAAATATATTTTAAAATACGGGGCGCCCCTAAAAGTTATATCGGATAATGGTCCTCAATTTGTAAGTAATATATTTGAAGACATGTGCCAAAAACTGGGCATACGTCATTTAAAAATGGTCCCGTATCGGCCGCAATCAAATATAGCGGAACGGGTCAATAGAAATATAGTGAAAATTATCCGTAGTTATGCTAAAAATTTTCATAAAAGCTGGGATATCTATGTCAATGAATTTGCTTTCGCCCTTAGGACCGCAAAACATGATACAACGGGCAAAACTCCTGCTGAGTTATTTCTAGGCAGAAAGATTATAACGCCGTTAGATAAATTATTTTATGGGCAACAAAGAGCCCCAGAATTTAAAATGGGTGATATAGAAAAACTAATTAAGGAAGCAAAGAAGAATACGGAAGTAGCACAAAGAAAACAGAAGCTCTATTATGATTTGAAACGACGGGGAGTAACTTATAAAGTAGGGGATGAAGTTTTAAAAATTAAGCATTCACTTTCTTCAGCACCAGAAGATAAAACTGCCAAATTTTTTCCACGATTTGAAGGACCATATGTTATAGAAAAATAACTCACGCTGTAGTAGTGTTAAAAGCCAGAGATGGTGAAACCTGCTCCGCAAACATTGATCAAATCAAACCCTACTATGATCGTAATAAAATGCAAATATTTTCAGATCTTTTGCAGGATCCGGCACGGCAGACACCGCAGGCACAAGCTCAAGAGGTGGAAAAACGACAAGTACAAGGGCAAGCCATTAAGAGGCAGGAGCAAGTGAAAAGAAAATTTCCACGCGGAAAAATTGAAGGTAGCAAGAAAAAGAAGCCGTTCCACTGTCCAGAAAAGGGAGTTCACGAACACCCCCAGAATGAAGAAGGGAGAAGGACGACGTATGTGAAGAGAACCAGGAGAAATGACGGCAACTATAACCCGGCTCTAAAACGGAAGATCTACTCATCCAACAGGACTCTCCGCAGCAAATGTCGCCGAACTGCGGAAGGGCCATCAGCGGCGGAGGAAAAAGTACAAGGAAAATTTGAACGGCCAGCAACGAGGTCTAAGCAGGAACACGACAGAAGTTTCCCGGTTCCGCCAAGACCAGCTGCCATCAAACGGCCAAGACCACAAGCAGAGGAGAAAAAGAAGGTATTCAAGGGTGACCGAACTGGTGAAAAAAGGAAGCTTCCAGAGGAAGGCACTGAAGGGCGAGCCCGTACAAGAACGAGGATAAATCACACAACTATCTGCAATACCTTTAAGGACTGCGCCCAGAAAAGGATGCCCGAATATCACAAAGATAAGTAAAATTTTATGTTACTTTGCAAACTTAAGTTAATCTTTCATTCTTACTGCAAGTGGCAGATTTCAAGAAGTTTTACCTCATGCGAGGTCTACCTTTATCGCCAAAAGGGCGATAAATGAGTTCTTACCGATTTTGGTATTATGTTTTTCAATTACTCGCGCGTAAAACTAAAGTTGATGTATAATAGCGTTGTGTAAAGACTTAAATATTGTAAAAAGTTATTGTATAAATTGTATTTAAAACATTCTAGCAAGAAAGAAGTTTTAGTCTGAAAGACTTTTTGAAATGTAGTATTTCAATGTAGAAAGAATTGGCACTTGCTTTGAAAAGAATAGAAGTTAACAATGTACTACTAATGTATGTTTTCAAATCTGTAAAATTAACGGCATGTTAATATGTTCTTATATACAATGTGAACTGTTATTTTAATGTTAAGAAATACCGTGATATGGTAAAAGTGAATGTGAAAATTTTTTTTTTATTCGTGTGACTGTAAAAAGACTAAAGCATGGCGAATATGTGTTAAAGGTTGAATGATGTAGTTAGGCTCTCTGACGCTACACTTTAGAGTTAGCCACTTTTAGAATAGTACTTCAGGGTTTAGAGTTGAAATTAGGGTGTGTTAAGAGGTCTTGTTATGTTGAATTTTAACACGTTAGTGTTTTGATTGTAGGAGGAAGTGTGGAACACGTAGACAGAAACACATTCGTGTTTGGTGTTCTTTTACAACACATGTCAGAGAGCACGGGGAGAGATAATTAAAATAGTCATGAATGAAATAAGAATGTTAAGAGAAGTATAATTGTATATGTTACTTGCCATTTCATTGTGTAACATTTCATTAAACTAGTTTTCCTTCCAGATCTCTGGAAGGAACCAGAATTGAATAAAAGCTCCTATTTAGATGCAGTACAGATGAAAAAAAAATTGTGTATCCTGGGAGCTGCTATTATAAAAACAAATTTCTTTCTTTTAAATTTCTAGTTTCTAGCGAAGTATATTTGTAAAAGATTGGCCTCGCGTTAGATTCTAGAGCTAAAAGTTTTCAACAAGGTCGTTTTAGACCTGAGTTTCAAACTGATTAACTCTGGCGGGAAGTATGTAAGGATCTTAAGTTTTACTAACGTTTATTTTATTTTAAATCTTTACTATCACTTCTTATTTTCTACTTCCGGCCAGAATTATAAGCGTTAAGGTTTTTATGCAAAGTTTGTCTGGCGAACGTCAAGTATTTAAGGTGTGGCTTTTTGCCAAGCGAGAGAGAGGAAGCAGTGAGTCGAAGCAGGCCGCTTACCTTAGAAGTTACGCAGTTGCTGTTTGCCTTCCAGGCCAGAGGTTTTAATCCTTTTGATAAATTTAAGCGTATTGTAGTGTTCACAGTTCTCTGTACTACATACGCTTCCTGTTAATATAAGGCCAATCTTCCACGTTTATTATTCTAAAGTTAAATTAGAGTTTAGTTTTATTTTTATACTTTTACGTTTTGACCCCAAGTAGCGGGTCGGTGTATTCCGAAGTACGGAAGTCATTGTAAATAGAGAAAAATAAAGGGTTTTGTATACCCTTCTTGTGTATCCTGTCTACTTCCCACAATTAGTGAACATAGCTTTAGTAAGCTCTCTGTTCCGAGTCAGGTCCTTGCATGTTCCCGAAGAATGTAAGAAGGAACATTGATCCTGATATCACTTCCAAATGAACAAGTGAATAACCATGTCTATGATCATGATAATGAAGCCTGCTAAGATGTACAGAAATAGTCCAAAGAGTCTTAGCTAAGCAGTTGCAAATCTAATCTTCTTCTACAATTTTCAGCATCGCTAAAGCTGCCTGTAATCCAGGTATCATCTTCTCAGCTGCATTTTTGGCTCCCCCGATCTTCTCAATATGCGCGATGATTGTGCTAAGGAAGCTCCTAATTTTTGGATCCTGCAACCAATTGATTGCATCAGTCATCTCCTCAGGTGTCGGCAGTATTTTCCTTTTGGCTCTAGAACTGTAAGTGGGTCTTGATTCAGTCACTTTAACATCAAGCTTTGCAAGTTGCGGGAAGTCTTCAGGGGTAAGAACATGGAAGAGCACCGCCCTCCTGACACAACTGTCTTATGGCATAAGTCTTCAGGGGTGAGAACTTTCATCCGCTGCTTCTGCAAGTTATGTTTCCGAGTGAGCTTTTTATTCTCGAATCTCCTCCTAGATTCAGGGCAACCACGATACGAACTCACATGTGATTCCCTACAAAACAGGCAAGTAGACTTATCTTCCTTTTTTAGCATACACAGATTACTGCCAGAACCTCCTCCACATTTACAGCACTTCTCTGGGTTGGTACATAGGTGTTGGGACTGTCCAAACTGCTGACATGGATAGCACTGAAGCGGACGCTTCCTGGGAGAGAACTTATCCACTTTGACATTCACACTGAACATGGTTCTTAATAATACACTGAACATGGTTCTTAATAATACACTGAACATGGTTCTAATTTTTATTTTGACTCGTGGAACCCCGTAGTTCGACACTCCGAAGCTCTGGGTTCCGCGGAACGCAGTTTGAAGACCCCTGTTCTAGTCCAATTGCACGTCCTCTCTCAAATGGTGACGTCTGCTCATATTGTTGGCGAACCTGTTAGCTAGGCACTGGTATACTTCGTCGATCGATGGAACCCCATTCGCAAGGCATTGGAATATTCTCTATTTTATACACCACCCAGATGCTCCTTTACAATACTCTACAGCTACAGCTATTCAGTGATATCCAATTGTTAATCAGTTGCATGTTCTATTGTAGAGTATGGTCATAAGCTATTTCGTGGCATTCGAATTACACATTCTAGCTAGGTCGCTTTTATATTATAGAATGTATGTATAATATAATGTTAAACTTTAAAATCTGTTTGTATTGAAAAAAGATACGTGCTTCCAACTATACTGAAAATGTATTATCCTAACAATAAGGAGAGTACTAAAACCCCATGTTTGAATAACCATAATTCAATAAAGTTATACTTTCTTTCTCTTCGCCTTCGACATGAGTTAGGTGCTCACGAACTTATTGGTTCTCATCGATGCAATAAAAAAGTACTAGAACTTGGAGCAATGTTCTGCGGGACTTGTCTGGGGAATACTGAAAGGAGAGAGACAAGGATAAAATGTACAAGGTGGTAGCACTGTTATTACAATATTATTGCATAAGGTAGGCATACAAATATAAAAAGGCCAGAAAATAAATACAGATATAGATATATAGATGAAATGAGTTCAAATATTGAACTATTACACATAAAGAAAAGTATACTAAATGAAAATTAACAAGAATGTATACAATGGCTAGGTACAACCGAAGATAGTATTTCACCTGTTACAAAACATAACAGTGTGGCTGACGGTATTAACGGATCATTCTCTTCTCCTTGGGATAGCATAGGAAGTAGAGCAATGCAGAATATTGCATGTCTCTTTTTGCAGGGGTTAGGTTTCCATACATGAGAACTGTCAGTTGATGTCAAAACTAAGTTATGCCGCAGAATGATACAAATGTTTGCATTCTAATGAAGGCAGGGAAAATTCAAACGTAAATAAATAAATAAGATAATAAACGTACTGCTACTTTACATGCTGATTCTATACATTTTTCATGTTGTTTTGAAAGATTTTATGTCAAGTAATCATTTACTTTGATTTGAACCCTTACTTTAACATCTTCTTTCCGTATTCCTCTCCAGAATGCAAATTATTTTTTATGTGCTAAACTGAGAGTTGGATGTTTAAGAGTTAGGGCTTGTGGCAGCCTCGCTTTGCAGTTACGTACCAGCCATCTCTTCAGAAATTATTCTGCCCTTAACCATTTTGCTAGCCTATATTTAAAATACGCGTTGTCAATTTCCTGAGCCAGCTTAAGTAGTCTATTTTGTACGCAGTCAGACAACATTACCTAAATTTGAATTTAACTTCATCTTATGTTAATTTAAAAAACCGCAAATAACGGAGGTTCGTCTATAGCACATGTAGTGCCTTCTGTTAATTTGAAGAGTTAAATAACAGGGTTATTTCAATCTTCTTATGACTTTGTCATTGCTTCAGACTAAAGCGGTAACTCTCTTTCTTGACTGAGAACTGTAGCAGAACCCTACAGTTTCAGTAAAAGTAACCATGTGTACCCTATAATGCGTACAGCGTAGCTGATCTAATAATGAACATCTCTGATAATGTAATAATTCTGTATTAAGCATAAAATGCAAATATGCTGTAGGGTCCTAACTGCATGAAATTTAGACTGACAACATGTAAATTGTAGGTGTCGGTGCCAAGGACTCTACCTCTCTAAAGCATTCAAGACTCTCAACTAATATACCCTATGACTTAATTTCTATTCCGGGGATGGCTACGCAAAAGAGGAAATATGGTAAATATTGAAATCATAATAATTGGTTAATTAACCAAAATACTTTACAATGTCATCTGCAGACTTCAGATAATATATGCATTTTTATGCGCAGGTAATTTTTAGGTAAACAACTTGTTACCTAAAATGCAAGTCTATAAATAATATAAAAATAGAGAGCAGTTTAAAATGTTAAAATAGCCGAAATGCTTCATATGTTGCATTTGGCTGCGTTAGGAACCAGAATTTTTACCTTTTCCTGTATTTCTGTCCATTGAAAGCAGTATGCAGTTTGATAGAAAATGGTAGTCGTCCAAGAATACTAAGTTTGATAGAGGTAGAAAAGCTGAGATAGGCTTTACAGAGTTTGCGGATTATACTTTCTAGAAATTGGTGTTGTTGTGGCCAAAAGCAAACCAAAGTAATATGAATATAGGATCAGTGAGTACAGGGGACAGATCGACCGAAGAAATTGATTGTGCCTGCCTTGTCACAGCACTCAAAGATAAGACAGGGATTACGCACATGGAATGCCGGATCTCGGAGCGAGATCGTGAACTCGAGGCCAAGAATTAAATTCCGTTTTGCAGCAATACTTGCTACCAGGTGTCATTCGACGTTGTCTGAAGGGTAGGAGAATGTATGCAAGATGTCTATCGCTAGTCTTTTCATTGATTCTACACCACAAGCGTGCGACGAATTTCAGACGAATCTTCATTCTGTTTACAAGAAACACCACTGTAGTATCCATTCGTATCCGAGTATACATCACTTGCGTTGAAGCCTGGTGGCACAAGAGCTATACTATTTCACCATGCATCTGGGACTGCCCGTTCTCAGATGATGGGCATTTTGTAGTATATGAAACGTTCAATATTTAATTTTTATAGTAAATTATGGATAAGTTCATACGTAATGCTAAATCAGAAGATAGCAGTGATACCAGTGAACAGTTAGGTTAAAAATTACTTTCGGAACATATCCTATAGTTTTCATGACAGCATAATAAATATCAGCCATTAAGCATGAAAAAGTTTGATGCTTTAATATTTATCAATAAATATTATGTATGCTAATCACAGCGGTCTTTTACTTACAAATAAAGCTATACTTAATTAACTGGAAATTTGTAATTTCTTTATACTGTACGAAAAAGACTAACTGTGTTCGTTATGATCTTAAACCATTAAATTTCAATATCCATCAATTACATCGATAACAGAAACATTAAGCATCATTAACGGCATTAACGGTTCAGTTTTATTTTCGAAACTAATTACAGTTTTTATGAAGTATAAATTGCACGAGTGTAGGGAAGAGTTCCATTTCCCAAGGTAGGTTTTTTGTTAAACACTTATGGCACTCCAGTTTATTGCATCAATTCCACTAACGCGACAGCTGGCTCACTGGATTAGGCTTGTTGGATCTCGTCGATAGAATCAAACAAACTAGAGCTTAGTACAATGTACTCCGGGAATTGTCTATGTAAAGTGAAAAACTCTGAGAAAAAATGTCAGATTATAAATATTAAGGCCCAGATTATAGAAAGAAAATGCATGGTGGGGACTGTAAATGTTGATGACCACATACCTTGAGCACTGCAATGTTCCTATTCCTTCCTAGGAGATATTGACATTGTAGAGTACAATATGCTCACAGTTGTAATGCCTACTGACAATTAAATTTTTAAAAACATTTGATGTTGTAGATGCTACACTACCAAGAGCTTTGGAAATTTGTAAAACGCACTTCGTATGTTACTCACTTCTGCTAATCTAATACATATTTTAGTTACTTTTCATTATATTAGGCATACAAATGAAATAAGAACAAGAGTGCAGATACAGATACAGATTAAAATACGAAATCTGTACAAATATTTATACATTACAAATCATGCTGCAAAAACAAATTAGGTCAATAAAGTTGCGCATCAATACATGTTGCGTTTACATTATGCAAACACTAATGGCCAGTTATACTGGCAAGATGGCGGACTCATATAACCATATTATGCATTAATAAGCAATTATAAATGTATTAAATGGGTGCTGTACTCAGGAAATTGTATTAACATAAATAATGTTAGGTGCTTAATGTGTGTGTGTGTGTGTGCGTGCGTGTGATTAAGGCAAAGCCTCGAGGACTATCTGCCTAAGGGGAGGGATGCCTTCTTGGAAGACTTTCTAAGAGAAACTGGCTTGTATACACGTTACACATGGGGAAAACCACGGAAACGCCCCTGCAGATAGCCCGTTCGCGGGATTCGAACCTCGGACCGAACTGCCAGTGTTCAGCGTCTTTATCATTTGGCAGCTGGTGGGCTAGGTGCTAAATGAATTAAATGAACACGATAAAGTATATGTGAAGGCTGATTTACAGAACATATATTATCACAGGTAATGCCTGTTTATATATATTTATAGTATATTGCTCCTTGGTAAGGAAAAAATAATAACAATTTATATGCATATTGTGCTCAATGCAAACTTTTAGTACAAATGAAACCAAGCGAGGTTAGTACATAATTGAATAATTAGACCTAAATAATAAAACTTAACTCCGAGTAAATATTCAGAATAATATAAGCTGGATTAATCATAACAGTTAGCATTATTGAAGCAGATAATTATTGTTTATTAAAGAAAGACATTAAGCAAATTAATATATGTACAGAGCGAGCTGCTTACGGTACGGTGTCGGAGGAAAGTAATATAAATTAGTCCAGGGTTGTCAGCAATACTCTTAGAAATGTTAGTACAGTCTCTAATGCGACTGAGCGCATATTTATTCCTATTTGTATTCCTTATACATGCCGGCATATTGATTACAGCGGGTCTTTTTAAATGAGAATTCGCTGTTTATGGGCAATCGTACATATAGTGGCCAGGATCACCAATAATGCCACAAACACATTGGTCGCTGTCTCTTACACCAAATCTGTGAAGGTAGAACATATATTGGCCAAACTCTAGCAGGTGCTGTGTGAGTTGCGGAGAGCCGCTGTCATTTCATACAATTGTTATAAATGCCAATAACCATCATAGTAACCCAAGAAGGTCATAACATACACAATACCTATTGGCTTGCGCCCTGCCGAAGTTCAGTATCCATTTTCCTGCTTGATGAAAGTGAAGTGTTTCTGTTAAACCTTTCGTAAACCGAAATGGCGTAAAATGAAGAAGCGATTACGATTAATTTATATGGGAAACGTCTTAGGACCAGTGGCGGCTCGTAAGGCCCATATCACACAGCTTTTGTTTCGAACAATTTTTCTGCCTGGTTTACTATTGAAAGAAAGGCGTGAGACTTTTTCCTTCCTTTCCAAAAAAAATTGCAGGTTGTTCGTTTTCAACCAATGAGCTATCAGCTTGTTTGTCGTTGGGGAACCAGTTTCTTCTGTGTTAACCCCGAAGCGATCTATGGTGATTGGCTGTCGTGACAAAGCAGAAAAATTATTCCAAACAGTTGTTCTTCCGAAACAAACCGGAGTGTGATAGCAGCCTAATAAGCACTGTGGAACTGCAGCACCCCCAATTTCCACTTATTATTATTTTTAATATTTAATATAGTGTGCCCTTTAGTCTTTAATTCTTTCTTTATACTTTTACAATACATAATCCTTAAGCTTAATGTCAGTTGCCATCCCCTACTTTGTGAAAAAGGTACGAAATTCTTTGTTTGGAACTGCGCGCTTCACAGTTCCAGCGACGTAGTGCTTGCCTGTTCTGCGCATGCGCGCACAGAAAGCAGCACGCAAGCGGGTTAGCGAGAAGAGCACTGTCGCTCTTGCAGTGCCGAAATTCTGGCATGTTGTTGGAAACGTGATTTCTTTTTACTCTGCGTGTCTGGTATTCCTTCACAAGGTGGAACTTCATCATACGGACCATAAACAGAGTTCATGAAAATTTGCAACCTTTAAAATATTGTCTTACTGAAATTCAATAAACATCAAATTCAGATCAAACTATTGCAAAAGCAACAGGAATTTAAAAAAAACTATATGATGATAATTTCAAGTTTTGGTGAGAGCTTTTTTATCAGATGCGTCATGTTGAAATAATATGCAACTAAATGCAATCCAGAGAAATTAGTGTGTTGTTTAAAGTTAACGAATATATAACAAATTTCAAAACTGCTATTTTAGAATTAAGAAACTCAAAATACTGTAAGAATTTTTCAAAGACATTAATAGCAGAAACTAAGCAAATATGTGACTTTATACTATGTATTGATATAATGCACAGGTATTCTTGCACTAAACACTTAGCAGCTGCTAAATTGTTAAACAAGAAATGCTTCGCTTTTAGGAATGACCATTTGACCATTCTACAGAAGAAATAGTACTGACCACTGAAGCATATTTAATGATTGACAAAGAAAAGCTTGAAACTGAACTAAAAGTATTCTATTGTAGGCCTGATATACATGAATACTGCAAATTAATTGAGCTAATGAAATTTATCTTCGAAAATAATCTAGATGATATTCTTAGTGAAATTACGAAACAGATAAAAATTCTCTTGAGAGTTCCCACGACTACATCAGAGGCAGAACGCTGTTTTTCAACATTTAAAAGAATGAAAACTTTTCTAAGAAGCACTAGGAATTCGGAAAGACTAAATGCGCTTGCATTGATTTCAATAAAGAAAAACTTCCTCAGTTGTCATCCAGAGATCAAGGAGAAAATTATTGATCTTTATGTATAAATTAAAACAAGAAGAATGGATTTCATTTTTAAATGAATAGGCAAAGATTGAACTGTAACAAATATGGTTAAAGTAATTAAGAAATGTTTAATTTTTTCTTGTAAGATTTCATGAAGTTTCAAAATAAATTTTCTTTTTATACATGTTTATTTCCTTTTAGACAATTTTAAAACAAAGTTTAAATTTTTTTGGAACAGCACCCCCACTAATTTTAGCCACGAGCCGCCACTGCTTAGGACCTTCTCACACCTTCACGAAAACCCAACAAAGCATATAAAAATCATTCTTAAAATATTCAACAACATTCAAATAAATAATGATAAAGCAAATTCATAATCCATATAAATAACATATCTGCATTTGTATTTTAACCACTGAAACTGAAAAAGAGCAAGTGCGGTAAGTGGTAGCAATGTTAATCGTTTTTCAATATCACTGGAGAAGCAGTATTGGAAGGTATAAGTCCTGCATTATAAGAAATATCACTTAGCTTGGCAAAATCATTGCGTCTAGAGTTTTGATGTCTGCCTGATGTATTCCGAAAGCTGAAATTTGAGTTATTTCTGTTACAAAAGGTTTGCAGTAATATGCTTGGTTGCTAGGATTAACGTATTATTTTTCTGTTTTCGTTGGCAATAAAATTCTTATATCTTATCTAAAACTACTAAAACCCCGAATGTTATATAATTAATACATTTTTGAACATCTATTTAATAAGCAAGAAGGTTGAACTGTAATTTCGGTTTTTACTTTTGATATTTAAGCTACAAAAATTTCCTCTTTAGCTTTCTTTTGTTAATAAAATAGTGGTAATTTATGTCTCGTCAAAGCGAAATTTTGCGAAGCGAACATTTGCAAAGAGAATGAATTTTTGTAAAGTTTCGAATGTATCTGAATGGACTGCTTCTAGCCTGTAGTAGCCAATTCAAATAGACTCAAACTTATCTATGTTAATGTCTCAACATTCGAGAGACGTATGAGAAGCACCGAAGTATAACACACCAACGATTTTAAAACGGGACTTTCAAAACAAAATACATCTTGTTTGGGCTCTTAAATTTCTGAATTATTCCTTATCTAGGGAGTTTCTCGGATTTTTTAATAGTATTCTGTAATTCACATTGCAAGCAAACGGAAAATGTAACCGTTTCCTCTAGCTTAAGCCTTACTTGTTGCTTTTCTTCAACTGTTCTCCAAAATAATGAATTCCGGAACCTAGAATTAATAACTGAAATTAAAGGATCAACTAAATTTTAACTGAAAACAATTAGGAAATGAGAATTAAAAACGCTTTTCTCATTTCCGTTGAAAAAATGTAAGTAAAAAATTAAAGATATCTTTTTCGTGGCCACGTATGTCATGGAATCTCAAATTATCTTTAAAAATCACTGAAACTCCTTCCATACATAAATTGCACTCAAAATAAAGATCGGAAGAAAAAGTCTTCACTTGCATAATGTTACCATTAGAGGAGGATTAAAGGGAAAAGAACAGTTTGCGAAAGTCTCAAAACTTGCTTTATGGAAAAAAAGATCAAGATTTAGGACGTGTTTCTGAAAAAATAGCTAGGATTAACTTTGGGGTTGACAAGATTATGGTTGGAGATTTTAGACATGACTTGAAACTGAAGTAAATTTATTCTACTGGTGACGGAATAAATTCCGTTTGAGGAAATAAGAAATATACAGTCACTCAATTCAATGAGTCAAGAATAAGAATAATGTATTCAAATGATGATTTATTTACCACAGAAAACTGTTGGGTGCAGGTTATTTTATTTCTCTTGTATTTAAGTAGTTTTATCCTCAAATAAAAGAAAAAAATTGTATAAAGTCCTGAAAGAATTTATTTATCCACAAAACCCTATAAGTTCCTAAGCATTGCTTCATGAACATAAACTTAATTTATAAACAGTAAATAAATGTAGTATATTAAAATTTAATGTAAAAATACCATTCTGTTTATATATACTTAACTAAATAATCTTTGTTCAAATAAATAAAGAATATCCCAACAATAGCATCGCTTTTATTATGCCCAATAAATTATTTTTAGGATACAGAAAATATTATTGCATATTTACAGCAGGCAAATTTTCTGATTTAAGAATTAAACATGATGGCTGGCATAAAACCTCCACGACTTGCTCTGTAGCACAATTTAAGCTGAAATTCGAAATCACTTTCTTACATATCTGCCTAATGCCACTTTGAATTTCCTCTTTAATTTCGTTCGTTATTAAACTTTCTAGGATTCTATGCAATAAGACTGTAATGCACAATACCAACGTTTTCAACAGACTGGCTAGATCTAGAGCATAATAACTTAATATCTAGTGTAAACCTGGGTCCTTAAATTTCTTTATCAGTCTGCGAACAGATATTTCTTTAGATGAATTTTCAAGTCCAAAGATTGCACTAAATTTCCTAACAATCTGTATACATCGCTTTTTATTTTTAAAGACATTAGGTATTTTTTGGAAGCAGGAAAGATGAAAAATTAGCCTTCACCGGGAATCAAACCACGGACCTCTTAAATACCGGCACAGCGTGCAGAACCACTACAAAAGAAAGGTAAGCTAGAAAGGCGGGAGAAATACCTTATATATTCTTATAATAACTTTTCACAATCAATACATTCTTTCCGTAACAATCCATATCTGTTAAGCCGCAACAAAACTGCGAGACGGAACTAATAATGATAAAATATCATTGTTCCTAAGTCAAATAAAACTTGATATTCTTAGATTAGAATATTTGCATGTTTTAAATATGTAAAATTATTTCCATGTTCTAAGAACAAAGTGATTGGGGGAGGCATATTAAACACTAAGATTTTGTTGGAACACCCAATATTAAGCTGAATGTGAACTAAATAATGCAATAATTTTTTGTGATAAACGAAATTTAGAATCTTGCAGAAATCTTCCGCCTCTTTAATACTTATTAAGATATTTGAAATTTATGTTAAGGCCTTTAATGTTCGTCAAACTTTATAAGGACTGTCATTTATGCAGAAGATATCATTCTCTGATTCTTTTCATGGATCCTAGCTCCATTTTCTTGATAATACATTTGAGTCTGTTTCTAAATATATTTTAAGAAACTGGCCCTACTTAGCAGATATTAGATTACGAATATGTACAAAGTTATCAATGACATGATCATAATACAAGCGATTATTACATTATTCTATATAGATAACTAGAGGCCAAATGGTTGAATGGTTAAAATCAACATGGGTTAGGCTAGGATTGAATCTTGTTGAAAAGGTTATTTTAATCGATGTTTTATGACTTTTCATATGTGTCACATGAGAGAGAGTCTCTCAGTAATTTTCCAAGAAACATCCTTTTTATTAGTAGATAACATTCTTCTTTTTAATTTGAGCAGCTGTTTAAACACGCAGACCGTAAATATACGCCTCGAAAACTACGAATGATTATTTGCCTGGTATTTTTCTGATTAATCCGTGAAAAGAAGTAAAAGAGAAGTAAATCACTTTTAACAGTTTAGAAGGCAAAATCCAGGCTTAGATTGATGCTGGTTTTATGTAAATTCTTTATGCACTTCACTGAGGAAGTATCCTATGAATTCTTCTTCTTAAAAGAATCAAAAATACTCTGCTTCTGCTTTTAGACTATTCTGCGTTTTTAAGAGAAGAGAGCCTTGTCGCATTCTTTTGAATGCATAATCGTATCTCTCCAGAAATAGTAAGGTGCTATTAAAAGTATCTTCCTTTTAATGCTTCATTTGTCATTTACCTTCATTAATCATTGTAATACTCTAATTTAGAAGATAAATAAATGAACTGCCTTGATATCATGTGAATCAGACACGATAATAATAGATATTATTATAGTATTGTTGCTATTAATAATGTTCTGTTTATTTTAGTCCAATGCAACGTATACACCTTTCGAAAACAACATCGGTTCTGGAGTCAAAGGAGATAAATAAGAACACTAATTGTAAATGAAAAAACAAATCGAAAAACCCACATTTGTTTTCATTGAACATATTGGCAAGCTTTCTAAAATAGTCTTTTCCGCTGCGATGATGTTTTTGTTACTAAGAAATTGCTTTCCTTTAAGACATTTTTTTTAATTTACTGATAAACGTAAGTTATTAGGATGAGAGGAAAATCGGAATAATAAGCAGGAGAGTAAGTAGTTTGAGTAGCTCATATTTAATTCATTACTAACAAGCAAGGTTTTCCAAACTTGAATTGTTAAAAACGGGATTTATGATTGCCAATGTTGTATTTTCTGGCAAATTTGATAGCAACAGCGAATTGTCTAGAGAGCTTTTGAAATTTTGTTAAATCTCCAGAGCAGCGTTGCATTGCTGTTATAATGTATATTTTCAATTTCTTATTCACATTGATTTAGCAATCACATTTTTAACATTATTTACTTCTAAATGAAAAAACTCCTTTATATCTATTTTGTGTATTGTTTTATTTCCAATTATTTTGATGTTTTATCAAAGCGTTTTCTTAGCTTTTCAGTAAATTTACAATCTGCAATTGCGAGGACTTTCGATTCTAATCTTCAAAAAGAAATACTGTAAACTATATATACGTAACTGTTATGCATAATATACAAAATGATTTTTCGAATCGAAACCTAAAATTCATCAGTAAACAAAAAACAATTGTTTCATTAGATGGGCCACAGATTGGTGAAAATGAAACGTTCGAAAGCATATTTCATGTAATTAATTCGATTCTAACATCAGTTTATAGACTGCTAATTATAATTCATCTATACTCATCTGTTTTTACCTTAAAATGTCATTTACATATATGACTATAATGATTTAACTTTTCAAAAAAATTTCCTTTTTTCTGTCATTTGAATAGAAATGCTGTAATACTTTGATTCAAAATGCAAGTGCAATTATTAATAATAATATTTGCTTTCAAATACTTAGAAGGTATTTCACTAAATAAATATATACCAAAAAGAAATTGAATTTTTTCTTGATTTCATGTGACAACAGAAACCTTTCTTGTTAACTTCAGACATATTCAGATATTTAAATTTGCTGTTCAAATTATTAGCATACTCGAGGCATCTGAAAACAAAACTTATTCGTAAGATATTTATATAATGTAAAATTCGTAAGTATGGATAACACTCTCTTAAACAGCTTACAAATCGAATGCAAAACTATGAAAAAATAATCAAATAGTTTATTTATTTCCGCTTCCTAAAACGTACTTAGTTCAAGAATAAAGAAATTTACTTTTGAAAGGCAGAATTTCATATTCCTTAAAGTGATTTGTTTTTGTAAAAAAGAGAAAAATTGTCGATGAAACATGATGCATTTTCTTTCATACAGATTTTATTGAATGTATAGGATACATGCTCTCAAATGCATGCAACCGTTATACATAAAAAAGTTGTGTATATCTTGATACCAATACAGGTATGTATGTACACTGCTAAAAAAAAAGAAAGAAAAAGAAATGGATTAGTTCTATATATCTCCCGTTCTATTGGCTCGATTGACGAAATTCAAATTGCGTTTATCATGTCTTGAAAGCGAGACTTACGATATGCATTATATTTATATATCTAGCATTGTTCTAATATAGATATTTTGACACAAAATCGAATTTCTCCTGAAATAACATAAAAAAATTTTCCGTATTTCGATTCTACGACTCGAATTATGACAAGTTCTGTAAAAATCGCACGAGCAGTTTTTAAAAAATTAACTCTCAAAATTTTAGATCCTCCATGTTAATTGAGTTTGGTATATATTTATTAATATATATTTTTTATTAAACTTCTTTTATTCTTCCTTTCACATTTCAAAAGTTAGGTTCATTCCAAATACCTTTCACCATTTTTTATTATTTGTTTTTAAAATTTGCATTTTTAATTTTTTTTAAATCTTTCGAAAAAATATTTTAAGTTCTAACCTATAAAATTTTTGCCATCATCTTAAAATGGATGTATTTCTTAGCATACCTGCAAACAATTAGAGTTTTTTATTCAAAATTTCCTAAGATATACGGGAATTTACATATTGGCGCGTTTTGAAATTTGGCATATTTGTTACAACCGATAATAACGACAAATGGGGTTTACAAACTTTGTTAAAATTGTTTGAAAGAATGAACGATGACTTTTTTTCCGCTCCTGTGCAATGAAAAAAAGGAAAGGAAAATAGGTTGCTATAAATTAAGAAATTTGCCAAGTGAATTATTCTCGGGCAAACTGAAAAAAAAGCACCAACATGAATTGTTGAATTTCCCCGTAAATTTAGCATCAAATTTTACAAAATTTAATAGTTAGGCAGACTATGAGTCGTAGAATCAAAATATGGAAAAAAGTAACCATGCCATTTCAGAAAAAAGTCCGATTTTGTGCAAAATACCTATATTAGAACAATGCTATATATAAATCAAATATGTATCCTAAGTTGCGCTTTCAAGACATGAAAAACGCAATTTGAATTTCGTGAATCGGCTTAGTAGAACGAGAGATATAGAACTGTCCCCCCCCCTTTTTTTTTTTTTTTTTTTTTTCACAGTGTACATAAATTACAAAGTTGGTCCGCGTGTGTATACAGTATTATTTCAAATGAAAAGACATAGTGTCCAATATTTTGTAGGTAAGTATAATTTATATTAGTCTGTGAAGGAAACAAGCGTATAAAACAAGTATGTATTCCATTTGTTCTTTTACAAATAAGACTGAAAAGATTTCTATGCGAAATAAAACTAAGCTTACTCATTAAATGGGAATTTCCACGATGTTCAGAAAGAAATATAACGATGTGATTTTAAAAATGAGGAAAATAAGTATATTTTCCTGAATCAAAATAACCATTTCACTTCTTGAAAAAAGTTACTTATAATTCATCATATGCATTCAAGAGATCAGAAGGTCTTTTAACTTGATTCGATCTTGTCTAATTATTAATACAAAACTATATTGAATAGCAAAAGAATAGAGTTCTAGTTGAAGGTTATGACAGGAAGCTGGTGTTGCAGCTCACTGCAGATAGTAAAATTAACGTTATAAGATTGATTATGTCTGTCAGTTTTAAATTATATTACAAGCTCACGGAAAGCTGTTGTTGTGAAGAGTGCCAAAAAATTTAATTCTTCTTAATGTAAACACTAGCATTCTTTCCTTTAATATTTACCGGAAACGTCTCTGACTTATTTATTATGTGTGTGTGTGTGTTATGTAAGTATATATGTGCGCTTTTGAATTGCTTCTGTTCCACCTAATATTTAAAAAACAAAACATTAAATAAACCGACGCATCTCACAGAAACTAACCACCCCTGTTTGCTAATGAATGGAGTTCTTTTTCCCAATTTGGCAGTGCGAGGTTCTATTTAAAGTACGTATATTATATGAACTAGTTCCTCGGATTCCCAGCTGTCAGCGCTCGGGCGCTAGTCGCAGATTCTTTGGAGTCGTGATTATTCGCTCTTTCATCGCTCCTGCTCTAGCCGCCTATCTGATACCTACGGCATCTTCATTAATCGCTCTTTTCATCGCTCCTGCTCTAGCCACAAATCTAGCTCCTGCGGAGTCTTGCTTGTTTACTCTTTTTGCTTCCTCGGAGCTGTTCCTTTGAGTTTCATTTTGATTCTTTGAATACTGTGTCGTAGTAGATTGTGTCATATTAGACTAATAGCCAAGTATATTAGGTATCACCTTTCTCTTTAGAATATTACTGTAATATATATGTAAAATAATAAATTATATTTTTATTCATTTACTTATTTTATTAACTTCTTGTAATCATTAATCGTCTCTGAATTTCTCATTAATCGCCTTTAAAATTAGTATATATTTAAAAACATAAACGTTCCCATCTAACGTATTTTTCAAGGTTGCAGGACAAACTGTAGACCCTACCGAATAGAATTACCTCGAGTTATATTTGGTATCATTTTGACAAACTAAATAAGAAAAAAAAGAAAACGCCGATATTATCAACAGACAATTTCCTGGCTATTGCGATCTGCCACTAATCTGAAAACTTATTTTTACACTGTGCTTTGTAGTAGCAAGAAAATATCCATAATAGTAATAAAATAATGTAATCTTCAACAAAAGTGAGTTTAAGTTTCATTATTTGTTAACTGATAGCATTTCTTTATTCCATAATTCTATTATTGTTCTATATAAAAGGAGTTTTTTAGGAAATCTCAAAAGTACAATTTAAAGAAGTCAATCTTGGGAGTGAGCAGTTTGGTTGAGTTGATTCCAGCGATCCCAATCTTTTTTCAAGTCTTTCTACTATTCTCCTATCTTTGCACACCGCTCTTGGTCCACGCTTGTAACAAGCGAATTCATCATTGTTAGCGAACGGTGAATCTTTAAAAAGATGTGATTCACTTCAGTCAGCGAATGGTCCCTTAAAGAAGTGGTTTTTCTCTGCTCTACTGTGAATCCACTTCATTCAGCATCAACAAAGGATAATCATTTGTTGCAACGCTTGCGCTAGTTGTTTGTTACTCTGACTTAAATTCGTGTTTAACATTTACAATTAATACAAATAATAACAAAAACGAATTTCTAATTAACACGTATAATAAGTAATGCTTAATAAATTTATTTAATATGATAAACCATTTATTCATACTTATCTTGTAACATATAAACACAAGTACTTAATGCAGTGATTTATAAAATGTTGTTCCGAATTTTCTCTAAATGGGATTCTTATGGCATGCCTTATTACATACGCACAGTCAATGGCTTGCCGAAACCGATAGCGAGAGGTTGTGTGCACATATTCCAGCTTAGCTAGTTAATAGAAAAAAAACTTTCGTATATATTGGATTTAAATCAAGTTAATTTATCTTTATAAAATTATTGTTCCTATTTATTTTACATATATATTAAGTTTTAAAATACTGCTTTTATTTGTTTACTTATCTCAAATGTCCAATGTGGCGAGTCGTAACAAAATCTCTAAGTTCTAACCTCTTGCAGCTTGCCCTGAGATTTTGATTCATGTAGTTAGATTTTTGCTTCAAATATTAACATACAAATAACTTTATTCTATTTAGGTTTTTCCGAAAATTAGAACAATTAATTCTTTACCCTCAAAAATAGACCTACCCTACTTCTAAGGCTTCACCTCAAAAACAGGTTAACAACTGCTGACCAAAGAAAATCTGTCATCCGAACTGACATACCCGAAAAAAAAGCATTGATAAAAGAATATGAAGTAATAATTAATAAAAAATTAAAACAAGAAAAAAAAATATAAAGGAATATAAACTTTAGGGGGGAAATCAACAATAAAACGGTCAGATATAATGGTGAATGAGAGGATTTTGAACTCGGATACAGATTTTGAAACAGGAAACGTGTTTTGTTTATATTGAGGAGATGCCTACAGCAATATAAGCAAAACTCGTTTTCTGTTTCAAACTCTGATAAAGAATAATTGTAAACCATGTATGAATGTTGACTTCTTTTGAAGTCATTCATTGTCACTATATCAAGCATTAATAATCACCAAATGTTGTGTAAATATTGCCAATTTTATTGTTACTATTTGCCCCAAGTGCGACGAAACTCGTAACGGACGAATAGTTTTGAAAATACACTTGTGCTAAAATCAACAACATTGTGTATGATGAATGAACAGCTATGCAAAAAACAAAAAAAAAGGCAGTTATAATCAAGAAATCATAAATATATTTTAAATATAAATGATTTTTTAAAGATTGTTACATCTAGCCCCCTATTTAAATTCTTTATAACAACGTTTTAAATTACACGAAAATAAAGTAATTTATAACATTTGTATTTGGACCTCACGTTCATCTTCAGACGGTTAACTTATATTGTTATGCTTTAAAGCTACATTTTCGGCCTTGCTACAAAGAATTATTTATGTTTGCTTTGCAAATTCCAAAACTTTCTAAAAAATTGCTATTGAATTTTAATTTAAACCTTGCGGTAATGTAGTCTAGCATCTGATTTACTTAATTATTAGAAACTAGTTTTGTTACAAATTATTTATAAAACAGTGTAAATATCTATATGAATTTACTTTATATTGCTTTGAACTTATATGTATTTCCTATGCAATTTCTACATTTATATATCTGTGCACATACGTTTTAGCCTTTTTCTACATCTGGACATATTAGTTTTGCTTTCTGCCTTTCGTATGTATGTATTTCACAATACTCTAGTTTCATTAACAACTCAAGAGCTGTCGCTAGTTACGCTTAACGTAGAATAACCTATCCTAATAATGTAGACCTGTGAGATTTTAAAAATTATATATTTGTCTGCTGCCATTTTGCTTACGCAGCTGCGAAAAAAACTCGAATTTACTCTCTAGCGTCGCCCCTCTTCATGAATCCCATTGGCTTTACAACTCCCTAGGCGTCTTTTCATGCATTCTCTTACCTCCGTTTAGTTTAATTCAGATTACCAACTTGCATTTGTGTTGCAAAAACCAATTCCTTTTGACAAACTGCCTTGTTCCCTTGCATTAAAATTCTAATTACTTGTCGCAGTCCAGACGGTATAGTGTAGCTATTCTCAACCGGTGGTACACAAAAGTAAAATAGGTGGTATGAAAGAAATAAAGTATTTTTAACTATTAAATTAAAAAATTAAATGCTCCAGCATCTTGTGTAAGTTTTTTCTCTAACACTCATAAATTTATGCGATCTGAGCTTTGTTTAAGGTCAATATCCGCTCATAAACTTTAGCAAAATAATTTGTTTTTATTTTCATAAATATTTAGCCATAGACCTAACAAAATTTGCCGTAAATGATGGTTTTAAAAGGAATAATATAAATGGATGTGTATTTAAGAGGAAATAAAAATAAGTTCTGTAAAAAGATAATAGTATGTCGTTAATTCTTTCAGAGTTGATCGATTTATTAGTATACCTACACTTTATATCTCCACCATTTCCGGACTCATATTGCTCTATTTTCAGTTAAAATCATTCTTACTTCAATTTGCTGTCCCTAACAGAAGGTATTGTTTCTTCTTGTTGCTTTGTATTCCTTACGTTTCTACGCGATTTGAGAATATCGTTGCTTTTGAAGAGTTGGTTATATACTTTGGACTTAAATATTTGTGAAAAATAATAAAAAACCCTAAATTTCAAAATGGAAAAATGGCTAGGGTTAACCAATTAACCTCTGCTGCTGCTACTTTGACGCAACGATCAAAATAAATGCGTATAAAAATATAATTACCAAAGATATTTTATACTAGCATATGATTTCGTGTAGGGAATGTTATGAAGTTTATTTCTGTAAAAAAATATTTGTCTTCAACAGTAATTTTGTTTATAAAATTAGTCTCATACTTGAAGCAAAATTTAAGCAAAATTTTCGGCCAGGTTAGTAAAGACTTATCGCCGTCTTTATGGGTGATCTATTTTTAGCCAAGGTCATCGCTTATCAAAATATTTCATCAATTAGCTGCTTGTATGGGGATGGAAGAGAAAATAGGTAATGCACTGGTGCAACGTCAGCGGGAAAAGGGTATTCCCGTTAGTTTTTACTCAACCCTTTAGATGCTCTGGTTGATCCTTTAAACATTCCTAAAACGAGATATCTTACATTAGAAGAAGCCCTTTAAATACTTTTTGATGAAGAACAGATGATAATAACCAGAATGAAATTGATATTGCTGTTTTTTCACCAGAAATTGCAGAAATTAGTGATGAAGAAGAAGGAAATGATAATGTTTTGCATAATGGTAATGATATTTTATCAAATGATACTGCTGGGGATGTTGAAGTTCACGTAGGAAGTAGTCATACTAAGTTTTAAAAAAATAGAAAAACTGGAAACTTGAAATGGATAAAAAAAGATTCCTCATATGATTTCGTCTTCCCTGTCATCTAATAAATAAAGATTTTAATGCTACAAGAATAATTCAAGAAAACCGTATACAAATGTTCCCGCTAGAAAAGGTAAAATGTGTCCGTAAAGAAAGATAGGGGTAATTATGATTTCCATTATGAAGAAAAAAACAAAATAATGTTTGGCCGATGGAACAACGATTCGGTTGTAACTGTTGGTTCATCATTTGGAAACATTCAGCCCGTAAAAGTGTTTCCTGTTCTTCAAGAACGTAATGGGAAAAGACTTGTATCTTAGCCTCATCTTGTAAGGATCTTAAGTTTTACTAACGTTTATTTTATTTTAAATCTTTACTATCACTTCTTATTTTCTACTTCCGGCCAGAATTATAAGCGTGAAGGTTTTTATGCAAAGTTTGTCTGGCGAACGCCAAGTATTTAAGTGTGGCTTTTTTGCCAAGCGAAAGAGAGGAAGCAGTGAGTTCGAAGCAGGCCGCTTACCTTAGAAGTTACGCAGTTGCTATTTGCCTTCCAGGCCAGAGGTTTTAATCCTCTTGATAAATTAAACGTATTGTAGTGTTCACAGTCTCTGTGCTACATACGCTTCCTGTTATTATAAGGCCAATCTTACACGTGTATTATTCTAAAGTTAAATTAGAGTTTAGTTTTATTTTGATATCTTTTACGTTAGACCCCGAGTGGAGGGTCATTGTATTCCGAAGTACGGAAGTCATTGTATATAAAGAAAAATAAAGGCTTTTGTATACCCTTCGTCTGTATCCTGTCTACTTACTACAATTAGTGAACATAGCTTTAGTAAGCTCTCTGTTCTTAGTCAGGTCCTTGTATGTTTCCGAAGAAGGATAGAAGAAACATTGAACCTGATAGTGGCGCCCAACGAAGAAGAATAACCATGGCCGAGTTTCAAGAAGAACCTGTGCTGCCTGCAGAAACGGCTCAGAATCCAGAAATGCCAGCTGCCGCCCTGGAAGGATTTGGGTACATCGTCCAGACCATGCGCGCTTCGATGAAACCAGAAGCAACATTTAATGGAAACTCACCGGTAACCAGTTTTTTGGAAAAATTGGATGACCACTTCATGCTCTACCACGTGCACGAGTTTCAAAAAGTTACCTTAGCTACCAGCGCTTTGAGGGGCCAAGCGCTTAAATGGTTCAAATGTATCGGCAGAAGTCTCTTGGGTCAAGCAGGAAGTCCCACTTATACTTATGAAAATTTCAAGACTGCCCTACTAAAAGCCTTCCCTGTTGTAAGGGATCGTGCGAAATTAGAAACGGAACTTTTTAGTATATATCAACAAAGAATCGAAAACCTCTCGAGCTTTATTTTAAGAAAAATTCACGTTTTCAAGCTCTTGTATGGAAACCGTCCGGATCCTGAAATAATTCAAGTGATTTTGCCGAGGTTACTACCCCAAGTGCAAGACTTTATTGAATTGAGAAATCCGACTACACTGGAAAAATTATTTGAGCTAGCAATCCAGTTTGAAAGTAGAAGAACGGCGGACGTCGAAAGAAGACGCCAATATCAACAGCGAAACCAATTTGGTACGCCAAGATTACAGCAAACTCAAGCACATGGCTACGGAGAAAAAGCGAATCAGTGGGCAAGGAAACCCGAGCATTCAAAAACAGCCGGCGAACGTCGACAGTTCAATAGCAACCCAGGAAAAAAGTCTCAAGGCCAGTGGAAAAGAAGGAAAGCACGTAAAGGAAGAATAATTTAAACTAAAACGGATTTCTGCTGACGAGAGGATGCGGAAATCCGAAGGCCACGAAAACCCCTCTTCCTACATGTGAAATACAGTAATGGTGAAAAATTTGACTCTTCCGAAGATTGAAGTCTTGGTGAATAATATCCCGGCCACCGCACTCCTGGATACCGGCGCGCAGTGTTCCTGTGTGGCAGAAGTCTTTTTTAGAAAGTATTTTCGCAAATACCGCATATATAATGCGGATAATACGACAGTATTAGCGGCGCAAGGAAAAGAATGTAAGTGCGTAGGTAAAGTACTTTTATATATCCGTATCAAGGACGAACAAGTAAAGGTGATGTTTTTTATAGTAAAGAATTTGCAAGCACATTTAATCCTAGGAATAGACTTTCTTTCAGACGCACAAGCTACACTGGATTTTAATGAATCGTCCCTTAGGCTGACAATGAAACCAGTGCGTGTAGAAAAGGTTGAACCGCCAAGTTAAATCTTGACCACCTGCCTAATGACGAGCAAGATAGAATCCGACAAGTGGTAAGTGAATTTGCTTCCTTATTTAGTGATATTCCAGGATTTACTCAGGTTACTAACCATAGTATTGACATCGGAGATGCATTGCCAGTTCGTCAAAAACCATACCGGTATGATAAGAATAAGGAAAAAATTATAGAATGGCATATTACCGATATGCTACGTAAAAAGATCATAACGCCCATCTCAAGTAGTTATGCTAGCCCGGTGGTTTTATGTAAGAAAAATAATGATTATCCTTTGGAGCATCCACAAAGGTGGAGATTCGCTATTGATTACCGTAAATTAAATTCCATAACGAAATATCCGGTATATCCGTTACCGATCATAGAAGAAATTTTAAGCAACATAAAATCAACCAAATTTATGACGACTTTAGACTTAACGAATGGTTATTTTCAAATAGGGGTCAGGCCTGAGGACGTGCCTAAGACTGCTTTTATAACCAAGTCTGGCACTTATGCATTTTTGCGTATGCCGTTTGGCCTTTCTGGGGCCCCAGCAACATTTCAGCGATGCATGGACATTGTGTTAAGACCTGTTCTTGGAAAGTCCACATTTATCTATTTAGATGATATCATTATTACTAGTGATAATCTCGACCAATATATACAGGATTTAAGACAGGTGTTTTCTTTATTAAATGAGGCCGGTCTAAAAGTTAATGTCGAAAAGTGCAAATTTGCAGCCCCTGAATTAAAATATTTAGGTTACAAAATATCGCAAAAAGGGATTGAGACAGATGAATCAAAAATAATCGCTGTACAAAAGTATCCGACACCAAACACGGCAAAGAAGCTCTCTTCTTTTCTAGGACTTTGTTCATATTATAGGTCCTTTATAAAAGATTTTGCGGCTATCGCTGAGCCATTGTTAAAATTAAAAAGGAAAAAGGCAAGATTCTCGTGGACGGCCGAAGCCAATAGTGCTTTCGAAAAATTAAAACAAGCATTAACGCAAGCCCCTGTGTTGAAATTTCCTGAAAAGGATGAAAATTTAGAAATTTCAGCGGATGCTTCGGATTATGCGGTAGGAGCGGTACTTTCGCAAAATCAGCAGCCCGTGGCATTTTTTAGCCGAACTTTAAATCAAACACAAAGAAACTATTCCGCGACCGAGAGAGAGGCACTTGCAGTTCTGTTAGCAGTGCAAAAGTTCCGAGTCTATTTTGGAAAGGCGCCGATAACAGTATATTCTGATCATGCGGCGGTAACTAGATTGTACTCAGGGAAAAATTTATCCCCAAGGTTAATAAGATGGGCACTCAAGCTGCAAGAATATAATCTGGTAATCAAGCATACCCCCGGAAAGGAAAATATCGTACCAGATGCCCTATCACGAATTAAATTAGACGAACAGGGTAATACCGTAAAAGTTGCAATGCTTACAGCGTGTACAATAATTTCCCGAGAAACTGTAATAACCGAACTGGGTAAGGATCCTGAGTTTGGAAGTATTTATGAGTATTTGAAGGATCCTGAAAATTTTAGCCACCAAGATACTGTGGCGATAAGAAATAGGGCGGCCCACTACGAACTAATAGATGGTCTATTATTTTATACAAAAACTACGAATTCCAACAACGAATTTCGACCTGTTATCCCAGCTAGTCTTAGATTAAATATCCTGCAAGAGCTCCATGACAGCCCTTTAGCTTCTCATGCTGGTATTCGAAAAACTATCCAACGCGTACGCGAGGCAGTCTACTTTCCTGAACTGCAAAAGTTAACAAGGGCGTATGTCCAGTCCTGCCCAACATGTCAAGCCGTTAATTATATTAATTTCCGCCCGGCCGGGTTTCTAAATAGTATTAAATCCGAATTTCCAAATGAAATAATTGGCATCGATTTATTGGGCCCTTTCCCAAAAAGTCAGTTAAATAAAAGTCGCTATCTCCTTGTTATGGTTGATCATTTTAGTAAATGGACCGAAATTGTTCCCTTAAAACGAGCCTCCGCGAAATTAGTTACTGATTCTATTTTAAATAAATATATTTTAAAATACGGGGCGCCCCTAAAAGTTATATCGGATAATGGTCCTCAATTTGTAAGTAATATATTTGAAGACATGTGCCAAAAACTGGGCATACGTCATTTAAAAATGGTCCCGTATCGGCCGCAATCAAATATAGCGGAACGGGTCAACAGAAATATAGTGAAAATTATCCGTAGTTATGTTAAAAATTTTCATAAAAGCTGGGATAACTATGTCAATGAATTTGCTTTCGCCCTTAGGACCGCAAAACATGATACAACGGGAAAAACTCCTGCTGAGTTATTTCTAGGCAGAAAGATTATAACACCGTTAGATAAACTATTTTATGTGCAACAAAGAGCCCCAGAATTTAAAATGGGTGATATAGAAAAACTAATAAAAGAAGCAAAAAAGAATACGGAAGTAGCACAAAGAAAACAGAAGCTCTATTATGATTTGAAACGACGGGGAGTAACTTATAAAGTAGGGGATGAAGTTTTAAAAATTAAGCATTCACTTTCTTCAGCACCAGAAGATAAAACTGCCAAATTTTTTCCACGATTCGAAGGACCATATGTTATAGAAAAAATAACTCACGCTGTTGTAGTGTTAAAGGCCAGAAATGGTGAAACCTGTTCCGCAAATATTGATCAAATTAAGCCCTACTTCGATCGTAATAAAATGCAAATCTTTTCAGATCTTTTGCAGGATCCGGCACGGCAGACCCCGCAGGTACAAGTTCCAGAGGTGGGAAAACGACAAGTACAAGGGCAAGCCAATGAGAGACAGAAGCAAGTGAAAAGAAAATTGCCCCGCGGAAAAATTGAAGGTAAAAAGAAAAAGAAGTCGTTCCACCGTCCAGAAAACAGAGTTCACGAACACCCCCAGAATGAAGAAGGGAGAAGGACGACGTATGTGAAGAGGACCAGGAGAAAAAACGGCAACTATAACCCGGCTTTAAAACGGAAGATCGACTCATCCGACAGAACTCTCGGCAGCAAAAGTCGCCGAACTGCGGAAGGGCCATCAGCGGCGGAGGAAAAAGTACAAGAAAAATTTGAACGGCCAACAACGAGGTCCAAGCAGGATCACGACAGAAGTTTCCCGGTTCCACCAAGACCAGCTGCCTTTAAACGGCCAAGACCACAAGCAGAGGAGAAAAGGAAGGTGTTCAAGGGTGGCCGTACTGGTGAAAAACGGAAGCTTCCAGAGGAAAGCACAGAAGGGCGAGCCCGTACAAGAAGGAGGATAAACCAGGCTAATATCTGCAGTACCTTTAAAGACTAGGGCCCAGAAAAGGATGTCCGAATATTACAAAGATAAGTAAAATTTTATGTTACTTTGCAAACTTAAGTTAATCTTTCATTCTTACTGCAAGTGGCAGATTTCAAGAAGTTTTATCTCATGCGAGGTCTACCTTTATCGCCAAAAGGGCGAGAAATGAGTTGTGACCGATTTTCGTATTATGTTTTTAAATTACTCGTGCGTAAAACTAAAGTTGATGTATAATAGCGTTGTGTAAACTTAAATTTTTGTAAAAAGCTATTGTATAAATTTTATTTAAAACATTCTAGCAAGAGAGAAGTTTTAGTCTGAAAGACTTTTTGAAATGTAGTATTATTTCAATGTAGAAAGAATTGGCACTTGCTTTGAAAAGAATAGAAGTTAACAATGTACTACTAATGTATGTTTTCAAATGTGTAAAATTAACGCCATGTTGATATGTTCTGTTATTTTAAATGTTAAGAAATACCGTGATATGGTAAAAGTGAAAGTAATGTTAAAAATTTGTTATTCGTGTGACTGTAAAGATTAAATCATGGCGAATATGTGGTAAAGGTTGAATGATGTAGTTAGGCTCTCTGACGCTACACTTTAGAGTTAGCCACTTTTAGAATAGTACCTCAGGGTTAGAGTTGAAAGTAGGGTGTGTTAAGAGGTCTCGTTGTGTTGAATTTTAACACGTTAGTGTTTTGATTGTAGGAGGAAGTGTGGCACACGTAGACAGAAACACATTCGTGTTTGGTGTTCTTTTACAACACATGTCAGAGAGCACGGGGAGAGATAATTAAAATAGTCATGAATGAAATAAGAATGTTAAGAGAAGTATATTCTATATGTTATTTGCAATGTCATTGTGTAACATTTCATTAAACTAGTTTTCCTTCCAGATCTCTGGAAGGAACCAGAATTGAATAAAGCTCCTGGTTAGATGCAGTACAGATGAAAAAAAAGATTGTTGTATATCCTGGGAGCTGATATTGTAACAAATTTCTTTCTTTTAAATTTTTCTAGTTTCTAGCGAAGCATTTTTTGTAAAAGGTTGGCCTCGCGTTAGATTCTAGACCTAAAAGTTTTCAACAAGGTCGCTTTAGACCTCAGTTTCAAACTAATTAACTCTGGCGGGAAGTATGTAAGGATCTTAAGTTTTACTAACGTTTATTTTATTTTAAATCTTTACTATCACTTCTTATTTTCTACTTCCGGCCAGAATTATAAGCGTGAAGGTTTTTATGCAAAGTTTGTCTGGCGAACGCCAAGTATTTAAGTGTGGCTTTTTTGCCAAGCGAAAGAGAGGAAGCAGTGAGTTCGAAGCAGGCCGCTTACCTTAGAAGTTACGCAGTTGCTATTTGCCTTCCAGGCCAGAGGTTTTAATCCTCTTGATAAATTAAACGTATTGTAGTGTTCACAGTCTCTGTGCTACATACGCTTCCTGTTATTATAAGGCCAATCTTACACGTGTATTATTCTAAAGTTAAATTAGAGTTTAGTTTTATTTTGATATCTTTTACGTTAGACCCCGAGTGGAGGGTCATTGTATTCCGAAGTACGGAAGTCATTGTATATAAAGAAAAATAAAGGCTTTTGTATACCCTTCGTCTGTATCCTGTCTACTTACTACAATTAGTGAACATAGCTTTAGTAAGCTCTCTGTTCTTAGTCAGGTCCTTGTATGTTTCCGAAGAAGGTTAGAAGAAACATTGAACCTGATAATCTTACTGAACAACACAATGTCAAAAAGGGAGAATTCGACAATTTAGTTACCAACAATAAGAGTTCGTGACAAAAAAATGATGGCGTCCAATATTTACTAATTACATTCATGTATCCTTCTGTTTATAGATTCAAAGTATGTAATGTAACTTTATATAATGATTATAGTGAAGCTTTCCATGCTTGAGTCTTTCAATTGAAAATAATCTTCAATTGCATAATAAATACAATGTAAATTTTAACATCAAATTATTACACGTAAAGAGATTAGTAGATTTATAAAATGTTACACAGCAGAAACGTAATCCAGTGCTTCACTCAAAGAAAACTTAGCAAGAGTACAATGATACTCACTAAACATCTGTATTCTTACTCCGCTGACGTTGCGCGAACGCAACGCTTGATTTCTTTCATATGTAAGAGCAGTGTCTCTATTTTCAGTGTACATTTATGTTATAAATACTTAATTTAATACTCATTATTAATTGTACAAGAAAAAAAATCATTTCTTATAGTTTGGGCCGTTAATGGGTTGGCTAAGCGGACAAGTGATGCTTCGCAGGTGATGGATCCAGGGCAATCTACTAGCACTAAGATTACTGGAAAGAAAAGAAAAATTGTTAATAAAAAAGTATAATGAAAGTTCTTTACCATTTGGTTTTACTTACAATGGAGATGAAGTGGACCCTCAACCTCAATGTGTTGTTTGCGGTGAACTATTACCCAAAGTACGAAAACACCTTTTAAAAGACATCTTAAATCTAAGCATGTCAACTTAAAGGATAAATTTGAAGCACATTTTAAGAGGAAATCATAGGAGTTCAAATGTAGTTAACAAGTAATGAAAGGTTTTGTTACTTTAAGTGAAAACGTTTTGAAAGCTAGTCTCCTAGTCAGCCTAAGAATTATGAAGACTGGAAGGCTCAAACTATTGGAGAAAACCTAATATTACCAGCAGCTAAAGATATTTTAACATTATTTAACGAAAAAGCGGCTAATGAACTTAATAATATTTCGTTATCAAATGATATAGTAATTAGACGAATTCATAAAATGGCAAATTCCAAAAAAAGACATTTATTCAAAAAATAAAACATAGTGAGTATTTCGCATTGAAATTGTATGAAAGTACTGATATAACAAGCTTTGTTCAATTAATAGTTTACATATGTTTCGAAGGAGATAAGAGAATTGAAGAAGAGTGTTTATTTTGTGAATCTCTTCATGATAAAGCAACTGCAAATGAAATTTTCAAAGTAACTGACAATTCTGTGTCTGAGAATGATATTCCTTGGGATAAGCGCTTTGCCGTATGCCAGTGACAGAGTTCGGGCTTTAACAGCGAAACACTTCGGTGTTATTTCTCAAATAAAGAAAGTGGCTCCTGAAACTAAATTTACTCACTGCTCTATTCATCGTGAAGCTTTAGTAGCTTAAACAATCCACGGAAACCTGAAAGTCGTTTTGAACCAAGCTGTGAAAACTGTTAATATTATTATAAGCCGAGCTATAAATTCAAGAATATTTAAGATTTTATGCCAAGAGATGGTCAGTAAACAAGAAACATTATATTCCGATGTAAAGTGGTTATCCAGAGACAAAGTTTTAAATCTTCCTTTAAATTTTGATCAGAAAATAAATTTTTCCTCTGTGTTTCAAAATTTGAATAGCAAAATTATTTATTTAGTCAATTATGGTTGGCGCGTTTAGTATATTTAGCTGATATATTTGGAAAGTTAAATGAATTAAATTTAGGATTACAAGGACAAAGTATTGATTTTTTTACAACCTCTACATACAGTAAAAGAAAGAGTCTGTCTGTGTGTGTGGGTGGGTGGGTGTCTTTCGTTCGCGCTTGCGCGTAAGCTAATAGACCCACGGCTACAACATTTGGTACATAGGTACATCTAGACAAGAGCCAGTGCACCTCGAAGCGAATTTTTCGAAATTCGAATTCGAATTTTTTTATTTTATGTTTTGTGACGAAATCGCGTCATTTTGAGACATAATGGGCTATAGGAAAGCGAGATTTTACTCTACGCACTCCATTTTCACATCGTCATGAAGCCTAGGCACTTAGCTATTTTACGAACTTAAAATATTCAATAAATCGATTAAATGCGAATTTATTGTTACAAATTTTGCATTTAAATAATTAACGTTAGTTGAATTGTAAATTAAATGGTTTTATTTCCCGCGCAGTGCAGCGCGTAGCGAATATTAAAAGAAAGCTTAGCCGGAAAATTGAAAATAAAAGAGCGCGTGCATTTAACATTTAATAAATATCTCTTTTTTGATTGTTCTCGCGAGCGATTTAAAAACCTTATAAAAAAGGAGGAAAACCTCTCAGTTGAGATGATTTTAGTAGTTACTTAGTTTGTTGTTGTTTAAGAGTTTGTTTAGAAAACTGCTCTTGTTGACTGTAGCGAATTCGCGGATTAGCTTTCTCTAGCTGTTTTGAATTAAGTTCTTTTGAACGTTTGAGTAGTTAGAAGATAACTACTGTGAGATATTGTAAAACTGAAAGAATATCTGAGGGAATTTATGCATTTTGTGATAATAATAAATTTTTTGTTCATTTTTCATCGGATTTGTGCATTCATTTCGTAACGAACCCGTACGTACGCAACAATTTTTGGTGTCAGAAGTGGGATTCGAATGCCAATAACAAGAGCGGTGGAAAAACAATTGAGGCAGCTTATCAGTGCTTTTGCTGCGTTCCAAGAAAAGGTGGAAGCTGGCCAAACATCTTTTAAAGAAGAAATTAAAGAGAAAACGGATGCTGGTCAAAAATCTGTTAAGGAAAAGATGAAATCCGTTAAAGACGAGATGAAAGCAGGTCAGGACGAAATGAAAAGAGAAATTATCTGCGTAATAGAAAACAAATTCGAGGCTATAGAAGGCAGAATAGATTCGGCCGAAAGTAAGGTTGGAGAAATTGAAGAAAAAGTTTCTTCCGTCAAAGACCAAGTACAAGCGAGAGTTTCTGCTGTGGAGGAACTAATTGAAGGAAACGTGTGTGCCGTTCAACACCAAATCGAAAAACAAATTGATGAGAGGGTTTCTGCAGTTTCCAAAGAAGTGGATACTTTAAGGAAATTCGTAGCAACAGCAGGGAACAATTCGGATGGTTTTAAATGTTTACCCATGCCTGCTCGTCTCTCACTGAAGCTATCCACTTATGATGGGAAGACCTCCTGGCAAGTGTATAAGACCCAATTTTCTATAGTTGCGGATGCGAATAGATGGGATTCCCAAGCTAAGGTCTGTCATCTCGCCGCTTCTCTGAGAGCATACGCAGCGGATATCTTGCAGACGCTTCCCGAAAACCAGAGATTAGACTTTGAAGCTCTATCCGGCGCATTGGAGCTGTGCTTTGGGGAGAAGTGTTTAAAAGACTACAGCAGGCTTCAACTAAAATCCCGTCAGCAGAGCCCACCGAAAAACTTCAGGAGCTCTCCACAGATGTTGAACGGCTGTCCCATCTCGCCTTTTCGCAGTGCCCGACAGAAACAAAGGAAATCATGTCTCTGCAATACTTCATCGACGGCATCCGGGATCCTGAAATACAGAAAGCTATATGAATGGCGGATGTGAAGGATATAAAAAGTGCTCTGTTGTACGCCATGAAATTCGAGGCAGCCCAGCAAGCAACTCATAGAGACCGCTACCCAGTCAGAGCTATGCGAGTCCACGAGCCAGGGGATCAACTGATGGCTCGTTTAGATGATTTAGCTAGAGAAGTCAATGCTTTGATACGGAGTAGGAGTGAGAGCAAAGTGGCTCTAAGGTGTAGAAATGTGGTATTGAAGGGCATATACGACGGCAATGCAGAACACCCCAAGGCACTGATAAAACGGATGATTTGACAAGACCAGTGAATGCCTTGAGACGGAATATTGGTGAGAAGAAGCCAGTCCTAAAGTGCTTGAACTGCGGCGTTGAAGGCCACATACGAAGGAACTGCAGAACACCCCACAGCACGGAAAATAAGACAGGCGGGTTAAACAGACAATGAAATGCCATGGGACGGAAAAGGATTGACAAGAAACTAAAATGCTAGAACTGTGGAGCTGTAGGCCATGTACGAAAGAATTGCAGAACACCCCAGGGTACGAAAATCGAGACCATTTCTCAGCAACGACGCAGGAAACAAATTAATGACCATATCGAGGAACGGAGGTTACCAGACAATGAAAAACCTTGTTTTAAAGCACTCAAGATTTCTAGAGTGAATGGCAACAGTAACGGACTGTACATCAATGGGCATATCGATGGAATTCCTTGCAATATGATCATTGACACAGGTGCTAATGGTACCATCATTAGAAAAGATTTAGCTGAACAGTTTAAAAATGAACTTATTTGGACGTCATCCTGTGTTACCCTTCAGACTGCTGTTGGTGACAAGATCGAGATAGCTGGGAAGTTAAACGTGAACATCACGTTTGATAAATAATAAATGATAAGTGCCGCCTACCATCACACGGCATATGTGGCGGATATTACAGATCCATGCATACTCGGACTGGACTTCTTAAGGAAATACAATTTTTCCTTAGACTTCAAAAACAACAAACTGCTTTCAGCATCTGAAGACATGACTATCCATCCTCAGAAGGGATTCTCACCTGGAAATGCCGATGCCTTGTCCGAAAGACCCAGCTCTGGAATCTGCCGAAATCATACTAGGGTCGAAAAGAAACGCAAGACTACCAGCTATTCCCCATCACAAATGCTCTTCGATAGTAACCTTCGTCTGCCTTGTGACCGCCTGTTTCGTCGCTATACGGATGCGCCTTCATCGCCTGAGGAATATATCCAAGATGTCCTCCAGGCCCGTTTTGAAGTGATGCACCGTTCCGCACGAAAGCGGGTCAACCTGGCGACGGAGAAAGTGAAGTCCAGATACAACACGAGAGCTACTAGACATAGATCCAACAAAGGAGACAAGGTGCGGTTGTGGAACCCGATTCAACGAAAAGGACTCAGTTCTAAATTACAATCACCTTCCGGTGTTCCATATACAGTGCTGAACAAACTGAATGACGTCGTGGTTCGGATCCGTAAGTCTTCGAACTCTTAACCTAAAGTCGTTCATTACGACAGGTTAGCTCATTACTATGGCCATAGTATGTAATGTAAATAATTGTAAATAGTGTAAGACCATGGTTCTTCTTGTTTCTAAATGTCTATTTAGTATTTGATGTGTATTTTGTATTTGATAGCATTTGATTTGTTTCATTTAGTATTTGATTGCATTTATTGTTCATGTTGTTTATTATTGTAATGTAATGCTTATTATTGCATTTATGCCACAGTTGTAAGTTTGGCTTCCTGTCCAGGATTGTACTGCCCGGGACGCGCAACCCTTGAGAGAATATTAAAAGAAAGCTAAGCCGGAAAATTGAAAATACAAGAGCGCGTTCATTTAACATTTAATAAATATCTCTTTTTGATTTCGAAAAAGTACTAAAAAGTTTTCGCGCGATTTAAAAATCTTATAAAAAGGAGGAAAACCTCTCAGTTCGGGTGAGTTTAGTAGTTACTTAGTTTGTTGTTGTTTAAGAGTTTGTTTAGTGTGTGTGTGATTATGGCAAAGCCTCGAGGGCTATCTGCCTAAGGGGAGGGATGCCTTCGTGGAGGACTTTCTAAGGGAAACTGGCTCGTATACACGTTACACATGGGGAAAATCACGAAAACGCCCATGCAGCCAGCCCGTTCCCGGGATTCGAACCTCGAACCGAACTACCAGTGTTCAGCGACTTTAATGCTCGGCCGCTAGTTGGCCCAAGAGTTTGTTTAGAAAACTGCTCTTATTGACTATAGCGAATTCGCGGATTAGCTTTCTCTAGCTGTTTTGAATTAAGTTCTTTTGAACGTTAGAGTAGTTAGAAGATAACTGCTGTGAGATATTGTAAAACTTAAAGAATATCTGAGGGAATTTAAGCATTTTGTGATAAAAATAAAATTTTGTTCATTTTTCATCGGATTTGCGCATTCATTTCGTAACGAACCGGTACGCACGCAACATTATTTAAGAAAGGGAGCTTAACACCTATTCAACGGGATTTTTTCTAAAAAATTTATTTTTAAAAATGTACAGTTTTGGACACTTTAAACTTTCATCCTTGCGACTGCTTTTAAAAAAAGAATTTTGAAAAAATGATAATACTTTGTATTTTTAAAAAAAGTTTTAAATGAAGCTTCCGAGTACACTTCTCACATCTCACATCTTTAAAAATGTGATTTTTGGCAACAATTTTCCTGTCTTATTGTTGTTGATAGATTTTTGATAAAATCGCATTATTTTGAATAGTTTCATTAGAAATATGGGTTTGGCAACAATTTTTCATCGTATTTCTTATGTCACTGTTTTTAAGAGATTGGCATATTTCATTGTCGTTTTTATATATATATAATAAATTTTTATTGATTTTTTTTTTCATAAAGTTGTTCTGCAGAATAAAATTCTGCGCGGAATGTTTTGTTTTTTGAATTTCTTTCATGTTATGTTTTGCTTATTTCACTGTCTGTAAGGTATTGGAAAGTTTTGAATGATTTTTTTTTTCTTCAACTCAAAGTTGGTTAATTTTTTATTAGGATAATTAATATTTTTATTAAGGGATATAGCTTATTTCATTGTAATTTTTTCTCTTGAAAATATAAGATAGAATATCATTAATTATACTTTGCTTTTCAGAATTTTTTGTTTTTTGTATTCTTTTATTTTATTTGTTGCTCATTTCACTGTTTTTAAGATACTGAAAAGTTTTGAGGGATTTTTTAGGAAACAAAGTTCTTAACCTCCTTTATACTATTCCAGTTCTTGAGATTTTGCAAAGGGAAGTTGATTAATTTATTTATTAGGGTAATTAATATTTGTATAAAGGGATATTGCTTATTTCATTGTAATTTTGTTATACGTAATAACTTTTTTATGAAGTTGTTCTGCAGATTAAAATTCTACGCAGGTTTAAAATTTAACGCTTGGTGTTTCCTTCAGCCATTTTTCCGGTACATTTAAAGGCCAGACGTAGGCTGGCAGTGAAGCTGATAGTTAGAGATAAAATAAATGCAATGATAAAAATAAAAATAAATGATAAAATAAATGCAATGATAAATGAGCTAATAATCAAAGAAATGGATAATAATATTTTAAGCTTTTTACCACTTTTAGAAAGTTTTCTAACAGAAAATAATTTGAAAATAAAAGAAGAATCAGCATTCGACATTAAAATCATTGTTTTTCATTAATAAACTTAACATATATTTTCCCAAAGATTAATTGGGTTGGAAATCCATTTTGTTTAAATGTACCTGAAATTTTATCTTGAGAAGAAAACGAACAATTGATAGAAATTTCCTGTGAACAAACTATAACTGAAGGTTTCAAAAACAATACACTTTTGGCTGAGCTTTTGTTAACTTTTGGCTGAACCGAAAAAAAAAAGAATTTACAGGCATTTCAAACAAAGCTATTAAATTTTTACTGCCTTTTTGCACAACGTATTTGTGTGATCAAGGATTTTCTTGCATGTTATATTTGAAAAATAAACACAGAACAAAATTAAAAATAGATCCTAATTTACTGTTAAAACTAAATGAAATAAGATAACACATAAGATATTGATTTCGTAAAGAGACCCAAAATTTCCCAATAAATTTTAGAATTAAAATGTTATAACTTGAATTTTGATAATTAAAATGGTAAACAATTCTTAATCTAATATTTCTATGTGTATATTTAACACAAATAGTCAATAGTTTGCGCATACACACACACACACATATATATATATTTAAATATATATATTATTTCTATTGAGAAACTGAAAAATAATCATTGCAAAATGTAGTGGTGGTACTAAAGTTTTTCAATTTTTGCTTAGGTGGTACGTTTTGTTTGTCAAAAGGTTGAGAGTAGCTGATGTAGTGGATACGGGAGCTACTGCGATACCAAAAAGCACGGGTTCGAATCTCGGAAAAGTCACTGATACCTCTTTGAGGCTCTGTAAACCATTCTTTCATGAAACATGTGGACAAGATAACAAAAACAACGATTACTTGTCAGTTTGGTTTCATTCATGTAATAATTACCAGCAAATATACCACCGAACACAAAAACCTACCATGCCTTCCTGTATATTTGTTTTACCAACAAAGATCCTAACCATGCAAAAAGGCTTCAATGCAGTATTGCATATAAGCAATCTCTCAGTAAACAGGTTATTGTGAGCAAGTCTAGTTTTTCAGTCTTCAATCCACATTACTTAATAATTTAGTTGCGAGTTTACCTCTAGAAATATTAGATTATAAACTGAAATTTTTAAACTAAAGGTTATATACATACTGTACACTGATATTAATCCATTTTATCCCTTTTTGGTACTCTTTAAAAGGACGCTGCAAATTTATTTCCTTATTTGGATGGATGCACATCTGTACTTTCGCAAGGAAATTTTGAATTTTTAGGACTTATTGGCTTGATATTTTTTTAACTTTATAACGCGTACTTGTCACCATTATTTTATTACTCTATCAATAATTTACACGATTGCTTTTAAAAAAATATTTTGACGCTTTAACAGATGATATTATTCATTTCATTAAAATAGGCTTCAAAGTTATACTTTTGCATTGCTATTTGCCTATTTATGGTTCTTCCTTGTCAATTAGAAAACTCACAACTGTACATAGTTATGTTATTTTTACACATTTTAGGGAAGGGATATACAGTTTATTTTATATTAGCATTATTAGTGGATTATATTTTTCTTTTTTCCTAGCTTTATATAACTTTCAGTTTGCACATTAAAAAAAAAATGACTGTTATTGATGGATTGATGTCCTGCCTTTCCCCCTCCTGAACAAACCCGCACATGTTTTAATTATCAATGGATTTTTTTATCTATGTTTTTATTATTTTTTCTGCCTTAACATTAGTCAGTTCACAAGATTTCACACTTTGCTTCGCATTATGATGTGTTGCCAAACTCCATGTCTATGTTTCCAATGTAAAATTCTCTTACAGTTTGAAAGTCATTAGTTACAATAACCTACTTCATTTTTATCTACTCTAAGCATAATATGCACACCATTACTTTAATTAAATGTATGACTAGTTACACTTTTCAAATGTATCAGACAGAACTGAGGATTAAAGAATACAATTCATACACAACTTCGCAAAAAAGAATAAAAAGAGAGAGAGAGAAAAAGGGAGCGAATGAGAAAGGAAAAGCCGTGTGATGTATACCTAAAATGTATCAAAACAAACACGACGCTTGTAATACAAAAAAGAAATGTTCCGAAAATGCGAATTCTAACATTTTGGAAAATCTCTGGAATTCTGATTTAAAACTCCTGCACTTATTAAAAGGTAGATGCCGAGATATATAGTAAATTATTTTTCACCAATCGTGCTGTTAGCAAAAGATTTAATGCCATTAATTCAGTGAATTATTTCTTTCACTTATGAAGACAAGAAGAATCTGAAGAGAGGAACTGCTAAAAATCTCATGGTGCTTTTGCCCGAAATCAGTTTTCGGTATTTCGAATTGCTGCACTGCTGTTCTGGCCGACATAGACCAAGCTTACCTTTACTCATTATGAACTCTGTGAAAGAAGCACAGTTAATGGAGTTTTGATTTTCCAAAGCTGTTTAACTTTCACACTTTTGCTTCATTTTATCACCTTTTTTTACCTTCACGCCTTTCATGCTTCTTTACGAATAAACGATATTATTCTTCGTGTTTAACTAATTGAAAGACAAATTGTCATTTTATCTCACAGAGTCAGTACAGCATTGTTTTATATTTCGTCACTAATTATATTTTAAGTATAATAGTTTAGAGTTTCAGACATTTCTCACCATCGAAATAGTTAGCTAGATAGATTTTAACTCCTACTAGAATGCTACTAAACACATAGAAATTACTTTCTGTTGCTTCTTCTTTGTTCTTTGCACATCCAAACAAAAACCGAACGTTTTAACATGCCCATAAATGTATATCTGAAAACTATATGCAGAAGGTTAATAATAATTAATTTGCTTTATTGAAATCTCTAACATTTTTGTGAGTTAGTTCCTATAACCGTACAATGCACTTTTTGCTTAAACTGTACAACATGCGTGATTGTAAAATCTTAATTTAATAAAGTATAAATTACCAATCTAATATTTCCTTATTGATCTAATGATCACGACTTTCATCTCTAGAAATACATCTAGCACGTTTAAAATGTATTTCAGAAACATTTTTATTACAGTTTTGCAGATTACATGCACTTGATTTTAATCTCATTCTCTTCAAAAGTATTCTTTATTGAAACCGTCAACCTTCATTTACTTTAGTTAAAAAAACAATTAAAATTCGTACTATTAATCTTACAAATGCTTTTTTGCCAGATATTCAGTAAAACATTGCTTTAAAACTTTAAGATTCAAATTCTAAAGCGCAAAATTCGCAAAATTCCTGTTTTAATACGGTAAGAAAAGGTATACTCTACTATATGGTCCAAAAAAAAAACTTCTGAAATTATATCTAAAGTATTAAAATTTAAATATATTCTCTTAGTTTAACAATGTTAATTATATTTCAAGAGATTAAAGTGCAAAATAACAGTTACGTTATAAAACTGTACGATCTGTAAATTTCTTAAATCGCCTCCTGCCTGAGATACAATTTTTATAACCTATTATCATTGAAGAAACTGCCATTAAAAAAATCAGCAAAATGCTTATGTTTATAAATTGGATCTCGCTTCTTCCATGTTTTCCAATAAGTTCTTAGAGTAAGCAGATGTTATTTTAAGTTCAAAAGTTATAACATAAGAAAGCTTAATGTTCTTAAATCAACTAATAAGCGCGAATTGCAACTATAATATCCATTGTCAATGTTAAAAGGTAATGAAGAGAAAATTGTTCCCGCTTCTTTTTAATAAGAAAACTCGCTTTTGGTCGTAAAGTTTAATATTGCTCGTTTTAGTGCATAAAACCTCCTACAGCGTTTAAGCCAAATATTGCGCATGGAATTCTTTGTCTATAAAAAAGGAAAAACATAACTACTAAACAAACTTTAATATCGTCAACACTGCATAATATTTTCGCAAATGCATTTTCGTGACTCTATAATGATGTGCGTTCGCAATTTTATGGTCTATTCCGTGGAGCAATTACAGCTTCTCTTTTTATACTGATGTTTTTTTCCACCCATTTTTACTCACCATTTTTTCTTGTTGTTTCCTTCTATATCTGTATTTAGATTTATGTAACCTTTTTCGCTTTTGAAAAATGAGAATCCTGTCGCATGTAATATGTTCCATGCAGATAAATTTCTTTTTCTTGACGAAATGCCGCCTCAATGATGTTTCTTAAAATATATAGCTAGGAAAGATTATTGATTGCCTAAGATGGAAGCAGTAAGTTTCTTGCATGAATACAACGAATGTATTGCATTATCTGTTATAAAGCTCGTTCTTATTTCTCAAGCTTTGTGTAAAGAAAATGTTTCAATACAAGTGCATCCGATATTTTTCATTTACTATTTTCTTTATCGTTCATGTTTCTAAATTATCCTATCACTCTTACGTCATTTTTTATCTCGATACATCATATAAATGAGGCAGTGAACTAAGTTTGGGGACAAGTAATTCTACTAAATTTGTAATGAATTTGATAGAGATTGTAAGCCATATTCATAATGTTTGAATAAACAATTTTAAGGAGGCTTTTCAAACCTCTACATCTTTATGCAGATAATCATTTTCATGGAATTCCGTTTCCTTAACGTTGAGAACGAATAGGTTTTCTTCAATAAAAGTAAATCTCTGCGACTTAATCCATAAATAAAAGAATAAAATACCGTTTCAAGAATTGATTGAAAAAACTCAAGTGCTTCCTGACGTAAATTCTGCATAGGATACAAACATTTCATTCCTGAATAAAATCGTTGTTATGCTGCACTTAAATGGAACATTATGTTTCAAAATGCATCTTTGGTTCATTTGTTTTTATATAAGAGCTAATTAATTTTCTACGTTATTCCTAATTTTTTTCAGTTAAGTGTGTTGATATAGGAATTTATTTATTGCACTACCACATTTTAAGTTCTTTTGCTGGCAGTAGTTTAAAAAGAAACCAGTTCTTTATAGAAAACATTTAGAATTATTTTGTTGTCAGGAACTGAAGCCATGCCCTTCCTGGAGTTCGAATTCCGGGACTCCCGACTACACATTGGACGTGCTAACAGTTATACCACGAAGGCACTCAAAAAAGACGGAGGAAATATCCTATATATTTTAAACATTTTCTACTATATCCTATGTTTAAGCAGACGGACAGCTCTGAAATAGTTCTTAAATTTTATAATGAGGTTTTGAATATAAAGCTATGTTTTTACGCGGTTGTTCTTCAAAATCTGCATTAAAAATATTTTTGCATGGTTACTGTCATTTGAAAAGAATTCGGAGATTGGCCACATAGAGCACGTATAACAAAGAACCAAAAATATTAGTTACTGTGTGAATGAATAAAATATATTTAAATACTAGCCATTTTATCATTTGCCGCCATAAAATGAGCACAACTATTGCAAAATGTGGAATCTTTCTAAACTGCCAACACCCAAACATTTGCTAGCAGCTCATAGCATCATTCATAATAAGAGAAATATAAATAAAAAGCAAGATGCAGCATTAAACTATTACCTGCATTAAATCAATTATAATATACATTAAGTTACTGTAATAATTTTGCAATCACCTTTTGCTGCTATTATGTCAAGAAACTCAAGAGTAGTGATTATCTGCGGAAAATCCTCCACAGTGGTTTCATTTTAGTATATTGAAATTGTAGTAAACCTTGATCGGCCGTGGTTCTGTATTGTTTTTATCTTATTCAGTTAAATATTGTAAATGTTAAACAACACCAGTGATCCCTTATGAAATGACATTATTGGTGCGAAGTTGTTCCTAAACAGCAGATAAAAGTCATTATATTTTAATAAAATATTAAATTAGACTACTAGACTGACAAACCATTTATCGCTATAGTCTGTATTAAGGTGATAGTCTTATGAAGCTACAATAATATTTTTATTAACTCTCTAAATTTAATAGAAGTTACTACTTATGCCACAGAACGAACTCAACTACATACAGATATGTAAAATAACATAAACTGTGTTAATTCAAGTAACGTAATCTGAAACTAATCATGAAATAGTAGTAGTAGTAGTAGTAGTAGTACTACTACTATATAGTCTATAAATTTACTGGCTGAACAAATTTATGGCGCTCTTTTAAAGTTGGCTAGCAAAATGGCTCAGAGCTACAGTAAACTTTGGCAGACCTGGTGAAAGGCCGTGAACTGCAAGCGAGGCTACAAGAAGCTCTAATTGTAAAACATTCAAAGCCTTATCTTAAATGCTCTCTAACTAATTTGAATTCTAATGAGGAAAATGAAAAGAAGAAGTAAAGTTTCAAATCAAAATAATCAGGTAATTAACATAAAATTCTATGTATTTCTCTACCATAAAATAAACTAATAAAAAATGCTCTTTAGGACCTCGGAGAAGATTTTTAAATTCTGAAATCCTAAAACATGAACTAACTCTTACAAATATCATTTAAGTTCTTACGGTTAAATTTAAATTCTACAAAATTTCATTTAAATTTATTAGGATATTTTTGGAAGCAGGGAAGATGAAAAATGAGCAAACGCCTTCGCCGGGAACCGAACCACAGACCTCTGGAATACCGGCCCAACGTGCAGAACCACTACACCACCAAGGAACGCTATGAAGGCTGGAGAAATATCTTATGATATGATGAGAAATAATTTAAAAACTTGCCTTTAACATCTATCAGCTATCCTGCTTTCTGAGTTACGACCCTTAGTTCTGCTTTACTGATAACAAAAGATACAACTCATATATTAAAATGACTCAGATTTACGACATCTGGTGGATATTACAGAAGTCAACATCAACAAACTAAAGCAAGTGCTTCTCGTACATAGTTCACAACAATAAAGCAGCCTGCCCTTATGCTAAGATTCCGATGTGGTTGCAACAATAAACTTAACTCAAATCTTAAACACCTGAGGTTGGAAAGAATGTCTAATTTTTAAACCCTCACCGGGTGCGTCAACACATCACGCTAGCTCATTTACAACTACCGAAGGCGATTTATTTATGCGATGCACTTTCGCGATTTTGTGCTAATTCGGTGGAGCTATTTCTCTTTTCTTTTATCCTTCCCCTTTTTCCACAATTTGTATTCGCCATTCTTTTTTGTTGTTTTTCTTTCGCTATTTAATTTGTTTCACTTCCTCAAAATGAAAATATTATCGCATGTAGCATGCGTTATTCAGGTAAATTTAACCTGCTGCCTCAATGAAGTTTCATAGAATATATAACAAGACATGATCACTTATTTCGTAGCACTTGAGGAGCAAGTTTCTTGCATGAAAGAATAAAAGTATACTTCAGTTAAATAAAGCTTATTCTAATTTTTTAAGTTTTGGGAATAAAAAATGTTTCAATATAAGCGGCTCAGATTTTGTTTCATTTTCTATTTTCTTTCTCTTTAAAATTTTAGGTAAGGCAGTGGAAACACGGTAGTAAAACTAGGTTCACGGCTAAGATAAAAATCCTCTTTTAATCTATACTGTCTGCGATTCACTTTGCATAAACACCTGGTATGAGCATACATAGTAACAAATCAAGAAAACTATGACAGAATTTAACATAAAACTCTTGTTAAATATTAATGCACATGCATTTTCCGTAACTATCAAACTTTTACATCATTTCTTTTGTCTTATTCTCTCTTAGTAAAATTCTGTCATTTTATTAGTTTCTGCCTACTTTTCATTTGTTTGCGAGATTATTTTTCTTTTATTTAAAATTTCTAACCACCTTAGAGTGAATTATCAGCTATACGAGAGAGTTTATATATATGTTATGATATACAACGTGCATATAACCATAATAAAAATATGAGGCTTTTAGTTACCTTTCTCTTTAAATATGTCTCATATGTACCCTAAGTATATTCTAGCTGATTTAATATTCACGCTCTCAATAAACCATTGAATGCTGTAAAAGCATGGCATATACATTTCTCTGAATAAAAGCATACATTCGTAAAAGTATTCGCTTCTTTTCCAAATAAACTATTAATCCTAGAAACTCGTTTTAAATATACATTATAATGAAATTTTATGATAATATTTTGTGGCACTAAGCATTATTGATCTGTTGATGAAGATAACATGAATGCTTAGAGAATTTAGCTGTCTATTGATTCGTTCAATACTTTTCATAGAATCTGCAAACGGTAAGCTTGTTAATATAAAGAAGAATGCCTCATAACTAGGAATTATGATCAATACGTAAGACTACAAGAACTATTTAAGGAATTCAATTTCCCATCTCTCAGTAATCAGTAAACAGATAAACGTGGCGTTATCGATATTTATGCTTCTTTTTTCCCTTAGTGATATCATTTTCTGCTGGTTATGGAGCAAGAGATGTGTTTCATGTTTTCTTCAGATAAGAATGCATCAGCATTCTATGACCGAAAAGCAACTGCTGCTGTTGCAACCAAGAATAATATATCAAGTTACTAGCTCTTTTATTCTCACAAAATTTGTAACTAAATATTGCAATTCTCTGAAAATGAGAGAGGAAAATAATAAAATGAAGATACGCTAATCATGGAGGGAAAGAAATTAAAAGATTTGTAAAACAATTCATTTCATTTCAAAAATTATATAAATTCATCGGGAACAACATCTGGACTAGAAAGAATGAGAAATTAACATTTTAAATTATTAATTATTTAACCTAAAATTAAAAATAATACTATTGAGTAAAGTAGCCTGTGTTTATTATAAGGCGTTCAAAACGTTATTCGAATTTTATCGAAAATATTTTATAAAACATCGCTTGAACTTTATACTAAATTCAGTGTATCATGTGTGTTGCATGCCAAGAAATAAAAATTGATACAAAATATTCATTAGTTTCAGCCTAAGGTTTTAAGTAATTTATAATTTGACTAAGCCGACTTCGAAAGGAAACGACTTCTATTCGAATACTGAATGGACTGAACTATTTGGATTACGGCAGAATATTCGAGAGCTGTTTTCATTAGGCTAGGGATGTCTTCTTGGTGATCGTTCTTTACGTTCACATTGGATATTCACGTTGCATATGGGGAAAAACAGGAAACCCCCATGTGGGCAGCAATTTCGCTCAGATTTTAACCCGAACTGAATCACCATTACTCATCTAATTTACCACTCGCCGCTGATGTGCCCGAACATTAAATTAAATAACGTACTATAAGACATTCTTCTTTTCAAGAGGCTGCACCAGGTAAGACTGATGTACACTGAAAGTTCAACCCGTATTTCAAATCTCCGCGACCTGAGTCTGTCTGAACATTTTAGTGGTTTTTCCCAATGAGTAGAATTAATGTGAACTATTTTCTCTTAAAATTTCTCCTCGAAGGCATCCCTACCCTTGGGCAAATAACCCTAGTATATTTTTCTGTAATCCAATAAAACGTATCCCATCTTCTTTACAAGAACATGAAATTTTATCTCATGTGTAATATAACAGCATTTCTGCAAATAAATTCTTATGTGTTATTTAGAAGACAATTGATGTAAATTGTTGTTATTTTAAATCGTTGTCCTGCTCGACACCTCCTCAGAGATTTGGCAGATGACCTCTGCAGGATATCTTGCCAAATTCTTTCCAATCATTGAGGTAGACTGGCGACATCCTTGGGGAGTTAGGGGCACCTGCTCATCAGATTCCAGACTCTGTTGGACAGAGAAACGGAGATCTAGAAAGTGTTTCGCAAATATGGAGACGATCAGTAGAAATGATTGCCATGTATCCTATTGAAATTGAAGCCGAGTTGCATTGAAATGCTCATCGACGGGGCTTAAAATATCGACGGCGTGCCGCCGTGCTATAATGGTATGAGAAATGACAACTAAAGGCATCTGACTACTATGTGAAATAGCACATTATAACTTTCTGCTCAGGCTGTACGACATGTGGCAGTCAGGTAAGTACTCTACTGTTAGATTGGGCGTCTCTAAATATATCTTTGCTGACTATCCATGGGAAACTCTGAGAAAGGAAACTACATCAAACACGTCAGTCAATAACATTCTACGTGGAGCGAGCGCAGCATTCCTGAAATTGAGCTGCTGGTGGAGGAGCAGTTATTGCAATGAGCATCTTGAGTGCACAGCTTGTTTTCATAGTTGCATATACGGCTTCAAGTAGCCTGGTTGCAAGTTGGATTGTTGACAATGAAGAATTAAATGCTGGGAAAACAGCTATGACGGATGATGTTTCTACATGTTCTTTCAAATGTCTAACGTGAATATGAACCACTTTCCCTTAAAAAGGCCTCCAAGAAGTTAATTCTCTTATCGGCAGATAGCCTTCGTGTGCTTTCTATATTCAGATAATCTAATCTTTCCAATACTGACTGCTGCCTTCTTGATGCTGTGCTCTGCCATGTCTGTCAGTATTGTCAGTTGGCAGCATTGTTCCAACCCACATTTCAAGCGATCCCTTGATTTGATCATCTTGCTTCATTTAGGCAGCTTGCAGGTCGTTTGGCAACTGATGATATATGCTTCTCTGAGTATGGATGAATCTTCTTATACATAAAACAATGGTCTAGACTTATATTCAGTTATTTGTTTTATCAGCCAGTATGATAATTCAAGGTAAGTGAGCTCTTGAGATGTAGCCTTAAATCGTTAAACGAATTCTGTTACTGTCAAATAAATTCTGTGATATAGTATATAATGTTGCATATTTGATTGAATACTTAAAATTTTCATTCTAAAACACTCAGTATAAAATATTTTATTACTGTAATTAAAAATTTATTTTTTCTCCGCCAACGAAGCAGCTGGTCAGCACGGAAAATGTGCTTTTCAGTTAGTTATGCAACGTTGACAACTCTAATTTGATGTGCTTGACAATTTGTCTTCAGAGACTGTCAACGTTTACTGTGTCATTGCTGTAATATGGTTAAATTGTCCACATAGGCAATGTGCAGCTGCAGATCCACGAAGGAGTTGTATCGTGGTACAGCGTAGAAAGTAACAGAGGTGGCACAAGTCAAATTAAGAAAAAAAGCAGAGAATGCAGATCACTTTGAGCATGAAGCTAATTACAAACGGCACTGCCGGGGCTCTTCAAAGTATGCATCACACTTCTTAAGGAGGTTTACTTCTTGAATTATACACAGAAAGTGGAAAAATATGTGCATGGCATATTACTATACTAGAAGAAGATAAAAGATGCAATATAAAAAAGTTAAAATGTAAAGGATACTGTATAGAAAGTGCAATATGAAAGAAGAAGAACAATATGCGTTGTTAAAGTATACATTTCCCCCAGCCGAGCAATAAAATCACTCACTGGACACTGGTAGTTCGAATGGTGAGGTGAATGCGCGTTTTGCACAAATCACTTAATATTAAACTGGCAGTAAAGTCAGCGTCTTTCATTGCTTCTTGCATGCGATTGAAAAACTCGTTTTGCTTGATCTAATCGTCTGGCGGAATAATCATTTGAAAACATATAATATCCGCAGTAATGGCTATCTAAATTCTTCCAAACTGTCGAACTGCAGAATAGCATTTTATCTGTTCTTTCATTAAAAACTCTTGGCTGTTTGGAGCCTTTAGAAAAATAAACAATATTTTTCAACTGCTGATATTATTGTAAAGCGTTCTGATGGGTAGGAAATATCTGTGTCTTAATACCTTCAACCACAAACCGTAGAGTAACATATAATAAATATTTTGCATATTCTGAAACAAAAATAAAATGCTTTCTGTACTAAACTCCCCATTTTGAAGAAACAAATTATATCAAAATAAGTCACAAATTTTTGCATATGTAAATTTTAAAATTCCAGATATTTTCATTCGTTATCTTAAATATTTATGATCCATAATTAGAAAAATATTGGACTCAAATGCCTGAGTATTCATCTTTAATAATTTAATAGTAAGCAGTTAGTTATAAAGTACATCCAAATTTTATAACAGTTATTATAATTATTAAGTATTTTAATTATTTATACAACTTTCCTCTCTCTCCTAGCTTCATCTTACAATTCCTTACCAGAATGAGTTTTTAGAATAGGGTTAAACGCAAATGAGAAGTAGAAAGTACTTAAGTTCACTGACTTCGAGAGAGACAGATAGGATTCCTGAATAGCGCGCGTTTGCCTTTTGGCTATGTCTCTGTAACTGTTACTACGCTCAGCCGTATTAAGTGCCTTGAGATAGCTTCCCTAGCTAATTTAATATTCCGGACCAACTAGTTTAGAATTTGTGATTAGATTCGGCTAAATCTCTTTAGATAGTCATTAGTTAATTCTTATTTCTTTCATTTTCGAGTTTAAACCCAAGTGGAGGCTTTGTTGTACGCCCTGAGAAAGGGACTATCTGAGAATCTTTATTTTGAGAAATAAAGGGTAATTAACCCTTCTTGAGTTCACGTTTCTGTTCTTGGACTTGAGCGACTATTCGCTTAGTAGTTCATTAGGTTCCTCAACACTTAGCTTAGTAGGATAAAATGGAGGAACATTACACAATGACGAAAGTATTCTTTTAGCACAAAGCATATCTACAGAATGTTTCAAACATCATGCGTGGATACTTTGATACAGATGCATTGCAATTTTGTACCCTGATTCGACAACTGAAAAGGCTTGGAGAAGTACAGGTATCTAGATATGCATTTCAAGAAACATGAAAATAAAGAAAGCTCTAAAACCAATAATTACTGCAGAATAAATCACAAAGCTTTAAACTTCTCCCTTTTTTCGGCGGGGAGAGGGCGAAAGCACGTAAAGGTTAATGTTGTAATGAGAGGGATGTTTACGAGAAAGACACGTTAATAGGAATTATTTAGTACTTTTACGTTGCACTTAGGGATAACAATACAGTGCCTGATGTTATTAGAAATGCAGCAACCCTGTTTGTCGGGTTACAAGCCTTGTTTAAACATACATTTTCAAATAAAACAACTTTTCCTTCTCGCACACCATGAATTTTTTTCATTCCAACGGTCAAAAAGAAATGAAAGATAAAAGTATTTTCGAAGATCTAAACAACGAGTATTAATCTTAAAAAGAAACAGAAACCGAAAAGTGGTATAAATTTGTAAAAAAAAAAAAAAAAGTAATAAATAAATAAATAATAAAATAAATATAAATAAAAAATTTGTATTTTTTTATTTTTTAAACTTTTACCGAAGTTGCATTGGAAGAGAAAACAAAAAATCTTAAAGGAAATAGAGTAGTAGCGTAAAATGCTGAAATGAATATGCTTTAAATGAGATTTCCGAGAGGTTTCACTACTTGAAAGCTACGAGAAAGAAGATATTGGAAACAAGAAATACAATAAACAAATTTAAAGTGAGATGTAGATCTACTAAAAGGAACAGAAAAAATACTAAAGAAACAGAAATAAATTCGCGCATTGTCATGAAACACAAAAGGAATAAAATTCAAAAAAGTTGTAGACTGATACATAAAATAGAAACGTAAGTAAACTGCTTCATTGAATAGTACCAAGAGGAAATCTGACAGTGGGAACAGGAACAATAGCCATTATCTATACAAAAGATCCAGAATTTTCCAGAAGCGGAAGCACAAAACATTTGAAGCGTTGGAGGGAGATTTAAGTAAAATAAATTAATACATAAAATATAACCCATGTCCCATTTCACGTGGATTTGTATCAATAAAATTCTGGTTAAATATCGAAAAGGAAATATACAAAAAGATTCGAAGCAAATAAAAATATAACAGTTTTCTGTTACCTAATTTTACAAACTTTCTGTAGAAAAACAAATGTTAAAAAAGAGAAAAATTCGAAAAGAAACGGAATCGGAAGCTTAATTAAAATAGAATAGTTCTATAGGTTAATAGTAATAGAATAATTCGATACGTTGAAGGTTATATTTTGTAAAAGCACAGCCAATAATTTGTCAAATGTATTTGCACAGCCAATAATTCTCCAACGTTGAGTTATTAATAGCTATTGCATAATAATTATTTATAATATTATTAAATAATAAATAAAATCATTTCTCTCGAATACAGGTTATTTTCAAAAGCTATTAAATAACTGGATATTTCAACAAAGTGAAATTTCTTATAACCATTACTTGCATATCAGTATTGATTATTTGGGTTTTTGTTGCAGCCTGTTTTGACAGATTTTGACTTTTCCAGTCAGCGGCTGGAAGTGAGATAAAACAAATAGGCGCGGGAAAAATTCTTTGGTTTCTTTTGATAGCTTGTAGAGCCATTAGGTATTTTTTATGCAGGAGACGTGAAAAATTAGCAATGCCCTCGCCGGAACTTGAACCTCAACCCCTCGAATACGCGCATAGTGTGCTACCGTTACATCACGAGTGCACGCAGAAAGGAGGGAGAAAATACCTTATATACTCCCCCTTTTAAAGGAATATTGGGGATTAGGAGACCCAATCCTCAATCCTGGTCATGAAGAATCATCATCAAACATCTTTTTTCAGTTCGGGCAGCATTAGAATCATTAGGTTTTTTTTTTACGCAATAGACATGTAAAATGAGCCCTGTCATCCCCGGGACTCGAACCTGGACCTTTCAAATACCGCTTAAGCTCTCCCTATAGTAACCGTATCTGAGGAAAGCTTTCCATCCAAAAACTCACTGGCAACATAACCGATAAGAAATACATTCCATCGGTTATGCAAACTATGGAACTTCCCATAGTTTGCAGTATTATACAACGCTAGTAATTAATTGGGGAAATTTTGGAATTTAATGAATATAATGCAGAAGATTTTAATCATAGTAGTAATGAGGCTTTTGTTTTCAGTTGCACGTGAACGATGAAATACAAGCTGGCCTAAACTGTCCCAGAAGATGCGTACGTGCGTATCATTCGGTCACTCAACATACCCTTGCTAATGAACTGGAGTACTGCGCTTAGCTACAGACTCTGTTTCGTGTCAAGGTTTCCATTGATATTTTCTTGCAGGTTTGCCAAGATAACTCCATACCAGTAGTTTTTATTAAATTTATGTAGTCGTTCAAATAAATTTAAAATCATTGACATTTTGTATAATTTTCTTTCTTTAAAACAAAAACTCATTTGAATTGCGCTAGTTTTGAGTGGTTATTTTGCATTTGATAATATAATATGTTAATATCTGAACAGCAGTATGGTATCATAAAGCTTATTCGGGGCTCATAAATGAAATTTTCTTTCTTCTGAACATTCGAAAAGTCTCTAGAATTATAATTTTCGAAATACACGGTAGAAATTCAAGTAATCAATCATTGTTTTCATTTGTTTGCTTTCTCTTCGAAATTCGTAATAACAACAAGGGACGTCATATTTTATAAACTGCAACAGAAACTTGTCAGGAAATAAAAATACTGTTTTTATATACTCACTGCGTGAATTACAGTTTATTGTGAAGTAAACATTATAGAGATACAATTCTGCTTTTTTGCTACAGTTATTGTATTGCAGACACTATAGAAAGCAGTAATTCAAAACATGGTGTTTTAACTTTTTTAAACCGTGTTCTTTCCTGTCATACAAAATGTTATTAAATGTATTCAAATTTACTGTTTAAATAAAAGTATAATAATGCTTTAGAAAATGTTCATTTAAATAACTTAAAAGCAGAAGGTAACCGACCTCATTCAAAAGGCCGATTTTGGCTAAAAATCTCAAACTTTTTTATTTCATATTTTTAAAGGCCACACACTTAGCTATCAAAAACAACTTTTCTTTTCATGATATATTTATTAGAAGTGGATATATACCAGTTTATCTGAGAGACGGCAAACCGGAATTTATTATTTGCCACAGCGGAAGTGCAAGTTTAAAGGGCGAAATAAAAATGCAGTTTTCACATTTTTTTATATTGTTCGTTAACTAAACATTTCAATTAGTGTGTAGAATCTGGCAAAGTAGTTTTTTTTCCTTTTTTTTTATCGTTAAATTTTCTTCTTTTCGTTTGGCAACTTGAATGATTGTGTATATATTTCATGTAGTATTAATCTGAAAACTTTAAAAGCCATTTTTGATAAATGTTCTTTTTGGGGATTTAAGTTCATAGCAAACATGATACTCTAAAGTTCCTTATAGTATCACTTGGAATTTGGCACACAGAGTTTATATTATTATGCAAGATGTAAACTGAGAGTTAAAATATGTCTTACAGAATTTAAATTATATAATTTTGTGTGTTGACTAACATATATAGCCGCACATTACTAACGAATCAATATTTTCCAGTTATTTTACTTCACGGTGGGCTTATGTTTAACATACATAAAAAGAATGTGTGTGTGTGTGTATTTAATTATGGCAAAGCACACGAGGGCTATCTGCCTAAGGGGAGGGATGCCTTTCGTGGAGGACTTTCTAAGGGAAACTGGCTCGTATACACGTTACACATGGGCAAACCACGAAAACGCCCATGCAGCCAGCCCGTTCACGGGATTCGAACCACGGACCGAACTACCAGTGTTCAGCGACTTTACCGCTCGGCCGCTGGTGGGCCTTAACATACATAAAATAAAGTCATAAATATGTTTTATCATCATTATTACCTGTCTTGTTTTTATTAATTTCGATTTAAAATTTTCAGTTTTCGGATAAAATTCGTAAAATAATGAATTTTTTATCACTTTCTTTCCCTTGTGATTACATTTACTTGTGAGTGCAATTCAATAATAAATCTCTTAAATTCAGGATATAACAAACATTTTGGAAACGATCATTCGAAAGAGGTCGGCTACGAGGTTAATTTTGATTCCCATTTTCTTCCAAGGATTTTGTTACTATGTCTTAAGAATAGTAAGTTCTATATAAAGAAACATTCCTATGAAACATTGTCCACTCGTCACTTGGTCTCGTATTTTTGTTTGAATTATCTTTCTAAAAATTCCGGAATAGAATCCGTAGAAGTCTCAAGTTCGGAGGAATAGATAACAGGAATTTCAGCTTTCATGAAATCCTGAATCTTTCTTCAAATAAATAAAAACCTTCATCCATAAATAACAAAAAACTCTACTTTGCTGCATTTTCAGTCTTGCATTTTACAAGACATATAGATTTTAATAATTTAATTTCTAATTAAATTTCTTGAGCAACAGAAACTGGATTATGTGCTATCGAACTGTGATAAATAAGCAATTGTCTAACCTTTAAAAAACTCCAATCGGACTTAGTTTATTATTGTATCAGCTTCTTCACGAAATGTAGTGACGAAATCCTCTCTGAAACGTAATGAGCATATTTTAGAAACGATTGTAAGGATCTTAAGTTTTACTAACGTTTATTTTATTTTAAATCTTTACTATCACTTCTTATTTTCTACTTCCGGCCAGAATTAAAAGCTTTAATTTATTTATGCAAATTTGTCTTGCGAACGCCAAGTACTTAAGTTGTGGCTTTTTGCCAAGCAAGAGAGAGGAAGGAGTGATTAGGAGCGGGCCGCTTGCCATTGCAGTTTTACTCGGTTGCTGGTTGCCTTCAAGGCCAGAGGTTTAATCCTCTTGATAATTTTAAACGTATCGTAGTGTTAACAGTTCTCTGTACTACATACTGCCTTTCTGTTAATATACGGCCAATCTTCAACTAGACACTTGTTTATTAATCCAAAGTTAGTTTAGTTAGAATTTAGTTAATATTTTTATATTCTTACGTTCAGACCACAAGTGGTTGGTCTCTGTATTCCGAAGTCCGGAAATCATTGTAAAGAGAGAAAAATAGGGGTTTCGTATACCCTTCCTGTGTATCTTGTCTACTTCCCACATTTATTGAACATAGCTTTAGTAAGCTCCCTGTTCCGAGTCAGGTCATTGAATGTTCCCCAAGCAAGTAAGGAGAAACACAGAACCTGATACGATGACACAATCATTATTGGTGAACATAAATACGAATCAAAAACTTTGTTACAGCAAGATTTGAAATCACATCCTGCGATGTGAAACCCAGATAAAAAATTTCGAAAGAAAAATAAAACTAATTCTCTCTCATTATATCAGCAATGGCACGCAGATTTTAATAATTTTTCTAATTAAATTCTAAAGTTTTTCTAATCTAAAGCTCAAGTTCCATTCAGCATTTTACCTATATTAAATTTCAGTCGATTAAATGCCTCTAAACATTGATCATAATTGATCAGAAATCAATAACGCGAACAAACAAACAAACACACAACAGACATTCTTCATATATATATATATTGCAAAATTTACCAATTTTTTATTGACAAACTCTACAATTTGAAAGCGAGCAGTAGCAACACTTTTCGAAATAAATCATTTTTATCTCCAACGCGCAAGACTGTTGCCACTCGAAAAAATGAGGGCGAAAATTAGTGTTCTCGGAATTTTTAATTAATATCTCCGCTGATTAAAGTCGCAGGAAGATGAGAACAGTCGAAATGGCTTCCGGCGAATTTTCGGAATCGGGAACAATGTATTTGATGTTTGGCAATGCTATTTTTACCTCATTGTAAAATTTACAAATTTGTATTAACAAACTCTAAGTTTTGAAAGAGAGCGGTGGCAACACTTCTCGAAATAAAGTAGATTTTTATCTCGAAGGTGCGAGACTGTTGCCCCCCGGAAAAATGACGGCAAAAATTAGCGTTTTCAGAGTTTTTAATTAATATATCTGATTTTTTTTTTAGTCCAAAGGACTTTGTTCCTAAGGGACTATTGTTTTTGTTTTTTGAGTTTGCGTTGGTTCACTATAAATGTCCGCTTCACTTTTCAAATTATTGCCACCAAATGCTAGATACCTGCATTTTATTTGAAGAAATTAAATAATGAAAAATCTGCATAAATGTATGTATGTTTCTCGCATTGTGATAAAACAACGGTACATAGAGCCACGAATTATGAATGACGTAATCCTTCTGCGAATATGAGTATGTGGAAGCCCAAATTTGAAATTTGGAATATGTTTTATTATCGATTTCAGATTTTGTAAATCTTTAATGAATTTTTGATAAACAAACTCATTTCAAAGCGAACAATGGCAACGTTGTAGAGAAAAAACATTTTAGTCTCCATCACATGAGACTGCGTATCGACAATTCTAAAGATATGCTCAAATCAAAACTATTTTGCGATATTGCTCTTGGACAGAATTTTATGGTTTAAGTTGGAAGAACATGATATTTAATAAATAAAGGTAACACACAAAATGTTAAAAAACGCCCTTATTGTAATTTAAAATCTGAAACCTTTCAGATTTTTATATTTGATTTTTTTAAGTTTACGTCGACCTTTCCCAGAACCCAGAAAAGAATTGTAGAAAGTTTGCTGATGATAGCTATGTTAGTGATTGAGTTAATCGCAAACAAACCAAACGCACAAACAGGCATTCTTCTTTATATGTATACATATTATATTGATTGGGAAAGGAACGCGTAACTACGAGAAAAGCGAAACTTCTCTCCTTAATGAAAACTGACTCAACTAGCACGAAATTTCCAAAGCGAAACTTCGCTCACAATTCTAGTCTAATTCGAAACTTTTAATTAAGGTAACTGCGCTGATTTTCCTGATGTACAAATAAAAATTCAAATTTTATGTGATTTAACAAAACAGAAATAGAATAGAAACTTCTAGCGAAGTTATGATAAACATTTAAGTTTTTACATTATTTTAAAGCAATGCTATTTACAATAATACCTCTACATATTAATATGTACGTACGAGTTAGTGCATGTAGTATTTATTCAGAAACATAAAGATGCAATTCATTTGGAGATTAGAATTAAACAATGAGAAAGAAATCAAATTAAGAGCAAATACCAAGAACTGTGATTTTACAATGCGCGAAAACTATCACTGAAATTGATGATTCACAAATCTACCGGAACTACATTATTCATTAGAGTTACATTGAATAATATTTAGCTAAGTGATTAAGTATTGAAGATACGATACAGCAGAATATATAAAAAATGCAGTAACTTTTGCTTCAGCTTACAAGCAAGTGTTCGTGCTACTACGTTTACATAAAATTTTCTGTCATAGGAGCATTTATCTTCTAAAAGGTACTTTAATCTCTTTCGACTAAAACAGACTGGAACATTACTATGCATTATATTATATAAATCCTACTACATAATTGCAATAAAGAAGACGCATTATCCTAGATATCAAATATTTACGCAAGCCCAAGTACTGCAGTAGAAAATACACGCAGGGTTACAGGCCAACCAAACGAACTACTTTAATAAGAATTTCTTCCGCCATGATACTTAATTTGCTATCTCCGCGAATTTCCCAAGGGGAATCAAGCTGTTTGGTCTTCATATTTACCTCTAACAGTGCCCAATACCACGTAATCTCCTTGCGTGATATGTTCCCATAATCACACATGGAAAAGCTCTGAGGCTCAATCAAGAGCTCTAAATAGGCTGCCCTACAATCCGCAGCTGCATTATCAACAACAAGTCGATATGCAATAGAAAGAGCACAATCAACATTTGCAGACAGCAAATATTTTCTGAGTCAAACAATGAAACTGTATTATATGCATTTTTACACAGCTTGCAAAAGCAGTTTCAGTGTGCTTTGAGATTTTATGCTTTTCGAAATTGTCAAAGATTTTTTATTCTGCGATTAGAAATACGTATTTTGCAACGATGAAAAAAGAACATAAAATGGCTAACTAGTGTTCATATTGATGATAAATATTAGCTCAAGGGAGAACTATAATTAATTTTAAGTTTGGTTAATTCATTAATTTCAAGCATTCCGTTATATCATACCTGATATGGAAATTTCGTAATATCACAGCGTTTGTTTATTAAAACAAATAAAGAGAAGAAAAGATTTATGCAAACCACTTGAATTTTACTTGCTATTTAACCTAAATATATGAAATCTTTAACGAGTTTCCACAGACATTCAATAGCTCGGAAAATAAAATAATTCTTAGTAAACACGCTCTTAAGAAGAATGAAAGCTTTCAAAATCAGAACAGACAGATTAAACTAAAAAATCTGATGTGTACACCACATGACTTCCTTCGCGGAATATTAAATTATAGGCATTTTTCCCTGCATTTCATTTCAACTTATTTCCTCGAATTTTATTAGCAGTATATTTCTCATTTAATTAATTCAGTTCTCACTTCGCGACAAGGCAAAAATACATAAAAATTCAAAAAATCTATATTAAAAGTTGAAAGATATAGAAAAGTATAAAACACCAAATATAGTTAAAACAATAAAACGTTTTACATATCATGCGAGATATAGAGTGCACGAAAAAATCTCTTATGAATTTATTTTAAATCAGTTTCATAATTCTTTTGGGGGAAATGTGTCCTTTATTCTGTCCTTACTTACAGATGTCTTGCAAAAACATCGTTAAATTGCATTCGATAGCGGTCAAAATGTATATTTTCGTTGAAAATAATATCTGGAATTTTTCGTGATTACAATACTTCCTTTACTTCGCACAAGGAAGTAAAACGATATAAAAATAAGAAAATGTCTAAAATTTCGCATTTTATGATTGTTTCAATCCTTCATTTTTCTCCGCTTGTTTGCTGAAACTTTGTGAATAAAAACGGTTATATTATGTAATGTAAAGATGGTTAAAATAAATAAGACTACACTGCCTTGCGTTACATAGCTAATAAAAAATATTACATTTTTTCACAAACATAAAGCCTTTCAAAATTTTCTCAGTGTTTGTGAAATAAAGCAAAAAATAAATTCTGATATATTGATAGTTTACTTGTAAATTGTATCAGTTTGTTAACAAAATTGTAACAGTAGGATTTTAATGAGGTGATCTTACATCACAGAAAATTCGGCATTTCTTTAAATAATAACAGGAATAAAATGCATACTCTCTCCATGCATAAGAAAAACAACAAATGCTTTGAGATACATGACAAAGCGATAGTTAACTGACTAGTTTTGATTTCTTCCAGATCAACACAAGAATTCATTTTATTCAAGAATGCATATAACTCGAAGTTCTTTAAGATTAGAATCTATGAGCTAATCTAAGAACAGTGACAAATGCGGTGAACTTCCCAAAATTATTCTCTTTGTCATGACGTGAATTCAGAGGAAACTTAAATTTAACTTGAGATTTAAAGTCTAGTCTTTACAAGAATTTTTCGTAAGTTAGGCATTTTGATCGCTATAGTAATTAGCGTTGCTGACTACCCTATATTTGGGTAGGAATTAGAACCTGGGATAATTTGGATGTTTCTAACTATATCCGGCAACATGGGGGCACTTAAAATACACTGACAGCCGAAAATTCTCTCGAGTAGACCCTTGACCCGTTCCGTGGGGGTATTCTGCTTCAAAGCTGAGACTGAACATAACGAAGTCGTACTATTACCTATATGACTATTGACTATTGACAATGGCTATTGACAATGGCTATTGACTATGACTATTGACTATGACTATCGACCCTTATTCTATCCATCAAATAAGAAAAATTATTGATTCTTATTGCCCTTTCTAAATATGGACTTTTATTCTAGCTTCAAAATTTCATTATGTAATGTAAATTCAAATGAACCTATTTTTACATATTTATACATTCGTTGTACATTTGATGTAATATATATTCATTGTAAATATATTAGCCCGAAGGGCGTTTGCCCAGAAAGGCTATTAATTTCATTTTGGCATTTTGCGTTGAAAACTTTAAATGTCGGTTCACTTTTCAAATTGTTGCCACCAAATATTAGAACCTATATTATATTTAAAGAAATTAAATAATGACGAATCTGCATAAATGTATGTGTGTATGCTTCTCGCTTTGTGAAAACACGACGGTACCTAGAGCCATCAAATATTGAATAACGTATGTTTCCACCCGAATATGGGCGTCTGGAAGACCAAATTTGAAATTTGTTTTATTATCTATTTCATATTTTGTAAACTTTAACGAATTTTTGATTAACTAACTCAACGATTTCAAAGCGAGCAATGACAACACTGTACGGAAAAAAAAACATTTTTATCTCCAGCGCGCGAAACTGTGTATCGGAAATTCTATAGATATGCTCATTTTGCAATTATTTTGCGATATTGCTGTTGAATTGAATTTTATGTTATAAGTGCAAAGAACATGATATTTAATAAACAAAAGTATCACAAAAACGTTAAAAAAGTTCCTTTTGGCGTAATGTAAAATTTGAAAGCTTTGAGAATTTTTTTTCACTTCTAATAAATGCCTGGCTGGTGGTAGATAGTATCCATCAGTAGAGCATAAGAGCCGGAAGTCTAAGCGATGGTGTGGCTGTGTATTGATGATCTCCTGTCTCCTACATGGTAATTAGAAACTACTGTAACTGTTTGATATTTTCAATAAATGCAGCTGGTCTCCTGGCTCAACTATGAGTTAGACATAGCAGGTAGTAGATAGCTCCCACTTAATTCAAACAAGCTGTAGCAATAAACACTCAAATAATCTGATAGTCCATGAAGCGAAACAGCTGCTCATTTTGTAGTTATTTGTCACTGACACGGTGCCCAAGGCCCATGTCAAGGGCATTAATGATTGCAGCGCTCATACCTTTGCTCTTTCTAACATACTTATTCAGAAAGTAAATTAATTGATTGATTAGTAATAAGTACTTGATTACAGGAGACTAAAATTCTTTTCTTTGCAAAGCGTTTTACTTTCGCAATTTGGCAGAGAAATATTTATTTCGCTGCTTCGTGTTTTCCTGCATTCGTTCCATTATTTGCGTGTATGTATTTCTGAGTCAGCAAAAGTGTACTTACAACTAAATTCAACTAACAAATGTTCAGATCCAATCGCTTCACTGTTGTCAAATATGATTTCTAAGATTGTGGATGTTTGAAGTCTCTTACTTTTTCTTGTGTGTGTTTCGCTCTGTATTATATAAATCAGTCGTTTAGGACAAACATAATTTCCGACTTGTCAGAAAGAATCGAGTGATTTGAACCTTGTATGTGCTATTTTCCCTATGGCATTAACCGCTGTGCTATTTTCCGTATAGCATGATGATAAATTGCATCTCCATCTGCCTCCAGCCTTGGAATACATTTTCATTCTGTAATTATTTTCGCAATTTATAATAATATTTGCAGAATCTCTTTCTTTTGAAACATCAGCTCTCTCTTCAGAAAAACATAAATTTCAAATTTGCTTGCTTAAAAATTTTAATTAATATAAATCTTACAAGCAGAAACGGTTGTTAGAAATGTAAAATATTTTTTATGCATTGATAAGATTACTAAAATGGCGACTTTCGATCTCTCAATAATATGATAATTGTGAGCACATATATTGGTGTTCAGCATTTTGCACCTAGTTACTAAACTATGAAAAAACTTCTTGTTATTTTTTATGCACTTTCTTATTAAAGTTTTCATATCATAAGGTTATATTGATATTTGAAGTTTGTAATTAAAGACTGGCGACAATTTTGCCAAAAGAGCACAAGGTGGCTGTGTTATCAAGGAATTACCATTTTTTGTTGGATCGTTCAAAAATATTTCTTTTTTCAGAAATAAATTTGAAGTTTTTTCATCACATGGAAAAACTTAGTTTCTGCTTTTCGTAAGTCTGATAATTTCTTTCTGAAACCGGCAGAGAAACTACTATTATGTGAGTAACATATGAATATATTGAAAGCACTTCTCAAAGCATCCAAAGCCAATAGAAAACCTCTAAATAAAAAGTAATTATTCACATCATGGATAAATCAGAAACAATAAGGAAACGTAATTTTCATTAATGCTATGTTGTGACTAATCTCGCTTGTCTGCCGTCAGAACAAGCCTACGAAATTTATCATGGCGAGGAGTACAAGATTACGCTTGTCGTTGGCAAGAACCTTGGGCACCATTTTCATCAATAAATCTTTTATTTTTTAGTAATCAAAGGCTGAACAACTGATTTAAAGAGAAGTTACCTCAAACTTCCCTCTTGCTTAACAACTTAAAAGTCAACAACTGTGGTAAAAAGCGAAGAATTATATCATATCAGAGCCATAACGTGGCCTCGACAAACTCTGCCTGACAATCCAACAATACCTTAAACCTTATTTGAATACCTTAAACCTTATTTGAATACCTTAAACCTTATTTGCATTCTTGTAAAGGAAAAGTGAAGTTACAGTAAAGCTTTAAATCATGAAGTAACTGGTAATATAAAATAATAATATTATCCTTATAATCTTAAAGTATATAAATAGAAACCCTTACTTTCATTATAAGGAAGTAAAATTAAACTCAGTAAAATTAAACTCTCCATATTAAATGTGCAAAGCTGTATTTTCCATTCTGACCTTTATTTTGCAAATTTTAATTGTTATGTAATATTATAATACCAGCATTAACTATAATTTTAAGGTAAAATAAATATTCAAAAACAAAAGCAAGAACTGAATTTAAAATTTTCCTGAGAACATTATAATTCAAGTTGTCTAACTTGTGGTTAGCAGAAATTAATAAAATAGCTACGGAATATAATGTAATTAATTAATTAAAATACCATGCAAAGGTTTATCAAAATAATCTGATGTAGAAACTTTAATCAAGGAAATCTAACCTGATAGGATCCTCATTAAAACGTAAGTACGCATTTATTCAAACATACCATGTCTCGTTTTACGTAGAGATCTTGAATAGTAATGTCAGTATTCACTGTGTACATTTTATGCCTTTAAATTAAAATCGGTTAATTTCACGTCCTCGCATTCTAATTTCTTGATCCAGTCTTTATATTTAAGAGTAATAGTTGTTAATTTTTGTTGGATTTCTATTTATAGCACGTAACAGAACTCGATATATCATCGAAGTGTGCAGTCGTTGGATATGCATTATACTTCATTCTGGTATTTCTAAATGAGTATTCAATGGATTGTAGCATTACATTTTTAAACATCTGTTTCTGTGTCAGTGGTGATCATTTTTTTGCATGCATTGTTCTCCATTTTTGGTCCTGAATGAAGTTTTATATAAATTGCTCCCCGAACTGAAATTTTATATAAGTAGCATAAATTATTATAATTGTTCCCGCGTCCAACGTTTCTCAAACTCTCGTTTTGTCATTTAATCACTTACAAATTACGTTCTCAGCTCAAAATTTGTCATATAGATCGTCTGAAAAAATATGAAGTGGAATACGCATTTATTATTTGAGTTGCCTTCTCTTTGAATTAAAAATAATACTACAGACAAGTGAAAAAATATTATCCCGAAGAGAAGAATCTGCAAAAGCAATTTGTTCTGTTTATTTGTTTGCATATTGATATTTTCTACTGTCCAAATTATGATCTAACTTAAGATCTGAATAAAAACTAGAGTTAATCAAGAAACTTGAAATTAATGAGTTCACTGAGAATTAATGAGTGGAATTAATGAGTGTGATTTATAAATTCAGGAAGCCGCACCCAACATTCTTGGAAAACAACAGTGACTTAAGCAGTTGATTACAATATATTGTATTAGACGATTTATGTCCGCAAAAAATATGGAAGTTGACAAAGACAAGAGAACATAAAAGGATATATATAGGTGGCGTGAAATGATCAAATCTAAAATATTTGTAATAGTGTTCTGTTAGATGAATTAAATCAATTACTGATTTTATAGGTTTCCAAGGATACAATGAACAATTTTGGCATTTTCGAAGACGGCATGGGTTTTTAATAAACGAATCCGTGACAAACACTTAAATATATACACAGCACACGCTGAATCTCCTATGTGTTATGCAGCATATAAAATTACGATTTCCAGGTTTTTATAGTGCTGACAAAACTGAACTTCTTAAATATGCTTCTTTTGAAAATACTCACAAGTAAACCCTTCTCTCCTTTGATATCGCTTTCACCTGAAACCCATATGTTTTCTGAAAGCTTATGTCACAAGTAGAAAACCTGTGAAATCTTAGGAGCAGATGGACAAGCGTTTAGAAGCTATAAGGCCTACGACGAGTCAGAAAAGTGTTGGAAACATGACACCAAAAGTCGCTAAAATGCTCGTTTCACGTATTTATATGAATTAATAATATGGTAAGAAGGTGGAGATCTTAGTATAAAGGAAGAAACAACTCGTTGAAAAGAAAAATTATACGTTGGGATGTTGAAAATACGACTTGTTATAGACTTCAAATAAAATCTATTACAAGAGACAATCAATGTGTAATTCATCAAATAAACAGTGAGACGGGCAGAAAGACAGTTCACAATGGGCACATTTTACAAAAGCAATAGCCTCACACTTTGCACACTCATCATTTGTCAATGGATCGGAGCAGTAATCTATTGGTGCAATCTACATTCCAGGTTCGTTGTCCAAGTATCTGGCCTTACAAAAAGCATACTTAATCAAGTTTTTAAAAGAAGTAGAGCTGAATTGATACAGTGAAAAGGATTGCAGGGCCAGAAAACTATCGCGATGTTGAATGTGCTCCTGTGTCTCGATAATGATTATGCTCGTTATGTAACGAACAAAAGATTTGTTGCGTCTGAAAAGATAAATATCCAGAAGCAGGATCTTACTCGTAAATCCTTCAGGTACCAGCTCTTTTTGTAGGACTTTATCATCAAGTACTTCGGAAGCAGTTAATGCAGGAACATACAAGAAATAGAGACGTCATTAAGGAAATATGTCCATCTATACACACGTGAAACGTCAATGACACTTTTTGGATTCTATAGCTCTTAAACGCTTGTCCCTCTGCCCCTAAGACGTCACAGTTTTTTTACTTGTGATAAAAGCTTTCAAAAAATATATGGGTTTCCAGAAAAGCGGTGTATAAGGACAGAAAGTTTACTTGTCAGAGTAACAAGCACATAAATATACTTCAGGCTAAATAAGAACAGCTAAGCGGTTAATTAATTACGAAAAAACAAAGGTTGTCTTAATGCCAGCGGCTTCGTGGAGGACTATATAAAAGAAATAAATTTGTATTCACGTTACACAGGGAGAAACACATGAAACCCTATGTATAGAAAAATTATCAATATTCAGAAGTTTTAATCAGTTTAAATAAGGAGGGTGTACCTCTGTTATTTTGTGTAAATGCTCTCTTTATCCGTTACTTTAAACTTATCGATAAAATAAAATGGATAAAACAAAAGAAAATGTAGTAGTGTCTCGTATTTTTGAGAATTTAATAACAATGATACTAGAAGCATTTTCTCAAAACAGTAACGCCTGATTTATATCTGCATTTCATCGCAACAAGGAATTTTCAGTTTTATATGGCTCTCAGTTTTCCCATCTCCATTTTATTTGTCAGTTAAGATGAATATATGCATAATGGAAAACATAATTTGATACATTTTTTACTTGAGTATAACTTTTCATATATTTTTAAACATTATTTACACATTGTGTATATTTTATCTTTGTTATGTGTTTGACAAGTAATATTAATCATTGCAAATGATATATCTTGATTTCATTTAATATGCATAATTTTTAAGCGCATTCCATTTAAGAGGCTTTTGACAATAATGAACATCCTTTTTATGTAAACAATGCCCTAACATGAAAGTTGACTGTAGTTTAAAATGTTTCGTTTCTAATTGCATCGTAAAATAAAATTCTTTGAATCAATATGACCAAATATTATAGCGTAACACAAATTTAATATTTGTAACTCTTAAATGTATTTTTCATTTTTGGAAAAGCCCACGTTCGCTTCCCATTAAGAACTCGCATCAAGCAATAAATTCGATTTATTCCTAAATTTATTTTACTTCATAAGAAGGAGAAAGTCAAAAATGATTGCTAATGGACTTTTTATGCTTTCTACTCTGAACGTTTTTCTACTACTTCATAGTCAATTAAAATCCCATTAAAATGATGCAGAATAATCTTCAAAGTTTTAAAGTACTTTGCGATCCAAAATGAGAAACGAAGTGCTTGAAGCAACTATAAATTTATGAAAATTGTTTTGAGAATGTACCCTAATCATCGCTGCAAAGATTTAACTAATATTAGTATCCCTGCACTGTTAGCTCAATTGATTAACTAATGCATTTAATAATACGTGATTCAATTAAATGATTTTATTTTACCTTGCAACCAATTTAGATAATAATACTACAGCGGGCAGTTAAAACTTTAGTTAGAAAATGGTTATAAAGGTGCGCTTCTAGATTCCTTACCCAAAAGTTTTGTCGAAATAACATACTATTATATTTTTTATACACGAAAGAATTTATTATATTATTTATAAGAGAATTTTGAAGAATTAGGAAAGACAGTAAATTAAATTTTAAACACTTTTGCAAAATTTCTAATTAGTATTGTTGCTAGGACAATTCTATAATTAAACCATTAATATCCCAAGTATTGCATTTCTCCATTCGTCAATTACTTGCTCACTCCATAGGTTTATGTAGATTTTATTGGCAAGCGAATTAATCCCCAGAGAATTAAATCTTCAAGTTATGATTGCCAGTAATAGTTTTAATACACAATCATGTGATTTTATAGCTTATAAGGTACTTTCTCCTTTCCGTGCGCCTTCGTGGTGTAACCAGATAGCACGTTCCGCTGGTAATTCGCAGGTTCGGTGTTCGAATCTTGGTGAGGCCACTGTACATTTTTCATGTGCCTTGCGTCTATAAACTTAACAACTCTTCAAGTGGCACCCGAATTAAAATGTGGTGGACGATAATTCGTCACCACCAGGATTTTACAGCTAAGTCTCAATATTCCCATTTACTCTTTAAAAGGGAGATTATATAAGGTATTTTCTCCCTCCTTTCTGTGTGCCTTCGTAATGTATTTAGATAGCACGTCCGGCTCGTAAACGGGAGGTCCAGTATTCGAATCCCAGCGAGGACATGTTACATTTTTCACGTCTTCTACATTAATAAACCTAGTGGCTCAAAAGATTATGAAAAAGCTGAGATTTGACTGATTTAATTCTGGCTGACTGATCTGAGGATAATGTGATTAGCTCTATCTGTCTGCCATTCGAACTGAGGCGTTTTTGTTTTACTTCCGTGTACAAAGTAAAAAGGAAGTATTGTAATTGCGAAAATATTCAGGCAGCATATTTCAACGAAAATATCCATTTTGGCGGCTATCGAATGCAATTTAACGATGTTTTTGCGTGACATCTGTACGAAATGACAGGATAAAGGACTCTTTTCTCCTTAAAAAATCGTAAAACTAATTTCAAATGAATTCTGAAGAGAATTTTTCGTGGAGGCTTTGCGTACGTACGTACGTATCTCGCATAACTCAAAAACGAGCAGGGTCAGAACGTTGAAATTTTGTATATAGGACTGCTATAAGATGTAGATGTGCACCTCGTATTTTGGTTGCAATCGGCAGCACCAAAAGTATATAAATATATATATATATCCACTCTATTACTCGCCTCAATCATTTCAGTTTCTTTATTCTTATATATATGTAAATTGTATATTTTTTGCTTTAAAAATGATTGAATTATGTTGTTCTTATCTTCCGGTTAATGTTTTTATGCCTTTAGTGAATCTGTATGCAATAATTTTAAACTTATCAACAATTTAAAAGTTGTTTAAGTGCCGCTAAGCCAATTTAAAAGTTGTTTAAGTGCCGCTAAGCCTAATACTTTTTTCCATGGCGGACATTGCTTGTTTACATTTGAAACAGCAGAATAGTAGATTTTTTGCCAATCTAGAGAAAGTAAGCTTCCCAATAACGCCTTCTTTTATTATTGCGAATTAAATCATGCTTAATCCATTATGGAATTTATTCAAGAAAATAAGTGTTTAAGATTTTCTTCATAATTTTCAATACAGACATCTTGAGTTTTATGTATCGATTTTTGCCTTGTCGCGAAGTGAGAACTGAATTAATTGAATTACACTCATGTCCATAAATTAAGGATAATGCAAAATTAGGCAAAGGATGAGTTAGAAGCAAAACAAATTTGACTTATTTGTAAAGCTTATTTATTAAACAAAAGGTAAAGAGCAAAAAAAAAAAAAAAAAATATGCTATATGTTAGATATTATTTAAACAATTTAGCGATTTTTTCTCCCTGGAGCAAATTACAAAAGAAACCTATTTACAAAAAACCAATACTACATGGTTGGTATGATTGTTAATACATTGTATGCCTCGCAGACGGTGCAATACAGTCCGTACAACGTCTAGGCATGCTGAGTCTCAAATTATCGATCTGATCTTGGGGGATATTACACCACTCAAAAATCAATGCTCTCCGAAGTTCCGGTAGACATGTAGGAGGAGGTTGACGGGCTGCAACTCGTCGGCCAAGCATGTCCCACACGTGCTCTACTGGATTCAAGTCCGGCGAGAATGCTGGCCAGTCCATACGGGTGATATCCTCCGATTGAAGGCATTCGCTTACGATGTTTGCACGGTGAGAACGGGCGTTGTCATCCATAAACACAAATTGTGCGCCCATGACGTCCCGAAACAAACGTACATGTTGTTTCAGAATGACGTCCCGATAGATTTGGCTTGTCATGGTTCCAATTTGAACATGCAGGTCAATTCTGGAACCCAGAATAATTTCACCCCAAACGAGCACTCCTGCACCACCGTGACGGTGTCGTTAAATGATGTTTTCTTGGTGGTAACGGGTACCTGGAGCTCTCCATATGAAACTCCGGCGAGAATCAGACTGCTACCGCAGGCTACAGTGAGTTGCAGTAAGTGGAACGCATCTGACAAGTCTACGAGCATATAGACCAATCTGCCCTAAGCGTCTGTACATGGTCTGCCTTGAAATCGTCGTATCAGTGGCTGAAGAGAGCTGACGAGACAGGTCTGAGGCTGTGCTCCGCCTGTTTCTTTTGGCAGTAACTGCCAAATACCGGTCCTCATTCGGCGTTGTAACTCTGGGGCGACCTGTGCTGTAACGTCTACTCACATTACCATCATCTTGGAATCATTGCCAAAGCCTGGAGATGACACTCTGGGCAATTCCAAGTTCGTCTGATACTTCCAGTTGGGTACGCCCACATTCCAGACGGCCGATAATTCTATCACCTAAAACATCATCCAAATGCGTCCTTTGTGTCATAACTATTCGGTTATTGCACTGAAATACTTATAAAGCGCCTGCGAACAATTTTACTTCTGTGCCTGTATTCCTTATACATCACTATCTTACGCTCTCGTCATTGTGACGTACCATCGGTGCCATCTGGTTACTTCCTGAAATTTTCATATGATTCTTGAAGATGTGTGTAGTGATTTTACAGGTGATATATTTATTTTAGAGTTCGATTTCCGCGTGACTCCGAATTATCCTTAATTTATGGACATGAGTGTAGAAATACTGAATCTCCTGTGAAAAACTCTTTCTTTCTTGTTGTTGTTCTTTGCTTAATTTCTTTTATACATCGTTTTAGATTTATTATAGTATTTGAACAGAACATGTGGCAACGATTAGATAATTCTTAAGATGATATAAATTTTGTGCATTCTGAGTTAAAAAATGAACAAAATATAACTCTGTTAAGTGAACCTAGATTGTTGCTATTATAAACAAATATAGTGAATTTTAAAGAGTGCATTTATTCGGTTGTGGTTTATGCGATATTTAGATTTAATCCAATCCAATACGTTTAAATGAAATGCAATAAAAAATGGGTATAATTTAATATTCCGTAAAAGGAGATCATGTGGTACACACATCAAATTTTTTTAAACGTAAAACAAGGACAATTAACAGCCACCCTATCACTCAAAGATTTTTACATTGTTCTTCGCCTAGTCAAGTATATTTATTAACTTACTAATTTACTTAGCAGAATAAGAATCTTTATCCCAATTAAGAAAACTTATGAAATCTTTATTACACAAATCATTAAAATTATGAAAACGAACACCGGTTTTAAAAAGTATTTAATTTTCTGATATATAAATTTTTCTAATTACCAAAAAATACAAAGAAATCCCACGTGCCAGATTTCACCTAATAAAAGTTTGATTATTAAAAATGTCAGGTGACTTATTAGCTACATCCGAATGTATAGGATAAACTGAAAGTACTTGTAAAAATTAAATTACATCATTAAAGAACGTTTTATATGTCCCAGAACTGTCTCAAAATACCATGTATGTTAAAAAAAATTAGTTGAATATGGAAGTTCATACTGGATGAACCTGGAAGCCGTATAATGAGAAAGGTTGATTTTTGAGAAATGCTGAATTTTAACAGCTCATCAAAAGAATGAATTTTACAATATCCCTGCTAACTCTGATAATTATGGTGGGATACAGCATTTAAAGAAAAAATAGAGTCTACGAATTAATCGAGTATGACGCGAGGATACATACATAAACAAAGAATATATTAGTACCAGTGCACAAATAATGACACTAAATTACCTTGCAAACCTGCGTAAAAGCCACATATATCAGAAAATCCTTGAATAAAGTCTTATACACTCAATCAGTACATATATTAGAGATAGTTCTTGTTGATTTTATAGACTTGTTGTGGAGTCTTTAATAAGTGACGCTAAATATTTCTTAACAATATTAGGTGATTTGTCCAGAAAAATATTTTTAGAATTTTTTTAAACTGAAACGCACACATTTGAAGTTTTAAGAACATTAATTAAAGCTAATGAAAATAAGAAAAGTAAACAAAACTAAACGCATAAGATCAGACGATGGGAAAGAAATTGCATATCTTGAAATAAGTTGATATTTCAGGTAGAAAGGCTAAAAGCATCAGTTAATGCCAGTATAGCAGTATTGAAAGCAGAGCCGTACCTAGATATTAATCCACCTGAAGCAAAGAAGTACATTTGCGCTTCTAGGTAAATCAAATTAAATATGTCTATACCTTTTTATAGTTATTACAAGCGGTTATATTAAATCAAGATACTTTAGATATTATAATATTTGTATTTACAGCTTTATGCATTTATAAAAGTGATGCAAATAACGATATAAGCTTTTAAATAAAATAAATGTTTAAAAAAATCTGAAAATTTTCAGATTTTATGTTACGCCCAAAGGGGCGTTTTTAACGTTTTGTGTGTTACCTTTACTTATTAAATATCATGTTCTTCGCACTCAAACTGTAAAATTCAATTCAACAGCAGTATCGCAAAGTATTTAAAAGAGCATATCTTTAAAATTTCCGATACACAGTCTTGCGTGCTGGAGATAATTTTTCCCCCGTACGGTTTTCCATTTGCTCGCTTTGAAATCGCTGAGTTTGGTTATCAAAAATAATTTTATGTTTGACAAACTATGAAACAGATAATAAAACAAATTCCACCTTTGGGCTTCCAGATGCCCATATTCGAATAGAGAACTACGGTATTCAAAATTTGATATCTCTAGGTACCTTCGTTCTTTCACAGTGCGAGAAACATACATACATTCATACAGATTCTTCATTTTTTTAAGTCTTTAAACTTAAGGCAAAGCTCTAATATTCGGTGGCAGCAATTTAAAATGTGAACTGACATTTATAGTGAACCGACGCAAAATGCCAAAACTAAAGCAATAGCCTTTCTGAGCAAAATGCCCCTTTGGGCTAAAAATTCTGTTATGATAAATAGCAAATAACGCTATATTGTAATTCTATTAATGTAAACGGTACTACATTAATATTGTCTTAAGAACTGTTTTTTAATTAATTTTTTCTTGCCCTTAACCAAGCATTTCAGAATTTTCTTAATTTCGTAATTCAAGTACCATAGATAGAATAACCATGCTTGAAATTCTTTCTTTACCAAGTGAAAATTTTACATAAAATTTTCATTATTTTAAATTTTTATCGCCACTGCCACCAGTAACAGGTAATTTTCACATATTTAACGCTGACTTCGAAATTCCAATACGACTGAATTAACCTATGTTTATATATATCTATAGCTTTGGTAAATGCTTAGTGTTTACATCCTGATTTTTAAAAAATAAATAGGCTTGCTTTATTTGATTATGACAAAGCCCTCGAGGGCTAGCTGCCTAAGAGAAAGGATACCTTCGTGGAGGATTTTCTAATGGAAACTGGCTTGTGCGCATGTTATAAAAGGGGAAAACCACGAAAACGTCCATGCAGCTAGCCCATTCACCGGAAATCCTACCCGGACCGAACTACCAGTGTTCAGGGACTTTATCCCTCGACCGCTGGTGGGCTAAAAATACATAGAAAGTGATAATCTCTCTGCTATATGTGTTTGCTTGTTTCATTTAATCTGTCTAAAGAAAACAGTTCTTCATCGAGAACTTTCTAAAGAATATTGTATCCAGTTACTTAAGACGGAAAGCACCATGAAAATTACATTACTTTTATATTTTCCGAAGAAGGATGTTTTTACATCAGAAGCTGAACTAAATATTGAAGATAAGAGCATATGCATGCAAGAAAAAAGTGATTCAAACTTTCAAGAAGTAATACAATTTCTATATTTAATGCTAATTGCAAGAAACATGAACTACTATGAATCTTATGAGTATGAAAATGATAATAAGTTAAAGAATATAGTTTTTTTATCCCGCTGGATAACCTTTCAGTGCAAATACAGAATATAAAATTCCAAGCATTTAACACTTATGAAGAAGCTATGATTTACGAACATACAGGGTTTGTGTATAGAAATTAAAGATAATGAAGTCGCGTTTCAAGAATTTTGTTAAATTGCAAGCTTGCCTTACTTCGGTCCGTCATAAGGGATACACGTCAACAATTGTCCAAAATTGAACATGAACTCTATAAGCTTCATCTGGAACTCGCTAAATCATATTCAAAATTCACTGCCCTTGAACAAAAGTCTTGTTCTAGAACAGAGAATGCAGTTAACCAAGATAAAAACACCCTTGCAGTTAAATTCGAAAAACTTCTTTTACAATCTTCCAGTTCAAGTAGTTCAAAAAATCTTCCCATTGTAAACATCAAGCCAATAGTTAATATTTCTAATGTTAGTCTTTCAGAAGAACAAGAGAGAATTCTAAAGTATAATTTTAACTTCTCACAAACCTGTAAACCCTCGATTCCAAAGATTTTGGCTCCTATCGAAAAAGCTTTCAAGTTCAGTAAAGTTTCAGATTCACAGAAAGAAATGATTAGGCATCTTATCGCTCATAATGTGAAATTCAATAATAAACCTTTGAAACCAAATCTAACTGCGAGAAAAAGAGCTATAATGCTCGAAATTCATTCTAAACCGGATATTATCATTTCAAAGGCCGACAAAGGTTGCCAGATAGTCGTCATGGATAAGAACACTTACATCGATGGTGTCACTAAACTCTTAAATGAAGGACCATATAATCTGATCCCTAAAGATCCTTCACCTTCGGACTTGTCAAAAATAAAAACTGCGATCAAATCTTCGCAAATCATTTCAGGCAACTTAAAACATTCGCTTATCTCATCTGTTTCGAATTGTGCCAGATTATATGCTCTTCCCAAAATTCATAAAAGTGAAATTCTTTTCCGCCCTATTGTATCAAATTTAGGTACTGCCTCGTATCCATTAGCTAAATATTTAGTTTCTAGATTTTCAACTCTATTAGACAATAACATTTACACCATAAAATATTCAATAGAGTTTGTAAAAAAGGTTAAAAAAACATTTCTCCTAGTAATTTACTCATGGTTTCTTTTGATGTAAAATCATTATTTACCAATGTCCCAGTGGAGGGTGCATTAAGATGTCTAGAAACCAGACTTCGCGAATTTCATTTCTCTTACATCGAAATTGATGAGCTAATTTCTCTCACTCTGTTTGAAAAAAACACATTTTGTTTTCCAAAATAAATATTCCAAGCAAACTGAGGGATTAGCCATGGGAAGCCGCCTCAGTCCCATTCTGGCTGATATCTACATGCATTATTATGAATCAAAATTGTTTGAAACTTTAAACTTCCCGGCATGTTTCCGCTACGTAGACGATACTTTTACTCTATTTGAAGGTAATAAAGATGATTTAAATAAAGTTCTTTCAATAATGAATTCTATTGATCCTGCTATTCAGTTCACTTTTGAACTTGAGACTTGCAATTCTCTTCCGTTTCTCGACATTCTGGTCACACGCAACACATCCAACTTCAGTACTACGGTTTACCGTAAACCTTCATCGGTTTGCCTTCCACCACACTTTAAATCATGTCATCCGACTAAGCAACAGTTAGCTTCATTTTATTCCTATGTTTTCCGTGCTCTTCAAGTTTGCTCCTCCAAACTAGCCCTTGATGAAGAACTAAATTATTTAAAAGCAATAGCTATTGACAGGGGCTTTTCACCCAACATTATTAATCAAGCAGTTAAAAAATTCTCATCTCAACACACTAAAAGACACACTCTTGTTTTAGGAGATTATAAAAATTCTGTTGTCATTCCCTTCTTTCCATCAATAAGCTATAACGTTGCACATATTTTGCAGAAATTTAACTTTCGGGTTGTTTATTCTCCCATCAATAAAATTCCGAGTTCCATACTCAAGGACCCCATTCCGGATATGAATTCCTGAGGTATTTATAGGATTCCTTGCCAGTGTGGTTTAATTTACATTGGCCAAACTAAGAGAGCCTTAAAATTTCGCGTCAAGGAACATAAGGCATATGTTAGAAAAAAGGAAACACAGAAGTCTTCTGTTGCTCAACATTGTTGGTCAGAAAACCACACTTTCAATTTTTCTGCTGCCAAAATTATTCAAAAAACATCTTCCATTATAGAACTGGATTTTCTAGAGGCATTTCACATTCATAAAAATCTTTCCGTTCTAGTTAACGATCCTAATTCCAATCCAAATTTGCCTTCGGCCTTTAAAGAAATTGTGCTTTAGTTCTGGTTTCACCAACAGATGGGGCCACTTGCTTATTCTTGTCCAGGCTTTCTTATCTTATCTAATCATTATTTCCTATCTTGTTCATTTGCGGTTTTGCAGCTGAGGATGGTGGTTCGGTAAAACCATCGAAACTAGTCCTGTGAAAGTTTTGTAAATATAACGCTGATTTTTGTTGTTTGACTTCTGAATTAATACAACCTAATATTTTTCAGCAACGCCACAAAAGATGAGAAGTTTTTCTGTAAATTAAATCGGGTTCTTTATTAATTACGACAAGCTGGCAATCCTGGAAAGAATTGCATGCAGCAGTATTATAACATCTCATCTCAGATAAAACTCTATAATTCACTGTTTATTTTATTGCGAAAGCAAGAGGATACATGAAGAGAAGAAAGAAGCATGAGCTTGCATTATGAGGCAAGTAAAATGCATCATATGTTTTTGTCATGATACAGTCTCCTGCATACATTTGTCAATGATGTCTCATTTTATACTGATAAAAGAGAAAACATGGTCAGATATTTTGAAACGAAGATTTTAAGATCCATATAAACCCTACTCGGCTTCTAAAGGTGTTCAAATAATAAAATCCTTCAAGTAATAAAATACTTGTCTCGTCCTTCAAACAATAAAATACTTTTCTTAAACATATGATGGAATCAGTTTTAGAAGATTATTTAATACGCAGGAGCAGATTGAAAATCCCGAATGAAAAAACATTATTACCTATATTTTCATTCGAAAATTGCTACTGACGTACTCATTTGTGTAGTTTTGATAAATAATATAAAATAATATTAATGTGCTGTTTAATAATTCTTACTTTCTTTTATTCGATTATTTATTTGCTATTTCTCAACTGGAGTAGAGAAAGGTATTATCTATATACTATTTCCCTTCCATTTTCTTAATGCAACAACCGTTTAATATTTATGATGGACTAAACTTTCAGATTAAGATTCTATCTATATCTTTCAAATGTACGGTCTATGTAAATCTATACCTTATTTACGAGAAGTTTAATGTAAGAGCTATGGAAAGCTCGATATCGCCTACACAATCATAGATCTGAAACACGAAAGTTTTCTTGTCAAATGTAAATGCAGTTTCAAAATGCAGAGCAAGTAGCTGCCATTCGTAAATATTCTACCAAAGTATAAACTCTTAAAACAAATTACTCTGCAGAGACATAGGAAATGTAGTCTTAAAATTGCTGTGTGTTTGTAGAATAAAAAGAAAAAATCCATCTCCTAAGTTGATCCCAAGATGTCTTTCCATTTCAAACAAAAGTTATTCAAAATCGTGAGCAGAAGTTCAGATAATGGGAAGGTAATTGTGCTCAGTTCTGAAAAACAGCAGAAGAATGATACCTTTACTGTAACCAATATAATAACTAATTATCTTAAAAATCTCTTTAAAATTTATACAAAAATTAAAGGCTGAAACTTTCAGTTTTTAAAATGAACTCACTAATTTTTACTATATACGGAAAATTTTAGTGTTTCTAAATTAAAACGAATTTAAATATTTAACGTTTTTTATTTTTGCATTAATTACGTGTATCCAAATCCTTATTCTTGAATATATAAAATTAAAAAAACCTATATAATTCAGTTTGATGCTCAAAATCAATTAGTTCGAAAGCGTTTAAAAAGAAAAAAAAACATAAATTTACGATGTATAACTAACGTTTCATTAATGAAATGTTGAATTTTTCGAACAGTTCAGTTACATTACATTTAATGAGTAGCGTAGATTTCATAGGGTAGAAATTTAGTTTGGTTTCTTCAGTTGTACATACAATAATTTCTATTGTAGTATCTTCTTTACAGCGATATTTTTCCTCGCAAATACAGTATAGCTATTCATGTTAAGATTTGAAACAAAGTGATGAACATAAGCAATTTATCGATTCTTTTTACTTCATTCTCAGCTTTAGCATTGTTCAGTTTTTCAGATCTCGATCGATGCAGTCATTAATGCTTCGGACTGCTGTATCATTGTGCTCAGTTTAGAATCCCGTAGAACGGTTGGATGTTTCTGCGTGTATAATGTCTAAGCGTCACGGAGACAATCAAAAGACTGGCGAGCAAAACTCCTTTCCAAACGTTTGGTGGCAAGTGAAAATGCTTGGATGACCGTTAGATTGGTTCCCCGAAGTTTTCATCCCATTTAAGACGAACTTCGCTCCTTATGGTGTACCTTGAGCAACATATTCGGTGATGAGACAACTGAATGATAGATGGGTATTGACGTTTCTCGAAGAATAATTCATTGAGGTGCAAGCGTTCGGCCAGCTGAAATAACACCAACAATTTTTCAGCTAATCTATATCCTTTTGATTTGCGGTATTTTTTTAATGGCCATAAGCCTTGTGCCACTACAAGGGTCGAAAATGTTGGCCATTTCATTATGAAAGCCGCTAACATGTGTCACCGTTGCCTTCTAAGAAGAGATGGACAGTTACAACCATGTCTTCTCTGGGATTCCAACCCAGCCCGTCGCTACGGCACACAGTGTCATTAACCATTGTACCGGCTGGGCGGCTTGATTTCCAGTATACCGTGGAATAATTTTTGTCAGATAATTCGATGTTGCTAAAGTATTTGTTTCCTATCTCATCTTGGGCTTTTACTTTAGAAATGGTATTTTGCGTTGGCGCAGTACAAACAGCGTATAACTTTAGAAATTGTTGCCACCAAATATTATCCCCGCATTATTTTTAAAGAAATCAAATATTGAAGAATCTGCGTGAATGTATTTTCTTCTCATTGTAAGAAAACGACACAACCTAGCGCCATCACATTTAGAGTAAAGTAGCCCTTCATCCGAACATATGCACTTGGAAGTCCGAATTTTGTACTTCGGATTCGTTTTATTATTTATTTCATTTTTGTAAACGTTTAACGAATTTTTTATTAGCATACTCAACAATTTGAAAGCGAGCAGTAGCAACACTGCTAAATAAAGCACTTTTACCTCCAGCGCTCGAGACTGTTGCCATCGGAAAAAATGTAATATTTATTTTTCAATTTTAATTAAAAAACTCAGCTCTATGAAAGCAAAGTGTTATCGCAGCTGGAAATAAAATACTTTTATTATCCGCGCAGCAGCATGTTGCCATTCATTAAAGACAAATTTGATCTGGAAATTTAGTGAGTAGTAAACTAAGCGATTTAAAATCCATCAATATAGTTTTTAAGAATACGCTTTCTACCGTTTAATGCTATTGATTAAAATAAACATGCATTAAAATCATGAGATGTCTAATTACGAATATTCAATAATTTTACGAAAGCACTAGCTGGACTCATTAAAAACCTTATGTGCATTTTCTTCTCTTATGATAACCATTTTAGGCGGTTAGTTTTCAAAGATATAACATAGCGAATACAAAAATATGTATGGTAACCTCTAACACTCTATCGGAAATTCGAAAATTATGCTGTTTTTAAAATATTTTGTGATTTTGCTCTTGAGTGGAATTTTATGTGGCATAAATGCGAATAAGTGATATTTAATGAATAAAAATCTAATAATAAAAATACAAAAAAATTTATATTAATCATCTTACTAAGAAATTTTAATATTGATATGATGAACTGAGAAAAGATTAAAAAAAAAATACAAAAATTTAGTGCTAACACTGCATTAAGAGTTCAAAACATATGCTGCTCTGCAGCTTTTCAAACATTTTATGATTTTGCTTTTGACTGTATCTGGAATAAACGCGAAGAAAAGGGTGCTTAATGTTAAAGGTGAAAAAACAATAAAATGGGTTCGGAAAACTGAGCGCAAGGGAGCAGACTGCGAGCTCAAAGACAGCATAAAAAAAACAAGCAAGACCTTATAGATGATCATTAAAATCTGAATCTTCCAGATTTTTTTTAGCTGCTCATTTTTCTAGCTAGCACATTGTCCGAAGCATATTCTTGCATTTGATTGCTGAGCATATCTCTTCGTATCCCATAAAAATAAATGAAGCGGAAAAAAAATTTTAAAATATCTGTAAGCTTTCAGATTTTACATTACGCCCAAAGGGGCATTTTTTAACGTTTTGCGTGTTACTTTTATGTATTAAATATCATGTTCTTTGCACTTAAACCATTCAATTCAACAGCAGTATTGCAAAATAATTTTAAAACGAGCATATCTTTAGAATTTCCTATACACAGTCTCGTTCGCTGGAGATAAAAATGTTTTTTTCCGTACAGTATTGCCATTGCTCGCTTTGAAATCGTTGAGTTTGTTAATTAAAAATTCATTGAAGTATTATAAAATATGAAATCGGCAATAAAGCAAATTCCACATTCGGGCCTCCAGATCCCCATATTCGGTGGAAGATTACACTATTCAAAATTTGATGGTACCGTTGTTTTATCACAATGCGAGAAACGTACATACATTTATGCAGATTCTTCATTATTTAAGTTCTTTAAATATAACACAGGGCGATAATATTGGGTGGCAACAATTTGAAAAGGGAACCGATATTTAAATTTTTCAACGGAAAATGCCAAAACGAAATTAATAGCCCTTCTCGACTAGCGACCTTTGGGCTAATAATAAACCCGTTTGGTGAAGCTGGAATGTATTCTAATGAGAGAATATTGTACTAAAATCTTCCGAATATCAGCCGAACGTGCTTTCCAATTATATCAAAAAGGCACGCTGTAAGAAGGGAGGTAATACCTTACAACCGCTGTAAACATGTAAAACGTTTAAGTCCTATGTACGTTTTTAGAAATTTTCTTCTTGATGGAAAGAACTCATAATCCATTAAATTCGCTGAAAGCTTTTAATTCGTATTTAAATATTCAAGTAATAAAATTTATAATTGTTGAAAAAACTAAAATTAGTTTGTAAATTTCTAATGAAATCTATTTCTTAATTTTTTTTAACTTTAGGAAATTATTATAAAGATATTTATTTCATAAATTAAATATATAATTGAGAAAAGATGTCAATCCTGATGCTGAACTAAATAGGCTCTTTTCTTTATTTTAAATGCAGTAATCCATTTAGCAAACATTTTAATCTTAACTTGCTAACCTCTGACCTCCTGTTTTCTATCATAGTCATTCTGCTTTCCATTCGAAATTAAATTTAAGAGCTATAAAGATGACACAGAGAGACAATGCTGATTGGCTTTCCGACTAATTCCAAATACATGCTGTTTGTGGTTTTTACTAAAATACCTGAGAGTGTATTTCGATCTGCCACTGCCAGCCAACATTCTCTGACTTTTAGACGGTTCCGATCTACGAAGAAAGCATTGTTTTCTGTCTAATAAAATACTTAAAATAACATAAATCTGATGTGTACACCTCATGATTTCCTTGTACGGAATATTAATTTATGCGCAATTTCATTTAAACATATTGAATTAACAGTTAACGAATTCTGAATTAAATCTACTTCGTCGATAGCGCATAAACCATAATAAAATAAATGCACTCTTTAAAGTTCACGATTTATTTACCACAGCGACACTTCGGCGCTAGGTTCACTTAACAGCATTACATCGCATTCATTTTATAACTCAGAGTGCACAAAAATTATATCATCTGAAGAATTACCACATGTTCTATTCAAATACTCTAATAAATCTAAAACGATGTATAAAAGAAATTAAACAAATAAAAAAAGAAACTGTTTTTCGCAGACGATTTCAACGCCGCTTACCTAATGCGCATGCGCTACCAATTAATTCGGTTCTCACATCGCGGCAAGGCAAAAATACATAAAAATTCAAAATATTTTCATTAAAATTGGAAAGCTATAGAAAAACATAAAATACCAAATACAGTTAAGACAATTTTAAAAAAAAAATTACAATTAAAAATTACAGTTTCTACGCAAAAAAAAGCTAATAACTTAAATGTTAATCCCAGAATGAATTAAGCAATTCGCAATAATAAAGGAGGACGTTATTTTGTTGTTGCAAAGCAGCTTAGTTTCTGTATATCTGTATATTGGCAACAGATTCACTATTCTGCCAAGTTTCAAATGTAAACAAACATGGCTGCTATGGTAATCAGAAATTAGGCTAAGCCGCACTTAAAAAACTTTTAAATTGTTGATAATTCCACAATTATTGCATGCAGGTTAACTAAAGGCAAAAAAATATTAACCGAAGCAATATAGTTCAATCATTTTTAAAGAGCAAAAAATGCACAGTTTATAAACATACAAGAATAAAGAAATTGAGATCACTGAGCCCAGTAGCAGAGTGGTAATATATATATACTTTTGGTGCGATCAATTGCAACCAAAATGGGAGGTGCACATCTACATGTTATAGCAGTTCTATGTACAAAATTTCAACGTTCTGAGGTTACTCCTTTTTGAGTTATACAAGATACGTGTGACGTATGTACATACTTTTATTCTGTCCTTAGGTACAGATGTTACGCAAAAACATTGTTAAATTGCATTCGACATCGGTCAAAATGGATACTTTCGTTGAAATACGATACCCGAAATTTTTCGCAATTACAATGCTTCCTTTTTACTTCGCACAAATAAAAACGTTGTTTAACTCAGTTGAAATTGCTAATTTTAATTACTGATTTTTAATTTGTTTGTACTACTTACTGATTTTTAATTACTGATTTTTAATTTGTTGTATTTTTCAATTAAAGTTCTAAATTACGCTTAAGTAACATCTAAGTTGAGAACTCATCAACGCATCTACATGCTGGTTATAAACGGTCAAATATGTGATCAATGATATCTTCACTGATAAACACAGATATTTAGTTTTTATGCAATTAGGCAAACATAAATTAATCGAGATTGCATTTAAAAAGATCCAGGTCATGCATTAGTTGAAACACTTAGCTCCGTATTGTCAAGTGGTTATTGGTTCAAAAAGAAATTCTGCATAATTAGCAGCCCGCATTATAATAAATTCAAGAGTTTTCCTACATAAAAATGTAATATTAATATGATATAAAAAGAAGTGATTGTTTATTTATAGTATATTAGAGTTATCGGGTTCTAATGTTTAAAATTACCGGATTCCATGGGAGTTAGCTGCTAACTTACAGAGTTTGACTTGCTTCGGTAGCATAGACTTGTATCAAACACCTAACGGACATCGAGAGAACTATCGCTGATCTGAAGTTACTAACGACAGAGATTTCAGAAGGTTAGAATAACCTTTTTATTAAATCAGAACTTTAATGTAAAATGTACGTATCGTGCCCACAGGAACAATCATTACTTGTGGCGATGCAACTTACGATAACTGTAAGATTCAAAAGTTAAACTATGTTAAATATCTATATAGCCAAAGACTACATAGTTGATTTTAACTCTGACTCAGTTCTTCGACACCAATTGTAAAAGAGAAGAATTTTAATTTCATCAGAGTTAGAGAAATTCAGTAACACAGCTTGAGAGCCAGAAACTCGCCTTGTCTTACATTCCAAAAATAACTTAAATAATTCTCTAACTGATTTACATTTTTGGTAGAGAAACAGAAGGAAGAAGTTATAGTAAAGACCTAAATCATAATAACTGTTTGGTTAAAGTAATAGTATCCGTACAAACTATTTATTCATTTATGGAAAATCATTGTATATATATATTTCACACAACGGAAAATATTAAAAATACATTGTTTGCAAATAATTTAATTAGTTATTTAGAGGAATGAATTAAATGAATATATTCGAGTGATGTAGGTATATCTACTGCGATAACACATTTTTTAAATAATCAAGTATTAAAAAATACAGATAATTATTTAGGAAAGAGTATCAAGTGCTCCCAATAACTACCTAAGCCATTCTTGGGCAGGTGAGCTTAGTTTTTATCTTAAATCTTTAAGCTAGTATTAAACACCTTACTTTGAAACCATATTATCCACAACGAAAAGCACTACTGCTTAAAGAATCAAAATTCATTTCCAAAACTATTTTATTTAAGCAAAACTTAACCACAAAATATTGAGCAGCAATATGTCAGAAGAGCGATGTATGTTATTAAAGCCCTTACAAATATTGCCTCTCGTATTTTTATTCGGTAAACAGATTCACCCATTGCTGCTAAGCAAAATTTGGTATGCAGCCTCACATAAATTGATATAGTTATTTGAGATATACGGTACGTTATAAAAGCAGATATCCTTAACAAACTCAGTGCATTAATAAGCAACCAGCCCCTCTAGATCCCGCTCTGGTGTTAGAAATGCACCTCTTTCATCATGTTTGCCCACAGCGATTACCTCCTAAAAGCCTCGCCTGAAATAATTATTCAAAGCCTTCTCCCAAAGTCTTAACTCAATCATTGCTGACGGGCGGGCCATTAAAATAAGCTTCCGTAATGCCAGCTCCCGCAAATTACTGGAAGTTGTGAATTCTGCTGATAGTGTAAATACGACATGCAGAGGCTTTGGATCTGTGAGCCGAGGATCATTCTAGCGGTACATGAACTATGATCAAGTATCACGCACTTCACTTGAAAGTTCAAGAGAAAATTATTTGAAAACTGGTGTAAGTTCTTTATATCAGCAAAGAGAATATTTGATTTGTGTCTTAGATTTGTGTTTAGAGAAAGTTTTCCTTTAGAAATGTGTTTCAAGTTTCAAAACAATACAAATGTTGGGGCGTATCAAGAGACAAAGCTTTCCGAGCAATTTCAGATCCAATATTCGGCAACGTGAAGAAGGAAATCAGATTCAGTTGTGATCCCTTTCATATATTTCTGAAAATAGAATCTGAAATTCTTTGCAAAAGTTTTGTCCCCATAGACAGAGTAAAGTTTTATATTGTTATCCACTTGGCGAAGAGTTTTTGAAGTTTGTCTTTGGCATATTTTTTCGTTTTCCCCATAAGCTATTTTCCCTGGCTTCAGCTCACTATTAAAGCAAGTGTCCCTTTATACTAAAAAATATTATATGCTGTGCAAGTTTTGAAGTTATATGCTATACAAATCTCTATCTTTAAAGTAAACCTATCCAATGCCTTTGAAAATTAACCACAAAAACGTCCCGCCTTCTAGACAGAGACCCCATGTGTTCATTTACATAACTAAAATACCTAGACTAGAACCAGCCAGACATATTTCATATAAATTTAGACTATATGAGAAATTTAAGATTTTAAGTGCTTAAAATTTTCAAATTTTCTTTTCACACCAATAAATTTCATGTTTTCAAATTTGGGACAGTTACCGTTTTATTATAGCACGAAAATGCTTTTGCATTAATTTATGAAACTATAAAGAGCTGCAGAAATTTAATATTTGCATTCAGAAACTTATCAAATAACTACAAAATTATTGTAAGCCAGATAACATTATCTCGACATCACATTGAAAAACATCATCGGCATTACAGACACTTTAGGGAAATGGAATCATAATTAGTTTAATCAACCTAATCACCAGGTCACCCAATACTGATGGAAAAATCAAAAATAATATTTCCATCTGTACTGGGTGGGATATAAATATGACACATACCTGTGACTATTCCGAATGTATGATGTGTGATCATCCGGGCTTTGTACTCCAGTCTAAGAAGTGTTATAAACGAACTGTACCACACTGATATTTAGCTAGCGACTTAGAATTTCGGTTTCTTTATGTTACGAAGTGTAATGATCTGGTCGGGTGTTCCTACCTACGAAGTGTTATAAAGGGATGTTTCAGACTATTTACAGTGATGGTGAGGTCGAATCCAGTGTACTGTCTCTTACAGTATTAAACTCTATTCTAAACCGTGTTAGGGAAAAGTTACATCTTCGAGTGGGTTATTAATTCCCCTGCGCAGCATAAGGTTTTTAGATTTTGTTCGGAATCCCGAAGTTCACCCATGTAAGTAATTTTTACCTCCTATTTACCTATAGTTATCATTATGTAAAATTAAGCATTAATAAATATGTTAAACTCCTTGATAAACATGTAACTACACATTAAACAGTTTAGTTACAATGTTAAGATAAAGTAATTATTTATATGTTTATTATGAACTATATGTTAGCAGTGTAGTACTTACATAATTTAAAAAAAGAAATGAATTATTGAAGTTGTATGTATTATTGTTTTTTAACTGTCTACGATAGTATAGTTTAAGATCTTTAAACTGTTTCATCAGATCGAACCTGAGTTGCTTGCGGTGGTATTTGATTATTAAGTAAAATTAAAACATAATTATTTATAAGTTCTATAACTGATTATTCATTCTTATTGTCCCCAATGCAACATCATTTGCAAAATAAGAACTTGATAACAGTAATATCGCGAAATAAGCTGTTCCTCTAATAACAGGTTTTATTCCCACAGATTTATTTGCATATTGATTGAATAGTACGACGGTTATTTTCAAAGACTTTATGTCATGCAGCTTATTTGAATAATCAAGATCATTTAAATAGCTTTTCATAAAATAAGCTGGTTAGAGAAATAGTGAAAGGAATCAAAATGTTTTCAGTGGATCTTTTAATGTTTTCAGTGCCATTTTATTATTATGAAAGGTTCACTCATCCTAAGTGTGTAATAACAGGTCATTGACAAACTATTATTTTTTTTTAATTCAGATGAATTATTTTAGATGTTACGTGGTACAATGTTGGTAACTTTCTAAAGCGTTTAACCAACATAATATGAAAACTTTTATTTTAATTTACGCAGTGCGTTTTTAACTTCGTACTTCGCTAGGCTGTTCATTTCTAATCTAAGAATGTCGTCTAAAATTAATGTTATTATCGTGTTTCTTTTATTCTAATATACACTTTTATCTCATATAATAATTTCTAAAGCGCAACACATCTCAGAATTGCAGTGTTTACATATAGCAATTTACTTATAACTCGCTCAAATAAAAAATGTTGAATTTCCAGCTTTCTCGATGACTTAGGAGATACTGTTTTGTGAAATTACGAGAATAGAGCTGACTCAGAAAAAATACGATTGTAAACGTGAAAGAGATGAAGATATGAATTGATAGACGGTTAAGATGATTAAGATTCTAATAGTAAGTAATGAATAATATGCCTATAAATAAGTATTACTTCTGTTAACAAATCGAATTCATTATTACAAAAATATTTACTTATTTTAGTATTTTGCTTTATTTATCTGTTTTTATTTGAGTATTTGTCTTCTTAATGATTGATGAATTAAGGTGCACGTATTAAATTTGGAGAAATACCACACTGCACACATGAAAATAGTGAATTTACATTTTAAAACACTAATAAAATCGGATTTTGTAAGATTTCGTATTATGAATCTTTCTTGTAAACTGTTTCGCCTTTTTATTCGCGGACAAATGTTATATAAAGAGCAAATGTTATAACACTTAAAATTTGATAAAGACCATCATACTATATGCACTTGTGCTTATGCTCACAAGTGGGAGATACTAGTATGTTTCTCGAAGCCTGGTAAAGCAATCCTTTTTTAAATGATTTTCGCTAATATGTTTTCGTAAATTACCTCAAATCGTTATTTATTATCGAAATATACTTAAATGTTGTGTTAAAAAAATCATTTAAGGCGTCATTCACTTAATGAAACTGTGTAAAATGTCTATTTAACACGTTTCGTTCCAGCCAGACAGCAGCTTGATAATGCACAAATTCTAAAGAAATTATGCTATTCAAGTTAAAGGGAAGACAATAGAAGTTTTATTCATCCTTAGAACGACGAAAAGATGAAGATAATTTTGAGACTAATTACAAATGAAGAGGTTCAATCAGTGGTTTAAAGAAACAAATGTTCCAAACTATTTCCTCCGAAGCTAATTATTTTACTTCTGAATTTTACCTAATCAATTTTGTTTAATCTGGTTTTATCCCTTGGAACAATGGGTTTTTCTCAAAGGCTGGTCCTCAGAGTGACCTTATATCTCGTTCTGGTCATTTAACTGCTTAAGAATTGAATTATGTGTAATTAAAATTCCAAATGTCGTCACAAGTAGGGTTTATTCGAACCATAGATCTTTCTTTATCTTACGAAATAACATGAAACAGAATAAAACTTTAATTTTAAGGAAGTAAACACAGCATGAATGCTGATAATTAGTAAATTGATATCCTGAAGAATATACTGCATATGCTCAAATTCAGATTAGCAACGTGTCGATGTAATCGATGAATGCAATCAATTCGAAGAAAAAATAAGTTATTGTAATAAAATATTTTATTAAATAAATTTTAGCTTATTTTTTATTAGATTATCTCAAAATAATTTTTCTTTCTTTGCAAAGGCATATGGTCAAGAACTGGCCAGAATTAGCACATGAACATAGTAAATTTATGTTCCAATGAATGAAGAAAATCAACTGTTGAAACGATTTTTGTTGTTGTTGTTGTTTTATAAAATATTTCTCCTTTAATTTAAACGAAAATGCATTGTGCAAAGTTAAACAACAGAAATCTTTGTTAAAGATTTCCACTTCTTGAATCATATTAAACATTAAACATGTTAAACATATTAAACATATTAAACAAAACGCTGAAAAGGAGTGACGCCCAGATCTAATGTTTGAATATTGTTTAGCTTGAATCTGCAAACTTCTAGAAGAAAAAGAAAAAGCTATGAGCTAGCCGCCATTATTTTAGGTGTTCTGGTTCTGCTGTTCTCAGGATGTTACGCTGATTATGCTTACGTATTTTTAAGGTGCGAATGGCAAGAGTGCTCATCCGAGTAAAATAAGTATAGGTTCCTATTTGAATGTGTAATTTCTACTAACAGAAATAGCATTAAAGATGATACAGTCCACTACATCCATGTGAATCTAATGAATTTTGTTTGCGAAAGTCATTAAATTCGATAATTGCATAAATCATTAATACTTGTTTCGTTGCAAGGAGTATTTAAAAGTTTTAAGTGCTACAATTTTTAGTCTCCTTTGAGACATGAAACTCTATTAAAGCAATGAAATTGATTCCATTTTGTTTCATAATATGTAATAAGAAGAAAAGAAATGAAGGGGCATTTAAATAATAATGGGTAAATAATTATTATTGACTTTATTAACGAAACATATAAACTACTTATTGAATTAAACTAATGGAAATACCTTTATTTTTCCTTCTCATTATTTTAATAATAGAAATTCTGCTTTAAAAATAGCAGGATACAGTTAAAGCTATTTTGATTTTGATTTTAATGAAAGACAGATTTTTACTTCCTTGTACGAGGTAAAGGAACTATTACAATCACGAATTATTTCGGCATTCTATTTCTATCGATTTTGGCCTTTATCGAATGCAATTTAACAATGTTTTTGAAAGATATTTATACGTAAGGACAGAATAAAGAACTCCTTTTTCCCCAAAGCGGATTGTAAAGTGGATTCAGAAGATATAAAAAATCTGTACGTACGTGAGTACGTACGCATCTCGCAAAAGTCAAAAACCGAATAGCCTACGAAAGTTGAAATTTCGTATAAAAGACTGTTATAACATGTAGTTGTGCGCCTCCTTTTTTTGGTTATAATCGAACGCACTAAAAAGTATATATATATATATATATTTAAATTTAAACAAATTTAAATTCTTAACAAATACGTATAAAAAAAAAGTATAAAAGCAAATTTAAATTCTAAAAAAAAAAAGAAAAAAGCCAAAATAATTTAAAATAATTTAAAAATATGCAAACATGTAAAAGATTTAATTCTCGAACTAATCTACAATATCATTTAAATTCAGAAGCATAAGCAAATCAAGTGCAAAATCTATCCATGAAAATAAATCTACTAATTTAATAAATTAAAATTAAATTAAACATTTTTTTAAAAAAATGCATGTGTGAATGATCGTAGAGTAGGCAGGAGACAGACTTATCAAGCGGAAGTTGCCTCCAAACCTAACTCTCCAATCATTCAATTCGTGTTTCGTCATTCATGCAAGCAAGGGTAAAAGTCAAAACCAAAAGTAATTCCAATAAAGTGGTAGCCTTAGAATTTAACATTTAAGTATTAACATTTAAGAATTAAAGTTCAAAAAGGAAAATACTAATTAAGTCTTTTGAGAAACAAGCAAGTCAAGAATTAAACTTTTTCTTAAAAAATTAAATTTTTAAAAATTAATTTTTTATAAAATTATAAACAAATCTAGAAACCAATGTATTTTAGAAATCCTTGTCTACAGAATCTCCCCCTACACGAATATGCATATCAATAAAAAGAAACTATAAAAGAACTATACATAATCCATATAAACCAATAAGAAATAAAAAAACAAAAAGAAACAAAAAGAACTAATTCACAATTTTTAAAAAAATATATATTTAAAAATATATTTTCATATTTAGAAAATACTTAGATACTACATAAAAAATTTTTTAAAAAAATACTTAAAGCAAGTAAATAGTAAGTTTTAATTCAAACTTACCTCCCACTTTGTTTCTCGACTTGGTGAGCTCCGTTTTTTTATTCTTATATGTTGGTAAATTGTGCGTTTTTTGCTTTAAAAATGATTGAATTATGTTTTTCATGTGTTCTGGTTCAGGTTTTTATGCCTTTAGTTCATAAATGCATGCAAATAGTTGTAGAATTATCAACAATTTAAAAGTTGTTTGAGTGCGGCTATGCCTAATGGAGCAACCATATTTATTTACATTTAAAACTTAGCAGAATAGTGAATTAAGTCAGTTTCTGCACCTTCAGTGGCTTTTTGCCGAGTGGAACCAAAAGTAAACTTCCAGTTTTTTGCACTAATAAATCTGCCTTCTTGTCCGCAGCCCAAATTACTTGTTTTGGGGTAGGAACTCTAATTTTAATTGTAAAAACTGGTTTTTTAATTGTTTTAGTTATATCAGTGTTTTATGTTTTTTCCACATTTTTTAATTTTAAATTACATTTTGAGTTTTTATATATGTTTGTCTTGCCGCCAAGTGAAAACTGAATTAATTGAATGAGAAATATATCTCCAATTAAATCCGAGGAAATAAGTTTAAATGAAATGTAGCAAAAATGTGTATAATAGGCCGTACATGGAAGTCATATGGTATCCACATCAGATTTTTTCAATTCAAAATTTAAGAAAAAAGAAAGTATATTAAGAAATTCAATAGCAAAATAGGCGTTTCGGTACTCTTGCAAACACATATAATTTTACTATAACTTGAAACACGTTATGTGCTTTATAGCTTGCAAACATGTAAACCTCTGAAAAAGGTATAAAGGAGCAGCTAACATACAATAGTAAATGGGGGAGGTTCATAATTAAACGATTTTGCTTGTCAGCAAATAGTTGTAAATTAATTTCATTTGCATATAATTTGGGGAAATTTTATGCTTCCATTTTATGCTTTAAAATCTGGAAAAAAATTGAGCCTAGAAAAAAGTTGAGCTTTGGAATTAGGCTCACGTGTGTTAAAAAATCATAAAGGGCACTCTGCCTTGCTTTTGATATGTGCTGAAAAATCAATATTTAATGCTCACAACCTTAAGAAGATAAATTTTTATGCAAAAGAACAAAATAGTAGAAAAGTTTACTGCTGGCTTTTTCAATCGATAATTTAATTAAAAATTTGCACAAAAAGCATTTAATAAAGCTTTATCGGAAAATTATTATTATTTGTGTTTTTATGTAATGTGTTGGATTAAAAAAGTATTAAAGCGCTAAAAAAAATTATAAACTGAGAGACTTTTTAAATTGCTTTAAAATAAAAACAAGAAATTCAATAAAGATTTTCAGTATGATTTATTTCAGAAAACATACGTCAGCATAGAGGCAGAGAAGCCAAAGTGATTCCCAGCGACATCAAGTTCTTGGTAATTATAGCTAATTAAATCATTTGCAAGAAGCATTATAAGGCTAATTTGTATTATTTTACAGCAAGTCAATCACATTTAACATTCGAAATCTAAAAATCTGTCGGTTATAAAGTATTCAAATTTTCACAAATTATAAAACAGACTCATCGCTCTCTTTTAAAACTAGAATCATAAAAAGATATTAATTGGGCGGATTTTTATATGTTTTTAATATGCCTGCAATATGAAGCAGAAAGTGAAGTGATCGGCTTTTCTGCCATCATCTGGAAACATAGCTTTAATGTTATAATCTTGTTGCGTCACACTATTTTTTTTACTTCTGTCTAGATTTCTCCAGTATTTATTTATTTTATTTATTAGCCCAAAGGGCAATTTGCCTAGAATGGGTATTATTTTCGTTTTGGCATTTCGCGTCGTTCTCTATAAAACGGCGGCCTCTATAAACTCACTTTTCAAATTGTTGCCACCAAATATTAGATCCCTGATATATATTTAAAGAAATTAAATAATGAAGTATCTACATCAATGTAGGTGAGTTTTTTGCAACCTCTCTGAAAAAACAACGGTACAACTCGTGACATCAAATTTTGAATAACGTAATCCTCCACTCGTACATGGACACCTAGAAAACCAAATTTAAGCTTTCTTTTATTATATATTTCATATTTTATAAACCTTTAATGAATTTTTTATTGACAAACTCAACGATTTCAAAGCGAGCAATGACAACAGTTTACGGAAATAAGAATTATCTCCCGCACGCGAGGCTGTAAATCAGAAATTCTAAAGATATGTATTCTTTCTAAATATTTTGCGATATGGCTGCTGAACTGAATTTTATCGTTTAAGTGCGAAGAACATGATATTTAATAAATAAAGGTAACAAACAAAACATTAAAAAACGCTCCTTTGGGCGTAATATAAAATTTGAAAGCTTTCAGATTTTTTTTATTTGAATTTTTAATATGTAATTATTTATTCAACCTCTTCCTCTTGTTGCAAAGAATTACTGACAAAAAATTTAAACTTACTACAGAAGTGTACCATTTTATAAATTCTATATCTTCCCAATTTTTGCAGATAGGTTTTGCATATATTATTCGCTTCATTTTATTATTCTGAAAAACAGCAGAGTTTAAGTAATGATTAGCATTTAAAATTGTTTGCATATAAAATCTGGTGCCTCATATTTAATATTTCTCATTTTATAATTTTACATACATTTTTCTCAGCAGTTCATTGCAAACGTTGATTCATTTTTTTTAAATTTTATTCTGATACGTAATAATATATTCTTTGCTGGACTTTCCAAACATGCCTTTCAAGTTTTGAAATTTTTCAAAGATTTTAAAACAAACTTTTACTCTTTCATGTTAATAATGGTAAAAAAAATATTAATTAGGCAACTATCTAGAATTTGTATTAGTTAGTTTATTTTATTCATGTTTATTAATCAAACAGGAATGAAACGATTGCTGTAAGTATTCTACGGAAACTTATAAGGTATTTCTCCCACCTTCTTGGCATGCCTTCGTGGTATGGTGGTATGAACCCTGGGCGAATATTCCAGGGGTCCATGATTCGATTCCCGGTGAAGGCGTTGCTAATTTTTAATCTTTCCTGTTTAAAAAATAACCTAATGACTCTACAAGTGGCGCCCGAACTAAAAGAGTGGTGGATGATAATTCTCCACACCCAGGATTTGGCGACTGGGTCCCTTAAAAACCTCAGTCGCCCTTTAAAAGAGGGAGCATATAAAGTATTTCTCCCTCCTTCTTGGCATGCCTTCGTGGTATAGTGGTCTGCACGCTAGGCGCGTATTCCAGAGGTCCATGGTTCAATTCCCGGCGAAGGCGTTGCTAAATTTTCGTCTTTCCTGTTTCAAAAATAGCCTAATGACTCTACAAACTTAAGTTCAATTATTTTCCATTCAGTGTAATTACAAAGCCCCAAGATTACACGCTTTTAGAGATTTGTATTATCAGATATTTCTCAAATATTTGATCCAATCTAGACGATAGGACCAGATGTTACTAAAAGAATTTTGTGCGAAATCTTTCATTCCTGAAAATTGAAAGAATCCCGGAAATAAATCCCTTGAATCGAAAGTCTTCTTTGCATCGACATTCAAAATTAATTACATATATATTAACAACCCTGTCAAAACAATTAATTAACTATGTTAATACTTCTGTTAAAAGGAAATACATAGCTTTTCTGGTGCTTCAAAATCTGTCAGTATGGTTCGCATTTATGCAAAATGAATGTATCACAATCTATTCTAGATTGAAAATTCTTATGTGTTGGAAATCTGGAGCTACGGCTTTAAAATTTAATTTATATACCAGTACTTGAACTATTTGATACATCTTTGTCATCTCAGTTAATTAATAAAGTGTTAAAAGCATTTAAATGAAACCAGACTTAGTACAATTCATCTGGTCGTTTTCGAATAGATCCTGGATTTCCTTCATTTGTTCGAAAGCTTTACAGCTAATCGACTCGCTAAAATGCAACAACTGGCAGACAATTACTATCGAAAACGTGTCACATCAGAAAACAGGCCTGCAGATTCCATTTCTATAGACGCTGATCCAGATAAATTGAACATCATGTAATGTGGTTACGTTGGCCATCATTTTACATAACCGAGCTGGCCTATTCATATGCTATTCCAATTGTGTTAGAAACAGAAAGTAAATTAAAGGGTAAAAAGTAAATTAAAGCGAGTATCAAATCAGATCTTTCATAAGTGAGCTCGGTTGAACATCATTTTGATCATTGAAAGCATCAAAAGGATACTCATCCAGCTCATTTAAATATCTCTATAAAATCTTTAAAATCACATAGCAAATAACAATCGTATAAATATTTAAATGTTTCAAATATTGCAAATAATTACATTAAGTTATTTCAGATTATAATTACCGTATTTGACGGCATATAAGACGCACTTTTTTTCCTAAATTTGGTCTCACAAAGGTTACCTGCGTCTTATACGTGAAGGACACAGGTTAACTTTCAATACTGAATGCTATTTTTAGCCTGGATAAAGGCGTAGACACACATAACTTTTTCTACACCTGCCATAATTATTTTGCCCATGCGTGAAATATTTGTCGCCCAAAAGCGCCAAAGCTCGAAGCTGATGTCGAAGTTCGAACAGGTTCGACGGTCACATTACGTCTATGGAGCCTTTCCTTCTTTACATAGACTTTCTTTGACTCAGCCGACACACGTGTCGGTATCGGTGCTACTCTGTATAAATGTGTCGGTATCGGTGCTTAAAACTATTTGTACCCTGAAAAAAATACCCTGAAAAATATGACTACATGAAACAAGAGATTAAGCTATACAATTCAGTATAAACTAGGAGTGTTAAACTACGCCAAAGTGCATGGAAACAGAGCATCAGCAAGGCATTTCGGTCCACCACCTACCGAAAACATTATACGTACTTGGCGACTGCAGGAAGATCAACTGAAAACTGCTAAAAAACAAAAACATAACCTTCGATGCCCAGCTCCATCTTGGTCTGAACTTAAAAATGCCGTAATAATGTGGGTGATAGATAAGACGAAATCTGGGATAAGTGTTTCAACCAAAATGATAATCAATGAGGCCAAAGGATTTGCAGAAAAACATGGGAATCAGAACTTTTTAGGGTCTGAGGGCTGGTGTTACAGGTTCATGAAAAGGCAAGGCTTATCAATGCGCATAAAAACAACTATTTCACAGAAAATGCCAGCATATTATGAAGAAAAAATACTAGCATTTCATTACGAAACGTGAGAACTAAAAGGTTTCTTTTAGTTCTCACTAAAGAACACATTTTAAGTTATTGTGGTACCGCGCTGTCGTGCGGACTATTGAAACTTTTTTCCCTTGTGTGTGGCCTTCTAAATACGGTATGTTATAATCTGAAATCATTTTATAATCTTAAAAATTATTTACTGTGGAACCAAGTTAAAACAATCTTCATCAGTAATGAAATTGATAAATTCATTTTGAGTTAGCATCAGATTTAACATCTGATGCTTTTGCTGTTTTGAAAAACCAAATATGTTGGTGCTTGAATAATTAATCATAAAATTGAGAAAACACAATCATAAAATCGAGAAAATATTTTAATCTTTCTATCAAATGAATATTTGAACTATCAATCACAGCCGCAAATGCTTTTCCTCGGGTTGAATTGGATACATAATTTAAAATCTTGAACCTATATATTTTATATATGTACCACATTTAACATACTAAATTCACAATAAACATTCATATAATGAACTTTATCCTATTTAGGAACAAAACACTTAAATGATTCTTTATATATTAACACTTAATTTTGCATAATCATTATTATTACATGCAAGGAGGAGGTGATGAGTTCTTGCATGTGCAGACCTCGGTGTTCCGTAATAAAAAAAAGGAATTACACAATGTTGAGGAATAAGCTTTTGAAAGTAAGACTGCAAATGAATTTATGTAACCTGTTAACACAGTCACTAACAGTCTTTATAAACACTTTTCGTTATTAATCGCAGAGTGGAGACATCCTCTCCATCACCTAAATATCAGTTCGGAACATTTTTGCAATTCATAGACAGAAACATTCGCCCCCAGTATGCCACTCAGCAACAGTCGAAAGCCGATATTCTAAGTCGCGAGCTGCATATGAATCCGAAACAGTCTTTGGAATTTGAATGCTTATACAACTTTTTACTTCTTTATTAAAGAACAGTCTCGAAGAGAGGTTCGGTTTATCATCACTTTAGGACTAATAAATTGAATATAGCTCCGCATTACACACACCGCGACACGAAGAGAGCGCAGATCGTCAGATTTTCTTCTCAGGGAATTGATATGTTCACGTCCGTTTCTTTCATCATAATCATTCCATATTGTTGCTCATCTTTCATGCGGCTGATATGCCTTCAGTAAATTTTCTTTTATTTCACACATGCCCAAGCATCATAATTGCATCACTTTAATATCTCTCTGCCTTTCCACATACCTTATAATCAGTTATCACCCCCATTCTTCTTTTGTTCCTTCATCTTCATTACCCTAAATTCCTCAATCGTATGGCTTTGAGAGCTTTGAGAGCTACTCAGCTACTTTGAGAGCTTTGAGGCATTAAAATTTTATTAAAGAAATGTTATTTCATTAATTTCGTTCTTTTCTTCCTCTTTCCGTCACGAAGCATGAATCTATTTAGATTTTCGGCGGCAAGCAGTTTTATTCTAAAATTAAGAATTTCGTGGATAAGCGTGTGTTAGCCTTGCCCCTTCTTGCAAAATCTTTGGCGACGCTAATGCTGTTCTTGCTGTCAATACGGTAAACAGAAGTTAGATCCGGTTTTGGTAAATTGTGTGTCTGAATTTCTTTAGGGGTGTAGGCAAGCTGTCTTTAGCCAAATTATGTTAAATATGTTACACATTGTAAGGTATTTCTTCCGCCTTCTTAGCGTGCCTTCGTGGTTTGGTGGTCTGCACGCTGGGCGCATTTTCCAGATGACAGGTGAGAGCGGATCCGGACACCCGAGGCGGCTTATTAGGACTAGGACTAGGCTTACTACGACACCCGGGCGGCTTACTAGGTATCGTCCGGAATCCGCAAACTTACAACGCGATACTTCTTTGGAGCCCCAGAAGCGCGGCGTCAGGAGCTTATTAAAAACTTTTGGTGGTGAATTTGAACTCAAATATTGAAATTTCAGCATTTTAAACAGATGCTTAAAGATTTTACAATAATTGTAATTTACAATATGATAATTGTATACTGACGCACACACTGCAGCTGTTACATCAATATTATACATTAATAAATTAAACATTACCGTGGTGCATTTTATGTGCACCTAGGTTTAAACACTGTGAAAACATTGTTTTAGTTTTCTGAGCAGAGCAGGCTGTTTAATGAAGAAGCGCATGAATGGTGCATCATCAACTGGCAGCCGCATATACCACGTTTCAGTGAGTAGGCATACTGTTATGTAATGATCTAGAGTACCAGTCTCACCGCACACACAGAGGTTAGATGAAACTAATCCCCTTTTACAGAAATACTCTGGACAGGGGCCATGGCGCATATTCCAGAGGTCTGTGGTTCGATTCCCAGCGAAGGTGTTGATCCTTTTCATCTTGCCTGCTTCCAAAAATACCTAATGTCTCTACAGTGGCGCCCGAACTAAAAGGGTGGTGGATGATGATTCTCCATACCCAGATTTGGCGCTTAGGTCCGCTAAAACCCCGGTCGCCATTTAAAAGGGGGAATATATAAGGTATTTCTTCCGCCTTCTTAGCATGCCTTCGTGGTATAGTGGTCTGCATGCTGGGTGCGTATTCCAGAGATCCGTGGTTCGATTCTCGGCCAAGGCGTTGCTCATTTTTCATCTTTTCTTCTCCGAAATAACCTAATGTCTCTAAAACATAATATAAGTAATACCTCATATAGGTAGGAATAAAAAATATTATTATCACAACAAAACATAAGCAAGCAATTCATAGGATTAAATTTATATACTTTGTACTTATTTTCCTCCAAAGTTTTATGTCCAGAATAATATCTGAAACACGTGTGTGAGAAACGGCAATTCTCCAGGCAATAGAAATATCACGAAAACGTAGACGTGTAATTTGCTCAAAATAATATTACAACGACAAGTTTTATTGAGTTTCTCCTGCTGTTGTACTGAATAAGTATGAACAAGAATTTTTTATGAAGTTCTTTAGTGAAAGACACTTTCCCCAAGGTAAATATCCGCTATTTGATTCACGAACAGTTTAAACAAATAAGTAACTGTCTCTTACTCTATGATAGTTTAAATTTAATTTTCTGTTCAAACGATCCTAAATTCGTACAAACAGAATATCAGAAATTAAATCGAATTCGTATAAAGTCAATTACTTCCAGATATCTCCTCTTAACAAGATGAATTCTTTTCTGTTTTATGAAGTTAATTTTATGAAGTTCTGTTTTATGAAGAATAAAAGCTGAAAAGGAATAAAAATCATCAAATTCGAGTTCATATTTAGAAATTCTTGTTAAAGCAGTCTACAACTGTATTTATCAACTCAGGTTTAAACTTAACGGTAATCAAAGTTGAATTTAAAATAAAAGTTTCTATTCAAATTCTGAGAAAGGAAAGGGTATTTATATTGAAAATTTACCATTTGAGCTCAAGAATAACAAAATGCCTGTTTAGTAACTTAAAATAAAATGAGTTTTCACAATTTAGTAGCAGAGAGATTTAGAGACATTAGATTAATTTAGAAACAATTTAACTGTTTAAAATAAAATTTGAAAGCCCGGACCAAACATGTTCAAATTGCGCTTCTATTACTAAAACACGGATTTTCAAATACCACGCAAAAGATGTCATTGTTTTGACTATGCTAACCTATACAAAGCGGAAAATATGGCCACTGGGGCGAAATATTTATTGCAACTTCTTGCGCAAGCATTCCAATGAAAACAAAATGCTCAGTTACACCTTAAACAATCAGCTGGTTTATTTACTTATTTATTTTTGTTAAATAAATGCAATTACCTCCACGCAATGTTATTTTACGATAGGACGATAACATGGCAAATATGTTTCTCAACCATTTTACATTACTATTTTCCTCAGCTCACTGTAAATATGTGATTTTCTGGTCTGTGGCTTAAATTTCTTGAGATTTCTTTTCAGACTAGTAGTTCTATCGTAAATGCTTAATTTAAAACTGCTTGAGGTCTTCAACTAGAATCTGAATATGAAGAGCTTTATATAGAATGTATTTCACAGCTTCACAAAAGTCTACATCGCTCTCGAGTGAAATGCGTTGGACGATAATTCATCACCACTTAATTCAGGAATTAGGCTCTCTTCTCCGCAGTTGCCCTTTGTGGGGGAGAATATAAAGAATTTTCTCCTTCTTCACTGCGAGGCTTTATCAAGTAACTGTGAGTATCTGTGCCTAGCAATCGTAGGAGTTCCTAGAATCGTAGGTACAAGGTCCGGAGTTCATATACGGCAATAGTAACTCTGACTTTTCTGCTCCGGCAAATACCTAAGGTTATTTTAGGTTATTTTGAAGCAGAAGAAATGAAAAATGAGCAATACCCTAGACGGGACTAGAAACCAGGGACCTCTCGAATACACGCCAAGTGTGCATACCATTACACCACAAAGGCATGCTAGGAAGGAGGGAGAAATACCTTATATACTCCCACTTTTAAAGGGAAACTTAGGATTAGTGGACCCAATCGCCAAATCCTGGTTCGGGCCCCAAGGGACATTAGGTTATTTCAAAGCAGGCGAAATGAAAAATGAGCAATGCCCTCGCAGGAACTCGAACCACGGGCCTCTCGAATACACGCCGAGTGTTCTTACCATTACATCACTAAGGTATGCTAAAAAGGTGGGAGATATACTTTATATACTCCTCCTTTTAAAGGGTAGCTGGGGATTAGGAAACCCAATCCTGGTTCGTGTGCCAATGTAGATACATTAGGTTATTTTGAAGCTGGAGAAATGAAAAATGAGATATGCCCTTGATGGGACTCGAACCATGGACCTTTCAAATTCGCAAAGCGGGCTGACCATTGCACCACGATGGTATGCTAAGAGGGAGAGAGAAATCACTTTTATAACTTAAGTAGGTTCAATTATTTAAATGGCACGTATTAAACGTCGACTAGCTAAATGACTAATGCCGGAATAAATGTTGGTAGACCGGGCGGTACGACAAAAATTGCAAGCGAGGCTTCCAGAAGCTGTGTCTCTAAGACATTCAAGCTCTTGGCTTAAGTATTCAACAACTAATTTCTATTCTGGTGAGGACTACGAAACAAAGAAGCTATAGTGAAGGTTCAGATCATAATATTTGGTTAATTAACATAACATCCTTACACAGTCAGTTTCTATTTTCCGTTTACATATTCAGTTTCTATTTTATTACATAACCTAGATGTCGATTTTCCGTCCGCCTCTTTTCTTCTCACAAGTACGGAAACGTAGCTGCAGATTTGTAATAAAAAGACTACATTTATAAACTTCTCGTTAAATTCACACTTTTGACAGGCTAGAAATAACTGCATTTAGATGAGAAGGAAAAATAACACGTTACTAAATTACATATATATTAGAAATAAAAGAAAGAAAACAGAAATCTGCATAATATACCAATTTTAATGTGTACCTCTGTAATTTATACTTGAGCGAGCTGGAAATTTCGCACCATCAAAAATCTTTATTACATCACCAAATTTCAGTTTCATTATTACGTCCTTCTCATTTTCTGAAACATAGCAGTGTACACATTAGTTGCTTTTGTTTCATAGCTATCCTTGGAAATTGTTGTCTCTAAAAAAGGAATAAAAACGTTTTTTTGTAATTAACAATTTTGTAATAGAAACACACACATAAATTCGTAATGAATTTGTCTGGCTGAAATGATCATCAGTATCTGTGTTAAATTTGTATCAAGACCACACAAAAGCAGGATAACACACTGAATATTTTCTTCTTTTAAAAAGAAGATTTTTCAAATAAATGCATTTAAGTGCAAACGATTGCTTTTGGTTACCATTAGAATTAATCTTTTGTGGAGATTGTGAAGCACTAATAATCGTATTTCACACCAGTTAAAAGCTAACTGCAATAAAAATTTGTATCAGAACTCTTTACACACTAATGTTTTCTTTTTCTCTAGATTAAATTTTTAGTGTCGTCTTCTTGAGCAGTGGAGTCAGAGTTCGTGGTTTCTTCGTCCTCTTCCTCAGGTTTTGATTCGACAGAAAAACTGTTTATTAACTTGCGCTGTTCAAGACCTTTCTTCTACTGAGTAAACTAGATATAGGACAGTTTGAGTGTAGCTTCGCTAGTATTTCTATAAAAGTTAAACATATCTTGAATTTCATTTGCAAGCTTAAAACCTATTCTAGAATTCATCCTTTATGATTAAGTTTCCTTAAAATTCTTTTTGCTTTAACTCTAGTGACTTAGTTATTAACTCTTCTGCGAAGTACTATAAAACTTTGGCAATGGCTTCACAGTCTTTATATTTAGATTTTTACATGCCTCTTCTCTAGCTGGCAGCTTTGTTCTAGAAATTTTCAAAATATAAAAGAGGTTTTAAAGTATTTTGCCGTTACTTCAAATGCAAAACAAAAACTGTAACGAAATTGAAAACAACATTTAAAGATTATTTAAAATATCGGTAACTTTCTGTAGCGTTTCATCCCACTATTAGAATCATGGTTTCTCAGAAATTCAAAAATCCATTCTTATAGGAAACATGGTTCTTTTTTACCTGCCTTAATCTTAACGGCAATTGATCGTTACACGTGGTAGGTAGACCTTATAGCGACGAAAATGTACTTTGAACATTTGCCCTTCTAGAGTATAGAGTCAATGAAGGATTAGCTGAATAGTTCAACATTTTTCGTAACAAGGAGAAAATAAGTAAACAGTATTATCATTAACGGGTTTCTATACCAGTAATAAGATACATTTTAAAAGTAGTTAAATCCTGCTGCAAGTTCTATGCAGATCATAAAGTTTCCATTGTGAAAGGAGCAAAGCATGTCACTACCTTTTCTAAAAGCGAGACCATGCAAAGTTAACTTCTCAAAAACTATCGCTGTTTTTTAGAGAACACTCCTTCAATACATTTCTTTCACAGCTTGTACTAATATACGCTTATTAATTCTGTATACTTCAGTTCCTTAACTTCTGAAAGCCAAAACAGAGGCCCTTTAAACGGCACGTAGTTTTGATATGAAGCCCAAACTCTCCAAAACTGCACATATACATACTTTCTTAAAGACGTAAAAAATATATTTTAGGCCGTATATTTACTCCCTTGCCGGTCAGAGGGGTGGAGGAGATTTAGAACATATTTCGAAGCAAAGAAATTTTTAATTGGTTAGACCGGAGCTATGGAGCAGTTAGATCTCAACTTCTACTTGGTGAGTCAACGGGAAAGCAAACTGCAAGGGATCTTTTGGCTCCGTCTAATTTCTTTTCAGGGAAGGCTGTCAAAACTAAATGAACCCCGCAAAGAACTACTCTGCTATTGAATTACTGCCTTGTTATTTTAGCTCTGTTTCCTCCGGTATTTCGTCTTTCTTCTCAAAACAAATATATATAATGTTTCCAACTTTTTCAAATTTTAAAAATAATAGTCTTAAAATTTAACATGCGTCACTCTAACTTTTGCGCCCTGAATGCAGATTCATTTCATCCATGTGAAAATCTAGTCATGACTAGATCTGTGTACTTTTTCTTCTTTACGATTTTTATAGTAACATCTTCTCTTCTCTAGCTTACTTTGTAGCGAAATTGCAAAGCGTAATGTATAAACAAACGGTGTTCTAATCTATAAATTATTTTATTGTTCGAGCTTCCAGACAGTAATTGGTTTGTTCACTGTTAAGCTTTGGGTCACAAGTCAAATGTTCTACTTGCATTTTCAACAGAAAGATTGGTCTCTGCATTACTAAAGAGTAATTTCATGCACATAGTTCCTAAATAATAAGATAAAACTCTAATAATGATGCCTTAGTTCTGAAAATTTAATACAACATATGTATTCGCATGCATCTAAAAAAATCTTAACTGTTATTCCATATTTATATATTATATTATAAATTATTATATTATAAAGATTATTTTGTAGACTAGTTTTCTATTTTATATATAATTTTTGTTTCCCCTAATCCAGGCGGTGTCATGAAAACATGTCAACTGTAGCTGATACGTGTACGATTATTAAAAGGAATATTCATATACAGGGTGTTTTAGCACATTGGCCACAAACTTTCAGGAGAGATAGATTACACCTAGACGATAGAAAATCACATAGCAATGCATGTTTGAAAATGCTTCTTTGGTGCGTTTAACACAAAAAAAGAAGGACATAAACAGTATGACAAATCAAGTTTTATTATGCTTAGTACAGAAAAAAACAATAAATTGACAACTGAGAGCAGCATCCAGACACCCGGGCGACAGGAACCAATAAAGCGATAAGCGATAAGCAACGGAGGACGTGGGCACTGTCCCTTTACCAAAAGGTTAATCGGTATAGCACCACGTCCACCTATATCTAGAGCCTAAAGAGGAATCACAAGACGCCACGCGCCGGGCGCCCAAACCCAAAGCCAAATTCAACCCGGGGGCAGTCCAACAGACCAAATGCCCACGAAAGACAGACCCAACAACCGCCCAGGACCCACATTTATTAAATAAAATAACAAAAGCATGCAGGGCCAAAAAGGGCGAGTTTGGACAATAAGCAAAAATTTTACAAAGGTGTAATACACACAAATATAGAATATACATAAGCTAAAGTACAGTCTGATGTTGGGCAGCCCAATAATATACAATGAATAAAATATAGACAGTAGAATTAGACTTAATGACAATATAACATAAAAATAGAAAACATAGTGAAATAATGAATGTAAATGATTACAGCAATACACAGAGGATATACCAAAAGAAATAAAAATAAAAGAATACAATGTAACAGAATGCAATAGCGGTACAATACACTTGATCACGTGGTATTGTGGGAAAAACATGCAATAAGGCTAATTATACGATTATGAGGGAAAAAAAATAACATATTTAGCCTGCATAAAAGTTAACGAATATAAGATACTATACAATACTATACAATATTACAATACAATACAATACAAAAAAAAATTAACATATTTAACCTGTACTAAAAGCCAACTGATATAAGATACTATACAATACCACACCACAATACAATACGATACAGTAGATACAATACCACAATATAATACGATACAGTAGATGCTATACAATACTATACAATGAAAATACAAAATACATTCAGTGTTGGTGACACAAAAATACATTTAAAATTGTCATGACACTAGTGATGAAAATACAAAATACATTCAGTGTTGGTGACACAAAAATACATTTAAAATTGTCATGATACCAGTGATCCTAATGCAGCAAATAAATTGATGCAGTTACCTGCATAAAAGATAACTTATATAAGATACCATACAATACTATACAATACTACAATACAATACAATACAAAAGCTAATTAAACGATTATAATGAATAAAAATTAACATATTTAACCTGTATAAAGCCAATTGATATAAGATACTATACAATACAAAACAATACCATAATACGATACGATACAGTAGATACTATACAATACTATACAATAGAAATATAAAATACATTCAGTGTTGGTAACACAAATATACATTTAAAATTATCATGACACTTGTGATCCTTATGCAGCAAATAAATTGATGCAGACAGTTAAATGTGTTACTATACATTTGCAAAGGATGAAATATAGACTTAAGTATGCCACAAATTATGAACATATATTATACCGTGAAAAACACAAAATACATTCAATGTTGGTATAAATACAATGGATATATTTAAAACAATGGATAATGGTTGGATATATTATACAATGAAAATCTCTAGCGACCCCAATACATTCAGTGTTATTATTACACAGAGAATTAAATGTATGATATTACATGGGCAATTGATGAAAAGAAGACAGTAACAGTATAATGTATAGCCAAATATGCAAGTATATGGTATACCGATGTTTAAAAGCAACTGGCAAACAATGTACCATTAATACGCCCAACTAAATATGCCATATATATTATATACTATTATTATACAGTGAAAAACGCAAAATACGTTCAATGTAGATATTATCATAGTGCATTATGAGGGAATACAGACAGTTATATGTTTGATAATACATGGGCAAAAGATAAAAATAAAGACAATAACATTATTATTCATAGGTAAATATGCAGATTTAATATATTCAGATATTTAACAGCACCTGGTAAAAAATGTACCATAAGTACATTGATAGCTGCTATGGACAACAAAGAGACTATTATGACAATACATATGCAACAGATAAATATGCAAATTCAATATATACAGATATTTAACAGCACTTGATAATAAATGTGCATATGCAAAAGATAACATTATTATTCATCAGTAAATAGGCAAATGCAAGATATACAGATACTAAACAGCACCTGGTATTAAATGTACCATAGGTACAAGGACAGCTGTTATAGACAATATTACCTGGTTGCACTTAGAAAAAGATGCTGAGAGAGAATATACAAATATTTGACTGCTGCTATACACAGCGACTTATAACAGATGGATTACAATAGATTACAATGGTTACAAACACTTCAGAGCATAAAAGTAGATGGGTTATAATATATACAAGCAGTTGAAGAAGTTGAATATGTCGATATTATAAGGCACAAAGATCAAGTCCCAGATTCATCAGTTTGTCAATTAAACGGACTATCTTTTTGACTTGATGCCGTTGCTTAATCAAAAAACGACTAAAGGCAGTCCTATCCGTTGGTGGAAAAGGAATATGGAATTCAGTAGTAAGTGGACAATCGATTAGATAGTGTTCTGGATTGCCCAGTTGTCCACAACTACAGAGTGCTGAGGAAGAGAGTCCATGTCTCTCGAAATATAAGGGAAAAGGCCCGTGGCCCGTAATGTAGAAGATCAGCTGTGGTGGCATGATTAATCGGTCTAAATCTACTTTAGGGACATGGGCAAATGCTCGGCGACCAGTTTCCTCCGAACTCCATGCATTTTGCCACAAGGAGATGGCTGTGAGAAGTAAGTGACGCTTTAGATTAGATACTGGGCGTGAAACCGTCAAGGTCTGTGTTATCTCGTGATTCTGTGCTGCTTCTTTAGCAAGCCTATCGACAGTTTCATTACCGTAGTTCCCCACATGAGCTTTTGTCCATTCTAAACAAATGTGTAGATTTTTATGTCGAGACAAGCTAGTTTGAATGTCCACAATAATGGGGGATGAATGCAGAGGATTTAAAATGGCATACAATGTGGAGAGACTATCGGTAAGAACATAGGAATGTGAATATCGATGATTAATGATTGTTTGTATTGCTTGTCGAATAGCAATAGCCTCACTCTGGAAGACGCTGTTAAAAGAAGACAGATGGCATTTCCACTGGTGAAAAGTTGTCTGATCTTGCAGTATGGCTATATATGCACAGCCAACCTGATCTTCCAATTTAGAGCCATCAGTATAAAAGACCAGATCAGCATGAGAAACTTGATGACTCGGTTTGAGATTAACTTTAACTCCCGTACCATAGAGGGAGGGGTGTTGATCTTCTCTGTTTATTGCTGCTTCATAATCATGGGAGGAGAAAGAGTGATCTCCAAACTGAACTGAACAGCCAAGTTGTCTAATCAACTGATAAGCTGCGTCCTTTTCAACCGCAATAGGTAAAGGCAAGACTCCAGCTGCAACTGCGAGGGCGTTAGTTGGTGATGTGCGGAAGGCACGAGTGATATTTAAGAGAAATGGTCTCTGTATACTATTTAAATGTCGGACTTTGCGTCCTTGCATTGGTGCTGCCCAAATTGCAGCACCATATGAAACAATCTTTTCAGTTACTGTTGCATATAAAACTTTAAGAAGATGTGGATTTAAGCCCCAGTGGATTCCCTTCATAAGTTTAAGGCGTTGAGCAATCACAGCAGTACGCTTCTTGAGATCTAACACATGGGGAATCCAATTGAGTTTGTCGTCGAAAATAATTCCAAGGTATTTAAGTTCACGTTTAATACGAAGACGCTTGCCATTTATGGTTATTCTCTGCTGACGAGTCATAGAACCACCCTTCTTAGGAATGATCAGAATTTGCGATTTCTCTTCAGAGATTTGCAATTTAAAATCTTCACATCTAGTCTGAAACAAAGAACAGGTCTCCTGTGAGTTTGCTTGAAGTTGATCACGAGTCCTATCTCGCACTATGAATGCGGTATCATCGGCATAAGTAACCACAGTTGTACGTTCAGGCCATGGCTGCTTAAGGATAAGATTGTATGTCACATTCCAGAGAAAGGGGCTCGCACATGAACCCTGCGGGCACCCTCGAGTCTGACATCTATGTACCAGGCCTCCATTATAGGAAATGATCAAGTGTCGATCGGACAGATAATGTGCAAGAGTATTATATAAATTGTGGGGGCAATTGGCATCTCTTAATGCATATAGAACTGCCGGCCACCACAACGTATCGAAGGCGCTCTTTAAATCCACTGAGATAAACGCTGTGTGGTGGCCGGAGAACTTATTGCGCAGGATGGTATCTTGAACTTCCTTTAAAGCGTGCAGTGTTGATCTTTTGGTGCGAAAACCGTATTGAAAAGGACACAGATAATTTGTTGAGTGCAAATGAAATCTCAATCGTCCCATAAGAAGTTTTTCAAAAGTTTTGCCAAAAGCTGACAACAAACAAATAGGGCGATAAGAATCGGCACGGGCTGGATCACGGTGTTTCTTTAAAAATAAGATCACCTGGCCAATTTTAAAACATTGAGGAAAAGTTCCACTATTGAATAGCTTATTAAACAGGCTTTGGAAGAGACTGAGATTGGTGCTAATAATCAATTTGACAATACGATAGTCAACACCATCTGGACCCGGTGCGCGCTTATTAGGGAGTTGGCGTAAGACTTGCCGAATTTCTTGAGTAGTAAAAATAACATCGTCTGGTGTTTGAAGACTAGAAGTTTGATTTCGAATAGTCTGATGAAAGGAGGAATCAGTTGAATTATCATCTGTAGAAAAAACCGTATCAAGGACTTCTGATAGAGTTGATTCAGTCAGGTGACTATTAGGACTAACTGTAGGTAAAAGATGGAAAGTTAAACAGCTTGTCGGTCGCAATCTTATGATGAATACCATAAACAGATGTTGTCTCAGAACAAAATTTGCGCCAGCTAGTTAATTTGGCACGTATAATCATTTGTTTGTAACATGCTCTTTCCTGTCGGTAAAGAAGCAGAGTATTGGAGCTGATATTATTTCGACGCTCTTGCTTTAGCCGACGTCGAAGAGCTCTACATTTTTGTTGTTGAGTACGAAGCTGAGCATTCCACCAATTTAATGTACATAACTTCTTAGTGGTACGAATAGGCAAAACACTATCACATACTATTCGAATGGTAGCCATAAGATCACTAGTAAAATTTTGTAGATCTTCACGAGAATGCAGAGATTGAAGACGAGAATGATAAGAGGCCAAATTGGCTTGAATGGCTGCAGTAAACTGTCTGACCTTTCGGCCAGGTAAATTATAACGCCGTATGATTGAGGTGGCTGTAGTTCCCGCGAGTGAAAAACGTATATAGTTATGGTCTGATAGACTTAGACCCTCAATTACTCGCCAATCTTGAAGAAGAGAGGCCATAGGCAAAGTAGACAAAGTCAAATCTGGCCAACCATGTGAATGTTGACGATCAAAAGTCGGAGGAGCATCATGTGAATTATGTTTCACGAGATTAAAACTGGATATAAAATCTTCCAGAAGTCTACCCTTTACGTCCGTAGTAGCATATCCCCACGAAACATTATGAGCATTAAAATCACCAGAAAAGAGCAAATTTGGAATTTGAATTGAGGTCAGTAAATCTTGCATCGCAGAGAGCACAGGTTCGATTTCTGAGGACGGTGAGGAATAAATGGAAACCAGAAGGACTGTCAGATGATGAACTTCCAGAAGAACAGCAACAATATCTCGCTGCGCAGTGACAAGTAAAGGAGACCAGGAAGAATTACAATTGACAATAATTGCACGGGGTGGAAGTAAAGGATCTTCCTTTTGATATAGTGTCCAGTGCAGTGGAAAGCCAACCGCCTTACCATTTAGACAATACGGCTCCTGGATTAAGATGAAGTCAATATGCTCAGAAGTAGCATATTCTACAGTCTGTGCCGTCGCAGCTCGAGCATGTTGAAGGTTTATTTGTAGACATTCCGTCGGTAAAGTTCGTTGCAGAAGAGTGGTATTAAGATCTTTTTGTATATGATCCAATGAAGAATCAGATACTAAGTTACCTGATGCTAGACTATAAGGATTGAAGTTAGTAGTCTGTGTTTGCCCTGATGAGCTGGACGCGACGTTGATACTCTGGACAATCGGGGTGGTAGGCGTGATGGGCGAAGTCATATCTGGTACCGTAACGATTATTGGCTTTGCCACAGTTGATGCATTCAGGTGTTTGAGCTGTGCAATCTTTGAGCCCGTGATCTCCTGCACAGTAGGAGCAGTATTTTCGCTTACTCTTGCATTCTGTTTGCACATGGCCGTATTGCTGACAGGAGTAACATCTTTTAATTCCAATAAATTCAGTGGCTCTGTGAGCTTGCCAGCCGACGAAAATTTTTCGCCGACGCATGACCGCAGCAAAACCTGGGGAGTCACATTCAACAATCCATTTAATGTATCCCTTCCGTCGCTCCCTGAGACGGAATCGCATCGTGAATGCTGTTTCTGGCAATCCCGTGGCTCCGCTGAGTTCTGAAAGTACTGTTTGCGGTGTGATTGATTCCGGCAAGTCATGGATAGCAATTCTTGGTTTTCGTCTGATTGGTCTACTGACATCTGCTGGTACATCAGAGCACGTGAGTTCTTGTTCGAGTATCGCAACATCATCAGGTGTTTGACAGAAGACCTCCAAACCTCCGTTATTTATTTTAGTAATACGATCTATTCCAACTTTAAGTTGTGAGAGCGGAACTTTGGTATTAAGCTGTTCTTTAAGCGTATCACTAGTAGTGTCAGCTTTAGGACGAATAATAAGGCTAGGCTTTTTAGGTCGTCGAACAATATCCGCAAAAGATGGAGCAGGAGCCAAAGCCTGATCAGCTGTAGATGGGAGAACAGGTGACTGGAAAGAATGTTGTCGAACCGCTTCACAGCAAACTATGGTAGATGTATTGACTTCAGCGTCCACCAATTCTGGAATAGGTAAGCCCTCAGGCCCCTGTAAGGCCAAAGTTTGCAAAGTTGTCAGAGATTGTAACAGATGCTCTCGAAGATCCGAAGATAAGAGGATTCTGCCACCTCTGCTGGTGGTAGCTACTTTGCGTATATCAGCACAGAGTAGTGTAATTTTATCCGCATAAGGTAAGTCAGAGTCTAACAAATCGGGTGCGCTAGTAGCCCCCTGTGTTGTTTCTCTGGCAGTTGTTAAAACAGATTTACGGGACATTATAAAGTATTAAAGAGCAATAGCAAAACATAGACTAAAAGTGCAATGTCCAAAAGTCACTAAGAACGATCAGATTAAAATGTCTATGTGACACGTGATAACAGAGAATAATACAAGCAAAATTCCTGTATAACTAATCAATATACACAAAGTAATGTTGAGACAGCAGAATGACTAAAATTTTAACTGACTCAAATACATATCGAGGTATATTATCAGCAGTTATAATAGCAAGACACTAAATATAGGCAGAGATTATAGATTTCAATCTTCACAATATGAAACAACTAAGTCCAGTAAAATTAATTAAATTACATAAAAAAAACCATAAAATAAAGTGAAACAATGCTTAAAGAATATTATAAGACAGTTGAGAGATCAAGAAATATACTTAAAACACTATTTTAATCAATACAAATGTCAAAAAACGAAAACCGAACACTTGTCGAGTGAGATTCGACAATAGTCTAATGACGAGAACTGGATCTCGACAAAAAGTTCAACTTCTCGACAATGTTAAAAATTTCGCGAAAAACAACTGCCAAAAGGACAAACCCTTTGGAGCAAATACATATGAAAATACAGTTACGCCTATTTAAATACAGGGTGAAATTTAGCATAAGTGCATAAAAACATAGCTATTATATACTAACTCGTTAAATATCAATACAAGATTATATTAAGTAATACAAAAAGATAGAACTTAAAATTTAACACATTTTGAACAAAACCCGGTGTGAAAATCACTAAAATTTGAAGAGTTATGGATTTTTGAAAACAATTGTCTAGTCTCTGGACTAGACAATTGTATTTTCAAGCAAAAAGTTAAGCCTACCTCGGTGCCACGTGTTTGGCCGGCGGGAACCTTCCGTAGGGAAGGCGGCGAGGTAAGTGAACAGAAGTCCGCTGAAATTGCAGCAGCCTATAATCCTCTGTTATTGCACTAAAACACTTATATCTCCGTAAAAAATGGTCACACACACATAAACAAAGTATCCACGCATGTAGCAGATATTCATACACACTTTAAAACCAACGGCGCACTTTCAGCGGCAGAATTTCCAATAGAAAATCTCGAAAAAACAGGAGCGAAACGACACACGTCCGTTCTCTCAAACATATCCGGCTCTTCCTTCCAGGAACCAATAAATAAGAACAAAAACAGAGAACGATTGTCATTAAAAAGGTGTTCGAGATTACGACTCTGGACCGTAATCCAAGCCTCAAATCTTCGGCGCATAGAATATATGCATCACGCATGGAAGATCGCATGGAGATGCATGACACACGGTTCCTACATCATCGTCCGAGACGTAATTTTGAACACCTTCTTTGATGACGATCGTCTGTTTTTGTTCTTAATTCTTAGTTTCCGCTGTAATAAGCACGTTAAAAATTATTCTCACCCTGTTCATGTTCTTCCTTTCTTGTGTTTTGTTTTGCAATTACCGCGCCAGGAAAGCGTTTCCGACCATTCATTGCTATGTATTTTTCCATCGTCTAAGTATACTCTATCACTTATGAAAGTTTGTAACAGATTTGGTGAAACACTCTGTATATTCAACTTCATTCAATTTTTTTTAATTCCTGTGCCCTTCTATAAAAGGAAGAATATTATAAGAAACTTTTCAAGGAAACACATGTTCGAAAGTATAATTTGCTTTGAATTTGTTGTACCAATTTGTAATTTTATTTCAAAGGCATTCTTCAAGTATAGTGATTTTTTATCTTAAACTAATATACATGAAATAACTTGCATAGCAATTTGCCATGAAATATAACTCTAAATAATAATTCGGGTCTTTTTTAATCATGCTTTAAAACTGTTTGAATCACTACTCTCAAAACGCAAAGGAAACTAAAAGCATTAACGTGAAAAAATGAGAAGTTATATTAAAAGAAATTGTAACAAATGATCTTTTCTGGCATCTTTTTGCGGAATTGGAAGCCATCCTGTTTGGAAAGCATCCAAGTCCAATATGTAGATCTCACAGTAGCAGAAATTCGATAAATGCATTCAAGTTAAAGGAGTTGTCTTAGACGGCACGTTCTCCCGTAAAAGGATTTAAAGATTCTAAAAAATTAAAATTTACTCTTTCTGAAATTGTTCCGGAATCGAATACAACAGAAAAAGATATTGTGCACTCAAAAGGATAAAAATAGTCCTAAATTTTAACCCACAGTAGAGTTAATACTCACGTTAAATGTGATTGCCGAATATGTCGTTCCTTTAAATTTAAAACAAAATAGTAACGGCACTGGTTTTTTGATACAAAATTAATTTTTTTTAAACTAAAATATGTTTCGCTTCATTTATGGTCTGTAAACTCAAATCATTTATTCGATCGTGAGCTTCATTGAGCTTCAGAAAACTGTTGTCATTTGGATTTAACCTTTCATCTATTAAATAGATAAATCTTCAATACTTTTAATCATCAAATTTTTATCTCCCAAATAATATGCACTTGTTGCTTTTGTCTATTAACTATTACAATAGCAATTAAGCATATGAAAGTAATTTGTTGTAAATTATAATTTTAAACAGAAACCTCATATAGCTCTAAAAAGCGACAAAACTATAGTAGATAAAACTGTTTCGACAGTGCTAAAATTTAAATGTTTCTGTATTTTGAACAATTTTGTATTTTACGACATGTAAGAATTGTTTGCTCTAGTAAATAAATCGTGTAAAATATTACTCACGTTCTAATCATCATATCTAACGTTCACATATGATCACGTTCTAATCAAAATATCACATCATCTTCATCATCTATACTAAAATGGCAAAGTTTCAATAATAAAAATGCCTTCCCTTTCTGGAGGTACTAATGCATTACCTGCTGTGGATTCCAGCTAACTTAATGATGTCAACTGCCATGCAAATAACATGCGTTTGTGCCGTGTGGTGAATTACAATTTTAAACAGAATTATCAGTATTATGGTGAATTATTCCATTACCATTATCATTATGTGCGGTTAATTATCACATTGTGAGGATTTATTTATTTAGTTTTAACTAATAGTTAATTTTAAGTTGAAGTTTTTTGTCTGCAACTCTCTTTTCACTGACACTTTCCATGCCAAAATGTAAATGAGGTAGCGAGCGTTCATTCAAATTGAGGGAGAAATAAGTCCGATTTCAGTGAAGGTTTCGCAAGTTGATTTTAGAGTGTATTCTGCCTACTTAAGACCACGTTATTTCCATGTCTTAATAGCGATTTGAATCTGTGGTATTGAGTGCTTCTATCCATTAAGCTTGTCTCGCCGTTTTTCTACAAACCAGAGCCTTTACTACGTGTTATTTTATCTTGTGAGTCGTTAAGCTAATGTTCTACATTTGATTTTAGTTCAGCATTACGTAATTAATTTAAACCAGAGGCGTTGGCATGTGTAAACCCAAGTTGGGTCATTGTTACGTCTTGGTGTTTAAATAAAAGGGTCTTAAAAACACCCTTCTTCTGACTTTTGCTTCTGTAATCACTAGAAGCGACGATAATTCTGCTATAGCCTTTTTTAAAGTAGTGGATACTTCTTACGAATACCAGATTTCATAGTGTTATCATTATTACTGTGATGATTAGCTTGGTTGTTAGGAGCTGCAGTCAGTTTCAAAGAGTTTAGCTACAACACTTAGTTGAGCAGAAATCCTGTGTAATTCTCAAACGGTGAAGTAAACAAAGATTGTACTGAAATCGGAAATCAGACATTTTCATTTTTTATTTTCATTCAGCATTTCAAAGTAAATGCATGTTTTATAAAGTAAATAGGTGGTAGCAATAGATTTGTAGGCAATAATAATCATTTAAAATCTGCATTCTGAAAATGATATTCAAGTACTTACGTCCATTGTTGATCCCGAATTTCATTTTATGTGAATAAACTGCCAAAAATAAAAATTACAAAGATTTCAATAAATAAGTGTAAAAAGATCTTGCCGTCTGTCCCAAGTAAATTTTTGCTTTCTCTGAGGAATAACACTTATTTGGCATTCAAAATAGTGAGGAAAATTTACCAAATGCTGCTTACATGAGTCTTGTCACAAAAGCTTTTAACAATATTCTTTGGATGTAATTAAAAATGAGTATTTTTTATATAATTTAAATAAAACAACAGATTTAAATGGAAAATTTCTAAGTTTATTTTGTTCTAATTATATTCCAAAAGTGTATTGTTGCAAGAAGGAAGGATGCGTTCAAGAATGAGCAACTGCTGCTTCTTAGGAAAGCAAAATTTATCACACACAAGTTATCAGAACAAAAGGGCTACCCAAAGTTATTCCATTCCGATTACTTCGGACAAACGGAACTGTAGCTTGCGTACAGTAAATGCTTTAATCGATCTTGAAACTTTTATATGTCCAGAGATTCCATGGAGTTTTTTCTTCATTTTGCTAGTCCGTTTTAGAACTGAGGCTGATAACGAAAATTTACATGTAACACCTATTTATTTCTAAGCCATCTGTGACGCTGAAGACTTAGATTGCTAGTTCAGGTTTAAGCGTTGGTATTAGAAACCGAAGCAGAGGTCTCATGGATAGTACAGATTTTTCGTCAAAATTAACTTTTTATAAAATAGATTATTCTGATGCTAATAGAAGTAAAGTTCATTTCAGTAATCATTTCATGATTTAGCAAAATTATATGAAAAGCCATAGTCTTGAAATACTTCATTATCAATGCCTTTGGAGTCACTAGAATTCTAAACATATTAGAAAAGTCTAATATTGGAGAATATTAGACTCCAACCTCTTCGTATCTCGAATCTTTTACGGTCCTGTTCTTGATAAATATAAATCAATCTTTCGACTCGTATTCTTTTAGCCTAAAACTCTTAAATACAGCTTCAAATTTTACTGCCATTGTCAGTTCTATAGACGTCTATACTTCTCTTAACACAAAATACTAAAATTTAAAGTTGTCACGAAAATTTGCATTTTATTTTCCTTTAAATTTGGTATATAAAAGAACGTGCAGAATTTTGATATTCCGGGAAGTATCAACCTCTTCTCCGTTTGCAGGTAGCCAGAGATTAGGTGTAATAATAAGCAATGGGATGTCTGTCAAAACTATTTAAATTCTTTTATGGGAAAGACGACAACGTGTGCCCTTAAAGTGGTGCCAGTCGTTACAAAAGAAGAGTATTAGATCACGATCGACAACTACAAGATTTTTTCTTGTAGTTGTCGATCGTGATTTTGAACTGATATTATAAAGTTTCATTGATATTTGGTATCGTGGTAAAAATTGTGAGCAGTTTTCCAAATGTAATTTTTGATGGTTTCTATTTCTAAATCGATATGTGATATAAATTTTTATATAGTATTGATATTCTTCAATCCTTCCAACAGCCAATTAGACCCAAATTAGGAAAAAACGTTCGTCGTCACCACTGGGGCGGCTGATAAGAAACGACCAACATTGACGTCAAAAAGAAAGAAAGAGAATTTAAATTTCTCTTAATTATGTTTCTCTAATTTACATTGATTCTAATTTGTGTAAATCTTCTTTTACGTTCTTTCTCTTTGTCTTCCAGATGTTTTCTGTCGAAAAGAAATAAACCGCTCTTCCTCAGTAAATAGTGTATAATGTGCAAGGTTACTTATTATTATAATTAACCAGTTATTATGATTAAGACCTATACTATCAGCTGCTATTTCTGTTTCCTCACCAGAATGCAAATTCAGTAAGAGAGTATTTCAGTAGAGGGGTTTAGATAAGAATGAGCATGTTTCTGCCTCTCAAGGCCAGGTTGCTAGGTTTCGCCAGCTCTGTTAAGATTGTCTTAAATTTGATTTATTCTTAAATTTGAATTTGTCTGTTAAGTTTTTACCTCACAAGGGTTGGTTGATTTCTCAAGCACGGGTCGTGCGCTTATGTTGAAGCTCTGATTTAATAAAAAGATTGTTTTAAACCTTTATTAGACACTGTAGTTTTTTTTTTTTTTTTTTTTTTTTTTCAGATAAAGCTATAAATCACAGCTGGTCTGTTAGGAGTTTGATGCTAGTTTATGCTACCAAAGAAAACCAAACTGTATAAATGTACGCTAGGATGTTAAAAGCATGAATTGTTTTACCTGTTATCAATAAATATTTCAAGTTTTTACATTCGAAAGAAGGTGAAACTTCTGAGATCTAAGTATTAGTATATTTTACACTCCGTCGTTTTTTTAATTTTACGGGGAAATTACATATGGTATATCATACATCTGTCCTGTGCTATAAGTATCACTGCAATATTCTTCTTTGAACGAGGGAAGACGGGACACCAGATTCTCCTGCTAACAATCTGTATTGTTGAAGTACGAGTAAATATCACATCGATTTTAAAAATGAAAAGTTTCAAATCGATTGTACATTTAGTTAAACAGCCCATAAACCTAGAATTTTATTGCGTAACAAAGAAAATGACATTTTTTCTCTCAGATATGTATGCAACATTATGAGAAAATGTAAGCCAGTAAAACTCCTAGTAACTGTTGAACTATAACACAGTCTTAACCAATAAAACTGCAGGAACTTTCAACCTTTTCTAAATGATCTGTGACTAGCTCATGCAGTTTTCTTTTCTTAATGTGCTCTGGATATTTTGATGTAGCTGTCAGGTGACAGACTTAAAAGTCTTAAAGCGCATAAACTTAATACCTATTTGTAGCTGCTGGTTTCCTAGACCTAGGCAGTACTTGTCAAACTTGACGTATGATTGCTGGCGATAAATTGTGTCTTTATATTTTGCTTTAAGCCTTACATGCATGAGAGTATACTATTGAATTTTAAAATTATTCGATATTCATTGCTTAAGGAATCTAAGTATTTAAGGAATTTATTAATATAAATGCCACTGAGAAATTAAGCATATAATAGGTACATCAAGAAATTTATTTCTTCTTCTTAATTCATGGATAGTTGAGCATGTCTACTCTGTGCCACTTTTGGATAGCGCATTATACTATGTCTCTATAAAGCAATAATCTGTATCTCCCGGCTGAAATAAGTTCCTGTACAAGCAAGAAGATACACATATATAGGCTGTGGTGATATTCCAATCACTATGTTATATTAGATGTCAATTTATCCTGTCTTTAGCATAAATACAATTGTGTGAGTTCGCTAAATTATGCGAGTTATAATTCTGATAGTTCTTTCGTGCATTATTTTCACATTTCCAAAAATATTGCCAGGAAGAATTCTATGTACTGTAATCCGTTAAACTTATCTAATTTTACTTAATATTGGTCATTATTATTGTTATTACTGTTGGGTCCAGTTAAGGAGCCCGACGAAAGGGCAGTTTGCATGGGTGCTTTGAAGACTTCCCCAGGTGTGAACTGAACACAAGCAAGTATCACTTTAAACGTCTTCCATAACTGCACCCATCCTATTAGTTACAGAGCACTGGAATGATTTGCCTTATTAAATAAAGTATTAAGCAAAAAAGTCATCATTGTTTAAAATAATTGCCAATACATTACCCAGCATATAATCATTCAATATTTAAATTATATTGTTATGAATATTATATACATGTTAATAATTTTAATGAAATTATATATAAATTGTAGTATCTCTTGTATAAGTAATAGGAAACCCTCAAAACGCGAAGTATCGTCGGGAAAATACCAGAACTGGAATAAATAGATTTAACATTGAGGCAAATGCGCAAATTCTCGCGCCAGATTGCCAGGTAACATTATATATATTTTTATCGAAAGGAAATGTGTCGGTTTTAGACAAAGAGTTAATTTCTTTCCTTCTGTTCCTGAAAAAAATTTCAATTATTTCAAGCAAAGTCGAACTGAAATTCGACTTTGCTTGAATACGGGAGAACGAGAAAATTACTCACATTATCTTAGTTCAAGTAAAAACAGCGTAATACACTTAAATAACTGACACACTTTAAAGTTTATTAGTTCAACGATTATGTTTTGAATTTCCCACTTGTTAAGACAATATTTTGGTAAAGACTTGTTAAAATTGTAAACTTTAAACTAAACTCACTTTTACAGGTCGTGAAATTAGTTACTACAAATTTTGTTTAAGTGGTAAATGTAATAATACTTAATATAATTCCTTTATAGCACGTGAAAATAAATTTTATTTTTTAGTCCAAAGGGCGTTAGCCCAGATAAGCTATTTATTTCGTTTTCGCATTTTGCTTTGAATCACTATAAAAGCCGTATCACTTTTCAAATTGTTGTCACCAAATATTATCGTTCTGTGTTATATTCAAAGACATTACATAATGAAGAATCTGCATAAATGTATGTATGTTTCTTACATTGTGATAAAAAAACGGTACCTAGAGCCATCAAATTTTGAATAACGTAATCTTCCACCGAATATGGACATCTGGAAGCCCTAATTTGGAATTTGTTTTATTATCGATTTCATATTTTGTAAATAATTCTTGATTAATAAATTCAAAGATTTCAAAGCGAGCAATGGCAACACTCTACGAAAAAAATCCTTTTTATCTCCAGCGCGCGAGACTGTGTATCCGAAATTCTAAAGATATGCTCATTTTAAAATTATTTAGCCATATTGCATTGCATTTAATTTTATGGGTTTAAGTACAAAGAACGTGGTATTTAATACATAAAGATAACACGCAAAAACGTTAAAAAAAGTCCTCTTAGGCGTAATGTAAAATCTGAAAACTTCCAGACTTTTTTTTGTAGCCCAAATGGCATTAGCCCAGAAGGACTATTAATTTCGTTTTGGCACTTTGCGTTGAGTCACTACAAACGGCGTATCACTTCTCCAATTGTTGCCACCAAATGTTAGAGCCCTGCATTATATTTAAAGAAATTAAATAATGAAGAATTTGTATAAAATGTATGTATGTTTTTCGCATTGTGATAAGACAACTTTCAAAACAACCATCAAATTTTGAACCCGAATAAGGGCATTTGGAAGCTCAAATTTGGAATTTCTTTTATTATTTGCTAGCCAATACGCGGCTAGCCTTTTACGAAAAAATGCCTGAAGAGAACACCAAACATTAAATTTAAAAACTGCACAAAATTTTACTCTGCAGAACAAATTTAGAAAAAAAAATCTGATGTGTACACCACATGACTTCCGAGTACGGACTATTAAATTATACTAATTTTTTGCTGCCTTTCATTTAAAATTTATTTCCTCGAATTTCATTAGACATGTATTCCCCATTCAATTAATTCAGTTCTCAATTCGATATGTATTAAAACTGAAAGACATAGAAAAATATAAAACACAGTTAAAATTTTTACAATTAAAATTACAGTTTCTACGCAAAAACAAGCGATTTGGCCAGTGGGCAAGAAGACAGATTTTTTGGTGCACATAACTGAAACTTTACTTTTGGTCTCACTTGGCAAAATGACACTGAAGGCGTAGAAACTGACTTAATTTGTTGTGGACACTATGCTGAGTCAGCATATGGGATAATTTAATTAACTTAAATGATAATTCCAAATGTATTAAGCATAATTTAATTCGCAATAACAAAAGAAGACGTTACTTTGTTGTTGCGAAGCTTAGTTTCTCTAGATTGACAACAAATCCACTATTCTGCTAAGTTTCAAATGTAAACAGATATCGCTGCTATGCTAAAAAAAATGTGGCTTAGCCGCACTTAAATAATTTTTAAATTGTTGATAATTATGCAACTATTGTGTGAAAGTTAACTAAAAACATGAAAACCTTAACCGGAAGATAAGAACATAACTCAATCACTTTTAAAGCAAAAAATGCACAATTTACCAACATATAAGAATAAAAAAAGTAAGCTCAATGAGCCGAGTAACCGAGTATATATATTTATATAATTTCGGTGCTGCCGATTACCACCGAAAAGAGAGTTGCACAGCTACATGCTATAGCAGTCCTATATACAAAATTTCAACGTCCTGATGCTATTCGTTTTTGAGTTATATGACATACATGCTTACATACGTAAGTGAGCACAGACGCCACGAAAAAATCTCTTCTGAATCCATTTTAAATCAGTTTTATAATTCGTTTGGGAAAAAAAAGAGTCCTTTATTATGTCTTTACGTACAGATGTCGCGCAAAAATATCTTTAAATTGCATTCGATAGCGGTCAAAATGGATATTTTCATTGAAATATGATACCCAAAATTTTTGCCGATTACAATATTTCCTTTTTACCTTGTACAAAGAAGTAAAACCACAAATTTCGATAAAAATGCATTACATATAAAAACATTACACTGAAATAAGCAATATCCCTAAATACGAATACTAATTATCCTAATAAATAAATTAGCCAACTTCCCTTTGCTTTCTTTCGACAAACGTCCAGTATCCAAGAGAAACATTAAATTTAAAAACTGCACATAATTATAACCCTCATTTTTCCGAGTTGCAACAGTGCTGATATTAGCAGCAATGGCAACAGTGATATATCAATGACTACAATGGCTGCGTACCATTATTGCTGATATAATGAGAGAGAATCATCGATTTCAAAAAAACATAAAATAAAAATATCTCTTTCAAAGTTTGAAAAAATCGCTTTGAGGTACACTGGCTCTTGTCTAAATGCACCTATGTACCAAATTTCGTATCCCTGGGTCTATTAGCTTACACGCAGCTCGAACGAAAGACACACACGCAGACTCTTCCTTTTATATATATGGATTTCATATTTTGTAAAACGTTAACGAATTTTTTATTAGCAAAATCACGGATTTAAAAAAAACCGCTTCTTTGGACGTAATATAAAATCTCAAAACTTACATATATTTTCTAAATTTTTTTTATTAAATTTATATTTTTATTTGGCAGCTTTCAAAACGTCAGTTTTAAAAAATTATCAAAAGAGATTTCGGTGTTTTACCATTTTATAAACACTTTATTTCTTAAATTATAATTCATATTTTCATTAGTCAAATAAATAAACCTGTTAAAAGTTTACGTTTTTTAGTTTAACGATATAATTATTCTCTGTTAAAAAGAGTGGCCAAAATCATCCTTTCATAATTGTTTAAACAAGAAGAGGTCAGTAATCAAACAACAGCCGAATCTTTTCTTAATATCTTTTCTTGAACAAGTTTCATAACAACAAAAATGTTCAGTGTGATTAATCTTGTAATTTTAAATCAAACAATTGGAGGAAAAGATTATAATTTCATAATTGTTTTCACAAATTGCAGTTGATTTGAATAATTCCTATTCAAATATTCCTGAAATTTTAAAAATACATTTTTTAAATAAATAAATCCTTACTTTTTAAAGAATGTGTTTTCTGTTATGTATTTGTTACATTTTTTAAATAAATAAATTCTTACTTTTAAAAGAATGTGTTTTCTGTTATGTATTTGTTTCTGATGAATTAACATATTTGATAAAAGGAGAATGTGATTCATTAATTCATAATCCTACACAAAGTTGTAAAAGTCTGCAATCCTTAATACTAATTTTTCTCGTCGAAGTAGAGAGAAGTTTAGCACTATATAACTTTAGATATTCAAAACTTCCATATCGTCACCTAGAAACATATTTTCTTTTGGCATCATAAAATCGCAAATAAAACTTACGATACTTTTGTCTGGAAGAACATAAATAAAAGTTTTATCTTTCAACTTTAGTTTTGACAAAAGCTCTGCCAATAAACAGCTGCATATACTCAGCTGCAGTAGCTTCAAAGGCCGATGGAATGAATTTAATTGCTTTACGCCTAGACACTTAAAATGTAGGGAAGGAATAACAGTTTCAAAGCGGTGTAAATATAATTTTCAATACTTTCAGAAAAATAAAATGTTAAACTGCTACTTTAAAGCTTCAACTCGTGTACGAAAGTCATTTTTACAATTCAAATATAAATTCTGAACAACATTCTTGGGAACAGCTCTTCGTAAGCGCAAACTTGAGTAATTAGAAAGTTCGTTTCATCCAAAATTACATTTTTAATTAATTTAAAAGAAGGAAGCCTGCCAATTATTTTAGTTTGATACCGTCGGTATTTTAATGAGGAATTTTAATTAGGAAGTTTCGATCGTGTTTTGTGAAGACTGTAATCTAATTTTTTCCTTCCCTCTACCTCTTGATGTTTAACAGAAAAATTTTTCTTATTCATTTTTCACGCTCTTAATTCATTCAAAGTATGAAAATTGCTTAAGCAATGAAATTTCTTTCAAGAACTTAAATGCTTTGAGTTTTCCATCTGCGGCAAGATCCAATAACATTCTTTTCAGTTTCCTTGGCATTATTGGAAGGGTTAAAAAATTTATATCATCCTAAGCGTGAAATATTTTGACTTATATCTGATGGGGTATTTTTTATAAAATAATTAGTGTTAAATACTTGATGAAAGGAGAATTTTAACAGAGGTTTTGCTGTAAATTAAGAAAAGCATTGAGTCATATTAGGAAGGAAATTGTTACATAAATGTAAAAATAATTATAAGCGCGTTTTTAAAGAAATACCCTGTGAATATTTATCAAACGTTTTAACTGTGGTAACTGAAGCAAGCAATTAGACAGGAATTTTAAATTTAGAAACATTATTCTCTTTTGCCTCGCTTTGAATGTTAAGAAAATTAAGAATTGTAACATATTTGTTAAATTGACGAACAAAGATTAAATTTAATTTCCCTTTGCTTGATTTGACATAGTTCAACTGCAATATAGACTATCTCACTCTTTTTAAGTATTAGTATGTTATATTAATCTATTTATTTAACCTTCCATCATGAATTATTCCTGAATACTATCATAAATGCAATCAGAATAAGGATGCATATTAGTGAATTTCTTCAACTTGGGGCAAGCAAAGCGCTTACAAAAAATGATGGTTTCCTACAATGAAGTTGGGGGGGGGGGTGGTATTTAACTTACTTAACAGTTATTTTACAGTTTAAGCAGCCTTTCCTGTCGCTTTTGCTTTCAATTCACATTTTGTTGCCAGAATGCAAATGGACTAGCGAGCGTGTGTTCAAATGAGATAGAAAGAAGTTAGGATTTAAGGGAAAGTTTTGGAAGGAGATATCAGAACGTGTTCTGACTGCCTGAAGGCCACGTCGCTAACTTCGAATATCTAGCGATTAAAATCCTGTGGCATTTAGCTATTCTTGTTTTTTAAGCTTGTTTACGCCGACTTTCCAGTTAGAACAGCTTGCACGATAGTTAACCTGTGAAGCCGTTAGACTATATTTAATTTTATTAGTTTTAAGTTATTCATTGTCTTTTGAGTTTAGGCAAAAGTGTTCGCTTTGGTAAACACGAGTTGGTGGCATCTGTGAACTTTATTTGTGTTCATAAAGGGTCATTATACCCTTCTCCTGACTTATGATGATTTTTCTTTTTTTGGGGGGGGGAGAAGGATTTATAATAATAGCGCAGCACATCCGTGTAGAAAACGATGAATGCTTTCATGAAGGACTTTCTTTTCTTTCTTTCATGAAGTTTATTGCACCTCCTGCAATATTTCTTTCTTGTCAATTAAAATAAGGGCTGTCTTATATCATTATACATTTTAGTTCTTGTAAACATTTACTAAAACTAATAATACTGTAAGGTGAAATGTTAGCCGATTAGGTGATTTTGCAGTTTCGAAGGACTCTTTCTTAATCAATCAAATTTAAAATATTTCTTTTGCTTAAACTTACTTTTCCATCCTTTTCTCTTTCTTTCCTTCAAGTTATATTCAGTTCAAACTGAAGAAATTACTTACCGTTAATATATGCTTTAACCGATCAAAAATTTTCTTAACTGTTTTGGTTTGCTTTGCTCTTTTTAAGCATCATTTTTGAAGTTATATTTTTACTGCTTTATTAGACCCTTGCTAAAGCAAGTAAAGCAACTCGTTTGTTATATTTAGTTTTCTAACCCTCAAATTAATGAAATTTTGTGCATGTCTGGACGAATGAGCTCTACATTTTTATGAACAAAGTTTTTTTTAGTGAAAATATTCATCCCAGAACTGCCCATTTATTCTCGAGCTTAATGGGCTATCTCTGTTGTTGCATTCTTATCAGTATTCATTTCTTAATAATCCTTATAATACAAAAGCGTAAATAGCCTTCAATCAATACAATAAAAATAAAGATGTTATAATGTATAAGAAGAGAAAAGTGTTCAATGAAAAATTAGTGAACATCAGGGAAACTATTGCAAATAAGGATTCTGATAAGGTATGAATTTTTAGGATCATCAGAGCTGAGAACAATGACAATAACAAAATTCAAGTACGTGTTTTAAAAAATAACTATTATTCTACAGCTGAATACATAATCAATGGCTTTAGAAACGACTTCCAGTATGAACCATACCTGAAGTGTGGTTCACACAAATTATGAGAGTGCATTGTAAACTATAAGAAGATACGTCATTATGGAAAAGAAACAAAGATAACAATTGCTAATCAATATATGTTTATTGTTTTTAATCGCTTCGTTTGTCTCATTATTATGCCTACGAATTGAGTCCCCAGACTCCAAGACATCACTGTATGAACTAAGTTAAGCAAAAATGTCGAATATACAGCAAGAAATACTTAATTAACAGACAGCGAGACGTTGAATGTTTAGTCAATGCGATGAGGGCTGTTTGATTTAATTAAAGAAACCATGTGAAGGTTTTCCTTCTAAGGAAAGGATGCCTTTGCGGATGCAATCACCGATTAACTAACTGGCGAATTTATTCCTCGATTAATGGTCAACACTAAACATGAGAGCAAAACATGATATCTAGATAGAACAGATAAAGGTTTCGGATGAGGGAGTTATAATGTACTGTGAGTATTAAGAATCATGAAAAATATGGCTCCGCTATGTAAATGCACAACACAATGGCAACATGAATCTTTCTTTTCTAGCAATATAAATCTTACTTTTCAGATACCAACAAGCATCATACTTTTCAGAGGATTAGCTAATTTGACAGATTTCTTGACATCAGCAAAGGATTCTGATCACATTTCAGATTCATTTCCTAAAAAAGCTCTTATGTCATTTGTAAATCTAATGAATTCTTGCAAAAAGGTAGCCTCCTTTCCTCGGACCTCGAAAGGTGTTATTGGGTCAATTTTCAAATACACGTGGCAAGATTAAATTCATTGTTCATCAAAATTTTATTAACTGAGGTAAATGAAATAACACAATGCTGATTCCAAAAAAAAATGAGAAGGAATTGCATCACATTTACATCCCGAGTTTTAAGTGGTAGACTTAAATCTGCGATATTTTTCCATCTCTGTTCATTATCTAAATAATTGCAAAAACTTATTTTACAGAATACACGCACACACACACACACACACATATATATATATATATATATATGTATATATATGTAATCAAGAGATGAAAATTAAATTTAAAAAAGGGTTAACAGACTAACATTGAATAAATTATCAAAATTGGAACAAAAACAAAACAATAAAATAATATAATAAAATTAATATAAGAAATAAAGCGAACTGTTGAAAATTCCTTGGTCTTTTTGAAGGAGCTCTCAAAAACCTTTCATTGGAGCCACGTTTCTGAATTACATCTAGATCAGAAATGGGCAAACTACAGCCCGCGGGCCGACTGATGACCTTTTTACTTTCTCTATTTTTGCTCTACAAAACATAAATTGACGGAAATAGCAAACACAGACAGCTTTCAATCGGTAAAGTATTTAAAACGGAAGTTCTTTTTTAGTTATAGCTATAGATTGGCGACAACAAGCGTTATCTCTTTCTCGGAGAGGAGACATATGGGAATCCAATATAGGTGAATTAGTCATATATAGGTGTCACATGTCGCAGACTGCGTATTTTAAGCTCCAGCCAGCGGCTTTATCGTTTGGCGCGAGTTCTAATATTATTGATTGCGTATGGAAAGATTGCAGACATATAGCATCAAGGTGAATAGTGGTGAAATTATTAAAAGTATAGCGTAGTTAGTGCTTGTTTGGGTTATTCGTGAATTATTTCAACCTCAAAATGGCTACTAAAAAACGTAAAGTTGATTCAGAGTGAAGTGCTTTTAATGATGAATGGACTTGAAAATATTTTTAGAGTTGTAAAAGATAAACCAGAGTGTCTCATCTGCAATGAAACTGTAGCAGTCTTCAAAGAATATAACATTTCCCTTCTAAGCATAAGAATTCTAATCAGAAAGCAATATCCGAATATGAAAGAAAACAAAATGCAGAAAGCCTTCGTAAGAAATTATCAGGCCGACAAAATGTTTTCAAGAAGATCAACAGTATCCAAGAAGCAGCTACACATGCAAGCTACATTGTAGCATACAATACTGCTAAAAATAATAAAGCTCTCAGTGATGGGGAGTTCGTTAAACAATGCATGCTCCAAGTTTGTGATGTTTTATGTCCAGACAAGAAAAGTAATTTTGAGACAAGAAGAATAATTTGAGAGCTTATCTCGAAAAACGGTGACTTCTAGAATCCAAGATATCTATAAAAATTTCAGATCACAATTAGAGTCAAGGACTGGCCAGTTTAAATTTTGCTCCATAGCTAGGGATGAAAGCACTGATATAAATGCTACTTGAATGTCAAGATGCAAGGGAAAATCAATTTATCGGCAATATCTGAGCCCATCTCAAAGCTTTTAAACTAAAACTTAATCTGTTTGCTGGGCAGCTAGCTAATAACGACTTGTTTCAATTACAGAGGTTAAATGTAAATACCCTCAGTAAATGAAGAGAAGCTTAAGGATTATGAATATGGCTCGAAAAAACTGCATTTTGAGTTCGAACACAGATTTCAAAATTTCAGTGCCATTCAAACAGAACTGGATATTTTTATCATACGTTTCATCGTAAACTGTGAAGCAGTGAGGTCAGAGTTGTAACTCGAATTAATTGAGTTGCAATCTAACAATCATCTCAAGCAATTGTTTCGAAATATGCCAGTTAGAGTTAGAGTTTTACAGATCATCATCGAAAAGAAGTTTCCCAAATTTAATATCTCACTCCCAGAAAATCAGTTTTATGCTTTCTTCATCTTATATATATGAATAAGTTTTTTCAACTATGAACCTTAGAAAGAATTATTTCAGAAGTAGACTGACAGATGAGCATTTAGCCTCGTTCCTTGGAATCAGTACATCTCACTCGAACCTCAACATAAGGAACTTTTAAAAATGAAATCGCAAATTCATTTATCATTAACATATTTAAATTTTAATGCTTGTATATTGTTTTTAAATTTTTTTTTAAATTTATCTTCGTCCGACAACAAGGTATTTATTTATTTATTTATTTATTTATTTTTTCGATTTTTGGCCCTTGACCGAAAACGTTTGCCCATCCCTGATCTAGATGATAATATAAATTCAAAAGGACGTGCCAAATAAAAATTTAATTAAACAGAAATTTTTAATTAAAGTCATTTAAAAGAGCAATAATGCTTTTAATATTTTTTAAATTTTAATTAATTACTAAGCTTTGCTCCGATGGGACACTAAAACAAAAATTCTGTAAAAATAAACAGTACAAAAACATTCTCAAAGTAAGAAGAAAACTATTGGGTAAATTTAAATCAATATGCTAAATAATTATTGAAATAATTTGAAAAGAGCTCTTTCACAGCGCCAGCCCACCATGACTGATGGACTCTGAAAAGAATGGATGAGGAATGGAAGCTTAGAAATTTTTTGAAAAGCCCTTCTACATCGATATCATGGCTCACATTTAATAGCCCAGAAAAAAGATCGGACATTTAAAAAAAATACTCTTTGCATTTTCAACATTTGTTAAAAGGTCTATAAACACCCTGTGTATTTTTAGGCTTCCGTCGCAGCAAATTGAATCTTTACGATTAATTAAAACTTAGAAAATTTTAAGGAAAACCTATGTTTCATTCCACTTTGAACGGACATTAATATAATAATTTAGATTTTTTATTTTGTACTTTGTTTTTGAATTTATAATCATACAGATATAATTCAGAAACGTGGCTCCGTTGAACGTCCTTCGGCTGCTCCTTGAAAAGACGAAGGAATTTTCAACAACATGTTATATTATTTGCATTATTTTATTCTTGTTTTATTGTAGTTGTGTTGGTTATGTTATAGTTTTGATGCATGCACACTGCGCAAAAAAAAGGGAACTGTTCTATAGCTCCCCTTCTACTAGGCCGATTGACGAAATTAAACGTAAGTTTTTCATGTCTCGAAATCGTGATTTAGGATATGTATTAGATTTACATATAGCATTGATCTAATATAGGTATTTTGACCCAAAATCGGACTTTTTCTGAAGTAATATACCAATTCTTTCCATAATTCTATTCTACGAATCAAATTACGCCAAAATACCAAGTTTTGTAAAAATCGCACGAGTAGTTTTTAAAACATTGGCTCTCAAAATTTTAGCTCCTCGATGTTAATTGAGTTTGGTATTAATCTCCCTTTTTTATTAAACTTATTTGATTCTTCTTTTCACAGTTCTAATTCAGGTTCATTCCAAATAAAATTCACCCATTTTTATGATTTATTTTTTAAATTTGTATTTTTCAATATTTTTCATAAATTTTTCAAAAACGAATTTGAATTATAATCTATAAAATTTTTACCATCGTCTTAAAATAGATATATTTCTAAGCCTACCTGCAAAAAAATTACTGTTTTTTTCCAAAATTTCCGAAGATATACGTGAGTTTATATATTTGCGCGTTTTGAAATTTACCATATTTGTTGAAAGTGATAAAACATCAAATGTGGTTCAGACACTTTGCTAAAATTATTTGAAAATAGGAACGATGTGACTTTTTCCGCTCATGCACAATGTAAAAAGGTAGGAACGAGGTGTCTTTTTTTTCTCTCCGGCATAATGGAAGGGAAAAGAAAATTGGTTGCCATAATATTAAGAAGTTTCCCAAGTGAATTATTCTTGACGCAAACTGAAAAAAATTGAGCCAAAATAAAATATTGAATTTCTCCATAAATTTCGCACCAAATTTTACGAACTTTAATATCTAAGCATAATTTGAGTCGTAGAATCGAAATATTTAAAAATATTGATATGTTATTTCAAGAAAAGTCTGATTTTGTGTCAAAATACCTATGTTAGAACAATGCTATATATAAATCTAATAAATATCCTAAGTCGCGCTTTCGAGGCATGAAAAACGCAATTTGAAGTTTGTCATTCGGCCCAGTAGAACAGGAGATATAGCACTGCTGTCCCCCCTTTTTTGGGGGGGGCAGTGTACTTCCTGCTAGACTGTTAACTACTTTGTGATTTAATTATTATTATTTATTTATAATAATTTTGCAGCCTACTTCGAGTTTTTAATAATTTATACTTTTAATCTGAAATTTCCAAACTTTTGTTAATATATATATGTATAAAATAAGATTGCTATTTGGTTTGTCGTTTAACCAATCACTGGTAAAAATTCTATAAGGTATTGCTCAGTTAAAGTTATACTTCAAAGGTCCTTTCTTATAAAAGACTCAGATTCTCAAATAAGTAAAGATACAGGTCCTTAAATCAGTAAATAATATACTAAAGTGATAAATTTCAACTAATCCTTTATTAGGTAAACCTAAACAAAAGGAATCGGAAAACGAATTAAACTTTGATAGCAAATCCGTTATCTTTCAATTTAAATTTCCTCCCCTTTGCGTGCTGCTAAACCACAACTCATATACCTTCCTTCTCTGAAAGCTTTCGTAAATAAATGGCATTACTTGCGATGCTTAGACAGTTATTATTTTTTCGTTATGTCTTTATTTTCTCATTCGATGAAAAGAAAATGCATTACAAAGTATGTATTTTCCCTAGAATAGCATTTTCAAACTACGGTTGGGAAATATATTCTGTCTGATGTTATCTAAATTCGATAATAAATGTATCCTGTTATAAAACACATTAGATATCATTTTTGTTTGGTAAAATATGTATCTTATTTTTACTGTTCATATTTTAGTTTCATATGTAGAATAATAAAAGTAACCTTTGTAGCTGACAATTTGAAGTTGCTTCTAAGGAAGGTTTAGCTAAAAGCACATTTTTAACACTTGAAATCATCTTAAAAATACAAAATTATAACAAAACTGTATTTCAGAATATGCAAATTCATGTTTATTTTTCTTATCTGTACCTTTGAAGGAAAATATTATCATCGGCTTTAATGACTGAAAATTTATATTTTGCTCAAGAACTTAATACTTTTTAAAATAGATGTTACTTACGATAATAATAATGTTAAGCTAGCTTTTACATTGAACACTTAACAGCAATAATTTTAACAGGTTTTACATTGAATATTTCACAGCAAATAAAAAGGAAGATAATAGGCAAATTATAATTAAAATTAAGTCAATAGTTAATCATAATATTAAACTCCTATGTTCATTGCAAGCATTTTTACGGAAGTGGTAACCAATTAAAACTTCGTGGTATCAGAAATTTATTTTTCAGCATTCATGTTTAATAAATTAAATAACGAATTTTAAGATTTATCAAACGTTTCAGAAAGGGAAGATTACTAGAGCTTGATATTCAACCTAAAATTTTATGTTATTAGAAGTTTACTTTTTAATGATTATGTTACATAAGTTCAGCAACGAATTGAAATTTTTCAAATTTTCAGATAGGAAAGGTTACTAAAATTTAATGTAATAATATTTGTAATTATACTTTTTAAATATTGTTAAAAATTTTTAATTACTTTATAAGGTATTTCTCCCACCTTCTTGACATACCTTCGTGGTGTGGTGGTCTGAAAGCTGGGTGCATATTTCAGAGGTCCGTGATTCGATTCCCGGCGAACGCGTTGCATATTTTTCATCTCTCCTGCTTCCAAAACACCTAATGTCTCTACAGTGGTGCTCGAACTAAAAGGGTGGTGGATGATGATTCTCCCCACACCCAAGATTAGGCGATTGGGTCCCCTAAGAACCCCAGTCGCCCTTTAAAAAGGGGAGTATAAAAGGTATTTCTCCCACCTTCTTGGCATACCTTCGTGGTGCGGTGGTCTGCACGCTGGGTGCATATTCCAGAGGTCCTCGGTTCGATTCCCGGCGAAGGCGTTGCATATTTTTCATCTCTCCTGCTTCCGAAATAAACCTAATGACTCTACAACTCTGAGAATGATATAAATATGGAACTGCTCTTATTATTGTTACTAATCTCACTTGTCTGATGTAATAGAGCAAACCTACGAATTATAATCGTTACAAGAGTACAGGATTTCGCTGTCGTTCGCCAGAGCCTTGAGCACCATACAGTTGACAGCCCGATTTTATGCTCAGTTCCTCCCCAGCTTTGAAGAAAATCATCTCGGGAAGGGGCGGATCTGAGGATCACCCCTCTTTCTCCACCACAACCTCTCGACAGGACTTTTGACTCGCCGCATATTTTGAGTGCCGCCATGTCGCACAGGCACGGCACTCTATATTTATAAACTTTCGGTGTGGCAGTCAGTGTTGTTAACCACATTCCTGTCTGGGTGTCTAAATATGGATCTGAAATGATAAATAAAGAATACTGAGTGTTGCATAAAAACATTATACAAAAATTGTATTTGAGGGTTAATAAGAAATACTGAATATTGTCTTTATGAAATACAAAGTATTAAGAATTCCTGAAATTAAACAGTCATAATTATAATTTATTATCAGTAATGTAATTTTAAAAAAAGATTAAAAGTTACTTTAAATTACTATGAATCAACTTTATAATTTTCTAATGGGCAGAGAGCACTAAATTGTTTTTATCTCTGAGTATTCCTTATTTCATCGCAATTATCTTAAAATTGTAACTCTGAAGTTTTTTTCTTGGCCCAGTACTAAACCGAATAAAAATGAAATAGTCATTTTCCTTAAATTGAAACGGACGATATTCTTCATAATTAAAATACTTTCTTAAAAAATAATATGCAAATAAGTGATCCCCATATAAGCAGGTCAATATTATCATGTTTTGCAGTAAAAATTTACTATAATGGTAATCGATCAATAATGTAATAAATAGACTACATCTCAGTAGCACAAACTGCACTCTCTCATTGACTAAGTGAATCTACTTTCTTCTAGTGTCTAGAAGGTGTGAGCACCACCAGGTCATCATTTATTTAGTAAACGATATCATAACCATAATAGAAAAACTGACAATCTATATATCCCCTACGAAGATCATATAAGAGATTTCTCGCTTCAGGATTTCTTGCTATCGCTATGTTGCTTCAATATCACGATCATAACTTTGATCACTGGAAGTACTTTATGTTTCAGATATCCTTATAAATCTTCTTGTCATAGGGTAATTGCTAGTTTCTCCAACAGCAGGTGCACTTTATTTATTCTTGCATGTTTTTATTAACAACTTTTGGCATATTTTGGTGGTTTCTTCTTATCTTCCTTCAGATATTTTTCGATTTTTCTCTACTGCTGGATATTGCGGTACTTTAAGATACAGGACTTTTATATTAATGTACTCTTGAATCGGACTTCGTATTTTCACTATCTTTATGCATGCATTTATGCATATAGCTATACCAAAATACATAAAATGTATTTTGGTATAGCTATTTGAAAACATTTATTACCTCCTGGTAATATCTATGGATATAACATATGTGTATTTTCTGTGTATTTCTGCTCTTATATGCCATAGGAAACATATGTAATCGTGCCTGGCATTTTTTTTTCAAATATAAGAAAGATATACATGCCACATTGAATCTTAAAATTAATTAAAATTCAGCCTCGAATGGAGCAGTTTTTATAGAGAACGTCGAATATTTTAGATATTTTTTTAATTTTAAATGCCATTAAATGGTAATTTTAAGAATAAAAATTAAGATTAACAGGCTTAGCAGACAAAGATCTGTAGAACTTAATGTCTCATGCATTATGATTCTAAACTGCAGCATTACTGATATGCTGTCACATCTAGATTCCACTTTAAAAAGATCATATAGCGTTGTTTCGAAGCCTGATATGAAAATTTATAATTCGTTTCTCTCTGTATGTATAGTCAATTTATATACGATTTTGCAGTTTTCTACTCTATCACATTTAAATAGTATAATTACAATGAAACATCTCAGGCTGATTACCTTGTAACCTCGAAAATCCGACTTTGGTCAAGAACTTAGTTCAAAACGCTTTCAGGCTACTTCGTTATTAAACCTACTATGCTCGGCCGTATTAAATGTTCCTGTCGATAATCGTCGGCTAATTTAATTAAGGGCCAATTACGTTAGGTATTTGTATATAGCTTCGGCTAAGTCAGTTTAGTTTAGCATTAGGTTAGCTTCTTATTTTTCTTATTTTGATTTGAAGCCCGAGTAGAGGCTTTCCTGTACGCCCGAGAAGTGGCCGACTGTATTCTTTCGTCGAGAGAATAAAAGGGTATTTTAACCCTTCTGTAGAGTTTGTTGTTATACACGGGAACTCAGAGATAACTCGCTCCACAGTTCAATAAGTTCCTCTACATTCAGCATAGACGAATTAGTGATGAACATTATAAAATTAATTCCTCCTTTAAAAGAGAATATATTTCTATTTTATAATTTCCGAAAATAAAATAATTCTCTATTTCTCATTTTCAAAAATTTTAGGAAAAATTCCTTCTAAGCTAGCTGGAAGATTCTTAAGGCAGTTATAGCATTTTCATCAATTGTCATCAATTTATAGTTTCATCAATTTTATCAGATGCACTGCTTCGTACGATGTCTACAGGAGACTTTTACGCAAAGTAGTTTGAAGTGGCAAACATTTTAACAGTAGTAATGAAATTTATAACTGGTGATACTAAGCAACATATTTTTTCTTCTAGGCAATTTTTACTTTAAACATTAACATCAAGCATTTACTTAGTATTATTTACTTAGTTCCACGGAAATTTTCATTTCGAAAATAATCAGATGCTTCTTGTTTTCAAGGAGTAAATTGCATTGATTTTAACACATTATCTAACGCATTTATTTTAGTTCTTGCTTAATGTGATTAGTTTCAGTGTCAGTCCGTAAGCTGTCGCTTGTGAATTTCAGTACCGTTTTGTTAATTGATATTAAAGGCTTTAAGAAGATTTTGATTCCCGAATATAGGCATGATATACTTTTCTGGAAATTTTGAAATAAATCGCATTTTGAAGTTTCTCAAATAATTTTTAACCACGGAACATTACCTTTCTGTTTTTAAAATAATGGAGTTTGAAGAAGATTCCCTGTGGGCTAAAATATTTAAATCTCAGCTGACATGCATCTGAATTGACAAAAATGAGGGCCACATTTCTTTTATGTATCTAATTTGAGTTAAATTTGGTAACACTTCAATCTACTGAGACATAAATCGTACTTACCTTGATGCTGATGAACAAATTCCATTCAAAACCTTGCACCGAATCAAACATTCTTGTATATCCTTAATGCCTTTCTCAAGAACCAAACTTCATGAGAAAAAATACCTGTTGGTTAAAAAAATACCTTTTACCAGTTTGGGATTTGTAAAGAGAACTTATTAAAAAGACTTACCTCCATTTTGTACTTATTGACGGTTCTTGTATTTACGGATGTGGTCTAGCCGAATGGCAAACCAGACTGGATCAACAACAACAACAACAGAATAAAAGGAATTTTCAGTTTTACTTTTGTTAATTGATAGAACGGAAAAAAATTAAAAACGTTTCAACGAAAAAGGTAAGTCCATGCTAAGCAGCTAGCCTAACTACTGTAATTCAGAGTTATCTACCACGGCCAGAGGTCTTGGCGAATTATCAAACCGACTATAGCTGGACCGAAATTCCCCCTATCGTAGATTATCTCCTCTAAAAGTGGCCATTATTTCTTATAACAGCAGTGAATATCGATACTGAACATCATCTCATCCACAGAAGATTAAAATCATCTGTTTACATTTGGACTACCTATTTTATTGCAGAGTACTTTAGGGCTCTCTGCTTAATTGGAAGAATGTCTTCGTGGAAAGCTTTCCAAAGTAAACTGGTGTGTATTTAGCTTACTATTGGGTAAAAAAAGACGTTGTATGGATTCGACCCTTGTCAAACTACTAGTGTTCAACGATTTTGCGCTGGGCCGCTGTTTGGCACCCAAATCGCCTGAAACAGATGGTGGTTTCAGTGAATATTGAATTAATGGAAAAATTAGTTATCGCGATGTTTAATAACTGTTTAGTATTTTTTGTTACCAAACGATTTACTAGTGTGTCTTTGCAACATTAGATGGCGTTGCCGCCTGATGATTCAATTCTAGTTGCTATGGTAACGAACTTTCAACTCATAATTTATGTGATTTGTATTCTATTCTTTTTTGTTTTATTAATTGCTACTGTGCTTGGAGTGATGTGAGCTGTGTCGTCACGTGGACGGCATTCCTTCTATTTGAAAGTGTTATGTAAAATAAACAAGTGATAATTACAGTCCGCTTACCTTTTTTTGTGAAGTTATTCATAACAATAACAATAAAGGAACTTGCATTTCAGTTTCATGCTGAAATAATTTAAATAAGATGTATTTTTTATTCAAACCATTAAAGCGAATTTAGCAATAAACTGTTCTTAAATTTGTTGTGCTTTTTTTTTTTTACATAAGAACAGCATTTAAGAAATGTTTTGAAGACTATTTAAGACTTCTCTAAAATTTTTCAGGAATCAGTTTCAGCTACTTTCAACTTTTATTTCAGTTAATTTACAGAATCATTTGATTTCATCACATAAGTTTTCTTATATTGCAGAATATAGATTAAACAGCTTACAGTATGTAAATAGGCAATAATTGAATCTAGATATGAGATTTCTTTTCCTGTCATTAAGCATTCGCTTATAAGCCAAAATAGACTTCATTTAGTTAAAATTTACCTAAATGAATCTGGTCACGAAAGGTAACAATGAGAACAGCTGGTATTAAACCAGCTAGGAATCCATTTTCATCCTAATTATAAAAGTTAATAATTTGACATTTTCTGTGATATAAATACTTGAAATTGTGCTATTGTAGTAAAAATATTATTTTTGTTAAAAACATTTAATGCCAAGTCACTTTCAAATTAACAAGTGTAATTCAAAGCTATATTAATTGCATATAGAATGATTTAATTATTTAAAATTATTAAATCCATTTTAAATAAATCCAAAACAAGGAAATTCGATAGGAAAAAAATATCATACGATGTATACAAATTATTAAAACAAATATTACCCATGAAAACTCAGAAAATACCGAAAAGACTTATTTTTAAGTTAAACTTATGCAAAAAAAAATATATAACAAGAGATACAAGCCAATATAAAATGCAAAAGTATCTTTGATTAACATAGATTTGACAAAAATCTATCGACTTCGAGGGTTATGCTCGATCGCCTTTGAAATCAACATAATTTATTCAAGCAACAGAGAAAAAGTTACAGAGTTTCGGTAGGTTTTTTTTTTCTCCAAAGAAGTATATATATTTACTAAACGCTAACTACGAGTTTACGTTGATTCATGTTTAATAAACGCATACATATCCTACTTTCCCTAAGCTACCATTTAAACATTTAAATGGACATAATTTTATAAGCTAATTTAGAAATGAATGTCGTAGCTTAGTTTGTTGCTTATGTATTTGAAATTTACTCGAATTAGGAGCTTATCTTGATTACACATTTCATAAATCCATACATATATTTAAGTTCATCAAAGCAAAATAAAAATCTGAATAAGCCTTGTAAGCTCTAATGCGTTACTTAGGTATGGTTGATATTAAAATCTTAAATAACACAATTTGAGGAATTTATAACATATTTTCAAAACCTTAAGTATGTAATACATAATGGCTGTATATTAATAGGAAATGAAGAATTTTTATCGAGAATTTTAAAAATGTTCTTTACTATGTTCTTACAAAATTTCCTTTACTAAAACTATGGCCTGTTTGTAGAGTTGCAAACGTGTGTTACAAGACATTTGAACATAGCTACCAATTGCAATATTTTATAAAATGCTCTTACAGAGTATCTCATTTCGTTGTTAACGCTACAGAAATTTACACCCATTAAATCAGAAACGAATTCTCAAGCGCAGCTTCACGCAACTCTTGGCGGAAAGCTTCATGATGTATACCTTTTCAAAATTCATTGCATTAATTCTTTGCTTTCTCATTAAATACTGAAAGTATGTTCCAGAGAATTATGGGCCGGCTTTGTTGTGAAACTATTCTGTGTCTTTACTGTGTTTAACTTTATAATGGTTGTTACTTTCTAATTCGAGAATTTCTATTTCGAAAAAAAATGAGCTTAATCTGAAACAATGCCATTATAATTAAAAAACAATGCCATTTATTACAGTTCAAAGGTTTAAAAATGTATGTTTTACGATCCACTAAAGGATCAAGTGAAAACTAAACTATTAAATTTTTTTATTAATAATAAAGTAATTGGAGGTTGCACAGGCGATAAAGTGTAATCAAGATAAGCTCCTAATTCGAGACTATTCCATTCTCAGCTAATTATAGCATCCCAACTCTTTTAATTAAATTAAGTAACGTGTGATTATGAAGTAACCAACTAACACTTCTTTATAGTATTTATCCCAAAAGGCATTTGGTTTACTTACTTAGTTAAAAAGTTAAATATTGGTATGTTGAGAAATAAATTCTGACCTTATAATTATGTTTAATTTATGCCACAGTAGTAATTTCCATACGCTTTTTATTTCTTTAAAAATTTTAATCTACATTTTTCTTACATACTGTGAATAAAAGAAAAAACATGAATAATAACTTTACATTCTGTACTGGGTAAATTTTAGATGCGTGTCTTATATCGATGTTATAAGCTTCACTACTGTTCCAGCAAAAAGTTGCAAAACCTATTCAGTTTTTCGAAGCAAGAAATATGAAAAATTAACTATATGATTATAAATCATACCACATGGCATTCGAATCACTGATCTTCTGCTTAGTTAGCTGTATGCGTTAGCCATTTGCACTACCGAAACACGCATCAGGAAAGTAAATAATCTTTTACATTATCTTTTCATGAAGAGACGAGTAGAGAGAGATACGAGACTCATTTTACCAAATCCAGGTGATTGCCAGTTATCGTCTGTCACATTTTAGTTTAGGCAGAAGTTATAGAGACTATTAGTTTTCTCGAGGCAGAAAGCATGAAAAGCCAACAGATCCCTTTTCCTTATTCAAAATATGGACTTCCCAACTTTGTTAGCTAGATTAGTAATAACTTTCCCACTGAGATAGTTCACATGGGAATGTGATAATTCCTTACAAATTTACGGAGGGATTAAACTATAGTAACTGAATTTTTGATAGTCCGGAGTAGATAGAGCTGAAAAAGAATATTTGAAGTAAATTACTATTATGCTTTCTATTATTCTAATAAAAACAGGCTTTAAGTATGAAACATTGTATTATCTTCATTGTCATTACAAAAGTGAAATACTTCCTCCGGTATTAAACACATTTCTTAAAGCTATGATCTGCTTTAGACATTAAATATACGCCATAAATGTCAAAACATACAGCGTAAGCTTAAACGTTGAGTTACCTGAACAAAAATGCACTAAAAGAGGTATTTGTCATCCCATTCTTCTTCTTTTGTTAATTACATGTGAGGTCAAAATTGAGCTTAGGCATCCCACACAGTTCCACGATAATTCCATTGCGTCTTTTCCTTATCCGCATTTGCCAGGAAAAAAGACTATTCAACCGACGTCGATTAATCCAATGAATTGTTTGCTGCTCGTAGATTGGCCTTTATGGACCTTTCTTTCACTGGGGATTCGTCCTACATTTGGATAACAATCCCGGTCTGATTATTGTTCGTAGAATAAAGACTTCTGTTTTTATTTAGCATCTTTCGGAATATATTATCCAAATAGCTTTTAAGATAACATTTATTTAATATTTCATCGCAGTGATTACTAAACTACAGGCTGAGACAACGCAGTAGTAGTCTAGGAGACATTTTTTGCTAGTCGCTAAATGTTTTGAGAGTTTTAACTTTAGAAGCGCCTTTAACAATTTTTTCCAAGATGCCTGGCCTTTACATTACATCATCATGCATTTATTATCCACGTGACCTGACAAATTCTGCGCTGCACGAGACTTAAAACTAGAATTTTACTTCCACATAGTTTCAAAAACAGTCAATTTTGAAATTGTTGTCATTCGATATAATATAAATTTTTTTATTTATTTCTGAAATTATAACTGCTTAATATGACCTGTCTTTTGTAATCTGTAACAAACGGTTTTAGTTTGGTTTATTTTAATTATGCTAAAGATAGATATTCTAATGGAGCCTTTCTCATATCCACGTTACACACGTAGAAAACCATAAAAACGCCCATGCAGCCAATTCATTACCCCAGATTTTAATCCTTATTGAACTGCCAATATCCTGCGACTTTACTGCTAACTCGCAAATCAGTACTATAACAGATGGTTTTTCTCTGAAAATATCGTGAACACAGTTATTAATCAGTTTGATGAAAATAAATGAGGAGCAAATGTTACAATGCAAAATATTGGGACCAGTATTGTTTTAAGATTTATAATTTTAAAACATTACCATAAAAGGTATTTCTCCCGCCTTCTTAGCGAGCCTTCGTGGTGTCGTGGTCTGCACACTCAGCGCGTGATTGAGAAGACCGCGGTTCGATTCCTGGCAAAGGCGTTGCTAATCTTGCCTTCTTCTAAAAATACATAATGTCTCTATAACCATACCAATCATCATTATGAAAATTGAGCTTCAATAGAACTTCGTCTTACAAAATATTGAGATAAAACGCGAAGCAACAACAAGTAATGCTTTTAAAAACTATATAACTTAACAGTGGTATAAAATGCATAAAACTGCGGTGTTGTAAATTTCAATTATCTTTACCGCGATGTTTTCAAACTGCGAAGTTTTTCCATGGACTTTATTCCCTACTGCAAGAATTTGCGTGGCGATGTCACTATTGGGAATTTTTATGCTCTTAGTGTTTTTTCCCGCTGTATTTACTCCCTAGCTATATTTTTGTTCTGATATTTTCTCTGCTATATTTACATCTCAGGTTTTTCAAACTCTTTTCACTTCTCGCTTCTGTTAATTAAAGACATTTTTAGAAGCACCTCTATCTGAGTATGGAAATAACGCGTGGAAAGTTTCAATGTATTTACGTATTGTTAAAAGTTTAAGAAATATTTTAGCTTCATAAGTTACGTACAGGTAAAAAATTAAATGTTTGCTAAGAAAAATTAATAGTTTGCCTTCAGGCGTTTCATAATGCAATGCTAAAGACTTTATCGCCTGTGCAACCTCCAATTACTTTATTATTAATAAAAAAATTTAATAGTTTAGTTTTCACTTGATCCTTTAGTGGATCGTAAAACATACATTTTTAAACCTTTGAACTGTAATAAATGGCATTGTTTTTTAATTATAATGGCATTGTTTCAGATTAAGCTCATTTTTTTTCAAATTTCAACAAGTATTCAAAATTGTGTTAATCAAGCGTTAAAGAAATTACGGCCCATCAAATAAATAAAACGAATTTATTGAGAATAAATAACCTAACTAATAAAGAAACTTGTATTAATTTGTTTTTCATTATCATAATGAGTGACACTTAAGCTTACAAAACGGAGAGAACCATCAGTCACTAACAGTCACCATAGCTAAGTCACGAAACTTAGCTTAGTTACTAAGCCCAGTAACTGAATGGGCAAACTGCATAGATATTTCACAGTTTCATTTTATATTACAAATACAAACTAAATTCCCTTTATAAGTTATACATTGAAAAGAGTCATCCCTTTGGACAGCCTTTACTGTGTTTTGCCATGATCAATCAATTAAATAAAAAGGCAAAATCGTATCCTTTTGTGGAATTTATATTTGCTATTGATTGTTTGATTTTGTATTTGGTATTTTGTAGTGAATTCCAAAGCCTGTTGAGCAAACTAGAATAAAATTTCTGCTTTTCAAATCATAATCTGTAGTCTTAAAATGAATGAGGGAAGGGTCGTTTACGCTCTTAAAGGGTTCAGATTATTACACAACTGCAAATTCCAGTTCCGATTTCTCTTGAGTACTGCCTACGGCCCACTTTGATAGATTTGCAGAGAAATGCAGCTTTCAACTGAAGAGCAAGAATATCCCAAATTTGGGTTCTGTATCTCTTGTTCTACAGGGCCGATATTACTTGCATTTGTTAAGTTTCCTACAATTTAATCGTTCAAGTATTGTAATCGCGAAAAATTTCGGGTATTATATTTCAACGAAAATGTCCATTTTTTTCCGCTGTCGAATCCATCTGAATGATTATTTTACGTCGCATCTGTACAAAATAAAGGTCTCTTTTTTTCCAAAACGGATTGTAAAATGAATTTAAAATCTATTCAGAAGAGATTCTTTCGTTATGCCTGTGTATGCCTACATATCTCGTATAACTTAAAAAATGAGTAGCCCTAGATCCTTGAAATTTTGTATATGGGGACTGCTAAACATGTAACTATGCATATATAATTTTAAAGTGGCCCTAGGCCTAATGAGGTTCACTTTTGTTTACATTTGAAACTCTTAGTAGAACAGTGAATTCAATTGCGCACAAATTTTAGTGTCTTTTTGTTCAATGGAACCGCAAGTTAACTTTAAATTTCATGCATCGAAAATTTGGTCTTCTTGCCGGTTGTCTGAATTATTTGTTTTTGTGCAGAAAGTATTTGCTTTTGTGTAGTTTTTGTGAAAGCCTCAGAACTGTTTTTGTGCAGAAACATTTTAATTTCAAAAATTATTTTTAACTACTTTTAACTGTATCTTGTGATTTAGATTTTTCTGTATTTTACAATTTTTAATGAACGTGTTTTGAGTTTTTATGTTTTTCCCTTACCGCGAAATGAGAATTGATTGAATAAAAAATTTTACTCTAACGAAATTCGAGAACATAAGTTTAAATGAACCAGTAAAAAATATGTATATTTTAATAGGCTGTACAAGGAAGTCATGTGGTATCCATATCAGATACTATTTAATTTTTCACAATTGGTACAGTCATTTATCCAGTCAATCTATTCAGTAGCAGCAAACTAATTACATCGGAATTTGTCAGAACTTTGCGGTCTTAACCATTTGGCCACTTGTAGGCTTTCTATTGAATTTCATGGCATTACTAAATTTTTGTATTTCATATTGCACCATAATATAGATAGCCATACATAAAAAACTTGAAAACATGATCAAATCTTAATCAATCAACATAATCAAGAAAGAAACTTAAGATCAAAATTTCTTTTAAAATTTTTCCTGCTTTTTATAATTTGACATTTGTAACCTAACAGTTTTCAAGCGCGTGATCACGGCAATCCAAAAACATGTAAGTAGCACCACTAAGAAAAGGTTTTAAAAAAGAAAAAGATTTTTAGAATAACAGTAACTGACAAAATATGTAAGTATAAACAGCGTTTTAACAATGTTCAAGTCAGAGACACTGAAGGCAAAACGTCAACGATGGGACAAGAGTTCTGTGGATAATTTGTCTTCAGGTTTTGGGGTTTTACGCGACTGATAATTCTTTCTTTGGAAAATGTGAATAATAAAATCCGAATTCATTTTGCAATAAAATTTTCTATTATAATACCAACACACATACCTTCAGTATTATGTTAGTTTTAAAGAAGAATAAAATATTTAAGAATCTAACAGCTCTTAAATTTATGACATTTTTGTTATACATTGCAGCATAGAGTACGGCATTAGAAAGCGAAATAATTTCCTGAAATAGTTTAATTCTTTTATTAAAACGCATCATTGAAAAGGAATTCATATTTGCTTACTTACATGAGCTAATGTCAAAACTTTGCGTGTTTTATTAGTTTTATCTACATCAGAAAAAGAATCAAATGCAATAATTGAACGAAAGGAGCCCTTAGATCCTTTAGATTCTGCAGCCTTTAGGATTCCCCCTTGGGGGGAATTTCATAGTTCCAGGGGAGTCAGCCTTTTAATTACCTGTTAAGTATTTAGTTTTTATGAATATGGAAAAAAAGTCAATGTTTGGTACTTATCAACGTTTTCTAAACTTTTTCTTATTTAATTTATAAAACACGTTTAAAAATAAACCAAATTTAAATAAATGTATATATATTTCCAGTTTGAAAAAGGAAGGGGGTCTAGCAATGGTGAAAGGTGTGCATGGTGTGCATGAAAGGAGACGAAAAATGTTGAGAACCCCTTGCTTTAGATCGATCACTTAGCGCTTGAAACACGGCGTTGTCATACCCTCGAAATTCACCTAAGGAGCAGAAAAATTGTATCTACGTGCCTAATGCCCCAGCGGATGTTATAAATCAAATGACTTCCCTCAATCTGAGCATGCGCTGTACTCATCGCTGCTGATGACGCCGCCTAGTCGACCATTTTTCTCTCTAAAAATGTTTTTCTTCCAGCGGGCAGATTGCCAGATCCACAGAAACTTTCTTGAAAAAAAAAAAAATGAAACTGTTCGTCTAAGTCGGTCGGTTAAAACGATTTTTACGACAGCATGAATTATTTATAATTACTATGATTACTATATTCACAGTTGTTTGTCACTTTGCGCTACCATAGTTTTCGAAAAACTTTCACTAGAGGATTTGGTAACTTTTTTCATGCAAAATGTTGTCTAAGCTAGTATTTAATAATCACAACTTTTAAAATTCAAGAAGATCTTTACAGTTTATAGAAGAATGCATTTTAGCTATAAGACATTTATTATTTTGTCTCAAGTAAAATCATTTAACTGTTCCACGAAAAGAAAAGGAAAATTTTTCAAGTGTATATTTTGTAATTTACAAAAGTATATATTTTTCAAATTAAAAACACTTTTAGTCCTCTATGCTTCTTTAAATATAGATAAAATATTTTAAATAAAATAATTGTATTCTTTAAATGTTCTTTATACAGAAAAATTATAAAATTTTATAAAAGAAATGTTTTGTCTAGTTCTTTTTCTATTGCACAATCAATTTTCTTTTTGCACTGTAAAAAAATGTCTAAAAACAACAGTACCAGCATTAACAGTATAAAAGTGTGTAATGAGTTTTAAAAAACGATGAAAGATTCCAAATAGGAAATCCCATTACATATCAAATCATACGGTGTTCTTTAATTACATCTCAATTTGGTGTTTAAGTATTTGAATGTTCTTCCATTTAATAAAATTAACGAAGTTATAGGAACACTCGAAAAGAAAATTAATCTTTTTAATCAAAATCGTATGACTTTAAAGTTGAAAAAAATAGGATTTTTATACATATTTAACAGTCTACTTTTTGTTGGGATGGGCACTTTTTGACCGCATGTTTTTCAGTTCAAGTGAGATTTCATTTTGTATATAAGTAGTTTTTATGCAATATTTTCATACCTACATTCTTCTAATAATAGACAATTTCTTACCACTTTTCCTAATAATCATCAAACGAAGTTTGCTTTCGAAATATTTTTAAGCTAGCAGATTAAAGTAAAGTTTCAATAATCAAAGAAAGGAATTCCTTTAATTTTGTAGAATAAAATATAGAAAACGCTTTTTGAAATTATGCAAATGTATGCATTTTTGCGGGGTGGGTATGGGTGCTCAAAAATGCGTATTATCACAATTAGAAATATTTTGAATCATGTGACAAAAAAAACGCATCATTTTTAGGAATGGAAATTCTGTGAATTTTCTTTATAGGAATAATCCTGGATCTGAATTCAGGTGAAATTTTTAGAAAAGGTGATGTCGTCTCAGCTTTGTGGGATCAAACTAAATCACTCAGAAAGAGAACTTTATTTTTTTTTAACCTTATTTAATTTAAATAGTGTAAAAACAAAATGGTGATACATTTTTTGTCAGATATGAGCCATGATTATAAAATGAATGGTCACTACCTCACTTACATCACTTTTTATGGCTAGATTTCCTCATTGAGAAAATACTGCAATTTTTTGTTATAAATTTACGTGCAGTAGCAATAAAATCCGAAGCTGAATTAGAATTTCAAATATTATATAAGCTAAACTATCATTATTATAAGTCTCAAACTTTGATTATGAAACTGTTATGTTATTCTTATTGACTTGATACTATTCGTATGACTTATTACGAAACTACGCATGAACAAAAGACAGAATTAACACTCCTACTGAATAACTTTGAGGTGTAAATACAATAAAATAATAAGTTTCGTAAAATATGCATTTGAATATCAGTATAAAAAATATCTTCCCAGCTGTCTTAAGATGTGGTTTATCCCAAAATATAATGACTAATTATGCAATACTTTCATGTGCAGAAAAAGAATAAAATGCTATTCGGTACGACGTTCTCTGAAGTACGAAAGGCACTAAAATCTCTCTGTTGAAGTTATCAAAGCTTTCAACTAAATATACTTTCTGAATAAATCTATCATTTCATCAATTATCAAAGCCTAAAGATACAAGTTTTTAAAAGTTAAAATATTATGGAACAACATCAGGAATTTTATTTCATGATTCATATGTGTTTCCCAGTAAAAATATTTCTCATTTTTGACAAAAAATTATATTTTAAGTACTGTTTGCAAAATTTATTATATATTAATTTAGGGAAAATAAAGTTTTAAAAATATTTCAGAAGTTTTGTCTTTCTCTTCTATGCCATATAAATTCTCATATCTCATATTACATTTTAAAATTAGTAGAAAGGGAATGCAGAAAGATGAATAGAAATTGTAGAGTTTTCAAGCAAACGATATTATCTACTTAAATATATAAATAAAAAACTCTGAATTGCAAAATTTTTCTATATTTTTTTAAGAATTCAACTGCATGGGGCTCATGAATTCCTAAAATCACACATAGCTTTAAATAAAATCATCTCAACAACGCCTTAATCGGGATGATAAATTATAATCATGACAAAATATTTCACTAAAACTATGTGAAATTAAAATTTAAACAAAAGATATCATGTATCATAAATTAAAAGTATGTAAGGATTATGTTAATTTTGTTATCAGTTAAATTTTGAGTTAAACTTCCTTTCCGATCGATTCTTAATTTCAACTTACTACTTCCGACCAGAACGTAGTTTTAGAATCACGTTTTAATGCTAATGAGGAAGAGCTGTATTTAACCGCGAAGTTCTTATGTCTTGAGTGAGAGAGATACCAGATATTCTGGCTGCACGCGTCCGCCTTTTTAGGCTACTCTCTGATAAGCTATTATTACGCTCGACAGTACTTTAGGCCCTTGATAGCTTCGCAGTCAATTAGCATTAAGGGGCCAATTCTGTTAGAATCTTTATAGCTTCGGCTATATCTCTTTAGTTAAGATTAGTTTAATTTAATTCTTAGTACAAGTAAGTTGAAGCCCAAGTGTCGGCTTTATTGTAAAACTCCACGACGGAGTTCTGTTACACTTGATTGGAATAATAAAGGGTTAATTTACCCTTCTATCTTGTTGTTTCCTGTCAGACGAACTCAAGCGGTTATTCGCGTATCAGTTCTTAAGATTCTTCACTTTCAACGGTAACTTAGAATTACACAGTGGAGAATCCTACAAGTAATCGGAATAATCGGAAAGGTTAAACTTATCACTATATTATAATGTTAAAAGAAGAAAAAAACATATCACTGTTCCCGATTAAAAATAAATCTTGAAAGCTGGTATGGTATAAAATATTACTAAGATGTAAAATAAAGGAGTTTCAAGATCAAATTTTCTTGTTAAAATTGTTGCTATTATTTAATTAGCCATTTAAATTGGCATCAATAAAGTTTTGCTTTAAAAATTAAAATTTAATTTAAAATGAAAGAAAGTCTGGGCTATGATTTGTGAAGCAGCATGTAGTTATTTCGAGAAGTATTGTTAGTAATCAACAAAATAGAACGAAATAATTAGAATTATTAACAAATCTCAGAAATGTTTCATTTATTTGTTATTTGTTCTTATGATTATAAGAGAAAAAATACCTAACCTTTGAAATAATAATAATATTAAAGTAAATAAAGTTATAGAAAAAAATTTTATCTTGCCTTATCAAGATATAAATAAACAATTTCATTGGTAAACAATTTCATTGGTAAAATGAAAGTAATAAAAGTAATAAAAGTTTTACCTCTTGTAGCCATTTGATTTCCTTTTATAGCGTACGATCGAATTAAACAAAATAATTTTCCCTTATGAACACAAATAGTAAATATACAAAATTGGTATGGTTGAATATTTAGTTGGATAATAATGTATATTGCTGAACATACACATCTTGGTGTACAGTGGAGTACAAGCAGTTTTAATCATGATATTTGTTTTTCAATTTTTCAATCCACTGTTGACCAAAATTTCCTTAAATTATTTTAAACAGCATTGACATAATATAAATTAGCAGCATGGTATTTTGTGGGGGTATTAGTAAAATAAATAGTAAATAAATAGTTGTGCTTTCTTCACAGACTTTTATAGTCTCTTCCTTTTTCGAAAGATCCACCAGTGGCCGAGCGGTAAAGTCGCTGAACACTAGTAGTTCGCTCCGTGGTTCGAATTTCGCGAAAGGAATGGGCATTTTTGTGATTTTCCCCATGTGAAATGTGTGTACGAGACAGTTTCTCTTAGAAAATCCTCCACGAAGGCATCCCTCCTCTTAGGTAGATAGCCCTCGAGGCTTTTCCATAATCCCCCAAACCAAACCAAAAAACCTTTTTTGATAAGGTACTTTAGAAACAAGTATGTAATAGCGAACAATAAAATTACATTAATCAATAAATGTGAGATTTTCGTCTGTCACTGGAATAAAATCTACTTCAACTAAAACTAGGCCATCTAAATATAGAAGTATTAGTAAAATACTCATAGCACGCGACATTTTTGTGTAACACGAGTGCGGTTCATTTTGACAAAAGAGAGAAAATAAATATTCTAATTTTAACATATAATTCAAGTTATATCACTAATGTACTTTAGGCAAATATTTCTCCTGGCCAAATGATATTATTTAACACAAATGCTAGCAAGTGTTATAAGAAAATACATTACCATTGAGAAGCTCTAATTTAACAGGTTTTTAAGCTTCATTTAATATATTAAATAGTAAAATTAAGTTTTGACTTACATTTTCAAAACTTACCAGAATTCATTATGGGCATTACGTCTGCTAAGGCATTCAGGTAATATATAAAGTAGTCTAAAAATGAAAAATACTTTTTTAACATTTGCAGGTATTTCCGTTATAATAAGTGTCACTTCTCATAAATAGAAACCAGCACTTATGGCCTAACATGTAAGCTCTATTGTCTGATTTTATTTTTTTTTAAATCCTTCAATACTTCTTATTGTTCGTCACTCACAGCTTCTAAGTTTTCAAGCTAAGTTGGAATGTCGATAGTGAATTTTTTTTCAGATATTTTCTGAACTTTCTTGGTAATTTTGCGAGAGTTCTTAAATCAGTTATTGGCAACTACCGGTTTTATTATTTCCCAGTTATTCAATGTATAGTTATTCGCTGGAATTCTAGGCTGTTAGTTCATTTTCTTTTTCTATTAAGAGGCGTTACCTTATATGAAATGTTTTGTCCGAATTTGAGAGTTGGTGAAGAATCCTTCTTTCACTTTTACGTCTTTACGCTTTGGAATTTCAGTTCTGAGGTGTGAAAAATGTTTCCCATTCTTTTTCGTGTTTTTAATAAAGTTGTTCGTTAAGACTAATTATGCAACGATGGTAGCAGCACCTTGTGAGAAGTGCATGCGATGCAAAAATTCACCGTGGTATGTTCAAAATGATGGAAGGAAAACGTGCATTCTTTCCTTTCTGTCTAAGGTTTTCATCTCTAAAAATGTTTTTCTTCGTTATTTTGAAGAACATTGTTATGTGTTTGTGCCTTTAGCGAGAACGAGTTTCCCACTGCCTTACTTTTCAATAAAAAATGCCTTTTTCTCTTAGATTTGTTTTTTCCTTTTGACCAGTTCCTCAGAGGTGCATAAAAGTTTGTACATTTGTTCGCGAAAAGACAAATATATACAAATATAAGACTTGTTTCTGAATGCAGTTTAAATTTTGTTGACTGCTTCCATAGTATTGGGAGTTGAAATCCTGAAAAGGGGATATTTTTATTGTTGATATTCAGAAGTTTTTCTCTATTAAAACTACACTATAACTACGGTCGAATCATTGAAAAGCATGTTTCACTACGGAAACAAAATACAATTCTCAATTACATAGTGATGCTTGTTGTAAATTCAGATCATTATGTTGACAGCTTAATTTTCGTTAGCGATACTGCCTTTGTGAAAGGGGCTTTAACGATTTATTTATAAATGGAATATGGTGGAGAATTTTCATATTTTCTTTCTTCAACAGCACAAAAAATTTTTCTTGGAAGACTGTTTACATCTAAGTGTCAACACTCTTGTTAACTGGCGTTATTTTCTTCCCTCTCCACTTTTTTTGTTTGCATAGCAGAGATTTCAGCGTACTTGGATAACTGCTTGTCTTTTAATCTTATGACGTCTTTAAGAAAGAATACATAAATGAGATTCATCCAGTATCTAAAGTATGTGATTATTCTGCAGGAGGCTCTGTTGAGTTGTTGAGTTTTATACAGCAGCTACTTACAGTTCACTTAGAAAGACAGAACAATGCTTACAGAAGTTTTCATTAAATTTCATTTCGATTGATTAATCAAAGTAAAACTATTACATTTTAGTCGTCTTAACATTTTATCATTTTAGTATCTTAACATTTTAGTCGTCTTTACGAGGTCCTTTGATAGTTAAACTTGAACTGATTATTGGAAATTTTAATGCATTAATTTCAGTCTAATATCTGTCTTTTGCCATAGTTTCAAAGAATCATCATCTGAATTTCCAAGTCATAACAGATTGCTAAATGTGAAAATAAGCAACAGTGTCTTTTCCAACATTATCATCATTCTGCCTGCCATTATTAAATCTCGAATGAATGAATTAGTTTTTAAAAATATTCAATTTGACCTTAATCCAGGTATCAGTATTTTTCAAATATAAATTTTACATTTGAACTGCTACCTAGGAAGAATATTTCAAGAATATCTACTATTTCTTCTTATGTACGAAATAAAATTCATGCCAGTGTTTTAATGTCTGACTTTCATTTCCTGAGATAAATCAGCTAAATAATGTGTTTTGGTAGTATCTCCTTTAATGCTATGTCCAGAATCAAGACAGAATGATTAAATAATTCCTTGTTAGGTAATTTACTTTTTAAGAACAGATAAAACGTATAATTAAGAAGCTAAAGTACAGTAGAAGCATCAGTATTTATTGACCAAATCCGTTCCGATCATGAATTTCCCTCATTTCTGCTTGATGCACATAAATTGCATATATGAATGCATTTAAAAGCACCTGGTAAACGTAATGTCTTAGAACTGTCAAATTATATAAGTATACTTATATTTTTAATAGCAATTATACGTACAAGCATCCTAAACTGGAGAAGCAAGCAGAAATTCAGGAGTTGGGCGATAATCATGTCTCCCAATTCTGTGTTTTTATATGTAACATAATTATCATTAAGTTACATATTACTCATTATCATTTCTAGGAGGTAATTAATCAACAGAATAATTAATCACTCTCTTAGAAATAGTAATAAATCATTATTATTTCTAGGAGATAATAAAGAAAAAATTTATGTAAATTTTATCACTGTAGTTAACTTCCAATACCAAATATTTAGGAGATTTCGTGATGTTGTAAGAAACCTCTTGAAACCGTAACCTCTTGAACCAACCATAAAGAAAATTGAATTATGGGATGTATTTCGCAAAAATAACATCTAGCAAGGTAACTTCTACGTTTGCAAAATTCAAATAAAGTTTGTAATACCAATCTACTTGTGTTACATAGTCTTCTACATCATTTATGCTTTTACGTATTGTAACAAAATAAACAAATAACATAAGTTTTTGCATTTATCAATGAAAAATATTTTTGAGGAAGCATAAGAAAATAATTCCAAGCGCATAAGTTTTCCAACTTTCTAAAAGCTTTGTAATGCTAACTTTTCCTATCACATTAACCTTTGCGGTGAACGCACTTTTACAGAAAAATGAGCAGGTATGGTTATCTTAAAAATTGCTTTTATCAAACATTAAAATTCCAAAGAGAACAAATTTTCTTTCCTGCAGTACTAAATCAGAGCCATTTCGACCCCTTTTCCCCCAAGATATGGCAAGAAAAACGAATTAAGGAAGTTGAAAGAGTTCGTTTTTTGCTCTAAATAGATAAAGCGAATGAAAAAGATTTAGTATCCGTAATTGAATTTTAATGCCCTCATAAATATCCTCTGAGTCCACCACTTTTTTATGAAAGCGAATCTATAGCTTTGATTTTAGAAATGCATGGAATAAAGTAATTAAAATTATATTTCGACTGTCTATCACTCTTCAGAAAGGAAGGTTTTTTTAATCTTAAATTTTACGCGATGTCTTCTTCGAATCATTAATTAACAATAAAAAAAACTGCACTTTCTCGAGAAATGATTAAATTTTTAAGAAACCTTAAGCTCTAGATGTTAGCTGAGAAACTGAAGCAGCGTTTTAACTAACTGAATGCTCTTTCTCAATTAAATGCAGTTTTTATGCAATTTAATAACCGAATTAAAGCATGAACTTTTAGTCATTTTTTCCTCTATTGCATTTGCGAAAATACGTTTCAAGGTTAATTTTGAAATGAAGGTCTAATTGAAATTTAAAGATTATAATAAAAAAGTAATTATGTCTTCTGGAGCAAGAATTTGGAGATATCAGCCATACTTTCACTAGGAATCATAATAAACCAGCCTTGCTATTGCCTGGAATCGAAGCCGAGACCCTCGATTAGGTAGCTGATTATGCTAACCACTACATTACAAGAACATATGGACAACAAATATCAGAATGGAAGTAAAAACAAAACCTCAAAACTTTCCGATTTCATATTACGTTCAAAGGAGCGTTTCTTAATGTTTTGTGTGTTACTTTATTTATTAAATATCATGTTCTTCGCACTTAAATCACACAAAATTCGACTTCCAGGTGTTCAGCTGCCCATGTATGGGTGGAGGATTACGTTATTCAACATTTGATGGCTCTAGGTACCGTTGTTTTTTCAGAATGCGAGAAACATATATACATTCATGCTGATTCTTCATTATTTACTTTTTTTAAATATGATACATGGCGATAATATTTGGTGGCAACAATTTACTACAATTCGCTATACTATTATTTTACAGTTCGTATTAAAAATACGTTAATAATTTTATAGTTTTTAATAGCAAGAGTGTTTTCAGTTCGTAATTAAAATTATTTTGAGTTGTAGTTTTTGTTTTATTCTATTTTCTTGATTTAATTTCTTTCTTAAGATATTTAATTTTATTTATTTTCATCCGGAGTTTTTTAATTTTTTTTATTATCAGGGTGGTAGAAAGAGTAGTAAGAGCGAAATTGACGTAATGAGAATCATATTTAAACTAACTCCTAAAGAAATTAACAGTAAATTACTGAGTTTAGAAAGTAATCATCTTCAGATTTGTTTATAAATAGTTTCTTCACTGTCTTATTCTTTAAGTTAAGAACATAGTGTGTGATGTAAAAAGTTATTTTGCCAAAAGCACTGAGCTCTAAAATCTCTGTCAAGGATTTAACTATCAAGTATCTGCGTTAATTGAGGTTATATTAATTAAAATAAATTTTTTAATCTAAGATATTCGCTGAAAACAAATAAGTACAAAAATTATATTCAAAAACGTTGTACCATAATAAACGCACTGGAAATTAAGAAGCATTTTGATCATTATGATACTTTCAATCAAATGTGAATAAAAATGAAAACGTGGTTGTTAACAATGACAGATTTTAAGTCAAAATTTCCAAAGAGAAATTTTAAATAGATTTAATGTAATAATACAGACATGGCTTTTCTATACTTTTATTTTAAGTGATTCCTGAAATTTTGTTAATGTCCTAATTTATCTCGCATATGGGAGGCCCATGACCTTATTTTTAGTCACACGTGTTCAAGAATATTTTGGCATTTAACTTTTTTATTTTTTAGAGTTTATTTTTTTACGAATTGAGTTATGATTTATAGTTAAGGGTAAACTTACATTCAATATATTTAACTTACCGTTTGATTTAGAATCCGTTCTCGTTATCGCTTACAATTCCGGAGGTGATTAGAAAGAGTGATTACATCTTTTGATTTTAAGGCTTCTTTTTTACAATGCTTGAAAACCGCCAGAATTTCGCTTTTCATATACTAAAAGATCAATTTTCAATCTGTCGAACTATGTGAAGATCGAAATCTAGTGTAATCGTTAAATAAGGATACATGTGAAATATTCAGTTTTTTATTCTTTTTAAATCTATATAATACTTTGAAACTGTTCTTGTGTTATATATTTTCATTTCAAATGTGTATTGGTGAAAACTTTTAAGAATATCGAGTGAGTGGAAGGAGCTCAATTTATTTCAATATTTTAATCAATATCATTCGAATAAACCAACAGATAAACAAGATAACGAAGTTAAATGAAATCGGATATTAAAAAAGAAAATATTCGAATTCAATAAATTATTCAAAAAATTATGTATAAAATGATAAATGTTTACTACTCTACAAAACCTTTTATGAAAGGATTACAGCTCATATTGACATCAGAATAGAATACAACTTATGAACGATGAAACTTAAACTTATTGGCAAGCGGTATCATGGAATTTTTAGAAATAAACTTCGTGTTAAGTGTTTGCATTAATAATAAGACATTTATCACTCATACGATCTGGAAAATATTTCAGTTGTACGAACATACAAAATTTAATCTATATTCTGCGCGGTTTGGAAGGGCAGCTAGATATCAGACTTTTTATTCCACGTGCCAAACGATCATTGCTTTATTTTCCTAATAATTAGTAACAAACCTAAATACAAATAAACTGAACTGCATTTAAATTGCAATAAATATAATAACGGATAATTTTATGAGCCTTTAGTACATTATTTTAATTAGATGTTTCTACTGCTCATCTTCTACAAGGAGTTCAAGTAATGTAATCATTATCAACTTAACAATAAAATCTTTTATCAAAGGAATCTGTGTATTGGTAAAATTTTTCTAGTAAAAATATAATGTAACATCTCAAATTTAAACCAAGTTTCTCTTCCGTAACAGATGAAAGTACTTCTACAAACATCACTCGCTCTTCGAAATCATCTGTTTCAGAAGCTTTATTACAGAAATTAGTTTTAAGTTGTTAAGTATTCTAAGCTTCTAACATTTAAAACGTATTGTGGTTAATTTCTTCATTTTCATGTGTTCTTCCAAGAAGGAAATCATTGAAATGATAAAAGACTTGTATACTTAAAATAGACCTTTAAATATATTCTATTCTAAGTTTTAAGGGAACTGAAGTTTTCCAGCTGTGCATATTTAAAAAATTTTTATGCTTCTTTTACAATTAGGAACCACTCAACTGTCTGACTGAAAGCAAATCTAAAAATTCCTTTTTTTGTAAATCCTGTCCACAACTAGAAATATCTAGCTTATTATTTGCAAGAATAAATATTCTTCTTAACTTTTATAAGATGCTCCAAGTAGTCTGTAATAAATAAATTTATTTCTCAATGAGTTTCAATTATCTTCATTAACACATATTCTTCCCCCATTTACTCAACAATTTAATTTTGGATTTATTTCACATCTACATGCATAAAACTAATTCCATTCTGCTAAACATATGAAAGAATTATTCATAAATTATCTTATAACCTAACAATGTTTTATGCTAACAATTTTATTTTGAGATTCTAAATTCTAGAAAACATTTTCTCTGCTTAAAATTTTCCATACATTTATTATTTCAAAAACTGCTAGTGTAACTATAAACATAAATATATAAGATTTCTTTATAATACGAATGTTCTTATATAGTTTAGAAAAATAAGAAAAAGGCTATAAAAATTCTGAAAGCTTTCAAATTTTATATTACGCCCGAAATCTAAATTTTAAACTGTAAAAATACTTTTTTCTCCCTAACTACTCTAGCTTACATTTAAGGGTACCAAAGCCTCATATTACAGCATTTTAAGTCATCTGTAACGAACAATAAAATTTAAAATTATTCAGAAATTTTAATTATAGATCACTTTGACTTACAAATTGTTCTCAGAAGAGTTCCTATGAAGGGCGTTGTCATCTAACAAATATGTTTATCAAGAAATACCTTAAAACCTTAAAATACCTTAAAACAGACATCCTTTCAAGAAAAGACAAAATAAGGGCGCTTGGAATTTAGTCGTCTTGTCGCGCCTACTCGCAAAACCAATTTTGTCGATCTAAGAACACCTAAGCTCTTTTTCTTGGCATCATTTCTCATGAAGTTTTCTAGTCGCACTATACGTTTCTTAAGCGTAAAAACGACGAGAACAGAATTTGAAGGTTGCTGAAATTATTTTTTATCGATACATTTCTTTTGCTTCGGTCAACTATTTCCTCGGCATTCTGGAAAAAGCGAAATATGTCGGTAAAACATTTTTCTTTGATTTTTTTTCTTATTTTATAGACGCTTTTGACATCTCTATTCGTTCAAGTATGCTTAAAAAGAAAATATCTCTCTGCCAAATATAGAACCTTTCTATCTCTAAAACCTCTATATATCCAGAATTCAGTCAGCACATTCTCAGTGGAAATTCAAAGCTGATATCTCTATATTTCTCTCCTCTTTTACTGAAATTTAAGATTTCTTTGATTGAAACATTTCCTAACTTTATATAATTCAGACTTCTTTCTGTTGTCGTAGAAATGAAATCAAACATATCTGTCAAATGTTTTCTTTTCCTCACCGTTTTCATAATTATTGTTATTTTAAAACTTTATGAAGCTACAGTTGAAAATAAAACCTTCGAAGCTACAAATTAAGTAAAAAAGGAAGTAAAAAGTGATATAATGTTATTTTTAGACATCTCAGTATCGATTCTATACAGCTTATTTACATTTAAACATATTTTACTTAATATTAATTTCACGTGCTTATTCCCTTTCTCCAACCTGAAAAAGTCTTTCTAATTTAGTAAGAAAATTTTAACTTAAAGAAAAGTTAGTCAAATAATTTAAATACAAAATCTAAGTAAAATATATAAAAAATTCATTAAAGAAAATCGAGAAGAGTATATTATTGAAAATTTTCAGAAAATTTAGTTAAAGCAGTTAAAGATGTGTAAAAAAATTTCAAACCGATTATATTAATACATTTGTTTGGTGTGAATAAAGAAAGAATTAGTAACTTCGCATTAGAAATCTTTTGAAAGCTTGAAAATGGATTTAAAGTCTTCTGTGGAGAACGTGAATTGCGTCTGACTGTAAGAGATATATTTTTCCTCTTGAAGTATTTTGAACTTTTGTAATTTTAATTCTACTCACTGATACTACATAGTATCAGAATTTAATAATAAAATCTGTGATATTTTATATATTTTTCTTTACAGTTGTAACGACTTTAGGTGTTTTGAAGCAGGAGAAGTGAAAAATAAGCTAAACCTTCGCCGGAACTCGAACTTTGCACCTCTCGAATACGCAAAGCGTGTGCTACCGTTACATCACAAAAGCATGCAGGAGGAGGGAGAAAATGCTTTATAATACTCCCCCTTCTAAAGAGCGACTGGGGATTAGAGGATCCAATTGTCAAATCCTGGTGGTGAAGAATCATCATCCATCATTTTTTAGTTAGGGCGCCACTAAAGAGCGCTGGGTTATTTCGAAAAAGAAGTGCATGAAAAATGAGCAGTGCCCTAGCCAGGACTCGAACTTTGGATCTCTCAAATACGCGTCGAGTGTGCAACCCTTACACTACGAAGGCATGCGGAAAGGAGAGAAAAAATATCTAATACAGATTTTAAATGCTTCAGCATGAGTTTAATCTTTAAAATCCCTATTGTTCCACAGATCAAATGCAATATTTTGAAATGAAGGTTTAAACAATTGAAAACTTGCACGGAAATACAAAAGCTAGTTCTGGTGAAGTAATTTTAATTTGAAACAGTTTCGCATGCTTAGTGGCAAAATACAAGAGAAATTTAATAAGTTGTACTGCTACCATTTTTGAGTGTTGCAGTTATTAACTTAAGAATGATATTAATTCAGTGATTGAACTTTTTCTTGAAGCACGAGTTTTAAAATGGTCTTTAAATACTGTTCATACTCTATGTCAATGGAATGGTTTTCGCCCTGTCCAAATCCATATGGTATACAAGTGCTAGCATAGCATATAGTAGGGGTGGCCAAACTTCCTGTCGGTATGAGCAGCACTTAGGGTGAGATTCACTTAGGATTCTTTGGGTTCTTTTTAGTAACACTGTAGACTCTGTGTAGAAGATAAGGTATCGAATACTCGCTATGTCTCCTGAGAGTAAATACTGTAGAGGATCGTTTTAAATAACATTTTTATTTAAACTAAATTAAAACAGATGGACGCACTTGGTGCTCATAAATCACCACCACTTGTGGCTAACGTAAATTTAACAGAAAATAAGAATGTAACAAATCGGTAATAAATTAAGATATTCCTTGACTGGCTCCTTAGCTTAACGCTAAATAGGCTGGACACAGCCAAGCTGAGCCTAGAAATATCAGTGTAAGTGTAAACTGAAAGGTGTCTAACACCGACCAGCTAATTTCAAACACGCAGCATAAACTCGGAACTAAGTCCGCTACTACTCTTTTCGGACTCTTGAAACGAAACTTAAATACTGCTTATGAAATAGGGTTAGATTTGCATCTACCTCATGACAACGTTTACATTCCGATAGGAAACTGAAATCAGGAAGGAAAAGAAAGAAAACCTAAAATAAATGACAATGTCATGTTTTAACGTAGTTACTATAGTTGCTTATAAATATAAATGAGAATTTTTATTTATTATTATTCAGGAAAGTTTTTCTTATGATATACAGATTTGACATTATTGCAAGAAGAAACTTAATATTGCTTTTTCATACAGAAAACTCTTTTATTGAAATCGTGGTGAATCCAGTGAAGATGACCATGCTCCCCATGACGCCCCAAATTTCGATATTTACTATTAAAGATGAAGTAAATGGTGAGTAAATTCCTGCATAGAATTACCAAGGCATCATTATGAAAGATAAAGTTCCATCTGAAAAAAGTATGACTGCAGCATATTATTGCACAAAAATAAAAATCTGCTGACTGCTTCAGGATGAACGCTGATTCACATCTCTGTGTGGGAAGGTTGTAACATATTTGCTCAGGAAGTAGGAGAAATATGTTTTGCCATAAAGTCTATAGGTGGATCCACTAAACCTCACATCCTTTTGTAAGGTTTATGTTAATTTTTCTAACAGTTATTTTTTTAGTTAAAAGTTACTTTCCTATCTTCCTGAATTTCAGCTTATAACTTCCAGTCAGAACGTATTTTCAGAATCGCGTTTGAATGCAAGTTAACTGTGAACTGTGAAGTTCTTCTTTTTTTCTTTTTACCTTCGACGGAACAGCTGTCCCACTGGGTTAGGTGCTTTTCAGCCTGTTGGATCCCGTCGATGGAATTAAAAATAAATACATGAATAAACATAAATAAAGAGCTTAGTACTGTGTCCTCCGGGGATTGGCCACGAAACGAGGAACATTGAAGTAAGGACCAGACCATGGAAAGAAGGTGTATGGTGGGGACTGCTGAGACTAAGCGGAACACTTTTCACTATTACATGTTAGGCATACAGTTACATTAAGGATGTGCTATGTGAAGTTCTACTGACTTCCTTAGAAAGCCAGTGGTTCTTACTAGCGCGCATTCGCCTTTTTGGATATACTCTGTCTAAAGCTATTTCTACGATCGGCCGTACTTTAGGCCCTTGATAGCTTCGCTGTTAAATAGCGTTAAGGGGCCAACTCTGTTAGAATCTTGATAGCTTCGGCTATATCCTTTTACTTAGAATAGTTAAATTTTAGTTAAGTTTCCTGAGTTTAAACCCGAGTGGAGGCTTTATTGTAACTCCAAGAAAGGAGTCATCTGTTAAACTTTACTTGAAATAATAAAGGGTAATTTAACCCTTCTCACGTTTTGTTCTCTGTCTCACAAACTCAAGCGATTATTTGCTTATCAATTCAAGGTTCATCAATTTTAACTGTAAATTAAAAGTACACAGGTTAGAATCTTACACTTTCCAAATTTGAAAGACCCAAGTGTGGATAACATCTCTCCTCTTTGATAGAGACTTTTCCAGCGGTTATCTTAGCCATTGCGTCCCATAGTGGTCCCTACGGTCCCCCAGGAGTCCCTGGTATCATTCAAGAGGCCCATAGGAAATTAAACTTTATCTGTGGGCCCTGAACAATGTCAGGGGGTCCGCGCAAGATTTAGTATGAAATAATAAAATTGTTATCTATTTTTATTATTATTGAATTTAAATAAATAACAATAAATGATAACTTTTACGTCCTAAGTAAAATATAAAAATAGGTGGGTGTTTAAAATACAGTATTTTACTAAAGTACTGAGCGTTATGTAATACTTTGTGAATGAACATTGAAAAAACTTATTTCCACTGATCTGTCTCTTGTAGTAACAGTGGTGTGTTTAACTTGTTTTAATGTTATTACTAAAACTTAGTTATTGTTCATTTTACTTCGATAAGCTTCAATTTCTTTAAGCTTTCAATTTCGATCAATACACTAACAACAATATAACAACAAAATAATAACGAAATAACAATAAAAAAATGAGATAATCCTTCAAAAACGAAAATAAAAAAAAAAACCCGACACACGCCTACTATTTAATAGTTTCATATGGCGCCATCTATTTAAGTTAATAACAAGCATAACATATGCGAAACAGACGGCCGAAAACAGGTTTATATAGGAATGCAATAACGCTGGTACATGCACTAACTTTTCTACTATATAAAGCATAAACCGTAAAAGAGTTGTACATCGTACATCTAATCAATAATTTAGTTCTATGTGATGCTAATACAAAGTGTATAAACAAATTTTCCCAGTCTTACACAAAAAGAAGTTTTGTACAGTTGCATTTTTTTGTATTGTTATGCAGATAGTGTACTGTACTACTTTTGTTACGTAAGTATATTGGAATAAAATTTTTTGAAAAACTTATATATCACATTTTTCAATATAGTAATTCCTTAACGTTAGTTAACCTTAAAACTTTTTCTGTACAAGCAAAACTTGGGAAGAGGAGAATGCTGTCAGTTTCCAAATCGTTCGAAATTGCGAAATAGAGATGAAAATTTGCTTGCTTACTGTCAACACCTAACGGCTCTTACTGCAGGCCTGAACTCAAGATTTGATGACATTCTTCACTTGGTTATTCCGGACTGGGTGTTGAACCCTTTTGCGCGTGGACAAACTCAGATCCCAAACACAAACTAATACAGGAGTAGCTTACTAAAATATCCTCAAATGAGGAACTTTAACCAATGTTTGAACAAGGAATACCACAAATTCTATTTACAAAAAGAAATCCCAGTTTTATATCCTGCATTTTGGGTTATTGTACAGACGTTGTTAACTGCTTTCTCGTCTTCCTATTTGGTAGAACATGGATTCAATACCGTTATGAACCTTGACAGGAGAAACATACCACTTACAAGTTGCAGCTAAGAGCTGCAGTTTGGCCATACTATGTAATTCTAATCCGACTTTGGACTATATGTATAGTGTCTGATGTCGAAATGGACTTGCATGCTAAGAAAAGTATAAGTTACAAAAATTAAGTTATCAAAAATACGATATATACAAAGAGCTGCAGCTGCCAAACAGAACATTATTTTACAAACGAGGGTAAAAATACACAGGACGTTATATGTGCTTATTGAAAACACTACATATATTGAGTAACATTATAAGTAACAATACACAGAAAACGCACCGTCTCTGGGCACGTACCTACCTCCCAGAGACAGTTTTATTGCCCAGAAAATCATTTTTATTGAAGAACGCAAAACATCTTCAATACCTAGAAAATATATCTGGTGAACAGTATAATATGATAGCCAGACGTCTTTGGTAGTCCTATGCGTCAGACGCATAGTCACACAGCGTATAGAAAATATGAGTCTTATTGTGTTTCGATTATTATCACAGTATCCCTGGTTAATTTTAAAGACTGAGCGCACGCATACAGTGAGACTTCCCCAAGCCTGCCAATTGAAGTTTCCTCTTTGTCATGACTAATTTGTTCCCCCGATCTTTTCCTGACTGCATGTGATCGGTGCATGACAGAATGTGAGTACATATATCCCAGAATGTAGAACATCTCGTCAATGATTTGTAGCCCTTTTTTATACTTTATTATATATATATATTTGGCAATGATTACATACATGATTTATGTTTAGATCCTATAGGACATATATCAGAACAGCTTATATCAACAATATCCTATATCAACTTATATCAGAACCAGAGATGGTACTTTCAACATGCCGATTTTTCCACACTATTCTAAAATCTTACTTTATTTCCTTCTTTATGTGCATTTCACCTGTTTTTATCATGCAAGTATGATTTCTTGCAGTGCATAAACTCTCTTTTCCTCTACAGAATGTATTTATAGTAAGAACAGAAAAGTAAAAACCTGAAAAGAATGTCTACTAGCTAATAATGTCTACTATTCTAACATCCGATGTAGTTTGTTTCATGAATTGAACCTATTCCCAAGTACATCAAGTCCCCTTGGTCAGTCGCAGCTGTCATAACTAAATTTCTCTTTGCTGCTGACCATCAGTATCTCTTAAGTTCATGATGAAGCTTTCTAAGGAATCTCGTGCATTTTTCTTTTTCATTCGCTTATATTTGGAGTACTAGACTGAAACAGGCAAGAGCAGAGAAGATAAAACAGAATGCTCATTGACTTAGGAAGTAAACGTGCTTTACAGACTCCATCTCTACAAAAACATTTGCAACGAAACCAAGAACAGATGGGTAGCTTAGAAGGGATATAGAAATTGACGATGTCTTAGAAAAGCAAAACAAAGCTCATTGAGGAATGCGATATATTTCAACAATAAATATTATATAAATGAAATTTAATTAAAAAGCTTGAAAACATGCGTTAACTGATCTAGGTTTAGTAAAAGAAGCACTATAATTTCTCAGTAATCTGTGCGCTTATATAACTGAAACTTTCTAAGAATAAAGCTTTAAAACTATCCAAAAATTGCTTCCCGGATACTTTAAATTGATCATTAATTTCCATGCAAACAAAAGCTTTGTCCTTCACACTTTATTATTATCATTTTTAGGTCTTGGATCACATCAGAGCAACCCACCAGAGTAAGTGCTTCAACAAACTTTAACAAGAACTTTTTTCATTTAAAAGCTTTTCTTGAAACTGATTGGCTGATAATGACGTGGTATTGTGCGTCTCTTTTCCTGGAAATTAATTTGCACTCTCAACAATGGCCTTTCTTGGTCTTTTTCTCAGTTTATTCAACTTCTAAGACAAGCAAACTGTCGAGAAGTATTGACACTACTTTGCTCAAGGAAAAATCTTTTAATTTTGAAAAAGTAATAATTTGGAGTAAAAACAAATTTACTTCGATAAATTTCAGGCCTTTTTTACGTGAATGTTTTACGTAAAGTATTGCAAATGAATTCTTTTAAATATAATATCATTTATCAACTACAGGCTTATTTTTTCCCACTTTCATTAAAATATTTATTTTATTTTATTTTGGATTCTTAGGGATAATAAAGTAGGAAATGCTTAAAGAAGTGCTTCTTACAAATTTATAATTATTGATTCCTAAGAAGTATGAAACAATTTCAGAGGCGGAAAAAATTATAAAAATAGAGCATTGATTGCATGATTATATATCGTGAGATGATATGCGTATCTTCATATCGACAATTTAAAACTTCTTTTTGTTAATTATAAAAGTTGTTTAATTACAATACATAATGCATACGACATTAATAATATTTTACGTTAATTTACTTAGTAAAGTAATTCCTTTGAATTTTTTCTCACTGTTAACCATTTTTAACTATGAGTTGCCTATAAATATTAAGAAACTAAAATCATTCCTCTTATAATTTTTATAATTTTTCCTGGGATAACCGTTAGCACACAAAACAAATTACATTTTAAAAACTCGTTTGAGATTCCGTATGACCGTACAATTTATTTTCTGGGATTTTTCGTTCTCAAACTCCTGATGTCTTCCACACGAATATAAATGGTAAATGATAACTCGTCACGTTGTCGAAAGAGAGTTTGAGTTAGTTTTCTCTTGGCTGCCTTTAAATGAGAAAATTAAGGAATTAAAGTCATTCCTATTATGTTGTAACATACCTAGCCTATCACATTTAAGAGCTCTATGTTCGATTTTGAGCAAGGTAGAGTCCTCTTCCGAAAGATTTCCTTTTTCAAACTATGAGTGCTCTTCGGAATATTACTGTAATTTTCAATCTCAAAATTTCTCTTTTCATATAAAAGAGATTTTAATACCTCACTTCCTGATTAATATTATTATTTTTCTAAATTATGAACGTTAAGTTTTATATCTACCTTATGAATTGGAAATAGTATTCAAAAACTTCATTCATTGCCTTTAGTTTTTCAATCTGCAGCCGTATGTCTTTAGTTTTATGAACAACAACTCCGTCATTTTGGAACTGAGAGTGGTATCTCAGGTAAGAAATCATATGTTGTGAAGTCTGAATGATGTGGGGAACTAACGAATTCTTGTTTTCATCAGGATTCTGGAAATTATAAGAGATCTGTGGACAAAACTATTGGCACGTAATAGCATTCTCTAGTTGTCAATCTCAATTTGGGATTCAAAGTGATGTCAAAAACGCCTCAAAAATGACTTTGTATTTGCTTCAATTTTTACGAAGTTTCAAATGTGGAGAATTTTTCTGCATCTCTGTCACTGTACCCACTAACTCTGCACTCGATAAAGAAACAACATTTTTCATTCCCTGTTACGGTTTCGCTAAGTGCATCCGTGCGTCTATAAGACCGCCTGTCATTTCTATTCATACAGTCAACTGATTTTCCTTCGCACATGCATAAGATAATAGGTTGACAGTCTCTGCGTTTTTTGAAATCCTGAAGTAATATTTCGTGACACGTGATCTCGGATATCCTTGAAACAACTCTTATTTTTTTTAATAATTTTTTCCGCTATCTCGCACAATCCCAACTACTTGCAAAATTTATTCATCATCTTCGGTGGAACTGCATCAGTTCTGCTTAAAATGTTTGAGTGAAGCAGATAATTTTATGGACCTTTTCTCAAAAACTGATTATTTTACTGTTTTTCAGAAATGATCACATTTGACGAAACTGCTCCTCATTGCAGGGCAATTGTTTTGTAGCTCAGTCGAAAAATCACAGTGAGTCTGCTCATGTATACCTTCAATACCTCCAATCCCGGAATTTTTTAATCCTTCCAAGGCTGAAAAAAGCGAAAGTGAATAGATGCTAACAGTATTTCAAAAAATAGACAAGAACAATAGAATCTTAAAATTACGAGTCATAAAAGTTAGCATCGAAAGAAGGGTTAAAATATCGTTTTATTCACTCAAAGAAATAATGACAGTCAGCCCCTTCTCGGGCTTACAGGAAAGCCCAAATGGGCTAAAGCCAACTCAAGATAAGAAAATAAGAAACTTATCTAATGCTAAACTAAACTCACTTATCCAAAGCTATACACAATTGCCTAACGTAGTTGGCCCTTGATCAAATTAACCAGCGAATATCAGTAGGCACGTGTAATACGTCCAAGCGTAGTGAACTTAACAAGGAAGTGGCCTGACCGCAAACACGCCCCATTAAGGAGCTCTTCTGCTGTGAATAAGCGAAACTTCCTTTATGTACTCTTTTTACTTTTTACCTCAATTACATGCAACGCGATACTAAAAACTCATTCTGGTAGGGAGTTGTAAATGGGAAACAAGAATTTAAAGGAAATGGTTTTAAATTTAAAAATAACTGTTAGAAAATTAAACTAACCCTTACAAGATAACTTAATTATTAGCAATTAAGAATTATTAGCAATTACTAATTGGAACCGTGAAATCACTCAGTTATCTATATCTATGCAGAAGAGTATCAATTTGTTTGTTTGTACCTGTATGTGCGTGTAAGTCATAGATATCTACGGTTTGATTTCGATCTTGATAAATTTTGCACACTTAACCTTCAAAACTAAGGAAAAGTCACTGTCTATATAAGATTTCGAAAACACACCTCAAAGAATCCACAATGAAGGCTTTTATTTTTGAACATTGCGTTCAAGACACTTCCTACATAAGATTTCGAAAATACACCTCAAAGAATCCACATTTATTTTATTTTAGAATATTGCGTTCAAGATACTTTCTTACATACGCGTCACCCATCTTAGGTTCACGTCGCCGCTGTTTGCCGTTGTCAGTGGAATTCATATATGCTAAGTAAGGAATTTATAATTCTTTACAAAATATAAATATTAATAATTCTACACAGTTTCAGTTTTGAAATCACATCACCATCCTAGGTACACATCGAAGTCGTTGCTCTATCAGTTCTTAGTAAAACTGTTAGATGCTGCAGTGTTCGTTTACTCTTTAGAACAGAGTGGAATTTACCAAAATAGTGCAGAAACTTTAAAGTAGTACTTAAGTGCGCTCTCTATCAATTTTTGCGAATATTTTGAAAATGATCAAGAAATCGGCCAAAGTGAACAGAAATTTTCTGTAGGCTCATTTCGAAAAGGACATAACGGATAAAAATGCTAATAACACTTCTCACTGAAACCGTTACATGGTGCACATTTTATTCAAGCATGGTAAGTTTTGCACAATTAATATTGAACCACTGCGGCATGAGGGCATTCTAAATATATGGAGAGTCGAAAGTCTTCTCTTGCGGTTTGGTGATAGGGAAGAGGACTGGAAGACCCTCCCCTGGAGTGACATTCCTCAAAATTAGGGTAGAAGTAGAAGTCCAACCTTCTTGAGGCTCTAGAAACCATTCTTCCATGACATACATAGACAAGATAACAACAACATTAGTTTAATTCTGTAAAATATTTAGATTTTAACAAAAATCAAGCTTTTTCTCTCATTTAAAATATTTTTTTTAAAACCCCTCAACTCAAAACATAAAAGTCTTTAAAAACTGGTTGCTCGAATGAGCGCTACTGATTGCAATGCATCGGAGTACGTAATACGTGGTGTTTAAAATAATTGAAATACTCATAATGATGTAAATATTTATGAAATTGCTAAAGACGTTAAAAAAGAATTTAAAAGTTACATCGATTAGATGTAATTTAAATTACGCAACTTGAACATCATACTACAAAATATAAATAGGTGAAAATTATGAAAAATTATATACATTGTATTAGATATCCAACATAATATTTCGAAAAGATAAGTAGCATAGTATGCTGTTTTAATTTGAAAGATAAAGGTTTTAAGTTTTGTGTAATGGCAGCACCTGCAAGGCCGCAGTGATCATTTACACCTCGATAGAATAGCCTAATGTAACGAAATGTAACAAAAACGAAAAAGAGAAATATTAAGCTGTAGGCGTTTCAAACATAAAAAATTAGAGAAAAAAGCACACGTCTTAACACGTGTATTTTCATATTCTGTTACTTTATATTCAAAGGCTGTAATTTAGCATCTATTCTAGCTGTATTGATATTTCAAGTTTGAAATATGAAAATATTTATTCATATAATTAAAGTGAAAACAGGAATAATTTTATATGTCTTTTTATGAAAATTATCGTTACGTTTCTTGCGAAAATTATTATTAATAGAAGTTATTAATCTGCATTAATTTTCATATTTCCTGTTAGTTGTATAAAACGCTAGCTTTTTGAAAGGCTTTCGAAACTTAAAATCTAAGAATCCTACTGGCTGATGTCAACTAAAATACTGTAACTACTATTCTGATATAAAAGCATTTATAATAGTATGTTAAAATCATTTCTACTTCTTAAATGTTTACCATTCAGAAAAGTTCATGAAGTTTTTCATAATCATTGTGTGCTTTTATAAAATTTAATTCAGATGTGATAACTATCTTCTGAAGTGTAATGCATACAACAAAAACAATGCATTTACTTAATACCTGGAGTTTCTCAGCAACTGCATTACTAAGAATGTATTTCTTAAACCATGTATTTCGCAATTAATTCGAATATTTAAGGCTGTTTTAAACTGATCTGAAATCAGAAAGCTAATAGCACGCTACTAAACCTCCATTAATGTACTGGCAAAATCTGTCATTTAATTCCGAATATTCCCATTGGCTGTTCTGTTAATTAGAGTCGAAAACTATAGCCTAACATTCTACTAATGTTAGTAATACTAATACTGTTTGATTTGTATCATTAACCTGATAGAACCTAATACACTTTAACTCGTTGATACAAATGATATTTTGCAACATTCATCACGCTGTCTTGCTGGATTATGAAGGAGTGCATACATAACTCTTCCATAATTATTTACAAGGAGCAAATCGAAGAATTTTAGAATATTAACAATGCTACCAGATTTCTCTTATAAAGTAATTTATTCCTCCTCATTTCCTTTTTTCCGTATATTATGTTTAATGACGATGAAAATTACTTAGAAAAAAATATTAGTATTAGCAATAAAGCAACTGAAAAAATAATGAAATCAGTCCAGTTAAATACCATTTTTTTTTCTTTCGATTTTCCTCCTAATGGCTCATTTCCTAAAAGTTTATCATTTGTAAACGCATTTTCATTCATAATTCTTGTAATAAGAGAAATTGTGAAAATAATGGGGAGATGTTATGAGAAATTGAGAATAAAAATTTTCTCATTTTCTTTAAATATGTTTCAAATAGCCTCTAAAAATACCAGTTACCAGTTTTCAATGCAGTACCTAACAATATCTCTCGTCTGTAGCTTGGATGTTATAAAATATCAAGATCATCATTGAAAGAAAATAATGTAAAACAAAGAAATTACATGGCATTGTTGCATAAGAAGTATTAGAAAAACCAAACAAGTATTCTATATCGATATACCTAATGTATGTATCACGTTAAAAACAAGTTTTATTGCTTACGATTAATAGTCCATAGAGTTAGAACAACTATTGCTTCAAGATGCAAATTATTCTAAATATTTATTAGATATATTATGATTAAATTTTAAATTATATCAGATAATTTTCAAAAATTAAAATTTGAATTAATGATATATCCGTCTATTGACTTTAAATCGCTCAGCTTGATAAGCAATGTGCTTTTTGAAAAATAAATTAGATACTTTCTGTCCCATCTAATGGCAATGTTCCGAGCCCTAGCATTTGCCAAGCATTCAGTTGCTTTATTGAATTAAATTAAAGATATTGTGTGTCTTGCAATATTAATACCTGCCACTATTTTAAAATGGCAGATACCTTGCTAGGGTAAAGCAAGGATCTCAAAAATTGAGAAGTCTTTACTACAGAACTTTCTAGCATTAAAATATGTTGGTATTAAGTAATTTTTACACTTGATTTGCAATGAATGAAAATTTCGCAATAAACTGTAAAGGAATTACTACGATGGGAAGTGATTGTTACACCATATAGATAATATTGTTACGAATTTGGTATTTAAAAAGCTAATGTTAGTTCAATTATAAATTAAATGGTTTTATTTCTCGCGCAGTGCAGCGCGTGACGAATATTAAAAGAAAGCTAAGCCGGAAAAATTAAAAATACAAGAGCGCGTGCGTTAAATAAATAAATATCTCTTTTTGATTTCGAGAAAGTGCTGGAAAATTCTAGCGCGTGATTTTAAAATCTTATAAAAGGAGTAAAACATCTCAGTTTGTAGTAGTTGCTTAGTTTGTTGTTGTTTAGAAAACTGCCGTTGTTGATTATAGCGAATTCGCGGATTAGCCTTCTTTAGCTGTTTTGAATTACGTTCTATTGTACATTTAAGTAGTTAAAAGATAACTACTGTGAGATATTGTGATACTGCATGATAATTTGAGAAAATTTAAGCATTTTTGTTGTGATAATAATAAATTTTTGTTCATTTTTCATCGGACTTGTGCATTCATTTCATAACGAACCCGTACGCACGCAACAATTTTTGGTGTCAGAAGTGGGATTTGAATGCCAATAACAAGAGCGATGGAAGAACAATTCAGGCAAATGATGACTGCATTTGCTGCTTTCCAAGAAAAGATGGAAGGGGCCGTCAACTCCGTTAAGGAAGAAATGAAATTGGGCCAGGAATCCGTTAAGGAAGAAATGAAATTGGGCCAGGAATCCGTTAAGGAAGATATGAAATTGGGCCAAGATTCCGTTAAAGGAGAGATGAGATCCGTTAAAAAGGAAATGGAAGCCGTTCACGAAAAGTTGGAAGATGGTCAAGTAACTTTTAAAGAAGACATAAAAGCTGTACAAGAAAAGATTGAAGCAGGTCAAGTCGAAATGAAAAGAGAAATAACCTGCGTAATAGAAAGTAAATTTGAGGCTATGGAAGACAGAATAGGAGCTGTCGAAAATAAAGTCGGGCAAATTGAAGAAAAGGTTTCTTCTGTCAAAGATGAAATAGAAGATAGATTGTCGGCTGTGGAGCAACGAGTCGAAGGAAGAGTTTCGGCCTTCCAACAACAAATTGAAGAAAGAGTTTCTGCCGTCGAACAACAAATTGATGATAGGGTTTCTGCTGCCGTCGCCAAAGAAGTTGACAGCCTAAAGAAGTGCATAGCGACGGTAGGAAACAATTCTGAAGGTTTCAAATTTTTATCGATGCCTGCTCGTTCCGTTCTGAAACTATCTACATATGATGGGAAGACCTCCTGGCAGGTGTATAGGACACAATTTTCTATCGTTGCGGATGCGAATGGATGGGATTCCCAAGCTAAGGCCTGTCATCTCGCCGCTTCTCTGAGAGCAGACGCAGCGGATATCCTGCAGACGCTTCCCGAAAATCAAAGGCTAGATTTCGAAGCTCTATCCGGAGCTTTGGAGCTGCGCTTCGGCGAGAAATGTTTAAAAGACTACAGCAGGCTCCAATTAAAATCTCGTCAACAGAAGCTCACCGAAACGCTTCAGGAGCTCGCCACGGATGTTGAAAGGCTGTCACATCACGCCTTTTCGGAGTGCCCGACAGAACAAGGGAAATCCTGTCCCTGCAATATTTCATCGATGGCATCCGGGACCCTGAAATACAGAAAGCACTGCGAATGGCGGATGTTAAAGATCTGAAAAGCGCTTTAGTGTATGCCATGAAATTTGAGGCAGCCCAGCAAGCCACCCGTCGAGACCGCCATCCAGTCAGAGCTGCTCAAGTCCAGGAGCCAGGGGATCAAGTCACTGCTCGTCTAGACGATTTAACTAGACAACTGAACGCCTTGAGACGGAATATTGGTGACAAGAAACCGACCGTAAAGTGCTGGAACTGCGGTGCTGAAGGACACATAAGACGGAATTGCAGAGCACCCCAGGGTACGGAATATAAAGCAGATTATTTTACCAGACAAGTCAGTGCCTTGAGACGGAACAGAAGTGAAAAGAAACTAATTCTAAAGTGCTGGAACTGCGGAGTGGAAGGCCACATACGAAGAAACTGTAGAACACCTCAAGGTACGGAAAATAAGACCATTTCCCAGCAACGACGCAGTAAACAAATTAATGACCATATCAAGGAACGGAGGTTGCCAGATAATGAAAAACCCTGTTTTAAAGCGCTTAAGATCTCTATAGTGAGTGGCAACAATAACGGACTGTCCATCAATGGGAATATCGATGGAGTTCCTTGCAATATGATCATTGACACAGGAGCTAATGTTACCATCATTAGGAAAGATTTAGCTGAACAGTTTAAAGATAAACTTATTTGGACGCCATCCTGTGTTACCCTTCAGACTGCGTCTGGTGACAAGATCGACATAACTGTGAAGTTAAACGTAAACATCACGTTTGGAAGTGCCGCCTACCATCACACGGCATATGTGGCGGATATCACAGATCCATGCATACTCGGATTGGACTTTTTAAGGAAATACAATTTTTCCTTAGACTTCAAAAACAACAAACTGCTTTCAGCATCTGGTGGCATGATTATAAATCCTCAGAAGAGATCCTCACCTGGAAATACCGACGCCTTGTCCGAAAGACCCAGCTCGGGAAGCCGCCGAAATCATGCTAGGGTCGAAACGAAACGCAAGACTACCAGCTATTCTCCATCCCAGAAGCTCTTCGGTCGAGACCATCGTCTGCCTTGTGACCGCCTGTTTGGTCGCCCTACGGCTGCGCCTTCATCGCCTAAGGAACACATCCAAGATGTCCAGGCCCGGTTTGAGGGGATGCACCGTTCTGTACGAAAGCGAGTCAACTTGGCGACGGAGAAAGTGAAGACCAGATACGACACGCGAGCTACTAGACATAGATCCAACAAAGGAGACAAGGTGTGGTTGTGGAACCCGATTCAACGAAAAGTCCTGAGTCCTAAATTACAGTCACCTTCGGATGGTCCATATACAGTGCTGAACACGAATGACGTCGTGGCTCGGACCTGTGAGTCTTCGAACTCTTACGACAGGTTAGCTTATTACTATGGCCATAGTACGTAATGTAAATAATTGTAAATAGTAGCATACCATCGTCCTTTTTGTTTTTAAATGTGTATTTGATTTGATTTGTATTTAGTATTTGATTTGCATTTAGTATTTGATTTGTATTTAGTATTTGTTTTGTATTTAGTATTTGATAGCATTTGATTTGTTTAAGTTAGTTATTGCATTTATTGTTTATATTGTTTGATATTGTAATGTAATGTTTATGCCTCAGTTGCATTTATGCCACAGTTGTAAGTTTAGCTTCCTGTCCAGGGACTGTACTGCCCGGGACGTGCAGTCCTTGGGAAGGGGGCAGTGTTACGAATTTGGTATTTAAAAAGCTAATGTTAGTTCAATTATAAATTAAATGGTTTTATTTCTCGCGCAGTGCAGCGCGTGACGAATATTAAAAGAAAGCTAAGCCGGAAAAATTAAAAATACAAGAGCGCGTGCGTTAAATAAATAAATATCTCTTTTTGATTTCGAGAAAGTGCTGGAAAATTCTAGCGCGTGATTTTAAAATCTTATAAAAGGAGTAAAACATCTCAGTTTGTAGTAGTTGCTTAGTTTGTTGTTGTTTAGAAAACTGCCGTTGTTGATTATAGCGAATTCGCGGATTAGCCTTCTTTAGCTGTTTTGAATTACGTTCTATTGTACATTTAAGTAGTTAAAAGATAACTACTGTGAGATATTGTGATACTGCATGATAATTTGAGAAAATTTAAGCATTTTTGTTGTGATAATAATAAATTTTTGTTCATTTTTCATCGGACTTGTGCATTCATTTCATAACGAACCCGTACGCACGCAACAATATTAAAAAATTATGTCTAATAATACTATAAGGTATTTCTCCCGCCTTCTTAGTATGCCATCGTGGTGTAGTGATCAGCACACTCGGCACGTATTCCAGAGTTCCGAGGTTCAAATATCGGCGAAGGCATTCTGACTTTTCATCTCTCCTGCTTCGAAATAACCTAATGTCTCTACAATACTTCTGAAAAAAGGATTATTATTATTATGAACATTAGCTTATTCGTAGTTTTAAAAATGTTACCGATACTTTTCCCAATAAAAGTCAAAAATAGATATATTGTGAAGCTTGGATTACAATAATATCGATTACTTGACAGAGTAACCTAACTCTAAATATTTTTAAATTGGTCTGGACTGACATCAAGTAATTTTTATAGAAGCCCATGGAAGGAAAATGTGAGCGTGGAGAGATAAAAGTTCCAAATCCTTTTGGTCACTCTAACTAATAAGTCAGCTCTTGAAATCTTTAGTTAGTTTTATTCACAGGCTATACAGTTATAACTGTTCGGAATGAAAACAGAAATGAATGTGAAGAAAAGGAAAATAGATTATTGTATGGAGTATATAATCTTTACTAAAGGGTTCGTGAACAACTTGGCGACAAAACCTGTATAAATGATATTAAATATCAAAGCAGAAAAAATTAATTAAATATATTTTAGAATCCACTGTACTTTTCTCGTAATATACCTTCTTGCTAAAAACGGGTTCAACAGCCGTCGAATAGTGAAGTAGCTGAATACTGGTACTTTGAATTAGGTTCGATTGCAGGGAAGAACGGGCTGCCTTCATAGAAGATTATGTGGTTTTCCCATGTGTAACTAAGATACAAGTCAGTTTTCCAATCATCCACGAAGATATCATTCGCCTTAGGCGTATAGCCCTCACGTGCCTTTCTGCATTCAAAGAAACCAACGTTTTCCTCGATAAGCCAAAATTCAACTAGTTCTGATAATCTCTAGAGATGCGGTTTGTATTCGCATCTGCATCTTGATCTTTAGGATCAATGTGCTGGTACCACGATTATAGCAATATTTTTCATAATTTAAAACTTTAATGCAATGAATGCCAATAGAAAAATGGAGTTGTTTTTTTAAATGAAGTTCTGGTTGCCCAGAAGGGCTATTAGTCTCAAAACGGCATTTTGTGATGTTTCACTATAAATAGCGAGTCACTTTTTAAATTGTTGCCACCAAACAATATCGTCCTGTATAGTATTTAAAGAAATACAATAATGAATAATCTGCATGAATGTATGTATATTTCTCGTATTGTGAAAAAACAACAGTAACTCGAGCCATCGAATTTTGAACAACGTAATCCTTCTCCCGAACATAGGCAACTGGACTCACGAATTATGAATTTCGAATTTGTCTTATTATCTATTTCATATTTTATAAAGAATTTATGAGTTTTTGATTAAGAAACTCGACGATTTCAAAGCGAGCAATGGCAACACTGTACGGAGAAAATATTTTAATCTCTAGGGCGCGAGACTATCGATCGGAAATTCTAACGGTATGCTGTTTTTAAATAATTCCTTATATTGCTGTCGAATTGAATTTTGTGTGGTTTAAGTGCAAAGAATGTGATATTTAATAAATAAATGTAACATGAAATTTAATAAAGGTTAAAAAAAGGCCTTCCTTTGCGAGTTATTTAAAATCTGAATGCTTTCAGAATTTTTTTTCGGGGGGGGGGGAAATTAAATACATGTGGTCTTGTTGAACTGTGTTTATCCTGAAAAAAATTGAATGGCATTTTAAAACAATGCAGAGTATATATGAAATAATTATCCACGTAACAACAATTATGAAAATTTAAAGAACTGAAAAGCTTTCCCTTAGCTATTATTTATTTAAGCCACGCAAAAATTAAGGGTAATTACAACTGTGTTTTACGAGTGAACCATATTATTTCTTGAAACCCTTAAATGATGCAGAAGCTTTTTGAAAGCATTTAAACAGAAGATGATTTTTTTCCTTGTTAATTTTAACGAAACTGCAGTTGCTGTAACAAGTAAAATGAAGTAAATATCCCAGTTCTTCATCTGAAATAACACTCTTATGCTTAATCTTTGTTAAAGTTAAGTTTTGAAGCTTTATATGCATAAAAGATTGCTTCGGCTCTCCTTTCATCTTAAATCACATTTGAATGATTCAAGAATTTTTCAAGAAGTGGATGATTCTCGCTTATTTTTCTTCATTAAATGAATCATAAATCATTCAGTATTTCAACGTTTCCTTTATCGATTGAGAAAGTGTTGAAAATGAAATCCCAGATTCCGGGGATTTCCCCTAGGGAATTAGATACAATCTAATTTCAGTAACACTAGTAAGCTTTATAAAGCTTTCGTGCACTCTCAGGAAATTCAGTTAAAAGCTAAAAGCCATAATAAAGCTTACAAAGCAGAAGTTCAGTTTTTCAAATTTCGCCTACCTAGATTTAATTAAATCAACGACAAAATTAAAATACTCAAATGATTTAAAAGGAAGCTTACTTCTACTTAAGAAGTTTGCTTTACTTCCTAAGTCAAGTAAAATTAAGCTTGTCTTTAGTTTTTGTGTATTTTCAAATTTCTAGTTGTTTTCAATATTTATGGGTTTTAATTAATATAAATAATACAAATGTATAATGCAATTACAATGCCTAATTTTTGAAAACTGATAAACTAAATGTTTACGAAAATATAACTAAAGAAAAAATAATTTCTTTCCTTGCATTGCACTAAATATAACTGGCTTGCAGGGGGGGAAACCAATAAAACGAATATCTTTATGAGCTCTAGTCCAAGTTAGTCCAGATATCTGTACTTTTACTGAGCTCTTTGGATAACAATGCATTTCAAAGATACGTGTTTTCTGTTTATCAGTTTTAACAGGTTTGAAGACACAGCCATTATTCCTCCACACTACAACCATGTGAGTATCCTATAATTTCTCAAGGATTTAATAACTGATAAATTCCCTTACAACTTATTATCGATGCTTCTGTTTGATTTGTTTAACATTTTACATATTTAATTTGATTAATGAATTTAATCCTAAGTGGTGTATGAGCTTTAAAGCATGAAAAATCTTCACTTAGATATTGAGTCTCAAACTAGAAGCCCAAACAATCTACAACCTTGGATTTGACCGTGCTGAAAATTCAAATATAAGAGAAAATTTCCTCAACATACAAGGAGTCTTCAAGCATTCGAAAAATTGGTTCTAGTCTTGTAAATATTGTACAGTAAAATAAGATTGTAAGGATTTATTTATTTTTATCTAACCAGTTATGTTACTTACCTTTGCTGTCTTTCTCGCTTTCCGTTTTCCTGCCAGAACCAAATTTTCAGTTCAAGCTTATTCAGATGAGGCAGAGAGAGTTCGTGTTAAAGGAAGGTTTTAGATTATTTTTTAATAACAGCGGGTTCTGCATGCTAAAGCCACGTTACTAGTACTAGCTGAATCTCTTCGATAGCTGTCTATCTTTCGGGATGTGTTATTCTTGTTGTTAGGCTTCTCAAGCCGTTATTAGGTTTCAACCAACCTGCGCCTTATTCATTCTGTGTAACCTTTGGCGAACATACGACTGAACTTAGTTTAATCAGAATTAATTTCTTTTGAATTACGTCTTAAATGCTGGCTTTTTTCCTAAGCACGAACTACCTTCTGTTAAATTACTGAGTTTTAATATAAGGATCTTTTACACACTTCTTACATTCTGTGCCTTTTCTAAACAGATAATTTCGTAATTTTACTGTATCCATTGCCAGAGGCACAAAAATGTTACCAACTGCTTCTAGCGCCCCTGAGAAGGCAGGCTTCTAATTTGGTATAAATGCATCGGCAATTTTCCGTTGGATGAGTCAGGGAATAATACTTTTGCAGATTTGAACTACTGAAGACTGCCCTCATTAAATCACCCTCCATTGTGAACAGCAAAAGGCCTGACAAAGAGATAATATAGGTCATTTTGCCCAGGTTAATGCCGTAAATACAAGATTTATTCGAACTGATAACATAGGAGAGTTTATTTGAACTTGCCATAAAATTCCAGAACACGCGCAAGGCAGAGAAGATACATATGGCAAGAGGCCAAATGGGCAAAGTTTAAGCCTGAACCTCAGCGAAAGCCACAGTTTGGCTAGAATTAACATTTTGATAATAATAAAAAAATTCAACCGCGAATAGTGGCCGCCAAATGGAAGAACAAAGGAGAAAACTGGGAAAAGCAATACGAAAAATTTTAACTAGGCAGGGGTTCTAAAAAGGAGAAAGTACCCCTGAGGAAATAAAATCCCTAAAACATTCAATTAAAAACAGTGATTGAAAACTTTGGCATTGCCAGTAGTGAACGTATTGCTAAATATTCAATGCAGATGCACTGATAGATACTATGTCCAATATAGTTTTCTATCGGAAACCTTTCTCCGCAAATACTGTAGAAGGTATAGATTATTCAACGTAACGGGAACAAAAGTAACTGCCGCCCAAGGTATGCATAAGTAAAATAGCACGTGCAGGTTAAAAATGAGCAACAAGAGTAATCCTCGTCGTGAAAAATCTCCATCCGCAATATTAGGTATGGATTTCTTAAAAGCGGAAGGCGCCAAATTCAGTTTTCAAAAATCTTTTTTACAGTTGGATATGAAGAAACTGGAAAGCAGAAGGACGTAGACATCGGTAATCGATCTGAGACATTTAGGTGACGATTTTGACGAGCGACCATCCCACACTCAGATTGTGAGCCATAGCATTGATACCAGCAACGTGGAAAGCCCTATCGTTACGACAAAATAAAGGAACAACTAATAGATTATATTCAGGAAATGCTAAAAAATAAAGTTATTAGACCAATAAGTAACTCTTACGCTAGCCCGGTGGTTCTGTGAAGGAAGAAAAATAACCTGATTTTAAAGCTTGGCGTTTCGCAGTTGACTAGCGAAAACTTAACAGTGTGACTAATCTTGTCTATCCCATAATTAAAGATATTATTCGTAAGATCAAATCGATGCAGTTTGTGACTACTTTTAGGTTCAACATCTGGCTATTTCCAAATTGGCGCAAAGCCAGAAGACGTCTCAAAAACCGCATTTATTGCAAAGTCTGACGTTTATACCTTTCCAGGAATGCCATTCGGCTTATGCGGAGCGCCCGCGACTTTTCAAGACCAGTCCCAGGGAAATGTACATTTATTTATCTATACCATATAACAATTGCTGTTGAAACTATTTACGAACACATTAAAGACTTGCGCAAATATTTTCACTCCTAAACGAAGAAGGACTAAACGTAAATACCTCCAATTGCAAAATGGAAGCTATAGATTTTTTTTATTTAGGATATGAAATATCGAATAAAAATATTGAGACTGGAAACTCTAAAATAATAGCTATCAAAAGTTACCCGGCACCTAATTCTGCAAAGAAGTTATCGTCATTCTTAGATATATGTTCATATTATAGGAGGTCTTCCATTAAAGACTTCGCTAAAATAGCTCAGCCCTTGTTATAACTAAAAAGAACAGAAGTCCGATTCACTGCTCAGCCAAGACCAATACTGCTTTCGAACAATTTAAACAAGCATTAATTCAAGCAACGGTATTAAAGTTTCCTGAAACCGATGAACATTTGGAGATCGCTGCGGATACCTCCGATTACGTAGTGTATGCCGTTCTAACTCAGAAAGATCAATCGATTTCATACTTAAGTAAAATCCTCAACCCTTTGCAAAGGAATTATACCGCCACCGAGAAAGAATACTCGCAGTTCTTTTAGTACTGCAAAAATTTACAGTATACTTTGACAAAGCTCACGTTACAGTTTATTCCGATCATGCGGCTATGGTTTGTTTGTATTCAGGAAAGAATTTATCGACAAGCTTGATTAAATGGCCGAGACTGATTAAAAATTAGTCAAATAAAATTAATAACGAGTTAAATAAAATTCATTCTAACTTTGATAAGTCTAACTTGAAAGAATCACAAAACAATCGATTAATCTAAAAATCGAATTATTGAGGAAAGCTGATAATCATTCTGAATTTTGCATTTCAACATTCAGTTCGATTGGAAGTTCAGTAATCTAAGTTTTACTATATCTGAAATTTCTTTTGCTTTTTGACGTATTTGATACTGTTTACGCTGTGGACTTTAGGGAGAAAGGCATTGCAAAAGCAAATTTTATTGATTTCTTTTACAAAGTCAAAATCTTGATTTCTCTCCATCTTATACACATTTGATTATCTGTGACATTTCTTATTTCTAGATTGAAAATGAATTACAGACACTTATTTTCTAATGCTAAATTTGCTCTTTTTGTTTCAACTAAAACTTGAATTGATACTAAAATTAATAAGTTCACAGCTTTTAAAAACTGATTAAGGACAAATTAATGCGCAACAACTTAAAAATATTAATTTAAACTTCACCTAATAATATCTAATAAGTCTTATATCTAAATTCAACGAACCGCAATCAGAGTACATGTAAAAATAATTTGGAAATAAATGCTTTTATTTAGTAAAAACATCCGATTGTTATTGTCAAAATTGTTCAAGTGGTTAACAACTATGTTTATTATGGTTGATAATATTAAAACTAGAAACAAATGTACATTTTCTGATCTAGCTAACCACAAAGAGGCACATAAATATTTCTAAATCTTAATTATAATGCAGCTCAAATTAATGTTTCGGTTTTGTGAGATTCGTGGGTTTTTTTCCATTATATTGTATTCTTTCTTATTTCTATTGCTGAAGCTTTCGTATTTTATACCTATTTTTTTTTCTTACTTTCCTAGAGGTATTTTGTAGGATTTTAATCCTAGGTTTTCATATCTTTTCACGTCACAAAAATACAAGCTTCAAGAAAGTAAAGCTAATTTTACATAGTAAACACAGTGTACGATATGAAAGATAGTGTTCTAATTTTCCCAATAATAAAATAAATACATGTGCTTTAAATTTATTCATAAATGAAAAACAAATATTTACAAAAAGCAATTTTTTCATATAAATTACTAGTAAGTCAAAAATAATTATTCGTGTAATCAAATTATTTTCCTCGTGTAACTAATAGTAGAATATTTTTCTGAAATTTAAATGCAAGCTTTAGTTCATTTCAAAAGAAAAATTATTTTCTTGCTCAGGTTAAATGTATACAGAGCTCTTTAAATAGATAACACAACTAAATACATTTTGAGTGACTAGTCATAATCATACGGTTAAGAAATCAATCAAATATGCAGGATTTTCCAATTAAAACACTTTTTGATTAAATATGTATGGAATTTACATTGTATGTTGTCTTCGACGAAAAATAGTTGAGTTGTTCGTTACCTTACACAAGATATTATTAAATAAATAATACTCTAATACGAAATATTCACGATTGGAATATTCTCAAAATTCATTTAGATAACTTTTTTTCCGAGGTGAAGGAACAGAAAAAAGTAACATTCTCTGGGTATGTCTTCTCTGACATACAGCTCACCTTTCAGTAACTGAAAATTTAATTTTTTTTAACACCATTTATAATTCTAGCTATTGAATGGAAAATTTAGTTGTCAATGTATCAGGTAATTTTAACCGTATAAGGACAGTTTTTTAGTTAACTCAGCCATGACAAATATATTTCTTTATTATGGTTTTCTAAATTTTTCAGTGTAAAACTTTATATTAAGCACTTTTAATTAAAAGGTATCACATTATTACTGTAGGTTAACAGCTTACTTTAATTTCTTCATTTCTAATATTAGAACGATAGGTATTCAACTGACCACAAAGAGATATTTGCTCAAGAAAACGTTTTCATCATGTGAAATATTTTGCATATGTTTGGCGAAGAAAAAGACATTCAGTTGACTAAACATTTTCTCAAATTTACGTTTTCTAGATTGAAGCTGCAGTTTATCATTTACGATATACTTTTAATATGAAAATGAATACCTTTGAAAGGATGCAAAGTTGAAATGTTTCAAATACAGTGATAATTGTAATGATTGTATTTTATATCAACTTTTTGCTACCTCAAACATTCGAAATTCCTCAATTAGTAATTAATTATTTCCTTGAGATTCCCTTTCAAACCTTTTCCAGAATCTAGAGATTAAAAACAATGTTTAATTACGAATGACTTTTTTAAATGGAAAAAAGGTAAAAATATTACGCATTCTGAAAAAAACAAATATCGAGTTGCTTTATCGAGTTTTTACATTTATTTCTTATTTAATCATTTAATTGCATTTGTAACTAACTGCATATACTAAATACCGTATTTACTTGAGTATTTCACTACTGTTTTTACAAATTTATCTTTAGAAACTCAAAAAAAAAGGAAAATATAACACGATATATATGTTTCTGAGGGAAGGAGTAAAAGGAAAACAATTCTCAATTGCAACACACATAAAAACAAATGAGCTAATATTATTGCATCATGCGCATAATAGACTCATATTAGTACATTAGTTCTGTGTAATTAAGTTCTTTAAAGTGCCTGTCCTTCAACGACCTTAACTGCAGTTAATACTTTTAAATCTGTTATAATTGCAGTTAATACTTTTAAATCTGTTATAACTGCAGTTAATACTTTTAAATCTGTTATTTTTATTTGACCGAATACCTTCTTGTCCATTTATATCCTGTAGCTCCTGCTATAAAACAGATATTTCTATATCATATGCTTTAAATGTTAAGGAGAAACGTATGCGAGAAGAGAAATATGCGAGTAAACATAATAAATGTTTAATATGCATTAATAGGCAAATAGCCTCTTGACTCATTAACTAAACGGCACCTTTGTTTTGATATAAGAATTCTAGAAGTGGACAATTTTTTTTATTTCTCTAATTCTGATTCTATGCAAAATGATTCGTTTTACAGCACTTCCATATTCTATAATTAGATGATCATAGATCAACCTGTGATTTCAAATCCTATATAATGTATTTTAGTGATGGAATTTTGTTGATAAAAAAGTAAGACAGAGATACATCTAACTTGTTGTATGTATCAGAGTCATACAAAAAGTAATCTTGTGGTTAGTATAAATTTTTCTAGTGACAAAAAATAATAACATTTACAGATATTTAATTTAAAAACTGCTGGTTCTGAGAAATTTCTTGCGATCTTTCAACACTGTGTTTTCTATACAACTCTTTATAATAAAAGGTAGATTATATCACCTTTAATAATTGTACCTTATAATAAAATACTTTCGTCTTTTTAAAGGATTTTTAATCACTTTTGGTTCATTTCACACTAGTGAGCCTGAAGAAATATCATATTTTAGAACCGGCCAAAAAATACATCTTTATATTTATCATTCATCATTCATCTACTTTAGAAGTGAATGATGCAGAATTGTAAGGGCCCACCAGCGGCCGAGCGGTAACACTGGTAACTGAACACTGGTAGTTCGGTTCGAGGTTAGAATCCCGCAAACGGGCTGGCTGCATGGGTGTTTTCGTGGTTTTCCCCATACGTAACGTGTATACGAGCCAGTTTCCCTTAGTCCTCCACGAAGGCATCCCTCCCTTAAGGCAGATAGCCCTCGAGTGCTTTGCCGTAATCTAATAAACCAAGCCAAACCAATACAGAATTGTGTCTTCATCCAAAATTGCTTCGTTTGTTTTATTTTATCTCTGGAAAATTCATTTAGAACTTTTGTTATCTGTAAAATAGTGCGTCATGTGAATGCGAGTCAGTTTCCTTTCCTTCTTCACAAAGTGTACCTACCCTTAGTTGGATAATCCTCGTACCACTAAGCAAACGAACTCATCATATAAAGGTAACAAACACCGTAATTAAAGACGATGCGATGTGTTTGTAGTGCATTATTTTACTTCTCCTTTACTGAATGCAATTAAGGAAGTTATAATTTGTTTTATGAATTTCACAAACAGCGACTAAACCACATTTAACATTCAATTTCAGATTAATTTCCTTATATCCTATTTTCAAACTTATTTTATTTTAACTCATTTTCCTTTCATACTATTATATTTATTTCAAGTTCAGTCTAGAAATTCACATTCATTAACAAAATAATCTGCAACTTAAGGAATATTCTGAATTTATTAACGGATAATAGATAATTTCCGATAGATTCCAGAAAGGAAATTAGTTATTTATATAAACATTTGGTTAAAAGACAAAAGATATTTTGAGTTTGTTCGAAAGAGTTAGTCTTCAGAAAACAAATGGAGAAGATGATAATAAAGTGTTAAATATATATCTTCGTAATATATTGCCGTATATTGTTTTTCGTTATGAAATGGAACAATGTGGCTAAACTTTCCAGTTGCACGAATAAAGTTTCCGAAAATAATTATCTCATTTTGGAATACAATAGTTACAAACATATGCCACTGTGAAAGACCAAAATCTGTAGAATGCGGATATTCATCGATGAATGTCAACATTCACATGGTCGCTTGGTGTATGTCCGAAATATTTGGTGAATATCGTTTTGTCTCACTTACACCGGCTAATGTTGACATTCACTATGCGCTGATGGTGAATGTTGAATAAAAATATTTTTGTTACCTTTATAATCAGACTTTATTTTTAAAACGTAGTATGATATATGTCAAAATATGCGAAAGCTTAATTAACAGCACATGTAAATAAACTGTTGAACTTAAAAACGAACAGTACATTCTAAATGAGAAAAATAACACCAATGAAAAAGTTACTTATGGTGACTGATGTTATACAATCTTATTTACTAAAAAACTTAAACTGTTATGACAGTTTTAATTGCACAAGTGTCCATTTCTTTTACAACAGCCTTTAGTCGTAGAGCCCTTCTTTCTTCTCACTTCTCGTTTCAACCTTCACCAGAGCATGTATGTGCTTGTGAGCATACATCAGTGATGGTCCGAATGTATAAGAATATAACCAAATATTCGGTCTTTCACTGGCGTATTTGGTATGTATTGACTCTCCCCAGAGAAAGACGACATTTTCCAAATTCGATCTTATACGCTAACATGTTGCTTTTATACGTAATGCAGTTCTTTCATTTTCAGGTTAAATGTTCTTCTTTCACCTTTAAATACACTTTAATGTGTTGCATATACAACAAATAGTAACCTATATTATCCTTCTTCATTCTTTTTTATCCACTGTAAATCCTGAGATTTTTTCATGCTGTACTTAAACTTATTGGTCAAAATATTATGATCCTCAAGAAGACTTTATTTAAAAATGTTTAAAAACAATTAGACGATGTCCTTCTGTTGTGAGGCCTATGTAAATATAGAAAGGTCATTCAATGTGGAGTCAATAGGATCAAGGACAAAAGCTGAGTAATTAAAGAAATTTTGACTGTGTTAGCAACTGCATTTCATTTAAAACTTAGGAAGAATTTTTCATTATTTTAATAAGAAAAAATATATACTCTTTTGTGAAATTTTTAAATATTCTACATTGTTTATTTCTTTCACATGGAAAAGTATTCTCACTTTAAAATTCCAAATGAAATAAATTAACTAATTCCTTTTATGAAACGTTATCGTATTATAACGTGTTTCTCCCTCCTTCCTAGCATGTCTTCGTGGTGTGGTGGTCTGCACGCTGGGCGCGTATTCCAGAAGTCCGCGGTTCGATTTCCGGCGAAGGCGTTGCTCATTTTCATCTCGCCTGCTTCCAAAATACCTAATGTCTCTATAGTATAATTACTGACTGTTCATTTAAACATCCAACAAAATCAGTGACGTGTCTCAGTGGACTAGAAGAACTATGCTAGCCCCTTGACATTTTATACATTGACATTTTCAAGTATATTTTACCTTACATTCAAAAGCATTACAAAAACATCATTTTACCTCTTTTGAAATCGAGTGTTAGTTCTATGAGAGGAAGACTAGCTGGCTTTCACCTGTAGCCCTGACTGTTTTAGATATGCTCTTAACTACTGGCGGTAGATCTTAATAAATTTTAATTTTATCGTCACAATTACAAATTAAATAAATTTACCGTTTATTCCTATAGTTTAGTTAAACTTCATGAAAGCGTTCTCGTCTACGAGAAAATTCGAAACTCCAAAATAAAATATATTGATGCAGTAACTCCAGGTTCAAAGTATTTATAGGAAAGCGGTATGAAAAGTTAATCCTCACACAAGAAAAGCATATACTAGCAAACTCTGATGTCGTTTAATAACAACTTCTCAGCTGTCAGTATAATACTGTATACTGTCAGTATAATACTGTATACTGTCAGTATAATACTGTATAATACTGTCAGTATAATACTGACAATTCACCAGTTCTCAGTGTTACATTCCTAGGGTTTCAATCGTTTGTTTGCCGTGTATTTTGAGTAACCGGAAAAATGCCCATAGGAAAAATGCTCACAGAATAATGCTCACAGGTATAAAAGCTCACAGAAAAAAAGCCCACATGGAAATATGCCCACATAGAAAAAAGCTCACATGGAAAAATGCTCACTTAGAAAAATGCTCACACGGAAAAATGCTCACATGAAATATGTTCATATGGACAAATGCTCACATTAACCTTTTCAGGGGCGGTAAATAAAAGCATGAAGAAATTGCAGTAAAATTTTTCATGTGCTGTAATATGTTTATACCACTGCCCTGTACAATATTTTTTCCTGTAATTGCCAATAATTAATTTTTTCTTTTTTACTATATTTTTACGTACTTTTGATGTGTATCTATATAAATTGATGTTTGAATGTAGTTATTTAAACTTAGAGCCAAAAAAGTTGTAAAATTTCTGTAGAAATTGAAAATTTTAGAAATAAAATTAACATTTTTAGGAACTTTTTTTCCTGTGATGATGCTTATCAGTTGAACATTATAAAGCAGCCTTCGAAAAATCTCCTAAAACCACAAATTGTAGCGAAGGCTTTCATAACCCACTAAATTCATCGTGTAAGAAACTATCATGAAATCGATGCTAAAATTAACTATTTTACGTAATTTAAATAAAATAATTATTTCTATTTGCTTATTCTTCTAAATGTTTATATTATAAAATGTGTAACCTATATTTATTATTATTTTATTTTTTTTAACAATTAAAATTGTAATAATTTTTCATTGTAAATTTTCTTTCATTTTTACTTCCTTCCTCCTCTCCTTTTCTTATTTAAAAACGGCCCATCTGTTAATATTATATAGCAACTGAATCTTCACTTAAGTTATACAGTTTTTTAAATATATACCATATATTTTTTGGTAATTTAATTAATATTTTATTAGAAAATTAGAGTAGGTGTACGGTTTTTAAATCTATTAATTATTGATTCATCAATGTAAGAATATTTCTACATGAATTATTTATCAGTGGGCTTATTTCCATGTGAACATATTTCTATGTTCACATAGAAGCCGAGCGTGCTGACCACTACACTGCGAAGGCATGCTAAGAAGGAGGGAGAAATACCTTAGAAACTTAGGCACTATTATGTGTACATTTTAATACTCAGGTTTTTCAAATTTTACAGAAATTTTCTGTTAAATTCTTAAACACGAAAAACAGTTTCGAATATTTTGCATAATCTATTAGACTCAGTGATGACTAAATTCTAAACATCGAGTTTAGCCAATGAGTAAAATTTATCTCATTACATTTCATGTTCTTTTGACAACAAAGAAATTGAAAAATCAGGAACTTAAAAAATAAAACCTATTAGTTATATTTTTTAATCAAATTATCCAGGTAAAGTGTTATATACGTCTTTGAATGCTTGACTTTTACACAGCGAAAGGAAAAACTGTGGGAAATGCATCTAACAGTCACGAAATTCAACATGTTATGCTTCTGAGACACTTAAAATAAGATTTCTTAAAGATTAAGAAACTGATATTTATTATTAATGGGAAGCTTAAATTTACGAAATACCTAACCAAAATTTCTTAAAAAATCTTTGTTTTTTCTCTCCAGTTTAAATTTTCTAGTTAGAGGAGGAAAACTTACCTCCGCTCATTTCTCAATTCCTCTCAGCATTCATTCTCACCTCCGCTCGAACTCTCCGAAAAACTAGTAATTTGATTTCAGAAAACACCTTTTATCCCCTTTTTATTTTCCCGATCGCGCTTAAAGTTGGAAAAACTTTCAGCTCCTAAATACATGAGGCCAACAAATAAAAAAAAGTTGTGTCTTCTGCTACATCTCAATGGGGTAAAAGAAAAGAACAACAGTAAAAGAGCGAAAGTGACATCTTCAAATACTCCGCTTCAAAGAAGCAATTTTAATTTGAGTTTTAATATAAGGATCTTTTACACACTTCTTACATTCTGTGCCTTTTCTAAACAGATAATTTCGTAATTTTACTGTATCCATTGCCAGAAGCACAAAAATGTTACCAACTGCTTCTAGCGCCCCTGAGAAGGCAGGCTTCTAATTTGGTATAAATGCATCGGCAATTTTCCGTTGGATGAGTCAGGGAATAATACTTTTGCAGATTTGAACTACTGAAGACTGCCCTCATTAAATCACCCTCCATTGTGAACAGCAAAAGGCCTGACAAAGAGATAATATAGGTCATTTTGCCCAGGTTAATGCCGTAAATACAAGATTTATTCGAACTGATAACATAGGAGAGTTTATTTGAACTTGCCATAAAATTCCAGAACACGCGCAAGGCAGAGAAGATACATATGGCAAGAGGCCAAATGGGCAAAGTTTAAGCCTGAACCTCAGCGAAAGCCACAGTTTGGCTAGAATTAACATTTTGATAATAATAAAAAAATTCAACCGCGAATAGTGGCCGCCAAATGGAAGAACAAAGGAGAAAACTGGGAAAAGCAATACGAAAAATTTTAACTAGGCAGGGGTTCTAAAAAGGAGAAAGTACCCCTGAGGAAATAAAATCCCTAAAACATTCAATTAAAAACAGTGATTGAAAACTTTGGCATTGCCAGTAGTGAACGTATTGCTAAATATTCAATGCAGATGCACTGATAGATACTATGTCCAATATAGTTTTCTATCGGAAACCTTTCTCCGCAAATACTGTAGAAGGTATAGATTATTCAACGTAACGGGAACAAAAGGAACTGCCGCCCAAGGTATGCATAAGTAAAATAGCACGTGCAGGTTAAAAATGAGCAACAAGAGTAATCCTCGTCGTAATCCTCGTCGTGAAAAATCTCCATCCGCAATATTAGGTATGGATTTCTTAAAAGCGGAAGGCGCCAAATTCAGTTTTCAAAAATCTTTTTTACAGTTGGATATGAAGAAACTGGAAAGCAGAAGGACGTAGACATCGGTAATCGATCTGAGACATTTAGGTGACGATTTTGACGAGCGACCATCCCACACTCAGATTGTGAGCCATAGCATTGATACCAGCAACGTGGAAAGCCCTATCGTTACGACAAAATAAAGGAACAACTAATAGATTATATTCAGGAAATGCTAAAAAATAAAGTTATTAGACCAATAAGTAACTCTTACGCTAGCCCGGTGGTTCTGTGAAGGAAGAAAAATAACCTGATTTTAAAGCTTGGCGTTTCGCAGTTGACTAGCGAAAACTTAACAGTGTGACTAATCTTGTCTATCCCATAATTAAAGATATTATTCGTAAGATCAAATCGATGCAGTTTGTGACTACTTTTAGGTTCAACATCTGGCTATTTCCAAATTGGCGCAAAGCCAGAAGACGTCTCAAAAACCGCATTTATTGCAAAGTCTGACGTTTATACCTTTCCAGGAATGCCATTCGGCTTATGCGGAGCGCCCGCGACTTTTCAAGACCAGTCCCAGGGAAATGTACATTTATTTATCTATACCATATAACAATTGCTGTTGAAACTATTTACGAACACATTAAAGACTTGCGCAAATATTTTCACTCCTAAACGAAGAAGGACTAAACGTAAATACCTCCAATTGCAAAATGGAAGCTATAGATTTTTTTTATTTAGGATATGAAATATCGAATAAAAATATTGAGACTGGAAACTCTAAAATAATAGCTATCAAAAGTTACCCGGCACCTAATTCTGCAAAGAAGTTATCGTCATTCTTAGATATATGTTCATATTATAGGAGGTCTTCCATTAAAGACTTCGCTAAAATAGCTCAGCCCTTGTTATAACTAAAAAGAACAGAAGTCCGATTCACTGCTCAGCCAAGACCAATACTGCTTTCGAACAATTTAAACAAGCATTAATTCAAGCAACGGTATTAAAGTTTCCTGAAACTGATGAACATTTGGAGATCGCTGCGGATACCTCCGATTACGTAGTGTATGCCGTTCTAACTCAGAAAGATCAATCGATTTCATACTTAAGTAAAATCCTCAACCCTTTGCAAAGGAATTATACCGCCACCGAGAAAGAATACTCGCAGTTCTTTTAGTACTGCAAAAATTTACAGTATACTTTGACAAAGCTCACGTTACAGTTTATTCCGATCATGCGGCTATGGTTTGTTTGTATTCAGGAAAGAATTTATCGACAAGCTTGATTAAATGGCCGAGACTGATTAAAAATTAGTCAAATAAAATTAATAACGAGTTAAATAAAATTCATTCTAACTTTGATAAGTCTAACTTGAAAGAATCACAAAACAATCGATTAATCTAAAAATCGAATTATTGAGGAAAGCTGATAATCATTCTGAATTTTGCATTTCAACATTCAGTTCGATTGGAAGTTCAGTAATCTAAGTTTTACTATATCTGAAATTTCTTTTGCTTTTTGACGTATTTGATACTGTTTACGCTGTGGACTTTAGGGAGAAAGGCATTGCAAAAGCAAATTTTATTGATTTCTTTTACAAAGTCAAAATCTTGATTTCTCTCCATCTTATACACATTTGATTATCTGTGACATTTCTTATTTCTAGATTGAAAATGAATTACAGACACTTATTTTCTAATGCTAAATTTGCTCTTTTTGTTTCAACTAAAACTTGAATTGATACTAAAATTAATAAGTTCACAGCTTTTAAAAACTGATTAAGGACAAATTAATGCGCAACAACTTAAAAATATTAATTTAAACTTCACCTAATAATATCTAATAAGTCTTATATCTAAATTCAACGAACCGCAATCAGAGTACATGTAAAAATAATTTGGAAATAAATGCTTTTATTTAGTAAAAACATCCGATTGTTATTGTCAAAATTGTTCAAGTGGTTAACAACTATGTTTATTATGGTTGATAATATTAAAACTAGAAACAAATGTACATTTTCTGATCTAGCTAACCACAAAGAGGCACATAAATATTTCTAAATCTTAATTATAATGCAGCTCAAATTAATGTTTCGGTTTTGTGAGATTCGTGGGTTTTTTTCCATTATATTGTATTCTTTCTTATTTCTATTGCTGAAGCTTTCGTATTTTATACCTATTTTTTTTTTCTTACTTTCCTAGAGGTATTTTGTAGGATTTTAATCCTAGGTTTTCATATCTTTTCACGTCACAAAAATACAAGCTTCAAGAAAGTAAAGCTAATTTTACATAGTAAACACAGTGTACGATATGAAAGATAGTGTTCTAATTTTCCCAATAATAAAATAAATACATGTGCTTTAAATTTATTCATAAATGAAAAACAAATATTTACAAAAAGCAATTTTTTCATATAAATTACTAGTAAGTCAAAAATAATTATTCGTGTAATCAAATTATTTTCCTCGTGTAACTAATAGTAGAATATTTTTCTGAAATTTAAATGCAAGCTTTAGTTCATTTCAAAAGAAAAATTATTTTCTTGCTCAGGTTAAATGTATACAGAGCTCTTTAAATAGATAACACAACTAAATACATTTTGAGTGACTAGTCATAATCATACGGTTAAGAAATCAATCAAATATGCAGGATTTTCCAATTAAAACACTTTTTGATTAAATATGTATGGAATTTACATTGTATGTTGTCTTCGACGAAAAATAGTTGAGTTGTTCGTTACCTTACACAAGATATTATTAAATAAATAATACTCTAATACGAAATATTCACGATTGGAATATTCTCAAAATTCATTTAGATAACTTTTTTTCCGAGGTGAAGGAACAGAAAAAAGTAACATTCTCTGGGTATGTCTTCTCTGACATACAGCTCACCTTTCAGTAACTGAAAATTTAATTTTTTTTAACACCATTTATAATTCTAGCTATTGAATGGAAAATTTAGTTGTCAATGTATCAGGTAATTTTAACCGTATAAGGACAGTTTTTTAGTTAACTCAGCCATGACAAATATATTTCTTTATTATGGTTTTCTAAATTTTTCAGTGTAAAACTTTATATTAAGCACTTTTAATTAAAAGGTATCACATTATTACTGTAGGTTAACAGCTTACTTTAATTTCTTCATTTCTAATATTAGAACGATAGGTATTCAACTGACCACAAAGAGATATTTGCTCAAGAAAACGTTTTCATCATGTGAAATATTTTGCATATGTTTGGCGAAGAAAAAGACATTCAGTTGACTAAACATTTTCTCAAATTTACGTTTTCTAGATTGAAGCTGCAGTTTATCATTTACGATATACTTTTAATATGAAAATGAATACCTTTGAAAGGATGCAAAGTTGAAATGTTTCAAATACAGTGATAATTGTAATGATTGTATTTTATATCAACTTTTTGCTACCTCAAACATTCGAAATTCCTCAATTAGTAATTAATTATTTCCTTGAGATTCCCTTTCAAACCTTTTCCAGAATCTAGAGATTAAAAACAATGTTTAATTACGAATGACTTTTTTAAATGGAAAAAAGGTAAAAATATTACGCATTCTGAAAAAAACAAATATCGAGTTGCTTTATCGAGTTTTTACATTTATTTCTTATTTAATCATTTAATTGCATTTGTAACTAACTGCATATACTAAATACCGTATTTACTTGAGTATTTCACTACTGTTTTTACAAATTTATCTTTAGAAACTCAAAAAAAAAGGAAAATATAACACGATATATATGTTTCTGAGGGAAGGAGTAAAAGGAAAACAATTCTCAATTGCAACACACATAAAAACAAATGAGCTAATATTATTGCATCATGCGCATAATAGACTCATATTAGTACATTAGTTCTGTGTAATTAAGTTCTTTAAAGTGCCTGTCCTTCAACGACCTTAACTGCAGTTAATACTTTTAAATCTGTTATAATTGCAGTTAATACTTTTAAATCTGTTATAACTGCAGTTAATACTTTTAAATCTGTTATTTTTATTTGACCGAATACCTTCTTGTCCATTTATATCCTGTAGCTCCTGCTATAAAACAGATATTTCTATATCATATGCTTTAAATGTTAAGGAGAAACGTATGCGAGAAGAGAAATATGCGAGTAAACATAATAAATGTTTAATATGCATTAATAGGCAAATAGCCTCTTGACTCATTAACTAAACGGCACCTTTGTTTTGATATAAGAATTCTAGAAGTGGACAATTTTTTTTATTTCTCTAATTCTGATTCTATGCAAAATGATTCGTTTTACAGCACTTCCATATTCTATAATTAGATGATCATAGATCAACCTGTGATTTCAAATCCTATATAATGTATTTTAGTGATGGAATTTTGTTGATAAAAAAGTAAGACAGAGATACATCTAACTTGTTGTATGTATCAGAGTCATACAAAAAGTAATCTTGTGGTTAGTATAAATTTTTCTAGTGACAAAAAATAATAACATTTACAGATATTTAATTTAAAAACTGCTGGTTCTGAGAAATTTCTTGCGATCTTTCAACACTGTGTTTTCTATACAACTCTTTATAATAAAAGGTAGATTATATCACCTTTAATAATTGTACCTTATAATAAAATACTTTCGTCTTTTTAAAGGATTTTTAATCACTTTTGGTTCATTTCACACTAGTGAGCCTGAAGAAATATCATATTTTAGAACCGGCCAAAAAATACATCTTTATATTTATCATTCATCATTCATCTACTTTAGAAGTGAATGATGCAGAATTGTAAGGGCCCACCAGCGGCCGAGCGGTAACACTGGTAACTGAACACTGGTAGTTCGGTTCGAGGTTAGAATCCCGCAAACGGGCTGGCTGCATGGGTGTTTTCGTGGTTTTCCCCATACGTAACGTGTATACGAGCCAGTTTCCCTTAGTCCTCCACGAAGGCATCCCTCCCTTAAGGCAGATAGCCCTCGAGTGCTTTGCCGTAATCTAATAAACCAAGCCAAACCAATACAGAATTGTGTCTTCATCCAAAATTGCTTCGTTTGTTTTATTTTATCTCTGGAAAATTCATTTAGAACTTTTGTTATCTGTAAAATAGTGCGTCATGTGAATGCGAGTCAGTTTCCTTTCCTTCTTCACAAAGTGTACCTACCCTTAGTTGGATAATCCTCGTACCACTAAGCAAACGAACTCATCATATAAAGGTAACAAACACCGTAATTAAAGACGATGCGATGTGTTTGTAGTGCATTATTTTACTTCTCCTTTACTGAATGCAATTAAGGAAGTTATAATTTGTTTTATGAATTTCACAAACAGCGACTAAACCACATTTAACATTCAATTTCAGATTAATTTCCTTATATCCTATTTTCAAACTTATTTTATTTTAACTCATTTTCCTTTCATACTATTATATTTATTTCAAGTTCAGTCTAGAAATTCACATTCATTAACAAAATAATCTGCAACTTAAGGAATATTCTGAATTTATTAACGGATAATAGATAATTTCCGATAGATTCCAGAAAGGAAATTAGTTATTTATATAAACATTTGGTTAAAAGACAAAAGATATTTTGAGTTTGTTCGAAAGAGTTAGTCTTCAGAAAACAAATGGAGAAGATGATAATAAAGTGTTAAATATATATCTTCGTAATATATTGCCGTATATTGTTTTTCGTTATGAAATGGAACAATGTGGCTAAACTTTCCAGTTGCACGAATAAAGTTTCCGAAAATAATTATCTCATTTTGGAATACAATAGTTACAAACATATGCCACTGTGAAAGACCAAAATCTGTAGAATGCGGATATTCATCGATGAATGTCAACATTCACATGGTCGCTTGGTGTATGTCCGAAATATTTGGTGAATATCGTTTTGTCTCACTTACACCGGCTAATGTTGACATTCACTATGCGCTGATGGTGAATGTTGAATAAAAATATTTTTGTTACCTTTATAATCAGACTTTATTTTTAAAACGTAGTATGATATATGTCAAAATATGCGAAAGCTTAATTAACAGCACATGTAAATAAACTGTTGAACTTAAAAACGAACAGTACATTCTAAATGAGAAAAATAACACCAATGAAAAAGTTACTTATGGTGACTGATGTTATACAATCTTATTTACTAAAAAACTTAAACTGTTATGACAGTTTTAATTGCACAAGTGTCCATTTCTTTTACAACAGCCTTTAGTCGTAGAGCCCTTCTTTCTTCTCACTTCTCGTTTCAACCTTCACCAGAGCATGTATGTGCTTGTGAGCATACATCAGTGATGGTCCGAATGTATAAGAATATAACCAAATATTCGGTCTTTCACTGGCGTATTTGGTATGTATTGACTCTCCCCAGAGAAAGACGACATTTTCCAAATTCGATCTTATACGCTAACATGTTGCTTTTATACGTAATGCAGTTCTTTCATTTTCAGGTTAAATGTTCTTCTTTCACCTTTAAATACACTTTAATGTGTTGCATATACAACAAATAGTAACCTATATTATCCTTCTTCATTCTTTTTTATCCACTGTAAATCCTGAGATTTTTTCATGCTGTACTTAAACTTATTGGTCAAAATATTATGATCCTCAAGAAGACTTTATTTAAAAATGTTTAAAAACAATTAGACGATGTCCTTCTGTTGTGAGGCCTATGTAAATATAGAAAGGTCATTCAATGTGGAGTCAATAGGATCAAGGACAAAAGCTGAGTAATTAAAGAAATTTTGACTGTGTTAGCAACTGCATTTCATTTAAAACTTAGGAAGAATTTTTCATTATTTTAATAAGAAAAAATATATACTCTTTTGTGAAATTTTTAAATATTCTACATTGTTTATTTCTTTCACATGGAAAAGTATTCTCACTTTAAAATTCCAAATGAAATAAATTAACTAATTCCTTTTATGAAACGTTATCGTATTATAACGTGTTTCTCCCTCCTTCCTAGCATGTCTTCGTGGTGTGGTGGTCTGCACGCTGGGCGCGTATTCCAGAAGTCCGCGGTTCGATTTCCGGCGAAGGCGTTGCTCATTTTCATCTCGCCTGCTTCCAAAATACCTAATGTCTCTATAGTATAATTACTGACTGTTCATTTAAACATCCAACAAAATCAGTGACGTGTCTCAGTGGACTAGAAGAACTATGCTAGCCCCTTGACATTTTATACATTGACATTTTCAAGTATATTTTACCTTACATTCAAAAGCATTACAAAAACATCATTTTACCTCTTTTGAAATCGAGTGTTAGTTCTATGAGAGGAAGACTAGCTGGCTTTCACCTGTAGCCCTGACTGTTTTAGATATGCTCTTAACTACTGGCGGTAGATCTTAATAAATTTTAATTTTATCGTCACAATTACAAATTAAATAAATTTACCGTTTATTCCTATAGTTTAGTTAAACTTCATGAAAGCGTTCTCGTCTACGAGAAAATTCGAAACTCCAAAATAAAATATATTGATGCAGTAACTCCAGGTTCAAAGTATTTATAGGAAAGCGGTATGAAAAGTTAATCCTCACACAAGAAAAGCATATACTAGCAAACTCTGATGTCGTTTAATAACAACTTCTCAGCTGTCAGTATAATACTGTATACTGTCAGTATAATACTGTATACTGTCAGTATAATACTGTATACTGTCAGTATAATACTGTATAATACTGTCAGTATAATACTGACAATTCACCAGTTCTCAGTGTTACATTCCTAGGGTTTCAATCGTTTGTTTGCCGTGTATTTTGAGTAACCGGAAAAATGCCCATAGGAAAAATGCTCACAGAATAATGCTCACAGGTATAAAAGCTCACAGAAAAAAAGCCCACATGGAAATATGCCCACATAGAAAAAAGCTCACATGGAAAAATGCTCACTTAGAAAAATGCTCACACGGAAAAATGCTCACATGAAATATGTTCATATGGACAAATGCTCACATTAACCTTTTCAGGGGCGGTAAATAAAAGCATGAAGAAATTGCAGTAAAATTTTTCATGTGCTGTAATATGTTTATACCACTGCCCTGTACAATATTTTTTCCTGTAATTGCCAATAATTAATTTTTTCTTTTTTACTATATTTTTACGTACTTTTGATGTGTATCTATATAAATTGATGTTTGAATGTAGTTATTTAAACTTAGAGCCAAAAAAGTTGTAAAATTTCTGTAGAAATTGAAAATTTTAGAAATAAAATTAACATTTTTAGGAACTTTTTTTCCTGTGATGATGCTTATCAGTTGAACATTATAAAGCAGCCTTCGAAAAATCTCCTAAAACCACAAATTGTAGCGAAGGCTTTCATAACCCACTAAATTCATCGTGTAAGAAACTATCATGAAATCGATGCTAAAATTAACTATTTTACGTAATTTAAATAAAATAATTATTTCTATTTGCTTATTCTTCTAAATGTTTATATTATAAAATGTGTAACCTATATTTATTATTATTTTATTTTTTTTAACAATTAAAATTGTAATAATTTTTCATTGTAAATTTTCTTTCATTTTTACTTCCTTCCTCCTCTCCTTTTCTTATTTAAAAACGGCCCATCTGTTAATATTATATAGCAACTGAATCTTCACTTAAGTTATACAGTTTTTTAAATATATACCATATATTTTTTGGTAATTTAATTAATATTTTATTAGAAAATTAGAGTAGGTGTACGGTTTTTAAATCTATTAATTATTGATTCATCAATGTAAGAATATTTCTACATGAATTATTTATCAGTGGGCTTATTTCCATGTGAACATATTTCTATGTTCACATAGAAGCCGAGCGTGCTGACCACTACACTGCGAAGGCATGCTAAGAAGGAGGGAGAAATACCTTAGAAACTTAGGCACTATTATGTGTACATTTTAATACTCAGGTTTTTCAAATTTTACAGAAATTTTCTGTTAAATTCTTAAACACGAAAAACAGTTTCGAATATTTTGCATAATCTATTAGACTCAGTGATGACTAAATTCTAAACATCGAGTTTAGCCAATGAGTAAAATTTATCTCATTACATTTCATGTTCTTTTGACAACAAAGAAATTGAAAAATCAGGAACTTAAAAAATAAAACCTATTAGTTATATTTTTTAATCAAATTATCCAGGTAAAGTGTTATATACGTCTTTGAATGCTTGACTTTTACACAGCGAAAGGAAAAACTGTGGGAAATGCATCTAACAGTCACGAAATTCAACATGTTATGCTTCTGAGACACTTAAAATAAGATTTCTTAAAGATTAAGAAACTGATATTTATTATTAATGGGAAGCTTAAATTTACGAAATACCTAACCAAAATTTCTTAAAAAATCTTTGTTTTTTCTCTCCAGTTTAAATTTTCTAGTTAGAGGAGGAAAACTTACCTCCGCTCATTTCTCAATTCCTCTCAGCATTCATTCTCACCTCCGCTCGAACTCTCCGAAAAACTAGTAATTTGATTTCAGAAAACACCTTTTATCCCCTTTTTATTTTCCCGATCGCGCTTAAAGTTGGAAAAACTTTCAGCTCCTAAATACATGAGGCCAACAAATAAAAAAAAGTTGTGTCTTCTGCTACATCTCAATGGGGTAAAAGAAAAGAACAACAGTAAAAGAGCGAAAGTGACATCTTCAAATACTCCGCTTCAAAGAAGCAATTTTAATTTGAGTTTTAATATAAGGATCTTTTACACACTTCTTACATTCTGTGCCTTTTCTAAACAGATAATTTCGTAATTTTACTGTATCCATTGCCAGAAGCACAAAAATGTTACCAACTGCTTCTAGCGCCCCTGAGAAGGCAGGCTTCTAATTTGGTATAAATGCATCGGCAATTTTCCGTTGGATGAGTCAGGGAATAATACTTTTGCAGATTTGAACTACTGAAGACTGCCCTCATTAAATCACCCTCCATTGTGAACAGCAAAAGGCCTGACAAAGAGATAATATAGGTCATTTTGCCCAGGTTAATGCCGTAAATACAAGATTTATTCGAACTGATAACATAGGAGAGTTTATTTGAACTTGCCATAAAATTCCAGAACACGCGCAAGGCAGAGAAGATACATATGGCAAGAGGCCAAATGGGCAAAGTTTAAGCCTGAACCTCAGCGAAAGCCACAGTTTGGCTAGAATTAACATTTTGATAATAATAAAAAAATTCAACCGCGAATAGTGGCCGCCAAATGGAAGAACAAAGGAGAAAACTGGGAAAAGCAATACGAAAAATTTTAACTAGGCAGGGGTTCTAAAAAGGAGAAAGTACCCCTGAGGAAATAAAATCCCTAAAACATTCAATTAAAAACAGTGATTGAAAACTTTGGCATTGCCAGTAGTGAACGTATTGCTAAATATTCAATGCAGATGCACTGATAGATACTATGTCCAATATAGTTTTCTATCGGAAACCTTTCTCCGCAAATACTGTAGAAGGTATAGATTATTCAACGTAACGGGAACAAAAGGAACTGCCGCCCAAGGTATGCATAAGTAAAATAGCACGTGCAGGTTAAAAATGAGCAACAAGAGTAATCCTCGTCGTAATCCTCGTCGTGAAAAATCTCCATCCGCAATATTAGGTATGGATTTCTTAAAAGCGGAAGGCGCCAAATTCAGTTTTCAAAAATCTTTTTTACAGTTGGATATGAAGAAACTGGAAAGCAGAAGGACGTAGACATCGGTAATCGATCTGAGACATTTAGGTGACGATTTTGACGAGCGACCATCCCACACTCAGATTGTGAGCCATAGCATTGATACCAGCAACGTGGAAAGCCCTATCGTTACGACAAAATAAAGGAACAACTAATAGATTATATTCAGGAAATGCTAAAAAATAAAGTTATTAGACCAATAAGTAACTCTTACGCTAGCCCGGTGGTTCTGTGAAGGAAGAAAAATAACCTGATTTTAAAGCTTGGCGTTTCGCAGTTGACTAGCGAAAACTTAACAGTGTGACTAATCTTGTCTATCCCATAATTAAAGATATTATTCGTAAGATCAAATCGATGCAGTTTGTGACTACTTTTAGGTTCAACATCTGGCTATTTCCAAATTGGCGCAAAGCCAGAAGACGTCTCAAAAACCGCATTTATTGCAAAGTCTGACGTTTATACCTTTCCAGGAATGCCATTCGGCTTATGCGGAGCGCCCGCGACTTTTCAAGACCAGTCCCAGGGAAATGTACATTTATTTATCTATACCATATAACAATTGCTGTTGAAACTATTTACGAACACATTAAAGACTTGCGCAAATATTTTCACTCCTAAACGAAGAAGGACTAAACGTAAATACCTCCAATTGCAAAATGGAAGCTATAGATTTTTTTATTTAGGATATGAAATATCGAATAAAAATATTGAGACTGGAAACTCTAAAATAATAGCTATCAAAAGTTACCCGGCACCTAATTCTGCAAAGAAGTTATCGTCATTCTTAGATATATGTTCATATTATAGGAGGTCTTCCATTAAAGACTTCGCTAAAATAGCTCAGCCCTTGTTATAACTAAAAAGAACAGAAGTCCGATTCACTGCTCAGCCAAGACCAATACTGCTTTCGAACAATTTAAACAAGCATTAATTCAAGCAACGGTATTAAAGTTTCCTGAAACCGATGAACATTTGGAGATCGCTGCGGATACCTCCGATTACGTAGTGTATGCCGTTCTAACTCAGAAAGATCAATCGATTTCATACTTAAGTAAAATCCTCAACCCTTTGCAAAGGAATTATACCGCCACCGAGAAAGAATACTCGCAGTTCTTTTAGTACTGCAAAAATTTACAGTATACTTTGACAAAGCTCACGTTACAGTTTATTCCGATCATGCGGCTATGGTTTGTTTGTATTCAGGAAAGAATTTATCGACAAGCTTGATTAAATGGCCGAGACTGATTAAAAATTAGTCAAATAAAATTAATAACGAGTTAAATAAAATTCATTCTAACTTTGATAAGTCTAACTTGAAAGAATCACAAAACAATCGATTAATCTAAAAATCGAATTATTGAGGAAAGCTGATAATCATTCTGAATTTTGCATTTCAACATTCAGTTCGATTGGAAGTTCAGTAATCTAAGTTTTACTATATCTGAAATTTCTTTTGCTTTTTGACGTATTTGATACTGTTTACGCTGTGGACTTTAGGGAGAAAGGCATTGCAAAAGCAAATTTTATTGATTTCTTTTACAAAGTCAAAATCTTGATTTCTCTCCATCTTATACACATTTGATTATCTGTGACATTTCTTATTTCTAGATTGAAAATGAATTACAGACACTTATTTTCTAATGCTAAATTTGCTCTTTTTGTTTCAACTAAAACTTGAATTGATACTAAAATTAATAAGTTCACAGCTTTTAAAAACTGATTAAGGACAAATTAATGCGCAACAACTTAAAAATATTAATTTAAACTTCACCTAATAATATCTAATAAGTCTTATATCTAAATTCAACGAACCGCAATCAGAGTACATGTAAAAATAATTTGGAAATAAATGCTTTTATTTAGTAAAAACATCCGATTGTTATTGTCAAAATTGTTCAAGTGGTTAACAACTATGTTTATTATGGTTGATAATATTAAAACTAGAAACAAATGTACATTTTCTGATCTAGCTAACCACAAAGAGGCACATAAATATTTCTAAATCTTAATTATAATGCAGCTCAAATTAATGTTTCGGTTTTGTGAGATTCGTGGGTTTTTTTCCATTATATTGTATTCTTTCTTATTTCTATTGCTGAAGCTTTCGTATTTTATACCTATTTTTTTTTCTTACTTTCCTAGAGGTATTTTGTAGGATTTTAATCCTAGGTTTTCATATCTTTTCACGTCACAAAAATACAAGCTTCAAGAAAGTAAAGCTAATTTTACATAGTAAACACAGTGTACGATATGAAAGATAGTGTTCTAATTTTCCCAATAATAAAATAAATACATGTGCTTTAAATTTATTCATAAATGAAAAACAAATATTTACAAAAAGCAATTTTTTCATATAAATTACTAGTAAGTCAAAAATAATTATTCGTGTAATCAAATTATTTTCCTCGTGTAACTAATAGTAGAATATTTTTCTGAAATTTAAATGCAAGCTTTAGTTCATTTCAAAAGAAAAATTATTTTCTTGCTCAGGTTAAATGTATACAGAGCTCTTTAAATAGATAACACAACTAAATACATTTTGAGTGACTAGTCATAATCATACGGTTAAGAAATCAATCAAATATGCAGGATTTTCCAATTAAAACACTTTTTGATTAAATATGTATGGAATTTACATTGTATGTTGTCTTCGACGAAAAATAGTTGAGTTGTTCGTTACCTTACACAAGATATTATTAAATAAATAATACTCTAATACGAAATATTCACGATTGGAATATTCTCAAAATTCATTTAGATAACTTTTTTTCCGAGGTGAAGGAACAGAAAAAAGTAACATTCTCTGGGTATGTCTTCTCTGACATACAGCTCACCTTTCAGTAACTGAAAATTTAATTTTTTTTAACACCATTTATAATTCTAGCTATTGAATGGAAAATTTAGTTGTCAATGTATCAGGTAATTTTAACCGTATAAGGACAGTTTTTTAGTTAACTCAGCCATGACAAATATATTTCTTTATTATGGTTTTCTAAATTTTTCAGTGTAAAACTTTATATTAAGCACTTTTAATTAAAAGGTATCACATTATTACTGTAGGTTAACAGCTTACTTTAATTTCTTCATTTCTAATATTAGAACGATAGGTATTCAACTGACCACAAAGAGATATTTGCTCAAGAAAACGTTTTCATCATGTGAAATATTTTGCATATGTTTGGCGAAGAAAAAGACATTCAGTTGACTAAACATTTTCTCAAATTTACGTTTTCTAGATTGAAGCTGCAGTTTATCATTTACGATATACTTTTAATATGAAAATGAATACCTTTGAAAGGATGCAAAGTTGAAATGTTTCAAATACAGTGATAATTGTAATGATTGTATTTTATATCAACTTTTTGCTACCTCAAACATTCGAAATTCCTCAATTAGTAATTAATTATTTCCTTGAGATTCCCTTTCAAACCTTTTCCAGAATCTAGAGATTAAAAACAATGTTTAATTACGAATGACTTTTTTAAATGGAAAAAAGGTAAAAATATTACGCATTCTGAAAAAAACAAATATCGAGTTGCTTTATCGAGTTTTTACATTTATTTCTTATTTAATCATTTAATTGCATTTGTAACTAACTGCATATACTAAATACCGTATTTACTTGAGTATTTCACTACTGTTTTTACAAATTTATCTTTAGAAACTCAAAAAAAAAGGAAAATATAACACGATATATATGTTTCTGAGGGAAGGAGTAAAAGGAAAACAATTCTCAATTGCAACACACATAAAAACAAATGAGCTAATATTATTGCATCATGCGCATAATAGACTCATATTAGTACATTAGTTCTGTGTAATTAAGTTCTTTAAAGTGCCTGTCCTTCAACGACCTTAACTGCAGTTAATACTTTTAAATCTGTTATAATTGCAGTTAATACTTTTAAATCTGTTATAACTGCAGTTAATACTTTTAAATCTGTTATTTTTATTTGACCGAATACCTTCTTGTCCATTTATATCCTGTAGCTCCTGCTATAAAACAGATATTTCTATATCATATGCTTTAAATGTTAAGGAGAAACGTATGCGAGAAGAGAAATATGCGAGTAAACATAATAAATGTTTAATATGCATTAATAGGCAAATAGCCTCTTGACTCATTAACTAAACGGCACCTTTGTTTTGATATAAGAATTCTAGAAGTGGACAATTTTTTTTATTTCTCTAATTCTGATTCTATGCAAAATGATTCGTTTTACAGCACTTCCATATTCTATAATTAGATGATCATAGATCAACCTGTGATTTCAAATCCTATATAATGTATTTTAGTGATGGAATTTTGTTGATAAAAAAGTAAGACAGAGATACATCTAACTTGTTGTATGTATCAGAGTCATACAAAAAGTAATCTTGTGGTTAGTATAAATTTTTCTAGTGACAAAAAATAATAACATTTACAGATATTTAATTTAAAAACTGCTGGTTCTGAGAAATTTCTTGCGATCTTTCAACACTGTGTTTTCTATACAACTCTTTATAATAAAAGGTAGATTATATCACCTTTAATAATTGTACCTTATAATAAAATACTTTCGTCTTTTTAAAGGATTTTTAATCACTTTTGGTTCATTTCACACTAGTGAGCCTGAAGAAATATCATATTTTAGAACCGGCCAAAAAATACATCTTTATATTTATCATTCATCATTCATCTACTTTAGAAGTGAATGATGCAGAATTGTAAGGGCCCACCAGCGGCCGAGCGGTAACACTGGTAACTGAACACTGGTAGTTCGGTTCGAGGTTAGAATCCCGCAAACGGGCTGGCTGCATGGGTGTTTTCGTGGTTTTCCCCATACGTAACGTGTATACGAGCCAGTTTCCCTTAGTCCTCCACGAAGGCATCCCTCCCTTAAGGCAGATAGCCCTCGAGTGCTTTGCCGTAATCTAATAAACCAAGCCAAACCAATACAGAATTGTGTCTTCATCCAAAATTGCTTCGTTTGTTTTATTTTATCTCTGGAAAATTCATTTAGAACTTTTGTTATCTGTAAAATAGTGCGTCATGTGAATGCGAGTCAGTTTCCTTTCCTTCTTCACAAAGTGTACCTACCCTTAGTTGGATAATCCTCGTACCACTAAGCAAACGAACTCATCATATAAAGGTAACAAACACCGTAATTAAAGACGATGCGATGTGTTTGTAGTGCATTATTTTACTTCTCCTTTACTGAATGCAATTAAGGAAGTTATAATTTGTTTTATGAATTTCACAAACAGCGACTAAACCACATTTAACATTCAATTTCAGATTAATTTCCTTATATCCTATTTTCAAACTTATTTTATTTTAACTCATTTTCCTTTCATACTATTATATTTATTTCAAGTTCAGTCTAGAAATTCACATTCATTAACAAAATAATCTGCAACTTAAGGAATATTCTGAATTTATTAACGGATAATAGATAATTTCCGATAGATTCCAGAAAGGAAATTAGTTATTTATATAAACATTTGGTTAAAAGACAAAAGATATTTTGAGTTTGTTCGAAAGAGTTAGTCTTCAGAAAACAAATGGAGAAGATGATAATAAAGTGTTAAATATATATCTTCGTAATATATTGCCGTATATTGTTTTTCGTTATGAAATGGAACAATGTGGCTAAACTTTCCAGTTGCACGAATAAAGTTTCCGAAAATAATTATCTCATTTTGGAATACAATAGTTACAAACATATGCCACTGTGAAAGACCAAAATCTGTAGAATGCGGATATTCATCGATGAATGTCAACATTCACATGGTCGCTTGGTGTATGTCCGAAATATTTGGTGAATATCGTTTTGTCTCACTTACACCGGCTAATGTTGACATTCACTATGCGCTGATGGTGAATGTTGAATAAAAATATTTTTGTTACCTTTATAATCAGACTTTATTTTTAAAACGTAGTATGATATATGTCAAAATATGCGAAAGCTTAATTAACAGCACATGTAAATAAACTGTTGAACTTAAAAACGAACAGTACATTCTAAATGAGAAAAATAACACCAATGAAAAAGTTACTTATGGTGACTGATGTTATACAATCTTATTTACTAAAAAACTTAAACTGTTATGACAGTTTTAATTGCACAAGTGTCCATTTCTTTTACAACAGCCTTTAGTCGTAGAGCCCTTCTTTCTTCTCACTTCTCGTTTCAACCTTCACCAGAGCATGTATGTGCTTGTGAGCATACATCAGTGATGGTCCGAATGTATAAGAATATAACCAAATATTCGGTCTTTCACTGGCGTATTTGGTATGTATTGACTCTCCCCAGAGAAAGACGACATTTTCCAAATTCGATCTTATACGCTAACATGTTGCTTTTATACGTAATGCAGTTCTTTCATTTTCAGGTTAAATGTTCTTCTTTCACCTTTAAATACACTTTAATGTGTTGCATATACAACAAATAGTAACCTATATTATCCTTCTTCATTCTTTTTTATCCACTGTAAATCCTGAGATTTTTTCATGCTGTACTTAAACTTATTGGTCAAAATATTATGATCCTCAAGAAGACTTTATTTAAAAATGTTTAAAAACAATTAGACGATGTCCTTCTGTTGTGAGGCCTATGTAAATATAGAAAGGTCATTCAATGTGGAGTCAATAGGATCAAGGACAAAAGCTGAGTAATTAAAGAAATTTTGACTGTGTTAGCAACTGCATTTCATTTAAAACTTAGGAAGAATTTTTCATTATTTTAATAAGAAAAAATATATACTCTTTTGTGAAATTTTTAAATATTCTACATTGTTTATTTCTTTCACATGGAAAAGTATTCTCACTTTAAAATTCCAAATGAAATAAATTAACTAATTCCTTTTATGAAACGTTATCGTATTATAACGTGTTTCTCCCTCCTTCCTAGCATGTCTTCGTGGTGTGGTGGTCTGCACGCTGGGCGCGTATTCCAGAAGTCCGCGGTTCGATTTCCGGCGAAGGCGTTGCTCATTTTCATCTCGCCTGCTTCCAAAATACCTAATGTCTCTATAGTATAATTACTGACTGTTCATTTAAACATCCAACAAAATCAGTGACGTGTCTCAGTGGACTAGAAGAACTATGCTAGCCCCTTGACATTTTATACATTGACATTTTCAAGTATATTTTACCTTACATTCAAAAGCATTACAAAAACATCATTTTACCTCTTTTGAAATCGAGTGTTAGTTCTATGAGAGGAAGACTAGCTGGCTTTCACCTGTAGCCCTGACTGTTTTAGATATGCTCTTAACTACTGGCGGTAGATCTTAATAAATTTTAATTTTATCGTCACAATTACAAATTAAATAAATTTACCGTTTATTCCTATAGTTTAGTTAAACTTCATGAAAGCGTTCTCGTCTACGAGAAAATTCGAAACTCCAAAATAAAATATATTGATGCAGTAACTCCAGGTTCAAAGTATTTATAGGAAAGCGGTATGAAAAGTTAATCCTCACACAAGAAAAGCATATACTAGCAAACTCTGATGTCGTTTAATAACAACTTCTCAGCTGTCAGTATAATACTGTATACTGTCAGTATAATACTGTATACTGTCAGTATAATACTGTATAATACTGTCAGTATAATACTGACAATTCACCAGTTCTCAGTGTTACATTCCTAGGGTTTCAATCGTTTGTTTGCCGTGTATTTTGAGTAACCGGAAAAATGCCCATAGGAAAAATGCTCACAGAATAATGCTCACAGGTATAAAAGCTCACAGAAAAAAAGCCCACATGGAAATATGCCCACATAGAAAAAAGCTCACATGGAAAAATGCTCACTTAGAAAAATGCTCACACGGAAAAATGCTCACATGAAATATGTTCATATGGACAAATGCTCACATTAACCTTTTCAGGGGCGGTAAATAAAAGCATGAAGAAATTGCAGTAAAATTTTTCATGTGCTGTAATATGTTTATACCACTGCCCTGTACAATATTTTTTCCTGTAATTGCCAATAATTAATTTTTTCTTTTTTACTATATTTTTACGTACTTTTGATGTGTATCTATATAAATTGATGTTTGAATGTAGTTATTTAAACTTAGAGCCAAAAAAGTTGTAAAATTTCTGTAGAAATTGAAAATTTTAGAAATAAAATTAACATTTTTAGGAACTTTTTTTCCTGTGATGATGCTTATCAGTTGAACATTATAAAGCAGCCTTCGAAAAATCTCCTAAAACCACAAATTGTAGCGAAGGCTTTCATAACCCACTAAATTCATCGTGTAAGAAACTATCATGAAATCGATGCTAAAATTAACTATTTTACGTAATTTAAATAAAATAATTATTTCTATTTGCTTATTCTTCTAAATGTTTATATTATAAAATGTGTAACCTATATTTATTATTATTTTATTTTTTTTAACAATTAAAATTGTAATAATTTTTCATTGTAAATTTTCTTTCATTTTTACTTCCTTCCTCCTCTCCTTTTCTTATTTAAAAACGGCCCATCTGTTAATATTATATAGCAACTGAATCTTCACTTAAGTTATACAGTTTTTTAAATATATACCATATATTTTTTGGTAATTTAATTAATATTTTATTAGAAAATTAGAGTAGGTGTACGGTTTTTAAATCTATTAATTATTGATTCATCAATGTAAGAATATTTCTACATGAATTATTTATCAGTGGGCTTATTTCCATGTGAACATATTTCTATGTTCACATAGAAGCCGAGCGTGCTGACCACTACACTGCGAAGGCATGCTAAGAAGGAGGGAGAAATACCTTAGAAACTTAGGCACTATTATGTGTACATTTTAATACTCAGGTTTTTCAAATTTTACAGAAATTTTCTGTTGAATTCTTAAACACGAAAAACAGTTTCGAATATTTTGCATAATCTATTAGACTCAGTGATGACTAAATTCTAAACATCGAGTTTAGCCAATGAGTAAAATTTATCTCATTACATTTCATGTTCTTTTGACAACAAAGAAATTGAAAAATCAGGAACTTAAAAAATAAAACCTATTAGTTATATTTTTTAATCAAATTATCCAGGTAAAGTGTTATATACGTCTTTGAATGCTTGACTTTTACACAGCGAAAGGAAAAACTGTGGGAAATGCATCTAACAGTCACGAAATTCAACATGTTATGCTTCTGAGACACTTAAAATAAGATTTCTTAAAGATTAAGAAACTGATATTTATTATTAATGGGAAGCTTAAATTTACGAAATACCTAACCAAAATTTCTTAAAAAATCTTTGTTTTTTCTCTCCAGTTTAAATTTTCTAGTTAGAGGAGGAAAACTTACCTCCGCTCATTTCTCAATTCCTCTCAGCATTCATTCTCACCTCCGCTCGAACTCTCCGAAAAACTAGTAATTTGATTTCAGAAAACACCTTTTATCCCCTTTTTATTTTCCCGATCGCGCTTAAAGTTGGAAAAACTTTCAGCTCCTAAATACATGAGGCCAACAAATAAAAAAAAGTTGTGTCTTCTGCTACATCTCAATGGGGTAAAAGAAAAGAACAACAGTAAAAGAGCGAAAGTGACATCTTCAAATACTCCGCTTCAAAGAAGCAATTTTAATTTGAGTTTTAATATAAGGATCTTTTACACACTTCTTACATTCTGTGCCTTTTCTAAACAGATAATTTCGTAATTTTACTGTATCCATTGCCAGAAGCACAAAAATGTTACCAACTGCTTCTAGCGCCCCTGAGAAGGCAGGCTTCTAATTTGGTATAAATGCATCGGCAATTTTCCGTTGGATGAGTCAGGGAATAATACTTTTGCAGATTTGAACTACTGAAGACTGCCCTCATTAAATCACCCTCCATTGTGAACAGCAAAAGGCCTGACAAAGAGATAATATAGGTCATTTTGCCCAGGTTAATGCCGTAAATACAAGATTTATTCGAACTGATAACATAGGAGAGTTTATTTGAACTTGCCATAAAATTCCAGAACACGCGCAAGGCAGAGAAGATACATATGGCAAGAGGCCAAATGGGCAAAGTTTAAGCCTGAACCTCAGCGAAAGCCACAGTTTGGCTAGAATTAACATTTTGATAATAATAAAAAAATTCAACCGCGAATAGTGGCCGCCAAATGGAAGAACAAAGGAGAAAACTGGGAAAAGCAATACGAAAAATTTTAACTAGGCAGGGGTTCTAAAAAGGAGAAAGTACCCCTGAGGAAATAAAATCCCTAAAACATTCAATTAAAAACAGTGATTGAAAACTTTGGCATTGCCAGTAGTGAACGTATTGCTAAATATTCAATGCAGATGCACTGATAGATACTATGTCCAATATAGTTTTCTATCGGAAACCTTTCTCCGCAAATACTGTAGAAGGTATAGATTATTCAACGTAACGGGAACAAAAGTAACTGCCGCCCAAGGTATGCATAAGTAAAATAGCACGTGCAGGTTAAAAATGAGCAACAAGAGTAATCCTCGTCGTAATCCTCGTCGTGAAAAATCTCCATCCGCAATATTAGGTATGGATTTCTTAAAAGCGGAAGGCGCCAAATTCAGTTTTCAAAAATCTTTTTTACAGTTGGATATGAAGAAACTGGAAAGCAGAAGGACGTAGACATCGGTAATCGATCTGAGACATTTAGGTGACGATTTTGACGAGCGACCATCCCACACTCAGATTGTGAGCCATAGCATTGATACCAGCAACGTGGAAAGCCCTATCGTTACGACAAAATAAAGGAACAACTAATAGATTATATTCAGGAAATGCTAAAAAATAAAGTTATTAGACCAATAAGTAACTCTTACGCTAGCCCGGTGGTTCTGTGAAGGAAGAAAAATAACCTGATTTTAAAGCTTGGCGTTTCGCAGTTGACTAGCGAAAACTTAACAGTGTGACTAATCTTGTCTATCCCATAATTAAAGATATTATTCGTAAGATCAAATCGATGCAGTTTGTGACTACTTTTAGGTTCAACATCTGGCTATTTCCAAATTGGCGCAAAGCCAGAAGACGTCTCAAAAACCGCATTTATTGCAAAGTCTGACGTTTATACCTTTCCAGGAATGCCATTCGGCTTATGCGGAGCGCCCGCGACTTTTCAAGACCAGTCCCAGGGAAATGTACATTTATTTATCTATACCATATAACAATTGCTGTTGAAACTATTTACGAACACATTAAAGACTTGCGCAAATATTTTCACTCCTAAACGAAGAAGGACTAAACGTAAATACCTCCAATTGCAAAATGGAAGCTATAGATTTTTTTTATTTAGGATATGAAATATCGAATAAAAATATTGAGACTGGAAACTCTAAAATAATAGCTATCAAAAGTTACCCGGCACCTAATTCTGCAAAGAAGTTATCGTCATTCTTAGATATATGTTCATATTATAGGAGGTCTTCCATTAAAGACTTCGCTAAAATAGCTCAGCCCTTGTTATAACTAAAAAGAACAGAAGTCCGATTCACTGCTCAGCCAAGACCAATACTGCTTTCGAACAATTTAAACAAGCATTAATTCAAGCAACGGTATTAAAGTTTCCTGAAACCGATGAACATTTGGAGATCGCTGCGGATACCTCCGATTACGTAGTGTATGCCGTTCTAACTCAGAAAGATCAATCGATTTCATACTTAAGTAAAATCCTCAACCCTTTGCAAAGGAATTATACCGCCACCGAGAAAGAATACTCGCAGTTCTTTTAGTACTGCAAAAATTTACAGTATACTTTGACAAAGCTCACGTTACAGTTTATTCCGATCATGCGGCTATGGTTTGTTTGTATTCAGGAAAGAATTTATCGACAAGCTTGATTAAATGGCCGAGACTGATTAAAAATTAGTCAAATAAAATTAATAACGAGTTAAATAAAATTCATTCTAACTTTGATAAGTCTAACTTGAAAGAATCACAAAACAATCGATTAATCTAAAAATCGAATTATTGAGGAAAGCTGATAATCATTCTGAATTTTGCATTTCAACATTCAGTTCGATTGGAAGTTCAGTAATCTAAGTTTTACTATATCTGAAATTTCTTTTGCTTTTTGACGTATTTGATACTGTTTACGCTGTGGACTTTAGGGAGAAAGGCATTGCAAAAGCAAATTTTATTGATTTCTTTTACAAAGTCAAAATCTTGATTTCTCTCCATCTTATACACATTTGATTATCTGTGACATTTCTTATTTCTAGATTGAAAATGAATTACAGACACTTATTTTCTAATGCTAAATTTGCTCTTTTTGTTTCAACTAAAACTTGAATTGATACTAAAATTAATAAGTTCACAGCTTTTAAAAACTGATTAAGGACAAATTAATGCGCAACAACTTAAAAATATTAATTTAAACTTCACCTAATAATATCTAATAAGTCTTATATCTAAATTCAACGAACCGCAATCAGAGTACATGTAAAAATAATTTGGAAATAAATGCTTTTATTTAGTAAAAACATCCGATTGTTATTGTCAAAATTGTTCAAGTGGTTAACAACTATGTTTATTATGGTTGATAATATTAAAACTAGAAACAAATGTACATTTTCTGATCTAGCTAACCACAAAGAGGCACATAAATATTTCTAAATCTTAATTATAATGCAGCTCAAATTAATGTTTCGGTTTTGTGAGATTCGTGGGTTTTTTTCCATTATAATGTATTCTTTCTTATTTCTATTGCTGAAGCTTTCGTATTTTATACCTATTTTTTTTTTCTTACTTTCCTAGAGGTATTTTGTAGGATTTTAATCCTAGGTTTTCATATCTTTTCACGTCACAAAAATACAAGCTTCAAGAAAGTAAAGCTAATTTTACATAGTAAACACAGTGTACGATATGAAAGATAGTGTTCTAATTTTCCCAATAATAAAATAAATACATGTGCTTTAAATTTATTCATAAATGAAAAACAAATATTTACAAAAAGCAATTTTTTCATATAAATTACTAGTAAGTCAAAAATAATTATTCGTGTAATCAAATTATTTTCCTCGTGTAACTAATAGTAGAATATTTTTCTGAAATTTAAATGCAAGCTTTAGTTCATTTCAAAAGAAAAATTATTTTCTTGCTCAGGTTAAATGTATACAGAGCTCTTTAAATAGATAACACAACTAAATACATTTTGAGTGACTAGTCATAATCATACGGTTAAGAAATCAATCAAATATGCAGGATTTTCCAATTAAAACACTTTTTGATTAAATATGTATGGAATTTACATTGTATGTTGTCTTCGACGAAAAATAGTTGAGTTGTTCGTTACCTTACACAAGATATTATTAAATAAATAATACTCTAATACGAAATATTCACGATTGGAATATTCTCAAAATTCATTTAGATAACTTTTTTTCCGAGGTGAAGGAACAGAAAAAAGTAACATTCTCTGGGTATGTCTTCTCTGACATACAGCTCACCTTTCAGTAACTGAAAATTTAATTTTTTTTAACACCATTTATAATTCTAGCTATTGAATGGAAAATTTAGTTGTCAATGTATCAGGTAATTTTAACCGTATAAGGACAGTTTTTTAGTTAACTCAGCCATGACAAATATATTTCTTTATTATGGTTTTCTAAATTTTTCAGTGTAAAACTTTATATTAAGCACTTTTAATTAAAAGGTATCACATTATTACTGTAGGTTAACAGCTTACTTTAATTTCTTCATTTCTAATATTAGAACGATAGGTATTCAACTGACCACAAAGAGATATTTGCTCAAGAAAACGTTTTCATCATGTGAAATATTTTGCATATGTTTGGCGAAGAAAAAGACATTCAGTTGACTAAACATTTTCTCAAATTTACGTTTTCTAGATTGAAGCTGCAGTTTATCATTTACGATATACTTTTAATATGAAAATGAATACCTTTGAAAGGATGCAAAGTTGAAATGTTTCAAATACAGTGATAATTGTAATGATTGTATTTTATATCAACTTTTTGCTACCTCAAACATTCGAAATTCCTCAATTAGTAATTAATTATTTCCTTGAGATTCCCTTTCAAACCTTTTCCAGAATCTAGAGATTAAAAACAATGTTTAATTACGAATGACTTTTTTAAATGGAAAAAAGGTAAAAATATTACGCATTCTGAAAAAAACAAATATCGAGTTGCTTTATCGAGTTTTTACATTTATTTCTTATTTAATCATTTAATTGCATTTGTAACTAACTGCATATACTAAATACCGTATTTACTTGAGTATTTCACTACTGTTTTTACAAATTTATCTTTAGAAACTCAAAAAAAAAAGGAAAATATAACACGATATATATGTTTCTGAGGGAAGGAGTAAAAGGAAAACAATTCTCAATTGCAACACACATAAAAACAAATGAGCTAATATTATTGCATCATGCGCATAATAGACTCATATTAGTACATTAGTTCTGTGTAATTAAGTTCTTTAAAGTGCCTGTCCTTCAACGACCTTAACTGCAGTTAATACTTTTAAATCTGTTATAATTGCAGTTAATACTTTTAAATCTGTTATAACTGCAGTTAATACTTTTAAATCTGTTATTTTTATTTGACCGAATACCTTCTTGTCCATTTATATCCTGTAGCTCCTGCTATAAAACAGATATTTCTATATCATATGCTTTAAATGTTAAGGAGAAACGTATGCGAGAAGAGAAATATGCGAGTAAACATAATAAATGTTTAATATGCATTAATAGGCAAATAGCCTCTTGACTCATTAACTAAACGGCACCTTTGTTTTGATATAAGAATTCTAGAAGTGGACAATTTTTTTTATTTCTCTAATTCTGATTCTATGCAAAATGATTCGTTTTACAGCACTTCCATATTCTATAATTAGATGATCATAGATCAACCTGTGATTTCAAATCCTATATAATGTATTTTAGTGATGGAATCTTGTTGATAAAAAAGTAAGACAGAGATACATCTAACTTGTTGTATGTATCAGAGTCATACAAAAAGTAATCTTGTGGTTAGTATAAATTTTTCTAGTGACAAAAAATAATAACATTTACAGATATTTAATTTAAAAACTGCTGGTTCTGAGAAATTTCTTGCGATCTTTCAACACTGTGTTTTCTATACAACTCTTTATAATAAAAGGTAGATTATATCACCTTTAATAATTGTACCTTATAATAAAATACTTTCGTCTTTTTAAAGGATTTTTAATCACTTTTGGTTCATTTCACACTAGTGAGCCTGAAGAAATATCATATTTTAGAACCGGCCAAAAAATACATCTTTATATTTATCATTCATCATTCATCTACTTTAGAAGTGAATGATGCAGAATTGTAAGGGCCCACCAGCGGCCGAGCGGTAACACTGGTAACTGAACACTGGTAGTTCGGTTCGAGGTTAGAATCCCGCAAACGGGCTGGCTGCATGGGTGTTTTCGTGGTTTTCCCCATACGTAACGTGTATACGAGCCAGTTTCCCTTAGTCCTCCACGAAGGCATCCCTCCCTTAAGGCAGATAGCCCTCGAGTGCTTTGCCGTAATCTAATAAACCAAGCCAAACCAATACAGAATTGTGTCTTCATCCAAAATTGCTTCGTTTGTTTTATTTTATCTCTGGAAAATTCATTTAGAACTTTTGTTATCTGTAAAATAGTGCGTCATGTGAATGCGAGTCAGTTTCCTTTCCTTCTTCACAAAGTGTACCTACCCTTAGTTGGATAATCCTCGTACCACTAAGCAAACGAACTCATCATATAAAGGTAACAAACACCGTAATTAAAGACGATGCGATGTGTTTGTAGTGCATTATTTTACTTCTCCTTTACTGAATGCAATTAAGGAAGTTATAATTTGTTTTATGAATTTCACAAACAGCGACTAAACCACATTTAACATTCAATTTCAGATTAATTTCCTTATATCCTATTTTCAAACTTATTTTATTTTAACTCATTTTCCTTTCATACTATTATATTTATTTCAAGTTCAGTCTAGAAATTCACATTCATTAACAAAATAATCTGCAACTTAAGGAATATTCTGAATTTATTAACGGATAATAGATAATTTCCGATAGATTCCAGAAAGGAAATTAGTTATTTATATAAACATTTGGTTAAAAGACAAAAGATATTTTGAGTTTGTTCGAAAGAGTTAGTCTTCAGAAAACAAATGGAGAAGATGATAATAAAGTGTTAAATATATATCTTCGTAATATATTGCCGTATATTGTTTTTCGTTATGAAATGGAACAATGTGGCTAAACTTTCCAGTTGCACGAATAAAGTTTCCGAAAATAATTATCTCATTTTGGAATACAATAGTTACAAACATATGCCACTGTGAAAGACCAAAATCTGTAGAATGCGGATATTCATCGATGAATGTCAACATTCACATGGTCGCTTGGTGTATGTCCGAAATATTTGGTGAATATCGTTTTGTCTCACTTACACCGGCTAATGTTGACATTCACTATGCGCTGATGGTGAATGTTGAATAAAAATATTTTTGTTACCTTTATAATCAGACTTTATTTTTAAAACGTAGTATGATATATGTCAAAATATGCGAAAGCTTAATTAACAGCACATGTAAATAAACTGTTGAACTTAAAAACGAACAGTACATTCTAAATGAGAAAAATAACACCAATGAAAAAGTTACTTATGGTGACTGATGTTATACAATCTTATTTACTAAAAAACTTAAACTGTTATGACAGTTTTAATTGCACAAGTGTCCATTTCTTTTACAACAGCCTTTAGTCGTAGAGCCCTTCTTTCTTCTCACTTCTCGTTTCAACCTTCACCAGAGCATGTATGTGCTTGTGAGCATACATCAGTGATGGTCCGAATGTATAAGAATATAACCAAATATTCGGTCTTTCACTGGCGTATTTGGTATGTATTGACTCTCCCCAGAGAAAGACGACATTTTCCAAATTCGATCTTATACGCTAACATGTTGCTTTTATACGTAATGCAGTTCTTTCATTTTCAGGTTAAATGTTCTTCTTTCACCTTTAAATACACTTTAATGTGTTGCATATACAACAAATAGTAACCTATATTATCCTTCTTCATTCTTTTTTATCCACTGTAAATCCTGAGATTTTTTCATGCTGTACTTAAACTTATTGGTCAAAATATTATGATCCTCAAGAAGACTTTATTTAAAAATGTTTAAAAACAATTAGACGATGTCCTTCTGTTGTGAGGCCTATGTAAATATAGAAAGGTCATTCAATGTGGAGTCAATAGGATCAAGGACAAAAGCTGAGTAATTAAAGAAATTTTGACTGTGTTAGCAACTGCATTTCATTTAAAACTTAGGAAGAATTTTTCATTATTTTAATAAGAAAAAATATATACTCTTTTGTGAAATTTTTAAATATTCTACATTGTTTATTTCTTTCACATGGAAAAGTATTCTCACTTTAAAATTCCAAATGAAATAAATTAACTAATTCCTTTTATGAAACGTTATCGTATTATAACGTGTTTCTCCCTCCTTCCTAGCATGTCTTCGTGGTGTGGTGGTCTGCACGCTGGGCGCGTATTCCAGAAGTCCGCGGTTCGATTTCCGGCGAAGGCGTTGCTCATTTTCATCTCGCCTGCTTCCAAAATACCTAATGTCTCTATAGTATAATTACTGACTGTTCATTTAAACATCCAACAAAATCAGTGACGTGTCTCAGTGGACTAGAAGAACTATGCTAGCCCCTTGACATTTTATACATTGACATTTTCAAGTATATTTTACCTTACATTCAAAAGCATTACAAAAACATCATTTTACCTCTTTTGAAATCGAGTGTTAGTTCTATGAGAGGAAGACTAGCTGGCTTTCACCTGTAGCCCTGACTGTTTTAGATATGCTCTTAACTACTGGCGGTAGATCTTAATAAATTTTAATTTTATCGTCACAATTACAAATTAAATAAATTTACCGTTTATTCCTATAGTTTAGTTAAACTTCATGAAAGCGTTCTCGTCTACGAGAAAATTCGAAACTCCAAAATAAAATATATTGATGCAGTAACTCCAGGTTCAAAGTATTTATAGGAAAGCGGTATGAAAAGTTAATCCTCACACAAGAAAAGCATATACTAGCAAACTCTGATGTCGTTTAATAACAACTTCTCAGCTGTCAGTATAATACTGTATACTGTCAGTATAATACTGTATACTGTCAGTATAATACTGTATAATACTGTCAGTATAATACTGACAATTCACCAGTTCTCAGTGTTACATTCCTAGGGTTTCAATCGTTTGTTTGCCGTGTATTTTGAGTAACCGGAAAAATGCCCATAGGAAAAATGCTCACAGAATAATGCTCACAGGTATAAAAGCTCACAGAAAAAAAGCCCACATGGAAATATGCCCACATAGAAAAAAGCTCACATGGAAAAATGCTCACTTAGAAAAATGCTCACACAGAAAAATGCTCACATGAAATATGTTCATATGGACAAATGCTCACATTAACCTTTTCAGGGGCGGTAAATAAAAGCATGAAGAAATTGCAGTAAAATTTTTCATGTGCTGTAATATGTTTATACCACTGCCCTGTACAATATTTTTTCCTGTAATTGCCAATAATTAATTTTTTCTTTTTTACTATATTTTTACGTACTTTTGATGTGTATCTATATAAATTGATGTTTGAATGTAGTTATTTAAACTTAGAGCCAAAAAAGTTGTAAAATTTCTGTAGAAATTGAAAATTTTAGAAATAAAATTAACATTTTTAGGAACTTTTTTTCCTGTGATGATGCTTATCAGTTGAACATTATAAAGCAGCCTTCGAAAAATCTCCTAAAACCACAAATTGTAGCGAAGGCTTTCATAACCCACTAAATTCATCGTGTAAGAAACTATCATGAAATCGATGCTAAAATTAACTATTTTACGTAATTTAAATAAAATCATTATTTCTATTTGCTTATTCTTCTAAATGTTTATATTATAAAATGTGTAACCTATATTTATTATTATTTTATTTTTTTTAACAATTAAAATTGTAATAATTTTTCATTGTAAATTTTCTTTCATTTTTACTTCCTTCCTCCTCTCCTTTTCTTATTTAAAAACGGCCCATCTGTTAATATTATATAGCAACTGAATCTTCACTTAAGTTATACAGTTTTTTAAATATATACCATATATTTTTTGGTAATTTAATTAATATTTTATTAGAAAATTAGAGTAGGTGTACGGTTTTTAAATCTATTAATTATTGATTCATCAATGTAAGAATATTTCTACATGAATTATTTATCAGTGGGCTTATTTCCATGTGAACATATTTCTATGTTCACATAGAAGCCGAGCGTGCTGACCACTACACTGCGAAGGCATGCTAAGAAGGAGGGAGAAATACCTTAGAAACTTAGGCACTATTATGTGTACATTTTAATACTCAGGTTTTTCAAATTTTACAGAAATTTTCTGTTGAATTCTTAAACACGAAAAACAGTTTCGAATATTTTGCATAATCTATTAGACTCAGTGATGACTAAATTCTAAACATCGAGTTTAGCCAATGAGTAAAATTTATCTCATTACATTTCATGTTCTTTTGACAACAAAGAAATTGAAAAATCAGGAACTTAAAAAATAAAACCTATTAGTTATATTTTTTAATCAAATTATCCAGGTAAAGTGTTATATACGTCTTTGAATGCTTGACTTTTACACAGCGAAAGGAAAAACTGTGGGAAATGCATCTAACAGTCACGAAATTCAACATGTTATGCTTCTGAGACACTTAAAATAAGATTTCTTAAAGATTAAGAAACTGATATTTATTATTAATGGGAAGCTTAAATTTACGAAATACCTAACCAAAATTTCTTAAAAAATCTTTGTTTTTTCTCTCCAGTTTAAATTTTCTAGTTAGAGGAGGAAAACTTACCTCCGCTCATTTCTCAATTCCTCTCAGCATTCATTCTCACCTCCGCTCGAACTCTCCGAAAAACTAGTAATTTGATTTCAGAAAACACCTTTTATCCCCTTTTTATTTTCCCGATCGCGCTTAAAGTTGGAAAAACTTTCAGCTCCTAAATACATGAGGCCAACAAATAAAAAAAAGTTGTGTCTTCTGCTACATCTCAATGGGGTAAAAGAAAAGAACAACAGTAAAAGAGCGAAAGTGACATCTTCAAATACTCCGCTTCAAAGAAGCAATTTTAATTTGAGTTTTAATATAAGGATCTTTTACACACTTCTTACATTCTGTGCCTTTTCTAAACAGATAATTTCGTAATTTTACTGTATCCATTGCCAGAAGCACAAAAATGTTACCAACTGCTTCTAGCGCCCCTGAGAAGGCAGGCTTCTAATTTGGTATAAATGCATCGGCAATTTTCCGTTGGATGAGTCAGGGAATAATACTTTTGCAGATTTGAACTACTGAAGACTGCCCTCATTAAATCACCCTCCATTGTGAACAGCAAAAGGCCTGACAAAGAGATAATATAGGTCATTTTGCCCAGGTTAATGCCGTAAATACAAGATTTATTCGAACTGATAACATAGGAGAGTTTATTTGAACTTGCCATAAAATTCCAGAACACGCGCAAGGCAGAGAAGATACATATGGCAAGAGGCCAAATGGGCAAAGTTTAAGCCTGAACCTCAGCGAAAGCCACAGTTTGGCTAGAATTAACATTTTGATAATAATAAAAAAATTCAACCGCGAATAGTGGCCGCCAAATGGAAGAACAAAGGAGAAAACTGGGAAAAGCAATACGAAAAATTTTAACTAGGCAGGGGTTCTAAAAAGGAGAAAGTACCCCTGAGGAAATAAAATCCCTAAAACATTCAATTAAAAACAGTGATTGAAAACTTTGGCATTGCCAGTAGTGAACGTATTGCTAAATATTCAATGCAGATGCACTGATAGATACTATGTCCAATATAGTTTTCTATCGGAAACCTTTCTCCGCAAATACTGTAGAAGGTATAGATTATTCAACGTAACGGGAACAAAAGTAACTGCCGCCCAAGGTATGCATAAGTAAAATAGCACGTGCAGGTTAAAAATGAGCAACAAGAGTAATCCTCGTCGTAATCCTCGTCGTGAAAAATCTCCATCCGCAATATTAGGTATGGATTTCTTAAAAGCGGAAGGCGCCAAATTCAGTTTTCAAAAATCTTTTTTACAGTTGGATATGAAGAAACTGGAAAGCAGAAGGACGTAGACATCGGTAATCGATCTGAGACATTTAGGTGACGATTTTGACGAGCGACCATCCCACACTCAGATTGTGAGCCATAGCATTGATACCAGCAACGTGGAAAGCCCTATCGTTACGACAAAATAAAGGAACAACTAATAGATTATATTCAGGAAATGCTAAAAAATAAAGTTATTAGACCAATAAGTAACTCTTACGCTAGCCCGGTGGTTCTGTGAAGGAAGAAAAATAACCTGATTTTAAAGCTTGGCGTTTCGCAGTTGACTAGCGAAAACTTAACAGTGTGACTAATCTTGTCTATCCCATAATTAAAGATATTATTCGTAAGATCAAATCGATGCAGTTTGTGACTACTTTTAGGTTCAACATCTGGCTATTTCCAAATTGGCGCAAAGCCAGAAGACGTCTCAAAAACCGCATTTATTGCAAAGTCTGACGTTTATACCTTTCCAGGAATGCCATTCGGCTTATGCGGAGCGCCCGCGACTTTTCAAGACCAGTCCCAGGGAAATGTACATTTATTTATCTATACCATATAACAATTGCTGTTGAAACTATTTACGAACACATTAAAGACTTGCGCAAATATTTTCACTCCTAAACGAAGAAGGACTAAACGTAAATACCTCCAATTGCAAAATGGAAGCTATAGATTTTTTTTATTTAGGATATGAAATATCGAATAAAAATATTGAGACTGGAAACTCTAAAATAATAGCTATCAAAAGTTACCCGGCACCTAATTCTGCAAAGAAGTTATCGTCATTCTTAGATATATGTTCATATTATAGGAGGTCTTCCATTAAAGACTTCGCTAAAATAGCTCAGCCCTTGTTATAACTAAAAAGAACAGAAGTCCGATTCACTGCTCAGCCAAGACCAATACTGCTTTCGAACAATTTAAACAAGCATTAATTCAAGCAACGGTATTAAAGTTTCCTGAAACCGATGAACATTTGGAGATCGCTGCGGATACCTCCGATTACGTAGTGTATGCCGTTCTAACTCAGAAAGATCAATCGATTTCATACTTAAGTAAAATCCTCAACCCTTTGCAAAGGAATTATACCGCCACCGAGAAAGAATACTCGCAGTTCTTTTAGTACTGCAAAAATTTACAGTATACTTTGACAAAGCTCACGTTACAGTTTATTCCGATCATGCGGCTATGGTTTGTTTGTATTCAGGAAAGAATTTATCGACAAGCTTGATTAAATGGCCGAGACTGATTAAAAATTAGTCAAATAAAATTAATAACGAGTTAAATAAAATTCATTCTAACTTTGATAAGTCTAACTTGAAAGAATCACAAAACAATCGATTAATCTAAAAATCGAATTATTGAGGAAAGCTGATAATCATTCTGAATTTTGCATTTCAACATTCAGTTCGATTGGAAGTTCAGTAATCTAAGTTTTACTATATCTGAAATTTCTTTTGCTTTTTGACGTATTTGATACTGTTTACGCTGTGGACTTTAGGGAGAAAGGCATTGCAAAAGCAAATTTTATTGATTTCTTTTACAAAGTCAAAATCTTGATTTCTCTCCATCTTATACACATTTGATTATCTGTGACATTTCTTATTTCTAGATTGAAAATGAATTACAGACACTTATTTTCTAATGCTAAATTTGCTCTTTTTGTTTCAACTAAAACTTGAATTGATACTAAAATTAATAAGTTCACAGCTTTTAAAAACTGATTAAGGACAAATTAATGCGCAACAACTTAAAAATATTAATTTAAACTTCACCTAATAATATCTAATAAGTCTTATATCTAAATTCAACGAACCGCAATCAGAGTACATGTAAAAATAATTTGGAAATAAATGCTTTTATTTAGTAAAAACATCCGATTGTTATTGTCAAAATTGTTCAAGTGGTTAACAACTATGTTTATTATGGTTGATAATATTAAAACTAGAAACAAATGTACATTTTCTGATCTAGCTAACCACAAAGAGGCACATAAATATTTCTAAATCTTAATTATAATGCAGCTCAAATTAATGTTTCGGTTTTGTGAGATTCGTGGGTTTTTTTCCATTATATTGTATTCTTTCTTATTTCTATTGCTGAAGCTTTCGTATTTTATACCTATTTTTTTTTTCTTACTTTCCTAGAGGTATTTTGTAGGATTTTAATCCTAGGTTTTCATATCTTTTCACGTCACAAAAATACAAGCTTCAAGAAAGTAAAGCTAATTTTACATAGTAAACACAGTGTACGATATGAAAGATAGTGTTCTAATTTTCCCAATAATAAAATAAATACATGTGCTTTAAATTTATTCATAAATGAAAAACAAATATTTACAAAAAGCAATTTTTTCATATAAATTACTAGTAAGTCAAAATAATTATTCGTGTAATCAAATTATTTTCCTCGTGTAACTAATAGTAGAATATTTTTCTGAAATTTAAATGCAAGCTTTAGTTCATTTCAAAAGAAAAATTATTTTCTTGCTCAGGTTAAATGTATACAGAGCTCTTTAAATAGATAACACAACTAAATACATTTTGAGTGACTAGTCATAATCATACGGTTAAGAAATCAATCAAATATGCAGGATTTTCCAATTAAAACACTTTTTGATTAAATATGTATGGAATTTACATTGTATGTTGTCTTCGACGAAAAATAGTTGAGTTGTTCGTTACCTTACACAAGATATTATTAAATAAATAATACTCTAATACGAAATATTCACGATTGGAATATTCTCAAAATTCATTTAGATAACTTTTTTTCCGAGGTGAAGGAACAGAAAAAAGTAACATTCTCTGGGTATGTCTTCTCTGACATACAGCTCACCTTTCAGTAACTGAAAATTTAATTTTTTTTAACACCATTTATAATTCTAGCTATTGAATGGAAAATTTAGTTGTCAATGTATCAGGTAATTTTAACCGTATAAGGACAGTTTTTTAGTTAACTCAGCCATGACAAATATATTTCTTTATTATGGTTTTCTAAATTTTTCAGTGTAAAACTTTATATTAAGCACTTTTAATTAAAAGGTATCACATTATTACTGTAGGTTAACAGCTTACTTTAATTTCTTCATTTCTAATATTAGAACGATAGGTATTCAACTGACCACAAAGAGATATTTGCTCAAGAAAACGTTTTCATCATGTGAAATATTTTGCATATGTTTGGCGAAGAAAAAGACATTCAGTTGACTAAACATTTTCTCAAATTTACGTTTTCTAGATTGAAGCTGCAGTTTATCATTTACGATATACTTTTAATATGAAAATGAATACCTTTGAAAGGATGCAAAGTTGAAATGTTTCAAATACAGTGATAATTGTAATGATTGTATTTTATATCAACTTTTTGCTACCTCAAACATTCGAAATTCCTCAATTAGTAATTAATTATTTCCTTGAGATTCCCTTTCAAACCTTTTCCAGAATCTAGAGATTAAAAACAATGTTTAATTACGAATGACTTTTTTAAATGGAAAAAAGGTAAAAATATTACGCATTCTGAAAAAAACAAATATCGAGTTGCTTTATCGAGTTTTTACATTTATTTCTTATTTAATCATTTAATTGCATTTGTAACTAACTGCATATACTAAATACCGTATTTACTTGAGTATTTCACTACTGTTTTTACAAATTTATCTTTAGAAACTCAAAAAAAAAGGAAAATATAACACGATATATATGTTTCTGAGGGAAGGAGTAAAAGGAAAACAATTCTAAATTGCAACACACATAAAAACAAATGAGCTAATATTATTGCATCATGCGCATAATAGACTCATATTAGTACATTAGTTCTGTGTAATTAAGTTCTTTAAAGTGCCTGTCCTTCAACGACCTTAACTGCAGTTAATACTTTTAAATCTGTTATAATTGCAGTTAATACTTTTAAATCTGTTATAACTGCAGTTAATACTTTTAAATCTGTTATTTTTATTTGACCGAATACCTTCTTGTCCATTTATATCCTGTAGCTCCTGCTATAAAACAGATATTTCTATATCATATGCTTTAAATGTTAAGGAGAAACGTATGCGAGAAGAGAAATATGCGAGTAAACATAATAAATGTTTAATATGCATTAATAGGCAAATAGCCTCTTGACTCATTAACTAAACGGCACCTTTGTTTTGATATAAGAATTCTAGAAGTGGACAATTTTTTTTATTTCTCTAATTCTGATTCTATGCAAAATGATTCGTTTTACAGCACTTCCATATTCTATAATTAGATGATCATAGATCAACCTGTGATTTCAAATCCTATATAATGTATTTTAGTGATGGAATTTTGTTGATAAAAAAGTAAGACAGAGATACATCTAACTTGTTGTATGTATCAGAGTCATACAAAATGTAATCTTGTGGTTAGTATAAATTTTTCTAGTGACAAAAAATAATAACATTTACAGATATTTAATTTAAAAACTGCTGGTTCTGAGAAATTTCTTGCGATCTTTCAACACTGTGTTTTCTATACAACTCTTTATAATAAAAGGTAGATTATATCACCTTTAATAATTGTACCTTATAATAAAATACTTTCGTCTTTTTAAAGGATTTTTAATCACTTTTGGTTCATTTCACACTAGTGAGCCTGAAGAAATATCATATTTTAGAACCGGCCAAAAAATACATCTTTATATTTATCATTCATCATTCATCTACTTTAGAAGTGAATGATGCAGAATTGTAAGGGCCCACCAGCGGCCGAGCGGTAACACTGGTAACTGAACACTGGTAGTTCGGTTCGAGGTTAGAATCCCGCAAACGGGCTGGCTGCATGGGTGTTTTCGTGGTTTTCCCCATACGTAACGTGTATACGAGCCAGTTTCCCTTAGTCCTCCACGAAGGCATCCCTCCCTTAAGGCAGATAGCCCTCGAGTGCTTTGCCGTAATCTAATAAACCAAGCCAAACCAATACAGAATTGTGTCTTCATCCAAAATTGCTTCGTTTGTTTTATTTTATCTCTGGAAAATTCATTTAGAACTTTTGTTATCTGTAAAATAGTGCGTCATGTGAATGCGAGTCAGTTTCCTTTCCTTCTTCACAAAGTGTACCTACCCTTAGTTGGATAATCCTCGTACCACTAAGCAAACGAACTCATCATATAAAGGTAACAAACACCGTAATTAAAGACGATGCGATGTGTTTGTAGTGCATTATTTTACTTCTCCTTTACTGAATGCAATTAAGGAAGTTATAATTTGTTTTATGAATTTCACAAACAGCGACTAAACCACATTTAACATTCAATTTCAGATTAATTTCCTTATATCCTATTTTCAAACTTATTTTATTTTAACTCATTTTCCTTTCATACTATTATATTTATTTCAAATTCAGTCTAGAAATTCACATTCATTAACAAAATAATCTGCAACTTAAGGAATATTCTGAATTTATTAACGGATAATAGATAATTTCCGATAGATTCCAGAAAGGAAATTAGTTATTTATATAAACATTTGGTTAAAAGACAAAAGATATTTTGAGTTTGTTCGAAAGAGTTAGTCTTCAGAAAACAAATGGAGAAGATGATAATAAAGTGTTAAATATATATCTTCGTAATATATTGCCGTATATTGTTTTTCGTTATGAAATGGAACAATGTGGCTAAACTTTCCAGTTGCACGAATAAAGTTTCCGAAAATAATTATCTCATTTTGGAATACAATAGTTACAAACATATGCCACTGTGAAAGACCAAAATCTGTAGAATGCGGATATTCATCGATGAATGTCAACATTCACATGGTCGCTTGGTGTATGTCCGAAATATTTGGTGAATATCGTTTTGTCTCACTTACACCGGCTAATATTGACATTCACTATGCGCTGATGGTGAATGTTGAATAAAAATATTTTTGTTACCTTTATAATCAGACTTTATTTTTAAAACGTAGTATGATATATGTCAAAATATGCGAAAGCTTAATTAACAGCACATGTAAATAAACTGTTGAACTTAAAAACGAACAGTACATTCTAAATGAGAAAAATAACACCAATGAAAAAGTTACTTATGGTGACTGATGTTATACAATCTTATTTACTAAAAAACTTAAACTGTTATGACAGTTTTAATTGCACAAGTGTCCATTTCTTTTACAACAGCCTTTAGTCGTAGAGCCCTTCTTTCTTCTCACTTCTCGTTTCAACCTTCACCAGAGCATGTATGTGCTTGTGAGCATACATCAGTGATGGTCCGAATGTATAAGAATATAACCAAATATTCGGTCTTTCACTGGCGTATTTGGTATGTATTGACTCTCCCCAGAGAAAGACGACATTTTCCAAATTCGATCTTATACGCTAACATGTTGCTTTTATACGTAATGCAGTTCTTTCATTTTCAGGTTAAATGTTCTTCTTTCACCTTTAAATACACTTTAATGTGTTGCATATACAACAAATAGTAACCTATATTATCCTTCTTCATTCTTTTTTATCCACTGTAAATCCTGAGATTTTTTCATGCTGTACTTAAACTTATTGGTCAAAATATTATGATCCTCAAGAAGACTTTATTTAAAAATGTTTAAAAACAATTAGACGATGTCCTTCTGTTGTGAGGCCTATGTAAATATAGAAAGGTCATTCAATGTGGAGTCAATAGGATCAAGGACAAAAGCTGAGTAATTAAAGAAATTTTGACTGTGTTAGCAACTGCATTTCATTTAAAACTTAGGAAGAATTTTTCATTATTTTAATAAGAAAAAATATATACTCTTTTGTGAAATTTTTAAATATTCTACATTGTTTATTTCTTTCACATGGAAAAGTATTCTCACTTTAAAATTCCAAATGAAATAAATTAACTAATTCCTTTTATGAAACGTTATCGTATTATAACGTGTTTCTCCCTCCTTCCTAGCATGTCTTCGTGGTGTGGTGGTCTGCACGCTGGGCGCGTATTCCAGAAGTCCGCGGTTCGATTTCCGGCGAAGGCGTTGCTCATTTTCATCTCGCCTGCTTCCAAAATACCTAATGTCTCTATAGTATAATTACTGACTGTTCATTTAAACATCCAACAAAATCAGTGACGTGTCTCAGTGGACTAGAAGAACTATGCTAGCCCCTTGACATTTTATACATTGACATTTTCAAGTATATTTTACCTTACATTCAAAAGCATTACAAAAACATCATTTTACCTCTTTTGAAATCGAGTGTTAGTTCTATGAGAGGAAGACTAGCTGGCTTTCACCTGTAGCCCTGACTGTTTTAGATATGCTCTTAACTACTGGCGGTAGATCTTAATAAATTTTAATTTTATCGTCACAATTACAAATTAAATAAATTTACCGTTTATTCCTATAGTTTAGTTAAACTTCATGAAAGCGTTCTCGTCTACGAGAAAATTCGAAACTCCAAAATAAAATATATTGATGCAGTAACTCCAGGTTCAAAGTATTTATAGGAAAGCGGTATGAAAAGTTAATCCTCACACAAGAAAAGCATATACTAGCAAACTCTGATGTCGTTTAATAACAACTTCTCAGCTGTCAGTATAATACTGTATACTGTCAGTATAATACTGTATACTGTCAGTATAATACTGTATAATACTGTCAGTATAATACTGACAATTCACCAGTTCTCAGTGTTACATTCCTAGGGTTTCAATCGTTTGTTTGCCGTGTATTTTGAGTAACCGGAAAAATGCCCATAGGAAAAATGCTCACAGAATAATGCTCACAGGTATAAAAGCTCACAGAAAAAAAGCCCACATGGAAATATGCCCACATAGAAAAAAGCTCACATGGAAAAATGCTCACTTAGAAAAATGCTCACACAGAAAAATGCTCACATGAAATATGTTCATATGGACAAATGCTCACATTAACCTTTTCAGGGGCGGTAAATAAAAGCATGAAGAAATTGCAGTAAAATTTTTCATGTGCTGTAATATGTTTATACCACTGCCCTGTACAATATTTTTTCCTGTAATTGCCAATAATTAATTTTTTCTTTTTTACTATATTTTTACGTACTTTTGATGTGTATCTATATAAATTGATGTTTGAATGTAGTTATTTAAACTTAGAGCCAAAAAAGTTGTAAAATTTCTGTAGAAATTGAAAATTTTAGAAATAAAATTAACATTTTTAGGAACTTTTTTTCCTGTGATGATGCTTATCAGTTGAACATTATAAAGCAGCCTTCGAAAAATCTCCTAAAACCACAAATTGTAGCGAAGGCTTTCATAACCCACTAAATTCATCGTGTAAGAAACTATCATGAAATCGATGCTAAAATTAACTATTTTACGTAATTTAAATAAAATCATTATTTCTATTTGCTTATTCTTCTAAATGTTTATATTATAAAATGTGTAACCTATATTTATTATTATTTTATTTTTTTTAACAATTAAAATTGTAATAATTTTTCATTGTAAATTTTCTTTCATTTTTACTTCCTTCCTCCTCTCCTTTTCTTATTTAAAAACGGCCCATCTGTTAATATTATATAGCAACTGAATCTTCACTTAAGTTATACAGTTTTTTAAATATATACCATATATTTTTTGGTAATTTAATTAATATTTTATTAGAAAATTAGAGTAGGTGTACGGTTTTTAAATCTATTAATTATTGATTCATCAATGTAAGAATATTTCTACATGAATTATTTATCAGTGGGCTTATTTCCATGTGAACATATTTCTATGTTCACATAGAAGCCGAGCGTGCTGACCACTACACTGCGAAGGCATGCTAAGAAGGAGGGAGAAATACCTTAGAAACTTAGGCACTATTATGTGTACATTTTAATACTCAGGTTTTTCAAATTTTACAGAAATTTTCTGTTGAATTCTTAAACACGAAAAACAGTTTCGAATATTTTGCATAATCTATTAGACTCAGTGATGACTAAATTCTAAACATCGAGTTTAGCCAATGAGTAAAATTTATCTCATTACATTTCATGTTCTTTTGACAACAAAGAAATTGAAAAATCAGGAACTTAAAAAATAAAACCTATTAGTTATATTTTTTAATCAAATTATCCAGGTAAAGTGTTATATACGTCTTTGAATGCTTGACTTTTACACAGCGAAAGGAAAAACTGTGGGAAATGCATCTAACAGTCACGAAATTCAACATGTTATGCTTCTGAGACACTTAAAATAAGATTTCTTAAAGATTAAGAAACTGATATTTATTATTAATGGGAAGCTTAAATTTACGAAATACCTAACCAAAATTTCTTAAAAAATCTTTGTTTTTTCTCTCCAGTTTAAATTTTCTAGTTAGAGGAGGAAAACTTACCTCCGCTCATTTCTCAATTCCTCTCAGCATTCATTCTCACCTCCGCTCGAACTCTCCGAAAAACTAGTAATTTGATTTCAGAAAACACCTTTTATCCCCTTTTTATTTTCCCGATCGCGCTTAAAGTTGGAAAAACTTTCAGCTCCTAAATACATGAGGCCAACAAATAAAAAAAAGTTGTGTCTTCTGCTACATCTCAATGGGGTAAAAGAAAAGAACAACAGTAAAAGAGCGAAAGTGACATCTTCAAATACTCCGCTTCAAAGAAGCAATTTTAATTTGAGTTTTAATATAAGGATCTTTTACACACTTCTTACATTCTGTGCCTTTTCTAAACAGATAATTTCGTAATTTTACTGTATCCATTGCCAGAAGCACAAAAATGTTACCAACTGCTTCTAGCGCCCCTGAGAAGGCAGGCTTCTAATTTGGTATAAATGCATCGGCAATTTTCCGTTGGATGAGTCAGGGAATAATACTTTTGCAGATTTGAACTACTGAAGACTGCCCTCATTAAATCACCCTCCATTGTGAACAGCAAAAGGCCTGACAAAGAGATAATATAGGTCATTTTGCCCAGGTTAATGCCGTAAATACAAGATTTATTCGAACTGATAACATAGGAGAGTTTATTTGAACTTGCCATAAAATTCCAGAACACGCGCAAGGCAGAGAAGATACATATGGCAAGAGGCCAAATGGGCAAAGTTTAAGCCTGAACCTCAGCGAAAGCCACAGTTTGGCTAGAATTAACATTTTGATAATAATAAAAAAATTCAACCGCGAATAGTGGCCGCCAAATGGAAGAACAAAGGAGAAAACTGGGAAAAGCAATACGAAAAATTTTAACTAGGCAGGGGTTCTAAAAAGGAGAAAGTACCCCTGAGGAAATAAAATCCCTAAAACATTCAATTAAAAACAGTGATTGAAAACTTTGGCATTGCCAGTAGTGAACGTATTGCTAAATATTCAATGCAGATGCACTGATAGATACTATGTCCAATATAGTTTTCTATCGGAAACCTTTCTCCGCAAATACTGTAGAAGGTATAGATTATTCAACGTAACGGGAACAAAAGTAACTGCCGCCCAAGGTATGCATAAGTAAAATAGCACGTGCAGGTTAAAAATGAGCAACAAGAGTAATCCTCGTCGTAATCCTCGTCGTGAAAAATCTCCATCCGCAATATTAGGTATGGATTTCTTAAAAGCGGAAGGCGCCAAATTCAGTTTTCAAAAATCTTTTTTACAGTTGGATATGAAGAAACTGGAAAGCAGAAGGACGTAGACATCGGTAATCGATCTGAGACATTTAGGTGACGATTTTGACGAGCGACCATCCCACACTCAGATTGTGAGCCATAGCATTGATACCAGCAACGTGGAAAGCCCTATCGTTACGACAAAATAAAGGAACAACTAATAGATTATATTCAGGAAATGCTAAAAAATAAAGTTATTAGACCAATAAGTAACTCTTACGCTAGCCCGGTGGTTCTGTGAAGGAAGAAAAATAACCTGATTTTAAAGCTTGGCGTTTCGCAGTTGACTAGCGAAAACTTAACAGTGTGACTAATCTTGTCTATCCCATAATTAAAGATATTATTCGTAAGATCAAATCGATGCAGTTTGTGACTACTTTTAGGTTCAACATCTGGCTATTTCCAAATTGGCGCAAAGCCAGAAGACGTCTCAAAAACCGCATTTATTGCAAAGTCTGACGTTTATACCTTTCCAGGAATGCCATTCGGCTTATGCGGAGCGCCCGCGACTTTTCAAGACCAGTCCCAGGGAAATGTACATTTATTTATCTATACCATATAACAATTGCTGTTGAAACTATTTACGAACACATTAAAGACTTGCGCAAATATTTTCACTCCTAAACGAAGAAGGACTAAACGTAAATACCTCCAATTGCAAAATGGAAGCTATAGATTTTTTTTATTTAGGATATGAAATATCGAATAAAAATATTGAGACTGGAAACTCTAAAATAATAGCTATCAAAAGTTACCCGGCACCTAATTCTGCAAAGAAGTTATCGTCATTCTTAGATATATGTTCATATTATAGGAGGTCTTCCATTAAAGACTTCGCTAAAATAGCTCAGCCCTTGTTATAACTAAAAAGAACGGAAGTCCGATTCACTGCTCAGCCAAGACCAATACTGCTTTCGAACAATTTAAACAAGCATTAATTCAAGCAACGGTATTAAAGTTTCCTGAAACCGATGAACATTTGGAGATCGCTGCGGATACCTCCGATTACGTAGTGTATGCCGTTCTAACTCAGAAAGATCAATCGATTTCATACTTAAGTAAAATCCTCAACCCTTTGCAAAGGAATTATACCGCCACCGAGAAAGAATACTCGCAGTTCTTTTAGTACTGCAAAAATTTACAGTATACTTTGACAAAGCTCACGTTACAGTTTATTCCGATCATGCGGCTATGGTTTGTTTGTATTCAGGAAAGAATTTATCGACAAGCTTGATTAAATGGCCGAGACTGATTAAAAATTAGTCAAATAAAATTAATAACGAGTTAAATAAAATTCATTCTAACTTTGATAAGTCTAACTTGAAAGAATCACAAAACAATCGATTAATCTAAAAATCGAATTATTGAGGAAAGCTGATAATCATTCTGAATTTTGCATTTCAACATTCAGTTCGATTGGAAGTTCAGTAATCTAAGTTTTACTATATCTGAAATTTCTTTTGCTTTTTGACGTATTTGATACTGTTTACGCTGTGGACTTTAGGGAGAAAGGCATTGCAAAAGCAAATTTTATTGATTTCTTTTACAAAGTCAAAATCTTGATTTCTCTCCATCTTATACACATTTGATTATCTGTGACATTTCTTATTTCTAGATTGAAAATGAATTACAGACACTTATTTTCTAATGCTAAATTTGCTCTTTTTGTTTCAACTAAAACTTGAATTGATACTAAAATTAATAAGTTCACAGCTTTTAAAAACTGATTAAGGACAAATTAATGCGCAACAACTTAAAAATATTAATTTAAACTTCACCTAATAATATCTAATAAGTCTTATATCTAAATTCAACGAACCGCAATCAGAGTACATGTAAAAATAATTTGGAAATAAATGCTTTTATTTAGTAAAAACATCCGATTGTTATTGTCAAAATTGTTCAAGTGGTTAACAACTATGTTTATTATGGTTGATAATATTAAAACTAGAAACAAATGTACATTTTCTGATCTAGCTAACCACAAAGAGGCACATAAATATTTCTAAATCTTAATTATAATGCAGCTCAAATTAATGTTTCGGTTTTGTGAGATTCGTGGGTTTTTTTCCATTATATTGTATTCTTTCTTATTTCTATTGCTGAAGCTTTCGTATTTTATACCTATTTTTTTTTTCTTACTTTCCTAGAGGTATTTTGTAGGATTTTAATCCTAGGTTTTCATATCTTTTCACGTCACAAAAATACAAGCTTCAAGAAAGTAAAGCTAATTTTACATAGTAAACACAGTGTACGATATGAAAGATAGTGTTCTAATTTTCCCAATAATAAAATAAATACATGTGCTTTAAATTTATTCATAAATGAAAAACAAATATTTACAAAAAGCAATTTTTTCATATAAATTACTAGTAAGTCAAAATAATTATTCGTGTAATCAAATTATTTTCCTCGTGTAACTAATAGTAGAATATTTTTCTGAAATTTAAATGCAAGCTTTAGTTCATTTCAAAAGAAAAATTATTTTCTTGCTCAGGTTAAATGTATACAGAGCTCTTTAAATAGATAACACAACTAAATACATTTTGAGTGACTAGTCATAATCATACGGTTAAGAAATCAATCAAATATGCAGGATTTTCCAATTAAAACACTTTTTGATTAAATATGTATGGAATTTACATTGTATGTTGTCTTCGACGAAAAATAGTTGAGTTGTTCGTTACCTTACACAAGATATTATTAAATAAATAATACTCTAATACGAAATATTCACGATTGGAATATTCTCAAAATTCATTTAGATAACTTTTTTTCCGAGGTGAAGGAACAGAAAAAAGTAACATTCTCTGGGTATGTCTTCTCTGACATACAGCTCACCTTTCAGTAACTGAAAATTTAATTTTTTTTAACACCATTTATAATTCTAGCTATTGAATGGAAAATTTAGTTGTCAATGTATCAGGTAATTTTAACCGTATAAGGACAGTTTTTTAGTTAACTCAGCCATGACAAATATATTTCTTTATTATGGTTTTCTAAATTTTTCAGTGTAAAACTTTATATTAAGCACTTTTAATTAAAAGGTATCACATTATTACTGTAGGTTAACAGCTTACTTTAATTTCTTCATTTCTAATATTAGAACGATAGGTATTCAACTGACCACAAAGAGATATTTGCTCAAGAAAACGTTTTCATCATGTGAAATATTTTGCATATGTTTGGCGAAGAAAAAGACATTCAGTTGACTAAACATTTTCTCAAATTTACGTTTTCTAGATTGAAGCTGCAGTTTATCATTTACGATATACTTTTAATATGAAAATGAATACCTTTGAAAGGATGCAAAGTTGAAATGTTTCAAATACAGTGATAATTGTAATGATTGTATTTTATATCAACTTTTTGCTACCTCAAACATTCGAAATTCCTCAATTAGTAATTAATTATTTCCTTGAGATTCCCTTTCAAACCTTTTCCAGAATCTAGAGATTAAAAACAATGTTTAATTACGAATGACTTTTTTAAATGGAAAAAAGGTAAAAATATTACGCATTCTGAAAAAAACAAATATCGAGTTGCTTTATCGAGTTTTTACATTTATTTCTTATTTAATCATTTAATTGCATTTGTAACTAACTGCATATACTAAATACCGTATTTACTTGAGTATTTCACTACTGTTTTTACAAATTTATCTTTAGAAACTCAAAAAAAAAGGAAAATATAACACGATATATATGTTTCTGAGGGAAGGAGTAAAAGGAAAACAATTCTCAATTGCAACACACATAAAAACAAATGAGCTAATATTATTGCATCATGCGCATAATAGACTCATATTAGTACATTAGTTCTGTGTAATTAAGTTCTTTAAAGTGCCTGTCCTTCAACGACCTTAACTGCAGTTAATACTTTTAAATCTGTTATAATTGCAGTTAATACTTTTAAATCTGTTATAACTGCAGTTAATACTTTTAAATCTGTTATTTTTATTTGACCGAATACCTTCTTGTCCATTTATATCCTGTAGCTCCTGCTATAAAACAGATATTTCTATATCATATGCTTTAAATGTTAAGGAGAAACGTATGCGAGAAGAGAAATATGCGAGTAAACATAATAAATGTTTAATATGCATTAATAGGCAAATAGCCTCTTGACTCATTAACTAAACGGCACCTTTGTTTTGATATAAGAATTCTAGAAGTGGACAATTTTTTTTATTTCTCTAATTCTGATTCTATGCAAAATGATTCGTTTTACAGCACTTCCATATTCTATAATTAGATGATCATAGATCAACCTGTGATTTCAAATCCTATATAATGTATTTTAGTGATGGAATTTTGTTGATAAAAAAGTAAGACAGAGATACATCTAACTTGTTGTATGTATCAGAGTCATACAAAAAGTAATCTTGTGGTTAGTATAAATTTTTCTAGTGACAAAAAATAATAACATTTACAGATATTTAATTTAAAAACTGCTGGTTCTGAGAAATTTCTTGCGATCTTTCAACACTGTGTTTTCTATACAACTCTTTATAATAAAAGGTAGATTATATCACCTTTAATAATTGTACCTTATAATAAAATACTTTCGTCTTTTTAAAGGATTTTTAATCACTTTTGGTTCATTTCACACTAGTGAGCCTGAAGAAATATCATATTTTAGAACCGGCCAAAAAATACATCTTTATATTTATCATTCATCATTCATCTACTTTAGAAGTGAATGATGCAGAATTGTAAGGGCCCACCAGCGGCCGAGCGGTAACACTGGTAACTGAACACTGGTAGTTCGGTTCGAGGTTAGAATCCCGCAAACGGGCTGGCTGCATGGGTGTTTTCGTGGTTTTCCCCATACGTAACGTGTATACGAGCCAGTTTCCCTTAGTCCTCCACGAAGGCATCCCTCCCTTAAGGCAGATAGCCCTCGAGTGCTTTGCCGTAATCTAATAAACCAAGCCAAACCAATACAGAATTGTGTCTTCATCCAAAATTGCTTCGTTTGTTTTATTTTATCTCTGGAAAATTCATTTAGAACTTTTGTTATCTGTAAAATAGTGCGTCATGTGAATGCGAGTCAGTTTCCTTTCCTTCTTCACAAAGTGTACCTACCCTTAGTTGGATAATCCTCGTACCACTAAGCAAACGAACTCATCATATAAAGGTAACAAACACCGTAATTAAAGACGATGCGATGTGTTTGTAGTGCATTATTTTACTTCTCCTTTACTGAATGCAATTAAGGAAGTTATAATTTGTTTTATGAATTTCACAAACAGCGACTAAACCACATTTAACATTCAATTTCAGATTAATTTCCTTATATCCTATTTTCAAACTTATTTTATTTTAACTCATTTTCCTTTCATACTATTATATTTATTTCAAATTCAGTCTAGAAATTCACATTCATTAACAAAATAATCTGCAACTTAAGGAATATTCTGAATTTATTAACGGATAATAGATAATTTCCGATAGATTCCAGAAAGGAAATTAGTTATTTATATAAACATTTGGTTAAAAGACAAAAGATATTTTGAGTTTGTTCGAAAGAGTTAGTCTTCAGAAAACAAATGGAGAAGATGATAATAAAGTGTTAAATATATATCTTCGTAATATATTGCCGTATATTGTTTTTCGTTATGAAATGGAACAATGTGGCTAAACTTTCCAGTTGCACGAATAAAGTTTCCGAAAATAATTATCTCATTTTGGAATACAATAGTTACAAACATATGCCACTGTGAAAGACCAAAATCTGTAGAATGCGGATATTCATCGATGAATGTCAACATTCACATGGTCGCTTGGTGTATGTCCGAAATATTTGGTGAATATCGTTTTGTCTCACTTACACCGGCTAATGTTGACATTCACTATGCGCTGATGGTGAATGTTGAATAAAAATATTTTTGTTACCTTTATAATCAGACTTTATTTTTAAAACGTAGTATGATATATGTCAAAATATGCGAAAGCTTAATTAACAGCACATGTAAATAAACTGTTGAACTTAAAAACGAACAGTACATTCTAAATGAGAAAAATAACACCAATGAAAAAGTTACTTATGGTGACTGATGTTATACAATCTTATTTACTAAAAAACTTAAACTGTTATGACAGTTTTAATTGCACAAGTGTCCATTTCTTTTACAACAGCCTTTAGTCGTAGAGCCCTTCTTTCTTCTCACTTCTCGTTTCAACCTTCACCAGAGCATGTATGTGCTTGTGAGCATACATCAGTGATGGTCCGAATGTATAAGAATATAACCAAATATTCGGTCTTTCACTGGCGTATTTGGTATGTATTGACTCTCCCCAGAGAAAGACGACATTTTCCAAATTCGATCTTATACGCTAACATGTTGCTTTTATACGTAATGCAGTTCTTTCATTTTCAGGTTAAATGTTCTTCTTTCACCTTTAAATACACTTTAATGTGTTGCATATACAACAAATAGTAACCTATATTATCCTTCTTCATTCTTTTTTATCCACTGTAAATCCTGAGATTTTTTCATGCTGTACTTAAACTTATTGGTCAAAATATTATGATCCTCAAGAAGACTTTATTTAAAAATGTTTAAAAACAATTAGACGATGTCCTTCTGTTGTGAGGCCTATGTAAATATAGAAAGGTCATTCAATGTGGAGTCAATAGGATCAAGGACAAAAGCTGAGTAATTAAAGAAATTTTGACTGTGTTAGCAACTGCATTTCATTTAAAACTTAGGAAGAATTTTTCATTATTTTAATAAGAAAAAATATATACTCTTTTGTGAAATTTTTAAATATTCTACATTGTTTATTTCTTTCACATGGAAAAGTATTCTCACTTTAAAATTCCAAATGAAATAAATTAACTAATTCCTTTTATGAAACGTTATCGTATTATAACGTGTTTCTCCCTCCTTCCTAGCATGTCTTCGTGGTGTGGTGGTCTGCACGCTGGGCGCGTATTCCAGAAGTCCGCGGTTCGATTTCCGGCGAAGGCGTTGCTCATTTTCATCTCGCCTGCTTCCAAAATACCTAATGTCTCTATAGTATAATTACTGACTGTTCATTTAAACATCCAACAAAATCAGTGACGTGTCTCAGTGGACTAGAAGAACTATGCTAGCCCCTTGACATTTTATACATTGACATTTTCAAGTATATTTTACCTTACATTCAAAAGCATTACAAAAACATCATTTTACCTCTTTTGAAATCGAGTGTTAGTTCTATGAGAGGAAGACTAGCTGGCTTTCACCTGTAGCCCTGACTGTTTTAGATATGCTCTTAACTACTGGCGGTAGATCTTAATAAATTTTAATTTTATCGTCACAATTACAAATTAAATAAATTTACCGTTTATTCCTATAGTTTAGTTAAACTTCATGAAAGCGTTCTCGTCTACGAGAAAATTCGAAACTCCAAAATAAAATATATTGATGCAGTAACTCCAGGTTCAAAGTATTTATAGGAAAGCGGTATGAAAAGTTAATCCTCACACAAGAAAAGCATATACTAGCAAACTCTGATGTCGTTTAATAACAACTTCTCAGCTGTCAGTATAATACTGTATACTGTCAGTATAATACTGTATACTGTCAGTATAATACTGTATAATACTGTCAGTATAATACTGACAATTCACCAGTTCTCAGTGTTACATTCCTAGGGTTTCAATCGTTTGTTTGCCGTGTATTTTGAGTAACCGGAAAAATGCCCATAGGAAAAATGCTCACAGAATAATGCTCACAGGTATAAAAGCTCACAGAAAAAAAGCCCACATGGAAATATGCCCACATAGAAAAAAGCTCACATGGAAAAATGCTCACTTAGAAAAATGCTCACACAGAAAAATGCTCACATGAAATATGTTCATATGGACAAATGCTCACATTAACCTTTTCAGGGGCGGTAAATAAAAGCATGAAGAAATTGCAGTAAAATTTTTCATGTGCTGTAATATGTTTATACCACTGCCCTGTACAATATTTTTTCCTGTAATTGCCAATAATTAATTTTTTCTTTTTTACTATATTTTTACGTACTTTTGATGTGTATCTATATAAATTGATGTTTGAATGTAGTTATTTAAACTTAGAGCCAAAAAAGTTGTAAAATTTCTGTAGAAATTGAAAATTTTAGAAATAAAATTAACATTTTTAGGAACTTTTTTTCCTGTGATGATGCTTATCAGTTGAACATTATAAAGCAGCCTTCGAAAAATCTCCTAAAACCACAAATTGTAGCGAAGGCTTTCATAACCCACTAAATTCATCGTGTAAGAAACTATCATGAAATCGATGCTAAAATTAACTATTTTACGTAATTTAAATAAAATCATTATTTCTATTTGCTTATTCTTCTAAATGTTTATATTATAAAATGTGTAACCTATATTTATTATTATTTTATTTTTTTTAACAATTAAAATTGTAATAATTTTTCATTGTAAATTTTCTTTCATTTTTACTTCCTTCCTCCTCTCCTTTTCTTATTTAAAAACGGCCCATCTGTTAATATTATATAGCAACTGAATCTTCACTTAAGTTATACAGTTTTTTAAATATATACCATATATTTTTTGGTAATTTAATTAATATTTTATTAGAAAATTAGAGTAGGTGTACGGTTTTTAAATCTATTAATTATTGATTCATCAATGTAAGAATATTTCTACATGAATTATTTATCAGTGGGCTTATTTCCATGTGAACATATTTCTATGTTCACATAGAAGCCGAGCGTGCTGACCACTACACTGCGAAGGCATGCTAAGAAGGAGGGAGAAATACCTTAGAAACTTAGGCACTATTATGTGTACATTTTAATACTCAGGTTTTTCAAATTTTACAGAAATTTTCTGTTGAATTCTTAAACACGAAAAACAGTTTCGAATATTTTGCATAATCTATTAGACTCAGTGATGACTAAATTCTAAACATCGAGTTTAGCCAATGAGTAAAATTTATCTCATTACATTTCATGTTCTTTTGACAACAAAGAAATTGAAAAATCAGGAACTTAAAAAATAAAACCTATTAGTTATATTTTTTAATCAAATTATCCAGGTAAAGTGTTATATACGTCTTTGAATGCTTGACTTTTACACAGCGAAAGGAAAAACTGTGGGAAATGCATCTAACAGTCACGAAATTCAACATGTTATGCTTCTGAGACACTTAAAATAAGATTTCTTAAAGATTAAGAAACTGATATTTATTATTAATGGGAAGCTTAAATTTACGAAATACCTAACCAAAATTTCTTAAAAAATCTTTGTTTTTTCTCTCCAGTTTAAATTTTCTAGTTAGAGGAGGAAAACTTACCTCCGCTCATTTCTCAATTCCTCTCAGCATTCATTCTCACCTCCGCTCGAACTCTCCGAAAAACTAGTAATTTGATTTCAGAAAACACCTTTTATCCCCTTTTTATTTTCCCGATCGCGCTTAAAGTTGGAAAAACTTTCAGCTCCTAAATACATGAGGCCAACAAATAAAAAAAAGTTGTGTCTTCTGCTACATCTCAATGGGGTAAAAGAAAAGAACAACAGTAAAAGAGCGAAAGTGACATCTTCAAATACTCCGCTTCAAAGAAGCAATTTTCTAGACAACCGATGGTTGCAAACTCGCAAAAGATCTTTCCAAAGAATTCTATATAGAGAAAATTACGTATTTCAAAAAAAGGGGTCGATACCGCTCATTTTTCACACTCGTGAACAACTCTCTTTTCATACATTTAAAAAATAAGAAGGAACTCAGTAAACTATTTCATTGAAGAATAAGATGAAAGGATGAAAAAGTGATGAAAATAATATGAAAGAAGTATTTTTCAAACTTTCAAATTTCAGCTTATAAGAAATGGTTTTTCATTTGTTTACTTAGAAATATGAACATTCAAAACACTTCTTCCTTCTGATGGATTTTCTTTGATCACAGACTTCTAGGAATATTCTTAAACAGTTTTTGATTGAGGGGAAATTTTATTTTGTGTTGAAAAGTGTACAGTAAAGTATATTGCAATTGCAAAATACTTCTATTTTAAGTATGCAATACTTTTCTTTGCATTCTTTTTTGTGTGGGGAGGAAAGGGAATTTTTAAATAATATATATATATATATATAAGTACGCAAATATATTAAGGGGACTTATACACCTTAAAACCCATAATATCTTCGAATATGTAACTGTTGCAATAATTGGGATAGCTTATTTATTTTAAAAGCAATTACTTCCAACTTTTTACAGCTGACTACATAATATAGCTGCTTTCTGAAATAGTCATCAGAAAGTTTGTGTTCCACAAATATTTTTATAATTTAATCCGCTTTGTGACAACATTTTTCGTCATGTTTCCACCTTGCACCCACAGTTTAAAATATTCTGTCGCATAATTTAATTTCATATTTAACATATAGCTTTTATAACATTTGGAAACTACTGTGAACCAAAAATTCTAAGAATTTCGTTTTAATTTTTTATTTTATTTGGAGTTGAGTTTAAAAAATGTATTTTATTAAAAAAATCTGTAATGCTTTCGTGCATAATTTTTTTTAATATTAAAATTTTCATCAGATTTTTGGTTCAGTTAGAAAGCAGTGCGCATATAAAGAATTCCATTAAGTTTTAAGTATGTACCATTAGCCATTTTTAAAATATCATGCGCGCAAGGTGGAAACATAACGAAAACTTTTGTCACAAAGCGGATTAAATTATAAAAATATTTGTGGCAACACAAACTTTCTGGTTACTAGTTCCCAAAGCAGCTATATTATGTAGTCAGCTGTAAAAGGTTGGAAGTAACTGTTTTTAAAATAAATAAAATATCTCAATTCTTGCAACAGTCACATATTCGAAGATCATAAGGAGTTTAAGGTGTATGAGCCCCCTTAACGTAACCTCCCCGGCCCTTTTATTTCTTGGTAATTTAATTAATATTTTATTAGAAATATTTCTGTTGCTATGAACTGGAGCAACAGAAATAAAAGGAATGAACATCGTTACATGTAATGCTCCTTGGAAAGTAACACAAGCATCGCAGTAATTACACTCTTAGACAAAAAAAAAAAAAAAAAAAAAAAAAAAAAAAGACGCACCACGATGCACCGAGAAGATATAAAGCAAATTGGACACGAATTGATATGCATACAGGTTTCGACGGAAAATGCAAAATTTTACATTTTGTCTGCCAATCTATGAACGGTTGTCGCTACAGCGTATCTGATCTGCGCAACTGGCAGGATATTTAAGAGGAGAAATTACGATTCCAGGTCATAAATTCTTCACGAATTTCATTCCGTGTACTCTGGTAGACAGTAACTATGCCTCGCATACAGGTGCGCGAACGATATGCGCAGATGTCAGAATTTGAGAGCGTTTAGTTGGGCTCAAAGAAGCTGGTTGGTCATATAGGCGAATAGCTCGACATTTGAGCAGGAGCGATGCCACTATTATACGATGTTGGCAGGAATGGGTGAACCATGGCTGCACACAGCGTCAAGAAGGAAGCGGTATCCCTAGAGAAACGACAGAACGTAAAGACCGAGCAATCGTCAGAGTGGCATTCACAGCTCCAGATGCATCATTATCATCGATTGTACGTACAACTAGTGTTTCAGTGACAGCAAGGACCATTCATAGACGGCTCACAGAAAGAGGGCTAAGGTCAGGGCGCCCCTTGCGCCGACTACCATTGACCTCTGTACAACTTCAAGCCCGTTTGCAGTGGTGTCGGGCTCATTCGCACTGGAATGTCACTGACTGGAGTAGAATAGTCTTCAGTGATGAGTCCCGCTTAGAACTGCGTCCCGATGACCAGCGAAGGCGAGTCTGGAAATGCCCCGGTCAGCGGTGTGATACCAACCTGACTGTCTGCTCTAAGTTAAGCTTTCAGCTGCAATTTTATGACTTAATAATTTAGTAGCTAAGCTTAGTAGTTTACCAAAAAAGCCTTTTTAATAAAACTCACCTATAAAGAAATTAATTAGTAATAGTATATTTATTATATAGAAGATTAATTTTATGTATCATAATAATAGTATACTGAAAAAATGTATTAATAATATTACATTTGTGCTACCTTTTCAAGCTTTTCTGAATTTTTTATCTCATTTATCCACATAATTAAGCATTTTTTAAGTTGCTCATGTAACGCAAATAGCTATGTTCTTGGACAAACTAATTAAATTTTAAAAAGATGTGAATATGTGAGCATTTCTCCTCTATCAAATTCACTTTTGCGAAATTCTAATCGGATTTTGCTTCACTATCTTTATATCAGTTTATTTCATTCTTGATTACACTAATCCTAATGAAAACATTATTCTCTCGATTTTCCGTTTTAACAAAACGTTCTGACTGCTTGTAAACTATTTTGTTTGTTTCCTCTAGTAGCAAAACAGAGTTTAGTAACTCTTCAAACTAGAATTGCTTTTGTGAAAACATGGAGGATATATTAAATCAGTATTTTAGAAGCAAAATAACTGTTTTCAATACTAAAAATTAATTATTCCGTTCGTTAAATATCTGTGATTTTAATCGACATAAAATGTCGTTCTACATTCAAAATAATAACAATAGTAATAATAATAACAATAATAATAATAATCTTTTAACCCAGGATTTCTTAAACTGTGGGTTGCGACCCCCAAGGGGGGCCGCAGGACCTACAGCAGGGGGTCGCCAAAAATTTTAGCAGTTTATTTAACTTATTATAATAATTTTATAATTACCAAATATTTTTACACAGTGTATCTGAAAATAGATAAAGATAAGACAATACAGACAAAGAAAAAAACGAAAACGTTTCGAGGCATTCTTTTTATAATATAAACGTTCATTTTCCTTGCTTTGCACCTGACGCTGTCATTTCGTCTGTTAATAATTTAAAATTTTCACATTGTTCTAAGTCTTAAAATTAGAAATTAAAGTTAATAACCTAAAATTGCAATAGTATATTACAGTACAAGTGAAACAATTGACAGTTTCACTCACGCGTGAGTCGGATTTGCGCAATATTTATATACTACAAAATTTTTTGTAAATATTAAGGAGTCCTGGGGTTCGCGAAAAAATCTTAGTGATAAAAAGGGATCGCGACTGAAAAACGTTTAAGAAACCCTATTTTAGACCATTATTTTTGCCTTAATAAACAGAACTTTTGCCGTGTTAACATAAATAGACTTTCGACAAACAAAACTGAACTACTCGTTCAGGTTTTGTACATTAACTACGTTAACATTACATTTTTGCAATACATTTTAGCTTTATGCTTTCACCAAATAAATTGAACAAGCTTTAGTCCTCCACAGAGGAAATTGACTTGAACATGAAACTTCATACTAAAAGATTAACATGTAATTTTACAAACAGAAAAGATTTATTGAAAATTCACTTATCCTTGTGTTTTCTTGACTGATACTCCATCATCGGCTTCCTGCAGAACTGATTCCATGTTAAGTTGTTGACTGTCGCAATTTTCATTCTCTGTTTTCTGTTCATTAGCTGGGGTCGGTCTTGACGTTTTCTCCCCTATGCATGGGTTTCTTAATGTGAAATGGCGGTGGCTCCTGTTTTTTTCGTTTGTTGGCCGGAGCGTTGGTTCTTGGAACGTACGTCGTTGACGAGTGTTGCATGGACACTCTTCGTTGCTTTGGGCCGTGTTAAGAACCTCGAGCTTCGGCCGGTCTCTTTGTTCTACCTAGCTGTGGTCTTTTCGTTCTTTCAGTAAACCGCGTCTTCGCTGTATTCTGGTGTTGTCTACTGCGAGACCTTGTCCGAGCACGGCTATCCTTGTTCCTGCCTGGGGCCTTTCTTCTGGACGATTCTGTTTTCTTAAATTTCTTGCTCGTTGGAGCTTCCATCTGTTGCGGCGTTCTTTTCTGAGGGACTCTTCGAGTTGTCTGCGGCCTTATCATCTCGTCGGTTCTTTTCTTTTTCTCAGGGGGTGAAAGCTGGAAGTCCTCAGCTGGGACGGAAACCGCTGTTGTTACTGCTGCCTCTTCTGCCTCGGAAGTCTGCAAAAAACTATTTAGAATATCAAAATCTAATTGGTCGTAGTATTTTTTCATAAACTTATCCCCCACTTTGAAATCTGCTTCGCGGCGTTTACTATCGTAATATATTTTTTGCCGCTCTCTTGCTACATCTGAATTCTTTAACGCTTCAGCGATTAGTTTTGAATGTTTGCCTGCTTAAATTCAGGCTCCCGTTCTTGGACGAAAAATAATTTATCGAGTGGGGTCAAAATCTTTTTACACACAAATAATTCAGCGGGCGTTTTTCCCATCGTGTCATGTTTGGAAGTTCTTAAAACATATGCTACTTCGTCGATACAGCAATCCCAGCGTTTGTGATAATTTTTAATATAACTTCTAATTATTTTAACTATATTCTTATTCACTCTCTCCGCGATGTTAGATTGTGGCCTATAAGGTACAATTTTCATATGCCGAATGTCAATTTCTTTACATAAATCCTTGAAAATTTGACTTACAAACTACCATTATCACTTATTACTTTTAACGGTGAACCGTATTTTAAAATATACCTATAAAAAAACGCATCTGAGACTAATTTAGCTGACGCTCGCTTTAACGGAATTATTTCTATGCATTTAGAGAAATAATCAGCAATTACTAAAAGATATCGAATTTTATTTAACTCACTTTGAGAAAAAGGGCCAAGAAGATCTATTCCAAGAATTTCATTAGGAAAAGTAGCGCGAATACTATTTATGTACCCGGCCAGGTTATAATTAACTGACATAATTTACAGGACCTGACTTAGGCAGTTACTACTTTCTGTAGTTGCGGAAAATACACCGCCTCGCGTACCCTACGCACCGTTTTCCTTACCCCAAGGTGGCCATCGACCGGGGCGTCAGGCAATTCTTTAAAAATGCTTAGCAGTAGTGCGGCTGGAATGACTGACCTAAATTCGAAGTTTTCATTCATAGATTTAATATAAAATAGCAAATTATCTACAATCTCCTAATTTTGTGCTTTATTTCTAATTGCGGCAAGGTCTGGATGTTCGAAATTATCTGTATCCTTTAAATAAGCATAGATATTACCGAATTCTGGATTCTTTATAAATTCAGAAATGATAGTTTCTCGAGAATCTAAAACTTTAGACGTCCAAATTGCGCATTTTACTTGATCCCCATTGTCTTCCATCTTGATTCTTGATTGCGCGTCGGCCACGATATTTTCTTTCCCTGGAGTATGCTTAATTATTAAGTTGTACTCTTGTTACTTTAAGGCCCCCCTAATTAGTCTAGGAGTTGAATTCTTTCTCGAATATAGTCTACCTACGGCCGCATGGTCTGAATATACAGTGACGGGCGCTTTTCCGAAATATACCCGGAAATTCTGAACTGCCATTAGCACAGCTAATGTTTCTCGTTTGGTTGCGATATAATTACGCTGCGTGGTGTTTAAAGTTTTACTAAAAAATGCCAGGGGATGCTGATTTTTCATTAACACCACACCCACGGCATAATCTGAGGCGTCGACCGCAATCTCCAGGTTATCATCGCACTCCGGAAATTTAATACCGGTGCCGTAATTAAAGCTGATTTCAATTGTTCGAAGGCTGTGTTTGCCTCACCTGTCCACACAAACATTGATTTTTTCCGTTTTAACACTAGCAAAGGTTCTACAATATTAGCGAAGTTTTGAATAAACGTACGGTAGTACGAGTATAGTCCAAGAAAAGATGACAGCTTCTTTGTCGTATTTGGCGGAGGGTAATTTTTAATAGCTTTAATCTTGTAATCCTCAATCTCAATACCTTTAGCTGAAATTTTGTACCCTAGATATCGTAATTCTTTGGTTGCGAACTTACATTTTGCTGCATTTACGGTTAATTCCGCTTCCTTTAATAATGAAAAATCTTCGTGAAGATCTTTTATATGTTCGCCAATAGTAGTGTTACGAATTTGGTATTTAAAAAGCTAATGTTAGTTCAATTATAAATTAAATGGTTTTATTTCTCGCGCAGTGCAGCGCGTGACGAATATTAAAAGAAAGCTAAGCAGGAAAATTGAAAATACAAGAGCGCGTGCATTAAATAAATAAATATCTCTTTTTGATTTCGAGAAAGTACTGGAAAATTCTAGCGCGTGATTTTAAAATCTTATAAAAGGAGGAAAACATCTCAGTTTGTAGTAGTTGCTTAATTTATTGTTGTTTAGAAAACTGCTCTTGTTGATTGTAGCGAATTCGCGGATTAGCGTTCTTTAGCTGTTTTGAATTACGTTCTAATGGACATTTCAGTAGTTAAAAGATAACTACTGTAAGATATTGTAATACAGCATGATAATTTGAGAAAATTTAAGCATTTTTGTTGTGATAATAATAAATTTTTTGTTCATTTTTCATCGGACTTGTGCATTCATTTAGTAACGAATCCGATGCACGCAACAATTTTTGGTGGCAGCGGTGGGATTTGAATGCCAATAACAAGAGCGATGGAAGAGCAGTTAAGGCAATTGATAACAGCCTTTGCCTTGTTTAAAGAAGAAATGAAAGAAGAGATGAAATCAAGCCAAGGAAAGATGGAAGGGGCCGTCAACTCCGTTAAGGAAGAAATGAAATTGGGCCAGGAATCCGTTAAGGAAGAGATGAAATCTCTTAAAAATGAGATGAAAGCAGGTCAGGACGAAATGAAAAGAGAAATTACCTGCGTAATAGAAAATAAATTTGAGGCTATGGAAGGCAGAATAGACGCGGTTGAAACTAAAGTTGGACAAATAGAAGAAAGAGTTTCTTCGGTAAAAGAACAAGTAGAAGAAAGAATTTCTTCTGTAAAAGAACATATAGAAGAGAGAGTTTCTGCCGTCGAACAACAAATTGATGATAGGGTTTCTGCTGCCGTCGCCAAAGAAGTTGACAGCCTAAAGAAGTGCATAGCGACGGTAGGAAACAATTCTGAAAGTTTCAAATTTTTATCGATGCCTGCTCGTTCCGTTCTGAAACTATCTACATATGATGGGAAGACCTCCTGGCAGGTGTATAGGACACAATTTTCTATCGTTGCGGATGCGAATGGATGGGATTCCCAAGTTAAGGCCTGTCATCTCGCCGCTTCTCTGAGAGCAGACGCAGCGGATATCCTGCAGACGCTTCCCGAAAATCAAAGGCTAGATTTCGAAGCTCTATCCGGCGCATTGGAGCTGCGCTTTGGCGAGAAATGTTTAAAGGACTACAGCAGGCTTCAATTAAAATCCCGTCAACATACGCAACAGCCACTTTTTGCCTTTCCGGTACCGGATACAATTGAAAGTGCGTCTCAAGGGCTTCCAGAAATGAGGTGACGGAGTTTTTCCGTCGAATACCCCTGCTGATTTAATTGCGGCCCTCATTGTTTGTATTAAGAACCCAAAACCATCTAATAGGGAAGTCACCATTGGATCTGCCACTTCTGAGCTTTATGGAGGTACTTCTTCGTTGGCCATTTTCTTGTTGGTTCGTATTAATTCGGGCGCCAATGTAGAGTCCGGTGAATGAACTTCTCTCTATATACTGGAGTACGTGGAAACTACACAGGAGAAGGGTTTAAGTACCCTTTATTAACTCTTTAAAATTTACAATGCGTCAACTCGACGCTAACAAACTTCGCCTCTATTTGGGCGATAACTGAAAATCAAATAATTGAAACTAAAAGTTGAAATGTTGACAGGTAATTGAACTAGCCTACAGGACTCAGCGAGATCCCGAACTTAAACCCCCTTTGAAGCTAGTGGCAGCAGAAAAATGCAAGCCACTTAAACCAGCAATAATCAAACATACCTACGGCAGGGACGGCAGCTGGAGCCTAACTCACTCTTTCTCCTACCGAAACTGGGCTTTTAATTACCTCCTTCAAAATAGAAAATTTGCATTCGTTCACGCGCGCAACAACATTTAACTATTCTGGCACTGACAATTAGGGGAATGAAGGCTTATAGGAAAGTTTCTAATAAAACTTTAAATTGTTAGTTAAAATAAATATAAATCTCTAAAAGTTATTTTAAAAAACGTACTCTTCCGGAGATAATTCTCTAAAAATTCTGATGTGGTCTCGTATTTTTTAATAGCCCTAAGTAAATTTTGGAAGCCTAATCTGTAAATTCTATAATTCTATAAGCCATCTTCCTGCATCTTAAAAAAATGCAAGAAGATAGGCATAAAATAAAGTATTATTCTGTTAGCACATTAATAAAAAAGTAAGAAAACCGTAGATTCATTAGGTTATTTTGAAGCAGGAAACGTGGAAAATGTGCAGTACCCTTGCCGTGACTCGAACCCTTTACTTCTCGAATAAGCATCTCATATCCTTCCAATTACACCACGAAGGAAAGGAGAAAATACCTTATATGCTCATCCTTTTAAATGGCGACTGGGGATGAGAGGACCCAGTCGCCAAATCCTGGTTGTGACGAAAACAGCTGCCTTGGTCACCACTACGTGTACATTTAAAGAGTGACTGGGATTGAGTGGACGCAGTTGCCTGATCCTGGATCTGACGGAAACAGCTGCCTTGGTTACCACTACGTATGTCGTACTTCAGTTTTTTTTTACTTATTACGTGCTTCGCCCTTACTACACGGAAAGGGTAGAATGCCCCGTGGAGGTCTTTTTAAGGAAAACTGGCTCGTATCCGAGTTACACATGGGGAAAACCACGAAAACGCCCATGCAACCAGTCCGTTCGCCTTGATTCGAACCCTGGACCGAACTACCAGTGTTCAGCGGCTTTTACCGCTCGGACGCTGGTGAGCCCTCTTCAGTTTGTTTTAATGATCAAAGAAGCAGACTAAAATCCTGCATTTAAAGGACGACTGGGCATGAGTGGAGCCAGTCGCCAAATCCTAGTTGTGACGAAAATAACTGCCTTGGTCACCACTACATATCCAGTACTTTAGTTTGCTTTATTGATTAAAGAAGTAGACTAGCATTCTCCTTAAATCCTACTTGCGAAGTGGTGCTGGATCAAAACAGAGCCGTCGCATTTGTCAATGTTTATTTCTGATACCATGATTAATGAAAATTTGGAAAACTATAGTGTCATTAGGTTATTTTAAACGAGAAGATTTGAAAATTTTGAAATATTCTCACCGGTACTCGAACTCTGGACTTTTCGAATACGCGTTGAGTATGCTTCCAATTACACCATGAATGCATGCGGAAAAAAGGGAAAAAAATACCTTATATACTCCCTCTTTTAAAGGCCGACTAGGGATGGACTTAATTGCCAAATCCTAGTGGTGACGAAAACAGCTACCTTGGTCACCACTGCATATACAGTACTTTAGTTCGCTTTATGGATCAACGAAGCAGACTAAAATCCTCCTTAAATCGTACTTGCGAAGTTGTTCTGGATCGTAATAGAGCGGTCAAATTTATCAAGTTGCTTGCTTCCTGTTTCATTCCCTGCTAAATAAAGTTACTGGAAAACAAATTAAACCCCTATTTGCATATAATTGCCCTGGTATAGTAGTATTAACTCCACACTGTAGTTAAGTTTTTGAACTGAATGTGAAAACTGGCCTTCAAAAATATGTTGACACCTTTATGCCGGAGCACGGTCGTTAGGTGATTTTATTAACTGTATTTTCACCTTTATGATAGTTTGTTACGACCAGCCTTTGTGTGCCGGTATAGTTATGATGAGGCATCGTGCAAAGGATAATCTCCTAAATTTCCACTATAATTCTGCTTTTGTCTTCCTCGCAAAGAAGCACTTTCAACCCGGAATGTTAATTGGCTCGAAAACACTATTCCACACATTAAAAATGAATAATGCCATTCAAATTTAGTTTCTAGATCTTTACAGAGAAAGTTAACTAATTAAATTTCGAAGAGTAGGGTTTCTGATAAGATTTGGAGTGCTTCGCTTACATCCGATATTTTATTGCTTTACAGGAAGCGCTCACTCAGAATTGTTCATGCTTAAGTAATGATTACTTGTTAGTTAAATGTATAACTTTTTAAAAAATTAAAATTGGTGACATAGATAATCTTTTCGTCTTCTAAAATGCAAATAATATGTATTCAGGGGGGAAATACTTAAGTCATTTCGAAAGTCTGCTGAAATAACTGAGAGCATAAACTGAGGTCAGCATACTATTAATTTTTATAGCTGCAGTTCATCCGAGCTATATAATTTACCCATAAGAGCACATTGATTTTCTTATATTATGCGTATTTCTGACACCGTGATTAATAAAAATGTGGAAACACTGTAGAATCATTAGGTTATTTGGAAGCAGGGGACGTGAAAAATATGCAGTACCCTAGCCGGGACTCGAACTCTGGACTTTTCGAATACGCGGCGAGTATGCTTCCAATTACACCACGAAGGCATGCGGAAAGGAGGATTTAAACCGCACAGCTGGCTTCCACCCCGGATATATCTGGGTATACCTCTAATAATATTTTGTGCATTTCCAAATCAGATGATGGTGGTGGTTCAGTGAGTTTACTAATTTTAACACTTTTACAATTTTAACATTATTTATATTCACTATATACAGAGCGTATTCTTAGGCCGCCGCCTTCAACATGAACAAACTTTATTCTCTTTCAACTATGCGAGCAACAGCGCCCTCTAGCCTTTTTCTTCAAATTACACAACACTCCCCACTTGAACTCGGTGGAGAGTTCATCTTTCAATAATATATTCTAGAATATTCAGTTAATATTTCGACAATCAATCCTAGACAAATGGTTATATATAACAAACATGCATACATAATTATAAGCATATAAATTTTACAAAACATTAAATGAGACCTCACTGAACATTCAGGAGAATCAAACCTAAAAATACAAAATACAAACATTAGTTAAGTTCCATATTATATAACAATTGTATATGCCTTTTTAAGGTACCAGTAGGTGTTTTAATTATGCAAGATCTTATTTTACTATCTCTGCCTGGCATTAATTCCAAAATTTTCCCTATGGTCCAGAGATTTCTGGGATGTTTATCGTCATGAATCAAGACAATATCGTTTATTTTAAACTGAGATGCATTAGAGAGTGGAGGACAAATATTGGCAGATCTCAGATTAAAAAGATATTCTGATCTCAACGCTTCCAAAAATGATTTAAAATATCTTGATGGTATTTATATCGTTTAATAATTGAATTTCTTGATCCAATCAAATTATTTGATGTTATTTTATTAGCAGGCAGAGATAGTAATCATCTACCAACCAGAAAATGAGAAGGTGTTAATGGAGAAGGTTCATTGGGATCGGTAAACACGTAGGTAATTGGTCTACAATTAATCATTGCCTCGATTTCAATGAGCACTGTTTCAATCTCTTTCACAGTAGGGGATGATCGACCAATAATTTTTCGTAAGCTGAATTTTATGGTTCGTAACATACGCTCCCAAACCCCTCCCCACCATGGACCCCTCTCAATAATAAATTTCCAATTTATGCCTCTAGCAGAAAATAATTCTTTCACAAATAAGTCACTCAAAGTTTTAAAAATATGTTTTAGTTCTTTGTCAGCTCTTTTAAAAGTCTTGGCATTATCGGAATACGCGGTGGTACACAGTCCTCGGCGAGCTAAAAATCTTCGGAAAGCTAGCAAAAAACTTTCAGTGCTGAGATCAGTTACTATCTCTACATGTAAGGCACGAGTGACCGCACACGTTAACAACAGCATGTAAACTTTACCTTGCCTATCTTTCGTAAAAAATGGACCGGCGAAGTCCAACCGGGTCACAGCAAATGAAGGCGACTCTTGGATTCTGTCTGGAGGAAGTGGAGCGATATCCTGTACCCCAGGACGAGCACTATATTGTCTGCATATCACACATTTGCTGATGATAGTCTTAACATGCTGTCTTCCCTTAATGATCCAATATTTGTCTCTGATCTGAGTTAGTGTCGAATTGAATGCGACCTTTCAACCGAAGAATTCCCTCCTCATCAAGCCTTGGATTAAGGGAGTAGATGGAAGAATCGAGAATTGATTTTTTATTTGGTAACTTAATTATTTCCACTTGATACGATTCTCTTTGCGTAATTTTTACCCAATAATGTTCAGCTGCTTCAACCTCAGAAGCACTTAAAGGTCCATTCTCTGTAGACCTTTTCCGAAGCCTCCCAATAAATCTTAATACATAGGCAGTAATTCGAAGTAGTTTTCCTAAAGAACTGAATTTTTCTATATGCAAAATTGGGGATTCATTGTTAATTACAGGTACAGACAAAATAATACTTTTTCTTAACTCTAAAGATTCTGAATTTGGTTGTAATTTCTTTTGTTTCGGAAAGTTTTCAGTAGGAAAACGTAACGTGTGGCTCATGCCACCACAGATCATTCTTAACTAGTGACTGAGCACTAATTCCTCGAGTCAGTAAATTGGAAGGATTTTCTTTTCCTTCGCAGTGGTTCCACAATTTTTTGTTGCATATACCCTGTATTTCTGTAACACGATTGGCGATAAATGGTTTCCAATTATTTGGCGAACCTTTAATCCAAGTAATGGCGATTTCGGAATCACTCCAAAAATAAACATCCTCAATTAAATCGCCAAACAATTTTTTCAAATATTTATACATTAGAGAAGCCACGAGTGCTCCCATTAAATCTAAACGAGGAAGCATGATTGATCTTAAAGGTGCAACTCTGCATTTCGACATGATAAAGGAAGTTTTAATTTCAGAATCACTCGTACAATATCTGAAATATGCGATGGCCCTATATTCTTTAGGACTAGCGTCCGAAAATAGGTGAAGGCTTATATTCACTGGATCGTCATCAAAGAAATTTCGCTGTATCGATATTTCAGTTAAATCATTAAGTTCCTCCGGCCAAATGTTGAATTTGTCCTTAATCTCTGCAGGAAGGACCTCATCCCAGTCAGAACCGGAACACCAGATTTCTTGCATAATAATTTTTGCCTGTATAGCAAAGGGTGCAATAAATCCAAATGGATCATATATTTGGGCGATACTTTGCAAAAGTTTCCGTTTTGTAGCAAAATTGTTTTCAGTAGAAAAGTAAATTAAATTTTTTAAATTGAACTTTATATTGTCCTCAATGGAATTCCAAATCATGCCTAAGAAATTCGATTCACTAGTCAGTTTGTTATCTGATTCCTTAATCCCATTTGAGACCCATAAATGGTTTAATGCTTTAGAATTAGTTCTTAATTTTCTGAAATTCATCCCAGCATCCTTAAATATATTAACCGCATCTACAGACAACCGATATGCATGTTCAAACGTTCCTGCTCCAAAATATAGGTCGTCGACTAGACAGAAGAATTCAACATTTGGAAACTGTCCGGCATTTTATCTTTATATTTCCGAATATGATATTTTATAGTGGCGGCCAAAATGAAAGGAGATATAGTCAAACCGAAAGCTACGCGACACATTTGCATAATCTTAAAGGAGTCATTCTTCTCATTAAACCAAAGAAATTTTAGAAATTGTCTATCACCTTCAGCAATTCCTATCATCAAAAAGGCTTTTTCAACGTCTCCACAAAACGCTATCTTAAACTTACGAAAATTTAACATAATGTCTACTATATTTGGATTTAGATTAGGTCCCGATTCAAGGCAGTCATTTAACGAATTCGTGTCCTCTGCCCTTGAGCTAGCATCGTACACAATTCTTACCTTAGTAGTTTCACTAGGTCGTATCACTGCTCGGTGCAGCATAAAATATCCCAAATTTGTATCATTATTCGGGCATTCCTCTACAATTCCTTCTAATATCTGGTTCTCAATTATATTTTTATATTCCTGAAAAATCTCCGGAGTTTTACTTAGTTTATCGTGAAGGTCTGCGAATCGTTTCTTAGCTACCTTAAAATTATTTCCTAGATTATTCGGACTGTATTTCCAGATTAAATTTGCCTCATATCTACCGTTTTTAAACTGCAAATTTCTTTCAAACTGCTCTACTATTTCGCAGTCAATATCGGAATAATCATCAGAATCATTTATTCCCATATGTTCTAATTCCCAAAAACCTCTTAAATCTTTCAACACAACAGTGTTTGTCATTACCGCTAAATTTTCAGAACAATTTTTATTTGTTTTATTTTTCTCTATTCCTGCAGCAACCCAACCAAACACAGAACTGACTGCGTGCAACCCTTCAGATATTTTAATTCTTTCTGAATAAACTACATTCGAGAACTCATCCCCGCCAATTAATATCTCAACATCTGTGTTATTTTTTCTTGAGCAATCGGCGATCTGCAACCCCAGATGCTCTATGAAGTCTGCAATTTGTGTACTAGGCACACTGATGGGCACCGAGGAAATAACATCGGAGATCAAACATACAATTTTTATTTTATTATTTTGTTTCCAATTCTGAATTTCGATTTCAACGACCAGATAGGAATGATTCATTGCCTTCGTCACGCCAAATGAATAAACAGTCTTTCATAGTGGATTAGAGTAAGTTTTAAATGGTCGGCCAATTTTTTCGTTATAAAGGATCTGTGACTGTCTTGATCAAGAATTAATCTAGTTAATTTTGATTTATACTTAGAACAAGCATAAACTGTACATGTTTATAATAATATTTCCCTGGCATTACAGTCATTATTATTATCACCTTGAGGAACAGAAGGAATCAATTTTAAGTTCTGATCTTTATTTCTTTCCTCAGAATTCAAAGTCAGAGATTCAGTTTCATTTTCGAAATAACCTTGTTCCGACTTTTTATTTACAGGGAATTTATTAGCACAAATCGATTCATTGTGATACATACCGCCACATTTATTACATTTAGTTTTATTTCTACACTTTTTTTATGTATGAAATTTTTTAAAATAGCAGCGGTTTTCGGATCTTAGTTTCTTTAATTTATCAGAAACATTCGCTTCGCATTTAAACGACTCGTGCAAATTATCTCAAAAGATGCATTTTTGTTTAACTGCAGTATGAAATGCAGCCGTGGGTGTATTTTTTACATATTTTCTAGTTTCATATTTTGATTGATCAACTCGCGGAGGCACAGGAATTTTCCTTTCATTTAATACTAGATTTGAAACTTCCCTGCATTCTATTTCTGTTTTAATAAATTGTGTTAATTCAGAAACTTCAACTTTATCTTTCGATTCTCTTTGCCGATTAAATTCCAAAACTAAATCGTCCGGAATTAATTTTAATAATATTGGAATTAGTAAATGTCCATATGAGCCAGAAGTTACTTCTAAAGTTTCTAAATTACGAATCGAAACTTCTAATTCGTCATATAATTTAAAGCCTTTACGTTAGCAGAATTTTTAACGGCTTCTAAATTGAGAATTTTATTCATGAATGAATTAATGATCAGGTCTTTTCGACCATATCTGTCCTTTAGTGATGCTAAACATTTTGATTTATCAAAGATCACAACTATCATAATTACTTTCAGTTAACTCAAAACCTGAAACAACATCCAAAGCTTGTCCCGTTAAGAATGTTTTTAAGTATGCAAATTTTTGTATTTTTGAAAGCGTTTCGTTTATATGTATCGAATTTCCGAAACTATTCCAAAATTCATTCCATTGTTTGGGGTATCCCCAAAATTTATCAATTATTAATTTTGGTAATTTCAGCGTACTATTCCCACTAGAACTGGAACTTACTTGCAAAATTCCATTACCACTAGACTGGTTTAAATCAGAACTTTGGGGATTCCTCGCTGGCTGTATTGCGGTAACCGCACCTAGAAACTCTTAATTTGACTACAAGCAATTATACATTTGGTCATTGTATTCTCCACTTATACTATAATCTTCTTCAATTAAGTTAACATCAATTAACTCTTGTATTTCATCATCAAGCGTTCTCAAATTACTTTTCTTTTCGGTTAATAATTCAAACAATTCCCGTAATTCTTTAATCGAATTTTCCTCCCTTTCAATTTTTAATTTATCTTTATTATTTATCACTTTAATTAACCTAGTAACAGACGATCTCAACGTGGAACGTTTACGTTTCAACCTATCTAACTTCTCATCCATTTTATTTAATTTAAATACACCCACGACAGCAATAATAAATACCTACTAATTTACTACAAATAATCACTAAATAATTAATTTAAGATTTCCCTACCTTTATTTGGAATTCCATTGTCCCTTGAATATGAAATATCCATTGTTAAATTCAAATCGAAACACTTAGATCGAACACCTAAAATCTTCACAAAGCCTTAATTCCCGGCCGATGCACCATCTAATAATATTTTGTGCATTTCCAAATCAGATGATGGTGGTGGTTCAGTGAGTTTACTAATTTTAACACTTTTACAATTTTAACATTATTTTTATTCACTATATACAGAGCGTATTCTTAGGCCGCCGCCTTCAACATGAACAAACTTTATTCTCTTTCACCTATGCGAGTAACAGCGCCCTCTAGCCTTTTTCTTCAAATTACACAACAATACCCATACGGAATCGAGTGCCAACCCAGCAGGGAGATGCCAGAGAGGACCGCCCCACGGTAACACAACTCCGTGGAGACGGCAAGTTTAATGTTCTGTTCCTGACAGACAGACAAGACAGACAGACAAAGTAGACAGATGTCTTTTCCTGCATCCGCTAAGTCTTTCTGCACCGATGGGCGAAAAATCAAGCATAGGTGCGAAGGAAAGGTATATAGAAAGGGGGCAATTTCGTATTTCAGAGGAGAGTAAAAAAGAACTTCGTATATTTTATACGAGTTCGAAAGGCCAGGAAGAAAAGATGGGACAAAATAAAGAAAAAAATAAATGGCCCAAAAGTAATGGAGAGGGAAAAAAATATTTTTATTTATAATTTAAAAAAAGGGCCTATAGAAAGAAAAGGAAAGAAAGTAAGAGAATTTTGTAAAAAAAAAAAAAAAAAAAAAAAAACACTATTGTGTTCATGAGTGTAGTCAAAGTTGTTATCATTTACATTAAATAGAGTCTTCCAGGTGTGTGTAATGTGTGTGTTTTGTAAAGCTGAATAGATGTAAAGATGGGGGGAAAATTAATAATAAAATAATAAATATTGGGGGGTCCAGTCACATAACAGTATAAGTGAAGTTTAGAAGCTAACTTTTGCTATAACAGGGAAACTAAAATTTAAACTTTTATTTTTTAACATGGAAACCAATATTAGCCTCTACCTTGAGACACATTAACAGAAGACACATAAGATCAAGATACATATCATGCAAAGTTATACATTAAACTAAGTAACATCATCTATTGCGGTTTCCAACATATTTATATACTCAGAAAACACCATCAGATAAAATCCTAAATCCAAAACAAGGCGAGAACATATCAGCAAAAATAAATAAGTAAATAAATAACGGAGTTTTTTTATTTTAATATTAATTATTTTTTAAATAAGCATTTTAATTATTTATTAAGTTAATGGTCATAATTTATTATATATGTACTATTTTATCAATTTGAGGCACACTGTATTAATATATGCTTTTAATTTAAATAGATAGGAAATATAGATTAAAAGAGCAAAAACTACATTGAGGCCCGAGATCGTGTTTTTGCCTCTCGAGAAATTCCTCAAAGGGACCCCAATGGGTAGTGCTAACACTACTGATAAGGGCTACTTATAAGGATAGCGTCCCTACGAGATGGTAACCAAAAAAGAACCACATGATTTAAAGCAATTACTAAGTATTTAATGCCAGAACATAATAAAATGAGCATAATAATAATAATGATCATAATAAATAAATGAATTTAAAGGTACTTTAGTGACAGATATTTGATTTAGCTTACAGAAAAGACATTCTACTTATCTGAACGCTCCGTCTTAGTGCTGCAAAAGATTGCAAGGAAGACAAGACCCCCAGGTACAGGAGAACTCCCGGCCTTGAGAACGAGACAATGCAGAGGATATTCGCGAAAATTTTGTTAAATAAATGAAGATTTTCCGGAAAACACCTTTGAAAATTCAGGAGCTCTTCCAAGATCCTGCCTCCATCGTACGTGATCACAGCCGCTCGCGGGGTCCAGCTTCCTCCTGTTCTGTTTCTGAAAAAAAGGGAGTCACAACACGGAGCCCTGGAAGCGTTGCTAACATTCTATTGTCATACTGCATAAATCAAGTAAAAGGAAATTACAATTGAATATGGGAATACTTACACTGTTGTTGCATTACATATAGTTAAGAGATACAAGTGCGTAGATTTACATAGAGTTGCAAATTTAATAATAGGCATTCATATGATATTGGTGCAATTATATATAGAGAAATTCAAACAATACATAGGGAAATCCTAGTGGTTACCGCCAATAGGGTACAGACAGAACAGTGTAGGAGCTTTACGAGTATACATTAGTTGAGAGAGTTATCAGTGGCGTAGCTAGGGTGGGGCAAGGGGGGACATCTGTCCCCGGGAGCAGCATTCATAAGGCACCAAACTCATGTTACGAAATTTTAGAATGAAATTTTTCCGTTCTTGGAACAGAGAAAGGGGCGCAAAATCTTCAGTTGTCCCCTAGGCGCTGAAAACCCTAGCTACGCCTTTGAGAGTTATGTCTTGTGTGTTGTAGTTCATGTTCTAGTGCACACCTCCAAATGAAGGTAATTACAATGTAATTACCATTTGACAATCAGAAGTAGGTAGCCGTGCAGCAGCTGATATTTCTAATTAGTAAGATTTGATGAGTCAATGTAGTAGGAGTAACATGGCCGCCAATAAGGCTCCTCTAAACCTCTAAAGAATAAGGCTCTATAGAGGAGCCTTAGCCGCCAAGAAACACGGTTTAAGTTGAACCTTCCTCCTTCTGTTCTAACCTGTTTGCCTTTTTCCCTGCCTTTTCTTAGCAATTTCCAGCGGGCAAAAAGACATAAGAGCAATTGAAGATGACTGCAACATGTGAATTTGTAATGTTTGTTTTCAGTTTATTTACAGAAATTAAATTGACTGACTAGATACCTTTACCATTAATTTATAATTAAAATGAATGCATTACTTCGTAGTCGATGGGTTCATGTTTTGGAACATCGTTTTATATATCCAGAAGATTATCGTTTATCAAAATATATTCTTTTGAAAATTTTAAGTTGCAATAGGACATACCAGCATAGTGCTGAAACCCTTTCTTCTGAAAATGTAAATAACGAAATTAACTGCCGCAGTGCTTCAAATGAGCGTAAGATTTTTAATGAAAGTAAATCAGATACATTTGGTACTTTAAAAAGAAACATTGAGAAGAAAAATATTAGTAATACAAAGGCAGAAAAAAGTCTTGAAAGATCTAAATCTAGAATTAATAATATGAAGTTTCAGGTGGAAAAATCAAGGGTAAAGAGAAAGGTAAAATCTCTTACGAAAGATGAAGGTAATATTTTTGGAAACTTATCAGAAGCTAATCCTATCTGGTATCCTGATGTGAATGAGGATCCTCAAGAATTTAATGATCAAAGTGATGATAGTGTAATGATTAAAAATATTAGCAAAAGATACAGATGTCCAAATGTGTATATGCTTGAGATGAAGCGCTTAGTTGAAGAAAAAAAGGTACTGAACTTTCCAATATTTAATAAATTAAATCTTAAATTTATTTTATGCATATGAAGTAAAGTAGTGATGTAAATTCTAATTTTTCAAGATGTATATCATCCTAATATAACAAGACCAGTCTTACTTTATTTAGTCCTTTGGGCAAAATTTTTTTCGGCATGAAAGCCCAAAAGGTACTTTCTGACTATCTCAACAACTACTACCAACTTTGGAAAGTTACTAAAAAGGATATTTTTTTTTAAATAGCTGATCAATTTACACTTATAAATAACTGATATTTTAAAATTTTTTAGCTTAAATAAATAAAAATTATATACAAGAAACCTTAGTTTACAAACTTATTTTGTTCTTTTAGGTTGTTTGTCAACTGAAATGTTCATAAACCGAAGCAGTTTTCTTCATAGGAATTAATGTAAAATAGATTAATTCCATAGTGGATTATAGATTGTTGCTTATTTAAACTTTTCAAGAGTTCTTTGTTCACAAGTTTATAAGCTGTAATCAAATAATAAATCAGCATAATAATATTCCATAACTCAAAGTGGAAATCATTAGTTATAAACAAATTATTAAGGATGAAACTTTATTTTATTTAATATGCACAAAGCACAGCTTGAGTAGAAAATAATTAAGATATTTGGTTTCAAAACTCCCTTCCATAAAATTATTTTTAAGAGGCCTCTTCTTTTAACTTTTCTTTGCCTCTAAGTTAGTTTCATTTGACTATGCTTGAAACTATGCACCTCTGTTTCACTCAAAATTTGTCCAATGTGATTTGCTGTTGCCTATGTTTTAAATTTTTCTGAAATGAGGCATGACTTTGCCACTGAAAATGCTAATACTTGCCACTGCTTTTCTTGAGTAATATCATTATGTGAAAACTTTAAATTTTATCCCATTTTACAAAAATTCCTTGAATTAATGAATAAGTATAATTTTATTTTTCCCTGAAAGCATTTCTTTCACAATAGCCTTTTACTACTATTTTGATTATTGCAGTTCTTTCTTATTCAGCTGATTTTTATAACTCTCTAATTAACTTCTCACTATCCTCACTGCTAGCTTCCTAGCCTGTCATTTTCTCTACATAAAGGCACAAATAGAAGTTAGGCCAGCATCTTTGTAATACCATTGATGATTAAGGTATTGCTGCCCCTAACTAACTACTATTAAGCTTCCATTCCAATTTTGAAAGAGAACATCTCTGGGGACTGTTTGTGGGTGTCCCACCTCTTTTTCCTTAACACCAAACTCTCGAGAGGCCTTTCAGCTCATTATCTATTTTAAGTGTCCCCTTTTCTGCATAGACACTTAATACTTACAAACATCCATGGCTTCTCTGAAATTCAGGTCTGAGCCCAATGGTATGGTAGTCAGTATCACTAAATATTATAACTGGTTGAGTGGCTTTGCCTAGAGATTCAGTATTATAAATATTAAAATAACTGATTTCTTTGTTAGTTCTTGTATTAGTTGTTAATCTGTTGTGTTAATTACTAATATGTATTACTAGTTGTTAATATGTTGTATTAACAAAAGCACCGAAAGTCTATTCCTGTTTAGCCTTTATCTTCTCCAGGCCGAATTCATACTCTTGCAAGTTGCTTGCTTTCAGGCTTTGTTAATTGGAGTTAAGCTATAAAAAATATTAAAATGAGATTTCCAAAAGTATTAATGATATGAGGTTCTGCTGTATTTATTAACCAAGCCCTTAATGCAAATTGAAAATAGCATCAAAAATTGCAAATTTTGAAATTAAATATCTCAGTCAGTTTTGTTCATGTAGGAGTCAAACTTTTTTTTTTTTTTAATATATAATGTAACATTTTTATAACATAACATTTATAATATAATATATAATGTAACATTTTCCTAAAATATAAATATAGGGCAAGAGAGCATATAAAATATTAGATTTCATAATTTTTTCAAAATTTATTAATCCAAAGGGGCAGTTGGAACTACTCTGTTATGCGCCCTCAATTCGCCAAACATTTTTGGCGAGAAACTTCATGCTGCCATATTACTATCTAAATTTTTTGTCTACATTTCAAACTTTAAGCCTAAAATGTCTCCAAAACGCGGTTTTCGCACATGCAAAAACTATGTTTTGAACACACGATTTAAGCTAAAAATCCGAAACAAAACAAAAAATTTAGATGGCAAAAACATAAAGTTTCTAGCCAAAAATATTTGACAAGAATCCATCTACATGTTTTAACTTAAAAAAACATCTGCGTATGGCACAATCTAGGCAACGAATGAATCTACGAACTACGCACACCTCGCTTTAATAAATTAACATAACAGCAATAAATTTCAAAGAATACCATGTACACAGGGTTCTGTTTCAACTTTAAAAAACATCAACGAATTGCACAATCTAGACGCTACGCACTAATCAACAAAATAAACTATAATAAATTTCAAATAATTTTAAAAACCAACAATAACGACAGAAATTCATACTAAAGAACCAATGAACATAACATTCTACAAAATAGGAACAAGAATAAAATAAAATGCACTTACCATGAATTAATGCTTTTTCGAACAGCAGAAATACCAATTTCATACCACCTTTAACATGCCACCACGTAATCACTATCATATTTACGTGACAGCCAGACACAGTTCAGAAAATTCATACTATGGTTTACAAATATATAAAATCACAAATCCCTACTTCTATCATGCACAACCATTAAAAATAATCTCCCAGACCCTCTTTCTACACCTTGAAATACCCACTACCCCTCAACAAAATGGCCACAATGATATTTCCTTTTGCCGAAATTCAATTCAACAACTTCTACCATTTTATCTTTCCCTCCCATCTTCTCAGACATAGAAGCGAATCGACGAGCTCCAGCGAAAGATTTTTCAACGTCAACAGGGTTGCCATAGAACACCTAATAACACCAAAAACAGTTGATCTTTGGATTATGGTAACTTGGCGATTTTTTGGCGAAAATTTGGCGACCAACTCTGCTACAGCAACCCACTATTTTTTTTTTTTTCCGCCGCCATTTTGTCTTCTCACGAAGTAAAGACATGTTTGTTTTCTTTTTATTTACTGAACACTTTTTCCAACAATCTACTAGCCAAATTACACTTATACTAGAAATTTTATCTAACAAAAATGCTTAATCATGACAAATATTCACTGCAAAATTGGGAAAAAGTGCACAATTGCAAACTCCTTGCGCGTTTTTCACAATAACACATACACATAAACCATGTACACGTCGACTTATTTTTACTTAAAAAAAATCCCAGAATTGCACAAAAAAGGCATTGCGCACTCTTCACTATATCCATGTACACTGCTTTTTTCTCATAAATTAGAAAAATTTCACGAAAATGCATGACAATTTTCTGAATCTTTAAACCCGGTAAAAAGAACATATATGAAATTACCTTATCGCGAAAAAGCATATACCCTTTCCAAATATGAACATTTCCACGTATAAAATAAATAAAATATCTAAAAACTTTTACCTCTAAATTATCTATTATGTTATAAATGTCACCAACGAATTCTTACCACAAACATTACAAATACTTAGTGTCAAATATTTAAATTATTTACATGCACGTTTACTTCAACTAAAACGTATACCAAATTCCTACAAACATAAAATTCACAAAATAACTATCATTTAATTAAAATATCACTAAACCATGTACACGTTGACTTATTTTTACTTAAAAAAACATCCCAGAATTGCACAAAAATGGCATTGCACATACTCTTCACTATATCCATGTACACTGCTTTTTTCTCATAAATTAGAAAAATTTCACGAAAATGCATGAAAATACTCAACGTATACTACTCAAACGTATTCCAAAATACTACAAACATATAACTCACAAAATCACGATCATTAAATTAAAATATAATTAAATTAAAAAACACTACTTAAAATATAAATAAGCACATACATTAAATTAATAAAAATTAGATTACAATCCTAATTACTTTAAACTAAATCATTGCTAATAACAATTTTCAAATAATATCATTTTAATTTATTTACTCCTTACATTTAGAACAATGCATAAAAATAATATCCTCAAATGATTAAAAATACTAACTTACCTAATCTTCTTCAGAATCTTCATTACATCGTTGCAGTACTACTGCTAATTTCTAAATCCTAAATCCAGTAGTCAACTGGAAGTCTATTCACCAAGTAATAAGAAATTAATAAAATTTCACCTATACTCAAACTACTTTCAGCAAACCACGTATCCTTCCTTACACTCCTTTTCACAAAATGTCCATTTTCACCATATTTCTTGCACCGCTATTTAAACTTGTAATATCCTTCCTTTCACACAATCTCAACTTATTATTATTATCAAATAAACGCATTAAAAATTTAGAATTCACTTTACATAGCGCCATTCAATCCAAAAATTAATCAACACTATTTCACACAACACACAATGAAGCTTTCCCAAATTAACCCCCTTTTCTGATTAAAGAACTGTAATTTGTCCATTAATGTCACATGACATATCTCATGATCTCTCATTTCCCTCACACAAAATAATGCGTGATCGGAACTGAGTGCTTCTCTCATTATTACCAAAGTCCTAGGCAGTAACCTTTATTGCCTCCAAAATGTCGCCAAACTACCAGTTACCATATTCCAAAGATCAGCCCCAAAAACCAGCGCAGAACACATATCGCCACATTTGGTGAAATTAGGGCGTATATCAGAGTTGTACCGGGCAAGGACTATTATTTTCATTTCAGCATTTTGCGTTGGTTCACTATAAATGTCCAATTCACTTTTCAAATTGTTGCCACCAAATATTATCGCCCTGTATTATATTTAAAGAAATTAAATAATGAAGAATCTTGCATAAATGTATGTATGTTTTTCGCATTGTGATAAAACAACGGTACCTAGAGCCATCCAGTTTTGAATAACGTACGTTTTCACTCAAATATGGGCATCTAGAAGCCCAAATTTGGAATTTGTTTTATTATCTATTTCATATTCTGTAAAACTGTGATATGCACATTTTAAAATTATTTTGCGATATTGCTGTTGAACTGAATTTTATTATTTAAGTGCAAAAAAAACACAATATTTAATAAATAAAGGTAACACACAAAACATTTTAAAAATTGCCCCTTTGGACATAATTTAAAATCTGAAAACTTTCGGATTTTTTTTAATTAAAAAGTGACAGAATATGATTGATTGCCCCATTTAAACCACTTTAGTAATTGGAAATATTGTCTACAACCAGTGGTTGCAAAATTAAAGGTTGGGTAAGGAATTTTATGGATGCAGTGTATATACTATTAAGACATTTGTTAAGTTAATATGTAATCAGGATGAAAGAAACAACGTGAATTTTTACTCTTTTGAATATTATCTCACACATACTTATTTTTATAAATGTATTAAATCTGAATTTTGATGTAATATAGAACAGCATACATAAAAGTTATGAAATAAAATCTGAGTTTTAAGAACAAGGATCTCGTACCATGTATGTTTGTGGGGTGGGAGCACATGTGATCCTTCTGCAATCTAGTAAAAAATTTGTTTTGTATTAATGTGTTTGGAATGTAATATATACATAATACATTTTTTATTGATGCAGTACTGTACTCTCTAATCTGCTTGTGAATCCTTAATTAAAAAGTTAAGCACAAGTTTATTGATGTAGTTGTCTCTAATTCTACCGCAAACATTTTCTACTAATGTTATACTAAACTGTATAACGTATAAAATTTGATGAGAATTTTACAGCGCTGACAACTAAATATTCTAAATGTCAAAAAGTAGACTGCATATTTTTTTCCAGCATTTTGACTCTGAAGATGAAGGGGATGATTTTGTTCTTATTTTTATTTCACTCTTGTGTATTTTTCATTGCTAATATTTTTCTTAGAAGCTCTTTGGTGGATTTTATATTTTTATAAAAATTACTCCATGGACATGTGAAATTCATTTTCACACTTAAATATTCTTAGTTTTGACAACTGTCTTCTACTTCTTTCTGAATACCAAATGGTTTGGCTTGATATAGTTGCATCTGATTACAGCAAAGCACACTAGTCTAATGGATGGGATGTCTTTGTGAAGAACTTCCAAAAATAAAATGTCCTGTACCCATGTTATACATGGAGAATACTACGAAAACACCCATGCAGTCAGCCTGTTTGCCTGGAATCACAGCCTTGTCAAACGACTTTACTGCTTGACCACTGTTGGGCTAAAAACCAAATGTTCATAATTGAAAGTCTTTTTTTACTGGAATGATGCATTTAGTGGTGAAAATAATTAACGAGACATACAATCAGTTTCATAGAAAAATCTTTGACATGTTTTAGTCTTGGACAATACTTTGGGTGCTGTAATAAATCCTGCATATCTGATAATCATGTGATCAGTATTTTTTATTCTTTTTGTACCCGTCATTTTATATAAAAATCTCTTCCCTCTAAAAAAAGTATTTATCATATCTGGCAGATTTCTATGATGCTGTTGTATTACCTAAATAAGAAAAGCCTCAGCTGAACAGATTCATATGCATTGTCCTCTATTTATACTATATATAATTCTTCTTCTCAATATATTTCCATGAGTTTGTTTTTGACGTTTGAGTTCCATGTTGTTGACGATAAACTCCAGAATGTTTTTTCATATAAAAGAGCATTGACGTCTTCATGTGTATAAAATATTTACCGTATTTGACGGCATATAAGACGCACCCTTATTTAGACGGCCACACACAAGGGAAAAAAGTTTCAATAGCGTGGTTTCTGTTAGTTCTCACGTTTCGTAAAAGCCAAATAAACAATTATTGAATGTTAATTAATTAACTTTTTTGAGATCAAATTTAGGAAAAAAAGTGCGTCTTATATGCTGTCAAATACAGTATGTGATTCTTGTTATGTATTTCTAAATTTTCCTTCAGAATCTTCCTTATCTATGAGAATCCTAGGACCAAATTTAATTACAGTGCAGTGTAATGGAGAGAAGGCATTTTTATATACTACATATAGCTCATTTACCATTTCCCGAATAATTTAAGTCAAGCAATCTTTTGATGTTTTGTGCAAAGTAAAAAAAAAAAAATAATATTATCAATTTTTAGTGTAACAAACAAACAACAAAAACAAAAAAAAAAAAAGAGAGAGAGAGAGAGAGAGAGAGAGAAAGTAAAAATTGCAAAGCAAGACTAATTTTTTTTTTTTTTTTTTTTTTTTTTTTCAAATTACTTGATTTTAAATAAAAGTTACATTTTTAAAGGAGAAAGGCAACTGCATTATTTATCTTGTGAGAAATGCATCCACTTGCATATTCTGTTAGATAACTTCTAAATTTTCATTTTACTTTTAATTAAATTGTAATTATTGTATCAAATATTTTAATTAAGCATCCAAATTTATGGTAGTTTTTTTAATTATTATTATATCCAATGGCTAGGCAAAAAGTTACAAAGAACTAAAATCTTATAAACAGAGGTTACAAATAATAGAACTAAGAACAAAAAGACTGAATCATTGTCTAAAAAGCATTCTTGCCTCCCAGTATCTTGACTCTTCTGTAAGACCACAAAGAGCTCCACTTCAAAGCAGGTGGTCCATTTTCTTCTTCAGAATCACAAAGTAGGCAAATAGGATCACTTGAAATGCCTATGTGGTGCAGGCAAGGCAATCATGTCCTGTAGACAGAGAGAAAGCCACAAATGCATTGCATCTTGGACTATCAGGAATAAGAGAAGGATTTAACATTCTCCAATATTTTAAGGCTGTACGAGTCTGAAGATTTCATAATCTATTATATGTAAATATTTTTTTAAGCAGTTTAATTCTCTAATGTGAAATGGATGTGTTAGGATGTTGTAGTAAGAGGGCACCTCTTTGTGAAAGGAAATCTGCTTGTTCATTGCTCAAAAAGCCACAATGGCCATTTATGGTAACTTTAAATTTCAGAAAATTAATGTAGTAATTGCTTCTAATAGTAAACTTCTTTACAAAGAAAATTGAAATGATCATGCATTAAAAATTTCAAAACAGGTTCTTCTGACAACTCTTCATGTGAAAATAAGGTTACCATCTTCAATCAGTAGAATTTAGCAAACTGAAAAATTCTTTCTTTCTGACAGTAATATGCAATTTTTCTGCCTACCTTCTGATTACTGTTAACAGTTCTAATAATGGAAGCAATATTTTGATTTTTCAAGACTAGTGTTATGTTCAGAAATAAATTGTTCAAACTGAATCTGTGCCAAATGCTGTTTTATGAAATATCTGGCCTGTTGCCTGAAATATTTATCCAAGGCAATACTGCCCTAGCCAGTCACAATAGTTTGCAGCTTGTTTCCTAGTAGCTGTGGATAGGAGTATATGAAAGGTGCAACTGGACTTCAATTACAAAAATAACTTAGTACACAACTGTGCAACAACTCAAATATTTTTTCATGCATGAGATAAAAGTATACTTGAAAACTGAATTGGTAGTACATGTTTTTTTTATTACTTTGAAAACTCGTGTGTATCATTGTTTCACAGAACACCACTTGAGAGACAATGCTTATCATACCAGCAAAAAAAAGTAAACTGTAGGACAAAAATGGTATGCAAGCTCTTACATAATATATTACGAATATATATATATGTGTGTATGTGCGTGTGTATAATATATGCAAAGGAACTTAGATATTATAGATCGTAGATCCATATTGAAGAAGAAGCATTCTAATTGCGTAGTATGCTAATGTGTTGAAAATGTAATATCTAAAAAACTTGGCAGTCGAGGCAGTTTTAATTCCATTTTTTATTATTCCGGTTGACATATGTGGCTACAATCACTTGGCACTCTAGTCATGCTATTCACAGAACATTTACATTTTTGATATTATTGCAATAGCAAGCAAGACAGTGAAATTACATCCTAGCAGGGTAGAGAGTGAAGCTGAAGTGCCTTGTTGTCCAATATTTAAACACATGAAGAGAAAAGTTTTGGTTTAAGTTAAAATATTTCCAATTATTACGCCATCAGCGCTGCACAGGCCATACAAAATGGAATGATCTAGAAATGATGCAATCGACAGAAGTTATTATGATTTTTAGAATGAGAGGGAGAATTAAGGAGTTTACCATTAGTTTAAATTATATTATTGATTCATATATTTTTTATCTTACATGCACACGTATATATATGTACAGTACAAAGTCCGAAATCCGAACTCGTCGGGACTTTGGCGATTCCGGATATTAGATCATCAGTTTAAATCTAGTAAGATGGCATGTAGAAATTATAAAATAGTGATTTATGAAATAATGAAGTATTTATGATTTAAAGGGCATCAAAATTTACAAAAAAAGCTTAATATTTATTTGTTTAGCTTATTAAACATTTCTTTCAATGCTAGTTGTTTAAGTTGCTTCATTTTTTGTGCTAATACTTTCTCTTTAATTCTGTAGACCGACGTAATATCTTGTTCAGTTACATTGTGTTGAAATCCTGTAACTGCTATTTGGAGAATTCCGACTAACTTGTCAATAAAAATTTTTTCGTTTTCAGTAACTTCTCTGTCATTTTCTTCACTATTGGTGGTGGTATTTTCTGGAGCTAGAACCATACTACAGATTTCACCATTCATTAACTGATTGATGATTTAGAAGCATTGTCGTCATAATGAAAAACTTCTTTTATATCATCTTCATTTATTACCGCTTCTCCTCATTTCTTTACAAAATCCATTAATTGGGAAATTTCACCTTTGTTTTGTGATATCCTCCAAAAAACTTTCAAATTTGCAGCTATCATCATCAAATTTAGCTATCCTTCACTATACATATTTCGCTATGCATCATGAGCTTGGCAACTAACGACAAGTAGTTCAGTTAAATTTTATCTTGTTTCTATTGCACATTGAGACAGTTAAGCTTGAATTGTATTAATTTAGTCATTTATTACACTTAGTCTATTTCTTGCACATGCTTAAGGCTTATCAGAATTCTAAATAAATAAATTCCCACATATACTTAAGCCTTATTGAGGGCCGGCGCTAGATATTTTACCGCCTGATGCAGTCTCTGTGGGTCCTAAATTATACGACTCGGTGCAGCCATACGAGCCCTGGCACTGGTTCTGGGTTTATGTGAATAACAAATCGTTTATTCTTAATTCAAATAGCCCTAAATGTAGTTTTTGGGTCTATGAGTATCCTCAACAAAATCTATTTTTAGCTTTTTTTAGCTAAGAAAAATCTATTTTTAGCTAAGAAAGTTTTGGTAAAATTTCCTCATCAACATTTTTTAGTGCATTTAACTTAAATCTGTAATCATCGCCAAGCGATAAAAACGCTCATTGTCAACATTAAAGTTACCATGCTCCTTTTTACCATACCTTATTCAGTTACCAACATAAAAAAATTGTTTAGGCATCTCTACATGAGTCATTACTTAAGTTGTCATATTTTGATAAACATGGGGTGATGAAAGGAAAATATAATAAATAATGATTCACCAGATTGGCATCAGATCAATGATGTATCTATGTGGAATGTTTCAGTTAAAGATGTATGCCAAGTACATACACAGCAATGGAGCCAAATTACTGATGGTACAAATTTATGCTAAATTGATTGTTTCTTCAATAAAAAGGTATTTTATTTAGTGTCGAAGTGAAATTAAGAATCGGGACTCTCCGGATGTTTTATTATGAGCGGAGGAGGGAATCAAATGCGCATGCATAAAGCCTACAAGAAAAACTTTGTTGGTGGTTTTGAGGTCCGTATTTTAGATCATTCTGGATTTTGGACTTCATGCTGTATGTATGTATGTACATATGAGTGCACCATACACATACTTATTTTAGTCCACCTTCATATGTTGTGTCATTTCAAGGATTTTGAAAATTGTTTCTTCTGCTTTTAATTTTGAATAACTGTTTTAATTACTTGATTATTAATAATATGTATTAATTAGAAAATAAAAATTCCCCTAATGAATTTTATATATGTTATATTAAATATATAGGTATGCTAAAAATATGAAAACAGAGCAAAAATATCTTATATTCAAATCTGCTATGAAGATAAAAACAATAGGGAAATGTTTTACATTAAAAAAAGTCTGAAAAAAAACTAATTGCATAAAAATTTATTACTTTCTTAATGTTTTAGTTCCCTTACCCCAAATGTTTTTCTTTTTCTAATAACAACTTTTCCTCGTAGTTGAAAGAAGCCCTTGATTTGTTTGTTGACATGAAAAGGAATTTTGTACAACCTCTTCATCATCATTTTACATTTATGATTGGTGCATGTGGAAAATTTGGTTTTACAGAAATGGCTTTCAAGCTTCTTCGGCAGGTAATTAATTCCAAATGTATTTCAATTTTTTAAAGCATTTATGAACCTTTTATAAATTCTCAAATCAAATTTGATAATTCAGTGGCAATATTTTTGTAACATTAAAAGTACCAGTGTTAAATATGTGCATAGTTTTACTCTGTATGTCAGTTTGACAGTTAACTTATTTAAGTGTTAGAGGAACAAAAATAGCATTCAGTTGGATACTTTTTTTTTTAGCACCAAAGATGCTATTAGTCTCAATCATCATTTTTTTGTTTGCATCATTTTTCAAATAAAAGGATATTGCCACCAAATGTTATCATCATGTATTATTTTTAAAGAAATGCCATATTTCTTTGCATATTTTCCCTCTTTTTTAACTAATTGTATCATCTAAAAATTGAAAGGTGAAAATTATGTAAGTAATTTAATTTCTGAAGAATGTGGTTACAGTAAGAACATAACAAATGAAAAAAAGTCATATAGTATAAACTACTGGTAACTTTTTTAAAAGAAACCTACATTCCTATAAGAATACATAGTAATATTAACATTACAGTATCTGATTGATATTGAGTTGACATCTGACAGTAATTTATCTGGACGCACTGCACAAAACACAATATGTCCAGCTCATTTACCTTGTAAACCCTTGGCTATATCACATGAAAAAGGCTTAACTGCAGTTCCCAAGAGACACATCATAGGGAGGGAGCAAACAAAAGACCCAAATTTTGGAAGATCAAAAACATCAGCAGTAGATAAGGCTACAGTGAGTTTAAATGTATATAACAGAAACAAGGTAAAACCAGATGTTTGGAAAGTTTCTTAAGTGTAAGAAAACCTGCTGCATCTGGGTAACTTAACTGCAAATGCATTTCAAATGATAAAAGCAAGAGAAAATAAAATGAATGAAATGCTAATACAGAAATGGAAGTACAAATTTAATAAAAATAATCAAAGAAATACAGTTTACCAATAAACTAGCCCATGGAGGGAAAAATTGTGTGCAGTAAAAGAAGAGAAAATTGTGCAAATATTTTTAAAATTTTCAGAACCTAGTGCTAAAAAGGTAGGCAGGAAATATGTGAGAAAATACAGTAATATACAGTGAGTAGCAGTGTTAATATTTTTAATATTCAGGAATTTTAAACATATTTCATTTTTAAATATTTTATGATTTTGCTGTTGAAGATTGTGTGGCAATAAGTGTAAAGAAAGTGATGTATATTAAATAAAGTTAAAAAGACAAAAAATTAATAATAAAAAGATAAAAAAGTTATTAATAATTTTACTATGAAAACTGAACATTGATGTAATGACTGGAGAAAAGACTGAAAAAATTAATGGCAGCACTTACCTTAGTGTTGAGTGTTCTAAACATACGCAGCTTTTAAAATTTTTGTGATTTGACTGTTGAATTTTATTGGCTTAAGTGCGAAAACAGTTATTAGGTGTGACAAAAAATATCACATGAGACTTGCCAAAAGAGCTTGCTCATACTTGCCCATATCAGACGTGAAACTCAAAAACGAGTAGCCTCAGAACGTTGAAATGTTGCACATAGAACTGCTATAACATGTAGATGTGAACCTCGTATTTTGGTTGCAATCGGCCGCACCAAACGTATATAAATATATTTATATATATATCCACTCTGTTACCCGGCTTGGGGATCTCAGTTTCTTTACTCTTATATATTTGTAAATTGTACATTTTTTGCTTTAAAAATGATTGAATTATGTTGTTCTTATCTTCTGGTTAAGGTTTTTATGCCTTAAGGAAATCTGCAAGTAATATTTGTAGAATTATCAACAATTTAAAAGCTGTTTAAGTGTGCTTAAACCTAATTTTTAAATAACATAGCGGATATGTTTGTTTACATTTGAAACAGCAGAATAGTAGATCTGTTACCAATCTAGAGAGACTAAGCTTCGCAACAACAAAGATAACGCCTTCATTTATTATTGCAAATTAAATCATGCTTAATCCTTTCTGGAATTTTTTCAAGGAAATAAGTATTTATGATTTACTTCGTAATTTTTAATACAGATATTTTGACTTTTTATGTATTTTTGCCTTCTTACGAAGTGAGAACTGAATTAATTGAATGAGAAATACTCAATTGTCTGTGAAAAACTGTTTCTTTTTTGTTTTGTTTGCTTAATTTCTTTCATACATCATTCTAGCTTTATTATAGTATTTGAATAGAACATGTAGCAACGATTAGATAATTCTACTCTTTAAATGATATAAATTTTGTACATTATAAGTTATAATATGAACAAAACGTAATACTGTTAAGTGAATCTAGTCGGGGAAGTAGATTTAAAATCCAATAAGTTTAAATGAAATGCAGAAAAAAATGTGTATAATTTAATATTCCGTACAAGGAAGTCATGTGATGTACACATCAGATTTTTTTCCTTTGTATGTGTGTGTCTTTATAGCTTTATTATGAAGCATTGTTTTCTTCGCAATTACGCCACATACAGTTCAACATCAAAATCGCAAAATTTTTTTAAAAGCTGAATAGCAGCATATGTTTAGAACTCTAGATGCAGTGTTAAGTGTTGGCATATGTTTTTATAGTCTTTTCAATTTTTCCCCAGTTCTTTATATCAGTATCCAATTTTCTTAGTAAGATGGCTCACAATTTTTTTTTTTTTTTTTTTTTTTTTTTTTTATATAATTAAGTTTTTGTATACTAAATTTATTTATTAAGTATCACGTTCATCTAACTTACGCACTAACTTGCACCATATAAAACTCAGTTCAACAGCAAAATCACAAAATATTTAAAAACAGTATATTTATATTCGCTGTATTATTTTTTTTTTTAAACTAGCCACTCATACTTCCAGCCACATAATATAGTTATCATAAAAAAGAATAATAATTTTAATGAGTCAGCTAATATAATTTCATAAAAAATACTGACTACTTCTAATTAAGCATGTCATGATTTCAATCATGTTTACTTAAATAAATCATATCAGAAACTAATAAAAAAATGTTCTTAAGAACTGAACTTGTTGCTTTTAAAACGCTTAGTTTATTATTCAGTAACCTTCCTGATTAAATATGAAAGTATCTTAGGCTTTTCTGAATAGCAACATGGTGAGGCGTGGAAGACAAAAGAGTTTTACTTCTAGCAGTGGCAACAGATTGCTTTCACAGAGACGACTTTGTTAATTAAAACTGAAAGCTAAATAAATATCTTACATTCGTGCACATGTTTGGGTGAAGGAATACGTTATTCAAAATTTAATGGCTCTAGGTACCATCGCTTTCTTAAAATGTGAGAAACATACATTCATACATACAGAATCTTCATTATTTAATTTCTTTAAAAATAATACTGGGCGATAATATTTGACAGCAACAATTTGATAAGGGATATGCCGTTTATAGTGAACCAAAGCAAAGCATGTAAACTGTAAACTGTAAAAATCATTCACATTTATGAATTTAATTTTAAGTTTAATACTAGGACTGATTTTTGGAGTTGGTTAATGGAAATGCCAGTAACAGATTAAATATATGAACAAAATTAAACTCTTGAAATTATACGTTTTAAAAATTGAGAACTGCAAATAGTATACCATAATTTCTCTTTTATTTTTGAAAAATTCATTCCAAATTAAGTATCAGAATCATGCCTAGTTACTTCTTTGATTTATACAGTCAAAAGTCGTTAATTTGGACACCCATAATTCGGAATGATCTATAATCCGGACCTCAAATCTACAAACTTTCTGCACATGCGTCGCTTTGACGCATGCGCGTAAGACCTTTACGGCTGCAAATATGCGTGTGCGCATGCGCATAATATGTTTACGCAAGCGCTTTTAATGTATAACAGACGGGATAAGCTAAGCTAAAATTATCTAATTATCTATTTCAGTTAATGTTGCAGATTGCGTTGTTCCTTAATCTTCGAATTGGATCCGGATTATTATTTTTTGCAGACTGTTAGAGCAATTTTATAAAAGTAAGCTTGAACTTTCGATTATGTCAAATAGAATTTCCGATATATATTTACTATGTAAAAGATCTACAAAGCGAAAGTATGTTTCGAAGTCCATTAAACCAAAAGTGGAATTGCTGCAAAAAATGGATAAAGGCATATCCTTTGATTATCTAATCATTCTGAAATATGTTTATCAATTTCACGCTGCTCTGCGGGGAAAGGGAAACGACACGGCGCGCAATGAATTGGAAATTGATCTATCAGCACTATGCTTATCTTCTGAGCAGATGTTTTTATTTTATTTGGCTTATAATTCCTTACTAAATGTAGTATTTCATCTCGATGTACTCCGTCTTTGATATGATTTAAATCAAATTCCTCCTCATTATAATTCGCTTCCGATAGTGAAGAAAGTGACACAGAGGTTATTGAAAACGAAAAAATTTCGATTGACAAATTAGTCAGTATTCTCGACACAGCAATTATAGGACTTGAACAGCGGAACTTTGTAACTGAAGAAGAAATTATGTCTGTTTATAGAATTAAAGAGAAAGTATTATCACATAAAACAAAGCAACTTAAACAACTTACATTGAAAGAAATGTTTAATTAAAAAAAACAAATAAATATTAAGCTTTTTTTTTGTAAGTTTTGATATCCTTTAGATCATAATTGTTCTTTATTTCATAAATTACGGTTTCATATTTTTAATTTTATAACTTCTGCATGCTATCTTACCAGATTTAAACTGATGATCTATAATCCGGAATCGCCGAAGTCCCGACGAGTCCGGGTTAACGACTTTTGACTGTACTTCAAAAATATATCTATTGATTATTCGATTATAATAACGAAATATATAGAAACAAAATAATACACAAAATAATTACATAAATATAAAATAATACCAGTTTAATAAAAATTATTGTACTTGTTTTCAGGCTTGTGGTAATTTAATTCTTGTAATTTTATACCTTGTTACATATTTTGTTCCATTCATATATGCATATAGATATATATAATTTAATGATTCCATATTAACTAATATGTATATAACCAAAAATTGCATCAGTAATGTATTTCTCAGTATGATTAACTTTATTCTTAAGAATTTTCAGCAGTCTAGTTTGCGTTATTTTATAAGTCCCAAATCAAAAACAATTAAACAGGGCATTAGAAAATTAACCAAACAGTAGCCACCCTCAATGTATTTGTAATTCGGTAAACAGTCCTTAAACGTGAAAAGATTGAAAGACATTTGAGTTACAACCATTTTCTCAGATACTCAGATATTTTGTATATATGTATTTCATATATAACATAGCATTCGAAATGCAAAACTCAATATTTGCACTACAAGCTGCCCAGTCGGTATAGTGGTCAGTGAAGCTGACTGCGATGCCGAAGGTTCGAATCCCGAAGAAGACATGGCTGTAACTGTCCATCCCTTCATAGGATAGGCGATGGTGGCCTACCTATTAGGTGCCTCCATAATAAAGAGACCACCACATCTGGCCTTGTATAGATTAATGGACTGGGTTACATTTGTAATTGTTCACAATTGCTAGTGAAAAAAAATAATAAAATATTTGCACTACAAATCCATTGAAGTAACAAATACGTGTCTTTCTACTCCTATGTTTTTAAGAAAAGATGTTACTTGCCTTACAGTTTATCATTCAACAATCCATTTTCATGGTAAACAAATTGCGTTCATTCAAAGAATTCAATTTGTTTTCTTATTTTCGTCTCTATAAAACGGAATGTAGAGAAGTTAGATTAAACAACCCTCACATTTTCCCATGACACCGAAGAGCTCAGTCTTCCCTTTTTCAACATTCCCCATGTTTAGGGTCATTTGTAATTTATGACTTGACCACATTTGATCAGTATTCATTAAAGCCACCGTCCGAAAACCATTAATTTGTTGTAATTACACATCGCTCTTCTCGTTTCTGAAGGCAAGTTATTCAGCTAACCCTCGGCTCATCTCTAATTAGAAGTACGCATATTTAAAACATAACTAATACAAATGGGTAAAAAAAGTCTTCTTAAGATAAAACATTTATGAAAAATTTCAGAGAAAAGCTTTATAGGAAACTTTTAGGTAATATTCTTATTTGGCCTATATTATTGTATGAAAAGTTTCCATTGGGTTTCTGCATCTCTCAAGAAAATGTTCATTGTTTATGTAAAATAGCTGATTGTTTTCTGTCCCCTTTATATTTTTGCTGATTTGGAAAGTGAATATATAAATAGTTAGATTTTAAGAAAAACATGCTAAAAATGTTAACACAGTGGAGGCTTGTTATAATGGCCGCTCTATTCCAATGACCAATATGAAACACCTACAATTGATGACAGTCTAATTTAGGTAAATTTCGCAATAACTATCATTCATTATAACATATCTTTTCTTCTGTGCGATGTAAAAAGTTCAAATATATTTACGTATCAATAGCTTATGAATCATATTGAATAAGATTTTCTTATGAATTTAAAAAATAATTAAGCAATGAGAGGTCTTTGATATTTTTTCCTCAATTTATATACACAAAAAGATATTTTTATCTTTTTTAAAATTTTCTTCTGGAATGAACCATTATTATGAGATATAGTAAATAAATGAATTGTATAACCAAGTGTTAAAACACGAATTGATGGGTAAAATCTACAATGCTCAAAAGAAGTAGTCATTTTTCCCTTGGCCAACTGACTCTTTTCTTATACAACAAAATTTAATATGTGGCTGCAGTATAAAATCACTTCCTGAAACTAGAATTTCCACGAATTCTGGTGGACTTCCTGGGCCTGACTTCCTGTATTGAATTCAAGAGGTCCGTGGTTCGATTTCGGGCAGGGTCAAGTTTCCTGCTTCCAAAAAATACCTAATGTGTCTACAACTTGAAAGCTATCCTCCAGATAGGAATCAAAACTAAAGCATACAGCCTCTTTTTTTTTCGCGGGGGGGGGGGATTCAGTGCAACACTACTGAATTCAGCTGTTATATCTGCTTGCAAGGACCCCTATCTGCATCATATATATATATATATATATACATACATACATATAAAATGTAGTTCAGCAGGACATTCAAGGGCCCCTTATGCCTTCGGGCCCCTATGCGACGGCATTCCTTGCATACCCTTATTTACGCCACTGACCATAACTGTATATATAAGTGTATTTTTATTTGAATGAATAATCTGCACCCTTAACTTTTGTTTCTTTTTTTTTTTTTAAGGGGGGGGGGAGATGTACAGTTTAGGCAAATGAGAATATAGTATTTTTGCGAGAAATTTCGATTTATTAAATTGTGTATATTAATTCATTTAAATTGCATTTTATTTAGATGACTGACAGGGGTCTTAAGCCTACTCCAGCAACTTTAACTGGATTGTTTAACTCTTGTGCTGAAAGTCCTTTTCCAGAATATGGTTTACATAAAGCTCGTCTCTTAAAAGAAAAGATTGAATTGAAAAATTGGGAGCTGAATCAAATTACATATCATTCAATGATAAAAGCTTTTGGAAAATGTGGTGATATACAAACAGCATTTCAGGTGAAAGCTATTTTTATACTCTTTCAGTTTTCATTTATCTAAATATTAAAAAATGATAATAGTATTGAAAATTTTATTATATTTCATAGCTTTATAGTTTATGTTTGCAAAATGAAAGAAATTTGTTATTTTGTTGCATTATATAATCTTACCATCGCTCAGGTATGCATGTTCAATATGCATATTAAATTATGTATTTAACGTACAATTAAATTCCATAATTAACTGGCTGGAATATTTTCATAACACATTCATCCATGTCTGTGTATTTCAAGAAAGCAGGTATAATAAAAACATAAACATTATGTTTTACTTTAACAGCATAATGGAAAAGAGAGATTATTTTTTAATTGTTTAATTTGAAATAATTTATGAAATTGTCAAAAGAAAATATTTAATAATTTCAATTGTTTTAACATTAAATATATGTTGATATATTTGATATAAAAAAACTCCCAGTTCTTCTACAGTATTCTGAATTTATTTTTGTGTAACTTAATGTTCATTATGCATTTTCAAGATGAAATATACTTATATACATTATTATAAATTGTTAATACCATGTTTCCTGAAAATAAGACCCAATCTTATAATTTTTGTTGCAAGAGACATGCTAGGACTTATTGTTATTTATTGTCATGGGATGTTGTATTTATTCATGCAATGTCTTACTTTTCATTCAACAATTAACATTTGTTCACGTTCAAGAAATGCTTTTCTTCAGGTTCTAGTAATACATTTATTCAAATTCAAGAAATGGTAAAAAATGAACAATATCTAATACAGCTATGTTGTCTTCTTCTGGAACATTATCATAAAGATGCAAATCACGAATTTCAGGCTGAATTTTTTGCGACTCTATGTCCTCTAAAATTATTGGCCCTAACCTCGTATGTTGAGCAATAGAGCTCTCCTTATGAGCTCTTCTTGTCCATGTAGTCTACTCATAGGACATTGGCAACACAGCTGTCCATTATTCTATACCATGCATTCTTCACCCAAGTAACAACTTCTTGTAACTTAGGCTTCACAAAATTTCCTCATTGAATTTTCTCCATTCTATTTTCAGTGCATTGATTGATTTCTGTGTGCAAATAGTTTTTAAATTGCTTATTTATATCAATATCAAGAGATTTGAAATATGCAGTTATTCCTGCAGGAATCATTATTTGATCAATTCTTTCTGCAAGGAAGTTCTTCATGTTTGACCCACTTTCTTATTGCTGCTTGTGTGTACCAATTTTTTTCAACCTGAAACACATTTGATTTCCTTATTCTTGCCCTAGAGATGATTATAGGAGGGATTCTTTCCATCAAGACAAATTGCCAAAACACACATAATGCGTGTACTTCCGTAATCAGTGGCAGAATTGTATATTGCAGAGGTATCTATTTAATCAATAATAGTTTCAAATCCTTGACCCACATATACTGCAGTTTCATCCACAGTAATCGTGTTCAAGAGCTGGTCTTAGAGAAGTCAGTGCCTTCAGTGAAACATTTGAATGCAAGTGCTAGTTTAATCACTTCAATATCTTCCAATTTGAACAGTGTTGTCGATCTTCCTGGAGACAGATCATTTTGCTGAAGGAAGCCATCCACCCAGTGTTGTGATGCTTTGAATTCATTTGGTGATAATTATTGCTGCGATGTCATTGCAAGGGCTAATGCTTAAATAGCAGCCCTGTGAACTACCAAACACCTTACTTTTCTATCAGCAGTCTATTCACAAATGTGTACTCTGATTGCAATTTTCAGACCATTTATAGATCCAACTTCTCTTTGCAGAAAGCTGTAAGATTTCTAACCCTAGAATCTTCCATAATTTTTTCTTGTACTCTACAGAGTAGCTCTTTCTTTTGCACTCATTTTATCTGATCTTCAAAATGTATCATACTTTAAATTTATTATTAAATCAAATACTAAACATCTATTGCTAATGCAACATATTGAATACTGAAGATTTTATTGTGTCACAGCCACATCCATTAGTTTCCAATGTAAATGCGTGTTGTGTCTTCACTTAGTCATTTGGCAATAAAATGCTTGTCTGGCTGGTAATCTTAACTAGGGCTTATGTTAGGAAAATCATGCTAGGACTTATTTTTTTGTTAGGTCTTATTTTTGGGGAATACAGTATATTATTTCCTCTGCCATTCATGCCAATAATTTTCTTTTCTTTTATAGATTGTTGATGAAATGGTAAAAGCTGATATAAAAATTGATGCAGCTACATACAATTTTTTACTAATGAGTTGTATTGCTAATAAGGAAGCTGGATTTACATATGCAATAGAGGTACATTATAAAATAATTTTACTTGACATTATGCTAATTGTTTTAATGTATCTGTACTTTGCATTTTTATAATTTGTTACAATGTAAGTGTTAATATTTTTAACTGAATTTCTATAGTTTATATTTTAATCTTTAATGATCACTTATTAGTTGGAAATACCTTAGCCTCTATTTGTGCTCATTAAGGTTAGCTTCTTCATTTCTTTACAGATCATTAAATTGATCAGTCCTATTTTTTTCATCAGTTAGCATCAGATTATATTCATCAATTAATAATTTTGTTTCTTTGCAGTGTTTTCTTCTGCTTGGGTAAATTTCTTTTTATTTAGATTAGATATTTATATATTAAGGAAATCATCATAGATGTTGCCAAAATACAGAATATGCTATATTCTAGAAACGATGTGCATGACAATCCTTCAATTTTAATGAGTAATTTCATCATTTCCATATGTGTTCCTTCTGTTATATTCCAAGTTCCTATGGTTTTATAACAAGTTGTGGTATTTTTTGTATTAAACTTTATGTGCTTATGGGATTTGCCTGCACTGGAAAAAATTGTGATAAAAATTATGCAGAAATATGGTATTTTACTGCAAAATCACTAAAGAGAACTTCCGACTAAAATAAGAGAAAAGCAGCTTATGGTTAATTCTCAGACTAAATTTCTAATTAAAATGTAAAATATATATTAATGGGTGTGTATGTAATAAATATTTTTTGACTTATAAATCATCATTCTTTTCCCTCTATAAAAAATTTCCAAATTACTTCATAGTGGTTGCACTAATACACAAGTGCCTTGGATTACACAAGTCTTAATTCTTAGACATTGCTTAACAATATTTACTTAAAAAGTATAAATGACTTCTCTTCAGTGAATAAAAACTAATATAGTTAATGATTAAAGTAGTTGTCAATGCAAAGAAGTTAACACTTTGAAAACTGTTAAATAATTTTTAGATTGAAACCAAGTCCAATAAAATATTTCTTTTCAAAACATTATTAAAACAGAATCATTTATTTGAAATAAATCATCTTAATAGCTGTCTCTTTCAAATAAATAATATGATTACGTTTTCCCTTTAATAGTTATTTCTGAATTCTGTTAAACTGAAATATCAAATACTGTGTAGTATATCTCAGAGAAAATTCAATCATGTATTACTTCAATATCTTAGTTATATATATGAAGATTAAAACAATGGCACTTTATGAAGCTAACAAATTTGCATTGTTTGGGAATTATGCTTCCTTTTATCATTAAGTTCAAACTATATTAAGTTTTGTGTCAACATTTTACAGCATATGATGATAAATAAATCCTGTATAAGAAATAAGAAAGGACAGGAAAGTAGTTAAATATTGATGTAATTAAACTGAAATAAAATTCAAAATAGTTTCCTAAAGTAACCTTTCACCAAAGGAAGTTCAGTGTACAATAAATGCTGAAAATGTGATGCTTATTCTTGCTACTAAAATAATAACTTTAGCCATGTATTGAAAGAACTTGAAATAATGTCAGAAAATTTTCATTGGCCATCTACAATCAAATCTGCTGTGAGAAACTGAAACAAAAATTAAGTTTCTATGTGAAATATGATATTATTTTTTAGGGGGTGGAATGCAGCTGATGTTTGCAAATATTAAATTTCATGTAAAAATAAATACTCAGGAATTTCACTGTTAATGTTTGGCTTTTCTACATATATATTAATTATTGCTCAAGGATATTATTTTAAATATTTTTGATTAAAATTTTTAGTAATTAATTATGTTTAAAAAAATATTGTAAACAGGTAAAATTTTTTACCATAAGCATCCAGTGATAATATAGCTCCATTACTGCTGTCATCAGATTCAGTATCAGTAATACAAAAAACTCATATATTTCAACTACTGCTGAATTCACTAGAATTATGATCAACATCTAAAATGTTTATGTCATTTAATTTTCATAATTTATAGAAAACGAATAACTAGCAAACTCTTCTTTATAAGTAAAAAAAAAAAAAAAACTATATATAATTTTTCTCATAAAATATGAAACATAGGATTTTTCGCCAACTATGATATATGAGTTATTTCTTGACCTACTCAGTTTGTAACTTGTCTAAGATTTCAGCATTCTAACATCAGAGGTGCAAAAAATAGGAATAAATACCTCTTCTATGATACTGAATAGAGCGACTGATAAAGAGTTAAGGTAAATCGATAAAATTAATATGAACAAAAATTTGAATGTTTTATTTCATCATAAAAAAGGTGGATATTTCATATGTGATGAACTTGTGCCACTAAGGTACAAGTAATTATTTGTACACTGTTTTTATCTTTGTTATTAGTATCTGAATTTTTTTTTTTTAAAAAAAAAAAAAAGAGATAGATAGAGATGATGTGGAAATGTTATCAATGTTCCTAGAATTGATAGTTAAGAGTGATTGACTGTAAATGAAAAATCAAGGTAGACAATGTGCTATTCTTGATTTAAAAATATATATTAATGGTTAGTTCTCTACAAAATGATTATAAAACTTTATAAACATCTATGTATTCATTAATATAGATATTATTAACTTATGTTACTGTAATGGAACAACATATTTTCTTGGTAGGAAACCATAGTCCAGTATTTTTAAGAAATATGTAATTGAAATTGTTACCATTAAAATATGAGAGAATGTTATTTTAGAAATTCTTACATTTAAGTTTCATCACTTGCAACAGCTACTTGAAATAAATTTCAATAAGAAGGTGATAATTATATTTTGAAGTACCAAAAACAGCTATGATTTTGAAATAAATCATAGTTTAAATATTTTATTTTCAATTTTTTTACTAATAATTTAGACCCATGGAAGTGCTTCTGCAAAAAATTTTTTCTTTTCTTCTTTTTGAAGTGAGGTGAGAAGTTGAAGGTATTACTTTTCATCTCGTTGTCAGTTGTCTTATTATTTTTTTTACATAATTTAGTATCTTTTAGTTTATCTATATCTATATACAGTCAAAAGTCGTTAATTCGGACACCCATAATCCGGAATGATCTATAATCCGGACCTCAAATCTACAAACGTTCTGCGCATGCGTCAAAGAGACGCACGGCTTTACGGCTGCGAATTTGCATGTGCACGTGCGCAAAATACGTTTACGAATGCACGTTTAATGTATAACGGATGGTGTAAGCTAAGCTAAAATTATCTATTTCAGTTAATGTTGCAGTTTGCGTTGTTCCTTAATCTTCGAATTGGATCCGGCTTATTATTTTTTGCAGACTGTTAGAGCAATTTTATAAAAGTAAGCTTGAACTTTCCATTATGTCAAATAGAATTTCCGATTTATATTTACTAATATGTAACGGATCTACAAAGCGAAAGAATGTTTCGGAGTCCATTAAACAAAAAGTGGAATAGCTGCAAAAAATGAATAAACGCATATCCTTTGTTTATCTAAACTTTAACGTTTGTTTATCTAAACTTTGTTTATCTTTAACGCCACAGCGCGCGCAATGAATTGGAAGTTGATCTGTCAGCACTATCCTTATCTTCAGGGCAGATGTTTTTATTTTATTTGGCTTATAATTGCTTACTAAATGTAGTATTTCATTTCGATGTACTCCGTCTTTGATATGATTTAAATCAAATGCCTCGTCATTATAATTCGCTTCCGATAGCGAAGAAAGTGACAGAGGTTATTGAAAACGAAAAAATTTTGATTGACAAATTAGTCCGTATTCTCGACACAGCAATTATAGATTATAGGACTTGAACAGCGGAACTTTGTAACTGAACAAAATATTATATCTGTTTATAGAATTAAAGAGAATGTATTATCACATAAAAAACGAAGCAACTTAAACAACTTACATTGAAAGAAATGTTTAGTAAAGTAAACAAATAAATATTAAGCTTTTTTTTTTTTTTTGTAAATTTTGATCATAATTCTTCTTTATTTCGTAAATTATGGTTTCATATTTTTAATTTTATAATTTCTGCATGCCATTTTACCAGATTTAAACTGATGATCTATAATCCGGAAAAATCGATAATCCGGAATCGCCGAAGTCCCGATGAGCCCGGATTAACGACTTTTGACTGTATATATATATATATATATATATATATATATATAATGACTGTGTTTCTTTCAAATATCATGCTTTGATGTGATGTTTATTTATATATTTCTAAAATAATTATTTTGGGTATTTCAGGTTTGGCGAAAAATGAAAGCAAGGAAGTGTACACCAAATCTATATTCATATAATTTATTGCTTAGAACAGTCAGGGATTGTGGTGTTGGACCTGAGGAAGTATCTTGTCTTTTGTTGCAGCACTGGAGTAGTTACTCAAAACGGCCATACGGATTTATAAGAAAAGAAAGTGTATCAAAAGAAGAGCCAGTGCTGCACTTAGTTAGTGGAGACAGTTCTATAAATAATGATAAAACACAGCATCATCAAAATCAAAGTACTGAGTGCCAAGCAGAACATCCTCATGATCAAAGTATTAATTACAAAACAGAGCAAATTCATAATCAAAGCACTGACTACAGAACAGATCTTTACAAACAAAGTACTGAATGCAAAGCAGAACATCTCCATAATCATAGTGCCGAATACATAACCAAAGCAACTGAAGAAACATTAGATACTAGACTAAAAACTGTTTCAAATAAAAATAATTTAGAATTAATGCAAAATATTTTTCCAAGTTTACTTGCATTAAGGCCAGTTAATGGCCCTGAAATTTTAGAAATTTCAAATATTAATACTCCTTATGATAAGTAAGTTTTTAACTAAAACCATTAATTCTTTCCATTTATTGATTGTAGTATATGACTGAATGTTGTTGTAATACTTTAAAATATATGTTCAAAATATTTCTTAAAAATTTAATATAAGAAATTATAATTTAAACTATGATGATACAGCATTGGTTTAATTATGTTAAATGGTTATATTACAGGATGTATTTTCTTTTGACATGCCTTTCTTAATCTAAAGATTTGAGGACTGTGTTGTCCTGTGTCTTCTCTGATTTTATATACAAGCCCCTTTTCTTCCTTTCAAAATGCCTTAAATTCATATTTATCTTTCATATAAGATCATCTTATGTTTTGACCACTATGATACTGCTAAAGAGATTTGCCATCTTTTGAATGCATTGCATATTAAATTTTAAAAAGGTTTGATCTTTCTTATTATAGAACAAAATTGTGTTTATGTTACTTTGATTGTTTCAATAGACAAAGAACAAATTGAATTACAGACTTTTAGATTTTTTATTGGTAATACTTATATAGAAATCAAGAACACTGCTATAAGAAAAAACAACATATTTAATTTAAAATGGTCTATAGAAAACAATGTTCACTAAGATCCGATTGTGGGTTTTTGTGTTTATTCTGATATCTTCATATTACTTCAGATAAATAAATATCAAATCAAGTACAACTAGTGCCTTGGTGTATGTACAGGGTGATCAGCGAATAAGCCCTGATTTCAAAATTAAATATCTCTACAACAAAGATCGATAGAATTATGCGGTAAACTGTATGTTTATTAGCAAAACTGTAAAAATGGGGTACAAAAGTTTAGAAAATTTAGTTACAAAAATCGGTAACAAATGGCGCTCTAATCGCAATGACCTATCAATAGCCTATAAAAATGTGCTTTGAAATCGAAAGTGATCAGTGCGACTGTTGGCTAGCGAAAAAAGGCTAGCGTAGAAAGTAAAATAATGTATTCCATTGAACAACGTGTTTTTTTTTTTTTTTTTTTTTGGTTCTGGAATTTCACCGATTAGAACACAGTCCTACGGCAACACGTTGCAGTTTTCAAAACCAATTCAATGTTCCAGTTGGACCCGATGCGAAAACCATTCGCATGCTCTTCGCAAAATTTGAATGGACTGGCAGCTTGGCTGATGATTGAAAGGGAAGTGTTGGGCCTAGGCAAACTGTAGTCACTTCTGAAAATGCAGCCAACATTTCTGGAATTGTTCAGCAAAATCCTAGGAAAAGCATCTGATGGATGGCATCAGACACAGGTTTGAAGTACAAAAGCATGGAAAAATATTAAAAAATAGCCTACGGCTGTTTCCATACAAAATCCAAAGTCATCAGGCCATACCTATGAAAGCTGTGCAACAAAGGGTTGACTTTGCGAATCAAATGCTAACAATGATCGACAATGACAGATTTGATGTGAGCTGCATCTGGTTCACAGATGAGGCCCATTTTCATTTGAATGGAGTCATTAATAAACAAAACTGGAGATTTTGGGGTACCGAAAATCCTCATTTGTGTGAAGAGAAAGCACTGCATTCGCCTAAAGTTACTGCATGGGCTGCAGTATGCGCCAGAGGCATTATCGGACCATTTTTCGTATGAGAAACGATAACTGCCGAACGTTACGTTACAATTTTGGAACAATTTGTCAGCACTCAATTAGCATTGGAGGATCTACCAGGTATCAACTGGTTCATGCAAAATGGGGCTCGACCACATCGAACAAATAAAGTTTTTCGCTTTCTTCATGAATACTTTGGAAATAGAGTAATTGTGTTAGATTATCCGCAATTTACTGGCACAGGAATAGCTTGGCCTCCATATTCTCCTGATTTGAGTCCTTGTGACTTCTTTCTGTGGGGTACATTGAAAGACACTGTCTATCAAAACAATCCCGCTACTCTAGATGAGCTTGAATCGTTGATTGGTGTTGCATGTGATTCCATTTCCGTTGAAACATTGCAAGACGTGATGTCAAATTTCTGATGAAGTCTAACCTTAGGAATGGAGATAAATAAATAAGCAGGGATTCATCTAAATTAACATATATTGAAACACAAAATGGCACAAGTGCAGTAAATTCTACATGCTAAAGTAAAACAGTGACAACAACTAAAAAAAACGTTGCCAAGAGAAAAATATAAAAAGCATGTTGCCACACATGTTATAAAATACAAATGGGAAATATAATCACAAATAAAAGTTATTTGCAACACTCCCCCTTGATTAAATTTCCCTCAGTCCTACACAGAACCTTTGATTGAACAAGGCTTTCTTTTGCACATTCTTTGTGAACATGTCTGCTGCATTTGAACTGGAAGGCACATACGTAAAGTTTAACAACTTCTCTTCAACCTTTTCTCTCAAGAAAAAATGCCTGAGTTCAATATGTTTGTTACGCTCTGAAATGACATGGTTTTTGGCTAAAGAAATGGCACCCTGATTATCAACAAATATGCTTTGTGGAAGGTTTAAAAAATGTTGTCCCACAATGTCTTTAAAAAAATTTTGGAACCACAGTACTTCCTTGGCTGCGTTGCACATTGAGAGGTACTCAGCTTCAACTGTTGACAATGCAGTCGTCTGTTGTTTCTTACTGCTCCATGAGACAGCTCCACCTGCTAGTAGCACCACATAGCCACTAAATGATCGTCTGTCAATCTTATCACTAGCCCAATCAGAGTCACAAAACACGTCCAAATTCTTTCCTGTCTTTTGGAAAGTCAGCTTGTTGAAAGTCCTTGGTCTGTTTTAGGTAACGAAGGATATGTTGTACACCAGCCCAATGTTCCTTGCTTGGGCAATTATTGAATTGGCTCATGTAAGTAGTAGCAAAAGCTAAATTTGGCCTTGTTCCTCCTGCTAGGTACAAGAGCCCTCCAACAGCCTGCCTATATTTTAATGCTCCTTCAGCATTCAACATGTTATCCTTAGTGGCTGTTGTATATTTCATACCTGGATCTAATGGTGTTGATGCTCCTTTAGCATCTTGCATATTGGTTGTTTCCAAGAGTTCACTAGCATAGACACTTTGGTCAAGAGTCACACAGCTATCTTCCCTTCTGCTTATCCTAATTGAAAGAAGGTGATGTATTTCTCCCAAGTCCTTGATTTTAAATGTAGCTGCAATATTATCCTTAAATTCCTGAATGATGAATTCTTTGCTGGACATTACAAGAAGATCATCTACATACACACCTACAATTAACTCCTTTTCTTTATTGAAGTAAACACAAGGATCTACTCTGGATCTTGTTAGGCTCGTTGATTTCAGAAATTTATCGAGGCACATATTCCATTCTCTCCCAGACTGATGAAGTCCATAAAGGCTTCTCTTTAGCAAGCAAACTTCTCTGTGTGTTTTCTCATGCAGACTCACGGGTGGCTGTTCCATGAAAATTGTCTCATTCAGTCTTCCATTTAAATAGGCTGCAGTAATATCAAGTTGATGAACCTGCCAGTCTTGCTCAACTGAGAATGCTAATAAAGTTCTAATTGATTTTGTTTTTATTACAGGAGAAAACGTCTCTTTGTAGTCAATTCCTTCGACTTGGGTGTAGCCACGAGCAACTAAACGAGCTTTATATCTTTCCACTTGTCCATCTTTGTTAAGTTTTCTCTTGAAAACCCACTTACATTTCACAACTTTCCTTCCCTCTGGCCTAGGCACTAAGTCCCAAGTTTCATTTCGTTTTAAATTTTCCAACTCTTCTTCCATGGCTAACTTCCATTTTTTCTGCATCTGGACTAGTTAATGCCTCTTCTAAAGTTTCAGGATCATTCTGGAAAGCTTTCTTGGGTGTTGAGCCTTCATATTTCTGTTTCTCGGATTGTCAGCTGCACTGCATTCCACTTGTAATTCCATTTATTTCTGGAGGATTTTCTTCATAAATCTCTGAATTTTCCATGATATAATCCTTTGTCCACTTAGGCGCTGAAATTTGTCTTCTGGGTCGAGTCTCCTTTTCTGGTATATCCTCCACCTTCTTCTTTTCCTGTTGAGGGCCTTTGTCTATTACTTTATATTCAACTTCATCATCTTGAGATGAATTTCTTCCAGAAACTTGTTGTGGGTGCAATGTTATAATGTTTCCAGTCATGGAAGGTTTTTCTTCAAATATGACATCTCGGGAACAGATTACTGTACTGGTTTCTTTGATGTAAATGCGGTACCTTTCATCTCCATCATACCCAAGGAGATAGCCTTTAGTTGCCCTTTTGTCCATCTTTCTCCTCTTCTGAACTGGGATATGAGTATAGCAAGTCGATCCAATGATGCGCATGTGTTTCATTCTGGGTTTCTTTCCCATCCATAATTCATAAGGGCTTGAATTAGGAACTGAAGACTTGCCTGTCCTATTCAATATATAAATTGAAGTACTGACGAACTCTGCCCATAGGAAAGCTGGAAAGTCCACTTTCTCATTCGAGTATTTGAGAGTTCTGGCCATTTCTAGGACTGTTCTGTTCTCTCATTCAGCACTGCCATTTTGTTCTGGTGTATATGGAGCTGTGAGCCTCTGGGAGATTCCATGCTTGTTCAAGATCTTGCGAATGGCTTGGTTGTCAAATTCTCCACCATTGTCACTGAGCATTTCTTTAACCGTATGCCCTAAGTTCTTAGCGTGAGCTATGAAATTTTCAAGCACATCTTTTACTTCTGATTTGTGCTTTAAGAAAAAACAGTATCGAAATTTGGTGTAGGCATCTTTGAAGATTGCAAAGTAATGGTATTTCTTAAATGACTGATGAAATGGCCCACAAATATCTGTCGAGAACAATTCTCCAGCTTTTGTAACCGCTTTCCTGGTTCCAAACTTTAAACGGTGGGATTTTCCGTATACACAAGCTTCACATAATTTCATATCAGACTTAATCTTAATATTCAACTCTTTCTCTACAATGGCCTTTACATGCTTTTTATCTTGGTGACCCCATCGTTCATGATAAAGTTGGAGAGTTGATTCATTATTCTCAGTCATGTTGATGTCAGTGTGAGTTTCAGGAACTAAGGTCTTCATCACGCCTTTGAAGAGACCCCCACCAGCATTTCTTGTTCCATGCAGAACTATTTCACCATCTATTTTTAAATAGCAGTCCTTAAATGTTGATTCAAACACACTGTTTTGATTTCTATCTTGAGATGCTAACACAGAAAATAGATTTTTACTTACTTCTGGAACATACCAGACATTTTCAAGATTTTTGATTTGATTCATCCCATTTACAATGGTCATTATCTTGATGGTGCCTTTTCCAATTGCTGGTAATGACTTTCCATTTGCCACAGTGATGCTATGAGGAAGCTTAAATCTTTTGAAGTCTATAAAGTCTATAAAGTAGTAGTATCCTGTTATTGACGACATGCTTCGAGGCCCCATTATCAATAAACCAATCATCAGAATTCGTTTCTGCAGAAAATATTGTATCATCTACAGCTAGAAGTGTCATATTTGCAGCAACACTGTTTTTACTTCCCTTGTTCGGCCCTATATGTGGACTGGGTTTCGGCGGTTTTCCATCAGCTATCCATTTCTTGCATGTTCTGACCCAATGTCCTCTCTGGTGGCAATAATTACACTTGCCATTTTTTTTCTTGTTAATAGATGATTTCCGCTTAAATTCCGGATTTGCTATCAATGCTTCCTGATCTAAAGTTTCTAAAAAATTTGAATCTTTCCTTAATTCTCTTTCATGGGTGCACAATTGTGTAGTTAATTCATCTAAAGTTCTCTTTTCATCACTAAGAAGTAACCAACTTGATTTGAAAGTACGATAACTGGGAGGAAGAGTATCCAATATTTTACAAATCAACAGCATTTCTGGCAGTCTGTTTTCTTCCTTATTTTTAAGCCCACTGTTCAGTTCATTCCATAGATTTTTCAATTTTGACAAATGAGCTGCCATATCATCATTTGACCAACTGAATTTGAAGAACTGTAAACATATGTTATAAAGTTGGTTATCGGACGAATCTTCGAATACTTTGTGAAGTTCCAGCCAAATGTCTCTTGCGCTGTCAAATCTCATTACCTTTTGTAAAGTGTCTTCAGTCATGGAGTTCGTAAGAACCATCATAGCGCAATTGTTTGCTTTATTAAAAACCTTCATATCATCTCTAAATCTCTTTCGAATCTCTTCGGTGGCCGCATGATCAGGCTCCTCTGGCTTCTTCAGTTTTCCTTCCACGACTTTTAAAGCGTTTTCGTGATAATTTAATACGAACTTAATTCTATATTTCCAAATAGGCCAATCACTTTTTCCGCATAACGGCTGAACCAATATTTTTGCAGCTTCCATTTTTGAGAACTAATTTGCCGACTCACGTAACTGCCGTGTTAGGCTTACGAACTGCCGGTAATGTTTATCTCCACTTCGCTCATAAATTTCCCCGCACAGTTATAGCATGCTGATACCCATAACCTGATGAAGTCTAACCTTAGGAATGCAGATAAATAAATAAGCAGAGATTCATCTAAATTAACATATATTGAAACACAAAATGGCACAAGTGCAGTAAATTCTACATGCTAAAGTAAAACAGTGACAACTAAAAAAAACGTTGCCAAGAGAAAAATATAAAAAGCGTGTTGCCACACATGTTATAAAATACAAATGGGAAATATAATCACAAATAAAAGTTATTTGCAACAATTTCATTCTTTGTTTACGCCACCTCATTGTTTCGAACAGTGAACATTTTGAAAAAATTGTATTTTGAATGCAAAGGCTGCTTCACTTTACTGTTTTTTTTTTACTCCTTTCAGAGAAAGAGTTTTCAGCGCAGAGCGTCATCTGTTAACGATTTTCGTAACTAAATTTTCTAAACTTTTGTGCACCATTTTTACAGTTTTGCTAATGAACGTACAGTTTACCACATAATTATGTTGATCTTTGTTGTAAAGATATTTAATTTTGAAATCAGGGCTTATTTGCTGATCACCCTGTATATTTCTATAGAAAATTTTTTGTCATATGTAGGCCTATAATGTAAAAAAGTCAATGGACTGCTTTTATTTTGGCACAACTAAATAAACCAAATATTATAGTTACAAAAAACAGTTGTTTATATCCACATTTGCATGTTTTCACATTTATTTTTTTAAATGGAAAACATAAAATAGTCAAAAAAGTAGTTGCTCTCTTAAAGCACAGTAGATTATTCTAATAATATAGATGCTCACCACAGTAAAGTTATGTGTGTTCTAAGTAATAAGCATGTTTTCCTACACTTACAAAAATATTTTTATCAATTTTAGATTTTATTTTAACTTTAAATCTGAGGAGTTATATGAATTTAAATATTGAGGTCCCACAGTTTGTAAATATTTTGTCACTGCAAGCTGAAAAATTTCATGGCTGAATTTTTTAATAATTATTCCATTATTCTTTTGATTTATTAATGATATAATTTAGAACAGCTAGCATAATAAAAATTGTTATTATTTTTGAAAATTTTCACTGTTATTTAAAAAAAAATTAGTATTTATGAGATTTAATAGTAAACTGTTGTGATTAGAAACTGAGTTGTATTTTGTGTATCTGAAAGCTGTTTAAAACAATATTCTTTAAAATACCCCCCCTAAAAAAAAAGAATATATCTGGCCAGCATTTGATTGAATTTCAATCCAACAGAACTAAGCATTAACACAAATATTGCACTTATTTATTCTTTTAATAATGCTTCTTAATTTTTTGTGGTTAATAAACATGATGCTAAAAGGTAATATAGCTGTATTATTTTTCCTTCTTCTTTTAGATTATCTCTTTTAGGAGGTATGGAAGGATTTCTAAAATCTATGTCAGAGAATAAATTGAAACCTAATATCAAGACATTTACCTTGTTACTCGAAAGTTTGCCACCTAAAATTGAATATGAAGAAAAGCTGATGACTTTACTTGATGCTTACAAGGTTGCTCCTGACACTGGTTTTTTCAATATTCTTATCAAAAGAAGAAATTTTAGGAATGAAACTGATTCTGCCCGTGTAAGTGATGATGTATTTTTTTTAATTTTAATTTATTTATTTATTTATTTTAGATATTTTATAACTTAACAAATGCATCTGTATAAATAAGAATGAGAGAATAAATCTTATAATGCGTTACACATTCTTTCAACTTAATGGCAGTTGTTACAAACTATGGTATGGTATATGTGAACTGTTTCATACAGTCATTGATCGATGTATGCACATATTAAATGTTGGTTTGTAATTCCACAGTGCTGTTGCTCAGAATGATACAAAATCATTTGAAATGATATAGAATAGATTACTTGTTTTAAATCAAAATTAAAATCAGCTGTTTTTTGAGGATAAAATGAAAAAGAATCATTCAAAATTATTGATGAGTTATCGGTTGTTGTGTGTCAGTCACTTGGTTCAGATTGTTCACTGAAGAGAATGTTACTAGTTCTTAAGATCAGGATGTCAAGAAATTGAATGCTGATATTAGTTTCTCTTTTAATCTTAAACTCTAGGTTAAGGAAGTTAAACATAAGACAGAGATATCATCAATATACCTCTTCCAAAAAAAAATGGGTTCTTCTGTTGCATATAAATTCAGTCAAAATGGGTGACATAGGTGCTCCCATAAAATGACTCTCTTGCTGTTTATAGGTTTATCTGTTGCCTCTAAACACTGTAAAACTGCAAATAAGATAAAAGGCATTTGATATTAAATTTGGATGTAATTCTTAGTTTTCAATCAAAGTTTTCACCAAAATTATTTGAGATTCAAATGAAATGGACAGATAGAACAAAAGATATAATGTCAGTGGTGAACGTGTTACTGTTGGGACCAATTATTTAGGAAGTTTGTGCTTCAGATTCACTTTCATAAACTGTAGGTTAGGGAAGTTTCTTGAGATATATAAAAATGGTGCTTTGATATTGTCTTCTGAGTATTGCAGTAGAACAAAGATGTTATCAACATACAGATTAATAGAGATATCAATAATATCATTTCATTTCTTGATCTCTCAAAAGTAAGAACCGAAGACATTTCTTAGAATACAGTCTACCAGAAACTAACTTGGAACTCTGCAATAATCCCGTAATAATTCTTTTTTATTTTATCTTGTTTTTTATTTTTGACTTAAATTGAATTAACATATTTTGTTCTACACCCGAATTTTATGAAAATGAATATAAATACATCCTAGAAACTGCAACAAACAATGGTTATCCTCCTAATTTTGTTAAAAAGCTTATCAAAAAAATCAACAGAAAAAATTCGGAATTATTTCTAAAAAATGTAATGTTGCTATTGACACAAGAATTGAATAAAAGTAAATTCATTGGAATATTCTCCTACTGTCCCATCACCCCATCCAATTTCAAAAGATCAAGATTTATTTATAAACTTTCCCATAACCTCAGCTCCATTCATCTGGAAATTGGTACGAATGGGCAATTCAGACACACTACAACATATGCATCAGTTGAGTACACTATCCTGATCCACAATGAAGATGCAAATGCAGAAACGTAATATATCAATTCAACATCTGGAAAATTAAGAATTGTTGAGCATCAATTCAACATCTGGAAAATTAAGAATTGTTGAGCATCAATTCAACATCTGGAAAATTAAGAATTGTTGAGCATAAAAAAAAAATCTGCAAACTCCTTGCCAATCAGTACGTCAATGAAAATAGGATATCTTTGGTTAGATACTCTTTAGAGTATCCAGACTCAATACTGAGTTGAATAAAGCCAAAATCATCAACCACTATACATCTGGACATCAATTCTGAGAAGTAGAGCAATCTTATAGAAAACGATAAAAGAGAGAGACCTTAATCGAGTCACTCATTCCAGCTGCAGTTCATAAAGAAGATGGGTTGTCTGCAAAAGCCTCTATTTTACTAATGTTTAAATGTGTTTTTAGTGTGTTGTACGAGACATTTTATTTTTAACTCATTCTAAACTGTAGTGCCTTTTAATTCTTCAATAAATTTCTTTTTCTATAATCAGAATCAAAATTATAATAAAAAATTGATAATATATTTTATGTCACTGATTTTAAATCAAAACCATATTCAGATAAAAATGTTTTGCTCTATTAAATTTTACCTAATATAACATCAAATCAAACCAAAAAAATCTTAAATCAGTTACAATAATATACATATAATAATTGCATTCAAAAATATTAATATACTTTTTCCATTTATTTCATAACCAAACTAACTGAATTATTCATGACCCTCATCAGTATGCTGCCAAAAATAAAAATAATCACAGTATATCAGCAAAACCTCAATATAAAGCAGTAATTTCAATCTCAAAATTATATTTTTGAAAAAATGTTCCTTTAACTGAATGGATCCAAATTGTAAATAAAAATAATGTTCTAATAATCACGTGACATCTTATAACTGTATTAAATATTGAACCATAAACAGAATCAGTAGTTCTAAAAGTTGACATATGATACTCATATCCTTGAAAAAATATAAAATCGAGTCCTGATATTCTCATTATGATCAAAGATCTTATTATTTTTTAATTTTCATTTAAAATTGACTGTGCTCAAGTAAGTCGAATTTCAGAAAACAATATAACTGTATTTGATTTAGGTACTGAAAAAAATTAAAAGGAATAATCCTTTGAGGAGGTTAGAGAGCATCACATTTCAGCATATAATTTTAGATTATAATCATGTTTACTTTTCTTTAAAAACATTCTAATGTGTTTTTTGCTTAAAAACTTAGCTTGAGGTTTTCCTTTGAGACAGCAACATACCTCTGAATATAAAAGCAAGTTATAATAGTTGCTATAAAATTTGCCATATAAGAAAATAAATAATCTTGAATTTAATTCTCTGGTTTTAATAAAATTTGTTATTTTTTCAGTATTGTTATTATCTCCTTTAATGTATGTATTCATTTTACCATGAGTGCATTGTGATGGAAACAGCAATGAAAATATTTAGTGTGTGTATTTAATTACTTATGCTATAACTGTTGTATTCAAGCAGAATACTGATTTTGCTCTTTTTGCAAATATGCAAACAATAAATCTCAAGATAATTCATGCTCATTTATGTATTCATTAGTAAGCTCAAAAACTTTTCTTCTGGTAAATTATCTTTATAAAATTATTGAAAAACAAATCCTTGTGTTGAAAATTTAAAAACGTAGCAAATCATTGCTATCTTCCTGCAGCATCATAATGGAGAAAAGATTTTAAATGAGGTACAAATTTGTCTTCACGTAATAATGCTATTGCCTTGATTTGTCTCATGGCTATGGTATCAGTGAGTTGTGCACTATTTCTTTAACATAAATAAATAAAGTTTGTAAAATAAAAGTTTGTAATTTCCTTCCTACCTACCTTACTGCTTGAATGTGTCCATCCAGCACATGACGCCGCAAATGTATTAATTAGACACGGACGATGGGCCTTCCTGATCAGCCGCTGACATAGAAGGATCATCCCGTGTAGGTGTTCCGTAGACGTAATTCATTGATGAATGAATGCTTCTAAGAAGTTTTGGCTCTTGAAGAAGTCTTTCATAGACTTCATCACAGGAACTGTCGAACTCAAAATTGCACTTCACCATTAACATTGCTTGTAGTGTTTCCAATTTTAACTGTGTCTTTTCAGTTGTCCATATGATATTCATAGACGAGAAAAGTCTTTCACTGGAAGTGTTTGTTCCTGGTAGACACAACAAAAACTTCACAGTTTTCTGGATTTTCGCACATGGCACGTGTTTATCCTTGAAATGATGAAAAATTTCAGCCCATTGACAGTCGAGACTAGTTTTCTGACAATTTCAGTCTGCAATCTTTTGTGGTGAAGTAAATCGCCTAATGTAGCTTACTTTGTGAAATAACTCATTATTATCGATGTCAACCTTAGCAATCTTCCACCAAAAAAGTTGCACGCTCTTTTGTACTTTTTCCCACGATGGTGGCTCCTTTAACGCAACCCAACTAAATGCATTTAGATCTTCGAATTGCTCAACCCTCTTTTTCAGATATCCAGCACAGTTGTCGTAAAAATTTACAATGATTCTTATAATGTCATTTTTCTCACCAATTTTTCCTCTTCTAATTGAGTAATCAGCATACGTACTTCATTTGGCAAAAAGATTTCTGCGCTTCTTTCAGTGCGTTTATGTATTAAATCATTCAGTTCAATGCTGTTACAGTGCTGTTACTTCCAATGCTGTTACAGTCTGTACTTCTATGTGCAGAATTGCCGCTTGAAACACCGCAGCGATATTACGTACGAAATGGAGCCACAATTCAGCATATGGATTCTCAAAAAAGTTGTGGATTAGCGTTGAGCACTTCCCTTCCGAAAAGAAATAGGATTTCAGTGCAGGAAACAATTTTAAAACTCTCTCTACCACAGGCATCAGTGATAACCATCTAGTTTTCCCACATCCTAAAAATAGGTTTGTACTCTACACAGGCAGAGTCGCAAAATTCTTTGAATGACTCAACACGAACTGTGTAGGTATAGAAATAATAATAAATTGGGTTGCATTATGGATGATATGAGCAGCAAAACCAATATCTAGCAGTTTCCTCCAGAGAATGTCACTCGCATTAGAAAAAAATAAATAACCATCGAAACATGACAATCGCACGCACAAACCACATTAGCCAAAGAAGATCTATGTGAAAAAGGAAAGGTTCTATAGAACATAATGTAAACCAGTTTGCTATTACGTTGTTGGAAAGCGGAGGGAAAATTCGCCAAGGGATTTGCCGACAGAACCTAACGGCGAAAATTTCCCCCTCCACGATGTATACATGAAATTGAGGAACACAATCTTAAAAGATACTTTTTTTTACTTTTCGTGATAAACTCGGATTTTCACACTTTTTAGCTTAAAATAACTAATCCATTAATTAAGTTACTTGAGCAAAAAAATATTTTCTTTTCCTTCAAAGTTTAAAGAAATTTAAAACGATATTCGTTTTATAGACTCTTGATAAATGTGACATTCGAACTTCGACGCCAGCTTAGAGCTCTGGCGACAGATATTTCGCGCGCGCTGCTTCTTTGTCTTAGCCACCAACGCTGTCGCCGACCACATTTCTGAGTGATGACATCATAGCTTTATCGGAAGCAAGCATCAGCGAGGTGTCACCAATGCACCGTGGTGCCCAATTCGAGTTAATTGATGTTAAGAGTCTCTTTTGCAGAAAAGTGGGACAAGCAAGGGACCTTGGGACATGAAGTCTGAAATCTGGACTGTCCTGCCTAAATCGGGATGTCTGGTCACCTTAGAGAGAATAATGTGTCTGTGAAAGAATTGGGAAGAAATTGACTGTGGTGGTTTGCCTCTGCCATTTCTTCAGGGCGAAATTAGATTCTGAAATAGTTCAGTGTTGTCACCAAGAGATCTGCTACTGTGTTTACTTTAGCTTGAGTGAGCTGTCAGCATTTGTCTGAGCCTTGGATCTTTTCAGAAGATGTTTGATATTTGCATCCTTGGGGTTGTTTCTCTGGATTTCCTAGTATTCTTCTCAAGAATGGCTTACAGTTCTGTGATAAGCTCATTTTCTTTCTCTTCTAAGCAGCATTCTTCTTGTCCACTTCATTTATATCCATTGCCATGAAAACAAATATCTTTGGCCATATTTTCAATCTGCTGGTTCATTTTAGATGTAGACAAGAGAGTAATTCCTTCCAGCTGAGCTGAAAGGCATTTGAGTCGCTTGAGATTTCTGTTTGAGTCTGGTAGCACAATACTGAATTTGTCTTCCAAAAATTTCCTTATTGTAATGTTAAATAAAAACTAGCAAGACTTCATCTTTTGCTGAATATTTTTGTGTACAATGTTTTGGTTATTGGTCCATAACGTTATATAAAGCTAACAAACAGAGTGATAGCTATTTGAATTTTGGACTTTATTAACAAAAAAAGTTAATTGATGTTAGAACGTGCATCAATTAACAAAAAAAGTTAATTGATGTAAGAGAACTTACATACGTCTTATTGTGTGCATGACAACTTTTAAATGGCAAAAATAATAGTGATGCCAGATGCATAAAACATATTAAAACAATGATGCCACTGAAACTGCACATAATATTAATTAAATGCTCTATTCTCAACGGCCTCCTTCGAGCAGGAAAATATTCATTGTTCATATTACTTACTGTAATTGACGGCATATAAAACGCACTTTCATTCCTAAATTTGGTCTCAGAAAAGTTACCTGCGTCTTATACGTGAAGGACACAGGTTAACTTTCAATACTGAATGCTATTTTTAGCCCGGATAAAGGTCTAGACACACTTAACTTTTTCTACATCTGCCATAATTATTTTGCACATGCGTGAAATATCTCTCATCAAAAAGCGCCAAAGCTCGAAGCTGATGTCGAAGTTCAAACAGGTTCAACAGTCACATTACATCTATGGAGCCTTTCCTTCTTTACATAGACTTTCTTTGACTCAGCCGAAACACATGTCGGTATCGGTGCTACTCTGTATAAATGTGTCGGTAGCGGTGCTTAAAACTATTTGTTTTAAAAAAATACCCTGGAAAATATGACTACAGGAAACAAGAGATTAAGCTATACAATTCAGTATAAACTAGGAGTGTTAAACTATGCCAAAGTGCATGGAAACAGAGCAGCAGCAAGGCATTTCGGTCCACCGCCTACCGAAAAAATGATATGTACTTGGCGACTGCAGGAAGATCAACTGAAGACTGCTAAAAAACAAAAACATAACCTTCGATGCCCAGCTCCATCTTGGCCTGAACTTGAAAATGCCGTAAAAATGTGGGTGATAGATAAGAGGAAATCTGGGATAAGTGTTTCAACCAAAATGATAATCAATGAGGCCAAAGGATTTTGCAGAAAAACATGGGAATCAGAACTTTTCAGGGTCTGAGGGCTGGTGCTACAAGTTAATGAAAAGGCAAGGCTTATCAATGCGCACAAAAACAACTATTGCACAGAAAATGCCAGCAGATTATGAAGAAAAAATACTAGCATTTCATAGGTTTGTTATAAATGCATGCAAGAAAACTTGTTTTGAGCTCGGTCAAATAGGAAATATGGATGAAATTCCACTCACATTTGATGTACCATCCAACAAGACTGTGAGTATTAAAGGGTCTAAATCAATAACCATAAAAAACGCAGGTCATGAAAAATGCCGATATACGGTAGTTCTAACATGTTGTGCTGATGGCACAAAACTACCGCCGCTTTTCATATTCAAAAGAAAAACTCACCCGAAAGAACTTCCAACGGGTGTAATTGTTCATGTTCATCTGAAAGGCTGGATGGACGAAGCTGGAATGAAACTGTGGTTACAGAACGTATAGGTGAGGCGACCTGGTGGACTCTTAAGAAAACCCTCTCTTTTGGTTTTGGATCAGTTTAGCACCCATAGAACTGAAAACATAAAGAATAAAGCGAGATAATTAAAAACGCAAATAGCTGTCATTCCTGGCAGACTGACTAGCCAATTGCAGCCTTTAGATGCATCGGTGAATGAGCCATTTAAGGAAAAAGCGCGAGAACGGTGGAACAAGAGGATAGGAGAGCCACATCACGCCCTCACACCCCTCAGGTAGAATGAAGCGGCCTTCTATTTCACAAGTGTGCGAGTGCGTAAAAAGATCTTGGGAGGGACGTAAAGGATGAAGTGATTGTTAAGTCCTTTAAGAACTGCGGAATCGGTAATGCTCTTGACGGAACAGAAGACGACTTATTAATCGAAGAAGGTGATACTAGCTATGACAGAAACAGTAATGATGACAATATTGTCGTTTTCGATGATGATGATAGTGAAAAGGATTTTTATGATTTTGAAAGTGATTAAAGTCTAATTTCATGATAGGCAATGTTTTCCTTGAATCTGTGTTTTTGTTGTTTCTGCTTTATTTTGTATTATGCTTAATTGCTTGCCGTTCATTCATTTATTCATTATTGAAATTTACATATCATGTTCAAATCAATCATGTTCAATTACATATCATGTAGCTTGCCATTTGTTAATTTTCCTTAATAAAAATATGTTTGGTAATTGCATTCAATGATTGTTTATATGGCTTTTACAAAACATGAGAACTAAAAGAAACCACATTTTAAGTTATTGTGGCGGATTATTGAAACATTTTTTTCCTTGTGTGTGGCCTTCTAAATAAGGGTGTGTCTTATATGCCGTCAAATATGGTATTAACTGGTTTTACACCAATCAACTTCTCGAAATAAAACTGAGGTGCTGGAAGCGCCTTCGTGATAATGTCTGCTTGTTCTTCATTACTTCTGACATAGCCTAATTGAAAGTGTCCCTTCTAGAACTCATCTTGCACAAGCTTGTACCTTTGGTCAATGTGCTTTGTGCGTACGTGGAACATTGCATTTTTGATGTACTTGACAGTACTCTGATTATCAATTAGTAGGATAGGCAATGAGACATTATTAGCTATCTCATTGAACAAGCTCTTCAACCATATCAGGTCTTTTGTAGCATCAGCTGCTGCCATGAACTTTGGCTCTGTCGTCGAATTGGATATGGCCTCCTGTAGCTTGCTTCGCCATGTAATTGCACCTCCACCATAGAAAGAAATAACACCTGTTCGAGACCTGCGTGTTTCTGCACAGCTGTTGTTATCTGCATCACTAAACAACATCAAACTTCTATCATTTTCATTATTGTACACAATGCCATGCCCTATGGTATTGCGAAGGTACCTTAATGTTGTCTGTAGGATTTCTCAATCAATCTCTGTATGATTGTTCAGTTTTCGAGCCATCAAACTCGCTGCATAAGCAATATCCAGTCGGGTCCCCATTCTCAAGTACAGCAAACTGCCAACTACTGATCGGTATGGAATTTCACTGCTGAGAGGCTTCGCTTCCTTGATCTTGATCATGCCGTCGTCATTCGGTTGACCATAGTTGACCTTGAGACTCGACTTCTTTACTGGGATGTGTGATGTCATAGCATCTCCATATTGCTCTAATATTTTTCTTGTAAATGCTTCTTGGTGCAAGAAAAGTGAGCCGTCTTTCAAACGTTCAGCTTGTAGACCAAGGAAACAATTTAACGTCATTACTCGAATGTTAAAATGTTGCTTGAGCTTGTCCATAAATGTGAAGAATGCTGCTTTGTACTGAACAGCCACAATGCCATCATCAACATAAATCGCCAACAGCATCTTATGTCCATAATCATTTCGTATGAACAGGCAGTTGTGGGATTTACTTTGCATCATGCCATGTTTCTTCAGCACATCAGTAAACTTGGCATTCCAACATTGTTCAGCTTGTTTCAAGCCGTATAAAGGTCGAAGCATTTAACATTCACACTTACTTCCGTCATTATAGCCTTCGGGTTGATGCATGTTGATCTCCTCAGTTAGGTCACCGTAAAGGAATGCCATCTCCATGTCAATTTGATATAAGTTGAGATTCTCCTTGGCTGCCATTGCAATTAGAGCTCGAATAGTGTCATAGTGACACACCGGGCTAAATGTGTCTTCGTAGTCGATGTTCACCGTGGGTGTACCCTTTTGCTACTAAACGACAACATGCGAAGCCATTTCTCTGGCCATGGCTCGTTTCTATTCAGCGTATTCAGGAGACTTTGTTGCTTCGTCATATGTTTTAGGCTCTTCCAACTTCAGAATGCTGTTATACATGTTGTAGTCATTAAATCTGACAGGCCGTTGGATAACTGAATGGTCTCGCAATGTATGTGCGGTCATCTGTGTTGGTTCATCTTCATCAGTGCACAAATTACCTGCCCCCTGTGTGTCTGCATCATCGTGTGCATCTTCCAAAATAAACTTCATACCGCTTGGTAGACTGGTGTTAGATGCTAATTTTGAAGGTTGGGAAGTAGGGCCGATTTGCTGTTCATTGAACACTACATTGGCACTTTTTATCGTATCATTCCTTGATGGTATGAAAATCGATATCCATCATCATCACAATAACCAACCAAATAGCCCTTTATAGCCTTATCATCTAATTAACCTCTGTTGACAGTTGGTACATGTACAAATGCAGCTGATCCAAAAACTCAAATGCTGTTGATTGCCGGCTTGTGTCCAAACCATTCCTCAAATGGAGATTTTTTTGTAGTCGTACTTGGTCCAGTTTGATTAAAAACGTAGACAGCTGTAGATGCTGCTTCTGCTCATAATTCACAGCTTGATGCCTGCATCATCAGTTACTTTCACCAATTTATCATTGCCAAATTCACGACCACCATCTGTGACCAGTTCTTTTACATTTATACCATCTTTGTTGGTCCGAACAAGAAACTGCTTGATTTTATCCATAGCCTCGTCTTTAATGTCTCAGAAATTCTGCACATCGAAACTTAGAGTAATCGTCCTTAATCACTAACATGTACTTCTTTCCACTTCTTGATAAGACTGATGATTCGAGTAAGTCTGCATGTATTATCTCACCAGACTTTAGTGTTTTGAATCGTTTTGGTTTAAATGTTCGTCGACTTTGTTTGCCATACGCATATGGCTCACAATATAGTCCATCGATAAAATCTATACCATTTTGGCGCAAATACTGTTTCACATATTGTATTCCTTGATGCCCAAGTCGTCGATGCCAAAATGATAATGGCAATTTTGTTGTCGTCTTCATTGCTGTTTCAGGAAAAGGAGTTGTCATTTTGTTGTCAACCAAGTAGGCTGCAGCAGCAGAACACACTTGTGGCTTGACTCGTTTTGCACGTAGTTCAAAGAGTCCATTTGATGAACATGAGGCTTCTAAATGTATATTATCTGGGTTCTCCTAGCGAAAGAAACGACAAATCATATTCATTGACTTTGAGGCTGAGAACAAATTTTTGCCAATTTCTGGTGCATACAGTACATCAGTGAGCTCGATAGAATTTTGTACGTTTCCAACCATCACGCACATGTCAATGTCCCCACAGCCATATGCTGGTACTGTCTGTTGAAGGTGCTAATGGTGGTTTCAGCGTGTTAGATTACAGCATAAAATAATCAATATGGAGGAGGAGCCTCAGCAAAATCAAGATACATTGAAAAAGAAAAGGACATTCCGTAAGTACACTTTCAAAGGAGTTGACTTAAATCAGTTGCTTGATATGTCAAACTCAAATCTCTCGGAACTTCTGCACTGTCACAGAAGGAGGAGGTTTTCCAGGGGACTGAAGCGCAAGCCAATGGCCCTTGTTAAAAAATTGAGGAAAGCTAAAAAGGAAGCCGGTCCTCTGGAAAAACCCGAAGTTGTAAAAACACATCTCCGAGATATGATTGTTGTACCTGAAATGGTTGGGTCTATCGTTGGAGTTTATAATGGGAAGACTTTTAACCAAGTTGAAATCAAGCCTGAAATGATTGGCCATTATCTTGGAGAATTTAGCATAACCTGTTATAAAATTAACAAAGTGATGGCTAATTGAATTTTGGACTTTATTAACAAAACAAAAAAAAAGTAAAGAGAACTTACGTACGTCTTATTGTTTACATGACAACTTTTAGAATGACAAAAATAATAGTGATGCCAGATGCATAAAACATACTAAAACAATAAAACAATGATGCCACTGAAACTGCACATAATATTAATTAAATTCTCGATTCTCAACAGTCACAGCTATGTATAAGACGGGAGTCTACATAGCATTAGCATAGCATTCATACTGTTATATTTTGGAAAACTATGTGATATTTTCTAAAACGATCAATCTGCATCATGTCATACTCTGTTCTTTTAATTTAGCAAAATAAAGTTTTCTGTACTTCTACAGTCATCATTTAGGAAATGCTTAAACCTGAGAACGTTAACAATAACTGTATTATGATAATACATTTTATTTTGTAATATTACTAGATTATTTGTCATTTCTTTTTTTATCTATATTTAATTATTAAAGTATTTAAAGTATTAGTCTTTAAAATATCTTTAATTTTTCAATAGAATCTGGTAAAATTCTTTTTCGACAATGCAGACACTTCAGAGAAAACATGATTTATAAATGCTTATTTCATAGAATGAATCTATAATTATTTATTTTATAGGATATAGTGGAACTAATTACAAGGCATGGACTTACTCCTGATGTTATAACATTTGGTGTACTTGCATTAGGATGCCATACTTATAATCAAGCTTCTATCTTCATAGGAGAAATGGAAGTAAGTAACAATAAATATAATAATTGATTTCTGATTAATTGGCAATGAATGACTAGACTGAATGGGTAGCTAGAAAATAAAATGAATTTTATTAAAGAGACTGAATATTTGAACTTCTTTGCATAATAGTTATATATCTGTACCTTGGTAGGAGAAAGATTAATGTTTGAGAATTTTTACAACAGTCACATTAGAATCATAAATTTCATCGTAGGGAAAATGCTCCATGTTTCCTATGATTCTATGTCATTACATTCTGTGTCTGACTTATTTTTAAAAGATCTGTTTGGTATGTGCATTCAGATAAAAATGGCTACTAAAAAAATGTATTTTGTAGATAAAATCTAATATATTTCATATGCCTTCTACTTATGAAATTAAAACATCTTATCCAATTATAAAATGCTTTCGACAGTGAAAGTTGGCAGAGATGTTGGCAAACTTGCATTAGTCATTCCGGTGTAAGCTTAAAGGGAAAAAATTGTTCTTTACTTCATTAGAATTAAAAGATTCAAGTTACGAATATAGTATATAAAAATTTTTTAATTGGGTATCGTAATGTTTCATGTTGCATTAACAGTATTTATTTGTTTTCAGATAAAGTTGCATATCATGCCTCTGTATCTGCTGATTTAGTATTTGCATTTTCAGTTTTTATAATTTACAGGGCTGAAAAAAAAAAATAGTTCTCAGAAGTATGCCAAGTGACAATGTGAAATACAATAGCTCAAATATGTTTTTTAATTTCTTACAGTAATAACAACTATGGCCATCTGCATGCTTATTTCAAGCCAGTGTATCTACATGCGGAAGATAGAAATGGTCATCGTGAATCCTCTGTTTCTTGCATTCCTTTGCCAACATTCTACTTCATGACCATAAAATTTATCTTTCTTTGTTTTCAAATTCACATTTCTCCATCAAATTTGCCTGCACTTGCCTCCCCCCTTTTTTTAGTATTGCTCTTATTCTTAACTCTAACCATATTTTTTTTTCATTACTTTGATAGGAAAAGCAGTGACTTTTTTTGCAGAATGGGCAAAAGTGTCAAAAGCCCTTATTTCTGTACATATTAACCCTCTAAGCATTATGACCGGGTTTAGGCGATCAAGAAGACTTACCTCAAAAGCGTTACCGACGCTTCTAGGTGGTCAGTGGTGACGACCTCAAAAGTGCTATGACTGCCTTAGCTCCCTCTTTATTTCTGGAACCCTGAAGATCTCTTAACGACAACTTCGGTAGGAGCCCAAGAGGGTTGCTCTCCTTCGTTTTAGACCGCTATGTTTAATCGGCAAGAAAATGTTTGAACATACTGTGGTTTATAAATAACAAACAGACATAGACATTCTTCGTTAAATAAATAAATAACATGTAAGCATGTTTTTCCAATACTCTCTTTAAAAAGATAACATTTTTATAAAATATCCTTTAATTTTTAAACTAAATGTTCAGAAATATTCGAAATGCTCGTTAATTCAATTAAAAAATAGCAAGCATTTGGAAATATTTAAACAAATTTACTTATGGATATATAGATGCGTAATTAAAACCGGCATGTTAAAACTTTTAATTATTTGCACGAAGCGGATAGTACTGCATTTAATTAGCCTGAATTACATATAATTACAGTACAGATTTGAAGTTCTGTTCAAATTCATTTTAAATATCCTAAATCTCTTAATGTACATTGATTTAAATGCGATTTTTATTAGAAAAAAAATCAATGAGTTTGATTTTCTTACGTAATTTTGCTTTACATAAGTGTAATTACATTGTTCAACGTAATGTAATTGCAAGCAGAAAGGCAAAAGTGATTAAAATTTCTGCATTTTGTTATATAAGTTATTAAAATAACCAAACTACAGCATAACAACTGAGTGCCCAAAATATAACCCTCAACTTTTCTGAAAGTAACAAATTTTAGTTGGAAGAAAACACCCGCAGTAAATAAATAAATAAAACAAAATGCTCTTAAGAAAAGAAGCACAAAAGTTAACTTTTTATGTTTGCTTATTTTATTTTTAGTCCAAAGGGGCAATTTGCCCTGAAGGACTATTAATTTCGTTTTGGCATTTTGCGTTGAAAATTATAAACGGCCAATCACTTTTCAAATTGTTGTAACCAAATATTAGCACACTGTATTATATTTAAAGAAATTAAATAATGAAGAATCTGCATGAATGTATGTATGTTTATCACATTGTAATAAAACAACGGCACTTAAAGCCATCCAATTTTGAATGATGTAATCCTACTGCAAATATGGTAATCTGAAAGCCCAAATTTGAAATTTGGAATTTGTTTTATTATCGATTTCATACTTTATAAAACTAATTTTTCATTAACAGACTCAAGGATTTCAAAGCAAGCAACAGCAACGTTATAAAAAAAAATATTTTTATCTCTATCGCATGAGTTTACGTATCAGAAACTCTAAAGATATGCTCAATTTAAAACTATTTTGCGATAGTGCTGTTGAACTGAATTTTATGGTTTAAGTGCGAAGAACTTGATATTTAATAAATAAAGGTAACACACAAAATGTTTAAAAAGTGCCTCTTTGGATGTCTTTTAAAATCTGAAACCTTTCAGATTTTTGTGGAGTTTTTATTATTTCTTTGTTTATATTGTTTTTGAATGCACATTGTTGGCGAATGGTGCAGTAGTCATGTAGAATAAAGAAGAATGATCTGTGCTATTTTTTATTTGAAATGCATAGAATTCTCTAAAATAGTAGCATTATTAGATTGAATGTTGTCTAAATAGTTGCAATTATATTTTAACTTTATTACCATATCAAATATCAAATACAGTTTCCTTTTAATTTAAATAACTTTGTCAGCAGTCTGAAGCACCTTTTCGAATCATAAGATGATTTTTAATAAAATTTGTAGTAGTCCCAATTTTTATAAATATTCAGAATAACAGAAATAATAAAAGCTAACCTTTCCAAAATTTCTGTGTCAAAGTATTACATCTTAGGTCAGCAAGACCTGATTAATAAAATCTGGGAAAGGATCTAAGGTTAATAGGTCTAAGCAGTAAAAAAAAAGCTTGTCTCTCTATAGAAAATCATTGCGTATGTTGCAAAAGATTTTGCAAGAGATTAATATTTTAGCTCAAAAATTATTTTTTAAATTTAATCTCTTGTATTGAAGATGTTTTTCAAGCATTTTACCATAATTTTATTTTCATATGTGCAGAATTTTTATATTTGATCTCTTTATTTTTAACTTCCAAAGCCTAAGTTAAAGAAATACACCTAGCAACTTCAGCCATAAACCAATGACTTAAGAGAAATTTGTTTTGACATGTTATACGAAAGACTAAATAAATATTAAATGATTTTGCATTTATGTTACATGACAGTAATTAGAAAAGAATAACTTTGTAACAGTGATTAATACATGACAGTAATTAGAAAAGAAAAACCTGTATTTATAACCTTCTGTATTTCTAAAAAAAGTACAAAATGGCTCAGAATAGCAGATGTCTTTGAGATCATTCAGTAATGTCATCGTAAGTATAGTCTATTCAGATTTTGGAAGAACTGGAGTAGTTCAGATTTGTAGTAAAAGAGTAATTACACCCCTGGGGATTGGAGTACTTATGGAATGGAAAAACAAGCTTTGAAGCATACGCATACAAAAGTCTTACTCTACTCCACAGATAAATGACACATGTAAAAATTTGAACACATGCTTTCAATCAGTTGTTTCTATCTAACAAAGCATTTTTGGGCTGCTAGCAGGATCCTAGCAAACTCTTTTAACAGTCTCTTGTTTTAAATATGCTGTGTTCGAACTTAAATTCAAAGATAAGCATTTAAAAATTGTATTAATGCTTTTTTTTACATTCAACGATTCAATATTTGTTAAAAAACTAAACACATAAATAAACTTGCATAGATCAAAATTATGTTGCTGTGGAAATGTTCCATCAATAGTTATTTCTTGTAGTTATAACAGCATAACTAAATAAGCCCATTTCGAAATGTGAATGATATTGCATTCATTATTTTTAATTTGAAACAATATCATGTTGTTATTACTAGTTAAAATAGCTTAAAATAAACTGACACGTTATACAAATTTTTTTTTAATGAAAATTGGATTCCCTTTCTATCACATAATTTCTGACCAGTTCTTCCAAAATATTTTAAAGCTTACTTTATTACGTAATGGGAATGTCTCCACCTTTGTTGTTTTTAGTTAGTAATTTTAATTGGGGCTGTTATATAATAAGGCTATTTATTGTTGTTGTTGTGTTACAGTACTTATTTTATTGTATAATGCAAATTATGCTCAATTGATTAATAATATAATGCATAGAGGAATTTTAAAAAAAGTAATTTCTACAGTTATAATATAGCCTTTCATTTAACACCATGAAAGGTTATATATATTTCATTATATATAACCTTTCATGGTGTTAAATGATTTCTAATGAAAACATAATTAACTAAGTAGTGTAGTATACATTATATTAATTCATTTACTAACCAAATAGGAAAAAGATTTCAAATTCGAAATCCATCGTTTTACTAAATATTTTTTGCCAATTAATAAAAATTCCAATACCTTTGTTGTTTGAATTAAAGATAAGCAAAAAAATTTGTTTTTTCATGAAATGCTAATTTTATGTAACTTGATAAAAACTGGGAAGTGCAAAATCAAAATCCTGGCGAAATACATATACTTATGAATGAACAAAGCCCCTTTGGACTAAAAAAAAAAAAAAAAAGAGAGAGAGAGAGAGAGAGATTGAAGGTGAAATGCACAATTTAAAGGAACTTTCCTTACGTGACAAGGTATTCCAGATTACTTTAGCTTAAAGGTAATAATTTTATCAGATTTTAAATAATGAGAAAAGGGAATTTTGACTGCTCAGGTATATGATATACTGATGAGACAAATAATATGTGCGTATGTCCGATCTGTAGAATTAAGTTACATTATACATAAAGTTTTACTTAATTTAATAACATCTATAGTGAGACATCAGATAAATAAACAGCTAATGAGCAATATATCGAACCAAGCAGTGAAGAAATTCATGCCATATCATATGCTTCTTTTTTGAAAGGTGGCTGAAAAACTGCAAAAAAATATTTTACAATTTTGTTATTACATTGATAATTGAAACTGCGATAACTGAAGAATCGAATTATCGCAATTAATTTTATATACAGTTTTAATTTAGCTATATTAAAAACTTCATTACAGTATAAGGTATTTTTTCCGCCTTTGTGGTGTGGTAGTCTACACGCTCGGCGCGTAATTGAGAGGTCCGTGGTTCAACTCCCTACAAAGGCATTGCATATTTTTCATCATTCCTGCTTTCCAAAAATTGCCTAATTTCTCTACAGTGGCACCTGAACTAAAAGGGTGTTGGATGATGATTCTCCTCACCCAAGATTTGGCAACTCGGTCCCCTAAAAACCCCAGTTGCCCTTTAAAACGGGGAGTATATAAGGTATTTCTCCTACCTTTGTGGTGTGGTAGTCTACATGCTCAGTGCGTACTTGAGAGGCTCAATTACGCACTGAGCAGCATTGCGTAATTTTTTGATAAAATTATTCAAGCTAATTTGTTTTAAGTGCATTCTGCACTCTGATTTATCTTAGTTTTAAAAGTATGTCTAGAAGCAAAGTATTGTTTGCATTTTATTCACTTTTGATAAAAACTTCAACACTTCAAACGCATTTACTGTCTATTTTTTTGTCATACTTTCTCTGTGTATGTATATCGTACTTCCTTAGAATGATATATGTATATAGAGGACGGTCGTACTTCCTCTATCCTACTTTTACATCGCACTTCATCGGAAGCTCATTTGATTTAACTGTAAATTGTAGATGAAAAACACTAAGGTTATCTGCCTAAGCGTAATGCTTTCATGAAGGATTCTGTAAGGAATCCTGCCTCACATGTGTACTCCATATGGAGAAATCCACAAAAATTCTTATGCAGCCAAGCATATGCCATGATTCTGGCCCAGGTCGAAAATCAAATTCTTTGGGCCCAGTTTTTATAGAAAATTACTTGAATCGAGTCATTGAGAATTTAATAATTTGCTGTTACATAGTATCTGCTAAATAACTTAAAGATCACATAGATTTAAAATTTTAACATAGTACAGCGGTAATATCTCTGAACACTAGTACTACGAGCAGGTGTCTAGTTATGGCAAACAGGCTGACTCCATGGACGCTTTCATGGTGTTCCTTATGTGTTAAGGTCAATGCCAGCCAGTTTTCCTTAGGCAGTTCTCTACGAAGGCATCCCTTCATTAGGCAGATAATACTTACTTGCTTTGCCGCAATCAAATAAATAAAACTAAACCTAAAACACTTATGTTTTTGCCATCATTTGAAGGACGTTTCACATGCAAAATCTGTAAAAGCAATGAGATAATTTTACTTGATCGCATATTTCATATTGATATATTTTACCCGCTCCAATATTCAAGAGGATAATTATAATGCTATTTTGGCTGATCATAGAAGAGTTAGAAATGGATTATAGAACAGATGGAAATAGATGATAGAAATCAATCTTTACACAGAGCCTGTACAATTGTTACATTGTGGTTGAACTGACTGCTTATAGTATATACAGGTAGATAACATACATTTAAGCATATCAAGTTTATGAATAAAAATATTAGTTTAGAATGAATATTACACAAATATTTTTCATAAAAACAATTTAAGGGGGAAATATTGTGCAATATTCATTCTAAAACAATATTCAATTAACAATCCTTAAATTGTCTTTCTGAAAACAATAAATGGTTTTATATGTAATATTTTATAAAAGGATTTAAAGAATATTTAATCAGTTAGTCAAACTTTAAAATTTCAATTTTCCTTGAAAAGAAAATGTATTTAATGTGGTTCTTTTCAATGTATGCTATTTAGATTATTTCTTGTCTTCCTTGTAGAAATATTACAAACAAATAAAACTCATATATTTGAGATCATTTGATATATAAACCATAAACCATATATTTATTTATTTACTTGAAAACGTTTTAAAAAATCTGATGCAGACACCTCATAATTTCTTTGTACGCCTAACAAACTAATCACATTTTTGCTGCACTTCATTTAAATTTATTTCATTTGAAAATGAGATATGATCTTCCAATTTAAAGAGCCCTTTAGCACTGCCGATTGCAATATAAAAGGGAGGCGCAGAACTAGGTATTAGAGCAGTCCCATATAGAAAGTTTGAATATTCTACAGTAATAATATACTTTTGCGAAAGACCAATTGAGTATACACGATTATTTTTAATGTGATTTCCTGAAAAATCTTTGCAACTCAGAGGGTTAAGAAAGAGAGTACATTACTTTATTTAATACTACAATAAGTAATAATATTATGTAGTATATAATATAATTTTCTCTTATTTTACTTAATGTTTAAAATGTCTTACAGTATATAATTTAGCAAATATATTTGGTCATTTTTATGTGTGCTGCATGAATTTTGTGTTTGATATAGTATTCACTATTATCCCTGGATATGGGGCCACTGTAATATAGTAAAAGCTTAGTTATCCATGTGAAGTGCAAAGTTCTGGATGAGTGAAATTTTCAGATACTTGAGCATTTACAAAACGCAGTTCATGATTTAAAAAAAAAAAAAAAAAAAATGCTTTGGGAATAGAGGAAGAATTAAAATTCTAAAAACATTCATCTTCTTTATTATCATCTTGAATATTGAAAACTTGCTCTTAAAATTATGTAAAATATTTTTAAAAAATGCATTTCATCCATAAAATCCAACGTACTTCGTAAGAATTAAGTTAAAATTAACTTATACAATTGTAAAATGCTGTTGACCATGAAAGCTGGCTGAGATGTCACCAAATGTGAATCAGTCATTCCGATGGAAGCTTTAAGGGAAAAGATTGTTCTTTATTTAATTAGAATCATAAGATTCAAGGTACGAATATAGTGCATAAAAAACTTACATTGCATGTCATAATTTTTCATGTTGCTGTGACGTTGTGTATTCATTTTCATATAACATCATAGTATCATGATCTGTAAAATACTTTTTTCTTGATGCCAGAATCCTGCAGCTTTGAAAATACTCCATGTTGTTCTATAGAAGAGAAATCTCAAATTTTAGCCTTTTTTTCAAACTGCAAGGGGAAGCAGATAAATACAATACAAAGTCTTTAATCCGGACTCGTCGGGACTTCGGCAATTCCAGATTAGGGGTTTTTCCGGATTATAGATCATCAATTTAAATCTGGTAAGATGGCATGCAGAAATTATGCAATTAAAAATATGAAACCGTAATTTATGAAATAAAGAGCAATTATGATCTAAAGCGTATCAAAATTTACAAAAGAAAAAGCTTAATATTTATTTGTTTACTTTATTAAACATTTCTCTCAACGCGAACATGCATAAAGCATACATTACGCATAGTCGAAATTAGAAAATTGCAACCAGAAAACTATTTGATGTGTATTCGTGATATTTATAATGACGAGGAAATTGATTTAAATCATATTGGAGTACATTGAGATGAAACACTACATGTAGTAAGGAATTATAAGCCGAATAAAATAAAGACATTTGCACTGAAGATAAGGATAGTGCTGACAGATCAACTTCCAGTTCATTCCCCCCCTCAAAGCAGCGTGAAATTGATAAACATATTTCGGAATGATTAGAGAATCAAAGGATGTGCCTTTATCCATTTTTTGCGGCAATTCCACTTTTTGTTTGATGGACATCGGAACATGCTTTTGCTTTGTAGATCCTTTGGTAGCTCCAGAATCGGAAATTCTTTTTGACATAATCAAAAGTTCAAACTTACTTGTTATAAAATTGCTCTAACAGTCTGCAAAAATAATAAGCTGGATCCAATTAGAAGATTAAGGAACACAATCTGCAGTAATAACTGAAATAGATAATCAGATAATTTTAGCCTAGCTTATACCGTCCGTTATACATTAAATGCGCATGCGCAGAAAGTTTGTAGCTTTGAGGTCCGGATTATAGATCATTCCAGATTAAAGACTTTATACTGTAGCAGTTATCCTATAGCTTCTTTACAAAAACTAAATCAGCTTGCTGAGAGTTAATCCAGTTTACATAAAACTAAGACAAAGATGTTATGATTGAGTTGTGACATTAAGCTTATACATTATTGTCACTACTATTAGTCAACAGTTTTTTTTTTTTTTTTTTTTTTTTTTTTTTTTTTTTTTTTTTTTTTGTTAGAAATGGTTGACAGGAAAGCACATTAACTTTTTGATGGTCATCAACAAGCTCAGCTCGCATTCGAGTTATGCACTGCATGGACACATATAAATGCAGCTTGCATTATAAGTTAGCAAATGTCCGATATCATACATATTTGGGAAGAAAGAATTGTTTTATCTTGTAACTGCTGAAGAGTTAAGTACCAAATACTTTAAATAAGTGTAAGACCTTTGCCCAAATTCATTTAATAGAACTCAAATGGTCTGTTACTCTACTGAAACTGGATGTTTTTTGCTGGACACTTGTCACATGGATGTTTCATCCTTCTGTTGCATTGTGCTTCATGCAACTTTTTCAATAAATTTCCTTTTTGTCCTTTTCATTTCTTTTTTGTGAATTTTTGCTTACATTACCCATGTACCTTGGGGATCGTATAGTATTATTCGTGTTGATTTGGAAAGATTTTGCACAAGAGTAGATTGAAAAAAACCATGTTGTGCTTAATTTTTGCACACCAGTATATTATAACCTCCTTGTAAAAAGTAAAGATGAACTTAGATGTAATCTGGGCACCATTTTCACTGGGTCCAGAAAGATAAGGAAGTCTTAAAACTTTAATTCTTGTCCATAAAGATAGAAGAAAAAAGGAGAACAGGAAGTCCATAAAAATAAGGATATCAGTCTTTCAAGAAATATATCTAGCTGATATAATTTTAATATTTTCTTTAAAACAAGTGTAAAAAAAATTAGAAAATTATTTTTTACAACATTGTATCTGAATGTTCACAATAAGTGTTTAATCTCTGAATACGAATTTAAATGGTATATCTAAAATGCTATTCTTCCTTGTTGCGGGCTTTTTCCCATCATTTTTCTGGCTGTAAAAATTTTCAATGCATATGTATAATGAAATATTTTCATACTTTCTCTTTAGAAAAAAAAATTATATAAATCTTTTTTCATTATTTTGCAGAAATTGGGTTTCTTTCCAAATATTGAAATTATTGGTGCATTGGTGGGCAATGGATGCTGTACTATCAACTTTTCTTATATAGAAAATATTTTAAAATTCATGCAGAAACATGAGATCAAACCAAATGAACATGTGTTGGAAAAAATTGAAAAATTTATAATGGAAGTACGAGAAAATATCTTTAATAAGGTAAGTTATTTTATGGCATTATCTTTTATCGCTTCAGATTTTAAAAAAAAATGAATAAAAAATAATCTTTGCAGCAGCAACCGGATAATAGTTTAATAACCTAGCCATAAAAATACTATTAACCTTCTGAAAGCTTTCCCCCCTTTTTTTTATTTATACTAAATTTTTTCCATGTCTTCCTTCCCCCCCCCCTCCATATATAGAAGTGGCCTTAATGTTCCAATTTGTGTTGACACGTTTTTTAACCGATAGCATTTTCGTAATTTTCTTATTTATCCTTTTTAGTCATAGGTACTTATCGTAATAGGTTTTATTTTCTCAAAATTATTTTTCGAGCAAAAAATATTATGGTAAGCATACCTATAATAAAAGTGGATTTATATTATGATAGGTGAATTGATTAAGACAAAGCAAATGAGGGCTACCTCCCCATGGTAAGGGAAGCTTCATAGGCAACTTTTTAAGGAAAATTCCACATTACACATGGGGAAAATTATGTATAATGTGGAACTTCCATGAAAACTACCATGCAGCCAGCCTGTTCACTGGAATCCTACAAGGTCAATCTACAAGCATTCAAAATCAGCATCGTAACTCGTAAAACGTCACTAATAGCACGTTGCACAGCTCCGGGGTTTGATTCCCGGGCAAGGTTGACTCAGCATTTGATCGATAAAATTAGTACCAAGTTCGCTTGGGGACTAAACACCGGGGGGGCTGCGACTAGCTATGCCCCCGGTCCAGGGCATACGCTGATGCACTCCGGGGCTTAATATCAAGAAAGCAGATTTCAGTTCACTGCAGGCCATGGCCACTAGGACTGCTGTGCCACTTTTTTTTTTTTTTTTTAAATCTTGTTTCAAATATGTCCAACTATTATAAGGCTAAAATATTTTATGCTACCTGATAAATTTTATAAAGTTGATTCTCAAATTTATTTTATAATTATGTTTATTAAATTTATGTTTAATAATAATGCATTCTACTTGTGAATCTATTTTATTCTTAGAATGGTATCACAAAAGTGAAGTTAAGGCATAGCTAATATCTTTAACTGAATTTATTCAGTTCCCATTTGTTGATGGGTCCTTAATTTTTTTCATTAATGGTTCTTAAAAGCACTTAATTTCCATATGCAGAAATGTGTATGAACCCTGAATGATAAATAAGAAAATATTATTATAGATTATTTATTAAATTGCAACAGAGAAAGGAATATTTTTTTAAGGAAGCTAAGAAGAAATAAAAAACTTTCAAGGAATGCTTCCATTAAAATGTTTCCCAAAAGGGTTTAAAGAAAAGTTTATCATAAGAACTAAAGTTATAAATCAATTCATTTTAATTATAATTTTATTGTAAATGCACTTTTAAATTTAAAAAAAAAAAATTCTCGATTTTTTTTATTATGAAACTTGTGTATACATTGAATTATTACTCTAAGTTAGGTATGGGTTCAGCTTCTTGCCATTTGTATGACGAAAAAATTAGTGCAAATGGAAACAAATGTAAAATAAAATGTAGCTTTATATTTATAGTAAAAATGTACCTCTCTCACCTTCATTTAAAAATCATATCAATCCAACTATAAGATGATGTGGATTATTTAAAACGTTTTACAAAGAAATTGTGTAAAGTTGATTCTCATATCTGCGAGCTTTATATATATTCAGTGAGAATCGCGATTAAATTATATAACGGGGTTCGCACACATTTCTGCACATGAAAATTACCTATCAGCAAATAGGAGCTGAATAAATTTTTTAAGAATAACAGAAATATTTAATTAATTCCAAAACTAAAGAGGAAACGTATTGAAGAAACTGAATACATAAAAAGGAAGAAAATTATTCTCCAAAGACATGTACAATTATTATTATGCAAATTAACGAGTTGTTTATAATTTTAGCCTTTACTATAACTTCCCCTTTCCATTTCCTTACCATAATCAGATAGTTTTTAAATTGAGGTTTTGGAATTGTAAGACAGTGTTTTTGCCTTCCACTTGGATGTTGCCTTAGTTCCTGCCAGCTTGTAATTATTCCCCTTTGCTTTATTGCTGCTAACATTTGAATTCGTTACAACGATAGAGTTACTGAGGCAGCTTAGATTAATATTAAATTGTGTAGTCTTTGAATACTAATCCATATTTTTAGTTTGAATTTGACTGTTCCTGTTTAACTCCATCACCACAAGCTGTAGTTGATTTTGTCAACATAAGAACGTGAAATTTTTCATTTGCTTTTACAATGAACTGTTTTGTAAACTGTGCTTTATAGCATTTACCTTGTTTATTTTTCACATTCAAAATACTGTATTAAAAGTCGCTAAAATGGAAAGTAATGTCACTTTCTAATATGACAGCAAAAAAAATTTAAATATTTTATTTTAATGTTATTCCTTAACTATAATTGCAATATATTACCATTATTTTAGTTAGATTTATCAATGTCATAATGTTTAAAAAAAAAACTTTGAAAAATTCCCAGATTTCCGAATTAAAAATTTTTTATAGAGACTGATCTTAAAATCGCCCAGATGAAGTTGCTAAATTTAGAGCCGTTTAATAAAAGAATTCACATCCCCAAAAGCGGAAAGTTATTTAAGAGCTCTTCATTAGAAAAAAAAATGAAATAATTTTGAAATGTTATGATTGAATCCTTGCTCAGAAACTCCAGTAACCCATCCTTTATATTAGAAATAGGAACAAATTATAACCCATTCAAAAGATAATCATATTTGCCAGTGAATCGTCAAAAATATTCCTGCAAAATGATAATTCACATTCAAACTAGTAATCGTAAAAACAAGACAAAAATTTCAGATGATTAAAATTAAGGACTAAAAGGGACCAAAAATCGTTTCGAAAAACTTATCTTAAAATTATCACTGTAAAAGTAGTAGCAAATAGTGAATCATGGTACATTTTTAAAATTCTAGGCTGTGCAAGTAAAACAGAAATGGCTTTTAAAATGCATTTTAACATGGGGAAAATAAAACACTGTTATATTAGTACCAATACAGTATGCTGTTTAAAGAAAATAAAATTATAACAATTTGAAAAAGTTACAAAATAATTTTTTTTATCTTTTATTTACTCGACATGAATACCTTACATGAAAATCACCAATATTTTTCAAGAAAATATTACCACATTCTCATGTTTTAATATGTATGTAACAGTCTGGAATGTATTATGTACTCTTTTTCCATATTTTGATACCATTTAATAAAATTACAGTAAAAAGTTTTCAAGTTATGCTGAAATGCAGTGCTGAATGCAGAAGTTACATCACTAACACATTGCAGATGCAGCAAAACTGCATTCCACAAAGTTAACTTTCTATAGGAAAAACAGGTTAGGTATGTTTAGATTAAGAAAATATATATAAATATTATTGAAATCAAAAGGGGAAAATGAAATAAATATTAATTGAAAGGATTTCTATTACTGCTTATTAAGTAGATACGTGATACAATTATTTTTTTTTAAATAGCTGGTGATTTTTGCTTGAATGGTGAATATCTCTATTGCAAAATCACACAGCATTAGAAAAGGCACTGTTTCTAGCTATTCATTTAATTTCTTGTGCCATTGCGTGGTGTTATAAGATTATCTGATTTTTCATTTTACAATCATCATTCTCAACTTTAATTCTTAAATTTAATTTCTCCTCCTCCCATATCTGAATTTCCTTTGCCACATATGCTAGACATAATAGTCCAAACGAGTTATTAAAAAGGACTATAGCAATGCGGCAGACACTCTACAGTGTACCACATATAATTCAAGGAACACACATAGGAAAAATTAAATGGAGACAATTAAGATGACGATCTAATGCTGTGTGATGACGTGTATATGTAAATCTCATTTGGCAAGGGTACCTTTGTACAACAAAAATTTATTATGTTTTCTTTATATATTTTTTGTAGCTTACAAAATAAATAATTTACATGATTTTTATAGGAGCATAATAAGGATGTACCTAAGAAATATGAAAGAGATGACCTCAACAAAGAATATAAAAACTTTTGTGCATTTTATGAACAGTGGTTGAAGAATATAGAATTTGAAAGAGAGAAACATCCGTGGTCACAATTTAGGACTAATATCATTGAAAAGGTAGAGCAAGAAGATGTATCGGTAATTAGTCAATAAATGCACGAATTATAAATCAGTTTGAATTTTTCAACATTTAAAAATTTAAAATATAACTTTGCATTGTCAGCAGCCTCAGCAGTAATGATATTTCATTTCAGTAAAAACATTTCACATAAAAATACAAATCTAAAATTTTCTTAATAATGTGAATGCAATATTATTGATGTGAATTTTAAACTGTAAATAAAGTTAAAATTATTGAACTTTTTTATAAACAGATTGTATACCAAAGATTATATGTATTTAATATACTCTTTTTAAACAAACTGCATATAGTAGAAAACTTGTATTTCAAATTATCAAAGACTTTGAAATTTCAATTAAATATCACTTATTTTTCTTGAAGCCATAAAGAATTTTATAATTAGAATATTATTAAGTGACAATTAAAAAATACTTTGTAACTCTTAAGAGGAAAAATTAAGGGGTTTTATATATATATATATATATATATATATATAAGATTGCAGTAATAAATTACCAAGTGAATAAATTAAAACAAGTTTATTGTTTACCATGATTCAGGCTGCAAATATACTTTCATAATGAAATAACTAAACTACAGTCAAAAGTCGTTAATCAGGACTTGTCGGGACTTCGACGATTCCGGATTATCGATTTTTCTGGATTATAGATCATCAGTTTAAATCTGGTAAGATGGCATGCAGAAATTGCAAAATTAAAAATATGAAACCGTAATTTATGAAATAAAGAACAATTATGATCTAAAGGGTATCAAAATTTACAAAAAGAAAAAGCTTAATATTTATTTGTTTACTTTATTAAACATTTCTTTTAATGCAAGTTGTTTAAGTTGCTTCATTTCATGTGACAATACTTTCTATTTAATTCTATTAAACGGACATAATTTCTTGTTTAGTTACAAAGTTCCGCTGTTCAAGTCCTATAATTGCTGTGTCAAGAATACCGACTAATTTGTCAATCGAAATGTTTTCGTTTTCAATAACCTCTCTGTCACTTTCTTCACTATTGGAAGCGAATTATAATGAAGAGGAACTTGATTTAAATCATATCAAAGACGGAGTACATTGAGATGAAATACTACATTTAGTAAGGAATTATAAGCCAAATAAAATAAAAACATCTGCTCTGAAGATAAGGATAGTGCTGACAGATCAACTTCCAATTCATTGTGCGCCGCAGCGTTTCTGCCCCCTTTACCACAGAGCAGCCTGAAATTGATAAACAGATTTCGGATTTCAAAACATACTTTCGCTTTGTAGATCCTTTACATATTAGTAAATATATATCGGAAATTCTATTTGACATAATCGAAAGTTCAAGCTTACTTTTATAAAATTGCTCTAACAGTCTGCAAAAAATAAGCCGGATCCAATTCGAAGATTAAGGAACAACGCAATCTGCAACATTAACTGAATTGGATAATTTTAGCTTAGCTTATACCGTCCGTTATACATTAAATGTGCATGCGTAAACGTATTCTACGCTTGTGCACACGCATATTCGTAGCCGTAAAGGTCTTATGTGCATGCGTCAGCGCGACGCATGTGCAGAAAGTTTGTGGCTTTGAGGTCCGGAGTATGGGTGTCCGAATTAACGACTTTTGACTGTAATAACTAAATTTTATTGCAATTAGGATTGGATGGATACCATCTGAATCTTGAAAGTTGTTAGTGAAATGAAGATATTTCCAAAATATGGTTTCAGTATTCAATTTTTAAAAAATAAAATTTTGAAAAAACTTTTTGCTTTTTTTCCATAAAATTTGAACTGAAAATTTGAATTTATGAAGTTAAAAAATGGATGACAGACTTTGGACCATAGTGTCAAGCAACAAGAGTTAACTTTAAAAATGTATAAATATTAGATGATACTGAAGAATAAATCTTATGCTGTCTATTTATAAAATGCATCCCTCCACCCCCCCTTTCATTATATATAAATCTTTATGTGCTGCCTTACATTTAACCCATTTATGTCGAAGGTTAAAAAATTGGAATTTTTGCATGAAATTTCTGTATGTTATGTAAAAAAATATAATAGACAATGATTTGAAGAATTTTTTTTTATTTTAATTAGTTTACAAGTTATGTGTTGTTCCAAAAATGGAACACTATGCAAAACCATTGCTATAATGTTACAATGTATAAAATCATGGGTTTCCTCTAAAAATGTGGTTATTCCGATTATTCGGTATGGTAATTGGAAGAACACTTCACGTGTAAAGCCACATTACATTTTCCACATCGAAAAGTGGTGTTTTTTATGACATTGAGCACAGCGAGTTTGCTTTCCTTGCTTTACGATCCTATGATTTATGCCATCATAGCGTGAATCAATGTTTCGCTTCTGAGAGGGTTTTCCTTTCCCGCCATGTTCTGCAGGATGACCATGAGTCTCAAGATAATAGCATGCTACAAAATGACTTAAATTCTAAAAGATCCATTGGTTTTGCATCATAAGTTTTGTTTAATTGCCAAGCATTTTGTAAGGCCAATTCGAAACAGAACAACAACGAACTTGAATTTCTTTCCACGAATTGATGCTCTATAGTTTTCGTCCGCTCTATCCGTGCCTTCCATAAATTGGTTATCTACTTTTATCATGTTTGGCTGCTGAACTTGGATTTTCTTTTTTTGTTCTTGTGAATAACAATTTACAAGACACAATGGATTTACACCAGCACCAGATGATACAAGAGTCACAATATCTATAGACATGCATGCCGTCTACAGACAATATTGCCTTTGCCATCAACTCGATAATCGAATGAGCCTCTTTCCATTTTCTTTAGCGCAACATCCAATGGTGGATGTGCACAATTGCATGGTATTTATAAACCACCATGCAATGGTGGTTTATCAATACGATGCAATGGTGGTTTACCACCATGCAATGGTTTATCAATACGATGCAATGGTGGTTTATCAATACGATGCAATGGTGCACATCCACCATTGGATGTTGCCCTAAAGAAAATGGAAAGACGCTCATTCGATTATCGAGTTGATGGCAAAGGCAATATTGTCTGTAGATGGCATGTCTATAGATGTTGTAACTCTTGCATCATCTGGTGCTGGTGTAAATCCATTGTGTCTTGTAAATCATTATTCACAAGAACAAAAAAAGAAAATCCAAGTTCAGCAGCCAAACATGATAGAAGTAGATAACCAATTTATGGGAGGCATGGATAGAGCGGACGAAAACTATAGAGCATCAATTCGTGGAAAGAAATTCAAGTCCATTGTTGTTGTTCTGTTTCGAATTGGCCTTACAAAATGCTTGGCAATTAAACAAAATTTATGATGCAAAACCAATGGATCTTTTAGAATTTAAGTCATTTTGTAGCATGCCATTATCTTGAGACTCATGGTCATCCTGCAGAACATGGCGGGAAAGTCAATACGACCTTTTTTAACTGTGCCTGTTGCCTGATGACCCATTGAACCGAGTTTGTCAAGCAGGGCAATGTTTGTGAAAAAATTATCAAAAACAAAATGATATTGCCCAAGATGCTCCTCTGTTAGTGCATCCGTAAACCGTAAGACAACAGAAGCACCAACACCATACTCCTCATATTTGTTTGCCAGATCTTTAGCTTGATATGGTTCGAACCAATAAATGTACCCTAGACGAGTTGTTGCACACCAAAACTTGTATCCAAAACGAATAGGCTTTTCCTCTTATAAATTGTTTGCATTCATGTTGACCAAAATAAGAAACCATGGATTCATCAATGCTGAAATGTGTTTCATTTGGAACAAATTTCTTGCACAACTCATTTAGTTTGTTTATAAGAGGTTGTAATTTAGCAAACTTGTCAAGTGTGTCTAAATTTGCACTGTCTCCAACATGGAGATTTGAAAATTTTGTTTCAAAGCGATCACGTCTCATGGCACTACTAACAAGGGCATTTTGTGAATCGGTTCTTTGTTCCCAGAACATGTGCCATCTAGGAACTGAGACATATCCACTCAGAAATATAATCCCCAGGAAACATTTCAATTCAGAGTTTGTCAAGCTTAGGTTTACACCCTTACTTAAAGCATATAACAGGGTTGCCACGCTACCTAGAAAACTGGAAAAAGTCAGGTAATTCGGAAATTGACCAAAAAATTCAGGGAAAAGTCAGGGAGTTTAAGTGTTTTAGTCAAAATCTGGAAAAGTCAGGGAATTTCATACAACGATCCCGCCAAAAAAGGCAAGTTTTGCACCGACGTCTGAAGAGATCACTTTTTTGGCGAATTGTGTATCACGTGAGTGTCATTCGGGCAGCTGGCATAGAGCCAATTTTCGCAGCTCCAATCTAATTGTCTTTTTAGAAAGGCAAAGCAAGTTTCCCCGCAACTTTTGGTTTCCAGTAACCTCGAGAATCGCATGTGCAGTGCATGAACTAAAGAAAGTACCTTGTTCTCGTATAAAACAAAATGGGTTTAATCCTAGTATACGGTACCATGAAGGTTAGAATCAAAAAATATGTATTGTAAAGAAGGAAAACCTCTCTGCAACAGACGTTTCTCCGTTCCATCATAGCGGGAAACAGCTGTGCATGCGCGATATATCTTTCGCCAAAGCATGAAATCGGTGTCGAAGTTCGAAGGTCACGTTATCAAGTGTTCATAAAATGAATATCGTTTAAAATTTCTTTAAACTCTAAAGGAAAAGAAAATATTTTTTGGCACAAGTAAATTAATTCATGGATTAGTTATTTTGAGGGGAGGGAAAAAAATTTACGAAAATCCGTTTTTAAAATTATTGCGAAAAATCCAAGAAAAAACGTTCTTTGATAAAAAGTTTCTTCTTGGATTTTTCGCAATAATTTAAAAACAGATTTTCGTAGTTTTCTTTTTTGTCTAAGAACATTTCTTCTTAACACGTGTTTCTCAATTTCCTGTACACATCGCGGAGAGGGAAATTCTGGCCGCCAGGTTCCGTCACCAAATCCCTTGGCAAATTTTCCCTCCGCTTTTTACATAGATGTTCTTTGGTTAGAATAATCTTCATGTATGGTACAGCGGGATTTGGCGACATGATGATGAGCAGTAAACGGGTCATTTTGTTCTTGGTGACAATTTTCAAAATCATTCAAAGGCCGTATCGTACACTAGGATTTTACCACAAAATCTTCTTTTTTTTCTTTTCTTTTTAATAAATACTTTGTCATTTTGCAGTAAAATCAATCATCTCGGATAACCATGTAATATAACTATATTCGCTAAAATATCGTTGATTATTCTAATTAAATTTTTAAGTAATTATCTTTATTTTTATGTTATTCATATCATTTAATGTTGTTTCTTCCCTCTAAATTTATTTATCATTAGTAAATAATATTTCCAAATTTCAGGAAATTTTCTCTGGCATAATCCTGAAATTAATTCTAGCAGTATGATGACATCACGAAATTTAATGCACATATTTTTTCGTTATGTATGCTGCGAAATAAATATAAAATACCTCAATTTGGTAAAAAAATATCATTAAATAGATTTCTTTCTTTCATTTAGCTGCAGAATGTCTGCAAAAAAAGCCTTATTTTATTCCAGATTGGGCAGATTCTAATCTCAATCTTCAGTGGAGAAAACAACTCCTATTATAATAATATTTGTGTTTTCAAGTGTTAAGGTGCCTTTTAAGAGTACACCTCACACAAATTAAATTTACCTAAAATCTAACCTAACTTTTAGCATTGCGTTGTGATTTATAAGAACCGGATTAGCCTCGTGTTGAACTGGGGATGATCATGAGTAATAATTAAATAAAACATACAGTTGTTATCCAATGTATATATCTTAAATTTTATTAAGTTTTTTAAGCGGAAAAGTAAAGAAAATTATCAAAGTGTACCAATAATAATTAAGAATAAATGTCCTCTGGGATTTATTGAATAATTAAGTGAATTTGCTACACAGTACAAGTAATACCATAATTAATTTACCTCTTAGCACAGCCAACGTACATTACGCTGATAAACTGGAATTTTCTTGAAACATACCTGGAAAACCTGGAAAAGTCAGGGAATTTCATTCTCCTGTTTCAGTGGCAACCCTGATATAAATTTGAGTATGTTACAATGAGTTCTATGACATTGTCATTTAGAAAAAAATGTTCTGTAGGAGTTCTTACTTTGGTAATTGGTAGCTGAGTAATTTTTCCTGATATGGGTTGGGCATTTAGATCTGCTTTTTCCCTTTTTCGTACAACTTTTGCGAGCTTTTTCTTCTTTGTTAGAGGTGATTGTTGATGGAACCCCATCTGCAGGAGAATCAAATTTAGGGAAATATGAGGGTTCATCTGGGTCAGAGTCAGCATCAAAAGAACCATCCCCAACAAGATAAGCAGATGCGTGCAGCAAAGAACCAAGCAGATTATTTATTGTTCCCCCATCTGTAGCATTTTCAGGTGGCTGTATGATGCACTTGTTTCTATGTTGTCACACATCTCTAAAAGATCAGTTAACTCATGTAAGGTTATTCCGGACATCTTGTGTCTTGGAAAATTATTTCATCTAAAAAAATATGAAGAGAAAATACGAGTTCTTGTGGTAGTGATTTTGCCTAGTGTTCCAAAAAAAATGGAACACTGGAAATTTCAAGCCTACAACTAATTCAAAACTAATAGCTTTTCTATTTTCTTTTTGCAGTAATAAAGAGTAACTAATTGAATAATAACACAATTTTTTAACAATTTTAAAGTATAATGCAACAGAGTTATAGATGTTTATATGCAACTGTTTATACAAAAATCTTGACGAAAATGAAGACCAAAATTTTAGAACATCACAGCAGCCAAATATCTGCAGGAGTGACAAACTGTGTTTTAAGCAAAACCATATGCCCTTACAAACTGGCTGACATCACAAATCCAACCATTTGTGCGACCTTGAACCCGTGGGCTAAAATTAACTTTTATGTGAGGGGTGTTCCAAAAATGGATCAGTAGGCATAAATGGGTAAACATGTATTTACTATGAATATGTTGAGGCTATGTTTCTGTGATATATGCATATTAAATTAACAAAATATAAAACAAAATTTTTATAAATAATTTAATATAAAAGTATAAAATAGAATTGAAAATGTACAAAATGCAATTAATGTTAAAATTCATCTTCTGATTCTGAATCTTCAGTTTCTAATACAAAAGATCTTGCCAAATTTCGAACTAAAGCTAATCGAATAAGGCTTTCTTTATCTTGATAATCTGAAAGTTCCTGTAAAAGAAATGTCAATGAATTTACCATTATGTATTTACTTTAGCCAAAAAAGTTATATATTTAGAAATACTAGATATATTAAGCCCAACACTTGAAAAACTAAAAGAATATGCATAGAATTGAATATAAAATAATAAAGAAAAGTAAAAATAACAGAAGCTTAGTTTGCTCAGAAAATACCATATTTGGTCATCTCTACATACTCAACATACATGAATAAAAAAAGTTTTTAGAAACTACTGGATGAGAATGGAATTGTATGATTGCATATTGTCATGCAGCAGAAATCAGATAATTGAATGAATTTTTTTTTTTTTCCTCCAAATAAGTTATTCTGCAGAAAAAAATCCATATATATGCAGTCACACAAACTGACAGACATCATTATAAAAATAGTAAAAAAAGTATTGTAGGGACACTAATTTGTGCTTATTTACTGAACATTTTTGGACCAAAACATTACATCCCTTACTTATATAGATTGGTGGGAAGTAAAAATGGAGTTTAACATCCATCCTTTAGGACAATTTTTTATGAATTATCCTTTTCCAATCAAAAAAAAAAATTACTAACACGGCCATTCCACAAGATTTCTGAAACTGAAATTTCTGTGACCATCTAAAATCTTCTCTAACCCAAACAGATAATTTACATTTTGTCTCAGAATCAAAAGCAAAATGCCAAGAACAAATTTTACTTTTTTCAAGACCATCCACAACAGTTTTGTGAGCAGTGTCTTTACTGATTTAAGCTCATCAGTCATCATTTAAGAAGACGATTTAAGCTCATCAGTCATCATTTAAGAAGACAAGTGATGGTTTTTTGGCAACAACTGTCAAAATGTTTTCTATGCTTTCATTTTTTGGATTCTGTAAAGGGTGATTACTCCTGGGTTCATCATCAGCATCATGAAATCATCCATACCCAATAAAAAATAATGGATCATATTAATGCTTGATTACCATATGCCTATTATATCATTTTAAATGTCTTTGTTATTGTTTTTCCTGCTTTACAGCGAAATTTGCTGTTCTTTGCTCAGCTTTCCAATCTATTTGATTATTAGATCAAAGTAAATTATTAACCGCTACCCATAAGCAGATATTATTTTAGGAAAAGCAAGCAATTAAGATGCAAATGAGTATATATACTGCATAATATATACTCAGAGTATCTGAAAACCTTTTTTTTGGGGGGGATAATGCTAAAACTTTATAGATGCACTGTGTAAACTTTATAAACACCTTTTCTTACGCATACATTTATTTGAATACAGACTATTATTTAGTTTTTAAGTTCACATGTATAGATAAAACACTCCTTTTCAAACTAATTATATATATTAGTAAACTAAGGCCTGTTTCCACTTCTGCATATGTGTTTCTCCAATCAGCGAACAAATTCACTTTGATTGACATCTGCAATCAGTGTGCAGTGATGGATGACGTACGGATGGAGTTCAACAATTTTCAACTTCTATCTGCATGTCTGCGGATGCATTGGTGTCACATAGTAAAAAAGGAGCAATCGGGTGTTGTCAACAAAAATTAATGGCGGCAGAACTAGCGATGAAGGCTCGGTTAGGGAAAGAATGTTTTGCTAAAAATACTTATTTCTGAATTAACCAAGAAATCTGTGCTGAAAACGACAGCAATCAGCTGAATTTAGTTAAAAAAAGAAAAATAAGATAACTGCAACTACAGTACTAGTTAGAAAAAAAAAAAAAAAAAAAAATCAGGCGCAAAAATTATAATTCCATGTCCATAAAATAGCAAAATTTGCCCTGACAATTATTTCCTAGTTCTGCATACACATTTATCTTTAATGAAAATTAATATCTGACTGTATCAAAGTGCTATAGCAAATCAGATATGGCATTAAAAAATTTGTTATTTTTTTCTTTTGAAACAGGTAAAAACTAAAAATGTTAATTATAAATTAAATTTGATAGCCTTTTAAATATTCCACGTTAAAGAGTATGTTAAATTTGTATTTCTCTATTTATAAATATACCTTTTTGGCTAACATATATGTGGGTTGGCATCGCTCATTTATAATCGGATGACGCGACAAGCTGTGAGAGTAAATCTTTTACTTTTTCGATGACGCGATTCAAAGATGTTTGCTTATAAAATACGATTCCTTCTCTTCATCTGTAAATAATCTCATCTGTTTCCTTCTACGTATGTAATTACTTTGTAGTTTGTAGCAACTATTCATGTTTCATTAAATATTCAAGTTTTACATAAATCGGACTAGTTTATTAGCCCCTAGACAGCCACATCGGAAAGTTTACGAACATCATATTCCTAGACAGTAAGTACAGATTTGGGCGCTCAGGCCGGCATGAGCCTAGGAAGAAACATTATGAATATTACAAAATAAGTAAGTTTTGTTTCGATTATTTCCACATTGTTACTTTTAGGAATAGTGTTCTATGATACTGTGAATTAAGATGACTACCTTAAATTCTATTCCTAGAATTTCAAATTCTTTAAAGACTGGGCCTACTAAGTCAATTAAACTTTTACATCAAATTGTGTTTGGAACTTTGGGTGATCGAAAAAATAGAGCTAGATTGCATAACTTTTGCGGTTTTCCATCTGATTTTAATATTGAAGAAACAAAACAAAAATTATTAAAACTTTTACTGCAAATGATTTTATTTCTGTGTGTAATTTGTTACATCTTAATTATGACTCAAATCCTGATAAAAACTGTGATTTAATATTGAATAGTTTTTGTGATTTTAAGCTTTTAAAATCCGAAAGTGATGACGATGATGAGTAATATGAAAACGAAAGTGTTTCTGATTCTGATAAAAATGATGATATTAATTCTGTTCGGTCAGAATCACCTCCCATAAATAACTCAGTGGATGAAAACTTTATAATGCCTAGCAATATTTCCTTACATTTTCGTGATATTTTAGAAACTGTTTCTGAACTTAATGGCACTGATACATATCCATTTGAATCCTTCATTGGTGATTTAGAAGAATCTTTTAAATTATTTAAGTTATCGGAATTACAGAAAATTGTGTTTGCTAAAAAATTGCTTACTGGTTCTGCTAAAGTATTTATTAGGTCTTTGAAGGTTATAATATCATGGGACAAATTAAAAGAAAATCTTTTATCTGAATTTGGTTCTAAAATAAACAGTGCAGATCTTCATAATTTGTTACAAAAACGACACTTAAAACCTGGTGAATCATTTTCCGAATATTTAATTGCCATGCGTGAAATAGCCAGTCACGGTTCTGTTGATGATTCATCAATTCTTGATTATGTAATCAATGGGATACCAGATCAGAGTAGTAACAAAATTGTTTTGTACGGGTGTAAAACTATTTCTGAATTCAAAGAGAAGTTAAAAATTTATGAGAAAATATGCGTTCCAGATACGAAAAATAAGGGTTATTCAAGTACTATCACACAAAATAAAACACACGCTGTACCTAGTAAGATTAAAGAGCCAAGGTGTTATAATTGTGGAAGTTTGGGCCATAAGTCGAATTTTTGTAACAATAAGAGTAAGGGATTTAAGTGTTTTAAATGCAATTTGTTTGGACAAAAAGCCGTAGATTGTTCGAAAACATCATTTAAAATATCCAAGATGCCAAAGCTGTTACTCCAATAACTCAGACTTGTCAGAAAGAAATGCATAAAATTGTTAATTTGGGTAATTTGCAAATTGATGCTTTAATAGATACTGGTAGTCAGGTAACGTTAATCCAAGAAGATATACATACATAAGAAGATAGGTTCTCCTGAACTTAAGTCGGCAGATCTACAGTTAACAGGGTTTGGTAATGGGAAAATTAAGCCTATAGGAAGATTTGAAGGTGAATTCGAAATTGATGGTTCTTCATTTCGATCAAATATTTGTGCTATCGCAGAAAACGAAATGTTTTTACAAGCGATCATTGGTACTGATATTATAAGGCAAGGGGAATTAACTGTAAATAAAAAAAGGAGTCGAAATTAGAAAATTGCAACCTGAAAACTTTGATGTGCATTCGTGATATTTATAATGACGAGGAAATTGATTTAAGCCATATCAAAGAAGGAGTACATAGAAATGAAATACTACACTTAGTAAGGAATTATGAGCCGAATAAAATAAAAACATCTGGCCTGAAGATGCGAATAGTGCTGACAGATCAACTTCCGGTTTATTGCTCGCCGCGACGCTTTCCCCCAGCCGAGCAGCGTGAATTGATAAACAGATTTTGGAGTGGTTGGAGAAACAAATCATTAAACAAAGCTGTTCTGATTACGCAAGTAATATCATGCTAAGTAGAAAAAAATGTGGCTCATGGAGACTTTGCGTGGATTATCGACGCCTGAATAAAAAAATAATTCGCGATCGCTTTCCTCTGCCATTAATTGATGATGTTATTGATAAATTACAAGCAGCAATGGTATTTACAACACTGGATTTAAAGAACAGATTTTTTCATGTTGAAGTGGACGAAGAAAGTAGAAAATTCACATCTTTCGTGACACAAAACGGACAGTATGAATTTCTGAGGGTGCCGTTCGGTCTTGCCAACAGCCCAAGTGTTTTCCAAAGATACATCTACGATATATTTCGTGATCTTTTAAAGGACAATATTGTTGTAATCTATGTGGACAACATCATTATTCCTTCTGAAAATGAAGCTCAGGGAGTTCAAAAATTGAAACGCGTATTACAGACTGCATCGGAATATGGACTAGAACTAAACATTAAGAAATGTCAATTTTTGAAGCGCGAAATCGAATTTTTAGGACACAAAATTAAAGATGGGAAATTATATCCTTCTTCTTCTAAAATGAAAGCAGTAATTAACTTTCCAGAACCTAAATGTGTAAAAGATGTTCAAAGTTATTTAGGTTTAACTGGTTACTTCAGAAAATTTATACCTAATTATTCATTAATTGCAAAACCGCTTAGTGATTTACTGAAGAAAGATTCTAAATTTAAATTCGAAACTAAAGAACTTTATGCTTTTAACGAATTGAAACGCATATTGACATCAGAACCTGTTTTGTGTATTTATAATCCGAAAGTAGAAACCAAAATACACACTGATGCTAGTGCTGACGGTTATGGTACGGTTCTGTTACAGAAATCCTTAATTGATAATCAGATGCATCCGGTTTATTATATGAGTAGGAAAACGACAGACATTGAACGTAAATATTCGAGCTACGAATTAGAGGTTAAAGCAGTAGTAGAAGCTCTTAAAAAATTCAGGGTGTACGTATTAGGCATACCACTTAAAATCGTGACAGATTGTAATGCATTCAAACAAACTATGAGCAAGAAAGACATTTGTACTAAAATATCTAGATGGGCATTAATGTTACAAGATTATGATTACACAATCGAACACAGATCTGGCACCCGTATGGGACATGTGGATGCTCTTAGTCGAAATCCTGTATGTATGGTAATTCAAGATGGTATAACATTTAAAATAATTCAAGCTCAAGAAACTGATGAAAATATAAAAGTTATAAAAGAAGTTTAGAAGTCTAAGCCATACGAAGATTATTGTTTGCGGAATGACGTGCTTTACAAAATGGTGAATGGAATTGAAGCACTAGTAGTACCTGAGATTATGCAAATTGATGTAATTAAAGATGCACATGAACGAGGAAGAAATACGGCTTAAAGAAGATGATTTTGAGAAGATGCATTTGAATGACGAATCTTGAAGATATCTAAGACGCATTCAGAAGACGTATCCAGACGGTATCTAAAAAGACACATTCAGAAGATGTATTCAGATGATGTTTAAGAAGACGTAAATACGAAGATGAATTGTTCCAGACAACATCAAAGGAAGACGTGTTTGTAAAATACATGTATTCAGATAGACTGTTAAAGATGAACGGACACTGAAAGAGCATTTAAGAAGAGCTAACGCCGTTATTTCTGAGGATGTTAAGATGAGAAAAGATGGCTGAAATAAACCATTTTAAGACGACTTTTCCATCAATAGTAACTAAAAATCTCCTTTTTTTTTTTTTTTTTTTTAATTTTATTTTCCAGATCCTTAGATGTAGACAGTGGTGCTACGAGAATATGAGGCCACATTCCATCAGGATGGATATAGAAATAATCGAAACAAAACTTACTTATTTTGTAATATTCATAATGCTTATATTCATAATGCTACGAGGCCGCATTCCATCAGGATGGATGAGCAGTTGTGGGTTGGCATCGTTCATTTATAATCGGATGACGCGACAAGCTGTGAAAATAAATCTTTTACTTTTTCGATGATGAAGGCAGACGATTCCGCCATTAAGACGATGACGCGATTCAAAGACGTTTGCTTATAAAATACGATTCCTTCCCTTCATCTGTAAATAATTTCATCCGTTTCCTTCTACGTATGTAATTACTTTGTAGTTTGTAGCAACTATTCATGTTTCATTAAATATTCAAGTTTTACATAAATTGGACTAGTTTATTAGCCCCTAGACAGCTACATCGGAAGTAAGTTTACGAACATCATATTCCTAGACAGTAAGTACCGATTCTACATATATTTGTAAGCACGTGGAATATATTTTTAGCAGCCCGTTTAACTTCAATCGGAACGCCACTTTAAAAGATAATGTTTTTTGTAAGAAATGTACTAGAAGCTGAAGAACAAACTCTGGTGAATTTTTTAGATGACAGAACACTGAAATATAATGTTTTTTCTAAGAAATGTACTAGAAGCTGAAGAACAAACTCAAGTGAATATTTTAGATGACAGCACACTGAAATAGGACCAAAAAATTTAGTTTTAAGAATTCATTTATGTGATGATGTATATAAGCCAAAATTGCATACCATACCCGTGTGATGATAGCTTAGTGGTAAAGCTGGCGGTAACAAAGTTTAACTTTTGGCGTCGTGAATTTGAATCTCATATGCTTTTTCCACCCTGTCAGCAAATTTCTTAGCTTCTTGTTCCCATTTGATCTATATTCATGTTTCATAATTTATTTCTATTATTATATGCATTAAATATAATGTTTTATTTATGCTCTCATTTATTTTAATTTTCCCCACAAAAAATTTTTGAAAATTGTATAATACGAATTTAAAGCATGCTCCCTGTACATATATGTGATGTACCATCTTTTGTCCAGATAAATAGGTTGTTGTAGAATCATAAATGTAGTCGTAGCTTAAATTATCAGACGATAAGTTTAAAAAAATCTGATGTGTACACCACATGACTTTCTTGTATGGAATATTAAATTATACGCATTTTTTCTTGCATTTTATTTAAACTTATTAGATTGAATTAAACCTACTTCGCCGACAGCGCATAAGCCACAATAGAATAAATGCATTCTTTAAAATTCACTTTGTTTACCATAGCGACACTCTGGCACTAGGTTTACTTAACAGTATTATATTTCATTCATATTATAACTCAAAATACACAAAATGTATATCATTTAAAGAATTATCTAATCGTTGCCACATGTTATATTCAAATACTATAATAAAGCTAGAAATATGTATAAAAGAAATTAAGCAAACAAATCAAAAAAGAAATAGTTTTTCACAGACGATTGAGTATTTCTCATTTAATTAATTCAGTTCTCACTTTGCGAGAAGGCAAAAATACATAAAAACTCAAAATATCTATATTAAAAATTACGAAGTAAATCTTAAATACTTATTTCCTCGAAAAAATTCCAGAAAGGATTAAGCATGATTTAATTCGCAATAATAAATGAAGGCGTTATTTTTGTGTTGCGAAGCTTAGCGTCTCTAGATTGGCAACAAATTTACAATTCTGCTGTTTCAAATGTAAACAAATATGTCCGCCATGTTATTTAAAACTTAACCGCAATTAAACAGCTTTTAAATTGTTGATAATTGTACAAATATTGCTTCCAGAATTATGAAAGGCATAAAAACTTTAAACCGGAAGATAAAAACAACATAATTCAATCATTTTTAAAGCAAAAAATGTACAATTTACATACATATAAGAGTAAAGAAACTGAGATCACTGAGCCGGGTAACAGAGTGTATATATATATGTAAAATATAAAAAAAAATACAATGGCTTTGCTCTTTGCGAAACAGCAACCTTTAATTACTTTTCTGCAATTCAGGATCATCCCCTAACCCAGTACCTGCTAGAACATTCACGCCTATTACATAACCTCCTCATAAAAATGCTGCGTCATAAGTTTTTCTACATTTTTCTAGAAGCTACTCTGTTACATAACCATTCATATAAATGCTGAGTCATAAGTTCTCCTAGACAGATGCCTTCTCGCCTTTGTCCTGCTAACGCTTCCGCTATGCTCCTCTTTCTTTGTTAGAACGTTATGATGTATTAAAGTTTAAAGTCAGTCGTATCTAATAGTTTAATTACTGAATAAGTTATTTGATTAACTTCATCTGGAAAAAGTCATCTGCTATAAATTAAAATAAAGATATGCTTGCTGTTAAAAGTGAAAAGTCCTGAGTCGTCATTTTACTCCGTGTTTCAATCACCCCAGCTTCGTTAACCATCTGCCAGAACGTGTAATGGAATAGCCTCACCATTCGCCCACGATGTGTTGGAATAACTGAAAACATTACAGTTATTAATTAGCCGGCAGGATTTATCCTCTACGTGGGAAAAAAGCTCCTGGATTTATTTACAACGCGCTTCTAAATTCAACAGTGGGTCAAGGACAGTGTGTGATCGTCTTATGCTTTTGCTTCTTTTCCGGCGGTGCTTAAGTGTTTTACTTCGGCTCCAAAGTTATGCATTTTATCAAGTGCTTCTAAAGTGATTTATTTAGTGTTCAAATTGATGTGTATGCGAAGTCTTAAATTCAAGATTTTGTGATTGGAATGTTAACACGTTCAAAAACGGCAAAAATGTCAACTGATAAGAAAGAATCCGTAGCTATTGTGGATACAATAAAATTCCAATTTCCTATTTTTGATGGCACAAGTACAAATTTTCCAATAGACAAATATCTTCTATTGTTTGAAGAGAAATGCGCTGAAAAAAACATTCCAGAAAAGGAAAAGAAATTTGTTTTCTCAGAGTGTATTAGAGGAGAGGCTTTAGCCCTCTATTTACGTGATTGTTTAGATAAAGACTGGGACAACATAAAGGTTATTTTCGAGACATACTTCACAACATCGGAATCTGTTACTTTTAGTGATTTTGTGTCTTTAAACTACGAGAAATTTAATAATATTGATGTTTATTTTCGTAATAAGTTGAAATTAGGAGCCAGCTTGAAACTAACAGATTCCACAATGGTGGAAGCACTTACGGAAGGACTTCCTGAGCCTCAAAGAATACTGTTAACAGTGCAAAAAATAGACACACCAAAAGACTGGATTACTCTTGCTAGGAAACTGTTTCCAGTTAAGATGCCGTTAGATGGTCTAGAAAATAGTAATTATCAATTTGTTTCTCCAAGGCAAACTGTTCCGAGGTGCTATTATCCCAGACCAGTGCAAGCCACTCCTTATCAAAGTTTTCGTAGTGTGAGACCTTTTAATTATCAACAAGTGCAATACCGACCTCTACAGTATGCGTATCGGCCAATTCGATATCCACAATTACCTGCTATTAATTATAACACGGTTCCTAAAAGAGAAGTTAAAAAATATTACTTTAAAGTGAATGTCCAAATTGGACAGGAAAAAATTCCCGGTATCACTGATACGGGATCGCAAATTAACGTTTTACCGTTAAAATATTTTAACAAAATTGGTGATAAATTTAGAGAAATTTTATTGAAATCTCATGATAAAATATTTTCAATATCTAGTCAAGTTCATATAGAGAAAATAATCAAAGTAAAGTGTAAAGTAGGTAAAATAGAAAATAATGTGATATTTTATGTAGTAGATTCAAATTTGAATTATTTATTGCTTTCATCACCATGTGTTTCATTATTTAAATTACAATTGAATTTTTATAATTATGAAGTGTATCAGCTTGGAAAACAGGTAAGTAAAAATGTTAAAGTAGACAAGTTTTTCCAAAATAATTATGTATGTAAAAATGATATCAGTGCTGAACAATCTAGTAAATATTTTGATAATAGCGAAAATTTTGTATGTAAAAATGATCTTAGTTCTAAAAATTGTGGTAATTATTTTGAAAATAGTAAAAATTCTGATAGTAAATTACAGAAATTGTTGAATGATTATAACCATATATTTGCAAAAAGTAAATATGATGTTGGTTGTATAAGGGTTGAACCTCCCAGAGTTATATTAACTTCTGAATTACCAATAGCCTATAGACCATATAGAGCATCTCCTAAAGATAATAGTGAAATTAAAAAAACAAATAGATGAATTGTTAAAAGCTGGAATTATTAAACCTTCTTATAGTCCTTATGCTGCTCCTGTAACTTTAGCTTATAAGCGAGACGAGCAGTCCAGAAGCAGATTGTGTATTGATTTCAGGAAGCTTAACCAAATTACTAAAACTGATTCTGAACCTATTCCTAGAATTGATGCTGTATTAGATCAATTAACAAATGCAAAAATCTTTTCTACATTGGATTTGGCATCAGGCTATTGTCATATAAAATTAAATGAAAAGGATACTGAAAAATTGGCATTCACTACAAATTTTGGACTGTATGAGTTTACTAGATTACCTTTTGGTTGGAAAAATTCCCCAGCTGTTTTCCAACGAGCTCTTAGACAAATTTTAAACAAATATCAGATTCAATTTGCTTTAAATTATTTTGATGATATTATAGTATTCTTTCCAAATTTTGGTGAGCATTTAAATCATCTTAAAATAATATTTGATATATGTGAGAAAGAGAATATAAAATTAAAACAATCTAAATGTAATTTTGCTAAAGAAAAAATAAATTTTCTAGGATATGAAATTCAAGCAGGTAAATACCAGCCCAGTAATGCAAATATAGAGGTTATTAAGAAATTGCAACCCCCTAAAAATATCAAAGAATTACAAAGATTTTTAGGAAGTATTAATGTTTATCATAAATTTATTCAAAATTATGCTAAAATTAGAGCCCCATTAACAAATTTACTTAAGAAAGATACTCCTTATAATTGGACCGATGAATGTCAAAAAGCTTTTCAAAAATTAAAAGATGCATTGATTTCTAGACCTATTTTAACTTTGTTTAATCCTAAATATCCCTGTCATGTATTTGTTGATGCGTCCAAAGAAGCTGTTGGTGCTGTTTTAAAACAAGAACATCCTGATGGTAGTTTACATCCAATTGCTTTTCATTCTAGAAAATTAAGATCTTATGAACAAAATTATGCCATTACTGAGCTGGAATGTTTATCTATTATTGATGCAATTGATAAATTTTATTATTATTTACATGGTAACCATTTTAATGTACATACTGATCATGCTGCTTTAGTTTGGCTTAAAAATATAAAACACCCTCTTGGTCGTCTATTTAGGTGGTCTTTAAAATTATCTATGTATGATTTTGATATAAAATATAAAAAAGGATCTACTAATGTTGAAGCTGACATGCTCTCTAGAAATCCTCTGTGTCAACATTTAAGATTGCAAGTTAATTTATTATCATTAGAAGAAATAAAAGAATATCAAAATTTAGATAATGTTTGTAATACTAAGTATAGGAAAATGAATGATGTCTTAACTATTAAAAAACAGGGATTGTACAAAATTGTGATACCCATGTCTCTACGTACGAAATTACTTGAAAAGGCCCATATACAATTTGGTCATATTGGTGTATCATCTATGCTAAATTTGTTATCTCCACAATATTATTGGCCAGGAATTGTTCAAGATGTTAGAAATTATTGTAAACATTGTGAAGTATGTCAGTTTAATAAGAAAAGTAAACAAAAGAAATTTGGTTTAATGCAAAATTTACCATCAGTTAGTGAACCTTTTGAAATATTATCTATTGATACTGTAGGTGGTTTAAATTATTATAATTCTACTAAAAAAGTATATTCACATAATTATTGATCATGCAACTAGATATATCTGGACTTTTGCTTCCAAAAGTGTAACTACAGATACTTATATAAATTGCTTAAAACAAATTTTCCAAATTCAGGTCCCTAAAAAGATTTTAAGTGATAGGAACGCTGCTTTTACATCTTCAAAATTTAAGCACTTTTTAAGGAATCATAATGTAAAACAATTGCTAACTACTGCAAATAGACCCCAAACTAATGGTAAAATTGAACGTGTTAATCAAACTATTATAACTAGATTAAAATGCAAACTAAATTCTTATCACGGTAATATAGCATGGACAAAATTATTACCCCAAGTAACTGAAGAGTATAATAATACCCCTCATTCTGTAACAAAATTCCCTCCATCATATTTAATGTATGGAAAATTACCTTATGATTCCTTAATTCAAAATCAAGAATTGTATCCGTCAATAGAAGAAGCTAGAAAAATAGCTCAAAAGAGATCTGATGATTATCATAATGTAAATAAAGAAAGATATGATATTCATTTTAAACCTAGTAATTTTAAAATTGGTGATTTAGTAATGTATGAAGAATTTCAATACCCTAATACACGTAAATTATCTCCTCCATTCTCAGGACCTTATAAAATTTTAAAACAATATTCTGAAGTTACTTATGAAATAGATAAACCTAATCCTTTAACTAAAAAGAAATCAGAAATTGTTCATTCAACTAGATTAAGACCTTTTAATCCAGCAAGTGAGTTTAAGCTAACTGTCCGAAATAGTAGAATTCCTATCTCTGTTCAAAATTAAAATTAATTTTTTTTTTAATTCTCTTTTAAACATTTTCCTGATTATGACCTTTAATACCTGATTTAGACTTAAACCCTAACTACGACAAGTTATTTTCCCGACTATGACAAATTATTCTCCCGATCTTGACCTTTTATATCTTTCACATAATTTGAATTATTTTGTAGCAAAAATTTTCTTATTGTAGGATAATATTTGTTTCTAATTTACAACATTATAAAAAAGACTTTAACTTGATTATACAAGTTATCAGTCTTATAATTTTGATTTTATATGATCTTTTATTTTTCTAACACCACTTTGAGGTAATGTACAATGACAAAAACCAGTTACCTTCTATTAGGCAACGGAGGGTTTTCGATATTTGTACTTAGCACCCCCCAACCATCAGCAAGTAATCACGCTGATCTGTTGGCGAGGACAAGCCATAGTTTTACAGTCAAAGTGTTGATGTTCTAGAGTATAATTGTATTATATATATTGAATTGTTTTTTGAATAATTATAATATTTTGTATTGAAGTGTAAAATATGTCAATCTTTAACTGCCTACGATGAGAGGAAAAAATGCATCATATTTGTGAACTATCAAACATGCATCATATTTGTGAACTATCAATATGCATCATATTTGTGGACTATCTGGCATTTAGAGATTTTACCAGATATTTTCATTCTATTCGAACTCTTTTTATGAAAAGGACTTTCAAAAAACAAAATGGACATTTTTAACAAAATTGAGAACTTTTGTAATTATAACTTATTTATTTATCAGTACTCCATATTTATTATGTTATAGTTTTAAAATTAGTCATATATTGTATATTTATTTATAACTCATAGTTTCAAAGTCAAAATTTTATATGAGAAAGTCATGAACTATGATAGGCCATAGTTAAAGCTTGTACGCTATGTTCTGGATGTTTTCATGTCTTTTCTCATACTTTTGCTGCACTCATGTACTAATGCTTTTCTCACCCCGGCCTCTCTTTTTGACGGGAGGGGGGGGGAGATGTAAAATATATAAAAAAAAAAAAAATACAATGGCTTTGCTCTTTGCGAAACAGCAACCTTTAATTACTTTTCTGCAATTCAGGATCATCCCCTAACCCAGTACCTGCTAGAACATTCACGCCTATTACATAACCTCCTCATAAAAATGCTGCGTCATAAGTTTTTCTACATTTTTCTAGAAGCTACTCTGTTACATAACCATTCATATAAATGCTGAGTCATAAGTTCTCCTAGACAGATGTTTTCTCGCCTTCGTTCTGCTAATGCTTCCGCTATGCTCCTCTTTCTTTGCTGGAACGTTATGATGTATTAAAGTTTAAAGTCAGTCGTATCTAATAGTTTAATTACTGAATAAGTTATTTGATTAACTTCATCTGCTATAAATTAAAATAAAGATATGCTTGCTGTTAAAAGTGAAAAGTCCTGAGTCGTCATTTTACACCGTGTTTCAATCACCCCGGCTTCGTTAACCATCTGCCAGAACGTGTAATGGAATAGCCTCACCATTCGCCCACGATGTGTTGGAATAACTGAAAACATTACATATATATATATATATATATATAAATATATTTATATACGTTTGGTGCGGCCGATTGCAACCAAAATACGAGGTGCACATCCACATGTTATAGCAGTCCTATATACAAAATTTCAACGTTCTGAGGCTACTCGTTTTTGAGTTATGCGAGATACGTACGTACGCACGCATGTACGTACGTACGTTCGTACAGACGCCACGAAAAATTCTCTTCAGAGTTAATTTTAAAGCAGTTTTATAATTTTTTTGAAGGAAAAGAGTATTTTATTCTGTCCTTACGTACAGATATCACGCAAAAACATCTTTAAATTGCATTCGATAGCGGTCAAAATGGATATTTTTGTTGAAATGTGCTGCCTGAAACTTTTCGCGATTACAATACTTCCTTTTTGCTTCGCACAAGGAAGTAAAAACAGGATCCATTTATTATTATTGAAGAGAATATAGCAGTTACAAAATCAGACATCCGGAGTAAATAAAAAGAATTACTAATAACTTTTTGTATGAAGTTTACTGCATCGTGACATTTAAGAAAAAGCCCCCGATATTCCTTTTGCGAGTCCTCTTATAGCCTCTGGAAAGGCAGAGCTTCCAAGAAATGACGTCAGCCTTGCCAGCCAATCCAGTTCGCTTTAAATATTTCCAGAACATTCTATAACTGTACGTGTAGAAAAAGGCGGGAAAAACAACATGACTACAGGGCTGTGTCTTTAATTCCTATATAAATTTTCATTTCACTTTTATGTGAATGTACATACATGTGCTCAGACTTTGGGATGCTTCCAGCTCTAAACTTTCACTACCAATTAACGCGAGACAGTATTAATGCCCTAAACACTTTTAAAAAAATACTATAATAATTGCTTTTTAAATTTAGTCCTCTCCAGCAGAAGCGCAGGAATTAAATATATATTATTTCATTAATATTTAAGGCTTCTAGAAATGCAAAGAAATTTTTAAAATTTACTTCAGCTTCTATGGAATTAGTGATGTTCATAATATGCATTATGACCTTACTTATCTAAAAATTGCTAGCATACTTTACTTTCACAGTTCATAAGCAGAAATAAAAATTTCCAATAACATGGACTTTAAATAACTTAAGAATCCAAATCTTGTAAGTTAAACACACAGAAATCTGGTGACAATACAAGCAATCAACCACCGAACTTCCGTACGCGTATATCCAACACAATAGTCTAAATGGTCTTCTGTCCATGTATGCGTTTCTACCAATGACGCTATACGTTCACAGCGCATTAATGGAAACGGAGCTTAACCCTAATTATGCATACATGTCATACATATTAGTAACCTATAGCCCTAATTTTTGTGCATATTTAAATACACTGCGTGATTATATTTCATTACTTTTTCTAATTAAATGATGCTAAAGTCAACTTTAACAGATTCAGAAATGACATATAAATAATGGTTTAAAATAACTTTGTTCAATTCAAATTATGTGAGAAAAGTAGAGACTATAGATCAAAACTGAGTTTACAGAGTTTAGCACTTCCAAAGTTACCATCAAAACCACTCGAGTTTATATTTCATTTGAATGCAAAATGGAGAAGTACAACATTTTATTTGCTGCATTATTTCTGAAGTATATTAACTCTTTAGAACCAAGTCCAAAATATATATTGCAAATTCCAGTTTCTGAACAGCATAACAGATTAAACTATTTTTACAGGTCTTTGCAATTTGGTATAATTTGTTCCAAAATAAAATCCATTAATGGCTTCATGGTAAATAAAGAATTAAAATTTTTCCATACAGCCTTTCCAAATAGTCTAAAAATAGACTTTCTAATAGTCTTTTTGCATTGCATACAGCCTTTTCAAATAAAACGCATACTGAAAACTGAAAATTTTATAATACACTTCCCGGCTTTAATAAAACTGCAAAAGCTGAAGATATGTGATATATTAATATGATACTATATAAATTATCATTAGTACTGCAGCTGACTATGAATAATTACAAATGGGAAAATTATGTAGTCATCTGAAAAAAGCAATATTTTATAAATATTTAGAATTCACACATTCTGAAAGCATGCACCATTTAACTAACAATTACTGAATTTATATTTGTAATAAAATCAGATGTTCGAAAATACGCTTCAAATTACTGATGGAAAAAGTATAAAAACTTACAGTCACTTGTTCTTTATATAAAACACAGTCTTCTAAACATTTCATCAATTGATAAGTTTCTTTGCTTGAAAAGATCAAATCTGGAGCTTCTAAAAGTGGCAAGGCATCTAGCAGCATGATCATCTGAAAACTAATCATTTAGTTAAGATAGATACATTAAAGCAATAATACAATATTGCATGAATACCCCCAAAAAATCAATATATATATATTAAAAAAAACAGGCTTAGCAGTTTCCCCCCCCCCCAGGATTCATATATATATATACACTTCATGTAATTTTTTTAAATTAAATAATGAAGAAATCTGTATATGTTCCTCACACTACTGAGAAAAGCCGGTACCTACAGTCATCAAATTTTGAAGTCCCACATGCATCTGAAAGCCAAATTTCAAATCTGTTGGAAATTTTTATTAATGAAATTATTTTTATAATTTATTATTGAATTAAATCTATGAAAGCAATATTTTACCATGGCTGGAAACAAAATACTTTTCTCTTCCATGTGCCAGCATGTTGCCATTCAGTAAAACCTAAGATACTTCCAAATTTATTCTGGGAGGTTATTGAGTAAAAAACGTTCTTAAAAAAAATTTCTCCTCTTTAATATGGTTGATTTAAATAAAGATATATTAAAATCAGATGTCTAATTAGAAATATTCAACCTTTTTTTTATAACAATATTAGGAGGCTGGCTATGCAAGCAGCTAGTTTTAAAGAAATAATATAGTGAATATTAAAAAAAAAATGGCTAATGCAAAGAACATGATATTTAATAAACAAAATTAAAAACATTAAAAATTAGTATTAAAAAGACCAAAAAACATTTGTGTAAGTCACCTTTAAAAAAAAAACTTAATGCTGATACAATGAACTAAGAAAAGACAAAAAATAAAAAGAAAAACATATGCCAACACTTAACATCATATTGGGAAGTCTAAACATATGCTACTCTTAAAAATTTTGTGATTTTGCTTTGAATTTTATATGCCATAAGTGTGAAAAAAGTTATTCTTAATAATACAGTCAAATACCGAAAATCTGCCGACCTGAAATCCGCGTTGCCTCTCAGAATATAAACATTCAGTTTATAGGTTCCGGAAACCGCAACATCGAGTACGAAATATCGAAGAAAAAAATACTTACCGAATAATAATGAGTCAAAACGGAAGTACCAAATTATCGATATAAAAATTTAAAAAAATAAGATAAAATAAATAAGTTTTTTTCCCTATAATCTGCATCGAGGTTAAAAAGCAGAAGATTCACTCAACTCTTTGTTCAAGTTCATGATTCACGTTGTATTTTCTGAGCTTTGTTATTTCATTTCATAAGATTGTTTAGTGCTGCCTTTTTTTTATCCAGATATTTTGTGGATAAATTAAGAATATTTTTAATTTCAGCCCTTTTTAATACAATGACAGATAAGAAACACACTCGTGATTTTACTGCTTGATACGTTGAAAAACGTAAACACGTTGCATGCACGGTAACGCAAAAAGTGCAAATACTGCAGAAGATGGAAGCAGGTGCTACTCCTCGATTTATAGCAGAATGGTATGGAATTGCGATATGATTGTGTATGATATACGGAAAAATAAAAAAAAGCTGTTGAAATTTTATAGCAACAGTGATTCTAACACCGGAATCCGAAACTGGAAATCTTTGCATGAGGCGAAATCGGCAAACCTCAATGCTGTGTACATATAATACAATGAATAATATAATCAATTTATATATGTAATAATAAATTAATGCATATAATAAATTATTGCAATAATGTATATAATAATTTAATTAAATGTATCTAATACGCCTTATTCATTTTGCACTTTTGAACCGCATATTATGCTTTATCTTTTCTGTCCTAAAATCCGCACAACCTCTGGTCCCAAGCTTTGCAGATTTCTGGAATTTTACTGTAAAATTGAAAAGAAAAACGTTTTATCGGGAGTAAGTCTAAGAGTAGACTATGAGCTCAGCAAGAGCATAAAAAACTTAACAAACCCTCTGGTACAATGTTAAAACCTGATTCCTTTCATCTCCCCCCTTATTAAAAATGTTCTGGTTTGACAGCTGCTTACAAATCGAGCATTCATCCCACATGCAGTTTAAGTTTGAAACTGCTAATACATATACACTTTGTTTCACAAAATGCTACATGAAAAACACAATTTATCAACAAAGTGTGATAAATTGTGACAGCAAAGACTTACAAAAGTGAATTAGAAGATCTCTTGGCCTAAACATCTAAAGATTATTATTTAAAAAAAAAAAAAAAAAAATCAAAACAGTATAACATGTTTCTGCTTTGGAAGAGCCATTTTTCAAAACAAATATTTGGATACACTTACTTGGGAGGTGCCAATCCAGATGATATTAAAGATAATAATAATGAAGCTGATAATTTATATTCATTTTCACTATAAAGTTTATGAAATTCACAGTATTTTCCTGTAAAAGGAAAGAAAGTTATTTTTAAGCTTCAAAACATTGTCAATAATATTACTTCCAAATAATAATAATAATTCAACTTACTTCAAAGCATCATTATCTCAGCTATTTATAAGTCTACACATTCTTTACTCTCCTTTATGTAATTTTGGTTAGAGTAGACTGAAGGACCCTTGTGTTATTGCGAAGTTGTTGTTTCATTTATGGTAATCTGAGTAGTTGAATGTTATGGAAACCCTATTATGATGTAATTGGTTGCGTGATTGCGGTAAATTTTGAATTATGAGAAAAGATTTGTAAGGTGTGGTGTGTGTTGGTTAGGAAGTACATTGCTTGTTTTGTGGTTTAGATGGTAGAATGGCTGAATGCGGGTAAGATTAATTTGAAGTTTCTGTATGATTTGGAATGAAAGGGGAAAAGAGCATTGAGTGGTGTGTAAATGAAGGCTTCCTTGGCACTATGAAGGATATTTTTGACTGTTATTTTTGTGAATTTATGTGGTGTCACCAGTATACAGATTCTAGTTCAGGTAATTTTAGGAAGTTTTTGGATGCTGTTAAGGAATTTTGTTTGCCTAAAGAAAGGGAAATTTTTAAATAAGGTAAGTGGATATTTCCTTTGTGTACTGCTAAGATGAATTTCATTTTTTATGTTATTTGATTGCTTGATTTAAAATATAGTTTAATGAGATTATATATTTTTTGTTGGCTGCTCCTTTGACTTTTTAAGTGAGTATAGATCGATGTGTGCATGGACAAAGTCAAGGGAGTGCGCAATGCCAAGTTTGTGCAATTTACTGATGTTTTTCAAGTGAAAATAGGTCAATGTATACATAGATAAAGTCAAGGGAGTTGCGCAATGCCAAAATTGTGCAATTCTCTGATGCTTTTTTAAGTGAAAATAGGTCAATGTGTACAGGATACAGAGTTTGTGCAATTCTTTGACTTGTTATCCAAAAATTGCCACTCAACAAAGACAAAATAACAAGTCAAAGAATTGCACAAACTTTATATCCATGTACTTCCAAAAATCATCAATTTTCACCAAGGGGTACCCATAAATATATTTTTACCATAATTTTATTTGTTTTTTTATATTTTAATGCAATTATTTTATTTACACGTATATTATGTAGAGCATACTTCCACAAACTCAAAACAAGTAATTTAATATGTAACATCAGGTGCTAAATACTACATTAGAATATTATGTTTATAATGATGTAGTAATAAGGAAAGTTTTAGGAAAAAAATGATTTTAAGAAAGTGTGTTATTAAGTTTTTTCACTGTTACACTATACAGGAGTGACTGTGATTCCATTTCAAAAATACTGATATCTCTCTTGAAGTAAAAATCTAATATAATTTAAGTAATTCAGACCATTAACACAATACACATGCATATACAAATTCTCAAACACATCAGTGAAGGAAAAGGTATAGTGTTTTTTAATGTATTCCATGTTATTTTGTTTCACTACTTCCATCTATAAAGTTACTTATCTTTTTAAAATCTCAACTTTTTTTAATCAATTGCTAAATTCTTAGAATTGATGCATTTATATTTTTTGTTGCTAAGAACTGATGATCAGCAAATTGTTTTGATGCAAACAATGACTTAAACCTTCAAGTATTAGATAGAGATATGCATATTAACAGGTGTTGGGAGATGAGGAGCCTCTATTAGGAATAGAATGATTCAATAAACTATTCCTAAAATCTTCACCAGGGCCTGAAGGGATTTTCTGATCCAAAAGTTTCACATGCATTTAATCTGTTAACTGGGGAATAAGCTTTCAGTAAAATCGTTTCACAATGGGGACTTTCCTTTGCAGTAATTTCAGCACATCACAAGGAATAAATAAAAGAAAATCGCTTTAAAATATTTAATATTAAATATTAAAATTAAACATTTTTAATCCGGAAAAACAAATTAATTGGACGAATTTAAACAATTATTTCGTATGATATCCCCTAAAGCAATGCGGCATACACAAAGCAACACTGCAGTCGAGACACCAAAATCTCGATTCTTTCCTAAGACCTTTGGAATAGCATAATTTGCATCTCCTCGTTACATTTACTCATGAAGAGTCGGATGGTATATAGTCTGCAAAATGTCTTTCAAAGAGTCGAGATGGTTTTGGTGTCAAAGATGATCGTCCTGTACTAGTAGATGGCAACTGCGATCCGTCTCTATATTTTTCAACACCTTTTTCTACAGTTTCGATAAGGAAATGAAGCCTATCTAGGTGACTGCCATCTTTCTTGTATAAAAGATATGCATTCAAACACACCATGTCTAGTGCATGTAAAAATATCTTATAATAATACTTTTTTACTTGGTTTCTAGCGATTTCATAAGTTTTCATTTGTCCGTCAGCAAGATCAACTCCTCCCATATTTTTGTTGTAGTCAGCGATAACTTCTGGTTTTGATGTCGTTTCCTTCGTTTTTCTATTTCTACAAATTTATTGTCACGGATAGTATTCAATATAATTACATTCTTTTTGTCTTTCCACTTCATAATCATTATTTTGTCTCTGTACCTAGCATCATGTTCATCTTTTTTCAAAACATAATTTTTGATATCAGATGGTATTCCCTTTCTATTTTTTCGCATTGTTCCTACAACATCAGTTTTTCTTCTGCACATTTTCTCAGCTAAATCAGTACTAGTATACCAATTATCGAGATAGAGTGTATATCCCTTATCGAACAAATCGTGGCACAATTCAAGAACAATACGATTTGGTCCCTGTTCTTCTGGATAGTTCGAACCATACTGCGTGTCTTTATATGTAATAAAATCACTTATGTATCCGGATTTACTTTCACATATCTTATACAATTTAACACCAAATCGACTTCTTTTCGATGGAATGTACTGTTTCCAAGACAGTCTTCCTTTCCATAGCAAAAGAGACTCATTTCAGATATTTCCTTATCTGGTACGTATAACACCTTGAATTTGTTTCTCAAATAGTTCAAAATGGAATCGATTTTGTAGGGTTTTTTTGTTGCACACTTTTAGATCGAAAGCATTGTTATCACTAAAATGTAAAAATTTTACTAACAGTTAAAATCTTTTTTCTGACATAATTTTATAAAAAAATGGAGTCTCCAGACTTTCTCGCTTTGTGAAATAAAGCTGATAAGAAGGTTTTTCTATTATTCCTTGCAAAATTAGTAAAAAAAATAAATACTCTCATCTCTCAGTCATCTGTGTCGACCCACGAGAGACATCTTGAACACGGTTTCATGGAAGTATTTTTTCAAAAAACTGTCCGGCTGATTGTTCCACAATAAGTTCTACAAAATTCTCATCGATAAATTTCTCGAAATAAAAAAGGCAATGATTTTTTTCAGGTCCTTCAAATGTAAGTCTAGATTGAGATATAAACGGGAAAGGCGATCGCAATATTCTTTCACATTTCCATTCAGCTGATGTCGGTTGAGTATTTTGGTCTATAACATCATCATCCTTTGATTCATTGTCCGGACCATCAGTAAAGAAGTCGTTATCGCTTTCTTCCGAACTGGTACTTATTCTTAGAATTTGACGTTGTTTACCAAACCTCCCGGGCAATATTTTATCGTCACTTTCAGACAATTCAAAAATATTTTCTGCTTCACAATAATTTTTAGCCATATTTATAAAAAATTAACTATTACTCAAATCAACAAGTTATTACTAATATGTAAAATACTGAAATGCAGACTAAAATGAAATTAAGTTGTGCAAATTAGGAGTGTTATCACAATTTATGAGCGGACAAGTGTTTCCATTGATCGATTTTTCTTGAACAACGGTCAAGTGACATATTGCAAAAAAAATGTAAGAAAAATTTCGTCATGCCCCTTGAAATAGTCTTCCCAGCATGACGAAAAATTTCATCATGCCCATTGAAATAATCTTCCTAGCATGACGAAAAATTTCGTCATACCCAGTTAACAGATTAAATAATATTTCACAGCATCTAGGCTTCCAGTATCCAAGTATGTTCTACACTGTATCTTAATATCGCCCTTATCATTAGAGGCATTTTCAATAATGGGTCCATGGAAGAAAGCCAAAACAAATTCAATCAATTTTGTCAATACTGGGTACTTTTGTTTTCATCTTTATTAGCATGACTACTTCAGCCCAGAAGTTTACAATATCATTTCTATCGTATTTTATTTTCATTGCTGTAAATATTGAGTCATTTCAAATCTTTTGCGATTTTTCAAATTGAAGTATGTTTTTTCAAATTATTTTGCTACTGTTAGTAAGCAGATGTTTTAAATACAATCCTTCCTGCTCGTGTTGCATAATACTAGCATATATAGTGACATAATTTTTACTTTAGTGCAGTACTAAGAATGAAGATTCTAAATGTTTATTTTTGTCATATTAGGCTCTTTTATTTAAAAAAAAAAAAAAAAAAAGAGACAGAGAGAGAGAGAGAGAGAGAGAGAAAAGAAACTGCTTTAAAATTTGTGCTATGTATGGAAAAAAGGTTGTTCCTGATAGCGCAGTTTGAAGGTATCATGCATAAAAGTTTAAGCTTCAAAGAAGATGCCTACTCTGGATGACCATCCTCTGTAAACAAGGACCTATTAAAAGCAGTATCACTGAAAATCCACGTCATACAGTTCAAGAACAATCAGACCGAATAAATATTAAAAAAAGTGCATAATAAGTTTAAGAATTTGCATGTAATTTGTATTTTAAGATTTTGTATGTAAGTTGCTATTATGCGAAAGTTTCCCATATTTTAGCAAAACTTATATGTGCTTGCTTAACTTTCAGCATGTGATTCTTTACTATAACAAATTAAGTGGCTCAACACTAGGGATGGGAATTGGATACTGTAATGTTAACAGAAAAAAATCATGGAGTAAGCCAAAAGAATCTCCTTTAGAAAAAAGAACCTCCTTATGTAAACAAATGGCTCCTTTAGTAGCACAACGAAAGAGAGAGAGCATCCCAAAAAAGTAATATTTCGGTTTTGGTGGACTACAAAAAAATTGTATACTACGAATTTTTACCACCAAATCAGATAATAAATACTGTCCCAAATGGCAGTTTTGAAAGCAGAAATCAAAGCAATTTTCAAGATGTGGTCTTCCATCAAGTCACTACTTAATCGCACATTTTGATGAAAGTCAAATAAAGACTTACTGACTATGGCTAATATGTTTTGTGAAATTGACCATTTTCAGTATATCTTGCTCTCTCAGAATTTCAAGCTATTCAGAATTCTCTGAATGGCCTAGAGTTCATTTCTTAGGAGACTGTCAAACAGAACATTGTTTCGGGGTTCGAATCCCGGCGAACGGACCGGCTGCATGGGCGTTTTCGTGGTTTCCCCATGTGTAACGTGGATACGAACCAGTTTCCCTTAAAAAGACCTCCACGGGGCATCCCCTCCCTTTCCGTGTAGTGCCTAAGGGCGGAGCACGTAATAAGCAAAAACAGAACATCGTTAACTTCTTTACGAATAAACTTGATGACTTTAAAAAATTATCTGATGTGGACACCATGACCTCCATGTATAACCTATTAAATTATGCACTTTTTTTTTTTTTTTTCCCCCTGCTGCATTTCATTTAATACTTAAAAAATACATAAAAACTCAAATCATCTTCATTAAAAATCGTAAAACACAGAAAAACCTAAAACACCAAATAGGGTTAAAACTCAATTAAAAAAAATTCACAGTTAAAATTAGGCAGAAAGACAGATTTTCTTTCGGTGCAAAAAAAACTTTGGGCCCTACTCAGCAAAAAGACACTGAAGTTGGTGCAGATGGCTGACATAATTCATTCTGATACTAAGTTTCAAATGTAAACAAATGGCGGCGCTGTTATGCTTAGTGGAACTTAAACACTTTTTAAATTGTTGATAATTCTACAACTATTACATGCAGATTAAATAAAGGCATAAGAACAATATAATTAAAAAAAAGGCTAAATTTTCCAACAAATAAGAATAAAAAAACACTTACCTCACCCAGCCAAGTAACAAAGTGGGTATATATCTATATATATAATATGCTTTTTGGTGTGGTTGATTACAACCAAAAAAGAAGGTGCACATCTACTTGTTACAGCAGCTCGATATACAAAATTTCAACGTTCTGAGGCTACTCGTTCTTGAGTTATGCGATGTACATATGTATGTACAACTATCACACACACACAAAAAAACTCTTCTGAACCTGTTTCACAATCTGTTTTGGGGGAAAGAGTCCTTTGTTCTATTCGTACATACAGATGTAATGCAAAAACATCATTCAAATGGATATTTTCGTTAAAATACCATAACCGAAATTTTTTGCTATTACAATACTTCCTTTATTTCATACAGGGAAGTAAAAATGGGAGAATTTTGAAATTGCTCAAGAGATGGCAAAAAAAAGTCAAAAGAATACAATTGTGTTTTTTTTTTTTTTTTTTTTTTTTTGATTCAATGGTAGCTTTTTATGTTCCTGTACTGCTTTATTTGTATTTATAATCAAAAAAACATAAAACTTTTCAAATAACCCATAATGCAGATACACAAAAATTTCAAACTTTATTCATTCTAGAAACAGCAGGCATGATGCTATGGTTTTTGAAATATAAAAATTTTATATAAAAAATGCATATACATGAGCTTCTACCGAACTGAATTAAGGTAAATTCATAGAACAGCGAAAATTAAAATTGTGAGAAACCCTGAGATCATTAAGTTTCAAAATATAGTAAATACACCATGTGTCTTAAAATGAAGGCTTCGAAAAGTTCAGATGAAATACCCCCTTTGCAAATATGGCAGTCATTTGGAATCCAAAATCATATAAATGTGGAGGTTTATGATAATTTTAGAAAATGTGATTTTCCTAATGTAAGGATGGATGTTGAAAGATTCTTAGAAATGGTATCAATGTAAAATTTAAACTGAGACACAATTTAAAAAAAATACAAAAACTGCAAAGTCCTCCTTCCTTTTCTTTTCTTGTAATAAATATATATAAGGATAGCTTAATTCAAGAACACAAGATTTTATAGAAAATGACATACTTAGCTTCCAAAATAAAGCATGTTTAAGTCAAAGTAATGATCAGCTGGGGGGAGTATTATAAGAGAAAAAGCTGTCAGTATGCAGCTTAGCAAGTTGCAAAAAATGTCCTTCCCAAATATAACAATTAAATAACTGCATTATAAAATCAGCTCATTTCAGAAGTTTCATAGTGGTAAATATGCAGGAATATGCTAATCACTATCAACATTTAGACGCATCATAAAATACACATCAAGTTCAAAGATGTTAATACATCTTTTATTACATGCAAACTTAAGCATGATTTTTATATGTGAATATCCTTCTTTATATTTTCATAACTTTTACATGAATAACTGTTGTACACAACTTAAAATATTTTATATTTTTGTTTATAATGTTTCAATAACAGGTCTCTTCATATCACTGACACATTACAGAAAATTACAAAATAGGTTCAAAAGCACAATTTATTAATTAAATATATATCCTATGAAATAAAACAAGCATTAAAAAAATAGGGCTTCAATTCAATTTCATTTAATTTTTTTATAAATTGTTACCTTCTTTGGCTAACAAAGATAATCAAAAAAAGGGATTTTTACTTTTACAACAAAAGATGAAAAGCAAAGTATTGTTCAGCATTTGTTTTGTGCAATGATTCCTGAGAGAGACAACTACCTAAAATATGGCATAAGGTTTCAGACAGCTTTGCAAGATAGTTGAGTGCCTATGAACTGTTCAAAAGGTTTAGAGTAAAAAAAAAAAATAAGTTAGTCTTAGCAATCAAGTATACTATCTTACTTATAACTTGCTCATCAGCCAAAGCATTACAAATTCGATTGTTAACATTGGGCTAGACAAGTATCGACAATGTAAATATAAATGACAAAAAGATAGATGATTTTCATTCTTTATTGTCTGCTAAGTCTTTTATGTCCCATTACTGCATCTATGCACCAGTTTCAGAGTGCTCTTATTAATTATATCATGCATATGTTGTTTGTATTTACATAATCTATGTATTCATTTTATCTTTACTTCTGTAACTTTTATTTTAGATTTAGAAAGATGTTTTGCATGATTGGATAGGTTTTTTGGGGAATTTGGGAACGCTCTTTTTTATATAAATTATGGACAGCTGTTTCTTTATTTTACATTATTTCAGCTTATGAAAGGATATTCTGACAGCTATACTGAGAGAAACTGAACATACAAAAAGCAACCTTTATAAAAAGTGTCACTTACCTACAAATGTTAACTTATCACTGACTAACATGCATGATCCCATATCTTTCAAAATTTCAAAGCCTTCAATATTTCTTCTTTCCACATACTCTCTTAGCCACCTAATTTACAAAAATGGTTCATAAAAGCAAATTTTATGTATGCTTCAAAATTTATTACATTACAGCACGGCTGGTAAAAAGTAATTACCAGTACCTTACTTAATTTAATAACCTTCAGTTATTAAATAATACAGAGTAAAAAAACATAAAGAATCAAATTGTGCACTATGATAAAAAAAAGTAATACTATTATTCAAAAGCATATAATTGAAGCTTCTTGTCATAATCACAACTCTAGAAACTCAGAAGTTAGATTTGGAAAATTGGTAAAGATGTTATAATAATAAATTACAAATGATGTTTCAATAATTGTTCAACTCAATAATCATGATTCGTCATTTAGTATTTTATCTAATGAATTAATAATTCAATTGTGTCCTCGTTTAATCATGTTCTTTAACAACTACCTTGCAGGGTTTGCACATATAATTTTCATTTTTATTGAGAATCTTTTAATCACTTTAAATGAATGATGATTCCTAATATAATGCTTATTGAGTGGAAAAATTCATGGGGCTGTTGGGGGGAGATTAAGTATTGAAAATTAACAGCATTCTTGTAGCCAGGGATTTACACAAACAATTTCACAAAACATTTAAAGGAGGAAATATAATAGAAATTAAACAACAACATAAGTAACAATACTATCAATCAACCTAAGTTGAGAATACTAAATATAGTAGAAAGCGTATGGATCTGCTATAAAATATAGTCCTAGCATTTTGAAAAGTCATGTTGTAAAATTACTCTATGTCATATGAAATGTAAATACTGTTGAGCAAACAGAACAAAATGAAACAAATGCACAAAGCAACAGATTACGTTGCAACTAACTTTTCATTTAAAAATTCGCTAATATCATGCCAATCCTTTGATGATCAATAGGAAGAACTTTTCAGAGCATTATTGACCCTTTTTTTTTTTAAGCATTACTGGCAAGACTACAAATTCCAGTAACCACGACCTCACCCAATTCTCACTGTGAAAACCAATTAACTGTTTATTCATTTAACAACTGGAAGGAGAAGAAAGCAGTTATTAATGGCAATTTATCAAACTATGAGAACATTTTCCTAATAAATTGGATAATGAAATTATTATTTCTGATTTGATTGGCATTTCTGTGACAAGTATAAATTGCATGAAATTTTAACTGAAAGAAAATGGTGGATTTTCAACTCCCAACCTTTTAAAGTCAGTAGTTGCAAATCCGAATCAAACGACACAATTTAGCTAACTTTAGGAACAATATAAAAATGTTCAATTTCTTTTCTAAGAATGAAATTCCTACTCAACAAGAGGTTATAAATGATGAAGCTGATTTATAAAATATGGCCATTTTAACAGTAGGATGATTTAGGATTTGCATATAAAAAACAAAAATTATAGTCAATTTTGATTGAATGCGATGATACTCAGAGCTAGATGCACAGAAATCTAGGAAATATAAAAAATATTAACACTAGGTAGGACAATTTACCATACCAATAAAACCTGGGTAAATTTTAGCCATCCTAAAGCTCAAATTTGACAGGATGCAACAGTAATAAAAAAAAAAGTTAAAACAGCCTTTTCTGTGGCCTTTTAATGGCTTTACTCTCTCAGGAAAATGTTCATGCTGGTAACAAAGACAAATTTATTCCTGAAGCATGCTACGTATTTGAAGCTTTTTAAAAAAAAAAAAAAGATTATCACGAGGAAATGAACGCAAAATATTATGAGAAATGATTTGTAAAAAAGTTACTGCCTAACTTACAACCTAAACAGTGTTACTGTGTTGGATAATGTGTCTTACCATAGCATTTTGCCTGAAAACATTCCTTCTTCAAGTATAAGGAAAGCAGATATTTAGCTTGGATGACAGGAAAAAATATTCCTAGAGAAGCTGATATGTTGAAAGCAGAATCAATAGTCCACATTTCTAAGATTCAAAAACAATTTGAATTGCAGTACCAGTGCTGTAGCTGCAGAAGTTGGATGTAGTGTGAAAGGAAATGTAGCATTAAAAATAGAACTTTTGAAAAGGATGAAGTTCATAAAATGACTTAGAAAGGGACTGATTTCAACACTCCTATGAAATGGACTAAATACATGAGACATGTAACAAAAGAGATGAACAAAATGTGGAAATCAGATTGTCTGTTGGAGAACACTGTTGAGTGTGTGAAGTTTAACACTGATTTGTCGGATAGTTAAGATTCTTCAAACAATAATTTTAGCGGGATTGAATACCTTCATTTAAAAAAAAAAAAGCCTCTTTCTTCAGAAACACAAATTAAAAATATAAAGGCCCTTTTGAAGGCCAAAAACCAAGAAAAAAGCATAACTGTAAATAATTTTAAACAATGTAACAACTACAAGCTAACATCTCTTAAAAAATCCAACATCAAAGTGTCAACCAAATGCTGAGTGGTTAAGCCCACTGAATCCTAGTAGTTCAACCTGGGTTCAAATCTAAGCAAAACAGCTAGCTTCATAGTTGACTTTCACAGTTCTGATGTGTGATATGAATACAAGCCAGTTTCCTTAGAAAGTCCTCCACGAATACATACCACCCTTCAGTAAGATAACCCTCATGTGCTTTACCTTATTTACAAATCATCTAGTCTAACCAATATGCATGTATTAAATTAACTATGATCTAGGTCAGCGTTAAATTTAATTTGGTCTAGAGCTGCGATGGGTCGCGACCTGCAGCAGGAAAGTCGCCAAAAATGTAACAGTTTTGATATTTCTTTAACTTATTATAATAATTTTATAATTACCAAATATTTTTATGCAGTATATCTAAAAACAGATAAAGAAAAGACAATACAGACAAAGAAAAAAGGAAAACGCATTCTTTTTATAACAGAAACGTTCATTTTTACTTCCTTTGCACCTGACGCAATTTGGTTTTTAAATGTTATCAAATTTGTATATGTTAAATTTAGATCCAGAAAATTTTCATATAAATTAAGAAAATTAATAATTGCAGCTCCATTGCATAAAAAAGCTTGTTAATTAAATATGCTGGGTTCGGAAAGAAGTTGACAATTGTGCAGCAAATTGCAGGAACCAAATATCTGTGGGCAGTTTGGTGCACAAGAATATCTTGAAAGGATGTTCTAGCTTTGTGCATTTTCTCAGCTTTTATTCTTGTGAGGCATATTATGTAATTAAATAAAAATCACATTACAAATTTTTAATTGAAATTTATATTTCTAAACTAATTTAATTCTGGAAATATATTCAATACTCTTTATTTTAGATCAGGGATGGGCAAACCACCGCCCACCGGAAGGTTCTATCTGGCCCGTGGATAGAATTTTAATTTGCCGGTCCGAGGCAAATTAAAAGAAATATGTAATTATATATTATTATTTAAATATTATTTTTTCTTCCTTTTTTTTTAAAGGGCTGATGATCTTTTTACTTTCTCTATTTTTATTCTAAAAACATAAATTGATGGAAATAGCAAACACAGACAGCTTTCAATTGGTAAAGTGTTAAAGGTGGAAGTTTTTTATTAGTTATAGCTGTAGATTTGCGCCAACAAACATTATCTCTTTCTCGGGAAGCAGACATATGAGAATCCAACATAGGTGAATTAGAGCTCTTAGAAAAAACTTAATTTTAACTATCTTAACTTAAAACTTAATCTGTTTGCTGGGCAGCTAGCTAAGAACGACTTGTCTCATTTCCCGAGGTTATATTCAATACCCTCAATAACTGAAGAGAAGCTTAAGATTTATGAAGATGGCTTGAAAAAACTGCATTTTTAGTTCGAGCGAAGATTTTAAGATTTCAATGCCATTGAAACAGAATTTGATAATTTTGCCATGCCTTTCAACGTAAATTGTGAAGCGGTGAGGTCAGATTTGCAGCTTGAATTAATTGAGTTGCAATCTTAACAATCAATTTTTTCTAAATATGCCAAAGTTAAGAGTTTTATAAATTATTATCGAAAATAAGTATTCCAAATTTAATATCTCATGCTTAGAAAATCAGTGCTATGTTTGTTTCATCTTATATATGTGAACAAGTGTCTTCAACTATGAACCTTAGAAAGAATTATTTCAGTAGCAGACTGAAAGATGAGCATTTAGCCTTGTTCCTTAGAATCAGTACATCTCACTTCGAACCTCAATATAAGGTACTTTTAAGAATGAAATCGCAATTTTATTCATCTCATTAACATATTTAAATTTATTCTTGTGAGGCATATATTGCATAAACTTGTATATTGTTTTTAAAATTTTAGAAAAATTTATCTTAGCCCGCCAGTTCACTCTGCTGTTCAATATTACATATGTTTATATTCAGTCAGCTGAACAGGAAATATAACATCATTCACTCTAAGCATACTGTATTTTGAATTGAAAAACTTTACTCTTTGTGTAAAAATACATAATTAAAAACCTTGCGTTAAAAAATTTTTGCTTTATTGTATCTTATTTTTGAATGTGAAATTATTTTTATTACTTATAGTCTTAATTTTGGAAATAACTACTTGATCAAAAATCATTTCTGCTTTTTTTCTAAATATGTTGTGAAACCCATAATATTCATAACAGATTTAGAAATATTTAAAAACTCATTCTATAATTTGTATACTAACAATTACATATTTTTCCTCTGAATGACATTTAATTTGCAGTACATTATCATGTGCATGAAATATTTCATCTTCCAATGTTTGTCAAAATGATTTTATTATTAATAAGTTAGACAAAGTAAATGGAAAAAAATTATGTAACAAGATAAAATATTTTTATTACCTGTTTGCCAATTCATCTGCAAAGTGAACATCCTAAAAAAATATAAATAAATCTTTCACAAAAGTTATAGATTATTCAATTTAACTGAAACATACACCCACAGATTCAGAAAAAGATTTAACAGAACACTCAACTTTCAGAGGTTTCAAATTTAAAAAAAAAGAAAGAAAGAAAGAAAACAGGCATGTAGTGCATATGTCTCAAATAGTACAGAGATATAGAATCTGACATATAAATTCTCCAAAAGGCAATTGTTTTTAATACCTGATTTACCTACATGATATTTTCAAAAGTTAATTAAGATCTTTTTCTTTAATATTTTATGGATATTTCTTCCTAGTGATTGAACTAACCATTCCAAGACTTTGATCTTCATCATCAAATATATTAGAAAATCTTCCAAATGAAGTTTATTCTAAAAGTTAGCTTCTGGCAATTTTTCTAGTACTTGCTTACTTAGCACAATCATTTAAAATTTTCTTTTCTTTGATTTGGCTACTATTTATCTCACTGCACAAGCATCGCGTAATTTTCAATGATCAAGTAATTATCAATGTGATATTACTTAAAATATATTTTTTTTTAATTTACTTCTAAACTGTGTTCTCAGTGTGAAAAAAATCTTAAAAATTTAATTCTCTAGTGCATCCTAATCCTAAAGAAGTTTTCTTTCCACTTTATAATAGTCACCCATATGAAAATGTCACTTGCATATACTATATAATCATTAATGGAATAGTCAGCAAGATCTAACATATTTCCAATCCTATAATGTTTTAGCATAATCTGAGATGATTCTTGATTCATTTATAAAATAATTCAATATAGATAACTAGTAAGCCTTTCACAATATGCTTTATAATATTCCAACAATAAATTCTAACTGATATGCCACCCAGTCAGTAGAGTGGTTAACGACCCTGACTGCAGCAGCAATGGGCCCAGGTTCAAATTCTGGAAAAGACATGGTTGTAACTGCCCGTCCTTTCATAGGAGGCAACGGTGGCCACCTATTAGGTGCTTCCATGATGAAATGGTCACCAATCCTGCCCTTATAGTGGTCCAATGCTAATTAATGGTTATTAAATAAAGCACCCGGCCATTAGATATATATATATATATATATATATATATATATAAATACTTCACACATGAATGGTTACAAGCTTATTTTTACATCTCAGAATGGCAACACGCCCACATGACAACCAGGAAAAGAGATACAATCCAAGGAAATTATTTGTCTCCAGCCAATACTGTAATTTCTCAAATTGTTGAATTTTTTTCTGAAAGCATCTCATATAACTCTAAATTTATAACCTATATGTCGAAATGCTATCGTAAATTACATACATGAAAAAGATGCAGTTGAGGCAATAAAGAATGCTAAAATATCTGTGGGAAAAATTACTGTTTTATATTTAGCTGCTTCACGCCCAAAGAAAGGCACGAAAAGGACCTGGAAGCATAAATGAAGAAGATTTTACAAGGAACACCAACAACAGATTCTTCATGAAAAAAACGTGTTACGTATCAAAGCTTAACAGAATACACCCCGTTTACAAAGAGAAAATATACAACAGTATAAGAAATGTTCCAAACCTGCCCGTAAATACAAGCTCGAAGACCAAATAGCAATACGGCACACCCGGTTTGGACCTGGACTGAAACTTCGTCCCAAATTCTTCGGTCCTTGTGTGATAACAAAAGTTCATCCATCTGATTGTTACGAAGTACGAAAGGTAGGATGGCATGAAGGCCCCACCATAATGTCAACCTCTGCTGATAAAATGATACGGTGGTGCACAAACTGAACCCTCACCACAAAGACATTGATTTTTTTTTTCACTTTTTCTGCTTGTTTCCCCCTACCCAACACACTGCATAATTTAATTTTTATTGCACTTCTTGATTCTGACATGTCCATTTTGTTGAAATATATTTTACCACTTTTAAGTCCAATTCAATTATATTAGAATTATTATTCAAATTATAATGATATAATATTTTATACTGTGAATATTTAATAATATTAAAATATTTCATTGGGTAATTGTACAAGCATATTTTCTTGCACTTAATTTTAAAAAAATATATCTTTGAAGGTTAATATATATTTAAACAGTTTATAAACTTCTAATATAAAAATCTGATGTGTACACCACATGACTTCCTTGTACAGAATATTAAATTATACGCTTTTTTTTTTTTTTTTTTTTTTTTTTTTTTTTTTTTTTTTCCCCATTTCATTTAACTTATTAGATTGAATTAAACCTACTTTCGCCGACAGCGCATAAACCACAATAAAATAAATGCATTCTTTAAAATTCACTTTGTTTACCATAGCGACACTCTGGCACTAGGTTTACTTAACAGTATTATATTTCGTTCATATTATAACTCAGAATGCACAAAATTTATATCATTTAAAGAATTATCTAATCGTTGCCACATGTTCTATTCAAATACTATAACAAAGCTAGAATGATGTATAAAAGAAATTAAGCAATCAAAACGAAAAAGAAACAGTTTTTCACAGATGATTGAGTATTTCTCATTCAATTAATTCAGTTCTCACTTTGTAAGAAGGCAGAAATACATAAAAAGTCAAAATATCTGTATTAAAAATTACGAAGTAAATCTTAAATACTTATTTCCTCGAAAAAATTCCAGAAAGGATTAAGCATGATTTAATTCGCAATAATAAATGAAGGCGTTATTTTTGTGTTGCGAAGCTTAGCGTCTCTAGATTGGCAACAAATTTACAATTCTGCTGTTTCAAATGTAAACAAATATGTCCGCCATGTTATTTAAAACTTAACAACATAATCAATCATTTTTAAAGCAAAAAATGTACAATTTACAAACATATAAGAATAAAGAAACTGAGATCACTGAGCCAGGTAACAGAGTGGATATATTTATAAATATATTTATATACATTTGGCGCGGCCGATTAAAACCAAAATACGAGGTGCACATCTACATGTCATAGTAGTCTTATATACAAAATTTCAATGTTCTGAGGCTACTCGTTTTTGAGTTATGTGAGGTACGTACGTACATACGTTCGTACAGACACCACGAAAAATTCTCTTCAGAATTCATTTTAAAGCATTTTTTTAGTATTTTTGGAGGAAAAGAGTCTTTTATTCTGTCCTTACGTATAGATATTACGCAAAAATATCGTTAAATTGCATTCGAAAGTGGTCAGAGTGGATATTTTCGTTGAAATATGCTGCCTGAAGCTTTCTGCGATTACAATACTTCCTTTTTACTTCATACAAGGAAGTAAAAATACTGATCTAATACAATATACATTATATGGACAAGGCAACAGACTAGTTTGCTGGATTCTGCTATGACATAGCATATTTTCTTGTCACATCTTAAGTTTGTTGAGTCATTTTAGATTGTATATAAAATAAATCAGACTAAAAATGCTAAAACTTGATAGAAGTGAGGGAATGACTACGAATAATTACATTTGTTATTTATATAGCAGAGGGTCTGGAGAATATTTAAACATACCTGATTCACAATTTTTAACACAGTATACTAACAAAAGTAATAAGAATAAAAACTGTAGAATCTAATTAATGCATTATGCTCAAACAGTATTAGGTGAATAGCATGACAAGCAACTTCTGTGTGCATCAGGTAGTAAGATCTACATTTATAAGTAATAATACTGACACCCTTAAATACAGCAACTGAAAATTTTATTTCACAGGTTTCTAAGGTCATGCAGCTGATATAAGACTCTCATTCGTCATCAGAATTTTGTTTCTCAATTAGTATGGTGCACAGAGTACATCTAATATACAGTATGAAAAAAACAGGTTGTAGATACAATGTGCACCAATCTAATGGCTAGGTGTGGGTATGGCAACAGTTGAGAGAACAATACATATGTTCATTCAATTCATAAAGTAATTTTTTTCTTCTGAAAATAGCTTTTCTATTTGTGACGTAGTTTCATGTAGCATGAGCACAGTTCACCGATTGGACACAATTATGAAATGGAGCGGTGGATTAACAAAAAAAAAAATGTATTTTTAAATTCTTGATAAATGTGTCCTATCAATTCTATGAACAAGAAATGAGATCAACCAATGCCAACATTACAATGTATATAGCAGGGTTGCCACTCAAACAGGAATCCACGTAATCCAGTCTATCCACGTAATGCACATTGGCTATGCTAAGAGGTAAATTAATTATGGTACCATTTGAAAACACAAAAATTTGCCAATTACATATGACTTTAATATATAATCCCCCAAAGCATTACTATTATAACTATAATAGGAGTTTTCTTCTCCACTGAAGATTAAGATTAGAATCTGCCCAATCTGGATTTAAAAATGTCTTTTTTTGCAGATATTTTGCAGCTAAATGAAAGAAAAATCTATTTAATGATATTTTTTAATAAATTCAGGTATTTTATATTTATTTAGTAGCATGCATAAGCAAACAATATGTGCATTAAATTTCGTGATGGTATGTCATTATACTGCTAGAATTAATTTTAGGATTATGTAGAAAAAATTTCCTGAAATTTGAAAGTATTATTTACTAAAAAATAATAAATAAATTTAGAGAGAAGAAGCAACATTAAATGGCATAAATAACATTAAAATAAAGATAATTATTTAAAAATTGAATTAGAATAATCAACGATATTTTGGTGAATAAAGTTACATTAAATGGTTAGCCTAGGTGACTGATTACTATTTTTTATTTTTACTGCAAAATGACAAATAAGGCATTTATTAAAAAAAGAGGGGTTAAAAAGATTTTGCGGTAAAATCCTAGTATACGCTACGGCCTTGGCACGATTTTGAAAATTGTCGCCAACACCAAAATGACCCGTTTACTGCTCATCATAATATCCCCAAATGCACGCATGGGAGTCTCTCAATACTCAAGGTTACTAGAATCCAAAAGTTACTGGAAACTTGCTTTGCCTTTCTCTCAAGACAATCTGATTGGAGCAGCAAAAATTAGCTCTATGCCAGATGGCTGAATGATGCTCACGCGACACATAATTCACCAAGAAAGTGATCGCTTCCAACGTCGGCGCAAAACTCGCTTTTTGGGGGGGAATAGCCGTATGAAATTCCCTGACTTTTCCAGATTTTTACTAAAATATTTAAATTCCCTGACTTTTCTCTGAATTTTTTGGTCAATTTTCGAATTCCCTGACTTTTTACGTTTTTCCAGGTAGCGTGGCAACCCTAATGTAGGCACTAAATGGCAAATTTTGAGTGCCGTCTTGGAAAAGTGAAAGCTTTCTCTCTCTGCTTTCCAAAATCTTATCAAAAGCAAGCAGAGAAGCTCAAGGGTATTTATTACAGCCAAAGGTTGGCTAACAGTATATCAGCATTATCTCAATTAACAGCATTTTTTGCTTATACTGTGGATGTTCTGGTGGCTGCCCAGTCAGTATAGTGATACTAACTGCTTTACCAATAGGTAAGTATATAATGTCTGTGTGGCAAAGAGTCACTAAAAATACATAGTGAGGCAAAAGGTCTCTCGAGAGGTTAGTTTTAGGGCAAGAGGGGTGCGAAAGACCTTCAGACCGCTATAGGGTATTCTCTCTCAGAAATGAGGCAAAACTAAGTAGTCAGTGCAGCAGGTCTATACCTGTACAACCAGTGGTAAAATTCTCATATCCTGCCCGCTTCTACCCATACCTGTGGACGCCTGGTGGCCTTATCCATATATGTAGTTATGCAGCTATAAACTTAAGAAAACAGAAAATAATTATGAAATAAACTCACTTTTCACTCACTTTGTCACCTACAGATCAATGTGAATGAAAGTGCTCAATAAGGTATGTTTGCCTGGGCATTTAAAATCAATGTTTTTTTTTTTTTTTTTTTTTCCCCTCCCCAGCTACTCTTGTAATTTGGTATAATTTAATTCAAAATAATTTTCTTCAACAAACCTTTGAGTGTGCAACCCATGTTAACGCAGTTTCAAGCTTCCCATTTGCTATAGCTTTTGATGTCATCACATTGGCAATAGTTTTCACTGCATTAAAAAAATTATAAAAAAATTATTGAAGACATCACATTTACTTTTCACATCAAAATAAATTTCAATATTATATCTATCAGATTTAAAGCTAAAAGATTATATTATGGCTTTACTACATTAAAAAATTGCTGAATACATCCAAACAACAATCATTCACATTTTTCATCAAAACTTACAAAATTCAAAATTATACAAGTTAGACTTTAAAGTTTTAAAAAATATATACAATGGAACCTTGGATCATGAATGCCTCTCATTCGGATCAAACAATCATCTCAACAAAAAACATGTTGGATGATAAATATGTTATGAACACTCAAATCAGCAACAAATGATTTTTCAAAGATTTTCAGGTAAACTCTCACACTGAATTAACACTCAGGGAATTAACTCTAAAAAACATTCTTTTGTATTTTTCAATTATTTTACTCTCAGGAATAAAGCCTGTCAACAAGTGAATTATGGGATTATGAATTTGGCTTGGGGGAAATTATGACCAGATAGTGGCTACAGGCACAGATTTTTAGGGCCACGATACTACATCCCCCATTTAATCTATTTTATATCTACAACATTGTATCTCTATGGAAAACATTGTGTTTGGAGGTCAACGATGAAGACATGAAGAAATGACTAGAAAAACATAAAAATAAATTCAACTAGAAAAAACAAACACCTTCAAAAGCCACAACAAAAAGCAGTTGAATAGGAAGTGTCATCAGAAGATAAACCTAGTTCTTTGACCCACAAAATTTGTGCAAAAATGGAGTGCAGAGCAAAGCTTCATGTAATGACACCATTCTAAAATTTGTGCAAAATGGGATAAGATGCAAAGTTTCAGGTCATATTACCATAAGAAAGCTACAACTTTAATGATAATGCCATGTTTCTTTCTAAAAACATTTTAAAAATAGAAGACACAGATAAATTTTGAGAAAAATGGAGGCCAAACGAATTTCAAGCGCAGTCAATTGGTGCTAAAAGACACAGAAAAAAGAAGTTCACACAGAAAGAAGATTACCTGATGTTTTTATGAAAGGGAACTTGTTGTCAAAATAATGTTGCTTCCTATTCTCCTTCTCATCACTTTGCATTTGTGCCATCTATTCTCCTTTACAGGGATGTGATAGAATCTATCTGTTTCATTCAGTTTTTTGGGGGGGGGTTGGATTTAATGATTTGCATTGTGTCGTGAACTTGTTTGCAGAGTCCTGTCGTAAACTTTTTTTAAATAACATTTATAAATTTTATACATTTTTTAAATAAGCGATTATCTGTGATCTAGGAATATATTAATCTACTTTACATTAATGCCTATGCAGAAAACCGGTTTGGTTTTTGAACATTCCAGGGAATGAACGGCCTTTAGAAACAAACTGAATTTGTGAACCAAAGTTTCATTATCCTAGATTATGTCAAAAATAAGTTATTCGTTGAATATAAAATAAGTTTAATGGCACACAGGTGCCCTCCGTTTTGGAAAGTTCACTCTGCCATTTAACTTTCATGGAAGACTTAGATTAGTATCTTTAATGAAATACAAAGAATTTTACTTGCATGAAGGGGAAGAAAATAAAAATGCCACTAGGAATTTGTTTTCTTTAATGGTGGAAGAAAATATAATAATTTAATTTAGCTTTCAGGCCACATCAATTGCCTGCAAAGAACTACACAGGGGAAATAAAGTCAGTTTAAAGAATGAATTATACTATTATTATTATTTCAAGCCTTTTACATCAGCAAGAGCAGATGACAAATCTAAATTTTTCAGAATGCAGCAGATAGGCAGAAAAATTGCAAAGACAACTTGATGTGAATAAATGGTTACCTTCTTTCCCTCTCTAATAACTCTTTCAAAACTTAACATCCAAAAATTCAGTTTCTCAGCAAGACCATCACCACCACTTTTACACTTTCTACTGTGCTTGTTCCTTCAAAATTTTGGAAGGTAAAACATTATTATATATTCTAGTTATATTTGTTAGATATTTATGATACCATTTTTTATTTAATGTTATTTTAGATTTCAGCAATCATTTGATAAGATTAAACAGGCTTCTTTTACAGCATGAGGATATCTAAAATACTTTTCCACCCATCTAAATTTATGGTAAATGCATTTTTCATTTTTGTGAAAAGCTTCATGAGAACATTCTACTTTTGAAAAGTGAAAAAACAGTACTGTAGTATAAAGTGTATAATCATGAAAATGTGACATAGGTTTTAAAATTTGAAATGAGGGACAAATAGCTTATTCCTGATATTTAGATTAATTATATGCAAATCAAAAAAGAAAATTAAAAGTCTTTTTGTAGCCAACTAGATATGGTGAGAAAATTCAGATAAATAATTTATTATCAAAACATACCTTTCACAGATGCTTTTACAGAAAACCTTCAGAAAATATTGTTTGCATTTATTTTATAAATAGAGAAAACTATGGAAATATTCAGGCAAGCAAGCTGCTTCAGCTTATTTGCTTTACATCAGTTGGGTTTGAAAGGTTTCACAGAAATGGTATACTTTCACACAATGGAGAAAATAGCACAAAGTTCAAAATCATGTGATCAGTATCCAAAATAATTTAACATTAATTGACCACCAGCAAAAAAAAAAAGGAAAAAATTTTTAAAGATTCCCCCCGCCCTAATAAATCTAGAAATTTTCTCCTGAATAATGAAATTCTCTCATATCATTTGCTGAATAAGGAATCATTCCATGGTCAAATAACTATACACCGACCAGCCACGACCATACTTTTGACCCTGGAGTGGCTGTAAAGGGTAACAGTTTTCTATCCAACCGAAACAATACAGGAAGCCCTAAGACATAAGACCTAAGAGTGGGATGTTGCTCATATTGATTTTCTTGTTGGCATAGCAGCAGGAAAGTAAGATATAATTCCAAGATATTTTTTAATACAGTAAAATGTGCTCTTCCTTATGTTTTTAATTTGACCCAGCTTATCAGTTTTTTACATGCTATTGTTATTACAACTATCTTATCATAATTAAATTTTGAATTTTTGCCTGCAAATAGAGTTTTGAATTCCGGAGCTGCAAAGTGAAAGCATGTTTTGATGTTAATTGAGAAAAAAGTGGAATTACTGTAAAATATTATATAAAGGCATATCCATCTCAAAAGTTTGCACAATGTATAGCACTGAAAAATTAACATACAACATTTTTTCTAAAGTAACTTTCTGTAGATATTAATGCCCCATTCACAATAAATAACAGGAAAATCATTTGTTATACTAAAAATGATGACCATGACAAAGTAATAAGTGAAGGCTGAGACAGCAGTGCAGCAAGGACATGAGATTGACATGTATAATGTTAATGGCCAAGCCAAAATATTTCATAAGGAAATGAGCGCATATAAAAAGTTTAAAACTCAGTGTTTATCCAACAGGTTGGTTAACAAAATTTAAAAACTACCATGGTGCAAGGTACTTAAAAATTTCAGGCATACAACCTTTCACTAATACTGAAGCACTTGAATATTTACAGATGAATTCATTGAACACATTAATGGTGAAAAGTTATTTCCAGAACAAATTGATAACGTAGACAAAATTTATCTTTTTTGGTCATATGTGCCTCAAAATATTTCAGTCACCTCTGCAGAAAAGGTCCCAGTTGGTATCTACAGTTTAAGAGCAAGACTAAAGATTTTGACACAAGTAAATGCAGCAGAAATGAACAAAAGTCATCGTTTTGTAATTCAAAAGAAAAAAACATATCTCAGCCATTTCCAAAAAGATGTTCCTCATAATCTATCATTAAAATAAAAAAAAACATAATGAATAATTGGCTTGAAAATAGTTTCATATCTGAGGCTAGTATCAATCAGTTTACCGAATAATGGAAAAAATGTCCCGATTCTAGATAGCTGTTTGGCTCACACCTCACAAGTTTTAGTTGGCTCACCCTTCACAAGTCTGAGGCTGGTATCGGAGTGCTGCACACATTGAAATGCAGATACAAAGCAGCCTTTTTTGAATCTATGCTAAATTTTTTAACAATGGCAAGACCAAGTGTTTTTTTTTTTTTTTTTTTTTTTTTTTTTTTTTTTTTTTTTTTTTTTTTAATATTGGGAATACAAAAGTCTCCACCATTTGGAAAAAAAAAAAAAAAAAAAATGGTGACACCAGTAAGTTATGATTTACAATTGTCCATTAAGTTCTTATTACACCAGTAAGTTATGATTACAGTGGTTAAAACTGTCTGATTAAAACGTCATATAAGGTTGGACATTTGCTAACAACATAACCTTCAAATATTAGCGATTTTGTGTCAACATCCTATATTTTTCATGCGAAAATGTTAAGTTTTCAGCCAAATGAGCATCATTTGAGGGATGTTTTTATTTACTTCTTTAATCTGGAGAAATCTGCTGCTGAAGCACAGTGATCGCTTGTATAAGCATATAGTGAGGCTGCCTTAACTGAGAGACATTGTCATGAATGGTTTAAACAGCTTAAGAATGGTGAGTTTGATGTCAAAGACAAAGAACCAAGTGGAAGGATGACAGTGCACGAAGATTCAGAATTGGAGGCATTATTGGATGAAGATTCGTGCCAAACACAAGTAGAACTAGTATTTGTATTAGGAGTAATTAAACAAGCAATTTCATATTGTTTAAAATCATTGGGAATGATTCAAAAGCAAGAAAACTGGGTTCCATAAAGCCAAAAAATGTTGAACGCCAATTTTTTAAAACATGAAATACTGCTTGTCAGGCATAAAGGAAACGGTTTTTTCCATCATATACTCAGTGGAGATGAAAAATGGATCTTTTGCGATGCCCCAAAGAAGAAGAAATCATGGGGACCATCTGGCCATGCTTCAACATCGACAGCTAAGCCAAATACTCATAGAAAAAAAAATCATGTTGTGTATATGGTGGGAGTGACTCAGTGTTATGTAGTAAGAATTGCTCAAACTGAACCACTGGGGCTCTCTACCAAACACAACTGATGACACTGAGCCAAGCACTCAAAGAAAAATGTGCCCACTACTACTCCAGACATGACAAAATTATTCTCCCGCATGCACGTTCTTCTACATGCTGTGACTGACACCAGACAAAACCTACTCAGAAATACTCAAATGAGAAGTTTTCCTTGTCCTGCAGTATTCACCAGACATTACTCCTGAATGTTACTTGTTTCAATTGATGACACATGTTCTGTCCGAGTAGGGCTTCACATCATATGAAGGTACCAAACACTGATTAATTTGTGGATAGCCTCGCACTTTTTCTAATGTGGTATCCGAATGCTGCCAGAAGGATGGAAAAAAGAAGTGGCTAGCAATGGACAATACTTTGAATAAAACATTCTTTCAAATAAATTCAAAATAAATGCCAATTTTTGGTTTTTTAAAAAAAGGGGGCGGAGACTTATTTGTACTCCCAATATTTTAATGTAAAATCTGCTGTCTGGAGCATTCATTAAAAATTCACTGTAGCATGTGTCTGCATATTTTTTAAAATGCCTGGCATAATTTATTGTCAAATACCATATTTCATGGCAATGAATAATAAACACACCACGAATTTGGAGATTTTTGGATATCATTAACAAAAGACAAACTTTTTCAATAGATGGAATTTATGAAGAAATGTACAGAAGCGATAATGTATTATGATATAAAAGGTCTTCTAATGCAAACATGATCCTCAATCTTCAGGCAACTAATGGATAACAAATCTGTAGTATGGTTATTAAATCCAGAAACTATTGCTACTCATAGTGGAGGAGGTGACAAAGGCATTGTTAAGAATGAATAGGTTTCAACTGGCCTTTACAGGCCTTGAAATTAAAAAGGCCTTCACAGGATTTCAAATTACATCTATCTACAAAATTCAAAAAAAGTATTAGCACATGCACCCACATGTACACACAAAAAAAAGGAGGGAAAAAAGAAAAAAAATGTGAAAGCTCTCAGATTTTATATTACATCCAAATGGGCTTCTTCCCTCCCCCAATTTACAGGTACATTTTGAGAACATTTGGGCTACTGCCACATTGTGTTAAAAATATTTAAAAACAGCATATCTTTTGAATTTTTGATAGACAGTCCTGTGTGCTGGAGATAAAAATGTTTTATTCCCTGCGGTATTGTCATTGCTCACTTTGAAATTGTTGAGTTTTTTAATCCAAAATTTGTTACAAAGTTTTCCAAAATACAAATTCCAAATTTAGGCTAACAGGTGCCCATGCTCGTGCACAGGACTATTGTTATTCAAAATTTGATGAGTTTATGTATTGTTGTTTTTTTTCACAATGCAAGAAACATACATTCATGCAGATTCTTCAAAGCTTCTTTAAACAGAATGCATGGTAATACTATTTGGTGGCAACAATTTGAAAAGTGATTCGGAAATTTAAAGCGATTTCATGTAAAATGCCATTTTGAGACTAATAGCCCTTTTAGATTAAAGCCCATTCACAACAAAAAGGAAAACAAAGAAAGAGATGGGGCTTAAATATCTTACACTGAAGTTTAATAAAACAAATCGATGATTTTTAATACCTCTTAAGTTCATAAGTGCTTCATTATTTTATAAATAACTATTTCATAATTTTAATTCTATAACTACCTATAAAGAGAAGATCTAAAACCCAGAATCACTAAAATCAAAATGATTCCAGATATTAGACTTTGAACTATACATATTTTCAATACATAAATCAATTTGCATAAGTCATTAAATAAATTTACTATTAAAATTTCCAAAATATGCATCATCAAAAACGTTAATAAAGTTTTGTAATGTTTATCATACCTAAATTATCCATATTTCTTTTCTTAGCCAAAAAAAGTATTTTTCTAGCTTTAGCTTCTGTTTGCAATGGTATTCTTTCTAAATAAATTTCTTGTAATGCACTGCAAAAAAGCCACAAAAAATACTTTAAATAGATGGGATAAAATATTTAGCCGACATATAATTAATGACACTGGATGTTTTACGAAGTAATTTGCTGCACTGGTTTTAAAAAATATACCTGCCATTTAAAATTCAGCTATACATATAATTAACTATCAGCCTAATTTGTTTTTGAAACTAATACAAAAACAAAGGAGCTGGCTTAAAAAAGTCAATTAAATAATTAAATTAATTTTTGTAATGTATATACAGAAAGATTTTTTCAGATTCCCTTATCGAATACAATGCAAAACACATATATTTTACACACTTATTCTTACGTAAAGTTTCAATTTTGAAAAAAATTTTAAAATCTTACCGAGCATTGATTTGACAGTGATCAAGATAGTCTAGTCCAATCTGCCATAAACTAAAAAAGTACAACGAAGTAAGACACAAAACAAGCTTCCAAGATTTTTAACACAAACAAAAGAATACTGTTAAAAAATATTCTTATTAAGCATAAGAATGAAAAGTCAGAAACAATATTTTAAGACAATATTTTAATTTTAATAACTATAATTCTGCTTAATTCAATACATAATTCGATTGATTGATTCCAACACACCCAAAGCAGAATGTTTTGCATTATTCTGCAAAAACCTTGGACAGCCCAAAAAGTTACATATATAGTATGTATTATGCTTTTTTTAGTATTATGCACAGATATACAAAATTTACTGCAGTTTGGGGTAAGTTCTTTCATGGATAGACCAGAATATAACCTCTCAATTTCTCTTTTTAATATACATATATATATACACACACACACACACACATATATATATATATAAGGAAGGGTAGTTTCATCCTTTATCGTTATATGAAGTTGTTTGTTCAACAATGTATATTGCAAATTTTAGCATATTTTGCTTTGGGGGTCGTCTTGAAGAACTGCATTCTGCATTTATGAGTCTTATTTCACCACAATTAAAAAATAAGTCAATAGTCTAGAGCAGCGATTCTTAAACGGGGTACACAAGAGAAAAATAGGTGGTACGCAAAGAAACAAAGTAATTTTAACTATTCAAAAATTAAAATACTCCAACATCCTGTTTTAAGTTTTTTTTACTAACACTCTTAAATTTATACGATTTGAGCTTGCTTCAAAATCAAAGTAATTTTTAGAAAGCACTAACTCTCTTAATATTAGATTTTAATAAAAGAAAAAGAACAGCACTTCAGGAAAAACTAAGTTTTGTTTTAAAACTCCATAATAAACCAATTTAAAACATACAATGATTAGTCTACCTTTCCTCTTATAAATAATAAAATTTAAAAAAAATATTAATACTTATAAATTTATTTTAACTTACTAACATGCAAAATATTGCAGTACTTTCAAATAACAGAACTATTTCCATCTATGAGCAAAATTCTCAGATTAATACAAAAAAAATCAATTACCTACTATGTGACATTAGTGTATCAGCATAATTCTTAATGAGGAATTCTCTGTAATTCTGTGATGAACTGAAAAAGAAATTAAAGCTATGGATACATAAAATTATTATAAACCTCTATAATGTAATCACGGCTCAAATACATTCTAATATTTATCATTATAGACTTCTATAATGTAATTACTGCTCAAATACAGTCTGAAAGCTATATTAACTATAGCTCATCCTATCCTTTAGGTACCTCTCTCTTAGTTTTCCCCCTTAAACACATTATAATTCTACTCTCTCACTCAAATCCACTCCAGATTCTACACTCAAAATTCCCATAATTTAGCAAAAAATCCTTGAAAGATATTTCGTGCAATTATAATTGTATTTAAGCTGACATAAATAAAAATATCTCAAAAAGGACACACAATTTTAGTTTTTCTACATACACTAAATAATTAAAAAGTTATAAAATAATACTGCAAACGAAAGTTAACAAAAAAAACTCTTAATGACAAAAACAAATCAAGTTTGTGTGTAGGGTGCAATCAATGAAAAAAAACTAGTAAATGTCTACTGAACAAATATAGAAGAAACAATAATGGCAGATCTTGGTTTTATTGGTAAAAGAAAAACACCATGAAGATCAAGACCTCTGTAGAATGTGCAGAATTTTATAAGTAATTAATGGAAGGAAAGCTCACTATTTTTCTTATGATTGGTGATTACTTCTTTGGCCAAGGAGTAGTATTTTCTACCTTGTAGATTTCCGTAGTAGTTATAGAATAAATTTTTATTGAATGGATCTTGTATTTTGAATACAGTAGTTGAAATAAAAGAAAAAAAGATTTACATGCATGTGAAAATTTTAAGGAAAAAAATCATGAATCAATAAAATATAACTTCAGTAATTAGATATGCTTCTAATTTGCTTTATCATGCTTGCTTTATCAAATTTTTTGGAATACGGTTTCTTAATTTTTCTTTCTGCTGTTTTTTCCTTGTGTATGTAATGTTAGAATAACGTAAATTATAAGAACTGAAATTCAACCTTATTATATTATTTACACAAGTAAAATTTATTGATATGAAATTTTTAAAATGGATATTAATACTTTAGCTGCATCTTTAAGTCAATATAATCTCCATGTGTGAGAAGGTCTGTTATGTGAACAGCAAACCACCAGCCATCATTAATTGAACTGAAAGAAACAAATTAAAAATTAGCACATACACACATATTATATATACAGTCAAAAAGCTTTAATCCAGACATCCATTATCCGGACCTCAAAGCTACAAACTTTCTGTGCATGTGTCAACACATAATGCGTTAACGCATGCGCATAATACCTTTACGCTTGCGCATATGCATCTACACATGCGCATAATATGTTTACGCATCAACGCTTAATGTATAACGGACGGTATAAGCTAAGCTAAAATTATCTAATTATCTGTTTCAGTTATGCATTGTTCCTTAATCTTCTAATTGGATCCGGCTTATTATTTTTTGCAGACTGTTAGAGCAATTTTATAAAAGTAAGCTTGAAGTTTCGATTATGTCAAAAAAAATTTTCCGATTATGGAGCTACCAAAGGATCTACAAAGCGAAAGCATGTTCCGATGTTCATCAAACAAAAAGTGGAATTGCTGCAAAAAATGGATAAAGGCATATCCTTTGATTCTCTAATCATTCCGAAATATGTTTATCAATTTCACGCTGCTCTGAGGGGGGGGCAATGAACTGGAAGTTGATCTGTCAGCACTATCCTTATCTTCAGGGCAGATGTTGTCTTTATTTTATTCGGCTTATAATTCCTTACTACATGTAGTATTTCATCTCGATGTACTCCGTCTTTGATATGATTTAAATAAAATTCCTCGTCATTATAAATATCATGAATACGCATCAAATAGTTTTCTGGTTGCAATTTTCTAATTTTGACTATGCGTAATGTATTTATGCATGTGCGTGTTGAAAGAAATGTTTAATAAAGTAAACAAATAAATATAAAGCTTTTTTTTTTTTGTAAATTTTTATACCCTTTAGATCATAATTGCTCTTTATTTCATAAAAATTACGGTTTCATGATTTTAATTTTATAATTTCTGCATGCCATCTTACCAGATTTAAACTGATGATCTATAATCAGGAAAAACTGATAATCCGGAATCGCCGAAGTCCCAACGAGTCCGGATTAAAGACTTTTGACTGTACATGTATACATGTATATATACATATGTATGTATTACACATGCAAACATAATGTATTGCAACCCTTAGCGTCCTCAGCATGTTGTTATAAACTTCTTTTTTTTATTTAAAAATGACCAAATAAAGACGTCACTGCAGAATCTACATAAAATTTAATTTTTGGCCCTCATAATGGTTAAATATTACATCAGACATGATAAAACTGCATTATAATTTGTAAATATTAGATACCATTCGTTAGTCTAAAGCAAATCATATTGATATGTTTCTTTTTTTTTTTTTTTAATGTTTTACTGACTTAGCTTTTAACAATTAAGATTTATCAGTGTTTTGCCTGGTAATTGTGTTTTTGTCATTTTTTTATGACATATCATGTTGGAGAATTTCTTTCATGTGCTTGCAAACAAACTGATTTAAAATCAAACTGAAATATTTATTAATATTTCTGAATTGCATTTTTGAACAGGATTTCATTCGAATTTACAAAAGAGACGAAACACAATCAGATTTCCTTGTTATTGGTTATTTTATTGAAAAGGATTCATTTCCCTTGAAAATTCAGATTTTTTCCATGGAATCAGTTATTAATTTTATTTTTCTTAGTTTAGTTCTTAGAATTCTTTTATTATTATTATTATTATTATTATTATTATAACTTTTTTTCCTATAATTCAAATATATTTTTACTAAGTGTTATTTCCATAATTTAAACCCATCTTCCTAGGAGATTAACTTTTTATAAATATCTAAATTGCAATACATTTACTATTCATTTCCAATGGGATAATCAACATTAATTAAAATTTATATTTATAATTTTAGTGCTGCATTTTGATTCTAAAGGTCCATTTTTACATTTTTTTACTTAACGAGTTAATTATAAATGCAAACATATATTTCTTTAAGAAATTCATTCTTTGCATAAAAAAGCAAAATTTTTGTTTGCAAGTACAGTTCTTATTTAGTAAAGATAAAAAATTCAGCTTAATTTTGGACGGCGTACAATCTGAAAAATAAATAAATATATACATAAAATAAATTATGGTCCTGGTTTTAAAGCAAAAGGTTAAGAAAACTATAGATTACAGTCTAATACCCCAGAAGAGATTTAGCCTAACCTGTAAATAATGAAATAATAATAGCGTTAGTTGCAGACTCATAAAACTAAATATTCCTGTAAATATTTTTCAAAAAAATCAATTTTGAAAGTTCCAGTCTTGGTTTTTGTATTTCCTTTTTTGAATAAAAGATGAGATTAATACTTCATCAAATGATTTCAAAAGCCTGCCACTTAATTAAAATTTAAAGCAAAAAGGAAAGGAACATACATAGAGGATTACAATGTTACTATGAAATTTCATCGTTACCACGATATTTTGCTTTCGATGAAGATAACAGTGTACATATAGAGAAAGGAAGTTAAAAATTTGCAGCTAACTTATGCTACATTACTTATTTTATTTATGGCACAGATGGTATAAAATAACACTCAATGCAAAATGTTAAACAGTACAAATAAAACTGCTTTCCAAATGATTCTTTAACTGATATGCTTGCATTTATATATACTGTACCCATACAAATCCTCATCTAGCCTTTATTTTCACAACCACTAATAGTAGATTTATACTCCCAAGTAGCGAATGTTTTAAATGACACAAATATTCATGTTTTGCATATTTAATTTTTAAAAATCAATTTCATATAAATTGATTCATATAAACAGCTTGTGTGAACATAATGTATAATGGAAGTTAGAAAGATCTTGGGTCTTCTCAATTTGTAACAGCTTCTGATCTTTATTTAATCCAAATAGCAACATTTTCCAGTTGGCTTTATGGTACCATCAAATTTGTTAAAATTACTAAAATATTTTACAGGGAAAAAAGTGTCATGTCAATTGTTCATAGTAAAAAAAGTAATCACAAATCTAAAAAAAAGTCACAAAAAAGGACAAAAACCTGTTCTTTGATTAAGCAGGAATTCATAAAATATATTTGAAATTCGAAAGAAAAGAAAAAAAAAAAAAAGTATCTCTTGGAAAAGTACTGTTTTCCGAAACAGCATAAATTTTTTGGATGGAAGTAGAAGAACCTAACTTTTTATACAGCTTCCCACTCCTTATACTTACACTCAGTAAAATTTTATATTTTCAGTTGTGGGGGGGGGGGGGGGAGAGTATGAAAAAATTGACAGTATTGTTCTGTTATCGAAACTGGATTCAGAAATGTATGAACGTGTGTTTGTATGTATGTGTATATGTATACACACACATACATTCGTACTTGCAATATATACATGCATACATATGTACATTTCTGAACCCGTTCCTGGTAACTGAACAGTACCAAATTGACCAAGATATTTAATTTCAAAATTTGGAATATTGATGTCATTTTCAGTTTGATTTGAGAGGTCAGTTAACGAATAATGTAGAATGATGCGAGGTTGATTTTTTCCCTTAAATATCATTCGTGATATTTTTTAGAGATTTACTAGTGTGTAACATTCTTAATTTATAATCTTGTTACAATTCATATGCTTAATTTTCAGGCACATAATCTATTCACACCAGAAACCTTTTTTTAAATATATAATTTTTTAGCTATGTTTAAATGGAACATTTGCTTTTCAATTTGTGCACGGCCCTCAGATATGATATCCAATATAAAAATGATACATTAAAGAGAGTTGGGGGTTTGTATTTTATTTTTCAAAAAAAAGTAACAAATTTTCCTACATACAAGTTAGATTTCCCAATTATACAAAACTGATTTCTTTTTTAATTTAAAATTGCAAAAAAAATATGAATATTTGTGCCATTTAAAACATTTCTGTAATTTGGAGCACCTGTCTATGACCCAACAGTGTCAAAAATAAAGGTCATCTAACTGCTTGTGTGAACATGGTGTAGAGTTTTCCTGTATAATGGAAGATCTTGGGTCTTCTCAATTTGTAACAGCTTCTGATCTTTATTTAATCCAAACAAGAATATTTTCCAGTTAGCTTTATGGTACCATCAAATTTGTTAAAATTACTAAAAAAATATTTTACAGGGAGGAAAAAATCATAATGATATTCCTGTGTCATATAACTTGTTCATAGTAAAAAAAAGAAATCATAAAACTAAAAAGAAGTCAAAAAAGGAACAAAAACCTGTTCTTTGATCAAGCAGGAATTCATAAAATATATTTGAAATTCGAAAGAAAAAAAATACCACTTGGAAAAGTACTGTTTTCCAAAATAGCATAAATCTTTTGGTTGGAAGTAGAAGAAAGGAAAATGTGAGAGTCACCTACATACATAGTGTTCCACCAAGACTACCCAAACTCCACACAGCTAGATTCCTCATTTGAAATACAGATAAAATGTGTGAAGAACTGTACCTGTATTCATAGATTTTGAGATAAGTGTAAAAGAAAGGTGTGAAGTCATATCTGGTGCAAGAAACATATTATTAGAAAAATGAAATACGGAAAGATGTTCAAAAATGTCCAGCACCCATATAGAGGCAAGCATTCAAAGTGGAATGCCTGACACTATACATTGCAGCAGCACAGTGTCCACCAAATTACATGCAACATTAAGAACTACATCATATTCTGTAATAACTGTCTCGATAGACCAATTCTTTTTGAGGCCCCGTAGGAAGAGATCCAAAGATGTCAAATCTGTTGGTGATTATGATGGCCATAAAACCAAACCTCCACTTGTAATCCAGCGTCCTGGGTATTACATCTGATGAAACAAATCTATCGAGACCTAGTTACTCGCCTTCATGCTGCATGTACTTTGGAGGACACCACACTGCTGCAACATATGCACTAAGACATTGCACAAAGTGTGTGTTGATATGTGCAGTGGACATTTTGAACATCTTCCTATGTACAGTGCAAATGTATGTAAACATGCAAATAGCGGTGCTAAATATGATTTTAAAATACTGATAAGAAATGTGATCATGCAAATACTGATGATAAATATGATACCAATGTTCATATTTCTAAGTTTTTTTTTTTTTTTTTTTTTTTAAACATTTTGCACCTGATACAACATCCTACTTTTCTTTTGCATTTATCCTAAAAACTATGGATGGTACAGGTACAGTTCTTTGGGAACTTTTTATGCATTCCAAGAAAAATGGCTATGCAGAGTTTGGGCGATATTGATAGGACACATAGGTTCTTGATAGAAGACATTGCATAATAGTATTGTTTTAGGCTACTGGTATTTTATATGTTCAAATACAAATCAGACAAAATATAGTAATTATTTAGCTAACTGCAATAATTACATTTTATTATCTGAAAGACTTCAATTTTCAACAGTTATTAATTAAATATCTTGTAAAAATATGAACATATTAAATAAATACTTACCAAGCTAAATTAAGGACATTCATTATGTCAAACTCAAAGGCAGCAAGAATGATAGAATCTACCAAGTTTGACTTATTCCAACCATTACATGCAACATTGTTGTAATAAGCCTTAAAAAGAACACATCATAATACATAAGTTATAAAGCGAAAGGAAAACCTGCAAAGCTAATCTAATGCAATAAATAAATCTAAAAAAATATATAAATGATAAAAACAAGAAAATACTTCAAAAATCCCATGATTTATTTGTATGAAAGAATATAACAATCGGTATCTTAAAACTATACCACAAGTTATTACAGAAGAAAGTTAATTACAATGCTTAAAATGATGAACTTCAATAATGATTTGTGTACAAATTATTATATCAATTAATTGCAATGAAAATAGATACTAAATTTACTTAAAGACTATCTTTAGTGACTTGAAACATGTCAATACAGTCAAAAGTCGTTAATCCGGACTCGTCGGGACTTCGGCGATTCCGGATTATCGATTTTTCCGGATTATAGATCATCAGTTTAAATCTCGTAAGATGGCATGCAGAAATTCTAAAATTAAAAATATGAAACCGTAATTTATGAAATAAAGAATAATTATGATCTAAAGGGTATCAAAATTTACAAAAAAAAAAGCTTAATATTTATGTGTTTACTTTATTAAACATTTCTTTCAATGTAAGTTGTTTAAGTTGCTTCGTTTTATGTGATAATACTTTCTCTTTAATTCTATATAAACAGACATAATTTCTTTTTCAATTACGAAGTTCCGCTGTTCAAGTCCCATAATTGCTGTGCCGAGAATATCGACTAACTTGTCAATCGAAATTTTTTCGTTTTCACTAACCTCTCTGTCACCTTCTTCATGTCTTTATCCATTTTTTGCAGCAATTACACTTTTTGTTTGATGGACATCGAAACATACTTTCGTTTTGTAGATCGTTTGGGAGCTCCAGCATCGAAAATTCTATTTGATATAATCGAAAGTTCAAGTTTACTTTTATAGTATTGCTCTTACAGTCTGCAAAAAATAATAAGCCGGATCCAATTCGAAAATTAAGGAACAACACAATCATCAACATTAACCGAATTAGATAATTTTAGCTTATTCCGCCCGTTATACATAAAACGCGCACGCATATGCGCAGACGTAAAAGGTCTTACGCGCACGCGTAAACGCCTATGTGCATGTGTCAACGCGGCGCATGCGCAGAACGTTTTTAGCTTTGAGGTCCGGATTATAGATCATTCCGGATTATGGGTGTCCGAATTAACGACTTTTGACTGTAGCTAGAATAAAATGAGCCATTTGGAGATAGTTGCTATGCATATGTAGCAGACATGAACTCACATAAGAGAGTATTATGTTACCTAACAAAAGAAGGACTATTTTCAATGATGAGAACGTTTGCTTTTATGCAGATTATTTGTGCATCAATAATTGCCATTCCTTGCACACTACATTTGACATATTGTATATTTTTATTTCTTGAATATCAAAATACACTGGTTATCATAAATTAACGAAAAATCACAAAAATAGCGATAACTCCCTCAAAAATAAGCCAAACAGTGTAAAATTTGAATATGTTGCCAAGTAAAAGTAGCTGAGTAAAACTCCAATATGCAAATTAGTAGCGGTGCACTCGGAATACATCATCTGCGAGGAGCATAAAAAGTCCATGTTTGAGAGCAAGCCCACATATTTCACTGCGATAGTGGCATCAGAAATCTGAGATAGCCAATTTGTAACAATGACCTCCAGGCATCATTTGCTTGCAGAACTACGATAGAGAGCCGTTGCGAGACTAGAGACAGGACAAAGTCAAACAGAAGTGGCCAGATGGCTAAATGAGAGTCCTTCTGTCGTTCATAGACTTTGGAGGCTATTTCAAATCACAGATTCGGCACCTAGGTTCAGCCAAGGACGGCCAACTGCTACGACAAGTGCCAATGACCGACATTTGACATTATTTGCACTCAGGAATAGAACCACAACTTCGACTCTTCTTAGATCCTCCCTTGCTGCAGCCACCGGGAGGTCGGTGTCGGCGTCAGCTGTGCGTAAAAGACTTCAGGAAAGTTGTCTGTATGCGAGGCGAACAACCATTTGTGTGCCGCTTAAGTCACGCCATAGGAGGCACAGTTTGCAGTGGGCACGAGAACATGCCCACTGGATGCCTGAGCGATGGAGGGCTGTTCTCTTTACGGATGAGTCCAGGTTTAGTCTATAAAGCGATAATAGGCATTATTTGATATGGAGAGAACCTGGAACCCGTTATCATCCGGCAAACACACGTGAAAGAGATTCATACGAAAGAGGCAGTATCTGTATTTGGGGTGGCATCTCTTTGGGTGGATGCACAGACCTCCATGTTTTTCGAAGGGGAACCGTGAATGCTCATGTTTACAGATATGACATACTTGATGCTTATGTGCGCCCATATGCCAGGGCAATAGGTGATTCTTTCCTGTTACAGGACAACAATGCAAGACCACACAGGGCTCGCATCATATACGATTATCTTCAACAGGAAACAATTATGCGCATGGAGTGGCCAGCTTGATCCTCGGACTTGAATGCTATCAAGCACATTTGGGATGCTTTAGGGAGACGTCTAGCTGCTCTCAATCCGCCCCCTTAGAGCCTTGCCGCGCTTGCAACTGCTTTGCAAGAGCAATCTCGCTTCCTGTGGAACTGATAGACCACATAATTGAAAGTATCACACATCGCTGAATGTGCTGTATTGCTTCTAGAGGCGATTATATTCCATATTGAAGGTACTTTTACTATAGCAAACTGACATCTTCGATTTGTTCATTTCATACATGTGCCAATTTCTATACTACCATAATTGTCTGGTAATTTCTTTTTATGTTATTTGATACCTTACTATGTGTTGTATATTGTGGGTAAGTTTCATAAAATTCTACATGTAACTTTTTCAGTAATCGTGATTTTTGTGATTTTTCCTTAATTTATGATAACCAGTGTATGTCTATTCGTTTAATTATTATGTAGAGTTTCCCTTAGTTCAAATAACCAATTATTCAAATTTTTGTTACCTTTCCTGAACTACTCAACTTCCTCTCGCATTTCCTCACCAGGATGCTAATTTAAAGTTAAATGAAGTGAATATTTAAATGGGTGAACCTTGGAGTTATAAAGGGATCAAGGCAGCAAACGTAGTTTATGACCTTGCTGTAACTTGGAGTTTACTGATACGCCTTTTGGCCATTTGAATAATTATCACGCCTGGTCAATTGCCGAGTCAACCTAGGTTAGCCGTAACTTAAAAGTGCTAGTCCAGCACTACTCTTTTTTAGACTTTAATTCATTTATGTAACAAAGCTTAAATTCCACTGCAGGCTGTCGGTGTTACTATAAAGTACAAAGTATATGCTTTTCTGTTCATAGTTGAAAATAATACAGGATTATTTTCTTTGTCTGTGCTGGTATTATTTCATGCCTGTATGAGAAGTCACCAGGTTCATTAGTAGGATCTAGATTAGTTTATGTGGCCAAAGAGAGTTATATCCTATAATTATTCCCCTCTCCCTCTGTGTTATAGTGTAGTAGTGTAGACTTCCCATCTGAAACAGGTGTTATTTTTCTAGTTTCCCCCCACACACACACACTCCATAATTTTGTTCTGCTTGAAAGGAATATAAGTTTGCCAATAATGATTTCAAAACATTTATATCCGAATTAAAGTAGGAGCTAAAATAATCTATATTGTTTGTAGGAAGATATTTTATTTTTACTTCAATAATGAATAATAGTACAGCTTCATTGATTTATCTTTGAATCACATGCCGAAGTTGGCTTTAAAATTCAGAAAGAGCTTCAAGAGATGAAACATGTCACCCAATATTAAGATCTCTTTCGTCATCCCTTTCTTATATCTTAAGAATTAAATTTCGATGTTGGTTTTATGTTATGCAGCAAAAGTTTGATTATCCAGTATCTAATGTTTTGGCAAATCCCATAATCTGATAACCCTTTCAACAAAATTTATGCTGTGAGACAGTGATACTATCAGCATTTTATTCGCCAATATTCAAAAGAGCTCAGAAGTTCTTTGGAACCTTTTTTCCGTTTTTTCAGCGAGTCTTTTGTCTAAAATTTCACATTCGTATATCCTTTATTTCCACCATTTGCTTAAAAATTTTTCACATCTGGATAAAACAGAAGTAGAAAATAAATATTAAGAAAATACAGGGATAGAACTTATTCACATTTTGAATTGTGGCAAAAAGTAACTTTCTTTCAATAAAATCAATGTTCCCACTAGTCTCTGCTTCATCCCCAATTTATTAATATTTTAATAATATGCCTTTGAAGAATAATTTTCTTTCTCTTTATGTAATCAATTTCTTCCTAGTACACTTCTTCATTTTAGAATTTCAGATTTAGTTGAAGATTCCTGTTTTCTAAAGAACTGCATGTATTTGGAATATATAGAAAAGACTACTTTTTTTAGTAATATGAGTATTGAGAATAAATCTAAAATCATATAAGGTCAATTGCATATTACAGCCAGTTTGGCAGAATATTTAGAAGTAGGTGAAGGAATGAGCAATAAAATTAAGGGATGGCAAATTTTTTAGAATTTAGGAAGGTCACATTTTTATGCAATTTTCTGGAATTGTAAGTCTATATATCCTGTTTTCAAATCCTTCTAAACCTCCAAATAAATAATTTAAAAAAAAAAAAAAAAACCTGTCAACTCTGTAAGAGCAAAAAGCCAGAAGATTTTTGAATAATAAAGGTTCTGAAAGAAAAAAAAAAAGTGTAAAGTAGACTTGAGTGTAAAGTAGAGAAAACTGATATACATTTGAATAACTACAAGGGGATGGAACTAAAAAATATAAAGGAAAATGAAATTAATTTTAAAATCACTAAAGTAGATTTTCGTAAAAAGCGCTACAGAAACTATATTTCATAGCATTTATTATCTATTTATTTTTCAAACAATATGACATGGGGAAATAAAAATATTTTATTTTAATGATATTTCTTAATTATAATTTTAATATATCATCATTTTTTAAATTATACTTATCAATTTTATTATGTCTAAATGAAAAGAGGGAAAGTTGAAAAATTCACAAATACCTAAATTATTGCAAAAATGTTGACAAATTGCCAAATTTAATACAGCATAATAAAATGGGAAAGCATGTTTTTGATATGTAATATTTTATGAACTCTTGATTCTCAAAAAAGAAAGAGTTTCAAAACATTAATATTTCATTAAGGCTGCGCTTTGTGTCCCTCATGCCTTATTTAGAAGTAGAAAAAATTCAAATTTTAACCCATCAAATACATATTTGTCAATGAATCGAAAAGGTTAATTCACATTCACATTCTGCAGTCATGAAAAACAGAAAGAAATGTCAAACAAGTAAAAATGAGAGCATTTTGCCGATATGGACTATAATTAAGGAATTTTAAAAATAAAAAATTGTTTCCAATAAGACTATTAAGGATCTATGAACAATTATCACTACATGAATAAATACATTTTAAAATTTAGGGAAAACCATTCTTTGAAAGCTCTGAGAAATAAGAAAATTGCACATGTTATTTCAATTTTCAGAACCTAGCACTAAATAGTTAGGGAGAGAATATGTGATGGAATGGGGTTTATATAATAAATCTTATTATTTAATTTTGAAAATACAACTAAATCTGAACATGCAAAAGCAACTGTTTTCTGCTTTATTTTCCTATTCAATTTTGATCATCTTTCACATCCAAATTAACCCAAAAGGAATTGCACCCCAAAATAATTTTCTAGCCTAGTAGTTACAATCTCTTATTTGATCACATTTTTACTGCTCAACTCAGTATAAGAAATCATTTTTAAATAATAACAGTCCAATCTATTGGCACAGTACAAATTATATCATCAACAATTTTCTCTAAAACCGATTTTAGAACATTCCTTATAGAATACATATTTTTAAAGCCTAATAATTTAAAATTTAATGTATAGCACATACTCTGGCAGTATCTCCAAGAGATGAAATATTTATACATGGATCTGTATAAAATAATACAGATATCATAAGATGATACCAATTTCCACATAGGTAGCTGGAAAAATAAACACAAATTAATAATAAAGACAAAGATAAACCTTACAAAAGTAAATTTGCCCCAAAAAATATCAATAAAGAATAAAACAATGCACTCACCTTTTTGTAGTAAGCATATCAGCATCACCACACAGAATCTGAAAGAAGATTTCATGATTATTGAGAAAATTAAAAGAAACAAAAGTAAAAACACATTTTGAGAATATAATACTTCTTGTTTAATAAATTCATGTAGTGTAAACCATTTAAGCAGAAATAATAATTCTTATGACTCAGTTAATTGTCATACAAATTTTCAAATAACCGTATCTATTATTATTTTCAAAAGCATTTAGTAATGAAAAAGCATAGTATGAGAATGTACATACAAAAAGTGTCCAAAAAGAATGTTACAAATTACAAAAAAATTACAATAACAAAATACAAAAATTTCATAATACCTCAAAATTCTTCAAAATTTTGTCCACCTACCTCAATACATCTTTGCTAGAAGGATTTCCAAGTTGTGAAGGCCTATTCTGGAAGTGCATTTAAAGCTATTTCACAACCTGATTTCACATCGTCAATCATTCTGTAATGATATCCTCTGAGAAGGGATTTCAGACAGGAAAAAATAAATAAAAGAAGTCTGAACAAGCCAAGTTGGGACTATAGGGTGACTAGGGCACCATAGCTGCATTAGATTTGACCAGGTAGCTACTCATGGCAAAAAGCACTGTGACACTGTCAGGGTGAAACCGGATGCGTTTTCTCGAAAACTCATGCTTTTGATATATCTATGCATATTCTAAACGTACTTCAAGGTATATTTTAAGCAAGTCATATATTGTCAAAGTATTATTCAATGTAACAATATGTGTAACTATAATTTGTGTGGGTAATTATAATTGTTATCAAGGTCACCATAAGAAATTTTGTAATATGTATCTTGAACGATATATAAGACACTGTATTTATAAATATGATCAATGCATACTAAATCTGTGAGGTGCCAGTGTGGCCTCCCCCTCCCTCTTGATATCTGGGGCTAGTTAATGGTGGACTATCTAGTTAATGGTGGACGTGGTGCTGTAATGATTAACCAGTATGGTAGAGGCACAGTGCCAATATCACTTGTACTTGTTTTTTAGCCAAAAAGGGCTATGGTAGTTTGTGTCAGTTAACTACAAACGATGTACCACTTTTAAAACTGTATATGTGTATAATCGCCCTGTATTATTTTAAACCAATTAATAAAGAATATACTTGTATGTATCTATATTCCTCACACTTTGAAAAAATGATGGTACCTGGAGCCATCAAATTTTCAAAAACGTAGTCCTCCACCAGAACTTCAAAGATCCACCAGAACAGATAGTCTTCTATGTGAAATTTAGAGTTAACAGTTGTCCCGAGAGGTACAGAAATTCCCAGTGGATGATATCCTTTATGTTAAAAAACACAAATTTCCACTATATTTTTTGGTTGTTGGCCAAAGATTCTTGGCAATAAGCTTCCCATACCCTTTTGTCGTGTGCAAATACTTGGTCACAATCTCGTTTTAGAATATTGAACATGTCAGCCACTAAATGAACATTCATTTGACAGTCTGTTTGCAAAAGTTCTTTCACACACAAGACTTGTGTGCAGCATGGGCTTCATTGTCTTAAAAGCCTGTTTAACCACTGGATAAGTTCCCATTGCAGACTTCCCGAGTTTCACACAAAACTCTACTAGGATGTTTGTCCCACTCACTGCATCACAAGTTATACAAAACACGAAAAAGGGGTTTGCAAAATTGCCCATCCTTCACCTCTAAGAGCTCAGAAACAACTGAGTAAGCACTAGCTCAGCAGTCAGCTAACACTACCACCGAGCCAGTGAATAATAAAATATGCTGCAACATAGTCACTTCAAAATAAAATGTACGACATTACTTTCCAGACAGCCTTGTATAACGAAATGCTAAAATTATAACTTAATTTACTAGATATATAACATCAGCAATTATAATAAATCAATAAAAACACTAGTTCATGCCATTTTGTCTTCATGTAACTATGCCTATACCTGAAAACTTATAAATTATATAACAAATACAAGACAAAATGATGCAACTGAGATTTTAATTTAGCATATTCTGAAGATGAAAATAAAATGAAAAGAGCAACATTTTGAATAGAAGAAAACATTTTGCAATATACATTTTCAATATATAAGCCAGTTTAAATGCTACTACAGTACAAAGTCCAAAATCCGGACTCGTCGAGACTTCAGCTATATCAAAAATTTACAAAAAAAAAAAAAAAAAAAAAAAAAAAAAAAAAAAAAAAAAGCTTAATATTTATTTGTTTACTTTATTGAACATTTCTTTCAATGTAAGTTGTTACATCGTCGTCGGGACTTCAGCTATATCAAAATTAAAAAAAAAAAAAAAAAGGCTTAATATTTATTTGTTTACTTTATTGAACATTTCTTTCAATGTAAGTTGTTTAAGTTGCTTCCACAAAAAATTCAAAAAGTTTCTTTTTTCTTATGTCATATACAGTAGACTTTCCAATGCCATATTCCTTGAAAAATTTTGAGAAGGATATGCCTTTATCCATTTTTTGCAGCAATTTCACGTTTTGTTTAATGAACACTGTTTCGCTTTGTAGATCCTTTGGCAACTCCAGAATTGGAAACTCTTTTGACATAATCGAAAGTTCAAGCTTAGTTTTTAAAAAATTGCCGCGATAATAACAGTCTGCAAAAAATAATAAGCTGAATCAAATTAGAAGATCAGGGAGCATCACAGTCTGCTACATTAATTGAAATGCCTTAGAATCAGTAAAGATAATTTTAACCTAGCTTAATAGCATCCGTTATACATTATTGGCTGCGTATCACAAGATTAGTGACGAAAGCCAAGTTGTTTCGCTTTTTGTCTTGCTCCTATTGCGTACTGAATTAAGCCTGAATTGTATTAGTTTAGTTATTTACTATACCTATGTTTATTTCTCACACATACTTCAAACTAATCTGAGCCCTGAATAAATATTGAACTTCCACATATACTTAAGGCCTTTGTCTAGGGCCCACACTCGATGCCACCTGCATACTTGCCAACCTATGACACTAAAAAATCCGGAGATTTTTAAAGAAATCAGGAGAATTTTCATAATGTTAAAAAGACTTTAAATGATAAAAATATAGTTTTTAATAATGAATTAACTTTAAATAGTTACTAATTCTTAAATGCAAGCAACACAAAAATACCTTACACATAAAAAACATTTTTATTACTTGCATTGTTTAAGAAAACAACAACAAAAAAAAAAAAAAAAAAAAAGACACTTTAATCAGTTTTCGTACAAATGTTATGAACAGATTTTGCTTTCGTTAAGAAAGGAACTTCATAATTTTGTTCATAACAATTGCCACGAAGGCCTGCTTTCGCTAAGAAAAGTTTTTCTAATGTGTCATCACTAATATTAGATCTAAATTTAGTCCTCGTTTTCGCAACAACACTGGAAATCCACTCACACTCTGCATTAAAATGGGCAATTGTCAAAATGGCCAACATAATTCTAGACAGTTCACCATATTTTAAAATTCTATCAGCACCTTTCAGTTTTCCAATTACAACTCCACTGGGTGTCAGTCCTAGTTGATTTTATAACTTCATCCAAGTTTTCTAAACTGCAAAATTGTGACTGCAGTATTTATCAGTGGCAACACTAATATCATAATCTTTCATGACTAAATGAAGTAACACAGGAAATCTGTTCAAAAAGTACCTTATATCAGAAAAAGATGCATTTGCTAGAGCAGAAACATCAGCAACTTTATACTCGAAAGAAGTAACGGATATTGTTCAGAGAACAGCCTTAATGCCAAAAAGGAAAGAAACAGCTTATTATGATAGACCACGTTATGGTTGTCATCTGATGACGTACTTCCTCTAGGAGGGCAGCATGACACTTTTCACCTGCTGAAGGGATTATCCGTAGTAATATCTAACATGAAGATAAAACTTATTTTTGTGTTCTTCTGAAAGTTCTTCCACTACTTTTGTAGTTGCAGCTCCTATTACCAAATAATTTTTCTCCTGATTTTCTAGTTCATTATAAATCACATCATATATAGAATTAGAAGACAAAACACACACTGGTTTTACAAACTTTGATAAAATGTCTTTAAACAGATCATAAAGCATTGATTGCAAAACATGAATTAATGGAATTCTGCTTTGTATAACTGTCTTAAGAACATCGAATGATGGCAAAATGAATTGTAAAATAAAGCAAAAAGCTTTGTTAAGGTCCGAAGAAATAAACATAAATATTCGTTCTTCACAAGATAAACTTACAGTAATTGGAAAATGTTTCATGTGTTGAGCAATTTTTTTATTTTGATAGAAATTTGTATGAGTTTTATGCTTATATTTTGCAATATTATTTTGAGAACTGCCAGTTTAATTGCTGAATGGTGCAGAAATTACTTTATTTTTCTCAAACCTATTTTTAAAAATGGAAGTAGTAACTACATCTCCATTTACTTTAGGCATACCTGCCAACCTCTAAAGATAAAAATTCAGAAGATTTCTCCAAAATTCAGAAGAACACGAAGATTTGACATTAAAAAAATAACAATTTATACAAATAGAAAAAGAAAATTGTACTTACATTAGTAAATCTCAATTAAGTAGTAACTAAAAAAATTTATTAGGAAACATAAAACAAGAACTTAATGTTACACAAAAAAATTATTGCAATGAATTTAGAGTGCATCTTTTGGCTTTAGCCAAAAATTCTTTGGAAAATTTCCTGTCATAACAATTAGTTTCCTCATAACATTTAGCAATTAAAATGCTTTCTAGAGTTTTTGGTGAAATTGAAGAACGAAACATAGTTTTGTCTTTCTTCACAACACTGAAGACTCTCTCGCACTCAGCATTACTGTGTAGAATGACATCGGCATCCGAATTCGTAGCCGAATTTGAAAAAAATCATCCACTTTCTTTGACGTTGTCGAAGCCGAAGCATCAACTTCATGCTTTTTAGACTTAACATGCTTCACAATGTTGCTTCTTCCACCGTGACTTATTATGAAGTCACACACGTTGCAAAATGCATAGTTATTTCCTTTGAAGGATTCTTTAATTGTTGGAAATTCGGCTTTGTAGGCAGGCCGAAAATATTCAGAATACGTTTTTTTTAACGCATTTCGTAACAACGACGTATTAAGAAAATTCGTAGCATGTGCAAACAAAAAAAAAAAAACAGAATGCGACAATCCACGCTTGCTGAGTCCGAGCTGAGTAATTCCCTTGCTGCTGAAGGGAACGCGAAAAAATAATCTGGCGCCCACAAAGAAAAGAGTGGGAGAAACAAGTTCAGCACATTGGATTGGTTGGTTAAGCGGCGAGTTGGGAGAAACCGCAGGTTACTGGATTCGAAGTAGTCGGTAGTTAGTAGTAAAACACGATACAATTGGCAAAAATCGCTGAATTGGCGAAAAATTCTAAAATTTCGAAAAAAATCACTAAAAACACTTGAAAAAGGAAAAAAAATCGTAAAAAATAGATTACGATCGTAAAATCGTAAAGAAAAACGCATTTTCGTAAAAATTATGAAAAATTCATAAAAGTTGGCAGGTATGCTTTAGGTATTTTATAATTTTCAATACAGCCTTTTACCTTAACTCTCGAAGCATTTACTTCTTTAAAAAATGCAAGAAGTGGGTTCCATTAATTGAGGATTCTAGATAAGCATTTCTTTAAAGACAGTCAGCGTGTACACACATTTCAAAATTTTTCTCATTTCAGTATTATGCAGCTGTTGGGAACGGTTTCAATTTTTCCTTCCTTTTAGAACTCCTTTCAAGATAATAATAAATATCAACAATGTGTTCATCCACATTTACTCGTAAAGAAGCTGCCCCTTTTTCAGCTGCTAAATTTAAGAGGTGACAGGTGCACCTCATAATCTGCAAATCTGAATTTTCCTTTCTTAAACTATGTAGCACTCACTCACACATAGTCCTGACATCTACATAGTTAAATTCAGAATGAAGCAGAACATTAAGATGATTTGGGTATAGGCAAATGTAAGCTCTGCGTAAGCACTTTAGACAAAGTCAATTGAAAAAACTATAATTTACTTTTACAATAAAAGAAATTTGTTTAAATAACTACTACTTCAAAGAAAGCATCTACAGAAAATATAATATATCTTACTTTGCATATTTCTTCCAGACCAACTTCGGAAGAGAATTCACCTCTCTGAAGCCTTGCTTTACATTCTTCGTGCCAAAGCGTCCACCTCATACGAAATTCATTTAGTGATATTCCAGTTGAAGGCTAAAATGCAAACATATAACAATTACAGGAAAAACTGCAAAGAAAATAAAAAATCTCAATATCATTCATAATCATACACAGCAATAAACACTCAATATTTATTTTTGGGACATTCTTCAAAAAATAAAAATTCAATAATTTTTTACATAAATTATTAATGCTTATTTAAATTATTTAAATAAAAAGTGAAGTAGTAGTAGATTTTCTGGGTGCATAACCTGAGAAGTTATTTGCATCATGCACATGATAGATTATTAAAAAACTATTCAATATAAAATCAAATGAGGTGATAAAATGTTGACCAAGTGATAAGATGAATAAGGACATAAAAATTAGTTAACAGAATTCATATGTAACATAGCGGTAAAACTATAAGACACATTGAAACACACAGTATTAAAATAAAAGCCCACAACACAAAAAATAAATGAAATTAAATAATACAGACCCATTTCTTTCAAGCATTCAAATAAATTGGTATTGATCTCTTTTCCGATTATACGGTCAAGAGGCAAGTCACAATCATTAAAATGCTTTAATCAAAATCTGTTAAAATATGGACACAGTGTTAAAAAAAACAATGAACAGACAGAACACAAGTACAGTTAGGATACAGTGGCTCACTCACTACTTTTGGAAGGTAATTGCGAGTGATTCGTGAGTGACCATTTCTGTGATGGATTTATATTTTCTTCTCATTTCTTGCATTCTTTCAGCATTCCACCCTAGGTTTTAAAATGTCTTATTATTAACCTGAACACTCCAGTAGCTGCCATTTCTTTAAAATTCTGTCTAATATCAGATCTTGTGTCTAAAAAGGGAACAGGTCTGCTAGATACTTCCAAGGCATTCTTTTCCCTTTATTCCAATGTGTCAGGGCACCCAGAAACAAAGAACATCATGACCTTTACTCTTTAGGATGCTATTTAAGTTTAGAACTTCAAAAACAGATAAATTGTTGTTTCCAGAAAAACTCTGCAGTGAACTTAAGGCACTAAGTGAGTCCGTATCTATAATAAATCTTCTATGGTGCTGCCTTGAAATGAAAGAAACAGCCCAGTAAGCAGCAGCTAATTCAGATGCAAAAACAAAACAAGGCTTGAACAATCTGAGACCTTTTAATATGATTTCTGATCAAAAAGGCACCACCAACATGGTCACAAGTTTTCGAATCTTCTGTAAATACGGGTAAATACCTGCTGTACTCATTTCTGTGATCCAAAAAGAGCTGCAAATACAACCTTTAAGAAATTCAATTCTTTAAGGAATTTGAAAATATTTTATCATTTGGACACTCACCCCAGAGATGTTGTATTCCTCAACCAATAACCGACACCTTTTCAAAAAGGTAGGAATACAGGAAGGTCTTGCTTGGAAAAGATCAACTGAATCATATATATAGTACAAGCGATCATACAGGATGTTTAGGCTTAGCTAATATATTAAATAATAGCAAAGAGACAGCTGTTCACACCTTAACTGAAGTCTCAGAGTAATCTATGTACAAGCTCTGCAGGGGTGATGTTCAGAGAGCTCAGAACAATTGCATAATGCCCGACGGTGAACAGGATCAAGTTTTAGTAATGCTGATTGATATGAAGATCCATACACCATCCATATTCATAGTCCAACTTGAATACAAGTTGTACACATGAGGTAAGGGTGAAACAAACACCTCAAACACGAGGTAAGTGTGAAAGCTCTATATGGATATAGGCGTGAGAGCCCTTCAGTTTAGATCCGTTGTTACTTACATGGATGATTTTATTATTCCAGTGCAAAATGAGAAAGTTTAGAAAAATTAAAACGTGTTTTAGAAGTAGCCAACGAATACAGTTTGGTGATCAATTTTAGGAAACACCATTTTTTTAAAAGAAAAATAGAATTTCTTGGGTATATTATTGAGGATGGTAAAATTTGCCACTCTTCTGGAAAAAAAAAAAAAAAAACAGAGCCATTCAAAATTTCTCGAAACTCAAAAACCTTAAGCAAATTCAGAGTTTCTTGGGTCTTATGAGACATTCCAGAAAATTTATTGCCATCCATTTGAAAATAGCCAAACAACTAAATGACCTTCACAACAGAGTGAAATTCAAATTTGGGACTCAACAAAAAGAGGCATTTAGCAAATTGAAAGAACTTTTATCGACAAGCCCTGTTCTTCAGATTTTCAAACAAGCAGCACCACTAGAACTGCATACAGACGCAAGCAGTTGTGGTTTCAGCCTTGTTTTGCTATAAAAGTCCGATGACTGACAGTTACACCCCATTTATTTCACAAGTAAAGCGCAAACATCCAACAAGAGAAGCTATATGATTACGATCTCAAACTTTTAGCTATAATGGAAACTCTAAAGAAATTCAGAAATTACCTTTTGGGATCTAATAAATCCCAAAAGGTAATTTCTATTGCAATGAATTATTACTATTGCAATGCCTTCCAGAAGACCATATTCAAGAAATATTTAATTCCTAAAGCGGCGAGATGGGCGTTACTTTTAGCAGAATTGGACTATGGAATCGTTCACAGATCTGGGCCGCTAATAAAAGCACGCAGACATGTTTAGTAAAAAGAGTGTTATGATAGTTACCTATTCTCAGAGAGAAGTTACTGCCAAAATCGTAGCTGTGCAGAGAAGTTAATGAGCATCTCCAGTTATAACAATCCTTAGTCGAGCAAAGATTCAAGGAAGAGTACACAGTTAAAAATAACGTATTATACAAATTTGACAGTGGTCACGAATTACTTGTGGTACCTGAAGCATTGGAACTAGAAATCATATGTAGTATCCACAACAAGGGACTTTGCAGTGTCTAAAATGGAAGATCTGCTGAAAATGGACTTTTCTATTCCTAACATTAGAAGACAAAACTGAACAAGTAATCGCAAACTGTATAGAGCACTGTATAGAGCACGGGTTCTCAACTCGCAGGCACTATGTCGCCCGCCGATCATTTAACACATGCCCATTGCTTTGTGATCACAATAAAAATGTTTTAGTTTGTTTTAAATTCTATGCGAGTTATAAGTTTTCTCATTTTTAATGAAATAGAAATTCCGTCCAACACAGATACCAGCATAAAGCAAAATGCAACTGACCTCCTCTTTTATGCACATGTACTCTATCCAAATATAAATTCACCTTAAAAATGTAAATGATGCCAGCGGGCCAACAGATGTACTAGAATGTGCTCTTAGGAACAAAAAGCTTGGGAACCCCTGGTGTAGAAAGTATTTTATGTGACAAAATACGAGGTAAGGGTGAAAGTTTGCTAAATCCCATTCCAAAAGATAGTACAGTCAAGTACCGTAAATCTGCCGACCTGAAATCCGCATTGCCTCTCAAAATATAAACATTCAGTTTATAGGTTCCAGAAACCGCAACATTGAGTATGAAATATCAGAGAAAAAATACTTACAAATAATGACGTCATAATTACCAAATAATAATTAGTCATAACGGAAATATCAAATTATTGACATCATGATAAAAGTTCTTTCTCCTCTAATCTGCATCAAGGTAAGAAAGCAGACGATTCACTCAACTCTTCTTTCAAGTTCACGATTCAAGTTGTTGTATTTTCTGAGCTTTGTTATTTCACGAGATTACTTAAAGCTGCCTTTTTTTTTTTTATTCGGATATTTTGTGGATAAATTAAGAATATTTTTTTATTTCAGCCCTTTTTAATACAATTACAGATTAGAAACACACTCATGATTTTATTGCTTGTAACATTGAAAAATGTAAACAAGTTGCATTGACGGTAATGCAAAAAGTGCAAATTCTTCAAAAGATGGAGACAGGTGCTACTCCTTGGTTTATAGCAGAATCATACGGAATTGTGATATGATTGTGTATGATATACGGAAAAATAAAGAAAAGCTGTTGAAATTTTACAGCAACTGTGATTCTAACACCAGAATCCGAAACCGGAAATCTTTGCATGAGGCAAAATCGGCAAACCTCGATGCTGTGTATATATAATACAATGAATAATATATCGTATTTGAGGGCATATAAGACGCACCCTTATTTAGAAAGCCATACACAAGGAAAAAAAATTTCAATAGTCCGAAACAATCATTGAATGCAATTACCAAACATACTTTTATTAAGGAAAATTAACAAACGGCAAGCTGTTTTGAACATATGTAAATTTCAATAATGAATAAATGAATAAATGAATAAACGGCAAGCAATCAAACATAATACAAAATAAAGCAGAAACAATGCAGAAACATTCACTTTGGCATAGCTTAAACGCTCCTAGTTTATACTGAATTGTTTAGCTTAATCTCTTGTTTCCTGTAGTCATATTTTCTAGGGTATTTTTTTAAAACAAATAGTTTTAAGCACCGATACCGACACGTTTATACACAGTAGCACCGATACCAACATGTGTGTAGACTGAGTCAAAGAAAGTCTATGTAAAGAAGGAAAAGCTCCATAGACGTAATGTGACCGTCGAACCTGTTTGAACTTCAACATCAGCTTCAAGCTTTGGCGCTTTCTTTTTGGCGACAGATATTTCACGCATGCGCAAAATAATTATGACAGATGTAGAAAAAGTTATGTGTGTCTAGACCTTTATCTGGGCTAAAAATAGCATTCAGTATTGAAAGTTAACCTGTGTCCTTCACGTATAAGACGCAGGTAACTTTTTTGACACCAAATTTAGGAAAAAAAGTACATCTTATATGCCGTCAAATACAGTAATCAAACTTATATATGTAATAATAATTTAATGCATATAATAAGTTATTGCAATAATGTATATAATAATTTAATTAAATGTATCTAATACGCCTTATTTATTTTGCACTTTTAGTCTGAATATTATGATTTATCATTTCTGTCCTGAAATCTGCATAATCCTAAAATCCGCACAACCTCCCAAGCTTTGCGGTTCCAAGCTTTGCGGATTTCTGGAATTCTACTGTATCCCTTTGAGCACTTTTCACATTCATTTTATAGGACCATTACCTTTGACAAATAAGATCTGCAATCATATCTTGACCACTGTCGATGCATTTACAAAGTTTATGTGACTCTACCCAGTGACGTCTACATCAGGTCAAGGTACACTTAAAAATCTGAAACCACAACAATCGAATTTTGGCAATCCCTCGAGAATAATAACCAATAAAGGCACAGCTTTTACCTCTAAAGACTACTGTACTCAAGAAAAGATCCAGCACATATTTATAACTACCAATGTTCCAAGAGGGAATGGGCAGGTTGGAGGAATTCCTCTGACCCCGATTCCATTCCTATCCAAATTGTCCACAGAAGATCCTACCAAATGGTACAAATAATGTTGAAGATGTACAATGAATACTGAACAGCACTAAGATCAGAAGCACAAAGAGCTACCCGTTTCAGCTCCTCACTGGAGAAATTGAGAGGACTTAAAGATTATTGAAATTCTTGAAGAAAGAAATATGATGAAAGATCGAGAAAATGTGAGAGGAAACAGGCAAAAACATTCAAAAAATTCAGGAAGAGAACAGAAAAACATACAAGAAAAAGTGGCACGGGTGTACAATGCGAACGACTTAGTGGCCATACAACGAACAGAATATAGAGGCAGTCTAAAGTTAAAGCCAAAGTTCTTTGGTCCGTAATGCGTAACAGTGAGAAAAGGCAGACTGATCCAGGTGGAAAAAGAACATAGCATGAAGGTCCTGGCTGTACAACCACAGCAGCTGATCATATGAAGCCTTGGACTTTACAACTGAACTGTGCTATTCCTCTGCCCCTTCTTTTATTATTATTATTTTTCATTTATTTACTTTCAGATGCTGTCCTGATGTACCAGTGTCGCTAATTTGTGTTTTTGAGGACGAAAACAAGAGTTAGATGCTGAATCTGTAGGAACCATTAGTTCCACAGCTACCAGAGGGCACTACCTGACAGAGTGAGGCAGTTAACGAGAAGGTGGCGGTTACAGACCTTTCAGTTTAGATTTAATTCTATGAGCGCAAGCAGACGCCTTGTAAACACATAAAGTGACGCTAACCCGTCCTTGCATTCAACTAGCACGAGGATACGCTAAGCCACTGTTATATTCCAATTTAATCTGTAGTTTTTTACGTTGTTAAATGTTCTGTGGCATGACAAAAAGGACTCCTCATTATTTACCGAGTAGCATCACCTTCAATTTCCCCATATATATATATACATATAGATGTAGTATTATTGTTGGTATGTCAATAAAACTTGGTGGGAGAGGTGGCCTAGTTGGCAAGAAAAAATGAAACCAATCACTTTTTATTCATGGCGACAACAGTTGCATGACAAACACAGCTCGAAGGTACTGCATTGTAGATGAAATAATGGAGTTGCAGATAGATATGCTGAGTTCAACATATAATTTATTCATGGACACTTTTGAACATCTTTTCAATTACATCTTAATTTCTTACAACATATCCTTGATTGATACAGCACAATGGGTGCAATCTGCACCCCACAATTTATATAAAATGCAAACATATTTTTTAATAATAGAAAGAAAGTTTAGCGAAGCAAGAGATGTGGCTTATTCAGGAACAAGCAAGCAGCAAATGAGCAACGTAGTAAGTACCTAGAACTATTTATAATTTTGGACCACTTTGCTTTTATTCTGAGCAGCAATTGGGCAAAAGTCTACAGCAATATGTGACAAGTGAACATCAAAAGTGTGACATCAGTGCAGAAACAAGGGGGGTTTTCTTTTAATTCAAATTAGAAATTTAAAGGTGTATTGCCAATTAAATTTTATATTTTACATCACTACCTCACATTGAAAATGCAACACCAAGAAGGAGAGGACCCAAAAATTATGCAAATTTCAGGGTAGACGCATGTCAGTGAGTTACACGAATGATGTGAAATATGCAGCTCTTCTCCAGTGCACACTGAAGATTTAAGGGAAGGAACCCGCAAAATGTTTTCGCAAAATGTTTGGAAATTTTCGCACCGTTATTTCTCCTAGGGAAATCCTTGCAAAAAATTTGTTCCTGTCTCAGAAGATGCATGCAATAGCACAGAATGACAGGCCGTTGTCAACAGAGGCAGTTCCAGCAGACAGATCAATTTACGAGGGTCATGGTGATTGGACTGAGACTGGTCCAACAGCAAATCTCAACTGTCACACACCTGGAAGCATTCACAGTGCACCAGCTGGGGCAACAATGGTTGGAACAAGGAAATGCACATGTTCGAGATCTGCCGGTGCAGCCACTCCTCCATTCGAGGAGTGATGTCAGCAAGCGTGGATTGACGAATCCAACCACAAGCCACTCCTACCTCCATTCTGCAGCATGTTCCAGACACCCTGGATGTTCCCATATCAACCAGAACCATTTGCAGCTGATTGGTGGCTAATGGCCTGCACTTGTGGCATCTGTTAAGAAGACCGCCACTGACTCCACATCATAGACACCAATATCTACAATGGTGCTAGGGTTGAACAATGTGGACAATGGAATGGCACAGGGTTGTGTTCTTGGATGAGTAACGCTTGTTTCTCCAGTGATAGTTGCCATGTACAAGAGTGGCATCCATGTGGAAACAGGTCCTATCACACAGCAATTGTAGAATGCCCCATCACGCGACGATGAGGGATCATGGTTTGCGTACGATTCTTTAGTTCATATTCAGGGCATTATGAAGACCCAATAATATGTAGATGATGTGCTCCACCCCGTGACACATCCCTACATTCAGGGAGTGCCCATTGCCTTTTATCAGCAGCACAACACCGGAACACGCACTGCTCACATCAGCCAACATCCTCTGTAAGGTGTACATATGCTTCCCTGGCTACCGTTCTCTACTGATATCTCACCAATCAAACAAATAACAAATGGATTTTCAATGTATTGTAGTGCGTATATACATACACACACACTACACGATACTATATATATATTTAAACATACAATACAGTGCATCTGTACCTCATACACAAATATATATATAAATAATGCTATTTATATATATATAGTACAAAGGCTGAGATCCATAATTGATGGAATTTTGGCAATTCCAAATTTTAGACCATCTGCATTTAGAGCAAAGGGAGTTAACTGTTTCTGCAATACAGTAGAACTCCAATTACCCGAATCAATTGGGACTGGACCCCATTCAGATAATAAAAAATTCAGATAATTGGATTTTTCTTTAAGAAAGGGTCTACGTACACTAATTAATTACTGTATGTTGAAAATGGAAGGGAAAAAAACTATTTTTAAAGAAAAAGTGGTTTTAATTAATTAAAATGAAAAAGCAACACTTTTACATACATATTATATAGCATGCTGTAGAGTACTTATAAGTGCAGAATGTCATTGCTTGCTGAACAACTCGGTGAAAGAAAACTGTTTGACTGTCTTCATCCGTTTTTGAGCAGCCAAATCACGCATCTGCTTGACAATGAGAAGTTGCATGTAGCCTCACTCTTAATTTTTATAGTCTTCATTTTTTGATTATTCTGAAAGTGATTCGGATAGCAATTCAGATAACCATTTGGATAAGTAGCGATTCGGATAATTGGAGTTGTACTGTACTATCAATAGTATTTTCAGCAAGAGTTTTCCTAATTGCAACCCCCAGCTAATTTTTCCCCCCTGTGGCCAAATATGGAAACATCATGCAAAAAAATTGTTTCGAGTGTTCCTAAACTAAAACTGGAAAGTTGTTTTCAGTTATATATCAAATAAAATAGCATTCAGCTTTTATAATACACTCGAAAGTCGTTAATTCGGACACCCATAATCCGGAATGATCTATAACCCGGACCTCAAAGTTACAAACATTCTGCGCATGCGTCGTAAGACCTTTACGGCTGCGAATATGCGTGTGCGCATGTGCATAATACATTTACGCATGCGTGTTTAATGTATAACGGAGGGTATAAGCTAAGCTAAAATTATCTAATTCAGTTAATGTTGCAGATTGTGTTGTTCCTTAATCTTCGAATTGGATCCGGCTTATTATTTTTTGCAGACTGTTAGAGCAATTTTTAAAAGTAAGCTTGAACTTTCGATTATGTCAAATAGAATTTCTGATATATATTTACTAATATGTAAAGGATCTACAAAGCGAAAGTATGTTTCGAAGTTCATTAAACAGAGAGTGGAATTGCTGCAAAAAATGGATAAAGGCATATCCTTTGATTATCTAATCATTCCGAAATATGTTATCAATCACGCTGCTCTGCGGGTGGGGGGGGGGGGGGAACGACGCGGCGCACAATGAATTGGAAGTTGATGTCAGCATTATATCTTCAGAGCAGATTTTTTATTTTATTTCGCTTATAACTCCTTACTAAATGTAGTATTTCATCTCAATGTCCTCCGTCTTTGATATGATTTAAATCAAGTTCCTCGTCATTATAATTCGCTTCCGATGGTGAAGAAAGTGACACAGAGGTTATTGAAAACGAAAAAATTTCGATTGACAAATTAGTCGGTATTCTCGACACAGCAATTATAGGACTTGAACAGCGGGACTTTGTAACTAAACAAGAAAACAGAATTAAAGAGAAAGTATTATCACATGAAACGAAGCAACTTAAACAATTTACATTGAAAGAGATGTTTAATAATAGAATTTCTGCATGCCATCTTAGCAGATTTAAACTGATGATCTATAATCCGGAAAAATCCATAATCCGGAATCGCCGAAGTCCCGACGAGTCCGGATTAACGACTTTTGACTGTAGCTGTTTCATTGCTTTTTATGGAGAAATTTAATATTTATCCCAGTTTTATTGCTTCTTTATATTTGACAATACATGCAATTTCCCGATATCTTTGCTGCTGTCCTCAGCCAACAGGTCTTTGTTGCATGCAGTGCAATGTGCAAGATTTAGATATTTTACTTAATAATTTTAATGCCTAGAAATTATGAAGAATATGAATCTTTAAAGCTGTGGCTTTGTAATTTTAGCCTGTACCTTTCTGCTTATGTGGTTTTATTTAGTGCCAAACCTCAGCATTGATGCAAACAACTAGATGGCAGTAACCCGAACAATATTTAAAGCTTATTAACAAACAAAAATGAATAACTATTTTGTACATAAGGAATATAATAATGTGCTCGATACCAAATTGGTGCAATTTTCTGATTTCTTTACTTTGTCACTATGTACATAGAGAAAAAATTGTTACTCTGAAACTGAAAATATTAAGTACAGGCACCCATATAAAATTAAAACAATACATACCGCATACATGGGCATATTTCTGAGCAATTCATCAAGGCTAAGAAAATCCTCTCTTTGAAATTTGGGGTGCAAAGACATTAATGATCTAGCTGATATAATTTTTCCTTGCAGTAAAAACTGGATTATCTAAAAGGAAAAAAAAAAAAAAAAAAACACTTTATACTTTTCTAGAAGTTAATATTTTTTAAAAAATACACAAAAACATATCCGGAACAAATCCGGAAACATTGCTTTGAAAAGCTCTTTGGAATGATCCGAAACAGAAAGCGGTAGATTGTGTTCAATTAAAAACTGAACAAAATAGCATTGGGCTATAGGACCTGTTTCGTCATCTTTTATTAAGAAATTCATTATTTCTTTAGATTTTACAGTGCCAAGTTCATTATGGTTTTGAGAAAAAACATGCCGTTTACAGTCATCTTTTCCGCCATGTACAACTGAGAAATCTTTGTTGCATACACTGCAGTCTGTGTGATTCACAGAAATTTTGGATGCTTTAATGCATGGAAATTCTGAGGAATACGAATCTTTAAATTTCCGCTTTGATAATTTTTACTTCTTCGTTCGAGGTAGCGTTATTAAAAAAAAACTCCCACCTGAATCACAGTTCACAAGACACACGCTAAGCTCTCGCCGTAATCCAAACAATGAAGCCGAAGGCAGGCTAAACACGCAGCAGCAACTAACCTGGGAGACAGACAAAGTAGACAGATGTTGCGGGGGAACTACTGACAAGTCATTAGCGGTTGGAGTTACTGATCTATGATTAGCTATTCTTCAAAACCAGCAACGCACTCAACACGTGATATATGATGACACAAGTATTCAGCCAATCATCGGATGAATTAGTTGGTTCCGTTTTGCGTACTGGTTCTCCTTCTCTGTGTAAAATCTGTAGTTTTTTCCATACTTTTCATAGCTCGTAGTTTTTCTTGAATTTCCATAGAAACTACGGAGAATCCGTAGTAGTTGGAGTCTACGTAGGAACTCTTTTCAACTTACAAAGCTGATAGCTATTTACATTCTCTAGCTTCCTCGAAGGGTCACTCGAGCTACCATCACCTTGTCCTCAAGGACATCATTATCCTGAATTTTTTTCACCCAGTTTACCCTGGCCTTATCCTTTCCCTCATTTGAGTTAGACTGTATGCTGCTTTTAACCTGAGAACAATTCCTTTTAAAATGTGAAGTTGAGTCACATACAAAACATTTTAAACCTTTCAAGTTACATGTGCTCTTCCGTACACCAGCTATGGCCTCTGACCCCTGGTGACCAGCTAGTTTCTCACACAATGCCTGATTTACATTCTTAGTTTCACTAACTTCCTATGCATGTTAAAGGACTTCCTTTTAGCAGCAAAAAATACATCACACTCTCTTCCGAGCTCTCTTGGCTTGCACCACTAGTCTCCCTGCCTTAACCTATATATACAGCAGTTTCTGTATCAAGGCTCTGGTAGATTTTGTCTGCCACTCCCAACTGATTAAGACCTTCAAAGTCTGTTAGCCTCCTCCCCCTTAATTTCAAATTATTTTTCCAGACCCAAAATCTCTTCCGAATTCCTCTTTGCTTTCCTGAAGTTATTTTCGTTAACATAGGCTCTTTCCAACCTGGAAAAGATATAGTCCCAGCCATTTGCTCTACTCGGAACTTTTAATGTCAGTAAGCTTATTGCTCTGGTTAACTCTTCTACTGATCTTTCCTTCCCATTCTCCCCCCATTCAGATATAGGACTCCTGTTGGAGTAACAATCCTGACTGTCTTTTTAATACTTATTAAAGGCAATTCCTCTGCCTCTAACTTGAATTCCCTTTCTTGCCTTGCCTCCTCCTCCCTGACCTCTCTATCAGCAATAACAACATTCAGCAGATCCTTTGCTATTTGCTCCTCATAGTTGTCACAAGCTAAAATGTTTTCCCTTAAGTCTAAAATTTTATATGTAGGTAATACTTCAACACCAAATTCTTTTGCAAGGGTGATTAGATCAGATTTTCTAGATTTGGTTAAAAATGACATTATGGGAAATTTACGTTCAACTTAATTAGGCCAACGGAAAACATCACCAAATATCCTTACAACAATTATACTTTAAATCTAATCCTTAATTTAAACTGAATCTCAAAATGTGACAAATGAATTAAGTACATATATCATCTAAACCTCAAAGAAGAAATATGTAGATATATATTTAGATACATTTAAGATACTGTAAATACATTTAAGAATTAAAGCAATCACATCTCATAAATTTACAGATCACAAACACTAAAGCATTAATAACCATTCATAACCATAAAATAAAAATGCACTTAAAATTTAATAATTCATATCTCAAAAAGTATTCAAATATGCTGAAATTAAGAGACACATTTCCATAACTTATATATGTAAATAAAATTATACCAAGACCAATGAGCACAATTAATAACAGTTAATTGATCAACTTCATATGTTTTGGCATCTTCAGAATATCGGTAAGCGACTTTAATATCCCTGTATAGCACATAGATCATGTAAGCCTATTTGCAGCTTCCCCCCACACTGATTTTTCTTAAATCGAAGCATATTATCACACTTTTTTGACACCTTTGTGCCTTTCAAACAAGACAAACGAAGCATTAATTGATTGCCATACACCACAAGAACACAGTCTGCACCATTTTCTTTTTGAGAAACTATAGATGTACGCCTTCACATGCACATTTTAATACCATTTTCCCTCAGATACCTTTTTGGCGGTTTCAGCATAGTTTACTTTTCATCGGATTAACACACATAGTTGATTGCATTCACACACATATTTTTAGCACTATTTTTCATCACAAAACCTCTTCGAACACTTGACTTTTTACTGGATTACATACACGATGCTTTTTTTTCCGATTGTAACCTGTAGAATGTTCCCATCTTTCATTTCACATAGAATTTTCAAATTTCTTCAGTCAGCTTTATTGATATCATACCACTGCCACCACTGTGATGTTCTGTTATCTCCGCATCTCCGAACATTGTCTGATTTGTTCACTTATTCCCTTGTGATATGTATATATTGTCGACATTATGAATGAAGCAACAAACTTATTCCGAAGTAATAAACAAGCACGTATTTTGCACTTTTTATATAGAACTAGCAGCTTCGCTGCCAGCCTTCGTCTGGCTTTTAAATGTACCGGAAAAATGGCTGAAGGGAACACCAAATGTTAAATTTAAAAACTACATAGAATTTTACTCAGCAGAACCACTTCATAAAAAAAAAAAGTTATTACGTATAACAAAATTACAATGAAATAAGCAATATCCCTTAATACAAATATTAATTATTCTAATTAAAAAATTAATTAATTTTCCGTTGAAAAAAAAATCATGCAAAACTTTTCAATATCTTACAAACAGTAAAATAAGCAAAAAATAACATGAAAGCAACTCAAAAAACATAAAATTCCGCACAGAATTTTACTCTACAGAACTTTATCAAAAAAATCAATAAAAATGATATATATATATAAAAATGATAATGAAATACGTGAATCTTTTCAAACAGTGACATAAGAAATATGATGAAAAATTCTTGCCAAACCCATATTTCTAAAAGAATGAAACTATTCAAAATGATGCGATTTCATCAAAAATCTATTAACAACAATAAGACAGGAAAATTGTTGCCAAAACCCCACTTTTAAAGATGCGAGATGTGAGAAGTGTACTCTGAAGCTTCATTTAAACAAATTTTTAAAAATACAAAATATTATCATTTTTCCAAAATTCCTTTTGTAAAAGCAGTTGCAAGGATGAAAGTGTAACGTGTCCAAAAATCAAAGAAAAATAAACTTTTTAAGAAAAAATCCCGCTGAAAAGGTGTTAAGCTCCCTTTGTTAAATAAATTCCTATTTAATCGATTTATTGAAACACGAAATTTATTTTTTAAGTTCGTAAAATAACTAAGTGCCTACGTTTCATGACGATGGGAAAATGGAGTGTGTAGAGTAAAATCTCGCTTTCTTATAGCCCATTATGTCTCAAAATGACACGATTTCGTCACAAAACATAAAATTAAAAAAATTCGAATTCGAATTTCGAAAAAAATGCTTCGAGGTGCACTGGCTCTTGTCTAGATGCACCTATGTACCAAATTTCGTAGCCATGGGTCTATTAGCTTACACGCAGCGCGAACGAAAGACACACACACACACAGACTCTTTGTTTTATTATGTGTAGAGATATAGCATTTTTTTGCTGGGTCTACTGAAACACTTATGCTTTCGATTTTTACAACACACTCAAGAAAAAGCCTTGAATATCTCAACTGCATTTCAGTTCAAAAAAGTTCTCACGTCATCCGGATGTGCATGCCACACTCCCCTGTCCCCCTTCTACCCTTGGTTGCCAGATTCTCCTTTCTTTTCTGATTGGGGTGGCTGGCCTTGCCAAATTCTCCAGCAGGGCTAGGTCGGGAGCTCTTCTGAAATCAAGCATGTACATTATGAAAAAAATTAGGACAGTTCTATATCTCCAGTTCTACTGGGCCAATTGACAAAATTCAAATTGCATTTTTCACGCCTCAAAAGCGCGACTTAGGATATATATTAGATTTATATATAGCATTGTTCTAACATAGGTATTTTGACACAAAATCAGACTTTTTTCCGAAATAGCATACCAATGTTTTTCCATATTTCGATTCTACGACTCAAATTATGGCTAGATATTAAATTTTGTAAAATTTGGTGCGAAATTTATGGAGAAATTCTAAAATTTATCTTGCCGAAATTTTTTTAGTTTGGTCAAGAATAATTCACTTGGTGAACTTCTTTATATCATGGCAACCAATTCTCCTTTCTCTTCCATTATGCCTGAGTAGGAAAAAAAAGGCACCTCGTTCCTACCTTTTTACATTGTGCATGAGTGGGAAAAAAAAAGTCACATTGCTCCTACTTCCAAATAATTTTAGCAAAGTGTTTAAACCACATCTGATGTTTTATCGCTTTCAACAAATCCGCCAAATTTCCAAATGCAAAAATATATATATTCACATAAATCTTGGGAAATTTTGAATAAAAATTGTAATTTTTTGGAAGTATGCTTAGAAATACGTCTACTTTAAGATGATGGTAAAAATTTTATAGATAATAATTCAAAATGTTTTCAAAAAATTTATAAAAATTATTTTAAAATACAAATTTTAAAAATAAATCATAAAAAATGATTTAATTATATTTGAAATGAACCTGAATTTCGAAATGTGAAAATGTGTGAAGGATAAAAAAAAAGTTTAATAAAAAAAGAGAGATTAATAAATGTATACCAAACTTAATTAACATTGAGGAGCTAAAATTTCGAGACCTAATTTTTTTAAAAACTACTCGTGCGATTTTTACAAAACTTGCTAGTTTGACATAATTTGAGTCGTAGAATCGAAATATGGAAAAAAAATTGGTATGTTATTACTGAAAAAGTCCAATTTTGTGTCAAAATACCTATATTAGAACAATGCTAGATATAAATCTAACACATATCTAAGTCGCACTTTCAAGACATGAAAAGCGCAAGTTAAATTTTGTCAATCGGCCTCGTAAAGCGGAAGATATAGAACTGTCGACCTTTTTTTTTTTTTTTTTTTTTTTTTTTTTTTTTTTGCGCAGTCTACATGACACCACAGTTTCTACACACCAATATTTAGTCATTAAATAATATTTTGGAGTATTTCAGTTCAAGTACTGTATGGATTACAGTTCTAGACACACTGTATGAAAGAAAGACTAGAATCTAAAACAATACACACAAAATGCAATTTACTTTGAACTGTAAAAAACAAAGTATTTTGATTATCTGCTTTCACACGTTAACTCATTGGTGATTTTGTGAATCAGCAAAAACTGTTTGGTTAATTTTACAGCTCACAGGTAGTTGTTCACAAATAATAAATAGTAAAAAAAAAAGTACTTTATAAAAAATAAGAAATTTAAAAAGAAAAATTTTGATGGCCAATGTTGCAAACAATGGATAATATTCGGTAAAATTACAGTTAAATATAACGTGTATAAATCTACATGCATGATATGCACTTGTGTAATTTGGCTATTCTTGTGTGCAAACTCAAAAATACACCTAAAACATAGAAATTTTCAAAGTATTAAAACTCGGATTTCAGATTATAAAACAAAACCAAAAGCAGTATGACCAGGTTATAAGGCACTTCATGTTAATTAATCCATTTTTATGACCTAATTCTATTTTCTAATTTCTTCCATTTCTATCCCTCACCAGGCAGCAATTAACATCTATTTAAAATGTGGGATTTGAATATTTTAGATATAGAACTTTTGGCAGTGATGTTTGGACATTAACTTTCTACTGCACAGCTCTGCCAGTAAGCATTCTAGCATTAACTTTCTACTGCACAGCTCTGCCAGTAAGCATTCTAGCATTAACTATTTACTACCTGAAGGTGAAACATGGCGTTAAATGTGAGCCAGCTTAGTTAGGCCAAATGTGTGTAGTATGCAGCTACAATCCCTTTTTACATTGTAAATTCAACTTTACATTATTTTCATACCCAAAAGTGGAGACGTTTTGAATGTTTAAAAGAACTGTGCTATCTGTTAAATTCAAGTTTAAGTAAAAAAAAAAAACTTATTTAAAACCTTCACATGACTTTGTTGTACATTTTCACATAACTCACTTGGCAGTCTAACAGGGTCTGAATGACTGAGTTAATATACACAGAGTTAATATAACAGTTAAAATTTCAATGTTCTGACACTACTCATTTTTTAGTTATGTGAGATACATACATACATACATACATATGCGCAGACGCCACAAAAAATCTCTTCTGAGAAAATTCATTGAAATCAATTTTATAATTTGTTTGGGGGATGGGAGTCCTTTATTCTATCCTTATGTAGAGATGTCAGGCAAAAACATTGCTAAATTGCATTCGATAGCAATCAAAATGGATATTTTCATTGAAATATGATTCCTGGAATTTTTCAGGATTACAATACTTCCTTTACATTAAAAGCATGACAATCATTGTAAAATTTAAGGGTCAAGGGTGGTTACAATTTCTTATCAATGTAAGTTTTGTTAGTTCACTTTTAGCTTTAAAAATCAGTTTGCTAATAACCTAAATGTGATTTTATTTACAAAAATTAAATAATATTGTAATCTTCATACATAATACTTGTTTTCTTTCTTGCATAAACACATTTGCTACTTTTGTGTGAAAACTGGTGTTAGCAAACTTTACTTTTTCCAGCTTTGTTGATTTTACTGCCGCAACTTTTGGAAGCCAGTATATTTACCATTCCTGCAGTAAACACAACATTTTAAATTTAAGCAGCAATTCATTTTAACTTTAAATATATTCAAGAACAGAGTGGGGAAGAACAAACAACAGCTAACTAGTAGATCCACATGAATATATCATCACAGAACTAAGCACCAATGTCAAAAAAATTTAGCACAGAAGCTACCCCATCATGGTCAAATACACAAATGCCGACATTTTTCCACATCTGCTTCACTTTATCACTTTTAATAATTTACTTTAACCAGCATGTGATACAATATTGCCATTTACGCTATGATGTAGTTGCTGTGAAATAAAATAAATCAGAACAATTTCTTAGTCTTAAATTTTACTTTTAAATTGTGCAACTGCTGCTACAACAGCAAATGTCAACACTAATAACTCGTAAGAAGCAAACTGAACATACCAAAAAACTAATGTGCATAAACTAGAGTATAAAACATTATATAGCTATATATTTTTTTAGAATGGGTTACAGCATTACTTACGTCAAATTAATTCTTTAATGTTCTACTGCATTTTCTCAGAAAATCTAGTTCTTATCTATTGTTTCTTGCAATCTTCCTAAATGCAATTGTATTCAATTTTTTACAATTTAGGCAAAAAGCAGAATTTTTTTAGCTCTTTTAGACAGAAACAGAAAGCAGTTGTCTTGTCACTGTGAAAAGGAAAGAAATAGCATGTCATTATCGCAGAGTTGCTAGTTGGTTTATATTATACTGTAGTGTTAAGTTATGTGTGATTCTTTTATTATCAGCAGGTCTAGAAACTGAATTGTGTTATTTTTTGTTTACAGTGAACTGTAGATTAGGGAATTGAATACAATGAAATTAATACCACCACTGTAAAATAATTAAGAAAAAAATTAAACTTTCATGAGTATTAAATTTTCATGAAAATTAGTGCAATTAATCCATTTTCATTTCACTTTTCACTCTGAAAATGCAACCTGGATAGCGTGTTATAACAACCCCACAATCCTATACTGTAGCAGCTAGTCTGTAAAATTTATTTAATCAAATTTAAAACATTTAACAACTAATTCAAGCTAATTTAGAATTAGACCAATAATACAAACTGCACAAATGTGATGAGTTATCACACCCTTCTAGATCTCTTAATTCCTATGGCACACTCAATAAAAATTTTCTTATACATAAATATTCTCACAAAGCACTCACATTTTAACTAAGCAAAATTATTAAAGATATTACTCTTTCAAGTGTATAACAAAACTAAAAAAAGATACAACAAAATGTATAACAAAACTGAAATGAATATCACAAATATAAAATAAGACATCTTCCAGAGATTTAACTTTTATCATTTTTTAATCATTTATACTGACTTTTTCCTTTAAATTGTTGCACAGGAGATTTAGGTGACATGGTTTTAATTAAGAGAAGATGAACTGTTTAGGATGATTTTAATAAAATTAAATTAGTATAAATAAAAACATATATATAAAATAATAATTTTTATAATAAACACAGTCCTTGCTTTATATACCACATGGACTTCTAATTATGCATACTTTTAATGCATATAATTTTTACATTACCCTGATTTACATAAATTTCTACCACTGACATCACACATAGACTAATTAATAAAAACATCAGAAGAAAGATAATTTAGAACATTTTTGAAGAGCAAATATTTCCCTTCTTTTATTTACATCACTATAATATAAAAAATACTTTTCAACTGATATTAATATTTCAAATACTAATACTTCAAATCAGGGCTGTGGAGTCGGTAGGGAAAAAGACTCCGACAGCCTCATATATATATGTAACATATACACATGGGTTACAGCTTATTTTTTTAATGTGAAAGTAATAGATGTTACATGAAAAAAAAAATGGCATAGCAAATTATTTATATAAATTAGCATTTATTATGAAATGGAAAAACTGGCATTAGTTATTTCTAAGAAACAGTACAGCTTCGGCAATATCTTCTTTGTTGGAGGGCCATAGATCCGATTTGATAAACTTCAGAGCTAAGAACAGTCTTTCCACACTAACTTGAGTAGGAAGAAGAGTTGTTACTGTTAACGGCTACTTACTTTTCAGGATAGATTTCTATAAGTTCTAAAAGAGGTGTCTTGCAAGCACAATCATATTTCTCTATTTCTTCAAAGGCTGTGTAGAAATCTTGTTTGTATTTTTTCATTTTTATATCTAAAGGCTCTTGGTTCTTTATTTTCATTTGCTTTGCCTTAGGCTTTTCAATATTATTCAAAAATATTTCTCAAAACCTAATTCATCATTAGAAGACGATGATAGAGACTCAATAGCAATGTCTGCAGTTTGACTGTCCTGATTTGAATTCTCCAATTGTTCTGAGAATAATTTCATTTTTAATGAAAGTTCATAGACGGCTTTATTTGCCTTTTTAATTTGTTCGTTATCCAAGATAATTCGGTGTTACGGATCTACGTACATTGAATCCAGCAAGATCGCATTGTCTAGCAAACTAGTTTCTCTTTTCTTCATTGAAGAAATGATTCCTTCTGCAATAAGCCCTTCATTTCAGAAAGAGCAAACATCCCATTCTTCCATTCTCGCCTCCTGTCAATTTTTCAGTTTGCAGCTTTTTTGTGGCTATATACGGTGTAGAAAAAAAAAAAAAAAAAAAAAAAAAAAAAAGAGTTTCAATTCTGCAAGATCATTACACAATCTTTCTGTTGGTGAAATATTAGGGTTATCTACATCTTCTAAAAAAGTTCTTATTTTTCTAAAAACCTTTTTATCATCAAATATGCACTTCCTTATTGTGTTGCTTGATCAATAACTGCTACTTTTCTTGCTCACTTCCTCAGAATGGCATCAATTTTGGGAGTTCTTGCTGCTATTGCTGCTGACCTAAAGTTACCAGTGAGATTTATAACTAAATGAAATAACTAAATAAATCAGTTTAATCGCTAATGGCAAATATCACATCCATGCTCCTTCCATATATTTATTTATTTATATGTCAATAAAATAGAAAATAGCTATTTATTAATGTGTACATAAATAAAAATAATAACTCAACTTGTCATTAATTTTTTTCTATTCATTTTAATTTCATTTCAAATTCAAACTGTCCAACAAAAACTGGAGTCGGAGTCGACCTGTTTTTAGCAACTCCACCTCAGACTCCTTTTACTCCCAAATGTGCCTGAGTCTGACTCCGACTCCACAGCTCTGCTTCAAATAATACTCAAATAAAATAATACTCTTCAAATATACTAACTGTATCCCAATATTCAGGGTGAAGAGATGGTTCTTCAGCTTGAGTTATCTGTTCCATTTTGGGTTCAGCAAATAAAAAATGCCATTTTATCCATTCGAGCAATTTATATAAAACTCTGGTACCTAAAAATAGAAATAAGGAAAAACAAATTATGACACAAAGGGCTAGCAATAATGACAACAGGAAAAAGCAGAACAATAAAATTCCGTCCTTACCAGAATGAGTCTCAATAATCAATGACTGTAATAAATGCCAGAGGAGCTCAATGTCAGAGAACATTTGAAGCTGAAAATCAGGAGGAAAAAAACATATAATATATATATACACACACAAATACAGACATACAATACATAGATTCAATTATAAAAAATATGCATAATACTCCTTTCACTTGCATTAAGGAATTAAGAGAAGTGGTAGATATATAAGAACATTTCATTGTTAAATATATAGATAAAGCTACTGAAACTAGTGCAACTGTATGCAAAAAAATTCATTGTGATTTAATAAAACATGAAACAATAAATAATATATACAGTACCATTAATGATATGGGAATGACAGAAATTAAATTCAGACTAAGATATCATAAGTAAATTAACTTTGATATGGAGAAAATTAATTATTCAAATGTAATGATAGAATCCAGATTTCATAAGAAAACTACTGGGTTTGGATTAATCACTTATGGTGACAATACATACATCAGTTGTGTTAGATCAAGCTGTTTGAATGTTTTATTTTTTATACAATCAAAAAATATAGTAACCACAGCATCATTTGTAATAGTAGTCAGGTCCAAAAATTAAAGAAAAATAGGAGGTTTTTGTTGCTGTATGATCTTTAAATTTTGATTTGTTTATATTCATGAATCTCAGTAAAAAGAAATGAGCACCAATAATGAGTTAAATGAGCTGCTTAGTGTAGATAATTTTATAAAAACATTGAAATTAGCTGACAAAGAAAATTATATTTTGTGTTCCAGTAATTTACTAAAACAAATTATCCCAAGTAATTGAACACTTTTATTCTATCAGATGTTTTGTTATTTGGTATATATTAACTTATAATTTTAATTATTTTACGTTATTTTCTTTAATGATATAAATATCTAAAAGAATTCAAGTTCATGTTAACAGAAACTATAATAAGTAATTATACAAATTCAGCTAATAGAAACTGCTTAAATATACCGTATTTGACGGCATATAAGACGCACCCTTATTTAGAAGGCCACACACATGTAGATGTAGAAAAAGTTATGTGTGTCTAGATCTTTATCCGGGCTAAAAATAGCATTCAGTATTGAAAGTTAACCTGTGTCCTTCACGTATAAGACACAGGTAACTTTTTTGAGACCAAATTTAGGGAAAAAAAAGTACGTCTTATATGCCGTCAAATACGGTAGTTCTTCATGATCAGATTCAAAAAGTCCTGCCACTCAGAGAGCTACAGCTACGGAAAAAAGACCATCTAAGTAACAGTAAATTTAAATTCACATTACTAGGAATCAAAAGGAAGCATAAATGATAACACTTTATCCAAAGAATTTAAAATGTGCAAATACTGATGCTTCTAATAAAAAAGTAAATTTTTTGGACCTTCTGACTGGCCAGGCCATATACAGGGTGATTCTAAATTGTTTTTGCAAATTAAGAATACCCATCCAGACGAGCAATAACTTAGAACATAGGACCCTATGTTCTACGTTATTGCTCATTGTCATTTTCTCATTCCACTCCGACAGGCAGAAAAGAGGAAAGTAGAAATGCATCGAAAAAGAACAAGGAGACTATACCCTAAGACTATCAAGAATTAACTGTATGCAAATTTGCACTGAGAAGAAGCAGCATTTTGTGCTTAGTTTGCACCGGAGAAAGTCAATCAGAGCAAACAGTGTCCTTGAAAACAGCATAACATCATCACTTCAAGTATTACCTTGACAACATCGTCTAAACTATTCATGAATGCTATGGTGGAGTATACGTATTAATTATTAGCAGATATTCACCTCACATAAGCTGAAGCAAATAGGAATGAACGCAAAGCATGAAGATTGTATGAACAGCGGTTTCCAAGTCATCAAACCTTTTCCAGTGTTGATCGAAGACTGCAAGAAACTGGTTCTTTTGCCATCTCAAAAAGCAATGCAGGACGTTCGTGGTAAGCACGAACGCCAGAAATTAGAAAAGTGAGTTTTAACTAGATTTGAAGTAGCTCTTTCCACAAGTACGCAAGCAGAGACATGCGAAATGGGTATTTCTCAGCCAACGGTGTGGCATATTTTACACGAGGAACACATGCACTCCTACCATGTGCAAAAAGCACAATCTTTAAACACAGATGATTATCTCTGCCAGGCAGACTTTGCGCAGCAGATGCTTGGAATTAGGAATAATGATCCACAAATTCCTGCATTAATATTATTAAGTGATGAGGTAACATTCATCAATGAAGGCATTTTCATTGTGCACAATCAGCAGGTTTGCTCTCACAGCAATCCCCACTGCCCTACCCCTCACAAACAACAGCAGAAATTTTCCATGAATGTTTGGTCAGGTATCCTATCCTGCCAGGCCTGATTACCTGGTAGCCTTTACATCATGCCAGACCATTTGACCGATGCAACATACCGTATTTTCTTCGAACAAAGCGCTTTCCAGTTTATTGCAGGCTTTTCCACTCCCCATCCAAAGAAACATAGTTTACACACAATGCAGCCTCAGCAAACTTTTCCGTCACGGTCCGTAATTTTTTTTTAATGCCACATATCCAGCACAATGGATCGAACATGGAAGACTTGTAGCTTGGCCTCCTCGCTTAACGGACTGAAGTTTTTCTTCTGGAGGCACATGAAATATTTAATGCGCGAGACGTGTCTGGACTCGGCTGAAAATCTGGTGGCGAGAACCACTGTTGTTGCGGATAAAATTAATACGACACCAGGAATCTTTGAGAGGGTGCGCCAGTTGTTCCTTCGCCGATGTCAACTGTGCAACGACATGCGTGGTCAGCATTTTGAGTATTTTCTGCGAGTTTTTCACTAAATAATAAACTGATTATGCAACTTTTGGTCTTGTTCATTCACTTTCCCAATGTTGTTCTAAGTTCAGGTAGGAATTCTAATATTCCTCTTTTCTGCCTGTCAGAATGAAATGCGACCCTATGTTCTATGGTAATTATTGCTCATCTGGATGAGTACTATCATCCCTCTTAGTTTGTAAAAACAATTTAAAATCAACCTGCATATATCCAAATTATTTCTGATAATGTCTTGAAGAAAATATATACACATACATAAGTGCATCTTGAAATATGTCCAAGAAATCAAGGCAATATAGCAAAAGTAAATAAATTCCAGTATAAAGTACCAGGATCATTTTGGCATTAAAATCACAAACTCATGGCAGTTTTGAGAATGTTGGTGCAAAATCAATGCCTGGCTGATAGGTTAAACAGAGATAAACAACGGCAATTTCTTAACATGACAAAAAAATGGCAAATTTTAATTTTCTAATAAGCAAATATCAAAATTGCAGTACACATTCACATGCTTCTTAACATAATTAATGAAGAATTAAAAGCATTCATACTGAGGAATATGACAAAAAATTATTTACTCACACATACTTCACATAATTTTGAAGTTGGTTGCTACCTGGCACCTGGAGTACTTAGAGCTGATTCAGACAATAAATTATGATTATTGTACCATTTTTAAGGTCATTTTAGTGATAAAAGGAAGTTACTTTGCACATTTTTAAATATGTTTTGCATTTGTTCATTTTAGTGGACTAAAAATGGACATAACATCTGCAAAGACAGCAAAAATTATCGGAATTAACAGTCACACATCCATAACTGTAAGAAATATTGCTTCCGCGGTTGGTGTTGGAAGATAGAACATATCTCGAATTCTGTATGAAAATTATGAAAGTAGATCATTTTCTTCACAAAGAAAAGGAAAATGTGGAAGGAAAAGGAAAACAACTAAAAATCTGATCAACTCCTACTCCGAAACAACATTATTAATCCAACAAAAACTAGCAAAAACCTTAAAAGAGATTCATAGGCTGTTGGTATTGATATTCACATTCAAATGTATGGCTTCTCATTGCTGGTCAGAAAGTGAATAAACCAATTAAAAAAACAACTTTGCAGATGTCAAATGAAGCAAAAACAATTAATGTGGACCAAAAAAACAAATGTTGGACTATAATAATATTATTGCATGTACTGCAATTGCATATACAGTATTATAAGTTCAATATCCAGCCACTAATCATCTAAAATTCGGACCTCTGGATTGCCAGCAATCTTTATATATAAATCTATATTGTTTTATGCTTGCAGATTTGATATATTTTTTATAATGAAACATGTGGTGAGCCCTGTTTCTTAACTTCAATTCAGCATTGACACAACACTGGCAAATCATTATTTATTATTTTTAGCTTTCATCACTACATGAATATCAACTTACTTCAATTTGAGAAATAACTCACCCGGTAATGTCTAAACTCTTTTTTTTTATTAAATATTAGTAGATGAATATCAAAGAGCATGGTAACTTTTTGTTGACATTACACTTGACAATGATTATAGATCTCTGCTACGAAGTATTAAGTGCGCTGACGAGGAGAAATTTAACAGAAAATCTTTCCTCACATACAAAAAATAAGCTTTGTAAATGATACTCACAGGCTGAAAGATTACATTTAGCACTGTTTGAATTGAGTATAACTGATATGTTATTCAAATAAGCCAGTGTCAGAGCTTGCGCAGCCACACTGAGTGGCAGAATTTAGGGGAGGCAAAATTTTTAGAATTTACAGAAGCAACAAAATTAAAGCTTGGCAAAATCTTTATAATTTAGGCAAGTGTTTAGCAGAATTTCCTACCTGCAATGCAGGAATCTATTCATTCACGACTCAGATAAGCCTTAATGATGTACAGGAAACAGGTGTAAGCATAATAAATAATTTAAGCTTAATTTTATCAGTATACAAAATAAGCAAGAAAAAATTTAGCAGAACAGGTCTTTAGCCTCTAATCTCATGACACATCACCAACAGTTTATAGCAGACACTAGCTAAGCTTTATGACAATAACCTTGAATTTGTAGGCATCTAACTATTGCAAATAAAAAGCAAAATTTTCCAATAAATGGGAATTTTAAAGAAATGTGGAGAAATGATAATAAATTAAGACTTGTGCTAGAACATCATTCTTCAATGCAATCAACTCTCCTTACATCATAATATCAAATTCAAATACATGGCAATTGAGCAGTTGTATAAGCCAAGCTAGCATATTCAAATTTTCAGTGTCTTGTATACTCTTTTTTGCATTGTTCCTATGTTTTAGTTGTGTGTCTTTACATTTTTAAACTGCACTTTCTGCATAAAAAAAATTTATATATTTAAAAAAATTATTAGTACTTTTTAAAATATATTAAGTAACTTGTGTATTTTCCCCTTATTAAAGTATATTAAGTAACTTGTATTTTCCCCTTGATTTACAGATGTATATTTGTATGATTTCTTCCTTATTACAAGATATAGCAGTAAACAATAATGTATCAATTTTACATTTGGGGGGTAATGAATAGAATTAAGCACATATACATTTAAACAAATGCACACACATACATACCAAAAAAAAAAAGTTCCAAATAAGAAAGAAATAAGAAACATATGAAAACTTACTAGTTCAAAATGTTCTTCATCTCTCGTGGATTCTGTAATAAAAAAAGACACATTACCAAAGAACTAATCTTACAGACTAGAAATAAGTGTTAGGATATTAAGCGAACTGCATTTTTTAAATGAATTTATTCATGTGCCATATTTTGAATATGGCATGCATATTAAAAAGCTATCAATAAAAATAGACATTTCAAAATACTACTCAAAACACTAGAATTTTAACAACAGAAGGATAAACTTATTTACGTTACATATGGCATTATTTACGTTACATATGGCAAAACTCAAAAATTTCCTTGAAGCCAGCTTGTTCAATGTGATTTGAATCTGAGGAAAACTATTAATGTTTACTCGTTTATAGCTTGACCACCGATGGTTAATTCATACAAATGAAAAATTTCTATCTTAATTTTAAAAAGAATCAGTATTGGTATCCAACAGCCACATAACACTAGAATAGATTATTTAATTTAGAAGAAGCACAAATGTTTTCTGCTTAAGCTCCATCCCACTTTTTTCTAAAACACAAGTATGAAATGAAATTAAAAGACTTTATACTTCTTTTGCTCAACTACCAGTCTCTCGACAGAATTTTCATATAAAGAAATATCAAATGCTTCCACTTAACAAATGTCTATAAAAATGAGAGATAATGAAGTTTAAAAAAACATGACTACTATGCGTATAAAACAAGTTCCAAAAGCATGTTGTAAGTTTTCATTAAGTATCATATTTTATGCATTAGTTCTATAAACAACCAAAATTACCAAAAAATGACAGAACAAATTACGTATTTTAGTTTGTTGTTAAGTGTGTGCATTTCGCTAAAAACAAATATCCTTTGAAACTATTTTAACCCTCTGGCCTTCCATGGGGTTTTGCTAAAAAAGCCCATTCTTGATTTAATACCAAAATTGCCCTAGTACTTCATATCTGGATTTATGTACTTTTAATATATTGTCTTAATTTCTTGGGCATATTTCAAGATTCACGTACATATACTTTCCTTAAGATGTTCACAAAAAATATATTAAGCCATATATACAGAGTTGTACCCAAACAGGAGACTGAAATTCCCTGACTTTTCCAGGTGTGTACGAAGAAAATTCCAGTCTAGACACATAGTATATGTTGACTGTACTGAGAGTAAATTTATTAAAGTACCACTTTGAAGACACAAAAGTTTGCTAATTACATACGACTTTGATTAAAAAAAACTTAGTTTTGAATCCCCAAAGCATTACTATTATAACTATATTAGGAGTTGTTCTCCTATGTAAATTTAAATTAAGTTTTTGCCTAGCTAAAACAACCTGCTATACAATATATGCATACAAAACCAACATTCTCTTCAGCAATCAATTGTATCGCAAAATTATATAAGTCCAAATAAATTCCTTGTACTACTTTTTATGAAGTAAAGGAAGTATTGTAATCGAAAAAAAAATTGGGGGTATGTATTTCAATGAAAATATCCATTTTGACAGCTCTAGAGTCCATATCCATGATTTTTTTGCATGACAAGCAGAATAAAGTTTTTTTTTTTTTTTTTCCCCCAAACGGATTGTAAAATGGACTTAAAATAGATTCAAAAGGGATTTTTCGTGACATCTGTATGTATGAACATATACTCCAAAAACTCAAAACTCAAAAAATGAATAGCCATAGAACATTCGAATTTTGAACATGGGAGTGCTATAACATCTAGTTGTGTATCTCCCTTTTTTGTTACAAATGGTCACACCAAGTCACCACCACGCATCCAGGAGTGTATACATAGAGAGAGATGTTTTAAGTTATTGTGTATGAATCAATTATCGAATGAGAAATATATCTCTAATGAAATTCGAGGAAATAATTTTAAATGAAGTGCAACAAAAAAATTTAAATAATTTAATAGACTATACATGAAAGTCATATGGTACCCATATCACATTTTTAATTACATGAAAAGAGAATATATTATTAGAAGTGATTGTTAGTGAACCTAAAATATTTACAGACACTGACACTGAAATATATTTATAATAAAATGTCGGCACAAATATAATTAGTTAAAAGTGTAACTTAAAAATTAATTTCACCTGCATAAAAACATACATTTACCAAATAAATTACATACTTACAATTCATTTTATCTAAAGAATAAACAAATCAGAAATGAAATCCATTGATTTTTAATGTTCGGCATAAATTTTTAAACACCGGATTTTTTCCAACATTCATTGTGATAAAATTATGTTATAAATGACAGCTTCATTGTTTTAAAAAGTACTAAAAATAAATTCTGGAATGGAAGCTATTGCGTAAAAAATGGCAATGAAGAAGCAGTTATATAGTTCGACAGCCGTGGAAGGATGGGGATTTCTTTCCCTCCAGCATAGCTCTTTCCGGAGAAAAGACCTTTCACGCCACAGCAAGTATTACCACCCCTTTTGGACAAGTCTACGTGTTTTGGCAGAAAGCCAACCAGGGCTGCGCTTGAGACGGTCGAACTATATCTATCCTTGCTGAACAATAACTTCTGTAATATTACAACAGTTGCTAAATTCTGAAAAAAGCAGTTTTTTTTTATGAAGTCAACAGACTTTTGGTGAAAAACTTTTAATATAAGCATATATATTACAAATTAAATGTAACTTTTGATTAGAATTGAAAACAAAGACATTTTGAATATTTAAACATAAGATTAATACAAAAATTAATAAAAAATTAACACAGAACTAGATTTGTCTTGATTCTGCAATTTGTGAGTTAAGAAAATCTCTGGTCAGTTTTTTTTTTTTTTTTAAACCACTATCACACATCTTTTTGCCCTCAAGTGGTTGATGATATGCACCACAAGCAGATTTGGTATATCATAACGTATATCGAAAGTTACATAATTATTCATCACATCTCCATTTACTTCTGTAGCATCATAAACATTTCACATTGCTGTTAAAGAATTTTCCTGAAGGTTTTGCACCAACATATTTTTTAACCGAGATACCACTTTCTACTGTGACACTGCCATGCAATAAAATTAGAACTAGCTTTACAGCACTCTAATTTCTTCAAAATATGAATTATTAATCAAGTCCTTATTAAACAATATGTTGCATTGCAGCATAGTTAACAAAAATGTCTTTTCAAACACCCTTATTTCTCAATAACAATTCTTTAAACTGCACTTATGATTTATGTGCATATTATATATACATAACCTCTCCATCCTTTCCTCACACAAAAATTCATTATATGTAATCAGCTTAGGATTTAATGAAAAAATGTATTTGTTCAAACTATACATACTTAAACGGGTTTCTTTCAACTATTTCTGATGCAAGTTTAACCAAAAAGGTTCTGCACTGAGTTCTGAATTATCTTTTCTTTAGATCAGACACTACACTTTTAAATAAACTTGCACCCACATCAATATCTGCAACATTACAATAAATGGCTTGATCCAGGTTATATATTTTTATCAATTTTTCAGGAGTTCCTTTCACAGAAAATCTATTTTGAGAGAAGCTATTTAGCATGTGGTAAGTTGTGTGCAAGGGGGCACATAAGATCAGCTATCTGAAATGATTTTAAAAATGGATGTAGAACTCCTGCAAACAAAAATTTAAAAAAATTAAAAATAGGATTTTTGCCAAAAGAAGCTTTTCTTTAACAGCTTCTCACAGTCTTTCAAATGACACAGACTTTGACAGTTCGGATGTTTTCACATGAGGAAAAACATCAATAATTCTCTCAGTAACAGGTATGTTTTCACATCTTCACAAAATTTTAGCAGAAAAGTTGCACAATTAGTGGTGGCAATATAATCTGCTGTCGAGCAGAACTATTTTGCATGCATGTCTATCTATGCATTATGGCTTTAAATAATGCACTTAGATATTCCATTTGGCAACTCTATGCCCAGCTAAGGCACCATGAACAACATGCAACCTAAGGACCCAATACCTAATATATGAAAGTCATTATTATTTGCTAAACTTTCTTTCACATCTCTAAATAATTTAAGACTGGCATTTGGTCCATCCAAGTATACTTCAAGTAATTTCTTTTCATCTAGTTTTGAAGTTCCCTCAAAAAAAATTCTCAGCTGGTAATTAGCAATAGCATGCCCTCAAAAAATTGACATGCGGAATCTTGTTCTCACTTTATTCCTCTCATTGCCCCAAAATCTATCAAAAAAAATGTTCATTTCACCTCTTTGGACAAAACTTCATCAAAAGCTTTAAAGCTTCATCAAAGCATATTACGAATTCAGTGTTCTTAAGATCAGAAATGAACATCTTTTTTTAAGTATGGAGCTACGTGATAACACTAAATATGAAATTTTTGTGAGTCCTTGGGTCACAGCTTTCTTGCTGTTATTAAATAGTTTCAGGAATAGAAGAGTAGCATCATTAAACACATTAAAAGAAACATGAATGAGCAAGTTTCATAGCCCACAGTTATTCCACAGCTTACACTTTGCCTTTAGTTACAAAGGAGTTTAGATTTGATGATCAAACAACTGGTGCTGGCAATTGCTGTGCTTCAAAACTCTTTTTATCTGTACAGTTTTTTCCTAATTTTCTGAGTTCGTCTTCATAGAAATTATTTTCTTACGCTTTACACTGTTTATGTGGCTTGGGATTGTTTTCCTTCCCATGTTACTGAGCTTGATATTTTTTAGCAAACTGTGCATTTTGCCATGTTAACAGCTCCTCGAATAAGTTGTAGTCATCGATTCCACTAAGGATTTAGATTAGTCTGCCCAATCTTGACTAAAAAATGTCTTTTGCAGAGATTTCAGAGCTAAAGAAAAGAAAGAACATCTAGTTAAGAATATTTTTAAATAAATTCAAGTATTTTAATATATCTATATTTAACTGCATACATAAGTAAAAAATATGTGTACTAAATTTCGTGATGGTATGTCATCAGACTGATAGAATTAGTTTCACGAGTATGTTATAGAAAACTGCATGAAATCCAGAAGTATTATTAACTAATAATAAATAAACTTAGAAGGAAGCCACAACAAATGATATGAATGACATTAAAATAAAGTTATTTACTAAAAGACAAAAAAAAAATTAAAAGTTGAACTATAGTAATCAATGGTATTTTGCCAAATATAGATATTTTAAATGATAAGCGTGGATGACTGAAATTTCAAAGGGGAGATAGATTAACTATTTATTTTTACTAAATGAAATATGTAAAACAGGGGCGTAGAAAATATTATATTTAATGCATTTGTTTTTGAATTCGGCCACAAATTCCATTGCTATTTCTTAAAAAATAATGTTTTAAATACGGATTATCTAAAATTCAAAACAACAAAAAATCAAGTTCAGAACAAATAAATATTTGTTCCTTTACCATGCAAAGTATCCCATTTTCTTGCATAATTTTGATATATACACACTGCCAATGATACTGAAAAGCTTAACAGTTCAATTTGATTTTTTTAATAATGCACAATATGACTGATTCAAAAGGTATCAATAGAGTTTTTTAGACTTAAATGCATTGTGCAAAGTCTTATCATTTTAACAAGCAACTATGATAGAATGTTAAGTAAACATTCATTTAAAAAATTATTTAATAATACATAAAAGATTACAATGTAATGTTTCACTTACCAGATTTTTGAATTGGAGATAACAGAAAAACAAGCTCTTTAAACCAAGAGGCAGAACTTTCACTCAATATACACAGATTTCTTGGTCTTCACAAGAATATGTGAATCATGCTCTCTGGATTCTGCAGGTTACTGGAAACTCATGATTTTGGAAACTTGCTTTGCCTTTCTAAAAGACAATCTGATTGCTGTTACAGAAATTGGCTCTATGCCAGCTGCTGGAACGATGCTCATAGGCTACATAATTCAGTAAGAAAGTGATCTACGTCCAATGCTGATGAAAAATCGCTTTTGGGAGGACCACCATATGAAATTCACAGACTTTTCCTGATTTTTCAGGTAGCATGACAAAATTTGCGTATATATATATATAATTTATTATTAGAAAAGGTTTTTATATATCATCTTCAAGGAAACAAAATTTAATTAAATTTCATTTAAACTAATTAAACGAATTGACAAAAGTTAGAAAATATTTTAGTACTTTAAGTAGTATTTTAAGTCAATAGATTTCTATTGTAATAAAAAATTATTTAAAATCTGTATTGAAAAAAAAAATTAAACTGTCAAAATTCTAAATATTAATATTAAAATTTTAAGTACTGAAAAAGCAGTTAATATCACTGATCGCAGATTAACTGACTTGTCAAGGGGAACAAATATATATATCCTTGCAGCAACAGGATTAAATAGTCTCTTCCAAAATAATTAGTCATACAAATATCACCTTGACAGCTACAAGGTGTTTAACTTATAGAAAGAAAGCAAATCTAGAAGAGGAAACATTATAATACAAGAATAATTCAATTAAATGGTCAGAAAAAATTTTCTCACAGAAAAGAAGAACTCGTATATTTTACCTGAAGCAGAATTCAAATCTTCAATACATGCTAAAATAATGCAACGATACTGCTGGCTAATTTTTAATATCCTACAAGATGTAAAAAGACACAAAATTAATTATTTAATAACCTGTTATTTCATAATTCAATACTTATTTTATTTACCACATTTGCGAGCTTTGGATGGCAACAGATCAAGATATAGATAAGATTTCAACTGGCTCAAAGGTAACTTTGTTGACAATTCGGTTTATGTTCTGTCTTATAGATTCTAATTAGTCACTGTGAGTAAAATAAATGTAGTATAGCATTTCTACACAGCACATCTTTTAAAGATTCATAATACCATTCTATGGGAATTGGAATATTCTCGAATTTCTACAATGTTCCACAATTTTGAGAAGACCGAATAGCACTTTTTTTTTTTTTTTTTAAATATCAAATATTATTTGGAAAACAGCAAGTTTATTTGCTTGTTCCTCCCCCTGAGCACCAACTACAATATGTGGGTTAATCAAAAAAGGGGCAAAACGGTTTTGAATCCTCTATTCTAGTTGGTAAATTGACAAACTTTAAATTGCATCTGTCATGTCTTGAAATCTCAACTTTGTATATGTAAGTACGAAGTCCGAGATCCAGATATCCAATATCCAGAACGACCTAAAATCTGGACCTCAAAGCTACCAACAACCTTTCTTTTTTGTACGATTTATGCATGCACACTCAGCAGATTTGTATTCCCTCCCATAATAAAACATGCATCGAGTAATGATTCTTAATTTCACTTCGGCACTAAATAAAATACCTCAGAAAGTTATTTTAGCATAAATTTTTGTGATTAATAACTTGGCTCTGTAGCTGCATACCTGCTTGGCATACATCTCAAACCGAAACATTCTACATAGAAACATTGTTGATTTTACACCTACTAATATTTTATATTCCAGACGGCAACCTGGTGAATCATTATTCATTACATTTTGCTTTCATCACCACACGTTTATCAGCACATGACAACTTGAGTAATGACTCAAGCAGCAATGCCTAAACAATTTTTTTCCTATTAGTAACTGAATAACAAAGAGTATGGTTATGTTGACATTATGCTTGGCGATAATTAAAGTTAAATGCGGAACGAAATGTTGACGAGGAAAAATTTAACAAAAATTTCTTTCCATATGCTAAAAATAAATTTTGTTCATGATACTCATAGGCCAAAAGATTACATTTAGTGCTATTTAAAGTAAGAATAACTGATTTTTCATTCACATAAAACGTGAATCAGCATCAGAGCTCATATGGCCGAATTTAATGAAGACAAAATTTTGAGAATTTTGAGAAGCACCAAGCAACAAAATTAAGGGATGACAAAATTTTTACAATAAAGAGAAAGCACTGGAACCCAAAATTTAGAACTTAGGGAGGCACTATATCCGAAGTTAGGACTTGCATAGACTGCATTAGGCAGTAAGATATCCAGTGCCTGCCCTCAATAAGTAGTATATGTATATGTGGAATTTTATTTATTCAGGACACAGATAAGCCTTAAGCATGTGCAAGAAAGAGATGCAAGTATAATAAATATTTAATATAATTCAAGCTTAATTGTCTCACTGCACGATATAAGCAAGACAAAATTTAGCAGAACAACTAGTCTTCTGTTGCCAATCTCATGATGCATAGCCAATAATGTATAGCGGACGCTATTAAGCTAGGCTAAAATTACACTTTATCAATTCCAGGGAATAGCAGATTTGTATAGCAGATAGTCCTTAACTTTCTAAATTGATCCAGCTCATTTTTTGCAGGCTGTTATTATAACAGCAATTTGAAAATTAGAGTTTGAACTTTCAATTATGTCGAAATAATTCTGGAGCTGCAAAAGGATCTACAAAGCGAAAAAATGTTTTGATGTCCATTACACAAAAAGTGGAATTGCCGCAAAAAATGGATAATGCTGTATCTGTCTCAAAATCTCGAGGAGTATGGCATTGGAAAATTAATTGCATACGACATATGAAAACAGAAAAAGGAACTTTTTGAAATTTTTGTGGATTCCGACACCTTACTCACAATGAAATCGGGAAAAATTTAACAAATTAAATTGAAAAATCATTCGTTATGCAAAAGGTGATGATTGAATGGGTTAGGTAGCATCGCAGTGAGGGCATGCCATTGACGGGTCCAATGCTAATAGCTTAAGCCAAATTATTTCATGAAGAAGTGAACTTAAAAAATGAATGCACATATTCAACAGGTTGGTTAACCAAATTTAAGAATCGCCAAGGTAAAAGGCAATTACAAATTTCAGGCGAAAAAGCTTCAGCTGATGCTGAACTATTTGCAGATGAATTCATTTAACTCATTAATAGTGAAAAGTTATCTCCAGAAAAAATTTACGACCCTGAAAAAAACTGGTCTTTTTTGGCCATGAACTGCTACCCCGAAATAACTTAGCAACCTCAGATACCTTAAAAAATACTTGGCATAATTTATGGCCAACTGCCATATTTCATGGTAGGATGATGAAGGTGATAGCCGCGAATTTGAAGTTTTTCGGATATTGCAAATTCAAACTGAAATTTTCCAATTAATGGATTTCGTAAAGAAATGTGGAGAAGTGGTAATAAATGAAGATATCACAGAAATTTTTTATTGCAATGACAATACCACAATCACGAATCAATTAACAGATGGCAAAATCTGTAGTATTGTATTGTTCTAAACCGAGAAATACCACTACTGATAGTGAAGTAGCAGAAAGGTTTTTGGAAACAAAAAAATTTCAATTGGCAACTTAGTGGAAATTCTCGACACAGCAATTACAGGACTTTAACAATGAAACCTTGTAAATAAACAAGAAATTATGTCTGTCTATAGAATTACAGAGGAAATATTAGCCCAAAAAACAAAGCAACTTACATTGAAAGAAATGTTTAAAAAGTAAACATATTAAGCATTTTTTTTTTTTTTTTTTTTTTTTTTTTTTTTTTGTAAATTTTGATATTCTTTAGATCATAAATGCTTCATTATTTCATAAATAACAATTTCATATTTTTAATTTTTATAATTTCTACATGCCATCTTATTAGATTTAAACTGATGATCTATAATATCCAGAAAAATCCCAAATCCAGAATTTCCGAAGTCCTAGCGAGTCTAGATCTCATTATTTATTACATTGTTCTATTATGACACTATTTCTATTTTGACACAAAATCAAACTTTTTCTGAAACACCATGTCAATTTTTTTATTCCTGTAAGTAAATTCTATGCCTCAAATTGTGCATAAATACCAAATTTTACAAAAATCACACAAGCAGTTTCAAAGATTGATTTGAAATTTGACATTAATTTTAACCCTTGTGAATATTTCTTATCTATTTACTATATTTATTCTTATCTTTTTCCCCATCATTTTTAATGTCAAGTTCTAAATTTTTTTTAATAATCACATAATTTTCCCTTCCTTCAAGGCATTTAGAAAATAAGCTCCAATAAATTTTAAAATAGATTTGCCTATACAGAAATTGTTTTCATCTTACTAAGGGGTTGATCAACCTTTTTTTGCCCTATACATCCCTTTCACCTTTGCTAGATGATCATCCCCCTTTTCCAAAATTCAAAAAATACATATACATTTTTTTGATTATTTTTGCTGATTATTCCTAATGTATTTTATAAATTAAACAAAATGTAAAGACAATGTTGATAAATACCAAAATTTGAATAAAAGTATTTTTTAATATATATATATTCATCAACTAAAATACTTAACAGGTAAATATAAGGCTGAAAACATTCTCTCCTATAGAGAAACCCCCCCCCAGTTGACTGCCTTTTGTACAGAGTGATTTGTTCATGGACTTTGTTTGCATGGACAATTACAGTGATGATGCAATTACAATGAACAGCTTCAAGAAAACAGAGATATCTAATGCACTTGATGGTTCTGAAAATAATTGCACGATGGAAGAGACTGAACGGTGATGAAGAATATCACAACAGTGGCAATGGTGACAATTTGCAGACTGTATCAGCAGACTAGGAAAACAGCAGTTCCAGCAGCACTGAGTGATTTGAGGTTAAGGGAGTAGCAGAGGATAATAATAAAATCAGGCAAGATAGAAGGAATGAAGATATCTTATTAGGTATTGTAATATTAATATTATTATGTATTATAATTGGAATGTATTAGTTTCTTTCAAATAAACAGTATTTTGATAGTTACCGACTTTTTATGCACTTTCTATTTGTTATGTAACTGTAACCACTTCTTTCAGAAACTAAATTAGTCACAAAATTTTCACCTGTTGATTTTCATATGATATAATTATTAAAAAGGGGAGAACGGACAAGCAAATACAGTGTATATAATTTATAAATGACCATATGTGATGACTTCAATGAATGACCATGTGCTTAACTGTGAACTTCAAACCTCAGATTATTTATTGTGAATTTTAAATTAAAATTTTTACACTTTTCAAAAACATTAAAATTTTTAAACCATATATTTTTAAAAACAGTTAAGATACTAATTCAGAAGTCAAACAACAAAAATCAGCGTTATATTTACAAAATTTTCACAGGACTAGTTTCGATGGTTTTACCGAACCACCATCCTCAGCTGCAAAACCGCAAATGAACAAGATAGGAAATAATGATTAGATAAGATAAGATAAAGCCTGGGCAAGAATAAGCAAGTGGCACCATCTGTTGGTGAAACCAGAACTAAAACATAATTTCTTTAAATGCCGAAGGCAAATTTGGATTGGAATTAGGATCGTTAACTAGGGACAGAAAGATTTTTATGAATGTGAAATGCCTCTAGAAAATCCAGTTGTTCAATGGAAGATGTTTTTTGAATAATTTTGGCAGCAGAAAAATTGAAAATGTGATTTTCGGACCAACAATGTTGAGCAACAGAAGAGTTCTGTGTTTCCTTTTTTCTAACAAATGCCTCATGTTCCTTGTTACAGTTAAGATGCCAAAAAGATATTTAGAAAAATTTCTACAAGAGAAAAAAATGAATTTCTAAAATTTCATTCATTTACAAACAAAATCTGATACTTGAGATTGTCAGTCATTAAAAATTTTAAATATGGATTTAATATACGATTAAAATTTATCAATAGGCATGAAAAAAACATATGCATGATTAATATATCAAAATATTAGAAAAATATGTATTATTATTAAAGCTAAATTAAAAGAAGCATGTAGAAAGAGGCTTCATATACATACAGTGCCATAAAATTTTATCATTACTTTTAGATTTAATATTGAATGCTGACAATATGCAAAAAACTGTAATTAGGAATTTTGCTATCCATTAAGATTTTTACTTAGGGTAATTGCTTAAAACTAACTAGAAATAACTGCTTGAAATTTTAAAATATATTTCATTTCTCAAACTTATGGTACAAAAATTCACTTGTTGCTTAATTTTTTCCAGAAAAACAGATAAATTAGTCTTTTAAAGTATTCACATTCTTATACTAATATCAGTGCACTTTTATATTACCAAAGCTCAACGCCAGTGATAAGATTTTTGGCACACACCAGACAGTTTGAAAAAGCTTTTCGGTAGTTTGAAATTATTACTGTCTTTTCATACTAATACAGATTTTGTGACTATCTTCAAGCAAAATTATATTTCAAACAAATCTATTGCTTCAAATTTGTGAAACTTCTTAATTTTTTATGTCTAAGATAATCACACATAAAATTTTCATTTGCCAATCATACAAGATTTACAAGCTAATTTGTAAAGGATTTTTTATAATTTATAAATTGACTTCTGATTATGATTTCCAAACTTATTGCACTGCTTGCAACATCAATACTTTAAACAAAAGCACCTTAAACAGAATCAATAAATAATTAGATAATGTTAATTATATAATGCCATAAAATTTACCCCTGTGAAATCAACTAACTGAAGGAGTTTTAAATTTAGATTAATTGTGAAGATTATCACAACAATGGCAATGGTAACAAGAAGCTAATTCTTTGATCATATATCTTGACATCGACTTCAATACATGTATGGCTTTTCTATTATCATCATTCAATAAATTTTTGAAAGATTAACAATTTTATATTAAATCCTTATTATGTGTTTTTAAAAGTACTATGTAAGAAAAAAATTATCACTGCATATTTGTAGTTATTCAAAACATCCAGGTAGCAAAATGCACGCATGCTAAAAGCACATAAAATGTTAATGCTAAGTTATTTATGCTGATTTATCATGACCATTGTATTAAAAATTAGTACGTCACTTGCCTTCAACTCATTTCAATAGCAGAACTAAATTCATTTAAGTTTTCATTAGTAATATATTTTTCCTTGATTTCAAATACATTCTGCAGTTTTAATCTACTCTGTATTCTAATAAATTTTTTTCAAATTTCCAAGTAAACAAGGTTGTAAAACAAGTTTAATAGTTATACTTTATATTGTAGTTTCCTGTTGACAACATTTATTCTGATACGAGCATGGTGCCAAAAATCGTCAAAGGAAACACAAGTTTAAAATTTTTAAACTAATGTAATATCTAAAACAATGGGAGGTAACACTGCACAAATAAATTCTAAATCTAAAAGAATGAGGATAGCCTTACTTGAGCAACATGGAGCCAGAATAGCTTAACCAAGATGTCGAAAAAAACTTTATTCTGTCAATTTATCAGAAACAATGGCTAAGAATTACTTTGTCAAGAATTTGATACCGAGAAAGTCCTTTGTTTCAACTCAAACCTGAGCAAACTACTAAGACAACTACTACACCAGAACCACCATAGAAAGTACACAAGAATTTCAGACCTGCTTTGAACTAAACTGAAAAAGACATCTTAAGAGAAGAATCATTTCTTCACAATGAAATAGTGAACTAACACGAGAAAAAATAATTCAATTTATTGACGAAAATCTGCCTGAATATTACTTACACTTGTTGAATATCAAACATTCATTTTTAATGCTCTTTTGTTTTTACACAGGAGGATCTACATATTATAGGGTACAAAGGGTATATCCTACACATAGATATACAAGAGGGTCTATCTATTAATAAAAATACCTTTACTCTACAATTTAATAAAATAATTTTCTATGTGAAATAAGTACATCTGGGAAGTGTAAAGGCACATTATGTAGAATTTACTAAGAAACAAACTGTAGAGTGATTTATACACATATAAAAATATATGCTAATATTGTCAGGAAACAACAGACAAATTATTATGATAAGTCAATCTAGCCTTGGCATGTGATGAGGTATTCACTTTACACATATTTAATAATAATCTATACTATTTGAATATTATATAGCAGCATTCATAAGCTTTTAAAAGTAAAAAAATTACGTCATGTCTAAGTGAATAGTCATTTTATAATCAAAAGTACATACTCTGTGCTCTTCCTTCCATCTTGAAAAGTTTGAGCTCTTGTATTTAAAGATAAAAATACACCTAAAAAATTTTCAAAAATGTTAGTATAAAATGAACATAAACATTAGCTTTAGGAACAACCAAAAACTTTCAAAGTATATGAAAGCATATAAGAAAATATAATTATATCTTCAGCATTTTATACGCCATTCATTCTGATTAATTACACTGAATTAAATCATAACATTCTGGCCTTATAAGTATCTAATACAGTAAATCAGGCCTTCAGTGGATGGTTCCAACCCCAGAATTTAAAAGCAAGTCACCACTTACTTATTTAAAGGAAATATGCACTAATGAACAGCAAAGTACGTATTTAATAGAATAGTTCCTTTTCCCTTTTTAAAGTCTTTTAATTTACTCTTCCAAACTCATAAACAAGATCCATTCAAGAAATCCCTAAACTTTAACAACAAGATGCTAACATTTCACATCTATGCATGTACAGTTGTTGGATTTCAGATAACTAGTTTGTATTTTATGTGCACTTTCATTTAATTTTATTTACTTCAGTTTCCTGTTAAGATCCTTCTTTCAAATTTCTACGTTGATAATTTAGTAACGAGCTTAAATAAAACTGATGTACTACCCTTCAATGAGATTTCTCGAGTCATACAGTGTGAAGGAAAATTCAATTTGAGAGGCTGGCAGCATACTGACTATAATAATCTTTAACCATTTACTTCTATGTTAGGACTTTTGTGGGATAAAAAGAAACATATACTGATGACAAATCTGGACTAATTAGACAGCTGTAAATATGAAACTTTGTCCAAAAGAATAATTCTTTCAGACATCCATAAGAGATTCGATCCTGTTGGTTTATTATGTCTTGTTTTGCTGATTCCCAAATAGTTGTTGCAAAGGATGTGGAAAGAAAATGTACCATTGGATTCTGAAGTCGGCACTAATACAAAAAAGGAATAAAAGAATTTATGAGCTGATTTTTAGAGCTTCATTTGTTGAAGAAAGTGACTGTATCACAGCATTTTTTGACTGATCCAAGCACACAAAACATATCTCTGCATGTTTTGTAACACTAGTCATTCAGCCTTCATAACACCAGTTTTCATTTGTATGAAATCTGTGAGAATGTCCAAGATCATCTCCTAGCTGCCAAAGCTAGAGGGGCTTTTGCAAAACCCATCCCTCAGTTGGAGCTGATGGCTATTATGGTGGCAGCTCAGTTGTGTACATCTATTGTAGATGGGCTTCAATGGAAAGATGTTGAACAACATTATTGGATTGATTCCCCAACTATTTTAGGGTGGATTCAGTGTAAAAAATCGTGGAATAGTTTAATGGAACCCTTTGCATGGAAACACCTTCCTCGAATCCAGTTGATTTGCCTTTGCAGGGATGTTCTGCTAGATCACTTATCAAGTAAATGGTGGAAGGGACCCATTTGATTATTAAAACCTTCATCTAACCAGCTTATCACAGAAAAAATTTTGATGAATATTTCATAGCCAAGGAAAAGAGAAAAACAAAATCTGATGGGCATTCTTCCATCTGTTCATTAAGTTTCTCAAATACTTGTAGCTGCTAAATTGATGAAAAGAAAAATAATGAATACAGGCATTATGGATCAAGTTGGTATTATTGTTTTTCAAGCTATGATAAAGTGATATGGTTGATTGCTTGGATAAGAAGATTTATTTTTAATTGTCTAAATGCAAAGTCTTTATGAATTATGGGAGAGTTATTCTACGAAGAAATCAAAAATGCAGAAGAGAAGGTCATATTGTTAATACAAAACAAATATTTTTCTAATCATTTAAACAAAAACAAAATTAGAATCCTTGACAACATAAAAGGACATAGAAGGAATTATTAGAGTGAAAACAAAAATTACATTTTGGAACGATACAGAGAACTTTAGACATCAAGTTGTTTTATAGGAACAGCATCAGACTATCAAAGGGTTAATTATGACAGAACACCAATTCTCAAATGTTATTGGGTATTCCAAGCAAACATTATTGGATTTTAAATGCGAAGTCATAAGATCTCTTTTATCCAAATGTGTTATTTATTAAACTGTGTGTTACTTATCTTTATCCAAACGTGTTACTTATCCAAATGTGTTACTTGTTAAATATGCAAACTAAAATTTAACAGCACCAATTTCTGCATTACCAGAAAATTGAATAAGGGATGCATCTATTTTTTAAAATTATTGTAATTGATATGGTTGCACCTGTGTATTTAAAAGGAGAAGCAAAGACTTGCATTTGCGTATACATGTGCTGTGTATAGAGCTGCGCATTTTGAGCTTATTTCCTCACTGTCTACAGAGGGCTTTCTTCAGAATTTCCGGCAATTTATAGGCCACAGAAGTCAACCTTCTGTAGTTTATTGTGACAATGGAAACAACTTTGTTGGAGAATAAAATTCATTGAAACTTGTTGTTTGGAATACCATTGCTCAATACATCACCACTAGGAAAATTCAGTGGTTTTTCAATCTCTCAGCGGCTTCTTGATGGGGCAGTTTGGGGGAGTGATTAGTTTGTGTGATGAAGCAAATTCCTGGAAAAGTTTGGAAAAATATCTGTCTTTTGAAGAATAACAACAGTATTGTGTGTGTGAAGGAAATACTCCAACAATTACCCTCCAACTAATGGAATTTGTGATAGACTCTCGTCCACTTACCTATGTTTCAGAAAAAGATTCTGAACTTATTTTGTCTCCCAACTTGTTTTTACAAGATTTTCAAAAATCAGGATTCCTGATTTGGATGAGACTGATGAGCATTCCCTCAAAAGAGATTAAAATATCATCAACCATTAATCACTGATATACGAAAAAATTAAGATCTCGATATTTAGGACTCTTAATACAAATGCATGAAAACTTGAAGATGTAGTTCTTATTGGAAGTGACAATGTTAAATCTACTAAGTAGCCATTGTTACTGAATTATTACCTGGAAAAGACAATGCTATTAGACTGCTATGATTGAGAACTATAAATGGACAACTTTCACACCCCGTACAAAGAACTTTTTATTAGAAGTTTCATGCAAATGGTTTGAAGATCTAAAAAATGATAAAGGTGAAAAAGTTAGAATTGAAGGGAAAATAACTAAAAAGATGTAAAATCTGTGAAAAATCGGGAATGGAAGAGAAGTCAGGCCTATCCTAAGATTTATTATGAATATCTGAACTATAATTTAGTTATTTTTCTTTTAATTTTAAAATCCTGTGCTTATTTTCGAAAGTTTTAATCTTTAAAATTTCTAGTAGGTTTTTCTCAACAACTTAAGGTGAGAGAATGTTGGATTTCAAATGACATGTAGTTTGTATTTTATCTGTACTTTCATTTAATTTTATTTACTTAATGTTTTCTGACCACTAATAATTATTGCTAGCTTTGTTTCTTGGAAGTGTCAACAGAACATATAGATTTATCAAATATATTGTGTGTTTAGTAGATGTCTTAACAGAATGTTTTGTTATTTACATGATTGATTTATTTAAGATTCAAACCTATTTTTAAAAACAAATTAATACTTTAGAATATGTTTATTAGTCTCTGGAGTCTGATAGGCTGGTAGCATACATGTGAACAATTGTACAACAAACAAAAACCCCACTGATCTTTCTTCTGTGCTCATGGTCACTCCTTACTGGTAATATGTTTATGCATTGCTGGCAACAAATTTCCAAATGTATGCAAGCTTGTGCAAGCGCTACATGCATTCAAATGAACTTATTCGGAAATATGTTGCTTAGTGTACACAGGCCTTCATAAAGTTTCATCCATTACCATCAGCTAATCTAAGCAGGAAATGCAAGTATGCCAAGTCAGCATTTGTTTGCCATATAGCTTTTCTTTGTGAGCATTGTTCACATTGTTGTTTTCTGCCTGTTTTTAAGTATGAACATAGAATTTTCAGACAGCTTATATATAATGCTCAGAAAATATGTGGATTAATATTGTTTCTGGACACCTGGCAAAAATGGCACATTGCCAATGCACAACTAGGATATTCTTTCTCTTCGGTATAAGTTTTATTTTTTTAATGCAAATAAACTCAGCAACTACTTTTTTTATAAAACTATGCCCCCTTTTGTATGGCAATGATTTTATAAGAGATTTGTTGCACATGGTCCAGTGTTAATGGAATAACAAATTAGTGTAATAGCCATGATGGTTACGGTTGTTCTTTACTTTATTTCAATTTACTGCACTGCCCCAAAATGATGACATCAACCTGCAGTAATAGTGATCAATGGCCTTAATAGTAAGTAATCTTTCATTTTAATTCATAGCGCTTATGAATATTTGCAACGCAAATTTTATTAATAAAACATATTTTGGTACTATTCTGTTTTGAGGACCGTAAAAAAAATTGCAGCAAAAATGTATGCGCAAAAGTGGCAAATCTAGTAAATGCGCCCATTTAAAACAGCTCGCCAAATCTAGCATACGCAGTAATTTCAGATTGCGTAAGTTTATATAAATTTATATAGTTCTATATTTCTTAAGATGCCATTGATATACTAGTTTAATTTTTAAATCCTCTTTTGATATCCTATGGATTTAACAATTTGGGAATCGCCCGTGATGAAAAGTCTGCAATAGAATTTTGAGTAAAGTGCAGAATCACCCTCTGCTTGACGCGTTTTTAAGAATTGCACATACTCGGTATCCATGTACACATCAACCTATTTTCACTTCAAAAAAAAATCCCAGAATTGCATAAAAATGGCAATGTGCACACCTTTGACTTTACCTATGTATACATCGACCTATTTTCCCTTAAAAAGTAAAAGAAAATTGACAAAAATCAAATTGTTTTTACCCTTGTAAAAAGCGGCAAACAAAAAAGTGGGCGATTCTGCACCTTACCGAGAATTTTTTCATAGAAAAGGCATTATTCATTATAGAAAATTATGTTTGAACAACCAACGAGATGAAATTATGCTTTAACGATAATTCAGTAGCGAAATAGCGATGCAGGCATCCATTCAGTTATGTTTAGCAATTTTTACATAAATTATAATAATAAAAAAGTATTATACTAAATTAACGAAATAAGTTAATGAATAAATATTAATAAATTAAAACATCAATCTTAGATAGTTATTTACTATTATACTTCCTTTCTTGCTTTAGGGTTGCTGCAATTATTTTTGGCAACACTGGAATCAACAATAGTTTGGCGATTTCTTACGCCCCTCAAAATCAAATAGTACCGATATTTTAATACCAAATCATCTACATTCTTTTAAACATTATTGCACTTTTATAAATCTCGCATATTTTACATAATTCATTCTCACAAATTTTAAACTTTCTAATAAATACAAAAATTAAGACTATTTGTGCTCACAAAACAGTTAGTGTAAATGGAAGAAATGCATACATTTTGTTTAAAATGCTCCATGTTAGCCTTTAAAAAAAAAAATAAATAAATAAATAAATATGTGCATAAAAGCTAAAACCGATTAACCACACATAGGAAGATATGTCAAATATCAAAATAGACCTTTTGTATCAAACGGTACAGCAAGCTGTAAACACAAAGAATATGTCCTTAAAAGTAATTAAATTGTTACTTGAACAAATACCCAAATGATTAAGACAATTTAATTTATTTCCTCACAAATAATATATGAATAACAAACTTTTTTGCTCCATGACCCCTTTCACCACTGCTAAAGATTCATCCCATTTCCTTTCCAAAACTCAAAACATATTATGATTTAGATTATTCCCAACATTGATTTAGATTATTCCCAACATGGTTTATAAATTAAACAATAAAATTTTGATAAATAACACAACTTGAATAAGAGTATTTTTTTAATATTCATAAACTGAAATTAAACAGCTAAATAAAAGGCTGACCATATCTCTCCTGACTATACATATCCCTTTGAATGGGTTTGTTGCAAGAAAGGTTCAAGCAAGAAATCCACCAACAGTGAGGCACTACGGAGGATATTTTTTAAGTTTATGAGGTGACATTTTAGTTTAGATAATTTTAAAAAGTTTTTGGATGCTGTTAAGGAATTTCATGTGCCACAGACTGAAGACACAGAAATTTCTAAATATGGTAAGTTGATATTTCCTTTTTGTACTGTGCATATGCGATAACATGCATTTCCTTTTTTATGTTATTTCAATGTGTGATTTAAAATGCAGTTTATTGAGTTTCAATTGGCTACAAATTTTGTTCAGTTTTGGTGATGAGTAACTTTGTTTTAACATTATAGGCAGTCATCCTTCTGATGTTTTTTAACAGGGTTCGTACACATTTCTGCATACGGAAATTTTAAGTACTTTTAAGGACATTAATGAAAAAATTAAGGACCTATGAGCAAATGGGAACAGAGTAAATTCAATTAAAAATATTATATCTATGCCTGAACATGAGTAGGATGCATTATTATTAAACATAACTTAATTATTAATACAATTTGAGAATAAAATTCATTTTATGAAATTTATCAAGTAGCTATAAATATTTTACACTTATAATAACTGGACATATTTGAAAGAAGATAAGTGACATTTTATTAACAGTTAGCTTTTTTTTTTTTTTTTTTTTTAATGTCTCATTTTGTCACATACTTGCTCAGTCTAGAGGTTTAGTAAATAGTAAGTAGATTTTATGTCGCAACATAGGTTAAAATGAGCAATAAAATCATAATCAGCATGATTCATAACAAAAGACTGGCCGTTGTCACCACTCCTGCTTGCCTATAGAGAGAGAGAGAACTGCTGATCAGAACAAACCTGGTATTGAAAGTTAGCTGACCTCTGTCTGATGCTGTTAGTGTCGTAGCTTCATGTAGAGTTCCAGTGGTTGTAACTCAGTTAATATACTTTAAGGTTCTATTAAGTACTAAAGCATTAGCGGTGATAAGTTGTTTTGCATTAAGTCTCACTAGATGCAAAGAATAAGTTTCACATGAATTTTTATATTTTTGTGTTTTACCTTGTGACCACGGTAAAGGTTTAACACTTTGAACACGGTGCCGAATTTGCTGTCCTTTCCATTCAGCCGACGGCAATATTGCGATCAAGCGGTGCAATATTGCCGACTTAAATTATTCATAAATTATACAAAAAGGAAACAGACACACATAAAGTCCAAAAGTATTGCTCGAAATGTTATGATGACAATTCAAAACTATTTGGATGCAAGATAGACAAAAATGTTACCAAAATAGTTGTTTTGTATTGTAATATGTGTGAAGTTAAGCCGTATTTTTGTTTAGAATGTTTCAATAAATTTCATTAAAACTACATTTGATTGCATTTCATTGAGACTATACTTATTTTTTAACTTCGTCTTTTCATTGAGACTATACTAATTTTTTATTAATACTGTTGGTCCCGACGCCATCCAAACGAAAATTCCAGTGCCAGTCCCCAGGGGCTTACGCCAGGCTTAGCGTATTAACGAAAGGCAATAACTTGCTTTAATATAGAGAGATAATTTTTTAGAAATGCATTTAGTTATAATTAAATTAGGTAATAGATAACCTTAGTCATTATGGATTTGCATGGCCACTATTAAATTAAATCTATTTTTTAATATTTGATAAAAAAAACCTATTATTATCACAACCTCACAAAATTACACAGTTTAAAATACATGCAATTTATGACATTGATTTTTAAACAATATTAGGATAATTACACATTAAAAGCTACAAGACATAAAACTCAACAAAATAATTATGAGTCTTTTTAATTTGAAGGCCTGCCCAGACATTTTGGCTAATTTATATCGATTTCCTTCTCCTTAAGCATGTTTTCTAACAATTAGAAATTTGTCTCAGTATGCAAAACAATGTTCTCATTAGTTTCTGCCTGTTTTATCTCCTAACTGCCAACCTCTCCACAATGTACTACCTACGAGGGTTTACTTGATCTGGTAAAAGTTAATTAGTCCGACCCCCCCCCCGACAGACGTGAAACAAATTATCACTATGTCTGAAAGTAACTATAAATCAGATAATAAATTTAAATAAAGGTTTAAATAAGCTTCTTATTCAAAAAGAACTTGGAACATATAGGCATGTTCTTATGCTAACAAAATAAAATACAGTTTGTGGTGATATAATTAAACAAGAGCAAAATTCAAACTAAAAATATGGACTAGTGGTCAAAAACTATACAATTTAATCTGGTTCAGTAACTCTATTGTCATAATAAACTCAAATGTCAGCAGCAGTAATGGAAAGACTAATAATTACAAATCATCAGAGCCGACAGGAACTAATGCAGGGAGCAAGTGGAGTTCAGAAACACTCGTCTTACACTCCAAAAAATTCAGTTTAAAAACTATCTAAGTGATTTGCATTCTGATGAGGAAATAGAAATGGGAAATTATAGTAAAGTCTGAAACTGTAAAGAGCTCAGTAATTTACATAATAATAACTGTACATATCTTTGAAGAATAATTTTCTTTCTCTTTACATATTAAGTTTTTTTTTTTTCAACATGTTTCCTTTTCGCTTTAAATTTTTTAGATTTAATTAAAGACATCTGTTATTCTAAAAGACTAAATGCATTTAGAATGTATGGAAAAAGCTGCTGATTTTATTTCTTTAGTAATACGAACAATCAGAAGAAATATGAAATACATATGGTAAGGTCTGGTCATAGAGCTGGTGTGGCATAATTTTTAGAATTTAGGGACACACTGAGCAAAAAAATCTAGAAATGGCAAAACTTTCAGAATTTAGAGCAAGCATTGAAAGCAGAATTTAGAAAGGCACCAGGCATAAGAATTTAGGATCCACGGAGACTGCATCAGGTGGCAAAATGCCTAGTGTCAGCTCTGTGTATGATGCATTAAGACATATTAGATGAATCCTTTGAATTGTAATTTTTGAATTTCTTTATTATTAAAAAAATTCCTTTCTATAATGCCTGTCCATATGATAAGATTAGAAGTACTTTTGATATTTTCCATGCTTGTATCTAGTGAAAAGTAGAGAAAATAAAGGGAAGATAAAAATGTTAAGAAAGCGGTTCTAGAATCAGAAGTTAAACATTCAACTATTACGTTTTCATTGTTCTTCCAGATGTTCTCCAAAATGAAAGAAACTGCATGTTACTACCATGGAGATATTTTTCATTTTATCACATTTTTCTGGAATCTTTTAGAATCGTGGGTCTATAAATCTGCCTTGAAATCTTTCTAAGCTTTCCAAGCTTCAAAGTTTAATTTTATAGAGAAAACTGATGCATATTCTGAGAAATGGGAAAAATTCTTACCATGAAAAAATTAAAAAGACATTTTTAATTAATTATATAGCTATTTTGCTTTTGCTAAAAACTGTTTCGTAAACTGTGCTTTATAGCCTTATTCCTTGCTTATATTTCAGATTCAAAAAATTGTATAATATATGGGCAAAATGGAACTTTATAATATGACAGTGAAAAATAAAAATGCTTTATTTTAATGTTATTTCTTAAGCATAATTCCAATATATTACCATTACTTTAATGAAATTTATCAATGTTAGAATGAAAAAAAATTCCCAGATCTTGGAATTAAAAATTTTCTATAGAAACCGATCTTAAAATCACCAAAATGTTGATAATCGCCAAATTTAGAACCTTTAATAAAAGAATTAATATCCCCCAAAGCGGAAAGTTGTTTGAAAGTTCTTCATGACAAAAAATGAAATAATTTTGAAATGCATATGTTTCACTTCTTGCTCAGAAACTCGAGTAACCCACCATTATTTATATTACAAAAAGGAACAAATTATAACTCATGAACCCATTCAAAAAATAGCCATATTTGTCAGAGAATCACCAAAAATATTCCTGCAAAATGCTAATTCACACCCAAAATGGCAGTCGTAAAAACAGACAGAAATTTCAGATGATTAAAATTAAGGACCTTCTGCCGATTTTGGCCAAAATTATGGACTTTTTAAGGACCAAAAATCGATTCCAAAAAACTTAAGGACTCTTAAGGACCGTATGAACCCTGTGTAAGTAAAAATAGATCAATGTGGACATGGACAAAGTCAAAGTAGTGCGCAATGATAAGTTTGTGCAATTCCCTGATGTTTTTTAAGTGAAAATAGATCAATGTGTATATGGAAACCAAGTTTGTGCAATTTTGGCTTTGTGTAGCGGCCATTTCTTGCACATTGCTGGCCAATCGCCAATTTTCGAAAAGGGGCACTCTCGAATATATTTTTACCCAATTTTGTTTAAATGTTTCTTAAGGATATGTTAAACATGTGTAACAAAAGGTTAAGGTAACCAACCGCTAATGAGTTTTTAAACTTTTTTCTCCACAGAAAATAAATTTTCATGACCTCCTTTACACTATTACCAAGTTTGATAACATCTGGACCAGTAGTCTTCCTTTTATGACCATTTCAAAGTGGAACTTTAATTATAACCATGCTGCATATAACAAAAAATTGCCCCAATATCCCAGTAGTATCATTAGATAAGCTATGAATAAATGTGAATTAATCTATTTTCATTCTCCAATTACCATACCTGCCAACCTCTAAAGATAAAAATTCAGAAGGTTTCTCCTCCAAATTCAGAAGATTTCTCCAAAATTCAGAAGAACACAGAGAATTAATATCATGCTTTAATATTAAAAAAATAACAATTTATACAAATAAAAAAAAAAGAAAATTGTACTTACATTAGTAAATCTCAATTAAGTAGTAACTAAAAAATTTATTAGGAAACATAAAACAAGAACTTAATGTTACACAAAAAAATTATTGCAATGAATTTAGAGTGCATTTTTTGGCTTTAGCAAAAATTCTTTGGAAAATTTCCTGTCATAACAATTAGTTTCCTCATAACATTTAGCAATTAAAATGTTTTCTAGAGTTTTTGGTGAAATTGAAGAACGAAACATAGTTTTGTTTTTCTTCACAACACTGAAGACTCTCTCGCACTCAGCATTACTGTGTGGAATTACGAGAATAGCACATAAAACTCTTGCTAGTCTATCATATTTTGGTGTTCCATCAGCTCTTTTTATTCTTTTTAAGGTACCAACAAGGACATCAAGTCTATCTTCTCCAGAACTGGCAAAGTCTTTAAACTGTGCAGCAGAAAATTGGTTCTGTAGTTCATCTAAAGCATCATTATGGCATTCACTTTCTTAAATTGTTAACAAAAATGGAAATTTATCAATAAAAAAACGAATCTTTTCAAAAGATGAATTTCCAATTTGTTTCAAATTTGCCACTTCAGCATTTAAAAGAACTTCATTTTGCAAAGGAAACTTCCTTACAATGTAATCACAGGCTGAGTACTTTCTAACACATTGAAAAAATTCTTTTTTCTCATGATCTTTCAAAGAATTTACAAGTTCCCTGGTTTGATTTCCAATTATAAGATCATTGTCATCCTTTTGATTTCCCAAACTATTACAGGCAACACGAATCAACACACTGTTTTTCACAACGGACGGTTTTACAAACTTAGTATAAGGTTCTTTCAAAAAGCTCATTAAGAATTTGGATAAGCAGGGGAGATTTTGGCGAAGCTGATTGTAAAAGGGTATTTACACTTTCAAAAATCTTAATGGTACTTAACACAAAACTACAATATGCTTTGTTCAAATCCAAAGAAAGAAGATAGAAAATCCTTTCCTCCCGGCTAATAAAAGACTGTTTCTTCTTCCCTTCAACTTCTTTAACAAAGTTGACCTTTGAGGAGTCTTCTAAGCATTTTCTTTTTATTCTTATTATTTATTATTTGATTCGTGTGTTGGCCTTTCCCTTTTAAAGCATTTTGATTAGAAGCAAAGTTGGTTTTCGGAATCTTATATGCCGACAAATTTGATGGGATCTGTGGTTTCGTTTTGGTCTCTTCGTGGAAATATTTTAGCAATGCATCCCACTGTTCAATAAACCTTCCTAGCGCTCTGCCTAAGGATAACCATCTCGTGCAAACATGTTTCAGAATTTTTCTCGTTTCACCAGAGCAAAGTTCTTGGAAATTCTTTAGGTTTTCTTTCCTTTTTACACTTTTTTCCAGACAGAAAAACACATCAATCAGAAGCTGGTCAATACTTAATAGTAAAGCAGCTGCAGCTTTTTCTGCTGCCAAATTAATTAAATGGCATGGGCATCCAATAACAATTAATTCATTTTGTTCTTTTTTGAGGAAAGAGGCTACACCCTTTTTGTCACCCACTATGACATGAGCATTATCTGCACCAAACGAAATGCAGTTTGATATTGGAATGTTAAGTTGTTTCAACTCATTAATTACCAAGGAGGCAATATTTTCCCCCGTAGCATCTCGATTTAACAATGGAAGACGCAAAAGATGAGTTTTCATTTCATTAGAAACATCACAGAATATGTGACAAAGATGGGGTAAAGCTTCCAATCGCTGTCGTTGCTGCCATCGATTGACACCGAAAATGCTGAATTCTGGAGTGCAGCTATCGTTTTACTTTGTGCATTGCAAGCAATTTCGTTCACAATAGAAGATGTTTTCGTGCGAGCACAAGCATATTTCTGAGCAATCTTGGAGTTGGGAAACATCCGTCTGAAAAGTTGACCAGCGTGATCGGCAGCCCTTAGCGGCACGTTGTGTTCGATGAAGAATGCAGTAAACAAACACTCTGTCAAAATAACATCGGCATCCGAACTCGTAGCCGAATTTGAAAAAAAATTATCCACTTTCTTTGACGTTGTCGAAGCCGAAGCATTAACTTCATGCTTTTTAGACTTAACATGCTTCACAATATCGCTTCTTCCACTGTGACTTATTATGGTGTGGTGGTGTGGTATATTTAATTACGGCAAAGCACACTAGGGCTATCTGCCAAAGGGGAGGGATGCCTTTCGTGGAGGACTTTCTAAGGGAAACTGGCTCGTATGCACGTTACACATAGGGAAAACCACGAAAACACCCATGCAGCCAGCCCGTTCACGGGATTCGAACCTCGGACCGAACTACCAGTGTTCAGCGACTTTACCACTCGGCCGCTGGCGGGCCCTGACTTATTATGAAGTCACACACGCACACGTTGCAAAATGCATAGTTATTTTCTTTGAAGGATTCTTTAATTGTTGGAAATTCGGCTTTGTAGGCAGGCCAAAAATATTAAGAATACGGGTTTTTTTAACTCATTTCGTAACAACAATGTATTAAGAAAATTCGTAGCACGTGCAAACAACAAAAAAAAAAAAAAAACAGAATGCGACAATCCATGCTCGCTGAGTAATTCCCTTGCTGCTGAAGCAAACGCGAAAAAAATAATTTGCCGCCCACAAAGAAAAGAGTGGGAGAAACAAGTTCAGCGCATTGGATTGGCTGATTAAGCGGCGAGTTGGGAGAAACCGCAGGTTACTGGATTCGAAGTAGTCGGTAGTTGGCGGTAAAACATGATGCAATTGGCGAAAATCGCTGAATTGGCGAAAAATTCTAAAATTTCGACAAAAATCATTAAAAACACTTGAAAAAAGAAAAAAAATCTTAAAAAATGGATTACGATTGTAAAATCGAAAAGACAAACGCATTTTCGTAAAAATTACGAAAAATTCGTAAAAGTTGGCAGGTATGATTTCTGCATGCCATCGCACCAGATTTAAACTGATGATCTACAATCCAGAAGAATCGATAATCCGGAATCGCCGAATTCCCAACGAGTCCGGATTAACATCTTTTGACTGTACCAATTTATATTTTTTAAATGAATTTTTATTTCTGTTATAAATGCTTATATATTGTCTTATGCTTAATAATATATTCTTTTCTGTGCTAACTTGAATTTCATACAAATCTATTTTCGTATGTCATGTTTAACAGGTTAGTTTTACATCTACATGCTTATTATCTGTGAATTTTTACTACCATTTGCTTAATATATTGTTTTGTCTGCTAACTTGAATTTACATGCACTAAAAATCATGTTTACGGCTCGGCTCATTGTCGATGAATTGCGAGCATGGCGAGTAAAAATACAATGGCGCCAACGGGTTCTCTGCAGATGAAAACCCTAGTAAATATATGCAAAATAAAAATTTAGTTTCAAAATGCTTTAAAAAATGTTATTTTCAATTAGTGCTTAAAATGGCAAGAAAAGCAAAGAAACATTTTAATCTGAACTGCTACATCATTTTAAAATATCAATTATATGTTATCTAATAAATATACAATTTTGGTACCTAGATATAAAAGAAAAAAGAGAACAGAATACTAAAACTTATGAATATTTTAATTCAAATTTATTTTGGTAACTAATTTAAGACACAAATGAATTAAGCCTAACAAATTTCTTACCATGAGTTTCGTTCACCAGTTTTCGGACATATTCATTATACAAAGAAGATTTAGGTATAATTTCGTGTATATACTGTGTATGGGGAATATCTGCAAAATTTAAATACGAAATAATTAAAATTTTTGTTTTAATAATTATAACTTGAAACATACAAAAAGAAATACAAAAATACCTTTCCTTTTTCCATTTCTTTCCACTCCATATGTTAAAAAACTATTTCTGGAGGAAAATGTTGCTTGTGCACCATGGGATAAAGTTTCATCATGTATTTCCTAAGACAAACACAAAACATTGTAGCGCTGTGAAGCTAAAACATGGATTGCTTAAATTAAATACTACGGTACGTAGAAACATGCGGAAACAGGTACTATTTAAGAGGGCAAATGAGTACATTAGAAAAAATACCAGATTTTTTAAGAAGGTTCTAATAAATAATAATTATTACCAAAATAGAAACTTCAGAACCTTCAACGTGATTTACCGCCATTGAAATTAAACGTGCATCTGTATTGCCAGATAAAAAAAAAATTGGGGCCGCACGTAGTATTTAAAATATGGCTCAGCAGAACTGTTTATCAGGAAATATTTCAGAGATACAGTGAAACCTAACTGGCATAATGATCCCATTTCCAACATCTTTCCCTCAGAAATATTCGATTAAGAAAAAAGCAATTCATTCTTTATCTTTATTTAGGCTGAACACATTTCTGTGACATAAAAATGGCCCGAAGCGATAACACAACAAAAAATCAGGATAAAAGAAAGGTTTTAGAAAATGTTTCATGTCACAAACATGTTGAGCTTACCATTGTTCTGCATAAATAAAACCTATACCCGCGTATAAGTAGAGATATTTTGAACAAAGAAAAAGACTTCAAAGTGGGGGGGATCAACTTATACGCGGGGTCATAAAAAATTAAAAGAATCAGAAGTTCAAAAATTTCTTTATATAATGCGTTTGTTTTCTTCCCGAATTCAAATTGGACGTCTTATCAAATAAGTCACTTACTTGAAGTAATTTCATGACTTAAATTATGTGACGAACTAATCACAGAGTTTCATACTTTAACTAGAGTAAGTTTCGATTAAACCAAAGAATTTTCGGCCCCCGAACAAACGATCAATATCGAGCAATAAAAAAGTTTCGCTAACACACTATGAAAAGAGAAATGCAGATAGTTTTTACGTACGTATATAAGTCTTTATAATAGTTATTGTTCATTCATGAAATACTTTTGTTAACAGGCATACACGTCAAAATTTAAAAAAATAGCCCAAGCAATAACTGAACAGTTTTGAATATTTCTTTTAACTTTTAAAAAGGGAAAATGCTGATAGATTTTTCGTACGCGAATCTTTTCCAGAACAAATTCTAGAAGGTTACTATATACGATCATTTTTCTCCAATTATCCTGCGTTTTGGATTCCATAATTCCGGGAGGATTGACATCCGTCATTTAACCCCTAGATGTCTGCCTCAATAAGCCCTTCAAAGTAAATGTTAGAAAATATTGAGCAGAGTGGATTAGTTCCGGTCGACCAACATTTACAAAGGGAGGCAACATTAAAAAGCCCGATATTACATTAATTGCTCAGTGGGTTAAAGATGCTTGGAACGAAATACCCTCTGAAATGATTATAAAATCATTTAAAAAATGTTGTATTAGCAACGAACTAGACGGCACGGAAGATGATGCTGTTTTTGAAAGTGAAAATGACGACGAAGGCTCTAGTAGTGATTGTAACAATACAGAGTTCGAGACTGAAAATATGCATGATAACGAGCCAATGACGACAGAAGAGTTCTATGAAATGTTTGGCGAATTTGACCATGAATCGGATGTTGAAGAATTTTGATTTTGTTTATTTACCAAGGTATTTTTTATTGTATATTTACTTTTTTACTCAGATGATTTTGAATAAATGTAGTACTTCAAAAAAATTTTTCGAAGTTTCTCGATCGATTTCGGAAGTGGGGGGTCGACTTATACGCGCGTTGCTTATTTTCTACGAATTTTTTATGTCGAAGTGGGGGGGGGGGACTTATACGCGGGTATATACGGTATATAAAAATTTTGATAAATTTAGAAGCGAACTACATTTTACCATGGCCGTATAATGGATATTTCTTTTTCAGAAAAATCTGGTGAAGACCATCGGTAAAACAAAATGAGTAGTGTAGACAAAATGAGGCGAAAGTATTAAGTCAAGTGGCCGCCATCAGTCGACGAATAAGGTGAGTTTCTGGTGTAAGGTCCAAATCAATGAATTGAAGAGTCTCGTATTAGTAAAAAAAAAATGTTAAGGATGGAGAATGTCAGACGGACATTTGCGTTTTTCTCTGGGAAATGAAGAACATCTAAGAGAGTTTGCAGTTGCTAAGATGAGTGAGAATAGAATAGAAGAAATTTGTGGCAAGTTTTTGGCACTCTCGGAAATAAAATTTTGAATTGTGTCTACTTTGAGATCACGGTGGATATGCGCGTTTGGAATGAACCATGGCGAGTTGATAATCTCTCTAAGGGCTTTGTTTTGAAGAACTTGTATATGTTGAAAGTGAGTTTTGGCAGCGTGGCCCTAGATAAGACTAGCATAGAGTAATGTTGGTCGCAGTACAGATTTATATAAGAGTAGTTTATTTGAAGTGGACATATAACTTCGTCTGCCAAGAAGTGGGAGCATAGTTGCAAGCATGATATTAATATTTTGTACAGTGTCCTTGAAATGATTCTAAAAAGTCAATTTTTTATCTAGAATGCCTCCTAGATATCTGACTTCATCAACCAGTCAGTTTCTTCATAAAACAAAAGCGGTCTTGGTGGTGTGTATCATAAGTATAAATATTATATAAATATAGTGAAAGTACTGATTCCTGGGGTACTCCAAAGAGGATGCTGCTCATGGTAGCCCACGAAAAACTCGATGGACTTCGCTTTGTAGAGAGCAGAGTCCTATGGCTTTTACATGAGTTATATTTTGTATCTGAGCTTCTTGTAATTTTCTAATAATTTCAACAATTTAAATTTTGTGACCTTTTTTCCTCTTATAAAAAAGCGTAAGAGAATTGATATATGTGCCTGACCGAAAAAAAAAATTGCATTCAAAAAAACAAATTCTTTGGATTATGCTGCTATTTTGAAACTTCTCAACTCAATATTGTTTTCATTCATGAGATACACGCTGTACGGTTTTAAGAAGGTTATTTCTATATAAGCCTCTTTTCGTAATAAATTTCGACTTAATTTTTCCTATCCAATTCCGTAATAAATACACCAAATCATGGCACTTGAAGAGGGTGATTCAACAACCGTTGTCATTTCTGCGAAACCAGATAGGAAAATATTTAGACCTAAGCGAAAGATGGTTTCAGGTGTCCCATGTGAAATATCAGAAGATCCAGCTCTGTTGAAAGCTATCAGTATTCTCCCTAAAAATTATAATTTTGAAATTCCGAAAACTATTTGGAGAATTAAAAAGTGCGAAGCAAAACGTATTGTTCTCCAATTTCCCGAAGGTCTTCAAATATTTTCTTTAACAATAGCAGATATATTGCAACATTTCACTGGTGTATATCCTATGATATTGGGAGATGTTACATATGGCGCTTGTTGCATTGACGATATTACTGCTACTGCCTTGAAAGCTGATTTAATGGTTCATTATGGACATAGTTGTTTAATTCCGGTTAATGTGACGAGTAATCTAAATATGCTTTATGTGTTTGTAGATATAAAAATAGATACTCTGCATATCATAAATACAATCCAAGAGAATTTTGATCCAAAAGTAACTCTGGCTTTATTAAGCACAATACAGTTTGTCTCAACCCTTCAACATGTTGCGTCTGACCTACGGAGTTTGGGTTATGATATTGAAATTCCTCAGTGCAAGCCCTTATCACCAGGTGAAATTTTAGGATGTACTTCTCCCAAAATACAAAACGCAAGATCTGTCATCTTTATTGGAGATGGGCGATTTCATTTAGAATCTGCTATGATTGCTAATCCGACTTTGACATTTTACAGGTAAAACTCTAGTATTTTAATGCATTTAAAAGCTGTAAAAGTCTTAACTCTTGCTGTACTAAAAATGTAAACTTTTTAGGTTAGGTTATTTCATTACGACAAAGTCTCGAGGGCTATCTGCCTAAGGGGAGGGATGCCTTCGTGGAGGACTTTCTAAGGGGAACTGGCTCGTATACACGTTACACATGGGGAAAACCACGAAAACACCCATGCAGCTAGCCCGATCGTGGGATTCGAACCTCGGACCGAACTACCAGTGTTCAGCGACTTTACCGCTCGGTCGCTGGTGGGTCCTGTAAACTTTTTAAATTGGATAGTTTTTAGTTTTCAAAAGATAGGCTGAAAAGTAAATTAGGAGTTTCTTAAGTGAATTTTGAGAAGTAAAAACTACCGCAAAAAAAAAAAAAAAAAAACATGGGCCAACGGTGCATATTTTACCAATGGTTTTAGTTGTAATGGCTGTTGTTTGGCAGATTTAAAAAAATATTCAGCATAAAATACATGATAATAAGGCTCTTTCAGTCAAATATAGCTTATTAAACATGGTATTTATTGTACATGAATTAAATCTTGAGGAAGAATATGACATTAAGCATGTAGAAGTTGGTGAAAGAAATTTTATTGTTAAACAGAAAAAAAAAAAAAAAAAAAAAAGGTGCTAAAAATAAAATTACAGAAAAAGGCAAGAAATTAAGTAAAAGTATATTTTAGGGTACCCCTTGGTGAAACTTTGCGGCACATGGATACTGAGTTTGTGCAATTCTTTGGCTTATTATTTTGGCTTGCATAACAGTGATTTTTGCATCAAAAATTGCCACTACACAAAGCCAAAGTAACAAGACAAAGAATTGCACAAACTCAGTATCCATGTACACATCGATCTGTTTTCACTTAAAAAAAAAAAAAATTCCCAAATTGCACAAAAATGGCATTGCACACTCCCTTGACTTTATCCGTGTACACGTCGACCTATTTTTCACTTAAAAAAAAATCCAAGAATTGCACAAACTTGCATTGCGTACTCTCTTCACTTTGTCCATGTACCTGATCGATATATTTTCACTGAAAAAGTCAAAGGAGCACCCAATTCTACAATACAGGCAAACAAAAAATCCATAATCTCAATAAACTACATTTTAAACCAAACAATAGAATAACATAAAACAGGAAAAACATGTTATACATTTAAGCGCTACAAAGAGCAAATATCCACTTACCCTATTTAGAAGTTCCTTCGTCTTTAGTCTGTGGCAAACAAAATTCCTTAACAGCATCTAAAAATTCCTAAAATTATCTGAACTCAAATTCGTATATCGGCATCGCTACATCTAAACCTTTTTTCCTACAAACCCATTCAAATCCATCTAAATGTTTTTTACGTTTGACTAGATGTATATCCTTCCTACATACAGGACACTTATATAATGGCTACTAAGTAAACCTTCATTTACACACCATTCAATTAACGCTGTTTTCCCCTTTCGTTCCAAACCGTACAGAAACTTCAAATTAATCCTACTACATTCAGCCATTCTACCGTCTAAACAATAAAACCAACACACACCACAAAAGCGCTTACAAAACATCCCATGGTTCAAAATTTCCCAGAATCATGCACCCAATTACCTCACAATAGGGTTTCCATAACATTCAACTACTTAGGCTATCATAAATGAAACAACAACTTCGTCATAATACAAGGGGTATCTTAAAGTCTTACTCTAACCAAGTATATTTACAGTTACCCATTGGCGATTTTTGGCAGTACGTGGATACCCAGTTTGTGCAATTCTTCGACTTATTATTTTGACTTGTGTAAAAATCGCCGCTACACAAAGTCAAAATAACAAGACAAAGAATTGTACAAACTCGGTATCAATGTACACATCGATCTATTTTCACTTAAAAAAAACATCCCGGAATTGCACAAACTTGGCATTGTACACTCCCTTGACTTTATCCATGTACACATTAACCTATTTTCACTTTAAAAAAATCAGAATTAGAGAATTGCACAAACTAGGCAGTATGCACTCCCTTGACTTTGTCTTTGTACACATCAAACTGTATTCACTTAAAAAGTCAAAGGAGAAGCCAAAACAAAAAAATATATAATCTCAATAAATTACATTTTAAATCAAACAATGAAATAACATAAATAATGAATAATTCATCTTTGCACTACACAAAGGAAACATCCATTTTCCTTATTTAGGAATTAACACGTCATCAGTCAAACAAAATTCCTTAATAGCATCTAAAAACTTCCGAAAATTATCTGAACTAGAATCTGTAACGCATTCCCTTCCTACAAACAGGACACTTAATAATGGCTACTAACTAAACCTTCATTAGCACACTAGTCAACTAATGCTCTTTTCCCCTTTCTTTCCAAATCGTACAGAAACTTCAAATTAATCTTATCACATTCAGCCATTTTACCATTTAAGCCAGAAAACAAGCAATGTACTTCCTAACTAACACACACAACAAGCCCTTACAAATTCACCACAATCATGCAACTGATTGAATCATAATAGTGTTTCCATAACATTCAATTACTCAGGCTACCATAAATAAACCAGCACTTGGTGATAAATGAAACAACAACTTTGCAATAATACAAGGCATACCCTTCTCTCTATTCTAACCGAAACTAATCATACGCAAGTCGAATTTACAAGCTTCGTATGCTCCTTAGGTTTTTTTTTTTTTTTTTTTTTTTTGAGATGAGTTTTGACTTTTAAAAGTCTTTAATTTTAACCAAAATCAGTTACAAAAATTAAGGTGCTCAGACCTTTAATTTTACTCATCCAAGATTTCTGTTTTTTACGATCGCAACTTTGAGTGTGAAGTAGCATTTTGGAGGAATATTTTTTGGTAGTTCATTAACAAATATGTATTTGAGAAGTAATCATTTAAATGTTTGGAACTACTTGTATATGCGCCCTCAGGTCGCCAAATTTCTCACCAAACATTTTTGGCAAGAAACTCCACGCCGCCATATACCTAAATTTTTTGTCTACGTTTCGAATTTAAAGCCTAAAATGTCTCCAAAAATGCGGTTTTCGCACATGCAAAAACCAGATTTTAAAGACACAATTTGAGCTAAAAATCCAAAACAAAAACAAAAAATTTAGATAGCAAAAATGTAAAGTTTCTAACCAAAAATATTTGACAAGAATCCATGTACTCAGCGATACGTTTTAACTTAAAAAAACATCTACAAATTGCACATTCTAGGCAGCTAAGGAATCTATGAACTATGCACATCTCATTTCAATAAATTAACATAACAACAATAAATTTCAAAGAATACCATGTACACAGCATTCTGTTTAAACTTTAAAAAAAATCTACGAATTGCACAATCTAGGCATTGCACACAAATCAAGCAAATAAACTAAACTAAATTACAGACAATTCAAAAAATGACAATAACAACAAATTCATGTAAAAAAACAATGAACATAACATTCTACAAAATAAAAACAGTAAAATAAAATGCACTTACCATAATACATTCCTGAATAAAATTTCGCCAGTCGAACAACGTCCCTGAACAAAAGTGTCATGATTTTGCTATATCACATGTCTTTCTGAGATTAAAAATTTTGAAAGTAACAATAAAATCTTCCACCAAAGTTAGCATACTACACGAGAACCACAATCCAAATCTTAACCTCCACTGACAGCTACATACTTTACCAGCAACCATTTGACTGCAAATCCACACAAAAACCATCAGAAACGTCCTTCTTCGTCCGAGTTCTCATAGCAGCTCCGTATTTCGAACTCCGTTTTAAACTCCCACAGAAATTCCAAAAATACACTTCACTCATGAACAAAAGACCCAACATCATACCTTTTAATACTAAATTTACTTTCCACACATTCTAAAATATGAGACTGAAATCTTGCCACCACATCTATCATTGCAACATAGGCCATTTTAAAACACGCATGACACGAACCAACGAGCAATTAAACCACTCTAGCAAAAGATTTTCTCTATGTCAACAGGTCTGCCATACAATACATAATCGTGCCAAACCCAGCGCAGAACATGCATCACCACGTTTGGTGATATTAGGGTGTATATAAGAGTTGAGCCAAATGTTTTCCTACTTCTAATATAAAGACCACAATACTTGAGTTTCTAGGCGAGAAGCGAAATTTAAGCATTTTGAAATTATTCCTATCAAAAACAACTTGGTTAACGTATATTTTAGAGTGTGCCCCTTGGATTATCGCCAAGTTATTGCTTCATTTATTGCCAAATTGTTGTTTCATTTATGTTAACCTGAGTAGTTGAATGTTATGGAAACTCTATTATGACGTGACTGTTGTGAATTTGACTAATGGGAAAATATTTGTTAGGACTTATTTAAGTGTTAGATGTTGGTTACTAAATATATTGCTTATTTTGTGCTTTACGTGGTAAAATGGCTGTATGTGATAAGATTAATTTGAAGTTTCTGTACGATTTGGAATGAAAGGGAAAACAAAACCATTGATTGACTGGTGTGTAAATGAAGGTTTACTTAGTAGCTGTTTGTATGAATGAAATGCGTATGGTTGACCGTAAAGATTGTTCAGATGGCTTGAATGCGTTTGTCACAAGGAAGGCTTAAATGCTCACCCTATAAAGCATTCCATTAGAAAAGGAACATGGTTTGAGGAAAGTTTTGGATGCAGTTAAGGAATTTTGTGTGCCACAGATTGAAGACTCAGAAATTTCTAAATAAGGTAAGTGGATATTTCCTTTGTGTAGTACGTATGTTATTTCATTGTTTGATTTAAAATGCAGTTTATTGAGATTATATATTTTTTGTTTGGCTGTAGCGTAGAATTGGGTGCTCCTTGATTTTTTAAGTAAAAATAGATCAATGTATACACAGCCAAAGTCAAGTCAGTGCGCAGTGCTGAGTTTGTGCAATTCTCTGATTTTTTTTAAGTGAAAATAGATCGATGTATACATGGACACCGAGTCTGTGCAATTTTTTAACTTGTTATTTTGATTTGGTTTCATGGCCATCTTAAAATTGTGCCTTGCTGGGGCTGATCTTGTCGTCAAAAAAGAATCTCTGAAAAAACATGGGGCACCCAATTGTAAACTTTTACCTTTTGTTTCAATTATGTTTTATTGCATTATGTTTTAGAAACCATTTTACTAGAGAAGGTCTTGGATGTAAACAATAATCATACCAAAAAATCGGCAATTTTCGCCAAGGGCACCCTGAAATATATTTTTACCAACAACTTTTCCCTTTTCTTTCAAAATTAAGATTTTCAAAAATTCTTTCAAATGACAAAATTTGGGAGGTTCTCAACATTTCTGTGATTTTAAGATAAATTCATATACAGTCAAAAGTCTTTAATCCGGACTCGTCGGAACTTCGGCGATTCCGGATTATCAATTTTTCCGGATTATAGATCATCAGTTTAAATCTGGTAAGATGGCATGCAGAATGAGCAATTATGATCTAAAGGGTATCAAAATTTACCAAAAAAGAAGCCTAATATTTATTTGTTTACTTTATTAAACATTTCTTTCAACGCGCGGATGCGTAAAGCATACCTTACGCATAGCCGAAATTAGAAAATTGCAACCAGAAAACTATTTGATTTGTATTCGTGGTATTTATAATGACGAGGAATTTGATTTAAATCATATCAAAGACGGAGTACATCGAAATTAAATACTACATTTAGTAAGGAATTATAAGCCGAATAAAATAAAAACATCTGCTCTGAAGATAACGATAGTGTTGACAAATCAACTTCCAGTTCATTTCGCGCTGCGCCGTCATTGGGGGAAATTAATGTAGTAAATTACTGTACTCGGAAAACATAGCGAATGCACAGAAATTAAAGATTTATGTATGCCGAAAATTAAAAAGTATTAAATATATCCATATCTTTGTAAAAAGCATGCATTTGCCTTCAACAAACTATGTAAATATTTATTAAATTATTTATAGATGTATTCAGGAGTGAAGTATTTATTCATTCAAACTGCTGTGAATGTTACTCAGAAGAAATCTAGTTATTAACTGCTTGCCTGATTATCCCGAGTTATCTCGGGTTTGTATATATTGCAGTTAATTATTATCCCATGAAAACTCAGGCGAAGTAGAATTTGTTAATACGATTTGTTTTATCACAGTTTTACTCGGCCTGCAGGAAATGAAAGGAAATATTCAGCTTTGATTGGCAGTTTGCCAAATTTTGTTTGTTGCACAGTTCTTTGGGAGGAATTGGTAAGTTTCGCTATTGTATAGCATACGTTAGCATGTGGATTAGTAATGTATAAAGAAGGATACATGCGTTAAAAAAAAATAATAATGGTGATGATGCAATATAGTGAAAGCAATGATTTTTCAGATAGTGATTATGAAACATTGGGGGAAAAAATAAAATCCTACGGGTCAGTGTACTGTGTGCTCCCGTGAAAGAGATACCAGTGTAGAATGTCAGGTATCACTTTGTGTTGTCCCTTGTTTCAAAAACTATCGTACGAAGACTAGCATTTAACTTTTTTCTTTTGCTTGAGATAGATAACTCTGGATATTAAACTAATATTAAAACTAAATGCTTTTACACCTTCAAAAAATTAAAAATTCAACTTAAAACCTACATATTTTGATTTGTTTTGTTTCATTGTATTTAATAATAAAATAAAAAAATGTGATGATTTTTTGCAATTTTTCAAAAAAATTTGTAAGGGAAGTGGTTAAATATATGTAAATTTATAATGATAATAAATATTATCTAAATATATAATAACCATAACATTTAATTGTGAACATAAACTGAAATTGGCAAACATATTTATAAAACTATTTAAGCAAGAATTGTTCGTACTGGAAAAACAATCTATAGGGTGATCCTTTTAGAACTGGTCTGTTTCATTGGGCTGTAGTTATGTTAAAAAGTGTCTGATTTTAATGTGTTTTGTAGCAAAAGATTCAGAAAGGAGGGAAATTTAGTGGTCTGTCCTATTTTTTGATGTACTATGCCAAAAAAATAAGAAATGATGAAAACTGCAAAATGCCACACAAGGAGATGTGGTGTGTGCCGATAAAACATTGTTAAAAACTCTGATTGCGATGTAGCACACCAAAAGTGAAAAGGCAGTGCAGGATTTATGTGCAAGCTACACAAGCTATAGCTTAAGGCCCCTGCTTTCTTTGGGGGCTCTCAAAAAAACCCTCTACTGTATCTGAAAATCTGTATTTGGCACTCACATATAATATCCAGACTTATGAAGGGCCCCATATCTCAAATAGCTTAGGACCTTATCAAGTTTAAATTGGCCCTGAGTAGGTGTTGAAAACAACCACCAGTCCGGAATGGAACTCGCAGCTCCATGTTAGCTACAACACTCTGTAATGTATCATCAGTGATGTTTGCAGTTTCCCTAAAAGTGTTGGCCTTTAATTCGTTCAGTGTCCATGGTTTATCGCGGTTGACACAACCCTTCAGTGAAATTTCATGGAATATCACAGTTTTCATTAATTCTTCATTCTTTTTTGGCATTGCACATCAAAAAACACGATGGACCATTAAATTTTCCTCCTTCTTGAATATTTTGCCACAAATCGGATACTTTTTAACAGAACTACAACCCAATGAAATAGGCCAGTTCTAAAAGAATCGCCCTGTATTAAAAGGTGTTGTAAAGCACAGTATGTGAGATGTGTACTAAAGGAAGTAGTAAAGTAGAGTTTTTAGAATGTGTGTTGTTAATATCAAGGGTAAAGGAAAAAAAGTATTAAGAGAATTATTTCCTTACATTTTATTATAACTCAGTTACAAGTTTTAAATAATATTAACAAATCTCCCCCTTTTTTTTTAGCTCTTTCAGAGATACTCATAAAAGAACATAGATGGGAATTTGAAATCAGCAGCAGTTTAACGTATTTCGCTATTAAAATAAATGGTGAAATAATTTGAAATGAACCAAACAAAGCATTAATTATAGAATGACTATGATTTTTTATTTAAAGGATGCCTTGGAAGCTGAAAGTCATCTCATATTTGAGAAAGAATTTCAGAAAGAAGCTCTGTAAATATAAAAGAAATAATGCTTAATTTGTTTAATACAATAAACTTAACTTTTAATTTTTGTAATCATTAGCTGAATAAGATTGAATTACCTTAAAATGTGTTTCTAATGTAATTAATGAAAACTTGTGAAAAACCTGCCATTCAAGTTAAAACTGTTCCAGGAAAAGTATAGTATTTAATTCCATTCAGAATGAAATGTTTAAAAATGTATTCTTTCAATTGTAAAAATGTATACTAGGACTCCTGTGTACTTAGGACTGAAGTATTCTGAATACTTAGGACTGAAATTCGTCAATTATTATTTCTCATTATGATGGAATCAAAAGATTTAACAACCTTTTAGAATTCCGATTTAAAGAAATTTATGATTTGTCTCTGCTCTAGTTTTCACAATTTTATGAGCGAAATTAACAGTATCAAATAAACGTAAATCTATTTTAATGATAATTAAAAAAAAATAATTCAGATTCATTAAACTGGATAAATTGCAGTGATAAAAACAGAAGTGATATGCCACTATTGTAATGTTGCTGCTCTGAATTAAATGGTAGCTAGTGGAGATTGACTTCTAGCTCAAAAAAAAAATGAGTAGGCTTAACTTCCATGTAAGTCTTGACTGTATGTGATGTCACCTCCCTTCCTTCACAAGCATAATACAGTACAAAGTCCGTAATCCGGACTCGTAGGGATTTCGGCGATTCCGGATTAGGGGTTTTTTCAGATTATAGGTCATCAGTTTAAATCTGGTCAGATGGCATGCAGAAATTATACAATTAAAAATATGAAACTGTAATTTATGGAATAAAGAGCAATTATAATCTAAAGGGTATCAAAATTTACAAAAAAAAAAAAAAAAAAAAAAAAAAAAGCTTAATATTTATTTGTTTATTTTATTAAACATTTCTTTCAATGTAAGTTGTTTAAATTGCTTCGTTTTTCGTGCTAATATTTTTTCTTTAATTCTATAAACAGACATAATTTTTTGTTCAGTTACAAAGTTCCACTGTTCAAGTCCTGTAATTGCTGTGTTGAGAATACCGACTAACTTGTCAATCGAAATTTTTTCATTTTCAATAACCTCTCTGTCACTTTCTTCACTATCAGAAGCAGTATTTTCTGGATTCTGAACCATACTATTGATTTTACTATCCGTTAATTGATTGATGATTGGAGTATTGTCATCAGAAAATGAATGAAAAACTTCTGTTATAGCATCTTCATTTATTACCGCTTAAGGAACAGCACAATCTGCAACATTAACTGAAATGCCTTAGAATCAGTAAAGATAATTTTAGCCTAGCTTATACCGTCTGTTATACAATAAACGCACATGCATAAAGTATAAAAAAAAAGGTCTGTGGCTTTGAGGTCCGGATTATAGATTATTCCGGATATTGTACGTCTGGATTACGGACTTTGTACTGTATTAACCACTCCTGATGCACCTTGGCTGACATTGTCTGTGAAGAGATGGCTAAATGACCAGTGGTTAAGTCATACCTGATAAATGCTCAAGTGCTAGTCTGGCTGTTGAATTAAAAAAATTATGCTATTTTTCTTTGCCATGTGATTTCCATTTTTTATAGATATTGAAAAATCAAATTTTGCATAAAATAAGTTTCCTGTTGAAAAAAGACTTTGAATGCAAAAATGTACATTCCTTTCTTTTATAACAATATAACAGCTCTATACAGATTGTGGAAAGAATTATATTTTTAAGTGTCATAACCTTCATTAAACCCTTGTGCTTCCTGTTCTAGATAGTATTTTTTACATAGCAGAATAACTTTTAACATTTTTGTTTTTCTTTTAGATATAACCCATATGACAAGACAATTACAAAGGAATATTATGATTATGACAAAATGATGTCCATAAGGAAAACTGAGATTCAGCGAGCTGTTAGTGCTAATACCTTTGGAGTTATACTGGGTACTCTAGGAAGACAAGGTAGCCCAAAAGTATTAAATAACCTGATAATGATCCTTAAAAAAATGGATAAGCGTTATGTAGTTGTATTATTATCTGAAATTTTCCCAGAAAAACTTAAATTATTTACAAATATTGATGCTTGGGTTCAAATAGCATGTCCTAGATTATCTATTGACTGGGGAACTGCTTTTCCGAAACCACTGCTCACACCATATGAACTTGTGGTGGCTGTGAAGGAAATAGAATGGCAAAGTAAGTATCCTATGGATTTCTATGCTTCACAAAGCTTGGGTAATTGGACACCTAATCATAAAATCTCATCATTAAACTCAAAAATTGCATGTGGAAATTGTGCAGATTGTAGTTGTTGTACTGAAAAAGATTCAATAGAATAAAGTTATTTTAAGCTTTGTGAATCTGATTTCTTAATGAAGTACAATGGATTTTCCTGCTAATTGAAAATCATAGAACCTAGAAATTTTCTTGAATTATTGAAATTCATGTCTTCTTCACTGAAATTCTTCTGGATTTCACTTAGCTTTTATTTGAATTTACAGAAGTTTGCTGGATTTAATTTTTTAAATCCTTTTTAAAAACAAAAATTATACTGTTTTAATTGAGCTTGAATATTTAGAGAAGAAACCTGTTATTTATAAGTTTGTTTAAAAAAAGGTATTTCTCTTTTTTAAGAAACATTCTAAGCGTAAAAATAATCATAGATTATTGTTGAATTACTTAAGATATATCTTAAGTAAAACAAAAACACAATTTTCCACAAATCAAAATCTCAATAATTCAAAAGTTTTAATCTTTCTTTTCAGAATTTCCTTCAGTTGTGAAAAGCATTAACCCCATTAATCTACAGTGATGGGCATAGCCCGCGTACGATAGTCGGGCCAAACCTAACTTTCACGGGCATAGCCCGCGTGCGGTGATCTGGCCAGAAGTGAATATTATGTGGAATATTTGATACGCAATTACAGTCTGATGCAATAATTGTGGTAGACGCAAGTATTACATTACACAAAACTCCAAAATACAAAATTAGTAATCTGCTACGGTATGATATATTTCAAAGCATTCTAGTACATGTAAAAGAACTTTACACTTTTTACACTCGTGTTCTAAGTGTATTTTCTTGTACTTGATCTGCATACTGATTTTGTTTCGGTTACATTATTGTTCCAAAATATGTCATCAAATATTATATTAAATATATCAAATTCTTCTCTACTTCCTCCTAATTGACATAAGGCTTCCTCTCTTATGCTAGGAATCATCGTATAGTCCCAGATTTTTGGACTATTTCTTATTTCTTTCCAAAGCCAGGACTCTGGTAGTTGATCTTCATCGGGTGTATCATCAATAATTATTCGCCTATATTTTCTTCAAAAATTACATATTTCATCATGTTTATGATTGGCCCACCAACGGCCGAGCGGTAAAGACGCTGAACACTGGTAGTTCAGTCCGAGGTTCGAATCCCGCAAACGGGCTGGCTGCATGGGCGTTTTCGTGGTTTTGCCCATGTGTAACGTGTATACAAGCCAGTTTCCCTTAGAAAGTCCTCCACGAAGGCACCCCTCCCTTTAGGCAGATAGCCCTCGTGTGCTTTGCCATAATTAAATAATCTTATCCATCCAATCCATGTTTATAATTGCCCGGATTAGCGTGTTACGCAATTCGTGCAAATGTCCCAAACGCTGCGCGAGCTTGTATACAATTTTGACCCAACATCTTTGAATCTGAATCGTAGTTTAAGGGGTTAAAGTACAAAACCTGAATTAAATCGTTGAACCCATCTGTCCAGAAAATTGGCTAACTATACAGTTTTGATACAACTATCATTATAGCAGCTATATTCTAGCAATATACGTATATGATCATGCAGGGATTCTTTCATAATAGTTAAAAAAAGAAAGAAAGAATAAATTGCTGTGAGATTCAAAAACTAATTTATTAATTGAAGAATACTGTTAACAAATAATAAAATACTGAAAATAAAATGCCTAACAATTACCATGTTCTCACATATGTAAGTTGCACCCCTAATTTTTAACTCTAATTAAAAAATTTTAAAAAAGACTACCTTCTACAATATTTTATTAATTTTGGAGGTATGAAAGCAGTTAAAATGAAAACGGTACTCACCACACACTGAGGCAAAATGTTTGTTATTGGTAAAAAATAACATGTTTATGTATATCTCAGAGCATGTCATTCACGATATGCAACCACATCTAAACTTGTACAGTCCTAGGTAATGTTATTCCAACAACAATGGATTTTATACTCTGTCATTAATCTTTTCAGAACAATATGCATCATCCGCCAACTGTATCACACAACCGGATGTGTCATATATGAATTGCTGTTTAAATGCTTTGTTAGGATGTGTGCCCCACATATGAATTTTTAGATAGTATGTTTCATTAGCATACTTTGTATGCCAGTAGATGTAGCCTTGTATTTTTTAAACACTAGACCTACAGAAAATTTTCTGTGTCTGCAAACAAGATGGTAGTCAGTTTGATAGTTACCACAAAACATTTACCTCAAAAAAACATGAAAACTGTTTTGAGCATTCTATGAAGCAGAAAATAACAATGCAGTAATAAAATTGCTGTATAAATTATTTTTGTAATCTTAAAATAATAATGAATTTTATTAATCAAAGTGCAGAGATGTTGTTAGAATTGTCAAACATTGATACGAGTTATTTAAATACAAAATAAATAAAACATGAAAAAAGAGGTAGGTAAATGGTTTAGATTATTTTGATGAAAAGTCAATAAAATTTAAGCATTCTAGTAAAATTAATATGTATAATAATATGTATAATAATAAAAAAGATGCAAAGTTAATCCTTTTTAGCCAAGTTATATTCTAAAAGTTGATTTTACTTTCTTAATTATATTTTCTTCTTAATTCTTTATTTCTTCTTATAATTATATTTTCATATTTACACATCATCTGTTAAAATTTTATCTATATTCTGTTGCTGTGTATAGCATTCTCTCTAGTCTCATTGGTGACGCTTTAGCCATTTTAATGTTTTTCATTGGTGTGCTAGAAAAGGAAATAGCCTTTATTTCTATCATCCCTTGAAGTAATACATTATATTCAGGGCCTAAACTCATTTGGAGACCGATTAAGTTATTTCTCAGTTTTTGTGTGAAATCTAAATTTAAACAACAATGGCAAATAAGTCAATGTCCAGCACTTTATTTTATTATTTGACTATTTACAATTTATTTAATAACTTATTAAATTTTTATTTATCTCTTTACATTTCATTAAATTTTAATTATTGTAATCATTAGTTAATTATTTAAACTTTTTAATTAATTATTTTATTGGTCATTTTATTATTGATTGATTCTGTTTTCTGGCGGTCTTGCGTAGCATTCTGGCTGTGGAAATGGAGTGGCTTAATTTTTAGAAATTAAACCCTGTGTATAGTTACTAGCATCTACATCTACAGGTACAGTAATAATAATAACTATAATACAAAGACATTTTTATTCTTACCAGTTATACAGAAATGATGTACATTGGTAATTATACACATTAAATTTAAATTAAATTAATATATAAGCTATTAACAGAGGAACTACATCTTAAAAAAAAGATCCATTTTTAAGGTATGCAACAGCAAATAAGCACCTTCAAATAAAAATACAAAAAATAATCGAGTTCCCAGCAACTAAAGGACAAGAGTTATGTGCTCCCATGTAACACAATCCCTCCCACAACTAGTTATACTATAACAACGAAAAATACGATAGCGCTAATGGTCTGCAGAACTTCGTATGTGATAATTAAGTACCTTTTCTATCATAAAATAAATTAAAAATTCAAATTAATGTAACTGCACTACAGCATGCATATTCATAACAGTTAATGTTAAATAGAATTAATTTGGTAGAATTTTTATAATATGGACTTCAGCAAACTATGAGATTGCAACAAAATGAATGCAAATAATAAAATACTCTATGTAATTATATGCTATATGTAAAAGGAATTCCATGCAAGAAATGTAAGCATCATGGAACTGACTGAAACAACTGTAGAACTACAATCTGCAAAATACTGAATCAAACAAACATGTGAATAACCATATTCCATAACAATATGCAACAAATTTGTAACTACCGTATAAAATTAGTTGTATTACCATGTTGAAGTAATATTCATATACCACCATGCATAATGTAACTTTGCATAGGTAGATATGTATATATGCAGCACTCGGGACCTGCGGACGAGCCCCTAATGCACTGCTGGCAGTGGTAAGGCCTGGGGTGTAGCGTGATGCGGGCATCTTCTTTTCCAAGCTAGGCTTTTCGAGAAAGTTATTAGGAAGGGACAACACCTGGATCACCTATTAATAAATATCTGGTGTCCCCTCTACTTTTACCTATACCTATTATATACAATTACACTATTTACAAATCCTTTAACTCAGTGTTTCCCAAAGTGTGGTACGGGAAAAGTTTGATGGGAGTACACGTTACACCGAAGTTTGGTGGGGATATGCACTGCACCTTGCTTAGCTGCTCCTAATTCTATATTCTCAGGAGTTAGATCAAGATAGTCTTATGAGGCGTGAGATGGTTCGTTGTGACACGGCGGGAATATACCAAACTTCATGAATAGTTAGTGGCTTCTCTAAGCATCTGTGTATTTTTAGCTTTTGCATGATTTTTCTTATAGGAAATGTTTGTTATGTGCTTTAGAAAGTCCCACTGATTTTGATTATTTTTATAAAATATAATTTTTATGCCTAACATAGATTATGGATCACTGGTTAAAATCTGGAACTATTACAGCGAAAGAAAGTAATGATTATAGTTGCAATCAACTAACAGGAAATAATGCAATTAACGATGAATCAACTTCAGTTCTGAAAGAACCCGTTAAGAAAAGTCAAGGAAAATTCGAAAGTACGACAAAGAATATCTTAAATTTGGATTCTCATGGACTGGAGATGAAAATGAGCCTATTTTACTTTGCATCATTTGTTTTCAAATTCTAACAAACCAAAGCATGAAACCATCCAACTTAAAATGCCATTTTAAGACAAACCATAATCAGTACAAAGATAAAGCCATAGATTTTTTTGAAAATAAACAAAGATTTTAATCAGTCTCGAAAAGTAATGTGGGGTTTGACTGGAGGTGGCAGTCAAAAAATAGCTAGAAACTTTGTATCGCAGTCGCTTTTAATTGCGAAATGTAGTGCAGCGGAAACCATTGGCGAAATTTTAATCAAGCCAGCAGCCAAAATAATGGCAGAAATACTGATAGGAGATTAGAGTGAAACAAACTTTTGACCGTGTTTCTCTCTCAAATAATCGATGAATCATTAATATGTTTAATAAGTTAAATAAATGTTATTATCTGATATTTCTGAAAGTCCACTGCAAGTCCATGAGTCCACTGATATTGCGAATTTTGCAAATCTTACGGCATTTGTTAGATACGAAAAAAATCAAGAAATTCCTGACAACTATTTTGCCAGCCTTTATTAGGTCACACAACAGGAGAAGATATCTTTAATGTTTTGAATAAATTTATGCAACAGAACAAAACTGATTGGAATAAGCACAGATGGATCAAAAATTATGGTCAGAATTAATAAACTCGTTGCAAGAATTCAAAATGTTGCCCCAAATGTCATATCCACACATTGTTGCATACACAGAGAGGTTTGGCAGTACGTAAGATGGCCACTTTATCTATAGAAAGTTCTGAATGAAAGCGTGAAAATCGTTAAATACATTAAAAACCGTCTTTTGAATGCACGACTTTTTTCTCAAATATGTGAAGAAATAGGAAGTAGTCATACCCAGCTTTTTTTTCATACCAATGTTTATTGGCTATCTCGAGGAAAAATTCTAAATTGATTGTTTGAACTTAGACATGAACTTCAATGTTTTCTTGATGATAGATTTAAGTTGAGAAAATGTTTACATGACTGAGCATGGCTTTGTAAACTAGCATAATTAGCAGATATATTTTCTGTTTTAAATTGCCTCAGTTTATCATTACAAGGCAAAGAAATTTCATTGTTTCACGTTCAAGATGAAGTGAACGCTGCCATCACAAAACTAAATTTATGGCAAAAGAGGTTGGTAATAGAGAAGAAGACTTGTTTCCCTCTCTTCATGAGTTTATAACAAGTTCGACTACTAAAATTGATGCTGATACTCTGAAATGGATTTTGGAGAGTTTGCAAGTGGGCTTGAAAAACTATTTTTGTGATTTAAACAAAAATATTGAATGGATAAGATATCCATTTAACATTAACACAATATCCATGCCAGATTTGTCGCATGCGGAAGAAGAGGAATTGTTGGAAGTGGCTTCAGACGGATTCTTGAAAAATAAACTTAAGGAGTATACTTTAACGTCATTCTAGTTACAAATGCAACATGTGTATCCAGTTTTAACAGAAAAAGTTGAACAGAAAAATACATCTTGTCTTTTTCCAACTTCATATATGTGTGAAGTTGCTTTTTTAGCATTTGTAGACATTAAGTTAAAAATAAGGAACAGACTATTGGACGTGGAACCGTATCTCAGATTAAAATTAACAACTAGGGAACCAAATTATGATGATCTGTCATCTCAGTACAAACAATTTTATCCTTCTCATTCATCCAAATAAATGTTATTTATAACTTTTATTTATATTTTATTATGAATAATTTTATAATTTTATTTCTCTTTTCTTTTTATTTTAGGTACAAAAAGGAAAAAAAAAAATAAATATACTTCGAATGTTATTAATATATATATATATATATATATATATATATATATATATATATATATATTTTTTTTTTTTTTTTTTTTTTTTTTTTTTTTACGAGGGGTACTCAGCGTTTCGAAAATTATAGAAGGGGCACACATATGTCAAAAGTTTGGGAAACATTGCTTTAATTGATAGTCATCTACATAGCACCTTTTCAGGTTTAGAAATAAATTTTCTTATCCCTATCAGCCAATTGATTTAGATAGAGTAATCTTTTAAGACAATGATTAATAAATTTATTAGTTATTTTAAATTGATTATTTTTGAGAACTTTAATAAGTAGCAGAACTTCGCGTTGTAGATTTATTGTATCTGTATAAATATTCTCACTGTGTTGTATTTGATTTAATATACAGTCAAAAATCTTTAATTCGGACACCCATAATCTGAAATGATCTATAATGCGGACCTCACAGCTACAAACTTTCTGCGCATGCGTAGCGTTGACGCATGCGCATAAGACTTTTACGGCTGCGAATATGCGTGTACGCATGCGCATAATACGTTTACGCATGTGCGTTTAATGTATAACAGACGGTATAAGCTAAGCTAAAATTATCTATTTCAGTTAATGTTGCAGATTGCGTTGTTCCTTAATCTTCGAATTGGATCCGGCTTATTATTTTTTGCAGACTGTTAGAGCAATTTTATAAAAGTAAGCTTGAACTTTAGATTATGTCAAATAGAATTTCCGGTATATATTTACTAATATGTAAAGGATCTACAAAGCGAAAGTATGTTTCGATGTCCATTGAACAAAAAGTGGAATTGCTGCAAAAAATGGATAAAGGCATATCCTTTGTTTCTCTAACCATTCTGAAATCTGTTTATCAATTTCACGCTGCTCTGCGGTGTGGGGGGAAACGCCGCGGCGCGCAATGAATTGAAAGTTGATCTGTCAGCACTATCCTTATCTTCAGAGCAGATGTTTTTATTTTATTTGGCTCATAATTCCTTACTAAATGTAGTATTTCATCTCGATGTACTCCGTCTTTGATATGATTTAAATCAAATTCTTCGTCATTATAATTCGCTTCCGATAGTGAAGAAAGTGACACAGAGGTTATTGAAAACGAAAAAATTTCGATTGACAAATTAGTCGGTATTCTCGACACAGCAGTTATAGGACTTGAGCAGCGGAACTTTATAACTGAACAAGAAATTATGTCTGTTTATAGAACTAAAGAGAAATTATTATCACATAAAACGAAGGAACTTAAACAACTTACATTGAAAGAAATGCAATAATAAAGTAAACAATAAATATTAAGCTTTTAAGCTTAATAAAGTAAACAAATAAATATTAAGTTTTTTTTTTTTTTTTTTTTTTTTTTTTTTTTTTTTTTTAATTTTGATTCCCTTTAGATCATAATTGTTCTTTATTTCATAAATTACGGTTTCATATTTTTAATTTTATAATTTCTGCATGCCATTTTACCAGATTTAAACTGATGATCTATAATGCGGAATCGCCGAAGTCCCGACGAGTCCGGATTAACGACTTTTGACTGTAGTATTACTAATAACTTTCTTGGAAATGTTGGAAATCCAAATTATTAATTTGTTAGTATTGAAATTGAAGTTGCATGTTTTGTTAAACAGTAGAATCGTTCTGTAGTTAATTATTTGAAGGTCAAGATAGTCAATTATATTTTGTGAATTATTAGTTTTATTAAGCATAAGGTATTTTGGATAAATCTCCGAATTTTGAGTCTTATTAAAAATGGTGCATTTGAGGAAGGCTTTTGCATTTATTAAAGTCTATAACTGTGAGCATAGCAGAAAACAGTTAAGGCGAATCTAGGTGGCTAGTATAGATTTCTTCTAATGGAAACGAGATATATAAGTTTTCAGAGTCATAGCAGTTAATATTTTGTATCTCGATAGATTGAACGATAAGGAGTGCGATTTTGGATTATCCAGCAATATTTATGATCAAAGTTAGAAGCATTGAAGATTTATTTGCAAATTTTTTAAGTGCAAAATACTAGTCTAGATCAGCGGTTCTCAAGCTTTTGACTAACGTGTACCAACTAAACAAAAATTTAAAACCTTTAGTACCATCACTACAAAGTACTACTAACACCACCACTCGTGATCAAAGCTCAGATGGCATAAATTTACAAGTGTTAGAGAAAAAACTTAGTCAGGGTGCTGGAGTTTTGAATTTAATAGTTAAAAATACTTTGCTTCTTTGTGCAACACCTATTTTTCTCTTGCGCACCACCAGCGGTACGCGTACTACCAGTTGAGAACCCCTGATCTAGTTCCCCCCTTTTTTTGTTGTTGTTGTTTGTAATTATTGGTGGCATTTGCAATGTATCTGAATTTTAATGGTGTTTTATGGAATTTGAGAAGAACATATAGGTTAGTAAATCTGTTGAATCTTGGATATATAGAGATATTGATTTTGTTATGAAAAGTTTTAATTCTGTTAATTATAGAGGTTTCTGTAGTGTTTGCTAATTTATAATTTGTATATTATAGAGGTTTCTGTAAGTATTTGCAATAAATAGTTCTTTTTTAATAATTTTAGGCAGAATTGTTTTCATATAATGCTAAAGTTATTATTTGGTTTATCAATTTTGGTAATAGTGAATAGTTGTTTTAAATTTTTAAGAGACAATCAAAGATTTGGTGCTCTGGATCGCCCCTATCTCCACATACATATGTGCCACTTTCTGAGATGTTTCTTTCATAGAAATGTGTAGGGAAGGGGTCATGTCCAGTAATATACCAATTTATGTAAGGGTTAATGCTATTGTTCTTCTCTTTGATGCTTGGAATAAATCTAAAAGCTCTTCTGCCTTGTTATGCGTTTTGCAACCAGTATTCCCATCATTTAATCATTATCTCATTTAATGATTTTTTAATTTGGGATTTAAGGGATGGGATGGTAGATGAAATAGAGTTTTGATTACTTGCTGCTTCTTTAGTATTATTTATCGGCTTCTTCATTCTCTAAGGTCCTTGCATGTGCTTTCAGCCATTCAATAACAATTTTTGTATTGGGGTTTCTTAATGAAGAGTTGATTAATTATCTGATAATAGGTGATTTGTGTGCCTTGTTTGCAATTGCGTGTATGCTTGATAAGTAATCTGTTTTGATTTTCACTGCAGGCAAGTTATTACTGATGCTATAGGTAACTGCTTTTGGGATGGCCAGTGCTTCTGCTTGAAAAACTGTGTTGTTGCTATTTGATATTTGAGAATTATTGACTGTTGGTGTATTTGATGTGTCACTAGGGTACATTCAACTCCTTCATTTTTAGAGCCATCTGTGAATATTTCCGTGTTGAATATTTCTTCGGCGTTGCCGTTGCGGATGAATTTACACTGAAGTGACACTGAAGTCACGTCTAAGTCATGGAATACCTCCTAATATTTTGTCGGTCCTCCTTTTGCCCGGCGAAGTGCAGCAACTCGACGTGGCATGGACTCAACAAGTCGTTGGAAGTCCCCTGCAGGAATATTGAGCTATGCTGCCTCTATAGACGTCTATAATTGTGAAAGTGTTGACGGTGCAGGTTTTTGGGCATGAATTGACCTCTCGATGTTGTCTCATAAATGTTAGATGGGATTCATGTCGGGCGATCTAGGTGGCCAGATCATTCGCTGGAATTGTCCAGAATGTTCTTCTAACCAATCGCGAACAATTATGGCCCGGTGACATGGCGCATTGTCATCCATAAAAATCCCATCGTTGTTTGAGTACGTGAAGTCCATGAATGGCTGTAAGTGATCTCCAAGTAGCTGAAGGTATCCATTTCCAGTCAATGATCGGTTCAGTTGCACCAGAGGACCGAGTCCATGCCATGTAAAAACAGCCCAGACCATTACGGAACCACCCCCAGCTTGAACAGTGCCTTGTTGACAACTTGGGTCCATGGCTTTTTGGGGTCTGCGCCACACTCTAACCCTACCATCAGCTCTTACCAACTGAAATCGTGACTCATCTGACCAAGCCACGGTTTTCCATTCGTTTAGGGACCAACCGATATGCTCACGAGCCCACGAGAGTCGCTGCAGGCGATGACGTGCTGTCAGTAAAGGCACTCGAGTCGGTCTTCTGCTGGCATAGCCCAAGGAAGACAAATTTCGCCGCACTGTCCTATCGGACACGTCCCTCGTACGTCCCACATTGATTTCTGTAGTTATTTGACGCAGTGTTGCTTGTCTGTGAACGTAGACATCTCTACGCAGACGTCGCTGGTCTCGGTCGTTAAGTGCAGGTGGTCGGCCACTGCGCTGCCCATGGTGGGATGTTATGCCTGAAATTAGATACTCTCGGCACACTCTTGACACTGTGGATATCGGAATGTTGAATTCCCTAACGATATCCGAAATGGAATAACCCATGCGTCTAGCTCCAACTACCATTTCACGTTCAAAGTCTGTTAATTCTCGTCGTGCGGCCATAATCACGTCAAAGCCTCTTCACATGAATAACTTGAACACAAATGAAAGCCCTGCCAAAGCACTTCGCATTTATACATTTTCTACGCGATACTTCTGCCATCTGTATATTTGCATATTGCTATCACATGTCTTTTGTCACTTCAGTGTAAGATGAATATTTGGTTGGTTTGGTTAGTGGGATGAATTTTGTAAGGGTCATTTTGTTGAAGACGTCAAGGCTTTCATTAACATTTTTTATCATGATTTCCCTTTTTCTTCCGCTGATGGCAAACGCCGCGTCGTGGGCAAAGGCTATGACTTTGGTATGGTAGGGCCATACATGGGAAGTGAAATTTTTGTTAAATGAGCACTTAGGCATGATCCCTGTGGGTAACAGCGTTGTTGTGTGCTTTTTACTAATCTATTATTATGTTTTTCTTGTTATTAGGAAAGTCTTCAAGAATACTGTAGATATTTTGGGGGGGTATTCGATATTCTTGAGTACCTGTTTGATTGCAAGCCACCACAGGGATTCGAATGTTTTCCTTAAGTCCAAACAAAGAAGGGAAGAGTGTAAGTTATTGGCGTGGTTTCTCTGGATTTCCTCTATTGCTTGTATTGTACATCTGTTTGGCGAGAAGCCGTATTCATTGTTGCTAATGCTCTTGTTTTCAGGAATATGGTGTCTCAATCTTCCGGCTACGGCCCTTTCGAAAATCTTACCCAGTGCTAGAAGGAGATTTATAGGGCGGTATACCTCTGGATTTTCAGGGTTTTTATCTTTGTTACTGAAGAGGATAACTTGACTTACTTTAAGGACATCTGGAAAAACTCTTAATTGTAGGCATCTGTTAAATAGGTCCTTTGTTATGCAGGGAAATTTTTTTATTTACAAGTTAATACACTATTTTACATAAGCCATCGGGTTCTGGCGCTTTCCTTTCTGGTAGTTTCTTATAATTGATCTCCTTTTCTGTGAACAGCGGATCATTTTCTATGTTTGGAAAGCTGGTATCATTCCTTATTTTCTTCTGTTCTGGAGTGTTCTCTTCTGGGTCATCTTTTAAAAGTACTGCATCTAGTATATCGTTAAATGTTTTAATTGTTGCGTCCTCGTTATTGGGAATGTTTTGGATTGTTGGGTGAGGGAGTTTTATTTGAGACGGTTTGAACATTTTCTTGGTGCAGATTTTGTAAATGGTACCATGCGAATCCTCATTTTGAGTACAGAATTTTCGCCAGCAATTAATTTTACTTTCCATTATAAGTCTCTTTTAACTCGCCTTTTGTTTGGCGAATTTGAGGTATGCTGTTTGTTTTTCTTCAGCTGTTTGTGCACTTTTCATTTTTCTTTGGAGTGCTTTTGTTTTGTTCCATTCCGCTCTAAGTTCTGAGGTCCACCAGTTTACTTTGCATTTGGATCTTTCTTCTTTAGTTCTGAAGGAGTTATCACAGCATTCTTTTATTGTCGCAGTTAACAAGTGAACTACTTCGTTGACTTCTATTCCTGTGCTAGCATCGGTGATGTTTCGGTGTACGGGGTCTAATTTTTCTGCTATTATTCTCAGAAACTTTCGGCTTGTGCTTTTGGAAATTTTATATCTTTTCATTTTTGTAAAGATTTTGTAAAAGATATTATTTTATGATCCGAGTCGTTGTCTCATGATGCACTTTCCAGTTCTTGATGCTATTGAAGAGATGGTATGAAGAAAGTGTAAGATCGGACAATCCTTTGCCTGAACCTGTCTCGAAGGTTGGAGGGGCCGAGGCACTGTTGTAAAGTATTAGATTCTTTGCAGCGATAAAATCCTCCAATAGGTTTCCTCGTGAATCATTCCTAGAGTATCCCCATTTAGTGCTGTGTGAATTAAAGTCGCCTACTATTATGTGTGGGGGGGATTTCCGGAATTTGTTGATAAATTGCTCTAGGAGATTTAAATTATCGTCTAGTTCTTCTTTGGGTGATGAGTAGAAAGACGTGATAATAAATTGCTCTTGCTGGTTATTAATTGAGATTGAGACTGTGTCTCTGCTGGAGTGTAAGAAGAGCGGGCTGAGTGTCTTGTTTGTGCAGGCTATAGCTGCTCTGGAAGATATTTTGTTTTTTGTACAAACTGAAAGATACTTCAGTTTTGGGGCAACGCACTAATAGTGCTACCTATGCAATAAGGTTCTTGCATAAGGTCTATGTTATTCTCGGAGACAAACTGAGTGAGGATTGCCGCTGCCGATTTGGCCTTTTGCAGGTTGATCTGAATAATACTAATGATGCTTAGCTCTTTACTTTTGGTATTGACGTTCAGTAGTTGTTGTCTACTCATTTTTGTCATATTTAGTCCTATTTCTTATGTTAGATATTTCATGTTGATATACGGGGCATTTTAGAGGAATATATACGGGATGGTTGTTGTCGAACTGTGTTCTGTTTACATTATTGCTTATTGTACAATTAATACATCTTGTTATCTCTTTTGTACATGACTCTAAGCGATGTTTGCATTCACAGTGTGAGCAGTAATTACTAAATTTACACTGTTCTTGAGAGTGGCCGAATTCTTGGCAATTAAAACAGCATTTAATACCTAGATATTCCTTGATATATATATATATATATTGCCAGCCTGCTGTAAGTTGTTTGTTTTGCATTGCAGTTTTGAATGTTGGTAAGAAACACTCTAAAACCAAGCGGACATATCCTGGTGTTCGGTCTTTTAGCGTGAATATTGGATGCAGGTCACCCTCGTTGCTGTTGAGGTGGTAGGCAAGCATTTTTTAAATCTATTCTGGGGAGAAATAATCTGCGATTGGGTTAATAATTATTTTTGGGGTGCGTCTTCGGGGGATTTTGGTTACAATGATGTCTTTTGTAAATTCATAATTGTAAATGGCACTGGATATGCGTTCGATGTCTTCTTTTGAGTCGCTTATTACCACTATTTCCCCTCTTTTTATTTTTGTTATTCGTTTGATTTTTACTTTTAGGTTCTGCAGTGGGATTAGTCTATTCAGGGTCTTTGTTATTTCAGCTCCTTTGTCATCTTTTGGGAACGTTAAGATTTTTGGAGGGTTCTTGTCATTCAAACGAGATGCCTCGGGTTCTGTTCTATGGGAGTGGCTGTGCTGGTATGGCAGTTGTTTCTGCATACCTTGCTTTGTGGCTTTGTGTAAGAGAGTTTAAATGTAGGAACGTGCCTTCTGCTTCTGGCTGTCGTACATCTTGTCGTGTTTTATAGCACTGCAAGCATGTTGACTTTTCAGCTGTAATTAGGGATGGGGTCTGGGATTCCTGAGAACGGTAAGGCTGTCTTCTGTTCATTAGTGCAAGTTTTTTAACTTGATCAGGTATTTAAAGAGGGGGTGAAATATGTCTTTTGGGGCCACTTTTCTATTTGCCTTTTTTGATTTAAGGATTTCAGTGCATTTGTCAAAAATCCAAGTAGGGTCTTCAGGGTCTTGATACTGAATTTCCTGTTCCTGTGAGACAGGGGTGGCATCTTGTTCTAGGAAAGTCACATGTTCTGTTAATCGAGAAAGATTATTCTGGGATGTTTGGTGCGTTATAGAGAGTATTTCGTGAACTTTTACACAGTTACTTCAAAGAGGGTGGAAGGGTTCACGATGTACTGCTCCTTTATGAAAGTGCTTATTCAAATAAGTATTGAGTAATAATGGGAAGTGGGTATATGTGGGGGAGAGTACGATAGGCAAATAAAAAATGTTAATCAGTTCATAAAACGCTAAAGAGAAGTGTCAGATACAAGTAATTGAAACAACTGAAGAGGGGAAGAAGATGGGAGGTGTACTCTAATCAGGAAATACACTGAGATAAAATGGTATAGCAAATGCTGAAATATAATTTCAACCTTTACAGTCAACACATATAAACCACATTTAAATCATACTATATACAGAATTAAATTGCTTTATATAATTGACTATACTGATATTTAATGTAACAGTCGGGGATTTCAATCCTTCAATAGCCACAACATGCACGTGTGGGCAACACATTCCTCTTACCTGCACGTACAAATGGCTTATGTTATTATATTTTTCTGCAAGAGGTGCTACCGGAATTGCTGCACAATGTTCCGGCTGTCGTTCGTGATCGCTTGTGGTTCCAGCATGACGGTGAACCAACCCATAACCACGTCCGGGTCCGCAATTACTTGGATGGGACATTTCTGGGCCGATGGATTGGCCATGGTGGACCCGTTCGATGGCCACCCCGTTCGCCAGATTTATCCAGCTTGGATTTTTTTATGGGGCCATCTGAAGATCATCATTTACGAGACTCTCGTTGACTCACTGAAGGACCTCGTTGCACGACTATCCATTGGGGCTTCAAGCGCGCGCGAAATGCCTGTCGTTTTTCAAAATGTTCGTCAGTCCCTTCTGTGACGTTACCAAGCATGTTTTACTGCTGGTTATCGCAATTTTGAACATTTATTGTGAATATTATATTGCTACAAAGAAGCACTTTGCGTTGATTTTTGTAACACATTTTCCTCTCGTGTCTTTTTTTTTTTTTTTTTTAAGTTCCTGTTTTAGCTCGTCACTTTAGAACCTACTTTTCTATAAAAAAATGCATGTTTTAGTACGCTCCACCACCTCTCCAAGTTTGTCCCATGATCTATGAAACACCCTGTATAATTCATTATGAATGTGGCAGATCCGGTTAGTTTATATATTATTTAAAAAAACGAGATATTATTGTTAGGGTTAGTAGCAGTAATATTTTCTCACTTGAGTAAAGTGTCCCCCAACACCTTCACTTTCATTTATGTTAATTCAAAATAATCTTTATAAACATAATGAACAGAATGCAATCTTTGCAAAAAATTATTAAATATAAAAGTTGAAAATATATTTACAGAAAATAAAGTACATTAAAATGTGCATAATATACATACATGGCCAGAATATGAATTAATTAACCTACGTGCTTGCGAGTTTTAAGATGGATCCGTTACTGTCTTCGACCAATTCGGCGGAGTGAAGAATGGAATTTAGAATTTGAACTAAGAAGATGGAGAGAGTAGGAGGGACGAATGAGTTAGTGTCAGTCGGGGACTTTGAGAATCTATTTTTGGAATGCGGGAGGGAAGTGGTTGTTAAACTCTTTCGAGTGCAAGAGGCGCCTGTTGAAATGTTGACTTTACGCTGACCAGACAAAGGATATTAATTAATTTCTGAATAATTGTCGTAGCGGAAAGAGGAAAAACGTACTAGTAATCATTACTGCTCACGAGCTACAAAGCAGTCTTACAAAATATGGAAATAGGCTCATTTTTTTATTAACAGCAGTAAAGAAAACGCCAGAAACAACGATTTTTACATTATTTTTTTATACAATTCTCGCTTCAAAATTGTGGAAATTATGTGCATTTGCCCGTGTTGACCACACTCTACATAAAGGGCGTCACTCGTGCCGACACCTCTCTGCCGACCTATCGACGGCAAGCCTCTCGCCTGCCACCACATGGTCGTCTTAGTACGGCTAAGTTGTGTGTGAAATTTTCCATAGTGATCTTACATAGTGATCTTACATAAATTTTCGAAGTCCAAAAATTATTGTGAAAGTGTAAATAATTCATTCCTTGGATAATATACCTTGTAATACGACCGGAACATGACTACCTAGGTAGGCTTTTAACGTATTTTCAATTCCATATGTTATTTTGTTCTATCTTCATTTCTTCCACAAGTAACGTAGTGATTGCTATAGTTTTCAAAATAATTTTTCTCTTTGCGGACGTCCGCCATAGTTGTAAACAACAACTTTGCCATTTGCAGAATGACTCTTGTCTTTGATATTTGAAGGATGTCAGGGCGCTGCGATCACCGAGGTAAGCGGGCGTACGTTCACAGCGCTCCGTAAATAAGTAACACGCAGTCCTCTCCTCTTAGTGATTATCAATTAAATTACTTCGAAATATTGTGCTTTCAACAAAAATCTACAGCCTCTCCAAGGATTTTCAGCTCCGATATTGATGAGAGTGACGGAGCAGACACCGTGAGGATACAAAACGAAAGCCTTGAATTTTGAGATACGTATCTTTCTGTCATAAATTTGTATTACTAAAGTGCTTTTAAATAGATGAATTTAATTTTTCATCAGTTTTAGCATTAAACAATACTTGAAATTGCTCATCGTTTGTGACTCATTTTGTTGTAACAATTCCAAATAGACGCTTCTCGTCGGCTAAGGCAAATATTGTTCGCACGCAGGTTCCCGTTGTAACAGTTTTAAATAGTATTAAAATCTTGTAGTTTAAATAATTTAAATAGATGAACATTAAGGTAATTGTGAATGGCAATATTTGAAACCAGACTCGAGTGCCACGTGCGACTCTCGCACGAAGAATGTAATTTATTTTTAAATGTTAGAATATGTTTTCTCTTCTTGTTTGTATGTCGCCATTTTTGAGTGTTAAATAAAGTTTTTCTGTGTTCCATCATTGGAGTTGCTTCATTTCGCCAAAGAAGTGTTACAGTCTTAATTATTTTGGAGGCACTGACCGAGATCGAATAATCGTGCGTATTTTTATTTTATTAGTTCATCACTGAACATAATATTAGTGATACCAGATTATTACTTAATGTTTATATAGAATTGCTTTATGTTATTAGTTCATCACTGAACGCAATATTAGTAATACCAGATTATTACTTCCTGTTAATAATAAATTGTCTTATTTTATTACCGTATTTGATATTATATTTAATATTCATTTTAGTTGTCCAGACGGTAGATATATATATTGCTCTATGTTATTATTCTTATTTTAATCACAATCAATGTGGTACAGAGAATGAACTTCATATAATTTAAATATTTCATTTTTGAGGTATACGTACTTAACAAAGTGCATTTAATTCCGTGATTCCTGACTGCATTAATTAACTAAAGTAATTGAATTGAGCTATTTTGAGGAAATATAAAGAACACAGTGTTCGTTAATTTTAAACATAAAAAAATGTCCTACTTGGGAAGAGCTCGTAAGGAAGATTTGCAAAATCTCGCGGCTGAACTGGGAGTTCATGTGACTGCAGATATGAAAATAGTCGATTTAAAACAGAAAATTGTTGAAAGTACTGATTATGATGAAGTATTCGTCAAAGGAGTCTTAGACACAATAATAGAAGAACGGAAAGAGAGGGAGAAAAGAGAAAAAGAGAGAGAGGAAAGAGAAGAACGGAAAGAGAGGGAGGAAAGGGAAAGAGAAGAACGGAAAGAGAGGGAGGAAAGAGAAGAACGTAGGAGACAGGAAGAAGCAGAAGAGCGGAGAAGGAACGAACAGTATGAATTAGAGAGATTAAGACTTGAAGCAGAGACAAAGTCTCAAAATACCGGACAGATCCGGCCGAAAACGGAGCTGCGTCACCTTATGCAGAAATTCGATGACAAGAAAGGAGATATCAGTCTATATTTGCTATTGTTTGAAAGGCAAGCAGAATGGGCTAAAATTGATAAAGAAGAATTTGTATCTCATTTACTAGGACTACTTCCTTGCGAAGTAACCCAGTTAATAGCTAGAGAACCCTCCGATAAAGCTAAAGACTATGAACACGTGAAAAATTTATTGTTAAGACGGTTTAAACTAAGCCCGGAAAAGTTTAGGCAGAAATTTATGAAACATCAAAAAAGTACCGAATCCACATGGGTGGATTTCAATTATGAAATAGAAAATTATTGCAAAGAATGGGTGACTGGTCTAGGAGTTAAGACTTTTGATCAGTTGCTAGATTTGATGGTGCTTGACCAACTTAAACGTCGAGTTCCTCCTGAAATTCGAGATCATTTTCTTGATGAATGGGTAGAGATGATTTCATCTAAAAAATTAGCTGAAAAACTTGATGCCTATGAAAACGTTTGCGAAAACTTTCAAAAAAAGCCTGTAGTGGATCGGCAGAAAGAAAGATACAATGCACTAACTCAAGGTAAATTGAGTTCAGATAATAGAAATAAAACTGAAAAAAAATTGTCATCAGGATTTAATTCGCAAAGCTGGTTTCATAGACCTAGAAGTCCACGTCCAGATGATAAATATGAAAAACGAAAAATGCCACAATGCTATCAGTGTGGGTCCTATCAACATTTAAGACCCCAATGTCCAAAACTTAAGAATAGTACTGAATCTCCTGCTAATCTTAACAGAATTAGTGCAAAACCAGAGGATAAATTTCTGTTACCTTATACTAGTATGGGTTACGTAAATGGTCATAAAATTCCTATATTAAGGGATTCAGGTGCTAGTATTGATATAGTTTGTCGCAAATACATCACGCCGGAAACGCTGACAGGTGAAAATGTGTGGGTGCAACAGCCATTAGACTTGAATCCAACCTGTTAACCATTGGCTGAGATCGAACTAAATTGCGATCTTGGGCGAGTAATAACTAAGGCTGCCATTATTAGAAATGAACTCGACAAAGGAAGGTATTTATTAGGCAATCGAACTTTTGCACTGTTGAATAAACAAGGAAAGGTGTCTGATAGTTGTCCTCACCAGGTTAATGCTGTCTCTACTAGAGCTCAAAGGAAAAGAGAAATAGCTGAAGAGAAGCTCTTGGAACCGATGAAAGAAGAAAATAAAGCATCCAGAGATGTATTTGAAGAGGAAGTTAAATCACCGGAATTAAACGTGGAAGAAGTTCACGAAAATTTGAAAAACGATAAAGAAATTAATATTGAGAATCATTTTGCAATGCAGCGTTATCATCATCTTTCGGCTTTTGATTTAATATCAAAGCCGCTACTAATAGACGAAGAAAACAATTGTCGAAAGCAAATGACAAATGAATATTATCCGAAAGGCACAGATGAACTGAGGAAAGGCTTTGCTGTGAATTATAGCCGAGGAACTGGTCCACCATGGAAGAGATCTAGGCGCCGTCAAGAAAAAAAAAGAAGACTAATTTGAACACTGTCCATTTTCTTCCTATTTAAATGTGGTGTAAAATATTTGTTTTAAATTTAAAATTTTTGTCCTGAAAATTTGGAAACTTATGAGAGAAGTTATCTTTTCTCTTTAAGCAATTGAGCAAGCCGAGCTTATAAACTTTCGAAGTTTACAGAACTTTTCCCTTCGGTAAAAGTTTCTCTGTTGGGGGAGAGGTTGTAACAGTTTTAAATAGTATTAAAATCTTGTAGTTTAAATAATTTAAATAGATGAACATTAAGGTAATTGTGAATGGCAATATTTGAAACCAGACTCGAGTGCCACATGCGACTCTCGCACGAAGAATGTAATTTATTTTTAAATCTTAGAATATGTTTTCTCTTCTTGTTTGTATGTCGCCATTTTTGAGTGTTAAATAAAGTTTTTTCTGTGTTCCATCATTGGAGTTGCTTCATTTCGCCAAAGAAGTATTACACCGTGCTTTCGGCGCTACCCTGGAGTAACTACACCGGTGTGCAAAAATTAAGGACGAAGTCGAAAAATTAGCATATCAGCTGAACGAAGAGGCAGAGCGGACAGAAAGACCAATGATGTACGGTAGCACATGCGCAGATATGCGCAGGTAGACGTAATGGGGGAGTGTCTGAGTAGTATAAAGCATGTTGTCGGTGTAAGATCAGTATTTCTGGCAAAGAGATTGCACGCCGTATAACAGTTAAAATCACACCGAGTTGCTGCCTCAGCGAGAAATGGCGAATAATCAATCTGTTAGACGACATCTGGATGCTTTTACCCGAGGTCGAATCATTGGGAAGTTGGAGGAAGGCCGCAGTGTGACAAGTGTGGCTGCAGAGTTCGGAATTGCTCACAGCATCGTTTCACGACTTTGGAGACAATTTCAAACTACAGGAACAGCTATCCGGGGGTTTAGTAGTGGTCGTCCACGAGGAACCACACCCGCAAATGCCCGGTATATTGCCTTACAGGCCAGAAGAAACAGGCGGCAGACAGCGGGAGAAATCGCTAGACACACGACACACGCGACTGGACGACCGATATCGTGTTTTACCGTGGCCAGAAGACTGCACGGTGGTGGTCTATATGCACGACGCCCTGTACGGTGTGTACCTCTAACGCCTGCCCATCGGAGAAGGCGTTCTCTGTGGTGCCGGGAACACCGGAATTGGAGAGACAATGAATGGGGACGAGTACTCTTTACAGATGAGAGCAGATTCAGTCTGAGTAGCGATTCTCATCGCATACTCATCTGGAGAGAGCGGGGAAGCCGCAATCATCCCTCGAACATCATTGAAAGGGACAGGTATGGAGGTGGCGGTGTTCTCGTTTGGGGAGGCATCATGCTTGGTAGTCGTACAGACCTTCACATCTTCGACGCAGGTTCAGTCAACGGGACCCGTTATTGTAACGAGTTTTTTTCTTCCATATGTGCGTCTTTTGAGAGGCGCTATGGGTCCGCAGTTCCTTTTCATGAACGACAATGCACCATGTCATCGCACAGTAGCTGCCGAACAGCTCTTAGAGAGTGAGGATATTGAACGTATGGATTAGCCGGCACGATCTCCGGATCTCAATCCCATCGAGCATGTATGGGATTTTCTAGGCAGACGCTTGGCAGCTCGTACCTTACCACCAGTAACGATTCCGGAGCTTCCATTGGCGCTGCAAGACGAATGGGCAGCAATGCCTCAACAACTCATTAACACCCTCATTCTCAGCATGGGCAGACGCTGTGAAACCTGCCTAGCAGTCAGAGGAGATCATATCCCCTATTAAAGACCGGATGTTTCTTGCTGGACACCCATCACAAGGATGTTTCGGCCTTCAGTCGCATTGCGCTCCATTCTACTTTTTCAATAAAGGTTCTTTTTATCCCTCTGATTTCTCTTTTAGTAAGTGCTGCTTACATTACTCATGTCCTTACGTACTGGGGATCTTACGGTATTAAATGTGTTGATTTGGAAAGCTTTTGTACAAAGTTATATTGAAAAAATCGTCTCGTCCTTAATTTTTGCACACCAGTGTATGTGCCGATTTTCGATTTCGTGATGCTTCTAAGGTAACTGAAGATGAAAAAAATAGTTGAATGTGATAAGCACGATGGAGCAATAGTATGAATAACCAGTAGGTAAGTCACGACGAATATAGTGATGAGTCGACAGATAACCAGTATGCTACGGCTGTAGCCGATCGACCAATTGGGCGGAGTGAAGTGCAAGTAAGGAGATAATGAGTCAGTGCAAAGCATAAAAAGAAATGCCAGTAATTGCATGAGAGTCTTCGTGTGACATAAGTATGTAACTAAATCTAACTGACAAATCATCATATTCAGCAAAGAAATGTGGGAAAAATACACTAAATGACAAATAAGGTGACATAAAAGCACACATAGTGGTCAAAAATAAAGTTCAATATACATGGGAGACAACACATTACATGAAATATGGCATAATTATACGTGAAACATAAGAGATAAGCATAGAGTTAATGATATAATTTTTTTTTGATTTAGTAATGTTCAAAAAGACAGTTAATTAATTAGGAAAGATGTCTCAACACCGCGGTCTTTTCTGTCACCAGTTATCCTTCAAAGCCCCCCCCCCTCTTATCTTGTTTTGAGGAATTTCGTGAGAGGGAAATTGATGATCTTAGTCATCAAAGTGTATATTAGGTTGCGCTATACGCTACTTCCCTCTCCGATTTTTTTATTTTTTAACAGATCGCTTAAATATTTTTTCGCCTTTAAATATTACGCCTCATAGATTTTTTCCCCCTCATACTGTTCTTTGCTATCTGTTTAATGTCCAAATGTGAGGGGATGGATTATTCTTCATTGCCTTAAGTGAATTCTTAGAATTATGAGCTAATATAAACACAGTGTGCCTGAATGTGTTGAATGTGTTAAACTAGCATTAATTAACAAATAAAAAAATTATGATAGTAAACTGACAATAATTAAACTTGTAATAAATATACTCCGTAATTTATATATATATATATATATATTTCTTTTATGTGTGTGCGTTTTTTTTTTTTTTTTTTTTTTTTTTTTTTTGTGTGTGTGTGTGTGTATGTATCTATGATTTTTGTCTGCTGTTGTTTTTTGAAAAATGCATGACAATGTTGGGAGCGATAATATCTAAAGTTACTTTAGTAATATATATTTTTTCTGATATTACGGGTCTTTTGTTGTTGTGTCTCAGGATGAAAGCATACATATTACCTTGTATTCCATTCTAAATACCTGGATACGAAGCATCTCAACACTGTTTATTTATTTATTTATTTATTTTATTTTCCCATCATCACATCTATTCAGCCTTACCAAACATACTCACTACACACACCTGTGAGACACTATTTATTGTAAATGAACACAGCTTCCTCTCCTTTTGACTACACCCATGGACACAATCGTATTTTAGGATACTTTCTACTTCTTTTCCTTTTCTTTTTATACGCCCCCCTCTTCTTTTCCTCTATTATTTTTGGGCCATTTATTTAAAATTTTATTTTGTCCCATCTTTTCTTCCTGGTCTTTCGAACTCGTACAAAATATACGAAGTTCCTTTTTGCTTTCCTCTGAAATATGAAATTGCCCCCTTTATATGTACTTTTTCTTCGCACCTAAGCTTGTTTTTTCGCCCATCGTGCGAAAAGACTTAGCGGGTGCAAAACAAGTCTGTCTGACTCTTGTCTTTCTTTATCAATAGATATTCCCAGCAAATATTGATTTAAATTATTCTTATATGTCTGTTTTTATTAATAGCTGTTTTGTTGTGTTTTCTTTAATTTCTGCTTGTACATTATTTTAATTACATATGTAATAATGTTTTTTTGAAGTATACTTACAGTACTTATTGTGTCTTATCGCACGTTCAAGGAAATTTATTCATGTTTAATTATTTAGTTCCGATGTTCTGCACTAAGCTTTTGTTAATTGCAGTCCTTAACTATTTTATTTGGTGGTTATATTTAATTACTGGTACTATATTTAATTATCATAGTTCAGATCTAGTTATCATAGTTCATCATAACTAGTTATCATCTTTTTCTAATTTTCCTTACTTTTAGCCAGTATTTAGTAAAGTTTTGATTAAACCTGTTGAAATTCAGTTTTAATAAATTACAAAAATTTTCTTACTTTAATTAAAAACATTATTTTTTTTTCAAACTTTAAATTAATTTTACTTGAAAAAAATTTTTTACGTACTTTTTTTACAATCCTTAATAGTTTGCAACTTGTTTCACTCAACGTAAAAGTTAGCATGTTTTACACATTTTTACAATACTTCACAGTTAGCAACATTTTTGCAAACAGAACACACATTTTTCATTACTAAGAGTTTATAATTTTTTTTTTTAATAGATTTTACAGGTAGCAGCTTAACACTCAACTTATCAGGTTCATTGTTTCTTCTAACCTTCTTCGGAAACATACAAGGACCTGACTAAGAACAGAGAGCTTACTAAAGCTATGTTCACTAATTGTAGTAAGTAGACAGGATACAGACGAAGGGTATACAAAACCCTTTATTTTTCTTTATATACAATGACTTCCGTACTTCGGAATACAATGACCCTCCACTCGGGGTCTAACGTAAGAGATATCAAAATAAAACTAAACTCTAATTTAACTTTAGAATAAGATTGGCCTTATAATAACAGGAAGCGTATGTAGCACAGAGACTGTGAACACTACAATACGTTTAATTTATCAAGAGGATTAATACCTCTGGCCTGGAAGGCAAATAGCAACTGCGTAACTTCTAAGGTAAGCGGCCTGCTTCGAACTCACTGCTTCCTCTCTCTTGCTTGGCAAAAAGGCCACACTTAAATACTTGGCGTTCGCCAGACAAACTTTGCATAAAATCCTTAACGCTTATAATTCTGGCCGGAAGTAGAAAATAAAAAGTGATAGTAAAGATTTAAAATAAAATAAACTTTAGTAAAACTTAAGATCCTTACATACTTCCCGCCAGAGTTAATTAGTTTGAAACTGAGGTCTAAAACGACCTTGTTGAAAACTTTTAGCTCTAAAATCTAACGCGAGGCCAACCTTTTACAATCATAACTTCGTTAGAAACTAGAAAATTTAAAAGAAAGAAATTTGTTACAATAGCAGCTCCCAGGATCTACAACAATCTTTTTTTTTTTTTTTTTTTCTTTTTTCATCTGTACTGCATCTAAACAGGAGCTTTATTCAATTCTGGTTCCTTCCAGAGATCTGGAAGGAAAACTAGTTTAATGAAATGTTACACAATGACATTGCAAATAACATATAGAATATACTTCTCTTAACATTCTTATTTCATTCATGACTATTTTAATTATCTCTCCCCGTGCTCTCTGACATGTGTTGTAAAAACACCAAACACGAATGTGTTTCTGTCTACGTGTGCCACACTTCCTCCTACAATCAAAACACTAACGTGTTAAAATTCAACATAACGAGACCTCTTAACACACCCTACTTTCAACTCTAAACCCTGAGGTACTAATTCTAAAAGTGGCTAACTCTAAAGTGTAGCGTCAGAGAGCCTAACTACATCATTCAACCTTTACCACATATTCGTCATGATTTTAATCTTTACAGTCACACGAATAACAAATTTTTAACATTACTTTCACTTTTACCATATCACGGTATTTCTTAACATTTAAAATAACAGTTCACATGTATATAAGAACATATCAACATGCCGTTAATTTTACACATTTGAAAACATACATTAGTAGTACATTGTTAACTTCTATTCTTTTCAAAGCAAGTGCCAATTCTTTCTACATTGAAATAATACTACATTTCAAAAAGTCTTTCAGACTAAAACTTCTTTCTTGCTAGAATGTTTTAAATAAAATTTATACAATAACTTTTTACAATATTTAAGTCTTTACACAACGCTATTATACATCAACTTTAGTTTTACGCGCGAGTAATTTAAAACATAATAAGAAAATCGGTCACAACTCATTTCTCGCCCTTTTGGCGATAAAGGTAGACCTCGCATGAGGTAAAACTTCTTGAAATCTGCCACTTGCAGTACGAATGAAAGATTAACTTAAGTTTGCAAAGTAACATAAAATTTTACTTATCTTTGTAATATTCAGACATCCTTTTCTGGTCCCAGTCTTTAAAGGTATAGCAGATAGTAGCTTGGTTGATCCTCCTTCTTGTACGGGCTCGCCCTTCAGTGCTTTCCTCTGGAAGCTTCCGTTTTTCACCAGTACGGCCACCCTTGAACACCTTCCTTTTGTCCTCTGCTTGTGGTCTTGGCCGTTTGAAGGCAGCTGGTCTTGGTGGAACCGGGAAACTTCTGTCGTGATCCTGCTTGGACCTCGTTGTTGGCCGTTCAAATTTTTCTTGTACTTTTTCCTCCGCCGCTGATGGCCCTTCCTCAGTTCGGCGACTTTTGCTGCGGAGAGTTCTGTCGGATGAGTCGATCTTCCGTTTTAAAGCCGGGTTATAGTTGCCGTCATTTCTCCTGGTCCTCTTCACATACGTCGTCCTTCTCCCTTCTTCATTCTGGGGGTGTTCGTGAACTCTGTTTTCTGGACGGTGGAACGGCTTCTTTTTCTTTTTACCTTCAATTTTTCCGCGGGGCAATTTTCTTTTCACTTGCTTCTGTCTCTCATTGGCTTGCCCTTGTACTTGTCGTTTTCCCACCTCTGGAACTTGTACCTGCGGTGTCTGCCGTGCCGGATCCTGCAAAAGATCTGAAAAGATTTGCATTTTATTACGATCGAAGTAGGGCTTAATTTGATCAATATTTGCGGAACAGATTTCACCATTTCTGGCCTTTAACACTACAACAGCGTGAGTTATTTTTTCTATAACATATGGTCCGTCAAATCGTGGAAAAAATTTGGCAGTTTTATCTTCTGGTGCTGAAGAAAGTGAATGCTTAATTTTTAAAACTTCATCCCCTACATTATAAGTTACTCCCCGTCGTTTCAAGTCATAGTATAACTTCTGTTTTCTTTGTGCTACTTCCGTATTCTTTTTTGCTTCTTTTATTAGTTTTTCTATATCACCCATTTTAAATTCTGGGGCTCTTTGTTGCACATAAAATAGTTTATCTAACGGTGTTATAACCTTTCTGCCTAGAAATAACTCAGCAGGAGTTTTTCCCGTTGTATCATGTTTTGCGGTCCTAAGGGCGAAAGCAAATTCATTGACATAGTTATCCCAGCTTTTATGAAAATTTTTAACATAACTACGGATAATTTTCACTATATTTCTGTTGACCCGTTCCGCTATATTTGATTGCGGCCGATACGGGACCATTTTTAAATGACGTATGCCCAGTTTTTGGCACATGTCTTCAAATATATTACTTACAAATTGAGGACCATTATCCGATATAACTTTTAGGGGCGCCCCGTATTTTAAAATATATTTATTTAAAATAGAATCAGTAACTAATTTCGCGGAGGCTCGTTTTAAGGGAACAATTTCGGTCCATTTACTAAAATGATCAACCATAACAAGGAGATAGCGACTTTTGTTTAACTGACTTTTTGGGAAAGGGCCCAATAAATCGATGCCGATTATTTCATTTGGAAATTCGGATTTAATATTATTTAGAAACCCGGCCGGGCGGAAATTAATATAATTAACGGCTTGACATGTTGGGCAGGACTGGACATACGCCCTTGTTAACTTTTGCAGTTCAGGAAAGTAGACTGCCTCGCGTACGCGTTGGATAGTTTTTCGAATACCAGCATGAGAAGCTAAAGGGCTGTCATGGAGCTCTTGCAGGATATTTAATCTAAGACTAGCTGGGATAACAGGTCGAAATTCGTTGTTGGAATTCGTAGTTTTTGTATAAAATAATAGACCATCTATTAGTTCGTAATGGGCCGCCCTATTTCTTATCGCCAGAATATCTTGGTGGCTAAAATTTTCAGGATCCTTCAAATACTCATAAATACTTCCAAACTCAGGATCCTTACCCAGTTCGGTTATTACAGTTTCTCGGGAATTTATTGTACACGCTGTCAGCATTGCAACTTTTACGGTATTACCCTGTTCGTCTAATTTAATTCGTGATAGGGCATCTGCTACGATATTTTCCTTTCCGGGGATATGCTTGATTACCAGATTATATTCTTGCAGCTTGAGTGCCCATCTTATTAACCTTGGGGATAAATTTTTCCCTGAGTACAATCTAGTTACCGCCGCATGATCCGAATATACTGTTATCGGCGCCTTTCCAAAATAGACTCGGAACTTTTGCACTGCTAACAGAACTGCAAGTGCCTCTCTCTCGGTCGCGGAATAGTTTCTTTGTGTTTGATTTAAAGTTCGGCTAAAAAATGCCACGGGCTGCTGATTTTGCGAAAGTACCGCTCCTACCGCATAATCCGAAGCATCCGCTGAAATTTCTAAATTTTCATCCTTTTCAGGAAATTTCAACACAGGGGCTTGCGTTAATGCTTGTTTTAATTTTTCGAAAGCACTATTGGCTTCGGCCGTCCACGAGAATCTTGCCTTTTTTTAATTTTAACAATGGCTCAGCGATAGCCGCAAAATCTTTTATAAAGGACCTATAATATGAACAAAGTCCTAGGAAAGAAGAGAACTTCTTTGCCGTGTTTGGAGTCGGATACTTTTGTACAGCGATTATTTTTGATTCATCTGTCTCGATCCCTTTTTGCGATATTTTGTAACCTAAATATTTTAATTCAGGGGCTGCAAATTTGCACTTTTCGACATTAACTTTTAGACCGGCCTCATTTAATAAAGAAAACACCTGTCTTAAATCCTGTATATGTTGGTCGAGATTATCACTAGTAATAATGATATCATCTAAATAGATAAATGTGGACTTTCCAAGAACAGGTCTTAACACAATGTCCATGCATCGCTGAAATGTTGCTGGGGCGCCTGAAAGGCCAAACGGCATACGCAAAAATGCATAAGTGCTAGACTTGGTTATAAAAGTAGTCTTAGGCACGTCCTCAGGCCTCACCCCTATTTGAAAATAACCAGTCGTTAAGTCTAAAGTCGTCATATATTTGGTTGATGTTAAGTTCCTTAAAATTTCTTCTATGATCGGTAACGGATATACCGGATATTTCGTTATGGAATTTAATTTACGGTAATCAATAGCGAATCTCCACCTTTTTGGATGCTCCAAAGGATAATCATTATTTTTCTTACATAAAACCACCGGGCTAGCATAACTACTTGAGATGGGCGTTATGATCTTTTTACGTAGCATATCGGTAATATGCCATTCTACAATTTTTTCCTTATTCTTATCATACCGGTATGGTTTTTGACGAACCGGCAATGCATCTCCGGTGTCAATACTATGGTTAGTAACCTGAGTAAATCCTGGAATATCACTAAATAAGGAAGCAAATTCACTTACCACTTGTCGGATTCTATCTTGCTCGTCATTAGGCAGGTGGTCAAGATTTAACCTTGGCGGTTCAACCTTTTCTACACGCACTGGTTTCATTGTCAGCCTAAGGGACGCTTCATTAAAATCCAGTGTAGCTTGTGCGTCTGAAAGAAAGTCTATTCCTAGGATTAAATGTGCTTGCAAATTCTTTACTATAAAAAACATCACCTTTACGTGTTCGTCCTTGATACGGATATATAAAGGTACTTTACCTACGCACTTACATTCTTCTCCTTGCGCCGCTAATACTGTCGTATTATCCGCATTATATATGCGGTATTTGCGAAAATACTTTCTAAAAAAGACTTCTGCCACACAGGAACACTGCGCGCCGGTATCCAGGAGTGCGGTGGCCGGGATATTATTTACCAAGACTTCAATCTTCGGAAGAGTCAAATTTTTCACCATTACTGTATTTAACTTGTAGGAAGAGGGATTTTCGTGGCCTTCGGATTTCCGCACCCTCTCGTCAGCAGAAATCCGTTTTAGTTTAAATTATTTTTCCTTTCCGTGCTTTCCTTCTTTCTCCACTGGCCTTGAGACTTTTTTCCTGGGTTGCTATTGAACTGCCGACGTTCGCCGGCTGTTTTTGAATGCTCGGGTTTCCTTGCCCACTGATTCGCTTTTTCTCCGTAGCCATGTGCTTGAGTTTGCTGTAGTCTTGGCGTACCAAATTGGTTTCGCTGTTGATATTGGCGTCTTCTTTCGACGTCCGCCGTTCTTCTACTTTCAAACTGGATTGCTAGCTCAAATAACTTTTCCAGTGTAGTCGGATTTCGTAATTCAATAAAGTCTTGCACTTGGGGTAGTAACCTCGGCAAAATCACTTGAATTATTTCAGGATCCGGACGGTTTCCATACAAGAGCTTGAAAACGTGAATTTTTCTTAAAATAAAGCTCGAGAGGTTTTCCATTCTTTGTTGATATATACTGAAAAGTTCTGTTTCTAATTTCGCACGATCTCTTACAACAGGGAAGGCTTTTAGTAGGGCAGTCTTGAAATTTTCGTAAGTATAGGTGGGACTTCCTGCTTGACCCAAGAGACTTCTGCGGATACATTTGAACCAGTTAAGCGCTTGGCCCCTCAAAGCGCTGGTAGCTAAGGTAACTTTCTGAAACTCGTGCACGGGGTAGAGCATGAAGTGGTCATCCAATTTTTCCAAAAAACTGGTTACCGGTGAGTTTCCGTTAAATGTTGCTTCTGGTTTCATCGAAGCGCGCATGGTCTGGACGATGTACCCAAATCCTTCCAGGGCGGTAGCTGGCATTTCTGGATTCTGAGCCGTTTCTGCAGGCAGCACAGGTTCTTCTTGAAACTCGGCCATGGTTATTCTTCATCGGGCGCCACTATCAGGTTCATTGTTTCTTCTAACCTTCTTCGGAAACATACAAGGACCTGACTAAGAACAGAGAGCTTACTAAAGCTATGTTCACTAATTGTAGTAAGTAGACAGGATATAGAGGAAGGGTATACAAAACCCTTTATTTTTCTTTATATACAATGACTTCCGTACTTCGGAATACAATGACCCTCCACTCGGGGTCTAACGTAAGAGATATCAAAATAAAACTAAACTCTAATTTAACTTTAGAATAAGATTGGCCTTATAATAACAGGAAGCGTATGTAGCACAGAGACTGTGAACACTACAATACGTTTAATTTATCAAGAGGATTAATACCTCTGGCCTGGAAGGCAAATAGCAACTGCGTAACTTCTAAGGTAAGCGGCCTGCTTCGAACTCACTGCTTCCTCTCTCTTGCTTGGAAAAAAGGCCACACTTAAATACTTGGCGTTCGCCAGACAAACTTTGCATAAAATCCTTAACGCTTATAATTCTGGCCGGAAGTAGAAAATAAGAAGTGATAGTAAAGATTTAAAATAAAATAAACGTTAGTAAAACTTAAGATCCTTACAAACTTTACCTTATATTAGCGCCCTCTACTTATAAAGTTGGCAGAAACACACTACTTAACATCACTTTGTTTGGCAAAAGCTGCTCCACTCTCCAATACAAATATAATTTGGTAAGTTAAATTAAAACTTACTATTTACTTGCTTTTTTAGTATTATTTATGTATTTTTTATAGATTGTATATAGTTTATTTTTGATTTATAAGCATAATTCGTATCGGGGAAGTTTTCTGTAGGCAAGAGTTTCTAAATTACTTAAAAATGTTCTACTCTTAATTGGCGTTTAATTCATTTTAGTTATAGTCATTTACTTGCTAATTTCTCAACATTCCACTTGTTTAAATTTCGTTTCAGTAATTCACAACATTTGATTGTACTTTTTGTTTTGAATTTTACTTTTACATTTACCCTTGTCTACATGAATGACGAAACACGAATTGAGTAATTGAAGAGTTAAGCTTGGAGGCAACTTCCCCTTGATAAGTCTGTCTCCTGCCTGATCAACAATTATTCACTTATACATTTTTTAATTTTTTAGGACTTAAATTTTTTGGGGGATATTATATATTTATTCATGGACTTTGATACTTATTTACATATGCTCTCAGAATTTAAATGATATTGTAGATTAGTTCGCAGCAATAATTAATCATTTATTTGTTTGCAATTAAAATTTCATAATTTAAATTTAATTTTTTATTATCTTTACATCTGCTTTTTCCGAATAAAGAATGCTTGTTAAAATCAAATTTCATTCCTTGGAGCAATGGCACAAGAGAATTATTTAAATTTCATTTAACTTTACTATTTATTCTTTTGAAATAATTATCATAGTTCATTATTTTTACATTATATTCTGGTAGAGTTAAATCTTCTAAGTCCTGACAGTGCATTACAATAATAAACCCGAGTCGTTAGTACCAGATGCTTATAGCTTCATTTTATGCACTCGTACTTTTAGCCCCCAATTTTTTTCCTATTGTCCTAGACCCTTCATATTTGATATCTGACAGTCCTCTGTATACCTTTTAATAATATATAACTGTTTTCCTCCTACTCTTGATTACGTTTAATTAAGCTTAATTTCTCGATTTCCTCCCTCCCTAATTGTCAAATCTTCATGTAACCGAATTTTTCTTTATCTACGCATTCTCCCCTTTTAGAATCCTACTCGCATTATAGTTTCGGAAGTAGAAGCCCCCTTCACTTTTTGATATCAAATTAATATTAAAAATTTTCTTTCCCCGTAACTTTTTTCCTATTGCTCTCTTCTACCCTCTACTTCATTTCTACTAAACTCCTTTTGCATATTTCAGATCGTATTTAACACGGAAAACCTAGAACAATTAATATAAGTAAAATTACTGTCTTCGTTATGTGAGGCGGGTCTCTCTAGTCGAGAGTTCCGGAGCATTCTGGCGTGTTGTACGGTTGGAAACAATCTGCACCATGACTCCATAATTTTTCAGTTGAAATTTAGATTTTCTGATTTGTTATATCTAGAACGATATCAGAGGAAAAAGAAGATCATTGGTTCGTGAGCCTTCTTGAAATCGAGAGGCTTTGACGACAGACACAATGCAGAACGCTAAAATCCCTTCACACTGATCATGAAGTTATGTCTCTTGTACTGTCAATCAGAATGAATTATTGCGTCTGCAATGCAGAACCTGTCATCTCACACATCGTAACCGCTTGAAAACAGTGACTTGTGCCCCCCCCCATAAACAATTATTTTTTCATCTCTGTGTGGTTCACTGCAAGACTATATTTATCTTTCGATCCAGATTTTAAATATATATATATATATATATAAGCCCATTATATAATTCATAATAATTTATAATAAGAAATCTTTCCATATACCATCTCCTAGGAACAGAAATTAAATTTAAAACCATGAAAGAAAATTTTTTTAATTGTTTACTTCTGTTTTTGAATTTCAATGAGAGTGTAGGGGATATGTCTTCTAAAATAAGCATTTCGTATAGATTAATTGTGTTCTTAATGAGAAAAACTTTAATTTTAAGGTTATTTGCTATTTTGTTTTACATGATTCTTATGGCTTAAATGGACTAATGTCTTTATTTGGATTGAGTATTAGTTGTACTTAGGGTTTGAATCTAGCAAATAATTTGATGCTTACTTGGAAGCAAGATGAAACACTCTCTGAATTTAGTTGTTGTTAATTGATGGTAGATTGGTTTATCCTCTTGATAAGTCGATTAATCTGCGATCAATGACAATAGCTGGTTATTCAATATTTAAAGTTTACTTTTGGTTTTGGATTTTTGCGACTAAAGACTTTCCTTAGCCGATTTATAAACAAGAGTTAAGATTACTATTTAAAATGCCTTTTGCATTCCAAAAAACTTTTTCTCTTTCATGGTTTTAAATTTAATTTGTGCTGCTTGGAGATGGTATATGGAAAGATTTCTTATTATAAGTTATTATGAACTATGGGTTTATTATTTTGCAGCTTTAGGCTTTTTAATTTACTTTTAATTACTTTATTTTGAACATACACACACACACACATTTATCCTCTTCACACCCGAAGTTAAAATATTTAATTTAAAAATAATTCGTGAAGTTTATATGCTTGCTTTCTGTCTACAGATGGGAAAAAAGAGATTTTTTTTGGCACATGTATATTTGGGGACCAAAAAATTTAGGTACACATATGTGTACCTTGGGATTCAAATAAGTAAATAATCTCATATTTTAACACTTATAAATTTTAATATTTAAAGCCGCCATTAGATTAAAATGTAAAATAAAACATGAACGCAATATAATTTCACAATAACATCCTAATGTATCATTGTTTTATTAATTTTAAGTAACTTTAACTAATATTTTATCTTTATCAACACATTATTTTGTATGAAACTTTTCAAAATAATTGTTTTTAATACACATAAATACATTTTACATTTGATACAGAATATTCTTGTTCTTAATATGCACCCTGGCATTCTACGTTTGGATGCATTTTTGGTATCCATGAGTCTTGGTAAGTGATTTACACCATTCAGACTCTTGTTTTTTACTGGTTGAGAAATTACTTCCCTCTGCTTTCTTAGGGTATTCTTCCTCACCTGAGCTTGAAGGGAATCTTAGCCTCTCTCTATTAGTTATTAAATTTCCTTCATATCTGCGCAATGCTGATACATCTAGCATGCTATATTCCATGAGGAATTTAGCACCCGTAAGATTGTTTCGCTTGTAATAAATAGCATACATGCATCGCCAAAAACTTTGATATCACTAAATCCACAAAATGGGAGAAGATTTGAACTGGCCATTTTTTGGTCCTCTCAGTACACCGATAGTACGTGAAAGGAATCAGTTGCTGTTCCAAAGAAATGTTTTGCGGTCAAGGCAAAATAAGGCATTTTTCCTTGATGGGATTTAAAAAGGTTTGTATTTTCCAAAGTTTATCATCATTTTCATGGAATGCTAAATTAGCTGCAAAATGAAAATTTTAGGGCAGAGTGAATAGTATGTCTCTTGCCATTGTTTCATGAAAACGTCTTATTGATAGGTTTCTTGATTATTTCATTTGCGTTCGTGTTTACAGATTTATATTTCTGATGAACAGAATACAAATTAGTTTGGGCAGCTACTTCTTCAAAACATTCCACGCTCAAGTATTCAAAACACGAAGCCAAGGGTGAAAAAGGCTCTGGAGCATTCTCAAAGTCATCCTGCAAGCATGTTAACTTGAGTTACTATCAGTTACAACTAATAACATGAAATAACAAAGATATTACAAACAATAAATTATATTAAAAATATAAAATCAGGTCAGTAATAGCTATGCATTGTCTTTATTTTAATGGGTCAAAAATGAAGAACAGAAGTCCAATATTATGAATATTATATTTTAATTCAAAAATAAAGCGAGAAAAGGATAAAGAAAAAACCCTGTAAAATACAAACAATTTAAGATTACAATTACATACTAGATGTATATAATCACTTGTGCCATCAGTGAGCTGTTTCCGAAACATAAATTTCAGAAAGAGTAACTGAAATTATGTAATATTAAAAAAAGTATGACAGTAACCAACTGAGCCCAATTTCCCTAACGGACTGACGTCCACGTATGTGGACCTATACACATTTCAATGCATTGCCACAAAAAAATAACTTTGACGAACAAACAACAACGTTAAACAAAAGCTCTAACCTAAATAGCTCTAAATATTCTTTTTAAACATTGATTAAATTATTAATTAATTAATTAATTACGATTTCGAAGACTTTTCGACGGCGCCATTTTTGCAAAACAATCCGCTTGTAGCTCTGATTTCTTCAAAAGTATGCACCTGTGCTGACATCCATTACCACAGGTCCGGGGTTCGATTCCCGGGCTGGGCAAAGTCGACTCAGCCTTTCATCCCTTGGGTCGATAAAATGAGTACCAAGTTCGCTTGGGGACTAAACACTGGATGTCCTGCGATTAAGCTGACCACTTGTTCAGGGCATATGCTTACGCATCCCGGCGCCACGGTCAATTTCGGGCACTGCAGGCCTTGGCCCATTACGGCTGTTATGCCACTGAGTTTAGTTATATATATATATTACTATATATATATTAGTAGAATTTTAGTTTAATGAAGTAATTTAAAAGCATTTAAAAATGAATCTTGAAAAAAGAATTTTTTAAAGAAACATAAAAAATGAATCATCAAAAAATTGAAAATGGAAAATTTAAAAAAATAAAAAAGTAATCAATAAACCAAGTAATTATCGTCATTGATCAGAAACTGGTTGACTTTTCTAGGGACACAAAACAACTCCCCAATCAATTAACAATAATTAATAAATGCGAAGGTGTTTCGTTTTTTTACTCAAATAAGAATTATGTTGCCAAACTGGTAAGTTGATTTTAAGCCAAGTAGGTAGATTTTAAGTGAGACGAGTTCAAGTTTATGCATTATATACAGTGTGTTTCATAGATCATGGGACAAACTTGGAGGGGTGGTGGAGCGTACTAAAACATGCATTTTTTGTATAAGAATGTAGGGTCTAAAGTGACGGGTTAAGGCAGGAACGCAAAAAAACGACATGAGAGGAAAATGTGTTTATGTACAAAATCAATGCAAAGTGCTTCTTTGCAGCAATACAGTATTCACAATAAATGTTCAAAAAAGGGAACACTAACAGTAAGGAACTACAGCTGTGATTGGCTGGCATTGCAGCGGTAGTGAGCCGGACAAACCACGATCCGATGCATCAGAGGATCATTCGCAACTCTGATGTTGAGCGTGATGGGTGAATTTACGAACAGGGAAAAAGCTGGCATGCATTTCATGTATGGTGCTGCTAATGGGAACGGCAGAGCAGCGCTACGGTTGTACCAGGAACAGTTTCCGATGCCTAAGCACACAATTTTCGAGAGGTTGCATCGGTCTTTGTGTGAAAACGGGTCATTTGAAGCCACCTCTGACACTAGGAATGGAAGAAGTGCACGACAACCTCGCATTGAAGAATCCATCTTGAACATTGTGCAGGAATCACCTCAGACAAGCACAAGAGCTATTGCACGTCGTCTGCAGCCGAGTCATTCCAACCGTTTGGAGAGTATTGCATGAAAATGGTTTGCACCCATAACATTTGCAGAGTCCAAGCCTTGCCAGAGACAGAGTTCATTTCTGATTGGTTCTTGCAGCAGTGTGCGGCGCAGGCGGATTTCCCATCGGATGTGCTATTCACGAACGAGACAATTTTCTCACAGGACGGCATCTTCAATAGCCACAACATGCACGTGTGGGCAACACATAATCCACATGGTACGATGTGGATAGTACCACATAACCTCCTCATATAAATGCTGCGTCATAAGTTTTTCTACATTTTTCTAGAAGCTACTTTGTTACATAACCTTTCATATAAATGCTGCGTTATAAGTTCTCCTACACAGATGCCTTCTCGCCTTCGTTCTGCTAACTCCTCCGCTATGCTCCTCTTTCTTTGTTAGAATGTTATAACGTATTAAAGACAGTTGTATCTAATAATTCAATTACTGAATACTGCTCTAAAATAAAATAAAGATGTGCTGTTAAAAGTGAAAAGTCCTAAGTCGTCATTTTTCTCCGTGGTGCAATCATCCCAGCTTCATCAACCATCTGCCAAAACGTGAAATGGAATAGCCTCACCATTCACCCACGATGTGTTAGAATAACTGAAAACATTACATGTATATACATATATTTTGATTGTACTCTTCTTCAAGTGCCTTGTATGCACATGTATATATCTTTTTTTGCATTTTATAAATGTCGTCTGCTCAACCGGGGCTGCGGCCTGGCAGCTAGTGGTTAACTCCCGCTGAGTTGGTAACCAATTTTGCATGGATATATCTATACCTGGGTCGGAAGCCAACTCAGTGGTTTACTCCCCTAATCACTATAACTTCAGGGCGTCCGGCCTACGTATATAAATTTGCAGAGGGTAAAATTGTAAATATACTGGTAGTAATATATGCTAATTTTTTTTTTCATAGGGGACAAGAATAAGGTGGGTCAATAGAACATTATAATTTATGAAAGTGGTTCCTACTTGAAAAATGTCTGGAAAACATAAGTCTCGGTAAATTTTATTATTTCAGTTAACCCCTTAAAATTACTTTTCATCATAAAAATAATCATATTTTATTGAAAAATTCAAGTGTTGTTAAGTTTTTAAACGAAATCCTGATTACAATCACATGCTAATGCTGTTATCTAGTTTTCCTAATAAAATACATACATGAACTTTTATTGGGTATGATAACAAGCTGAGTTTGTGTACAATAAAAGATTTAACTTCTCCAGTGTTGCAACCCGTTAAAATCGGGGGGGGGGGCAGGGGATAGAAAGTAATCTTAGCTTGCCATATATTGATGTTTCTGGCAAGCAGGTCATGACTGGGTTCCTGGGCTCAAGTAGCTCTATCCCAGGTATGATAAAAGTCTGTAAGATTGCCATATACATTTTAGTAATACATCATTTCATATACATTTTAGTGGTAATGCATGTTTCAGTTTGTGGAGTGCAAATGATATTGGCAAGTCTATAGGAAGGAAAGCTCGAGATCAAGTAACTCAGAGAAACATTTTGTTTAATTGAGTTGCATTATTTTTTTTTAAATTAAGATATTTGAGATTATTAGCATATAGTTTACAAGAACAGCTGGTATTTATATGATGATAACTAAAAACATAAAGTACAAAATCAATAGTAAAACAACAGTTCTCAGGAAGTCATATACCTGACTGCATATGTAACTGCTTCATTTTGGTTAACAGAGCTACATTTCATATCCCAATTTATTTTCATATACCCAAAAATAATGGTATTCTATTAAATATACAAATGATGTATTCCATTTTTGTAGAGAATTTGTAAAAGACAAGCCTAATTAGTATTCAAAAGTATCAAACGATTTCTGATATGCGAATCGAAGTGCTAAGTCATCTGAAGGTGAATCAAGAACTTTGAGCAAAGTGAATAGCTGTGTGAATTTCTGCAATCCAGCGTTTGATTTCAGTGAAGGATTTAAAATGAGTTGTTATGTGTCCGAAGTATTATTTGCAATAATCTATGAAGTGGCGAATAATCGACAATTATTATTGTCGACAATTATGGAAGCAGTCAGATGTGTGAATATTTTAAGACGGATAATCTCTACACCAATGAAAAAAAATTCAGAGCTCTGAAACAGTTGTAAAGATATGTGTATAAGGTTGTAAACAAATAATAATTTCTTCTCAAGATTGACCTCTAACAATAACCGCCCTTCGTAACTGGAAGTTACGTTCAGAACTTGTAGCCGCTACTAGAACTGTTGAGCATGGCAAACTGCATGCAAAATGTTTAAAAAAAAAAAGACTTATATGCTAAAAAAGCAAGGGTATGTTTTTCACTGTCTACAATAAAAGAGGGCTTGCTTTAATTGGTGCAAAGAACATCAGAACTGATGTGAACACCGATGGTCTTATTTCCTGATGAGTCAAGGTTTAGTTTGACGCTGGATTCTAAGCATGCTTAGGTCTGGAGGGGGCCTACAGCGGCCGAGCGGTAAAGTCGCTGAACACTGGTAGTTCGGTCCGAGGTTCGAATCCCGCGAACGGGCTGGCTGCATGGGCGTTTTCGTGGTTTTTCCCATGTGTAACGTGTATACGAGCCAGTTTCCCTTAGAAAGTCCTCCACGAAGGCATCCCTCCCCTTAGGCAGATAGCCCTCGTGTGTTTTGCCATAATTAAATACACCAACACCAACATACCAGGTCTGGAGGGAATCGGAAACTCGGGATCTCCCTTCGAACATTATGGAACGTGACTGTTTTGGTAATATTACGTGTGACAATATGGAGAAGAATAATGACTGATGAATGTATGCCCCTGCATGTTTTCAATAGCAGATTTATGACAGGCCAGAGATATTAGGACTTTGTGTAAGGCATTTCAGAGATGCATATGGATGTGACTTTTTAATGGACGATAATGGTAATGAGACATTCAGCAAGTCTCATTAACGAATTGCTTAAAAGTGAAGAGTATGAGTGAATACCTTTGCCAGCAAAATCTTCTGATCTTAACCCAATAGAGAACTTATTGAACTTCCTCGGAAAAACAGTTGCACAGAGGCATTCTTTTCTTGGAGATGTAAATGTACTGAAGACCTCATTGCTTGAGAAGTAGAACTTAATTTCCCGAACTCTGGCTAACAACGTTATGGCCAGCACGAAAACACATTGTGATCGGGTCTATAAGTTATAGGAGATAACATTATATATTAAATTCTTAAGTCTTATTTTTTACCCCTAAATTCTCCTTGTAACACATTATCATTACTATTTTTTCATGGCTCAATTTTATATTCAGTGTTCTTAAATTTTTTCATTCATATTTATGTGCTGTGATGTTATGCATCATTCAACACAAATTCATAAAATTATATTTCACAGTTTCTGAAAAATCCGTGATTTTATGCATGTAATTTTGGACATGAGTGTATATTAAGCTTTTTGACGCTTTGCCAGCTGATACATTTTACTGATGGTGTAAAACATGTAACTGTTAAATATCTGCCAGAGAGATAAAAAGTAGTTATTATTTTTATGTCTTAGGATGGCTATCACTATTGTCGAAATTTTAGTTTAATATCAAGAGCCATATTGATTATTGATGAAATTATGCAGTAATGGGTGAAATCATATTTTAAATATTGCATTGCACATTATTTATTTGTAACCTCTGAAGGGTTCACTTTTTTAACAGAAACTACATATAAATTACAGTTTTATGGTGTAATTTTTTAGCCTTTCAGTGTTTCCCTATTATGTATGCATTAATCCGCACAATAATCAGGAGTTCACTAAAGTGGGAAACATCATCGGTCTGGCTCAACTTACAGTGGATGGAATTATAATAATGCTATTTTTTGATACGCTGAGAAAAAATGAGGAAGTTCTCTGAATTTAAGTATTAGCAATATGCCAATGAAAGGCACTGCATTATCTTCAGTGATGAATTCATTTCAACCTTGAGGATAATAAACATCGCATCTGCTATATACAGAAGATGCGAGAGGCCAACACTTCAAACTAATTCTAGACAAAAATGCAGAGGCATAAAATCAATACCCTGGTATGGGTGCGTATTTCCAAACCCTACCCCACTTTTCGAATTTTTGACGTCACGGAAATATCGAGTAGTTTCACCTGGCAAGACGGCGTACCCCACTTTTGACTACTACGGCGCGTTTTCGAAAGAATTGTGGTGTTGATTACGGTGTTTGGGTGCTAATTGTGAGATTTTCGCAATTTAAATTATTATGAGTGGAAATTTAAGCAAAATCTTTAGTGAATGGTTATTGTTTATCGCCGTAGTGTACTTGAGGAAAGAGGAGAATAATTCACTGCTGATGCATTAACAGTATGAAAAATTTGGAAGACTCGGCAATAAATGTGATGCATTCATCGCAAAATTCAGCGAAGCCAGTAAAACAAACGAGTGTTCGCAAAACTTATCCACATCTGGTCACTATACAAAAATTGTATGTGTGCCAACACAGATATTTTAATAAACAAATAAATTTAAAAAAAAAAAAAAAAAAAAAACTTGCAGAAAACTTTAGATCAAGGAATAAGAAAGAATTGCAGTGCCTCTATGTGCTTAAAAACTACGAAGCATTCTGCAGACTTTTATACCAAAATCAAGGTTGACAAATAGATTAATAAATTTTTATGTTTCTTTTAGTGTATATATTTCAAAAGTATTAAAATAACTTGGACAGTTGTTTAATTGCTTAAAACAGCAATAAAGTTCATTTATAAAGATATACAAAGAACTTTATAATTATCAAAATATTTCATTGCTTTGGTGAAAAACTAAAATTACTTAACTTTTACAACATTAAGTATCTTCGTAACTGTAGTATTATGCTCTGTTTTATAACTTTATTCATTTGTTATACATTAAAATATTTTCTGTTTTATTTACTAAATGTGTAATCAATTATCAGGATTACTAAATGTGTTAAGAATTTCCATATATGCTTGTGCAGTGTGATTGCATGTTTGTGTAATGAACTTTGATTTTCATGAACGAAAAAGAAATACAATCTCCGAATGCGTACTTTTTTGTTTTCCAGTTCCTGTGTTTAGCTGTAAAAGTAAATTCTGTTCAAGTGTGTGTCTGTGCAATTTTGACGATATAAATACTGAAATGTGTGTACAGTAAAAATTCAACTAAAAAATATCCGGAAAGCTCTTGAACTTTTGGATAGTCGAGCATATAAAAAATGAAATACTGAAAATGAAATACATATAAAAAATTAAATAACCTAACTTGTTCCTTGTAAGTATTATGCGAGAGTACTTTAATTGTTGAATAAGAATACAACACTTGCTTTCTGTTCATCTGAAATCGGATAGATTTTCTAGCAGTTATTCCAGCAGAAGTTTGAAGGAACGGATCATTCTGTATTTAATTAGATAATCAAAATACACAAGCTATGAATATAACATATTAAACCATAATTCACTTTTCACATTGGACAGAGAATGTTTTTTTTTTTTTTTTTTTTTTTTTTTCTTTTCAAAATGCAATTGATAACTTGTATTGTTTTTTTTACAAAATTTAAACCTGGGAGGGAGTCATGAACAAATTTGTGGGGGTCACCAAATTCAAAGAAATTTATTTGACAATAAAAGATATACAGAATTTGAAGAGAATTTTCGATGTTTTTTAACATTTCCATATTTTAATTTTGATTTTATTGCTTTCCACTTGATTTGTGTGTTATGCTTGATGATTTCCAAACAGCTCGAATCAAATTTCAAAGCAATTGCATAAGCGCAGCTAAGATGTAGTTTTTTTCGACTATCTTAGTAGTGTCTTGCATGCAATTTGTAATTGTAATACGCATCATTTATAAACTATGTTTCTTATTTCTAATCAAATTTGTTGTCAAGTAAGCACTTAACATTTCCTAAGTATTGGAAAATTCAGTAGCGTCTAAGGATAATAAAAACAATTTCGTTTTAGTTGCAATTTTGTTCCTGATGGTTAAATGGCCCAAAATACATACCCAATGTTCACAAGAGAAACGGGATGGATGTACCAACATCAAATAAACTTAGAGAAAAACTATTAATGAAAATGCAAACAAAAATGAATCCACTGGTTCTCTTTCTGCTTCTAAAAAAATTGAGTAAATATCAAGAAGAGTTTATTTTATACTGTTTTACATGTTGCATTATTAATGGAAAATGAATAGCCATTGTGTGTTAAATGCAGTGAAAACTTGGCATATGGAAAGCGTGAAACCTGCAAAATTAAAAACACATTTAGAAACGGTACTTTTCCGTTTTGCAAGCGCAAACGATAAAGTCGCCAACAATGGTACAACTGATGCCAAATGGAATATCTTCGCTGGCAACCTTTTCCGCCTCATTTTCAAAACATGTCGCAGCCGTTTCTTATCAGATTGATTGTTTCTTTCAATACTGGCATACAATTACATAGAATTTTTACAAGATAGTTAAATTTTATGCCCTAAGACCATTCAGGGTAATTTAGTCAATTAGAATGCAATCACACCACTCACTCAAAGGCGAAAATATAGAAAAGGCAAAATCAAGGGTTAAGCTAATACTTTGGCAAGGAGAATTGAACAGAAACGACAGAAACATGTTCTTCAGAATTTACTAAAGAAAATAATACAGATTTCTTGTTTAAAACAACATATGATAAAACTGACAGAAAAGTTTTTGAAAAATTTCCAAATAAGAAATTAGGTTGGATCTGTGACCCATTTTGCCTTTGGTATTTTCAATTCCAATGTATCTCTAAATAAAAAAGAACAATTAATTGATATTTTAAGTGACAGAATACTGTGTGTTCAAGTTAAGTCTCTAACTTGCCAAAAATTTTAGCTATCTACTGGAAACGAATATGCCGATTTAAAAGGAATGAAAGTAAATTATTACGTATTTTACATAAAACTTCTAAAATGCTTATGTTACATCTTTCTGTTATATAAGCACTGAAAGTGGTTTTCTCATTGAAATAGAAATAATTTTTCTACTGAATCAACATGGAGAACTTTTTTAATGAAATATTTTTTTCTCTGTGACATTAGTTGCATCTACTACAAACTAAAGATTAAAGAACTGTTTTTAAAACATTTTGAATTCGTTGTCATATTGATCTATGAAGCACTAGATTAGTGAGTTTTTATTGCATTATTGACAAATATAGTTTTTAAACAATCAAAAAATTTTCTGCTGAGATAATTATTTGTCAAATATGAATGTGTTTTCAAGCGAAAATAAATAATAAGTTGTAAAAAGAAAATTCAGTTAGAACATTTACATCTCTAACAGTAATTTGGATTGATTTAATCTTTATAATACAATATATTTTACAATGATAAGGCAAACTCCAATGTGAAAGGTTATGCGAAGATTACGATAGTAATCAGCATATCGTATAATCCTATAACCAGATAATAATAATATTAAAATAAATTTTATCTGAATGAAGTTTTCTTATTACAGAAACAGTAAAATTATGCCATTACATAAACGAATGCACTTTCAGACAATATACTTCATATAGTTTACAAGTGCAAGCCACAAGTTCTGTGTATGTTACTTCTCGCCCTTCAGCGCATGCTCAAGAATTACCATCCAGGCGAAACTAGTCGATTTGTCCATGACGTCAAAAATTCGAAAAGTGGGGTAGGGTTTGGAAATACACGGTATGGGTCTATTTCGTACGAGAACAGGTCTCCCATAGGATCACATGTTCAGTGCGGGGGAAAAATGGGGGGACGTTCTATATCTCCCGTTTTACTAGGCCGATTAAGAAAATTCAAATTGCGTTTTTCATGTCTCAAAACCGCGACTTAGGATATATATTAAATTTATATATAGCACTATTCTAACCTAGGTATTTTGACACAAAATCCGATTTTTCTGAAATAACATACCATTTTTTTAATATTTCAATTCTACGACTCAAATTATGGAGTGCCAAGTTTTGTAAAAATCGTACGAGTAGTTTTTAAAAAATTAGCTCTCAAAATTTTAGCTCCTCAATGTTAAATGAATTTGGCATATATTTATTAATATCTCTTTGTTTATTAAACTCTTTTTTATTTTTCCTTTCACATTTCGAAATTTAGGTTCATTCCGAATAAAATTCAGCCATTTTTTGTGTTTTACTTTTAAAATTTCTATTTTTAAATAATTTTTATAAATTTTTCGAAAAAATTTTTGAATTATAACCTACAAAATTTTTACCATCATCTTAAAGTAGACGTATTTCTAAGCATACTTGCAAAAAATTAGAGTTTTTTATTCAAAATTTCTAAGATATACACGAATTTACATATTTTCGCGTTTTGAAATTTGGATCTTTTTTTGAGCGATATAAGTGATATAACGCAAAATGTGGTTTATGGCTTTTGTAGTGTTTCAACTGCTAACGGTACGGGCATACTCAACTTGCATGTAAAAATATGCCCCGGTGTCTCAGATGCGCCGAGAATCACAAATCCTTACAGTGCCCTCAAAAAGGTAAAGAATTTCCTGCGAAATGTGTCCTCTGTAGAGGAGGACATGCATCTTGTAGTAAAGAATGCCCCAAAAGACCAGGAAATACAGCTATTGAAAAAATTAATGAAGAAGAAACACCAAAAAGTTCCCAAAATAAGCAAGATCAACAGAATCCGGCTACTCTCAGCCAATCACGTAAGGATCAAGGATCAAGGAAGTGCAAGTTACGGAGTTCATAGGCAATTACGCCTTTACCTCCACATCTTCAAAGGAAATTACATCATCAAAAAGAGGGGATTTTCAAATAGGGTAAAATTTTGAAAAGCCGAATGACTTGGAATAAGTGCCTTCACACTGAGTCAAAAAAAGGCAAAAAACTCAGAAGGTCTTAATTTTGCCCCGAAAAAGAGCCAGAATAATTTAGATAGGGGCAGCCATAAAATTTAGACTAGAAAAATAAAAGGTGAAGTTTCCTTGAACCTTGATAATCATGTTTTGCATACGTCAGAGGTGAAGAACACGCAGGGGAGATTTTCCGATGCGCATTCTTCAGGGGTGGAGGGAGGGGGAGAACCTGTTTACAGGTCGAAAAAGTAGTTCTGCCAGTGATCAGCTGGGAGCGAGAAGTTCCGGTTTTGACCGCTATTCTATGCGGTATTTAAAGGCTTAAAAAGGACGCTGTTAAGCGCCTGAGAAAGTTCCTTTTTAAAGGAAGAAAGAAGCTATAATTAAAAATCTTTTACAGTTTAAGTCAATTGATAAGTTAAAATATTTTAAATCAGTCCTATTTGACTGTGATGTTTCTTATTAAAGAAACGCTAAAGGGGGTTCCTCGAGTTAATGCCGTGTGCATTAAAGAACTTTAGAGGCGGGGGGGGGGGTTAAGGAACGAGATGTAGTTATTCACGTGGTTGTCAGTGTGCTCATATCTAGCCCGTTTAAATGGAAGAGCTGAATATTCCCGGTTAAGAACCGCTCTGGGTCTTTTCCGGGAAGAAGCAACAGCAGGATCGTATACGATTAGCATATGAAGCACAGGATTCGCAACACGTTGAATATTTTTGAAAAATTTTTCGAAAGTCGCTGTATATAGCTATTAATGGGCAAAATTTTGAGGTCATTATGAATCTCTTCGTTCCGTACGAACCACGGAGCTTTTAAAATTTGCCGAAGCATTTTAGATTGAAAAATTTGGACATGTTTTCTGTTAGTCAGTGCAGATGGGCCCCAGACGAGACACGCATATGTAAGGACAGGCCTAATCATTGATTTGTAGAGCAAGATTTTGTTATCAATTGACAGGTCGCTATTACTAGCTAAAAGAGGGCGTAGGGCGGTTTTGACAGCTGTCGCACCCGCTATGATTTTGCGGATGTGAGGCTGCCAAGTTAATTTTGAGTCTAGTAAAACACCTAGATATTTGTAAGAAGAGACCCAGGGAATGGGTTCACCGAAGAGCATTAAATTAGGTAAACTTGGGATATTTCTTCGGATGAACATAGTGGCAGCACATTTTGCGACATTAATTTTGATTTTATACAGACCGAGCCAGAGTTCTAAGGTCGAAAGGTAACTCTGCAATTGGGAGATTACCTGGAGGGTGTTGGAGTGTTGTGAAATGATGGCTGTATCGTCTGCGTATATACGCAAGATCGATATTTGGGGCCTTAGGAATATCATTTACATAAAGGTTAAAGATCGAAGGGCCAAGGAGGCTACCTTGAGCTACCCCAGCATAGATTGGGCGGGGAGAGGAGAATTAGTGGTTAACTCGCACGCGGAAACTGCGTCCTGTCAAGTACGAGTTAATAATTTTAATGAGATGAGCCGAAAAACCAAGCCGCATGAACTTGTAAATAATCCCGTCATGCCAAGTCCTGTCAAAGGCTTTGGCAACGTCCAAATAGACAATACCAGTTTTCTCTCGCTTACGAAAGCCTTCATGAATGAATTCCACTACACGGAGTAACTGGTGTACCGTGGAGTGTTTAGGTCGGAAGCCGAATTGTTCCGGGATTAGTAAATTTTGATCCCGACAGAATTCATTCAGGCGATTAAGAAAGACAAATTCATAGATCTTAGAGAGAGAAGATAACAGTCTTATGAGTCGGTAATTGACGGGTAAGTTTAAATTTTGTCCCGGTTTTGGAATGGGGACGACTGCTGCAATTTTTCAACAGTCGAGGAAATAGCTTCTCCTGAGCATTAAATTTATGAGTACCGTGATCCGTACGATAAACATAGGGGTGAGTTTTTGATCATGCGATTCTAAATAGAATCTATGCCCGGTGCCTTGTTAGGTTTCAATTTGTCTATGAAAACCGTAACTTCGGTAGGGTCCGTTGGTCTGAGTTCAGTTGTGATAGGTTGTGTTAAAAAATCTTTAACCCGTGCTTGTATGCGCCCCTGTGTAACCGGGCGGTTACAGTAGGAGTCGTGATTTGGTGTGAATTGAGTTCCAAGTTCGAGCTAGGACGTTAGCCTTTTCTGAGTCAGTGTAGGCCATCTGCGCGCCATCGGCCGTTTGAAGGGGCGGAATGAGTGCTTTATGTTTGCGTAATCAGGCGGCTGCGCGCCAAATCGATTTGTCTTCAGTCGTTAGGGACTGAAGACAAATCGTATTGTATGTTTTCCACTCCGCTTGTTCCACATCCTTGTATGTTTTCCACTCCGCTTGTTTTAATAAGCGGGTTCCAATCACGTAATTTGGACACTGCCCCGTACAACCAATCATATGCGGCGATTACAAAGAGCAACCCGAAGACGGTTAACGACAGGAAATCCCTCAAGAATAATAAGAAATCTGTAAATAACGATAAAGAAGATCAATCCTCCAAAAATAAACGAAAATCAGTAAACACAGACACAGAAGAACAATCCTTTGAAGAATTCACCGGGTTCATTACTGAAATTTACCAAATTTACCAGCAATACAAGCAGGCTTCTAACCCCGACTCCAGGCTCAAGACTGCAATGACAGCACTAAAGATATTCATCCAGAACGAGCATGAATAATTACGTCCATACGGCTAATCCAAATATCATGCAACATATTAATTATGCCAAGTTTATGTTTTATAATAGTAATGGTATTAAAAATAAAAAAAATTGAAATTCAAAACTACATCAACCAGCACAGTCTGGATGTTATTTTATTAAGTGAAACCCACCTCAAACCGAATGAGAAATTTAAAATTCCCAACTACAACATCTATAGATCTGACAGTCTTCATAACCGTGGTGGTGGTAAGCTATTCTCATGAAAAAATGCCTAAACAGTACCATCTTTCCTCTTCCCCTTATGAGCTTTGAAGCAAGTGCATGTATTTTGAACAGTGACAATAAAGAATATCTCATCATTGCTGTTTATAAGCCACCCAACAATAGCCTCAACACTCAAGATCTTGATTACATTCTCAACTTAGGTTATCCAACTATTATTGCTGGGGACCTAAATTGTAAACACGCTAACTGGAACTCCAGGCGAAATAATCCAGACGGAATTATTCTTAATAATTACATCATCAACAACCCTGATATCAACATTTATAGTCCAGATGAACCTACGCATCTTCATCAAATCTCAAATACTTCTGATGTATTAGACATCTTAATTACCTTCAATGTTCCTCAAATACCTTTTCTCCAAGTGGATAAATGAACTTTCTTCAGATCACCTACCAGTACGCTTCACTTTATATGGCTTAAAGCATGGTCTTCCGCCTATAAAGTGTCGCATTAATTGGGAAAACTATGCTTATCACCTTGAAGAAAACATATCTGCTACCACTAAAATGACTAATAACAGCGAAATTCATGATGCCACAGTCTATCTTAGCAGTAAAATCAACGAAGCCATCAACCACGCCAAATTTATTCCAAAACAGACTAATTATACGCTCCCACACAATATTAAACAGAAAATTACAGAGAAAAATAGACTAAGAAAAATTTATCAACGTTCCCACTCCACCCAAGACAAAAGAAGATTTAATGCTGCCAATCGAAACCAATTGCTGGGATAACTTTATTGAAAGTCTTTCGCACACCCACCACTCTGTGTAGAAAGTTGCTAAAGCTATCCGAAGCACTCCCTCCAATATTGGACCCATTCTAGATGATAATAATACCAAAATTTACGATCATAAGAAAATTGTCAACCTCTTCGCTGATAACTATGAACAGTTTAATATAAATAATTTCCCACACCCGAATGATATCAATATCACCAATCACGTGACCGATTTCCTCTGCAAAGATCCTGAAAATCAAAACAACCCCACTTCTCCCAAAGAAATACAGAAAATTATAAAGAAACTTAATCCAAAGAAAGCATCTGGATATGACAATATCACTAATAAGGCCCTGCAATACCTCCCAAGGAAAGGCATCGTTCTTATTACAAATATTTTTAACGCATGTTTAAGACTTAATACATTCCCAAAAAATTGCAAACACGCCATTCTAACTGTCATTAAAAAGCCTGGCAAAGCTGGAAATCTCACAAGTAACTTTAGACCGATCAGTTTTCTGCCTGCGATTGCCAAACTTTTCGAAAGGCTTATCGAGTCTCGACGCACTACTTTTATTAATGAAAATAACATCATCAAAGACCATCAATTCGGATTTCGCCAGGGATTCTCAACGACTCAGCAGATCGCCCGAATCGTAGAATTCATAGGTGAAAATTTTAATAAAAAGGAAGTAGTTGCTGCTATTTTTATGGATGTAGAGAAAGCCTTCGATAAAGTTTGGCATCACGGTCTTATCATCAAGCTGATGAACTATAATTTCCCACCTGCCATCATCCATCTAATCGCTGATTTTTAAAGAACAGAACTTTTCAAGTTAAGATTCAAGATAATTATTCTACCACAAGAAAAATTCACGCGGGTTTACCACAGGGGTCGGTAATTTCCCCGCTTCTCTATGATTTATATATTAATGATCTTCCTAATATTGAAAATATTCTCACTGCATGCTATGCCGATGACATGGCACTTTTATGTCACTCACTTAAATAAACTACAGAATAAAGTAATAATAAAGTAAAGAATAGTAAGAAATAAACTACAGAATGCCATTAATTACATTTCACCCTGGTTTAAAGGATGGAAAATTAAAATTAACCCCGAAAAATCAAACGTGATTTACTTTAAAAAAGGAAATATTCCTCAAGACTTAGAAGAAATTACAATGGACGGACAAATCGTGTCACGTGACCACCAAGTAAAATATCTAGGTGTTTATCTCGACCAGAAGTTAACTTTCAAATTTCATGTTAATTATATCAGAGACAAAGCACAACGTGCTTTAATGAGCATATACCCTCTGATGTGCAAATATTCGAAGTTAAATATCAACGCTAAAAGAACACTCTATCTACAGGCAATCCGACCCATAATTCTATATGCCGCTCCGGCGTGGGCAGCTACTGCGCGTTCAAACCGAGCAAGGCTTCAAAGTTTTCAGAGTAAAACTCTCAGATTCCTCTCGAACTCTCCGTAGTTCGTTAGGAACACTGTCATCCATAATTCTTTAAAGATTTTACCATTAGATGCTGAATTACTAAAGATTACATTCAAATTCTACGAAAAATGTGATTCCTCCACTCACGAAGTTATTAAAAACATAGGGGAGTACGACTATCTAATCGAACAGCCGCATAAACGGCCCACAACTATACATCATAATATTAGATGGTAGTTCTTGTATATATTTTATTATTTTCAACTATTTAATCTAGATTTTGTTTCATCTTTATCATCCTTTTCATCTTACTATTGTACGATACTGTGTCAAATATTCGATATTGTGTAAAAGATATGCCAAAATTTAGTTGCTATTATAGCTTATCCAACGAAGACTTCATCTGTGGCCGATATAAGTCGCAACCCCTGATCAACTTCTTCACTACTGAAGACTTTGCACTTTTATTACAAGTGCACAGGACTTTTCCAGTTTATGGAATTTAACGAACTTTTACAGGTTCTTAGGGGATTGATAAACATGTAGTGGTAAAAGCCCTCGAGTCGAACACCACTTAACGAATGATGATCTCCGATCTCCGACTTTTGTTACAGTGAAGTGCCACAGCTATTTTTAACCTTAGATTTTAAATAAATTTTAAGGGAAAATTAATTATCTGAAATTTGTTTCCTCAATGATGCGTAATATGTATTTATTAATACTATGTGAAAAACTTTTTTTTTTTAATTTTAGATATTATTCAAATTTTTAACTTTTTTAAAAATTTCTTTTTTCCTTTTTTTTAAAAAAAATATTTTTCTTTCTTTTTTAAAAAAAATATTTGTACGAATAAATTTTTATCTTCGCCGTGTTTTCGTCTGCTACTTTACTTTAACGTCGTTTAAATTGAATTAATTGAATTGTGAAGATGAAAGAATAAAATGAATTAGCTTTTACAATTAAAAGCACTTAGCTCATATAACTATATGATTTTCCACATGTTGAATGAAAGAACAAATATCATTATTATCTTATCTGAATGAGTAATTTTTTTTTTATTGTGATAAGCTGAAATGTAGAATTCGGAATTAATGTTAATTTTTTCTATTCATAGCTTTTTTAAATCCATTCACTTTCAGCTTATCATAACTCTACTATTTATACTTATTTTATAAAGTTTCCATTTCTTTAGCTGATTTAAATTTTTATATTTTATTTTTTGCTGTACGCACCTGTTTGTTAGTGATATACTCTTAAAAAGTGACATACAAACCCAAACGTGTGTGATAACCTTAGAGATTAGCAGTCTAATGTTTCATAGAGTTTCACTTTCTATATCTGAGAAGGAGATTTTGCACGAAATGTAACTGATCAAACCAAACTACAGCTTTTGGAATCAAAAATAGTGTTCCAAAAGTTCAGGTCTATGGAGTTTATTCATTACCTCAAAATACAGGTTTTATCATTTTGGGATCGAAAAAATTCTGCAAAAAATTCCATTCAATTCGTAATGTTTCTTTATGACAAAATATGCTTTTCATGTTCGATATACTATATGCAAAGATTTATCTTCAGATTTGAAACTGATTTATAACATGATGTATTTAATACTTCTGAATACTTCAAATAACATGCTAAAATATTGTGTTGGCATTTACTACAGGAATGTTTAACAACTGCAAAATTTACTAGAATGTAAGGTTTTACTTTTCTTTCATGTTTGTAGCAAATGCAGCAATTAAAAATTTATGTTTTGTGTTCAAAAATATTTTGTGACATTAACTGCATAATTTATTTCTAAACACGCTGTTGCTTATGAAGTTGCTGAAAGAGCGGCAGATACTATCATCCATATTTTTAAAGCATAGTATATTTTTCTAGAAACATAAGATTTAGAATAATCATTTTTATAAAAGTCAAATTATAATAAACATAGAGACCGAATTAATGGAAGTTCAATGGTTATGTAGAAATGATCTGCAGCTACATAATGGCTGAGTAAGACAGCAAGTTATGTGGACAAGTAAGAATAATTAGTATATAAACGACACTCAACATTCTGGATTCAATTACCTAAGAGGGTACGATGTTTATCAAATGAATTTAAGAAGTTTTTAAACATAAAATATCAACTCATTTTTTATCCTAAAACGTATTTTTTCTGCGTAGCGTATTTTCATTATATCCTTAAAACTCTAATTTAGAATGTAATTGTCAAGAACTGACTTCTAATCATCAGAAATATAATAAGTGATTATTACAGTTATTAATAAATCCTTCTTATAAAGTAATTGCAAATATTTCAAAAGTTGTCCTTTTCTATGCAAATATTTCTAATTTTATATTAATCAAGATTGTAAAAGATATTATTTATTTACACTTTAAGTCTTACCGTCAGCTCTAGTAGACGTTACAAATAAATTATGTTTAATTAAGGAATAACCACCTAAGTTTAGAAACAGCGTATTGGTGCCGTATCTTTCATGTTTCTCCCAATTGGCAAGCTACTTGATTTTTAATAAGTGTTCGGCTTTTTCTCGTAACTTCACATGGAAATCGCGCTTAAATTAGGTTAGTTGGTTATTTGAACATAGAAAGAACATGGGAGCTATTTGGTTAAGATGCTTTCATAGAGGACCTTTGTAAAGAGAACCTAGGAAACTACGAAAACCAACCATGCAGCCTGGGTTAGCCTTCGCAACAAACAATTAGTATTAACAATCTTCACATGCTAGGCCACTGGTAAGGTTCCAATTAAATCGCCAATTTAATATTTTATTTGTATATATTTAAAATGTTGTATTCTTAGACACAAAAAGCAGAATTTAAGTTTTGTTAACTCGTTAGTAAACTACCAAGCCGTAGTGCAAATGAATATTCAATTTCTTTTTCAATAATTGTATTCACTTAATATTCTTGGAATATGTGCTAAAGAAGGAATGTTCTCGGAAGATTAAAGAAGTGTTTAAATCCAGTGATATTAGATTTGTCTTACAAGCTCAGGTATCAAAACGATTCTACAATTGCCTGAGTAGTTGACTTGTAAATGGCTGAGAATTAAGCAGATGACTTTTAATCTTACGTTAACGGTCAGAAAACGTATTCCAAATATTTTGTATTGCCATGACAATACATATTTTCATTATTCAATAACCAATTGGAAAACCGCTTCTGTTTCGAAAATAAGTATTTGTACTCAATCGTCCTGCATATTCTTCAAATTTGTCTTCTTGCGATTTTTTTTTTCTTTTCCCAAAACTAAAGTTGCCTCTCAAAGGAAATTTTTTGACATGGAAGAGGCAAAAGAAGTATAATATCTACTTTTAGAGGCATGTCAAAAACAGATCTCTACAAGTCTTTTTTCCCATTACATGCTGTGCATTGAGACAGAAAGTTGCATCAGCGTTAATTCTATAATCTATTTTTATTACACTCTGATTTCTATATTAACATACAGTGAATATATACTAAACCTTTTACTGAAGCTTCAATAATTCGGAATTTTTGACAGAATTGTTGTCGGAACTAGGATTTAGAAGATAAGTCAAATTGAATATTTCGATAATCCAATAAATTTCAAGATCGAATTTTCGGAGGAAGGGGAAATTTTTTCAGTTTTGGTCCATTATCCTAAGTATATTTGCATCGATTCTTTATTTTTTCCATAAAAGCGAAAATCTTACGAATGGCATACATATAACGAATAACTTCAAATTAAAATTTAATTATATACGGTGTGGTTATAATTAAAGTTCCACTTTGAAATGGTCATAAAAGGTAAACTACTGGACCAAATGTTATCAAACTTGGTAATCGTGTAAAGGAGGCCATGGGAATTTATTTTCCGCGAAAAAAAGGAAGTTCAAAACCTCACCACCAGAGCGGAAATGGCGCTGTATGCAATATTATTAAACGAAATAAGGGTCAAAATCTAACTTAACCTTTCGTTACACGGGTTTAACATGTTGTATACCCTTAAGATGTGTATTTAATTATGGCAAAGCACACTAGGGCTATCTGCCTAAGGGGAGGGATGCCTTCGTGGAGAACTTTCTAAGGGAAACTGGCTCGTATACACATTACCCATGGAGAAAACCACGAAAACACCCATGCAGCCAGCCCGTTCGCGGGATTCGAACCTCTGACCGAACTACCAGTGTTCAGCGACTTTACCGCACGGCCGCTGGTGAGCTATGTATACCCTTAAGAAACTTTGAACAAAGTAAATTACCATTTAAAGGCGTTAAAGTCGATAAAAGTCGAGTGCGCCATCTGTGTAAGGGAGAAATTCGTCCGTGAAAATCACGAATTGGTGATTAGAAAATATGAGATCGCAAATCAATCGCAAAAGTGCGTACAATCTGAAAATCGTTTTCTTACAGATCGCTAATTTGTAATTTTTGAAGCTTGAATTCAGCCCTAAAACATGAAGATACTGATTCAAAACGTTTTAATCGATTTAGGCCAAAGAAATCCCTCGTTATCTGCCTAGTTTCATTGCATTGGTGTGGAATGACAGTCAGTTTCATAACTGAAAAATTTTTCTTTGAAGAGCAGTCAACAGCTGGACCACTATGACTGCAGCTCGTTTTGAGTGAATTTTAAAATGTTTCGTGATGCATGAACTGAAGTAACATGGTTTTATGCAGGGCTGGGCCCCACCTCGCATGTGTCGCACAGCTACTTGAGCAACATTTCACGAATGAACGTCTTATAGGCCGACACTTCCCCACCTCAGTCATCAGACCTCAACCCCTGTGACTTTTGGCTATGGGGTTATTTCAAAAGCACTGTTTATGGTGATAATCGAAACAATTTTGCAGAAATGAAAAATGTGATACACCGACATGTCCTTAACATCCTCCTGATATGCTAAGAGCTGCTGTTGAGAATGCAGTAACAGGATTTAACTTGCTTTCAGAAAATGCTGGGCGCTCCAGTGAACATGCTTTGCAACATGTTTCAGAAACGATTAAACAGATTTTAAACCGATGTCTTATTTCATTTAACAATATTGCATATAGCATCATTTCCCCCCTGACGGTGAGTTTTTGAACTTTTTTGTCCTCCACGGAAAATAAATTCCCATAACCTCCTTTACACGATTACCAAGTCTGATAACATTTGGTCAGGTAGTTTTCATTTTATGACAAGTAGTTTATTATTTTCAAAGTGGAACTTTAATTATAACCACCATGTAAATTAAACTTTAATAGTTTGACAGTTTGGTTCAAGTCCCAGCTTTAAAAATATGTATATAAATTTTTATATTAATCCTCTTAGGAAGAATATTTTAAGAAGCTAATTTTTCTCTCGCGTTATAGATAGTATTAAAAAAAACATGATCTTTAATATGATTTAGATTGTTTCAGCCGATATGAGAATCTGGTTACTCGGTGGTACAGAATAAACACTGCCGGACTGTTTTATTTCTTTGTCATTTAGCAAAAAATCTTTAATTCAAATATGTATCCTTTGGACTTTACTTTAAAACTTTATTTATAGTTAAAATGTCTAGAAAATGAAAAGCTTTCTTCAACTGAAATGCAGTTGATGTAATTGATATTTTAAAATAATTGACAAGAATGCAAAATTTATGGAAGTGTAACAGTCAAAAAAACTTAATTTTTTTTGTGGTGAGCACTGAAAATAAATGTAGAAGGAAGAAATGTTGGGAGAAAAGGAAGTAAAAATCTGAAGAGGATTTTGGCTATCAGAAATACCAAGGTGTTTTGAAAAGTTGGATGCTTTTGAATATACTTTCAGAATACTTCAAGGAATTTGGGTGTTCAAAGACAAAACATTTGAGTGTACACTAGCAAATACCATCAATTGAGCTTGTGCTACGGATAAGACATAAACGATATCATTGCAGATTAAGTGAAGAGCGATTGGTCTTGGACTGTATGTTTGTAGAAATTTAAATTACGTTATAGAACATCATATCATCATAAACGGAGAATCCCACGATTTCTTAGTCGAATTATTTGAATATTCGTGAATTTATCCAGTGATTTATGTGGATGTCACCTAAAGACGTTTTCCCTCTTGATGAAACCAGTCTTTCCTTTCATTTCATGCCTTAAAATGCTTAGCCTCTAAAGACTGATAAAGGCTCAGACCAAGTACTGATGAAATGGATTGAATTGTATTATTAAGTTATGGCAAAGCAGGACTATCTGCCCTAAAAGGCCTTCGTGAAGAACTTTCTAAGAAAAACCAGCTGGCATACACGTTACAATGAGAAAAACAGCGAAAACGTCCATGCAACCAGCCAGTTTTCAAACCCCGGAGCGAACTACCAGTGTTCAGCGACTTTACTGCTCGGCCATTGCTGGATTTATGGAATAGAAGGCGATGTCAGAAATGCCAAGATGTTTCGAAAACTTGGATGCTTTTTAATATAGTTGCAGAATGCCTGAAGAAAAAGAATAAGCCATTAAGAATAAAAAGAATAAATTTTTGCATAAAATTTAGTTTTTTAATTTAAAACTTTTTAATCTTATATTTGATTCTTGCGATTTCAGAAATAAAATATTTGACTAAAATATGAATAACATTTTAAGAAACTAAATGTAGGATGATAAAATTGTGTAACGCAGTGAGCACAATGTTAAAGCTATTTAAAGCAATATATGCAGGTCATCCTTAGTTAACCTTTTCCCGTGGGCTATAGGGGCCAATTTCGAACATATTATGGCCATTTAGTCATTTATTTTAAATGAAAGGAACAGAAAAACAAATCAACAGGATCTTGCTCTTCCTAATCCATATTAAGGAGTAAATTTTAAATCTCCATAGTTTACTGAAATTTCTTAAGACACATTTAAAGTAGTGAAAGTGCGGGACATATATGTCTCAGCCCCCGGAAAAAGGTTAAAATGTCAGTAATACATCTCTCTTAGTTATATATATCTTTTCTGAACGGAACATTGAAAGGTGTACTTTACTGTATTTTCTCTTTAATATATTCACAATTAACACAAACAATTAAAATAAAAGCCTAAAAATTTAAAAGTTACCTAAAATAATAACTGTGACAAAAAAAAATTATAAAGAAAACTATTTGAAAAAAAAATAAACGATGCACCTTATACTTAAACTACACAGTTCGAATTGGTAAATAGAAAATTTTAAAACAGTTATTCGAAAGAAACCATGCAACTTGAACCATTAAAATGAAATTCGAAAAAGAAAAAATAAATAAATAAATAAATAAAAATATAAAAAATAACAACATAAAAATATAATATAAAGAATATTATTTGAAAGAAAGAACGTTGTGATTTTTTTTTCCCTCTCACCGAAAAGGAAAATAGGTTGCCACATATTAAGAAGTTCGCCAAGTGAACTAATCTTGGCGCAAACTGAAAAAAAAAAAAAAGCGCCAACATAAATTTGTGAATTTCTCCGCAAATTTTACAAAATTTCATATTTTGGCATAATTTGAGTCGTAGAATCGAAATATGGAAAAAAAAAATATGTTATTTCAGAAAAAGTCCGATTTTGTGTCAAAATAACTATGTTATAATAGAGCTATATATAAATCTAATGTATATTCTAAGTCACACTTTCGAGACATGAAGAACGCAATTTGAATTTCGTCAATCAGCCCAGTAGAACAGGAGGTATAGAACAGTCCCTTCCCCCCCCCACTGTACAACTGTATCGGTACAATGATTAAAAACATATCAGATTATTTTGCCCCTCATGGGACATCATCCTGAAACCATTTTTTAAGATTAGCTCAATACCTGTCTGGTATATCTCCATTCTCTTCCAACTTCCGTCAAGAAAAAAATCCGACATCTTTTGCCACCAAACACCACCATTCCCTGAATGGTTAAAATCACTGAATACATTTAGTCATACCCAGGGAAAAAGGCTTGCTTTTCTTTGTGTATTGTGTCAATATGAGTCTGTTTTCCTAAGAAATCATTCCTTCTCTTAAGCTGGTAACTCTTGCATCAAGTACACAGATGAGATAAAAGTATACAAGGTCTGGAACAACAACTGAGATACACTTAGCAAAATCTATTGTGGAATGTCATTGGAATTTATTATTTTTTAACATCACCATATAGGAGTATACATAAAGGCAAGCGGTTTCACAACTTATTAAGATGCAGCTGCTAGCTATTAAATTCTTTGAGGTCCTGGAAAGCATCATTTCATATAAATACTAAACATGCATTAAAAATACACTTCCTTTGAGGTGCAGTACCCTTTTTTCTTTACAAAAGAATGTACTTATTTAAAGCTATAAGTTGTTAATTTAATAAGTATATTAATTAAAAATATTTTCCTAATATGAAGAGAACACTTGAAAGACTCAACATACTGAATTAGCATGTGCACAAAAGTTAATAACTAAATAAATAAAATCTATTAATTGTTGCCATCTATAAAGTTAAAAATTTAGTAACAAATGGAAATTAAACATATTATTGAAGGCTCAGGTGCGAAGCATATGGAGTACAGGCAAAAGCCTCATCCTGTATATAACGCATGGCGAAATGACATTACTTTCCCACTGAGTTCTTTAGGGGGAGGAGTAATTTTACCTTTTAGTTTCTCGCTGTAGGTAGCTTGGCTGGGATTTTTCTGCGCTGGAATTCTGGCAGTCTTGGAGCTAGGGAAGTTTTCTTCAGTGAATTCTGGAGCATTAGGCTGGGGAGGGTTGTTTTTCTTTTCGAATCTTTTCTTATACTCACTGCAGCCTCTATAGCTCCTGACGTGGCAGAGTCCGCAGAAAATACATTTAGGCTTGTCTTCTGGCTTCATGTTGCATTGGTTACTTCCATGATATTGCCCGCACTTTACACGTATTATTGAAAAGATTTGATGGAAGTACAATATTAAGCTGGTCAAGACAGTTTGATCTGTTCATACACACAGCTTTACTTTATCCTTCCTTCATTTTGTATTTGACAAAGGCATTTCAAGTTAAATGAAAGCATTTAATATTATACCTAAGTCTAGGGTACGTCCTTTATCAATCTAAATCATGCTCATTATATTTTTGAGCAAGCATTATCTTTTGAATTAAAAAAATGGGCATAATAATTAGTGTGATGTTACAATAAATCAGTCTGTGAAGGTTTCTTTAGAAGTACAAGTTTCTTCACATTGCGACTTCAAACAGCAATGCAAAATCTTCAATCAGTTGGCTGTCTGTCTAGACAAAACTGACTTGTATCCATGCTCACTTATCCTTACCTCTGTCTGGATTAAATTCTGAAGATGACTCAACATTTGCACCAGCAAATGTGAACTCATGTTAGAAGATGAATGCCACATTTGTGTACTTCTATGCAAAACACATCTGCCAATAATTAGCATTTCTTTTCTTCTATGATGTGTTTATTATTTCTTGATTTTTTAGAATATGAACTGTTTACTTCATTTTATTATTTTACCCCCCCTTTTTTTTTTTTGCTTCCTGATAATAAAATTTAATAAAAAACAAAGTACTGTGATGTAGGCTTCCCATCTGGGACAGCTATTATTCTTTGTTTTATATTTCTTTGCTTTGCCTTTCAAAAAATGTTTTGCCTGCAGTAACAATGTTAGGTATCAGAATAAAAGTAGGGATTGAAAAACAAATCTACATTTTTTGTTGCAGAAAGATGCATTTTTAATGCAACAAATAGCAAAAATATAACAGCAAAGCACACTCCATGCAAGTATTTAAAATGGTCAAGGAAATTATGCTAAAATATAGTTAACAACTTACTGTTTTCTGCATTTTTCAAAAGGTAAACATTATAACTATATAATGTAGCAAATACTACATAATGTAGTATTTGCTACATTATACAGTTAATGCACATTGATTTTTCATGTCACTAGCTAAGTTATAATAGTATTCAAATACGTAAAACAATTTTGGAAAGTGTTCCTTTTCTAAAATGCTACTTTTTAATTTGGTATAAATGGTGTTGAATGGAAAGAAAAAAAATGACACAGAATCTTTTAGTTAAAATGTTAATATTAAAGTGCAATTGAGAAAAATCACACAATCACTCACAAGCACAGAGAACAAAGATATTTTTCCAGACCTTAACATTTCAATATGAATACAACATCAAAATTCTCATTTGTTAATAATCATGTTAGAGGCAACTGTAGTAGAATTTGAAATGGTATAGTTTTAATTTATACTTGAATTTAACTAAAATAACAAAAGCATCATTTCACTTTAAAAAGCTTGCAAATACCTCATACATATATTTTAGTTACTTCAGCAACAGAGGTAATAATTTTATTGAGAAACATGCATTTATGATTTTCCACATGTGAGTTAAACATTCATTTCAGATTTTCACAGAATAGTAAGTTAAAAATACACAAGCTCGTAATTTTTATCAAAGTACTGTTAAGACTAAGGCACATTTACTTTACATGAAACTTACCAAATATTCAATTAAGAATAAATACAGGTTTTATAAATGAAACAATGTGACTTATGTAATGAAAAAAATTTCAATATATTTTAAATGTATGTGTGTGCGTGCATGTATATGTTGAAAAATATTCTAAGATTTCAAAAGTATACATATATATAGACACACTGGTGAACAATTGCTAAGGATAGATCATAAATGACCACGTAGCACATAAAAAAGTATGTGCATTTGCTTGCCAAGTGAAATAAAATACTAAAATGCTAGGACATAACAAAGATAATTTATTGTGCTCTGAAATTTCGAAGGCTTTGAAAAATATTCAAGGAATAAAATGGTCATTTTGTGCTGAATATATGAAAGTGAAAAAAATTCAATTAGCATACACAGGCATTCTGTCAATATGGGATATGGTAATAGAGGGTGATGCAAAATTCGTGCCATGCTTTGTACAACATTATTTAGCAGTTGTCGGGGTAATTTATCCCCCTCTTCTGTCAGTGCACAGATGAGGATGTCTTTGTTTATAGGATGGCACTGGCAACCAGCAACTCTTCTCTAAAGTATCTCAAACATTTTCAGTGGTATTCAGATCTACAGAACATGTTGGCCATAATAATATCCTCACTCTCTAGATGCACCTAGACAGTGACTGTTTAATGACATGTAGCGTTGTCATCCATGAAAGCAAATTTATTCTCGACAGCACCATGGAACATGCAAACATGAGCCAGCAGAATATCATTAATGTATCATTAGCCAATCATAGTCCCAGTTGGAAGCACACAGATTGACATTCAGCTGTTGATCATGATCCCAGCTCATACCATGACACATGTAGAATATCAGTCCCTTTCCTGTATGCTTCCTGGAATAAATGCAGTACCACACTCACACACATCAGTTATTGTCCACAATCAGCTGAGAGACTGAACCTACTTTCATCCGAGAACAGTACACAAGCCCAGTTGTTTTCTCTCCAAGTGCGTATTTAAGTGCGATGCTGACGACACCATTGCAAACAGGCAGAACAATGATATCTAGACAATGGAATGCACAAAATAGGACTGTGGGCATATAGTCCTCCTTGATGTAAACATCTGGCTACAGTTTTTCAAGAGATTTGGTTGCCAGTAGAAGCAAGTAACTGATATGCTACCTTAGTAGCTGTGCTCGGCTGGTTCCTTTTTGTCTATTGCACTATGTACCTATCTTCTACAGGCATGTGTTATATATTGCCCTTCTTCAATCTTGCCAATAATGTGGCTACATGTAAAATGATCTAAGTGATGTCAAGAAGACATACAGAAAACTGCCAAGTTCATCAAATGATACTTTCCTGTTACATTCTGCTTTTAAACAACAGTAAATACACATCAAATCTTTTATATCTCTTATCAGTGCTATCACATAATGAACAACTTCTGCGATCTAAAGTTTGCATAGGTACAAAAAGTCTTACTGCATCCCGCACATATGCTAATTTCCACATTTTCCTGTCTTCCATTTTATGGTTGCTATTGCTGCTAGTGCCCATCCATCCTCAGCAATTGTACATCAGTGTATATATTGGACAAGTTTCTGAGGTGCTTACATATTAACCTTATTAAAAGTTATCAAATCTTTATAATGTACCAAAGTCTGGCAACCATGTTCATAACAAACCTTCAGTGGACAAGTTTCTGAGGTGCTTACATATTAACACAACCTTATTAAAAGTAACAAAATCTTCATAATGTACCAAAGTCTGACAACCATGTTCATAACAATCCTTCTGTCAAACAATGCTGCCACTTTTGTAAGTGTTCTTTTTTGTTATATTACATATTCCAATGATTTGTATAAACAAATCATGATATTTTTTGCCTTAGTTTTAAAATATGAGCTTGTAGAATTCGCCAGTAATGGAAAAAATCTCTGTAAGAATACAGAATTTTGCTGAAAATTTTCTAAAGGGAATAATGAGGAAATGCATTTCCTCTATAGCCACTGCTACAGAGTCTCCGCAATTCTATAATTTTTTTAAGCAAAAAGACATCACTGTGTACTTCAGGAGAAGAATAGCACAACAAAATTACAGAAAGATTTGAAGAATATGTTTTATTTCTTTAATGTATCGCATTTAATAATTTAAAGTCATACATTGAAATGCTAACGTATGTTTTCTTTTCATACGTTGATAATGTTTACCGACTTATATAGTTACCGATAAATATTGATAGTTTGGAAATCTTTCTAAAAAAAGAGTGGGAAGCAAGAAAACCACCAACTTGCATCCGGTAAGTAACTTTTAATATTTCATCTGTAAAAAACGCCAAATTGCACCAAGGTGGTTGGGTTAATACGTAAATACCATTTCTGATTTAATTTGTTTAGTAACAACTGAAATTTTAAGCGAATAACTTAAAAGTAATTACAATATATATATATAGCAATTCCACATAATCAGATGTCAAATAGATAGATTATATTTAGGAAATTACAACCTATTAACTTTATATATATATTACATAAGACAAAAATACTGGAGAAACAAACATCCCTTCCCCAAAAATATTAAAATTTTATAGCACCCTAAAATAAAGAATACTAATTAATTATAAAGGCACTCATTATTTTAATTCAGACAGTGGAAAAACTATGTAATTTTCATCTAAATAATCTGATAGTATGTCTAATAGACAATAAGTTTCAATTATTGTAACATTTTCATTTTTACCAATTCATTTTGGCATGCATGAAAATCAGTGTGCTTTAATAATATATCCAATTTAAGTAGTTATATACTGTTAAAAAGTACTCTCAATATATACTGAAAAAGAGAGGAAACCTGAGTAATTTACAAATATGTAAATATAAGAAAGGTAAAGGTGAATAATGTATAATAAAATTATTTAATAATAAATGAAAACATGTAAAATAGATTTAGCAAATTTTTCAAATAGAGAGGGGGAAAAAATCTATGTTGGCATTTTCAATGCAAAGCAAAATGAAATTTGCTTAGTACACAATGTAACAACACCTACAGTTAAAAATAAATTAGATGTTACAAAGAAGCGAGTCTGTGCAAAGCAATAGTTAATTTCTTAACTGGAATGCCAAATTCGTGCTGCAGTATTTTTTAATATAAAACAATATGAAAAATTCTTATAAACTTCACTCTAATAAATGGAATTTATACCTACATAAAACAGTAACAAATTATTGCAAGCATTATTATAAGAAGGAAATCATATTTATTTATTTCAACATTATATATAAAACTTCCCGAAATGCATCTTCAAACTAGCCATTTCGTGTAATTGAGCACATTTGGTTAGAAATTGGTTCATTTATATCCCATTATTCATTGATTATAATAAAGATACATTGCAAAACACATTTGTATGAAAATACATAAGAGAAATAGAAAATCCTAATATCTGCTAAACTACGTCACTGCAGTTATTTATGGGAAAGAAAAACAATCTTTTATTAGGCCTCTCCCCTCCCCCCCCAAAAAATGCACCTTTCAACGTTTCCAGTAACAAGTCATTTGAGCATTTATTAAACAGAAGCCAAAAATACATTCTTATGTCACATAAACATAAATCCAAAAAAGTAGAATATATACAATTTCGATTCAGTAAATTACACTTTTCAATGAACCCTTGCTTTTTTATAAAATACTGTACATGTAAAAGAAAATTCTGAAAATACACATGACTTGAATTAGCATCTAATTATTTAACTTTGTAACAATTTTATAGGTAATTAAGAACTTTTTTAATATATCATAAAATGTACAAGTCACATAAATGCATAATGTTCAATAAAGAAAAATGTAACAAACATATTAAAAAAAGATTAAAACTAAAATTGTATTTTTGGTAATTTACTGGTGCTTTATACAGACAATCTATTTAAAAATTAAACCTGATACGGTGGGAAGATGAATATTTTAAATTTCTCCTCATATCAAATACTTTATTCTAAAATTACACTTTTATACATGATTTTTTAGAAAAAATATTAAGTACAAAATTATTTTTAACTTTTAAAAACTCTCCTACTATATGCGCTGTGTATTAAAAGAAAATGTAAATGAAAACTTAAATGTGCAGCTCAATTAATATACAGCTGCTTACCTTGAAATGTTAAAAACTAGAAGTTTTCATGCTGCACGGCAACACCATTTCACAGGAACTCCAGACTGACTGTAATTCTCTCTATAATGCATGGTTCAGGTTACTGAACTATTTGTAATTCAACTGATGTATAATATATTAGCATCTAATTGGCTATTCTAAATTTTATGTTTTTTGGCTAACTTTATTTTTTAATGCTTTTATACCGAGAAAACCCTGAGCAGGAAAGAAAAACTTATTTGTCAAAGTGCTTTTAAATATGATTAAAATATAATTAATAATTAATGTACCTAGTATTTATGCAGCTAAACTTAATATATCATATATTGAAGTAAAGAAATATATCTATATAAACATTTGATTACACATTGCTTGAATTTTCATATAAAAAACCTAAAACTGTTTGCAGTAAATTAAGACACCTCAGATCAAATGGGATTTAATAAAATAAAAATCAATGAAATGTAATAAAAATACAATGCAGATGAAATAAATTTAATAACAAAATGTATTCTGAAAATCATTTGGAGTGAGGGAATCGAATTTGCCTAATTTAAGTTTCATTAATTCAATAAATTAAATATATTTTTGCAAAACTACCATTCTCACTAAAGGCTAAAAAATTAAAAACCAGGAGAGTTAGCAGCTATGGTAATGTATCACAAAATTAATTACTGTTGCAAAAATTTTCAAGACTATGGAAATTCTGATAACCTTTTATATACAGGAACTGTTAAAATACATTAAGTTTTATTTCCTTTTTTTCAATCAACCATTAGTTCGTAATATAGAATTTGCATTGATATAAATCATTAAAATAGCTTTTATTGCATGTTAGAAAATGCTAAAATTATAATTTTGTATTTGTTAAGCGAAATGATGAAACTAACTGTGGAAGACATGATGAAACTACAAATTATTCATATGAAGCAACAAAAACAGTGCATTTTATTTGCCCTATTTAAAAATCTCATAATAATAAAAACTGAATAAATACTTTGATCACTATCATTAAATATACATACAATAGGGTATTTGCTCTGCTTTCAAAATTTTTACAATTGATATATTTTTTAAAAATGTAATACTCACAGCCATAAATTAATGCATTTTGAGGGTAAGGGTGGAGGGGAAATGAGGAAATCATGTAATTATATGCAAAACTTGGCATAAAAAATTATGAATATTAAACATTTGCAGCAATCAAACTCTGTGACATAAGAAAGAAAAAGCATTAACTGTGCCATTCAAAACTGACTTTAGAGGTATTCAAAACTTTAGAGGTATGAACTGAATTTAAATAGAATAAAAAAATGTAATTTATTTAAGCATGGAACATTTAATAAAAAAATCAAATATGAATATTACTATCAGAGCAAATTCAAATCTGTTAAACTAGTTTTTATTTATGAGCACTCAGAGCTGATATATATTTAATTCTTTACTCTTAAAGCAATGCATTTAAAAGTTAATAATATAAATCAATTAAAAAATTTATAAAGATTTAATAATATTTAACATTATTTTACACTCTCATTACCAAAGGAAATAACATAGGATACAAAACAAAGACAGTAACATTTTACATTATTCAATGTTATTATGTTATGCTCTTCCAGGGTAACCTCCCTGGGATGAAGGAAAACAATATCACACATAAATATTTTGTTCTAAGATGCTTTTAAAGCCCAACTCTTGTTATACAAATGCTAATGCTTTTGGCCTTTACTTTACAAATGACAAAGAATGCATTTTTAAATGCAAAGATAAGAAGTCAGAAAAAGATATCCCATATAGTGTTTTAGTTTGAAATACAATGCATGGGAAAACATTTCAAATTATTAAAAATGTTATTAAATGCAACAGTTATGTCAATGTACGACATAAACACATTTTATACCTCACATAGCTGACACATTTACATCAGACACTAATTAAATCTAAGATCACATTCCCACAATTGCTTAGCAATCAGAAAAAATGTCAGAATAAATGTAGCTTTAATCATGCAGCACATATTTTCTTCAAATATTCAAAATTAAAACTGGATTCAGTCTAAAATTTTTAACAGAATTTTTACACCTACATAATAAATGTGGAATGTAATCTTAGATTTTAACTGTTTACAGATTAAACAAAAAAATCAAACAAGCCCATCTCTTGTTAATACAAATGTTCTGCCAAATTGCGAGGAAAAAGCATTACTATTTTTTTCACAACATGATTAGTCAACATCTAGGACAAAAGTTACTATTTTTAGGTTTGCTGAGATTACCACTCATAAGATATTTACAAAAGAGAAGTCCTAAACTGAAACATACATTTATGTATGATAAGGGACGACATACGTGGCCGGAAAGTATCCCCTTCTTGATCCAATTTCGCCTTCCCACCAATTCTGATCTGAACGATCCATTACTGTTATGATGTCCCCACGACGAAATTCCAATTCCCCAGCTTCTTGAGGTTGAAAATCATACATGGCTTGTACAAGAAACTAAAAGGAAAAATTATACAGTTTGAATTTATTAAAACATTATTTTAATTTTTTTATTTATTATAAATTTTATTATCTTTAGGTAATAACTTTTCATAAGTTTTTAGAGCACTTTACAACAACAACCAAAAGATTACAGTTTTCAAACTGTGCCTATGTAAGATATAGTAAAATACGATGGCTATGCTAAAGTGATTGGCAATCTCAAAATTAACTGTTCTAGATTTTATGTTCTCCTCCTAAACTCATCTGTTCCTCCAAATTTGAGATCTTTCTATGTTACATAACACTGCCTGTCAAAGGGAACTAAAACCTAAATATAACCAATCGCAGCTTAGCTGTACATATGCACCTAAGTAGTATAAATACAGCATTGCAAGAAATTATGTCTCTTCTTAACTTCTGCCATGAAAACGCTGCACTGTTATGCTCTATTTTTCTTCACCTTAAAACCTGTGTACATAAAAATAAGCGTATTTAACCAAGATTTGATAAATATCTTGTCTACCAAAATGATCTGATGTGAATTATCATAGAATAAAATTATGTTTCAAAACGGCCATGTGTGGAAATAAGTTATGCATCCATCTTTCCTACTACGCATTAAAACATCACATATATACACCGTGTTTCAAAAAGAATATACATATTACAAAGTGTTATTTTGTCCAAACTATCGATCACTGTACCTCGACTCGGGTATTGGAGAAACGAATACATAGTCTAGTTTATATTAATAGCCGGTAGATGTCAGTTGTCTTTTCTGTTTTGCATGGTAACCATCACATGTTGAAAATGGCTACTCCGCAGCAGAAATCATTTTTGTGTTCTCGAGTTTGTGAAGTGTAATTTTGTGATTACAGTGCAAAGACATTTCAAGTTGATGTATACAGTGATCATCCGAAAGGTGGAACATTCGCAGATGATATCGACTGTTTGTAAATACAGGATGTGTATGCAAAGGAAAGAGTTCTGGCTGCCCTTGCGTTTCCGATGAAAATGTTGCATGAATCCAAACTGCTTTCCAACGTAGTCCTTTAAAATCGACTCATCGTGCCAGTCGGGAGTTACAACTGCCTACAACAACTATTTGGTGTGTTCTGAGATGTTGGTTGGTTATGAAGCTGTACAAGTTACATTTGTTACAGGCTCTGTGTCCTGACAAACGCAAACATGTGGCATTTTGTAATGAGACAGTTGATGCTATAGACAATGATAACACTTTCGCACAACACATTGTGCTCAGTGATGAAGCAACTTTTCATGTTAGTGGTCATGTTAACAAACACAGTGTTCGAATTTGGGGTCTACAGAACCCACATGCAGCCACTGAACATATACGAGATTCGCCCAAAATCAATGTGTTTTGTGCGATATCTCGATCATCTGTTTATGGCCCATTCCTTGATGGAAACACGGTTAACGGTCAGCAGTATCACGCTTATGTTACAAAACTGGTTGTTTCCGAGGCTGCACAAAGAAAACTTCATTTTTCAACAAGACGGGGCACCCCCTTACTGGTGTCGCCAAGGGCGTGATTATCTGAATGAAACTCTACTGAACCGTTGGATTGGTCGTCAAGGATCTGGCGACTTAGCATGTCTCAGCTGACCTCACCAGATTTGACACCCTGTGACTTCTTCCTGTGGGGGTTTCATTAAAGACAACGTTTATGTACCATCACTCCCACAGAAACTGGAGGAGGTGAAGAACCAGATCCGTACTGTCATAACACCAGTGACGACAGACGGGCTTGCCCGAGTTTTTGAGGAATTTGAGTATCGATGTGATATTGTTCGTGTCGCTGATGGAGGACATACTGAACATCCGTAATCCGAACTTGAGAAATTTGTACATATGTATGTAACGTTTCATATGTCATACAGTTTAATAAATACATGCATTCGAAATACATATATTCTTTTTGAAACACGCTGTACTTTCCTTTCATCACCGCATGCTTATGACAACTTGAGTAATGACTCATGTAGCGATGCCTAAACAATTTATGTTCGGAATTGAAAAATAAAGAGGTATGATAGCTTTTTATGTTGACATTAAGCTTCGCGATGATTACAAATTTATGTTAAATGCGCTAAAAAATGTAGACGAGGAACAATTTAACAAAACTTTCTTTCCATATGCTAAAAATAGATTTTGTTGACCATACCCATAGACCCAAAGATTACATTTAGGGCTATTTGAATTAAGAATAACCGATTTGTTATTTATATAAACCCAGAACCAGCACCAGGGCACGTATGGCCGCACGGGGGTCGCAGAATTTAGGAGCCACAGAGACTGCATCAAGATATCTAGCGCCGGCCCTCAATAAGGTTTAAGTATATGTGGGAACTTATTTATTCAGAACTCTGATAAGCCTTAAGCATGAGCAAGAAATGGACATAAGTATAATAAATAGCTAAACTAATAAAGTTTAGGCTTATTTGTCTCAGTGCACCAAAGAAGCAAGATAAAATTTAATTTGTTAGTCACCAAGATCATGATGCACAGCCTAATGTGTATAGTGAAGGATAGCTAAATTTGATGATGATAGCCACTAATTTTAAAGGATTTGGATATCGTAAAACAAAGATGAAATTTTCCAATTAACGGATTTTGTAAAGAAATGTGTAGAAGCAGTAATAAATGAAAATGATATAAAAGAAGTTTTTCATTGTGATAACAATGCTTCTCAATCATTAATCAATTAATGAATGGCAAAATCTGTAGTATGGTTCTACATCCAGAAAATACCGATAACGAAGAAAGTGATAGAGAAGTTACTGAGAACAAGAAAATTTCGATTGACAAGTTAGTCGGAAATCTCAAAACAGCAGTTACACGACTTCAACAATGTAACTAAACAAGAGATTATGTCTGTCTACAGAATTAAAGAGAAAGTATTAGCACAAAAAACGAAACAACTTACATTGAAAGAAACGTTTAATAAGGTAAACAAATAAATATTAAGCTTTTTTTTGAAAATTTTGATACTCTTTATATCATAAATGCTTCATTATTTCATATTTTTAATTTTACAATTTCTACATGCCATCTTACTAGATTTAAACTGATGATTTAATATCCGGAAAAAACCCAAATCCGGAAGAACCGAAGTCCCGTCGAGTCCGGATTTCGGACTTTGTACGTACTGTATTAAGACCTAGCCAGTTAAATTTTAACATGACAGCACCCCCCCCCAAAAAAATTGTCCAAAATGCAAGTCAAAACTGCTCGCTGATGGGGGAAAACAATTAACCAGCAATAATTTTAGTTATACGTTTTAGCCTAGCATTTACTAAAACCTTACAATTCTTTTTAAAAAAATATAATACATAGCATTGGCATACACACACAAGGGGGCGAAGAGAGAGGAAAGATGGAGGGGGGAAAACCTGTGTAACATAAATAAGCAAAATGTTTTAAGATACATTCAATAAAATACTGTACAGCAAAATAGGGTTAATACTCCATACTATTACATACATATAACAACATTATCTACCTTCGCAATGAATTATATTGATCTATGTATGCCAATATAATATACGAAAATTGTAAACTACAGTTTATTGTTATTAGAAGAGTTTTAATGAAAAACTCCATTCTAAATGCCAGTGTAACTGAACATTTACAAAAATAATGACCAATATCTGTCCTGGCTTTTAGTTTTTGACATTTACATTGTACAATCACTTTAAAGAAACAAATAACATTGTGCAAATTTACTATGTCCTGTAATAACCTCAGGCAAATAAAAAGACAACAAAGCCTCATAACACATGCAAGTTTCAAGATCTTGATTATAACCATAACTTGTGTTAACACATTACACACTTTCCTTCCCCTACCTCCATTATTCTATTTTTCTTTGAATTCTTTCCTAACCAGACTTTTGACTGGCCGATCCATTTGGTGAATATTCTTGCTTTCCAGATAGCCATCAACCAGGTGGGCCCTATGTGGTCATGCATTGTCTTCCATAAAAAAAAAAAACCTCAGGACCAACAGCACCCCTGAAAGTCCCACAGAGGGATGCAAGATCTCCTGCCTGTACCTCTGGGCATTCACAGAAGAAATGCCAAACATATGAAGCAATGTGCTGATGCCTTGCATAATCCCTTTCCTGACCATCATATTAGTCTCTTTCTATGATGTTGCTGGAATGGTACCAAGTCCCTGGTTCCATCCATACCAATAATCGCCAAGAATCAGGTTGTAGATTGAAAAAAAAAATTACCTGGAACTCCATCCATGAACTCTTTATCATACCATAACGTTACGGTCAAAGGATTTTTCTTTACAGATTTTAAATAATTTTTACAACAATAGATCTAGATAACTTTGGATACTGACTTAGAGAGCTACTTAAAAATACTTACATTTTTTTCTAATAATTCATAACTTTAATTAATTTCTTCCCCTTGGAGATGATATATAAATGCTTTTCCTAATAATAAATTACTGATTTATTACTTAGCAACTTTAGTACAAACTTTAGGCATTTTAAATTACTCCTAATTATTTTTACTTACATTTATATGTAATAAAATTCAGAAGCAGGAATTTTGATGACGTAGAAATGTTGATCCATTGGAAATTGGATGGAAATGCAGATTAAATCTTCAGTTTTATTTTCAGCAACATGTTACTGCTATGTGCAAGTCGTGCCTGTTCCAAAAGGCTTACTTTTTTATTACTTTGTAGCAAGAAAGCAGCAGTATAGCTAGGCCAAAGCATGGAAAGAAAGTGCGTAATGTTCAGGATGAAATCTGAAGGCAAACTGAGTTAGTTTTGGTTCTCAAAGCATTTTGATTGAAAAAGTTAATATTGCTGTAAAATTAATATTGGCTGCTTGAGTTTTAGTTCATTTTACATCACCAGAATTACGTAAGAGTCATATGACATAGATTTTTCTCGAAATGACGCAGTGCAAATAGAGGCTGCTATTTTTAGAATAAAGAAGGGAAATTAATTTACGCTGCTAATTTAATCTTTTACATATTCTTCATTTTTCTTACATATACACACCGAAAGGTCATTGCATTATGACTAGCATGGCAGCACGAATTTAGTTTTCCAGGTGGGACCACAAATGCTCTATTGGATTAATCTCAGGTGAATTTGGAGGCCAAGACAAGACTTGAAAGTCACTAGAATTATTTGCAAAGCGTTTCCTGACGATTTGACCCTTATGACATGGTGCATTATCCTGTTGGTAAATACCATCCCCCGATGGAAATACTGTTGTCATGAATGGGTGAACCTGGTCTCCAACGATGTTCTCTTAGAGCACAGACATCAGGGATTGTTCTATGGGGATTATGGGTCTTAATGTGCTTCATGAAAACATTAGACCATTCTACCCTATACTAGCCCCGCCTTGCCCCTCTCCAACTATGCATCCGGGAGCCAGGGTTTCGTTTCGAAATCAGCATATTAGCACACACCCGTCGATATGATAGACGAGAAAACGTGATTCATCAAACCATGCAACTTTCTTCCATTCTTCAAATGTCCAATTCCGATGTTTCTTGGCCACTTTCTGGCCCAGACGCAGCTGGCGATTATGTGTTGTCGGTGCAGGGACATACTTCAGCCTCCAACAGTGTAGATCGATATGCAGCACTGTACGCAACACAGTGTGTTGAGAAATACTGCCTGAGTCGCCACTGTTGTAGCTGGTGGTTATTTTGGCTGTTGCAGCTCTTCAATCACAGTGAACATTGAGTAGCAATCTCTGCTCTCCTTTGGAATCAATCTGCGGTCGACTTTTCGTTTCAACTTCCATACACCACTTTCAATATGTGCTTACAACTATTTGAATTGAACAATTTGAATTACAACTATTTGAATTATTCTATTTGAATTGAACAGTCCACTAAAAGTGCCATTTCTGATATTGATGTTCCCAGTTGCTGTGCCATAATGATTTGACCTTTATCAAAGTCTGATAAATCAGTTGCTTTTTTTATTATGTTGCTATGTTTGGAAAGATAATGCATAGCCACTTTATATGCTCCAACATCAGCCACGCACGTGCAGTGGTTTTGCTCTTGGGCAAGCCCATTGTCATAGATGGAGGGTGGCCATAATATAATGGCTCTTCGTAATGTAATGGCTATATTAATACTATAAGTTTGAAGAAATGTAAAATATTTGTTTGGTAATGATGTAGTATGCAATCTAATTAGTTATTTCTTAGATGTGCTGAATTAAAATAATAATAATAAATTATGGATACATATTTGAAAATGATTCTACGAGTTAACTCTAATCTATTATATTTTTAAATCCGTTAAATTTAGATTTCTTTCAGTTTTACAAAACAAAAGGGGGAGTGGCCCTTAAAAGGCTTTTTTAAGCCACTTGTCCATATACCTTATGAAATATAAAAATAGAAATAAATAAGAATACATAAATAAAAACAATTTCATTAATTTAATAACCTATTACAATTTGAATTCTATTTGAATTAAACAGCTTTATAAGTGAATAATAATAGCTTCCCAAAATTAAAAAAAAAAAAAAAAAAAAAAAAAAAAAAAAAAAAAAAAAACAATAGATTTCATATTCATGATGTGCTATAAAATGGCAGGAAAAAGAAATTTTATGGGTGTTATCTAAAAAAAAAAAAAATAAATAAAAAATAAGTGGGAGACAGCACACCTACATCATTACCAAATATGACTATGAATTTAAAAAAAAAAAACTTTTTATGCTGTTTTCTTTGGGATTCTTTCCCCTTTCGTTTCCCGTTGGGATTTTCTTTGACAAACAGTTTTCAAGCCAAAGGCTGGGACACATATGTCCCAGGCACAGTTAATGGTGGGATACATATGTCCACACATAGCGATCGACTTACTATAAACACACCTATTTTATTCTGGAAAGCTTTATTATATGAAATAGATTTACATAGTATGGTACACGGTAAAGCATTCTTTGCATAACCCAATGTTACACATTGATACATATGTCCACACATAGCGATCGACTTACTATAAACACACCTATTTTATTCTGGAAAGCTTTATTATATGAAATAGATTTACATAGTATGGTACATGGTAAAGCATTCTTTGCATAAGCCAATGTTACACATTGGGCAACTCGTATTTGTTCTTTTCTCTAATGTTCATTTGTGTACAATGAGCACATAGGTGTCTTCATTTTCCAACTATTGGAAGATGATCCCCAACATTTAGGAGATTCTTGGCAATCTTTAACCCAGTTGGAATTTTTAATTAAGGTTACGAATTCTTTTAACCCTCGCATTTATTCACTTAATAATAATAATCCCACTGTTAATTAAAATTTTTGTTCATTTGCATATTAAAACATTGATCAACATCAAAATGTAACTGCACGAGCAGAGAAACACCATTTATTGTACTGAATTTCAAAATTATATAAAATAAGAAGCCACATTTTTGTCACATAACAGCGTTTTGGCTTACTGTTGAGTTAAAAACTAACCATGATCTATTATAGTATTTCAGAAATAGATTAAACCAAAGCATGTTTTGTTGCTTATGACAGCAATTTAATGGCTGTTAAATGAATAGTACACTGCCAAAAAAAAAAGGGGGGGAAGTTCTATATCTCCCGTTCTACTAGGCCGGTTGACAAAATTCAAATTGTGTTTTTCATGTCTCAAAAGCACGACTTAAGATATATATTGGATTTATATATAACATCATTCTCCCATAGGTATTTTGACACAAAATCAGACTTTTTCTGAAATGGCATGCCAATTGCTTTCCATATTTCAATTCTATGACTCAAATTATGCTTAAATATTAAATTTTGTAAAATTTGGAGGGGAAAGGGGGTCATCTTTCATACTTTCAAATAATTTGAACAAAGTGTGTAAATCACATTTGGCATTATCACTTATTTGGCATTATATATATAAAAAATAATAATAATAATAATAATAATAAAAAGAGAGAGAGAGAGAGAGAATGCCAAATTTTAAAACTTGTCAATATTTAATTTCATGTATATCATATATCTTAGAAAATTTTGAATACAAAACTAATTTTTTGGAGGTGTGCCAAGAAATACATTTACTTTAAGAGGATGTTAAAAATTTTGCTATTGTTGAACATTTAAAACAGCGTGGTTTGAAAAACAAACATTTACTACAGAGCAAAAGAAGAAATACACACACAGAAAGAAAAAGTTTAGAGATGTTATATATATAACTTTACAGAAGATAATGGTTTAGAGAATCACAAACAAGACACAGAAAACAACCAAACAAAAATAACATAAAGAAAATATAAACAAATAAAATAGGATTAATTTTCAGAATGCATTGGACGTGACAGAAAGCTGTAATTCTTTTTAACCAATAAGGATGCAATTACAAATACCTCAACCCTCCCCCTTAATCGCAGATTATAGAAAAGATAGAAAAATTACACAATTTTTAAACAGCTCAATGACAATAGTTCATAGAATTTTGTTTTGGAACAGAGCCTTAGTTAACAGAGGAAGGAACAGAGCCTGCGATTTGTAAACTTGATTGTACATATTCAATTTTAATATCATTTTCTTTAACAGTCTTATGAATGAACTTTAATTTTATATCTATATGTTTCAACCTACCTGAAAAGTTTTCATTAACAATACTTTTAATACATGACTGGTTATCTTCCAAAATTTAAACATTTTTAACACTGGAAATTTCATTTACTACATTTTTTATCCATAAAACATCTTGAACACCTTTGCATAAAGCAATTATTTCAGCTTCTCTTGATGAAAGTGCAATATACTTTTGCTTGTTACAGCACCACATAATAGGACAGTTTGAAAATATTATAAAGTAACCAGTAATTGATTTTCTATCTTGATCCTATTGATTTCCTTCTATTTCCTATCCCCCCAATCTGCATCTACATACAAATATACAAATACAAGTTTGCCCTTTTCAAATCATCCTTTTGTATATCAATTTTAAATTAAAGATGTTTTCAAGTACCTAAGAATTCTCTTTAGAGCACACCTGGCAACATCAGTAGGATGCTCCTGCAGTTGACTTAAGCAATTTACAAATAAAATATCTGGCCTTGTAATACAGTATAAAGTCCCTAATCCGGACGTCCATTATCCGGAATAATCTATAATCCGGACCTCAAAGCCACAAACTTACGCATGCGCGTAAAGCGTTTATACATCCGCGTTTAATGCGCACATCTACTACACATGCGTGTAAAGTGTTTACCCATGCGCACTTTTGATAGGAAGTAACAGAGAGGTTATTGAAAATGAAAAAATTTCGATTGACAAGTTAGTCGGTAGTTTCGACACAGCAATTACAGGATTTGAACAGTGGAACTTTGTAACTGAACAAGAAACTATGTCTGTTTATAAAATTAAAGACAAAGTATTATCAGAAAAAAAAAAAAAAAAAAAAAATGAAGCAACTTAAACAACTTATATTGAAAGAAATGTTTAATAAAGTAAAAAAATAAATATTAAGCTTTCTTTTTGTACATTTTGATTTCCTTTAGATCATAATTGCTCTTTATTTCATAAATTATGGTTTCATATTTTTAATTGTATAATTTCTGCATGCCATCTTACCAGATTTAAATTGATGATCTATAATCTGGAAAAACCCCTGATCCGGATTTGCCGAAGTCCCGACGAGTCCGGATTACGGACTTTGTACTGTATATGCTAAGTAAAGATTCAATTAATTCTTTATATGGGCCATGAAATGTATTTCCTTTCTGAAAATCAGCTGCTGTAGATTTTGGTTCAATGTGAGTTTGGGCAGTTTTACAATCAGACATTTTTAATTTATCAAGTAATTTTTCAATATATGGTTTCTGATCTAAATATGAGGCCAATCCCCAAAAAAAGGTCTCCTATTTTTTGGGGACGTAGAGAAAGTTTTAATACGGTTGTTGGCAACACTGTTGTGAGTGGTGCCTTCTCCGCTACCAGCGATTTGCTCAAATGCTCAGTCTTGGCTTGGCAGCTATTCGAAATGGAGCTCCCGATAAACGTTACCGCCAAGTGCGAAGTGCGCGCAGTTACTCGATTTTTGAACGCGAAAGGCGTTAAACCGGTCGAAATTCACCGCCTATTGACAGAAGTGTATGGACAGTTGTGCATGGATGTCAAAAACGTTCGCAAGTGGTGTAGAGAGTTTACAGTCGGTCGTACTGAAATTCATGACGAAGAAAGGAGCGGGAGGCCGTCAATTGCGAAAGTTGAGAAACTCGTGTCTAAAGATCGGAGTATCACTCTGGATGCTCTCTGCATATTAGTTCTTGAGGTTTCCAGAAGCACCATCCACAGGATTTTAACGGAAAAGTTGCAATATCGGAAGGTGTGTGCAAGATAGGTGCCGCGTATGCTGACAGAAGACCACAAACGGCAACGGGTTGATTCCTCCCATGAATTTCTTCGCCGCTATGAAGACGAAAAGGACAACTTCTTGGACTCGATTGTCACAGGTGACGAAACCTGGGCATTCTACTTTACACCTGAGACAAAACAACAGTCACGCGAGTGGCGGCATCCCTCTTCGCCCAAGCCACGGAAAAAAATTCAAGCAAACACAATCTGACGGTAAAGTCATGGCAACTGTGTTTGGGGACAGGAAGGGGGTACTGTTGGTCGACTTTTTGCCTGCTGGGACAACAGTCAACGATGACAGGTACTGTGAAACACTGAAGAAACTCAGAAGGGCAATTCAGAACCGGAGAAGAGGAATGTTGAGCAAGGGCGTAAGCATTCTCCACGACAACGTCCATCCTCACGTCGTCCGTCAATCTCCTGCAAAATTTTGGTAGGAACGTCATCACACAACGGACTTCGCACCCAGCGATTTTCACCTGTTCCCTAAGTTGAAGGATCATTTGTCTGGACGGCAGTTCTGCTCTGATGATGAGGTGAAAGATGAGGTTCAACGCTTCCTGAAGAGCACGGCGGCAAGCTGGTATGACATGGGCATTGTAAAACTGCCACAGCGTCTACAAAAATGCATCGACTGAAATGGCGATTATTTTGAAAAATAAAGTATTCTTCAATTTTTAAAGTGATGTAGCAATTATAGAAAATAAATGGTTCTTTGTATATCTATCTAAAAATATAGAGACCTTTATTTTGGGATTGCCCTCATATAAACAACTGGACTCTAAATTCAGTCTAATGTCTAAAAATTCTGAGACACTTTCCGATTTTGACAATTGAAATTCTTTAGATAACAATATTATAATATTTGTTTCTTTTACATCCGAACCTGCAAATTATAAGTCATCCACATAAAGAGCCATAATTACTTTCTTATAATTTAGATTTCTGATAAAAATACTTGGTTCAGAGTCCAACTGCTTAAAATCTGATTTATTAACAAAATTAAGAAATTTCTGAAACCATTATCGAGGAGACTGTTTAAGACCATATAAACTCTTTTTAAGTTTACATTTCTTACCACTCATATCATCATATCCTTTAGGCTGGTCCATGTAGATGATTTCATCTAACTTACCATTAAAGAAAGTTATCTTGACATCTAAAGTAAAAGTTCGTAAACCTTCATTATTAACGATTACCAGGATTAAACGTAAAGAACACATACTAATTACTGGAGAAAATGTGTCTGTATAGGCTATGCCTTCTTTTTGCATGAAGCCACAAGCAATAATCCTGGCTTTATAAGTTCCATCTCGTTTTTTACATAGAACCCATTTGCAGGAAATAGCTTTTTTATCAGGGGGAAATTTTGTAGATCCCAGACGTCGTTATCTTCCATAGATTTCATTTCCTCGTCCATAGTTCTTGTTCTTCTTTTCGTAAATTTACAATATCATTAAATGCCTTGTTGGGCAAACATCATTTGGTAAGTCTCAGGATTAGGATGCCTAACTGGTTGTGTCTTTTCTCTTAAAGATTTTCTTTGTTCCTCCTCATTTGCAGCATTTAATTCACCATTCGAAATTTTTAATTTCAAATTTGTTTTATTATCTATTTCATATTTTCTTCAACGAATTTCTGATTAAAAACTCAACAATTTAAAAGCCAGCAGTGGCAGTGTTTGAAATTGATTTATCTTAATTTTTAATGTCATCATTGTCTTTTTCACTCAAATCAGAACTATCGGATATGTATTTTTAATTTTCTACTTTCTTCTTTTCTTCATTAAATTCAACATTTCTGGAAACAATGATGTGTCTTGTTTCTGGAATCATTAAACGATATCCCATTGTGGAATAATCTACAAATATCATTCTGACAGATTTCTCATCTAGTTTCTTTCTTTGGGATGGTGGCACAAGAGTATAAGCATTACAGCCAAATACATGCATTTTTGTCAAATCAGGATTTTCACCGTACGTCAGAAAATAAAGAACACGACTGTCAATTGAACTATGTGGGAGTCGATTATTTATATAAGCAGCTATAAGTACTGCTTCACCCCAAAGGCATTTTGGTAAATTTGCCTCAAGTGTCATTGCTCTAGCTTTTTCCAGTACATTTCTATTTGCTCTTTCAGCAACAAGGTGGTAAAAAACGTGCATGTTAAAAAAGGTGTAAAGGGAGGTGCAGAATCTATTTTTACACCTGCTCTTTTAGCAACTTTATAAAGTTCTCCACTGACATATTCTTTGACATTGTCACAGCACAGTTTTGTGACAGTTGGATTCAATTTAAAGAATAGTTTAAGTTCATCAACAATGCCACTTTTTCTTTTGAGCAGTCTTATTTTCATTATTTGTGAGTAGTCATCAATTATAGTCATGAAATACTTCTCCCCAAAAAGTGTTTGAGGTTCTATTGGACCACATATATCAGTGTGTATAGTTATAAATGGTTTAGATTCTTTTATGTGAGGGCCCTTTCCTATAGGCAATGCATTTTGTTTGGCATGAACGCATACTTGACAAAATGTTTTTTTTTTTTTTTTTTTTTGCAGGAAGATTCATTAGTTTTAATTTTTGATCACATCGGTATCCTAGTTTTCTGTGCCATGAATCATCATTTTTTACAGCTAAAGCTGTAATTAGATTTGGTGAAAAATCACTAAAATATTATCCGCATTTGTACAAATATAAAAATCTAAAATGTTTGTTTTTGTTTTCAATGTAGACTATTTCATTTTTAAAAATTTCGCTCAAACCTGCTGCTTCAATATTTTTGCCAGAAATTAATTGTCTGTTTAATTTTGGAACATAAAGAACATTGTTTAACATTATTTCAACACCATTCTTAGTTTTGCTGCAAATGTCACCAATGCCCTTCCACTTCTAAAACCGTTAATTTAGACATGGATTTAACAGTTCCAGTCTTAGGCTTAATTGGGGTAAACCATTCCTCGTGAGAAAACATGTGAGAAGTTGTGCCGGAATCAATAATAAAGTGATCATGCACAAGATTTCCAGCCATAAAAGATACTGCAGGTAATGCATACTTATAACTACTTGAATTTGCCAGCTTTTTAGAATTATTAAAACATTCACTTTTGAAATGACCAGTTTTTCCACAGCTATGACAGACAGTTCTATTTTTCTGCAGAATTTAGCAGAATGTCCTTTTTTTAACAATAAGTACAAAGCAGTTTTTTTATGAGCACTAATAAAAACAGAGATGTCATAATTGGTTTAGAATACTTATTTTCATTTTTGTAATCGAACATAAGGGATTCAGAATCAATACGTCTGCTTGCAACAAAATCCCAAACTCAAATCATCACTTGGTTGATTTTCTAGTGATGCCACAACATTTTCATATTTCTTTGGCAATGACATTAACATGTAAATAATAACATCAAAGTCACTTACTTCAGATCCACAGATGCGTAGATTACTAACCAATTGCCATTTGGTGTCGAAGGGTTCAAGCAGTATTTATGAAAATAAGTTATTAACGTCATCAAATGGCACAAAGCCAAAACTTCTTTTTCACTTCTGCTAGAAAAAGCCATCATTCACGAAAAACCAAAACAAAATCAAAATAACGCAAACAATAAAATATGATACTAGCATAGAAGGTTCGATGAAAAAAAAAGATCAGCACATTCTAACTTTTGACGAACCATGATCTGCTGTTCAACATTTAAAACGTGGTGGTTCGACAAACAAACATTTATTACAGAGCAAAAGAAGAAATACACACAGAAAAGAAAAAGTTTACAGAGGTTATATATATAACTTTACAGAAAACAACCAATCAAAAATAACATAAAGAAAATATAAATAAACAAACAAAATAGGATTAAGTTTCAGAATGCATCGGACATAAGAGAAAGCTACAATTCTTTTTAACCAATAAGAATATGATTACAAATATCTCATCAGTTATAACACAAATTTTTTTTTGATAAATTTATAAAAATAAATCAAAAATGTGCAAATTATATTTTGATTAAGCCTAAATTTTGAATTCTGGAAGGATTCAAGTAAGTGTAATTAAAAAAGATATTAATAAATATATATTCAATTCAATTAACACTAAGCAGCTAAAACACTGAGAGCTAATTTTTTAAAAACTTGTGCAACTTTAACAAAACTTGGCAGTTTCGCATAATTTGAGTCTAGAATCGAAACATGGGAAAAAACTGGCATGCCATTTCAGAAAAAGTCCAATTTTGTGTCAAAATGCCTATGTTAGAAAAATCCTATATATAAATCTAATATATATGCTAATTCGCTCTTTTGAGACATCAAAAACGCAAGTTGAATTTCGTCAATCGGCCTAGTAGAACGGGAGATATAGAACTATCCCATTTTTTCCCCCCGCGCTGCACAAATAAATAATAAATTTTTAAAGTCCTCAACATAATGGTTGAATTCGACATTTTTCTTTATTGTAAGCATTCATGAACAATTTACTTTGTGTTTGATAATTTTAGAAGATTAAAAAGTTGCTATTTTATGATTTGTATTTCCATTGTTTTGACAAGACATGGCTATAGATTCTTTATGCAGAATTTTCAACCTTAGCAGAAGAACAGCTAATAAAAGACTATATTTTCTCATTATATATGATAAATTTGAATCACTCCTAAAAAAAATCAATGAAATTTACACTGTAAACTGGATAGTTAGTCTTCAAGGATGAGATCACCAGAATCTATTAAGAGTGCAAACTTTTTTTTTAAAAAAAAAAATTCAAATAACTCGAAATGTTTCAAAAACCCAAATATCAAAATATCTTGACTGATTTAATGACTGTTAAGAATTTAAAAAAACATCATCATTAGAGAGGAAAAAAGGAACCACACTATAGCACATTAAAGTGAAATTTGTATACTCTAAAACAAAATTGTTATAATACTGCTATATTTGCAACAGAGCAATTAAATTAAAAACATGCCAAACATTCACAATATTTTCAGGGCTTAAAATTTTATATGGCACTTATAAGCATATAAACAATCATTTCTGCAAGTTTTATCTCAGTTCATTTTCAAAGTTAGATCTCGATTCGAAGTTTTAATGGTAAAACATTTTATAATTTTTTCAAACTAATATTCCATATTTTTCACACAAAAATATATTTATTTCTTATAAATTAAAATAACAAAAATGGTCATTTAGCACTCTCAATTCTAAAAGGCTTATGATTTTCAGACATTCCTCTTCATAATGACTTCAGTATTAACATACGCTTTCAAATCCCAATTCTCAGACATTCAATGTAATGACCTGTTTAATTTTTATCATATATTTTGTTTAATTTAGTCAAAAGGCATTCTTATCACCTAATAATTTAGGCTAAAACAAAATTATTTTTTGTATTTCATATTCTCGAAAACTGAAAAATCTTTCGAAACTAATAAATCTTTTCCTAAGCATTTCAGGCCACTCTTTATTTGCATCTCAGCATGACAAATATGAGAAATTTACCAACCCATCTCTTTCTATGCAACCTTTTTTATTTCAACTTGCACAATTTAAGGACCAACTGCGATATAGCCACTGAAAAAGTTTCAATGATAATCAAAAAATGAATGTTGATCTTCCTATCATGCCCACTCATCTGGACCATACGAAAAGAAGTCCTTTTTATTATAACTGATGTGGAATCAAACCCCCCCTTTTTTTTAACACCTTCACTGCATGAACTCGGCAAGATAAAATTAAAGATGACAGCAAGGTTATGCCTCAATGGTTTTTATTCTGCTGATTAGTTTAGTCCAATAGTCTTAACATTTTGTGCATGGACAGTTATTGCTGGATCAACAAAATAAAATTTATGGTTCACAGTGAAGGGATTATAACATATTTTTCCAGTTCCTCTGTTTTGTATGCTTGTCAATGGTCTGAAAAATCATCAATGCCTCTTGTACATAGTCCACGATTTTTACCATGAGTGGTATTGCCTCTTTACGGAACTTAAGCTAGTCCTGTAACCACAAAACTTGTCAAAATACATGCATTTCTTTCCATTATAACTTTTTCACACATCATTCCTATATGTTTTCACTGCTATAGATGAATTTCGTTGATATAGTTTCATTTCAAAGCCCTTTTTGCATATTCAAATGGTAAATTGTCCTTTTCTTGGAAAATTATATTCCTTATGCATCAATGAATCAAAAATCGTCAATATATTTTTTCAAAACAGAAAATGCATTAACAAGCCAACTCGCTGTTCTTTTCATGAGTGACAGCAAATTGTTAATATTTTAATGAAAAAATAAATACAATAATACAAAGCCACTCTGATCTCTTCTTGTAACGAGCAAATTATAAGTTATCCTGGTTAGAACTACCATAATTTGTGACTCATGCTGGTATCATTTAAAACTGAGGCTGCAACAATATGGAAATAATAGAAAAACTTATGAATTCAAGAATTTTTAACAGGGTTGCCACTCAAACAGGAGAATGAAATTCCCTGACTTTTCCAGGTATGTTTCGAGAGAATTCCAGTCTATCCATATAATGTACGTTGGCTGTGCTAAGAGGTAAATTAATTATGGTATTACTTGTACTGTGCAGCAAATTCACTTAGTTATTCAATAAATCCCAGAGGACATTTATTCTTAATTATTCTTGGTACACTTTGTTTGATAATTTTGTTTACTTTTCCACTTAAAAAACTTAATAAAATTTAAGATATATACATTGGATAACAACTATACATTTTATTTAATTATTACTCATGATCATCCCCAGTTCAACACGAGGCTAATCCGGTTCTTATAAATTACAACGCAATGCTAAAAGTTAGGTTAGATTTTAGGTAAATTTAATTTGTGTGAGGTGTATTCTTAAAAGGCACCTTAACACTTGAAAACACAAATATAATTATAATAGGAGTTGTTTTCTCCACTGAAGATTGAGATTAGAATCTGCCCAATCTGGAATAAAATAAGGCTTTTTTTTGCAGACATTCTGCAGCTAAACGAAAGAAAGAAATCTATTTAATGATATTTTTTTACTAAACTGAGGTATTTTATATTTATTTCGCAGCATACATAAGGAAAAAATATGTGCATTAAATTTTGTGATATCATCATACTGCTGGAATTAATTTCAGGATCATGCCAGAGAAAATTTCCTCAAATTTAAAAATATTTACTAATGATAAATAAATTTAGAGGGAAGAAGCAACATTAAAATATATGAATAACATAAAAATAAAGATAATTACTTAAAAATTTAATTAGAATAATCAACGATATTTTAGCGAATATAGTTATATTACATGGTTATCCTAGATGATTGGTTATTATTTTTTTATTTTACTGCAAAATGACAAGGTATTTATTAAAAAGAAAAGAAAAAAAAAAAAAAAAGATTTTGCGGTAAAATCCTAGTATACGATATGGCCTTTGCATGATTTTGAAAATTGTCGCCAAGAACAAAATGACCCGTTTACTGCTCATCATCATGTCGCCAAATCCCGCTGTACCATACATGGAGATTATTCTAACCAATGAACGTCTATGTAAAAAGTGGAGGAAAAATTTGCCAAGGGATTTGGTGACGGAACCTGGCGGCTAGAATTTCCCTCTCCGCGATGTGTACAGTGAAATTGAGAAACACGTGTTAAGAAGAAACGTTCTTTGACAAAAAAGAAAACTATGAAAATTTGTTTTTAAATTATTGCGAAAAATCAAAAAAGAAACGTTTTATCAAAGAACGTTTTTTCTTGGATTTTTCGCAATAATTTTAAAAAATGATTTTCGTAGACTTCCCCCGCTCCCTCAAAATAACTAATCCATGAATTAATTTACTTGCGCCAAAAAATATTTTCTTTTCCTTTAGAGTTTAAAGAAATTTTAAACGATAATCATTTTATGAACTCTTGATAACGTGATTTTCGAACTTCCGTTACCGGTTTCGAGCTTTGGCGACAGATATATCGCGCATGCACAGCTGTTTCTCGCTATGATGGAACGGAGCCACGTCTGTTGCAGAGAGGTTTTCCTTCTTTACAATATATATTTTTGTATTCTAACCTTCATGGTATCGTATACTAGGATTAAACCCATTTTGTTTTATACGAGAACAGGTACTTTCTTTAGTTCATGCACTGCACATGCGATTCTCGAGGTTACTGGAAACCAAAAGTTGCGGGAAACTTGCTTTGCCTTTCTAAGAAGACAATCAAATTGGAGCTGCGAAAATTGGCTCTATGCCAGCTGCCCGAATGACACTCACGTGATATTCAATTCGCCAAAAAAGTGATCTCTTACGACGTCGGTGCAAAACACGCCTTTTTTGGCGGGATCGTTGTATGAAATTCCCTGACTTTTCCAGATTTTGACTAAAACGCTCAAATTCCCCGACTTTTCTCTGAAATTTTTGGTCAATTTCCGAATTCCCTGACATTTTCCGGTTTTCCAGGTAGCGTGGCAACCCTGTTTTAAATATCTTAAAAATTAATTTATATTTTTAAGGACTTTTCATGTTTCTACTGTTTATGTCACTAATAAAAACAATCAAGTGTTAAAACTTTAATATTCTAATGTTCTCATTCTTTTAAGTAATACATTTCCAACTTCTTGCAAATCATAGCACATACTGCTTTTTTGTTTGGTATATTTCCTTGGCATTGTGACGAATTTGAAAGGCAAGAGGTAACATAAATAAATTTATTTGGGTTCTAGGCTATATTCAATAGCAATAATAATAAATAAACTTATAAAATATTATTCTCACAGTAGAGACAGGGAAAATATATATATCAACAAGTCGACAGTGTAGATAAGGTTTCTGTTTAGAATTGATTCAAGATCACCACGATTCTGTTTGGAAATCAAGATGTTTTGAATAGTTCTTGCACAGTTCTGTTTAGAATTAGTCGACTCTCTTGGCTGGTGGTTGGCGGTCTGAGCTGGTTCTGAGAAGGAAGCTCTCCGGTAAAGTAGCGGTGAACGCGGCTACCTCGCTGTAAATCTCTTCACAGAGATACTAATATCGCTATACGCAAAGCGAAATAAAATTTGCTCGTGCTCGAGCTGGAAAACACGAGAGAAGGTTTCTCTCTCTACTTACTGCAACTCACTCTCACTTGCTTTCTTTCTCTCTAGAACTTTGTTCCATGTTTTTGTTTACTTGTTTTGGAAGTGTCAGAAATTTTTTCAGGTTCCTCGTTTGTCTGCGATTTTTCAGAGCACCTCGATTGGCGAGAGCACCTTAATTAAAAACTGGATATGACGAAGACAGGCCTGGGAAAAACTCCGTGAGAACCTTCCAGTTCCAACTGGGGACTCAAACCAGGTGGTCTGAGACAATGCACCTATAAACTGATGAAAGGGAAAGGAACAATGTCTCCCTTCGGACAACTATAAGAGGAACAAAAACTTGAGACTGTTTTTGCACTGCTGGCTGCTTCCCCTTTCCCGGAATTCATTAAGAAATACTCTGCCTGAGGGAACATTCGAGGTGGCTATTCTTTTTCTCAGAACTTCGTGGTGGTTGATAGAATATAGCTTAAGACATTACAGCATCAATAGTTGTAAATTTCACTTCTTTGCTCACAATAACTGCCTTTTCAAGCTTTTTTTTTTTTTTTTTTAATACAATAGATTTCATGATTTAACAAAAGATGTGCAAGCAACTGTTCTATTTCTTCAAGAAAAAAAGTATTTTTTACAAAGACTGTGTTCAAATAACTAACCACCTCGTAAAATAATAATAATAAATTAGCCACCAGCCAAGAGAGTATGCAGCCTTCAATCATGCTGCACAGAATAATAAAGGCATCCAGATATACCAGATTGTTCGATTTCACAGTAGCATACTTTATGGATAAATACCCACATTTTTTTTAGATTAAGTGTTTAAAAATAAAAAATACTTTTTCCTATAAACAATCCAAAACATTCATAGCAGGTATGATTACTAAGCAAAAACAGGAATCTAGTAACAAAAACAGAAAACTAAACTTTCTCCATATAATACAAATTTTACATTATTATTAAAATAAACTTACTTCTTCTGGGTGCATATCTTTTAGTTTTATGTCCTGAGAACGACTCACAGATGCTGACCTATGATATTCGACTAACTCATTCAGGGAATTAAATTTGACAACCCAAAGAAAAAATTTTCCTTGGGTGTCTCTTAAAACCTTGAAGTGTTGAACAGCATCTCCACATCTTGAAAGAAAAATAACACTCTGTAAGTTTATATGTGCAATACAAAAATGATTTGAAGATTGAAACCAGATACTTTTTAACAAAATGCTAACAGCAAAAGAAAAAAAAAAATTACATTTATGTTCAACAGTATATTATATATGAATAGAAAAACTGCACATTTTTCATCAGTTCTGAAAATGAATTAGTTATTAATATCTCTCCAAATTAAATAATAAAATAGCAAAGAAAAAGTATCAAATGTAAGATTATTAAGTAACATTTTTAATCATTATTTTAACTGCATAATTCTAATATTTCTAATTTTTAACTGTAAATAAATTATCATTATATGTTGCACATTTTTTGAATTGCCAAAATTAGAATACAGTAAAATTGAAACAATATGCTAAGCCTGAGACCAAGGGCTGCAGCATTATATAATTAAATACAGTACAAAGTCCGAAATCCGGATATCCATTATCCTGAATGATCTAAAATCAGGACCTCAAAAGCACCAACAACATTTTTCTCCTAGGCTTTGTGAATGCGCATTTGATTCTCCCCTCCACGCGTAATAAAACATCTAGATAGTCCCAATTCTTAATTTTACTTCGACACTAAATAAAATACCTTGTTATTGAAGAAACAAACATTTTAGCATAAATTTGTATGATCAGTAATTTGGCTCTATTGCTGAGTATCTGCTTTTTGGCACACATCTCAAACCGAAGCATTCCATATAGATACATCGTTGATCTGACGCCAAACTGGAGAAACATTATTTATTATACACCATGCTTCAAAAAGAATACAGTCAAAAGTCGTTAATTCGGACACCCATAATCCGGAATGATCAATAATCCGGTCCTCAAAGCTACAAACTTTCTGCGCATGCGTTGCTTTGACGCTGCGAATATGCGTGTGTGCGTGCGCAAAATACGTCTACGAATGCGCGTTTAAAGCATAACGGACGGTATAAGCTAAGCTAAAATTATCTAATTCAGTTAATGTTGCAGATTGCGTTGTTCCTTAATCTTCGAATTGGATTCGGTTTATTATTTTTTGCAGACTGTTGGGAGCAATTTTATAAAAGTAAGCTTGAACTTTCGATTAAGTCAAATAGAATTTCTGATATATATTTACTAATATGTAAAGGATCTACAAAGCGAAAGTATGTTTCGAAGTCCATTAAACAAAAAGTGGAATTGCTGCAAAAAATGGATAAAGGCATATCCTTTGTTTATCTAAACTTTAACGTTTGTTTATCTAAACTTTGTTTATCTTTAACGCAGCGGCACGCAATGAATTGGAAGTTGATCTGTCAGCACTATCCTTATCTTCAGAGCAGATGTTTTTATTTTATTTGGCTTATAATTCCTTACTAAATGTAATATTTCATCTCGATGTACTCCACCTTTGATATGATTTAAATCAAATTCCTCGTCATTATAATTCGCTTCCGATAGCGAAGAAAGTGACAGAGGTTATTGAAAAAGAAAAAATTTCGATTGACAAATTAGTCGGTACTCTCGACACAGCAATTATAGGACTTGAACAGCGGAACTTTGTAAGTAAACAAGAAATTATGTCTGTTTATAAAATTAAAGAGAATGTATTATCACATAAAAAACGAAGCAACTTAAACAACTTACACTGAAAGAAATGTTTAATAAAGTAAATAATAAATATTAAGCTTTTTTTTTGTAAATTTTGATACCCTTTAGATCATAATTCTTCTTTATTTCATAAATTACGGTTTCATATTTTTAATTTTATAATTTCTGCATGCCATCTTACCAGATTTAAACTGATGATTTATAATCCGTAAAAATCGATAATCCGGAATCGCCGAAGTCCCGACGAGTCCGGATTAACGACTTTTGACTGTATACGTATTCCAAAGTGTTATTTTGTCAAAACTATCGATCACTGCGTTTCGGCTCAGCTATTGGCGAAAGGAAGTCTAGTTTATATTAATAGCCAGTAGATGTGAGTTGTCTTATGTTTTGCATGGTAACCATCACATGTTTAAAATGGCTACTCCGCAGCAGAAATCATTTTGTGTTCTTCAGTTTGCGAAGTGCAATTCCGTGATAACAGTACAAAGAAGTTTCAAGTTGATGTACCAAAGTGATCCTCCGAATGGGTGGAACATTCACAGATGGTATCGACAGTTTGTAAATACAGGATGTGTATGCAAAGGAAAGAGTCCTGGCCGCCCTCATGTTCCCAACGACTGCTTTCCAAAGTAGTCCTTCAACTTGTCATATCAGTCAGGAGTTACAACTGCCTACAAAAATAATTTCGCGTGTTTTGAGACGTCAGCTGATCATGAAGCCGTACAAGTTACATTTGTTACAGGCTCTGCATCTTGATGACAAAGGCAAATGTGTGGCATTTTGTAACAAGATTATTGATGGTATTGACAATGATCACACTTTCGCACAATGCATTGTGCTCAGTGATGAAGCAACTTTTCATGTTAGTGGTCATGTAAACAAATACAATGCTTGAATTTGGGGCCTACAGAATGCACATGCAGCCATTGAACATGTATGAGATTCGCCCAAAATCAATATGTATTGTGCGATATCCCGATCATCTGTTTATGGCCCATTTTTCTTTGATGTTAACGGTCAGCAGTATCTCGCTATGTTACAAAACTGGTTGTTTCCAAGGCTGCAGGAAGACAACTTCATTTTTCAACACAACGGGGTACCTCCTCAATGGTGTATCTTAAGTGCGTGATTAAACGATTGAAACTCTACCAAACCATTGGATTGATCGTCAAGGAGCTGGTGACTTAGCACATCTCAGCTGGCGTCCACGATCACAGGATCACCCTGTGATTTCTTTCTGTGGGGTTTCATTAAAGACAACGTTTATGTACCATCACTCCCACAGAAACTGGAAGAGGTGAAGAACCAGATTCGTACTGTCATAACATCAGTGACGACGGACGTGCTTGACCGAGTTTTTGAGGAATTTGAGTATCGATGTGATATTGTTCGTGTCGCTGATGGAGGACATACTGAACATCTGTAATCCGAACTTGAGAAATTTGTACATATGTATGTAACGTTTCATATGTCATACAGTTTAATAAATACATGCATTCGAAATACATATATTCTTTTTGAAACACGCTGTACTTTCCTTTCATCACCGCATGCTTATGACAACTTGAGTAATGACTCATGTAGCGATGCCTAAACAATTTATGTTCGGAATTGAAAAATAAAGAGGTATGATAGCTTTTTATGTTGACATTAAGCTTCGCGATGATTACAAATTTATGTTAAATGCGCTAAAAAATGTAGACGAGGAACAATTTAACAAAACTTTCTTTCCATATGCTAAAAATAGATTTTGTTGACCATACCCATAGACCCAAAGATTACATTTAGGGCTATTTGAATTAAGAATAACCGATTTGTTATTTATATAAACCCAGAACCAGCACCAGGGCACGTATGGCCGCACGGGGGTCGCAGAATTTAGGAGCCACAGAGACTGCATCAAGATATCTAGCGTCGGCCCTCAATAAGGTTTAAGTATATGTGGGAACTTATTTATTCAGAACTCTGATAAGCCTTAAGCATGAGCAAGAAATGGACATAAGTATAATAAATAGCTAAACTAATAAAGTTTAGGCTTACTTGTCTCAGTGCACCAAAGAAGCAAGATAAAATTTAATTTGTTAGTCACCAAGATCATGATGCACAGCCTAATGTGTATAGTGAAGGATAGCTAAATTTGATGATGATAGCCACTAATTTTAAAGGATTTGGATATCGTAAAACAAAGATGAAATTTTCCAATTAACGGATTTTGTAAAGAAATGTGTAGAAGCAGTAATAAATGAAAATGATATAAAAGAAGTTTTTCATTGTGATAACAATGCTTCTCAATCATTAATCAATTAATGAATGGCAAAATCTGTAGTATGGTTCTACATCCAGAAAATACCGATAACGAAGAAAGTGATAGAGAAGTTACTGAGAACAAGAAAATTTCGATTGACAAGTTAGTCGGAAATCTCAAAACAGCAGTTACACGACTTCAACAATGTAACTAAACAAGAGATTATGTCTGTCTACAGAATTAAAGAGAAAGTATTAGCACAAAAAACGAAACAACTTACATTGAAAGAAACGTTTAATAAGGTAAACAAATAAATATTAAGCTTTTTTTTGAAAATTTTGATACTCTTTATATCATAAATGCTTCATTATTTCATATTTTTAATTTTACAATTTCTACATGCCATCTTACTAGATTTAAACTGATGATTTAATATCCGGAAAAAACCCAAATCCGGAAGAACCGAAGTCCCGTCGAGTCCGGATTTCGGACTTTGTACGTACTGTATTAAGACCTAGCCAGTTAAATTTTAACATGACAGCACCCCCCCCCAAAAAAATTGTCCAAAATGCAAGTCAAAACTGCTCGCTGATGGGGGAAAACAATTAACCAGCAATAATTTTAGTTATACGTTTTAGCCTAGCATTTACTAAAACCTTACAATTCTTTTTAAAAAAATATAATACATAGCATTGGCATACACACACAAGGGGGCGAAGAGAGAGGAAAGATGGAGGGGGGAAAACCTGTGTAACATAAATAAGCAAAATGTTTTAAGATACATTCAATAAAATACTGTACAGCAAAATAGGGTTAATACTCCATACTATTACATACATATAACAACATTATCTACCTTCGCAATGAATTATATTGATCTATGTATGCCAATATAATATACGAAAATTGTAAACTACAGTTTATTGTTATTAGAAGAGTTTTAATGAAAAACTCCATTCTAAATGCCAGTGTAACTGAACATTTACAAAAATAATGACCAATATCTGTCCTGGCTTTTAGTTTTTGACATTTACATTGTACAATCACTTTAAAGAAACAAATAACATTGTGCAAATTTACTATGTCCTGTAATAACCTCAGGCAAATAAAAAGACAACAAAGCCTCATAACACATGCAAGTTTCAAGATCTTGATTATAACCATAACTTGTGTTAACACATTACACACTTTCCTTCCTCCACCTCCATTAGTCTATTTTTCTTTGAATTCTTTCCTAACCAGACTTTTGAAAAGAAAATGGTAATAACAATATTGTGCAAAGAATTCAAAAAGTTTACAAATGAGTCAATCTTAAGTCATTACCATGAATCCAGAATAATTTTCTGTGACTTTTTTCCTACATTGATGCAAAAAATAGTTTAACCTCAAAAATACTATAAATTCTGTTTGTACAAGATGCTAAATATTGCAAGCAAAACACTTTTACAGTCACTAAAATCTTAAACAGTGTCATTATCTTGAAAAATTCTTAAATTAGTGATTATTCAGTTGAAATCTTCCTTTATCGCAGATAATTCAGCTTGAAAGAGCGAGGAAGTACTTTTTGGTCTAAATAATATTTTATCTATAATACTGGATAATACTACTACATCTTGAAATTTGAAAATTTCATATCCCTGATCATTTGGATCAGCAAGGGCCGTATGAAAGTTAATTTTTACTAGATGTTGAAATCCCTTTATGATTCTGGATTGTTCAGCACAGCTACTCATTTTTATATCTTTTACTTTAATATTTTCATTTTTAAGAAAAGAATAGATTTCCCCCCCCCTCCATTTTGACTTTAAAATTAATAGGCAAAACTCCAGAAAGAAATTGTTTAGTGTTTATTGGTGCAGTATTATATTGCTGAGTTTTTTCTTTTCTTCCGACAGCAGTTGCTACGTTATTTTCTTCCTTCACATTCGTACGGAGTTCGTAGATTTGGAGTGAATAATGACGACACCACTTCATGAAGTATCGAAACACACTTTATTAGCCAGTATTGTCAGGACAGCTCCAAAACATGTTTTAGAGTCGTCGATGAACTACTATAAACATGCTGACACGATCAGCGACACAGCCTTCACGTTATCAGGCTATCATGGTGGAGACAGCTTCACTGCAAAGCACCAGAATTCAGCTCCCGACTCTGCTTGGTCGTTCTCGGAACTCCACGTTCTCTCGAGACTCTCCACACTACAACTCGTGATGCACTCAACGACACACGAGCACAGCTCCCGAGTCTTCGGTTCAGTCGTTCCCGGAGCTAACACACTCTCTCAACGATGCACTAATCGTGATACACTAAGAGACTCTTCGATGCACTCGACGACCCACTCACAGGATTCGTACACATTTCTGCACAAGGAAATTAAGTACTTTTAAGGACCATTAATGAAAAAAATTAAGGACCTATGAGCAAATGGGAACTGAATAATTTCAATTAAAAATATTACATCTATGTCTGAACCTGAGTAGGGTGCATTATTATTAAACATAACTTAATTAGCATAGTTATTAATATGGTTGAGAATAAAATTAATTTTATAAAATTTATCAAGTAGCATTAAATATTTTACACTCATAATAACTGGACATATTTGAAAGAAGATAAGTGACATTTTAGTTACGTTTTACTAACAGTTAGCTTTTTTTTTTTTTTTTAAATGACTCGTTTTGTCACATACTTGCTCAGTCTAGAGGTTCAGTAAATAGTAAGTAGATTTTATGTCGCAACATAGGTTAAAATGAGCAATAAAATCATAATCAGCATGATTCATAACAAAAGACTGGCCGTTGTCACCACTCCTGCTTGCCTATAGAGAGAGAGAGAGAACTGCTGATCAGAACAAACCTGGTATTGAAAGTTAGCTGACCTCTGTCTGATGCTGTTAGTGTCGTAGCTTCATGTAGAGTTCCAGTGGTTGTAATTCAGTTAATATACTTTAAGGTTCTATTAAGCACTAAAGCATTAGCGGTGATAAGTTGTTTTGTATTAAGTCTCACTAGATGCAAAGAATAAGTTTCACATGAATTTTTATATTTTTGTGTTTTACCTTGTGACTATAGTAAAGATTTAACACGTTGAGCGAGGTGCCGAATTTGCTGTCCTTTCCATTCAGCCGGCGGCAATATTGCGATCAAGTGGTGCAATATTGCCGACTTAAATTATTCATAAATTATGCAAAAAGGAAGGAGATGCACATAAAGTCCGAATGTTATGATGACAATTCAAAACTATCTGGATTCAAGTTAGCCAAAAATGTTACCAAAATAGTTGTTTCGTATTGTAATATGTGTAAAGCTAAGCCATATTTTTATTTAGAATGTTTAAATAAATTTCATTAAAACTACATTTGATCACATTTCATAGAGACTATACTTATTTTTTAACTTTAATACTATTGGTCCCATGGACCGACGCCAACCAAACGAAAATTCCAGTGCCGGTTCCCAGGGACTGAGGCCGTGCTCAGCGTGTTAACGAAAATTATCTCTCTGTATGAAGCAATAATTTGCTTTCATAGAGAGAGATAATTTTTAAGAGAATGCATTTAGTTATAATTAAATTAGGTATTAAATAACCTCAGTCATTATGGATTTACATGGCCACTATTAAATTTATTTTCAATAATATTTGTTAAAAAACCCTATTAATATCACAATCTCATAAAATATCACAGTTTAAAATACATGCAATTTATGACATTGATTTTTAAACAATATTAGGATAATTACACATTAAAAGCTACAAAACATAAAACTCAGCAAAATAATTATGCGTCTTTTTAATTTGAAGGCCTGCCCAGACATTTTTGGCTAATTTATATAGATTTCCTTCTTTTTAAGCAAGTTTTCTAACAATTAGAAATTTGTCTCAATATGCAAAACAATGTTCTCATTAGTTTCTGTGTGTTTTATCTCCTAACTACCAACCTCTCCACAATGTACTTACCTATGAGGGTTTACTTGATCTGGTAAAAGTTAAATAGTCCACACCCCCAGCAGACGTGAAACAAATTATCACTATATCTGAAAGTCACTATAAGTCAGATAATAAATTTAAATAAGCTTCTCATTCAAAAAGAACTTGGAACATATAGGCCTGTTCTTATGCTAACAAAATCAATTACAGTTTGTGGTGATGTAATTAAACAAGAAGAGTCAAATTCAAACTAAAAATATGGACTAGTGGTCAAAAACTATACAATTTAATTTCAATTTAATCTGGTTCAATAACTCTATTGTCATAAAAAACTCAAATGTCAGCAGCAGTAATGGAAAGACTAATAATTACAAATTATCAGAGCTGACAGAACTAATGCAGGGAACAAGTGCAGGTCAGAAACACACTCGTCTTGCACTCCAAAAATCTAAGTTTAAAACCTGTCTAAGTGATTTGCATTCTGGTGAGGAAATAGAAATGGGAAATTATAGTAAAGGCTGAAAATGTAAATAACTGGGTAATTTACACAATAATTTGCATTCTGGTGAGGAAATAGAAATGGGAAATTATAGTAAAGGCTGAAAATGTAAATAACTGGGTAATTTACACAATAATAACTGTACATATCTTTGAAGAATAATTTTCTTTCTCTTTACATATTTAGTTTCTTTTTTCAACACGTTTCCTTTTCACTTTAAATTTTTGGAATTTAATTAAAGACTTCTGGTATTCTAAACGACTAAATGCATTTAGAATGTATGGAAAAAGCTGCTAATTTTATTTCTTTAGTAATAGAAACATTCAGAAGAAATATGAAATACATATGGTAAAGTCTGGTCACAGAGCTTGTGTGGCATAATTTTTAGAATTTAGGGACACACTGAGCAAGAAAATCTAGAAATGGCAAAACTTTTAGTATTTAGAGCAGGCATTGGAAGCAGAATTTAGAAAGGTAACCAAGCAGCAGAATTTAGGAACTACAGAGACTGCGTCAGGTGGCAAAATGCCTAGCGCCAGCTCTGTGTATGATGCATTAAGACATATTAGATGAATCTTTTGAATTGTCAGTTTTCAATTTCCCTATTAACATGTTCCCTGTTGCGAGGAGCGTATGCGCCCTATGCTAAACTTTCCGTTTAAGTCATTTGGTATTATCATTGTAAAATGAAGAATTCTTTAAAAATTCATTATGCAGTCAATTATGGGCATCTTAATACTACTGCTTAATACATTTAATAGTGACGTGATGGGCAATTTTTCCCCTCCGTAACTTGTTTCAACTGCATTCCTCGTATTTCGATCATTTTCGCATGTCGTTGATACACTACTTACTGCTTCACTGAAGCTGGGATTGATTTATAATTCAGTGTGTTAGACGAAGGAAGTACGGTACATATGTTCTCCAAATCCTGATGTTCTTCAAAATAAAAGAAACTGCATGTTACTACCATGGAGATATTTTTCATTTTATCACATTTTTCTGGAATCTTTTAGAATCGTGGGTCTATAAATTTGCCTTGAAATCTTTTTCTAAACTTTCCAAGCTCCAAAGTTTAAAATCCTAAAGAAAAATTACCAGTTATGTAACAGCAAAAATCCAGAAATATTTTTAGAAAAAAATCGGAGGAAAAAAGTGTGAAATTAATTTTTTAGAGAAAACTGATGCATATTCTGAGAATTCTGAGAAATGGGAAAAATTCTTACCATGAAAAAATTAAAAAGACATTTTTAATTAATTACATAGCTATTTTGCTTTTGCTAAAAACTGTTTCGTAAACTTTTCTTTATAGCCTTATTCCTAGCTTATTTCTCAGATTCAAAAAAATTATATAATATGTGGCCAAAATGGAACTTTATAATACGATTCCAAAAAACTTAAGGACTTTTAAGTACTCGAATCCTGATTCAGCACTCGCTAGCATATCGTCAACTCGATAGTCTCCGCACGGACTAACTAGATAAGACACACTAACTTGCACTCTAGACGAGGCACACACTCAATACTATTACTGACTGCAGACCAGCAGGGTTTATATAGCTTTTGGCTTGTGTTTAAGAACATTCTGGGCTAAACCGCTAAGAATTCGTTCCAGAAGGTTCTCCATCAGTCCATAGGCATATTGCCAGTTTTGTCACCAAAAATGGGCGATTTCTTGTCAAATGTGGCAACCCTGCCTTCCATTGCCATTTTATGGCATCCCTAAAACTGCTTTGTGGGGAAGCCATCTCACCGCACCTTGACATTTTGTAACAATATGTTTTGATCATAGATAATAAAGCCAATTTTTGTACCCATATTAGCTTGTTAATTACTCTAATGGTTCAAGTATACCTGGGCTGTGAAGTAAGCAGATTTTGGGGTTAAAAGAGTCGGAGATGGAGTCTCTAAAAACAGGTCGACTGCGACTCCAGTTTTTGTTTGAATTTGAAATGAAATTAAAGTGAATTCAAAAAACAAATAAATAAATAACATAAAAATAATGACAAACTGAGTTATTTTTATTTATGGACTATATACACTAATAAATAGTTACTTTCTATTTTTTGACATATTAATAAATATAAGGGAGGTGGACGGATGGGATATTTACCATTAATGATTAAACTGATTCATTTAGTTATAAATCTTATTGGTAAATTTAGGTCAGCAACAATAGCAATATAGAATTACAAGACAAAACACAGACTGGTTTTACAAACTTTGATAAAATGTCTTTAAACAGATCATAGAGCATTGATTGCAAAATATGAATTAATACAATTCTGCTTTGTAGAAATGTGTTAAGAACATCGAATGATGGCAAAATGAATTGTAAAAAAAAAAGCAAAAAGCTTTGTTAAGGTTCGAAGAAAAAAACATAAATATTTGTTCTTCACAACATAAACTTACGGTAATTGGAAAATGTTTCGTGTGTTGAGCAATTTTTTTATTTTGAGAGAAAAAAACAAAAATTTGAGAGAGAAAATAAATTATCAGCTTTACGCTTATATTTTGCAGTATTATTTTGAGCACTGCCAGTTGAATTGCAATGCAGAAATTACTTTTTCTCAAACCTATTTTTAGCAATGGAAGTAGTAACTACATCTCCATTTACTTTAGGTATTTTATAGCTTTCAATAGTGCCTTTTATCTTAAATCTTGAAGCATTTACTTCTTCTTTAAAAAATGCAAGAAGTGGGTTTCATTGATCGTGGCTTCTAGATAAGCATTTCTTTAAAGGCAGCCAGCGTGTGCACACGTTTCAAAATTGTTCTCATTTCAGTATTATGCAGCTGTTGGAATTGTTTCAATTTTTCCTTCTTTCTAGAACTCCTTTCAAGATAATAATAAATATCAACAATGTGTTCATTCACATTTACTGGTAAAGAAGCTGCCCCTTTTTCAACTACTAAATTTAAGAGGTGACAGGTGCACCTCATAATCTGCAAATCTGAATTTTCCTTCTTAAGATGCCTGCAACACCAGTCTTCAAGCCTACCATTACTGGTGCATTATCGGAACCAAGTGCTAAGCAATTATCCAGAGGGACTGCATTTTCTTTTAAAGTTTTAATAATTAGCTGTGCTATATTAAAGCCTGTCGAATGCCCTTCTAAAATGGGGACAGAAAGTAAACTGCACTCAATTTCTGAAGACTCTGGATTAAAAAAGGAAACAACAATTGGATACAATTTCGAATCGGTATTATTGCTTCTACCGTAGAGAGGCAAAATGGAGCTGTTTTAATGCAATCAATAACTGAAGATTTATTTTTCAAACCCATTTCTTTAACAATTGCACCTGTTTTGGTCCTTGCACTTAAGTATTTCTTAGCAATTTCACTAGCGGGAAACATTTTTCTAAATAAAGCTGCAGCATTGATCCGATGCATTCAGTGGCAGGTTGTGCTGCAGTAAAAAGGCAGAGAACAGACATTCTGCATTAATAACTTTTTGGTGCTTTGTTTCCGATGAAAAATTTAATTTTCCTTTTTTTTTTTTTTTTCAAAACAACTCATGCTGTCCTTGTGTTTTTGTGTACACACATGTTTGAGAACATCCACCCTTCCAAAATACAAAATTTAAAAATCGCAACGACAGACGGTACACATCACAAATTTATTACATTTCCTTGAGGAAATAATAGAAGGAAAGTCAACTGTGTACGATTTTTGATACGTATACAAGTATTTCACCTTTCTCGCAGACATAACAAAAGATGATAATTTCTAGAACTATTTAACGAAGGCACGTGTACTCACAGAACTCAGAACAGGATGAACGAAGTAACTAAAGAACGGTGGAGTCTCAAATGCGGTCAGAAAGGGGAATTTGACGTTAATTACGAAGGGGAAAATAAACAGGTGCATTAGGAATCATAAGGGGAGATACATTGTAAAAGAAAAGTGTTTTTAGCTCTCATTCAGCATCAGTATATCAAGAATAAAAACTTGAATGGAGCTATAGAGTTCTCCTCTATTCTTCACTGTAAGTCTGTAATGTGTACAAGATTGTGCATGGTACTAAAATGGAGACAAATTATATAGGATGCGAAAAGTTTTGAAATGCTCTCTTATGTATTTATTATACAGTTTAATAATATTAATATGCACTTTGGGGATTATAAATAACATACATCTCCTTATAACTGTAAATTAAATTATAATTATCAAATGAATTTAATGATTATATTTATTTGTTTATTAACATTTCATTATTAGATTATTTTTGTCTAGGAACTTCCTTTTCCAATCCCCTGAGCATTACATACATGTAAGTCATGAGGCTGAAAAGCACTGCTATAAACAAATAATCCAATCCAATTCCAGTTGAACAGCACTAATTAGCACCAACAGTTTACGGAAAGTATCTTAGTTTTGATTCTGTGTGCTTATTTAATTGAATATGGCAAAGCATACAAGGGTTCGCTAAGCATGATTTCATGAAGAATTTTCTAAGGAAAATGGGCTCATATTTATATACCTCATGAAAATCCTTACACATAGTGGCAGGCTGTAAGAAGGCTCGTTCAATCCATTTGTTAACTTTGCATCTAATTTTCAAGTGCCCCCCCTTTTTTTACTAGTTTATTCATTCATAGGAAAATACATGCAACTAACTGAACTTTGCACTTTACTCTGAATAATCGTTAAACCTGATGAACAGTATATTTCTGTGACAAGGATAGCTTTCTGACTGCACAATCTATTTAACGTTTATTAGCTTGTGACGAATAAGTGTATTCGCTATTTTATTTAATTTCTGCAATATTTTGTAATTTTTATATTTTTGTAAATTTAAATTATATTTTTTAGATATTTTCTCATTATTCACAAATATTTATATTTTCTATTTTTCTAAGAAGTAAAACATTTAATTAGATTCTAAGGTATTTCTTCCACATTCCTAGTGTGCCTTCGTGGTGTAGTGGTTTTCCATACTAGGATGGCATTCCAGAGGTCCATGGTTCGATTCCCAGCGAAGGCAATTGCTCATTTTTTCATCTTGCCTGCTTCCAAAAAATGCCTAATGTCTCTACAGTGGTGCCTGAACTAAAAAGGATGGTGGATGAGGATTCTCTCACCCAGGATCTGGCGATTGGGACCCTAAAAACCCCAGCTGCCCTTTAAAAAGGGGAGTACAGTATATAAGGCATTTCTCTCACATTCCTAGCGTGCCTTTGTGGTATAGTGATTCCGCACGCTGGGCTGGTATTCCAGAGGTTCATGGTTTGATTCCCGGCGAAGCCGTTGCTATTTTATCTCTCTTGCCTGCTTCCAAATAAGCCCTAGAGTCTCTAATCCTAATGTCTGATACTTTGTTTTCATAAGATAAAATACGAAACCTTTGTTAAAATTTTCATAGCTCACTTTAGTTCAGTGATCGTATTTTAATGTGCCTTTTTTTTTTTTTTTTTTTTTTTTTTTTTGCAAGTTCATTCATTCGATTTGAAACTAGGAATGAATTAAACAAATCTTTCCATTCCATCATTCCAAATTGCACTCGATTAAACTTTATAAACGACATGTAAATATAATTGAACGTATATGTGTTGATGTGTATGTGTGTGTGGGGGGGGTCACCAGCAGCTGCGCGGTAAAGTCGTTGAACACTGGTAGGTCAACCCGGAGTTCGAATCCCAATGAACGTAATGACTGTAATTGCATTTCCGTGGTTTTCCCCATGTGTAACATGCACACGAGTCAGTTTTGCTTAGAAAGTTCCCTACCAGGCATCCTTACCCTCAGGCAAATAGCCACCAAATGCTTTGTTATAATCAAACAAACCAGACCAAACAATAGATATATAAATATGTAGCTTAAAAACGGCTATATTTTATGTATACTTATTACATATATAATTATGTATACTTATTATACACTGGTGTGCAAAAATTAAGGACGAAGTCGAAAAACTAGCATATCAGCTGAACGAAGAGGCAGAGCGGACAGAAAGACCAGGAGATTAAGTAAGGTGATGTATGGTAGCACATGCGCAGATATGCAGGTAGACATAATGGGGGAGTGTCTGAGTAGTATAAAGCATGTTGTCGGTGTACGATCAGTATTTCTGGCAAAGAGATTGCACGCCGTATAGCAGTTAAAATCACACCGAGTTGCTGCCCCAGCGAGAAATGGCGAATAATCAATCTGTTAGACGACATCCGGATGCTTTTACCTGAGGTCAAATCATTGGGAAGTTGGAGGAAGGCCGCAGTGTGACAAGTGTGGCTGCAGAGTTCGGAATTGCTCACAGCATAATTTCACGACTTTGGAGACAATTTCAAACTACAGGAACAGCTATCCGGGGGTTTAGTAGTGGTCGTCCACGAGGAACCACACCCGCAGATGACCAGTATATTGCCTTACAGGGCAGAAGAAACAGGCGGCAGACAGCGGGAGAAATCGCTAGACACACGACACAGGCGACTGGACGACCGATATCGCGTTTTACCGTGGCCAGAAGACTGCACGGTGGTGGTCTGTTTGCACGACGCAATGTACGGTGTGTACCTCTAACGCCTGCCCATCGGAGAAGGCGTTCTCTGAGATGCCGGGAACACCGGAATTGGAGAGACAATAAATGGGGACGAGTACTCTTTACAGATGAGAGCAGATTCAGTCTGAGTAGCGATTCTCATCGCATACTCATCTGGAAAGAGCAGGGAATCCGCAATCATTGAAAGGGACAGGTATGGACGTGGCAGTGTTCTCGTTTGGGGAGGCATCATGCTTGATAGTTGTACAGACCTTCACATCTTCGACGCAGGTTCAGTCAACGGGCCCCGTTATTGTAATGAGATTCTTCTTCCATATGTGCGTCTTTTTAAGAGGCGCTATGGGTCCGCAGTTCCTTTTCATGGACAACAATGCACCCATGACATCGCACAGTAGCTGCCGAACAGCTCTTAGAGAATGAGGATATTGAACGTATGAATTGGCCGGCACGAACTCCAGATCTCAAACCCATCAAGCATGTATGGGATTTTCTAGGCAGACGCTTGGCAGCTGGTACCTTACCACCAGTAACGATTCCAGAGCTTCGACTGGCGCTGCAAGACGAATGGGCAGCAATGCCTCAACAACTCATTGACACCCTCTTTCTCAGCATGGGCAGACGCTGTGAAACCTGCCCAGCAGTCAGGGGAGATCATATCCCCTATTAAAAACCGGATGTTTCTTGCTGGACACCCATCACAGGGATGTTTCGGCCTTCAGTCGCATTGCGCTCCATGCTACTTTTTCAATAAAGCTTCTTTTTATCCCTCTGATTTCTCTTTTAGTAAGTGTTGCTTACATTTCTCGTGTCCTTACGTATTGGGGATCTTACGGTATTAAATGAGTTGATTTGGAAAGCTTTTGTACAAAGTTATATTGAAAAAACCGTCTCGTCCTTAATTTTTGCACACCAGTGTATATATAACTATTAAAAGAAACGAAAAGTTGGATATTAATTGATTGTATATAATTTATGATTACACATAATTTAATCTCTACAAAGGGCTTAACAATTTTTTCTCACTTAAAATAGTAAACCAAAAGGAGAACAAGTAAAATTAAACTTCAGATATGTATACAATACTGAATATAATACAAAAAATATATAAATAAGTTATACATGTACGAAACCTAACTAACCATTTATATTGATATTGCATAAATATACACTGAAGTGACAAAAGTCATGAGATACCTCCTAATATTTTGTCGGTCCTCCTTTTGCCCGGCGAAGTGCAGCAACTTGACGTGGCATGGACTCAACAAGTCGTTGGAAGTCCTCTGCAGGAATATTGAGCCATGCTGCCTCTATAGACGTCTATAATTGTGAAAGTGTTGATGGTGCAGGGTTTTGGGCACGAATTGACCTCTTGATGATGTCCCATAAATGTTTGATGGGATTCATGTCAGGCGTTCTAGATGGCCAGATCATTCGCTGGAATTGTCCAGAATGTTCCTCTAACCAATCGCGAACAATTGTGGCCCGGTGACAGGGCGCATTGTCATCCATAAAAATCCTATCGTTGTTTGAGTATGTAAGTTCATGAATGGCTGTAAGTATCTCCAAGTAGCTGAAGGTATCCATTTCCAGTCAATGATCGGTTCAGTTGCACTAGAGGACCGAGTCCATGCCATGTAAAAACAGCCCAGACCATTATGGAACCACCACCAGCACGAACAGTGCCTTGTTGACAACTGAGGCCCATGGCTTCGTGGGGTCTGCGTCACACTCAAACCCTACCATCAGCTCTTACCAACTGAAATCGTGACTCATCTGACCAAGCCACGGTTTTCCATTCATTTAGGGACCAACCGATATGCTCACGAGCCCACGAGAGTCGCTGCAGGCGATGTGGTGCTGTCAGTAAAGGCACTCGAGTCTATCTTCTGCTGGAATAGCCCAAGGAAGACAAATTTCACCGCACTGTCCTATCAGACACATCCCTTGTACGTCCCACATTGATTTCTGTGGTTATTTGAAGCAGTGTTGCTTGTCTGTGAACATTGACAACTCTACGCAGACGTCGCTGGTCTCGGTCATTAAGTGCAGGCGGTTGGCCAATGTGCTGTCCATGGTGGGATGTTATGCCTGAAATTAGATACTCTCGGCACACTCTTGACACTGTGGATATCGGAATGTTAAATTCCCTAACGATATCCAAAATGGAATGACCCATGCGTTTAGCTCCAACTACCATTCCGCGTTCAAAGTCTGTTAATTCTCGTTGTGCGGCCATAATCACGTCAAAGCCTCTTCGCATGAATAACTTGAACACAAATGAAAGCCCTGCCAAAGCACTTCACATTTATACATTTTCTACGCGATACTACTGCCATCTGTATATTTGCATATTGCTATCCCATGACTTTTGTCACTTCAGTGTACATATCATAATGAACATTGTATATTATTAAAGATAATTTTCTTTGATATTTTATACCTTGTTCTATATTTTGTTCCATTTATATATATACCTATACATAGATATATATAATTTAAGGATTCTATACTAACTACTACATAGAAAACCAAAAAGTCCATCAATAATTTATTTTTCAGTATTATTAACTTCATTCTGAAGAATTTTCTGCAGTCTATAGTTTGCATTATTTTAATCATAAATCTCAAGTAGAAACAATTTAATGTTTATATGTCGTTAGAAAATTAACCAAAAAGCAGCGACCACAATGTAACTGAAAAACAGTCCTTAGGTGTGATAAAGTTGAAAGCCATTTGGGTTAAGACTATTTTCTCAGATACTCAGCTACTTCGCATACATGTAACATAGCATTCGAAATGAAAATCTCAATATTTACTACGAATTCATAGATGTAACAATATCTGTCTTTCTATTTCTATGGCTTTAGAAAAAAGGTGTTATTTGCCTTACAGTTTATCGTTCAAGAATACATTTTTATTGTACAAAATTACATTCCTTTGAAGAATTCAATTTGTATTTTCCTCTGTATAAAACTGAATGCAAAGAAGTTAGATGTTTAAACAGCCCCCACATTTTCTCACGACTTTGAGCAAGATTATCCCCTTGTTTTCAGATCTCCCGTGAAAAAAAAGGGGTTGTAAATTTACGACTCTAGACTGCATATAGGCCAATTTCTAAAGAACATCCAAATAATAGCCTTGAGCTTGCTTTGTGCTCATTGGCTAATATATACCAGATGACACGCAGTGAAGCTCGATGCCCAATGGAGAACTGGAGAACGATATTTCTGGATACGTATGCTCTCACTCACAAAGCAGAAATTCTCATCTAATTCGCAAGATTTTGTTTTAGATATAATATAGAGAAAATTCAATTGCTTTCAGACGTCCAAAATCACTTTTTTCTTTTCTTTTTTGTTCATATAATGAAGTATTAAGACAAGGTCCATAAAAATCGTGAGAAATTTTCAGAATAAGAAAACGTCGGGAGAAATATATTGTAAATCACGTTGGCGGGACAGCGGTCGAAAACTGGGAGTCTCCTGCCTGAATCGGGAGAGTTGGCAACTCTGTTTATGGATAATAATGCTTGTCCACATTGAGGAAACCTCGTGGACAAGTTCCTTGAAAGTGATGGCACTGAGTGAATATCATGGGAAGCAAACTATCCTGACCTTAACCCGACAGAAAACTTGCAAGACTATTTTGGAAAAGTAGTTGCATGGAGACACCCTCCTATTAGAGATGGAAATGCAATGAAGATCGCATTGTTAGAACTGAAGCTAAAAATGCTACTTCCAGCATAAAAATGCATTGTGATATGTGCATATAAGTCAGGAAAGATGACGTTCCATACTAAATTCATTAGCCTAAATTTTTTTAGTTATGCTTATTATTTTTCCTTAACTGCCCTTGCAACATACAACCATTTTTGCTGCTTTAAGCTACAATCTTATATCATATACAATGATCTTCTTTTTTCTCTCTCTCTCTTTTGGATTTATGAGTTATGATGTACCATTCCGCACAAATCCACAAAATTGTAGTTCATAATTTCTGCGATTTTATCCATATAATTTTGCACATGAATGCATTTTGGGAAAGCCTGCTTAATTTGTTCATTATCTTTCAAGTTTATGAGATATAGCACCCATACAAGCTTAGGGTTTACGATAAACCCTGAATATGTAATAGTAACACAGTTTTTAATGGAGATATCATTCCAATATAATCATGGTAGTCCATTTCCACATAACATCTTTAGGGAAAGTTAGAAACTAAGTGATACCAAATTTAAATTTATATAAATGACTTTGATCATAAATTTTTCTTACAGCCACCTTAACCTTGCTTTGAATTTAATTTCTACTTTTTATCAGATACATTTCAGCATAAGCTTGAAGCATCACACTTTCTTCAAATTCGATTTCTAAAGCAGAATCCACAATACTATTCCACAATGTAGGTGCAAGGTAGGATGCTTGTTTTTCATATTTTTTTTTTTTTTTTTTTTTTTTTTTACAAAAAAATATTTATATGATACAGTCAAAAGTCGTATATCCGGACTCGTCGGGACTTCGGCGATTCCGGATTACAGATCATCAGTTTAAATCTGGTAAGATGGCATGCAGAAATTATAAAATTAAAAATATGGAACTGTAATTTATGAAATAAAGAACAATTATGATCTAAAGGGTATCAAAATTTACAAAAACAAAGCTTAATATTTATTTGTTTACTTTATTAAACATTTCTTTCAATGTAAGTTAAGTTGCTTCGTTTTTTATGTGATAATACTTTCTCTTTAATTCTATAAACAGACATATTTTCTTGTTCAGTTACAAAGTTCCGCTATTTAAGTCCTATAATTGCTGTGTCGAGAATACCGACAAATTTGTCAATCGAAATTTTTTCGTTTTCAATAACCTCTGTGTCACTTTCTTCGCTATCGGAAGCGAATTATAATGATGATGAATTTGATTTAAATCATATCAATGAGATGAAATACTACGTTTAGTAAGGAATTATAAGCCAAATAAAATAAAAACATCTGCTCTGAAGATAAGGATAGTGCTGACAGATCAACTTTCAGTTCATTGCGTGCCGTGACGTTCCCCCCCCCCACACACACACGCGGAGCAGCGTGAAATTGATAAACAGATTTCGGAATGGTTAGATACACAAAGGATATGCCTTTATCCATTTTTTGCAGCAATTCCACTTTTTGTTTAAGGGACTTCGAAACATACTTTCGCTTTGTAGATCCTTTACATATTAGTAAATATATATCGGAAATTCTATTTGACATAAACGAAAGTTCAAGCTTACTTTTATAAAATTGCTCTAACAGTCTGCAAAAAATAATAAGCCGGATCCAATTCGAAGATTAAGGAACAACGCAATCTGCAACATTAACTGAATTAGATAATTTTAGCTTAGCTTATACCGTCCCTTATACATTAAACGCGCATTCGTAAACGTATTTTGCGCTTGCGCACACGCATATTTGCAGCCGTAAAGGTCTTATGCGCATGCGTCAACGCGACGCATGCGCAGAAAGTTTGTAGCTTTGAGGTCCGGATTATAGATCATTCAGGCTTATGGGTCTCCGAATTAACGACTTTTGACTGTATAGCATAGTACGTTCAAATAACGCTTGATCAATGCAAAAAGCAATATACACAGCTAGCCTAAATAGTTGAAAGCTGACATGGCATTCAAAGAAATTATACCAATATTTAAGTCATTTTTATTTTGGTGAATAATATCCACCATATTCTACAGGAGAAACTGTAGGGTAGGATTGTTTAGTCCTTTAAACTAAGAACTGAAGGAGTTGGGTTGCTAGCAGAGGTGGCTGGAAACATCTAGTTTAGAAGGCCTACCCTGGGGCTGTCGTGCCACGGTTGATTATGCCCACATTTGATGCTTCGCACAGTTTTGACTGGTTTCCTATTAACCAAAATGTATAATATATTTATTATATATATATACATATTTCTCTATAAAATTTCAAAAAGAAATCATTTTGTGTGTGTTTTTTTTTTTATTTGATTTTATTTATTCTGCCTTTTGCCAATCTATATCTAGTGGCTTTTCATTAATGAGCTCAAATTTAAAAATTCAAAAATCTAAATGAGCTCCGACATCAAGCTGTGAAGACTTTTGTTATTTATGGTTTTAATTTAATACCATTAATATATTTTTAGCTATTACCATCAATTGAAAAAACAGAATAAAGCATATAGAAAAATACTTTTTCATTACACTGTAAAAAAATATTTTTTCTAGGTTCAGAATGTTATGGAACACAATATAATTATTCGATGAGGACTAAGTATACCTAAGATAAATTTACAAATGAATTACATATTTGCAAGACTTTCAGAAATAACACATAATTAGTTTAAAATTTAAAACATTTTTGTTTTTAGATAACTTAATTCTCTAAGCTTCTAATAATATTTTTACTAGCACTAAAGCTTGATTACTCACTTGACAGACAAAGAAAAGTCACCAGGAGAACTTTCACTAACTCTAATCAAAAAAGCACCTTCATGTTTGTTCATAAGTAACTTCTCAGCATCAGCACGTGTTATTCTCCCATAATACCAACTAAATTAAAAATAAAATGCTTTAGTTAGAAATAAATGTAAAAGTATACTAAACAGAAAATTATTAAATTCTTACACAGCAGCAAAACAAACATCAAATTCAAAAAGAAACATGCCAATATCAAAAAGCATCAACAGTTTTGTTTTTTGCAGAGATTTTAAGGCAATTAACTACAAGTTAATATTACTTACTCATGTTTCTTCATTTCAATATAATTGCTTGGAATAAGGCCTTCTTTCGCATCCAGTTCTGCTCGATACCAATTCATATCATCTTCCATGTTTAAAACCTAAGTTAATTATAATACACACTTTTACAGGTTGCCAATTGTACATAGTCTTAAAAAATAAGCAGTATGAAAAGTGATCAATTTGCTAAAGTCCTTCAAAACAACTACCAATATAAGATTTACAATCAATCCATGTGTCTGAGAACACTAATAAATACCAATATTGACAATTATATACAACCATTGTCTAAACCAAACAAGACCATGAATGACAAATAAAATATTTAATTTTTGTATCTAACTAAAATGCATTATGTGATAACAAGGCAAAAGCCAAAAGGTTATAAGGTATTTCTCCAGCCTTCTTGGCATGTCTTCGTGATGTGGCGGTCTGCACACTCAGCGCATAATGAGAGGTCCACAGTTCAATTCTCGGCGAAGGCGTTGCTAATTTTTCATCTTTCCTGCTCCCCAAAAAATACCTAATGTCTCTACAGTGGCGTCCGTTGGATGATGATTCTCCTCACCCAGGATTTGGCGATTGGGTCCCCTAAAAACCCCAGTCACCTTTTAACAGGGGAGTATATAAGATATTTCTCCTGCCTTCTTGGTGTGGTGGTCCGCACGCTCAGCACGTAATTGAGAGGTCCATGATAAGATTCCCGGCAAAGGTGTAGCTAATTTTTCATCTTTCCTGCTCCCCAAAAAATACCCAATGTCTCTACAAGGTCTTACATTTCCAGTTTTGCTCAAAAAGCAAAATTAGTTGATCAGTAATTAATCTTCATTTCTGAGTCACTGATTTTTATTATTTTCACTTCCTTGTAGGAAGTATTGTAATAATAAAAAATTTCAGGTATCATATCAACAGAAATACCATTTTGACCATTTCCAGATCTATCTGGATGATCATTTTTCATGAAGTTTGTATGTATGCAAAGATTAAAGGACTTTTTTCCAAAATGGATTTTTTTGCGACTTCTGTACATACAGACGAACGTATCTTGAATAACTCGAACACAATTATGCGTAGAACATTGGAATTTTGTATATAGGACTGCTGTAACATATAGTTGTGCACTTTTTTTTTTTTTTTTTTTTTTTAATTTCTATCAGCAGAACTAAATGGATATACACTGCTGACCATTAAAATTACAACACAAGGAAGGGATTGATTATCTGGCGAATGTCAAAATCACATGAAAGGAAGAAAAGTTTGGGATATGCAAATGATTAGTATTTCACCACATTCAAGACAATGCAAGAGGAAGAAACGGCAACTGAAGCACAGCATAAATGAAAAGTTGTGTAGCGGATTTCTCATTCCGGAAGCACTTCATAAGGTTGGAGTTTGCTCAGAATATTATGTTACACCTCGAATAAGAAATGCATGCCAGCAAGAATTGAAATTCGACAGAGGCAGGATCATTGCCTATCGAGAAAGTGGATTAAGGCTTCATGATATCGCCCATCATACTGAACGGCATGCAGGATCTCAATGCCAGGACTAACTCTTGAGAAGAAAGATATATTGTGAGGTCTGCCCTGCAAAACCGTTCAACCATATCACGGACCATTACTCAAGAAATGGGCACTCCCAGTATTCGTACAGTGCACTGACGTTTACAGCAGCATTGACTATCAGCATGGCAATCATTACTTCGGCTTCCCTTCGTAATACGGCATAGAGAAAGAGATGGCGAATCTGGTGCGCTGAGCGACAAAGCTGGATATAGGTGTCGCACAATGTCGTCTTTTCAGACAGCTCTGTATGTAGTATTCTCACAGCTGTATATGTCTCTGGAGGCTGCGAAGAGACCGCATGTCATCTGCTTGCATTCAATACCGGCATAGGGACCCTGCATCTAATGTGATGGTTTGGGCAGCCAACGGGCACACGACACGCAAATTTCTAAGTCCGACTGACGGTAATTTTAACGAAGATCAGTATATTTCTGACATCTTACATTCAATGGTTGTGCTTTATCTTAGAGGCCTACCAAACACCATCTTACAACAAGATAATGCAAGACCATATGTTGCACGTCATGTTCATTGATACACAGAGTATTCGATTGCTGCACTGGCTTACACGGTCCCTGGATCTGTCACCCACTGAAAACATCTGGTCATGGATTGCCGAGACATTGGCCCGCTGCCCCTATCCAGCTAATATGGTTTATGAAGTTTTATATAGACTTAAAGCAGCACTGAATGAGTTGCCCGTTTCTGTCATTGAATTCATTTCTGTCAGTTCGACTCCATGCCTTCACACCCCTGTAAACCTCAACACTGATTACAAATTTAATTATTTTGTCTTCATGCCATACTGTTTATGTACAATATATATCTTTTTTGTATTTGCTTGCCTGCATGGTGTTGCAATTTTAATGCCCAGTACTATATATATGTAAGAAAAATAGATATGTGAAATATTAAATTAGCATCATAAATTTTCCTTCTCAATTTTAAAAATAGTAATCTATTTGCACTATGTCATTTCAAGACTATTCTATGTCATATGATTCTTAGGCAATTCTGATGATGTACAGGGTGATTATAATTAAAGTTTAAGTTTCAAAACGCTATAAAAAAAGAACCACTAATGAAAATGACGTCAAATTTGAAAGGAATGTTATTGAAGAAGGCAGAAAGCATATGGCAGAAGAAAAAAATTAGTTTCAAAAGTTAGCAACAGATGGTGCTGCAAGCGGAAGAAGACGTAATTAAAATGTTAGTTAAATTTCAGTGTTATAAAGCCGCCAGGTACCAGGCTGTTCCTCATTTCCGTCTCAGACGTTCGCCATGGGTGTTTCACTGCAGGACCACGCTCTGCTGGTAAAGCTGTATTACAAGAATGATGATTGTGCAAGAGCAGCTCTGCAAAAATTCAGGACACTGAAGGGTATAAAAGAAGGCGTTGGTCCAATGACTGTCGTAGGTCTAAAGAAAATGATGCAAAAATTCGAAACGACAGGTTTGTTTGATGTGCAATCTGGTAGAGGGAGAAAACGAGTGCATTCGACGGTAGTTGAAGAAGTGGCCACAGCATTACAGGAGGGGTCGGCCGGTGGTGTGCAACCGTGCAGTGCACGAGGAATTGCCCGAACATTGGACAGGCCTACGAGCACGGTGCTGAAAATTGTATGAAACATCCTGCAATGCTATTCATACAAAATTGGCCATGTGCAGGAGTTGCTTCCGTCTGACCTAACAGCTAGGGAGACGTTTGCGTTAGAATTCCTGGCTCGCATGGAAGTGGATAATGAATGGGTGTGGAAAATTTTGTGGACAGATGAAGCCCATTTCCATCTGACAGGATACGTGAATACCCAGAATTGTCGAATATAGGCAACAGAAAATCCACTGGCAACGCACCCCGTACCACTTCATCCTGAAAAGGTCACGGTATGGTGTGGCTTTACGGCATCATTCATCTTACAACCATATTTTTTCAAGCAGACGGGTACTTCCAGTCCTGTTACCACAACCGTCACTGGTCAGAGGTATTCGTCTCTTTTGCACAACCACGTGATTCCAGCTCTGCAACAGTGTGGATGAAATCATTTTTATGCAAGATGGCGCTCCTCCGCACATTGCACATCCCATGAAGCAGCTGCTGAGGCGCCATTTTGGAAATGCTCGAATTATCAGCCGTCATTTCCCTACAGTCTGGCCGTCCCGATCGCCTGATCTTAAACCGTGTGATTTCTGGCTGTGGGGATATCTGAAGGATGTTGTGTTCCATGCTCCAATTGCAAATTTAGCGGAATTGAAGGCACACATTTCACAACACATTCTGAACATCACCCCGGAGACACTGCGATCCGTTGTGGAACATGCTGTTTGTCGCTTTCAACTTGTTGCACACAACAGTGGACACCATATTGAACATGTTTTGCGCCAGTCTCGCGACAGTTCCGAACTTCTTTGATGAATGGTTCTTATGCGGTATGTCGCCGCAAAACTCTTGAAACCGATTTGTCCCTTTCGATGTGATATGTACAGTCATGCAAATAAAATTATTCAACAATTCTAATTTGTCAATGCGTTTTAATGTGTAACTTCCACCTTAGCCATTGTTTTACAAATGATTTCTCGTTTCTCATCGTGATTCTGCCGCTTACAGCGCCATCTGTTGCTAACTTTTGAAACTAATTTTTTTCTTCTGCCATATGCTTTTCGCCTTCTTCAATGACATTCCTTTCAAATTTTACATCATTTTCATCAGTGGTTCTTTTTTTATAGCGTTTTGAAACTTAAACTTTAATTATAATCACCTTGTATATGGAACTAAAATTCAGACAGACAATAGTAATTTTACAGCAAAATTAACTATCCAATCAAAATGCATTGAGAACCAAAACTAACTAAGGTCTGAATTAAGATTTCATCCTGAACACTTGCTTTCTACGCTTTGGCCTAGCTGGACTGTAGTCTGTCTGTTCCTCCTTTCTTACTGTAAAATTATTTAAAATATAAGCTTTATGGAATAGGCACAATTAATGTGCCAACTTGTTTGTGGCCACAACATGTTTGCTGAAATAAAAAAATGAATATTTAATCTGCCTTCACCTCTAATTTCCTATTCATTATGGATCAACACTTTTATGCTATCAAAATTCCTGCTGATCATTACTTTGTTTGTTTTTATCATATATATATATATATGTGTGTGTGTGTGTGTGTGTGTGTGTGTAGAACAATGGAATTTTGTATATGGAATTGCTGTAACATCTAGTTGAGCATTTCATTTTTTTATTTCAATCAGCAGAACAAAATGATATATATCTATATTATTTAAAAACAATTTAAAAAGTAAAATCCTGCAATTTGCTGCAAAGATAAAATTTAATATTCTCTATTACATATGTTTGTGTGTATGTACATATAAAGATAAATACGTACATATAAATTATAATTTAAATTAGCAATAGCTTCTTAATGCTTATTTCAAATTTGTGTATTTCCCCTCTATTCTAAAAACAGGAATAACTTTCTCCACTGCAATCATTTTGAAACTATCCATGATGTCAAATGTCTTGCATAGCACTGATGGTTGCTAACTTGAAACACAACTCAAAATTTCCGAGAATCGAAACTTTTCTCCTAATAAGCTGCTTTACTGGAATAAAAATGGACTTTGCTCCTAGCTCTCTTTGTACTAAGATGCTGATCCTTACTATCTTCCTATTGCAATAATACCTAAATTGTAAATGTTCTTGAAAATGCACAATTAGTGTGCCAATTTGTTTGTGGCCCTAAAATGTTCAACTACAATAAAAGAAATAAGACTTAAATCTGCTATGACTGCATCTTTTTGCATCTACACTACTTCTAAGTTTATTCTCCATTACGGATCTTGTACATGTGCTTCATCAGCAATCTGTGTCATTTTCTACATATTAAACATACACACATATAACAGTATCACAAATTTTTTTTAAAACAAAAAGTCACTGAACACTGGTAGTTTGGTCCAAAGCTCGAATCCCGTGAACGGGCTGAATGCATGGACGTTTTCATGGTTTTCCACATATGTAACATGTACGAGCCAGTTTCCAGTAGAAACTCCTTCGCTCAGTCAAATAACCCTCGAGGATTTGCCATAATCACATAAATCAAACCAAATACTGATATTAAAATTCAAATTAAAATGCAATAATTAGGAAAATATATGAAATTTAACAGAGAACAATAATTTTTAAACTCGCCTCTGGTAAAACAAAAAAATAAAGGACAGTAATTCAAAAGCAAAGAGGAGATGTTAATAGTTGCCTGTTTGGTTCCATTAACAATGGAAAATAATATCTCCCAAAAGGTGAATTTAGAATAAGTAATTTTCTATTTTTAGATTTAGAAAGCATTACAGAAATGCAACCAAGAAAAGAAAAAAAAAAAAGTTAGAAAAGAATAAAATTTTCACATCATGGGCTTATTATAACAACTTAGAATAGAGTAGGCCCTCCGTTAATAAAAGTACAGAGTCACGAAAAATGTATAGTAATACACATCTATACAAATTACACAATAAAATCTTTTATTAACAGAGGGCCTACTCTATTCTAAGTCGTCAAGATAAGCCTCTGACATGAAAATTTTAATTTCTAACAATTGTTTATTTTCCCCCTTTTTTTACTTGCATTATTATAATACTTTCCACATCTAAAAATACAGAATTATTTACTATAAATTCATCTTTCGGGAGATTTTAAACTTTTCATCGCCAATGGCACCAAACAGGCAACCATTAATGTCCACTCCTTCCTTTTCAATTGCTGTCCATTGTTCTTTTGCTAAACTAGTCGAGAGTTTAAAAATTATTGTTCTCTACTGATTTTTATACATTTTGTAATTATTACATTCTTTTTAAATTTTAATATTAGCATATAGTGTACATTTTTAATTAACCTTTTTGGACATTGAATTTATTTCATGTGGAACTGTTTTTGTATATTTTTATTTCACATAAATGAAAGGCTGCTGCTTGAAGAAAGTGTTCAGAATTTTCAGATGACCTATTATAATCGAATAATTTAAGATGGTTAATCAGCTAATTTTGGTTGAACAGAAACACAACGGTTTTCCTGGGAGGAGGGATTCATTTGAATCTAATCTACTTCCTCTTGATAATGTTGAATCACATTTTGATTATATTTCTCTTCCCCCGCTTTTTTTGTATTTTTATATATTTCTGTCATTTTTAAGAATTCTTCTGGTTTCAAAACAATTAGTTGATTTTCTCTTTTACATTTTCATTGGCAAATTTAAGAATAATACTGGTTTTGAATTTCATTTTTTATATAATTTATATATATGCATGATATAACAAAATATGACAGATGGTTTAAACATAATCGGCAACCTCAAAATTAACTATTTTAGATTTGGTGCTCTTCCCTTAAATTCATCTGTTCTCCCAAATTCGAGATCCTTCCATGTTACATAGCAACCTAAAATTAACCAAGCATAGCTTGTCTCTACAATTGCGTCTTATAAGCGGTATAAACACCGCTCGTAAGAAATTACATCATTCCTTTCCTAGATTCGCCGCTGCTAAGATATCCCTGCTCTGTTTGTCCATCTAAAATGATGTCACTCCCATTAACCTGTGTGTAAAGAAATTAATGTAATTCATTATGATTGGCTATCTACTAGGATGGTTTTATATTTGTGAAAATAACAATTGGGCCTTTTTCAACAGTCATTTGTGGTTGGCATCACATGTTAGTCTTTCCACTCAGCCATTACAACTATGCATTAAATATATATATATATATATAAGTTCATATATACTCACTCCCTTTACCCGGCTATTTATTTTTGCAAACATTAGTTGTAGTCATATACTTCCAACTACAGAAGTGGTTTCCTCATTATAAAAAGAAAAAAATTAATAAGAAGTCCGACTACCATATGATAAAAAAAAAAGACCGGGATATTAATTTTCAAAATATGTAATTTTTTATGTCATTTTCAACTTGATGAATTGTTAATTCAAGCTAGAATAATTTGAGGAAATAAGTATGAATGAAGTAGAGTAAAAAATGTGTATAATTTAATAGGTCGCACAAGGAAGTCATGTAGTGTCCATATCAGATTTTTAATCCAATGTCACATAAGTTAGCATAAGTCTTTACATACAATGAGCCATTAATAAATCATTACACTACTTGACATTTTATACTGAATCATTTTTTACCAGCACAAGAAAGTCGCACGCCATGCACAAGAGAATTAATTTCACGAGACACCAAACCTACTCAATCATCTTTCTAATATTGACGCAGTATTTCTCATTATTTCACGTATATACATTAATTTTGAATATGAAAAGCCCATTCAAAATAAATAATGACGCTTTTTTCTTTTTTTAATTATACTGCATTCATCAAACATACAAGTAAAAGTGGCAAGTCTTTAAAATCTTACCAATAATTTTATAAAGATTCAGTAGAGCTCATACTTTTTTGTTTTGTTTTTAATTTTCTTCTTTACAAGCAAAACTGCCACCATTTTTTCAATGTTAATTTGTATCTTCTATTTCTTTAGCTAGGTTTTCAATGCTTGTACACTCAAAACTCTTTAATCCTGACGTCCATAATCCGGACCTCAAAGCTACAAACTTTCTGCGCATGCGTATAATACGTTTAATGTATAACGGACAGAATAAGCTAAAATTATCTAATTATCTATTTCAGTTGATGTTGCAGATTGCGTTGTTCCTTAATCTTCTAATTGGTTTTGGCTTATTATTTTTTGCAAACAGAGCAATTTTATAAAAGTAAGATTGAACTTTCAATTATGTCAAAAAGAATTTCCGATTCTGGAGCTGCCAAAGGATCTACAAAGCGAAAGCATGTTTCGATGTGCATCAAACAAAAAGTGGAATTGTCACAAAAAATGGATAAAGGGATATCCTTCGATTCTCTAACAATTCCAAAATCTGTTTAGTAACTTCACGCTGCTCTGCGGGGGGGGGGGGGGGGGGCAATGAAATGGAAGTTGATCTGTCAGCATTATCCTTATCTTCAGGACAGATGTTTTTATCTTATTTGGCTTATAACTCCTTTCTAAATGTAGTATTTCATCTCGATGTAATCCGTCTTTGATACGATTTAAATCAAATTCCTCGTCATTATAAATACCATGACTACACATCAAATAGTTTTCTGGTAGCAATTTTATAATTTTAACTATGCGCAATGTATGCTTTATGCATGCGCGCATTGAAAGAAATGTTTAATAAAGTAAACAAAGAAATATTAAGCTTTTTTTGGCAAATTTTGATACCCTTTAGATCATAATTGCTCTTTATTTCATAAACTGCAGTTTCATATTTTTAATTTTATAATTTCTGCATGCCATCTTACCAGATTTAAACTGATGATCCATAATCTGGAAAAAACAATAATCCAGAATCGCCGAAGTCCCGATGAGTCTGGATTAAAGACTTGGTCCAATGGATTCCAAGCAAATTTACACACCAACCAATTTTCAGATTACACCAATTTGCTGATTTTTATGACAAATTAATGATATCACATAATGGTTTTATGTTGGCAATGAGATGAAAATTCAATACAAATGTTTGGGAATGTTCTTTTTATCCAACGGATTTGGGGTGGGGTGGGGGGAATCTTAAAATCTGAAAAGGAAGACAGAACATTTTCGGTAAAGAAATCAGGAAAATGAAATCTTTATTACATAGCCTCTGATTCAAGTTCCCCCCCCTTCTAAATCTTATTATACTCTAATATCTTACTTACACACTATAGACATCTTCATAATTTCTCAGTTTTGCTGAATATTTTTATGTTCCAGATGATTTATTCATATTAAATTCAACGACTAATTATTTACACTTTTAAATAAATTTTTAGTACGAGTGCCACTAAAAATTAAATCCGTGTACAAAGAAAAAAATTCATATTATGAGTAAATAATAATTGACACACGTATATAAAGCCCTAAAAGAAAATTAAATGTATAAAAAGTAGCAGAATGGAATCAAATAGAATTTATTGTTATGGAACATTAAGGTAGTATACCTTCAAATCTTGATATGAATATTAAATAGTAACTCTTTTATAAAGTGATATACTCTTTTAAAAGAGTGAAAGACGAGGTGAAAATTGAAATTTATCCTAAAAAAATAATAGACAATATTATTTAGTCATTTAATGAGATTACATAATTTATAATGTACAGTTGCAAGTGTTAACTGTACCTGTTCCTAGATATAAACAGGTAAATCATTACCAAACAGTTTTAAATGGAAACATATTTTCTAATTGCATGAATTATTTCAACGCTCTTGACAATACAATATTATACACGGTAAAAACATCCGGTTACTCAGCGTCCGCTGATAAAATCATTCGGAAATAACTACTAAAAATCGAATCGAGTGGTAGTTTACTACTTATATAGTATTCCAAACAAATACATAAATGACATATACAAGGTCAACATATTAAAAACATGCAAAAATATTTAAAAACTTACCTTCAGAACTTGCCCTTTTCTAAAACTCAACTCATCATCGGCAGTAGCATTAAAATCATGTTTAGCAATAGCCTCCATATCGCAATACTTAAGTAACAGATCTCAATTATGATCGTTTCTGCACCTTCGCACTTCAAATATTAACAATGTCTATTAACAACGATAATTTTAAGACTTAAATGTCATACACTTAAGAATTACAATGAAAATGTGAGCTCAATAAACATAGTTTAAAAGAAAGAGTTCAGACAAAACACTATATGTAAATCAGAACTTTCACCATATCTGTAAGATTAATTAAAGAATATCATACAAATTTTAAGTTCCTCAATACACTCCAGTTAGACCTAAAAGGCTAACAGTTCAAAAATAGATCAATGCCGCTTAAGAGTGCGGTCGCCGCCCTTCTTCAAAGATGAAAACTATATTACGTACGTATTTCCCACAGCTAATTAACCTTGTTCATAACATTCCACACGCACATTTAAATACTCTTTATATACATTAATTCTTCATACAAGCCCATATGCAAGGGGCCATTAAAGCATCGCTAACGGCGGAGTGACACAACTTGCTGTAATCAAATGCAGACTTTCACTCTGACGTCAGGCGTTAGTTTTGGGCAAGATATCAAATAACTTTGACAGTTATATGAATTGGATACCAAATGAGAAAAAAATGAAATACTAATGATATTTAAATATTTAATGTAAGAAAATATATATGCAACATAAGGACTTATTTCTAACTGCGGAAGACACTCGATGATCTCCGTACTGCAGTGCGACAATGGATTCTACGCAATGTAAATAATAAAATAAAGCAAATGCAAACACCTGTGTGCGTCATGCTCTTTACTTTTCACACAAAACTGTGGGGGGGGGGGGTATACTTTTTTTTTCTTTTTCTCGAATGTTAATATTGTCTGGGTTTGGACAGTCATGATTCAGTCATGATTTGGTGATTTGGAGAGAATATTTTGGTCTCTGGTGTATTAATAAAATATAAATATTGTATGGAATTCTGTAATTAAATTCTTGCAATAGTTTAAATCTGTTTTTATCCTTCTGATCTTCTTATGAATAAAGAAAGTACACGTTACAAGACAGTAATCTGGGAAAAAATTCTTTTTCTCTCTTTCTTTGAAGGTATGTCATATACATATGTTTTGAATTGCTACGAACAAAAAAGGAACATTTTCTTGGAAGTTTGGATATGTTACAGCGGTACCTAGATTCATCAGATCTTCAATAGCATAGTCCTCCATCCATTTGGAAGACCGAATTTAGAATTTCAGTGGAGTAACGAGCATAACTGGCACCCAGGGCAAAATACCTTTTTGGCACCTCCCCCCCCAAAAAAAACACACTGATATGATGAAAATCTTGTTTGGAGACCATTTGGCGCCCATCTGCGAGTGGCGCTCGGAGCATCATACAGCCCCTTGCCCACCCCTCGCTACGCCACTGTGGAATTTGTTTGATTGTCTATTTCATATTTAAACTTTAAGGAATTTTTGATTAAAAAACAAAAAAGCAAGCAATGGCAATACTACCAGGAATAAAACATTTCTTATCTCCAGGGCGCTAGACTGTGTATTTTCACTCATCCTAGCAACTGCATCAGCTTTCTTAGATGTTCTCTGTTTCCCAGAGAAAAGCAAAAATGTTCATTCTTAACATTTTTTACTCATACTAGACATTGACTTACAGTTCATTCATTTGGACCTTCCACCAGAAATTCACCTTCTTCGTCGACTGATGGCGACCACTTGACTTAATAAAGTCAAAAGTCGTTAATCCGGACTCGTCGGGACTTCGGCGATTCCGGATTATCGATTTTTCCGGATTATAGATCATCAGTTTAAATCTAAGATGGCATGCAGAAATTACAAAATTAAAAATATGAAACAGTAATTTATGAAATAAAGAACAATTATGATCTAAAGGGTATCAAAATTTACAAAAAGAAAAAGCTTAATATTTATTTGTTTACTTTATTAAACATTTCTTTCAATGTAAGTTGCTTCGTTTCATGTGATAATACTTTCTGTTTAATTCTATTAAACAGACATAATTTCTTGTTTAGTTACAAAGTTCCGCTGTTCAAGTCCTATAATTGCTGTGTTGAGAATACCGACTAATTTGTCAATCGAAATGTTTTCGTTTTCAATAACCTCTGGGTCACTTTCTTCACTATCGGAAGCGAATTATAATGACGAGGAACTTGATTTAAATCATATCAAACACGGAGTACATCGACATGAAATACTACACTTAGTAAGGAATTATAAGCCAAATAAAGTAAAAACATATGCCCTGAAGATAAGGATAGTGCTGACAGATCAACTTCCAATCCGCGGCGTGAAATTGGTAAACAGATTTCGGATTTCAAAACATACTTTCGCTTTGTAGATACAAATTACATATTAGTAAATATATATCGGAAATTCTATTTGACATAATCGAAAGTTCAAGCTTACTTTTATAAAATTGATCTAACAGTCTGCAAAAAATAATAAGCCGGATCCAATTCGAAGATTAAGAAACAACGCAATGTGCAACATTAACTGAATTAGATAATTTTAGCTTAGCTTATACCTCCGTTACACATTAAACGCGCATGTGCACAAACATATTCGCAGCCGTAAAGGTCTTAAGCGCACTCTTAAACACCTGTGCGCATGCGTGAACGCGACACATGCGCAGAAAGTTTGTAGCTTTGAGGTCCGGATTATAGATCATTCCGGATTATGGGTGTCCGAATTAACGACTTTTGACTGTACTTTCGTCTTATTTTGTTCACACTACTCATTTTGTTTTATTGATGGTCTTCAGATGCAGAATAAAAGGACGCACTGCTTTTTGAATCCTTATTTTACTATATGTTCTTATAGCCAAAGTGCTCTTTAAAAGAGTATGTGTCTGTAAATGAAAAAAAAAAAAAAAATCACCGTAATATAAAAATCAGAAAGCTCTTAGATTTTTAAGTATTAATTTTGAAATACTTAAAAAAATAAATGACGAAAACCACAGTGTATAAAATTGCATACGTAACTTTTTTTTAATTCATTATTTAGTAATTTTAAGTACAGCGATTACAGTTGCTATGGTCTGCTTTTAAATAGTTATTTCTTTTAATATACGAACATTAGCTTAACATTAAATACAAACGATATGCTATCAATACAATTTTGTAAGTAGCAACAATATTTAATTTCGCTTTATTGTTGTTTTAAAAGAATATTCTTAGAAAGTAATGTATTAGAATATGGGATTCTCTCCACATGCATAGTAACATTATATGTTATAAATAAAAACGTCTTAATTCGAGCATTTTGGATGTGTAATGATCCCTTATTAAAGCCTTTGTGGAACATTAGCTGAAAGGTACATAGCAGAATATTCGGGGAATTTTCGGGTTGCACCTGAAAAGTGTTACGTAGGGAAACCAACGAGATAGTATACTGGTAGAGAGCGTATTGCAACCTTCAACCGGTTCCAACATTAGTGTCACGTGAGTGCTGCGCGAATTCCGAAAGTCCGGAAATACTTTACATTGCTTTCTATGGGACGAAAGACTGCTGCTCTGCTTGGTCACATAAAATTTAAGTGAAAATGGTTATTCGCTGCAGCGCCTACGGATGTAAAGAAAGTTTCGTGAAAGGAGGACTTGTAACCTTTCATAGGTAAGTTAAAACTGCATGATTTATTATTTTATTTTCAGTATTTTTGTCATTTTACTATCTCTGTTGAATTGGTTGGAAAGTTTCAACCATATTGTATAAGAAAATTGCCGCCGTATATAGCATTTTCAGCATGTATTATTAGCATCAAAATGTATTAAATACTGTGACACTATTTACTGGAATCACCCTTTACAAATAATTGAATTTTACATGTTTTTCCGTGTATTCCGCTGAAATAGAAAGTTGCGCCAATTGGCGTTAACCTTTTTTCGCCAAGTCGTACGCGTTTTGATTTCATAAACAATTACTGCCTGCGATAAAAAAAGAAAAATGCTATTATTAGCATTAAATTATTGAGAAAAGATTGTGCGATATGTTTACTTTGTTAAAAAAAAAGCTGAAGATCTTGATTCATGCAACATTGAACATAAACAGTTAAACAGCATTATTTTAAAAATCAGATTACTTTTATAAAGCTCACTGCTTTATCATTATTTTCTATAAAATCAATTAAAATAAAAATAATCTGGATTATAATTCTGTCTCATCTACGATGCTGTTAGAAATTTATTATAATTGAAAAAGTGTGATGTGAAAAACTTACCATATTTTAAATAGTATTTTAAAAAAAAAGGAGAGTGAGAGAATTTTTAACTGTATTATCGTTTTGATTGTAATAATAAATACTGAGTTGAAGTTTGTTACCGTTTGATACATATTCAATATAAAATATTTGTTATAGTTAATAAGATGTATTGATCCCCGCCATGACATACACATGAGTATGGAAATCAGTAATTAAGATTGCATTATTTTGTCCCAGTAATATAATCTTAAGAAAAGAGAGTGCATTATTTTGTTCCAGTAATATAATCTCAAGAAAAGAGAGGCAATCAATGGCATAAATACATATAATACAATGTGATTTTCTTTTTCTCTTTAGGATGCAATGCATTAAAATTACACGAGATTTTTTTACCTTCTCAAATATTATAACAGTAGTGCAATTAATTTTTTAACGTTATTCAAAATTAAAGTTTCCATCTCAATTTTTTATTATTTATTTTAGATTTTCTTCCTAAAATTATTTAACCTAAACATCTTAAACAATGGTGCAAATAATTTAAAGCGATTATTAAAAATATAGATAAAATATTCAGGAAAAAAGGGGTTAAGTTATATCTAAATATAATTGTAAAAAATCGAACAACCTAATTCGAGGCCGTTGTCTGCTGACTGCTAGCAGACGGAAATAAAAAGCACTACCTGCCATATCAAAAGCGGGCCAAACTGGCGATGAACAGCCTAAGCTATCACTCCCCAAGAGCGCCAAGAGCATTAGTCACGTGGTATATGTTGGAGACACCCTAGCAGACGAATTCTCTGTGGGTGAGCTGTCTACCTGTTATATGAAGTCGTTGAGGGAAACCATTTACATCCTTCTGGATTTCTGTTTGAAACTGGTTATATGAGTTACCTCTAAAGTAAAGTCTTGGAGGTCATTATTTTTCTACGTATCACTATCAGTGAACAGATCTATATGAAATTTAGAATTCATTGATTACTGCAGCATTTTAAGATAATGAAAATCACCATCTGGATTGAAAGTGATTCGGTTTAGAGTTCAATTTCATAGCTGATATAATTATGTAAATGATAGCTTCTGTTTTAAAAAAAAGTTGCTTAAGCAACAATTTGCCAACTAACACAAAATAGTGAATGTTTTCTGTGAATGTTTCCTTATTTTTTCCTTATTCTCTCAATGACACCTTCCTTTGGGACGACCTACCTTCTACATATGCCATGTGAACGAGGGGTCAAACAACGCCTTTAAGAGGCAGAACATCGCCTCGAAGCTGAATGGCTCCGAAAAGGAAGGAAATATTTCATCCCTTTAAACGTTTTAAGCAAACTTAAAAAGTTTTTTTGTTTTTGTTTTGTTTGTTTGTTTTTGTTGGATGCGTGGTAGACAACTAAACTTCTAACATTTGAGTTTTTTAAATTTGGCAACAATTTATGCATCGATTTCGTTTTATTTTGTCCCTATCTAGTGACCTCTGTTGGTTTTCTAGAAGATAACTTTGTCCATCGTTATTTAAAAATTAGTAATGGCGCTTTTACGCCAGAGTGTAAGAAATCCTCTGCGTTTGTATCAAGCGACATGTGTTGCCTTTAGGATGAAATCTGATGAAAAACTCCCTCACTATATTGAGCATGCTACTGGAATAGAACGGAAGGAGTTACTGGCTAGAGCTGCCGGGAATGATGATCCTTTTGGTATGAAAGTTATGAAACGAGGTCCTGGTACCAAGGATCAACCTAATTTGGTTCCTTCATTTGAAGATAAAAGAATAGTAGGCTGTATATGTGAAGAAGATTCCACAGTTATCAACTGGATTTGGGTCCATCGAGATGAACCGAAGAGATGTGGTTGTGGATATTGGTTCAAATTAGTAGATGCTAAACCATTGTAAACAAAATTTTTTCATTTCAGGTTTAAAGATGAAAATGATTTAACAGTTTAGATTTCAATATCTAGTTCCAAAATGTTGCATAAACAACATGTAATGTAATGTATTGGCGTCTTTCTAGCATTAAATGTTAATTCTTATGAATTCTGTCTTTCGTTTCTGTTTTATTATTATTATTATAATCTTTAATTTTTAACATTTTGTGTTTTTGAGTGGCTCATATGTCTGGTAAGATCTAAATTTGTAAATCTTTAAACTGTTGCTCGTTATCATTTCTAAATGCAAAATTGTCTTCTGTAGAAATTATAACTCCTTAAAATTTGTAAACACACTCATGTCTGAAAGGTAAGGCTTTAATATTAAGTATGTTTCCAGTTATGATATGAAAATACAACTTGGCTTGACAAGATGTTTCTTCAAAATTTAATTTTTGATGTTGGTTTGTTTTGAGGAAGTAGAATACAGAATTTCTCTACATACATTTGACAGCGTATTTGCAGGAAAATAAGTTTTATATCCCAGTAAAAATTAAATTATTTGAGTGTTTATGATACTTTCCAAAATATTTGAAAGTCGTTAATTAAACAGTTATGGTAATGCATATTTCTTGGCATTCAAAATTAAATGCTGTGGCAAAGATAATACGGTACTTTTCTGTTATCGGGACCAGATTCAGAAATGGATCTATGCATGTATATAAGTATATACATGCGCATGAACACATGTATATACATACATTTCTGAATTCGGTCCATATAATGGAAGGGTACCAATAATACTTCTACTCTGATTTCTAAAAAGCTTATATTAATTAGCATTCTCAAATTTGTATTTCATTAAATTTTCTATTTGTAGCTGCTTGTGGGCTAAGATGTGAAGTATTTACTAAATATTTAAATATATTTATTAATTTAATATTTTACTTTCAAAGGAAAAAATTAAAAAACCAATTTTGAAATGTGTAATAAATAATAAAAATTCCAATGAAAATATCACATGGTAATAAAAGAGAAACTTTAAATGCAATATTTCTTTAATGGAACATCATTAAATAGTACAGAATACATGACTAGCAATTTGTAAGAAATTGAGTATTACAGTACAAGACATATTATGCTGTATAAGATATGAATTTGTTTCAAACTTAAATATGTATTTTTGAAAATACTTATTTTCTGGAATTACTTATTATTATTTCTAATGGAATGCCATTTATCATTCAGTAATTTTTTGAATCATTGATGAACAATAATCTATACATATAAACTGCTAATAAACCAAGTGTAATTATACGAGTTGATGAATGACTGTTTTGTTTTCCTTTGTGTGCTATATAGCATTTTGTAAAAATTCATGTGGGGGAGCGTAAAATGTCATGTAGGATTGTTGCTTGAGGGCTGCTTAACATCATTATCAGTTTCTCATGTTTTAAAATATTACACATATAAATAATTAACACTTATTGTAGGTCATGTTCGTGAACTGAAAATGAATGGGAAATAATTGAAATATGGTTCATTCAGATTGTGTTTCTGTTGCGAAAAAAGTTTAGAAATTATTGAAACGGAGTGTATGCTGTGCTAAAGGTAATGTGTTTATTATTTAACATATTAAAATCTGGCATTTTTTTTAGTAGTATTAAATATATTGATTATTTATGCAGTAAGAATTTCAGTTAGTCATTTTCAAAAGCGATCCTAATTTGTTAATACAAATTTTAGGCAGATTAAAAAAAGAAAAAAGCCTTAGTATAACACTTAATTTCATATAAATTTCTATTCAGTGGTATTAATTTTCTGAATGAAAATGTTTTTCTGTGTATTAGTATAGCATTACAGAAGTATAAGACATTTATAATTTTTGTGCTGGCTGGATGTAAGACATAACTGACAATTTTTAATTTCTATCAAAAACTAAACTATTTGCACTAAATATTTCTTTTCTTCCTCCAAAAACAGTAAATAGAAATGTACTGTGCTTTTTCATTTTAATGTAAGAATTAATGAAAACAGTAACTTTAAATAATAATAAAACTGTGTACACTAATTCCTTTTACAGTATAAAGTCCGTAATCCAGACGTCCATTATCCAGAATGATCTATAATCTGGACTTCACAAAGCCACAAACTTATGCATGTGCATAATGCGGTTGATCTTTACAATATGGTAACTGGTAGTTTGGCGACATTTTGGAGATAAAGGTTACTACCTGGCACTTTGGTAATAATGTGAGCAGTACTCAGTTCCGATTACGCATTATTTTGTGTGAGGGAAATGAGAGATCATGGGATATGTCATGTGATATTAATGGACGAATTACGGTTCTTTAATTGGAAAAGGGGGGAAATCGGGAAAAAATCTGGAAATTTTGTATTTGGCTTTATTCTGTGTTGTGTGAAACAGTGTTCGTGAATTTTTGGATCCTATGGCCGTAACTAAAGTGAATTCGAAATGGATATTTATGTATGTATTAATTTAATGTATGTGCTCATTTATATTTTAAGTAGTGTTTTTGAATTTAATTATATTTTAATTAAATGATAGTTATTTTGTGAATTTTATGTTTGTAGGAATTTGGTATACGTTTTAGTTGAAGTAAACGTGCATGGAAATAATTTAAATATCTGACACTAAGTATTTGTAATGGTTGCGGTATGAATTCGTTGGTGACGTGTATAATGTAATAGATGATTTAGAGGTAAAAGTTTTTGGATATTTTATTTATTTTATATGTGGAAATGTTCATATTTGGAAAGGGTAAATACTTTTTCGCGATCAGGTAATTTCATATATGTTCTTTTTACCGGGTTTAAGGATTCAGAAAATTGTTATGCATTTTCGTGAAATTTTTCTAATTTATGAGAAAAAAGCAGTGTACATCGATATAGTGAAGAGTGTGCACAATGCCATTTTTGGGCAATTCTGGGATGTTTTTTTAAGTAAAAATAAGTCAGCGTGTACATGGTTTAGTGATATTTTAATTAAATGATAGTTATTTTGTGAATTTTATGTTTGTAGGAATTTGGTACACGTTTAAGTTGAAGTAAACGTGCATGGAAATAATTTAAATATTTGATACTAAGTATTTGTAATGCTTGCGGTATGAATTTGTTGGTGACGTGTATAATGTAATAGATGATTTAGAGGTAAAAGTTTTTGTATATTTTATTTATTTTATATGTGGAAATGTTCATATTTGGAAAGGGTAAATACTTTTTCGCGATCAGGTAATTTCATATATGTTCTTTTTACCGGGTTTAAGGATTTAGAAAATTGTTATGCATTTTCGTGAAATTTTTCTAATTTATGAGAAAAAAGCAGTGTACATCGATATAGTGAAGAGTGTGCGCAATGCCATTTTTGGGCAATTCTGGGATGTTTTTTTAAGTAAAAATAAGTCGGCGTGTACATGGTTTATGTGTATGTGTTATTTTGAAAAACGCGTAAGGAGTATGGTATTGTGCACTTTTTCCCAATTTTGCAGTGAATATTTGTCATGATTAAGCAGTTTTGTTAGATAAAATTTCTAGTATAAGTGTAATTCGGCTAGTAGATTGTTGGAAGAAGTGTTCAGTAGATAAAAAGAAAAGAAACATGTCTTTACTTCGTGAAGACAAAATGGCGGCGGAAAAAAAAAAATAGAGGGTTGCTGTAGGAGAGTTGGTCACCAAATTTTCGCCAAAAAAACCGCCAAGTTACCATAATGTAAAGATCAACCCATAATGCATTTACACATGCGGCGTAAAGCGTTTACCCATGCACGCTTCCAAAAGAAAGTGACAGAGAGGTTATTGAAAACGAAAAAATTTCGATTAACAAGCTAGTCAGTATTCTCGACACAGCAATTAGAGGACTTGAGCAGTGGAACTTTGTAAATGAACAAGAAATTATGTTTGTTTATAGAATTAAAGAGAAAGTATTAGCACAAAAAACGAAGCAACTTAAACAACTTACATTGAAAGAAATGTTTAATAAAGTAAACAAATAAATATTAAGCCTTTTTTGTGTGAATTTTGATACCCTTTTGATCACAATTGCTCTTTATTTCAAAAATTATGGTTTCATATTTTTAATTGTATAATTTCTGCATGCCATCTTACCAGATTTAAATTAATGATCCGAAACAACCCCTAATCCGGAATCGCCGAAATCCCGACGAGTCCGGATTATGGACTTTGTACTATATATCTTCCTTTGTGATAAAAACCAATACACTTTCATTCATACAATAAGAAATCTTACTGATCATGTAAATGTACATGATTTTTTCTTCCAAGTTATTGCATCGTAAAACTGATTATTTTAAGAAATATAAAGTACTCAAATAATTCAAAATACTGAGGAGAAGTAAAGAAAGCTGTTTATGCTCGATTGCAATCCTGCTTCAAGTGGAAATTGCAAACAATGAGTGCAACTGCACAAAAATCCCCACGAGATAAGTAATCCCTTCACTTAAGCAGCTGTTGTTAATGCTGCTACTTGGCAGGAGGAAAGAAATCCATTTCAACAAATTTACAAAAAAAAAAAAAAAAAAAAAAAAATATATATATATATATATATATGTAAAATATAAAAAAAATACGATGGCTTTGCTCTTTGTGAACCAGCAACCTTTAATTAGTTTTCTGCAATTCAGGATCGTCCCCTAACCCAGTACCTGCTAGAACATTCACGCCTATTACATAACCTCATATAAATGCTGCGTCATAAGCTTTCTACATTTTTCTAGAAGCTACTCTGTTACATAACCTTTCGTATAAATGCTGCGTCATAAGTTCTCCTAGACAGATGCCTTCTCGCCTTCGTCCTGCTAACGCTTCCGCTATGCTCCTCTTTCTTTGTTAGAACGTTATGATGTATTAAAGTTTAAAGTCAGTGGTATCTAATAGTTCAATTACTGAATAAGTTATTTGATTAACTTCATCTGGAAAAAGTCATCTGCTATAAATTAAAATAAAGATATGCTTGCTGTTAAAAGTGAAAAGTCCTGAGTCGTGTTTCAATCACCCCAGCTTCGTTAACCATCTGCCAGAACGTGTAATGGAATAGCCTCACCATTCGCCCACGATGTGTTGGAATAACTGAAAACATTACAGTTATTAATTAGCCGGTAGGATTTATCCTCTACGTGGGAAAAAAGCTCCTGGATTTATTTACAACGCACTTCTAAATTCAACAGTGGGTCAAGGACAGTGTGTGATCGTCTTATTTATGCTTTTGCTTCTTTTCCAGCGGTGCTTTAAGTGTTTTACTTCGGCTCCAAAGTTATGCGTTTTATCAAGTACTTCTAAAGTGATTTATTTAGTGTTCAAATTGATGTGTATGCGAAGTCTTAAATTCAAGATTTTGTGATTGGAATGTTAACACGCTCAAAAACGGCAAAAATGTCAACTGATAAGAAAGAATCCGTAGCTATTGTGGATACAATAAAATTCCAATTTCTTATTTTTGATGGCACAAGTACAAATTTTCCAATAGACAAATATCTTCTATTGTTTGAAGAGAAATGTGCCGCAAAGAACATTCCAGAAAAGGAAAAGAAATTTGTTTTCTCAGAGTGTATTAGAGGAGAGGCTTTAGCCCTCTATTTACGTGATTGTTTAGATAAAGACTGGGACAACATAAAGGTTATTTTTGAGACATACTTCACAACATCGGAATCTGTTACTTTTAGTGATTTTGTGTCTTTAAAATACGAGAAATTTAATAATATTGATGTTTATTTTCGTAATAAGTTGAAATTAGGAGCCAGCTTGAAACTAACAGATTCCACAATGGTGGAAGCACTTACGGAAGGACTTCCTAAGCCTCAAAGAATGCTGTTAACAGTGCAAAAAATAGACACACCGAAAGACTGGATTACTCTTGCTAGGAAACTGTTTCTAGTTAAGATGCCGTTAGATGGTCTAGAAAATAGTAATTACCAATTTGTTTCTCCAAGGCAAACTGTTCCGAAGTGCTATTATCCCAGACCAGTGCAAGCCACTCCTTATCAAAGTTTTCGTAGTGTGAGACCTTTTAATTATCAACAAGTGCAATACCGACCTCTACAGTATGCGTATCGGCCAATTCGATATCCACAATTACCTGCTATTAATTATAACACGGTTCCTAAAAGAGAAGTTAAAAAATGATATTACTTTAAAGTGAATGTCCAAATTGGACAGGAAAAAATTCCCAGTATTATTGATACGGGATCGCAAATTAACGTTTTACCGTTAAAATATTTTAACAAAATTGGTGATAAATTTAGAGAAATTTCGTTGAAATCTCATGATAAAATATTTTCAATATCTAGTCAAGTTCATATAGAGAAAATAATCAAAGTAAAGTGTAAAGTAGGTAAAATAGAAAATAATGTGATATTTTATGTAGTAGATTCAAATTTGAATTATTTATTGCTTTCATCACCATGTGTTTCATTATTTAAATTACAATTGAATTTTTATAATTATGAAGTGTATCAGCTTGGAAAACAGGTAAGTAAAAATGTTAAAGTAGACAAGTTTTTCCAAAATAATTATGTATGTAAAAATGATATCAGTGCTGAACAATCTAGTAAATATTTTGATAATAGCGAAAATTTTGTATGTAAAAATGATCTTAGTTCTAAAAATTGTGGTAATTATTTTGAAAATAGTAAAAATTCTGATAGTAAATTACAGAAATTGTTGAATGATTATAACCATATATTTGCAAAAAGTAAATATGATGTTGGTTGTATAAGGGTTGAACCTCCCAGAGTTATATTAACTTCTGAATTACCAATAGCCTATAGACCATATAGAGCATCTCCTAAAGATAATAGTGAAATTAAAAAAACAAATAGATGAATTGTTAAAAGCTGGAATTATTAAACCTTCTTATAGTCCTTATGCTGCTCCTGTAACTTTAGCTTATAAGCGAGACGAGCAGTCCAGAAGCAGATTGTGTATTGATTTCAGGAAGCTTAACCAAATTACTAAAACTGATTCTGAACCTATTCCTAGAATTGATGCTGTATTAGATCAATTAACAAATGCAAAAATCTTTTCTACATTGGATTTGGCATCAGGCTATTGTCATATAAAATTAAATGAAAAGGATACTGAAAAATTGGCATTCACTACAAATTTTGGACTGTATGAGTTTACTAGATTACCTTTTGGTTGGAAAAATTCCCCAGCTGTTTTCCAACGAGCTCTTAGACAAATTTTAAACAAATATCAGATTCAATTTGCTTTAAATTATTTTGATGATATTATAGTATTCTTTCCAAATTTTGGTGAGCATTTAAATCATCTTAAAATAATATTTGATATATGTGAGAAAGAGAATATAAAATTAAAACAATCTAAATGTAATTTTGCTAAAGAAAAAATAAATTTTCTAGGATATGAAATTCAAGCAGGTAAATACCAGCCCAGTAATGCAAATATAGAGGTTATTAAGAAATTGCAACCCCCTAAAAATATCAAAGAATTACAAAGATTTTTAGGAAGTATTAATGTTTATCATAAATTTATTCAAAATTATGCTAAAATTAGAGCCCCATTAACAAATTTACTTAAGAAAGATACTCCTTATAATTGGACCGATGAATGTCAAAAAGCTTTTCAAAAATTAAAAGATGCATTGATTTCTAGACCTATTTTAACTTTGTTTAATCCTAAATATCCCTGTCATGTATTTGTTGATGCGTCCAAAGAAGCTGTTGGTGCTGTTTTAAAACAAGAACATCCTGATGGTAGTTTACATCCAATTGCTTTTCATTCTAGAAAATTAAGATCTTATGAACAAAATTATGCCATTACTGAGCTGGAATGTTTATCTATTATTGATGCAATTGATAAATTTTATTATTATTTACATGGTAACCATTTTAATGTACATACTGATCATGCTGCTTTAGTTTGGCTTAAAAATATAAAACACCCTCTTGGTCGTCTATTTAGGTGGTCTTTAAAATTATCTATGTATGATTTTGATATAAAATATAAAAAAGGATCTACTAATGTTGAAGCTGACATGCTCTCTAGAAATCCTCTGTGTCAACATTTAAGATTGCAAGTTAATTTATTATCATTAGAAGAAATAAAAGAATATCAAAATTTAGATAATGTTTGTAATACTAAGTATAGGAAAATGAATGATGTCTTAACTATTAAAAAACAGGGATTGTACAAAATTGTGATACCCATGTCTCTACGTACGAAATTACTTGAAAAGGCCCATATACAATTTGGTCATATTGGTGTATCATCTATGCTAAATTTGTTATCTCCACAATATTATTGGCCAGGAATTGTTCAAGATGTTAGAAATTATTGTAAACATTGTGAAGTATGTCAGTTTAATAAGAAAAGTAAACAAAAGAAATTTGGTTTAATGCAAAATTTACCATCAGTTAGTGAACCTTTTGAAATATTATCTATTGATACTGTAGGTGGTTTAAATTATTATAATTCTACTAAAAAAGTATATTCACATAATTATTGATCATGCAACTAGATATATCTGGACTTTTGCTTCCAAAAGTGTAACTACAGATACTTATATAAATTGCTTAAAACAAATTTTCCAAATTCAGGTCCCTAAAAAGATTTTAAGTGATAGGAACGCTGCTTTTACATCTTCAAAATTTAAGCACTTTTTAAGGAATCATAATGTAAAACAATTGCTAACTACTGCAAATAGACCCCAAACTAATGGTAAAATTGAACGTGTTAATCAAACTATTATAACTAGATTAAAATGCAAACTAAATTCTTATCACGGTAATATAGCATGGACAAAATTATTACCCCAAGTAACTGAAGAGTATAATAATACCCCTCATTCTGTAACAAAATTCCCTCCATCATATTTAATGTATGGAAAATTACCTTATGATTCCTTAATTCAAAATCAAGAATTGTATCCATCAATAGAAGAAGCCAGAAAAATAGCTCAAAAGAGATCTGATGATTATCATAATGTAAATAAAGAAAGATATGATATTCATTTTAAACCTAGTAATTTTAAAATTGGTGATTTAGTAATGTATGAAGAATTTCAATACCCTAATACACGTAAATTATCCCCTCCATTCTCAGGACCTTATAAAATTTTAAAACAATATTCTGAAGTTACTTATGAAATAGATAAACCTAATCCTTTAACTAAAAAGAAATCAGAAATTGTTCATTCAACTAGATTAAGATCTTTTAATACAGCAAGTGAGTTTAAGTTAACTGTCTGAAATAGTAGAATTCCTATCTCTGTTCAAAATTAAAATTAATTTTTTGAAAAATTCTCTTTTAAACATTTTCCTGATTATGACCTTTAATACCTGATTTAGACTTAAACCCTAACTATGACAAGTTATTTTCTCGACTATGACAAATTATTCTCCCGATCTTGACCTTTTATATCTTTCACATAATTTGAATTATTTTGTAGCAAAAATTTTCTTCTTATTGTAGAATAATATTTGTTTCTAATTTACAACATTATAAAATAGACTTTAGCTTGATTATACAAGTTATCCGTCTTATAATTTTGATTTTATATGATCTTTTATTTTTCTAACACCACTTTGAGGTAATGTACAATGCCAAAAACCAGTTACCTTCTATTAGGCAACGGAGGTTTTTCGATATTTGTACCTAGCACCCCCCAACCATCAGCAAGTAATCACGCTGATCTGTTGGCGAGGACATGCCAACAGATCAGCCAACAGACATGCCAACATATAGTTTTAAAGTCAAAGTGTTCATTTTCTAGTGTATAATTGTATTATTTATATTGAATTGTTTTTTGAATAAGTATAATATTTTGTATTGAAGTGTAAAGCATGTCAATCTTTACGATGAGAGGAAAAAATGCATCATATTTGTGAACTATCAACATGCATCATATTTGTGGACTATCTGGCATTTAGAGATTTTACCAGATATTTTCATTCTATTCGAACTCTTTTTATGAAAAGGACTTTCAAAAAAAAAAAAAAAAAAAAAAAAAGGGACATTTTTAACAAAATTGAGGACTTTTGTAATTATAACTTATTTATTTATCAGTATTCCATATTTATTATGTTATAGTCTTAAAATTAGTCATATACTATATATTTATTTATAACTCATTGTTTTAATGTTCAAAATTTCATATGCTATAAAGTCAAAATTTTATATGAGAAAGTCATGAGCTATGATAGGCCATAGTTAAAGCTTGTACGCTATGTTCTGGATGTTTTCATGTCTTTTCTCATACTTTTGCTTCACTCCTGTACTAATGCTTTTCTCACCCCGGCCTCTCTTTTTGACGGGGGGGGGGGGGAGGAAGATGTAAAATATAAAAAAAATACGATGGCTTTGCTCTTTGCGAACCAGCAACCTTTAATTAGTTTTCTGCAATTCAGGATCGTCCCCTAACCCAGTACCTGCTAGAACATTCACGCCTATTACATAACCTCATATAAATGCTGCGTCATAAGCTTTCTACATTTTTCTAGAAGCTACTCTGTTACATAACCTTTCATATAAATGCTGCGTCATAAGTTCTCCTAGACAGATGCCTTCTCGCCTTCGTCCTGCTAACGCTTCCGCTATGCTCCTCTTTCTTTGTTAGAACGTTATGATGTATTAAAGTTTAAAGTCAGTGGTATCTAATAGTTCAATTACTGAATAAGTTATTTGATTAACTTCATCTGGAAAAAGTCATCTGCTATAAATTAAAATAAAGATATGCTTGCTGTTAAAAGTGAAAAGTCCTGAGTTGTCATTTTACTCCGTGTTTCAATCACCCCAGCTTCGTTAACCATCTGCCAGAACGTGTAATGGAATAGCCTCACCATTCGCCCACGATGTGTTGGAATAACTGAAAACATTACATATATATATATAGATAGATATACATTTATTTCTTAAATATTTCTTTCAATTTAAGTTGTTTCACTTCATATTTTCTCGCTAATTTTATAAACAAGATGTAAATTCTAGTTTAGTTGCATTTTTCAAGTCGTGTAATTGTTGTGTTGAGTATTTTTATTAAATTGTTGAACCAATTTGGAATTGTGAAGTCTTTTCATTCTTAGCAACTTCTCTGTCACTTTTTGACTATAAGTAGCGATATTTTCTGCATTTACCGCAGTTCCAATGATAAATCACCTAATGGATGGCAGGTTTTGCCATCCGTTAGTTGATTTATCATTGGAACAGGCCCACCAGTGGTAAAGTCATTGAATACTGGTAATTCAATCCAGAATTCGAATCCCACTGAACAGGCTGGCTGCATGGGCAGTTTCATGGTTTTCCTCATATGTAATGTGTAAACAAGTAAGTCGCTTAGAAAGTTCTCGGCAAATGCATCCCTCCCATTATTGCAGATAGTTCTCAAGTGCCATAGTTGGGACATTGTCACCATAGTGAAAAAATTATATCATCTTCATTTATTATCACTTCTGTGTTCTTCACAAATGATATTAATTGGAAAATTTAGCCTTTTGCTTGTGATATCTAAAAACCTTAAAATTTATAGCCCTAATCGGCAGTTTTCAGATAACCGGCCCTTGGCGATTTGTTGACATCTCGGAAGAGTGCGTGTGCGCCAGATTATGGTAACCCTGACAAGCTTTACAAACCTGCAACCCACTCAGGGAATTTTCCTGAAGGACGAAAAGGGATTTTTTCTGTTTACATAGATTTAGGAAACGTTATGGCAAGACAAAATAGAAGTTGGAAAATCGAAAATCATGATTAGTTCATATTTTCGCAAATCGTTATTAACACCCGATAACGCTCTATTCCCGATAATTCTAAAAATAAAGCTCTATTCTGTTTACGGAACGTTAACGGTAAGACAAAATGAAAGTTGGAAAATCGCGAATCCTAATTAGTTCATGTTTTCGCAAATCGTTATCGGGAGTTCATTTCAATTGAAAAAAATAAAACTCTATTCTATTTATTCTACGTTTCTTAATCTATTTATTTCTACCTTTTGTAAGATAAGGTACTTGCATGACCCCCCTCCCAAAAAAAAAATCGCAAAACATAATTAGTTCATATTTTCGTAAATCGTTATCGGGAGTTAATTGCAATGGAGAAAATAAAGCTCTATCATATTTATTTCTACCTTTTGTAAAATAAAATAGCTACCTCAGATGCTAAATTTATGTAGGGAAGAAGGACCAGAAAGGTAAAATACAACTTTTTATTTAAGCTCAATGCTCCTAAAATATATTAGAATATATACAGGTGACACTTGTATATTAAAGTGGCCACCATAACAAAATAAGCTGATTGAATTGCCAGTTTTGTAACATGTAACTTTTAAATATTGCAAGGCTCTGTCTGCTTTAATAAGGCTGCTTATTTTATATCACACATTTATACCTGTAGTTAATTGGTATTTGAAATTGTGAATAATTCATAAAATGCTGGTGAACAAAACCTGTGTCTATACATAAGAATTAGCTTTAATAAAATAAGTAGCATCAAAGTATAATAATTTATGCTAATTGCTCTAAAAACCCCATACTTTTCTTCAAAACAGCACTTGAGTTATTAATTGTGTTAACAATGCAGTTGTTCTACATTTTTATGCACAGTGCTGTTACTTTCATTCTTTGGTTCAAAAAAGTGAATGGAATTATACATTCTGAAAATTAGTTCACAGCAATAATTAATCTTTTACTCGTATACAATTAAATTTTCATAATTTAAATTTAAATTAGCTTTATGCGAATGAGAAAATTTGATAAATTCTTATGAAATGTATAATATTTTTAAACAAGTGCATTTTTAGCCACTGGTTCTTTTTAACTTAAATTCATATGCATTGTTTTGTATGCAAGATAAATAGGTATTCTTCTGTTATCAGGACAAGATTCAGAATTATGTATATATGCATGTATGGATGAATGGTTGGATGTATGTGTGTGTAAGTGCATATGCATACATGCATATATATATATATGCATGTATATATATATATATACATATACACATGCATGCATATGTACACTGCTCAAAAAAAAAAAAAAAAAAAAAAAAAAAATGGGACAGTGCTATATCTCCCGTTCTACTGGGGCGATTCACGAAATTCAAATTGCTTTCTTCATGTCTCGAAAGCGCGACTTAGGATATATATTAGATTTATATATAGAAATTTTCTAACATACGTATTTTGACACAAAATCGGACTTTTTCTGAAATAACATACCAATTTTTTTTACATATTTCGATTCTACGACTCAAATTATGCCAGAATACCAAGTTTTGTAAAAATCGTACGAGTAGTTTTTAAAATATTAGCTCTCAAAATTTTAGCTCCTCAATGTTAATTGAATTTGGCAAATATTTATTTATATCTCTTTTTTTTATTAAACTTTTTTGATTTTTTCTCTCACATTTCGAAATTTAGGTCCATTCCAAATAAAATTTACCCATTTTTTGTGTTTTATTTTTAAAATTTCTATTTTTAAATAATTTTTATAAATTTTTCGAAAAATATTTTGAATCATAACCTATAAAATTTTTACCATCATCTTAAAGTAGGTATATTTTTAAGCATATCTGCAAAAAATTAGACTTTTTTATTCAAAATTTTCTAAGATATACACAAATTTACATATTTTCGCGTTTTGAAATTTGGCATCTTTTTTTTGAGCGATAATAACGCCAAATGTGGTCTATGGATTTTTGTTACACTGTACTGTCACAGCTATTTTTAACCTTAAATTTTAAGTAAAATTTTACGGAGAATTAATTATGTGACATTTTTTCCCTCAATGATGCGTAATAAATATTTATTAATACTATATGAAAAGATATTTTTTAAATAAATTTTTTAATATTTTTTAAAATTTCTCTCTATCTTTTTTTTTTTTTTTTTTTTTAATTTTTTTAAGAGTAAATTTTTACCTTCGGCGTTTTATCGTTTTATCGTCTGCTACCTTACTTCGTTTAAATCGAATTGTCTAAAACTGAGAATTTTCGTTTGATGTTTATTTGAATTTTATGACATTAACTGCACAATTTATTTCTAAACAAACTGATGCTTTTGAAGTGGCTGAAAGAGCGGCTGGTACTATCATCCATATTTTTAAAGCACAGTATATTTTGATAGAAACATAAGATTTAGAATAATCATTTTTATAAAAGTCAAATTATGATATAAACATACAACCCTCTAGAGACTGAATTAATGGAAGTTCAATGGTTATGTAGAAATGATCTGCAGCTACTTAATCGCTGGATAAGTCAGCAGATTCTGTAGACAAGTAAGAATAATTATATAAACGACACCCAACATTCTGAATTCAATTAACAACGAGGATACGATGTTTATTAAATGAATTCAAGAAAATTTAAAACATAAAAAATTAACTCATTTTTTATCCTAAAATGTACTTTTGTGCGTAGCGTATTTTCATTATTCTAATTTAAAATTCTAATAATTCTTAAAATTCTAATTTAGAATGTAATTGTCAAGAACTGAATCCTAATCATCAGTAATATAATAAGTAATTATTACGGTTATTAATAAATCCTTCTTATAAAGTAATTGCAAATATTTCAAAAAACTTTCTGTCTGAATGCAAATATTTTTCTGTGCAAATATTTTAAATTTTATATTAATCAAGATTGCACACGATATTATTTATTTGCACTTCAATTCTTAATGTCAGTTCTTGTAGAAGTTACAAATCAATTACATTTAATTAAGGAGTGGACTGGATTGGATTATTTAATTATGGCAAAGCACACGAGGGCTATCTGCCTAAAGGGAGGGATGCCTTCGTGGAGGACTTTCTAAGGGAAATTGGCTCGTATACACGTTACATATGGGAAAAACCACGAAAACACCCATGCAACCAGCCTGTTCGCGGGATTCGAACCTCGGACCAAACTACCAGTGATCAGCGTCTTTACCGCTCGGCCGCTGGTGGGCTATTTAATTAAGGAATGACCATCTAAGTTTAGAAACAGCGTACCGTAACAGCAATTCAAGTATTGGCGCCGTATCTTTCATGTTACTCCCGATTGGCAAGCTACACGATTTTTAACGAGTATTCGGGTTTTACTAGTAACTTCACTTGGAAATGGCGCTTAAACTAGGTTAGTTGGTTATTTGAATATAGAAAGAACATGGGAGCTATTTGATTAAGATGCTTTCATAGAGAACCTTTGTAAAGAGAACCTAGAAAACTACGAAAACCAACCATGCAGCCTGGGTTAGACTTCGCAACAAACAATTAGTATTTAACAATCTTCAAATGTTAGGCAACTGGTGAGGCTCCAGTTAAATCTCCAATTTAATATTTTATTTGTAAATATTTAAAATATTGTTGTATTCTTAGACACAAATAGGAGAATTTAAGTTTTGTTAACTCGTTAGTAAACTACCAAGCCGTAGTGCAAATGAATATTCAATTTCTTTTGCAATAATTGTATTCACTTAATATTCTTGGAATATGAGGTAAAGAAGGAACGTTCTCGGAAGATTAAAGAAGTGTTTAAATCCAGTGATATTAGGTTTGTCTTACAAGCTCAGGATCAAAACGATTCTGCAATTGCCCGAGTAGTTGACTTGTAAATGGCTGTGAATTAAGCAGATGACTTTTAATCTTACGTTTTCAGTCAGAAAACGTATTCCAAATGTTTTGTATTGCATGGCAATGCATCTTTTCATTATTCAATAAACAATCGGAGAAACGCTTGTGTTCCGAAAATAAGCATGTGTACTAAATCGTCCTGCATGTTCTACAAATTTGTCTTCTTGTGATTTTTTTTTCTTTCCCAAAAACTAAAGTTGCCTCTCAAAGGAAAGTTTTTTGACATTGAAGAGACAAAAGAAGTATGACATCTACTTTTAGAGGCATGTCAAAAACAGATCTCTACAAGCTTTCTCTTCCATTACATGTTGTGCAGACAGACAAAAAGTTGCGTCAGCGTACATTCTATAATCTATTTTTATTACACTCTGATTACTTTATTAACATACAGTGAATATATACTAAATCTTTTACTTTAGCTTAAGTAATTCGGAATTTTGACGGAATTGTTGTCGGAACTAGGACTTAGAAGGTAAGTCAAATTAAATATTTCGATAACCCAATAAATTCAAGCTCGGAGTTTCAATATTTTATTTTCGGAGGGAGGGAAAATTTTTTCAGTTTTGGTCCATTATCCTAAGTATATTTGCTTCGATTCTTTATTTTCCATAAAAGCGAAAAATTTGCGCTTGGTATACATATAACGCATAGCTTCAAATTAAAATTTAGTAATATACAGAGTGGTTATAATTAAAGTTCCACATTGAAACGGTCATAAAAGGAAAACTACTGGATCAAATGTTATCAAACTTGGTAATGGTGTAAAGGAGGTCATGGGAATTTATTTTCCACGAAAAAAAGGAAGTTCGAAACCTCACCACCAGGGGGGAAATGGCGCTGTATGCAATATTGTTAAACGAAATATGGGTCGGAATCTAACTTAACCTTTTGTTACACGGGTTTAATATGTTGTATACCCTTAAGAAACTTTGAAATAGGCAAATTCCCATTTCAAAGCGTTAAATTCGATAAAAGTCGAGTGCGCCATCCGTGAAAGGGAGAAATTCGTCCGTGAAAACCACGAATTAGCGATTAGAAAGTGTGAGATCGCAAATCACTCGCACAAGCGCGTACAATCTTGAAATCGTTTTCTTACAGATCGCTAATTTGTAATTTTTGAAGCCTGAATTCGGCCCTAAAACATGAAGATTCAAAACGCTTTTAATCGATTTGTGCCAAAGAAATCCCTCATGTTATCTACCTAGTTCCATTGCATTCTCCTACTGCATTCGATTGCATAGCAGTCATTCCACACCGTCTGGTTTCATAACTGAACCATTTTTCTCTGAAAAGAAGTCGACAGCTGGATCACTGTGATTGCACCTCGCTTAGAGTCAATGTTAAAATGTTTCGTGATACACGGACTGCACTAACGTGGCATTTTAAATAGTATTTTTATGCAGGGCTGGGCCCCACCTCACATATATCGCACAGTTACTTAGGCAACTTTTCACGAATGAACGTGTTATAAGCCGACACTTTCCCTCTTCCCACCAGACCTCATCCTCTGTGACTTTTGGCTATGGGGTTATCTAAAAAGCACTGTTTATGGTGATAATCTAAACAATTTGGCAGAAATGAAAAATGTGATGCACTGACATGTTCGTACCATTCCTCCTGATATGCTAAGAGCTGCTGTTGAGAATGCAGTAACAGGATTTAACTTGCTTTCGGAAGTTGCTGGACGCTACATTGAACATGCTTTGTAACACGTTTCGGAAAATATTAAACACATTTTCAACAGATGTTTTCGTGTCTTATTTCATTTAACAATCTTGTATATACCGCAATTTTTCCCCTGGTGGTGAGTTTTCGAAATCTTTTTTTTTCGCGGAAAATAAATTCCCATAACCTCCTTTACACGATTCCCAAGTTTGATAACATTTGGTCCGGTAGTTTTCCTTTTATGACCATTTCAAATTGAAACTTTAATTATAACCACCATGTAAAAAAGCTTTAAAAGATTAAAGATTTTAAAGCTTTAAATGATTGACAGTTTGGTTCAAGTCCCAGCTTTAAAAATATATATATAAATAAAATCTTTTATATTAATTCTCTTAGAAAGAATGTTTTAAGAAGCTAATTTTTCTTTCGAAAAGCTAATTTTTCTTTCTTATAGATTGTATAAAAAAACATGGTCTTTAATATGATTTAGATTGTTTCAGCCGATATAAGAATCGGGTTATTCGGTGGTACAGAATAAACCCTGCTGGACTGTTTTATTTCTTTTTGTCATTTAGTAAAAATCTTTTAATTAAAATATTTATCCTTTGGACTTCGGTTTAAACTTTATTTATAGTTAAAATGACTAGAAATGAAAAGCTGTCTTTAGCTGAAACGCAATTCATATAATTGATATTTTAAAAAATTGACAAGAATGCAAAATTTATGGAAGTCTAGCAGTCGAAAAATCTTAATTTTCTTGTGTGAGCACTGAAAATAACTGTAGAAGGAAAGACGAAAATTAGGGAGAAAAGTAAGCAAAAATTTGCAGGGAAATTTGGCTGTCAGACATACCAAGATGTTTCAAAAAGTTGGACACTTTCGAATATACTTTCAGGATACTTCAAAGAATTTAGGTGTTCAAAGAGAAAACACTTGGACGTGTACACCAGCAAATACCATCAATTGAGCTTGTGCTAACAGAAAAGACAAAAACGATATCATTGCAGATTAAAGTGAAGAGCGACTGGTTTTAGACTATATGGTTGTATAAATTACGTTATAGAACATCATATGGTATCATAAATGGAGAATCCCATGATTTTCTCAGTCGAATTATTTGAAGATTCAGGAGTTTATCTAGTGATGTATGTGGATGTCACCTAAAGATGTTTTTTTCCCCTCCTGATGAAACTGCGGCCGAACGGTAAAGTCGCTGAACACTGGTAGCTCGGTCCGAGGTTCGAATCCCGCGAACGGGCTGGCTGCATGGGTGTTTTCGTGGTTTTCCCCATGTGTAACGTGTATGCGAGTCCGTTTCCCTTAGAAAGTCCTCCACGAAGGCATCCCTCTCCTTAGGCAGATAGCCGTAGTGTGGTTTGCCGTAATTAAATAAACCAAAACCTTTTGATGAAACCAGTCTTTCCTTTCATCTCATACCTTCAAAATTTTTAGCCTGTAAAGACTGAAAAAGGCTCTGACGAAATACTTCGTGAAAAACTTTCTAAGGGAAACCAGCTCTCATACGCGGTACACATGAGAAAATCCACAAAAACGCCTATGCAACCAGCTCGTTTACCGGGATTCGAACCCAGGAGTGAACTACCAGTGTTCAGCGACTTTACCGCTCGGCCGTTTGTGGGCCTTTATCAAATGGAAGGAGATAACTTTATTTAAAATGATTGTCAGAAATACCAAAATGTTTCGAAAAGTTGGATACTTTTTAATATACTACTTAAAGGCTCTGACGAAATACTTCGTGAAGAACTTTCTAAGGAAAACCAGCTGTCATACGCGGTACACATGAGAAAATCCACGAAAACGCCCATGCAACCAGCCCGTTTACCGGGGTTCGAACCTCGGAGTGAACTACCAGTGTTCAGCGACTTTAACGCTCGGCCGTTTGTGGGCCTTTATGAAATGGAAGGTGATAACTTTATTTAAAATGATTGTCAGAAATACCAAAATGTTTCGAAAAGTTGGATACTTTTTAATATACTTTCAGAATGCTTAAAGAAAAAGAGAAGAAAAATAATTTTTTTCGTAAAATTTAGTATTTGTATTTTTTTTTAATTTAAAACTTTTCAATCTTATGATATTTGATTCTTGCGATTTCAAAAATAAAATATTTCACTAAAATATGAATAACATTTTAAGAAACCAAATGTAGGATAAAATTGTGTAAAGCAATGGGCACAATGATAAAACTGTTTAAAGCAGTGTATGCAAGTCATCCTAAGATAAAATGTCGGTTATACATCTCTCTTATTTATTTATATCTTTTTGAACGGAACATTGAAAGGCGTGTAAAATTGTGCTTTACTGTATTTTCTCTTTTAATATAGTATGCAGTTTTCAAACGCATCGTAGTCTGGGTTGCAAAGTATTGTTCCGAAAGAAACGCAGTTCAAATAAATAAAATCCAATTCTGGAAAATTGATATTAATAAATATATTTAAAATGCTCAGTTCGAAGGAATAAATAGAAAATTTTAAAACAATTATCTAAAGAGACAATGCAACACAAACAATTAAAATAAAAGTATAAAAATTTAAAAATTACCCAAAATAATAACTATGACGAAAAATATATATAAAGAAAACTATTTGAAAAAAAAAAAAAATAAAAAATAAAAAAAAAAATAAACGCTGCACCTTTATTTACGCAGTTCGAATAGGTAAATAGAAATTTTTAAAACAGTTATTCGGAAAAAAAAAAAAAAAAAAAAAAAAAAAAAAAACGCGCAACTTAAACAATTAAAATGAAATTCGAAAAAGAAAAAATTACTTAAAATAATAAGTTATAATTAAAAATAAAATATAAAGAATATTATTTGGAAAAAAGGAACGATGGTGACTTTTTTTCCTCTCACGGGAAAGGAAACTAGGTTGCCATATATTAAGAAGTTCGCCAAGTGAAGTATTCTTGGCGCAAACTGACAAAAAAGTGCCAACATAAATTTGTGAATTTCTCCGTAAATTTCGCTCCAAATTTTACAAAATTTCATATTTAGGCGTAATTTGAGTCGTAGAATCGAAATATGTAAAAAAATTGGTATGTTATTTCAGAAAAAGTCCGATTTTGTGTCAAAATACCTATGTTAGAATAGTGCTATATATAAATCTAATATATATCCTAAGTCGCGCTTTCAAGACATGAAGAACGCAATTTGAATTTTGTCAATAGACCCAGTAGAACGGGAGATATAGCACTGTCCCATTTTTTTTTTTTTTTTTGAGCAGTGGTACATTTCTGAAACTGATCCCAATAACAAAACAGTAATAATTAAATAACATCCTGACTACTCAGAGTCGTAGCTAGGGTTTTCAGTGCCCAGGGACAACTGAAGATTTCGCGCCCCCTACTGCTTGCCAAGGATGGATAAGATTTAATTCTAAAATGTCGTAACATCAGTTGGGCGCACCTCTGCGCCCGGGGACAGATGACCCCTTTGCCCCCCTCTCTAACTACGCCCCTGTGACTACTGGGAGTCTGAGGTCAGAACTTTCATTAGTTGCACCTATCACATAACTTCAGAGATATAACTGTATTATATTTTAGTACTTAAATATTAGCTTGTTAAAGTTAAAAAGTAGCAAAGCTGAAGAATGCAAATGTGTTATATTTCTTAACAATCATGTACAGTAATCGCTCTTTAATAATGGTTTTGATTATCTGCAGAATAAAGAAAACTAAAAAAGGTTATGAAAATTAGTTTGTTGAATTGAGATTGGCCAAATGATAAAGATTTATTTGCTTATAAATTATTTCTACATATAACTGAAATTTTATGATATGTGCTTGCTGGCTTCAGTTGTAAATAGTACTGTTATTATGACAGTTAAACTCTGGATATTTGCACCATGTTACCTCAAATTGGAACTATAGGATAAAGCACAGTAAAAAAAAAAATGTTGGGAGGTCATAAATAAAATAAATGCAGAAATTTACTCAAGCCATTATTATTGTGAATGAATAGAACAGCAGCTAGCAAATTTATTATAATTCACAATTAATGTTCAAATTGTCATTATTGAGAATAATGTTCATTTTTTTTATTCATTTCAGATTTATCATTAAACATGTTTATTGCTTCTGTATCATGCCAAATAGACTGGCTACATGGACGTTTTCATGATTTTCTCTATGTATGATATGAATTTATGCTTTCAAAAAGCTAACCTAGTATTATCAGTCACTTCCTAATTAAAATGCATTCAAAAAGCTAACCTAGCATTATAAATCACTTTAAAGTCCCAGTACTCGGTTAATTTAGCATTTGTAGCATCAGTGTTTTTATACTATACTACAAGTGTTATTAATATTTTAATTTAGTGCTGCATTTTAATAACTTTAACATTTATTTTGTTCAATAAATAAATGAACTAAAAATATAAATTAATTTATTACAATTCTATTTTGTAATTATTATGCAAATTGTTTCATGTTTATAATTTTTAACGCTTCCAGCTGATTTAGTGAGCAGAAACAGCAGACTAGTATATATGGAGGAGCTGTCAGCTAAGTTATGCAACAAAATTATTCATCCTGCTGTCAGCATCATTCTAGTAGTGTCATTAAGCTGTAATCACCCAAGGTCAACAACTCCAGAGCAAATGGCTGAACCAAGCAAACCAAACAACATTCTGAAAAGAAACATTAAACAAAATAAAAACTTAATACAGTCAAAAGTCGTTAATTCGGACACCCATAATCCGGAATGATCTATAATCCGGACCTCAAAGCTACAAACTTTCTGCGCATGCGTCGCGTTCACGCATGCGCACAGGCGTTTACGAGAGCGCATAAGACCCTTACAGCTGCGAATATGTTTGTGCGCATGCGCGTTTAATGTGTAACGGAGTTATACGCTAAGCTAAAGTTATCTAATTCAGTTAATGTTACAGATTGCGTTGTTCCTTAATCTTCGAATTGGATCCGGCTTATTATTTTTTGCACTGTTAGAGCAATTTTATAAAAGTAAGCTTGAACTTTCGATTATGTCAAATAGAATTTCCGATATATATTTACTACAAAGCGAAAGTATGTTTTGAAATCCGAAATCTGTTTATCAATTTCACGTTGCTCTGCGGCAGAGGGGGGGGGCAGAAACGTCATTATTAGATTATGATAGATTAGAAAGATTATGTCAAATAGAATTTCCGATATATATTTACTAATATGTAATTTGTATCTACAAAGCGAAAGTATGTTTTGAAATCCGAAATCTGTTTATCAATTTCACGCTGCGGATTGGAAGTTGATCTGTCAGCACTATCCTTATCTTCAGAGCAGATGTTTTTATTTTATTTGGTTTATAATTCCTTACTAAGTGTAGTATTTCATCTCGATATACTCCGTCTTTGATATGATTTAAATCAAGTTCCTCGTCATTATAATTCGCTTCCGATAGTGAAGAAAGTGACCCAGAGGTTATTGAAAACGAAAACATTTCGATTGACAAATTAGTCGATATTCTCAACAGAGCAATTATAGGACTTGAACAGCGGAACTTTGTAACTAAACAAGAAATTATGTCTGTTTAATAGAGTTAAAGAGAAAGTATTATCACATGAAACGAAGCAACTTACATTGAAGGAAATGTTTAATAAAGTAAACAAATAAATATTAAGCTTTTTCTTTTTGTAAATTTTGATACCCTTTAGATCATAATTGTTCTTTATTTCATAAACTACGGTTTCATATTTTTAATTTTGTAATTTCTGCATGCCATCTTACCAGATTTAAACTGATGATCTATAATCCGGAAAAATCTATAATCCGGAATCGCCGAAGTCCCGACGAGTCTGGATTAACGACTTTTGACTGTACCTAAATCTTGATAAATCAGACAATTAAGCCATAAAACCTGCATACCAATTTTTCAGTTGCTAGATGGCAATACACTGACTTATAGTGTCCTTCAATGAAATCATTTTAAAGCAAGCTTATCAGATGATAAGCAAAAGTATTGCATCATTGGATGTAACAGTGTGGTAATGATTGCATTGCTGGATAGTTCCTACAGTAAGCCAACTGTAATGTCTCACAGTGCTGTTACTATTAAAATTGTAGCTTATGTGTTATTACTTCATTTTCGTATGAAAAGCCTTCATACGAAATTGATGGCATATAGTTCAATTTATATATGCTCTGTGAAAGTAATTGCCATTGAATCTAGAATTAATGCATCATGATTCATGATGAAATGTGATTTGAGACAAAATTTCTTAAATTAGAAAATACCAAAACAGATAAATAGGAAATGAAAGATGAAATTTATGTATTTTATACTGAAATGAAGATCTCAGTAAAGTGGCTGTATGCAAAGTTTAATGATAGATTTTTTTTGTGCTAAAATGATGTGCTGTGAAAATTTTATTTTTATTAATATTTATAATTTTTTTCCAAGGTGTCTATGTTTAAGCTATTTTAGATTTTTTTCACTTTTTATTATTAAAAAATGTCTTCTTTGTCATTATTACATTCAAATCCATCTCATAACCATTTTAAAATGAAGGAAATTTCTTTCTTTTTAATAGTTTAAGAATATTTTCACAAAATATAATTATAGAAGAAGTGAACTGGTACATTTATAATTATATGCCTATATATAAAAAAGAATTTTTAAGAAAGATCCTTTATTTCGTAGTAGAGACATTTAATATGAGCTATGTAATATTAGTTTAACTATTTGTGAAAGGAATATTTAATCAAACTATATTTATTATGTTTTAATAAAAATCACTGTAATTTTAAAAGTTGTTGAATTTAAAAGGAAGAGGGAGGAACTGCTGTTATTTCAAAACTCTAATAAAATAATTCTTTATTTTTGTCTGTGAGTGTATGAGAAAGAAGTAATCATCTGTTTATTTTTTGTAATAGTAGGAAAATTATCTGTGTATTTAATATAAAATTGTATGCATGTAAATAAATTTCATTTATTATTTTAATTGTTTTAGCTTCAATTTTTATTCATTAAATTATATATATATTTAAAATTCAGCTAAATATTATTAACAAGGACTTTAATTGTTGATAAGTATTTTATATTTCATCCTGTCAAAAAATTTAATTTCCCTTTTGTGGTAGTTTTTCATACAGCTCTCATTTCCTGTTCAATAGTAAATATTGCATACTTATAATTTTATAAAAGATTCCTCCCTGCCCTGGAAAAGAAAAGGGACACAGATACACTCTTAATTTAAAATTCATATATAAGAACAACATGAAAATTAAGATTAGTCAATGGAACGAAATAACACATATGTCTTCAATAGAGGACAACATATATATAATTCTGTTAGCTTCATTTATCCCATTAGCTTCTTTACCCGATAATAAAATTCTAATTTTTTTTTTTTTTAATGAGTGAAAAGTCGTAAATAAAGATAATGGTGCCTTTTAATGTAGTATAAGTAATCTTACTCTTCAGAGATAATATATTTTTTTTTAACTCTATCATTCGATTTTAAAATAAGCATAAATTTGAGTTTACTGTTGTTTTGTTTATCGATATTTATTTCAACATTCACATATCTGCGATTTCCTTCTCAATTTTTTAGAATATATTATGCATTTTTCTTTATGTACATTATTTATAACACTCCTATTGTCTTTTGTGGATTCTAAACTGACTATGAATGAGGGAAATTTCCATTATTAAATATTACCTATTGGCTTACATAACATATAAAAATACACATGCACAGAATGTTTGAGATAGGTTTTTATGCTTATTAAATTGACCGTTCTAAGGATGGAAGAGCTGTACAAACATAAAATGTAATTTTCTAAAATCATTAGGTTTGTCAAAGCAAGAAATATGCCAAACATGCAAAATCCTATCTGCAGTAGCAGACCTAGTTATTGAGGCTCAGGATGGAAATTTCACTAGGCCCTCCACTCCTTATTATAATAATCACCATATAAAATGTCAACACAAATATATAAATAACATTTATTTAAATAAAATTAAATATTTGAATTGATTTGGAAAACAAAAGTCTTAAGATTAAGGAAAAAATAATTTCCATTAAGCAGATAAATTTATATTAAAAAAGTCTTATTAATCAGCCATTTTTATGATTTAAAAAATGTTAAATTTTCTGTGAATAATAATAATAATAATAAAAAAAAAAAAAAAAAAAAAAAAAAAAAAAAAAGAGCTATAACTGTTTTTAGTGAGTTTTGACTTCTGAAAATTTGTTTATAGCTTCGTCAAAAATTCATTTATGTTTTTAGCTACTGTATTTATTTTCAATGCAAAGGACTGCCAAACCATTAAATATTAGCACATAGTTGATGGAAGATAGCTTTTAATCAACTTCAACTTCGTTAAACTTCTCTAGCAAAGAGCAACTGAAACATACACTGTAAAAAAGTCTTAAGCGGCAAATGTAAGTTAGGAACTGATTCTTGCAATACAGACAACTTTTTAGCTTCGTCCTTTTTAACATATACTTAAAAAATCAAGGCTCTTCGGAGGCAACCCCTTAATCAGTGGCCTGTATGTTCTGCCCCTCCTCTACACCTTTGCCTAGGCAGGATATGAAAAAGATGCAACACACCAGCCTAATTTCCAATTGCTAGCAGGATTTATTTCCAATTACACCACGAAGGCGCTCGGCAGTAAAGGAAAAAATTCCTTACATTCTCTCCCACTTCAAGTGCGACTAGGAAGTTGGAGACACATTTGCTAAATCCTGATATTGACAAATTACAGTCTACCACATTTTAGTTCGGGAGCCAACAGGCAGGAAAAATATGTGTTGTCCTCGCCAAGTTTCGAACTCCGGCCCTCTGATTGCTAGTGGGGTGTGCTTCCGATTATACCACTAAGGACCGCCTTAAAGAGAAAGAAATACCTTACAACTCTTCCTATTAATAATGATTAATTTTTTCTGAACTTGTTTTTCAGTAAATTAAATTAATATGGAGTCATGTACCATAGTTTTATGATACAGTCAAAAGTCTTTAATCCGGACGTCCATAATCCGGAATCATCTATAATCCAGAACTCAAAGCTACAAACTTTCGGCGCATGCGTAAACGCAATTGCGCAAAGGTATTATGCGCATATACGTTTACACATGCGCATAATACGTTTACGCATGCGCGTTTAATGTATAACGGATGGTATAAGCTAAGCTAAAATTATCTAATTATCTATTTCAGTTCATGTTGCAGATTGCTTTGTTCCTTAATCTTCTAATTGGATCCGGCTTATTATTTTTTGCAGACTGTTAAAGCAATTTTATAAAACTAAGCTTGAACTTTCGATTATGTCAAAAAGAATTTCCGATTCTGGAGCTGCCAAAGGAGCTACAAAGCGAAAGCATGTTTCGATGTCCATTAAACAAAAAGTGGAATTGCTGCAAAAAATGGATAAAGGCATATTCTTTGTTTCTCTAACCATTCCGAATCTGTTTATCAATTTCACACTGCTCTCGGGGGGCGGGGAAAACGTCGCGGCGGCGCATTGAACTGGAAGTTGATCTGTCAGCACTATCCTTATCTTCAAGGCTTATAATTCCTTACTAAATGTAGTATTTCATCTCGATGTACTCCGTCTTTGATATGATTTAAATCAAATTCCTCGTCATTATAAATATCACGAATACACATCAAATAGTTTTCTGGTTGCAATTTTCTAATTTCGACTAATGCGTAATGTATGCTTTAGGCATGTGCGCGTTGAAAGAAATTAATTAATTCGTTTAATAAAGTAAACAAATAAAAATTAAACTTTTTTTTGTAAACTTTGATACCCTTTAGATCATAATTGCTCTTTATTTCATAAATTACGGTTTCATATTTTTAATTTTATAATTTCTGCATGCCATCTTACCAGATTTAAACTGATGATGTATAATCCGGAAAAACCGATAATCTGGAATCAACGAAGTCCCGACGAGTCTGGATTAAAGACTTGACTGTATAATATTTTTTTTTAAATTGCCATTACGACATATGAATAACTTTGCTAAGCTTCCCATCTTAAGGGGATCATCTGTCACATGCATCGACAAAGTAAAATTCATCTTTCCGTTATATATACAGGCTAACTCAAAAATCTATGATTAAGCTTTAAGAAACGTCAAGGAATAAATCGTATTTATATAGGGCAACAAAGCCAAAAATGCAAAACAGATAAATCTGCATTTTGTGTCGGCGCTCCTGGTAGGCACCTGGAGAGCTTTTTCATTAAAACTGCAAAATATGTAGCGCTTTACGAACTCTTAAAGAATCTCTAAGGATTAAATATTCTTTGTCAAGAGCTCTTTAGTTGCCAGAAATTGACTTCATGTTATGAATAGTTGACGGGAACGAACGAGCCACCGTAAGAATATACGGGGAAAGGTAAAAAACGAGCCACCGTAAGAATTATGTACCATTAATATTATGATACACATATATACAGTCATATGTGTATCATAATATTAATGTTTTTGCATTTACAAAAGAACCTGTGTGAACGAACATGAACCATTCAGGTTGTAGAGTTGCGCGCCTCCAACCTGCACGCAACCAAGAGGTGACTGTTGAAACTGGAAAATAGACAGAGTCTTGCTAAGGGTTTAAGTCCCTTTTTATTCAACTTAAGAAATTACAATTGCGTGCTCTTGACGCTCACAAACTGCGCCAACTCGGCGGTCAAATAAAAATAATAACCTGAAAAGAAACTAAAGACAAGACTCTAACTACGAGGCTCTCTAAAAGTAACTAACCTCACCGCGTTTTACAATACCGCTGCTAATTCAGCAAACTTTGAATATGACGTTGAACGATTAACAATTCTCCGAGGCAAGCACACAGGCCGAAACGCGGGGTTCTTCAATTTCTGGCTAACTACCTCCGCGCTCGTGAAGTAAGAACAGCACATCTCGAACTCGTTTCCTTTCTATTTAACTCAGAATACTTCCGCTGATAATTTGAATCCTTGCGCGTTCTACTAAAATTTACATACTCTGGCATTGGCAGTTCCAGGGGAAAGTAAAGCTTGACAGGAAAGATAGTTTAAATTAAAAATAAATGTTAGTTAAAATAAATATAAACCCTACATTTGCCGCTGCCAGAATTTGGAAAACTTGGAAGCAGGTCCTACAAACGACCTGTTGTAAAGTTTCTATAATTCTGAACTAACTCTCAAGAGCCTCGTTTACACACACACACACACACACACACACACACACACAAAAAAAAAAAAAAAAAAAAAAAAAAACTTATGTAACAAAATGTATACTAAATTTCTGTCGATACTTATATAAATCTCTCTTCTTACAGCAACTTTTCCTGGACTTCATCAATCAATCTTGTTCTTTTCCTTCCAGCATCTGGAAGGAATAAGTATCAGTATCTTTCTAAATACATTATAATTTACACTTTCTTGACACTGAATAAATTTTTGTTTTTAAACGATTCGTTTTCCTTAGTTATTGCTTAATTCACATTCATTCAATTTTTCGAGCATTAATTTAACTTTACCCTGGCTCTCCACCATGTGTGGTGTCAAACGGGAATATTCGTGTTTTAGTCTTACAACACTTCCCCTAACCACCATGATTTGTTAGAATTCAACGACCAAATAGACACACCGTACTCGACATTCTACAACTCGATGAGCTACTTTAACATTCTTAAAAATTCAAGTGTAGGTGGAGAACCCTACAAAACACATTCATTCTAACTTCCCCCTCATTCATCTTTAGACATGCAGGCTTTCGCTCTAAAGCATGATTTTATCTACAGTTTAATACTTAAATTCGAATTCATTGCTTTTAAGCATTTACTTTTTGCATCTAAAATTTTATGCTTCTAGACTAAATTCTACTTTTACATAATTTTTACATAATTTTACATAATTTTATGCATGCCCTTTGGGTTGTGTGGGCCATGTTGATGGGGCCCCACACAACCCAAAGGGCATGCGTAAAAATTCATAAGTGCCCGATTTTGTTATAAACGCGGTTTTATGTATGTCTTCGGGTCTCATAGCTATTTGATAGTAGCCAGACGTTAAGTCCAAAGTAGACATGTATCTTGTAGATTTGATCTTTCTAATAATTTCCTCTATGACCGGAAAAGGGTAAACTGGAAATTTAGTAATACTATTTAGTTTTCTGTAATCGATAGCAAACCTCCAAGCCCTTTTATCCGAAGGAGGAAACTCGTTCTTTTTCCTACATAGTACGACTGGACTCGCGTACTCACTATTTATGGGCGTTATTATTTTATTCTTTAACATCTCCTGAATATGTTCTTCGATGATTACGTCTTTTTGTTTGTCATAACGATATGGTTTAGTCCTACAAGGTTTTTCGGCAGTTAATTGTATCTGATGCGTAACTATTTGACAACTACCAGGCTTTTCTGAAAACAAGTTAGAAAAATTACTCACCACTTGCTGGATGGCTTGACTTTCATGGTCATTCAGATGGCTAAGGTCAACTTGCGGTTGCTCCACAGGTTCCACCACCCTCTGGTCCATCTCCAGCACCACGGAACTGTCTTGAAAATTCAGTTTGGCTCTCGCGGCCCTTAAAAACTCCATACCTAAAATAAGAGGATTTTGCAGATTCTTCACTACAAAAATTAATACTTTGAGGCTTTCCTCTTTTACCTGTATGTTTAATGATAATTTCCCGATGCAGTGACAGGTTTTTCCTTGCTCCACTATAATTTCGGTATTTTTGGTTTTAAATAATCGTACCCTATAAAAATTCTTTTTGAAGAATGTTTCGCTCATAAAATTTCCTACTGCTCCTGTATCGATGAGGGCTTCTACTGGTACATCGCCAACCAGGACTTGTATAATTGGTAGATGTGAGTTTTTTACGATGACCGTATTTAAATGTCTTTTTGAGGGTTTTTTAAAAACTTCCGGGGTCTGGACCCTCGCTTTCACAGGCCCCTCTACTCGTTTAAAGCTTTCCTTTCAATTTCTGCCTTCTGGGTACGCGGATGTTTATTTTCGAATTTTCTTTTTGGGCCTTGACCTTCGAGGTTCGATGAGTTAGCTTGATAGCTCTTTCCCCCTTAAGAGCGGTTTGCATTTCTGGTTTGCTCATTTGAAGAGTTCCTTCGGATACTTTGAGAATACGATGCCCCTCTAGCTTTTTCCGCTATTCTGCGATTTTGAAACTTCACCGCCAATTCGAAGAGCTCCTGCAATGTGCTTGGGTTTCTAATTTCGAAGTAGTCTTGAACAGCAGGTAACAATCTTGGTAAGATTATTTCAATAATCTCCGCGTCGGGTTCCTTCCCATACAGCATATCCGTCAGCTTAATTTTTCGCAAAATAAAGTCCGTCAACTCTTCTATATCCCGTTGATAGAAACTATATAGTTCGGCTTCCAGCCTTGCTCGATCTTTCACTATGGGGAAGGCCTTTACTAACGATTTTTTTAAATTTTCAAATGCATATGTCTCGCTTTCAAATTCCCCCAATAAAAATTTGCCTATATTCTTCCACCATAGCGCGGCCTGTCCTCTTAGTGCAGATGTGGCGATGGCAACTTTTTGTCTTTCAGGCACAGGGTAGAGCTGAAAGTGATTTTCTAGGCCTTCTAGAAATATCGCCACCGAATTTTTTCCGTCGAAATTGACGTTTGGCTTGATTGACGCTCTCAAAGTCTGAACCAGGTATCCAAATCCTTCCAATTGGCTTGCCATTTCTTGGTGTTGTCCAGCGGCTTCCATCCGATTTTCGGCCATTTCAGTTCGATAAGTGTTCGGGCGCCAATGTAGAGTTGCGCGCCTCCAACCTGCACGCAACCAAGAGGTGACTGTTGAAACTGGAAAATAGACAGAGTCTTGCTAAGGGTTTAAGTCCCTTTTTATTCAACTTAAGAAATTACAATTGCGTGCTCTTGACGCTCACAAACTACGCCGACCCGGCGGTAAAATAAAAATAAGAACCCGAAAAGAAATAATAACAAGACTCTAACTACGAGGCTCTCTAAAAGTAACTAACCTCACCGCGTTTTACAATACCGCTGCTAATTCAGCAAACTTTGAATATGACGTTGAACGATTAACAATTCTCCGAGGCAAGCACACAGGCCGAAACGCGGGGTTCTTCAATTTCTGGCTAACTACCTCCGCGCTCGTGAAGTAAGAACAGCACATCTCGAACTCGTTTCCTTTCTATTTAACTCAGAATACTTCCGCTGATAATTTGAATCCTTGCGCGTTCTACTAAAATTTACATACTCTGGCATTGGCAGTTCCAGGGGAAAGTAAGGCTTGATAGGAAAGATAGTTTAAATTAAAAATAAATGTTAGTTAAAATAAATATAAACCCTACATTTGCCGCTGCCAGAATTTGGAAAACTTGGAAGCAGGTCCTACAAACGACCTGTTGTAAAGTTTCTATAATTCTGAACTAACTCTCAAGAGCCTCGTTTACACACACACACACACACACACACACACACACACAAAAAAAAAAAAAAAAAAACTTATGTAACAAAATGTATACTAAATTTCTGTCGATACTTATATAAATCTCTCTTCTTACAGCAACTTTTCCTGGACTTCATCAATCAATCTTGTTCTTTTCCTTCCAGCATCTGGAAGGAATAAGTATCAGTATCCTTCTAAATACATTATAATTTACACTTTCTTGACACTGAATAAATTTTTGTTTTTAAACGATTCGTTTTCCTTAGTTATTGCTTAATTCACATTCATTCAATTTTTCGAGCATTAATTTAACTTTACCCTGGCTCTCCACCATGTGTGGTGTCAAACGGGAATATTCGTGTTTTAGTCTTACAACACTTCCCCTAACCACCATGATTTGTTAGAATTCAACGACCAAATAGACACACCGTACTCGACATTCTACAACTCGATGAGCTACTTTAACATTCTTAAAAATTCAAGTGTAGGTGGAGAACCCTACAAAACACATTCATTCTAACTTCCCCCTCATTCATCTTTAGACATGTAGGCTTTCGCTCTAAAGCATGATTTTATCTACAGTTTAATACTTAAATTCGAATTCATTGCTTTTAAGCATTTACTTTTAGCATCTAAAATTTTATACTTCTAGACTAAATTCTACTTTTACATGACTTTCAAGTATTTACGTATATTTACAAAATTTTAATACATATGATTTTTACAATTTACCATAAAATGAATAAGAGAAAATAAATTTTTACTTTACTCATTCTTCGCCAAGCTGGCGGCACTGAAACTAAAATTCTTATTAATACAAGAATACGAAGTTATTTTTATCTTCGGCCAAATTTTGGCTTTAACATAACAGAATCAGTCTTTCGACCAACAGAAAATGCTTGTTCCTAAATTTCTACTTAAAGAAAATAATACTGTAGCCTTAGCTAAATAAAGTAAAACAAAACTAAGTCTCAACCGAGACATATTGACTTTCGTCAAAACATAGAACTTCGTACTTATGCATAACATTTCGGAACAAAAGAAAAAAATTTATAGAAGATTTTAATTTATCTTTGAGTTTTCGATGATTGAAACTCCGTCATTCTTTTCTGGCAAAATTGTTCCCACGTTATAGGTTTCATGGATGTCAATCTTCTCCTTACTGACCTCCGAGTGTCGTCCACATTAGTTTTTCTCTTGCGTCCTCTGCATGCTGGCCTCTTGGCGGAGTAATCGTCGGGTTGTTGTCGTTTTCATTTTTCCATTGGACGGCTGGTCTTGACGTCCTCCGGTCTGGAGTCCTTCTTGAATTTCTTCTGTTGTTCCTGGTATTTTCGTTCCTCCTGCTGTCTTTTCAGTTTCCGGAACGGCGGCCTTGCTTGCACCTGACTCTCTGGCCCTGGGAGCGTTCTCCTTGATGTATAATTTCTACTGCGATACGTTGTAGGTGGTGTTTTCCTCTTTACCAAGGTTTCTTTACGCGGTGGCTTTTCATTCTTGTTTTTCTTAAATGCTGGAGTTTGAAAGTTTTCATTTTTTCTTTTTGGTACCGTCGTCTGGGTTGTAGAAGGGCTAGGTCTCTCTTCAGTTCTCTGCTTCTTGGGTGGTGGAACAGTTGTTGTTATTTCTGGACCTTCTACTTCGTTTAGGCTTGAGTCCTGAAAGAAACTTTTAAGGATTTCAAAATCATTTGGATTATAGTATTTTTTCACCTGGTCGGGACTTGCTTTACAGATCTCCCATCTCTCGTTCTTAAGGTAAAATACGACTCCTTTGATTTCCTGAATTACATAGGGGCCTTCAAATTTTGGAGCTAACTTTGCAGTAAAATTGTCTGAGCCACTTGATAAAGAAAATTTCCGCTTCAACCCCCAACTTTAAAATCTGCTTCACGGCGTTTTCTATCGGAATACACTTTTTGCTTATTTCTTGCCGTATCCGAGCTTTTAAGCGTCCGATCAATAAGTTTTTGCACATCTTTCTGTTTAAACTCTTGCTCTCTTTGTTGCACAAAGAATAATTTATCTAAAGGCGTAATTAACCTTCGGCCTAAAAATAATTCTGCTGGAGTTTTTCCCGTAGTATCGTGATTTGCCGTTCTTAAAGCATAAGCTAATTCATTTATGTAGCCATCCCAGCGCTTGTGATGTGTGCTAACGTAACTGCGAATTATTTTTACAATGTTTTTGTTCACTCTTTCTGCTATGTTTGCCTGTGGTCTATACGGAACCATTTTGATATGGCGTATGCCAAGTCCAGTGCATATGTTTTCAAATATTTGACTAATGAATTATTTTCCGTTATCGCTAATGACTTTTATCGGTGCACCGTATTTTAAAATGTATCTGTGTAAGAATGCATCTGCGACTGGTTTGGCTGACGCGCGTTTAAGTGGAACAATTTCTGTCCATTTTGAAAAATGATCTACTATTACTAAAAGAAAACGAATTTATTTAACTCGCTCTGGGGGAAGGGACCAAGAAGATCTATGCCTAAAATTTCATTCGGAAATGTAGCGCGAATGCTATTTAAGTACCCGGCCGGGCTGTAATTAATATCATTTATTAACTGACATTGATTGGAGGACCTGACATACGCAGTTACTATTTTGTATAATTGCGGGAAATATACCGCCTCGCGTACCCTTTTTAAAGTCTTTCGGACCCCTAAATGACCCGCTGTTTTCGCGTCGTGTAATTCCTTCAAAATGTTGAATCGAAGCGAGGCTGGGATGACTGGTTTGTACTCGAGATTTTCGTTTGTTGTTTTCGTATAAAATAATAAATTATCTATTATTTCATAGTTTTCTGCTCTATTTCTTATCGCATCGATATCTGTGTGCTCAAAGCTTTCGGGGTCTTTCAAATATGCATAGATATTTCCAAATTCAGGATCAGCTTTCAGTTCAGTGATAATCGTATCTCTAGAATCTAAAATTTTTGAAGTCAACACAGCGCATTTAAGTTCATTTTCTTCATCGTCCAGTTTTATACGAGAAAGTGCGTCAGCTACATTGTTTTCCTTACCCGGTTTATATTTTATTATTAGATTATATTCTTGGAGTTTTAAAGCCCATCTTATTAACCTGGGCGTTAGGTTTTTCCCCGAGTAAAGTCTACCAACAGCCGCATGATCCAAAAAGACTGTTACTGGCGCTTTGCCGAAATAAACTCGAAATTTGTGTACAGCCATTAATACGGCTAATGTTTCTCTCTCTGTAGCTGTATAATTCCTTTGTGTCTGATTCAAGGTTTTACTAAAAAATACCAGAGTATGGCTATTTTGCATAAGAACCGCACCCACCGCATAGTCCGAAGCATCTGCTGCAATTTCCAGGTTTTCGTCCCCCTCCGGGAATTTCAAGACAGGGGCATTGATGAGCGCTTCTTTTAATCTTTCAAATGCTGTATTTGCTTCCGCTGTCCACGTAAATTTACTTCTCTTTCTTTTAATTACTAAGAGTGGTTCAACAATATTAGCGAAATCTTTTATGAAAGACCGATAGTAAGAACATAACCCAAGGAAAGAAGAAAGTTTCTTGGCGGTGTTGGGCGGTGGGAAATTCTTGATTGCTTTTATTTTTGAATCTTGCGTTTCTATATCCTTTTGCGAAATTTTATAACAGAGATATTTAAGTTCTTTAGTTGCGAACTTGCATTTTGAGGCGTTAATTGTAAGACCGGCCTCTTTTAATAATTTAAAAACTTCTTCTAGATCTTTAATGTGTTGTTCCAACGTACTACTCGTTATAATTATATCATCTAGATAGATTCAAGTTGATTTTCTTAGGAAAGGCTTTAGAACAATGTCCATAGCTCTCTGGAATGTTGATGGGGCCCCACACAACCCAAAGGGCATGCGTAAAAATGCATAAGTGCCCGATTTTGTTATAAACGCGGTTTTATGTATGTCTTCGGGTCTCATAGCTATTTGATAGTAGCCAGACGTTAAGTCCAAAGTAGACATGTATCTTGTAGATTTGATCTTTCTAATAATTTCCTCTATGACCGGAAAACGGTAAACTGGAAATTTAGTAATACTATTTAGTTTTCTGTAATCGATAGCAAACCTCCAAGCCCTTTTATCCGAAGGAGGAAACTCGTTCTTTTTCCTACATAGTACGACTGGACTCGCGTACTCACTATTTATGGGCGTTATTATTTTATTCTTTAACATCTCCTGAATACGTTCTTCGATGATTACGTCTTTTTGTTTGTCAAAACGATATGGTTTAGTCCTACAAGGTTTTTCGGCAGTTAATTGTATCTGATGCGTAACTATTTGACAACTACCAGGCTTTTCTGAAAACAAGTTAGAAAAATTACTCACCACTTGCTGGATGGCTTCACTTTCATGGTCATTCAGATGGCTAAGGTCAACTTGCGGTTGCTCCACAGGTTCCACCACCCTCTGGTCCATCTCCAGCACCACGGAACTGTCTTGAAAATTCAGTTTGGCCCTCGCGGCCCTTAAAAACTCCATACCTAAAATAAGAGGATTTTGCAGATTCTTCACTACAAAAATTAATACTTTGAGGCTTTCCTCTTTTACCTGTATGTTTAATGATAATTTCCCGATGCAGTGACAGGTTTTTCCTTGCTCCACTATAATTTCGGTATTTTTGGTTTTAAATAATCGTACCCTATAAAAATTCTTTTTGAAGAATGTTTCGCTCATAAAATTTCCTACTGCTCCTGTATCGATGAGGGCTTCTACTGGTACATCGCCAACCAGGACTTGTATAATTGGTAGATGTGAGTTTTTTACGATGACCGTATTTAAATGTCTTTTTGAGGGTTTTTTAAAAACTTCCGGGGTCTGGACCCTCGCTATCACAGGCCCCTCTACTCGTTTAAAGCTTTCCTTTCAATTTCTGCCTTCTGGGTACGCGGATGTTTATTTTCGAATTTTCTTTTTGGGCCTTGACCTTCGAGGTTCGATGAGTTAGCTTGATAGCTCTTTCCCCCTTAAGAGCGGTTTGCATTTCTGGTTTGCTCATTTGAAGAGTTCCTTCGGATACTTTGAGAATACGATGCCCCTCTAGCTTTTTCCGCTATTCTGCGATTTTGAAACTTCACCGCCAATTCGAAGAGCTCCTGCAATGTGCTTGGGTTTCTAATTTCGAAGTAGTCTTGAACAGCAGGTAACAATCTTGGTAAGATTATTTCAATAATCTCCGCGTCGGGTTCCTTCCCATACAGCATATCCGTCAGCTTAATTTTTCGCAAAATAAAGTCCGTCAACTCTTCTATATCCCGTTGATAGAAACTATATAGTTCGGCTTCCAGCCTTGCTCGATCTTTCACTATGGGGAAGGCCTTTACTAACGATTTTTTTAAATTTTCAAATGCATATGTCTCGCTTTCAAATTCCCCCAATAAAAATTTGCCTATATTCTTCCACCATAGCGCGGCCTGTCCTCTTAGTGCAGATGTGGCGATGGCAACTTTTTGTCTTTCAGGCACAGGGTAGAGCTGAAAGTGATTTTCTAGGCCTTCTAGAAATATCGCCACCGAATTTTTTCCGTCGAAATTGACGTTTGGCTTGATTGACGCTCTCAAAGTCTGAACCAGGTATCCAAATCCTTCCAATTGGCTTGCCATTTCTTGGTGTTGTCCAGCGGCTTCCATCCGATTTTCGGCCATTTCAGTTCGATAAGTGTTCGGGCGCCAATGTAGAGTTGCGCGCCTCCAACCTGCACGCAACCAAGAGGTGACTGTTGAAACTGGAAAATAGACAGAGTCTTGCTAAGGGTTTAAGTCCCTTTTTATTCAACTTAAGAAATTACAATTGCGTGCTCTTGACGCTCACAAACTACGCCGACCCGGCGGTAAAATAAAAATAAGAACCCGAAAAGAAATAATAACAAGACTCTAACTACGAGGCTCTCTAAAAGTAACTAACCTCACCGCGTTTTACAATACCGCTGCTAATTCAGCAAACTTTGAATATGACGTTGAACGATTAACAATTCTCCGAGGCAAGCACACAGGCCGAAACGCGGGGTTCTTCAATTTCTGGCTAACTACCTCCGCGCTCGTGAAGTAAGAACAGCACATCTCGAACTCGTTTCCTTTCTATTTAACTCAGAATACTTCCGCTGATAATTTGAATCCTTGCGCGTTCTACTAAAATTTACATACTCTGGCATTGGCAGTTCCAGGGGAAAGTAAGGCTTGATAGGAAAGATAGTTTAAATTAAAAATAAATGTTAGTTAAAATAAATATAAACCCTACATTTGCCGCTGCCAGAATTTGGAAAACTTGGAAGCAGGTCCTACAAACGACCTGTTGTAAAGTTTCTATAATTCTGAACTAACTCTCAAGAGCCTCGTTTACACACACACACACACACACACACACACACACACACACACAAAAAAAAAAAAAAAAACTTATGTAACAAAATGTATACTAAATTTCTGTCGATACTTATATAAATCTCTCTTCTTACAGCAACTTTTCCTGGACTTCATCAATCAATCTTGTTCTTTTCCTTCCAGCATCTGGAAGGAATAAGTATCAGTATCTTTCTAAATACATTATAATTTACACTTTCTTGACACTGAATAAATTTTTGTTTTTAAACGATTCGTTTTCCTTAGTTATTGCTTAATTCACATTCATTCAATTTTTCGAGCATTAATTTAACTTTACCCTGGCTCTCCACCATGTGTGGTGTCAAACGGGAATATTCGTGTTTTAGTCTTACAACACTTCCCCTAACCACCATGATTTGTTAGAATTCAACGACCAAATAGACACACCGTACTCGACATTCTACAACTCGATGAGCTACTTTAACATTCTTAAAAATTCAAGTGTAGGTGGAGAACCCTACAAAACACATTCATTCTAACTTCCCCCTCATTCATCTTTAGACATGTAGGCTTTCGCTCTAAAGCATGATTTTATCTACAGTTTAATACTTAAATTCGAATTCATTGCTTTTAAGCATTTACTTTTAGCATCTAAAATTTTATACTTCTAGACTAAATTCTACTTTTACATGACTTTCAAGTATTTACGTATATTTACAAAATTTTAATACATATGATTTTTACAATTTACCATAAAATGAATAAGAGAAAATAAATTTTTACTTTACTCATTCTTCGCCAAGCTGGCGGCACTGAAACTAAAATTCTTATTAATACAAGAATACGAAGTTATTTTTATCTTCGGCCAAATTTTGGCTTTAACATAACAGAATCAGTCTTTCGACCAACAGAAAATGCTTGTTCCTAAATTTCTACTTAAAGAAAATAATACTGTAGCCTTAGCTAAATAAAGTAAAACAAAACTAAGTCTCAACCGAGACATATTGACTTTCGTCAAAACATAGAACTTCGTACTTATGCATAACATTTCGGAACAAAAGAAAAAAATTTATAGAAGATTTTAATTTATCTTTGAGTTTTCGATGATTGAAACTCCGTCATTCTTTTCTGGCAAAATTGTTCCCACGTTATAGGTTTCATGGATGTCAATCTTCTCCTTACTGACCTCCGAGTGTCGTCCACATTAGTTTTTCTCTTGCGTCCTCTGCATGCTGGCCTCTTGGCGGAGTAATCGTCGGGTTGTTGTCGTTTTCATTTTTCCATTGGACGGCTGGTCTTGACGTCCTCCGGTCTGGAGTCCTTCTTGAATTTCTTCTGTTGTTCCTGGTATTTTCGTTCCTCCTGCTGTCTTTTCAGTTTCCGGAACGGCGGCCTTGCTTGCACCTGACTCTCTGGCCCTGGGAGCGTTCTCCTTGATGTATAATTTCTACTGCGATACGTTGTAGGTGGTGTTTTCCTCTTTACCAAGGTTTCTTTACGCGGTGGCTTTTCATTCTTGTTTTTCTTAAATGCTGGAGTTTGAAAGTTTTCATTTTTTCTTTTTGGTACCGTCGTCTGGGTTGTAGAAGGGCTAGGTCTCTCTTCAGTTCTCTGCTTCTTGGGTGGTGGAACAGTTGTTGTTATTTCTGGACCTTCTACTTCGTTTAGGCTTGAGTCCTGAAAGAAACTTTTAAGGATTTCAAAATCATTTGGATTATAGTATTTTTTCACCTGGTCGGGACTTGCTTTACAGATCTCCCATCTCTCGTTCTTAAGGTAAAATACGACTCCTTTGATTTCCTGAATTACATAGGGGCCTTCAAATTTTGGAGCTAACTTTGCAGTAAAATTGTCTGAGCCACTTGATAAAGAAAATTTCCGCTTCAACCCCCAACTTTAAAATCTGCTTCACGGCGTTTTCTATCGGAATACACTTTTTGCTTATTTCTTGCCGTATCCGAGCTTTTAAGCGTCCGATCAATAAGTTTTTGCACATCTTTCTGTTTAAACTCTTGCTCTCTTTGTTGCACAAAGAATAATTTATCTAAAGGCGTAATTAACCTTCGGCCTAAAAATAATTCTGCTGGAGTTTTTCCCGTAGTATCGTGATTTGCCGTTCTTAAAGCATAAGCTAATTCATTTATGTAGCCATCCCAGCGCTTGTGATGTGTGCTAACGTAACTGCGAATTATTTTTACAATGTTTTTGTTCACTCTTTCTGCTATGTTTGCCTGTGGTCTATACGGAACCATTTTGATATGGCGTATGCCAAGTCCAGTGCATATGTTTTCAAATATTTGACTAATGAATTATTTTCCGTTATCGCTAATGACTTTTATCGGTGCACCGTATTTTAAAATGTATCTGTGTAAGAATGCATCTGCGACTGGTTTGGCTGACGCGCGTTTAAGTGGAACAATTTCTGTCCATTTTGAAAAATGATCTACTATTACTAAAAGAAAACGAATTTATTTAACTCGCTCTGGGGGAAGGGACCAAGAAGATCTATGCCTAAAATTTCATTCGGAAATGTAGCGCGAATGCTATTTAAGTACCCGGCCGGGCTGTAATTAATATCATTTATTAACTGACATTGATTGGAGGACCTGACATACGCAGTTACTATTTTGTATAATTGCGGGAAATATACCGCCTCGCGTACCCTTTTTAAAGTCTTTCGGACCCCTAAATGACCCGCTGTTTTCGCGTCGTGTAATTCCTTCAAAATGTTGAATCGAAGCGAGGCTGGGATGACTGGTTTGTACTCGAGATTTTCGTTTGTTGTTTTCGTATAAAATAATAAATTATCTATTATTTCATAGTTTTCTGCTCTATTTCTTATCGCATCGATATCTGTGTGCTCAAAGCTTTCGGGGTCTTTCAAATATGCATAGATATTTCCAAATTCAGGATCAGCTTTCAGTTCAGTGATAATCGTATCTCTAGAATCTAAAATTTTTGAAGTCAACACAGCGCATTTAAGTTCATTTTCTTCATCGTCCAGTTTTATACGAGAAAGTGCGTCAGCTACATTGTTTTCCTTACCCGGTTTATATTTTATTATTAGATTATATTCTTGGAGTTTTAAAGCCCATCTTATTAACCTGGGCGTTAGGTTTTTCCCCGAGTAAAGTCTACCAACAGCCGCATGATCCAAAAAGACTGTTACTGGCGCTTTGCCGAAATAAACTCGAAATTTGTGTACAGCCATTAATACGGCTAATGTTTCTCTCTCTGTAGCTGTATAATTCCTTTGTGTCTGATTCAAGGTTTTACTAAAAAATACCAGAGTATGGCTATTTTGCATAAGAACCGCACCCACCGCATAGTCCGAAGCATCTGCTGCAATTTCCAGGTTTTCGTCCCCCTCCGGGAATTTCAAGACAGGGGCATTGATGAGCGCTTCTTTTAATCTTTCAAATGCTGTATTTGCTTCCGCTGTCCACGTAAATTTACTTCTCTTTCTTTTAATTACTAAGAGTGGTTCAACAATATTAGCGAAATCTTTTATGAAAGACCGATAGTAAGAACATAACCCAAGGAAAGAAGAAAGTTTCTTGGCGGTGTTGGGCGGTGGGAAATTCTTGATTGCTTTTATTTTTGAATCTTGCGTTTCTATATCCTTTTGCGAAATTTTATAACAGAGATATTTAAGTTCTTTAGTTGCGAACTTGCATTTTGAGGCGTTAATTGTAAGACCGGCCTCTTTTAATAATTTAAAAACTTCTTCTAGATCTTTAATGTGTTGTTCCAACGTACTACTCGTTATAATTATATCATCTAGATAGATTCAAGTTGATTTTCTTAGGAAAGGCTTTAGAACAATGTCCATAGCTCTCTGGAATGTTGATGGGGCCCCACACAACCCAAAGGGCATGCGTAAAAATGCATAAGTGCCCGATTTTGTTATAAACGCGGTTTTATGTATGTCTTCGGGTCTCATAGCTATTTGATAGTAGCCAGACGTTAAGTCCAAAGTAGACATGTATCTTGTAGATTTGATCTTTCTAATAATTTCCTCTATGACCGGAAAACGGTAAACTGGAAATTTAGTAATACTATTTAGTTTTCTGTAATCGATAGCAAACCTCCAAGCCCTTTTATCCGAAGGAGGAAACTCGTTCTTTTTCCTACATAGTACGACTGGACTCGCGTACTCACTATTTATGGGCGTTATTATTTTATTCTTTAACATCTCCTGAATACGTTCTTCGATGATTACGTCTTTTTGTTTGTCAAAACGATATGGTTTAGTCCTACAAGGTTTTTCGGCAGTTAATTGTATCTGATGCGTAACTATTTGACAACTACCAGGCTTTTCTGAAAACAAGTTAGAAAAATTACTCACCACTTGCTGGATGGCTTCACTTTCATGGTCATTCAGATGGCTAAGGTCAACTTGCGGTTGCTCCACAGGTTCCACCACCCTCTGGTCCATCTCCAGCACCACGGAACTGTCTTGAAAATTCAGTTTGGCCCTCGCGGCCCTTAAAAACTCCATACCTAAAATAAGAGGATTTTGCAGATTCTTCACTACAAAAATTAATACTTTGAGGCTTTCCTCTTTTACCTGTATGTTTAATGATAATTTCCCGATGCAGTGACAGGTTTTTCCTTGCTCCACTATAATTTCGGTATTTTTGGTTTTAAATAATCGTACCCTATAAAAATTCTTTTTGAAGAATGTTTCGCTCATAAAATTTCCTACTGCTCCTGTATCGATGAGGGCTTCTACTGGTACATCGCCAACCAGGACTTGTATAATTGGTAGATGTGAGTTTTTTACGATGACCGTATTTAAATGTCTTTTTGAGGGTTTTTTAAAAACTTCCGGGGTCTGGACCCTCGCTATCACAGGCCCCTCTACTCGTTTAAAGCTTTCCTTTCAATTTCTGCCTTCTGGGTACGCGGATGTTTATTTTCGAATTTTCTTTTTGGGCCTTGACCTTCGAGGTTCGATGAGTTAGCTTGATAGCTCTTTCCCCCTTAAGAGCGGTTTGCATTTCTGGTTTGCTCATTTGAAGAGTTCCTTCGAATACTTTGAGAATACGATGCCCCTCTAGCTTTTTCCGCTATTCTGCGATTTTGAAACTTCACCGCCAATTCGAAGAGCTCCTGCAATGTGCTTGGGTTTCTAATTTCGAAGTAGTCTTGAACAGCAGGTAACAATCTTGGTAAGATTATTTCAATAATCTCCGCGTCGGGTTCCTTCCCATACAGCATATCCGTCAGCTTAATTTTTCGCAAAATAAAGTCCGTCAACTCTTCTATATCCCGTTCATAGAAACTATATAGTTCGGCTTCCAGCCTTGCTCGATCTTTCACTATGGGGAAGGCCTTTACTAACGATTTTTTTAAATTTTCAAATGCATATGTCTCGCTTTCAAATTCCCCCAATAAAAATTTGCCTATATTCTTCCACCATAGCGCGGCCTGTCCTCTTAGTGCAGATGTGGCGATGGCAACTTTTTGTCTTTCAGGCACAGGGTAGAGCTGAAAGTAATTTTCTAGGCCTTCTAGAAATATCGCCACCGAATTTTTTCCGTCGAAATTGACGTTTGGCTTGATTGACGCTCTCAAAGTCTGAACCAGGTATCCAAATCCTTCCAATTGGCTTGCCATTTCTTGGTGTTGTCCAGCGGCTTCCATCCGATTTTCGGCCATTTCAGTTCGATAAGTGTTCGGGCGCCAATGTAGAGTTGCGCGCCTCCAACCTGCACGCAACCAAGAGGTGACTGTTGAAACTGGAAAATAGACAGAGTCTTGCTAAGGGTTTAAGTCCCTTTTTATTCAACTTAAGAAATTACAATTGCGTGCTCTTGACGCTCACAAACTACGCCGATTAAGTATCAGTATAAATAAAAATAAGAACCCGAAAAGAAATAATAACAAGACTCTAACTACGAGGCTCTCTAAAAGTAACTAACCTCACCGCGTTTTACAATACCGCTGCTAATTCAGCAAACTTTGAATATGACGTTGAACGATTAACAATTCTCCGAGGCAAGCACACAGGCCGAAACGCGGGGTTCTTCAATTTCTGGCTAACTACCTCCGCTCTCGTGAAGTAAGAACAGCACATCTCGAACTCGTTTCCTTTCTATTTAACTCAGAATACTTCCGCTGATAATTTGAATCCTTGCACGTTCTACTAAAATTTACATACTCTGGCATTGGCAGTTCCAGGGGAAAGTAAGGCTTGATAGGAAAGATAGTTTAAACTTAAAATAAATGTTAGTTAAAATAAATATAAACTCTACAAGGTTAAGAGTGTAGAATGGCAAATGGTGAAGATCAACCCTAACACTTGGCATGTAGGAGGATGGGCCGCATGTTATGGAAGCTGTATATAGTTAATGTCAAGATTAAAATGTAGTGGTGGGTCTAAAAGGAGTATCTAGAATCAATGTATATTATGCAGCTCGCCTTTTCTTAATTTCATCTGCAATGTGTCCAGTTATTGCAATGTATGGTATTTTTTGCAGTGGCTCTTTATGAGCCCCTTCATAATGGTACCTAGATATAAAGGTAAACACATCTTTATAAAGATCGATCGATGTTCGAAAAAATAAAATACTTCAAAAGGGTGCCTTGGCAAAAGACGTGTGTTCCTTACAAAAATCAGTCTCTAATTTAAAAAAAATCCAACCTCCAAAAGGATATGAACACTTACAGCAGGGGTATTTATGCAAATGAAAAACACATTTGCAAATGTCGTTTTCATTTGCATTATAGATTGACGACGCAGGAGGTGAAATTAATTTTCGGCACCTTTATGAAAAATAAGATATTTCTACAAAAGCGTCCGTCACACATTTCTGCAAAGGGTGTATTTATATAAATCCAGTGGAGTGAATTTGTATAACGGTATCGGAAATTTATTTCATCCCCTGCTTAATTAATTAAGGAAAACAAAAATTGAACTTACATAAAGATACACTCGAGAATTAAATACGATCTGTGTTTATGAAGGACGCTTTTCTAAAGTTAGAAAATGATACTCAGCAGGGACGTATATCTTCAGGCAGGGGCATTCCTAATAAGGCCTTTTCAAGCAGCCGCCTATCTGCACATGGGGTGCAAGTACCTTTATGATGGACTAGTTATCAAACACTCTTTTTCCAGAACACTTGTGATCTAGAATTCTGAAGATGTATTTATGGAGTCCTTTTCTTGTAAAGAGGTCTTCGCAATCCCAGCGCAAACTATGCGTCCAGAAGAACGCACTGCTACTCAGTCGCATACTACTTAACACCGCTTCACCATTTTTAACATGTAAGTTGATGACTGTGTAATGAGTCTATACCTACTACTACCCAAACTAGGTACTTGGAAGAAACTGCTTAATGAGTCAATTCCTACTACTGTGCAAATTAGGTACTCCGAAGAATAAGATTTTTGCAGGCGAGATTTTGCATGACTTTTAAACGATGATCTCATGACACCACTGTTTGCGATTCCACCCCCAAGAGACTCTAGCCCATTTCATCACACAGGCGAGTATTTAGTGGAACTTTTGTGAAGTGTTGGATTGGGGCATGGTGAACCGGTGTCGAAGTTCTCATAGACACTTGAGACCAATGTGTATTAAATGCCTGTTGTTTCTAATGTAGGGCTTGCTGTAAGAACCTCAAAAGTTGCTACTACTGATTTACGAAATTGAAGGTGCCTTAAAATATTTGGCAATCCATGTGAAGTTGAGGACAGGGATGCATAACTGAAAATTGGCTGAAATTTTAAACATCACTTTTAAAACCTCGTAGGGATTTATATTTATTTTAACTAATAATTTAAAGTTTTATTTAAAAATTTGGCACGTTTCAGATAACCGGCCCTTGGCGATTTTTCGGCCGCCATCTTGGATTTCAAAAATGCGCTATCCAAGATGGCGGCCAAAATTGTTATCCCTGTCCGAGGGAATTCGGAGAGGGAAAACAATTCTGAACTAAGAAACATGCAACATGCAAAGAACAAGACAAAATTTAACTTACCCCAATTTATGCTGCATACTGACGATTATAATATTTTTTGCTGAGCACAAGTTTATGAGATATAAATTAAATTACTTAAATTTCATTCAATGCGATTAATTTAATGTGGATGATCCAAATAAACTAAACATTAAAATTTTAATATTCTTGTTTTTTTTCCATTATTTAGTAATTCTTAATTGATCTACATGACTATAATATATGTAATATTTGCTTTAAAAATATTTTAAGCCTGAAATCACTTTAGACTTAAGTTTCATTAAGTATAGTTCTTATGTTTAAATGTTAAGATTGAAATACAGAATGTGCAAAAAATTAGAATTTTCTGCAAATCGCATATTTGAAAACAGCATTAAAAATACAGTTTCATACATTAAAACTAAAAGAAATGTCATAAAAACAATCAAGAACTGTACCTTTATATAAATAATAAATTTACAAACTCTTTTGATAAATCTAGGAAAGCTGTAAGCTTTAAAACATACAGTAAAAGTTTAAAAAAAAATTCTTTTAGTATCGTTAATAAAAGATTAAGTAAGGATGTTAAGTATTTACATTATTCTGGTATCATCCTCCAACAATATACGGAATTAAAGTTAATTTATATTAGAATATAATTTAAATACATAAAAATAAAATGTATTAAAATTAAGACTTACATTCGCTCACAGGCTCGCAGCAATTTTTTTCCACCACGAGGCATAGTTCGCGCAAATTTAGCGCCAAAAGGCGGGTAACGACTAGTTACGGTTGCAGTGAACAATGAATTCAGATCGTTAAGTTAATAATTTTGGGCAACATTTATTTTTTAGTTTGCATAATTTTTCTGATATTCAGACGCTTTTGTTTATTCACAATCTACCTTTGTACTCATTCTAGAAACAAATATTTAAGGTTTTATCTGCACAGTTCATAATTAATAATGCTGCTGTTTAATTTGATTAAAATAAAATAAATAAAAGTATTTCAAAGAGAATGATACAGGTTATTTCGCTCCAAACAGTTATACTAATTAACCCTTTGCCATCGGGAACGTATTTGCGGTTCTACTTATGTGAAGTGCCCCAATAACATTATATTATAAAGCAGGGTACTTCGCGTAATGCGCAGTAATCGCGACGATACTTTAAGTAGATACTTTTCGCAGTTGAGAATTTAGCGCCGATCAGTAATTAATCAACTATTTGCAATTCCAAATTACAATTTTGGAATAAAAAATTTTAATTTTGAAACTTTAAAATCTTTTTTAAGGAAAATGTAATATTTTTTAAGTGCCATTCTAGCTAATAACCTTTTTTAACCATTCTAGCTCCGGTTTACTTATCAATATTATATCTGTCTCCTATTTATCACAGTATAAATGGTGTCTTGGCCCAATTAAATAAATCTAAGATGATCAATTAAGAAAACTTATAGACATATATAATAGTAAGGTTGTAGTGTCCAGGTGGGTTAACTTCTATCTGTATATTGGAGTATCAGGAAAGTGTAGTTTCCTGATAAGGGTTTGAACCCTTCTTCTGTGTACAGAAGAATTTATTTTATTAACTCTTTAAAATTTACAATGCGTGAGAGTCAACTCGACTCTAACAAACTTCGCCTCTACTTGGGTGGTAACTGAAAGTCAGGTAATGGAAATTAAAATTTGAAATGTTTAACAAGTGATAAACTAGCTTACAGGGCTCAGCGAGGTCCCGAACTTCAACCCCTTCCAAGCTAGCGGCAGCAAAGCAATGCAATTAAGCCACTTGAACCATCAGTAAGCAAACGTACCTACGGCAGAGACGGCAGCTAAAGCCCAACTCTCTCTCTTTATCCTACCAGAACTCGACTTTTAACTACTTCCTTCAACATAGAAAATTTGCATGCGTTCACGCGCGCATTTACAACAGTTAACTATTCTGGCACTGACAATTAGGGGAATGAAGGCTTATAGGAACTTTTTGGCAGTTTTCAGATAACCGGCCCTTGGCGATTTGTTGACATCTCGGAAGAGTGCGTGTGCGCCAGATTATGGTAACCCTGACAAGCGTTACAAACCTGCAACCCACTCAGGGAATTTTCCTGAAGGACGAAAAGGGATTTTTTCTGAAACGTGCCCTATCATCATTGCCATGAAATGTGGTAGCTGACCAAAAATTATACAGAGTATTTTTAAAAATATCTGCAGATACCTCTCATGACCTTGCAATGTATAACAGATTTTATTTTGAAATATTTAAAAAAAATTTGAATGGTCTTCCTTTTGTTGAGAAAATTTAGCATAGATTTGTAAAAGGCTGCTTTATGTCAGCACGTGCTATGCTTCGATATTCATTAGCTGAATGATGGACATACAGTATGGTGGATATAATATAATAAGATGAAGATGTTAGCTTTTATTAAAAGTTTTAAGTGAAGTATGAACCAAACAATTGTCTATAATTTGGACAATTTTTGCATCATTCAGTAAACCAACTGATCCTCCACTATGAAATTATTTTCAAAACTAATCATTCGTAAATGTTTGCTTCATTTATGCTCTTTTATTTGAACTGCAGATGACAAATAAAATCTTTACTCCTTTAAATGCCTGAGATCAGGTATTTCTTTAGATTGCAGAAGGGTTACATCTGTGTGTCCCTGCAGTAAATGAACTCTTTATCTTTCCTTGAGATCTTTGATAACATTTAGGGCCTATTCTGCAGAGGTTGACAAAGGCTCATATTGCTACACCAGTTTTGTCAGTGTTATAAATTTGTTTTGGAGGTGAAAATCTTTCAATGTCAGCAGAACTATTTTCGTTTGAAATTTGCCTTACAGCAGGGTTTCTTAAACATTTTTCAGTCGCGATCTCTTTTTACATTGAGATTTTTTTCGCGACTCCCAGAACCCCACAAATGTACTGCGCAAATCCGATACATGCGTGAGTGAAACTGTCAATTTTTTCCACTTGAACTGTAATATACTATTGCAGTGTTAGGTCATTAACTGTAATTTCTAATTTTAAGACATAGAGCATTATGAAAAGTTTAAATAAGTAACAGATGAAATGACAGCATCACATGCAAAGCAAGAAAAATGAACGTTTATGTTTTAAAAAGAATGCGTAGAAACGTTTTCGTTTTTTTCTTTTTCTGTATTGTCTTATCTTTATATATTTTCAGATACATTGTGTAAAATTATTTGGTAATTGTAAAATTATTATAATAAGTTAAATAAACTGCTAAAAGTTTTGGCGACCCCGAATTTAAGAAACCCTTCCTTACATCATGGCAGTGAATCAACTTATGAAATATGTACACTCAGTTTTTAAACCCATTATGTGCATTAATTTTTTCATGAAATATATAGGCTTGAGCCATTAGCATTGGTTTTGGCAATGACATAGCCTCATTGCAGCATTGTCTCATACATTCAATCATCGCTTTATTACAGTTATCGAGTTTATGGAAATGAATGATTTTCTCTTATTTGTTGTGAGTGGGGTGTCAAAATCCACAAAATGTTTCTTCTTTGCTGTTCCAGCTTTATATTTCTCGCATAATTTTGATAGAGAGATAGATGATTTTATACATTTTTTACAGTAGTTCCCTTTTTGGCTTGATTTACATTTAAATATGCTTTTGCTTCTGCTTCTACGTTCACTCTTCAGATCCTGATGCAACTTCAGAATTAGGAACTCTTTCCAACATAACTGAAAATTCAAACTTTAACTTTGTTAACATAGCTGTAATAATAATAGTTTGCAAAAAATTGTGTCAAATTAGAAGATTAAGGAAGAGTGCAATTTACTATGTTAACAGAATATAACTCTCCCTTTTCTCAGCTATGCCCCCCCTAAAAAAAACACCTGCATAAGCAACATCCCACTTCAAACAGATTTATCTTGGAGCTTCACTTATTGGTTAGGTCAAATAGAAAAAAAAAATTTAACCTCTCTCACTCAAGATCCAAAAGTGTAGTCATGATTAACATCAATACAACCATTGGTAAGTTTTTTGAATACTTCGCTCTTGCTGCTATTTTCCGCCATCTTGGCTAGTGCTAAATCCAAGAAAGCGAAAAACTAATAACCCTTCCCTAAAGTTTCAATCTGTAGTCCCAAGAAGGGAAAAGTAATGTTTTGGGAGGAATATGCAAAAGTGTAAGCTATTCACTGGTAAGAAAATTTTTGAGTTAAGAATTTAACTTACCTTTAATGTTTTATTGATTTTGAGATGTGTTTTACAAAGATGATTTCTTAATTTTTGTGCATATTCATCAATTTATTTTAGAAAACTAATTTTGTAAAGCTAAGCATGATATGAGCATTGTATGTAATTTTTTAAAAATTTAATGTTCTGCTTCAAAGCATTATTGTAACCATATATGCTGATAAGTATATGATAGTAATAAGTGTACATGATATATATATGAGCAACTTAATAATTCTAGTGCATATTAGGGTATTTTAAACAAACTGATTTTTCAAAATAAATATATATTAAACATGTAAAATCATGACATATAATAATTTGAATTGATTTTATATATTGCATAAATTAAAACAATTGTTGATTACCAAATTGACTGTATCCACTTCTGTAATTAAATAGAAATATTTCAATTTTTCGTGCAAAGAAACCATATAAAAAATATCTGAAATGTTTCAGATTTTAAATTACGTCCAAAGGGGCATTTTTTTAACATTTTGTATATTAGACTAGAAGAGAAACACGCTAATGTGACAATCAAAATCGTAAAAACAACCTTGTATTTAGCGTAGGTATAATGAAACACTCAATCAATTTCGAGGGCAGCTAAAGGTCCCTCCTCATCAGGATAAAGAAATACCTAGAAAGAAGAAAATAAAGGAGAAGGAGTCTCAGAAACACGTGGTCCTTATCAGCACTACACGTGGTTATAACTGGATTTTTAATCAGAGTTGCACTGGCCGCCTACTTTTACTGAGCCAGGCTATCTGATCTAGCATAAAGGACAAGTTCAAATTTGAAGTTCACATTATTTGAAGTTCAGATTTTGAGCGTGAAGGTGCATTTGCCCCTCGCTTCCTATTTTAACTTCGCTAATTTTTCTTTAGTGCTGATAAGGACCACGTGTTTCTGAGACTCCTTCTCCTTTATTTTCTTCTTTCTAGGTATTTCTTTCTCCTGATGAGGAGGGACCTTTAGCTGCCCTCGAAATCGATTGAGTGTTTCATTATACCTACGCTAAATACAAGGTTGTTTTTACGATTTTGATTTTGTATATTACCTTTATTTATTAAATATCATGTTCTTTGCTCTTAAATCATAAAATTTAGTTCAATAGCAATGTCGGAAAATAATTTTAAAATGAGCGTATCTTTAGAATTTCCGATACACAGTTCGACGCGCTGGAGATAAAAAGGTCGCCCCCCCAGAGTGTTGCCATTGCTCGCTTTTAAATCTTTGAGTTTGTAACTCAAAAATTCATTAAAGTTTTACAAAATATGAAATCGATATAAAACAAATTCCAAATTTCAAATTTGGGATTTCAGATGCCCATATTCGCAGTAGGATTAGGTCATTCATTAAGCTGCAGTGAGGCTCTAGATACCGTTGTTTTATCACAATGCGAGAAATATACATACATAAATCAAATAATGAAACACACACAGATTTTACATTAAATAATGAAAAATCTGCATACATTTATTCAGATTTTTCATTACTTAATTTCTTCAAATATAATGCAGTACTCTTAACATTTAGTGGCAACAGTTTGAAAAGTGAACCGACATTTATAGGAGTCCGACGCAAAATGTCAAAATGAAAGTAATAGTCCTTCAAGACTCAAATCCTTTTTGGACTAATAAGAGTTAAACAGAATAACTTTTATAATAGTTCACTTTAATGTGTGGTTGTTTTAGGGAGATGGTCACCTAGAGATTTTAAACATAATATATCTTAAGATTCGTATTAAAATTGGGTTGGCTATCATTTTAAAGACTTTTAATGGAATATGTTATAATTTTTCATTTTAATGAGTGGTCGTTTTAAGGAAATGGTCGTCTGGGAAGATTAACAGAATGCATTGTACCATTTTTCTTATAACTGAGTTTGTTGTCATTTTAAAGAGTGTAATAGAATAATATGTTTTATAACTGTTTGTTTTAATTAATGATCACCTCAAGAGGCTACAGAATGATGTGACTAAAGAAAAGTTTTATAACTAATCTCCAAGTCGCAACCATTTCAGAAAGGGAATTCCATTGAGAGATTAACAGAGTGTGTCTCAAGGGGTTTATTATGTTCATTCCTTTAAATGGTATTCCTACGTCCTTTCGCATAACGCTTTCTGTGATTTACATGTTTTTGACACAGAAGTTCTGTGATTTACATATTTTTGACTCTGTTCTGGCCGTATAGTGGTTAGAATGACACAAAAAAATTAGAAACTCCTAATGGATATCATAAGTAGTGAAATAAATAATCATGTGACCATCCATGTTCAGCTTCATACATTTTCCCTACAATCTCCAAAAGTTCCCTCAGTAACTCAGGCTTGTTCAGCATTTTATTATGTTATCCAAATCAGCCCAGCTGGCTGTCGGATTTGGCATTTTTTTTTGTCCTCAGATTCGAGCACAAGTCACCAAGAGCTAGTTGCTCGAAAACTGTCCGACCATCAATCAATTTATTGTCACCGTGCAGTGCTGTATATTTCCTTAATGAGCCTTTGATTGAGACACAGTATATTTCCTTAATGAGCCTTTGATTGAGAGTAACTTAAAGGAATCTCAATTAATTGGGTAAAGAAATACTTTTACGGCTTTTTTTTCTTGAATGTTATAATACAGTCTTTAATCCAGACTCGTCGGGACTTTGGCGAGTCCGAGTTAGGGTTTTTTCCAGATTATAGATCATCAATTTAAATCTGGTAAGATGGCATGCAGAAATTATAAAATTAAAAATATGATACCATAATTTATGAAATAAAGAGCAATTATGATCTAAAGGGTATCAAAATTTACCAAAAAAAGCTTAATATTTATTTGTTTACTTTATTAAACATTTCTTTCAACGCGCGCATGCGTAAAGCATACATTACGCATAGTCGAATTTAGAAAATTGCAACCAGAAAACTGTTTGATGTGTATTCGTGATATTTATAATGACGAGGAATTTGATTTAAATCAAATCAAAGACAGAGTACATCGAGATGAAATAGTACATTTAGTAAGGAATTATAAGCCGAATAAAATAAAAACATCTGCTCTGAAGATGAGGATAGTGCTGACAAATCAACTTCCAGTTCATTGCGTGCCGCTATGTTCCCACCCCCGCAGAGCAGCGTGAAATTGATAAACAAATTTTGGAATGGTTAGAGAAACAAAGGATATGCCTTTATCCATTTTTTGGAGCAATTCCACTTTTTGTTTGATGGACATCGAAACATGCTTTCGCTTTGTAGATCCTTTGGCAGCTCCAGGAATCGGAAACTCTTTTTGACACAATCGAAAGTTCAAGCTTACTTTTAATAAAATTGCTCTTACAGTTTGCAAAATATAATAAGCCTGATCCAATTAGAAGATTAAGGAACAACGCAATCTGCAGCATTAACTGAAATAGATAATTAGATAATTTTAGCCTAGCTTATACCGTCCGTTATACATTAAATGCGTATGCATGCGTAAACGTATTATGCGCATGGTTACGCATGCGCAGAAAGTTTGTAGCTTTGAGGTTCGGATTATAGATCATTCCAGATTATGGACATCTGGATTAAAGACTTTGTACTGTATTCTTAAATTTTCCATTTTTCAGACTTTGTAAGGAAAAAAAATTGCTGTTGGTTTAGGTATATTGGACATCTGAATTTCAAACTTTGTATTGTATATCATGACAGGTGAAACTATGCTTTGTCTTGTGTCATGTATAATTTGTTCACAAAGCTCAGATTTTTCTGAGAAGTCTTAAATGAATGACACTTTGTCATTCATTTTCTCTTGGTAAGGTTATTTTAGTTTATGACAATAGGATGCAGACTACATGAAGCTTCACGTTTTCCATGCCTCTACGACAGATGTTTCTGGATAACCCTAATTCTTGTGATCAGCACAGTGACCTCCGATGCCAGTAATCAGTTCTTTACACTCTTAATGCTATCTTTTCCGTATTTTTCAATGGCTTACCTAATTAAGTCCTCTTGAGTTGAATTTTTTTGAGAAGACTTATGCTGGATTATTTAAAAGTTGCTTGCGTCAAACCTTTTTGCTGTTGATTGATGTTTTATTGATTCTGTTCTTAAAAAAATATTTATTACGTGGACAACTTTTCAAAAATAAGACCAAAAGGCATGAAGCAGGCTGAGCAGCAATTAAGTGCTATGTTATAAATTAGGGGTGGCTGACTTTTTTCTCAAAACTGCGTAGTGATCTAATTAGGCAAGTAACTTCTGTGTGTTTTATGATAATCCAAAATTTTAAAACTTTTATCATAGCTGAAGTGAGTTAATGATAATACGTTTTCTGCTCTGTCTGGTTAGCATATCAAGGGTGACGAAAATGATCGACATCAGATAGTTCAAAATAAAAGATGTTTAATACAGTCAAAAGTCGTTAATTCGAACACCCATAATCCGGAATGATCTATAATCCGGACCTCAAAGCTACAAACTTTCTGCGCATGCGTCGCGTTGACGCATGCGCATAAGATCTTTATGGCTGCGAATATGAGTGTGCGCAAGCGCAAAATACGTTTACGAATGCGCGTTTAATGTATAAGGGACGGTATAAGCTAAGCTAAAATTATCTAATTCAGTTAAATGTTGCAGAATGCGTTGTTCATTAATCTTCGAATTGGATCCGGCTTATTATTTTTTGCAGACTGTTAGAGCAATTTTATAAAGTAAGCTTGAACTTTCGATTATGTCAAATAGAATTTCCGATATATGTTTACTAATATGTAAAGGATCTACAAAGCGAAAGTATGTTTTGAAATCCGAAATCTGTTTATCAATTTCAGGCTGCTCTGCGGCAGGGTGGGGGGCAGAAACGCCGCGGCGCGCAATGAATTGGAAGTTGATATGTCAGCACTATCCTTATCTTCAGTGCAGATGTTTTTTTTTTATTTGGCTTATAATTCCTTACTAAATGTATTTCATCTCGATGTACTCCGTCTTTGATATGATTTAAATCAAGTTCCTCGTCATTATAATTCGCTTCCAATAGTGAAGAAAGTGACAGAGAGGTTATTGAAAACGAAAACATTTCGATTGACAAATTAGTCGGTATTCTCGACACAGCAATTATAGGACTTGAACAGCGAAACTTTGTAACTAAACAAGAAATTATGTCTGTTTAATACAATTAAATAGAAAATATTGTCACATGAAATGAAGCAATTTAAACAACTTACATTGAAAGAAATGTTTAATAAAGTAAACAAATAAATACTGAGCTTTTTCTTTTTATAAATTTTGAGACCCTTTAGATCATAATTGTTCTTTATTTCATAAATTACGGTTTCATATTTTTAATTTTGCAATTTCTGCATGCCATCTTACCAGATTTAAACTGATGATCTATAATCCGGAAAAATCGATAATTCGGAATCGCCGAAGTCCCGACGAGTCCGGATTAACGACTTTTGACTGTATTTACATTCCCATACATTAGTGGTTCAGTTTAAATTTAATCAATTATGGTGATAATCAAAGAATCGAATAATTTAAGATGAACTTTAATTCATCCTATCCAATTCGTGTCTCAAATCCAAAAAAAAGGGGGAGGTGCAGTGAGGAGTCTACGAGAAGCAAAAAAGGCAAGTCATGTTTACATGGAATGCTAGTGCTGTATATTGATCAAAATAATTTCTGCTCACTCCCCAATGAACTCTGTGAAGAGTTCACATAAATTTAAGTTATGAAATTTATATCAAAACTAAATCAATAATATAAGCAAATTGATTGAAAGTAATAAAGTCAAATCAATAAATGAATATTCTAACATAAAATTATAAAACAAACAATAAGTAAATTGAAATGAATAAAAAATATACTCAAATTTATAACCACTATACTATTATACTGGCTGAGAAGTATACTGATTAAAAGATCGCTTGAGGGCAGGAGAGATGAAGAGGGCGGTAACGAGGGCCGCAACCTCATAATAATAATAATGAAAATTGAATTAAATATGTACATGATATACATATATAAAAAGAAATATAATAATAGGCTAAAAATTTAAACCCGTCATGTGCTATCGCTGCAGGATTGAAGTAAAATAAAGCATCTGAAGTTAAAATATTAAATTATATATCAGAATTAAAGCAAGAATTCATTAGTAGAACAAACTTGAAAAATAAAAATGTGAAAAGGAAAAATACCCAAAATTAAAAAAATATAAAAATTAATCTCATTTTACTGAAACTCTAATTCTGAACTCATCAGAGGAAAATGAATCAAAGTTTCATAAGTTGATTAATATGTTTCGAAAACATGTTTCGTTCTCCTGATTCATTTGAGATCAAAAACCAAAGAAAGATTCAATTAAATTTTCATTTAAGACATTTAAATTAATTTAAAACCGAATCTCAAATGTATCCAGAATTTTCCCTACATTCTTTCGCAACATTTGGAAAAATGAAGAATAAAATTTTACATTGTACCAAATGACTACTCAAAAAAACCTTGAAACTTTTACATTACGCAAATTGACCATTCAAAGGAAAAAAAAAATTGTTCTGAAAACATATGTAAATCCGATATAAAAAAGCAATTACAAATAAGGTCTAATCTGAGCCTTAAACAGCTAAAAACTGAAAAACCTATTTGAAGCACTTGAAAAAAATACAAACTTACTGAATTCTTAAGACGACCATCTTAACATAAACTTACTGAATTCTTAAGGCGACCAAACTGTGTGCCTTGCAGATTGAATTCAAGGCTACTCTGCAGAAGTAAAAATTTTGTAGTTCTTGGAAAAAGTATGCGATAAGGTTCAAAGTGTCCAATAGTAGAACTAAGTATATTAACAGGCTCATATTAAATATTATTATTTATAGAAATCTCTATGAAAAGTTTTCCGTTTTCTTGGTATTAAAAGTTTAGGTTAGCATAATTGGGGACCACTGACTTTTTGAGTGTTGTTTAAATGACAGTTTGATTTAAAGTATATTTGTTTTGCTCTTTATTTGTAATTGCTTTTGAATATCGGATTTACATATAAAGTGTCCAATAGCAATGTGTTTAGACCAATTTTTTTAATGGCAAATTTGCATAAAGTTTGTATTTATTTATTTTGAGTAGTCAATTTGGCACAGCGTAATGTTTTATTCTTCTTTTTTCCCAAGTGTTGCGAAAGCGTGTAGGGAAAACTCTGGATACATTTGAGATTCGGTTTTACATGAATTTTAATGCCTTAAATGAAAATTTAATTAAATCTTTTTTTTGTTTGTTTTTGATCTCAAATAAACCAGGAGAACGAAACATATTAATCAACTTTTATGAAACTTTGATTAATTTTCCTCTGATAAGTTCTGAATTAGTTTAAGTAAAATGAGATTAATTTTTATATATTTATAATTTTGGATATTTTTCCTTTTCGCATTTTTATTTTTCGAGGTTAGTAGAGGTAAATGAGAGTTTCAGCTCGGGAGCTTTAGGGAGCGGGAGTTGAGGGAGCTCCCGAGAAGGAAGGGTCAGCCGTGGGAGGGAGGCTTATTGAGTTGCTACGTCACAGAAAAAGGACGTGTGCTGAGGTTTTATTAATTTGGTGATTTAGGCATTGAGTAGTTATATGATAATGTGTGAATTTACTTATATTGAGTTCTTAAAAACGTATATGAAGTAGGTGTTTTAACTGAGTGATACAGTTCATCTCGTTAAACAGATATATAATAAAATGTTTCCTTCACAGTCTTTGGAAAATAATTATTTTGTTACTTGCCTAAGGTTGAATACTGTTACATATAATGGGTTTCATACAGACATTTTAGACCAAATCATAAGTTTATTAAAATACAAATCATATTGAGTACTATTTCTTAATTTGGTGATTTAGACTTATCCATGGGATCACTTAGTTATTTATATTGAGTTCTTAAAAACGTATATGAAGTAGGTGTTTTAACTGAGTGATACAGTTCATCTCGTTAAACAGATATATAATAAAATGTTTCCTTCACAGTCTTTGGAAAATAATTATTTTGTTACTTGCCTAAGGTTGAATGTCTATAATACTGCTACCTATAATGGGTTTCATACAGACATTTTAGACCAAATAATAAGTTTATTAAAATACAAATCATATTGAGTACTATTTTTTAAATTTGATGATTTAGACATATCCATGTGATCACTTACTTACTTATATTGAGTTCTTAAAAACATATATCAAGTAGGTGTTTGAATTTCTTTAAATAGAAATGGCTATACAATAAAATGTTTCCTTCACAGTATAACCTTTAAGATAATTATGTTCTTACTTGTATTTTTTCTATGACTGAATATCTACAAAACTGCTACATATAATAAGTTTGATATAGACAATAAAGACAACTTTTAAATCAAATAATTAATTTATTAAAATGCAAACAATATTCAGTATCATAAAAGACATTTGATAAATGATATAAAATAATATCATGTATAAAATAAAGATGACATGAAATGATTATAAAAGGACACTGAAGATGAACTTTATACAAATAATAAAATATTATAAAATTTGATCAATACCATAATGTCCATATGCTAAACTATTCACTCCGTCATTTAATAAAAATCGTTTATCATCTAATAGGGATAAACTCACTTATCTCATAAAATCATAACTCATAAAACTCATAAAATCGTGCTAAGGTGATTCTTACGACTTTCAGTTTTGATCATATTGTGCCTATGCAGCTTTTTTCCGAAAAGACAGTTCCTGTAATCTTCATGTTTTAAATCACGCTGAATTACAGGTTTTAAAACCCCTTTTGCAGTCTTCTTTTCGAATACTTCAGTTTTCAGAGAGTACATTTTGCTCTTTAACCCAATAAATTCAATGGCAATATTCCCATTTAGTTCATCTTTCCGATGACCTTTTCATTTGCCTGGCTGTGTAAAGGGTGCTCTGTAGGGTAATCAGACGTATCATACATATGCAAATCTTTTAGCATATCATGGTAGAAATCTTGACATGAGATTTCATAACACAGAGAATCAGTATCTGTAAAAAGAAGATGGACATTTTTTCGATACTTCATCTTCATGAAATCATAGTGAAATTGATACATAAGTGTTTTAGAAATATCTAAAATGGAGAATCCAGCCGATTCAAAGTTAACGTCTTGATTTGCATTTTTACAGCTACTAAATCATTGTCAAAAATGAAAAATGATTGAAATTCAGGAGAAGCGATGCATTTCTTAGCTATTTTTTCATCATTTACAAGTCTAACATCGATACGAGCTCTTAAGTTCTCCATAGTCTTACCAAAAACAGCATTGTTCATCAACTTGAAAAAGTCTCTTTCAAAAGCTGAGCTGCAATTCTTCCTTTGATTGGTATTAAATTCTATATATGGTTTTAACCAAGGTGACTGCTCAAACATGAGAATTTTATGCACCTTTCTTAACTTTAAACCTAATTTAAGATAGAGTTTTAAGTTTCTGTAATGCACTATATAATGTTCCTTATCATTTAAATTAGGTATAAGCTTTGTACCCCCCCATTAATGATTGATTTATAGCTTTCATATTTTTTTTCAAATAAGGCGAAAATAATGTCTCATTTAATGTTACTTTTTCAGGAGCTAGAGGGAATTCGTTATGCAGATCATGTAAATTTTTAGGATAAGCTAGATCACACTCAAAAATGTATCCCACAGAGCCCTCATCTTCTATTTCTAATATGGCCTTTTCATCCGCACTGTTAGGATCTTGCCATTTAATGTTCATCAAAGGTAGAGGCTGAACCATTGCTCCCCCATATAAATTATTTTTTTTTTTATCAAAGTACATAATGTACTTACTCGGAAGGGTAGGATCATAATCACTCACTTAAATATTTGTTATTGGCTCTACTATACCTCTTTGATATCATTGATACCCCACCTCTGATACCTTTTTCTAGAAACAAATGCATCGTTGGATCTGTCAGAAGTTCCATCTTCACCTGTGTCATACGTAAGCAAGCCTGCCAAGTTAGACCAGGTGCCGTAAACATATGACACGGATCTAATTTGTAAAAGTCCATGCAGAGCTCTCTGAAATTTTCAAACACATCAGCAAGAAGTAAACAGTCCGTTTTTAAATAAAGATCGTGATATTCACCGAGATTTTGAAGTTTAAACACTTTCCACACCATCTAAGCATGCTGGTAGTCAGACTCGGATAATTCTTCTTCGGTGATATTTGAGAAAAAGGCTTCTCTAGGGGGTAAATGAGTTTCATTAAACTTTTTAAAGCTATCCATATATTCATATGGATAACATATATTCATATGGATAAACACCTTTTCTGAGAAGCAATGGGATTTTGTCGTTTTGAAAATGTTCTCGTATTATTACAAATTTTTGTGAAGACAAATTTTCAACAAGTTTCTGCAAAGATGTGGGCAGGAACAGGAGGGAATCTAAAAACTGTAGCTGTCCTATAGAAAAAGAAATGTATTTCTCCATGTTGTTTGCAATGCAATTAATACGTTTTCCTTTTAATTTTCCTAGTTCTTGAACTATTAAATGACTATCATAACCACGAAGATTATGAAATATTACAGGAATCTTCTAACTTAATTGATAATTTAAATTACAAGCAGAGTGTGCTGCACCCCTGTAATTATTTGTTTTTTGTAGATGGTCGTGATCTCTTACACGATCCCTACCTAAAACTTTACGACAAATATGGCAGTTAACAGCGTTTTGAAATTCTTGCACCTGCTCCTTACTCATATCTATTTTTTCTATTTTTCTCACAGTTTTCTAAATTGTTTCCGCTTCAGCTAATAAAGACTCTAGAAAATTACTGACAGCATTTTCTCCCCGATATATTTTTGGAGATTGAATACTTTTACCGTCTGGACCTACGATAAGATAACTATACCCACAGGGGACATGTTTTGAAATAATATTCGTACTCGATGCTTCTGGATTATTTAAGTATCCACTAACTTTGGGTAATATACATTCGAAATCAGCATATATAACATACGGTATCCTAAGCTGAAATTTAAAATTGTCAAAAGTTAACCATTTATTTTTCCCATCAGGCATTTAAATTTTTTGAGGACCAAAATCTGAACAATATTGTACGTGATCTTTTAGTAAATCTTCCCGCGTATACCTGTGCAGGCAATAATTACAATAAAAACTCTTCTCATTATGTTTTGATAAACTGCTAAGCAATCTACTGACATTTTTTATTAAACAGTAATGAGATTTTTCACCTTCTGTTATATATAAAAGATTAACATGGGTGGTATACCATTGCTTTGTAATGTGAAGTGGAAATATTTCTTTATCATACCCGAAAACGTTAATTGAAATTTCATTCAATGTTTCAAACTTTGGAATTTTATCCACTGCTACGGGAAAAGAAAGAGTGTCACAATTCAGTTCATGCTCATACTGTAAGTATTTTCCAACCCTTGACGCATTCTTCTTCTGAGGATGAAGAGCGGCTAGGATACACCAAAGGAAACATTTGTTATCTTCATTTACAATATTTAGAATAGAATTTGTATTTTCTAGGCTCCGAGGCAAATGCAGAAATGATGAACCACTAAGGGGAACATAACTTGGTACTTTTAACTCAAGTCTTTTTACTTCCCCTTTCCAAGAATTCGTCATAAGACGACATAATTTTTCTTACGGCTACGGAGAGATTATCATCAAAGTTCTCATCCAGATTTAACATACACGCACTTCTAAAATGGGCTGTAGTTGTTTCTATCTCTTGTTCGGTTACAAACCTTATGAATTTCGCACTAACAACGTAGTACCATTTAATACCTCTATTAAGTGTTAAATATTCTTGTAACCGTTCGCGTACACTATCTTGAACAGTTGAAAGAAAAATGGTGAGATCTTCATCGGATCCATCCTCGGGTAAAATTATGTATTGTTTGAAGGATTTAAGAGCTTCTTCACAATCAGGAAAAGTTTTCCTTAATTTCTTGGCTGGGGGTAGAGATGGTTGTATATGGGAGTTTGCTTCTGAAGTTGACGGTCTTTTCAGGCACTTTGTTTCATGGTGCTTGGCAGCATACCGACGAGCAAATCCTTTTCCACAATGGCCACATTTAATATCTTTTGCATTCTCGGAGTGTAGCCTCTCATGTCTCAACATGTTCTTTCGAGCCGAAAAAGATTTTGGGCAAGTTTTACATTTCCACTACAAAAGGAAACAAAATTTCCAAAATTAGTCTTATTAACCTCTAAAGTGTTTGTGAGAAAATTACTAAATCATAAAAATATGTTCTACACCGTCCCCCTTTTTTTTAACAAAACTAATAGTAACTGAATTTGTTGTTATGCATCATTTATTTTAAACATTTTAATTTTAGATATTTTTGTTCATCTCATAATATAAAGTAACTGAAAATGTAGTTCTGAAAATTTAGTTTTAGTAAAATTTAGGAAAGAAGCCTCTGGAAATTTAGTTTAGTATTTAAAGACAACCTCAATTGAGATTTTTTTAACACAGAACTTTAACCACATAATAATAACAAAAATTATGTTTTAATAAGAATATATATAAATACAGCAATAAGCAATCGTCGATTGACTCATAAACACACTTTCATAATTTTATCCTTTTAAAATGTAATGAATGAGAAAGCTATTTTGTAACACAATAAAAACAAGAAACAAGCATAAAAGCTCTCATTGTTTTAATTGGTTTCCTTATAATTACACAATTACTTAATGGGATGTTAACATTCTATTTACATTCCTAATCACTATCTATTTTTCACATAAATCAATATAAATGCTAAAGAGAAAAATACATAGACGTTCATTCAGCACAGACACAATTCTCGAAGTTATCGATATTAAACATGATCAAAACGAAGTTAGAAAAAGCAGAATTATCACCCCAAAAGATAGTATTTTGCTTTTTAATTCTTTCCCACCCTTAAAATTACATTCATTCTACTTCTTCATTAAAGATACTATGAACATCAACAATAATTTAAAAGGGACTTATGATTCCATTCCTTGCTTGATTTAAAGAAGAAGAAATGCTTCCGTTGATTTCATCATTTTTAACTTCGTCGTCAAAGTCAGAGACATCCGGTCTTGAAAAATAATTTACCACTTCAGCGAATTCCATCAGGTTATCTGTTTCCTCCTCCGTTAATGGCCATGGTTCAGCATCAAACTATTAATTACCCAAATAAAAACATTTTATTAAACCTGGATGTTAAGTTGCTACATTAATTTTTTTAATCGTTCATTCTAAAAATACAATAGAATTTTAGATAATGAAACTTTTATATTATTTAGAGATAATTAATTACTTAATACGATTCCATTAAAGAATTTTGATTATTTAATTGAATTAATCTTTCTAAAGTTAGAGAATTAAACAAAGAATTATAAAATTACTTACTTCTTTTATCGGATCCATCTTTCAACACCACTGCTCCCAACTATGACTCTATTCCAGATGATAATAAAGTCCCTTCGCATGGGCTATATATTGCTACATTCTGCTTTTATCGCAAACGGTAGACTAAAATAATAAATATTGGCATTATGATTACGCGTACTTTCTTAGACAGTAGTAATCAATGTGACGCAGGACATGTTATCTTTTGCAAGCTTTGAAATGTACATATTAAACAGTTTTAGACCTTTATCTCAACATTAAACAGTTTTAGACCTTTATCTCAACTTTAAACTTCTAATGGTGTGATCTCGTTCTTGTTCAGTATCTTACTTATTTAATATTAGTCTTATGATTACGCGTCCTCTCCTGAACAACATTAATCAATGTGGTACGTGAGGTGTTATCTTTTCCAAACTTTGAAATGTACATACAAACAATTTCAACCCTTTATCTCAACTTTGACTTCTAGTGGAGGAATCTCATTCTTGGCTAGTATCTTACTTATCTAATATTAGTCTTATGATTACGCGTACTTTCTTAGACGGTAGTAATTAATATGATGCATGACGTATTATCTTTCCCAAACTTTGAAATGTACATATTAAACAGTTTTAGACCTTTATCTCAACTTTAACGTCTAGCGGGGGAATCTCGTTCTTGGTCAGTATCTTATTTATCTAATATTAGTCTTATGATTACGCGTGCTATCTTGAGTAATGGGGTACAGGACGTGTATCTTTCCCAAACTTCGGAATGTACATATAAACAATTTCAACCCTTTATCTCAACTTTGACGTGTAGTGGGGGGGAATCTCGTTCTTGGTCAGTATCTTACTATCTAATATTAGTATTATGATTATTCGTGCTATCTTGAATAATATTATTTATGGTAATTAACGTCATGTACTGAGTTATCTTCTGAAAGAGCTTTGAAATATATATTAATCACTTTCGATCCTTTATTTCAGCATTGATTTGTAGTAGAGTGATCTTGTTCTTGATCACGAAGTTTTATTTTAATTCTTCGAAAAACTTTTGTATTTTGCTATGAAAAGAACGCATGATGTTTGGGCACACAGTAGTGAACCCTGTCGCGAAAAATTTCAATGTATCGATGATACAAACACATCTAATACTTCTAATGAAGTTTTCCTTCCAGCACAAGATCCAGTTTGGAATTATGTGTTCGAATTTAAAGAACAATCCCCTGAATTAGAAACTATTTCAACTCCTCCACAGCCTGATCTTCCTGATGAATATATACTGTTGGGTGATAACTTGTTACTCGGTGTAGCTGAATTCTGTGAACGTTTGAAAATTCATCTTCGACATTATATTGTGAAGGACGGGAAATACATCCCTACGAAAGCGGGAATAACAATGTCCCCGTATCGCTGGCAATTACTTTCCTAGAGAATCCATGAATTTGAATTCCGATCTCCAAGCGCAACCCTTGTGGTGGACAAAGAACTATGTCTTTCAACAATATGTGTTCGCGATCGTGTGATGGATGTGAATTTCCAATATGTTTCCGTAAATTCAAACGGAAACCTACAGTTAAGCAGTACTTCATTAAAAATATCAGCTGAACAGTTTCGTGAGCTGCTAAAAAATAACGAAAAAGTATCTATGTGTTTACGAGAAAGAATTTTTAGAACTCCCTTTATAAAAGTATTGGTGATTTGCGGAGAAACTGATATTGGAGAAAACGTCTCGGAAATAGAAATAAATTTAAAGAAATCTCTTCTGAAATTGCTTGAGGAAAATGTGTCACGGCAAATGAATAAAATTCCAGTGTTTTGTGATGCATGTGAGAGTGAAGAATTGGTGGATAATCAACTTGGCCACACGTGTGGAGAACAAAAACTGAAAAACTTTGATAAAGCTGTTGCACTTTTAAATATTCAAGATCTAGCCGCTGATTTCGTAAGATGCAATGAAAAATTTTATGCTTATATGAATGACTCTTTTGTGCACAATTTAAATGCAGTAGAACTTTTTGATTTATGTAAATTCCATTTAACATTGACAAATCTGTAAATAACGTTTACAGATTACAGAAATAAAGATTTTTATTACAGAAAATAAAGTAAATTTCTGCATAAATATGCACATTCTTTTATTATTATTATTATTGTAATGGCTATCTAGAGTTATGTTTTATTTTATTTGTTTTAAAGGCTAAAAAATACTTTTACTAAATTATTTGTCACGGTAATGATTTTCTCATAGTTTGTTTCATTAGTGTTGATCTTAGAAAATTAGAATTATATTTATATTTGTACAATATATTGATTGAGTGATTATTTAAGAATATGTACTTTTAACTTTTCTTAACGTTATAAACAATCGCTTCGAGAAATTTCTATCATTTATGCATGTAGTGTGAAAGTGAATGTGTTCATTTTGTAAATGTGAGAAAAATTATGGATAATATTATAGAAACTTATAAAGATCCCAGAAAAGCGGAAAGTTTCGGTGGAATTAATGCGTTGTACCGTATCGGGGAAAAGAAATTTTCAAAAAGTAAAATTGGGAAATGGCTGGAAAGTAATGACGCGTACACGCTTCATAAACCTGTGAAAAAAAAAAAAAACGTTTAAAAGAAATCGTGTCATTGTTGGTCATATAGATCAACAATGGCAAGCAGACTTAGTAGATCTCAGCAATTTAGCAAAGCATAATAATGGTTTTAAATATTTGTTAACATGTGTTGATATCTTATCGAAATATGCATGGGCAACACCTCTGAAAAATAAAACTAGTAAAAGCATTACAAATGCCTTTGAAAAAATATTTTCTGAACGCAAACCGAAATTTTTACAAACAGATAAAGGAAAGGAATTTTTAAACATAAATTTTCAAAATTATTTAAAAAGTCTGAAAATTCTGTTCTTTACTACACACAGTGAACTGAAAGTGAGTGTTGTTGAGCGATTTAATCGCACCCTTAAAACAAAGATGTGGAAATATTTTACACAGTTCAATACACGTAAGTATATTGATGTTTTAGATGACTTAATGCATAGTTAAAATCATTCTGTACATAGAAGTATTAAAATGAAACTAGTATCTGTCACGAAAGAAAATGAAAAGTTAGCATGGAAAAATTTATAGGGACGTATTGAAAATCCTAAGTCACCTCGCCTTAAGGTGGGGGATATTGTAAGAATAAGCAAACAGAAAATGAAATTCGAAAAAGGTTATGAGCAAAACTGGTCTCGAGAATTATTTAGCATTTATGAAGTATTAGCACGCGAGATTCCTGTTTATAAATTAAAATATTTATCTAATGAAATCATTAAAGGTTCATTTTATGAGCAGGAATTACAGAAAGTGAATGATAGCGGGTATTACCTTGTTGAGAATGTTTTGAAAAAACGGAAGGTAGGTGGGAAAACAGAATATTTTGTAAAATTTGAAGGGTATCCTAAAAAATTTAACGCCTGGGTCTCTGATGTGAAAATGGTATAAAGCTGTGAAATACACTTTTAATAATTAGTTGGAATCATGTCTTTCTATATGACACTCGTAAGCGATTCTTCTCTACACTACTTCCCTGAAAATAAAATTTCCCATTTCATTACGCAGTTACCATCTAGTATAAATCTCAATGGAGAGTTCGAGGTAGGCATTTCCGAAATAATTTACCCACATTCGCGGCACAACATAAACGAAAACAACAATTTATTTGGCTTCGACTTGGGGGATGGGAAAACTATTTCAAGATGCATTCCTGCAGGTTAATATGAAACCATTCCAGATTTAATTAAAGCTATCATGATTCCCGATCTAAGAGGTAAAGTTGAATTCAATTACAACAGTGTGACGAAGCGTGTAAGAGTAAAAACATTAAAAAATACTAAAATAATTTTGACAGAAGGAATCAGTGAAATTTTAGGATTTGAACCGACAAAAATTCAAGGTGTGGCTGATAGTCCGTACGTAGCCGATCCACATGCGTCGTTTCCAGTTATTTATGTATATTCAGATATCGTAGAACCACAACTTGTAGGTAATACTCAAGCACCTCTACTAAGAATAGTGAAAGTTAATGGAAAAGATGGAGAAATAGTAAGTGCTCATTATGAACGTCCGCAGTATGTTCCCGCGATTCGCCAACATTTTCAGACAGTGGAAGTAGAACTTCGATTTAACTCAGGGCAGCTAGTACCATTCGAAAGAGGCAAAGTGTGGCTTGTTTTGCATTTCAGAATGAAACAAATTTTATAAGTATAAACACATGACGCAAAAATTGACATTCACATCTCAGACTTCAAAGAAGATGTATGTTCCATACAACTGTTGCGCAAAACCTTATGAAGACTTTTATACTACGCAAGTAGGATCTGGGCTTCCCTATTATCAAGGAGCTTCTTTTCAAAAAGGGTATGGATTTGGAGGATTTTTTAGACGATTGTTTCGTACTGCGATGCCGTTCTTTATCAAAGGCGCGAAAACAGTAGGGAAAGAAGCTTTGCAAACCGGAACACATATTGCAAGCGATGTGTTATCGGGGAAAGATTTTGAAACCTCAGCTAAAGAAAGAACTCGGGAAGCGAGCAAAACGCTAGCTCAAAGAGCTATAAGAAAAGCGCATGACATGTTAGGCAGCGGAAAACGCAAAAGAAAGCGGAAAATGCCAAAACGTATCATTTCTTCGAAAGCTAGGAAGGTGAAAGGACGTGATATTTTTTATCTGTAATTATTACATTTGTATTGAAAGACTCACCCGAATGCGTCAAATCGGAACTGAATCTATTTCTGACGTCTCCTACTCAAACAGTAGTTGAAAGGAGACAATGGGTTCAATTTCATCCGTTAGCAAATGTTAGCGATGGGGGTCCTATTGAATTTCACATTTCTGGAAGGGAAGATTATTTAGCTCTATCAGAAACTCACCTGTATGTAAAAGAAAAAATTCTCAACTCGGATGGTTCACAACTGCAAAAAGATGCCAAAGTTGGACCAGTTAATTTATTTCTCCACTCTTTGTTTTCTCAAATCGATGTGAAATTAAATGAAAGGCTGATAACGTCTTCAGATAATACATATCCATATCGAGCACTTATAGAAACGTTACTAAATCATGATTATGATACTAAAGTATCGCAATTAACTTCGGAATTATTTTATAAAGATACACCAGGCCATATGAACATTGATGGGAATGAAGGATTTAACAAACGAGCTGAATTTTTTAAACTAAGTGCTGCTCTAGATATGATAGGCAGACTGCATCTGGATTTATTTCATCAAGAACGCTTATTACTGAATTTAGTGGATGTCAAATTAAAACTTATTCTCAGTAAACCAGAATTTTGCTTAATGGCGGAAAATGGTGACTACAAAGTCGCACTTGAACACGTTTCACTTTTCGTGCGTAAAGTTCATGTTAGTCCAGCTGTTTCACTAGGACATGCTAAAGCTTTGGAAAAAGGTTCTGCAAAATATCCCATTCAAAGAGTTCTATGCAAAGTATTTTCCATTCCTCAAGGCAATATGTCTTTTGTTCAAGATAATGTATTTGTGGGTCAGATGCCCAAACGTATCATTGTGGCTTGTTTAGATAACGATGCCTTAAACTGAAATTATAAAAAATCGCCTTTCGAATTTAAGCATTACCATATGAATTTTATAGGGGTTTACCTGGATGGGCAGCCTTTACCTTATAATCCAGTTGAGCTTAATTTTGATCAGAACAATTATATTAGAGCATTCCAAAGTTTATTTCTTGAAACTAACAGAGAAGACCGAGGAATTGATATATCCAGAGAAGATTATGCCAAAAGATACACATTATTTGCATTCGATTTAAGTCCAGATTTATATGATGGAGAGCATTTTAATCTTATTCGTAACAGCAATTTAAGACTTGAAGTGAAATTTGGTGTTGCTTTGGAACAGACAATATAAGTTCTCGTTCATGCGGAGTTCGAAAGTGTTCTTGAAATAAAGAAGTCAAGGTCTGTTTTGTCAGATTTTTAAATGTATGCTTCGGTTATTCAAAAAATTTTATCTCAGGACTCACAGGCAGCTCCTTTTTTCCAAGGTGTGTTTCCAGCTGATCGCTTACCTATTATCCATGCTACTCCATCTTGTTTTGTTATGAATACAGATTCTCAAGATAAAGCTGGGAAGCATTGGGTTGCCTGGTTCATCGAGAACAAATCAACAGCCGAATTCTTCGATTCGTATGGGATGCCTCCATCTGTTTATGGTTTTCAAATCAGTAATGTGAAATGGAATAATGTTCCTTTCCAGAGTGTTACTTCAAATGTATGTGGGCATTATTGCATCTATTTTCTGCTTAAACGATGTCAAGGACAATCAATGGAACGTATTATTTCTGATTTATCTCAATGTAAAAACAATGATTTTAGACTATTTCAATTTGTTAAAAAAAGATATGGTGTAACAATGAGTTTTAAAAAATAAATTCAATTAATAGCAAAAATGATCTATGTTTTATTCTGCAAATCAGATTCGTAGGTATAAATTTATATATCAGATTATCATATTATATTATTAATGATTTTTTGTTCTTCTTTATCATTTCAACTTAGAAATGTTTCCTGTTTTTATTCTGTTTGTTTCATGAACATAGCATCTTCTTCTCCCGGGTAGCTATAAAAGTGAAATGATATACTGCTTCTACTTCATTCTAACTGGGATAATTTATATTAACAGACCTTTCTTTTTATTATTTCTTTGGTTACCCAACAATTTCAAGAATCATTTTAACAAAGTGTGTTTTTCGAATTGTACATCTCATAAATTCTGCTAAATATTTTACTCTGAAAGCTTAGAAGTACAAAATTTTTTTTATATATAATAATTTACAGCTCATTGAAATGATGTGTAAGGAAATTTTCCCGATACATAAATACTGTGTACTTTTTATCACCTTTTCTTATGCATATGGAAGTATCGTGTTACATTTTATTCATTACCCGTCAAATGAAAATGTTGGAAGTTTAGATGCCAATTTTAAAATCAATCAAACCTCTTTAAACCTGTATCACATTTATCAAAGTATAGACCATATTGGCTACATTAAATGTCAAAAATTCCATTATTTTAAAGAAACCTTTCCAGACTGTGGTCATTGATTTATGTAATTGTGTACAACAATCTTATGAAGTTTTTCATTACTACTGTTTTACCTACGCCAAAGGCATCGTGGATTCTAAGAGTGAATGTGATGTTGTAGCTAAAACATTTCTGGGGTGTAAGAAAATTATTTGCAGTGAAGAAAGGTAATCAACTCATTTATAAGTGATAAAAGAACTTTGATGCAGCATAAAATCTTGTATTTTAACATTTTGTACAAAATTAGAATTAAAAAAAAAAATGTGTTTTTTAAGAATATCTGTGTACTGAAAGAATAAGAAATCTAAATTTTACACTAATAAAATGTACATGTTGTTTTCTGACTGAAAGCTGTTCTCTTTTAAAATTCTAATTTCATTAACATGTTACATTCTTAGATAATAAAGCTTTTTTTAATAAAGAGAAAAAAATAATACCATTGAAAGTAAAAGGAAAAACATTTATTAGTACGTCAATCAGGTTACATTTCTGCGTGCTAACATCCGTTTTGGAAATACAGGAGAAAATTTTCTGTTAACTTTTCGTTGCGGTAGTGAACGTTTTGGTAACAAGTATTTATTTTTGATGAAAGAAGTAGGTATACCAAGTTCAATTAAAGTTCGATGAAATATATCTTGACCTTTAGGAGGATTTTTATTATTTTCTAAAAGGTTAGCCACTAATTCTGCTATATGAGTGTTATGTATAGTATCTCCTCTGTATATTAATTCATCTTTCGCATTCCATGAGATTGTCGATGAATGATTTCTTACGAAGTTCAGAATGTCTTCAGCAGTGCGTTTGAATTTTTCGGGGACATTTTGAAGTATAAGACATTCCAAAGAATTGGTACTATGCTTTACATTTACTTCCGTCTCAGCTACGGGTTTGCTTCTTTTTCCTCTTCTTTAGGTTTTACATCTGCGGGGAATGGGTAATGTACATATTTTTGCAAAATTTGAAGATAAATTGTGGCTTTTTCATTTTCTGATAAATCTTTTCTTCTCAAGGTTTTATCCATCTCTTTATCCATATCACTTAAATTGTCTCCAATTGAACTTATTCAGTCTATCTTCTGGTACAAGAACCATTTTTCTAGCGTGCTCCATGGATGAGCGTATTTAACACTGAAACTGCTGCTGGAATGAGGAAACTAAGAAATCCTTCTCCTTTTTGAACTAATACTCATCTTTTTTATATAAAGGTGTTTTCTTATCAGCAAGACTTCTTAAAATTCTTTTAAATGGTCTAAGTTTCTTTTTCCTAACACTACTTAAGGGTACATTACCTTTTAAAACATTTCTTGCACATTCGCAAACAGCTTTAATTAAACTATTAGGAGCTTTTCGTAAAATGGAACACTTTGTTCCTCTTTTTCCCAGTAGCTTCAGATGCTTCAAATGTTGTTGTGCACAATTTGATATGTTAACGGTTACTGAAAGTCATTTACATCATTAAGCCATTTTTATTTAGAAAGGAAACATGCGTATGCAGCAGCTTTTACAACTGCGCAATGTGGAAAATAAGGCTTATGAAAAGCGCACTTCACATTTGGCTTCGAAATCTCGCTAATTTTAGGACATTCAAAGTCATCTAAGTTATAAATACTACAACTTGATAAGTATTCAAAAAATTTTGCTTTTTCTAGACCTTTAGTATAAATTTTAGGATACATATCAAAAAGGAAACTCACTATAGTTCTTAGCTTTGAATAAGGCAACTCGCCGCTGTCCCAATGTAGGTGATGCATATTCCTTGTGACCCAAGAAATTTGTTTTCTTTCTTTAGCAGAAAGCTCTTCTGAAGGTTTAGGTGGAAAGAAAGTCCAGCAGCAATGGGAACCATCGTAAACAGAAAAAAAAAAAAAAAAAAAAAAAAAAAAAAAAAACCGAAGCTTTTTAACTGAAAGCGTTCGAAATCAATCACAACAGCCATCTAGAGCGTAGAACGTCTAAGTGATTTAGCGCGGTATGTAGGCGTAATATATATCGTCTGGAAAGATACCAGTGGGCAATCTCAAATCGTCCTTTGTTTGAGGCATTAAGTCAATTAGCAAATAACTATAAGGCTTAAGAGTGGCATCGCAATACACTTCCTGGAAAAATTTGGCCCGACCTGGATATAACTGACGCCCCAAATGAGAGATTTGGCTAACATCTCTCGGATTTTTAAATAAAACAATGTAATGTGCATAGATATTTCACGCAATGAATGAAATAAATTTTGCACGATAAAAATTACAGAAATATTCTTATGATGGCTGTCTTTCGTAAACAGACGTGTTAATATAGGGTTACTTCCTAATTCACTCATTAAATCGTCAGTAATAACCACAGCATTAGAAATATCTTGGATATTCGAAGGAAGTCCTTCCACAAAGGTAACTCCTCGTATTTCGTCATACAGTTCTTTATATACACCATAACACCAAATAATTTGTGAAGGTAAAGGATAAATAATACGATGATCAATAATTTTCTTCACAAAATGTGTTTTCCCGCATCCTGTGGGCCCGCAACGAACGACACAGGTAAATGGATGTTTCAATGACGGAATCTCAATCTTAAAGAAGTTCATTACATAGAAACATAAATGTTATATCTAATAGCTGTTCATTTTAAGAAAACTAATAAATCCTTCATTCACCCATAATGACTACCTTGGAACCTGTTGCAACTCAACTCTTGCTGAGATCCGATGGCTGAGTGACGTCATCTTGAACTCTGAACTCTCGCTTAGAGATTACGAGAACTGGGGACTGAGAAGTCGCACGCTGCGTCGTGCGAACATTAAAATCTTTTCATTATGTAAATATCCTGTAACCGTTTGCGTATTCATTAAATATGGTTTGTGTTAAGAAAGTTTATCATTTATGGATTATCCCTTTCAAGATTTGCAGATAGAGTCCCTGAGAAGAATGCATCCAGTGGCCCTGGCCGAACCCATTGGAACAAGGTAAGCAGTTTTGTTTTACCTTGATTAATTAGTTAGAAGTAACGATAGGATATAAATAACAAAATTGTAGCGCCATAACGTGGGGCCATTGGGTTGAATTTGAACTGAATTGATTAATAGATTTTGCTTAAGCAAAAACATGGATTTAGAAAAATTAAAAAAGAAACGATCTGCTATAAGAGCAGTAGTTACGAGGCTGATAAATAAGACAGAAACAGAAATTGCTAATGAGGGGGATAAAATTGTAATTGAAGAAACGGTTGCTCAGTTAATTAGTAAAGAAGAAGAACTAATCTTAGCGGATAATGGTATTAAAACTTTAATTGATGTAACAAATTTAGAAGATGAAATAATGTCTAGAGAAGAGTATAAAAGTAAAATTATTATTTGGAAATTACGCGCAAAAAGATATTTAGATACTAATCCACATAGCGCTAATTCTACTTCATGTGGAAATGGCACTGAATCGCAGAACAAAATTAAGCTCCCGAAATTGGCCCTGGAAACATTTTCGGGAAAGGACGTGTGCAGTTGGCCCGGGTTTTGGGCACGATTTGAGACAGCTGTACACGAAATCGAAAGACTACATGCAGTAGATAAATTTAATTATTTAAAGTAAATTCTTACTTCCGATGCAGAAACTGCAATACAAGGGTTGACGTTAACAGCAGAGAATTATGAAAAGGCTGTGAAAATATTAAAAGATCGCTTCGGACGCAAAGAACTAATAATAGATACTCACATGAACAATTTATTAACTCTGACTCCGGTTAAAAGGTCTTGCGATGTGACAGCACTTCGAAAATTACATGATCGTTGTGAAGTACAAATTAGAGGATTAGAATCGTGTAATATTCTACCGGATTCGTACAGTACGTTATTGTATCCGATATTAATAAAGGTGATTCCGAATGATTTAGCGCTAGAATTTAATAGGAAGTATGAAGATGATAATCAGACAAAAATTACGAATTTGCTCCATTTTCTGAGAAAAGAAATAGAAAGTCGAGAACGTACAGGATTTTTAATTAAGCCAACAGATTCTGAAGTCACTGAAAAGAAATCCCATTTTGAAAATAAGCGGCAGTTTGGAGAACGTTTTCGAGACAGCGAAAGAAATCGGGATTATAATAAGGGTAGAATTCCTTCAGCGGCAGCGTTAAACACATCACTATCTAATAGCTGTTTATTCTGTTCTGAAAATCATACGTCAGAATCATGTCAAAAAACTGTGCCAGAGAAAAAGGATGCGTTAAGGCGAAGGGGTTTTTGTTTCAGGTGCCTCAAAAGACGCCATTTAGCGAGGATGTGCAAATCGAAACTAACTTGTGATATTTGCGATCGGCGACATCATACATTGATACATTCTGACGAAACGAATGGTCAGACAAGAGTCCCGTCCAAGGGGCAGTAGTCTCTTCTGTTTCCGATTGCGCAACAGCAAATAACTCATTTCTTCTGACAGCACGAGCTGAAATTATAAACACAGGCAATTGGCGCCAGCAAAGCCTTCGCTTGTTGTTTGATTTAGGATCGCAGCGAACATTTATTAGAGAGGCCATCTGTAAGAAATTAAAACTTCCCGTTATTGGAGAAGAAAAAGTAAAAATATTCTCTTTCGGTTGCACGACGTCTGAAGCACAGAATGTTAAAAAAACCAGGCTCATTTTGCGTAATTCGAAGAATTGATATGAAATCAAAATAGAAGCTTTAATTATTCCTGTCATTAATGGATCACATATTCATTCCCCTAGAAATGAAGTAGTTAATGTTATTAAAAAACAGGGCATACAACTTTCCGGTGAATGGGGACCAGGGAATGAACCGCCGAAAATTTCTTTGTTGATAGGAGAGGATTTTTATTGGAAAATAGTTACGGGTAAGGTTCACAGACTGTCTAATTCCTTAGTAGCGGTTGAAACAAAATTGGGTTGGACCATTAGTGGAACAGAACGAGCTTACGGAATTTTCCCAAGTAATGTGAATACTATGAAGGTTGTGGTTCATAATAATAAAGATACACAGAATGAACACTGTCTAGGTTGCTGAAGAATCTCCGGGAGCTCGATTCTATGGGGATAAATTGTGATTCGGATAAGGAACTCGAATTAGAAGATAATTTAGTTTTCGATAATTTCAAAAGATCTGTGAAATTTGAAAACAATCGCTATATTGTTCGCCTTCCCTGGAATCATAATTCAAATGAGCTAGGAGATAATCTGGAGATTGCTAAAATTAGATTTAAGAGTTTAAGTCGTAGATTTCAAAATAATCAACGGTTCTATGACAGATATCGCGAAGTAATTGATAAGTACTTAAAAGAATGAATCGCCGAAGAGACTAACATTAAAATTGGACCAAAAACGTATTTTATGCCACATCAAGCCGTTATAAGAGAAAACAAGGAAACTACAAAACTCCGTGTGGTTTTTGACGCTTCGTCACATGCGGAGAATTGTTTGTCATTAAATGACTGTTTACATTCAGGTCCTAAGATGTGTCCAGACATACTGGAATTACTCCTTAAGTTCCGTCAAAATCGAATTGCGTTTACAGCTGACATTGAACAAGCCTTCTTGCAGATTTCTCTTGCTGATGAAGACAGAAACGCAGTCAAGTTTCTATGGAACGATGGTGAATTAAATGGAACCAAAATAAAGGCTCTTCGTATGACAAGGGTAATTTTTGGAGCAACATCTAGTCCGTTTCTTCTCAGAGCAACTCTTAATGTACATGCTGACAAATACAAGTTACAGTATCCGAACGTAGTTTCCATGCTAACTGAAAATATGTATGTTGACGATTTAATCGCTGGAGCAGATGAAGAATCAGAAGCATTCGAGGAATCGGAACATATTAAACGCATACTGAAAGAAGGTGAATTTAACATGGGGAAGTGGAAAACGAATGAAACGAATTTACTAAGGGTATGGAATGAAGAAGATTTTTCACACGATTCGACTTGTTCTAAAGTATTGGGATACATATGGAATAGGTCAAATGATACATTTTTGATAGAAATTGAAGAGTTGGTAAAAGATGCCAAAAGGATAGATAACATACCCACTAAAAGGAAAATCTTGAGATTTGTAGGACGTTTCTTTGATCCACTGGGGTTTTTAAATCCATACACCATTCGAGCTAGGATTTTATTACAAGATTTATGGGAACAAAAGATAGCATGGGACACTGAAATACCAGAAAATCTCAGAAAGAATTGGCAAAGCTGGTGTGATGAATTAGCTCATATTTCTAGTTTGGAAATATAAAGACATCAGTTTGCAGGTGCTGGGAAAAGAGATATAAAGGATGGTTTACAGTTACACTGTTTCCCAGATGCGAGTCAGAAGGCCTACGGGGCGGCTGTTCTGTATTTTCGTTATTCGAAAAATGGAGTCATTCATACAAGTTTCATTACATCAAAATCACGAGTAGCACCTTTGAAAAAATTATCACTTCCCAGATTGGAATTGATGGGTGCTTTGATAGGCTCCCGCTTGTCAAAATATATCCAAAAGAAACTTCGGGACATTGATTTAATTGTATATATGTGGACTGATTCTAGTATAACGTTACACTGGATTAGAAGTGATGTGGACTGATTCTAGTATAACGTTACACTGGATTAGAAGTGATGTGAAAAGGTGGAAGAAATTCGTTCAGAACAGAGGGAAGGAAATACAGAAGAATTTAGATGTCTTGAACTGGAGATATACGTCTGGTGAACATAATCCAGCTGATTTGCTAACTAGAGGTGAAAATGTCAAACATCTGAAGCAGAATAGCATATGGTGGGAAGGGCCCACGTGGTTAAAGGAAGAAATGGAACACTGGCCAAAACCGAATTTATGTTCCACAAAGAATATTGAAGATTCCAACAAGGAACTAAGAAAAACATCGAAGGAAGTTTTCGTAAATGCATGCGTTACCGAATCTTCCGAAGATTTATTTAAAACCCAAAATTACAGCAATTTACACCGAATTTACCGAATTACTGCGTGGTGCTTAAGATTCATCAACAATGTTAAAAATACCTCGAAATTATCAGGATGTTTGCAGGTTACCGAATTGGAAATGGCAGAAACTTATTGGATCAAACGTGTTCAGGAGCGAAATTTCACAAATGAAATACGGGCATTGAAGAACAACGAAGAATTAGGTCCAAAATCAAAACTGAAATCCTTCAGTCCATTTGTAGACGAAAGTGGTGTAATTCGTGTTGGTGGACGATTAGAAAATTCAAATTTGGATTACAAACAAGAACATCCAATCGTGTTGCCCGACAAAGATCATTTGACTGATCTAATTATTCTTCACAGTCATCAGGTGGTAGGGCACGGAGGAATAGCAGATACTTTAAATCAGATAAGAGATAAATTTTGGTTGCTGAAGGCTCGTCGTAAAATTAAAAGTGTTCTGCACAATTGCAATGTCTGCAAGATATTTCGAACTAAACCTGTCATGCAAGATATGGCACCTCTCCAACCAGACAGATGCCGAGAAGCCTTTCCATTTGAGAACTCAGGAATAGATTACGCAGGTCCACTGTACGTCAAAGGTGGAAAAGAATTATCTAAGACATACGTTTTACTGTTTACCTGTGCTGTAACTAGAGCCGTGCATTTAGAACTTACGGCTGACCTTTCCACAGAAAAAGTTTTGCTTGCATTTAGACGGTTCATCGCGAGAAGAGGTTTGTGCCGAATAGTGTATACCGATAACGCCAAAACCTTTAAAAGAGCGAAAAAAGAATTAGAGCTATTGAACGAGGTGATGAAAAGCAATAAAGTTCAAGACGAGTTCTCTAAGCAAGGAATCAAATGAAAATTTATAGTTGAGAGGGCGGCATGGTGGGGAGGCTTTTGGGAGCGTATGGTTCAGTCTCTTAAAGCACTCCTAAGAGAATCTTAGGTAAATCATCCTTAACGTTTAGGGAATTAGAGACAGTCATAATAGAAGTGGAAGCTATATTGAACTCCAGACCTTTGACATTTACATACTCGGATCTAGGAGAGCCAGAATCTTTGACCCCTGGTCACTTCTGAATAGGAAGACGATTACTATCATTGCCACAAGGAAGCTCTAAATTAACTTCAACAAAGGAGAGTCTTACACGTCGATTTAGACATCAACAGATACTGGTAGAAAGAATCTGGCGAAAATGGAGGCAGGATTATTTGATGAATTTAAAATCTGCTCATCATTCCAAACTGGCGAAAACAGGAACCTATTTGAAGAAAGGAACTATTGTACATGAAGATAAAATTCCAAGGCTGATGTGGAAGATGGTCATCATAATGGAAATCTTTCCTGGAAGAGATGGCAAGGTGAGAGCCTGTGCTGTCCGCTTGCACAATGGACATACGATTAAAAGACCAGTGCAATTACTATATCCGGTGGAGCTGGAATGTAATAAGGACAATTACAGCAATTGTCCTTCCGGGCGGGAGGATGTTGCAACTCAACTCTTGCTGAGATCCGATGGCTGAGTGACGTCATCTTGAACTCTGAACTCTCGCTTAGAGATCACAAGAACTGGGGACTGAGAAGTCGCACGCTGCGTCGTGCGAACATTAAAACCATTTCATTATGTAAATATCCTGTAACCGTTTGCGTATTCATTGAATATGGTTTGTGTTAAAAAAGTTTATCATTTATGAATTATCCCTTTCAAGATTTGCAGATAGAGTCCCTGAGACGAATGCATCCAGTGGCCCTGGCCGAACTCATTGGAACAAGGTAAGCAGTTTTGTTTTACATTGATTAATTAGTTAGAAGTAACGATAGGATATAAATAACAAAAGAACCAATGAAATTCTAAAAAAAATATCTAAGCACATGCCTTTTTTCTATGACGTAGCATCTACCCTGCTCCCATCCACCTCCTGATAAGGCTCCCTGTCCCCATTTTCAGATAAGCATCCCTTCCACGGCTGACCCTTCCTTCTCGGGAGCTCCTTAAAGTTCCCGAGCTGGAACTCTCATTTTGCCTCTACTGAGGTTGTTCCTTTAATGAACTCTAATTTTAATTTGATATGTTTAGATATTGCGTTAAACCCCTTACACATGGTTGCAATTATTACTATTGTTGAGGAATTGCCTTGTTTTGATTCCAATTTAGTTTTAACTTTAAATTTTTTAGATGATATACATATGTGTAAGATAAAAAATATGGATGCAAACTTCTAATTCTTGTTTCTATAACCTGTTTTATATTTTACTTCATTGCTATATCTTAAAAATAGTTCTTTAAGTCTAAACTGCGTCATTCAAATTAATCATGCGATCTTACATAACGCTTAATGCAGATGTGTCTTGCCCAATCAAATAATTGTAAACTAAAACTTTTTCTAACTCGAACTGAAACTTTTGACTTTTTGCTATGTGTGTTCTTTGAGTGTCATCTTCCGTTGCAATTCTCATCAAGTCATCTTATTACAATAATAACGTTAGATTATCACAGTAATGGAGTAGTTATATTACATATATATACAGTATAAAGTCCGAAATCCGGACTAGTCGAGACTTCGGCGATTCCAAAATTTTCCGGATAATAGATCATCAATTTAAATCTGGTAAGATGGCATGCAGAAATTATACAATTAAAAATATGAAATCGTAATATATGAAATAAAGAAGAATTATAATCTAAAGGGTATCAAAATTTACAAGAAAAAGCTTACTATTTATTTGTTTACTTTATTAAACATTTCTTTCAGTGTAAGTTGTTTAAGATACTTTCACAAAAAATTCAAAAAGTTCCTTTTTCTTTTTTCTTGTGTCATATACAGTGGAGTTTCCAATGCTATACTCCTCGCATAATTTTGAGATTGATATGCTTTTATCCATTTTTTGCAGCAATTCCACGTTTTGTTTAATGGACATCGAAACATTGTTTCGCTTTGTAGATCTTTTGGCAACTCCAGAATTGGAAACTCTTTTCGACATAATCGAAAGTTCAAGCTTAGTTTTTATAAAATTGCCGTAATAATAACAGTCTGCAAAAAATAATAAGCTAGATCAAATTAGAAGATCAGGGAGCAGCACAGTCTGCTACATTAATGAAATGCCTTAGAATCAGTAAAGATAATTTTAGGCTAGCTCAATAGCGTCCGTTATACATTATTGGCTGTGTATCACAAGATTGGTTACGAAAGCCAAGTTGTTTCGCTATTTTTTGTCTTGCTCCTATTGCGTACTGAATTGTTTTAGTTTAGTTAATTACTATACCTACGTTTATTTCTTGCACATGCTTTAAACTAATCCGAGTCCTGATTAAATAAACTCCCACATATACTTAAGCTTTGTCTAGGGCCGGCGCTCGATACCGCCTGGTGCAGTCTCTACGGGTTGTAAATTCTGCTACAAAGCGCTTTCCTAAATTCTAAATTTTCACCGTGCCTAAACTTTGGATCCCAGTGCTTTCACTAAATCATAAAAACTTCTCATCCCTTAACTTTGCCTCTCGGTGCTTCCTCAAATTCCAAAAATTTCATCTTTCCTAAATTCTGCAGTCCGGTGCCGATATATTCTGCCGCCGCTTCTGGGTTTATGGTGAATAACATATCAGTTATTCTTAATTAAAATAGCACTAAATGTAATCTTTTGGTCTATGGATTTCATTAACATAATCTGTTTTTAGCATATGAAAAGAAATTTTTGTTGAATTTTTCCTCGTCAACATTTCTTAGAGCATTTCAAAATCTATAATCATCGCCAAGTATAATGTTAGAATAAAAGGTTGCCATACCCTTGTTATTCAATTACTAATATAAAAAAGTTTAGACATCATAGCGTAAGTTATTACTGAAGCTATCATGTATTGATAAACATGCGGTGATGAAAGCAAAATATATAATAAATAATGAATCGACAAGTCGGCGTGAGGGATATAAAATAAGTGAATGTTTCAGTTTGACGGAGACATCATAACGGAGCCAAATTGTTGATATCACAAATTTATGCTTACATGATTGTTTTTCTATAATGAGGTATTTTATTTAGTGCCTAAGTGAAATTAAGAATCGGAATTTTTAAGTGAAAACCTCCACACGTTTTATTATGGAAGGAAAAATCAAATGCGCATGCGTAAAGCATTAATTAAAAAAATGTTTGTGCCTTTGAGGTCCGGATTTTAGATCATTCCGGATAATGGACGTTCGGATTTCGGACTTTGTACTGTATATATAAATGAAATGGTAAAACTATTATTCTATAAAGATCAATTAACCGTATTTATCAATTAGTATCAATTGTATTTAACACAATTAGAGAAACCTAAGTTATTCTCAATCGTATGAAATAAAAGTAGCAATTGGATAAAAACAAAATGGACACATATGGAATCAACTATTGTTAATAAATAATTAAAAATAGTTTTCAAAATTTAATTCTAAACGACCTGCTTTTACATATTGTAATTTTACTTAATGGAATTACAGTAATACTAAATACTAATACACTAATAACTAATGAATAATAAGTCAAATTGTCTAAATCAAATGATTTAACAAAAGGGTACAACATTTTGCTATTGTTCATTAGTCACTTCTAATGGATATAAAGCTTGAATGGATTTTCTATACAGCCCCTTTGTACATTTTGACAACACATGTATGTCTACCCTTCCAGGTAACAGTTCTTGAATGATTCCTAAATTCCCTAGAAATTTGGTCTTGTATTTCTTCTATCTTTATATCTTTGGAAGCCATAGGAGTCTTAAAATGAGGCATGATGATGCAGCCTTAAAATGATATCCAGCAAATGCTGTTCTTTGCATTTCTTCCAAAGTTGTTTAAGTGGTTCATTCTGGTACATTTATCTCCATGTCAATGATTGTTTAGAAACTTTTTTTTATCTATTTTGACGAAATTTAAGGGATATTAAGTTCTTTTTCTCAAAATTAAGAAAGTGGAATGGAGTAAGTGGTTTAGGTTCATATATTGTGATTGTTTACAGACGTCAAAAATCTCGCTGTTTAAAACCATTTCTGTTTCTGCCAAACCTATTATTATTTCTTCAAACGCGAGAAGCGCTCATCCAAGTATTTACAAATTTTATGAGATGCTCATAACCCATGGAGCTTGTTCAACCATGAAATTTCCAAGTTATACCTAGAGTGACAGTGAAATTTAGAATCTTTTAAATTTTCTTAAAAATGTTGCATCTTTAAATTGGCTTTCTTAAACGCCTTTCTAAATAAATTACAGAGCAATTTCCTCTTTTGGCAACAATTCTTCCAAAAGCCAATAAAAACATTTTGCCGAGAGTTTTATCACCAGATCTAAGCGAATTGTCCTTATTATTTACATGCGAACAACACCCAGTGTACGATTTTTCAGTTTCTATGCCACCCTTTACCTAAATAGGGCCCGCAAAATCAAATCCACTGATGTCAAATGGAGGCATATCTGAAATTCGATCTTTGGGTAGTGGAGCTGTTATTTCATCTGTGGATTTCACAGCATATTTTTTACATATCGAACATTTTTCAATGACTCTCTTTATCAGTTGTCGACCTTTAGGAATCCAGTATTTTGTTCTTGCTTTTACTGAAGTCGTGGCAATGCAATCATGGATTACTCTCTCATGTTCTCGCTTTACTAGTTTTAAAGCTCTGTGAATTTTGAGCTCTTGTGAAGTAGGATAGGATGTTTTTCACTAAAGGAGAGTTAAGATTTGTCGAATCTTCCTTTGACACAAAGAATTTTTTTTTTACAATCTAAAAAGGATGCTAAAGTATACATACTGGAAACAGCTTTAATTTCAAGATTATCAAATTCAATAATTTTGAACTTTTAAAATTGTGCTTGTACATCCCGAATCAAATACCCATATGCCGTTTGAATCTCTTTGGAATTAAGTGCTTCCTTTCACATAACAGAATTTCTAGCATTGAATACATATCTCAAAATGAAAGAAGTGAGTCTCAATGATTTAGTTAAATGATTAAATTTAGTTAAATGATTTAGTTCAATGATTAAACTACTAAATCAAGTTACGTCCAATAACATCTGTTTGGACTCTAGGGAGCAAACATTCTGCCTGGTGCATTTACTTCTCAGTTCTAAACCTTGGTCACTCAGACGGAATCTGTCAACTTGAAGCCAGTAATGCATAGTTTGTCATAGCCAAACTAAACCTTGCCACCAAACTTCCTGTTTGAATTTTTCAACTGATGCTCCTTGTGAGAGAATGTCAGCTGAGTTTTCTTTCCCTAGGCAATGAGCCCAGTTAGAAGGTTTGCTAAATTTATAAATCTCTTCGATTCGGTTGCTAACAAATGGTTTGAATTTCAATGGGTCATTCCTACATTCCTAATCCATTGATAAAATATTGACGAATTGGTCCAAAAGTCAGAAGTTAAAAAATATTTCAAAGTTTATATATGTTTCTCATAAAGTTATATGAGAACTTTGAAATACATACTTATTTATTATAAGTATATATTTCAAAGTTCTCATATAACTTTATGAGACAATCTCGCTGACAACAACACTCCCATCTGTTCTAATCTAGGCAAAGAGTTTTCAGGGGAGCAACCCTGCTTTTTAAAATAGCAAAACTAGTATGGATACCATCATCCTTAACAACTCTCAAATAAATAACAGTTCCATAAGCTTTTGGGCAAGCATTTGAAAACAGTGGATATCAATTCGATAATTATCTTTAATAACACTTCCTGTAATGAAGTGCTGAGATAGTAAAATCTTATCTAGTTCATTAAGCTCATCACACCACTTTTACTCCAAACTGATTTTGAAATCAGAGGGAAATTCTTCATCCCACGATATACCTAACTGCCAAACATGTTGAATCAAACGCTTAATTTGAATTACAAATGGAGCAATAAATTCTAAAAGATCAAATATATGGTTAGCATGCTGGAGCAGAAACTCTCTAGAATTTGTCTCTTTCAAAAGAAAATATTGAATATAACGAACGAACAAAAATGACAAATATAATGAAATAACGAACGCATTAATAATGAATAACAAAATAAAAACAGTCTCTTTCAGTGTCCAAGTGACACCCAACACGTTCGAAGAAAAAGTAGATTACCTGAGGAGTTCCCCGGATATTTCTGTTGACATATCATTTTCCTGCCTGTACTTCCTCTGGTTTTCAGAGTTAGTTTGCCATTTGTCCAAACGCATCCAGCTTCTTCAAAAGTTTCGTTAAATTCTTTATTCATTAGATGTATCTGGTTAGTATATGGAGGGTGACGCAAATGATCGACATCAAATAGTTTATAATAGAAAATGTTACATAACATTTAATTTGCATAACATTTAAAATTTACATAACATTTGCATTCATATACATTGGTGGTTCAGGTTGAATTTAATCAAACAGAATCAAATATGATGGTAATCAAAGAGTCAAATCATGCAAGAGCAACTTGATTCTTCCTTTCCAACTCACGGTGTCTCGAATCCAAGGAAAAAAAATGGGGAGGTGCGGTAGGAAGTCTGTGAGAAGCAAAAACGGCATTTAATGTTTACGCAGGATGCTAGTGCCATCTGTAGGTAATCAAATAATTTCCACAGGTGGTTCAGAGCAGAAGTGAATCAAGTGTAATTTTCACTTTGTGTGGGCTTTCATGATAAACATTCATAAGAGGTATCTTTCAGTGCTACAGTGAATTGTGTCTTTAGCTGATTTTAATTGTGCAAGATAGCAGCATGTATCAAGTCTTTGAACTGTGTTTTTAATTCATTTTGGAGTACAAGTGAACCATCTCCTTGACAATAATTGATGTAATACAAAGTAAGATGTAATCTAGATACTCCTAGATGTAATACAAGTGCTCTACAACTGGATTGTCTGCCACAAATTCCGATTGTTATTTCATGATTTTGTTACTGAATAAAATAATCATTATCACCTTCATTTCATTTTATTTCTTTGTTTTTGTAAACCTGTTGTGAGCAATTTCATGACCAAAGACAGTCGCATTTGTATTTTTTACTGAACGCAAGGCCAATCGCAACCTCCCTCAACTTATTCTTTGTGTGACGTAAAGGCACAAGTGAGAGCTACCTGACCCAGGTATAAGAGGGAAGATTTTTTGCCATACTAAGTGATGTTGTCAGGCAGTGGATTCAGTGATTTGATTCGGCAAACAACAAATGCGAAGATTGATCTATTAACTGTGGTAGCAGTTTAGGTTAGAAGTTTCTTTACATGCATTTGCACACAGCGAATGTCATTTAGCTGTTACACAATAATGTTTCAATAATAATGATTCAATAATAATTTATATTTACTTTAAAGAAGAATCTTCAAATAAACACTACAACAGGTGAAGTGCACACTTCTTACCCAAGGCAAGAAGCAGCTGATGAAGTTAACTAAGATTACTCTGACTCGGGTATGTTTCCTTGTTTCTTGGATAGATTCACCAGTTATATGTAAGTGGACACATTCTGCTTACACATCCCAATAAACATTTTCCTTATCAAAATGATGAATTAAGTAACTATTTATCTAATGTTTTGGATTCTTAATCTGTTTAAATATTATAGAAGTGACATATCTTATGATCAAAGGACATGCACAGACCTCTCCTGGCACAATTACCTCACATGATAGCCCTCAACGAGGAAGAAAAAGAAATTTAGCCTTCTCAGTGGAAAAGAAATGTTAGGAGAAACAAAGGACTGGAGTAGAAAATCTGGCAAGGCAAAATGGTTCCTTCCAAATACTTTTCTCCAGGTATTTTTTTTTGTAATTGTAGACTTTGCTGCAACTCTAAAATATGTGGTGGCGACTGCCAAATAATTTTGAGTTGGTCTGAAAATTAGGGGATTTTTCACATCAAAATGCATTTTGAGGTCTTGAACAAGTATATCCAGTTGCAAGGGTTTGCCGTAGAGATAAATTAAGCATCATGATAGATCAGTTAAGCAGCCCTTGTACAAGTACTTTATACATTCTGATAATCAATCTATCCAAGTTTGCAAGACATTCTTCTTGCAAACATAAAAAAAAGTTGGGGTAAATTGTACAGATGCTTGTTGAAAGAAGTATTTGCTTTTACTGACAGTCAAGGATAAACAGGTTCCTTATAATAAAATCAATGATCAAGAAAATGTCTCAGATCATATTAAGTCCTTCCGTGTTATTCAAAATCATTATACCTGGAAAGATTATCCCAACTAAAAATATTTACATCCTCACTTGTCAATTCACAAAACGTACAAAACATGTGTAGAGAAATTCAAGGCTTGAGAGCAAAATCCGTATCAAAGAAAAGTTTTAATTTAATGCGTTCAATTCAATTTGAATTTTAAACCAAAAGTTAAAGATACCTGTCGAATTTGCGATGAACTTGAAATGGAAATTAACTGCGAACAAAATGAAAATATTAAAAAGATTTTGTATACTCGAAAAGACATTCATCTGGAAAAAGCAGAACCAAGCTAGGGCATCCCTTAAATAAGATCAGTTGCTCGCCTTTACCAACATTTACATTGAAATTTTGACTTACAAAAGGCATTGCCATTTCCAAAATTGACCACTTCAACTGCATACTACAAGAGTGATTTGTATGTATACAATTTCGGGGCATTCAATTTGATTAGCTCGTTTATGTTTATGTGAGCTGAAACTTAGGGAGGCAGTGGCTCTCAAGATTTAGTGTCATGCTTGGTGAAACACTTTCAAGCAGCAACACATGAACACTTTGTTTTGTATTCTGATTAATGTACTGGTCAGATTCCCAGTATCAGAATGGCAATGATTTTTATAAAACTAGTGCACAATAATGGCATGGCTGCGAAGCGAAAACCATTAACCACAAATTTTTAGCATCAGGTTGCTTTTACCTGCCGAGCAATGGAACAATTGAAAATGCAGCCAAGAAAAACAGTTTATATACTTGTCTGAAGACTGGATCAAAATAGTGAAAGAATCAAAATGTAAGTCCTTAGCATCTGAAGTTATGGTCATGAAAAGCAAAGAATTTTTTGGTTTTAAATCTCTAAAAAACTGTATATCCAATTGAGGAAAGAATTGTATCTTGAAAAAAGGATGTTAGCTGGTTGAATTTTCAGTGAATGAGAGGTGAGAGAGGGTTGCCACTCTGTTTGAAGTTCAAAATTCTTTGGACGATTTGATTCCCTTTGAAACCGTTTCATTGGAGAAAAAATCACTAGGAAGATGCGAGACCTGTAATCAATTTAAATAATATTGTGCAAAAACCTCTCTATCTTAATCGAAGAGTTGTTAGAGTGAGTAAAAAAATAAGATTTGATTGACTTGTCTTCTTTTATTCCGGCCATCTGTGACATTTACCTGTGCAGTCACGTACTAGGTCGTCTGTAAGATCAAGTTGTGCAGCTGATATGTTGACGAATGAAGGTATTGCAAGTTTTCTTCAAAGTTTTATACAATATTTTTTAATCATTACTTCAAATTCCATTACTTTATTTTTCAAAAATGATATTTTATGTAAAAATTTAAAATTTTCATTGTTTTCCCAAATAGAAATTTTCAGTTTCCATGTTTGTTCAATAAATGAAAGTAATTGTTTTCTTGCCTTGTTCCTATGCATTTGCTACTTGGTAATCAGAAAATAAATGCACTCTGTAGTTTTCAGTGCTACAATATGAAGCGAAATGTTCTACACAGGGAATAATTTTTGGTTTTTGAGATACAGCACCGTAATAAAGACGCAGATGATTCACTAATACATTTCTATGTTTGGGGTTAAAATTTTATTACACATTTCTCATGAAATTCCTTCAAATTTCCCGTGTTCACTCAGTTGCGTTGTAGAGACATTAGGTAATTTGGAAGCAGGAAAGATGAAAAATTGCAACGCCCTCGCCGGGAATCGAACCGCGGACCTCTGGAATACGCGCCCAGCGTGCCGACCACCACACCACGAACGCATGCCAAAATGGTGGGAGAAGTACCTTATATACCTTATATTGCCCCTTTTAAATGGCGACTGGGGTTTTTAGGGAACCCAATCGCCAAATCCTGGGTGAGGAGAAGCATCATCAAACACCCTTTTAGTTCGGGCGCCACTGTAGAGAAATTAGGTAATTTTTGGAAAAGAAGAAAAGATGAAAAATATACAACGTCTTCGCCGGGAATCGAACCACGGGTCTCTCAACTACGCGCTGAGCGTAATCATCTAGTTATAATAGAGGTTCGAATCCCGTAAATGGGCTGGCTGCATGGGCGTTTTCGTGGTTTTCTCCATGTGTAACGTGTATACGACCCAGTTTCCCTTAGAAAGTTCTCCACGAAGGCATCCCTCCCTTTAGGCAGAGAGCCCTCATGTGCTTTGCCATAATTGAATAATCCCTAATCCTTCTATATATTTGCCTCTCCTCTACACCTAAACTTGATTTTGCGCCTTAGAGGTTAAAAGATTTAGCAAGTGCAAAACAGGACATCTATCTGATACATGTCTGTTTTGTCTGTCATTTCAGGTATTGAAGGTGTGCGATGATGATGTCTGAAAATTGTATGTTGTAGGACAGCTGGAATTTGATTTGTATACAGCTGCGATAGAGTATTTGGCACCGCATCAGTATAGGCAGTGATTGATTGAAATATGGCGTTATTGTGTTGTACAAAATCCTGTGTGAAGAATCTGAAGAAATTATCTTATAATTTCAACTTGACGCTACGTTCTAGCAAGAAAAATTACTCAAATTTAGTAGCATGTCGATGCTTAACATCTAATTTATTTTCAGATGTTTATAGAGCGAATTACATAGATTTTAGGTCTCTGTTCTTGTCTTGCCCTCTGATGAAAAAAGCTCGGTTGGTTAAAGTTTATTTCATTACATTTCGAAAACATTTTCTTTGCATAAACGACTATACTAGTTGTATACTTTTTTGTTTTGTTTTGCTATGTATTTGCTTCTTTTATAAATTTTAAATTAGTTTGTACCTGAAACTTAAATCAATTTGTATTTATAATTTTTCTGAAGTAAATTATTTGTATGGTGATTATTTTACTTCGTTATAACTCCAGAATAAATTATCATTATTTTAAAATGCTTATTAGGGAATAGAATTCTTCTGAATTGTATTTAGAACGATATAAATTTGATTATGTCTTTTCATTATATTTTCAGCGTGTCTATAACATTTATGAAAGATGGTAAAAAATATACTGGAATAGGTAAAGAAGGAGAATCCCTTCTAGATGTTGTTGTCAATAATGATCTTGATATTGAGGGATATGGTATGATGCATTCACAATAATTTATTGTTATTTGGATACTTAATGTTATTGTGAGTTTAAACATAAAATTAAAATTCTGTTCATGTCTCTTTAAATTAATTTTTGTTTTAATCTGAAATGCAAAATGTTTGGAATCATGTTTTAATCTCCTATTGTATTTTGGTAAAAGTTTATGATTGGGTGCCTCCTTGTTTCTTGGCGATTCTTTTTTGATGGCAAAATTTCAAGTAAGGCACAATTTCAAGATGGCAGCTAAACAAAACCAAATTAAAAAGTCAAAGAAGTGCACAAACTCTTCTGTCCATGTACACATTGATCTGTTTTCACTTAATAAAACATCCTAGAATTGTACAAAGTAGGCATTACACACTGCCTTAAATTTGTCCGTGTACACATCAATCTATTTTCATTCAAATAAAATCAGAAAGCTAAAACTATCATGGTAATCAGAAGTGAAATTTCATCGCCAAAATTTTTTAAAAAATTTTCGCTAATCGAAGGAGCACCCAATTTTACACAAGAGTCGTATTTTTTTTTAAGTGAAACTTCGGCTGTGATTTTATTTACTGTTCATAATTAGAATGTGGTGTTGTGTATTTAATGGGTTAAATTAATTATTTTATATGATACTTTGAAGTTAGGTTCAGTATTCTATCATATGCAGTTTTTGTAAAAATATTATTCTTGCTATGAGCTTTTTCTCTTAAATGTTTTACATCACTAAATGTTTCTGTATATTGAAAGTGGTAAATGTAATATAATCAGATTCGGTAAAAGTTTACAATTGGGTGCCCCATGTATTTTGGCAATTCTTTTTTTATGCTAAGATCAGCACCAAGAAGGCACAAACACCCTTTTAGTTCGGGCACCACTGTAGAGAAATTAGGTAATTTTTGGAAAAGCAGAAAAGATGAAAAATATACAATGCCTTCACCGGGAATTGAACCACGGGTCTCTCAACTATGCGCTGAGCGTAATCATCTCCTTATAATAGAGGTTCGAATCCCGTGATGGCCACTACACAAAACCCAAATAAAAAGTCAAAGAATCGCACAAACTCTGTGTCCATGTACACATCAATCTGTTTTTACTTAAAAAGCATCCTAGAATTGCACAAATTAGGCATTGCGAACTGCCTTAAATTTGTATATGTACACATCAATCTATTTTCATTTAAATAAAATCGGAAAGCTAAGGCAAAGTTAAAACTATCATGGTAACCAGAAGGAAGGCTTCATCGCCAAAATAAAAAAAAAAAAAAAAAAAAAAAATCTTGCTAATCGAAGGGGCGTTTCTCCCTTCGATTTTCTCCGTTTAAATTTTTTTTATTTTTCAGGGGCATGTGAAGGCACTCTTTCATGTTCAACATGCCATGTTATTTTTAAGCCAGAAGATTTTGCCCAAATCCCAGATAAAGCTACTGATGAAGAATTGGATATGCTAGATTTAGCACCAGATTATTGTGAGACGTAAGCATTTTTTCCTACTGATTATTTTCAATAGGAAATTAAATTTTTTTTTTTTTTATATCTTCCTTTTTTTTTTTTTTTTTTTTTTTTTTTTTTAAATTTGAATGTATTTAGTGTAGGTCTTATGATTTGCATTTTGAGATTACAAATGAACTGTGTTGATTTAATAAAGAAGATTTTCAGTATTATTAATAAGCCATTATGATTGAAATTAAATTATTTACTTTCTGTATGGTATATGTGTTTAGAAAAAAAGGGGGAACTTTAATGTAATACTTAGTTTTTTAACTAAATGCAGTTTTCATGTTCGCTCATAAAATCTTCTTATAGCAACTACTTGGAACTTATCATTTCTAGTTTAAAGATAGTGGTTTTATGTTATTCGTTGTTACCATTTGATATTTGTATACATAGGTAGATAATAGCAAAAAATTTTTGGATTGTTTCCTTCAATATAATGAAATGTTGGGTGTTTTTGCTTTGTAGTTAATTCAAATCAGAGTTTCTGTGTTTTGTTTTTATGTGAGGCAGTTTATTTTCTTTTAGTTTTGTAATGGATCGAGACAAAATGTAGTACGATTAACCACTTTTGAACTTATTCAGATTTTTCATAGCTGAATAATGCATTTTTGACATGTACGAGTATTTGGCATGTATAAGTAAATATCCATCAAGCAGTTTTTTATTTAATTTTTTTTTCATTCCACACACAGTTAGTGGTCATATTATAGTTCTGAAAATAGTGCAGTATAGTTTGAATAGCTTTACATTTTGATTTTATTGAGTTTGGTGGAAAATTTGCATTACTTGAACAGTAAATTATGATTTTAAGGTTTGAAATTAATTTTTTAAACGATGTATTATATTACATAAATACTAAATGAAAATAATTTTGTGCCAAGTATTGAATTCCGCTATTGATCAGAAGAAAACCATTGCTCTGTTTTTGTGGTTTGTTAGTGATTTTGTATATTATGCAGCAAATTAATAATAAGCTCATGTGTCCATTTATGGTAATAAAATTTAATGAATTTAAGTGTACCGTTTACAGCATTCACTGCCATGTTATATTTTTATATTCTTATTTTATACTGTAAAGGCTATTAATGTATAAAATGCGATGGGAAAATGTTGGAATGCTCTAAATTTTTGCTTTTTATATGTGATAGTAACACAGTTATATAAATTATAATCATAAAACAAATTATTGAGAAAGGAAAGAAAAAGTAATAATTTTTTTTCCATTTGTTTTCATGCTTGTTTAATTCATTAGCAAAGTCTGATCAAAATTCATGTTATGTTAAATTGTTGCTAATTATATTTGGAACTTTTGACCACATATTAACAACTTAACTGCCGCGGGCGTATATATACGTTTTGCTCAGCTGATGCATTAACTGCCACGGACATATATATATATATATATATATATGCTCTTCCAAACTACTAGCATTTGCTTTGCGCTGCTACCCATAAAATTATTCGCAAAGCTTTGGAATGCAACACCGCAATGACCTTGACAAAGTATGTGAAGGAGGATACTATTTCAGAGAAGTGTGGAGAGAAATTGGAGAGAGGGGTGTGTCTAAAGCGATGAAAGTAATGACTGCGCGGTATTGGCTGGTGGTGTTTACATATATTTTTTTTTATTCTGTGTCCTCTGTTTTTATTTACATTTTGTAGTAGGTTCCAGGAATAAAGAAAGAAATGTTTCAAACCCATTTATCTTTTTTGATGAACTGCTTGTGCTTCATATTGTTACTGAAACTAACCGTTTTGTAGATGAGTATATGAACCAACACCTTGCAAACGAAAAATCAAGAACAAAATCATGGCATTCAACCAGTTCAGAAGAAATATATGTTTTTTTAGGCATAGTGGTTTCACAAGGTATAACACTGAAACCTGATATTAAACTTTACTGGTCTAAAAATGAATTGATTGAAACTCCATTTTAGGGATCTTTTTTATTATAAAAACATAATTTTTATTACATCTTTTTATTATACTTTTACTCAACACATTAAATTTTGTGCATTCATTTTTTTCTTTTATTCTTTAGTTTGTGAAAGTAAACAGTTTTTAGAAAGTAAAACTTGCACTTATTTTCCCCTTAATACATCGCATAACTACGTATGCCTGTGTGAAAAACTATGGGAAATGAATCTTGTACATTTTCCGTGGCATTTAAGGGGTTAATTGATCTAGTGATTATTCATTGAATTCAGCAAATTGATGGAAGAATTATAGAATAATTGTTGTACTCATATGAATGATATTATAGAGTTTTCATGTTATTAATAAATTTTATTCAGTAAAAGAAAGAGAAAAATAATGGAAATTTCATAGGAAAAAGTAAGAAATAATGCTTAAACTTTGCATGTTTTAGATTTAAAAATTGTTAAATAAAGAGACATATAACATTCTTCTAAATAATTTATTAAAGCTTATCATCTTATTTAAAAATGTAATATGCAAAGTCATTTGTGTATAGTTCTATAAATAATTAATAATTTTATTTATATAGCCATGGAATTGAAATATATGAAAAAGTATATGAGATATGGCTGTGTTGCAATATTATATTTTTGCACAAAATAATTTTCTATTCATGACCTTTGGATTGTAACAGCTAAAAGTTACTCTAAAAATTATTTTCACAAGACTTTGTTTTTCATGTTTTAATAATAGAAAAGGGATGTAAAATCAAATTTAGTTTAAATGGATTATTTGACAACTATATTTCAGTTCTCTAGATTATAAGTTGCCATTTTTTTTTCCTTGCCATGATTCAAATTGGAATCATGCCCAGTTTCTACCCTTTGAAAAATCCAGTTCTGCTTTCTTGTAGGATTAAAAACATTTTTTTTTGCAGTAGCTTGATATTGATCCTAAGAAAGTTTTGGGTATGCTATAAGTAAGTATTATTACAAATACTTTAATATGCTTAGGAAGAAATATTGTGTTGTCTCTTTAAACTGAGTAATGAAGATTAAAAGAATGTAATTTAATGTGTGTTGGTGTATAAAGTTATTGGATCTTTCTTGGATTGGCTGATTTTTCATGAGCTGGAATTTATTGCCCTTAGAGAGTTCTTTATAGGTACTCAGAATTTGAAACATCAGTGCATTAAATGTCATTGAGCACAAAGCTTTACTATCATATTGTTACGAAATGTCAAAGCGTGGTAAGATGGCTTCCCCGCAAAGCAGTTTTAGGGTTGCCATAAAATGGCAAGGGAAGTCAACGTTGTCACATTTGGCGAGAAATCACCCTTTTGGCAACATAATTGGCGATATGCCATGGACGGATGGAACGAATTCTAACTGGTTTAGCCCAGAATGTGCTCGAACACAACCTGAAAGCTATATAAACCCTGCTGGTCCGCAGTCAGTGTGTGTGCCTCATTGAGAGGGTGAGTGAGAGTGCGAGATAGTCGGTATCGAGTTGGTGTCTCGTCTAGCGAGTCAATCCCTGCAGAGTTGATCGAGTTGACAGCTGGGCAACGAGTGCCGAGTGGGTCATCAAGTTCACCGAAAGAGTCTCGTAGTGTATCAAGGTTAGTGCATCGTCGAGAGAGCATATTGAGCTCCGGGAACGACTGAACCAAAGAGTCAGGAGCTGTGCTCTGTGTGTCATCGAGTGCATCGCGAGTTATAGCGTGGAGAGTCTCGAGAGTTCATGGAGTTCTGAGAACAACCAAGCAGAGTCGGGAACTTTACTTTAGTGCTTTGCCGTGAAGCTGTCTTGTACGTGATAGCCTGATAACCTGGAGGCTGTGTCGCTGACCGTGCCAGCGTGTTTATAGTAGTTCATCGATAACTGTAAAGTGTTTTGGAGCTGTCCTGATAAATATTGTTAAATAAAGTGTGTTTTGATACTTCATCAAGTCTCGTCATTATTCACTCCAAATCCACACGAACCCCGTACATAGGAACGTGAAGGGAGAAAAAAACGCAACAACTGGTGTCAGAAGAAGAAAACATAACAATATTATATATTTGGAAAATTAAGATGGTTTGCTTAGTTTCTTTTTTCTTCATTCTTATCTTTTAGAAATTTTCATTTCTTTTCTTCACATAAAGATTAAAGTGAGAAGTTAAATAGTGTACAAGAAATTTTAAAAGTTGTTAAGCTCTTAATTTTTTTAATGAAATGAAATAAATTAAAACATCTTTGAAATTGCTGTAATGTTTTAGTATAACCAAAATGCACAAGTATTTTCATTTATCTAATTAGATTTGTATAAGAATATTAGATCATAAGTTCCTATCTAAAAATTTTAATTTCTGAACAAATATTGCATTTAAAAGTTATACCGAATTGATTAGTACAGTCAAAAGTCTTTAATCCGGACTCGTCGGGACTTCAAAAATTCCGGATTATCCATTTTTACGGATTATAGATCGGGAGTTTAAATCTGGTAAGATGCATGCAGAACTTATAAAATTAAAAATATGAAACTGTAATTTATGAAATTAAGAGTAATTATGATCTAAACGGTATCAAAATTTACAAAAAAAAAAAAAAAAAGAAAGCTTAATATTTATTTGTTTACTTTATTAAACATTTCTTTCAACGTACGCATGCGTAAAGCATACATTGCACATAGTCGAAATTAGAAAATTGCAACCAGAAAACTATTTGATGTGTATTTGTAATATTTATAATGACAAGGAAATTGATTTAAATTATGTCGGAGTACATCGAGATGAAACACTACATTTAGTGAGGAATTATAAGCCGAATAAAATAAAAACATCTGCCCTGAAGATGAGGATAGTGCTGACAGATCAATTTCCAGTTAATTGCGCGCCGCGACGTCACCCTCCCCAGATACTTTGGCAACTCCAGAATTGGAAACTCTTTTTGACATAATTGAAAGCTCAAGCTTACTTTTTATAAAATTGCTCTAACAGTCTGCAAAAAATAATAAGCCAGATCCAATTTGAAGATTAAGGAACAATGCAATCTGCAACATTACCTGAGATAGATAATTCGGTAATTTTAGCTTAGCTTATACCGTCCGTTATATATTAAACACGCATGCGTAAATGTATTATGCGCATGCGTAAACACATTATGCGTTTACGTATGCGCAGAAAGTTTATAGCTTTGAGGTCCAGATTATAGATCATTCCGGATTAAAGACTTTACACTGTATTGTAATGTAGTCTAAGTCTATTGTAAATGCTTGACCAGTTATTTTCCATTTTTTTAATATCTCTTGATTTTGTATATAAGCTACTTCTAGAAGATGTAAATAAATATTCTTATCAAGTTGATTGCTTGAATTACAGCTTTGTGTTCAGTCATGTTGGTATGCAAATAGTGATGAACTGTCACCAATAGCGCGATAAACATTATGAACTGGAAACCTTGCAAAAGAGTTAACAGTGTAACTCGCTTAATAATTACTCTTACTTTTCTCACTCCTTCAGGAAAGGGCAGTGATATGACACTCTCTATTATATAACTCCCTTTTTCAATATGCATTTGGAATACTAACAAATTTTAATTTATTTTCATGTATTAATAAAAATGTGTTTCACTTACAATTTCCATCTATAATCTTTTTTGGATTACAAGTTAATTAGCTATCATCTCGCTTGAAACTACACGTGATACAAGGTAAGAAAAATATTTTGCTCTCTACTTTTATTAATTTGTTGTGAAATTTCGAGGCTATAAAAATGTTTGGATACAAGGTAAGAGAAATAATTTGCTCTCTACTTTTATTAATTTGTTGTGAAATTTCGAGGCTATAAAAATGTTTTAAAACAAAAGATTATGAGACTGAAAGGAAAGATCATAGCTAATTAAATGATAAAGGAAAAAAAGAACTGTAAAAGCTAAACTGTAGTTTTATATTAAAACCGAAAATAAATTTTTTGACGCTACAAAAATGTTGCATTCAAATCAAATGCAAAACTGAATTCCAGCAATTACTCAACATGGAAATTCAAAATGCAAATGCTACTAATAAAGGAGGATCTTTACGATGTAATCGAAGATGTTCCTCCAAGCCCTATTACAGAACAATGGAGTAAATGGGATCGGCAATATCGCGCATTGATAAATTTGTTAATCGAAGACAGCCAAATAATTCACATTAAACTACTGCTAAAGCCACTTAAGAAAAACTTGGGCAGGTACATGAAAGGTCTAATCTTTCAAGTAAACTATTTCTCTTGCAAAAGTTTTGCAATCTGAACCTTGAGGAAGATGGAAATATGCAAACATATATAAATACGTTACTGGAGTTAGTCAATAAACTCAAATCAATAGGTGAGAACATAAAAGACGAACACGTTTTGGCACTTTTGCTTTGTTCAATGTCTAGTTCTTATGATACACTCATTACGACTATTCTAGCCAGAGCAGAATTGGAATTGAATCCAGAATTCTTAAAAGGGAAATTAATTGACAAATTTAACAAGAGAGTTGAAAATAATTCATCAGATTTAAGGCATTTAAAGTCTCATTTCAAAACAAAACAAAGAGAGAAAAGTTTTGCTCATACTGTTACAAAAATAACCATTAAGATCAGAGTGTTATCATATAAAATCGAAACACAAAAATGAACCGCACCAAAACTCAAAGAAAACATATGCGGATTCTAAAACACACCAAGCAAAGAATGCGTGTAACCTGCGATGAATCAACAAGAAATAAAAATTAAAACACAGGAAATCGAATTCAGATGGAATGCAGTCGCTCTGTCTGCTGACAAAACCCTACGCCAATCATCAGAGTTTTATTTTCGACAGCGGAGCAAGTAATCACCTGGTAAATAATAAGAAATATTTCACAGAATATAAACCCATAAATCTGTCAGATATTATAACTACGAATGGGCAATGCATTAAATCAATGGGGATAGGAACTCTCCGTTTTAAAACATTAAATGCTAAACAAAAAATAACTGAAGTTCTCTTATTGGAAGTTTTATACGCTCCTGAATTAGAAGCCAATTTAATCTCAATTAAGAAAATAATGGAAAGGGGACTTTCAGTTCTGTTCGAAGGAAATAAATGTATGATCACGAAGGGAGATCAGATTATTCTAGAATGTCGTGGAATTAACAATCTTTACCAAATTAAACCAATCGATAGGAATAATGAACCATCAGCTCATGTAGCATTTCAGTGTAAAGATGAGAACTGTGTTCAATATTGGCATGGATGTCTTGGTCACAGAAATGATGAGGCAATCAAACAACTTTTAAACAAAGATTTCGCTGAAGGAATTAAACTAGATAATTGTAAACATGATACCAAATGCATGCAGTGCATAAAATATAAACTAACTGATTCCTGTGTCCCAAAGAATCGAAATTCAAAGCATCTGAACCGCTAGAACTCATTTACGTTGATGTTTTAGGACCAGTACAAACACCATCTGTCAGTGTATACCTGTACTTCATAACTTTTATTGATGATTACAGCAGGTTCACAATGATTTACCTAATGAAAAAGAAAAATGAAGTAATTTCTAAACAAACAATTTTTTGCTCTTACAAGCAATAAATTCGGAAGAAAAGTAAAAATGCTAAGAAGTGATAATAGCGGTGAGTATACAAGTAAGGAACTTGAAGAATGTCTTATAAAACAAGGTATAAATCACCAGCTTACTGTACCATATTGTCCAGCACAAAATGGAGTCAGTAAACGCAATAATAAGTCTTTGATGGAGATGACAAGATGTCTTTTAGTTGAATCAGGTCAACCTCACAGATACTGGGCAGAAGCAGTGCTGACTGCAAATTATTTACAGAATTGTATGCCTACAAAATCAAATGCAAAAACGCCATACAAATTATGGAATAACAAGAAACCCAACCTCTCTCATCTGAGGACTTTCGGTGCGAGGTTTTTGCTTACACCCATAAATCTAAAAGGGATAAACTCGCTGATACTGCTATAGAAGGAATACTCATTGGCTATGACAGCAGAAGTAAAGACTACAGAATTTTAGTCCCTGGAGACAAAATCATAATAAGTCTATCTGTACGATTTATTGAAGACACTGGAACTGATGAACCTGTAAGCATCTCTTTAAACCAGGATGAAGAAAATCTTAAGGCAGAAAGCTCAGAACAGGAAGAAATAAAAATAGAACACAAAGAGGAAGAAATACCAGAACATGAAGAAGAACCTTTGGAAGTCGGAAGATAGAACAGGGTCACAAAAGTAAACCTCCTGATTGCTATGGATTCCATGCAAAATATCCAATCTCTTCCAAACCCAAAACCTGGAAGGAAATTCAAACTTTAGAAGAAAATGAAAAGAGAAAATGGCTAACTGCTGTTCGAGAAGAAATTAATTCACTAGAAGAAAACAACACTTGGGAATTAGTTGATTTACCAAAAGGAAGAAAACTAATAGGATGTAAATGGTCTTTCAAAACCAAGCTCAATGCAGAAGGAAAAATTTAAAGATCCAAAGCCAGATTAGTTGCAAAAGGATTTAGCCAGAAGTTTGGACCTGACTATGATGAAACCTTTACTCCTGTAGTAAAATACAACTCTACGAGCTTTCCTATGTGCAGCTTCATATAAAAACATGTCTGTCAGACATATCGATGCCAAAACAGCTTTTCTTCATGGAGAACTTGAAGAAGAAATTTACATGACTCAACCCGAAGTATACTTAAAAGCTGGAAATGGAAATAAAGTTTGCAAGCTGAAGAAATCTATATATGGTTTAAAACAAGCCGCTAGATCTTGGAATCTAAAAATTGGAAAAATACTTCTAAACATGTCATTTAAACAAAGTAAAGCAGACCCATGCTTGTTTTTCAAAACCATCAATGGAAAATTGATGTATATAATATTATATGTAGATGATATGCTTATAGGAAGTGAAAGAGAAGATGTAATGGAAACAATCCAAGAACTAAATGCTAAATTGGAAATAAAAAATGTAGGAGAAGTCACCTACTACCTCGGCATAAACATCGAAAGAACTAAAGATGTAACCTTTGCCATAAACCAAAAGAATAAAATCGAAGAAATAGTTAAAAAATTTGGACTTCAAAACGAAAAACCAACATATACACCAATGGAAACAAACTACTGCTATCTAGAAATTGAAGATGATCTTCTAGAAGATAATACAGAATATAGACAAGCAGTAGAGCAATATTATATATTGCAACAATCAGCAGACCAGATATAGCATGTGCTGTCAATCTACTGACTAGAAGAAATGAAAAACCTAGGAACATAGATTGGAATGCTGTTAACGACTTGCGCTAAAAAGACGTGCCACGCACATCGAGATGCTTTTTGTCTCAAACCGCACGCAAAAATGAAAATAATTGGGTGAACACGTCGCCTAACAACGAGATTGTTTATTTCTCGAGTTACAGCTCTGGATTGCAGACGCGGAGCAGTGTAAATGAGACGCTTTACCGCTTGTTATATTGTAGCGCACAGCACCACAACCGTGAAGTTTGGTCGTAGTGCAAGTGGTTAAGAAAGTCATTCGATATTTAAATACAACTAAAGACTTTAAGTTGGTCTTTAACAAAATCCAAGAACCTATACTAACTGCATATTCAGATGCAGATTGGGCAAATGACAGAACAACAAGAAAATCAGTCAGCAGATGTATATTCAAACTAAGAAATAACTGCATTTCATGGAGCAAGCAAATAGCAAAACTGCATTGCACTATCTTCAAATGAAGCAGAAGCAGCTAATACAGCACAAGAAGCACAGTGGCTGATAAATTTGCTTAAAGATCTAGGACTAAAACAAAATCTGCCTATTACTCTTTATAAAGATAACAAGTCATACATCAAACTATCACAAATAGAGAAAAATAGCTCCAGAACAAAACATGTAGACGTCAAATACTACTACTTGCGTGAACTTCAACAAAACGGGATCATGAGCCTAGACTACTGCAAAAGCTTCGACATGATTGTGGATCTGTTCACCAAACCACTAGGCAAGCTTGTGTTTGAGAAAATTCGAGAATCGCTGCAAATGGCGATGCTGCCCATCAAGTATCACAATTGTGATGGACTGTCGCCAATAGAGCGTTAAACATTATGAACTAGAAACCCTGCAAAATAGTTAACTGTGTAACTCGCTTAATCTTTACTCTCACTTTTCTCATTCCTTCAGGAAAGGACAGTAATATGACACTCTCTATTATATAACTCCCTTTTTCAATATGTGTTTGGAATACTAACGAATTTTAATCTATTTTCATGTATTAATAAAGAATGTGTTTCACTTACAATTTCCGTCTATAACCTTTCTTGGATTACAAGTTAATTAGCTATCATTTCACTTGAAACTGCACTGGATCCAAGGTAAGAGAAATCATTTTGTTCTCTACTTTTATTAATTTGTTGTGAAATTTTGAGGCTATAAAAATGTTTTACAACAAGTTGAATGTTTGGTATTCATGTGCCATCTGCCAAATTCATGTCAAGTTCTTTTAAATTTTTGCAGCCTATAAGATGGGTTTTAAAGATTTAATTGATTATTAATTATGTCGCGTTTTGCATGTTATACTAGGTGATACCATGCTGACTTCACATGTAGCCTGAAATAACAAGCCATTAGATAAAATTACTAATTAAAGTATTTAAACTAGATGGTTATAATATTTCTCACAATATTGTGAGTTGGCATTTTATTGACTATTCAAATATTTATTGATTTTTCAGTTTTTGACCAATGAAAAAAATTATTTTGAACACTAGTGTAATATCTGCATTAAAAGCAAACTTTTTTTTTATATTAATTTGATAGTTCTGTATTAAATAAGCTGATTTGTTTTAACAAATTCTAGGTCAAATAAAATTTGTCTTCATTTATGTTTAAATGTTTCAGGTCACGTTTGGGATGTCAGATATCAATCACAAAAGATATGGAAGGATTAACTGTTACAGTTCCTGCAGCTGTAAGGGATTTAAGAGAATTTCCACCAGGAACTGACGCCAGCAAAGCTTAACTATTTTTTAAATTATCAAAGATCTGCCTTTTTTGGCCAATTTTCACATCTGGCCACTTTATGAACATAACAAAAATTTTCAGTAATACATGAAACTGGAAGTATAAGTTTTATAAACAGTATTGCTTATAATTTTACTTTTTTCTTTTTAAATATTGCAACATATGTTGTTTATTAACGTTCGTAAATAAAAGTTTAGTTCTGTCACAGAAAATATGAAGCTAGAATTAATTAAATTTATTCATATGTTTGTCAAATGGGTGGAAAGTAGTGAATACTCTTGCTGAGAAACAAAATTGATTATCTTCAGCTATTTTCTTCTTCCCCCTCCAGATTGTTTTATTAAATTATTATTGTTTTACTTTTCAATATGATTAGCAATATCTGCACATTTGTTAGGTTAACTAGGTTAATTTTAGTAGGTGTTTTTAATAGTCATTTGTATTTTTAAGTATTTCCTGCTGCAGTTATATTAATCTGTTTCATAAATAGCCTATTAAAATATTTTTATTCAGGTATAAATGTAAAAACAGTAATTAAAATATAATAATGTAAATATATGACTTAATTATGTATTTTATGGCTCAAAATTATAAACTAGTTATTAACTTTTATCAAAATATTTGCCAATTTACATATAGTATAACTATTGTGTATATATTGAATAATTATAATATAACTATGATTATTCATTTGAGCCAATCTTATACTATCAAAACTGTTTTTATTGTGACATAAAAATTATGCTGTTATTTTATACCCTTAATTTGATTACTTTCCTTAAACATAATCAGTTTCTTAAGTTAAACTGGAGATAAATGTACCGCTTTGATTAAAAGGCAGTTATAAATTAGACATCACTTTAATATAGCATTATCATGTTATGAGTTGTTATTTACTTTGTATCTTAGTTCATCTCAAAGAAGGTCTAACTGTTGGACACAGTCTTGAACATAAAAGCATTAAAATAATATATTAGTAAGCTTATATGCTGAAGGGCATAGTACATGTTCTTTTTTCCTAAGATAACATAGAAAGGAAGATATAATTTTTTAATATTTAACATCACATATTTTCATTTCTTGTAAATTAGATTAAATATATTACTTCAAATCCTATATAAATAACCATTTCATTAACTTGAAAATCATTAATGTAGAGACAAATCTTCTAAAACCTTCTTTTTATGATGCCAATAAAAATTTTTAATTAACAATTAAAAAGTAATCATGAAGACATGTATAGGCTAGTGACAAAGATTATTTATTTATGATGCTCTAAATTTTATTTGACTACATGTTTCCTTGTCTACTTGCCTAAAATAGTGATGACAAATAAGAAAAATGATGTAATGATTTTTAATAAACCTCACTTTGTGTTACGAAGAACACAGAAAATATATAAATCAAATATATTTAAAACAGTTCGTTCAGTTGCGGGCCTGCCTCTACCCGAGGCTGGGTGCATTATGAATAAAGACAAAAAAATTCTTAATAAATCATTCTTTATTTCCATCAAAACAGTATCACTCTTCCGAGCTCAGCTTTCGTTCGTCCACACGTAAAACATTCGAAAAAACTCAGCACGCAGGCTGACGTCACAAGCAGCAGCGCCTCGCGCCGGTTATTACTTCAGTTCATTTCACAACATCCTCCCCCCCCCCTTGAGACTCAGGTTGAGTCTCAAACTCATAACAAACATTATTTAAAAGATCAAGTCTTTTTGGAACTTTTACAAGTCGTCCAGAGGAGGAATATTGTTGCATCACCATTTTATCAGGTGCAATACTCTTTTTTAACGTACACCCAGCACTAGAATTAGATTCCTCTGCACCCAGTTTCTTATCAGGAATTATGTTTCTATCATTGGACTGTATCTCCAGAGGAAAGATGCGTTGTATTGGTCGTATAACTATTCCATGCCGGGTCTTAAGTTTAACCGTACGAATCTTTCCATCACGTCCAGGGATCAATTCTGTAATTCGGGCTAAAGGCCAAAATAAACGTTTTCTGTTATCATCCCCCATCAGTACTATTTCTCCTACAACAGGTTCCCGAGATCGCTTTTCATTATGCTTTTGAACCAGTTGACTAAGGTATTCTTTTCTAAATCGTTGTCTCAGATCATTTAACAATTTAGTTCTATACTTTAATCTCTTATTAAGACTTGACGAATTTAATTCATCAAGATCTTCAACATTGGAATTTCTGTTCTCGATAAGAAACATGGCGGGTGTCAGAGGTACTAATTCTTGCGGATCTTCAGAAACATAAGTTAAGGGTCTAGAATTAATTATAGTTTCACAATCACAAATAATAGTACAAAGTTCTTCAGATGATAACACTGTTTTACCTAAAGTACGTTTTAACAATTCTTTTACTGTACGAACCAACCTCTCCCACCAGCCACCCCACCAAGCTGCAGTAGGTGGAATAAATTTCCAGATTATACTTTCAGTTCCCGTTTCCTTTACTACTTTAGTCCAATTTAGTTTTGATAAATCATTAGACGCACCCCGAAAATTTGTCCCGTTATCACTATAGATTATTCTAGGGCGTCCGCGCCTAGCAACAAATCGTCGAAGCGCCAGGAGAAACGCATCAGTAGAAAGAGAATTTACGAGTTCAAGGTGAATGGCACGGTACACAGCGCAGGTGAACAGCGCGATCCACACCTTTCCTCCATTTTTTAAAAACAGCGGTCCGGCCAAATCAATCCCTATGATTTCAAATGGCGCACAATCCGTAACTCGGTCTGGCGGCAGAGGTGTCGGTTCGCTTGACATGGCCTTAGTTTTAAATCTTTTACAAACGATACAGTTAAAGAGGACATTTTTAATGGCCTTTCTAGCTCTGACTATCCAAAATCTTTCTCGTAATATGCATTGCATCATCTGAAGACCAGCATGACAGTTCTTATTATGCACATTTCTGATTAATAACTTAGTAAAATCACATTTTTCTGGTAACAGTATTGGATACAGAAAAGATTCATAGTCATCTCTATTTAGTATTCTCGTTTTAACTCTTAGAATACCATCATCATCAATGAGCGTTTCAATAAAATTATAAGATTTCTTATCAGTCAGATAATAATTTTGAACCAAACGAATTAAATTTTTCTCAGAATTTTCAATTTCATACTGTGAAAGTTCAATCTTTCCATTCTTTTCAGAACCACCTTTACAATTATTTACAAATCTAAATATCCATGCAAATACTCTAATCATTTTATCATAATTGGATACACTGATTCGATGCCAAGGGGGTGCGTCTTTTGATAGATCAATATTCACTCTTTTTATCTTTTTCCTCTCCAATTCTACTTCTTCATGCAAATAAATAATCTCACCAGTGGGCCAGTTTTCAGGGCTTTCTCGTAACCACAAGGGGCCTTCCCACCATCTAGACCGAAGCATTTGCTTCGCAAAACATCCGCGCGACAACAAGTCGGCAATATTTAGTTTCCCTGGGATATGTCTCCATGAATGACCTCGCGTCAACTCTCGAATCTCTTTAACCCTATTTTCGACGAAAACGGACCAATTTCCTTGCTCTGTTATCCACCAAAGGGCAGTGGTTGAATCAGACTAGAAGGTAACTTTTAAATCGGGCAAACTGAGAGCTTTGATAATAGAATTTGCAAGTCTAGAACCTATACAACAGGCCATTAATTCTAAGCGAGGAATGCTTAAAGATTTCAAAGGCGATACTCTAGACTTCGCCCGTACGAGATTTATTTTTACTTCAGAATTAAATATTGATCGAACAAAGACGCACGCTGCATACGCCCCCTTGCAAGCATCCACAAATACATGTAGTTCAGACGTGTCATTGATAAACAAGTATCGAGGCAAAGTAACATCTTTCAAAACATTAAGTTCTTTAAACCAGTTCAAAAATATATTTACATCATTCGGAGACAATTCATCATCCCATGCAATTTTCACTTTCCACAATTTTTGCAACAACAGTTTTGGAAGCAATGTAGTTGGCGTTATTAAACCAATAGGATCAAAAATTGTCTGCACAATTGCCAAAATTGTCCTCTTTGTGATTTTTGTATCACAGGTCAATGTATCTGTGTCTGTGCAGCACCTCAGCGTATCATTATCCAAATTCCAAATTACCCCCAAAACGGAAGTATCCCCTGAATGTTTGTCAACATTTGTACCAGCCACATTGCTTTCAAAACCGCGCAAGTTAAAACATCCATTTGACATGATTAATTTGGAATGTTCAATAAACATAAACTGTTCATCAATACTAAAAACACTAGATAAACAATTATCCACATAAAATGACGATTTCAATTTTTGAGCAACTTCACTATATTGACGTGGACAGTTTTCTAATAGATGCATTATAGATGCGTTCAACAAGTAGGGGCTCGAAGAAACTCCAAACACAACTCTGCAATGCCTATAAATTAATTTCTCTTCATTGCATGGGAAAAAAAATCTGAGAAAATCTCTATCTTTAGATGCGACGGATAACATTAAAAAAGCCTTTTCAATATCGGCACTAATACCAATCGGATACATTCTAAAACGATCTATAATATCAGGTATTAATTCAATAAGATTTATTCCTTTACACAAACATTCGTTCAAAGAGAGTCTCCCTTTCTCAGATGCAGAAGCGTCAAAAACAGGACGAATTTTCGTGGTTTCACTTCCTAATTTGATTACAGGCCTATGCGGCAAATAATGACATTCATTATTCAATTCGTTTTCTGGTACGCGTTCAATAATATTCAACCTTTCCCATTCTTTGAACACATTTTGATAATCATCGAAAAATTTACTACATCTGAGTTTATAGATCATCTTTTGATACCTTTTCCAGGATAATTCTTTATTATCGGTTAAATGTGTCGTATCACATTTCCACGGAAGTTCTACTTCATATCTTCCATTTGGAAGAATTTTCATTTTGTTCTCAAATTCAGATAAATTAAAACTTTCATTCATTTTAACAGTTTCGTTTGGAGCGCATATTCCTATTTTTTCAAGTTCCCATAACTCATTCAGAGGAATTCTCCTGACATGCATTGAAAATGTTTTCAAAATATTATCCTTTTCACCCGAATTTCGTTTGCCAAATACCGTCCACCCAAGTTTCGTTTCGACAGCCGTTACCCCGGACTGTAATTCAATAGAATTTCCCGTCAATAACTTTCCTATAACATCTGCTCCGATTAAAAGGTTAATTTCAATTTCCTTTCGCAATGGATCCGAAAATTCGATTTCTTTTTCTTTTAATTCATTCAAAATCTCTTTATCCTTAACCTTAGGAATAAAACCGCAAATCTTTTTTTCCGATAATGCCTCAAAACTACATGCGAATGTTCCTTTTAAATTGCTGACCTCGACCGAAAACACTTCATGCTGTTTAGGTTTCGTTTCGTCCCCCCCAAACAGTGCATGTATAACTGTCTCCTCCCGAAGTGGAGATGCTTTAAGCTGACTCATCATATTTTCACTAACGTAGCTACTTTGGCTTCCGCTATCAATTATGCAGCGAATAATTTTCTCGCGACCTTGACACTGAATTCGAAGGCAAAGCGTTTGCAAAAATACAGTTTCGCTTCTGCTACAGTTAGAAAGAGAACTCTCTTTTGAAATATTTATCTGATCATTATTTTTTAGCTTTTGATTACACATTACATCAAAATGATTACAACTTTTGCAAATAGAACAACTTAACTTACCTTTGAAAGGACAAAATTTACTAATATGACTCGCTCTTTTCAGACAAGAAAAACAAGCACCTTTTTTCAACAACAATTGTTGTTTTTCAGCTAAAGTCATTTTTTTTGCAGAGTAACATTTTTCACTAAAATGTTTCTTTTCACAAAAATTACAGTTCGGAACACTCTTACCTGAATTCTCAAGACTTACTAGAGCTGATGCTGTTACGGGATCATTTTGCTTTACCTGTTCGTGGTTATAATCTTTCTTTCGATGGTTCTGTTGGGAAGCGAAACCAGTTCTTGCGAGGAGAACCATCTCTTCCCCCTTAACTTCCTGTTTTAAGAAATTCATTAAATATTTCAAAGATCGATTCCCTTTAGTTTCAATGGAGTCGTGATTTCTGCTTCTTTCCCATGCCATCAGTACTTCTTCTGGTAAGCAACTTTCCACTAAGGGGGTCAAAAAATCCCCATATTTTTCTTGGGTTCTTCCCAAACTTTCCAACGCTCGCAATTTTCCTTCTAGTTCATCATACAGGGAGGGTAGATCCGTTTTTGCTCTTCCGGTTACAGCGTTCTTCATCACTAGGCTTAACAAGTCTCTCACATAGATTTCCACAAGTAAATCTTCGCGTCCAAAGCGCTCTTTTAGTTGTTCGATGGCTTTAGGATAATTAGCTGCCGTTGCCGGGAAGCTAAGGACTAGGCGTTCTGCTTTCGATTTGGGTTCCATGGCCTGCAATAGATACTGCATTTTATCTTCATCGGCGATACTTTTGTCATCGTGGATTTTCTGGAACTGGCTCCAAAAAGTCAGGTAATCTTTAGCTTCACCACTGAATTTTTTAAGCTCAATTTTAGGCAATTTAAATTTCCTAGATTCGGAATTATTTGAAGGAGAAGAGGCTTGTATTTCCGCATCTATTTGAGCACACTGTTCTAGAAACTTATCTCGATAATTCTCCGCTTCTTGAAAATCATCACTAAATAATTTTTCTCCATCTTCAGTCAGTAGAATTTGCTGCGATAAAGCACTCTGGCATACGTCAAGTCTCTGGAATTTATCACAAAGTTGACACTTCAAAATCGAAAGTATTTTTAAATCTCTTACTTCTTTAGTTAATTCACTTTCGGTTTTTCTTGAGGTTTGCGTAAACGCAATTCTAAGTCCTTTTCTTTGGGCCTTTAAAGCGATCAAATCCATCTTCAAAGTATATTCAAAATCGAAATTCAATATCAAAAGTTCAATCGGAAAATTCTAATTCAAAGCACCCGGTCCCACCGAGGGTACCACTATGTTACGAAGAACACAGAAAATATATAAATCAAATATATTTAAAACAGTTCGTTCAGTTGCGGGCCTGCCTCTACCCGAGGCTGGGTGCATTATGAATAAAGACAAAAAAATTCTTAATAAATCATTCTTTATTTCCATCAAAACAGTATCACTCTTCCGAGCTCAGCTTTCGTTCGTCCACACGTAAAACATTCGAAAACACTCAGCACGCAGGCTGACGTCACAAGCAGCAGCGCCTCGCGCCGGTTATTACTTCAGTTCATTTCACAACACTTTGTGTAATTTCAATTGTCCAGCTACTTTTAATAATGGAGACTAAGAACTGCACATTCATTCCTTTTAAATCACTCAGTTTGTTACTCAGTAACAGCTAGATTAAATTTGAAAGAAAAATTAAGTATCTTATGCTTTTCCAAATGGCAGCACACTGACATGTAAAAGATAAAAACATTTTATTTCTATCAGTGGCAACACATTTCTTTTAAATAATTGAGTTTATTGATTAAATTTGAAAAATAATCTCTTATGCTTTGCCAAGTGGCAACAGGTTATTTTAAAACTGCTCAATTTTTGATCAAAAATTCATAAAATTCGTGCAAAATATGAAACAAAAAGCACAAAATTTGGTCTTAGATACGCATGTACAAGTCAAGATCTATGCATGTTCAAAATTTGTTGGTTCTAGGTACAGCTACCTTTCTTCAATGCAAGGAACATAAATACAAACACATTTATTTAATAAAAGAGATGTCAGCAAAATTTTTTCTGACACTGTTTTAAATAAGATTTCCAAATGTTATATTTGTTTCTGTATGGCAATTCTACACTACCTGAATTAATTGCTACATATTTTGCACATAATGCACCCAACTATGTAAAAATTCATATGATAGGAAGTTTTAATCCTCTGAGCTTAAGGACCTACTGCAATATGGCAACTAGAATGGCTCACTATTTAACTGTTATATCATATCTCTGTTTATTTAATAAGATATATGTTAAGTTTTATATGTATTTTGTGACTATTATAATTGTTTTTTGGCAAATCAAATGCTGTGCAATTGAAAACAATTTAGAAATGGGAAAAGTTACTATATTTGTTAAGAGGGCAAATTTCCAGTAACTATATTATGTGTGTATTTATAAAGCATTGAGCATTTCATAAAAAATGTAGGAATTTCTGCAAAAAATGTACTGTATATTCTGTTGAATGGGTGAGAGAAGATGCAAGGATGCAGTGGTGGTAAAATGATCTCTCCTTTTTATTTTCTAGAATCTTTATTTGAAATTGCTGTGCTGCAACTGATTTTATTCATTTACTGGCTTTTATTCTTTATATTTCTGTTCTTTGTTAATAATTAATGTAGAATATGCATATTTGTTTTATTTCTTCAAAATTTTTTATTTCTCAGTGGGCTAGATTTTGGTAGTTTTCCTAAATTTCTGTATTTTTTTCTTTCTCAAATTGCTATCAAGGATAGAAAATCCTAAATTATTGTTGCAAGTCTTTTACATGAAGAGCTTATTTTATATGTGCCTGTATTATCTATTTTTATTCTACAAGTAGTTACCATATCAAAGGCATTTTGTTTCTTCTAGTTTGAAGAATAAATTTCATATTCTTATGTAATTTAAATATTTATGCAAGATAAAGAATGTGATACATTTGATGCATTGTTTGTAATTAATTTTAACTTGTGAATTTTATACACAAATTGATGAAGTATTACTATTAAATTTGTTCAAGGGGAGATAAACCATGCAAAAGATTTTAATTATTTGTGAGTAATTCTCTTTAATTTACTTGTGTCAGTTTTAAATGAATGAAACTGATTCAAATAAAATCATATTTTCTCCCCTCATTATATAGTTTTCACAAAAAAATCAAACTGAAATGTGTAATATTTTGTAATAATAAAATATTTTAATATCTACCAGATAAGACTAAACATTTTTGTACATGTAGAATTTTAAACGAGGCATGCGATTTGACTATATTATTATTAAATAGTGTTTATCTGTTTTCTCTTTTTTCAGTAATGTTTGTCTGTTTAACAGAATGATTTTTATTACTTTATTCTGTATTTTGATTAATTATGGGTGTATGGCACAATAAGGAGATTAAAATTGAAATTTTTAGGAAAATAAATATATAAGGGTTATATATTACTCATGAAGACGCAATTCTCTTTTTTTTTTTAATGCAGAGAATGATTATGGATAAAATATTTAATATATTACTAGTTATGCTTAAAATTTAAAAGCAATTTAAAGTTATGTAAAAATTTGATATTCGTAGTGAAAATAATTGAAAAATAATGCATTACATAACTAAATCATCTGAAAAAGAACTGATATAGTTCTATAAAATTGATATTCTTTAGATTGAAATCAGAAATGTTGATAGATAAGTGTTGAATTCATTCATATATGATGCTTATAAGAATATGTGTCTGTGCATGGATTTTTGATTTAGTTTATTTCAAAGGAAACAAGTAATGTTCATAGATTAGATAATTTTATTATCAGGTCGATAGATTTGCATAAACTGCTCTAATTCATAAATTATATAATTTGCTAGCACATTCTATATATTTAGCTACTAATTGTTGCAGATATCCCTATTTAAGTTAAATATAAAATGAAATCTGCTACTTTTTCTTCAGTTCACTCATAGTTAAGTTACACATAGATGTTTCCTATTTATTGTTGAAATGGGCTATTGTATAAAATATGGTAAGACATGAATCATCTTCAAATTTTTGCAGATGAAACAGTGATAAAATTTAGAATATTGAAAAGTAAATCTATATATTATTGAAATATATTGATAAATCTTAATATAAGAATATTGAAAATGAATAACAGTTAAACATAGAATTGATTTCAAAAATAATTCTGTAATACAGATTTTTCTTAAACAATTGATTCTTCTTTTGCATAAGAATATATAGGTTATTTTATTGTTCATACTTTTGTTGCCTGCATATGTGAATGTACTCAGGTCCCATGATAAGTTAATAAAATTTATTTTTGATGAAGAGAAATGCTCAAAGTTCTGGAATTTTCCACAGAAATCTTCATAAAGGTGTTCACACTTTATCATGGAGTATAATCAGTATTTACACTTTAAACTAAGAACATTAAACACAATGCAATGCAAAGCATATCTAAAAGAGAGAAAGCTAATCCGTAAATATCTCCCATCTCACCTTGAACTAACATGCTGAACCTAGCGCTAGTGCGCTTGTTCATTTTCCATTTGTTTTACCCTAAAAAAGGAGACTATAAATAAGGTGGAATTTAGTTTAACTTATTTATAAATGCAGATATTAGAATACAAATCATTGTAATATTTATATAATTAAAATTAATTTAATTTCAGGTAGTTACTATGGAATATGTTTTACTTAACTGCAAGTCTCCACAGTTAATTATACATTTCTTTAATTTTTGCTTCTTGCACTTGATAAAATAATCTAAGTGCAACATTTTCATTTTAGAAGTAAATAACTTGATTTAAAGAAATGGGGAGGGAAAGAAAAAATGTATGCTAGCTCAAGACTTAATTTCAATAATGTTTGCATCTGCATGCAATAAAATTTATTTTGAAAAATGTTTTTCTCCATTTTCATCAAAAGAGCTCAGTTTTCAGATTATACTTTATAAAAGAAATTAAAAATCTTTGATTTGATAATACTTCATTAAAGATGCATAGTTCAAATAAATATTGTTACGAATTTGGTATTTAAAAAGCTAATGTTAGTTCAATTACAAATTAAATGATTTTATTTCTCGCGCAGTGCAGCGCGTGACGAATATTAAAAGAAAGCTAAGCCGTAAAATTGAAATTACAAGAGCGCGTGCATTAAATAAATAAATATCTCTTTTTGATTTCGAGAAAGTACTGGAAAATTCTAGCGCGTGATTTTAAAATCTTATAAAAGGAGGAAAACATCTCAGTTTGTAGTAGTTGCTTAGTTTGTTGTTGTTTAGAAAACTGCTCTTGTTGATTGTAGCGAATTCGCGGATTAGCGTTCTTTAGCTGTTTTTAATTGCGTTCTATTGGACATTTGAGTAGTTAAAAGATAACTACTGTGAGATATTGTAATACTGCATGATAATTTGAGAAAATTTAAGCATTTTTGTTGTGATAATAATAAACTTTTTTTTTGTTCATTTTTCATCGGACTTGTGCATTCATTTCATAACGAACCCGTACGCACGCAACAATTTTTGGTGTCAGGAGTGGGGTTTGAATGCCAATAACAAGAGCGATGGAAGAGCAATTAAGGCAGTTAATATCAGCCTTTGCCTCATTTAAAGAAGAAATTAAAGAGGAAATGAAATTGGGGCAGGAATCCGTTAAGGAAGAAATGAAATTGGGCCAGGAATCCGTTAAGGACGAAATGAAAGCCGTTCAAGCTGGTCAAGAAGAAATGAAAAGAGAAATTACTTGCATAATAGAAAATAAATTTGAAGCTATGGAAGGCAGAATTGAAGCAGTTGAAAATAAAGTTGGACATATTGAAGAAAAGGTTTCTTCCGTAAAAGATCATATTGAAGAAAGAGTTTCTTCGGTGAAAGAAGAAATAGAAGAAAAAGTTTCTTCTGTAAAAGAACATATAGAAGGGAGAGTTTCTGCTGTGGAGGAACGAATTGAAGGAAGAGTTTGTGCCGTCCAACACCAAATCGAACAACAAATTGATGAGAGAGTTTCTGCAGTTGCCAAAGAAATGGATACTTTAAAGAAATTCGTAGCGTCGGCAGGGAGCAGGAGTGATGATTTTAAATTCTTACCAATGCCTGCTCGTCCACCTCTGAAGCTATCCACATATGATGGGAAGACCTCCTGGCAGGTGTATAAGACACAATTTTCTATCGTGGCGGATGCGAATGGATGGGATTCCCAAGCTAAGGCCTGTCATCTCGCCGCTTCTCTAAGAGCCGACGCAGCGGATATCCTTCAGACTCTTCCCGAAAACAAAAGGTTAGATTTCGAAGCTCTGTCCGGCGCCTTGGAGTTGCGCTTTGGGGAGAAGTGTTTAAAAGACTACAGCAGGCTCCAATTAAAATCTCGTCAACAGAAGCCTACCGAAACACTTCAGGAGCTCGCCGCGGATGTTGAAAGGCTGTCCCATCTCGCCTTTTCGGAATGCCCGACAGAAACAAGGGAAATCCTGTCCTTGCAATACTTTATCGACGGCATCTGAGATACTGAAATACAGAAAGCTCTACGAATGGCGGATGTAAAAGATTTAAAAAGTGCTCTAGTGTACGCCATGAAATTTGAGGCAGCCCAGCAAGCCACTCGTCGAGACCGCCACCCAGTCAGAGCTGCTCAAGTCCAGGAGCCAGGGGATCAAGTCACCGCTCGACTTGACGATTTAACTAGACAACTGAACGCCTTGAGACGGAATATTGGTGAGAAGAAACCGACCGTTAAGTGCTGGAACTGCGGTGCTGAAGGACACATACGACGAAACTGCAAAACACCCCAGGGTACTGATGTTAAGACCGCTTCTAACAAGCAGCAGGGAAACTAATTAGTGGCCATCTCGCGGGGCGGAGGTTGCCAGATAATGAAAAGCCCCCGTTTAAAGCGCTTCAGATTTCTGCAGTGAGAGGCGGCAGTAATGGACTTTTCATAATAGGACATATTAATGGAGTTCCGTGCAATATGACTATAGATACAGGAGCCAACGTCACCATCATCCGAAAAGATTTGGCTCAACAACTAGGAAACAAACTTATCTGGACGCCGCCCTGCGTTACCCTCCAGACTGTGTCCGGTGAGAAGATCGACATCGACGGAAAAGTAAATGTTAACATCACGTTTGGAAGTGCCGCTTACCATCACACGGCATATGTAGCAGAGATCACTGATTCTTGCATACTCGGATTGGACTTTCTAAGGAAATACAATTTTTACTTGGATTTTAAAAATAACGAATTGCATTCTACATCTGAGGACATAGCGTTATTTCTCGTTAATGATGAAGAAGTTAAATCTGTCCATAAAATCATAGCACAAGACTATATCACAATACCGGCAAGAACAGAAATTTTACTTCCTGGATCCATAGCCGAAAATAGAAATTTCCGCTACGGCATCATAGAATATCCCAATAACTGTAATATCCCAAAAGGAGTACTAGTAGCCTGAACACTCGTCGACCTATCCAGAACGGTTATCCCGGTGAGAGTCGCCAATGTAACTGAAAAGTCGAGAGTTATTATGAAAGGTGAAGTGGTTGCAACATGTACTCCAGTAACCAGCGTTGAAAGAAAGAGTAACATCCCAGAATCCGTGTCCTCAGAGAGCATTACATCGGAGTTATTGCAGAATGCACAATTAAACGATAAAGAGAAAAATGCTGCCGATCGCGTCATTAAAGATCTTCAAGTTGTTTTCTCCCGCTCGTCTTCTGACGTGGGTCGAACTAGTTTGACACAACATAGAATAGATACTGGCTTATCGCAGTGCTGTCTACGAGACTACCGGCTATTCTCCATCACAGACGCTCTTCGGTCGTGACCTTCGTCTGCCTTGTGATCTATTGTTTGGCCGCCCTCCGGATGCTCCTTCATCGTCTGAGGAATATATTCAAGATCTCCAGGCCCGGTTTGAAGTGATGCACAATTTTGCACGAGAGCGAGTCAACTTGGCGACGGAGAAGATGAAGACCCGATACGACACAAGAGCTACTGAACATCAATTCCACGAAGGAGACAAGGTGTGGTTGTGGAATCCGACTCGACGGAAAGGACTTTGTCCGAAATTACAGTCACCTTGGGATGGGCCGTACACAGTCCTAAACAGGCTGAATGACGTCGTGGTTCGGATTCGTAAGTCTTCGAACTCTAAACCTAAAGTCGTTCATTACGACAGGTTAGCTCATTACTATGGCCATAGTACATAATGTAAATAATTGTAAATAGTATAAGACCATGGTCCATTTTGTTTTTAAATGTGTATTTGATTTGTTTTATGTATTGCATTTATTGTTCATGTTGTTTATTATTGTAATGTAATGCTTATTAATGCATTTATGCCACAGTTGTAAGTTTAGCTTCCTGTCCAGGGATTGTACTGCCCGGGACGTGCAGTCCTTGGGAAGGGGGCAGTGTTACGAATTTGGTATTTAAAAAGCTAATGTTAGTTCAATTACAAATTAAATGATTTTATTTCTCGCGCAGTGCAGCGCGTGACGAATATTAAAAGAAAGCTAAGCCGTAAAATTGAAATTACAAGAGCGCGTGCATTAAATAAATAAATATCTCTTTTTGATTTCGAGAAAGTAGTGGAAAATTCTAGCGCGTGATTTTAAAATCTTATAAAAGGAGGAAAACATCTCAGTTTGTAGTAGTTGCTTAGTTTGTTGTTGTTTAGAAAACTGCTCTTGTTGATTGTAGCGAATTCGCGGATTAGCGTTCTTTAGCTGTTTTGAATTACGTTCTATTGGACATTTGAGTAGTTAAAAGATAACTACTGTGAGATATTGTAATACTGCATGATAATTTGAGAAAATTTAAGCATTTTTGTTGTGATAATAATAAATTTTTTTTTTGTTCATTTTTCATCGGACTTGTGCATTCATTTCATAACGAACCCGTACGCACGCAACAATATTAAATGCATATTTCTGCAAAAAAATTACAATAAATATTAATTGAATATTTATTATAAATTAGCTATGTTTAATGAATGGTCATTTAAAAATAAAGTCAGTTCTACTTAATTTTCAAACAAGAGCAAAATGTTAGACGGGGTGGATCTGAGAAAGTGGGGAAAACTTTACGGCGTGATTAAATGCAGCTATACACGCAATATTCGTCATAGAAAGTTTGGGAGAAACGCAAACGGCGAGCCTCTGGCTAGCAAATGGTATAAAAAGGATTGGTCCTTGCACCCAACGGCATTTTCTAATTTGGATTACTGAGAGAATAGCTGGTTATAGGACTCACGAAATTCCAGGGCGATGGATTGGTCGAGGTGGTCCCATAGCTTGGACACCAAGATCACCGGATCTCTCGTATTTGGACTTTTTTCTGTGGAGCCATATAAAAAGCCTAATCTAAAACCAATATGGATCTATTCGCCAGAATCGCCGTTGTTGCCGGAGATATTCAGGAAATGTGTGGTGTCTTCAGTCAGTTCCTATCCTGCAGGTGTGAAGCCTGCATTACAGCTGGCGGAAGGTCTTTTGAGCAATTTCTTTGAGCATGTATACCTATTACATTCCTGTTAATAAAATGTTTTCTGAAGTATCTGCTCTTATTCTTGTTTTAATTCTGTAAATGTGACATTGAAAAACTACCTTTTAACTAATAATTAAGACACAATAACACGCCGAATAAATACTAATTCAGAAGTCAAACAACAAAAATCAGCGTTATATTTACAAAATTTTGGCTGCAAAACCGCAAATGAAAAAAATGCATTTTTTTCATTTGCGGTTTTGCAGCTGAAGATGGTGGTTCGGTAAAACCATCGAAACTAGTCCTGTGAAAATTTTGTAAATATAACGCTGATTTTTGTTGTTTGACTTCTGAATTAGTACCTTTTAACTTCTCACCACTTGCGTTCCGACCATACATTTTATGACGAATATTGCTCGTATAGCTGCGTTCTATCACACTGTTAAGTTTTGCCCACTTTTTCAGATTCACCTAGTATATGTACAAATCATTTCGAGTGTACGCAGTGGCGTAGCTAGGGTGGGGCAAGGGGGGACATCTGTCCCTAGGCGCAGCATCGAGAGGGCGCCGAATTGTAATTAAGAAATTTTAGAATGAAATGTTTTCTATTCGTGGTACACACAAGGGGCTGCAAAAGCTTCTGTTGTCCCTGGGCCCTGAAAATCTCTACGCCTCTGATTTGAATTAGTAAACATACCGACATTGTTAAATTGTCACTCTAAGAAGCAATATTTTAATTATATTAATAATTTTCCATGTGTCGTTAGTTTTATGATATGCAAACAAGGGTTAAAATAAATACATAAAAATAATAAAGGGGATCGAAGATGGGGCCTTCTATGCGCCCATCAAACATATCTTTCCAAGTGAGAAATCCACCATCTCCAAACCAGTGTCCGATGATGATATGAGAGTGCTGATTGCATTATCCCCACCAGATATTTAGATAATCCAGAATCTCTAATGAGATTAAATCGGCTGTCATCTGTAAAAAGCACTCGTGCCCCATAGCTGACCTTTCCTGTTTCTGTTGTGTTCCTAGTTATTAGACAGATTGCTTGAGAGTTTTCATTTTTCAGTATGTGTAACATAAAAGCGTAACAGTTTTTCCTTAGGTAATTCTCCAAGAAATCATTGCTTTCTCTAGCTCATCGCTCTAGACAGCTCTATTTTGTTATATACTTACAGAAAGGGATGCCTCTATGCCGAATTTTCTAATGGAAACTGGCGTGCATTTTACCTTATAGGTCTATTAGAATCTTCTACAGGGTTTAGAAACTCTGAATCAACCTCAGCTTTTCATAGCAATAAGTTTAAGTCCTATATGCAACGCTTACTTTGAAGATCCCAAATGTTGCTTTTGGTTTTATGTTGCGTTTAATCCAACCATTCAGAAGGAAGGGGGGAAGAGGATCGAAATCGTCCTTCAAAGATGTGAGAGGTAGCATTCCTGTTTGGCCTCTGAGAAGCACATTGAAGGCAGTAACATAGTAGTTACCCACGCAAAATTCCCAGAAAAATTATGGCTCATTATGAGATGTCAAATAATTTTTGAGGTCGTCATGCCAGATCAGGTTGAGTTGAGAGCCACATCCAGGTGATACTTTTTCTATGAGGTGAGGAACGGTGTCCAAATTAATGGAATGCGATAATTCGTATAAATAGGAAAAACTTTATGCATCAGTCAATCTGCTCAATCGCCGAGAATAAATTCGAAAGAAGCACCACTGTGTCATGGCTTTAGCCATTGGTCGTTTGAATGACTGAATTCTAGGGATATTTCGCATGTGTGAATATAAACAACTTTCAGGATACTTTTGATGACTGTAATTAGAATTAGTTTTACATGGAAAGAAATTTTGTATAAATTTCTAGATCTGCCCTGGATTCTAGTATAGAACTTAAATTAGTCCTATAATGATCCCGGAAAGCAGAAAAGCAACTAATCGTAAAATTCTTTGAAGGTATGAGTAGTGATAATTGCTCAAACTGGAAAAAGTTGCTGCGAATTGACCAAACATATTTGAGAACAGTTTTTGGTTATCCGACCACCTCCTTACTTTCCTTAGCGTCATCTGTTGTAGAGCCAGGGAACTCAAGCATGCTGTTAGAGCATTCTATGTTTCAACTAAGATTTTGAATCGTTGCTTTAAATAATTCAATTTGAACTAATTTCAGGAATTTTGTTAATGTTTGGGAGTAATGTCAGAGGTATGCTTACGAGTACAGAAGAGTCTATGCAAATTAAAGATTTTAATCTCGGAGATGTCGAGTGAATGATCCCACTCCTTTCTTACTTATTTCACCTTTGAAAAGTTATTTTGGCCAGGATGTTTCTTCTTCCATATAGAGGATTATTTTCATGCATATTTCAGCATTGCTTCTTTTACGGAAAGTTTATTCAGTATGAAACAAAAAATCAGAATCGTGCGATATTTGGTAAAGCTTCAGGTACATGAATCCCAGACCGACAGAATACAACATAAAACGTTTATTTATAAGCACCAGACCGGCACTGCTAGCTAAATGTAAGTTACAGCACGACCACTTTACTTCCCTGGCGTTCCTTTTTTACATTTGTTTCCTGCATTTGCTGAACATGTTCAATTGTTCGAAGTTGCCAGTATCATTTGAAAAGGTTTCAGACTTCAGAAGGCTGGGGCTTCTCAAGATAAAATTCAGACAAAGTTACAAAAATAATGTGAGACTAGGCTTCCTTAACCGATACGTGTTTACAAAGTTTACTTACGTGTTTTATAAAGTTTTATTTAATCATGACAAAGCATGCGAGAGCTATTTGTCCAAGAGGAGGAATGCCTTAGTACAGGACTTTCTGAGGAGAACTGTTTGTATCTACATTACACATTGGGGGGGGGGACCACCACAAAAATTGTCATGCAGCCAGCCATTTCTCCTGGAATCGAACCCAGGCCAAACTACTTTACCGTTCGGTCGCTCGTAAGCTTGTTTTAGAAGTTCTGTGTATTGTGTTGACTCTGCTGTAGGAGCATGCATGGTAGTTCCACATGTTCAACCCTTGTAAAGGAATATGAAGTGGGTGTCTCTGATATGTGCTAATTATTTTAATTTCTACTGACAAACAAGTATCGTTCTTTAAAAAACTTAAGGCAAAGCTATGCTGGTTGAGTGTGTTAAAATGCGATGAGTGTCGATAGGGATAATTGTAACCGGAAAAAAAAAAAAAAAAAAAAAAAAATTAAATTTTAAATGTTGCGCTTTGCGATTTATTTAAAACGATGAATGAATAATTTAACAGTTTATGTGCTGTATTTCGGTATAGTTTAACTAAAGGGATTTATAATAAAGACCACTTTGGAATATAAAATTCAGCTGCTTAAATGAACACAAATTTTTGTTGTTGTCAGAAAAGGTTTCATTATACTATTCTTGTTTAGAGCAGTTTTTAGCTTATAGTCATCGCATCTCTTAAACTGATTTATTAAACCTTTATGTAGACGAGTTAAGTAGCATTTTAGAAAGCCCATAAAATGATGACTGGCACAAAATATAGAAATGCGTTATGTTTTAGTACTTTGTGTTATTCAGTGATCTTTCCTTTGATCAGCTGACAGGGACACACGGTCCAAAGTAAAGTCCGCTAGATCTCGAAGCATGGACGAAATGTTTTGTTATCACTAATTTTTCTAAAGCCGAGTGACCGTCGGCATCTAAATTTCAAGAGCAACAGACGGTGTTATTGTACGTGAAATATTCATTCAAAACAAAACCGTGACTTAGTGATACTTTATGCCATCATTATGTGTACCGCCAAACGCCAGTGTTAGACGCACACACACACAAAAAATGCAGGTTCGCTTGTCTACGAAAAATATTTTCAAAATACTTACCCTTCTTTTATCTTCGTACTATGCCATGTGGTTTTTAATTTAGTAACCTTTAATGACATAAGTTGGTAAATAATTAAATGAAATAAATAAGCACGAAGTATTAAATGAAATAAGAAGGCTGGTTTGGTTTATTTGATTACGTCAAAAGACGTTGCCTAAAGGGAGGGATGCCTTCGTGAAGGATTTTCGGAGGGAAACTGGCTGGTATCCACGTTACACGTGGGGAAAGCCACAAAAATGTATTTCCGATTCTAGGTGAACGAGCGTTTTCCCGGTTTTCTCCATGCGTAATGCGGATTTGAGCCAGTTTTTCTTAGAAAGTGCTCCGCAAAGGTATTTCTATCCTTAAGACTGATAGCCCTCGCATGCTTTATCATAAATCAAACTTTATAAAACACGTAAGTAAATTTCATAAACACATGTCAGTTAAAGAAGCTTAGTTCCGGCTTCGGTTGTATCTTTACTCGAATATTATAAATAAAGATACATTTTTTAGTTCTCCTCATTAATGCATTTCTGTATCGTTTCAAATGTGGCAAATTTGCACATACTCATACAAAGTGCTCCAAAATTGGTCTAAAGGCTTACTGATAATTTTCTTTTTAGCTAGTTATTTATTAAGTGTTTAAAATTTAGCCCCTCCCACACACAACAACAAACAAAAAAGAGGCACGTAAATTTAAAATTCTATTTCATGAATCTCCATTTGCTTTTGGTGATCAAAGATTTAATTTTTTTCAAACATTAAAATTTGTATTATTTTGAAATCTTACATACTTTTATTAATTGTACAATTAAATTTTTTTTTGTAATATGTCCTTTACAATGACTTTGCAGAAAGTGCAAATATTGTGCATTAGTGAAAGCTGTTGGAATATTTCTGAGAGGAAACATTTAATAATTAAAAGTTATTACAAAAGTCTAAGAGATGTGTAAATTTGTACATTATAGAAGTTCGTACTGTGGATAACGTTCCGTATTGCCCTCTTTATTCCATTTTGGAAGATTTCTTGATACATTTGAAGTCGGGAGGTACCTCACATCTGCATTCAATCTGTTTAAATAAATCTTCAGTTAGGTATGCTGTAGATCCACGCTTGTAGTATCTTCCTCGATAACGGCAAAGATCATCTGTGGAGGGGAAAAAATGCAAATGCAAGTATCTATGATTACATTAAAATTTACATTTAAAATAATTAGCTTAAACTTTAAGAGAAGGCACTTCTGCTAGAATAGGGAAGAGAACTAAATAATCCTTAAATTTAGAAAATTTCACTAATGAGTTAGAATTGCCTTATATTTAATTCGTAGGTAAGACGAGATACAAAAGAGGCTATAATAGAATTTTCGATACACAGTCTCGCGCGCTGGTTATAAAATGTGTGTGTTTTTCTTTCTTTTTTTTCCAGTATAGTGTTGCCATTGCTCGCTTTGAAATCGTTGAGTCTCTTAATCAAAAACTCACAAATGCTTTACAAAATATGAAATAGATAAAACAAATTCCGAATTCTAAATTTGGGCTTCGAGATGCCCATATTCGGGTAGAGACGTACGTTATTCAAAATTTGATGGCTCTGGGTACAATTGTTTTATCGCAATGCGAGAAACATACATACATTTATGCAGATTCTTAATTATTTAATTTCCTTAAATATAATATAGGGCTCTAATATTTGGTAGCAACAATTTAAAAGGTGATTCGCCTTTTATAGTGAATCAACGCAAAATGCCAAAACGAAGTAATAGCCCTTCTGGGCAAATTGCCCTTTTGGACTAATGAAAATATTGCTCTGTTTACCTAATAAAATACGTTAATTTGCGTAATCGGCTTCAGTGTAGCGATCACGAGTATAGAAGGAAAGGCCTGGGGGAGAATTCTCATTATTCTGAGGGCAGCAGCCTTTCGATGACTCTTACACCTCGCGGGAAATTGCCTTGTTAGTCAAACTGTATTATCAGCGGAACGAGAATGCCAATCTAACTTCCTGAATTTAGGTGCTTAAAGAAGTTGCGAAAAGGACTGATGAGCATAACTTACGAAACATGATTCAGCGATTTGAAATCAAAGACATGTCTTCGATATCGCAAATTTGAAAGATCGAATAACGTTACAAGTGACATAAATTAATCCTGATATGCTGCGAGCCACCATGGAAAATGTGGTGCAATGTATCAGTTCTTGGAACATCACAATGGTGGTCATATTGAGCCTCAGTACTAAGTAACAATATTTTTTTGTTAATGAAATTCATACGTGTTGGGTAGTTTGACATTTAAACATTCATTATAGACACAAATCAGCTTTTGCAGCGCCAACATTTTCCCAGGCGGCGACTTAGTTACTAATTGTTTTTTAAGAAATCGAAATACCATGGTCCGCTATGTATACGCCCTCCAAATTCGATAAATTGTACTAAATTCTGACTTTATTGGAAAACATTCCTAAATTCAGAATTATTCAATTCATTTTAGATATTTTACTGATCCGAAGTTTCAAATTAAATTTAAGTTGAAATTTAATTTAACAGAACCAAAGGTGTGCGATGTAGCAGTGGGTGGTTGTCTAACAGCGAACGTTTGGCTTATGCAGCTTGTGACCATAAAGCCATCGGATAAACATTCCCTATTGGATTTCCGACGGCTGTCGTCACGAAACTTTCGGGGCTGATCATATGTAAACAGAACAACGGATAAAAAATGAGACATTCCATAAACTGTTGCAACTCCGAGAACAGGACGCACAAAGTGGAGCGGACCTCAACATTTGTTCCTCTACATTTCCTTGTGTTCTTTTCTTCGCGATGTTTTCGGCCGTAACCTGGCAGATAGCTTTCTTGCGCTTTGCTGTAATCTGAATAACAATCAAGCAATAGCCATTGCCCTACCACATGCATGTCATCTTCAAATAATGTGCTTTATTACAGAACGACCTCGTTACTCAGATACATTATTGTCCGTGGCTGCAAATGTTGAGGCCCGCGGTTACAGCCGAAAACATCGCGGAGAAAACAACGCAAGGCTAAAACGTCGTGCTACAAAACATCGCAAAAAGAAAACGTCCTGCTACAAAACATCGTCGTCGAAAATAAATCGGTTAATAAAATTCACAGTTTAAAAACATCGTCGTCGAAAATATCGTAGTAAAAAATAGAGTATCTACAAATCATCGTATGACGATAACATCGCAGACATGCTGTTTTCAGGCTTTTATAACTGTAAATGGATATTCCCATAATGATTTGTGAGCGCAAGATGGAAAGAGGGATAATTTTTACGTTCATATTTTTTATTATCTAATAAATTTTTGCTGAGAAAATAAGGAATTTTAAGCATAGAAAATCAGAGCAACTTATAGCACTTAATAGAATTTTAAACCGACATAGTTAACTAACAAAAGGCATTAATAAATCATTTTTATAAAGTTTTTACTGGTAATTTTTCATGAAAAGTATAATCTATAAGTCGCATTTAATTTTCTATGCTTAAGTTTCCTTCTTACTTTTTTAGCAAAAATTTATTAGTTAATAAAAAATGTGAAAGTAAAAATTATCCTTCTTTACGTCTTGTGCTCACAAATCATTAAGAAAATATCCATTTACAATTATTAAAACGTGAAAAAAGCATGTCTGCAATGTTATCGTCATGCGTTGATTTGTAGATAATTTGTTTTTTAGCAAGATATATTCGACGACGGTGTTTTTAAACTGCGACGTTTTTGAACCGCTTTATTTTCGACGACGATGTTTTAGAACTGCGATAATTTCGCCGGGATGTTATCGGCGGACACCATCTGCCAAATGGAAGACAGGTCTTTGTGTAGGATTAATGGAAACTGGCTCCTGTTTATGTTACAGATGAGAGAAACTATGAAAGCTCCCATTCAACCAGCCCTTTTTCTTTGGGATTTGAACCTTTAGTCAAATTATTCATGTTCAGTGATTTTAACCTTAAGGCTTGATGGCTTCTCGCCGCTGGTAGGAAGATGATTCGAAGCACGAGTATGTTTGACAGCTAACAAGTAGCTTTGGAGAGTAATAGGCAAGATGAACAATTAGCAAAATGGCTTGTAATCCCCGTGTTGTGATACAGATATTAATAATGGATGTGAGGCAGAAGTATCCAATAGACGTTACGATTCCTATATGGATACACTGACTAGATTCCTATATGGATACACTAACTAGTACTTTATACAGAAGTTGTTTACGTGCAAGAGCAACATAAATCCTCAGCAATAATTCCCGAAAATATATGATGATGCTGAGCAAAGTACGGCAAATTATAACGGCTCGAGACAATGCAACACAAAGTATCGTGAATTTTCCAGCGATATTTACATCAAATTCAAAACGGTATTTAGCATGTAATTCGCAGTTAACTAGTGGCATTTAAAGTGAGCCAAAGACGCAGATATTCCTATTTTAAATTCAGAACATATATCCTTCGCACCTCAAACGCCTCTAAGTTGCGGACATAAATTTAACATTGTGTGTGTGTGTGATGTAACTTACGTCTACTATTACGTTAACTCTACGATAACTAGCTGTGAGAAGTGCCGTTATTTCCTACTGTTGATGCAGGCCATGACCATGCCGTACAGTGACGCATATATGTGACATGTTTAATTTTATGATTGGGATCTGCGATATCTGTTGACGATAGAATATTCCAAACCTCATAAATAGATTACGTTTGCATCTATTGTATAAACCCACTTTATATGCCCTGCTGGAGGTTACGAAATGGTTTGGTAAACGTCACACGTCTGGTTTTTGTTCACATGATTGTGTGTACTTGAAAGTTTTGTAGCGACTTATTTTTAAGACCAATAGCTTTCCTTATCAGTAATCTGCCAGAACTGAAGAAATTAAACAACGAAATTTTGCATTAAAATGAATTATCTAGAATAATTGCAGCAATTTCATCTTCGTTTGCTAGTAAATGAAAGAATGCAGAATAAAATCGAATAAAAAATTTTGAAAAAATTTCACCTCAACGGCGCCCTCTGTAACGAAAAGAAACGAAGCACGGAATGTCGTCAATAGATGAAAAGTGTGATAGGCAAGAAAAACTGAATTAATTCGTAGATATTAGGAATTACGATTTAGAAGTTAAAACACTGATTTAAGATTTTCATACATAAGTAAAGCCTTAAAAGAAATGAATGGTTTGCCAACAGTCAAATTAAGACTATGCAGCTGAAATTTTTGAAAACGCTACTGCTTGTTCTAAATCTAAAGATTTTCCTTTGTTTTATTTTTTTCAATTCTATTTAATTTGGCTTATCTTTCTGAGCGATTTTATACACGGCGTTTGAAAAAGATTACACTTTTTTTCTGTTTAACCCAATACATGTTGTGTTTAACACAATTTGAAAACGTACAATTGCTTCTTAAAATTTGGTTGAAAAATCTTGAACTGGGTCGTTTAAAAGTTAAAATAAATTCGTTCTGTATTATCTTCTCGAGTTTCAAGCGTACAGGATGCTTCAGTCATGGTGTGCAATTTTGGTTTACTCATTAAATCATTATGAAATATTTCATCAGTTAGCGTTGAGAAGAATATAAAAAATCTATATTTGTTTAGCAGAATACTTTCACGTATGGGGATTTTGCTTAAAAAACTCTGTTATATTCATTACAGTTTAACTGAATACAGCATAGCACATAAGGGCTATATGCCTGTTACGAAGGATATATTTGTGGAGAACTTTTCAGGAGCAATACCTCGTATTTACGTTACACTTGGGAAGACCACGAAAACATCCAACAGACAGTCTTTTCATTGGAACTGGATCCGTATAGGATTACCAGTGTTCATTAGGTTTTTCATTTCGTTACTGGTAGACATTCATTTAAGAATAAAATTTCAAATTTTCAGCATTGTTAATAATAAAAGGTTTCTAGGTGTGTAGAAGGGCCTAAAATTATACTATTAGAATTATTTGTACTTGATTCATTTAGCATGTGCTCTCAAACTTATTTCTATTCTTTATAATGTACTCTTAAAGAAAAAAATAAATAAATACCTGTGTTTGACTTTGGAAAGACAACAGTGTCTGCACCGTAGATGCCGTTAGTTAAAGCAAATGTACAAATTTATTCTTGATTTATTTAGCATGTGCTGTCAAATTTACTTCTGTTCTTTATAAAGTAGTGGAAAAAGTAGACTAAATAAAATACCTGTGTTTGACTTTGGGAAGGCAACAGGTTCTGCACCGTGGATACCATCTGTAAAAGCAAATATATATAAACACGAGTGTTTAGCAATGATATTTCTTAACTGGTTGATTTAAGTCAAGCAATGAGTAAATTTAGAATTAAAATTACAAATTCAAAGAATTTTCACTCAAAAAAAGTTCTGTTCATTAGTCTGCTATGAAAACTTAAAATTTTCACTGAATGTCGTATTTGAAGTGCAATAAATTCGACAGCTTTACTTGGCGTTCTACAAATGGACTCGTAGGTTACTATGCTACGGAATACCATATACGGAAAAGCACACGAGAGCTATATGCCTAAGGCAAAAGAAGCCTTCATGAAGCTATGTTTAAGGGAAACTGGCTTGCTTTCACGTTATGCTGAGGAAAAACCTCGAAAATTCCCATGCAACCAACCCGTTCGTCAAGATTTGAACCCGGGTCCTTCTACTAGTGTGTAGCGATTTTACCGCTCGGCCACTGCTGTGCCACGTAAGTAAAGGAAGTTACATTGAAACTTGTTTATTTTATGTATTATTTGTCACTAACTTTTTAAATTACGATTGCGATTTGAGGAATCATGTTAATTATTTTGAATAACATTGTAATTTCATTTCTAATTACAGACATATTTCTGAAGGAAATGACGTTTCTTTTAATTGCAAATCAAAACTTTCAATACGGATTTATACTTTAATAGATTTGTTTACTTAATTAATAGAGAAATATTTGATACAAGTATCTCAGGTAATGTGATATTTTGTAGTCTGCTGTCGTTTTTAATGAATTTCTTTTATTTGAGAGATTTAACTGCGCTTCACTTCTTTCACAAGTGCAGAAATTTTAATAAGAAGTTTTATGAACCGTTACATAAGTGCTTTGTCAATAGCTTATGGAAGAGGAAATCATTGCAAATAATGGATCTTCAGTTTTGTATTAGTGTACCATTAAAACATTGTAATCTTAAAGTGAAGGGTTTATTCACTGAACCTAGAAGGAAAAGAAATGGACGAATTTTTCACATCTCAAATCACCACCGTAAACTATAATTGAGAAAACCTTATTTATTTTGATATGTCACTGGTTTGCTTTTGCTTTTCATAGAGGTAGTCCTCATATTTAATCAAAATTCAGCAATAAACTTCATAATTTTGCAGAAATAAATCCAAGATTGTACTTTCACACCAATGTATTAAAAAATATTTGTATTGGAATGCATGAGATTTCTGTGCTGCTGAGGTCATTTAAAATTATTTGTCACTGTTGTCTGAATCATGTCAAAGATTACAAGGAAGACCTCTGTGAGAGTATTAAATAACATTTTTGTGAAGATATGAAAGTGAACCTAAATATAGAATAGCATTGTATCCACAATTTTTATATTTACTTTTTTGATTATTCGTTTGTTTTATTTTTAAGATGTTGAAATTATGATAATTCAGTCTCTGCATATTATATCTAATGTATCTTCCATTCTTTCCATATGTAAATGTTTGCTGTGGTACAGTATTTAGTATTTGATAGGGCCGTAGCTTTTTCATTATAGGCCTGTAGAGTCATTAGGTTTTTTTTTTTTTTCTCCTTTCTTTTTTGAAGCAGGAGGCATGGAAAATGTGCAATGCCCTCGCCGGAACTCGAACCCCAAATCTCTATAAAACGCTTCGAGTTTACTTCCACTTACACTACGAAAGCATACGGAAGGGAGTGAAAGAAAATACGACTCTACAACATGCTTGCATTACAAGAGTTTTGGATTTCTGCAAATGAAACGCTGTTATAAAAAAATTTCTTCTACGACTTGATACAAATAAATATCATGCCTAGAAATAATGGAAATAGCATTATTTAGATTAAACTCGTATTATAATGACTGTATATTTTCCCACGAAACTCTGTTAAGAGTTCCAAGTAAAGTACCACTTCTAGTTTACCTTATAAAGTCAAAATCTAATATGTTGTTTTCAATCACGATTATATATGCATCGTATATGATGCACATACAAGTTTAAAGAAGTTTCAGATTATATCATAACATAGTTTTTTACGGAAATCTGTTTAGAGCGCCAAGTAAAGTATAGTTTTCGGTTTATCAGTTTTACCCAAAATCTCATATGCTGTTTCTATTGATATAAAAGTCTTTAATAGTAAAATTGAAAAGTTTTGGATTATATTTTAATTTTTATTTGGATTATAATTTAATTAGGTTTTCATTAAAAACCGATATGGGCTTCAAGTAAGCTACTACTTCCGTTTGTCCAATTTTTCCTAATATCTATTCAACTCATTATATGAATGTAGAAAGCTTAAATATGGAAAACTGAAAATTTGATGGAAGAGTTACTGCGAACGAGAGAATTGTCATACACATACACAGGATGCCTGTCTACAGACAGACAGAAATTATAAAAATATTCTGTGGGAACCTTAATTTGTACTTATTTAAATCAAATTTTTGGGCCAAAAACATTAGTTATGTGTATAGGTCGTTGAGAGATAAAAAGTAAATCATAAAGGGTGGCGTTCTGTGAATTAATGAAGTTCAGATTTGTTTTGGAAATCAATCGAGCACTTTTGTTAATGAATTCCTCCATATTTGACACTCTAATCTGAGGATTAAATATCTGAATCTTCAAGGAGAACACTTTTCCATCAATTTCTACAACATTTTTAAAGACTTTTTTTATGTCGCCTTTAAGAGATTATTGGATTTCTTTGCAGTCGAAGGTTACCGATACAACTTATATCTTTTTTGAGGTCTTTATGTAGTACACAAAAACGAGAGACAGAGAGAGCAAACGATGTAAGGTAGAAAAAGAACAAACGAAAAAGATATGGGGAGAAGAAAATAAACAAAAACTAGGGGATTTTAAGGGAGAAAATCGAGAAAGAAGAAAGATACGATAGATAGAATAAAAAAGAAATGGGGAAAAAAAAAGTTTTAAAGAAAGTGTAGAGAGGGCAACAGATTTTTATGTGCACTTGTCATTGTCTTAAAAGTTGCGATTCATCATCTGTTTCGGGTAAAGTGAAAGACTTAAAGTGTGCCTGACTGCTTAGATTAGTGCCTGGCTGCTTAGATGTGTACAATTTTCTTGTCATAGAATTCTTCGTAAGTAATCAGCTTTCGAAAAAGACTTAAACCCGAGTACTGTTTCACAAAATTTTACTTTTTTGAAATGATTGCATTAAGGTTTACTTTTTTTTTCTCTTAAAACGAAAATTCCTTCCGGATTCTGGTTCTGTAACCGTATAAGGAAAATAACGTTAAAATTGACTTTCTAAAAGCGAATTTTCACAGCTTAACCTTTCTATATTTCATTTGTTAAAACTAAAGCATTGTTATGGGAGCACAAAAAGGAACTCATACTATAGACAAATTTATATAAACGACTGATGAGTTTAAGCGAGAATAAAGCAGATGGAAACCTCTCCTTTAAGTCTTGCTGTGTGTAATTAGGAGCAATTCCTAACACTTATTTTAAAGTAAATGTTTAAATAATCTTACCGCAATGCATATCGATCATACAACATACATCTTCTTCATAGATAGGCAAACATCCTTTTCTTATTTTATAAGCATTTATGCCATTTAGGCATTTGGTCTTTTCACATCCGTATCCATATTCTCCTTCCCATTTGATTGTGCAGATGCAGCGTTGACAAGGATCTTTAGTTTTAATGATTTCTCCAAGCTCGTACGTAATTCCATTGTGCTCGCAAGTTTTATCTGAAACGAAGCAAGTAATTATTCGAATTTGAAACGACTAGAAATATAGTGATACAGTTTTTTTTATTAATTTATTTTGCTATTTTTAATAGAAGAATTATTAAATTGTTTCCCTTCCCCGCGTAGTTTTTTGGATTCAGATTCGTATAAAGTGTCGAGATTCTCTTGAAATGGATGAAGACAGAAAACTTCATTGCTTACATTTTTTTAAATTGATAAGAAAAGTATAATAAATGAGAAAAGGTAAGGTAAAATAAGAAAAATTTAAAGGATAGTTCTAAGAGTTTCCGAGTTTGAAAAATATTTATACAACACAAATTTAAGATATTTTCACTTAAGTGTCAAAGCTGAATAAAGTAAAAAAGATAAACTTTCTACCGGAATGAAATCAAAGTATATACTTAGTAAATTTACAACATATTTTAATTCTAAATATTTATGAAATTACGAATTAGGTTTACTGGAAAATTTTGATCACAAGCCCTATACGTACTGTCAAACATAGTTTGCACAATAACGGGTTTCTTTGCACTGTTCTTAAGTTCAAGTTTTACACCATCTAAAAGACTTTCTGATTAAGTAAAATTAATGAAGGGGCTAAAACACAACATAAATTTTAAAGACCAAAATATTATTTTGGTGCAGTAGGTGCGTAGCTACAGGGCCAGATTACCAATTAGGCACAGTAGGCACGTGCCTAGGGCCTACGAAGGCCAAAGGTCTTAGGGCTTTGAAAAAAAATATATTGAAATAAAAATACCCCAAAAACTTATAAACATTTTTATATTATTATATAGTGAAGGTCAAAATAATATATGTAAATACAAATACACAAAAAATACGAATACAAAACGTTTGGTTTACTAAGTAGATCCTAAAATAACTCCTTTTTTCGGGATTTTGACACAGCGAATTCGTGTATTATATCTTCAAAATTAATGCCGCGAGCGACATCACTTTCAATACACAGAAGGCCCAGTGACGAAGTTCTCTCTTGACCCATAGTTGAACGCATAAAATTTTTTATAAGCTTCAACTTGGAGAATGATCTTTCTCCTTCTGCATTCGAACCCAATATCGAAAGGTATATGCGCAATGCAATATTAACATTTGGGAAACTTGACACAAGTTTATCCTTTATTTGTAATTTGATGAGATCCGTTATAGAGGTGGTTTTGGGGTACAAATTTGAAAAAATCAAATACTCATCAACAAAGTTTTCTTCTAAGTCAGACGGATACATTTTTACCAGAGCTTGAGCCTTAACCTTGATAATGTCCTCGGTCAGTGTATTATCCGTAAGAAAACTAAATGTGTCATAAAGGCTGGTATACGCAGTGCGTCTCTTTGTCATTTCAGCGCAAAGCACATCCAGAACAATAAAAAAAAACATTAATCTTAAAGGAATCTTTGGCACTGCGAGAGGGAGTCTCATCTGGCCCTTCATCGAACTGTCGTTTTCTCTTACGAACTCTAGTTTCGGATTCTTTAAATTCTGAATCTGGTGCAAGGGCTTTTGCCTTAAGATAATAGCTATTATACATGTCCTCAGTTCTGCAGTGAGATAAATATTGAATTAAACTGTCGTAAAGTCGCACCATCGTGTTAAACTTGATGCCAGGTTCTTGAAGAGATTTATTTACAATATCGACGTGTTTTAGTAGATCTTCCCAAATAACTGTGAGTAATACCATCTCCAAAGTATTCATTTGATGGATTAAGGTTTGTGCCTCAATCACTGTTGTAGGTTTCATACCTTCACTAGTTGAAATATTTGTAAGAATACCACGTATATCATCATAATGGGCACATAATGTTTTTACAGCCTCATAACGTGCTGACCATCTGGTCTCTGAAAGTCTTTTTACAGAAATTTTACTTCCCAAAGACCTTAGTTTAGACCATCTTTGAGGGGACGCTGCAAAGAAATTGTAGAGCGATTGCAAAATTTCAAAAAATTTTACAGCTTCTAAGCAGCTTTCTGCCGCCGCTGTGCCAACTAGATTAAGACTATGAGCTCCACATGGTACCCAAGTGGCTGCGCTGTTGATTTCCCTAAATCTAGTTTGTACTCCCGAATACACTCCGCTCATATTAGCCGCATTGTCATAAGACTGACATCTGCAAAATTTTGGGTCTATTCCCTGATTTTCTAAAACTGAAATTAGAGTGTCAAAAAGATACTTGGCATGTTTTTCTATTTTAACAAACATCAAAAATCTTTCATATATATCTCCAGTTTTTGAGACATATCTAATAACTATGGAGAGTTGATCCGTATGGCTAACGTCAGGTGTAGAATCCACAGTGATTCCATAATACTTGGCTTCTTTGATTTCTGTAACTATTTTTTCCAATACTTTTGACCCCAGTAAAATTATTAGTTCTTCATACGTTGTGGAGGATAAATATGATACTTTTCCGCGGCCTAGATTACCGTATCTTCTTACATGTTCTTCTAGAAACGGATCAAATTTGGCTAAGAGATCGATACACCCAAGAAAATTGCCATTACTAGGATCACCATGTATTTCATTATCGCCTCTAAACGCTAGTCCCCTTTCGGCCAAAAACTTAATTACTTCCACTACTCTTCTTAAAACCGTTGTCCAATATGTGCTTTCTTTTTCCTTGACAATATCAAACGTCTCATCAATTTTTCTAGTTTGTTGGTAGTTCACTAAAGCAGAAATAGATGCAAAATGTTCTTTTGACACTTCATGACTTGAAATTCTCGAATGTGCGTTTTTCCAGTCATTAAAGCCTGTAAGGAATTGGTTACACAGGTTTGGATTTCAGGTAGGTCCGATTTGAACAAAATACATTTATAACAAAAAAACTTGCCAGTAGATTCGGAAAATATCAACCAGTCCCTTTTTATAATATCATTGTTGTTCAGTTTTCTGAAAAAATAATCTTGTGATGGACATCTCATTATTTCGCCAAATTTAGTGGCGTATAACTTAAAATTTATATCCAATTTCTGCACAGGGTGATTACGAGAGAAGTAATCGATAAGATCTGCGCTTATGGTTGTCCACCGTGCTGGATCAGAACTGAAAATACTTGAGGCTGATGTTGTTGGTAGTGATTCAGGCACCACCTGCTTGGAAGCATCGTTAAAATTTCGTAAACCCCCGTCAGCCTCGTCTTCTGTGACATTCTCAGTTTTATTGATTGAACATTCTTGCGAGTCCCAACAAGCCTCAGCTTCTTTAGGTCTAACCTCGATCGAGGAAATATCTACCGCATCTGCATTATCTTCTGTCTCCTTAGAAATGTTAACATATTTCAATAAAGAACCTTTAATTTTACTAAGCGACTCACTCACTTTCTCTTTCTTTTTGCGTTTTTCATGTCCACTTTGGTGTTTTCTTTTATATCCATCAGACATTTTTCGCTAAAAAAAAAATATTTAAAAAAAGCTTTTATAAATTGCGCTTAAAAGTTTAAAATAATTTTTTAACTTTCTGATATACCATAATAAAAGCGATGGGCACGCACAAACTAAAATTTAAACTTGTTTTCTCCTTCTTCTCGTCACCTTTAAATATACATTTTAGTTTGCGCCCGTCGCTTTTATTATGCTATCAGAAAGCTAAAAAGTTATTTTAAATTTGTTAAGTAATGCATTTTAAACTTGTAAAAACGAAACCCGGATTTACGAGTATGGATTAAAATTAAGCTATTCCATAGGTGATTTGGACTGTACTATTTCTACGACTACTACTGGAGATTTTTTACAATAGTATGGCCAAACCACCCCATAGTAGGCCTACTCAAAGTTCCTTGCATTGTGCTGCATTCTACGGCGGACTATTATACTAATAAGAAGTGATAAAATGAAAATTCTATTATTTATAATGGAATGAAGCAATATTCCAGAATCAAAAACTAGGTTGAAATAAGTAGAGTATAAAAACAACTTTCCTTTACTTACCTTACTTATAATAAATTTAACTTCCAGTTTTTAAACTAAAGATTGACTTGGGGTTGAGCGTGATTAAATACAAGCACAGGCATACACGCTCTATCGTAGTGTTTACATATTAACTTATTACACAACTGAGCTACTAAAACAAAAGACCTTAGCAGCAGGGAAAACCTCTCGATCGCGCGCAAGCGTTTGGTAGTGGGCATGGAAACGTGGCCAACTGTGTCAAACGCATGTGCCCGTCCGAGAGGTTTTCCCGGCGGCTAATGTCTTGTCATGTTCATGTACTAAAACCCTGGAATTCTGCATGGAATTTAGTAGATATAAAAGTTGCATTGTTGCAGATAAACTCAATTCTGGAATTATGGCTATTGAAAATGGCTCTATGAAAAATAAAAACATTAAAATCCCAAAATAAAATAATGTTATTTTACCGCATCATCACATTTTCGGATTTATATCTACAACAAAATTATTACTTAATATTAGCGGTCAATTTCAGTTAAAAAATGTTTATTATTTCGGGGCCTACGCTGCTGGAGTGCCTAGGGCCTACGACACCCTTAATCCAGCCCTGCGTAGCTAATATAGGTTATTCAATATGAGAGCGCTGTGACTCTGTCCCAGGAAAAAAAAAAAAAAAAACCTCAAGTGCTCAAAACCATGTTAACTTGATCCTTGCGTCGAATCTTTTATAAAAACGTTGTCAGCGCTGCGAAGAACACGCGGCTTTGATTTATTATATTTTTTTCTGCCCGTTCATGTTAATAAATTTGTTATTTTATGAATACCTCAATTTTAATAACGGAAGACAATATTTTTTAAGCCCTATTTTTTTAGCCATTTGCTGCATATTACACTGAACAGTCAGGATCACCAATAAGAAGGCAGACTTCCCTAGTGGTTTTACTCTTCACTTTGATATTCAGTACTGATTCAGTTTCAGTTCATCTTTGCAAATGTGTGAATTCGGAGAGGCTACCAGCACTGACACCGACCAGTCTGCAGACCTACCCGGTCTTCAATTTTGGAAACAAAGTGTTTCAATCTGTTCTCTCTTCGTCAGGTCTCTTTTGGAGTTCTTTGTGGTTGCATTACAAGTCAGGCCTTAATAAGACACTTTCAATAACTGGCAAGAGTAGGGAACACTATCACCTGTTGCAGGTCAGTATAGCTGACCAGGTACCAAGTATCATATGCTGAAAACTGCTAAGGGAGGGAATATGCTAGCAATTAAGGTAGTTATATAAAAAAATAACGTGTTGGATCAACTCTTAAGATTAAAGCGTTATTAATAAGAATATAGAGAATGTTAGAAAAAGTATCAAAGCATGAAAGAAAATTTCAGCGGAAAGGGTAGCTTCAAAAAGAAAGAAGAAAAAGTCCATCATTTGCTAACCGCGATGCCTAGTCAATATAGTTCTAGCTGCCAAGTAGCCGGGAAAAAGTTGTCCCGTATCCGATACAATGATAGAAGGACAAACGTAAGGCTGGGCAAAAGTGATAATTTTCTTCTCCAGTTCTTGATTGCATTGTTCAAAAAGTCTGCTGAAGCTCTGCACTAGTGGATCACTAGAGCTTTGGATGAGCATAACTTGTAATACTTGGGCAAAAAATATCAGCTTTCATTTCTAGAGAGTACCTTTGATATGTTTTTGGCTCCTCTGCTTTGACGTCTTGGACAAAACAACTACAACCTTTGGTATGTGAGTGGGGACTTTCTTTCCTTAAAAGCTTGAAACTCTGTCAAAGTGTTTGTTTCTCATCGAAAGACAGGCATGAATTTAGAAGCTAAAATCGATTTCTAAGACATATTTATTATTAAAATAAAAAGTCTCCCGAAATTGTACCCCACTTACCTAAAAAAAGCGCTAGAGGCCCTTTATATATGGCTCTGGTGTGCTCCGGCTAGAATTACAATTTATCTCAAAAAATGAGAGCAGGAGACGGGCTCCGGTCAGCGCCAGTGCAATTTAAGTTCTGGTTCCAGCTGATTTTGACCATTTGTGGTTGTCTTATTAAAATGATGCTCAATGTTTATGTTCTCACAAATAACCATTAGAGGCAAGCTCGCCATAAAAGGGATCACTGCGTTTGACTTGAGAATTTAACCTCGGAAAGCTTTTACAGTACACCCCGGCTGTTTCAGAAACTGGAACTGAAATTCTGGTAAAGTATATGAGAGCTACTAATTCAGAAGTCAAACAACAAAAATCAGCGTTATACCTACAAAATTTTCACAGGACTAGTTTCGATGGTTTTACCGAACCATCATCTTCAGCTGCAAAACCGCAAATGAACAAGATAGGAAATATTGATTAGATAAGATAAGAAAGCCTGGACAAGAATAAGCAAGTGGCGCCATCTGTTGGCGAAACCAGAACTAAAACATAATTTCTCTAAAAGCCGAAGGCAAATTTGGATTGGAATTAGGATCGTTAACTAGAACAGAAAGATTTTTATGAATGTGAAATGCCTCTAGAAAATCCAGTTCTCCAATGGAAGATGTTTTTTGAATAATTTTGGCAGCAGAAAAATTGAAAGTGTGATTTTCGGACCAACAATGTTGAGCAACAGAAGACTTATGTGTTTCCTTTTTTCTAACATATGCCTCATGTTCTCTGACGCGAAATTTTAAGGCTCTCCTAGTTTGGCCAATGTAAATTAAACCACACTGGCAAGGAATCCTATAAATACCCCAGGAATTCATATCCGGAATGGGGTCCTTGAGTATAGAAGTTGGAATTTTATTGATGGGAGAATAAACAACCCGAAAGTTAAACTTCTGCAAAGTATGTGCAACTTTGTAGCTAATTGATGGAAAGAAGGGAATGACAACAGAATTTTTATAATCTCCTAAAATAAGAGTGTGGCTTTTAGTGTGTTGAGATGAGAATTTTTTAACTGCTTGATTAATAATGTTGGGTGAAAAGCCCCTGTCAATAGCTATTGCTTTTAAATAATTTAGTTCTTCATCAAGGGCTAGTTTGGAGGAGCAAACTTGAAGAGCACGGAAAACATAGGAATAAAATGAAGCTAACTTTTGTTTAGTCGGATGACATGATTTAAAGTGTGGTGGAAGGCAAACCGATGAAGGTTTACGGTAAACTGTAGTACTGAAGTTGAATGTGTTACGTGTGACCAGAATGTCGAGAAACGGAAGAGAATTGCAAGTCTCAAGTTCAAAAGTGAACTGAATAGTAGGATCAATAGAATTCATTGTTGAAAGAACTTTATTTAAATCATCTTTATTACCTTCAAACAGGGTAAAAGTATCGTCTACGTAGCGGAACCATGCCGGGAAGTTTAAAGTTTCAAACAATTTTGATTCATAATAATGCATGTAGATATCAGCCAGGATGGGACTGAGGGGGCTTCCCATGGCTAATCCCTCAGTTTGCTTGTAATATTTATTTTGGAAAACAAAATGTGTTTGTTTCAAACAGAGTTGAGTGAGAGAAATTAGCTCATCAATTTCGATGCAAGAGAAATGAAATTCGCGAAGTCTGGTTTCTAGACATCTTAATGCACCCTCCACTGGGACATTGGCGAAGAATGATTTTACATCAAAAGAAACCATGAGTAAATTACTAGGAGAAATGTTTTTAACCTTTTTTACAAACTCTATTGAATTTTTTATGGTGTAAATGTTATTGTCTAAGACAGTGGAAAATCTAGAAACTAAATATTTAGCTAAAGGATACGAGGCAGTACCTAAATTTGATACAATAGGGCGGAAAGGAATACCACTTTTATGAATTTTGGGAAGAGCCCAAAATTCATAAAAGTGTAAAAGTTCATTGTAAAAAGTTCATTCAGTGTAAAAGTTCATTCATAAAAGTTCACTGTAAAAAAGGTTAAAAACATTTCTCCTAGTAATTTACTCATGGTTTCTTTTGATGTAAAATCATTATTCACCAATATCCCAGTGGAGGGTGCATTAAGATGTCTAGAAACCAGACTTCGCGAATTTCATTTCTCTTGCATCGAAATTGATGAGCTAATTTCTCTCACTCAACTCTGTTTGAAACAAACACATTTTGTTTTCCAAAATAAATATTACAAGCAAACTGAGGGATTAGCCATGGGAAGCCCCCTCAGTCCCATCCTGGCTGATATCTACATGCATTATTATGAATCAAAATTGTTTGAAACTTTAAACTTCCCGGCATGGTTCCGCTACGTAGACGATACTTTTACCCTGTTTGAAGGTAATAAAGATGATTTAAATAAAGTTCTTTCAACAATGAATTCTATTGATCCTGCTATTCAGTTCACTTTTGAACTTGAGACTTGCAATTCTCTTCCGTTTCTCGACATTCTGGTCACACGTAACACATCCAACTTCAGTGCTACAGTTTACCGTAAACCTTCATCGGTTTGCCTTCCACCACACTTTAAATCATGTCATCCGACTAAACAAAAGTTAGCTTCATTTTATTCCTATGTTTTCCGTGCTCTTCAAGTTTGCTCCTCCAAACTAGCCCTTGATGAAGAACTAAATTATTTAAAAGCAATAGCTATTGACAGGGGCTTTTCACCCAACATTATTAATCAAGCAGTTAAAAAATTCTCATCTCAACACACTAAAAGCCACACTCTTATTTTAGGAGATTATAAAAATTCTGTTGTCATTCCCTTCTTTCCATCAATTAGCTATAAAGTTGCACATATTTTGCAGAAATTTAACTTTCGGGTTGTTTACTCTCCCATCAATAAAATTCCAACTTCTATACTCAAGGACCCCATTCCGGATATGAATTCCTGGGGTATTTATAGGATTCCTTGCCAGTGCGGTTTAATTTACATTGGCCAAACTAAGAGAGCCTTAAAATTTCGCGTCAAAGAACATGAGGCATATGTTAGAAAAAGGAAACACAGAAGTCTTCTGTTGCTCAACATTGTTGGTCCGAAAATCACACTTTCAATTTTTCTGCTGCCAAAATTATTCAAAAAACATCTTCCATTGGAGAACTGGATTTTCTAGAGGCATTTCACATTCATAAAAATCTTTCTGTTCTAGTTAACGATCCTAATTCCAATCCAAATTTGCCTTCGGCTTTTAGAGAAATTATGTTTTAGTTCTGGTTTCGCCAACAGATGGCGCCACTTGCTTATTCTTGTCCAGGCTTTCTTATCTTATCTAATCATTATTTCCTATCTTGTTCATTTGCGGTTTTGCAGCTGAAGATGATGGTTCGGTAAAACCATCGAAACTAGTCCTGTGAAAATTTTGTAGGTATAACGCTGATTTTTGTTGTTTGACTTCTGAATTAGTATTTATTCGGCGTGTTATTGTGTCTTAATATGAGAGCTAGCTTAATTAAGCGAAGAAAGGAAGAGGAACAGGAGGAGACTTATTCATACATTTTTTAGAAAGCCTAAATCCAAACGGGACCTTTCAGCCATGCTCTATGTTTCCGGCCAATATAAATGAGAAATAGAGGCCATAGAGTGAAATTGTAGAGCTTTAAACAAAGCCTTTATGCAAAGACTTTATTATGCTTAAAGTGCATTATAAGCTTACTTAAGAGTATGGGATATATCTCATTTATTATCGCTTTTGAAACCGGTATAATCGCTTCGAATTAAGTATGTTAAAACTTATTGTAGAAGATTATAAGTTTCAAGATTAAGAGAGGCTTTCATGTTGAACAGTAAAAAGTAACTTCTTAATTTAACTTGGAAATGTGTTAATACTTACGACATATTTCTTCAGGACAGCAACTTCCAGGTTTATAACCCATATAGCAATGTTTTTTGCGAGTTTCCAACATCGGACAGTCCACCGGCCAGCAAGCTATATAACCACCATTGACGCTATCTACTACACATGAACAGCTAGCACAGGGCCCGGCATCTTTGATGACTTCCTCGTCGTTGTAGCTTTTGCCGTTGTGAAAACACGCTAAACAAATAAGAATAAATTAATGAGCTCTGAAATGTTTAAGAGCACAACAAATCTGCAAGTGCTGATGTGTTAGGTCTTAAAAGATTGCACTCGCGAAAGCCGTTCTAAAAATTGTACTGTTTGCAAGTGTAGAATAGTAATTGCATCCTTTCAGTAATAATTCCTAATTTAACACGCTCCAAGTTTGGTAATTAAACAGATTGCAAAATGTTCAAAATTCAACAGGTTCTATCGAGTTCAAAATTCAACAGGACAGATCGAGATATTTTAAAAGTATCTTCAAATCGTTAATAACTTTAATAACAATAAAGATGGCAGTAAGCGTACTCGTAGGATGATAGATTCTTTGTCGATTATCTATTGGTTTTCTCTGAATATGAATCCAAAAGTATTTTGGTTTGGTTATTTGAACATGGCAAAGCACACGAGGTCTACTCGCCTAGAAGTTGGGTTGCCTTCGTTGTTGGTTAACTTTTAATGGCATAAAACCGTAAAGGTTATTATGCGCCAGACGAATGGTGAATAAAATCCAAAATGCACAAACATACTATCAGATGAATTATTGAAATAAACCTGTAATGCTGATGAAGGCATTGAGAAATGCTCTAGCAACAGGTAGAGCAGGATAAAATGTGGTTCAAATCATATGGTAAAAAAAGATGTCTTTTAAAAATCTTATGGGGTTGATGTGAGGGTTTCTTCCAATGAGATCTGTTAACATTCATAGAATTAAAATTCACGTTTCTGACTAAAAGCAGGACAGCAGGTTAGAATACGATTGACTGAAACGGGAACGTTGCAAGTGCCACAGATAGGCTCATTATCTCTTTTCAAGAGATATTGATGTGTCAGTCTGCAATGACCAATTCGTAGGCGAGACAGTAGTACATCCTCCTTTCGATTCCCTCTCGACTCCCAATACTCCAAATTGGATTTTATCTGCATTAATTTGTTTAGAGTTTGGCATTCCCAGAGTTCTTGCTACCTGGACAAGATCTTTGTTCTGATGTAATTTCGTAAAAGGGACATAATTTTCAGAGGTAATATCAGCAGATTTTGCTACGATATTGGCGAGTTCATTGCTTTTGATGCCAGCATGTTAAGGCACCCAGCAGTACGCAATATAATAACCTGCGTTTCTCAAACGAAGGTGTGCTTTTAAAATTTCTAAGACCAAAGGGTGGCTGGTATTTATATTTATTGATTCAAGAGCACTCAGAGAGTAGATGATGAACTTTCTGCTGTTCTACCTAGATTTGTGTGTATTTAATTATGGCAAAGCACACGAGGGCTATCTGCCTAAGGGGAGGGATGCCTTCGTGGAGCACGTTCTAAGGGGAACTGGCTCGTATACACGTTACACATGTTTGAAAACTACGAAAACACCCATGCAGCCAGCCCGTTCGCGAGATTCGAACCTCGGACCGAACTACCAGTGTTCACAGCGACTTACCGCTCGGCCGCTGGTAAGCCGTTCTACCTAGAGATAAAGATTAAGGAATTCAAAATGGCAGAAGTTTCCGCAGTAAAGACAGATGCAGCCTTATGAAGTTTACTACTCCGTATTTCTTTATCACAAACAAAAGCTGCCCCAACATAATCATGACTCTTTGAGCCATCAGTAAAAATTGCTTTGTATTTAGAACGACTGCTTCTATGCTCTAGGAAAATTTGCTGATATTCGTCATAATTGGTACTGCTTTTCTTTAGTTTTCCAAAAATGTTAAGCAGGTGAATATTCATTTCTTGCATGGGAGCAATACCGAAAAGGTCAAAGCTTTTGGGATGCAGATCATTTAGGTTGAATTCTTCAATGAGTGAGTGAATGCGAAGATCAAAAGGTGAGATACATGAAGGATGTGCTTGGTAAAGACGCCAGTACTAATCAGATGTCATGAGTCAGACAGGATGTTCCAGCTCTAACATTACTTTATAATGAAGATCAGTGGACGTTGCCTTCGTGGAGAACACTTCAAAGTAAACTGCATCGTATTCGCGTTACACACGGGGAAAACTAGGCAAAATAACGCTACAACCATCCCTTTTGCCTGAAATGGGTACCATATCGAACTTCCAGCATTCAGCTGTCTTTACAATTTGGCCACTGGTGGAGCCCCAAAAATGTGTTCTTGATGAAAATAATTTTGGCTGAAAAATGAACAATCAGTTGTCGATGCTTTTAAACTGTTCTTTCAATTTATAAGTAAATTTTACTCTTCAAGAAGTAAATACCGTAAACTTCTGATATCTAAATAGCAGAAAATCTCGACATTCAATTCATGGCATTGCACTGACAGGAAATTTGTTATTTCTTAGAATTACATTATGATTACTGTGGGTTACCTAATATAGTGTCCTAAAACACATTTTGGAAACATTGTCAATTTTTATTGCTTTACTTTATATTTGTATGTATTTGGCACACATGAAAAGCTCGCGCGTTTGTATGCTTATTGATTTGATGAAGTTAAGCGACATCAAATGAATATCTTGCCGTATACAGCGGCTAGTAATTGTAACCCACAATCAAATGCGTGAAAAATAATTGTATGCAACATGTTAGTCACATACACACTGTGTCCGCAAAATTCCTTACTTAGCCTTTATTTTCGCAACTTTTGGTTGTAGACATATACTTGCAGTCACAAAAACGTTTTAAATGAGACAAATATTCATGTATTGACATTTTTTAAATTAAAAAATGTTTTATAAAATACAAGAGATCTGACGTCTTACACTTTCTTCCGTTATCTGTAGTACTATAGAAAATTTATATTTATTCTAAAAACCTCGAAAAGTATTTAACTTTCGTACGATAAAAATTGGCGAAGATATTTAACTCCGTCAGCTTTTAAAGTTTGCAGTGTTTATGGCTATTAAGTTCTAGAAAATCGAATTTATTACCCTCTTTGCAGCGTAAGCTAAAACATTAATTAGGATGAATCGAGACTGTTTTTATTTCCATCAATAAATTCCTTTGTGATTTGCTAATGTATAATGTTCTTTAATTTATAAAGACGTTACACATTTGGTGTGCAAAAATCGTTTTCACATGAGTAATTTTAATCGGATATTAAAAATACGTTAATGATATTCATGCTAAGTTTTATTACATTAAGAACAGAATTTAATGGTCATACAAAAGTGTATTGGAGAAATAGTTTTCAGTTTTAACTGATGCAAATAATATTCAGTTTTCTGTGTGCCAATACTGAGACCTACTGCTGTTTCCTATGTCGCGAATTATTCTCCGAGGACTTTTTTTGCCCTCAAAAGAAATAAAATGAATAGTTATTGAAACGTGCATTCAGTGTTTCTAAGCGGCTGTATACTATTACAGTTCCTGTTATAATGTAAAATATGTAGAAATAGTCAATATTGAGAAATGATTGTTTTTTACTGTCAATATAATCGAAATGTAAACACGAGAAGATGCGAGACAGTACTTAATGGTCAATCAATAATTAATGCAAAGAGTTCGTGATTCGGGTACGGATTTTCGGTACTAATCTATTCGATTTCAGCTAGACAGCTGACCGAGTCGGTGATACTTACTACTTAGTATTGAGGTTTTCGTTCTTCGTTCGACTTGGTATTTGTGTAATGTCTTGTGTTTTTATTCGTCTGCTTATGCCAATGTCAATTGATTTAGTTAAATTGTCAGGTCTACAAATAATTGTCAAAAATTTTTTTCCTCTTCCGACATATTAGATTCTGGCTTTCATTCAGCAGATGCTGACTGAACAATCGATAATTCATGAAATTTCCATGTTGAAGATACTGCGAAAAACGGCGCTCTTCATGGCAGAGAATAACCCGAAATAAGACCACGAAGCCAGGCAACTCATGAATATTTGAGTCATTTAAAATATTGATACTTATGAATTATTCCGTCGACAGTGAAACTATTGCCAAGCAGCGCAATTTAGCACCAGTTTGGATGAGCATGATATAACAATACACTTAGAGTATCTGCAGTTTCGTTAGGTGTAAACCCAATTGATTTCCGACAAGCCACATATTGTTTTTAATAACAAGGATATAAGTTCACTTTTATTACTGCATCTTTTCCTGTACTTTAAAAAAAATATTAAGATTTGGAACCTGCCTTCTACAGTTACCGACCACCGTTACCACCGATGAGGGAACAGACAGTTTACATCCACGCCTAACTCCGGGATTCGATCCCAAACCCTTCGGTATTGCTGTTGGCTTCCCTAACCACTGTACCGTCTGTGTTGCCTAAAAGAAACTCTCACTCCAGTGATTCGTTCGATTGCGTGAAATGGGAGCAGAGTTATGAAATTTTTGTTCATAAATAAGCATAATACACGAGATATAAACTTTATACAATTTTCGGAATGCTTTCTACATATGGCATGCCGAATAATAGTTTTACTCCGTAAAATAGTTTGGGATTCTGACTCACTCGCAATAAACACATACACTGACTCACTAATGTAAGCCAGTTGACACTGCGAATTTAAAGCTATGGTTTGCGCCAAATTTTGTTCACACATTTTTAAAGTTCAGTTAGTAATAAAATACGTGGAACATATTTGCAATGGCGATTAAAAAAATGTTCATTGGCGATTTATATTGCATCGGTTAAAATTCTTCAAAAAATTTATGCTTAAAACTTTAATACTGAGCTGTTAACATAGAAGTAATTTACATACTTTTGTTAGTTTCGTCAGACAAAGGTGGGCATTCGAACCTTATAGGACATCCTTGTTCTCCAAGTATAGGTTCGCAACGTTTTTGTTTGTAGTGCTCATAGTAACGCCATTCGCAGCTTCCTGCAAATACACCTATAAAAAGAAAAAAAGTTTGTATTTCTTTATGTGAAATACCTTTTGATATGAAATTAATGTTTTTGAAATCTCATTATAAATGGTTTTGAACTCACTTGTACGATAAAATACAGGAGTCTCCATTTAAAGCGATCCATTAATCCACCAATTAATGCGCGCAAAGTGAAATCGCGTTAAGCTAATACATTAAATCCTAAGAATATTTATGAATCAACTATAAGTGCAAATATGAGAAAATTGTTTGCTATAACAGAGGAGAAAATTAAATTTAAAATTAAATCCTTAAACTTCTATTTAATGTTTGAATAAGTTTTGTGAATTTTAATCTATTGTTTGAGAAATATATTTTTATACCAAAATATAAACTAATATAAATAAAGGTACTGACATGATGTTTGTAAAGTAAAAATATTGATGTTTTCAGTATAATTCAACTGCTCTTATCCTGTTTATACAATCTACGATAACTGGTGGTTGTTTTATCAAGGTTTTGGCGGACTTCGGAATTTCGTTTAATATTACGTTTAATGTTGTAGGATTTTATGTTTAAAAGGTTATCTTATTTCCTGGCTGTTGTCAACCAGCTTTCTCTATTTCTCGGGATTAAATCGGGAATGACTTTAAGCAAGAGATGAAGGATTTACTTTTCCGACATAAGGCCAATTTTATGCTATACATCTCCGGAATTTCAGTTTCAATTGCGGCCTTTCACAAACTTCAGGAAGACTAGAAAATAGAAGAACTAAATGCTCGTTAACTGATCAGAAACAAACTGATCCATGATAACTTGGAAATTGACTTTAAACTGTATCAAATTTTTAAACTTAATGAGTATTTTTTCAGCACTGGACTGATGCTGCAAATGTTTTAGAATTTTTAATTACTAAATCATTCCATAAGATAATTTGGTTAGGCTTTTGCTACCGATATGTTTGAAAGCCATAATTTCGAAATCCTAGCTTGGACTGCCGACTTTTACTGTATTTAGTACTTTCTTAGTATTTCTTGCATGTAGCATTAGCTTGTACATTTCATTTATTGTTGGTTTTCCGAATTCAAAACTGCAAATAACTGAATAGCTTACTTACTTTGCTTGGATTAATTGTATAGTTTATTATCATATTGCATCTTTAATTTTTTATTTTAGTTCAGGCGTGGGGTGACTTGTCTTTCCATCTGATTGGCATTCTTGCAGAACAAGAGACAATAGTTTCTTCTCCCTTAACCTGCTTTCCTGGTTCGTTCTCGAAAATTCCACCTTCTAGTTTGTCAAAATCATGGCTTTCAGAGGTTTAATTTTCTAATTTAGCTTATTAAAGCCCCTTCTTGATCCCTACAAGTAACTAACATACGAACATTTTCTTCAACACATAAAACGTATTGAAGAACATGTTTGTGGCAGCTGTCGCCGATCATCTCGCTATTATTTCGCACAGCACCCAAATTACTTGAATTAGCGCTCAGCCTTGCTAGCCGTAATTGCTTGTGTAAGTTGAGGAGTCAAAATTGGTAGGCATGCTTTGTCTTGTGAATCTTTTAACATGTTAAATTTTACGTTAAGCTCCGTTTTGACTTTCCGCAAGCTGCATAAGTTTAATTCCTCTTATTTAATTGTTACTGTTTTTACTTTTTAGGTGAAGATGTTGCGATAAGTCACATTGTCTTCACGAAGTCAGACTTTAAAAGTGTAGTCAGTTCCGCTCAAAGTGAGATAGGGACTGAAGCGGAAAAATTAAAATCTACTATTAATTTATCTGAAGTCAAACAAAATGTAATCTTTTATTTATCTTAACACGGACCTCATTTTTTTAGAACAGTTATTACAAAAAAATTTTTGAACTGTTTATTCGGGTTCCAAGCTAGCAAGATGATTGTATGGGATCTTCGTTAAGTTTTCTTACTTTCGAGGAGAATATAGAAGCCTATTTCTCTGATCTTTCGTGAAATTATCCCTGCTCAGGCAAATAGTCTGAACTTGTTTTATCATAATCTAAATATTACTAAAATAACTACAAATAAAGTAATGAAATAAATTGAACCATGATTTAAAATAACTATTGATATTTTAACAATTTATTAAAAAATAGCATATCATGAATTTTGGCGCCTATAGCTTTTTTACAAAGAAATAGTTATATTTTTAACGTTAGGAATATATTTAGTGAAACCGTTAGAAAATTTTTAGACCGTTGTATTCTGCTACTAATGGACATTTATTCTCATTGGTAAACGCTAACACGTGAAAAGCGAGATATTTGACTTCCATGTGCCTCGCGCGTAGTCAGTTCTCGGAGTTTCTAATTTTTAAAGAATAGTTGGTCTGTTAATATTTAGAATTTAATCAGTTTGTGATTATTTAACAAACTCAAATGATTTAAAAACAATAAACGCGTTTCTTAACAGTGTCAATCCATTTTGTTGTTTAGCAATAAATCTGATGTGAATTAAACTATGTCAAAGTACTGTATTGTAATTAATAAAGATGTTTATCACTCCATATATTATGTACTTAGTACCGAATCTGGTACTTACGTACTTTTCTGTCGACCATGAAATTATGGCCAAGCAGTGCGAATTATAGATAAGCGTGACACAACAACACATTCATTGCATCTGCGTTTCTGTTTCGTGTAACGCCGATTGTTCTCGATAAATCAGGTTTTCGTTTTTGTGCGCAAGGATATAAATGAAAACTACCCGCTCTAAAACTGTACTCATAGTGTTCTAAAGAGAATTTCGGATAAAATCGGAGAGCCTAACAAAATAGTTGAAATCGATGAAAGCTTTTTTCAGAACTGAAAAAAAGCGAATGGAATACTGGTTATTAATTATGTGGAGGCATCAGTTTGTTTAGAATTTTTCAGAGCAATTGGCTCTACTTTAGCGGGATCTCCGCCATTTTTCATGGTTCGCTGGTAGCCATTTTTCATGGTCAGCGGGATAATACTCACGGGAAGTACTCAGAATCCTTTGGGTTTTGTAGAAAGAAAATGCGTAGCTAATTATTTTTTATTTATATTTTAGCAATTGTGCTGGATTTGAAAAAATTTTTAATTATTATTATATTAAATTAAATATTACTAAATATATAATATATAATTAAATATATATTATTTATATATTAAATAAAGACTGGCAGTATAATATCTTACTTATTATAAAAATTATGTTAAGGGATGAATTACGCGCTTGAAGTGAAAACAGTAATTCAGCCAGGATCTCATTAGCTAATTATTGGGCATATCGAATTAGCGTTAAGTTACATTTCCTGTACTTTGACAAACAGAAGCCTTTTATTTCAGGCTATGCCTAAATTAAGCCTAGAATATTCCCATAATTTACATACTAAAATAAGCAACATAATGTCTTCTTTAAAGTGAGGTAAATGCAGGCGCTACTTTTCTGACTTTAGAAGAGTGTAATATTTCGATTTGTTTTATATCGAATTACTTTTCCAAGACGTTAGGTCCTAGCGGCATGGCAATCTGTCAGCTCTCGGAGGCTGTGCTGTTTTGTACAGCGTAACATTTATCATTACAATTAAACTGTGCATCGAGTAATTAACTGAAGATTTAAAAGTGATGCAGAGTTTCTTAATTTACACATCTACTTATTTTTGTTTTCTGCTCATCTGGAAAAGAGCAGAACTAGAAATGCATAAAAGTAAAAAACCACTTGCGAATAGTCGGGACAATAATCACATGTCGATGTGCATCTTATAAAATACATACTGACTGGAAAGGTTTTTCATTTTTTGCTTGTTGAAAATCTTTATTGGTTATTATAACATCACATCACACATACTCGTTCTTAAGATTAGAAGTAAAAAACAACAATAAGAGGCCATAATGTAAAGTAAGAATGCTCTTGATGAAGTCGTCAAAGCCATTAACTTCATAAAATCTCCGCTACTAAATAATCGCTTGTTCTCCAAGCCAGGAGAAATGGGAAGTGCATATATACGTCTTCTTTATTCTGAAATCGGATGGTTATCTCCAGGAAAGATACTAAGCCCGTATTTTTGAACTGAGGGACGAAGTGCGCGATTTTTTTTAGAACATTATTTTGAATTGAGAGGTTGATTACTTGATAGAAATTGGCTACTAAAATACTTGTAAAGCCTATTTAAGCTGTACTTTTACAAATAAACATCTCATGAAAATTTAAAGAGTTAAGTTCAGGGCAAACATGTACATGTGGTTACTGCTCACGAAAAAGTCTTGCTTTAAAAAGAAAATGAATTTTGGACACTTAAGTACGCACTCCAACGACTCCGATTGCTTTTCAATAATAAAAGGCTTTTAAAAAGAGGAAGAAATTGAAAAAAGGGAGACTTTTATTGATTATTTATTTAATTTATTTATCAGTATTTTCCAAATGAACAGCAAATTAAATATCAAAATGAATTATGAATTTGAAACCCATTTATTGTCAATGCACGACATTCAACCATATCAGCTGAAGAATACGAAACGTATTTAAATGTCGTCTGATTCATTGTTACAAGAAAAATTTAAATTAATGCTGGTAGAGAAATTCTAGTGCAGTTTAAAAGATTAACATCTTAATTTGTCAAAAAGGTCTTTTACCACTTTGTTGGAAGTTTTGCTCTTTGCAGCTACAAAATGTGGTTCTCAGTGTCGCCAAAAAATAAATACTGTAATAGACTTGATGCTGAACATGTCATGGTAATTCAACATTCATTAAGCCTAATGTATTAAGTATAACTGCTATAATAAACGTAATACCACTTATCTCATAAATTTAAATTTAAAAGTCGTGTTTGAATACGATATTTTAAAAACATTTTGGTTAATTCTTGAAACTATTTTTTGAAGCAAACAAGTTTCACTTGAAATAATTGTCGTTTTTGTTGCAAATAATCCGTTTACAGAATATTACATTAAAACCGTACTAATGAAGCAAATCAAGGGTTCCGCGATAAAAGTGGACCTTTGAAAGGATTCCACTTATCAAAAGGATCAAGAAATTCTCACAGAGAATTTGGGGAGGGGGAACGAAAGACAAGATGTTAAAAATCGAGTTTTTGATCGCCAATGGCTATTCTTTTACGAATTTGATTGTCAATGGTAAATTTTCTGATAAAATTTTTAAATTTCGTGAAATCTCTAAAACAAGGCTGTTCTTACCAAATATAGAAGATTTCTTTTATATTTCAAATTTCCTATTCATATTGATTCAGGAATTAATTTTCTTATAACATTATGGACTTCTAAATGAGCAAAAGTATTTTCAGTTTTTTGTTTATAGCTGTATTTCCAATCTGCTGTGTTATTACTTGGTAGATCCACCAGCGGCTTAGCGGCAAAGTCATTGAACACTGGCAATTCGACCCGAGTTTGATTTCAGGTGAATGCAATGGCTGTATGGGCATGTATACATGTTTTTTCTGAAGTGTGAACTGAACACGAGGCAGTTTTTCTTAGAAGCCCTCTAAGAAAGTCTGCCTTCCTTTGAACAGATAGTTTCCGCCTGCTTTGTCCTAAACGAACTAAATCAAACCATTATTTGGTGGCATTATTGTATATAATGGGGTACGGATATTGTTTCAAGATTATATACAATAGACATTTGACGTTAACAGAAGGTAGATCCAAGAAGGTATTAAACTTAAAACTCCGATTTGAGACTTTGAAAAACTAAGAAATTTCAAGGGAAATTATGATTGACCAAATAAAAAAAAATAAATAAATAAACAAAATCTGAAATGTTTCAGATTTTAAATTACGTCCAAAGGGGCGTTTTTTAACATTTTGTGTGTTACCTTTCTTTATTAAATATCATGTTCCTCGCACTTAAACCATAAGATCCAGTGCAACAGCAATATCGCAAAATAGTTTTAAAACGAGCATATCTTTAGAATTTCCGATACAGAGACTCACGCGCTGGAGATAAAAATGTTTTTTCTGCACAACGTTGCCATTGCTCGCTTTGAAATCCTTGAGTTTGTTAATCAAAAATTCGTCAAAGTTTTAAAAAATAGGAAATCGATCATAAAACAAATTTCAAATTTCAAATTTGGTCTTCCACATGCTCATATTCGTTGGAGGATTACGTTATTCAAAATTCGATGACTCTATGTACCGTTATTTTATGACAATGTGAGAAATATACATACATTTACGCAGATTTTCATTATTTAATTTCTTTAAATATAATGCAGGACTCTAACATTTTATGGCAACAGTTTGAAAAGTGAACCGACATTTATCCGTCCGACGCAAAATGCCAAAACGAAAGTAATAGTCCTTCGGGACTCAAGTCCCTTTGGACTAATAAAACTCTTCAGCTGTTGAGGCAAGGATTTCATTTATTGAGATTATGGGGAAGCACACTAGGGCTATGTGCCTAAGGGGAGGTATGCCTTCGTGAAGGGCTTTTTAAGAGAACCTTGCCCTTATAACGTTACACACATGGAAAACCACGAAAGCCCGTTTGCGAGTTCGCACCTTGGACAGCACGACTAATATTCAGCAACATTACCGCTCGGGGGCCCTCAGAAGGGGCTGGCTTTGAAAATAAATCAGGTGACACATTGGAAAGTAAATTCACAGTTGTTCAATAATGAATCCAAGGGATGGGAGACGAAGCTTCAATCATATTACGGGATTATAAGAAATGATTAAAATTAAGCAGATGGGAGGGAAAAAAACACGGGAGGAAAAAAAAACACAACATTTTTATTTTACAAGACTCCGTTGCCAGTCCGTTTACCGTGATTTGAACCTACGTCAAACTGCGTCCGTTTACCGTGATTTGAAACTACATCAAACTACGTTCTGCGGTTTTACTTCTCGGCCGCCGGAGGCACTGCAGTTTACAAACTTTTACAATTCAATTCAATTCGCCAATTTCAGCTAGTGTCAAACAGATTATTATTTGGATAATTACTTCTTCTGATTCAAGTTACAACCAGCTTATTTATAATAATCCAAAGCGAATTGTATCTTGCTAAATTATTAAAATAGTAGACACCATTCTACAGTGAAAATATTTTGAAAGTTTCTTGTATTCTAAACTAGTTTTTCAAGGATTTAATTTCATTCAATTCTAGTTAACTTTTCATTTTAAGTTACCATATATTGACAACCAAAATAATATTTCTTTGGATTTTTATGTCTCCGTTTATTAGTTTACGTTTTCGTTGCTTGGCAAATCTTCTGAATTTTCAAACATGAATTTTAAAAATTTGGAACACGACTGTATTGCCGAATTTCGTTATCTTCTATTAACTACATATCTATAGACTGTTACCTAATTTTTTACTATTAAGTGTTTTTACAAGAGTAGATTCATATACAATTGTTTCCGAAAGAACTGAGAATTTAGGGTTGCAAGACCTTTTTCGCAAGCTGTATTTTACAATACTTTTGATATAGTAATTTGCGTAAATAAACTTAATATGAAATAATTTACATAAACTTTTAAATAACATAACTTGTTACAACTTATAACGGATAACTGTTAATTTATAAAAATATCTTTACCATTAATATTAATAAAAGAAGTTTCAAAGCATAATACATCTCAACTACATACTCATTTTTACCCCGCAAAACGAAGAGTTTGCTATAATATTATATATTTTGCTGTACTTTGAATATCTGTTGCTATTTTGACTAAGCGTTTAGTTAATTTTTTTAAACTGTGAATAAGAATTAAAATTTAATGCGCTTTTTGTACATGCAAAAATTTTCAAACATTTTTAAAAAGTATTTACGTGCATATTTTAAGTATCCAGAAAACGTTTGGTTGAAACCCATATTAAGTCTTAAGATTACCGCAAAAGCTTGAAATGTTGCAAGTAAATGTTTCTGAAAATGAACTTTATCTCCGCTTATTGTTACTCATGCAACTCATTGCTATCTATCTACAGCTGTGAATTTCAGCTTCAGATGCTGTTGACTTTTTTTTAGCAATTGTTGTTTACAACAGTTGAAAGTGAAGATTTCATTTTGAAATTGTAACTGCAAGAATTATTTCTTATTTGTTATTTTATGTTTAATATGTAACGGAAAAATTTCATGGCGTATTTAAAATCATCACAATCTGAGAAATATTCTTTAAAATTATAAAGAATGCTTACATGAAATCCGGAGAAAAGCGAATATCCAAATGCAGGAGTGTCTGTCCATAGCTGTGACAAGAAGAGCGCTTCGTTGCAATGCCTTCTTAGTATTTAGTTTATGGTATGCCGTCACGGAGTACAACTTTCTACCTGGAACGCATAGTATACAATAGCATTTTAGATTTATGAAAGTGCGTAAATTCGCAGTAATATGAAAACAAATGTTTCTAAGTTTAAATAAAGTGAATGAGTGACGTCACAATTTGAGACTTTTTTTTATTTTTGCTTTAAATAACAATTAATTATGTATGCAGACAGATACACCAGGAAACGGCTTCTTGCTACAAGTGAACCTGAATCATAATTTTCAAGAAGTTTTTATCGCTTTCCGCTGTTATCTTTTCCACTTCCGAAACAGGAATAGGTGCAGAGTTTTGCCAGTAAAAAATTAACTTACATATGTAAAAATGTAATTGTTTTTTTATGATACAAAGGAAAGAACCAATTTCTAGAGAAAGATCAAGATTAGAGCTAAGCGGAAAACTATAATCTCACTTTTTGATAGCCAGAATTAAATTTTGACTTTTGAAACAAATTTTAGAGACTGGCTTAAAATGTAAAACAGTTGGAGGGGGCTTAAGTAAGAGCACTTGGAAGCTAATATAAAAACGTACATAAAAGGCATATTTGATTAAATCAAAGTAATAAATAACAATGTACAGTTATAAATCAGGTGCTATGGAAATAAGTGAAAGAATACTTAAATAAAGTTGAATTATGCATGCAAATAAACTAACAAAAATCGCATTGAGAGCATTATAATATAAAGGAGACGGGAAATTAACAGCATAGTACACTCAGTTATAAAAAATATATCTAGTGAAATTTCCGAAAGAATGCGCAAAAATACACTCCACACTGAAGGACACTTACCTTCGGGTGATGAACACCTACCTCAAGGTCAACTTGCTATTTATGACGTTGGAACATGGGAACCAACAGCTTATAATGGACTCTCATTGTAAAAAAGCACTATTAACTCCCAAAATAAGTTCTTTGGTGGGGGAAACAACGAAAGAACTCCCTACGGCAACAGTTGTTTAATGGCGGCTGTAACCAGTGCGCCCGGAAAACAAATAAATAAAATAAGGACTTACAGTTTAATAAAACGAGAATAATATTCCTACCTCAGACTTGAAGATATCAAACTTGGAAACCGACTTTATCCACAGAAATCGATTTTTCCAGATTTGGGACTCAGAAACATCAAAATATCAACACACAGCATTCCACGACCTGGTACCACCACAATAATTCGAGAAGTTGTTAAATCCTCAAAGAAATGTTTTATATCGGCATGTTAAGCAGACTTGAGCGCACAAAATAGATATAATTTAAACAAAGAATCACAAATTTATATTAAAATACGTGCTTTGGAAGTGGAGGTCTATGAGACACCCTGCAAGTAGCACGACGGCTTCCGGTTTTGGCTGCGGGTCAAAATCTACCAAAATTTCTGTATTAGCAAGATGTTTCGGATCAGTGTTATCTTCATTTTAAAACAGTTTTTTCTAATAAGATAAATTTTACTGAGAAAATAATCACAATGCGCTTCAAAGTTTAAAAATTGAAATTATAATTTTAATTATTCTAAAAACAAAATGAACTTTAAATTTTCTCTTCGATATCAATGGCTGCTCTGATGCTAAGCTTGTGACGTCAGTTTAGTACGCGGCCTATAGTTAGTTGTCTTCAGACGAAAACAAGTACTTGAATTTCCGGTAGTTAAGCTGCTTCTATTCTTACTAAAAATAAATTTCGTGTGTGAAAACATTTACTCGCATTTATAAGTTGAACCGAATGTGTAAAAAATGGTTATGCAATTTTTTTCAGAGATGAAAACTTCTTAGGAAGTAGTGCCCAACACGCTGATATCACGAAAAGAGTATAATCTTCTGATTTTTCTAAATCTTTCCCGAATGTCTTGAATTTATCTGTGAATAGCGCTGAAATTTTAAAATCAATTATTTCTAAATTAACACTTTTTATGTCAATTTTAAGGCATTGAAGATGCTGCAGATCTGAAGCATTTTCTTCTATTTCGTTGGGATTTATTAAAGTAAACACTTCGCAGTTCTTAAAAATTTGAAATTGACTTTCAAATATACTTTTAATTCACAAAATCCAACTTTCGAGCAAATTAAGATTACTCTCATCGATATTTTCTTTTTCACGTTGCCCTTTTAAGCAGAGAAATAAACGAAATTCTTTCTTTTTTATATCTGTTTCAAATAACGAAGAAAAACTCTTCGTACATTTTAAAAATTGTGTTATTTCTTTGGAGTCGTAGGTGTTAGAATCATTATAATGGTTCATTATGTCCGTTAAGAACAAAAATTATTCTTTATCATTGAGTCCGAGATTATATTCACAGATTTTGTAAAGAAATACATGTATCTAATTAAAACACTTTATAAATTTAGTAGGAACTTTACCTCAACTTAACCACCGTATTTCCAAATCGAACAACAAATTTCGGTTAGAGTAGATTGAAGGGTGCCCCTTGTATTATAGCGAAGTTGTTGTTTCATTTATCGCCAAGCTGTCGTTTCATTTATGGTAACCTGAGTAGTTAATTGTTATGGAAACCCTATTATGACATAATTTTTTTGGTTGGCTGCTCCTTTGACTTTTTAAGTGATCGATGTGTACATGGACAAAGTCAAAGGAGTGCGCAATGAAGTTTGACTTTGAAAAGTCAATGAAGTATGACTTTTTTTTAAAGTGAAAATGGGTCGATGTGTAGATGGATACCGAGTCCGAGTTTGTGCAACTCTTTGACTTGTTATTTTGTCTTTGTTTTTTGTAGCGCTACGCAAAGCCAAAATAACAGTCAAAGAATTGCACAAACTCGGTATCCATGTACCGCCAAAAATCGACAATTTTCGCCAAGGGACACCCGTAAATATATATTTTTACCCAGATCTCCATATTTCGGCTCAATTTCCGTCAAAAACGCTATGAAGCGCCTGTGTGCTAATACTTAGCGTCTTACTATTATGTTTACGGTCACAACAGCCTTTTCTATTACATCTTTAAGTTTGGCGTATTGGCGTAGATTTCGCAAAAGCATTTCCTTTATGAATAATACAATGGAACGGTAAAAGTGAAGCAGCTAAGTTCGTTTTCGGTTAGTTTCACCAATCCAGCATGCTCTCTTCTCATAGCTAGAGCATCATCAGTTGTTATGGAAAACATTTTTTTTTGGTAATTTGCAAAATTATTAAATAAGTGTTCGGAAAAATTTATGATGAGTTTTTCAAAAATTCGCCGTCTTCAAAAGGTTTTTCGTTCGCATCAATGCTAAGGGCTGCAACAAAGCTGGAAGATGATTAAGGCTTGTCACAAAATCCTTTAACAATTAATTTTGTTTTCGAAAATTTAACACACGTTTAACAATGTATTCAGATTTTTCTTCATATTAGACATTTCACTCATATTTGTGATAGTGTGATATAGTCTTGCTCACTATTGTAAGTTGACCCACCAAAGGCCCAGCAATAAAAGCCGCTGAATACTGGTAGTTCGGTCTGGGTTTCGAGCCCGGCGAACGGGCTAATTGCACGTGTTTTAAGGTTTTCCCATGCGTAACGTGGATGTGAGTCAGTTTTTCTTAAAAAGTCCTTCACGGGGCATTCCTCCCTTTCTGTTGCGTACTGCCTATTGGCGGAGCACTTAATAAAGGGGGAAAAAAAGGCATTATAAGTTCTGGCATAATTGCATCTGTAAATAAAGTACATGTCAATCTATCACCGTTTTCCATACGCCTTGAAAGTATGTCCCAATTTTTATTTTTGAATTATAAAAATGAATGTTCTTTACTGCAACTTTGTAATCAAACAAAAGTGTTATTATTTCAGTTTATATTTTTATGTATTCTTCAAGTTTTCGTTTCATATTTATGTTTTAAAATTTATTTTTATAGATTATACTTTACTTTCGGGACTCCAATGCGTCACTTGAAATTATGAAATAGGACATCGAGTGTTAAGTTTTCAATAGACTGCCGAGGCCTAGTTTATGGTATAATGTTTATGATTTTAATATATCTAGTTATGTTCAAGAATTATGTAAAGGAATAAACTACCTGTTGCGATGTAAATGTGAAGGAACTCAAAACACGTCCTCGTTTTAAACATGAAACTTATATTAAATAACTGCACATAAACAAGATAATAACATATAACACTTATAAGTACGAGAACAGAACAAAAAACAGTGAAGAATATACAGCATAGCAGCTGCCTTGCGAATGCGTTCGTCTGAGTCTGACTATTCAAACTGAATTAAATGTTAATTCAGAAGTCAAACAACAAAAATCAGCGTTAATTCACAAAATTTTCACAGTGAAAATTTTGTGAATTAACGCTGATTTTTGTTGTTTGACTTCTGAATTAGTATTTATTCGGCGTGTTATTGTGTCTTAATGAATTAAATGTTCTTTGGCATAGTTCCAAAAGCGAAAGAGTCAGGTTGAGTTGTTCTGTTCCGGTGCACCGGAACATACTCCCACCCTATCAGGCATTAGTCCTGATATATGGGCAAAGGTGCTAATTTATGAATGTTTCTTTTAAAAATAGAGCTTTTAGTTTTAACCGTGGCCACACGAACTAGTCCGTCAGCACCATGATGAAGTTCGACCACTTGCCCTAGTGACCAAGAACCTGGAATATGACCATCATCTAGTAACAGGACGATGTCTCCAGTTTTCATATTCGGCTGAGTGTCCTTCCATTTCTTTCTGGTTTGAAGAGAAGATAGATATGCTTTGGTCCATGATTTGCAGAAGTCCTTGCGCATCTTTTGAAGGAGATCCCACCTATTCCGTATATTAGCAGGACTAGTAAGAGGTAGTTCAGAAGGGGATAGGATCACGTCTCCTGTAAGAAAATGTGAAGGAATGAGAATATTAATGCAATCAATGTCAGTATTGTTTACACTACATAACGGACGAGAATTTAAAATGGCTTCTATCTGAGCCAATAGAGTTGTCAATTCTTCGAAAGTAAGTAGCGTTTCACCTATTACTCTTTTACAGTGATATTTGGTTGATTTAATTGCGGCCTCCCAAATTCCTCCAAAATGAGGAGATGCTGGAGGTATAAAGTGCCATTCTATTGATGCTTGAGTTAAATGATGAGCAACGGCTTCGTTCTTAGGAAGTGAGGCCCACAATCGTTGTATTTCGCTGAGTTTTCGATTAGCCCCAACGAAGTTTGTTGCATTGTCGCTGTAAATGTGACTTGGAGCTCCTCGTCTAGCACTGAAGCGACGCAAAGCAGCTAAAAATGCATCAGCGGTTAAATCGCTCACTGCCTCGATGTGTAGTGCCTTAGTAGCGAGACAAATAAATAGAGCAATGTAACCCTTGGTTGATTTTGCTCCACGACCCTTGTTGAATTTGATTGAAATAGGACCGGCATAGTCCACTCCGCAGTTGAAGAAAGGCCTCTCGAGTGTTACACGATGCTTAGGTAGATTACCCATAAGCTGAGATGCGGTTGATGCTTTAAATTTGAAGCATTTGATGCATTTGTGAACACATTTATTAATGAGCTTTTTTCCTCCTATTATCCAATATGATTGTTTGATAATGTGGGACAGTAATGAAGCACCAGCATGTAAATAAGTCACATGCTTTTCTTTTACGATGAGCTCACTTATCTTGTGTTTAGCAGGTAGAATCACTGGGTGCTTTTGATTAAAAGACAATTCTGAATTTTGTAAACGCCCTCCCACCCGTAAAAGACTGTTTTCATCTATAAACGGATGGAGGGAGTGTAGCTGACTTTTCTTAAGCAACGATCTTTGATTTTTAATGCATTTTAGGTCTTCATTAAAATAATCTTTCTGAACCCATCGAATTATGATTATTTCTGCATTTTTAGTTTCCGTGTAAGTGAGTGGAGAAAAGGAATCAGTTATAAGTGTTTGACATTTGTTATTGGTTTTGCACTTATTGATGAATCTTAAACAATATGCTAAAATGCGTATAATCTTAGAAAATGATGAATATTTTCCAAATAAATCACTATATAATTCATTTGATGTAGCACTATGAAATGAAAATATAGGATCAGATCTTTGTTCAGCTTTAATTAGATCCTCGATTTCTTTGGAAGCGGATTCCTCTTTCGGCCAGTGAGACGAATCCAAAAAAAGCCAACTTGGGCCATTCCACCACAAGTTGCAATTAGGAAGACATTTGGGATCAATACCACGCGAAGCGATATCTGCTGGGTTCTCTTTGGAAGGGACATGCCTCCAGTATTTTGTTGGAAGTACTTCGATTATTTGAGACGTCCGGTTTGCAACAAAAGTCTTCCATTTACGGGGATGTGCCGAGAGCCAGGATAGTACGACTTTGGAGTCAGTCCAAGCGTAAACATCAAACTTATATTTTTTGAGAGTGTTCATGACTGCACGATATAACTTTGAAAGCAAATGAGCACTGCACAGTTCCAATTTAGGAATAGATACTTGTTTAATAGGTGCGACTTTAGTTTTAGAAACTAAGAGAGAAAGCTTTATTTCATTTCCGTGTATTTGCTTGCAATATATTGCAGCAGCGTAAGCAAGTGTTGAAGCGTCGCAAAAGCCGTGCAATTCAAATGTGTCAGAGGAAATAAGCGTGACACCTCTAGGAACGGTAAAATGTTCAACTGCATTGAAAGATTTCTGAAATTTAAACAAATCTTCAGCAAGACTTTGTGGAATAGGAGAATCCCAGTCCCCTTTTGTAAGCCAGAGCTTCTGATAAAAAATTTTCATTACAACAGTACATGGTGAAATTAATCCTAATGGATCGAAAATGCGTGCCGATTGGGACAAAATGTGTCTTTTTGTCAACGGTGAGGTGAGTGCAAGTGCGGGTTTGAACATGAATATGTCTGTTGAAGAATTCCAAAATAATCCTAAGACTTTCGTGCTTTCCTTATCATTATGAATTATTTCTAAATTAGCGTCCGTTGAACAATGTTCTTGAAATTCTGCAAGAAATGTATTTGAATTAGAATTCCACTTTCGTAGGTGGAAACCGTGTGTTTGTAAAATATTGGTAATTTCCTTACAAAGTGATATTGCATCACTATCGGTACTAGAACCCGATAGCAAATCATCCATGTATACATCGTGTAGTAAAGTATGAGACACAGCACTATTTTGTGAATAATCTAATGCAATTTGCTTAATGCACCTAGTGGCTAGGAAAGAAGCTGGAGCTAAACCATATGTTACGGTGTTTAACTTGTATGTGCGTATTTCTTCGTTAGGATTAAACCTCCAAAGAATTTGTCGGTAGTTCCGATCCTCATCGGACACTAAAACTTGCCGGTACATTTTCTCTATGTCTGCTGAAAAGATTATTTCCGGAAATCGAAAATTAAGTAAAATTTCGAAAATGTCTCGTTGCAATTTAGGACCAACACCCAAGATAGAATTCAATGATTTACCGTTGGAAGTTTTACATGAAGCGTCGAAAACGACTCTTAATTTAGTAGTTGTACTAGACGGCTTGATCACTGCATGATGGGGAAGGAAATATTGCTCATTCTGAAATCTATTTAAACAGTTTTGTGTGACCAATTCCATATGACCTAAATTTTCATATTCATGCATAAAATGCTTGTATTGGTTTTCAAATCCCGAATTTTCCTTAAATTTACGTTCCATAGTATATAATCGAGAAAGTGCAGCTGGTTTTGAATTACCTAATTCAGATTTAGATTTTAAAAATGGCAACTTCACCACAAAACGACCATCTGAATTAATTGAGTAATTTTCCCGAAAATGTGTTTCAACAAATTGTTCTTCAGGTGAGAATACAGTGTCAGTTGAATTTGGCACTTCTTCTAACTCCCAAAACCTTTTCAATTCGCTGTCAATATTTATTTCATAAATATGCATGTTTGAAAGTGAATTTGATTTCGTTTGAGATTCCGGTAGTTTTCCGGATATGAGGAAACCAAAAATTGAGTTTTGAGCAATTAAATCACTTTGAGAACAAGTTATTTGTCCAGGAAGTAAAATAGAAAACAAGTAGTCAGATCCTAGAATAATATCTATCTTATCCGGAATGTGAAAGTATGGATCAGCTAACTTTACATTTTTCAAATGCGAAAAGTCTTTCTCATTTATTTTTTGGCTTGGAAGCGCAGCAGTTAGTTTATCTAATACAAATGCCTTAATTGGCATTCTCACTGATGCATCATGGATTGACATCAACTCGATTTCAACGCAACCTTTTGTAACTGCGACTTCTGACTCAGCTAAACCCTTGACAAGAAAACGCGCATTTTTCCTTTTAAATCCCAATAAATTAATACAAGATTCAGATAATAATGTTGATTCGGAACCACTATCACAAAGCATTCTAATATTACGTTTTTGACACATCGAATCAATTACATTTACATATGCAGTTGGCAATAAACCAAAAGTTGTTTGAACGCTATTATTTTGAATTACAGTTCCGTTTTTATTTTCATTCGTAGACGCAATGTTTGGTATTTCATTCGCGGTTGGATTCTTTCTTTGCTGTTCTGACTGAAAACTGGTCTCAGAAAGAGACGCAGATGTGGAATAACTTTTTAACTGTTTTTACACATAGTACTATGATGCAATAACTGGCAATAATGACAACGATGTTGAGACATACATTCAGATTTTTTGTGCTGACTAGAAAAACAATTTAAACAAAGATTATTTTTCCTGACAAATTCGTTTCTTTCTTTGACAGTTAGTGCTTTAAATTTGGGGCATTTGAAAAGAAAATGATCTGATTTACACATAATACATTTGATAGTTTTGTTAACAGAAAATCTTTTAACACTAGGTTGAGTTTTTTCCCTTTCTTTTTCGTGGAAAATTTCTAAAGAGGAACATCTATCATTTATAAATTGAATAAACATTTCAAAAGTAGGAAATTCCATTTTTGCTGAAAACTCAGACCATTGTTTACATGTTTCGTTGTCAACCTTCTGTAATAAAATATAAATTAGCCAAACATCCCTTTCACTAGCTTTTGGATCAATAGATTTTAAACCTCTGATAATCTCATCAGAAGTATCGGCAATTTTTCGTAAATTAATTGCGTTTGCATTAATCACACAAGATTGTTCCATAAAAGTTTTTATTAGTGATGTGACAATTTGTTTTTTCTTATCATACCTAGATAATAATTTTCCCCAGGCTTCCATATAACTATTTTCTGAAATGGGAATATGTTTAATAATAGAAGCCGGTTCATCAGTTAATAAACCCTTTAGATATTGAAATTTTTGAATATTGCTTAAATTTTCATTGTTATGCACTAATGATACATATAAGTCCTTGAAAGACATCCAATTTCTGTAATTACCGTTAAAAGACTGCATATTTATTCTCGGTAATTTAAAATTGTTAGCAGTATTTGTAGTACTATAACCTGGCATTTGACATTCATTAACATTAGTAACTTGCATATTAACAGTAACATTTAATTTCTCAAGTTCTTGTTGTAGTTTGGCTTTGGTTTTATAGTATTTTTTCTCAAATTCTTCCATTTCAGAACTTTCCGGCGGAAGTTCTGAGTCTGCCTTGTCAAAATCAGAATAAACGCTTTCAATTTTTTGAAGTTTATTCATTAAATCGTATTTTTCGAATAACTGCTTATCATCATTAATGAAATTTGAAATTCTGGTAATAGCAGCTTTCGCTCTACCTTTTGCAATCTTAATCTTGTCTTCCATTACGACGTAATGGTGCAATGAGGAAAACCAAAGTCAAACTTGTAAAAAAAGAAAAAAAGATACTTATCTTGCTTGGTCTTTAAATGAAGTTCGAAGCTAAAAGTATCCAGTAGTATCCATTACTGTAGCGAATGCAGCGTTGCAGTGCTGACGAAACCGAAATCAAAAGTCTTTTAATCTCGCCGGTGCCTCCAAAATATTTTATGTTGCGATGTAAATGTGAAGGAACTCAAAACACGTCCTCGTTTTAAACATGAAACTTATATTAAATAACTGCACATAAACAAGATAATAACATATAACACTTATAAGTACGAGAACAGAACAAAAAACAGTGAAGAATATACAGCATAGCAGCTGCCTTGCGAATGCGTTCGTCTGAGTCTGACTATTCAAACTGAATTAAATGTTCTTTGGCATAGTTCCAAAAGCGAAAGAGTCAGGTTGAGTTGTTCTGTTCCGGTGCACCGGAAAACTACCCCTGGTGGATACTAAGTTTTCACTGACTGATGCCGGAGTATTTAAAATTTAAGCTTTTAAACTGGTGATTAACATCAAAATCAGTTAAAAGGGTACTTACATATTAGCGCAACCACCTTAATAGAAGTCGCCAAATTTTCAGAATGTGCCACACTCTGGAAATCATGCGCATGGCCATTCTTCTGGCAGTCATGTTCATAACAATCTTTTAGTCAGGCAATGCCGTCATTTTAGTATGCTCTCACGTAATCCTTATTTGATAACTCAAATTTGTATTTTAATTTGATAAAGTGCACATGAAAATTTTCTTTTCATATATTGATAATATTTACCGACTTACGATAAATATATATAGTTTGGAAATCCTTCTTGAAAAAAAAAAAAAAAAAAAAAAAAAAAAAGGGGGGGGGATTTCATTTGAAAAGAAATTTTTACTGTGTAGTGAAATAACAGTTTAAGCGAAGGTTTTATTTAACCCTTAACGTTCGTAAAGCTGCCTATTTTGGGGACACGTATTAATGCTATAGAAAACGGAAGGCTCCGTTATGGAGAGAATTTTACTATGTCTTATATCTCTTACATCTTTAAATAAATGAATCATTTTTATAGCGTAAAATTGGCAAATACATAAGTTTATGCTGCCGACGATAAAATACCAGTGATTGTTTCAAACAGTCGCCAATAAGAGTTTACAAAAAGCTAGCTTTTATCTTGAACATATAGATGATAGATTTTCCAAATATTTTGTGCCATATCACCATATTAGATTTATGAATCTGTAGTAAAATGTAAGGAGTAAATTCGTTTTATAACTTATAATTCTAATAAACAAAACAAGAGGGGGAATTAGAATTTATGTATTAGCAGATACGTCTGTAGAGTCATTAGGTTAATTGGAAGCAGAAAAGACGAAAAATATGCAACCGCCTTCGCCGGGAATCGAACCACGGACCTCTGAAATACCGGCTCAGTGTGCAGAACCACTACACCACGAAGGCACGCTAGGGAAGTGGGAGAAATACCTTATACGTGTATTGTATGCATGTATTGAATTCACCCTTATTAAGCTTGTCGACATAAAAATTGAGTAATCCAGATTTATCTAGTAATGCTAGAGTACTTTAATAATATAAAAAAAGTTGTTGCATAAAATTCCTGCTGCAAGTATTTCACAAGTATACCAGCAGATACTGCACAGGTACCTAAAAAGGAAACAGATAATGTTGTGTGTACAAATAAATGAAAAAAAAAAAAAAAAAAAAAAAAACCTCAAGTAAAGAAACAATTTTTTCACGTAAAAACATCATTTTGCTATCTTCCTAAAAAGATAAGCGAATTGTAACATTACTGAGTACTAAAAACAAAGTAGAGATACAAAATGTCAGCAGAAAAATTCGCGGTGGGGATTTTCAGACATATTGATAAATGTAGCGTGATTTTAAGAATTACATATATGAGTTACGTCAATCGAGCAGATCATTATGCTGCTTCTTATTGGTTTTTGCGCAAAATGGTGGTTTGGTTTGGTTTGGTTTATTAAATTACGGCAAAGCACTCGAGGGCTATCTGCCTTAAGGGAGGGATGCCTTTGTGGAGGACTTTTTAAGGGAAACTGGCTCGTGTACACGTTACACATGTGAAAATCCACGAAAACACCCATGCAGCCCGCCCGTTCGCGGGATTCGAACCTCGGACCGAACAACCAGTGTTCAGCGACGTTACCGCTCGGCCGCTGGTGGGCCGCGCAAAAATGGTGGAAAGAATTTTTTTTTTTTTTTTTTTTAATGCTGGCTGGATGTTTATACAGTTAATGTTTATAGTCTGTCCAAAGAAATATGTGAAGAAAAACATGACACGCTATAAAGTTATTTCAGATTTGTAAAGCGGTTTGTCATCCGCCTAAGAAGAGCTTTAAAGTGAAGGAAAGTTAAAAAAAGTGACTTGATGGAGCACCAAACATTTTATGTCCTGAAAATAAAGAAAATGGTCAGGCATGTTCAAATAGAAGAAACTCTGAAAGATGGGGGGGGGGAACATATTGTGCAATTTGTATTGGTAACCCTTCTCTACACTTAGAGGACTGTTTTTAAAAGTTTCATAGTCTGAAAGATTATAAAAATTAATTCAATAATAATGAATTATAACTTTATAAAAATTAGTTCAATAATAATGAATTATAACTTTAATTTTAATCTATCCTTTTTTAACTTTCATTCCTTTAATCCAGGTTTGTGTGCGCATTGTGTTTATTATTATGAACATAATGTAATAATTTAAGCACATTCCGTTTGTCTGCTGGTATATATTGTTGCGTGCGTACGGGTTCGTAATAATTTGAATGCGCAAGTCCGATGAAAAGTGAATAAAAATTTACTATTATCACAACAAATAAAACAAAATGCTTAAAGTTCCTCAGATTCGTACAGTATTCCAATACCTCACAGTAGTTATCTTTTAAACTACTAAAAGCGTTTAACAGAACGTAATTTAAAACAGAGAAACGTAGCGAAAGCTGTTCGATTTCGCCGCCAATTTGCTACAGTAAACAACAGCAGTTTTCCAAACAAACTCATAAAACAACTACGAATTGAGAGGTTTTCCTCCTTTCCTAACCTTTTTAAATCACTCACGAGCACATTCTGGTGTTTTCTCGAAAAGCAAGAGCGTATAATTACGATATATTAAACGCGGGTGCTTCTGTATTTTTCAGGCGTAGCTTTGTCTACAAATAAGTCGCGTGCAGCATTGCACGAAGAAATAAAATAATTTAATAACAATTGTTCTTGCCGAAGATAGCTCGAACTTATTTAATGATACTTAACTTCAGTAAGTGGACTGTAATATTAACAATAACAATTTTATTTTAACAAAAACAACATTATTGAATACTAGCACACGCATGTGCTTATAGTTACCTATGTAACTTAGTTAAAGAGCGAGCAACCATATGCTCTTACATCAAGTCAGAAATCATTCATACTAATAAAGCAAAACGAAATAACTTTAGGGTTACACTAAAGCCAAACTCTGCTTGGCGTAAAACAATGCTGCCAAGCAATACTCTTTCAGACACCGAACATCCCGCCCGGCGTTGAAATATTAATTTCAATACAATAAGTAAAATTCAAAAAAGTAATAAATGTTCATACAATACAAAATGATACAATGTAAATTAATGCACAAATTATAATACAAGTAATTACACTGTAAAAAGAACAAATATGATGGATTACAATTCAAACCTTCAAATAAACATAAAAATTCGTACATTATTTCTCAATTGGCAGTACAGCAATTTTAGTAACTGCTCGTAGCCGGAGATAGCTCGAACTTATTTAATGATACTTAACTTCAGTAAGTGGACTGTAATATTAACAATAACAATTTTATTTTAACAAAAACAACATTATTGAATACTAGCACACGCATGTGCTTATAGTTACCTATGTAACTTAGCTAAAGAGCGAGCAACCATATGCTCTTACATCAAGTCAGAAATCATTCATACTAATAAAGCAAAACGAAATAACTTTAGGGTTACACTAAAGCCAAACTCTGCTTGGCGTAAAACAATGCTGCCAAGCAATACTCTTTCAGACACCGAACAACAATTATATTTGAAAATAGCTAATTCAATTCAAAAACCGTAACAGTCTCATTGCAGTAAATCTCGAGCGGTAAAGGGTTAACTTTAATTAGCTGCAGAGCAATGATATATAACCATTTTCGAACGGATCCATTACTTGCACTCATTATGAGAGAGAGATGTTGTTATGTTAGTAGAGTAATTTAATATGCATATTATATGAAATTTTTAGGTCTCATCAATACCCCAATTAAAAAAAAAAAACATTTTACTTTGCATTTACTTTTTGCTTCACCAAATTAAAACCGATTGCGCGCTCTAGGAAAGAGTTCTTTGATTTTATTATATTTCTAGTAACAGTGGAATTTTTTTGAAGAAAAACAACGTGTTAACAGCTGAACAATTTTACACTTAATATACTATTTAGATCAGGGTTTCCTAACCCTATGCTCGCAGGCCCCATGACGCCCGCCAATCGCTTAACGTGTGCCCGCGTTCTGCGATCACAATAAAAATGTCTTAGCTTTCAATAAAATTCTGTGTGAAAGTTTCTCATTTTTAATAAAATAGAAACTATCAGTTATTTGATTTTTTATTGGGATATGTACCCTTTTTTTATCTAGCAATAATTCATTTCCATTATTGCTCCATAATCGTCATCAAAGATTAATTTCCTTTAACAAAATGTTTAATTCCTGAACTGTAAGCGATATCTATCGAACCGATTTTACATTGGCGGTTATTGTAGGAGAAAGAAAAAAGAATCTATAGGGTCTTGAAATTATTTTTGACTGAGCAAGAAAATAATAAATTGTTATAATAATTAGAAGAAGTACGAAATGCTTTATGGAAACGATTAACTACATCAGAACATAAATATGTTTTTAGGAAAGAAGCTTTCTTACGTGAGACGAAGAGAAAAGTATCCAGACGCAGCCCTGTCTATGCATACCTATCTCGAAAGAGAAAGCTTTTCTATAACCTGTTTTTCTTCCTACTTAATTCCTACTTCAAGAGAAAAGAAGTTATTACGTCGCTGACACACTTGTCTCAGTTTAAACTCTCGAAATCAGTGTGAGAAGCAGTACTTCAAATGATAAAATTAAATGCAATGTTTTTCAGTATATAAATGATTTCCAGAGCAATACTATTAAATGATAGTTTCCCCTTTTAAGATTTATTTTTTTATGCTGAAAAATGCTTAATTATACATTCAGGGTATAGCAGGCAATAGATATCTACTGTGACCAACTTTAAATTCAGTGAATAAAGCCGGGATTCAAATTTTGATATTTACAAATCTTAAAGAAAGTAAGTCCACACTGACTACAACACAACTTCGAACATGAATTAAAATTATTTTCGAAATGCCGTAATAATATTATAAGATTTAAAAGTAATTGAAATGATTTATAAAGGTCTCGTATATATTCTTACTCAACATCTAAATTTAGCTCATGTTTTGCGAATATGGATACGCCAAAACAGAATTGAACATACAAGATGTAACACGATTCATGGTTACAACTTGAACATATTAAGCTCCAAGCTGTGTCTTCCTTTTCGTTTAACCCGCAATATTGGATGGCAGCAGTACTTGTAAATATATGCCGTATCTTTTCGAAACCTGCAACAGAAAACAGAGTGCCTAAAGTTCGATGAGGTTGCAAAAATTGTTATGGAGATAAAGCAGCACAATTTTAGCTTGTTTTATCAGCTTTCATTTTTGTAAAGGGCAATCATTTTTGTGTATGTCGTATTTACATAACTCATTAAAAATTCTTTTGGCAACAAGTAATATTTAAATACATTCATTTATGATCTCTATTATAATTTTATTAGTAGAGTATGATTTTTAAACTATATAACGTTAGGCAACAGTGACTGAAGCTACCTGAACGTAAAGTATTCCGTCACTTACCAGTGACTTATGCGGTCTTAACGGAAAGTTTAGTATTGCTCACCGGTGACCGATATGGGGCTTAACGTGCTAAAGGAAACAGCAAAGTAACAATTTTCGAAATACAATGTTTGTGGAATGTGAAAACTGAAGCTCGGTAAGCAGTAAGAGCATGAGAAATAAAAAGTCTTTATAATAGCGGAATATTTATAAGAATTGTTCAAATGAACGAGTAGCAAATGTAATACATGACAACTATGACGAAAGTGGAAGCGAATCATTTTGTCGTCATTTTGTGATGCACATATTGCAACTGGTGATAATTCATGCCCGAAGTTTAGATTATCAATTGACAAGATGAATTGTCGGGCTTCTGAACGCCTCCATAAATTATTATTCCTATTGGTTGTAAACACTTTACATGTTAAGTATGTCATACTCAAAATGAAACATTTTCTAAGAAATAAAATACTTTTATACAACAACATTACTTAAGAGAAGATACTTCTTAACCCCTTGGGTACATTTGACGTCTGAGACACGTCATTCACTTTTTCCCCCTATGAGCGGATGACGTGTCTAAGACGTCAAACCAAATATTCAACTCTTGGATACATTTGACGTCTGAGAGATGTCATTCACTTGTTTTCTCTAGGAGCGGATAATTCACATACTTAGCACGAAACATTCAAATGCTGATTTGATAAACACAGGCAAAAGGAGAAAAAATGAAGGTGGCGATAGCGAAAATATTATAAAACCGGCATCTATGCTTGAGTATAATAAAGGTATGGGAGGCGTTGATAAACAAGACGAATTGGTAGCGTGCTTCTCAGTTATGAGAAAATTTGTAAAGGGTTATAAGAAAAATTTTTTTTATCTAATAGATATGGCCTTTCATAATGCTCATGTTTTATATTCTAAAATCAACTGCACAACCAAGGCAGGCATTACTTCCTTTCATTTAGCTATTGCCGATAAATTGCTGGAGCAATTGTCATTGCCAAATTATAAAAGTCGTGGACGCCCGTCAAGTAACGATACAAACCATTTCGTTTGGCAGCGAAAAATTGGGCACACTTTCCTGAAAACATTCCGTCAATCAAGTCCAAGCAACACCCTGGAAAAAGGTGCTGTGTTTGTTATAAGCATAATATTAGGAAAGACTACGTAGCAGTGCAAACAATGCAAAGTAGCACTGTATTTACTTACTTGCTTTGAAAAATATCACTCTGCATAATTATTAGTAATTGGTTTTTTTGTTATAGCTTGAATTTATTTTGGTTTTGCAATTATAATTACTTGAAGATATCTTAATACATATGTCACCAATATTTTAGAAATAAATTCTTACGTAAAATGTACTGCTTTTACATTCTACTCCAAGCAACCAAAAATTATATCCGTTCCACATGCAAAGATTTTTCTCAAATAAATGCGTACCCAAGGGATTAAGGAAAGTTTGTTGTGTTCTCGGCTCGTTTGAAGGTAAGAATAGGAATATTATGCATTTTGAAAGATAAGTTCTCGGTTGCTGAGAGAAGATTTGGACATTAAGTTAGAATTTAATTCTTGGAGTCCTAATTAATGGGTCTTGCAAGTCGCTAGAGACTGTGGTAATGAATGCGCTATGCTTTATTAATATGTATTCTTTTGTATAGTATATTTTTGTACTATAAAAAATTTTCGTATTTGAATTTGGTATGTATTATGGTACTATTGTATATATTTATTTGACTATGAAAATAACCAACGGAGTTGATATTAAGACAATGAATAAAACAGGCGGAAAGTTCTTTTCGTGTGTTGATGAAAGAATTTTCCTTTTAACAGTTTAGGTTGTAGCTTTTGTGGGAGCTGTCGTTTTTAAACATATTATAGTTATAACTTTAATTATTTTTAGAATGCATTCTTCGCGAATTGACTTTTGTCTTCCTTTGCTCGGTGTGAGACAGTGTTTTCTGCTCGGCATTAAATGGTAATCGTTAGTTGCACCATTTTTTGTTCTTCTCATGCGATGATTCGGTTCCTGATCAGCTTCTAGGCGTTCTACAGTATTCCTCTATCAAAGAAGGGTTAACGTCTGCACACTTCATTGGTGATAATGGTGGAAAGTGTGAAAATATCTGAAAAGGGAAAGCAGAATGAATAAATACGAGAGAGAATTTGTGTGGATGTGCGGACTGACCGACGTGATTTTTTTCGGAGATTATTAAAAAGAAAAATTGGGAATACTATGATACCATGGAGATCCGGTCGACTAATATTTCTCTTTGAATGAAGAAAAACCGATTTTGACGATTTTCTGGAGAAACAGAAATTCTACCAGTCAAGTCGGAAAGTGAAGGAAATTACCAACAGTAGCGCTCTACGTAAATTGCTTTTGCGGGTATAAATATTAAACTCCGCTTTTCTGTCAGGTTGATCTCGTTTCAGCAACAAGATATTGCGCTTGATGCAGTTTGCCACTGCATATGGTGTATTATCCGAACACGTTTTCAGACTTAATTTGGTGTGCGATGGAATGATCCTATCTTCCGCGACCTAATGAGAAACTGCATTCTTTTGGGAGTCTTCATTCAGATTTTTACTCGAAGGAAAAAGGAAAGCATGAGAATAATGAATCTTTTGCTTAGTTTGTTTTCCATGTTAACTTTCAGTGCAACTAAAGAACTATGGCCGAAGGCAGGCCTTGTAGGTACATGTTTTTGCCCTTTACTATTATGTAGTATAGAGTTCTGTAAATTTTTAAATTTACACAAACTTCCAAGTTGTATAATGCTAACCATGTAATTTTTTTCCAGTAGGAAAAGCTGGTCAGTAGAATGTTTATTAACTAATAATTTCTTGAAGTATCTGATAGAGATCCAGTTAATGTCACGTTTAATATTCATCTCAAGATGGTTTACCTGAAATATTTGTAAAGAGAATTTCAGGTTGAGGATGAGCAAGACTGCGTTACTCCCCAAACCCAATAATGATACAAGTTCTTAATTTTTAAAAGTAGACAAATTAGTTATTCTTAACGTTCCGAATGTACCTATAATTCACAATTATGTTTTCAGACAAGCAATTTAGTTAGGATATTAAGTACGAGTAATTTATCTGTGGAAAAATGTACAGATCTTGCAAAGAACAAATGTTTTTAATTCAGTTATCTACATCTTTAAAAAGCTCGAAGCCTAATACAATTTACGTGCTTTGAATTCACGATTCGTTCCTTGTATAAAAGAAACTGCAGACGAAAGTTTGAAATACCAGCTTTGCAATATTCATTGACCATAGCCATCAAAAAGGCTGTTTGAAAAAAAGGCTGTTTTTGCAATATCGAAAAATGGATCTTCGAATCCATTTTTAAAGAAATCCTGTTGCTGAAGCTGGAATAAAAAAGAGCTTAATTTTAAAGACTTGAGAAACAATTTTAGTAAAGAAATTTTTTGGTGCTTTTTGAGGAAGTGTGAAACTGATATTAGTAAAAGCAAATACTCTGATAATTTTGTGAAGCATTTATTGGAATTTGAAGAAATTTGGGAGACAGCTAACACGCTTAATTTTGTGCTCGATACTTATTCATATTTTGGATAATGAACTCTACATTTCCTTATTGGTTTCGGTAAAAAGCTTTTCTGACGCATGTGAAATCTGGAGGTACTTTACATGTGCATGTAGTGAGCTGTTCTGGATCATCATTTAGAAAAGCTACAGTTCCACGCTCGTAATATTCTCCTCCATATAGACACAAATCTTCTGTAAAATAAGAGAAAAAAATTACTTCATTTTACATTTACAGCATGTTACAATGAATGTTATGGAAGTTGCTGCTGAAAGGAAAACTCATTATCTATTCAACAAACTGCATTTAAAAGTTCGAATTCCCTAAGACGTGTAGAACTCAGAGGTGGAATTTTAGATAAAAAGTAACTGAAATTTATCTCAAGTCCCCGAATTAAGATAAAAAGTAACTGTTTTAAATTTATCTTAATTCGGGGGCTAACATTTATGACATTTACTTTTCATCTCAAGTCCACGAATTTCTAAGAATAATTAGGGGAAGTAAAATCTCCCAAAGAACTGAACATTATTTAAATTATTACTCGGTATTTAGTACACATCTGTGTTAGCACCATTTCTATATTCGCTCATTCCACATGTCGAAAAGGACAACTGGTATGACAACCTCTATCATTTTCGCAATTCGAGCCCCCAAAATCTAGATGTTAAAACCCGCTCCGCGCTGGTCTTTCTCGCTACGTAAACCACAGTGCAATAAATACGTCGATTTCGAACATCTCATTCTGTTTTGGGCACCTTGTATAATGAAAGCCGTTGAAAATAAATTTACAAAGGAAAATTGTTTTGCCTTTTTCTGCATTCTAAGAAAATGCAAGAAACCTATTAAAATTAACTAGTTTATAGATTTAAAGCCTTGTTTTCAGTCTCATTCATTTCCTGAAGGTTGCAACTTTCCATCCAAATCAGTCTTAATTTTTAACGCAACAATTATATTATCACAGTTTCAGATTAGATGTTTTTAAATCACATTATTTACTACAAAGAGACTACTTATTGAATCTTCTGCATTCCTAAAATAGTCTTTCAAGCGAAAAAATGAAAACTTACTTTCCATCATAATTACATTATGAAAATGAGGCTTTCACTTAGAAGCAAGCAGGAACTGAATGTACGTAAATAGATTGGGCTATAAAAGATAAGAGTTAAGATATTGGGCTATACAAAGTTCTGGTAGTACTATAAGATTTCTTGTGCAGGATTTTAAAGGATCCAAATTCGTATTTATACTATATATGCTGGATACCAATTGAATTTATCAATCCAGCTGTTTAAATAATTGCGAATAGGGTTCGTGGTAAATCATCAGCTGCCTTAGCCGCTCGTTCAGTAGCAGATGAAAAATAAAGTGACAAATTTAAAGCTAACTTCTAACTCCTCTGAAGGGAGACAAAAAATTACAACCCTAGTCTAGAGACACTGATACCCAATAAAATGAATTTCTAATCATTCTGAATAAACTATCATTGTATTATACAAAAAATGTTCATAAGGCTACCTTCCCAAATTCTTAACCGGAAATTTCTAGAAAGGGCTACGTTGAGTTGCTACATTGCTTAGAAATATGTAACGGTAGTGAATGCTTGTCAGTGTAAAGTTTATATCTCTATTATAGAGAAGTTAGTCATCCTTTGTTGTAAAGCAAAAATGTTTCTCTTCAGTTGCCTACATGTTCTGAAAGTATCTACTGCTTGAAGTATTTAATGTAAAAGCTTTTTTGCAAGCCTGATTTTGCTCTTCACTTATGCTTCCCAGCCACTTAAAGGATTAGATTATGACCAACATACAAGTAATTTCAAGGGAAACTAGTCAGCCATTTGGCCCGAATACGAAAAAGGTTTGGGTTATTAATATTCAGCAATCGTACTGCATGGTTGTGGTAGGCTAAGGCAATAAATTTGAACAATTAATACAATATCTAAACAACATCTAAGCAATGACCACAATATGCAAGCCAATGTGGTCCAGCCTTTAGTTACCCGAGGGGCTAATAAAACGTATCGTGAGGGCCAAAGACATTAAAGAAAGAAAATGAATTACATATAAATCAATAGCTTAATATATCACTTTATTTTACAGTATAGAAATAAATGTGATGATTGGCACTGCATTTTTGCTGCAAATTTGTCAATGTCCACTGTAATTTCAGCAAGTCTCAGGCTTGATTCCAGTGAAGCACTTTCAGTGAGATTTCTCTTTTTTGATTTAATTTGTTTGAGAGCAGAAAAAGCACTTTCATATGCATATGTACTGCCAAACAGCGGTAACATTTGCAAAAGAGAATTTATGTAGTTTGGGAAAATGTTCTTTAGAAATCAGTTTCCAGAAATGTTCAGTGACATCACACCATTTAGTTTGGGAGAATAGATCTGCCTGAAGAATCGCAAATTTCCATTTGAAGGTCGCAAGGAACCTCAATTACTTCAATCTCCATGGAGTTGTTTAACAATGAAAGTTATTTTTAAAGAATCAAAATTCAGGAATCTGTCCTTGAACTCTTTTTTAATATCGATAATTATTTCATGAAACATACTAAAATTTGTCTCATTTTCTTTTAGCTGCTGACAAAATGTGAAGTGTGCCGTATTATTTGCCTTCAGTGCAACTTGCATTACATTAATTTTTTTTGCTAAAGTCTTCTGTATATCCATAAAGTTGGGATATATTTTGTTTTCTACCTTGTAGTTTCTAGTTTAAAACATTTAGACATCAAACATTTTTAAATCTTTCAGAAAAGCAAGATTTTCCTCAACCCAAAACACTGTTGCAGACAATTTTCAGCACTCAGCTAGCACACTTGACAGTACAATGAAATGTCACCATACTCAGCATCCAAAATCCACAAATGCAATAAATGCTCTGTGTCTGGGCTTTGCCTCCCCTTATTGAATTTAAAATATTTACAACAGTTTTCATTGTCCGAGCCTTATAATTTTTATTATATTTCATATAATTATATTCATTATTTAAAGCATTAAGAAGGGTCTTATTTTTCCAAATGTTGAAAAGTTCTTTTCCAGTAAAGAAGGGCAAGTGCCAACAAAATGAATAAGAGGGCTGAGGGTTGGAACACGCTGATCTAAGCAATGGCCACTGTAAGCAATACAAAAAACTAATTCGATGTTAAATTAATCACGCTCGTTATCCAATGCTTTAAGCATTTTGATTCCTATATATCTCTATTGGTAGTTCATATGTGTTATAGTACCAAATATACGAGCTTGAAAGGTACGATGAGCTAATTATTTTATTTGGTAAATTCATTCGTTAAAGAATTTGATAATGAGAAAAGAATTGGTCGCAATCCAAGTATCGGTAGAAACGCGACAGATTTACTTGCAATTATTAACGTTAACCTTGCAAAAATTTCCATTTGAAACAGCAAGAGCAACCATTATGCACTGGGAAACATATGACAACTTTGGAGTTTAATAGCAATTGTTAAAATTTGCAGGAGTTCTGGAAATAATTTGGAAAATAAACTTTTTTATTATAATACTCAGCCATCCATTTAAACGGACACCGAAGAGTATGATTCAACAAAATTTTGGACCACAAGTTAGCAAGAGATTAGAAATTAGTTCCGATGGTGTCATATTGGCATTAAATTCTAAGAAACTTCGTCTACCAATCAAAGCGTTATATCAAAAACGGAAAGAAAGTCAATGACTTGCAATTAAGAGGAAAGGGAAAATTTTAGAGCTTTTGAGAACAGCTTAATTCTTAGTTATAGAATAAAATGTATAGCTTAGTTCATTTTCGGAAAATATGATTTTATACCAAAAAGGCTTCATCAATGAACATAGTAACTTAAAAATCATATCTGGCACTTTAAAAAATTACAGAAGAAATCATATAAATAAATAACAATGCCTAAGGCTGTAGGAATTTATACGATCAAAAAATGAGAACTAGGATGTAATTAGATCAAGACATACTTTATGCAGTCCGATACCTCGAGAACTAGTCTAACATCAGAGAGATGTCTCAATGCGGCCATTGATTCTTGAAAAACCTTAACTCAACATTTAAATCAAGCCATAGGATTTTAATTTCAATCGTTTTTTCCCAAATCTAGTCAAGTATAATAATTGAAATAAATGTAACCTGTTTTAGTAAAACAATATTCATGCGAGCCAAAAATTTTGCTTTTTAAGGCTTTCTGTTTATTTAACTCAGTCTGATTTGAAGACTTTTTCCTTGATATCGTACCTAAATATGCAGCCGATATCTAAGATTTATGGTTTTTAATCTATTTCACAAAACATTAAGCCAGTCTGCTTAAAGGGAGAGAGGCTCATGAATGTTCCGAGGAGAAGGGAACCAAGAATGCTTTTCTTTGACTTTGAAATAACTCTTAGCTGAGATTTGAATGCGGTTGAAAGACCGATATTTAAACTCCTATTTCAGTAATTGGTACAGATGAATAGATTTATAGAGTGGGGTTGCGAAATTAGTTTTCATTGAAGGTACAGACAATGAAGATTATCTGAAGATACTTCAGAAAAAATTCATAGGCATCGGTTATTACATTTCAGGTTTGAAGCTTGGATTGAATCTTGTATGATTACGCATGAAAAGCATATACACTGGATAAAACACCAAGACAGATTATTGGAAAAGTTGAAAATTATTTTTGAAGAAAGATCGATAATCTTCCTTCAGAAAAATGATTTAATTTTTTTTAATTTTAACATTGCGGTATTTCAGATACAATTAATTCTAAATGCTCAGTTGCAAATTCCTGGCTTTATTTAAAGTCAGGAATTTGTCTTTTTTTCACACACAATTAAGAGAATTCATGTCAATGGTTTAAACAGCTACAACACTTCAATATCACCGCTTTTGCGAATTGGATTTCTTTAAATATAGAATCTAAATTTATTGAAAACTTGATTAAACTGTTGTCTCAAAGTTTATAAAGGGCAAGAACTGTTAATACAATAAAAAACCAAAACTTTTAGACAAGCATAATTAGTTTCCAAAATTAAAAATACATAGAAATCGAGAAGATATTTCCCTGAATATTTTACTACCATTTGTTGAAAGAAATCAATTACTAAATTAAATTCAGTTATTAAATTAAGAAATTACTAAATTTACTCCTGCATTTAAGTTTGAGAACATACACATAATATTTCAAAATGAAAGAAATAAGCTTTAAGGAGTGATGATACACCACAAAACAAACACTTCACGAATGAATGTACGGTCGCACGCAAGTGTTTAGGGGGCTGAAGGAAACTTTTCATTACATTTATAGTACTTTGGAACACAAAGAGATGTTCATATTCTCACTTACATACATACAGATCCATTTCAAGTCTCTAATTATTCAAGAGTTTTGAGTTTTTATCTGTAAACTAAAAAATCGCCAACGTCGCAGGTTCAGTATAAAAAAAGAGAAGTGAAAACTCATTATGTAAACCAAGTTTGGAGCCGAGTGTCCCTCTGAGAGAATGGTGAGGAATGGAAGTAATAAAACTGCCCATCTCAGTCAAAAGGTACAAGGATAGAGATGTCTTCATGGAGAAATTTTAAAAGGAATCTGCCTCGTATTCACATTACACATGGAAGTTCGTGGTTTTCTTCATGTAGCCAGTCCGTTTACCAGGATTTGAGCTCGGTCAGCATAAGTGTTCAACGATTTTACAGCGCGAAGAGAGCTGTATAAACACTATACTAAGAACTTCGAATAAAACTTAGTTAAGAAGCGAAACCAGGTTAAGATAGCATACGAAATACAAAAATAAAATTAAGGAAAAAATGACGGTGCGATCCAATTTTACATGCATGCTTGAAAGCTGTCCGTCTTCGCATTGCTAAAGATTTTGCAGACTGGAAAAGTATTGAAGCAGCTACCACTTTATATGTGACCATGCATTACACGCAGTGATCGATTTATCACTTAAGGGTTTGTTCCATTAATTTTGAAACACCTTATGTAAAATCTATACTACTTTCATTGAAAACAAAAAATACCTGTGTTTGACGTGATGGGGACTTTAGGGTCTTTAGTGTAGATAGTGCCTGCAAAAACAAAAAATAGTTATTGATAATTTAGTTAAATCACATGCAACAGTGAGCATCTCTAAGATTATGAAAGCATTTTCGATAAATAGAAATTATACGCGCAATAGAAATAATCTATACCGAAAATATGGCTTTGAAATAAATCCAGCGAAGAGACTATTTAGAAATTTAATACAAAATTTTCAAGTCGAAAAAAAAAAAAAAAAAAAAAAAAAAAATCGAGCATATCGTTGTGGAGCAACCAAAAAAAAAAAAACTCCGTATTTTTGTAATATTATTTGAAATTTTTAAAAATTCTAAATTTACCGAGTTTCTAAATTTTTGATATACAAGCAAATAACTAAAAATTTATCAGTATGACATAGGAAACTGCTCACCTGGTTATTAAAACTGCAACACCATGAAGGAAATCAAATACAGAAAAGATATTTATTGCACGTAAACATCATGGCATGACGACGGCGACTCACCGATGATTCTGGACGTGAAGGATTAATTATCCAGGATACGCTCAAGAAGTTCTGTAACACGATGTTACTTCTGACCGGCAGACCGGAGGACAAACTTGGCATCGACATCATGATTGTCTGAATAGATCCATTGCGCATACGTCTGCAATGTCGTTAATAATACTGTATTGATTCACATGTACAAGTTTCAGAATTTGTTTCATATTTTCAAGGGTGGTGCTCGAGGAGTCTTCCACAGTTCGCTTCAAGGGAAGTTCTACTTTTGAAGCATTTGTACTACTCGAAACCTACGACACATTGCCTCATTGCCAAAGGTTTGCCTAAGCAATGTTAAAATTAACGCAAAACTTCACATTAGGGTATTGTTCCATCTTTCTGTTCTATAGACCAAAGCATGTGGAAAAAAACGACTATAATAACTTCCCGTATTAACACAATTACGTTTCTTGATACCTTACCAAAAATGAAGGTCATAACTGCGAAAGTTATTTCCCTGCGTTTTGTTGATGCACTATACAGCCGATCCGAGAATTTGGATACAATTTAATTCTATTAATCCTTTGCACTCTGTCTTTTTCGCGCCGTGCACCACCAACTCGAGACGTTTCACAGCCTTTTTGACTCATTTCTTATCAGCAACTTAAAATCATTATACACACAAATGTATAAATTTTTTATATTTTAACATTTTATATCTTTACACCTTTATAAACATAATTTCTTAAACATTAGTCTCTAATTTTTCTGTATATGATATTTCATGTAACAATTCCCAAGATGCATGCCCGGCTTGTCGGAGTAAGTATAACAATAATATGTGGTTTGATGCCTTTTCCGGGTTCATTTCTCCGAGAACAGACTTTGAGATAGGTAAGGAAAGATAAGATTTCAGGTAAGAAAATGTTATCTTCATTTAGAGGGGTATCATTTTACACTTCATAAGATTTTATAGAAAGAACATACAAACTCGCTTCAAAGAAACTAAACGTAAACAGTTATTGCCGCGCATCCAGTCTCCGCATCAAACTAAGTGGTGAGTGAGAGTCATCTCTCGATTTGCGGCATCAAATCACATGATCACCTCTCAAAAGTCGCCTCTTGAGTGCAAAGGGTTAAAATTGAACTGTTAAAGTGTAGATACTGAAATTTACATGCATATTTGAACATCGTTTTTCTTCCAGTTATTGAGTAGTTTCTTAGCTGCGTGTTGGGATGGCAATACTTTGTATCAGATTTCAAACTCTAAAAGGAAATAGTATTTCAAGACTATTGAAAGAATTATCCTAAAGAAATGAAAAATTTTGTATTTCAGTTAATCAGCGGCAGAAAAAACCGTGAGTTTTGATCCGAGGATGAAGTCCAGGATTTTAATATCCATCAATTAGTTTTCCGAATGTTTTCTCCTAAATTAGGGTAAATTCTGTTCTGAAATGTAATTTTGTTTCACGTTACCACATAGCTCCCAATTTACAAAATATTTTAAATGCTTTTATCAAATACTTTTACTTTATTGTAAAGGTGATTTAGTATAAATATGGAAGGGGAAGATAAGGTGATTATCAGAAGAGAATTTAGAATGTTATCGAAGTATACGTTATGTTGCTGCAGTTCTTAGTCAACTGAGTTCAATTATTAATGTTCAGTGATTTGGAAGAAACCGTATGATTATGGAAACAAGTCTTGCTGTACCTTACACGGTTAATTTTATACCGAGAAATTCGCTTAAATTTTATTTCATAGCTTTCGAAATACAATGTTTCATTGAACAATTTATTTTCAGATCATTCTTCACCAAAGCATTTTATGTCGAAAAGTAAATTTTCCTCATTTGCGTACAGAGCATTCGAAAGGTGATGCATCTGAAATTTTACAAATGATTTGATTTCATTACCTACTTTCGTAGATACAAAACGCAGCTGGAACTAAAAGTAAGTTTTCAAACCAGTCTTTGTGTACCTGAGTTCACAAAAATTTATCCGGAAAGGGCGAATATTCGTTTACTGAATGTATTTCTGATGTCATAAAAAAAAGACGACATGAAAACGCACCTACCTACATTTATGTCAACAATATTTACAAAGTGTTGAAATGGTTATAAAATGCAGCACATTTTCTGGGGCATTTCTGAAGGGGGAACTGTCTCACACAATATAGAACGTTTAGTTAGTTTATATTTTATGATTATTCGTTCTCATGACAGCTAGAGGATGTGTTACTTATAGAGGAAGTAAGATCAAGTTAAAAATTAAAACCATTAAAGTTTGATTTAAGCAATATTTCTAACCACATTTTAAAGAAATTTCATGAGTAAAAGTTTCTTCGTGCAGTCCAAAGTTTAAGGTTTTTTGTTTAGTTACGAAACGACTCTCCGGTCCATTTCAAAAATCATGAAGTGTGGAACTGAGAGAAAGCTTTGTCTCAACCAAAAGGCTCTAAAAGTATTCGGTTTTAGAATAGTTTAGGTTCCCAAGTTCATTTTGAATTTCATCCAATTCAGTAGAAATTTAATTGCTCAGTCCCCAGATATGGGAATTTCTTACCTGATTCTTCTAGCCAAATAAAATTATGCTCATTGTTAAGTTTTATTTTTTTAGAGGCTTAACTAATAGAGTATTACAATATGTATTTAAGAAGCTATTTTATATTAAAATTCGTAATTTTTGGTCGAATAAAACAGTTTGATGTAATTTGTTACGAGGAAAATTAAAAAGATTGTTCAAATTTAGGACCTATACAAATTAAAGTTTACTGTTTTACTATAAAAACGGATAATGTATTTATACAAATAATTTTTTAATTTGGTAATTATCCTATGTATTTTGAAAAATTTACAATGTTTGACAATGAAATTAATAAACGAAAATATTTAGTGCATATCGTTTTGTTTTAAAATTGAAGCATCAGCTAAAAATTCAGCGAGTAAAAAATTAGTTGGGTTTCCCAATTTATTCGTATGAATTTGACATAAATTAAAACAATGTCATTGATAATTTGAGAAATTGGCTTTCACTCTTAATTAGCAAGATTTCCACAATGCAAGTAGAATTGATTTTTTGCCAAGTCTTACCACAATATATCGAGATGAAACAGCATACATCTTCTTGGAATATAAGCAGGCATCCATTCCTGATGTGAAAGCCATATATGGGCTCTAAGCAGTTGATGTTCTGACATTCATCTTCATTAGACCACTGTTCTGAACAAATGCATACTTTACATGGATCTTTTGTTTTCATGATGTCTCCAAATTTGTACGATACTCCCATATACGTACAGCCCGTAACTAAAATTAAAAATGTAACGGAATTTTAAGAAATATTAAAAACATTGATAACCACTTATCATAGCTTAAACTATTCAAATCCATTTTGAATTAAGGAACTTTTCAACATTTATACAATGCAAAGATATCTGTTCTATATCCCGCTTCTAAAGCATCCTAGGCAATGCTTTTGGTTAATAAGCCGGCTTAATGGCACATGGGCTCCCCTGTTCCCGACGTATGCTTAAGAAGCAAGTGTTTGGCCATAGGATAAAAATTCTGAAGACTCATCAGCTTAAATGTTTTCAATTTAGATATTTTCAGTTCACAAGCCTCTTCGAGATTTAATTATTCACGAGCACGAATTTCTCAGAGTTGTTGCTTGAGTCAAAAATTGCTAGCCTGAATAGTTAATTAAAAGTGCTATGTAAACATGAGGGAAAATTTCAGCTTGACTAAGTTGCGCAGAATTCCAACTAAGATAAACAGAAATATTCTCTGTAAATACATGAGCTAAATTTCCAGAAATCGTTCATTCAAATAGTCAAACTTAATCTACAGTTTTTTCATAAACTTCGTATTTCATATATTAATTCGTAGTTTTCTAAGAGGACCTAAATCACAGCTACATTTCTAAAAGCAAGAAAATGAATTATGAAAAGTGTAAATGAATATCATTATACAGCAGGAAACAGTAAATTGCCTTTGCTTTCTTCAAGTTACTCTATGATCATTCCACAAAGAACAGCGAGCTTAATTTCCATTCTGCTGATTTTAGCACCTTTCTAAATTTAGCTTATTTGAATAAGATCCAAAAATCAGTAACCTAAGCTAGGAACCAATGTTTATTAAATATTGGATAATAAAAGACCAATTTATTTTGGCCAACTTATTTTTCAGCTAACGAAATTCTTTAAAGTTTAGATTAGTGGAATACGACAAAATATAAGAGGCCTATCCTCCTAGGAGGAAGGATGCCTTCATCTAAGACATTCTAAGAAAACCTGGCTAGTATTCATGCTTTTCTCCTATGTGTAATATGAAAACCTACCATGCAGTCAGTCCGTTCACGCCAGACTGAACTCAAAGCTATCAAAGATCTTAACCACTCAACCACTAATGGCGTCAAAATGCTTTGAAAACTTACTGTATCAATTACCGAAAATAAGGAAAAATATCTAACTTCCTGTATATTCCCTTAATATGAAAAAATAATCCCCACAGAAGAAAATCTTTGAAAAGCTACGCACTGCGATACTTCGCTTTTATTTCTCCTTATTTCTAACAAGATTGCATTTCCAATAAGAAAAGGGTGTCAAAAAAAGTGTTGCTGCTAAAAGTTGTCAGTTTATAAACGGGACATCCGAGACTGCAAAACCTATTTTCGTCTTTCAGATTTAGTAAAAACGTTGCATTAAATGAAAATGTTATCAGCTAAAGTAAAAATTAAATACAGTAAAGTTTATCTTACTTTTTTTGTACCTCTTAGAAGAACCAAGAACTTGAAATTTGAAACCTTCCTACGAGAACTTTCAAGCTTCCGATTGCTTATATACATATCTCGGATTATACATTAACTTACGAAATGCCCGATTTTAGAGGACAAATATCGATGTGTCTAGCAGTTTATATTATTCTTCCTATCTAGATGAAGATTAACAAGTCTATTTCAATAATTTTATTATACGTAACTGACCATACGACTCGTAGAAATGGTTAGAAATATGTTAAGCCTTCATTTTTTTCTTGATGCTCTTTATTTTATTTCAACTTTATTTTCTAGTTTACTACACATAATTTTGCGTAGCTTATATAGCAGATATTCGTAAATAACTGATCTGAATGTTTTGAAAGTTTTAATGCAGAACTGTTATGTTCTCAAATATATGCACACGCAATTTACATGTATCAAATGCTACATTAGACAAGACTAGGCTTAATTACTTAGCTTTCTTAAATGTTTCTTTAACGTGCAGAAATAAATCTATTTCGTAGTGTCAAGATGGCAGAAGCGCCATTTAACGGCTGGTAGTTATTAAGCGTCTATAACTTAGCATTTCAATTCTCTGAATGGCATTATGTTAATATGCATTTGTTATCCTCAGTCTGAGAAGCTTTGCCGTTTTAGGAAGAAAATTGTTCGATTTCAGAGATGATACCATTAGATGTGACAAGTTCTTTATTTTCCAAATTAAAACTTGCCAAACTTATATAATTGAGCAATTTAAAAGCAAGGAACGGTTATCTTTATTACCTTTAATGTTATTTGAAATACATCAAAAGGTACTAAAGATACCGTTTAAATATTTTCACTAATTTTTTTATGTGCACTTCCTTTTAATAACATTAAATTTTCCAGTAGAGTTCAGTAATATTTATAAAAGTGGTGCTTATTAATAACCTCCAACTGATGCAATTTGTAATACATTCAGTTCTTATGTTTTAATAATTACCTTCCTTATATTATAAACATACGCATCATTGTTGAAATGAAGATATTTCTAACGATAGGAATTAGTTTCACCAATACTTTTGCATGACACAAACTATTGTTAGTTTCATTGTGTCAAAACTTTATAGAAATAAATTTAACTTCACAGCTAAAATATTTAAACTTACATCTAAAACTATTAGTTTAGAAGTGTTTTACTTTCTTTGCTTGTTCCTGGGCTTAGTCGTAATACTTTGTTGTTATAGTTAGTAGTCTAGCAGTTCGTATGTTCCTTTTAGCTTTACTTGTGCTTGTTTTTCTTGCATTTACTTATGTTTTTTTAATTTATAAAATATTCTTTTTCCGTATTGAATGTACATTCATGCCGTTATCCATCAAATTTATTACAAACGGCTGTTTAGTTTCTCTGTACTTTACTTTTGCCATAGGTTATAATAACAGACACATTTTTCCAAGTTTGTTCTTCGAAAGTATTTAAAAATGTTTTCCCCTTAGTTAGCTTTGCAGCTATTTCCTTATATATTAGGCTATGGACTAAATATAATGCAGATATTTCTTCAACAGAAATGCTAAAACTGATATTTCTTCAACAGAAATGCTAAAACTGATATTTCTTCAACAGAAATGCTAAAACTGATATTTCTTCAACAGAAATGCTAAAACTGATATTTCTTCAACAGAAATGCTAAAACTGATATTTCTTCAACAGAAATGCTAAAACTGATATTTCTTCAACAGAAATGCTAAAACTGATATTTCTTCAACAGAAATGCTAAAACTGATATTTCTTCAACAGAAATGCTAAAACTGATATTTCTTCAACAGAAATGCTAAAACTGATATTTCTTCAACAGAAATGCTAAAACTGATATTTCTTCAACAGAAATGCTAAAACTGATATTGCTGAAACCTCTAAGAACTTTTTAATCTGGTAGAAGAATTTTAAAAAAGTTTTAGACCAATTACAGTGATTTATTTCGGGAACTGAAAAATTGAATACCTCAGGCAAAGATGCTGGAAAGATATATTAAGATCAACGCACTAGGCAGGAAACGTGCGTGTGTGATTATGGCAAAGCCTCGAGGGCTATCTGTCTAAGGGGAGGGATGCCTTCGTGGAGGACTTTCTAAGGGGAATTGGCTCGTATACACGTTACACATGGGAAAAACCACGAAAAAGCCCATGCAGCCAGCCCGTTCGCGGGATTCGAACTTCGGACCGAACTACCAGTGTTCAGAGTCTTTACCGCTCGGCCGCTGGTGGCCCGTATTAGGCAGGAAAAGTTATATATTAAAGTATAAGGAAAGAAAAATGTGTAAATTAAAAATAAAATCGAAAGTGGAATGCAAGCTAATGGAGAAATTCCATGAACATATTCAAGGGAAGTTTCATATGTTGCCTTAGTTGGGATAATTTATTTTGTTCGTCCTTTCGAAATGCATAACTGCTAATTACATGCCGAAACAGCTGAAAAATAATTACTTAACACGTTCCCTGCCAGACCGTTTTTTTAAGAATTCCCGTTCAGGCCGTGTGAGCCCCACGCTTTACATTTGTATTACTTTGTTTCTGACGATAAAAAAAAAAATGCCCACGATTAAATGAGGGCATCAGCAGTAGTATTAAGATGAGCATAATTGACTGCATAATGAATTTTTAAAAAAATTCTTCATTTTACAATGATAATACCAAATGGCTTGAACGGAAAGTTTAGCGTGGGGCGCATACGCCCCACGCGGCAGGGAACGTGTTAAGTATTTAACGGTAAAGTTTGAGTGCAAAATACAAAATTTCAAATTTCAAGGGAGCATGATTTGGTGCGCTATAAAATAAAGTTAAAAACTGTTACGGATTTTAGACAGAAGCTGGAAAAGAAAAATATAATTTAGTAGCAGCTTCTAAATGTTTTCAAAAGGAAGGCTGACATTAGATATCTTCAGAAAGTATAGAGATCCTCATGGTGCGTGTGAGAAGAAACTTTTCGCGCCTTTGGTTTTACGGGGATAGAATATTATTCGGGCAGCTGAATGGATCACTTCTTTCATGTCATGCAACTAAACAGCACCGAAAGAGTATGTACTGGCTTCATACTTTTTTGCATAATTTTATCAGATTTCTAGATACTTTTAAGTGCTTTACAAAATACATTAATATTCCCTTAAACTAAGATGAAGATTGAAACTTATCTTTGCTTTTATTATTAAAAATTGAAATGAACGCATAGAAAACAAATGGCTAATTAATTTCTAGAAGTGTGATCAAAGGTTTATTCCAAAGAATTAAGATACGTTACTTACTTGAGTCTGAATCATCAAGGCGAGCTGAAAGAGGAAAGAGATCAAATTTTTATCTTGTAAAAATAAATTCATATAGTGAATAAGTTATAAATTAGGGATAGTTATGATTTTCTTAGAAAAAATAAACTTAAATTTAATAAAAAAGTATTACATTTTGAACGATATGCATGACTAGATTTATTCAAACCAGATACCATTCTGTGGATTAATAATTTTGGCTTACTATGCATTTGGATTCTTACAAGCGTAAGGATGACAGGTGTTATTCTACCCTATTTTTATATGGCTCACGTTTATAGTAAAGCAAAATTCATCTACAGATAAATTCATATTTCAGCTTTAAAGAAAATTTCAGTGTTTAAAATCTCAAATTAAATAAGATTCGTTAATTATGAAACTAAGATACATTAGTTCAAAGAATACGAACAAGATTTTATTTTTTTGCTTTATTCATGTCCATCAAAGCCTGAGGTTGATCTCTTAATAACTTCTCAATCTTCAGTGTAATGTATGTTCTCATCTGAATAGAGTTCCTGTAATCATATCAGTCGCAATTTACGATAATTACTTTTACTAAAATATGAACCCATAAATTTAGATACGTAAAATTAGTGTTCAGGTTGTCAAATGTTATTAACTGTGTAGGATAGTCTTCTAGATGTGGCTATGAAAAGAATCAGCTTCCCTTCTAGAAGTTTGAAACCGATCTCTGTTAAAGCAGGAAATATTCTTTTCCTTTCGCTTCTCCACTCAATTTCTAGTTTAATTTTCAAGGTACATCTTTGACTAAAGGTGTGCCATCTTAATTTCTGCAATTCTTTGACACAGTTCCACTACGGATGTGAGAACGTTTATTTACATAGCACGGGCAAAGACTGCCACTCTGCGAGATAAGATTATTCATCGAGTATCCAGATTATTCATTTAACATCCAAACGACCTGACACTTAATTCCGCAAGATCCTTAATACAACTTCGATATTGTGATAGCATAAAGTTCAATTGAATAAAGTAATACACAGTATCTTGCTTTTTAACATAAAATTTATTACTTTATAGTTTTCCAATTCCTGTGATTTACATCATATTTGATAACTTTACTATTGTAATTTAATGTTTTTATAACGCCATGTATTACATACATAACGTAATCAGAATATCCGTTTGGAAGCCATTTAAACAATGAGTTTTTATTTGTAACTTGCTTCACATAGATGTAATCGCTTTGAAAGAAGGATGGCAATATACAATAGAAAATTAAAAATTTAAGCATGAAAACAGACTCAACATAAAGAAAAATAAAAAATTCTGTTTTACTATAGATAGAAGTAATTGCTTACGACAGTTTTCCTCAGGACAGCAACTTCCAGGTTTATAATACGCATAGCAAGACTGATTGCGCATAACAAGACTGTCACTACATACATCTTTCGAGCAGGAGACATAAGCACCATTCTGATGATTGTGACACTCGCAAGTAGCGCACGACCCAATATCTTGGAGATAATCCCCGGGAGCATAGTATTTGCCGCCATGAAAACACACTATGGAATAAAATCAAGAACTATAGTATTTAACAGCACAAAGTTTAAGAATTCGTTGGAGTCTGATTAACTGATTATTGTTGAGATCTTTGTTAAGCTAGTTTTCACACTGCATAGATCTAGTGAACTTTCGCATCCTGTGAATATGTACAAAATGACTCAACTTGTGAACTTCATAAAGTGTAACTACCTTGTATAACTGAAATAACCCCATACACACCTACCTCGTTAGTATTATAATTCATTATAACATTGTGTTTCCATTACTCATTATGCTTATCTGTGTACAAAAATTATGCTTATCTGTTTACAAAAATTATGCTTATCTGTTATTTTTGTTACATCAAAACAGATATTCAGTTTAATTTGTGAATTTCAGACTGTATTGAGACTATATATAGAACAATCTCTTTATTCTTTATCTAAATCATTTTCAATAAATACTGGATGCGGGGCGTACAAATGGACTGCTCGATGTACCATAATAGGTAAACCGTAGATCATTTGAAAAGCTTCAGTTGCCCATTTCCTCAAACTTTCTTAGTAAATTTTTATCAAGCCTGTATTTTTTAAAGAGTTAGCATGGGAAGGCACCAGTTGACCCAAGGTACATCGATGGGAGCCCCCATACTTTTACCCGTACTTGGTTATTGTTCAGGGCTATTTTCCTGAGCAATGATGTTACTTACGAAGTCCTTTATGATAATTTCGCTTCCATTTGTATCACGTACAAAATATGAGAAATATCCCAATTTTATCTGATAAAGAGCACTGCGAGACATAAAAACTGCCTGTTTACTAAAGTTTAGACTCCCTACTGGGATCAGAAACATTTATTTGAACTTAAACTAGAATCCGAAACATTTCTTATTCGAATTCATACTGAAAAGACTAATATGAACTTTCCAACTTTTATAGAGATGAAACGTTTTGCATAAAAATGCAAAACATTTTATTGGAATGTGACTAACTGAAGTCATTCTACAAAATTGAGATTTAAAGTTGAAAATCTGTTAAAAATGTTGAGAAGTCATTTAAAAATTTTCCTTCAAAACTTTGTAGTTTCTTGGAAAATACATGTCGTAAAATACAACAAATTTTAAACTGAATAATGTGTGTAATTGTGGGTGTGGAGGATTATCTAAGGTGATGGATGTTTTTGTGATTAACTTCCTAGCGAAGGCTGTGTTTTATTAGCCTACATTAAAAAATGCTCTTAGGTAAAACGTATTAGAGTATTAAGACAAAGTACATTTCGGGCTTACCAAGATCCTATTTTGAAAGATTAACTTGAATTCGCAGTAGAATATGATACATTCTGCATTTGAATTCCTACTCAAGGCAGCTCCTTTAGAAAACTAAGTTTACTAGAACGAAGCAATCATTTTATTAGATACTGAAAATAAACAGAGTTTCCTCATTCATGAAGTCAGTTATTTGAAAATCATTTTTCCATTAGCTTGCGAGTATAACGAGGAAGAACGAGAAAAACTTAACAAGGTCCATTCGCAAGGCCAAGAAGTTTTAAGCTTTTAATAGAAAGTGGTAATTCACCTATACAAGATTAAGAAGAATCTTAAAACATAAACCTGGGGCAATTTAGATAAGAATACCAGTTTTGGAAAAAGTATGAAGATAACATCATGGTCAGGTTCCAGTTTTCGGCAAGAAATTTTACAGCGTAATATTTGTCGCTTTTTCGAAAGTGGAATAGCTATAGATTTTATTTTAAACTGTGCAGCAGTTTCTCTACAAGCTATGCTACATTTATACTTTTCCTAAATAAATACTTATCCAGCGAAAATACCAAACACGAGAAAGTTATTTAACTAGTTTGATTATCATCAGATTCTTTAAAATGCATGCCAATACTGTTTAACGTATTGACACATCATAGGATACACAAGGTTTTATGCGCATGTTTAGTATTAGTCTTAAAACTGAAAACACACAAAAAATTAAATTGAAAATGAGATTAAACTGTAAATTTTAGAAAATTTAGTTATGAAATTAATACTATAGAGAGTATAATATAGAAACCTGTTACATACTTAAACGAATATCCTCAAGTATAGGTGAACATCGGAACTTCACAGGACATCCATCGTTTCCTAAAATAGGAATGCAGTTTTTTTCCTTGTAGTAAAGGTAATAGCGCCAATCGCAAGAATTTGAAACGGCACCTACAGAAACGAAATACACTTGCATGTATATGTTATGTGAAATGATTCTTGTCATGAAGTTTAGTTTGATTACAATATCAAACTTCATTTAAGCTGAATCTTGGGTTAAGTTTATTTTTTATTTTAATTATTTAGTTCTAGATGCTAAAATATTGCATTTGCGAAATAAAGAATGTCGCAAACTTACCGCGTGGATTGGCTTTCCCAATAATTTCTGAAATTGCAATTCTTAAATTTTTGCTGTTGATTTTGTTGGAAATAGTGGACGTTTACTGTTGTAACAATACATTTCAAACAAATTTTTCTAGAAAATTAGCGCCAGTATTTCAATTAGAAATTGACACTTTTAGCTTCATTTTTGACTGTCGAAATTTTCTATACATAAGAAATTGATATCTCATGTTCCTCATATCAACAAATAGAATGAAATAGAGGAAAATCAGTACTATTTGGTTTTGAGGTCCGTAAAAATCACCAAACTATTGTTCATGCCAGTGCTGCCAAAAATAATTGCTGCAACACGAACGCAAGAAAAGTATAATAGTAAATAACTATCTAAGATCGATATTTTAATTCAGATGAAAAGTTAATTTCATATAGTACTTTTTTATTATTATAATTTAGATGAAAAGTTAATTTCATATAGTACTTTTTTATTATTATAATTTATATAAAAAAGGCTAAATATGACTGAATGGAAGCACAAGAAAAAACTATTTCAGATCATTTTTATAATTTATATAAAAATTGCTAAACATAACTGAATGGATGCCTGCATCGCTATTTCGCTACCGAGTTATCGCTAAAGCATAATTTCATCTCGTTGGTTGCTCAAACGTAATTTTCTATAATGAATGATGCCTTTTCTTTGAAAATATTCTCGGTAAAGTGCAGAATCGCTCACTTATTTGTTTGCCGCTTTTTACAAGGGTAAAAACAATCGGATTTTTGTCAATTTTCTTTTACTTTTTAAGTGAAAATAGGTCGTTGTGTACATAGGTAAAGTCTATGCGCAGTGACATTTTTGTGCAAATCTAAGATTTTTTTTTAAAGTGAAAATAGGTCGATGTGTACACGGATACCGAGTATGTGCAATTCTTAAAAACGCGTCAAGCAGTGGGTGAATCTGCACTTTACCCAAAATTCTATTGTAGACTTTTCTTCATGTGCAATTCTCAAATTGTTAAATCCATAGGGTATCAAAAAATGATTTAAAAATTAAACTAGTATTTCAATGGCGTCTTAAGAAATATAGAACTATATAAACTTACGCAATCTGAAATCAGCGCGTACGCTGGATTTGGCACGCTGTTAAATGGGCGCGTTTGCTAGATTTGGCGCTTTTGCACATACATTTTCGCTGCAGTTTTTTTACGGTCCTCAAAACGGAATAGTATCTGAAAATCTTATTAATATTACTTTGGAAATAAGAGCATTGCTTTATAGGATAAGGCTACCACATTTATTTTAATGGTGGTCAATAGGTAACGTTGGGGTATACATCCTTTTACAGAAAAATGCTTGGCAGGTGTTGTTCTATAAAAGAAAAGATCAAAATTGTGAAGCCGAGTGAAAGAATATATAGATATATATTTTTCAGTCTATCAGACGCGAGTCAACACGTTTCGCCAAGCCTTATTTTGGCTTCCTCTCCGTTTAGCCAGCGACATCCTATTTCATTGATATGCTGGCGGACAGAGGTTTGTGTAAAAATTGAGATTTGACAAACAAATACAATTTTTAAAATTGTAAATCTTCATTCAGCAGTGACTGACGCTGTGCGAAAGTATACTATCAATCACCTATGACTTGAAATAGCGCTTAATATGTTAAGAAACGGTAAAATATTCAATTGCTAAGTTGCTCGCACATTAAAAATGTATGCAATGATCACGTAGACTACTTAGGCTTGCTTTACTTCCTATTAAATAATTGTAATCTTGCACACAGAAGTTTGAAATTAGATAACTACGTAATAGGTAAGAAATCACTAATTTTAATGATTAGTTCAAGTCACTAAAAGTTAATTTGAATGAGTAGCTAAATGTTATGGAGATTAGTTTCTGATAAAGCTGCAGCTTTCCTACTGTGTTGGCAGAGGTTAATCAGCTAAAAGTAAAAACTTTACATGAGAATGGTTACACCTTTAAAATATCTTCCGAAAATCTTTAAAGCTAATGAAGCGTTTTGGTATCGGAAAAGTATCAAGGAAATCTACAAACTGACTGTCGATTGTCAGCGGTTAAGTGAATAGAGAACAATTAACTTTGGATTTCCAGAGTTCGAATTCCGGAGAAGGCTGCATAGAATGTTTTTGGAGTTTTATTTAATAATGCAACGTAATACGCACCGTTACGTGGAGAGATCTGAGCAGGCCACACATTGTTACATTTATTAGTATTTTGTTTTTCATACTAATGATTTTTGATATGTCAAATAGTGGAGAAAATGCTTCAGATTTCTGACCGTTTGGCTATGGTTCGATATATATACATTAGCGATTTATCAATAATTTTATCACCGTTTAAATTATGCAGAAGGTAACTATTTTGAACAAGCCAGTTAATTGCGTAACATTGTTTAAGAGATGCTTTCGTGGAGGGCTTTAGGAAGACCAACTTATTAGGATTACGCTTCGAAGATTTACAGAACTCCAGCACATCAGCAGATAAGAATCGGATTCCGGGTGAAGTAAGGGTATTCCACAGCTTTAGCCACGCGACCAGTGCAGATACATTTCAAACAGCAATTGAAATCTTCTAGATTTCTTCTGAAGTAGCAGTAAGGGTAGGTGACTAAATTTTTTTAAAAACTTGTCAAATTACTAGTAACCGGTCTTTCTAACAACAGCAACAAAGATTTTCTACAGCAAGATTATATAATAAAACAGTAGTAGAAATACATCATTAATATCAACGTTTACAGATCTGAAAAGAATGCATATTGAGATTGGATGTAGTTGATTTTCTACAGGAAAACATTTAACGTTAAGTCGTTTAGATTTTTCGGTTGCAAGACAGGAAACTTCGCACAATTTTAAGGGCTTCAAAATTATGATATTTCACTGAAAAATTTTCACTTCATTTTCGCGTAGATTTTTAAGCAGACGTAGTTTTAAATCTACCTGATCTAACTTTCATACAGTCTGAATATTTCAGTAGAAAAATTCCAGTTGATGTGAAGCTGATCCTTAATCATATACTGTAGTCTACCTCCATAGCTTGAAAGTCGTGGTAAGAAAAGTATGCTATATGCTCATGGCAACGGAACATCTTAAAGAATAGCTTCTGTAGAGAAAAAAGTTTAATAAGATTTTTAACAGCTTTTTAGGAGAGATTATGGTTAAGCTGTGTCTTAAGTAATTTATCGATTTTAAATAACTTATCGAAAAATTCATATCATACATTTTCGGGGCCATTTTTGCGCATTTTAGCTTAGTTTATTCTCGCAGCTTTGGTTCTATACTTAGATCATATACGTAAGCTATATTGTAGAATTCATACTAGTTCAGTACGAAATCATAGATTTGGGTTCTGTACTATATTCAGAAAGATCAGGACCAGCAGTAAGGGCATTCTCCAATTTCAAGACAAAATTCTAAGAAAAACCACTGTGAAGGAGGAATACTGCTTAAGTTATTTTTCTTTTGTGAATTAACTTCATTAATTTTACTGCGTCCACCGATTTTAATATTAGATTACATTTGAAGAAACTTTTAGCTTTCAAAACTCAATAGTTATCTCGTGGCCACCATAAGTAAAATAAATCGTGCTGCATTAACGAAACGAATGCGTAATCTAACAAACCAAGTTTGTGTTCTGGCATATTTCTTTCCGGCATGAGCACAGGCTGCGTAGCTATTACAGCTTTGATATTATGTTTCATTTTACGAGGTGGTTATTTCAGTATAATTTTTGAAAAGCAGCTCTTGTTTTGAGAAATAGAAACGCTTCTTCAACTGTTTGCAACAAATTTCAAATCAAGGTCCATTTCAGTTTAAAAAGTGAAGAAAGTGGTATCGAGAGATGATGTTGTCAACAAATGAGAATAATTGTAGATAATTATCAGGAAAGAAACCAGAGACATTTAGCACCGAGGAAATATTCAACAACAGAAGTGCCAACTATACGACAAAGTATAATATCGAAACTGATGCAGTGAAACCAGTTTGTCTGAAACACCTGGATTTAGACTATCGCAAAGCAAGCAAAAATTATTTAACGTGAGGGATACCTTTGTAGGATATTTAAAGAAGTTAGCTAATACTCAAATTACGCATGGATAAGCCACGAAAACTATGCAACCAGTCTGTTAGCTTTGGTTTAAGAAAGGGTTGAACTATTAGTGTTGAGACATCCTATCCATTCGACCATTAGTAGGCCTTAGCCATTTTTATAACAAGTCTTTGAATATTTATGAAACTTTATTCATTTTGAGGAAAAATTTATCTTGGTTGTTTAATGCATTAAAATTTTAAATTTCCGTCTGGTATCAGAATAAGTATACGGAATAGTTTAAGTGTACAAAAGCGTTATCACATTGTCTTTGGTTGAATGTACGGTGTTTTCATCAGTGACAAGGAATACTAATGAAACATTCTTTTTTCTTCAATGCCGATATGCGACGAAATGTGAAGTACTGTGTGTCACGATTAAATTTAACCAAGTATTTTTTAAGCCAGGTGCCAGTTATTAATGAAATCAATTCATTGCCGATTCTTGTTCTTGATTTCTCGAAAGAAATCAATTCATTTATGTTGCATAAGAAATTTCGCTTTGAAATTATGCTGCGGTAAGAGCATAGTACTTTTAAACCTAATGAATACTCTTAAGCAAAAGTGATTTAAGCTTCGGGCTTAAATATCGCTCCTAAAGTGGGTTTTTAAGTAAATAATCGCGAAATTGGCAGAGCTTTATTTAAAATCTACGCGGATCTAAAACTGATATTTTTCCTCAAATTTTGGAAGAATAGTTTAAATTTTTGACATATTTTACTAGATTCCTATTTTGTCTTTAATGGCAAATGTGCCTCGCTGATTTTGCTTATTACCGCTACGAGATCTAGGTCAAAAGGGTAAATCTAGAAAAGAATGTTTCATGGGGCAGTAAAGGAAACTGGTTGATTCATGCTGCACATTGGTAAAAACTCATGCAACCAGTATATTAGCAGGAATTAACTCGCCTTAACTATCAGGGTTTAACAGTTTGCTCGGTCACTGGTACCTATGAACATTAATACAAGCAATCTTTTCCAAGATTTGAATAAGTAATCAGACAAGCTATCAAGATTAAACAAACTACCAGGGTTACGTAGTGTCAGACATTAAAACAAAGCAATTTCACGAGCTTGCAAAACATTATCCTAGCGACTATAGAAGGGAATCCTGTTTACATTCGAAATTATAGAGGATTCCGGAAATCTTAACTTGGCATGAAGGTTCTCTCAGTAATTAAAGTGAAAGTAAAAGTTTACAATTAGGTGCCCCTTGTTTTTCGGCGAATATTGGGTCTTAAATCAGCTTTAGCTTTTTCAGTTTTAGTTTTTTTAAATCAGTTTTAGCCGCGTATTAATTCAAGAATATTACGGAAGATTGTAAAACAAAAAGAGTTTAAATAGGCAAACTACCAAAACAAGTGCCTTTCTACATTTTATTAGTCTTGCTATTCATGATTCTAGCCCTCAGCAAACGTAATTTAATAAATTTGGCAAATACCTCATTTTTTTCAGTGTTTTAAGACAAATGAAATAACAAAACAAACATTTCCGGCTTGAAAATTTAAACTACACCAAATATTCTGAGATAAGGAAGAAAGTGTGACAATTTGAGATTCGGGAACATGTTACCAGAAAACAAATTTACTCCTTTTTTGAGAAGTAATTGCAGACATTTGAAATAAGATTTTCGTCTTTGCACTTAGAATGATTTATCAGTGTGATACAGTTTTATTATACGACCCTTTGTTGAGCGAAAAGCCTGATCAAACTTCTTTTACGGTTAGTACGCGATATCCGATTTCATTGATATTCTGGGGCTGAAGATACATGCAAAATTTGACGGAAGGTAGATTTGAAAAGAAAAAAAAATTACAGTTTAATTGTTGCCACCAGTCAACAGTGATTGACGCGGGCCAAATGGAAAGTATTACGCATAACGTACATTAACATCGTGACATCTATCGCAGCTTTTCACTTTCGCTGGAAAATTAGCGAATGGATTTGGAGTTTCTAATATTAACATTAATTTACATTTGTGTTATCAAGATTTCACAAGTAAGAAAATCAGATTCGTTATATCGTAAAATATCAATTTATCTACATTTTATACAATGGAGATAATAAAGATCGCTCTACGGTGAACTTGAAAGATTGTTCTTACTACATCGCAAATAATTAAAATACTACTTCCATATACATACTGAGCTATTGTGAACTAAGTCTAACGTGCACTGTAATTTATGTTTTTCGTGCTTCAAACTTTGAATTTCATGATTAAACATCAAATATCCATTTCAGCGACTGATTTTACATAATTTTCAAAATTTAAAAATTTTTATTTCCTGTAAATAGCAATGCCCCAAGTTAACATCGAATTATCGTAGAAAAAGACATATCAGCTACTTCTTAATAACATTTGAATGTGTTTCTAATAATTTCTCAGGAAGTAACATTTTAAGTTACCTTTTGAATATTACCAAAGGCGATCGCTTTAACAATGAAGTATTAAAGTCATTTTTAACGGTACATTAAATACTTATTTTAAAACTGCGCACTGAGAATGCAAGATGAGTTATTGATATCAAAATATAATTAATTTTTGCATTTAAAATTTTTGTTTGGCGTAAACGACTCAAGCTTTCGCTTTAGGCATGAATGCTTTCGCTATGCAAACATTTCTATTTTAAGTAAAGTCTTCTGCAGTGAATTCTTCCGAATTTAAGTTAAGGAAAATTCTCTACGCGACGAAATAGTTTTTGAAATAAAGTTTTTTCACCGAGAAAATGTATGAATGTAGGTATGAAGAAGTCTTACGAAAAAAAAAAATCAATTCAAGTAAATCATTTTTACAGTTCTTAAAACAGATTCTAAAGTGAACTATTTTTACTGCATCTAAAACCAGTCATGTCTCTTACGGAAAATATAAGTAATTCTTTTTTTAAGAGGCATGACTTCGTTTAGGTACAGAGAAACTGTACTGCCTTATACCAGACAGAATTCTGAATTTCTAAAATGCGGAATATTATTTTAAATGCTAAATCTCTTTACGTTTTTCAAGTTTTGTGTTTAGCAGGAAATTGCAAATTGAATATACTTTTATTTACTATTTTATATTACCTCTAGTAATAACAAAGATTACACTTTAATAAATTTGTTTAAAATTTAAATTCCGTATGAGAGAAAGAGCACTTTTTATCAATGATGTATGTTAAGGAGAAAATTAACGAAGGAAAAAATCGTAGCTCCTGAAATTCTTTATTACGTTTAAAGGGGACAAATGAACAGTTTTAGAGATCGAGGAGAAAATTTAATAGTCACGAAAAAACTAAAAAGTATTAATTTTACTACAAATAAAAATCGAAAAATAATTTTTGATAACAAAAATGCTTACATGTAATTTGGAGAAGAGCGAATATCCAAAAGTAGCAGCGTCTACCCATAGCTGTCTCACAAGAAAATGATTCTGCGCAACACGCTTTTCTTACTACTAAATTTATAGTTCGCTGCAAAACCCAAAAGATTACGTCATAGACTTAACTCTTCGTTTCAAATCCTGGAACGCTGAAAACTGAAATGATAGGATTAATTTCATCTAATTTAATGAATGTAGTTACTCCTAGATGACAAAGTTTTTATTATTTGATCAGTCTTTTAATTAAAAAAAATATTATAAAAACGGTTAATTACTCAAGTAAGCTATTGCAGGAAATGGCTATTTGTTGCACATAAATCTGAATTACGTTTTGAAGAATTTTGATCATTTTCTGTTTTTTTCAGGTAGGAATGGGAGTAGATTTTTTATCTAAAAATGAAAACAATAAACATATACAAGGAGTAACGTTTCATAAGATAAGAAAAAAATTTTGAAAGAAAGAACCAAGATCTGAGTCAGTCAGAAAGCTATTATATTTTTACGGATTTTGTATTTAGTTAGATATTTTTAGTAGAATTATAATTAAAATTGTTTTATATCCCTGTGCAATGCAGCACAAGACATACTGTAAGAGAAAGCTAGCCGGAAAAGTAAAAGTACAGGAGCACGAGCATTTAACATATAATAAATAGATATCTCGTAATTTATATTTAAATTGAATAAATGTAATTGACTACTGTGTTAGCTGTAACCGTAATTCTGCTGTCTTGCTTTCCAGAAATCTCGAGAAAACAAAAATTACCAGAACTTTCTCGTGACCGATTAAAAAGCTTTAAAAAGCCAGAGAGAGACATCTCATCTCAGTTGTTGTTTAGTTAGCCGTTGTTATTATTATTTATCGGATTAGATTTCTCTGTGCTGTGGGTTGCGTTCTATTTAACATTTTGGTAGTTTAAAGTATAGCTACTGATTATATTGCATGATATTGTATGAATATTTCTGAGCAAAAATTTAGCTTTCTGTTATATTTCTTGTGATAAGAATAAATTTTATTAACGTTTTATCGGGCTTGTGCAATCTGTCTATTACGAACCCTTACGCACTCTACAATAGTATCCCATCACGCTTTTGATAAGATGGGACGCATAACTCTATGAATAATAAAATGAAGAAAGCCATCGTAGATTGGAAGACGTTTTCTAACTAAAATGGGCTTTTAGAATGTCCTCTAATTCTGGTCTGAAACTATTATAGAAAGATTTAAAGTTAATTAAAATTATAGTTAATAAATGTTGGCATATTCCATCATCCAAAAGTTAAATTTATTTATTATAGTTAAATTTAACTTCCTGTTCGCTAATATGCATATGCCACCGCATGCATATGGGAATGGTAATGCACACATATAAGACAACAGAACCAGCGTTTATATATGAATAATTTGTAATACAGGTGTAGTAAAAGGAAACCATCACAAGCCATTTTGAGTGCTTTTTTAATTCTGGCTCGACAATTCTTTCCAGTTTTTCGCAACTTTTTATCTTACATAGAAAACTTTCAACCTCTTTGTAAAACAGAAAGCATGACTTTTCTGTCCTCTGATGAGGAGTAGATATTTCTATTTTAATGAAGTCTGACATTTTTGGTTTGTATCTACAGCAGATAATAACTTTTGTATTACTTTCAGCTGCAAAGTGTTTCTTTAGGTAACCCTGAAGATGGAAGTTTCACAGGACGAAAGTTTAAAACTTGAAGGACAAGATATTCTGCATATTTAAAAGCAGTATTATATTTTATCATAATAAACACATATCATCAGAGAATACAGTTACTTGAGAGATCTTACTTCGTTGCCTTCCTTTCGCGTCATGCCCTAAGAAGGGCCCTAGCTTCAGACGAAATTATGACACATATCTTCAGTGACCTTGTTTCACTGAGCCAGACACATCAAGTGTCGCACAATATGGCAACTAAATTGTCAGGTTCACGGTTCGTGTTTTGAGGTCGCTGGTTAGACTGTATACTAAAGACAACTTTACAACAGCAACAACAATTTTATTTCGTGGACTGTATCATAACTAAAAATCTAAATCGAAAATGATAAATTCCCGACCATACGGGATCAAAAACATGTATGCTACGCTAGGAGTTCGAATCTTAACTAACTAAAAATTGCGCAGAAACAATGCGCTGTACATAACTTTGAAGTTGCGCAGAAACAATGCGCTGTAAATAATTTATATTGCCGCGTAGGAGGCAACATACCGCCCCACGTTGCAATATCTATGATATGCAAACTAAATATAAGTATACAATTCAATATCAAATGATAACAATTCAGCTATTCAGTTTTTTTAAGCAATAATAAAGACTTAAAGTTAGTAAATAATTTACAGAATGAAATAAACAATTCAGAAAATTCCATAAGTTTTTTTTTTCAATAATTATGGTAATTTGCAATTTTTTTTTCAATAATTATGGTAAGTATATCAACATTTTAAACAGTAAAATATTGACATTTTTTCATCAAAATTACCAAAATATAATAAAGAACAATGTATATTTTATTAACAATAGAAATTAATCCTTGAAGTTATCCTCAATAGGCAATAAACAAATTTTTGATATTGGCCTTTTAATTGGACCAAACTTTGTGTTAATCACTGCTACTCGTATCTTTACCAGGAATTGTTTGAGCAATTCTTCCTAGTAACCATTAAAATGGAGGTAACTGATCATCTTTAATAATAACCATTGTATTTTTCTTTAAATTGTCCTTTGAAAAATACCATTTCTTTCGTTGTTGCAAGTGATTAAGATAGTCAGTTATCCATCGTTTCCATATAATCTGTATCATTTTAGTTAATTTTTGCCATCTTGACAATCTACTTTCTGACAAGTCCAAAATTTGAGATTCTACAATTGAGTTTATGGGTCCTACCTATTTAAAAGTGACCTGGCGTCAAGGGTTCGTAATCTGAAGGTTCAGACGATAAAGGAGAAAGAGGTCTCGAATTTAGTATTCCTTCAAATTAATCAATTACGGTTAAAAATTCTTCATATGTTAGTTTTGCATCGGAAATAGTTCTTTTAAGATGAAATTTAAAAGATTTGATTCCGGCCTCCTAAATTCCACCAAAATGGGGGGCACGAGGAGGAATAAATTTCCAAGAGATATTTTCAGATGCCAAATACTTACTCAAAACTTCATCAGGGACAGTAACTAAAGAAGCAAGCTTCTTTAATTCTTTGTGAGCTCCTACAAAATTAGTTGCGTTGTCACTAAACAGACATGAGCTCGCCTTTGTAACTAAGCAAACAAAGATTGTTATATAAACTTTATGTAAACTACCTTTCCTTTAATTTCTATATTTGATTAGAAAAAGGGCCTGCAAAATCTATCCCTGTGTTATGAAAGGTTAGATTTGGATCGGCCATTAATTGATCTGAAATGATAGGTTTATGACGAAAACAAATTACACATTCATGAACTGTTTTTCTAGCTAAGTCCTTGCCACCAGTGGGCCAAAACCTTTCCCTAACAAAATGTAATAATGCTTGAGGACCAGCATGAAAATTTTTCAAATGATAATGAATAAATATTAGCTTGGTAAGCTTATGATTTTTTGGCAATAAAATTTGATGTTTAGAATCATAATTAATTGTGGCATGAGTTAAGCGACCGCCCACACGTAATATATCTTTTCCATCTAAAAATGGATTTAAAGTTTTTACCTGACTTTTGATTACTCTCTGATCTTGAAGTGATTTAATCTCCTCTGCAAATTCTATTACCTGAACCATTTTTATCAAGTGCATTTCTGCATCTTGATATTCCGTGCTACTAATGGGGCCTGTTTTCTTCACTGGACCTTTTAGATTGGACAGAAACCTGAAAATAAGACTTAAAATTCTAATTAGTTTAACATAATTATTTGTTAATTCAAAAAAGGTATTCCAAAACAAGTTTAAATTGCAGTTCAAATTAACGTCTAAAGGTTTTTCAAGTTCATCCTGATAAGCAGGAGAATCTATGAGAGTCTTGTCAAGTTCAAATAAAGAAGCATCACTAAGTTCGTTCCGTTCAGGACCATTCCACCACAAGGAAGATGTCACAAGTTCATGAGGATAAGCACCACGAGAAATCAGATCTGCCGGATTATTTTCTGATGATACATGCTTCCATTGTCGTGGCTCTACTAGTCTTTGGATTTTGGAGACTCTATTTGCAACAAAGGTCTTCAAAAGATGAGGAGAAGTCTTCAACCATGACAGTGCTATCGTTGAATCAGTGCACAGAATGATGTCATCTAAATGCATCTTCAATGAGTTGCTAACTTTCGAAATCAGATGAGCCAATAACAAGCATGCATAAAGTTCCAATCTTGGAATAGATAAAGTTTTCAATGGAGCCACACGAGATTTGCTGGCTAGAAGATGAGATGACGAGCCGTGATCTTCATCGACACAAATTAAGTAGACAACTGCACCATAAGCGGCTTCCGAAGCATCTGCATATCCAATGAGTGAAATCTTGCTTGGATGATTGGAGAGGATGCAACGATTAATTTTTATGTTTTCCACAATCTTTAAATTTGAAACTATCTGTTGCCATTCGTGAGCAATAGTTGAAAAAAGTGGTTCATCCCAACTCAGTTTTTGAACCCATAATTTCTGTAAAAATACTTTGGCTTTGGTGATTACCGGACCAATCAGTCCTAAAGGATCATAATGTCTGGCAATTGTCGATAAAATGTCTCTTTTGGTATATGATTATTTCTCCTTGATTGAGACTTTAAAGTTGAATTCATCCTTCTGAGAATTCCATGTAATACCTAAAGCTTTAACCACATTATCACTTTTGGAGGAGAATGAAAGCTCAGAGCTTGTAAGAGGGCTATCCAACAGTTCAGGAGAATTAGAGTTCCATTTGTGCAAAGTCATTCCCCAACTATGAAAAAGCTGTATAAGCTGCTTTTTCAATTCCCTTGCTAAGTTTGATGAACCAGAGATGACATCATCAACATAACAGTCTGACAAGACAGCTTTGGCAGCTTCAGGATATTTATGCATTTCGTCATATGCAACTTGCTTTATGCATCTAATGGCTAAAAATGGAGCACTTTTAGTACCATAAGTCACCATTTTGAGTCTATATGTCACAGGTGAGTCGCTAAGGTTTCTCTTCCATAAGATTCGAAGTAAATCTCTTTGGAATTCATCAACCAAAATTTGCCGGTACATTTTTTGTATATCCGCAATAACTGCAACTTGATGTTTTCTAAATCTCACACGAATATCAAAAGCATCTTCTTGGACTGCTCCCGCTAAAAGTAAATCATTCAAACTTAATCCATTTGAGCTTGTGGCACTAGCATTAAACACAACTCTTAATTTTGTACTTGACTTCTCTAGTCTATATACTCCAGATGGGGAAGGTAATATTCAAGTTCCGGTTTTGAATTATCATCTACTCTTTCCATATGGTCCAAATTTTCATATTCTGTTATGAAATCTTGATATAAATGTTGCAATGTAGCGTTTTTGCTAAGACGTTTAACTAATTGATTGAGTCTAATGTTGGCTAAGTGCTTTGAATCTCCTAATTGTTCGTCTTTCATAGGCATTTTTACGATAAATCTGCCATCTTCATTTCGTCTGTAAGTGTCTTTGAAATGTTGTTCACAGAATTCTTCTTCTTGGCTAAGGATTGGCTTTTCTTCACCAATATTTTCCACTAACCAAAATTTTTCTACCAATCTATCAATATTATCAACATTACCGATAAGTCCACAATAATTCTGACAATTTTCAAAAGATGTTTTCAAAGAACCAGTAGCTATATAACCAAACACAGAATTTCTGAAAACGAGTGATTTTGTAGAAGATTTAAATTGGCCATTAATAAAAATGTCATAAAATATTTCTGCTCCTAAAAGCAGATCTATACTAGATGGAGTGGCAAATTCTGGATCAGCCAAACTTGATTTATTAGGAATATCTATATTTTCAATATTTAATTTTGTAGAAGGTACTAAATCTGTGATTTTATGTACAACTAAAAAATTTAATGAAGCAGAGAACGAATTATTTCCATTAAAAATAGAAGCAAAAGTACGAGATTTAATGTTTGAAATTTGCCCATTTAATCTAGAAACGGAAATATTTATTCTCTCCTTTTTTAAATTTGCACGCTCACAGAATTTATTTGTAAACAACAACAACAAACAACAGTAACAAAATTTGACATCGAGCCTGAGTCAAGAATTGTTCTTGCTTTAACGAATTGGCCATAAATATTTCTAACCCAAACAATCGCAGTTGAAAGGAGAACAGTTTTATTTTTCGAGAAAAGACACGCCGATAAGGCCTTTTTCTGTTGATTTATTGCTATTCAAAACAGCCTCATTTTTGCAGTTTTCTGGGGAGGGCGTAGTTTCACTTTGCTTTCCCCCACTTGTTGCAGACGACATGGATCCGTCATTCCGATGAAGAAGTGACTTGTGTTTTAATTTGCAAACCGAACAAAAATGTCTAGACTGACAGGAAGTTACTTTATGATTTGAATGTAAACAATTAATGCACAAAGAAAGCTTTTTAATCATTTCGTATCGTTCCATTGGATTTAATGCTAGAAATGTTTCACATTTAAAAATTGCTTGATTATCTTTGCAAACCGGACACATAAATTTATTATTATTCGTTTTTGTCACTAACGATCGAACCTTATTTGGAGGAACGTTTTGTTTTGTTTTTGCAAATACAGTTTTGTTTTGCATATTTTCTAACATCTGGCATCGCTTTTGAAGAGATGTCATGAAAGAATCCCATTCACATAAATCATTACTATTTAATGACATTTCAAATTGCTTACGCGTTTCTTTATCTATTTTATTGAGAATAATATTGATCAGCAAAGCTTCGCTTAATTTATTCATATTTAATTCCATAACTTTTAATGCTCTTACATGTTTCTGAACTTTATCAATTAATGAGCGTAAATCTTTAGGATTTTCATGCACTATTTTTTCAATAGAAAGTAATTCATTGATATGAGAATTTACAACCAGTCTCTTATTATCATATCTTTCTTCAAGTGCCTTAAATAAGGAAGAAAATGTATCATCTATTGTTTGTATCTGCTTTGCATCACCAATTAAACAAGATTGTAAATAAAACAATTTCTGAGAATCTGTTAATTGTCTATTAGATGAAATTAAAGCTACAAATTTGTTTTTAAATAAATTCCAGTCTTCGAAATTGCCAGAAAATTTAGGTAATGTTATTTCAGACAATTTATAATTCAATGAATTACTTCTTGTTTCTGGGATACTATTATTTGCATTCTTACTACACAATGAAGTATAAAGACATTTCAGGCTTACCTGAACATTGGTAATATCCATCTCGATTTCTTCAAAAGTAGCTTCGATGTCTGATATTTCTTCATCTTTGCACACTTTGTAATAATCCAAGCGAAATTCATCAATTTGTTTATTTAACTTGTGAACTTTTTCTTGCAATACTTCTATTTGTTCGAAACCAAAATCATCACTTTTTCCACTGACAGACGACTTTAATTTCCTAATTTGAGCTTTAATGCCACCACGTTTTCTGTTCAACGTGGTTATGTCTTCATTAGCCATTTTTTATTCTAATTAGCTCGGGCTCGACGTTGACCAATGTTTTGAGGTAGCTGGTTAGACTGTATACTAAAGACAACTTTACAACAACAACAACAATTTTATTTCGTGGACTGTATCATAACTAAAAATATAAATCGAAAATGATAAATTCCCGACCATACGGGATCAAAAACATGTATGCTACGCTAGGAGTTCGAATCTTAAATAACTAAAAATTGCGCAGAAACAATGCGCTGTACATAACTTATATTGCCGCGTAGGAGGCAACAGTTCGTATATTGTCAGTAACAACTTTGAGTAGATCGGTAAAAGAATGAAGGAAAGGTGGACGTCATCTGCTTTTACGTTGAAAAGCATGGTATATGGCAAGGAGGACGGAAAGCGTACTCCAACGCCTAACCATTTAATTAACGACCATGCATTTTAGGATGAATATTTTTTCTTTAATGTGTTCTTAGTCTCTCTTCTTTTAAAGTTTAGTCCTTTAATGTCAAAATTCCCTTTGCAAAAAGAGAAATAATTTGAAGTCCAAAACAAATATTGTACACCACTTCTTTCTAACAGACTTACTTGCGGTACTCAATCCTGCCCCTCCAAACCGATGTACCTTTCATTTCATATTGCAAAAGAGAGGATTTTCGCAAAGATTTGTATTTGTGGGGTGAACCTAAATTTATATCAACTGTAGTGCTACAAACAATTCATGTTGTTTGTATGATATTGGCATATAATTCCAAATATAATGATTAAATTACAACTAATTTTCCTACACAGTGATGAATTTGCTGTCTTACATAATATGCACTAAAGAAGTTCATATTAACCATATTAATTGTATACATTTCATTTACATTAGTAAAAAATCCTAAAATTATTTTTAATTCTTTAAGTTTGCTGTAAAAATATTGGCTGTAATTTTTCGGATAATTTAAAATACTTATGTTGCGCAGAATAGCAGTTATTTGCAGAAATGGGAATATGTCTGAATTTAAAAATTGCATCGTTGACAATCGGGATGGAGTATAAATGTTAGGGTAATAAAACCTTTCCCTTTTCATATTTTCATGAAAATTCAGTTGGCATGACCAACGTAATCTACAAACAATTACAAACTAATACATTGAAGTATTTTTTAAAGGATATTGACTTGAATGAACCTTCGTTTTCATAGCCTATAAAGAGTCTGTTATTTGTGAAATAACAAAACTAGATCGGTTATTTTGCCCCTGTTCTAAGAACTACGAAGATTTTATTTCTACTCAGACGATAATGTGACACCTCAGCTCTGTTAATGAAACAAAGTATAAAAACATTGTTACGTTAGATAACATAAATGCGATATACTAGATATTACTGTTAAGTTATTTACGGATTACGAAACCTCTCGCTAATCATTTGAGAGCTAAAAAAGTTGATAAGGTTTTATGAATATCTAGTAAGAATGTTAATTAGTATTTAAAGAAGCTCGGTACATTTATTTCATCCTTTTTTAAATAATAAGTTTTTTCTAGCATTGCAATTGTCATATAAGAAAAATTAATCTGTCAGTCATCACGACTTTATGCTTATTTTTTTATTATGGTCATTAAAATAGGAAAGAAGTAGATATTATTTATAAAAGCTAAATTGCTAATTACGTTTCGATTTTTTAACTTTCTGAATCGACAAACTATAATACTGAATATAATTAAATACGACACAATAACACGCCGAATAAATACTGATTCAGAAGTCAAACAACAAAAATCAGCGTTAATTCACAAAATTTTCACAGTAAATTTTGAAAATTTTGTGAATTAACGCTGATTTTTGTTGTTTGACTTCTGAATCATAATTAAATACGTTCCACATATATTTAGATCGCAAATGTAATATGTTTTTCAGAATTAACTCTTTCGTTTCACCTTCATTCCCTATAGTTAGTCTTAAATTCCGTAATTCCATGACGTAAAAAGAATTCTTTTAATATTACTGCTGCAAAATTTTAATGTTAACTACAGTTTATGTAATCAAAGATATATCAATATTGGTAACATTTCTCTAGATTTCCGTTTGTGAATCTCCTTGAAATAAAAGTCCAGAAAATAATTTTTATAGAATTTAAGAAGGTTTGAAATTTTTATTTATAGACTTTTTATACAATTTTCCTTTCAGCAGACGCTTTTAAAATTAATAAAAAATAAATGAAAGACCAAGAGAAAACAGAAATTCTTACCTGATTTGCTTCATCAAGCTTACATTTGGTACGTATATGTTAGAAAAATATTCGCTTTGTAACATGGGGGATAAAATGGTTTTATTGGACGTAAACTCCCATGGTCGTTTATTATATTAGCTGACATCTGTACTCTGACTGTTTCGGCTTTTGAGTACATACTACATACAAAGCAGTTCCTAATTGTCAGCTTTAAGAGCAGGCAGAGTGATAGTCCAACCATCAATTGACACCAGTTTGCATATTTTCAAATCCTGTGTGATTTGTTGAAATGGCTATCTCTCCGGAATTAGGTAGAAGGTCGGCAAGGTTTTTGGTCAGTGTTTTAAAGTCGCATAATAAGATATTTCTTGGTCAAATCGCGCCTTCTTCTTAATACAGAGGGTTACAGCAAACGGGCAAGACCCCCAAATCTAGATTTATTGCCAGAAATGGATACATATCTGCTTAATTAGTTACTGAAGTTAGTGTTGTAACTAGACCTCTTGGGGTCTACTAAGGCACCTGATTTACAGTATTCCAAAAAGAAATAATAAGATAAAGGAATGTAAAGGCTCATGAGTCAATGTATTGTAGACCAATGATTTTTAGGTAGGCTGGATTAACTATTGGAACTAATTAAGCACGTAGAGCAATAAAGCAAAAGAATATTTTCTAAACAATATTTGAAGAACTTTTTCTAAGGTCAACAAAATTTAAGAAAGGAAGGAATTAAAGTGTTCAGACCGGGTTTGCACTTACATCGTCTGACATCGGGTTTGTCGTATTTCTGATTTACCTTTTTAGGATATATCTTTTATGCGATGTTTTCTTTCTAAGGCATGTGTATCCGAGTCGACTAGCGTGCCAGCCAGAAATACGGAGTCTATAGTTCGCCGTCTTCCCACCCTCCCTTAGACTCCGGGACACGCGGAGTTTTGTATATAATGTAGTGTTCTACTAGCTTCTGTAAACAGATGTATGTAATGGTTTGTATATAAATAATACAAATAATAGATTTGTATACAGACACAAAACAGGCTTCGGGAAAGTTGCTTTTTACTGATCTAAATCGGCTACAGCACTCAATTTAGCAGTAGTTCCATTAGACCTTACTTTTAGTAGATACAGTTTGTATTATACATATTTCTTTTAAAAGAGGGTGAGTTTTTTTTCTTTTTTTTAGGACAGAGTATGATGACTAACAAATTCAGATGTATCATAGGGCAGTCTGCCCTTCTAGGCCCTTCGATGCTGTGGTGTAGTGGAAGTAGATGGCTCCTGCAGAGAGGATATTTAAATGCTGCGAGGCTGAAATCTTTTTTAGCATTGAGGTCATCTTCTGCAGTGTACCAGCTTTCGAGATTTATATTTAAAAAAGTTATAAGGTATTTTCTCTCTCCTTTCCGCATGCCTTCGTGGTGTAATTCACGAAGCATATTCTACCTGCGTTCGAGAGGTGCAGGGTTCGAGCCCCGGCAAGGACATTGCACATTTTTTCATGTCTGTTGCTTCAAAATAACCTAATGACTCAACAAGGTCAGCCCTGTGGCATTGAAGCCCCATGGCATAGCAAGTCATTTTGTCTTTTTTAAGGTTTTTCTGTAGACATCGCCCGGCCCTCATGTCTGATACGGAGTTAGTTCACGGATGCGCCTTGGTTGCATCTAGTAGCAGGAAAGCTTAAACAAATTTTGATTGATACCCCCATACTTTTATAATTCAATAAATTCAACTGCATCATAAATACAATTAGACTGAATACATAATTTTTAAATAAAGATACGTGTGATTTATTCATTTATTTTGTTCGTCGCTTCCTTTAATTTGTCTTAAAGTAACCGGCCTCGTTCAGAAGACCGATTCTGGATAGAAATCTCAATTTTTTATTTCATAATTTTAAAGACCACATTCGTATTTATCAAAAACAACTTTTCTTTTCTTGATTTGTTTATTAGAATTGGAGATATGGTGGCTTTTCTTAGAGAAGACAAACCTAAAGTTATTGTTTGTAAACGCGAGTAAGTGTAAGAATAAAGTGCAAATTAAAAATTCAGTTTTCGCCCCTTTTTATGTTATTTGTTAAATTCATAATTTTAAGCATTTCAATTAGTCTAGAGCAGGGGTTCTCAACCGGTGGTGCACAAGAGAAAAATAGGTGGTAAGCAAAGTATTTTTAACTATTAAATTCAAAACTTAAAACCCCAGCATCCTGATTGAGTTTTTTCGCTAACACTCGTAAATTTATGCAACCTGAACTTTGTTCAAGAGTGATGGTGGTAGTAGTACTTTGTATTGGTGGTACTAAAAGTTTCCAGTTTTTGTTTAGATGGTACGCGTCCGTCAAAAGGTTGAGCAGCGCTGGTCTAGAGAATCTGCCAAATTACTTTTATTATGCAGTTTCTCATTTTCGTTTGGCAACGTGAAAAGTTGTGTATATATGTCACTTTAAATGCGATTTTGGATACTTTTTTTTTATGATTTACATCACAGGAATAATGGTAACTCTAAACGTTCCTTATAGAATGACTTGAAATTTTGCGCACAGAATTTGTATATTATTATGCATGATATATAGACGAAACGTTAAATAGCCTTACAGAATTATATAATTTTATCTTCAACACTGTACGCATTTTTTAAAAACTTTGTGTGTTGACTAACATATTTAGCCATATACTACTAGTGAATCAATATTTTACAAGTATTCTATTTCGCTGTATGCTTACGGTTAAAATACATAAAGTAAAGTAAAAAAAAATATGTTTTTGTCATGATTATTTTCTTGTCGGTGATGGCTGAAGTTTTTGTCAATTTCGATAAAAAATTTTCTTGTTTTCACATAAATTTCACAAAATAATGAATTTTTAATCACTTTGGTAATGATTATATTTAAGCGTGAGCGAAACCCAATAAAAAATATAAATTTAGAAGTATGATAAAAAATTTTTGAAAAAAGCCCTCCGAAACGAGGTCGGTTACCAAAGGGAGTGTACTACTTAGACATGCGTTTTTTCTCAAATTCTATGCAATTATCGAGAATTAAAGACATTTGCACACGCTTAGCACGCAGTTTTCGAAAATAAGTGAGAAAATCGGGTCTAAAATGTTCAGTAATATTGTTATTTGAATTTTTCTGAAGACCTGTAACATTATTTTAAAATGCACCACATGTTTAACCGGAAAATATGCAGTTCGAATTCATATGGTTTATTATCATCTTAGTTTTCTTTATCTCTATTATTGTGTTATTTTAAATGAAATGGTTATTGAATGAGTTCACGTTTCTTCTGGCTGCTTAAAAAAGGGAGGTGCTGATGTTAATTGATGCATTTTATATCATGTGACAAAGCCACGCTTAGATATTATTTGCAACTGGATATTTATGTGTAAAGTGATACGAGCTAATTTTTCTTAAAATGTCATCCACGGGACATCCCTCCTTTGTCGCGTAGTGCCTCATGGCGAAGTACGTAATCAATAATAATAATAATAATAATAATAATAATAAAACCTGGGGTATTTATTTTGAACTGGGACATTTATTTCTTTCAACGAGTATTAAATATTGAATGCTATCAACATTAATTCAGTCACAGAATTCAGCCAATAAGACTGTTATATCTGTAAGAATTCAAATAAAGAAATTCTGCAGCGGCTGATCCGAGTCTACAAAATGAACCTCTTGGCCGTCGACCGTCTTCTGTTGATTCGAATATGTTAAAGATGTACTTGAAATTAGGTTCACGTAAATGTTACTAATGAGAAAATAATAAAATACTAAAGGTTCGTTTACAGTAGCGGACTTTTGAGCTTAAAAAACGTCGTGGGCGAGATGTAAAGCTCCGTTTTTCACAAAGTCAATAATTACAATTCTTTTAGTGTTAATTTATTTTCAAAGAAACATTTATTTATGAAAAATACTTTTTAAAAATACATCCAAGTGAAATGCAAAAATTTTGAAAAGAAGCAATTTTGTACTTTTTTTTCCATTTACTGCATACTCAAAGATTGATTATTTAATAAAAAGCATATAGGAATCTCGGAGAAAAGAGATCCCCGTTTCCAAAGAAAGAAACCTCAATCTATGACCAACAGTTCAAGATGCAAACTTTCTTGTACATATAGAGTTACCATAACACATGTTTCCCTATTCAAAGCATTCTGTAGCTTTACCTAAAATTCGGAATTGCAACAAAAGTAAGCTGCATTCTAATTAAAATTTTGGAAAGATTAAGGTAAAAATTATTTATAAGATTATATTAAAAATGTTCGAAAGCCATCAATATGGGAAAATATGATTTTATGTGCTGCACTGCACGCAGATATATTACAGCAAGGTACACTGATATCCAGATTTATCTTTATATATTACAAAGATAATTAAATTCCATAAATTTCTAATTGAAGTAATTAGTTTTTTCTGACAACGTGAAAAAAAAACCAAATTAGCATTATACAATCAAAAGATTCTTATATGTAATTCAAGGCGATACGTCATATGATGGTTAGTCGAGGGGTTCGCGCAAAGTGAATGACTGAATTACTGCAATAGTTTGATTTCAACGTGTAGGGACTCAAAACGGTAGGTTATAACTCTAAAGTATTATTTAGAAGGATCTATGAAGAGACGAATCATCGACCATTTAAAAAAAGGGCAGACGCTCATGCAAGCAGCGAGATGTGATAGTATTTCAAGGCAGACGGCTGTACACTATAGAAACAGTTTCAGAACTATGAACATGTAAGAAAGCCTGTAGAATGTTTATACGAATACCAGCTGTTTCTGAAAACCGATGTCTTGCAATCAGGGTCTGTCGTTAAAGGAAGCCTTTTGCTCAGTAACAAGTTCAGAGCTTGCAGCCGCCCCTGGGGCTGTTGTATCACGGAAAACTCTATAAAGCAGCTTTAGTGAAAAAGGCCTTTATGCCAGAGAGCCAAGGGTATCCCTATCTGTTCTTCACAACAAAAGAGGGATCGCTTTTGATTAGTGCAAAGAATATTAGACCTGGAATAAACACCACTGATCCAATGATCTCTTTGCTGATGACACAAGGTTTAGTTTAACATCCAATTGTAAACGTATTTACATCTCGAGAAAGTCAGGAATGCAAAATTTTCCTTCCAAAATTATGAAACGTGAACGTTTCGGCAATGAGGTTGTGATGGCATGAAGAGGAATAATGATCGATGTACATATGCCCCTATATATTTTCAGCAGCTGATCTGCTACCGGCTAGAGATAAAGGGATGAGTTCTCAGAGCCTTACCTAAAACATTTAGGTGCTTATCGATCTAAATTTTTAGTAGGAGATGTTGCTCTTTCACATCAAGGAAAACTTGCTGACGAATTCTTTGAAAGGAAAAACATTGAGCAAATACTGTGCCCAGCAAAATATCTTATTCTTAATCCAAGAGAGAACTTATGGCCCTATCTTGGGAAAGCAGTTGCACGGAAGTAGCCTTCTGTTAGAGATGGAAGTAGCCTTCTGTTAGAGATGGAAGTAGCCTTCTGTTAGAGATGGAAGTAGCCTTCTGTTAGAGATGGAAGTAGCCTTCTGTTAGAGATGGAAGTAGCCTTCTGTTAGAGATGGAAGTAGCCTTCTGTTAGAGATGGAAGTAGCCTTCTGTTAGAGATGGAAGTAGCCTTCTGTTAGAGATGGAAGTAGCCTTCTGTTAGAGATGGAAGTAGCCTTCTGTTAGAGATGGAAGTAGCCTTCTGTTAGAGATGGAAGTAGCCTTCTGTTAGAGATGGAAGTAGCCTTCTGTTAGAGATGGAAGTAGCCTTCTGTTAGAGATGGAAGTAGCCTTCTGTTAGAGATGGAAGTAGCCTTCTGTTAGAGATGGAAATAGCCTTCTGTTAGAGATGGAAATAGCCTTCTGTTAGAGATGGAAATAGCCTTCTGTTAGAGATGGAAATAGCCTTCTGTTAGAGATGGAAGTAGCCTTCTGTTAGAGATGGAAGTAGCCTTCTGTTAGAGATGGAAGTAGCCTTCTGTTAGAGATGAAAATGGCCTGAAGACCGCATTGTTCAAGGAGTGGAACTTTGTTACCAAAGCCGTGGACATTCTATATAGAAATCAGAACGGGCTACAAAAACACGTTTCGATATCTGTATAAAGTCAGAGTATATCACATGCCACACTAAAACTCTTAAGTTTTATTTTTCAGAGATCTTTTTTCTGAACTCTCGTCGAATCATATTTGAATCACTTATTGTTTCGTGCTAGTTTCATATCATATGCAGTAGTCTCAGCGTTTTCTTTTGTATTTATGTGTTTTGATGTTATGCATCATTCCACACAAATTCATAAACTTATACCACACGGTATACTATATACATTATTATTTAAGTTATCTTTAGGAATCCTAACTGAGAAAGGTCAGATATACTAACAGGACATCTGGGTTTTATGTATCTCAGCAACAAAAGTTTTCATGTCAGGAGAGCGAGAAAAGTGCCTCATATTTTAAGATTTGATACAGCAGAACTTCAATAATAAGTCACTGAACAAAGTATGATTATTAATGTTTTCCAATTTGCTTAGCCAATTCGCTGTTCCAGTATTTCTAGATTTGATTTATAAGAATACGGAAAGACTGTTATCATGGTAAGGTTTAAAATTTGACAGCTTGACTGATTGAACATTACATTCTGTTTTTGAACTCATTATGCGCAGAATAAAATGTTCAGGCCAGAAAAATGGTCATCATACCAAGGCTTTTAATTATTGTTTTCAAGTTCTTGATGTAAAGAATTAAATTTTTTGAATTATTTGTTAATGAAATAATTGAAAGCTATCTTTAATTTCAAAGCAGTTCCTTCCTTACCAATTTTTTTCAGAATTTTAAAGCTATTCATATTTGCAATATGGCATAAATTTCCCCATTACAGACTTCTGAAACTAATTTCTTTCCTTAGTATATGTCAGTTTAAATCTGGTAGAGTTCAGCTGCGAGGCTTTAGAGTAGAAAATTTTATGTTGATCACCTTACAAATTATTCTTTCAACCATACTTGCTTGTTTACATGTACTTACATTACTACATTTACTTTATTACATATATTTGATAGTAATGAAGTTTGAAATAATTTGCTAACTGAGCCACTTTTAGAAAATATTTAAATATTTTCACATCTGTAGGCCAGACTTGTTAGTTTTTTTAACCGATGTTAGTTTAATTTTTCAGCATCTTACCCATAAGTAACCAAAACCACAAAACTTCTGTGTAATTCAGGTGCGTAGGTCACCTGAATTTTATTTCAGATCACTTCATAATGTGCAGGCATTTCAGACAGGACGGAGTTTAAATTCTAGATAATTCAGCAATTTTACAGGAAACTTATTTTATGAAAAATTTAATGGAATAATAAAAATATATGGTTAAGAAAGGAAAGAAGTGAAAGAATGATTTTATATTTAATTTCCTTTAGGACAATGTGCGAGGCGTATTTCTGCAGCGATGCCAATTTTACTTCGCTACAGAAATGCCCAAGTTTCAAGGAAAAGATTTTTCGTTGTTATAGAAATTTATTTCACGCGAAGATATTTTTTTCGGTACTTCGTCATCGTAATCGTCAGATTAAATTGCTAATGAATTCCTCTTAAATTTAAGGAAAGGTTCCCGGAAAAACTAATTGCTATCGATAATCATTTAATGTGAACGATGCTGAAATTTGAAATTCGCGCAGTTCAGAAAAATTCTTTCCTATGAATAACGTATTCATTCGATAGTAAACATGTTTCGATACCTACGGATTAAAACCACCAGCTTTTAATACTGTACTTTTACGAAATAGTATCCTAGGACTTAACCCTCCTTCGTTTCTGGCTTTCTTATGCTCTTTATATATGTTAATTTAGGTTTTCACCTGTTTAGTTAAGGTTTAGTGGTATACTGCCGTTCAGCGTCGACGTGATATGATTTTAATGGTACAGATTATTTTAAACCTTTCCAATACTTATGTTATTTTATATACAATAAACTTTTCATAAAAAATGTAGACTTAAAGAGACCATTCTGTAGTTTGTTGTAATCAGCTTTGCTCACAACACATAACATGATAAACACAACTACACTAACCATGCGATGCTGTTAAAATCAGGTTTTCCTGCATTTTTGACATACTAAATTTACACATAGAAATTATGGATGGCATAAAATAAATTACTTTTTCAGACATAATTTAGTTAAAAAGTTAATGCAATTTAGCGCGGAAAAACTTAACAAATTGGGAATTTGTTACAATTTTTCATTTAGCCATTTAAACCTCCGTTCAAAACACTCAATACCAAATGTAATTTACATGTCTGGATTTCATGAATCAGTAACGTGGAAGTTGTTCAGCGGAAAACATCTGTAAAGTATCTCCACCGTTATTGAAAAACGCCACAGTCACAATGCCAAAAGTAAAAGGTTTTAGTGTCCCTTTCTAGAAATTTAGTTTGATGGAGTTGTAAAGGATGCAATCAAGTAAATACTAATTTCACTTATATATCAAGTTGAATGGTTTAGTTGTGCTTTTAAAAAAGTGAAAATGGTAAATCAGTGTACACAAATACTACAGTTTTGTGAAGCATTTATTGACAGAAGAAATATGCGAAATATCCAATAAACTTAATTTTGAACACAATGGGTATTAGTGTTTTAGATAATGAATTCTAAATTACTTTTGCATGTTTGGATGAGGTGCCATCCTCACACATGTGAAATCTGGAGGGACAGTACATAAACATTCAGTCTCCCGATTCCGATCTTCACTTAGGTAAGTTATAGCTCCACGCTCGTAGTATACTCCTCGATAGAGGCAAAGATCTTCTGTAACAAAAAGGCCAAAATAATTTTAGTCTATGCTTAGACTTGGCAATAAATTTTATTAAAATTATTGTTGAAAGGAAAATAAAAACTTAAGGTTGTCTCAAAGGAAAATTACATAAAATTTGGAATTGCTTATGATTGTGAAGTCAGGTGAAATTTTTCACAAAAGAAAGGTAACCATCGTCATTTTGTTTTTCGCTAATAAAGCTACGAACTTCTAAATGTTAAAGGAATCTAACTCATAGCTTAAAATAGTTGAATTATAACATTACGATACAAAGGTTTCGTGAAATGGTTACAGCAGTTTTATTTCCTCAAGTATTAACCCTATCCAGTTGTTTGCCTCAAAATGAAGCAACTTAAAATAATTCGAAACTATAGAGGCAGATTTTTTAGAAGCTCTTTTGAGAGGAGAAACTTCAGATCAGCAAAATCTTCGCTGTGGATTAAGTTCAACATGGTCCATACTTTTCATGCGAAAAACTCGGATGTGTAATGTGCTCAAGCGGCAGTTACTACTTTAATATGACATCTGCTTAACTCAGTAATGTAAACCATTTATTAAATTCATTTAATTCAGAAACGAAATTTTTATCGTAATAGGCACTGAAGAACCATCCGAGCGTCATATATCCGCGAATTTTGGTTCTTCTACGAAAGTTTTGTATTTTACTTTCGTATTTAAACTGAGCGTAAAAGATTGAAATGTTCCACATGATTCACTACATTGAGATTAATTGGAAGCACATACCTAGAATTATTATTTTAAGGAAATAAAACTTCTTGCAATTAATAACGAAAAGCCAATGCAATAATTACAGTTTATTTAAATCTTTAGATATTTCACAGGAAATGCGAGAGCTAAGGATGAAAAGTGATGAATACTAATTGAAAGCTGTGCTTTAGTTTGCTTAGCTAAGCTTTAACGTAACTGTTACTGGCGACTTCAGATTCTGTTATTTGAATGTAACTTTACCTAGAACTATTTCGCCTATTTATCATTAGAAAATTCTCCAAATTAAAAATCTTTCAAAAATTCTCATTAGAATTCATTGTGAAGTAAATTATATTGAACTAACTGTCTGTATTCCTAGAATAATCCTAACAGCGAAAATACAAGAGCATGCAATTGCGTAATAAAATTAGTGCTCACTGTCTGAAAGCAAGCATGAAACCGAAATCAGGTCGAATCCGAGTATTTAGTTAAGGCTCAGCAGGACTAAAAGGACTAAAGAGTGATGCCTGAAGGAAGGACAAGTTAAGCTGGGTGATATTTACGGTAAGCAGCAAAATTAAGAGTATACAGATCCTGCTGTTTCAATGGCCAATATGATTATGGGCTCGCTATAATGCAGATAGCGCATGATGCCTCGAATGAAAGGAGTCCATGTGTAACCCATCCCGAAGTCTAAATACAAATTATAAGTGCTACAGGAATGAGCATTCCTGTAGCACTTGGGAAAAAACCACGAAAACTCCCATGCAGCTAATGCGTTCCATTTTTGCTAACACTTCCCTTTTTGCAAAAACAGTGGAAAACATCTGTCAATTAACATTGCATTGGATTCACTTGATATTCAAAGATTCGAACACTCTAGAAAATGGAGAGGGAGTTAAACCATGAAAGGTTGTACGATTTTATTAGGAGATGGTAATCTTAACGCAGTAGCTTAACAGAACTAGATAGAATCACGAAGGTAATACTGAACAGAGGTTCTCTCCCCATCTGGAGAAATTTCATAGTTTCAAGGAGAGTGATGGAACCACCCAGACTCGACCAAGGTCATCTTGAGGGGATAATGATAAAATTGAAGATTTGGCATGTAGAGGATATGTCTCAAAAAGTTTCTACCATTCAAATCTTTACGATATCTTCGAATAAAGAAGTTGTTGCAGTGTTTCCTGTCTATAATCCCGAGCCAAACGGTTTAAAAATTCAGTCTTTACAGGCGTTGAATTTTTCCATGATTGGGGCTTCAAGGTTGTTTCCATAATTTTCGATAACTATGTTAATTGTAAAATGCTATGCAATGGTCATATGGTGTCTGCCATTGAAAATGAATTTTATTTGGGGAAAGGATTTTTTTACTATTTGATTCAGTCCATTTACTGAAATGTGCAAGGAATAATTGGTTGAACCAAACTGAAACCAATCAAACCTTTAATATTCCATCTTTAAATGATACAGCTGCATTATGCAAGTCCATTGTATTTGAAAAATTCTATACCATAGAATAGCACCATTCTAGAGAAACAGCTCCAGCACTTTCGAAAAAAGTATTATATTCAACCTCATTAGAACGGCAGAATTTCATTGCCGTTAAATATTTTGATGATAATCGTTTGATGATAATGATCGCTTTAAAAAACAAACAAAACCCCAGAAAAGGAAAAAACAATCTTTATTAGTAATGCATTAATAAGATTAAAATGTATTCTTATAGTTACAACGTTTTTTCATAGCGTGTTACAATAAAAATATTAATTATGTTAGACAAATTATTATTCCTTTACATTAATTTCCGTATGCCTTTATATTAACTCATGTTAAATGCAATTTCTGAAATTTATGAAACAAATGTTTGGTTATGAAAATGAGTATTTCTTAATTACTGCAAATTTTACATTGACCATCTTTCTATGCATGTCTATCAATAACAAATTCATAAAGAATCAATGTCAAAAATCTGTGTGTAAATCAAATAATGAAGAATTGAAATGCATTGCTACGTTCTCAGATTAATTTAAAAGTAACATTTTTATCTTGAAATTATCCGATATAAACAATTAAATATAAATAATGATAAATCTTATCTAAGATGCATAAACTTCTCTTGAATGTCAATCCCTTTGACTAAACGTGAAATAATATCTGCAGTTTTCGAACTTCTGGGTAAGACTTTTTTTTTAATACGAGAAAGCAAAAACAGTTTCTCCTGTTGCTTGGGGATAAGTGAAAATATAGAGTTTTGATTTCATATTGAATGCACTGTAGTTAAAAATTTGATACAATATTCATTTTAATTAGTTTAAAACTATTTGATTTTTCAATGTTTAATGGTATTAAACTACATATAATGGTATGCAACCAAAGATCTAGTATTATAAAGAATGTGATTGATTAGCAAGCAAAAACTAATATTTGAGAAACTCCCCTCAGATACAATCTCGTCATTATTTAATTCGTCAGTTTTTTTAAAAATATTGATTTTAGGAAAAGAAAAATATATTTGTTTCTCATATACTACCAGGAAAAAGAAAGCACGCAGACTCAAGATCATTTTGGCGGTGCTGTCATCAAACGTTAGCTTCGGCCTTCTCTCATCAAGATGGCCTTGACTCGACCGGATTCCTGATGCAGTACAATTTAAGTAAATAGAGAAGAATTTGATTTGCTACCAAAATGGCGACATATTTCGAAACAAATATGTCGCCAAGGCACACATTCAAGTAGAAAGCAAGTTTCCACAAATTCCCACATGCTCATTTTATCCCGTAATGTCCTGCGCATCGATTCTTTTTCATTTTACTTATAATTGTAGACAATGAGTTTTGTTCGCTGACACATTTACCATGCAAGCTTCACATTTTTCGCTAGAACAAAATTAGTGTTAAAGAACATATGATTCATATCAATGATTTTACGTCCGTTACAGTCAATGGAGAAGACCAGTATGTGCTATTCCTAGCGAGCTTTAGTGAAACAATTCCTTGAAAGCAACGAAGCTAAAGCAATATTTGCGAAACAAGGACAAAATGTTTTTGAACGGGATGGAAATGGTCCTAAAATGATAAAATAGATTCAGCAAAGGCATTCCTATAAAATTCACAAAGCTACTGAAGCTTTCTATGTGGTAGCATTAGATAGGTAAGCAGAGAAAGCCGCATATAATTGGGTGAACTTTGCGCTCTCAGAGAATGGTGGAAATTGTGTTTGGAAATGAAATGGAGGGAAAAACTTGCAATTTACAAACAGAAATGTTCAAAGGAGAATCAATGATATGGTAGTTGATCAAAGATTAATAGTTTGTCGCATTTGGCTCATTTTTAGTTCCATTCGATGAATCGCCCGATATGGTATGGTGTTCTCAGTTGCTGTGTTGGCAAGATATACAAACTTAAGTTCATTTAAAGAGGAGTTACTTTTGCGGTCTTCTAGAAACAACCACCACAGCCTCATACTTTGAAAAAGATTTCAGTTCATTCAGTCAAAATCTTTCGCGGGATAATGCATGTGGGTGTTTCACGGATGGAGCACCAGCTATGTTGGGGTCAAAAATGGTTAAATGAAAACTCCATTTCTGGAAGTACACTCTCTGTAAGATCCATAATCGAGCACTGGCATCAGAAATACTCAGCCCCCCCTAGAGATGCGAGCTGTGTTAGTTGTCGCCAATTGCGAGGCGTAACTGGAGTGCAAGCTGAGCTCGTTGATGACTATCAAAAGATTAAAGGGAAAGTGGAAATTTTTTTTCTTGGAGTGAAGATGAGGAACAGGTCTTGCGTCTTGCTTATATGGTGGATAATTTTTTTAGCAGATGAATAAAGTGAATATTCGAATGCATAGAAGAAATACATAAAATTCATCGATTCTTTGAAAGCTTCTATGAGCAAGCTAGAAAACTGAAATAAAACTGACAATTTCTTAAACATTGCAACATTTTTCGTGTTATCTCCAGAATTTTTAACAGGCGAGATTTCTTGGCATTTGACAAAACAAGAAAGCAAATTTAAGGGAAATTTTCCTAAATATTCTAAAGAGGAGTTGGACTTTGGGAGAAATGAATTAAAATTGTTGGTTGAAAATTTTTCACAGCTTTCAAGATTCTGAAGACCTATTCGAGAGCAAAAGACATTTGAAGAGAAGCCAATCAAAATTTGGCTGTTTATGAGCGGGTCTTACCAGAGAACGGTAAAGAGAAGTAACCGTGCATTGCTTCCGATTGGTGCGCTTTTGAGAGTTTCGTTTTTCAAATCTATTGTAAATGAAAACGGCAACGAACTAGATTGGTGGGTAAAGTGGTCCACGTTGTGCCCTTTTAAACACTTATCCGGGTATTCAAAAACTAGTGATAAAGAAACAATCACATGTTTCTAAATAAACGAAAACTAAATTACGACATACAGACATGCTATTAAAACTTACTTTAATTAATAAAGGTTCATTTTATTTATCTGTTAATTATTTAAATTTAGTTTATGAACATAAAAACTACTTTTATATTCAAATTTTGGTATTTATCAACATTTTATAAATTTTTAAAAAGGTATTTTTAAAATTAAAAGACAATCTAAATAAATGTAAGTATTTTTTGAGTTAAGGAGAGAGGGGAGTGATTTTCTAGTATTGAAATAGTGAAAGGGGTGTATGGGGCGAAATGTGGCATAACAATTACAAGAGCCATTTGCAAAAAGGAAAGTGTCTGAAAGCGACCATTGACCCCTCAGACATGGCATAGCCTTTTCAATATTTAAAGGGACAAAGTTTTTCAATTCCCTTTCATAATCTTGAAAATCTATTCCAAAGCAATTTTAATTGAATGCTGTACACTTGCTTTCTTTAGTAAAAACGCATTGCTGTTCAAAATTCTCGGATCTTTTATGAACTATTTTACAAACTGCATTTCATCTAGTTTGAAGACTTACTTGTTATAGTACCCCGGAATGCAGCAGATATTAAAGTTCCTAAAGGTTTCAGTTTGAACATGAGTTACACGAAAGCAAGGTAAATTCTTTATCTGAAGAGGACGATTCTTTGGAGGGCGTTCGAAGAAAAACTGACACATAGTTGCATTACATAGTAGATATGCATTGGTTTATTTGATCTTGGCAGAGTACTTGAGAGGATTATCAGCCTAAGAGAAAAAGTTCCTTCATGGAGGATTTCTTAGACAAACTAGCTCATATCTGCGTTACATAGCGGGAAAACTACGAAAACGCCCATGAAGCCAACCCTTTTTCATGGAACCGAACACTGATTAAACTACCAGCATCCAGCAACTTTCCCATTCAGAGGCTCATTACATATTGGGAAACAACAACAAAAAAAAAAAAAAAAAAAAAAAAAAGCAACTACGCAGTGATCTCACTCATCGAAATTCGAACATAGATTGAACTACTAATATTTATGTGTTGTTTTGCCTGTTGGTGCGCATGAATAAATTCGTCGGCTGCTATTTCAACGGCTGGCGTTGGAAAATTTGAAGGCAAAGTGAACTGCTTACAATATCTGAAGATAATCTAAGGTCTAATTTAAATGTCAATCTTGTAATAAAAGTCACGTATTTAGACTATGGAAAGGCTGCAAAGTACTTTTTTAAGCTAGTCGGTAACTCTAAAAGAAACCTATGAAAAATTTTAAAATTGGTGACGCATATAATCACGAAAGCTTAGTAGCAAATTCTTGAACAATTCCTTCATTTACGCATAGTCTAACGGATTCACGTAGTCAATGAAAGCGATCGATGACTTCCAGTATCGCTTCCTGTGCAATTTTGGGCTTTTTAAATAGAAAGCAGACGCCTTTCAGTTTAACAAAATGACTTTAGTTTGTATTAAATTTTTATTTTCCATAGTTACATTTTTCAAACGCATTCAACTTAAATCGAGTATAACGTAGTACTCTCAAAATAAACCTTGGATCGTGAGACTAAGCAGTTGCAACTAGCGGAAACTTTCGCCGAAAGTCGAAGTTGTAACAAAGCATCAATAACGGCTAACCTATGCTGTTACACGCTGTCTGAAAATGAATAATTCACACTCTGGATCAAACTGATGAAAATAAAGCATAAGCTATAATAAAGCCAAACTAGTAAGGCGACTTAAAACTTACTAAAATATGAGATACAGAAACATTAATTTATATTAGATACAGGGGCGTAGCTAGAGGGGGGCAAGGAGGGGCATCTGTCCCCGGGCGCAGAATCGAAGGGGCGTCAAACTGATGTTACGACATTTTAGAATTAAATGTTTTCCATCCTTGGCAAGCCATGGAGGTAGGAAGTAAGATGGAGTCGCCCTAAACAAGTTTCTCCCGTACCCTGCTCTGAAGCACCGGCGATCCCTACGTGGTGACCAAAACATTGGGTCATTTACCATTGAGTTCTATGGGATTTGACGCGTTCCGGTGTAAATATTTTGTAATTACGTCACAAATATACATATAAATGTATATATTTTCTTTTTCTACAACACTTCAGAGTCCTAAGTATGTGAAAACAACATATTTTTAAACAACATTTCATTCTGAACGGAATTAAATGCTATACTTTTCACAGAACAGTTTTCTCAGAATGGTCTAATTTGAATGAAATATTTTCACAAGTTTTCGTTAATTACATTAGAAAAAAAATTTAAGGTAATTCGATTTGATTCGGTTAAGGTACAAAAATTAAGATCAAAGTTTATTGTATTATTAATATTAAAATTATGCATTATTTCTTTTCTATTTATAGAGCTTCTACCTAAAATACTTTCTTAAATATGATATGATTTTTTGGCTTCTGAGGCATCTTTTAAATCGAAAAATGTAAGTCAATTTTTAATTAACGCTCTATTCGGTTCATTTTAAATTAGAGAATTATTAGGAATTAGCGAAATACTTTAAATAGTACTTGACTTTCTCTGAAGATTTCTGAAAGTTAATAAAATAAGTTTTTTTTTAAAGTATAACTTAAAACTTGTAACTGAGTTATTATAAAATGTAAGGGGAATAATTCTTTTAATTATACTTACCAGATTTTTTTTACCCTTCATTTCAACAATACATATTCCAAAACTCTATTACGTTCTTAAATGCAATGAATATTTAAGTATTTTGTCAAAGGCAGATACATGCTTTTTGCAAGCACATGCATAAATACCCATACATATTTCCTATTTATCATTTCCGGCATGTGCAAATCTTTAATTTCTGTGCATTCACTATATTTTTCGTGTAAAGTAATTTACACTAATTTAGCATACACCCGAAAGTTTTACATAAAAAAATATATATGAATATAATTTGAATGAAAATTATAAGTATTATTTTTAATACCCACCCAAAGGTCAGTTTTTCTTCAAAATTCCTCCACGATGGCATCTCTCTTTTTAGGCAGATAGCCCTTGCATGCGTTACTCTATTTAATAAAAACTTAATCTGACCTATGTGCCTAATTACAAATATTTTAACATACATAATTTTATATTTACTCGTACATTTAGCCATCAAGTTTCAAACTTTTCAAATCTTCAAGAAAATAAATTTTGGCAGATCTCTTTTAGCAATTTTCTTAAAATCTATATTTTTGTAGTGCAACAGCTTAGAATTTTATAAAACAAATTCATAATCAAAATTGCTGTTGTTAGTTATCGAAAAATAACGAAGATGTGATTTTTTGCGTAAATGTCAGTAAACTATACAAATTGCTATTATCTATCACACTATGAATGTTTCTTTCATGCGAGAGTGTCCCTTTTTCGATTTCTATGGAACTGTCGTGTGTCGAAATACTATCAGAATCTTGTCAAGCGAGCTTCTGAATGTAAACAAAGAACACCCCATCTGGTGACCCAAGCTTCAAAGCAGTGCTTCACTTCTAGCGCGGGAGGTAGGAAAGGGAAGAGGGGCCATTCCGCGCTAGAAGTGAGGCACTGCTTTGAAGCTTGGGTCACCAGACGGGGTGTTCTTTGTTTACATTCAGAAGCTCGCTTGACAAGATTCTAGTATTTCGACACACGACAGTTCCATAGAAATCGAAAAAGGGACACTCTCGTATGAAAGAAACATTCATAGTGTGATGGATAATAGCAATTTGTATAGTTTACTGACATTTACGCAAAAATCACATCTTGGTTATTTTTCGATAACTAACAACAGCGATTTTGATTATGAATTTGTTTTATAAAATTCTAAGCTGTTGCACTACAAAAATATAGATTTTAAGAAAATTGCTAAAAGAGATCTGCCAAAATTTATTTTCTAGAAGATTTGAAAAGTTTGAAACTTGATGGCTAAATGTAAATATAAAATTATGTATGTTAAAATATTTGTAATTAGGCACATAGGTCAGATTAAGTTTTTATTAAATAGAGTAACGCATGCAAGGGCTATCTGCCTAAAGAGAGAGATGCTATCGTGGAGGAATTTTGAAGAAAAACTGTCCTTTGGGTGGGTATTAAAAATAATACTTATAATTTTCATTCAAATTATATTCATATATATTTTTTATGTAAAACTTTCGGGTGTATGCTAAATTAGTGTAAATTACTTTACACGAAAAATATAGTGAATGCACAGAAATTAAAGATTTGCACATGCGGGAAATGATAATAGGAAATATGTATGGGTATTTATGCATGTGCTTGCAAAAAGCATGTATCTGCCTTTGACAAAATACTTAAATATTCATTAAATTATTTATAAATGTATTTGAAATGAAGAATTTATTCATTTATAAACAACTGTGAAAGTACTGTGAAGAAATCTAATGATTAAATGTATCTAATTTATAATGATTATAAATGTTATCTAAAAATATAATAACCTTAATATTGAATTGTAAACATAAATTGAAATCCTGTTGACAAATATGTTATAAAACTATTTAAGCAAGAATTGTTCGGATTGGAAAGCAATCTGTTAAAAGGTATTGTAAAGCAAATGCTATGAGATGCGCACTTAAGAACGTAATAAAGAGTTTTGGAATATGTATTGTTGAAATGAAGGGTAAAAAAAAATCTGATAAGTATAATTAAAAGAATTATTCCCTTTACATTTTATAATAACTCAGTTACAAGTTTTAAATAATACTTAAAAAAAAAAAAAAAAAAAAAAAAAAAAAAAACTTATTTCATTCCCTTTCAGAAATGTTCAGAGAAAGTCAAATACTATTTAATACCTATTTAATTATTAGGAATTAGCGAAATACTTATTTAAAGTATTTCGCTAATTCCTAATAATTCTCTAATTTAAAATGAACCGAATAGAGCATTAATTATAAATTGACTTACATTTTTCGATTTAAAAGAAGCCAAAAAATCATGTCATATTTAAGAAAGTATTTTAGGAAGAAGCTCTATAAATAGAAAAGAAATAATGCATAATTTTAATATTAATAATACAATAAACTTTGATCTTAATTTTTGTACCTTAACCGAATCAAATCGAATTACCTTAATTTTTTTTTTCTAATGTAATTAACGAAAACTTGTGAAAATATTTCATTCAAATTAAACCATTCTGAGAAAACTGTCCTGTGAAAAGTATAGCATTTAATTCCGTTCAGAATGAAATGTTGTTTTCACATACTTAGGACTGAAGTGTTGCAGAAAAAGAAAATATATACATTTATATGTATATTTGCGACGTAATTACAAAATATTTACACCCGAACGCGTCAAATCCCATAGAACTCAATGGTAAATGACCCAATGTTTTGGTCACCACGTAGGGATCGCCGGTGCTTCAGAGCAGGATACGGAGAAACTTGTTTAGGGTGACTATCTTACTTCCTACCTCCATGGTGGCAAGCAGTAGGGGGCGCGAAATCTTCAGTTGTCCCTGGGCTCTGAAAACCCTAGCTACGACTCTGATTAGATACACCTATTACTGCTTTACCAAGTTAAATGTCTTAATGATTCTTAGGAAAAGCGGCGAAGTATCAGGAAATGCTAAAATGTTTCTTAATAGTACATGATTTAAAATATATAGAATAAATTGAGAGGGCGTTTCCCTAAATATTTTATTGCTATCTTAAATTAATATTTATCCCTAGTTCAGGTTTGACAGCATATATAATCATGATGCAAAGCAAAATTACCTATATTTGACTTGATGAGGACATCAGGGTCTCTAGTGTAGATTTCACCTGCAAAACGAAATTTAATGAATTATACTTCAGGCATTTATTTAAATCATCTACTGCAATAAATAAATATTTAAGATAAGGATCTTCCGTGAAGATAAATTTTACCATTAACAGAGAGAATGTTCAGAAATTTAAAGTAAAATATTTAAGTAATGGAAAATTACAGCTTTCCACAGAAATCAAACAGGACAAAACCTACAATAGGTAATTAATCGAAGCTCAAAATTTTTACAGACTTGCTAAAGTGACCATGACGATTACACGACTCGATGTTTCTGAATTTAATAACAGTAACTTTATTTAGTATTTCCTAAAATAACGCGAGTGCTATTTAAGTAGCTGTGCCTTTCAGATCAGTGTTTGAAAATTTATCTTATCTGTCCTCCTACCGAATAACTGGCTGAAAATAATTTGCGAAGTAGAATAGCATCCTGCATACAAATTTGAAAAATTTCAAATGTGTATTTCATAACTATACGTTTTGCCTTTGCTAACTGTCCTTATAAATCAGCCCTAGCAGTTTGAAAGTTACCTGAACATTAGTAATTTGACTTAAGTTTGAATTCTAGAGAACGGTCTGACTTCATCGGTATTTTAGAGTTTTTGGCCATGCGTGACACAAAATGAAATAATTTCTCAAAGTATGTCTCAAGACTGTATTTCTTCTCCTCAGGCGGATAATAGTGTGCTTTTCCTTATTCAACTAAGAAAATGACTTTCTACGTATTACAAAATGCTTAAATTTCATTGCAGAGAAATTGGAAAAGAATTCCTTAGTGCATATTGTTTGGATTTAAAGCGATAGAATGCCAAGAAGTTTATTCTGCAAAAATTTAAATGCCTGATCAATTTGTAGAAATTTACTACCAGACAAGTCAAATAATCCTTCCTTTCCTTCAATGTCAGTTTGAATAATTAGTCCCTAGACAGCTTCCCCTTTTATATTTATCAAGATTTTTGCAATGCAGAAATGAATCTAAAAAATTCCTACCACAATACATTTCTCTGAAGCAACATTGAGTCTCTTGAAATATAGGTAAGCATCCATTCCTTATATGATAGCCAAACATGGGCTCGAAGCAGTTGCGATCCCGGCATCCCTCTTCTCCATCGAATTCGGCTGAGCAGACGCAGATTTTGCATGGATCTCTAGTCTTCATAACATCTCCAACTTTATAAATTCTATCGAGATGTGTACAGTATTTGACTGAAATGAAATATGTAATGAGGATTTAAAAAATAGAATCAAATATTCAGAATTTTATAATTATTGATATTTTGATTTATTCAGGACCCATCTTAAAATTACATATTGTATAAATAACTTGCCGATAAAATTATGTATAGTAAAATTTATATATATATATATATACACACACACACATATATATATATATATATATATATAGAGAGAGAGAGAGAGAGAGAGAATAACTCATGCCTCTTATAACCAAAATCTCAACATGCAGAATAGTCGACATCCTTCTAGAATTAAGAAAATTTTAAATATTATTTTACTCATCCACTTTACATTTGGTCTGGTAGCTTATGTAACAAGTCAATGCTTCGCTTCTTGTATTACATAGGTAACATTTCTTCTATGTGATCTAGCTATTGTCAGTGTTAATTACTATATTACTCTTAACATTTGATCTACACTAATCGAGCATATCGACCACATATCTTAATGAAGCCCTTCAGTTATTTTAAATAATTAATGTGAATGTTTGACGATTTAAGCAAATTGAAAAACTTAAATACAGTGAAACCTCAGTCCACGAGTTTGATCAGTTCCTGAAAGCTGTTCATTCATCATATTTATTAGCAAGTCGAAATTCTCCCACACAAATGAATGCTAAAATCATTAATCAGATCCTTGACAATAGACTTGTGTAATTTGTGCAGATTTATTAAGCGAAACCAATGGGAATAATCAAGTCTAAGGCAAAGAATATACACAATATTAAACTGATAAAATAGATTGAAGCTTAATCACTACTCTTGTGTTAGCAAGAGTAAATGGCATACGTGAAAAATGACAAGGAAGAAAAGAAAAAGTCCTTTTTGATGCAGAGTTTTAGGATATTTGCAGTCGCTTTCATAAAAACGAGAATTAATTCTCATTAACCGAGGTATCAGTTTGTGTATCATCTTCACTTGATTCATTTACCGAGCTCCTGCGTCACTCAAAATTAGTCGATTGCCTTTTATCTACGTTTCAGAATGCTTCCAAAGTGAAACATGGTATTGCTTAAAATGCTCCTCTCGTAACATACTACTGCTTGCTGACCGTTACATGAAACGTTTCAGCTTACACCCTTTTACTCAAATTTTATAGACAAAAGAACGAAGTATCTCATTTTCTCTTTAGAAACAGTTCTTTCACAATATATTGCTGCTTTTTGATTTGTTACAATAACGCTGAAGTCTTCACTGCTTTCTAAACAATCTGGTATTAATTTCTTCGAGGCTGAATTTACGGTCCACCAAGTCACCTGCTACCAGGCTTTATTAAAGAATTAAGCAATGGAAAGTATCAAAGCCATGTTTTTAGAAGTCCCTAAGAGTTAAATAAGTGTTAGAGATTACCTCAAAACGCCTTTGAAAAATTATGCTGTTGACTTGAATGTTCAGAATTCGAGACAACTTTTTCCATCCGACGCAGTTTTTGCGTCACGCAATTTGTTCATGAGCCATAATGATGAAAGATGTTTCATGATACGAGGCTCGGTAGTCTTTCGTAATCCACGAATTGAAACACAGCGAAAATACCCTGACGACGTAATTTTTGGCAAGATATAAAATATACAACTGCTCATCTCTATCGCTATTCTGTTCGTTTTCGAACAGTGTTGCATACTTCGCAAGCGCGAAGTTAAAATCAAGTATTAACTTGGTCTATTTCACATGTTTTTCGTAATAAACGCCGTGCTCTATTCTTTAGTGCAATTCATGCATTGTTGCATCTGATCTCAATATTGTCATCTGAATAATTTGAATTTTTGTAATTTGCGGCCTTTTCGAAATTTTACATTCAACAAAAATTTAACTCTTCGCATATTACATGCATCTATTTAAAACTGGTAGTCTTAATACTTAATTTTAAGTACTACATTAACCTATTGTTAATTTCCAATCTGCATTGAATTAATTTCTGCATAATGTAAAATTTATATAAATCGGAGAGTAATTTAATTATTTATATTCCAACTGATAGAATTTTTAACAACTCTCTCATTCAAGTAATACTCTTAAAACTTAATTTCGTACCTTTTCTTATCACGTATTTTTATATTCAGCGTCTGTTTTTAGTTCAGTCACATTTCTAAGAGTAGGAAAAAACTCCAAAAAACGAAATATCAAGAATTCTACTGAGTAGTATATAGTATAATAAGACAAAGAGCAAGAAAGATAAATTGCACTTGCTCTTACGTTACAAGATGATCTACGAGCTTCTACAAAGAAAAGAGAACTTATAATCCTTTTACCCTTTTAAGCGTCATGTATCTGGTTTACAAAATATCCAAGTTAAGGTTGAAAACTCGAAATTATGGTTTCAAAAGACAAGGCATTGAAAAACTTGTGCAACGTATTTTCAAGTTACTGAAATAGGATTTCACGTTACTGAAGAAAGAACCGATTTACTTCATGACTTTACTCGTAGATATCTATTTTTCACAGCTATATGTCAAGATTCTTTTGAAATTCGCGAGACGGAAAACAAACATTTCTTATATTATTTAAATTAAAATGAACACAATTAGAAAATTAAATGACAAATTTAATATCTGATAAGAACTGAAGTGTAGTCAGAAATTTACATAAAAAATTAAAATAAGTTACTTACTTGTGTCTAAATCATAATGAACTGAAAAAGAGGAAAAAGATCAAATATTAGGTCAACAACAAACGCATGCAATGAATAAGTTAAATATTTGAATGGTTATGTAACTAACAGCTTGTAATTTGCTGGCTCTAGTGTAGAATTGGGTGCCCCTTCGATCAGACACAATGCTTTAAAAATTTTGGCGATGAAAACTCACTTCTGGTTACCATAATAGATTTAACTTTGTTTTAGCTTCCCGATTTTATTTAAATGAAAACGGATCGATGTGTACATGGACACAGAGTTTGTGCAATTCTTTGACTTCTCATTTTGGTTTTATGTAGCGGCCATCGTGAAATTGTGCCTTTCTGGCGCCGATCTTGGAGTCAAAAAAGAATTGCCAGAAAACAAGGGACACCCAATTGTAAACTTTTACCAATTTGCTTAATAAAATGAAGTTGATTTTCATGAAAACGAAGGTACATAGTACATTTTGGATCATCCATTACGATCCGTACCTTTTCATTATGGCATATCAGATTTATGATTCATATCTCAATCCACATCACAGTCTTAGAATCATTATGACCTATCTTTTCATGATAATGCAAAGTGTAGGGCCAGTATACATCGTCTTTGCATTTGAACTAGTGTACGAGTGCATTGACATAAATTTCATGTTATTTTAACTCACGACGGTTAGATTGGATTGGATTATTCAATTATGGAAAAGCACACGAGGGCTATCTGCCTAAAGGGAGGGATGTCTTCGTGGAGGACTTTCTAAGCACGACAGTTAGAATTCGTCGAGATTAAACCAAACGTAATCTTAAGATCAAATATAATTAAAATACGAATCGTTTATCATGAACACGAGCTTTTAAGATCTGTTTAAGAATACAAACTCAAAATTCATTTTCTTCATCACATCCATCAGACAGACTGATGTAATATCTTCGCGTTCCTTTAATTATTTAACATCAATTTATCATCATATTTTCCTTAATAAAAATAAAGAACATAATAAACATTTGGATAGTCAAAATCTGTGCAGAACATCTTTCTCCAGATAGCGATTGGCGGAATTAGCTTGCATTCTTGAGGTTTGGGGCGAAATACGAGTGTGTGTTCTTTCCCTGTTTTTAGGCACAGCCCTAGCTGCTTAACCATATTCAAATAAATCAAGCCTCTTTCCCTTTTGCTTACGCACTTAGATTTACTTTCCAAGGCGAGTCTTGGAGTAACAGTGTCGTTGATGAGACGAAATGATTACTGTACTTCTGCTCGGTTATTAAAATGAAGAAAGAAATTTCAATAGATGAGAGATTAATACAGAGTGACAGACACTGATCCCAAGGAAAAGAAGACACAGCCAATTTCTTGATAATATTTGAAAATTTAAAATGAAACTGGTATAAAAAGTTTAGCTATGTGTACTAAAAATTAAACTTTAGCTACAATTTTTTTTTTGCCATATTAACCATGACATATTTTGAATTAAATTTGTTAAGTTTAAGAATAAATTAAACGAGATTTACAAGGGCTTTCTATATTGTCACTTCTATTTTTCCTTACTATTCTCTTAATCTCCCAAAAGAGTTCTGCCGGTTACCTAGTCTACAATATATGAGTAAGAAGATGACAAAAGGGTTTGCTCAGGTTATTTAGCTACAGTGTAATTTACAAAAGGATTTCCGTACGTATATTTTAGTCTTAAATGGCGGAACTAAAGAAAATTGCCTTCGAGAATACGAAAACTACTCCAGTTATACGAAATTCATTTAAATGTTTAATGCAGGATTACACGCAAATAATTTAAATTTATTCTGTTTAGAAATCCGACATCTGAAATTATGGAGATACAAATAAAGAAGGAAATCTTTCTCTTTAAAAATTATTTGCCATTCTAGGACAGCTAAGTGACTTTTTAAAAAGGTCTCCCGAAATTTAGTTACGTTAAAACTCATGATCTGCCCCTAATTATTAAAAAATTTAAATATAGTACCGACATTACAAATATGCGAAGGACGAAAAATGCCAAGAAAATCGGCTTCGTAGCAAAGGCGAAAATTGTCAACATTTGACCGAAATAAAGCAGCCAACAGGGACTAAGCTAATTCTCACAGTGTAATAATGCAGAGTTAAAATAAGCCTAACCAAAATATATACTACCATGCTTAATAAGAAAACTTAATATAGCTTATTGTTAAGTAGCTTGTTTTATGGATGAAACCTGCCAGAATATTTTAGTGGATGTCCTGCTATCTTTTTATACAGCACACGAAAATACCTCTAGGATACAATTTTTATGTTGGTTAGTTTAGTTGCTTCAAATTAAATTTTCGGCATCATTGACTTCTAGATGGATCTAACTTCATATGTACGCTTTTTTTAAGTTGTTCTATTGACCTGATAGGGTACGCGAAATACGAACTGACGTGGCAGATTAGAAAATAGTTCACCTCCGCCTATGGCATGACGGAGAAAATTGTTGGTAAAAACAAAGTGTATATACAGTTTGCTTTGACTATGAGTCTTAGTGCCATTCCGTTAGCATGCGATACCGTAAATTGCAATCGACAGAGTTGCAAAAATGCATTCCGAAGAAATGGTATTGGGACTAAATACAGAAATAAAAAAAAGTAAATACAAAGACTGAATGGATAATCCCGAGATTATACTTTTCTTTCCACTCTCACGATACAGGGCGATTCAAAATGAATATAGCGATAGCAAACCGTTATAACTATTTAATTGAAAAGAATGTATGGATAAGAATTACACAGAATGTAAAGAGAAGTTTAAAATATCGTTTATATACTTCAAAAATGTTCTGAGACTCTCTGGTAGCAATGACAAAATCAAAGCGCTAGCTCATTTCACGCTATGCATTCTGAAGCACATCTGAAACCACCAATGCAAGGGCATTAGAAATGCGCATTTTGAATTCTGGAATTTGTTTGGAAATGGAAGCACATACAGAAGGTCATTCAGAGACCTCCATAAAAAGAAACAGACCCCTTTTGCCGAAAAGTATTCTAGAACTCAAAATGCACTTTTCCAATGCACTTACGTTGATGACACCAGATATGCTTCAAAATGAATGACGTGTACATGTTACCAAGGAGAGTCACATAGAACATTTAAAAAGTATAAAAATTGAACTCGTACATTCTGTGCAATTCTTATCGACAAATTCTTTTCACTTAAATACTTATAGTCGTTTCTAAGCTTTATATTCATCTTTCTGTAAAAATGCCATGGCAATTCCCATAATATTAACCTCTTAACCTACGATTTAGATTCGAAGATGTTGGGCCGAAATTGTATACAAGCTCGCGCAGCGTTCGTGACATTTGCACGACTTGTGTAACACGCTAATCCGGGCAATCGTAAACATGACGAATTATGCAATTTTCGAAGAAAGTATAGGCGAATAATTATTGACGATGCATCCGATGACGATCTACTACCAGAGTCCTGGCTTTGGAGAGAAATAAGAAATAATCCAAAAATCTGGGACTATACGATGACTCCTGGCATAAGAGAGGAAGCCTTATGTCAATTAGGAGGAAGTAGAGGAGAATTTGATATATTTAATCTAATATTTGATGACATATTTTGGAACAATATTGTAACCGAAATGAATCAGTATGCAGATCAAGTAAGAGAAAATCCACATAGAACACGAGTGTAAAAAGTGTCAAGTTCCGTTACATGTACCAGAAATGCTTTGAAATATATCATACCGTTACAGATTACTAATTTTGTATTTTGTAGTTTTGTATAAATAAACATTTTGTAATGCTTTCGTCTACCACAATTATTGCAGACTGTAATTGCGTATCAAATATTCCGCGTAATAATCACTTCTGGCCCGATCACCGTACGCCGGCTATGCCCGTGAAAGTTAGGTTTAGCCCGACCATCGTACGCGGGAAATGCCAGTCATTGTAGATTAAGGGGTTAACTTAGTTTTTAAATTATGCCATGTTACTTAAATGAGCGATCTCAAAGCAATATGGCTTGTTTTTTTAAGAGTTTCCAATATTCCTGGTAACTGATAAACATTATCATCAATATATTATATTTGGCAGTTTTTGAATAATTCATCTCTGACAGAATAATTATTTGCGTGCAATCTAACAAGTATTTGAGTTATTTCGTCGATATGACCTGATAGCTTTGAAGGAAATTCATAATTTATTACTGAAAAGAGACGAATTACATAACAAAAAAAATCCAGTTTTTCCTTGGATAATACTTACGGCATATATTCTCAGGACAACAGCCTTGAGGTTTGTAACCCAAAGTGCAAGAATCATTTTCGACTTCTACCAAATGGCAGAAGTCCGGCCAGCATGTGGCAAAAGCCCCGTTTTCATCATCTTGGCATGGACAGCTAACACACGTCCCAACATTGTCGTAGGTTTCCCCAGGGTAGTAAAATTTGCCGTCATGAAAACACACTATAGAAATAAGTATAAATTAAGAACCAACAAATAAGCTTTTAAAGGCTAGCTAGGGTATGGTTAACCAAAAAAAAAAATGTTTGAGGGCTATTTGCACAAAGGATTAATTTTTCAGATGTCGTTAATATTAGACTCGTTATCATTTGCGTTACACATACGAAAAAATGAAAATTCCATTTTTTAATTTGACGATACGAGTATGGGAAGCGTTGCCGCCCTAACACGCAAAATTCTGAAAATTTACTTTGAGCTCGTATTACTTTGAATTTACCATTTATTAGTTACGCATCTTTGAAGAATTTGATAATTTGGTTCATAATCAAAAAATTCTTTTGAAAATAAAATATTGCGGTAATGAAAGTTTTAGCATGTAGTTAAAATTAAGCTGATATAAGTTTCAAACCAGAAGTTTCGTTGAATGTCCTTTCTCAATAAAATTTTATTGTAGCCTCCTACCAGTGAGAGAAGTTAATACAACCTAAAAAACTGAACATTTAAAACAGCAACAAATTAGAAATTTAATATGCTGTTAATTCATCGTTATCGAGTATTTTTAGGAGATAGAAACTTCTGCAAGCGATTCTTTAAGTTTAGATGGTATTTGTTTAGGTATGCAAAAGGTGCGGCATTAGACAAAATACTGTCTTCTGATCAAGTTGTGATTATTAAGATTTAAACTTATGGAATTTGAACCATTCGATATTTGAATTTATATTCAAAGCAACTCCTTTCAGAAATAGCTTCAAATATTTTAAAATAAAGCAATTTTTATTATTGGGAAAATTAAGCAGATTTTAAGTCGGCTCGTGTAAGAATTACTTTTCTGTAAAAATGCGTTGGTATTATGTCTAAAATAATGAACGGGTAGAGACTAATGGCTTAACAATCTCTACTTGTAGAGCTACCAAGAAAAGCAAATTTGATAATTCACGACAATTACCGAAGTATGAAGAAACTTTTAAAGCGCGTATAAAAGTCTAGGTCTATTTAACCAAGAGTGCTTGTTTTGGAAGTAATGAAAAAGAATCCTCAAGTTTGGTCCGTGAAAGAATTTCAGAATGTAATGTTTTTGTCAGTTGCTTGAAAGTAAAATAACTAGTAATTTTTCTGTACTGAAAAACACAGGAGCTTCAATACACATGACATTTATACTGAAGGGAATGATATCTATCCATAAAAATATCAAGATTAAGGAAGTATTTATTCCGTTGACTTGCGGTTATAGAATTTTGATTCGCTGAAATATTCTAGATATTATTCAATGCACTAGTTCATCCATAATTAAATGCATAAAATAAAATTTTGTACACATATTTTTTATATTCATCTAGCGTTAGAACGCAGAACAAACTGAAAATGAAATAAATATAGAATCATAACTTAAATTATGAAGTTAATGCTATAGAAATGTTACGTAATTTTTTTTCAAATAGAGCTGTGAAAGATATATATATTCTCGAGTTGTAAAACGCCGTTTACATACAATACCAAAATTGCTCGTCTACCGGGCCACACCGGAATTTTTCAGGACACCCATTTGCTCCTAATACAGCTGTGCAATTTTTTTCCTTGTAGTAGTTGTAATAGTTCCAGTTGCAATCGTTTGCAAATATACCTGTGAAACCAAAAATACTTGCATTAATTAAATTAAATCTTGACTTGAAATTTATCAACATTACTCCTTTTATTTGAACGGCTCAATGTTATGCAAATTCAAGTTTTTTTAAGCAGGCTATTGTGAAACTTAAAATGAGACAAACGAAGTAACATCTTTGGCTTAGATTCAGAAGAAAAAAATAATTAAAAATAGTTAATTTCTGAAGAGAGTTCCGATTGTCTTAAAAAACTACGAGAAATTAATGTGGCCTTTTTTGCCGGTTTTTAAAATAGTATTTCTTCTGCTTGCCCAGCAGGCACTTCACACCTGCAATATAAAGAACATATGAAATTCACTATTCTTGAACTTGAAAGACACCAATTATGAGACAATATTTTCAAGGGTATTCTATCAGAGAGTAAATTTTCTCTAATCTACTGCAGGAAGATTGAGCATGTGCTTTACAATTGTTAAATGGCTTTCATTTACCTCAATGCAACCTCTCATCTAACAGACGGTTGATTTGGTTTTGTTCCTTTAATTCAAAACAAGCATTCTAAGACTATCTGCCTAAGAGGAGGGATGCCTTCGTGGAACATTTTCTAAGGGAACGGGATGGTATAACGTTACACATGGAGAAACCCACGAAAGCGCCCATGCAGCTAGCCTTTCGCCGGGATTCGAACCCGGTTCAAACAACCAGTGTTCAGCGATTTTACCCCTCAGCCGCGGGTTGGCTCTGTAACATCTGTTGAGCTGTAACATCCTAGAAAGCCACCTGTTGAGCAGAAGATTGTCAGTTCGCCATTTGGTATATCATACAATGTAAACCGACAAGATATCTTCCGAACAAAGTCTACATCGAACAGAATTAAGCAATTGCAGTCATTCACTGGTTTCGTTCATAAAATAGGCGTTTAACTATTAATAATGAAAATGTTAATTTAAAAATTGGAGGAATTGATTTTTGTACTCATTAATGCAGCTATTTTCACAGTTTTGGGCAAGAGCATTTGGCACTGTTGGCTTTCGGAACAAGCAGCACAAATTTTACGTTGTATAATCTGACGAATTAAACGGGCAATGTGCTCTAGTTTCAATCGTGTCCTATTCTCTATCATACATAATACAATAAATTTTAGCCAAGGCTTACACGTTTCAAAAGAAAACATTTACGATAAGTAACTTAAAGCACTTCGTTCTAAGAAAATTTTGTTGGAAACTACGTATGCTTAGTTCAAGAGCAAACCATTAAACAAAACTGAATATTCTTAAAATAAAAATAGCGTAATCTTAGAAGTTAATAAGTATTATAAATTGTATCTTAAAAAGAAAATATAGCTAGGTAGTTGGATATCATCTACAGAACCCAGTTTTAAAAGAATCTGAATTTACAAAAAAAAAAAAAAAAAAAAAAAAAAAATCTTAATTTTATTTAGGATAAATAAGAAAATGCATTTCGAAGTATTACAAGTTAATCTTTAGTTACTAATTTTCATGTATATTTTTGTGCAATCCGAAATACAAAAGATAGTTGCGATAGAAAAAATAAAGCACACGAAAGCTAGAGCTTGAAAGAGGAATGCCTTTACAGAGGACTGAGGAAAGCATATGTATTCACGTTAAAATTTGGTAAAACTCGTAAATAAACGAGTAAAACCTATTCACATTTAAATATGGTCAAATTATCAGTGCTCAATGGCCTTATTCATGCTGCCATTTGTAGACAAAATGTCGAAGAATCTTCGGGCTTAAATGCTGCTCAAAATTAAACATAGAAAGCAGCAGAATTGGACGAATTCGGCGAATTCGTGTTGGAAGGTTTTAACAAAAAAGTTAACTTTTACGGCCTTACTATTTTACATTCCTGCTTATATAATCAACATTCGAACATTTTCACGAGAAATTTATAAAACATATGGTAGTTTTAATTGTTTTATGTTATTTCCTAGAAAGGTGTCAACGCTAATATTTCATTTACAGTTTTTATAGCAGACGTTTTTAAAAATGGCTGTAGGTTCGTGATTCTCTCGCAAGTATTCACCCCAAAGAAGTACAGACGTATTTAACATTGCAAAATCTGAAGTGAATCAGGGAATTTGAAAATTTTTTATATAGTTTTAGAGGAGAAAACAATCTAAAGCAAGACATGAAAGAAACTAACCACGACGATCAACTGAAAGATATAGCGGCACCATGTAGTGGAAAAAATGCTAGGAATACTGATGGAAAAAGACCAATTTAAATTTCTTTTAAGGTGACTTATTCATCTTATTTTGCTTGACATCGCAAAGGATCTTGCTAGGTTTGCTTATTAAAGTTATGCATTGAATGATTATCTATTAAAGAACGAGGTTTATGTGGAAAATATTTCAAAGAATTGGTTCCTGTTTATATTAAACGCGTGCGTAATAGCATTGACTAAATTAATAAGCTTTTTTTGAAAGGCATACGCTTTAGTAAATTTCTAGCAAAAGACACATTATATGCTTAAAAGTGCAGAAATTTGAATACCTTTACGCAACAGTAAAATACTAAATTAAAACATGTTTATGAAAGAATGTTATTGCAAAATTTTGATAAATTCAGAATGCATGTACGAAAAGAAAAGGTACATTTAACTACCACTTCTCAAAGCTTAACAATAAATTTGTGGCTGTGTCATCGGCACAGCCTACTTGTTAAATTTTAATCTGATTTTAGAATTTATGAAACTTCGAAGAGGAGCTAATTCTGATGTGATAAAATTTGTTTTAAGTTTACTAAACAATGGTAAATTTAAAATTATACGACGAAGTTTCATATGCGTCCAGAATATAATTGGAGAGTACTCAGAGTGGTCCAAAATGAAATTTTAAGGAGGAAGAATGTTGAACGCAGTTGCATAAAGCAAAGTGCTGGTAAATAATAAAGCTGTACCCCGAAGTAAGTGCCTCTAAACGTGTGAAATCTCTGCAAACACCAGGAGACTTATTTGTGCCCAAACCGTACGAAATGTCATCGGAAACGTTGGTTGTGATGGTGGAGTAGGAAGAAACCTTTTCCAAGTTCGTAAAATTAAGAAGTTTAAAGGTTTTTTCTGGGATGAAATCAAATTTAATACTTCGAGAGTGATAGTCATCGCATTGTTTGGAGAATGCAAAACGCTACTCCTAGTCCTTTTCATGTCAGCTGGTAAAACATAGTTTGGAGTTGTATAGTCGCAAAGCGAAGTTGGAAAGCTTGTTTACATTGAACACATGATGTATTGAAATGACTCTGAAAAACATCTAAAGTAAAGTAGTATTAATTTCATATTTCAGGGAGATTAATGTTCCTAAACATGCGATTCATAATGTGAAAATAGTTGTATTTATCGATGTAAGTAGCCAATACATACTCGTCCTTAGTCTCCAGACATCAAAGTCATTAATCTGTGGACAGACGCTGTGCAGCAACATAAAACAAGCACAGATTTGAAGTGTGGTCGGCAAGAAGGGAAAAAGTATTTCGATACAACTAAAAACTTTGTCGAGTCTAGCACGAAGCAATAATAAAGTGTAAAGGACATGCAAATAAACTGACATTTCCAGAATTATTAAAAACACTTTTTTTACTATACTTAATTTGTGAAGCGAAAATGTAATTTTAAATGCTACATTTATTTCAGTATTAATCCCAGAAATAAAAGTATTCAATAAGTATATGAAATAAAAACATCTTTATAATTATTAGGAATTATTTGCTTAAAAAATTACATTATCAATAAAAAATTAAGTGTATTTTTCATTTTTGGAGTCGCTTTGCATGAACATACAAGCAACTCTTCCATTCTTAGGAATATAAAAAGTTAATCTATGACAAGTTGCGAATATTCCATAGCTTTAGGCACTATTTAAATAAAGTATTTTAATCGGTTATAATTTGAAGTAATGAAACTTACTCCAGCAACTACAAGGATGAAGCTGAAATTTCAAACAATTTAAACATTCCGAAATAAATCACTTATAGCTGTCTCAGGTTACGTATTTATTTTAGCGACTACTTAATTGAGGAGTAACTATGGAAAGCGTTGGATGTTCCATGGCTTTCTAGAATCCAGGAACACAAATCAGGTTTCCTTCGATTTTTAAGTATGCTTAGCGAATTATTCCTTAGTATACTTTTCAATCTTTTGTAAGTGATACTCAACTTATTTCGCGCTGATTTCACATTCTTTGTAGAGTTTTAAAATGATTATATTGCAGATTCAATAATTAGGGAGAAAATTTAAATTACATTTGATAGTTTCTGGAAATCGGGATTTTGTTACCAGAGGGTTCAGGCAGTTATTAGTTTCTAAAAGATAATGCAGATATTAAGAACAAATTCCCTTTCCGCTTAGGTGTATTCATCGTTACGGGGATGTTCTTCTAAACATTTTATCTTTAAAACATAATGTAACCTGCCAGAAATTTTTTACTCGCTAGAAAATTAACGGATCTGGAGCTTTTTGCTTTAATATGTAATCCATATTTTACGATATTAACAATTCAAAACATGGCTGAATGATCACCAAGATCGGTAACATAAAACAAACAAAAGATCGATTATTGGTTCACGAGATTAAATGCGAGAATATTCCTCGACAGAGCTATTATTAAACTATTTCTAAGAAAAAACAGTGCATCTTTATGAAAGCATATTGTTTGTGCAAATTTCGAGTGCTTCTAACTTTATATTTCACATTTAAACAAGTATATATTTGGCGATAAAAGTTTTATTTTCTAACTATACTATTTCAGTTAAAGCAGCGATACCACACATTGAAAGCCAAATTATTTCATTGAAATATTCTTATCAGATTTCAAAATGTTTGAAGGCATTTCAGGTAAAAGTGTTCAGAGGGTAATATTTTAATAAACTCTGATTTCGATTAGTATTTTACGGATTACTGATATGTAACCAGTTTTGAACACTATCGAAATGCGTATATGTATTAATTACTTCAGAAACTTCAGCGCATTACGAAAATTAGTATATTCCTTTATTAAAATGGCCACTGAGACTGATAATAGATATTAGAAAATTTAATTACTGAAGGCCAATATGGTTGTTTCTTTCAATTTTAGAACTTTACCTATTACAGGTGGAAAGTGGAAAAACAAAGTCATTTTAAAAACAAAATTAAATTTTACGTTCTTAATACGTTTCGGAAAAAATCTAGCTTAAGCATTCGCTTTAGGAAAAGTCTTTGAGAAAAAGGAATTCATATTGATAGTGGAGACTCTTGAAAGAAAATTACAACGTTGAAACCCAGACTAATTCAACGGCTACAAAAAAGTAAGAAGCCATTTTCTACATTAAAATTGCTTCTCTGTAAAAATGTGTTAAAGTACAACATCTCAAGAACTAGGTAAGGATAATTTTTCTTCTTACAAGATTTGTTTGATTTTCAACAGAAATAATTCTCTCAAATCAAAAGATTAACGTCTAAAACATGGACTAACTTAAAACGTTATTTTATTTTTTAAAAAATTTTTAAGGGTTATATGAAGTCTAGTAGCAATTTTCAAACTGAATGCCTCTTCATTATTTTTAATTATTTAACATTGTCAGCAATATCGAAGAATAGTCATTAATATACTTCGTTAATTAATTAAATTCTGTACGGTAGATACAACATCTTTAAATGACGTTTGTTAACCAGATATATATAATTAAGTCTGCAAGTTCCTGAAATTACTTCTTACACCACAAAGGCAAGCACGCGTAATCTATTTTAATGATCATTAAAAGGTAGAAAAGTATTCGTATTATTATTAAACTATTCATTATATATAAACATCAGAAAATGAAAACTGCTTACATGCAACCAGGAGAAAAGTGAATATCCAGAGACAGCAATACCTATCCATAACTATCTCACATAAAAATGCTTCAACGTAAACTACACTTGTAACTGCTACATTTATATATAGTTCAGAGAAAAATTAAAAACATTACGTCATAGACTACCCTTTTAGGTTTTAAATCCTTGAAAGAAAAATCAAAGAAATGTTTTAAACTCAAAAGATAAAATTCAATTCAAAGTTGCTTAATACAATGAATACTAATGCTCTTATATGTTAGGGTATTATTATTTAAACAGTTGTTACACGTTCTGTGTTTGAGTTTTAATTATTAATTTGAAAAAAGGTTAATTAGGAGAAAATAAGATATACTAGCAAATGCGTATCTACTGCAAGCAAATCTAAATTAAAATTTTTTTTTTAATTTAGATTGCCGGAGACAAAGCTACTTGGATTAAAATGAGGGGGAAAATTAAGTGATACAATAATTTTTTCACAGCGGTTATTCCCATAATTACGAGTCAAATATGGAGGCGGAAAATAGCCTTAAAGTTTCTACTTTAAAGTAACAAACTATAATAGATGTCACTTTTGTCTCTGATGCATTCTTTTGGTTTCTCCTGCACATTGGCTGCAATACTGATATTCTCAATCTCCCGCAGAGTGCACTGTAACAGCCCTAAACTGAATGTAAAAGAAATTTCATTTAGGGAGAATTAAAACAGAAGCAGTGGCAAAAGGTGTGCTATGTATCATAGTTGTATAAAGTGTATTAAAGAGTATATAGGTTAAATAAGGATTTATTATTCCTAAGTGTATTTCGCACATACTAATATCAGAAAAATTATGTACATATTCTCCTATCTCTACATTTTCTTTGTGGATACATGTAAAATAATATTATCGCGTTGAATCTACCTGAATATTATTTCATTAGTCGTTCTCGCCTTTAAATTAAATCTGACTCCATTCCATAACTCTTGAAAAGAAATATTTTAAATAAATAATTACATTTTCTTACTTAAGAAAGCCAAAACTTTATTTGCTTACACACTTAAGGAAATCAAAACATTGTTCTAATCTTTCTTACTGTTGCCAAACTACAAAAACAAAACTAAAAAACCAGTAAAAGGAAAAACACAGCTGCGTTAACAAATATAAATCATGGAGCTCACAACAAATATGTAAACCTAAGCTTGCAATTTTTTAAGCATAAAATTCCGTTTACGTTTCCGGAGTATGTAAGGTTAAAATAGTATTTATAGTAAAACACTCTGCTAATCTCAAGATTAAATTTATGCATAACATAAAATTTATACTGCTGGAATATATACTCAGAGATATATTTTACTTTTCATCACCAGTACTTTACAGCTTGCAAATGTGTTGCACACGAATACATGGATATTTATATGCTGCTTTTCTGTTTAAATGTCTTACTTTACATCGGAGCAGAAGACGTGAAAAATATGCAATGCCCTTGATGGGATTCGAACTTCCGTCCTTTTGATGCTAGCCGGATTTGCTTTCCAGTAATATGGTGGAAGCACGCTGTAAGGACGAAGGAAATATTTCACACTCTAATTCACTTTAAAGGGCAACTGGAAAAGAAGGGACCCAATCGCTAAATCCTGATGGTGACGAATTATCTTCTACCAGATTTTTTAGTTCGGGCGCCAGTTGTAGGGTCTTTAGTTTTTTTTAAGCCAAGAAACCGAAGAAATCAAGTATTGATAAATTTTGAATGCCTCTGTCTAATTAATTTTAAAATACTAAATTTTTAGAATTTTCAAGCGTTCTTTAAAATATGACCAAAATTCAAAATTATTTTTCAAGTGTTTTGACTCTTAAATTTTTAAGATGCCTCAACTTTATTGTAATAAAAATACATCTAAACCAAGAATAAAATACTTTGTTTTCAATCAGTGAATAACAGCGTATATAATTAGATTTAAAAACTGATTGCAAAACTTGTGTTACTTAGAAATAATTACACCACTTGACGTAAGAATTGTTATTTCATTTTCTACTAAAAGCCATCTGTGATAAGGTGAGTGGAAAAAGATTGCGTTGTCACTTTTTTTTAATCTAGAAACCACAAATAAGTATTCAATATACCAAATGAATGGGAGATATCTAAATTGAGTGCCTGATAACTCGCTTACAGTGCTATTATCTTAAAAATTGCCTTGACCTGATGTTATGCTTTGATAAATTAATCGAAGATAAAATTAATTTTATCGAAGATTTATGTCTTATGAAATGGGGTGTTTCATAATTGCTCAATTTATTGAGGTCACTTATTCGGCACGCGAAGGCTAATCTTAAAAAAAATACACACATTTATTTTATTTAAACTGCACACGTGTCACAAATAGACAGAAATTTCTGTAGTCTTACATACATATTTTTCATTCATACATACATATTCATTCATACACATTCAGCGTACATACATGTACATATGTATTCATACATAATCTCAGATTTAAATAACTGAACATAAAAAGAAAAAGATTTAAGTAAATTTACAAGAATTTATAAGAATTAAAAGACAACTTGCAAACGGGTGATTTCTAACTTATTCACTATTTAATCATTAATGGAAGTCTAAATAGGTACAGGTTGCAGCAAGGCTGGAAACTATGCATTCCGAAAGGTATATTAAGTATCGACGAGCCTTGCTAACTGTCAGTTCATCGCCGCTTCTTGACGCACGACTCTTTAAGCTGATTTTCTCTGCCCTTCTGATAAATATTAATTTTTGCTTTTTTCCCTCTTATGGCCAGCAGCTTTCCACCTGATAGGGTTAAGATTCCGTGGCATGCATCGGTTAACGAATTTATAGATATTCAGCCTCCGAATATTCTCCTAAATAGGACATCTCTCAGACTAGTCAAATGAGCGAACAGAATGTTATAATTAGGGCATTTGAATGACGAAAAATAGAAATCAGGCCTATAAACGAACAATTCCTGTGAAAAAACCCTGTTCAATAACAAAACAAAACTAAAAAGCTTAAAGCTTCTCCAACGTCTGTCTCTAAAAATGTAATAGACCGGCACAAAACTATTTTCCTTAATCTTACGGAAGGTTTCTCTTCAGCGAATGAAGCCAGATAACATATCAGTAAACCACAAGAGTCTGCCTCATTTTTAGAAGCAATTCGTTCAGAGAACTGGGTCACCTCCTCGCACACCTACAAACCAGTAGTAACAATTAATAAGAATACTGCAATATCTCAAAACAAGAGATGTGAAATACTTGCACAGCAAAGTAAAGAAAATCTAGAAGAGATGGACACCGAACTCGGAAAATATCCCGCCTATTTTTATGACAGAAGCTAAACCGGACTCATATCTGAGGATAATATGCTTCAAGAGACATGCAAAACAGAATTTTAGACCGAAATGAAAAATAGAGCTATTTATTTACGCACCAACACCGTAGATGACTGCAAAAATACTATGACAAATCTGCAAAAAGCCGATATTAGTTTTTATACATCTTAAACTCAGTTCTGAAGTCATATTTAGAAACATCCTCAGTACAGTCATCGAAGACGAAATCTTCCAAGTTCTAGAGAGACGACTCTTCCTCATCACAAAAGTAAAGTAACTCTCTAAAATACTTAATGATAATAACATATGACTGCCTATTTACTTGTTAGAACTCAAAAGAAATACGAAGAGAGAAGGAATTTACAGACTCAACAAATTTTTCAAATTTCACATCCTTACTGAAAAATATACACCTAAAAAGGGTCCAATTCAATGTTTTAATTGTCAAGAATAAGGACATTTTCAACAAAATTTCTTCAAACAAGTAAGATGCCGTAAATGTACAAAACCTCATCGTAGCAACACATGCAAATTATGTCCTGAAAAAAACCTAAATGTCTCTTTTGCTCAAAAATCACGTAAGCTCTTTCAGAGGTTGCAAGAAAGATTCTAAAATTCAACTAAAACTGCCAACAAACCAGACTCACCTTAAATGGAAGATTTTCCAGTTTTTATTTTAAACAACTCTTCAGACAAACCCAGCCATTCAGGACAAAAATACAGCGATATCCTAAAGAAAAAGCTGTCATCAGCAGAAGATATTACAGATATTCAAAGATCCGAAAGTTTTCAAGTTAATGAATGAAATGACTACTTAAGCTCAAAAAATCATAAACACAAAATCCATAAATAAAAAAAAAATTAATACCTGTCAAGACTGTTAAAATCATGATAAAATTTGCAGAATAAGATTTCCCTCTACATTTACTATGCAGCCGAGTGGGTTTAATTCAACTTCTTTAGACCTCATCATCGTCCGACACACGATTCCTTTTTTTCGTCCTTTGGCTACGAGAATAATCCTCATACACACATTAGCTTTCTCCACTTTTTTATGAGCTAGGGCGCCTGTGTGAATGGATCGTGGAGAAGATCTAATTTAGAGCTATACAAGATCTATAGACAACCTGATGTAGTAAAATATTTCAAATTACAAAGATTTAAATGAGCTGGTCGTCTGGCCAGAATGCATGGAGATCACTGTTGTAAGAAAATCTTTCCGGCGAAGCCCATGGGTAGATTCTTGGTGAGATGGATCAATGGTGTTGAAAATGACCGTAACATTCTAAAGGGCAAAAACTGGAAAACAGTTGCAAAAAACAGAGATGTCTAGAGAAGGCGAACATTTCTATCAAAAAATACATCTCATGGCTCAGTCATTCAATCACTACAAAACCACATCCACGCATTAGAGTCCTGGCTAACAGCCTGGAAGATAAAATAAATATTGAAAAACCTGACGGCATATTATTCACCAAGAAGAGGAAGATGGATTCTTCATTATTTGTCTACAGGTATGGCATCCCTATCCCGTGGGCCAAGAAGGCCCGTTAATTCGGAGTTATTTTAGATTACTAGCTCACATAGTCCCCACACATTACACAGCTCTTAGCCAAGTTCCGAGCGCGTAAACGTACACTAGCCCCTTTTATCGCTCGGAACAGCGATTGAAACTATTGAAATAAAATAATCATTTAAAATTCCCTTTTGCGTCTCATACTCACCTGTGCCTGCCCTGTTTGGGGTTATGCTAGTAGTACCAATAAAAATTGCAAGTTATACAAAATGATGTGTTCAGAGAGTTGGTGAATTGCCGTTGGTTCATTAGGAACTCGGCAATTCACCGTGAACTTAAAATTCCTGAAATTCAAATTTATATTGCCACACTTATCCAAAAATTTTTTATGAAAATCCTTGACGTCCAAAACAGCAGGATTCTTGTATTAAGCTATGATTATGAAAGTAATAACAATCGCAGAAGACCATTTGCGGTTCTTCGCCACCTAAATCAACTATGTTATGACAAATCTCATTGTAACTGTTATGTAAATATTTCTGTCTATGATCTTGTTATCTTTTTGATTTGTATCTGTACTACGTTTGTATTACATAATGTACTATTACTTACACACACTTTCCATCAGAAACTGGTTTTTGCAAATACTGGCAATTCTTTTTATTCTGTCAATAACAGCTATAAAATTGCGCACTTCCTCTTCAACTTCTCCAGCTGAAGTTGTTAGTCTCTTTCATACTCTTTAAGTGTTTCAACGTGATACTAGTATGCTACAAGTGCTGCTTATTTTTAGCAAGAACTGTGCTTTTGTGATCATCCATCTACTAAATATAAGGAACTCACAAAGTGATCGAAAATCGGCTTTGTTATTATCCGGGTTAGCGATTACACGCGGGCACCCACTAGCGAACCATTTAGTTTGCCTGAGCTGGAGAAGGCGAACCCACTCTGGGCTGTCAAGTCAAAGAAGAAGAATCAGTTTGCAGAAGAAGAAGCCATTAACTTTATAAATTGATTAGGGGTGCCCCATGCTTTCATTATTTGTGATATAAAAATCGCCCATGAATTCTGTAAAAAGAATTATTTAATCTCTTGTTCCTATTAAATCGTACATAAAATATTTTTCTCCTTTTAGTCCATATATTATTTTATGAGTTTTAAACAAAAGTTTACTTTATTAAAACTTTTCTTTATTTTATTCTTGAGAATGAAAATATGATATTTTCAGCCAAACGTGTATTTTTTCTTTTTTTAAAACTTAGTTAATTTGCCGTCGAAAAGGAAGAGTGCTGAAGCGCACTGTAAAGGAATCAAGAAAGAGGAATGAAAAATAATTTCTTTGCTTAACATTATTCAAGAAATTATGTTTTATAATTCCTTTTACCAAAATACGAATATATTTAACCTGTCTTTATTGAAGTCAAATATGATAAACTAATCAAAAAAAATTTCCTCAACTGAATTTTAGTTAAAATATATTTGTCTGAATGAAATAATAAAAAAAAAAAAAAAAAAAAAGCATAAGGCAATATCCGATAGCTGTTTCTTTCTTGATATTAAAAATGAGATATCTTATCTTTATATTGTTTATGAGCAGATGAAAAATAAGTTACTCAAAATAACACAGTGTGATGTTAACTAAATCAGCTCGATTAAGAAAATCAGTATAAAAAATACGATTGTAATAAAAGGAAAGAACTCTTCCATTATAAACATTGATTTTTATAGCTACAGTTAAGTAAAAGACGCAATATTTAGAAATACAACGATTTTCTCTTCAAGCGAGAATTGTCATTGAAAAGGGTTGCTATTCGGTGACTTTAATTCAGCAGCAGATGAAAGGAAGTGATATCGTTTAAGTCAAGGCTAATAGAAGTACGCGTCACTTGAAGTCTTTCCCAATGACCTTGCTATATGTATTTCATGCGCACGACTATGACGACTTTTCTTTCGATGATAACAGTTATTATATACAAGCAGCGATTGTATTATAATTAATATAGGTTTGAACTATGTTAATTTTCTAGTTTCCATAAAAAATATATATAATATAAATAATATATAAATATAAAAAATATAAAATTATAAAATGGCCAAGGAGGACTGAATTCTCTAATGTTTTGGACTGCTTTGGTTTGGTTTACTTGATTATGGGAAAGAACTCCAGGGCTACCTGCCTAAGTAAAGGCCTTCTTGGAGGACTTTCTAAATTAATACTGCTAGAAGACTGCGGAAAATCAGACTAAATAAACTAAAATATTCACGGCATATATGGTGAATGTAACTATTTCTATAACTAAAAAATTAATAAACTCCTATTGTTTTCAATACTGGTTGTGCTTTCAATGTTTTCTTATATTTCTTTATGGTTTTCTTGTGATTCTGAACCGTATTCAGAAATGGATTATAATTATTCTCACAGTAAGGTACGGAAAACAATGTCTCATGAAACGCACACTATCGGGGAGCGGACTGTGTTGGCTATGCAAAATTTCACTATATGTGTACCTTTCCAAAACGATTAAATTATATCGAACGTTTGACTCGTTTATCAAAGCTTATAATAAAGAATCAGAAGCAGAAGTTGAAATATTTTGATTACTAGGGCTTGTAGATATTTTGTACACTCGAAAATACATATCCTTTCTTACATATGTATTTACGATAATGGAAGAGAGTTTTTTTTCATTTATTAGACTGTATTTTAAGAAAGATTATGCATTTAATAAAGTACTTTCATTTTTATAAATGCGGGACGCAATTTTTCAGGAAGATGAAAATTATTCTTTATTTATCTGCAGTAAAATGCTAACTGAAAGTAACGTATTGTACTTAAGCTATGTTTCAAATTAAATTCCTTAACATGGAAAGGGAATTGAATATGATCATGTTTGTTATGTCTGTTTTAAGGAAGAACTCGAATTTAAGACATTCTTGATGCAATGATTCAAAAAATGCCAACAAAAAAGTGAGAAAAGACTAACGAAAATAAGGATAAACACCGAGATGTGGTATGATAGGAATCGATGTCAATGCAAAATATCTGTTAAAATATATCAGAAATAAAATGAGCTCGATTTTAATAATATAATTTTGCGCGATGTATGTCATAATGCCCGGAAGACTTTCAGCATTACTGTTTAAGAATGAAATGTAAGAGTCCCCCCCCCCAGAAGAAGGACGAAAAACGTATGTAAGTTTCAATTATTTTAAACAATGCAAATTCGGAAAAGTTAATTTTTTACCTTGTCTGTGCGTCAATTAAGCATTTTTTGGGCTATATTCGGATTATTCGGCATACCTGTGACGTAAATAGCAGCAATCAGTGGTATTGAGTTATAAGGTATTTCTCGTACATTCTTGGTGTAGTGGTTCTGTACTCTAGGCCAGTATTCCAGAGGTCCGTGGTTTGATTCCCGTCGAAGGTGTTGCTAATTTTTCACCTTTCCTGCTTTCAAAAATACCTAATATCTCTACAGTGGCGCCCGAACTAAAAGGATGTTGGATGAGGATTTTCCACACCCAGGAATTAGCGATTGGGTCCCCTAAAAACCACAGTCGCCCTTTAAATGGCGGAGTATATGAGGTATTTCGCCCACCCTCCTAGCGTGCCTTCGTGGTTCTGCACGCTGAGACTGTATTCCAGAGGTCCGTGGTTCGATTCCCGGCGAGGGTGGTTGCTAATTTTTCATCTGACCTGCTTCCAAAATACCTAATGGCTCTACAGAGTGTATTTATCATAACGGAAAAAAGTTTTCATGTACCTGTCATTCTTGAAGTACTACTTGCATTATTTTATACATATGATAGCAAGGGTACATAGAGTTTAATAGGAATGATATGCTTTACATTTATTAACCTCTTGAAATTAATGAAGATTTTCTCCTGCTGTTAAACAGCATTCATTGCGAGAGGAAACATTTGAAAACACTCAAGCAGATAATTACAAGCTCCAGATTCTTGTTATCGCTTACGTCATAACATGACGCAAACATTCTAAGAGAAATATTGAATATTGTAAGAGATAGTATTCGGTAAATATAACCTTCACTATCATTTAACCTTGATAGCTTATGTATGGACTTTGTCTGACAGAGTACTAAGCACATTTCTGAAACGGAAAGAATCTAAAAAGTGATGCCAATGTGCAAAACAACGACTCAGAAGCTTTTCAGGATAAGAATTAAAACAAAACATAACAACAACAACGGGGGAAAAACAACAACAACAACAACAACGAAGCACAAACGCCACAGTGATAAGATATTAAGGGACCAAATTCTAATTATAAAATATACTCTGTTTAATTTATCAGCTTTACTTTGTTACTACTTCAAATTACCAAACACATTTATATTTATAGTTGGTGAATTAAACGATTATTTAAATTAAATTCAAACCTAAACTTCTAAGTTAAACAAATAGAGGTATAAATAAGTTATTAGATTATATTTGGACTTACCAATAAATAGTACGTATTAAAATACTATTAATTAGTAGGCAATTACATACTAGCAAGCTAATTATTTACTCTTATAAGTGTCATACTTTATTAAGGAAAAAAGTCTATCCAAAAGCATTCAGTTGGAACTTGTAAACCAAGCTTAAAAATACCAACTATAAAGCGAAAGCTATTTCCAAACCAAAATGACCAAATTGAAAGTGATGTATCTTATATTCCTGAGAGAAATTTTGTAACAGGAAGAGATAAGGAATGTAACCACGGCGGCAGACGATATTAATTACTTATGCACTTTTTAAAAGAGTACTAGAATAAAGTATTATAACGATGTTGGTTGTGAATTTCTGTTATGTTAAATAATAACGCAAAATCAAAAAGATACGCATAGTGGATGTAAGAGAAAAATCTTGACGCCATCCATTTACCATAAAGGCAATTTCTTGAAGTAGGGCACGGTCAACGGTTTACTTCAAGTTAACTACTAGATCAGTACAGCAATAGATTTCAGCAGTGTATATTTTCACGCATTTCGTTACTCTTTTTCTTTCTCTCGGACCTTTCATCGGCAGAACATTTCCTTCTTTACGATGCTACAGATCATGAATTAACGTTAAGCTTTTAATTTCATTGTGAGCCTTAGAAAATGACATCGCCGTTTTCAATGTTAATAACTGGAATTCTGTTTGGAATGAGCTATCTACTTAGAGGAAATAAACTGATGGGGGGGGAGGGAAGCACGAAAGGATTTCTAACTGTCTGAAAAATAAAAAATCTTTATAGTTCTCCATTTTTACAATTTATGACTTAGGTTATTTGAATATGGCATAGCACACAAGGTTTAACTGACTAAAGAAAGGAATACCTTCGTGGAGGACTTTCTAAGGGAAAATTGCTCGTATTCATAGGTTTAAACCATGAAAATAAACCATACATATCAAGCCCGTTCGTCGGTGTTCGAACTCGGATCAAACTACCACTATTCAGGAGTCTTAACTACTTGGCCAATGGTGGGCCAATTTAGGGCTTAGAAATTTAAGAATATGTTTTTAGCGATTTGACAAACAAGTAGTTTTCCATATAAATCTGATTAAGAGATACTTTATCTAATAACTGGTCAAAATATAGATTTTTGTATTACTTAAATGTTTAATTAATCTAAGAAAATTTGAAAGTTGTACCATCAGTAAATCTAAAAGTTAATCTAAAATTAATTAATTAATTAAAAAATTAATCTAAAAGTTATTAAGTTTTGTATCTTCGATGGCAGAAGTTTAAAAAAAGACAGACTCTTTAAATGGCTGCCGCTTGCTAGCGTCATAACCTAACGGAATATAAAATTATATTATTTCCTTTTTGAAGTGATGGTTAATTTGATGTAAATTTTAGAAATGTTTTCTATTAAATCAGTAAATCTTACACTTGAAACTGAAACTGATTTTACTCGATATTAATTTTTTTCTGATATTCATGCTTAAAAAATATTAAGGCTCCCTTTTTTTGTAATCAAGGTAGTTTAAAAAAATTTTTTTATGCGAGATTGTTATTACATTAAAACTAATGTGCATAGCATTAACATTTGTATCAATTTTCAAAGAAATTCTTTAACGAAGAAACATAGTTTCCTCGTTTGTTCACTACATATAACGGTAATATTTCTTTTCTAAATCTAGCAACAAAAGCATACAAAATTCCATTCAGTTTTGTACAGACCTCTTGAATACGCGAAAGCATGCCAAGACGCATTACACCACGAAAGCATGCCAAGAAGGCGGGAGAAATACCTTATGTACTCCTCCTTTTAAAATGCGACCCAATCGCCAAACCCTGGTGGCGGAGAATCATCATCCACCACCTATTTTTTAGTTGGGCACCACTGTAGAGTCATTAGATATTTTTGAAAGCAGAGGAAATGAAAAATGAGCAGTACCTTCGACAGGACTCGAACGACGGACCTCTCGAATACGAGCCGAGCGTGCTGACAATTACACCACGAAGTCATGCTAAGAAGGCGGGAGAAGTACCTTACAATATCAGTACTCAAAGATGCAGTAAAAAATTTTAAAATAAATGAAATTTCAAATTTTATTTAAAAAAGCTACTTAATACTTTTTTAAAAAATTTTGTTCGTATTTTTTAGTTAAAAATGAATTTAATACAACGAGAAATTTTATACTATAAATTTAAGTGTAAACAAAACGGCACTTTCTGCTATTAGAACAGCACTTACAGTCTAAAAAATTGCTAAAATAATTCATGTTCTGAAACTGATAAAATCAAAATTTAAGCAGATTTGGAAAGATAAAATGTCAGGCTATACATATAACAAAAATGGCAAAATGATATTTTGATAGAAAACCGCATTTTAAAGGTATACGTATACCTTAGATTTTATAATATTAAAAAAATATGTGATATTAAGTTATTAATCTATAAATTATTAATATATTTAATAACAATAAATATAAATAAGATTACATGCTTCTATATTTATCCATTGGTCTTGTATTATGTTAAACATTTTCAGCTATTTTGGATCACATGACTTTTGCTTTAGTTGCTCATTGCTAAGAGCTTTTTATTGCAATTACTTTCACTTCATTTCAAATTAATATAGAGTGCCTTTTATTAAAGATAAATGTATAATATTTTTTTTCATTTAATTAAAATCCTTGACAATTTGAAAACTTTTAGTATAAAATATATGTTATTTTTACCACTAGATGGCAGCACTAATCGCAACTTAAAATTTCCAGATGCTGCTATGAAAACTAATCGGATCAACGTTTTTATTCTTCATTCTAAATTATTTAATTAATCTAAAATTAGTTTTGTTATTTCAGATTACGAGAATACGTTATATATCCAGATCAACCACTAATAGCTGATCTAGATATTTAGAGCACATAAAAAAGTACGTTTTCCCACGTTTTAAAATTTACGGTAAGGTATCCTTGAACAAACGTTTCAACTTAAAGGGAGCCTTGTCATTACTTGCCCTATTCCTATCGAATGCGGCATCAATTTTCGAGCATTACGAACATGGAATTAGGATGTTATATCTTGAAACGAGAAGTAAAAAGCAATATAGGCATTTCCATAGATGGATTTGTATGGTAGAAGTAGAGTAGACGATGTAGTGAGGTGCAGAATGTCTGGCATTGGGGTGGGGGAGGCTTCCAAGAACATCGATTCTGCAATAAATCAAAGATGAGCAGGCGTTTCCCCCCCTTTCTCTCTCACTTTCCCCAATTTATCATATTTTATTAACAGTATTACTGTTGCTAAAGTTGTTTTCTTTCTTTTCCATTCTTTTTTTGAAAAATTATTATGTAAAACATTTATTTCTGTTTAACTAAAATTAAATTATTAACTTTTATTGATTGAAGTAAAATAAGACGTAAAAGAAAATATACAAATTCTTAAATTTACATAGTTTTCTTACTAATAATTTGAATTTAACATTCTCTATTCGCAAAAAGCAAATTTAAAGTTAATTAAATTTTAAATAAAATTGAAATACAAATAAATGATTAATTATTGCTGCGAACTAATCTACAATATCATTTAAATTCTGAGAGCATATGTAAATCAAGTGCAAGTATCAAAATCTATGAATATATAATAAATGTATAATATATAATTCCAATAAATTTTTTAATCCTAAAAATTTATGAAAATGCATAAGTGAATAATTGTTGAGCAGGCAGGAGACAGACTTATCAAGGGAAAGTTGCCTCCAAACCTAACTCTTTTATTCAATTCGTGTTTCGTCATCCATGTAGGCAAGTGTAAAAGGAAAATTCAAAACCAAAAGTAAAACCAAATGTTGTGAATTACTAAAAAGAAATTAAAACAAGTGGAATTTTGAGAAATTAGCAAGCAGAGACTAGAATAATTAAAGTCAATTAAGAATAGAAAACCAAATTTTCTGTCAAAACTCTGTCAGGTGTTTTCAGAGTGAACTTGTGTCCTTAATACAATTTGAGTTTGAGAACACTGGTCTAGGAAATAACCCTAAATTTGAATAAAATGGCAGACTATGTCAGTAGAGATGTTGAACAAGATGTTGAATTTCAGGAACAGTCCTGTAAATCAGGACCTCGGAAAAGAATACAGAAATTTTATTTACTGCTTTCAAAGAACAGGGTGAAAAAGGTAACCGAAATGAGGATTTCGAGTCCTGTAGAAGGCATTGCTTGTTTCATGTTTTCGGCTTCGGAATACATCTAGTGACTCTAATTTAGCTTCCGAACTTGTAAACGATTATTCGTCACAACTGGATTGGTGACTCTAATTTAGCTTTCGAACTTGTAAACGATTATTCGTCACAACTGGATTGGTGACTGGGTTCTATCCTTCTAAGTCACCATTTAAGTGGGAGAGAATGTAAGGAATTATTCTTTACTTAAGGTGTGCCCTCGTGTAAAGAAGCAATTAGTAATATCAATTACCTTCATGTATCAATTATCTTCATGTAACTTCCTACAAAGTAGCAAAATTATTGCATTGCAGTAGCGTTTTATTTTAACGTTAGTATTTACTTCAAACAGAAACCGCAACCATGTTAAAAGAAGTCTTTAAATTTTAGAATGCGAAAAATTTCGATTATCACATTTCAACGAAAATAGCCCTTTTGACCATTCCCGAATTCATTTATGACCTTTTTTTTTGGCTTAACGTCTGCATGTACAGACACAATAAACGACCCTTTATTCCAAAACGGATTGTAAAATAGATACGAAACAAATTTGATCGCGAGGTCTGTACGTATATACGGTATAACTCGAAAACAATATCTCGAATAAAAATAAAAATAATAATTAAAAAAAAAAAAAAAAAAAAAAAAAAAACTGAAAGGTTTTTCGATTTTAAATTACGTCTAAAGGGGCGTTTTTTTAACATTTTGTGTAAAACACCTTTATTTATTAAATATCATGTTCTTCGCACTTAAAATATAAATTTCAGTTCAATATAGCAATGTCGCAAAATAATTTCAAAAGGATCCTATTTTAGAATTTCCGATACACAGTTCCGCGCGCTGGAGATAAAGGTTCCCTTCCCCCCGTAGATTGTTGCTATTGCTCGCTTTCAAATCGTTGAGTTTGTTACTCAAAAATTTGTTGAAGTTTTACAAAATATGAAATCGATCATAAAACAAATTCCAAATTTCAAATTTGGGCTTCCACATGCCCATATTCACAGTAGGATTACGTCATCCAAAATTCGATGGTACCGTTGTTTTATAACAATGCGAGAAATATGCATACATTTATGCAGATTTATCATTATATAATTTCTTCAAATATAATGCAGGACTCTAACATTTGGTGGCAACAATTTGAAAAATGAAACGAACATTGAAACAGACAACACAACGCAAAATCGCAAAAAGAAAACAATAGTTCTTCAGGGACAAAGCCACTTTGAACTAAATAGATTAGCTGTAGAAGGTTGCATTGTAACCCAACTGCGCGAATCAAAGCCCCCTTTCTGCTTACACCCCAACTGAGCGAATAAAGCTTTTAGATAAATTTAAATCATACAAATTATTTTTCTCTTAAATTACATCTGTTAATGCTATTATTCATTTAATATCTTTCTTTGAAAAAAATAGTCATGGTTTCTAAACTATTTTAATATAGTTAACTGGCGTTCGAAGGATTATTTGGTACTAAAGCACAGTTTCGGAATAAATATATTAAAAGGATAGTACTTTCTGTTTACTTTCCGGAAAATTCCAGAATAAACGTGTTACGCAAATTAGATGGAGAAATAATCCAGACTGCAAGCAGGCAATCTGTGTATATGTACTTCAAGGGCTCTGTAACCGTTCCCATGTAATATAGTGTGTATAGCGTATATGAATTAAATAAATGCATCTGTTGAGTTAGCATTAAATTCCGTATGGATAAACACATATTTATCTGTGGCAGAAGCCAACTCAACAGTTTAAACTATATGCACATATAATAAATATTTTTTTGCAAGCAAACATTAAGACATCGTTTTCTTGCTTTTCCTGTAAAAAAATCGCCATACTGCGCCAACGTGTTTGCTCTGAAAATATGTAAGTACCAAATTGCATACATTTTATCACAGCTCTTGAGTTATTTCTTTATTTTTTACATCAAGTCATTTGTTTTGTATAGATGATTCATATATAAAATCGCTGTTTTTAAATACAAGGGCTTTTTTCTGAATATAAATATTTAAATATAAATAGAATCGATTTTTCAAATAGATGTGCTTTATAACGTAATAACAGACGTGTGTTTTATTTTATGTATTACTAAGCTCGTTCTTTTGTAAGTATAATAGAAGTGCAGTAACCGTAACTACAATAAGCAGCAAAAAAGGGGAATATGGGATTTATTATTATTATTTTCAAACTCATTTTTTGTTTTCTTTGGACATTCAAAATAACAAATATAAATTTTTGTTACATTTTTGTAAAACTGATGTTGATTGTTTTCAAAATGGAGGGAAGGGGAGATATTATCAGAAAATGTTTAATCGTGACTGAAAATTGGCTATTTATATTTTTCCATCGTTTAACAGCTAAATTTATTTATACAAAATTAATTTTATAGTTAAAATTAATTTTTTATTATTATTATCAAATTTATAGAATGCAATAATACCCCCCTCCCAGCGTAGCTATATACATGTGCTTTTTAATCCTCGAATTTCTTTTAGCTCCTCAGAAATGTAATACTCCGCTTAGTTTCCTCTCGGATTTCAAGAGGTAATACTAGCAATATTAGGAAGTAAAATAAGAGAATGCGAGATCTTTATACTAAAGCTTTTAATGGCAAATTAACAACTAGCCTAAGACAGTTTTTGTTATTTGAGGTTTATGTGATTGCAAAGCAATACTTGAAAAAATTTACTTTGCGAAATGTAATTAATCTGTCATTCCAATAGCTACATAAACAGAAATACAAGTGAATCGAGCGCTAACTGCAATGAGTTAATAGGTTTTTCTTCTTTTCTCAGACGAATTAATTTATTTATTTATGCTATATGTTAAAGGTATATTTCAGTATTTGTACAGTATTTGCAAATAAATTTTCGATCCTGCCAGAGATAGTTTTAAAAAGGCTCTTTAAACATTCCTTACCCTAATTTGTTATCCCATGACTTTACTGACTTTACTTTCTTTTACTGACGAAATTTTTTCAGTATAATATTTTTAAGCCAGATGTCTTGCTGCATTATAATTATTATTGTTTCCATTCCTGCATTAAAATTTCTTAATGCATTATTACTAGGAGAATTAATTATGCAAAGAAAACGAAAAGTCACTACTGTTTCTAATAATAAGAAACAAAGAGATGTAAACTCTTAATATTCCGAAACACTAATTGATATTTTTAATTAATTCGCAAAATTACATTAAATACCTTGACATTAGCAAAGTTTCAAATAAGTTCGTTAGATGGCAGCACTAGTATTTACACGAACTTGTCTCCTTTCTTCCCTAACGATTATAAGATGTTTGTCATTAATATAATGATTCTGTGACTTATTTATCTGCGTGAAGCAAAATCATATTAATAGTTACACATAACTTACACTGTTTAGTAAAATAAGTTAGTCATGATTAAAAATGACCAACTTCATGTATTAATAATGAAAATTACACAGGGGATATAGGAAAACCAGAACCGTGCTAGTAGCTCCTAGAAAAATCTAAGTACTCTTTTTCAGCATGTTGAAAATAATATTTCATTGTTTATTTGCGCTTTTATTTATAATCCGATACAAATGATTCATATTCAGTGTCTGGTAAATACTAGATTTACCCACAATAAATTAAGTACATTAGTGTTAGTATATATAAAACAGCAATAAAGTTAAGCTCACAAATAGACATTTCATGAAAATTATTACCTCATCAACTTTCGGCAAGTGACGGAAATCAGTACCTGCCAAGCAAGATATATTCATGTGGATATTTTTAGGTCGGGTAAGTATGTGATTCGGATTACTAATTAGCAGCGATTATATTATGTGATATAATAGCGATGATAGCAATGATGATATGGTGATCAGGACCGGCTAACTTTTTCTCACAAGCGACAGCTGTATGTTTAGAGGTATATTTCACTTTGAATTTTTAACATGTTTAATATGTAATTGTATATGTATGGCTTAAGGCGCCAAAAATGCTGTAGGTTACTGGAATATGGTAAATCTCAGCAGGAATATCTGCCTAAAGGGATGAACTTTTTCGAGTATGATCTTCTAAGGAAAACTGTCTTCCAGTCCGTTCGCCTGAGTTTAAACCTTGGTTGAACTACCATCTACACGGGCGTCTTTACCGCTGCTCAAACACCAGTGGATCCTGATATTACTGTTGGAGGAGGCTATTGATTTGATTTTGTTACAATATGATGAAGATTTGTTCTGTTGCTCACCAGCGGACGAGCGGTAAAGTCCCAGAACACTGGTAGTTCGGTCCGAGGTTCGAGTCCCGCGAACGGGCTGACCGAATGGGCGTTTTCATGGTTTCCCCATATGCAAAATGTTAATACGAGTCAGTTTCCCTTAGAAAGTCCTCCACGAAGGCAATCCTCTCTTCCGTGTATTGCCTTAGGGAAGAACACGTAAATAGTAATAATTTGTTCTCTTGCTGAAGCCACTGGGAAGAATCTGCAAGTCAGCTTCTGATTCACCGAGATTGTTCTCGGATAACTCAAAATTCCGGTTGACCAGAGGACATTTCAAAATACAAGGAAGAGGAATAATCCATTTTATAATTAACGGAAAAATGCTGTTAAGAATTCGTTTGCATTTTCGAATCGTTTAATTTGGAGAATAAATCCATTTGGTTGCGTAAATTAAGTCAATACTCAAAACAAAAAGAACACACTGTAAATAGCGAAAAAATAAACATAAATGGAAATGGTGTATTTAATTATGGCAAAGCGGGATTCGAACCTCGGACCGAACTACCAGTGTTCAGCGACTTTACCGCTCGGCCGCTGGTGGGCTAAATGGAAATGAAGAAACTAAGTTGTAAATGGCATTACAGAATAAAATTCGCAAAAGTATTTCAACAATTTAATTGAGTCCGAACTCGTATCAAAAACACCGGTTAGAGTTGACTGTTTTTTTATAATACAATGTTTATATATTCAGGATTATGCGCATTTAAAAAAAATTAAGTGCTGTTGCCACTAAATTACGTACTTTTATACAACAGTACGTAATTTAAGTATAAATGACACTTAAATTACTTACTTTTGCGACAAAAAATAACCTCCAAACACTATGACATCATCTGCTATCACTGCTATTTTCTCGCTGTTGGTGTTTGCTTTGGTTTTATTTACACACGGCAGAGCAGTGAGTAAATAAAACCAGAGCAAACACCAAACGACAAGGCTATCTGGCTAAGGAGAGTGATGCCTTTGTGAAAGCCTTTTTAAAGGAAACTGCCTCACAAATACGTTACACAGGGAAAAACCACAGATAGCCCGCACACCGGGATGTGAATTTCGGAATGAACGACTTTACCGCTCCACCGTTAATAGGCCTACTTTCCAAAGGACTGTGCTTTTTTCTTTTGGATTTCTTATGGATTGATTTGTTTTACCTTGCTGCTCTGAGATAGTTTTTTTTTTTTTTTTTTTTTTTTAAATCTTTCTATAATAAACGAACTTAACTGTTTTTTCTTAGACAGCACACAGTTAATCTGCTTCCAGGTAATCGAGAGCTGGCTGTAGTTCTTGAATTATTAATTTGGTTATTTAATTAAAAATATCATTATGGAGACCTTTAGAGGCGCTTGTATAAATGAAGACGTCTTAAGTATAAAGAGTCATTCATCCGGTAACCTAGGTAATTTTCGCATTCAAAATCTGCAGTCTGGTGAATACTGCACAGTTATTACTATCATGTGCTTTTTCGAAGTGTTTATTGAATTTATTAAAAATGTCATCATCTTTAAATGCACCATCCATGATATGTAAGATCTGGACAAACCATTTCTAAGGAAATCATCGACTGAAACTATGACGAAAGACATTTTAAAAACAAAAGTGAACTGCACTTAAATCTAAATCAGTTAACTTAATTTCTGCTTAAAAGAACCTCTCCGAAATTACATTAAATCTCACTTATCGAATTATCACCAACTCAAATCGAGATTTCCAAAGGAGTTCTATTCGTAAATAATTTTAACTTCATACAGCCACAACTAAGCAATATATCTGAGAACTTAAGCAATACGCCTATATTATACATTCCATTTTCTGTGTCTATTACAATATTTTACTTATTGCATCATATCAGGAAATATCAAGGCAATAACAGACTTAAGCAAATTACCGTTGCTGAGCGATGCTATCGTTTGACACGGCATAAAATCTTTTAGTTTGTAATGTCCCTCGTTATTTTGTCTATGATAAAATGTCAAAGAACCTAGTGAACTAAGCAGCGACTTATCGCTGAGTTCAAGTTCTTACAACATAGACTCGAGAAAGATTAAAATACCCTTTTATTCACTCAAAAGAAATAGTAACGGTTGGCCCCTTTTCGGACTTGCACGAAAGCCTCCACACGGACTTTTAAATCGGGATAAGAAAATAAGAAACTAATCTAATACTAAACTAAAACAGACTTAGACGAATCTAGACTTTGAATAACGTACGTTTCCAATCGAATATGGGCATCTGGAAGTCCAAATTTGGATTTGTTTCATTATCTATTTAATATTTTGTAAAACTTTAACGAATTTTTGATTAACAAACTCAACGATTTCAAACCGAGCAATGGCAAAACTGTTCGGGGGAAAAAGAAAAGGAAAAAAAAAAAAAAAAAGAAAAAAAAAAAAGAAAAAAGAAAAAGAGAGAGAGAGGGGGACACTTCTGTATTTCCCGTTCTACTGGGCCGATTGACAAAATTCAAATTGCGTTTTTCATGTCTCGAAAGCGCGACTTTGGATATATTAGATTCATATATAGCATTCTTCTAACATAGGTATTTTGACACAAAATCGGACTTTTTCTGAAATAATATACCAATTTTTTTCCATATTTGGATTCTACAACTCAAACTATGCCTAGATAGTAAATTCTGTAAAATTTGGTGCGAAATTTAAGAAGAAATTCAAAAATTTACCCTGGCGCAAATAATTCAGTTTGCGCCAAGAATAATTCACTTGGTGAACTTTTAAATATACAACAACCTATTTTCCTTTCCCTTCTATTATGCGGGAGCGGGAAAAATGCACCTCTTTCATACCTTTTTACATTGTGCATGAGCGGACAAAAATGCCATATCGTTTTTGCTTTCAAAAAGTTTCAAAAGTGCCTAAACCCCATTTGATGTTTAATCGCTTTCAACAAATATGCCAAATTTCAAAACGCGCCAATATATAAATTCACGTACATCTTCGGAAAATTTAAATAAAAAACTGTAATTTTTTGCAGGTATGCTTAGAAATACGTCTATTTTATGATGATGCCAAAAATTTTATAGATTATAATTCAAATTGTTTTTGAAAAATTTGTAAAAATTATTTTAAAATACAAATTCTAAAAATAAATCGTAAAAAATGGGCGAATTATTTTTGGAATGAACCTGAATTTCGAAATATGAAAGGAAGAATCAAATGAGTTTAATAAAAAAAAGAGATATTAATAAATAGATACCAAACTTAAATAACATTGAGGAGCTAACGTTTTGAGAGCTAATTTTTTAAAAACTACTCGTGTGATTTTTACAAAACTTGGTAGTTTGGTATAATTTGAGTCGTAGAATCGAAATATGGAAAAAAAAAAAAAAAAAAAATTGGCATGTCATTTCATTAAAAAGTTCGATTTTGTGTCAAAATAACTATATTAGAACAATGCTGTATATAACTCTAATACATATTGTAAGTCGCGTTTTCGAGACATGAAAAACGCAAGTTGAATTTCGTCAATCGGCACAACAGAACGGTTGATACAGAAATGTACCCCCTTTTTTTTTCCCTCAGTGTACGTGGGACTAACGATTATCGATGTATCGTTTTTAAATGTTTATGTAAGTTTACTGTGTTCGTTTTAAATTTTACGTTGATAATACTAAACTTCACTCGAACTGATTGGGTAACAGTCTCACGCTGACACTTTTAAGTTTTTAAAGTTAACTGTTACATCATTTAATTTAAAATTGTATTTTGTTTTATTGCTAACAAAGATAAGCATTTTAGATATTAATGATTGCATACATTTTTGCTTATCCAGATATTCCATGTAGGTAAACTTCTATCCATTTTTGCAACGAGTTTATTCACTACCATAACTGATCATAAAGTTATAAATTCTTAATCATGTGCATCATTTTATAGTCTGAGTTAATTCTTTGATGATTTATTTCAAAACGTTTCTGAGTGAAAAGCCACTCTTTTACTATAATGCTTTTATCAGATTTTAAACTTTGAAGTATTTATAATAATTTAAAGAATTATATTTTGTTGCTCTTGCATGTTGGCTCTATACGTAGTTTTGTGGATCTTGATGTAGTGGTTTAGCAGACACCAGTTGTTCTTAGAGACCAGTTGTTCTTTAGTGGAGACCAATTGTTCTTAGATTAGTAGAGAATAGTTGTTCTGAGCAGATAACCTTGCGAGGTTTTACACCAGAAATACACTATAGCTAACCAACCTTAAAATTTTCCAAAATTTAGGAAAAACAGAAAAGCAAAAAGTTACGCTTTCGCAGTTGCAAATAACGTGTTCTGCAAAACGTACTAATTACTAAATTTGTTGCTAGTATAAAAAATTAATTGAGAAAAACGTTCGCATATTTCGGGTGCAAGGATAAAAAGTGTCTTGTATTCAACCCAGAGGAGCATAATGGATATTTTATTGCTTGCATTTTTTATTATATTATTTTATAGAGGTAATCATGTGGATCGTCGAGCACATAAATGACAGTATGATTCTAAATTGTCGTATGGAATTAAATCGAGAAAAAAAAGTTTTTACTCTAGATGAAATATTCAGAGAAATCACCCTAAGATTGCAACACTACATACCCTTGTTGTAACGTTTTTGTTCCTACGAAACGTTTAAATTAAAATTACGAATATCAACCGATTTTATGATTGCAGTGACTATTTCAATCACATAAGTACTTATGATTACTCAAACCCCAGTTCGAAAACTATTCCCGTAGAACTTTCGTTTTCACTTTGAAAAGCTTTGTAGTTAGCAGTACTAATTTTAAAATTATTCAAGACAGAAAGAATCTAGAATATTTCAAGTATATTAAGCCTGTAACCAAATTTTCTAAACAATGCTGGCTTAATCAAGTCTACCCAAGTTTAACCAATCTGAAACAAAAATAGACTGTGCTTTGAAAATTCACACTCGAAATGGAAGAAATATTTTCACAACTGTATTTCGCAGAGAACCAAAAATATGACTGATCGCTTATGCATGAAAGAAAGCAAGAAATAGAAAAAAAGAACTAAAATTTAACACCAGAACTACGACATTAGCCTCGAAACTAGATGTGGCTACTGATACTCTGCCAAGAATAAAAAATGGCGGAAATATCAAACTGCCCGAAAGCATCGCAGTCCTTGTCATAAACTGATATTGGCAAGATGTCAGAAAACAACCAGGAACACACACAAAAAAAGGCCATAACGACGTAAATTTTGCAGTCATTACTGAAAGGGCGAAGAAAGAAAGGCTAATTTGTTGGCAGTTAGACGTGACATCAAACCTGATAGCCATCGACGAAAAGAGAGTTCGCCAGATCGAGCATTCAAATCAGGTATCTGGACTGCGTCCCTAAGCTTCATTTATTGTTCTTTTTGATGTTCTTGAATGACTAGAAGGTGGAATTTCTCTCATTTTTTGAGAGTATTTGTTGTTTGCAGTTTTGGCAGGGAAATATGTTTGGACTTGTATGATATTTCGCAGATAATTTTGCCATTAGAAATTTGACCATTGATAGAGCTCGTTTTATATTTCTCATGAAGAATATAAATAGTTTAGTGATATGAAATCCAACTCTCCTCGAGCATAAAAGTACGTGATCACATGGAACGCAAATGTATGGACCATTTGATATAAAATCAGATGTTCAGAGAACGGAAAACAGTGAATGGATTAAATCCATGAATGATTCTGAAATGCATTCTGTTTTCATGCAAAATTACATCACTGCACAGAAATTCTGCTGGTATTATTCTAAAGTATATATGTACACCGTTTTCTTGTGGATAATACAAATGGGAGCAGCGAACTATTAGATGGATCTTTCACAACTCTGTTGTTAAGGATACTAATACTGTTCGACTAAGCAATGGAGATACAATTAAAAAAAAGTTGAATTATTACAACAGAAGTAATTTTATTTGCATGCTCAGAATAAAAATTAGAAAAGGGTTTTTCTAGTTACCTCTGCAAAATTTAATACACAATTATTTTATACTGAGATAAATTCGTTCAATAAAGGGGGATAAAAGGTGCTGGATTATCAGAACAGAAGTAATTCTGCTTGGACTCTTGGAATAAATGTTGAGCCTAAGTCTTTAGAAGAATATTATTAATAAACATTCTGTAATCTTAAGTCCTAAATTAAGGTAATTTTCCTTTTATTCCTATAAAAGTAATATATTCGACTAACGGCAGGATAAATAAGCCAATGGCGTAGTCAGACGGGGGTTATGGGGCACTCCGTCCTGGGCGGTACATCTTTGGGAGCGGCATTTTTCATCTGAAATATTATTTTATAGGGAGTAATCATGCGGATCGTCGAGCACATAAATAACAGTATGATTCTGAATTGTCGTATGGAATTAAATCGGGAGAAATTTTTTTTTTTTACTCTAGATGAAATATTTAGAGAAATTACCATAAGATTTCAACTCTACATATCCTTGTTGTAACTTTTTTGTTCTGACGAAACGTTTGAATTAAAATTACGAATATCAACTGAATTATGATTACAGTGACTTAAATGAAAGATAATTCCTCGTTAAAAGAGAACTATTTGAGAGTTTTATTTTTGTTATTTCTAGGGAAAACGAAATAGGAAAGTAAAAGGCCGGTCCTTTCGAATTTTTGCAATTTGTTTCTAAAATACAATCCATACAATTTGCAAAACAAATTTCCAAATAGTGTGATACTAGTGTGAACTTTCCTCATTCCTGTAAATGCTGATAATTGTGACATTCTAAATAAAAACAATTTAAGGAGTATTTAATAGCTATAGAAGTTTATTTTACATTTAAGAAATCTTTCTACACTATTTACATTACTACAACTGGAGCCATCAAATAGACCTCTACAATGTCATCGATGGTGTTTCGAACAAAAAAATAAGCAAAATATATTGAAATGTTGGAACTATAAAATTTTAACTATAAAATACTATAAATTACTATAAATATTATAATATACTATTATATAGTATATTATAGTATTATTATATAGCATTTTATACTATATAGTACATTGTAGTATTACTATATAGTATATTATAGTATTACTTATGTAGTATATTATAGTAATATTATAATATACTATATAAAATTCTATAAAATAATATTATTAAACTATAAAATACTATAAATACGAGAACTATAAAAAACTATGAAATCTATAAATTTAATTGCATTGTCAAATGTACAAACCATTATCTTTTAAAATTTTTTATTAATTTATTTGTACTGTAAATGCATAAGCAAGTACCTTTTTAAACTTATTATGGGCGCCCCACGCTTTTATTATTCACGATATAAAATTGTAGATGAATTGCATAAATTGAATCATTTAATCGATTATTCTCATTAAAGCAGATAATAAATTATTTTTCTCCTTTTAGTGCATTAATTACCATATACATTTTAAACAAAAGTTGACTGTATAAAAATCGTTTTATAATTGGAATTTTTATCAATAAATTTATTTTCCTAACCAATAAACCATTTTAGTTTTCTTTTTTTTTTATGCCCTGCGAACCTCGCTTTGTTTTGCACGTGTTCACTCATGAAAAACATTAAGGATTAATTCATGTTCACTCATGAAAAACATTAATGATTAAATAAAAGGAACAAAGAAGAGTCACTAGTACGATGTGACTGGATTAAATTTTTTCGAGCTATCCCTTTGCTGTTTGAACTTGTAGAGAGACTGCTAAACTCAACTGCTGCAAGAAATTACACTGGTGTGCAAAACTTAAGCAACAGGTGTTCTTTTTTGCATAACTCCACGAGAAATCAATTGGGAGACATGAAATTCAGAATTAAGAGACAGCATTTTGTATTTAAACAATGACGAAAGCATAATTGCTCTAAAAATGCATACAGTATGAAATCAAACAAAAATAGGCTTTATTGAACTCATAGTATCATTATACATGATTGTCTGTACAAGAGGAAGAACAACAAGCAGATGTTCCATACTATGTCCTCCCCTTACTGCAATGGTTGCTTCGAACGGTCTCTCCATACTCAGCACCAGATTGTCCAACAGATCTTGAGGTAAGAGTACCCATTCCTCAATCAGCATCTATTTCAGTTGTTCGGTGTTTCCCGGAGGATGTAATCGTGTCACAAGCGTCTTCCCAAAGCATCCCACACATGTTCTATGGGGTTTAAATCAAGGGAGCACGCTGGCCAATCCATTCGAGTGATATCTTCACTTTTCATTAGCTTCTGCACAGCAAGAGTCCAGTGGGGCCATACATTGTCATCCATAAAAACGATGTCTGCTCCAATGGAAACTCGGAACAGACGCACATGGGGAAGGATCACCTCCTGACGATAGCGATCTCTGGTTACAGAACTTCTGTCGGAAACGTGGAGCTCCGTCCGCCCGTTCAGCATAATGCCTCTCCAGACAAGATCTTCAGGACACCGTAATGGTCTCTTTCAGTAATTTTACTGAGATTAAACCGTGTCCCGAACTTTCTCCAAATCAATTTGTGTTGAGAATCGCTTGTGGCACTAAAACGATTCTCATCCGTAAGGAAGATACGAATCCATTGATGAGATGCCCAGTTTTTGCGCTCCTTGCACCACTGTAAACGGCGATGCCGATGGCCACTTTTCAAAGGGATGCAGCGTTCAGAACGGCAGGCGCATAGGCCACCTTTGTGAAGGTGTTTAAACACAGTAAATCGCGACATTTGTCGCCCCGTTGCTGTACACAGTTGTTGAACTATGGAGTTTGGTGACTGGTTTCGGGCTCTTTTCGCCTGCAGGACAATATATTGGTCATCCACTGCAGTTGTTTTCCTTGGGCGGCCACCAATAACCTTTCTAACAGCCGTACCTATGGTTTGTAAGGCTTTCCAAGTGCACGAAACGACACTTTTGTTGATTCCGAACTCTTCAGCTATGCTGGTCACACATCGCCCCTACTTCAGACTTTTTAACATTCTTCCACGTGTGAAGTCATCCAGATCATTTCTTCTAGCCAAATATTTCACGAAAGCACTTCCTGTACTTGCAGAGAATGTCTTTAATTGCGCCTCCATCCTTCCTTTTATGGTAGTCTCGAGTTGAGCGCGCCGACCGTACGCGTTTTGCGTACGCTCACGTAGCCTGTGACGTTTTTTTCTTGACATGTGCATACGCATGACCTTTCTGCTGAATTGCGTTGTCATTGTACTGAACGCAAGAACCCCTTTTCTACAATTTAATGGCTATCTGATTAAAATTTACATTGTTGCTTATGTTTTGCACACCAGTGTAATAACGTCTAAAAAAGCGAATTGGTCAAGAATAATTACATTATGTTACAACTAATTTTGCTAGAAATTCTGAGATAGTCAACCAAATAGCTATTATTTCTTCTAGTGCTGATTTAGTTAATTTGTTTCAAAATTGTGCAGCTTTTGTATGACTACAATCTGCAGCGATTTCTCTTTTAAAGCTAGTTTACAAGCGCAAATGAGTTTAAAATTAATTTAAGATGTTTTTGTTTTACAAATCTGTATGATCATTTAAACACTTTGGTGCTTGAAGTTATAGTTCGTTGAAGATAGCAAAAAGGTCAGTGAGGTCAGAAGTGAAAGTAGGGAAGCTATTTAACATTTCACAATGGATTGAGTAGGCAGAGTTAATCTTTTTCAATCTCTTTTGACTTCTTTTGCATATATAATTGCGTATATATTACTGTGTTAGAGAAGCATGTCAAACTCATTTAGTTGCGGCATGCGTATTACAGAATGGAAACAAAGTACTTTTCTGAAATTCACAGCACATGAGCACACAAGAGAATTTAAATTTTTTAGCTAATGAATAAATAGGAAATAGAAAAGTTTAGAAAATATACTAAAACCTATAAAATTTGGTAAGATTTAGTTGTGTCAGATTGTAATTTCGTTTAATTAAATTTATCTATATATCTTTCATTGAAGTAATACTGTTACAAATTTTGTACATACAGGTCGCCGAAAGTCGCCAAAGTGGGCAAACATTTGGCGACATTTTTGCCCGATCCCTGTATCACCGTAATAGGTATTGCAGTTGAATAAATGTAATCGATCTCTATATTAGCTGTAACCGTAATTCGACGTCATATCGCCTTCCAGTAATTTTGAGAAGAAGAAAGTACTAGAAATATCTCGGCGGCCGTGTGAAAACTATAGAAGACCGGATAGGGCATCTGCTGTCGGCTGCTGTTAGCTGTTAGTTCAGCCTGTAGTCAGAGTACTGAGATACCACTGGGTTAGCTTCGCTCTTTAGATGCGGTTTGGCTTGCCTTCTGTTTAATGTACTTAGTAGTGTAACTATTGATTGTACTCTGTGGTGCTGTGAAGAGTTGTACGACTACTTTTGTGGAAAGTTCCAGAACTGTGAAGTATTACTTTTGGTAAAATGCCTTTTATCTAACTATTTTCAATTCTGGGGGCATTCAATTTATGTACGCACGCTACAATATTAATTTCTCAAAGCACTCGAGAAAGTATAATAAAAAGCGTTATGTTGATACAATTTAATACTTAAATTACTTGTACGGTTTTTATGTTTAGAATGTTTAGTATATCTAACACAGTTTTACTCAGTATCATCATGATTTGACGTTTGCATCAGTAAGCCTGCCGTGCAAAACTGGTAAATGTTTATAACAAAATTTTCAAATCTAAATTTTTTGAGCAATATTTCACTAATTAGCTTAATTCCATTGCCATTATTACGGCCCTATTACTATGATCCATTTACTGTAAGCATTTGAAAGAAATTTCGGGATTAAAAATAATAGCCCTGGGTTTAAACTCAACACAGAAGTGCCATAGGATTGGACTGAATTATGGAAAGTCCGTTACGGCTATTTGTCTAAAAAAAGTTATATCTTTGTGGAAGATTTACTAAGGAAAATTGACGCGTATTCACGCTAAATTAAACGAAATCATGAAAACGCCCATGGTGGATGCTCGTTTGAAAATATTTGTTACTCGGTTCGAAATATCAGTTTTAGCAATCTTATTTACTCAACCACTGGTGGGCAGGAAGTATCGTAGACCTTTAAAAATTATTGTAGTTTATTATTATAAGTGTAATTATTATCATAAATTTGTACTAATTGCCAAAAGTATAAGATCGCTGTTTACTCGAGGTATAACCCGGAATCGAATGCTGGTGAGCGGGTTGGCTGCATGGTGAGCTCGTGGTTTTCCGCATGGGTAAATGTAATATGAAACAGTTAGGAGATCCTCTATGAAGGCACCACGGCGTCCTCTTGGGTAGTCTTGGAGTTGCTTTGCTTAGTCAATAAACCAATCAGTTACTAGCATTATTACACTGAAATTATTTCTTATTATCATTATTTCTTATTACACTGAAATGATTTCATTCACCATTATTTCTTATTACATTGAAAGAAATTTTAATTCTATTACTACTACTTGAAATCAGACGTATTTCAAGAGTAATAAGCAGTCTTTCAGTTTTGGGAACATAAAACAGTTCCTTAATTCTACGAAAGAACAGATTTTCATTCTCATCATTTACATGTTTACAAACTTGCATTTTTTTGTGTGTTTCAAAGTATCTACTTAATGGTAGAGATAGGGTTCATTTGCATCGCTCTCTGTAGTTCATAGGCCCACCAGCGGCTGAGCGGTAAAATCGCTAATAACTGGTAGTTCGATCCGAGGTATGAATCCCGAAAACGGGCTGGCTTGGCGTTTTCGTGGTTTTACCCATGTGTAACGTGTATATAAGCCAGTTCCTTTATCAAGTCCTCCACGAAGACATCCCTCCCCTTAGCCAGATAACACTCGAGGCTTTGTCATAAACACATAAACCAAAAATAAACTGTATTTCATACCTATCTTTTTCTTATAAAGAAAGATCATTCGTTTCTAAAGAAAAATGAACACTTTCAAGTTAATGCTGAAGAATAAAATTGATCTTTATAAATTAATATTGTGAAAGTATTAAGTAAAACTTTTGTATGTATTACGGTATGCACATTTTTGCAATAAAATATTGTTTTATTATCTGCAATATTTAGTATGATCAGAAAAATATTCTTAGTTTTGTAAAATTTATAATGTTAAAATATTTTTTCTGATAAAAGTATCTTCATTATATGAAAAATGTATTGTAATATTATTATTTTGTTTTGTAATTAAAGTTAAATAATATCTGAGGATCCAAACTTATGTTTTCAGTTATTGAAGTTGTTTAATTTATTAAATTAATCTCAGTTAAAAAGTGTGAAAATTAAACACAAAATTAACATTATCTGCATTATGTCAATTTTAACTAAATCATGTTTAGAAAGTAAATGAAAACTGTAATTGTTGATAACGACTTTTCTTTCAAATATTCAGAATAAATTAAGAACAGAATGCTTTGTAATTCTCGATGTTATAATTCTTTAAATAATTGCTAATCTATGTATTCTTAATCGTTAAGAATTAAGAATACGTGTCTTTTAAATAATAACACACTGAAAGAAATTTTAAGGTTCATTACATCAGTCGATTAATTTTGTTAAATATTGGCGCTCAGTAAGGTAAAGTTGCAAAAATAAACAAATGAATTCAGTTTAATTAATAAAATAAACATAAAAATGGAAGGAAATACATCAAATGCTACTTAGCTAAATAAAGTATTTACATAAGCTAGTTTAAATTGTTCAAAGAGAATCTACATTGAAGAAAAAGATGAAACGATCACTTATGGAAATACAAGGAAAAGCACCTTTCCTTTTTTTTTTTTTTTTTTGAAATGTGTCTGTGTAAGCTTCACAATGGGTAGCATTTTTGATCAAACAAAATTAAACTGAAGACTTTTGTTGAAATATCTCAATGCCTTTAAACACTGCTGCCTTAATTTCAAAAATTTATTCAAAAGTCTTGCAAAATATTATTGAATAGAGAAAGAATACGAAAATGTGATTAACATAATTTATCAGAAGAATCAGCTGAGATTAAGGCGTGAAGTGTTTGGAACTCGCATACAGTGTCTGAAACCTATTAAAACTGTAAGTAATAAAAATGAAAGATGACCAAAACAGAACCTCGAAATGTAGAATGCCTCGGTATGATAAAATGAATCTCACGTAGTTAAATTTGCATGCTTTACATTGCATATATTACCTTACATAATCTAGGTTCATGTTGTGATACTAAGTACAATTTGTTCAACTAATTATTCTAAATTTAATTTAGTAGAGGATATTTGTAATTTTCTTCTCTTTCTATCGTAATTCTTATTATAATTAGGATGGAAAGATACATGACTTTATTTGATTTTATTCTGTTTGAATTTATTCTTCTATTGCAAAACTGTCCACAAGATTTTAATAATCAGCTAAACATTATTTGAGTTTGGCCATGAATGTACTTAGTTTAAGTAAATTTATTAATCCTTTTGCGATAGAAATAAATTTGTGTTATTCGAATTATTAGTTCAATTGTCATATATTCAGGAGCAGGAATTTTGATGGCGTAGAAGTGTTGATTCATAATGACTAGGAAATTGGAGGCGAAGGCAGATTAAATCTTCAGTTTTATTTTCAGCAACATGTTGAGGCTACACACAAGTCGGCACATTAAATGCGCCTGTTACAAAGCGTTTACATTTTTGATAGGTTTGCAGCAAAAAAGAAGAAGCAGACAGACTACAGTCGATCTAAGGCAAAGCGTAGAAATGGCAGTGCAAATAGTTGTTGCTTTTTTTAGAATAGAGAAGGGAAATTAATTTACGCTGCTAATTTAATCTTTTACATATTGTTTATTTTTCTTACGTATGTATATATATATATAGTATATTTTATTTGCTTTATATATATATTCTCTAGACGTAAATTTTCAGAATAACCCTTTGGAAAACTGCTGATCTAAGAAGGTCGAATTAGCAAATTTTAATACAAAACCCTTTTTCCAAACTTTAAGTCAGAAGCTTTTCGCCCCTTTTTTAGACGGTTTTTCTTTTGCTGTAAAGAAATCTTCTGCTTGGTATTTTAACTGCAACTATATTTCTGAAAATCTTCTCTGTTTCTGAATCTCTTCTTTCGTTATTACATGATGCCAGGACACAATTATTGCCTCAATTAGTTCCCTTTTATTTGATGGGCGCCTCATTCGGACAAGACTTTTCAAACGGTGCCATAAATTGTCGATAGGATTGAGGTCAGGACTGTTTCCTGGGTATGACAACAATTTAATGCTCTTTGTACGAAACCACTCTTTCGATATTTTGACCGTGTGGCAAGGAGCAGAATCCTGCTGAAAAATAAACGAAGCATTGTTGGGAAAGAGATCTCTGATGGAAAGTAGAAGTTTTGGTTCTAGAATAATGTCAATGTATTTTCTGGCATTCAGTGTCCCATCGATGACATGAAAGCGACCAATACCATCTGCTGACATAGATGACCAAATCATAACACTAACTGGTTTCTTCACAGTTGCTTGAATGCAGTCAGGATGTAGCTCTTCTCGGAATTCTACCTCTCAGTCCAACATCTGTTAATCTTCTCCTGATTGTTCTTGAACTGACAGAAACACCAGCATCATTCAGATCACTTCTGATGGCGGCTGATGACATTTTTCTATCTTGGAGACATAGTCGTTTTATTCTTCTGTCATCAATATATGTGGTGCACCTTTTTCGGCCTTTTCCTTCTTTGTTTTTTTATTGAATTTGTCTCCTGATATCGTAAACAAAACTTTCGGACTCCAGATGTAGTCACTGAACCACCCACCTGTCTTGCAATTTCAACATAGGAAAGACCACTTTCTCGTAACACAATAATATTACATCTCTTTCTAGGTGTCCAATCTACTCTATTATTTGATGTCATTGCTTCTTAACTAAATATTAAAAATTTTTACAAAAATTCCTACTTATAATTGCAATGTATAAGAAACAGGTCCTCCTTCTACAGAACAAAGAAAAATAATGAATTGTTTCAAGTGTAAACATGATGTCAGCTTCTACTGGCAGTTACTAACATTTGATTGGTTCTCAGAACAAGAACAGTGATTGGCCAGGAAAGCTAGACATTACAAACCACTTCATAACTGTGTTTTTTATTTATATTAAAGTACATATAACCTTTTTGGATTGCGAATAATTGAATTTTGTGTTTTGTATTGAATTCAGTAATAAATTCTCTTTAAAATGATATATACAAGCTTGCATTTTGCGAAACGTAACATAAGCATACAAAGTTCAAAAACATAAAATTTTTCAAAAGTGTCCACAATTTTGGCCAAAATCATTTGTATCTGGTAATTAAAAAACATTGCGAAAGCCTTGGTGTTTCGATATCTAAAGCCACCTTAGGTAATGTTATCAACAACAAAGGCAAAATATGTCAAAATGTAGCTTCAAGTAGAAAAATTGTTCCACATGCGTACGCAAGGAAAAAACGGAATGTTTCGAATGCTACAAAAGTAAGATCTTTAATGTTGAAAAAAAAAAAAAAAAAAAAAAAAAAATCCGCCAAGTCAAAGGAAGAGTTGCAAAATCATTAAGATGCTCAGCATCAACTAATTAAGTAATTAATTAAGACACAATAACACGCCGAATAAGTACAATATAAAAGCTATTATAATTTTTTTTGTACCCTTAACTAAAATTATGTAATTAAGATACAATAACACGACGGACAAATATTAATTTAGAAGTCAAGCAACAAAAATCAGCGTTAATTTTCAAAATTTTCACAGGACTAGTTTCGATGGTTTTACCGAACCACCATCCTCAGCTGCAAAACCGCAAACGAACAAGATAGGAAATAATGATTAGATAAGAAAGCCTGGACAAGAATAAGCAAGTGGCGCTATCTGTTGGTGAAACCAGAACTAAAACACAATTTCTTTAAAGGCCAAAGGCAAAGATGGATTGGAATTAAAATCGTTAACAAGAACAGAAAAATTGTTTTGAATGTGAAATGCCTCCTGAAAATCCAGTTCTACAATGGAAGACGTTTATTGAATAATTTTGGCAGCAGAAAAACTGAAAGTGTGATTTTCGGACCAACAATGTTGAGCAATAGAAGACTTCTGTGTTTCCTTTTTTCTAACAATTTCTTCTGTGTCAATTAACTTCTGTGTTTCCTTTTAACTTGTTCATTTGCGGTTTTGCAGCTGAGGATGGTGGTTCGGTAAAACCATCGAAACTAGTTCTGTGAAAATTTTGAAAATTAACGCTGATTTTTGTTGCTTGACTTCTGAAAGTGATTAATGCTGATTTGAATCTTAAAGAAGCGAAAATATGTAACATGCATCGTCTTTCTCTACGATAGATCGCCGAACGCAGAATTCTTTACGAGAAACATTTACCCGGACAAAAAAGGAAAAATGTTGTCACAGTAAACGAATCTTGGGTTTACTTAAATGACCGAAATAAAAAGAGATCCATTTATTATCAGCAAGGAGAAGAAAAAAGTCTTATAACATGGTTCAGGGGATCTAAAGAAAGTTTTTCTAAGGGAGTTATGTTGTTGTTGGCTTTTTATTTAACGTCAAATTAAAAGTAAAGAAAGTGGAGAAAAATGTTAAGATCAACTCCACATATTATCAGAAACATTTTATACCCAATTTTCAAATATGAAATACCTTATCTTTACACACAGTGGGATCAATCAATAAAATTGCACCAGCGATACGTGAAAATCTACTGTTAATTTCCTGCAAAAAATAGAACAAAAAACTGGTATCAACCTTGTAGGGTTTATATTTATTTTAACTAACATTTATTTTAAGCTATCTTTCCTGTCAAGCCTTTACTTTCCCCTAGAATTGCCAATGCCAGAGTATGTAAATTTTAGTAGAACGCGCAGAGTATTCAAATTTTAGCAGAATTAAGTTGAGTTTAAATAGAAGGGAAACGAGATTGTAAGTGTGTTTCTTGAATCGCGAGCGTGAAGGTTGCTAGGTAGAAATTTTAAGAACCGCGCGTTTCGGCCTGTGTGCCTATTTCGGCAGTTCGTTGAATCTTTCAACTTCTTAATCAGTAAGTTTGCTGAATCTCAGCTGTATCTTAGAACGCGGTTAAGTTAGTTACGATTATAAAGCCTCGTAGATAGTGATTTCGTTATTTATTCATCCTGTCATTTATTTTTAGTTGTACTTTTCTATTTTATTAAACCGACGGGTCGGCGTAGTTTGTGAGCGTCAAGTGAACGCAACTGTGATTTCTAAAGTGAAATAAAAAGGGATTTAAACCCTTCTTACGAGTTTGTGTAATTTACAGTTCATAGCAGTCACTACTACTGTTGCTGACAAGTTGGAGCCACGCAACATTATAACCTTTATTCATATCCTTACTTAATCTCCTGATCTATCATCAATGTATTTTTGCGCTTCTGGACTTTTAAAAAGTGGATTGTCCAAACGTCGACCTACAACCTCCTTAAATTTTAGAAATCTGTTTGCGAGCCATGGGATAAAATACCTCTTCCGATACTACACAAGTTTTATTGTCTTGTAAATTAGTGTATAAAGATAGTGAAAAATAAGGATTATCAAATAGAACATTTAAAATAGGTAAAATATTTCTGTAATTACAATGAAAATCGTCTAAAAAATGTGCCAGCAGCCTCTGTATATTATACTTAATATTTATACTCTAGACGTATTTTAATTTTATTTGCTTACTTTAGCATCTACTATTTCCTAAATGTTGTCTTTGTCAATACATTACGGGCTTGCATACTCCAAAAAGGGTTTGAATTCTTGATTCACTGAATTTAACGTTACTTCATTATTTCTCGTTTTCATTCTGAAGTGTGTAATATTTTTTTCCACATCTGCATTAAGCCACATTATCATTTCTTTGCGTAGCACCTGATTTATATTTCAGTTACTACCCAGGAAAATTTCAGCATTTTATGGTAAGGCGTACATCCGTGCTGCGATAAACTTAGCAATATGTTAATATAATTTCAAGAGCTTTATAAATTGCTTAACTACGTCAGTGTTATGTTTGCATTACTGAGGATAAAGTAGTTTTCAATGTTTTGATTATTTAGCAATTTACATAATATTTACGCTACACGTTTCTGATAATTTCAAGCATACTTTCCTTGTATGTATTTAACTGTTGCATCTTAACATATTTCATTGATAATAATAATAAGAATAACATCTTTCTTTTATTTGTAACAATAATAATTTTATTCGAAGATCGGTCAGTGTGAAATTTTTCTTTGCAAAACTCAAATTAAATTAAAATATCAACCTTTCGATTATTAAAGATTGAACTCCGCAACTTTGAATCAAACTCAGTATTTTTAGTTTATTTTTGGAGTGAAAAGGCAGGTTTTAGCCATTATTTTTATCATTAATTTATTTGCATTATAATATTTAACATGCGTTTTTATATTACTACAGATTTCTTATTTAACGTTGAATAAAAAATTAATAATTTCGAATTTCATATAGCTGGCTAGCATCGAAAATTAGCATCAAAAGAAATGAAATGGGATTTTTACTGCTATCAAAAACTATTGCTTTTATTTTGCAACCAGATTGCCATTTTCATGCGACATTAAAACGATTATCAAGGGCAATATTATTCTTAAATCAATAAAATATCGTAAACAGGAAAGAGATCGAGAAAAAACTGTGGGTAGATGATATAGGACAGAGAACAAGTGGTTTTCATTTGCTATCAAACGAGGCAGATTAATCTTAATAAACTTCGCTATAGAAGAAACAGAACAAATCGATCTATGCAAGATTTGATTTTTTATCGAACATCTCTCATAGCTTATTTCAGTGCCTTAAACTTAATTTGTTTCAGTCAAAGTTCCATTCTATTGTTAAATGATAAAATATGTAAATTTCCTCGTGCGAAGTTGAATAAGTTTTCATGGATCTCGAAACTCCCCGTTTTGCTATCATTTTATAATTTCAAAATTTATTCTAAGCATAAAAGTCCAAAATACTATACATTCAATAAATCCCAAATATCCTGCGAAAAGAATCGTTGCTATCAAACCTTTTTGTATTTTTACGAAAACTAAATAGCACTCTGTTATTATAATATTTTATTATATTTTTTTCCTATAATTTACAATTATGCAAACTTATTGAAATATTTGTTTCTTATCACAACAAACGCATTTGCGTAAGCTGTATATGTGCTATACGTGCCAGTGTTTAAAACAAGGAAGAACTAATGGATCATAAATCTCTTACAGTAATCACCGAGCGAAGTATTTAATACTAGTAGGAGTCGCATGACTCTACTGCTATTGAATACTTCGCTCGGTGTTGAACTGAACAGATTGACTGACTCCAGGCTTTGTTTACAGCTTCTTATTTTCAAGGATAAGGGTAAGCATTTTTGGAACGTTCCAGATAATTTACTTCTATGGCTTTGGAAATGTATGTTCCAGAATCTTCTAGACTGACAACGGGCTGGAAAAAAAATCGCGAAATTCTGCCAACCTTGAGACAAAATAATCGACAGCATAGGAGAGTTTAAGTTCATATTTATGATTCTATATGAACTCTTTTTAGAATTCTAAAGTCAATCAATTTAAAATTTAGAGTTCTACAAAATAATACACAAAATAAATACATACAAAATAAATAGCCACAATTCAATGTTAAATAAACTTAAACTCAGCATATAAAATGCACTAAATAAATAAATCAGCAAATAAAAATAATATACAGCACTACAAAAATACACAAAACTAAATTATAAACAAATGAATACTGTTTACGAAGATCTATTACAATATAGTTTTATTGGTAATTATCTGTCTCATTCGGCCCTAATTTCTAAATGGAAAAGCTGTAGATTTGTGTAGCGAGACTATCATTTACCTCTCTCAATTTTTTTGGGTAACAAACTTCTTATGGTAATATGTAATGTTTCAAAATAAATGGAAAAAAAAAAAAAAAAAAAAAAAAAAAAACTTGTTTAGTCTTCTTACATACACAAAAAGAAAGGAAGTCTCCGGGAACTTTCGACGCCATCTTTAAAGAACTTTAACCATCATAATAACTTACTAAGTACTCAATTTAATTAGCACTTTTAAATACCTATATGTATGACAATGAACAACATTAAACGGAAATAATCGTATTTTAATAATATCAATAATATTCTTTACGTTATGGGGGTTATGTTAATAATATTCTTTATGTTTTTTTTTATGTTGAGATACTGTTAAAGCATTAAAATCCTTCGTAATACAAACTAACAAGAAAATAAGTATCGCAATATTCCATTTAACTTAGATATTTTAAACTTCTTGCCCAATTTTGATATTATTGAATATTCAATCTCTAAAACATATGTTTCAATGACATATGTTTCTATATACATAGCAATGTTTACGTATGTCTTCAAAATGCTAAATTATTATGTCTGATAGTATTGCATTATATCACAGGTATGTACACTGCTCAAAAAAAAAAAAAAAAAAAAAAAGTACAGTCCTATATCTTCCGATCTACTGGGCCGATTGACAAAATTTAAATTGCGTTCTTCATGTCTCGAAAGCGCGACATAGGATATATATTAGATTTATATATAGCACTATTCTAACATAGGTATTTTGACATAAAATCGGACGTTTTCTGAAATAACATGCCAATTTTTTTACATATTTGGATTCTACGACTCAAATTACGCCTAAATATGAAATTTTGTAAATTTTGGAGCGAAATTTACGGAGAAATTCACAAATTTATGTTGGCACATTTTGTCAGTTTGCGTTAAGAATAGTTCACTTAACGAACTTCTTAATATATGGCAACCTAGTTTCCTTTCCCGTGAGAGGGAAAAAACTCACCATCGTTCTTTTTTTCCAAATAATATTCTTTATATTATATTTTTAATTAAAACTTATTATTTTAAGTAATTTTTTCTTTTTCGAATTTCATTTTAATTGTTTAAGTTGCATGGTTTTTTTCGAATAACTGTTTTAAAATTTTCTATTTACCTATTCGAACTGCTTAAATAAAGGTGCAGCGTTTATTTTTTTTCAAATACTTTTCTTTATATATATTTTATTTATATATTATTCTTTATATATATATTTAAACACTTCTTTAATCTTCCGAGAACGTTCCTTCTTTACCTCATATTCCAAGAATATTAAGTGAATACAATTATTGCAAAAGAAATTGAATATTCATTTGCACTACGGCTTGGTAGTTTACTAACGAGTTAACAAAACTTAAATTCTGCTTTTTGTGTCTAAGTATACAACAATATTTTAAATATTTACAAATAAAATATTAAATTGGAGATTTAATTGGAGCCTCACCAGTTGCCTAGCATTTGAAGATTGTTAAATACTAATTGTTTGTTGCGAAGTCTAACCCAGGCTGCATGGTTGGTTTTCGTAGTTTTCTAGGTTCTCTTTACAAAGGTTCTCTATGAAAGCATCTTAACCAAATAGCTCCCATGTTCTTTATATGTTCAAATAACCAACTAACTTAGTTTAAGCGCGATTTCCAAATGAAGATACTAACAAAACCCGAATACTCATTAAAAATCATGTAGCTTGCCAATCGGGAGTAACATGAAAGATACGGCGCCAATAATTGAATTGCTGTTACGGTACGCTGTTTCTAAATTTAGATGGTCATTCCTTAATTAAATAGTCCACCAGCGGCTGAGCGGTAAAGACGCTGAGCACTGGTAGTTCGGTTGGAATTTCGAATCCCGCGAACGGGCTGGCTGCATGGGTGTTTTAGTGGTTTCCCCATGTGTAACGTGTATACGAGCCAGTTTACCTTAGAAAGTCCTTCACGAAGGCATCCCTCCCTTTAGGCAGATAGCCCTCGTGTGCTTTGCCATAATTAAATAATCCAATCCAATCCTTAATTAATATAATTAATTTGTAACTTCTACTAGAGCTGACGGTAAAAATTGAAGTGCAAATAAATAATATCGTGTGCAATCTTGATTAATATAAAATAAAAAATTTTGCATAGAAAAATATTTGCATTCAGACAGAAAGTTTTTTGAAATATTTGCAATTACTTTATAAGAAGGATTTATTAATAACCGTAATAATTACTTATTATATTACTGATGATTAGGATTCAGTTCTTGACAATTACATTCTAAATTAGAATTTTAAGGATATAATGAAAATACGCTACGCACAAATATACATTTTAGGATAAAAAATGAGTTGAATTTTAATGTGTTAAAACTTCTTAAATTCATTTAATAAACATCGTATCCTCGTTGTTAATTGAATCCAGAATGTTGTGTGTCAGTAGATAGAAAATGGGGGTTCTGCGACAGGTGGATCAGTGGATCAGGGGGCGTGGTCAATGACATCACAGAGGGCGGGGCCAAAGGCAACGTCATCACACTAGGAGGCGTGGTTTCGAGTGGAGTTGAGGTGTTGGTAGATTGCTGATTGAGTTGTAGACCTCCTGCTTTTCATTTAAAGTTAGTTTTTTTATATTGGCAACGGGAAATATTTTCTGCATCTTAATTTTGATGATATAGCGATGCTGCCCTCTCTTGACTAAAAAGTGAATTATATGTTTTAGAAATATATTTTTTAAGTCTGGTGTTAAAATTATTCAATGCGCGACTCTGAAAACAATGTAAAAGAAACAAATATAAAAAAGACTTTCCTTTAATGATAGTTCATCATGTCATGAAAATGAAATTACAAGATAATTTGTTTTTATTACTCAATTTTATTCTGATACTTTTATCCTTTCTAGTTTTAAATGAAACTTTAACTTATTTCTTAGGTTTTCTGTTCATAATAACATATTCATTTACTGTCATATTTTTTTAATACTTAACACGTTTCTAATTTGTAATATTTATTTAATTTCCACATACTATTTCTTTTTTCATACCTTTCATAAATTTCAGCATACCCTGATTTTTAACTTATATGTTATATTTCACAAACGTTCCAGCACATGCTGTTTATTTGTTACATTACTTAATTTTAGATGCAATTTAACACTTTTTTTAACGTTATAATGTTCAATATATTCTGAATTTTAACTTCATTTACTTTTTTTAAACCACTCTAGTATTCTATACACACTTTAACTTAGTGGTTTGAAATTCTATTTGAAAAGAAACGTTTATTTTTCGTGATCTTAGTTCTTTTGCTAAATTTCCTACAGAATTTCTAATTTCTTTGACATGTTCAACAATATTTTCCTTATATTACCGAATATTTTTTTAAAAACTTAAGTCTATAACTCTTAATTGCTTTTTTTACGTTCACGATTTCCCTTCTGTGCTTATATTTCTTAATTCTAGTTTAACTTATTTATTATAATGTTTTTATTTCCGTCTCATCACTCGTAATTCCAACATTTTATCCCTTTTTATTCATTTTGACGATATAAATTGTTTTCATTTACTCCATATTCAAATATTTCCTTACAATTTTTATAATACTTGTTTTATTCCTCGATCATAATAGATCATCTACAGGTTTTACTCAGAAATTTCCATTCACAACTTTACAGTTTAATACCATTTATATCTAAATGCATTTCTTTCTCATATATTTTTATGGTCTTCAAAGTTTCTAACATCATGTTTAGTTTTAAATCCCGATTACCTTTAAGTGTGTTGATAATTTTCATTTCTAATTTTACAACCACGTTCAGTGTTTCATCCACACATACCAAAATATTTCTTACATTTTCTGATATTTAGTCTATGTCATATTTCAGTACTTCAAATGAATTTACACTGCTCACACTATTATTTTTTCATGTTTTAGAGACACTAATTATACTAATTTTACTATTTTTCCTGCACTAATTGCATCTATGTCAGCACTCATGATAAACTAGCAACTGTTTTGCATCACATGCATAAAGAAATTCTTAAAACCAACTTTTTCAATATCGTACTCAAATTAGTGTTTTCCAGATGGGAATTACCAGTATTCTTTGGTTTTACTCTGTTACATCTTTTTAAATTTTAACATCTTACTTTTAATTCTAACATACATCTTTTAAACAGTTTTTTCTTTTAATGATAGCCTTACCTTATTTGTTCAAATTAATTCTTTCATTCACCTTCTTTACTACCTTTCAGTACCTTCATAATTCACTATGCAAACGCAATGTCTTTCACTGACATTCTGTTTAATAATACCACAAGTTTCCTTAATTAACAAAAAGCGAATTATTTCTCATTTCAAAATAGAACTACTATATTTTTGCACAAACATTACCTTTATCTATTCAAGCCACCCCTTAACCTGTAACTGACGTAGCGATAGGAAAGGAGATTCTTATCATATGCTCTTTCGACATTTGAGGTTTCTAGAACTTCTTTGACAAGTATATCAATACCATCAGAAAATATACTTAACACTTTTACCCAGTTTAAAGGCAACATACTGTTATAAGAATGGTTTTAGTTAAATTTATAACACAAATAAACGCATTTTGTGCTAAATAGGCATAAACATTTAGATTCAGAATATTTCTTTTTAATCCGATGTAAGACTTGAATTTCATTCATGATACGGGTTGTCTCTTGATTTTCTTTTTGTTTACCTTACACTAATAGAAAATTTTTATTTTACAAGTTCAGCTTTTAATGAAATAGAAATAAAAACTACGATACACCTGCTGTTTTTAAGAAAAGGAACTTTGATATATTTCTATAAATGTAAATGCTTTTAGAGTTTTCTTTCAATAACGTTGATTTTCATTACTTTACTAACTTCAATAATTCTCTTATTAGCTAATATGAATGAAAGAAGATTGTCAAAAATGTGACACAGTATAATTCTTACGAACATATGTACCTTTACCAGCATACAGATATTACCGATTGAAATGAAGAAAGATACAGATATTTTACTCCAATCTACATTAAATTAAAAAAAAATATTTAAACTTTCATACATTCCAAAGAATAAACGAAAACTCAATAGATATTGTCATGTTTGTATATATGAGATAAAAGTTTTATGAATGGTATTTAAAGTAATGCTTAGAACTTCATAAAAGCGAACATTCACTATGTTAATACACATATCATCAGTTATTTACATTAATCAATGTAATATTAATCATTACATGTACTATATGCATATATATTTAAAGTTTAATTGTCTTACAATTGAATAATTAACTATTGAGAGAAAGAAGTTCATATCTTACACTATTTAATTCACATGGAACAAATTTTTCCATCAACCACATTGAACCAAGTTTATTAAATTCGCCAAAGCTCTTTTATTTCTGCATTTTCACACTCACGACACATTTTAAATGTAACTATTGATTACCATTTCAAACACCGATATCATAACTCAGTGTAAAACTACATCATAACTCATTTTTTCCCTACTAACTACAATTTTATATATTCAAGAAGTACATCTAAGACATGATCATTTTCTATGTTCTAGCAAATCGATTCAATTGCGAACATACTATTAAGACTTGTGATTTTAGAAGACTTGCATGTATTAACGATGTCAACGTTTCTTCGTTTTTATAAGATTCACATCAAATCATGTCGCATTCGAATATGGTGTAAGAGATCACTTTTTCTTTTAAACACTTGTAAACAATGAATGCAATTTATAAGAAGAGAAGGATCATGCTGTTTCAAAACATCATCATCAGCATATTTCTGTTTCTTTTGACACCGGCAACATTTAAAAAAAAAAAAAAAAAAGATTCGTGAGATTTTCTTCAAATTCTGTTTTACTTGAAAAAATGTCCGAACATTCAATACGATGTAAAGATTCATATTGTTTTAAATTCTTATGCTCACTAAATATTTTTTATCACGATTTACTCTTAAAAGTAACTTTATAAGTTTTCATATCCTTTTTACATGAAAAGAACTTGTGATTATTCACTACAAAATTCTAAGACGAGAAGCTTCGCGACTTTTCAAACTACAAACTTAAATTTCTTAGGACATACACTACATCTGATGTTTCTTTCATGAGATTTCAAATATCTCTTCAGATTACTCGTATTCAAGAAACCTTACAAATATATCACATAAGTTCAGCGAATAATCGCTTCATAAACTCTTAAATTTTAAACACGAGTGAATCACTTGAAGCATATACTGCACTGTAAACATACAATAGTTAAAAAAATTGTTATAAAAAATAAAAATACATTCATTTCACCAAGAAGCTTTTCTATTAAAATACATTTATTTATTTCCAAAGAACAAGTTTCTGTATTATACATAAAATATACTTAGAATTTTCTTTCATTAGTTAATATCAAATTAACAACAATATCCATTTACTGATATTTGATATACATGTTTGCTTTAAAATTAAAACTAAAATTTCAGTATATTTCTATTATAAAAAACATAAGGAAAAAAAATACTCATAACATCAACCAAAGACAGAAATTTAAATAGAATAGCTGTACTTATATTAGTGCATTTTTATAATCTTCATAACATTTCGATTCAAAAAACCTATTACAAAATAAATGAAACATTTTTTTCTGCCTTAAAGAATCTCTTATATTTTTAAAATTAATACATAAAAATATATCTTCCCCAATATATTTAATTCTATCCTCAACACTTATTATAATGCAATCATGTATTGTTTGTGAAGGATGATTTACAATACAACCTTCGCATTTAAATAGTTTTTTAATCACTGAATTTAATTCAGTTTTGATAGAGTTTATGAGTTCTTTAAAATGTTCATCATCATCACTTACCATATCCGAACAATTGTTTTTACATTTGATTTGCAACGGTAAAATAATTTCAAAAATACTTTTATATAAAGTATTAGATACATCAGGAATAATTTCTTTCAATTTTTTTAAAATATCACAGTTTACTTTTAGGTATGTAGGTTTTAGTTTAAAAGAATTTTCATCTTGTTTAAAAACTTGTTGAAAAATACACTCACCTTCTTTGTTGAAAACTACCAACTCATTATTGCAAATGATGCTGGCAGTCGTATAGACAAGATTAAATTCATATATTTTTGAGGAAAATTCTTGCCATGTTGCAGGAGTTATAACAACACCGCGTGTAAGTAGGGTATAATATTTTATTTTGTTCCACACATTCACGTAGATGAATGTTCATTCTGTTTTCAAACTGATTTATGAACACAAAATATCCCCAACCAAGAGTCCACTGTGCAATCAACTTCGAACTTTCTTTTTTCTGTTCTCGATTATTCGGCATGAAGATATTTTCAGGAACAGACTTCATATAGTGGGCAAACCAGTCATCCTCTGGAAGTTCATCCTCATTATCTTCCAAGCGTCGTTTTTTAATTTTCGAAATTTTTATGTTTCGGAATGTGATACTAATTCTAGGATCTTTAACGTCAGGTTGAGAGGGTATTCCGTGCATCCAAAATTGATTCGTTGGGGGTTTCATTACAAGGAGAGTTCCATGAGTTAAGTCCACGCTTCGAGATGTGAAATTTCGCCTGGTAAATACCATTTCACGTTTTGTACCTAAACTGATGATAGGTATATCACTTTCAGGTTCGAGACAAGTTTCATTGTCTTTATGCGTTGAAATTTTCGCCACTCCGTCAGGATAATAGTTCAATAAAGCAAAATTATATTTTTTGCCAGTTATCGTTTCAACATAATCTTTTACATTTAGAAGAGTTTGAGTCCTCCAGAGAATTCGTAACTAAGTCCTTCATCACCAAAACCGAGTACTTTTCTTCGTGGAACATACTGAGTCCCATTAATTTCAAAACTAATATTTTTAAAATCATAATTTGATAGTTCATCTAGCAAAATATCAGCTTCATTTCGTGAATAAAATTCTTCGTATAATTCCACATTTAACTCTGTATCACATATATTCCTCATATTCGCTTCTGAATCTAACGACAATTCTGAATGATATAGAAATATGTAGCATTCTTAAATAGCAAAAATTATCGTAATACATTCTTGTCATGTCTTGTTTGTGAAGCCAGTCTTTCCGGCCAGTCATATGTGTAAAAATAATCATGATAGGATAGTGGGAAAGAGTTATAGTGTCCTAATGTTGTTATTCTGAACCTCGATATTACATATATGCATAAGGTGAATCTTAAAAGCATCATCCACTTATTATGATAGAGTAATGGAAAATTTCTAAAACTCTGATAATCATACGCGAAAGAATGTATTATCTTAAGGTTATTGTTGCTATTCCAAATTTGACAGTACATACAGAAGTGAAGGAAGATCCTTGATAAGCGATCAGGGGGCGTGGTCAATGACACCACAGAGGGCGGGGCCAAAGGCAACGTTATCACACTAGGAGGCGTGGTTTCGAGTGGAGTTGAGTTGTTCGTAGACTACTGATTGAGTCGTAGACCTCCTGCTTTTCATTTAAAGTTAGTTTTTTTATATTGGCAACGGGAAATATTTTCTACATCTTAATTTTGATGATATAGCGATGCTGCCCTCTCTTGACGAAAAAGTGAATTATATGTTTTAGAAATATATTTCTTAAGTCTGGTGTTAAAATTATTCAATGCCCTGCTCAGTTTTCTAGTTTGTTAACCTTCTTTTCATTTCAGCTCATTTGTTTCTAGTGTAAGCTAACGATTAAATAAAAGGCTGTTGAACATGTAATTGTTCACTTTATATTTGATTAAATGTTATCTCGATATCTGTGCTATCATCCGCTACTGTGGTCGATAAGACAGTTTTGTTTAATTAGCTTTACATGCCACGTGCTGCTAAACGGTATGAAACAACACAGAAGGATGTTTAAACTTTGGGGAAGTTAGCTTGTAGTTTTATAAGTATTTTCGACGTCTGTAGTTCCGCTTACAGTCACGTTGATTTGTTGACAAACTTCAAGCTCAGCAGCTGTGAAAATTTAAAATCATCAGTACAAAATTATCCCCGGTTAGTTTAAATTAACCTCCAATAGAATTTTTGCATAATGAAAGTAAATAAACTTTGTTACATCTCCAAGTCACTTTAGTATTCATCGTATTCTTTCCATTTGTTCCTCCACCACATGTTCCTCCATGGAATTGTACATTAATTGTATTCTTTCCATTAGTTCCTCCACCACGTGAGATTGTTGAATGAAATGAACACCCAACCCATAAATAAGACTGAGTCAGTAGCGCTCCTTGAAATGCCTTGCATTAAATTCGGAGATATAATTTAATACTTCTGATTGGTAATAATTTGTTGGTTAAACAAACAAGAAACAAGGGCTTCTTTTCATTATTCTATAATTACTCGGTTTGTAGTCTCTTGCGGTCGACATTTTAATATTGATGCGTCGGTAAAGATACAGAGCCAGCTTCTAATTGAGTATTTAATTGTGTAGTTCTTTGACTGCTGTTAAACGTTTAATTTGAATTTAGCTGTTCTGTTTATTTACATCGTTGCGAGTCATGGCTATTAAAGCACAAAAGCGTGCACTTTTATTCCTAGTTCTCTTTAATAAAGAGGTTATTATAACCCTCTCAAGACTCTGCCGTTGTTCTCAGACATAGCGGTAACTCGCTTCACGTCTGAAAGGGTCATAGAACTTAAGTAGCATTACTATATCAAGTGTAACCCTATAATCTATAGGTAATAGATCTATAAAGAGAAATATAGAATTTTAAGGAATATTTCAAAAGGAATTATTCAAATTTGAAAGATTTTGCAGAGACAATAATGAAGATTATAAATACGAACAAAGATAGAGTTGGAATTCGGCACTGAGACTCAGATTTTGGACTTTTCTATGTTTTTTTTTTTTTTTCTTACATTTGTTTTTTTCGGGCTGGTCCCATTTTTTTATCATACGGCCGGCTTGTGCCCGCTAGGAGAATCGGGAATGTTCCCTTATAATAATAATATCTATAGAGAATAAAATGACCCATATAAATAGAAAACATTTATAAATACTTAAAGTATGTTTACAAACTTCATTTGAAAAAAATGATGCCCAAGGTTTTGTCTAACAATCTTGGGGAAGAAATAAATAAAATTATTAGTCCTGTATATTCATTCAGTCAATACCTTCCCATATGCCATTCCTTTGTGTCATTTTAGACAATATTTAACCAATTTACACGACGACTGCTGCCATACTCTGGATTTATACTTCCTGAATCAGAGTTATCTGAAAGAACATTTGAGTACACTTTCAAGAACGAACGAAATTAAATACTTTCAGTTCATAAAATATTCATACATTCCATTATTACTGATCTACGTAATATAGAAATATCTCTGAAACGAATAAACTATAACTCATTATCTTAATAGAGGATGCAGAAATATAACTTTATTTAAATTGAATAAGAAAACTGAGTACATAATTTGATAAATGCTGCTTGTTATGTACACTGCTCAAAAAAAATGGGACAGTGCTATATCTCCCGTTCTACTGGGCCGATTGACAAAATTCAAACTGCGTTCTTCATGTCTCGAAAGCGCGACTTAGGATATATATTAGATCTATATATAGCACTATTCTAACATAGGTATTTTGACACAAAATCGGACTTTTTCTGAAATAACATACCAATTTTTTTCCATATTTCGATTCTACGGTTCAAATTATGCCAGAATTCCAAGTTTTGTAAAAATCGTACGAGTAGTTTTTAAAATATTAGCTCTCAAAATTTTAGCTCCTCAATGTTAATTGAATTTGGCAAATATTTATTAATATCTCTTTTTTTATTAATTTTTTTTTTTTGATTTTTTCTCTCACACTTCGAAATTTAGGTTCATTCCAAATAAAATTTACCCATTTTTTGTGTTTTATTTTTTAAATTTATATTTTTAAATGATTTTTATAAATTTTTCGAAAAAAATTTTGAATTATAACCTATAAAATTTTTACCATCATCATAAAGTAGGTGTATTTTTAAGCATATCTGCAAAAAATGAGACTTTTTTATTCAAAATTTTCTAAGATATACACGAATTTACATATTTTCGCGTTTTGAAATTTGGCATCTTTTTTTTTGAGCGATAATAACGCCAAATGTGGTCTATGGATTTTTGTTACACTGAATTGCCACAGCTATTTTTAACCTTAAATTTCAGATCAAATTTTACGAAGAATTAATTATATGAAATTTTTTCCCACAATAAGGCTTAATAAATATTTATTAATACTATATGAAAATCTATTTTTTTAAATTATAGATGATATTATTCAAATTTTTAACAATTTTTTTTTAATTTCTGTCTTTCTTCCTTTTTTTTTAAAAAATAAGAGTACATTTTTCTAAGAGTAAATTTTTACCTTCGGCGTTTTATCGTCTGCTACTTTACTTCGTTTAAATCGAATTGTCTAAAACTGAGAATTTTCTTTTCTAAAACTGAGAATTGTTCAAAACTGAGAATTTTTATGTCATTTCTTTTAATGTTTATTTGAATTTTATGAAAATATTTTATGACATTAAATGCATAATTTATTTCTAAACAAACTGTTGCTTTTGAAGTGCCTGAAAGAGCGGCAGATACTATCATCCATATTTTTAAAGCACACTATATTTTTATAGAAACATAAGATTTAGAATAATCATTTATATAAGTCAAATTATGATATAAACATACAACCCTCTAGAGTCTGAATTAGTGGAAGTTCAATGGTTATGTAGAAATGATCTGCAGCTACTTAATGGCTGGTTAAGTCAGCACCTTCTGTGGACAAGTAAGAATAATTATATAAAAGACACAAGTAGATAGAAAATGGGGGTTCTGCGACAGGTGGATCAGTGGATCAGGGGGCGTGGTCAATGACATCACAGAGGGCGGGGCCAAAAGCAACGTCATCACACTAGGAGGCGTGGTTTCCAGTGGAGTTGAGTTGTTCGTAGACTACTGATTGAGTTGTAGACCTCCTGCTTTTCATTTAAAGTTAGTTTTTTTATATTGGCAACGGGAAATATTTTCTGCATCTTAATTTTGATGATATAGCGATGCTGCCCTCTCTTGACGAAAAAGTGAATTATATGTTTTAGAAATATATTTCTTAAGTCTGGTGTTAAAATTATTCAATGCGCGACTCTGAAAACAATGTAAAAGAAACAAATATAAAAAAGACTTTCCTTTAATTATAGTTCATCATGTCATGAAAATGAAATTACAAGATAATTTGTTTTTATTACTCAATTTTATTCTGATACTTTTATCCTTTCTAGTTTTAAATGAAACTTTAACTTATTTCTTAGGTTTCCTGTTCATAATAACATATTCATTTACTGTCATATTTTTTTAATACTTAACACGTTTCTAATTTGTAATATTTATTTAATTTCCACATACTATTTTTTTTTCATACCTTTCATAAATTTCAGCATACCCTGATTTTTAACTTATATGTTATATTTCACAAACGTTCCCGCACATGCTGTTTATTTGTTACATTACTTAATTTTAGATGCAATTTAACACTTTTTTTAACGTTATAATGTTCAATATATTCTGAATTTTAACTTCATCTACTTTTTTTAAACCACTCTAGTATTCTATACACACTTTAACTTAGTGGTATGAAATTGTATTTAAAAAGAAACGTTTATTTTTCGTGATCTTAGTTCTTTTACTAAATTTTCTACAGAATTTCTAATTTCTTTCACGTGTTTAACAATATCTTCCTTACATTACCGAATATTTTTTAAAAAAACTTAAGTCTATAACTGTTAATTGCTTTTATTACGTTCCTGATTTTCCTTCTGTGTTTATATTTCTTAATTCTAGCTTAACTTATTTATTATAATGTTTTTATTTCTGTCTCATCACTCGTAATTCCAACATTTTATCCCTTTTTATTCATTTTAACGATATGGATTGTTTTCATTTACTCCATATTCAAATATTTCCTTACAATTTTTATAATACTTGTTTTATTCCTCGATCATAATAGATCATCTACAGGTTTTACTCAGAAATTTCCATTCACAACTTTACAGTTTAATACCATTTATATCTAAATGTATTTCTTTCTCATATAGTTTTATGGTCTTCAAAGTTTCTAACATCATATTTAGTTTTAAATCCCCATTACCTTTAAGTGTGTTGATAATTTTCATTTCTAATTTTACAACCACGTTCAGTGTTTCATCCACACATACCAAAATATTTCTTACATTTTCTGATATTTAGTCTATGTCATATTTCAGTACTTCAAATGAATTTACACTGCTCACACTATTATTTTTTCATGTTTTAGAGACACTAACTATACTAATTTTACTATTTTTCCTGCACTAATTGCATCTATGTCAGCACTCATGATAAACTAGCAATTGTTTTGCATCACATGCATAAAGAAATTCTTAAAACCAACTTTTTCAATATCGTACTCAAATTAGTGTTTTCCAGATGGGAATTACCAGTATTCTTTGGTTTTACTCTGTTACATCTTTTTAAATTTTAACATCTTACTTTTAATTCTAACATACATCTTTTAAACAGTTTTTTCTTTTAATGATAGCCTTACCTTATTTGTTCAAATTAATTCTTTCATTCACCTTCTTTACTACCTTTCAGTACCTTCATAACTCACTATGCAAACGCAATGTCTTTCACTGACATTCTGTTTAATAATACCACAAGTTTCCTTAATTGACAAAAAGCGAATTATTTCTCATTTCAAAATAGAACTACTATATTTTTGCACAAACATTACCTTTATTCATTCAAGCCACCCCTTAACCTGTAACTGACGTAGCGATAGGAAAGGAGATTCTTATCATATGCTCTTTCGACATTTGAGGTTTCTAGAACTTCTTTGACAAGTATATCAATACCATCAGAAAATATACTTAACACTTTTACCCAGTTTAAAGGCAACATACTGTTATAAGAATGGTTTTAGTTAAATTTATAACACAAATAAACGCATTTTCTGCTAAATAGGCATAAACATTTAGATTCAGAATATTTCTTTTTAATCCGATGTAAGACTTGAATTTCATTCATGATACGGATTGTCTCTTGATTTTCTTTTTGTTTACCTTACACTAATAGAAAATTTTTATTTTACAAGTTCAGCTTTTAATGAAATAGAAATAAAAACTACGATACACCTGCTGTTTTAATGAAAAGGAACTTTGATATATTTCTATAAATGTAAATGCTTTTAGAGTTTTCTTTCAATAACGTTGATTTTCATTACTTTACTAACTTCAATAATTCTCTTATTAGCTAATATGAATGAAAGAAGATTGTCAAAAATGTGACACAGTATAATTCTTACGAACATATGTACCTTTACCAGCATACAGATATTACCGATTGAAATGAAGAAAGATACAGATATTTTACTCCAATCTACATTAAATTAATAAAAAAAATATTTAAACTTTCATACATTTCAATCGGTAATATCTGTATGCTGGTAAAGGTACATATGTTCGTAAGAATTATACTGTGTCACATTTTTGACAATCTTCTTTCATTCATATTAGCTAATAAGAGAATTATTGAAGTTAGTAAATTAATGAAAATCAACGTTATTGAAAGAAAACTCTAAAAGCATTTACATTTATAGAAATATATCAAAGTTCCTTTTCTTAAAAACAGCAGGTGTATCGTAGTTTTTATTTCTATTTCATTAAAAGCTGAATTTGTAAAATAAAAATTTTCTATTAGTGTAAGATAAACAAAAAGAAAATCAAGAGACAATCCGTATCATGAATGAAATTCAAGTCTTACATCGGATTAAAAAGAAATATTTTGAATCTAAATGTTTATGCCTATTTAGCAGAAAATGCGTTTATTTGTGTTATAAATTTAACTAAAACCATTCTTATAACAGTATGTTGCCTTTAAACTGGGTAAAAGTGTTAAGTATATTTTCTGATGGTATTGATATACTTGTCAAAGAAGTTCTAGAAACCTCAAATGTCGAAAGAGCATATGATAAGAATCTCCTTTCCTATCGCTACGTCAGTTACAGGTTAAGGGGTGGCTTGAATGGATAAAGGTAATGTTTGTGCAAAAATATAGTAGTTCTATTTTGAAATGAGAAATAATTCGCTTTTTGTCAATTAAGGAAACTTGTGGTATTATTAAACAGAATGTCAGTGAAAGACATTGCGTTTGCATAGTGAGTTATGAAGGTACTGAAATGTAGTAAAGAAGGTGAATGAAAGAATTAATTTGAACAAATAAGGTAAGGCTATCATTAAAAGAAAAAACTGTTTAAAAGATGTATGTTAGAATTAAAAGTAAGATGTTAAAATTTAAAAAGATGTAACAGAGTAAAACCAAAGAATACTGGTAATTCCCATCTGGAAAACACTAATTTGAGTACGATATTGAAAAAGTTGGTTTTAAGAATTTCTTTATGCATGTGATGCAAAACAATTGCTAGTTTAGCATGTTTGCTGACATAGATGCAATTAGTGCAGGAAAAATAGTAAAATTAGTATAGTTAGTGTCTCTAAAACATGAAAAAATAATAGTGTGAGCAGTGTAAATTCATTTGAAGTACTGAAATATGACATAGACTAAATATCAGAAAATGTAAGAAATATTTTGGTATGTGTGGATGAAACACTGAACGTTGTTGTAAAATTAGAAATGAAAATTATCAACACACTTAAAGGTAATGGGGATTTAAAACTAAATATGATGTTAGAAACTTTGAAGACCATAAAACTATATGAGAAAGAAATACATTTAGATATAAATGGTATTAAACTGTAAAGTTGTGAATGGAAATTTCTGAGTAAAACCTGTAGATGATCTATTATGATCGAGGAATAAAACAAGTATTATAAAAATTGTAAGGAAATATTTGAATATGGAGTAAATGAAAACAATCCATATCGTTAAAATGAATAAAAAGGGATAAAATGTTGGAATTACGAGTGATGAGACAGAAATAAAAACATTATAATAAATAAGTTAAGCTAGAATTAAGAAATATAAACACAGAAGGGAAATCATGAACGTAATAAAAGCAATTAACAGTTATAGACTTAAGTTTTTTAAAAAAATATTCGGTAATGTAAGGAAGATATTGTTAAACACGTGAAAGAAATTAGAAATTCTGTAGAAAATTTAGTAAAAGAACTAAGATCACGAAAAATAAACGTTTCTTTTTAAATACAATTTCATACCACTAAGTTAAAGTGTGTATAGAATACTAGAGTGGTTTAAAAAAAGTAGATGAAGTTAAAATTCAGAATATATTGAACATTATAACGTTAAAAAAAGTGTTAAATTGCATCTAAAATTAAGTAATGTAACAAATAAACAGCATGTGCGGGAACGTTTGTGAAATATAACATATAAGTTAAAAATCAGGGTATGCTGAAATTTATGAAAGGTATGAAAAAAGAAATAGTATGTGGAAATTAAATAAATATTACAAATTAGAAACGTGTTAAGTATTAAAAAAATATGACAGTAAATGAATATGTTATTATGAACAGGAAACCTAAGAAATAAGTTAAAGTTTCATTTAAAACTAGAAAGGATAAAAGTATCAGAATAAAATTGAGTAATAAAAACAAATTATCTTGTAATTTCATTTTCATGACATGATGAACTATCATTAAAGGAAAGTCTTTTTTATATTTGTTTCTTTTACATTGTTTTCAGAGTCGCGCATTGAATAATTTTAACACCAGACTTAAGAAATATATTTCTAAAACATATAATTCACTTTTTCGTCAAGAGAGGGCAGCATCGCTATATCATCAAAATTAAGATGCAGAAAATATTTCCCGTTGCCAATATAAAAAAACTAACTTTAAATGAAAAGCAGGAGGTCTACAACTCAATCAGTAGTCTACGAACAACTCAACTCCATTGGAAACCACGCCTCCTAGTGTGATGACGTTGCTTTTGGCCCCGCCCTCTGTGATGTCATTGACCACGCCCCCTGATCCACTGATCCACCTGTCGCAGAACCCCCATTTTCTATCTACTTGTGTCTTTTATATAATTATTCTTACTTGTCCACAGAAGGTGCTGACTTAACCAGCCATTAAGTAGCTGCAGATCATTTCTACATAACCATTGAACTTCCACTAATTCAGACTCTAGAGGGTTGTATGTTTATATCATAATTTGACTTATATAAATGATTATTCTAAATCTTATGTTTCTATAAAAATATAGTGTGCTTTAAAAATATGGATGATAGTATCTGCCGCTCTTTCAGGCACTTCAAAAGCAACAGTTTGTTTAGAAATAAATTATGCATTTAATGTCATAAAATATTTTCATAAAATTCAAATAAACATTAAAAGAAATGACATAAAAATTCTCAGTTTTGAACAATTCTCAGTTTTAGAAAAGAAAATTCTCAGTTTTAGACAATTCGATTTAAACGAAGTAAAGTAGCAGACGATAAAACGCCGAAGGTAAAAATTTACTCTTAGAAAAATGTACTCTTATTTTTTAAAAAAAAAGGAAGAAAGACAGAAATTAAAAAAAAATTGTTAAAAATTTGAATAATATCATCTATAATTTAAAAAAATAGATTTTCATATAGTATTAATAAATATTTATTAAGCCTTATTGTGGGAAAAAATTTCATATAATTAATTCTTCGTAAAATTTGATCTGAAATTTAAGGTTAAAAATAGCTGTGGCAATTCAGTGTAACAAAAATCCATAGACCACATTTGGCGTTATTATCGCTCAAAAAAAAAGATGCCAAATTTCAAAACGCGAAAATATGTAAATTCGTGTATATCTTAGAAAATTTTGAATAAAAAAGTCTCATTTTTTGCAGATATGCTTAAAAATACACCTACTTTATGATGATGGTAAAAATTTTATAGGTTATAATTCAAAATTTTTTTCGAAAAATTTATAAAAATCATTTAAAAATATAAATTTAAAAAATAAAACACAAAAAATGGGTAAATTTTATTTGGAATGAACCTAAATTTCGAAGTGTGAGAGAAAAAATCAAAAAAAAAATTAATAAAAAAAGAGATATTAATAAATATTTGCCAAATTCAATTAACATTGAGGAGCTAAAATTTTGAGAGCTAATATTTTAAAAACTACTCGTACGATTTTTACAAAACTTGGAATTCTGGCATAATTTGAACCGTAGAATCGAAATATGGAAAAAAATTGGTATGTTATTTCAGAAAAAGTCCGATTTTGTGTCAAAATACCTATGTTAGAATAGTGCTATATATAGATCTAATATATATCCTAAGTCGCGCTTTCGAGACATGAAGAACGCAGTTTGAATTTTGTCAATCGGCCCAGTAGAACGGGAGATATAGCACTGTCCCATTTTTTTTGAGCAGTGTACATAACAAGCAGCATTTATCAAATTATGTACTCAGTTTTCTTATTCAATTTAAATAAAGTTATATTTCTGCATCCTCTATTAAGATAATGAGTTATAGTTTATTCGTTTCAGAGATATTTCTATATTACGTAGATCAGTAATAATGGAATGTATGAATATTTTATGAACTGAAAGTATTTAATTTCGTTCGTTCTTGAAAGTGTACTCAAATGTTCTTTCAGATAACTCTGATTCAGGAAGTATAAATCCAGAGTATGGCAGCAGTCGTCGTGTAAATTGGTTAAATATTGTCTAAAATGACACAAAGGAATGGCATATGGGAAGGTATTGACTGAATGAATATACAGGACTAATAATTTTATTTATTTCTTCCCCAAGATTGTTAGACAAAACCTTGGGCATCATTTTTTTCAAATGAAGTTTGTAAACATACTTTAAGTATTTATAAATGTTTTCTATTTATATGGGTCATTTTATTCTCTATAGATATTATTATTATAAGGGAACATTCCCGATTCTCCTAGCGGGCACAAGCCGGCCGTATGATAAAAAAATGGGACCAGCCCGAAAAAAACAAATGTAAGAAAAAAAAAAAAAAACATAGAAAAGTCCAAAATCTGAGTCTCAGTGCCGAATTCCAACTCTATCTTTGTTCGTATTTATAATCTTCATTATTGTCTCTGCAAAATCTTTCAAATTTGAATAATTCCTTTTGAAATATTCCTTAAAATTCTATATTTCTCTTTATAGATCTATTACCTATAGATTATAGGGTTACACTTGATATAGTAATGCTACTTAAGTTCTATGACCCTTTCAGACGTGAAGCGAGTTACCGCTATGTCTGAGAACAACGGCAGAGTCTTGAGAGGGTTATAATAACCTCTTTATTAAAGAGAACTAGGAATAAAAGTGCACGCTTTTGTGCTTTAATAGCCATGACTCGCAACGATGTAAATAAACAGAACAGCTAAATTCAAATTAAACGTTTAACAGCAGTCAAAGAACTACACAATTAAATACTCAATTAGAAGCTGGCTCTGTATCTTTACCGACGCATCAATATTAAAATGTCGACCGCAAGAGACTACAAACCGAGTAATTATAGAATAATGAAAAGAAGCCCTTGTTTCTTGTTTGTTTAACCAACAAATTATTACCAATCAGAAGTATTAAATTATATCTCCGAATTTAATGCAAGGCATTTCAAGGAGCGCTACTGACTCAGTCTTATTTATGGGTTGGGTGTTCATTTCATTCAACAATCTCACGTGGTGGAGGAACTAATGGAAAGAATACAATTAATGTACAATTCCATGGAGGAACATGTGGTGGAGGAAAAAATGGAAAGAATACGATGAATACTAAAGTGACTTGGAGATGTAACAAAGTTTATTTACTTTCATTATGCAAAAATTCTATTGGAGGTTAATTTAAACTAACCGGGGATAATTTTGTACTGATGATTTTAAATTTTCACAGCTGCTGAGCTTGAAGTTTGTCAACAAATCAACGTGACTGTAAGCGGAACTACAGACGTCGAAAATACTTATAAAACTACAAGCTAACTTCCCCAAAGTTTAAACATCCTTCTGTGTTGTTTCATACCGTTTAGCAGCACGTGGCATGTAAAGCTAATTAAACAAAACTGTCTTATCGACCACAGTAGCGGATGATAGCACAGATATCGAGATAACATTTAATCAAATATAAAGTGAACAATTACATGTTCAACAGCCTTTTATTTAATCGTTAGCTTACACTAGAAACAAATGAGCTGAAATGAAAAGAAGGTTAACAAACTAGAAAACTGAGCAGGGCTCCTCACAGTTTTTGTCTAAGATGAACGTCAAGGAACTTAGTGAACTATTTAGCTACTTATCGCTGAGTTCAAACAATTAAAACGTAGACTTAAGAAGGGTTTAAATATCCTTTTATTCACTCAAAAATCAGCCCCTTTCTAGGGCTTACAGCAAAGCCTCTAAAGCTTAAACTCAGACTAAGCAATAAGAACTAAACTATAACTAACTAAACGTGATTTAGCCGAAGATAAATGCAAGTATCTAACGTAGTTGGCAATTAAATTTAAACTAACCGGCTAATATCAAAGGTCACGTAATACACGGCCGACAGCTTCAAGACAGACTTAGCCCGAAGGCAAACACGTGCTACTCAGGATTCCTAGTTCTCTCTCACGAAGTAAGTTGAACCTTACTTAAATACTTCTTCTAAATTTGCATTCAACGCTGTTCTAAAACCTCATTCTGGTAGGGAGTTGTAAGTGGAAACAAGAATTGACGAGAAAGGTTATCCAGATTAAACTAACTGATATAAAATTAAAATATACCTTACAACTGAAAAACAACGTGGTTAGGAGTTAACAAAATATCTTAAATTTCTAGTACAAAAATAAAAAAATAAAACAAATTTTCTGTTGTAATTTGGAAAGGGAAGGGGAGGAGTGAGAAGTTTTACATTACGAACGTCTGAAATGTATCGTCTGAATCTTTTGAAATTTTGATCGTAAAACGTCTTTTACATCTCTTTGTTTTGATTTTTTTCCAGTCCAGTTGTTTAATTACTTTATAAGGTACTTATTTCTCCCGTCTTCCTAGAATGCCTTCGTAGTGTAGTGGTCGGCACGCTGGCGCGTATTCCAGAGGTCCGTGGTTCGATTCCTGGCGAAGGCGTTGCTCATTTTTCAATTCTCCTTCTTCCAAAAAATACCTATCTTTACAACTTCTTTCAAAGCAATTAACTTCAAAAACTGAGGAAATTCAATTTATATTTTTAATAATTAAAACGCCTCTTTTTCTTAATTAGCATGCTCAAAATCGTATGCATTTTCGAAGAATATAGTAATATAAACTTGATTAATCTAAACCAAAAAATTCAAGCGAAATTTCAGCTATAATATCTCGATGAAAAATCGTTAAAGTTGGAATAAAATCTTCTTAGTTCTTACTTTTATTATTCTAAAAACAAGTAAATATGTGTTCCCATTTCATTTCCCTTAATAACGTAGAAACACAAATACGTTTTAAATACGGATATAGATGAAGTTTTAACTTAGAATACTGAAGTCAGCGCCCTCATCTGGCCACGCACGTGCAACTTTAAACTGTTCTTTAAAGTATTATCTTTCTTCTTGTAGAATACTTCACGCGAAAAGCAATATAAATAAATTGCTTTAATATATATTATGAAGAAAATCTAAAGGATTATTGTACGCAGACTTTTCGATCTCAGACTAATGACGCATGAAACAAACAGCGAAATTTTGAATTCGATTTCGTCGAAAACTATCTCCATTCGCTCACAGGAAGTCGAACAAGTTCAGCGTGAAAGTGACGACCACCCTTGACAAAACGAGAGAGAGGAAGAGAGAGGCATGAACGGTCATCGACCCACCTTTGCCTTCTTGCTCTAGCCATATGTGATCCAGAAACCTTGGAAGAAAAAAATCATTCTTCTAACCTCCAGGGAAAACTCAAATTAAAGAATTCGTTTAGTTAAACTAAAGTGTTTTCCAAGAGAGTGGAGACAGGTAACAGCCTATTGTTGAAGACAATGGAACATTAAGAAAAACAATTATAGAGCAATCCTACCCATCGATTTCCGGCCAATTCCATTATTTGCTGAAAATATTAAATTATATTATTATGAATTAAAAAGGAATAACCTTAAAATAGTAAATAAGAGATTAATAAAAAAATAATTAATTTTTAATTGCAAAGTAAAATGTAGAAAAGAACTGTAATATTTTCTTTTATTTAACTTTTCCTTTATAGATGGAAAAAAATGGAGTTTGCACATGCAAATTTGGCATGTGCAAACTCCATTTATAGATGTAAAATTCTTAGGACTGATGTCCAAGCGAAGCTTTGAAACGATAAGTAGGGGCAATGATTTCTAATGCAACTTAACTTGCTTTGAATGCCACAGTGGAAGTAAACTTTCTGATCCCCCAAGCCAGTTATTTTTTTAAATTGGAATTTTGGTCATAAACATTTTAAGAAACATATAGTCTCTTAAGCTGTAAACTGATATTGCTGACATTCATTGATATTCCAATTATTTTGTAATATTGATAGTTTGTCTTAATTATTATCTAGACTGATTTTAAGAAATCTGTAGGAACAGGTCGTCTTGTTTCCTCTTTAGCATAATAACATGAATATGCAGAGCCACTCAAAAGTATCGGAGTGCATGATATTTATTAGGAAAAAAATAATAAGCAGGTATGTGGAAAGAGGGCTAAATATGAATATTTTTCACTTTATTTCTTAAATACTATGTTATTCTCCACAAATTATGTGGATTTGCCAATTTTCCTTGAAAGAGTAACTTGATTGTTTTTAAAAAATTGAAAATTAACTAGTAATGCAAAAATCAATCCGCAGAATTCTTCGGATACTGAAATGAATTTAATAGAAAAAAAATTGCTTAACTTTATAAGGTATTTTCTCCTTCCTTTCTGCATGCCGTCATGGTGTTATGGTAGCACACTCGGTGCGTATTTGAGAGGTCCAGGTTTGAGTCCCGACAAGAGCACTGCTCATTTTTCGTGTGTCCTGCTTTCGAAAACGCCTAATGACTCTATAGTGGCGTCTGAACTAAAAGGTGGTGGTGATGAATCTTCACCACCAGGATTTGGCCACTGGGCTCCACTAATCCCCAGTTGCCTTTTAAAAGGGGGAGTGTATAAGGCATTTTCTCCTTTCTTTCTGCATGCCTTCTTGGTGTAACGGTAGCACACTCGGCGCGTATTCGAGAGGTTCGGGTTTGAGTCTCGGGGAGAGCATTGCTCATTTTTATGTCACCTGCTTCGAAAATAGCCCTATCATTATTATTATCACTATTTTCTCCTTTTGTCCTGCTCCTTGTTTCAGTTTCAGTTTTTGAAGAAAGGGTATGTTTTCCTTGTTTGTAATGGATTCGCTATGAGATGGCAAGAGCTTTAGTCACTTTAATTAGCCAGGTATAGAGAAACTGAATTAGAAGTTGTATAAGATAGTCCCTTTCACACAATTTCTTATACTGATATTTTTATGTTATGAAATTTTCTATTCTTAAATTCTAATGTTTTAAATGATTCACCAAGGTTTCACTAAAGATTGCTTTATTTAACGTTGCGAAGGATATACAGTCCAGACACAACTGAGCTTCCACACGTTTCCGACATTAAACATGCATTAAAATGGGTTCTTTTTTCTCTGTGTGTTGTTGTGAATGCATGTTTTGACGTATTTAGGGCGAGCAATTTAAATTTGACGTCATCCACAAAACGTCAAATTTTCCTCAATAAGATATATATATATATATATAATGGTCTCAAAACACACACTCACTTTCTTGGATGTGAAAAAAGAAAAATCCTAAACCCTCCTTAATTTCAAAGTGACACATTTCTGAGTGCCGTCACAATCTGGCTTTCCGCACCCATTTTTTGCTGCACAATAATAATCAACAGGCACGTATTTTATTTATGTATTTTAAAACACAGGGGTTAAGAAATATTAAGGCTCAGCGTTTTAGAACTGTAATGTATGAACAGAATGTGGCTCGTACATTGAGTCATGCGGCTTTAATTAAAAATTTCCTAATGCAGTGTTTGATCACGCGATGAGTTAATTGTTAAAATAGTTAAAATACCGTCTGTTAATGAAAAAGAAATCAAACAGATGGTTTTTCTTGACTTAAACCTCACAGCTTCAAACACTGAATAAAAAAAGAAAAGGCCTGATTACTTTGAACATATAGTAAATGGTGACAAAAATCTGAGCTTCACTTGCAAAGAAGTAAAATACCGATATACATAAAAAAAATTCAACATTGTTATAACCAAAACAGCTTCAAAAGGTAACTATTTATATTGCATAATAAAGGCATATGCTCAGTGGAACTATTATCAAGTAGTCTATTGTAAAGAACCATACGTACGCCCAGACAAGAAAGTGGTTAGAGACTCTGACTACCGTACCGAAAGGCCCAGGTTCCAATCTCGGAGAAGGCATGGATCTAAATTGTCTGTCCTCTCATGAGAGGCAACAATACCCCACCTATTAGGTGCATGCATAATAAAGTGGTCGCAGCTTCCGGCCTTCGTAGTCACCAGCGCCTCTAACGTTAGAAATAAAATTGCCATTGGAAATAAAATAATAAAAAAAAATGTAAAGAATAGTGTAAGTACTTTCAGCCACTCCCGTACTCATGAGATCCATCATATGAAAATAACGTTTTGTTCCATACCATTCATATGATGGATCTGATGAAGACTCAACTTAAGGAACATCATTCGGAGAACTTTTCAGAAATTCAATAAGTTATAAGAGGCAATGAAAAAGTATTTAGCAGCAGACTGATGTGAAGGCATTTAAGTTAACCAAGCAGCGAATTATCAGAGCGTCTAAGGTGAAAAGCAACGAGCGGGACGACTCGGACAAAGCTCAAACTTCCCCGTAAGCTACAACCGGACAAGTACAAACGAAAATTTCTCGTTAACATTTCCTTTCATGAAACAATCCGAAAAAGACTATAGGATGGTCGAAATGCCTTACATTATTTAGTAAATATGTCTATTTAATTCATTTCAGCACACAATTTAACAGTTTCATAATGTTAAATTTGTTGTTTTTTAAATATTAGCCGGTAAAAAAACACAAAATGAATTTTTCTTTAAGGTTTTTTTTTTTTTTTTTTTTTTTTTTTTTTTAAGATTTAAATAACATTTTATTTTGCATAAATTAATTATACATTTTTTTTATCAAAAGAAATCTGTAACACCCAAACATGCGAAACTAGGAAATAAAATGGTCTAAACGCATTAAACTATCTATGCATTTAAAGAATTTTTCTTTTTGTGTTCAGGACGAATCTTGTATGCACATTGCACAATCATTTGAATTAATATTTGTACGTACTCGATGCAAATGTCTTTCCAGCCATATTTGTATTAATGTAATACAAATACGACATCTCCTCATGTGTGTCGAACTTGTATTACATATAAAGTAGGGCATTAGGAAATGTCACTCAAAGAAGGTAACATTTGCAAAAACAGACTTATCCACAATCGTCGCACTAAGCTAGCTCAGTTTAGTGTCCTAAAGATGAAAAAGATAACAACAGTATTCCTTCGAGAAGGATTTACATTATGTAAAACTGGAGGGAAAACAATAAAATAGGCAAAGTTTTTTCTAGTCAAAATAAGTTATACCTTGCCACAAATGTTCGTAATGTCGTTGGTGTCTGTGACCCAATAGCACACAAGTTGACGCTTCTTCGATGCCCTATCGGCATGAATTTTTAAACAACAAAAAGAACAATACTTAATTTTTCTAGAAAGCAGTTTGAAAATTGCAAGCGGATAATCCATTGTCATATCTAACATTTTTTCCGTGAAGGTCACGATTGGTCTCTTAATTCGAGGCCTGCTGCAAGCACGTTCCCGATTCAGATACCGCCATTGTACAACGCAGATCTGTAATAGCTAGAAGAATTCCATCAAAAAGGAAAAGCTGTTTCTGCGGGCAGATCACGATTTCGAGAGTGGGCCGCAAATGGCTGGCGGCCGAGACCTTGAAAAGACGAGACTCATGAATAGGTTACACTTCCGCGGTCGAGATCTACAATAACCACTTGTATTTTTAGGCGTCTTGGGTGGACTAACCTGTTACGCAACAGACTTATAGCATTGTGTCAACCATGCACGGCTACGGGGCCAAGAGAGAATGTGGGATGGCTTTCGAATTAAGCATTGCGTTCTTCCGTACTCTTTTGTGATAACAAATCGCACGTGTGTAATATCGCTATGCCTATTAATCGCTTAATCTGACGATTTCAGTTGCAATGAGAATTTTTTTATTTCTATTATCCGGTATTTTTTAAACATTCATCGTATAGTTAGAGGAAAGACATAGCTATTAGGATTCAAAAAGTGCAGTTTAATCATTTTTCGGCATATTTGCCACTCAGAAAACCCGCATCTGCAGCTCACACTTTTTCACTAAAAATAAATTAATTTCCTCTTTTCAATAATGAACTGCATATTTCACCAGTTTTATTTTTAATCTACCTACAAAGACATTGTATGGAATTAATTCTTTTTTTAAATTTCCGAGACTCTATGTCAGAAATTACAAAAGAAACCAGAAGTGCACCCAAACTTATACATGCACTAAATAAATATACAATATTTTTTGCGCTGAAATCAAGTTGTTTACGCAACAAGTTTTGTTTGAGGAGTAATTGAAATAAATAAATTATTCCGTGAAATATAATACATTTTTTAAATAAATATTTTTTATTAGGCCAATTCTAATGTAAATGGTTAAGACAAAACATATGGATCTAGTGAAAGGTTAATTGGAAATTTCGTTTGCTTGTTTGTCGAAGATGGGTAAAACTCACGAGGTTTTTAGCTTGACAAAAGTCCATGAAATTGCCTTTTCAGCACCCAAGGATCGCTAGGGTTCGAATGCGTTGAAATAATCAGTATTCATCGGTTTTTCCCACTTGGCAACTGAGGTCATGTTTCAGACGAAAGCATCTAAAAATTGCATTTTATGTTATTATAACAACATTGATTTGATCTAGGCATTCAAATTTAAATAAGAATGTTTAACGAATGTAACAAACAAAAAGCTAACATTATAATGAGAACAAAATAAATAAAATTGTTTTTAAGAATTTGAAATTATTAATAAAAAAGTTCGTAGTTCATGTATTTTGTATTATCAAAAATTTCTTCACTAAAGTATTCCTCCCTTCCCAGCTACCTCTTGTATGTTATGCTTTAATTAAAATCAACCGACCATCATGAATTATTTGAAAATTTACGAAACATCATTCCAAGTAATTTTAAAATTCCTGTATTTTTTAAATTTTAAATTAAAAAAATATTTTTATACATAAATTAAGGTGAGAAATTCAAAATGAATGGTTTCATTTATTTACTTTAATATTCTGCTGATACATTTTGCTGAAAAGCTAGACCAGGATCACACCTTCGTAAAGAGAAGCCTCAGCATCATTATTATTAAAAGTTGTAATTCTTTCATTAAAAATTGTAATTGTGTATTAAAAGTTGCTGCTGTTTCAGTAAAGACTTAGGTTTCTCAAATGTAACTATAGTACTCAGCCTATACGTGATAATCAGAAACGTAATACTGGCGGCTCATGGTCTAAATTTTGTATTTCGTGACTTCTTATTGGGGGATGAGAGTAGAAACAGTAACGTATATTACGCTGCAGAGACTATTAGGTTAATCAGAACAGTAAATGTGAAACCTCACTCATGTGCACAATGGGAAATCGAATCATAACACTTTGCCACGAAGGCATAATTACTTATTGAATGGGCTACCCACAACACCAAAGTGTGCGTATGAGTGGAAAGCTGTAATTTCTTTCAAGTTAAAAGAAAAATAAATGGCAATAAAAATAAAAAATAAATAATAATATTTAAAAACACATTTTTTTGTTTGTTTGTTAACTGACTGGAGGCAGCTGAATGAGCGTTTTATTTAGAACACATGTAGTATGTAAACAGCTTTAAGTAGACTAGACACAGCGCCGCCCAGCCAGTATAGTGGTTAGCGACTGTGACTGCCGTAGCGATGGGACTGAGTTCGAATCCTGGAGAAGGCATGGTTGTAATTGTTCATCCCGCCATAGGAGGCAACGGTGACCTATTAGGTGCTTCCATAATGAAATGGCCAATAAATCCATAATGAAATGACTTCCGGCCCTTGTAATGGCGAATGGTTAATGGCTATTAAATAAAGCGCCCGGCCATCAAAAAAGAAAGGAAAGAAAGAGCAGGAAGTTCAACACAAAACATGAATTACAACAAAAAATTGCACTCCTGGCAGAGAAATCCAGCCTTGGAGAAACAATATATTGCAGTGTTTTGAGGAAAAATGGGGTGGTAACATTACAAAAATGGGTTCTAACAAGGAATGTGTTCATCTCTAGCTGCAATACAGTGGCAGCAGCGGCAGTCCATGCTGTCAATTTAGTTGTCGGTCAGTGAAATGGGAAGCAATGACCAGACACAGAGTAATCCTTATTCAAGTTCGTCTAACACCTTGGAGAAGGATTTAAAGCAGCAACCTGTCTCTCATGGTAGTCCCAAAGATGCTCTATCGGATTCAGATCTGGGAATTGAGCTGGCCCTTCCATTCGCTCCATACCGTGACCAAGATATTCTCCAGCAACTCGAGCTCGGTGAGGTCACGCATTGTTGTTCGTCAGAAGAAATTCAGGACCAATAGCAGCGGTATATGGACGGACATATTGATGAAGGATCTCGTCTCGATATCTCACACCGGTCAAAGTTCCTCCCTGGAATACATGCATATAAGTGTGACCACCGAGAGAGAGCCCAGCCCAAACATTATTCCACCACCTCTGAAACTGTGTCTTTCCACAACATGGGATTGGTTGTTATCTGGTGCGTTGTTTCCTCCAGTTGTTTGTGTCCTCGGGTCAAGGGGACAGAAACAACTAGTCGTCTTGCATACATACCTGCATTTTGCAGGCGTCTGCGCACTGTAGTAGCTGAGATTCTTGTCCCTGTTGCCACTAAATGATCTGCCATGAGCAGAGGCACAGCAATGTTACTCCTCCTTCGGACCGAAAGAACTAAATATTGGTCTCCCGCAGGTGTTGTAACTCTAGGTATGCCTAGAACATGCCTTCTAGACACAGAATTCTCGGATTCAAACTGATTCCATAGTTTTAGAACTACACTACGAGAGACATTGAGACGTTTAGCAGCATCAGCTTGTGACATCCCCATTTACATTCATCCGATCGCTCGCCACCTCAACGAATTGGGCAAACGACTTCTCCTGGAGATTGTCACACTCTCCTGGATAATGTCCACGAAACTGTAATAACAACTAAAAATCAACACTCGTCAACAAAAATTACAATTTTTGCATTTTTCTCCAACTCTTATATAAGTATTCATTTCTATAAAATAAAAGTGGGAGCTATAGTTTTTGCATATATTTTCTTAAACTTCACTATTGTTATGCATATGAACAGTGAATTCAAACGTTACTGACATTTTTGTAATAGTGAGCTTTGTAAAACATGCTGTTTCTTAACTTTTGGAGGGCAGTGCAAATTGTGTAGGGATAAAAATTGTTGTTCATGAAAGTAGCTGGTTGATTAAGATAAAGAAACAAAAGCTGACTGCTTAAGGAGAAGGATGAATTCATCGATGGCTTTTTAAGAGAAACTGGCTCATGTTCACATTGTACACAGAGAAAAATACGGAAAACTCCTATGAAAGTAACACATTTGCAACGATTTGAACTCGGGTCGAGCTACCAGTATTAAGTGGTAGATCACTTGGCTCAGATGGGCTATTACGGTCCAGATGGAAATATTACTCTAAAATGAAAGCTGCAAATGAAATACTTCACATAATACTAAAATTTACAAAAAATAAATATTTAAATTAATAAGTGACGTCAGATTTACAATAGCTACTTGTTACGAAAATATTTTATTGCATCAATCTGTTAATTTCATCAAATTTTTAATATCAACTTGCAGAGTCATTAGGTTATTTTGATGCTGGAAACATGAAAAATGAGCAATACCCTCGCCGGGACTCGAACCTCGGGCCTTTCGAATACGCGCTGAGTGTGCTGGCCATTCACTCCCCCTTTTAAAGGGCGACTGGAGACACAATCGCCAAATCCTGGTGGTGGAGAATCATCAACCACCACCTTTTTTAGTTCGGACGCCACTGTAGAGATATTAGATTATTTGGAAGCAGGAGAGATGAAAAATGAGCAATGCCCTCGCCGGGATTCGAGCCTCGGACCTCTCGCACATGCGCTGAGTATGCTGGCCGTTACATCACAAAGGCATGCTAAGAAGGCGGGAGAAGTACTTTATAAACTGAATACGTAAAACAAAATACTGTAGGGATGAATGAGTTTTCTATTTGTAAATCGTATCAGTATAAAGGTGAAGCATATTTTTAATATGCTACAAAGATGTAATCATCAGTTATGTAAGAAAATTGGTAATCTTTTGCGTGCAACAATCATACCGCTTCGTAAATTCGTAAATATTAGTGTGCTTGCATTCCAAACTTCATTTCAATTAATAAATTATTTTCACGTTTCACATTAACTAGTTTTCTGTTTCACATTAACTGCCTAAATCCGCCCTTCGTGCCAATAAAATGAATTTATGATATGAACTCTGAAAACGTGCACTTGATTGGCTTTATACCTGTTTAAATACCTTAATTTATTTAATAACGTAATTGAGTGCGTTTAAAATCTGTTGCTGAAATTTGTATTTCTATTTCATCAGAACTTTAATTTGTCATAATCAAGAGCTTCCAATTTCTGCTTTTAAACTTTGTCACTTGCAACTAGAATTTTGTCCTAGACATTAACTAACAAGCAATAATATTTCATTATACATAGTTTTTGAAAGATGTGCTTTTAGGGTATATTTCCAATTTATTGTAAGGCGTTTTTTTTTCCTTCATTCTGCATGTCTTCTAAGTGTAAAGGTAGCACACTCGGCGTGCATTCGAGACCTCCAGGTTCGAGTCCCGGCGAGGGCATTGCTCATTTTTCGTCTTTCGTGTTTCGAAAAACCTAATGTCCCTAATGTCGAGCCCGAACTGAAAGGGGGTGGATGATAATTCTTTATCACCAGAGTTTGGCGACAGGCTACACTAATTTCCAGCTGCCCTTTAAAAGGGGAAGTATATAAAGTACCAGAAGTGGGCGCAGCCCGACTTACCTAACCAAACAAGTTAATCTTATGGTCAGGATTGTATAAGATAGTTCTCCCTTCTTTCTCCAAGCCTTCGTGGTATAACGGTAGCACACTCGCGCATATTCGAGAGGTCTAGGTTCGAGTGCCGGCGAGGGGCATTGCTCATTTTTCAAGTCTCCTGCTTCTTTAAAAAATGACAAGCATTTAAGCGCAAAACATAGCGAAAAGTTTTGAGAACGAATTTACTGGCTCAGATCACTTTTCGGTTCTCATTGTTCGGCTAAACTGAGGAAGCAAATATAGATAATGTTCTCGTTTAAGCAATTAAAGTGTCAGTAATGATTGCAATAATATTAGTAATTAATGTGCAGCTGGCTCTAAAAAATACTTATTCAGAATATAGAGGATTCTATATATAAAAGACAGAACGTCTCGCATTTAAATATTAAAGTCATAATGAGCATTTCTGCTTGCGTGATTTTTTTCTCTAAACGACAGTATAAAATATTAGATTTTATAATTACAAAGCCTTTCCACTCCTAGTATTGAAAGTACTTTCATAAAATTCTACCTATATCATTTTGATAAATTTTGGAACTGGAAGCATATATCAAGGGGCAATATCTAACGAAATAAGAGTTGCAGCCACTTTTGTTTTTAGACCATCTTGTACATAGCATAGTAACATTACGTTGTTGCCATTTTGATATGTTCAGATTTAAAAATTACGAATTTTTGTCAACTGTTTACCACTAATTAAAAAAAAACTGCAATTAATCTTCTTTTACACTGCCGCGTAAAAGGGCTTAAGGCAACTTGAATAACCCTTTATAGTAAGGAGAAAGGTGAATTTTTTCCCATCTTCCCCTTGCGTCAATTCCAGTCACGTTGTGCATTCTACCGAAATTGATGTTCATCTTGACTCGGTTAAATGCAAGTGATGGCACTTACCTTACTTCGTTGCTTCTAGCAATGCATTCCTATACCTACGAATCAGTCCTCAAGGCAGTTGCTGACCTTTATGTGCATGTGTGGTTTGATAAGGCTAACCTTTTGGAGAATTGAAGATTTATACCGCCTTGCATGTTTTAATTGGTAGATTACACCAAGGGACAAATGTTAAAGATTTTAGTTGCCGAAAATTCACTGAACCGTTTTGAAATTATTGTTTAATCATCTAAATAATTCTTATTTAATTTTTACATATGACCTGTTTGTTACATAAACACGAAATGTTTAAATACAACAATTTAAGTTTATTCGATAGTAAACCATATTAGAGAAGAACTGAAAGTACTGAAACACTGTACTGAACTGAAAGTACAGAAAGTGTCAGACACTTTGGGATTCGTTCAGTATTTCATATGCTTTGAGTTAACGAATTAAAGGCTGTAAGACAGTAATAGTCAGCTTGGTCCCTACTGCTCACTAGTGGACGATTTAAGCTTTAATAGTGGGCGAGACATTTGTCCGCCCGATGCTGAAAGTTTCTGTTTCCTTTCCTGCCCGATGCTGCTTTTCTGTTTCCATGTATAAGGTTTCCACTTTATAAGGCTTTGCTACTTTTCTTAGGTGTTATGCTGGGACTATAGCGCGTATAATGGGATTATCACATCTTAATAAAGTGTGAGGTTAGAACAAATTTTTCTGAGACACAAACTTCTTCTTTTAATACCACAGAAGGTTTTGTAGCCGAAACAGTTTCGCTGGAACCGATGTTCCGGCAAACTACGCGGAATTTTTTGTCTCTTATAAATACAAGCAATGCCTTATTTCCCAATATTAAAATAAAATCACTCTGTATATATATATATATATATATTTTAATAATTTTATTTTAATTAATTAATATTGATTTTATTTTAATTTATTTTAATATTGTATATATATATATACAATATTAAAATAAAATATTGTATATATATATATATATATACAATATTAAAATTAAATATTGTAATGTCAGAGGTAAGTGGTAGCAGAGGTAGAAGATGGGAAAAGAAACAAGAGTGATTAATTTGAAACATTTTTTAGACATGAATACAAATGGTGTACGACCGCTTGAATGTTACAACAGATATTCGAAGTTTGCACCATTAGACGCCAAACATGCCTGACACTGACTGACCATTTATTGTCGGACATTTTCAAACACGCCGGGAGTTTCTTTGACTGTAACAGCTGCGCAGGCTAGGCTTGCCACGAGATCCATTTCAGGCACAACAGGATCGTGATAGAGGACACTTTTGATGGCTCCCCACAAAAAGAAATCAGTCTTGATAAATCCGGCTAGGGAAGGATGTAGGCCAGGGAATAGGTCCACCACGCTAAGTCCATCGATCCGGGAATGACTATGTTCAGATGACTACGAACATCCATTCCAAAATGAACAGGGCCCCCATCATGTTGAAGTTACATGTTGCGCCTCACATTTGGTGGAAAATCGTTTTTTCAAGCAAATCGGGAAGAATCTGCTCCAGAAAGATCAAATAATTCTCGGCATTCAAATGGTCCATCGGTGTCAGGCATATCTGGCGTCTGATGATGCAGTCTTCGAGCATCTGTTGTAACATTCAAGCTGTCGTCCACCATTTGTATTCATGTCCAATAAACCTCTGCTAACACTTACCCCTGACATTTTCGGGTATAGGCTGCTATGCAATTCTTAATCCTTATGATGCTCCCTATTCCCCTAGAAGTTTGTCGCGACAATTACGGTACACCTTGTATATTCCATGAGCATTCGCAGTTTTAGGCTGTCATAATAACATCTAGAAACCACACATTTCATTACTTAATGATAGAATGAAAACGTAATACAGGGTGTACACTAAAACGTTTGGTAAAATCCGAAGATGTCAGTAAACATTGTGCTGAAAACTAGTACTGAAAATACTGGTTTTCACATCATGAGAGTCGGAGTCGAAATACCCTGGGAATCACATAACAGAAACAGAAGAATTTAATTATTGTTACATATCTCATTAATATGATATTTTTAACTGTACGAAATATTATTTTTCGTGATAACGATTATTAGAATGATTTTTGTCATTACTAGTAAGAAACCGACCAGTGCTCATAAGTACCAATGCTCATAAAACTGTATCATTACTCGTAAAATCTTCGAATTTTTATAAGTTCACATTACAAGGTTATAGATGTTTACGGTAATATGGATGTAAACGATTTTGTTCTAAAGCATGTCAAGTAAAGCCGTAATTAATGTTATTTTTCAAGAGCTTAATAAAACAAAGATTTTAATTTAAAAAACTATGCATTTCCCACTCGAATATGTATCATTCTTTTAACACTGTAGAAAGTTTGTTTTGCCATTCCTCAGGCAATCAGCCGACTTATTGGAAGGCGTCAACAAATGAAAAGAAGCATGAATTGCATGAAAGGTACTCACATGTCGTGGTTAGTTATATTAAATTTTACTTGTTAATTTTAATATTGTAAATTCTGAGGTTTATCTTGGCTGTTATTAGTTAAGCAGCACCAGATGTGATAACACGCCAATCAGCATGCGTGGCTTCTGTAAACAGTTATTACTAGCTTACGACAAATACTTCTAAACATTTTCCACCACAGTAGTTATATAGTAAATGAGTAGTAAATATATGTACGAATTAAACACAGTATCTACAAAACTGAAAATGTAACTTTTCTCAATTAAAATAAACTAAAACCATCCATGAAAACGGAAAATTCTGTTCGTAATTACAGTTATATGAACAATAATCAATAGACAATGTTATCACAAAGTAAGGGAAAGTTTAAATACTGATGCACTTTCAATTGGTTTAATTTAACGCACTAAATTATGCTTCACAGCAAGTTATTTTAAATGTATTGGTTGTTTCCGCTGAGCTGTTAGAAAACTAAGCGTGGCTGAGCAAACAGATAATCGATTCGCAATATTGTGCAATTTATCATAACCACCCAACTGTGAAGCTGATACAGATTCAGATCAAAGGCGTCCTAAGCGTACAAAGGCAATAGATTGTGTCTTGATAATGCCTTTGAATTCTCCCCAGGTATTTTTGTTTTCAGTATTTTAGGAAAGCAATGCATGAAGAGAGTTTCACAGGCATCTTCCGTGTTTGTTAGATAGTGGTAAATTAAAACGGATTTGGATTATTTATTATTTATAACTCAGTCGAGATTCACACTTGAAATCATAAAAACGTAATTACATTGGAAAAAGGGGGAAAAACATAATATTTAATCAGTATGGTAAACTTTGTGCATAATTCAAAGAACCGGGTCCTACAGAAGCATAAAGAGTTATACAAAAACCTTTCTTATCTGTAAATAACCAGTTAATATTAGAAACTTTAACGTAATTTATAATCAAATGTATTCAAATTTTTCCTCTGAAACTGACCTTACAGATGCCAAGCTTGATTATCCGATATTTTGAACGGTTTATCATAGATCCTTAGCTCTGGTTCAGGAATGAATCAGATAAGACAGGCACTTAGACTGTCACAATTTTTATCACGTAATTAGTTTTAGTAAAAAATGTAAATTTTATTATAGAGGTTTTGAAAGAAAAAAACCCACTGAGTAAGAAAAGTGTTTTCTGTAGCCGAATTGTACGAACAGACAAATCATAGTATGTCTAACTTCATTTTTTCAAAATTACCTCAAAAATCAATATGGGAGAGAGGCATATATAAATATTGCGAAAGACGACTGTGCTTATGAAGTTTTCAATGAAAAATTCTGAAGTACTTTTAATGATACAAAAATATTAATTAAGAAACATGCTTTCAAATTATCCTTTAGAATATACATACATATATATATATATATATATATATCGTTATAAATAATAAAAAATTTGTATTTAGTGCATTTCAATTTTATAGACTTCTAGACTATCTTTCAATATGATAGATAGATCGGATTTAAATGTAAATTTAACAGTTATTTTTGGATACAAAATATGCATATTATTGACTGAAATGTTCCGAGAATTCTTTTAATAGAATAAAAATATTATTAATCAAAACTTTCTTTATAAAGAGTCCACGGAAGAATTTAAGTTTCGTATACATTTATTAAAAGCTGTCACGAGATCAAAATGGTCACAGTGTGAAAAAACTAACATATTTGATTCGTTTCTTAAACTGGAGTCATATATACCTTTGATCAAAAATTCAAAATGTTTCTGTTTCAATGTTTTTTGAAACACTCTGTGTACACATAAGGATGTAAGGTTTTGGATTTCTACTGCCACTTCTCCCTTCCGTTTCCTAGTCAGAATACATATTAGAGTGAGTATTTAAGCTAGACTGTTAGATTTTAAGACAGAGCACTAAAGGCTCACGTGCACTTGTCATACTCAGCATGCCGTAGAGAAAGCCTGTAATATCGCCAACAAACTTTCTGTACTCCTAGAAAATTTCTTTGGACTGTCTCTCAATAAAGACTGATGAATATACCTGTTCACTAAAATGCGAATTCTACGTTACGCATCTGCAATCTGGGCGTCAGCCTCCTAGCCAGGCTTCCACAAACTTCAGGTAGTACAGAATAAGATTCTGAGAAGAATTTTAAATGTTCATTGCCAATTAGAAACACACTGATCCATGACGATTTTAAAATCGATCCTATGGTGGACCACATTACTAAATAAGCGTTTCTTCAAAGCTGAATTGATCTCTGATGCTGCAAATTTTTCATCAGTTCTTAATTACCAAATCTTTCCAAAAGATAATTTGATCAGACCATTTTTACTCACATTGATAAAGATCGTAACCTATGTTTGACGGCCAACGTTTACTTGTTTTCTTGTGCAAAGAGACATTTGTCTCTTGTCGCTTTCCTTTAGACTGACACACATTAAAGTACAGGAGACCACTTTTACCTCCCCTTCCTGGCCGTTCTTGGAGTTTCATCTGCTAGCTCGTCAAAGTCATGCGTCTTCAGAAGCTTAATTTTCTTATCTAGCTTTCATATTAAGGCCCCTTTTGAGGCCACATAAGCAACTTCATAATCCACATCTGTATCTAAGACAGAGTGTGTTTCTGCCTCTCAAGACCTTGTTACTGGGTTAGCTAGCTCGGATAAAAATTTTTCTACAGCATTGTGTTATAGTTGCTGAAAATTTAAATTGTTATGCCGGTGAGAAACTTGAGCCAACTTTACTTTAAATCATTTGTGTAGCTCTTGGTTACTAGAGCTCTTGGTTACTTACTTAGTTTTAAATTTGAATTTACTGTCACTTTAAGGTACATCGCCACGAGGGGTCGGCTGATTGGTAAGTACCAGTCGTGCATTTATGTTTCAGTTGTGACTTAATAAAGTTTTTTTTTTTTAAACCTTTTTAAGACTTTGCAGTACTTTTCAAACGACGGATAATTCGCTCCAAGTCTGTTAGGACCTGTACTTAGTTTATGCTAGCAAATAAGAGTAAACTCTATAAGGTACATAGGATAATGACATAAACAGAAATTGCTTTGAGATAAAAGACGATGCTTACGGTTCTTGCCCTACCAGCTACAGGTTAAGATCTCAAAAATAAAAACTTATTTTAGTGTACGATTTTAAAATCGATCCTATGGTGGACCACATTGCTAAACTTAATAAGCGTTTCTTCAAAGCTGAACTTATCTGTGATGCTGCAAATTTTTCACCAGTTCTTAGTTACCAAATCCTTCCAGAAGATAATTTGATCAGACCGAAGTTTTCACGTACCGAATTCAGTGTATTGTTTGTTGCCGGGTCCGCTTATGAATTAGTTTGCGAGCTATCTTTAGACCTAATTTTTACAGTTTTCGCCCCAGTTTTAGCGAAGAAACTTATTTGAGAAGATAAACTTCCAAATTCAGATTTATTATGTAATGTTAGGAAGAGTACTGAAACTTCACGTTTCATTGTAGTATTATTTAAGTAGTTTTGCGTAACTTAAGTAATAAGGATTAGATGTCGAAGTTTTATTCATTGCTAGGAGAGAAAGAGAGAGATAAGAATCAACAGATCACTTGGTTATAAATTACTGTTAATTCATTCTGAATAAGATACGCATTTAATGCAATCTAAAAAAAACCGATATAATTAAGGGCACCGGCTGCAATATTAGTTTATGATAATTATTGAAACGAATATATCTTTTTCATGTATGCAAACTTTATTAACACTTCGAAAGAGAATAAATATTTTATTAGAAGAGGTGAGCTAATTCTTCAAAAATGGGAAAAGAATTGAACAATAATAATGTAAGAAAAAAGGAGAAAATTATATACTTTTATTTAAAATAAAATATGTCAGCAAGAAAATATCGGTTGCACAAAAGTTTTATAAGGTATGTCTCCCGCCTTCTTAGCATGCCTTCGTGATGTAGTGGCAGCACAATCGGAGCGTATTCGAGAGGTCCGAGTTTCGAGTCCCAGCGAGGGCATTACTCATTTTCACGTCACCCACTTCAAAATAACCTAATGACTCTACAGTCTTAAATTGGTGAATGACAGAGGAACAACAATGACATAGTTTGCAAACCTAATTAAATTGCTCTTATTCTTATGTCAAGTACCGTAATTTGTTACTATACAAAATACAGCGGTTCTGTTATTGTGGACAGGTAATTTTTAATTCATCTCAAGAGCTTCCAACTATACTGAGAAACTGTCAGTCTCTTTGATGGGGAATAACTTTCATGACAAATAGCGACATCCATGGGCAATGATGCATGTACATCATTACTTACCTAAAAGAGTCTTGATAGCATATTTCTTATCTAAATGTAGGATCTGATGGTTACTGAATGACCTTTAGATCGTGACTGTGGGATATCTATAAGATGGTACTAATTTAATGCAATATGGTCGGATTCAATTTCTAATCACAAAATAATTCTTGGTTATAAAGTGACATGGATAAGGTTTTTATTTATCAATATGGCTTAGCTATATTTCCATCGAACAGTTTGTAAGGATAGTTTCCGTTTTGCTTTGCAATGCTTGATTTAAATCACTGATATGCTCCTTTGCAGAAATAACATGAATGGCTGGTAGAGGATAAAAACCACCTTTATGTGAGAGAATGACGACGAGTCGTTTTGAGTAATATTCTTGGTGAAATGTTGTTAACACGCTGCTCATCATTAATAGCTTTACATAACCGTACTATAAAGGTAATGTGGTAACTCATTTTGAATATCCAAACATCGTAACAGACTATTGGCGAGTGTTACATCTTTGGCTATTTTGAGCTCGTTGCTACTTTTCTCACTGTTTATACAACGGATGTCCAATGCTACTTCATCACAGATAATACAAGTACATTCATAGTACCTTTCGTTGATTCAGCATAGCTTAGAACTCTCTCAGATAATATCTGAAGGCAGGTAATTTGAATATCTGAAGCCATTCGTGAACAGTCGTATCAGTACTTTTCTGACGTATTTTTTCATAGAATGTTTCCAGCGCAGACAGAACAGTTCTCAGGTAACATCTGGTAGAAAGAAATTACCTTCATAATCATTAGCGAGCTTCAAATAGAAATGCAATCAAACTTTACACCAAGATTTTTAACAGAAGCTTTACAGTTTATTTCCTTATTAAACGTATACAGTTGTAACATTTAAGTTGATTTTGTTTTTGTTGCAGATCAAAGTAGCTCTTAAAAAAACTTTTGCTCTCTCTAACACGAAATCTTGATACATCGGAATTTAATGTATCAATTTAAGTAAAAAAAACCATAAACGAAATCACATCTGCTGATAGAACAATTTGCCCTACAAAATCATTCATTGCCTTTGATTTTTATAATAGCTCTACTTTTTTTAATCATAAATTAAATGATTGATGAAATATTAAAAATTAAATAAAGCTTTAGATTTAATAGTAAGGATTGTTAAAATATTAGTCTTGGCTCCATCCGCATTTAAACTTAGGAAGTTTCTATATGCTGGAATGTATAATGTTTTGCCAGTTCAGCTCAGTCCAGTTATTTTCTTCATATTTAGAATACAGGACATGTTTCAATTTGTTGCTGACTTGCATTGGTAATTAGTCACAAATCTATTTATTAAGTCACTAAATTTTAATATTAGAAATTTGAGAGTTTATTATTGTTATTGATACAAAAACTGACTAATGTTCAATTTCATTATAGCTGCCTAATTCACTACAAACACATACGTCCTTAATTAAATACAAGAATGTATAATACATTATTAGGTATTTCTCCCACCTTCTTGGCATGTCTTTGTGGTGTAGTGGTCTGCACGCTAAAAGCGTAATTGAGAGGTCCGCGGTTCGATTCTCGGCGAAGGCGTTGCATATTTTTCAATCTCTCTTGCTTTCAAAAAATCCTAATGTCTACAATAATGTTTAATGAAGCAGTATTAAAGAGAATATTTGATTTTTAAAATCATTATTAGCTTAAATACGTTATATAAATAGTTTAAATTAAATTAATTATTTCAGTTATCCTCTTGTTTTTATTGGAAAGTCGTTATTATAAAAGCCACACATAACGGTTATGAAAATGTAAGTTGAATTCGTTGCCATTTTATGCTGCTTCATTTATTATGGAATTTAAAAGTTTGTATAAATGTCGTAATTCACACTTCTAATGATTTCCAAAGAGGCAATTTTTTCGAAGTAAATAATCATGTTTGTATAGTATGAAGGGTAACAAACGACCAAAATAAAGTTACTGAAATAGGAGAAATAGAGAGAAAGATGAAAAGAGCTGCTATAAAATAATATTGAAAAAGAAAGGAAATATTCTCATAACCTCGAAATATTTTGAGTTGAACCCAGTTTATTTACAGTACATTGAATATGGCAATAAAATCGGTCACAGTAATTTGTCTTTATAAGAAATGGCGATATGTACACTTTATATAATGCAGTTTATAAAATAATTAAGAGTATTTCTCTTACTTATTATTTGTGTATTCCCTATAACAGAATTTAAATTCTTCCAAAATCTTTTCCTTTGTTTACAATTATTGTATGATGTAAAAGGCATTTTATTAAGCACGTTTGACATGTATTTCTCCATAATATTGTTTAGTTTTAAATTAAAAATGGGGGAACTATGAGTCTTTCTTTAGCTTGGATACTTTAAAATGATAGTGCAGTTATTAATAAACATAATTTTGATGTAAAATTGGTGACAAATTTTTAAATATTGCGAGATATAACAAGACATTTATAACAATAGTAATATTTATAACGCTTTATGTTAGTTAACTCAGTTATCTTTTTATTAGTTTGGCTTTACTTTCATCTCTACTTTTGTCAAAAATGGCAACAGAATGCAAATTAGTTAAAGTATTGTAACGTATTTGCGTTGCTACGCTATCAACATAATTCCACTAAGAAACGTAAATTACCGCAGAAGATTATCCGCAAAGAATATCCGCAGACGATGCGCGTGCTTAAAAATGTTTTTCAGTTATTCTGTAAGTTTTGACAAATAAAGTTTGTTGCTCGTTCAAAAATGGCAAGAGTTCTTTAAAACTTCATTACAGACGTATACAAAAATAAATATCTGGTGGCAGCGGTGGATAGTATATAAACGCAGAGTTCTTGAGTTTAAGAGCTGTTTCAAGTACCAATTATCTAGGAGTGGTCTTCGACTCACAGCTGTAATTCAAAGAACACACGGAGTATGCCTTGCGCAAAGCCACCGCTGCTAAAATGTCTCTTTACCCTTTAACAAGAAGAAATGCTAAATTAAATATCAGTCTCAAGAAGAAGATCTATACCAGCTTAATAAGACCCACCCTACATTATGCAGTGCCTATCTGGCCCACTGTGTACAAGACTTATAGACACAAACTACAGGTCTTTCAGAACAAAATACTCAGACAAATTGTTGACTCCCCATGGTTCGTACGTAACCTGCAGATATATAAAGAGTTAAAAATAAGACCCATAGCTGATCAAATTCTCACTACGAGCCACAATTTCTATGCTAAAATAGAACTTTCTCAATACGAACATATCCGTGATCTGATAAATTATGATCCTACTATAGAAATTGCAGCAAAGCGCCCAAGAGGCATCTTCCATATCAGCAAATAGTGAAATGTGTATATATTGTACATAGTACTATTACCTTTATTTTATCTTCATTGTGCCATTTTACCAGTGTCTTTGAAACTTTATAGACTTATGGACATGATCCGTGTACCTGGATCTTCAAAGCACTGATCTTATATTTGTCATTTTCGTAATCTTCTTATTGTTATATCAGAGACTTTGTAATATTGTGGACTTATGGACATGATCCGTGTACCTGGATCTTCAAAGCTCTGATTATTTATTGCTAGTGTAAAATGTTTTTCACCATTTGCTACTTCGCTCAAATACCGCCGTCCCTATATGTACATAGTGTATAGTTTCAGTAACTCATGTGCCTCAGTGTTGTACAAGAACTTTAGTGTTTAATTTCAAAACTTCACTGAATTGTGATATCTACTATTTCAAGATGCATTGGCTGTGGACAGTTCACGGGAGGGTGACCCCCACGTGACTACCACTGTCCAATCTGTGTTTTACAGCAAGGATGAATTTGAATATTTTGTTTAGCTAATCTGTTGCACTTAATTGTGCCATTTGTCTTCATTTAGATCGCGATATTAGTTTAATTATTCCAATCTGGATCACCTGTTTCAAAACTTGATAATTATTAATATATCCAATATTTCTCATTGCACGCGTAAGCTGCTTTGCTCGGAGTCTGAACTTGGGCAGGTGACCACCCACGTGACAGGCTCCTGCCAATCATCTCCCTCCACTCCACCTACATTTCACAAAATTTGACAAGTTTCGCCTAGTTGGCGCGCCGTAAATCGCCTTAATTAAAAACTTAAGTACCAACGCCTTAGGAAAATTTACCAACAGAGACGGTTAAAGTAGCGGTTGGCTATTAATTGCCGCCTAGCCATTGACTCGATTTCGATTTCGAGTTTAAGAGCGAGCTTTAGGCAGATTTAGCTAGCCATTTCTTTGTTTACGCCTCTCCGCTGCTTGAATTAATTTATTCGTTTTAGCTTCGGCAAGCTACATTTGTTTCGCGATTACGTAGGAATAAAACTGATGCTTACCCAGAAGCAGGCTAGTTTTGTATTTAAATTCTAAATTTGATTTGAATGTTCTTTCTACATTTCCCGCAAACTGTGGAGTTGATTCTTGCAATATTTTCAGTTTCGCGTAAAGGCAGGCTGACATGTTAATGTAGAGCTTTAACACTTTACTTCGAGTTTTCGAGTAAACTCTGGAATATGAAGGTAAGACGGAACGGTAAGTCACCTGACTTTCTCTACGGTTCTAGTAGTTTTGCGCTTTAAAGTAGTGTGGAACTGTAAACATTAAATGTGTATAATATTTACATAAATCGTACAGCAGTGTTCTGGGAAAAGAGAATTTCACAAGATGGACGATTTTCATAGTAAACAAAAATTAAAAAATTGAAATCAGTAAACTTCTAACACGTTAGAGAAGCATATATTATTGAAATTTTCAAATATATATATATAAAGAATAAAAATCATGAAAGAAAAGAAATAAATGAAAAGTCTTTGCTAGTTACTCTAACACACGACGTTCATCCTTCATTAATCACAACCAAGCTACAAATATTTATAAAAACTATTGACTGTAAATTAAAGGCATTTTAACTTAACGTTAAAAATGTCGAAATGAAGTTTAAAGCCATTAAGATGTTTATTTATTATTTTAATAATTGATCAGTTTTTAATCAGTAATAGATTGGTTACATTTGAAAGTTAAATTAAGGGGCATAGTGTTTGCCGAATGACAACTCACTGAGAACTGAGTATGTACACAGGCTCGTGGAAAATAAACGTGAAGACCTCATACTTCGCGTACTCAAGTGAGTAGGAAGATAAATGTCTCTTTTTTCTGTTCTTCTCTTTATCAATTTCAGAGGCATGATATTGTTTATGAATTTTATTTTGCTTATTTTGCTAAAACGTTATTTTACATGCTAACTAAAAGCAATAAAACTCCTCTGAAGTACAGAAAATGAAGCTGGAGGAAAAAGAAACAAAGTAATATGCTAAGCATGAAAGGTAGATAGGAAAGGAAGACGAGGAGTACCCAAACCTTGACTGATGAAAGAAACTCTGTTTTATGCGCCAGGTTTTATTAGTACAAAGGGGCTTTGCCCCTGAGGGACTATTCTTTTCGTTTTCCGATTTTGCGTCGAATCAGTCTGAATGCCGGTTTCACTTTTCAAACTGTTGCCACCAAATATTATCGCCTTGTATTATATTTCAAGAAATTAAATAATGAAGAATCTGCATAAATGTATGTATGTTTATCGCATTGTGATAAAACAACGGTACCCAGAGACATCCAATTTTGAATGACGTAACCCTACTGCGAATATGGGCATCTGCAAGCTCAAATTTGAAATTTTGAATTTGTTTTATTATCGATTTCATATTTTGTAAAAATTTAACGAATTTTTAATGAACAAACTCAAGGATCTCAAAGCGAACAATGACAACACTGCATGGAAAAAATTTTTTATCTCCAGCGGGTCAGACTGTGTATCGGAAATTCTAAAGATATGTTTCAATTGAAAATTATTATGCGATATTGCTCTTGAACTGAATTTTATGGTTTAAGTGCGAAGAACATGTTATTTAATAAATAAAGTTAACACACAAAATGTTTAAAAAAACGCCCCTTTGGATGTAGTTTAAAATAGGAAACTGTTTAGATTTGTCCTCTGGAATATTTTTTGCACAAGCAATTCGTTTGCAAAGCTTACATTAACTGTTTTCTGCAAATATGCTTTGTATTTAATAAAAGTCTTATTTATAGTTAATACCGTTAGTGGAAGTTTCAGTTCACGCATTAATTAAGCAAGATGGTCTCGGATAGAAAAATAACGCTATTTATATATATGTTTCAATCAAGAATATTAGACTTATTTTACTTCTTAGACCAAAACAGCTATTTATCTCGAAATGGGATTTTGGGTATAATCGCTATAAATGCGTCGTTTTGAACTTTATTCGAGTCTATTGCCATTCTGCAAAATGTAAGATATTTATCTTTCAGATTGAATATATCTGTTGTGGATTAGCAACCTAAGCTATCTGAAAGCAATATAATTCTTAAGGATATATTTTTTCTTTCTTTTGAATTAATTTAAATATAAAAATACGTTTAATTTATGATATATCGATATCAGCAAATATTGTCGCTAGTCTGTCTCGGACAGTGAAGAATGTTTACAAGTAGCGCATGAGCATTAGGTAAGCGGCGCTGAATCGTATGTAAAGAACTGTTTCTTTTTTGTTTAATTTCTTTTACACATCTTTTTAGATTTATTACAGCATTTGAATAGAACATGCGACAACGATTACATAGTTCTTCAGATGATATAATTTTTGTACATTCGAAGTTATAAAATGAATGAGATGTAACACTGCTAAGTGAACCTAGCGCCACAGTGTCGCTGTGGTAAATAAACATAGGGAATTTTAAAGAGTGCATGTATTCTTATTGTGGATTATGCGCTATCGACGAAATAGATTTAATTCAAATCAATAAGTTTAAATGAAATGCAGGAAAAAATGCGTATAATTTAATAGTACGTATAAGGAAGTCATATAGTGTATACATCTGAATTTTTAACATTGTTACGATTAAAGCTCTGAAATAACTGAGCAAAGAAGGAAATAAAGTAATATTTTTAGAAAAGCTCTTACAAAGCAAATGAAAATGACATAACTCTTCTAAATAAATAATTTATTAACGCCTTTTGAGGATGAGCTGATCAAAATGTCAAATTAAATTTAATACCTCGTATCAAAACGAGAAAATATTTACGCTGGATTTACAGTTGCTCATCTATTTGCATGGAAAATGCAAATCCCAGCGGCGTCATTGAGACCACAGGCGTTTCATTTTATATCCCACGTAAAAGAAACAAATTAAAACGCTCGCTTAGAGATTTAACCTTGCTAATTAGCTATGAACGATAGAATGAAGCAGCTAAAAAAATGAAGGGAAAAAAAAAAAAAAAAAAAAAAAAAAAGGAGGGGAAGGTTTGCGACCTCCTCGGCTTAATCTTTTTAAGTCTGGAACTGCACGCTAGACACAGCGGTAGGCACGAGTCGACAGACTTCCGCCGAAAAAAAAGAGAACCAAAATAACCTCTAGCTTATCTCCAACCGATGGTTTGACCCATATGAGGCAGGCTAATTGCCATTAATGAGCTCCAAACGGGGTTCATCACAGTACTGGCCTTTACGCATAATGTATCATTCACTGATTGAGAGAATACGGTGTACAAATATGCTTCCGGAGGAATGCAAATTATCTGTTACCCATCAACATATTTTCAACGGATTGCAGTCAAGGTCAAAACAATCCAAGTTTTATGTAATCAGGTAACAGATTGTTTTCTTTTCCCCATCTCATTATGCTGTAGGGCCATTGTGCTTGTTTTTACCCGCTGTGTAATTTACCACCATTAATTTATATGACTGTTACGGGTACTTATGCAGTCTTGGGGTCCCTTCGTTTTGGTTATTTATAGAGTGAATTAACAATCGTTAATTACGAGCATGCAATTAACATCATTAATCTGTCTACCAGAACCTTGAGGTGAAAATAAGAAACGCATAGTTGAGGTACATCTTCATTACTTAATGGAGAATATGTATTTAAAAGTAATGCTGTGCTTTTATCATGGATAAAAATACGATGTGAGATATAAAATATTGTTCGTTGTATCTTTTTAAGATCGTCAGCTGTTTCCATTCTCAACTGTATTATTGATTTGATAACATACTGATTACAGCACTGAACGAACGCAATTGCAATTTAGATTAATACTAACGGATGTTTAAAGAAATGGGAAGTGATGGTTAAAGAATGGTGAAGACCGAATGCCCACCCTCGATCTTTTATTTATGATCACGAAATGTTTTCTTAGGTGGGTGGTTAAAAGAGTGTTTTAAAACATTTCTAAATTAATTTTTTATATTTTTTACGTGATTTCGTTCACGGTTAAAATATAATGTATACTTCTAGCTCTTTTAATTTCTAACTCTCGAGAGTTTAAATGTAGCTGTAGCTGAGTATATCTGCACTGTGTATCCGCACATTTTTGAATTCGTTAGTTTGGCACATTGTTTGATGTTAAATCAATAATTTTTAAAAGCGGAGACATAAACTATAAACTTCAGGGTACAGCTTAACATCTAAAAGAAAACATTACTGTTAAAATCCAATAAATAAATAAATAAATAAATTAAAAAAAAAAAAAAAAAAAAAAAACCAGAAGATCTGAAACCTTTCAGATTTTACATTACGCCCAAAAGGGCGATTTATAAAGGTTTGGTGTGTTACCTTTCTTTATTAAACATAATATTCTTCGCTTATAAGCCACATAAAATTCAATTCAACAGCAATATCACAAAATATTTAAAAACGGCAAAACAGCATATCCTTAGAATTTTCGATAAACAGTCTCACGCGCTGGAGATAATTTCCCCCCCCCCCGTATAATGTTGCCATTCCTCGCTTTGAAATCGTTGAGTTTCTTAATTGAAAATTCGTTAAAGTTTCACAAAATTTGAAATAGGTAACAAAACAAATTCGAAATTCAAAATTCGGACTTCCAAGTGTCTAAGTTCGGTTGGAGGACTACGTTATTGAACATTTTATGTCTCTAGGTACCGTTGTTTTTACACACTGTGAGAAACATTCATGCAGATTCTTCAGGTTCAGATTTTTTGTACTTCAACTAGCACAGCGTCAAGTGTAGATTGTTAGAAACTGCAAAGGCCAGGGTCACGAGAAAAAGCAGTTGTATGCTGTTTTAAATAAATAATAAAAAAATAATACAAGTGCTTTTAATAAAGTATTGATCATGAAATATCATAAAGTGGTTGGTACAAATTTACAAATAGAAATGAGCACTAAAAATGAGCTTAATATAAGGTTCCTTTAAATACAATACATGGCGATAATTTTTGGTGACAACAGTTTGAAAAGTGAATCAATGTGCAAAGTGAACCATGTAAAATGCCGTTTTGAAACTAATAACCCTTTGGGCCTAACGCTTCTTTAGGCTAAAAAATATTAAAATATATATAAAAAATTATACAAGTATTGTACAAAAAATGAAATTTGATTTTTTAATTAAGCTTCCCGTTTAACTCTTGAAATAGTTTTAAACTAAAATACTACAATAGACATATATATTTAAGAATGAATCCTTAATTCAATATACTGAGCTCAAAATATTATATTTAAAATGAGTAGTTTAAAACAAAAATGCGAAATGGTAGAAAGGAATTATTGCTATGACATAATTTCAACATAAACTAAAACAATGCATAGACAATAAGGATTAAGTTATGCCATTTGAATACGACAAAGAATACGAGAACATGGGTAAACCACGAAAACCAATTATTCAGCCAACCCGTGTGCCTCGGTTCGAAACCAGCACGATTTCGCATTATTTAACGCTCTTAAGAATTCGGCCACTAATACAGCCTTTAAAAAAAGGGAAAAAAAAGTCCCTAATTATTCACGACGTAATTGCGCAAGCCCTTTACTTTTACTGCGTCGCTTGTATATCAGGTTTGCAACGAAACACTAATTATAAATCGGAACAATATTTCCCATGAGTCATATAACAAGTCTGTATATGTTCAGAGCATGAAATTGATGCAGAGAAAACATTAGCACTTGCTTCGAAATATTAAAAAAGCTATTACCGCTATATCGACTAAACTATATTTTAGAGAAATAAATTTAGTTTGTGGGAAACCGAGGATAGTAAACAGAAGAAATTTTCTTATAACTAGTGACATCGATGATGCTTCGAACTGTTAGTGATACTTTAAATTTTAAATCAACATTATTAAAATTCAGTGTTTTAAATTTTATCTCTTAGATATTGTAGGGTTTATATTTATTTTAACTAACATTTATTTTAAATTTAAGCTATCTTTCCTGTCAAGCCTTTACTTTCCCCTAGAATTGCCAATGCCAGAGTATGTAAATTGTAGTAGAACGCGCAGTATATTCAAATTTTAGCAGAAGTAAGTTGAGTTTAAATAGAAGGAAAACGAGATTGTAAGTGTGCTTCTTGAATCGCGAACGTGAAGGTTGCTAGGTAGAAATTTAAGAACCGCGCGTTTCGGCCTGTTTGCTTATCTCGGCAGTTCGCTGAATCTTTCAACTGCTTAATCAGTAAGCTCGCTGAATCTCAGCTGTATTTTAGAACGCGGTTAGGTTAGTTACGATTTCAGAGCCTCGTAGGTAGTGACCTAGTTGTTTATTCATCCTGTCATTAATTTTTAGTTTCACATTTCTGTTTTTGTTAAACCGCTGGGTCGGCGTAGTTTGTGAGCGTCAAGTGAACACAGCTGTTATTTCTAAAGTGGAATAAAAAGGGCTTTAAACCCTTCTTACGTGTTTGTGTAAATTTACAGCTCATAGCAGTCACTACCACGGTTGCTGACAAGTTGGGGCCACACAATACTACAATATAAATAGTGCAGCAGGAATACTTCAGAATGGAAAAAATATAATTTTATCACTTTTTAATGTTTTAATATAAGCCATTAATTAAGCCTTTTTGACAGTTAATAAAAACAATATTAATTAAAGAAATATGTAACAGTTAATATTGTATATTTGTCATTGAAAGCTCTTTTATCTTTTCGAATCGAAATTTATTTATTTATTATTATTATCTTTTTTCTATCTCGAATAGTCGAACCCATTCAGAAAATGATAAGGATAGTAGTACAAATTTCATACTTCGGTAAATTCATTACTAAAACCGTGTCACAAAATGACGAAGAATGAGTAAAAAATTTGGAAACACACTTTCACATTTCGTTAATATTTCAACTGTCTAGTTATTAAGTGAACCTTGCTATCATTAAATTAAAATGCTAAAATTAATGCTCTAAATAATTTTATGACATCCTTTGAATTTTTAAAAGTGTCCTGTATCAGTATCAAAATTTTCCTGTCCTAACAGTGATAAGGATATCAGATCTTGGTTCTGAAGTATTGGACCAATAATAAGTTGATTTTGAGTCCTGATCATTGATATAAATTATTTTCAAGGTTAAAAACGCTATCAATGTTTGTAGATGAACTGAAAGGATTTTCTTAAAATAGCTCCATTTGGTTCTGAAAAGCGTTTCTTTAACTTAAGCCATAAGTTAAACAGATGGTCTTAATCCGTTTGATTAAACTTCTTATTAAAAAAAAAAAACTGCCCTTTTAATCTACACGGTTTTTTGTAACCTATTCTCTTAAAGTTCATACATTTTGTTAGACTAAGTTAAACGTTTTCATTTTTTTAAACTCTTGTTTAAAGTCAATAGCTTTATGTTGTGTGAAAATGTAATAAACAAAAGATACAAACTATTCTTTCAAACAAAGTAATGCAACTCCTCGGTATGGAATACTCAAACCTACACGTGCGTGTGAGCGGTGTATTTAGGAGAAGGGGTCGTTAAAAGAGCATCCTACAATTTTCGCACTTCTTTTGCCCTCACTCCTCGGTAAGTTTCGTGGTTTTTTTGTAGCGTTTAGTGAAATTTGTAAACATTTGGACAATGAGAACAGGTTCAGATTTTTTGTACTTCAAATAGCACAGCGTCAAGTGTAGATTGTTAGAAACTGCAACGGCCAGGGTCACGAGAAAAAGCAGTTGTATGCTGTTTTAAATAAATAATAAAAAAATAATACAAGTACTTTTAATAAAGTATTGATTATGAAATATCATAAAGTGGTTGGTACAAATTTACAAATAGAAATGAGCACTAAAAATGAGCTTAATATAAGGTATGTCTTCGAAAATTAATGCAGTACTTAAATGGTTTTAATTTCATTTATTTTGAATATTAAATAGTAAAAAATGCTAAATTTTAACGATACAGTTTAATTATCAAAAAACAAAGTTACAAGGATTAGTTACCAAATAAACAAAATTATTTTAAGTAAAGCATAAACATTGCCTGCGTACTAAATATACAAAGTCACATACCCTATGACAACATATACAAAGTCACATTACCTAAGCTAATATTATAATGGCGATGGGAACTCATACAAGAAATTTCATGAGCGGAGGTAGTCCTTATTGAGAAGGATTCGGAAACAATTCCACTACAATGAACACAGGAACGCTGATCCGAGTTTAAGCTACGTATTTCTAGAAAATTTTATCATTCAATTAGATTTCATTTTCCAAGTAGTTGACACCAAGCAATGCAAAAATAATAATTAAATATTCTGTAATCGAGGTACACATTATCTGGCTTTAGAAATATCTTTTATGAACTTTCTTAAACGCATAAACATTAGTAATACGCGTTAAAAAACTTGTTGCTAATAAATACTGATTATTTTCTAGTGGTTAATTTTGTTGCGTAGATGAGAAATTCTTATATAATGTCGAAAAGCAATGAAATGTTTTTTGCCTTATCAACTTTAATGTCTTATTTTGGGATGACACGAATTATTATTTTTCACATCATGAAAACAGTAACACACTTTGTCTGAGGTGTAAAGAAAATTAGACAGAAATTTTCCCTTATCAATTATATTTTATCTCCACCTAGTTAGAAATAGAACAAAAAATATGAAATCAATCACTGAAATTCTAAGTGTGATTGAATATGAAGGGACAATTATCCAGTGATTCTTTAATTAGCAAATTTATTTAAACATTTTTCAATAGATTAAAATACTTAGATAATGGACGTTTCTACCTAGACAATTTGAAGAGAATTTAGGCTCTAACTTCCTAATATGTAAGTACTTAAAATTCGTTGAGATAGATATAAGAAAGCATAGTATTGATTTTCACTCCAGATGTCGAGGTATATCTTTTTCAGAATTGTTGTAATGGAAGGATCACAAGCAGTGGAAATGTAGAACGAAATGTCAAGAAAGAGCTTCCCAGATGACGATCTTTCCTAGCTTGTTTCGCGAATTAATTAGAAGTCTGAGAATTCGCTGATTTTGCTTAATGAGAAGAGCTGTCAAAAGAACTCGGAGCGGAGGTAAATTCTTTTCCTCTGTACAAATCATTAAATTCTTCGTTATTCAATCCAAATTTAAAATGCCATTAATGTTGAAGAAATAGTTCGTCTTAACTAAAACAGCAGATTAAACATCAAGAAAATTATAAATAAATTTATTTTGAGTTATAATGAAGCTAGATTCTTTCAATTAAAATTTGTCGACATTGTTCGTTATCAAAATAATTTTGTTGATTATAAGTCGAAATATTTTTAAATTATTTAAAATTATTCTTAATTAACGAAGGATTTATTCTTAGATGCACTGTCTTTGATTTATATGCTCTAATATTGTGCTAAATTTGAATAACTTCAAAATACTAATGTTATCTATAAAGAATTAAGAAAAGCTTTTGCTGACATAGATTTGCAATCAGTTAGTTAAATGTTCTTTGAATTTGTGTTTTATTCCAAATTAACTCGATTATAAACATTTTAAAAATATATGCATTTTATTAACTGAAAATTTCCCCAAATCTGCATATAGACGGCAGCGGAAAATCCTAATTTAAAAGAATGCTGCGAGTTTCTGTTATGGACATGGGAAGGACATGATCAAACATTTGAGTTTAATTCAATCTGCAGCAACATCTCCGTCTTTTCTTAATGTTATTTTTCTTTGTCCTTCATGACATAAGCATTAAAACTGTTTTTTTATAACCTAAAGCAGAGCCGAATGCGAATGAAGCATTGATATATAATCAAAAATATTTTCGTGATCTAGAATCAAATGATAGCTTGCTCTCTCATGTTAATTATGCAGGTACTTTTTTCTGATTGAAAAACGTGCACATGCATACCGCACTGATCTAGGGTTTAAAATATTTCTTTATGTGATTCGCTTCTTATATAATTCATGAGTAAACGAGGTTCAGGCTATAGTAATTGTTTTTGTATAAAAGGTATTTTGAAAATTCTTCTTCTTACTTTGTTTCAGATGAATTCTTTAATCATCTGCAATGCAAAAGGGTTGTCATGTCCCGTGTCAGACCTCGAAAAAATATATTTACGAGCATAACATAAGAATTGCTAAAGCTGGCATTAAAAAAAGAGAGAAAGAGACTTTGCATCGCCTTCTGCTTTGCTTAGATGGCAACGATTAATCCCTATAGCTGATTTATTCATCTAACTGAATAGTGTAATAATTACAAGAATAAAATTTTGTATACTGTGTACTTCATCCTGTCCATCTGATCATGTTTAGCAATACATTAGCAAACACCGGAAATGACATGCAAGAAAAGTAATTTTAATAAGTATAACATAAATTTTGTAATGCTAGTTCTCAAAGAGAATATTTTATTGTAGACGATGCGAAGTCTACAGATTTTAAACACTTGGCTGTATCTAAAAGCTTAAAACACTTGACTAACCATTAAAGTACACTGGTGTGCAAAACTTAAGCAACAGCAGGGTTTTTTGCCATAACTCCACGAGAAATCAACTGAGAGACATGAAATGCAGAAATGAAGGAGAGTATTATGTACGTAAAGAGTGACGAAAGCATCGGAGCTGAAAAAGGAATACAATGCATACGGTATGGAATCAAACAAAAACAAGCATTATTGAACTCATAGTATCGTCACTCATGATTGAAGAGAAAGAACAACAAGCAGATGTTCCTTAATACGGAATATGCTCTCCCCTCACTGCAATGGTTGTTTCGCACCGTCTCCGCAAACTCAGAACCAGCTGGTGCAACAGTTCTTGCGCTAGGCGTGCCCATTCCTCAATCAGCATCTGTTTGAGTTGTTGGGTGTTCTCCGGAGGATGTAAGCGTGCTGCAATGCGTCTGCCCATTCCACACATGTTCGATGGGATTTAAATCTGGGGAGTACGCTGGCCAATCCATTCGAGTGATATCTTCACTTTCCAGTAGCTCCTCAACAACAAAAGTCCGATGTAGCCGTGCATTGTCATCCATAAAAATTAAGTCTGGGCCAATGGCACCTCGGAACAAACGCACATGGGGAAGGAGTATCTCCTCACAATAGAGATCCCCGGTTACAGACCCTCTGTCGAAAACGTGGAGCTCAGTTCGCCCGTTCAGCATAATGCCTCCACAGACAAGAACTCCAGGATCACCTTTACGGTATCTTTCCTTGATGTTACTGGGATAAAACTGGGTCCCGACCTCTCTCCAAATCAAAACGCGTTGAGAACCGCTTCTGGTACTGAACCGACTCTCATCCGTAAAGAGGTCACGACTCCATTGATCAGTTGTCCAGTTTTTGTGCTTTCTGCATCACTGTAAACGGTAGCGTCGGTGGTTAACTTTCAACGGGAGGCAGCATTCAAGACGGCGGGCGAATAGGCACCCCCCTTGCGAAGGCGTCTGGCCACAGTAAACCGCGACACTTTGCGCTCCGTTGCTGCACAGAGTTGCTGAGCAATGGCGCTTGCTAACTGCTGTCGGTCTCTTTTCGCCTGCAGGACGATATATCGGTCATCCCCTGCAGTTGTCGTCCTCAGGAGGCCACCACCAACCTTTCCAACAGCTGTACCTGTGGTTTGGAACGCTTTCCAAGCGCGCGAAACGACACTTTTGTTGATTCCGAACTCTGCAGCTACAGTGGTGACAGTACGCCCCTCCTCCAGCTTTCCGATCATCCAGGTGATTTCTTCTAGCCATATTTCACGAACTTACTCATTGGCACTTGCAGCGAATATTTGGAATTGCGTCTCCGTCCTTCCTTTTATCCTACTGTTGAGCTGCGCGCTTCGACATCACGCGTTTTGTGTACGCTCACGTCGCCTCGGACGTTTCGTTCCTGATATTTGCATATGCATGACGTTTCTACTGACTTACGTGTTCATTGTACTGATTTCCAGACCTCCTTTTCTGCAATTACATGGCTATCTGCGATATTTTTACATTTTGCTTAAGTTTTGCACACCAGTTTATTTAAATTGCGCAATTAGCACCGGCACATCATATCAAAAAACAAGCTTTCAGATTTTATATTACGCTCAAAGGGGTGTTTTTTCATTTACATACAAATCCACATTTCGACAGCGTTCGAACTAATGTTCCTTTGAGCTAAAAATATTTAAAAGCAGCCTATCTTTAGAACATCCGATAGAGAGTCTCACGCGTGGGAGATAAATTTTTTTTTTCCGTACAGTGTTGCCAGTGCTTGTTTTGAAATCATTGAGTTTGCTAATCAGAAATTCTCTAAAGATTTACAAAATTTGAAATACACAATAAAATATTTAAAAGTACCATATCTTAAGAATTCCCGATAGACAGTGTCGTGCGCTGGAGATAAAAAATTTTTTTTTCTCGTCCAGTGTTGTCGTTACTTGCTTTGAAATCATTGAGTCCGCGAACAAAAAATTCGTTAAAGTTTTACAAAATATGAAATACACAATAAAACGAAATTTCATATTGAAAACTCGGGCTTCCAGGTGTCCATATTCTGGTGGAGGACTACTCTATTCAAAATTTGATAGCTCTGGTTACCGTTGTTTATTTTACAGTGCGAAAATATGCATCCATTCATTAAAATTCTTCACTATTTAATTCCTTTAAATATAATACAGGGTGATAATGTTTGATGGCAACAATCTGAAATGTAATTCAGACTTTTATAGTGGTTCAACTAAGAATCCCGTTCTGAAATTCCGGCTAATAATAAAGAAAAATTCAAATAAAATTCCATTACTTTAAGTTGTGTAGTTACAGTGAAGGCAATACAGACAAAAATTTTCCTAACAGCATACAATAATATTTTGTCACAACAAACGTGTTTAATATTTAATGTCTTCTAAATTATGCCCCCATTATATCAAGGGATTTCACTTCTTTCTACTTACCGATTTTGTTTAAAGCTCAGAAAAAAATTTCTTTAGGCTGGCAGTTGTTTCGAAATCATGCTGAACTTTTGAAACTTTTATGAAAAATGGTTTTTATTTTCGCTAAACATTTTTATTTGTGCTATTAAAGTGAAACAATATTAACACCTCTATCATCTGCAATAAAAACGCGTCAGATCTTTTAAAAATTACTTTTGTTTCTTTCAAAATCTATGGCAACATTTGTTTCAACTGGCTCTTAAAGAAAACGAATTAAGAATTCTTTCTGGTTACAAGGAAGGGAAAGAAACAAAGAAAATTTTTGACGCAAGTTTAACCGCCTACCACACTTTCACCTTTATACATTTAACTGAACTTGAAAAATCGATAGTTAGAGCATAACGACATTCATAATGAGCCTTGGGAATTCAACAGAAAAATCTGAAATCAATAAGCTATGCCCAAGGAGATTCTTTTTAAACTTTCCTAGAACTTATCACTTTCTTGAATACCAGTTCAATAGAAATTTAGCATAATCTGCTAAAGCGTCTTCTACTAAGAACTTAGCATAGGGGATTTTCCAAATTCAATTTACTGCTATTTTTATGAACTGTTGAAACGAGGGATATGGAAGAAAAAAATAAGAATTTTAAATTAGATAGACACTATGGGTTTTTTTTAGGATCTCCTACTAATAAGTAACTTAAACAGTCACCTTCAACTTTGATTTTTCGAGTTAAATTTGATTTAATTTTCTCCCCTATACATTTAAGATTTTGCAGAATGAAGCATCTTTAATTTGGTTACAACATTTCTAATTTGATTCCGAGAAAAATCAGGAGTTGTAAAAGTGAATTAAGACTTGAGTCCTTTGTAATGAAGCACATCCCACTCATTGCTTTCAGCTCAAGACAGAAATAAAAACTTTCTTTTTAGTCAGATGTTGAAAAGGAATGATTTGTTTCAATAACATTTTACTACAGGATAGCGTCTTTAGAAATGTTTTATTAATTTTCTTTAATGCGCAGCAATATTTTAGGATTTTACAGAGTAATTATTTTATTCCCATAATTAAAAATTTATCTATATCTCTTGAGACATAAAATAAAACTAAACTTACATTACTTTTTAACGAACTCTTTCGTACTCAACGTCAGTTATTTGCAAAGTAGTAAATGCAAAATTTATGTTTTATAAATGACTTTTGCTATAACATTTTCCACACGTCCAAAATTTACTCATTATACATAATATACCGCTACTTGTATATCAGTATTACATAATATATGTTTCTCATATCAAAAGCTCTAGTAAGAAAATATTTGGGTTAATTCCTGTTGACAAGTTTAATACGGAGAAAAAGCCACTATTTCATTTTTTCTGCAATGAATATTTCAAAAGATGAGATTAGGGGAAAAGAAGGCTTTGCTAGATGTGTGTATTGAATTCTCTCACTTTAAATTAATTAAGATAATTTAAATGTTAAATATTAGCTTTTAAGTTAAATGTTAATGTTATAAGGTATTTCTCCCGCCTTCCTAACGTGCCTTCGTGGTGTAGTGGTCAGCACACTGAGCCGGTATTTCAGAGGTCCATAGTTCGAGTCCCGGCTATTTTTGCTATTTTTCATCTTGCCAGCTTCCAAAAAATACCTAATGTCTCTACAGTGGCGCCCGAACTAAAAAGGGTTTGGATGATGATTCTCCTCACCTAGGATTTGGCGATTCGGTCCCTTAAAAACCCCAGTCGACCTTTAAAAGTTGAAGTATATAAGGTATTTCTCCCGTCTTCTTAGTATGCCTTCGTGGTGTGGTGGTCTGCACGCTCAGCGCGTAATTGAGAGGTCCACGGTTGGATTCCCGGCGAAGATGTTGCATATTTTTCAGCTTGCCCGCTTCCAAAAAATACCTAATGTCTCTACAATGTTAATAGAATTATTTGTAAAGGAAGTCTCAAAGGAAACGAAGTAAAACTTGTTCTGCCGTCTGAATATTAAATGCATTTCTTTTTCTGTTCAGTAGAAAATAGAAAAAAATTATTCCGTATTATAGTTATTATTAACACTTACACTAAATTTTACGGTTATCTCTCCATTAGGCGGAGGCGAAAGAAGCTGGTTGAAATTAAACCATGCCCGATTTAAAGAAAAGTTACATTTATTTATTGCTTAATAGCGAAAAAATAACTATTGCAAACCACCAGCATAAAATTATACTATCAAAAGCCAAAACTCTTGGAATGATAACAATGATACCAGATGGTGTTCAGCGTTCAGCAGTTTCTTTTACCTACACAAAATGCATACTAATAGTTATTTTTTCTTTAATTTTATTATTAATTTAATTTATTTTAATTTAATTATTTATTTAATTTAATTTTATTTTTTTATTTTATTTTTTAATTATTTATTTAATTTTATTTAATTTTATTATTTAATTTAATTATTTTAATGCTACATAGTTAGTTCTTAATACACAAACATTGCACTATGAAAACAGAAAGCTCCAACCAACATTTTTTACGCGGTTTTGAATCCAATGACGCAATTTCAAATCTCTTTTAACTATGCCTCATTAAGAGTTTAGTTTGTTTAACTATGTCATTAACAGCTAATGGTGTTTGTTAATGCACTATTTTCAGCTTTTAACTGATTTAATCTACATAACCAAATGCATTTATTTTCCAGACTGAACTGTTTGAAAATACAAGTAAACTGATAATATATTTATATGAGTTACTGATTTTTCCGATCTTGTGTTAATAATGCTTTTCTAATTAAGTATAAATGAATTATTACGGTTTCCTGTATTTTTCTAACTACTCTCTGATTGTCTGTGATTTCGTGTTAAGCAGGGACGCTGCGCCCGGTAAATAGGGAGCTAACTGTAAAAGGCATTATAAAATTCATGTCAAATGACTCCAGAATTTTATACTAGGAAGACGCAGGAAGTCTACTAAACATAATTTCCGAAAATTAACTCTCACGCGAATTTAGAAGAAACATTTTATCAAACATTAATTTCTTCTACTAAGGAAACTTAATTCTATTTAGAAATGTAAATTATTACAAAACTGTCATTTTCTAATACCATTTTTGAAAAGCGAGAAGAAAACAGAAAACCGCAGGGATTCAGAATAATACAAGTACTGTAATAAAATTATTCGAGTACTTTTATATTAGAAGAAAAAGTTGAGCAAAAATTAAGATTATCCTATCTGAGGAAGAAGTTACAGGGGAAAAATTTAAGAGGTTTAAAAAGTAAAAATGGAAATTTAGAAAGATTAAAAGGTATATGATACGGTATGCAAACATAGCAAAAACATTAATAATAACGTCAAAATTAAAGAAGCAATAAAAAATGAAATAAATGGTTAAAAATTAAAATTATTTAATCATCCCTATTTAATGTTTCAAACAGGACTTGTTAAGGGGTGAGTATTTAAAACATTAAACCGGGTTGATTAACGAGACACGAATAACGTGTTTTGTTCTTCTCCGCACTATAGGACATCAAATCGTACTAAATTAATTTGCTTACTGAAAAATACATCTAGGTCGTTTCCCATTGTTAAAGAGCCTACCCATACATGTATTTCGTCTTCTCGATTTATAATCACTAAGAATTAAAACTTATTAAAATAAAAAATGCTAATAAAGCAAACAAATTTTAATACTTCTTTAGTTTTGAGTTTATCTCCAATGTTTTGGCTCTATTTACATACCGTACCGTGTATCTTTAAACCTTCATAAATTTCCATTTTTACCTTTGAGTCCTCTTAAATTTCCCCTATATATTTTTCCTTAATTAGGATAATCTTAATTTTTGCTCAGCTTCAACTTTTATCTTTTAATTCAATTCTTTAGTGCAGAATTTCTGCATTTAAGAAACTACTTTTAATTCTTCAAGTACATATTTTAGCATAGGTGCTTCACTTTAATCCTGAACACATTTTTTCTGTGTTCAGTTGAAAAAAAAAAAAAAAAAAAAAAAAAGATATTATAGCCCTGTTATTTCTTTTCATAAATAATTCTTTATTTAGAAATCTTTCCATAGTCAAATCTATAGGCAGAACACCCCGCCAGTTTTATTTGATCAGCAAACTTTACCAGATCTACTCTAATAATACTTTTTTAGTAGATTTTTAAAGTTTTGTTTAGGAATGACTGGAAGAGGGAAGGGCTTAAAATTTAGAGTTTTTGGGATTGGTTCCATATGTACTCAAGCCGACTGAATTTTTATCAACGTTTACCTTTTGCCTTACAAAAGATTTGCATTTTCCGAACTGAATGTAGGAAAATAAAAAGCCATTTCTGAAGGATTTTCATTCAAATACTAGAGCACTAACTGAGGTAACGCATGAGCGTCTTTTACACAGAGTTACGATTACTTAGTGTTTCATCTGAAATATTGCCGCTTTCATCAGCGAGAACTTTTTTAAAACGAGGCTACGTACTGACAACTTTTTGTTTAATACGTTAGCGTTTTTATTATTGCATTTTATTATCTTTGAAATCAGTCTGTTTCGATTCAGGAACACTTTTCCGAACCATCTGACCGACCAGCACTCAAGCGCGACTAAAGGATACCCCTTTTTATCGACATCGAGAATATTCCCCTAGATTGCGAAAACACCATTCTGAAGGAGGTTGCTCAAATTGTGTTTGCATACAATTACTGATGTGAAGTTCACGGACAAAACAAACGGACATTCACCTTTTGTTTTTGGCCTCCATTGCGTAACGGGCGAAGCCCATTCCCCTGCCTTACGACCTATCAAACTGGACACCCGTTTAAATGAAGCCCTGTAAAACAGTGAAATATTTTTTATGGCGTCCTTAACAATTGCCACAAGCCAATAAACTTGCGTTTTAGAGTCTAGAGAAAAGTCGGAAAGCTTTTTCAGCAGAAAATTAAACCAGTCGTTGAGAAACGTGGCTACAAATATTGACTCTTCAGGTGGAATGTTAGAAGAAAGGGAACACCGGGTGAATGTCCTTTCATGCGAAGCCAGGGGCCATACGGCAGTGACCTTTCTTATATAAAACTCTTTCTATCCCCTTGACCTCTTCACGAGGAGAAGACCTCAGTTGCACAGATGCCGGGCGAGTCAACTATGTCCGGAAATAACGAGTGTAAATCTACCGTTTTAGAGTCCTTGTTCATAGAACTGGTTTTATGTTACGATGCCGTCGCAAATATCGTTTGAAGCAAATTCGTTGCCAGATATGAAAACTTTGTCTATGAAGCAGCTAAATTTATTTAAATAAGTATGGAAATAAAGAAAGTCTAAATGAAAGAATTTTTTAAAAACAAAAGAATTTTTTTAACAAATGTTAGATTTTTTTTACATTTAAAACTGTGATTCTGAAGTAAAGCTTTGATGTTTAACCCTGAATGGGAAGTATTCTTTGCCAATTTGTCATAGCCAGGCATAATATGTGTTATTTTCCTGTTTTACACTCATCAGTTAACTCTTTTAAGTTAATCGGATGATTAAAGGTAGATGATAGAATTTAAAGGTGGATCAGGCGAATTTCCTTTAATATCTGAGGGAGCTGGAAAAACATAAAAGTTCATAAGGCTGAAGTGACAAAATGTATTGCTAAAACTTAGTTTACTAAAGTATAAAAAGTTCTTCATTTTACATAAAATTTATTTATTACTAGAGAAGAAATATTACTTCCTTCTTTGAAGCTTCTTTGAATATTACTTCCTTCTTTTTTAGTCCAATTAACAGTTCTGTAATGATTCTAAATACCTCATTAATTATTTCATTAATGAGCTTTCTATAAAGTATACGCACTCAAAAATAAAAATTTCGAGAAGAAACTCATACAAAAGATCAGATTATACAAAGTAGCTTAAAAGTGAGTAATTAAAAATTATGTATTTTTATTTAAACCAATAAGATGTCATAGGCTATTGCAAGCTTTATGATCTCCTTGTGAAAGAACATCAAGTAAAAGCGCTAAATATAATCTATTAAGAAAATTTAAAACATCATATCGATCCTTAACAAAAACGACCGTTAGCTCTCTTCTGCAGGAGAATGGTGTAAAATAATTAAAACTTATTTAATTAGATCTATATATATTTAATAAGCTCAGAAATATTTATAATATATATATATATATATATATATGTACATGCATATGTAATTAAAATTAAAAGAAAATTCAGAAGTCATATTGAGATGCAACAAAATAGAACAATAAATGAAAAATGAACAAAGCAGTGTAAACAATTTTTGCATAAAATTGAAAGAAGTGAATAACAAAAAATTCTTGAAAAGTTAATTAATTTTGCATTTTTCGTGACATCTTCATCCAGGGATTGGTCTAAAATTAATTCAGGTTATAAGATTTTTTGTATTTCCCCTTTCTGAATTTTATACAGTGACTGTTTATACTGCTTTGATCGTTTTTTATTTATTTGTTCTGTTCTGCTATACCTTCATATGATTTTCGAATTTGCTTTTAATTTTACTACCACTATACCAGCTTTCAGAGTGGGGTTTCGCTAATAATTTATTCGAAATTATTTTTTCCTTTTCATCTTATTATCTCTCTTTCTCTCTCTCTATATATATATGTGTGTGTGTACAGAAAACACTATTTTAATTAAAAAGTATAATTAAAAAAGTAGAAGTGCTTGCATAATTTGACGTAGAACCCTAAATTTTATTCAAGCAAGATAATCCATGTGACATGCTCATTACCCTTTAAAGGAGAGGGATTTTACAACTTCCAAAAATTGTATCCCAGACAGTACTTGCAAACAAATCAAAATCTTTCAAATATTCAATTTCGTTCTTTGCAAAATCTTTTATATTGAACTGAATATTGTCTGACAAAACATTCTAAATACATCTCGGAAGTATTTTGATACATTTTTTTTCGAACTAGATAGTGTTTTTGAGGCCCGTCTTATAGATTTGAACGCATTTTGTAAATTTTTGTTTTCGTTAAATTTTAGTCCCAGATTTGTTTCCCCACCACAACATAACAAATATCCTGAAAGTTCTTTAATTGATTCTGTACCTTAAGTATTTTGAACATTAAATATTTTTTTCATACTGTTGCATAAAAATAAGAGAACTGGATATTTTTATTAGAAGTAATTATAGCATTTCAGCTGTAATTTCTTTTTTCCCATATCTTAGTAACAAAATTGCATAGCCTCTGAACAGAGTAAACTCTTTAACCTGAGGATTTTTTTAAAACTAACTTAATGGACTAGTCATTAAAAAAGTAAATTAAACTTGTAGAATCAATAGGTTATTTTGATGACAATAACATTAGGTTGCATTTGAGGCGCGAAAAATTAGCAATGCTCTCAACGGGATTCGACCCTGGATCTCTCGAATGCGCACTGAGTGTGCCACCGTTACACCACGAAGGCATGCGGAAAGGAGGGAGAAAATATCTTATAAAATGTTTTGCGTAAATTCAAAATATGTGTGTTAAGAATAATATACTAATATACATTTAGTCGCCATTTTGATGAAAGTATGGATGTTAATACCAGAGCCAGGACAATTGCCTCAGGTGAATAACTAGAAGGGGCGCCAAATGGGCTATACGAATTCGAAACCTACCTTAATTATGTTTTGAAATTTGTCAGTTATTATTAGGGGAATAATATTTGGCAAACTTAAATTAATAAAACAATAGAAAAAATTGCAAGAAAACTTGGAAATTAGTGCAATATGAATTTCGATGTTATTTCTTATTTATCAAAAAAGAATTTTTTAACATTTTCATTTGAAAGTTATAAATAGTTGACTATATTTTTTTTCTGAATTAATAAAACTAAGATTAAAAAATACTTTAAGAATTATGGTATAATTATGCTATACGAATTATGATATTTTGATTTAATACAGTTACTTTGCTTTAATGAAAATATAACTATTTTGATATATATATATATATAGAGAGAGAGAGAGAGAGAGAAGCGCGCATTTACCTTTTGCCTCAGGTGAAAAAATATTAGGCACGGCTCTGGTTAATACTTCCAAATTTATAAGGCAATGCAATTTACTAACTAGTATTTGGAATAATCATAAGAAGTACAAAACATTATGTATTTGGAATAATCATAAGAAGTACAAAACATTATGTATTTGGAATAATCATAAGAAGAAGTACAAAACAATAAAAGTTACTCGCGAAGGAAAGCTACCCAATTTTTGATCTTTGTCTGTCAAAAGGATTGAAATTACAAGGCTAGGGAGTTTTTATTCCTAAACTATACACAGGTATGTGTAAAAAAGAGTTGTCATAATAATAAATTCTTAACATCAATAATAAAAGGTTAATATTTTATACTGAGACAATATGAGAAAATGATGAACCAAAGCAATGCTCATATCGAGTTAATGCTTATAGCGATAATAAGAGTTCATTAAGATAAATAATGGAAATAGAAAAAAAAGTATTAAGTATATTTATTCTTGAGAAAAAGTCCACATGTTTTTTGCTGAAATAAGAAAAAGTATATCTGCTAATATCTCTGCGTTTTAACTGGTCTAGGCTAGTTATGACAACTTCGTTTTAATTGCTAGATAGTCAAGTAATCTTTCAATAACCTAATCACAATCTTATCTTCCAATAAAAATTTTAATTTTAAATTCGAAGCATTTAACTTCGAATACATCACCCTGTGGACATTTCCAAAGCGTTAGCTTTCAAACTAACCTTTACGGAAGTAAACGTGCATGTAAAATCAGAAAAAAAGATGAAGAAAAACAAGCCAAAAGAGCCACGTAAACAAATTAAAAAATGCTTTAGTTACAATGGTTTTAACATTCAACGGATATCGTATCATGTAAATTTAAAAACAATGACACTAGGAATAGGTTAATAAAAGCAAGCATGGCAGAGGCAATACATCCATTTTTACCTACTAACCTATCAAGAAATCTTTATTACAGAGATAAGTTTGAACAATAAAAAGTAGAAAGTCCTTTTGAGTCACAATATTATATGGATCATCTACGAACTATGTGGGTGAAAGAAATTTGCAAGCTGCCTTTGCAAGCAAGCTGGACTTGTTAACAGCCGTATCAGATGACTTTCTTTCATCCACGGCCATAAAGTTTTTCTAGCATGGCGTAAATGGAAGGCTGAACACCCCTCTTCAGGTCACGTTATCTCTTGAATTAGACTGAACAAAGAAAGTTTACCTGGCAATCTGAGTCCATAATGTTTGGAGTGTTTGACCTAATACAATTTAGAGCTAGATTTTATGGAATAAAAACAGCACACGACGAACGGGCTAGCTGCATGAGAGTTTTTGTGGTTTTCCCTATCTGAAACGTGTATACGTACCTTTTACCTTAGAAAGTCCTTCACTAAGGCATTCCTCCCTTCGGCAGATAGCCCTCGAGTGCTTTGCCATGATTATATCGGTATGGTATCGGTTTCTGCCATGGTAGCGTACCATTCTCGTATCGGTTTCTGCTATATTCTGCAATATTAAAAGAATTAATAATCCAACAATATTTAATATAAACACAGAAACTTAAATATTGCGAGATAATTCATATTGGACAAAGACTAAGCAAAATTTTCTAGCAGTCAGTTTTTCCCTTGGAAGAAAAATATTTAATACTTGGATAAAATTTAGACATAAGCATAACCGAATTTAGCATTTTCTGTTTTAGCTTTTATAGTGAAACACGTTTAGAGGTTAAAAATAGTCATCTCGGTATTTATATGCAGTTATTGACCAACAGTCTTCCTAATTAATAGGAACCTCTTTGATAGAGTTTGAGCAGAAAGTAGAATACCTGATGTGAAACCTTCTTTAAAATTTTCATTCTTTGCGGTCTTTATTGTAGCAGAGAATAAGAAAAGGGAAATTTTTGTGACGATTTTTCATACAAGTACAACCAGATTTCAGATTAAAATTGTTCTAACTAATTAAGAAAACTGGTGTAGCCTTTTTCTGCTTACACGCTAATAACTACACCTCCACTTCATTTCATTCCTCTATTAATGCTATATCTTATATTGACATCCTTCTTAGAAATTCTATTGTGTATTTCTATTGTTAACAATTATAGCTGTTTATGATAGATAGCTTTAAAGGATATTGATTACTTTCAGTAATAAAAGGCATATAATATTTTATTTCTCCTTTTATAAATGTCAAAAATATTACCGATATTATAATTATTGTAGGATCGGTACTTACTATCTAGGAATGTGATGTCTGTAAACTTACTTCTTAGGTGGCTGTCTAGGGGCTAATAAACTAGTCCGATTTGTGGAAAACGCGATAATTTAATGAAACATGAATAGTTGCTACAAACTACAAAATGATTACATGTGTAGAAGGAAATAGATGATATTTACAGATGAAGAGAATCAACCGTCTTTTACATGCAAACATCTTTCAGTCGTATCATCGTCTTAATAACGGAATCATCTGACTTCTATCATCGGAAAAGTAAAAGATTTATTCTCACAGCTTGTCGCGTCATTCGATTATAATGAACGATGCCATCCCACAACTGCTCGGGCTATTCTGACAGAATGCGGCCTCGCATTCTCGTGGTGTCACCGTCCCCATCTAGGGATCTGAAAAATAAAATTAAAAAATACCAAAAGAAAAAAAAATTTTTTTTTGGTTAGTATTGAGGGAAAAGTCGTGTTAAATGGTTTATTTCAGCCATCTTCCCTCATCATCTTAACATCTTCAAAACTAACGGCTTTATCTCTTCTTCAATGCTTTTTCAGTGTTCGTTCATCTTTAACAGCCTATCTGAATACATGTATTTCCCAAACACGTCTTCCTTCTATGTTGTCTGGAATAAATCGTCTGGATTCGTCTTCGTATTTACGTCTTCTTAAACATCATCACGTTTTCTTGATACGTCTTCTGAATGCGTTGTCTTAGATACCCTCTTCTTGAAGCCGTCTTCTTTCATACTCTTCATTCTTAGAACAGTTCATTAGTCAAATCGGGAGAAATTAGTCAGGTCAGGAAAAGTCTATAATCAGGAATCATCAAAATCGTTATTTCATAATCAAAGATTTTCGATTTTATTCCTGGGTCTTCTGAATCTGCATTTCCGCTTCTTTTTTTCCTCATCTTCCTTAATTTTGTTTGCTCTGTCTTTGCTTTTTGTATCAGCGTCGTTGTGATCAGGTTTTCTGACTGACTTCTGCTTTTCAATCTTCTCTTCTTCTCCGGTGGTCTCTGTAGTTTCCTTGTTTCCAGTGGTTTCTTTTGCTTTTCTGTTATCAGATATGTTACTGAAGTATTTTTAGCGGAATTAGCAATTAATTCATCATAAACTCTGACATGAGACTCATCTTTGGGAACATGCTTCTTTTCAGAATCTCCTTCTGCAGTGGCTTTTCTCCTCGTTGGCTTCAAAGCTAATTGTATTGTGCTTGAGTTTCCTTTTTGAACTAATTCATCTTTAATAACATTACTTTCATTTACAGCAGAATCTGCATCACTCGGGACGTTGTAAGAATTCACAATCAGGGAATTATTGCCACTTGCTTTGATTGTAGATGAAGTATCCTGCTTGATCACATTCTGTACTGTAACAGGAACTATACTAACAAGATCAGTTTCTGGTTTTGGAAGTAAAACACCATAATTAACAACTTTTTCAAATCCTTCTTTAGAACCATTTACACTGCGATGAGCATTTTTCTGCTCTTCAGAATCATTCTCAGATTTCTTGTTTTCTGCGATAACACGAATATTTGATCGAAATGAAGAACCATCGATTTCGAATTCACCTTCAAATCTTCCTACAGGCCTAGTTTTTCCATTACTAAACCCCGCTAACTGTAGGTCTGTCGACTTAAGTTGAGGAGAACCTATCTCCTTATGTATATGTTCTCAAATTACCGTTACTTCACTACCAGTATCTATTAAAGCATCGATTTCCAAATTACCTAAATTAACAGTTTTATGCATTTCTTTCTGATAAGTCTGAGTTATTGGAGTTGCAGCTTTGGCCTCTTGGATATTTTTAGAAGATGTTTTGGAACAATCTACGGCTTTGTGTCCAAAAAAATTGCATTTAAAACACTTAAATCCTTTACTTTTATTGTTACACGAGTTAGATTTATGACCTAAACTTCGACAATTATAACACCTTGGCTATTTAATCTTACTAGGTATAGCGCGTGTTTTATTTTGTGTGTTATTTCTTGAATGACCCTTATTCTTCGTACCTGGAACGCGAATATTTTCATAAATTTTTAATTTCTCTTTGAATTCAGAAATAGTTTTACACCCATACAAAATAATTTTGTAATTTTGTTGCTACTCTGATCTGGTATACCACTGATTACATAATCAAGAATTGATGAATCATCAATAGAACCGCGACTGGCTATTTCACGCATAGCAATTAAATATTCGGAAAGAGATTCACCAGGTTTTAAGTGCCGTTTCTGTAATAAATTAGGAAGTTGTGCACTGTTTATTTTAGAACCAAATTCAGATAAAGGATTTTCTTTAAATTTGTCCCATGACATTATACCTTTTAAAGACCGTATAAATACTTTAGCAGAACCAGTAAGCAATTTTTTAGCAAACACAATGTTTTGTAATTCCGATAACTTAAGTAATTTAAAAGATTCTTCTAAATCCCCAATGAAGGATTCAACTGGATATTTATCAGTGCCATTAAATTCAGAAACAGTTCCTGAGATATCACGAAAATGTAGGGAAATATTGCTAGGCATTATAATGTTTTCACCCACTGAGTTATTTATGGGAGGTGATTCTGACCGAACAGAATTAACATTATCATTTTTATCAGAATCGTAAACACTTTCGTTTGCAGATAACTCTTCATCGTCATCACTTTCGGATTTTAGAAGCTTAAAATCACAAAGACTATTCAATAAAGTCACAGTTTTTATCAGGATTTGAATCATAATTAAGATGTAACAAATTACACACAGAAACAAAATCATTTGCAGTAAGAGTTTTAAGTAATTTTTGTTTTGGTTCTTCAATATTAAAATCATATGGAAAAACCACAAATGTTACGCAATCTCGCTCTATTTTTTTCGATCACCTAAAGTTCCAAACACAATTTGATGTAAGAGTTTAACTGACTTAGTACGCACAGTCTTTAAAGAATTTGAAATTCTAGGAATAGAATTTAAGGTAGTCATCTTGATTCAAAATACAGTAGAATATTATTCTTAGAAGTAACAATGTAAAAATAATCGAAAAAACTTACTTCTTTTCTTTTGTAATATTCGTCATAATTCTTCCTAGGCTCATCGCCGCCTAAGCGCCCAAATCTGTAGGATCGGTACTTACTGTCTAGAAATATGATGTCTGTAAACTTACTTCTTAGGTGGTTGTCTAGGGGCTAATAAACTAGTCCGATTTATGGAAAACTCGATAATTTAATGAAACATGAATAGTTGCTACAAACTACAAAATGCTTACATGTGTAGAAGGAAATACTAGATGATATTTACAGATGAAGAGAATCGACCGCCTTTTACATGCAAACATCTTTCAGTCGTATCATCGTCTTAATGGCGGAATCGTCTGACTTCTATCATCGGAAAAGTAAAAGATTTATTTTCACAGCTTGTCGCGCCATGCGATTATAATGAACTATGCCATCCCACATTATATTTATATGAAATGTAAGTTGATTTTTCATTTTTATGCAGTATAAGGGATAGTAATTACACTTTACACATTAGTTGTTATTTTTATGATAAAACAAAAGTATGCTTAGTAAAGAAAAATCAACACACTTATTGATTATGAATATTCGCTTATATATATATATATATATATAATGTTGTATGATCTTAAATTCACTTTGTGCGAAATAAAGTTATTCTACTACTTGCGCAATAGGCTGCAAAGTAAGTTAATAATAATTTATTTACTGAAGAAATATTGATTTTCTCTTAATTTAACTACTTACTTTTAATTTAATTTCTTTTTACAATTGAAATTTTGTTATTCATGATTTAATTCAAGTTCCCGTTAAACATTTTTAACAATTTACCTTCAAGTTACTTTAAAATAATTTTCGGAATTAAACTTACCAACTATGGATTCACTCTTTTTAGATAATTCTACTAAAATTAATCTTAGTAATCTTAGGAGATAATATAATCAATATTACTTCAGTAAATAATTTATATATATATATATATCTATATTTATTTATTTTTATATAGAAGTTTGAGAGCTTCGAAGAAAGGCTTTATTATAAATCAATATTTCATTAAGTATTTTGGAGGTACTGTGATATATATTATTATTAATATTTTTACATGCTATTCTAAAGCCACAATTTGCTTTCCGAATTGAAGAAGCTTCTGTGTAGGCAGAACAAAAGGTATTCATTAAGATGAAACGTATACTCAAATAAAGGCCTTTTCTAAAAAAATGAAATTTATTTTATGTTTACTGAAACTTTCTCTTTATACAGTAATCCAATTATGGACATCATGGTTCTGTACAATATCTAACAGATTATTTCAATCCACCAGAGTCGATTTTATTAGAATCTTAATAAAGCAGAATATATGCTATTTTCTACTCGCAGATAAAGTCCATTCAATCTGTTTCATTGTAATATTTCAAAACTTTACTGAATATATTTAATAAAATTCTATGAAGACATGATATCTTCTCTCTGAAAACAGTCTAAAAGTTACTATTATCTTTAAATTTACTGTTGTTGATTACCAAACTTCATTTAAGATTCGTCTCAAAAATCTTTTCTTATCAACGAATAGTTTTGATTTCATAACTGTTTCATGTTTCTTTAATTTAGGCTGGGTTATATATAGAAAGAAGAAATAAAAACTGAATATATATTGTATCATGGATGATTTGCGCATAAAATTAGAAAACTAATCGAAATAAGTAAGAACAGAAATTAGTTACTGAATATTAGACAAAAATTAATGGATGTCTAATTACAACAAGAATGGAAATAATGGCTGCCTGCAAATGATTTATTGCAAGAATAATGATTAACCTTCACAATATTAGCTTTGAGGCTAAAAATATATTTTGAAGGACCACCAAACTGTGCTTTACTTTACAAGAAATATTTAATATCTGTTGGTCCTTTTGCATTAAGAAAGTTTTGCAGGAACATTTTAAATAGTGAAGCTTTTAATTCAAAAAGTACTTGAACTAAGGGCATATTTTTAATATACAATAAGAGTATGTCATGGTTTATTTCCATACTCTCTGAACATTCTGTTAAATTTTAAAATTGTGCAAAAACCCAGCTTTAGTTTGGCGTGCATTTTGAATTAAATTCTATCGATTTTGAAGGCGATTAAACACAGGTCCTTTTTCTCCAGAAGGAGGGAAAATTATCTTAAGCTTTTTCTTAAAAACAGTTGCTCTTTACTTTACAAAATAACTTAAGTGAAGAATCATATGCTAATAATTTTGTATTCCAATATAGGATAACAAATATAGCAGTTATTAAACTGAACGTAAAAAGAACCAATGCGTTCGTAGAGTAACTTAGAATTTTTCCATGTCAGCAACTGAGGAAATCTGCAATGCCTTCGTCGGGATTCGAACACTAGACCTCCAGAATACCTGTCGAGTGTGTTTCAAGTTACATCACGAAGGCGCACGGAAAGGAAGGCGAAAATATTTTATATACTCCCCTTTTTAAAGGACTACTGAAGATTACATGACCCGTTCGCCAAATCCTGGTGGTGATGAATTATCACATATTATTCCTTATCACATATCACATATCACATTCATACACGCATATCGTTCCTTTTAATTCGGGCGACATTTTGTAGAATCTTTTAAAATTTTTCGATGTCAAAAAATTGAAGAAGTCGCAATGTCCTTGCCGAGATTCGAACTCTGCACCTTCCGAATACGCAGCGAATGTGCTTCCAGTTACAACACGAAGGCATGCGGAAAGGAGAAAGAAAATAACCTTGCACGTAACTTGGATTGCTTACAATAAAAAAGAAGAATAAAATGCTATGATAATACACTGTAAGTTTTCTTTGCTCAATCTTGATTAGTCTTCAAATTGAACAGAAAGTATGAGGGGAAAATTAAAACTTAAAAAAACAAATTTAAGATTTAAATTAAGTAAAATCTTTTACGGTTTTAAGCATATGGAATCAGCTTAAAGATTGTCTCAGAAATTATTTATTTATCACTGAAAATATAAAATTTTGTTATGAGGGTTTTCATTACTTTTTCTTCATTTTATAAGTGTTAAACCTAAATGCAGTCACAAACTGTCACGTTTATAAATAAACTATTTAAAAGATAGTAATACTGATATACGGTGAGGCTTTCAAGTCTTGCATCTTTCTTAAGTTTTAACGTTGCGTTCTAATATTACATTAATGATTAGAATACCAGCAGAAAGTTTGGACTTCCGTATAATATATATCTAATAATTTTCTTCTGTTGTTTAGATTCAGAAGAACTTTTATTCTAATCCGGATAATAGATGATCTCACACATAACATGCCCCTCCCTACACCAGAAAAGGCTTTCTTATCAGAAAAAACCCTATATATGGTTTTAAATGAAAAGTATATTACAAGGAAAATAATTATATGGTCTAAGTGTCATACCTTGCGAAAACTAAGTAAATATGTTTCTTTAATTAATAAAGGGTAAGGTCGTTGCTTTATTTGTTTACAATTTGCTAAGAGAAAGAGCTAAGGGAACTTTTTTTAAAATAACAGGCTTTGCATATAACATGTATGATTTAGAAGAACATTTTAAGCATAAAACATAATATTGCAATCGAACGAAAGTGATATTTTCGTGCTACTCAATTAAATTTTTATCTTAATATAAAAACTGTTTATCAAATCAAATTAGAAAGAAACCTGTGAATTTAACGATTCTTTACTTTAAAATGAAAGGAATAAAGTCGAGAGATTTTAGTTTATTAAAGTATTCACTTTTATCTTATAATATAAAAACATTTTTATCCCAATAATACAAAAACTGTTTATTAAATCAAATTAGAAAGAAATCTGTAAATGTAATGATTCCTTAATTTTAAATGAAAGGAGTAAAGGTGAGAGATTTTAGTTTATTAAAATATTCATGATCACGTAATTTTTTATACGGTTTGCAGCAATATATTTTAAAGTAGTTTATAGTAGTTAAAGGTCCTTTCAGTTTTTTATAAATTTTATTACTGATAACCGAAAAATACATAAAAACAAAAAAAAAACAAAACAAAAAAAAAAAAAAAAAAACATATACTTTTAAGTTGGAAAACGAGAAGAAAAGTGTTCTCTCTAAAAAACTAATAATCAGTGACACACGGAAATAATGCATTGCAATGCCTAGTGAATCTTTGCAAAAAATAACTGCGCACAGTTAAAGAACGAAAACACATTTCAATAAAATCAATTATAGCGACTTTCTTTGACGAAGAAAATAAACGTCTGAAAGCTCAGCAATAGACATTTCAACTCTAACCACTCAAATGCGGAAATAAAGTGAGGAAAGTTTGCTTTAGTCCGGAATTCTCCGCCACCAGTTAAAAAAAGTTTAACGAATAGCGGACGATTTTGTTTAATTTTTTTCGGGGCTCAGCTGGAAGATTCTGGTGACCGTGGACTGGAAAACCAGTTCTCTGCTTAGGTCGGTAGGTGCCCTTTCTCCCAAGGCTCCTATTGCCAGTCATCGGCTTAGGGCTGCCTTTACTACACTGGTGATTTGTAGAATTTCTTATTTTTATCTTACGGAAGTGTTTCTGGATGAAGATTACACGCATAATGTTACATGGTATACCGGTTCTAGTGGAATCGGTAATTGTCTGCAAAGGAAAATCTTCAGGAAATCGAAATGAATTACAAATAGGGTTACCTATTTAATGTCTGGGTTTAAAAAGTATACAAAAAAGAAAACTTAATCATATATGTCTGTGAAGCTTTTGACAATCTCCAAGTTCACGTACCGGAAGATAGTAAAAGAAGGTGAAAATTTCAACCTGTTTCTCCCACGTGGAACTGACCTCATGCTGAAGTTTCTACAACTAATTTGTAATGATTTAACTGGTTGGATTTGATGGCTCTAGATTATGCTTGCAGAACGATCTGAAAATATTCGGAGTAAATTGACCAGTAAACTTACCTGTTTTCGTGAAGTCCAGACCGCTGTTCTTCGTTTTTGTTCGTTTTATTTATGCATATAACTTTTAATGTTTTAGTTAACTTACTTCTGTAAGCCCGTGTTGTACATATCTGGTGCACGAAGAGTCTGTACGTTTTTAAAAATATAAAAAATATTAGATTTAAAATTTTTGAATGAATGAAAATTTTTTATTTATCTTACAGTGTCAGTTTAATCGTTAACTGCATGCGTTTACGTTTTTGGATTTATAAAAAGTTTTTCCCACCAAATTTTTATAAACCAAATTTATTATTTTTTAAGAAATTAAAACATTTTAGATATGATAATAAGCTATTATAACACACATACCAGTAACAACTTATGCTTTTATTCTCAAGTTAAATTTCAGTTTAATTGCTTGCTGATTATTTTTAAAACACATGATTTAAAATGTTATTAGAGGTTATTTTATTGACATACAACTTAGTTTCTTCAGGAGAATATAATTTCTTCACATCATCCAGTTTTCAGGATTCGAGTTATCTAGGACTCCAGTTATTAAAACAACTTGCTATTCTTTCGAGGCCATTTAAAAGTAAATTTTTTAAAATTTAATTACGTATTTTTAAAACTTTCATTAATTTAAATGACAGAAAAAAAAAAAAAAAAAAAAAAAAAAAAAAAACAGAATAGGCTACTGTAGGCATTTTTAAGCCCCTGTTAAATTAATTTAAACGAATGAGTATGAAATAAAATTTTGACAAACTAGTAAACATACCAGACGCATTTATGTCAAGTATTCAATAAAGGATATTACATATCAATACCATTTCACGTCATAGATTTGACAAGTATAAGTTTATAATGTGTTTATCCCCTTAATGATGTTACGCTTATTCTCTGTTCTCGCAAGTATCCCCCCCCCTATAATATATAACTTACAGGCTGCTTTGGTATCTGCCAGTTTCTTGGTGTGCGTCGCGTTGTTTTGAGCGTTAGATTTCTTATTCTTCTTATACTAATTCTTTTCTTAAGACTAAAGGTGTTAATTTTCCCCCTTGATTGTGAAGTACAGTAGTTTTTTAACCCTATAATTACTGTATAAATAGAACAGATTTAAATAGAAAATTAAATTCCTTCTTTCTCAAACAAATAAATGAAAAGTTCGCATTTACTAAAGCTCAGTTAAAGTTAATTACATTATGATAAAGATGTACTTATGTTAGCATAAATTAGTGTCACTTTTGCATAATGAAACTCGGAATGCCAAAAACAAATGAGCGCCAAAACGATATATTGGCGAGAGAAGATTCCACCTATGTTTTTTAGATGCAAAGAAGTCTTAAAAAGGATTTATACTTGCATTGTATTCGTGCTTCATTTTTATCAGCATGTTACCTTTTTTTATGGAATATACTCCTGATAATATTGCTTAACAGTTAAGCCTGAAGCGATGTAAAATTTATAAATGAATGCCTTTTAAGTTCTTTTTTATTCAACACTTCGATTTAAATGTTTGTAAAGACTGTTAATTTTGATTTATATTCTATTTGTGTTTTGTATGAGTTTAGCAAACTCTGTAACGTTTTAAATAAAGATTTCATAGTTATTCTAATTCATGATTCTTTAATAAAACTGTGCTAAATAGCACAGTTTTATTAAAGCGCCTTAATTGTGTTAAATGAGTGACTATCAAATTCAGTTAAACATTTTCCAATAATTTGGATGGGTTGTAGTTCGGTTTTATTAAGATAAGTTAAGTTCTACTGTAATTATGGTAATTTTTAAAAAATTATAAGCGATTTTAAAATTAGCTTTATATCAACTATGTGATATATGTTTAGAATTAAGATGTTAACCACAAACTAAATATTCTTCTGGGCTTCTTTGAAGAAATTCACACAGAATAAAAAATCTTTTCATAATGTAAATATTTTCCGCCTCTGTAGGAAACGGATATGGTGCCATGGTCGGAAGAAAAGGAATAGAAATCTATATTTTCTGTTTCTTTCTGCAACAATAGGCTACAAATGGATGCCCAAAATTGATTATTAAAAAATTAAATTTTACACCCTCTGCATACCCGTTTCCTTTCCAATGCATTGAAAAGCTTTACTACTCCAGCCCAGGCAAAACTTCACTCCTTTGAGAATTCCAGAATATTTCAAGAAGAGCATTTTAAATTTATCTCCACTGTCTTATCAGCTACTCTGTGTTTGAGGCAAAAGAAAATCTCTCTGAGCTTTTGAAGGAAAACCCGCGAAACAAATGAAATCTCTCTCCCATACCCTAAAAAAAACTTGCGTAGCAAATGTATAAATAAATAAACACTAACGGGATAAATAAGCTGCCATCAAGTAAAAGAAAGCGTAAGTGGAAAAAAGCAGTGTCGCTTTAAGATGAAGAGAAAAAGAAATTTCTCTTGTTCCGATATCAGGGCAGCTGGAGGAAAAAAGGAAGGAAATAAAAGGATAACAGGAACATTACGTCCAAGACATACGTAGTTTAAGATTTCAAACGTTGAAAGAAAGTCTACCCTTCTCTTCCTTACAGTTTCCCGTTATAAACTACCTCAGTGATATATAAGCATACTTACTTTTATTTGCTTTCATAGCTCAAGGCTTTCTAAAAAGTTTTGGTCCCTTTTTACCTCTTATTTTCAAAAATGAGAGCAACGCCCATAAAAATTTAAGTCTCCTTTTTTTGATAAATGTGGTTAGACTGTTATTTGTCTTCTCATGTAACAGATATTTGTACAATATCGCTAATCGGGTAGATGTTAAAACAGAAACTATTTAACCGTATATTCTCAGGTTATCTATTATAAATACTAAAAACTAAAACTAAACTCGGCTGCACAAACAGCCCTTAGAGAGACATGGCCCGCAGTGCTCTGCTATCTGCTTGGGTATCTTAGCCTGGAAAAGTGGTCAGCTTGTTGCAGGCCCCCGGTTTTTAAACCACAAGTGAACTTAATACTCATTTTATCGACCCACTCCAGGGATGAAAAGCTGAGTCAACCTTGCCCAGCCCAGGGATCGAGCCCCGGACCTGTGGTACTGCTGCGCAACGCGCTAGCAACTGCGCCACCGGGTCTCTATTATAAATACTAATGCATTAAAATTCTCGGATTTTGTTTGTGCGACACAAACGTGGCAGTTGATGTTGATAACGATTTATATATTAAAGTTAACAGAGGAATATGTCGCTTAAGGAAGGTATCTGATTTTATCTAGAAATGCACATTCTCTAAATCTACAATGAAATACTGGTTTAATGAAGAAATTTTATGCGTTTGTTTCAAAATTTACTACCTTATTGGCACAAATATAAACTGCTTCACACATAAGGCAACCACACACTGTTAAATGCGTTTTAAACTTATAGAGTCTCGTATTCTTTGACAGCATAAACTAACGAGTTCTAGAAAGACACTAGAGGAACTATCCCCAGGTCATAGGACACAAACAAAGGCAGAAGAAGGGTGTAAATGATTTTTTAATTAAACACAAAGAGTTGCACATTTCCCACTAGGGTTTACATAAGCCAACACTTCTGGCTTAACTTGTAATGTTGAACTTGAAAAAAATGCAATTAAACTAACCTAACGACTCACAGGATAATTTAATTGCAGAGGAAGGCTCTGACTCATAGAAGCTGGCGGAAACAAGTTTAATGGCTAGAAGCACTCAGTGCCACAGAACCAAATCGCTATTAAGTCCTAGTAACAACGTGGCGTTTAAGCAGGCATAATAGGCTCTAAAATCAGCTTCCAAAACTTTCGCTTAAAGAGTATTTCTCTCTCCCTTAATTTGAACTACACGCTAACTTATTAGCATTCAGGCAGGAAAGCGTGGGTGAAAAGGAGAATTAGAAGAAAGTTACTTTAATTAAAAATTAACCATTAGTCAAAATAAATGAATCTCCACAAACTAAAAAGTTTCTTTGTTGAAAGGGTTTTAAACAAGAAAGCTATCGGGCAGAAGACGCTTTCACTTCAGTAGCTGCATTGGTGAAGAAAATACACCTGAAAAAAACTAGAAAACTTGTTTATTGAAGGTGCTTAAAATTAACAAACTAAAGTCTGTATCTAAACCAATGGTGTTTTAAATTTGAAAGGTGAATTCAAAGTGCTTTATTAAGCCTTTTGTACTGAAGGTGTTTTAAACATAAGAGGAACATTGCGGAAGGCTTTTTAACAATTATCTAGTTCTGAAAGTGTTTAACAAAAAAAAAAAAAAAAAAAAAAAAAAAAAAAAAGAAATACCGAGTTTTTTTCTTCTTGAAGAAAAGCTCAGTCAGTCGTCTTTTAAATCGCAGAATTTTCTAAACAATACATATTTTATTCTAAGCCAAACACGTTTCAATGTGTCGATGGTAACTATTTTTGGAGCGGAAAAAATGCGTTTTTAAAGTTCTTTTAATCTTATGAGCTCGGTGGCACAAACATTTATTTTTTTCTATAATAAATAAATAAAAAAATGAATAAAAATGAAAAAAATCTGAAAGTTTTCAGATTTTATATTGTTACGAAATGTACAGGCGCGGTGAGATAGCTTTCCCGCAAAGCACTTTTAGGTTTGCCATAAAATGGCAAGGGAATGCAAAGTTGCCACATTTGGCGTGAAATCGCGCATTTGGCGACAAAATTGCCAATATACCATGGACGATGGAGAACCTTCTGGAATGAATTCTTACCGGCTTAGCCCAGAATGTTCTCGAACACAAGCCGAAAGCTGTATAAACCCTGCTTGTCCGCAGTCAGTTGGTGCGTGCCTCGTCGAGAGGGCGAGTCAGTGTGTGCTTCTTTGAGAGTGCGATAGAGTGCCTCGTCTGGAGTGCGAGTTAGTTAGTATCGAGTGTGCTTCATCGAAAGAGCGAGTGAGTGTGCCTCATCTAGTCAGTATCGAGTTGGTGTCTCGTCTAGCGAATCAATCCTTGCGGAGTCGATCGAGTTGACAGCCAGGCAGCGAGTGCCAAATGGATCATCGAATTCACCAAAGGAGTCTGTTAGTGCATCATAGAGAGAGCGAGTTGAGCTCCGGGAACGACTGAACCGAAGAGTCGGGAGCTGTACTCCGGAAAGCAGAGTCGGGTGCTTTGCAGGAAGCTGTCTCCACCGTTATTGCCTGACACTGTGAAGGCTGTGGTGCTGATTGTTCCAGCGTGTTTATAGTAGACCTTCGACGACTGTAAAAAGTGTTATTGGAGCTATCTTGATTAATATTGGCTAAATAAAGTGTGTTTCGATACTTCATCAAGTGTCGTCAAGAAAACCGCAACAATATTACGCCCAAACGAGTCTTTTTTTCATTTACAGACACAAACACGTTTCAAGAACATGTGGGCTAACGCCACTCTGGGCTGAAAATATTTAAAAACAGCATATCTTTAGAATTTCCGATAGACAGTCTCGCGCACTGGAGATGATAGTGTTTTATTCCTTACAGAAATGCCACTGCTCGCTTTGAAATCGTTGAGATTTTAATCAAAATTAGTTTTTGATTAAAAAACTCAACTCAAAAGTTTTACAAAATATGATATAGACAATAAAACAAATTCGAAATTCCAAACTCGGGATTTCAGGTGCTAATATTCGAATGGAGGATCGTTGTTCAAAATTTGATGGATTTAAGTACCGTTGTTTTTTTACAGTGCGAGAAACATACATACATTCATGTAGATTCTTCATTATTTAATTTCTTTAAATATAATACAGGGCGATAGTATTTGTTGGCAACAATTTGAAAAGTGATTCAGACTTTTATACTGATTTAATGCAAAATGCCGTTTTCAGACTAATAGCCTTTCTTGACTATTTGGCCAAAGAAGGGCTATTAGTAAACAAATTTTTGGCCAAAGATTTGGCCAAAGACTATTTGGCCAAAGAAGGGCCAAAGAAGGGCTATTAGTCTTTTTATGAAGTCTTTTTTATGAAGTTTTTATTAGTCTTTATATGAAGTCTTTTTGGCCAAGAAGGGCTATTAGTGGAAGACGACATTTGGGCTCGAAGGAAGTCTCAGAGTGTAATATATACGAAGCTGTTTAAAAGCTTAATAATCTTTAATTATATTAATAAATTCTTAAACCAGCTGTTTAAAAATAAATCATCATGTACTTTTGTTTAAGCGGCATTATTGTAAACGACAATATGGTTAGTTTCTGCTATTTGGATGACATTTCTACTTCTCAAGCAAAACTTTAAAACGGCAAACTAGCGCTCTCTATTATTTATATATTAAAAATGACACCTTTTTTTTTTTTTTTTTTTTTTTTTTTTTTTTTTTTACTTCTGTACAGCAATCGTCTTTCTATAAAGTTAATTCGTAAAACTAAGTTAAGTTTTGGAGGGAAGAAAAAAAAAACCGTTTGTGCGAATGCACAATTTTACATAAAATAAAAACAGCTATTTTAAGTTTTCCTTGAAAGATTATTTTTAATCTTAAAGCTTATGTAATTCCCAAATTTTGACAAATATACTCCACGTTTATGTTGCTACATGGTGAAAACATGCAAGGATATTATAACTAGCCTTCACAGATTAGAATATCACGAAATAGAGAATTGACTGAAGTGCCAGTCTAATCATTCATTAATATTTATTGCATAAATTTTAATCACATAAATTTTTCCACATCCTTCAAACTAACTTACTATATTGTACGGTTTTGACAGCTTTCACATAAAATATTTTATATGCTGATGTCAGATGGGCAAACACTACGTAAGAAACTTAATCTTCTGTAAAAGAGTACATTATCTCTCTATTATTTTGCAAACAGAGATTTACAATAACTACGAGATAGGCTAGAAGCAAAGTCACGTAAACAAAGTTAATAGCAACGGTAATCTATGATGCATAAAGCTGCTATTTCAAAGGAACGTACGTCATGCCCTCAGGCACGTTAAACTATCAAAAAAGACATAAGCGGCGAGATGCTGTGATATAAGTCATTTATACTCTTTTTAAGTAGGAACTGGCTTGAAATATTCAAAAATTAGTAAAATGTAACGATGCAAAAGGTTCAGCGAAGGTCAGTTGTTGTTTGGCCTTTAATGGTTTGCCATTTTTCGTTTTATGTATGAAGCCAATAGTACCATAGGAATCCTATAAAAATTATGTTTATGCATTCAATCAATAGATATTAAAAATTAAACATGTAGTTTTTATGTAAGTTGCATTTCAAATAAGACTAAAGGAATAAGTACTCATGGCGCATATACATATATATATATATATACACACACACGTACGAAGTTTCATAGCAGGCAGTTTTGATTAGTTTTATCTATTAAATCTCTTTTGTTCTAAATAATAACCAAAAATTAATAAAACTTTGAACTTCCATTTATCCGAGAACATTTTTTACTTCCTTGTATGAAGAAAAGGAATTATTGTAATCGCGAAAATTCCGGGCATCGTATTTAAACGAAAATATCCATTTTGACTGCTATCGAATGCAATTTAATGATGTTTTTGCTTGACATCTCTACGTAAGGACAGAATAAAGGACTATTTTTCTCCGAACGGATTATAAAGTTGATTTAAAATAGATTCTGAAGAGATGTTTTCGTGACGTCTGTATGTACGTATGTATGTATCACGCATAACTCAAAAACGAGTAGCCTCAGAACATTGAAATTTTGTATATAGGACTTTTATAACATGTAGCAACACCACCCTTTGGGGTTGCAATCATATCAAAAGTATATATATATATACTTTTGATATATATATATATATATATATATATATATACACTTACATTATACCCACTCTGCACCTCGGCTCAGTGAGAACAGTATTTTTTATTCTTATATGTTGGTAAATTGTGGATTTTTTGCTTTACAAATGATTGAATTATGTTGTTCTTATTTTCCGGTTAAGGTTTTTATGCCTTTACTTAACTTTCAAGCAACAGTTGTAGATTTATTAATAATTTAAATGTTGTTTAAGTGCGGCTAAGCCTAACTTAGCAGCGATAGTTTTTTACACTTTAAACTTAAGAGAATAGTTAATTCAGTTTCCGCACTTTCAAGTGCCTTTTTGCCTAGTGGGAGTAAAAGAAAACTTTCAGTTTTGTGCATAAAAAAAAAAAAAAAAATCTGCTTTCTTGCCTGCTGGCCAAATTACATGTTTTTTCCGTAGAAACTCTAATTTTAATTGTAAAAATCGTTTTTTAATTGTTTTAACTGTATTTGGTGTTTTATATTTTCTAATTTTTAATGAAGATACTATTTTGAGTTTTTATGTATTTTTGCCTTGACATGAAATGAGAACTGAATTAACTGAATGAGAAATCTATCTCTAATAAAATTCGACAAAATAAGTTAAATGCAGCAAAAAATGCGTATAATTTAATATTCCCTACGAGGAAGTCATGTGGTGTCTGCATCAGATTTTTTAATCTAACTTCAGGTATTTGCTGGTAAATGCTTGATAAAAATATAATTTCATAAAAGCTATAGGAAATATTCATGCAGAAAAAAAATCAAATGTTTGCAACACTGACCCGAATGTAAGACAGTAAGGTTATAAGGAATTATTGCATTCCTCCTGGTATGCTTTTTCAGTGCAAATGGTTAGCAAATTCGACTGTCACCTGAAACCTCCGTGGCTCAGATCGCGTCGAAGGTGCATTTAATTTTACAAGAAACCTAGTAGTTCCTAAAAGATTTGCTTTAAATGTTATTTCATTTTATATCTACCCCGATGAGCTTAACATTTGGAAAACATTAAGATAATTTAGAATTATCATGTCACTTTACCATACAAAGTAAGCAAAATTTTAGTCCAAAGGGGCAATTTGCCCAGAAAGACTATTAATTTCGTTTTGGCATTTTGCGTCGATTCACGATAAGTGTTGATTCACTTTTCAAATTTTTGTCACCAAATATTATCGCCCTTCATTATATTTAAAGAAATTAAATAATGAAGAATCTGCACGAATGTATGTATGTTTCTCGCAGTGTGATAAAACAACGGTATCTAGAGCCATAAAAATTTGAATAACGCAATCTCCCCATAGAATATGGCCATGTAGAAGCCCTAATTTGAATTTGAAATTTGTTTTATTATAGATTTCATATTTTGTAACATTCAACGAATTTTTTGTTAAATAACTAAAGGATTTCAAAGCGAGCAATGGCAACCCCCACATAAAAAATCTCCAGCACGTGAGACTGTGTATGGGAGATTCTAAAGATCTGGTCTTTTAAAATTATTTTGTGATATTGCTGTTGAATTGAATTTTATGGTTTAAGTATGAAGAACATATTTAATAAATAAGGCAACGCACAAAACATTATAAATATGCTCGTTTGAACATGCTATAAAATCTGAAACTTTCAGATTTGTATTTAGTTTTTATTTTTATCTCAAGTAATTCTCTTTAGATTATTTAACTTTTTTTTTGGTAGAACGTCTTTTTTATGTCACACTCAGCCATTTAAGAATATCGTATATGAACGCCTTTTTAATGCGTAATAAACACAGCATTACATCCGTAGCTTAGCCTTCAGGAATATAAGTGAGAGCATCATGCATATGGGCCAGAATGGGAGTTCTTTAGTTGCGCTTTCGAAACGTGAAAATGTTTAAGGATAAACAATAACTCTTATAGATTTTAAAATGAAAAGTTTAGCTTGATAGACATGATACAGGTTTAAATTCATATATCTAACTTTTAAGAGTAATCTTCTGCGTTAGGATTAGACTAGTAAGCTCTCAATTCTCTAATCAATCAATGTTTGATTTCTCTTTCTTTATCTCGAATATAAACTACCAGCAACGTATCGGTAATGTCGCTGAACACTCGTAGTTCGGTCCGAGATTCGAATCCCGCGAACGGGCTGGAAAATACGTGTGTTTTTCTATGTCTCTTCTTATTGTTTGCTAAGTGATCTAGTAAATGCCACACCATCCTCTTGGATCAGTTTCACGCATAGTCATTAAATAGTTTTTGTCTCATTCTATTTGCCTTTGTTGCTTAATTTTTGATCAGGAGTGTAAACAATATTTTTTTAATGGCGGGCACTAGCCATTTGTAGGCCATAATATAGTGAATATAAAAAAGTATGGCAATATAAAACTCTCTGGAGACATAAACATTGATCATCTGAGTGTATCCACGCCACAAACATTTGTTTTTCTCTTCGCGTTTTCCCGATTAAACTGTATCAATTCATTTTTGTTGCTTCTATTGAGTTGTATGTTTTACAGAATAGTATGATCAAGACATATGTATCGTCATTTCATATTCAGTCTAATTTTGGCTATCTTAAATTTTAAATGAAGAACGCTTTTGCTGTTAAACACAGCTTCTAGAAGTATTAAAATATAATAAAATAATAAATTCGTTAATGATATGCGATGTTTAGCTAAATTCAAATCAGTAACTAAAAGAATTCACAATTAAGATGAAACGTAATGCAGTTCTAAAAATAATATATAATATTAAAATAAAGCATAATATTAAAATTAAACATAACATATTGTAACATTCAGAGTAAAAAGGAAATTATTTAGAAATCGAGCATAAACTGAGCATTTTAAAAATAATATTGGAGGAGTATTATCTTCATAAAATTTAAAAAAATTGAACTTTTGTTTTACCCTTATATTAAAACTGGATTTCTTGCAAGTACTTGACAAAAAATCGTATACAAAAAATTTGCTCTACAACAAAAGTTATGGTGAAATATTTTTCTGAATTTTTGCATTGAAAGAACGAGATGGTTTGTTCCCATTTACATTTCAGCGAATTCCTCGTATTAAATGCTTTTGAATAATATATAAAATGTTTTTGTATGCAATTTTATATAAATATATCGTAACGCATGACATAAAAAGTTAACTTATTAGTATATTGTTGCGTGCGTACATGTTCGTAATAAATTGAATGCACAAGTCCAATGAAAAGTAAATAAAATTTATTCTTATCACAGCAAATAAAACAAAATGCTGAAATTTCTTCAGAGATATTTGTACAGTATCGCAATATCTTACAGTAGTTATATTTTAAACTGCTGAAATGTTTTACAGAATTGAATTCAAAATACAAAGAAAGCTAATCCGATCTCACCTCGAATTCCTTACAGTCAACAACAAGAATTAAGTAAACAACTTTGTAAGCAACTGAATTGAGATGTTTTCCTTCGTCTTTTATAAGCTTTTTATTCATGCACGAGAATATTTTGGTATTTTCTCTATTTTTCTGTATAGCGAAAGAGCACAATTACGAGATATCTATTTATTAAAATGTTAAACGAGCGTGCCCTTGTATTTAAACTTTTCCGACGTAGCTTTCTGTTCGAATAACTCTCGTGCTGCATTGCACTGGAATATAAAATAATTTTAATTACAAATTCTGGTAAAATAGCTAAATAAATACAAACACCGTAACATTTATATATTTATTAATTTTAAGAGAACAATGTGCTAACAAGATTTCATAATAATTCCATTTTCAAATAAGTTTTCACAAAAGCATATATTTCCTGCTTGCATGAGTTATTTCTCTGAACTAGCTGATTAAAATTTCAAGAAATTTTGACGAAATCTTATACATATTGCATCTGCATAATTTTAGAAACGATAATATAAGTTCTGTTATAGCAGAGGTTTAGCCCATAGTTATGAAATGTGATAAGTTTGTCTATCTGATACTGACATAATTGTATATATAACATGTACAATTTCTTTATATAAAAAATTAAATATATTACAATCAGTTTTATTACATATTTCATTTCTAAATGACGGCGAAATTGCCTACGGCGATTCAGCTGCCGGCGTATTGTTTTGTCGGCGAAAGACTGATGGCGGAAAACCTAGACCCGAAATTTGAAACTAATTGGATCGTTAATCATGTGAAAATGATTAAACACTGGAAATATTCCAATCATCTCCATTTACTCAACATTTTATTGCTATAGGTGGTAATACACAGACTTACATCCCTTAGGAGGGTTCCGTAATGGCCAGCTTGCCAGCAATGATGTCTAGCACTGTCATGCAAATCTAATTCCTAGCACTTTTATAAATGAATGGCCGTAATACTGGCTCCACAAAAAACCAACATATCGTTGAGTTACCGGTGTACCGCAAGGAAAGTTAAAGAATTCCGATTACCATATACCATGCTGTCTATGCTATTATTCCTTTATCAGGTCCGATATGAGCACGTGATCAGTCTTCGACATCGTTGTTTCTGAGACAATAAACGAAAATCATCGCTGTTGAAGTTCTCTTCTATTTTCTATTGCCGATTGGATATATACCATGACTGTTTTTGAGAAAGGTGGTTTACAGTCAGTGAAGCATTTGTTTTCTGGTTGTGTCCTGGTTTGGCTTAAGGTCCAGTAATATGCAAGCATCTTCTGATAGTTCGCCCAGAAACAGCTGAACATGTCGAGTGGAGTATGTTGCAACCAAGTTCATTGGTAGTATAACAGGGATCATTATGCGCCATTCGTCTAATCCAGCAATTCATCCGTTTCGAACTTGGCCACAACCACTGTGATACACCACATTCAATGATGCTGATATTTCGAACTTAACGCGAATCGATCTGCTAAAGTGATATACCTAAATCTCTGAGCTTACTCGGATTCCGTGTCTTTCTGTTTGCGGTAGTTGATGATGATAATAGACACATCAAACAAGCTTGCGGCATCATACTGTCAGACTTTTTAATCCGATTTCTGAAGTGTCATACGGCAGAAAAATTTGAATTTATGCCAACTGAGTTTTCTTCGAGATTTTCTTGAAGCATGTAATTTTTTATGGAAAAATTAAGTAGTAATTGGTTTCAAGAATAATGATGGCATAATTAATTTTGAGTACTTTCAACACGAGGTTAAGAGAGTTATTCCATGAGAATTTATATGTCGTGCAACAAATACCTGCTTGCATTTTTCGTTCGCTTTGCGCCGATGTTTGAGATCTTTTCCTAAATTAAGGAATTCTCTTCCTGTGGAAAAAATAATCTGCGAGATTTCCACGAAATGATCTCTTTACTGATATTTCTTATTCTGTCTCTGAAAATAATAGGATTTATGCAGATTATTCAAGATAACGACGTGGTTTCTTAATCTTCTGTATTTACATCTATATTACAAAGCTTTCAAGGACTATTAAAGATGTTCGCGTAGCTGCATTTCCCCTTTGGCAGCTTTAATGAGCCATGGCCGTAATGAGTAATTTAAGTAGCTACCAGCAAATAAAGAGTCACATGTGAAACCTAATTTATTCTCTAATTGGCAGTATGCACTGCAAAGAGTAAGTACAGCTATTATTCTATTTTCTAGAAATTGGTTAACAAAAGTTATTCTCATCATTCATTAACTTTCTGTTATTGCATCAATACAACGCAGTGTATTTTATTTCTTTTAAAAAAATTGTTTATTAAGCACATAGAATTTAACATCTTCTTTCTTCCATTTGATACCGTGTTTTATAACGCCTTCATTCTAACACTGAACATTTCCTAAATGTTGATGATCGGATCGATTAAAAGTTTCATAATTTTCAGTTTTTAGTTCCATCCGAAGTCCCTCAATTTGAATTATTTTATGCTTTTCTTTCTTGGTTTTGCTATTTTAGTGTTTGAACAGTGATGAAGAAAATAGCTTTTAGCTCTTGCCTTTTAAAAAATTGCCGAACATTTTGCTAGTACCACAATAAAAATAGTCGAAATGTACACTGAAAAAGATAATTCATAGAAAAAGAAATAAGAAGTGAAAAATTACATGTACTTAAAACGGAAAGTACGATTTCTGTCTTCTTATCAGAAGAGTGGAGAAATAATAAACCTTAAACTTTTAAGATATCTTTATAAGGTATTTCTCCCGCCCTCTTAGCGAGCCTTCGTGGTATAGTGGTCTGCACGCTCAGCGCATAGTTGAGAGGTCCGCGGTTCGATTCCCGACGAAGGCGTTGCATATTTTTCATCTTGCCTGCTTCCAAAAATACCTAATGTCTCTACATCTTTACATTTTATGTAATTTGCAAACACTTTTTTCCTCCCAAGTTCGTTCTTATGGCTTCGTTATGTACATTCATCAAATTTATAAATGGTTATTATTGATTTTTAATGAACATGTTTTTTTTTTCATTATACTTCTGAAATTTACTTTATAACTTTTTAAAACCTAGTTTTATTGTATAAATCCCAAAATTTTAAGTAACTTATGAAAATGAGGAAAATAATTAACGATGGTGAAAACGATGTGTGAAATCTAAAATAAATTTTCTGATAATTAAAAAAATTTTGATTTCATTGGATAATATAAAAAGCATTTGTACAAGATCTCCCTAGGTAAAGATATATGAAAGAATTTAAAGAAGGCAAACTGACTTTACACTAATGGGGAAAAGCACAAAATGTATTCATATAGGCAATATATTGCCTCAATTAGAACACAAAAGTTAAATATCGTGTTTCACTCCTTTTTAATTCCACTGTTTGGGAAATGACGTTTAAATGCTATCTTTAATGAAATATTAAATGATCTGTAATAGCTCTTTATAAAACAGATTAGTAGTTAAAAATATGAATTTCATATTTGAAACTTTCTGTGTTAATTGTTATCTTGACGATTATCTCGTAAACAATGCATATTAAGCAAGGAGAGCTGTGAGAAACGATTATCAAATATGAGTTTTCACTTTTTGAAATGGAATGTTTTACCAAAGATGGCAAGACAAAGACTCGAAGAACAAGGTTTGGCGACATAATCCATTTATTTTTATTTTGGTTTGAAGCAACTTGATGTATTTCCGAGCAGCTGTTCCCTAATGAGGCGCGGACAAACCTAATTGCAGTTTGAAGGTTCTGCATTTCAATGAAAGAGACGAGACTTGGCATACGGTGTACAAATTAAGAAAGTAATTACTTTACATCTGCTTAAAATTACTCATAAACTTAAAAGTAAAGTTTGATTATTATGGCAGTTACTTATTAAAAATGAAAGTTAATTTAAATTTTACGTTTCTAAAAGAACTGGTACTGTTTTCCGATAGTTTGTGGCGTTCATTAGCAAATTTAAAACAAATAATTATTTGTGATTAATTTGAAATATAATGAATACTAATTATTGTATTTATCTATAATTATCTATTTATCTATCTCTCTATCTATGCATGTGTTTCAAAGAAAGTCATTTCACTTAAGCCCAATAAGTTATTAAATTTTCTATTTAATACACTAAATACACTCCTTTGCAAAAAAAAAAATCGAAGCACCAAGAAGAACGTTTGCGATTGTGACGAAATTTGGTATCTTGATCGAACATGCAAATGATCAAAGTTTCAAGCCAAATGAACATGAATTGCGATCATAGCGCGCATTTTTAGTATTTCTAGTACGCAATTCGCAAAGTATAAAACCAGTAACAGAGACCGAAAATTTATCATTTTTTGGTAATGCCATTGTAATTCCGTAAGAAGCAACTAATACAATTACGACGATATCGAAGACCTTACAGGCAACTAAACGACTTCGAACGTGGTCGTATTGTAGGGTTGCCTGAAGTTGGATGGTCATACCGAGCAGTAGGCCACCACCTGCAACGTACAGGTACTGCTGTGCAAAGATGTTTGCTACAAGGAAATTGCCGACGAAATGAAGGCTTTAGAAGGCCAAGGAGCACAAATGCGAGGCAAGATAGGATGATTGTTCGTCAGGCCCGAACCGACCCAATGGTATCATTATCGACTATTCAACGTACTTTACAGCCACGTCTATACCTCTCGAGGTACCGTCCACCATCTCACGTCGCTTGACTGAGGCGGGATTACGCTCACAGAGGTCTTTAAGACGTTTGCCTTTGACCCCACAACATCGGCGGAGTCGTTTGGAGTGGTGTTGCAGCCGATCATCATGGCTGCCATCAGACTGGTGTCGTATACTGTTCAGCGATGAATCCCGCTTCCCTCTTGAAGCAGATGACCACAGTGTTCGTGTCTGGAGAGGACGGGGCCAGCGGTCCCAATCAGCCTTTGTTTTACAAAGACATACAGCCATAACCGCTGGTGTGATGGTGTGGGGCGCTATTTCTCATGACAGTAAGTCACCTTTAGTCATCCTCCATACATCTTTAATAGCTCAACGATGTGTTGATACCATCCTGCTGCCGGTTGTATTACCCTTTATGGCACGTCAGCCTAGGGCCATTTTCTAACAAGATAATGCCAAGCTACATACCTCTTGCATATCTCTAGAATGTCTCCGTGTGGTTGATACTCTTCCTTGGCCAGCAAGGCCACCAGACTTTTAACCAATCGAACATGTCTGGGACATGGTAGGCCGCCAGATTCCGGCAACACAAAATATCGCAGATCTGGAGCGACAACTGATGAACGCCTGGCAGAATGTGTCGCAGGATGACATCAGGAACCTCTACCGCTCCTTGCCTCGACGAATTCAAGCATGCATTTCCGTCAGGGCCGGTTCGACCAACTACTAATTTGAACACTAAATGGTTGACTGTCAGCCGTGAACAGGTACTATTGTCAGGACTTGTATGTCTTTTTATTTGCTTTGGAAATATGATGTGCCCTGAATAGGAACAGAGAGCTTACTGAAGCTATGTTCAAATATGTGTGGAATAGACAACACCAGCAGGAAGGGTTGACTTTACCCTTTATTATCTATAAGATCACAGGTGCTCCCGCACTTCGGGATACAGAGACCAACTACTTGTGGTCTGAACGCCAAAATATAAAACTACTAACTAAAATTCTAAATAAGAGGTAACTTTGAATTAGTTTACAAATGCCTAACACTAAGACTGGCCTTTTGAAATATTACGTATGTAGTACGCAAACTGCAAAAACTACAATACCTTTTAAATATCAAGAGGACTAAACTTCTGGCCTTAAACTGATTGAAAACTCGCGTGTAATGCAGTGGCAAGGCGGCTCACTTCCTCCCTTTCTCTCTTTCTTTGCAAAAAGCCACAACTTAAATACTAGGGCGTTAGCAAGTACAATTTGCATAAACAAGTTAACACATTTAATTCTGGCCATAAGTGGAAAGTAAGAAGTGATATTACAATTTTAAAATAAAATAAACGTTAGTAAAACTTAAGATCCTTACACTATGACCTTGATTTTTTAATCATTTTATTATCTGTGTTATACACATGTTCAGTTTCATGGAAAACAACCACTTTCTTCATGGTACTTCGATTTTTTTTGCAAAAGAGCGTATACGGATTTTATCAACATTGTCATGATCTAATCACTACATATGCTCATATGCAATAATTAACATACCGTCTTTTTATCATGTATATTAAGCAACAAAATGTGATGTTCTTTTTTAAGCTTTCATAATTAAAACAGGGAAAAGAAAATATACTCATTTCAAAGAAGTTATCTAAAATTAACGCAATAATTAGTAAATCAGCATCTCGTGTATAAAAGAAAAGTTGTCAAATTAATTTGAAACTGATAATTGGGCTAAATCTGTAATATTTAAAATCTGCACGTCTGTTTGTTAGCGGCATTATCTCCTCCGGAACGGCCGGGAAATCAATTTCGAGAGAGGTACCCCCCCTCCCCGGGATTCCAAAAACTTGTGGAAAGCCATGTCGACCATTCTCATCTTCGTATGACGTTAATCAGCCGAGATATTAATTAAAAACTCTGAAAACCCCAATTTTTGTCCTCATTTTCGGAGTAGCAACAGTATTGTACACTGGAGATAAAAATCTGTTTTACACTCATGTCCATAAATTAAGGATAATTCGGAGTCACGCGGAAATCGAACTCTAAAATAAATATATCACCTGTAAAATCACTACACACATCTTCAAGAATCACATTCAAATTTCAGGAAATAACCAAATGACACCGATGGTACGTCACAATGATGAGAGTGTAAGAGAGTGATATATAAGGAATACAGGCAAAGAAGTAAAATTGTTCGCAAGCGCTTTATAAGCATTTCAGTGCAATAACCGAATAGTTATGAAACAAAGGACGCATTTGGATGATTTTTTACGTACCCAACTGGAAGTATCAGAAGAACTTGGAATTGCACAGAGTGTGATCTCCAGGCTTTGGCAACGATTCCAACATGATGGTAATGTGAGTAGACGTTACAGCACAGGTCGCCCCATAGATACAACGCCGAATGAGGGCCGGTATTTGGCAGTTACTGCCAAAAGAAACAGGCGGAGCACAGCCTCAGACCTATCTCGTCAGCTCTCTTCAGCCACTGGTACCACAATTTCAAGGCAGACCGTGTGCAGACGCTTAGGGCAGACTGGTCTATATGCTCGTAGACCTGTAAGATACGTTCTACTTACTGCAACTCACTGTCACTTGCGGTTAGCCTGGAGAAGAGAGCATGCATTGTGGACACCGCAACAGTGGGCTTGTGTGATGTTTTCCGACGAGTCCAGGTTTAGCTTGCAGTCTGATTCTCGCCAGACTTTCATATGGAGAGCCCCAGGTACCCGTTACCACCAAGAAAACATCATTGAACGACACCGTTACGGTGGTGCAGGAGTGCTCGTTTGGGGTGGAATTATTCTGGGTTCCAGAACTGACCTGCATGTTCCATGCCAAGCCAAATCTATCGGGACGTCATTCTGGAATAACATGTACGTTTGTTTCGGGGCGCCATGGGCGCACAATTTGTGTTTATGGATGACAACGCCCGTCCTCACTGAGCAAACATCGTAAGCGAATGCCTTCAATTGGAGTATATCACCCGTATGAACTGGCCAGCATTCTCACCGGACTTGAATCCAGTGGAGCACGTGTGGGACATGCTTGGCTGACGAGTTGCAGCACGTCAATCTCCTCCTACATGTCTACCGGAACTTCGGAGAGCATTGCTTTTTGAGTGGTGTAATATCCCCCAAGATCAGATCGATAATTTGATACTCAGCATGCCTAGGCGTTGTACGGACTGTATTGCATCGTCTGGCAGACATACAATGTATTAACAATCATACCAACCATGTAATATTGGTTTTTTGTAAATAGGTTTTTTTTTATAATTTGCTCCAGGGAGAAAAAAATCGCTAATTTTTTTAATAATATCAAACATATAGCATCTTTTTTTGCTCTTTAGTTTTGTTTAATAAATGAACTTTACAAATAAGTCAAATTTGTTTTGCTTCTAACTCTTCCTTTGCCTAATTTTGCATTATCCTTAATTTATGGACATGAGTGTATTTCGAAAGCTGTTGCCACTGCTCATTTTCAAATCGTAGAGTTTATTAATAAAGAATTTGTAGGTTTTACAAAATATGAAGTAAAATTTGCATTGCCAAACATTAAATATATTATTACGGATTCCAAAACTTCGTGGAAAGCCATTTGGACCATTCTCATCTTTGTGCAACTTTATAATTAGCCGAGATATTAGTTAAAAACTCAGAGAACGCTAATTTTTGCACTCATTTTTCTGAGTGGCAATTGTCTCGCACACTGGAGATAAAATTCTGCTTTATTTCGGAAGTGTTGCCACTGCTCCTTTCAAATCGTAGAGTTTGTTAGTAAAACATTTGAGTTTTTCAAAATATGAATCAAAAATAGCATTGCTTAACATTAAATATATTTTTATTATATAATGTCACATTCTGATGTTGAAGAAAGCACGCGCTTGCATGTGACGCCATTGCAATGTCGATATGTTATTGCCACGTTAATTCTTTTGTTCATATTGAGAAAAAGATGTCATATTACATTTAATTTAAATCATGACATCGTACGTATACGTATTAATCTGAAGTGTTTAGAGATTTTGTTTCCTGGTTTGGCAACAAAAAGTTACTTACGAATTGGATGTTGCTTGGAAAGAATGAACTCGTTTAATTTATATTGAAATGTTTTTATCTATTTTGGTTTTTATCTATAGGGGTTAGGCCTGAGGACGTGCCTAAGACTGCTTTTATAACCAAGTCTGGCACTTATGCATTTCTGCGTATGCCGTTTGGCCTTTCAGGGGCACCGGCAACATTTCAGCGATGTATGGACATTGTGTTAAGGCCTATTCTTGGAAAGTCCACATTTATCTATTTAGACGATATCATTATTACTAGAGATAATCTCGACCAACATGTACAGGATTTAAGACAGGTGTTTTTTTTATTAAATGAGGCCGGTCTAAAAGTTAATGTCGAAAAGTGCAAATTTGCAGCCCCTGAATTAAAATATTTAGGTTACAAAATATCTCAGAAAGGAATCGAGACAGACGAATCAAAAATAATCGCTGTAAAAAAGTATCCGACTCCAAACACGGCGAAGAAGCTCTCTTCTCTTCTAGGACTTTCTTCATATTATAGGTCCTTTATAAAAGATTTTGCGGCTATCGCTGAACCATTGTTAAAATTAAAAAGGAAAAAAGCAAGATTCTCGTGGACGGCCGAAGCCAATAGTGCTTTCGAAAAATTAAAGCAAGCATTAACGCAAGCATTAACGCAAGACCCTGTTTTCATATTTCCTGAAAATGATGAGAATTTAGAAATTTCAGCCGATGCTTCGGACAAAATCAGCAGTACTTTCACAAAATCAGCAGCCCGTGGCATTTTTTAGCCGAACTTTAAATCAAAGACAAAGAAACTATTCCGCGACCGAGAGAGAGGCACTTGCAGTTCTGTTAGCAGTGCAAAAGTTCCGAGTCTATTTTGGAAAGGCGCCAATAACTGTGTACTCTGATCATGCGGCGGTAACTAGCTTGTACTCAGGGAAAAACTTATCCCCAAGGTTAATAAGATGGGCACTCAAGCTACAAGAATATAATCTGGTAATCAAGCATACCCCCGGAAAGGAAAATATCGTAGCAGATGCCCTATCCAGAATTAAAATAGATGAAGAAGGTAATACTGTAAAGGTGGCAATGCTCACAGCATGTACAATAAATTCCCGAGAAACTGTAATAACCGAACTGGGTAAGGATCCTGAGTTTGGAAGCATTTATGAGTATTTGAAGGATCCTGAAAATTTTAGCCACGAAGATATTGTGGCGATAAGAAATAGGGCGGCCCATTACGAACTAATAGATGGTCTATTATTTTATACAAAAACTACAAATTCCAACAACGAATTTCGACCTGTTATCCCAGCTAGTCTTAGATTAAATATCCTGCAGGAGTTGCATGACAGCCCTTTAGCTTCTCATGCTGGTATTCGAAAAACTGTACAACGCGTACGCGAGGCAGTCTATTTTCCTGAACTGCAAAAGTTAACAAGGGCGTATGTCCAGTCCTGCCCAACATGTCAAGCAGTTAATTATATTAATTTCCGCCCGGCCGGGTTTCTAAATAGTATTAAATCCGAATTTCCAAATGAAATAATTGGCATCGATTTATTGGGCCCTTTCCCAAAAAGTCAGTTAAATAAAAGTCGCTATCTCCTTGTTATGGTTGATCATTTTAGTAAGTGGACCGAAATTGTTCCCTTAAAACGAGCCTCCGCGAAATTAGTTACTGATTCTATTTTAAATAAATATATTTTAAAATACGGGGCCCCCCTAAAAGTTATATCGGATAATGGTCCTCAATTTGTAAGTAATGTATTTGAAGACATGTGCCAAAAACTGGGCATACGTCATTTAAAAATGGTCCCGTATCGGCCGCAATCAAATATAGCGAAACGGGTCAATAGAAATATAGTGAAAATTATCCGTAGTTATGTTAAAAATTTTCATAAAAGCTGGGATAACTATGTCAATGAATTTGCTTTCGCCCTTAGGACCGCAAAACATGATACAACGGGCAAAACTCCTGCTGAGTTATTTTTAGGCAGAAAGATTATAACGCCGTTAGATAAATTATTTTATGTGCAACAAAGAGCCCCAGAATTTAAAATGGGTGATATAGAAAAATTAATTAAAGAAGCTAAAAAGAATACTGAAGTAGCACAGAGAAAACAGAAGCTTTATTATGATTTGAAACGACGGGGAGTAACTTATAAAGTAGGGGATGAAGTGTTAAAAATTAAGCATTCACTTTCTTCAGCACCAGAAGATAAAACTGCCAAATTTTTTCCACGATTTGAAGGACATATGTCATAGAAAAAATAACTCACGCTGTAGTGGTGTTAAAAGCCAGGAATGGCGAAACATGCTCCGCAAACATTGATCAAATAAAACCCTACTATGATCGTAATAAAATGCAAATTTTCAAAGATCTTTTGCAGGATCCGGCACGGCAGACACGGCAGGCACAATCTCCAGAGGTGGTACAACGTCAATCACAAGGACAAGCCATTAGGAGGCAGGAGCAATTGAAAAGAAAGTTTCCCCGTTGGAAAATTGAAGGTAACAAGAAAAAGAAGCCGTTCCACCGTCCAGAAAAGAGAGCTCACGAACACCCCCAGAATGAAGAAGGGAGAAGTATTATGAATGTAAAGAAAGCCAGGAGAAATAACGGCAACTATAACCCGGCTCCCAAACGGAAGATCAACTCATCGGACAGGACTCTCCGCAGCAAATGTCGCCGAACTGCGGAAGGGTCACCAGCGGCGGAGGAAAAGTTACAAGGAAAATTTGAACGGCCAGCAACGAGGTCCAAGCAGGAACGCGAAAGAAATGTCCCGGTTCAGCCAAGACCAGCTGCCATCAAACGGCCAAGACCACAGGCAGAGCCGAAAAAGAAGGTATTCAAGGGTGACGGAACTGGAGGAAAAAGAAAGCTTCTAGAGGAAGGCACTGAAGGGCGAGCCCGCACAAGAAGGAGGATAAATCAAACCAGAATCTGCGCTACCTTCCAGGACTGGGCTCAGAAAAGAATGTCCGAATATCACAAAGATAATAAAATTTTATGTTACTTTGCAAACTTGAGTTAATCTTTCATTCTTACTGCAAGTGGCAGATTTCAAGAAGTTTTACCTCATGCGAGGTCTACCTTTATCGCCAAAAGGGCGAGAAATGAGTTTTTACCGATTTTGGTATTATGTTTTTCAATTACTCGCGCGTAAAACTAAAGTTGATGTATAATAGCGTTGTGTAAAGACTTAAATATTGTAAAAAGTTATTGTATAAATTTTATTTAAAACATTCTGGCAAGAAAGAAGTTTTGGTCTGAAAGACTTTTTGAAATGTAGTATTTCAATGTAGAAGAATTGGCACTTGCTTTGAAAAGAATAGAAGTTAACAATGTACTACTAATGTATGTTTTAAAATGCGTAAAATTAACGGCATGTTAATATGTTCTTATATACAATGTGAACTGTTATTTTAAATGTTAAGAAATACTGTGATATGGTAAAAGTGAAAGTAATGCCAAAAATTTTAAAACTTATTCGTGTGACTGAAAAAAGACCAAATTATGGTGAATATGTGTTAAAGGTTGAATGAATGTAGTTAGGCTCTTTGACGCTACACTTCAGAATTAGCCACTTTCAGAATAGTACCTCAGGGTTTAGACTTGAAGATAGGGTGCGTTACGAGGTCTTGTCATGTTGAATTTTAACACGTTAGTGTTTTGATTGTAGGAGGCAGTGTTGAACACGTATACATAAACACATTCGTGTTTGGTGTTCTTTTACAACACATGTCAGAGAGTACGGGGAGAGATAATTAAAATAGTCATGAATGAAATAAGAATGTTAAGAGAAATATAAATATGCATGTTACTTGCCATTTCATTGTGTAACATTTCATTAAACTAGTTTTCCTTCCAGATCTCTGGAAGGAAACAGATTTGAATAAAAGCTTCTGTTTAGATGCAGTACAGATGAAAAATTGGGTGTCCATGGAGCTGCTATTGTAAAAACAATTTTTTTTTTTTTAATTTCTAGTTTCTAGTGAGAAATGTTTGTAAAAGATTGGCCTCGCGTTAGATTTTAGAGCTAAACGTTTTCAACAAGGTCGTTTTAGACCTCAGTTTCAAACTAATTAACTCTGGCGGAAAGTATGTAAGGATCTTAAGTTTTACTAACGTTTATTTTATTTTAAATCTTTACTATCACTTCTTATTTTCTACTTCCGGCCAGAATTAAAAGCGTTAACGGTTGATCTTTACAATATGGTAACTGGTAGTTTGGCGACATTTTGGAGGCGATAAAGGTTACTACCTGGGACTTTGGTAATAATGTGAGCAGTACTCAGTTCCGATTACGCATTATTTTGTGTGGGGGAAATGAGAGATCATGGGATATGTCATGTGATATGAATGGACGAATTACGGTTCTTTAATCGGAAAAGGGGGGAATTTGGACAAGTATCTGTGGATGTATATTATTTTGTATTAAGCTTCATTGTGTGTTTTGTGAAGTAGGGTTGAATAATTTTCGGATTGTATGGCGCTGTCTAAAGTGAATTGTAGATGTGATAAAGAGAATTTTTTTTTTTATCAAATTCTATCAAATTCGGAAAAAAAATCGTTCAGTAATTTTATTGAATCCATAATAAAAGTGTATCCACCATGTAAGGAAGATTCGGAAGAAGATTAGGTTTGTTAGACTTTGTTAAGAATTTGAGTAGTATTCAGTTCTGATTACGCATTATTTTGTGTGAGGGAAATGAGAGATCATGGGATATGTCATGTGATATTAAAGGATGAATTACTGTTCTTTAATCGGGAAAAAATCTGGCACTTTTGTATTTGGCTTTATTCTGTGTTGTGTGAAATAGTGTTTGTGAATTTTTGGATCCCATGGCCATAACTAAAGTGAATTCGAAATGGGTATTTAGTGGTATTGAAAAGGATAGTAATAAATGTTTTTTAAGGTTGTGCGAGAGAGAAATAAAGATATTTTATTATGTTATTTATTTTACCTGGTATCTTGCTTTGAAAGATAAGTATGATTTTAAATATTCTGAAACAGAAGGAAGAAAAGTGTATCCGCCACGTAATCAAGATTCTGAAGAAGATTAGGTAAGTTAGTATTTTTAATTATTTGAGGATATTATTTTTATGCATTGTTGTAAATGTAAGGTGGAAAGGAATTTAGTATTATTGGGAAAATTGTTATTAGCAATGATTTAGTTTAAAGTAATTAGGATTGTAAGGTAATTTTTATTAATTTAATGTATGTGCTCATTTATATTTTAAGTAGTGTTTTTGAATTTAATTATATTTTAATGAAATGATAGTTATTTTGTGAATTTTATGTTTGTAGGAATTTGGTATACGTTTAAGTTGAAATAAACGTGCATGGAAATAATTAAATATTTGATATTAAGTATTTGTAATGCTTGAGGTATGAATTCGTTGGTGACGTGTATAATGTAATAGATGATTTAGAGGTAAAAGTTTTTGGATATTCTATTTATTTTATATGTGGAAATGTTGATATTTGTAAAGGGTAAATACTTTTTCGCGATCAGGTAATTTCATATATGTTCTTTTTACCGGGTTTAAAGATTGAGAAAATTGTCATGTATTTTCGTGAAATTTTTGTAATTTATGAGAAAAAAGCAGTGTACATGGATATAGTGAAGAGTGTGCGCAATGCCATTTTTGTGCAATTCTGGGATGTTTTTTTAAGTAAAAATAAGTCGGCGTGTACATGGTTTATGTGTATGTGTTATTTTGAAAAATGCGTAAGGAGGATGGTATTGTGCAGTTTTTCCTAATTTTGCAGTGAATATTTGTCATGATTAAGCAGTTTTGTTTGATAAAATTTCTAGCATAAGTGTAATTCGGCTAGTAGATTGTTGGAAGAAGTGTTCAGGAGATAAAAAGAAAAGAAACATGTCTTTACTTCGTGAAGACAAAATGGCGGCGGGGAAAAAAAACAGAGGGTCGCTGTAAGAGAGTTGGTCGCCAAATTTTCGCCAAAAAATTGCCAAGTTACCATAATGTAAAGATCAACCGCGTTAACTTATTTATGCAAAATTTGTCTGGCGAACGCCAAGTACTTAAGTTGTGGCTTTTTGCCAAGCGAGAGAGAGGAAGGAGTTAGTCGAAGCAGGCCGCTTGCCTTAAAAGTTTTACTCGGTTGCTGTTTGCCTTCCAGGCCAGAGGTTTAATCCTCGTGATAATTTTAAACGTATTGTAGTGTTAACAGTTCTCTGTACTACATACGGCTTCCTGTTAATATACGGCCAATCTTCCTTGTTTATTATTCCAAATTTAAGTTAGAGTTTAGTTATATTTTTATATTCTTACGTTCAGACCACAAGTAGTTGGTCTCTGTATTCCGAAGTACGGAAATTATTGTAAAGAGTGAAAAATAAAGTGTTTTGTATACCCTTCTTGTGTATCTTGTCTACTTCCCACAGTTATTGAACATAGCTTTAGTAAGCTCCCTGTTCCGAGTCAGGTCCTTGCATGTTTCCAAAGAAAGTAAGACGGAAAGTTGAACCTGATAAACTTGACATCAATATTTTAAGAAATGACTAACTTTGAAATGAGACGAAATTGAATTTTCAACTAGGTTTCTGAATTTAATAACTTTTGATTCTTTTCTATTTCACACTTGGTGTTAAAAAGTCTTCATTTTTTGCAAAAGGCTCTGAACAGAAATAAAGATTAAAATTCAAACTGGGTTTGAATACGTATTTCATGATTAATTTTTAGAATCTTGTATCTGCTGCTTTGGATAAAAATATTGCATATCAGGTAAATGGAGGTTCATTAAAGTAATACATAAAAGCTTTAGTACTTTTTAATTGAAAATTAAAATTAATTTCGGTTTTGAATGTAAGCGGTTTTGCTATTCTAATTCGCTAATTAGAAATGTCGATGGCTATAATTTCTATTTTGATGGCATACAGAAAAGTTTTTAAAAAATAAATCCAGTCTACGTTTACAAATTTCTTTCTCTCTGTGTGATATTCTTGAGTGTTTTTTTCTAAAGTTCGCACTACTAAATCCAAATGAGACGTTTATATTTCATTACAACAAATCAACTTGAAGGGGAACTTAACAGAGAAATAAACACTCTCCTGCTAAATAATTAATAATTTCCCATATAATTTGCTTTCTTTTTCTACATAGTTTTAATAAATTATTTAGTAGAACCAGCAATGTAGGAAACTGAGGTATGTAAATATTTCTCTGGTTCATTAAGACTCTCCTGTTATATTTTTTCGACTAGGCGGGGCATTTCGAGGAGACATTTGTTTTATGATGCAGTTTTCCTTTGTACAAACATAGCTTTTGCGCAAAAAGTAACAACATTTGGGAAAGCTCACTCGCAGTTCTGTCATCAATGTCTCAGAATTTTCACTTACTTTTTTTTACAGCATTTTCTGAAGACAGAATTTTTCACAGGACGCTTTCATATTTACAGTGTAAACTATGAGAATAGAAGGGAATTCGCTTATATCAAAAGGCGAAATTAACTTTCAAAACTTGTTCTGAACCAGTTGATAAAAAATCTGCAGATTTACATGACAAAATTATCCCTTTATCAAACATTGACAATTACGGTAACAGTATATTCGCTCATAGCATTTAAAAATTTGTTTTATTTTAGCGTACTATATTTTATTGTTCTTATGTAACTAAATATAGTAATAGATTAATAATGAATTTCTAATTAAAACTTGATAAAAGCTTTTCCTACAATAACACTCTTTCTTCTTCTTAAGCCAATCAGTGGCCGAGTGGTAAAGTTGCTGAACACTGGTCGTTCGGTCCGAGGTTCGAATTCCGCGAACCGGCTGGATCAACTAGAAACGTAAGACATATATCGTAACATATTGCAAATACGCTTTTTTCTTTTTTTAGGATTTTCACAACGTTAGAATAATACAAGATTAGAGAGAATTTCATTGTAACTTAATCATTCTAAATTTTACTTCTCTACACATTTATTTATGCAAATTACGATTAAAAAACTTAGAACATTTAAGTTAATTTTTTATTTCTAATTAAAATGATTGTTTATTACTATGTAATGATGTTTAGGATAACTCATAACCTAAAATTATGTCCTTTCCCCCCAAAACATATTCCTTCATGTGCTTGGAAGCTCGGATTTCATCGAAAGTCGTTGAGCTGGAAAGCAACGGAGTTAAAAAATTTAAAGAAGACTTCGTGATCTTTTCAAAGCAAACAAAACTATTTTTCTCCATTAAGCCTTGTTTATATGCAGAATTTTATATATGCGTACATCATGCAAAAGTATACTAATAATACTGACTGAAGCTTTGCTAATAATATTAAACTAATAAATGTTTAACATTATTAGCAAAACTTCAGTCAGCTATTAGTGGTGCTGTTGAGGAAAATCAAAAATTATACACGGATTATTCGTAGAATTAAGCGACTTAGGCGCCTTAAATCTCGAATCTCTCATGGGGCAAATGGTAACAAACGGTCATTTTATATTCTTCCTAAATGTGTAATGTTTCGAACCATTAAACGAATAAGTTGGTCTGAACAAAAGTTAAGACATACTACGTTTATGCATATGAAAGCTGGAAAGACAATGTTGCATGTAACAGTTTGTAATTAGAACATTTCATTACATTTGTTTACAAATGATAAATAACTTCCTTTCGGTGTTTAATGCGTATTTCTACAGACTTCGAGCCGACTAATTGAGCCCTTTTGTCTGAAATTAACAGTTTCGACGTCATATGTAAATGTTATTGAAAATCCTTGGTTACTGCATTACCCGATAAAGAATATAATAAACAAAACTTTCTTTCTAATTCGCCTCAAGGGAATAATTTGCGTCTTCCAAGACAAGTGATATGTAATTGCAAAACAAAAATACCAGCCCCAAACTACAAAGGCATCAGTTGATAAATTGACCCCTACACTTTGAAAAATTTCATTTTGAAGTACGAAAAGAGTTTTTTTTTTTTTTTTTTTAATTTTGGCGATGAAACCTCACTTCTGGTTACCTCGATAGTTTTAACTTTGTTTTAGCTTCCTGATTTTATTTAAATGAAAATAGATTAATGTGTACATGGACATATTTAAAGTATTGCGCAATGCCTAGTTTGTGAAATTATAGGATGTTTTTTTAAGAAAAACAGATCGATGTGTACATGGACAAGATTTTGTGCAATTCTTTGACTTCTTATTTTGGTTTTGTGTAGCGGACATCTTGAAGTTGTGCCTCCCTGGCGCCGATCTTGGCGTCATAAAGGAATCTCCAATAAACAAGGGGCACCCAATTGTAAACTTTTACCTTGACGTTTTGTATTATGTCAGAAAAGGCTTAATTAGCAAACCGAATTCTGGTTTTAGAACTGTCTTATTGCAAACTGAATTTTGCTCAGTTTCATTACCGTTAAGCTTCTAATCACAAATAAAAGCTTAACTTATATTAATAATTTCCATAAATTAAAATTTATGATTTATTTTCTGTCTCTTAAACGGAAATCTTATAACTCAGTTTTGGCAGCATTTAAAAATTCCAGGAATATATAACAAGGAAATAAAAAAATGTATCCGATAACTTCTCTCTACGAGAAAAGCAACCAGAAAAGGTCTATATACAGCAGCGTTAAAAGGTCAGATTATTTAGATTATGACAAAGAACATGAAGTCTATCTGTCTAAGACAAGGGGTGCTTTCGTAGAGGAATTTTTAAGGGAACCTGGTTCGTAACCAATACATGTGGTTTATCTGAAAGCCTAATGGATAATGTATGTATCGTCTGAGAAATATCAAACAAAATCCTTCTATCCACTTTAACCAACATTTCAATTTGAAGTATAACTGAAAGGTTTCATATAATTTTCTGCCATTCTTTAACGGTAATTGAAGAACACATCTAGAATCGACAGTTAAAGGAATAAAGATATTCTTCTATAACCAAAGGTTATATTAGAGCTGAATTTTTTCTGTTAAAATTTTTGTTGTTTTACTAACAGTCAAATATAATTTACTAGCAGCTAAATATCATTTGGTTGTAATACGGTGTACCCACTAATTGAGATAAAGTTTTGTAAAATCTACCTGAAAGAACAATAACCCGACCGGCAGATCTAGCGGGATAACCCTATTTTATGGCAATGCTCTGATGCTCCAAACATTAGATGTAATTTGTGCTTGGAGCAACAAACTTTAATGAAATCAGAAATATGTTTATTGTGACAAAATTTTTAAACTTACATTATTCACATTTATTCACACTAATTTACATTATTCACATCCCTTTTCTCTTACGATACATTTTTTAATGTGTTTAAGAACATTTGGACCACCCTGTATAATAATTTCCTCATGTTACAGATCTAATATGGTTAATTATTTAAACTCAGAGCTAAATTTTATAATTCAGGTAAATCAAAACATGAATTTGACTCAAATAATTTCGAGAATACTTAATTTTAAAGCCCATTGCAAAACCTCATTGAAACTACAAGATTCAACAGAAAAATTACATGGGGCGAAGATATAAAAAATTACATCCGTGAACATTATAAGGTATTTCTCCCGCCTTTGTAGTGCAGAGGTCAGCACGCTCGGCTCGTATTCGAGAGGTCTGTGGTTCGAGTCCCGGTGAAGGCGTTGCTCATTTTTTAACTCTCCTGCTTCAAAGATGCTTAATGCTTCTACATTGGCGCCCGAACTAAACGGATGGTGGATGGTGATTCTCCACCCCAGGATTTGGCGATTTGCTCCCCTAATCCCCAGTCGTCCTTTGAAAGGGGGAGTGTATAAGGTATTTCTCCCACCTTCTTAGCATGTCTTCGTAGTGTAGTGGTCAGCAAGCTCGGTGCGTGTTCGAGAAGTCCGTGGTTCGACTCGCGACGAAGACACTGCTCATTTTTCATCTCTCCAGCTTCCAAACTATCCTAATGTCTCTGCAACGTAAGCTTAGATCTTTAGTAGTGTTCCGAACATATATACTTTTGTAAACTGAAGGTAAAAGAAAATTTAACACGAACTGCCACTGGAAATGAAAACATAAGTGTTACAAATTAAATATTTCGATTTAAATTCCTATTCAGAGAAATGCTGTTGTCAGGTAAAACAACAAAATGCAGATTCATTTCAATTGATTATTTTTGTTTACGCTTTTAGCAAAATATAAAATACGTTTAACTGAAGTATGTCTTCAGAAAGTTTGTTTAAATACTAAATAATAATGTTAAACGTTATGTTTGTTTCAGATTAAAAGCTTTTAGTACGAGTTCAGTTGGAAGGGAGTAATCCATTTTACTGTTACGTAAACAATGGAAAAAATTAGATATCTTGAATTTAAAAATTAAACGAATTTTAGGAATCAAAATTAAGTTGATTTTTTTTTTCAAAACTTAGTAGTTTTGTTAAGTTTTAAAACATAATCTTTTTATTTAAAACCATCTGAAGCATCTTAATTATTTATATGAGAATTTTTTGAATGTAGTATTAAATCAGCTCTAGAGATTTAATTAGAAAGGGGAAATTTTTGATGAATTTCTATGAATAGAAATTATGTACTCAGATGTGCATTTCATCATTGAAACATGCTTTTTTATTCAAATATAACATCGTGCTTTTAACTTGAAACATTTGAAATATTAGAAAAACAAAGTCTTTCTTGAGAAATATATTCATTAATGACCTGGTTAATTATACTGTCACATACAATGAACATATGTTTCTTAAGTGAACTGTTAATAATGCTTTTATACAGTATCAATACATATGAGAAAAACAATTTTATAGCTATGTTTGTTTTTCAGACTGATGTATATACAATATAAGCTAATAATATATGATATACGTTCAATAATACACACACTGGCCAATGGATTAGAAACTTTTGAGATTTTCATTTGAATACGTAATAGGGATAAAATATGAAATTTTTTTATGGCTTTTTTATGTACGTGGTTAGAATGCTAGTATAAGTAATGTGTAAGAATGCTTTTCACGATGAAGGAAGTAAAATGGGAAAAACGACAGATAGTTCACCATTTGAGAAAGGGCTTATTGTTGCTGTCCGTTTAGCGGGGCCTCGATTTTGAAGATAGCGAATCTCACTGGGTTCTCAAAAGCAGTCATATCCAAGGTTTTTAAAAGTTGGAATCAGAACCCACAGTCCTTCTCTAGAAGACGTAACTGCGGTTCGAGCACAGTTTATTAAGACAGTGATCGGCGTCGTGTCCGACGAATTGTACGGCAGAACAAGGACTCTACTGTGCTTCAACTGACACAGATCGTCAACCAAGACTCTTCCCAATAGATTTCAGCTCGTACCATGCGCAGATAATTGCAGAGGATAGAAATGCATAGTCCTGTGAGAAAACCACTCATTTCTGCCCGATATGCAAGAATTCGTTTGCAGCGGTGTCGGGAAAGAACACATTGGACAGTTTTGGAAACGGATAATGGGGTTGGATGAATCACGCTACACCTTAATTTGCACTGATGGAAGACGTCGAATTTGGATAGAACTCCATGAAGCCATGAATCCATCTTGCCTTACTCGCACTGTGCAAGGGTCTGGTGGGACTGTAATGATATGGCGCATGTTCTGCCGGCATGGAAGTGGTGCCTTGGTGTTACTCGAGGGTAAACACACAGCAATGCTAGATATATTGGCAGATCAAGTGCACCTTGCAATACTGCATTTTTGCCATGATGGCGACGAATACTTTATGGATGATAATTCACTATACATAGTGCCAGAAGTGTTCATATTGGTTCACTGAACATCAGTCTGACTTCTAACACCTTCCCTGGCCACCGCATAGCCCGAATCGTAACCCCATACAAAATGTGTGGGATATGGTGGAAAGACGCATCAGACAGAACTCTTCACTTCCATCTAATTTACAAGATTTAAAAAGCTGCATAGCCAATGCATGGTATTCTCTGGACATATGTGCACTCCAGAAGCATGTGTTCGATGCCCAAACGAATCAGAGCAGTTATCTGTGCAAAATTGGTTCAATAAAATATTGATCTATTATTTATAATTATATATTGTTGCGTTTTTTCCTTCCTGACACCAGTTGTTATGTTATTTTCTTCCTTCACGTTCGTACGGGGTTCGTAGATTTGGAGTGAATAACGACGACACTTGCTGAAGTATCGAAACACACTTTATTTAGCCAATATGAATCAGGACAGCTCCAAAGTCACTTTCTACAGTCTTCGAAGAACTACTATAAACACGCTGACACAATCAGCGACACAGCCTTCACACTATCAGGCTATAATGGTCAAGACAGCTTCACTGCCAAGCATCAGAGTACAGCTCCCGACTCTGCTCGGTGGTTCTCGGAACTCCACGTACTCTCGAGACTCTCCACGCTACAACTCGCGGTGCACTCGACGACACGCAGAGCACAGCTCCCGACTCTTCGGTTCAGCCGTTCCCGGAGCTCAACACGCTCTCTTGACGATGCACTAACCGCGATACACTACGAGACGCTTTCGGTGCACTCGACGACCCACTCGGCACTCGCTACCGGGCTGTCAACTTGATCGACTCCAACGAGACACCAACTCGATACTAACTATCTTGACACTAGACGAGACACCAACTCGATACTAACTATCTTGCACTCCAGACGAGACCCATTAACTCGCCCTGTAGGCGAGGCACACACACTGACTGCGGACCAGCAGGGTTTATGTAGCTTTCGGCTTGTGTTCGAGAACATTCTAGGCTAAACCGGTAGGAATTCGTTCCAGAAGGTTCTCCATCCGTCCATGGTACATCGCCAATTTTGTCACCAAATGGGCGATTTCTCACCAAATGTGGCAACCCTGCCTTCCCTTGCCATTTTATGGCAACCCTAAAACTGCTTTTCGGGGAAGCCATCTTACCGCGCCTGTACATTTCGTAACATTTCGTAGCAATATATATGTATTGTTGCGTACGCACGGTTTCGTAATAGATTGAATGCACAAGTTTGATGAAAAGTTAATGAAATTTATTCTTATCACAAGAAATAAAACAAAAATTCTAAAATTTGTTCCTCACAGATATTCATACAATATCACAATATCACAAAGTAGTTATATTTTAAACTATTAAACGTTAAATAGAACTCAATTCAAAGTACAGGGAAAGCTAGTCCGATCTTACCGCAAATTCGCTACAGTAAACATTAACAGTTATCTAAACAACTTAGTAAGCAATTGAACTGAGATGTTTTAATACGGCTTTTATAAGATTTTTAATAATGCACGAGAACATTCTGGTATTTTCTCGAGGTTTCTGGAAAGCAAAAGAGTACAATTACGAGATATCTATTTAGTAAATATTAAATGCGGGTGCTCGTGTATTTTTACTTTTCCAGCGTAGCTTTCTCTTAAAACTCGTCGCGCGCTTCATTGCACGAGTTACTGTGTAACCAGCCTATGCTGCAGAAAATTAAACATTATATGAGATCACAAGTGATTAGTACTTTTCTCTGTACTTGGATTGGTAAAGTTAATTATTCTCAAAGACTGAAGCATAAATATTAGAATATTTACATCAGTTTAAAAAATTATTGATTGTATGTTTTCTTAAAATACAATGACCGAATGTAGAAATAAATTAACATCGTAGTGTCGGAATGCTGCGCAGCGTTAAAATTAACAGAAGTAAAAATGAAGAGAGAAGCTATTTTTCATAAAATACTATGCACAGAAGCCGTTTCAACTACTTCCTTTCCTGATAGTCGAAGTCTGAAAAAGCATAAGCAAGAAAAATATGCTGATGCATAGCATTCCTTTAATGTTTTATTTAGAATAGTTATTGATCAATGACGGAGTTACTTTAACATGAGAATGAAATTCAAAGGAGTACCTAAGTCAGAAGCTTAATTTGAATAACGGTAAAGCATTTTAGAATTTCGAGTAAGTTCTTAATGAATAAATTTAGTCTCTTCAAAATTTCATAAAGAAATTGCACAGAACGGACTTTTTGTAGTTAGAATTTTAATATGTTAGAATTTAGTTGACTAAGAGAAATTTGCATTTAACACGGAATAAGTTTTAAAATATAAAATGGCAGAAAATTTGCTCCACATGTAATTAAATAATAAAATAAAAATCTTTTTTAAAATCTATCGTTACATCCATTTCCTAAATTCCAAACTGTAATACGCGAGGTGAAAATATGATTTACATTTAAAGGCAGATAATACATAATTTTGTTTCAAAAAATGCACTCAATATGTAAATCAAAAATAAATATTATTTTTTTTTTTTTTCAGTTGACGAGAGTTGGTACGTAAGCTAGAATTTTGAACATGATTTATGCAAAAGAGAAGCTGGGGAAGCCAGGAATCGTAGAAATCATTGTCGTGCTTTTGTTTGAATTCCGAATTTCCGAATCACCCGATCGATTCGCGCTACTTTATTACAGGAGTGCGAGTACACACAAGGACATGCCTTAATTTCTTGCGTTCATTCCTCTTCCTAAAGATAGCACGATAGAGATGTGGATAACCATTTCTCATCGAATGGGGCAATCCTAGTTCTTCACTATGGTGATAAATTATTGTTTATCACTTTGAGTTCATATATCAGATGTAATAATAGGACACAATGAGTTTAGAAACAAGAAGTAGTTACAAAAGTAGCCATGCTGCTGTTTGAAATCGAATTCAAGACACTAGATTACCTATATGCCAACCATTAATTACATTACAAGAGCAACTAAAACGAATGTGTCAGTTTCTTATAATGAAACTGGAATGAATTATGTACTTATCTTTTCTTTTAAAATGCTGTACTCTGCGAAACTCAGATTTTGGTGATATTTTTAACGGTAAAATACTATCATAAGTTGTCCACTGACGTACATGAAAGAGGAGGAATTTTCTTCAGATTGCCTTTCACAACATGAAGAAATACGAATGCTGTTAGAATCTGCTACAGAATTCTCACTTTTATATGCTATATAATTGATACCACATCTCTTTTAAATTCCTCATTTAGAGATCTACAACATTATTACTGTAGTAGGAACAGTTTACAAAGTACTATAACGATATGAACATTATAAATATTAAATATAAAATTAATTTGACCCGTAATTTTTCCTGAAATAATAAAAAGGGCTTATTTAGGCCATAAAAATACTTTAAAAGAAATTTTGAATGTAATAGCATTCTTCCATTAACTTTTAAAAATTTATACAATTTAAAAATTTATTTTTTAAAATTTACAAACTAAAAACTTTTGATTACAGTTTATATTTTAAAAATTAATTACTATTAAAAGTTTCAAAAAATTAATCATATTAGAAAATTTTTAAAATGTAAAAAAACATTTACATTTATAATAAGAATAAGAGGGATTCTCTCTAGTTACCTACCTCCATATACAAAAGGAAATATTTTTTATTTATTTCAGCAAATCTGCAAAATGTTCATAAAATTATGTGTAGATTATAAATGAAGTATATTTTAGTTTAATATGTTATCAGAAAACAAAATAGAGACTCAAATTATTAAGAAATACATTTGTTGCTTTTAAATGGTTTTAATAGGTAATGGACTAATTATATTTGAAAGAAAAATTAAAAATCTACCACATTACTGAAAATCACCTATGCACGTGGGTACATGGAAGAAAAACAGAAAAGAATTTATTTTGCTGGGACAGGATTTTAAATGAAAATAGTGCATCTTCTTGTAAGGATTATGTTAATTTTATTAACAGTTAAATTTTAAGTTCCTTTCCTGTCGATTCTTAATTTCAACTTACTATTTTCGGCCAGAACGTAGTTTCAGAATCACGTCTGAATACATAATGAGGAAGAGTGGTATTTAACCGCGAAGTTCTTCGGTCTTAGGCAGAGAGTTACCAGGTATTCTGTCTGCACGCGTCCGCCTTTTTAGGCTACTCTCTCGTAAACTATTATTACGCTCGGCCGTACTTAGGCCTTTGATAGCTTCGCAGTCAATTAGAGTTAAGGTGCCGACTCGGTTAGAATCTTGATAGCTTCGGCTATATCTCTTTTAGTTTAGATTAGTTTTAGTTTACTTCTTAGCCTCTTAAGTTCAAACCCAAGTGTCAGCTTTTATTGTACACTCCAAGACGGAGTTCTGTTAAATCTTATTTGAATAATAAAGGGTTATTTACCCTTCCATCTTGTTGTTTCTTGTCACACGAACTCAAACGATTATTCGCTTATTAGTTCTTAAGGGTCTTCAACTTTCTACAGTAACTGAGAATTACACTATGAGGATTCCCACATACTTTAATATGGAAAACGAAATATATAGAAATACTAAATGCAAGCGATACAAAAATACTGATCAATGCAAGATCCGTTTAATAAACTTTCGAAAATACTTTTAGAATACGAATAAAAATTTAAAAAATTAAAATAAAATGCTTGCTATTTGGTGTACATACCATGTGCTTCCCTTCCCTCCAAAAAGTGTCTTGAGGATAATTAGAAGCCATGATTAAATAAATTAAACTCTTTTATTTTGGGTAACAGAAATGTAAAAAACTCAAATTAAGTAAAAGAAATAAATGTGATTTTTGTTTTATAAAATATAGATTAACGGTTTTAGGAAATATAATCAAAATAGTAAAGTGAAAAAAAATGCTGAAAGATTTTATCGCATGCTAACAATATTTTCATGCGTGCAGGTCTTTGCATGGAAGGCACGCGTGCTGTTGATTTTGACGCATTAATTGCTAACTTAACAAAATTAATTAATTCAGAATTTAATGTTTTAAAGAACCGTGTTATGGTTCACCTTTTCGCAAGACATTCAAGATAGTCCTAAAGCAAATAAAAATTAAGGAAATGCATAATTGCATGAGACTGCGGTATATTATAACGCAATTAGACTGGCACATGTAATTGCATCTAAGAACTTTATTTATGTAAACTTTTTAATTGTCCTCATATTTCAGCAGAAGTACTTTTTTTTAGTCTATTCTAAGGAGACGCAGTAGAAGCGCCAGTTATAAAGAAACTGCTAAAAACAGTAGACGGATTCCTTTTTTAAGTACTCTCTATCTGAAATCATATTAAGTTTGGGCTCCTAATAGGACTTATTTCATTATTATATGCATCGGTTCCTTTGTTGAGAGCAAATTAAATAGGACCATATTTTAGTATTCTATTTAATATGCATGCTTCCCTCTTCTGTTGCTTGAAAAATTGCAGCTTTTAGGCAGTTTCGACAGCTTTCATCATATGATTTTCTCATCTCATTGGATGTTACTAGGATTACTAGGATGTTTAGTGGCTTCACCATCAGTAATTCTTCAACTGATGTCATAAGAAAGTACGAAATTTGGAAACTCTGCTGAAATCTATTACTTATCTCGCGAATTCTGATTTTTTTTTCTCAACAATTCTCTGTTTCTCAGAAGGAAGAGCTACTTCATATTTTTTTAAATGACTTCGCCTATAAGGTAATCATCAAGATGGTAACCATAACATAGTTATCCTAATCTATCCACATAAATATAACATACATATAAATATGTTTCTCTCGCCTAATGAAAATTTGTTATAAAGAAGCAAAAGTTTAAAGCTAAAGATGTAAGAAATAATAAAGCGTGTATGACTGTATCAGAATTCTTCAGATTCTGTTTCTTTGAAAAGTGTTTCTTGTAGTAGAAGACCACCAATTGCACATGCAAGTGCAGAACAATTTGCCACTCTGTTGACTTCATGAGCATATGGAAAAAGCAAAGTCCTAAGAAGTTTCGCGTCGAACTGTATACTTTATGAAACTCATACTGCATGCAGACCAAATGCATGATGTGAAAACAGCTGATGGACTAAAATTTTTGTTTTTAAGGATAAAAATTATTGCAGATTACAGATTAAAAATAAAAAATGCTTAGTAAATTTAAAATTTTGTTTCCCAAAGAGTTATCCAGACATACATGAACAATGATAATAATATTACAAAGAAAAAAGTCAAATTTATATCTATATTTCTCTTTTTAGTCCAAAGGGGCTTTGTCCTTGAAGGGCTATTGTTTTCGTTTTGCGATTTTGCGTCGATTCATTACAAACGGCGAATCACTTTTCAAACTGTTGCCACAAAGTATTATTGCCCTTTGTTATATTTAAAGAAATTAAGTAATGGAAAATCTGCATAAATGTATATATATTTCTCGCATTGTGATAAAACAACGGTACATAGAGCCATCGAATTTTGAATGACGTAATCCTCCTACGAATATGGGCATGTGGAAGACCAAATTTGAAACTTGGAATTTGTTTTATTATCGATTTCATATTTTGTAAAACTTTAACGAATTTGAGTAACAAACTCAACGATTTAAAAGCGAGCAATGGCAACACTCTAGGGGGGGGGAGAAAAATTTTTTTTTATTTCCAGCGCGTGAAACTGTGTATAGGAAATTCTAAAGATAGGCTCATTTTAAAATTATTTTGCGACATTGTTATTAAACTGAATTTTATGGTTTAAGTGCAAAGAACATTATGGCATTAAGAAATTGATGCCGGGCTTATTCTCGTTGTGCAGATAAGTTCAAATTTTGTTATTGTGTTTATACTATATAACTTGAAAATATATGACTAGAATTCTATTAAATACATTTTCAAATTCTGGAAGGTTTTTTTAAAATTTTAGATGTAGAGAATTCACATTGCTATGTCGGAGCCAGTGGCAGTCAGGTGAAGTAAAACCGTTTTGCTCACGACATAACAAAATGGCGATCCTGTTTCGAATGTGCTAAGATATGAATATAGTTGACAAAGCATTGTATTTGTTGTATTATACTCGTATTTATTGTAGAAGTAAATATTAATCTAATATTTACTTCTATTACACTGCTGGCCACCCAAATTGCAACACTAAGAAAGACAAGAGATATCACAACAAAATTTATTTAGTAGATAACATGTTGACCAAGTATCAAATGATTCAATTTATAGACTTCTGTGAAGTACGGTTCCTTCTAGAATCAGTAGCCAGAGTAGCCGCCATTGTCTAAGCTGAAAGAGTTTGTGGGAGGTAAACGTTTTGGAAGCGATGAAGAGTTGGAGTATTCAGTGACCGCCTGTCTTAATGAACTGGAATTCTAAAGCTCGTGACCAGATACGACAAATATTTAGATGTAGGAGATGATTATGTAGAGAAGTGAACGAAGCTTCAGGTATGTTACAGAGTTGTTTTATCCAATAAATATTGTGTTTTTCATTTTTGTGTAACTAAACAGTCTTTATTTTCTGGATTAACTCTAACAGATAAACATCGCAGTCAAATGATGATAGAGAAATAATTTTAGACATGAAGAGAGAGAGAGCGAGAGTTATAAGAGAACGTTATATGTGTTGATTTACTGCTAATTATTCAATCTATTTCACCATGCAGAACAGCCAGGCTACGAAGTTACAACGTACAATGGGGAAAATAAATAATAGCTCCCTAGCGGAGGAGTAAATTTCTTTAGTCCAATTAGCTTAAGGTACAGAATGCAGGGTAATAAAAAAGCACGCAAAGAATACTGTTAACAGATTGAAACTGCTCAACTTCAAAACAATTAAATACCTACTATTAAGTTTCTAAACAAATAGATATAATTTAAATATTAAAATTTCATAGAGCAACATACATTTTAGTGAAACATTTATATTGTGAAAATGTTAACAAGAAGCTTCCCAAAGTAGGATAAAAACTCTGGCATCAATTCGTCTTGCTTCGCTCAGAAGCTCCGATTTAAACTAGTAATTTCAGAAGAAGCTGTGCTCCGATGAACGGTTTGCAGGAATAAGCCAAAAATATTATGTATCGCTGAAAACTTCGTAATCTTTAACACTTAAGAATTTTAGAGAGCATTGCAAATACAGTTCCATAACTCAGCGGATTTAAAATGTAATGGAATACATTTTGAAGTTTTTCTGCGATAACTGGATCAAATATCGAAAATTTCAGGCATATCTTAAAAGTTAAGTCCGCATTATTTCGATATCTTTAATGGTTTCTGAGTAATATGTTTCCATAATCCGGGCATTCGTTTTGATGTTTTGAAGAGGTATCTTAAATTTAAATGACGCAAGCTCGGAAAATTATATTATTTTAACAGAATTAAAGAAATAATCTTTGAAGAACAGAAAGAAAAGAAAACAAAGAAGATCCTCTTAAAATAAGAAGCTTTTAAGGTACTGTTTGTTCACTACGTTGATGAAGTTAGCATATTAAAATCTAATTTTACACAAAGATTCTTTGACGGTATACAAAAAGAATAATTAAGGTTATACTAGTCAGATTTAAAATCTGTTTAAGCTGCGTAGGATATTGATTATAATCCTTTCCGTTCCAGAATTTCCCCCATAGATTTTATAAAAAATAATTAAATTTGCTTATGGAATTAACTATCTTTATAAAGAACATGTCGTGAATCAAACTATCTATTATAATAAGTTAATGTCATTCTTGGCATAATGAAACTCGGTAAAGTCAAAAACAAACGAGCGCCAAACGATATATTGGCAAAAGAGGATTCTACCTACGTTTTTTTTTAGATGCAGAAGTCTTAAAAAGATTTTGTGCTAACATTGTATTTGTGCTCCTTTTTTTTCCAGCATGTTACTTTCTTTTATGGAACATACTCCTGATAATATTGCCTAATATGTAAGCCTGAAGCTATTTAAAACTTATAAATGAATCTCTTGTAAGTTCTTTTTTTTCAACACGTCTATTTAGATATTTGCAAAGATTGTTAACTTTTAAAAAGTTAAAGATTTGTATTCTATTTGTGTTCTATTTAATCTAACTCTCTAACTCGTTAAAGAAAGATTTCATAGTTACTCTAACTTATGATTATGTCTTCGTTAACATCTTGTTCAAGTTTTGCATACAATGCTCTGTTATAAGACAAATTCTAAATACGATTGCAATTTTGAGGCGATGAGAAATAAAACAGTTAAAATATCAATTTTGTTACTTTATCAATTTTACATGGACATTCTAATTCAAAATACCCGTGTTTAAGGCTTTTATCCAATGTTCAGTTTTCTCAGTCTTTAAAATAGATTATTCGAGAAAAATCTTTGTTTACCAGAATGAAATAATGGTTTTCAAAGGACGGACATTTTACATTCTTTTTTTTGTAGCAATCTTCCACCCGTGATTAATAATGAAAGCAAGAATCTTATAGTAACTTAATTTTTCATAAAATAATAAACTTAAAACTTTCTCCATTATCTTCAAATCTTTTATATTGAATTCATTTATAAAAATCAAGAAAATGAATATAAATAATATTCAGCGCAAAATTGTATACATAGATGAACTTTATTGAATCTATGAATTCTGTCATTGGAACTTATAAATATCCATACTAAGAAACCAAACCTTGAAAAATTAATTATGCTATTTAAGTTAAAAGTAATCTAATAAAGTACTGATTGGAAGAGAGCGATAGAAATGATGTTTAAGCCTTTTACTCATTTTGTGATTAGAATAATATGGTGTGGACGTCACATGACTTCCCTGTATGGTCTATAATATTATACGCATTTCTTTGCTGCACTTCATTTAAACTTATTTCCTCGAATTTTATTAGATATATATATCTAATTCAATCATTTCTGTTCTCACTTAGTGGCATGGCAAAAATACATAAAAACTCAATCTTCATTAAAAATTGTACGGAAAAACCTAAAACAACAAATACAGTTAATTATTCAATTTTTTTTTCAATTAAATTTCGAGTTTCTGCCCAAAAACAAGTACTTTCGCCAGAGGGCACGAAGACACATTTTCGAAGCACAATATTGAAAGTTAACTTTCTGTCACACTGGGTTAAAAGACACCGAAATCGTTGCCCCAATCGACTTAATTCACTATTCTACTAAGAGTTACAAAAGTAAATAAATGGTGGACTCGCTAGGATTAACTTTGCTTAAACTCTTAAATTGTTGATAATTCTACAGTTATTGCATGCAGATGAACTAAATGTATAAAAACTTGAATCGAAACATAAGAACAACCTATTTCAATGACATTTAAAGGAAAAAAATCACAATTTACCAAAACTTAAGAATAAGAAAATTGCGTAAAAAAGTGGCAGTATATATGCATTTATATACGTTTGGTACGGTCGGTTGCAATGAAAAAAGGGGTTGCACAATTGCGTGTTATAGGAATTGCATATACAAAACTTCAGCGTTCTACGGCTACTCGTTTTTTAGTTATGCGAGATATGTATACGTACAGACATCGCGAAAAAAATCTTTCCTGAATTCATTTTAAGTTCGTTTTACAATCCGTTTTGGAACAAGGGGTCTTTTATTCTGTTCATAAGTACATATGTCACACAAAAATATCATTCAAATGGATTCGAGAGCGGTCAAAATGGACATTTCCGTTAGAATATGGTACTTGAAATTTTTCGCGATTACAATACTTCGTATAAGGAAGTAAAAATGGCAGTTAGTTTTTTAAAAGAAAAAATTAATTTCTTTAAAGATCGACAAAAATTCGTCTTTTCTGTGAATCTTTTAATATTTTATCCAAACACTGCATTCCTTCGTTTAACAGTGTGACATAATCAGGGGTGAAACCAAATTTACAACATCACAACATTCATCAATCACTGTCATTTGCCGCAAGACTGTTTCAGCCTATAGTTACAGTACAACCTTCCCTGTCTGTAGGAAAGTTGAAAGATTAAAACTAGTTTGAAGTTGTTTGATCCATACGTAGAGTTATCTGGAACTGCATGAATAAACTCTGAAGAGAATGCACAGTATTCGGTGCATTGTTAAGTTTCATTAAAGTGTTGCAGATGCTTAGAACTTCAAAAGCACAGAGTGAAGATAACAACCGTATGTACACAATTTAAATATCACTCGAAAAACTAAAATTTCTGAATAGGCTACCCGTATTATAGTAAAATACATTATATTATAAATTTAAGTAAAAAAGTGAATGATTTTAAACTGCTTACTTTTTTTAATTCCATAGGTATTTTAATATGTAATATTTAACAGTGCGTGGATAAGGAACATTCGAGTAGTATTATTCATAAAAATATACAATGCAAAATATGCTATAACGATAAGTCGGATTTGAGCAAGAGTTTATCTTACAGCAATTAACTAGTGCCCACTAGCCGCCGAGCATAAAGTTGTTGAACACTGGTAGTTCGGTTCAAATCGACCGAACCGCTCTGCATGGGCATTTTCGTGGCTTTCCCCATGTAGTAAAGTGTATGCGATCCAGTTTCCCTTGGAAAGTCCTCCACGAAGGCATCCCTCCCTTTAGGCAGATATCCCTAGAGGCTTTGTCATAATCAAATAAACCAAACCGTTTAATTTACAAATCCGTTATTTCATATCTTATTACATTTATATCTTAATGTAAATTGTAGTTGTTCTTTGAGGAAAGTGGTATCTGAATTATTCCAATGACACTTATTTGAGAGTAATAATATTTCAGGTCATGCTGCGATAATTTATGTCAATAACTTATATTCAAATGGAAAATATTCAGATCTTACAGAATATAATTATTCTTACAATCTATTTAATTGGCACATCCTTGGAGAATTTTATTAACTAAATAAAATGGCGCAGCCGCTTTTTATTGTAATGAAAGCACAAATTTTGGAAGCACTACATTGGGAGTTAGTTCCACGCACTTTTTATGAAGAACTTGCAAAATGAAGTAAGTACTATATTTGGATACTCGACGATATCTAACTTTAAGAACGATGAACTTGCAGATACTTTTCCCATTGGAGTTCTAGGTATCCTGTCCGACTAAATATCATGATATAAAATGAATGATTTGGAGCTTGGGGGTGGCGTAATAGATGAGTAGCGAAGAAACTTGGCAAGGCAAACATGTACGGATTCAAGATAATTTTATTATTGAGGAAAGCAAGTCAGGATTCGCAATATTTAGTTCACATACGGACGAGCGTCTTATGCGCTCTACATTTTTGTTAGATCGGCACATATTCCTTAAACAAAGAAGGTAGCCGCAAAGCGTCTGGCCAGGAGGAAAGCTTAAGCGAAAGTAACGCATCAGTTCATAGAAAGAAGGGAGGGAGTCAGTTTTTAGTTATGGTTTACAATTCGGTGATTAGTCAAGAGAAATCTGCATTAAGGTACTAGCAGCCAAGACAGATTAAAAATTCATTTTTATTTAGTAAACATGTTACGGCCACAAACAACGTGACACAATATTAATGTCTGTTTCCAAACGTTTACATCTTTGATAGCTTTGCAATAAGAAGAGAGCAGCACCAAGCAGCAGTCTAGCTAGGCTGAAGTGTAGAAAGGAAGTGTAGTCGTGTAAGGATGAAATCGTAATTCAGAATAAGTTAGTTTTGGTTCTCAGTGCATTTTATTGGATAATTAATGCTGCTGTAAAATTATTATTGGCTGTTTTAGTACCATTTACATCACCAGCGTTATATGAAAGTCTTATGACATGAATTAGTCTCGAAATGACGCACTGCAGAAATGATTGTTATTTTTAGAATACAAAAGGGAAATACCAAATTAACCATTAAGGGGCTATTGCTAGTTTATAATATTTTTATCTTATACACCCGGTTCGGTGAGCTCAGATTGCATTCTTATTATATTGATAAATTGAGCATTTTTTGTTTTAAAAGTGATTCAGTTACGTTGTTCCCCTTGTGTCACGATTACGTTTTCTGAGTCTTTAGTTAATCTGCATGTGTTTCCGAATTGTCAGCGATTTAAAAGTTTAAGTGTCGCTAGGCTTAATGTGGCGGCTTCTTGTTTACACCTGAAGTTTTTAGTAGTAAGTGAATTAACCAACCTTTTAGTACAGTTAGCTCTTAATAGTGACACTGAGGTTGGTGCACCAACCTCAATTTCTTTTCGCCCAGAGGGATCAAAACTTATATTTAAACGTATATGCACCAAAAATTTTGTCTTTCTGTCCGTTGGTCGAATTGCCTGTTTTTGCGTAGAAACTCTAATCTTAATTGCAAAAATTATTTTTCTTTAGTCGTTTTTAACTATATTCGGTGTTTTCGATTTTTAGTTATTTTACAATTTTTAATGTAGATATCTTGAGTTTTTATGCATTTTTACTTTGCCACGATGTGAGCACTGAACTCATTGAATGAGAAATATATTTCTATTGAAATTCTAGAGAATTTCAATAGAAATATAAATTATAGAGAAGTTTAAATGAAGTGCAGCAAAAATGTGTATAATTTAATAGACCTTTCAAGGAAGTCATGTGGTGTCCATAACAGATATTTTAAAACTAATGTACATCTTTTGTAGAAAATCAAAACAGCCAAGAGTATAATGCTCTTCATAATTTAAGTTATAATTTTATTCAATCAGATCAAGAAATAAGCAATAAGTGATGTTTTGTGATTTTCGGGAAAATAAAAATCTTGCCGTGATCTCTTACGTTTGTCAAAATGATCCTAATGTAGATCTTTCGTAAAAGCAAAGCAGAATAAAGATAATCTTGGTAAATCAATAGATACTTTATATTTTACTAAGTGAAAAATGTCTGCCTGTGTATATGATAGCAAGTTTTCAAGATTCATTTATCTCAAGCAAAATTTTAAATATGTTGGACCTTCATTTATATTGAACATTTCAGACAACGCAACATACTTTAATGTTAAGCTATGAAAGATAATTTATTTCAAAATTGCAGTCTGAAGAATTTCCGCTTTGAAAGCCCTGCACTTGAACAAATATCTCTCGTATCAAATACTGCCGAATAAATTACCTGGAACTTGCCACGATCATTAGTGTCATCACCAGTGGAAGTGCATCTGTTTGGAAAATCTGGTTGTTTAAGCACGGAAAACAACTTTTTTTTTGTTTCGTGTTACTGGATCAATCATCGAAGTTTTAGTTTTGAAAAGCGTAGAAATTTGTATTCCGGTAAATGGAAAGATGGGTACGTAATTAAATGATTTGTAAATAATGAGCGCTTGGAAGTTGGGGATCATTTAGCTGAATTGAATTTTAATTGAAGAATCTGTAGGGTAATTTTTACTTAATATGGACGTATCAATTATTTCGAAGAAGAGGCATTAGATAAATTAGTAGGCAAGAAGAGAAACACATATGATTCGATGAAATAGAACTAACGAACTGTTAAGAGGCTTCCCTTTTCTGGTATTATTAATCACTGAGCTATATAAATAAACATTTTGGTAACCTAGACATTCAAATAAACTTTATATAGTTTAATTGGAAGTGCACTTGACGTGTATTCGAGTGATCCAGGTTTGAGTCCCAGCGAGGCCACTGCACGGTTTTCACATCTAATGGTTCAAACAAACTAATAACTGTACAATTCGTGCCTGAACTGAAAACGCTGGTGGATGATAATTAGTCATCACCAGGATTGACTATTGGGTCTCCTGATCCTCAGTCGCCCTTTAAAAGGTGGAGAATATAAGGTATTTTCTCCCTCCTTTCCGAACGCCTTCGGGGAGTATAAACATCATTGACGCGTATCGGAAAGTTCCAGGTTTCCAATCCTAGCGAGGGCTTTGCACATTATTCACGTCTTATGATAAAAAATAAATTAAAATAAAATAAATAATGACTAAAAAATCTAAAGGGGGGGCGTTTTAACGTTTTGTGTGTTAACTTTATTTATTAAATATCATGTTCTTCACACTTAAACCATAAAATTCAATTCAATAAGTATTTTAATCAACAGCAATATCATAAAATTAATGAAATAACCATCATAATATTCGATAGCAATATCATAAAATATTTATTTAATATTATAGCATATCTTTAGAATTTCTAATAGACAGTCTTGCGCCCTGGAGATAAAAATGTTTTTTTCGCTCACTGTCGCCATTACTCGCTTTGAAATGGTTGAGTTTGCTAATCAAAAATTCGTTATTTTATGAAATAGATACTAAAAGAAATTTTAAATTCCAAATTTGGGCTTTCAAATGCCCATATTCGAGTGGAGGACTACGTTATTCAAAATTTGATGTCTCTAGGTACCGTTGTTTTTTCACAGTACGAAAAACATACATTCATGCAGACTCTTCATTATTTAATTTCTTTAACTATAATGCAGGGTTTTGGTGGCAAAAATTTGAAAAGTAAAACCCCGTTTATAGTGAACCGACGCACAATGCCAAAACGAAATTAATAGCCCTTCTAAGCAAATTGCCCCTTTTAGTCTAAAAATAAATAAATAAATAAAAAATAATGACTCTATAGAGTATTGTTTTTGTTTTTTTTCAGCGATTTATCTTCTGGCTAAACATAGTTAGTCTTGTTAAAACCTATAGAGGCGCTCGTGAAGAATCTTTTGAACCAACATTTTCCAAATAAATGTTGAAAGTGTATGCTCGATTATGTATAAGTTATCGGAATATAAGTTATTCAGAAATACTAAACTTTTATGTCTGAGCTGCGCTGTTAAATATTGCTTCTAACAATCTGTGTGAAAGGTTTCTATTCATCAAAAATTTAAATCTGCTTAAAAATAGCTAACGGAATCTTAAAAGACGAATAAAGATTTCGTTAAAGTTCCGAAGCTAACAGTCCAACCACGAATTGAAGCACATAAAGCACATGAATTTTTCACCGTTTTCAAGACAACAAAATGAGCTTTACTTCACCATTAAAAAGCCTTAAGCTGCATTAAATATCTACAGTCGCAAAAGCTTTACTCTTATTTTAAAATTTAAAGTATTTAACAAGATTTGCATTACAAATTAATACAGCTGGAGGGATTTATTTTAAAAATACCAGCACATTTAAAATATGCATCCCGTTAACTGCGAACGCTTGTTTCATTTACGTTTAGTGGAAAGTAAGATAACTAAAGAAACAAAAACTGAGGAAATAGTTTTCAAGATAGGGATGAAACAGAGCTGCGAAAAATGCGGATCAGCTTTTTTTTTTCTTACAATTCTGATAAATCTGGATTTGACAGTTTATTCTATGAGAGTTGTAATGGTAAACACGTTTTGTTTTTCATATCTACCTTTTGCTTGGAAATAATATCTTTGGAAAATTCTAAATGTTTTTTTCCTGTTTTGTTAAAAAGGTTTTGCTGTTTATTTCCTCAAGTTTTAAAAATGGTTGTCTAATCTAAACCAGAGAGGCTCTAAATGTTGAGCTGAGTAGGGTCGAATTTGCTCAGATGGTATTTTGGAATAAAATACTTTACATTTTTAAAGCAGACTGTTTCACATTTAATGCAAAAAAGAATTATTTTAAAAGTGATGTAGCGATTCTTCTTTATCTTAATAAAGATTCTTCTATTCTTGATGCAGATGAAAAAATATGTTAAGCGCGGTAATTAATATTTTAATATTAATTAATAGAGTATTCGATTTTTAATACGTTAATAAAAATTTGTACATGCCTATTCAAAATAAGTAAAACATATTTATTATTTCGAAAAGTCATACACTGTTAAAAGCAATTTTTCTCCAATGTAATTTTCATTTACTTTTCATCTTTTGTTTAAGTATCCTATGCTTCATAACAGTCTTTACGTTCCTACACGTTATTTTATTTAGAGTTGAGAAAAAGCTGACTGTTAGATTTCGCTCATAGCTTCCATATACACATTTTTTAGATGATTTTGCTTTGCTATAAAAATCGTCTGATTGGAATTTTTTTTAACTGCAGCTATATTTTTGAAAGCATAAATTATCATCTGCTACTTGACAGTTTTGGTTTTATGCAAAATGGCGCTTTTAAAGAAGCAATGGATGGAAGGTTACGTTTAAGTCCTTCCCCTAAAAGTTTATTCGTATCTAGTTATTAGAAAACGTTGTGAAAGTCACAGATTTTCGTTATATCTAAAGCTATGCTACGATACGTAATGTTGCCAACAACAAAGGGAAAAAAGCGTCATAATTTAGCTTGATGAAGAAGTATAGTTCCAAATACGTATCCAAGGAAAAAACAAAATGTTTCGAGTGTTGCAAAAGTAAGATGCTTAATGTTAAAAGAAAATCCGCCACTTCAAAGAACAGTTGAAAAATCATTAAAATGCTCAGTGTCAACTGTAAACAAAGTGATTAATGCTTTGATTGAATTTTGAAAGGGCGAAGAAAAACGAAATGCGCAACGTCTTTCTCCACGACATATCCCGAATGCGGGCTCACCAGCGGCCGAGCGGTAAAGTCGCTGAACACTGGTAGTTCGGTCCGACGTTCGAATCCCTCGAACGGGCTGGCTGCATGGGCGTTTTCGTGGTTTTCCCCATGTGTAACGTGTATACGAGCTAGTTTCCCTTAGAAAGTCCTCCACGAAGGCATCCCTCCCCTTAGGCAGATAGCCCTAGTGTGCTTTGCCATAATTAAATACACCATATCCCGAACGCAGAACGAGCTGCAGAATTCTTTATGAGAAACATTTACCCGGACAAAAAAGGAAAAATGTTGTCACAGTAAACGAATCTTGGGTTTACTTAAATGACTGTAATTAAGGATTAAGAGATTTAAGATTAAGAGACTGTAATTAAAGATTAGTTAAAGACTGTAAGAGATACATTTATTACCTTCAGAGAGGAGAGAAAGATCTTAAAACATAGTTCAAGGAATCTAAAGAAACTAAGCGATGCTGATTGTGGTTGTTAGTTTTTCATATAACGGCAAATTAAAAATAAAGAGATTGGAGAAAAATGTTAAGATAAATTCCAGATATTATCAAAAGCATATTTTATGCCCAGTTTTCAAACATGAAATACCTTCTCCTTACAGACAGTGTGAATAATAAGTAGAACTGCATCAAGACAAAGCAAGTAGCGACACGTCAAAATCTACTGTTAATTTCCCGAAAAAAAAAAATGAAACAAGAAACGGGTATCAAACCCATACCCCTCACTTTTATCCTTACTCAATCTCCTGATCTAGCACCAATATATTTTTACGCTTTCGGATTTTTAAAAAGCTGGTTACCCAAACTTTGACCTACAACCTTCTTAGACTTCGAAAACCTGCTCCAGACCATTGGATAAAATACCTCTTCCGATACACTAATGAAAAGTTTTGTCTTGGAAATTACGGTGTATGAAGATAGTGAAGAATAAGGGTTATCAAATAGAAGATTTAAAACATAAAATTTTAAATAAATATTTATGTAATTACAATGAAAATCGTCTAAAAAGTGTTCTAACAACCTCTGAATTCTCCAAGCCTTACTTCTAATTTTAAAGAGAGCGTGTAAGACTTTTAACATCATCAATAATTGTCTTATATTCGAAAAGGCGAAGAAAAAAATACCTGTGGAGTGATCGCACTCAGCTGATCAATGTTTACGTTTATAGATTGTTAAGTTTTACATATTTTTTATATTTGCTGTACTATTTATATTTTTGAGGTAAATTTATGAAAATATCCGGATCTCTCCTGTAAAAACTGTTATTGTTTGGAGTTGTAAAAAAGTTTAAACTTTTTGGTTAATTTTTTTGCTCTTCTGGGATGTTTATTCACATAGCTTATACAAACTGTTAACGCATAAAATACTAACTCAGTATTAGTAAACACTGGGAAATATCAAAAAGTTTTAAGTTACTTATTCTTGATTTTGAAGCTGAGGATGCAAACGAGTTGTAATGCAGTTTAAAATGGGATCCTAAGTTTTAATTTTGGACAGCATGGTAAAATGTCACCTTTAGGTATTTAAGATTGTAAATTTAAAGTACCAGTAATAAATCAAATGATGTTATAAGCCTTATTATTAAGACCTAATTTATGATTTGCATTCTTCGAACTTCTTTGACGTTACTTTTAAAATATTATGAGATGAATAAGTTTTTAAGATGTTAGTAGCCTACATTAGTTATTGTTTGCTTCAGTTATTAAGACAATAGAAAGTTGAGCTAGAAAGTCTTTGAAACATTCTCTGCTTAGGGTCCCAAATTGAATTTACGTTGTTCTGTTTTCTGAGAAACTTGGATTTGTATTCCACTAAATCCACAGTGTCGGAACATGTTGCCTTCTTTCAATGTCAAAATGAAAAAACACTGTATAAAATCCTTTTTGACATAATAAAGCTAAACATATGTTTTATTAAGGATCCTAAGTTTTAAGTTTGGTTTGGTTATATCAAAGCACACTAGAGCTACCTGCCTAAAAAAGGAATGCCTTTGTGGAGGACTTTCTAAGGGAACTAGCTCGTATGCAGGCTATGTATGGGGAGAAACCTGGTAAACACCCATGCAGCCAGCCCCTTCACCTAGAATCGTACCCAATTCGGAACTATCAATATTAGACGACCTTAACCGCTCGGCCGCTGGTGGGCTCTTTCTAAATTTTAAGATTTTTATTTTGGAAAATAGGCAGGATTTTATTTTTATATATTTAAAATTGTTAACTTTAATAACTTTAAATTTAATAGTCAATAGTATGCTATAATCCTTATTATTATGATCTCCATTATACGAAAATGATGACGGATTTTGGTTTGAGTAATATAATGGAAATGGATGAGTCGTGCCTAGAAGTGTTTTTGCTTGAGGCAAAGAAGTAAAGGCGTGCTTCTGTATGCAATCAAATTACACTCATGTTCATAAATTAAGAATAATGCAAAATCAGGCAAAGGAAGAGTTAGAAGCAAAACAAATTTGACTTATTTGTAAAGCTTATTTATTAAACAAAAGGTAAAGAGCAAGAAAAGATGCTATATGTTTGATATTATTAAAAAAAATAGTGATTTTTTCTCCCTGGACAAACTACAAAAAAAATCTATTTACAAAAAACCAATATTACATGGTTGGTCTAATTGTTAATACATTGTATGTCTCCCAGACGATGCAATACAGTCCGTACAACGCCTAGGCATGCTGAGTATCAAATTATCGATCTGATCTTGGGGGATATTACACCACTCAAAAAGCAATGCTCTCCGAAGTTCCGGTAGACATGTAGGAGGAGATTGACGTGCTGCAACTCGTCAGCCAAGCATGTCCCACACGTGCTCCACTGGATTCAAGTCCGGTGAGAATGCTGGCCAGTTCATACGGGTGATATACTCCAATTGAAGGCATTCGCTTACGATGTTTGCTCAGTGAGGACGGGCGTTGTCATCCATAAACACAAATTGTGCGCCCATGGCGCCCCGAAACAAACGTACATGTTGTTCCACAATGACGTCCCGATAGATTTGGCTTGGCATGGAACATGCAGGTCAGTTCTGGAACCCAGAATAATTCCACCCCAAACGAGCACTCCTGCACCACCGTAACGGTGTCGTTCAATGATGTTTTCTTGGTGGTAACGGGTACCTGGGGCTCTCCAAATGAAAGTCTGGCGAGAATCAGACTGCAAGCTAAACCTGGACTCGTCGGAAAACACACAAGCCCACTGTTGCGGTGTCCACAATGCATGCTCTCTACTCCAGGCTAACGCAGGCGGCGACAGCGAGTTGCAGTAAGTGGAACGCATCTGGCAGGTCTACGAGCATATAGACCAATCTGGGCAATTCCAAGTTTGTCTGATACTTCCAGTTGGGTACGCCCACATTCCAGACGGCTGATAATTCTACCACGTAAGAAATCATCTAAGTGCGTCCTTTGTGTCATAACTATTCGGTTATTTCACTAAAATGCTTATAAAGCGCCTGCGAACAATTTTACGTCTTTGCCTGTAGTCCTTATATATCACTCTCTTACACTCTCGTCATTGTGACGTACCATCGGTGTCATCTGGTTACTTCCTGAAATTTGCATATGATTCTTGAAGATGTGTGTAGTGATTTTACAGGTGATATATTTATTTTAGAGTTCGATTTCCGCGTGACTCCGAATTATCCTTAATTTATGGACATGAGTGTAACTATTAACTATATATAACAGGTCTTATACTCAATAAAGGTAGTTACTCAAAATCATACTGTCACTCTTTTATTATTTTTTAATAATAAATTTATGCATTCAGAACATTAATACATATAATAATTGAGAATTTTTAAATGAAAATATTAAAAATTACGCTTTTCATAAATAGTATATTATAGTATATTTCTGATGGAATATCTGATGCATTTCTGTCGTTAGGATTTTTAAACGCTAAGCTGCCCATTTTCAAAATAGTCAGATCCAATGACATTAATTTTTCAGCAGTTAGAAATTCGAATGTTGTCAGTTTAATCGAAGTCATCTCTGTTTTAATTCATAATTTTAATTGGAAGTCATCTCGTTAATTTAATCGGAAGTCATCTCTGTTTTAAATCATAATTTTAATCGGAAGTCAACTATTTAATTTAATCGGAAGTTGTCTCTGTTTAGATCAGAAATAAAAATATCTCCCATTTCCTTCAGTTTAATTAAGAAAAAATATTTTTCTTACAAATTAACTCTTTTATCAATTGCATATTGACAATCTGATTTATAAACATTTAATTTTAACTTTTTTATATTCTGTTAATATATTTACCTTTAAAGTTGAATTTTTACATTTCACAAGAAAATTTTCTCTCATTCTTTCGTAAAGAAAGGGACATTACTTCTATTATTTTTGCTTGTTTAATTAAATACGCAGAACACACAAGGGCTCTTTGTCTAAATAGAGGGATTCCTTACTGGAGGATTCTCTAGAGTCGTATTTATGTTACACATGGGAGAAGCCAAGAAATGTTTCATGCAACCAACCAATTTGTTGGAATTTAATATTAAATTAATCCCTCTCAAGCATGGAATTTCTGTGTGAAAGGGCTGAAGATTATACCATCCTTTTTACTGCTTTAAATGTGCTACTTCCAAATGCTTTTTCTCGATATATTTCAAACGTTAATAATAATAATTTATTTTTTAAATGTATTTCTAAAATTTATCAGCTAATTTGGCGCCCATCTTGGCCATTCACCTGAGGCACATGCCTCATTTGCCTTATCCTTCTCTCAGCGCTGGACAATGGTAATAAATCATTTATAAGGTATTTTCTATCTCCTTTCTGCATGTTTCGTGGAGTAATGTTAGCACACTCGATGTGTATTAGGGAGGTCTGGAGTTCGAATCCTGGTGAGGGTATTCTTCAATTTCCTGATTCGAAAAAATTCTACAAGTGGTGTCCGAAATAAAAGGAGGCGAAAAATAATTCATCACCAACAGGATTTGACTATTGGGTTCTCTAATTCCCAGATGACGCTTTAAAAGGGGGAGTAGGGGAGTATATAAGATATTTTCTCTCTCCTTTTCGCGTGCTTTCGTGGTGTAGCGGTTGCCCACTTGGCACGTATTTGAGAGGTCCAGGTTCAAGTCTCAGCGAGGGAGCGTCTCTACGCACGTTTCACATCTCCCGCTTCAAAATAACGTAATGTCTCTGCATATTAACTAAAAACAAATTATGTTGTAAAATAAAACAATAAAATAATTGATCCACTTCGTCCAATCTTTATTCTCATACCAAGTCTCAAAAAGTTTATATAACATTAATGTTGGATTTATTCTCTACTTTTTAATTCTACCATTCTCATTGTCACACAATTTATACTGGGAAGTGTTTCATGCGCTCCCTTATTCGATTCGTTGGAATCAGGTGCTTAATCATTCATACAGAATTCGCCATTTCTAACTTAACACCATTCTCTCTACTTGCATTATATGATCAAAATTCTACTATATTGTAATAAGGTTATGTAAAACCCTAACAAAATAAGCATTGAACAAATCGCCTTGCCTTTTTTTTATCCGAAACAATGCCAACCCACTTCATTTCGAATTATTTTTGACAATTACAAAAGAAAATAACTAAGTGTACCTTGCTAATGTGCCCGCAAATGTGAGAGAGAAAACATAAATGTTAATTATCAGAATTAAATAAATAAAATTCATTTTAAGTTAATGTTATTTTTTTAGAGAAAGAAACTCATTTTTATCCGATATTTGAACTCACACCAATCAGACTTATCTCTGCTAACCGCCATACTAACCGAGCTACATCTTATAGAAGAAAAAAAAAAAAAAAAAAAAAAAAAAGCTTTGACAGTATAATAAAGGAAAAAGAAATTGCTAACGTATAACTGTAGACCAGATCCTGCATCAAGTTTTGATGAGTAGTATGTACTTGATACGTTTTTCAGTAAGCAAAATTATTGTTTGGTACGGTAAAGAATTTAATGTTCTGGGTTGAGAAAAATTGATTGTTGTATAATATTTTTAAAAGTAGTTAATAATGTAGTAGTTAATTTTAAAGTAGTTATATTAATCTTTAAAAGTAGTTAATTTATGTTTGTGTTCTTGTTTCGTACATACAATGTTTTGATCGTCTTTGTGGAATAATATCCCCATTGTGGATATTAATTAAAATTTCAAACTTTTACATGCATTTTTATATTAGTGTACAAGGGAACCGATTTAATTCTTTCATCCCATTCCAAAAGATTAAAAAAACCTTTTTCTTTCTTATCTTTTATCTTTCCAATACTGCATCCGACTCTCTACTCGCTGATATTTTCGCGTGCGTAGTTAGTTGCAGAATTTTTTCTTTTCTAATCTTTCTATCCAGTGATTTATTTTCCATTCCCCCCACTTGTTTTCCCAGTTTCTTACCTGATTTGTTCGCTTACTACAGTCTTGTCTCATGTGTTCCACTTTGGGGAAATGTTTTTTATTCTTCTCTTCTTTCTATTTTTGGGTTACTTTCCTTTCCTCATTTATCCCTTGTCTTCAGGAACAGTTTCGCTGAGGTATTCCCAAAAGAAAGGGTTTTCTTTACTTTCAGTCTACTAGGTCGTTACATTAATATAACCGTGTTCCTAGAGTAGTGCATGGAGATAGATAGATGCATTATTATCTTATCTATAAATAAAGGAAGGGCCATGATGTCGAGTATTATAGGGTATTAAGGCATAAAATATCAGATTATATGTGTATTCACCATCCCAGTACAAGAGATATGAAAAAAATCAAGAAAAATATGTTTCTGTAGTCTTATGTGATTAATTCAAATGTCTGAACAAGTTAAATACGAAGTTCATCTTTGTGAGGGCTTCTTCTGACAGTAGACAATTAAAATGGAAAGTCTTGTAAGTAACCTACAATAAAATGTAATGAAATCATAATGCCTCTTTCAGATGAAAATGAAATAAAAAAAAGTGCCTTTCAGCAGTTCAATGAAAAGAAAATCTGAAAAAAAAAATAAGTTTCTTACTTCTGAGAAATTTATAGTTAGATAATAGGAAATAGATGTATGTTAGTGAAATGGTTAGTAAATTTATAATATCATAACTGTGTAAATACCATCAAAGGTATAGTTCGAGCGCAACATTCGGGACCATGAACAAAGGACACGCATGCGCCACTCGGACTTTATTTACAAAATTAGGGAGGATGGACATGAATCATGCAGTAGAGACTTTTTCCCGTTCTTTTTTATTCCCTGTTGATTTGCACTGCAAATAATCTAAGATAATATACCGATCATCAATTATAGTTAACTGTTTGATTACATTGTGTTTAATTGTGAGAAATTATTTATTTATTTAAATATTGGTATAAATATGAGTGTTTTCAAAGCTTAATTTTGCTATATATACATAATTTATGATAAAGTGTAATAAATAACTATTATTGTATAATCGCCTTTATAATTATCTAATTATTACATTTTTCTTGTATAATTTTACTTATTATACTATTATAGCAATGAATTCTATTACAATAATTATTATAATTGATTATAGTAATTTTACAATGATAAAAAATTATTATAATTACACTATAATTAATAAATATATATATATCATTTTTAACTTTGAGCTAAAGTGCAGTATGTTCATTAATGCACTTTGTAGGAAAGAAATTTCTTTATAATTAGTTATACAACAATAAATGATTATTTAATTAATTATAATAATAATATTATAAAAATAATTGTTATATTTCTTTTGAATTTTTGAGCTAAAATACATATATATCGTACATATCCTGGAGAAGGTAAATTTATTTTAGAAGAGAATGATTTTTCCCTTTCATAACAGATCACAGTATTGGCAAATGGCACATTAAATCAACTATGATAGGGAGAAATTCTGATCAAATGAGGTGGAAATCTGTTGACTTTTTTTTTCCTTTTTAACCACAAAAATAATTCTACATTATTTTTAGTGATTAGTGATTTAATTTTTAAAAGTTGTAGAAAAATTAGGTGTTTTTTGAAGCAGGAGAGATGAAAAATGAGCAATGCCCTCGCCGGGAGTCGAACCACGGACCACTGGAATATGCGCTCAGTGTGCTGACCACTACACTACGAAGGCATGCTAAGAAGGAGGGAGAAATATCTTATATACTCTAGAGATCCTATTGAAGGGCGACTGGGGTTTTAGGGGATCCAATCGCCAAATCTTGGTGGTGATGAATCATCATACACTACCTTTTAGTTCGGGCGCCACTGTAGAGACATTAGGTTTTTTTTTTCGAAGCAAAAGAAATGAAAAATGAGCAATGCCCTCGCCGGGACTCGGACCAAGGACCTCTCGAATACGCATCGAGTGTGCTGACCACTACACTACGAAGGTATACTAAGAAGGTGGGAGAAATACCTTATAACGTAAGCAATGAAATATGCACTGTTCGCGTAAAATTCGTATCTGAAAAACATTTTCAACGCCCTTGGTTTCGATCGTTGAAAATCAATGCGAATCTTCGGATTTATTTCTGCGAATACGAAACAGAGGTGCAAAAAACAATTGACGATAAGATCAACCAAGTGAAACGAGGATTTTCCGTCCTTCGGCAATAAATTCCCTTTTACCAGCGAAGAGCGAACTCTCATGTGGGCCTCTCACTCCTTCTGGACGATTCCAAGTGTTTTGGCAGAATGCCAGCCAAGATTGAGTTTGTCGCGGTCGAACTAAACGTGCGAGGAAAAAGCGTTACACTGAAATACGTTAAGCCGACTACATTGTACATTAAGAACTTTTAATATTGAACAGAATTTAGAATTCAAAACCGCCTGGAGGCTCAAGAATTAAAATGTTACGTTTCAGAAATTCGCATGCTAAATGCAGCTTACAATCTTATCCCGTTTTACCGAAATAATTATAGTGTAGCCATTTCTGAAAGCAGTTTATTCGAATAACACGCCATTTCAGACAACTTGTTTACTTGGAAAATGGTTCAATTTTTGTCAATAATATTACTTTTGAGTGCATTTAGATTAGAATAAACTTAAAACTATTTGAATAAGCTATTTGAAATTTGTTTTTAATAAAAACAAAAATCACGTAAGGAAGTAATCTGCATGAATAACTGAATTTTTATTTATTTAACTTTTTGTCTTTATTCAATTTTAAAGTATTTAACTAATGCCGCTAGATGAAAGTTGGGGCATGTAGCAATAAAAACAAGTATGTAATTTAGATGTATATTTTAAGAGAGTAAAATTTGTAAACAAGTGCAGTTAGAAACATTTATGAAACTCCATAAATAATCGGATTTCAATTTTCAAAATCGTTCAGGGAATAATGTAAGCACAAAATTCTTAAATGCCAATACAATTATGAATTTTCTCTTCCAAAAGGCAAAACCTTCTTTAAGAGATACTTTATTCAATTTGAGAGAAATCTTGACTAGAAAATTGAATTTAAATAATCCGTAATCAAGGAACACGTACATACCTGAGATCATGTTCTCCTAAAGGATTTATTTTAAATTTCATTGTTTGCCTACAAATATATTGTGATGATCTGTTCATATTACTAAATATGCACATGTAAGATTAAAAATACATAATTCAAAATACTAACTTTGTTTTGCAATAGTTCTTTAAAACTCCATTTTAATTTCCCTTTCAACATTAAAAATAGTATCGCTTATAAGAAGTCGCTTTAAACTACTTCATTTCGAATTAATCCCATCTCATACGATTCTTACGTATCGCTAATTATGCATATAATTTTGAAAACTGAAATTGAAATTGTAGAGACATTAGGATTTTTGGAAGCAGGGAAGATGAAAAATTAGCAACGCCTTCGCCGGGAATCGAACCACGGACCTCTGAAATACAGGCTCAGTAAGCTGACCACTACACCACGAAGGCGTGAGAAATACCTTATACACTCCCCCTTTTAAAGAGCGACTGGGGTTTTTTAGGGCACCCAATCGCCAAATACTGGGTGTGGAGATTCATCATCCACGACCCTTTTAGTTCGGGCGCCACTGTAGAGACATTACGATATTTGGAAGCAGAGAAGATGAAAAATTAGCAACGCCTTCGCCGGGAATCGAACCACCGACCTCTGAAATACCGGCTCAGTGTGCTGACCACTACACCACGAAGGCGGGAGAAATACCTTATAAAATAACGAACTTTAACTGTCGCTATGAAAATCTTTGAACCTAACTCAAATCACTCTTAACAAGCTTACATTTTAGACCAATTGTATTCTCTTTTTAACTTCTGTTATATATGCCGCCCAGAGGGAAAAGCGGCTATTGTCTCTGACTACTGTACGGAAGGCATATAAGTATTCTATACCGCGCACAGGGAAAAATCTGTATTTGTGATTGGACACACTTTCCGATGACATCATTTTCTCTTGGCGTAATGACGTTTAGGCGGGATTTTTACGGTTTTGTTTTCGTTGAATAACGCAAATAAGTAGCATGGAAGCGTGAAAGTTATTATTTTTTTCTATGAAGTGAAAACATTTAGCTGCAGCGTTCTTCAGGTGGTTTCCTGTTTCATGGAATAATAAAATTATAAAATCTTTCAAAGACGCTGTTAACATCAGAAGTAATCTTAGCAGCAACGCTTAGATTATATAAATAGCCGAGTTCATAAATTTAGTGCACAATACGACGATCTCGATCCAACTGTAAAGGCATTGTTTGCTAGTAAGTATATTATTGTTATTGAAATTTAATTGCATTTTGTTCCTTTCACATTGCATAAAATATTTCTTTCGCAAAGTTTTCTTATTTCCATGTTAATATCCATTCATTTCTAATATTCTGTTGCCTTAAATGAAAGAAAAAAGTGCATTCAGTACTGCAGCTGAATTTAGTACATATGTATAAGAAAAGAAACTTTCTTCCCTGATAAACACTACTTTGATGCAAAATTAGAAAAGATGTTACACATTAAAAATAAGCATTATTCATAAAGTAACATTATTCAATTTAAAATTTGTATCTCTGTTTCTCTGTTCCAAATCAATATTACTCTAATTTCAAAAAGAAATTTTACTTTTTCAGACTGGTTCTATATCAACTCCCAACGTCGTTTTTGCTATTTTCAAAAACGGACTTGCCTTATGCTTTTGATGATTGCACCTGCAGAGAATGGATATATAATGAACATGAAATAATGAATTTATAATCACAATACCTTTAATATGAAGAGTTTTAAATTAAGAATACATTTATTAAAAATCTCTGCACTTAATACACGTTTACGAAGTTAACACAAGAAGAAATAAGACTTTCTCTCCAGGAAAAAAAAATACAATGCACATATTAATATTTTACGTATTGCTATCAACATGTAAACAAACGGTATGGGAGTGTACCCTCGAGCACATTCAAAGGCGTTCCTACGCTTAGAGGAAATGATATCATCGGAACCCATATCCAACACGAGGGATTTTCTCCAATGTGCGTGGCGCGGTACAGAATACTTATATGCGTACCGAAGGGCTCGGCTTCGACTTCTGGAGAAGGTATGGGTGTAATATGTCCGTCCCTTCAAATAGGAGGCAACTGTGGCCCTCCTATTAGGTACCTTCATTCTAAAGAGACCACCCCTTCCGTCCTTAGTAGTGGCCAACACATATAAACGGCTACAACTCGCCATTTCTTGGAATGTAAGTATTTACTATTAAGGCTACAAAACTTTGGCTGAGACAACTAAAATCTAGATCAAGATTTAACTTACCACCTAGGCTAACGTCTGGTAATTCTATGTCAGAACAGCGGCATTATTGAAACGCAGGAAAACGCCATTGACCGGAAGCACAATCAAACTTCTAACTATTATAAGTCATACGGTTACGAATTCTTTGCTTACTAGAATACTTGCCAATCAGATCTTTGATAAACATGCGATATTAAAACCTTATTAAACTGATTCAGGGATTTAAGAGATAATACTAATTGTGCGCGCATATGAAGGTGTAAAGTATTTTTATTTCGCTATCCAATCAGCATTTTCGTTTTCTTTCCGTTCACTCCTTCATCTGGTAACTCTGCAGATACAGTATTGAAGGACTAAATGAAATGCGAAGGAAGTATGATAGATAAGATTAAGGTTAGCTTAGTTGCGAATTTTCACTGCTGATGAGATTGAACTCAATCGTGACTTTCCATTGTTACAGGATGACAAGCTGATTTTATTCAGAGATGTTTACATCTCAGTTTATTTAAAAATTGATCAACATTTCGGAAGTACCTGTTTGTACATGAATAAACAATTTACTTTAGGCTTTTTAAATGTTAAGCAGTCTTGGAGTCAAACTTTCATGTCCTGCAAAATGCTTAATTAAATTACAATGCTATTGTTCAAACTATGTGATTGCAAATTGCAATAACGTTTGTTAATTCTTATTTTCAAAATAAAAGAGACGTTAAAAATAATTTTCTTCAAGTACTTATTTAAAACCATATGGGATTTTATAACCACTTGCGAATGCTTATTAACAAAGGCTGGTAAGGTCAGAGAGATAAAAATAAATTAGCCGATGATTCCGAGGTTCTCTTCTCCCCTTTTCTCCTATTACCGGTTTCTCGAGAGGACGTTTGGTTGGGCAGTAATCTAAGTGCCCCCATGCCGCAAAGACACGGTACATTTATAAGAATGCATACTTTTCCGGTATTCGAACCCTGAAGGAAGATTATGGCACTTGGCTCTACTACCACCATGCCTTCAAGGAGTTGTTTTAGGATTTCAGAAGTCTTGTATACTCTCTCAAGCACTAATAAATGTTTGAAACAAGAAATTAAGCATAAAACAGTAAAATAATGCGGTACAATAGCAAATTAAAAATTTCAGCCATTTGTTGAAGTTAATTAATTATAAAGAGTTGATTGAATTTAGAAAGAACACATGAATCTCTAAGGGAAATCTAACATTTATGCCTACGTTTCATAAAAAAGAATACTAATTTAATTCATCAGAAGAGAATGAAACTTGCTTTTAATAAAGAAAAATCTTCAGTTAAAGGCCAACGTTCTGTTAAAATTAATACAAAAATTGCATAAATTTCATTAATTTTAAAAATTAAGTTTGCCAATATTTCTTGCATTCGTATGCTTAATTTTTGCTTGTTTTTTGCTCTACAAGAGTTTTATCAAAGTTTAAAAAAACAAATGGAAAATGAACGGAAAAAAATCAAAATTAAGCTAATAAATCCATATCATTCTTTGGATTGTGGTTTACAGCTTCGAATCGCTGTATCAACTGTCAACAAGTATGGCATAACTTAATATTCCAGCAACTTCTTAGTCATATTAATCAGAATTGTCGAGGCTCTTAATATATATATATATATATATAAGTATAAAATACACCGTGCAAAACCATTGATAATACTTGAGCTAGTCACTTTTGAAAATTTATGAAATACACTTGCCAATAACGAACGCAACTTCTGCCAATAATGTAGAGACTATAGATACGCTTAACGACAACAACTGAAATCTCTACATATAATAATAATAATAAAAAAATAAAAAAGTGTTTGTCTGTGTGTGTGTGTCTTTCGTTTGCCCTGCGCGTAAGCTAATAGACCTACGGCTACGAAATTTGGTACATAGGTGCATCTAGACAAGAGCCAGTGTACCTCGAAGCGATTTTTTCGAAATTCGAATTCGATTTTTTTTTAAATTTTATGTTTTGTGACGAAATCGCGTCATTTTGAGACATAATGGGCTATAGGAAAGTGAGATTTTACTCTATACACTCACTTGTTTACTCACATCGTCATCAAACGTAGGCACTTATCTATTTTACGAACTTAAAATAAATTTCGTGTTTCAATAAATCAATTAAATACGAATTTATTTAACAAAGGGAGCTTAACACCTTTTCAACGGAATTTTTTCTAAAAAAGATTATTTTTAAAAATGTACAGTTTATTTTTCTTTGATTTTTGGACACATTAAACTTTCATCCTTGCGACTGCTTTTATAAAAATAATTTTGGAAAAATGATGATATTTTGTATTTTTAAAACATTTTTTAAATGAACCTTCCGAGTACACTTCTCACATCTTTAAAAATGTGGTTTTGGCAACAATTTTCCTGTCTTATTTTTGTTGATAGATTTTTGATGAAATCGCATCATTTCGAATAGTTTCATTCTTTTAGAAATATGGGTTTGGCAACAATTTTTCATCGTATTTCTTATGTCACTGTTTTTAAGAGATCGGCATACTTCATTGTCATTTATATATATATATATATATATAATACATTTTTATTGATTTTTTTTGATAAAGTTGTTCTGCAGAGTAAAATTCTGCTCGGAATTTTATGTGTTTTGAGTTTCTTTCATGTTATTTTTTGCTTATTTCACTGTTTGTAAAATATTGAAAAGTTTTGCATGATGTTTTTTCTTCAACGAAAAGTTGGTTAATTTTTTTATTAGGATAATTAATATTTGTATCAAGGGATATAGCTTATTTCATTGTAATTTTTTTCTCTTGAAAATATAAGATAAAATATCATTAATTATACTTTGTTTTTCAGGAATTTTTGTTTTTTGTATTCTTTTATGTTATTTATTGCTCATTTCACTGTTTTTAAGATATTGAAATGTTTTGAGTGATTTTTTTTAGGAAACAAAGTTCTTAACCTCCTTTATACCGTTTGAGTTCTTAAGATTTTGCAAAGGAAAGTTGGTTAATTTATTTATTAGGATAATTAATATTTGTATTAAGGGATATTGCTTATTTCATTGTAATTTTGTTATACGTAATAACTTTTTTATGAAGTTGTTCTGCAGAGTAAAATTCTACGCAGTTTTTAAATTTAACGTTTGGTGTTCCCTTCAGCCATTTTTCCGGTACATTTAAAAGCCAGACGAAGGTTGGCAGCAAAGCTGCTAGTTTTATATAAATTACGTTAAAAATATTCGGCTAAGTTAGGTTCATTGATTAAAGCAAAGCATACGACTGCTATCTGTTGTGTAGTGTTGAGACATCTCACTTGTCTGACAGCAACATCAGATCAAGGCCACGAAAGTCGTCGTGGAAAGGCGAACAACATTGCGCCTGTCTTTGGCAAGAGTGTCGTTGGCTCCGTTCAGGTGACAGTCCGACTTCGCTCACTGCTGCTCCCAATTTTGGCAGTAGCACCCCGGGGGGAGACGAGTCCGAAGATCTCCCACCCCTCTTTCCCTAAGCCCAACCTCTCGACAGGATTTTCAGCTCGCCATATATTTAGAGTGCCCCCATGCCGGAAAGACACTATACATTTACTTATGTATAGTGCCTTTACTACACAGACTTAAATGAATATAAGTCCACTCCTTCTTCGAGATTCGAAGTCGAGTCCTTCGGTACTGCAGTAGGCTACCCTAACCATTATACGGTCTGGACGGCCGAGTGCTATCGGCCTAGGTGAGGTATGCCTTTACGGAGAGTTTTCCAAGGAAAATTGGCTTATATTGACTCTATATATGAGAAAAATCACGAAACCTCCAATGTGCTTTTAACATGTTGAGCCAACTCGTTTGCTTGAATTTGACCCCGGATCAAAATACCAGTATTCAACCGCTCAGCTACCGGTGGGGTATTAAAGTGTTTGAAATTAACGACAAGTTTGAATTTAAATTCAAATTTATCTAGCCCTCTGGAATATAAGATCTTTTTCTTTTTTTTTTTTAGTCCAAAGGGGCTTTGTCCCTGAAGGGCTATTTGTTTTCGTTTTACGATTTTGCGTCGAATCACTCTGAATGTCCGTTTAACTGTTGCCATCAAATGTTAGAGTCCTGAATTATATTTGAAGAAATTCAATAATGAAGCATCTGCATAAATGTATGTATGTTTCTTGTATTATGATAAAACAACGTACCTAGAGCCATCAAATTTTGAATGACGTAATCCTACTATGCGAATATGGGCATCTGGAAGAACAAATTTAAAATTTGGAATTTGTTGTTTTATTATCGGTTTAATATTTTGTAAAACTTTAAAGAATTGTTGATTAACAAACTCAACGATTTAAAAGCGAGCAATGGGAACAATCTACGGGAGGGGAAAAAAACCTTTTCATCTCCAGCGCCACGAAACTGTGTATGGGAAATTCTAAGGATATGCTCATTTTAAAATTATTTTGCGACATTGCTGTTGAACTGAATTTTATGGTTTAAGTGCAAAGAGCATGATAATAAATAAATAAAGGTAACACACAAAACGTTAAAAAAACGCCTCTTTGGACGTAATTTAAAATCTGAAACCTTTCAGATTATTTAAAAATTTTTTTTAATCTTATTTATTTATTTACTTATTCATTTATTTTTTTGGTAGTCTTTTAGCAGTAAAATATGTTAATTTTTCCCCCTACGATTTTTTCTTTCTATGAAACATGAAGAAATAGCCGTAAAAATGCTGAGTTGCTGCTACTATTATTTTGTTCTAGAAAACTTAATACTTCTAGTCTTATCTTCACCCTAGATAGATTAATTACAACTGGGAATGAATATATTTATATGCTGAGCAGACAGTAATGTGCTAAATGGAAGTGTAAATAAGAAATTAAGTCAGAAGTGAAATGAGAAACGTGTCACGAGAAATAATATTATAATTTAAATTTGTGACAATACTTTATATGGCCCTTATAGTTGTATTGTCCATTTCTTGAACTTTTCTCACAACTTTTAATGTATAACAATCTAATATTAATGCATTAGTATTTGATAAAACATTACTCTTAGTATTAAATAATATTAAATATAAAATACTTTAAGCCGTAAACTGTGTTATTTTATTAACGCCAACTCTAACAATATATATATAAGTGAATGAAGTAATATGAAATAATTTCCCCTCCTCCCGAATTATTTTCTAAGCAAATAATTTCTATGAAACAAAGCAAATGAATTTGAAAAACTGCTATTAGAGGACAAGGATATTTTAATAAGAAAATCAAATTTACTTTTACATTAAAAGTCCGAAATAACATAAATTAATATTAAGCGAAATATTTAAAATTAATCATCGTTAAGTTTTAATCTTTATTAAATGCAATTATAAGTCTCAAAATAATGGCGGCAATTTACAAGTAAAATATTTGAAACTTTTCTTCCATTTATAAATACAAACTTTTCAGTTGCATTCATGAATTATTCAGACCCCTATTTATAATTGCAAAAATCAAATATAAAAGTCAACATAATTATCTCTTTTGCTTTCCTAAGCGGCAAAATATAAAATAGTCATAAACGTGAGGGAAAAATCATTGAAAAAAAGGTAAATGAGAGCTTCATTTGAAAATGCTATTTCATAACATCTATGTGTGATAAATCTGCATATTTTCTTCTGCTTTTCCATGTTATGAGTAATTGTAAATGATTTATAAAAATGATTAAAGCAAATGCAAAAAATATATATTATTAAGCGAAATAAGAAATATATATATATGTGTGTGTGTGTTTAATGAAATAAAAACTAAAATGAAAGTCAAAATGTAAAGCAAGAGGAAAATATAATACATAACTGACGTTAAAACGCTTTTAAAAGCTGCAGCTATATGCAAAACTGTTGATAAAGATTGATACTGGCTTGTTTAAGAACTGGCTTGTTTAAGGGAGAACATTTAATAATATGAGCTTTCGTCGTTCAGGCGAAACTGAAAATTACATAATGTATAAACACGAAAGAAATTAAAATATGTAAACATGCGAATAAAACATAAAATGAATAATAAAATGGAAAACTATAATATTGTATGAGTAGAACACAAGGAAAAATCTGACGCAGACACCACATGACTTTCTTGTATGGAATATTAAATTATATGCATTTTTTGCTGAATTTTATTTAAATTTATTTCCCCGAATTTCATTAGATATAGATTCCTCATTCAATTAATTCAGTTCTCACTTCACGACAAGGCAAAAGTGCATAAAACCTCAAAATATCTTAATTAAAAATTGAATGATATGGAAAAACATAAGACACCAAATGCAGTTAAAACAACTAAAAAACGATTTCCACAATTAAAATTAAAATTTCTACGCAAAAACAAGCAATTTGGCCAGCAAGCAAAATGATAGATTTTTGGGTGCACAAAATTAAAAGTTTCCTTTTAGTCCCACTCCAAAAAGACAGTGAAGGTACAGGAACTGAATTCACTCTTCTGGTAAGTTTCAAATGTAAACGAATATGGCTGCTATGGTTAAAAAATAGGCTTACCCGCACTTAAACAACTTTTAAATTGTTGATAATTCTATAGTTCAAAATCAATGTGTTTTGTGCGATATCCCGACCACCTATTTGCGGCCCATTCTTCTTTGATGGAAACACGGTTAATGGTCACCGAACCATTGGATTGGTTGTCAAGGAGCTGGCGACGTAGCATGTCTCAGCTGACCTCCACGGTCACCGGATTTGACAACCTATGATTTATTCCTGTGGAGTTTCATTAAAGACAACGTTTATGTACCGCCACTCCCGCAGAACTTGGAAGAGGGAAAGAACCGGATCCGTACTGTCATAAGATCAGTAACGACGATGATTGCCCGAGTATGGGAGGAATTTGAGTATCGATGTGATATTGTTAGTGTCGGTGATGGAGGACATATTGAACATCTGTAATCTGAACATGAGAGGTTCTTCCATATGTGTGTAAAGTTTCATATTTGTATACAATACAGTTTAATAAATATAGTCATTCGAAATATGCATATTTTCTTTGAAACACACTGTATATTCGGAAACCATTTAAGAGGCTCATGAGAAAGCAACGGTATCAGAAATACAACATTCTAGTATGTTACCTTTCTTTTATTGATCTTCACTTAATAAAGATGAACGTTTTCCCACGTTTTTTGAAGAATTATTTCATATTTTTAATAATCTTATTTGAATAACTTCTTTTTCTTAGAAGGAATGATTAATTTGTTTGCCATGTGTTGAGATTTATAAAGCATATCATTATCGTTTAAAAACAAGTTAAGTAGAAACTAATTTTAATGCAAACACATTATATTTTTTTATTTGGAAAGCTATATCGTTTTTCTAGTTTAACTCCTAAAAGTAAAAGCCATTAATTACGTTAAGTGAACAGAAAAAGAGTGGGGAAAAATTATAGTTCTGTGTTTTCAATTTTTAAAAGTAAAAAGCAATATTTATTTCGCAGAAAACAAAAGAAGTAATTATTTTTTTCCTTCAAACAGACTCAAAAAGAATAATGCTTTTTTCCCCGAATTCTTCTGTAAGTATAGTTATTGTAGTAAGTAATAACCGTAGACTTAAATGACATTCTTTGTGGTTTGATAAATTTAGTTGTTTAGATTAGAGAGGCTAATTATTATATCCCGGAATCTATTTGTATGTCAAAAATGTGAAATCGCATATTTTACAATTTTAAAGTCATTATGATGATGACAATTTTAAAGTCATTATGATACAACTTTGAAGTCATTATGATTATGATGATGAGAAAACTTGAATTCCGTAAAACACTAGTAGTAAATGCTTTGATTTTTCTTAGTGGTATATCTCTGGTTAATTTGCCAAACTAAATTTTATCCGTTATTAAATTAATTAATTTTTATTAATGTTATTAATTAATACGAAATAAATTTATATGAAGATTATTGTTTAATCTGTTTTATATTGCAGTTAAGAAATGTTCTTACAGTGAAGAAGTACCCACTGAGGTTTTTGGCCGATATGCATAATTGATTTATTACTATGTAGAGACATTAGGTTATTTCGAAAGCGGGAGAGATGAAAAATGAGGAGCGCCTTCGCCGGGACTCGAACCACGGATCTCTTGAATACGCGTCGAGCGTGCTGACCACTACTCTACGAAGGCATGCTAAGATGGCGGGGGAAGTACCTTATAACTATCCTAATATATCATAGTAATTCTAAAAATAATAGAGCCACGGGAACAGTAGGAAGGTTACTGGGATTTTAGAAGTGATTTTAGTGAGAAATCATCATCAAGATTCAAACCATGGTTTTTCAGTTGCTATATACAATTTTTAATCACTTACACAATTAGAAAACGCTAGGGTAATTTGATAATTCTTTATATAGTTACGATATTATTTCTATATATTATCACAAAATGGTGACGAAAACGTTACGCCAACCGTGAATTAATACACATGTAAAAGCAAAAAGCAGCTTCGGAAATGTGCGAATACATTTAACCATTAAAAAAAGAAACAGTAGAAAAATTATAAAGCTTTAGAGATGAAACCTTAACTGTGGCCCTGTATCTCACTAAAACTGAAGTAAACCGACTTACCAAGTTGAATTGCTTTTAACAACAATTTCTTGCATCTATTCAAACAGAACTTTTCCATAGTCACCGCAGCTTCAAGAAATGAAAATTAACTTGAGAACAGTTCAAATAATTTAAACTTTGAGCGGTATTCTAAGACTAGCTAGTTAAATACTAAGTTAGAAGCCAGCTCAATAAATTACCGGCGTAACAGATTTCAAGAACCGATCGGCGGCGTGAGAAAGCAAAGCCGTATAATTATAACTGCTAGAGATGGCAGAAGCAACCACGTGGCGTACAAAAACCATAAACATTATCTCGCTCTAATCTAGAAACCTCAAATATACAAAGCTACTTTGCATTCTGGTGAAGGGAAAGGAGCAATATGATAAACACAGAAATCATAATAAAGGTCGTTTAAAATCTTTTCTCCTTTTCTTGTTAGCATCTTGAAATTTTACTACAGATATCATAATAAAGGTCGTTTAAAATGTTTTCTCCTTTTTATGTTTGCATCTTGAAATTTTACTATAGAAATCATAATAAAGGTCTTTAAAATGTTTTCTCCTTTCCTTGTTTGCATCTTGAAACTTTACTACAGCAATCATCATAAATGTCGTTTAAAATATTTTATCCTTCTCTTGTTTGCATCTTGAAACTTTACTAAAATACCACAAAGCAAAGCATAACGAATTAAAAATGTCATTCATACCATCTGCTTCCTGAGCAAGATGAGTGTCCAGTGCACATAAACAGAGAAGACTGGATCTACGTGTCGTTCTGAAACGACTGTTTTCGAAAAGGATTATGTTAATTCAGGTTTGTAATATATGACGACTTTTAAAAGAATTGTAAGTTTGTAAGTGTATCCATGGTCATCCTTTTATACTTTTCCTTTTATATAATCGAGCTGAACGATAACACTTACCTGAGCCACGAGTTTTGACGAACTGGCTAAGTGTGACACAACAGCATTTTTCTTAAAGACTGAAATATTGTTTAAAATTTTTTCTTGCTTTCTTTTTATGCAAATTAGTCTTATCAAGGTCCTTGTATGTTGTTAAGAAATAACTAAGGATTATAAATTTCAAGCGTTACAATTATGTGAAATTATTGAGAATGTCGATACAGGTTTAAAAATTATTTAATTATGAGAAAAAAGTTTTTGTTCTGCTTTAAGTTTCTAATTCGTTTTTTTTTCTAATTTGCTCTTACATTTAAATGAGGTAAACTGGAACACAATCTCATATAATCTCGATTAGTTGAGCTCTTTTAATTTTAATCAAAATTCTTAAATAAATTGATCAAATCAAACCAATTCTTCAAACTGGTCTGTTCAAAAATTTTAAATGAACTAGTTTTTCGCTTACATTCAAAGATCCTGGAGAGAAGAAGTCTTCTTTCCTTTATTTTCTTAATACAAATAAGAAATTTTAGGCCTCTAACTGATCAGGTGATAATAATTTAGACATCACCTGTAACGATTTCGAGAAAAGGATTCGGGATAGCACATTATTTTAAAGTCCGAAGCTTCGTTAATATAAAATACAAGCATGTATATATTCCTTAACCCTTCTGATGCAAACATAACAATATGACAACAGATCGTAATGCAGTGACTGGTTTAGTTCGGTTTACTTAATTTAGGCAAAGCACTCTATGGCTTTGCAAGAGGGCTGTCTGCCTAAGTGGAAGGATGCCTTTGTGAAGAACTTTCTAAGAGAAACTGGCTCTATATATTTTCACAAAAACCACGAAAATACACATACAGCCAGCCCGTTCACCGGACCGAATAACCAGTATTCAGCGATTTTACCGGTGGGCTGCGGGTAGGCATTTTCTTAGAGTGTGTGTGTGTGTGTGATTATGGCAAAGCCTCGAGGGCTATCTGCCTAAGGGGAGGGATGCCTTCGTGGAGGACTTTCTAAGGGAAACTGGCTCGTATACACGTTACACATGGGGAAAACCACGAAAACGCCCATGCAGCCAGCCCGTTCTCGGGATTCGAACCTCGGACCTAACTACCAGTGTTCAGCGACTTTACCGCTCGGCCGCTGGTGGGCCGCATTTTCTTAGAGAAAGGCATTGAGCCGTAAACACTGGCATCCGAAAAATAAAGCGCATTAAAGCTGTTGGTTAATGGTTTTCACTAAAATTACTTCATAAAATATGCACTCACAGTTTTATTTATTTTGAGCTAATTTCGCTTTGTAAAAAAAAAAAAAAAAAAAAAAAAAAATCTCTCCACCGATTTTATATCAACTGTCAACGGTAATTTAGTAAGCAGGAAAATAAATAAAAATAAATTTCATTTAATATTAATGTTAAAATCTCTTGAAGTAACTGAAAAGTCAAATATAGCAAATTACGAGTAAGTTAAAGACAGCGTTTAGATTAAAGATTTGTCACTACACGTTTATTTTATACTTGCATTTTTTGACACTATTCTTGTAGCCACCTACAGTTGTTTTGCGAGAGACTTTTCTTACACAAGTCTTATTAAAAAAAGACTCTTCTGTAGGTTGCTTAGAGTAATATTTTCTTATATTTAATTATATGTGGAACAAATCAGTTGTTTCTCAAATTTCAATTCAAATCCGAATAGGTTTCCCTAATATCAAATTCCTCGAATCCTTTAAGTAATAATAATAATAATAATAATAATAATAATAATAATAATAATAATAACAATAATAATAATAATGATGATTCTATGTAATATAAAACGTCTTTAATTAAAACTTTTAATAACAAGTAAAAGTCTTCTTTAAAGCAAAATTTGACATTCTTTTTTAAAAAAAATTAATGTAAAAATGCAGTTTTTAAAAAATATACTCACTTTTATTAAGAAGATGGAAATGAAATATAGTAAATAAAGTACCTAATTAAAATTTTTGAATTTTGAGAATCAGTTCTGAAAAGAATTTGGCGAAAAGCATTGAAATGTGTTACAAAAGCATGTTGAAATGTGTAAAATTCACATTAATAGCTGAAAATTTAAGAACGATGGCTGAATAGTTCAACTGCTAGACATCTGGACTCGTAAGCGCTACGCAACGTTTACGCACCACAGCTTAAGTTGATAGAAACGTTTAGGCATAGTAATAGTAGATTAAGTGTCTTTGCGAGTTAATTTTGAGAACTTTGCCAGAAGTGCAGCGCAATGATTATTTAAAAACTCTAGCATTTTCCTCGGAATGGTACATTGAAACATTAGGGCATTCTGGGCTGGTAATGTTGTTGTTCTATCTACCACAGAAATTGCAATAATCAAGTTCTTTTTTAATAAATGTTTATAGTAGTAAATGCAAATAAACGCTCCAAAGTCTGGAGTTTTCCCAAGTGCTTAACGGTTTTTTACGTTAGGACTTGAAAAAACGAATGATTAAAAAATGCGCAAAGCTTTCGAGTTTCCGGAGGAAAATGGTTTGCAAGATTTGAGGATTGGAACGTCTCGTCCCTAGATTTATGAATAATCTTTAAGTCTTTAGCATCAAATAAAACTAATTATTCTCATATTTAAGTCGAATTATTATTTAACTACCATTTTTATTTGGATAGACATGTAATATTTTATGTATGTTATGTTAACCTATAGCTCGAAAATTCAGCCGTCATATTATCGAACGAAACATGTTCATTTTTAATCTTAAGGAAATTCAGGAATTTTTTGAATTTAATGCAAATTATATAAAATAATTCTTTCAAAAATCCTTTAGTTTGTAAAAAGTCTTCAGAATTATTTGAGTTATAAATTAAATGTTCATGTTAGTCTATTCTGCATGAAATGATATTTTCAAGAATGAATTATTCATTTATATATCACATTAAAATAGACATGCCTGCCGGTATGTTTAAATGTAATAATAATAATAATAATAATATTAAAAGAAATTTTGTTTAAATTTCAGTAATATTAAAAGAATTTAATATTACTGAATTCATTTAATATTAAAAGAAATTTTGTTTAAATTTCAGATGCTTTAAGAGGCTGTTTGAATTATATACATTTGACATGAAATAAAGGAAAAGGGCGAATAGTAAATCGATCGTATAGGAAATTATAATTTTATTTAAGTAGCAGTCTACTTCATACAGATAAATACAATTCTATTGCATATTTAAAGCTTATCCAGTTCTTTTTTAGAGTATATTTCAGAAATTCAAAAACATCTCCATGTTTCGTTTCATCAATAGCTAAGCAATATGAAATTAACCAAATTTAGTTATACCAATCAAAATTTCGTAACAGCTATCATGAAATTTTCAATGCTTATGCTCTCATTTCCCTTAGCTACTATAAATGACAGTAGTTACTTTATATTCATGGGATTTTACGCTTTGTACAGTAGCTTCTTTTATTTTCTAACAAGTTATAGCTGATGATGCATTAAAGGATTTCATTAACGGCTTCTGAATTTGGAGTGATAAATATTTGAAGTAAACTGAAATAATAAATTGTAACTTGAAAATAAACTAGTCGTAAAAAAACTAGTATAAAACTAGTTTACACTAGTATAAAACTAATATAGTAATATTAGTAAATATCAGTAAACTAGTATAAAACTAATATTGTAATATTAGTAAATATTAGTAAACTAGTATAAAAATACTATAACAGTTTCCTTCAAATTTCGGGTCAACTGATCGAATTCTCTATACATATATTTTCGAGTTAACATTTCTTACTCAACAGTTGCTGAAAAAACATTACCTATGCTACGGTAGTCTGGTCAATACCAAAACAAAGTATAAAAGCAAAGCATCTTCTAATCATGCAAAGACGTTTGCCATCAACATTACACGTTGCTTACCGTACAACTTCTACAGCTACAACAATTATCGTAACAGGACTCACGCTACTGCATGTACAGACCGAATTAACAGCTGAACTACAGACTGTTCTGCAGTTGCGAAACAAACGCAGTTTCACAACACATGGTTCTATTGCATGTCTTTTAAATAAAACTAGTATATACTCCAATATTTTAAAAACTTAATGTAAGCAAACAACAAACAGACTTGAGAGACCAGTTCCAAGTATTTATTGTTTAAAATATCTTTTAAAATATTTACTTCATGAACTCGTGAAGTAAAAATATAATTGATCTTTTAAATGCATTACTAGAAGCCGTTATCTAACGGTACTTACTGTAACAATTACCGTTTCCGACAGTTCAAATATCATACGGATGTTTCATCCGTATGATCCAACAAGCTGCACATTCATCGAGCTGTCTGAGAAGTCTGAAGCAGAAGTGTATATCTTCAACAATAGTCTACCACTTATACGAAGTTTCAATACTACATTAACGGTTCAGGCAAAGACAATGGAAATGACTGTGCCTTTGTTAGCAACGTCAATAAGTCATGCAGTAAACAATAGACATTATAGTGTTACAGCCTCTTAATGCTACATGCTATCCTAAATCCCGTCTACAGTTCTCTTATCATCAGTAATATTAAAAGAAACTTTTTTACGCGTTTTAGAACACCAATACTTGCTTCTACTATACTCTCACCTCATAAGAATCGTCAACAATTTGGCTAATGCAAAATGGCAAGACGAGTGGAACCATCCCACAAGGTCATCGCGTCTTTCCAAAAGTCAGCAATAAAAGATGTACTTCCATTCTTAAGGTAATACTTTTATGTAACCGGTCATGGCCCATTTCCAGTCTATTTTCATAAACGATGCAGAAGCAATACAAATGCATCTGCCGTAACGCGGAAGCACCCGAACATTATCTGACGAGCTGTCCATTGACATCCAGCCACCATCTTAAATTTCTGGACAATACAGGTAACAAAATCCCATACCAACGAAATATCATAAAATGAAATATCATAAACGAAATATCATCATTCTGGCAGCATACAGGCTGGACCTTTGAGCAATGGCATAGTACACTCCATTAGTTGGGCAGTTTTTTTCAACATCATATCCATTAATACTCCTTTACTTTCCATGGCAAACCACAGTGTGAAGCAGATTCTAGAGAGAGGAGAGTGGACTACACGTATCAAACTGTCTTCCGTTTCCTGTACTTTGTTAAACTGAATATAAATAACTTAAAAATAAAATGCTAAGACTCTCAGCTCTTTTTTTAGAATCTGAAAATAGGTTTGTAGGGTTTCTATTATAATTAGAGGCTGCCGACCCTATTTGACTAATAGAGAGTCATCACTGCGTCTTAAACAATTCACAAAATACTGAAGAACGTTAAAATAACGTTTTTATTTAGACTAAAGTTAAACAGAACAGACACAACTTGTGCTAAAGACGAAATTTCCACTACTTGTGGCTATTTAAATTAACATAACAAAAGTGAAATTCAAAGGTAATAAATGTAGTCTAAAACTACACGTAATTAAGCTGGCTCAGAATATTATCAGCGCGTACTTTAAAACAACGGCTACCGGGATGCAAAAGCCAGAATATAACTTTAAGCAGAGCTGGAGGGATTAATCAACAGCAAAACGCGTTTTCCAGATGCTCTAATCTAAACATTTAAAACACTCATCTTAAATACACACAAACCTAATTTGCATTCCAGTGAGGAATGCAAAAAGGATAAGTTATAGTATAGACTTAAATTGCAATAACTAGTTAATTAATCTAAAATACCTCACAGATTAATTGCTTTATAAATCAACACTTTTTTTACATATGATGTATGATAAGTACATGGAATATTTTATGTTTACCTTATTGAATCTAGACACATGCATCTCCGTACTATGTTTCTTCTTCATGCTGCCATTACTTGTGATCATCCAGATAGCCTCAAAAATTTCTATTTCTGACTGCCCACTTACCATTCGATGCGAACTGAAAAATTTGCAAGAATTTTTGCCGTGCAGTGCAGCGTAAGATATTTAATTAATCTTGTTCGTTATATTAGTACATTACCTTAAAAGGTTCATTTTTGGTATTTGCCTATATTAATATCTGTCCTGCATTCCTACTGTTCCTTGAACTTACCAGAATATGTAAATGAGAGGAGTTTTAAATAGGAATAAGAATCTGAATTAATAGAGAGGACCGGCAATGCCAGCCTGCTGTAAAAATCTCCTGGTTTCGAACGAGAGTGATATTTTCTGTCAGTTGATGAGTTATTTTTTTTGATTATTCAATAAAAAAAAAAAAAAAAAAACCGTGAAGTTAACCAAGGCAGGTGTTAGGATAATTGTATTGTACAGACAAAAGGATTTTTTGGAAGTAGGAGTCATGAAAATTAGCAACGCCTTCGCCGGGAATTGAACCACGTGACCTCTGGAATACGCGCCTAGCGTGCAGACCACTACACCACGAAGGCACTCTAAGAAGGCGGGAGAAATAGCTTATATACTTCGCTTTAAAAGGGCGACTGGGGCTTTTAGGGGACCCAACCGCCAAATCCTGGCTGTGGGGAATCATCATACACCACCCTTTTAGTTCGAGCGCCACTGTAGAGGCATTAGGATTTTTTGGAAGCAAGAGACATAAAAAATTATCAACGCCTTCGCCGGGAATCGAACCACGGACCTCTGAAATACGCGCCCAGCGTGCAGACCACTACACCACGAAAGCAGGAGAAATACCTTATAGTATATTCTATGCAATTTCAATTTCAAGTTGTCATATTCCCGCTAAAAGCGGAAGTTAGTTTGTGATTTTACTTCAAGCTGAGGTAAACAATAAATATGAGTTGCTTTTTTCTAAGTTCATTGAGTGTTCTAACAGTGTAAAAAGTCGAAAAGAAAATTCATCTTTAAGGCTAGATGGTTTGGTTTGGTTTATTTAATTACGGCAAAGCACTAGAGGGCTACCTGCCTAAGGGGAGGTAGCCCTCTAGTACTCTAGTCCTCTAGTGCCCTCTAGTGCCTCTATGCCTTCGTGAACATATTTCTAAGGTAAACTGGTTCGTGTACAGTTTACACGGGGAAAAATCGCGAAACTGCCTATGCTGCCAGCCCGTTCGCTGGAATTCGAACCCCGGAACAAACCAGCTGGGTTCAGCGACTTACCGCTAGACTGCTAGTGGGCTATTTTTTTAGGCTAGAAAATTAGATTAATTTTACATTGAGCTAAATATCAACTGAATTTTAAAGGTTTTACCAAGTGAGCGATTTGAAAACAAATATATTTACTTCTTAATAACATTATTAATGTTTATATTTTAAGTATATATTATTAAAAGCTTTTCTAACGCTAACTGTTACGTACTAGTGCTTTAGAATTTACTGGCTGCGATAGTTTAACTCAGTTTTCTGCGTAACTTAAAGGGCTCACCAACGGCCGAGGGGTAAAGTCGCTGAACACTGGTAGTTCGGTCCGAGGTTCGAATCCCGCGAACGGGCTGGCTGCATGGGCGTTTTCGTGGTTTTCCCCATGTGTAACGTGTATACGAGCCAGTTTCCCTTAGAAAGTCCTCCACAAAGGCATCCCTCCCCTTAGGCAGATAACCCTAGTGTGCTTTGCCATAATTAAATACACACACGAAACACACCTGTATAAGTTAAAAACATTTTTACAATAATATCTAAAAATAAATATTTAAGCAATTATTAAATGATCATTATAAGGTTAAAATCAGAAGCTTTGCAAGCGAAAATTCTACTTTCATACTGATAATTACTGCAGGTATTAAATTAAATTAACTGAATACTTGATTATTATCGCTGGCTACTCATAAAGTTTTCAAATTTTGACTAAAAAAGTTCTATTTTAAATGCTTAAGTAATCCTTAGTTGGAAATTTTGCTAAGTAAGATGCGATGACTAATTCCATCAGTTCGTAACGTAGGTCGATGTGATTTCATCGTTCAAGTCTTGACCTTAGAAGCGCAGGTTAAATAAACAATTCGTGTTTACCTGTACAAGTTTCCACAAAGCAGCTGACGAGAAATATGTAATCGCATGCTTACATATATTTGTTTAAACTCTTCTAAATAGAGAATTCTAATAAGAGAAACAATAATGCTGTTTACTAATCTCCTTTTAGCTCTAGTTTTAAGTTACTGTTATACAATTTATAGTGGTAATCATATTTAATAGCCAAAAAACTTTTATGTTGATCATTACATTCTTTTTTTTATAAAAAGCACAATATTTCAATATTAGTGTTTATAATGGATGAAGAGTTACGTAAAATATTCATGTTAAACTTCCAGCTAGCATTGCTACTAGGAATGCAAACCTCGATAAACAGCCATTATTCGGCATATTAGGGGATAAATTTAGAGTTTGTGCGTACGTTGGAGTTGGCGCGTATCCTGATAGTTGCGTAGTTCAAAACAACATGATGTTGCAAGAAGCGATAACAGGTATTTATCGTATAACAATATATGAAATGAATAATTAATGCGCACGTTATTGAAATTCAAATCCCCACAGCAGAAAATTATTTAGCTCCTATTGTTAACGTAATTGTTGATTTTTATGATATAGATTTAACTCATTTCTAATGCAAAAAAGCGCGAGGAAGTGCTAGATCCCGTAAAAATATACAAGCGGATTAAAATCACAAATACAAAATTACCAGATCAGTAATTTATTGATAAATGATAATCGGAGACCTCACGAAACAGATTTAGACGAATTCCAAGAGCAAAGTTTTTTTTAGAACATTAGGTCTTAAAAGTGGTTTCTTTCGCGCAGATATGGAGGAGAAAAATTTAAATTCATATTATTCGTTACATCTGACGGACAATATGAATTTTTAAAAGTACTACTCGGGTTGCGTAGACTAACAGCATTTTAAAGATATTTTCTGCTTATTTCGCAACATATTAAAGAAAGGATGAGATATTATATACATGGATGACATCGTTATTCCATCGCTTAACATGGAAGCTATGATGGAATCACGCTGCGTATTAAATATAGGGCTTGAATTAAACATTAAAAGTGTCAGTTCTTAAAGTGTAAAATAGAGTTTCTAAGTTACGTAAGTGAAAATGGAACTATCAAAACTTCACTGTATGGAACAGTTTCAGTTTAACATTTTCCTAAACCAAAGACAGAAAAATTCAAACTTCTAGGACATATTGGTTGTTTAGGAAATTCATGGAGGGATAGTCTGCCTTTACAGTTATTTATTACGTAAAACCTAATCTTTTCATACTGAACTAACAGCGAACGGCATTAATTCAATTAAAAAAAACAGATATTATGTACAAAATCAGTCTTATAATACCCAGATTCTCATAAAGACGTATATGAAATATTTTAACAAGAGTCAGAAGATGGCGAGAGTCACCCTGTATATTATATGAGTAAGAAAACGTCACCAAAAGAAATTGGAGATTTTTAGCAGTTATAAAGGCTTTGAAGAAATTAAGGAATTATTTGTTGAGTTCTAAATTACAAATGTTTTATGGACTATTCAGCTTTTGAGAGAACTGTAAGTAAAAGAATATAAACGCGGAAAATTACTAGCGGGAAATTTATCTTCAAAAATTCAATTATGAAGCATTTAATCGCCTAAGCAAACAAATGCGTCGTGCTGATACTTTAAGCAGAGACCCAGTTATGGTAACTTCTGATTTCGAAATAACATTCTGCTCGTGTAATCAAATAAAAGTGATAAATATGGTAATACTATAAGAAAACTAATTCAGAATGGCAGCAGGTTATTAAGAATGGGGTGCTTTATCATACTGAAGATAACAAAAAATTGATTATTGCGGCACGAGATATGCACACAGAAAAAACAACAGAAGCTCATTCTGAAGTTAACTTTGCTATTTCCAAAACTTTGGATATAGTAAAAGAAGACTTATGTTAACCGAAACTAAAAAAAAAAAAAAAAAAAAAGAGAAAAAAAAAAAGAAAAAAAAAAGCTCCCGAAAATGTAATTGTTAACTGCGTGAATTATATACTCGCTAACAAGAAACACGGGAAATCAAAAGGAATTTTAAAACCAGTTTCCTAAGAAGGTATTGCTTCATCTACATACCATACAGATTTCATCGGACCTTCTCCATTTACTAACAAGAACTACCAGCATATTTTTATCGTAGTTGGTGCTATTAAAAAGTTTGCGTGATTGCGTCAGGTGAAATTTACATCTGCTGTTTATGCTCTAAAAAAATTAAAACTACAAAAAGCACACTAGATATAGGAAGCGCATTTTCATCAAAAGACTTTGATGACTGCCGAAAAGAAGAAAATATTAACTATATTCTGATCACAGCAAGAACTGCGCATGGAAATGGAATTTTATGAATCTAGATTCAAATTATTTTAGAAACGCATATTTACGTTTCATAATTCATAATGCACAATTTACTAATAAAGGTTGCATTTTCTTTATCACTATCTCTTGACATTTTCCGTTAAGTTTATTCGTAATAATGGAAAACATTCGTTCTGTTCCCTCCGCACTTTATTTGAAGACTTTTATTACTTAAATGGAAAAATATTTGATTTATTTGCGTTTCCATGACAACAGTGGATTTGTACACATCTTTTATACACTTTCAATGCAAACGCATTGATCCTTCAGAGTACCTGTATTCAGAATTCTGAAATTGAGTCTCATCTGCCATAACCCATTTGTTTATACTATCATTTTTCATATCTCTCGTGGCATTGTTTCTTATATTGTTCTCGAATTCAATCATAGCAGAGACTTTCTTATTTTATAATAAATGTCTTTATGATTTCAAGACATCATCATGTCATTTTACGCCATTTCTAGTCCTTTATGTATACTTTTGAAGTATTGTTGTTAAACAGTAATTGCTTACGGAATGGGTTTTTATTATTGGGAACTAATAGTTGTGGCAAATTCTATACATTGCAGTTAATTTCTGCATTTTCTTTAAACATTTCAGGCACATTTGTTTTCATTTTCGTTTCATTGTACATTTATTTTGTGTCTATCTTTATTTATTTTGTAGTTTAAATTCATCTTGTCTGGTCATTTTATATAATAACTTGCAAAGTTCCTCACTGTGTAATTCCAAGTTACTGTTGGAAGTAAAGAATCTTAAGAACTGATAAGCGAATAATCGCTTGAGATCGTGTGACAGGAAACAACAAGATAGAAGGGTGAAATAACCCTTTATTATACCAACTAAAATTTAACAAAACTCCGTCTTGGAATGTACAATAAAGCCGATACTTGGGCTTGAACTTAAGAAACTAAGAATTAAACTAAACTAATCTTAACTAAAGAGATATAGCCAAAGCTATCAAAATTCTAACAGAGTTAGCTACTTAACGTTAATAGAAGCTATCAAGGACCTAAAGTACGGCCGAGCGTAATAATAGTTTAGGAGAGAGTAATTTAAAGAAGGGCGGACGCATGCAGCCAGAATACCTAGTATCTCTCTCGCTAAGACCGAAGAACTTCGCGGTTAAATTACCGCTCTTCCTCATTATGTATTCAGACGTGATTCTAAAACTACTTTCTGGCCGGAAGTGGTAAGTTGAAGTTAAGAATCGATAGGAAAGGAAGTTTAACTCAAAATTTAACTGTTAATAAAATTAACATAATCTTTGCATACTTATTACGCTTTAGGGTGCAAAATGTTGTATAGATTATTTTATGAATTTTGTAAATATTTAGATTACAATTCGGAAATATTGGCTATTGGAATATATCGATCTTTTATTTGATTACATGTCCCTAAATCCAATGACTTTTAAAATTTTTAAAAACTGAATTTCAGCAAATCTCACTATTATTTATTTATTTATTTATTTATTTATTTATTTATTTTGCTTCATCGACAGAAAATCTATAAAATGCTGAAGACTGGCTAGTGACTACAACAATATTTCTCTATAATAAGTTAAGAGTTAGCATCTTGATAAAACTTTCAGCCTTAGCTTAGTCTGCAAGGTTTTATTACTATTCTTGATGTCCGAAATTGTATACTTTTAATCTGAATCAACATACACAAAAATTTCGATAATTCCGTTAAAACATTGGAATGATTATTAACGTTTAGATTTTTTGGTGTATATTTTTCTCAAAACTAGAGTCTAACTGGAAATAAATAAATAGGCTTTAAATTCAGAAGTACTTCAACAGAACACGAAAACATAATCTTGCATAATTCAAATTTATTTAAGCACCTGATGAATAAGCGAAAATACCTTCACTGTGTGGAAGTTAGTAAATATATTACTTTTTCTGCACGTAAATTTTAGTATTGGTTTAGTAAAATATAAATTCCTTATGCATCATAATGTTATAGAGAAAGTTTTTGACGGTAAACTAAATAAAATATGCCTGCTTACAATGACAACTGGGTGTTCGATTTTCTCTGAGAGATCACTTCTTAGAATAACAAATCACGAATGTACTTTACCCCTCCGGAAGAGGGATTACATGAAGACTATGTCGCTGCAATAGGTAAAATCTGCTCTGCAATCTATTTTAACACATAGAAAATATTTTACGATTAAAAGCAAGCCCAATTTTGTAAAGCAAATAATATTCCTCCTGTATGTGTTTTAAAACGCACATAAAAGCAAGAGTTCAAAAGTTTTCTTCGAGTTAATTATTTGTCCTTGCGCAAGCATTTCACTCTGAATAATTTTATCTTCCGTGAAATTCTTTTCATGGATCACTCATTGCCACATATAAATATATATATAAAGCAGCCGTGTCGTCAAATTCCATTTTTAACGCCACATCGACAGCTCTTCACTTCACAAGAAGAAACAAAGAAAAACGGGACTCGTTCGAGAAGGGACATGTAAAATGAGGCGTAAATGTCGTTTTCAGCTCTGGGCAAATCGGAAGAGGGTGGCAGAGAGCGGCGAAGTGCATTTTCTTACGCATGAACACCTCCGAACGTCAAAGTCAAAATCTCTAACTTAATGTTGCCTCCAGCAGGCTCACGCGCTTTTCTTTTTTCTTGTTCGTTTTCCTTTTTCTCCAGTCTTGTGCCTGCAGTGTGTCTCGTTCGAAAAGATTAACAATTTGCAAGAGAAATGTCAAGTCTGCGTCGTTTTTATGTCCTTGAGCAAAAAGTCTTAATATTACTGCGCGTGTCCCATGTAGCGAAAGCTGATAAAATTGCTTTTTTATTTATAACTTGTCTGCTGTGTTAAAAACTGTAATATTAGTGTAATTAATTTTACAAAAAGTATTTGGTGATTCCAAGATTTTCCACTAACTTTTATTTCAAATTAGAGATAAATGTATTCTTTAAATACGAGAGCATGTTTTTTACCATGATCATAATACTATATATTTATTTAAGGAAATCGTTTTCCTTAAACTGGGTTTATGCAGCACGATAAAGTAGAACCGTTAAAAGGGCAATTGATATAATCCATTAATTTGCAATACTCTGCTCTTAATAAAATTGCTCGATCCTCGATTGCAAAGAGAACCAGTAATTACAGTATAGTATTATTTAAAGCTCAAACTTAAATTTAGGCACAACAGCAACATTATGTTTGGCGTAAATCGTCAAATCTACGCCAAATGTTAAGTTGCTGTTTTTCCGTGTTTAACTTTTCTCTTAATTAAACGTTTGAACTGCATAATGTTTTCGAATTAAAAATTTTTAAATTAGTAGTTCATTTTATTTTTCAATGCATTTCATTTGCAAGAAATATTTTTTTTTGCTAATTCAAAATTTCCATTATCACAGTTATACTGTAAATAAATATATATATTATGTTATATTCATTGAAATCTGTGTAAGTATAAATAAAAAAATCAGGTAGGAAATTCTCGATTAACAAATGTTTCCTTTAAAATATTTTTTACATGCCGTCACGCTTACCGTTCCATGCATACAATCTATTTCGCGAATCACTAAGATTATTAATATTTCACACGAAATTTGATTATGTCCTTGTTATCATTTTATAACTTAATATATAATGCAAATATAGCTTATAACCTATTATTGTATCATTATTTACAATTGTTTTCTATTGCTGGAAAAGTAACTGATTAAATTATACTTACTAAAACCCTATTCCAGTAATATATATTTTTAAAAAAGTTTATCACTTTCGACAAAGTTTATCACTAAGCAAATTGGTCTATATTTGATTAAGCTGAGAATTCAAAATATTTACACAAAACTGTTAGTTTGTTTGTAAATACACAATGGAGTTTCTTAATTGTTCATGAATTATAACTATTACTCTAAGCAAGAATGTTAAATTTTATAACAAAAGCTTTAATAAATATATGTTAAGGTATATATCGTGAAATCTCTTAAGGCGACTACAATCCGTTAACGACAAGAATTTCTGAAAGCAAACATTGGTGCTTCCCATCATTTTTCTAAATCGAACACCTCTACAGAAGACCACTTTCGTTTGGAAATATTGGCGGTCTGTTTAGGAAGGTTTAGCTAAGTTGATTGGCTGTCCACAAATTTGTCTAAAATGATTTAAGCTCATGGATAAAAGTGCTTAAACTAAGCGACATGTCTTACTTACATTAATTTTGATTTCCTCAACTATAAATCAAAATTTACAAACTGCAGTTTTTATCACTGATGTTATTAAAATGTCTGTATGCCATTCAGTCATTCCGCTCTATGTTTAAGTATGCTTGGCATTATTTAAAGCGTTGATTTGTTTTACAGAAAACTCCCGCTGAGCGGTAAAGTCGCAAAACACTGGTTGTTCGGTTCGGGTTCGAATCTCGGCTGTATGGGCATTTTCATTGTTTTCTCCACGTGTAAAGTGTATAACGAGCCTGGTTCCCTTAGTAAGTCCTCCACGAAAGAATCCCTTCTCTTAAGCAGATAGCCATAATGTGCTTTTCCGTAGTCAACTAAACCAAGCCGTAAACAGCTTTACAGAAAACTTGTAATCTAGCAGATATATCCTTTCCTATACATAAAGTTTATTGCAGCATGAATATCACATTGTTCCTGCATTGCACTTTTATTGATTTTCTGCAATATCTTGCTGAAGGTGTTCTGTTCTTAAGAAAACAGTGTTGTACTATACTGTTTTCGGAAATTTTGTAGCGTTTTCATAAAATTTTTGATCAGCTTCATAATAAATTTAAAAGATTTATTTGTTACAATGACAACAATTATACAAAAAATACCTAGCAATTATGCAAAGTTCGATCATCAAATTAAAATACGTAGATATCCAGCATTATCATAAAAATGCAAAAACAATTAATATCTCTAAAGTTCCTTTTTATGCAAAGTTTTTCTTAACCTTGTAAACTTTGTACAGCCGGAATAAAGATTGACGGAACCATTGCGCTTGTCCAGGATATTAGTATAGTATGCTTATTGAAATATATGGGCCTCTTTTGATAAAGGAAATTCGCAGTGTTTACCGAGTTCACTACAAAAACGCAGAAGTATCGGCACCGTTATTAAAATTCAGGGTTCTGCGTAAATGCATTTTAAGGCTAATTAGGAGATTTCTATAAAAGGTGCGTGCAAAACGTGGTGTAGTTTCTATTTATTTATGCATCTAGACATACGGTCGTTAGAACTATACTTTTTTATGCTATCACTAATGCATTTTGCATTTTGTCTTCTGCCGTTATTACCTTAAAATAGATTTGGAAGTTTACTACTAAATACGTAAGTGCAATTTCCTTCATTTAATTCTGACCTATCATCCGAGTTATCACGAAAGATCATCGCACCCATTGTTGCAAATCCTAATCAATGTTACTCAATATCAGTAGAATTTCAAGCAGCGTATATCAATCAAGTAAATCTGTTCAAGAAATGAAAGTATAAATCTGTCTCTATCTACAGCATATTTAATATACCATGGAAAGATGTTAAAGAGCTTTGGCGTCATCTGTTCTTTAGGTATATTAAATTCAAAAGAAAAATGTTGAAGTTCTGTTTTTAGAAAGCAAGCTTTCGTTAAGTTTGAAATAATTTCATCAAGTTAAATGGTACCATGAATTTCGAAAAGCTAATATTTATAAAATTAGATCTTTTCTAATGGTTACTTATGCAGCGGTTATACAAAAATTCAATTTTTAAAATAAGAAACCTGCTTCGTTAAAAATATTTTTAACAGGGGAGTTAAAGACCGAGCTCTTTATACGATAATTTGGAAAAAGGGAAGTAAATCCACAGGGATTTACATATTATCGTCTTCATCTGTGTTTTTATAAATGGAACTAACGAACTGTAGAAACACATATCACTTACGCTTCGTTAATTTCTATAATCCTCTCTTTTGTTAGTTCTTTTTTTTAAGAAAAAGGAATGTTTCAACTTCAAAGGATATTATCATTTAATCAAGTAATAAATCTTTTATTTTCACAAAAATAATATTTTTTAATACTGAGATAATTTATTAGGGTGAACAGATTTCATTCAAATGCAATATAAATTTTTCAGTTCAGTCATAACATTACTGCATAGAAATTAATAACTCATTTAGTTAAATTGTAAAAAGAAACAAAATGTAGTTATTATCGATAGAATAAAAGCATTTCTTTGTGTAGGAAAATACATATTCTGAAAAATTTTTAATAGCTTTCTTTCAAAAGAATAAAACATACAGTAATTAAAATTGTATTATCAGTGCATTTAAGTACATATTTTATTGTCTTTCCAACGCGTATTCAAAGTAATCTGAAATATATGGTAATTATTATAATGGTTCGAATGTAAAATGTTTTTCCCTTTGAAATATCTTTAACAGAAAACTACGTTTATGTTTTGCAGGAATATAATATTTAAAAATTATAATATTTGCAGACCAACAAATCATATTTACTAAATTTTACTTCAAGGCATATAACTTAATTATTTACCTTGAAAATCGATTTTATTATGAGGTCAAGTGGCTGTTTAATGATTAAATATTATCTATTCTTGTAAAAGCAAATCAGGTACACAGGAATGTTAATCAAATACAGAGTATTTAATCAAATATAGAGATTATTCAATCAAATATAGAGATTATTCAATCAAATATAGAGATTATTCAATCAAATATAGAGATTATTCAATCAAATATAGAGATTAATGACTGAACATTATTTTTAATCAAGAGAATTAACTTTTAAGATCAATGCACAAAGAAAAAATTGAAATTTTAACTCTGTAAAATCCCTGTCTCTCTGGACAACAAGAAATTTGAAAAATTAACATCTATCTCTCACCGTATAACAGAAAACGTAAAAAAGAAAAGAGGAATCGCATCGTTTTTCAACAGAGAATATTTTGACAATGCTCATTCGACAGATTATAATTTTATCTTAAGGCAGAAGTGAGATGTTTCGATGGAAGTTTGCAAATAAAACCTTAGAAAGTATTTCTCCCTTCTTCTTAGCATGCTTTTGTGGTGCGGTGGTCTGCACGCCGGGCGGGTATTCTTGAGGTTCGTGGTTCGAATCCCGGTAGGGATGCCAACTGTAGAGATATTGGTTTATTTTTTGGAAGAAGAGGAGATGAAAAATGAGCAACGCCCTCGCCGGGAATCGAACCACAACCTCTGGAATACGCGCCCAGCGTGCAGACGACTACACCACGAAGGCATGCTAAGAAGGCGAGATAAATACCTTAAACCTGATACAATATAGTAAATATTTATAATTAGAATCTACAAAGTGATTTTGAATTGATCTTGCATGAAGATCCAAAAACCTAGGATAGATTTGCTCAGCAATTTAGTGCATTTTTGCTGTTAATAAGAAATTAAAGAGAGAATAACTAAGTTCTTTGGTCACCGATTACAGTGCAATTCTGGTTTGTTTATTTTTGAGGTTTATGATCTTTTTCTAGCCAACTGCAAAGACGGGTGCAACTAGATGGAGACAGAAACACCCAGAGATCAGTCAAGAGTGTATGAAGCCCTAATTACAACGTTTCGGTGGTCCTCAACATTTTCTTTTCAGGATGGAGAAACGCAGATGTGAAGAATTATAGGATCATTTTGGGTCTAGGAGATCTAGTCAGATCCTTAAAACACCAATAATAGGTTGTTTAAATGAAACGATTAGAAGGTATTTTCTCCTTCCGATCAATATGCCTTCCTAATGTAACGGTAGCACACTTGGTGAGTATTCGAGAGGTTTAGGGTTCGAGTCCGGGCGAGAACACTGCGCATTTTTCATATTTTCTGCTTCAAAAACGTCTAATGAAGCTACTGTGGCGCCCAGAGTTAGGAAGTTACTGGCTGAGCTCGCTATTATTCCGTATGCAATCTGAAAACTTGCAACTGTATTCGAATTTTCATTTTAATATTCATATGAAAGATTTGCACATCTGGTTAAGGGATTTTAAAATATTTCAACTTTTGCTCTTTCCTAACGCTGAGTACAGAGTATTCTTTATAGTTTTTGCAAATGCAATAGTACTTCATGAATAGTTTATAAAATTATCACTTAATACTTATGAAATCCAAAGAGCGACGATAAATGGAATCATGCAAATAAACTACGTTCTCTGACTTTCCAATGTGTATTTTCAAAGCCAATATTTTTTATTTTACCAAGTGACTGTCAAATATTTACATTTTATTGCAGATTTCGTTCAAAACGTCCATTAATTTCTTTGCATTTTTATATATTTTAATCAAACTGACTCTCTGTGTGACACTTTAAAGGTGTGAAAAGACTCGGAAAAAGTGTTGCCTACGACAGAACAAGGCAACATTGGTTTTCGGAACTGGGTAATTAAAAGAGAGATATTACTTTTATTTCCTACATAAATTAGCAATTTATTATAGAACGACTATTACAGTACCTATATAGTGGAGAAATATCAAAGTGTTTTTACCTGATAAAAATTTAAATATTTCTCTGTGCGAACTGTTTATTACGCGGAGTACATCGAGAGGTGTTCTTATAAAATTGCAGCAAATGCAAGTCGATAATTTTGCAATCCGAACAAATAAAGGTAACGACTAGGCAGAGGTTTTTACACACCCACATAAGGAAAAACTCCGAGATGATTTTGGGAAATAACAGGTTTCCATTTGCAAAATAAAATCATAATATTTCATAAGTATAATATTTCATTTTATAGTAAAAATATTTCAACTTCTCCCACTGAAAGTTCAAGATAACGTACTTACGCGTGTGTGCAACTCATATCTCAAAGATTTTCGGTAATGTTCACTTAGCAGTCAATACCATACACACTTACAGAAAAATAAGTAGCAAAAACTACGTTATTCTCTGCATATACGGCCATGTAACAAGCGTTTCACATGTAGAGAAATCTAAATCTGTGATATGCTTTTTAGTCCAAAGGAGCAATTTTCCCAAAAGGACTATTAATTTCATTTTGGAATTTTGCGTTGATTTAGTACAAGCGTTGTTTCACTTCGCAAATTCTTGCCACCAAATATTATCGCACTGTATTATTTTTAAAGGATTTAAGTAATGAAGAATCTGCATAAATGTACATATGTTTCTCGCATTGAGATAAAACAACAGTACCTAGAACCATCCAATTTTGAATAACGTAATCCTCCTCGAATATGGGCATCTGGAAGCCCAAATTTGAAATTTGGAATTTGTTTTATTATCGATTTCATATTTTGTAAAACTTTAACAAATTTTTGATTAACAAATCAATTTTTCATTTTCTATCAGGATTTCAATTCATCAGGATTTCAAAGCGGTCAATGGAAACATTGCACCGGAAAAATACTTTTATCTCCAGCGCGCGAGATTGTGTATCGGAAATTATAAAGATAGGCTGATTTTAAAATTATTTTGCGATATTGCTGTTGAACTGAATTTCATAGTTTAAGTGGGCATAGTTTCATAGTTAAGTTTTTGGGGGCGGGTACAATGGTCTTATTTTTTACCCTTGTATAGTAACTGTATAATTATTTTCTATATCATGAACAGTTCATATCATTCGTATTAAATTAATTTTTAAGTTTTCTTTATTACTTGTCAAAGTAATTTTACATTACATACTGCCTACTTTACCTTTTTCCTAAGTTACCTGCCTATTTATTAGACAGAATAGTTACAGAAATATATAAATGGTGTATGACAATTACATATTTAACGTTTAAGGGAGTGTTTGCACTTATATAAATAAATCAGTTGATGTAATGCAGATTCAAATCAATATTTCATTTCATACGAACTTAAGCCAAATTCTTAACTATAACACTTTTCCTTTCCTAAGAAGATGAAACGATAGCATTTCAAACATTACTATGTCCCCAGTATAATTATGTTTCTTTTTCTTAATATTCTCTCATGTAGTTTAAATATCAGTAGTTTATTCCCGCATAGTTTCTTTCAGCTCCTCAGTAGCACACACGTAAACATCATTTATTTTACCACTCTTGTTTGCTTTCTACGAAATGGCTTCAGCTTTCCGTTTCAGTAAGTTCACATGTTGCAAAGAATTGGTATAATTTTTGCGCAGAATTCCAGATATTTTAAATTGCACCTTACTAGAAAACGATAGAAATGTTGTTACTCGTTGGTAGTCATTATAAACTCTCCTTCGTTATTCTGCAGTTAGCAGAAAGAACCGCTTGATCAATAAACTAGCTAATTTGTAACTCGAAAAGGTTGAAAGCACGGAAAGAGGCTATACACTTAACAAATAACTGTTGGAATTAATGATAGTAGTTTAGCTGAATAGTTCAAAAGGGTTTTGTTTTTTGAATTCAAATTACGTTCTTGAGATAAAAGCAAAAAATAAGGTATTTCCTATATCAGGTGGTTTTTCTGTATATCAGTTGCTAATTCATTTAAAACATGCTTTTTGTGTATTTTATTTTATGGCCTCTCTGACTTCAGACAAGAGAAGTCTGTCCAATTTTGGTTATGTTATCTTAAGCTATCAGGGCATTTAACATTTGCCTTTGCTAGAAAACAGTTGGTTTTCAGAATCTGCGATTTAACATGACGTGAGTTCGTTAATTTTTTGTTCCCAACTGCATTTGTAACTAATAACTATTGAAATATTAAGTTTTCCTTCTAATGTTCACCTTAAGCGAGAGTTAATTCATCTGAACACTGCATTTTCGCTACCGAAAATCACTATTACAGAATGTTTATACAATTAAACTAACATAAATTTTGAAACCATGGGCTTCAACTAAGTTCTGAGATTAAAGTTTGTATTTGTATTTATTATTAATTTTAACTTTAAAAATGTACTATTCTGAATAAAAATCACATGAAAATATAAGCAGTTTTTGAACTATCAGAGCTAGATTACTTTGCATCAATACTGAAAATGGTTCAACTATACAAGATTGCAAAGATTAAACAAGGCAGGAAACAAATGAATCTTCTGGAAACTTATAAGAACTGGAAAATATCATTGTCCAAAGAATATATACATTAAGCTTCTATTCATAAATGCAAACACGGAGAAAATAATCATACGTCTACACTGTAACAAATAGTGTTGTTCGCTGACTACATGGCGGAGAATATAAATGGAAAGGGAAAACATGGTCGTATGAGACATCAATGCGAGAAAAGAAAGCAGAGAAAAAGCATCTCACTTCTAAAACATTGTGGTAGAAAATAAAAGGGTGGAAAAATTTCGCACTTTTAAAATATCCTTGTAAAAAATAAAGCACTTAAGAATTATCACATGATGATAAAATATCAAACATGTATTTTCTGATTATAAAAGTTTTAAGTAAATTTTCGCATGATGATTTGAGAGCACAAGAAGAAATATATGTATATTTTTACTCTATATTTAATATCTTTACAATACCTAATAAATTTTAATTAAAAAAGCAAGGAAAAAAAGCATTCAAAATATAGAAATTAGTGAAAATTAATGCTACATACTGCAGTTAATAGAATTTTAAGCTTATAATGCTGACTATAAAAATTCACTACTTATCTTCTTTTATAAAGACGAGTTTGTAGATTTTCATGAAAAAAACATAGCATAAAAAATTAGAAAGAAGAAACTACACAAGTTTAAAATTCTGTTAATTGCGACGCAGAATTAACATTTAGTAACTTCCAGAATGTTAATGCATTAGTTTTTTTCTTGGTTTCTCGGTAAAAATTCCATTCTTTAATGCTAAAATATGAAATACAGAGATAAAAGTACTTACTTCATGGACTCACAAAACATTACGTGAAAATTACTTAAAAGTTTATAGTTAGAAAAAACATGCTAGTTACCATCATGCAATAATTTATAGGTCCTTTATTTTATCGCGATATTTTGTACGATGATGTTTTAAAAACTGCGAAGCTTTTGTCATTGTTTTATTTTATGATACGATGTTTTATGCTGGGATGTTTTAGATGCCCCCCCTCGCTTTTTTTGTCTTCCACGATGTTTTGCACAAAGATGTTTTCCTGTTGCGTTGTTTTCTTCGCGACGTTTACGTCTGCGATATTTTAACCTACAACCTAATTGATACCGAGCTATGTGTATGAACAATAATCCACATTATATAAGTTTTTTTTGAGAACATAGATTAATGATTTAACATTTTCGAAAATATCAAATATAGAATTATTAGTTTTACGGAATAATTTGCTTATATGTATTACAGAGACTATATACCCTCTTTTCGTATAACGTAAAACTGGTCGCTGTTTTCGCTTCGAAAATCAACCTAGCAAATGCCTTAAGGCTAAAAATGGCAGAAACTGCAAACTTTTGCATTTTGTCAGTGCCGACGAAGCTAAACTTTAATAATTTAAATGACTCCTACTTAAGAGTTAGTCGTGAATGCAAACTTCATAATGAGACTAACATATTATCTTGAAGGACACTAGACTGAATTACATATGCAAAGTAAGATATTTTAACTTTGTCAAATATTTGGATTACATTCATTTTCGCTTGCTATTCATACCATTTAAAATGTACCTGCTTTTGTTAAAAGAGAGCAGAAAGGCTAAGTAAGCATTCTGTTTAAACTCAATACAACAACTAAGCCACGTATTAATACACGAAACCTGGTTTTAGATGAAGTAAGTATTGTAATAATTTTAGGAGTTAGATTTTGTAGCAGAGACTCTTTTAATATAATCATTCTTCACGACAAAGATGGTTTTCAGCTAATGAGCTAAATACTGATATTAGATATGCCATACATAAATTTTTATAGATATGCCATACACATTGAATTAGTTTATAATTTGAGTTCTTTATCTACATCATGATCTTTTAAACTCATTTGATAAGTAAATCAACCATATTTACTTTTTTTATCCATTTGCTCGTGATAGGCCAAAACTAACAAAAAAGGTAATTCAACGTGGCAAAAATATTAAAGCAAGTGTGTTTTTAAGAGATCTAAACAATACTAAGATGGTTGGTTGTTTCTATATAGGGTGCTTTAGCAAATCGGTTACAAACTTTCAGGCGATACAAAGTACACCTAGACGATGGGAAAACACATATCAATGCATGGTCGGAAACGTTTTCCTGGAGCGGCACTGACGACACAAAACACAAGAAAGAAAGGACACGAACAGCGTGAAAATAATGTTTATTATTATTATTAGTGCAGCGGAAACGAAGATATAAGAACAAAAATAGACGATCGTCGTCGAAGGGAAGGTGTTCAAAAATATGACCCAGACCATGACGCAGGAACTGACGACTCATGCATCTTCCTTGCGGTCTTCTATGCGTGATGTAGATCTTTTGGCCTGCATTGCGGTCCGGGGTCGTAATTTCGAGCACTTTTAATGACGATCATTGTCTGTTTTTGTTCTTATTTGTTGATTTCTACTTTTCGGAATATAATAAAACATATTTTGTCACACTGTTCGTGTCATTCCTTTTTTGTGTTATCACATAGCAGTTTATCGTCGGAAGATCATACAATGTTATATGATTTTCCATCTTCTAGGTGTACTCTATCTCTCCTGAAAGTTTGTAACCGGTTTGCTGAAACACCTTGTATATGTCAAAGCTCGCGATCGCTATCTGCTTTGAGAGGCATGCCTTTGGGAAGTGTGTTCTGAGGAAAATGATCAAATTATCATACACGTAGGCGTCCAGGAAATCCTCATTCAAACAGCTCACTTTGTTGCCGACGAAGAAACTAAAATCAATCCTCAGTGTTGATTAGATTCATATAAGGAATGCTATAAGTGGAGGGAAAAATACACTATACAAGATATTACGGGGGAAAATTTTCTTCATCATAATACTAGCAAAACAGATAGTAGAAGACTTGAACCAAGGTAATTTCGGTTTTTGAAGCTGCAAGAGCCAGTTAAATTTAATGTCACGATTCTTTATGCATTTTATAAGTTAATTTTTGCAATAAGTATAATGAAGCACTAAAAGTCATGAAATATTTCATTGTTAATCAGAGCCTAATTTTAAATTTGCCTATTTAAGCAAAAATCTAATGTTTCGTCAATAAACTAGCCGAACCTGCATTCAGATTTTAAATTTTTATACAAAACATATAGTAATAGGTGCAAACATTTGAAGAATGTCAATTTTAAAACATTGTTAGACTACTGAAATATTTAAAAAAATATTTCCAATTGTAGTGTGACTATTTATAAAATTATTTTTAAAAATACATGTGTACACCGATTTAAAAAAAAGGGGGGGATGGCAGTTTTACTCAACCGGTTGAACAAATTTTAAACTTGCGTTTTTCATATCTCGAAAGCACGACGTAGGATATACTTTAGAATTATATATAACAATTGTTCTAACATGCGAATTTTGACGCAAAATCGGCCTCTTTTCTGAAGTGATATGCCAATGTTTTCTATATTTCGATTCCGCAACTCATATTACGTCTTAAAACCAGAAGCGTACCAAAACATTCCAAAATATAGTTTAAGGCACATTTTTCACTTAATGCCACTTGGTGAACTTTTCAGTTTACGCTAATCTTTACCCCTATCATTTCATTCTGAAAGTACAAAAAAGATGTCTTGTTTCTTCTTTTTCGGAAATATTTTTATTTTATATTGCATTTTTAACCACAGTTGCTATTTTTAGATTTTTTCTTTTAAAAGAATTTTATATTAATTGTTTGAGCTTATGTGGTTCCCCACAGTTTCATCAAAGTGCTATTGTTTTAGGCAATTTTAATACTCTTAAATATAATTTTGTAAAATATCCATATTTTCGAATAAGTTCATAAATTAGGATAGTAAAGTCATCGCAGTTCTGTATATGTGGAATTTCTTAGATTCCACGGGATATGGAAATTTTCCTTACACATTAAATAAATTCGAGAACGAATTGGTTCTCTACGAATTGGTAGGCAGAAAGAAAGAATCTGCCTTCATTGGAATTGAAACACGTACCTGAATTTAGGCTCCAGATCAAGCTAAAATTTGCTTTCGGGTATACGGTAAAACGTCGTCTTCTTAAGCAACGTGAAATCGGCATCTTTTATCATCAGTGATAGTGAAGATTGCGTTGCCAGACAAAACTTTCTAAATTTAAAAAAGGTCTTTAGAAACAGCAGGCAAGGAGAGAATCTATATATCTAACAAAGTAATGTATTAAACCCGTCCACTTAGAAAAAGTTTGAGTTTAGGTAAAGTTGATAGCATTGTCAGACTAATTTATTAGTTATGCATTGTCCATATTTTTTTATTATTGTTTAATTGGCAAATATTTTAGACTTCGAAAACAAGTATTACTGCTTTCCGTTGGACGATTAATAATATCTTCCGCATATCTTTGATATAAAAGTAATTTTCCGTGAATTTTTCTGAAGGCATTTTACAACGATTGTTATTGTAAACCAAAAAATTTTTCTAACACCTTAAACAGTTTTCTAACGCTTTTATAATATGATATATAAAGTTTAGAGAAATGTATTGATTGCAAACCTCTGTATCGATAGCGCATTTTTAAGTATTTTTATATTTTTATTTTATTACTATTTGACGTTTAAAAAGTGTAGAAACAAGAGCTGAGCCTTAAAATTGAAATATTTTTGTGTTAATATTGTTGCGCTGTACGGGTTCGTGGATTTGGAGTAATTGAGGATAATATTTGATGAATAATCAAAACACAATTTATTCGCCAAATATTACACAGGAGAGTTCTAAATACACATTTACAGTCGTCGAAAAACTACGATGAATACGCCGAAACAAACAGCAATACAACCTTCAATCTATAACGGTGAGGATAGCTTCACCAGCAAAGCACCAAAATACAGCTCTCAACTTGGTCGATCGCTCTCAAGATAACCTCAGAACTCTAACTACTCTGCTGAAAGAAATGAACTCAAGATATTCTTCTCACCAACGACAGGCAGAGCTTTAACCTACCTTCGAGGACATTCCTGAAGAAACCCGCTAAGAATGCGTTCTAGAATGTTCATTCTGTCTATGATATATCAATGTTGTCGCCAAAAGGGCGATTTCGCGCCACAGGTAGCAACCCTGACTTTTCTGCCACTTTCTGGCAACCCTAAGCATGCTTTGCGGAGAAGCTATCTTATAGCAGCTAGGCATTTCACAATAATATTTTTCAGCAAAAAATATTCAATTTTATGAGATAGCAACAATAGATGTTACTTTTATTTAAAAAATAGCAAAATATTTGAATTATTTTTACATCTAAAATTGTTTTTATATGTCAATTTTAAAATAAAAAACTTCCAATCTTCCTTTGAGATGCTTTGCTGTAGTCAACAGTTTTTACAATACAGTTAGTTTTTGATGACCTGCAATATATTTACAGTTAATCATTTAACAAAATGTTTGTTTTTTGCGATAAATTTACTTTCCCAGTTTAAATTTATTACAATATAGCGCAGACAATCAATTTTTACATAAAGGTTCAATAAAGTGAATGCGAATAGGAAATTTTATTTTAAAATCGATTGAAATTTCGACACCAGATTATTACACCAGCATTTAACTTTTGGTTAAATCGATTAAACTGGCTAGATATTTTGAAATAAAACTATAAATTTTCTCGTTTGAAATTAATGGACTGACTGAAGCTTTATGATGAAACTCAAAAAACACGTACGGTGAAAGATTGCCCCACGTAAAATGATTTTATTTCTTTACATTTCTTTGCCATATTTCTTTTTTCCCAAGCATAAAAGTTAATTCTTTTACGTAAGTAAAATTGATGAGTCTTTTATTCTGTCAGAAGCTCACCAAAAGTTTCAATTAATAATGTTTCTACCTTATTATAAAACTGTCAACCGAGGATTAATTTGAAATGTATTGAATTTCATGTCTTCGAAATGCTTTTCCATTGCTGTCTCCTAATTTGGTCATAAAGTTATTTCTTCAAATGCATTGCTTGACGTTGGGTTGAATTATTGCTTTATGGGTACTTTTAAATATGTTTCATGATTCGTCGTTCATTTGTATCAAATGGGGATACTAAAAGTACAGTTGACTTTAAGAGAAAGTAGGTGAGTATAGTAGTTACACGAATCTATTTCATAAAACTAGAAAGTTAGATTAGTGATTATGGTTATATAAAGGATTACATTCTGTACTCTCTGCATTAGGGGTCTTTAATCTATGGCCTGCCGAGCCTTTTCGGTAAGTTAAAAATGAAACCATCAACGCAACTTTCTCCTCCAATACAGAAATTTGCGAGATATTTGACATTCATCTCACTCATGTCTGCTTTTTTTTTGAAGGTCAATATATCTGAAGCACTCCACCGTGTTGGCCGTTCACCTTCTGGATTTAAATAAACGCAGGAGAAACCATGCCCGGGATGGGATCTTATACCTTCAGACGTATTAGGTTTCTTGTTCAAAAATTTAGAAAAAAAATAAAGAACGCAATTATGTTTCTCTTAATGTTGCAAAAGGAGCAGGTGTATATAATCATCGTAAAGCAGGGTTTGTACAGTTAATTTAAGCTAAGTTACTCATAATCGTTTCAGATTCTGAAATTTGGGAGCGTTTTTGGGTCTTCGAATGAGTGCACAATGACAAGCCTTGATAAAATAAAAAGAAACGTCTTTGTTTATTTTAATTATGGCAAAATATCCTAAGGCTATTGGAACAAGAGGACGGATGTCCTCGTGGAGGACTTTCTGAGAGAAACTGTCTCTATGTACATTATGCAAGGGGAAAACAACAGAGACGCCCGTTCAACTAGCCCGTTCACCGGGATTCGAACCCTGGACCGAAATACGAGTGTTTAGCAAATGTAACGCACGGCTACTGGTAGGCATCCTTTCCCATTCCCAGGAAAAGTAACTTTCATTGAGTTCAGAGTAAGGAAGTTTGCCTTATTTGTAACGACAGAGTAACGATAATGAAAGAATATAGCATGAAAAAGCATTATGGTACTAAGCACAGTGGGACATATTCTGCATTGGAAGGATATTTTCGAAGCGATAAAGTTATCAGGTTCAATGTTCCGTCTTACTTTCTTCGGGAACATGCAAGGACCTGACTCGGAACAGAGAGCTTACTAAAGCTATGTTCAATAACTGTGGGAAGTAGACAGGATACACAAGAAGGGTATACAAAACCCTTTATTTTTCTCTATTTACAATAACTTCCGTACTTCGGAAATACAAAGAGCCACTACTTGTGGTCTAAACGTAAAAATATAAAAATAAAACTAAACTCTAATTTAACTTTAAAATAATAAACGTGGAAGATTGGCCTTATATTAACAGGAAGCCGTATGTAGTACAGAGAACTGTGAACACTACAATACGTTTAAAGTTATCAAGATGATTAAACCTCTGGCCTGGAAGGCAACCAGCAACTGAGTAAAACTTCTAAGGTAAGCGGCCTGCTTCGACTAACTGCTTCCTCTCTCTCGCTTGGCAAAAAGCCACAACTTAAATACTTGGCGTTCGCCAGACAAACTTTGCATAAATACGTTAACGTTTATAATTCTGGCCGGAAGTAGAAAATAAGAAGTGATAGTAAAGATTTAAAATAAAATAAACGTTAGTAAAACTTAAGATCCTTACAAAGTCAGCGAATTAAAATCAAAACTAAATTGTGCACAGCCCTTTTTTGTTCAGAACAAATAAAGAGTCCGTAAAAACAGTGATCGTGTTACTCTACATGATAGGAAAACAACTGTTAAATGCGAAAACGTTTCAATGATAGAGTGTTTATAAAAGATTGACTTCAAAGTACAGCTGATGTGCTTTGAAGGCTCGACAATCAGAGGCTCAAGCGTTTTCGAACATTAGCTTGGTTGGTGTGTCAGTAAACAGAAGCTCGGAGGATCTGGTAGCAAATATATTCAATAAGTTAAAATCCCAATGCAAAGATTTTGTCCTTTATTCTGTACATATGAATGAATTAACGGATGCAATAGATAGACCACGAGCAGCAATTTTTGATTTGTAAAACTAAAAACTTCAAGATTATAGAGGAACTAATCAATGTTGTTTCACTTAAAAGTAGCCTGGGAATCAGATTTGTATTTGGGTCTGACAAAAACCTTGGTTAAATCTGTGTTAGATTTGAGCAGAATATCTGCCATGACAATTGATACTCTATAACTGTACAGAAACTATAACTGTGCAAAAAACATGAGTATTAACATACTCAAATCTGATGCGAAGGCATGAGTAAATACAGTGGATGCTCGTTAATTCGAATTCGGTTAATTTGAACCTTCGGTTAATACGAACTGATCCAAAGGCCCACAAAAGGCTTATAAAAATGATAAAAATAGCTCATTAATTAGATTTAAATTTTTATATCTTCAGCTAATTCGAAGTATCTTAATGCCTTTCTAAACCCAAACTGCTCGAGCTGTTGGAAGTAGATCTTGAATTAAGACTTGAATCGCCGCAGAATCAGCCTTTCAAGTAATTTTCTAGTTTTTGAAAGCTTATCAGGCGAAATCCATCAGGCTTCATATAATTTTTTCCAGGCTTTGGTAAAATTCTGGAGGCCAGCTAATATTAAAATTTTTTAGTCCCAGTTCCAAGACTTTTCTTTCGCTCTCAAATTTAGGACATAGAAGAAGTACATGCACAACATTCTCCTCGCTACAGAGGCTACAATCACAGACGGACTCGGGGCTCAAATCTGTTCAGATAACTTTTGAAATTTCCATGGCCAGTAAGAAATTGGGTTAATTTATAGTTTGTGAAGATGTGATGACATGACAATCTCATTTTGATGGAAGGGAGAAATCTCTTAGTTAAAGTAAGGATTTTGAGCATGAATTAAGCTTCCATGGATTATGGAATTCATGGATTATGAATGCATGGAATAAGTCTGGAATATTTCCAATTAAAAACTTATTTTTTATTTCTCTTTAAAAATGTACTTTTGGTAAGACAATGTAAGTAAACAGATTTCCATTGTTAAATATTCAAATTTAGAAAGAAATATATTATTTAATAAAAAGTATATACAGAGTCATTTGAAAGTTTAAAACTTTAGATCAACCTCATTTTTTTATGGAGCATCTTTTCTCTACTTCCTTGTGAAAGATTTTCCTTATTCTATCAGAAAGAAATTTGTTTTTCGTATAAAACTCGATAGAAGTTTAAAGAAGAAAAGTGAAGTATCTTGGTTTTACATCACGCTTCGTAAGACTAGGACGACATGTGAGATTTACTTTTAGGTGATCCTTTTGTGCCCTTGAGAAATTTCGAGCTTTAAAAATAAATCATTTTGGGGAGTATATCATACTTTTCTTAAGCCTATGTAAACTCAACGTCGTTGACTACCTGTCTAGTTAAATGTCATTTATTTGGAGGGGAATATGATTTTCATCAAGATCTGAATTATCAGGGCAGTGTGATTTTCAGCAGTTTATGGTGGAACGCGAACTCGATTATTTCAGTAGTAGTTAGAAAAAGATAAACGTTAAACCTACGGTAATATTCATAAGATCGTCGATATTTCAAAGAGCGAGAGAGTATTACTCGATTAAAAAGCAGGAAATTTAAAGAAAAAGTTTGCTTTTCATTGGCCCGTTAAGTTAAAAAACTATTCTGGGGGAAAATAACTCATTTAATCTAACATGTGTTACATGAAATTTGATATAAAATCAAGTTATAGCATAACATTTGGAAATTATTTAGGCCCGGTTGGTGATCAAACCTAGCACAAAGTCAGCGCAAGTAACAACTAAATTTTCTGGAACAATTAATCAATCACCTTTGGTTGTAATATATATAATATGATATATATATATATATATATATATGTATATATATATATAAGGAAATATAATAAAAGGTATATAATCTAATGAAACTACATATTACAAAATGAAAGGTATATAATACAGTGGAGTTATACATTATATAATAAAAATAATATAATGTAGTTATATATTAATAATGAAAGGTAGCTGTTATTATAATGCTTTTGCGTTTGGTTTTGGTTTATTTGACTATGGCAAAGCACTTGAAAGCTATCTGCCTAAAGGTGGGATGTCTTCGTGGAGGACTTTCTAAGGGAAACTGGTTCGCATACCCGTTAGCAAGGAGAAGATCCTGAAAACGCCCTTGCGTCAGCCCGTCCGCCGAGATTTGATCCCTAGACTGAAGTACCAGAGCTCAGAGACTTTACTGTGGGCTATTATGATTTTGCGGCACACAGGAATTAAATATAAAAATAATTTTTGAAAAATAATGTCTTTTCTGATGACACATCCAAATTTTCTAGAAAACTTCATGTTTTATCTTTTCAAATACACAGATATATGAGCAAAAATAAGCAGATAAAATCTAATGCGTAGCTAGATGACGTGTACATAAAAACAAGAAGTATCAAGTTGGAAAGCATATATTGTATATTTCGTAAAATTATTCTTCCTGTTGTTGCGTGCGTATGGGTTCTTAATAGTTTAAATGCCCACAGAACGGATGTAGCTTAATCAAATGTATTCTAAGTTTTAAGAGTTTCTAAGTTTATAAGGGTTATACATTCTAAGTTTCTATGCTTTTGATAAAAAGAAACTCTTCATAGTTCTGGAATTTTCCACAAAAATAAGCTCTTTACAGTAGTATTACAAAGTTATAACCAGTAATTACACTTAAAACTACTACAAACGTTAAACACAACGTAATGCAAAGTTAACAGCGAAACTAACACGGAGCTATTTCAATACTCAGAATCCAGCTCTCAGAAAACTCACTGAAAAACTGACACTGTTCCGATCTTATATGGTCTTCCCCAGCCGCTGAGAGATTTCCAGTCGCTTCCACTTTTTCAAATTACTAAAATACGTATGAAGCCGATTCGGTTACAGTTACATATCTAGATAAATTACGTTAGATTATTGAATGACAATAGCAATTGTAGTTATACATGAATCGGATCAAAATGTCGCCAAATTTGGTGACTTTAAGATATTTATCGCCGAATATTGTGACAAAAATTAGTAGCCAAAACCATCAACAATTTGGCGATATCATGCCAGTTTAGCCAGCTAGCCATTTATTCGATGTTAAATAGACTTGTCCCTGTAATCTTACTTTTCCTTCAAAGCTTCGAGATTTCATGTTAAATTACACACATGCGCGAGGGTGGGAACCATAATTTCACTAAAATTATTTATATATGTACACAATTCATAACGCTATATTATACGAGTACATACAATTGTTTCAACAGCCTTCCTAAGTTACGTATGTTAAATATTGCTAGAAATTAGGGTCATACTTTAAAAAAGAAGGATGTTTCTAAAATTTTTCGAATAGGTATAATTTTAAAAATTTCGTAGATAAAGGGGAGTTTTAACATATCTAATTTGCTTTCAAATCAAACATCCCGTAAAAATGTTTTTAATGTGAGAACAAAATACATCTTGCAGACGCTGAAGAATTTCTGAAGTTTTCACTCCCTCTTTTCACAAGAGGGATCTTTTGTGGTTGCAAAAACTGAGACCACAAAATTGGCGCCGTGTCAGTCAAACCATTGAATCGGACTAAAGAATAATAGTTGAATCAGGTGGGATAGAGGCAGGAATACGTCTCTGCCCGATAGCATTACCTGTCAAGTTAACTACTAAAAGTACCTGTTAAGTTGTAGGAACTGAACTAGAGCTTAGTTCATAGAAATTTGAAAATACCCCATGTAAATCTGAAGAATACGAAAACCCGAGTTTTCTTTTTAAATAAACATAAAACGTTTTTAGTAGTAATTAAAAATCAGTGAAATATTCCTGCATCTCAGTCTGAAGTATTTATCCCAAATTTAAAATATAGGAACCTTAATAAGTTATTTGAAAACATCCTGCATTTGGCATGAAATAACCTGCATGTGAAATCAAAACTCAGTCTTCCTCTAACTTAGGTAATGTATGTAAGGTTATGTTTTCGGTTCAAAAATTTAGTCGTGAGTTTTCAGTGAATAAGCACTAGTTAGGCTCTTCACAACACGTTTTTAATATTTTTGCAACGATGTCTGTCTGTTTGTACATAGGTATGTGTGTGACGATTTTTTCATTAGGATGACTCAATTTAAAAAATCAAACTTAAAAAAAGTCTATTTTCCATCTTTAAGGTTTTTGCATTAATATAAAGAACTGATTAAATTTTGGATAAGTTTGGACAGCAGGAAGTGGTATATTAGTTGCAGCCCATAACAGATTTTAGTGGATAAAAGAGAAGCAAGCAATAATTTAATTGAGGTATACAGCAGCTTTTTTAATAAAAACCATATTAAAATATAATCCAAAAACGTTCATTTTTAATTAGAATTTAACTCTTTTATATTCATGGAAACAATGTATGAGATTTTCGTGCTAAACCGGAAGATATATTTTATTTGAAGGTCTGAACAGACATTCGTAAAAATATTTTACTCTTAATAATTAGTCTTAAAGAAATAATACAGCAAATATAAAAATTGCAGAGACTAAATAAATGTATTGCAAGAGAAAAAAAATGTATTGTAAAATTTAACACTCTATGGGGAATTTAACACTCTATGGGGAATTTAACACTCTATGGGGAATTTAACACTCTATGGGGAATTGTACTGTTTTCAAAGTATGCTGCTTTTAAACATTTTGTGATTTTGTTGTTGAATGTTATGGGGCGTAAATAGGAAGGAAGTGATGCTTATTAAATCAAGCTAAAATGGCAAATAAAATGTGGCTTAAATGGAAGGAAAGTCATCTTTAATAAATAAAGGTAAAATGACTACCTTTATTTATTTATATTATTCATATTATTCAGGAAATTAAACATATTTTTAACTATATTTTGAAGAAAATATAATGCAAAATTTCATATTAAAGCTAGTTGCTGTTTAAAATATGAAATTGCCGAAGGTCGTCTACTGGCCATGTCAGAGCTTTTTTACTTTGATAAATACAGTTAAAAGAAAAGCCTGCGATGAAGTTTTTGCGAAATGTACACCTGAGCTAGGTAAGTAATTATATTATGTATTTAGAATGTGATTTTGTACTCGTATTAAAATAATAATTAAAGATGTAATTTATTCTCTATAACAACATATTCTAGCCTGTTTGTTTTAAAAATTACCTGTAGTTATCTGACTTCTCTGTTGAAGCAGGATTTCTGTCAAAGTACTAATGTGTTAACTCTGGGTAAAGGCTGCAACCATTTGTAACGTAATAAACTTTCATTTAACATTTTACAAGTGAACCAAAGCTTGAGTAAACATTCGAAATCTACAAAATGTGTATAAGCTAAATATATTTTAACGTTAGGAAGACAAAAGGTAGAAAGAACAAAAGTTCATAAAAAGGAAAAAAAAAAAAAAAAAAAAAGACAAATCCCGTTTTATGAAAAATCATAACTGGTTTCTTTTTATGGTCAAAATTTCAGTCATTAAACTGTATCTTTGACTCAATGTAATGCGATCCAAAGTAAAGCAAGGTCATATATAATGAGATCAAATAATGCATTCATCTTTCTTCTAATGAATGAGAAGTAAGAGGGAGCTATGGGATAAACTACATTCGAGCTATATTGTGTCTCAAATGTACGTTGGTAAACTAAGGTAATTGGGAATGAAAATGAAATATGGAAGTATTCTGTTTTTCTCTTCTTAAAATTTACGTAACTTTGCGAAACTAAAAATGATTTCACGAATCATTTTCAGAAACGAAACGTCAGAAAAATTACAAAATTATTGTTACAGTTTTCACAAATAAAGTACAGCGTGTACTCAAATGAAGCTCAGTTATTTATTCTATTACAACATGCGACAAATATAATTGTTAATTTATTTCAAAAATTCGGTAGCTACTTTATAAGGTATTTTTCCTGCTTTCCAAGCGTCCTTCGTGGTGTAGTGGTACTGCACACCGGGCCGGTATTCCAGAGGTCCGTGGCTCGATTCCCGGCGAAGGCGTTTGCTATTTTACATCTTGCTTGCTTTCAAAAAAATACCTAATGTCTCTACAGTGGCACCCGAACTAAAAGGGTTGTGGATGATGATTCTCCGCACCCAGGATTTGGCGACTAGGTCCCCTAAAACCCTAGTCACCCTTTAAAAAACGGGAGAATATAAGGTATTTCTCCCGCTTTCCAAGCGTCCTTCGTGGTGTAGCGGTTCTGTACACTGGACCGGTATTCCAGAGGTCCGTGGTTCAATTCCCGCCGAAGGTGTTTGCTATTTTTAATCTTGCTTGCTTTCAAAAAAATACCTAATGTCTCTACAACTTGTGAAATTTTGTTTTTCTCTGTTTATTGCACATCTGTTTACAATGTTTTCACAAAACATTGCTATGTATTACACAGGGTGTCTCAAAAGGTCATTGCCAATTACATTTTTGTCTGTCATACCATGGCAAATAAGATTTACATAGGAACTTGTGTCCGAAAATGCGAACGGCGACCGCTAGAGGGCAATGTTCGCAAGCACACAGGGGAGGAAAGAAAGGATGTTGAAAGAGCTGTTAATATGAATATCAAAGAACATGGTTAAATCACAGAAAATTTTCAAAATTCCTTCCATTCGCCACAATGTATGCTTCACAAATTCTGACGCATGGATTCACGGGCCCACCAGCGGCCGAGCGGTAAAGTCGCTGAACACTGGTAGTTCGGTCCGAGGTTCGAATCCCGCGAACGGGCTGGCTGCATGGGCGTTTTCGTGGTTTTCCCCATGTGTAACGTGTATACGAGCCAGTTTCCCTTAGAAAGTCCTCCACGAAGGCATTCCTCCCCTTAGGCAGATAGCCCTCGAGGCTTTGTCATAATCACACACACACACACACACACACACACATGGATTCACGGACCCTTTCAAAATGGGCAAGCAATGTAACGGACACGTGCCGCCGCTTCAGTGATCCTGGCGACGAGATCCATGTCCGATGTTCCTGTCTTCTCGTACACCACAGACTTCGTGCATTCCCACAGGTAGAAATGCAGGTCGGCGGATCGTGATGGCCATGCGACTGGTCCGCCTCTGCCAATCCAGCGATAAGGATATGTCCTATCAAGGTATTTCCGCACAGTACTGTTTATGCAGGCGCTCCATCATGTTGAAACCATATATTTCGACGTGTAGTTGCTGGAACGTCAACCATCAAACCGCACAAAACTCTTTCCTCAAAATGTCACATAAAATGTCCATAAAGAACTGATTAAACCGATTTATCTTTCTCCTGCAGTTTCGTCGCCTGAAATAATCACACTTCTCACTCTTCCGTAAGCCTGCGAACATTGCCCTCTAGCGGTCGACCGTTCGCATTTTCTGACACAAGTCCTATGTAAATCCTGTTTGTCATGGTATGGCAGACCAGCATGTTAAGTTTGACAACGACCTTTTGAGACACACTGTATTTTGTCTATTTGTCGAAATTCTGTCTACTTCAATGAGTTTGAAGCTATTTCTTTTGTAGCTTTTTATTTCACACCAATGTCTGAAATAAAATGCTAGTATTTCAATAAAGAATTTTGAAATTGTTCGGAATTTCATAAAAAAGAAAAATATTACCATGCTTTTTTTTACAAATCGTCGGCACCAGGCCAAAGTGACAAGCCTTTAAAGTTGTTACTTCGAAAGTAAAGTTATTACATATGCGGGTTCAGTAGCGTGGCGAGCAATATCTATAAAAGTCACTGACGAAGTCCTGGTGCTCCGTCCAATTTCCTCTTTTCTGTCCCTGCTTCATTAATTATATATGTTATATCGTTGTCGGTTTTTGTGATAAAATGTTTTATGACTGTGCCAGCGCCAACTGCGAGTATACTCGTAACAAGTATATTCGTAGTTAGCGGTTCCTTCGTACACCACAGACTTCGTGTTGTGATTTAACCATGTTCTTTGATAAAATTCATATTATTATTTTTATTGATTATTTTTACAACAGTTATTATAACAAAGATTATTATAAACTGCTTGATTTTTTTTACAGTTCTTATGTTATTTACTTTATAATTATTTATATTATATTTATATTAATTACAATCAATTTCTTGGATTTCGCCAAATTGTGGTGATTTTTCCTAATCCCCAAAGCCAAATACCTTCAAAGAACATGAAAAATACTACAAGATTGATAGTATGTGGCTTAGGTAGAAACAAAAACGTTCTACGAATTAACTCATAGTTGGCGCCTAAACACAAACTTCGACCTACGAGATAACTCGCAGTTGGCGGCAAACGTATTAATAGCATATGCGGCTTTGACATGAGAGTATAATTAAAAGTACATCAACAATTATTTTATAGCGATTTAAAAGTTTAGAAAGTACTAGGAGCTTAGTTCTTTTACAAATAATGTTTTGCTATAGAAGATTGAATACGGATCCAAGGCTGCTAAATGTCTAACCACAAGGTTAAATAAAAACAAAAGAAAAGCGGAGAATTTGACATTTATTATGCTGAATGTAAAGAGGCACTGGACTTCATAAATTAATAGAATTTGGTTTATAACAGCATAAGTTTAAACTATGAGCTTGAAGTATTTAATGTGTTTCTAATTCAAAGTAGTAAAAGGAATTAGTTGTATGTATTTCAATCAATTTTTGCATGGTCTCTAATTTGGAAATTTATATGAAACATACATAAAAATTGTGAAAATTCCATTAGTTCATTATTTGAGCAAGTGTCTTAAATTGTTAATATCACAAGCTTATTTTATGTGCAACTTACAAATTAAACTACGAATGTACTAACAATCATGTCCATTTAACGTTCGATTCAACTATATGTTTTAATTTCTATTTATGATCAACATTTTTTTTCTTCTAATTTGATTTCAGTTTTGTTGAAAATCATTTACTACAATTTTATTCAAGAATTTTATAAAAAAATTATATTAATAGATTATATGTAATATATAATCAGGAATAAAAGTTATACGTGTAAGTAAAGGTAAAAAACTTTAGTAGAATTTTTATAAATAAAATACTTTATACCTATCTTCGAAAGGAAATGCACATTTTAAATAAAATAATGTGAAAGACAGGAGTGAAAAATGTCCCGTTCTCTTTTTACTCATAATTTCTTTCTTCAAATTTTCCTCGCTCACGCAAAGGAAGCTTAAAATCTCACTACTAAAGGAAGACAGGAAACAAATCTACGAAGAATATTTGAAAACTGATAAATATAATTTAATGGCACAGCTCCCAAAATCCTTTTTGTTCAGATTTTAAGCGATTTGTGATTTTAGAAATATTTGGTCTAGTATAGAAGTTTGCATTACAAGTAGAACGAAAGTTTTAAGGAAAATTGAGTTAAAGCGGGAAGAATTCTCCAAAGGAAATTATTTTGTATTGGAATTTCGATCGCTTATGCTTTATCATTCGTAAATAAAAATGTTTCTGGATTCAGTCCTTGAAAGCACGGAAGTGTTTCGGAAAATATTGATTAAACGACAACTCAACAAAATTATACATATCTGTACAAGTACATATAACTGTATGGCACGAAAGAAATGAATAAACTGTATGAACAAAAACGGAAGATATGAAGCTTAAATGTAATGATGGTTTTTGAAGCAACTATCTTATAATAATCTTATTCAAGAACAAATAGAAGTGAAATAGGAATAAACACGGGAAGCGAGATATAGGGATTTTTCTATCTAACTGTATATGTTAAAATTACACAAGTTCCAAATCTTTCATATCATGTCATATATTCTTAAGTTTTGCCAAAATGTCTAGCTATGCCATTGCAATCAAAGTTAAGGAATAATTTAAAATAATTGGTACATCTTTTGCACATGGCTTTAGGTACTCGCATTTAACATGGCTTAAAATTTTAACCACAGCGATTTTTCATAATATTTGAAGGGAATTCATAAAATGATTTTTCCGGTCTCACCATATCAGGGTCAATGTTCCTTCTAACCTTCTTCGGGAACATACAAGGACCTGACTCGGAACAGAGAGCTTACTAAAGCTATGTTCACTAATTGTGGTAAGTAGACAGGATACAGACGAAGGGTATACAAAACCCTTTATTTTTCTCTATATAAAATAACTTTCGTACTTCGGAATACACTGACCCGCCACTTGGGGTCTAACGTAAAAGTATAAAAATAAAACTAAACTCTAATTTAACTTTAGAATAATACACGTGGAAGATTGGCCTTATAATAACAGGAAGCGTATGTAGCACAGAGACCGTGAACACTACAATACGTTTAATTTATCAAGAGGATTAAAACCTCTGGCCTGGAACGCAAACAGCAACTGCGTAACTTCTAAGGTAAGCGGCCTGCTTTGACTCAACTGCTTCCTCTCTCTCGCTTGGCAAAAAGAGCCACAACTTAAATACTTGGCGTTCGCCAGACAAACTTTGCATAAAAACCTTAACGCTTATAATTCTGGCCGGAAGTAGAAAATAAGAAGTGATAGTAAAGATTTAAAATAAAATAAACGTTAGTAAAACTTAAGATCCTTACATACTTCCCGCCAGAGTTAATTAGTTTGAAACTGAGGTCTAAAACGACCTTGTTGAAAATTTTTAGCTCTAGAATCTAACGCGAGGCCGATCTTTTACAAACATACTTCGCTAGAAACTAGAAATTTAAAAGAAAGAAATTTGTTACAATAGCAGCTCCCAGGACACGCAATTTTTTCATCTGTACTGCATCTAAACAGGAGCTTTTATTCAAATCTGGTTCCTTCCAGAGATCTGGAAGGAAAACTGGTTTAATGAAATGTTACACAATGAAATGGCAAGTAACATATACAATTATACTTCTCTTAACATTCTTATTTCATTCATGACTATTTTAATTATCTCTCCCCGTGCTCTCTGACATGTGTTGTAAAAGAACACCAAACACGAATGTGTTTCTGTCTACGTGTGCCACACTTCCTCCTACAATCAAAACACTAACGTGTTAAAATTCAACATAACGAGACCTCATAACACACCCTAATTTCAACTCTAAACCCTGAGGTACTATTCTAAAAGTGGCTAACTCTAAAGTGTAGCGTCAGAGAGCCTAACTACATCATTCAACCTTTAACACATATTCGCCATGATTTAGTCTTTACAGTCACACGAATAACAAATTTTTAACATTACTTTCACTTTTACCATATCAAGGTATTTCTTAACATTTAAAATAACAGTTCACGTTGTATATAAGAACATATCAACATGCTGTTAATTTTACACATTTGAAAACATACATTAGTAGTACCTTGTTAACTTCTATTCTTTTCAAAGCAAGTGCCAATTCTTTCTACATTGAAATAATACATTTCAAAAAGTCTTTCAGACTAAAACTTCTCTCTTGCTAGAATGTTTTAAATAAAATTTATACAATAACTTTTTACAATATTTAAGTCTTTACACAACGCTATTATACATCAACTTTAGTTTTACGCGCGAGTAATTGAAAAACATAATAAGAAAATCGGTCACAACTCATTTCTCGCCCTTTTGGCGATAAAGGTAGACCTCGCATGAGGTAAAACTTCTTGAAATCTGCCACTTGCAGTAAGAATGAAAGATTAACTTAAGTTTGCAAAGTAACATAAAATTTTACTTATCTTTGTAATATTCGGACATCCTTTTCTGGGCCCAGTCTTTAAAGGTACTGCAGATAGTAGTTTGATTTATCCTCCTTCTTGTACGGGCTCGCCCTTCAGTGCTTTCCTCTGGAAGCTTCCTTTTTTCACCAGTTCGGCCACCCTTGAATACCTTCCTTTTCTCCTCTGCTTGTGGTCTTGGCCGTTTGATGGCAGCTGGTCTTGGCGGAACCGGGAAACTTCTGTCGTGTTCCTGCTTGGACCTCGTTGTTGGCCGTTCAAATTTTCCTTGTAACTTTTCCTCCGCCGCTGATGGCCCTTCCGCAGTTCGGCGACTTTTGCTGCGGAGAGTTCTGTCGGATGAGTAGATCTTCCGTTTTAAAGCCGGGTTATAGTTGCCGTCATTTCTCCTGGTTCTCTTCACATACGTCGTCCTTCTCCCTTCTTCATTCTGGGGGTGTTCGTGAACTCTCTTTTCTGGACGGTGGAACGGCTTCTTTTTCTTGTTACCTTCAATTTTTCCGCGGGGCAATTTTCTTTTCACTTGCTTCTGTCTCTCATTGGCTTGCCCTTGTACTTGTCGTTTTTCCACCTCTGGAGCTTGTACCTGCGGTGTCTGCCGTGCCGGATCCTGCAAAAGTTCTGAAAAGATTTGCATTTTATTACGATCGAGGTGGGCTTGATTTGATCAATGTTTGCGGAACAGGTTTCACCATTTCTGGCTTTTAACACTACAACAGCGTGAGTTATTTTTTCTATAACATATGGTCCTTCAAATCGTGGAAAAAATTTGGCAGTTTTATCTTCTGGTGCTAATAGAAATAACTCAGCAGGTGTTTTTGCCCGTTGTATCATGTTTTGCGGTCCTAAGGGCGAAAGCAAATTCATTGACATAGTTATCCCAGCTTTTATGAAAATTTTTAACATAACTACGGATAATTTTCACTATATTTCTGTTGACCCGTTCCGCTATATTTGATTGCGGCCGATACGGGACCATTTTTAAATGACGTATGCCCAGTTTTTGGCACATGTCTTCAAATATATTACTTACAAATTGAGGACCATTATCTGATATAACTTTTAGGGGCGCCCCGTATTTTAAAATATATTTATTTAAAATAGAATCAGTAACTAATTTCGCGGAGGCTCGTTTTAAGGGAACAATTTCGGTCCATTTACTAAAATGATCAACCATAACAAGGAGATAGCGACTTTTATTTAACTGACTTTTTGGGAAAGGGCCCAATAAATCGATGCCAATTATTTCATTTGGAAATTCGGATTTAATACTATTTAGAAACCCGGCCGGGCGGAAATTAATATAATTAACTGCTTGACATGTTGGGCAGGACTGGACATACGCCCTTGTTAACTTTTGCAGTTCAGGAAAGTAGACTGCCTCGCGTACGCGTTGGATAGTTTTTCGAATACCAGCATGAGAAGCTAAAGGGCTGTCATGGAGCTCCTGCAGGATATTTAATCTAAGACTAGCTGGGATAACAGGTCGAAATTCGTTGATGGAATTCGTAGTTTTTGATAAAATAATAGACCATCTATTAGTTCGTAATGGGCCGCCCTATTTCTTATCGCCACAATATCTTGGTGGCTAAAATTTTCAGGATCCTTCATATACTCATAAATGCTTCCAAACTCAGGATCCTTACCCAGTTCAGTTATTACAGTTTCTCGGGAATTTATTGTACATGCTGTGAGCATTGCCACCTTTACGGTATTCCCTTGTTCATCTATTTTAATTCTTGATAGGGCATCTGCTACGATATTTTCCTTTCCGGGGGTATGCTTGATTACCAGATTATATTCTTGCAGCTTGAGTGCCCATCTTATTAACCTTGGGGATAAATTTTTTCCTGAGTACAATCTAGTTACCGCCGCATGATCAGAGTACACTGTTATCGGCGCCTTTCCAAAATAGACTCGGAACTTTTGCACTGCTAACAGAACTGCAAGTGCCTCTCTCTCGGTCGCGGAATAGTTTCTTTGTGTTTGATTTAAAGTTCGGCTAAAAAATGCCACGGGCTGCTGATTTTGCGAAAGTACCGCTCCTACCGCATAATCCGAAGCATCCGCTGAAATTTCTAAATTCTCATCCTTTTCAGGAAATTTCAACACAGGGGCTTGCGTTAATGCTTGTTTTAATTTTTCGAAAGCACTATTGGCTTCGGCCGCCCACGAGAATCTTGCCTTTTTCCTTTTTAATTTTAACAATGGTTCAGCAATAGCTGCAAAATTTTTTATAAAGGACCTATAATATGAACAAAGTCCTAGAAAAGAAGAGAGCTTCTTTGCCGTGTTTGGAGTCGGATACTTTTGTACAGCGATTATTTTTGATTCATCTGTCTCGATTCCTTTTTGAGATATTTTGTAACCTAAATATTTTAATTCAGGGACTGCAAATTTGCACTTTTCGACATTAACTTTTAGACCGGCCTCATTTAATAAAGAAAACACCTGTCTTAAATCCTGTACATGTTGGTCGAGATTATCACTAGTAATAATGATATCGTCTAAATAGATAAATGTGGACTTTCCAAGAACAGGTCTTAACACAATGTCCATGCATGCATCGCTGAAATGTTGCCGGGGCCCGTGAAAGGCCAAACGGCATACGCAAAAATGCATAAGTGCCAGACTTGGTTATAAAAGCAGTCTTAGGCACGTCCTCAGGCCTCACCCCTATTTGAAAATAACCAGTCGTTAAGTCTAAAGTCGTCATAAATTTGGTTGATTTTATGTTCCTTAAAATTTCTTCTATGATCGGTAACGGATATACCGGATATTTCGTTATGGAATTTAATTTACGGTAATCAATAGCGAATCTCTACCTTTTTGGATGCTCCAAAGGATAGTCATTATTTTTTTTACATAAAACCACCGGGCTAGCATAACTACTTGAGATGGGCGTTATGATCTTTTTACGTAGCATATCGGTAATATGCCATTCTATAATTTTTTCCTTATTCTTATCATACCGGTATGGTTTTTGGCGAACTGGCATTGCATCTCCGGTGTCAATAGTATGGTTAGTAACCTGAGTAAATCCTGGAATATCACTAAATAACGAAGCAAATTCACTTACCACTTGTCGGATTCTATCTTGCTCGTCATTAGGCAGGTGGTCAAGTTTTAACATCGGCTGTTCAGCGTTTTCAGTACGAACTGGTTTCATTGTCAGCTTAAGGGACGCTTCATTAAAATCCAGCGTAGCTTGGGCTTCTGAAAGAAAATCTATTCCTAAAATTAAATGTGCTTGCAGATTCTTTAATATAAAAAACATCACCTTTATTTGTTCGTCCTTGATACGGATATACAAAGGTACTTTACCTACGCACTTACATTCTTCTCCTTGCGCCGCTAACACTGTCGTATTATCCGAATTATATATGCGGTATTTGCGAAAATACTTCCTAAAAAACTCTTCTGCCACACAGGAACACTGCGCGCCGGTATCCAGGAGTGCGGTGGCTGGGATATTATTCACCAAGACTTCAATCTTCGGAAGAGTCAAATTTTTCACCATTACTGTATTTAACTTGTAGGAAGAGGGGTTTTCGTGGCCTTCGGATTTCCGCACCCTCTCGTCAGCAGAAATCCGTTTTAGTTTAAATTATTTTTCCTTTCCGTGCTTTCCTTCTTTTTCCCCTGGCCTTGAGGCTTTTTTCCTGGGTTGCTATTGAACTGTCGACGTTCGCCAGCTGCTTTTGAATGCTCAGGTTTCCTTGCCCACTGATTCGCTTTTTCTCCGTAGCCGTATGCTTGAGTTTGTTGTAGTCTTGGCGTACCAAATTGGTTTCGCTGTTGATACTGGCGTCTGCTTTCGACGTCCGCCGTTCTTCTACTTTCAAGCTAGATTGCTAGCTCAAATAACCTTTCCAGTGTAGTCGGGTTTCTTAATTCAATAAAGTCTTGCACTTGGGGTAGTAACCTCGGCAAAATCACTTGAATTATTTCAGGATCCGGACGGTTTCCCAAGAGTTTGAAAACGTGAATTTTTCTTAAAATAAAGCTCGAGAGGTTTTCGATTCTTTGTTGATATATACTGAAAAGTTCCGTTTCTAATTTCGCACGATCCCTTACAACAGAGAAGGCTTTTAGTAGAGCAGTCTTGAAATTTTCGTAAGTATAGGTGGGACTTCCTGCTTGACCCAAGAGACTTCTGCCTATACATTTGAACCAGTTAAGCGCTTGGCCCCTCAAAGCGTTGGTAGCTAAGGTAACTTTTTGAAACTCGCGCACGGGGTAGAGCATGAAGTGGTCATCCAATTTTTCCAAAAAACTGGTTACCGGTGAGTTTCCATTAAACGTTGCTTCTGGTTTCATCGAAGCGCGCATGGTCTGGACGATGTAACCGAATCCTTCCAGGGCGGCCGCTGGCATTTCTGGATTCTGAGCCGTTTCTGCAGGCAGCACAGGTTCTTCTTGAAACTCGGCCATGGTTATTCTTCTTCGTTGCGCGCCACTATCAGGGTCAATGTTCCTTCTAACCTTCTTCGGGAACATACAAGGACCTGACTCGGAACAGAGAGCTTACTAAAGCTATGTTGACTAATTGTGGTAAGTAGACAGGATACAAACGAAGGGTATACAAAACCCTTTATTTTTCTCTATATAAAATAACTTCCGTACTTCGGAATACACTGACCCGCCACTTGGGGTCTAACGTAAAAGTATAAAAATAAAACTAAACTCTAATTTAACTTTAGAATAATACACGTGGAAGATTGGCCTTATAATAACAGGAAGCGTATGTAGCACAGAGACTGTGAACACTACAATACGTTTAATTTATCAAGAGGATTAAAACCTCTGGCCTGGAAGGCAAACAGCAACTGCGTAACTTCTAAGGTAAGCGGCCTGCTTTGACTCAACTGCTTCCTCTCTCTCGCTTGGCAAAAGGCCACAACTTAAATACTTGACGTTCGCCAGACAAACTTTGCATAAAAACCTTAACGATTATAATTCTGGCCGGAAGTAGAAAATAAGAAGTGATAGTAAAGATTTAAAATAAAATAAACGTTAGTAAAACTTAAGATCCTTACAACCATGGGACATTGTGTCTAATTTACTGTTATTAGGTCATGTTTTTTGCTAATGATTGCTGTTTGATTCCGATGCAATAATAATAATAATTCCGATGCGTGATTGCTGTTTGATTCCGATGCGATAAAATGTAGCTGCAATAATCATTGCAGCTACATTTCAAGAATTTAGAATTTATTTGAAACCCCAATTTCTTTACGAATACTAGGTTGAGTATAGGGTTTAGTAATTCTCTTCTGGCTAAGAAAGTTAGTTAACATTTTATTTCAGCTAGAAAGTTAAACTATTCCCCTTCAAAAATTTGCTAATTGGATTTAACTGAGGAGACTTCAAAGAGAGGTGAAGTTTTTGCTAAATTAAACGGTCTGCTCCGGCAAGTTACAAACTTAAACAATAGACATTTACAACTGCTTTAAAGAAAATAATTGTCAGCTTATGGAGACAATATTATAAGAATATGTGTATGTGTGTGGAGGGGGGAGTTAAGCAAAAATTGAGCAGGTGTGCAAAAGCTGCTCTTTGTTAGAAACAGAAAAATTATTTCCTGGACTATTACATAAAATGATATAGTGATATTATCAATAATCATTTTACAAAAAGCGGCGAAATTTTGTTCTTTAGATGTAAAATACGCTAAATATTTTCAAGGAATATATATTTTCGATGACATATGGCTGCTAAAATAATACACGGGAGCCATTGAAAATGCACTATTCCTTCTTTTTTACTTCTCAAAAAGGTAAGCAGTTTCAAAAGACTAGCTGTAGTTACCTAAAAAGTTAGTACACAACATAATTACTTTTGACATTTTATAAATTATTTATACTTACACAGGCAAAGCTTTCTTGATTTAATAATATATATGAAAAATGTATAATTGAAATAATTTAATACTGCTTTTAGACATTATTTATTTTTATTTATTAAAGTTTAAGCAGAAATTTCATGCACTGGTTCTGAAATATTCAGGAATTTTAAATTACCTATGACTGAAACTAATTTATAATAGCAACATAATTTAATAACATTTCAAAATTTTAATGTGGAAAATTTTCGAAAGTTATAATTTTCACTGTGCTTTAAAATTAAGTTTTTTCAAAATTAGGTTTTAACTATACAGACTGCAGTTTTAGAATTACCCAGTTTATAGATTAAGTACACTGAAATTAATCAGGATCACTTGCTCTCTATGACGAACAATTCTGAATAAAATAATTAATTAAGAGTATAAATAAGTAACGTTATGGAATACTGCGAACCGTCATGCTCTCTAAGCCAGAGGTTCTCAACCGGTGGTACGCAAGTGAAAAATATATGGTACGTAAAAAGCAAAGTATGTTTAACTATTAAATTCAAAAATTAAAACCCCAACATCCCGATTGAGGTTTTCCCCTAACACTCGTAAATTTATGCGATCTGAGCTTTGTTTAAGAGTGGTGGTAGTAGTATTTTGTAGTGATGGTACTAAAGGTTTTCAGTTTTTGTTTAGATGGTACGCGTTAGTCAAAAGGTTGAGAACCGCCGCTCTAAGCGACATCTTTCCAAGCAATCAAAAACTCGTTGGGTATTATAATTGATCATATATATGTAGTAGATATCGTTGTAACCACAAATTTTGACTAAATAACTAAGAATGACCAAAATGTGAGCCAAAACTGAGAATTTGCAACAAGTACAAATTAAATGTATTGATATTTTTACCAATATTTGTTTCAAGAACCAATTGAAAATTTGTGGGTAATGAAGTCAGATAGGATTAAAGTTTTACTTACCTAATACATATCTGGGAAATCTACCTTGCATCTGATAACAGGAGGTCATCTGATACTGCTGATCATTAATTTGTATTTTTTCCGAAACGAAAATTTTTGTATATCAATATCTGGCAAAATTCGAAGGCCTGCAAAATTTTAAGAGCATATTGTTAGCTGGAATAATTATTTTAGTGTCATTCCTTTGAAGCTGCATATGTTTTCAGATTAGCCAAGTTAATAGAGACTTTCTCATCTTGTTTCGAAGCCAGTAAACATGAGAAATGAATTGTACCTTCCCCGAGATTCGAACCACGGATTTTCCAGTTGGTAGTTGGACGTGCTAACAATTTACACCACAATAATATGCAAGATATTTTGCGATATTCTTTCGTAAGCATTTAGCATAATTAATAAAGATAGTAAAATATTTTAGTTACATATAATGGCTATTATGCTGATATAGCCAATAGCATAATAGATAGTTTTAAAAGTATTATATAATAAGAGATACTACTATTTAAGGATGACATGTTATGCTTAATCGGTTATCTCTACCCAAGTGAATTCAATATTTCAACTAACTGTAAGTCGCCGGCGTGGTTCAAAGCCACCGTAATCTATATGATGGATCAAAAGGAGAATGTTGCACTGGTTGTAGATATTCTGTACTACATGGAAGCCAGATCAAAAAGACTTCGACACTTGCCTATGCATTGACTAATAACTATTCCAATATTAATACAGACTCTGCCTCTAGCCTTCAGGCAATCCAAGACACATTTTCTATTCTCTACTATTTATTTTTATTTGCTTTTATCTTATTTCTTTCTCGCGAGTTTTTAATTTTTTTATTTAATATGTGTGAATATGTATACGTAAGATAAAAATATATGAATCAAAATTATAGATTAAACTATAAAACATTAATTCTCCCTCTTTATTCTAAAATCGTAATAACTTCTCTGCATTGCGTTATTCGAATTAATCATGCGATCTTACGTAACCGCTAATGCAGATGCCTCTTGACCAATCACCAAATAACAAACAAAAACTTTCCTCTTCGCGTGCTTCCATCTTGAATAACTACGCACTTCAGCTTTTGCTCTCTACTGTGCTAAGATGTAATTTCGCTGGCTTGCTTTCTATCTCAAAAATATCAAAAATGTAAATCTTCTGTGGAAAGGCACGACTAGAGTGCCAAGTGATTGTGGCCACAAATATCAGTTGAAAATAAAAATGGAATTAAAACTGCCGCGACTGCCAAGTTTTTTAGATCACCGATCTACAGTGTTCCGTCTTTTCCTTGCGCTTTTAATATGACATATATATATATATATATATATATATATATTACAAAAGTCGTTTTATATAGCATCTCCAAGGAATATAAATTTAATTAATGCTATGAATATATATATATATATATATATATATTTATATTTATATACATGTGTATGAGTATATTAATCATCTTTTAATTAATAGTCATGTACTTTAACCTTGAGTAATTGTGTATATTGCCTTCGTTAATGTATTTTTTATATCGTTGTATCAGCATCTTTTTTTAAGTGGTTGCAGTCACACTCAGTGTATTATATAGCTAAGTTAATTCCGTCAGTGGAGCCACCTGGTCGATATGCTAACTGCTCCAGGAGATCGGCTGCCCTGCAGTCAGTGGAAAAAAAGAAAGTCGGTCGTCTCTCAAGTAGAAATGCATTTATTTACAGTAATTAAAAATACTGTGTTTCGAAAATATGGCTCAAGGAAAGCGATAATTATTCTGAATGAAATTTAGAAGTCTCTAAGTAGCAATGGTGAAACTCCTCTAAACCAGAAATTATGATAATATTACATATTGTGGCAAGTTTCCGTAAGCTTTAATAAATCTTTTTTCATGGTATAGTGAGTTTAAATTTGCAATATCAATGTCATTAAAAGGAACATCTGTGGAATAGCTCATTAAATGAAATAGCACAAGTATGAATGCCAAAAAAGTATGGGTGAAGAAAGTACTGGAAACCAGACTTGCAAGTAATGGTGGTTTTAAAAAAATCTGGAAAAATTATTTAACGTTATTTTATATGTCCTTTAAATTATAACAACATTTTTGATAAAATAAATTTTTAAAAATAAAATTTTAATTAGGAACGTGAAGCATACGACTAACTGAAGGGAAGATAAAAATTTATTTCTAAGAATAAATTACTAGAGTAACTGAAAGAGAAATCCATAATGATTTTATCTCTTTGCGCGATGTAATATTTTATAGCGATCATTAACGTATTTTCTAGTTATGCAGTATCCTAAGCACTACGTTTTCACTTGTAGCACTCGGAAACAAAATTTCGACTTTTTTCCCACAAAGTTGCAATAAACGAATAAGGAAAAGGATTACAAAGAATAGAAAAATTTATTGCTGTTGGAGTTTTATGGTAAGGTTCTTCATCTTTAATAAAATTCGTCCACATTAGAGAGAGTTTCTATATAGCTTTTCTTATCTTTGGAAAAAATTACCATTAATTCTCCTTCCCTAGATTTCTAAAAACATATTCAAAGCTATATTGAGTAACACATTCTGAAATACTTCATTAATTCCTTAATTCGAAATACTGTTACTAGCTTACGACCTTACGACTACATTTACTATTAGAGTTGAAAGTTATTTGCTCTGTAAAGATGCAGAAAAAATGTTAAATGTATCACATATTGCAACAATTAAAAATGATTTTTAAAATTTTTAATCCGAATAATGCAACTTATTGATGAATGTAAATACTTTATTAATTATGGAAATTTAAATGAAATAGTATAATGCATTTTTAAGCTATAACCTTGAACTAATAGTAAACAACAGCAAATACATCAAAGTGGAATTGACATTCGGTTGCATAAAAATACAGTGTACTAAACATTAAATATATCTTTATATTACATACGGTAATAAGTAATTCTTGTTACATTTAAAAATTATTTACTATATTGATCAGTATTGGAGGTAATTTAACAGTTTTTGATAGATTTATATTCTGAGATGTGATTAACTTAAACTGAATCTTGGCGTTATGGAAGGATTTACTTCCGTGCGGTATGATTTCATAGCACGTTCAACAGTCACTGTCACATTGCTGAGTTATTGCATCCTGTTTTTTTTTTTTTTTTTTTTTTTTTTTTTTTTTTTTTTTAATCTTCTGGACCTTCCTGGTTCATTCATTAAGAGGGCAATACACTTGCATTCCGCACATAGTCCAGCAATTCCTGAATGACCGACATATACCTCTTTTTCTTTGGCTTTTTACTCATATATTTTGTTTATTGAACACTTCTGATCATGCAAATCACTGACAGATCAGAGCTCACTGCGGTTTTAGTTGGCAACATGATGTCATTACAAGGATTGATATCTAAAATCTCTTTGTAAGACTGAGTAACAGCAACTGTAACAGCTTTGACGGTTTAAGTTTATCAAATCAAATTTAGTTGTAATCGTGTCCATTCTATCCCATGAACCGTTAATTATCTGTGTTATAAATATGGCACTTATTGCTCCTTTATATCTTAATATTACAGTCTTATGGCAAGCAATCTATATTTATAGATCTATAACATTTCTTCGAAAGTACACATTTTTTATTTTGTAAAGTCTATGCCTCTTTGGAAACATAAAAATTAGACTTTAAAATTACTATTGAATAATTATTTTCTTGTGAAACTAAACAGAAATCAGAAGCAGGATGTATAAGACCCTTTTATTTTATTCAAACTTAAAATTAACAAATGACCCAAGTTGGGTTACAAGAAGCCAATCACTTCTAGCTTAACTGAATAATGTAACAACTGATAATTTCAAAGTGTGGTAGATTAGCCTAACGGCTCACAGAATACTTGGTGAACACGTAGGAAGAGCGTGTTCACCAAGAACGTGGTTCAACTTGGTTGAACACGCAGGAAGAGCTTTGGTTTGTAGTAAACCGGCGAGACAAGCCTAATGGCTAGAACAGTCAACGCCGCTAATAATCACAGCACAACATGGCCTGGAATAGGCAAACACGCTCTAAAACTAACTTCCGCAACTCTTGTTTAAATAGCACTTCATTCTACCTAAATCTCAATAGACTCTCGCGATCTCATTACAGTTTGGCATGAAAAGCGGGGCGAAAAGAGAGTAATAATTTAAAATGCTATTAAAGTTCTTTTAAAGTCAAATTTTTATAAATTTTTATGTTTCCAAAGAGACATAGACTTTGCAAAATAAAAATAGAGTGCTAACTCAAAATGAACTATTTAGTTAAAGATAAAAAGATAAACCTAACAGTTTTAATAAAAAGATTTTGTTTTAATGAACAAATTTCCCCTAAGCTTTAATATTAGAGGCATTCCACGTTATTTTTCCAGCATTAGATGATTAAATATTTGATGGATACGAGTCATTGCGTACAGATAACAACGGATCACACGTGAGAGTCGTGAGAAAAATGCCAAAAAGCACTGAAATGGAAAATAGTGAGGTAATTTAAAAAAAAAAAAAAAAAAAAAAAAAAAAAAAAAAAAAAAGACGTATTTTTCACCATAATAAAGATCCCAAAATCTGATAATGAAAGTTGTTTACTTTCCTGCCACAACCGATATGTTGACTGAAATCAGTCTGCGTTTTTGTAAGATATTACGTATTAATGTTGATATTTTGTTTACGGACTGTATTTTTTTAAGCAATCAGTTGCTGTTAATTAACTTGACTTGTTACATGAGTAAAGAATAAATTACATGAAGAGATTTGGAACATCAGAAATATATATATATCATTCTTCTTTACATTAATGCGTTTCTTTTTTCTAACGAAATATTTTACATTCGTGAATTGAAAGCAGAACACTTTTATATTATTTTTACATTTTTTGGCAGGAATGATATGACACCAAAGTATAATTTACTTTTTTTCTATCAAAGGAAAAATAATGATCCACATAAAAATTACCAAGTTACAAGAGAATAATATTAAATAACCATAAAATTATTAAAGTCTGATGAAAAGTTAATAATTTTTTTTTTCTTATTACAAGAGATAAAAACAGAATGCTGGAATTTTAGTCACAGATATTCGTACAACATCACAGTATCATACAGTAGTTATATTTTAAACTATTCAGCACTATGATCGGATACAATAAGATCCAAACAATAATACTAAAGCGTTAAATAGAACGCAATTCAAAACGCAGAGAAAGCTAATCCGATCTCACCTCGAATTCGCTACAGTCAACAACAAAAAACTTAGTAAACAACTGAACTGAGGTGTTTTTCTCCAGCGTTTTAATCATAAACGATAACATTCTAGTAATTTTTATTTTCTAGAGGTTTCTGGAAAGCAAAAGAGTAGAAAGAGAAGCAGTCACAGCTATCACACAATTGCATTTATTCAATTTAAATATAAATTACGAGATATCTATTTATTAAATGCCCGTGCTCCTGTATTTTTACTTTTTCGGCGTTTCTCTTGAAACACGTCACGCGCTGCATTGCAGCGGAAATAAAACAATTTTAATTACAATTCTACTAAAAATAGCTAAATAAATACAAAATCAGTAACAATACATAAAAAAGATATATATGAATTTGTAATGAAGTGGTTTGTTGCAGTAGTAGTTGAGTTAGATTGGGATTTTTAGCCAAGTTTTGAACTGTTTTGTTTGACAAGGACTATAAATTTATAAAAACACTATTGTGTATTACTTTATTAGAGGTTAATTAGAGGTTCAGCGTCAAAACTCTGATTTCACCTGACTGTTTTGCTCATCGTTTCATCATGGAACGTATGATTGATTTCATTAGCGCTGAAATTACGAATCTGCAGTGCATAGAGGAAGCAGATGGTCCTCTTAGTGAACAAGATGCCAGGGATCTCCTATTTTTTCAAAGACTAAAACTTTTCATAGAAAATGAGATCACCCAGAAAAGAACCGCCGCTGCACCGAAGCCTAATATCCCTGCTGCTAAAATATTTGATGATGAATTTCCGACTATTGGTCAGATCAAACCTAACGCTCGAAGAGCCAACAGCCCAGCCCGTTCTGATGAGGAAGGCTCCAAAAAATATAAAGCCCTAGACGAGGATAGCAGCGATTCTGTTACAGGACCTAGAGGAGACACCACCATACGTCTAAGAAAGCCCGTCCGGAAAACCAACTCCTCGGATAATTCTGATTCGTCGAGAATACCGCCTCCGGAGACGACTGCAAATGAAACTTCCGAAAATATGGAAACGGTCCCTAACGAAACTCCAGCTCAGGACGCAGCCAATCTGGATGTAGCAGCTTTTAAAAGAACACCGCCGATAATAATTAAAGACCAAAGGAAAAAATTCATGCAACTCAAAGCCTTATTAATCGGATATAACCTCTCCACTAACAGAGATTACTACGGACAACTTATTAGCGGAGGAATTAAAAATACATGCTCACAATCCTACCATCTACCGCCAAATCATTAAAGTACTCAAAGGTACAGGTGTGTTTTATCATTGTTACGAGCTGCCAGAGACCAGATATGTAAAAGCAGTCATCAGAAGCCTCCCATCTTATATGAAATCGGAAGATATAGAGGAAGAACTCAGAGAAAAAAGATATAGTGTTATCAGAGTCAACCAAATGAAGCGTCGCCGTGACGGAGAAATAATAAATTTACCACTGTTCCTTGTGACTTTAAAAAGAAAGGAAAAGAGCAATGCCATCTTCCATGAGCATTTTGTGCTTGGAATGAGAATCAAAGTCGAAGGTTATAAAGGAAGAGCTGGGCCCTTACAGTATTTTCGCTGTCAAGGATTCCACCACTCTCAAAGTAATTGTCATCACGCCCCGCGCTGTGTTCGCTGCGGTGAGGAGCATGAATCTTTCACATGCAAAAAAGATAAAACTACTCCTCCAAAGTGTGCGAATTGCCTTATGGAAGGACACACAGCAAACTACAGAGGATGTGAAAGATTTCCTAAGACGAAAACTTTCTCTCAACCGAAACCCTTCACAGATCGATTCATCACAAACAAATCATACACTGAAGCCTTAAGCTCTGGATTAGCCCCTGAATCTCTCATGGAAGCTAAAAAAGTGCTTTGTGACTTACGGGCCATCGTTTCCATCATTCAGGAATCTAGAATAACTCAAATCTTTAAGCAATTAACTACTGATAAAGCTTCACTTCCTGACAAAACCCAGCAACATGGATAAAACTACCAGAACTGTGAATCCCATCCGTTTCGTCATCTGGAATGCCAATGGCCTCCAGAACCGTTTATATGAACTTCATAATTTTCTACAGTATCATGATATTGATATTGCTGTGATTACCGAAACGCATGAGCAACAGTGTCACCGTCTCAGAATTGCAAATTATTTACTTTACAGGTGTGATAGAATTAGTCACCGTGGTGGAGGTATTTGTATATACGTTAAACGCACGTTATAATCATGTTTAATTAAGGAAAGCAGAGACTTTAACTGTGAACTAGTTACAGTTTGTGTGACGCTACCAGTTTTTAAAAATGTTTATTTCACTGCTCTATACAACCCGCCTAATAACAGGCTTAGTGATAACTTATTAAATGCTTTTTTGCCAAGTGATATCCCGACCGTCTTTGCAGGAGACTTAAATGCAAAGAATACTGCCTGGAACTGTCGACGATCCAATGCAAATGGCAAAATATTATATAATTACATACTTAATAATCCTATTGTAATTCATGCACCGAATGATTATACTTATCGTCCAGACAGACTCGAGTACTCTGATATATTAGACATCGCTTTGTCTACCACTACTATTCCTATTACTACTGAAGTAATTCAAGAACTTTCATCTGACCACCTGCCCGTTATCGCTTATCTGGGAATTAATAGAACTGAAGCTCGTACTCTTAACACAACTACTGACTGGTCTCTTTTTGAAAATCTTATGAGTGATCGTATTATTCCTCTCTATAACCTTAATACAGTGCAAGAAATTGAAAATGCGGTTTCTGCACTTACTGAAAATATTAAAAGTGCTATTGCTGAAGCAAGTGACACTAAACCACTTAAACCACTAAACCTTCGACTCCCTAATTACATTCGCATCAAGATTAGACAACGCAACAGAATGAGAAAATCCTATCACGTGACCTGGGACCCACGAATGAAACGCGAAATCAATAAACTTAATAAAGAAATTCAGAAAGACATAAAAAATTATAGAGAAGAATTATGGTGCGAGAAATTAATTAGTATTGACACTAGAGATGGGTCATTATGGACATTAATTAAGAATCTTAAATCTCACTATACTACAAATCGCCCTCTAACCCATAATGGAGCTCTCGCAGTCACTCATCAGGATAAAGCAAATGTGTTTGCGACCTACCTAGAGGAACAATTTACACCCAATGAATGGCCAAATAATAAGGGCTTTGAACATAGAACATTGACACATGTCAAAGACTGGTTATATTCCCCCACTGCTAGAAACTTAATTAAATTCACCAACCCAGCTGAGATTAAAGAAATTATCAAGAAACTTCATCCCAGGAAAGCACCGGGAATAGATGGCATCACAAATAAAGCTATAAAATGCCTTCCCAGAAAAACTATCGGAATAATAGCAAGTATTTTTAATGCTTGCCTTACATCCTCATACTTCCCCAAATTATGGAAAACTGCTAAGGTCATCTTAATACCAAAACCTGGAAAAACCCACTCACAAGCTGACGGATACAGGCCCATTAGTTTACTGCCTGTATTAAGTAAAATATTTGAAAGAATTATTCTCAGCCGAATAAAAAATTATCTTCAACTTCTTCCGCCGGAGCAGTTTGGCTTTAGAGAGAAGCTCTCGAGCGCAAAACAACTTCTTCGTATTACGGAGTATTCTGGAGCTGCTTTACATAACAAATTGAATGTTGTTATCCTCATGCTGGACGTAGCGAAAGCTTTCGACCGCGTCTGGCATGAGGGACTGATTGCAAAACTAATCAACCTTAATTTTGAAAGAGAAATTCTTCTGATCATCCTCTCATTCATCTCGGACAGGACTTTTAAAGTGTACGTGAAAGGAGCTTACTCCTCAGAACGTAATATGCAAAGTGGATTATCTCAAGGGTCTTGTTTAGGCCCTGTACTCTATTTATTTTATGCTGCAGACTTCCCTAAACCCAACAGTAACGACTCTATCCTTGCATGTTACGCAGATGATACTGCCCTGGCAGTTAAGTCTGCAAACATTAACTTCGCTATTAAGAAACTACAAGCCTTCATTCCAAGTACAGAGTCATGGTGCGCGAATTGGAAAGTGAAGATTTATGCTCAAAAATCTCAATTATTGATCATTCGCAGAAGGAAAAGAAATAAGCAACTGAAGAATCACCTTCTCCTCTTTAATAAAAGAGTTCCTATAGTGAAAAGTGCCAAATATCTCGGAGTCACTCTTAATGATCGTCTTACTTGGACTGACCATATCAACAATGTTCGAACCACTGCACTACAAATTATCAAGTGTTTGCTTCCTATACTCGGTAAATACTCTAGAATGGATTTGGGGAAAAAAAGACTTGTTTATCTCTCCACAATTAGACCTATTTTGACTTATGCATCTCCTGCCTGGTCGGCAGCCAAAGACTAAGATGTAAACAAACTCTAAATCGTTCAAAATAAACTCCTGCGTATTATCACGAACGCACACTATTATGTCCGCAACAAGACCCTCCATGAGGACCTCAAAATTGATATCATCGCGGTACATCTGCGAAAACTTAACGATAAATTCTTCAAAAATGCGCAGGAATGTAACTTTATGAATCATTTCAACATGTTTCATTATGAAGTTCTCACCGATGATCGATTTCTTCGACCTTTCGCAGCCTACATACTCAGTGGAAACGAAAATTTCCCCACCTAATACCAAGTTAGTGGAAATTTTGATCTGTACATAGTGATTTTACTCTTATTTTCTTTTACTTTACTCCAGAATACTGCTTTTCTTCAATATTCAAGAACCACTTTTAAAAGTCAGCGCCTGGGAGAGTGACCTCCCACGTGACCTAAGAACTTGAGTTCTATGTTCAGCCTTGTTGTAGGACTTTCTGCATTTTTTAGGACTGAAATTTCTGGTATTCCTTATATTTATCATATTGAAGAACATGAGAAAAATAGTGATTTTTCGCTATTGCAATCCATTATTTAATTATTTTACTCTTTTCATCAGTTTTGGACAAGTTTACGCTAAGCGAATCAGAATGCCTGATTCCGCTCACGTTATATGTGACTTATTCTAAGTATACTCTGGGATAGACACTTTGAATTTGTAATATATGTATTTTGTGTTAACATTTGTTCTGCATTTATTTTGTTATTTTGTAACTCTTACTAAAATTATTGCTTTCCTGAAACATCTTCGACTGTCATAATGAAACCATGATTCTGTTTACATCACCCCCATCACGTTATCATGGACTCAGAATTTCAACTTACAGGACTGCTAGACTGTATTATGTGATGAAATTTGGTTTATTCCATATGTTGTTACTCTGATGATTGCTAGAAAAATTTCCCTTTTATGTAATTATTTCTGCAAATTTGTACATTTAATGTTTTCTTCAGCATTTCTAACCTGAAATCTCGCAACGTATTAACGACTTCTTCACAACTCACGTGACAAGGTAGTCACGCCCTCTCAACATCTGCAATCCTGACTTAGGTCTCACTCATGTATTCTCCTGCCATCAGCGCTCTATAGCAACTAACTCAGACAGCCGGAACAAAACTTGCAAATCCTGCAAGTTAATCAGCGGCGCATCCAGCGGTACTTGGAACTTGGAAATACATAAAAAAATTTCAATTTGAACATGTTGTCATTAAAATGGAAGTTTGACGAAATGAATTCATTTTTAATAAAAGTATTAGCTCCTTTTTTAGTATTTTATTAGTCATCACCATCGCATAAGAGTAAACTCTTAGAGAAGTAAATTTTTCTGCCTGTGAAAGTTTAAAAGACAAAATATAAACAATGGGATGGAAGGTTTAGAAAAATTCACCGAGAGTAAAAATTTAAAGGCAGATAAATTAAGTTGATGATGATGAGATTATTTTCTGTTTTTGATTCAACTTCGTATTTAGGATTACGTTTAAATTTTATTATTTTATTTTTAATAATAATGTATTTTCTTTTAAAATATTTTATAGTACGAAGAAGTTATAATAGAATTTGAATAGCCTTTTTCTGGAGAAGTAAATAAAATATTAAACATTTTAATTATTTTTTCAAAATGTGACAAACGAATTTTTCGGATACAATAAGACAAAACTTCGAAATTTGCGATTTGTTCAACGTCAATTATCACATAAAGAAACGAAGCAAACTTTTGATAATACTTTTACATTTCATTTTAAAACGTCTCTACTTAGAGGTTGTGTGCTATTTTAGTGGGTTTTAATGCTGCAACAAAATACAGGCATTTGTGCAGCCGTGCGTACTCATTAAATTGACTTTAAAAAGCTTGTTATGGCGAAGTAACAGCAGCAAATACTATAGTTCAAATTAAAGGAAAATAATAGAGAATTACTAATGTCGGCAACATTGTGCTTTCTAGGCTAATTTATTTTATGCAGCTATATATGTTGTTCTATATACTTTAGCTATATACTTCAAAATATGTTGTTCCAGCAACATATTTTAATGTTAGGAAGCAGTACGTAAAGCACTATAGAATCTCAGCATTTTTCAAAATAAAATAGTGCTAAAAATTCTTCTCTTAGTTAGCTAGATTGCTTGTAATACAGAATTATTTTTGTATTTCTTGATGTAGTGCAATGGTGAAGGTTGATAGTCAGAATTTCTTTTTTAAAATGAATTTCTAAATTTCATAACTAATTTGGCGCGCCTTCTAACATTCACCTGAGGCACTCCCTCATTTGTCACTCGTTTCTCGTCTCAATGGAGGCGACTAATGACTCTGCAGAGTTCTGCTAGTAGACCACCTGCTCACGGACAGGAAGCCTTGAGTCAATTGCTACCACGGAAGGTGGAATCATTTACACTGTTATCACGTTTAAAGGTATTACACAAAAGTGAGAATATATATTTTGATTGATAATTCAAAGTGTTCATGGCTATATTAAATATTTTTAATTCAAATGCATACAAATAATTTTAAAGAATTTTGACATTAGTAACACCTTTAGGTTAGAGGAGTATTTACAAAATTTTGGGTCATTGCATTGTAGAGTCATTAGGTTATTTCGAAGCAGAAGACGTGAAAAATGATCAGTGCCCTCGCCGGGAATCGAACCTGAACCTCTCGAATACGCGCCGAATGTGCTGACCACTACACCAGAAAGGCATGTTAAGAAGGGGGTAGAAATATCTTATATACTTCCCCTTTTAAAGGGCGACTGGAGTTTAGGGAACCCTATCTCCAAATACTGGTGATGGAGCATCATCATTTACCACCTTTTTTAGTTCGAGCGCCACTGTAGATTTATTATGTTATTTCGAAGCAGGAGATGTGAAAAATGAACAATGCCCGAGTCATGGATCGAGTCATGGATCTCTCGATTACGCACCTAGCGTGCGTACCACTACACCACGAAGGCATGCTAAGAAGGCGAGAGAAATACCTTATAACATAACATTACGCTACCACGTATTTATTAACCATGAAATTTGGAAAGTGTTGATATCGTGCAAAATTTAAAATTTGTAATTTCCATTCCATCTACTGTCAAAAATATCTAGTTTCCAGAGAACTCTTGCTACGACTTCTTCCAGTAATAAAAGTAATTATCATACCATTATTTTCTAGTACGATTAAGTTCTCATTGTATATAGAATAACACTAGAAGGCAGCTCTTCACTGTATTTACCGAAGCAATATGTAATATATTCAGTGTGAGATTGGTTTATTTTCGTTGACGCCGTGAAAATTATGGAGGTGTTTCCATTTACAAATACTGATGTTTGTATTTTTAATTAAGGGATACATATATAGTTAAAACATAACCATATATTAAATGTTGGAACTTGTTATATTATTTGTGAAGTTTTCGATACAAGGGGGAAGGAAAGGATTTATTATCCTTCCTGTTTATTTTCTTACGAGATTTCATTCATGTATCAATTCCAAATCTAATTTTATCTTATCAAATAATTTAAAATTCTGAGCTATACGATAATGAAATGTAAAAATGTAAATGTTTATAAATATAATAAGTATAATTTTGTACCATACTATGATTACTGAACATAGTAAACAGATGCTGTAAGTAAGGAAAAATAGGACCAAAACGTTTCCTTACATTCAGAATGTTATTTGAAACTAATTAGGAACAAAACTTAGCCAATAAGTTCTACATTGCCAATTTCATTAACTGACTTTAACATTCAGATTATTCAGCATAAAAAGAGGCTGAAAGTTTTGAATAAAATCTAGTTAATTGGATTCATCACTACTCATCAAATTCTACGCAACATTTCCATTTTTATATGGTAAGTATGTTCTTAATGCTCCGAACTACAAGCATCTTAAGAACATAGAAAAATGAATCCCATTTTAAAGTATTTTGCACATGATAGTAATTGGTTTCTGTTACCTGTAAAGGAATCTTAATAATAAATTGGATTTAAAGTCTTAAATTTATTCCATATAGAATGTTAAATGTGCTTTAAAACTCAAGCCGTAAACTTTAAATCTGGGTGGCTAACTTCTGTACATGTAAGGAAATTTTAGAATAAGACTAATTTAGACTAATTTAGACTAATTTAGAATAAGACTATTTTTATTCTAAAAGTTCTAATAATTAGAATAAATTAGTATTACATTTGCGTAATGAAACTGGGCAACGTCAAAACCAAAGGAGCGTCAAAACCAAACCAAAGGACGTACTGGCGAGAAAGGGTTCTATCTATGTTCAGATGCAGAAAAGTGTCAAAAGGATTTTGTACTTGCATTATGTTTCTGCTTCATTCGTTTCAGCATGTTACCTTCTTTTATGAAATATATTCCTCATACTATTGCTTAATAGGTAAACCTGATGTGGGGTTCCAACCCTTTAGCTAACAGCTAAGTGTGTAGGAACCTAGTGAACAGGTAAGCGAATATTCACTTTAGTTCAGGAACAGATACGTAAAACTCAAGAAGGGTTAATTACTCTTTATTTCTAAAAATAAGAACTTAACAGTCGGATCCTTTCTCAGAGCGTACAGTAAAGCCTGTACTTGGGCTTCAACTCAAAGTAAGAAGAAATGAAACTTAACTAAACTAAAAGATATAGCCGAAGCTATCAAGATTTCTGAGTAGTTGGCCCCTAAATATCAATTAAGCTGGCGCAGCTATCAAGAGCCTGTGATCCGATCGAGAGCAGTAATAGCTTAGACAGAGTGTAAACAGGCTTGATAAGAAAAATGCTTTAACTAAAGATAAGTGTTAAAAACTTAGGCTAAAGGTAATAATAAATAGCTACAATACTTTCAATAACAACTATTGATAATACAGGTTGAAAAAAATAGTTCTGTTTCAGGTTGAGCAAAAAGGCTTATTGTGCAATCGAGAAACTTAATATATGGAGCTAGAAACTCCCTTTAAGAGAGGGCAGAATGTTTATAAAAATAAGAGAAGGGCCACTAGAATCTTCAGATCCCACTCATCTTCAAAAACATTTTGTATTATTGATTTTATAGAAGTTAGTAGAAGCGTTCATAAAAAAGGCGATTATTGTAGTTTCAGTGGTTCTTGGACCATCCGTATTGAATTCGTATGCAGTAATTGTGACTGCTATGAGTTCCATATTCCAAGTGTCCTTTCATGAAATCTTAAAATGAACAATTTTTTGATTTTTCTTAATTTCCTGGAGAGCGTTTAGCGTTCTTTTTCAATGCTTATCTTTGATAAACCTTGATGTAAACCCTCCCTCCACCTATACAATTGCTTAAGAAGGATCCGGAAACTGCAAAGTATTTTAATTGCTAATTAGATACTTTTTAAAAATTATGTTGATAAAAGATCTTCGTCATTGAAGAGTTTTAATTAGGCTCTATTTTTCTCTTCTTAAGAAATACAGGTGTATTTTTGAAAAATGTGTTCTTAAATTGTTTTCATTAAACGAGCATTTTTAACTTTGCTTGATTTGAAATTTTTAATATTACTAATATCTTTTTTTATCCTTAAGATTATTATTATCATGTGAAGCATTCGAGAGCTTCGGGAATCTTTTAGGATTGGGATTCGAAACTGCTGCTTTTTATTAAAAGTGGACCTACAATGAAAATTATCAGTTACCCAATTATCTTACATAATTTATGTTAGTAAATTAATGCAGTTATACAGGGTGTTTCATAGATCATGTGAGAAGCTTGGAGGGGTGGTGGAGAGTACTAAAACATGCATATTTTGTATAGGAAATGTAGGGTCTGAATCTAGGGTAGCATGAAAGAGCCAGAGATTCTTTTTGGCTACACTCTGTCTGAGCTATTACTACGCTCGGTCGTATCACAGGCCTTTGATAACTTCGCCAGCTTAATTGATATTTAGGGGTCAACTACTCAGAAATCTTGATAGCTTCGGCTATATCTTTCAGTTAAGCTTTAGTTTCATTTCTTCTTACTTTGAGTTCAAGCCCAAGTGGAGACTTTGCTGTACACTCTGAGAAAGGAGCCCATTGATAAGTTCTTATTTTGAAAAATAAAGGGTAATTAACTCTTCTTGAGTTTTACATATCTGTTTCTGAACTAAAGTGACGCGTTAAGGCAGAAGCGCAAAAAAGACACGAGAGGAAAATGTGTTTATGTATAAAATCAACGCAAAAAGTGCTTCTTTGCAGCAATACAGTATTCACAATAAATGTTTAAAAAAGGGAACACAAACAGTAATAGAAACTACAGCTGTGATTGGCTGGTAATACAGCAGTAGAGGGCGGTAGTGAGCCGGACAAACCACGATCCGATGCATCAGAGGATCATTCGCAACTCTGATGTCAAGTGTGATGGGTGAGTTTACGCACAGGGAAAAAGCTGTCATGCATCTCATGTATGGTGCTGCTAATTGGAATTGCAGAGCAGCGCTACGGTTGTACCAGGAACGGTTTCCGAACAGGCGAATGCCGAAGCAGACAATGTTCGACAGGTTGCATCGGTCTCTGTGTGAAAAAGGATCATTTGAAGCCACCTCTGACACTAGGAGTGGAAGAAGAAGTGCAGGACAACCTCGTATTGAAGAATCCATCTTGAACATTGTGCATGAATCACCTCAGACAAGTACAACAGCTATTGCATGTCGTCTGCAACTCATTCCACCGTTTGGAGAGTATTGCATGAAAATGGTTTGCACCCATAGCATTTGCAGAGAGTCCAAGCCTTGCAAGAGAGTTCATTTCTGTCATTGGTTCTTGCAGCAGTGTGCGGCGCAGGCGGATTTCCCATCGGATGTGCTATTCACGGGCGAAACAACTTTCTCACAGGACGGCATCTCCAATAGCCACAACATGCACGTGTGGACAGCTCTTAATCCACACGGCACACATCCACATGCATTACAAACCCGCTTCTCTGTGAATGTGTGGGCGGATATTGTTAACAACTACCTCATAGGCCCATACCTCTTACCTGCACGTACAAATGGCTTATGGTATGATAGTTTTCTGCAATAAGTGCTACCGGAATTGCTGTAGGATGTTCCGGCTGTCGTTCGTGATCGCATGTGGTTCCAGCATTATGGTGCACCAGCCCATAACCACGTGCGGGGGCGCAATTACTTAAATATTTCCGGGCCGATGGATTGGCCGTGGTGGGCCCGTTCGCCAGATTTATCCAACTTGGATTTTTTTATGGGAACACCTGAAAAGCATCATTTACGAGACTTCCGTCCGCAAGCGTGCGAGAAATGCCAGTCATTTTTTAAAATGTTCGTCAATCCCTTCTGCGACGTTACCAAGCATGTATTACTGCTGGTGGTCGTAATTTTGAACATTTATTGTGAATAATGTATTGCTACAAAGAAGCACTTTGCGTTGATTTTGTACATAAGCGTATTTTCCTCTCGTGCCGTTGTTTTGCGTTCCTGCCTTAACCCGGCACTTTAGACCCTACATACATTCCTATAAAAAAATATATGTTTTAGTACGCTCCACCACCTCTCCAAGTTTGACCTATGATCTATGAAACACCCTGTATATTAAAACGTAGGCGTATAATAAATAATAACGTGTATTATTTTTAAATCGCTCAGGCTCAGATTTTTCATTTTCCGTATTTAAGCTTTCTGCATTGTTATAAAGAGTTTATTTAATTTTCCGTAAAATTGGACAACCGGAAGCAGTAATTTACTTGAAGCCGATAGCAGTTTTGAATGGAGAAGAGGAAGTGGACCAGCCTATTAGGTTTAAGTTTAAAGTGATAAATTGGAAGTTATACTTTACTTGAAGCTCTCAACAGATTTTCGTGAAAAAATATATTATCGGATAATACAAAACTCCTCAAATTTGGTATTTAAAACATACATTGGATTGAGAGCAACATATTACATTTATAAGCATTAAATGTATTCTTGGAATTATGCCAGACGCATTGAGAATAAGCTAATTATGAAGATGAGCTTTCGTTACGAAGCAATAAAGGGTATCAGCCGCAGTCCTCAACTTTGTGCTGAATTGAGTAGTGACTGTTATGGGTAGAATGACTTTGCAAATAAAAGTATCTTGCCACCAAATGTTATTGCTATATATTATTTTTAAAGAAATAATATGGCAAATATAAATAACATAATATAAAAAGGTATGGCAACACTTAGCACTCCATTGGAAATTTTAAAGATACGCTGCTTTTAAAAATTTTGTGATTTTGATGTTAAATTTTATGTGGGGTAAAGGCGAAAAAAATTATGTTTAATAAATAAAAGTAAAGAGACAAATAAAAACTTTAACATTAAAGTTCGGAGTTATTTAAAACATGGAACATCAGGATATTATATGCTGGCCGGATCAAAGGTTTTGCATCTCCAACTATTTTTTTGAAAATTTTCTGAAACAGCTTATAATCTCATGCCATATATAAGAGTTTTTCCATCAAACGCACTTTGCATTTATGAGGAGGGTAAAGTAACAAGTTTGGTTTTATATTGCAGTTTTATAACGATTTAGTGATATATATTTAAGAGAGAGCGTTCGTTTTTTTATCAACGTGAGTTCATGGAACAACCTACTAAACAAAAGAACATTTTCTTTCAGTCCTTTGTTGTATAAATGTCTTGAATACGATGAATACGTAATTTGAAAAAACAGGGATTATAGTGTAACGGAACAAAACATTAATCAAGAGTAAGAAGATTCCTTCGTAGATTGGCTATTTAGTCTTCGACTGCTGCTATCAAGAATGAAGCGAAGACAAAATGCACCCGACGAGAAACAAGACGTCGCACTCAGTCAGAGCTGCTTTTGGGAATAAGACGACACAACCCATAGATCCACGAGGGAAATGAAGGAAAGGGAATCAATTCTACGGACTCTTTCCAAAAATAAAACTTCTGGCTTTAGAAAAGCTATAAGGCCAAAACGTTTCGAAACTTTCGTATCGCTAGATCAGATCTTTGGTCTAGAAAAGGAAGTAATAAAACTATTCTCTGAAAGTTATTAAATGCTAAAGCAGATTGATTGATAATTTTACCCAATAATAAGTAAAATGAATGTGTAAGATGAACGAAAACCTAAGATGAAGCTTTAATTTATATTAAACTGAAATTTATTTGGTTTCTAATAATGTTATTTAATTCTAACAATGCTAAAGTTTAGGCCTGTACCTGTAGAGATACAGGTATATTAAATATACTTGTCTCACTTATTTTACTGAAGAGTGCGCAGCCGTTTCGAAAAACCCATCGCGACTATGATAAACTTATCATATCTTGTAGACTTGAGCAGCACAAATTAGCAAGACCTAGAAGACGATGTGAGAAAGTTTTCTCAAGTACGACAAAGTTCAGAAAATGATGTTAAGAACCCCTTATTAACTCAATTTAATCACGGATGGCCCTGTTTCGTGCTTATAAAAGTCAACACGTTTGGCTAAGCTCAAAAAGGTAACGATGGATTTAAAATTATATGTAGTAAGTTCAGCCTCACGCCTTCAGTATAATTTACGTCCAGCAAGGCTCTGACTGTCGGCGTAAACAAGGTTCATGGCTAAAAAAACTCAACGCCACAGAAATCTAGTAGATCAAGATAGCAACATGGCTTTCAAACAGGCATAATACGCTCTAAAATAATTTTCCGAAACCTTCCCTCAAATACTACTTCTATCTACCTCATTTGAATACACGCGCACTGGCTTATTAACATTCTGGCCAAAATGCCTGGATGGGAAACAAGAATCAAACGAAAGTTGCTTTAAAATAAATATTTACTGTTAGATAAATTAAATGAATCCCCACAAGCTAAATGTAGAAACAAACACGTATAGCATTTTTAAGCATAAAACTTTTCTTAAGGTTCTATTTTCTGATTGTCACACAGTTTCTAATGTATGTTTGAACCGTACAAGGCTCGGATTTTGGTGGTATATGCATTTTTAGAGTTTTTTATGGAGGTAGAGGGGTTAGGACATTTTTAGGCGTTTCAGAGCATTTTGAAGCATATTCTAGTAATCAGACCGAAAGATAAAGTTTCGTTTGACATAACATTGTCTCAACTCCTGTGAACTCATTTTTACTAGGCAAGTATGTTCCATCCACAGAAAACTGATTATATAATCTGTTAGCCTGTCTGTCACGATGAGCCTTTTCGACACACTCATATCTGTGTGCAATATTATTTCTCGATAAAATCCTCTTTATTTACTATTTATTTTTTCTATCCTATATTATTATTATTATTATTATTTGTTCAGCAGTACAGCCAATCGGCAGTAAGTTGGAGAAAAACATTGTGTCTTTCCATACCAGACAGACTATTGCATTAGGAATGCCATAAATGCAAAAGAAGTTTGATTACCTACCTTTGATCAAACGATTGTTTTTTTCTCGAACGTAAGGTCGAAACAATCAGTGTATTTTTTAAAAATTCAGCAGTTTCGCTGTATATATTTTGTCTAAATTTTTTCGGTAAGGGCTGAGACAGAAAATATCGTTTCACATGTTAGACAGAGTTCCCTATCTTCACAAGCAAGTTTTCTAAAGTTTCTCACAGGAGTTTATAAGTTCTTTCACTAAATTGAACACTATTTTGACTAAACTAGTAATGGCAAAAAAAAATGCACTAAAATACCTATCGATGTGACAATTAAAAAGTTAAAACATAGGAAGACCAATCGATGGAACAAGTTAAAACATAAAACAAACATAAACATATAAAAATATAAAGCGGAAAATGGTGCGCTACAAAATTTTAATTTAATAGACGAAGTGTCTTAGAAAATTTATTAGTCTCAGTTCTCTGTTCCAATTTTTAGCGCAAAAGTTTCAATTGTCTGTTCCGGCGAAACGCGTAATGGAGTTAGCTTGATTCGACGTTCAATTAGAAATTTCCCTTGAAAAGCCAGATTGGACTTCGAATTCAGCTAATTTACCATTTTTCGCTTTATATTTTTATATGTTTATGTTTGTTTTATGTTTTAACTTGTTCCATCGATTGGTTTTCCTATGTTTTAACTTTTCAATTGACACATCAATAGGTATTTTACTGTATTTTTTTGCCATTACTAGTTTCCAACGCTTAGTAATTTACTTTGTTTAATTACACGTGTAACATAATTTTTCACCCTTCAATGACATTGTTTTTTAAAAAATGTGTTTAACTTTTCTTGGAGCCACAGCTCCTGGTAACTTTTTGGCGAGCTTTCTACAATTTCTAATATCCTTAATTTTGCAGCATATTGCGCAAAAAAAATTATTTAGACCAAATTGGTCTTACAGTATTGTACTAACTACCTTGCTTGTTAATATATATATATATTGTTACGAATTTGGTATTTAAAAAGCTAATGTTAGTTCAATTATAAATTAAATGGTTTTATTTCTCGCGCGTGACAGCGCGTGACGAATATTAAAAGAAAGCTAAGCCGGAAAAATTAAAAATACAAGAGCGCGTGCGTTAAATAAATAAATATCTCTTTTTGATTTCGAGAAAGTGCTGGAAAATTCTAGCGCGTGATTTTAAAATCTTATAAAAGGAGGAAAACATCTCAGTTTGTAGTAGTTGCTTAGTTTGTTGTTGTTTAGAAAACTGCTCTTGTTGATTGTAGCGAATTCGCGGATTAGCTTTCTTTAGCTGTTTTGAATTACGTTCTATTGGACATTTGAGTAGTTAAAAGATAACTACTGTGAGATATTGTAATACTGCATGATAATTTGAGAAGATTTAAGCATTATTGTTGTGATAATAATAAATTTTTGTTCATTTTTCATCGGACTTGTGCCTTCTTTTCGTAACGAACCCGTACGCACGCAACAATGTTTGGTGTCAGAAGTGGGATTTGAATGCCAATAACAAGAGCGATGGAAGAGCAGTTAAGGCAATTGATAACAGCCTTTGCCTCGTTTAAAGAAGAAATGAAAAAAGAGATGAAATCAAGCCAAGGAAAGATGGAAGGGGCCGTCAACTCCGTTAAGGAAGAAATGAAATTGGGCCAGGAATCCGTTAAGGAAGAGATGAAATCTCTTAAAAATGAGATGAAAGCAGGTCAGGACGAAATGAAAAGAGAAATTACCTGCGTAATAGAAAATAAATTTGAGGCTATGGAAGGCAGAATAGACGCGGTTGAAACTAAAGTTGGACAAATAGAAGAAAGAGTTTCTTCGGTAAAAGAACAAGTAGAAGAAAGAATTTCTTCTGTAAAAGAACATATAGAAGAGAGAGTTTCTGCCGTCGAACAACAAATTGATGATAGGGTTTCTGCTGCCGTCGCCAAAGAAGTTGATAGCCTAAAGAAGTGCATAGCGACGGTAGGAAACAATTCTGAAGGTTTCAAATTTTTATCGATGCCTGCTCGTTCCGTTCTGAAACTATCTACATATGATGGGAAGACCTCCTGGCAAGTGTATAGGACACAATTTTCTATCGTTGCGGATGCGAATGGATGGGATTCCCAAGCTAAGGCCTGTCATCTCGCCGCTTCTTTAAGAGCCGACGCAGCGGATATCCTGCAGACGCTTCCCGAAAACCAGAGACTAGACTTTGAAGCTCTATCCGGCGCATTGGAACTGCGCTTTGGTGAAAAGTGTTTGAAAGACTACAGCAGGCTCCAATTAAAATCTCGTCAACAGAAGCCTACCGAAACACTTCAGGAGCTCGCCGCGGATGTTCAAAGGCTGTCCCATCTCGCCTTTTTGGAATGCCCGACAGAAACAAGGGAAATCCTGTCCTTGCAATACTTTATCGACGGCATCCGAGATACTGAAATACAGAAAGCACTGCGAATCTCAGTTTGTAGTAGTTGCTTAGTTTGTTGTTGTTTAGAAAACTGCTCTTGTTGATTGTAGCGAATTCGCGGATTAGCTTTCTTTAGCTGTTTTGAATTACGTTCTATTGGACATTTGAGTAGTTAAAAGATAACTACTGTGAGATATTGTAATACTGCATGATAATTTGAGAAGATTTAAGCATTTTTGTTGTGATAATAATAAATTTTTGTTCATTTTTCATCGGACTTGTGCCTTCTTTTCGTAACGAACCCGTACGCACGCAACAATATATATATATAACTATATATATATGTATATATATATTAACTTTAAATTAGCTTTTTTACGTATATACATGTTTGTTAATATATATATATATATATATACAGTATTTATTTTTGACTGGCAAGAGTTTGCTTCCTCCAGATTTGAACTCTGGTCGAACTGCCAATACATAAGCTGTTTCACTGTTCGGCAGTTGATGGGCGCCAAGTTTTGGTAGGATATTTCTTTCTTATTCTTCTTTACATTAAGTTTCAAACTAAATATGTTGACAAATTTAGCTTCATATAGCCACAAAATTTTATTAAATAATAATGTAAAATAAATCAAACTGTATGTTTCATTTCTCTTCCAGCCAATTTTAGGGAAGCTTTTTTAAATGCATACTAGATTCTAAGTAAGACAAAAAAATACGCAGTAATGTCTTTTCCATTTTGAGCAAATATAACATTATAAATCCCATTATTTTTCAATCAAATGATCCAAACATGTTTGTCAAGAGCAATAAAAATTAAATCTTTTCAGCATACTCATTTAAATCGCTGAAAGTATGCTAACTGGAAATAAGCTTGACAATTCATCAATATATCCATTGATTTATTGTATTTGACAACATTTAAGCACTTTCATGTTTCTAGGGAAGCAAATGCATTAAAACAGTACCTAGAAAAATCTGAGCGTATAAATTTAAGATTTAAATGCTTAAAAAATAGCTTAATTTGAAAACTGAATTTAAAAATAAAGCAATTGAACCATCAGTTTGTTTCAACGAGTAAAATGCTTTGATGAAACAAAGAATTTTCTTGGAAACAGTAAATGAATTTCTTTAAGATCTCCTGTAAGTGTTCACGCTAGCGGAACTAAAGAGCTTCGGATGGTTTCCCCAAAATATTAAGCTGGAAATATATTTGTCAGGTAACGCTCATGTGGAGAGTTATGCTTCTAAAGATGCAAGGAAGCCTTGATTACATATTTGTTATCTGTTGTGGAATGTTATGTTTTCCCACACTTGGGGCTTATCAAGATTTAAAGAATTCCAGTTAAATCCTAAAATATATATCCCATGCACATGCATCAGCAGGATTTCTTGGAATTCATAGTCCTCAGCAAACCCGAAATAATGAATTTAAAGTGGCAATACCTTTCCTAAATCCTTATATCTTCAACAAAATTAAGTAGGCATGAACAATTTAGCAGGCTTTCAAAACAGGCTGGATAAATATTTGAAACTTGGTATTTTTATAAATGAACGTGAATTTTTCATATTGCAGGGTAACAGTTGAAAACAGAAAAAAAAGTTTTTTCCTATTTTTAATTATTAACTGTAAGTATGTTACAGTATTACCCACCCTCCTTGGCTTTGCTGTCTAACTTATCGACGAACAGGGGATCAAACAGTAAATGAGTGATTCTTACAGGAAGGCTGTGTTGATTTTCTAGGTGTAGTATAGAGTTAATATGATCTCTGAAACACAGTAACCAGTGAATAATTTTCCCCCTATTCAGCACTGCGCAAAAGCAAGGAGAAATGCAAATTTCCTATCATTACTAAAGGAGCTTTCGAATTGAAATTTAATGCACTGTTTTCTGTTATTCCCACCAGAAAAAATAAGTTTGTGTTATTTAATTTTGTTCTATACTTCTAAATGAAATCAAAATAAATCTTTAGTTTTTTATTTTTACTGCATTTTAGCGTTCTGGTGTTAATAATTAAAGAAGGGATGAAAATTCGTTTAGCAGTGTTGAAGGTTAGATTATTGTTTAGATTAGGTTAAATTGAGTTTAACCTTGTAAAGACACTTAAGTTTGTTTGGATTTTCTTGCAGAAGAAAATTCTTCCTAAATCCCAAACCATCCATAAACCTCGATCTTTCAGTGTGCATGAATAAACACTGCTTTTATCCGCATTCATCTACACAACTGAAGCGATTTCAAAGAAATCTGCCAGTGGTACTTAGAAAATATTCTACAGAGGCATTCCTTCTTGTAGGAAAATATCTATGGTGTTTTTTCCATGTAAAATAATATTATCTAACGGAAATCTTATTACTTGAATTTAAAAACATTTTTTCTTTTCTTATTAAGACAACTGCAAAGATGGAATTTGACTTTTTATCAATTTTTACGAAAGGCAGAATATACTGGGGAAGAGATAAATATGCATTTAGTATGGAAATGATTATTTTAAAAACTGTCATACAAATTTGTATTACTTAATCATTACTGTAATTGCTAATTTTTAAAGATCTACTGCACAAATCAAATACTTTTGGCTGTGTCCCATGACTGCGTTTCACCCAAAAGTACTTTCAGATGTAAATTTTATCTCCATCTTTATTAATAGCTTTCAATATTAATTTCTGATGAAAGTAAAATGCAGCATAACCATTTTCAAATAGATTCTTTGCCAAGTTATTTTTGCCCCAGAAAACGCTCTTTCTTTAGTCTGCACTGGAGTTTAAGCTAAAATCTTAGATTTGGATCATTAAGAATTTAGATCTTGAAAGAAAAAAATATTTTAAGCTTAGATCTTTAGCAGAAAAATATAAATTTAAAACATATGCAATAGTTCTACTAGAACCAAAGAAAATCATTCGTGGAGCGAGGAACTTAATTTACCATTATAATGCTTGATTTTCGTAGCTTATTCAAAAATACCAAACCTTTTCTTTCACTTATTTTTCTGGTTCGCAGTTCAGATAAAAATGTTGGTATTAGTTCATATATTAAACACTGAAATCTTAAGCCATCTTATGGTTAAAAAAATCTGATGTGTACACCACATGACTTCCTTGTACGGAATATTAAATTATACGCATTTTTTCTTCCATTTTATTTAAACTTATTAGATTGAATTAAACCTACTTCGCCGACAGCGCATAAACCACAATAGAATAAATGCATTCTTTAAAATTCACTTTGTTTACCATAGCGACACTCTGGCGCTAGGTTTACTTAACAGTATTATATTTCATTCATATTATAACTCAGAATGCACAAAATGCATATCATTTAAAGAATTATCTAATCGTTGCCAAATGTTCTATTCAAATACTATAATAAAGCTAGACCTATGTATAAAAGAAATTAAGCAAACAAAACAAAAAAGAAACAGTTTTTCACAGACGATTGAGTATTTCTCATTTAATTAATTCAGTTCTCACTTCGCGAGAAGGCAAAAATACATAAAAACTCAAAATATCTATATTAAAAATTACGAAGTAAATCTAAAACGCTTATTTCCTCGAAAAAATTCCAGAAAGAATTAAGCATAATTTAATTGGCAATAATAAATGAATGCGTTATCTTTGTTGTTGCGAAGCTAAGTTTCTCTAGATTGGCAACAAATCCACTAGTCTCCTGTTTCAAATGTAAACATCAATGGCCGCCATTTAAAACAGGCTTAGCGGCAATTAAACAACTTTAAAATTGCTGATAACTCTAAAAATATTGCACACAGATTTACTAAAGGCATAAAATCCTTAACCGGAAGATAAAAACAACATAATTCAATCATTTTTAAAGCAAAAAATGTACAATTTACAAACATATAAGAGTAAAGAAACTGAGATCACTGAGACGGGTAATAGAGTGGAGATATATATAAATATATTTATATACGTTTGGTGCGGCCGATTGCAACCAAAATACGAGGTGCACATCTACATGTTATAGCAGTCTTATATACAAAATTTCAGCGTTCTGAGGCTACTCGTTTTTGAGTTATGCGAGATACGTACGTACGCACGCACGTACGTACATACGCTCGTACAGACGCCATGAAAAATTCTCTTCAGAATTAATTTTAAAGCAGTTTTATAATTTTTTTGAAGGAAAAGAGTATTTTATTCTGTCCTTACGTACAGATATCACGCAAAAACATTGTTAAATTGCATTCGATATCGGTCAAAATGGATATTTTCGTTGAAATATGCTGCCTGAAACTTTTCGCGATTACAATACTTCCTTTTTACTTCGTACAAGGAAGTAATAAAAAGGGAAAAAATCATAGTAATGCTGCAAAATCAAGCAAACTCTTTGTACGATAAATCCTTACCAAACGTGCGGGTTACGTCATTATTACGTAGCTCGTGCAGCAAAATAGCGTTCTGTAAAATTAACTTTCTGTGGAAAAAAATGTTCTAGGCATAATTCGATTTATCTGCTAAGCATAATTCAGGTTAAGAAAGTAGGGATAATTTAAACAAACTTAAGTATTTTTTAATTAAAAGGATAAAACGAAGAAAATGCTTACTGAAAGTATTTTTATTACTGCTAAATATGTACGTAATACAATTACTTTTTTAAAAAAAACTTGGGAATTTTTCTTAGGACAATGACTGACGCAACATTAAAGTGTAGCTGTAAGAAGCTCAGTTTTTTTCTATGTTTCATAAAATGTCCTCTCTTTCATATCAATCTCCATTGCAAAATCAGACAGCTCCTGTGCCTTTATTAACAGTTCGTGTAAGACACTTTTCTTCTTGATTATAATTGATTTTACCGTCGCCTGGTATACGATCATGCAGTTTTTCATTCTTCATTTATCGATTAAGCCTATTGCTTCCTCTTCTCCCATATTTGGAAAATACTTCGCGGCCAGTTGCTGTTGCAATTTGTATGGTTTCCATTTCTTTATTTTGAATCCATGGAAACCCCTTAAAATTGTTGATAACTTTGTAGAGACATTAGGATTTTTTTCGAAGCCAGAGAGATGAAAAATGAGCAAACGCCTTCGCCGGGAATTGAACCGCGGACCTCTGGAATATCGGTAAAGTGTGCAGAATCACTACACCACGAAGGCACGCTAGGAAAGTGGGAGAAATACCTTATATACTACTCTTCCTAAATGGCGACTGGGGTTTTCAGAGGACCCAATCGCCAAATCCTAGGTGTAAAGAAACCGGTTACAGTCGAAAACATCGCGGCAAAAACATCGCGGACAAAAACGTCGCGGAGAAAACAACGCAAGGCGAAAACGTCGTGCTACAAAACATCGTGGGAGAAAACATCGCAAAGAGAAAACATCGCAGTTCTAAAGCATCGTGGTACAAAACATCGCCGTCAAAAATAAAGCGGTTCAAAAACTTCGCAGTTTAAAAACATCGTCGTCGAAAATATCGTGGTAAAAAAAAAAGTATCTACAAATTATCGCATGACATGCTTTTTTCAGGCTTTAATAACTGTAAATTCTCATAATGATTTGTGAGTGCAAGATGGAAAGAAGGATAATTTTTTACTTTCATATTTTTTATTAACGAATACATTTTTGCCGCTAAAATAAGAAGGAAACTTAAGTATAGAAAAAAAAAAAAGCCTGAAAAAAGCATGTCTGAGATGTTATCGTCATGCGGTGATTTGCAGATACTTTATTTTTTACCACGATATTTTCAACGACGATGTTTTTAAACTGCGTTTTGAACCGCTTTATTTTCGACGGCGATGTTTTGTACCACGATGTTTTAGAACTGCGATGTTTTCTCCCAAGATGTTTTGTAGCACGACATTTTTGCCTTGCGTTGTTTTCTCCGCGACGTTTTCGTCCGCGATGTTTTTGCCGCGATGTTATCGGCGGGCACCGAAGAAACCTCATGCAACACCCTTTTAGTTCTTCCGCCACTATAGAGATATTAGGATTTTTTTTCCGAAGCCAAAGAGATGAAAAATGAGGAAACGCCTTCCCCGGGAATCGAACCGCGGACCTCTGGAATACCAGCCCAGTGTGCAGAACCACTACACCACAAAGGCACGCTAGGAAAGTGGGAGAAATACCTTATTACTTCAGACTAGAGCTGATGCCAACAAGCATTAAATATAGTGAATTGAAATTCTAGTGATTCTGAGGCTAATTTCCAAATGAGTCAAAAATTACCAGCAAATGGCATAATGCTAAGAGTATTCTTACAATTAGAAATTGTAAATTTATGATGAGTTTTGATTGTATTGCAATAATAGATCAAATTTTGGTATTTTCATACTGAAAGTGAGTCAAAATTTTTTCCTCAGAGGTATTTTTTGAAGGAATACTTCATTTACTATTGGTTAATCATCTAATTAGACATACATTCAAAGGCATATTTCACTAGAAACTTATAGAATACATGGATTTAATCTTCGCGAATTAAAGAAAAGCTTTAAAAACTTTCTAACGAGAATTTTCCTTTTTGTTTTTACTTTCTTTTTAATGAGAAATTTAATTGAACCATTCACACGTTTTCCTACGTTTAACGTGTTAAATTTTTATTAACAACCTTCTAGCACCTTTTTAGTTAAAAAGAGTAAATTTACGATACCCGCATCCGTGTGTTTTGCTAGATATAGAACATCATGCCTTCTGCCATTTTTTTTCCAACTGAATACAAGAGCATCTTTTAGCTCAACTAAAACACGACATGTGACCTGCCCTCACGTGCCAGTTGTTTCGATATTTTTTCCCGAGTAGCCATGTGGGAGGATGAGCCTGCATGGTTAGGTCACTAAAACGACGGGTGTGGTGTGCGCCAGTGGCTCATAAGTGAAGTGGTGCAAGTTGAAGTCAAAATGTATTTCTTAACATCATAGGATATAACTAACTACCTTACATAAGCTCTTTAGCAGCATCAGCTGGAAAAGGCCCCATTTCACAGTTCTCACGTTAGGAAATTTCAGACATAAATAATCAAGCAAGGTTTGGAAATAATCACGTTTCTTAATATATTTTAAGTAACTACGAACTCTAAGTAACTACGTCTGTGTAAATAATGTTATTAATTTACAGACGCGATGGGCAGAACAAGAGCTATAAAGTAATATATTCATGTGTTTAATTATAATTAATTATATTTATTAACAATTTAAAATAGTTCATTTAAAAAAAGTAACACGAAATAATTTTGAAACTGCTGTGGCATTAAATTCTATGGAATTTATTATATGAAGTGCCTAAAATAACTCTGGTGCGTTAAGCAAGGTAAAAACTTTAGAAGTGCGTGCAATCTGTTATTACATTGTAGTACATGGGTTGGAAAGTTGCAGCCTCTTTATTGTTTCAAAAGCGCTGAATGGAAATAATGTTTGGTGTACAAATGGTTATTCTGGAGTACAAATTTAAGACAGAACTATTTTCGATAAATAAATAGTGCATTTACAAAAATTTAGGACTGAATTTTATTAAACCATTTTAGTGATACTTCCGAAGGATAAAAAAACGCACTGGTTAATAACACGATGTCGTCCCAGTCTCCCCCTTCTCTAGCTTTCCCATGTTTTTCTTTCTTTGTAATTTACGACTGGACTGCAATTGAGCAGTATTCACTATAACACATCTGACTATGCGTCCAATAAAATATTGTTTGTTTGTGAAAATAATTTTAAGGGAATTCTTCATTTTACTTTAAGTAGCCGATATTTTGTCACTATGAATTCAGTGATCAAACAGCCACAAGCAGAATTTTTAGTCCAAACGGGCTTTGTCCCGGTAGGACTATTGTTTTCGTTTTGCGATTTTACGTCGAATCACTATAAACGGCGTATCACGTTTCGAATTGTTGCCACCAAATGTTAGAGTCCTGCATTATATTTGAAGAAATTAAATAATGAAAAATCTGCATAAATGTATGTAAAATATAAAAAATATTACAGCTTTGCTCTTTGCAAACCAGCAACATTTAATTAACTTTCTGCAATTCAGGACTTTATAGCTAATTGACGGAAAGAAGGGAATGACAACAGAATTTTTATAATCTCCTAAAACAAGAGTGTGCCCATATTTTGGAGCCCAAAGTTGCACATATTTTGGAGAAATTTAACTTTCGGGTTGTTTGTTCTCCCATCAATAAAATTCTGAGTTCCATACTCAAGGACCCCATTCCGGATATGAATTCCTGGGGTATTTATAGGATTCCTTGCCAGTGTGGTTTAAATTACATTGGCCAAACTAAGAGAGCCTTAAAATTTCGCGTCAAGGAACATGAGGCATATGTTAGAAAAAAGGAAACACAGAAGTCTTCTGTTGCTCAACATTGTTGGTCCGAAAATCACACTTTCAATTTTTCTGCTGCCAAAGTTATTTAAAAAACATCTTCCATTGGAGAACTGGATTTTCTAGAGGCATTTCACATTCATAAAAATCTTTCTGTTCTAGTTAACGATCCTAATTCCAATCCAAATTTGCCTTCGGCCTTTAAAGAAATTATGTTTTAGTTCTGGTTTCGCCAACACATGACGCCACTTGCTTATTCATGTCCAGGCTTTCTTATCTTATCTTATCATTATTTCCTATCTTGTTCATTTGCGGTTTTGCAGCTGAGGATGGTGGTTCGGTAAAACCATCGAAACTAGTCCTGTGAAAATTTTGTAAATATAACGCTGATTTTTATTGTTTGACTTTTGAATTAGTCGGAATATATGTTGAAGTTGCACTACTGTCTAATAGAAAATACAAGTTCGCTGGATGAAACGTCTTCGTTTCTTATTACATTTACTGTCAATGCCTGGATACTTGTTAAATTTAAGATGGTTGAACAAAATCAGAGATGGTGGAAAGAAAACTTTTTTTCTATGAAAACTACACTGGAGCATAAGCCAGTCCCTCATGATGTGGCATTCTTTAAGGATCTGAATATACCTGAAACATATTCTTCACTTTTTGTGGGCTATCTTCGCTTAATGAGGTAGAAAAACGTTTTTTTTGATTGCACTGTATTCTGCACAAGAAACCTAAACGGGGCTTACTGAATAGAAGAATGGTGTAATTTCCGCTACCGCTTTAATATTTAATAATTTTGAGTTTTTGACTGAATATCATGAACTCCTACCGCTTTAATTTAATTAATATATATATATATATATATATTAAATATTATTATATATGTATAATAATATTATAAAATATTATATTTAATATATATTTGTTTTTGACTGAATATTACGAGCTCCTATTCAGAACTGCATTTTTTCAAACTACATTGCTCATGAAATTTTCTTTTATTTTTTTCTGTAACCATTCTTTAATATATTAGAGTTAAATAAAGTAAATCGAAGAAATACTGTTCGAAACAAATAATATCAAAGACTACGTAAAGAAATTTACACGCGTCATTTGTGTTTTCATTATTTGGTAAATACTTTAACACAGAAAGCTTATGAGCGAGTATGCAGCATTGTAAAGCTGCATTTTCTTTGCATATGTGTGAGAGAGAGACCGAAGGGTGTGTACTCTCTGATTAAGACATTCTTCTGAGGTTTGCTGAATCCATCTCGCAGTCTTATCATCAAGAACGTTGCGAAAAGATACTGCAATCTTCTATGCCTTCTCCGAGATTCGAAATCGAGTCGAAACTATTGATACAATAGCCAGTTTCCTGCTGTGACTCGGCTTGGAATTCCGGAAGAAGGCTTAAATCACACGTTTTATCCTAATCAGAAGGAGAACTTAAGAAGGGTAAAGACATGATTTGTGAAATATTATAATGCCTCTTTCCTCTAAGGACTAATGCATTAACCTCGCGTTCAAGAATCATTATTGCGCAAGCACGTGAGAAACTTATAAATTTTCTGCATAATGCAAATATGAAGATAGGTATCTACGTTACCTTTAGCAGTTTAAACGCGACAGTTTGTAGTTACGGTGCATTTCATTTTGTGAATTTATCAAAAAGCAAAAGGAAATGAATTCTAATACACAGATTAAAAAACTGTGTACGATACACTTGTTGAGAGGTGTTTTTATGAAGTCCGTTCTAACGATTTTAAGTAGCCCATAAAAGAAACTCTAAAAGCAACATTCAGCTCGTAAAAGCCGAAACTGTAGGATTGCTTTATTGCATATCGATAGACTTTCTAAAGTTACTTACGATAGCTATAAAACTGCATCTGCTTCGCCTTTTTGGCTTCTTAAAAGAAACATCTCTAGCCGGTAAAGCTGAAAAAAGAAATAATCAGAACTGTGTGTTCTAATAAACTTCAAAGATTATTGTTAATTGAAAACAAACTGAAAAGGAAGAAAATTGTAAATTTTACAGACAGACATCGATAGAAAAAACATCTGTTGTTATTTGAAATGTCATAATTAACTTCCTAAACCAGTTCGGGAAAATTATTAAGATATAATAAGACCCTGCTTAACGCTGTTCCGTTTAGTTCTGTTTCGGTTTAATGCGTTTTGTGCGCAGCATTGGGTTTCCTGAAATCGAAAGTAATTTATCTTCGTTACGTCTTCTCTGTAGTGATACATAAACGTATTCTTATTGAGTCAAGCATTTGTTGCTGTTATTGTAAGTATAAATTTATGCAATGTAATGATTGATATAGTGATAAATATTATAATTTTTAGTTTTTAATATGGGTGATAATACGAAACAAGAAAATAACTCGACAAGAAAAAGCATTTCGTTAGAAACTAAAATGCAAGTGCTTAGAAGATTAGATAGTGGTGTATTTAAATGTCTAATTGGTGTTGCATTGAACTTGTCAACTTAAAAAATAAGGACAATTTTTAAGAATAAAGAAAAAATAATATAATCAGCAACTACAACCACAAAAATCCTCTGCAACTAGAATAACCCGTTCTAGAAATAGTACGATAGAGGAGATAGAAAAACGACTTTGATGGACGACTTTATATGGATTGACGATTTATAAATGGCTTTATATGGAATGACGATTTATAAATGGTTTTATATGGATTGACGATGAAATTGAAGGCAATATGCCATTAAGCAGATCTATTATAATGGAAAAAGAGAGAAGACATTTTAATCACATTCAGATTGAAACAGGTGATACAACTGAAACTTTCGTTGAAAGTCGAAGACGGTTTAATAGATTTAAACAGCGAAATAATCTTCATAACATTTAGAGATTATAGGAAAAGCAGGAAGGAGAGATATAAAAGCGGCGGTTGAATTCCCAGCGACATTATAAACAATAATTGAACGAGGAAACTATCCTCCAGAATTAGTTTTTAACGTTGATGAAACGGGCCTATTTTGGAAAACAATTCCAAAACATTTCTATCCTATGCTTACACCAGAATTTAATAGCTGCGAAAATCGCTTAAAACTTTTTATGAGGGCTAACGCCAATGGAGACTTCAAATTAAAGTCATTTCTTGTTTATCATTCCCAAAACCCAAGAGCAATGCAAAGAATACCAAAATCAACTTTACCTGTAATTTGGAAGTCTAATAAAAATTATGGATAACTATGAAAATTTTACAGAATTGGTTTCACTGGTTCCTTTTTGTACGTCTGTTAAACGCTATTGCGAAACCAAAAAAACTTGAACCAAAAGCGCTACTTGTGATAGATAATGCTCCAACCTACTCAACAAATTTATCTAACTTCAGAAACATGCATTTCAGTCGAAGTGGTTTTCTTGCCGAATACAACTGCAATAATCCAACCGATAGATAAAGGTGTTATACAAAATTTTAAAACTTATTACTTGCGTCGAACATTTAGACAAATGTTAGAAAAACCAGGCGGAGATAATAAACAATCAATAAAAGATTTTTAATGGAACTATAATATCATAGATGCTATAGAATATATAAATCTTTCTTGGTGTAAAGTAATGGAAAAATGTTTTGAAAGGAGAGTGGAAAAACCTTTGCTCAAATGTAAACAAGGACGATGACACTAGAGATTCTGTTGTTGATATGAAAGGAATAGTGGAATTAAGCGAAGCAGTTGAAAATTTTTCTAATGATGAGCTCAAGGAATTAGCGGATCAAGAAGAACACAAATATATTAAAAATATAAAAATAGCGATTCTGAAGATGAGCAAAATGAACTTTTAACCGCATTTCTAAAAATCAGTTTAGCTTCCATAACGAAAATTATGGACTTATTTATTGAAAATGACGCGAATTTTGATAGGAGTTCAAAGCCAAGACGGGGTGTCATGAATGCCTTGCCCGCTTACCAATAACCTATTACGAAGCACAAAAGAAACACGCAAATGATATTACCTTCTTGATAAAACAGCAGAGAATTAGAAATGCAGAAAAATCTGAATGATCTGAAATATAAATAGTGAATTAAAATTTTATTTATTTCTAAACAGTTATTTGTTATGTTTCAATATTTGTAAAAAATAAGTTTTCATTTTGCGTTGTTATAAATTTGCGTTCCAGTTCCAGTTGTGTTTAATGAACTTAAAATAAGAAAATGCTTAAACATTTAAAAAAAAATTATACCCATTTATACAAATTTCCTCCTAATTTTGAAAACGAGATGAACATTTTTGTTACCATATTTCTTTTTGTTTCGGTTTTAGCATGGGAAATTGTGTAATGTTAAATTAGGTTATGAAACGTTAGATAGAGGTATGTGCACATAAGTACAAAAATCAATGCTTAGCAGTTTAATTGAACTTAAATTACAAGAAAATTGCTATTTACAGTTTTAAATAATAATTATAAGAAGAAATTAACACTAAAATTTTAAATAATAATGAAAGTAAAGAAAAATAATAATGTAACAACATGTTACAAAATTATTATACACCATTTAGATATCGTATCGCATTAGAAATATCTTTTATTAATTATATAGGGAAGCTATAAGTATTTTTAAAAGTTATCATTTGAACATATTAGGAATTCAATATAGTTGAGTTTGTATGAATTGAACAGAGTGTTTTTACAGTAAGTAAAAGAAGGATGTTAATAATTAAGAAATATTTTTAGTGTCTTTAACTTGTTCTGTTGGTTAAGCAGTAACCGTTTAATTAAATTTATAAGGTACATTAAAGATTTTACGCATTGCCAAATGCCAATACTCCTAAAATCGTTGCGCTCGAGAGTGCGTGAAAAATAAAATTAAAGCTCTTATGTTCCGAACAGCAGAAATTTTTGCCAAGAGCTACTTTCAAATTCTCTTGGCTTTTATCTCCCGTCCGTTTTCAAGGCATGATCGTGTCTTTGGTTTTTATTGTAACCAGGATAGGATTTTAAAATTAACTGTAATGAAACAAGAATGTAATTTTAAATTTAATTAAGATACATTTTTCGAGGTATAACGAGCGGAACGTGTGATATAATGCGCATAATATTCCCACAGTGTCACTGATAAATATGATTTCTTTGTCCTTGAAGTACTTCTTTAGATTAATCAATATTATTAGGTGTTAGAAAGGAAAGCCAAGTAACGCATGTTTAATGTAAATAATAGTAAAAATAGGAATAAAAACAGACATAATATCTGTGAGAAAGTAAATGAAACAGCAGGAATTCCTGCATGTTTAATTTAGTCACAATCGATGCATAGTTTCCTTTATTAATACCTTCCAAGTGACCATTCCATGTTTCAGGAAAAAAAAAAAAAAAAAACACTTGCAAATACCTGAGAGTAATTTAACGGAAATTTTAAATTTAGTTATATGCAAGTAATCTCGAAGTTTTGAAAATAACGCATAAAAAGTAAAAGAAAATAGTTTTTAGTGGAATATATATTTGGAAATTGATATTACCTCATATGTTTTATTATATTTATATCATTAATGTGTAATATCATACAAATATTAGCTTAGTGATTTAATCTAACTTACAGAAAAAATGTAGTATGAAATAGCTTCTAATATTCCTTCGACCTACATAATTAAAACTTGATTTTTCTTCTATTTCATTAAAGAAATGTAAAAGCGAGTGACACGCAAAATGACGAGAATGTTTTTGACACCAGGAACATGCATCAGAGGATTATTGTACAAATCAAGTCTTTCCAATAATATGTCATCACATTAATAAAAATGATAATAAATATAAAAATAGATTTTAGAAATCAGTTTTGAAATTAATGAACTACGTATTTAGAAAACAGTAGTAACTGAGATTATCTGAACATAACCTTATATCTGAACATAATCTTTTATCCGAACATAACCATTTCTTTTATCCGAACCTAACCAATTACCTAAACATAACCTTAGCACTGGCTTCTTATATTATAAAATTGACAAACCATTTGAGGCATCTTGGTGTAATTAGAACCTTATTCAATGCTTTGCGAAACTGGAAAATTTGGAAAGTTACTAACATATTAAAAATACATTAAAAATTAATGCTTTAGTACGTGTAACAAAAGTAACAGAAGGTAATAAATATTGCATTAAAAGTAATATAAATGGAATAAAAATCTGTTTTAAATGAAAAACATATTTGATGAGAGAAAGTATTGAGAACATATAATTACCTTCTCTAATGTTATTTGAATTACTTTATTGTCCAAAAAATTACATTGAAATATCTCCCAAGTAACGATAATTAAAGTTTTAATACTTTGATAAAAACTTACAGTTACTTACTATTCGCTTTACAAACTGACCTACTAATCATATCACTCAAAATGTTTTTCAAAAGCATACATTTTGGATAATGTTAACTACAATATAATTTCGAATAATTTAAATAAAGGTTGTTAATTTTTTTCTCTGGTTAATGAGAAACTGGTTATGTATTATCTATAAATTGCAGATAAGTTTCATTAATCACAATAACAATATGAGGCATGCGGAAAGAATCATATGGTATTTTGAATATCACAAAACCATGAGGGCTATCTGCGTAAGAGGAGTAACGCCATCGTGGAGGACCTTCTAAATGAAACTCTCTCGTATTCCAGTTACACATGGGGAAAACCACGAAAACCAACCATGCAGACAGTCTGTTCGCCTGGGATCGAACTACCAGTACCAGTTTAAACCACTCGGCCACTGTTGGGGCGCGAAAAGGGGAGAAAAGTACTTTATATACTCTTCCTTTTTAAAAGCGCCTGGGGATGAGGAGGCTGAGTTGCCAAGTTCTCATGGTGACGAATTATCTTCTACCACCTTTTAGTTCTGGCGCCGCTGCAGAGTTATTTAGAAACTGAAGAAACCCGCAGGGCCGTAACCGGTATTCGTGCTACGAAACTCCTGATACGTGTCGAGTGTGCTTCCAGTTACACAATGAAGGCATGCGAAAAGAAAGAAGAAAATACCTTATAATGTCATTACATAAAAGATATTCGAAAATTGCTAAACAGAATTGAATTTTGCCAAAATGCAGTTCGAATGAGATTAGTAAGTCGATGTGTGTCCTATAGATCGTATATATTATAATCAGTGCTTAAGTTAATCTCTTAAAATTATCTTGTTAAGAACTGTTTTCGTAAATTTGGCTTTAATGTAGAAATCTTAGAGGAAATTAAAGCTATAGCTAATACCTGAGACAAAAATGAGGGAAGTTACGAAGATTCATTTTTAAAACGTGTGTCAGTTCGAAAAATCATAGAGGCAACGTATGTGAAGACAGAAAGTGTTTAAAGAACAGAAAGTGGCAACGAAAGCGATAAAGAAAAAAGTGATGATATGCCATCGTCAATCCAATATAGGTATGCTCTGTAAGTTTTAAGAAACATTTTTAAACTGCCAGCTACCAGCTGTTTAACGAAATTAAAAAATTAAAATTGCAAAACTACTGTTGAACAATATGAAATAAATACAGATAGAACAGTTGTTTGTAAAAGATAAAACCACATCAAGAATGTAATTATAAAGATATTTTTATAAAAAAATTCAGAATTAATTTAAAAATAACGTAAATAATTTAATTTAAAAAATTAATTATTATTAAAAATATTTAATTTAATTATTATTGAAATAATTATATAAAAATTTAAAATTAATAATAATTAAAATTATTATTAATTTTAATAATTAATTAAGGAATTAGCTGTTAATTATTCTTCTATTTTAAAATTGATATCACGCATTGCAGTACACAAATCGCCGTCTATTGAACTCAGCCGCTTAATAAACTCAATTATGTTTGAAACGCAAATGATTTTAATAACCGGTGGGTACTGTACTTTGAAAAAAACCATTAACTCAGAAGTAGCATTTTCACGAATTCAAATTACTCGCTTTAGATATAGCTGTAGAGTTTATTATTTTAATCTGCGTTTCATTTTAAGAATTCTTTATTACTAATGAAATATTTTATCGGCATAATTAGGAATCTTTATTTTTTACTATGAAAAATTCAGTGGCAGAAAATTTTATTTTAGGATATTTTTTTCAGATTAGGCCTGCATTAAATATAAATCACTCATTCATAAGCCTAATATCGAATTTTATTGGTGCATGTTTTCGCATTTAAGGTATCCTTTGCAAACTTTGGAATTTATTTGTATTATAAATAAAAAAAAGGGAAACTATAAATGTTAGCAACTGAAAACAAATCTGTATCTAATCTTGATTGACCTATGCAACGGAAAGTTTTTAGATTTAAAAATTCTGAAAATATATATTTACTTTATATACTGTATCAGCATAAAATTACTTAAAAAAATTTTAATTTCTATATTTTAAAAAAAAATTCAGTCATTTTTTTTAATTCCATCGTTTATTAAATTTAGAATTTAGTTGCAAATTTTTACATTACAAAAATAAGCAAGTCAACGAGTTCGTTATTAGTTTGAATTTATCCTATTATGTTTGCACACACACACACACACACACACACACACACAAAAAAAAAAAAAAAAAAAAAAAAAAAACGTGGAAAAGAGCAGAAATAAACATGAAGTGGTAACCGACTAGCTGTAAATTATTCTTGCCCCTTCCTTCTCTTTAAAGTACGGTGGTTGGTTTTCATGCTTTTCCCCCATGTGTAACGTGAATACGAGCTTAGAAATTCCTCCACGAAGGCATCCTCATCTTCGATAATCCTCGTGGCTTTGTCATAATTAAATAACCTAACCTAACTTTAAAAGTTCGCGTTAGAGACTATAAATTACGCATCGGTGAAAAGAAAATTCCGCGCTTGCAGAATCTAATAAAAAGTTGGCATCTCGACTAGATGGCTATCGGCTAATTTCGACTATCGGTATTTCGACGTTTCAAAAAAAAATTTTGGTACAACAAATTTAGATTACAAATTCAGTAATATTTTCGTACTTTCAATGAAAGAGTTTATCAGATCTTGATATTAAATGCGTTAACCGTTAGTTTTCTTAACATGACAGGAAAATCATTAATCCACGCTGCAAAAAATTATGGACACCTCCATAATTTTTATGAAATGAGCGCTGTACCACTTTTCTTCGGTCCACTTCTGAAAAAGCTACCGCAGACCGGTGTTTTAATTAGATTCGCAGGGCGTTAGCCATGCCTAGGACATGTTAACGGCTTACTTTATTAGGCTCTCGGTTTTAAGTGGATTGGTGTTTAAACACGCCCACTAGCGACGATGCCGTTAAGAGGCATTAGTATTATGATGTGCACTTCTCATGTTAACAGCGGAGTTTCTGCCAATTTATTGGACTAATCCTCGGTTTTGTTGATGACATAGGATGAGGACGTGTTACAACCATGCTATCAATTGCGGATAAATTTGTAATGATGATTTTGTTGCACAGTGTTGTAATTTACTTAATCAGTGGAGTGTTAAGCTTGGTTTATGTTTTTTAGACGATATATTCCATCATTTTGGATGTAACGAAGTAAAATTACGGTGAAAAGTTTTCGAGTAATATACTGACATTTAATTCGTCATAAAATAAAATAAAAACATTTCGTTGCGCTGTCGTTTGATGAAGTGTGACTAATTTTTGCTCATTAGAAAGCAGGCAGTTACTTTAACGAAAAGAAGCATCTCCTCCTTATTCAAACTATCAAGATTAAGGAATCGTCGAAAATGTATTAGTTTTTTTCCCTTACGAAAAATATTACCTCATATTTTACAATAAAATTGGCCAAAGCTTAAATTTTACAAAATATGGGAAAGAAGGACATTCCAAATAAAATTGAGTATAGTTAAACAAGAAACTAAATAAAGCATAGTGTACAATCATCATAGATCCTGCTTTCTACTATATTCTGTGTTTGCAGTGATTTTGGAAACTAAAAATAGTATAAAGACCATTTTGGATTATTTTTGTAAGCATAGTAACGGCTGCCTGAGATCTGTCTTTTAATGTAAACTATGGATTGTACAATATAGCAAAGATTTCAAATTTATGGATGTTTGATAACAACAATTAAACAAAAACAAGATAATAACTAAAACAAATTACAAAAATTCAAACAAATTACAAGAATTAAAACAAAACAAGAATTAAAACAAAAACAAGTTAAACCTCTTGCAAAACTTTATAAATAATTTTCTTTGATATAACGAGATTTATTTTTAAGAAATTTTAAGTAGAATAATGGTAACAATTTTCTTCATATTTGAATATAATTTATTTAATAATGCCTTAATTCTTTCTATTTCTAATTTATGATTTATTATCTACTGAATTATATTTATTTTTAAATTTTCAAGTTTGGTTTTATCAACAGAATTTTGTCATCTCTTTGGAAGTTGGAAAATTCCTTTTTTAAAAAGGTTAGATTTTTGTCTGTAAAGAAGTAATCAAGATGCTGTTTGACACTATTTAAAAATGTGAACTCAGGGGCGTTCAGAGAATTGTCAAGTGACCTGAAGAGATGAAAATTCGAAAGGGAAGTTCTAGTGTATGAGAGAGGTGACACAAAACATCTCAACTGCAATGAGTAAGTTTTTGTGTAACATTCATCGAAATGTGGGATCGAGCTTTGTCATGTTGGATGAGAGCACCTCGAAAACTGGTCATTTCTGAGGGCTTTGCTCCGATTTCTGCTTTAAAAACTGTCATTTAGGAGTATTATTTTTCCAAATTTATTTCCTAATTTGGTGGCAACAATTCTTACTTACGTAGTTCCTTTATATTCTCATTAGAAACATAGCATTACTTTTTGGGATTCAATTTACTCTCAATGGTACTAAAGGTGGTTATTCCAGCTTACCCCTCCATGATCTTATCCTTATATCGTTTTTGTATAACATTCAGCTCCCATATACGCTAATGAAAAAATTCAAAAAATTAATCTCTTTATTCTTATCTAGCAAAGAATTACATGCCATAACTCGAGCAAGCATATTATGCTCTGTTAAAGCATGGGGGTTAACATACATCGTAAAAGCTTATATACCAGATCTTCTGCAAATGATCATATATAGTAGTTTTTGGAATATTTAGATTGTATGATAGCTCCTTAACTTGACTTTCAACTATAGTTCATTTTAATAGTCCTTGTTTACTCTGCATGGTCTTCCAGAACGAATATCGTCTTCGAAACTGAAATTTACATATTTAAACTTCTCAAACAGTCTTCAAACTCTATCATTAGAAACAGTATTTTGTTCCTATGTGACACAAATTTTAACGACCGTCTGAATAACGTTTTTCTTTTTTTAAAATAAAGGAGTATAACATGATGAAAAGGATTTCTTCGTTTTTTATTCTCAGTACTTCAGTGAGAAAACAAATTACTTACCAATGCGTGCAAGATTTATGCAACATGAGCAGATAAGATCATATTTAAATATCCACTTCAATCAAGATCACTCCTTATCAGCAGTAACAAAATAGTTAGTAGAAAAAGCACTTAGATTAGAAAAACTACAGAACTTTTCCAAGACCCAACATTTAGGGTCCTTTTTAGGAAATGTAATAATCCGCCGTGTGGAGGTAAATAAAAGAAAAGTAACCCGTCGGGCATCTGAGCTGTCGGGCTAACGTACAGTCCGGCAAGTGGCGTCGGGTAATCGAGTTGTTGGGCAAACGCTCGGTTGTGATAATTTAATGCTGATGAGATAATTTATTTGTTACCGCTTGTTAGTTTCTCTTCTGAAGATAAAAAAAAGAGGTTAAAGCTGAGTGAAAATCATAAAAATTTCAAAATCTAAAGAAGAGCAAAATCTCAGAATGCTTTAATGTAAGATTTATTATGCTATGGGCGTAGTTTGATTAATATTTCCTCTATAATACGAAGAAAAATATGAAGAACACAGTATTTATTTAAGAAGTTTTCTCTCTCATGCGCTCGCGCTAAATATTAACAAAATAATAAGATTCTTTTTGAAATATTAAGTAACAGAATATTTGAAATGAAGAAGTGTACATAACTCATGCAGAATAAAAGTAAGCCATCTCAAGTTCAAAATTAATTTTTAGTTTGCGATGGGAATTTTGCATTTCAGTGCTTTAGTAACAAAAGTGAAAACATAAACCTATCTAATAAATAAGAATAATTCAAATGCAAACAAATACAAATTTATTAAAAAATAGTGAAAGTATCAAGCAAGCAACTATTTAATATATTTAATTTTATATGCAGTTTTGTGAGAAGCAACACTAACCTACCAGTTTATTCACTTCGTTAACAAATTTAATTTTCTCATCCTATATCAAAAGTCATTTTCTTCTTTAATCAATTTCGGGAAAAATTCTCAATTAGTTTTCAGTTTAACGCTTTTTACTCTTGTGGAAATTTCATGTTCCTAAGAAAATCAGTTTGGAAGCAGGACATATGTACATAATAATTTTCTTATACATAACACCTTTATTTCTTTATATTAGATACAACAGAGACAAAAAGTACATTTCTTTTCAGAGCAATTGTAGCTTTTAAAATTCTCTCTTTCTCTTTATATATATATATAAATTAAGGATAGAGGAGCTTTCCTTGCCTTAATTTTCTTAACTATAGTTAAGTAATAGTCTAAAAGAATTTAAGGCCTTGATAAAGCATTGCCATAAAGAAGAAGACAATATTTGCATAAAAGAGGTTAAAGAGGTTATACGGTTTTCAGTTCATGTTCTGACTATATTCAGGAGATTTTACTCTGAATTAGAAAATTCATAAATTGGTGAAGGTAAAAGTCTTTTTCGTACGCCCTTTCTCACTGACATGAATGTCATTCCATAAATTTGTGCAATTCAAGAAAAAAAGTAGCAAAAATAAAATAAATTAAGTAGAGGAAAAATTGCTTTTTCTTGAATACAACATATGGACTATAAAATTAAAATATTATATTTTAGAACTGTCTTATAATATACATCTTATTATCAAAATTTGTGTAACAAATTATGTTAGAATATAAATTTAAAAATTCAGATGGATATGCACGTACACTCAGATATGTGTAAAATATAATCGAAATGCTTAGTTTAATATTAACAAATATGGAAAACAAATAATTATGCGTTAATTATGAATATCTAAAACCTTACTTCTGTAGGCATAATTTTAGGAATGGATTCGAAATATGGCCAAAGGCCGGCATTTTATTTCATAAAAAATCCGATTCTCTTATAAAACACATAACGCACAAAAATGTCATATTTAAAGTTAATATATAACAAAAGACGCGCTTCATGAAAAATTCAAGCTGAATTCATTTGATTGACTAACTATAAGAGATATAGATCTTTCCCTCCACGTTTTTCACTGATGTAATATACTTTTTTATTGGAAATTCTTTTTGATGACAATGCCTTATGTTCAAACTATCATCTAATTCAGGGATTCTCAGCAAATTTTACTCCATGTCCCCCTTTTACCATTGCTAGATGATCTCACCCCCTCAATCCCAAACTTGAAAAAATGCATATACATTTATTTAAATTTAGATTATTCCTTAATGTGTTTTTACATTAAACAAGAACTATGGAAAATATTGATAAATTCCAAAACTTGAACAAAAGTATTTTTTATCTCACCATAAACTAAACAATTTACAGTTAAGAAAAAAGGCTGACATCATTCTGTCCCGGAACTTATCAACCTCGCCACTATTTGAAAACTCCTGATCTAACTAGTCCCTTACATTGCTGTCTTTGTTTGTATATGTATTTTAATGTTGTTTATGCATTTTGTATTTACCATCTGTATCGTAATTTTATACATTCCCTATGGATTCTAATTAGTATTATGTATCTGGATATGCAGTCTCAGGCTTCAAGACTTACGGCTTTCGTAATTGTATACCTTCTGTACCTATTCGGTTTTATATACTGTATCTGTACATTATATTCCCATAACAGTTATACTAGACTTGTAGCTTGAGTGGAACCTCATTTAATATTTTCTGCTTTCTTTATTTTGCCTTTTGAACACGAAACAATAGAGCCAAGACCATCAGAACAAGTCATCCAACTGGAATAGGATATTATTTTGGTACTACCTAATCTCGGGAGGAAGCCATGTCTCAGTAACGTTGAGTTTGAAGAAAATTCACAAGAATATGTAACATAAAGGAGTATAGTTCTTTGAGCCTTAATAAATTCAGCTATTTTATGGAAACTTCAAAGAAATAATTTATTTGTAACATTTTTTAAAATTTGTTTTAAATTTTGAGTTATAACTTGTCTTTGCAATTTTGAGGTGTAAAATGAGATTTCTTCCATAATTCGTCCGAAAATGTATCTTTTACTCCTATGGCAAAAATGTTTATGAATAAACCATAAGTCGTATCCTTTTGGTTCCGCTGACTTGTAAATAAAATGATACATTTTGCAAATTATTCCGCCAGTTGTAACAAAGCACACTTCAAGTTTCATTTGACAATTGTTTTTAAATGCTACAGAGAAAATTATTGCTTAAATAGTACGATTAGTTATTATGGACCCGTAAATAAAATTACGCTTTTTCCAAATAGTTTGAGATATTATGACAAAACGCGTGATAGTTCATTGACTAAATGAAGAGATACCTTCGTGAAGACTTTCTAGATGAAAAATTTTAGTCAATATCACTTTCAAAGTAGCGAGCTTTCCTTGAAAGTTCACAGAAAATTTCTCCTGGTATTATTTTTCTTTATGTTATTATTTCATGTTCATCCTACATATTGTTTCCAGAGCGTGGATTCAAAGTTAACGTAATTTTACTAGGTGACCACATTAGAATGTTGCTCACAATTGTACGAAGAAACTAATTCCTACACCCAGTATAACATTTGCTAACATAAGAGATCCCCAAATCCCTCTAATATGATACTCAAAAGGAATTGAAATCGAATTCCGTTTAAAGAATGTTTAAAATTTTTCGCATTCATTTAAAGTAGAAGATTTCGAATAAATTAAGCTTCGGAAACTAAATAGTAAATCAAATCTAACATAACTCGAAGAGAGATAAATTGTCTCAGAATTTCATAATATATTTATAATTAACAAATTATTTACGATTCCAAGGCTATGTAAATGAGCAATTATAAATGTTACAAGTGGTTTTTCTCGCGATTAAAATTCTAGGAAGTGCAAAGCCTTTACAGTAATGTTTCGTATTATAAAGTAGACTCTGGTACACATTTTCTTAATTTAAGAAATCATTCATAGACAGAGAAGTGGGAATAAATACATTATTCATAATACGGTAAAATTTGCTGCGTAAGTAGTACATTTTGTATGTCTTTTAAAAAAGCGTTTTCATTTGTGAGATCGGTACTAAAGAAATTTACGCTTGTAATTTAATACGCTTTTAGCCACGAATAAATGAAAGCCACAGCGGTGTGTACGAGTAAAGATCCTATAAATATTCCAAAGGAATTTTAAATCGAAATAATAGTTATTGAGCAAAAGATAAGTTAAATGTTTATGTTAAAAGTTAATATTATAAAAGTTTCCCACCTTCTTCGCATGCCTTCGTGGTGTGGTGGTCTGCAAGCTGGGCGCGTATTCCAGATGTCCATGGTTAGATTCCCGGTGAAGGCGTTGCTCATTTTTCATCTCTCCTGCTTCCAATTAACCTAATGTCTCTACAATATGTTTGTATTGAATTCTAAATACAATGAATCATCGTACATTGGGAGGTTAAGTTTTCCCAGTGTTTCTCAGATAACGAAACTGCGGATAATAACACTATGAAGGTTCGAGGCAATTTAAAGATCAAATTAAAATATTATTCAATGTATAGGCCGTTAACAAAGTAAAAAAATATTGCACTATAGAGCTTTAGTTATCCGCCCTGTTTTTAAGTATGTGTAATTTATTGCCAGCTTTCCAAAAAATTCTGAGAGTATTTTAAACTTTACCCAATTTCTTTTCCTTGAAACTAGCGAATTAGACAATACGATAATTTCCTACCCCAAAAAAAAAAAAAAAAAAAAAAAAAAAAAATCTGAAATGTTTCAGATTTTAAATTACGTCCAAAGGGGCGTTTTTTAACATTTTGTGTGTTACCTTTCTTTATTAAATATCATGTTCCTCGCACTTAAACCATAAGATCCAGTGCAACAGCAATATCGCAAAATAGTTTTAAAACGAGCATATCTTTAGAATTTCCGATACAGAGACTCACGCGCTGGAGATAAAAATGTTTTTTCTGCACAACGTTGCCATTGCTCGCTTTGAAATCCTTGAGTTTGTTAATCAAAAATTCGTCAAAGTTTTAAAAAATAGGAAATCGATCATAAAACAAATTTCAAATTTCAAATTTGGTCTTCCACATGTTCATATTTGTTGGAGGATTACGTTATTCAAAATTCGATGACTCTATGTACCGTTATTTTATGACAATGTGAGAAATATACATACATTTACGCAGATTTTCATTATTTAATTTCTTCAAATATAATGCAGGACTCTAACATTTTATGGCAACAGTTTGAAAAGTGAACCGACATTTATCCGTTCGACGCAAAATGCCAAAACGAAACTAATAGTCCTTCGGGATTCAAATCCCTTTGGACTAAAAAAAAAAATAATAATTCATTAAAAAGTTTTATTTTGTAAACTTACTTAACAGCTTAAATGCTAACCTTAGCTTATAATAAATTCTGCTAGCTCGTCCACTGGTATTTCTAGATGACAGTGACACCAGGTGATACCTTTTATGCTTATTTCTTTTGCTGTTTCGAAAGTTTCAAGCTAAGACTCTACTGCATGAAACATCGAGGTGCTCACACTTTTCTCTATATGTGGCAATTTATGGCCATTATTTGCACCAGCAAATATTTATTTTAGAATATTATTTAAATACAAAAAGCAGATTAAAACCTCATCTTTTGCAAACGAACTAAGTTTCTTTATCCATGCCCAGCAGCTTTGCTCAAAATAAATGAAGAGGCAAGAGAAGACGAGAAATCAAACAGTAAACAAACGCAGAGTGTAAATTAAAAAATGATGTGTGAGCAACATAAAAATATGGTTTAAAACTAGGCAAGACTTTTAACGCTAATTTTTGCAAGTTACTATTTTTTTATTACTTTACCTCGGATAATGAGAGAGATTGTACTTAGGAATATAAAATATCACTAAATTTTATTGAAAACTGCAAATAAAAATAAATTCAAAAATATATTATCACATATACACCATACGGTATTTATACATGTTACAAATTATTCAGATTAAACGGTGAAGCTGTAAAAGTGCAAAATAGAAATAGAAAAAATATTCCAATGGCTTACCTCTGAAAAATTAGAAAAATTATCTTTGGAAAAGTAAGTGAATATTTTATTCAGTCGCAAATAACATGAACCATGAATTTAATTTGACTAACCATATTAATCCAGAGGAAGCATAAAAATGTAGTGTAAAAATCGTTAAGAAGCACTTGCGTAACATTTTAATGCTTTAGTGGTTTGTCATTTCAGAGGTCATTGTTATAAAGTGTCACTCTGATACCATACACATTTTAGAGATAAGTAGACTTAAGTAGTCTATATTAAGAAGAATCATCATAATATTAGCATGCTATGTCTATTACACAATATATGTCTCTGCATATTATTTTCCAAAATTTATTTATTATGAATCAAATTTCAGATAACTAGTATATATATTTTCAATTTTTACCATGCATTACGTCATGCAGTTAAGTTATGAAATAAAAACTGCATTGCTCGGGCGTAGCGAATAACTTAATTTATTATTCTTTAAAATCTGAATTTCACGGGCGAAGAGAAAAGTGAGACTTCTCCTCATAAGCCTTTTTTTTAATCTTTAAATTTAACCTTTTCTGCTGAAGCAATGAATAAACTTCTGACATTAGGATTAAAATCTCTCACATATATGTCAAAGAGTTGAAAAAAGTACCTTCAAGATAAATATAGTACCACCGGGGTTTTATTTATTTGGCTGTCTCCGCGAATAAAAGCTGAATTAATGAGGTTTAGAAAATGTAAGGAATTTTGAGTCAAGTTGCCAGATCGACATTTAAAAGTTTAGTTAGGTTGTGTGGTTCTGGATATAGAAATTTATTAATGGGCTAAAATATATAATTTATTTATCTACTCAAATACACATATATACAAATAATTTTGGGGCCATGTATGCCTATAATCAGACATTTTTTCAGAATGATTGGTGTAAGGGGATAGTTTATCTTGGGTTTTTGCTGCAAACAATGATTTTTATGAAAAGTTTTATATTCTTTCTTCAAAAGTTTGTTTCTTCTTATGGAATCTTTATTCATCTTTATTTCAATTGACATTTGCAGCCACAATTTATTCGGCTCTTTAACTTACCTATTCAAGAACATCTATATTTTTGATACTGTTGCAATAGGAAAAGAGCATAGAAGTGTCTTAGTGATAACAAGCAGAAGTTCGCAGTTATCCAGTATGGAAGCTTACCAGGAGAAAAGTTTCAGTTCTTAAAATTTTGAGTTCAGATTCCGCATTAGCTACGTCAAAGTTTTGGTTTAGGCTGCGCATTAGTTACGTCATCACCATTATTAACTCATATGTATGGATTGAACTAGAAATTATTTTGATGCATTGGAGATGCTAGGAGGGGGATATAAATATGAAAGACAAAAATATGTAAATCAAAATTATAATTTAAATTAGCAAAAGCCCCTTAAATCCTCTTTTTGGTTTGGGCACTTCCCCTCTCTATTCTAAAAGTGGTAATAACATTTTAGAAATTGCGTCATATCTGAAAACTAATTTCCCATTATACGATCTTAAACTTCTGCATTTGGGTACACTTCTTAACCAATCAGACTAACGAAATATTTTACTGTAAATAGCGCTGCAATCCAACTATGCTTTCGTTTTCTCTGCCTATGCTTTCTAACTGAAATAAGTCTCTTGCTTGGCTGATACTGTTAAAAAAGTAATGGACCATCATCGAAATTGTAGAGTGTGGATTGCCCCCTTTTTACTGTGCCTTTTAATATAGTAATCAACAAGTAATAAAGATATATTTGGATTGCGTGATTTTGAATTCTTCAAAAGTTACCGACAGCTTCTATTACGTAATCAATATTTCAGTGATCTATCTTCAAGCCACTCGCGACTGCAAAATAATAATATCTTCCCTAGTCAAAAACTCATTTCATATCAAATTACTGCAGCAAACTAAGTTATTTTATTGCACACACACACACACACATATATATATATATATACATATGGATATATATATGGGTTTTATTGCATTTTATCTGCCTTATGGCTGGTTTGTTTTGACTTCAAATATTAAAAATTTAATCTAGTTAATTTACTTTTAAACGAAAGAATATTTTATATATATTTGTAGGAAAATTATTTAAATATTTTGCCTTTGAAAACTTTAAAACATTTGTTCCCCGATCCCATTTTTTTCTTGAAGTTGGAATATAATTCAAGTCTTGGAAAGCCCGAATCTCATTAGGTTACAAAAAATATATAAAAAATACAGAAGAAAAACCGAACTTCACGGCTTTCTAGTTCTCAGCAATGTTCGCCTTGAAAGTGAAAAATCACTTTTGAACTTAATCTGACTTAACAGCTAATTGAGAAAGACGACAATGTACTTTCAATAATATCGATCGAAAATTCCAATCTGTAGAGCTTTTTTATTTCTTCTAAAAAAGAATAGTTTCTCGTTTCATTTTATTTATCTTTTTTAGAGCCAATATTTCTTTTCTGTTTGAAAGGTTTCTAAGGGAACAGTACCCAGAGACTTAAAGCTAAGTACTCCAGATGAAGTAGCTTAATGTAAGAAGAGCGAGTCTGAAACAACTGTGGAAGTCAAGAGTTTAGTAACTGGTATTGCTGAATTTATACGGCCGTATTCTTTTGAGAAAGCAATTCAGTCCAATTAATACGTCAATAGAAAGAGAGAATAAAGATGCGGTCAATGTTACCCATCTGTTAGAATAAATATCCCAATGTAAATCATTTTATTAAGAAGCCGCTAATGGTCCCAATTTAACATAGAATTAAATATATTCAGTTTATTCTAAATAACATCACTTTTTTTAGGCATGTTATTAAAACATTTAATTTTTTTAGTTAACGCGTAATCAATAAAGTTTTGTTTCGACTCAGCATCTCATATGGACTTCTCGATTCCTAGATGAAAGTTCTGACTACCAGGATATGGATTATGACACTTTAATATCAACTTATATTAAATGAGCTAAATATCTTTTAGAGATCTGCCCTATATCTCCAACATTATATTTGTGTGAAGCTGCAAAAATATGAGTCCTCGATTGAATGTATAATCATTTGCTACGAAGAGAGGTGCTCTAAGAATGGGCCGTCGCAGATGGTAACATTGTATTCAAGTAATGGATACGAAGAAAGCATACTCAACTGTCAGCAGCTTCTATATAACATACTTGACTTATCACTCACAAGATTTTAATAGTTTCATGCAGTTTCACTTGAAACATTCTTAACAATCCTGATATATTGGAAATAGAGATCTCCTTCCATTGATTGAGCATACGAATTAAATAAATAAGTTTTTAGTGAGTTAGATAAGAGCGTAGTTTTAAACGTGAAGCTGGTAGGCATATTTGTTACCAAATCGACTCGAATTATAGAAGTTAGTACCTAGGAATGCGTTCCCTTTGAAATGCGCCCAAGTTTGTTAGCGTTCAGTTTTGACGCGATTATTTTTGTTTGGTATAGGATATTTGTTTAGAATATGACTCCGTTCTACCCTTCTTTATCTCTTTCGAGACAATGATACAACTACTCGTGATCGTCGGGTTCGCTGGAAGTTATCGCTGTAAGCACCGTGCGTTAAATGGGCTCCGAATTCGAAGACCACATTTTGGTGTAATATTCTTATTTTATATGTATGTATCTTGTGCGCGGAAATCTGTTTAATATGCCACTATAAAACGTTCCTCTGCAGATTTGTAACTCCTCAAGGTATAAGTATTTTTTGTGACCATCTCGTGAAGGGCCATGTGCGAAAGTTCTGATACCTCTCAAGTCTTGAAATTGGAGATATTAATTATTAAATTTATTAAGTTGATAACTACGAATACAATCGGATTACAAGACTGATGTCTCCACATATGAGGTACGAAAATTATTCTTTTTACCTTGAACTTACGTAATCCTTGTAATGAATTTCCTTCCTTAAGGTAAGTAGATACGCACCAATTTTATTCGCATGTTCCTCAGTCGTTAATAGCAACTCGACCTTGAGTAAGGTCTTCATCACACGTGGAGGGCGGGAAGAGGGTTAGGAAATTATAACTGCAAAGTGTATTATGTAGTTTATTTTCTGAATTTTACGCTGCAACAATCTCAATTCAGTTTATGTTAAAAGGTTATAATTCAGTCATTTCTTCACTTGCCTGGCACTGTTGTGCATTGTTACATATTACTTATATCTATTCAAACGGTTGTTATAGGTAAAGGTAAAGATAAAGGTAAAGGTAAAAGTATGGGGGACACCAGCGATGTACCATAGGTCAACTGGTAATGCCTTCCCATACTAACTCTTTGAGAGAAAATAAAAGGGGGGTAATTGCAAGTTTTATTAGAATTTGCATAGACTGAAGCTTTTCAAAAGGTCTAAAGTTTGCCTATTATGGTACATCGTGCAATTCCACAGTACGCCCCGCATTCAGTATTTATTAAAAATAATGGTGTAGGGCATAAGTAGATTACAAAATAGTCGGAATACAATTTGAGATTCACAAGATAAATTGAACATCTGATTTGGTGCAACAAAAATAGGAGATAAACATAATGAGATAAACAAATAAACATAATGAGATAATTAATATTAGTACTGGCAACACAATGTTAAATGAATTGTTATAATAATGCTAAAGAGGTAGGTGTCCATAGGTTATTTCAGATATATTGGTTTATTGCAGTTTATAAAGTTCACGAGCGGATTCATTTTGTCCATAATCACAGCATGTAAAAAAAAGTTCACTAAATTTAAACTGTATGTGGACTTACACTTGACAGAGATCTAGGCCGTAGGAAGAGAGTCGTTGCATAATTTTCTGAAACTTTGGGTATTGATGTTTATCTTTAATTAAAAATCTTTGGAATGCCAGGAGGTCAGTTCTTGGTTGTTATACATGTTTTTATATTTAAATGGTTGTTATTCTACGAGCATGAACACTATATATTTTACATGTTCATGCACTCTTGTTGGTGTACCGTAAATAGTATCTTTGAAAATGCTTTCGTGGACCGAATTATTGTTATTTAGCTAATTAACTGAATTAATTCATGCATTTCAAGTACCCGGACAGTACAATTATCTCACTTGTTTGGTTCTCAGAATAATTAGCTATAAGTGGGGTATTTATACAAGTATCGGGTTTTAATTCAATGATTATACAATATTAGTAACCATATTTTATTCAGTTCTGTAAATATGTTTTGTACACGCGGGCATTCAAGCAGATGTAATAAATATGCACTTATCCTTGCATATTCCCTTGTTTGGTCTGTCTCAGTATCATTAACAATAATTAGTGTAATTATTCGGGCATTATTTTATAATTCAGTGATTATACCATATATTTTGCCGTATATTAATAAATCATATAATCGTTGTATCTATGCACTCGCATCTAAACCTTGCACCATTTTTTGAAGCATTTAAGGCACATAATCTTACAAAAAATTACTCAACAAGACTCAATCCAATTTGCTTGCATTCCCTGCGTTTACCTCAGGCATTTGGTACTCGTATTGCGTATACTGATTTGTATTGTTGCGTTTCTGTACGGGTTTGTGGATATGGATTAAAGACGACTCTTGATGATGAATGGAAACACAATTTATTAGCTGCTATTACTCAGGACAGCTACAAAAACACGTTTGCAGTCATCGAGAAACTACGAAAAAGACACTGAAATAATCGATAGCACAGGCTTACTGTCCATAACTGCAGAGTGTATTATGCAGTTTATTTTCTGACTTTTTCACAGTTTCAGGCTTTCAGGCTACAACGGTGAAGACAGCTTCACGGCAAAGCACCAGAGTACAGCTCCCGACACGGTTCTGTTCTTTTTGGAACTCAACGTACTCTCGAGACTCTCCACGCTACAGCTTGCGATACACTCGACGATAACCTCAACGATGTACACTCTGAATGCACCAACTCGACAGTAGACTGACGATAAAATTCGATATACTACGAGACACTCGGCAGACTCGTGATCGACTAAGAGACTCTGACGAGACACACTAGGCTGACGATCAACTCTCTAGACTAGACACTGCCTGACTCTCCGCGTACCAGCAGGGTTTATATAGCTTTTGGCTTGAGTTCGAGAATATTATGGGGCAAAGCGGTAAGAATTCGTTCCAGAAGGCTCTCCATCTGTCTATATCCATATCGCCATTTTTGTCACCAAATGGACGATTTCGCACAACATATTGCAACCCTGCCTTCTCCTGCCTTTTTCTGGCAACCCTGAACTCGCTATGCGGGGAAGCTATCTAACCTCAGCTGGATATTTCCTAACACTGCCCTTCCAAGGACTGAACATCCCAGGCAATGCAATCATTGGTCAGAAGCCAAATTCGATACAACTAAAACGTAATAAAACAAACAAATAACATAACTAAAGAAACAAATATTTACACTATTTACAAGGAACTATGTACCAACTATAGAGAACAATTATGTAAGAAAATTAATCTATAAGAATTATGGGTACCCCTAAGAATGAGAAACATGGCCATAGTTTGTTGCTAATCTGTCATAATGCACGACCTTAGGTTTGGAAATGGGGGACTTACGGTTCTGTATCAGGACGTCACTCAGTCTGTAGAGAACTGCATAAGAACCCTCCCAGTGTGACTGCAGTTTGTTTGAAACACCATTACGACGACTCGGATTTCAGAGCCACACCTTGTTGTTTACCTGGAACTGATGTTCGGTGGCTCATGTGTGGTATCTCTTCTTCATCCTGTCAGTCGAGATGTTGATCTGCTCCCGGCAAAACCTGTATACAGGTTCCAACCGGGGCTGGAGACCTTGCACGTAGTTCTCAGGCGAGGAATGTACATCCGGAGGGCGGCCGAAGAGCAGGTCATTTGGCAGACGGAGATCGCGACAGAAGAGCATCTGCTATGGAAAATGACTGGTGCTTTCGTTAACGGCACTACGATAAGCAAGCAGGCAAAGAGGCAGCTTGCGATCCCAGTTTTCGTGGTTTTTGGGAACCATGATCGAGAAGTGGTTCAGGATTGTACGATTAAACCTCTCCACCATGCCATCAGACCGCGGATGTAACGGGGTTGTCTGCGTCTTCTTGATTTTCACTAAGTTCCAGAGTCCCTTTAACACAGACGAAGTGATGTTACTGCCTTGGAATGAATTTGGAGGGGATCCCAAACCTGGAAACCCGGTTCAGTAACAGAACTTCAGCCTTCATGACAGGTTATGGTCTGGAATTGGGTATGCTTCGGGCCACTTCTAAAATACTCCATGACAACGAGGATGTATTTGTTGTCATCCGTGGTCCGTGGAAAAGGTCCAATTATGTCGAGAGCAATTCGCTCGAAAAGCTCTCCTACGTTGTATCGCTTGAGCCTTCCCGGGTACGTCCCTTCGATCCTTTCTTGTTTGCGTAAGCATCACAAGATTAGCACCACTTCTCCACACCGATTCTCGCCTAACTTCAGAAAAAGCACTGCCAAACCTTGTTTAGTGTCTTCATATAGCCGAAAAGCCCTCTGTTGGGCTGCTGTGTATTTGCTTCGGAACATCAGGTATTTGATTTCCAGGAAGTGCAGCTGCCATCTCTTATTAGCTCCATCATTGCTTTCCCATAGTCGATATAAGGCTCCATTTCTGAAGTGGAGTGAATTTCAGAAAGCCCAGTCCTGCCACTTGGGTTTTATACTAGATGACTCTCTTATCTCTATTATTGGCTTAATATTAGGATCCGCCAATTGATATTCTCTAACCTTTTCATCACTCCACGGATCTGGATAAGTTGATGTTGAAGATGTTATTTGCCAGATGCTTGGATTCACCAACGTATATTGCACCTCGTCTCTTGAAAAATGCCTGCAGTGGGCAAGACAAGTCTTCCTGGATAAAGCATCCGCATTTCCGTTGGAGGAGCCTTTACGATGTTTTATCTCAAAGTCTTATTCCTCGAGTCTTTGAATCCATCTGGCTATTTGTCCATCAATACTTTTGTAGTAGCGTACCAGGTTAGGGAAGCATGATCGATCCCAAAAAAAGAATTATCTGCCATAAAGATAATTAGGAAAATGTTCTATGGCTTTTAAGATAGCGAGCAATTTTTTACGGGTGACGCAACAATTCCTTTCCGGTTTGGACAGGCACTTGCTCCAATAGACTATTACTCGCTCTTGAGAATCGATCATTTGGGAAAGGACAGCTCCCACATTTTCATTGCTCGCGTCTGTGTCTAATATAAATTGTTTGCCTGTCTGGGGATATGCGAGCATGGGCGTAGATGTGAATGCCGTCTTCAACTGATTAAACTTTCAACCTTTTTCGCCCACCTCAGTTCACACGGAGTTTTGTTTATTCTCTATTATTTCATGCAGAGGTCTTATGACATTGGAGAACTCTTTCACGAATCTTCTGTAATAGGTACAGAGTCCCAGAAAGCTCCGTAGTTGATGAATATCCACAGGGCATTCCCAGTCCTTAACAGTCGAGCTATCAGTGCTACAATTAGATATGCGAACACATGTCAACAGGAGAAATTCTCCATACTCAGTGATTTGGCATCAAGTCTGGCGGCTATCGCAAGTCAAAACAGCCGGAGTCCTTTGGTATATCGAATTCAGAAACAGCTTCTGACAATGCCTATTTCACAAAGACCCTGATAGGGTGTCTAAAATATCGTCAATCCTAGAAAGAGGGCAGACTGTCTTTCTTAATGACATTGTTTAGTCTCCGGCAGTCGACACAGAGTCTTGTCGAGCGTAAGAATTACGGACGAGAACTATAGGAGATGCCCATGAATTTGTGGAGGTTTCGATGATGTTATTTTCTTGCATCTCCTTCAGAAGATTTTTAACCTCTTCCTGTTTTGCAAATGGCAGACGTTGAAGAGTGATCCCGCGTATCAGTTCGATGTTGCGTCATTTTGTGCGGCCAACAACTCTGAATTTCTAGAAAATATATCTTCAAATTCTTTAACTGTTTTCTCTGCCGCTCGTGTCATTCGTGGGTTACGTTTGCACTCTGCAGAAATTTCTTCAATTAATTTCCTAGTTGCATCCTTCGGAGTTTCAGGTGGGGCTTTGTAAACGCAAGTAACGGAAGTGCATGCTACTAGCACTTCACTCTTTTGGATGGTCCTCGTACTGTGGTTAACATTCGCCACTCTCAGAGAGATGAAGTCTCTCGAAAGGTCTACTTATATCGAGGCCACTAATACATCTCTTGGGCTATTTTCAGGGTATTCAATTATTCCAAACGACAATTAGTGAGAAATAAATTAATTTTCTTTGTTTAGTCAGCTTAAAATAAAAATTTCAACAGACGCCTCTTGTACTCGAAAGAGAGTTCCACAATCACTTTCTTCCCGCATTCTAAAAATAGATTCTCTAAGTCCCCGACTGCCACTAACTCATTCGCCCCTCCTCTCTCCATCCTGGTTCGAATTCCAAATTCCATTCTGGGGCCGAAAACAGTAACGGACATGTCTCACTTTAAACAGTCAGAAGCACTTAAGTTAATTAATTCTTTTTCTGGCCGTTTATGTATATTTTGTACATTTATTGTATCTTCTTATCTTCTGTAAATATTTTTTCAACTTTTATGTTTGATAATTTTTTGCATAGATTGCATTTATTAATTATTATTAATTGATCAGGGGTTGGTTTGTTCCCCTTAAGAAGTCAACCAATTTCCGATCAATGACGATAATTACTAGGTTAATTGATTACTCTTTCATTTTTTAAAGGTTTCCAATTTCAATTTTTCATGATTCATATTTGATGTTTCATTTAAACAAAATTTTCAATATTAATTTATTAGGCAATTTATTACGATTAATTAATATATTTATTTCAATCTTTGATATATATATATATATATATATATATATAGGCATATATACACACAGACTTATACTATATGCATCTGTACTTATCTTCTTTGAATTAATAAAAACTAATAACCTTCTTTGAATCCATAAAAATTCTTTGAATCCATAATTAAACTAATAAACTTCTTTGAATTCATAAAAAACAGGCATGCAATTTCAAATAGAAGCAACTGTAGAATACTGTAGTCAAAAGTAACGAAAGGTTAACAAATAAATAATCCTACTATAAAGCAAGAGAAAAGTAAATGGTCATTTACAAGTTGTACATTATCTGTGGCATGCCTTTTTGGTAGCTACATTAATCTTAACTACTCCTATCAGTGCTCAAATAAAGACACATCTCAAGACAGAAAGCCGGCAAAATCGTTTCAATATCTGAATATCTAGACTCGACAAATCGGAGGCTGGGAATTTGAGAGCTAGATGAAGAATTGTGTTAGAAATAATTTTAGCTTCCACTTAGGATAAAATGTAAACAGTCTTCCATAATGTATTATTAGATTCTAATACTGATCAAAGGAAAATCACCCTTGAGAAGCTTTGATATGATTTTGTATATCCCATACTGCAAGTGAGGCGCTTTATCACACGGAAGACTGAAAGTTACCACAGTTTAAGACCACTTATATCTTTCAGTATCAAAGCAGCTCTGAATGTTCTATCATGATATAAACCTTTGCTCTTCCAGTCCTATGAGAGAATCACATGAAAAATTCACACGAATGGGATATTTTTAAGGAACGTGGTATTCATCAGATATGACAGAAATATTATTAGATGAGACATAAATACTTATATAAGGACTCTTATAGCAAAATATTGCCTTAAGTGTATATCTGATAATGCGTAACTGGCAATTATTGCGGGTTAATGCATTTCTGTATGTCGATAAGTTAGAAATTAAATATTAGTAATTTATTTAGTAATTAAATGATTTCGTACATTTTTGCATTTGTTCTTTTACTTTTATTTCGTGTTGCCGAAGAGTTGAATTTTATGACTGTTTTTAATTTTTCGCTAGGAGAATTTTTACCACTGTTATTTGATGGAATATTGCTACTTAAATAGAGCTAGACCTAAGGTTCACAACCAATAATGAAGAAATGAAACATAAGTTTCTAAGAAAAACCCTGTGAATATATACTTTTCTTGGGATCTGTAAAGAGTTAGATGGATTGACAGATGTCTCTGTAATAAATAACTCTATAAACTTTGCCATCATTCAGGCATTCGTAAGTAATGAACTGTGCATAACATAAATAGGCATATAAAAGGGCTAACTAGTGTGCATTGATTACTATTGCAGGTGTAAGGAATTTTTTCTTAAATAATTCTATTATTTGAATTCTGATAGCGGAAATCACTGGGAAATGTGCCTCAAATCTTTCAGGCCTCGTGGCTCTCATTCATGCTTCCTCTCTCATCAGACAGACATTATTCTCCTTTTCAAACCCTATCGTGTCGTAAAGCATAATATTTACATAAATGAGTCTTACGTAAAGTTCATTGTGATGCACACAGATGCGTAGTCGGTGGTGCTGCCCGAAACTTTCCACTTCATTAGTCACGAAGGTTTCGCGAGTGCTCAAGGTTCTGTCAGGTGGGGCGTTGCTTGAAGTGATTTATGGACGAAAAGAGGCACTCGCTTTCATCCGAGCTGAAACGGGGGTGATTTTGATTCTGTTGGTCAGTTGACCCCGTAGGAATGTCTCCAGGAACGTTACTGAGGCATGTGAATATCCATTAAAATAAACGGACCCGTTAGTAAAGCAGCGGAACAAGGAGCATGGCTACTCTGTCTAAGCGTATAACCTGCGGTAATGTCTCTTTATATGGATGGCAAGGAGCAATCGAGAAAGCTCACCCGTTAGTCGGTACGAATGATGCGAAAAGTATCAATTCAAAGGTATGTTAACGGTTTGATAGCAATGGATTCAGCGGAGAGAGCTTTGTTCTAAATCTATCGAGACTTCTGTCATGCATTTGTTATTGCGTTATCAGTGTGATGCAGTATATTAAGATCACAATATTTTATTCTAGTTATTTTCTGGATTTTGGCTAATTATTGAGGAAATTAAAGGAACTAATTTCAGAGCAACATTCTAATAAAAGTATTTAAGTCAAACAGAGCTCTATTTATACGAGCTTCAGTTATTCGGAGCCTCAGTTAACCGGATCAGTTGTCTTTCCTTCTAGATCTAATAAAAGTAATAATTTATGTTCAATTTGTTATTTTTTTAAAACATTTTATTGATTGAAATGCTATAAAAATATGTTTTCACAGTTTTAAGAAGCTATTAAACGATTTTGGATAGTTATGAACGATTTCTAGAGCGGCCTAAATGTAGCTTATAATAATGTAAAAGCATTTAAGCATAACATGCAAGACTAGAATAATTGCTTGGTCGCTTTCATTTTTCTAAAATTAAACTAATAAAAGTGTTGACATTGTTTGAATTCTTTTGAAAGGTAGTTTTGAAAGGTAATTCTTAAATTAAAAAAATTACTCGTTAGAAGAATGTTGAACAAATTAACGCCCTTAAACTACAAATAATAAATGTGAATAAAACTTCTACAGCTTCTAAGTAAGTAGAAGAACATTTAGTTATTCTGAGCTTCAAAATCTCTAACTTCAAATAATTCCCTTGCCGTTTCGAAAATCAATCAATGCCATTTGACTTCCTCGTATGTGCCTAAGTGTATCTAGGTAATCATTTTGCTGTTATTTATATACTTTTCAGTTAATAAAGTACATAATAATATCAAAACCAGTGGGCAAGGAAACAAATAACAGTAGTATGCTCTGTTAGATACATTTTCCTAGTGTCTTCAGTTACTGATAAAATTACAGAAGTAATGCCAAGACTTAGTAATGTTCCTTTTCATTACGAATTCATTGCAAAGTCTGAGAGGATTTGAGGGTTTCATTGACTGAATAAATCATCATTTAATTAAAAATTAATTACAATTTCAGTCACGTTAATACGAGACATATTATAATACTGAACAAATTATTGCGTTCTAGAAGTTACAAATAGAATGGATGCCCTTTGAATTACCATCTGAAGTCTTAAACTTTGATTGAGTGCTTTCATAAAGATTTGATTATTCTCCTGTAATTACAAATTAATTTAAGAAATATTAATCTGTCATAATCTTAAAAGCTGCATTTCTGTACGTAGATGTAAACTTTGGGAGACAAAATAGGCATTATCAAGTATACTCTCATGTGAATATTATTAAAGTTATTTCCATATAAGCAATTGATGAACTTCATAAGATGAAATGAGAAATTTATGCAATAGTTTGTGTCTGGAAGTTGCTAGGGGATAATTGGTTTCTTCCTGTTCTTCTGCACCATGCATCAGCGGCGTGGTTCTAAGAAGATAACTGCAGACGATACTACTATGAAATTCTTATTATCTGTGCCTTATGAGTTGATATTTATTCCAAACTAGCATTTACGGGATTGTAATGGAAAACAATAGGAGTTTACCTAAATCACGCCATTGGCGGTGAAAAATAGCATCATTAATTTTGCGAGAATGTTGTTACATGCAGCATATATCGGTTATAGAATGTCCCAACGTTAGTATGATCGAGATAGGAAGCTTTGAGGAAAGGAGAAAGTGTGAGTGCTATTGAGAGAGTAAAGGATATTTCAGTATATTTATTACTTCGTTATTAAAAATGCTTCTCAGTTCGATGAAGAACATCAAAAGAGTGCATGTGATGTTGAATCTTTCAACTGAACCATAGTATGAAGGGTAGAATCATCTTAACGCGTGAGCCCTCGGAGTAGTTCGCTGAGGCTTCGCGAGCAAACAGGCCGCATACTGATCTATTTACATTTAATTTCTATGAGTAGCTGTTGTAAGGGCCCCAGCATACTGATTTGCTCGGTAGTCTGTGATACTGTTATGACCGCACTGTAAATATGTATCAAGTTTGGTTATGTAATCCAAATGCAGGTATTTGCAATGTTAGCCTTGACGGCGAAATAATATTACGTAAAACATTTTCTTCGTTTTGTGACAGTGTAAAGGATCCAAATTTTGGCTACACCGATAAGATTCTTCCACAAAAATTTGAGTAGCTGAGGTATGAAAAGTGAGGATGTTCAAAATATACCAAAATCTTTTCACACTTGGCAAGACTTTTACACAAGCTTACAAGAAAACTGAGAAAATTCCTGAATAGTAATACGGAAAGCATGTCAAACAGATTAAGGTTATGCTTTGAAGCTCGAAGTGACTATATTTCTTATTGATAAAGCATAAATTATCTCCATCCATATAAACAGCTGCAGTCTTGTAGCTGTCCGTGGTGCTTTACAGAAATTCTTGAATTCATAGTTTTTGTGATTTCAGAGTATGGAAATTTATAATTTAGTTTCAAAAAAGATAACAGAAATGTTTTATTACACCTAAGATATGTTTCTTTTCCCATGACAGAGATTTTTATTAACTGTGGTGTAAAATGACAGTGAATCGTAGGTTTTGGGAAGCAGTTTTTTCGAAATTCAAGCATTTTGGTTTTAAAGTAACGTGTTGTTGTGTCTAAAAGTATTTTGTTGTTATACTTAAAACTGATACTATGTGAAGAGTAATTACGAAACTGGCTGTTCATTCATTAAACTATACATGATTGCTACTGTAATTTCGTTTCCCTTAACGAAATTACAGTTTTATTACAGCTGAATATTAACATTTGAAGAAAATCCTCTTAGAAAGCAAAGTACGTAAAAACTCATTAAAAACATTGGACAGGATATATTATTTAGATGTTGGTCATATCTAGAGAAAAAGGAAATTCGTTTTTCTGCACTTAACGTTAAGCTTTCAAAAGTTTAAGTTTGCCGTAAATTCACGTTATAGCATTTACTTTACAATATAAACCGTAACAACTTGCCTGATTTTAAGTGTAATTACTTTGAAGAAGTTATGTTTTAAATAATAGCTATCTATTATTCAAGAGTAAGCATTCCCAGATAAACGCACTCGTCTGTAAAATTAAGATTATTTGCCCTTTATGCCAATTTTCGGAAAAACTAACGAACACATTATAATGAAACTTGGTATGAATATACATTTAAAGCAGAGAAAGAAATATACCATTCAAAAGTTAATCCTCTCTTACAGCTAGTAGTTCGCGTAGAGTGAAGGTATACTGGACAAGAGGCAGCTGAAAAGTCCCTGTGACAATTGATCCCATTTCAGCTAGCAAGTCAGTTTTCAAATCCGGTATGTCTCTTGGAGGAGGATAGCGAGATGAAATTGCCTTCCTAAGAGCATTCCAAATATGTTTTATAGGATTAATGTCAGAAGACCTGACGGGCCGAATCATGCCACGAATATCTTCACTTCCAGGTAATCGTCAATCATCTGAGTCCTATGTGGATAATCGTTGTCTTCTATTAATAGGAAGCAAAGTTCAGCTGCGTTCCTGAAAAGTCAAACAGAAGGCTCTAATCTTCTCTCTATATCTCATAGCAGTCAGAAAAAAATTGTCAAACACAAACAGGGATGTGCGGTCGTCCAACATAATTCGTGCCCAAACCAATACACCTCCACCATCTTTAAGGATCCTTTTCCCTGACGAGGAAGGGGTTGTATGGTGTTCTAGGCTCTATCCAGATACAGATACGCCGAGAATCAGTGTCAGGCTGAATGTCGACTCATCTGTAAAGAGAAATGAAAATATCCATTTCAAGGGCTCTCCAAATCATTTGAACTACTTTTTTTTTGCTTGACATCTGTACGTGTACGGACAAAATAAAGGTATGCTGCATGAAATCAGGTACAATGTTGAAATTCTCTGCACCATGCTGTATGTGCGTACTACAATTAGCGAAACGCAAATAGCTGATCTATGGCATATAGCTCAATCTCATGAACACATTGGGGAACTGTAAAATTGTGAAACACGGATTCTAGTGGTAGCATACAGCTCACGTGAGAGCTATGAAACTATGGCAGTCCTGTGTCGCTTCACTGAAGGCGCCTAATAACGATCATCATTTGTCATTGTGGATCTTGGTTGATCTTGTCTAGCTGTTCATGATATGGTTCTAGTGTACGGAAACTATTTTCACAAATTGCAGACGGCACTGAGTGTTACATTGGATTTATGTAATCACCACCTGTGTTTGTGACTGGCCTGCCTCCAATCTAGCGACAATTCTCCATTTCATTCCGTTACCCATACATTCGTGGATATTCTTTTTTTTTTTTTTTTTTTGCTAGAAATACGGCAGATGCCGCGAAGGAGAAACTACTCTTGCACTTATATCCTCTACACAAATATAGCTTCGCAGACAAGATAGTGTATACTTACATATTCGACTTTGGCTATTTGCATAATCAGCACTTTTGATTCAATATGTTTCGTAAAAATAGTTATAATTTGCGAATTCTATTAATTTTGCATACGAGTGTATATAATTGGAATAAAATAAATAAACTAAATACAAATAGTTTTATTATTATGTATATATTTGTTATTAACTATTGAATTAAAATAATTAATTTTATTTTGAATTATTAAATTATCAAATTATTGAATGATGTTGAGAAACTTCAGAAAGTTAAAAATGAGATGTATTTTGTTTTGCACCAGCTGAGAAATCATCGCAGTTATAAGACCTCGCCTCGTGGGAAATACAATGATTAATGGAGTAGAGAAATCCGGTTTCAAACTCATTCTACAAAAGAGACCAAAATTTTCAGTGTATGTGTCACAATATATATTTTTATTGATGGCTCGACTAGAAGAGGTGTTTTAAAGTGAGATAAATGATTCTTCTGCTTTTAGATTTAAACTAAAGAGAGGACAAAACGTTAAGTCACGCTTATAAATCTATTCAGGATAGTGTCAAAACAACAGTGTCATTTGACAACAAATGTTTATTATCTACCCAAGCTTGAACAATGATCTACTGACATGATGAAGTGATTTTTTATTCCCCGACAGAATGTGTAGCAATATATTTCAAACATGAATATTTCGCTCCTGGGGCAAAAAGTAACTTGATATTCATTTTAAATATTCTTCCGTTGGGTTCATTAATAATGACATGTAAAACAGCTATTTTATTTTAGGCAAGAGGATACATTTGTTTAATTTTTCATTAAAACGCAAAATTCCCACACATTCAATATACGTTAATAAATAAGAATTAAACAGTTATACGAACTTCATCTTGTCTTGTCTACTCTAATTTTAATAAAATATTTTATTAAACGTTTTAGTTGAAAAGTTTAATAAAATACTTTATTAACGTGTTTAACATATGTCACAACAATGCTGCAATAGTTTGTAGAAATTGCAATTTTGAAATAAAAATTAGTAAAAATTAAGCAAAAATTTATTTAATTCTAAAATGTATAGACGGAAATTAAAACTCGGCTCCAGATTTACTATCAGTGAGAAAAATCTGAAGTTCACTTTATCTACCCTTGTCAGTATACACAAAAATGTCATGAATCATTCTGTAGTACAATTAGCATTTTACATACATTTAATACTAAATAATTTTAATTAACTTTCAATTAGGATTTTTAAAAGAAAAGCATATTTATGCGACTTATTATTAAATTACTCCCAAGCGTTGTTGAGGAAAATGCAATTAAATATCCACATACACATTAAGAAAATCCTACTCGTTAGGAACAGTAAAATCTTACCAATACTTTAAACGAAATGTAAAATATTGTAATGCATTAATATAAAACCTGAGTAACAAATCATTTCCTATAAGCTGTATACGATTAAAAAGACTTTTCTTATAACTTATCAACTTTTAAGAAGTAAGAGTAAGGTAATGAACCAACGTTTTTAGAAATTTTCCTTCATTTTCTAAATCTACCCTTTTGTAGTAACGAGAAAATTCAGTCATATTCCTATTTTATTTTTATGTAAGCATGCGCATTTCTTCTAACAGACAAAAATCTAAAATATATCACTTTTCCAAAGATTTAGCTTTAGACTTACTTTCATCGGAAAAGGAAAATAATTTTACTTAAAAAACAGCATATCTTCTACTCAAAGAACTTGAAACAATCACGATCACATCTATATGTAGCACTCAGTGATTTAGTTTCAAACCAAATTTTGATATTGTTTAATCATGCAAGCAACAATTTTCATCTTCGAGTTAAATTTTATACGACTGCAACAGATTTTTCAATGGCTTTCATGCTCACATTGTGTAAAAGACTTCTAGTTTTGACTATTTTAATTTCTAATATTGAGAAATACATTGATTATTTTTAGAAAACGTCATTTCACAATCATACTTTACCACTTTGAAACTTTTGAATAACACTTTCTACCATAACGACAACCAGATACTACATTATTTGTTTACAAAAACATGAATATTTTTTTTTCTAAATCCTCTTCTAGAAATACTAATAAATTCTGCTATAGAAAGAAGATTCAATTCCTATTATAACTCTATATACTATTTGCAAAGTGCAAAGAGAAAAGACACTCTAGATGATAACATATCACCCATATATTTTTAAAAATTTAGAACAATTTCAATAAGGCAAATTATCTACAGAGTTTCCAAATACGGATATATTTCTGAAAGAAACTGCCTAACATACCGCTCATTTACTTCTAAACAATTTAAGTAAAACCAATCAATTCATAAAATATTTGAATTTTCCATAAGGTTTAGTACATCTATACAGTTATTTAATTCATGAACTACTAAATTTTGAAAATAATAAGAGTGAAAACATCACTATTTCAGAATTAAGAAAGAGATCTTCAATAATGAGAGTGAACATATACCGAACTTCATGCAAAATTTTTATCGTTTCATATCAAACATTTCACTATTTCGTAGATTCTAATAACATAGCCCAATCGTTTTCAAAGAATATATATCATTTCACATTAATTAGAGAGTGCCATACGAGTTTAATTGCAGGTACTTACTGAATGACACTAAAAATTTCAAGGAAAAAATCAAATATTTTTCATCTTTCATGAAAATCTGTGAATAACAATAATATTTCATAAGAGCTAGAAGACTTAGTGCAATGAAACAGTATCAAAAATAGAAAACTATTTTCAAAATTTGAATTCCCATTGAACATTTTAGATATTCTTATGTAAAGTTATATCCGAAGTTATATCAATTCAGTCGAACTTGAAGATCAACCAAATGTACTACATGATTTTACACATTTCTGGTACTTTTTCCCGAAAATAGAAGTTTATATTTTTCATACGCAAACTATTACAACGAATTAATGACATTTTATACTATTAATGACATATCTGCCTAAAGGGAGGGATGCCTTCGTGGAGGACTTTCTAAGGGAAACTGGCTCGTATACACGTTACACATGGGGAAAACCACGAAAACACCCATGCAGCCAGCCCGTTCGCGGGATTTGAACCTCGGACCGAACTACCAGTGTTCAGCGACTTTACCGCTCGGACGCTGGTGGGCCTGAAGCCGATACAAATCTGTTATAGACTTAGTTATGACCTTAGGTAAATATAGGTAAATATATTGCTTTCTATCAACACATTTTCTAAACATTTGTTGGGAATTCTTGGATAAATAACTTAAATTCGGTAAAGATTATATCCTCATTTAGGTAAAACCTTAAATATTCTACAGTGAAAAATGCTATTTCATATTTAGTTCTTAATATTAAGAAAATAGTTCTAAGATAGTTATTCTCTAGTGTGGTAATACTACAGGAAAAGTTAAATGATTTATATGGTGTTTGGAGTTTTTCTCTCAGAAAGATGTAATATTTAGCAAATTACAGTTCTCAAAAAAGGATAGAAAGTTCCTACAATGCAAACATATATGTACAATTATAAGAAAACATAACACTTATTTGGGTATAATTTTGAATTGAAAATGCGTTATTCCTCATCAAATGTGTATTAGTAAGTCATGTTTAACTGCTATGATACGTATTGTACGAAGAAAGTTCTGTATTTGTGATGAAGAAGGTTAAAATATTCGAAATTATAGTGGAGATTTGCGTAAAATGTCTCTTACTCTTTCTCTCTTTGGTTCCTTCTGTAAATATAGGTATATTGGTAATGATATATGTTGTGTAAAGGTATGGTAGTGTTTTACAAGATTTCATTCATAAGAAAATAAATTGGTAAATAAATTAATGCAAACTGACATTTGCGAAAAGAACATTTTAGTCTAAGAAATTAAAAAAAAAACAGACTATATATGATATTGTCTAGGGAAATTAAGTTGGAACTGGACTAAGTTACAAAAACAAAATGTGTTAACACTATGTGTTAGAAATAAATGTATACCAATAAAACAAACTTTCAAGAGATGAAATTGTAGCCAATGGGTAAAATCGATTGTCCTTCATTTCTTATTCAAAACTGGAAATGTATTAGGACTTTCTTTTGGATATGTAACCTAAATAATCGTCAATTTCACATGAAAATCATTCATGAAGGCAGAAATATCCATACTTAGTGTAGGAAAAGGTAATAAAATGAAAATTTGCATAGTCGAAACATTTAAAGTGATGTAGAATGCATTCCATTAGTACAAATTACTGAATTAAGAGGTACTGAGCGTTCAAAATAATAAGAAAGAATTTTGTACGAGTACATGAAAGAATGAATATGGGTCTAAAATTATGGATGAAAGTTGAGATTTCATTCTAAAAATTCGGAATCTATCAAACTAGCTTAATGATAATCAAGATTCAAAACTGAACATTGGTAACACTGAAGAGCTTAAAAACATATATTCAGATATAAAGGGTATTAAGAATTAAAAGGAAATACCGGAATACGCAGGAAATGTTAAAGTTTGAAAATGCGAATGAAGTTAATAATGAAGTAAAGTAGTAGGATAAGTCATGGTAGGAGTACTACAGAATGATAAATTGTAGAATTGGCAAATTAAAATAGTACTATAAAATATGGATTAAGTAAGGGCTATCCAACGAATTGGATATGAATAATAGTTAAAGGTTGTAAAATAAAATGCTTAATTGAAATCAATCTCTATGTTTAAGAAATTTAAGCGTGTTAATTTAGCTGAAATAGTAAAATCACAAGCGCAATTACAATCAAAAATTATAAAACAGAGTTAAACTTTAAAGTATGTTGGAAACTAGAAAGAAACCCAGTGCCAGAAAAGTATGAAAATTACATCTGAAATTAACTAAAGTTCATACGTATGGTAGGAAAATGTAATAAACAAGTTCAAAATTAGAGTACTTTAAAAATTACGAAGGTATAAAATGTACGAAACATGTTAAAAATAATATCTAAAATTGAATAAAGCTCATATACATGGCAAGAAAATAGAGGAATTAAGCTAAATTTAAGAGCCTGTTTGAAATTAGAAGTGTAAAAACGTATGAAAGTCATGTGAAAATATAAGAAATTAGTTAAAATTCTTAGTATGTTGGAAACTAAAAACAATAAAAAAATTTACATCTAGAATTAAATAAGTTAGGTATATGGTAGAAAAATGTAATAAGCAAGTTTAAAATTAAAGTAAAATGTTTAAAATTAAATTTTAAAATTCAAAATTTTCTAAGGTTTAAAATGTATGAAAAAAATTACATCTAAAATGAAATAAAGCTCATATATATGGTCAGAAAATATAGGAATTAAACTAAAATGTAAAGTATATTTGAAATTACGAAGTTTAAAACGTATGAAAGTAGCTATAAATTAAATGAAAGTCATGTAAAAATATAGCAAATTAGTTAAAATTCAGAGTATATAATGGAAACTAAAAACGTTAAAATATAGAAAAGAAGTTAAAATGTACACCTAAAATTAAATAAAAGTCAGGTATATCATGTGAAAATATAGCAATTAGGTTAAAATTAGGACTATATTGGAAATTATGAAGGTTAAAATGTATGAGAGAAATGAAGTAAAAGTCATGTACGTAGTGTGAAAATATAGCAAATTAGTTAAAACTCAGAGTATGTTGGAAACTAAAAATGTTAAAAAATAGAAAATAAGTTAAAATTTACACATAAAATTAAAGAAACGTCAGGTATATGATATGAAAATGCAGGAATTATGTTAAAATTAGGACTATATTGGAAATCATGGAGGTTAAAATGTATGAGAGAAATCAAGTAAAAGTCATGTACAGTGTGAAAATATAAACTGGTTAAAAATTTAAGTATATTAAATAGTGTGAAGGTTAAAATGTACAAAACAAGCTAGAAATGTTACATCTAAAATTAAATACAAGTCATCTATATGATTAGAAAATGTATGAAATAAGTTAAAATACAGAATATGTTGAAGATCGCTAACGTTGAAAAGAACGAAAAAAGTTAAAAATTACATCTAACATTGAATAATATAATACACGAAAATGCGTGTTTTAGTAATTACACTCATAAAATATAACGAATAAGTTAAAAGTATTGCCTAACAAGTCTGAAAAAACTCTGGGTAAAATGAATTTAGGAATAAGAATGAGTAATGCAATGAAGATTACGGAAAGTATATGTGATATTATGAACAGAAGATTTAAGAAATAAGGTAAAATTCTGAGTGTATAGGATCATTCAATCATTAAATTCGAAAATAATCCTCGTTCAGGGTAACTAGGAGATAATCATCATATACGTAGTAAAACAGTTGGAATACGAAGAAAAACACAAAGGCTAAAAATTTATTAACGAAGGGAAATCACCTCCGAAAAATCAGTAAAATATAATCTCTTATTAAATTGTGATGACATGTAGCAATTTTGCAGATATTCAGTCATAGGATAAATACAAGTAAGGAAATAATTATTTTCCAAAGACTGTGAAGGAAACATTTTATTTTATATCTGTTTCTAGAAAATAACTGTATCAGTCACTTAAAACACCTACTTGATATACGTTTTTAAGAACTCAATATAAATAAGCAAGTTTACAAATTATCATATAACTACTAAATGCCTAAATCACCAAATTAAAAAAGAAAATAATCTAAGCACACGTCCTTTTTCTGTGACGTAGCAATAACTCTACTCGCATCCACTTCCTGATAAGGCTCCCTGTCCCCATTTTCAGATAAGCGTCCCTTCCACGGCTGAGCCTTCCTTCTCGGGAGCTCCCTCAACTCCGGCTCCCTAAAGCTCCCGAGCCAGAACTGTTCTTTTGCCTCTACTAACATTCTATGATTACTCGTATTTGAGTTAAGGTAGATACATACATACATACGTACCACGAAAAATTCTCTTCTGAATCCATTTTAAATCCATTTCAGAATCCTTTTTGCAAAAGGCGATCCTTTACTCTGTCCGTTAGATCACACAAAAACATCGTTCAAATGGTTTCGAGAGCGGTTGAAATGGGTATTTTCGTTGAAATATGCTAAAATACCGAAATTTTTCGCGATTATAATACTTCCTTTACTGGATATAAGGAAGTAAAAAGGGCGCAGGGTTTTTCATATCTGAACAAATCATAAACAACTTAAGGCATGCCATAGCAATATAACTGTGAGCACATCTGGATAACATTTGGGAGTTAGGAGCTCGAATCGTGGCAAGAGCATTGCACTTTCTTTTAATGTTTCCTGCTTTATAAATGATTTTCGTTTTAATAAGGAATGTCTTCTTGTCTTTAAAATGCTGTTAACACGGATATTCATTTTGTAAAATCTTAGAATATTTTCCTTTATCACAGATAGTTTTAAATATCGATATTTAAGAAGAATTAGCAGTTTCTGACTATATATATATATATATATACCAGAAATGTATAACATAAAATGTATAGCATAGAATTTGGTGCACATAAAGCACAAAATTCAGTTAAAACAGTTAGAAAAATATTTTTTAGAATTAAAATTAAAGTTTCTGCGCAAAAACAAGCACTTCTACCAACGGGTAAGAAGACAGATTCTTTGGTTCACAAAACTGAAAGTTTACGTTTGGTCCCACTCGGCAAAACACATTTAAGGTACAGGCCGTTCGTTAGGCTTAACTCGCCACTTAGGTTTTACAACTATTGCATGCAGATTTTCTAAGGACATAAAAACATTAACCGGAGTATAAAAACCACATATTTAATTTCTATTAAAGGAAAAAAATGTACAATTTACCAACATATAAGAATAAAAATGTGAGCTCACCGAGCCAGGTTGCATAATCTAACAAATTTGGACAAAGGAAGTGATAACAATTGTAATTCAAGCCATGGAAGAAATTTAATTAGGATGCAGTATGAAATAACGTAATATGAAATAATATTTTTTTACTACTGCTGTATATATTTTCAAATATTACAGACCTTAGTTTAAAAATAATTATGAATTATTTATCAGTACAGTTAAGTACGAAATAAATAGTTTTATGCAGAACTAATAAACTAGATAATCATTTTTAAGCATACTTTATGAAGATAAATGTTAGTTCAGAATGATTTGCTTTACTCAAATCTTAATTTAGCCGAAAGCCGTCGGAACTCGACCTCTGTGCCGCTCAGTCTTCGAGTAATATTGTAATTCCAACTGGAATGCAAGACAGCTGTGGTATTATAATTTTTCATCTATTTTGCATTATGATTTATTTAAATTTATGAATATTTTTTTTATTTCTTTATATTTTATTTAGTTTAACTATGCATAATTTAGAATTTTAGTTATTTAATTTTATTTACATTTCTTGATGGCCTTCCGCAAAGCTACGGCACTTCTAATTTTATGAATTATGGTTTCCCTCTATTTGAAATCTTAAGATTCTTCACTGTTAAAATTTTCATTCCATATTATTTGAATGGATGATTAATTATGATTTTATAGGTAAAAACAAATGTCCCGAAACTGGGAGAAATAAATATAGGGAAAGTTTAAAATTAAGTTTGTAGAGTCATTAGGTTATTTTTGAAACAGGAAGAAAATGAAAAATGAGCCATGCCTTCGCCGGGAACCGAACCACGGACCTCTGGGACACGCGCCCAGCGTTTTAACCACTAGACTACAAAGGCATGCTCTGAAGGCGGGAGAAAAACCTTATAAGTTATTAAATTTCGGCTTAAGTATTTTGACAAAAACGGGTTAGAGAGCATGATGACTAAGAGATGAATGCCATGAAATACGGTCTGCAAGTCAGCTGGAAAATAGACACCCAGGACTGTAGACATCAAGACTAAGTGATTTGATCGCGCTTACTGTTTACTTAAGATGGCCATTGCTATTCTCCAGTCAGTTTAACAAATATGTTTTCCCTCCAGAACAGTTATCTGTAGAAGTTATGATATTTTTATCAACGACCGCGATTAAGAAAGCGATTCTGTCATTGAGGGGGGAACTAAAACATCTCTTCCGTACAGCAACTTATCAGAAAAGAAGGGGAGAATGAAAAAGAAAAAGCATTCCTTTTTATCTTTTACTTATACTTTAGCATTTTGATATTGATATTCAGTGTTAATTTCACATTAATTAATTCGTGTACACACTGCATAAAATATCATATTTTTTATATGAATTTACACTCATTACTGAAAGCCTTGAGTTCTGCATATTCTTATATTAGATACTTTCCTTCTATCAGAGCCTTTTCATTTTATGCTTCGAATCTAAGAAACTTGAAATATACCGAAATCGAGCCTTTCATATGTGGGGTATTCCATAATTTTTCATAATTCAATTACCCTAAACATGGTTGTAAATGTTTCGGATAATGTTTCACAGGAAAACTGTTATTTTATTTTTTTAACAAACTTTTATATAATAATTAATAAATTAGAAATAGTTTCAGTTTTTTTTCTATACATTAATAAATGTTTCACATAAAAATAAATTTCATTCTGTCACATTATTCACGTTTGGTAAGATAGGAAGGTACTGTTCCGTTTTGAGAGCCGTAAAAAAATTGCAGCGAAAATGTCTGCTCTAAAGCGCCAAATCTAGCAAACGCGCCCATTTAACAGCGTGCCAAATCTAGCGTACGCGCTGATTTCAGATTACGTAAGTTTATATAGTTCTATATTTCTTAAGACGCTATTGAAATACTAGTTTAATTTTTAAATCATTTTTTGATATCCTATGGATTTAACAATTTGGAAATTGCCCCTGACGAAAAGTCTGCGATAGAATTTTGGGTAAAGTGCAGAATCACCCACTGCTTGACGCGTTTTTAAGAATTGCACATACTGGGTATCCATGTACACATCGACTTATTTTCATTTAAAAGAAAAAATGGCACTGCGCACACCCTTGGTTTTTTTCTATGTACACATCGACCTATTGTCACTTAAAAAGTAAAAGAAAATTGACAAAAATTCAATTATTTTTACCCTTGTAAAGAGCGGTAAACAAATAAGTGGGCGATTCTACACTTTACTGAAAATGTTTTCAAAGAAAAGGCATCATTCATTACAGAAAATTATGTTTGAACAACCAACGAGGTGACATTATGCTTTAGCGATAACTCGGTAGCGAAATAGCGATGCAGGCATCCATTCAGTTATGTTTCATATACTAAATTATAATAATGATGTGAATAGTTATTTACTCTTATGCTTCCGTTCAGTCATGTTTAGCCTTTTATATATAAATTATAATAATAAAAAAGTACTATATGAAATTAACTTTTCATCTAAATTAAAACATCATAGTTATTTACTATTATACTTCCTTTCTTGCATTAGTGTTGCAGCAAGTATTTTTGGTAGCACTGGCATGAACAATAAATAGTTTGGCGATTTTTTACGGCCCTCAAAACCGAATAGTACCGATAGGAACAACCAATAAGGCCTATGGGCTTCAGAAAATATATTTACGCGCACTACAGCTATGCTTCATCTATTTCAGACTGAAAATCATATCTGAAATCATTCTTTACGGGGTTAACGAGAAAATGCATTATATTTCCATCACATAAAGTCCCTCTATGTATGCGTTCTCTGTCCCCTGAAAGGAAGCCATTTCAATATATTTGGAATATAAACTCATGCAGTCTGTTGTTATTCCCTCCAAAAGTCCTATAAGGTGAGCCGAGAGCGCCCCCTCTCGGGCTGGGGATCGATCGCTATTGGATCTCGTTAACGGACGGCTGCTTTCGGAGCGATTTCTACCGCAACGGAAATTTCCATTTGAAGAGATTTTCAGTGCCTTCTAAGAAGTTGTCGGACCCGGCTGGAGGACCCAATTGAGTTGTTTTCCATGCGGAAGATTGGGCGAGTTCGTTGAAGATGGGGCCTGATCTGTGGTTTAGAACTAGAAATATGGTCTTCTTATTGAATTTCGTCCCTCAGATTCTTGCTTTCTGAAGAACGATGGGTTTATGGATTTAATTTTACGGTTCTTCGAACAACCAGAGTGCTTAAATATATGACTACGACAAACTTCTTGAATTGCTGGGTTGAAGTAAAAACTAAAGAACGAGCAGAGAGTATTAACGAAAAGTTTACGTGTTAAAGAGCTTGGATTAATATGCTTTACCTACAGCAAAGCATGCGATTGGAGAAAAGAAGTCTATTCATACTTTGGATTTTTATGTTGGGCTGTGAACACGGAACTTCACTTACTTTTAAAGAGAATTAATTACCTTTGATAGTTCTGAAAAAAAAAAAGTTTGAAAAGTCTAAACAAGGAAGAGCTCTTTACCACCAGATATGCCTCTTCTATATAATTAACCTAAATATATGTTGTTAACATAGATTTGCTAGGTTTATCTTTACATTTTTCCCGTTTTAAAATCAAAATACAGTCAGCTTTATAGGTATGCGGCTGGGTAAAAATATCATGACCATTTAACCTGAATTGACTGAAAACAAAAACAAACATGATATTCCATGTTGAATCATCCTTTATTGATAAAAATAGGTATTAAAATTACATTCCCAGGTGGATCTGATTTAAATTTACAAAATGCTTAGCCAAGAGATACTGTTTTTTATGTAATGTCATTTTTTTATGCTGCTGACATGAAAAATGAGCAATACCCTCGGCGGGAGTCGAACTCTGGAACTATCAAATACGCGTCGAATATGCTTCCAATTACACCAGGAAGGCACACGGAAAGGAGGGAGGAAATACCTTATATACTCCCTATTTTAAAGGGAGACTGGGCATTAGGGAGCCTATTTGCCAAACCCTGGTGCTAAAGAATTATCGTCCACACCTTTTAGTTCGGGACAACTGTAGAGTCATTAGTCATTAGATTAGATTTTTTTATGCTGCAGACGTGAAAAATAAGCAATGCCCTCACCGGAACTCAAACCCTGGACCTCTCGAATACGCAGTGAATATGCTTCAGAGCACATCGCGAAGGTATGCGGAAAGGAGGGAAAAATACCTTATATTATGACAGAACCTATTGTGGAATAATATATTTGTATATACGTTTTGTAGTTTTCAATACTGGGGCATTTCCTTAACTAAGCATTTCGAATTATTAAAAGATGTTTTTCTTGCCTTTTAGTTAGTTACCTTCTCTCCTGATGGTAAGAAAGAAAATGGCCAATTTAAATTTTTATTGCATGTTTTTGACTGCATTCGGAATAATAGGTAGTTAGTCAATTTGTGCGTACCAGTTTTGATTACGTAATATTTTATTTAAATACGGTTTTTTCTCTATTGTACGCATAAATGTAGAACAAAAATATTACACATAATTTTTCTGACTATTTCTGTCTCTTCATTCTTCTCGAAAACTCTTAAAGCCCAGCCATGTATGATTCAGTAATTACAAATCTTGGCAATAATGTTTCAGCCCACATTTTGTAGACATGTAAAACAAACAAGTTGTGGTAGGCAGAAGGATGGGACCCTCGATTTCCGAAGTGATGAATGGTTTTTAGGTTTCATGGTTAATAAAGCCAAGGTGTAGCAGCATATGCAAATTCGTGAAAATTAGGAGTTATAAGTGAAATCGGTGGCACGTCAATTAAATTATCAGAAACCGAACTGATAGTTCCTGCGAGGAATGAAAATTAATTAAGAAACATAATTGTTTTTAATCATAATCGCAATTCAGTGTAGTTGGAGTTTAAGTCACTATTCAAGTGTTATATTTAGAGAGCATGGCATTCAATATAGTTTTACAGCCATCAGCTAACACAAATATTATTGCTGGCCTTATGGCATTGAATAAAGTATACCTTATTGGGCTAGAGAATATCCTTGCTGAAATGTGTATTATTGGCACCTGGTGCCACACATCAGAGTTAAGCTGTTTCGAGCAAATGGATGCATCTATGTGCAAAAGATATTATGAGAGGCTATTGAATATTTTATGTTATCAGTGTGTCTGTGGACTGGTGGAGTCTCTCACATACTGTGTCATATGCTTTGCTGGAGAAAGCAAAGCGACTGCAGTTAGAAAGTCTTTTATCGCAAACAAAACTTATTCACGTCTCAGTATAAGCTACTTAAAATTTATATGGAAACCATGATATTTGTTTTCTACCTTTTCTTTCTTCTTTTCCATGCAAGGTGATTAGCATTTTATATGGAAGCCATGACTATTGGGTGTTTATATAAAAGAGGGAGACTCTTTTATGCATGCCTTCGTGGTGTAACAGTTATCACACTCAGCGCGTATTCGAGAGGTCCAGGTTCGAGTGCCGGCGAGGGCATTGCTCATTTTTTATGTCCCCTTAACGACTCTACAGTCGCTCCCGAACAAAAAGATAGTGGTTGATGAATCTTCAATATCAGGATTTGACGATTGGGTCCCCTAAACCCAGTAGCCCTTTCTCCCTCCTTAATGCATGCTTTCGTGGTGTAACGGTTGGCACACTCGACGTGTATTCGAGTCCTGGCGAAGGCATTGCTCATTTTTGATGTCTCTACGTGACATTTGTCTGCTGTCTCTTCTTTCTTCTTTTTTCATATCGGATAATTAGTATTACTGGTTCAATGAACAATATAATGTGTTGCACATGCTCTACTGGCTACCAAATTGGTAATGTTTCAATCTTACTGGGTAATTCTGGGAGTCTTTGAAGACTGCATTAAACTAAAAAATCATGGTTGTCTTACAGATAGCGGTAAACATATTGGCTTATTATATCCTGCAAGTGGTTCATTGATTCAGTGACGAGTTGAGTAGTGTTTCGGGTATACGCAGAAATATGCAATATTAATTAAATATTTGATATCTAAAGCTTTTTGGTTTTTCCATAGTAGGAAATAAAAAAAATCAGCTGTACCTTTCCGTAAATGGAACTCCGAATTTTATGATGCCAGCCGCACGTGCTACCACTTACACCATTAAAGATATAGTAATGAAGGCAATAATATAGAATGAAGACTTCCTCAGAAAGGCGAAAATTTCATGTATTACTACCAGCTACATAATAAGTCACGCAGTTGAGAAAGCGGAAAATGCTTAGAGAGTGTAAATTACAATATTAAAAATATTAATTGCTAAATATCGATATGCTCATAAAGAATCGTAATGGGTTTAGTTTTATATTATTTCTAAAATATAATAATTCCTAACAGTACCTGTATTTAATAACTGAATCATGCATGCCCTTCAGTAAACTTGGGTAATTCACCTTAATTTTAACAGAAAATAACAAGCACATTTAAAGAGATAAAAATGAATTTTCTCATCTTCAGTAGCAAAGAACTAGATGCTAAAAAAAGTATGGAAGTTAGAGAACGTGTGATAAACCCTTGATCTACTGAACATAAGCGAAACAAATTTATGGGAAAACGAAGTGCTTCAAAACAAAGAGGTAGTAGGTAATAGATTTTGAATCCTTTGTAAATTTTGCCATTATTCAAATTCCATTCATCGTTTTGAGATTTTTCAAATTATGAAATGAAATTTCAATCATTTCTTGGTTTCAAAAGTTCCAAGAAAATCAAATTCACTAATTAAAATAAAGTGAAGGGAGTGATTTTTCTCAAAACGAAATTTACGTATATCATAAAAATCAAAAGTGATTACAGAAAGAAATTATGAATTTACTTATTTCTGGAATAAATTCTGCTTTTTGATGAAAGCTGCATCAACTTCTGTGCAAAAGAACAGTTAAAATGAAATTAAACAGTTAAAAAGCAATTAATGCAAGTAAACAATTAAAGAGAATTAAAGAACCCGAGCAATCTAATAACCAATAAAATAAGAAATAACCACCAAAGCTGTAGTAATGCAGTTTTTAACAGCAAAATGCTAAGACCGATTACAGCTAACGGCTGATTGCTTAGCTGCATGGTCAACGAATAGGAAAAAGAGTTATATGCTAATGACTAAAATCAATTAAATAAATATGTTCATCCCCCAAAGCAAATTTGGTTAAAAATATTGAATGCTCAAAAATCGTAAAATAGAAATATCAATTCGATTTCACTTATTTGATTATATCAAAGCACTCGAGGGCTATCTTCCTAAGAGAAGGAATACCTTCGTGAAGGTCTTTCTAAGGAAAACTGACTCGTATATACATTACACATGAGAAAAACCATGAAGACAAATAAATAAATAAAATCGAGTTAGGAAGAAGTTATTATAGCTAGCGTAATAAGATGATTTCGTAAGAGCAGAAATTTACATGCAAAATTATTTTTAAAAAATGAATAATTGATACTGGATTGCGTTCCATTTCCTCAAATGACTGAAAAAGTGATAAATGATTCATTTTCAAAAATATACCCTGGAGGAATCGATAGTATTCTAAATTAATATGTTGCTACAAAAATTATTTCAGCTATCGTGAAATCATATTTGAAGGAAAAGTGCATGAAAAATTCCAAAGTGAAAAATCTTTTAAATTCTCGACAGTTTATTAAATTTGGATAAAATGTTTATAAAATCTAGCATTTTTGTTTAATGTTTTCGAGAAGATAGAAAAATTGTTAAATCGAGAAAATTATTAAATTTGGATTTGACTGCATGAAGAGTTAAAAACAATATAACTATTTTATGAGACGCTTTAAATGAGATGCGATATAAAATTAAAAACTATGGCTTAAAGTACTTAAAAGAAGTGTTAAAACCCCGTTAAAATAGTTTTAAGTAAGGTTTCGATTAAGGTAAAGCATACGAAACTGCTAGAGAATCTTCAAACTAGGAATATGATACGAAAATATTCTGTCTTTTATCTTTAATTAAATTTTCCATCTAAATTGCTCATAATCTAATTTCCTATCTCCAACAAAAATGTTCGCAACTAAATGCTACGACACGATCTATCTACTATTATTCCTAGTTCAATTTAATCAAGATTAAAGCAGCATGTGCAATATTCCTTTCGTAAACCCATATAACAATTATAAATCGAGACTAACTGAATTCTCTTTAATTCTTTAATGCAAACCATAATTTTAAGATAACTTAAGCTTATAGTTTTTGCTTAAAATTTAATTGTCATTTTGTCTACAAAGAATATTGTTTTTAAATAAAAGGTGTAAAATCTAAGAGAATCTCGAAATGGATTAAAAAATATTATCTTCGCTAACTAGCAAAGCATTTTACAAATTTCGAAGTATATTAAGCATTCATTTCTCGAAGTGGAAGCATCAGCCACATGTTTCCAAGAATATTTGTATACTAATAAACAGTTTAAGGTACAATAACACGCCGAACAAATATCAATTCAAGTCAAACAACGAATCAATTCAAGTCAAACAACGAAAATCACCGAACAAATGTCAAACAACGAAAATCACCGAACAAATGTCAAACAACGAAAATCACCGAACAAATATCAATTCAGAAGTCAAAAAACAAAAATGATTTTTGTTGTTTGACTTCTGAATTGATAATGAATAGTTTGTTCAAGTCTTCTCTCATTTCTGTACATCTATCGTTTTTTACAGATTTTTTGTACTGACTGGTTACCGGTTCATTGTCTTATTACATGAAGTTTCAGTATGAATAGCTTGAGATATTTTTATACAAGTCCATGCTAATATTCTGTTTACAGAAGTTCAATTTCCTCGACGTTTCCACGTGTATGCATTTTGTATGTTTTGTTTTATAGAAAGCGTTAACGTAATTGTTCTTCTTCTTTATTATGGTTCGTAACTAAGAATAAAACATTTACTTTTACCCATAAAAAGTTCAGAGATTTTCAACGAGATATTCAAAATTAATATCTTATTTCCTTCGAGAAAACCTAGCATTTAACTTATAGATACATTTTATGTTCCTTCAAATGATGTTTACCAGATAAAAAGAGCAGTCAAACGAAAATATGTGTTTCTTAAAAAGAGATGCTTCAAATGCTTAAACCTTAAAAACAAACAAAATACTTTTAGAAGAAAGTCTATTGGGATACCGATTTAAGGAAAGTAAATAACTGTTCATAGAATGAATTATAAAAATATTTAAATAAGATCTCCGCTTTGAAAAGAAGTAAACCGAAATAAATTCAAAATAAATTTATTTTTCGTATCCTGAGTTGATTAATTTCATGTAATTAACGATAATAAATAGAAATGAGACAGCATGTACTAACTAGCATTTTACCCATTAAATACCGAAATCTTTTAATAGCAATAGAAAACAAAGCTTGACCGATGGAGACTCAGTCTACTAGCTAATCCACACACTGCATAACCAGTTCCCATAGTCCAGATACGCGCGAAAGCAATAAATCATATTCGCCCGTTAACTTCTCTGAAAAGTTCTGAGTTAAACCATTAGCCATTCGCATTTCTCCAACAAAGCCACGCAGACACGTTACTATATAATGAGTAATATCTAATTTAAGGCGGTGGAGTGTGTATTTCTAAATATATTGCTTTTCGTCTGAATATTGAGATACATTTTAGGCAATAAGTTTCCTCCGTTTGTGGAGTGTGAAGATATTTTAAAGCCTATCCAAGCATTAAAGGATGGTATGGTAAGAATGCATATTTGTCTCTCCGAAGAATATTAAAGGCAAAGTTTATGACAACGTGCATGCTTCAGCATGCGCTATTTTAAGAAAGCCAGTTAAAGAATCAAACAAGCAAATTAATTAAACCAGTAAACTCAGTTCCTAACTTTTGTATTCTTGAAATAACATTAGGGAAAATTACTCACGTCTTGTTTGTAGCAGAGAACAATCCTCAAAATTACTTTCAAACTCCGTCATTTAATAGCCTAAAACATCATACCATCTGGCAATTTATAAAGGAATTAAAATGTCCGTTATTGCAATATAGTTTGGTAGATATTTAGCCCTTCGTAATATACAAAATAATTAAAAGAAATTTAGCTTGATATACTAAAATACTTTATTAGCTTGATATCAAAATTTCAAAGATAAAAGCCGTTTTACTGGCATCTACACGGTGAAATAAACTGCATCTTCTAGGTACAACTGCGGGCAGGGGGAAGGTACAGTTCTATATCTTCAGTTCTACTGGTCCGATTGACGAAATTCAAATTGCATTTTTCATGTCTCAAAAAAGTGACATAGGCTATATATATTAGATTTATATATATAGCATTGCTCTAATATAGATATTTTGACACAAAATCGGACTTTTTCTGAAATAACATGTTTTTCCAGATTTCAATTCTACGACTCAAATTATGCCAAATTGCCAAGTTTTGTAAAAAATCACACGAGTAGCTTTCAAAAATTAACTCTCAAAATTTTAGCTCCTGCCATGTTAATTGAATTTGATATTTATTTAATAATAGCTCTGTTTTTATTAAACTATTTCAAAATTTAGGTTCATTCCAAATAAAATTCGCCTATTTTTACTTCCTTGTAGAAAGTGAAGGAGGTATTGTAAACATGAAAATTTCCGGGGACCATATTTCAACGAAAATATCCATTTTAACCGCTATCGAATGCAGTTTAACTATGTTTTTGTGTGACATATGTACGCAAGGACAGAATAAAGGACTTTTTCTCCCCAAACGAATTATAAAACTAATTTAAAATGGATTGAGAAAAGATTTTTTACTTTGCGCCTGTACGTAGATACGTATGTATGTATGCATCTCTCATAACTCAAAAACGAGTAGCATCAGAAAGTTCAAATTTTGTACATAAGACTGCTATACCTTGTAGTTGTTCATCTGTTTTTTATCTTCCGGTTAAGGCTTTTATGCCTTTAGTTAACTTCCACGCAATAGTTGTAGAATTATCAACAATTTAAAAGCTGTTTAAGTGCGGCTAAGCCTGATGTTTTAGCATAGCAGCCATATTTGTTTACATTTGAAACTTAAGCAGAATAATGGATTTGTTGGCAATCTGGAGAAACTAAGCTTCGATTCGATAAAGAAAACGTCGTCTTTTATTTTTGCGAATTAAATCATGCTTAATCCACTCTGGCATAGCGTCCACAATAAATTCAGTTTCTACGCCTTCAGTGCCTTTTTGCCGCGTGAGACCAAAAGTAAACTTTCAGTTTTGTACACCCCAAAATTTCCCTTCTTGCCCACTGGTAGAATTGTTTGTTTTTGAGTAGAAAATCTGGTTTTAATTGCAAAAATTATTCTTTAGATTATTTTAACTGTATTTCTGTTTTATATTTTTAAATTTTTAATAAAGATATTTTGAGGTTTCATGTATTTTTGCCTTGTCGTGAAGTGAGAACGGAATTAATTGAATGATAAATATATCTCTAATGAAATTCGAGGAAATAAGTTTAAACGAAATGCAGGAAAAATGCATATAATTTAATATTTTATACAAAGAAGTCATGTAGTGTACACATCAGATTTTGTGTTATTTATTTTTACAATTTGTATTTTAAAATAATTTTTATAAATGTTTCGAAAAACATTTTGAATTATAACCTGTAAAATTGTTACGATCATCTTAATGTAGATGTATTTCTTAGCATACCTTCAAAAAATTAGAGTTTTTTATTCAGAATTTCCTAAGATATACGTTAATTTACATTTTGGCGTGTTTTAAAGTTTGACATATTCGTTATAAGCGATAATAACGCTAGACATAGTTTACGAACTTTGTTAAAATTATTTAAAAGTATGAACGATGACCATTTTTCTGCTCGTGTACAATGAAGAAAAAACGAAAAGTACATAGGTTGCCATAAATTAAGAAGTTTACCAAGTAAATGTTCCTTGGTGCAATCTGAAAAAAATGCGCCAAGAAAAATTGCTTAATTTTTTCATAAATTTCTCACCCAAAATTACAAAATTTAATATCTGGGCATAATTTGAGTCGTAGAATCGAAATATGGAAAACAAATTAGTTTCAGAAAAAGTCCGATTTTGCGTCAAAACACCTATGTTCGAATAATGCTATATGTAAATCTAATATATAACCTAAGTTGCGCTTTCGAGACATGAAAAACGCAATTTGAATTTCGTCAATTGGCCTAGTACAACGGAAGGTATAGGATTGTCCCATTTATTTTTTCGTACAGTGTACACACTTCTTGAAGCATTAAACTATTTGATATATTTAATATATTTGAAAGTGTTTTATGATTTGAGATAATTTTACTTCTCATTAAATACGGTCTAGTATAAAAAGAATGTGGACTTAAATTACTTCCTAAGCTAACACATAAATACTAGTTCGAGCGACAACAACAACAACAAAGAAAAGGAAACTGTAGGAGCCCAAACTGAACTATTCGGTGCTCACTGTGTTAATTAAATTCAAATAATGCAAAACATTTACTGATTTAAAACACGGTATACAATACATGGTTACATTCAATTATTAACGGGATTTCAAAATATTTTTTTAAAAATTGTTACTGACCACAGTTACTGACAGAAGAAAATTTAAATGTTCTGTGAGTATTATTGTCGTCATGTTACTGAGATCCAAGATTAATCGAATGTCGAATTCGATCCATAGCGTTTATAGTACTTCTTTACAATTTATCATTACAACACCGCTGATATACACACTAAGTTCTAACATTGTCGGCAGAGAGGTATGTATGAATTCACAACTCTTAAAATACTCCTAAAGAAAAAAGTCACATGTCATTAAATAAGAAAGCTTGGGAGGCCATGATGGAAAAGATTTATACTGAATTCGACTACCATTGACCAACTGGGCATATTAAAAATATTTGAAGTTTGTGAGGAAATATGGTTGTTTTCTCCTTTTTGTTTTCGCTTAGCCAGTTGTTACTGTATATTACAAAACTTTTGAAAACGCAGTGTTTTAAAATCTAGTTATTCACTTACAATAGCTCCGTATATATACAGTAGAAAAAGAAAACATTTTTATGCCTATAAAAACTTACTTATTGCAGTCTTTGATGGTTTTATACTTGAGTTGTTTGGCGGTTCAGAGATATTTGCGCGAAACAAGTTACATGTAAAAGCAGTGCCACCTTCTTCATACCCTAGTAATTGCTCTGGAATTCATTTTCAAGTTAAACTATGAAATTCTTCCTTTTAACCAACTTCGGATCTGATTTATTATTCGGTAACGACCATAAATTAAATAATATATTTTTTATAAATAACTACCGTATAATTCAAAATATTCTCTTACTGTCTGTAATTTTGTCGGCCTACCAATGGCCAAGCGGCGAAGTCGCTGAACACTGGTATTTCGATCCGTGGCTCGAATTCCGGCGGTATGCTGGCTCCATGGGTGTTTTTTTCTTGGTTTTTCCCCCATGTGTAACTTTTATACGAGTCCGTTTCTGCCAGTTCTTCTTAGAAAGTCTTTCACGAAGGCATTCCTTCCTTTAGTCAGATAGGCCTTTTGTGCTTCACCATAATTAAATAAACCAAAGCAAAAGAATGTAAACATGCTTCGAACATTCAGTAACCTTGCTAGAAGGTTCACACTTGTTTCTTTCTAGAAGGATTACATACTGTTTCATCACTTCTTAATTTTAATAGCCGTTTTCTTAAGAAATGGCTCTATGTAAATCAAGAGATTAATTTATGCAGTTCAAAATTTGAAGCAAATTACTGTTGTCTGCTAGCAAACACCAATCGTGTTCCATGTATCATTGCTTAATTCTAAATCACAGATATTTAATACTTTGCCTTTAGTCAACACCATTGCTGAAATCAAGATCCTCCTTTGACAAGTTAAGTGTTAACTACTTTACATATTAGATATTAATTATAACATTCAGTCTAAAGTTATTTCCATCTAGGGCTTAGAGAATTAGAGAAGAAATGAAATTACTGCAACATTACTGCTCATGTTGGTCGGGATCCTATGATTTTGAGGAGAATTAACGACGTACAGGATCTCACTAGCCCCGAGCTTGAGAGAACAGACATGCCGTCCTCTCGGTCTTATAGGATCCTATAGCCACGTCACATGCTCGGAGTTAAAAACCTGGCGTGTGCAGAACGACAAGTATCCACACGGACAGTGCACAACGTCAGCGTCACCACTGATTGTAAGTACGGCAAGTATTTTACCGCTGGAGGAGACAAGCACGCCTACAGTGGTGCGACGAATTACAATACTGGATAGTGTCCCTACAGTGGTGCGAGTCTCGGTTCTGTGTACAGAATCATAATTGGTACCGTTGGGGACAAATGTTGCCAACTTGCAATCATCATAGAGGCCCAACACATGGACATGTGTGGAGTGCCATTTTCAACAGTATGGGGGGGCATTGAGTACACCCCTATCGCCTCTTGTTTGCATACCTGGTAATGTGGACAACCACCGTTACATTTCCGATATGTTAAGGTCTGTGGCTGTGCCTGGTCTTCAATGCCTGCGTGATGCCGTCTTTTAACAACAGAATGTATAACCGCATGATTACCCATGTATTTGCCTTCTTTGAACAGAGGGTGTTCGACTACAGTTCTGGATATCAAATTCTATAGCTTTCTCAATCATTAAGAACATCTGGTTATGCGTTGCTGGGTTACAGTCGAAAACATCGCGGCAAAAACATCGCGGACGAAAACGTCGCGGAGAAAACAACGCAAGGCAAAAACGTCGTGCTACAAAACATCGTGGGAGAAAACATCGCAAAGAGAAAACATCGCAGTCCTAAAACATCGTGGTACAAAACATCGTCGTCGAAAATAAAGCGGTTCAAAAACTTCGCAGTTTAAAAACATCGTCGTCGAAAATGTCGTGGTAAAAAATAAAGTATCTACAAATCGTCGCATGACGATAACATCACAGATATGCTTTTTTCAGACATGCTTTTCGCAGACATTCTTTAATAACTGTAAATTTATATTCCCATAATGTTTGTGAGCGCAAGATGGAAAGAAGGATAATTTTTACTTTCATATTTTTTTATTAACTAATAAATTTTTGCTGAGAAAATAAGAAGGAAACTTAAGCATAGAAAATTAATGCAACTTATAGCACTTAATGGAATTTTAAACCGACATAGTTAACTAACAAAGGCCATTAATAAATAATTTTTGTAATGCTTTTACTGGTAATTTTTCATGAAAAGTATAAGCTATAAGTTGCATTTAATTATCTATGCTTAAGTTTCCTTCTTACTTTTTCAGCAAAAATTTATTAGTTATTTGAAAAATTGTGAAAGTAAAAATTATCCTTCTTTACATCTTGCGCTCACAAATCATTATGGGAATATCCATTTCCAATTATTAAAACCTGAAAAACAATGTCTGCGATGTTATCGTCATACGATGATTTGTAGATACTTCATTTTTTACCACGATATTTTCGACGACGATATTTTTAAACTGCGAAGTTTTTGAACCGCTTTATTTTCGACGACGATGTTTTGTACCACGATGTTTTAGAACTGCGATATTTTCTCTTTGCGATGTTTTCTCCCACGATGTTTTGTAGCACGACGTTTTCTCCTTGCGTTGTTTTCTCCGCGACGTTTTCGTCTGCGATGTTTTTGCCGCGATGTTATCGGCGGACACCCGTTGCTGAGATCCTGGCGCGCATTCATTTGCCAGCCACTACGATTGATAAACTCTAGCATAGAAGCCGCATGGAATGCAGTACCTGTCATCATCCAAGCTCAGTTCGATTCGACAGCTAGCCGGATTATAGCTGTTCTTCCTTCCAGATGTGGCAGCTCTGTATACTGACGCTGTTTCACCTGCAAATTTAATCATGTCTTCCTTCTATTATACTATATATGTACAATAAATAAGTTGCCACATTCTTAAATTGTCTATTTGCTTTCCTTTCTGGTGCAGCAAGTTTAACGGCGAGCAGTAAACTTATAGTTTTAAAAGGCTGTAAAAAGGCGAATCTATCTCCCCCCTCCGAAACAAATTACTGAGCTAAACGAAAGTAAGAATTAAAACGCATAATTATTATTATATATTTTAACTAATGTTAAATTTATACAATCGCAAATCCCGTAATTGTTTAACGTCAGGCCCACGATTTACATTTACAAAATTTTCTTTGCTCTGTAATGCCATTTTAGGTGTTTGCCAACATTCAATGATTCACACTTTAAACAGGAACACCTTGTTATTTTGAATCAGAACTCGTTACAGGACACGCAAACTACCCTTTTGACATCCTTGTTATTTTCTGAAAACTTATTTCGATGAAAGGGTTTAAATTTTCAAAACAGCTAACAGTTTACTATAATTTTGGCTAATATAGTAAACTCTGTTAACCTTCCAAGTCATTTGTTAAGTTGCTTGTAGTAACACGTTTAATGCGTAAGGGAAATTAAAGCACATTTGCTAAACAAAAGACCTGCGTATGTGTTTCGATTACATAAGTTTTTGTTTTAGCAATGTTTGGTTTTGAATATTGGGAATGCTTGCCCAGCATTATGTTCTTATTCTAATGTGTTTTATCATTCATAAAATTCTAAAACGCACAAGCAGTATTTCGAAACTTAAAACATACCGTATCGTAGGACTTTGAATAATAAGATTATCATGAGACTAACAGCTTTAGTTGGTAGAACTTTATCTCAAGAGACAAGATGAATAAATAAGAAAGTAAATTTTGAATATCCTTTTTACAGTAATAAAGCTATTGTTGGATCATATTAAATTAAATCTTTTCTTTGTGCCTGCAGATGGTAAACAGTGATAAATTCATATGATAATCCTAATTTATTCAATACCTGTACCTGAGAGTATATGTGAATCCTTTTGATGACTGATTTAACTTCTTTTTACTTCTCCACATTTAATAAAAATAGTTATCGTTTAGTTTTCGACTCTTGAATTGGAGTGTAAAATGTTTGTTTGCTATTTTGGAAAGGCGTTTTTCGTTAAACATAAAATGTTTATGTTTTATAAACAAACATATCGTAATTTCCAAAGACATCTGCAAACTTTAATTTCTTAAAATTCTAATAGTGAGCACAAGGGAAAGTAACTTTTTAAATATGCACACAAACTACATAATAGCTGTGGAGGATGAGATTAAGTTTAAGAGTTTGGAATAAAAAGTTTACAATCTGTTTGACAGCGCATGTATTTCTTCCAGATTTTTGAACAAAATCTGGTTTTAAAAGTTTTTAATTCTTTTTTAATTTGGCATTATGTAAAGAAGAAATTTTTATGAGCATAGAATGTGCTAAATTTGCATTTTTAACACAAAATTTAATTTGCACAAATTAGTATATTTCTAACAAAGTTACAATATCTTGAAGGAATTATTATTAAAATATATAGTTCCTTAAGCCTTAAATTATAACTATATCTAATTAAATAAATTATTACACTGCATGACATATACTTAAATTTTCCCAGATTAATATATATATATATATATATATATGTAGTATATATTACAGTATTTTGTATGTAACATGGTAACTCATACAGTAATGCATTTGAATATAGCTTTCTGCCCTATAATCTCTGCGATATTACGTATATAAGACTATCTACGTCATTAAAATAAATAACTGCAATTAATTACATCTCATATTTGATCAAATCTTAAAGTACATTCATAAAACAGTTCTAAAATTTAAAGCATATTGGTTTAATGTTTTAAGTGGAACGAACTGTATTTTCGTATAAATTTACACTTTGTTCATGGATTTTCACAACAATTCATATTCAAAATTTATTAAAGTTTCGTTCTTCTGATCAAAATATTATTAATTAAAATTTTCTTTAGTCAAATACAAGTTTTGCTTCAAAACCTTTATATGTATATAAAATGAAACAAAACTTGTAGTAAAGTAAAAAGTTGTTGAAATCAAGTCAAGACTATAATTTCTCTAAATTTCTTTAGTGTAGTGAATTCCCTTATATATAAACTGTATGTAAAGAAATCAGCTCTGTTGTTTGTAAGGAATACTCAACAGTGTCTTTTGGAAATCTTTTGTCTTTCCTGTGGAGGAATCCTTATGTTTCGCTCAATTCGAATTTACTTCTAAATATTTGAAGGTAAGCTATTCATGAAGGAAAAAAAAAAGAGTTACGTTACAAATGTTTTAAATACAACCTAAAAAGCAAAAGTAAAATTCATTAAGGAAGATTTAGGCATCTCAAGATATATTCATGGAATTAATGAAAGGAAACGTAATAGCATTGCAGAACAGATTTCAATTTGAGATATCTTAAATCATATACAGAAAGAATTTACTTCAGAATATTAAAATTCAGAATCTGTTTAAATCAAAATATTTTACTTGCTGAAAATATTATAAATTGTATGCAAACTGTTATTTATGTAATTCGCGTACTAAAGTAATGCAAACAGAATGAACTCAATTGCTAAGAAGTATGTCACATCACTGTCACATGAGAGGTTTTTTCTTTAATTTAGAGAAGTTTAATGTTTTACAGTAATTAAATCTGTTACTCAATAACCGGAATCATTTACACTTTGTTATATATAAAATTGGAAGCTATTTGCAAGATAAATTGAAAATTGGTTTGGATTATTTCATTGTGGCAAAAATGTATATGAATTATCTACCTAAGGGGAGTGGTGCCTTTGTGGAGAACATTCCACGGCAAAAAAGTCTTGTATTCACTTTACAAATGCGGAAGACTAGAGAAAATTTCTGATGATCAGTCCATTCTCCGAGATTACAAAAGTAGTGTAAAAAGTGTATCTTTGTAAGAAGTATCTATGCAAGATGTCTTACGACTTTAGGCATTCCTTTCCTGTGGTTATAAAAGAAAACACCTGAATTTAGTAGTCGAAGATACTGAATTTTAATAATCCATGCAAGATCATTGTGTCTATTTTCATAGATTAATAATTCACTATTGTTTCATCTTCTTCCTATTGGTTTAAAGAATCTAAAAATTATTGGAGCAGGACAAACCACTCTAACTTATCGCAAAGTTTAAATTCTGTTGCTATTAAAAGTAATTTAATTTACCGTAATTTAATTCATCCCAAAATTACGAACTACTGATACTAAATTGACTGACACTACCTAATTAATGCAAGAATTAATGAGGTATTTTAAAAGGTTTTTATGCGTAAAAAAGAAGATAACTTAATAAGAAGTTATTAATGCGAAATTTCATTTAATTACTCGAAATTCGTTATCTTAGTTTCTGAACTGTCATATAGCGAGACAAATTGTTTTAACTAAATTAATTTTTTGTTGCGCTCTAAGCATTCATTTTTAATGTGCGTTTAGTTAGATGAATATAAAATCGGTTTTATCAGAACGGGAATCTATAATTACATTCTAAAATAGTATTATGAAGCGGTAGAGATAAGGAAAGTAATGAGGAACTGTAAGAAAGCGTTAAAACATTTATAAATTACTATTAGGAATGTAAAATAATTAACTAATAATACATATTTAATTGTTTAAGGTAACTATTAGAAAGTATCAAGAACAGGTGATTGAATAAGAGTTTCATTTATCATGAACTAAAAATGTAATTAAAATTATTAACTGCGTATTCAAAATAATAAAACGCATAAAATAGTTTTTAGTTATAAACTTCTAATCAAATGCACCATAATATTGAAAAACATTTTTAGCTGTTATCGTATTTTTAATTATATGTGACTAAAGATAACATCGTGAGGCTTCCAACTATAGTTACTGCAGTTGCAAATACAGTAATTGTAACTGTAATTAGATATAATTAGCATGTTAGGTAACAATCTATATTTGCAATAAGTGTTTTGGTTACACAAGAAACACTTCGGAAAAAATTAAATACATATAAATTCTTTAAGCAGAAATAGAGTTAATTGTTCATTTAATTTAATCAAAGCATCAAAGTAAAGCGATATGACGTCAGGGAGGACTTTCTAAGAGGTAATAGATTTGCATTTATATTATTACATTTTAAAATCACTGAGCTACCCGAAATCCAGATAGTTCACTGGGATTCTAAACTGAATATAATTAGTCACTGCTGAGCCAAAATGTAATTGCATTTGCATATTTATTGTAACTCTAATTTTTATAATTTCAGTTACACTATCAGTATTGTAATTGAAATTATACATACATTAACTGTAGTTTTAACTTTAGAAAAACTACAGTGAGTTACCCACACTATTCAGGCAACTAAGAATAACTTTAATCTCAAAGATAATTACTGATTTCATGTTTTATCGACTGACAACATTCTGAGAATTTGCTATGCGCGATGTCGCTTTGTCAAATTAGAACGTTCTGAGAAACTTCTAGGTATAAATGAATTAACGTAGTAGTTTAATTAGAGTCTTAATGCTTCGCGCAGAGGCCGCACTTGCCGAGAATTGCTTTTGTAAATTTCGTTTATTTTGTAGTCAATTTTCGAGGCATGACCGGGTCTACAAAATAAAATTTCGAAGACTATATTTTATATCATAAGTAAAAACAATGCGCCCCCTCTAAGTGTGCTAACAATTTTAATTATAATTACATTGTAACTGCAGTTAAATGCATATACACTATAGTTATAACTGCGGTTTTAATTACACTTGTAGTTTTGTTTACAACATAACTGAAATATTTAACCTTGCACTTACAACTGCATTGTAATTATATGATTTATAATTACATTGTAACTGAAGAATTTCTGAATACAATTACATTGTATTTGCAGTCATATTGTAATTCAAATATTAATAGTTGGGAATTAATCCATTGCATCCATTACATTAATCCGTTACAGTATAATGGATTCATGCCCGACTTCGCAACCAGCAAGAAAATATAACCATTCCAATATGCATCATTTCTGCACTTTCACGTTTTCTTGAAATTCTATTACCATCCTAATCTAATTCGTGTAAGGTAACCTAATGATTTTATTTTTATTCGCATATAATCATGAATAAGATGATGCTTAAAAAGCACTTCCATAATTTTCGTGCATTTGAAGGTATATTCATTTATAACGTTCACATTCAAGAAATAACTTGCAAAGTTTTTTGGAAGTATTATGAATATCACCAACATCTGATAAAGAAGCCACGCTCCATTTCCTTTTACAGTTTTCAGATATGCCGTATTTTATTCGCGAATTTTTGTTCCTTTTCCTACTTATGTTACCCCTTGAAAATTCGGAGGGTAAATTACGCGGGATCTACTACTTCTGAAAAGACGGCTTAAATGATAAATAACTAAAAATCACACACTAATACACTATACACTAATTTTATTAAGTTATGTAGTATTTCGGAGGGCTTCTCAATTTCAATAACACGTTTTTTACATCAATGAAATATTTCTTCTATTTCTGCATACGTTTTATATTGTTGCCTTAAACCAGATGTTTTTGAAACATATGCTGAAAAACCTAGGCACAAATTATGTGAGAAGGAGAAATATGCTAGCAAACAGGATATTGTCTTTTGATGCTTAAATAATTTTTCTCTGGTGTTTTTTTAAAAGAGCGAATGTAGTTGAGCAAAGAACACAAGTTAAATTTTGTTTCCGTAATTGGATTCTTCTTACAAAAGTATTTAAAATATTGCTAAATGCCTTTGAAGACGACAGTTCAACAAAAGCGATACTTTTTTTAATAGTGTAAGCTATTTAAGGAATTCAAAGGATGCGTCGGAGATGAAACACACTCTGTTAAACAACTCACTTAAAACTAATAAGCAACATGGCCAGCAAACCAGAAATTTACCATTCAAGCTACCGTCAATTAACAATAAGTGATATGTTTGAACATGCCGAATATTTTTTTTTTATTTTCATGGTACATAGTGTTATGAATTCTAACAATATACTAACAATATAATTAACTAAGAATATTGTTGGAGTGTTTTATTGCGTTTCCTTGAGGCAGTTCATAGAAAACGATCTGAATCCGGCATGGAATTTGTACCATGTTAATTTATGTTCTCGTAATGTTCTTGTTCGTGAATGTTGAGCCAAACACTGAGACCGATTATTTCCAAAAATGATAGATGGTTGGTAAGATGGTAAAATGGTTTGTAAAAGAGTTTGTTAATTTATTTTATTGTATACTTTTGGTCCATAGCCAAGCGAAACAGTAATGATGAGAGGAAATCATAGCCTTTGAAATTAGAAAAATTATTCTTCTTAAGCTGTCTTACATTACAGTCAAATTATTTAAATTTTTGTTAGATTTAAAAATAAAATGTCTTGATATTTTACGATTATGGCCTGCTGATAGGAGTAGGACTATGTTATGCTATGCATTTTTGTGGTGTTGCTAGCCGTGATCGTATAAAAGTAATTATACTAAGAGTATCAAATGCGAATTAATTCCGCGTAACGGTTAAACTAAAATTTTAGTGGTTAGTACATTGCGTGATCTTTAATACTAAGAATAAAATGACTTACCCAATAAGGCATACATGAGTCATTCGCTCTCTTTCAAATATACATTTATTAAATCACAAAAACACACATCTCTTGATTAGCCTAGATAAATCACAAAAACACACTTTTCTTGATTAGCCTATATAAATCACAAAAACACACTTTTCTTGATTAGCCTATATTCGATATGTTATAAGAAAAAAACACATTCATAAATGCCCTTCGGCATGTCCTACTCGTTAGCCCTACGGGACTGTCACAGCGTTCATTTTTTACGGTATATTGCAATTCCTAATCCTGATGCATCAAAGGCACATTACTTATCAGCATCTTGCAAGAAGCTTAATTAATATGCAGTGCAATTACTCGTGATAGAAGAGATCAAATTTCTGGCAGATAGGCTTGAAATTGGCGCACATGGTCATCACTTCGAAACATCCAATTGTCAGGATTATACACGTTGAGTCACAGCACAGGAACAATTTTTACCTCGCAGCCTAATCAGTAAAGTTTACCTGAATTCTTATATTCTTCGTACAAGAACATATTTTCTCCTCCATCCTTGAAAAATGGACATCAGATCGAGTACCGTGAACGATGGCGAGAGCTGTGTGTGTGTGTGTGTGTGTGGCCCGAAGGCCCACACACTCGTTAACACGACGACAGGCAGAAAGAGAAAGACAAAACCAGTCCTTCCCGTTTTTATCCACTGCGATGCACGTGGCAGGGCGCGATAACGATTTAAGAATCGATACAGCCACCGTATTCACTGTGAGAATTCTGTGTTCTCACATTCCCTCCGGCCGAAGAAAAAAAAAATTTGTCCGAACACTGGACAAATGCAATCCCTCTCTGCTGGATACACTTGAACTTTCGTCAGCATCACATACACATTTCACACCAATCTTTATATCGCTTGCAAAGGCACTGCACTTTATCATTTCGTTGGCACTATATAAACATTTCACATTACACGCACATAGTTGAGTTTTCGTATGCACTATACACACATAATTCAAATTAATTTTTCACATTGCTTGGGAAAAAAAAACACAGCACTTTAAACACTTTGTGATACACATTTTTTACATTCTTAAATTAGTATTATTCTTTTACGTACTCATGCATGTCTACTCTTACCTAAAATATCACCACAGATGTGATTCCATAAAAGAAATTTTGACATATATAATTTATAACTCACATGAGATAAAATCACTTTATCAACTACTAATGATATTGCATTATGAATTTGATGTTCCTCCTCTTAACCATTGTTTACATTATCTCATTCTTTACATTTTAGAATCACATGCACTATTTTATTACTTAGCTACTTTTATCATTTGATCATATTCATTTCATATACCAAAGCTACATTTGTATTAGATTCACTACTAAATTACATACCTTCAATTTGATTCAGCAGTAAGACAAGGAGATTTGCACCACAGTCTTTCTTTCTTTTTTAATCTGCTACCTAATAATCAATGAGACCCTGCATAATACAATTCAATTCTTCTGGTATATGGACCAGCCAACTCTACCAAAAATCGTGCAATTAGCTTTATTACACTAAATTGACCCATACCACACATGATCATCATTCATTATCTAGCTTGTACACCTGCTACATTCTTATCATAATTTTTTTCTTTTTTTTTGATTTGCTGATCTACAATTTACAATTGTGTTACACTCCTAATCTTCATTTTGTGTTGAATCTATTCTTGAAGGCTTTTGTAAAAACAATTTACTTACGTGAACTTTAGTGGTTTTATTCTCTAATTGTATTATATAATTATCATTTCGTAGCTTTTTAATGATCTCATATGGCCCCTTGTATTTTGATGTAGCACTCTTCGATCAGTAAATTCCTGCATAAAAACTTTATCCCCTGATTTCAATTCTGGATTTTTCTTCCTTTCAAATATTTTTTTGCACAATTAAAGTATTCATCCTCATTTAATTTTACTTGTTGCTTATCTCTACTCAATTGTTCCTTTATTCTTTTGGAATATTCCTGAAAATCTTCTGCTAATTTAAGAGGATCATTGCTATCTATGGGAGTATTTAATGTTCTACCCAAAAATAATTCTGCTGGTGAAAATTGAGTTACAGAATGTTTAGCATTATTATAATACAGTTTAAACATCAGTACTTTTTGTGGCCATTCAAATATTTTGTTTGATATTGCTGCAATTGATTCTTTCATTACCCTGTGAACTCTTTCAATCAATCCATTGGACTGTGGATAATAAATTGAACTTTTTCTGTGTTCTATTTTAAGCGATTTTAAAAATTGATTAAATTCTGTGGAACAAAAATAGGAACCGCTGTCTGATAACAAAATTTTTGGAATGCCAAATCTGGCAAAATAATCATTTAAAGATTTTATGATGAATTGAGAAGTGCAGTTGTTTAACGGAACTGTTTCCAAATATCTGGAATAATGATCAATGATAGTGAGTACATAAAACTTATTATCTATGGATCTTGGCAGTTTACTAACTATGTCTATAGCTATCATCTCTCCAGGAGCAAGATCTTTCTTAGGAATTAGACGTGGCAGAGTGTTGTGAGGTTTAGACTTATTTTGTAAGCAATCTGAACAATTTTCTACAAAACTTTTCGTATCGCTGTACATACCTTTCCAATAATAGTTTGCCTTTACAAACTCATATGCCTTTTGAATACCAAAGTGAGGCGCATGAACTGTCTGTAATACATCTTTAATTAATGCCTTAGGAATTAGAATTTTATTCTGGATACTTCTGTCTTTCTTTCTAATATTTACAGGTTTTAATTTTTTCATTACTACATCCGTATGAATATCAATAAAATATTGTTCTACACTTTCTTTGTGGTTATCCTGTAATTTTATTATAATTGATTTTATGTCTGGATCACTTTGCTGTTTACTAATTATGTTTTGAATAGACAAATTATCATTGGTCTTAAATATATTTACATTGTTTACCACTACATTCTCTGAAACTCTTGACAAGTAGTCTGCTGGGTTTTTTAACCAGGAATATGCTCCATCGTGTATTGAAATTCCTGTAAATATAACAACCAGCGTGCTACAATATCTGGCTGTTTGTCAAGACTAATATGGAAAGTCAGAAGTTTAGCATCCGTTAATATTATAACTTTTTTCCCATACAGATGTTCGTGAAATTGTTTTACTGATCTGAAGATTGCATAAAGTTCTCTCCTAATTGAAGGATATCTAGCCTCAGCAGGTGTTAAAATTTTTGAGTAAAATTGTACTGGGAAAAACTTATCATCATTTTTTTGCATTAATATGCCACAAATGGCTGATCTAGAAGCATCGGTTACTAAATATAAAGGTTTATCATTTTCTATGTTTTTTATTGTGGGTTGTTCTAAAATTAATTCTTGTATTTTATCTAATGCATTTTGGCATCTCTCGTTCCACACGAATGGTATATTCTTTCTTGTTAAATTTACTATTGGCTTGACAATTTCTGCATAATTAAAAATTAAGTGTCGAAAATAATTTACCATGCCTATGAATGTTTGAACCTCTTTCACATTTCTTGGCCTAGGAAATTTGGCTACTTTCTGAATATTCTCCTCTGAAGGAGCAAAACCATTCTAATTATCCGAAAAACCTAAATACGTAATCTCTTGTTTACATAACTGCAATTTGGCTGGGTCTAGCGTTAAATTAAATTTTTTTAACTTGTCAAACACCTTTTGTAAAATAATTACTAATTCATTTATACTGTTAGCTGCAACAATTATGTCATCTAGAAAATATTGTAAATTTGGACCCTGCAATTCACCTAAACATTTTGATATTAGAGTATGGAAATAAGCAGATGAATCTTTTGCACCAAAAGGTAACCGAGTTGGTTGAAAATTGCCAAGTTCCGTGCAAAAGGCTACTTTTTCTTTATCTTTCTGATCTAACTTTATTTGAAAAAATGCTGACTTAAGATCTAGCACACAATAATAACTTTTACCTGCTATATTATGCAAAATATCTGAAATCTTAGGTAGACATATTTGATATGATTCTATTATGCAATTTAGCAATCTATAATCTACTGCCATTCTAAATTTTAATTTGCTAGGATCAGTATTAAGTGGTGCTTTCTTTTTGACAAAAATTACTGGAAAACTGTAACTCGATGTCGATGGCTCTATAATACCTGCTTCTAACAATTTGGCTATCTCCTCTTGGGAATATTTTTTAGCAATGCGAGGAATAGTGTATGGTCTAGTTTGAATTGGAAAGTTATGTAATAAATTAAATTGTGGCACGACAGCATCAGTCTCACCCAGAGTGGTGTAAGATTTTGAAAACACAGCTGAATTTCTCATGAGCATTTCAATCATCTTATTTTTTTGTTCTGCTTCTAAATGACTTAAATCAAAATCATCTGGGCTTAATTTCTCTTTCTTAATTTTTTAATTTCTTTTAAAGTTATATTGTTAATCTGCAAATTTTGTTGCTCTCTAGGTTTTTCAAATTGTTTTTCTTCGACTTTATATACCTTACCAATCTTTTCACCCTTTCTTAGAATAATTGTGGAATTGGAATTGTTTTCAATTATGGTGAATATATATTGCCCGTCACTTATCACATGAATTGAATCAGTCATACCTATCTTGCCCACTTTTCGCCTGTCTGGTGAGAACATTATTTGCTTTTCTTTCTGCATATTAATTGGAATGCTTAACTTTACTATCTCTGCTGTATTTGGCGCAATTCTGATATTCAGTACTACTCTTACAATACCCGTCTCCTCTGGTCTACTATTCTTGTCTACCTTTTTTGCATTAATGTTAGTACAATTTTTTCTTTTGTCCAGAAGATCAAAATATGTGTTATCAATGATTAACTGACTTTTATCTGCATCTATAAGTATCTTATTTTTTTGAATGAAATCATACCCTAAAATCATTTGATGATTTGTGTTCCAATTATGTTGTGTAACAAAAAATTGGTTGGCAAGCCATTTATTTCCTAAACGAAATTTTAAGTTTACAGCAGATAAATATGGGATTGTAGCATTATTTAGCGTATGTATTCTTACAGATCTGCTTAAGTAATGAATCTTTGTATAATTTTTTATTACTTGCAAGGTGTCTGGCTGTATTAAGCTTAAATTCGCACCTGTATCGAGTAATGCTTCTACCACAAAGTCACCAAATTTGATTTCTATTACTGGTAATTCTGTGATACTATTAGTCTGGCAAGAAGCTACCAATTTTTGTTCATTACTTTCTTTAATTTTGTGTCGGAATCTTTCATGTGTATTTGGCCTATTTGAGTTCCTTATTTTCTTAACTTTGTCTTGTTTCCCCCAAATTTTTTTATGGACACTTGAGTAATACTTTGTGTATCTGGGAGATCTGCAAGTACCCTTCATTAGTTTAAATTATTTCTACGAGTATTGTATCTTCTGTATTGAGGCCTATTTCTATTACTGTTCTGTGGTCTATTACCTCGCGTGAAAGCATACTGACTATTATATCTATTCCTTCTATTGATAAAGTTACCCCTATAAAAATTTATTCTGTGGTTGTTTCTAGCCTGTTTATAATATTGAAAATTAATTTTTGAAGGAAAATAAGGACACTCTGTAGTCCAATGATTCTGTTGGCAAATATGACAAGATTCTCTATTATTACTACTTTGTGTAGCATTATTTTCTAGTCTAGTTACATTGTTTACACTATCATTAGGTAAAAGTTCCTTAAATTTTTTTGACAAATCCTCAATGGCTCTATTATTTTGCATTTGTTGCATAATTAATGTATTTAATTCAGGTGAAAAATCCTGTGTCTGTGAGCTATTACCAGAATCCTCCAATGCTTTTTCTATGTTCTTTGCCTGTTTAACAGCGGTAGCAAAATCAACAGGTCCTAATTTTTTAACCTCCAGTCTTAAATCTGGTCTGAGAGCTTCTAAGAATTTTGAAAGCATTGCTTTTTGAGTGAGGTTATGTACCTCTTCACTCGAACTAGGATAGCACCCAAAATATTTTGTGGCATAAGTATTCACTTTTTCCGCTAAGTCCTCGACTGACTGATCTGGGGTCTGTCTAATTGAGTTAAAGTTATTTTTAATTGTGCCAAATGACTGAGATTTTGCAAATTTTTTACTTTAATGCCTTTAAATCATCAAATGACATATCTTTACATAATTCATTATCAATTACAAATTTTTTTAATGCTTTACCCCTCAATTGAATTTTTAACACCAAACTTTTTCTGTTCTCATTCCAGTTCTCTAAACTTGCCATTTGGCATAACTGATCTAGAAAAAATGTTATATTTTCGTCATGCTCCCCTGAAAAAGTAGGCAGAGCAGTAGCCAGACTCATGTTCATTACATTATTTTTCTTAGCCATTCTAAATCAATTTGCTATCCTTTAGTACCACTATAAATTACTATTATTATTACTCCTAATATATAGTACATTCATAAATAGACTATTGTAACTTATCGAAATTTTTCACATGGATACAAGTTATTACATACTCATTACCACACAATATGATATACATTCAGGAATAATTTCTTAAATACTGACCAATTTTGAATTGATATTACCATTTTCACATATCTATTTTTTATCATTAAATTATTTCACATTAGCAGAAAACATAGTCATATGGAATTCTCTCTATATATTTTTTTACATATGCAATTTTCAACTTAATCTTTCTTAATGATTCATATCAGATAATCACAAAATTTAAAATTTTATCCAATCATTACTAATATTCACCTATTTGATATCAGACATAATCACAAAATTCAAAATATTTAAGCAATTATCAATAGTATTCATACTGGAATCACATGTGTAGTTATACTTTTAGGCATAAGCATAAAATGGTTCTCTACCACAAATCAAACAGTTAAAATTTAAATTCATTTTTTTTTGTCACGGCACCATAAAGTGGTGCCTTTATTATTATTATCCTGGTCACGGCACTATAAATGTGGTGTTGCTGGCCGTGATCCTATAAAAGTAATTATACTAAGAGTATCAAATGCGAATTAATTCCGCGTAACGGTTAAACTAAAATTTTAGTGGTTAGTACATTGCGTGATCTTTAATACTAAGAATAAAATGACTTACCCAATAAGGCATGCATGAGTCATTCACTCTCTTTCAAATATACATTTATTAAATCACAAAAACACACATCTCTTGATTAGCCTAAATAAATCACAAAAACACACTTTTCTTGATTAGCCTATATTCGATATGTTATAAGAAAAAAACACATTTATGAATGCCCTTCGGCATGTCCTACTCGTTAGTCCTACGGGACTGTCACAGCGTTCATTTTTTACGGTATATTGCAATTCCTAATCCTGATGCATCAAAGGCACATTACTTATCAGCATCTTGCAAGAAGCTTAATTAATATGCAGTGCAATTACTCGTGATAGAAGAGATCAAATTTCTGGCAGATAGGCTTGAAATTGGCGCACATGGTCGTCACTTCGAAACATCCAATTGTCAGGATTATACACGTTGAGTCACAGCACAGGAACAATTTTTACCTCGCAGCCTAATCAGTAAAGTTTACCTGAATTCTTATATTCTTCGTACAAGAACATATTTTCACCTCCATCCTTGAAAAATGGACATCAGATCGAGTACCATGAACGATGGCGAGAGCTGTGTGTGTGTGTGGCCCGAAGGCCCACACACTCGTTAACACGACGACAGGCAGAAAGAGAAAGACAAAACCAGTCCTTCCAGTTTTTATCCACAGCGATGCACGTGGCAGGGCGCGATAACGATTTAAGAATCGATACAGCCACCGTGTTCACTGTGAGAATTCTGTGTTCTCACAATTTTATGATGCTATGTTATGCATTTTGATTATAGGTGATGCAATTAAAAAGTAAAATCGACAAACAAATCGGAGGCTAGCAAAATATAAGACGTAACGAACAGAAAATGTGTGCAGTTAAATATTATATATAAATCAAAATCGTGTAATGCATGTAAATTTTCTAAAATAACTCACGATAAATATAAGCGTAATTTATAGTACTATTAAAGCAAAATAGTTTTCATAGGGTGAATCCATGATTTCATGTTGTTCCTGCCCCATTTATATATTTCCCCCTCAGCTTGTTTCAAGAGTAAACAGATTTATCTAATAACCTAACTTGCTACTATTCCGTTGTAGTGGAGTTACCACTCTGTTAGAATAGCGGTAGGAAAATGTGGTTGCCAATCCCAGTAATTCTCAAGCTTCAGTGCCAAATGTCTGGCTAGAATGTCATTTTGTCCTCCCAAGAACTTTGATTTGAGCGATGTATTCCAAATAATATGTAAAATTGGAAACATCTGTTTTAGTGCATTTTAAATGTTTTTGAGAATTTAAGGAATGTTATACTAAATAAAATGAAGAGAAATTAAGGGTACATTATTTTCATGTTTAGCAGTGCATAAGTTATTTTTATACTTATTAAGCATTAATGAAGAACTGGTCCCCTTTATTTCCATGCTATGAAGACCGTGTTTGACATTTTTAGCACAGTCTGAATTTAGCAATTTGAAACTGAATAAACCGTTCCCAGAAATCCTAAATCCATCCGATAAAGAACCCCTTCTTTACTCCCTAAAGTTTGCACAGTATTGTCATCGATATATGTTTACCGATTTCTTGGTCTATAAAAACAATGAAATTAGAATAAAAATAGAAAAATTGCCACAAAGTTGAAGGTTCTTAGTGTTATTATTAAGACAACGGTAAGTGGAAATTTTTAGCCGTATCGTTACTTGTTTGTAACAAATTGCACTTAATTTTTGTATTGGTTTCGAATTTTTTTGGTATTACTTTGGATATCTATAGTGATATTATCTCTGTTAGTTAAAAGAAATGTGTGAAGTGTATCGGTTAAGAACATCTGACTATACGTGATGAAACAGTTAACAATTAAGATTAAAGACATAGTTTAAATCTTTAGGCTAGCTAAACCTCTCTGCAGTTTTGGATCTGGTATCGGCTTTCATAAATTAAAAATTCTAGATTAACTTCCCGATTTACGCAAGATCTTTGTTTTTTATTTATCATGCATTTATTTGGATAAGTGGATAACCGTGAAGACAAAATTTGATATTTCGATTGCAAATTGACCATGAAATGCAGCAAGGTTGTCTGTAGTGTAATGATTTGGAAAAAAAAACACATTTGCCTTACATAGCTTTTTTAAAAACATAGTAAGATCGTTTAGTAAGATATTTTTATTCATTATTATTTATTTGATTTAATTTTCACATTTAGGCATAGAGAAATTCCACATCGTATCTCGAAGGAAAATATTTCAAATAAATATCATTAAAGGATATAAAAAAGTCATATTTTCAAGTAGCCAAGATAATTTTTAAAAAAACATCTCAGTTAAGGGGCGACTAACAGATTGCCTTATACCTATTTACCTTAACATATGACGCTTAGAGGCGTATTCTGTTATTTACAATCACGAAGCAAACTTTATAAAAATGATTAGCTGGATACGCTATAGTTTACGTCAGTTGGATGTATTATTAAAATCATAAATAAAGATTTTCATTATGAAGATGCAGGTTTTTGCTCTTAAGTCGTTTAGTGTTTTAAGCAACTAAAGCTGTAATTCAATCCTATATTGAAGTTCGTATGTTATGTCGCATGGCTATTTTGAAAGGTGCATACAAGATAATGATCTCAGGGCTTATGAAAAGACGACAGTTGGTAGATTACGTGAATGATAAACCGCTTCAAACAGCATAACATAGCAAAGGACGGAAGGACTAAGCTATCAACATTCCTGTCTTTGAAAGTTCAATTCCTGAAGCGTTATGACACCCAAAATAATTCAATCAGCTGATTTGAAGGCATTTTGAACATTAAGTAAGGATGCGACTAGAAAATTAAGTGGATTACAAAAATACACATGTCCTATTTGCAACACGTGCCTTATTTGGAATAGCATCTTGAAAATGATCATAAAATTTGTTGCTAAAGAGTATTATTTTGTTTCCGTAAACATTGAAATGTAGATATGTAAGAAAGTAAATTGACAGCATTTGTGCCTGCTTTCTTGAAAGCAAGTCACTGCAGTGTTGCAGAGTAATCTTACTTCAGCACGGCTAGTGAATTCAGGATTTCCCTCAAGAGCCCATCACTCTTATTACATATTTCAGGAAAACGGTTGTTAGATTAAAACATCTCAGTTTCAATTGCTTTCGAAACGCATTTCCCCAACATAAAAAAGAATAAACAACACATTTTTCAAAGAATTATTTTATGAACTAAAAATTGCCATTTATAGAAACAAATTAAACCAAATAATTACATTATTGAACACTGAAATAAAGATAAAACTTAAGAAACGTATATATTAGTTTTGAATGACTGCTTTTTTCACATATTATGTAGTATACTATTATGATGAAAGAAAAATTAAGACTTTCTTTCTAAGATTGCAAACAATCTTAGAATCGGAAATCTGCCAGAAAAGATATGTTCTTTCGAAAGCTTGGAAACAATTCTGAGAACTGACATTTTTGGACCGATATTTAATCGATGTTGCAGTTTCTAGAGAGAATTTTGGCTTGCCAGGATTTTAAATGCTCCCATGCCACAGATATATTGTACATTTACAAACATCCATGACCTCTCCGAGATTCGAATCCGAGCTTAACAATATGGCAGTCAGCATCACTAAACACTACACAGATCAGTGAACCACTATGTATCAAGTTACAGCTACAAATTAAAGATACTAAGTCCGAGGAATATGGGAGCACCTAGCTAATATTCGTAGCAAAAACTTCAATAATTTTCATTTTCAATAAAATTAAAATATATGTTTCTCACAGGACATATCTATTAACACTAATTTCAGCTTTCTTTGTATAACTTTCGCATTTTTTAAAATTGATGTGTTTAAGAAAAAGTTCGATAAAGTCAGACGTTTGCTTCGTAACATTTAAATTATTTTCCTTACTACCTCTTTTTTGTAATATCCTAGTTTGATTGGATTTCCTTGAGAGATAGAATATTGAAGAAATGCATAGCGACAATTCGCAGAGTCCAAAGCAGGATTAATTTAGCCTTTATTCCAAATAAAAATAGATGAACAGGTGGCCCCTTCTGGAGCTTACAGTTAGACTAAAAGCAACAATGTGGCTGAAAGGAAAAACACGCTTTCCTACGCTTTTCTAGTGAAGTGACCTAGACATAGCTTAAATACTCGTTTCTATCTTATTTACATAAATCAAACTCTTTTTGGCAGGGAAACGTAGGTGGAAGACGAGAAGATAAAGGAAAAGCTTGTTCCAAAATAAAAATAACTGATAGGATAATAAAATAAGCTCTACATCTTTATAAGCCGAAATAAAACAGTATTGCTTAATATTGGAGGTCATTTCCCAGACAGTGCCTGTTAATACCCCATGTAAATGTACATATAATCTTTAAATGCAAAGTCATTTGCTCTCTCCGTGGTTTTTGAGTTATTTGTTCATCTCTGTGTTCAAATACATTTTTTGCTCTTCGGTCTTTGTACGTAAAAATTTACAGAGGTTTAGAAATGCAGCCTATATTTATGCTCAAATTAAAGCAAAACTGATTTCTGTGTTTGGAATCATTTAACATATTTCGTAAGAGAAAATTAAATCCTAACTTTAAATCTCGGTTTTTATTGCAGTGTTTAAATTAATGTTTTCATAAAGCATTCATTATGTGTCCAATGAGAATCAAAATGTAACCAGATACGAAGACACTATTTCATAAGATTTCATCGAAATTTTCAACTTACGCTACAATTATATTCTAGAGTCATTAGGTATTTGTTTGGAAGGAGGAAAGATGAAAAGTGAGCAACGCCCTCGCCGGGAAGCGAACCAAGAACCTCTAGAATACCGGCCCAGAGTGCAGACCACCGCACGGCGAAGGCATGCTAAGAAAGCGGGAGAAATACCTTATATAATATGACTTCAAGAAAAATGTATGTATAAGTTTCCTAATGAAAATATGCAATATGAAAATTGATATTTTTTACTTTATTTTAGAGTATATCAAAGATTGCGTTTGGGCACAACTTATTAAAAATTTCGTTTGACAAGTTTTTCTTACTCAAAATATATTTTTCTACCTTCTATTTCGATTTGTTACAGTCGATGGTTTTCGCTTATTGCTCAGTTTAAAACTACTTGCTAATTCTTTGGGGTGTAAACTAACTTTGTGGTGTAATACTAATTCAGAGGAATAACGTGCAGACAGATGCTTCACTTTAAATGCATGTAACGAATATATTGCATGTATTTAAAGCGAAACGTCTGTCTATTATTTCTTTTCTAATTAAAGTTACATGATACTGAATACAGCAATACAGAATTGTTATCACCAGACCAGTTTTTCTATTAAAGAAAATATAGATGAAAGAGAAATGTTATTAGTTAAGCTGAATTATCAGGTATAGTTTCATGACAAATGTTAAACGGAGAGCTCGTTTGCAGCATTCTTTAACAGGGTTAAAAATTTAAAAACATGTATGGATAATATTTTGAACATAGTCGTAGAAAGTTGCTGCGAGGTATTTTTTTAACTGTTGTCGTAGTAATAATTAGGTATTTATACTATAAAAATTAAGGGGAAGATAATAATACTTAACATTCCCTGTAACTTACTTGTATTTTAGTTTTATGTCGTTTATGTAGTAACTATTACGACATTATGTATTATATAAGACATTATGTATTGTATAAGTTATAAGGCATTTTCTTCCTCTTTTCCACATACCTTCGTAGTGTAATTGGAAGCATAATCGACGCGTATTCGAGAGGTCCAGGGTTCGAGTTCCGGCGGGGGCACTACAGATTTTCACGTCACGTGCTTTCAAAACCCTAATGACTCTACATTGGCTCATGAACTAAAAGATAGGGAACGATAATTCGTCACTACCAAGATTTGGCGATTTTGTTCCCTCATCCTCAGTCGCTCTTTAAAAGGACAGTATATAAAGTATTTTCTCCCTCCTCTCCGCGTGCCTTTGTGGCGTAATTGGTAGCATACTCGACGCGTATTCGAGCTGTCCAAGGCTCGAGTTCCGGGGAGGGCACTGCATATTTTTCACGTCTTCTGATTAAAAAAAAACTGATGATTCTACACAGAATTAATATAGATATCATTGAGAAAAGGTTTTGATCTGATGACATACAATTGACGTTTCCTAGTGAGTACTGCGTAGGCTGGCTCATATACTTTCATGTCCATCAATACAACACTTCCGCAATCCGATTAGTTGTCATTTGATTTAATCTGAACACAAGGAAGTTTAGGTGCCCTTCATCGCGTTTAGATGATGTCGATGGGATACTTGATGACTGATTTGACATGAAAACGACCACAAAACTTGTAACCTTTCTTCAAATCTTTTTCAGCCTTTCTTTGAATAGCTATGCTTGACCTGCTTCAGAAAAATTACAGACAGTTTTCATTATAACAGACAGCTATCGTGATATTACTGTTCATGTCATCTAATATCTCATTTTGAAGTTCATCTTTGAATGCTCATTTTTATTTCCTTTTAATGGGGGACTAAGCTATTATTGATGCGAATCAGTATTCAGAAGATTTATTAGATAATTCTTTAAATTAGTTGTTAAAATCTTCAATCTTTTGTTGTTAACTTCTAGCTTTATTGTTTCAGACACCATTCACAAGCTATTTAATCGTTTTTCGTTTTTTCAATCCTAATCAAATTGTGCTACGGATTTCATCGGGATTAGAAATGAATCCGTTGATTAATGCTTCTAAGGTGTATAAATATTGTCTCAAACTAATCGTATTTTAATCTATTGTCACATTCTTCTAAATGTCTCATAACAGTTCTTTATTTTAAGAAACTGGGTTTAGATGAATGATGTTTGTGTTTCTCGAACATCGAATTATTATTTCTGCTCAAAATAGCTTAGAATTAACTACAAAACGTTTTAGGAAATTGGAATACACATTCTATTATCTTAAGCTGAAGGTAAAACAGTACTTGCCTACTTACAAATAAAAATACGCTTTTTAATTAATTATCAAAATAAGGAATTTGCTCCAAACCTGGAACAATTTTAGTTGTGATAAAACTTAAATTTATTTCTTATATAATTTCTTAAATAATTTTATTGTTATAACTTGAATGCCTGAACTAAAATGGAAAGAATACTTTGTAGTTCAGAAGGATATACAGGTTTTCTACGTAAAACGTGTCCTGGATGTTCTTTCTTCTTTTCTATTTCTTTCTGCTATGCGGGATTACAATAGATGAATTGAATTACAAAGGGAGTATTCTAAATTTCTTTTCTGTTACTTGTGGCCAATTTTAAAACCCTTTTATTATTTTATTTTCTGTAATTGTTGTTGTAAGGCACAGTACATCTGTGTAGTGGACGAGATAAGATTGTACGCTTGTTGGATAAGATAAGGTTTATAAAAGACGATTTAGATTTCTTAAGCTTATGTATTATTCAAGACCTCTTTCTCGATCAGGACTTTCTTTTATTTGTTTCAATCTACTTCATAGGTGTGTTATTGCTTTGATTTTCATATAATATATTTATTCATTGATATTAAAATAGAAAGAGAGAAATAAAAATTTATCCCTCACTTTTTCCTTGCATTTATTCAAAAAAAAAAAAAAAAAAAAAAAAAAAAAGGGGGGGGGGAAGAAACTTATAGCTATTGATTTGATTTTAATCTTGAAATATTTTTCTTGTACTGATTGATTTTAAGGTACACAAATACTTTATTTTATCTGATTTTAACCACATGTTTTTATTTAAACATCTGGAGTAGAAATTTAAAATGATTATTTTTAACGCAAATTTAAATCACTGAGCCGCTGCAGCATAACGACTCTCTGCAGTTGATAATATTTTGGAGAAATCGTCAGATGTCATCATGCTATAGGAGCCATATTACATTCGGGAAAAAATAACCTATATTGTTGGGTGCTGGAGAGTGATTCATACGAATAATGGAGTACCTCCTGCAATTGTTCTCAGAAAAGATTAGGATTTTGTGGTGGATGCGGTCTCGGACTGCTATGCTGCCATCGCTATTTTGAATAGCAGTGACAACTTGGGCATAATCACCGTTTATTCCTCACCGGCGGAAGACCTTAATTTACATTTAAATAAACTGTAGAAAATATTAGCTGCATATAGATATAATTTTATTATTTTGGGTGATTTTAATTCGAAAAATTTTAATTGGGGGGGGGGTCTTTTTTGCTGGATCAAAGGGGCATTTTAATTTATGATGTTATTGTATCAAAGAATTTGAAATTATTGAATTTTGAAGACTGCCCACAGACGTTTTCCTCCCCGGTGAGAATAGGATAGATGGATTTCGTGTTGGAGTCACCAGGTTTAGATATCAAATAAATGTAAAATAATAGAAGATTTAAATAATGTTGTCCTCGGGTTAGAAAAGACTGCTGAAAATGAATAAATGTTTGAGAATCAGTGGAAAAGCTCGGAAAACAAAGACTTGATGGTGGAACCCAGAGCTGGACAAATTAAGGCGGTGAATACGTGCTTTAAAGAAAGAGTGGCCAGGTTAAAGATCTGAACGTTAAAGACTCCAAAGAAAAATTCATTATAAGCGGGAGTTGGTTGTCTATAAGAAAAAGAACAAGAGAACTAAGGTTAAATATAGGAACTATAATTTTGCAAATAATAATAAAATATGTAATGATAAGTTCCTTAAGGTAGCCACCAATAAGAGAACAGAACAATGGCTGTTAATTAAGGAACATGGCAAAGATTTCTTATGATTGATTGAAAAATATTAGACTTGATTAAGTCCACTCTTAAATTGGAAGAATGTGTTTTTGAAACTGAGATAGAGTTTACTTATGAGGAGATAGCTAATGTAACCTCCAGCTTTAGAATGGGTACTGCTCCTGGAATCGACGGGATCGGGAATATTTCAATAAAACATCTTTTTCATGATTATGCTTCCTTTTTTATTATGATGTATAACAAGTGTTTATATTTTAAAGTTTTTATTTATTGTTGGAAAAGAGGAAGACTGATTCTCCCAAAGACTTCGAGATGCCATAGACCTATTTGTCTCTTAAAGAATTTTGCAAAACTATTGGATAGATTGCTAACAAATCGAGTGAATTATATACTTAGTAGAAGTAATATTATTTGTGAAAACAAGTTTGGTTTTCAATGGGGAAAGTCGGCAGAATTAGCTTTATACATGGCTATCCAATCTGCAGATAGAAAAGAAACAGTTATCACGTAGCCCTGATCTCCTTTGATGTCTGTGCGGCTTTTGATCCAGTTTTCTGATCCTCCCTTCTCTCCATGCTTAGCGACGTTAGATTTACTAAGCAGATGAATGCTATTATTAGAGACTATTTGCAAAACAGAAAGATTTTTTTAGGCTTAACTCAGATAATGTGAATTTATCATACGATATTATGCGAGGATGTCCTCAGGGCTCGTGCAGTGCTTCCCTGTTCTGAAGCCTCATTATGAACAAACTATTGAATAAACGGATTTTCAATTTGAATTGAAAATATTTGCTTCGCAGACGATATTATCGTAATTTTGTATAGCGAATCAATGGAAAAAATGGAGAATAGTTTTAAGAATACTGAGAAATCTTTTTCTACTTGGAGGGAGCGAAAATAGTTGTTTCCATACAGAAAAGTCTTGTGGATTGTTCTTCCCTCAGGGTGGAAAACAGGTTAGAACTCCTAAAATAAAATACAATGATGAAAGTATAGGATTCGTAGATTGCATCAAATATTGTTAACATAACAGAGTTTTATAGACCATTTTAAAGAAATACAACATTATACTGAGAATATTTTAAACTTTTATAATAACAGTTTTAGTCCAGAAATATTGGCTCCAGAAATATTGGCCTTTAAAAATAGTTATCCTGAGAGAAATACACAAAAATGTAATATAACCAAAAATATTATACGGTATAGGAGCATGGGGTTGTTGAGCATTGAGATTGTCAAGTTAAGAATGAAATTGGGTTTCATGCAGAGACGTTAGATGCTTGCGATAACAAGATCCTTTTAGAACAGTATCAACAGAGGTGGCGTGCATACTGGATGGTATTCCACCGCTCTTCTCTGAGCTACAAAATTCATTACGACAAATTTTTATTACGATATAATCTTGTTTCACAGATAGAATATGATGAAATTGAAAAGGGTAGTTCAGCCTTCAATATTTAACAAGATACTACGATTCATCTAAGTGATGTCTTTAGTATTCCTGTAAATCAAAGTAATTATTTTAGTAGTGAAATTGAAATATATACTAATGGATCTGAGTTTAACGGGGGCGTCGGTGGTGCCTTCGAGTTATATATTTTCATAGCCTAAAAATCGACTATTATCGAATTAAGATGAAACCGGAGAATTCAGTTTATCAAGCCGAATTTTGATCGGTCCAAGGAGCATTGAAATGGCTTGAAAATAATTTGTATGTCTCCTATTCTATAAACATATTCTCGGATGCTCTATCGGCACTGCTGGCAATTGGGGGGGGGGGAACTGAGCTAAATTGCACTGTCACCTGAATGGTGTTCAAGGCTGTTGCCAACGACAGGCATATTCTTGCCGCGTAGAAATTTGCGCGTTTGGGCTGACTATGTCAGACAAGTAAGCATAAGGAACAACAACAACGACATACAAAAGTTCAACGTTCTGAGGCTACTCAGTTTTGATTTATGCGAGATTATACATACTTACGTATGTATACACGTATAGGCATCACAAAAAATATCTTCTGAATCCATTTTAAATTCTTTTTGCCACCCATTTTGTCCTTTATTCTGTCCGTACGTACAGATGTCACTCAAAAATATCTTTAAATTGCATTCAATAGCGATAAAAGTGGATATTTTCAGTAAAATATGATAGCCGAAAATTTTCATGATTACAATACTTCCTTTATTTCGTGCATGGAAGTAAAAAAGGTTTGCAAAGCAGCTGCCTTTAAGATATTAGACCTCTGTCAGTAAAATTTTATTTTTCCATAACTATACGAAAAAAAATTAATAGTATATGCAAAGAAATATCTAATCTTTCTCATAAAGTCTGATGTGAGGAAAACATATCATTACTTAAACTGTCAGTTTCACTCCTTAAGAATAATTAAAGCGCAGTATCTACAAAATCTAAAAATTACAATGCACCAATTATTTCACACTTATTCTCCATCATTACAACTATCATTTAATGATTCTCTAGGTGTTATTTCAAAAGACGTGTAATAGTTTTAGCTGTTACCATTGAGTAGCAAATGTGTAGTAACGGCTAGAATGCAAGATTACATAAAAAATCAGTTTTCTTTATCTGCTCTAAAAATCTAACTTTATCAGGTTCTGTGTTCCTCCTTACTTGCTTAGGGAACATTAACTGTCCTGACTCGGATTAGGGAGCTTACTAAAGCTATGTTCAATAAATTTGGGAAGTAGACAATACACACAGGAAGGGTATACGAAATCCTTTATTTTTCTCTCTTTACAATGATTTCTGGACTTCGGAATACAGAGACCAACCACTTGTGGTCTGAACGTAAGAATATAAAAATATTAACTAAACTCTAACTAAACTAACTTTGGATTATTCAAACAAGTGCCTAACTGCAAGATTGGCCGTATATTAACAAAAAGCCGTATGTAGTACACAGAACTGCTAACACTACGATACGTTTAAAATTTTCAAGAGGATTAAACCTCTGGCCTTGAAGGCAACCAGCAACCGAGTAAAACTACTATGGCAAGCGGCCTGCTTCTAGTAACTCCTTCCTCTCTCTTGCTTGGCAAAAAGCCACAACTTAAGTACTTGGCGTTCGCAAGACAAATTTGCATAAATAAGTTAAAGCTTTTAATTCTGGCCGGAAGTAGAAAATAAGAAGTGATAGTAAAGATTTAAAACAAAATAAACGTTAGTAAAACTTAAGATCCTTAAAATCTGACTTTCATTATCGTCCCTTACAAAACTTCTGTTCTTGATCTGAAATGATCATGTTAATGAAGATATCAATAAAAAGATGCCTGATGAGTTTGAAGTCGATTTTAAGATCATACTAATAAGAATAACTGCATTTCTAAAGCAATTCTCAGGAATAAATAAGTAAAATCAATTTCTGAAGTTTTATTCCTTAAATCAGATTTTCCAGAAATGTAGTATTGAAGCCATCAATTTAAGGAATATCGGCAACGTGAATAATTAAGCTTCTATTCTTCAAAAATGTAAAATCAAATCAAAAGTCTTTCTAGGAGGTAATTTTCAGAGAAAATGATATCTGTGATTAATTTTTGTTTCGTAATTTTAATGCAATACCATTCTTCATGTTTTCATAAGCCTCCTTTTTAAACGCAGTATCTAATTTTGAATGGAAGATTTCCATGAAGAAACTCCCATCCAAAAAACAATTCGAAACCGACTATACCTTTTTAAAATTCTGCCCGTGTTCTGACGCGCCCGTCTTCAAAGTGTGTTTAAATGCATATGTTATGCAATATATTTATTTTTTTAGAAGTATAATGAAGTTACATCAGATCCTTCTAAATACAAAGGCAACAAGTCCATAAAGAAATTATTAATACACTAGCCGCTAGGAGACCAGCCTTCATCTGGCTTTTAAATAATATAAATTAATAACATAATTATAAATAAAATAAACGTTAGTAAAACTTAAGATCTTTACAACTTTTACAGATAGAAGGGCTTATGCGCACTCTATATTTCTTCTGAGACTTTGTTAAAAACTGATAAAGTAGCACAAGTATTTTTCGACACCGCAAAATAATTTCATGCCTCTAAATTTAATGTTATTGCAAAACTTTTACAATTTTGAGATAAGAAAGAATTAATCCATAAAATAGTGTTTTTCTTTTATTAGTCGAATAATTCGAACATAATTTAACAATATTCTTAACGCTTTAAGGAGATCATATTATAGACAAGATTAAAATCTTTTTGATCCTCAAAAATCCTATTTGCTTTCGGTTAAAAAATGGTTTCGCAAGAGAAAGAAAATACTCATCGTAAATAACTCGCAAGTAGTTTTTAACCTCAAGACTAGCATTTTCGTTTAACTTTAATCTAAGAAATTTCCGAAGAGAGGCTAGAAACAAACTAAAGGAAGAAAACAAAACGTTTGTTTTTCTTGCCGAAGTAGAGCAATTAATTTCTTTGCATTTTGGGCGTGAAATTTCCTTTTTGTGCCCCTCGTGCCATTCTTTATTCTTGAAAAATGATCTAATTTCTTTCCAATAATCTAATTAACAAATCATTAATGTACTCTTCGGTTGCTTCAGATTATGGATAGAGGAAATGGGAAACAACTTGTTTTAATGCAAAGGATTATGAGATTTACTTAATAAAGCATTTTGTTGCTTTTAACTTAAAGTTTTCCTAAGCCATGAATAATGATCGGAGTCTCTTCTCGACAACTTGTTTTCAATAAAACCATCATTAGGTTGTGGTTAATCGAGCTCGAGGATATCGATTAAAATTTAAGATGGTCGCCGTGAGTTAAACCTAAAAATTTGAGAGACGCGTTAAAGATTATTTTAAAAGATTATAAATTTTTATTCTTTCATTACTCTACAACGAAAAAAAAAAAAAATCTGAAATGTTTCAGATTTTAAATTACGTCCAAAGGGGCTTTTTTAACATTTTGTGTGTTACCTTTCTTTATTAAATATCATTTTCCTCGCACTTAAACCAAAAGATCCAGTGCAACAGCAATATCGCAAAATAGTTTTAAAACGAGCATATCTTTAGAATTTCCGATACAGAGACTCACGCGCTGGAGATAAAAATGTTTTTTCTGCACAATGTTGCCATTGCTCGCTTTGAAATCCTTGAGTTTGTTAATCAAAAATTCGTCAAAGTTTTAAAAAATAGGAAATCGATCATAAAACAAATTTCAAATTTCAAATTTGGTCTTCCACATGCTCCTATTCGTTGGAGGATTACGTTATTCAAAATTCGATGACTCTATGTACCGTTATTTTATGACAATGTAAGAAATATACATACATTTACGCAGATTTTCATTATTTAATTTCTTCAAATATAATGCAGGACTCTAACATTTTATGGCAACAGTTTGAAAAGTGAACCGACATTTTATAACTTACTCTTGTGCCATTCGCCGCCAAGTCTAACCTTGGGATGCAAAACAAATATGTACAATATGTTAAAGATGGAAGCTTTTCCTCCAGTTAATGGTATGAAGTCTAGCAATGAAGGGAAAAATGCAATATATTCGGATAACTCAATTCTGTGCTTAAATTGCTTGCATGCAAGAAAAGGAATAAAATAGTAAATGCAATATGCACAGATACACTATTATAAAGATACAAACTGTATAAACTATTATAAAAGACTCGAATTGTAGCAGAATGCACCGCGATGAAATGCGGACATAATAATAATTACATAAACATTTCCGTATGAACGCACTTACAAGCAAGCCATAAAACACACGTAGGCCAATATACTTGCGTAACAGAACAATATAACAAAACAGCTTTAACATGAGAAGTATATTTAGAGATGCTGCATGACAACTGTAAGTATGGACAGGGTAAAGAACTATTCTTTTCCAAATGTGTGGCAAAATGGATTTAAAATCGATTCAGTAGGGAATTTTTTGTGACGTCTGTTCGTAAATATGTATGTATCTCGCATAATTTAAAAACGATTATCCGAAGGGCGTTGAAATTTTGTATATGAGACTGATATAACATCTTATTATGCATATTCCTTTTTTCTTTCAGTCGGCCCCACTCTGTTACACGATTTGGTGACCTGTGTTTTTGTTTTCTTATGCGTTCGTAAATTGTGCGTTTTTTTTCTTTAGAATTGAATGAATTATGTTGTTCTTATACGGTACACCCGGTTTTGGTTTTTATGCTTTTAGTTCATCTGCATGCAATAGTTGTAGAATTATCAACAATTTAAAAGTTTAATCCTAAGGTGATCGCCATTTGTTTACATTTGAAACTCTTAGTAGAATAGCGATTTAAGTCAGCTAGTGTACCAACATCAGTTTTTTTTTTTTTTTTTTTTTTTTTTTTTTGCCTAGTGAGACTAAAAGTTAACTTTCAGTTTCATGCAACGAAATTTTGTTTTCCTGCCCGTTTGCCGAGTTTCTTGTTTCTTCATAGAAACTCTAATTTTAATTGTAAAAATTGTTTTTTTAAACTGTTTTAAATTATATTTGGTGTTTTTGGTTCCTTTGTATTTTATAATTCTTAATGAAGGCTTTTTGAGCTCTTATGTATTTTAGCATTCCCGCGAAATGAGAATTGAACTGATTGAACGAGAAATATCATTCACTTGAAATTCGAGGAAATTAAAATTCAACAAAAAATATATATAATTTAATAGGTCATATCAGGAAGTCATGTGTTGCCTAAATTAGAATTTTTTCTATAATTCGGCAGCTGCCGGACTTTATGAAGATCGTAAAAAAGAATGAAAATTTTTATGAACTTAGGCTACAAAAAAAGCATAATAATTTTGGATTAAAACTAAAAGCTCTGTTTGTGATCCTGTTATATTAAGTAAATAAATATTTCATTGAAAATTGAATCCACGAAAAATTATAATTTATGAAACATGCTTTGACTGTTTTGTAAGTTATGAATGGAGCGGACATAAAGGGAAATTTTAAATTTTCTAACTTCTACTTGAACAAGAAATAGACTTCTGGGTTATTAGATTTTGGGACTAAATATACGGAAGTTAAGATACGAAAATATTTAATTACCTTTTAATTAATATTAATTTTTAGTATAGAAGTTTTACTGGATATATTCTGTAAATAAGTATAGACGTTTCGTTACAGAATATATCCAGCTGTATTCATAAAAAATGCGAAACGTGCGGGGTTGTCCTTTATTAAATGTAACAATTTCTGATACTCACATAATCTCCTTATTTCATATTTAATATAAGGTCGAGTAGGGGGGTGGAACCTTTTCTGTGAAGGTATATCTTAACGTTTTTTTCTATTATCAACGCACTGAGACACATTCTGCACATTGTCCTGTTTCAATTATGCTAGTAAATGGACACAAAGCAATTGTAGTTATATTGAAAATCAAAGTCCCAGTTAGTGTCCAATTTTTGTCTTGTGGTGCCACAAGATTAAGTGGGAGAGTGACGTCCTGGCAGACCATGCATCAAACTTTAACTCGAAAAGAGAGAAATAACCTGACAACTACGACTGCAACTATTGCATCATGTCACTCACGCAAAGCTAAACAAAAGTCTGAAATTCTTTCTTCAGTTTAAGCTGAATTCGATTTCCTCACTCTACTGCGAATATTTCCCATTAAAAGAAAGTATAATATGTATAGTTCTGGATTTATTTGATTATTGATAAGTAAATAGCGTAACTGTATTTTAAACTAAAGAAAAAATATTTCAATCACAGAAGATTTTTCTAGCAGTGCTATATTTTAATCTAAAACAATCTTGAATATGCTTTAAAAATCTTGGGAGATATATATTTTATTCCGTTTCAGACAAAGCTGTAAATTCTAAATTTACCCAGCATAATATTTTATGAAATGCTAAGAGAAACATGAACGAAATATAATCGTGCTAATACTTAAGACGAATTTACTTTCCATTTCAAATTTTCCAGCCCATAATCATGGATAATTTGAATACATACTACGAATTGATACTAAAGAAATTACTAAATTTCACACTTTTTATAACTTCAGTGAAAATCTATCCTTATAAAATAATTATCAAAGTAATGTTTACCATAAACCTGACGAATGTTTTAAGAGCATAATTCAAACAGTGGCAGATGCTACAGCGACTGAGTGTAACTACTACTCTGCACTTGGAAATACAAGTTGTGACGGAAAAAAAACACAGACTGGTTCAATAAATCATTGTACTTACAGAATCAGTTCTCCGTGACATTGTCACCTTCAAAGTAGTTCCCTTCAGTATTCACATACTTCTACATTCGGTGCTGCCATTGCTCGTAACAATTCTGGAACGAGGTTTTTGGATGGCCCTTCAGGAGACTCTCCGATTTTGCCTGAACCTCTTCAGTTGACGTAAAATGAGTTCCTTTTTTAAGTAATATTTAACTTTAAGAAATAAAAAAGTCGCATGGAGCCAAATCAGGTGAATAAGGAGGATGCCCCATCACAGTAATGTTTTTGCTGGTCAGAAACTTCTTGACAGATAGAGCCGTGTGAGCAGGGGCATTGTCCTGGTGCAACAGCCATCCATCACTCCACAACTATGGCCTTCCCCCCCTAATGTTTTCACGAAGGTTTTTTAGTACTTCAAAGTAATAGCGTTGATCAATAGTCTGATCACTGGGAACGCATTCAATCATGATGAACGAGCTGGGCGCCCAGCACGCTCATCTTCTTCCACATGTCTCTTTCCCCTGGAAACCGCTTATACCATTCAAACACACTTGCATGAGACAAAATTTCATTTCCATAAGCCTCGGTTAACATTTGATATGTTTCTTCTTTGGCTGATTTCTTAAGTTTCACAAAAAATGGGATGTTGATTCGCTGTTGGGCTTTTACATTAGACATTTTTCCGGTAGAATGTAGTTGCACGTGTTCACTCAATGATGCAATACTCGCCACTGGCGTGGTCGGTTAAGTCAAAACTGTGTGTCATAACGTCGCCAAAACAGTTGCTGCCAACTCCACTCTATTTTCAAGCTACACACTTAGTCTCGTTTTTTTTTTTTTTTTTTTTTTTTTTTTTTTTTTTTTTTTGGGTCACACTAAAATCAGTTATCAGTTACCGCAAAGATGTAGATTCTAAGGAAGATCCTAATTAAGTTGTATTTATTAATGTCACCGGATTCTGTTATCAAAATGTGATTTAGATCTAGTATAGATAATGTCATAATAATTTGGAAATGGACAGAGTAATAAATTCAGAATCATCCAGGAGAAGGTTTAAAAGCAAATATAAGCGAATGTTGCAGAAGAAAGTTTAAAAACATTTGTTTGCAACCGCTGTGCAATTCATTTCTGCAGTTCACAGTAAGATTATTCGGCGAGAGAAATGTAGCTTCGTACAGACATTAGGTATTTTGGAAGCAGGAAAGATGAAAAATATGCAACGCCTTCGCCGAGAATCGAACCGCGGACCTCTCAATACTCGCCGAGCGTGCAGACCACTACACAACGAAGGGTCGATAAGAAGGCGGGATAAATACCTTATATACTCTCACTTTTAAAGGGCGATTGGGGATTTTTATGGGATCCAATCGCCAAATCATGGGTGAGGAGAATCATCACCTTTTAGTTTGGGGACCACTGTAAAGAAATTCGGTATTTTGGAAGCAGGAAATATGAAAAATATGCAACGCCTTCGCAGGGAATCGAACCGCGGAGCTCTCAATACGCGCTGAGAGTGCAAACCACTACACCACGAAGGCTGGCTAAGAAGGCGGGAGAAATACACTACGAAGGCTCGCTAAGAAGGCGGGAGAAATACCTTAGAGCTTTCATATATCTAGAAGCCAAAAGTCTTTATGCCACATATCGGCGTAGATAATGTTAGTGAGCATCTCGTCGCAAAGAGATTACGGAAGAAACGAAAGGTCTGCTGCGACAGACCTTGCTTACAAACTGAAGTTACATATCGTGCATAAAATCTCAGGCGAATGCCGGAAAGCTTGGTTGTATAATACTTATTGTCAAATTTATTTTTATTATTGGTTGTTTCTTTCGGAATGTATTGAGTTTTTTCGTTTCTATGAAACCAAGCTTAAATGTATACTGCGTTGTATGCATTATGAAAACAATTTCATTAGAGTGCATATGTTTATGAAAATCACAATACCACCATTTAAAAATCAAAAGCTCAAGATCTAAAATAATATAATTTAATTACATAAGCGTAAAGAATATTTTCTAATTCGTATTTTGACATTAAGTCAACGAAACAACCATAGCAAGTGCTATTATAGATTTACCGTTGCGATCATCTCCTATTCGCTTAGTCAATGCCTGACGTATCAGCAAAACGAAATTCTGACAGAAATTTTCTTAATTTTTATTTTTTTTTCTACCGAAGAAGGGAACTTATGTGTGATTGCCCCTAAAAATGATAGAGGTGTATTCAAAATCTACATCAAAATGAGGTTGCTGCCATGCTTAATTTTAAATCATGCAGAACAACGGGTTTGTGGTGTAAGAAATAAAAACATATTTCCATACATTTTTTTGGTGTCATAAATTCAACTGATTTTGTATACCATTTCCCAAATTTTAAGCAAAATTTTATGTTTGTTTTTGTTACACGTTCCAGACGTAACAGTGCTCTAGCCTAATTTAGCTATTTCTTACTATTCTTATCTAGCGGCATCATAATGTTGCTAGATTATATACAATTGCCATTGAATGACCTGTTTTTCTTCACTAAAGGCACGCTTGTCTTGTTTATGAAATAATAAGTCTAAATAATTCCTTGTCAGACTGTGCATATTACCAGCAATTTAAAAACGGACGTGGCTGAGAAATCTATAGAATATCAAAAATAGAACGTTAAAATATAAACTCTTAAGTGCTTGCTACTTTACACATTTTCTAAATATTATCTAGAAATCCAAAGGACAAACCTGCATCATGTTACAATGAATCTAATTTTTGACACATGCTTTAACCAGAGAGCAATGAGAATTTCTCAATTTGTATTGCAGCAAAGCTGTTAAATGCTATTGAAAATTCTAAATTTTCTGGTTGTGACAATAAGCCTAGTAATTCATATTTAGTCATTTTTTTGCAGCAGGTGCATTTTATATTTTTCCTCCCTAGCTCCAAAAGTGAGGAAAATCTTTTATTTTAATTTGCATCTTTTAAAATTATTTTATATCATCAGAATATTCAAGAAGATTTTCATCAAAATATTTTCGGATTCTTTTCATAATTAGTTTAAGTGACGACATTTGAAAAGATTATTTGTACGCATCATAATTTACATTATTGATCTGTATGGAAGTGTTATATTGAATGTAAAACAGTGCTGACTTTCGCGAATTCTTATAAATCTTAAATAGCTCCTCTCCGAAATAAATGAAACAGCTGAATTCAAAGGTACTAAATGGTCATATAACTGAAGTTTAACACTAACTATTCTGTCTGATCTTAAGGCTATATTTACTGAAGTTATCACCTTGTGAAGGCAATTGTTATAGATCCAAATAATTAAGCAAGAACTGACGTCTACATTTATGCAAACTAAACGCTTCCAACATTTTAATATTGACATGACTATAGAGGTACCTAAACTAACACACGCCTATTTTAAATTATTTCTTACAACATTACTAAATGTTATCTTCTTCTCAAGTGACCTTAGCATGAAAACAGAAGATGACAGGTTAAAATGAAAATGACTGCATCTGATAATAGATTCATAATAAGTGCTATGAAGTTTATTAAGAGTAACATGTTTCGAAATATGTAGGACGTTTCATCTAACATTCTGGTACACCAAAAGCTGGAAACTTGGAACAACTATCAGAGCGTGGGAGTCAGGTTTAGCTTATTGTCCTGCTTATTTTGGAGAATTGCTAGCTAAGGTTTTCTAAAGCACTGCGTTCCTCTAAATTTTGTCAGATGAAAGAAACCCGTCAATGGAAGAAAACCAGGTTTCAAAATATTCAATATATTTACTGCCTCGGTGCTAGTTGTGAGAAATATTTCCTATAAAATATCTTCCTTGAATACATTAAAATTACGAGAGTTTCTTTAAAATAATCCGCCAAAAGATAATTTTGGAACTACTAAAATAAAGGAATGAATAAAAGCATTTTGTGATTATTAAAGGTAAAACATTTATCTCAAAAATACATTTTGACACAAAATTTATTGCGAGAGAGGTCTCTGATAAAACAGGTTGTCTTAAATGCAGATATTATAAAGATGGTTAGAACTCTCTTCTCACCGCGGAACTGTGTAATTACATATATTTATTATGTAAAGTTTTAATTCTAATTTTATAGTTAAAAACCTAAAAGTGGGATATTGTATAAAAATTAAAATCTTTTATCATTAAAAAAATTTACTGAAACTTTCTATGTAGTTCAAATAACAATAAAAATAAAAAAAAATATTCAGTTAACTTAACAGCATGAAATGGATCTGTAAAAAAAAAAAAAAAGCATTTTTTAATCAAGAAAGTTTTTTTAGGTATTAAAACTAATATACTAAATACAATAAAATTAATAGAACTCTCATCTGATATGATTTTAAAATGTGTCATAATAATGTAGTGTGAAATGTGTTCAAAATAATCTGTAGTGCACTGAGAGGTACTTAGATGTAACGGAAATGTACGCTCATATCTTCGTTTCAAATATTTAGTTTGATGTATTTAAGAATAGATAAGCTTGTAATGTTGCGCACTTCCAACCTGCACGCAACAATAGTGGTGACTGCTGAGAACTGGAAAGTAGACAAAGTCCTGAGAAGGGTTTAAATCCCTTTTTATTCAACTTTAGAAATTACAAATGCGTGCTCTTGACGCTCACAAACTACGCCGACCCAGCGGTAAAATAAAAATAAGAAATTAAAAAAAAGAATAGTAACAAGTGACTAACTAGGAGGCTCTCTAAACGTAACTAACCTCACCGCGTTCTAAAATACCGCTGATAATTCAGCAAACTTCTGAATATTACGTTGAAAGATTAACAATCTGCCGAGGCAAGCACACAGGCCGAAACGCGTGGTTCTTCAATTTCTAACTAGCCACCTCCACGCTCGTGAAGCAAGAAAGCACACTTTCGAACTCATTTCCCTTCTATTTAACTCAGATTACTTCCGCTGACAATTTGAATCCTTGAGCGTTCTACTAAAATTTACATACTCTGGCATTGGCAATTCCAGGGGAAAGTAAGGCTTGACTGGAAAGATATTTTAAACTTAAAATAAATTTTAGTTAAAATAAATATAAACCCGACAAGCTTTTCCAAGAGATGATTACTTTAAGTTAATGTACAAGATACCTCCAGAAACTGCATTAACATGTTTATTTTTAAGACTCAATGAATGAAATCATTAAGTCCTGCCCACCACTTTTAATATTTATGATTTTAATAATGTAAAGATTATACCATTTTAAATTGGTATAATTTAAATATATAGTATTGCAGTAACTATATTATTTTTATAAAAGTAGTCCTGCATACTTAAAGCACGCGAAAAACTCTATAATATACGCACAAAAGAAGCTGTCTAAATTGCAACAAATAAAATATTTGTTCAAAAAGCAGTTTAATACCGTAATTCCTATTGAAAACAGGAGAAAATACAAAGTTCCAAGCACCATATTACATTTTTAATGAGGAAAAACTTTCAATCTGTTAAGCAATATGGGAGCTTTAATACCTTATCAATCTTTCAAGAATCTTTTACATAGCGCGAACCAAATATGTAGTTTGAGTAATATTTACATGACATGCTAATTTCAAAACATTTTAAATTAGGAGCTCTTAATATTGTACAACAAACTACAATATTTACCTCTGGAAAAATAAATGCTTTAGTCAAGCATCTCTAAGGATAAAAATTTGATGAAAATTATAAGGAAAGGTTAAGATGAAGAGAAATGCAGCTGATGATAAAGGAAACATGTGTAGCTTCTTTTATAAGGTGGTATACAGAGAAGAGAACACTTGAAAACATTCTTTTTGTTTTCAAATTATGCACAAGCGATGCATTTTGTAAATTCCTTTACACATAAAATTACCAAAATGGTGAGTTTGAAAAAAACTAATCTCGGTGATTTTTGAGTTTTTTTGCTGCATCTGAAACAAAACTATAAATTAAAAAGACTGTAAATTAAGTTGCTTAGCATTTAAATTTTACTTTCAATAATTAACAGATAGCAAATCTAACTATCCTTTATAGGTTACTTTATAATACAATAGTGTTTGAAAGTTAAGCAACAAATTAATTTTTCAACGTATAAACATGAAATAGTTGACAAGGACTTTTTACGATCAGTACAGTGAGCAGCCAACTCAGTAGAAATATTATGTTTATGAAGATATCAGCACCATAATGTGAAAGCGTACGTCATGGCATGCAAAATGCGAAAAGTGAGCTTGCACTGTGCAAGCCAACTTAAAGGCAGGATTGCGCATCTCCAGGCATTCTTCTACACGTGTGTGTTCAGTATGGCTACAAGAAAACATCAGAACGCCTTTAAGCGTGGTAAAATGATTAGCAAGCTTTAGAAGGGGCGTAATTTTACGTAGCTTAAGAGTTCGTGGAAAGTCTTCCTAGACGACAGGTACAGTCGTATGAAAGGCTATTGGTGATCGGTCAATGAAACGAATGGTGACTGAAGACCTATGTATCTCTGAACGCTGCATATCATTGACAGAAGCTCATCGGCGGCACCGTTTACAGTGGTATGGAGGAAACAAAGACTGGGCACCTTAGCATTGGAGTCACGTTCTCCTTACCGATGAAAGTCGTTTCGGTCTGAAAAATGATTCTTGGCTACATTTGTCATGGAGAGAGGTAAGGACATTGTTTCATCACAATAACATCAGGGAAAGAGACCATTGGGGTGGTCCTAGCGTGCTTATATGGGAAGTCATTATTCTGAATGGAGAGAGGGAGCTTCCAGTTTCCATTAGAAGTTTGTTTAGCAAAGATCGTTACTGTGACGAAGTTATCCTTCTCCAAGTGCATCTTTTCCGAGGTACAGATGGCTGTTTTCATGGGTGACAATGCATGGCCACACAGAACTCATACTGTTGAGGAGCTCCTAGAAAGTGAAAATATGTAGATAATAGACTGACCAGCGCGCTCCCCTGATTTAGATCTGGAAGCCCATGTGTGGGACACTTTAGAAACGCGCCTGACGGCATGATCTTACCCTTCGAAGGACACCATATAACTAAAACAGATACTCTTTGAAGAATGGTAACGCTTAGCCCAAAAACTGTTCGATAATCTCGTGTTGAGTGTCGGCAGACGGTGTGAGGCAAATATTGAATTTAGGGGGGGGGTCATATCGCTTACTAATGCTTTTTGGTTTGTAGTTCTCCCTCTTGACCAGACAGTTTTTTGTACCAATGCCATTCTGCAAATAAAGCCATTCGTAAGGATTTGTATAAGGTATGTACACGTATGCAAAGCACTATGTAAAGCAAAATGCATATAATAAGCAAGGATATGTCTTATTTATCTAGTATTCGCAGTGAGGATATTTAGCATTATAATTGCATTATGTTCGTCATAAGCAAGAATTGTATTATTTATGCAAGCATTAGCATTGAGCATATATAAGTCTCAAGTAAAAGTTATAAGCTTGTGCGTGCATTTTCGTATTAAGTTCGTCACAGGCAAAAATGTATTGTTTGTACAAGCATTAAGTAATACAAAAGTATGTAATTATGTTCGCTACAGGCAAGAATGAGTATTTATCGCGCAAATATTTCCATTGCCTATATATAATTAAGTGACAGCATTATTTTTGTATGTATGCTACCAGCAAGCTCTAGAGTTCTAAGTACGTTAAGCCCTTAATCATCCTGACCAGAATAATAAGTCTAGATTTCTAAATACGTATTAATGCACCCATAAGGGGTAAGACAGTCTTGGGTACTAATAAGTCTCATTACGTTATGTTTGTTATAAGAACGAGCTTTATTAGCATAGCAAATCTTAATAAATCCTGTCATGCACTCGTAGCTATTATACTTATTAATCTCATACATATTCTTGTACCAGTGTGTAGAAGTATGAATCCTGTACACTGTACAACTCTTAATTGCATTCTCAATTTTATTTACTATATTTACATGTCACCTTGTAGTCGTAGGTGTATGTAAGTATTATGTGTACTTTTAATTGTATTCTTCTTTTTTTGCATATTATATTGTTATTATATTTTTTTGCATATTATATTATTATGCAACCTTGTAACCGTATGTGCATTTGCATTTACATAATCGTGTCCTATCACGTGTCTTGTCAACATGTTCATATTTGACAATGTAGCGATGTTGTTGAATTTACAATAAACTCTTGAGCAACCTTCTGCGGCTACAAGGAGGTGATGCTTAAGGATAAGCTGAGGGCGAGGGACGAATCACCTGTTTACCTTTGTTATCCGCCACTTCTCACTTATTTTATTTTAGTAGTATACTTTCCTTATCTTTTAGGTATTAAATTGTTCCTCTGCAGTATGAATTTCATGTCTTCCATTAGATGTTTGGCAAAACTACGGCCGAAATTAGACAGGTTGCTAATGTTTTGCACATTAATGTAGTATCTTGCGCGCTGAAATAGTGCCATCGTGAAAAGTTTTTCAAGGAAAATGAAATCTTATTCACGTTACATATGAAAACATGGAACGTCCTTTCAGCCAGGCTTTTCAGTAAGTAGAAACCAATCAGTTTGATGCATTGATTCTTTTAACCATTGTGAAGAAAGGTATGAGTATTTATTTTTCTATAATGTTTACATAATCTCCCCTTTTTGAGTTTTTTGAAAAATCTTAGAAATTGGACTCTTGAGTAAATTTTAATTAAATATCAGTTTGAAGTATAAGACGAACTTTGAATAGTTGAAACTTTTCTATGATATGTAAGTTTAGTTCTTTAATAAATTTTGATTAATTTACTAATGCATGCTGTCACTAGTACATCCTAATAAGTTTTATGCATTTTATTTGTATCAAGTTGCATCGCCCTTTCTCAAGCTCCTGTGAATATGTTGACAAAGGAAAATAGAAATTCCTGCAAGGAATTCCTTTTTTATGTTATTTTATTTTAGAAAAAACTCTTTTTTAAAGCCTTCTACACTTCTTGTTTTCTATAACCTATTTAATACTGATGATGTTTGATGTTTTCGCTTTTACCGAAAACATTTCAAATAAATGCCTAATAAATTATATTTCATTAAACTTTTATAATAAAGCATCTTTTATTTTATATAAACCAAAGCGTTTTTAATATTAAAAAATATTACTGAGCTTATCTTGAGTTTAAACTTCACCACATACTTATAAAAAACATTATAGGTAAAATAGCATCACCAAAAGAATTTATTTATTTATTTATTATTATTATTATTTGTTTTGGTAAATAAAAAATTCCTTTTATTTTTCTTTTTGAAGTGCAGAAGAGGTTATTTGTTTTTAAGTAGTGATCACTATTATACAGATAGGTAAAATATTTTTGGAGTAGAAAGGTTATTCTTCCAGAGGTAAAAAAAAACTTTAAAGCTATTGAAGGAGTTGTCTTGCATTTTAGCAGCTATTCAGGTTCCTACTTAATTATTATATTAATATTTTAATTTGAAACTCGCAGATTCCGAAGAAATAATTGCTGAGATTGTTAACAATATAAATAGTATATTTAACAACATCAATATTTTATGAGTTACTTTTCACAATGAAAACGGGAAATTTACAGAACTGCTAACTAAGCTGTTCTTAAAAAGATAAAAATATTTGAAGGATCTTTCTAAGTAACTAAGTATCTAAATCAAACTTTCGTGCCTCAAGCGTTATCTTAAAGGTGTGACACAAGCTATCGTCCTAAGCTTTCTTAACTGTGAAAGGACAAACACACAAGCAAGTAAAATCTTAATATCATTTTACCTCACAGCTTGTGAGTTCCAAGTTCTGCTGTCGAGTTAAACTAGATACTGTATGAGAGCTCCTATTAGGCTACACAACGTTCAGATTACACAACTTTATCTAAAGTAAAAGCTGTCCGGCAATCTGTCTCACTCAAGCCGCAGATTTCTGATGCTAAGCAAGTGCGGCAACGGAAGCCAGTCAAATTTCGTTCTTCTGTAAGTCATGCGTTTGGTCCACTTTATACTACTCCACTTGCCAATCAAGCCTGGATAAATCTCTAGACTATGCGACTACTTGATGAAAGAAAAAGATAAAAATATTCTTTTAACTCTTAGTTAATTTCAAATGAATTGTCATAATTTGTGACTTACTGATATTAGGAATCAAATATACCTTCAAGCAAGCATGCTTTGCAACGGTAAAACAATCTTCGTGCAGAATGAAAATAAAGATTTCCGTTACTTAGTGCAGAGTTTCTCAAAGTATGGCATTGCATTGTTTTTGGTGGTAGGATTTCACACAAAAGATTCAAATGAATGTAAAATGGCACCCCTTTTGTTACATATGTTGGCATATAATGGTACATATATTTGTTATTCTTATTTATGTGGTACAAAATTTAAAACGCTTCAGAGTCCCAGATTTAGAGTAAGATAGTGAATTACAGAAGATTTAGATTTCCAGTAGTTGTAGAATGTTAAGTACCCCGACTCTATCTAAAGCTTTATAAATGTTTATAAAATTTTCTATTTTATAAAGTATAGCTCTTATTTGATGAAGTTGATAAATCTTTATATTGAGATTCCTTACCTCTGCTTTATTAGAGAAAACAAAAATATGCAACGGCTTGCAGTATCCCTCGAGAAGTAACATTTAACTTCTCTATAAGGAAAAGAGTAACCCGAGCGAATGATTGGCTTTAGGTTATTTCCATTGTTTATGCTGATCTTCATTTGAAGAAGGAAACTAGTTACCTTTAGAAAGAGCGGCGGTCACAAAAGTAATCCTTAAAAGAAATGAAGTTTGGCGTCAAGCAAAATGTCCTATACAAGCTATATGTAAAGACATAGTGTGAAAGTGTGAAGCGGATTTTAGCATAGCGGAGGAACGGAAGACTATACCTGCCTAATTGCGATATATGACGGTAAAGTACTAGTGTCTCTCTCTTTCATTACGTGTTACCCATAGGTAGGAAGACTGTAACCATTCCGTCGAAAGGAATTTCATCAAGTTTAGTTGACTGAATTTCTTTCGATGAGGATGCTATAATTTCGGCTTACATTCCTCAATATTTTATGCAAAAGTTGATACCTTTCCCGAAATAAAAGCACTAAAAGGTAACCTTTCCCCTTAGCAGTTAGTCATTTTATGCTTTGCTATAACCGATTAAACAAAATTTTATTAAAAGTCCTAGCTTTAACTCAGTCACGTGATTAACTCTTTCTCACTTATATTCTTTTGCCCAGTTTAGCAAAAGAAGTCTGATAGTAATTCAGCAGGTTTAAGCATAATGTTAAGTTATTCCTTGACATTATGTCATTAATCTGCTGAATGCCATGATGCCCTATCAAAAATCACTACATCTTCTATAAAGAATTAACAGGAAACGCTGTAACAGAGGTCGGGGACTGAGAAATTTACACCTGTTCAGCAACAGTAAAAGAAATTGAAAAACATTGATCAAAACTTTTCTAATTCCCGAAAGCAATTTTGACGATTCATGAATTAGTTTGGCGCTTCGATAAATTCCACATTCAACAACAATCGGTTAAAATGGAATGATAATATTGGCGGTCTAAGTTTAACAGACGCTGTATGTCCTTTTGTTAAGGAGATTCTCCCTCCTTTAGAAAGAGCACCGAAAAAAAGATGAGAAAGAGAGATAAAACTTTTCTTTGTTAAAGGATAAAAGCAAAAATAAATAAAAACAATTTCTCTTGTTAATTTGTAGCTTTTAAATCGCTAGATGAAACGTATTTGCTATTTACTTTAAATAAAATCACTTCATTTCAGGCGTAGGACATATTAATTGCTCATCATCGAGTCTGCGATATGTCAAATAAAAATATTGCTAAAAATTCAATCAGATATTTTAGTTATAATTTTATAACTGCTATAGTATGAAAAATTAATTCCAAATTTCTGTTTATTTTGTTTTTAAACGCTTTAACTCATTGTAGCTTAATTTTTAATGCTTAAGATTTTTATTTGTATATTTAAACAATCTATTGTTAATTAGCAATTGATTATAGAGCTAAATTTTAAATTTCGGAATTTCAAGAACAAAGTTCATTTTAAGAATTTCTTTCAGATTACAAAAATAGAAATAATGTGAATGTATCTTTTTGAAACGAACTTAATTAGTTTAGTATGATAGCGCAGAAAATTTTACGATGACCACGGCTACAGCATTAATTATAAATGAGAGATCTGTAAATTCTGTTCAGACTTTTGTCATTAAGAGTGATTATACTTTTTGTTGAATTCTTAATAGCATCAGATAATCCAGAATTTCTACATTAAAACTCAAAACGTATTTTGCTAAATTGAAAATTTAATTTATTTTCGTATGAATTATTTTATAAGAAATGTTCTTATAATATACATAATTAATGTGTTTCCAGTACTTTTACTTACACTTTTAATTATCTGGATTTGACTGTACGTTCTTTTAAACATTCAGTTATGTAATCCTCCTCATTTCTATTATGTTAATTAATTTTAAAATAATAAGATTATTATTAAATTGTATTGCTAAGTTTTTTAATTTTAATCAAAGTTAAAAAGAATTATGAAATAATTCAATGAAAAAAATATTCACTCTATTTTGATATCGGAAATTTATTTTGTATTTTTCGAAGTTATTTAGTGTGATTATTTTGTCCTTTGAAATTTTTTCAGTGTTTTAAAATATAGTGATTTAAGCTATTAATATCACACTATGTATTTATCAGCGTGCATTTCAAGTACACAATGATTTAACAAAAATGCAAGACATTTCATTAGATATACATTTGAAAGCTTTTATAAAACAGTATTTATCTGCCAAGCTGAAAAATTTTTTGTGAGAGTCATTTTCGAATATGATCACCCTGAATGCTATTGCTTGCTTTCAACTAAAAATGGATTTTAGGGAATGTAAAGAAAAATAATTTGAAAACTGCATAATTTTGATATTCAAACTTTTGTAATTATGGTACCTATAACAACTTCAAACAAAACTCCTTTCTTTAAAAGCGATAATTTTTATGAAAAGGTTTTCTTTTATCATTGTGTATTATGGTATGACTGTCTTTATTCAACTAATACTTCAGAAGCTATGTTTCTAATTTCATTTCAAATGAAGCATTAACTTATGTATCAGCGAAATACAAGAATAGCAGGATATTTAATTGCTTTGAGTCTTTAACTTAAAAGCAAATTGCATTGTAGAAGAGATCCTACGAAGAATTAAAAAATTTTGGGAGCATACTTTATCATTTAAAAATTGATCTGAGACAAAAAAAATGCTTCCAGTTACTACGTTTTGAGAAATAATGTAAAAGACCTTAGGAAATTTCATTATATTTCCCGTAAACTTGAAATTAAGTAAACTATCACTCTACGTGCTAAATTATCACTTATTTGCAAACGTAAATAATGACTGTGGTTATCCCACGCCTACTGACTGAAGTGAAAATGTTCGAGGATAAATTTAAGAGAAATTAGAAAGACAAAAAACTTCTAAGTTTATCGATTAATTATTCTTTTGTGAAAGAAGGAGATATAATCACTGTAAAACTTGTACTTAGTGGTTGAAGGCATTTATTAAGGCATTTTTCTAAAAATTTTCTGGGCATCTTCTCCTCAATCCTTTGTAAAAGATAGTACTTAGTACTCAAGCACACAAACGATTTCTTCTTGAACTCCAGGGTGCGGGATTCGAACCCGACCCCGCATACTGCAGCAGTAATCAGCCCTGCTAATTTAATTTGATTTACATGATTATAACAAAAAAATTAGGGTTATATGCCTAAGGGCAGGGATGCCCTCGTGGAAAGCTTCCTAACAGAAATTGGCTCGTATTCATGTTATACATGGGAAAAGCCATAAAAATGATCATGCAGGCCGCTCGTCTGAATTGAACCCAATTTGAACTAGTGTTCAGCGGTTTTACCTGGCGGGCACAGCGCCACTAGCTACTAGACCGTCCAATGTGCAAAACAAACACAAAAAAGAGCAAAATTAAACAAACTACCCAACGTGAGGTACAAAGCCATGACCCTGAAATTAAGAGTTTTGTGCTCTACCGATTCAGTAACCGGTTGTCATGCTTTGCATATCAAAAGTATGGAATACTTTGTCCCTAGAACTATGAATGTTTTGCTAATTGAGAAGTTTGTTACACGATGATTACATAAAAAGTTAGATTTATTTATGTCTTGTTTTTTTTTTTTTTTTTTTTTTTTGCTTAACTTTGCAACTGCAGGTCTAAAACTGTTTCATTAAAATCTTTAAATTATTTTGAAATGCTTTTTTAAATAAAAGTGCATGTGTGTAAGTAGTATTTAAGAACATGAAGAGTATAACACTTTTTCTGAATATCATGCATGTTATTTAAAGCCGCAAGAAAAGTATTTTACTTTACGCCTGCTAAGTGAATAGGCAATCGCCTGAAATGCTACGTATTTTACTAAATATTAGCTTCAGGGTTAAGTGTTGAAATAAAGCAAATGATGTACATAGGTAGAATTTTGAATAAGTTTGGTACCAAAAAATGACTCATGTTTATTGAATTACTTGATATGTAATACTTGAAGAATTTGGTTGTTATTATTATCACTACTGTGGCTGTTGGATAACCAGGTACAAGGTATTTAAGAAATTCAAATCCTATGCAAGTAAGGCCATTTTTGTTTTCTTTGAACATTTTCGTGAAGACATGAAGACGGTTAAAAAGCTGGTTAAAAAGCCAATATCTGTACTTTAACTTGATACAACATTTTTTGTTTATCTCATATGTTTTTAACATAATTTTGAGGATTAACTTTCACGAAAAATTATTTGACTGAAAAATTATGCTTTCGTGCTCTTACAGCGAATTATTCGTCTTAATACGGAAAATTCATTAAACAAATATATTGAAAAATACTAACATGTTTCCGAACATGTTGCCATTTTGCACAACATAATTGACTTGTCATTTTCAAGAGGAGTTTGGAAAGCAGTTACCTGTAAACTCTGCAGAAAAGATTATTAAGATTTCTCTGACTGAATCCCGCGTTATTTATTGATAGCGTAATCTTCCCTCTATTATTTTCTGCATTAGATGATTCTGAATGGTTTTTATCGAATCCTATTACCAGAGAAACTCGGAAAGTAATTTCGGATGAGAATGGCGAGCATGCGCAGTTATTCATTTGCAACAGTGAATAGAAATCAATGTTTCAGTTCATGAATAAGGAAAATTTTCCTGCTAGTTTCCTGTCTGGTGTTCTGAATTTAAAGATTATTCCATCAAATAAACAATAGCACTTACGAACCACAGATAAGCGATTTCCGCTAGGTAGTATTTGCGAATAAATGCGAAAATATATTTACGTTTAAAATGCTATTCAAAATTTAAATTATTTAAAAATCTTACAACTAATTTACTGCAAATATGTAAATATTTGTCTTTAAAACTGAAAATTGTTATAAACGTTCTTGTATTATTATACGTAATATAAACGCAGTATAAATGTTCTTGTAGAACAAAGAATAACTTAATGTTCATGATAGAAAAAATGAAATATGTTTAAAATTAAAAAGCAATAAAGAGAATTCTGAAACGTTTAAAAGATAATTGCTGCTGAAGTATTAGGAAATTAAATCCTTTTATAAATATTGCTACCTAAATGAGAATGAAATAAAGTTTTTCAGTTCTCCTCTTAAGAGTCATATAGAACTGAGAAGCTACTGTTATTGTCGACGAAAGGTACATCTACAAAAACTTCAAATTTATAAATAATAGGTACTTACGCATAACAGTACCTCATAAATAGAAATAAATTATGAAACATAACCGATGTTTTATAGCAAATAACAGTGCGTAAAATAAGGTCGTTAACGTAGAGTTAATCCCCTTAGGGATAAAGTGTTTTGGATTTGCTCATATAAAACTGCATTTTAACAGCATTTGTCAGCTCAATTGATATAATCACTTATTTATTTCTTTGCTTTTGTTATCTTCAGTCTTTTAGGGTAATATTATATCTTTGAAGAAAATATTAAAACAAACCATTTTAAGTAATAAAGTAATATATGTTACCATGTGATGACAAATCTCTCGACCGCTTAAATAGGTCACTCCGCTCAAAAGGTTAAAGGTTAACTTCCTATGTAAGTAAAAAACCAAGTATTTAATAATATGGGCTTTCATCATAAAGAGCCAGTTGACAATTCCTAGAAATGTATTAATATAAACGTAGTTTCATTTTTAACTTGGAAACACCCGACTAATGCCCAAACGTGCTGTCTTTAAAGGCAGCTATTTAAGCTATTATTAAAAGCAGCTAAGGCCGTCAGAATAAAATTCTTTATTGTGTGTTAATACCGATCTTAGCTATAGGTTAACATAATCATACATACCTTACATTAGATTAAGTTTAGTACAATCTTCTTGTATCTGTATCTGTACAGTCACTTAGAGTTCTCAAGTGTCACAATGGTGGCCATTATTGGCCAGACACAACGACATTTTCCAGCATTAAGAGTCCACAGGAATTGCTGCACATTCTACTGTAATGTCTCGAAGAAGAACATCCAATACAACCGATTTTCGGAGCTACAGGACATCCTTCAAGGTTCTTTCAGGCCATTTTCTTTCTCTATCATACATCTTATATCACATATTGCAGTCATGAGTAGATCCGCATGCGTTGAGAAAATGCCATACTACTGTCTGTCTACCTGAAGAAGTGTTCTCGCAATTATCTCTTATTGGCGGTCGCTATAGTGATAAAGCAAGTATGTTTTAAGTAAGGGACAGTTATATGAATGTTTTAATGCTATCATTTTTGGGCGAAATTTTTGACTATAAGAAAGAAAATTTAGAGAAAGGGAATTCATCATTAAGTGCGCCAAGATAGCAAATTGTAAAGCAATTTTATAAGCAAAAAAACGGGTTAGGGTTTGTTGCTTTGACAACAGACAGCTGCAGACCATCTGTCGAGAGCTGTTCTTATAACAGACAAATAATACATATTGTTAAGTTACAGCAAGTTAACTCGGGTAATGATACACAGATACCATCTGTTCAATTGTGTATACATTTTTTCTGACGGATTCTGTGTTTCTTCTAACTGTTTGCTTAACATAATGCCATGGTCTTTTCATATTTTGTTTGAATCTTCCTCAACTAAAGCTTCCTATACCCCGAAAATCTGTTACACTTTGATCATTATTTTCTATGACAGTTGAAATTATTATTGTTGGTTTAAGCCGCTTTTTGTTATGGTGACAGTAGAATCGGCTGCCACAGCCTTGCGGCGCCAAGTCGGATCTCCAAGAAGGCATGGATGTTTGTAAATGTAGAGTGACTTTGCGGCAGGGGGCCATTTAAAATACTGTAGAGCCAAATTTCCTCTCAAGAGATTAAAACCCTTTTATTCACTTAGCGGAGGGTTCTTTAAAACTGTGACGGGGCTAAACAAATTCGCACAGTCACCTTTAAGGTGTTCAAGGTCTAATCCAGCGCCAAATGGAACCCTTGTTTGTTGGCCACATTCAAATTCATGGACTTGATCTGATGTTACCGCAGATAAGTGAGATAAGTCACAAAACACTGTTGATTTAAAGTTTGTTCCTCACAATTAACATTTCCGTCACTTAACTAACTTTGCCAATACTTCTCGGCGGAATTCAGATCCTTTGATGATACTTCAAAGATCTAAATAAGCATTACTTCTAATTTCATATTTCTACATATACGGTAACATTAGCATAAGTTCACTAATTGTAACATCAAGAAAACAATCTATAGCTTTCCCTTAGGGCTTTAAAACCTCTTCGATGTTCGTTTTTTTCACAACTTACAAACACATTTGTATTATAAAGATTCAAGTTATCTGATCTCAGTGGATGGATTTCTAAACTTCTTTATTTTCTTGTTTAAAATCATACATTTCCTATGCTGAAAACTTCGTAATTTTTTTAAATAATGCCAGCTAGGAAATACCTTTGAATAATTGTAAAATTCATCGATTCTTTAAACTGCATATAAAGTTCCAATAGCTTTTAATTTATACTTTGAAAATATTGTTACGAAATGTACAGGCGCGGTAACATAGCTTCCCCACAAAGCAGTTTTAGGGTTGCCAAATTTGGCGAGAAATCACCCAATTGACGACAAAATTGGCGATATGCCATGGTCGGATAGGAAACCTTCTGGAACGGATTCTTACCGGCTTAGCCCAGAATGTTCTCGAACACAAGCCAAAAACTATATAAACCTTGCTGGTACGCAGAAAGTCAGTGCGAGATAGCTAGTCTCGAGTTAGTCAGTCCGTGCGGAGTCGATCGAGTTGACAGCCAGGCAGCGAATGCCGAGTGGGTCGTCGAGTGCATTGAAAGAGTCTCTTAGTGTATCGCGGTTAGTGCATCGTCGAGAGGATCTGTTGAGCTCAGGGAACGACTGAACCGAAGAGTCGGGAGCTGTACTCTGTGTGTCGTCGAGTGCATCGCGAGTTGTAGTGTGGAGAGTCTCGAGAGTACATGGAGTTCCGATAAAGACCAAGCAGAGTCTGGAGCTGTACTCTGGTGCTTTGTAGTGAAGCTGTCTCCACCGTTATAGCCTGATAACCTGAAGGCTGTGTCGCTGATTGTTCCAGCGAGTGTATAGTAGATCTTCGACGATTGTAAAACGTGACTTTGGAGCTGTCTTGACTAATATTGGCTAAATAAAGTGTGTTTCGATACTTCATCAAGTGTCGTCGTTATTCACTCCAAATCTACGAACCCCGTACGTACGTAAGAGAAAAGAAAATAACGTAACAATATGATTGAATTGTTATTGCAGTAATGCTGTTTATAAGATGCAAAGATATAGTATAGTCTCATGTAATTGCCTTTTGCTATATTTACAGACTCCATGAAAAGGTAATTTTCCTGGTAAAAACTGAAATTAAGTTAAAATTATGTTTAATGAATCAGAGAAATTTACTGCTGTGAAGATTTGAAAGCGCTTAAGCGCTTATAGCTTAGTCTGCAAGCCGTTTTCTCCTTTATTATTTGTAAATCCCTTTTTTGTAATGTTCTTTAATTTTCTCATCTTTAATTGAATATATTTCTGCATTTATAAATTTCCATATTTTCCCATTTGTTGTGCATTTCTGTAGTTATGCAGCTTTTTTAACTTTGTTAATATAGTTGAAGTCAAACACTGTGGCCAAGAAACAAGGGTTTCCGTAGAAAAGGCTCTCCAAAGAAAAACGAGGCACTTCTTAAAAAAGGGTATTTTCATCTAATTTTTAAGAGTATTTAGTATATTAATTTATCAATTATTAATATTAGTCATGATTTAATACTTATATAATTTTAACTTCAGAGCGATTTTCAGATTTCTGCGGTTTGATATTTATTATACCCCTATTTTCTCCCTCCTTTCCGCATGCCTTCGTAGTGTAACTGGAAGAACACTCGGCGCATATTCGATAGGTTCGAGTCTCTGCAAGGGCATTGCTCATTTTTCACCCCTCTAGCATAAAAAATACCCAATGACTCTACAGTGGCGCCGTAATTAAAGGTTTTGAACGGTAATTCGTCACTATCATGATTTGATGATTGGGTGCGCTAATTCCCAGTCGCCCTTTAAATGGAGGTGTATGTGGGTATTTTATCGCTCCTTTCTGCATGCCTTCGTGTTGTAATTGCAAGCCTACTCGATGCGTAATCGAGAGGTCTAGGGTATGAGTTCCGGCTAGGGCACTGCATATTTTTCACGTCTCCTGCTTCAAAACATCCTAATGACTCTTAAGCAAAATTTATAGCAAAATATTCTCATGAATTGCAGGTTTCTTTAAATGCGTGATTTACTTAAAAGGGTGTTTCAAATAAGTGTACCTATGAATGTATACCTACCATACAGCAGCTTCTACTGCCTGTATAGAATTAATAATTTGATTTTTTTATTTTTCATAGAAATTTAAATCACAGTTTCACACGTATGTGAAAGAAATAATGTAATAATCCGTATCCTGTTTCAAATTTATTTCTTTCGTCAAATAGTTTTTACTGTTAAATTGATTAAGCATGCTTTCAATAAACGAGGTAATAATCTTTTATTACTTTTTGCGCAATCACCCTTTGCCCGTTGCTGCTTACGGCTTCTATGAATTAGCAGACTTTTGTTGCAGAAGTTTGGTAGACAAATTGCCACTTTAATCATATAGCGTGGCAGCTAATGTTTTAGATTTCACTGCTTCTATTACATGTCATAGTAGTATTAGTTTTCATTGTGCCCTCACGCGCTATATTTTACGTTGAAGGTCATTCGAATAAAGAACTGCTGTAGGCTCCTTTGTTTCAAGGAATCTCGTAAGAAACGTAAACGGTACAGAAGAATTCGGTTATACCAGAATTTTACGATTACTACTTTATCATGGCTTTCACAGATTCATCGAAAAGAATTAAGAGAATATGCTTGTTATATTATTATTTGCAACTCGAAATCAAGGTATAATGTTCTAGTTAATTTACGTGTCCTTGGCTACTAGAACTTATGAAGCGTCTAGCGATTATTCTCTGGGATTCTTGCAATTATAAAATAGAAGTCCAAAGAAGGGTTAAAATATCCTTTTTTTACTCAGAGAAATACTACCGACGGCCCCTCGCGGATCTACAGGAAACCCTCCACTTGGTCTTTGCTTAAGATAGAAAATAAGGAACTAAACTAATTATAACTAGTTAAACTTTAGCTGAAGGTGTACAGAAATAACTAACCGAGTTGGCCCGTAAATAAACTTCACCGACGAAGACTAACAAGCACGTAAGTAAGATAGGCTAAAGGCAACGACGTGGCCCGAAAGCAAAGCACGCTCTACTAAGTACTTCAGAGCTCTTCTACGGAAGTGACTGTAATTCCCATTAAATACTAGTTCTACTTCATTTACATTAAACGCGAAACTGCAAACTTATTGTGGCAAGGAGTTATAGGTGAAAAGAAAGAATTTAAAGGAAAGAATTTCAAAATTAAAAATGACTATAGGCTTAAAATAATCTGTACAAAGGAAAGAAACAATGAAATCTTTAAGTGACAAACAAAAATTAATTTAACTTTTATCAGAAGTTCATAAACATATGCTTAATGATGTCATATGTAGGCGACTAACGTAGCTTCTTACTAAATAAAGTAGCTTAGCTAAACTAAGTCAACCGCGCTGACGTAATACAAATTAATATTTTTTTAATCAAGGATACAATATTTAAACTGATATATTTTTTCTAGCATCATAAGTGATATGAAATAAGTATTGCTTTGGCTCAAGGATTATAAACTCTTTTAATAATCTAATTCGGTTAGTCTACCTTAGATAGCTGACCTTACTAATCTACATTAATAATCTAATTACACTTAGTACAAAGTGCTAAAAATAATTCGCCATTTTGATGCATGTATGTGCTACCGTATGACGGAAGTAAAATAACTTCTAGCACTAAATAGAAAAATGCATCGTCATATATCAAATCAGATAAGCAGAAAACTGGAAAAAGAAATATTTGTTTCAAACAGAACTTTCATAAACTTTTCTAGTCAAAGCTTATAATGAATTTTAATTAGTAATATATATCCTTATAGAAGTACTGTAAATAGGTTTAAATAGTGCTTTGTTGAACCAAAAAGCTGTAAATTACAATAGCCGTACCATTTAATTAAATCCTCTACTTCAAGGGCAAACGGAAATCCTTTCAATCGATGCAAAAAGAGAACTTATCGCTTTAGAACAAACGAATTAATAAAAAAACGTATTTCCGAAAGGTGAGGGAACTAGTGATAATAATGAGAGCAAACTAATACTCTTGTTGAATCGTTTTGTCTAATTTTCTTTCTTTTTCCATTGTCTCTTATCACCTAAACTTTTTGTCAGTATAAACTGAAAGATACGAAGTGTTTGTTTAATTCAGATGGATGATTTTCGCGAGTTTCATTCTCCGGGTCTGTCGTAGAAAGGTCGAAAATACCTTCACGGTCGACAGCTTATGGAATGCAGCTATGGTCTTCGTGCTCTTCCGTGTCCAGAAGGAAACATTCAGGGCACATGTTTGTCATTTATATTTATAATAATGCATAATTATGAATGTTAAAAAGGCAGTATATGATATTTTGATGAATCATGGTGTCCGAAGGCATGCTTATCACTCTGCAAGCAACTACAAAAATCCAATGTTGGATACCTACGTTTTTGCAAATATATATCATGTTTCAGTTTGTAACTATCTGAGGGAATATTTAAGGGCAAAATTATGAAATTAATCCTTTTTTAAAATTCATTCCGAATTTGTATGGTTTCAGACGGAATTATGTTGATTTCAGAAATTTTTATGAAATATGTACTATCATCTTCTCCTTAACCAAATTACTTTGGGTAAAATTGTTCCAGTCTACAGATACTTGTTTCTGCATTTAAATTTCAAATGGTATTGTACTCAAAATGAATATGACAAATTATTTAAATTCTGCTTAGACATACTGTATATATAAGCTTCTATAAATCACTGTTACACCCAGAAGCAATCGGAGCCATAAACGATGAAAAGCCAACTTTCTTTTCCGTAGTTCCTAATTTTATTACAGCTTTGGCGTTAGATTTACATCAAGCAGAAACAGACCCTATTTTCTATTAGTAGTATAATCCTTTAAAGTTTTAAGACCTTTAAATTAGGTATCTTAGAAATAAATGTACTGAACTCGTGCTTTAGGCTTAAAATGTCATTCATTACTGATATTCTTTTCATTCCCTTAGGCAATACTTTTAAATTATTTTTGGAACTATTCTCCAATAAATTTAATTTTACTGATTAACAGATATATAGCAATTCCAATTAATAAGTAGGTTAAATAAATAATATTAATAAAGAATCTGATATGCACACCACATGACTTTCTTGTATGGAATATTAAATTATACGCAATTTTCCCACATTTCATTTAAACATATTGAATTAACAACTAACGAATTTTGAATTAAATATACTTCGTCGATAGCGCTTATACCACAATAGAATAAATGCACTCTTTTAAAGTTCACTATATTTATTTACCATAGCGACACTTTACGTGGCGCTATCTTTACACTTTACGTGGCGCTATCTTCACTTAAAAGCATTAATATTCATTTTAAAACTCAGAGTGCACAAAAATTTATCATCTGAAGAATTAACATAAGTTCTATTCAAATACTACAATAAATCTAAAACGATATATAAAAGAAAAAAAAAAACATAAAACGCCAAATACAGATAAAACAATTAAAAATACAATTTTTACATTTAAAGTTACAGTTTCTATATAAAAATAAGCTAATAACTTAAATGTTGATTCCATAATGAATAATGCATAATTTAATTCGCAATAATAAAAGAATACGTTACTTTGTTGTTGGGAAGTTTAGTTTCTCTAGATTGGCAACAAATCCACTATTCTGTTAAGTTTCAAATGTAAACAAACATGGAGGGCATACTAATCAGAAATTAGGCTTAGCCGCACTTAAGAAAACTTTTAAATTGTTGAGAATTCCACAATTATTGCATATAGGTTAACTAAAGGCATAAAAACCTGAAGATAAGAACAACATAATTCAACGATTTTTAAAGCAAAAAATACGCAATTTACAAATATATAAGAATAAAGTAACTGAGATCACTGAGCCGACTAACAGAGTGGATATAAATATACATATATTTATATGAACGTTCATATAAATATATATTCATATGAAATATATATTCATGTTTATATGAACGTTACGTTCATAAGTAACTAAAATTTTAACTATTTAACTAAAAATTAAATACGCACAGACGCTACGAAAAATTCTCTTCAGAATTCACTTTAAATCAGTTTTATAATTTTTTTTGGGGGAAAAGGGTCTTTTATTCTGTCCTTACGTACAGATGTCACGCATAAACATCGTTAAATTGCATTCGATAGCGGTGAAAATGGATATTTTCGTTGAAACATGATGACTGAAACTTTTCGCGATTACATTACTTCCTTTTTCCTTCGTACAAAGGAGTAAAAATGGGAAAACCATGAAATAATGGAGGAAAATTTAGTCAGTGTTATGAATCATTATTTGGAAACGTTTTTCGTTTTCGAAAATAATAGCATATATAAGGTACACAGCTTAAGAATGCAACATGTAAAGCTGAAATATGTAAATTTCTTGCTCAAATTAAAAATGAATATGGAAATGTGTTACCTGCTTTTGAAGTACAAATTGGATTTGGTCACAACCTTTCATATCCGGTTATTAAATTAATGTTGTTAAAAATAAACTACAGAATTTCTGAAAAATGCAAAATATTTGGCCCTTCTAGTTCTCAAATTATCAATATTTTACATATGGTTTTGAGAAAAGTTTTGAGAAACGTAAATAAAAATTCAAAAACTATCGACTAATAGATTAAGATTAAAGATTCTGAATTCAGATAATTCCTTAACTTTTCTCTGTAATTTTTTAGTAATTAGATGTTCTATCTCCGGACCTAGCAACAGCCTCAGGACTCTTTATTTTCAGTAGATAAACGAGAGACAAAACATAAATCAAGGCTGGGACTTTCGAATCCTCAGTTACCACGAATCTTAAAAAACGATTCGAGTTCTAATTTGGAATTCTTGTTTAAGATTTCGTTTTTTTTAAAGTTGTTGGAATTTTTTAAAGATTAACTCAAAACACCTTAATGTTTTACTGAAATCTTTGAAAATATTAATTTAACCTAAATGCAGTGGAAGAATCTATTAAGCAAAGAATACGGCTGTTTCAATTTCAGTTAACCTGGATCACCAATATCATCTTGCAACATTCATAACATTCTGAAGAAAACTTAGCCTTCATTGTTTGGGTTATCTACGTTAACTCTTGAAGCAATCCTACGCTTATATAGTTATTTTTTATTTAAAATGATTCTGTAAAACAATAAAAAGTTTTAACTGTTACTGGAATATATTTATGAAATTTAAGAAAGAAAAGGGAGATTAAGCAAGAACTTTTAACTGAGTACTTGTTTTTCTAAATTTATTTTTTAACTTAATTAATAAAACTGTATTTTTAACAACTGCATAAATAAGTTAGATTCTTTTATTTAATGTGGAATAAAAAATTTAATTTGAACTCAATCTTTTTTGATCTTTTTTAAAATTCTTACTTGAAAGTTTCAAGACAATGGAAGCACAAAATATTTGAGATAACAGAGATGAAGAAAATTCGAGAGATTTGTGATTTAAATTCAGATTTGGATTCTAAAAATTAAGAAACTGAAACATTTCCAGAAACATGTGAATGTTCTATGTTATTGAGATAACACGCGTGTAAAATGGATAACATTCATATTTAAGTATGAGTTAAATTTTTCGCACAAAGTTGTAAACAAGTGGTTGTTGTGATAATTGTTAATGCATTTTAATAAAATTATGTTATTTAAAAAAGTATTTTAAGTATTTTTATCATAAAGTAAAAAATGCACATGTCTTACTGTCAAGGATTTTGTTTACCTCAGAAACAAATAAAAGTAATTTGGATTATCCTAAAAATGAATTTATACACTTGAAGGTTTCAAAAGTAATATTTAATTAATGATAAAATGAAGAAATATTTATGGGAAACCTCAAATTATATCTCTGGCTAAACAACATTCAGCACCTTTGTAAGGAATAATGACATTCATTCTGCGAGTGTTTCCATATTCTAAATATTCCAAGTTAAATATGCTAATATTTTGTGAATTTATAATGAAGGATTTCTAGTGTTTCTGTAAGCATGGATCTGAAACTTGGACAGTTTGAGACAATTTATAACTTCAGGTTTAAATACTAGTTCGCAGTATGTCACCTAACATTTCAGATTTGAACAGTAGACTAGCCCTGTATAATAAAGGCTAAAATTGTATAAATTCTGCGTTTTAAAATTTTGTCTACTGCATTTTACGAAGCATGTTAGGCAGGAATTATTATATTTTATTTGATTTACACTAATCAGGAAAATGATATGATTTGTGCAGGCTACCAAGAGATTATTTTGCATATTATGCTTTATTTAAACTGTACAGAAACACAGTGTTAAAACTTGAGGGTCGCTAAGTTTTTAGCTATAATTTAACTAAGTTTTGAATGTTTTTTGTGTTTTATACCTACAAGAATAGGTCTTACAAAACCTCAAAACTTTATGATTCTTCAAAATGTTTTACAGTTGATAATTTTATTGAACACATTTAGCAGAAGAATTTGAGGAATATGAAATTAGCTTAGTATTCAAATGCAAAACATTTAATACGTAAACTTCGGTTTTTTTCCGGCTAGGAAAGAACTTTGCATTCTGCAGTACTTAACCATTTACCGAAACTATAATTCATATAAAATTTGTTTTGATCTGCATTAATAGTATGCCAGTTTACCAATAAGGATTATGTTCTGCCATAATGATACCATTTTAGCAAGCAATATATATCTATAATATATAGAGAGAAAACAGAACAATGGCAAATATGTTAGGACTAAGAATTTAGAATATAAAATCGTTCCAGAGATAGATCTTCTCCAATGTATTCAGAACAAATAAAACTAATTTTTAATTGTAACATCTAAACTGAATAAACAAAATCAGCTATACAAATTATAGCTTTGGCAAATTATACGGGAAAATTATATTTACAATAAAATACATTGTTTTTATAATTAAATACTCGTACATTGCTTTTATAATAAAATACATTGCAAGATTTCGTTTAAACATCTCTTTCTTTGCACTTAAGGCACATTAAATTCCATAGCAAAGCAGCAAAATATATAAAAATATCATTTCTTTAGAGTTCCTGATTGAGTGTAAAAAAAGTGTTGCTACACATTTTTTTTTATATTCGCTATATTCTCTGCACTTCATTTACTTATCTTTTTGAATTATTCTAATTTAAGCAATCGATCCCTCAAGGCAAGTTGAAAATGGTATCAAAAATGGCAAATTTTTAAATTAAACATTCCGTTTCATTTTTGTCTTAGGGAAGTCAAGCTTTTTATAAATTAATTATTTTCTTAGCGAGTACAAAACTTTCCGACATATAAATATAGGAAACAGGAGACCGCATTAAAAGTTATATTTCGTTTTTTTGTGCCAAAGACAAAATTTTTTGAAGTATGTTATTGTAAAACATGACTATTTGCTTCATTTAAAACACTTCTGTAAAGGGAAACATATGACTGCTACCAACGATTGGTAAAATAAAGGACGGATAAGGATTTTTAAGCCGGTTAAGGAGGGTTGATATATATACATATAATATATATAATTTGAATTTAACAAATATTCTCTATTCGTATAAAGCTAATTTAAAGTTAATTTAAAATTTTAATTTTAATTGCGAATATAACAGATTAATTATTTCTGTGAACTAATTTACAATATCATTAAAATTCTAAGAGCATATATAAATTAAGTCCACGTATGTAAAACCTTGAAAAATATATAATATACCCCAAAATTAATCCCAAAAATGTTTTGAAGAATTTTTAAGACTAAATTAATTTGCGTAAGTGAATAATTGTTGAGCAGTCAGGTGACTGATCTCATCAAGGAGTTGCCTCCAAACCTAACTCTTCACTTACTCATTTCGTGTTTCGTCATCAAGTTGTTGAGTTTATACACTCTTTTGAAAAAAAAAAAAAAAAAAAAAAAAAAAAAAAAAAAAAAAGCACCAAGAAGGACTTTTTCGATTGTGACCAAATTTGGCATGCAAAAACATTTGGATCGAACATGCAAATGATCAAAGTTTCAAGGCAAATAAACAGGAATTTCGATCATAGCGCGCATTTCTAGAGCGCAACTCACAAAGTATAAAACCAGTAACAGAGGCGGAAAATTTATCTTTTTTGTTGCTGCCATTGTAATTCCGTAAAGAAACATGCCATTACGACGATATCGAAGACCTTGTAAACAGCTAAACCGACTTCGAACGTGGTCGCATTATAGGGTTGCGTAAAGCTGTGTGGTCATACCGAGCAATAGGCCGCCGTTTGCAGCGTACAGACACTGCTATGCAAAGATGTTGGCATCAATGGTTGCTATAAGGAAATTGCCGACGAAATGAAAGCTCTGGAAGGCCAAGGATCACAAATGCGAGGCAAGATAGGATGATTGTTCGCCAGGCGCGAACCGCCCCAACGGTGTCATTGTCGACTATTCAACGCAGTACAGCCACGCCTATCCCTCCCGTGGTACCGTCCACCATCTCACAGCGCTTGTGGGAGCGTGGTTACGCTCAGAGAAGTCTTTAAGGTGTTTGCCTTTAACCCCACAACATCGCCGCAGTCGTTCGGAGTGATGTCGCAGCCGATCATCATGGTTGCCATCAGACTGACATCGTATAGTAAGTACTAAGCGATGAATCCTGCTTCACTATTATAGCAGATGATAACCGTGTTCGTGTCTAGAGAGGACGGGGCCAGCAGTCCCAATCAGCCTTTGTTTTACAAAGGCATACAACCATAACCCCTGGTGTGACGGTGTACAGCAGATCCTCTCTAGCCATCCTCCGTACAACTTTTAACAGCACATTTTTACAGCTGTTTTATGTAGATACTATCCTGCGGCCGGTTGTATTACCAAGAAGGTTGTTGGGTAAAAAACTTTCTTACCCGTCTATCCCATACATATATAGGCTTGTGTGAGAAGTCATAACGCATTTTTTTAATGTTATTTAAAGGTTCCTGATTTTATTTATTAATGAGCAGTCAATAGTATATTTCCGGCTCATTTCGACAACATAATTCCTCATTCACAAACGAACCTATCTTTATAAGCGAAGAGTTCAACAAGGTGCTGATTTATGGCCTCGTTTAAATTAAATGTTATACCACGAAAGAAATTTTTAAGGGGGAAAAACAAGTTTGAGAGCTCACGATGAGGCAAGTATGATACGTTTCATCCAAGCTCCGATAATTTTGATCAAACGTCGGGATGGAATGCAATTTTTATACGATTAATGAGTTCTATAAATTTCATAACAAGACCCTATACAAGTTTGATCACTGACAAAAATTATTGAAAATTTGGATGAAACGTGTTGCCACGCGTATCATTACTCGCCTGACTTTGTGCCCTCAGACGTTCGCTTGTTACACAGTCTTTGCCCTTTTTGGTACTGCCAATTTCAAAAAAGATATGAGGTGAATAACTAGACGTTACAGCTCTTCACATGTATCAAATTTCAGCTTCTATGGCTAGTCTTCTATTGAGGTTTTTGCTTTATGCGAGAATTCGTACGTACATATAGGCGTCATGAAAAAAATCCATTTTACAATCGTTTTTGGGGAAAGAATGCATTTATTCTGTCCGTAGAAGAGACGTCATGCAAAAACTCGTCCATGTGAATTCGAGAACTTTCAAAATGGATATTTCCGTTGAAATATGATACCCAAAATATTTTAGATTACTATACTTCCTTTGTACAAGGAAGTAAAAGTAATACATTGCGACAATATTTTATTTGTGTTGCTATATATTTTGTTATAATTCTCTAAATTGCCTCTTTAAAATTAATACATGTCAATAACATTTGTCGGCAACATCATTTTATTTGAAAAATGATACCGAAATAAACGTAATTTCGGTAAAAAAAACGTATACATATTTAAAATATGATTACTTCCTTTGAATTTAAGCAAGTGCTTCTATTAAAATTTTTATGAAATGATATCAGACATTTATATATATAATATTCAATATATGTATAATATTTCATATGTTATATAATATATCCGCATCAGACTTTTTTCCTTTATAAAAAGGAATTACAGAATATTGCTTTTAACCACCATAACATAGCAAACCTAGTTGGTTCGTAGACCACATTTGTTCAAATAAAATAAATCTAAACCATGATTGGAACTGGGGACAAAACTGCTGAATGTAATATATATGAAGTACTGTAATAAACATGAGTGTACTGATTATAGCAATCCTGAAACTTTCTTAAATATTTAAACATATTTCAAACGAATTCTGTTTCCAACCAAAAATTAGCGTATTTTGTTTCAAATAAAGTAGCGGCTAGGCATGGTATTCTAAATTTAATGTTAAAGGTCATGAATTCGAGTAATTAGTAATGGAAACAGTCTTCAGAGTTATAATCGTAAGGACATTTAGTTTGAAAAGGAAAATTTTTATTCAGTTATTGGCAGCAACAATGTAGCAGAAGGCATTGTAATCCTAACCATCGTCAAAGAATTAACAGCTTTAACATTAATACTACCGAAGACGAAATATTTAAGCTCTTGAAACAATTTTCTAAGTAACTTTGGCAGTATAATAAATGAATTAATTGATTCCAGAGGAATTTCCTTTCCTTTAGAAATTCAGTTCCAGTACTAGATAAAATAATTTCCTTTCCAGATAAATATGGAAATGCGTCCAAGTAAATAATTTAAAATGATTGTTATTATAGCAAAAGACTTTATGTAGTCGAAATCATAATTTGGTAAACATGGATAGAGGTCATGAAGCTTTTTCTTACGTCAGAATGCAAACACATAATGCACTTATCTCTTATTAAATGAGTTTTTTTAGATTTACTCTTTGGGTTGATAATTGTTTCAAGATTTAGATGCGTTTTATTATAAAAGTTAAAATTCTGAATCTAATTCATACTTTCATTGATTTTATAATCAAAGTAGATACGTGCATCTAAATAAAGAAACTTCAGTATTCCAAGTAATCATATTTAATGAAAAAATGTTATGGAATAAAGCAAATAATAAATATGACAAGGGCTATATGTTCATTATTGTTTTATACACAATCCATCCACTTACGTAACGCAGGTTTAATTGCTATCGATACATAATGTTGTTTATTTTGTATCAAAGGCATAAATGAAAGTACATGAAAGCTTTATAGTTAAGCAGCAAATGCAGAAGGAAATGATAAAGTCACAAGTTTTCATTCTTTTGAAATATTACGGATCTAAACGATTTATGCCGTTGAAGATACTGACAGAATTCAATAAATCCTAACCGAAGATAAAGAAGATGTTTCTCATTTAACAAATATTCGGTAAGAACTGAAGATTATATTTTATCTTCTTCTATTGTCAAAAAATTAAGATATTCTTCGCATCTTCTCATGGGCTCTTAAAAATAATGCATGGAATATAGTTTTGGAAATCCGGGAGACGGAGTCTGGCAGTAACTATATTATGATTCCGATTCATCTATTTCCGTGGAAACTGGCTACCGAATAAGAAATGTTAGAGACTAACTTCTTTACAAATTAAAGTAGAATTATTTACTTGAGGAGTCATTCTATCTTCCCTGAACTGTTTTCAGATAAAGGAAACTATAAGAACTATCCTCCCGGTTCCTTACAACGTAATGGGTAAAGCACATCCATGGAGAAGTCGCGAGCTGAAGCGTATTGGGCAGCGTTAAGTTTCCTTTGTTTCTGTTAAGTCACCAAGTTCTGCACTGTGGTACAGTAACAAACAAAAATCTCAGGTTACTTGGCGGATGTGCGAAGGAAGCATCCTAAGTTGCAGTGATTGCGGTCTCGTGTATCTTATTCTCTCAAAAAAAAAGACTCGGGAAAACTTAACATTTTTAGGAAGTGAATTGGATTGTTGCCTTTTTTCTGAACACTGAACAATCCATTCTTTGTAAAAGAATTCTTCTGTTATTCCTGCTTAATACAGATAATATGGACCTAGATAAACTGGTGAATAACGCTATTACAATAATCAAAAGTTTTCACTTTACAAGCTAATATAATTGTTACGGCAAGCACAAAGAATGTAAAATTCAATAAACAAAAGAAAGAGAACTTTCTCGTTGGGCTACGTTTTGTTATTTTGCTGACAAAAAAATGGTTGGGGAGGGAGAAATAAATGTGAAAAGAGAACTCGAACCTCTTAATCTTTATGGCCCAAAAGAATCGATGTTAGAAGATTAAGAATTCTGGAAGTGAATCTTAAGCGGTACCATTTCTTAAAAACGACGAGTGTTAAATTTCACTTCTCAAAAAGCCAGTACAAAGAAATCAAGATACAAAGATATCATTTCTCAAAAAGCCAATGCAAAGAAATGGCTTTCGGAGTTTCTAAGCTAGTCACTGAAACTCTTGCTAGCTAAACAGCTTCGATGCGGACATGGAAGCCTGCTTTTTGGATGAAAATACCTAAAGAAGTCTCCTTTACTTGGAGAGGATACATGGGCGTTTCCGATAAAAATGCCTTTAGTTAGCCGTTTCGTTTCTGTCGCGATCTTTTTATCTATTTCTCTCTTATTCGTATTCAGTCAGTTTGACTAACGATCATAGAGTAATAAATTGTGCATGTAAAATATGTGAACAAAACCTGATATTGAAGCGATCGTCATGCGTATCTTAAACATTTTATTGACGTTGTTACTATGTTATGACGTTATTATTTGAGTTGTAATTACATTCTGTTGCTTAGGCTCTTAGATTGTCATATGATAATACTAATATAAAGAAAAAGGAAGACTAGATGATTATTGTATAGTGAAGAATTTCTTAGTTTTGGAGAAGTTTAATCCAAAACATCATATCTATACACTGAGACAACCCCGAATCAACTTATCATCGCATTGATAAAAATTAATAACTTTTTCATATTAAAAAAACTCTTATAGCTTAAACTTGGTTTAAAAGTATGTTCATTCAATTCAACTGGAAAAAGTCTATTTTATTCTGCATTATGGAAGACATATTTCGTAAGGTTTTGTTTCCCTTTTGATACAATGGCTGAACTTAAACCTGTTCTAAAGCGTTTAGAGAGTCTGAACCTTTCAAGTTTGGACTCTCTATCAGGTAGAAGTTATCTTAATAAAAATAATTATTGTAATACATAAAAGTAAAGCTTTTCAAAAAACGATTTCAGATGACGTTTAGCATTAAATTATCTTGACCGATTAATAGTTCATTAATTATTTAAAATTACATTTTAATGAAAAAATTATATACAGTCGTGTACACTACTATTTTCATTATCCACTAAAATATTTAATTTCTTAATTTAAAAACAAGTTAAAATAGGATAATAACCTAAAATTCTAAAAATATTTTCAGACACTGAATTATTCATATATTAGTGTTAAGATTAATAGCTTTTATCAATCATGCTAATTCAACATAATATCCGGTCCGGAAAATATACTTTGATTATAAAAAGAAAATATCATATGTACACATATTAATACTTGTAATAAACGAGCTTAGAATGATTTCGAGGCCTTTTAATTAATGTTTGAAATGTAACTTTAAATATTCGAACTGATATCCTTTTTTTCGGGTCTAAAATTTATTTCGTGTTTTGATGATAGAAGGGCTTTTTCGTAAAATTTCCAGAGGTACTGATTTTCATTCTTCCTCTTCTATTACTTTCCATCAATAGTGGTTGGTTTGCATTTAGAAAAATCTCTTTTTAAGACAACAAAGGGACGTACATGAAACGTCAAGGAACTTGGAGGAATATGTTGAAAACATGTACTATATGCAATGTCTGTAACAGCCTTCAGTTTTTCAAGGAATGCAATGGTATTTTACAAAATATAATTTGTTGCTTCCTTTTGATGAATTTTCATGCACTGAAAGTTACTGGGATAAATAAATGAATCTTCTCCTTCAAATATCGGACGTAAAACTTTCTTTTGGTAGAACGTTGAGCTAAAATTTTAACATTTTTCCACTCTTCTAATTTTTACGTTCTCATTTAAAGAGAATCCTACAACAATCATTAATCTCTTACTGAAACTTTCTTTGCATTGATTTAATGATTCTGTATGTACAGATATGTACAGATTTTTCTTTTCATTGTCGATAATAAATATACTTTTATATTACAGCAATTCAGGTAATGCCATGCTTTATCAAAGATCGCAATGTGTTTCTATTTATCTTGTGCTAAATTATTTTCGTACAGGTTCTAAAAATTGTTTTTCTCTGAGCCACATACCTTTTCAAAAGCTGGTGAATATTACGCTTTTTATCTTTTTCAAGTTGTAAGTCTTAGTTTATCATTTTATGTATTATTGCTACAAATGTATTTAGGATTTTACAATTGATTTTTGCTTCCGGCGGATTTTCTGCTGTTGCCAATGATTTAACTTTAGAAACTCTAATAACAGTATGTACATTTTTTGGGTATTCGTTTGAAGTCTTGTTTCATGTAGATGTAATTACTGACGTTTTTTCCCTTTCCGATTAAGAATGCTGCTTAGCTTATTTTGCACTTTGAAATTTTAATACGATGCATTTCAAAACGTTTTCAAAATATGATATAGGTGGTGTATTTAATTATGGCAAAGCACACTAGGGCTATCTGCGTAAGGGGAGGGATGCCTTCGTGGAAGACTTTCTAAGAGAAACTGGCTCTTACTTAAAACACCCATGCAGCCAGCCCGTTCGTGGGATTCGAACCTCGGAGCGAACTACCAGTGTTCAGCGACTTTACCGCTCGTCCGCTGGTGGGCCCAAATATGATATAGGAATGTTTCTCTTTGGAAAGTGCAAAAATTTATTCTTCAGTTCCCAGCTTCTTACATACGATATTTTGAACGAAGAATAAATTTAAATGTAGTAGGCGATAATCTCATGTCACATAGCAAGCTAGTGCCAGAAATGTTTATTCTAGAATATTTGCTTTTCCTTCAGTTCTTTCGAAATCTTTCAAAAAATATGTAAACCCGCTCTGTACGAGCACCTCGTGAAATAAGAAACAATTTCTTGTATTTCCCCGTGCAATGCAAGGCGAGATAAACTTTTCGAAGAAGCTATGCCGGAAAACTAAGATTTTAGGGGCACATGCATTTAACATTGAGTCTGTCTCGGTCATGGATGTCTCAGTAGTTTATATTGAAATTGAATAAAGTTTAATTAACCACTATGTTAGCTGCAGCAGTGATTCCATCCTCTTATTGCTTTCCAGAAATCTCGAGAAAACGAGAAAACTTTCCAGAAAATCCGAGAAAAAACTATCTCGAGAGAAAAATCTCGCGATCGGTTGAAAGCTATAAAAGGCTGGAGAGAGAGCATCTGAGTTTTGGCCATGGACAAATGTTTTGTAGTAATAAACCAAGATGTTCAATACTTTTGCCGATGATAGGCGCATTTGACTCCTTGCCATCATGAATGTCGTGGGCTTGTGCTGACCGTTGTTAGACAAGGGAGAATGGTGACAACAACAACAAGCCTTATGTGCTACATGAATTGTTTTGAAGGAAGGAGAAGAAAATTATAGGCACGTTGATTTGAGTCGGCCAGAGCGTTTTAGAAAACCAAATATTTTAAGGCTTTATATACAGTTTACTCAACAAAAAATTGACAAGTTTAGTTTAACTAACCATGCCTCGTTCAAGATTTTTTTTTTATTCCTTTAGCTTCAAATGGAGTTTAGAACGTGGCCATGTGTTATATATCATAAAAGCGTAGTAAGCGTGAAGGCTGAAATATCAGTTAAAACAAATGTATTGTTTTGTTGACACTGACGACATGTTTATAGCTTTGTTGATGGTGATTGTGCAAAGGAAAAAGTAGTATAACAGCAAATGGATGAAGATTATTAAAATTTTTAACGGTCTTTAAACCTGACGTTGTGAAAGAGTTGTGAATTACCGCTTTCCCTCCGCATGGGTTGTATAAGGTATAAAATGTAAATACATTCCCCTAACACACAGACCATTCATGATTCGAATCCTGGTGAAACAGTTGTTGATTTGTACCTTTCCTTGCCTTTGAAAAAAATTAATAATTTTTACAGTGGCTCCCGAACAAAGTTTTGTGCTACAATAACTTATCGCTAATACGATTTAATTAATTGAGTGTCACACCTTTCTTCAGTCAATTTTAAGCGTGAGAGAATGTACGAAACTGAGAATATACAAACTATCATATCCCTCCGTGTATATTCTCGTGTCTAAGTGGTTGACACAGCCCATTATAATGTGAAATATTTTTAAACTGCCCAACCTGGATAGTGGTTAGCGATGCTAATTGCCGTACCGAAAAGCCTTGGTTCGAATCCCGGAGAAAGCATGGATATTTGTAAATGTAGAATGTCAGTGCGGCATGAGGGCAATCTAAATACACTGCTCAAAACAATTAAAGGATCTTGCAGCTGGGAAACTTTTTAGCTGCAAGATCCACCTAAAATTGCAATATCCTTTAATTGTTTTGAGCAGTGTATTTAGATTGCCCTCATGATACATTGTCGACAGATGTAGTAGGTTATATGAGAATAAATTATACATGTTTGGCAGAAAAAAAATGCATTTTATTGCGCATTTGTGTACAAAAAGAAAAAAAAATACAATTTGTGCATATGAGAAAAAAAGAATAAGAAAGGGTGTTTTCTTCAAAGGAAATCTATTTCAGTAGGGGGTATGGTTTCCACGGACGGCCAGCAACGTTGAATACCTTTGAGGCATGGAGTCAATGAGGCTTTTAATCACGAGTTGGGGTATTCTGTCCCACGTTTCCAGAAGAGCTCTTTCCAGTTTTTGGTGAGTTTGTGGGGGTGTTTGGCGGCCAGCAACTCGTCTTCCTAGAGCATCCCAAACGTGCTCTATTGGATTCATGTCTGGAGAACACGCTGGCCATTCCATTCGTACGATTCCTTCCTCGAAAAGGAAATCCTCCACCAGGTTAGGACGATGTGGCCTGCAGTTATAGTCCATTAAAATGAAGTCATCTCCGATTGTCGCAGCGTAAGGGACTACAATAGGTCTGAGGATCTCATCCCTATATCGGCGACCAATCAGAGGTCCATCTCAAATGATGTAGAGGTCTGTGCGCCCGTCAATGGAGATGACACCAACACTCCCCCACCGCCAAATCTGACACTTTCGTGCACGAACGCAGGATTATTCCTACTGCCACGGTCCCTCCAGATGAAAATACGCCTACTATCAGGATGAACAGAAAAACGGGACTCGTCAGAAAAAAGAACATTGCTCCGTTCATTTCTCCTCCAGTTCACATGCTCTGTTGCCCACTCCCTGCGGTCGCGACGATGCCTTGATGTTAGTCTAACACATACCATCGATCGGCAAGCATACAGGCCTACACCATGGAGGCAGTTTCGGACAGTCTGAGTTGAAACCGTGGTGCCAGTAGCCGAGCGAAGGTGTTGTTGGAGAAGAGTAGCATTCATATTTTGGTGTCTCCGAGCCGTTAACACTAAATAGCGATCTTCCCTGCGCGTTGTTGCCCGTCTACGACCTTGCCCTGGTCTTCGGCCTGCACTTCCAGTTTCCAAAAAACGGTTCCAGAGCCTGGAAATCACACTTTGTGACACTCCAATGGCTTACGCTACTTCGGACTGAGTTTGGCCCCCTTCTAACCTACCAACAACTCTCCAAGCTTCTGAATCGGTTAAATGACTTGGCTCAGACATCGTACTCATCGAAACAAAGCAGTCACTGAATGCCGATCATCCTTGTCTTCATTGTCTTTTATTCAGTTGAAAGTCAAATTTCATTCGCTGCCGCTGAAGAGACGTTTTTGACGTCGAACTCAAAATTAGCATACTCCACAGTTTGAAAATCAGAAAAATTTGCATTTGTGATTTTCTTCTTCCATTTTCGGCAAAACAAATTTTCCTTATATCTTTATTTAATGTAAAACTTACAATATCCTTTAATTGCTTTGAGCAGTTTATATGGCGAGCTGGAAGTATTTTCAAGAGGTTGAAGTAGGGGTATAAGGTATTTCCTCCGCCATCTTAGCACGACTTCGTAGTGTAGTGGTCAGCACGCTCGGCGCGTATTCGAGAGGCCCGTGGTTCGAGTCCCGGCGAAGGCGTTGCTCATTTTTCGTCTCTGCTGCTTCGAAATAACCTAATGTCTCTCCAGTGGCGCCCGAACTATAAACAAAAGGTGCTGGATGATGATTCTTCACCACCAGGATTTGGCTATTGGGTCCCCTAAAACCCAGTCGCCCTTTAAAAGGGGAAGTATATAAGATGTTTCTCCCGCTTTCTTAGCATGCCTTTGCGGTGTCGTCGTCAGCACGCTCGAGGCGTATTCGAGAGATCCGTGGTTCGAATCCCGTCGAGGGCATTACTCATTTTTCATAATTCCTGCTTCCAAAAGTACCTAATCACTCTACAGTGGCGCCCGAACAAAAAACGGGTGGTGGCTGATGATTCTTATCACCACCACTCTTCTTTAGCAAAATTGCCGTACTATGATGGTAAATATATTCTTGACATGCGCAATTTTGCAATGAGACATGTTATATCTTTTGATTACAGAATGCTTCAAACTGCAAAGGTACTTTGTGTTTCGGATCTTTGGCTACAAATATAGTGGGCGCTATGTTTGAGAATTTTCGGGTGATTACAAAATGCTACACTTTGCGCGTATTTCGGTTTCATAGTTGATCATTCCTGAATTTTTGAGGGATTGTCGAATTACCTGCTTTCATAATGAGAGTGTGATTTTGCTTTACAGTTGCCCAACTGGTAAACGTAAGTTAAACTTTACAGAAAACATAGAAGATAACAATAAGAAAGAGTAAAACATGTTTTTTTTATAATTTAATTCATACGGAAACATACTAATAAATTTTCCTGTTGCTTTCTTAAAACACTTGTTCGTGTACAGTAGAAGGCGGTAAAAATATGAAGGATACCTTCCTATAAAATCTGATTAATTTAAATTGTTGGAAAAATCCAAAACATAATTTTAATAATAATGAAATTCGAATTTTTGAATTGGTTCTCAGTAGCATTAGTACAGCTTTCTTCAATCTGCCAGTTTTAAACCAAAGTTGAGAAGAGCTGAAGTGTCAAGTAAACCAGAAATCTCTCAATGAAATACTTCTTTTGAAATTGACCCCTATCCGTTGACAGAGATTCTATCTAAACCCAGTTACTTCGTGCGACCGCGAGAGAGCGCTGTTCTCATCAAACTACCTGACGTCACTGCGTCTATAAATATGCCCTCGAAGCTTTCGGGCATGTCAGAAGAGTGAGAGAAGAACCAGTGAGACAGAAGAGAAGAACAAAGGTACACAGAGAAAAGGAAGAGCTTCCCACCTCTTCCGCGCGTGCTCTTGTTTTAAAGAAGATAAATTGGAGGACTTTTAGGAAGCAGGGATTTTTTTTCCTGTTTTGTTATTCTTTATTCCTTTTCCCATGGAGTGCCGTGGACTGAGCGCGTGGCATATCGTCCTGCTCCTGTGTTCTGCTGCCTCCGCACGTGAGTTGAAATTCTGAATTATTCTTATTATATTCGTAATTTAACCCTGAAGTTATTGATCACAAGTGAAGTGCAAGTTGTTAGAGTTTACGAACATCAATGTTCAGCTCAACTGATTTTGATTAAGATTCAGCTCGTTCTATTCATTTGGGTCTAAAACCAGAAAATTTTTTAAATTGGTGAAATATTGTTAAAACTGAATAAAAAGACAACGAACTACATTCGGATCTTCTTAAAGATGAATATTCCCAGTGTTAAATTCCAGTTATTCAGAAGAATTTTCAAGATTGAATTCTGTATTAAATCTTGGTTGTAAAAATAGGCAATTACTTTTCCAACTTTTAAATTTATGAAGTATTTTATATTGTTGTATTTAAACTAAATAGATCGTAAGTGATCATCTATTTTAAAAAGAAGATATTTAATTTTGACAAATACTGTCTGGGAAAAAGCTTGAGAATATTTAAGCAATAAACTGAATTAAATTTCGCCGCTCTGAAGTGTTCGGATACTTCGAAAAGTTATTCCATTCATCCTAATATGTAATTAAGATTTAGTTTCATTTTAACAAAATTTAAGACTATTGTGAAAACGTTGCTGATTGTTTTATTATCAGATGAAAAGTAAAATTTTCCGTTTGAATTTAATAAAGAATTAATATCCCATGATTAAGAATCGAACGCATGCGATTGATAAATACAATCTGAAACATTTCAAATCTAATTTTGTATAATTTCGGTTCTTTCTAATTAAACACGAGTTTTTAAAAAAAAAATAGATGAGTGTTTTATGCTTAATGCTCTTATAAATTGTTTTCTGCAGTTAGGAATTTTGAAGTTTTTAATGCAGAGAACAGTTCAGAACTTCAGACACTCTGAATTCTTTCAAAGACCGCACTCTCAAGATCAGTTTAATCAAGTCTGGAGTTTGCGTGTAACTTCGTTTTGGATGCAGTATTGCGTTTTTGTTTCAAGTTAAATTATATAACAAACGTGTAAAGAATCAAACCTTTTTCAACGTCGGAGAACATGTTACGGTAATTTTTTTCTCAGTTTTCATTTTATTTGAATTTTTGAACTTGTGCTAGAAGTTCAAAAATTATAATTAATCATGAAAATATTTATCTGAACCTTTTAGAAAGAACAACATTAAAAAAAATTCATTTTTAAGTCTTTGCCTCATAATAGTTTTATTATAGCTTGAGTTCCAAAAAATAAATACGGTATGAAAGAGTAAAGAGATTTTTGTATTTTTATAAAGCGAAAAACTAGGCATTATAATTTTAAATAGTGCTTAATATATTCTATCCTGATTTAAAGCATACAAAGTTATAAAATTAAAGAAATCTATAGTTTGAAAATTCATTCTGTGTATTGCTACGAAAAGTGAGAGAAAAGCATCTACTATTCCAACCTTGTTGTCGCAAAGTCCTCGTTGCGGGAATATCTGTTTTCAAATCTAAATTCCAATTTTACAATTTAATTTCTGCAATTTATTTTCAATGGCTTGGTGTGGCCTTTCAATAATATTGAAAAGAATTACATATGAAATATGTTTTTTTCTTTTCCGCTGGGCAAAACAACTGTTATATACTATTTTATGTAGCAAAATGATAAATTCCCATTTTAACTGTACGCTAAGTAAGAAAGCAGACAAATAGTTGAGTACCATTAATTTTTTCCGCTTTAAAAATACTAATTTTCTGAGATATTGCTTTCTTGGAATTTTATATTTCACAATATCTTATATGAATCTTTTTCCACCAGAGGCCGTGACATTGGATTACTTTTTAATTTTAGATCAGTGTAAAATTACTTTCTTAACAATCTAGTCCAGAAATAAATTATTTTATTCTCTGTGTCATTTTTGACATTTAACATCTGATAGCTTCTCGAAACTCATCTAATTTTCTATAGTGGTTCAGTTGCATATCAGAATCGAAAGCAAAACAAGGCAATCCACAGTATTACCTAATTTACTGAAAGCTTGATTTGCTTTCCGACACATGTACGTCAATATAGTGCAATAAATATGGAAATTTAAATTCAAGCGACTATTTCTTGCAGATTTCTTTGCTACTGATGAAGAGTGACCTGTATCTGTACGCCCTCGAAATCGATTGAAAATTCATTCTGTGTATTGCTACGAAAAGTGAGAGAAAAGCATCTTCTATTCTAGAAAAGCATATTCTATCTAACTTAAATCTACGCCAAACTCAAGGTTGTTGTGCTAATAATTTTATGCTTATGCTATTTACTAAACATTTGTAGATTGTTTAAAGGAGAACACTATTATTGCTGTTTGAATTTACTCGTTTAGACAAAATAACGAGTAATACAAGTAGTCTGTTCTTTTTTACTCTGAGCATGAAGGGAAGTAATATTATTTTATGCAATATGGAAGTAAATACGATTTGGTTTGAATTTACAAAACTGTTTGCATAATTTGCGAAGAAAAAACGAGTTTATAAAACTACACTGAAATATTTTATTTAGCAATATCGTAAATATCAGGGATTTAATATTTTTTAAAACACCAATTTTTAAAACATAGGAATGAAATGATTCTTTTTAAAGATAAAATGCGTAAAATTTAAGAAAGGTGTTACATTCAAAATAGACTACCTTCAACAAGTAAGATTTCCACGATTTAAAACGCGGGTGTTACTTATAAATGGGTGCTAATAATTATACCGTAATCATCACTGCAATTTCAAAAAGCATGTAACGAATTTGTTTCAGAATTAAAGATGTTAATTTAAGTAACTTATTACATTAACGAAAAACTGTTTTCGATACTATAATACGTATATATTAATATGATTGAGCGAGATTAAGTGCAACGCCAAAATTATTCGAACTTAAATCCACGTATTGAACAGCTTTCAAATCAGGATAGGAAACATTGTGATGCCTGCTTGTTTAAATCTCTTAATAGTAGCAGGTAACTGAGTAACGGTACCGTGAGCGAAATCTGTCCACTGTAGTTGTTCCTCATTGTTTCAAGGATTATTGAATGTTTCTAAGAACGCATTGAAGCTTTTTTGTTCTTCGCAGCGCTTAAATTGGAAGAAGAAAATTCCAGAAAGATCACTATTACTTTATTATTTCATTTTACATATATTTTGTCTATCTTTTTGCAAATTTTGTATAATATTTACAAATAGCAGAAATCCAGTTTTTTTCTTTGAATATTGAATGAAATTTAGTCTCAAATAGTTAGACTCAAGACTTAAATTTAGTCTCAATAATATACAATGCGTATTTGGTATAATGCATTATAGCTTGAAACTAAGCTATACCAAGAGCTTCTATTTCTTTATGCGGGGAAAAATACCCAAATTATACAAATATTTCCCCAAAATCTACTCTACACATAAAATGATTTAAATTTTAAACTGCTGTGAGATGCACGATGATCTCATCTTACTTTAGTAGCGTTCAGTAATAGCTCCTTTAATTGCATGGAATATCTCAAAATTATCAAATTATATCTTACCTCACTTTGAATCAGTTGAATTAAGAAATTAAAAGTCAGACTGCTGCGGTCCATTTCTGAATGTGCGGTAAATTTCAGAAGGTTTTGTCTTACCTGTTGTTCTTGATTTGTTCCTTAAATTAATCCTGTAATAATGACGCTGTATTTTATTCTTTTCACAAATGCATGTGTACATTTTCACGTTATACTGCAAATAAGTACCTTAAAGTGTTAAACTAATTTAAAAATAAAAATTAAAACCAAATCTGAAATGTTTCAATTTTTAATGGTTGTCCGAAAGGTGTTTGTTAAGGTTTTTTACTCCTTCAACTGAGCTCGCAGTTTTCCAGACTGTTGTTGCACTCAATCTTGCTAACCCAATGTTTTTTGTCTTTTTAGCTTTATTACTAGGGCATTGGTTTAGCAGCATAGCAGTATATGTTTAGAATTCGTGAGTCAGTTTCCGTGATCCAAATGTCAAATTCGTTATCAAGATGACAAAAATATTTTTTCGTCTTTTTGTTATTAACATTTCGTGTGTTAAGTTATTTATTAAATTTATTTAAAGTCACTAGACGAAATAAAGCCACATAAAATTCACGTTCTTCGAAATAACGCCACATAAAATTCATTTCAACAGCATAATCACAAAATATTTAAAAACAGCATATTTTTAGAATTTCCGATAGGTAGACTCTCGCACTGGAGACGAAAATGTTTTATTACGGACAATATTGCCACTGCTCGCTTTCCTGTCTTTGAGTTTGTTAATAAAAAGTTCTGTAAATCTTTACAAAATATGAAATAACTAACAAAAAATTTGAAAAGTGAATCGCCGCTTATAGTAACTCGTTTCGAGACTAATAACCCATACGGGCAAATGCCTTTTGGGCTAAAAAATGTGCAACGTCAGTCTACGAAAATATTCACCTTTCTAAATATAGATAAATTAAATTTGAATTAAATGCATTTTTAGTATTTAAAGCAATCCAATTGAAAGTAAGAAAAGAATAGTCTTAAAAACAGTATCTATTGCTTTCAGATAGCTTAGTTTGTTAATCCATAATAGGCAGATTCAATTTGAAAGGTACGTTTTACCGAATGAGAACAGACTCAAATGAAAAATTAAACGACGCATTTATAGTGGTTCGACGCAAAATCCCATTTCGAGACTAATAACCCTTTTAGACTAATAATAAAAATTTGTAAAAATGCTTAATAATCCATCCTGAGAACGTTTTAAAGAGAGAATAATGATATAATTTAAACAAATATTTTTTTTTAAAAAAAACGTAATTTTTGAAAATGTGTTTTTAATCAGGTTGCATTTAGGATAAAAAGAGACCTAGTTAAAAGTTTTAAACTTATTTTTGTTTCGTTAATCTTCTTGACTAGCGTTAAAAAATGCTAGTTCCAGCATTGCTTATAAGAATAATAATTTAATAACGAACAAAAATGCAGTGTACAGGGGAGCTATATTAAAACTAGATGTCTAGGTTCACGACTAAAATTAAAACAATGCACCACATGAATGGAAAACCGAAATTAAATTCTTTAGGTTTGCCATTACACCCAGTTAATTAAATCTTGGACCGCTTATTCCAGGCAAATCAGTTCCGCTGGAAGATATGATTTAACATTTCATTAAATATTCCCCGCAAAGATTAAATTATAACGTTAAGGGTCGATCGTGTTCTCCCGAAATTGATTTTGCAGTTTAATGTCTTCCTCAAACCCAAGTCTAAATGTACTGGCTAAACTTCGAGACTGTTAGTTGTTTTTGTCTCGGATACTGGAAGTATCATTAAATATTATTAAGTATCCAAGATAGTAAAGATAAATCTCCTTTCGAAAAATATTTCTAATGTGATTGTTTGGATATTACAAGTTTCATTCAGACACCTTTATGATAACTTTATGAAACTTTGGAAAAGATGATCACAGGTGTCTTTTCTAATAGAACATTCTAAAAACGTAAAAAGGAAAATAATGACAAATCTTAGAGAAAACATTCATAGCACCAGAAGATTTAATGTTAGAAGCACAGAAGTATCTAGAAATGAGAGTTATAATTTTCGCTCTTTTGTATATACTTATTCGTGTTCCTTTAAATATTAATGATAACTGTGAGATCAGCTTTGTAAACTAAATATATACGTTTGAGATATGTAATTTATTTGCATTTGGTTTCTTAAAACATTAGCTTTTTTATTTAAATATCTTGTGAAAGGAAATAAGTAGTTTATTTGAATTTACTTTTTACCGGTTTCCAGGACAAATTGATAAATTACTGTGCTTTTATTACATATTGAGATTAATAAATTTACCTTTTTGGAGTGTGTAATGGACGCCTGTGTTATTTAAAATACTTTTTTATAATTCATATGTCATATATTTTTCTCCTCTCTGACCGTTATCAAATTTTCGGTTTTAAAGAAATGGCTGGGGAGTCATCTTTGTAAAACGTTCAACAGCAAAGAAATAAAATCAGCGACTGCAATAAAGGTACTAAATAACGAATTTTTTATTAAGATCATAAATTATTTAATCTCTGTTTTTAATGCAATCGCTGTTTAATCTCTTCTTGGTACTATTCCGTTTTGAGGACTGTAAAACAATTGCAGCGAAAATATATGCGTAAAAGCGCCAAATCTAGCAAACGCGCCCATTTAACAGTGCGCCAAATCTAGCGTACGCACTGATTTCAGATTGCGTAAGTTTATATAGTTCAATATTTCATAAGACGCCATTGAAATACTAGTTTAATTTTTAAATCCTCTTTTGATATTGAATTCTTTTTTGATATCCTATGGATTTAAAAATTTGTGAATTGCGCATGACGAAAAGTGTGCAATAGAATTTTGGGTAAAGTGCAGAATCACCCACTGCTTGACGCGTTTTTAAGAATTGCACATACTCGGTATCCATGTAGACATCGACCTATAATGGACGCCTGTGTTCAAATCTAGAAATCCTAGAATTGCACAAAAATGACAGTGCGCACACCCTTGACTTTATCTATGTACACATCGACCTATTTTCACTTAAAAAGTAAAAGAAAATTGGCAAAAATCCAATTCTTTTTACCCTTGTAAAAAGCGGCAAACAAATAAGTGGCACTCTTATTCTGCACTTTACAGAGAATGTTTCAAACAAAAGGCATCATTCATTATAGAATTCATTCATTCATCATTCATTATAGAAACTTATGTTTGAGCAACCAACGAGATAAAATTATACTTTAGCGATAACTCGGTAGCGAAATAGCGATGCAGGCATCCATTAATTTATGTTTATATAAATTATAATAATGATCTGAAATAATTATTTACTCTTATGCTTCCATTTAGTCACGTTTAGCCTTTTTTATATAAATTATAATAATAAAAATGTATTATATGAAATTTACCTTTCATCTAAATTAAAACAACAATCTTTAGATAGTTATTTACTATTATACTTCCTTTCTTGCGTTAGGATTGCCGCAATTATTTTTGGCAGCACTGGCATCAACAATAGTTTGGGGATTTTTTACGGCTCTCAAAACTGAATAGTACCCTCTTCTTTAAAATAATACTTAAAGAAGACAAAATAAAGAACTCTTACTCATTCATACATTAAAATGCAATAATTTTTGCATATGATTGTTAAATTTGCTGTTTGCATATTCTTCTAAAACTTCGAAAGAAGCCATTTTCAATAAGCGCACACGTAGAAGTAATGAGGAAGTTATAGATTTATTAATTTACTAGCGGGCTGCTGCTAAAGCAAAATTTATTAGTTCTATGTACACCTGAAAAAAATGTATAACTAGTTTGAATATGATTGAACTAAGTTCATTCTTTCCAAACAAGAACCAACTCGTAAATAATTTTGTTGTTGCCAAACCAGAAAACAAAAACTTTTGACACTTCAGGTTAATATATATACGTATGATGTCATGATTTAAACTTAATGTAATATAACAACTTTTCCCAATATCAATAAAAGACTTAGTGTGATAATAACAGGCCGAGTCAATTATTCTAACCTGCAACAGCTAACAAGCTATGTATTTAAAATGCAGACATTAACGAAACATTTTCGACATACAATGCCGTCACATGCAATCGCGTGCTTTCCCCAACGTCTCAATATAACATTATATAATAATAACATATTTAATGTTTAACAATGATATTTGATTTAATATTTTGTAAAACTTACAATTTTTTTATTAACAAACTCTACGATTTGAAAGCGAGTAATGGTAACACGTTTCGAAGTAAAACATTTTTATCTCCATCTTTTCCCGAGACTGTTGCCACTCTGAAAAATGAGTGCGAAAATTAGCGCTTTGAAAGCATTTAATTAATATTTCGGCCGATAAAAGTCATACAAAGATCAAAATGGTCGAAATGGCTTCCCACAAATTTTTTTAATCCCGGGGGAACCTGGCTCGAAACTCAACTCTTTCCGGAGGAGATGATGCCACAAACTAATACGCGTACACACATTTTAATAGTATATATAGTTTAAAAGATATAGTTTGTTAATAGTATATATTACATTTTAGGAAGCTACTGCGTAAATGTATGATTTTAGATTGCTACAGAAGATAGGCATATAAGTAGCAAATGTGTGAATGACATAAAAGGAAAAAAAAACTATCTTTATACACCTTACATAATCTATGATCCTAAATTTATATATTCATCAACATTACCTACAAAATTAGAGAGAATGGAATTTTTTTTTCTTTAACATTATAATTAAGAAGATTTATTTATTCATTTTTCCAATATCTGTTAAATAATTGATAACAAAGTGTGAGCAAAAAGGCATCTTCCGTATTTCCATTAAGTATTTCTCAAGGTAGCTTTACGATATTTGCAAGAAATGTCTAAACTATCATTACATCACATGAAGAATAAATCAAATATCAGGCTAAAATATTCAGGACATCCTGAGTTAACATTTTGGATATCTGGTTCTTAATGACCCAAACGACAAATCTGCAGTAGTCACCCTTAATTTGGAACTATTTGACCGTAGGGCTGACCTGCTGCCCGGAGGTATGTCGTCAATCCATCAAGAAAGAGCAGTAAGCTGTTTCTAAGATTGACTGCTAAGGAAAAATATCGATGATGTTCTTATCTAATACGTCCTTCTCTAATACGCAGAGAATTTTATCACGTAATATGAAATACCAAACTTAAGAAATAAGTTGCTATCGAAATTTCTTTCGAAACATTATATATAGCAAGAGTAAAAAAATGCTTGAAATAAATTGAATATTTAGTACATTTAAATCATATCTGCCAAAGGATCTAATTTTAAAGTTCACTTCTTTAAATCATAATGTTAACATTCTAAAACAGGTTAAAGGCAGGGGCAAGTTGCATTTTCATAGTAAGTGTTTAAGTTTCTAGTTTTTATTTTTTAACCAATAGATAACCAGTTACACATATGAAAATTTCCTAATTTTAGATTAAGGTAGAGTAGCTCTACTTTTTGTTGAATTATAGGAATGTTTAACATCTCAATCAATTCAACTTTGCTGATAAAAGTTTCCTTTTTTTACTTAAATGCCTCCCTTACAAATTACGAAATTGAAAATTCATTTTGTGCTTCATTCTAAAAATAAAGGTCAGTCATTAACTTTTAGAAGAGAAATAAAATGTATCTTATTTTAGTTTCTAAATTAAACATGAGAATTAACTCATTATTAAGGCTCATAACATGATAAAATTCCCATTTAAAATATTCCCTGGAGCATTTAATCCTAAAAGTCAAAAACGAAAATAATTTTAGAGCTCATATCAAAATTAATATTCTAAAAACTAAGGCAATTTTCTACTAAGTTATTTAATATATGGCATTCGAAGCATGTTTTATTATTTATAAAGGTACTAAAATATTTTAAAAAGTTTCGCATTTGGATCTAGTGTATTTAAATGCATGAGTTTTATCAGCTAGCTATATTATTAAAAAAGAGTCATTTGAAGTCTTCAATTATTTTGAAGTACGTCTATGCTTTTAATTAGCTTAGTTTGTTAAACAAATACAAATCCATTAAATTTGAAATATATAGCAAATTCTTATGCGTTGTACAATCTGTTGTACACTGAGAGTACCGGCTGTCTGCCAGGCGGTATGAAAAAGAATTTAAAATTTTATGTTTTGTGCAAAAGCAACAATTAACAAATCACGCGGAAAACAATGGTGTAGTAACACAGTAATAACGTAATTTATTCAAAATTACCAATGATTTAAGTCATCAAGAAGTACTTTAAATCACTCACTTAAAAAAAATAGAATTGTAAATTGAGATATAAGCAAACAATTAATATCAGGTGGAACGGCAACACTCTGGAAACAGACTAGTTGTTATGCTGCTGAATGATTAACTAAATATCTTAGGCCTTACAGAGAGACTGCACTTGTCGAGTCAATTTTAAGATAAATACATGCTGCGCAAAACATAACGTAAATGTCCCAAAATGCGAAAAGACTCACTAGTTTCTAAGAAGCAAAATATCTTCATTTTGTTATCTAGTGTATAAGTTATTTCTCCTGCCTTCCTAGCGTGCCTTCGTGGTGTAGTGAGTCTGCCCGCGGGGCTGGTATTCTAGAGTTCCGTGATTCGATTCCCGGTGAAGGCTATTGCTCATCTTTCATCTTGCCTGCTTCCAAAAAGTACCTAATGTTTCTACAAGTGTAAAAATGTTTCAAAACTCTTCAGTTTATTTCTCTATAAATGATTCATGATATTTACGGAATGATGCCACGAATGTTTTGAAATATGAAATAGATCGTTGAATTTTAAATTGTTCTATATTTGAGTAAAGAACCGAAGTATTTTACAACTTACTGAAAAATGTGAAATTAAATTTTTTTCTCTTTGAGCATACAAGTCACTATTTTGTGAATAAACTGAAAACTGAAAATGTGATCAAATGTTTTTTAAATGTAAAAGTCTGTGATTGAATTACTTTCAGTCATAATATTCATGTGTTTATTTAATTTCAGGAAGCTTTTTTGGCGGGAGGAGATATTGCTTTGCATATTATTAAATATTTTGTTCCTTCAGATGATTTTTTCTAAAATAATAAAACTTACATCTAATATGATTTTATGCATTTTCATTTACGTAAAAAATACTAATTATTTTAACATAGTGATTTTTCTCACTCGGATAAGCGATGAATTTACAACATTGTTAATAAGGTCAGTAAATTTAACGTTATTTGAATAACCAAGCATTTAAAATTAATTTTAATCTCAAAGAACGTCAATTTTGATATGATTAATGTAATAAAAAAATGAATTTTAGTCAGCCATATTCTTCGTGAGACGAAATGAAAATATTAAGACCATACACTGCAGTTCTTATGCTCAGTATATTTAATACAATCACTAATTACATAATTAATGCTTCAAAGGTCTTTGAATAGATTTATTCATGCGAATAATAACGCTCTTTTTCTTTTTAGCTTGTCGTTTGCCTTAATTAAATATGGAGATCCAATGTTTCAAATTCTACTAATGCTTATTATTTTTTTCATGTTTTGTTACGGAACCTTTTTTTAATAAAAAAAAGATTAATAAGTCTTTTGCATATATGAAATAGGATGATAAATTACTCATTCGTGTTTTTCATTCTAAATGTTTAAAAATGATTTGCTTGTTGAAGGAAATTTCTCAAACAAATCTGATACTGAGTAAAATATCTTTAGGTATGCATTTGAAGTAGTTGATAATACCTGTTGTATATTTTTGAACACAAGTACATTTTAAATCAAAGATGATTAATTGCAGCTGACTTCAAAGTCAGTTCAGAGATATTGATAGTTTTCTAGAAAAATTAAATCACATAACATATTTTAGTATCCTATAAAATCTCATTCATATCTATATCATGATTTTGAATATAATTTGTACTACGTTATGATGATTTTAATTTAAATGCAGCAATCTAAATTATTACGAAAATTAGAAGACTATACTTGTTGATAACATTTATCTGTACCATTAACTGAAAAGTGTAAAATTATTTTTTATTTTGCATTTAAACCGCAAAAAACGATAGAAATTCATTGACAGATTTTTCTCATTATTGCAAGTTTTAGTAAATGATTATAACCTGTGTCATGCCCACAAATTTATAGTATATACTTCTTTATAGTTAGAGAAATAAACCTGAGTCCATTTAATATTTGCTCATAAAAATATGCCAGCTTATTTTCTCTTGTAAAATTACTTCAGCGTTCAGTTTCATCTTCGGGGAATTGAGAAACTACGTTTAAAGATATATTAAAATTTAAATCCTGTCAATGTAGTAACTGAATCTATTCACTTTCGTTTTTACACCTTTGCTAGTAACTTAAGCGAAAAGACTAATTTTCCTTTTGTAAATGCAGACTAATTAAAAATATTATTAAAAACAAGTATATTTCAGAAAATTTATTAAATAAGACATGACGATTCCTCATTAAATGGGAGCTAGAGGCACTGATGGCGTTAATTGCACGCATAATTAATTAATTTTGATGAAGGTGTTCGGTTAAATACGTATATAATGACATTTAATCTCTGTAAGTATGAGGAAACGAATCAATTTCTCCTTTAAAAGGATTTATGCTTACACACAAAAATAAATTTTGGATTCAAGTTTTGTTGTAAATCGGGAATGGAATTCAAAATATCATCCTAACTTTGGAGAATTTGTAACTAAATTCAATATTGATTATATGTTTCTCTGTATGTAGTTTGAAGCTTTATGAGAAGATCCAACCTATTAGGAAGCAAATGAGTAAAAGTATATGATATTTGCATGTTTGATATCTTTGAGGTTCGAGCTCATTTCAGTAGTCTTGGCCAGGATATATACTCAAGTATTTCTTTCAAGGTTGATTTGATTAAGCTTTACTCAGAAAATTCTCTCCCAAAATAGTTCATATAAGACACATAGCCTGTTTTGCCTTGATCTAACCACTTTAAATGCCTCAGCTGATGCAGATTACCAAACACCTTGCAAATACACAACTTTCAGATTCGATTTTAAGCCAAAGCTTTACAAATATATGTAAATAAATGATATTCATTTTTAAGCTCAACGAATAATATCGCATTAAAAAGCAACAATTTCTGCAGTTAACGCATATATTATATTTTAAAAAGAATCGATTTTCTTAGCTATTTACAAAGCATCTGCATTTTATCTAAGCCAACAAGTTTTGAAAATGCATTTTTCTTTTTACCATATACTATTAGTGGCCCTTCAGAGACGAGTTATTTACACAAGAAGACTCTGCTTATTTCTTAATACGGCCTCTAAACATATTCATTCCTTTATTTTATATTATGAATTTCCTTTTTGAAGGTAAATACTGTGATGAAATTTTTTATCTAATATATTTTATAACTAGATAAAAAATCTCTTAATATGATAATGACGTATTTTACTTATACAGTGTTATTTATGTATCTACTATATGCTGTCAAACTATAGGACAAAAATTAATGCAGAAAGTTTAAATTTAATTGAAGAGATTTGATGTTTTAAGGTTATTGTAATATATATTGAAATAAAAATAATTCTTAAAAGCCACAGCAATTCGAGATTTTCAACCTAGATAAAGATGAGAATATTTTTAAATAAGCAAAGAGACCATACTTTCAAATGCAATTTAAAATAAAGAATTGACTGATGTTATTTCAGTTTACCAGTTTTTTTCATGTAAAACAAAAAGCAAGGGCCATAATGGTAGCATAATTTCAATAATAAAACATTTGTTTTGAATCCTTTAATGAGTATGAATGCATAGTCACTGATAGTTAATAAATGGTTTATATCTCGATTTATTATGTGCATTAAAATTAAATATATCCTGTTTATAAAACATAAATTTAATTTTTCCAATATTTCAAAACATGAATCCAATCTTTTAAGCTAGTTTAACGTTTGCCTTAGTGGTAAAATTAGTAACGCTATTTATCAGTATTTACGCAAAAGCAGCTTAACATAAAGACTATGATATTCGTATACCTCTGAAATAAAATCATCAATATCGAAAGAGACGTTTTAAATTTTCTTTGTGCTGCGTAGAAAAGAAAGAAATTTGAACCACACCTGAAAGCATGAGGACAGTTTAATTCATTTAACATCTCAAACTAAATTTCGAAACAGTATTTACTAAAGAAGTAGCCAGTTACATTTATAGTGGTTTATCCTTCCAAGGCAGACTCAAGCCATTTTCACAAAGAACATCCATGTTCTATTTATGTTTTAAGATTATCCATACCCTATTCTGCGTTTATGGTAGCCTCCGCTAATAAAACCTAGCCAGGGGGTCGCCGAAATTTCAGTAAAGTGTGGAATCCACCCTCAGGGATAAACGATATATCTGGCGTCAGCAGGGAGAATTACACATCCTCCGACAACTCCCTTGGCTTGGATCGATGGAAACGGCGACACCCAAAACATATCTTACAACGTGGTGTATTACAAAAGATAAATCCATGACGTCATCAAATTAAGCGATTTTTTTTCTGTCGCGGACTTAACTTCTGAGAAAGAATTCCCTGAGGCTGAGTGTTCTTCTTAATGCTGCGGGAAACATATAGTATTTTAAATCCATCCAATCTGAAGTTTCCAAACTTTTTTCGCGATTTTGGGCGTAAGAAATATAATTTTTTAACGAAATATTTCGTTATTTGAATAAGTTACAAGAAAATATCATTCTAATTTTTCTTTTAATTAGAATGCGTAAGTTGTGGACAGCGTTTGTTCAAAAAGTAAGAACTTGTTAACAACACATTTTAAACATTTTAATTAAAAAACGAACTTTAATTACTTAAGTTCAAAATTAGTTCATTAATTGCTTTCCTATAGTCTTTTTCTAAAGTCTGTTGTTTCTATAGTTATTATCTAGTCATCAAATGACGTAGGAAAAGGTTAATGTTTGATTCCAGAATTGTGGAATAAAACTGAAATTATAAACACCTTTGAATAAAGGAAAAGACATAATTTACATAAGCAATTAATATAAAGATTGCCTATGTCTAAAAAATTAAAATTTTACACTTTTTAAAACACATTTAATGTTAAAATAAATTATACTTATCTCAGCTTTATTACACCATCTTCTAAGTACATAGATTTTTCCCTTGTAAGAAAGAATTAATCACAAAGCTGAAATAGTTTCTACCCTTTCGAAATTTAGTTGTTATTGATGAATATTCTGTAATGTAAATTATAACATAATGTAATCTTTTTTCATTGATTTTCAGATTTCATTTCTGAAAATATAAATCTCAAAATATGAGATTTCTTCCTGGAACTTATGATGTACTTGATCTGATAAAAGTTAATTAGTCCAAAACATCTAATAGACGTGGATTATCGCTAAAAGTAACTAAAGAGTCACGTACAGGTTTAAATAAACCTTTTTATTAAAGCAGCATTAGGGACATAAACGCACTTTCTTGTGCTAACAAAATCAACCTATAGTGATGCAACTAACGAAACAGTGAAATTTGTTAAGCCGTGAAATAGTAGTCACGTACCTCACAATCTAAGTATACTATATAGCTCAGCAATTCTAACTGAAGGGAGAAAACCAATTTATCGGCAGCCAGAACTATAAAATCGAGGATGCAACTATCAAAGCTAGCAGGAATTAAACGTAGCGTGTACTTGCAGGCTAGAAACATGCTTTGTCTTAAAATTCCCCAAATCCTCAGTTTAAATACTAGCTAATCTCATTCCGATGAGAAGAAAAGAGAAGTTATAGTAAAGGTTGAACTTATAAATAACTGCTTAATTTAATTACAAACTCATTTTTAGAGGAAGCAAATCGCAACTTCAAACACTCTATCAAGGGTATAGCTTCAGTTTAAAAAGTACACATGTTTTCTCATCGTTCTAAATTCCTGCAACTTGAAGTTAGGAAAAACACAATTTGATGAAATTTAATCTTGATTGCAATGCTTTGACATTAATTTAAACTTTCAAAATTAAATAAACATCCAAAACAGTCAACATCAAAATAGAAAATTATTTATGGGAAGAAAATTACTTATGATTTTACTGGATAATTTAAATTACTAAAATAAAACCCAAGGACTTCTCATACCTTTTTTCAAGTGCAATTCATAGACTATAATTTGTTTTAAAGTCAAAAAGTTTTTATGTAATTTAAATATCATTTCTTGTATCAAATGGCTAAATATTTTAGGTTTGGGTGCAGATTTTATAGGATTTAATCTAAATAATAATTTTCCTTTTGAGCTCCTGAGCTACCTTCAAAGTTGAGAATTTGATACCAAGACTTAGGCTGCAAAATATATTTTGTTAGCTTCTGTTTTCAATTATGCAGGTACCGGTAATTTGACAAATTTGGCTAATGTGTTAGAGATATAATGATTTCTAGTCTATAAATGAAGATAATAATTGCACCACTTAATCTCAAGCAATGCTCTTAACTAAGAAAACGATGTACTTTTCGAAGCTTAACAGCATAACAAATCCTTGAAGATCCCAGCGAAAATTTTATGAAAATATATTTTTACAAACAGCATTTTAACCTGAGAAACTGCTGTACTATTCATAGAAATTAGGTGCTCTTAAGCTGATATTGAAATTCTCAAATAGTAGCTTCTTTATTTTAAATTTCAAAATGTTTGCATTACTATAGCCAGTTGCTCATATTAACAAAAAAGTCCTGTTTATACGTATCATTCCTAAAAATTTCAAAAAATTATAATTCAGGTTAGACTGTAACCTAAATTAAATACATATACTTCAGAAATATACAGATTATGTACCACTTCTCTATTAACTAAGAGGACGACATCTTTAATATATATTTTTTAAGAAAATTTTATTATAGACGTATCTGCACCTCACTTTCAGATATCAGAACAAAAGCTGAGGCTATAATAAATAACACTGCTGAATAAAAAGGAGAAATGGATGCCATAAAACGAATCACGATAATATTCCTGGCTTGATATCAAGAATCTAAAGTACTGTAACAATTGGAATTTCCTTTCTTCTTAAGCGGCCAACATCCTTCAACTGAGGCTGACCATACAGGTAAAAATTTACCACCTGTCTCTGGGGTAAAGTAACTCACATACCCTTATTCTCGAATCTTGTACTTTTTCTTCTTTCTTTACTATAACATTCATCTTGGCTGTTACTCCTCTTCAAATGCATCGCTGCTTTTATAGCCCCATCTGCATCCAAGGCGGACGCCGCGACTATGACAGTAGTTAGAAAGTTTTATTTAAATGAAATTTATGGCCCAAAATACCATTCGAATTCTGATAAGACGCTTGTAATTCTCTGGGGAATGAGAGGCAAGATTTCTTATTTCTTTTTGATTTCATATTACCAAAACCCAAGAATATTTTCCTCCTACTTCGAAAGGTGTACTAAAGTCGATTTTTCTTAAGAAGAAATGATTAGCGTCTTTATTCCCAAATCCAACCCACGCAATTCCATTCTAAATAAAATCTGACCATTTTGCAAAACTAAGAATATAAAGAATTATCGACATCGAAAAATAAGAATTTAGGGATAGAATTTAATCTTTTCAGTTGTGGTAATTTCTTTGCTTCATTAGCATTTAAATACATTTTTGCTTTACTTCCTTATTTCATCCATAATTTATACCAAATCTGAAAACGTATTTCTGATGGAAGCATAGATGTAACTAATCGAGGAAATTTTAAAATGAATTTTTGCTATAATTATTTAGCACAACGTTTCGACTTGGACAATATCTTAGTAAAGGGTCGGAAGGGACTTGGGCAAAACAGAAATCTATATTTTAGTTTGATGCCTTATTCAAGCCTTTTGAGACATTGCTATTTCAGTGTTGAGTCGAAGGATACAATACAAATATTACATGTCGTTATTATTAGTAAGTGTTCTCCAAGATAGTTTAATTTTTATTATACTTGTGCTTTGGAAGATGCTCGAGTAATTTGACCTGTTCTTGAAATATTTTGAGATTTCAGATTTCTGAAATGAAGTTCACTTTAAATAAAGGACTAGTATATCATCTTGATAGATCTCCACAACTTAGTTTTAATGATAGATAATTATTAATAGAAAACTAGTTATATTTTTCATTCTTGCATTTACTCGTAGGGCTGCTTAAGAAGTAGAGGTTATTAATTTAAACCCGTGATGGTTAAAATGTTCATTGCTGCAATCTTATTTTACGGATCAGAGGCAAACAACATATGCTAAATAATTAGAACTATTGCCCTTATTATTAACAAGCTCTCTTTAATTAACAAGCTCAAGTACTAAAATCTGGATATATTTCAAAATATTATTTTAAACATAGGTTATTAAAATGAAAAGCACGTTCTAAAGAATGAAAGTAAAGACATACAATTCAGAGACCAAGTTATTATTATAATAGCTTGTTCTTATACAAGAATAAAATGCATTAAGCTTATCAACATATTGTACATTTGAATTGTATGTCCCTGCGCAATGAAATTTCTTTTAGAATGTTTTCCTTTTAGAATGTTTCTTTTAGAATGTTTTTCTTTTAGAATGTTTGAGAAAAAAGTTTGAATTTTGAAAATAGAAATTAAAAATTCGTCATATGATCTTCATATGATCATATGAATTCTTCATATGATTCATATGATTCTTTATATGATCTTCATACTTCATTCATATTCATTTATAAAATTCTAATGAAGACTATAAAACCCAAAGTTTTGTTTAGAAGTATCTGAAAGTCTTAAAATAAAAACAGTTATCTTTGGAATAGTTAAAGAACGATAGGCAAACATGTCACCATTTTATGACAATATATAGAACTGAAAATGAAATGGGTGGGAAAGTGTGTATATTAAAGATGAAATTCTGCTGAAGTAGTTTACAACGGTACAATTTTAGAAAATATGCTAACGTAAATCGCTGCTCCTGACAGAAAATCAAAGAAAACAATTCTAATTAACGGTATATTTACTTCAGAGTAAACATCCTAACGCTTCGAAGAACAACACGTAAGCGATTTTGGATCCACGTGATATAAAAAGACTTAAAAGAATTTATTTCCTGTGAAACAAGAGTCTGTAATTAAATGTCGTGGTTAGAATGAGTAATAGGTTATCCCTCTGGAGAATCCACGTGACGTCTGCGTTAATTTTATACCTGACAGAAAAATGAATTTTTCGAAATGAAGATTATTTCTCTCTTTTTTTGGCAAAATGTTTGAGTAAAATGCATTTTCCAGGTTTTTCTTGCGCTTTGTTATGAATTTTTACTTTCGTTTTTCTATTTCTTCTGTTTCATAAATTCTGTTGATTGCACTTTAAGTAGGAAGCCTTTTTGCAAATACTTTTTGTTAGTAGCAAATTCCACACTTATGTATGCATGGAATTTAATTTTCTGAGCTTGTATCGATATTTCCATTTCAAGCATAATGGATGTCGCGTTATTTTTTACTCTCAGTTAAGTAAATCGATTGGGGCTTTAATTACTAAAAGGAGATAGGATCATGTTCTTCAAAATAAAAATCTCAAACTCTGGCGTTTCAGTTCTATATAAAGTTTTTACCAAGTAAAGCTTTTTGCATTGGATTAAATAATCTGTTAATATTCCTCTACAGATGTCGTTGTGAAAAAAATGAAAATATTTTTCTCTCACCATAATATATCGCTCTCTTTTGGAACAACTCGCCTTACAAAGACGGTATTCAATGTTTTATTAGAAATTTCCTGAAATTTTCTGGTGCAAAGTAATATTTGCAACAAATTGCGAATCTTTGATAACTTTAACTGGCCAAAATATTATTCTGTCGTTTGAAAATAATTTGAATCGAATCTAGGATATTTGTATGTGCTAACAACATTTCTGCATAACGCTGGTAAAACTATTAATTACTATATCTTAGTTTCAACTTTAAAAATGAACAATAATTTCTTTGGAAGTCTGAGTTGTAAGATATGTTTCCGTTCATATTGCATATATCCGGAAATTATTATTCATGTGCCACTATTTTCATTAAAAATCATTTCCATTTCTCGAGAAAATGCTAATATAGCAAAATAACAAGTAGGGTCATTAGGAGTTTTGAAGAATGAAATACAAAAAATGAGCTATCCCTCGCCGGGACTCGAACCTGAAACTCTCTAACTCTCTACGCGCTGATTGTGCTGCCGTTACACTATGAAGGCATGCAGAAAGGAGGGAGAAAATACGTTATAATATTTAAATTTTCTTTCCTTACAAGCTCAGAAAATTTGATTTTACTACTAGAGTTTTCTCAACTTCTTTATACTTTCGTCTAATAGTTATAGTATATGTTACATTGATATTATCAGCACACACGTATTTTTGAAAGAAAATTCTATAAATAATGTACCTCAAAAATAAAGTGCTCTAGGCAGTATATATATATATATATATATATAGGTCATTTCAATCATGAACCGGCAAATTCTTTTCTTTTTCTATATGAGTTTGTTCCGAAAATTTTGCTAACTGCCAAATTCTTTTGCTTTTGTTTGTGATTTTCTGGAAACTGTAAAATTCGTTTTCCTTTTGCTCATAACTTAGTTCTGGAAATTATTGCTTCGTACCCTTGTTCAAATTATTTACGCAAATCATCATTTAAATGTTTTGTCTCTACTTGAAATTATTATTAATAAATATAAATGTTTAGAGTAGTATCTAGCAAATAGCACACTACGATTTCATAAATTGGCTAGTTAATTTATTATGGAAATGGTGAAGCACTGAATGACTATCTACCTTAAAAAGGATGATGTCATTGGTTTCATTCTTTTTTCATATTCATGTTACATATGACGAAAACCCACCAATATATATAGCTTCACACTTTTATACACAAATTCTCTAACTGATGTTTATACAAAACGCAATGATGTTTCATTGAATATTATTGACTTAAGAGCTTTATAAAGGGAACAATCTTAATAGCTGAAATAAAATTTTTTTGATGCTTAAGTAAGCATGTATAGAATTAACAAAGAATAAATAAGGAAACTAAAATGGCAATTAGAAATACTGACATTATTATTGTAAAATGTAGTGCTTGCTTTCAGTAGAAAACGAATTTAAGTATTACAGAAAAATTAAAGAAAAAAGAGCAATAACTTTAAAATTATGTGACTCGCATTCACAACGTCTTAAATTCACAGGTGCTATTTAATCGAACATGATCCTGATAACAAAAATCTACTGTTACTTCGCTATATTTTCTTTTAACTAGAAAGATATAATTGATAGCTCATAAACAAAGGGAATTTTTCCTAAAGCATTCAATCAAACCGGCTTTGCATGTGAAGAAAACGCATTTTCTATTTGAAGCTTATTAATATAAGAACTGTTTAAACCAAATTATATTAATATAATTTGATTTAAACAGTAGATTATTTTTTAAGGGAAATATACGTGCGAATGATAAGGCTTGTTAACAATTCAAGAAGAAAACTTGAGGAGTGAATTTTTTTTAAATATAAAAGCATGTTTTAACTATGAAAATATAGGTAAATACGTTTAAAAATATAAATAAAGTGTTCAAAATCTTAGTGTGAATTGTTAATTTCAAAGCATATTAATACTATTACGAAATGCCCAGTTCCAGTAAGACAGCTTACCCGCAAAGCTGGGCTTAGGGTTCCCAGAAAGTGACAGTGAAAGGCAGGTTTGTCAGATTTGGCACGAAATCGCCCATTTTGAGATAAAATCAGCCATATGCCATAAATTAAGCGAGAACATTCTAGAACGAATTCTTACATTTTTTCCCAAGAATATTCTCGAAGGCAGGTTAAAAGCTATATATGCCCTGCCTGTACCCGGAATGGAGAATCTAGAGAGTATGCTGAGTTCAGAAGTAGTGTCTTCAGTTGAGAGATAGCTCGACAGCTATTAATCAAGGAGTCGGGAACTGTATTTTAGTGCTTTGCCATGGAACTGTCTTCACAGTTATAGCCTAAAGGCTGTTATTGCTGATTGTTTCATCGTGTTTAACGTATTTTGTGCCTTTAGAATTCTTCTGTGTAATACTGGCGAATGAATTGCGTTTTGATACTTCATCAAGTGTTGTCATCCATCACTCCAAATTCACGAACCCGTAGAAGGCAACAACATCAAAAAATCTCTAACATTTTGAATACATTGTTAGCAATTCGATAAGTATTTTTTCTTCTTTAATCGCATATGATGGACAATGATTTCCCAGGCAATCGCAAATTGCAGGTCAAAAAAGAGAAAGTGCATCTCTCTTCAATTGCTGTCCAAAAATGTTAAAACATTTTTGTGCAAATAAATGTTTCAACAAAAGTTTCTCTCCCCAGATATTTGTTTCAACGCATATGTTTCAAATCGTTTCATTCAGATTTGATTCGTATTTTTCTCTTTTCATCATATCGATATGCAAATCGTTTAACGGTTCACTGTCAGGATATAGTGTATTTCAGTTTTAAAAAATAAATGAAAAAAACTTTTTAACTTTTTCTTTCGCCGCTAATGTCGCAGCTTTCGCTCTCCTGAATCAATCATGGCCATTTTGAGCACTTCTTGATTTATGGTTACTCTGAAGATCGTAAAAAATGACGGCTGCAGTTACGAAAAAAGAATGACGGGGAGAATTGTCACCCAGAAAGAAGAATAAGTTTCAAAATCGCTCCTACTTCGGACCGAAAGCGTAAAATTCTTTTATTTTGTTCGCATCGTTATCGCTTCAACGTGCTTTTTTGCATAAAATATCTAATATCGCATTCTGCAGCAAGTCTGAACGCAACATGGACATTTTTAATATTTAACATGCAATATAAAATGTGTTAGACTTTTTTAATAAGTTTACTTTCCTTTTTTCCTGTCGAATGAATTTGTTTTTGATAAATGCAGAAAACTACATTTTCAAAAATGTATTTAGCTAAATGAACGTTTTCCTTCCTGATTTCGATGCATCATCGAACCTGAGAGAAGATAATATAAAGTCTTATACTAGTCTAGTCGCTTTATAGTTTCTGGTCACATTATACTCATTTTGACCTTTAAATGAAGTAGTCATATTTTTATTTTATTATCTACTTATAATCTAATACTTTCAAGGAGAATAATTCTAACATCTAATTTACCAAGTTCGTCTATAATACGTATCATAATGAAATAATAATGCGAATCCAAACATTAGTTGCGCGTTGCAAATGCCATATAATAAAAAGTTTACTATTTTTAGTTGGTTTATTTTATTATGAAAAATCACTGCAGGGTTGTGAAGTGGAGGAATGATTTCGTGGAGGACGTTCTAAGGGAAACTGGCAGGTATACACGTTACACGAGAGGAAAACCACCAAATTCGCGCATGCAGTCAATCCGTTCGCCGGAATTTGAACCCTGGTCCGAATTACCGGTGTTCAGCGACTTTACTGCTCGGCCATTGATGAGCTCTTTATCTTTTCGTTTACTGAGAGGACAATATGTATGATTAACTCATAAGTCTTTAGTTAAAAAAAATACAAAATCTTAATTGTTTATGTAAAGAAACTGAGCTATCACTTTCAAAATATCTCATACAGAATTTAATGTTAGCAATATCATAACTCAAACAGATCATTTTATGCTTATATATATGAACTTTGCTATTTATCATTTGTTTGCATAATAAAACATTTATCTTTATAAAATCACAAAAAAGATTCAGCACAGGCGAATGTAAGGAAGTATGTTTGCAAAAATATTTACTCTTATTCAAAATAAAAAGCAATAATTGAGAAAATTTCATCTCCCCTAAAAATAATTCCATATCGGATAAACGGAACATAAAATTTCAAAATATAAAATAAAGTTAAATCTTGCAATACAGCAAAACGATCACTATCGAGATTCGTATTGTAACATGGCATCATAACATGTCTTTGCTAATTATAATAGTACTATGAATGGTCATAAAACATTTAATGTTATATATCATACATTAGATATATTTTAAATAACATCATTATTAAAAATAATCAAATAATATATATATATATATATATATTAATAAGAAGTGCTTTTATTACATTTAAATTCCTAAACTTGATGAGCATTGATAACTGATTAAATGTAAAAAATAAACTCTGGATTTTGGGATTCTCCGAATGGCAGTACCGTGAGATTGCGGCGCGACGTCGAAGACTGCGAGATTGCTAGCGCGTGTTTCGAATCATAGCAAAATTTTTAAAGTTCATTGAATAATAAATGCATGGTAAATTAATAGCTTTTAATAAAACTAACAAAATCTTTTAAATTTATCCCCTAAAGATACCTATTACGTTACAAATAATTTTCAATCTTTTTTTAAATTACTTTTTCTTAACTTTAATGAGAAAAAATGAGTGAGTGATCTTAATTCAGAATTGACTAATTAATTTGTATTTATTTGATTATGTATAAATGTAAAGGCCAATATTTTATTACTGTTATACTATATTACCCAGATTTTTCATTTAAGTTGTTTTAAAATTGCAGTCATTTACGACTTAATAATGCCTTTTGATATTAATAAACGAAAGTATAAAAGTGAGCAAAATTGATATGTCCATTTTTAGCTGTATTAATGAAAATTATTTTTGTTCCCTTTTCGGCATTATATGCCTTTATTTTCTTTGGCAAGAGATAGTTGAGGTACTAATATATGCTTAAACCCTCATAAAAAATATAATTTTCTCTTGGAGAAATATTAGAATAGTCAACGTCTCCCTTTATGCAAGCAAATAAATAGGAGCGCTAAACTTATCTAAAACACAGTAAACCTTTGTTAAATTTTTATTATACAATAGCTATTCGCAGCATCCGACCTCCGAAATATGCAGTTCATATTTTAAAATACTTTTGCTGAATATTTTTTGGACATTCATGTTTTAAAGCAGCTTTAGGAAGCAAAATGAATTTTGAATGAGGGCCTTCATTCTTTTTCAAAGTTTTGTGTCATAAGTTGTGGAAAATTTCATTTGTCTTGAATATTATGTGTCGCTAGTCAGAGAAAGTTGAGAATGTCATTTATTTTACGTCACGGTTGAAAATAAATGTGTTAAATTAAGAATTTCTCTTCATCTTTACATGACAGATGAAGCACGTTTTGCTCTTATGGAAAGAATATTCCGCTATGGGATTTAAGCTTTAAGTTTTAAAATGACAATCGTAATTTTAAAAACTCAGTGGTAATGTATTCAGTTGTTCAGTTTTCATTATTCATTAAAAGTGTTTTGGATTTAAAACATTATTTTAAGCTAACAATCTGATTATTTCTTTAATCTTTATTTCTGAATTCGGCGCGTTTCTCCAAAAATACGAGCATTTATATCAAGGAAACATTTTGAAGTTACAGGTTATAGTATTAAGTCTGAGTTATTATCTCTGCTTCCTTGTAACTATCTCTTCGTGGTAAAAAATATGCGAGATCGTCTCATTGAAATTTATCAATGAACTACAAATAACAAAATTTTGAATGAACATATCGCTGGTTTACAGAGGAGTATTAATCACAAATCCCATTCATATTATATAAACAATGCAAATAATTAGTGATGAACTACTAGTTGTGATAAACTAAACAATGACTATGTAAATATCTACATTTTCCACCGCAAAGCAGTTGTTTTTTAATTGTTGTAATTTGCATAAACATAAGCTCTGCTTATCAATGAAAGTTTGAGTTGTTATTTAATTATATTATGGTCGAAGTGAATAATAGAATTTTCATTAGTTAGGCATCCGCAGAGCTGTCATTAACGAAAGAATTCAGAAAGTTTATTAAAGTTTCAAAGATTTTATTATTAAATGTACTGTGTTTTGAATTCCTATCAATTAATATCATAATTCTTATTAATTTAAATGCTCTTTTCCTCTTAAAGCTGTTGGTTTTCAAAACCCACCTTTTAGCTGTAGCATAAAACCAGCTTCAGCCAACTTTTGAAAAGTATAAAAACAAAATTACTTTAAAATATTTTTAATCTTTCTTTTCAGTCTATAGAAGATTTAAAGTTAAAAACAATTATGAACCAGTCAATGTTTTGTTTTATATGCGCATTGTCCTTTAATCCTTAGAATGCAAAATACTGAAAAGTTTTAAACTATTTATAAAAGAGCAAAATCATCCGAAAATGTTAATTATGTGCATGACTGTGGTATAAACGCGCCTGTAAAAGTAACTCCTCCTTTAAATGCTTTTAAGCGCAGCAAAACAAACTTACTTGGTAAAGATAGTTGATTGTTTACTCCGCAGATAACTGCGGAGTTTTAAACAATCTGCACTTTTAAACATAATTTTCAAACTTCAAAATTCACTTAATTATCATTGTATCTAAAATATTTTTTCATGCTAACGTTTTCTTGTAACGTTGGAATAGTACGAAATTATCAATTGAATCTTCAATCTGTGAATAATTAGGTGATTTATTTCTTTAGATCTTAATAATTTGAGAGAGAAGAAATATGAGAGCTTCGTGAATATTCCAGAAAATGCATATTATTTTAATAGGTTATTTTAAAGATTATTTAACAAATTTAAAAATAGGAAATTAAATTTAAGATATTAATTTACTTTCTTTAAGCAAATAATTATTTATATTCGTAATAATATTTAAGACATTAAAAATATTACAAAGTATTATTTTATTTGACCAATTTAATAATCAATCCATATTTGCACATGTTTTTATTCATGCGTAAAATAACACATTAGTAAACTATTATTAAATAATATACACCAGATAATTTGATTGCAAAGCAAGGCTAAATATTCACCTTATTTTAGATGAGTTTATTCAATAGCGCTGTTTGCTATTTTAATGTAATGTAAAGTAACTTAATCCTTTAGTTTTTAAGAGATCCTTTAGTTTTTCGGAGATCATATTCATTTAATAGCATAGTTCTAATGCGATATCAGTACTTTAACCATTCAGGTAGCCTGACATTTTAAGGTATATTATCATTAAATTTTCATCTACGCTGTGTAGTTAAATTATCATTTTTCAAAATATTTCCTGTTCGACGAGAAATAAGATATTTAACTTATCTTCTAAGTTAAAATTAAACATTGTTTAATAAACTTAATGATTTAAAAGAAAATTATATTTCCTAATATATATTATCTTTTTAAAATTTCATTTCTATTTGATGTAATTTGTAATGCATATGAATTATTAGTAATTGATAACGTTTTAAATGGGTTTCTAATTAATAATGGAAGAAGTTTCCCTAGTTCATATATTATGTACCATGTAACATAATAATCATTTATGCGCCAACTACTAAAGGTTATTTGCTAGTATCGAGAAATTAAATAGATGATTTTTTGTTATAGCCTTAAAAACACTTGTATAAATCTCTGCACTTTATACGCGAGTACTTCGTTAATAATAGCCACTATATCTTTTAAAGACAAATATTTAGTAATCTAAGTAAACGAAAAAGCTTAAAATGCATCCAAATACTTGCGTAAAGTCGAAAAATTCATTTTGGAAAGACTAGAATTGAAAAGAGTTGATTCTTCTACTCTGTGCATTCAGTTATTTATATGAAGTAACGCTAATTGTTTGTTATATACACTATCACCTCCTGATAAAAGATAAATGTTTCCAAAAAGAAAAGACTAATTATTTTCATTAAAACTAGTGAGTAGCAAATAGGGTAACATTTCAGATCTTCACAACTATATCTTCAATGTATTAAACCTTTTCCTCTCTCACTGACATGGTATTTCCATTTTGAGGTGTCCTAAGAAGCTTCTGCTCCGTTAATCACGGTCTTAGGATCCTTCCTACTTATTGGATTAAAGATCCGAGTGGTCGGTAAGCCAGACGATCATTCCAATAATGTCTCCGGCACTGATAGAGAAAGTTTTTACTTATACGTGTGGTTGCTATTTCTTCTTTTATCTCCTCAATCCAGTTCTTGAAGAGTTCTTTCCTTTTTTTTTCAGAAAATAGAGTTTGCGCAATTTGAACAATGTGTACTAATGATAGATGAAAGTTTTTTTAGAAGAATGAAATCAATTGTCTTCGTAAAGATAATGAAACATAATCTCAACTCAGAACCTGAGTCCTGAACTCAGAACTGTGCAATTCGTTTTAAGAAAAAATTGGAAACGTTCAATATTAGAGGGAAAAAAATGAAATGCTAATTTTAATTGCTTGAAATAAAAGAGACTTCAAAGGTTTTTTTTTTCTACAGATTTTATTTCTTTATACTTTCGTTTAGTAAGAAGAAGGGAAAACATTCGAAATTGTATCTAAATTTCTTAAATATCTCTAATAAAAAACAATATAACCTATTGCAATATATAAAAGCTCTATAGTCCTATATATTTTAGAAATTAAATTAGGAAAACAGTAAAAATTGTTTAAAGTACATCACTTTGAAAGTAATTAAAACATCAAATGCTACATAAAATTCTTGTGAATGAAAATGGCACAAAAAAGCTCTGTATTTTGTATATGAATGTGTAGAAAAGATATAAATTACAACTGCATTTAAAAAGGAAAAAAAAAATGCTTTCAGATATTTAATTCGAGAGATGTGTAGAAAACAATAATTGTTCTTAATCACTTTAATAATAGTTTTGAAAACGAGATTCCATTTTCCAACAACTACAACTTGAACTTAAATAAATCATTTTCAATGGTTTTTGAACCTCACAAACGTAAATAAATAAAGGATGATATTTATTTTAGCCATCCTTCCAGCATGCCTTCTTGACGTAACGGAAGCACGCGCGTATCCGAAAAGTCCAAGTTTAGAGTTCCGGGGAAGGCACGGCATATTTTTGACGTCCCCTACTTCAAAAATAACCTAATGTCTCTACAGCGGCGCTTGAACTAAAACGCGGCTTATTGTAATTCGTCACCACCAGGATTTGGCGACTTGGTCCCTTAATCCCCATTCGCCCTTTAAAAGGGGGATTATATAAGGTATTTTCTTCATCATTCCAGTTTGCCTTCGTGGTGCAACGATAGCTCACTCGACGTTATGTGCATAAAGGGCATCAAATTCTATGTAACTGTATAGTTTGATTAGAATGCATAGAAAACTCAATAATAATAATACTTTGATAGGTTTACATTTATATGCATTTCATACAAACCGTCGTTTTAAATATAAACATTTGTTACAAATTAATAGTTGTTTTACAGCAAGCTATATGTGTATCAAGAACACTCTCAGAGTATGTATATTTTTTACATTCAGACTCAGAACGATTTTAGAATCTTTAAACAAATTTTAAAATCCTGTCTTAAGCCGTTGTTATTTATAAGTTTATATAATCGAAAATATAGATCATGGAATTCTTTTTATTTATTATTTTATTTAGTTGCAAATTTTATTTCGTAAACTAAAAGCTACAAGCAAAAATATGACGTTAAATTTATATCCAGCAAAGTTAAATCTTTGAAAAATTCTGTATATGAGTATTGTCACTAAATTAAAAATGCTTGATTTCTTTCATTACAATGATTGTTGTGAAAGAACTCAACTGTGGTCATTTGTGTTTGGGGCCTGTTTTTAAAATTTTGAGTTTTGATACATCTTTTTACTGTACGTTTCGTTATCAAAAGACTCTTTTGAATGTGTTTCTTGTTTTACCCATTTAATGCGTGTTGGAACTTCATATTAAAGCAATGATTGGTAAGAATACTAAAATTTTTTAGTTTAAATATCACGTTGAATAACAATCAAAAACAAAGTCCAACATTAAGAATCAGTAAAAATTTTTTAAAATTTTTTGAAGTACTAGTTTCGATAGTTTTCGAACTAACTTCTTCAGCTGTTAAGTGCAAATGAACCAAATAAAGGGTGACCTTTTATTCATTTACACTTAGCAGCTGAAGAAGGTAGTTCGAAAACTATCGAAACTAGTACTGAAAAAAAATTAAAACTTTACGCTGATTCTTAATGTTGGACTTAGTTTTTGATTGAAGAATACTAAAATTAACGTTTTAAGCAAACACCTGCTTTTACGTTTATACAGTATCCGCAGAAAATCCGGATGTGTGTACTTATAATATACATATATCAGTCATGTAATTGAATCAAGCAGCATGAGAATTTTAAATTCAATACTTTATGAACTACTTAAAACAGGATCCTTCGCAAGCATTTTATTTTGCATTTATGCGAGAATAAATATTATATATGATATAATTGTAGATACATTAAAATTTTTTGGAAGAAAGATCAATTGAAAACTTAGCAACGCCTTCTCCCGGAATCGAACCGCGGACCTCTGGAATACGCTCCCAGCGTGCAGACCACCACACCACGAAGTCATGCCAAGAAGGCTGGAGAAATACCTTCTATAATTACTGTCATAATGCTGCGCAACAGACATATTCCGAGCAGGCATTTATCTGTTAACAAAATGTAATGAATAATGACTGTGTATCCATATAACATGCCTTTATTATTATTATTATCATTATTTTTTTAGATTAAGCTAACATTCATCGATAATAGTGTTGATTAATCTATTCTACCTTACATGGTTTTCCTTCATATCCTTCTAGATACTAAATTATAATAATTGAATAAGAAAGGAAAAGATATCCGATCCCTTTACAAATCAGCACACATAATACGTAATACTATGAGTGTACAAATTGTTTTAAGATATATACCACTCTTGCTCAAGCAACAGTTGATCTTAATGATAGATGATGGTCATTTACCAGTAAGCAAAAACATTTTTTGCATTATGACCTGAAATATGATATATAAATTTGTTCTAAAATGCGAGTAACTGTAAATATTTTTCTATTTCAAAGGCTTAGATTAAACGATCCTTTTTTTATTTACTATCTCAAATATGCTTAATATTTGTCCTTTTAACAATTGGATTTTAGACACTAGAAATCTACGATATCATAAAAAGTATTAACAGCATTTCATCAGCGGCCCCTAGACATCTTTTCCAAGCTTAATATTTTTCTATCCGTATTTTTTACAGATAATATTTTCATTACGTTTAAAGCCTTCGAAAGTTTTGCCTCAGTTCTATCTAAGCGGTCCATCGTTTTCTTCTGAAAATATGGCTTCATTACGAATTAGGTTACCATGGACAGTCTTTAATCTTTTATTTCCTTTATAATGGTTTTCTTAGTTCTCTAAAGTACATGAGGAATTTTTACCTAAATGAGCCCAATTTACTTCTAAATTTGAATTTACTTTGAGCTATCGGTTTTGTATTTTCAAACTATTACATTGTAAAGGCAATTATTTAGCAATTTAATATAATATTGATACTGACTTTAAGGTGCATCCTATATTTAAATCATTTTATATTGTTCTAGATAAGAAGGTTTTCTTTTAAACACGCAAAAATAATATCAATTCCACAACATATTATTCCATATAGGAATCTAAATAAAGTAACACTTTTAATTAAACTATAAAACATTATTAAAGTATAAAAGACTAAAAGAGAAAAATAAGATACATAACTTGTATTTATATAAGTAACTAAAAATGAAATTGTTCCAGAACATAACGCAAGAATCTTGCGTGAAAATACTTGGAAATATTTGTCTTATTAAACATACTCTTACACTTTCGCAAATAAACCGTTGAATGCAGCACTGTGAAATGTGTGAATGCTTTAGTACATTTAAATATACCTTTTTCTTCATAAAATGTATTTATTTTATGCTGTAGAAGAAATTGTAATTTTAAACTGAAACAATAAATTACCAAACCTTTCGTTTCTTTGTGGAACTGAAAATATTATCAAAATATCTCAGACTAGAATACATTATCACAGCTCTAAATTCATTTATTATGTACAGCATTCTCGTATTACGTACCCCCTGCGTTATGAGAAATACAATAATTACTTTTCCGTATGTTATTTATTTTTTTTCCCTTTTATTTTTACTTATTACGTGCTCTGCCCTTAGGCACTGCACGGAAAAAGAAGGATCACCCGTGAAGGTCTTTTAAAGGAAAACTGGCTCGTAAATATTACACATTAAAAAAACCACGAAAAGGTGCCTGAAGCTATGCCTGTTTGCCTGGTATCGAACCCCGGACCGAACTACCAGTGCTTAGCGGCTTTTACCGCTCGTCTGCTGGTGAGCCGTGTTATGTAGGTTCACAAACGTTTTCGGGTTGGCATTTTTATTTTGAAATTCTGAAAGGAAACGCTTGTAACGTATTACATTATGGTTTCTATGGTTATTAAAAAATACAGTTTTCCTTGGTGTTCCAGGTTATTGTGGTAGTCTTTCGTTAAGGGATAATAACTAGATATAACCTAGAGTAATATACATACGTAATGTATAATTTTAATTGTGTTAATATTTAAGCTATTCTTTAATATTCATGCTCATCACAATTCATAAAACCTCATCAGATTGTCTGACTAATAAAAATGAGGTAGTTTCTTATACATTTACAAAAATAGCGCTTGATTAGAGCTACGCAAAAATAAAATACATAACTGCAGAAGTAAAAAATACAGAAAGTAAAAGCCAAGATGGTACGAAAATAATAAAGTACAAGTAAAAGAGAATGTGAAAAAAATTGAATAAAAATATAAATTTGGAATTTTTTAAATCTTTGTATTCTAATTGTTATATATATCATATGCACTTTCATTTTAATTCATTATTGGAATTCATAGAGGCCCAGTGGCGTTGTGGCTAACACTTCGAGCAGCAGTGGCGTAGGTCCATGTTTCGATTTCCGGCCTGGGCAAGGTTGACTCAGCCTTTCATACCTTAAGTGGTTCAATAAAATGAGTGCTAAGTTTGCTTGGGGACTAAACACTGGGGTTCCTGCCACATTCGTTCTGGGTACGCTCATGGACCCTGGGACCCACTGTCAAGGAAGCGAATATCAGGGCACTGAGGCCATAGCTTACTAGGGACTGTTACGCCATTGAGTTTTTTTATTGGAGTTAATATTCGAATTGCAAAGTGCGGGGAACTATTTGCGCAAGTGGGGGTATAATTCTGAAGGCTGTTTAAACAGAAATTGTCTCTTATCCTTGTCACATGCAGAAAAACGAGGAAAATGCTTATGTAGCTGGCCCATTCGTCGCCATTTGAACCAGAAACGACCAGTGGTAAGCGAACTTACCATTTGGCCTGTGGGGGGGGGGCAATTTAATGCTTCGATCATCTGAACAGTTATTACCATTTCATATTAATGCTATAATCACATTTTATATTAATGTATATTTTCTATTTTGTGAAACTATTTGCTAATTAGAAACGAGATGATTCTGTTTTCCCATCGCGCGCAGCTTAAAATGTAATATATAAAGTGTGCGCAATAAAAGTTAAATTGCTACCAAGCACCGTGATTTATAAGTATTTAAATATAGATTTTAAGTTCAAGCGTACTGTCAAAGACCTAAAATGTACGAAAGGTTCTAATCATAAAAAATAAAGTTTCAAGAAATATATTTCCGGTCGCGTGCCAGTAAATAGAAAATAAAGGTTCAGAATTCTTTGAAAAGAAAGAAAAATCTGGGAATTTCTTTACCCTCGTTTTATCATTCATCTTCAAAATTCTCTTCAAAAGGAGAATTCGAATCACGCAATTTCATGGCAACCCCATCAACTACTTGGGCTTAGTATAAAAGAGGCAAAAGGATGTAATTAGGACGGCAAGCAAAACCGGTGACGCAGTTATGCTTCTTATTAGTATGCAAGTTTTGGAGTCCCCTAAATTGAGCATTACTGCAGACACTGAAGGAGCAAAAGAATCTGGGTGCAATAGAAAGAATGGCTAGTTAATAGTTCTGAGGAAATCATAAAAAATGAAAGAAACTGATGCCGCGATAGAACAAAAGAGTAAATAGAGTCCTGGGAAGCAATTTTTGGAAAAGAAATTGCGTTTCGTTTTTAATAACGTAAGAGGTCTGATAATGAAGTGGTTTAATTTTAAATGATTGCTAACAATGTTCTTATTTAAGAGTCGATTCGATCATTCCATTTCCAAGAGCTGATATTCCACTATTCAATAGTTCTTAAAATATTAAAGTATCATTTTGTAGCTAAAATTAATATATAAAAGGAATTAAAACAGCTAGTTTTGAGTGTATGACTATAATTATCACCAAATTGAAGCATGATTTAAATATACACAACAACAGAATACAAAATGTTACCGAACGAAGATTTTACAGAATGACAGCTAAGTCTAATTACTTAACTCCTTAAAAAAAATTAAGACTCTTAAATGCTACTATCATGAATACCTAACTTCAGTAAAATATATAAATGCACTAAAAATAATCCACTAAAGAGACATATATAAATATGTTGCTCAGTTGCCAAGTTCGTTATTTTAAATTACCTTATGTATGCTTCTAAAGATTACAATTTTCCTAGAATTCTTTTGAACGCTTACTCTTTCATCGTAGAATACTAATATAACAAGATATAATAGGCGTAATAAATTAAAACCTGAACACGTTTCAGTAATGAGTTGTTGAGACTTACAAGACTATTTTATATTTTAATATATTTATGGGAATTTTTTACTATCTGGGAGTATGATGTCTGTGAATTTGCTTCAGAGATGGCTGTCTAGGGGCTTCCAGTAACTAGTCCAATTTATAAATAACTTATGTATATAATAAAAACATGAATAGTTACTACACACTATTCAATACATTAGATGAAAATATATGAAATTATTCACAGATGTAGATATGTGAATATATAGAACACAGTCTTCCATCTTAATGGGGGTGGTTTTCCCCATGTGTAACGAGTATATGAGCCAGTTTCCCTTAGAACATCCTCCACGAAGGAACTAGTGTGCTTTGCCATAATTAAATACACCTCCATCTTAATGGCGGAATCATCTGAATTCTATCACCAGCCAAAAAAGGGGGGGTTTCTTTCATGCAGCTTGCAAAACCATCTGATTATTATGGACTATGCCATCCTACATATTTGAAAGTAAGCAAAATAAGATAGTAGTGTAGAGACATTAGGTTATTTTTATAGCAGGAGTGATGAAAAAGTGAGCAACGCCTTTTCCGGGAATCGAACCACGGACCTCTAGAATACGCGCCCACCGTGCAGACCACTACACCACGAATGCCAGCTACGAAGGCATGAGAAATATCTTATAACTCCCCTTTTAAAGGGCGACTGAAATTTTTAGGGGATCCAATCGCTAAATCTGGGTGTGGAGAATCATCATCCACCACCCTTTTATTTCGGACGTCACTGTGGAGACATTTGGTTATTTTTATAGCAAGAGTGAGGAAAAATAAACAACACCTTCGCCGGGAATTGAACCACGGACCTCTGGAATACGCACCCAGCGTGCAGATCCCTACATCACGAAGGAACGCTAAGAAGACGGGAGAAATACCTTACAGTACCTTAAAGACTGCATCATCAATAAAAATAATCTATTTTGAAGTAGTCTAATTTATAGCAGCTGAATGATTGTATTAATGTTTTAATGAATGGTACTACCTTGTTTCGAAAGTGCGTTCTGATTGCACTAGCAGTAAGTTCACTAAATGCATTTTGAAAATAATACTGAAAAATTAATGAACTCGCTATAGGTGTTACAGTCATCAAAATGAAATTACAGTTACTTGAAATTAATTTTTTTTTATCTTGTGGTGCAGTTCCGGTGAGGGCATTGCATAATTTTTAGATCTCCGGCTTAAAATAACCTAATGACTCTACAGTGGCGCATGAACTAAGGTGGAAGACAATAATTCATCACCACCCAGATTTGGCAATTGGGTCCCCTAATCCGCGGTCGCACTTTTAAAGGGGAGTATATAAGGTACTTTCTCCCTCCATCCAGCATGCCTTGGTCGCATAACAGTACCACACTTGGCGCGTATCCGAGAGTTTCAGGTTCGAGTCCTGGCGAGAGTTTTGCATATTCGTCACATAGCCTATTTAAAAAACCTAATTTCTCTTCAGTTGTAGGAATAAATAGCAGCCGTGAAATTTTATTTAAATTTCTTTTAGAATTATTGAAATAAATTGCCATCAAGAGCAATAAATGCTTCACATGTAAAACTCAAAAATAATTGTATTACCTACAGAAAAGTTTAAAAAAATGTTCGATTGCTTTGCTAATGAAATTGCTTTTAACTTCTTTCAGTTCACGCAGGAAAACATTTCAACAACTTCTATAAATATCATGTCTCAAAATGTTATCATTCAGTTTGTGCTCTCACCTGCCCCCCCATAAATTTCGGTATTAATACTAAGAAGAGTAAGATTCTATCAAGTCTTTAAGCACATTTCGTGTACTCTTTAAGGTGAAGTTTTATTTCTTTTTTTTTCTCCTAGCTAGCTTCCTCATCTAGCTCTATCTTAATGAACTCAACTTTTTCTTTCAACTTCTTTTCCTAATTAACCCTCCATTTATAAAGACTTCGTTAAGAAGAGGCGGCCTTCTGGCTTTGTTCAGGTGAAGCGTCAATATCATTACATACACCGAAAAATTCTGATACTAGTTTTTGTGAATATTCCTTATTCTTTATTCTTTATTCTATTTTTTATTCTTTTCAACTTTTGCATAAAGCAGTATTCAGGTACTGGGATTCGTAAGATTTAGAAGCTTTTTCATTCTTTCAACATATTTTTCAAGAGGCTTATTCAAATCGAACTTTAATTAGAATCATCCTATTCAAAGTGGTTTTCTTGATGTGTGCATGTACACATAATACATTCCCTTTTAAGAATTCTTGAAAATAATACGGGTATTATAGTTTTATGCTTTAGAACGATTTTATTCTTAAACTGTTTATTAAAACATGAGAAAGTTTTACAGCTTATTCAATATCCTATTTTTTAGAACAGTCAAATAATTCCTTTGAATTTCTATGCACGTAACATAGGAATCTGGAAAGATTGTTTAATATTTATTCTAAAACAATTACAAAATTCTATTAAATTCTGAAAAGCTCTGTAAAAGCTACAAACGCATGTGTATCAAAAAGCACATCTGACAAAATTCTATTTTAGAGTAAAATTAAAATAAATCATTTGGCTTATATACGAGTAGCAGTATTAAGTATTATAAAGTATGAGTACTTTCTTTACGTTAGCAGTTTTAGGAAAAAGTTAAATTCAAACGAATCTTTATCTGTACCTGACATCATTTATCTAAAACTATCGCTGATTTAATGCTAAAATTTGTAACTGAAAGTTAGCTTAATCTGCTTTAATTTAGATAGAGTCAGCGATAGGTATTAAAAATTCTTTGCAGCAAGAACTAAATAAATTGTACAATGTTTTGAATTGAAATATTCATATAGCTAGTTTCAATAAGTGAATAAAAAGATATTAAACCGGAAATGTTTTAGATTTCTTATCATTTATCATTTTAGTAATTATCAGTTTAAATATTTGAGATAAAAAGACGAATTTATTCCTATGAAGATATATATCTCAACAACCTAGTGTGCCGCAAAATTCATTAGGGTTTCCGCTAGGTATAGTAATGAGACTATTCATTATGTAAATAAGGAAATTAAGTATTAAGTGAGTAGGAAGGGGAAAAACGCTGGAGCTACTTTTGATTTTTATAATTTCAACAGAAAAATACAAACGGAAATTATACAAGTTACAAGGTATCAGACTTCAAGAACATTAGAGACATTTTTTTTTACTAGCCCAAAGTGGCAATTTGCCCACAAGGGCTATTGACTTCGTTTTGGCATTTTGCGTTGATTCACTATGAAAGTCTAAATCACTTTTCAAATTGTTGCCATCAAATATTGGAACCCTGCATTATATTTAAAGAAATTCAATAATGAATAACTTGCATGATTTTATGTATGCTTCTGGCATTGTGAAAAAACAACAGTACCTAAAGACATCAAACTTTGAATAATGTAGACCTGCACTCAAATATTGGCATCTGGAATTTGTTTTATTATCTATTTCATATTTTTTGAAACTTTAACGAATTTGTGATTATCAAACTCAACGATTTCAAAGCGTATCACTTACATTAACATCGCGTGCATCTTCAAGCACAGATATTTCATGCGCGAGGTTTCTTTTTGGGGGGGGGAATTGAATTTTATGTGGTTTAAGCGAAGAACATGATATTTAATAAATAAAGGTAACACAGGAAACGTTAAAAATGCCTTTCTGGGTGTAATATAAAATCCGAACGTTTTCAGACTTTTTCGTTTATATTATTTTATTTTATTATGTACAAAACAAGATAAATCAGCTGGAGTTCGAACCATGGATCGCGGAATCGACCGTATTACTACGTACATCATGGCAACAGATTGTTTAGAGAAAGAAGCATGTGAAGTTAGGTATTTCTCCCGGCTTCTTAGCGTGCCTTCGTGGTGTAGTGGTCTGCACGTTGGGCGCGTATTCCAGAGGTCCGTGGTTCGATTCCCGGCGAAGGAGTTGCTCATTTTTCATCTTTCCTGCTTCCAATTAACCTAATGCTTTTACAAACTATGCCATCGTGAGGTTTCGAATCATCGATCTTCCAGCTGCTAGGCATCCACTTGCTTTTCTGGTTATATCACAAGACCACACATGGGAAATTTTGTTTCCTTATTCACTAGAGAATTTCTTATTAAGTGATATCTTCTTATATAAGCAGCTATTATAATTTATCAGTGATAAAAATCCTGAATATAGACATTTGGCTACTAGAGAACAGTCAGGAAAACTATTAGGAAACATGACGCTTGCTGAATTTAAAATAAAAGCACTTTATTTATTAGTATTATAATCTTAGATTAACATTAGTTGTCGTACACAAAGGCAATAAAAGCGAAGTATAAAATTACTGAAAATTTATATAATATTATATATGACTCCAACCGTTAGATACACATAAAATGAAATTTAGCTTTAATTTTTTCTATTACATTTTTACTTATTTGAAGTATATACACAGCCGAATAATTTGAATGCAAAAATTCCAGCACTTTTTCTTACATTTCATTTTGAGGTACTTTTAAAAGCATTTCTCACTGTTTTAAAAACAACGTAAACTAAAATTTACATCAATATGCGAATCACAGAATAAAAATCAGTCGCAATAACTCTCTTTCCTATCATACGTCAACTTTTATGATTTTTTTCGGAGCTTATATAGTTGATCGAATGGCTTACTGAAGTCCCGTTGAATTATTTGTAGGATCTCAGCATTTTTAAATCAAAAGCCTTGTTATACAGCAATGCAAAAACATCGTGAAAAGGATCTGAAGAAATAAACGTACTAGAAATTTTGTTGAAAGTTTTGCACATATTTCATGTTCTTTTTACTTTTCTAGTTTCTAAAGAATGTTACATTTTTTTGAGTGAACGTTTTGCAGTCATTCGACCGCATTTAATTTAGATGAAACCTTTTCTTATATCTAATGTAAACAATTACATGCAATTCTAGGTATAAATTTAATCAGTGTTTGATATTTGTATTACATGATTGAAACCTAGAGCGAAAAAGCGAAATAATGGCATAATATATTAGGAAAAATTCTTCAAGAATTTTTGAATTACATTGCACATACCATCTAAGCGTTTATTAAGCATTTACACTGAAATCAAGTTTTATTTTTTAAAGTTCGTGAAATTCAAGTGCTATCAAAACACCAAGTGTTTCCAATCCAAGAAAGTAAGTAACGATAGAATGCAGTTCAGGAGGAACGTACAAATATGAAATGATAAGTGTTTTTTTTTTAATTTCATATAAAAGATCAAAATTGCGTTAGTAGTTTTATAGGGCGTCATTGGATATTTTTATTAAAAAAAGAAAAAGAAAAGAAACAAATCATGAACATGACTGCCTTCTAGATTGTATTTCAGCGAAGTTCGGTTAATGGTATTCGGAATCATTATTGTGCATATATTTTAAGCAGCAACATTCATATTTGTGTGATTTAAGTATTTTTAATTATAAAAGAAATTATATATTCTTTTATTTTAGATTACATATAATCTGTATGATTAAATATTGTTTGCTCTTCATAAAGAAAATTCGGCTTAGAGTTGGGTTCTCGCATCTTATATTAGAAGCGTATCGTCTAAGGCAAGCATGTTATACTTGAATTTGATTTAAATCAGATTGCTATTCTATATTACTTGCTTCAGGTAATTTAATGATATAAAATAATATATAAAAATATAAATAATTATATTATAAAATATAAAATAATAATATAAATAATAATATGATAAAATATAAAATAATAATGTAAATAATAATATTATAAAATATAAAAAGATAAAACTATACATATAAAACTAATAAACTCTAAAACTTATATCATGAAGATTGCGGCAAAATTTTCAAATTCTGATATTTATTCATTATTTAACTGAGCCATGAAGAAAATCACTATAACATAAGTATAAATGTAATATGACAGTTCGTTCGCTTGAGCCTTCAATAAACTCTGCGAATTTCTGATCTAGCCTTAAAATGAAAATCTTACCTCAACAGTAATTCTTCGAGAGCACTCAACCCAATTCAGCTTCTGTGTTTAATGACGTCATTACCCACTGGACATCTTCTTTCCTTAATGGTTTCATCCCATTGATAACGTAACATTTCCGCCTACAACATGACCACGGGCGTGCTCAAATCGCATCAGTTGTCGAAATGGAATGGTTTAGTGGATTGAAGAATTTCTGTGTTTTGATTCTTTTATCTTTAGTAAAGAAATTTCTTTTCATTTTGGATTGTTTCTTCAGTTATAGTCCATATTTTTATGAATGCGTGCATATTTTATACTGCTCTTAGCGTTATAAATATCTCGCTGAAAATGTCTCAGAATGTTTAAGGTAATTTGTTTTTACTTAGAAACATTTTATTAAATTAAATTATCAGTCTGGCATTTTACAGACATACATACTATATAACGGAACAAAATTGAATATCAAATAATTTAAATAAAAGTAGCATTAGAGTTTTTTGCCTGCTATGAATGCGTAACATTAAGACTGGTATACATGTGTAATCAAATAATATTTTCTTGTTCTCTGTTTGAATATGAAATTAAAAAAAATAAGTAAAATAGAAAAATTTAGTTTCTTTTGTTAGTACTTAACACTTGAGTTAATACATTAACTGATAAAAGATTGAATGATTTTTATAAGAATACGTATAATATGTACAGTTTCAAAGAAAATAAAAGTAATAAAACTAAACATATGTACTTAATGAGCATTATAAAGGAATAACGAAATGTTGTAATATTGATAAAGTCCTTCAATCTTAAAACTTTATGTTAAACTTCAAAGACCTTGATGATGTGCTGTTATTTGCTTCACGAACAATTTAAATATAGAGTTTCATGAAAAAATTTTGAAAGAAATATTCTTTTAATATAAATTCTATTTAGTTTTTTTTTTCATCCAAAAATTACTGCTTTGCCAATTTAAATAGTACAACTTATAGCTATTATTATATGTAGCTATTGTTTATATAGAAGACAAAACCATGTGCGGTAAAAATGAATTTCACTCATAATATATCAGAACGTTCTTGATATATGCAAGGTTTTAATATATTACTTTCACCCTCTCATTATTTACACTACACCGTTTCAACGAAGATATCCAGAGATTCTTTTGGCTTTGAAAATGTTTTTTTTTAAATGTTGTAAATGTATGTTTTTAGCTTTAACCGCGATCGGACGAGCATAAAACAGCATTTGGCTCCATTAAAAGACCTTATATGGTAGCACTTCATCTATCTTCTTTCGCACATTCCAGAAAAGGGCAATTCCATGTTTTCTGAGTGTATGTTTATGACCTGAGTGAACAAGAAAGTTTTGCATAGGTGATTTACGATGCTCTTTTCCAGGCGTTTTACTCTAAGAGAAAAGTAGTTTTCCTTTTTTATTTATTTTCTTTGAGAATTTTATGAGAGGACGGTCATATTTACAGCGAAACGAACTGTCCGGAATTTGAAAGTACTCTATATATTCCACGTTTGGGACTACATGAAGATGATAAAACTGCGTATCTTCTTGAAAGACTAATAGAAATTTTAATTCGATGTTTTGAAGAAAAGAAAGAACATAGACGTAAAATGTATGGCCATGAAATTGTAGAAGATAGGAACGGGTGCAATTGGTTTTTATATCACAACCTAGAGTATATGTGTTGCTTAAAAACATATCTTTTTCTTATATATATATATATATTTCTTTCTATATGATTGTGTACCAATCATGAATTTGTAATTTCAGTTTAAATTGCTTTCCTTGAGTTATTTGATAGAGGTTTTGCAAGTGGCAATAACAATGGTAATTTCAAAAACACATTAGAATTCTTTAATGTATTCAGAAATTACTGGAGGTGCTAAGGACAGCAATAATCAGCATAATATTCATAAATTTGCAGGATTAGTATCGAAAGTTTAAATATAAAACCTTCTTCTTCAGCTGTAATTGACACAGGAGAAACCTGTTCTCAGGCATTTGTTCAGGTTTTCTGTCATTTAATGAGTATTAGTATACTGAGTCTATCATTGAGTTATATCAGCGGTGCTATACTGAGAAGAAGACTCTATATTTAAGCCTTCGAAACATATTCTGTAAATGCATGAATATTACTGTGATTCGTGTTGACTTAGAATCTCCGATAATCGTTATTCGGCGTGTTACTTTACTCAGGTTTATACAGAAGTATTTAACTTCTGGTTGAGGCGATGAACTTTTTGTATGTCTTAAAATAAATGCGCTAGCTTCATTTCTGTATAGTTCTCGGAAAGCGGAAAAATCTAGTTGATTACACTGCGTATTTCATTATTAAGTTGCGTTTTTAATATTCGTAAAAATACTTATAAGTTCTTTAAAAAAATATTTGTTCTTTAAATGTTCTATGTTAGTTCTTTAAAAAAACATATTTAACTGAAAAGTGAAAAAAATACGCTTAAATGATAAATAATTTCTCTGTCTAGTAAAGAATTGTAAATTCGCGGTGTGTAAGATCTCAGCAGAACGTATATTAGTATAATCACAGACTTAGATACCGTTTTCAACGTGCGATGATTTACAGCCTGGTGACGTTAAACTAAATTTACGTAACGCTGAACGCATTTTATTCGCAGCTAACTAAATTATGCATTGCAATTAAATATATATATATATGTAAAGGAAATTCAGTGCTTTAATGACAGTAAACGTGTCACAGAAGCTGAGAACAGAGTAGGAGTTTTTCTGATTGTTACATTAATTTTTACCAAATTCATGTTGATAAAGATAGAGAACTACTTAAATGTGCCATAAAAACCTCTAAAATGTGCGAAAATTACAATTAATCATAGTTACTTAAACAGTAAACAGTACTTAAGTAACAGTACTTAAGTAAACAGTAAATCAGGTACTTGATAAGAATTATGTTTGTTTGTACGTATTAACACGGTACTAAAGAGACGTGGAAGTGATCTAAACAATATCCACACTAATTAAAGAAAAAATAAATTAAACTGATGCTATAACATGATTTCTTCTGAACTCTTAATATATTAAGATTCTACTATGTTAATCAGCCTTCCGCAAATGCAGATAAGCATTTACAGTACATAAAATGACGTTTCATAAAGATAATAATATACTAGAGTATTATTAACGTTTTTCTCAAGGCTTCACGATTCTCTAGAAAACTATTAAGATTTCAGATACACTAAATAAAATTTAGAGACATCAGTTCCATATTTGATATGATAATTGCATTCTAATGGACTAACCGTTCTTCTTTTGTAAAATAAATTATTTTATCTTTAAATTTTATTTTATTCTTTTGTATTTTCTTTGAAGAAGTTACGGGAACAGTTACATGCGAAATTTAAATGAAAAACATATTCTGCCACTTTTGTAAAAAACAATTATTTCCCTTTTTTCAGTCTGAGCAAAAGCGAGTTCACAGTTTTTAAATCTTTAAGAAATGCCTCAATTAAAAGGGTACATAAATCGCAAGTTCCGTTTCTTCAAAAGATCCAGGATTTAAAAAGCACTTTTCCTAATGCCCTTTGGACCGCCTGCAGGCGTTTAACTGCTGTGTTAAGTTTTGAAACGAAAACGAAAAGTACAGGAAAATAAAAGACTTTATTACAGCTACTCACGCACACTTATGGTATGCTTAGTAGTTTCCTATTTTAAAAAAAGTTTTTATTTCATGCACGGTAATTTTAATAAAACAGAAGATTAAAAACGTAAAAATAATATATATTTTAGGAATTATATAGTAGCTTTTGACTGAAAATTAAATTGGAATATCTATTAATCTAACAGCATACCTCTAATTTCGTTAGCTTCAACCTTTCTAAGGTTTGATTTTTTGACAGCTTAAGTGATCATCTTTTTCGATATTTTCTTTTTCTCTTAAAATTTGAATACATCCTTTATGTGCAATTGAAAAGAGAATATTTATTTTTTAAATAATTTATTTATATAATCAATTTTAAATACCCACGGTAAGGAGCATTATTGTCATACCAAGTATAACAGTTTCTGAAGGCCAAAAAATAAATTCATTAGTTCGATTTAAATTATTTTGTCGAATTTTATGTTAATATTGCATATGCTGAACCTGATTTCTAACTGATCCCTGTATAGTGTCAATGATTTTATATAATAAGAATATATTATTTAGAAATGACAAACATTTTACATTCACAAATTTCAGTGTGTAATATTAAATGCGAGAAACATACCTACATTCATGCACATTCTTATTTATTTAATGTCCTTTTAAATAATACAGAACGGTGACATTTGCTGGCAACGATTTGAAAAGTGATTCAGCATTTTACAGCCCGTTTCGAGACCCTTTTGAGTTTTCGTTCTTTTTGGCTAATAAATAAATTGCAATAAATTTTTTCATGTGATACATTTTAATCAAAATATGCCCAACTTAATTTTTTATATTTCCCCTATACAGGGAATTCATAATAAATAAATCGCTTTTAATTCAATTTAAAAGCTTGAGTAACGACCCTTTGAAGTATGCAAATCTGAAATCAAGTTATTTAATACAATTTTTCTGGCGCATGTAAAGGCAAAATGTTCTCGATCAAATTTTATTATTTCTACGAAATTGAAAAATATTCAATTTCCATTACTCATATTTATATATTCAATTTTGTGTTAAGCAAAAAAGGCATCCTTCAGGAAATTTCATTCAAAGATTTACTTGCGCAGTTATCTTTAACAATACCGTAACATGTCTCGTGATTAAAACTATCTCATTCTGAATGTTCACCTGATTTATATTTTATAATTACTTGTACTTACAATCGCAATTAATAAATTCTTAAATCAAAACTATGGTTGGACTATGACTAACACTTCAAGAGTATTTAGATGAAATCTTTTAGAAACATCCTATAAATGTATAGTAACTAGATATACATAAACGTATTTTTCAATTGATTCTAGAGATAGATGAATCATTACAATAGTGGACTATAATTAATCGTTATATGAATCATTGCAGCTTCCAGGAGAGATGTTATTGTACCAACTAGAAGAGGATTTTATAATCGACGAATAAAATTATAAGTTTGCACTTTATGTTACGTTTGAAATCATCCTATGTATCCAAGGAAATTCATTTAGGTCCTAGAAACATATATCGAGATTGATCACATAATATCTGCTCTATTTCATATTCGTCAGGTATGTCATTTCTGTATAATGAGCTACGTTATGCATAGAGATAACATTCCTCTTGATTTCAAATCAAAGCACTGAATTTCTCGCCCGGACTATTCCGTTTCTGTCTCGTCCGCATTTGGCATTCCATTCAGAATAATAAATGCAAAGACCTTTCATAATAAATGCAAAGACCTTTCAATAGGCAGAGATCCTAACTTTCACAAATAATCTGCTAATTTTCAACCATTGCTGAACGTGTATGCAGTAAATAAGATAAAGCTTCATTAATCTTAAAATTCCGTAGCTTATTTAAGGCACTGTCATGAGATTTGAATGTTCGTCCATGCTTAAAATTTGTGTCTCCGTTTGCATAAGTGCAACACGAATGTGACGCTTTTCTAAATTTAGTTTGCTTGATATTCTAGTGTTTTTGATTAAGTCAATAAACAAAAGTTTGAATAGTAATTTTTTAATTTAAGTGTAAACATAAAATTTATTCTGAATCTAAGCATTGATTTCATAGCAATAAATTCGAAGTAATGTATAAGGTATTTCTCCCGGCTTCCTACCGTGCCTTCGTGGTGTAGTGGTTCTGCAGGCTGGGCCGGTATTCCAGAGGTCCGTAGTTCGATTCCCGACGAGGGCGTTGCTAAGTTTTCATCTTGCCTGCTTCCAAAAAGTACCTAATGTCTTTACAAAAGTAATGTATCAAATGGGAAAAAAGTTCAATTTGCCACATTTTATGCTTGATTTCCTCCTGTAGAGCATTTTTACTGCTAAATCTTAAATTATAGTATACTTTTAACCTTATGTAAGATATTAATAATAAGAAAAATTTTTATTTCAGGATAATTAACTCTTAAAAGGCATGTATAAACTGTAATACGATTAAAATCACCTTCAATAATACTTTCTACTTCCCTCAAAGAATAAAGAACGTAAACCCTGACATTCATTAAATTTTCAAATTTGAAAAGAAATAAGACATTTTTTTATGTTTAGATAGATGGTTTTGAAATTAAAATACAAAATTAAATTTAATACGTCAGTGATCTCCTTTTAATGAAGAAACACTCAAGCAGTATAATGACGTGTGGGATGCAAATAGCTATATAATATGTAAAATAATTTTTCTCTCTTAAAATTATTTAATTATTTGTCATTAATTAAATGAAGATACTAGTTGCGAAATTAAAATGGTTAAATAAATCTCTTTTTATCAGTAAGAGTATTAACTTGTGCATTGCATAAAATAAACAACAAATTCTATATTAGACAAGCGTAAACAGTTATTCTATTCAGAAGTACTTAATGTATGGAGGTTAGAAATTTCTTTTTTAACTATTAGAGGAGTATTATAAATTATATCGATTCGACTTGTAGGACAAAAGTGGTACAAATTATTAAATATATTGCTTTTAAAATGTTGGTTTAATGTAAAATGTTGTCGAAATTTACAATGTTTAGTTTTTATTTAAAAAGTAAATCAAAGTCCTAAAGCTGAGTGGAAATGGCAACATCTTTCAGAAATATAAATAATGATGCACAAGTTCAGGAATTATGTACTTTCAGGTAACTCAGCGTAATAAAATGTAACGCTAAAAATGGATGAGTAGGTTAAAGATATTTCTAATGTTCCACGCAATGCTCTACTAATGAAATCTGTTATAAGTATTTTCTCCATTTCCAAAATAAAAATATTTGAGGCTCATTTTCATAACTTACGTGAAAAAAAAAATTTAAAAAAGTCGGCATATTTTCAATTTGTTTCTGTATCCGACGTTTAAAAAAAGTCTATGATTGTTTAGTTTGATATGTTTCAATTTTCGATGAATAATCATCATCGATTTCTAGATATTAAGTATAAATTATTTATAAAATTAACATTTTTAAAAGAGAGCTATTTCCTTATTTTGCCTGAAATTTAACTTTTTTCTGTTTTTATCGCTTTTTGTGAAAGAAAAAAAATACTGTTTAAAAAGTTGCTAAATAAGCTCTTAAATTTAAGCAGATCACCTACAATGTTACGCGTAATAAATTATGCATCTTCAATAAATTAAAAGTTTTACGTCTTCAGTCAATTAAACTTTTATATGAAAGCAAAATAAAAATTGAACCAAAATAAATAGGCGTCAACTATAAATATTCATTACCTCTTTCTCCAATGAGAAGGTAGCAAAAGATTCTTCCGTGATTAAATTTTATTAAAAGAACTCTGAGCGCTTTAGAATTAAAAAGATGTACAGCTTTATTGACCTGATGTCTGGAAGAGCGATGTATAATGTAGTTCAATTAAAAGTAAAACTAATGAATTTCCATAAATTTTGCGCAAATATTTTGCTTAGATAAAATTTTCCAGTTTACTCCGTTTTATATTTCAAGTTAAATGACATTAAATATGTTCTTAATTACAAAACACTAACTAAATTATCGGTTACCTCTAATTTTCACATTCATGTTCGTAATACATTTGTAACCGATATGTTAAAAGTCAAAGTTAACAGCGAATTTCACAGTAAAAAATCCTATTGTTTTTTAATAAAATTATCAATCATATCAAAGGTGCAAGTTTCTATTAAGTATGCCTTTTCCAGTTAACCATCCCTATTACAGTCAGCATGTATTTAAAATTGTACACATATGTATAAATGTTCCTTTATCTAGATCGATTTACGCTATAAACTGCTGGTTCAGTTAACTTGCGTCCACAACGGACGAGCGGTAAAGTTGCTGAACACTGGTAGTTCCGATCTGGATTCGATTCCAGTCGAGTGGGTTGGATGCATGGGCGTTTTCAAGATTTCCCCGATGTGTAACGCATATATGAGCCGGTTTTCCTTAGAAATTCTTCCACGAAGTCATCGCTCCCCTTAGGTAGATAGCCCTTGCGTGCTTTGACATAATTAAATAAATCAGAACCATACCAGTTAGATTGCTTAAATAAAACTTTAAATTTTAATGCTTTAAAAAAACTTAAGAAACATCCATAAATCATTAGGGTACAAAATATGTATTCTTCAGGTGTTGCTTCATTTTTCAAATAAATTTTATCGAAAAAAAGTAAAAGAAACATATTCTGACTCTTTTTTTCCCGTATTTTGGCATTTCTGTGGTGTTTCTCAGGTTTATCTACAGACCAATTCTAAAGCAAAGGGGGCACCAAAGGCTTTGGATGAAATGGCTGAATATGAGCAATTTGATGCACAATCGAATCCGGCATATATTGAACAATACAAGTTCGTTCTTTATTTCGCCTCCAGTATTTCTGCTTGTTTCTGCTTAGTTCTGGAGAAAAAATATGAATGCTGTTTGTGGAATACTTTCTTAACGTTGCGTTTCTAAATAGCAGATGTGATGTTATGTCTTGTGATCATTCTTGTAGTACTGATGTTAGCATCTGCTTTTCTAACCTTTCTAATAATTATCATTTCTTAGATACTAGTGTTATACAATGAATAAAGAACGTGAACAAACTAAATGCAGTGTGCTGGAAAATATCCAATGGCAGACACTTGCCTATTCAGCATTGGCCACTACTAACGCTACTAACGCTAGACGTGGTTGCCATGTCATTATGAAGGCACCTAACAGGCAGCCACCGTTGCTGTCTATGAAATGACGGACAATTACAACCATGCCTTCTCCGGGATTCGAACCCAGGCCCTTAGATACCGCAGTAGGCTCTCCTAACCACTATGCCGTCTGGGCGGTGTTTTGGAAAATATTGATAATGCAATAATCACAAAAATTAGAACTAAATAATAAACTAATTTAAACTCTCTATTTTAATTTAAAAGTGCTAACATTGAAAGAAATAAAGTACGATAAAATTAATTAATTATGTATGTTATCGTCCTGTTTCATTCTTCTATACCAGCATTCAACTTCATATTCCGTATGTTTTCGCACTTATTGTTTTGGTGACAGAATATTAATTAAATCTATGAAGATCCAGTCGCTTTCTGTCTTTTTGTAGCCCAAAAATGGCTATTAATCTCGAAACGGGATTTTCCGTCGAATCACTTTAACTGGGTCGTTTCACTTTTCATTTCAAAGCTGTTGCCATTCGGCAACATGTTAGATATTTATTGATCTTTTATATTAAATCGCTCTGTTGTGGAATAACGAACTAAGCTATTTGAAGGCAATTGATGCAGTTCTTAAGAATATCCGTCTTTTATTTTTGAATCATATTGATTTAAATAAAAAATTACGATTAATTTATGAACTGTCTAAATAAAAATACTTAATATTTTATTAGAGTAACGCTGTATTTTTTTATTTTCTGTTTCGTATTTTTTAAATTTTATGAATTTTTGATTAACAAACGCATTTATTTTAAAATGATTAGTGGCAGCACTGTATGGAATAACATATTTTTAGCTCCAAGACTCGAGACTGTGCATCGAAATTTCTGAAGATATACTGCTTTTAAATATATTGCGATTTTGCTGTTGAAGGTTTTGTGACGTGTGAACCTAGAGACGATTAAAAAAATTAGAAAAATGCAAGCAGCACTTAATACTGCGTCGGGAAGTTTAAACATATGCTGCTATGTTATTTATAAAATTTTTCTGATTCTGCTATTGCACTGTAATCGGCGTAAGTGCGAAGAAAATGATGCTTAAAAGACATTAAAAAATGGGTTAGTACGGATGAGTGAAACAGGAGTCTGGTATACTGTGAACTAAGGAAGAGCGGATAAAACTTGGCAAACCCTTTTCTGCGACTGTTAAAATCTGAACCTTTTAACATTTACAAAAAAAGGGGGTAGGGAGAGTTAAAATAACAGTCTAAGTTTTCTAATTCTGTCGTTACGTATTACAAAAAAGCAGGCAAATTGTAATAGAAATACTAATGATGCAAACTTATATTAACAATTATATTAATGACATAAACTTTGTTTCTAAGAATATCCATCAGCCTTGCGCTACTATTTTTACTACCGTTATGCAATATGAAGTATAGAAAATATACACAGGAAGAACAGAACAAGGTATGTTTCCGATGTCTTACGCTTAAGCGAACGAAAATATTTTCCGCAAGAGTTAATCTGAATCATGCATAACCAATAAAGAGCCAAGAATACAAGTTTATAAGGATTCCGAACCCTCAATGTAACGTTATGGGTTGTTGAACTCCCTACGGAATTCTTTTTCGAAGGAAACATAAAATGGGTTCGAGAAGCGAATCCGCATTTGAGATATCTTCTGTTAAACTGGTCTAGAAAAAACTGCGGTATATTTTTACCGATTCAGACCCGAATAGTGGAACATTTTCGAGGATTAAAATATTTCTTTCCAAGGCCATGTCTTTTCAATTTCAAGTTCAAAAGCGCTTTAGCGTTTCAGAAAGCCATCAGTTTCGAGATTTTAGGAGTTGTTCATTAATAAAAGTTCACAAAAATTTAAGCAAAAAGCCATCGATTTTTATTTTTTGTTTAAATATTTGCATATTCCCGTTACCTCAACAATAAATGCTAAGAAGTGGTCAATTTTAGAATTTTGCATTATAATGATTTAATTGAATTTTATTGAATTATTATTTTAATATTCGAAATTGCATGTAATAATTCATAAAAATACTACCCATCAATGTTTATAGATTAATGTAAAATAATTTTTAAATTGTTGCATTTTATCGCATACCGTTATCCCTGAAAATTACGCTGGTATGTTTTAAAAACTTCTGGAATACGTTTTGTTGTTATAACCAATTTCACATAACGTGTTAGTTTTTTTTAACTGTCAAAGGGCTTTTTTTCGAAAGTTTTGGTTTTGTTTTCGATTATAAAACATTTAGAGACATTTTTGTCTCTTTTTACCTTACACATATGGATTCTACAAAAATTGGAATTGAATCATTGAAATATTTATTCTAATTTTAAATGTCAAACGATTTCAAATGCAGACATGTATTTTGCTAAATTGGACGTTTTATTCACATGAAGAATCCAAAATTCAATTGAAGTGAAAATTTCGAGACAAAAGCTAAATCGTTGCAATCGAAACAGATTTAATTAAATCATGTGTCATCACTAAAATAAATAAAACAAACATGTAGGATGTCTTGCGTTTAATCCATTACACATTTTATAGAAAATTCAAAGTGTCAGTATTATTAATAACATATTCAGTGTGGCTTAGTGAAATGTAATGTTTTCTCTTGATTGAGTTTAAGAAACATTTATGTTTAGTCAGTGTGTATATATATACGTTGTTTGCACAAATAAAATAGCTTCCAAAAAAAAAAAAAAAAGAAAAGAAAAGAAAAAAAAAAAGAAAGAAAAAAAAAAGAAAAAGAAAAAGAAAAAGGAAAGAAAAAAAAAGAAAAAGATAACCCTGAAATTTTTAAGCTGTTTTCTATGCAAATAGCTTATAGTAAGCCATATGAAAACCTGATACACTGAAAGTGCTCAACAATAATGATAGTTAACTAAAATGCAGGTTGTGAATAAAGCTAAGTAAATTTGCTTTCTTTTAATGTAAAATTTAGGGAATAATGAAAAAATACTTTAATAATTTTTTAATATTAGATTGCACATGTATATCGGTATAGTTTAAACGTTTAAAGGAATTATTTTGTATTGAGGTAAGAGGAAAGTATGCTCTAGCAAAATACCATTTAAATGATTACCATCCAAGTGGATAACGTAATCCAAGTGAATAAGATGACCATAACGTTGAACAGGAAATGCATGATTTCAGTTGTGGATGAAAAGTGATCGATTGGAGTATAAAACATAAGAAACATTGCAAAGTATAATATAGTTGTATTTTCTTGCTGTGCTCTAAATAATGAATCATCTTTGAACGCATAACTTAAAAAATCGTTCAAAACAAGATACATTTAAAAATATTAATTATACTAATGAATGTTTTAAAAAAGTTTTAAATGTAAAGTTTAATTTTAAAAGGTTTGAAAGAAAATATAATTCTTTTTATCTTTCCTAACATACGATTCTTTGATTCATGAATTCATGCTATGATTTATTTTTTCCCGAAGAACTCGAACAACGCATTGTAATAAGAATAGCTGTATATGTCCTGTCTTTCATTTTTTCCTGATGTTATACCATAGTTTCTTTTCCCGGACTCCAGTCACTGCAGGTATCATATGGCACGTGCCATCTGTTCCGGAAAATTTTGCACCCGATTTTTTTTTTTTTTTTTTTTTGTAACCACAAGCTAAGATTTATTATTGGTTTTTGTTCTACTCTTTGAGCTGTCCCTTTCAGGTAGATTCTGCAATTATTTCCTGACAGGTCATCTTGGACATTCTTTTTCTACAGAAGTCCAATTTTGTATGAAAATATTCCATCTCTCTTTTCATTTTGCTTCCGCTTTTGCTTAGGAGTTGTTTTGGGAAAAATGTAACTTGAAGTGAAAAGTAGAATCATAATATTAAATTCTTATGTAATGGGTTTATGTTTGTTTTCGATCGATACTTTCATCTTTTTTATCAAATAAGAAGCAACATATTTTGGATTTTCAAGCAATATCGTTTTTGGTTTCAAATGATTAATATTGCATAATCAAACTGTAAATGATCAAAATTATGCTAAAACTAAACAAAGCCCTAATTGTGGATGATATGCAAACAAAGCGGTATTTTTTATATTTGAACCATTTCAAGAGCATTTTTTGTAGAATATGAATGTATTTTTGTATTTAAAAAAATTGAACTATGTTATTTTACTAAAACGAATGCAAAATATTACGATTTTTTATATTAAAATACAGTATATATGTTATAATAACTTAATATAGTATATTACTAATGTATACAGTTAATATAGTGTTACTAAAATTATATGGTATAGATGCCTTTATCTAAGTATATATAAAAAAGATATCGAATAAACACTGAGTAATAAAACTTCATGTAAATGGGTCTAAAAAGAAATGATATTGTCTGCTATTGAAATAAAAAATGCTCCTAAACAAGCAAAATTTTCTTGCACATTTTATTTTTGAATGATGTTTACGTAATTCAAGTGGGAAGAATTAACTTATGACACTAAAAGAAATTTGTAAATTAATGCAAATAAATAATTTTAGAGTTATTCAAAGAAAACCTTAAAAGAGTGACCATAGGAATTGCTATACGCTGTAGCCTCTCCTGGTTGTCCATTCAAATCTTCTGTTTCAATGTTTTTAGACAAATGCGAGCATAAGACAAAATATACATTAAAAAAATGGGAAATGTTCCAGATTTTATGTTACGGCCGAAGAAATGTTTTTTCATTTACGCATACATTCACATTTCGAGAGGATTTGGGCTAAAAATATTTAAAAACCGCATATCTGTAGATTTTCCGATAGACTGTCTCGCACGCTGTAGATAAAAATATTTTATTCCTCACGATGTGCTGCCATTGCTCGCTTTGAAATCGTTGAGTTCCTTATCAAAAATTAGTTAAAGTTAAAAAATATAAAATAGATAATAAAAAAATCGAAATACAAATTCGGGCTTCCAAGTGCCCATGTTCGGGTGGAGCACTACGTTATTCAAAACTTAATGGCTCTAGATATGGTTGTTTATTTTACAGTGTGATAAACATACATACATATGTAGATTCTTCATTATTTAATTTCTTTAAATATAATACAAGGTGATAATATTTGGTTGCAACAATTTGAAAAGTGATGCAGCCGTTTATAGTGATTCGACGCAAAATGTTTGACTAAAAATATTATAAATTTTGAATTATATTTTTAATTAATCAGATTTGGAAACTAATGTTCTTGAAAGAAGATTTTTTTACAAAAAGGCTATTTTATATCTGCTTAGGTTAACTAGTGTTATTATTTAGGTAAATGCGATCATGTTCATGTTATAATTATTATAATAAATTATCAAAATTTATTTTTAATTTCTAAGATATCCCAAGTTTTATACCTTTACATTCTTTATGTATTTTGGGTTTTGTTAAATTAATTAATTTATTTTTAATTTCTAAGATATCCCGAGTTTTATACCTTTACATTCTTTATGTATTTTGGGTTTTATTAAATTAATTAATTGCAGTTTCATTTCGTTTGTCCTGTAAACTTTCTATATTAGTTCAAGAGAAGTCTATTATTAGATATTAGAGTTAGATATCACAGTGTAAGTTTTGAGTCCCACGGGCCAAATAAAAAATTTTTATTCATGTCGTTTCAACCACAGTTCTTGAAGACAAAACTTATGGACAAGTTGTAAACTCTAAAGTTATCAAACTACTGGAAATGTTTATTAAATTAAAGTTTGAAAATTTAGATTCCAGAGCGAGGGTTGAGAGAGAAATGCTTTTGGATTTGAGGAATTCAATTATTTGTATAAATTAGTAGTAATAATTATTATCATTTAAAATGTATGAGTGTTTATCTACTTAAATGTTTGAGCTTTAAGCTTGTAATTGATTTTATTTCGTATAACTATTAGTTTCGGTCAACAGTAAAATATTTTTTACCCCAGAAGGGCTAATAATTTCGTTTTGGCATTTTGCTTTGATTCACTTTTGTTGCCACTAAATATTACTTTGAACTGTTGCCACCAAATATTACAGCCCTGTATTATATTTAAAGAAATAATAAAGAATCTGCATAAATGTATGTGACTTTCTCGCATAAACAACGGTACCTAGAGCCATCCAATTTTGAATAACGTAATCCTCCACCGAATATGGGCATCTGGAAGCCTTAATTTGGAATTTGTTCTGTTATCAATTTTATATTTTGTTAGACATTAAAGAATTTTTGATTAACAAACTCAATGATTTCAAAGCGAGGAATGGCAACACTGTGCGAAAAAAAAGCAATTTGATCCTCATCGCTCGAGACTGTGTATCGGAAATTCTAGAGATATGCTCATTTTAAAATTATTTTGCGATATGGCTGTTTTATTGAATTTTATGGTTTAAGTGCGAAGAACATGATATTTAATAAATAAAGGTAACACGCAAAACGTTAAAAGAACCCCCACTCTGCGTGTAATGTAAAATCTGAAAGGTTTCAGATTCTTTTAAAAATTATTTTTTCCTAGAAACGTCTTTTTTAAGCATATTATTGTTCCAGAAATTTGCTTTATAGTTCTAGGAATGAAGTATCCTTTCTTCATTACACTTCAAGAACGGTCATCAGCTTTTCATGATAGGAAAGGCCGGTCATTCTTCACGAGCACATGCACATTAAAAACAAGTAACTATCGATAAAGGAAAATCGATAAAGAAAAGGCTAAGTTTTTATCATTCATACATTTCTCACCATTTTATGATAAAGTTGATTTAACTACTTATTAGAAACATGCAAATAATACTTTTCTTTCAATAGTTGTTTATCACAGCTGGCATTCGAAAAATTGCTAGATATTTTATTCGACCTCTTTCTTTAGCGGGGAGGAACTCACGAATATATTTCCTGCAGGCAAACTCAGAACTAACTTCAACTTTTTCATAGACGAGCTCACCCAAATACTCAGTTCCGCTAAATAATACGAGCCCCAAGACGAAACCAATAAGTTTTCTTTTTCTCCGGCGGCTAACCGTTAAGAAAGCTGGAGAAACCAGCATCAAAAGTTCATTGCAAACTTTTTTGTTTCCTCTCGCTGCACAAACGAGTTATTCGTTTTCTTGCTTGTTTAGTTTTCAGTGATCAATGAAGGCCGACCGCAATACCTTCCGGACTGGTAGAATTTATTGTAGGAGAATCGGTCGTACAAAGATATTCCTCATAAGGTCAATGACTCAAGACAGCGTTCCTGAAAGCAATATCTTTAGCCCGCGGTAACTATAAATTTTTCTGAAATTTTTTAGCCATCGTAGGAGGAGGCACTGAAAACTCAAATCTATAGAAAGTATTTCTGCATATTGCAAAATAAATTTAACGGACATTCTCTGTGTATTTCGGATTTACATTTATCTATGCGTTAAAATTTCTAAGCTTGTTAACTGAGAAAAAAATTTTGCCTTTAAGTAATAAAATCTCATAGGTAAAGGAAAAATATACCAAAGAAAACCATTTTTTTTAGCCTACGTACATTAGAAAAGGTGTTATAAAATCTTTTATTAATTACACTGCTGGCTTTAGGGTTTATAAAATGGATCGTTTAGATATATTATGTAATACTGTAAACAATATTTACAAATACTTCATATAAATATCTGTAATATATCATTTATAAACATTGTTTCCGTATATGTATCAGAATACTAATTTCATTGCTCTTTGTAAATATTAAATATTTAAAATCTCTAATAAAACATGCATTAAATAAAGGTTACAAGTTGCTTGTTGAATTGCAAAGATTAATCCTTGATCTTTGAAATAAAATAAATTTGCATAGAGAACAATAGAACACATCGTATAAGAATTAATTTTATAAAATTTATAAGAGTTCCAATGAAATAAATTATAATAAAATATGTTACATAAAAGTCCTCATATTATCTTTTCTTTAAATACAATATTTTAATAATAATTTTAATAATATTTTTCATAATATATCTACCCCCCTCCCCAGGAAACGAAAAATATCTTTCAAGAATTTTCCATAATTATTTAGTTTAGAAATTTATGGAATAAAAATTTTAACTCACTTTATTGACAATACAAAATGCTTTGAGTGAAGTTACGCGAACCAAAAGCTTTTAAAGAAAAAATAAATATTTTGCTAGTTTAGTTTCGTAAATCTGTGGTAATTAACAAAAGATTTTGAGCAAACTTATCTTAATAAATAGTATTGTTTACTTCCACGCATCTCGGAGTTAATTTACATCTATTCATTGCCCTTCGTCGGCAACACTCCTTTGAGTTGATTATAGAATTCGGACGTTAGAATGTAGCTGACTTACAACTGTTTTAATGCTATTTTTAATTGAGTTATGTTATCGGATTGTTATTGGATGTTTATGCATGTATATGTATTAATCATATGTTTACAATTTGATTTTTAAAAAACTGGGAATAGTTGAATTTATTAAAGAAGTATTTAAAAAAATCTAATTTATCTTCGGCGCCATTTGATTCACTGCCAATAAACAGACATAAAGGCTAAAATTTCTTAATACATTTGATAAATAAATTTTCGAAAAAGTGTTTTTGATGTTTTAGGGAAGATTTGCGTTCACTCTAATATAATATTTTAAATTAAATGCAAGAGCGTCATTCTAAAGGAGCCCTTCAAATAGACTACGGAATCCTTTAGTATTGAGCTGATTTTTAAACAGTTATAGATATCGCAAAATGTAATTTTTATGTATTTCTCGACAGTGGAAAGACAGAAAGTTACATAAAGTATTATGAAAAGCAAAAATCATTTTTAATTACTCCCCTAATTCGTTGTTTAATGTATTTGTATTTAATCATATTTACTGCATCAAAGAAAAATTGGTTTTTATTCCACGTGCCTTCGGGAATCTTTGCACTCATAGTTTAGTTAAATGAATGCAGACTGTAAAGAGTTTGCGGCGTTTCCAGTGCAAGTGGGTAAAACATTATTCCGAGTTTAAATTAAGCGTTGTCTCTAGCGAGTAAAACAGCGGCAAGAAAGTTTCATGGGTATGAGAACAGTCACCTGTGCGTGTTATGCAAATAATTAAACCTACGTCTCCCCTTTGTTTAAAAGATTTTCTACTCTTTTGTTGTTTCCAGGTCGATGGAAAAGTAGAAGGAAATGGTAAGCGTGTTAGTACTGAAGGCTGCATTTACGAAAGCAATTTCTTGAACTAGAATTTTCTGCTGCAATTTACATATTGCTTTCCTCCAAATCCTTGAAAATCAAAGCATGGTATAGAAATTCAAGGGATAGTGTTAAACAAAAGAATTTTTTAGAATCATTGCCATAATTCTGTAATGCAAGTCTGTAACAATTCCATACATTAAATAGTGAAATATTTAATGTAGTGTATTAATTTGATAAGAGGAGAAAATATTAACAATTTTTCAACAACGAAGAATATAAAATTAAATTCAAGAATGCATGCTGAAGCGCATCCGTTATTGGAGAGTAATACATGCTGATATAAATAAAAAGCGTATAGAATTTGCATTTAATTAATAAATTCGATAAATTCAAATAATAAAACTGCTAATCAGTTGTTACATATTCGGTATGTCTTTTGCGCTTTTTATTCCTAATGACGTCAATCATAAAAGGGACCCATGAAAAGTTATACTTTCTCGGTGTTGATTATCCATAAACTTTGAATATTAGTTTCTTTTTCAGTCCCTTATATAAATTCATATGCATCAATTCTTAAGAAGGCGATATATGGTAAGGGATTATATCTCATGGTGGCAATAGAACCCGTTTTCTGTTCTTCCCATTATGGAAAACTTTCTTTAATTAATTTAAATTTTGACCAAGCAAACTGTTACGAATTTGGCACATATATAAATAATTTTAGTGAAATTATGTATGAAATTGTTGTACTTTATTTACATAATGTAGCATGGAAATCTAAAGAGACGATGTTCTGCCGAAAAACGAAGAATACAAGGGCAAGTCAATTTAACATTGAGTAAATGCTTATCTTCGCTAAATTGGAGAGATATCGCCAAACTGGCGATAGTTTAGGCGATTAATTTTTGTCGCCAAATTTGGTGAACCGCCATTTAGCGACATTTGTTCCGGTCCCTGTATAACTGCAATGGGTATTGTAACCGAATAACTGTAGTTACTCTATACATGCAGCTGCAACAGTATCAAGCACTCAGATGTAAAATTAACCATATATGCCTTCCAGTAACTTGGAGAAATGGAATTTACTAGAGTTTCTCGGCGGCAGGTAAAGACTATATAATAACGGAGCGAGCATCTGTTTTTAGTACTTGATAGTTCAGAACGGAATTCGGAATACTGAGATATCCGTGACAGCTTCGCCTTTTAGATGCGCTTTGCATTGCATTGTGTTTAACGTTCTTAGTAATTTCTAGTGTAACTACTGATCGTACTCTGTGATAACGTACAAATATTTTTGGGGAAAGTTTTAGAACTGCGGAATGTTTCTTTTGATAAAATAAATTTTATCAAGCTATCATCGGTTCCGCGTGGATTCAATCTATTAGCAATATGTTTCTTGCAGAATGTTATGAACAGTTTCAAATGAGTGAGTTTCAGAAAAACGAGAATGTATTATCAATTTATTCTTCCTATGAAACTGTATTTCCTGTAACGCTTGTTACCTTATTTGCCTTTGTAGGAAGATTATTATATGGAAGACCATTTTGCATAAATTGCTAAAATAAAATCTCTCGTATGACAATGCAATTTTCAGTATTATGTTCTACAGAAATACCGCTGACATCATGCAACTAACGGGATAGGCAGGACGAAGTTCTTTCTTTCGTCACTGGAACCTTGAAAATAGGCTTTCATCACTCTGCTTAAATAATAATAAAAAATAAAAAAAAGAGTATTTCCTTTTCTTCTTTGCTCCCTGACATTGGAAAGTGTCCCGAGAAAGAGAATACGGATGGGGGACAAAATGTCCTCTCAGGCGTGACTTTAGAAAGGAATCTTAAGGAAGAAGATGTAGCAGACGCGACCTGGGACCACTGAGGCGTCATGTCTCTGCTTCCTTTTCACCATCTCCTGGGGGCAGTTCCCGAAAGCGCTCCTCGTCTTCCCAATGTGAATTCTCGTTCGCTTTCTTATACTGGTAAGGCGTTACGCGGTTATAGAAGGATGAATTTCATTGTTGGAATCGATACCTTGATGCAGGGAGAGAGAGATCTCTTATTCGAATCAAGTGTCACGGATAGAGAAATAATCCTTCCTTTCTCAAAAGGACTGCTTTTGATTATTGAACTTTAAGGGCTCAAACTATTCGCGAACGGTTCAACTGATATGAGAGTCATCAGTTAAATTAATTTTAACATTTCAGTCCATTAATTTTATATTACAAAAAATCTATGAATCAAAATATATTTATTTCTCGCATTTATCAGCATGAGATACACCTGTACAAAATTTATTATTAAGAGAGTATTTACTTCATAAACAGGTAATCAAATATGAGTTCATTTAGCAATTTTCTTATCAATCCTTACGGATTAATGATTTTGATATATTGTATTTTAAAACTAATTTGATTGAATTCGCTGTAAATTCAGGTCTAGGATGAGCCCTAATTCAAGTACATATTTCACTCTAATGAAGAGAGATACAGGAGATGTGATATTAGCCTGTAAGATTTATTACAAGCATAAAATGTATTTGTTTAAATCATGGTAAAATTGCTTCAGAAGTCCGTATATAAGCTGTAGAAATAAATAACTTTACTCTCAGAAATCTACAGACTTAAACTGTAATTTTAGCATTTCATGTACAAAAGTAAAAGAACTCGAAATAAACAATTTATTAATAGAAACTGATTTTAAACTACATATCTTCAAAATGGAATTTATTTGTTTTTCTTTTGAAGATTCTAAGTATACAATCATTTGAGTATTATCTAAGTATATAAAATACGAGTATCTGAGTATATAATCATTTGAATGGGACAGACACTATTATGAAGCTGTTTTCTAACAATCAGAATCCCAGTTTGTGGATTTTTATTATAAATACGTAAGTCGAATTATAAAATGTAAAAATAAAATTGACAATTTAGATTTTGAAATAAATGAAAAGAAAAATATTTCTGAATTGAAATAATATTATAAAATGTAAAAATAAAATTGGCAGTTTAGATTTTTAAATAAAGGAAAAGAAAAATATTTCTGAATTGAAATAACACTCATACTCCAGCATACTTTCTTCATTAGAAGTGAAATATTTACTTGAATTAGGGCTCATCCTAGAACAGAAGTTTTATTCATAACCATAGGAGTGGTCTTATTATATAAGCGCCACCTCAAAATCCTATTTGATTCAATGAACGTAAGATTTCTTGATTCATTCACAGGACTTAAAGTATGCCTTTTAACGCTTAACATCTCAACTTTCATTGAGTTGTAATTTCTGACAACTTTAAAAAGAGTGAAAAATACATCTCTTTCCAGAATATTTATGATGTAGCTTTCATTCAGAGTAAATAGTCTCACTTTTATAGCAGCCATTAATAATGCTAAGTAGCTAAAAGTATATAAAATATAATTTCAATATTTTAATAGATTAATATAAAGAATAGAATAGGATTTAATAAAAGTCCATATATATTTTTTTGTTTTTGTTTTCACTCTGAGTCTTTAATTACAATTAATAATTGCAAATGTATTGAAAGTTTAGAATTTATATATTTAAACCATAAAAATATATTTGAAAGTTTCAGTGTCTCAAAAAAAAACACAGATGTAGGGTTTTCCTTACTTATTTAACCTATTATACAAATTTTTGATATCTTTCTCCTGAACTCCTCAACTTCCCCTCGAATTTCCTCTCCAGGAGGTAAATTTAACGTTAAGTGAAGTGAATATTTAAAAGGGTGAATTTTGGAGTTTGAAGCGGGTTTTTGCTAGCTAGCGCGCATTTCGTTTATGATCTTGTTGTTACTCTAATACGCCCCTTGCCCATCTCGAATAATTGACGAGCCTATTAGGTTTGTTGACTTAACCTAAACTAGTCGTAACTTAACGTGCTAATCCAGCACTATTCTATTTAGAGTTGAATTGATTTATGTAATAAAGTTTAAGTACCATTGCAGTTTGTCGGCGTTATTGTAAAGTACGAAATATGTGCCTTTCTGTTTTATAGTTGGAAATAATAAAGGGATATTTTTACCCTTCTTCTATGCTGGTAGTTACTTCACGCCTGTGCAAGAATTCGGAGGTTCATTTGTAGGATCTAAATTAGTTTATGTAGAAAAGGAGAGGCAGATCTTGTACAGTAAGAAAATATTTTTTGCTTTTGGTATCTTCAGTGTAACTTGACCTTTCTGTTAACAGCGTATGAAATATTCACCCCTTCAGAGAACATCAAAATGAACATGAAAGAATTCTGATTTTGAACAAAATGTTTACTTTTCATTTCAACTGCGCTTAATATTTAGTTTCATACAATGAACTTAAATTTTCAGTTGCTTAAACTTTTGTATTTGAAATGCAAATTGATATTTGAAACTTTTTCTAATACAGTAAAGGCAATTTTCTTTTATTTCTTCTTTGGGAAATTATCTACAGGTATGTAAACTAATATTAAAATGAAATATTTGTTAAATTTTGAAATGAAAGAGAAACATCAATTTAATAAGGTTTCATTTTTATAAATTGTATTTTCTAATACGTTTAAATTAAAATTTACACATTGCTAGTCTTGATGTTTACATTAAGTGAAGAAATATTTTCTTTACCAAAAAATATTTTCTTTAACATTTTTTTATGTTCTCTCGCTCTCTATTCAAAATATCCTTTTGAACGTTTCTTTCGCTAAAATGTAATATTTCGTTTTTTTTTCAGTTACGTTTTTGGCTTCAGATGTTTTTTGTAGTAATTAACTTTTAATATATGCATCCTGTTTAAACAACATATATAATTGCATCTAGCCGAGCTGAATTTTTTCGGCTCTAAAATAAACAAAGTTTAATAATAATTTGATACCCAAAGCCTTTTGATAGGTATTTCCTAAAATGTATTTAAAATTTCTTATAATGAGTTTTTCACGAATTAAAAAACTACTTAAATTATGTTTTCTTCTTGTGCAGGCGATATATTTTTACAAATAAATTAATATAATTTTATATTTTAACGAATGGCATACAGAAAGTAATTAAGAAGATGTTTTTAATCTAAAATGTTTACATTTTAAAAATCTGCTTGAGTTAGAGTCTTAGAGGTCTAGAAGTAATAAAAAGTGTGTCTTAATGGTATAGTTATTACTAATCTTAAAAATTGTGAAAAAAAAGTACTTTAAAATTAAAGTAATTACAAAAGTATTCTTTCAATCTTTTTAGAGCTAATAATTGTTTGAAGACTTGTCATTGTTTTCGAATGTAATTTAATCTAAAGACATGATAGCAGACTTTTAATTCCTTTTACGCTAAATGTTATGTAGGAAAAGAAAGTAAAGGCAGATAAACATTACTGGCAGAGTTATAAATATATGAACATTGGTAAATATATATAAAAATTAAAGTTTATATTATAACTCCCGTGTGAAGTGTAATGTAGTTACAGGTCAACTAAGCTTAAGCTAATAATGGTATAGCTACGGAATAAACAAGATGGCTATCTATCTAAGGGAAGGAATACCTTTTGTGGAGGACTTTGCATGAGAAACTGACTCGTATTCACGTTATGCAAGGTGTAACATTGTAACATAGTATATTCTTAGATATCATAAAATGCACGCGAGTAAACTATCACCAAATCTGTTTAGTGAATTATGAATTATCACTAAGTCTTTTAAAGTACGACAAAGTCATTAGAAGTGATTACAGAACCCTTTATTAAATATAAATTTTAAGAATCGGCACCTACTCGTATTTACGACAGTCAATACATTGGGCTGAAATCAAATGGTAGAGAATCACATAACAGTGATGAAAATAAGTATAGACTGACGATTTCACAGTTTAACTATTGCTAAAGCTGGATGTGAGTCGGAGCCGACATAAACAAGCCTAATGGCAAGAATAACTCAACGCCGCAGATTTCTAATCACTAGAGAATCAAAGTTAGTAACGTGGCATTCAAGCAAGAAGAACGCGCTCTGATTTTCTCCTTCAAAACTCTTTTTTAAAAACTTCCTACATAATTTGGTTATCGCAAGTGCTGGAAATGTGCATTATGGCAGGGAAATGAAATGATGCCTGGTAGGAAATGTACTTTAATTTAAAATATGTGGTTAGGACATTAAATGATACTCTAGGAAGTAAAAGACTGCGAAACCTAATCATGCAACTAGCTCATCAGCCTGAGTTTGAACCCAGGATAAACTACCAGCATTCAGCAGACTTTAACCACTCAGCCACTGATGATGCCATTTAAGTCTAGATTAGTATGTATAAATTTCAATGCGGTCTTTGTTAAGTGACAATGTTTGAAGGATATTAAGTAGCAATTAAAAATCAATTTTTGAAGAAGCAAAAGAGGGAGATTATACTTTAAACCAGGTTTTCTTAAACTGTGGGTCACGACCCCAAGAGGGTCGCGGGACCTGCAGCAGGGGTTCGCCGAAAAATTTAGCAGTTTTGATATTTCTTTAACTTATTATAATAATTTTATAATTACCAAATATTTTTACACAATGTATCTGAAAATAGATAAAATTAAGACAATACAGACAATGAAAAAAACAAAAACGTTTCGACGCATTCTTTTTATAATATAAAAGTTTATTTTCCTTGCTTTGCACGTGATGCTGTCATTTCATCCGTTGCGTATTTAAGATGTTTACATTGTTCTATGTCTAAAAATTATAAATTAAAGTTAATGACCTAAAACTGCAATAGTATATTACAGAACAAGTGAAAAATTGACAGATTCACTCACGCTTGTGTCGGATTTTCGCAATACTTATATGGGTGTCCCACAAAATTTTTGTAAATATTATGAGGTCCTGGGGTTCACGAACGAATCTCAGTGATAAAAAGGGGTCGCGACTGAAAAAGGTTTAAGAAACCTTACTTTCAAAAATAGGGTTTAAGAACTGGGTCCTTCATGACTTTGACTTCTTTTCCCACAATATTTGATTTTCATATGGTATACATTTATTTGTAACTTTAAATTATTATAACTTATACTTCAGCTTATATATTTATGTGTAAAATCATACGTATCTGTGTATACAGATAGGAAAACAGAATGTTTTAAATCAACTACTCCTAATAATATGTGTGCAATACTCGTTTCTACATGAATTTGACTATTAAATAACAAGTCAACTATCTTTCTAGAACTGAATACAAAAGATGAAGAGCATAAAAACTTCAAAAAGGAAAAAAAAAGAACACGGGAGGAAGATGTTGAAAAGAGTAAAAGAAGAACTGAGTTGAAGCCAAAAAAATAAATGATAATGCGAATCTCATATCCTTCTTATATTGTTACCCATCCCCTCTTATACTTTCATCTTGCTTCCACGCTGCATCTAACTTTAGAAGTCAATTTTAAAAAAGCAGTTTTCTTTAGATTTGATAAGAATTTTTCTTACTCTTATTTTCATTTCAGCGGTATAAATTATTTTTATTTTCTTTTGAAAATAGACGAGGCAAAGAATTTGGGAAGAAAAGTATGAAAGGGATGAGAGTCAATAACTTTGTTTTCTACAACTTTGACTTCTCGTGAAAGTAATTGCACTGAAATGTGATGTTTGCTTCTCACTAAGTAATTTATTATTTACAAAATGCTCCACTCAGTTTGCAAGGAATGGTTTCATTAATTTTCCTCATTCACTCAAGGAGAATTAGAAAACATTATATATTGCCCAAAATACTCAAAATTCGACCATAATTAAATTTTAGTATCTAAAGATGTTAAGTAGTGTAGAGAAAAAAGAAAATGTCATGCATAACAAGAATTTGTATGATACTAGAATAAATTAAAACTAGGAAATACTTTCATACCGCGTTCATCTAATAAAGGAAGTAACATAGCACAATAACACAAAATGCTTGAAACAGTATCTCCCCTTCTCTCTGAAGCATAAGTTGACTGTTGTACATTTCCTTTTTCAGGGCAATAAAACTGTAAAATAATTAACAGAATCCTAAAAGTTTCTAACATTTTGTTTCATTTTAACTGCACTGAACTGCAATGCCAGAAACCCAATCATATGTGATTATATTTTGAAACAATATAAAATAAGCTTAAAGATCTTTCCGCAGATACCTATTCCCAGCGCAACAAAAGATATAGCAAATCACAGTAATTTGAAACTAAAAAAAAGAAGAACTGCAGTTGGTTTTAATAAATGAAAAGCTATTTGGACACTAAAATGAGTAAATATATAACATTAAATAAAACAATGAGCAGCAACAGAATAAAAAAAATACGAATAAAAAGTGAAACAAATTAATTATCGCTCTGTGTTCTCGGTTTTACTTTACTTGTCATGCGTTCTTATTACATAATCTTAAAGTACATATTATGTAGTCTTAATCGTACATAAGGAATACATAAATTAACATACGTACATAAGGTCATGTTCCTATGCAGATTGTAGGATACATGTATCTACTAAAATATTAGACAACATTATCGAGTTTCAAAGGTCACGTACCCATGCAAATTGTAGGATACATATTATCTACTAAAATATTAGACAACATATATCGCGTTTCGATAGTTGTAGAGTTTATGAAAATATTAAATTCTGTATATAAAATTAATAATTTTTATTTAAATTCAGTCGCTCAGATGGTATACTGCTTAGGGGAGCCGACTGCGATACCAGAAAGCCGGGGTTCGAATCTCAGAGAAGGCATGGTTGTAACTGTCCATCCCTTCATAGGAGGCAAAGGTGACCGACCTGTTATGTGCCACCATCATAAATTAGCCTTAGTAGTGGCTAAGCCAAAGTCAGCTGAGGGCCAGGCATTGGGGAAAATATTTAAATTTAGCAAACGGTTTTAGTATCACAACTAATAAATCGTTATACTCAACAGAGAACTAAACTTCCTTGCAAGTCAAATTGATGATTTGCAATTTTGTAAGTTTAAATTTGAATCTAAAATGTTCAATGTCTGAAACAAATTTAAAAACTCGTATACATGGATTTTATATTTACAGATTTAAAGTTATTATACTGATAAATATTATATTAAGGTCAAGGTTACTTTGCCCAGGTGGAAGATCGCTTTCTTCCATCCAGTCAAGTAATCTTGACTAAATAGGAACATGAGACATAAATTAAACCAAACAGAAATATGATTCATAAATTAAACCAGATAAGAAACCAAATAGAAATATGAGACATAAATTAAACCAAATAAGAAAATGAGACATTAATTATACATAAACACATAAAATTACATTGCGTTTCATTTTTCCTAATGCTGTGATAGAAGTTTTCCGTTATATATGAATTCACAAAATCTGAAGGAGCTAAAATATATATTTTTTAATAATAAGAAGAATGCATTGCTGGAATTACATTAATATTGGTGCTTTATATAGAACTTTTTAAAGTGTTACATTCTGATAGTAGGACACATTAAAAGTTTAGCTAAATTAAATTCTTGTCTAGTGAAGAGTTTTCAAATTTATTCGGCCTCGCGCGCTTTCACGAATATGTTATTAAGAATTTAAAATATCCCGTTCTATTTCTTCTGGTTGTTATTTCAAAAATTTTAGTCCCCGTAACCTTGATTTGAAAAATAATGACTGATGGTAATATTTTATGCGAACGTTTCTGAGAAGTATTTCCTTGCAACAAATCGTGCGTTTTTCTATAATATATCCCTGTTTAATGGTACACAAGGTAACATGTTCGTGTCTTTAGAGCAAAATTAAGTATCCTTTAAGAACGTATACTTATCTCGAGGGAAGACCACCGTAAAGAGCCTGTGGCTGCTAAGTACTCGAATACTTAGACGCACGAGTGAAGTGGAAAATTCGTTTCTCGTCGTAAAAGCTTAGTTTGCGTGACGCTCAAAGAGTTTGAGTCGCGTTACACAATCATTTTTTCGCTCCTTTTACATACAGTTGGGTCTTATGTTTTTATTTCGTTCTTTCGCTTCAACGCGCTAATCGATGACTTGGAGGAGAAAAAAGGTATTCCGCCGGGTAAATGCATTTGCCGATGAGTTTCTTTTTTTATTCTTTTTCTCTTCGTTTCTTCCGCAGCCGCGAGCAGAAAATTACGTTCTTAAAATCGTTGGGGCATCAGATCGAAATTCAACTCCCTGCTGGAGTTTCGTGCAGCGTGCACCTGTTAGTTCACAGACCTCGAGAATTCTGGAGGCAGGACTGAGTGAATTTCGGATAACCGCCGCTGCAAACGATGAATTTATATTGCGAGCTCTTATCTCATCCTAAGCCTGTAATCGTTTGTAGAACTGCCATTTTAAAACGCGCAATTAAAATAGAATGGTATTCTAAAGGAAGCTGTAGTCAGGCGAAGACAATTAGGAATATCTTCAGCTAGACACTGAATATCGAGATAAAATGCATTTTAAAGACGGGGATAAAATGTGATGATATTTGTAGTTTAAATGGATTTTAGGTAAGAAGGTTAAAAGGGGCTGAATGGAATAATATTTTAAACAGACTAAAATTTTTAAAACAAATGCGCTGTAAGGAAAAACGTCTAGAAAATCCCCATCGAATATGATGAAATAGAGACTGAAATCTTTCCGTGCAGTGAGAAATTAGAATAAAAGTTAATAAAATATAATAATGCATAATAAAGTGGGGGAATTATTCTCCTAATAATCACTCATACAAATGGCATTGAAGAGTACAGCTATAAAAGGTATTTTTAAATATGGTAAAGAGTTTCCAGATCCCGACGTCTCGCTTTCTGTTATAGAATTTTGCGCTTTGCAAACTACTACATTACCTGTAGATGACAGCAAAGAATCAGAAAAACAAAACTAAACAGCATGAAACTGAACGAAAAATGAAAATATAACGCTATTTTCATTTATAACTGCTTTTCTCCTAAAATCCTAAAATGTTTGCAAATAATAACTGCACAGCAACCACCTTGAACGAAAACTTGCTATTATATCATTATCTCTGGTATAGGTTCTTGAAAAGACTCCAAGAAATCTGCTGAACAAAATACAACTAAAACTTAAATGCATAAACACAATGAATATATAGTAAAAGAGGATACCTGTATATCAACAAAAGTGTAAAAAATGGGAAAACCTGCGTATTCTTGCGAACATTTACATAAAAAAGAAAATAATAATTTCAATCATCATAAGCCTTCGGATGCATTGTAATTCTTGAATAGTTCAGTCCAATCATTTTTTTTTCGCAATGGCGTTCACTAGCCATAATAGGCCTTGGTCACTACTAAGGCCGGAAGCGGTAGTCTCCTTATTATAGAAGTGCCAAATAGATGGACCACTCTGTATTACATAGCTCGTATATAAATTTTAGGGTTGTTGTTTTTTTCTGTGACTGACAGTGTTGCAACTGCGCAACATTGTAATAGCGTATATAGATTTCTATAACAGTATTTCATATATGTAACAGTACAAATTATGTAACTACAAGAATTCGTAACTAAGTATCAAATATGCGGTATAGCATTGGTTTCTAAATTTATAATTGGTTGGCTCATTGGTTCATAAATTCATTGAGTTGTATCATACATAATGCCGAAAGTTGGAGTTGTATAAAGTTGTATTTGGCTTGACCTTTACACAAGTAACTTTTAATCACAAGATTTTGTAACCTTACTTATGCACTCGATCAACGTCATTATTATTTTGTTTCTTCTTCACAACTGTTTATTTTCCTATTGTATCAAGATTATAATTTCTGAATTTTTTTAGTTGCTTCAAGCAAAGATGAAAATATAATTTTTCTCGGATTGTGACTCTAACTAGGTTATGTTAAATTAATGCCTGTCTGATTAGCCTTGGCCAACTGAGGCTGAAACGGAGATGGTAAGTACACTTTTCACTGATCAGGCACTATTCTGCTTGATAATCATTTAGATAATCTTAGGTCGAAAGCCTGCTCAGTGGTTCTATATGCTATATATATGAGGGGACAGACAATTCAATTTACATCCATGCCTTCTCTGGTATTAGAACCCGGGCTCTTCGGTACGGCATTCAGAGTCTCCAACCGCTTTTCTTTTTACATGGCCCAATCAAATTCTTTATAAGCTAGCTATCAGCACTCATTTTTAACAAATATATAATCTGACAAAAGACAATATGGCATCACAACTAAGAAATTGCATTTCTCAAATGTTTCTCAGGAAGGGACAGTTTGCTTCATGAGTATTTTATGTGCGTCTTTAGTCAATTTGAATCCAATATCATAGTGAAAGTAAACGATTAGGTGATTTTCACTTGGATGATGTTCAGTAACATAGTCGACTGACTAAGCAACCCATTCGCAGTTATTCAAAATTCGATATTCGCAGTTATTGGCAGTTATTCGCAGATATTCGCAAATTCGCAGTTATTTTCAGATTCGCAGTTACTCTCAGATATTTGCAGTTAACCGAATTTCATAACTGAGAATATTCGCAGTTATTTGATACCAGACTGGGGGAAAAGGATTAGATGATGTTCGCATGCAAAGTCGACTGCTTGAACAACCCATTCACATTTATTCGAAATATAACATAATACCATAACCAGTGAATTGCTTAGCTAATCTCTTCCAGAGGCCGTTTCAGAATAAATTTGAAAATTATTAGCAATACTAACATCTCCACTTTTACAAAGATGCATTTTTGAATTTAAGTAATTGATTCTCCAAAAGCGATATAGCGTTTCCGAGCTTAAAAATGAAACTGCATGAATATTTAATATTTAAATGATTCTAAGTTCTAATAGCAGCACTGTAGATGACGTACCGTTAATTTCGGAAACTGTCTATGCAAATGTATGAGTAAACCTGGCTCTTCCCTGCTGCAAATACTTTTGAATTGACTTTTAGAAAACTATTTGCTAAAATTCTGAATACTGGGTTGCATTTTCTTCGCTTAATTTCACTTTCAAATTATACTGCATTTTAAAGAGTTTCATGGTGGTGAATTGTGGAATTTATATATAAACCAAGAAGGCTTGTCTTGAACAAAATTATGCAGTTAACTCTGGCTTCTTCAAAAGAGACCTGTAATTATGTTACCTCTGTCTCTTTAAGAAGTAATTACTGAATTAATTTATCTTATTATTATTAAGTTTTGCATTCGTGACGAATATGAAAAGTACTGCAGAGGTTTGAACTTGATTCTTTGCAGTTGCAAGATTCTTGCCACCGCTTTCAATATAGTCTAGATTTCACCTTAGTGAATAATATGCTTTTCGAAAATATTGATGTTTGATCAATAGGTCCATAAATATAAGGAAAACAATGCGTTGACTATTTCCGAATGGATGGGAAAAACAGCCTTCATTCCAAAGTGTTCTTTAAGCCAATTCTATTTTTAGTCTTATTTCTTCCTGCATTAAAATTCAAGAGTTTGAAAATTTTATTTGCTTTCAAAACTGAAAAGAGAAAAATAAAGGAAATATTGTTTATAGAATTCATCTAGGTCAAGGATGAATATTTTGGCACGCTTCGTCGAAATGCATTGGCTGTAAAATAGCGGTCGGAAAAATCAGATAATCTGATTTCTTCTTTCGTTCTTAATATATGTAACATGCAAATGTTGTTTGCATTCAAAAATTCGTTTGTCGTGTTGAGACTAATATTTCAGCCATACAAGTTTAATTTAATTTTATAAGTTTGACTAGTTCGGTTTTAGATTTCACTGACAAAACTAGCTTGAATGTTTGTAAACATTTTCCGCTGATCTTGAAATTAAATTACGCAATTATTTATTTGAGTTGCAGCGAATGCTATGAAACCCATGGAATTTGAACCTGTAGAACTCATAATCTACCTACGGAATGTTTCTTATCGAATAAAAATTCGTTTCGTTTGAATAATTAGTTAGTCTTGAAATCAAAGCTCTAATGTAATGATACTCTGTTCTATGTGAAAGCAGCATTTGTATGCTGTATCAGACGCTTGCACACGAATAATAATGCAAACGGAAACCATATTAAATATACACTCAGACTAAAGAGGTGCCTGAAAACATTTTTTGACCTTTTATTGACCTATCCCTTTTTTACTTAATAAAATTCTATGAGCGATCATTAAAGAATATTCAGCTTTATAAAATCATAAATGAGCAACATCAATAGTATATTAAAAAGAATCTTCTCGATTTCTTTGACTAAAGAAAATAATAACGTCAACAGAAATAACATTAAGTATGCAATCAGACTAAAGAGGAGCCTGAAAACATTTATTTGAACTTTTATTGACCTATTCATTTTTTATAAAATCATAAATGAGCAGCATCAATGGTACATTAAAATAATTTCTTCTTTTATAGGCTACTAAGCCGTTTTCATATAATTGATCTTCTGATTTCTTTGACTAAATGAAAGAGTTTAACAAGATCATTAATATTTTGATGTAGAGGGGTGAGCTCAGGTCTTAATGAACCGGATATTGCGTGTTCAGGATTTACTTTCTCAGTTTTTTTTTTTTTTTTTTCAAGAACCACTAAAATTGCCATGATGTTTGAGGCTTTTAAATGCGGTTTCAGTCTGTTGAAGTAATTGTCATTTTTGTCCTGTAGACGGATCTTTTTATTCAAATGTTTAAATTACTCATGCGCTTTTGTACACATGACTGACATTTCGTATGAGGGTTCCATTAACACTACAGTCCGTTTAACAAACAACGGAAATTATTTGAGAAATTTTGGGCAGTTTATATTAGAAATATTCAGCTTTTTCTCGATAGGCCTCTGAGTAATTTTCAATATAAAAATGTTTTCATTTGACCTTTGGAATTCTTGGAGTATCGAAATGAGTGTTCAACAGGTCCCAAAAATGTTCAACCTATGGCAGTAAGTAAAATAAGAAAAAAAAATTGTCATCTGCCCTTTTAACCTCTTTTTCCTTTCTCCTTTTTTTTTCTGGGGAGAAGGAAGAATTAAATTTGTTGAACTTGTAAATGTAATACTATTTATTCTGGTAATTCTGCGCATAATTAAAGTGCTTAAGAATATAAAACATAACATAAAATTTATTAATTTAAAAATCTCTTGTAACCTGCACATACGTACTCTAAAATCGGTGGGCTCTCATGTCAAAGAAATGGAGAACTGTAGAGGTTATTTATATTTTTCAAAGCTAAAAGAGAGTGATAAATTAATCTTGCCCTCGCCCTCACCGGTATTCAAATTACAGTTGTTAGCTAGACGTTATAATCATTTACGCTATGAGAGCACGCACTGGGGATATGATAATTTCTAATAAGTTTATATTTCTCTTGCTGATTTTTACCGTAAAGATAAATTATATTTATTTTACCCAGTACGAATAAAAGTGGTCTGATTAAATACAGTGCTTAGGAAAATGATGAACTTCTATGTGATTAATGAAAGATACATTCTCAATTATAATGTAATTAAAAAAGCATCCTATATATGTGTTTTTCTGTATTTTAATAAAAAACAACTATGCTAATAGGCTAAAAAATATGCTTTTGTTTTAAAATATGCTAATATTTGATTCCCGATTTTCTTAAATGTAAAGGGGTAAAGAAAAATTCTCTTCGATTAAAAGATGGTTATAGTATACAACCTTTAACTATTATGGTATACTTCAAAATGCAAATAATTGGCGACAAAGCTTATTGCTGTGAAATAAGGTAACATATTGCTCTGATTCATAAATTGAAATATATCTATTTACAAAGAATTCTTGTTATTGTTATAATTCTCAAGAATTTACGCTTAAATAAATTTGATGTTTATCTTATATAACAAATGTTGTATATTAAAATGTATTTACGTTTTACTAATTTCTTTTCAGACACTTTCGTAATTCTATTGCGATGTGCATTTAAAGGTTGTTAGCTTGACAGTCTGACTTTAAATTTGCCCTTTAAATTAATTTATTTCTCATTACTAGATCAATTAAATAAAACTGTAACATTTTCCTTTGTTATTCAAAACACATTTTGCTGTTTATATCGTCTTTTGATATTTTAGATTTCGCACATTTATTACACATTAAATTACTTTATTAAATATGAATATAAATTGAATATGAATTTTTTAGTAAGTAATGATAATAAAGTTTCAATGTATTCGTTTATATTCAGGCTTGTTCTGAAAACATTAAAATATGCCTAACTTACATAAGACAGCAAGAAATACCATTAACTAAGATAAGTAAGATAACTAAGATAACTAAGATAATTTTGAATTTAATTTGATTAATATTGAACTAATTTTGATTAACTAAGATACTTTTGAATGTAAGCATACATTCAAAATTAACTAAAATAAATTACACTTTTAAAGTGCCGCCGCTTCGCCTCTCTGGGGCTAGCGCGTCGCACAGCTGCACCAGAGGTCCGGGGTTCGATCCCCGGGATCGGTACTCGTACTTAATTCATCTCTTGTTTCTGCACGTTCTACGCAATTAGGAAAGTTATTCTCCAAGTTATGGCAAATGCATCATCTGCATGATTCTTAGCACAGCTTGCTTTATCTAGCTTCCAAAAGTACTGAAAATAAAGATGAGCTAGCTCCCCGCTTTTTTTTTTTTTTTTTTTTTTTGTTGTTGTTGCTGTACGTTTTTCCTTCATCAGAGCAAGGAAACAACAACTTAAAAAAGATCTTTCAAGTTAAAAAAGAAAAACAAGTAAAAAAATTCTAAACTTTTTCTCCCCTTTCAAAGAATTGCGAAAAAAATACGTCTCCCCGGCACCATTCATAACTGTAACTGATAACCCTACGGCCTGAAAGAAAGTTTCAAAATCGATGAGGCGATGTTTTGTTCTATAGTCCGCACTCGCATGAGAGGCAATTGATCTGCATACTGCAATGACAACTTCGACGCCGAATGATTCGATAATGTCTCATTTTCTTCTGTATTTCATACGGAGAGGAGGCGGAGCTGGATATTATGCAGATATATTTCCCTTTGGGCACTTTTGCAGAATGGAGCATTGGGCAGATGTTTCGCTGATGTCTTAATAATATTCCTAGACGTTTATTCTTTCAAGTCTGATGAGATCTGAATTAGCAAAGCGTTTATCAGAATTGTCGTTTTCCTTAGAGCAAAAGGAAACGCGATGAATGTAAAATGCTTAAAATTTATGAAATCTTTTAATGTCATTAGCAAAAATTCATTTTTTTATAACATTTTGAATTTCAGAATGCTATACTTTTATGTTTTATATGAAAATAAAGATGTATCCATATGTTGGTTGTTGTGTTTTCAAGGCAGTTTCTTCTGGCCAGTAAATTGATAGTCACGGCTTTGACAAATTTTAATTTAATGAAATACATTATAACTAAGTATGCGGATAATGAAATAGTGCTTCTCGTATTGTAGCGGTGAAGTAATAAATGACGTGTAAAAGCTAGAGACGTAAAATATGAGTGCTGCTACTATGTTCACAAAAGTGGCAGAAAAGGCTTATAGAAGAGTTAAACATGAAATGAAAAAACTATTATCTAGTTAACTTTAAAGTAACATTCATAGGAATTTATATATTATTAATTCTGTGCTCTGGTTTTTCTTCCTTGTTCAAGCTAATGCTGTGGTTTTTAGCTGACGCGCTCACTCCGAACATTACTGGAAAAGCTGTGATCTTTTCGGAAAACTTGTAAGTGGAACTATTTTAATAAAAAAAAGGTGGAGTCACGTGTGAGAAACCTTCTGAACAAGGTTGTAGATTATTAGGTTATATTAAAGCAGGAGAAGTGAAAAATGTGCTATGCCCTCGCCGGGACTCGAATGTGGACCTCTCGAATACGCGCCGAGTGTGCTACCGTTACACCACGTAGGCATGCAGAAAAGAAAGAGAAAATACCTTAAGGTAATTTTGACTTGTTTTCCATAGGACATATTTCCGATCCTACAAAAACAGATCAGAGGAATCCAGGCTGCTTTTTTGAAATGTTGTGTGCTCATAATGTGGCAGTCTAACTGAATTTTCGGGTACCCCGTTTCGTTTACCCGTTTCGTACAGCTAGCTTTTTATTATGTTTGAAAGGCTTCAAATTTTACCTTTACTTTTTCTTAATGTTTATAATATGGTTTCATATATTATGTACTCAAATAAACATGTTAGTTAAAATTTGGAATCTCTGGGAGTACTTTGATTATCATCAGAGACGTAAATTGCTATGAATATATTATTAAAAAAGAAACAAAGCTACACATCAGAAATTTGAGAACAATTCAATATGCGTTCCATAGTTGACATCATGTACTTCTTGTATTAATATAATTTGACATAATATAAGTTTTACATAATAATCATGATATAATTTTACACAGTTATGACGCTGTTAAATATTACATAACTAATTCCAATTACCGCTGTTAAATCAACGAAGTATGTTATTCCCCCCATTTATTTGGCTTTCGTTTCTAAAATCAGCTTTATAAGAAATCTTTAAGGCATAAAGTATTTTCTCTCTCCTTCCCGCGTGCCTTCATGATGTAACGTCCGGCTAGCAACCAGGAGGTCCGGCATTTGAATCTTGGCCACAGCACTGCACATTTTTCAATTCCTAACTCTACAGCCGCCAGAACTAAAAGATGTGACCATTAGCATTTTGTGATTGGGTCTCTTCATCCCCAGTTACCTTTAAAAGGAGGAGTTTATAAAGTATTTTCTCCATCCTTTTCACGCGCTTTCGTGGTGTAACAGGATACCACGTCTGGCTAGCAATCGGGAGGTCTGTTTTCGAATCCGAGGGAGATCATTGCATATTTTCATGTTTCTTCATTAGTATAATCATAACCTAATGACTTTGAAAACATTTCCTTCAAAATGTAAGATGAATTTTTAATTTCTCTTCCATTTAGTGAAAAATAAGCATCTTAAGACTTGTAGAACAGCCATTATTTTATTCTGGAATTTCAAGAAAATTTAATGATTTAAAAATAATGGAAAATTTTTATTCGCTATTTTTAAACAAAAGTGTTTATTCCTTAAAGTCACAGAACATTTTAAATGCATTTGTGTTACGCAAAAATAGGCGATTGAAAAGGTTGCAGATGTACTTCAAATGCATTTATTAAAGCTCAAAAGGCTTGAATAGCACAGAAACTTAAAAAATTCAACTAAGATAATTTTCAAGCTATAAAATACTAATTAAAAGTTTCAAAATTTAAAAACTATTAAACAAATATATAAATATACAAATAAAAGGAAAACATAATGATTTATCATACATGGAAATGATCTAAATGTAGTTTATAAGTGTTATCAATTAACATTGTATGAATATAATATACAAAAATCCTTGTGTTGTTTCGGCATTTTAACACTTAGAAACAGAAAATATTTGATTGTGTGTTTTCATTATTGTGGAATGGTATCGTCCACAAAAACCAGATGGCACTGCAAGCCGTGTGAAAGAAATCTTTTTTTATTTCTGGTGATAAGAAGACAGACGATTCAGATGAAAGACGCTTCAATGATACGACATTCTAAGCTGCAATCTTATATACATCTGTAAATAATATCCATCTATTTTCATCTACGAATGTAATTATTTTATAGTGTGTAGTAATTGTTTGTATTCTCATAAAATATTCAACTTATTTATAAATTGGCCTTTTTTATTGGAATCCTCTAGACAGTCATCTCTGATGTAAGTTCACAGTCATTAAGAATAGTTATTAAGTTCCGAACCCATATTATTTTAATATATAATATTTAAATAGAATAATTACTTATCTAACGGAAAACGCAAAGGAAAACTCTGTTTCTTAATATTTATTGCAAGATACAAACATGATCTTAAGTAACTGACTGCTTAGACTACCGAAAACTAAAATAAACATAAATTCTGAAAAATCATTTGTCTTCAAATTTAGTAAGTATTGAATTGTTATAATGCCTTCAGTCATATCATGATCTTTAAATAAAATAGTTGAAATAATCAAATTGTTTTACATCTCTTTATTGAAACTATACAAATCCCTCTTCCCAATGTCTTTGCATAAATGCTGGATCCATTTACGGATTTAACTGAAGTACGGTGACCTAGAGTGGAACATCTGTCCTAAGCGTGTCGGTCACCGATGACGGACAGTGAAATTTCAATCGGTCACCCGTGACTAACAGTGAGAAGTCTATCTAAGGCGCGTCTCTGTCATCGCTGACCGTATAACATATCCAAAACAATAATGCTTGGAAAATGAGGTTACTAAAGAAATAGAAACAATGAAGCTTATTTGGCATTCGTCAGAGCACAAGAACTCTCGAAGTTTCGAGCGCATCAAGTCATCAAATAAGATCATCAACAAGAAGACCACTGAAAGGAGAGGTATTTAAATTAGTATACACCGCAACCATAGTGTACTCTATTATACGAAATTCATAAAAAGAAGGAAGTGTAAAATAACTAAAATCGCATACAAAATAAAAGAAAGTATTGAAAAACCTACCTGAAGGTTAAAAAATATGTTAGGAATTTAAACAGCTCTGTATGATCAACCCGCGAGAACTTGAAAACAAAAATAAGTTTTAAAAAATAATCATCCTGACCTTGAAAATAGCAGTGAATTTAAAAAGTATTTAAAATTATAAAATACCATTTTCGTTTAACTCAAAGCAAAAATTTATCCCCCTGAATAAATTTCCGTACATTTTTCGGGTTTTGTTTTGAAAATTATTAGTAACTTCATATCTAAGCTAAGAAGTTAAATATTCTATCTCGAATTCGTAGCTTTTATTATAAAAGCGTAAATTAATTTTTTTATTTAATTATTTTTATTTAATTAAATTAATTTTTTTATAAATATTTATTTTTAATATCCCAGGGACAAGTCCAATGACAACTTATGTTTAGCATATAAGTTTCCCAAGAGCATTTTTAATTTTGAATAAAAATAAAATCAAACGGAAGTTTAATTTTTTTTATAATTTATATTATTTTTTAAGGTTTAACATTAAAGTAAGACCATGTAAAAACATTTTTAAACAATTATGTTAAATTAGATAATAAGTTGTAGGGTCATTAGAATTTCTTGGAGCAAAAAAATGCAATAAATCACTGCCGACATTTGAACTCCGAGCCCTCCCATTGCTAGCCGGGCGTGCTTTTAATGACACTGCGGAAGCACGCTCTAAAAGGGAAGAAAATACCTTACATTCTTCGCCACTTAAAAATCGACTGAGGAGTAGGAGGTTCAGATGGTGACAAATTATCATCGCCCCTCTCTTTTTCTTTTATATATATAACAGAGAAAGATGAAAAACTAGCTGTGCCCTCCCCGACAATTTCCTAGGAATGAGTGCTAATCAGACTTGCTTCCAATTACTGGACGAAATAGGAAAAAAGTAGCATGTAGTAAGGAAAAAATACTTTACAACTTCTGAATTAAATTAATTTCAATCTAGCGTTTTAAGAGAGATGTATACATTTAAATACAACGATCACACATTATGAACAAATGGTTTATAAATATGCAGAAATAAAGAAAATGCAACTTTTAGCATTATTTATTCTACTAAGATTAATGGCATATTAGTATTATAAGAAATCTTACATTAAATCAAATGTATGGATTAAAATCTGCTTGTAACGAAATATGTAGAGATAGATATCAATAAAATATCGTATAATACCAATACCACATACTCTGTTATATTTATTTACTCACATATTAACACTTCCTTATCTATTAACATAAGACAGGAGATGTTTTAATAGCTGGTAGCAGGTATTACTGTTTTTATAATTAAAAAAAGAAACAGCTTCTTGAGCAAATAGGAAATTACTTATATACGACCATATCTTATACCGTTATAATTTTTGGTACCCAAGAAATTTTTTGTCTGACCGCTTATCAACTAGTATAAAATAGTTGCACCATATGCGCCATAATATCCATTAATAGGAACTGTTCCCAGCTGCTGCTCAATAGCCTGCATTTTTTATCGTTCCCGCTCCCCGGATATACTTTTATAATGATGTATTTCATGAAGATTTATTTCTAAGATTTCCATGAAACTCTTATTTGAAAAATGCTACTTTTCCTTGTGAAGAATAATATTATTTACTTTTAACCACTCAATTTCAGTGGTATTTGCCAAAAGGAAGTTAAAAGTCACAAATATTTGTCTACATTTCACTTTTTTTTTTTTTTTTTTTTTTTTTTTTTTTTTTTTTTAAGTTTTCATGTCTTTTTTCTATACTGTTGAGTTATGCAGACATACTATACCTTCTTCGAAAGGTAAGAAAATATAAATTCTTCTGCTTTGTTGTAGCTCTATGTTCCCATTATGCAGCAGCTTTCCGAAATATTACATTTCAGTTCTTTTCTTCTGCAGCATTTTCCTTTTCACTAGGGTCTCAAGGGAAATTATAGGTTGTTTTCTTAAAATACGAATTCCAAATCCCTCAAACTTTTGAGCTGTATTATACGTTGAGCCCGAGCGTAAGAAACTACTTTAGTTCAACTTTGTTTAATTATTAAAAGCAAAAGTTTTCTCTTTATTTCATGTAGAATATTTCTTTTCGTTCCTTTCTTTCCTTCCTTCCCCTTCAATGTTTTCGAACATTTAAAAAGGGACGAAGAACATTTTATGAAAAATAAGAACACTTCTCTTCATCAGAACTGATACCATCAGACCAGTATTATTTGATTACACTGTTTGTAAATTATTAGTAAAATTTGTGTCTTAGGAAACTAAATATTTATTTAAGAAAAAAAGATTTGTTTCTTAAAATGAGAAAGGAGCTGAAGCTTTTTTGATAAAATTAGCCTTGCAATTATGTATAGTGTTCTCTGTGACTTGCAATTATTTGTTGTTTGATTTGACATCATTCATTTACTATGAATTGTAGTTATAATAATTAAAACATACAATGCCTCGTAACCCAAACGTTGACTCATAGAAATTTTACACTAACAGTGATTTGAGTCATATTCTACTTTCATTTTTCCAGTCTTATTACTCAAATTTTATTTTACTTTAAAGTACGTTCAAAGGTAAATATGCAAAAATGTAGGTATGTAACATCAGGTATTTTTTGAAGCAGGAGTCAGAAAAAATGAGTAATGCCCTTGCCGGGACTCGAACCTTGGTCCTCTCGAATACGCGCCGAGTGTGCTCGCTATTATACCACGAAGGTATGCTACGAAGGCGGGAGAAATATCTTATATACTCCCCCTGATGGCGACTGGGGATTAGGGAGCCGAATCGCCAAATCCTGGTGGTGGCGCATCGTCATTCACGATGAGTTTTAGTTCGAGCGCTACTTTTTTAGTTCGAGCGCTATTGTAGAGACTATTAGGTTATTTCGAAGCAGAGGAGATGAAAAATGAGCAAAGCCCTCTCCAGGACTCGAACCTCGGACCTCTCGAATATACGCCGTGTGTGCTGGCCAATTACACCACGAAGACATGCTAAGAAGGCAGGATAAATACCTTATAACTTCCGGTGCGTTTTCTTCATCCAAGTCATGGCTAACGTTATGTAAAGTTTCGTTTAAAAATTAAACATGCTTGCAATATATTTCTAAATAGAAGACACTGAAATAAAAAAGGTCGTTTTGCAGTCGATGGCATTTTAAGAAGAAAAAAAACATACAGCACCTGCAAATTTTCTTGATGAATAAGAAATTAATACTATTCGGTTACTACTAAATTCTGTTTTCGTCATCAACAATGGCAACATTTTTCATGAATATCAGATACACCAAAATTATTTAAAATATTTATTGCCAGATTCAGCTTACAGAATAAGAATATATCTTTTCATTATCTTTTATCCATTTCATGTTTAAATTTTTTTGGCCAGTGAGTGGAATTGGAAAATTTCATTCTTATCCTAATATATAGCATATTAATATCATCTGTAAAGAAATAAATATATTTCAGTATACTAATTTTCTGCAACCATCCTTAATTTTTTTTTTTTTTTTTTTTTTAATATCGGCTTCGCCAATTTAAATTGCCAGTACCAAAAATGTTCTGTCTGCTTTCAATAACCCAATGGCGCACTTTCTCTATTTACTTTTATGCATACAGTAAATTACAGCTAAGTCACAGAATTGAAAATACCACTGCATTGCCCATCTGTAATCGACAACCCTTTTACTTTGCAAAAGCAAGCTCGAGTGTTTTAATCGCATTTTAACCGCGAACGTGTTTTGCTATTTTATTTTAAATCCTGCTCAAGTATTAAGTGGTAATGAATTTTTATACGGTAGCAAGAGTATTCTATTGAGCGGTTTGCTTACTAACAAGTTTCTGTTCTGCCCGAGGGAATCTACACGGCCCTTTACGGTTGCTATGGGAACGGCAGGTATGGCCGTCTACAACTGATGGGTTATGACAAGTAATCGGAATGCTGTAGCTGACAGCAGCACTAGTCGCGAGATGGCGCCACGCGTTTTGGAAGCCATTAATTCAATCAACAAATCTTGTCGGGACAATTTCAATTCTTCCGGGCTTCTGCGAGAGGCTCCTTGCTATACGAAGCGGGAAATTGGAATGTCGCAATCGTTTCCGGGCGAATTTCTTTCCCATTTCCGGTCTCCCGGATGTAGAGAACTCTGTCATTCCCGCTTTCGGATATCGTGCAAATGCTTCTAGCTGCTGTGCGACGCGAATTTTTAATATTACCTCAATTTGTTACCTTCCGATTAAATCAGCGCGTGTTTATGTGATGAATAATTAAAGATTCGATCATATTAATTATACAGATCGCTTATTGTTGTGCTTTTAATTCGGAGTTGTTATAAATATGGTGGATACATTCTGAGAGCAGTTCATATTAGTGGAAGTTATTTTACTGCGAAAAATTGTTTTGCGTGTGCACTTGGAAGTACAATTACAAGAGAACACCAGCAAATTTATGCATTGGTATAAAAGTTCTCGCAAGTTATTTGCTAAGAGAAGTCATAGTTCGATTTTATTAGGGCTCTTAAATACATATGTGCACAGTTCAAATAAAATGGCCTGTAAAATAATTAGATATCCCGCAGTTATAAATTTTTGTAATTATAATGTGCTTTACAATTCTCATTGCCTAGATAAAACTTGTTTTCTCCTTCTGAGTAATAACCATTGGACAAAAAAAAAAAAAAAAAAAAAAAAAAAAATGGAAATATTAAATATAGAAATGCTAATTTTCAAATAATTCGTAGCTATCAGTGTTTTGCATGTTAACAGTATTTTCTGGGTAAAAAGTAGAAGAAAATGTATGTATTATTAGATAAGATTCTTATATAATGTTCTGCTTTATATTACATCATAAAAATCCATTTTTATTCAATTACAATTACTATGATAACTAATATATAATGACTATAGGCTAATTATAAATGATTTTAAGACATTGATTTTTTTTATGTATTTAAATTGATGGCACAATCTTTTCTTTCTTATAAAATTTTTGAGATTGTAAAATAGATCATATAATATGAACATTAAACCATGATAAAATAATTAATTATCTAATCACTAATGCATAATTATTTGAACAAGAGATCGAGATTAGAAGAAATCTGAAGCTATTCTATGTGGTAATTCAACTTCTTTAAATTTTTAAAAACCATGTGTTTAATAAGTTTTCTATTTCCTTTGCTGAACTGTTGGAAAGCACTTTGAAATTAAAATAACTGTTATAAAATTAAAATATACCTTACAAATTACGAAAATGTCCGGGGAATTTGTTTCCATCTGTTGGTAAAATATTTTACAAGAAAAACTAAGGATATATTGGAATTGAACATTAACCGCATATTTAGAGATGTAACGGATGTTACAGAAGTAAATACGTTGTTGAACCTTTGCCCTTCTCGCCTTAGAGAAAAGTTTGTTCAGTTGTTGATGAAAATGCTGTTTAAAATATTCAGAAAAGATATGAGGAATTTGGACAATACCATTGCAATTAGTGAATTATTGTTTAACTGTACATGAATCATTAAAGAATAATTCAATTTATTCTTTTTTAAAAAAAATAAGGTAGACATTAATAAAAGACGTATAAAATAACAAAATTTAACACGGAACGATTAATGAATTGTGAAGAAACTGTAGTTTGAAAGTAGTAGTAGCAGTAGAAAATGAACATAACTGTGGCATTGCCTACCGCTGTCAAAAGATAAAGCAAAAATAACCCTAAAGAACTGTATGTCGATAGTCGGTTAATTTATACTCCACTCATGAAATCGCCTTAAGTTTCGAAGATATCTGACAGTTTCATTTACATTTTAAAAGCTTCTGTTACAGCTAACCACTGAAGGTGCATCAGGAGCAGAAATAATGAACTTTCTGATGTAAAGAAAATGTTCGATCCTTCTATTATTTTTGACGCAAACTAGAATTTAATCGATATTCTATCCACCGTGGATTGCTTCCTTTTTAAAAATATTTTACGCAGAGATCGGAGTAAAAAACAGATTTAATGATTCAACCCCTAATTAATGACAAAATTCAAGGAAGATTTATGCATGGTTTTCTTGTCCTCATTATCCAGACGCATTCAAGCATACAGAAGAAAGTCAAAATATGATGTAATGAGAACAAGCCAATCACAGAACAGGTCATCCAGATTTACGAGCACCTTTGAATAAATTATAGTAACTTTTAAGCATATCAGGCGGAAAATTTAGTCCCATAAAAAAGTTCCCTTCGGCGTGTGATTTTTTACGTACTTTTCTCATGGGAGAAATTGTGCATTCATAAAGTGAAGAATGTGATTTATGTACTAAAGCTATTTTTGCATTTTAAGGTAAATAGCAGAAAAGAAATATTTTTAATGAAAGTTCAGCAATTCTGAACCTTTTCATCCTTACCGAAACCATAAAATAATATTCATGCTTCAGGATACTTCGTCAAAATTACGGTATATCTTTACTAATATGTTTATTTCTCTTTTGTGAACTTAAGGTTCATAAGAAACTCTAATGCTTTTTTCATAGCTGCTTTAATCAAAAATGACTTGCATTATACTCGCGTTTAATGTCTACATTTATATTAATAAAGAAACTGGTTAAACTGGTTGTTTAAGAAGCTTCACACGGAGATTTTCATTCATACAAAACATTATCTTCTGCCTCAATTTATGTAAACATACACACACACAAAAAGTAACCAATATTGTGTATTACACATAAAAGAAACAAAATGAAACTCATAATGTAAGGTTTCTCTTTCTTGTTGCCAGGTACTGCCTTACTTCAGCCTATAAATGTTGGACTGATAAAGACGCAGATTTCTTTGATTGTTTTTCCAAGATTAATTTAAAACTTAAATTTTAATATTTGGCCTTGTCAGTTTTAGAACAGGCTATTTTATTTATTTACTCTTTTTGTTGCTCCAACTCGCTGATAACGATGCAGCGAAAAATGTAATAATAAAAATAATAATGTGGTATAATTTGAAAGCATCATCATTGCGAGCAATCATCAGAAGGTCCGGCGTTAATTTTCCTGCCACGACAGGGCGCATTTTTCGTGTGTTCTGCTTCGATAAATCTAATGAATCTGAAGAAAAATTATTGGTTATTGACAACTTAAATAATAATGTAAATCAAGAGAAATTACGAAAACCTCCTGAAATTTCGGTAATTAGTAAATTTTAGTAAATTGGAGAATTAGTAATGTATAGGATATTCGAATTCTCCAAACCCATAAAAACTTGAAAAAAAAACAGATATCCGAAAAATAGAATTTTCGCACATTTTTCTTCATTCGAATCTTTTGAATGTTAAACACAGGAAACTTTAGAAAGATATGTTTTACAAAGTTTAACAAAAGCCCTCGTTAAGCTCTCTTTCCTCTAAAACAACATAATCATTGTAATTTCAATGAATTTAGATCATGAGTATCATTTTCTGGACCCCCGAGTAGCATATATTTAATTTTCTGAATATAATTTAGCTTTTCGTAGTTAATGTTCATCTGTACCGTCTCTTGAAATAATCTCCTTCTCTCTTGCTTCGATTTTAAAAATTTCTGATCAAATGCAAAACAACTGAATTATCAATCAATTTTTTTTTTTTCAAATTTTACTGAATGAAAAACAAAAGTTTTAATTCTATATTTCATTTACTAGATTTCATTTTTACTTTTACGTAAAGTAAAATTTTATTAAATAAGCATATTATTAAAAATATTTTTAATTAAACATAAACTTCACAAATTCTAAGCTATGCTAAAACGTTTAATATTTACTAAACGCAATGTTTTCCTTTCTCTTATTAATTTGATATGAAAGATTCGAGTATATTTTAAGTTTTGGAATGGTGGAAATTCAGTATTCATCGCATCTCTAGTATAACTATGAATATGAAACTGAGAATCAAAATGGTTTAAAATACATTTATCACCCGCTAGGTTACCCATCATTATTGCTTACGGATGTGTGGCATAAAATTGAAGTTCCGAGGAAGCTCTGTTGAAAGAAACTGCATTAAAGAGTTTATTTACTTTAAAGCTGCGTCCTTATCGTCATGTAGTATGATTTATAATGGAAATAATTATGCAACGTTGTATCTGATAACGAAAAGAGCATTTCATTTTACGATTTAAATATAGGATCATATAAAATCTATAAATAATAAAAAAATCTTGGTAATCATAAGAATATTATAAAAATACGTTTTCCTTCTCTAAGACAAAAACGAGAAAACAATTCTTTTCGCTTATTCTCCTCCCGAGTGTCTCTTCAAAAGAAGTAATATCAAAGAAGACTTGGAGGAGGATTCTGAAAGAAACAAAAACTGAAATTTTAGAGAAAGTATTGTATTTACATTCACCTTCAGTCGAGATAAAAGTAAGCAAAATCAGAAAGATTTCGGACTCCTTTCTAACTCTCATGGTTGCCACCTGCCGTATAACTAAATCACTAAATATTATTTCTTTGACTTTTACGGCAGTTATACGGTTTTTAAAGTTTTTTTCGCAACTAGCAAAGGGATCTCTCTATGTCTTATCCTCTCCTTTTTATAGGACAAAACTTGTACAGTGAAGCAGTTTATATCATAAACATCTTCTTTATTTACCTTTTTTTTGGCTCTTTAGATAATTAACAAAGTTTCAGGAGACGAATCATTTTTAGTATTGTGTATAAAGCATTAAAGGAAGCACTGAAAGATTTCAATTTGCAGGCTTCACTTTTGAATCGTTCAGATTTTTACACAGGCAGTGACATTATTTTATTTATACTGTTAATTACTCTCCATTTAAACAATGCTAAGTTTGCAGTTTAAATCCCAATTTGTAAATCAAGTTTAAATCACTGTTAAGTTGGAAATTATACTCAAGTTTACTAAATTAATTAAACTGCAATAAAACTTCAGATCCTTGACATGAAATATACGTAATTACGAGCACATATTAATAGTGAAACTTAATAAGGATTCTAGCTTTTGTTTAAAAAAATAATTTGAGTTTTGTTGCTGTGTTTAAAATAAATGAATTTAAATCTAATACAGTGTAAAAGGAAAATAGTTCAAAACAATAATGATTTATATAAAATACTACACAGGTAATAATTATATAAAATTCTTAAAACAACATAAATTCATTATTTTTTTCTCTATTATTTTTATTTGACCTCATAAGGTATTTCGTTTCCAAACACTGATTAGAAGATATTTCTTTCAGGCTCCTCGTTTGAATTATTTGCGTTACTGAAAGAAATCAATACAATTTGACATGAAATTTGCTATGTCCAAGAAATTACTTCTGTGGTACTGAAATATATTAACAGATCCGATGAAAATAGAAATAATTTGTGAATGGTATTCAACTATGAACTGAAAAGTAGCAGTCTTGAATATCGTTTCGTGGAAATGCATTTCAGCTACCGTTTACAAAAAATACAATAAAGAGATTTCATAAAATGTTTCTGACGTACATAAACAGTCAATCAATATAATCTAATCTTTTTTATTCGACTTTATGTATAAAGTCTTAAAATGCATCCTATTTTATTCTTGCCTGTAACAAAGGGAAGCCACTGAATTAAAATAATTTGGTCTGGCCACTGCGCCGCCACTTTACCTCAACAGCCGGTCCGCTGTCGTTAAACAACTAGTAGAACATGTGGAAAAATAGAGATATACTCAGATGAGTCTTTCCGCCGAGATGGAGCTGAAGAACAATGCGAGTGCTTTCGTATGCTCAGTGGAGGCAATTTATGTAAACGTAAATGTTGCGCATACAATTTTGCTGACCCAGAAAATAAAAACATTGGATCATAAAAAAGAGGCTTCATTAGCAGAAGCAAAAAGCATCTGATAACACCTCTTGTGCAAAGCATAAACACGGATACATAAATGTTAGTTTATAACATTTTGAGATATAAACAAATTTTTCAGAAATAAAGGAATGAATAAACAGAAAAAGGCTTACTTAACAATTCTGGTGATTATCTTTAAAAAAAAACCTATCTTCCATAAACTGGAAATAAAGATTTTATAATTAAATGAAGCATTGTTGTTGAGTGACTGTGCTGAAGACAAGTTCCACATTTAGGTATCGAACATCATACTTCCTAACAAGAAGGTGCATGCTATTATCTTTTACCTTAAAATAGGAAATTCAAGATTGCTTTCCACCTTTCAATTTCCTCGTAACCATGGGAATAACAGCTGCTGAAAAACAATCGAGTCGCTGAATTTTCCGCCCCCCGCTTCATTTTCATTTAGCCTGTTTCGCTTTATGAAAAGCACGCGAATGAAGACTGATTTAACCTACAGCCTCAGATGACGTGGGAAAAATAAGTACTGTGCACCGGTGGCAATACGAGTTACGATCGCAAATAGGAGGCTGGAAACGGCCATGAAGTGCCTATTTAAAATTAACAGACTGTACTTAGAGACGTTATACATTTCCAGAGAATTTGCCCTTAATATTAGATTCGCCTAGTCTGACCTTGAGTAACTCATCTAAATGTGAGATGAACGAATGTATTCGTTGCAGTATTTAAATTAAACTAGAATCTTGATTCCGCATTACAGAAATAAATTACAATTTGAATACTTCAAATAACAATCTCACCTCACACTATGTACAGTTTAATTTTTTTTTTAATTTTCACAAAATTAAAAATTTTTAAAAGTAAGAAGAAATAAAATATTTAATATCTCAAAAAATTTCAAATTAAGAAATAATTTAAGATTTCAAAAAAAATTAATTTTTTAAACATTTTAAAATTTTAAAGAATTTAAAATCTATTTAAAATTTTAAAAATTTTAAAATAAAGATAAGCTGGAATATGATGGTATGCAGATTTCAGTTTAATACATGAAAAGTTTTTAAGCTAAGTATTTACGACAGACGTATTAGTTTAAAAAATTAATTCCTCAGAAATTAAAGATATTCAATAAAAACGCTTATATTTAAAATGAGCTGTTCAAAATAGTAACGTCCAATAATTTGGAAAGAAATTGCTATGATGTTATATTATCAAAAACTGTTATCATGTAGATATTTGTGCATTTATTACTTGAAAAGGAATTTAAATATTCAGGATTTAGTTTTGTATTAATTTCACTGAATCGCGTGCGTGAGAAGGTTGCAACAAATAGTTGCCTTAAATGGAAGGAAATTATACGTTTTATTTATTATTCCATCGCAAAAATTTCACTTGCTGAAAACAATAAGCGTGTTGAAAAGTATTTAAATAAGTTTGTCGTGAGTTATGCAACATTTCCTTTCCTTTCTTTGGTATAACTCTTAATACAATATCATTCCATTAAACTCTTTCCATAAAGGAATAGTTAATCAATAAGTTAATCACTAAAAATGATGTAATGTTATTATGTAGCGGTGTCGTGTTTTTTATGATTTCAGCTGTCAAATGAAAAATTTAGAGCTTATGATAAAGGTGGTTTACGCACAAATAATACATTTGTGTGGGTTTTCTTCCCTAGAAAATGGATGATATATCGGAAAGAACTTCGCACTTCGCTCTAATTTATTGCATCGGAATTGCAATTTATGTGCAATATGAATGCATTTATGTGCCATAGATTAAGGTATACATGCGTGAAAGGTAAAATAAAAATTTTGTTTATGCAGAAAAGGCAACGAAATAGCTATATGTAGAAACTAAGTAAAAAAATATTTTAGAAGCGATATAAAATATGTAACCTTATTTGAATTGAATTTCAGTGTTAAAAATTGAAATTTAAAAGATATATTTTTACATGAAAGTTCTAAAAATGGTGCGTTGATATAATCTTAGAATTCAGCTTTCTACGTCAAAATGGAAGAAAAGGAAAACCTTTTTCAAAATTCCTATTTCTAAAATGCAACATATACGTAGGATTTAAGGTTCTCTTTTCCATTTTAAAATTAAATGTACGGTAGGATTTTATTTTTAATGGAATTTATAAGAAATATTCAGTTTTTTGACATAGTACCCTTCTGCTTTATTTGTAAACAAACCAAAGCATAAAAATGCAATTTTTCATTCATGATCCATGGATTTATATGTCAAGGTATTTTATCCCTCCTTCGAGCATGACTTCGTGGTGGAACGGTAGCACCCTCGCCGAGTATTCGAGAGGTCCAAGGTTCGAGTCCCGGCGAAGCCATTGCATATTTTTCAACCCTCTCCGGGGTAAAAAAAAAAATTAAAATGACTCTACAACGTAATGTTAGATCCTAAAACAAGTAAAGTACTTAATCAGAGAGTTTATTTGACGGGTACTGAACTCAGAACGAATCTAAAATCACATTTATTTCGAAAAGCGTGAATTCTTTGAAACGTTTCTTGCAATTAATTCCCAAATTGAAGAATTTCATGTCTTTTAATTTGCATAAATACTACTCATCTATTTACGAATTTCTGAGCTGTAAACAATAGAATTCTAATATATCGTCCTAAAAACTTCGATTTCTTCATTATTTCTATCGATTTATGAATAAAACATAATCTCCTCTCCTTAATTTAGTTCATCAGAAAGAGGAAGATATTCTTAAGACTTAAGCAACGTGAAAATTTAAAATCTTTAGTCTACGGAGACATTTTTTCCTACAATACTATTTTTTTCATTTCTTTTGTTGTAATTAAAGCCGAACTTAATTAAGCTACCTTTTTGGTTGAAGACTTCTAATTAATCGATATCTGCAAGAAAGCATAAAAGTCATTTAATTAATGCTTTAGACTTCGAATAAACTGTGTTTTTATTTAGTTTACGGCGAAGTTTTTCCTTCCTTCGCTTTTTTTTTTTTGACATGTTATTAAAAATGGTGACTGTTATCAAAAGTGTTGAATCCAGTTTAGTTTTCCTCATTTTTAAGCTGATATTAAAATTTAACGTAGGCATACATTAGTTAATCTGATTTGATTTAATATGGTTAATTTTATTATTGAAAGCACCACGAATCTTTTAATCCGAGAATACAGTTAATTTTTGCTGCTTTCGCATTTAACTAAAAAACACACATTGAATAATCTGTTAAATTCCAGTATATTTTCGAACGTTACATTTTCTCTAAATTTAAAAACAAATGAGATTTCCTGTTTTATTAGAGACAGACAAGAAACTGATAATTATAAGTTATGGATAAGATCAGCAAGGAGTACACTGCATTCCATTGTGATAGAGAAAATAAAATTTCACTACTATTATAAAGTTTTGATGTGTGTTTAGAAGTTGACCCCAGCATTTCCCGTTGTAAACAGATTATCTTTCCCATCGAGCTATCTGGAGTTAGTAAATCCATCTGTAGGTAACTGCTGTCAACTAAAAGACCCGTTAATTTGACCTTCACCAAATGATCCAACCGTGATGTTGCCGACTTCCTTCATGTTGTTTTATCCTATTTAGAGCGGGACGTTTCCCTACGAAGTATAACGATAAGCTAAAAGAGTCCTTTTCGAAGATATTACTTTACTTGAGAGCCACGGTAAGAGTCTAGGTTTTAGCTAGGTTTGAATCCAGGAGCTTCCTTCTACTTATAAGGTATTTTCTCCCTTCTTTCTGCATGCCTTCATGGTGTAACGGTTAGCACATTCGGCACATTCGAGAGGTCCAGGGTGCGAGTCTCGGCGAGGGCAATGTTAATTTTTCACGTCTCCAGCAGCAAAATAACCTAATGATTCTATACATTGACCACTAAACCACCCTGAAACTGTATTAACATTTATTATTGTGGGATGGCATCGTTCATTACAATCGGATGACGCGACAAGCTGTGAGAATAAATCTTTTACTTTTCCGATGATAGAAGTCAGACGATTCCGCCATTAGGACTATGATGCGACTGAAAGATATTTACATGTAAAAGACGGTCGATTCTCTTCATCTGTAAATATCATCTATGTAAATTCATCCTTCTACACATGTAATCATTTGGTAGTTTGTAGCAACTATTCATGTTTCATTAAATTATCGAGTTTTCCATAAATCGGACTAGTTCATTAGCCCCTAGACAGCCACCTAAGAAGTAGGTTTACAGACATCATATTCCTAGACAGTAAGTACCGATTCTACATTATTTGTAAAAGAATTTGAAAAATACGAAAACATAAATTGTAAGAATCTGGGCTCTTGTTTAGGTTTGAACCCAAGACCTTCTCTCCACAAATCCCTAAACTACCCCTAAAACTGTATTAAATATTTATTATTATAAAAAAATTCGAAAAGTATGAAAACATAAATTGAAAGAATTTAGGCTCTAGCTACGTTTCAACCCAGGACCTTCTCTCCACAGACCACTAAACTGCCCCAAAAATTGTGTTAAACATTTATTATTTTATAAAGATTCGAAAATTGCCAAAACAATTGCCTGTCAAGTAATTATAAGCAAATTCTTTGCAAAGAAGGAAAAAGAATGTGAAACCAGGTTATGCTAAGATAATTTTAGTTTGAGTTACATTTTTTTTAAATGCTAATAATTAGCCATATAAGCTCTTTTAGTTTTCAACTTACAGTGCTTGTAGTGTATGTATGTGTTTTCTTTATTTGGATTTTACTTCTTTCTTGTAATAAGTGCCTACTGTGCTATCGTTGAGGGAAGAAAAACTCGTTTTTCCTTTCTTGTACGAAGTAAAAAGGAAGTATTGTAATCGCGAAAAGTTTCAGGCAGCATATTTCAAAGAAAATATCCATTTTGACCGCTATCGAATGCAATTTACCAAAGTTTTCGCGTGATATCTGTACGTAAGGACAGAATAAAATACTCTTTTCCTTCAAAAAAATTATAAAACTGCTTTAAAATTAATTCTGAAGAGAATTTTTCTTGGCGTATGTACGTACGTGCGTGCGTACGTACGTATCTCGCATAACTCAAAAACGAGTAACCTCAGAACGTTGAAATTTTGTATATAGGACTGCTATAACATGTAGATGTGCACCTCGTATTTTGGTTGCAATCGGCCGCGCCAAACGTATATAAATATATCTATATATATATATCCACTCTATTACTCGGCTCAGTGATCTCAGGTTCTTTACTCTTATATGTTTGTAAATTGCACATTTTTTGCTTTAAAAATGATTGAATTATGTTGTTCTTATCTTCCGGTTAAGGTTTTTATGCCTTTAGTAAATCTGTATGCAATAATTTTAGAATGATCAACAATTTTAAAGTTGTTTAAGTGCCGCTAAAGCTTTTTTTTATGGCGGCCATTGATTGTTTACATTTGAAACAGTAGTCTAGTGGATTTGTTGCCAATCTAGAGAAACTTAGCTTCGCAATAACAAAGATAACGCCTTCATTTATTATTGCCAATTAAATCATGCTTAATTCTTTCTGGAATTTTTTTGAGGAAATATGTGTTTGAGATTTACTTCGTAATTTTTAATATAGATATTTTGAGTTTTTATGTATTTTTGCCTTCTCGCGAAGTGAGAACTGAATTAATTAAATGAGAATAACTCAATCATGTGTGAAAAACTGGTTTTTTTTTTTTTTTTGGCTTAATTTCTTTTATACATATTTCTAGCTTTATTATAGTATTTGAATAGAACATGTGGCAACTATTAGATAATTCTTTAAATGATATAAATTTTGTGCATTCTGAGTTATAATATGAATGAAATATAATACTGTTAACTAAACCTAGCGCCAGAGTGTCGCTATGGTAAACAAAGTGAATTTTAAAGAATGCATTTATTCTCTATTGTGGTTTACGCGATGTCGGCGAAGTAGGTTTAATTCAATCTAATAAGTTTAAATAAAATGCGTATAATTTAATATTCCGTACAAGGAAGTCATGGGGTGTACACATCAGATTTTTTTAATCTCGGAAGGATGAATACGATTCCACAAAATGGCAGAATCCAGAGAAATCATAAAAAACACGATAAAAAATCATAAAAGTCGTATAATAAAAGACAGGCAAGTACTTCTTTAAAATGTCTTGTGAACATGATAGCTTATCCCAAATGTCGACTATTTGGAGTTCATTTTTCAGGATCTATAACAGTGAAAAAAGAAAATTCCTGGATTTCCGGAAGCTTTTTCCTGGATCATTTTTCGTCTTTGGCTTCACTTTGACAGCCGATAACTTTGAAGTACTGCCACCTCTTGCAGTTTAAAATTTCGATCTATATATTGATTACAATAACACGCGACAAAATGTTTACGGTTTCATTTCCCTCTTGCCCAAAGGATTTACAGAGACCTTTAATTGCTTGAAAATGCAAGAGACCGTAGTGAACCTACGGTCTCTTGCGTGTTGAAGGACAGCCTCTATATGCGCTGGAAGAGCACGCAAAGCTGATGGAAAAGCGCATTAGAATGCTGAGCTGCTTTCGTGGAACAGACGGAGGTAGGGAGAAACAATGTAAACGTGACTCTCCCCGAAAGGGTTTTCTACTTTAAGCTTTCAACTTTAAACGATGTTTTGTTTGTCTTTTCGTACCCCTGCCTGACAAGAAATATTAATCGAAGCACGCTGCGAAATGTTATTTTGAGTTTCTTGATGCACAACGGATAAGGATTGTTTAGGAACAAGTATGGCAAGAAATTGTCTCAATAAATTAAAACTAAATACGCGAAACTGAAACATACAGAACTTGAGTTTAATCCTCGCATTTAGACCTGAATATGCAAATCTCGACAAACGTTTTACGTATTTTCCTTCGAGTTTTAGTAACTTTTAGATATTTTAAAAACAGTAAATTATGAAGACTGAATTTGCTAAATAAATTTCTCAAATGTGAACTTAATGTTTTGCATAGTTCTTAAGCAGAATTTTTAAATATTCCCGAAACGGTTTATTTTCCTTATTAATGAACATAATCAAAAGACATGTTTGCGTAATGTTTCCAAATTTTTCCCGTGTAGTCTTGTAGAGACATTAGGAATTTTTTATAGCAGAAGAGATGAAAAATGAGCAACGCCCTCGCCGGGAATCGAACCACAGACCTCTGGAATACTGGAATACGCACCCAGCGTGCTGACCACTACACTACGAAGGCATGCTAAGAAGGAAAGAGAAATACCATATATACTCCCGCTTTTTAAAGGGCGACTGGAGTTTAGGAGACCCAATCGCCAAATCCTGGGTGTGGAGAATCATCACCCAACACCCTTTCAGTTTGGGCGCCACTGTAGAGACATTAGGTATTTTGGAAGCAGGAAAGATGAAAAATATGCAACGCCTTGGCCAAGAATCGAACCGCGGACTTCTGGAATGCGCGCCCAGCGTGCTAACCACTACATTACGAAGGCATGCTAAGAAGGCGGGAGAAATACCTTATAGTCGAAACTAGAACATTTGTAAAGGTTAAGAAATCTAGTTTTCTAACTTTTGCAGTGTTTGGTAGGTAACGATGATTTATACAGAGAAAACAACGAAGACTCTGTGCTAATCAAGAGACATAAAATTTTAATTCCGACGTATTCCGACTGACTTTCATGTTAATATTCATACACATCAAGTGCAAATTGGATTTGCTTTTTAACTTCCACAACGATTTTTTCTAAAGTGCTGTTTAGTTGAAAACAAACTTGAAACAAGTTACTGTGTCCTTATTTTGAGTCGTATAAGGTAAGAACAGCTATGATTCAACTTTGAATTTTGTCTTTTATGTTTCATTGTAAATCTCCGTAATAAGTAAGCTCCTTTCATTTTATATGCAAAGGATACAGACTATGTAATGTTGCTAAAACCACAAATCTACGTTTTTTTTCTAATTTTCAATTAAATATATTTCCTCGGAGTGAATATGCTGAATATCTGATCGTCTAGGGTACATTCAACGCATACTTTTACATAAACGTTTACATAAAGAGAATTATACAAAAGTTATATAATTCCATTTTCCCAGAGAATTAAACCTTTACTTGCCTTTCAGCACGTTTACCTTGAAACAATCGTTTCGCAGAGTTGTAGGTATAGTGTGATACCGATGATATTAGTTATCATAAACATATTTTACGCGTCTCTGTCTTTTCTGAGTAAATCGCTTGATTCCAGATTACCGACAAACTTTCATTTAATGCATTTTTTCGTCATTTTTGCCACTCTGTTAGCTGCGAGAATTTTGAAGATGCAATTTATCTGCAGTTTTTATATATTTCACTCTGAGTTCATGCGATACTTCGTTCTATAAAAACAAGCGATTTATTCCTTAATTTAAAAAATAAGTACTTTATTCATTACTGCGAGTAAAACTAAAATTGCGATTAATCACGTTGTATTCATTTTGCTAAATAATAATAATACATGCCTTATTAGAATATATTTTCTGTTCTTTAATAAGTCATTAATTATATGTAGCTAACCTAGTAACATCTTAAAAATAACAAACCGTTAAGACATAAAGAATAATCCTATATTTTAGTGAATGTTATCCTGGTGTAAGAGATTAGCTCATCCAATTAGCGAGTGGAAAATCCATGGTTTGAGCCTTATCAAGTGCATAAATGGTTTATCATTTTTCCTGTCTCGTAACCGTCACTTTAATGTCAGATTCTTTTTTACCCTGCTTATTATGTAATAACTCTTTCATCAATAGCAAAATTCTTAGATTTCTGTTTTCTATACTTCTTTTATTAAAATCTAATGAGAAGGCTATCTAACAGAACGTATCACAACTTCTAAAATGGCATTTAGCATTTTACAGAGAGAAATAATATTCAAGAATGTTTTTTTAGATTGATATCCAGTGTAAAATAGTATAAGCAGAAAATAAATTTCACAAAGTTCATTTTTTTGAATTCTTAATAAATACGTAAAATAAAATAAAATCTGAAAGCTTTCAGATTTCATATTTCGCCCAAACCTCGGTTTTATTCATTTTCAGACAAATACACGTTTCGAGAGCATTTGGGCTACGGCACTTTGTGCTAAAATATTTAAAAACACCATACCTTTAGAATTTCTGATAGACAGTCCAATACGCTGGAGATAAAAATATTTCATTTTCTATAATGTAGCCATTGCTCAATTTGAAATTCTTGAGTTTTTAATTAAAAGTTCGTTAAAGTTTTACAAAATATAGAATAAACAATAAAACAAAATTCGAAACTCCAAATTCGGGCTTTCAGGTGCCCTTGTTCGAGTGGAGGATTATGTTATTCAAAATTTGATTACTCCAGGGAGCGTTGTTTTCCCACAGTGTGGGAAACATACATACATTTATGCAGATTCTTCATCATTAGCTTCTTTAAATGTAATATTGGGCGACAATAGTTGGTGGCAACCATTTGAAAAGTGACTCGGACATTTAAAGTGATTCGGCGCAAAATAATAACCTAATAATAGCCCTTCTGTCTAGACTGATAGTAGACTTCTGATAATGGACTAATAGCCCATTTGGGCTGAAAAAAAAGTTTGGAGATCGTCAGTTAAATTATGAATGATGATCTTTTCTCAATCCCTTCTTTACTTATAATTTAATTTAGTATCGTCAGTAATCGTTGTAATCGAGTAAAATTATTAGGCTCCAATTCAAAATGAAAATAGGAAAGGAAGATGAAAATACACAAATGCTAAACAGCGAATCTTAACTATAATCTTTACAAATTAATCAAAATAGAGCGTGTAGTGACACGTACTTATTTAAAGTCTATCAGGAACGCCAAGAATAATGATGAAATAACATTCTTCTTTCTTCAAACAGATTTGCGTCGAGCTGAAGTCAATAAATTTGAACTTAGTGATTAATCATTCGTCTCCCTTTCGCTATTCAGAGTTCAAAATCTTCTACTTTATTATACACAACATTTTGATGCAGATCTCTTTACAGACTCGACAGAACGTGAAAACAAAAGGATACGGTTTTAGGGTAGTTTACTGCATAACATTTGTAACTGTTAGTAAAATTTACATCTCACAGATACTCTGATAGTAATCATTGGAATGAAATCTTAGGCTAGTCTGACAAGAATTCCTTTAAAGCATATTCCGTGATGATTAAAATAGTCATTCTGCAATACGTAATAAAGCATTTTAACTTAAAACGGAAATTAACTGTAATTAAAAAAATTATATCCTAAAAACATTTAAAACCTCAAAGACAGTATTAATGGTTTTAACCTTTGTATGAGTAGGTGTTTGTTTAAATTTTTTGTCAAACTTCGGAACACGAAATCTGTGTACAATTGATTCAATAGCTTAAAAAAGAGCCTATTTATGCAAAGATGCTTAAGTTCCCTGTTGGCCTGATTTTTCTCCGAAACAAACTGAACAGTTTCATGATACCCACCAACAAGAGTCCTAAAAAATCAACTCAGACATTAAGTCTTGTCTTATCCCATACTTTAAAAAATTCTGTGGAAGCAACTCAAATTCATTCCATATAAACTGCAATTGTTGCAGCTTGGCAAAAGAAAAAAAAAAAGAATTTCTTTACTGCTTCACGTAGCCCAAGCATACACTCCTTTAAGTTTCATCCCGATATCTTATATTGTATTTTTATACTTTTTTATTGTAAACTTTTATGTGCATGCAAATTACGTAGAAGTATATATACGTATATTACGTAGAACACTATATACAGGAAAGGAACGTATATGTGTATGCATTATTGTATATTTGTACGCATTATATACATATAAAAACATTAGTTATGCATATTAATTCATTCAAAGTATAGAAAATGGAGGAATACGTTTAGTTTAATACCTTAAAGAATAAGCGTGTACATTAACTATCGAATGATAAAAGAAACGACAAACTTTTACAAGTTTGTTTAATTAAAATCTAGACATTTTATCTCCTAAGAATATTTAAATTTAATTTGAAGAAAGTATTCCATGCTATAATAGGTGGAGGAAAGTAACACATTCGTTTAAGTATTAGTTGAATTACTTAAAAATAATTTTCAAGCGCTAGCTTTAATAAAAGCAGCTTGTTCTTGTCTTTTTATTAAATTTCTCAAGCTAATCCTTTCTTTTTTCATGTTTTGTAGTAAAAGAGGAATTTGAGCTGGAGAATTTTGTTTCAAACATCCTGGCGCTTTATATTAACGGATATTTTCTAAATGAGATGTAACATAAATAATAAATTAAAGCATCGAAGTAATTATATTGATGGAGAAAATATGTACGTGGTTTGAAGTTCATCGGAGAATGTTGTGAATATTCTTTTTCATTCACTGGAAGATTCATGCAATAAATGTTTTAAATTAACTTTTGCAAACAGAGATATTTCAAAGCAAGATAATGTATTTTTTTCCTTCTCATTAAATAAGAGAAAGCAGCGGATTTCCGTTTTCTTTTTTGATTGGTGGATGTTAACTTTCCTCAGAACCAAGGAAAGTGACGTATTGCTTAAGACTATCGTTTCCGTCTTGTATTTTCTAAGTTGATGAATTTACGCAACATCAAATCTAAACAAAAATGTTACCCATATTAAACTATCTAAACATTAACAGATATGCGTAAGCAGTAAATGGTTATATATCGTTAAATTGCACGGAAACCTAATATGACTGACAAGTATGAAGATAATACACATTTTTATACCTTAAATATTTATCTTATACTAGAAATGAACACAAATAAAGTTAAAATTTTATTTTCCTACATCAGAAAATTTTTCCATACAAAATCCACAAAATCGGAGAAAAAACATACTTATGAGAAAAATTACTATAATTTAAGCTCAACATTGCCTTAATTTCAACTTAGAAATTATTTGCTCTATTGTTGTTGTGACTTATCTCACATGTCTGACAGTAACATCAGAACAATCTCACGAAATTCATCGTGGTAAAAAGTGCATGTTTGTGCCTGTCGTTAGCAAAAACCCTTGAGCACGATAAAAGTGACAGTACGATTTCGTTCAGTTCCGCCCCAATTTTGATGGAGAGCACCTCGAGGGTATGGTTCCGAGAGTCTGCTAAACCTCCTTCCCTACCAGCAACCTCTCGAGAGGGTGTTCGGCTCGCCGCATAGTTAGATTGTCTCCATGACGCACAGACACTATACTTTACAAACACCCATGCCTTCTTCGGTATTTGAACCTGGGCTGTTTGAAACGGCCGTTAGCGTCGCTAACCACTAACCTGATTGGGTGGCACATATTTGCTTTAATGATTGTTATTATAATATAATTACGTCCCAAATCTTGGTTATAAGCTGAAGCGTTTTAAGCATTCTATTACACGCACGAAAGATATAAACTTAAATAAAATTTATCTTAATACGAAGAGTTCATCAGACGTGTAAAAAATGCAGAATAATTTAGCTATATGTATTCTAAATTTATGAAACTTAGCACAGCATTAAGTAAAAAATCTCAGTGAGAAACTTCTGGTTTAAGTCAAAATTAGCTAATATGAAAAACCTTAAAACGAAATAAACGGCATAGCTTTCAATAAGACTTAAATGTTAACTATTAAAAGCCAATATTTAAGTTAGATACAGCTAAAGAAAATAATGTTAGTCATCTGTTATAGTAAACTTAGGATATTAACATTTTAATATTAGGCATTCTAAATACAATTATACAATAATTTGAGAATAAAAACCTCCTTTACGCGAGATCGTATTCTGAACACAATCGTAACTTATAGCAATCTGTTCTTTAATTTCAATTTCATAGGTGCCCACATTTCGAAAAATACGTAGCACGTAAATATTCCAAACTATCTGGAATTCTGACTTATTGTCAGTCTTAAACGGTATCGTAAATCTAGGAAATGGAAGTTCGTGTACATTCTGCAAGTACATTAAAAATGCAGTGAGCTGGGAACAGGATATTTCGCTTTCTCCAATTTCGTAGGTAATAAGTTTTCTTTACTTATACCTGACACACCGCTCTTCGTACACCAAAAGGAATCCCAATGAAGCATTAATAAGTTATCAACACCCAGTACGGAAGGGGGAAAAGGGTGACTTATTCAGAGTTTGGACTGGAAATGTTTCGCAACACATTGATGCACAGTAGATTCTTTGACCAAAATCTGTCTTTGTTCGCTATTAAGTTTTTACCTAGACGTGCGTGCTGTGCGTGGTAAAGAATGTTATTATTTATAAATGTCTTTGCACAATTGAAGATAGAAGTATACTCTATATATTAAAGTATTATAGCTTTTAAGTTTTTGAGTCATCTAAGAACTTAATTTTTATCTCAAAAAATGGGAAGATTAAATATAAAATTTATTATGAGAGTTTCTGTGTTTAAAAGTTTGTTTTAAGAGTAGCAGGGGAAAATTATTTTATATTTTCTCTCGTTGCACAAAGAGGAGCAAATAGCATATGTGTACTAAAAAAGCGTTTGCTATAAAGCCTATGATAAAATTATAAATTTAATGTTCATGAACAAAATTGGTTAAGTGATTAAAAGGAAAAAGGAGATGCAATAAAAATGGAAAAATCGGAAAGATGCAGTTTGGGTTTTGAAATTTAAACTTATCACCCTAAACCTGGCTTAAGCGTTTTTCTTTGCAATATGAAGCACACAGTCGAAAGCATAAAACTGATATTTAATTATGAGAAATATTTATGGATATGTATGTAAACTAAAAGCCCTCAAATAAATATTTATGCTGCACAGATTGGTATACATTCTATTTATGGGTATTATAACAAAGTGGTTGGGAATTACTATAAACAAATAATTGGTAATTTTCGAGGAATATTCTTCTATTCATAGATATTACAGTGTGCTGACTCTTGATTCTATAGCGCGTGGATTGGTAATCTGCTTCAACCCAACGAGATTTCTTTTGCGTGTTCAAAACAATAACTTTTAAAGGATATAATAAGTCTTTAAATATTAGGTTAAATTAGCTGCGTTTATTAGAGATTTCTTCGTTTCAAAGTCAGGAGAAAATCCAAGATATAATTGACTATTATAACGCAAATCTTATGAGTTTCTTCAATTATTTCTGAAAGACATTGTTGCACTAAAAACTATTTATATTTTTTCTACGCATTTAGATACATTGACCGTATCTGGAAGCCTATCAGCGAAAAATGAAAAGAAGAAAAACTTTTCTATACTTTCCATGTCTTAGTGTAAGCAAATTCTTTCCAGTTGTGTTTATGAAAATTGTTACCCGACTGTATACAATTGCTTATATAAATCGAGATATAAAAGCAGATGAATCTGGGTTTCAGAAAATATATATATATATATATGTTTCTCTGAAATTAAAAAAAAAAACATTTTGATGCGTAGTCAAATAATTAAAAATATTTTTATGCTATTGTTAATCATCGTTTTATAAAAGTCTAAAAATAAAACAAGAAATTTTAATTCTTTTATATTATAATATTCTATGAGAGATTTGAAACTTTACTGAACTACTGAAAAATGTACTTCTAAACAAACAGTCATCACAAATTTACATAATACATCGCATTTTTAACTTTAATAAAATAACCTTCATTTTTGCAAAAATATTTTTATACAAATGTAAAGAATATTTAAATGAATTTTGTTCTTTTGATATAAAATTCGCTTATAGTACCAGTAAAACACATAGCATTTATTGAAGAAATTAAACAACAAGAATCAGCGTAATGTTTGTACATTTTGCAGGATTAGTTCCGATGGTTTAAACACAGAACAACCTTCCTCAGCTGCCTAGATGCAAATGAATGAGGTAGAATATAGTGATAAGAATGACTGAGAAGAATTCAAGCTACTGGCACCATCTATTGATGAAACAAGAAAACTAAAACATGTTTTCCTTAAAACCTGAGGGTAAAGATGGATGGAATTAGGGTGGTTATCTAGAACAGAAAAGTTCGTTTTTTAAATTTTAAATGCCTCTAGAAAATCTAATTCACAAGTGAAAGATATTTTTTGAATAATTCTGGCTGCAGAAAAATAGAAAGTGTGATTTTCGGACCAACAGTGCTGGGCGACAGGGGATTTCTGTGCTCCCCTTTACCCTAACAAATGCCTCATGTTCTTCAGCGTGAAATGTTAAGACTCTCTTACTTTGACCAATGTAAATTAAACCAAACTGACAAGGAATCCTGCAAATACCCCAGGAATTTATATCCGGAATGGATACATAGCATTTATGTCTAAAATGCTGAATGAAATAACTTTTGCATATTCATTTTTAAGGATTTTCTCATTCAAGTTTGTTGTCGAATGACTATTATAAAATTTCCAAATTTTTCGAATAATTATATTAGAAAACAGCATTGCGTAATGGTATTACTATTAAAGGAAACAAGCGATTTATTTAACTGCCATTAAAGTCCTTTATTTATTTATTTAATTTTCCTGACGAAGCACTTTTTTTTCTGATTTTTCCTTGTTGTAATTCTTTAACGAACATTCTCTATCCCGTTTTTCTTAGAAAAACTTAATTTACCGAAAACGCCTTAGTGTAACTGCTCGTTCCCTTTACTTCCTTGCAATTTATTCTTATGATTTTATATTTTCAACTGGGATAAAGTTGCCTTGCAGCTGCGGAAGGCATTCATAATAAGATAATACTAATTTTTGTTTCTTCGATAATTAGCATAGGTTACCGAAATAGATTATAATTATAATAAAAACCGAATATATGAAACTGTGAAATATATGCAGAAAAAATTTATTATGCGTTCCATTTATTAGTCCTGTCAGTAAATATGATTAAGTTTAAATTTAAATTTAATATTTTGCTTAAATAGTACTTAAAGGAATTTTCACTTAAATACCATAAATAATTAATTTTTCCTAACTGAAAGAATTAGCAGCTAAAAATTTAATTATGTTACTGAAATATACATTTTACTGCGTAAGATACAATTTTAAACATTAAATGAATAATATTAATGCAAATACAAGTTGTATGTGCATAGATGGTTAACAAGTGATAGAGAAATAATGTATAAGAAAAGTAGCAACAAGCAAGTTTCTTATTATCTGAAGTTACAGACTACTGAGAGGAACAGACTTAGAAATTAATGTTCATTGGAATACTATATGGAAAGCATTTCCGTCTGACGTATGTATTTTAATATTAATGACATTTACTGGGAATTTTCCCTCTGCAAATCGATTCGAGCAGACTATTCCCATAAAGATAGAGCAATTCACAGCTCAAGCCTAGCAATTCTGACTTTCCAATTCCCACCTCATTAAGCCAGCTTTATGCAGTTATCCGTGCTGAAGAATATTTCGCTTTCATTTAGGTTGCACCTAAATTTAAATTAAGGAAACTGCCTCAAACATTTACTGAAAAAGAAACGCAAGTTTCTCCATTTATTATAAAAGGTGTTTCATGAAGAATCTTTCATTTTATTTTTAAATATTTGATTATTTTCCCCCCACTTATATACCATTTTCAGCTTTCATATAGATAAATTGGAAAATTATTTGCATATAAATAATAAATATACAAAGATAACCAATTTTTAATCCATACAAGAAACAATTATTTAAAGCAATATGCACACATACATATATAAATAGTTCAATGACAAATGCAATGAAATTAAGTAGCGTAAATCAACAGATATTAAAATCAATTGAGCATTCAGAATTCCATTTTATTGAAATAGCCTATATAAAGGATTTCATTTATAGTAGTAAAAATGAAAGGAAGTTTCATGTTCGAAATATAAAGAATGAGGTCCACACATGAATTTTGATTCCTAGTTGCAGTGCTGTTTGTACATATTGTATAACATATTTTTAACAATTGTTTTCTTATAATCTAATGCAAATAAATAGAGAAAAAAAGAAACGTTAAGAGAGTTATTAGTTTAAGAAAAGAATTATTGTAAAAGTCTTATAAACCTCTATGGAAAACAAGATTTTTTATCTTTATGTTACTTCATTACCTCAAAGAATGCCACAATACTTTGTTGGGATAGGTACCATCTGGAAATGGATTCTGTAAAACGCATTCTAGTTTAGAAATCAAATATAATTGTTAAATTCAAATTTGATTTCGATGGCTTGTATAATTCAACTATGCCATTTAACGATGTCAAAAATTAAAAAAAAAACTTTTACAGATACATTATGTTTGTGTGGCATTACATTTAAAACTCTTGTGTCTTTCCATCTTATGAGTGAAAATTTAGCAATCACTATTAGCCAATTTTACCATCCCTTTATATTTTCTTGCCAATTACCTCTCTGCATACGGAATAATCCATGTTTTTCTTTTCGTTTTCTTTAACTGGTACTGCTGTAACGTGTTTCTCTAGCCTTCTTAGCATGCCTTCGTGGTGTAGTGGTCTGCATGCTGGGCGCGTATTCCAGGGTTCTGTGGTTCGATTCGCGACGAAGGCGTTGCTCATTTTTCATCTTGCCTGCTTCCAAAAAATACCTGATGTCTCTACACATTTTACAATGGGAATGAGTTATGGTAAAAGCAACTGAAAAAGACTTTTATTAAATTTTTCAAACTATTTTATGTTGGAACATTAAATAATTTTATGTATGCATTTGATTTATTGCAAGAACTCAACCTGGTCCTGAAATTTAGTTTAGATTAGTTTAGTCAGTTCAATGGTAAGCTTAGCGGTCAATGAATCTGGGACAGTGATTTTCCGATTTTGTAATAAAGTCTGTAGATAATATCCATCGATATTTGGACAATAAAATTGTTAAAAACATTGGATAATATCTATCGAGAATTAAAAAATAATATTTAGCTGACAAAGGTTAAACTCCATTTAATATAAAAAAGAAGCTTCATTAAAATTCCAAGCTGCATCGTAAGTAAAATAATAGTATTACCTCAAGTTTTTCTTTTGACTAGAGTCTCCAGACAAACCAAGTATCAAGTCATATTAGTCATCCGAATGTTAAAGCTACTCTTTCACAATTTATAGACATCCCCTATTTTAATATTTGCAATTTGTTCAAGACATAGCTTGAGAGCAGTTTTTTTAGAAGAGTTAAGATAAGAAAAGAACGTTGCTGAGTAACTTTATTTAGCGAGATCATAAAATGATTCCCAAAAAGGCAATTTTTAAAAAGTTCTGAGCCATTTCATTTATACTTGATGTTATCGAAGAATGTTATCTGATATTTGAAATTCTTTTATATTGTTGCCTGTTCTAAGCATCGTATCTCATTTTCTAATAACTTAAAAAGAAATAAAAATAAAAAGCAGAGTATTAAAGATTAATTGAACGAGTGAATTTACTACAGTGCTGATGAATTAAAACGAAAATTCCAAATAAGCCAAATTTTTTCGCGGTTTGTAAGATGACATGATAATTTTAATATATGAATTTCCATGTTTATTTAAAGTTTGACGTAAATTACTTTTAATAAAAATTTGAGTGGCAAAACATAGAATAATTTAATGCGCACTTCCTTAGGCTCAAATTTAAAGACGGTTTTAGGATACAAAATGTGCTTTTTACTTTGAATATAAGCGACGATATACAATAAAAGTTATTTTATTGAAAACACTTTCCTGCCAGAAAATTTTTGCCTTTTCTATAGTGGTTCATCCTCTCGAAACTTCACTTCAACTACTTATTATAGGTAGTTGAAGTTATTCAACTACCTATAATAAATAGTTGAAGTATTGATAATTGTTCAACTATTGCCTGCTGATTGACTAAAGGCATGAAAACCTTAACTGGAACATAAGAACAACATAATCAATTTTAAAGCAAAAATTTCTTAACTTACCAACGTATCAGAATAAAACCTAAGCTCACCGAGTCGGGTAACAGAGTGGATGTATATATAGGTATAAGTCTGGTGCAGCCGATTGCATCCAGAACGCGAGGTGGTGCACAACTACATGTTACAGCAGTCCCTTGTACAAAATCAACATTCTAAAGGCTACTCGTTTTTGAGTTATGCGAGATACGTGCACGCGTATGTACCTATGTATCTCTTCACGAGAAAAATCTCTTCTGAATCCATTTTAAATCCATTTTAGAAACCATTTTAGAAAAAAGAGTCTTTTAGTCTGTCCGTACGTACAGTTGTCACGTAAAAACATCATTTAGATGGATTCTAGAGTGGTCACAGTTGATATTTTCGTTGTAATGTGATGCCCGAAATTTTTCGTGATTACAATACTTCCTTTGCTTCGTACAAGGATTAAAAAAAATGTTAAAATTCATATAAAGGGTGGAATATTTAATAGCTTTTGTAAGTTCAATTTTATTTACACTCTGTGTAATATTTTGATGTCAGTTAAATTTTATGTACACTCCATGAGGTAGAGAACGAGAATTAAATCCGGCTTTCATATTACTAGCTTTACTGATTTGCATTATCTGTACTAGCAAAATGCAAGCTTTAATGAGCATTTTGTTTTTCAAAATTATTTTGAGATATACGTATACATATGCATCTAACAGCGCAAATATCATTGAATAATTTTTGGTCTCTTTCAAGGAATGCGAAAATATACTTTAGTTAATATTTGTTGGAAACGGAAAATTTTTATGATGCGATTTCTGTTCCCATTTATAAAATTACTGCATGAAAGAAAATATTCCGTCTCGTAAATTATTCTTAAGCTACAGCCACACAGTTTTTGAATAATGAGGCAAGAGATATGAAATATTTCTCTTCACTATACATGTCAATGTTTTCAAATGAAACGGAGAATTACCATCGTACTGGAAAACATGCACTTTTCTCATTCCCATTATTATTCAAGTTGTTTACTTGCATTTTCTTTTGGTAAAAGTATTTAGATTTTTGAATGCAAGCCAAAATTTTCTTGATCTTCTCACTTTTAAAAGTTTTGCTTCCGAACAAAAGTCATTTTATGTTACAGTATAAGCAATAAGTTTGGCTTAAATTTTTCCCATTCGTTTGACATATTTTCCAGAACATTAATTCCAGTTCCATATATTTCCCATTTCTTTTAACTAGCAGATTCGAAATTTAATATGTATGTTTCTTGAGAAAATGCTAATGAAAGAGCTTCGAATAATGTAGGTTTACACGCTTATGCGCAGGTTTTAAAGATCAGTATTAAAACTCTTTCCCTGAGAAAGGTTATTTAAGTTAAAAAGGGAGACCGCAATATACGAGATCTTATATTACTTCGAAATAATACAAGTGTTCAAAGTAATAAGTGGTTTTCCTTGACGTGGGAAACTTGACTAAATTCTTAGAAGCTTGTTTTAATCTCTGGTAAGCTTGGTTTAATCTACCTTCACCTCTTCAGTTTATAAGATACTTTCTCAATTCTTCCAGCCTGCTTTCGTCGTGTAACGGTAGCACACTCGGCACGTACTCCAGTAGTCCAGGTTCGAGTCCCGGCGAGGGCATTGCACATTGTTCATGTCTCCTGCTTCAAAAACCGCTAATGACGCTACAGTGACGCCCAAACTAAAAGATGGGGGACGATAATTAATACACCCCCAGGATTTGGTGATTGGATCCCCTAAACTCCAGTCGACAAAACCCAAATGACTCTACAGTGGCGCTCGAACTAAAAGGCGGTTGGACGATAATTCGTCACCATCAGGATTTGGTGAGTCAGTCCCCTAATCCCCAGTCGCCCTAAAAGGCGGTATAAATCTATAAGGTACTTTCTCTCTATTTCCAGCATGCCTTCCTGTTGTAACGGTAGTACACTCGGCCTGTATTCGAGAGGTCTGGGTGCGAACCTTGCACATTTTTTAAGTCTCGTGCTTCAAAAAAAACTTATTGACTCTATGAGTTACTAATATTGCTTACGCTGAATATGCTGAAACTTGAAATGAGTAATGTAATTGACATGTGTTTTATTTGCATTAATACAAAATAGTGTACAAATGAACATAGTCATATTTTGCACATATTTAAACAGAGACTGGTATTTTGAATCTAAATTTTAGTAATTTTTAATTAAATCATTTGTTCAGTTATCAGATAGCGCATTAATTATGAAAATATTTCTGAAGACATCTCAAACAGAAACAGTCTGTACCAAGTTTTTTCAAACAATATGGATCCAGTTCCCCAAGAAACAAATGAAAAAACAAGCGTATTTAAATTCGGAATCATCAATTCTTAGTTTAGTTACTGTTTTCAAAGAATAAAATATCATTGTAGCATAAAATGTATGACCAGTTATAAAAGTACGTACTTTGACTATTGCTAGATATGAGTAAGTAATGCCAAATTGGTAGAATAAGGTGTCAAGTGGGCAAGTGAAGTATCTTATTGATTCCTAAAAAAAGGTATTACTTTATACGATAGAGTAGAAACTTTTTTTACATATGCTCCCGTTCGTACACATAAAGTTTGCCAATATAATTAGTTCTATTATTCCTTTAGAGTATTTAAATGAAGTTGAAAACTTAAGTTATTCAAACAGCGTTTAAATAAAAAAAACTGAGAGGGTTTAAAAGAAGGCATTGATAAGTTAAGCATTATTTGTCGTTTTAAAATGCTTTAGCCTCAATAAACGTGGTCACGTAAAAGCAGAGTCTACTTCAAAGTACTAAAGTTTCAAAACTTGTTTGAAATTTTGTAAAGGACGAAAACATGAGTTTCAAACTTTCGCATGAAATTGTTGGCAGTTACCCAGTTTCGAAAACAGTTTGGAATGGCATCACGTACTAAGTCTGAATTAATTTAAAGCTAGAACTATTATTTTTAAGTTAGTGGTAAGTTTCAGAACAGGAATGATACTAGGAATGTTAAGTGCAAGCTTTGTTTAAAATTAACAGCTTGTGCTACCGATCATGCGTAACGTGAGATATTTAGTAACACAAATCCTTGCATTATACAGAATATATTAGCATACTATTATTTTAAGAAATGTCTTGCAAAATGGTGTAAAAAATTATTTTATTTTATTTGGTTTGTGTGTGTATATATATATATATATATTAATATCATGTATTAGCAAGATGCCCAAACATAATACGCTGCGAATATTTGTTTGGACAGTCTTTACATAAGTTTTTCCAAATAAAAATATACCCAGGCTAAATTTCAATTATATATTGCTTTATTTATTATATATATAACATGGATGTATATGTAGACGTATATGCACTTTGTCGCGTGTAATAGAACTTCATGGAATAGGTGCCCCTAATAAATCACAAGCATCTCAACAAATGGAATTAACATGCTTTTCAACTGCGTTTGGGTGTGCATTTATTTAGCACAACTTGTATATTATCAATAGAATGCAAATCAGATGATTACTCACAAACCATCATTACTTTATTTGTAAAACAATTTCTTTTCTTCTGCATTTCTTAATTCATTTGTTTTATTCGTCCATGAATTGTGAGGATAAAGTCATTTTTGAGTTGAGATTAATTATTATTTAGCATTAAATATTAATAACGTTTATGCTGTATGTAAATAATGCAGTTTCTTTTTCTATCAAGAATTACTGTAATTTACACTTATATTATTCATTATTATAAACTATATATTTTTCAAGTTTTTTATTCCCCAAATATTTTAACGACATCTATTATTTCTCAAAACTTATTTCAACAGTTCTTCCTGTGATTAATTATTGTTATTGACAGTTTATCTTAATCATTTTTAACTACACAGCAAATGGCAGGAGCTTTGTATTTCAATACCTGTTACTTGTATTATATATGTACACCTTCCAAATATTTTCAAATCCAAATAATTATTACTGATTTTGCTATTTGCAGAAAGTTTCTCCTTTCATTAGACTATTTGTTTCATATTTTATTATATTTCTAGTATTATAAATTCCCTTGAAACAAATTTTATCGTTTTTACTTCCTTGTACGAAGTAAAAAAGAAGTACTGTAATCGCGAAAAGTTTCAGGCAACATATTTCAACGAAAATATCCATTTTGACCTCTATCGAATGCAATTTAACGATGTTTTTGCCTGATATCTGTACGTAAGGACAGAATAAAAGACTCTTTTCCTCCAAAAAAAAATTTAAAACTGCTTTAAAATTAATTCTGAAGAGAATTTTTCGTGGCGTCTGTACGAACGTATGTACGTACGTATTTCGCATAACTCAAAAACGAGTAGCCTCAGAACGTTGAAATTTTGTATACAGGACTACTATAACATGAAGATGTGCACCTCGTATTTTGGTTGCAATCGGCCGCACCAAACGTATATAAATATATTTATATATATATCCACTCTGTTACCCGGCTCAGTGATCTCAGTTTCTTTACTCTTACATGTTTGTAAATTGTATATTTTTTGCTTTAAAAATGATTGAATTATGCTGTTTTTTTCTTCCTGTTAAGGTTTTTATGCCTTTCGTAATTCTGGAAGATATTTGTACAATTATCAGCAATTTAAAAGCTGTTTAAGTGCGGTAAAGTTTTAAATAACATGGCGGACATATTTGTTTACATTTGAAACATCAGAATTGTAGATTTGTTTCCAATCTAGAGAGACTAAGCTTCGCAACACAAAAATAACGCCTTCATTTATTATTGCGAATTAAATCATGCTTAATCCTTTCTGGAATTTTTTCGAGGAAATAAGTGTTTAAGATTTACTTCGTAATTTTTAATGCAGATATTTTGAGTTTTTATGTATTTTTGCCTTGTCGCGAAGTGAGAACTGAATTAATTGAATGAGAAATACTAAATCGTTTGCGAAAAACTGTTTCTTTTCTGTTTTGTTTGCTTAATTTCTTTCATACATCGTTTTAGCTTTATTATAGTATTTGAATAGAACATGTGGCAACGATAATTCTTCAAATGATATAAATTTTGTGCATTCAGAGTGTCGTTATAGTAAACAAATACAGTGAATTTTAAACAGTGCATTTATTCTATTGTGGTTTATGCGCTGTCGACGAAGTAGATTTAATTCAATCTAATCAATTTAAATGAAATTCAGGAAAAACATGTGTATAATTTTACATTCCGTACAAGGAAGTCATGTGGTGTACACACCAGATTTTTTACTGCCGTTTTTATACCTTTTTTGTCAACTATAATTTTATTTGATTCCGCTTATAATATCAACTTATTAACTTCCCCTTTTAAAAATATTATTAGGTCATTTTATGAGCTATTATTACAATAGTTACAATTTCAACTCTCTGTTTTTCGCGTTTCTAATACATTATCATAATTATTCACACATTTGAGAAAATGAGAAAATAAATTACGGGGGTGGAAAAAAAAGAAAGGGGAAAATGAAATTGTAAGTCCTGGTCAATGAAAATTTCTGAAGCACAACTAACAATATTTTACCGAAATAGTGACAGCAATTAAATGAATACAAAATTTAAATTAACTTTTGATCCTGATTTTGCTTTGCAGCTTTGATTTTTAAATATTAGAATTTAATTGTTCATCAAAAAATAGAAAATGAGAACGTTGCACAAACACTGAAGTATTTTGCTAATGTGCTGAATATATTATCTTCCTTTCGCTAATATCCTGCTCTTAGGTCCTGAAGAAATGCTTATTTTCAAAAATGCTGGCATCTTTCCTTTCTGATCAAAGGAAATTATATCTTGCAAAAATAACATATACTTCAACTAGCGGCTTAGATTATCGAAGAAAAAAACTCAAAAATTAGTTGCATTTTTACCAGAGTGCATTATTTATCGCAGTATTTTTCACATGTTTCGAATATGTATCTTCAGTGAGTAAATGCCTACATCTTGTAATAACTAACAGTGGCCGTCATTTCCTACCATTCAATTCGTTATTTTGCAGAGCAAAACAGCCCAAAATCTTAAAAAGCTGAAAATTTTCAAAAACAAAATTCTGAAAATTCCGATATTCTTGTCATAGTTTTGATGGATGATATCTAAAGGAATCACAAATGAATCTATTCTTCAACACATTTGTTTTCTTTCTTCCTTTGAAGCATTTTCTTACTCATGTATTCTCAATATCGATTCTTTTAAAAGAAGCTTATAAAGAATCTGTAGAAAATCGTCTGGAGCATCTAAAAATTCTCTTTGGGGGGTATCGATTACCTATTAATCTACACAGAATTGCGCAACCATCGCTATTTTAAAAATTACCGTTGGTTATTCCAACGATCAATAAAAAGCATGATTGTTTCGATACTTAATAGTAGTTTCAAATATCCATGGAAAAGGAACTGTTTATGAGTTAGTAGAACGTAATTCTGGTTACTTTCTAATTTACAAAGTTTTGGTAGTAATATATGCCTATTTGGAAGAATTTGAAGACAATTTTCCAAAGATAAATCTTCGATGGAAGCCTTTCACATTCTTGATTAAAGTATTAGCTTAATTCCAACGAGAGTTACGTTTTATATGACCTGCTTATTAATAAGTGCAGCCTGCTGAATTCATTTGGATGTATTTTTTGCAAAACGTTCTACAAAAATACATATTTGAATTTAAGCTATTTTTCTAAGAGGAAAGCTTGAGTTTCTGATAAAAGAATTTTCTTTTGGAAGAATAAAGAGTTTTTAAAACCTTTTTTAAGCACATATGTATGATACAGCAACAGTATGCTCATGTCCGTCATGATAAATATTGCACTAATTATAAGTATTACAATATGTCGATGTATCGGTACAAAATTATTACAATATGTCGATGTATTGGTAAAAAAGATTTGGATATTTATTCATCTTTGGGAATATTTTGCTATTAAGTGTCCGGTAAACGAAGTTGCTTTCAACAGACAACAATATTCGATATTCGAAAACGACAATATTCGATAAAACTTTTAGATAGAGCGTTCTAATTCTTGTTTCACGTAAATAAGAAAACGTCCTCGTATTTCCTTGAGAGTTTAATTTGATATGACTGGCGTTTTCTACCACAATATCTTTTTAAGCACAGTCGAAAGAAATTTTCGATTACAAGATCATTTCCTGAAACTCAAATAATATTGTTTTTTTTTTTTTTTTTTTTTTTTTTTTTTTTTTTGAACATTTTGAATATTTTTCTGAAATATTAGAAGCCACAGCTCTTAAATAAATATAAGAAATCTGTTTTACGTTAGAGGCCCACCAGCGGCCGAGCGGTAAAGTCGCTGAACACTGGTAGTTCGGTCCGAGGTTCGAATCCCGCGAACGGGCTGGCTGCATGGGCGTTTTCGTGGTTTTCCCCATGTGTAACGTGTATACGAGCCAGTTTCCCTTAGAAAGTCCTCCACGAAGGCATCCCTCCCCTTAGGCAGATAGCCCTCGAGGCTTTGCCATAATCACACACACACACTGTTTTACGTTAGATTTATAAATGTTATGTTTCACATTTTGAAATATGTCACAGTTTTATGCTTATTTTTTCTAACAATAATTAACTTTTACATACTTATAATGGCCAAAATGAAGTAAACGTCATTTTTGATTAAAAGCAGGAATAGAAACAAAAGTAGAATTCATTTGCTCGAACGACTTTATGAAAATAAACTTCAGAATTTATTTTTTGCGACAAAGGTATCTTCTTATATTTGAGACCAACGTTAATAACAATAGCTGTCTGCTGGAAAGAAATGAAACGTTCCTTTCGATTTAAATTAGGATTTGCTTTTACCTTTTCCGTGATTTATTTACTATATTTTACCGCAGGTTTCCAAAATGAAAGATTTATATTGCAATCTGCATTTCGAACAAATGCCCGAAGGAGAAAAAATATTGAAACTCAGTAGCTTCATTTACTCAATTGTAACCTAAAAAATAACTGGAAATTCAAAGATTTATTTCTCCAAATGTCGTTCTTTGGAAATCTTCCTTGATTAGTTTTGGAGTGAATATCTTTTGTTTTAATATTACCTTTGAAATGAATGTTTGAGTAAGTCTTTCATTACTTGAAATATTATTGCGAACCCTCACAGTTAGTCGTGCATAGGAGGAAAGCATGTAGCGTACACAGAATTATATCCCTTTTAATAAGAATTCATTTTACTAAAGATTTATACAATATCATGCTTCTCCTATTCTTATTACTTTATTTTGTGAATAAGTTTATCTTTTTTATGCGTGCAAGCTCGGATAAATATTATTGCATGAGGTAGCTCACGCATTTCATCACAGAATACAGGATTTATCTGTTTAAAATTAGGTATACTAAAATATTTATGCATTGTTCTTGCAGTAATGTATAGAATTTGAAGCAAATTTCTGTTTCTGTGATTATCGCTTGTTTATACAGTTTTTTAAATATGACAAATGACTGGGAATCTGAGTAATTATTTGAACAGTTTTATGAAGTCCAAAAAAAATATTTTCTCTTCTCTCAAATCTAAAAGATAATATTAAATTTTACTCAAAATCGTTTATTTTGTGTTTTCATCCTATTTAAAAATTTGTTTAAAAGGTTTAAATGTGCTTTATTATTGTCGTTGTTGCTATTGTGACTTATCTCACTTGCCTGACAGTAACATCAGCTCAACAACAACAACAAACTCACGAAATGCATCATGGCAAAGAGGGCAAGTTTGTGCCTGTCGTTGGCAAGACCCTTGAGCACGATACAGGTTGTCAGTACGACTTCGCTTAGTCGTACAATGCAGGCCATGACCCACTAGGGCTATTGCGCCACTGAGTTTAGTTTTATATAAATTACAGATATTAGATTTATTAAATTTGTTCTTGAATATATGAAAAGTTTTCTTAAATTTAAAATTTACAATAAATTAGTTCTGATTCCGTAATTCTCTTTCTTAATTCATTAGGACGTCACGACTAATTTAGTTCTGTAACGATTTCATTCTTAAAGCTATAATACTTCTGAATGCTACATTAATATATTATGTAAAGAAAGAAATACTTTACTTTTGCTATAGATTCATTGCCTAGCAATTTAAATTCCACTGAAATTTACAATTGCAATTATAAATTTATAACTATTTGACAATTAGAAATTTATTACCAGAATTCTAATCCTGGTTTCAGAATTTAACTCCTTGAGACGAATTTTCACATTGCAAGAATTTAAATATTACTTCGTCTATTCGATATCATTCTGCATGTTTTACACACCTTTAATGAAATTTCCATTCCGAATGGCACAAGTGTATGCCTATTTATTGCTAAGACAAATCTGGCCCTTCAGAAGCAATCAGTGAGAGATTCTTCTTGAATCTCCTCTCTTCATTATCTCGCCGTGCACTTCTAAGGCCGTTTCAGATTAGAAATACTTAGCTGATAATTGGTTAGAAAAGTCTGGGAGAATTATTGCCAAGCTTCATCATTCGTCCCAGTATTTAAATTAGTTGCCACTAACCATCAGCCTCCTATACAAGATTAATTGCTCATTGATATTCAATTCTATCTCCTGATTTCCGTAGCGGCATGATTTTGCAAAGTCTTCCTAAGTTTTAGACGTCAAATAGTGATTAGTTGGTTTCACTCTATTGAGAACGCATGTGATAGTATCTTAGCGATCAAAGGAATCTCTGGAGAAATCAAACCTTCGCATGAGTGTATGATCTTCTTGATCTGCTCTTTTGTTTACATAATAGATGATGTAATTTTTCCATGTGATGCTAAGTTTACATGAATATTTATAATGATAATACCAGGTTGCATTGTAAGATTCATTTACATCCAAATTTTCGCATACTTTATTTTTAATAAATGTACTATCTGCGCTGTACTATGTATTCGCAGCATTTGTTAATACATCATTTAGATATGCGTATAGATTTATTTCTCTTTCAAACTTTCAATAATTATTGGGAACGCGGTACTGATAATGTGATTTCAAGAAAACTGAAAATTAGAGATATTGATGGATGTCACTTTGAATTTGTACAATATTAGTGCAAATATCTATAAATAGTTATATATCGAGTAAAGCTAAATCATTTTGTAGCAAATGTCATTTACCTTTTTTAATAACTTCACGGCTAAAATTAACATTTTACAAAGCTGAAATTAACATTATAAAGCTAAAATTAACATTTTATTGATTATATATCGTTCTATCATTTAACTTCAGTTTAAATAAAATACGTCTAACGTCTGTATACGTACTATGGGAAATTAAAAACATAATACAGAGTGAAGACGGGAACATTTCATTAGAACTTCTTAAGCTTTGAAAATCTACTTTTATGTAACTCATAAGGTATTTTCTCCCTCCTTTCTGCATTCCTTCGTGGTGTAACGGTAGCACACTCGGCACGTATTCGAGAGGTTCGAGTAGTGTCCCGGCAAGGGCATTGCTCATTTTTCATGCAGTCTTGCTTCAGAAAGTTCCTAAGGACTCTACAGTGGCGCCTGAAGTAAAAGGTGGTGGATGATAATTCTTCACCCCACGACGATTTGACGACTGGGTCCCCTAATCCCCAGTAGCCCTTTGAGGGAAAGTATATAAGATATTTTCTCTTTTCTTTCTACATGCCTTCGTGGTGTAACGGTAGCACACTCCGCGCGTATTCGAGAGGGCTAAGTATAGTACAGGCGAGAGCATTACTCATTTTTCACGCACTTTTACTTCAAAATAACGTAATGTCTCTTCAGTTTGAATGTTATATAAAGTGTTCATTTAAAATACAATAGAATGTACGAATGATCTTGATTTTCTATTTCAGATAACGTGTGTATTTATTTCTGCTTTTATACATGATATACTGCTATATTTTGAAATGAATGATTTATAATTCTTTTAAATATCTACAGTATTTAATATATGTTTTTCCTCTATTTTTAGGTTTTCTCAGAGATGCGAAAAATGAAACTATAAGCAACCAAGGTAATGTTCTTAAATTTTACACTTAATTTATATTTAAGAAAATAAACAATTGTGTTTCCTTGCAGGAGAGAAATAGGTGCAATTTACAAAAGGGAAGTAAGCAGAGAGTTCATTCACCGAACGCAGATATTCTGTTTTAAAAATTAAGGAAATGTACGCATAAGTTTAGTAAAATCTATTTTTTCAAAGAAAGATATTTCAGTTAAAGATTGTCATTCATACTAAAGTTTAATTTTAAAATATTTTATTTCGCTAAGCACAATTTCGAATAAAAGAACCGAACACAGCAACTGTTATATTTCTTGGAGATTAAATTTTTTGTCATTAAGCAATTTTATTAATATAAAGAATTTTCACTAACTATTTAATGCATATTGACTTAGATGACATAAATGGTTGTTAATGTTAATTGCAGTTTAATGTATGTACTTTCAGAGGCAATACTTTGACTACATTGCTGAATAAAATACGAATGACACTTTTCGGTGTAGTATTACATACGTATGAAATTAAAAGTTCTTTGTGACGAAATAGAAAACTTTATTTTTTTCTGTTTTAATTTAGACGTTCCATTAAATTCCAGATTAAACGATTGAAAATAATTTAAAAGACAAGTTCTGTAAAGAAATTGCAGTCGCTTTCCAATCATATCGATTTCAATAAAATTCTTCAAGCGATATAACGTTTTATTTAAATTCTTCACAAACGTAGTATTTGAGATAGATAAAAAGACAACTCAAAATGCTTTCTAGTATTACATGCATTGGAGAAAAAATACGATAAAAATAAGCAATGTCTTGAGACGTATCATAAACGTAATTTGGCACGTTTCCTTCAGAATAACTTATTTCTTTCTTTGCTGAATTTTATTGATCGAGTATTCGGAATTCTCTCGAGTTACAAAATCAGAGTTATTTCACGCTTAAATACGCCATTAGGTTTCCTGAAAGAAAGCAAATTCATCATTCGGGTTAAGATGAAATACGAAACGCATTATCGCCTTTTTGTTGAATGAGAGAGTCAAAATGATTTATTTTCAACTATGTCGGAGTTGTTCCGGCAGAGGGCACTCTTGTACTACTGCTTAGTATGCCATTTAACCGAACTTTTCTTTTTTCCCATGAAAAAACGGGAAAATATGCCTATGTATATTGGTTTTTTTACGTGCGTACTACATCCAGTAGGCGATATTACGTTCCAAGTAGTAAAGAATGCAGCTAATTTACTTACGACATGTGTACCAGTGGCTGGCCAGGCAGGAGTGTTTTTAACTAAATTCCAGATATTTGTTCCCCCTCCCGTTTGACAGTTTGGTATTTTCCATGGAAAAAAAATTACATTAAAGTGTCACTTTTTATAAGTAATTTTTTCTGTTGAAAATTATTAGTCCAAAGGGGCTTCGGTTTCGTTGAATCACTATAAATGTCCGTTTCACTTTTCAGAGTGCTGCCACGAAATGTTAAGAGTCCTGCATTATATTTGAAGAAATTAAATAATGAAAAATCTGCATAAATATATGTCTACTTCTTGCATTGTGATAAACCAACGGTACATAGAGCCATCGAATTTTGAATGACGTAATCCTCCTTCGAATATGAGCATGTAGAAGACCAAATTTGAAATTTGAAATTTGTTTTATTATCGATTTGATATTTTGTAAAAATTTAAAGAATTTTTGATTAACAAATTCAAGGATTTCAAAGCGAGCAATGGCAAAACTCTACGGGAAGAAAAAACCCTTTTTTTTATCTCCAGTGCGCGGAGCTGTGTATCGGAAATTCTAAAGATGTGCTCATTTTAAAATTATTTTGCGACATTGCTTTTGAACTGAATTTTATGATTTAACTGCAAAGAACATAATATTTAATAAATAAAGTTAACACACAAAACGTTAAAAAAAAACTCCCCTTTGGACGTAATTTAAAATTTGAAACTTTTATGATTTTTTTTTAATAGTTGTTTGTTGTATTACCTTGATTCTTATGGTGGTTAGTGGTGCCAGCTGCTTTACAGTTAGGCACAGGTATGAAGGCATGGGTGTTTGCAAATGGGCGTTTTTCAACATGGGAGCACTTTCAGCTCAACTTTCCCGCACAAGGTTAGTGGTCAAGAAAGAAGAGCACGAGCTTCAAAGAACCGTACGCACCAAAGCTAGGATGGAGTTAGAAAAACATGTAATGTCACTTGTAAGGCGTCCAAGCTTTGGATGATATTCTCTATTCCTCTTCTCCATAACGAATTATTGGATCTCATCTGGATTACGTTTAGATTAGGAGGGCAACAACAAAATGCAAATTTATTGTTCTTCATGTTCCAAAGCATTTTTTCTTTGTGATAATAATGGTAGCAAAGTCAAAATTCGGAATCTCTGAAGAGTTAGTGCTAAAACTGCACTAACCTATGAAATATACGTTTAATATAGCAGACTTCAATTAATGTTAATGTGATCACGAATAATGTTAAGAATTGGATATGTTATCAACCTGCCGAAGTCTCACTGTTTTTAATACTTGGAACATGGAAAATACATCGCTTATTGAGATCAACATTTCGGTCAATATGTTCAAAATATTAAGGAATAAATTTTTTAAACTGAAATGAAGTCATCAAATAAAAGATAAACTCGTCAGATAAGCTCAAAATAAATTATAAAGTTACCGTATGACAGAAATATGTCGCCAACTAAAGAACTAAGTCGCCAAATAGCTTGGTTTTGATTTATTGGTCAACCATTTAAAATTAGTGGTGGTGGGGGGGATTTTGTTTGACATAGATTTTCAATAACGCTATCCATTTTGAGGGCATCAGATAGAGTTCCCTCTTTTTAAGAAGCAAAGATTTTCCATAGAAAAATTTCCCAGAAAACATCCGTGTCAAACTAAGGCTGTTATTCTGCCTAATTTAAAATCTTATAATGGCGCGTTTTTTTCCAGTGAGGGCTGCCTTCCGTGTATTAAGATTAGAGCTGCAGAATCGGTCAAATAATTTCCAAAAATATTGTGAACAGTTCATGAATAAACTTTTACAATAGACATATCATGAATAGTTCATAAAAAAACTTTCGCATTTACCTAATTGAAATGCTGTGAAATATCTACCTATATGTTTGTTCTTATATTTACATAGTTAAATTTCATAGCCTATTTAAAGGATATTTTTTCTCATTGTTTAATGCTGTCATTCTGTTAATATTATCTATTTTGATAAAATGGACAAAATGTGATCGTCTTAACCGGAATCTACTGTAATCCCCATTTATTAAAGCCGTTTTTGAGATAATATTCTGCCTTGCATTTTCAGCTAAAACATAAACAAACTACATTTGGACATCTCTTTCGCTGAAATAGAAATTTCAGGAAATTTTTCTGAATTAAAATAATTGAAATCTTAAACACTATTTGTTTGATATTACTGCTTAATATCAAATGCTGTTAAAGAGTCAATTTTTCTTCACAAATGATAAAAGCACAGATTCGTATAATTTAAATATTTCAATTTAGTTAAACCACCCAGAAGCTGTTATTTACTTAAAGCTTGTTGCTGTTCCATGTGAAACCATGGAATTTGTGTGAGGCCACCAGAAACTTTTCGTTTTCTGTGAAGGCATACCTTTCTTCATGGAATTTCGTAATTTAACTAAGCAACCAACGACGATAGAACATAAGATTTTCGCTCCAACATTATAAATAATAACTTCTATAATATGGCCATGCATCAATTATGAAGATATCATTAATTTTTCCTCAAGAAAAAATGCATAATGTTAATGAACCGAAAGATAAGAAAATTTTGATGTCATTGTAAATATTAAACTCACGTGAAATTGTTTAAATAAGGAATTTCAATTTTTAACATAGTCCTAATCTTCACATTATTTCTGTTCTCGCATATATTCTATATTTAATCTAGCTTCTTATTTATTGATCATGAATGCCTGCGTAAGGTTTGAAGTTATAGCTATTTTATTTACAATTCATCGAAACCTCGCCCATGCTCAGTTCAACTGACACGTCAATTTTAATATTACTAGAGTAAAATTAACAAACATTTAAGCAAATGTCAGAACATTTAAAGCTTATTACCATTTAGATATGAAGTCTTTGTTAATTTCGCATTATTTTACCTTTCAAATAATTTTATGAAATATGATATTTTATTTTTTTATACTCTTTTTAAATCATGCGTACATGTAGTTGCTTTTTTTTCATATTCTCTGAAACGTTTCCTCCATATCAATTTATTCATTCTCGCTGAAACTAAAAGAGTTCCCTTTCAAGGTTTAAATAATTTATTATTATGTCCGGTTATAAGGTATTTCTCCCACTTCCCTAGCGTGCCTTCGTGGTGTAACGGTAGCATGCTGAGCCGGTATTCCAGAGGTCCGTGGTTCGATTCTTGGCGAAGGCGGTTGCATATTTTTCATATTTCCCGCTTCCGAATAAATCCTAATGTCCCTACAGTGGCGCCCGAATTAAAAGGGTTGTGGATGATGATTCTCCACACCCAGGATTTGGCGACTAGTTCCCTAAAACCCTAGTCGCCCTTTAAAAAGGGGAGTATATAAGGTATTTCTCCCACTTCCCTAGCGTGCCTTCGCGGTGTAATGGTATCACGCTGGACCGGTATTCCAGAGGTCCGTGGTTCGATTCTCGGCGAAGGCGGTTGCATATTTTTCCACCTTTTCTGCTTCCAATTAACCTAATGACTCTACACGGTTTGAAATTTGGTTTTGGTTGTATACCTTTGTGAAAGTCAGTACACTGAATTCGGAATAAAATACATTGGTTTAAGTTATTAGGGAATATTCCAATTTCTATCCTGATAATTAACTTAGCTCGAGGAGGAAATAGTATGAGCTTCAAGAAATTTTATCAAGGAGCCGATAAAGGAATAGTGCATTAAAATAACATATGAAACCTGTTCTAGGTTGAATCCAATTTACATTATTGCTGCAACATAGTGGACCGTATTTGGAACATTATATATTTATATTGATATTTCTTTTACCAAATGCTGTACCATCGGCCAGCTCGAATATCATCAAAGAAAATCAGCACGATCGCGATATCTAATTGCAGACATTTACCTTATTTGTAAATTATGGACTCGGTTTCCGAGAGACCTTTTCCTGAAAGGATCGGATAAGGAAAGTCTAGGGTTACTATCTCTAACGCTAATAGGAGACAGATATGTGCAATTACCTTCAAGAGGGAGCTGAACTTCAAGATGAATCGACTACGAATGTAGCTTAACAGCTACTGCGGGAGAGCGGTTGAATTGCACATGCATGTTTGTAAATTGTATTAAGAACAATAGCGATATCATATGAGTACAGGCAATGAGCTGCAAAACATTTCCGTGTATTATTCGGTAATTAAGTAATGAAGTACATATTATTATTCTGCAGTACAGCTGAATGAAACCGCTAAGCGGATGGTTACATGTGTCCTCGGTGTAACATTCCTTTAGCTATTCGAAAATGCAAACTTGCTTGAAACTGCGCAGTTGATAACATGGACTTTTATGAATGTTGTCACAGAGTTTCAGTAACTGATATATATATATATATATATATTATAGTTTGATACCTATTGCTTAAGCCTAAATTGGCTGACGAAATGAGAGTATTATGCGCATTTATTGGTCAGTGGATTTTAAAATTTATATTAGAACGAGCAGGTCTAATATAAATTTTAGGGTCGATGTTATAGGAAGACTCGATAATATTCTCAAACTATCCATCTCTCAACACATTATACTAATTTTAAAGGAATATGGTGTTTATACCCTAATGAAAGGATTTTCTTCACCATAATCAAGGTAAAACATTGCTTTTTACCCTGCATCGCCGTATAAGATAATTGCATTTTCTGTTGAAGACCTAATCTATTCTTATACCTGATTTCTGGACTAGTGTCTGTATTTAGTGTTTTATAGAAAACAATTCTCGTGTAAAATGGTACTCTCTTAGTCTAATCCTAAAAATATAATTAATATTTTCTCACTTTAAAGAAAACCTGTAACACAGTTCTTAGACTATTTATTAAAACTTTATAGTGTATACAGCATCTGAAATTAATATATTAATGTTGGATGTGCATTACTGATTATTTAGTGAGTCTGTAATATAAAATTTCAAAATATATAAATGAAGAAATGGCATTCATTTTATATTTTTAAACTTTCATGTACTAAATTGTCTAGAATTATCTTTGAATAATTAATATTTTTCAGTTTTAAGAATTAAATTGAGTGCGTTTCATACTCAGTATACTATTTCTGTGCTAATTTGAGTATTTCATTATTTTTCCTCCTTTCCTACCCTTCCTTTACCTTCCCCCCATTTTTTTAATGTTCAACATCTCCCTATGAACCCGTTAAACATCTGTTATGCTTCCGCTGTAATTATGCATGAAATATCTGCATAAATCCGTTTATATCACATTAAACTGATATTTCACACACAATTTCTTAAATATTAATTTTAATTTTTTGGAATAATGTTTAATGTACTTAAATATTACCTCATACTGTGATATTAAAATGACAACACATCTCGAATTCTAATACACATCTTAAAATTTCACACACCCCCCCAAAAATGCGTAAATATACATTATCTACCTGATATGCAAATGAATCTATATTTGATCAAACTGTCATTAAAATTGATACCTGCGATAAAACTGCATTATTTTATCATAATTTAATGTATTTGAAAATTAATTCAAACAACTATATGGGCTCTGTTTCCCGAGAGTATTATATTTTTTGATGCGCATGTTATGTGGAATTTTTACTTTTTACCGTTATTATTGCAAAATTTTCAATAAATGTTTGATTAATTTTTTAAATTACATATTACACGTTGCAAATTATAAACTTAATAATAAAATTCTGCAAACTGTTATGAAATAAATTTCAAATAATAACTTACTGAGGCCTGATTTTTCATTACGGTGATAAATACAAATAAAAATAAATAATACACTCATGACAACAATAATTTATGCTATGATTTACTATATTGTGGACAATAATTAACATTTCTATAATAATTCATTATGAAATTTGCCATTATATTTTGAACACGGCTCTCAACAATGTTTTTCTTCTTACAAATTATGTATATAATACACCATAATTAAATTCTTTTACTATACTTGCTTTTTCCTAAACAATATAATATTAATATAAAATGCTGCCTGTTTTCATAACAATCAACAAAACACATATGCTTTAATGCGATTCTATATTATTGTACTGCATTATTGTATGCTACAACAATGTGTTATTATCTTAATATACGTAATAATTAAAATATTAAACTCTAATATAAAACTACAAACATATATATATGTTAAATATAATATGCAATACATTTTGTTATTCTTAAAAATACAATGTTTACGAATATACTAACTATTTTACTAAACTATGTATATTACAATGCAAAAATACTTTACTATGATATATAATGTCTCCCTATATTGATCGACTGTTGCATTTAACTCGTTTCTAAATTCACCTAAACGAAACACTTTCTTAAAATTTTCTTGCGGAAACTTTCAATTTGACGACCACGCTTCACTCCTGCTTTCAATCTTCTTGTCTATCGAACACGCACCTAATCAAATGCCCTATCCGAAAACTTTTTCTATTTCTCTCCACAAACTGAATTTTCTCTGTTCCATTTCCCTCTACCCCACCCGTTCCTGAATCCGAATTACTTCCCGTTTCCTCTTTTTCGACGCGACATTCCTTGCTAACGTTTCTGTTGCTCTTTCCTTCCCCCTCCCGATTACAGGCACCTGCTACTACAACGGCACCTGGTTTATGGAGAAGGAGGAGTTGCCGACTAGGGGCTTGTGTCTGATCTGTCATTGTTTTCCTGGATTCACAGAGCCCAATGCCTTCACATGTTCCGTGATCGATTGTCCGTGGGAAGATTACCACAGGAGGTTTCCAGGATGTACACCGATCTACGCAGACAGAGACTGTTGTCCCATAGGATGGGAATGCGGTATAATCATCAATCTGTAGGCATGCAACCACGCCTTTTATTATGTACCCCTTTCGCAAATATGTCTCTTTGCAACTTCATTTCCCAGTGTGCGTGGTTATCTGAATTTTGCTTCATGAATTCGCCTTAGTTTAAGAGGTTGTCTGTCTTTGTCGCATCAGTGCAATACGTGTGCTTTATTTACTTGTTTCTGCATGCTGTGCATGTAACTAAGTCTTTCTATTGCATCATATTATCAAATACATAAATTTCTTTCAATCATAATTAAAAAGGGGGAGGTTTTTTTTTTTTTTTTTTTTTTTTTAGATAAATTTATTGTTGCACCACATATGCAAGAAGAAAAAGGCTTTCTGTTAATTAATAATTTGTCTAAACTTGAACGAATTAATTTTAAGTGTACAATTTATTTTTACTGCGTATTATGTTTAATTTCGACAAATTTCTTCTAGCTTTTATCTTGAAATTTACAAATGTAAAATGATTTTTTATACATGATTATGAAAGAGAAATTGTCTCCTTTTTACTATGTGACTTTCTTTGTTCAAACAAAAAATGTCTAAATCAATTCAAACATTTGCCACATCTATTTATTTCAGTATAATCTTAATTTTTCAATGTAATTTTAATAATAATACTTTTTCATTATAATTTTCAATATAATCTTAACAAAAGAAGTGGCATAATCTCAACAAAACAACAATGGCGTGAACAAAGATGGCAAGAATTCTACATGTTTATCGTTTACACCATAAAGGCGAAAATTCCCTTTTCTTAAGTTCGATGATTTAATAAGACTAGCTGAAGAAAAAAAGCCTATTGGGTCCACTGCGACTGTACGAAACAAAACGCATATATTAATAAATAAAATAATATTCTACATCAATTTTGATAACATTCTAAGATAAGCAATTTCGTTTTTAATTTGGAATATATCAAGTTCACTTACGTTAAACGCGTACCGAATTATGCTGATTTGAAAAGTCAACCGTCCTGAGTAATCGTGTAGTTTCAGTGGGTAATTAAGATTTTATCAAAATGTAAAATTATTCCTACAGAAATGTGTTGCTAAAAATGTACAGAATAAGGTCATGTTTCTTTATTGTTTGTGAAACCTTAGAATAAAATTCGGCATCATAGAAAACAGAAATTCATCCTAAGAACATTACGACAAATCTGGCATCAAACATTCCAATTAATGAAAATGGAATGCGAGGAACTAGAAGAAAATTCTAATGATGAACTAACACGGAATGAATGCGACCAAAACTCTTAACAACGCTTTATTTGACGTGAATGTTTATTTTAATACTCGAAATCACGTAAGTTCCACATTTTTTGGCGAAGCAAATTTGCGTCCAAATAACCTTGTCATTTCCTGTATTCATTTTCTCAGAAAAATACAGAAAATGTTTGTATTACTGCATTTGAATGATCCCGTGTATTTCAATGACAATGAAACAAAAGGATTTTATTTGACTTTGATATTTCGCCGTTTTTAAGAATCTTTACAAATGTAACTACTGCAGTTTGCAAAAATATTTTCTGAAGAAAATATTTTTATTTATCGCAATTAAGTGAATAGGAATAAATAAGCCAGTGCTTATTTACTTAACTGTAATCAATTCTACAATCTATGTATAATATCTGTCAGTTATAATCATCAGCAAAGTTGAAAAAATTGTGTAAACTATGTCATTCAAAACGTACATATATGTATGTAAATATTTTTTTAAGTTTCCGTTAATTATAAATATGCTAACGATACTCTAAAACGCTCTTTCAGTTATTATAGATTGTAGCATAGATATCACATATAGTAGTGATTGTTCTAAGATGATAAAGATGCCGTACAGATGATAAAGATGATTTTGGCTTGAATTTATTTGTGAAATTGCAAATGATTTCGAAATATGAATTCTTCGAATACTGTCTTGTACACTAGTAGTGAAACCTGCAGTTTTTTATTATAGTCTTGTGACTCTGACATATATGTAAACAAAGCAATTTGGCATCAGATAGCCCATTTAAATCTTTCCACCTTGCACTGAACTCTGCTTGAGAAGGAGTTCGGTATGAACATAATATTCTGACCGAAATGGATGAAAAGATCTCTTGTCAGCAGAAATTTGAAACCTATATTCATTTTTTTCTTTATGTCTGTTGATTTAGATATTTGATTATCTTTGACAAAACTTAAGTTTTTTAGTTCAATAGTTAGAAATCTTCTTTATTGATCAGCATCTTAAAAAATATTATAGCCGCGAATTACATGGTACTGCATGTGCCTTTTTTTACACTATTTTCATTTGTTTATTTTGCATTGAAAGAAATCAAAAACTTAAGTAATTAGTTATCTAATTCATAACCTGAAATTATGAAATCAATTTAGAGTTATTAAGCGCACGTATGGTGTATATATTTTAAATGTATATTTCCAAAATCTTTAAATCTAATAATCTTCTTGACTTCTGACACATTAGTGTGTAAAACGATGCGTGCAATGTTATTGAACGGTATGCAGAATACAAATTCTCGATTATACTGCTTACTGTTTTTCTCTTTTCGTAACTACAGGCATATAATGTCTGTAGACAGGCTGTTTATTTTGTTAAAACGTAGATTTTGAATATTAAAAAAATGTCATGGAACACCTTTTAAAGCACTAGAAGAGAATTAAAATTTATGAGTATTCCTGAAAACGTTTCCCAAGCAAATACAGAGGCAATCTCATCTTAGCTGAATCAGAACATGCTAAACTCGTCTTTATGTGGATGAATACGTCTCGGTAGTTCATAATCATTTTTTTTTTTTTTTTTTTTTTTTTTTTTCAGATTACGGAACACAAAATCCGGTGCAACAATTGTCTAAAGATCCCCAGTGCGACTGCGAATGGCGGTATTTGAAGCATTATGAAGCTAAGGGTTGTCGGCCTGTTTACGAAGAGAAACCATTAAGCGGAAAACCATCCTGCACATGTCCCTGGAGGTTTGACTGCTCACAGGCCGACGAAATACATGCCGACGATAGAGGTATACCTAAACAAAATTATATTATAATTTATTCCCCTAAATGAAAATACCTATGTTTAAGATATAAGCCATTTGCAGTAATTGTATTGATCAGGGTTAACATTTAAGAGCCCAGAGACTAAGATATGCGCGTTTTAATGGTGAAATATAAGCTTAATAAATACTCTTGCATTTATGTATGTTCTCTTTGCTTATGAAAAATAAAACTTGCTACTGATCAATTTATTAAATAAGACTTTTTTTTATATTATACTTGTATATACATTTTTTAGTTTTACTGAAAGAAATAACCCAAGAAATATATCTTTAAATTTATTCATTAGAAATTCTTAATGTAGTAATAACTGGTAATGAAATACTCTCACAGCAAGATTTCTTAACTGTCATTTGTAGTATTGTTTTTTACAGCTCGTTTAAAAGTGTGGATTTGTGGAAGATTCGTTCTTAAAATAGTAGATTAGCCGCGTGACTGCTTGCTTGAAAACTGTTTAGGCCGTTAAACTGCAATCAGCATATTAAGATCGGATTACAATTTTTCTGAAATTATTTGAATTTCAAGAAAATATAAAAATCAAAACTATTCAAAATTTATACTTTTTTTGAGTTTGAAATAATATTTTGAGTTTTGAATATTTAATGGTAAACTCATCGTGGTTTTGTTGTATTTCGAAAATTTTCAGAATTCAGTTTATTGATTTTATTTCCTTCTGCGAAGTAAAGAAAGTATCGTAAGAGTGAAAAATTTCGGGCATAATATTTCAACAAAAATATCCATTGTGACCACTCTCGAATCGATTTGAACGATGTCTGATATCTGTACTTACGTACAGAATAAAGAGTTCTTCTTTCTAAAACGGATTGTAAAATAGATTCGGAAGAGAATTTTTTGGTGACGTTTGTACATCACGCATACATGTATCTTGCATAACTCAAAACCGAGTAGTCATAGAATGTTAAAATTTTGTATATGGGGCTGCTTGTTTGTACACCTGCATTTTTCATTGCAATCGACTGCACCAAACATGTATAAACTTGCCACTCTGTTGCCTGGCTCGGTGAGCTCAGTATTTTTATTTTTTTATGTTGATATATTGTGTATTTTCTGATTTAAAAGTGGTTGAATTATGTTGTTTTTATGTTCCGTTTAAGATTTTTATGCCTTTGGTTAATCTGCATGCAATATTTGTAAAGTTATAAACAATATAAATGTTTAAGTGGCGCTAAGCCTAACGAAGCCGCCATTTGTTTAAATTTAAAACTCTTAGTAGAATAGTCAATTAAGTCAGCTGGTGCACCAACTTCAGTGTCTTTTTTCCCAGTAGGACCAAAAGTTGCCTTTCAGTTTTGTGTACCTCTGCTCGCTGGCTTTCGCATAGAATTTAATTCATTTGTAAAAATATAGTTTTTAATTGTTTTGTTCTCTATTTTTTTTTTTTTTTTTTTTTTTTTTTTTTTTTTTTTTTTAAGGTTTTTCTGTGTTTTACAGTTTGTAATGAGGATTGAGTTTTTATGTATTTTTGCCTTGTCGCGAAGTGAGAACTGAATTAATCGAATGAGAAATATATCTCTAATGAAATTCGAGGAAATAAGTGTAAATGAAATGCAGAGAAAAATGTGCGTAGGCAATTGAAGGAAATCCTGTGGTTTCCACATCAAATATTTTAATTTAAAGAATTAAAGCATACAAGTTTGTCACTTGTACTTTCAGCAATAATTCACAATTGTTTAAGAATTCGTGTATTTAGAAAAATTTCGGCTTTATCTCGCCTAACACGTTTACTCATGCAGAATAATCGAAATACGCTCGAAATCAAGAGAATTTTATCAAAAACTAAGGCAACCGATTTTCTCTAATTTTAAGTTGTTTTGCCTATTTTTATATTAATTTAAATACTTTGCCTATTTTTTACCTATTTTTAAACGGATGTTATCCTTTTAAAAATTTCGATATGTAGAGTTTAATCGTCTTATTTCTACAGTTGTAGACCTCATTTGTAAACTTGTGCAAATTTAATAGTGATTTTATGAGGTGTATATTTTTTTAAATTTATTTTTAAGGAATTTGATCAATATCTGTTTTTATATTTATTTTCAGTCTGTGTGTACAAAAAACATGTCTATCCTGTGGGAAAGAAAATAGAAACAAGTAATCCATGCGAATCATGTTCTTGCGTCACAGATTACTTCACGCAGGCTGCTACCATATCTTGTACAACTACAGAGTGTCCTTCTGTTTATTCACAGACGCCTTTACCAGAAGGCTGTCATTATGTCTACAAAGAAAACGAATGCTGTCCTACTAGAGTAGAATGTCGTAAGTTTTAAGAGTACTTTATTTAATTCCTTATCCAATTAAAAATTTTATTTTTATACGCATATCAGGGTGTAATTTCCCTGTGTATAAAAATCATAAACAAATAATCTCCATGCTTATGTACATTACTTTTAACACTAGAAGTTTCATAAAAAGTAATCATACATGTTTGTTATGAAATAAATATTAACTCTCAAATTCAGCTTCATAATCTTCAAAAATAAATGCAAGATATGCTTCTATGATTTAGAAAAGTAAGTAACTAATTTATACTTAACTAACTGCAATCAAACTTAAATTGCAGCGCGTAAACTTCTGAGAAAATGATAGAGTAACATTTAGTTATTCTTTTTCCTGAAAGATGGCAGCACTGAAATATTTCATACTACTTCAAGAAGGATTTCAGAATTTTGAATTCTTTGCTTTTGAATTTTTTGCTTTATTTTGCTTCAAGAAGGATTTTCCATAAAAAATATTTTAATAATTAAAATATTTATAATTAATTAATTTATTTATATAATGTTTTCATTTTACAGCTGCGGCTCAGAAGGATAATGAATACAAAAGTAAGTAATGATTAGAATGTTTATGTAATTTATTATAACATTCATTGTAATAATTCTTTGCATGCTTCTTAGGCTTGGTGTTTAAAATTTGGGTGCGCTTTAAAATTTTATTAACTCCGCTTGCCTGTGAGGTTGCAATGGAACATTTCGTTAACCTCAATAATTATTTTACATGTGTGCTAATCGAAACATTTCCGTTTGAGAGCTTACAATTTGACAAGTTCATCTCATTTTGGAAGACATTGGCATCAATTTTAAGACAGTTTTCCCACTGATAAATCTGTTTAAAACTGCTTTGCTGATCGTAGGCCATCATCTGCAAAATGAAAGGGTTTGAAAGAGCCCTCTTTAAAGCAACATTCAATCGGAATCGTCTTTCTTTAAAAGATTCTTTTGGGTTGAATTCTTCCCTCCAGAGATCTCAGTTGCGTACAAGATATCTTTGACTTTTGACAGCATTCTGTTTCTGCTTCAGGCCCTGTTCGTATCACGAAGAAATGAATTCTTGCTCGCTAGAGTGAGAACTTTAAGTTAAGAAGTTTCGTTGCATTTTAAAATCGCTCAATTTCATACGACGAGATATCTGAAGTATTCACTGGGATGCAGCGTAATACCTGTTACATTCTTTTAAATCTTTAATAAAGGGTAGCCCAAGGTCAACTTGATTTGGAAGTGTATGGTAACCAAAACGTCATCATGCGAATACCACATATGTTTCTCAAAATCCTGATAGTAGAATGTTTTATTAAAGCCTTGGCTCATTCGCAGCCCTTACACTGGGAAACAGTATATGCCGCCAGTGCCATTTTCCGTTATCCAACGGAATTTTCTTTATCACCGCATGTAACATTTTTGTTACTGTATAAACAGTTTCGGTCTTAGGTACTAGGGGGACTTCAGTTCGAATTTGTTTAGTAAGCCTGAGCTGAAGTTTTTTTTTTTTTTTTTTTTTTTGTCTAAAACATAGTAGAATAAAAGTCTTGAGCTTCCAAAGAGTAATTCTTTTGAATGGCTCCCGGCAGAATTCATTAACCTAGTCATAAAGCCAGTCCTTTTATTAAATATCGTTTCATCTGCTTGTTAAATAGCAGCTACATTAGTACATATAGCTAGTTAGTTATAAAAACAAAATTTGCATTTCATGATATTTAAAATTTGAAGCCATGTTTAGAACTGTATTGCTTCAGTACACGTAACGTTAGCATAACTAATTTACAATTATGTGTATATCAGATTTTAATACAAACATTCATATGCGTGTAAACTACTTAATCATCGATGTCACCTTTCACTATTTTACAGTTCCTACCTGCGAGTACAAGAGTAAAATGTATTATGAAGGTGAACAGATTTACCCCGACGAAGATCCGTGCTTAATATGTTTATGCAACCAAAACTGGACGGGGATCAATAGCACAAGTTGCAGGCAACACGATTGCATGCTGGAGAGAGATTCGAGGAAGTTGAAGCAAGGATGCATTCCCATATATCACGAGAAGACATGCTGCCCCATCGATTATCATTGCGGTGAGCGTGCGTGTCATTGATTACAAAATTGCTCTCAGCTTATTATTTTATGAAAAGGCAAATAATGAGAGAAAGATTGTCTATTTCCAATTCGGGGTTTACTTTACCCATCTAGCAAGAAGAGTTATTCTTTAACAAAACATTTTTCATTTCCCAATTTATAAGATTCGATATTAAATATTAAATAAATCTAAATGTATCATATTTTAAATTACGTCCAAACAGGCGTTTTTCTAACGTTTTGTGTGTTACTCTTATTTATTAAATATCATATTTTACGTACTCAAGCAATAAAATTCAGTTCAAGAATAATATCGAAAATTAATTTTAAAATGAGCATATCTTTAGAATTTCCGAAACAGAGTCTCGCGCGCAGGAGATAAAAATGTTTTTTTTTTTTTTTTTTTTTTCTTTTCTTTTTCGTACAGGGTTGCCATTACCCGCTTTGAAATCGTTTAGTTTTTTAATGAAAAATTCACTGAAGTGTTTGAAAATCTTAAATCGATAGTAAAACAAATTTCAAATTCAAGTTAGGGCTTCCACATTCTCATATTCTTAAGAAGATTACGTTATTCAAATTTTGATGGCTCTAGGTACCGTTGTTTTATCAGAATGCGAGAAACATACATACATTTATGCAGATTTTTCATTATTTAGTTTCTTTAAATATAAGACAGGGCGATAATATATGGTGGTAACTATTTGAAAAGTGATACAACCTTTTAAAGTTTTCAACGCAAAATGCCGAAACGAAATTAATATTCCTTCAGGGCAAATTGCCCCTTCTGACTACTGCTAATAATAATAATAACAATAATAACAATAATAACAACAGTAATAATAATAATAATTAAAATGCTTTAACCATGCTTCAGGACTTCTTGTTACTAACTGAACTTACTTCGTTTTAGTGTTTCAATTAAACTTGTTTTATTATTAGTAGAGAAATTTGTTTTAAATATTGTGTAATTATTCTTCCTTTGTTCCATTTATTTTATCACTTACTGATTTCCTTTATAATTTTCAGCCGATGATGATTTTGACTTCAAAGGAAATCGCGGGCCAAGTTTTAAATCGGATGACGATGAAGGTAGGTAAAAAAGACGTCGTTTTGGTCGATTTTTTTACTTTCTATTGTTGAATGATAATTATTGTTTCCCATGGCTTGCTTTCAATAAATAAACAAATATACAGCTTCATATCTAACTCTCTGTCCATTGTAAGTTTTATCTAACCTCTTCGAGCATTCAATTGTAGCCTGTATATTTTTTAAATAGTAATTTAATTTAATAGTTGTAACAATGTGCTTAAAAAAAAAGATTTATATGTTAAAGATGTTACTTAACAATATGGTCGGAGTTTGGGGAATTATCAAATAACATCGGAGTCATATAGTTTTATCCTCTCAAGTATAAACAGCAGAGACAATAGGGTATTACCCACTCAATTTATTTTAATTTATACCTTAAAAATGCTCTAAAGATATAAATGTATACGTATTGCAATGCGAAGATTTTATTCTGATTTCTTAATTGCAGTACCATCTCCATTTTCTACAAACATTACTTAAACAAAAGACTTTATATAAAGTAACAAATGCAAAGGAAAAACGGTTTTTTAAATATCCTAATTTTAACAACATAAGAGATTAACGATTAGAAAAAATTTAGTTCATTGTAATGAAATAAATATTTGATACATAAGAGTTGGACTATGTGTGGTAGTATCAGTATGGAGAAATAGCATTTGCAGAACATTAAAATTACATTTGGCGACAGACTCTTTTTGCTAAACGGGGCCCACCAGCGGCCGAGTGGTAAAGTTGCTGAACACTGGTAGTTCGGTCCGAGGTTCGAATCCCGCAAACGGGCTGGCTGCATGGGCGTTTTCGTGGTTTTTCCCATGTGTAACGTGTATACGAGCCAGTTTCCCTTAGAAAGTCCTCCACGAAAGGCATCCCTCCCTTTAGGCAGATAGCCCTCGAGGCTTTGCCATAATCACACACACACTTTTTGCCAAACGTACAGAGTTCATAAATGTAGGTATATTTTACCATCTTATAATGCAGAAAACAAGGTAATGTCTTATAACGTAGAAAATATTATAAGTATACTTTACCATCTTACAAACTAGAATGTAAAGATCTTAATAAACAATTACATTGTTTGTCAGTCAGCTATTCCCATTATTTTCCTATTAATTATATGCTTTATTTATCATCTTCCAACTGATCGCGAATAGGTTTTGAAATCATTATTAACTTTAATTTGATAGTAAAGGGTGCAGGTTATTGAAACTATTGCAGTTGCAAATATTAGAAACCTAATATTATAAATTTAGATTTGAATGTGTATTTTGAAATTGTTATTATTTAAGGATCATATTAGCCAGTTTAATTAAAATGTTTTCTGTAATTCATACCTTAAAGAATTTAATTAGGCAAATGAACATATGCTAAAATTGAGTTTATGTGATACATAGTTTCGAAATAATCTCAAGTGCCAACTTTTTAAATATGCCAACTATATGCAATGCATATTTTTAGACAAAATTTGTATGAGCAGCACAAAATTACACAGCTTGGTCTTCGATAAATATTTGTCAATATAAACACTGTAGGGAAAAATTATTGATATAACTCCTTTTGGAATTAATGCGTTTTTAAAAAGTCAGCTGAAAAATAGATAAGAAATAATTTAATTTTAAATTTTTACTTTATTAGATGTAACAAAAAATACGCATCAGAACTAAGTGTTAAAGATTTAGCTTAGTTTATTTATGGCATTATTTAATTATGGTAAAGCACTCGAGGACTATTTTCTAAGGGAAGATATGCCTTCGAGGAGGACTTTCTAAGGGAAACTGACTCTTATACATGTTACACATGGAGAAAACCATGAAAATGATCATTCAGCTAGCCTGTTCGCCGGGATTTGAGCCCCGGGCCGAACTACCTGGGTTTAGCGAGTTTACCGCTTGGCTGCTGGTGGGCTCTTAAATGTTAAAGAAACTTCTAATAAGAAGAGGTTAAGTTAGGTTAGTTAACAATCCTAGGGCTATCTGTCAATGGCAAGAAATGCATCCGCAAAGGACGTTTGAAGGTTAAGTGGCTAGTATTCGCATTACGCATGGGAAAACTGAAACATTTAGCAGTCAGCCCATTCGTCAAGATTTGAACCTGGATCGAACTAAAAGTGTTCAGTGATCTTTACGTTCTGCCTTTAATACGTGATAAGCAAAAGGAATCGATGTAACATAATGCCGATTCCTGTTGTTAATTATTTATTCTCTTGAACAGAATAATTATGATAAACTTGAGCAGAATTAATTTACACAATATGAGATTTCTTTATCTGCTTGTAATTAATGCTTTGGAAAATAACATTGGAAATGCATAACCTGAAACCTATTTACCTCAGGAAAAAGTGTCATCCGTTAAGAATTTTCTAAAAAGGTCGAAATTGTGAGAGACATTAGCATCTACAAGTGCAATAATATAACATCGAATATGCTGTTACTATTTTTTAAAAATGAATATAAATTTAAACTTCAGAGCGTAATATATAGAAGGGAATTATTTCGAATTTCAGCCATCAATTTTACATTTCTTTTCCGAACGATTAGACGTGTTATTAAGAATGTTAATTAAAGAAACTTTGAACGTAATATCTAAGTAATTCTTCGCTATACTACATTGAGTGTCCTAATTGTAACCGCTAAATTTTGTTCATAATCTAGGTTGTAGAAAATTCATTAAAATGAATGACGTAGATTTAACTAATATGAAAATTTAGCCGAAAAGAAAGAAAATATAACTCCATTTTAAATTTTAGCCCGTGTTTCTGCTGCATTTACCTCCTTGTTTCCTTTGCTTCCAACAAAAATATAGATAAGTCACTTATACTTTGGAATTTACATAATAATTATTTATCATTCTTGAATATCTTAAAATTTCATTAATGATGATGTCTTTATAAATTATTATATGACTACAAGAGTTATCAGATTTGCATACTATTATTCATAGTTGCTGATTTTAGCTTCTTTGAAAGCTGAAGCAAGTTTGTATAAGTAAAAAGCATGTACTTCTATGTTACTTCATATCACAATTTTAGAATATTTCTCAAATTATAAATATGTTATATTATCTGTGTGTTTGTGTATGGATGGGAAGCAATTTAAACAGTATAAAAAATCCAGAAACACATATAAGCATTACTTCCTTACTCATATATGTTTGTGATTTTGGAAGATAATTGAACCTGATTACTGTAACTTATTTATAAAGAAGAAAATGTTTGAGAAAATGTATAAAATTTACTGGTGTGATACATTTCTTAACGTTCTATGTACACAAAATAAACTTAAAATGTTTCGGGTTTTAACTCGAATAGGAATCAGTTTCCATAAAAAAGTGCCTCCAACAAGTAGTTGATGACAGTTGTAATATTTGACGGCTATGCTGTTATCAGTAACATGTAACTTGTGATCTATGGTAATTGACATATAATATATGTACATCTTAAAGTTAATATAAAAATAAACTGAAACGAGCTTAAATGAAACGTATGCTATTATGCTTCGTATGCAGTAAAACTAACTAATTAATATGAAACAAGCCGTATCAAATTAAAAACAAAATCTGAATAAAGAAAAGCATGCAAAATATTACTTACATAAAATAACATTAAAGAGCAAATAGTTGCTTCTTTAAAACAATCACATAATCACATATTTTTTATATAAATATATAAATAATTTTATAAAATAATGGAAATATTCAATATGAAGAATTTGCATTATTACTCATTTTCTACTTTTGATTAATATTCATATTTATAGTGTGATGTATGACAGTTTTCAACAATTGGTAAATCAAAACGTTTAGCAGTTCTGAAACTGCAAAAGAATTACAACATAATGTTGAGCTTTCCAATGTAAATTAAGTTCTCCATAATTAATTTTTTTTAATATTTCCAAAATATTTTAAAACTATTCATGCTTAGAAATTTTCTAGATGTATTATCGATTATATGAATGCTCTTAAACGTGTATATTTAAAATGTGTATTTACTATTTTATTTATAAATTTAGCTGCATTCTTTCACAAAGGCTAAAACTTCTACTGATATTTAAAATTGATTATTAATTAAATAAATAATTAGAAAGTTCGATAAATCCATTTTAATCACTCTTGTTGTTGATAATTAGTGCAAGTGAGTTTTCTAGTTCAGTAAGTTAGAAAAAATTATTTTTAAGGAATATATTCAAAATATTTTCATAAGAAATATTTTCATAAACATGTTATTGGTACATATATATATATAAAGCTTTCGATATGGCTGAGAAGACAGTAGTGGCTGAAGGTAAAAGCTATGATGACGCAGTTAACACAACGGAATTTGAAGTATCACAATCTGTATTGTCACGCATTAAAACCATCTTAGAAGACATTTATCCAGGCATTATGAAATACGATAATTTTTATATACACTGGTTTTAAAAGTAAGGAGCAAGCATTTAAGCAAAGCAGTGCGATATTGGCAGAGCAGAAGTTAGGGAAGGGAAGAATAGCCAAGAGTATTTATGCTAAGTCTGATGCATAAGTACAACTAATCTGTGTTTGGTCAATTTTAGTTGTTATGTAACATGGAAGGATCTCGAATTTGGGAGAACAGATGAATTTAAGAGGGAGAACACCAAATCTAGAATAGTTCGCCAATTATTCTTAAAGCAGCCATCGTATGTTGTTATATCTTAAATGTATTACTTTATTTTGCATGTACATACATATAACAAAATAAGGTATGTGCTGGTCATCATTACATTTTTGCGCATCGGATTTATTTCTAAGATTAATAAATCTTAATGGATAATAAGGCGTGACTCATTCCATTCCGATACCGTCAACAATAACGATGGTCAATATAGCTCATTGTAATTTGAATGAAAATAGAAAACTCTACCTGAAAATAAGTATGCATTGCGGGTACGATATTTGATCAATAATCTAAAGTTAATACCTTCGAATATAAGGCATGTACCATAGCGCTCGAATAGTTAAAGCCGCAGCAGTTCTGGAATAAGCCCCTCGCATATGAGCTTCCAGGAATTTTGCCACTGGCTCGCTTACCGAAGCCGGAATCGTCTATCTGCATAGAAGATTTGGAAGCAGTTCCCAACCTCAGTGCGAATATATTCCATTTTTCCAGGAAATTCGACCATGAAATCATACCTTTCAAGAAAATAAGCTCTAAATTATTATTTTACTACGTGAACAACAAAGGTTACACTCCTTAAATAATTTTATTTGTTAACAAATATTCAGTCTATCCCATTCTGTCTAGAAATGATCCTAACTTAAGCGTGGATTATTTAGCTATGTAATAAATTTCTAAGAAGTTTCAGTTGGTTTGCAGTAGTTGAAATCATATTGTAATATTGTTTCCATTATTTTAGATTGCAAATGTGATATTCAAAAAGAAATCTTAAAGTAAAATAGACAGCAAAAACAACTTTCAGTCTGAAAACTATGTCCTCGAAGAATTATTGCTAAAAACTTTATATTCATATCCTTTTAATTAAAAAATATGCAAATATTTCTTTGTTATTTTAAAATAAGGCCGTTGTCTACTGTGTTCCGCTCGTACAGGGTGGTTATAATAAAAGTGACCCTATTCAGACTCCGCCAGAATCTGTTCTACTTTAAAAGGTATTTTACCCGCCTTCTTAGCATGCCTTCGTCGAGTAGTAGTCAGGACGTTTGGTGCGTATTCGAGAGGTCCACGGTTCGAGTCCCGGCGAGGGAATTGTTCATTTTTCACATCTCTTGCTTCGAAATAACCTGTCTCTACAGTGGCGCCAGAACTAAAAAAGGTGATAAATAATGATTCTTCATCACCATGATTTGGATATTGAATTTCCTAATTCCCAGTTGCCCTTTAAAAGGGGATGTAGATAAGGTATTTCTCCCGCCTTTTTAGCATGCATTCGTGATGTAGTGGTCAGGCGCGTGTTCGAGAAGTCTGTGGTTCGAGTTCCGGTGAGGGTATTGCTCATTTTTCATCTCTCCTGCTTCCAAAAAATCTTTATATCTCTACAACTTATTGAATTTTGATGAAATTTGTTATATATGTTATATGGACCATGGGGAAATGATTTCTACAATAAAAATAATTCAAATTTTAAACACCAGGGGGAATTGTATTGCCTAAAGGAGGACAAAAAATCTATCAGCATCATTAAAATTTATTCAGTTACAGAATGTTCTCAGTGTCTGCTCCATTGACATCAAATGCGTATTGAAAGCGCATTATAGTGTGTTCAAAGGCAGCGCTAAGTAACCCTCGAGAGGTCCCAGAATGATTTTCTGGCTCTGAGTGCAAGTATCTTTAAAGGTTTCACTAATTTGCATAAGGAATTTTTGAAAATCGCCATCCACTGGCCAAAGTTTGAACTATATTATTATTGCAGAAATCTTTTCCCCGTAGTCCATATAACGTATATAGCAAGTTTTATCAAACTCCAATAGGCAGAACGAGTTCTACAAGGATCTGAATAGGATCACTTTAATTATAACCACTCTATATAATTAAATGATTATTGCTGTATAACATCAAAAATGAATTAAAATAGTTTAAATTCTTAAAATTTAATAATTTATTTCCGCATTTCTTTCTTGAATGTAAGTGATGTGAGCAGAAAGTTTTGACTTTAAAAAAGTTGCATCACTCTTTGCATAAAAATTTTGTACGTTATTACGAAACTGCATTATGATCATTGGGTTTCATCTTAAACGCAAACGAAAATATAGGGAAAAACGTGAGGGAGAAATTTTTGCAATCAATATATTGTTCACTTCTGAGTCGATCTCTAAGAATATTGGAAAGGCATTTTATTTAGTTTACTAATGGTATAAAATACTGTCCACAAAATGTTATTAAGAAGTGTAGGCAAAATAACTTTCAAGTTATTTAGTTTCTTATTCGGTTGAGCAATGTATTTTTATAGCATGAAAAAAATGCATAAAAGATTTTAAAAAATATGCTTAGTTTAATTCCCCATACTTGTTTTATACCTTTCTTTAGACAGGGTTTTATTTCTAAAACTGAAACAATACAACACCTCTTTGGGGTATTAAATTAAATCTCTTTTAGACAAAGTGAACATAGTGAAAAAAAAATGAACAGCAACTAAAATAATTTAAAACAGAGTTTAAAGCTGTTCTTTTTCTCTGCAAAGATTTTTATTTCTTTCCCGAAGTCGCCTTTTAGTCTAAGTTTCTTTTATACTTTCACAAACTTTGTTTGGAAAAAGTTAGGAGTAAAGGCGAAGTTCAAAACAAACATTAGCACTGCTGAGAAATATTCCCGAAACAATCATTTTTGTCTATCGTGAGTGTGAAAGATGATTCTTTGAGTGAAGTAACTCTACTCATTGTTTATTCTAAGAATATTTGATTTATCCTTATATGTTCAGAAAATTGGATACTATAGTATTGCATCGCTTTACTGGTGCCTGTTTGAAATACATCTGAAAATGGATTTCTTATTTTAGAAATATTTAAAAAAGCAATAAGTACAATTGAAAAATAAATTAAGTTATGCAACCATCATGTCTACGCTATCCAGTTTATATTTATCCATTTGTGGGGTTCCAACATTTTATCTAACAGCTAAGTGTGTAGGAACCTCGTGGCGAATAATCGCTTTAGTTCAGAAACAGAAACGTAAAACTCAAGAAGAGTTAATTAATTAAACTTTATTTCTGAAAATAAGAACTTCACAGTTGGCTCCTTTCTCAGAGCTTACAGCAAAGCCTCCACTTGGGTTGAATTCAATAAGAAATAAATCTTAACTAATGCTTAACTAAAGAGATATAGTCGAAGCTATCAATATTTCTAAGCAGTTGTTCCTAAATATCAATTAAGCTGGCGAAGCTATCAAGGACCTGAGATACGGCCAAGAGTAGTAATAGCTAAGAGATGAGTGTAGCCAAAAGGCGAACGCGCACTAGTCAGAAACTATATCTCTCTAACGAAGTCAGTGGAACTTCGACTTAAATACTGCTCTCACACATTTGCATTAACCGCGATTCTAAAAACACATTTTGGTAAGAAATTGTAAGCTGAAATTAGGAAAGTAGCTTTAACTACAGGAAAGTAGCTTTAACTAAAGATAGCTGTTAAAAACTGAGAAAGAATAAACCTTACACATGAACTGCCAAATTTTTTCTCTCAATTTATATTTATTTCTGGGTGTCTAGATTGGCATAGAGACTGGAAATTGGAATATAAATGGAATATAGATGGAATCTGCCATGAGCCCTAAATGGGGATCGACATTCAAGTATCCCTCACTGAAATATAAAATTCACATTGGCAATAAATAGTTAGTAAATATATTCTAAAATCATTAGAAAACACGGTAGTAGACAGGAGTTGGAAAAGATGTGCATAATATTATGATACACCGTGTTCTGAAAATGTTGAAATCTTGAAACTCACAAATATTTTACTCTTCTCACAAATAATACTCTCCAGCTCACTCATTTAACAACTACTACTCAGAAACTCAACAAAAGCTTGAGAAAGGTTTAAACAACAATGTGAAAACGTCACCATTGTTGCCAACCTAATTTAAGCTACCAAATTTCCGCTACTAAGACAATTCCCTAAATGGGGATCATGGCAGTTAATGGGTTGCGTTTCTTAGTGTTTATAACACTTTTGTTTTCATTTTATTTATTACCGATGCAAAAAGATATATATAGTAGAATAATTATTATTTATGTCTTTTGTACTTTTCAGTATGCTTCCATTTCCCCCTTCCACAAGGACATATACCAATAATAAGAATTCCAGAATTTCACTGTTATCTTACGAATGATTACTGCTTTCGTGAAGTCTTTTGTTTAAATTCATTATGCGAAGAGTTAAAAAAACAGATAAACTTACAAACAAATTCTAGAGAGAGCAGTGCAATTCTTTTTCATTTCTTTTCTCTGTGATCTGCAAAAATCGAATTTCACTAAAAAAAACGTAACTCGTGAGGAAGTCAGGGAATACAGTCTTATTATCCAATAAACTGATTTTGTTAAAGCAAAAAAAAAAAAGTCTATCAATCTCGAGAATAAATAATTTCTCACGGGAGATGGTTTGACTCCGTTAGGTATTCTCCAAAGATGCTAGAAAGTCAGTTTGAATGTTTATACTTCATCAGTTGTCCGTAATCAATAAGTACGCCATCTGTTTCTCGGTAAGTTGAAAAAAGTTGGCAAACTTAAGTTAAAATCCTCAGGGAATATCTTAAAGCCATTCCAAACAGTCCACAATGAAATTCTGAAAGAAAATGCGTAACCAAGAAACAAAACAGGGAGAGAAATTTAAAGTATTTGCCATAAATCAGAGCGAAACGTAAGCGTAAACAACCTGAGTTTCTGTTAGATTCCAAATAAAGAATTATAACAGCTGTGAATTCTTTCGAAACCTAATTTTTAAAATCATGTATAAAGTAATACGGTAATACATTGGGGGTACACTCAGACCCTTTTGGCCACGAAGTGGCCTCATGGTAAAAAAGAAAGAGTGATTTCTCCCACCTTCTTAGCGTGCCTTCGGGGTGTGGTGGTCCGCATACTGGGGCGGTCCAGGCGTCCGCGGTTCGATTCCCGGCGAAGGCTTTGTTAGTTTTTAATCTTTCCTGCTTCCAAAATGTACCTAATGTCTCTACACATGACATAAGTTATGATAAATTATTCATCGTATCAGTTTTATATCCTATTAACTTTCTTTTTAATCAATGTATTTTCAGACGAGATGTGCTTCTTCGAAAGCCGATACTATCCTATTGGCCACGTTCTTGATATCAAGCATCCAACAAACTGCGTTACTTGCACTTGCAAGACCCCTCCTGACTTCACATGTATACACAGCTCATGCCCTCCCCCTCCTAATAACGATTACACGAACTGCAGAGCTATTTACAAACCAAATTCATGTTGCCCTGACTACACGTGCGAAGAAAAAACAAGTAAGTGCTAAAATTACGTCTGTTATGCAAATCTTCGAATATGTGAAAAAATTATTATTTTAAAATATGAAATTGAGAGTAATTTTCGTGAATAAATTTAGTTTTAATAGCTGTTTTTAATATTAAATACTTGTTTCAAATTTCATGTTGAATATCAACTGGCCGCAATTAAGTTTTTGAACTAGTTCTCGAAATTATTCGCTTAGTACTCTCAAACCTTGTTTTTGTGTATTGTTTCTAAAGTATGTTTGAGTATCATACTGTTTACCAGCCAGCATGTATTGTGAATGAAAGCAATGATTGAAAAATAATTCTAAAAATAACTTGATATGATACGGACAATATTTGTAATAATACATGACTTAAGGAGGGTCTTATCTAATATGCTGTATGAGAAATGGGCTAACATAAACATTGGCGCTTAGTAGAATAAACGAAAAAGATAATCTGCTTTATATAAATATCATACTTATCTGTGGTTGCTATTCTGCACATATAAATTCCAAAACGGAGTATTTTAAACTTAACATTTAATATCAAGTATTCTGTTAAAAACTTTTAGTGCCATGTTTTATTATTATCTATTTTTTTACTATCCTTCACAGTTTTTCTGAAACTTTGCATCTTGCGTAATTCCAGTAATCAAATGAAACAGTAAAAATATGACTAAAAATGTGAGTTTAGAATTCAATGAGAAAAACGTTTCAATCACTATACAATATATCAGTTTGAACTGCCATATTCATGTACTACAGTCTACCTAATCTCAAACTCGTCTATTTTTTTAACATATAATAATTCTTAAGATTCATTATAAAATCTTTTGCTTAGAAATATAGCTAGTGTTCAAGATACACTGTTTCGTTAGTCACTTAACGACATAATTATGTTAAAGAAGTCCCAACTCTAAAAGAAATATCTTGTAAGCAATATCTAATATTCTTCTTATCTCTTTTAAGTTAGCATTTAGAGAATTAATTCATTTTCACTTGATTTCCTAAATTTTACCAAATATTTTTCCTTTATCTTTTTCCTTTTTCAAGATAAAGTATCTTGTACTGAATGTTCGTTCTTTGAAATATTTAAAATTCCTTCTTCATCTAATATGTCACTACATCTTTGACATATGGATTCTCTTTGTTCTGTTACCGTATCCTTCTTTGCCAAATTCCTAACTAAAAGCCTACTAAATTTATTGAACCACTTATTGAGATTTTTGTTAAGCTGAGAGCTTAGAAGTAATTAGAAACTGTATGGTTGTATACATTCCGGTTTGGATTTGGGTGTAGAGGCAGCTTGGCTATCTCTTTCTAATATATTGTTCGTATCGCAGGTAAGACTTGCCCGGATCCCATTTGCAAAGGGACTAACTGCTGGCTGGTTAAACAGGATGATGGGTGCCACATTTGTCGTTGCAAGTCCCGTTGCGTGCCTTGCCCTCCCATGTGCCAACCCGAGAACCCCGATAACGAGTGTTCCGGATGCATTTGTCAAATCAATAGCACCACCCTCTGTAAGCAGACATTTATATTCACTACCCCCTCATAATTCCCCTGAAGACATTGTTTTCTATCATGATTTCGGTTACTAATTTATTCTAAATTATTTTGAAAATGAGTACAATTCTTTTCCCAAAAGTCCCTTCTCTTTTAAAATATCTTTCATGACACAACGTGATGTTATTTTTCATGCTCAAAACGGTACATTATCTTCAGGGTCTGTAGCTTTCTTCTTGTTTCAATTGCATATATATTTTTTCCTTGACTTGAATATGTGATTTCATTCTTACCTTGATTTTAATTAGGTTTTTTGTACAATTTTTTTTTATAAAAACCTTTGTAAAATTATTTTGTAATAACATATCTTTAAATTATTGAACTAAATTCTCAGTGTTGATGAAAGGAATATTATTACATTCTGTAAGGTAAAAATTAAGTAAATTGCTTTTGTTTCAGAGTAATAGAGCTATAGTAATGAAAATACAATGTTATTTATGCTACAAAATTCAAAAAAATTATTAATAGTAATTTTTTAAATTAATGATAACTTAAAGAGAAATAAAAATCATAATTATAAGAAATGTTTCGTAATGTTTTCATGAGATGTCTTTGAAAGAGGAATACTGGAATTCTATCATAATTATTTTATATTATAGTTATAACTACTTGTAATTTAACCATGTATCTATTAATCACGCAATTTAAACATTACCATTATTTTCTATTAAAATGTTTTTTATAATTATATATAATACATGATATTTTATATTTTATTCTTTTTTTTTTTTTTTTTTTTTTTTTTTTTTTTTTTTTTTCCCAGTGGATTTCGAAAATGCGAAGAACACAGAAGTTAACGAAACTCAGCAAGAAAATTCTCTTCAACAACTTATACAAGAATGCAAAGTAAGAGTTCAGAGTATGAAACATAAAAATTTTATTAAATGTGAATAAAAGAAAGGAAAAGAAATATTCAATTTTGCACCAAAATCATTTTTCTAATAAATTTCATTATTTTCTGAGGGCATTTAAAGTTCTTTTCAATCTCATTTTATTTGAATAGCGCGTTATTCTCCAAACTTTTAATACGTCCTAAATATAACAAATTACACCATTTTTTGTACTTTAGAAAATGCAGTGTCCATCTGACGAGAGGTGCATGCTAGTGGAAGAGAAATGTGAAAATGAACCATGCTTACCAACTCCGAAATGTAAGTGTCCTTTTCCATTATATTTTATTCTTTCTTCAAATAATACGGAGTTAAACTATTTGTAATAATACTACTTACAGTCATATATTTTTATTCTTTAAGGATTAAGAATCGTCACTTTTAAATGACTATAAGACATAAGCTACAATTTTGAGAAAAGTGTCTTACTTATTTTTACAATAATTTTTTATTCTAAAGTTATTATGATCGTAAGCTATTGCATGTAAATCTAAGAAAACTTTTTATTTGTTCCAAAGATTCTGAAATTAATTTATTCAATAATTTCTATTGAAACATATTTAAAATAATTAAATAAATTTAATTTGCTTGCAACAATTTTGTATTTAAATATTAATAAATGATTACAAGGAAAATGTATTTAAATAAAGCTAAATTTAATTAAGCTATATTTAAATAAAGTTATATTTAAATAAAGTTATATTTAATTAAGCTATTTAAACAAAGCTATATTTAAATAAAGGTATATTTAATTAAGGTATGTTTAAATTATTGCAAGCAAAACATTCAGGATTTAAGAATATATATCAAAACTCACGAAACGTTCTGTACTAGCTTTAATCATCTTTTCGAGAACTGTTATGAGTAGGATAACTGATCAGTTTTTTGCCTGCTTTATTTCATGAAAATACAATTCAGGTTTCATCCATAGATATCATTAACTATTTATATTCACTTATCTCTGACCATACGTGTACGATGCCGAAAAATATTTTAATAATGGAAATTAATGAAATAGATGAGTAGTTTAAAAGAAATCATTTTGTATTAACGAAAACGATGAAATATGTTTTAGAAATTTAAATAATAAAATGAACGTTCTAATACAAAGGGGAGGCATACTGCACCAGACTTTCTGATATTAATCTGAATTAAACTAAGAAGACATTTACTCTTAGCGGCGAATAATTAACTGAAAAGCATGATAAGGAACGTAAATAAATGTTATAAGAAGCTTAAATTAATATTAAAGAGATCCCTGCCTAAGACTCCAAATATCTAATTGGACGTTGGTTGACGTATACTTTTCAATGAACTGCTTACGTAGAAAAGGATAAACATTAAACATTTCTATATTTACTTTTAGGTGAAAAAGTAGCATTCGGATGTGGCCAGCAGTCTTGCCCTGAAGGATGTGAAGAAATCGGTTCTTATGAAAGCAGCTGTCCTTTATGTTACTGCAAAGCGCAGAATGACGGTAAAATTTATTCTGATGCTAACACAAAAATCGTATGTGTATAAAATCAGTGCTAATAGTGTTGTGCAGTTAGCAACTGCTGATTCTAAATTGCAATAATATAAATAATTTTAAATATTTTTAAATTTTAAAAATTGCATTATGTTGTTATTACCAATCTTACTTGCTGCGCAATGGTCAGCACTAGCCCACGATGTTCTTCATGACAAGGAGTCAAATGCACCTGCCATTGGCAAGAATATTTAAAGGCGCGTTGAAAGACTAAAATCTTCAAAAATGCTGATTTGGGATTTTTGCATTTTCAAATACTCTACACATTTAGCTTTCTAAAAATACTATACTTTAATCTCTATGATAATTAGAACTGTAAAAAATATAATCTTAATTTATCATCGAACGCTTTGATCAATGAGGATTTTTACATGAATATGCGTTTTTCTCCGAATGTGATTTTTTATACTCGATGGATCTTTTCTCAGGAACAATGTCTCTCACAGGTATGTCAAATTTTTATGGCTTATTTATTAAGTTTCCTAATATTTACTGAAATAAGATTTTTGTGATAAACTTTAAAAAAAAAATTAGGACCTCTCTTTTTTGTGAGAAAAGTGCTAAATTTTACTGTATAATATAGTTAAATACAGCCTAATATAAAATTTTATAAATTATTCTAAAACTCAAACTGTTTCAAAAGCTTATTTCACTATAATCAGGTAGGTGTACTTTAATTAAAAAATTTCAAACGTCTGTCTAGAACAGATTTTGAGAAAAGGTACATCGAAAATGACCAATTTATCATTGTCAGTATAGGGGTTCCGACTCCAAGCACCATATAGGTGACAGCATGACTTAACTAATAACATGACTTAACCATATACATGACAACAAGACTAACAACTCACTTCCGCCCCCAATATTAAGTGAGAGCACTCCGGGGGGGCTGGTTTGAGGATCTCCCACACCATTTCCCTACCCTCAACTCCTCGAGAACACTTTCGGCTGTCCACATATTTGCCTCATGCCGCACAGACACTATACATTTACGAACATCCATTACTTCTCCGGGATTCAAACCCGATTATTTACAACACAACTAAAATAGTTTTTCGGTCGCTGATTTGGAATACATAATTTTAAGTCATAGTAGTGCACGCAATTCAGGGTGGATCAGCTGTTCAGAATGTAAATTGGAATGATTTTACATGGACATGCAGGGCCATTTTCAGAAGACTGCAGTTGAAATTCTTCCATAATCATCCAATTTGGAACACGAGTAAATAGATCTGTGCTACTGAATCCTTAAGTTTTCAATGCATTCGGTATTTCACACCTCTGCGAAATATTAGAATGATTTTACTTGCAGATGTTCATAGAATTCACTAATTCGTTGATTTATATCCTCTTCCGAGCGAGGTTCATAGTCCATGCTGACCAATTATATGGTGCTGGTTTTGCGGATGACATTCTTTGTAAGGTCACATTCAGAAACGCAATGATCTGGCTCCACTACCTTTCCTCATTCACAAAGTTCTGTAGTACTATGGCCGAGTCTCTGAAGATATGTCATTAAAGGTTCATGGCTTATCAGAATTTAAGTAGCAAGGGGCGAGGGACTGATCATTTCATCGATAAACTTTGGTATCAGTCTGAATGTTCGTCTGCCTATTTTTGCCAATGTCCAACTGCCTCGCCATTGTTTCATTAATAGTGACCACGATTTCGTTTTAAGGAAAGAGGTTGGCATTGGGCTTTCCGTAATCTTGGCTGTATCATCGGTAGTGACTTGGACGTGTCCTGTCCGAAGCTTTTGATTATGTCCGTGAGCGGTCTAAGACGCGCTCTGGTGGCCAGAGCGGCCAGCATATCTGGTCATCACAGCATATCAAATGCATTATGCACATACAGCACATTTGGTCATCACAGCATATCAAATGCACTATGTATATACAGTGAAATGACGATGGTGTGCATGTTGTTGGTTTCCTTGACTGTTATCGTAATTACTAGATCTTTGTTTGCATTTTATTAGCTCTGAAGCCATACTGTTGCTTGTTCATGAGGCCTTTTACTCTTAGGAATTGATAAATTTATTGGAGGACTGTGTGTTCTATTACTTTACCTAGTGATGGGAGCAAACCACATAGCTCGACAACATGGAGTTACAGTATGGAGTGCTGTTTTATTTGATAGCCATACTCCTTTGATTGTCATTCCTGACATCCTCGCAGCACGGCGGTACGTCAACAAGATTCTCCATCCCGAAATATTACCCTTCCTTTCGGGAACCCTTCGGCTTATATTTCAACAAGATAATGCTAAAGCCTTTCTTCTGATTGTTTTCGTGACTCTCCAACACTTCCTTAGCAGGTGAGATAACCACTGGAGAGAGATCTCGAAATTAGAGATTAATTTGGGCTCTGATCACCAGGCATTTCCAACCGCCATTAGATAGCTTTGATTTAAATCTCTGATTGGAACGTGCATGGAAGGCAATCTTGCAGGAGGATATCCATCAACTATATGAGTCAAGCTCAAACCTTACATTGCTTACACTTAACACTGATATTACTTAACATCATTCGAGTATTATTGAAAATTGAATCTTACTTTTAGGGATTTATCGTATTTTGGAATAAATGTTTATTCTTTTCTTTGTTATGGATGATTGCCTCTTGACTCTTCTTCACACTCTTTTTAAAATTCATTTCAATAGTTTGAACTTCTGATAGCTCAAGATCTGCCGCTTGATTAATGTCGAACAAATTTTGGTATTTTATTTGTAATCTGTTGTTTTCATTTTTATATATGTTTCTAGAATTTTTAAATAATTAACTTAATCTTTTGTATCAGTTTCTAATTGGAAACTCACATTCAGTAGTCAAAACCTTAAAGGGTGTTGGAATCCCAAAATCTTCAAAACATTGTGATTTCGGATTTTTGCATTTTCAAATTCTCTACACTTTTTATCTTTCTAAAAATACCATTCTTTAATCTCTATGAAAATTAGAAATGTAAGAAAATCTAATTTTAATTTGTCATCTACTGCTTTGATCAATGAGGATTTTTACATAAAAACGTGTTTTTCTCCAAACGTGATTTTTTTATACTCGATGTACCTTTTATACTCAGGAACTACTGCTCACAGGTATCTAAAATTTTTATGGCTTATTTATTAGGTTTCCTAATATTTACTGAAATGAGCTTTTTGTAATAATTTTCCCCATGTGTAACGTGTATACGAGCCAGTTTCCCTTAGAAAGTCCTCCACGAAGACATCCCTCTCCTTAGGCAGATAGCCTTCAAGGCTTTGCAATAATTAGACACACACACACACTTTTTGTAATAAAATTAGAAAAAAAAAATTTAAATTTTTTTGTATGAGAAAAGTGCTAAATTTTACTATGCCTAGCAAAATATTCTGTAATTCACTCTAAAATTCAAAATGCTTCAAAAGCTCATTTCAGTATAATCAGATAAGTATGCTTTAATTACAGAAAACAATTCAAGCTTGTATCCACAGCAGATGTTGAGAAAGGTACATCGAAAATGACCAATTTAACACTGCCGATATAGGGATTTCTGATACCCCTTAATTTATTTACTAATTCACAATCTGCCATTGTATGGCATAACTTTTAATATATATTTTTCGATGAATGTTCCGCTTTAAGCACTTATGTATTTAATATCGTCAAGAAGTGGCTTAGTTATGAAAATATTTTAGTATGTAGAATTTATATGTATAGTTAAGTAATAGATGTATGTTTCAATGCAGTTAGATATTTATATAAAATAGTGCACACAAAGCAACATCTAGTACATTTACAAATAAACAACTTAAGAATGTAAAAAATATGAGGAAACAAAAGCAAAATACAAAACAATTGCTGCCATACTTTTGAAATTTTGTTTCCTAATTTGGCCGCACTTACTACAGCGCAAAATGTCAATATAAACAACACTTTCAGATTACTTCCCTGTTTGATTTATTTATAGAGTCTCAATCTTTTTGGAAGCATACAACATAGACTCTCCATAGAAGACGAAGTAGCGAATACTCGCTATGTCTTTGAAGAATAACTACTGCTGAAGAAGGTTTTAAATAACCTTTTATTTTAACTAAAATGAACAGATGCTCGCAACTGGGGCTCGCAGTTCACCACCACTTGTGGCTAACGCAAATTTAACAGAAAATAAAAATGTAACGAATTTCTACTAAATTTAAAGGGCTAACGACTGGCTCGTTAAGTTAACTAAACCGCTTAAATCGGCTACACACAGCAAAGCCAAGATTAGATATAGTAGTATTAACTGAAAGGTGTGTAACACCGACTAGACAGCTAAATTCAAACACTCAGAATAAACTCGGAACTAAATCCGCTACTACTCTTTTCGAACTCTTGAAACGCAGCTTAAATATTGCTTCTGAAACACGTTTAGATTACCATACTACGTCATTGAAAATTTACATTCCAACAGGAAACTGAAATCAGGAGTAAAAGGAAAGTAAAACTAAAAATAATTGGTCAGAGTAAAATAAGATCTTTACATATTTTGATCTTAATTTTTGTTCATTTCTACTGACCATGACTTGAAACCAAGTTTCAATTTAAAATGTTAATCTGATCAATTTTAACTCTCCTTCCTTGATGAAATACAAGTAGATAATTTGACAATTTTCTATACTTCATTTACATTTTTGTAAAGATATTGCTTTGAACAAAGAACTTCTGTTTAATTTAAGAATTGTTTTGTTCTCTGCTGTGTTCTGCCTCCAAGTTATTTGCCATGTTTATTTGCCCCTTTATTACATTATGTTAAAATGCTCATCTGAATTTTGCTTTAGAAAAAACTGCAGTTTATCTGATAACATGCCATTATTTTAATTTTTTCGTTATCTTATTTTCTATTCTTTTTAGTAATTAGAGCATCATACATATGTAATTATTACTTAAATAATCGTTAATTACTACAAATAATGCGGAAGGATATTTGATGAACCACTGAAAATTGTGCCAACTTGATTTTGTGTCACTTTAATTCATACTAATAGTTGAACCTTTATATTTTCATTTCCCGCTATTTCTTGTATTTTATCACATGCAAGTGCCTTAATCGCCCCACACGATGTATACAGCTATGCACATACACTTTACACATAAAACAGTTCCGTCGTTTATATAAAATAGTGTACTTCATAATAAATTTCATTATTTTCCAAGTACAAAAGATATATTCAGAGAAAAGTATTGTTATTTCTAATTAAATTTGATTAAGAGTTTCCTTCGAAATCTCTGTTACTTAAATTAATAATTTTTCATAGCTTCACAGTACAAACTCACGTGCCGCGTACAGTCTTGTGAAGAGAACTGCGTATTGACCGGCAGAGACGAAGGAGGCTGTCCGATCTGCAAATGTCCTCAGGGCAATCTTGGTAAGCTTTATTACATATTCATGTTTATCAAATAATTTAACTATGCCTATATACTTGAAATGGATAGCCAAATGTGTAAAATTTAATAACTGACTTGTTTTTTAATGATTAAAAAATTAATAGGTCATATTGTTGGAGTCATTAATGTCATCAGTGTCATGTAAGGTTTGATAGTCAGCAGCCCTACGCAGATTTTCTTAATCGTTGACATGTGTATATTGATTCATTTTATAGGCTAATCTGATGTGATCAACGCGTATCTACCATCGTATTGTATCGGCTTTACAATTTGAAAACCTATGAGAAATTTTCCGAGGTTTTTCTCTTACAGTTATATAAGCAGAGACTTCGTAACATGTATCGATAATCCTTTTATTCTCAAACGATTTAAAATCAAAAGATTTTCTTAATTTCACAGGACATATAATTTTACAATAAAATTTTTACATCTTTAAGAACACTTACTCTTGATATCAACGAAGTTCGTTAATTGGATTAGACCTCTTAAGAGAAAAGAAATAGCAAGTCAGAATTTCATATCCCTATTCATAGTTTAATATCAATATAAATCTTTCGAATTTAATTGCAGTTTTTTAAAAATCAGACTTCTTAAATGGGAAGTGTATATTTCACTGTTTTCCACAATTGTCCTTGAGGTACGTATGTTTCTTAACACGGAACTGTTTTTGCTTACAGAAGAACGTGCATGCGCCAATTCTCCATGCAGAGGATACAACTGCACAATGGCAGTGAATTCCTTGGGTTGTGCTGAGTGCCGATGCCAGTTATCCTGCAAACCTAAAGAGTGTCCAGCTGGCTGTGACATGGATCTTGACGTACCGGAAAACAGTGGCTTAGAATGTGGATGTCAATGCAAAAACTCGTCAACAGGTTGGTCCTTTAGAATACTTAATTTTCGGATCTCCTGAATCTCAAAAGGAACCTACAACACAAAAAAATGTATTTTCTGGGTGGTATAGTAATATCATTTTCTAGATGGAAAGATTAAAACTCATGTTCCTTAAAAAGACATGTAATGTAGGACATAATACATAAAAGGAGGTTAATTATTGGAATAATTTATATTTCGAAATAAAGGGTAAATATCTAGTTTAATAGTTAACTTAGCAGGATCATTTTTCAGGAATAATATTCGTTTCTATATATTGCACTTCAAACTTATATCAGTAGACTATTGATTATTGATTTCACGACATTTGATATCTATATTAAGGGTGAATTATTCCATTGGTTATTGAATTAAATTAATTTTGCAAGCATTCACCATTTTGTAGAAATTTAATATTCAAACTATGCAATTAATTCCATGAAATTCTCAGTTATAAGGTTTTTGAAAACAATAATGATAATCAATCAGTCGGTGGAAACGCAGATAGATTTCTGAGTTTTTGAATGTTTTCCAAAATGCTTTAAGAGATATTGTGAAATTTAATAACCGTTGTATGCAAAATTCGTTGATAAGTTAGTGTACTCGACATCCGTTAAAAATAATATTAAATTTCATTTTAAAATTCTAGTTCTAATTTACGATTATAGTTATGATTTTGGAATTTGTTAATAATCGAGAAATATTCCAGTGGTTAAATTGAATAATTAAAAAAAAATTCTGTATATATAAAACGTGCGACATTTTCCCTATATAAAAAAATCTTTCATTATAACCATACAGATTTAATTACTATCAAATTTACTAGTAATTACTCAGACAGTTTGCTATTTAACTGTATAGGGTCTGATCGATACTTGCATTGAGGCTTGAAGAGAAATTTTGGTAGCCAAAGCAAGTTCGACTGAAATAGCGGTGCTTCATACATTAGAGAGATAATGCGGGTGATAAGACAGATTATAACTTCATGCAGCATTATTGTAATAATCTATAGTAATGTAGGTATTACAGCACAGTGCTGTTAAATTATTACATATAGTGGACAGTCTAAGCAAATTGTTAATATCTCCGCTCTTTTTTAAACTTGAATATATAATTTACAAGTGCTAACTTTCTTTATTTTCATAGATGAAATACACTTAAATTACGTAAGCGATATATGGTTTAGAAATTTAAGTGTATAATATGTATATTTTATTTTGGGGGATTTTCATTTTAAGAGCTTAAAAATTAATCAGTCTAAATACATTACTTTTATTACTCCAATATAATCTTGGATAATTTGTCAATTAGCTTCATCCTGAAGATACTGATAATTTATAAATTTTCAGAAAAATAAGACATTTTGTAGAATTAGATCATCAATGTAGTAATGAGTATTGAAAACAATATTAAGTTATAAACTGTAAACAGGGTAATTAATCGATTACAGCTATTAATCGATTAATCGATTGTTTAATCGATTACAGCAAATTACGCAAGAGCTTTGGAAGAAATGTTTTCGTGGAGAAATTTTCGAAGGAAATTGTCTGGTACTGGCATCTCAAATGGAGAATACCATATCCTATGTAGTCGGCCTATTCGCCGGGAATAGAACTCGGTTTTCGTTCAATGTTTTTAAATTCTTTGCCATTGGTATATTATAAAACGAATAATTACTGTTCGTATATTTAATTCATTCGTAGATGTAATCTAGTAGAAATAATCGAAGTAGAAACCAAATTGCTGTGAAATACCTTTTTAACTGATTTAAATTCTTGCGTTAGCCAATTAATTTCAAATATTAAATAAGAGGAAAAATGCTGTGATTTTAATGTTTGCTATTGCTTATAATTTAGTATTGTTGACAATTATTTTTCCCACGTAGCTTCCTGTAACTTAAAAATTGATATTTTGTGTTTAAATTACGTGCAGAAACTCGATAAAATTTTAAACTTCGTCGCACGAGATACTAAAGGAAATATATATTGATTTATTTCCCTTATTTAGAAAAGTGACATTCTCATTTATTAGTTAACATTTCCCGGAATTTTAAGATTAGAGCAATTGAGGCATGTATTCATTATTAAAAATGTATACTTCGTATTTTGAGGGGTCAAAAATCAAAATGAATAGTTATTAAGTTGTTGCGATTTTCTTCTTAAAATTCTACTTATTTCAAAACTTACTAGCTTCCAAAAAAAGACACTTTGAAATGTATATTGGAAATATAACTAATGTTCACTTTATAGATAAACAAAATTATGCATAAATTTCATGGAAAATTTTATACTTGTGTATTTCGCAATTTTAGTATCTAACCCGAAAACGTAGTTATTTATATAAACATTTGCTCTATTTTTATCCCTATGCGTGAAAATTCCGATACTGCAGTTCTCTGACAGAAGGAAAATCAAATGGATAAATAAATATGCACGTAATTCAGATTTAAATTTACGCAATCATCTTCAACAGCTCAATTAATTATTTTCTGTTACTCCTTCTTATGTAAAATATAGAAATACCTTAATTATACTAATCTGTTATAATAAGAGTGAACTTTTGTTAATATGTACGATACACATTCAAACAAATTGCGATGCCTTTTCTAATCAAGAAAGGTAACACTAATTTCATACAAATCTGGATCAAAATCTTCATTCCATTTGCAAAAGCACTTATTAGCCCAAAATGCCCTTTTGAGTTTTTAAACTCGGAATTGTATTTTGCGTGGAATCACTGTAAAGAGATGTATCACTTTTCAAATTGTGGCCACCAAATATTATCGCCGTGTATTATATTTAAAGAAATTAAATAATGAAGAACATACATGAATGCATGTATGTTTCTCGCATGGTAAAAGAAACAACGATACCTAGAGCCATCAAATTTTAAACCACGTAGTCCTCCAATCGGCACCTGGAAGCCCAAATCCTGAATTCCGAATTTGTTTTATTATCTATTTCAGATTTTTTAGACTTTAACGAATTTTTAATTAATAAACTCAACGATTCCAAAGCAAGAAGTGGCAATACACTGTGGGGAATATTTTTTTTTAACTCCAGCCCCCGAGACTGTCCATTGGAAATTCTAAAGATAGGCTATTTTGAAATATTTTTAGTCTAAAGGGACGTTAACTCAAATGCTTTGGAAACGTTTGTGTATATGTAAATACAAAAAACGTCCATTTGGGCGAAATATCTAATCTGAAAGCTTTCAGATGTCTTATTTTATTTTAACACTTATATTATATTTTGCTTTTTAACGCTTATAGTATATTATATAAAACAAAACACTTATAGTATATTTTATTTTAACTTACATTTTAACTAAACGTTCTTCCTGTAATTTTTTCAGCAATGGAATACATCCGGTCTAAAGCTATACCAGAAAAATGCGCTCCAGTATCCTGCCAAGGACTTAATTGTACAATAGGCGATGATGCATCTGGATGCCCATTTTGCATTTGCAAATCTCCTTGTCCAGCTCTTGAGTGCCAAGAAGGATGCCAAGTGGAAAAAGAGGTTGCCGAAGTTGGCCGATGTCCGCGGTGCGTGTGTAAACTTTCACGATCAGAAAGGGGTAAGTCTGGCCTATTGATTAAAATTTTATAGCTTTTGTTATGTTTGTTGTGTTAAAACTTGCATGCTATCATTAAACTTTATCTTTGCACTAAGTCTATCCTTCAACAAATTATGAATGCTCAACTTTCCTTGAAAATATTAAATCTTTATGCTCGTACTAACTACTTACTCATTCTCAACATTTGTAAATTAAGGAAAGTTAAGATATTTTTGTTCCAGGTAAATTTAATTTGAAGTAGGTGATAATACAAATGCTCATAATCTTTATTTCGTTAAAAGAATTAGCGCTTGTTAAAATTCCAGTAAAAAGCTTTTATAATTAGAGTGTTTTGTAATTGTTTCAAAATCATCAAAATAATAATAGAAATTCATAATAAACCGATAGGGACTCCCAAGTGTAAGTCGACGATTAACATCTGAAGCTACAGTATATTATTTATTGTGGAACAATTTGGTGGAAATATGCCACTAAACTTCTGGTTTAACTTTTATAATTATTCTGCTATATTGCTATAACACATAGCATTTATGACGACAGTCACTTAGATTCTAATTACATGGACAGTGTTTTTCCCAGACGCATTTGATAAAGCATATGCATTCCCATTTTTAAGGTAAACATCTTTCGCTGTGTGACATACTTTTAATTTTTAAATTCAAGCAATACTAGATTCAATCATACTCTAGATTTAATTTTAACTTTATATAACTACACATTTTCTCTTGTACTGATACTTCTAACAAATCTCAGGCTAGAATACAGTAGGAAAACTTTTATGCCATTTCTAAGCGAGGGCGGGGAACTATAAAAATTTAAAAGACTGATATGCTATAACAGTTTAAATGTACTCAAACTACCGGAAACACATTTCTAAAATTTTACATCGAGGAGAATAATATATGAATCAATATTTCAGACTATTACATATTTAATCTTTCTCATATATTAATATAATCAACATCATAATTGTTAACAGATTCAATGTTAAAAAGGAAGCATAAATTCAGGCACAGTGTATTAAAATACAATGTTTAAAACGGTAAAAGCCAGAGCATATATTGACTTGCATTATATTGCATACATTGATTACAACGACCATTGAAGTGTTCAGAGCTGAAGGTGGCAAAAAATCAAAACCACACACGCCATACATACATATCTATATACACATACTCTAATACTCTAAACAGATGTGCAGAAGCGGAGAAGAGCATCAGACTTAAGGTTATGATACAAATAACAACAAGGGAAGACGCATTCCCTGGTCTATCTTTAATTTTACTTATTGGGTCTTCAATAAATAATTTATTGTATTATACAAAATATTTATTATAACTTTATAACACTTAAATTAAAGTATTGTAAACTTCGTATCATTGACATAAACAAGCACGCATTTCATATCATAGAACTAGGCTTGAAATAGCATATTCAGATCCCTTTTATTTCAGATTTAATTAAAATTTGATTTATTTTCGGTGTGTATTCACCGCACAATTTGACAAACGTAACAGTCATTCATAATTTATCAATATGAGTATAGTGATCAATTAGAAAAATGGTCAAACTTAACAATGATTGCATTACCTTGTGTTAAAAAGTTTATTAACTTGCCAATACAACATAATTGAAGCGTTTGCACGTCGGTGGTTGTGTGAACAAGTGCCTTAAGTGTGAGAACGTATGCACTACATATCTTGACATAAATATGCGTTACATCAGTAGTAAACTTAAAACGACGTATAACAATAAATTCCCTTCTTGAACAATTTTAAATTTCATAGTGCAAACTGAATTATTACAGCTTCAAACATTGTCCTTCTGGTAGATAACGCTGTAAAAGAATGTCCCCCACCGACGTGCCTGGGTTACAATTGCAGCGTCATAACGGGAGAGGACGGCTGCCAAAAGTGCCTTTGTGAATCTCCATGCGAAGAAAACCCGCAGTGTCCTTCCCACTGCGAACTGGAGAAAACTGTTCCCGAAGGGAGATGCAGGGGATGCGTTTGTTCCTATGGCGAAAATTCTGGTAAGTGATTCCTAAAACAGGCAGATAAGTTTAAATTGTCAATCACTTGTGCGATGATTTATACTTAACCCTTTGTAAGGTGGCCACAAATTCTTTAGCTATACGCAGGTTAATTTACACCATTAGTGTACTTGGAAATACTAGATAATTTAATGATTAATCTCAAGCATCGCTTTACTTACTTGAATATTTCATGTTTTAGTCAACTACATTCATATACTGAGCGAATGCATGATAAGCCTAAGAAGTAAGAGGAGATTTCTATACTCTGTAACTACAGCTGCACTCTGAAAAATAAATAAGTATTCATAGTTTCTGTAAAGTTATACAAGACTTCAAATATCTTCTGTTGAGAAACAGCCTTAAGTGACTGAATGCACACCATAAGTTCAAATTAGTGTATGTTGAGTGGCTTAAAGTAGGTGACAAAATTTATAAGCTAGCCATATGGCATTAACCACGGAAATAATTTCATGATTGTAAAAATTCAGTAATTTTAAATCAAAATGTTATTGATTATTTCCTTGGAGTTTAAATATAGGGGATCTAAAATGCGGGAAAGAAAAATTTGAACCGGCCTTAAATTGTGAGCCCAAATACGATGTATTATTTCTTTTATCTCTTACGTTGTTTATTCTTTGTTTTCAAACGATTTCAAAAACATCACATTAAATATTTTAAAGTTGAAAACATTCGCAATTTTTTTCCGTTATTAGAAAACCAAACGAGTTGTCACCAACTCAAAAATACAGCCGTTTTTCGTGAATTTTATAATTCAGCGAATTCTAAGTTTCAGCATGCTCACTGCTGGGTGTTTTAATATAGCATGTTAAACCTTTAGATTTCTATATTTTAAATTAAGCCCATCTCATCTTTCACCGAGCCAACATTTATCGAGACGAATGAATTGAAATTTATTTACTGAGCAGTACGGAAGTTAAGAAATTTTTAAGTACACTTACTGTAAAATCTCAGAAATCAGAACTTGCAGCACCTCAAAAATGTAGCACGAATCATGTTCATTGCGATAACCGGTTGCTTACTATTATAATGTTTGCATGCTTTATAAAGGGTTAAGTGATAAAAATATTTAATAATGTGCATATAATGATTCAGTTGCTCAGAAATGAATGAGGTTAATTGAATTAATAATAAGGCTCAGACGCTAATAAGGAGATTATATTTATTTCACACTAAACAAATGATTGGTGGCTACTTTAGTATACTCTGATGCTTAATTAAAAACTCTTTAAGGAATCAATATGTTAAGCGATTAACTTTATAAATTCATTAACCTTATTCTGACTAACTCTTACCTTACTAAAAAAAACTAACTTGTCTTTGAGTAATTATGTATTTATTTATAAACGCATAAAAAATAAGCATGTGTGTAATTTGTTTCATTTGTGAATTTTAATAGCATTCAAATTTAATTATATTTGTTATATTCAATAAATAAATCTTCTGTTTCGTGGAAAAATTTTTAAATTAAATGCTTCTCATGTACCTTATTTTCCTAGATTATATTTTGTGATAATTAAAATTTTACTTCTGTTACATCTCGAATGATTTGCGGTAACTCGAATGATTTGCGATAAAAGAGGATATTATTTTATTAGCTTAAATAAGAACTTTATTTAAAAGATTCATCCACATTTCTTGTTAAAAATTTAAAATTCAAAGTTTTTTTCAGCTAACAAAAATATTTAAAACTTTTTAACTTTTTTAAAAGTTTGAAGTTGCGTAGATTGGCTTCAGAGACTGAAGCCAAGCTTATAACGTTGCGCGCCTCTAACTTGCACGCAACCAAGAGGTGACTGTGAAAACTTGTATAAAAGATAGAGCCTTGTGAAGGGTTTAAGTCCCTTTTTATTCAACGTAATAAATTACAATTGCGTGCTCTTGACGCTCACAGACTGTGCCAACTTGGCAGTCAAATAAAAATAATAACCTGAAAAGAAAGTAAAGACAAGATTCTAACTACGAGGCTCTCTAAAATAACTAAATCACCGCGTTTTACAATACTGCTTCTAATTCAGCAGACTTGAAGCTCACTGGAACGATTACCACTACTTCCCGCCAAGCACATAGGCCGCAACGCGGGGTTCTTCAATTCTCGCTAACTACCTCCGCGCTCGTGCAGTAAGAATATCACACACCGAACTCGTTTCCTTCTATTTAAAGGCCCACCAGCGGCCGAGCGGTAAAGTCGCTGAACACTGGTAGTTCGGTCCGAGGTTCGAATCCCGCGAACGGGCTGGCTGCATGGGCGTTTTCGTGGTTTTCCCCATGTGTAACGTGTATACGAGCCAGTTTCCCTTAGAAAGCCCTCCACGAAGGCATCCCTCCCTTTAGGCAGATAGCCCTCGTGTGCTTTGCCATAATTAAATACACCACACCACACCACCTTCTATTTAAATCAGAATACTTCCGCTGATAATTTGAATGCTTGCGCGTTCTACTCAAATTTACATATTCTGGCATTGGCAGTTCCAGGGGAAAGTAAGGCTTGACAGGAAAGATAGTTTAAACTTAAAATAAATGTTAGTTAAAATAAATATAAACCCTACAAGCTCTTTATTAATATACTTCTGAAAGCATTTCTGCTGAAGTATATTTGCTTACATTTATTGTTTTGAAATCATTTTTTGGGTGACTCTTCGGATTATGGTAACTTGGCGATTTTTTGGCGAAAATTTGGCGACCAACTCTGCTATAGCAACCTGCTAGTTTTTTTTTTTTTTTTTGTTTTGTTTTTTTTTACTCAACATTTTTTACTCAACAACGCGGTATCCATGTTCACGTCGACCTATTTTAACTTAAAAAAAAATCCCAGAATTGCACAAAAATGGTATTGCGCACGTTCTTGACTTTATTCATGTACACATCGACCTATTTTCACTTAAAAAGGCGAAGAAAATTGACAAAAATCCAATTCTTCTTACTCTTGTAAAAAAGCGCTAAACAAATAAGTGGGTGATTCTGCACTTTAGCAACGAAATTGTTTCTAAGTGCTTATTAGCTAAAATCACGATCGGAATTTTCCGGAAAATGTCACATGACATGTCTCATGATCTCTCATTTCTCTGAGACAAAATAATCTGTGATTCGAACTGTGCACTTCTCAGATTATTGCTAAAGTCCTACCTAGTAACCTTTATCGCCTTACCAAAATATCGCCAAACTACCTGTTACCATATTCCAAAGATGAGTCCATTTTTGTCTTAGTAACAGCAGATGCCCTTATCGAGTTATGAAAAAATATTTTTAAAACATGCTTTTATAGATGATTTATAAAAGTGTAAAATTTTATTAAATTTTCAAAGGAGTTAATTTATGTGAGCTGATGTGTAAAGCAAATTAAATATTATATTTTACTGATAAAATAGAACAACTGTATGTTTTCAAATCTAATACAATTTTCTAAATAGAATTTGCTCTATTTTTAGCAATCAACCGATTAAAATTAATCTAAAATTTCTTATCGGCTTTTTTTTTAACATGCTTAGTTAAGTTAGCTTAATATAGATTCTGTGCAGTATCAAAATATCTATGCTAAGTTTAGACAGAAGAAATACTTAACAGATTTTTTGCAATATTCTTTGTAAAAATAACAATAGTCAGCATCCTCGTTAATATATGAACATGCTACATTAAAACTATGGAAAATTCATAAATTTAGTTGCATTTTATTTTCCAAAAAGCTAATTTAATAGCTGAGATTATATTTTAATTACCAACTTATTAAGAAGTTTTATCTCCTGAAACTTCATTTCGTATCTGCAATCCATTTCTTGTAAATTTTTATAACATCCATTTTGAAACAATTTTACTGTTTTGTAGTAGTTTAGGATTTTGTGTAAAGTTTCATTACTATATTGAGTCTGCAGAATATCTAAAAAATTTGACTTAGATTTTGACTTTCTGATATCTCTAATTAATTACCATGTTTGCAGAAATCAGAATTATGGATTTTCGCGAAAATGTATTAGCATAATTTTTGAAAATTTCTTCAAGGCAATTACAGAAACTATGATGTTTCAGAGCATAAGAAATTTCTTTGCTTCGAAATAAATAATCAGAATGACTTTAATCAATTTTTACTTCCCTAAACTTTCGATCTCAATGAGATATTTTTATTCATGTAACTGCAAAACAAGCAGTAAGTATCTTATAATTTCATTAAGCTGCTAATAAATATGCTTTAAAATTACGTTTCTCATTTCATATTAGTAACAATATTAAGATAGACTATTTTGATTTTTAAATATCTGTCCATGTTACATTATTTTAGATACAGAAGGAAAGCCATCACATGATGACGAGAAAGCTTCTGATGGTACAGAAGAAGACGGCGAGTTAGAAAAACGGGAAGACTTGGAGGCAGATTTCATACCTTTACCTAGCAAAGAACTTGTTCCTAGCGTCGACAAAATTTTCCTTATCCATGGTGATCATGATCCAGATCAGTATGCTGGTGTGCCAGGTTATCATTATGATGGTGGCCATGCTTATCCAGTATTCGGAGAACATTTAGAATCCGCCTTGTACAACACAGAAGATCATGTGCCTGAAGAGGCTGAAAGTGATCAACCAGAAGAAAGTCGAGAAGAACATTTCAACCACGAAAATAATGAAGACAGACTGGCAGGAAATTACGGCAGTGAAGGAGAGGAAAACTCTTTTGAACCAGAATATGCCGAGGAGAAGACTATCGAGGATGATGAAGATGAAAAATGTGCGGTAAGTATTTGCACTATTTATCGGTTTTCGGAAGAACCTATATAGCGTTTTATAAGAGAGAAATGACTCAAGAGAATTGTATAAACGTGAACTTTTTAAACTGTAAATCCAATGAACAAGAAGAGAAAATATTCCTTAAAGTAATAATTAATCCATGGTAAAAGAAACTGCGCTTAGAAATAAAATAAGCAGTAGGAGTAATACACTTTATCCATTACCTAACGTTAGTTAGAAAAAGAAGTAAATACACAGACATACACACACACACACATATATATACAGAGAGAGGGAAAGAGAGATAAGTGAGTAAGAACTAAAGTTATATGTTTTATTAGTAAGTAAAGCAATCAAAATCAGTTCCTGCAATTTTTATTTAATAACTAAACTTATAAGGCATTTTCTCTCTCCTTTCTGCATACCTTTGGGGTTTAATTATAAGTATACTCGATGCGTATTCCGTAGGTCCAGGTTCTAGTTACATGTCTCCTGCTTTACAATAATAATAAAAAAAAGCTAATGACTCTACAAGTGGCACTCAAACTAAAAGGTGTTGGACGACAATTCGTCATTACCAGGATTTGGCGACTGGGGCCCTTAATCCCTTGTCGCCGTTTAGAAGTTGAGTATGTAAGGTATTTTCTCCCTCCTTTCCGTATGCCTTCGTGTGTAATTGGAAGCATAAGCTACGCGTATTCGAGAGATTCAGTGTTCGAGTCCCGGTAAAGGTACGCCTCAGTTTACACGTTTCCTGTTCCTAAAAACCTACAAACTTAGAAATTTTGTATGAGTTTCTTTTCTGTAAAACGTTTAAGTAAAGATGTTTGAATGGAGCTGGACCTTTTTGGTCTGTCATGAAAATTCCGATAGCTATCGATTGTTTTGTGGGCGGACATCGACGCTTAACTCATATCAGGATCAGTACTCAACATAGTTCCTTAGCAGTTATCTTTTTCCTAACTTAAAGTTTTTTATGAAATGAGACTCTGCATTTTTCTTAACACGCTTACCTTAAACATATTAAAAATAACACCAAACAAACACTAAAAAACGACAATTTTGCCATTTATCAATACTTGATACGTTATTTAAAAAGTATTATCTAACATACCTGTATATTTAAAACTAAACTGTCATTCATAGCAATGTTTTAATGTTTTGTTGAGAAATTATATCACATCACGAATGTCGAAGTCTACACAATGTTTAATTAATGTAATAAAAATCTCATTTTACCAATTTCTTGTCAAATGTAAAAAACGTTATTGATGCAGACTTGCAAAATAATATATCTTGCAACATAAAAATCTAGGTTGATTAATTAATCATTCGTTAAAGCGGGAAAGAATCATCATTTCATTAGATCTCGCTAATTAAATTTTATCGCACGTATCGAATTCTAGTTAAGCGAGATTCTTCTGTGCATGAATATTCAAAACTGAGTGTACAGATAAGCTTAAGAATAAAATTTATGCAACAATACTCAAAGTGAAGTGATTTTTTTCAAAATAATTCTTTTAAGAATATTAATTAAATAGCAGTTTCCCAGTTCTTAAACGAGAAAGGAAATTAGCTTAAACGTGACCCTTATAGTGTCCTGTTTTAAACGCACTGATGCAATATTTTTTCTAATTAAGTTATTTACCCTTTTATAGTTTTTGCTTGATTACTCTTTCATAGTTCTTGCACGTCAAGACTTAAGAAACAAAAGGTGTAGAATTTTGTAAAACTAGGTCCGTAATTCGAATCCTGGCCAAGGTACTGCATATTTTTCATGTTTTCTATTTCCATAAACCAAAAGACTCTAAAGCGCCACCTGAACTAAAATGTGGTGGACGATAATTTGCCACAAGGAGGATCTGGCGACTACCCTCCCTTTACAGTCGCCCTTTAAATGCGGGAAAATGTAATTGAAAGTACGTCCGGATAGCAGTGTGGATGTTCGGGGATCGAAACAGGGTGACAGCATTGCACATTTCTCATGTCTTCTGTTTCGACAAACCTATTGATGGCTAATGACTACAAGTTTACAGGGCACTTTATTCAAAAATAAATTTAATTATACAATAAACGTAAAATCATAAAAGCATAATTTAAAATTAATACTATAATAATATTACAATTTAAATTCTGACTGAATATTACAGTAAAGAATAAAAATAAAATTATTATTAATAACTCTCTACGAACTGTGTATGCTTTCGTTGTTTTGCTTCTTAACCATAAAAAAAAACATCACTCGCTTTTGAATATCAGTTTCTTAGATGTTAAGCTTTTAAAGATTTTTAATCTTGAAGTTATTATATATAAATACCTTAAACACTGTTAAAGTGTTGTATGTTGAATGGAAACTAAGTTTTCTTGTTTTATTCACTGTTTGTTTGATACTAGCACCATAACTGTTACTTCATAGATTTCAAAGCATTGGCTAGACACAGATGACTAGATAATCCCGAAGCCACTGAGGGCAAAAGAAACTACCCAAACAGATCTAGTACTTTGGTGGAGAAATATTAACTGATATCAAATTACTCAATGAAATTTCGATAATTCCAAATCATTTCTTCCTTCACTAGACGTGGTAATCTTAGAGAACATGAGTCCTGTCAACATTCATTTCTAGCGTTTATTATTTGTGCTGTGGTCGCCATGAGAGGTTCCGTTATATTTATTATCAAAATATATCCTGCATTTCTGCAAATGTTCCTCTTAATCTAAATTCAGTCATTAATGTTACAGATGTGAAAGAAATATAATTGCTCTGATTATGAAAAAAAAAAAAAAAACTCACGCTTTCACTTATATGCTCTAACAGTTGTTGAACTTTTTAGGTATTTCATAATTTTTAAATAAATTCATTGAAATTTCATTGAATAATTGAATATTTCTTCACCAAAATGTTTTCTTTCGGAAGCTACGCTTTCCTTCCCCTGCTTATATTATATGCCATTTTCAAAAAGTGATCAAACTGTTTAGATGGCATAACTTAAATGTCCATTTTCCAAGCATGAAATGCAGCTGACATAGAAATTCAAAAATTCTTTCACAAACCAGTCTTTTTCTTAACCTTGAAAGTTTCCTTAAACTTATATCTAGAAAAGAACGTCGACCTGTGATTAATGAATATATTTTTGATCACGCAAGAACATGTTAATGGAGAATGGAATTCAAAAAATAGACATGGCCATCTGAAGCAAGACTAGTAAATTTCGTGTCTGCTAACTATATTTTCAGTATTTGAGAAAATTTACGTCATTGAACATCATGGGACAATATTTACATTATCTTTCGGGATATTATCCTGAAGCTGGGTACTGTATTGAAAGCTGGGCACTGTACAGGATTATTCCGCTCGGTATAGGTCATCAAGTCGCTATAGAGTAGAATCTTTCAGCAAATGGACTCCCTTTTTTAAATCTAAAGCAACATACTTTGACGAACTCTTATTACTTCCACCACGAATTTTGTTCGCAATGTTTTTCTTTCTTTTTTTTTTCCAATAGCAGGCACTTGTCTATAACGTCATTGGCCAATCCTAAGCCCAGAAGTGGTGGTCATTTTATTGGGAAGGCACTTAACACGCGGCTACCATTACATCTTATGAAAGGACAGGCAATTTTACATCCATGCCTTCTTTTTTTCTGGGATTGGAACCCGGGCCCTTCGGTACCGCAGTCAGCCTCGCCTAACCACTATACGGTCTGGGCGGCCGTTCGCAATGTGTATGTTACAGAATACTGTCATCTCATGAATTTTGCGGGCTACGATTCAAAATGCATTATTTATTTGTTCACTGCTTTTTTTGAACAAGGAAATAATCTTAGACACTTTTTTATCATTAACATTTGGAGTATCTTTTATCACTATATTCAACTATTTAATTTGTTAAGATTACCACTACTTAGTAGTATTTTAATATATGTTCTAAATTTAGTGCTTTATTTTAACATTTTTAAGTAATTAGTTTAGATTATGGATCAGATATACATTGTCCAAGAAGTAGCATGGAACTACACTAACATCAAATTCTAGTAGTGCGTCTCGTAGCCTAAACGAATTTAAATTAAAATAATATTTTTCCAGATAAATTACTGCATTTTATTTCTTAAATATATATGTATAACGAAAAGTACGTTGCGATTTATCTCTCTCATCTGACAGTACACATATGATAAGTCCACAACATTTATTATAGAGGGTTGAGCTTGTCTTTGTACTTTGGATGCTTTGTCAGCGACAATGCAAATCTGCTTAGCTTCAATGTACGTTTTGAGAAAAAATCCCTAAAGAGATGGATCCGAGATACTCTCATTCCTCTTCCACTCGAGAGGATCTTCACCTCATGATCTTTCTAACTGCTTCCATGCCAGAAAGACATCATACATTTACAAATATCAATACATTTTCTGGAATTCGAACCCGGTCTAAGGCAGCCACTCTCCGTGCTACCATGCCAAAAGGGCATCATTAAAATACGTGCATATTTGAAGTCACGGTAGATAACATTTTCAAGCAAAGCAGTAAAGTTAGCAAACATAAAATTATCCATTCCCGCTACAGGAAAATGCAAAGATTGGCTTTAGCTTCCAGCGTTAAAATTTGGGCACTGTTTATTTCAAACAGCATTTCACAATTGAAGATGCAGTTTTTTCTGACCATACTTGAAACAAATGCTGATTGTAGTACTTTCGTCTTTCGATCACGTGTTAATAAAAGATGAATCTTTTATTCAGACGTATCCTGAATAAGATACTAATATAGGTCTTTTTTAAAAGCCAAGAGATGTAAAACCGACTTTCCTACAGGTCGAAAGTCCGTGCGGGCATCCCTTCCTAAAACAGGGATGCCTGCCCTTTTAGCATTTCCAATGAAAATGCTTAACGTGTTTTATCTTAGAATTAGAATTTTTTAAACAGTTAATAATTACTTAGAGAAATAACTGATTATGTGCTGAGAAAATGCTCATAAATGTTGTGAGTTTATAAAAACCTAACGTACCGATTAAAGGCTAAACTAATTTATATATAAGAGAACATTTTGCTTAAAAACGAAGATTAAATTTTCTTAATTTCAAGAATAGAAGAGCAAAAGAAAGGTTTAATTTAGTTATTTGTTCTTTGTAACTTAAAAATATAATGCTTATTTTTGTTGTTGTCAAATGATTTTAAGTTGGATTTATATGTATTTGTTTAGCAAAAGGACTGCCCTGAAGGTCAGAAATGTGTAATCAGGAGACTTCAGTGTATTCGCACTCCTTGTCCAACAATACCTGTCTGTAAGTTTAGCGTGTTTATTAAAATAAGAATCATATCTTCTGAATCCAATTTTTTTATTATATTAACATCACAATTTATTGCAGGCATTGATGTCGAACCTCGCTGCCCAATACCAATGTGTGCCATAGGTTGTATGGTCATGAAATGGGATGATGAAGTTTGTCCATCCTGTTTCTGTGGCATTATCAGAGGAGGTAAACTATTACTTTTTCAAGTATTTCTCTTTAAATATAGCTCAATATTTTTAATGCAATGCAATCAGTTTCTTGAAAATGACTGTATAAACTATGGTTCTTCAACTGTTTAGCTTAGACATAAAGTTCCAATTACATTTTAAAAACAGCTTGCAGGGTTTAATGGAAATATTCGCAACACCTGCCGTTTCGAAAGACTCTAAAATAGTGAAAAAACGAAACATTTAAATGACCTCCTGAAAAAAACTATTCTTTTAGCCATATACTCGTTATAAATTAATTTATTACAAAAAAAACATTCTGTTAATTTGTGTAAAATATTTTCAAAGCTGTTCAAAAAGAATTATGCTGCCAATTTTTGTTTTTTATTTACAGTCTTTCTTTTATGAGACAAGACATATTTTCATATCTATTACTGATATTATTCAACCATTTTGAAAACAAATTTAAGGAATATCTACGAGATAAATGTTTTTCGTTTTGGTAGCTAATGGCTCTATCTTACCAAAAAAACATTTGCTATTATATTTATAACTGGTCCCTTGAAGTACTAATTCGGCCTATCCGTGGAAAATTTGCATTCTGAAGTATGTAACTTGTTTTTGTATTGTTATGTGTCAATTAATGTGTTTCTAATTTGAATTTCTTCGTAATTGTAGGCATGAAAATTTCAATTTTAATTTTGCAGAAAATATCACTCAGAGTATTAAAGCTAATTTCAAAATTTCGGTAATCTATTCTATGAAACTATGTATTTGGAAATACATCTCTAGGATACATATGTAAAGATAAAACCTGTAGTTACCGTTTTTTAACATCCCGTGTAAGAATGAATAATTTGTAGTAAATTATGAACATTTATGATCCCTTACCTTTGAATCTGTCCTCTTAATGATGGTTGAGCTAGGTCAAACTTTATTTAAACTTAATTCAAAACTTTTCTGGTGACTGAATAATGCAAACTCTCTGTGAAAGAGTAGCATTATGTTTATCGTAATACATAAGGTAGTGTCTCTGTGAAAGAGTAGTGAAAGTGTCTGTGAAAGTATCTGTGAAAGAGTAGCATTATGTTAATCGTAATTCATAATATTACAAGCAAAAACATATGAGAACTACATTATAGGCAAAATCTCCATTGGTTTCATCATTTAATCCCTGAACATTTTAAGCATTCAGAATACTAAAGGGCGGATAAATTTCAGACAATGTTGGAATTTATCACCTCTTTATTAGAAACCTGTTATTTAAACATCATTAAATTTATTAAAACAAAAAAGGCTATTACACAATATTCAGTGCTCAGAATTTTCAAGAGATTGTCTGCTTACATTTATTACATAGGGTACGGGACAAATGTTTCATAAAAATCACTCTTTTCATGATAAAAGTATGTATAACAAAATAGTAGTAAAGAGTAAGTATACCAAAATGTTAGTAGTTAAAAATTCGTAAGTTATTATGTAACTTTGGGCTCACTAAAAGTTTTCTTAATATAAGATGGCTTGTATATTATTATGATTATTATCGTATTTTAAAGAGAAATAAATATCTGATATTGAAAATTAAATGGTAATCAATGAAGCTCAAAATGTTTTATGTTATGAACTCTTTAACTCTTTTAAATATAGCAGAGGATTAAAGATGTCTCTAAATAGACATTTTTAACTTTCAGTTTTAATCATAACAGCTCTTTCTTTACAAGTTATCGTTTACGGGCAACTAAATAAAGGTTAACACAAAGGGTCTAAGCAGATACACAGTTGCAAGACTAACAAATTAAAATTTATTACAAACAAAACTTGGGTTCACAACCTTTAACAGGTGAAGGTTTAGAACTTGAAATCTTGTAACACAACACTGAAGGATTTATTTTCAATATTACAGTAAATTAATAATGCATCTGAAACCTGCCAGACAATCTCTAAATTCTTAATATGTTTAAATTATTTAAATTCAGTGGCATCAATCTAGCATATAAGTTCTGTCGGTATGCAAAACACAATGAATTTTTTTCAAATCTTAGATTAAAAAAAATACCTTGCTGTGATAAATGGAACAGCCAGACTTATGCTTTTAAAGTAGAAAAGGTGAAATGTATGGAAGAGGAAATGAAAGCAAACAAGATAACAGAAGAATAATTAATAACAAACTGATAAAGTTCTACATATTTATATTAAACTCTTCGGTTTTCCTCGTTCTAATTCTTATTCATGGAATTTTCTAACTGACACAATCACCTAGAAACCAAAAAAGGATAAAATTTCGAATAACCTAATGATTTTTAATGGCTCGCAGTCAATTAGTAAAACAGACAAAGGTATTTGTATCACAATTATTATTATACACTGTTTTAATTCATTTATTACATAATATTACCCAGCTCTAGAAAAACATGAAAAATAAATCTGCATGATCTTATGAATTTTACTGAAGGTGAAAACTGTGGATACATTCCAAAATTGCTTTGGAGAAGGAAAATAGTATGCAATAAACCCTGTGTCTGAAATGAAGGTACCTTTAATAAGTACACCTATGATTTGTATTAGATTTCTGATTTTTAATCTAACATGTTTCCCATAACGCTACACAATAGTTTGATTGGAGTGTACATATGTACATCTGTCAGTATTAAAGCAATTAATTATGCGAACAATGAAACAGAACCAACTTCCCAATGCTATCTGATTTTAATTATTGTTTGCATGGCAGGAAAACGCAGAATTCATTACAGGTTTCAAGATTATCTGAGTTTTCGGAGCTATTTATAAAATAAATTAAAACTACCGTATTCACTCTGTTATCAGAAAGCTCACATATGGACTATGACCTGTAGTTTTAAAACTATTTAACAGGAAATAAAAGGTGCTTAAGTGTTAAACTACAACACATTCATGAACTATATATGCTAATGTTGTTTTACAAGTGAGACATTCAAATGTTACAAGTGATATACATTGTGGTAAAATAAAATTTCATTTAAAATGACGGATAAGTCATATATTTCCGTAATATATTTTTACATGCTAGGTAGAGCTGTTGAGACAAATACAGTTTTGGAGAATATTTGTAGGGATACTCATATTTTGGCCGATTTATTGCCATATGTTTCCCCAATGAAATTTCATATTTTAATTACAGTAAATTATTTGTTAGTTAAATTAAATTTTTGGTGTATACGTGCAAGAAAATTAACCACTTTGATAGCTACTAGCAGCTGCTACTTACACGGCATTCCGCACTGAAGTCATTTGTAAGATTTCCTTTTCTAAAACAAAATTTTGATAATAAACACTTTTGTCGTTTCATTCAAATTGATTGGATATATACTAAAGCCAGCTTCATTTTTGTGTTAGAACATTTAACCTGAAAACCTGAAAATTAGTATTACAATAAGAGTTCCTTAGATTTATTATTCGCTACTTAATACTGTAGCAAGCGACTTGGGAGTTCGCGATGATTACATACATTTCAAATCAATAAGTTATCCAGGAATTGTGATGACTGGAATTTAACTAATTAAACTTTATTCTGCAAATTTACATAAAATCTTCATTTTAACTACAAATGATTTTAATGAGAAAAATGTGGAACATTTTAAAACATAGCAAGCTTTAGGAGTGGCAAAGATAAAATTTATGTATGATATATTAAAGTTTCTGTATTATAATACACATATGGTTTTATGCTCCATTAAAATAAATTTGATAAGTTTTGTACAATTTCACAAAGTCTGAGCATTTGAAATTTCGATGGAATACCTTTATAACTCAATATATAACAATTTAATCATTTATAGAGATCAATCGAAATACTAAAGGAATTTTATTTAAATCTGATGTCTGATAAATGTCTTAATTCATTTTCAATAAATTAATCTATCATACAGTGAAATTCTCAGTCACTTATATATTTCGTTTCTGATAGCATTTCGTCATCCAAAATGTTCTCAGATCGTACCTGTTTCTTCCATAAGAGCTGATGTAGAATGATGTAATCAGTTTCTGGACTACAGATAGTTGCTTATTTAAACTTTTAGAACAGTACTTGTGCACAAGTTCGTAACACAGAACCAATGGAAACTTTAACTCCAAGTCAAATAGCGATAAACGCAAAATTAAACAGATAAAATAGACGTAACTTTAATTTAATTTTACCATCCCTGTACGAAGAAGAGTTGACTGCGTAAATAGAATTGGTGAGAGAATGAAAGGGAAGGACCTTATAGTTCGGATGAGAAGTGCCTTTTCATAAAAACATAAGACAATTGTCTTTCTTGGGCCTCTTCTTTCATATTTCCTGTCTCTTAGTGCCATTCTGTTCTGTTTGAGATTCACTCGGCCTCTATTTCACTCAACGTTTCTCTATGCTGATTTACTGTTATCCAGGTTTAAAATGTTTTCGAAGTAACTCAGAGCACTGCCACTGAAATTGTTCATACTGCAACTTCCTAAACGTTATCAGGTTATGCTGTCATACCAAGAATTGAACCTTACCCCATTTTGTACAAATTTCATTGATTAAAGACCTAAGATCATCATCCCTTTCTTCGTCTTTCTAAGAAGACATATCCTACATAATAATCTTTTCCTGCTGCCTTTGAAGTTGCTACAGTTCTTTCTTCTTTAGCTCATTTTTGTTATTCTCATAGTAACTCTTTTACATCTCCACAGATAACATCCGTATCCATGGCTTTGCTTAGAGACACATTTTCACACATAACTATAACATCCATAATCTCAAAGAATCAGAGTCTTTCATTTAACGTAATTAGGGTGTAATTTCCTCGACCGAATTTACTGCCCTTTACGTCATCTACTGCGGGCTTTGTTAATGAGAGGTAAAAATGAACAATATTAAAAGATTGTTCCCATAGGTCCATGAGTGTTATTTCTGTGTCAAAGTGTATGTCAAAACATCTTTGAAAATTTTTAGCTCTCAGTCTGAGCGTTCATTACTCGAGGCTCCATTCCTAACCCAAGACATTTTTCATTCAGATAACTTATTCGTGAACCGACTTAGTCATCATGGTCGCAATTCAGTGTCCTCTATATAGCTTATTTAAATCTGAGAGGCTTCCTTATGCGTTTAAAGACTACTTAAAAATTCCTTAATATATTGCTGATGTATAAACGTAAAACCATTTTAATCTTATAACACATGAATAAATTATGTCTTTTCAAGATCTGTGAGATAACCAATCAGTTTATAATAATTTGTTCTTATGTAACAAATATCATCCTTATGTTGCAAATTTATTTTTAGATAAATTTAGAAACATTTTGGGCTTCCTTTAAACACTTCATTCATTTGCAATCGAAATTTCAGTGTTTTCATTTTGAGTTAAAAATTATTATTATTATTTTTCCGCAACTGTTGTATTTTCATATAAAGATTATTAGTGATTATTAGTTAGTATAAATATACATAATATATTTCTAAAGTGCAGTATTCACTCGAATGCAAGTTAGATTATAGTTAGTGTAAATATATAAGAAACTGTGCATTTTCGTAAGATATTTCATACACGTAAAATATACAATTTCAATATACTATGCCAAACATAGTATATCAGCCTAATGTTGAAAGTCTTCTGTACTGAAGGTAAATAAAGAGTTTAAGAAAGCATACCTTGAGATAAAACTAAGCAAATGTGTTCTCTTTAATATAAATGCTAACAAATAGATAAATGTTAAATTTCATTAAAGTAATTTTGTAAATGTTATGCTGTGTATTGGATCAAGTTAACAAACTAATATGAAGGATAAAATGTTCTTATATTCGTGGTAGAATGGTACATTGTTTTCTCTTTCTTGTATTTAATATACTGATAAGTTTCGCTTCAACACTTAAACGTTTTGCTTTTACAGCTGAAGGTCGTGTATGCCCCCGAACACGATGTTTGGGTAGAAGATGCTATAACGTGATTGGAGATGATGGCTGTCCTGTATGCAAATGTGATTCTATCTGCATTCCACCCAAATGCAGTGATGGATGCTGGGTAGAATCTGATCCTCCAGAAGGAAAATGTCCCACGTGTACCTGCCCACAGAGAAGCACAATAATGCAACCAATAATTCCAGGTAACTAATAAAATTATTGAATACAATAATATACCTATATATCCGCAGTGTTTTAAATTATTTTGTAAAACAAAACAATTCTTACTTTTGAAGAAGGAATTTATTAATCAAACAAACGTGCCATTAATGAAAAAAATATGATATTTACAGTGCATCGTTTACTATCAAATCACTTAGAGAATGTTAGCTCAAATTCTTTTCAAAAAGTGTCGTAATGTAAGGATAAGCATTTGGAGAAAGAATAAATAAGGATTTGGAAATAAATGAATCTTTTACTGTGAAATAAAAATATTTTTCAAGACACTTTCCTTATATTAAAATATCTGCCGAGTTTAGGATTACGTATATCGAAATTTGGTTCGAAATATACATAGCGATACATACATTTATGGTTTGATCTTTCCATGGCAGAAATAAAACGTATCCTTGAAAACAGAAATGTATATAGAAAATTCTGCCTATTCTTTACTTTGATCCGACTCCTACGAATTGAACTTTCAATTAAGAATTGCTTTAAATTATACTGAAGCAGTATAACACACTGTTGAAAAAGAGAATGGAGAGCAAGTAGCGAAATCAAACTGCAGTATTTAAAAAACTTAAAGCAGAGAAAATGGATGGATTCCTTTCTTTACTGCTTTCGGGTTTGGAATTTGCTAGGATAAAAAATTACAGTTTTCCCAAATCTGAAAAGAACTATGCATCTTAAATGGACAAAATAAGATAAAACCTATCTGTTGCTAATCAAGTTGCAGGTAAGTTGATTATAAGTAATAAGTTGGTCATATAAACTGAACAACATTTATTATTTCAAATGAAAGTAATTTTAATACCTTAATTTATTTATGCGATTGCTTATAGCTGAATTGAAGTTGAATTATCCTAAAAATTTCAAAACTCCAAAATCTTAAATCAAGAAATATTTCTGAAAAGGTATTATCCTCTCTTATTTGTATATTACTGTAATTGCCCCAGCGATACGCAACGAATCATTGCAATTAATTTAATATAAAAACCAAACTGAGAAACGGTAGCGTCAGTCAGTTTAAAGCATTTTCGACCGAAAGACATAAAGAATGCCGAAATAATTTGGAATAAACGTTACTAGAATAGGCAACTTTTCAACAAAAAATATTCATGCCTCTGTTTTCATGGCAGTAAGTTTTATGCTTCTTAGCTTTCAACAGATTTGATAGTTGATATATCGTGTATTTCACAGTTAAGGCGTTTAAGTACACTATCCTCTATTTAGCAAAGTCATATTAAATAATCAGAAGTTAGATTAACTGTGAAATCTTTATTTAACAAGTTAGAGTGTCTGCTTAACACAAATAGAATACAAATTAAACGTTAACAGTCTTTACAAACATTTAAATCGGAGTGTTGAAATTCAGAACTTGGAAAAGATTCATTTATAAGTTTTAAATATCTTCAGGCAATATTATCAGGAATATATTCCATAAAAGAAGGTAACATGCTGAAAAGAATGAATCACGAATACAACGTTAGCATAATTTTTTTTAAACTTCTGCATTTGAACACAAATATAATCTTCTTTCGCCAATATATATATATATATATATAGTGTTTGTCCCTCATTTTTAGCCCAAAGGGGGTTAGTCCAGGAGGTCTATTGCGTTTTGGCATTTTGCTTTTATTCGTTATAGACGGTGAATCACTTTTAAATTTTTGTCCCCTAATATTATCGTCCTGTATTATATTTAAAGAAATTAAATAATGAAGAATCTGCATAAATGTAGATATGTTTTTCGCATTGTGATAAAACAAAGGTACCTAGAGCCATCAAATTTTGAATAACGTACGTCGCCAACCGAAATTCAACGATTTCAAACCGAACAATGGCAACAATACACGGGAAAAAAAGCATTGTTATCTCCAGTGCGCGAGGCTGTGTATCGGAAATTCTAAAGATATGCTCATTTTAATATTATTTTGAGATACTGCTGTTGAATTCAATTTTATGGTTTAAGTACGAAGAACATGATATTTAAAAAATAAAGGTAACACTCAAAACGTTAAAAAAACGCCCCTTTGTGCGTAATATAAAATCTGAAGGTTTTCAGATTTTTATTTTTTAAACTTGTTTTTTTTTGGGGGGGAGGAGTTCACATTGCCGCGTTTCATTATGCATAATTGACACTAATTTATTATAACAGTATTCTTCTGTATTCAGCCGTTTTCCTCTCAAAAGTATTAAAAGAAAAAATTCTGCAGATACTTCATATCAAATACATTATCGCTATTTGAATTACTAAACTACTTTAAAAGAAATAAATGAAAAGCATCTCAGAATCATTTTTTTTTTCATTGAATAGGAAGCATCAATCTGCAACTTTATTTCATCAATAAATAAATGCCGAGAGTGTTTTTACATCTATTAATTGTTATTTATGTTTCGGGCGATGATATTGTGCCACTTACGTATAAAAATATTTTATCATTTTAGTTGATGCGGAGTTTTAATTTACAAATAAATTAACGCCATTCTAATTGCCACGAATAAAATGAAATTTGCATCGATTTTGTAACTACAGAGTTTATTTTGATAAAATCGCACAAACTGCCTTTTGTATCTGGAAATTTCTTACTTTTGTAATAATATGGACTGAAAAATAGAACTTTTTATTTCATGTCATACATTCTGAAAATATACTTTATTTCATCATATTTATTTATATATTTATTATGCTTTTATTGTATCTTGATGGAATATGTAAGATCGCATCGTTTGGCTTTGATCTAAAATTTGGAATTTTATTTGAAATTTGTTTATTTGCATATATTATCAACATTTCTCATTTGTTCCTTTTGCATGATCTTCACAGTATAAATGTATATATATATATAAATGTATAAATGTATATACAGTATAAATGAATATAAAAGAACTTTTTGTGCATTTTTGTTATACTAACAAACTTACTACTTATGCTTAATTCATTAACTAGTCTGAAACTTGTCAGTAATAAAATAGCGTGGCACCATTAATCAGTTTCTTTCAATTGAATTTTCAAGAGTATATTAAAGAATACAATAGATCATTGAATTGATCATCATTGATTTAAAACTGGACATGAATTAATGAAGAAAAGAAAATGTAAAGAGCATGGCTTCTGAAAGATCAACAAATTAATGAAATGTGATTTTAATTTTTTAACTAATATAAAGAAGGACATGCTGAAGTAGACTATTAGAATAATACAGCTTGAAATTTCATTATTAAGTTGTGGATATCAAGTTCTTTCAGAAGAAGGTATTTTACAACAATAGACGATGACCGATCACCAGGTGCACCATGAAGTAGACAGTACGCAGCTAATATAGCTAGTTTAATTATGATGGCAGGGTTATCATGTCCCTCTCCATTTCTTTCAAAAAACAGTGAAAACGTTTGAAAGGAGCAAGCTGAAGTATATCAGGGCGTTAAAAATGTAACTGTGTCACATATTCGTTTAAAAGCTTCTTTCAGACTTAAAATCATTAAACTATTATTCGTACCCTGCCAAAGTCTGTGATCGGTTGTATTTATACAATAGTTTCCACTTTGCAGAATTATCTGCTGTAGTTTCAGATATATATTTAATGAATATTTTTTAACATTACTAACCAAATAATCTTTTAAAATTGGCAAACAATCTTATATCAATTAAGCAGACGCCGGCTTTTTGCTGATAGGCAGCTTGATCCTCAAATAGCCGACATTTAATAAAAAAATTGATGTTTTATAATCAAAAAATTAATTAATTATGCTTGCTCCTTGAAAATGTTCCTGTTTCTTGAATCTTTCAGGAACATCTCCCGCCAACAACACAACAGGACCTCTTGTAGAATCTGGAAGTGATAATGAAATCCTTGAAGATTCGATTGAGGATTCAGAAGAGTACCATACTGAAGATACACTTAACGAAACAATTCTAAATAAAGAAGAAGTCGAAGTCAGAAGCCCAAGCAGATCTCCTGTAACAGACTCAGTGGAGGAAAATTCATCTGAAGAAGATGATTACGTAGTTGATGAGACAAAATCACCAGATCTGGCAGACGAAGCGAAATTCGATGGAGATAGTTTCTCAGCAGACTTTTATGATTCTTTAGCAGAAATTGAAGAGCAAGTGAAATTTGATGGTCATACTACTGTTACAGTAAATCTACCAACGACCGTAAAACCTGTAGATGATTTTGAGCCATCATCTGGCATAATTGAAAATGAATCAGCAGACACGTCAATCAAAGAAATTGATTCGTTTGCAATTGCCACAGGAACACAAATTTCGGATTCAGAAATTTTAACTTCACGAAAGCCGGAGCCTTCAAAGGGAACACAGCGACCATTTAAAAGAAAATCAACAGTACCTGTTGCATCTACCACACCATTAGTGGAAGCCACAACTGTTTCTGCTGAAATACCAGAAAAAGAGTTAACAGCAACATCGAAGCCATGTATGCTAAAACCAAATGTATCAGATGGCAAGGCTGAAGTTGAACCGTATGAAGTCGTTTCTGAAGAACCCAAATCTACTACTCCAGACATTAAAGTTCCTACTGTAAATCTAGACTCACAAAGGCATACAAAGCCAACTCGTCAATCATCAACGAGAAAACCTCAAAGAAAGCCATCTCCAGTTCGACGCAAACCAGTTTCCGAGGCGACAAGTAGTAGACTTCCCGAGACGCAACGTGTGCGACCTCAAGGTTCAAATCCCAGACCAAAACCGAAACCCCAAGTTAGACCAAATTATCAATCACCTTCAAGTATCCATTCAGAATCAGATAGGCTCCACAGTACTCGACCTGTAGCTAATCACAATTCCTCAAACAAGCGGAAACCAACTCCCAAGCCGCAAAGTTCTTTGCCCATTGAAAAGGTGCCTGTACTAAAAAGTAATGAAACAGATTCTGACAACAGTATGAAACCTATCTTACAAAATCTTCAACAGCTTATGTCAAATTTACACCAAGTTCTTTCAAATCATCAAAGACCAGCTACTATTGGAGGGAGTGTGGAAAGTTTGAAGCCAGCTGCTACTTCGCATGTATTAGATAGCAAAATTGATACAGCAAGCAAAAATAATGCAGTACAGAATGTTACATTTTCAGATAACATTAAATTGTCAGAGTTACAAACACAAAAGCAGACTGCTCAGATCCCAGATGCGGTTCAGTCACAAGAAACAAGTACTCAGGATCCATCTGCTTCACATTTATCATCAGATGTTGCTTCTGAAAGAGACCGATCCAAACCATCCAAAGTGAAGGCAACTACTTCAGAAGAAAAGATAGAGGAACCAAGCAATAAAAAAATACCAAATCAAGGTCAAGAAGAAGAAGATACAAAGCCAGAATCTCAGACTCAAAATGAATCAATTTTGCAGCCAACTTACGGTAGCCAAAATTTACCATTTGTGCAGCAGCATTATATGGGAAACCCAAGCATTCAAGGTATATATACATCACATATTTTACCTAATCAGCAAATGGTACAGTCAATGCTACAGTCAGGTATAAATCCTCAATTTCATATTTTCCCTCAGTTTCCATATCAAAGTAATCACGCTGGATTACAAGCTATCGGATTTATGCATCAGCCTCAAATTGGCAATATTCCGTATCAAAGCAATATTCAACAGCATCATCCTGCTTCCTCTATTATTCACAGTTCACCTGCTGTTATTAACTCGCATGCTTCTCCTCTTGGATCTCAGCCTAATGTATTAAACTCTCAACAAGGTTCATACTATCCGTCATTACAACAGCCATCCTTTATTTCAAATGTAAGTCCATTACAGCATGAGCAATATAATCAAGCCCAGCAACTTCAACAGATACTAAAAACAAATGTTCCAATTCCTCCATCGTTACAACAACAACTCAATGCTGGAACGCAAACTCTGGGAATTTTACAAAATTTCATTAACCAAGTAAATAATCCACTACTTCCACAACAAGCTGTACAGTCACAAATATCGCATATACAACAGTCAAGCGCTGCTGCTTCTGAAGCAGAGCCATCAAACCAAGTAATACTTCATTCTCAGAATGATTCTAATTCCTTATCACATCAGCAGAAAGAAACGCAAGCTTCACAACAGCAAGAAACTTCTGAACCAAGTAACGTCACCTTATCAGTACAACAGCAGTATTTTAATGATCAAACGATAAATCACCATGCATCTAACAGAAATAAAACCGAAGATATTAACGAAAACGTTACTCAACCACAAGAACAATTACCTCAGCAGCAAATGGAAACATCCTTGCAAGGACAGCAGTTTCTCAATGAATCTTCCTCTCACGTGTCTTTAAATCAACAAGATAATATTGAATCTCATTTCCCTGAAGTAGCACAAGAAGCTGTCAATCAAACTGAAACAAATGCATCCATTTCAAGCCAACCATTTATGATGCCGCCTTTTCCCCACTTTTCTAATTCTTCTGCTGTTAATGAGAATAAGCTCTCCGTTGCCTACGAAATTCAGAGCGAGGAGCAAACGAATATTACAGTAGCTTCACCCGAAGCTACATTTGAATTCCATCAATTTAATCATCATGTTCCATCTCAGTTTCCAAGTCAAGGAGAACAGTCAAGTGAATCACAAAGTGAAGATAAAGTACCAAGTATTCATATCCAAAACTTCAATCAACCATTGCAAATCCAGTCACATCACCAATATCCCACAAATGGATCTTTCTCTCAGGTCTCCTCGGTTCTTACGCCCCTTTTGGAGCAGAAGGAAACCTCTGTACAGAAAGTTCAAAATACGCAACAGCAGCAGCATCTTGATAGACTAACCATTCAGAGTCAGAATTTACAAGCTCAACTCCAGCAAATGCAAGCGCAGCAATCTCAACAGCAAAGTCAGATAAATCTAATACAGTCTGCGCAGCAGCAATATATGCCACCTAGTGGAAATCAGATGTTAAAGCCATTAACTAATAATCATCAGATTGCAGACAGCAGCAGTGTAGGTCATGTTTTACCCGCTCAGACTTCTTCTGTTACCCAGAGTGAACATCATCAAAATGCTAACCAGGAAAACCTTAACAATGTTCACGTAACTTCTCATTTTAGGCCTTTTAATCTAACAATTACACATTTTGCTCCCCATGAGACTTCAAATTTACAAAATGCTCAGTATCACCAAGAGACTCATCAAGACAGTCAAAACAATGTTCATATAACTTCTCATTTTAGACCGCTTAATATATCTGTATCCTCTCCCATTCAACAACAAAGTTCAGAAGCTCAACAACAAAGTTCAGAAGTTCAACAACAAAGTTCAGAAGCTCAACAACAAAGTTCAGAAGCTCAACATGTTCATCAAGCTCAAAATGTGTTTGTGTCAGCCGTTAGACCCAGCCCTTCTATTGGACATCATGTTCAGCAACCAAGTCAGCAGACTGATATGCATTCTCAAACCTATCTATCGAATGACAGAAATCAGCCAGGTGAAACTTTACTAAATGTGCCTCCAGCAGTAGCCCATCCTACTCAGCAACAGACTTCCATTTCAAGTGATGGGTTAGGTGCATATCAACCGAATAAGGAAAATGTCCAAGATAAGTTTTCTACGTATCAGCTAAATATCAATCCCCATGATACATCATATGAGAATCAACAAAATCACCATTTTCAATTTTCTGCTGAAAACAAACCTCTTGCACAGCAAAATTCACATATCCAGTTAAATTATCCACACAATATCCAAATTGTACAAAACCATCAACAAGAATATCATAATACACCCTTAGTAGTGCAGGAGCAGAATGCTGTACAACATGACGTACAAGCGGCTAATTCACTTTTGAAGGAAAATGAAGCGTCACATGTACATCATGCAGCTACATATCCTAGCAACTCATTTCATCAACAACAGAACCAATTCTTGCATGAAAGCGTAAATGATAAACTAAATATTCAACAGATAAATTCTCAACAGCATTATATTAGTAACCACAATATTCCCTTGTCTCAACAAGAAAATTCTAATCACCAATTTGTAATATCTCAAACAAAACCTTTAACTAATCAGCATCAAGAGAAGCAACCGTCTATTAACATACATGAAAACCTGGATCAACAGCTTCAAACACAGCATTCTGTATCAAGCATATCAGAAATACCTTTAGGAAACAATCAACATCATCAAATACATAGCAATCATTATCAGTCACAACATTACCTAAGTAGCCATGAAAAACCTTTGTCTGTGCAAAACATTCAAGATCAATATTCTAGTGAACAAACGCAGGCTTTCCCAATGCAGTCGCCGCAAGTTTCAAATGGCATAAATAAATTAGCTGCACAGCATCATCAATATCAAAGTCAGATGAATGGAATTTCATCACAACAACAGCATCAACTCACACAACAATTTGCCAATACGCAAGATCCATTCCATAAACAAGAACAGTTAGAACAACGTTACGGAAACAGGCCTGTTAGTCATCCTCAGCAGCCTGAAAAATCTAATCTAAATGATCATAGCATTCCTGTACTCGAGCAGAATAAGAATATTGCACCAGAACCTTCATATCAGTTACAAAATCAGCACCATTACATAGGAACCATAAATAATCCTTCAATCCAACCTCAGCAGCAATATACAAGTTTTGAAAACCAACAGACATATATAAGTTCTCTAAATAATCCAGTGGTACAAGCTCAGCAGCAATCAAACATACTTCAGAATGTAGCATCTAACCAGCAACAATCTGTCAATGTTCATACTTCATCCCAGCAGGAGCAAATTCATCAGCAGTACCTAAACAAAGACAAACCTTTAATGCAACAACAGCATCAGCATTTGACTAGTACCAATGATAAACCATTTATCCCTCAGCAGTCACAACAGCATTATGTAGGCCAAAGTCATTTCCCTTCACCTCAAGCTCCTACATCGTTTATTAATGCACAAGGTAGTAATCAAGAACCTCAACAACAATTTCTCTCACAAACCATTTCACCTGCACAACAAGTTCACCACCAAGATAGTTCTCAGCATAAAGAAATGCACCAGCCTCTTGCAGGACATGAAAGACCACTTGCTGTAAATCAATTTTATCAACAAACAAGCTTTCAGCACAAGCCAGTTTATGAACAGCCACAAATATTACAACAAGGCCTGAGTTCGTTAGATAAATTAACATCACAACAACCACCAGCTCAACAACAGTATGAAAGCGCACATAGTAAACCTCTTGTCCAGCAACATCAGCAATCATATGAAGAATATCATAATCAAAGGCTCAAACCTGCCCTGATCCAGCAACATTCCACTACACCTGGATATATTTCATCGCAGGAACATCATGTTCAGCAACAGTTTTCTAATTCACAAGAAAAATATCAAAATGACAAAATCCATGGAAATTACGGTATAAAAGAAGGTCCTACGAGCCATGTGCAGTTACAAAATGATCAAGTCTCACAAGACACATCTGCTCAAACCATACATGGTATTTCTCAAGAAACGCCTGTTATACACCAGCAGTTCCAAGACAGTTTAGGGTCACATGATGCCCACAAAAATCCTTCATTAAATCAGCCTTATTCTGATGAAAGAAATAGGCCCCATTCACAGCAATATATCAGCACTGAAAGACCTAACATTTTACAGCTACAAATCCAACAACAGTACGGGAATTTTTATGATAAAGTACACCAACTTCAACAAGCTCAGCAACAATATATTAGTTCAAGTGAGAAACCCCTTTCTTTACAACAGCAAATGGAGCAACATAATACTAATAATCAGAATAGATTATCTGTTCAACAACAGCAAAGTTATCAGCAGGTGCATCAAGTTCAACAACAATACTTTAATCACAACATAAAGCCTCTTTCGCATCAGCAGCAAATTGAAGCACTTCACATAAACTCTCAAGATAAACTTTCCCCTCAGCAGCACCAGCAACAAATAAATCAACAATATTTCAGTTCGAATGGAAATCCTGGATTTCAGGTACAAGAAACGGGGCAACAACAGTTTTCAAATTTGCATGATGTTAAACCGTCCGCAATGCAGCAAAATACTCAAGAGCAGTACAAGCAGCCAGTCCAATCTTCTATAGAAGAAACCTTAACACGACCGCAAGCATCTGAGCAAGTGTACGTGGATAATGCTTCCGGTCATCAAGATCAACATTTTATTAGCGAAGATAACCAGTATATTAATCAAGAACAGCCCCAGTTAATGAAAGAGCAACAGTTTCAAGACAATTTACACCAGCAGTTTGCAGACGCTAACAGGCCTCTACTTCAACAGCAACATGAGCACGTAGCTGAACATGAACAACAAACAGATGTCAGTACAGATGATAATCTTTTTGAACAAGAAGCACATGTTGAGCAATTTGAAAAGGATCAACACCATCAAATGCAGAATGACTACATGCATCAAGAGCAGCAAGATGATCAGCAATATATCAATACCAATGAAAAACCGCTACTTCAACAACAAACTAATCAACAAATGTTCGATGATGATAAATATTCAGCTCTCAAACCTCTCGCGCAAGTTTTTACTGCTGAAGCGCAGTCGGACAAGTATGATGTAATTCAAGAAGACACTATGATTCCTATTTTCACTTCAGAAGAAGAAGATCCCATACACCAAGTAGTTGCAGATCTTATACCAGAAAAAAATGATACCGCAGAAGATGTTTCAACTCTAAGTCAACAGTCTGTGCCACCCTTTGAACAAACACATTTAACACATTCTTCTAGTATTAAAACACGCCCAGGTCCCATTGTTCGGCCCCATTTCCATCCTGTTGGTATGCAGCCGTCATCCACACAGTCACCGGTGGTTCATGATTTGTTTCCTGTTGCATCTAGACCCTTGAAACGGAAACCTGCCATTCAACAGCAAGATTTTGTTGATCAACAATTTTTTGAGGAAGATATTCCGCAGGAGATTTCTGCTTTCGAAGATGAATACGAATTTGAGGAAGAAACAACGCCAACAACTACAACAGTTACAACTCAAAAACCACGTCCTCCTTCTGTACGCCCTGTTACGCGCACAAAAATAAAGCCTACAAGAAGACCGCCTATTCGATATTCTACTACACGCACAACTAAGCGTCCATCTACAACAACTAGCAAACCTAATTTACAAGAACAAATTTTAGAAAGTTTCGATAACCATCAGCCTGATCCTATAGATAATCAAGAATTTATTGAAGAGTTTGAAACCACAACACCTAAAAAATTCCTTTTTGTACGCACTTCAACAACCCGCCGACCTTCCACAAAAATGCCTTCTACAACAAAATCTCAAACTGCCTTTACTTCTCTCCCAACAGTATCCCCAACAGCGGAGGCATATGGGATGAAAAAGTATTCAACAGCTCCAGCAAGCCTGGTACCATCTTATCACTGCCCAACACCACACTGCAATGGCTATAACTGCTCTCTTATACGAGGATCCGATGGCTGTCAAAAATGTGTTTGTGATTCACCCTGTGCTCCTTGCCCACAACACTGCGTGAAAACGAAGACACTGTCAGAGGGACGTTGCCCTATCTGTGACTGCACAGTTGTACCACCAGCAGCAATAGGTAAGCCTTTCTCCACTTATTAACGGGACTTCAGAATTATTATTTATTTAGATTTGTAATTTAATTTTATTTATACTATTGCATGCATTTTTAGGCAAAACAATTTTAAGAATATTTTTTTTTGGTTCGTACCTTAAAAAAAATTAAGATTATTTTAATTGGCACATTTTGTTTCAAAATTTTAACAATAAGATATACTTCGTCTCCAGTTCTTAAAGTTTTTGCCTAAAATCTTTTGCTATGTTTATTAGAAGGGATTCAGAACATTTTTAAGTATCAATTTCGCAATTGATGAAGTAGTTAATTTCTTTAAACTCCAATTATTAATTCTCAGTGCAATACAAAACCTTTTTTATTTAAAACATATAAAAATCAATTGAGGTCGTTATTTTGGAAACTGGAATGAATCAATTATATTTAAATGTACGTCAGTAGGAAAAATGTTTTCATGATACGAGTAGATCTACTAAGAGGTCGGTCACGGAATGAATTAATTTCTTATTAAAAGTATATATATGTATGTATATATATAAGCACATACATTGTGCATAATTTAAGAAAAAGTTGAAAATTTTGGAATTCCGGTATGCCGTTTACATATACTGGTTTGCAGAAGTATATAAATTTGTGAGAAATCACATAATAGCGAGAAAATTTTCAAAAAATAAGTTTGCATTCTTAGTGCATTAACATTTCTTGTTGCTTTTCATTTACATTTAATTCAAGAGGCATTCACAGTGGGTGGGGAAAAATTACATATTTTGTTTATTGATATTAATTTCCTGTTTTGAATGTATGGGTTCTGCTTTGAATGTGAGATCGAATTTAAACCTATATTGCAAATTTCTGTAATATTAATTAATTGCTTTATTATACTATTCATTACATCATGGCTTGTCTGCAAATGCAAACACATATATATTCTATTCCAAGTAAGGCATCCTTCTTCTCCCTAAATAAACGTAAGTATCTATTTACTTAGGTTCTGCTCGTCAGTGCCCTGTAATCGATTGTGATGGACCCAACTGTCGAAAGGTGCGTAACAATGATGGATGTCTGACTTGTATTTGTGATCCAAAATGCGTTGAACCTAAGTGCGATCCAGGTTGTGAAATTCTAAGAGATGTACCACCAGGTCAATGTCCTGGATGTGTGTGCAAAGTAACCGTTGTACAAGCTGTAGTGCATAGTAAGTGCTAAATTTTCATTAGATCATAAAGAATCGCGCAAATGTCTCCATATAAGAGGCCCTATTTTGAGTGGACACTACAAGCTATAACATATTTTCTATATGCTTACCATTAATCTCATCACACATCACCATATGCAGACACTAGTGATGACGCCAGCTTCAAGAATATACTAGATATAAAGACTTCTAGTTGTGTAGTAAATGTACTTATCCAGCCGAAGAGTATTTAGAGATTTGTAGCTGCATGCCTTTCCCTTTGTATGCTTATTAGCAAAAGTTACCGGGCGTAATATGAAAGGAAAATCTCATAATACCAAATGGGGCTAGGCCATTGACTAGATATACCACTCAGCAGAACCACGCCATCCAGTTTCAAGATGTATGGAGACTTTTGCGCTGCATAATGTGTTTCAGACTTTTGCGCTGCCTAATCAAGTATTTTAATTACATAGAAAAAATTTCATATTAATGTAAGGACGTATATAATGCAAAATAATAATAAAAAATATTTTTTTTAATTCCTCACATATTCCGTTTGGAAAGAAACGCATGCATAAACAAAGAAATCAAAATCTCAGTGACAAACTTCAAGAAATAGAGCGGCAAAATATGCCAAAACCAAAAATTTTCCTCTGCATCCTCATCAAAGGTTGTTCAACGAAAGAAGTAAATTATTAAGTGAAATACCCGACGACTATGCAACGGAAGATATGCAATTCATACTTAAATTTTGGTTTTGATGTATTTTCTCAACTATTTCTTGCTGTCTGCCACAGTGCTTCTGGTTTCTTGGTTTGTGCAAGTTATTTATTCCGAAATGAATATGAGATAAAATTTAAACGTATTTTTTATTTTATTTTAAATTATTATCACTACTTGTTGCTGCTATCAACGCGTAATTGGACTAGATTTTGATTTGCATTTTATTTTACATTTATTCATGTGTATATAGATATGTAGCGTATTTACGTGCTGAAAATTTAAAAAATATTTCGTATAATAAACCCTTTTTCAATCTGCTCACAGAGCGAGCTTCCCTGAACTTTAAAAAGGATTAACCCACTCAGTAATTTTAAACCCTAAAGAGTCACGCCGAACTTTTCCCATCTGACTGTTGAAATTTATATTAGCCTAGTCTAAGAACTGACCAGTCACAGCGAACCAAATGCGAACTGGCATTCAGTTTCACTTAGCTACATTCACCTTCTCTAATTATTTCTGGATGGCTTGAGGTCTTATGAGTAGTAGAGACAACAATAAGAAGAGACAAAATTTATGTTAAAGGGAAATGAAAATGAAGATATCGGAAACTAACCCTCGTTTCGCGTTAAATAAAAAAGCCGCAAAGATTCGAAAGTTTCTTTTTTCAATTTATATCTGAGAAGTAAAGCTGTCATCTGTTTTTCAACATATTCACCATGTACATTTAAGTGCTTGTCATAGCGCTTGAATAGTTCAACTTACCAGTCCTTTCTGCATAAAACCCAGCCGCGTGCGACTTCAACCTGTCACAGAGGTTTCAAGTTCCTCATCATCAGTGAAGTGCTGTACCTCAAGTCACTTCTTCATTGCAGGGGACAGATGGTAATCGGAAAGAGCCATGTCCGGGATGAAGGGTAGATTTTGTAAACACATGCCATTCGAATTGGAGCGAAAGTTGTTGTCTTTGTTGAGCATTGTGAGGGCGACTGTTATCGTCTAGGAATACAACCTCAGAATTCAGCAGACCGCGATGCTTGCTGTACATGTCTCTTTTCGGGTTTTTCAATTTCAGTTTCTCTGTTAGGTACACTTCAGAATTGACTGTCGTACCACATTCTATGAATTCAGCAAATAAGATTCCATTAGCATCTCAACCGCCCTCGCTGACACCATAACCTGCCACTCTGACAAAGTTCGATGGGCTTTCCTTGGCCAGTTTGGAAAACCGGTATAACCCCATGCCCATGACTATTACTAATGACTATTGTCATTGTTCTTTACATTGTCTCGCATTTACATGCGCTACCCAGGTCTCATCGCCAGCCACTGTTCTGTTCAAAATCTTCTCTACTTCCGTGTGGTACCGGGAAAGAAATTCTAAGGCAGCAGATGTTTTTGTGGAATCTCCTTGAGAAGTTACGGTACCCATCAAGCACAGAACTTCCAGTAGCTTAATTTTCCAGTGACTACCTCTTATAAAAATAGTCCAAAAAATGTTCGGAAATTGTGAAAGTTCCCAGATTTATGGATTTTGTCAACAGTTTGTTTAACGAGATCATTACTCCCTACAAACCGCCTTTCACTCCCTGATTCATCATGAATGCATATTCCTAATCATTTGAAAATTTTCACCCAGTGACGCACTACACCTTCAGTCATAATGACACTGACTGTATATGACACACAATTCACGATGAATGTCTGTCACTGAGAGTTTGAGCAAAAATATTGTATCACTCCTCATAACTTGCATTTGGCGGGATTTCTATCAGCGGCGCACATTTTGTGGCGTAATAACCAGCATATGAGTGGCAGTACGACACTCTCAATAGGATAGCAGGAAGTTTTACTGAATCACAGATTGCTTGATGTAATAATGGTTGAGTTCTGCCAACTACTAACACCACGTCACAAAGGGCGTTAGTTTCCGAACTGCCCCCATATTAGATACTGTAGTGTTAATGTTACTATGCATTCTTTCTCGAATATAGGTTTCTTTTAAAGAGAAAAAAATTGTGATAGTTACCTGTATATTCTTATTGAAATCACGCCTTTCAGAAATTATATTATTTGCATAATTTTCCTCTCTCGATTTTCAAACGATAAAATTAGTAAAACAATTATGGAAATACAGTACGTATACATATATACGTATACATATATATATATATATATATATATATATATATATATATATATATATATATATATACAGAGCCTCTTTGTGAAAACTTGAAAAGTTTGGAATTACAAGTTTGCAAGGTATTCAACTTCGCAGACAATAACACAATGAATACGAGATATGGTTGACAATAATGATGAGCATAACAACGCATGAGGAATCTTTATAACTTCATAATTAATGGCATCTTTCAATTCAGACAAATGTCTTGTAATTGATGTGTACGCCTTAGATTACAGATAAACCCAGAACCAGAAATCCATTGGATGGGGTCGAAGGAATTGCGACGGCGACAAAGCTACAAAGGTACGAGAGATGCCTATATTTTCAAAACCGATATACGTTGAAAACTTTTAATTCCAATAAAAGTTCTTTCCCCTCTCCTTTCTTGTGTTTTCATTGGTTCTTTACAATGCTGTTATTTGCAAATGTTTTACGCTGGCAATTTTATATTTATCGTTTCAACGCCAATTATGGTTTTTCAGTGCGCTGGTCAATTCGTGCAGGAAAAGCATTGGTGTTGCCATTCGAAAATTTCGAAATATTTTCACTCTTACCGCAACCGTGAGAGCTCTATTATTTTAGATAATCACGACCTCGACCGTGTAGATTCAAAGAACAATGTCGTAAAATTCGTTTCGGTTGATTGTGCTGATAGACCGCTAAGAATTCGTAAATCGGAGAAGTTTTTTAGTGAGCCCTTTGTATATGCCTATTGGTCTATATATGTGCTCGCAGAAGTTGCTCGTTTCAGTCTAATATACATATACTAAGTCAATAGAAATAGTAAGTTCTAAATCTCACTTCTCCCTCTGCATAGTACATCTGACGGTACTATGCAGAATTTTTTAGATCACATGCAGCCATCATAAAATATTCTCCTGTAGCACCTCAGATGCAGGATGTGGTTCATTCATAACGGTTTAACCCTTTCCATATGGGTAAATATTTTTATTTAATGGAATTATACGGGCGATCAGCCGTGTACCGACCGTCTGCAACTGATTAATGTAGCTGTTTTCTACCGAATTACAAACTGAAATTTCAGAAGTGGAGCAGCGTATAAGCATAACATTTCGTCAAATACTTGGCCGTTTCATTATCTACGCAGTGTAAATAATAATGCCAGGTGTATAGAAATGCGGCTATGAATTGCACGATTGTAAAATTCAGGGATACCAGTTGTTGATTGCGGATAGGGTAGCTGTCCAAAATTGCATGCAGACTTCCGATATTTTTGAGAATCAGATAAACTAATGTTGAAATTGCTAAGATAATATAAACCAGTCCTTACTCCATGATAACAACTGTCATCATGATACATAATGTTCTTTTCAAACTAAGCCTGTGAGGACATGGAACATCAAATTTTGCCTAATATTCATACTCCTCTGTTCTCGTCTTTTACAATTTTTTTCCTCTTCTATGACGTGCATGGAAGAATTTACCAGTTTTGCGGAGAGGTTGTGCGACGGATGCTAGGAGAATAAATATAGAAGAAGAGGATAAATTTAAGAATAAAAATTTTATAAATTTATATAAGGATTCCTAGTAAAATGCAATTTTATGAAAATATATTTCTATCTTTATAGGGCAACGTCCTTGTCCTCCAATATCTTGTCCTGGTAAGAACTGCAGACAAACGAATGGGCCAGATGGTTGTCCAACTTGTGTTTGTGAGCAGCCATCATGTCCACCACCAAAGTGTGATCCAGGATGCGAAATACAAGCTGATGTTGCTCAAGGACAGTGTCCCACATGTATATGCCCTAGCTTCCCAGACGAAGGTAAGTTATGTCATTTTGAAATGTATATATATATGTATACAAACTTTTATTGTGGTGTATCAAAATAATTCAAAAGTGAGTAATTGAAGGAAATAAAATTGTATTTTCTATATTATTGATTCAAATTTTCTGTCTAGAGATTCAAGAACGTCGAACACTGGATATTGTTTCAATAATAAGTAATTCCAAAAGATTTAATTTTATGAGAAATCATTGCAATGCCTTAAAGACAGAACTCAGAAGAAATACATGACATTAGTAATGAGTAGTAGAATGAGAGATCTCAAGCAGATTACGTATTTATCGCATCAAGACCTTTTATCTTATTCTTATCAAAGAATAACTTGCTGTTTCTGAAGTTTGTCGTTGTATTATGCTTCAAAACGTATTACGCAATTATTTTGCTTAAACGTTTGTCTTTAATTAATTTGAGGATTGTAAGAACTCAAATCTTGGTTAATATTTCTGTCGTTTAAAAACACGAAAAGGGGTTATTACTTTCTATGAAATTCAAAATATTTATACATGATAACTCCATTCGTTTTTTTTTTCATAATATAAAACTCTAATTTTATGATTCTGTTGATAATATTGAACTAAATTTTTAAAACTGAAATCATGACACGAATATTTTATGAAACGCTACGAAAGTTATGTTTTTATAAAATTATCAAAGCTATTATTTTACTTTTTTAATTTCTTTTCCTCATTACGCATATGCATTTCAGAAGACGATGAGGATGATGAACTGTATTGTCCTAATCTGTTTTGCGCCGATTATGGATGCAGAGAAATACCTGGACCAGCAGGATGTCCTATTTGTATGTGTGATCCTATTTGCAAAACTCCTGTTTGCGAACCCGGTTGTCAAGTGGTCACAAATAAACAGCATGGCCGATGTCCTGTATGCATATGTAGTGCTCCACTGGATGGTAAGAATGCTTTATATTAACATTTTACGAATATCTTTCTAACTTATAATATTGCTTTGCTTTAATATGATTCAAACTAACAGTATTTTCTTCATTAAAATTACTAGTTAAAGATCTGAACTCTGAGGAAATGAATCCCACTGCGACTAAAGCTAAACAATCAAAAACTGTGTATCTTTATCTAATTTTATTTATATGTGTATGTCTTTCAGTATTTAATTATTTGCATTAAATTTTAATTCGTATTATATTTCTTATATAGCTGATCCTTCAGCCCCGTCTAATATCTCCCTACAAGCACAACCTGTAGAGACTATTAAAAATGTACAACAGCCTCAATTGCAAGAAACGGTGACATTCTCTGGGATCGTGGAACCAGTGGTGGCGGATGAAGACTCCATGCAATCCACTCTGCATACAACAGTGACTGTTGAAGTTCAGACAGAACCACAGGAAGTGGAAGAAGAAGAAAGTACTACTGAAGAACCAACGACCAGTACTACTACCGAAATGACGACGACGACGACTGAAGAACCTGAGCCTACCTGCCCGGCTCCTGTCTGTTCAGGTCTCAGATGCTCCATGGAAATAGATAGTGACGGTTGTGAAATTTGCAAATGTCGCTACAAATGCCCAAAACCAAAGTGCGTAGGCAATTGTTATGCAGAAACCAATGCCCCAGCACACAGATGTCCTGGATGCGTGTGTCCTCAAAGACCAAAGCGTAAGTATTTATCTGACCCATAATTTGATTTCCAATAATCTTTAACTATTTAGAAACGATTATCTTTATTGTTAAACTGAAAATACATTTTAAAATTCATACTGCATTTTAAAATATTCACATTTTCAATACCTTAAGAAAGCAAACACAGTTAATTATGATCACAAAAGATGACAAAAAACGGGGTGAATCTTTACAATATGGTAACTTGGCGATTTCTTGGCGAAACTTTGGCGACCAACCCTGCTACAGCAACCTGCTAGTTTTTGTTTTGGACGTCATTTTGTTTTCACGAAGTAAAGGCATGTTTTTTTTTCCCCCTCAACATTTTTTCCAACAATCTGCTAGCCGAATTACGCTTATGCTAGAACTTTTATGGAACAAAAGTGCTTAATCATGACGAAGTTTAGGTGCGAAATTGGGAGTAAGTGTAGAATCGTCCATTGCTTGCCGCGATTTTAAGAATTGCATATACACGGTATCCATGTACACGTCAATCTATTTTCACTTAAAAAAAAAAAATCCCAGAATTGCACAAAAATGGCATTTCGCACACTCTTGACTTTAGCCATGTACACATCGACCTGTTTCCACTTAAAAAGTTAAAGAAAATTGACAAAAATCCAATTCTTTTTACTCTTGTAAAAAGCGCCAAACAAATAAGTGGGCGTTTCTGCACTTCAGCAGCGAAATTGTTTCTAAGTGCTTATTAGCTAAAATCCCCATTGGAATTTTCTGGAAAATGCCACATTACATGTCTCATGATCTCTCATTTCTCTGAGATAAAATAATCTGTGATTCGAACTGTGTACTTCTTAGATTATTGCTAAAGTCCTAGCTAGTAACCTTTATCGCCTTACCAAAATGTTGCCAAACTACCTGTTACCATATTCTAAAGATTAGCCCAAAATGGTAAATAATAACGGAAACATTAAAAAAATGTAGAACACTTTATACAAAGTTCAGTAGGTTTGTCTTTAAAAGCTTTAATATTTCTGTAAATGTTCTCTTAATTTTTATGTTCGTAATATTTCTGTGATTGACACTCATTTTAAGTTTCTAGGGAAAATGCTTATGTAAAAGCTATTTAAAAAATTCTATGTGTGCACCACATGACGTTCTTGTACTGAATATTAAATTATACCCATTTTTTCTTGCATTTCATTTAAACGTATTGGATTGAATTAAATCTACTTCGTCGATAGCGCATAAACCACAATAGAATGAATGCACTCTTTAAAATTCACTATATTTGTTTAGCATAGCGACTCTCTGGCCCTAGGTTCACTTAACAGAGTTACATTTCATTCATTTTTTAACTATGTCTATGTCTATGTCATAACACAATTAAGAGGCAATCGGCCTAGTGCGGCCTTTACCAATATATTATATAAGTAGGGTTACATTTTTTAACTCAGAATGCACAAAATTTATATCATTTTAAGAATTATCTAATCGTTGCCACATGTTATATTCAAATACTATAAAAAATCTAAAACGGTGTATAAAAGAAATTAAACAAAGAACAACAACAACAACAATAAAAAAAAAAGAAAGAAAGAAACAGTTTTCACAGACGATTCAGTATTTTTCATTCAATTAATTCAGTTCTCACTTCGTGACAAGGCAAAAATGCATTAAAACTCAAGATGTCTGTATTGAAAATTATGAAGTAAATCTTAAACACTTATTTTCTCAAATAAATTCCAGAACGGATTAATTATTATTTAATTCGCAATAATAAAAGAAGGCGTTACCTTTGTTATTGGAGCTTACTTCTTCTAGATTGGCAACAAATTTACTATTCTGCTGTTTCAAATGTAAACAAGCAATGGCCCCCATTGCAAAAATGATTAGGCTTAGCGGCACTTAAACAACTTTTAATTTATTGATAACTGTACAAATATTGCATACAAATTTACTAAAGGCATAAAACGTAACCGGAAGATAAGAACAACCTAATTCAATCCTTTTTAAAGCAAAAAATGCAAAATTTACAAACGTATAAGAGTAAAGAAACTGAGATCACTGAGCCGAGTAACAGAGTGGATATATATATACATATATTTATATACTTTTGGTGCGGCCGATTCCAACCGAAATACGAGGTGCACATCTACGTGTTATAGCAGTCCTATATACAAAATTTCAACGTTCGGAGGTTACTCTTTCTTGAGTTATGCGAGATACATACGTACGTACGCACAGACGCCATGAAAAATTATCTTTAGAATTCATTTAAAATTAGTTTTACATTTTTTTTGGGGGGGGGGGAGAAAAGAGCCCTTTATCCTCTCCTTACGTACAGATGTCACGCAAAAGCATCGTTAAATTGCATTCGATTGCGGTGAAAATGGATATTTGCGTTGAAATATGATGTCTGAAACTTTTCGCGATTACAATACTTCCTTTTTACTTCGTACAAGGAAGTAAAAATCATTCTGTTGCTGAAATTGTAATTCAAAGTTAAAAAAATCATTCATAATCCTTACCCAAGATGAATAAACTTCAAAATATGTTTTATTTTTTATTAAAATATTCGACTTACAATCTGCAGAAAATAATACCTAATTTGTATTTCATCTTTAATACCTTTCAAATAAAATTCAAAATGTTGTTTTTATTATTTATTCAAAAAGATACATGTTTTTGTAATGCACAGAAATTCATCATTAAGCCTGTATTCTTATTGATATTAAAATATGATTTTGTAATGCACAGAAATTCATCATAAAGCCTGTATTCTTATTTATACTAAAATACAGTTACTGATTTTAATTTTTATCATACATGAAATTTAAATCATACGTGCTACATTATTACTTTTTTCTTTACAGCAAAACCTTGAATTCTTCAAGCAGGTATTCCTAGAAGCTGGTGATCTTCTTATGTGTCAGAAAAGACTTTTCGCAATGCAGAAAGACTCTCATTGCCAGTCCAGGGAATGGTGAAAAAAAAACTGAACTATGAGCTGCTTGATACAAACACTTCACTAAATAGAAAAAAATACCAAATCACTAAATCGAAGTATGGATTGAACTTAAAATTTTTAAATTAATGGTAAAGGGGTAATGAGAAACCATCGACTGGAATTGTATGCAGGAACTTTTCTAATATGCTTTTTTTACAAGAACAAAGTACGAACAATCAACTATATCGTGCCAAAATTATGAAATTTCAGTTAATATAGTAACTCTATAATATCCCATGTACTACATTGCATTGCCTCTTCTAATAGTTAGATTTTGTTTTTAAATTTTAAATTCTGAAATATTCTTTATATTCTTGAATAACAGCGAAACATTCTATGTTGTTTCCAGCATATACGAAAATTTGTATGCATATCGGCTTTGATTTTTAAAAGCTGTATTTTATTTTAATTATCCGTGCTTATGCACTGAACTATTTTTATTGTGTCTGATGCTCCATCAGTCCATCATTTCATTTGGTTTCGTTTGTTTTCCTTTCATTGTGGATGGGTGTTGATTACACATTTATTTATTTTCATCCTGTTACTCTTCACTGTCAAGGCAGCTTGATGTCAAAGTTCAGGACATTCCGCCTTTCGGAGCGAGGCTTTAAACTATGCACTTGATTCCTTTTTAGAGTGAAGCATTGTTTCTTCACTTCATGGTAAAATACAGCCTGATTATGCAGCTGCGTACAATCATCCTGTGAATAGCTTTTAAAAATACTTATATATCTTGCTGTAGTAATACAATGCAGAGAAACTTTGATTACTTAATGATTTCGGTGTGTCCTGCGCTATGGTGTTATAATCCGTGACAGAAAAAAGTGTCTACTTTTATGATTACAAGCATACAAGTACATGACTTTAACTGCTTGGCCCTATTTACTTTTATAATTGTTTTTCTATGTCCTCATTATTTATCCCCAAAATACTTTCATGATATTCAAGGTCATACATTTACTAACAGAAATAAATATTCATAATTTTATGATATATAAATTCAAAGACTAAACGTTTAACTGAATGTGACTGATTAAAATCAGTTTTGACTGTGTATACGTTTTTCCGAAATTTTTAGTTATTTTGTATGCTTTTAATCTAATATGAAAATCTTTCTTTTTATTTAACCTCATGTAATCGGAAAAGAACTTACTGATTTATCTTTTTGTCTGAATTGTTCAATAAGATGCAAAATATAATATCTTAGAACACCGAGAAACAAATCAGAAACAAGTTATATTTTCCCCCTCCTGTCGACTACTTTCTTTTGTAATGTTTTGCCTAAATTTTAGATGACTATTAACAAGATAAAAAAAACTTAAGTATAAAATTTGAGAATGTCAGCAACTTTTTTGTTTTGTATGTGATATAACATACTACATGATCTTCCCTCGATTTATATACGCTGGCTGTGGTAAAAACTCATTTTAATTAAATTGCTATCGTTCTTTGAATGCAGTAAGGGTATGACTACTTCCAAAAGCTTCCTAATGAAATCTAAGTTTCTCTGCAAAAGCTTTCTATAATCTTACACAGTGCACAATCTCTGTACAGTTGGATACTGCGCACCTTTTAAACACGACACTTGTAAAGAATGCATCTATTTAATTGAACACAAAGCAAAGAGGCCTTTTAAAAGTATGCCAATGAAACTCAATGTGCATGTCTGCTGTTTTTACCTTAAAAATGAACTTTTAATTTATTTCACATTGTCCGTGCAGTTTTTCACATTTATTTATTCATTTGAGAAGAAAATAGTGTTCAGATTCATGTATTATTTATTTATTTATTTATTTATTTATTTATTTTATTTATTTACACTGGAAGTGTACTTTGCCAATGCAAGAGATTTTTTATTCATGTGAATAATAAATACTCTTTTAAAATTGTGTTGTTTTCATTTTGAAATAGAACATATCACGTGAACTAAATCCTCTATAAAGAAAATAATGCACATCATACAGATTTAAATTTTTTGTGTGACTGTTTCATTTTAAATAAATCAAGATTTTCTCTTAATGTAAGGAAACATGCTGCTAACCACTTTCATAGTTCATTTGCGTAATATTGCTACGATAATTACAATCATATGTCAATAATTACCTTAAACAATAGGATATTACGCAAATAGAATATTTTCATATATTATTACTTTCGTCCAAAATAATTAATTGGCACAGAAAAAAATTGGAAAATGAAACAGTATAAATATTTTTCTTTTGATTTAAATTTTAATTGAATTTACAACGTTAAAAATAAATTCAGCTACCCATATTAAAGTTGACCATATAAATCTGTCATTTAGATGAATTGCAGTATAAATATTTTTCTTTTGATTTAAATTTTAATTGAATTTACAACGTTAAAAATAAATTCAGCTACCCATATTAAAGTTGACCATATAAATCTGTCATTTAGATGAATTGCAGTACATTTTGTTATTTAAAATAACTTTGTAATTCATACTGATAGATTTTTCTTCCCAGAGTGTGGAAAATCCTGTTTTTAATGACATACAATAAATCTGCATTTTGGTGAGATATAGCAATGTAATTTTACGCTGTTTAGAATGTTTTAATGCTGTTTAAAAACAAGCACTCAGTCTTGTAAGAGTACCTTTTCGCAAGGAAAACTGAATGTCATTCTTTGAGGGTATTCTTTGAGGGAAGAATAAAATAAAAAATCATTAACTTCGTTATTTTTAAACGAATAGTAAGAGTTTCTCTTTATCACATTATGAAAATATTAAGAAGAAAATATAGCTATTTTCACAGCTCCTTTGTCCAAGTATACTTCTATAAATAGCATGTCGAGACTGAAACTTGAGAATCTGCCAAAACAAATCCCTAAATATTTTAACAATAAAGGCACTTGACGAGTATCTGCCTGGAAAACATGTTTTCGTGAAGAATTTTATAAAAAAATTTGATTTGTATACGCAGAGTAAATGATACAAATACAATACAGCAGCCACTTTGTTCTGCTAGGTGAACCACTGAATTCAAATAAAACAGTACTTACGGGTTTTTCCATGCTGCCATCATATAAATGTATATATTTCACTCCTCAAGTGCTAAAATAGTTAATATTGTAGAGACATTAGGCATTTTTGGAAGCAAGCAAGATGAAAAATTAGCAACGCCTTCGCCGGGAATCGAACTGCTGACCTCTCAATTACGCTCTGAGCGTGCAGACCCTTACACCACGAAGGTTTCCTAAGAAGGCGGGAGAAGTACCTTATAATATGATATTCATTAAAACCTAAATCTATCTCAGTAAAATGTCATGACTCTATACCGCTAAAACGTGAATACATTGATATAAAGTAGTTCTAAAATAGATAGCATGTAAGATAATCAGACATAAAAGAATAAAGCAAAATGATAGCTGTCATGAGAAAACTTAAATCTCAAATCTTAATAAATTGTCCTAATTTAAAAATGCTTCAGTTACCAAATATGATAGATTTGAGACTATTGTTTCATTAACCAAATTTAGTAGAATGGTACTTTTCAGTTACCAAATAAGATACATTTCAAAATTTTAAGCGAAAGATTTTTTTCTTTATAATTATAAAATGACTTAAGAAAAGCAGGATCTCGCTAGCAAGTGATATACAAAAATATCCTTATTCTTTTCTTTCACTGTATTAAAATCCATTATACAAATCAAATGTATTAATATCGTTTAGGTTTCGTTTCATATAAATGTAGTCTCATCCCCATGACTGTCTGTTCGCCATCAACAAAACACCTACCGCACTGGATTAGGTGCTCTTAAGCCTGCTGGATTCCGTAGATGGAAATAAAAAATGTCTGGAGCTTTTTACTGTGTTCTCAGGTAGTTGAGTACATAAATTCAGAAATACTGAAAGAAGTACCACAACATGGAAAGAAAGTGCATGGTGAGAACTGTTTAGACTAACAAGAAAATGCTGATGACCACTTATTGTGAGCACTGCATAGTTGCTCTTGCTTGCATTGTCAAGTACAATGTGATCATAGTTGTAATGCATACTGACAGTACACTCTTAAAAAAAAAAAAAAAAAAAAAGTTGACATTTTTTAGAATATGAGCGTAAAGATTTATTAATGACTATAGACTTGGAAACAGTATAAGAGATTATGTTTTGTAATTTACAAAATTGATTTCTTGAATCTAAAAATGCCATAATATGAGTATTGTTCTTATTTAGAGTAATTTTGCAATGGGAATTATATGTCCATGATCAACAGTTTCGAAAATAAAGATCGCATAAATATTTTTACGGACACAATGTATTATCCTAATATGAAGAAACTAGAAAGCCTGGCGGTCATACGAAATGGCCGCTGTTCTAGATATTATAAATTGTAATTAAAATTATTTGTGCAAAGGTGTCTGTTAATTCAAAATGAATTATCCAGGGCAGGCGGCGAGGTTGCCCCTTTGCTTACTACACCACGGGGTTTCCCCCTTCTATTTGCTTAAAGTAGAGTGCAATGAAGGAAACCACTGGCGGTACATTTCTTAAGAGCCACCTCTAGCTCAATAAATAAAGGTGATTTAAATAATAAAATGTTAATTCACATATCAAAGATCTCTTTGTACACAACATTTCTTGTGCAGATCTTTCCATCATTTTAAAGCTCGCCTTGCAGAGGACAATCAATTATTTTTAATTTTACGTCTGTTCTTTCACGAACTCTTGAACAGGCAACATAAAGTTGACCGTGTCCAAACGCAGGCTCACGTAAAAAAATGCCAACACGCTTAATCGTTGGCGTTTGAGACTTATTGATGGTCATAGCAAAGACAAGTTTTACAGGAAATTGTCTATATCTCAATTGAAACGGCAATCCTGTGCCATGGCAGCTTCCCCCCATTGGCTAGTACAGTTACGCAAGTAACCAATAAGTAATCGGCGACAAACAGACACTTAAGCCGCATTAAATAAAGATATTTATTTATTTCATTTTATTTGTTTTTTCATCGTTGTCGGTTGCATATTTCCGAATTCTATTATATATAGAGAGAGATGTTAAATTTATTTATTATATGTTAAATGCACGTGCTGTTGTATTTTTTATTTTTCTGGTTTAGCTTTCTCATAATATTCGTCACGGCCTGCACTGCACGGGAAATAAAACAATTAACAGTTACGCAAGCAACCATTAAACTATCGGCGACAAACACTTAAGCCGAATATATATAAGATGTTTAATTTAGAACTATGTAGAGCATTGTTTTGATTATATAGTTGCGAGGGTATGGGTTCGTAATAGATTGAATGGACAAGTCTGATAAAATGGTACTAAAATTTATTCTTATCACAAGAAATAAAACAAAATGCTGAAATTTTTCCTCACAGATATTCGAACAATATCACACAGTAGTTATATTTAAAGCTATCATTAAAACGTTAAATAGAACCCAATTCAAAGTTCAGAGAAAGCTAATCCGATCTCACCGCGAATTCGCTACAATCATCAACAACAAGTAATTAAACAACTAAACTGAGGTGGTTTTCTCCGGTTTTTATAAGTTTTTTAATCAGCCACGAGAAGCTTCTAGTAATTTCTTGAGGTTTCTGGAAAGCAAAAGAGTAGAATTACTGTTACAACTAACATTTAATTGCAATATTTCAATTTTAAATATAAATTACGAGATATCTATTTATTAAATGCGCGTGCGCCTGTACTTTTACTTTTTCGGCTTAGCTTTCTCTTAAAACTCGTCACGTGCTGCATTTCACGGAGAAATGAAACAATTTTAATAACAAAAACAATTTTAATAACAATTGTACCAAAAATAATTAACTAAATACCAAATCCGTAACAATATACCGCATTTTTAAATTAATTTCAATTCTTGAATTTTTTTTCGTTCATGACATACATATTAGAATTTCTTTTATTGTTGTGTGCATATTTGTAAAAGGAAAACTTTAAATACTACTCCAAGTATTTTTTAAAATGGTTTATGTGTTTTCCTTTTTTTTTTTTTTTTTTTTTTTTTTTTTGTCTAAATAATAGGAAAGCACTTTCGTGAAAATTTTTTAGATACTGAAATTTCATTTCTCCTTAAGAAATTGCAATCGACAAACCTTTTTTTGAATGTTTTGAATTTTCTTCGAACTTGTGCCTCTTTTCTTACACATATATTACAGTGTACAAGATATTTTTCACTTATTTATCTTCCCCTCCCCCAATGGCCGAGTGGTAATGATAGCCGGTTGCTGGTAATTCAACACAGGTTGAATCCAGGTGAAATAGCTGAAAGGTTGGCTATACATAAAGTAATTACTAGCCAGTTTTCCCTAGAATGTCCTCCACAAAGTCATCCGTTCCTCTAAAAAGATGTCTCTCATGAACATTGTCATATTAAAAATAGCCTCCTCATTATTTAGTTAATGTTTACTACTTTTGTTTTAGTCGCCATCTGGAAAATACTGAAAATAAATTAGCAAAGCTTCATTTCATTTTACACGCAAATTGCATTTATATATATGTATATAACATGCAGGCATTCACTGTTCATGTTACGGAAATGTAAAATAGCATTTTGTGCAGTTCAGGAAAAGAAGTTTTTATCTCATCCTGGATGTAGCTAAAATACCTTGAAAATACACATGGCTAGTTTAATGTAGAGATAAGAATTTTATTTCAAAGAAATATTTTGTTCATTGCTATCGCTTTCCTTCCTGACTGATATATGGATCGTATCTACCTGAGTTTACTGTTGAATTGCAAATATTAGGAGAAATTTATATTATGAAGTAAATTTCTATAAAAAATGAAACCGGATACATTTATTTAATATTCTCTTCTGTAGTATGAGATCCATTCTCCATTTCAAAACAAAGTTACTTTTACACAGAGATAAAATCCAGTTATGTTCTTGATAAGACACTAGTTTTATGATTTTGAAATAAATGAATATCTTTCAGGATTCTTACTTTGCTTTAAAAAACATTATACCAAAAATAGATAAGCAGTTTATAATCCAAATTAAGATTACTTCTCAAAATGTGTATTTCATAATCGGATAGAGAATTCTTAGTTATTTAAAGTATAAAATTATTATAAAATACACAAATACTTTGCAGCTGTTCTGCTTTTATTGCTCATTTAATACATTTCGCTATAAATAATCAATATTTATTATAAATTATCTACTGCACTTGTTTTTCATAAAAAGCAAGGAACTTCTTTTTAATTTAACCAATGACAGCTTGAACGTTTTAACCACAAATTTTTATATACTTCTTTTTATTCTAGAAATACAAGAGGTCAAAAATATTTTTCCTTCAGAAAGTTTTTGATTCAAATTAAAACCTATTTTCAGTTGCCTTCACTTTTAATTACGGACAATTTAGTTGATATCAGTGTACTTTAACTCGATTGATTTAGATAAAATGTTGATCTTCACATAACGTGTATTGTCGAAATAATTTTGAAACAAACTAACGCAATTTCCTTTTATACCTTTGATGATATTTTACATCGCATTTAGAGCTATTAGATTATTTTGAATTATAAGACATGAAATATATGCAATATTCTCGCCAGGACTCGTGCCTGAACCTCTCGAATACGCATGAAAAATGCTTCCAAATACACCATAAAGGCATTCTGGAGAGAGAAAATATACCCCTTTTTACACTAAAAATTTTACAGCATTACCAACCTTTTATTTGAAATCTATAATTACTTTGATATTGCACGAATACTCACCATGAACAGGAGAAAAAAAATTGTCGAAAATTTAAGCAATCCAAATTAATTTTGAATTAAAACAATATTGTCCTTCATATCGGTATATTACGAGGGTAATTTTGATTCAGTTTTATAATAAAAATGAAACAAGTAAAAAACTTTAAAAAAGCATTTCTTTTCTAAATTTATTTACAATCTTCTATTTATTATTTAATTCAATATAATTTTTATTGTCGGTTTAAATATTTATCAGAATGAACAGTCAGTTTTTGTATACCATTCTTTCTGAATTTAGCGCCAAGGTGATAGCCAATTATTCACGCACATTTTTACTCCTCTATCATTGATTTTCAGTTCACCAAGCCATTTGGTAAAATTAACTGTTTACAGGAATTTGGGTCTTAACTGCCTGCACCAATTCATCAGTAATTAAACCGAAGCGTCATTCGTCATGAAAGTCATTTGAAATCATGAATTTAAGAATCTTTCATCAATTTCACCCATTTTCGTATTTGACTGTCGCTCATTATTGTCATTCCACATTTCCCATATCTGGTGCTGAGTATCAACAACCTTTATTGTTTCCTACTGTAAAAAACCGGATGGCTTACTGTATTTCACAATCAATGGGGCGCTCGATTTTCTTACGCTTTTAAGTCTTATTATTAGAAGCATGCAGAACTGACACCGTGAATGCAGGGAGGCATAGGATTACACGCAAAGAAAGTTAGCAGCCTGCTCTGGCTTTTATACGGTACGCTGTACTTATACGAGACATATTTTAAAAAGTATTCAAAACCCGACCTTAAAAATACCCTGCGTTACGCAACCTGGACCCAGGCAGCAGGTGATACTAAACGTTTATTATAAGGAATGAACACTAAGGGTAAATATAAAACACTTTTACTGACATCACATAAAAAAGTTAAGAAGGTAACGTTTCATTACTGCCCATCAGAAAACACAGCAGCCACAGCAAACTTCAAAAGTGGTGAGAAAAATAATTAAAAAAATCGCCTATGTGCACATTTCTTAAATCTTGTAGCCTTTACTGAGAGAAGAAGTTTTAAAATGTAATGTACTAAAAACCGACTGAATTTTTTATAAAAGTTGTACTCAATTTAATATTTTTATGATTAATCCTATAATCCAAATAAGGAAATATTAATTAATAAAGGCATAACATTTAAAATTATTTTTTAATTACGGTTTCCTTAACTTACTATACATGATTCTGCAATTCTATTCCACTTTCACTTTCCGTTATCAACTAAATAAGTGCGATTTTGAGACTCTGTATGGTATCCTTTAGGTATCTAATTTTAGTTTAATTAATGGTTAAGAGTTTAATTACACTTGTCGGTGTATACGCTAAAGACGGTTGACGCGAATTCTTTGCCAACCAGTCGACGTTAATAGATATTCATTAAATCTTATTTATCTAACAAACAAAGGGTAACGCTAAGAAACTCCATATTTGCCAAATTGCCTCGAGAAACAGATTTTAGTTTTAAAATTTTAATGTCTAAATACCCCTATTATTTTATTCCTATATTTTCTGTACTTTTAATATCTTGCCTTGATTTCTTGGATATATTTTAAGATGCGTATATATTTTATTAAAGGAGAACCCTTTTTTAAAGTTTTCACTTCACCCACCTGTACCCAATTACTCCCTATATATTTCAGATCTCCTAATTTCCGACCCTCTAGCTGTTCAACATGCATGCACAGCGAATCGTTTTATTTCAAAGCGAGATTATTTCCTTTGCAACTGGCCCTCACAGCTTCTGAAACCATCTGGCTCATTAAATCGAGAGGAGGTATCTTCTCTTACTCTACGAGAGCCTAAAAAGCAGAGAAATCCTTTATTTCTATTATTTTATTTATCTACGTTGCCACCGATTCCAGCAAAGCTATCCACTGTCAAACCATAATTATCCAGCTTTGCTTTCAAGGAATCGAAACGCAGATAGTGAAACAGATATTCCGTGAAGTCATACTGCTATATAACACAAGACATAGTTTTTCCTCATACTCCCAATACACATAAAAGCAGTTATCTCTTTGAGAACAAACGAGATATTAAAGAAAGCGAAAACACTTGTAGGGTATGAGGTAGTTCGAAAAGTGAAAAGCGTCCGAAAATGCATTTCCTTTCATCCTGCTTAAACTAAAAAAAGAAAGCAAAGATATTTCGATTGACTGCCTTGCATCCGAATCCATCTTATATCATCTCTATCTTGTTTTTGAAACGTATAATTCATTAAGGACACAAGTTAAATATGTTTCCTTTCTTAAGCAGGAACCTACTGTACAGTTGTACCTCATGATTTTGAACAAATGTATACCATGATTTTGAAGAACCGGACTGTTGGAATCAAAACAATAACCGAAATATATTTCCAGAAGTACCAGATGTGCCACAATTGTAATTTAATGTCTTGGTGGAGGTTTTAAAATTTGGAGGACGTAGAAGATGTTGAATGTAATCCCATTCTAGAGATTTTAACTGTCTGCAAGACAGGTAAATCGCACTAATGGCAAATATTTTAAAACAAATAGGGCAAAATAACTTGGTAACTCTATGGATAGCTATTTATCACCGCTGAAACAACTATTTAATCCGAAGCATCAGAGAAACTGGTCTGTATGTTTTTATTTGCTCTAATAGTTTGTGTCCCCTCACACCTAAGCACAAATGCATACAGGGCGCGTACAGTAAATTCAAGGATTAAGAACAATTATTGGTAATTAAAAATTAGAATAATGAGCTTAATATTTCTTAAAGATTTTAGAGAGGAAACCCAATGCACAAAGTGACCCATTCAGTGAACGAATTTATACTGTATAAGAGTATGTGGAAGCTATAGTCAGAAGCGTGTTTAACCAGTACTAATACAGCAACAATAAGAGATCAAAGAATTAACCATTTACCTAAATTTTAATGAAACAAAAAATTCCCTTTAAAAGAGAAGCAAAGTTTACATTTTAAAAACAAAATATTAAAAAAATGTGGAGTGTTTAAAAGTGGCTAGAAGTGATGCGACTCTAAGAAACCATTTTATGTCCCCATCATGAAAACGGTGATCCATGCACATTCGAAGAAATAAGACAAATACTAAAATTTACAAATTTAAACTATACAACTAAACAAATGGCATCTTAAAATTTCAAATATGTAATTCATCCTTTGTAAAATGATAAACTTCAATATGTCTCAAAAAAATAAATGTCTACATTACATTATATGTTTTTATAACAAAGTTCTTTATCATCAGATATTATCAAGATAATTTCCCCGTTTCACAAATGCAAATAAATCAACAGGCGAAACATTATTCATGGTTTCCCTTCTTCATATCAGCAGGATGTGTAACATTATTATCGAATCAAAACTCAGTATCAAAAGATAAAATTCTGAGGTAGGAAATAAATTTTAACTCAGTTTCCTCGGATGAGACATTGGAAGGTATTCGGTAGAAGAAAAGGATGTCCTCTTTGTATCTGAAAATTTGCATGTTATTAGTGGCTTGCTTCATTATTGAAATAGAAGCTTTCAGAAGTAAGTATTCTCCTCTTCTAAAATATTCTACGATTTTTAACTGTGTTGAATATAATGAATATTATTTATATATGTATTCAATAAATTAAGCTTTAGAAATAAGAATAAAAGCAATAACTCTCAAATTCCGAAATCCTCGAAGTAGTTTGAGTCTAAAGTAGCATCTTTGGGAAGTGTAAAAGATGACATTGAAGAAATTAACTTCTCTGTAAATCTTTCTTATTAAAGAAGCACAAGTAATGTTTTTATCATTATCATTTAGGAATATCAAATAATCAGCAGATACTCCTTTACAAACCTCAGGGATAAAACAAAAATCTCCAGAAATAGAGGAATAAACACTTATTTTATAATTTTATAAAAATATTTAAGTATAATCATCAGTAAATAACAGTGTTATATGATCTAAACAAAAGTTTCTGCTGGCAATATTCATGAAATTTTCTTAATAAATGAACAATAAAGAAATGTACATTTCATTAGTAAGTAATACTAACAACAACATCTTACGATATAAAAAATTTAAAAAATATATGAGCGAAATAAAAATAAAAATAAAAAATTGCAACCTTGATGCACTTCTAATATTTTGTAAATCACTATAAACTGAAGCATAGTCAATTAAATTTTACTGTAGTTAGTTCTAAAGATTATTAGTTTTTATGGTAGCAGGAAACTTCAAAAATAAACTATCCTCTCGTTAGTATTCGGGTAGCTGATATTCTACTACTAGCTTCACTTGTTAACCACTTACACCATTGCAGTACGCAAGCAGGGAGGGGGATAATATAACTTTCAAACGCAATTATATATATCTGCGCATACTATGTATCCAGTTAATAAAAAGCTGAAATATCTTACCACTATATTTAAAGATTACAAAATGCTAATCATAAGCATAAAAATTTTTTAAAAAAATCTGAAAGCTTTCGGATTTTACATTACGCCCAAAGGGGCGTTTCTTTCAACATTTTGTGTGTTATCTTTATTAAAATCATGTTCTTCGAACTTAAACTATAAAATTCAATTCAACAGCAATATCACAAATATTTTAAAGAGCACATCTTTAGGATTTCTCATACGCAGTCTCGAACGCTGGAGATAAAATTATTTTTTTTCGTACAGTTTTGCCATTGGTCGCTTTGAAATTGTTGAGTTCCATAATAAAAAGACTCATAAATGCTTATAACAAATATGAAATAGATAATAAAGCAAACTCCGAATTCCAAATTTGGGCTTCCAAAGGCTCCTATTTGGTGGAGGCGTAAGTTATTTAAAATTTGATGGGTCTAGGTACCGTTGTTTTATCACAATGCGAGAAACATGCATACATTTATGTAGATTCTTCATTATCAATATTTGGTGGCCACAATTTAAAAAGTTATTCGCCGTTTATAACGAATCAACGCAAAATGCCAAAACGAAATTAATAGTCTTTCTGGGCAGATTATTCCTTTGGTCTAATAATAATTGTAATTAATACTAGAAAACTGTAAATCAGCAAAAAGTATAATTTAACATTTCCTTGTTGGTTCCGTTAGCATTTGTTAGTATTAGAACTTACTTATGCACTACTTCTTCATAAATCTCTAACTTACTAAATAAGATCATATCCGAATTTAATATTTTTATTTATCATTCTATTCTCTACTGTAAGCAGCAGCTTTTAACGATGTTCGTAATATTTTAGATACTTTATTCTGATATAGCAAAATACGTAATTTACCATCATTTTAATTATTTAAAATTAGCACGAATTAAAATAAATGCTCTGATTCGTACAATAAAATATCTTAGATTGAAATGACTTCAAAGAACTGTTACATCCCAATTTGGAATTAAAAACTTAAGTTTTAAAAAAATATATGCAAATTAATTTCGTGAGAAATTTCGATACATCTTCTATTTATAAATAATACAACCTATTTTGTATCATAAATATTTACTTCATACCAAATATACAAAATATTTCCATTCTTTTTTAATTATTTTGTTTATCTTATTAAATTTTTTTCAAGATAATTTACAATTATATAATTAATAAATATTGGCATAAAATACTTAAGTATTTATTGTTTTTAGAAAATAATGACATTAATTAAAATTTTATTGAAATTTAATTCTAATTAATCATGTTCAGACTTTATAAAAATTTAAATTGCGATGAAAATTTAAATAAAACGACGTATCAAATATTTTGTACATGTACATTTATTGTGCAATTTATGTTGTATGGGAAAATTTGAAACAATTTCTATTCTTATTTAGACATGATGCTACAGCGCATTTTTCACATCCAATAAATGTTTGGAATTTGCAATTTGGGATTTTACAAAGCGTGCGATTTTTGTTCCATATGGGAACATGCTGAATTTTATCCTGTCAGACGCAAGTTGGAGGAATGTTTAATGCAGGGCCTCTCTGTCTTTTCACATTGTAAACATTTTGTAAAAGACAGCTCGGACTTCCACGCTTGGGAACTGAACTTTCAACCATTTCGGAACCAAACCAACCTGAAAGGCAGCCAGGTTTAGCAAATCCTTGGGGTTGGCTCCATTCTGTAGAGACATTTTTATATACAGCAGCCACGCATTTATGACCGCAAAGTTTAGGAAGTGGTAAAAAAAATCATATAAAACTTTTTTGATCTCAGTTATTTTGTATCTTCTTATGTGGCTATCCAACAAATCTACGCCCCTCATTTGTTTGTTGTACCGTTTCACAACATTTGAACAGTTCACAGTAACTTTTTTTTTTCTTCTTATCGAAGCTAGATATCTGTTCAATGGGGTGTTTCCCAGCAGACGTAGACAACAGGAGCACATTATTATCTTCTTTTCACATTAAATTACATATTTCAGTTTCACCACAACCTGCAACGTATTCAACGTTGAGGGGATTCAATTCTTTCTTCAGCTGCTCATCTGTAGAGAGCTTGCAAACTGAAATTCTGTACCTATGCACTGTTCCCAAGCAAAGAATGCCCTCATCAGCTAAGTAATTCATTATGTCAATTGAAGTATAAAAGTTGTAGAAATACATTTTGAAATTTTGATTTCGAGGAATCTCTCTAGAAAGTCTAATCACAATACTTTCACTGGCGCCCAGTTCTGCCTCATTTGCTAAGCAACTATGAGGTAGATTATCTTGGCCTGAGTATACATCAAACTTATAGGCAAATCCATCGAACTCACACAAAAGATATTTGAAAAAATAACTCACACAAAATGAACATAAATAAAAACGGTGAAAGGAATTTTCAGGACAAACAAATAATATACTTACTACATGATTAGAAACAAAAATAATATTTTATGACTCTAAATAACAACAATACATACAAATATTGAGTGGGTATTGTTGATATAAAAATAAGCATGAAATAAAAAGTATTAGGAAGTTTTATAATTAAAATTCCACTCTAAATGTTAACCTGATTCATATATGCATCAAACTGCACTCTAGAGTGAAGCTTAATCATAAATGCATAGTGATGCATATATGAATCAAACAGAAAAATTTAAATATTTAATTTTAAAACGGTTCCTTGGTTAAATCGGCCCACCAGCGGCCGAGCGGTAAAGACGCTGAACACTGGTAGTTCGGTCCGAGGTTCGAATCCCGCGAACGGGCTGGCTGCATGGGCGTTTTCGTGGTTTTCCCCATCTGTAACGTGTATACGAGCCAGTTTCCCTTAGAAAGTTCTCCACGAAAGGCATCCCTTCCCTTAGGCAGATAGCCCTAGTGTGCTTTGCCATAATTAAATACACCACACCACCACCTTGGTTAAATCATAACACAGAAATGAGAAGTGCATACCGTCAGCTATATAGAATAAAATTTTTAAGCCTCTAATAACGAATTTATGAATAACACAAAGCTAGCTTGACCACCGAAAAAACAGAAATGAATTCTGTGTTCTTGACACTAATGAAATACAGAGTACAGTTTTATGTTGTTACCTATTCCAGACAAGAACAGCTAAACATTGATATAGATATATTAAGATAAAAATCAGTCCAGTAAACCGTTCGCTTTGTAATTTGTTTAATGCTAAATTCAGTAAAGATTGGTATGATTCATATATTCATCATCATGCATTGAAGGATATGTATTTTGATTATTTTAATATACACATTTGTCTATAAAATCAAATATTTTCCATTCTGATCTCAATATTTAGAAGGGAATTTCAAAAATGTCTCTACAACTTTTAAGCATTTTAACTACATTCATACAAATGAAATTTGAAAAAAAAAAAAAAAAAAAAAAACCTTCATAAAGTTCCACATCTCGTTATTCACAAAATAAATGTAACTAACTGCAACATGAACGTAAAAACATTTTCAAATTATTCCACAATAAACCATTAAGTTTCCACTAAATATAAATTTAAATGATTGGACATTAATAAAATTCTTCATACAGTGTTCAACAACAATTTTACTTGTATTGTAAAACAACATGATCTATAATTAATCAGAATCTTTAGCTTTTCTTTTCTGATTGTCCCGGAAATTACGTGTAAACGTTTTAGCAACTTCCGGATAGCAGTTTTGGAACAATTTATCCAAATATTTCAAATTTTAGTTAAGACATTTCATCTACGAACGCTAGAACTTAAATCTTCTGAAGAACGATTTACTTCGTAAGTGCGTATGAGTTTGCGCAATAAACTGAGGTCATTTATTTCCATTGTAAATTTAGAGTTCGAAAAATGAAACAAAGGTTATTTAAAATCAAACTAAAGATAGCTGACTATCCAACTCATGGATTTGATGTTATCATCCCTACTGTTTTGATTTAGCCTGGTTTCGGATACACAGTGAACGGTAAATCGGAGGGATGAGCAAAGCATGTAAATTAAAATGAGTCAAGTTTTGGGTATTTTTACTTACTTTTTATTTATTTAATATCCACTAAATGCATATAAATGTGTTTTATAAAACTCTATTCAAAGGATATTTTTAGAAAATTATGGCTGTCATATGAAGGCTTTTCATAATTTAATTTGATTGTAAAATTATTTTTATCTCTATTGCTTTCACGACTGCAATGAAATCCACATTTCTAGCTTCGGGCTAATCTGTCAATATATGCACAACTTCCAAATTTTCTTAGCCTTCCAGCACGCGCGTATGCGCAAAATTTACAACAAATTCAGTTTTTGATGCACATTTTTCGCATATCGAAGCTGACACTTCTGAAGGTCATTTCTATTCCTCCTTTCTACCCTTTATCGCATCATAAAATGTGTCCACAGGAAGTCATTTGACTTTTTTTTTTTTTTGTGTGTGTGTGTGTGCTACGTGGCAGCTTTTCATAAAAATTACGACACGCACGTGGTTGTGTTTTAAAATTCGAAAAACATTTTTCTCAAATATTTTGTAATTTGTGTTATTAATTACTGTGTATTATTTTAATTTGAATACATTTGTCTCTGTAAATTTTATATCGGTTTTCATGGTAAAAACGCATGTACAACCAGCTGATTTTGCTCGGATTCTTCAAGAATTATCTGATGAAGAAAAGGAAGACAAGGAAACCTTTGGATGAGAGAACAATAGCGATTTCCATTCCTTATTTTATTTTATTTCTATTTTTTAGAAATAAATAAAAACATTAAAAAAGACAATACTTTATCACCAGATTTGGTGATTAAGCCCCTATTCCCCAGTCGCCTTTTAAAGGGGAGAGTATATAAGGTATCTTCTCCCTCCTTTCTAGCATACCTTCATGACGTAACGGTAGCATACTCGGTGGGTATTCCAGAGACCCAGCATCGTGTCCCAGCAAGGGCATTGCACATTTCTCACGTTTTCCTGCTTCAAAATAATCTAACGACTCTGCCAAGTTAATGTGATTTTTTCTTATTCCTAGGCCTAGTATGCATTATTTATGTAGTTAAGTAATAATACGAACTAATGTAGTATATCGTGGGGAGATCTTTGGGGCACGAGAGTGTTTCCCCTATAATACTTGTAATTAATCAGAATTTTCGTTGCTATATTTTTTGATCTTTGGGGCACGAGAGTGTTTCCCCTATAATACTTGTAATTAATCAGAATTTTCGTTGCTATATTTTTTGATTGTCTAGAAAATTCAGAAAATGTGAGAAATCGATCGTCAGGAGAAGATAAAAAGGTATGCAAATAGTTAAATTTCACACTAAAATTTGAAATGAACATAAATGAATTTGGGATTTTCGTTGAAATAGCTTAGCAGGCAACTGCATAATGAAATTTCCAGCAGTATAATGAAATACAACCCATTATGGAGACCGTTATAACTCCATAGCTAGGCTGTTAAAAGCGCGTAAACAGAGAGAGCTCTTAGTTCCTTCAACCATATTTCCTCAAGAAGATGTTCTTTGACTGTACAATATATTTTAGATTATATGACAATCCACATTAATGGAAACCATTTCAGATGCCGTGTTCTTAGACTTTGTGTAAAAAAAGGTTTCGAAAAATCAATGTGAGGCCGTTCAACCTGTTTGGAATAAATAAATAAATAAAATCTGAAAGGTTTCCAATTTTATATTACGTCCAAAGGGGCATTTTTAACGTTTTGTGGGTTACAGCCGAAAACAAAATTGTCTCCGTCGATGTTTTGTTTCCCGACGTTTTCGCCTTGCGTTGTTTTCTGCGCGATGTTTTTGCCGTGATGTGTTCAGCGGACACCGTGTCTTTCCACTTCATATAAAAGGAAGAAAGATGGGAGAATATAAAATACGTTTTTAGTAATCAACTTATTTTGTAGCAGAAATGAGAGAAAAATAATGATACTTTTTTGTTTGAAATAAATATTTAACCGCATTGTACGGAATCAGCAATAATTTAAATTATGTTGCCTATTCCTTCAAAGTCTATTATTTAATAAATTGAACTTCTTCTTTGACATATTTATTTTTTTCCTGGAACTAAAATATACACGAGCTTTGTTGATTTTTGTAAAATAAGTTTGATAGTCTTGATCTAAAATGTAAAATATTTATTTAATTATGCCTTTTTCAGAAGGTTGGCATCGCAGACCTAGGTGCGAATATGTGCAGTGTGAAGAAAACTGCCGCAAAGTAAAACAGCCAGACGGATGCTTTAAGTGTGAGTGCGAACCTCTCTGCTCTGAACCAAAATGTGATCCCGCCTGCGAAGTCCAGACAATCTTCGATGGTCCGTGTCCAGGGTGTGACTGCAAAAAAGACGAGGACGAAATTAAAGGTAAAGTAGTCATATATCTATGTTATGTATTGATCAATGCACAATTTATAATTCTAACATTACAGATTTGTAATGTGCAAATTTGACATTTGCACCGTATTCACTACTAGTATTTGCACAATAAACTTCAAAATTTAAGAATGGGGTCCTTAAGTTGTTACAACCTTTACGATTTAGTTTTGGAATATACATGAAAATAAGACCTTGAAAAATGAAACCTAATTACATGCACTTAAACATTGAAATCTCTCCACCTTCTATGATACACTGAAACCATCCATTTCGAATAAATACAATAAAGTGACGGAAACATATATTATTACATGGTGACAAATTAGTAAATTGATAGCACATTATAAACAGGAGCATTTTCACGTAATAGCGCTTATGAAACCAACAAATTTAATATTTGCACACATATATATCACAATAAACATCGCTAATTTAAGATTCACAACAAAATATTTGTGAGATGCTGCTTTTTGCATAATAGATAAGATACAGAAAAGCAAACTTTTGATTCGTTGAAGTTCCTTCCTCTTCCTTGCCGCCCAGTTGGCATAGTGATTAGTGACCCTGACTAGCTTAGCGATGGGCACGGGTCCGAATTCCAGAAAAGGCATGGCTGTAGGCTGTAAACTGCCCGTCCCTTCATAGGAGGCAATGGTGGCCACTTACTAGGTTCTTCCATGATGAAATGGCCACCACTTCCTGCCCTTGTAGCAGCACAAGGCTCACGGCTATTGAATAAAGCACCCGGCCATTAAAAAAATTCATTAAACCGGGCCAGCTGTACATGAAGTTCAAGAAAAGTTATTTTTTACACTTCATTAACCTTGAAGACCTGGGGCGGTACGCTAGAGAGTTAGTGCATGGGGCTATACCCTTTTTGTCAATGGTGATGGCGTGGTGCCCCCTGTCCTTGTTCCTGTCCTGTCCTGCCTTCAGTAACTAAGAGGCAAGTGCCTTTTTTAAATTCTGCAACATTTTTGTTTCCTTGCCATTTCTGTTCAAATTAAGCCTCTCCAAATCTGCAAAACAAAACACGCGCACCCTTGTTTGGCCATGTACAACCTTTACCATGTCTCAAAACACCCTATACAGCCTCTTGGGGGCTCCACAGAGTTGTTGCCACTAGATAGGGGAGGACGTGGGACATACGCCTGTTTACCTATGTTAGACACCAGGAGTCCCCGTCCTCCGTAACCTGTAACCTGCCTTAAAACATCAGCTATACCGTAGTGACGACGCGATATGGTGAGGAAAATTGCTTCTGAGAAGTAGATCTTGAGGAATCACTATGTATTTGCTACTCATATATGTTCTTAAAGGCCTATCTATTTTTTTATTCTCTACGGCAAAACAGGCAGCGAGCTATCTGATTTACAACAGCATTATTTCAGAATTCATTTTTAGGATATTTGCTTAATTGTAACTTTAAATGTATGAAAAGTAAAGAAAAATCAAATGGAACCTGCAAGGTTTACTTTGACTTTGCTAGCATTTTCATGGCTTTAAATCAATGGACGATAATAACAATAAGAAAAATTACGCGAATACTCATCAGATAGCTGGTTCTCTGGAGTTTGAAACAAAGTCGAACCAGGCTGGCTGTTTATGGGCCCAACTTTTCAGGAAGTGAGAATAATGCAAATACCAGTGTGAGTAATTCTTCATATATATAAATTGATGACAGACTGCTATATTTATGGGATGTCGTGGAAGTTCGTGAATTAGTCCTCTCTTGATGCCAATGAGAATGCAATTTAGAAGTTCCCACTCAAGTAATTTATTATTAGTATAACCTTGCTTAAATGTAAATTTAAATTTAGTGAACCGTTTTAAATAACTAATAAAATTTAAAGAAGTTTGTAAATGAAGCCTTTTATGATGTCTTAAAACACTTCTGAAAACTCAGAGATACTCCCCCCCCCGTTCCGACAACTCGTTTTTGAAAAGTTATGATCTGTTCAACTTGAATTTTCCATTTATTTATGACATACAACCAGGCTCCTTACTAAATTAAAGTTTGATTTTATCCTAAGCTACATTTAATATTCAGAGCAAATATTCGCAATAATGACTTAAAATAAGATCAGCTTTTAGTTGCCCATATATCATAAGATTTACACTAGACACCAAGAAAATATAATCTTAACATTCTGTATAATTAAGACACAATAACACGCCGAATAAATACTAATTCAGAAGTCAAACAACAAAAATCAGCGTTAATTTACAAAATTTTCACAGGACTAGTTTCGATGGTTTTACCGAACCATCATCTTCAGCTGCAAAACCGCAAATGAACAAGATAGGAAATAATGTTTAGATAAGATAAGAAAGCCTGGACAAGAATAAGCAAGTGGCGCCATCTGTTGGCGAAACCAGAACTAAAACATAATTTCTCTAAAAGCCGAAGGCAAAATTGGATTGGAATTAGGATCGTTAACTAGAACAGAAAGATTTTTATGAATGTGAAATGCCTCTAGAAAATCCAGTTCTCCAATGGAAGATGTTTTTTGAATAATTTTGGCAGCAGAAAAATTGAAAGTGTGATTTTCGGACCAACAATGTTGAGCAACAGAAGACTTCTGTGTTTCCTTTTTCTAACATATGCCTCATGTTCTTTGACGCGAAATTTTAAGGCTCTCTTAGTTTGGCCAATGTAAATTAAACCGCACTGGCAAGGAATCCTATAAATACCCCAGGAATTCATATCCGGAATGGGGTCCTTGAGTATAGAAGTTGGAATTTTATTGATGGGAGAGTAAACAACCCGAAAGTTAAATTTCTGCAAAATATGTGCAACTTTATAGCTAATTGATGGAAAGAAGGGAATGACAACAGAATTTTTATAATCTCCTAAAATAAGAGTGTGGCTTTTAGTGTGTTGAGATGAGAATTTTTTAACTGCTTGATTAATAATGTTGCGTGAAAAGCCCCTGTCAATAGCTATTGCTTTTAAATAATTTAGTTCTTCATCAAGGGCTAGTTTGGAGGAGCAAACCTGAAGAGCACGGAAAACATAGGAATAAAATGAAGCTAACTTTTGTTTAGTCGGATGACATGTTTAAAGTGAGGTGGAAGGCAAACCGATGAAGGTTTACGGTAAACTGTAGTACTGAAGTTGGATGTGTTACGTGTGACCAGAATGTCGAGAAAACAGAATGTCTTATCTTATCTAAACATTATATCCTATCTTGTTCATTTGCGGTTTTGCAGCTGAAGATGATGGTTCGGTAAAACCATCGAAACTAGTCCTGTGAAAATTTTGTAAATTAACGCTGATTTTTGTTGTTTGACTTCTGAATTAGTATTTATTCGGCGTGTTATTGTGTCTTAATTATAGAAGCCCCAAACAGGCTTACATTTTGCTTTCTTTTTTGCACGTGGTGTGGCCGCCATTTTGTGATTGTAGGAGTTTCGGTGAGTACATTTTTGCAATTTTCAAGTTATGTTTATGTTTTGTACATTTGGATATTGTGCTTTGCTTGTCTGATTTCATGCATTTTGCTTACAAACATTTTGTTTTCTATTCATTTCAGTGAGGGATTTTTCTGCTATTTTGTGTGTACTTTATTATTGCTCAGTTAATTTAGTTTGATTTTCTGCATTGTTTATCATGCCTTCATCCGTTAATCGTTTCACTAAATTACGCCTGAAACGGCAAAAATTCCTGAATCATCTTGACTTTTTACTTAAATTTAAATGTAAAAAATTGATCCCCAATTTTATTCAAATCAAATCTAATCAAAAACCTTCGAGTCGCGTTTCAAGAATTCTGTTAAATTGCAAACTTGCCTTACTTCGGTCCGTGATAAGGGATACACGTCAACAATTGTCCAAAATTGAACATGAACTCTATAAGCTTCATCTGGAACTCGCTAAAACATATCCAAAATTCACTGCCCTTGAACAAAAGTCTTGGTCTAGAACGGAGAATGCAGTTAACCGTCATAAAACCACCCTTGCAGTTAAATTCGAAAAACTTCTTTTACAGTCTTCCAGTTCAAGTAGTTCAAAAAATCTTCCCATTGTAAACATCAAGCCAATAGTTAATATTTCTAATGTTAGTCTTTCAGAAGAACAAGAGAGAATTCTAAAATATAATTTTAACTTCTCACAAACCTGTAAACCCTCGATTCCAAAGATTTTGCCTCCTATCGAAAAAGCTTTCAAGTTCAGTAAAGTTTCAGATTCACAGAAAGAAATGATTAGGCATCTTATCGCTCATAATGTGAAATTCAATAATAAACCTTTGAAACCAAATCTAACTGCGAGAGAAAGAGCTACAATGCGCGAGATTCATTCTAACCCGGATATTGTCATTTCAAAGGCCGACAAAGGTGGCCAGATAGTCGTCATGGATAAGAACACTTACATCGATGGTGTCACTAAACTCTTAAACGAAGGACCATATAATTCGATCCCTAAAGATCCTTCACCTTCGGACTTATCCAAAATACAAACTGCGATCAAATCTTCGCAAACCATTTCAAGCAACTTAAAACATTCGCTTATCCCATCCGTTGCGAATTGTGCCAGATTATATGCTCTTCCCAAAATTCATAAAAGTGGTATTCCTTTCCGCCCTATTGTATCAAATTTAGGTACTGCCTCGTATCCATTAGCTAAATATTTAGTTTCTAGATTTTCCACTCTATTAGACAATAACATTTACACCATAAAAAATTCAATAGAGTTTGTAAAAAAGGTTAAAAACATTTCTCCTCGTAATTTACTCATGGTTTCTTTTGATGTAAAATCATTATTCACCAATGTCCCAGTGGAGGGTGCATTAAGATGTCTAGAAACCAGACTTCGCGAATTTCATTTCTCTTGCATCGAAATTGATGAGCTAATTTCTCTCACTCAACTCTGTTTGAAACAAACACATTTTGTTTTCCAAAATAAATATTACAAGCAAACTGAGGGATTAGCCATGGGAAGCCCCCTCAGTCCCATCCTGGCTGATATCTACATGCATTATTATGAATCAAAATTGTTTGAAACTTTAAACTTCCCGGCATGGTTCCGCTACGTAGACGATACTTTTACCCTGTTTGAAGGTAATAAAGATGATTTAAATAGAGTTCTTTCAACAATGAATTCTATTGATCCTGCTATTCAGTTCACTTTTGAACTTGAGACTTGCAATTCTCTTCCGTTTCTCGACATTCTGGTCACACGTAACACATCCAACTTCAGTGCTACAGTTTACCGTAAACCTTCATCGGTTTGCCTTCCACCACACTTTAAATCATGTCATCCGACTAAACAAAAGTTAGCTTCATTTTATTCCTATGTTTTCCGTGCTCTTCAAGTTTGCTCCTCCAAACTAGCCCTTGATGAAGAACTAAATTATTTAAAAGCAATAGCTATTGACAGGGGCTTTTCACCCAACATTATTAATCAAGCAGTTAAAAAATTCTCATCTCAACACACTAAAAGCCACACTCTTATTTTAGGAGATTATAAAAATTCTGTTGTCATTCCCTTCTTTCCATCAATTAGCTATAAAGTTGCACATATTTTGCAGAAATTTAACTTTCGGGTTGTTTACTCTCCCATCAATAAAATTCCAACTTCTATACTCAAGGACCCCATTCCGGATATGAATTCCTGGGGTATTTATAGGATTCCTTGCCAGTGCGGTTTAATTTACATTGGCCAAACTAAGAGAGCCTTAAAATTTCGCGTCAAAGAACATGAGGCATATGTTAGAAAAAGGAAACACAGAAGTCTTCTGTTGCTCAACATTGTTGGTCCGAAAATCACACTTTCAATTTTTCTGCTGCCAAAATTATTCAAAAAACATCTTCCATTGGAGAACTGGATTTTCTAGAGGCATTTCACATTCATAAAAATCTTTCTGTTCTAGTTAACGATCCTAATTCCAATCCAATTTTGCCTTCGGCTTTTAGAGAAATTATGTTTTAGTTCTGGTTTCGCCAACACATGGCGCCACTTGCTTATTCTTGTCCAGGCTTTCTTATCTTATCTAAACATTATTTCCTATCTTGTTCATTTGCGGTTTTGCAGCTGAAGATGATGGTTCGGTAAAACCATCGAAACTAGTCCTGTGAAAATTTTGTAAATTAACGCTGATTTTTGTTGTTTGACTTCTGAATTAGTATTCTGTATAATATCAATTATTCTGCAGATATCAAAAAATGATTTCTAGAAAAGTCAAATGAATATTTTATTAATAGAGAATTACGGTATATTTTTCATTCCAGTACATAAATTGATATGACAGTGTTATGAAAATTGTTAGCAATATAATTAGGAATAAAAATAATGTAGCTCTATTTATTACACATACCTTTTACGAGGAAAACATTTCGACAGGAGAAATATATAACTTCACACAGAACATTCTAACAACAATGACAAGTTTTTCACATTTCACGTGGAAACAAATTTCATAAAAAGTGCGCTTAAAATAAGTATCATAGATCATAAGTTCACAAACTTGTGACAACTTTTATTGCATAATATCGCAGGATTCTCTACCTCCTGTGTTACTATGTAGGACATCAACAGTGGCGGCCGCTTCCTAAACTGTTCTGAATACGTATACGCAACAGATCGCTTAACAAGTAACAAGTCAAGTAACAGATAAGTATAACTGTTTTTGTTTTAATCTATCAGTCAGTGGTTGCCGATTGTGTCATTAATTATATTATTATTCTATATTTTAAAGGGACATTTTTTATTTTAAGTATTTAAAATTTTTTTGCTATTTTAAGGGCATTTTTAGTGTGTTTCTAAATCCTCAAAAACCAGGCCCTGCTTATAACAGCTCTTATAATATTATCTTCCGACACCATAAATATTTCTGTCTAAGCTCTTACATGTGAATTGATTTCATATTTACTGATGAGATTGCTGAAATGTGAAATTATTTACATTCAATTAAATTAACGCTTTTCAAACAAAATCTCTTTGATGACAAAGGCGTATAATCCAATGTTTATTTTAATAACGTTTAGAAAATTCTGAAAAGCTAACAGACATTCATTAGAAAATATCGAAATTTTTATATTTCATGCTTGATTCTACGAAGGGTTTTAGTTTTATTTGTTGTAGCTACTTATTTTAATACATGCAATACTTTCCTTTACTTTTTCGTTTTCACTTTCCTGGAAAATTTATTTGCTTGTGCTTCGGCAACATTTTTCTTGTCGACTCTTAAGTTCTTAGCTAAACCAAATAAAAGCTTCAGTATGACCTTCAGTACTTTACTGAAAAGTTTGCAATCTATTCTGTGAGTAATCTAAATCCCGTAAATCAAATAAAAATAAATTAATAACTCGTTTTGTGTTAATTCATTGTGCAACCTGCAAGAAAGAGTTAAAAGAATTAAAATGACAGCTATTACCATTTCTTTTTACAGAGACACAAAAAGAAAGATAAGTTCAAGGTAAAGCTTTGAAATGCATGCCGTAGATAAAGCTAAGTTCACTTTTTACTGACTGAGTAGCATAATTAGAGATGTGGATGTAATATTGTTGACAATTCTAGAATTAAAATGCATTTTCTTAAATCGTTTTATGCATATTGCATGTCACTATAACAATAAAATAGCGAACCCTGTGTAAAGAAATCCAAAACCTCACTTTTTAAGTCTGGTTTAATTATTTCAAAAAAACTAAACTACTTATTCACATATTTAACCAATAAAACCTGGCTGTTTGTGTTTCTCTTACGTTTCTTAGACAGCTTGAGCTTCGTAACATAAAGCAAATATATATCTCCATTTCTGACATATTCCTGTGCTAAGTATCCGATTAACATCTTCAATATCTTTTAACAGTATTTCTAAATCTAATGATTTAAATCTTTGCTTTTTAGATAACCTGATGTTTTTCGATCTACATAATTTACGATTCGTTGTGGATGATTTTGTTTTGGAAATTTTTAAATAAAATTTAAAAAAACGCAGACATACTTGAAGTGAATTGTGAACTTCCAAACAAATGCTGTTAATCTAAAATAATGCAAAAACAAGAAATGAACAGCCTTGGTAACAATTTTAACATTGATTTGTCTTACCAGTCGGGTACGCGGGAAATAAAACATAAATTAGTATAAACAGTTTAAAAATAGAATATATAATTTAAAGAATGTTAAATTGTAACTATGAATCAGATTGGTGCAGTAAATCAGACAACGCTGAGAATGGATAGAACTAAAGATTCGAAAATGATTTAACTAGTATTTTCCATAAAAATAATTTTGCACTTATTGTAAAAAATGGAAATGACTACTTAAGATCATTGGCAGCAAAAGAACATTTTGATTTAATACAGAGTTAGTTGCTTATACAGTTTCAGTTTTTGTCATCTTAGCGAAACTTTTTCTGACTATTTTAACAAGAATTTTTCCTTTCGGCCGAATATTTTGTGGCTCAGACGTCAAATGTGAAAACCGAAATTCCCGCTTTCGAAACAAATTAAAGGCGAGTCCCCTAGTTCTTTTTAAAATTTACTATGTGCTAATTTATTTCCTTTATGCTCCGTTTATTAGAGAATGTTCTCCATTTTCTAGAACCTCCGAAATCTGGAAAGTCCAGCTCGTTCGTCAGTGTATATAATCAGTTACTTCACTTAGCACTTGAGTACTTTCCGCTTTATTTGTCTTAATACAATCACTTCATTTACGCGACACTATTAATAATGAAGTTTTTCTTATATTTTTAAAACTGCTGATGAATTTCATTGATAACAATTTACGGGAGGCGATCACCTAAAACTTATCATTGTACAATGTGATAATTATTGAGTTATATAGACAATACGTGATAACATTTGAACCATTGGCGAGATTCAATTAAAATTTGGAAGTTTAATACAGGGCACATTGAAAATTTGTTTAAGACCACGTATTGCTGTTGTTGTTCATTTTTCGTTGAAAATGTCGGAACAAGCGTTTCTGAGCGGACATTCTTCGTCAAAGCCTACTGTTCGAGAAATAACAGTCCGTCTGAAACTCAGAGGAAATTCGACCGAGTACGAGCTAAAAACAACCGGTCTAATTGTTATAACAATCAGAAATCAATCAGATGAGCTTCACAGCAGTGCGAATCAACCGGGAGGCTTTGTGACAAATAGTTGTTCAAGACTTGCAGCTCTTTCCGTACAAACCTGAAATTCACAATATACCTGAGCGCCACTGCCATTGAACTGCGTTTGTGTTTCGTAAATACAATGTCGATTTTATTATGGTTTGGTTTAGCGACGAAGCTCACTTTCATCTGAATGGGTTAGGAAGCTGAAAATCTCCATTTCGCGATCGAGAACTCCCCCCCCCCTCAAATGGGTAACTGTTTGGTGTGCAACGTCATGTCGCAGAATAATCGGTGCAAAATTCATTGCAGGTAAGGTGACTTCTGAATGTTATGTCAAAATTTTAGAAAAATGATGTCATCCCTTTTATCCATGGTGACCCAGAATTAGAAAAAGATGTGGTTAATGAAGGACAGAGCACAACTCCTGCTTGTGACCCATTTTTGTGCTGTAATATTAAGACAAAGTTTACGCAAATAACCCTGAAATTACCGTCCAGCTCTAAACAGCATTCAGGAGGTCATCGAAAGCATTGATATCTCGACACTTTAGTGACGTTTGCAGAATTTTCTTCGTCTGCGCCATGTAATAGCCATTGATGTCAAGCATATCGAGCATGTCATAAATTAAATACGAATATCTGTAGTTACCTTTAAAATTTGAATCAAATTTTGGAACTCAGTAGCTTTTGGAAATTTGCTTTTTTCATTTCATATAGCTCAATAATTTTTATCCTGTATACGTATATAGTATATGAGCATAAATTGTCAGACCATTACAAGAAAATTTCAAAGCAATTAATAACTGAATCACAATACCTTTAATTAACATTTAAATTTATTTAATATTAATTTGAGTCTGCATTCTAAATTAGACAGTTCAGTTATAAAAATCAGCTCATAGATCTCGTAAATATGTCTAACTTCTTGTTTCTCGATGAAAACATTAGCTATGTAGTTTTTGTAATTTTTCCTCTTCCCTCTCAACTCTTTTTGTGCTGAAGTTTTTAATTATTTGCACAAAATATCAGTGTTTTCCTTCCCACTCTCTACCCCCAGCATTTTATTCAACTTTTCATTTTCCATCAATCATAACACCTTTCCTTACATGCAAGTAGTAGTAGTACAATTTACATAACATATATTACGTTAGAAACTGCTAATTCAAGTTGTAAGCTACCTTGTTCATAAAGTTATTCTTAAATTCACGAAAGTTGTGTTTATTACTGCTAAACGTTGAAAATTTCGTTTAAGATACATGTCAAAACTACTCAACAGTGAAAAAGAGCTGGCCGTGTAGAATTCTCAGAAATTTTACAATTTGCATGGATAAAATTTAGCTACTGTTTCCTCAAAGATTTCCTCCTACGATATGTAAACCTCAAATGCTTTAATTTGATTACTAGCAAACCTACAATAACATGACTGGGAATTTCCCTTTTTAAGATGAGTAAAATATAAGCAGGAAAATAAACTATTGACCACATCCATGTTTAAAAGATAATCGTAAATATATTTAGAAAGAAGAATTTTCCAGAAGAAATTTATTTCCGACATGAAACATCATGATGAATAAGATGCAAGTTAAAGCACAATCAAAGTTATCGAAAATTCTTTTTTTCTACAATTTAAAGAAAAATTATTCTTTATGTTAAACAACAAAACTATCAAAATTCACAAATTACATTGCCATTCTGTTGCAAGACCGAATATACATCTAACTGATGTAGTTAATTTCCATACGTTAACATTTTGAAACACAAATGCCTCCGTACTCTTACCAAGTATTAGAGCAAACCTCTTATATTTCACTGAGTTACGGCGCCTAAATGAGATCTACAGATAAATATATCTTTTCACAATTTACAGATTAAACAAGAAGAAAAAAGAAAATAGATGAAACTGAATAACAGCATATGCCGAAGTTTTACTTGTGTTCTCTGATGCACTCGTTTATGTTTTATTTAAAAGTGCTTGTCATAAATATCTATAAAGGTAGTTTAAAGATAAAATATGAAGCTAACCCCAGCTTAATATAATTTACAGAGGGCGTTTACAGATTTTTGTAACGATTTTAATTTTTTTCGAGAATTTAAATGTTAATTATAAATATAAACATGACTGGCATCCAGTTGCAATAACGTTTAATTACCATCTGCAGCATTAAAACTATTATATTCTTTAAAATGTCGCTGAAAAATAAACAAAGGATTGAAGGCTATATTTTTGCGTTGTTCGAAGAAAAATGCGCCTATTTAGTTATTGAAAAAAGATGTGAAAAGCATGGTTTTAATATTTCTACGCGTAAAATAAGTGACATAATTAATATGAAAGGAAAGAAATGTCAGAGTTTACATCTGACTGAGAAAAAGGGCAAAAAAATGCATATCCAACAAAGGTACGTACAGCTCTTATTAAATCTAAAATCGCATCTCACACTTTTAAGGAAAATACAGCCCCCCAAAGAGCTATTGAAAAATCTTTAAGTATCTCTATAGGAAGAGGGAACAAAATTATAAAATTTGTTTTGAAGTTAATCAAAACAAAAAACATGATATTCATCGCTTAACGCTGAAACATATTTCTCTGCGTAAGGTTATGTGCAGATTGCTGTATGAAAATTATTTGGCAGTTGAAAATTGGAAATATATATTATAATTGACGAGGCCTGGATATACTTATCTGATTGCTGTTGAAAGGGATCGATTTACTACCGAAAAAGACTTAATATATTGGTTCAGAGAAAACAAGGAAAGTTTTTCTAAAGGTTTTACGGTTATTACTGGATTCTGTCATAACGAAAAACTTAAAATAAGGAAGGTAGAAAAAAAGTCAAGCTTAATTCGGATTACTATCAAAAATATGTTTTTAAAAAGGTTTTTAAAAAAGGAATTCTATCTCTTTATCCAAACAATCTCTACTGTGTTAAGTTCCATTAGGATAAGGTTCCAAGCCTTATCTCTAAATATACTAAGCCAGCTTATACATCATGAAATATCATTACTATTACTCTGGCATAATGAACAACATATATGGATACTTGATATTGGTTTCTCAAGTTTATCGGATATATTTAATTCGAGAAAAGCGCCATAATGGCCATGTATGACAGCTTTCATTGAGTCGTGGAATAGTTCAGGTTATACTCTCTCATTTTTTAAATTTTATTATTTACTTTAAATTATAGAAAACTTATTTGCAATTATTTTGTCTAAAATTTCGTTCTTAAGTTATTTTTCCTTATATGCTTCACTCCTGATTTAATTTTTTTCGCTGAAACACTTTCAGCATTCTTTCATAATATTAAGCTTAGTCTTTCGTAACATAAAATACCAGCTATTCTGATTCGACTTACTCATATTTTAAGAACAGACACTAGAGCTGGTATAGTACGTTATTAAAACTTTTGAAGCCGGAAAAAAAAAATTGAAAGGTTTCAGATTTTAAATTACGTACAGAGGGACTTTTTTCAGCGTTTTTTGTGTTACCTTCATTTATTAAATATCATGTTCTTCGTACTTAAAAAAAAAATTCAATTCAACAGCGATATCGCAAAATAATTTTAAAATGAGCATATCTTTAGAATTTTCGATACATAGTTCCGCGCGCTGAAGATAAAAAGGTTCCCCCCCCGTAGAGTTTTACTGTTGATCGCTTTTAAATTGTTGAGTTTGTTAATCAAAAATTCGTTAAAGTTTTACAATATATGAAATAGATAATAAAACAAATTCGAAATTCCAAATGTGGACTTTGAGGTGCCCATATTCGGGTGGAAACGTACGTTATTCAGAACTGGATAGCTTTAGGTACCGTTGTTTTATCACAATGCGAGAAACATACATTTATGCAGATTCTTCATTATTTAATTTCTTTAAATATGACACAGGGCGATAATATTTGGTGGCAAAATTTAAAAAGTGAATGGGACATTTATAGCGAACCAACGCAAAATCATAAAACAAAACTAATAGTCCTTCAGGGCAAGTTGTCCCTTTGGATTAAAAATAAAATAAAATCTGAAAGCTTTTCGATTTTATATTACACCCAAAAAGGCGTTTTTTTTAGCGTTTTGTGTGCTACCTTTATTTGTTAAATATCATGTTCTTCGCCTTTAAACCATAAAATTCAATTCAACAGCAATATCGCATGAGCATTATCTTTAGAATTTCCGATACACAGTCTCGCACGCTGGAGCTAAATTTTTTTCGTACAGTATTGCCACTGCTTGCTTTGAAATCGTTGAGCTTGTTTACAAATTCGTTAAAGTGTTAAAAAATATGAAATATATAATAAAAAAAAATTCGAATTCAAAATTAGGGTTTCTAGATGCCCATATTCAGTGAATGATTATGTTATCCAAAATTTGATGGCTCTAGGTACCGTTGTTTTATCACAATGCGAGAAACATACATATGTTTATGCAGATTCTTCATTATTTAATTTCTTTAAATATAACACAGGGCGATAATATTTGGTGGCAACAATTTGAAAAGCGAAGCGACATTTATGGTGAACCAATTTAAAATGCCAAGACGAAATTAATAGCCTTGTGTGCTAACGCCCTTTGGACTAAAAAGTATACCTTAATTTTAAATTTAGATATAAAATCAAAATTGAGAAGAGCCTATATTCTAATTTTCAACATTATTCTCGCAGTGTATTTGAAACCGTTTCTACGGACTTTAAATAATCAATTATATTGTTTCTAGTTCCAGATCTAGAAGATCGCCCTCTTGAGAAGGTTGTTTGTGATCCCCCAAAGTGCCCACCTGGCTGTAGAATTGAAACAACTTACGAAGGACCATGTCCAGGCTGCGATTGTAAGAGAGATGGTAAATATACAGCAGGTTATCAAAAGAAAATTGCTCGTTAAAAAATCAAACCAACAATTTTTACTTTTTAATATTTTTTTCAATTCAACCAGCAATTTTTATCATAAGTTTTTTTTCATAACACAAACATTTATCGTTCGATTTTTTTTCTGCTTTTTGCCTTTTGAAATAATTTTAAAATTAAATGGCGTGGATCCATATTTAATGAAGATTAAAGGTTTTGTAATAATAAATGTGTGCCTCTATGTTTTTCATAAATACCTAAAAATAAAAGAGTAAAGAATTTTGAAACTTTTAAATTCTTATTAAAATATGTGTCTTTCAGAATAGTTTTCCCCCTATGCTAGCCAATATTTCATAATTCCAAAAACTTTTGCTATAAAAATAAAATGTTTCTTTTTTTCTGCCAGAAATTAATGAAGATCGGTTTAAAAAAGTAATATGTGATCCTCCAAAATGTCCTCCTGGTTGTGTTATCGAAACTGTATATAGTGGACCGTGCCCAGGATGCGACTGCAAGAAAGGTGGTAAAAATAAATAAATTACTAACATATGTATCACAAATACGTGCCTAAGATCGAAACTGAAGTTCTGTTTCTTTTACAGAGATTTATGAAGATCCATCAAGAAAAATAATGTGCGACCCTCCCAAATGTCCTCCCGGTTGCGATATACAGCGAGAGTATGAAGGACCATGTCCAGGATGTGATTGTAAGAAAGATGGTAAGTACTCCAGACTTTCGACAGCATAGATGTTTCGATCATATTCTATATATATTAAGGAAGTTATATAAATTTCTATAATTATATGCGTAGTCAGTAAAAAGAACAAAGAATAAAAATTAGTTTTTACACCTTAGCTGTTAATTTAGTACAAGTATATCTTTATCATTAAATTTACGTACAGGTGTAATTTTTTCAAATGCTTGCAATTGATTATTTTGTCGCGACATTAGGCTGCATGAATGCTGGAACGGGAAAAACATGTAATACACTTGCCGGACTCGGACACCAGACATCCCGAATAGACCCACCAGTAGCCGAGCGGTACATTCCCTGAAGTAGTTCGATCCTAATTCGAAACAAGCGAACAGGCTGCTAACATGGGTGGTTTCGTGGATTTCCCCATGCGTAACGTATTAATACGAGCCAGGTTCCCTTAAAAAGTTCTCCATGCAGGCATCCCTTCCTTCTGAGTAGTGCCTTAGAGCGGAACACGTAATTAATAATAATGTGGACATCCCGAATACGCGTCGGATGTGATTATAGTTACACCACCACAAAGGCATGCAGAAAGGAGGGAGAAAATACTTTACAACTTATTTTCAAGCAAAAGGTATTAAAAACAAATTAAAATCTATAGTAAACTTTAAATTAATAAAGATACTTTGTATTTGTCATTACAGCTTTTAGAGACATTAGAAGTTTTTTTAAGCAAGAGACAGGAAATATGAGCAATGTCCTCGCTGAGACTCTAACCTGGACCTCTCGAATATGCGCCGAGTGTGCTACCATTAAACCACGAAGACATGCAGAAAAGAGGAAAATAATAAAAGAGTGACTGGGGATTAGGGGACCCAATGTCCAAATCCTGGTAGTGAAGAATCCACCACATTTTAGTTCGGGCGCCACTGTGAAATCATTATTTTTTTTTTTTTTTTTTTTTTTTTTTAAGTAAGAGACATGAGAAATAAGCAGTGCCTTCACCGGGACTAGAACCTGGACTAGAACACCGTCTGTAATTCGCGACAAGGGTGGTACCGTTACACTACGAAGGCACGTAGAAAAGAGGGGGAAAATACCTTATAAGGCTTCCCTATTCTACCATGTTTTAGATGGTTCAAAATTTATTCTTTTGTACATTAGAGTATGTTTGCATTGTTCAACTAAAACACTTTTTTTCCCAAAAACTATAGGTGAAAAATTAGTGAAGGTAATCTGAAATTCACCTATATGTTTTACTAACTGCGTTTCGCAGACTTTGCCTAAGATGAGCATGTATAAAAAACTTAAATATATAAATTTGTAAGCAAAGTGTAGAATAAGAAATATCTTTCTCCTAACTCGAACTGCTTAAATATATATAAGCAACAGTTCAACATATATATATAAGCAACAGTATATAAGCAACAGTGTTATATATATATATGCGAGCAGAGCACCGGTATAATATTTAGCAATCCTAATTTACTCGCGCATTTTAGTTTTAATATTTACGGCCATTTTGAAAGTTTAACGCCATTTAGTGCTGTCAACGTTGTCGTGCAACTACGAGCACGTTGACGTAGTACGTTGCACGTTGACATATTAGCGGTTGTCGTGCAACTATGAGCTTCAAATGGCAAATTTTTAATTTTTCCTTCAATTTGCTGGTACTTTCTTTAGTTTTTGAAAGATTGCACCAAATAGCTTTTGAAATTTTAAATTTTGCTTTGATCTGTTTCTAATGCATTTTAATAATAAAAAGATCAATACTTCAAGTGTCTAATAGACAGCCGAGTTGTTTATTGTAAAAAGAACCTGTTTTTTACTAAATTGCTATTTTCGATTTGTTCATTGAAATTTCTTAGTTTTCTCAGTTTTCATTTCAACCTTTTCACTTTTCAATTTTGTAGTTAATATTTTTTTGTTTATCTTTGTAGCATACTTACTACATAGCTCTATCTATTATTCTTAATACATAGGTATTTGACGCTCGTTTATTATTCTTACGAGTGACTAACTGTTTTCTGAGAGTAAGAGTGCACGTAGGGGAAGGTTTGTACTCATTTGGGACTCATTCTAATACTAATTATTATTACGAAAAATTGTTCAAAACGGTTTCAAGTCTCTGATGTGTCCAGAGAAATAAAACATGTTTCTTTACTCATTAATCGACCAGGTTTAAAGTTTCAAACACTTTCTTCTGTTCTGCTAAGTTCTGTGTGAAAAAAAGTGAGCAAGGGAGTGGTCTTCGTATTATTTATTGTACAGAAATGATAGTTTTTATCGGAGATCTCTTTTTCATGACATTTCATTTTAATTTTAATCAGTGGCGGCTCGTAATAATCACTGTGGAACTGCAGCACCCCTTATTTCCACTTATTATTATTTTTAATATTTAATATAGTGTGCCCTTTAGTCTTTAATTCTTTCTTTATAATTTTACAATACATAATCCTTAAACTTAATGTCAGTAGCCATCCCCCACTTTGTGAAAAAGGTACAAAAGTCTTTGTTGGAACTGCGCGCTTCACTGTTCCAGCGACGTGATGTTTGGCTGTTCTGCGCATGCGCACACAGAAAACAGCACGCGAGCCGGGTACAGAGAAAAGCACTGTCGCTTTTGCAGTGCCGAAATTCTGGTATGTTGTTAAAAACGTGATTTCGTTTTACTCCGCGCGTGTGGTTATTCCTCCACAAGGTGGAACTTCATCATACTGACCATAAACAGAGTTCATGAAAATTTGTAACTTTTAAAAAATTGCCTTACTGAAATTCACTCATCATCAAATGCAGATCAAACTATTGCAAAAGCAACAGGAATTTAAAAATATCTAAATGATGATAATTTCAAGTTTTGGTTAGAGATTTTTATCAGATGCCTCATGTTGAAATAATATACAACTAAATGCAATCCAGAGAAATTAGTATGTTTAAAGTTAATGAATATATAACAAATTTCAAAACTGCTATTTTACATTTAAGAAACTCAATGAACTGCGAGAATAACTCAATGAACTGCGAGACACTGATGGCAGAAGCTAAGGAAATATGTGACTTTATGCTATATATTGACATAATGCACAGATATTCTTCCACTAAACACTTAGCAGCTGCTAAATTGTTTAACAAGAAATGCTTAGTTTTAGGAATGAACATTCTACAGAAGAAATAGTACTGACCACTGAAGCATATCTAGTGATTGACAAAGAAAAGCTTGAAACTGAACTAAAAGTATTCTATTATAGGTCTGATATCCATAAATACTAAAAATTAATTGAGCTACTGAAATTTATCTTCGAAAATAATCTAGACGATGTGTTTAGTGAAATTACGAAACTGATAAAAATTCTATTGAGAGTTCCCATGACTACATCAGAGGCAGAACGCTGCTTTTCAACATTGAAAAGAATGAAAACTTTTCGAAGAAGCATTAAAAATTCGGAAAGACTAAATGCGCTTGCATTGCTTAAAGAAAAATTTCCTCAGCTGTCATTCAGAGATCAAGGAGAAAATTGTTTATCATTTCGCTCAAATTAAAACAAGAGGAATGGATTTCATTTTTAAATGAATAGGCAAAGCTTGAACTGTAACAATTTTGGTTAAAGTAATTAAGAAATGTTTAAATTTTTTCTTGTAAGATTTCATGAAGTTTCAAAATAAATTTTCTTTTTATATTCCTTTTACACAATTTTAAAACAAAGGTTAAATTTTTTTGGAGCAGCACCCCCACTAATTTTAGCCACGAGCCGCCACTGATTTTAATACACCTTTAAGTGCTACCGGTTCAAGTTTCCCGTACAATAGGCTTAATAATAATTGCTTCACTACACCTTTTCCTTAGATAGGATAATCAGGATTCCCTTACACCACTGACCTTGAAAATATATAATATTAATATATATATATAATATTATAATATAAACATATATATATTTAATATTAAAAATATTATAATAGAAAAAATATTAAATATATTTATAAAAAATTAAAAATATTATAATATAAAAATATTAAATATATTTATAAAATATTAAAAATATTATAATATAAAAGTATTAAATATATGTATGCATTTACTAGCATAATTATTTTCAGAAATTATTGATGAAAAGCCTGAGATAGTCTGTGACCCACCAAAATGTCCTCCTGGCTGCATGATTGAAACTGAGTATGATGGACCATGTCCAGGATGCGATTGTAAAAAAGATGGTAAGTATTATTTAATTTGTAGACTTAGTTTAGCATTAACAGAAATATATTTCAGATTAATATAACACATACATAATATAACAAAAATATGTTACATTCTATTCCGTATTGTGAGCATGGAAATAAAAGCTGAAAAACCTTTGTTACGAATTTTGTATTTAGTTAAATATTTTTAGTAGAATTACAATTAAAATTGTTTTATTGCGCGGGACAAATTTTAAGAGAAAGGTAAGCCGTAAAAGTAAAAATAGAAGAGCACGCGCATTTAACATTGAGTAAAAGTTTATCTTTAATTGACTACTATGTTAGCTGTAACCGTAATTCTACTCTTTTTACTTTCTAGAAATTGCTAGAACTGCCTCGCGCGGCCGATATAAAGAGCTATAAAAGCTTGTGATAAGAATAAACTTCATTAACTTCTTACAGGATTTCTGCATTCAATCTATTACGAACCCGTAAGCAGGCAACACTCTGCATAAATGCAATATATTGCACTATAATTTGAATCTAGGATAATGTGTTTTAAACGCAGACATTTTACTCCATTCTAAGACAATATTCTCATTACTTAAAATACGACGGATCATTATGTATTATAATGATTTCCAAACTTAGGCTTTTAGACATAAGATTGACTATTAAGTTTGTCCACTGAAATCTGAAAAGTAATTCCATTGCAACAGTTTTCTAGCTTGCAAGTCTCAGTAATTGTTAATGCATTTTTCTTTTTGTACTAAATGTGGATTATTTATTTAATATATTTAAAGGAACTTTTATTTATTCTTTAATGAAAAGCATTACATATAATTTACTTTAAAATTTGTATTGTGGAATGAAATTACGGTTAGAATTTTATTGACAGTTTTAATTTTTTTTTTAATTTACTGCAATTTAACAAAAATAAAAATACATCTTTCATCCGAACAATACATTTTTCTCACATAATATATACGGAGAAAAATTGCATACGCTCTTTCTATATAATTTATCTACATACTCTTTCACTTCTATATAATTCATCTACACATACTCTTTACTATATAATTTATCTACACATACTCTTTCACTTCTGATTTACTTGTACTGAGAGTTCTTCTTGTGAATGTAAATAAGTAATTACTGACTAATTATCCTAGCTTTAATTTAACTGTCCTTGATTTCTTCGATTTTTATGTCAAAATATTTAACTGAAATCAGATGTGACAATATAGGACTATTTAGGGTAAGTAATAAAGAAACAGTATAATGCAATATTTTGTTGAATGAAATTACTTTCAATGCCAACTTTACTAGAGTAATAATTGAAATAAAAAATTGATTCTGTTACTTCTGATGAATAGTTGATTTATATAAATACACATTTATAAATATTCTTTGTCAGAAAAATTAATGGAAAATCACTTAAAACGTCTTAAAATGTCCTAATCTCGTTTCTATTATTTAACTTTTATGACAATAAAATTTTAATTTTAACAAGGATATCAAAAGTTAAAATTTGACGTCTTATTTTTGAATACGCTATTCATAAACAATATCTATTTGCCTAAAACTTCTCGAGTTTCATTTGTAAGGTTTATCCTAAGTTCTTAACAGTTGCTTTTAGTTAAAGTTACTTTTCTATCCCTTCTAATTTCAGCTTACAGAGTGTGAATGCAAATGAAGGAAGAGCAGTACTTAAAGTGGAAGTTCTATTGAATTCGTTAGAGAGCCAGAGATTCTGACATGCGTGCGTTCGCCTTTTGGCTACACCCTCTCTAAGCTATTTCTATGCTCGGCCGTACTTCAGGCCTTCGCCGTTTAGTTAGCTTTTAAGGGGCCACCTCTTGTAGAATTTTGTTAGCTTTGGCTGTATCTTTTTAGTTTAGTTAAGTTTGATTTCTTAGTATTCTTGAGTTCAAGACCAAGTGGAGTCTTTTATGTACGTCCTGAGAAAGGGTCAACTGTGAACTTTATTTTGAGCAATAAAGGGTAACTAACCCTTCTCAAGTTTACGTTTCTGTCTACGGAACTAAAGCGATTATTCACTTACCAGCACTCAATGTTCCACACATTGATTTGAAAATTCTAGATTGGAACATTACACATTCTACAATGTGAGTATTAAGAACAGAGAATATAATTTTTCCCCATAAAATACTTTTTGAATAATCATACCCAGCTTTGTATGTACAGACTAATACTTAAAAATTAATTAATATATCTTATTATTAAATTTCTCTTAAAGTGATATAGTGAAATGCATGTCCTTAGCTTTTCTTTAACAATACTGAAACACTTAATTACCTTTAGTATGGATAGCCTTTACCATATCAAACTCTTTTATATGAGTACGTCTTACATACAAACTTTGTTTTCTTCTTAAACACCTTCAAAAGTATAAGTTAATCCTACATGTTAGGTTATCTCGTATTCAGTCCACTACGCTAAATGGATCTTTCATTTCATAAAATTAGCCCAGAAATTCATGCATATAGGATATATCCGAATTCGCAGGAGTTCTTCATCTGACGTTCTTTCTATATTTTTTTGTTGAGGTTTCGTAGCTTTTTATCAAGAAATTTTATAATAACAATAACGTTTTCATTTTAGTTGTTACTAACTTATTTAACTTCCTCACTTACTGATACTAAAAAATAAAGAAATAAGGTATCATACTTAATCATACTTAAAAAAATGCTGAATTAAAACTGAACGCTTCTGAAAGCTGAGCTACTGTGCTGAGGAACTGCATGATTGATCTAAATCCTAAGTCATATCATTAAACTTACATCCTTATCTTGAATTTCCTCAATCAAATTCCACTTTCTGACGCTATAAAAATTAAAGAAATAAGGTATCAAACTTAAAAAAGCTGAACTAAAGCTGAACGCTACAGTGTGGAGGAACTGCGTGATTGATTTAACCCCTTCGAGTTAAACCCCAAGTCAAATCAATAAACTTATATACTTATATAGTCATTTTTCTCAATGAAAATTCAGTTCACACTTATTAAATCAATAACCTGAAAGTAAAGAGAAATAGATCTTCGCTGGTGGTTGAATGCTCTCTTTCTTAAAAATACCATTACTTCAAATCATATGAACTAAATATTCAATCAGTTTCATAATTACCTGCTTCAAATCAAACACCTCATTAAAAAGATATTTTCTTCCGGAATAAAGTTGGACTCTGGTTATTGAATTTTGCACCTTTTCCTTTCCTTGCAATCCCTCGATTAAATCACCCACTTTTAATGAGATACTGATCCACCCCGTTAGGACCCATCGTGACCCAATGCTGGCTCCTCTTCTTCGGTAATCAAATTTCCGTTCTAGCCAACATATAGACAAGGTTTTAGTCAACATCTAGTCAGGGCCGGACCTGCGCAAGCGAGCCCGCGGCAATACAAGCTGAATTCAGAACTTTTTTAGTTAACACTTCATAATTTCAGACCAAACTAAAATTGATTTTTAACTCCCGCACAAGCCTTGAGGAAAGCTTAGTTTCTCCACCCACCAATATTCTACAGGTTGAATGTTAAACGTTTAGTATTTTACCGAGGTGCAGTTTTGTTTCGCGCTTCATTTTCATCGAGCGGTTACTCAGTTTTGATTAGGAATATATTTAGTCGGATTTGTAGATTTCGTTTCGAGTGTGCCATATGTTGCACGACAAAGGTTAGTGTCTTATTTACTTTTACTCAGCTTGTTTATTTTCACTAGCAGGAGACCCCATGACCTCCACTCATGGTTGTTGAGTGTTTTATTTTTTTTTTTTTTTTCTATTTTCTTTTATTTGATAAACAATTTTTTTTCATTTCGAAATATTTTTGAGGTGTCGCATTGCTTTACTCTGCAACTGACAGTTGCCAGAGCCTTTTGAGTTCTTTACGCAAAAATGGTTAACTATTGCCACTTTGTAAACTTTGCAAACTTATAGCCCTTGTCTCTTTGGAAAACTTTTTGGCAAATCTTGGTTTGGGTAGGAATGCTGTGCAGTCAAACTAAATTAATCTAAATTAATTAATCCATTAAAACTTTATTCCAAATTTCTGCTGCACATTCATTACCTTCTTTAACTAGGGATATTAAAAATTCATTTGTTTCGCTGGTTTTTTAGTGGTATGCCAAAGAATTCAATAAGATGTACCAAGACTATGAAGGAGGAACACACGAATATCTTAAACACGTTCTGTAATTGCATGTGTTTTTATTTTCTTTGGATCCGAATTTCTGAAACATCTTATATTACAATCTTAATATTGTGCTTATTTCCATACATCAGGGGGATAAAAATGTTAGTCCTGAAATATATATATACATTTACTTTTCAGAAATTTCTGAGGATCAGTCTAAAAAGGTGGTATGTGATCCTCCAAAATGCCCTCCAGGTTGTGTTCTTGAAACAGAATACGATGGACCATGTCCAGGCTGTGAATGCAAGAAGGATGGCAAGTATTTATCTTTGAAAATTTGCCTAAAGTACATATTGTAATGAAATTCAGCTGCTTGATGTTTTCATTCATCAATAATAAATACCGGGTAATTCAGCGGTTAAAATAGTTTTAAAATAGTGTTTCGCGCGATTTCCACAAAATAACCCAATAATATTACTAAACTTATCCTAAGAAGTTCCATTTTTTTATTGAAACATTTAATATAACGCAATGGAAAAGCATGATATTTGAGAGAACATTAGCAATCTACTCACCATTTATTTGTGGAAATTGAATGCAATAAAATTTTTAATAAATATTTTACTTTCCATAATGGTTTTCAAAAATTTTAATAAAATAAGGATTCACATTTTATAAAACTTAATAGAGAGCGGCCAGAAATGAGTTTTAAGCTTACTTAGTAACATAAATAACTTTTACAGAAACGATTGAAGAAAAGCCAAAGGTAGTCTGCGATCCACCAAAATGTCCACCTGGCTGCGCAATTGAAACTGTATATGAAGGACCATGTCCAGGATGTGACTGCAAGAAAAAGGGTGAGTTAATTTATATTGCAATAAATTTCAAAATTTTGATGATTCTAAAATACACAATTTGTTTCTTAAAATTATTATTTATAATTTACATAAAACTGTTTCTAGCTGTAATTTTTTATTTGTTTGACTTCTTTTTGGGTTGGATGAACAAACGTTCTATCTTGATTCATTAGTTTTATTTCTGAGATTTCTAATTTTTCATGAGGTAACATTTTTCCATTGTCTAGTTAGAGAAAATGAATAATCTCTAAAACGTTATTTTGAATATGTAATGACAATAATAATTACTGCTGTATTAGTTAATGTCATGACTGTTTAACAGTTATCTCTGAATTTTTGGCTAATGCAATATTGTTATTTTAAAACTTTGACTCTACAGAATCATTTTAAGTTGAAATGATGAAATAAAAATGGTTAACTATTTTTTCATAAGTCTCATCTGAAATACATTAGATTATTATAGTCTGTTACATTAAAAGAAAAAACTTCAAAATCGTTTATCGCCTCTTGATTTAACGATTAACTATGGTTAGCTGCGGAAAAAGGGTCGACTTGGTTAATTTTTCCCTCATTTCATTTCCGTATACCATGTTTCGATTCTACATTAAACCAAATTTAGGTATTTTAAATTTGTTAAATATGTTTCTGTATATTAAATATACATTTAATTAAATTAAAAAAGCCAACATTATAAGTTATTCAGATGCAATTTTAAAAAATGATTTCGTTTTAAAATAAAATCAACTTTTAAATTAATTCTGTTTCCAGAATTCTAAGTAAATAAGTTTTAAATATAGATCTAAATCAACTCTCGCTTTCACGTGATGAAATCTGATAAAACGGGCCTGTGAAGGTTGCCTTGAACTACAGCTTCAAATAACGCTGCGAAAATAATGTTCTTCGGTGATTATTTTTAAATTTAAACCTGTATTATTTATTCTTCTGAATGAATCTCTTGAATATTTCTAAGTCACGATTTTTAAGGTCATCGTCTCTTTCTCTGTAAATGGTTTAAATGTATAACCAGAGGGCCATGTAAACTTTACATTTAACAAAGCAAATTTAATTAAAATAAACACACTACGTAGAAGAATTACATTTCAAAAGTAATAAAAGTAACATAACTCTTGGATAAGAGGAAACGTTATGTCCATGCAAAAATCTGTCGAATCGTTTAACTAATAGTTGAGATGTTAGATGTTCAAAAGTTTTTTTGAATGTTCCCATTTACCGTTAGGTTATAGACTCCCCCTCGGGCTCTGATGACGTCTCGACAAGAGTCCGCAAGATATTTCACATTCATCTCTATGAAGCGTAAACCGGGAATCTTTTGATGACGAGTTTGAAATGATTGATTTAACTGCACAGAATCAGGATGATTCTCCCAAACATCAATGAATTGAGTTGTTTCGTCTAAATTTGGACGGAATCAGAATAATTCTCCAAACCATCAATGAATTGGGGTGATTCATTTAACATGGAATCAGGATTATTCCACTCAAACTTCACAGAATCGTTATGATTCCTTTAACATGGAATCGAGATGATTCCCTGAAACATCACTGAATCGGCATGATTCATTTAACATAGAATCAGTATGATTCTTGAAATTTAATTTCTTCCGTTGTTCTCTCGTCAAATGTTTCCCTTCATCATCTCTCAACTTCACGGATTCGGTTGCTTCCGGTATTGCATCAGGAGTGTCAACAGACGTTTTTGTTTCTGGAGAGATTACTTTCAGAGATGTTAGTACGTTGGAGTCTTTTTTAGTTTCAGATGGTTCTTTTTAAAAGGGATACTGCTTCTGTGGATTTTCACTAAAATACCAAGTGCCATTCTGGATGTTAAGCACTATTCCCGCAGCCTGTAGAAAATCAGTTCCAAGTAACGTCCTGTTAACTTTTGCTTTTGTTAAGCAATAAATTTCATACGGACTATCTTTTCTTCCACATTAAGATTTACCACCGTTGTCAAAGCTTGAACATTTCTTTCCTTGCCATCAGCTAGTACCATGGCAATATTTGTTGTTTTAAATCCAAATCCTCGATCTCGTTACAACTTATAAAATCTTTCTCCTGCAATAGAATTCGATGCCCCTGTATCAGCACAAGAGCTGCTATTTCTCCGCAAACAGTTAAAAAAATGGAACTGGACAGTAGATCGGATGACTTAACTGCATACAATTTTACACAATTGACGACAGTTTTAATTTCTTCTTTTAACTTATTACACTTAGAGTACTTTGATTGTATGAAACCTTGTTATCCATAACTAAGGTGACCAGACGTCCCGCTTTCGGCGGGACATTCCCGATTTTCAACAGTTTGTCCCGCGTCCCGCGGCTTTTTATAAAAGTCCCAATTTGTAGGAAGAATGAAAGACAAGCTAGGGAATATATTAAAACAAGGACTTAATTGGAATGTGCTAAAATCATTCGATCATATTACTCAAAATTTCCCATATAGTAATATTTCTGAAAATGATCTTTTTAATTAGACATCATTATTAAAAAATATATTGATAAGGAAAAGGTTAAATCTTGGACATCAGCGAAAATCACAATAGAAAACAAATGGTTAAAAATATTTCATCATTTTGAGACATACTATGTTCCATACATAATGCACTAAAAACGTGAAATACCCCAGGAACTCATGCTGTGTCATACCTCATAAAAATCACAATTAAGTGTTGAGACTTTGAAAGCCATTTTATATGGGAAATATAATTTAAGAAATTCTTGTGAAAAATTTTATGACCTTTCAAACAACGACAGCAATCTGCTAAATTCACTCAAACAAGAAATATGCGAAAGAATAAAATACGTAGCGTATTCGGAAACTAAGTACCGTTTCATTCTAGCGCTGTGGTAGGCGTCCTGCGCATGCGCACTAGTCTTTCTTGTTCACTGACTTTCAATTGTCGCCATTTTGGTTGCTCTATGTTGTGTTTTCAGTTTGCTGTGCACATTCAAAATGTTTAAGACAATTAGTTCTCCCGCTGACTGTGAGATTCGTGCCGTGATTAAATTTTTGAACGCGAGGAATGTTAAACCGGTCGAAATTTATCGTCAAGTGGCAGAAGTTTACGGTGAATACGCGATAAGTGATGGAATGGTGAGAAAGTGGGTAAGAATGTTTAATGCAGGTCGAACAAATGTCCACGCCGAGGCTCGGAGTGGTCGGCCTTCTGTTGTCACCGATGATTTGGTGACTAAAGTTGATGAAGAAATTCATGAGAACAGACATTTCACAATGACAACTCTTTCAGAGGCATTTCCGCAAATTTCACGTACTGTTTTGTTCGAAATTGTGTCTGACCGCTTGAATTATAGCAAACTGTGTTCCCGATGGGTTCCGAAAATGCTCACTGATGTTCACAAAACAAATTGACTTGGTAGTGCCCTTACATTTCTCACGAGGTACAGTGATGAGGGAGAAAACTTTTTAAACCAAATTGTGACAGGTGATGAAACTTGGGTGTGTCATTTCACACCAGAATCGAAACAACAATCGATGGAGTGGAGACACACTCATTCTCCGAAAAAACAAAAGTTCAACGTGACAATGTCATCACAAAAAATCAATGTGCACTGTCTTCTGGGATAGGAAAGGCGTTTTGCTTACTGAATTTCTTCCCAGAAGTTTAATGCGGCATAATATTGTGTGACTTTAACAAAACTAAGGCGTGGCATTCAAAACAAACGAAGAGGGATGCTCAGTAAAGGAATTTTGTTGCTCCATGACAGTGCTCGGCCCCATACTGCTGGTGTCACTCAATCGTTAATTCGACAGTTTCATTGGGTTCGATCACCCGCCGTACAGCGCGGACTTGGCGCCGTCCGACTATCACTTGTTCCTGCACATGAAGCACGAGCTTGATGGCAAGCGCTTAGGATCTGATGATGACACGAAAAATGCTGTGGAGTCGTGGTTATCGAAACTGGCGGGAAGTTTCTTTGACGATGGTATACAAAAACTGGTCACCCGCTATGACAAGTGTTTGATCATTGGCGGAAACTATGTTGAAAAATATTTTAAGACATGTATTTTCATGTAAAAATAAAATTGGATTCGAAAAAATTGTTTTACTATTTTTTTTTTTTTTTCAAGACGGTACTTAGTTTCCGAATACGCCTCGTAATACTATACATAATTGCTTTTAATGTATTTGTAAATTGTACTTGTGTTGAAATTTTAAAAATATATTACAATACGATTTTTTGTTCGATGAAAATTTGTGTTACTCTGTTTAATCACCCCTTCCCGGTCAATGGTGTTCCGCTTTACCAATGTTGAAATCTGGTCACTTTATCCATAACCATAGCAATGAGTAGAAGTTTTCTTTTGTTGTCTAGAATTAGTAAATTTAGAATTGTTAACATTTGTGTTTTTAACCTGGTTAACGTTTTTAGGATTACTAGTTTTAGATTTTCTTCCTAGAACAAATTTAATATTTTCTTTACAATATGGTTTCTTTGCATTGGAAGGTCTATTTTTCTTCATGCCATGTCTTACATTTTCATAATAATCGAGCTTATCTGCGAGCTCCAACGGATTGTTCATTTCTGATTCACTGTCCACAAAATGTTCTCTTACCTCGGGAAGTGTTCATTTCTTTATTTGATCTGATGATAAAGTTTTGTAACTGATTCACACTAGAGATATTCAATTCTTTAATCCACCCTTCAAAATAAGATTTCAGTTCAAAAGCAAAGTCCTTCCATGTAATTTCTGCAGATTTTCTATGCTGAGAAAACATTTGTCGAAACCTATCAGCTGTGAGTCTATATCGCTTCAAAAGCATAGCTTTTACTTTTGCATAATCTTTAGAATCCTCTTCCTTTTCTCTAACAACTAATTGATTTATTTCAGATGGTAATGATCCAGTCAAGTATAGGATCCAATCAGTTTCAGGTATATTTACGAACTTCAACTGACTCTCAAACATGGTCAGATAAAGTCTTATCTCATCTTCCTTCGGGTTAAACTTTGGAAGAATGCGACTCAAATCAAATTTAGGCTGATTTACTTGAGAAACAGTTTCCTTTGACATATTCTTATTAACTTCAAGTTGGAGTTTAAACTTTTCTAATTCAAACTCGCGTTCCTTGGCTAATCTTGCTTCTACTGCTTCTTTATCAGCCCTATCTTCAGCTTCTTTTTCGGCTTTTACGCGTTCATCGATTATGTTACTTAACATATCTGTGGTAAATTCTTCATCATAGGTTTTAGAACTCATTATCAGATCTCGCAATTGCACAACTTTTAAGTTATCTGCAACTTGTAATCCAAGCTCTAAAGCTAGTAATTTAAGGTCCTCTTTGCGGCCTTTGCCTAAATACGCCATCTCGAAGGGGATTTATGTAAAGTTTTTTTTTAATAAAATTCAATCCTTAGCATTAATTATATGTAAGTTTAAACAATGAGGGTTTTATTTAATAGCAATGGAATATACTTTCAAAAATTCCACATAAGCAATAGCAAAATTCACAGAATTCTAATCTTATATTACTCTTTACACATTCGTATAAAAATAATTTTTTTATTTACCAAAACTAGCTTTATTGAGCTTCTAACATCATTAATCTTTCACTCTTAAAATAATGAACATGAAAGCAGATTAATATGACAAAAATTCAAAATAAGAGTTATTATATATAAAAAGGAAAATAGCAATATATTTTGCAATAACAGACACCGCTTATCTCAATAAATTATTCGTTACGATAAACATACTCTCTCTCATTCAGGTCAGTCTCATTCTCTCATGCTGAAAAATCGTTATTTCCGTGTGATCTTTTTTTTTTTTTTTTTTTTTTTGTTCAAGGTCAAACCTACATTTCACAACAATCCCTAAAAAATACGTAATACTTTCTCAAAAGCAAGTTTTGTTTTCAGTTATACATACTATATAACCATTTAACAAACAAGAAGCAAGCTTTAAACACTTAGATAAAAAATCTCAGTTAAGTATTCTTTCACTCTATGTTAAACCATCACAATGAATGAAATTTTACACAAAATAAATCTCCTGCCTACTGTGTAACTGCTTCACACTAAAACCAAGGACACTGGATTAATCCTTCATATTTCGAAATGGATATTCGATATTTTTCATGTCACCAAAAAAGCTAGAAGAAAAAAATTGAGCTCGGGTTTCGATAATAAATTTGAAATTTCTGAGGCTTCGGATCCACTGTTTGGCTGCCACTTTATAACCAGAGGTGTTACGTGCTTTTGAGTGGGGCACTAAAATGTTATGTACCTACTAAGTTGACAAGTAACACTTAAATGTTTCTAGCAACAGTTATATATATATTAATCCCAATAAGCCATAACATTGCATTGCGTTGTGTTCGGATTAACCCTGAAATAAATCCTAAGTAGTTGACTGGTGAAAGACATGAGCACACAAAAAAATAAACATTGACTGATCCAGAGAAGTATGCCTATTTATTAAACTCTTAAACAGTTAATTAATTTGTATGCAATTTATATTCTAGCAGAACTTATCTAGTTAATGTGAATATATTGATTATTACAAAATATATACTCTTACTAAATAATCTCACATTTTCTTTAAGACTCTATAATATCAAACAATTATTTCAAATTCATACAGGTCAGCATAATCACATAAAACTTTTGGATAGATTAAAAATACCCTCCCCGGAAAAAAAAAAAAAAAAAAAAAAAAAAAAAAGAATATTTAACAATTTACACTTTAAAAAAAAAAACACATTTCACACTGACTAAGCTATAAATGAACTTGGTACATAATCCAATCGTATTAAGAAGGTTATTGCACATTGCAATCAATAGTTTTTCTTAAAAAAAATTAAACCGGGTAAAATATTAAGAAATAAAATCAGGCTTTTACATCTTACAAACAATTTAATCCCTAAGCGAAGCAAAGAAGCTCAATTAATGGCACCTTACATAACAATCTTAACGATGAAAGAAATTCACTGCTTTAATTAAATAATTTAATTTAAGGATATATTTCCTTAGCCAATCTAATTAAGTTACTTTATATCAACTAACAAAAATTATTTCAATCGAATTAAGTTACTTTACCTCAACTAACAAAATTATTTCATTCGAATTAAGTTACTTTACCTCAAATGACAAAATTATTTCAATCGAATTAAGTTAATTTATCACAACAAACTGAATCATTTCTTTAACAAACAAAACCTTCTTAACAAACAAATGAAGTTGCAGCACCATCTTGGAGAGTAGATGTATAAAATTTTACGGAATTCGCATCAGCTTTGCAGGGGAGTTCCCAGGAGAGATCAGTTAAATTTCTAACATTGAGAAGATTAATTATATAGTTGAGAATCAGCGCATCTGCTGAAGAATTAAGTTGCCGCACCACTTGGAGAGCAGAAGCATATAACTTTTACGAGCACATCATCTATTGCAGAGGAGTCTGATTATCTGTTTACTACTCTGGAGGCCCTTTTTTTTCCATTTTTTTTCCTATTTTATTTGAATATTAAACTTATCAGGTAAACACCGAGGATAAAAAAAATCAGACGGAAACATGTTGCCGACGCTATGCTCTAGCATTTCTTTTTACATGGGCATGAACCCCATAGATCCAGCTGGCGAGACTCCATTTTTCCTTCTTTCCCAAACTCCAGGAACAACTTACTTCGCGGCCTGCGAGTAGCAGTCTCAAGCGTAAAGTGCAAAAGTCCAAAAAAAGTGACCTTGTCCCTCAAAACCGCCCTTTAAAAAGAAACGCGCGGGAACACTAACTTGGCATCGCTCACGCCTCTCCAAGGTGAAACCAGTTGCAACACTCAGCATTCCCTCATGCAAACAAGCTCGACAAAACAACCACTTTGAAACCCCAACGAATTTTTCAACTCGCCAACCAGCTACGCCTAGCAGAGGGGAAATATGTGGGAATCTCAATAACCCTGGAAGAGGTCCCAATGAAAGTGCACTGAAAACTCGAAAAAACGACCATTCTACCGGAAAAGGGAGATTTCTTCCCCCAGAATAAAAATTACAATAACAACGGTAAAAATCTATTAATTAAAAGCTCATAACTAAAATGTAATTGAAGTTAGGAAAATAAAAGTTATCTCAAATTAAAGAGCTAATTTTTCTGCAACTAATGATATTAAATACTAAAGGTTTAACTTAATTTTTATCATGGAAAACTGAGTTTATTACATGAAAATTCACCTATATCCATTGTCTGAGTGTACAAGTTTGAAGACGCTGTTTGTGTAAAACCAAAATAACCCAAATTGATTGCAATAAATAATAATAGTCAAATAAATTAATATATCCAAACTTGTTGTGTAGCTAAAATTTTGAATATTTACACATTAAAATTTTGATTTCTGTGATTCATTTAATTACATTAAATTTGCTACACAACAGAGGGCCATGTAAACTTTTCATTTAACAAAGCAAATTTAATTAAAATAAAAAAAACTACATAGAAGAATTACATTTCAAAAGTAATAAAAGTAGAATAAAGCAATTACTTTTGGATAAGAGAAAAAGTTATGTCCATGCCAAAATCTGTCGTATCGTTTTTAACTAACAGTTGAGATGTTAGATGTTTCAAATTTTTTTTGACTGTTTCCATTTGCCGTTACGTTATAAATGTAATTTCTTTCAGATTCTCTATCTCAGAAGAAATGTTTCTTTTTCTACTAATTACTGACACTTTCTTCTCTTCACTGCCAATTCTAACAAAAAGGGAAATGCTGTAAGAAAAAAATTTACAGAGCGACTGAATTTTTCGAAACAAAAAAATATTGTTTTGTATGGCAATCAGTTCATATTTATGTCACGAATTTTTAATTAATTATTTCCTACGATATTTCACGGATTCAATAATTACAAAAATGACTTTTAGTAGAAATACTCGTACTTATGAATTATGAATAAACATGAATTGTGAATCAAGCTTAATGCATGTTAGGTTCTTCGATTTATTTTACTTACAATTAAAATGCTTCACATTTATAAAACATACGAGTAATTTTTCTATTGCTAACAATTTTTATCATGATATGCCCTTTATCAGAAGGATAGATTTTTTTATCATGAAAAAGGACATAATTTTTACAGATTGAAACAATATTTTTTTACCTTCATTGAAATATAAATATTTTATAATTCATTCTATCATTTAATAGGCAATATTAGCCGATACTTTTGCTTCAGCTTCTGTTTTAACATATCGTGTTATGGATTTATCTTTCCGACTTCCACTTTAGTATGATGGTTAGCAGAGTCATGTAACATGTCTTGGGGATCGAATCTCCGAGAAGACTTGTGGTTGTCTGTCTTCTTTCTTGAGAATATAATGTGGATTATTCCCTGTGAAAAGCATTTTATGGTGGGAAGGTTTAATGAGTTCGATTTTTGTCGATGAATACTTGACTAGCAAATATCCAACCATTTGATTAAAAGAAATATTTCCTTTCAGCAATTTAGCCTGAAAAAAAATGCTTAGTTTTCTAATAATTTGGCATTCAATTTTAAAATATTTTAGAACATATTTTTGTTCTATAATTCTTCTTTCATTACTTCTAAGAAATGAAATTGCAGACGGAAGTATAAAATAAACGTGAAATCATTATTAATGCAAATTTTGTTCTCATTATCTTGCTATTTAATTGATTCGTACTCATGAGTTTATTTAAAATTCAAAATATAAAAAGAGGAAGATTATTATTATGATGCAATTTATTTATGATTTTTTAGTAAAAGCTTGATTTACTGACTTAAATAATAGTACTAAGGCTTTCCTACTATACATTTTGTTTCTTAAAAATAAGTTCTAAATTCATCAAAATATTTTTACAAATTCTTCCATCAAAATATTTTTACAATTCAATTCTCAAAGCACCTTTCGAACCGTTTTCTAAGAATCTGCGCTTTCGTTTCATGAATTAAGGAAAACACCCATGTATGATTATTTATTCCTTTATCCGTGTGTGATTTCATAAAGTCAAACAGTTTGTGAGGATGACCAAAATGAATTCTGCTCCCTTTTTCACCCTAATATCAAAGATCGTAAAATCTGACAGTACAAATTATATAAGTGTTGTAACAAAAGAAATTTTCTAAGGTTTAAGATGAATATTAAATTTAGAGTTGCATGTATTTTGTTACAAACATTTCTTACTTAAATAAAGTTAAAAACAAAAAATGATGCATTTTAATTTTTTTAGAGCAGTTTACATCTAAGTAATTCAGTTTATCCTACTATATCTTTTTAAAAATGTTATAATCAAACATCTTAAAAATAGTATTCTAATACCTTTTTTCTTCACATTTTAGGTACGTACTTACTAATAATCTAATTAATACCTAATGATTTTCTTTTCAGACGAAAAGAAATGCCCCGTAACACCACAGTGTGGACCTACATGCAAATTACAACCAGATGAAGCCGGATGCAATGTTTGTATGTGCAAGCCTGAATGTACACCACCGAAATGTAACAGATGGTGTCGTATCAAGGAAGTAGAAGGAGAATGCCCAGTGTGTGACTGTCCAAAATGGAAGAAATTTGGTTAAATGCCCTTTTTTGAAAATATAACTTTAATACCAACGGTTAATAAAATCACAGTTATGTAAATGTTAATTAAGCTGAAATTTTCACAAAGTTAGAAATAAAATTATATCTCAAAATGAGTGTTTGAATTTCCTCTTTATTAAATGCACACGACCTTGATAGTAACTTGTATCTAGAATTCAGAAGAACGATTAGTTTACTCAGGATCAATTTCTTACTTAAATGTGATTTATTAAACCTAAAAAAGTAAGGAGACTCCAGCCGTATAATTAATTCGATATTTTCCACGCATGGAATTTTAAAAAAAGGTAAAAACAGAGATTTTGAAGTAAATAAATTGGTAGCAATATCTCGAAATATCCAGAAACAATACAATCTAATGCATAACTGTAAATCTAAATATAAGCTAGTAGCTTTCTATAAAGCTGCAATACATTTAAATCAGAACACACTTTAAGAATTAAAAATAATCTTGTTTAACTAGAATAATATAAGAGAACTATTAAAAGAAACATTTTCTTTCCTGAGTTGTTTTAAGATTAAATCATTCAGCAATGTTTTTTCCTACTCCACACACGCGGCTTTCTCAAATGGGCTATATTCTTTACGTCACTAACAAAGAAATTTCTTGATTATTTCCTTACAGAAGTGTGTGTGTGTGATTATGGCAAAGCCTCGAGGGCTATCTGCCTAAAAGGAGGGATGCCTTCGTGGAGGACTTTCTAAGGGAAACTGGCTCGTATACACGTTACACATGGGGAAAACCACGAAAATGCCCATGCAGCCAGCCCATTCGCGGGATTCGAACCTCGGACCGAACTACCAGTGTTCAGCGACTTTACCGCTCGGCCGCTGGTGGGCTCCTTACAGAAGAGGTATCAGTTAAAAATTCAGACATAGCAATGGACAACAAAAAATGTACTACGACAGGAATCGAAGGGAAGTCAATTATAAAGTGGGAGATCAAGTTTTAAAAAATTAAGCATTCTCTATCATCGACAGGCGAAAAACTAGTAGCCATATTTTATCCTCGATTTCAAGAGCCTTACATAAATAAAAGAATTGGTAAATCCCCTGAGTTGACGTGTTTCGATTGCAGTATCTTTAATTTGCATACTGCACTTCCATTCAGAAATTTTTATTTGACAACATATGCAAATTTGATACGGATTGCCTTATTTTGGAACGAGATTTTAGAGACATTAGGTTATTCGAAGCAGAAGAGATGAAAACTGAGCACCGCCTTCGCTGGGAGTCGAACCTCGGACCTCTGGAATACGCTCCCGCTCGTGCAGACCACTACACTACGAAGGCGGGAGAAATACCTTATAGAGTTGTGTGATAGAGTTTTTTTTTTTATTTTTCCTCAATTTTCGGAAACCAGTGTATTTTAACGTCCATGGAAATTCAAGATGCGAAAAGTTTTGTACTGGAATAATGGAATATCTGTCTTGTTTTAACTAGAGGTAATTATCTGAAAAGCCGTTTCCTGTGGCAGTCAGGAATCTTTGACGTTCCTCCGCTAAATTTTCACAAAAATGCAGTATGTCGATAATATTCTGAAACTAGTTTTGCTGCCATTCGTATATAAACATCTTAGCCTATTTCTCATAAAAATAATGCTGGTCTATGACCGATCTTCCAGCGTTTTCTCTCATAACCTCATAAATGACATTAATGTTCTAACGTGCAGTGTTCTGATCACCTGAACAGTTCTTGCTTATTTGATTATCACACTATAATTTCAGCATTGTTTCTACCTCTGTTATAATACCATGACGCTTACGTTTTACCTCGAGTTCAAATACTATGTCTGAAATAGGTGAGAATTCGTTCTTTTTCTTTTTAGATACTTCTTACTGTGGTTTCCGGTAGTTGGTCTGTCTTTGTTAATTCGTAAAGTTTAAAAATATTTAATAATGTTAACGTTTCAAAGCTAACATTTTCATTTTCTTATTATATGCAGAAGATTCACTATTTCATCTATAAGACCACCTAGTCATTTCTAAACGTTATAGTTAGCGTTACGCTAAACAATCTTAAATTTTGTAAACTGCACAGAACTACTCAGGAGAAAAGACACCTGGAACCAATTAAAAGTCTTTAGCGTGAATCATTCTCCGGAAGAAAAGAGAAAATTGCCAAAGCGGCGTTAATATTGCCGACTTGGTGCGAAGTTCGATTTTTGTTTTCTAAAATTCAATATACGTTTAGCGTGATAATGCAAAATCAGAAATTCGCGCTGTGTGTCTCAAACTAGCAGATTATTCGATTGTAATTATGATATCTCCCGAAATAAACCCAGCTTGATTTATGCTTTATTGGCGGCATTTTTTCCTGAACTGATGTAGGAATTTCACGTGAAATATATCCATACATCCTTACTAATATTATAAATGCGAATGTGAGTTTGTTTATTTGTTACGCTTTCAAGCCTTAAATGCCAAAAGCATGAAACGAAATGACGTTAGGAAATAAAAAGTCTCGTATAATCTCTCTCTGCATTTTATTTCGTTAATGAGTCCATAGGCAGTCCTAAGAACATATGTTGCTTAAGGAATAATCATAAGGAGAGGATTTGTTTCAAAGTTTCCGCTTTTACCTCATACACCCATACCAAATTTCTCCTATATATCTGAGATCAAGTAATTTCAGTTCTTCTAAATACTCCATAGTCAAGTAGAAGGAATCAATTTCTTTCAAAACCACTTTCCTTTCTTGGCAACGGGTGCTGCAGGCTCTGAAGCAGTTTGGCTCATTAGATCGAAGGGAAGTATCCTGCCTTACCCTACGATAGACTAAGAAGGGAAAAGATCCTTTATTCCTACTCTTTTATTTATCTACAGTAACCACCGGTGTCCGCAAAGCTATCCACTATCACACTATAAATATCCGATTTTGCTTTTAAGGAACTGAAACAAACAGATAGTATTATTTAGTTTACCTCTAAAAATATTATAAAATTTTAAATTAATTTACCTCTAAAAATATTATAAAAAGGAGGGCTACTCTCACTTTTTTCTTAAAATTGACAGTGGATAGCTTTGCGGACACCGGTAGCAAGAAAGGCTGCAAAGGTAAGAAACCGTTTTATGTTCCTATCATAAAAACAGTGATCCAAGCCCATTAGAAGAAATAAGAAAAATACTAAAATTTTAAAATTTAATTTATCCATCTAAACAAATTGCGTTTTTAAATTTAAAATAATTTCGTACATCCTTTTTACAGTAATAATCTTTAATATGTCTTAATATCTTATTTAATGCGTTTTTATTATAAAGTTTTTTATCATCAGATATTATCCGAATAACTTCACTATTCTACAAATATAAACAGTTCAAAAGACAAAACATCATTTTCTTTCTCCATATCAGCAGGATGTATAAAATTATTATCGAATCAAACCTCAGTGTCAGAAGATAATATTCCGTGGTAGGAAATAATTTTTAACTCAGTTTCCTCGTATGAGACATTGGATGGCATTCAGTGAAAGATAAGGATGTCATCTCTGTATTTGAAAATTTGCATATTCTTAGTGGCTTGCTTAATGATTGAAACAGAAGCTTACAAAAGTAAGTAATTTTCTATGATTTTAATTACAATGACTATTATTCATCTGCTAATAAATTAAGCAGAAGTAAAAGCAATATCTCTGAAATTTTGAAATCCTCTATGTACTTTAAAGTAGCATCTTTGTGAATTTTAAAAAACGAAATGGCATTGATGAAATAGCGTCTGCGTAAATCCTTTTCTTATTGAAGAAATATATAATTTTTAAAATTATCATTTAGGATTAACGAAATATATTTGTCAATATTCCTTTCCAAACTTCAGAGTTAAAACAAAAATTTCAAGAACTAGAGAGACAAATACTAATTTCATAGTTTTATAAAAATGTTTAAGCATAAACCCCAATAAATAAAACTGATATATGGTTTATTCAAAAATTTCTGCTGACAATATACCTGAATTTTTCTTAATAAATGAACAATAAAAAAAATTACATTTGGTTATGAAGAACCGTAACTGCGAAATTTCATGACGTAAAAAAATAGATAAACAAAAACAGAAACAAAAAAAGTCGACAAATTTAAAAACCAACAATAACAACAATAAAACAAAAACCTTTATTTATTAAATATCATGTTCGACGTACTCAAAGCATAAAATTCTGTTCAACAGCAATATTGCAAAATAATTTTAAAAGGAGCATGTCTTTAGCATTTCCCATACAGAGTCTCGTGCGCTGGAGATAAAAAGGTTTTTTTTTTCGTACAATGTTGCCATTGCTCGTTTTGAAATCGTTGAGTTTCTTAATCAAAAATTCGTTAAAAACCAAAATGGGTAAAAAAATGAATACGAAATATGAAAATATTATGTATGAAAAACAAATATACAAATATGAAATATTTACAAAATATGAAATATATAATTTACAAATACAAAATTATGAAATAGATATACAAATATAAAATAGATACAAAATATGAAATAGATAATAAAACAAATTCCAAATTCCAGATCCCCATATTTTGGTGGAGGACAACTTACTGAAAATTTGATGTTTCTAGGTACCATTGGTTTTTCGCAGCGCGAGAAACACATATACATTCATGCAGATTTTTCATTATTTACTATCTTTAAATATAATGCGGGTCTCTAACATTTGGTGGCAACAATTTGAAAAGTCAAATCTCAAAATGCCAAAATGAAATTAATAGCCCTTGTGGGCTAACGTCCTTTGGGCTAATAAGTAAAATAAAAATAAAAATAAAAGTTTGTAACTTTGATACATTTCCAATATTTTGTATATCTACTTCAAATATTTTTTACTACAATGAAGCTTAGTAAATTAAAATTTTTTGCAGTTAGTTCGTAGAGACTATTAGTATTTATGGAAGCATGAAACGTGAAAAAAACTATGGGCAATATTTGAATAACTGATATTCTACTTCTACCTCCACTTGTTAACCACTTACACCACACAACTTACACATCAAAGGGGAGAAGGGTGATAATATATCTTTCAAACACAATTAGGAGCGTCCATATGTATCCGTATGTACATAGTATACTTCAAGTGAATACAATGCTAATAATTTGTAATAATAATACAAGTTGTTGCAATAATTGTAACTAATAGCAGAAAAGCATAAAGCAGCAAAAATATACTTTAACGTTTTCTTGTTATATCTACTTATTTATATCAGTTTTAGATTATATTTATTTTCTGCTCCTTCATAAATCTCTAATTAATCTCTAACGCAATATCTTACTTTATTACTTTTATTTATAATTATATTCTCTACCATTTATAAGCAGCAGCTTTTAATGCTGTTCGTAATAGTTTAAAATACTCTATCTTATATATATATATGCGGCTTAAGAGTTTGTTTGTCGCCGATAGTTTATTGGTTTCTTGCATTATTGGTTTATTGGTACTAGCCAATGGGGTGAAGTTACCACGGCATTCAAATAGTCCATATCACTGATACCATACATGCAGTTATCATTGTTTTAATTAAATTATCATGGTATTTAAGAACATTTAAATATTTTTAATTCATACAATTGTTGCTTATTATGCTTTTAACCATATTTACATATGAATTACCTAGAAACTTGCAAACGTTGAGAACTTAAAGGAGACGAAACCAACTAACGAGTTGTGCGTAGTACATCTCATCAGGTAGGTTTAGCCAAACTCCTATGCTAAATATTCGTTCGCGTAAAGAGTTTAAAATTTTGCCCGATTTTATTCCGACATTGTATTTTAAACTGAATTTTCAACTGAAAGCAAATTGAGCGTGTCAGGGGAAAGGTGAACATTTGTTTGCCTTCATTGCACTCTAAGCAATTAAGCAAGTGGAAAGGGGAAACCCCATGGGGCAGTAAGCAAAGGGCCGTCCTGCCCTAGGTAATTCAATTTGAATTACCAGACACCTTTGCACAAATCATTTTAATTACAATTTATAATATCTAAAACAGCGGTCATTTCGTATGACCGCCGGGCTTTCTAGTTCTGATATAACAAATAAGTTATTTACCAGAATGTTAATCATTTAAAATTAACATGAATTAAAATAAAAGCTTCTATCACTATAACAGAAATATCTGAAACTGGAATAGTTTCAAACACGAGGTCAAATCAAAGGTCTCTTACATTATATTTTGGAATTAAAAGCTTAACTTTTTTAATTAATCTATCTTTGTGGCAGTAAAAGTTGCTATACCAAGAGTAAAAATAATCAATGAGGACACGCGTTCACTCATGATGCTGAGGCTATGCAAAAGTTATTGGCCTATAGGGATCAACTGCTGCAATGCCATAACCTAATTGATAAACAGATGCCAGGATTAAAATTAAAATACTAAATGCAGAGCTGAAACGAAAGTATAGGTCTACTTAGAGGAGAAAATGTCAGAACTTGTGAAAAAGCTTCGACTATAAAAGTCATATTCCTATACTCTGAAAATTAGCTAAAACCCTACAGAAAATGTAACCCCAGGAGGACAGAACGAATTCTATCATTGATATCAATGGATCTCCCACAGCAAATGAACAAGAGGCTGCAGAGGTACTGAGGCATTTTTATGGTGAAGAGAGAACGGACAGAAAGTTTGGCAGGCAGATCAGAAATGTGGAGCCAGCCATTAACCAGTAAATCTTGCAGAGACTCAGCCAGTAAAGAACTATTTAATGGTCCTTCTAAATTATATTATGCCATATGGCAAATTCATGTTAAAGAATCCCTAGGAGATGGAATCCCCAAATTCATTGACAATTTTTGGCAAATTTTAGACCATACTCAACTGAGAAACTCCTCCACATTTATAATCTGTCAATGATGCTTGGTGGACTACCCAGGCAGTGGAAGTCAGCGATTATTTTCCCTATTCGTAAGCCAAATAAAGAAACTAGCTACATGGGTAGCTATCGTGCAAACGTTCTCAGTACGGGTTCCATAGTGGACAGAGTACAATCTACCAAATACTCTAGTTCGTCCAAAAGGTTAGGGACGCACACAGTATGAAGCCTATCAGACATGCTATGGTCTTCCACGATCTCACCAAGGCTTTTTTTGTTTGTTTGTTTTTTTGGAAAATAAACAATTGGTGATATGCTTTTCTGAGTTTGATATTAGAGGACGTCCCTTCAATGGATTTCTGATTTTTGAATGACAGATCCTTTCGAGAGAAATATCAAACCAGTTTGACCGGAATTTTTAGAACTTATCAAGGTAATCCAGAGGGATGGGTACTAAGTCCCACCCTCTTTTAATTATTTATCGCTCGAATGAAGAAAGTGGCTTTCCCTTGTCAAATAGGCTTATTTTCTGATGATGTGGTGATCTTTGACCGGATCTGGATGTTTCGGATCTAAATAAACCCTAAAATTCCTTCAATGCTACCTTGGAGACAATCCAGCGTTTATTGATTTTTAATACTAATAAAACTGTTTTCCACTAGTACCCGCTGCCTGTACACTGATAGGCGACATTTGTTGAATTATTAGCCAATTGACGACTGCTAGAATCTACCAAGACCCCCTACTTACTTCGGGTTTACAATGGATACTAAAATCAACTGCAGCGAGCATATTAATAGACTTACTGAAAGAGGTGGAAAGAGTCTCCAGCTCTTAAAATACATATTTGGCAGGTATCGGAAACGGATGATAAAAATTTTGATCTCTTACATTGCACTTATTCAACTAGTCCTTGAGTACGGCTATCAGATGCATGAAGTTGCTGCAGTTGGTAATTTAAAAAATTAGAGAAAATTCAATTAAGCACATCCAGAATTATCACTTGTCTCAGAAACTGTTGTCCCAATAATACTGTCCTATTTGAGGCCGATCTTCAGTCAATAGCCTAAGAAAAGCAAACTTCGCAAAGTGCATTGTCAAGCTTAAGAGTTTTGGACCCTGTAACAGAACATCAACCTTTTTAACCAAACTGGACAAATAACCAGAGTTTGAGAAACGACATCCCCCTTGGTTCAACGTAGAAGCTGGGTTTTGCTGACATTGATGTTGATCCTGTCCTTTATTCAATCTATTGTCACTTACTACATCTCTTGGTAATGTAGCTTTTAAAGAAGACTTTAAAATGAATTTTGCCAAACCCAATGAACCCCCAGATTTACTGCTGTCTCTTGATATTATTAATAGTATCCCTTCTCATGCTCTAGCCATATACACTGAGGAAGCAAATTTAACTCTGGAAAAACGGGCAGTGATATTGCTATGAAAACAAGTATAGTCTAGGTATTGCTTAGAAATGTGGACCATAGCTCAGTCTTTCGCTCAGAATTAATTGCTATAGAAGAACAAAATATTAATTGCCCATGAAGCAGCTAGTGTGATAAACTTAATTTTAATGCTTATTTTTTTAAGGAAAAGAAAGTGTTCTGTTTCAGTTGGCGGGTTTCTTTGTTGTAAAAGAGGCTTTTCATTTAGCGTTTATGGTTAATACTGAAATTAAAGTTATTATCTCTCAGTATTAATTAACAAGCAACTGCATAATAACATATATACTGCTTATTATCTTAATTAACAAGCAACTGCATAATGACGTTCCTAGCAGTATAATAAGAGACAAGCCATTATGGAGACAGACTATTATAATTCTATAGCTAGGTTGTTCGTAGCGCTTAAATTAAAGAGCTTTCAGGTAGTTGAACCACATTTCCTCAAGACGATCTGCTAAACTGTGCAATATATTAACAATTTTATGGCAATCCACTTAAACAGAAAGCCTTTATGAAGCCGTATTTTTAAACCTTGTGTAAAAACGTTTTTGAAGAATCATTCTCAGGCTTTAGAAACTATTTGAAAGGCCAATGGAACGTGAAAGAAAGGAATAATATATATGGTGAATTCTCACATAAATTGTACCATATAATTAAATTAATTCATCATTTTTTATTTCAAATTGTTCTATTTTATTTTAAAGCTTTTTTAGTTTTAAAAACATGTTCATGTTCAAATATTTGTATTTTCTATTTTTTTAGAAGAACATAATCACAGTTTGATGTTTCGTTTTTATAAGTGCAATGCTTTTGTTAAAATTTTCATAGCTTCCTCCAGATAGTGTCTGAAACAATGGCAAAAGTGTAATTGAAAATTACCGTATCTATTTTGCACACACATATACTATATAACTATGTATATATTTATGTGTGTTTGTGAGTGTGTATTGTAATGTATTTTGCAGTAATTTACAAAACAGTCTTCTTAGTAGAACATAAATTTTATTTCTAGTTCACGGTGATAGACAAATTTTATGCAATTCTTCAGTGGCAAAATTTTCATACTACTCTTAGCTGTTAAAATCTTCAGAATCTAAATCTTTTAAAACAATATCTCACATTGCTGAGTAACGGTTTAATACAAATATGACGTTGCCACTTCAACAATAATTATATTTATTTATTAAATAACAAGATACTACAGTATATATATATATATATATATACTTAATTAATTGTTTAGTATTTACGTTTAAAGAAATATAATTCTCCCTTATAAATTACAAGTTTCGTATAAGCGCAATGGAGCAAAATTGGCCTTCGACCCAAAAATGTCCTTACGTTTCGGAGTTTCACAAACCTTTAAGTGAAAAAAACCTTGAAACTAGAATTATTCGGGATTGTCTCGCCCTTGTGCCTCACAAACTATCAGCGACAAATTCTAGAATAGAATATTATGCATTGCAGTTTACAATCTTTGCGCTTAAAAATCAGTAGGTAAAGATCAGTCAGTTGAAGATTCTACCGTACAACATTTTATGAGTTGCACAACGAATAGTATTTTGGAAAGCAAAACCTATGGGGTGGAATGAAATAAATTCCAAACTACAAGTGAACGTTTATATCATGTCTCTTTGCTTCATGTAAAAGGATGAAAGATAGGAGGATATAAAAGACCTTCTTGTTAATAATTCTAAGCACCTTCTTAATATGATGTAACAGAAATAAGGACAAAAATAATATTTTTTGTTTGAATCAAATACCTATCCGAATTACCGGGAATCAGCAATACTTTAAAATATGTTTTCTATTCCGTCAATGTGTATTGAATTTCTTCTTTCATATTATTCTTTTTTTTTCAACGAACTATATACGCGAGCTTCGTTGATTTTTAGTCTTGACCTAAAATGTAAGCTACTTTTTAAATATCTCTTTTTCAGCGATTGAGTGAATTGTCCAGAAAACTGCCGCAGAGTAAATCAAACAGGCGGATTTTATTGTGTGTGTGAACATCTCTGCCCTGAACTAAAATGTGATCCCGGCTGTGAAATCCAGACAGACTTTGATGGTCCGTGTCCAGGCTGTGAGTGCAAAAAAGACGATGACAAAATTAAAGGTAAATTAATCACATATCTAAGTATGAATCAATGTAGAATTTATAATTCTAACATAACAGATTACAGCAAATTTGACGTTTGCATAATTCTGACCGCTAATATTTAAATAATTAGATTCAACGTTTCCAGGACTGTGTTCTTAAGTTATAACCTTTACAACTTAATTTTGGAACCTATCCATCTTGAAAATAAGACTCTGAAAAACGAAACCTATTTGTATGACTTTAAACACTAAAACCTCTCCACCTTCTACGATGCACTGAAACCTATCCATTTAATATGACATCCCATTAATGCGACATACTCCGGCTAGGGCATGTACGCGTTTTGAAGCATTTCGAGACCTGCAATTTTTTTTTTTTTTAAATGTGCGCAGTGTAACCAACCATAGTTCTTAAATCGACGTCCTAGTGGTAAACCGGACATTATTACATAGTGACAAATTAATAAATTAGTAGCACCTTGTAGACAGACGCATTTTCATATAATAGCATTTATGGCACCAATAACACAGATTTTATAACTGCACGTAATAATGATTGTAATTAAACTTCAGTATGATGATTTTAAAATTAGTTATTATTCACTAGTTTTGAAAAACGCAACAATGTTTATCAGTTCGTTCTCAAAATTCATAATTCAATTTTATACTTGTTAATTTTATATTCAAAATAATTTATATATATATATGTAATGATATTTTTAAATCAATTGATTAAATTAAATTCTAATAATATTGCTTAATAATGTGTTGGCGATTCTCTACCTAAATTGCATCCCTGTTCCTAAATTTTGGCGAAATCCTTTCTTTAGTATAAAATATATTAACTTGTTGGCGCCCGCCAAATCGCCAAACTCATAAATCTGTCATATTACATAAAGTCCTTAAGAACACTCCTGATGAGAAGATAGCGTCACCTCGTGATTTCAATTAATATCGCTGATTGGATGAACCTCGTGACGCATACATAGGTATAAATAGGGCTTCTGCTCAAGGTACAAAAAAAAGAACGCTTCTGAGATGGATGCTAAAATAAACCTACCACTTTATATTCCAAAATTTGTCTCATTCCTGTTGCCCCGGCTGCACAAAACAAATAATGTATGAGAAATTACATTTCAGAAAGCCGGTAGGATACCACCTTCAAAGGGATTATCTAAAAAAGAAGATACCACAAGGATTATACGGATAAAATGTTACGCACTTGAGATGAATTTGCCGCTGTGCGACTTCTATGTTTCTACATTTTTCTCTAGGCGTTCTTGCTTCAAGAGAATCATCCTTCTGTTACCTGTATTCTGGTATTCTGCAGATTATTTTACGTTCAGAGAAGCATCCTTCTGCCCCCTGTGATGCGTGATCTGTGATTCCATCGAAAGTTTGTCGTTCATCAAATGTGCTCTTACCGTTGACCTACTTTTGAGGATGGAACTCTTTCCCTACGGCTACGCCGTTCTGTGTTGCTCTCGAGAGCTTTGTGCTTGTGTGGTGATTGATCATGTTTTGCGAAAATCTAATCAAGAGTGCACAAAAATGTGTATTTTCGTGTCGATTTCATCACTCGTATTCTCGTCACAATAAGTCAAACAGAAGCAATTAGTAAAAAGATTGGTGATGCAAATGATATTATTACTATTGAATTATAATTACTGATTTAATAATTGTGTTTTTATTTTGAAAATTTTAAAAAGTATTATTTTGGTATAAATGTATTTTAAATTTGGTATTTAAAGGATGTATTTTGGTTTTAATATTGTTTTGGGAAAATTTAAAGAGTATTATTTTTGAGTTAGTTTTATTTATGAAAGTATTATTAAGAGAATAATGGCTAATGAAAACATCTCTGATCCTGATGATTCATTAAGGGCAGCTAGCGCTGAACCTGAAATAAGTATAATTCCCTTTGACGCGCAGAATGATATGGATATAAATTCATGGCTTGAGTACTTTAACAAAACTCATTTAGATAAAGATGAAACGTGGAAGCTTAATAATGTAGCTCTATATCTAAAAGGTAATGCACTTAGCGTATATGTCAAAAACTGCCATAAAATTACTAAATATGTGGAATTAGTCCAAATTTTAAAGGAAAATTTTTTCGACCCCACTTTAACTACGTTTGGTGATTTTGCCAATTACAAGTACAATCATAAGCGATAAGCAACGGAGGACGTGGGCACTGTCCCTTTACCAAAAGGTTAATCGGTATAGCACCACGTCCACCTATATCTAGAGCCTAAAGAGGAATCACAAGACGCCACGCACCGGGCTCCCAAACCCAAAGCCAAATTCAACCCGGTGGCAGTCCAACAGACCAAATGCCCACGAAAGATAGTCCCAACAACCGCCCAGTCCCCACATTTATTAAATAAAATAACAAAAGCGTGCAGGGCCAAAAAGGGCGAGTTTTGACAATAAGAAAAAATTTTACAAAGGTGTAATACACACAAATATAGAATATACGTAAGCTAAAGTACAGTCTGATGTTGAGCAGCCCAATAATATACAATGAGTAAAATATAGACAGTAGAATTAGACTTAATGACAATATAACATAAAAATAGAGAACATATTGACATAATGAATGTAAATGATTACAGCAATACAAAGAGGATATACCAAAAGAAATAAAAATAAAATAATACAATAGCCATCATTGTGTGACTGGAAGTACTGATACATGGGAAATGCGTGAAGCATTCAGAATTCGACTTAATTCAGAAGACTAACAACTGGATCGGGATACATTGCATAGCCAAGTACATATATTTGACAAAGCAACATATTGAAAGTCAGTGTAATAAACTAGATATTCGCTATGACAAAGTCATGTTACAATACCGCAGGTAGTGATGTGATACAGAAGATGTAGGTAGCGTACAATATAATTTGATCTCGGTAGGCATTCAATCCCTATAGTACAACAATAGTTAGGAAAAAGGAATATGTTATACAAAATATATTTAGCATGCAACTGTGTTTAAGATATACAAAGGTCGATACATTGGTTACTACCAATTATGGTACAGGATTCGTACCAAACTTAGTAACTGAATGCAATAGCGGTACAATGCAATTGATCACGTGGTATTGTGGGAAAAACATGCAATAAGGCTAATTATACGATTATGAGGAATAAAAATAACATATTTAGCCTGCATAAAAGTTAACGAATATAAGATACCATACAATACTATAAAATATTACAGTACAATACAATACAAAAAAAAATTAACATATTTAACCTGTACTAAAAGCCAACTGATATAAGATATTATACAATACTATACAATACCACAATACAATACGATACAGTAGATACAATACCACAATACAATACGATACAGTAGATACAATACCACAATACAATACGATACAGTAGATACAATACCACAATACAATACGATACAGTAGATGCTATACAATACTATACAATGAAAACATGAAGTACAATCATAAAGAGTACAATCATAAATGAAGTACAATCATAAAGAGGGCATAACGCAATATTTTCGCAAAAAATTAGATATTGGTAAAAAATTAAATCTAACTCATGAAATGGTCTTCGAGGGTCTGACGGATGGCCTTCCTATAGAATTAAAATCCTTAATGACGATCAACGCACCCTCTGACCCCATCTCTTGGCTTACTCATGTCCATAAGCTTATTAAGATTAGCGAAAATCAACAAATCAAAAGTGCACCTCCCAGATTTGTTACTCCGATTGGGAACAGTCCCCAAGATTACAATCGATTTAATAGAAGCAGAATTTCAGCTTCAAGCTATGAAACTACTGTGAAACAAGATTCTCCTAGACCCAACAATTTCCAACGTTTTCAGAGACCAAGTAATTTTTATAATCGGTTCAGTGGTCCAAGATTTACAAGCCATCATAATTATAATTCTCAAAATAGATTGCCATTGCCACGCAGTCCCTGTAGACTTTGCACCCGGAACGGAATCCCAAATGCTTTTCACTGGTTTCAGGTTTGTCCTTTCAGAGGGGAGAGATCTGATACACCTAATGTTACGCCCCTTGCAATAGAACCAACCCCAGACACCCCTCACAGTAGTTGACTATTAAAGGTGTCGGGATATTTGTCCAATAAGAAACGTCTAGAGTGTGTTGTAGACAGTGGTGCCACCATATCAATAATTTCTTCTAAAACAGCTAGACAATTACGTTTAAAAGTACAAAGAGTTAGATCATTTTCAGTAACCCAAACTAAAGGAAAAATAATCTTCAACAAAATATGTTGTATACAAATGAAAATTGGACGGATTAGTAACCAAATTACCTTGTTTGTTCTTGATAATAATTTGAATTATGTAATTTTAGGACTTTATGAATGCAAATTATTTGAGTTGAGTATTGATTGTACTAATTTAAAAATTAAACAGAGAGCTATTGTACTTAATGATGACTGCCATTTTGACAGCTGACCCATATCTCTACACCTCCAACTTCAAGGTGGTACAACAAATGTTTATCCATGTGTTAATGATGATGATGATGTAAGAAATTTTCCAACCTGTAAATCTCGGACTACAAATCCAAAGGAATTAGTTTCTCAGTCTAACATTTATGTGAAAAATGCTGTTTCTAATACTGTCGATAACAAAGAGTATAACTTGGAAAAATTGTTAAATGATTATTCATCTGTGTTTTCTAAAAATAAGTATGATGTAGGAAAAATTAATATTGAACCTCAACGAATTAATTTAAATTCTGATTTGCCTATATCATTAAGACCTTATAGAACATCCCCTATGGAAGAAGAGGAAATTAAGACCCAAATTGATCAATTATTACAAGCAGGTATAATTAAAGAAAGTTGTAGCCCATATTCGTCCCCCGTGACTTTAGTACTTAAACGTGAGGAAGGTAAGAAAACTAGATTGTGCATAGATTATCGAAAATTGAATTCCCTGGCTAAAACAGATGCAAACCCTCTTCCTCGCATTGACACTTTGTTAGACAAATTAAGTAAAGCAAAAGTATTTTCTACAATTGATTTGAGATCTGGTTTCTGGCATATCCCGATTCACCCTGCAGATACTGAGAAATTAGCTTTTTGCACGAATTTTGGATTATTCGAATGGTTAAGACTCCCTTTTGGTTTCAAAAATGCTCCTGCAATTTTTAACAGAACAATTAGACGAATATTAACAAAAAATAAAATTAATTTCGCTTGCAGTTACTTTGATGATATAATCGTTTACTCTTCCTCTGAGAAGGAACATTTAGAACATTTAAAAATTTTATTTGAGGTGTTTAAAGAGGAGCATATTAAATTGAATCGAAACAAATGTGTGTTCGCCAGAGATCAGATCACATTTCTTGGCTATGAAATAAAAAAATGGTAGAATAATTCCCGATAACCATAATATAGAAGTTCTTAAGAAACTTAAAACCCCCAGTAACACCAAAGAGTTACAAAGAGCTTTGGGAAGTGTGAATGTGTATCATAGATTCATTCCGAATTATGCAACTATTAGAGCTCCATTAAACAGACTCTTGAAAAAAGATAAAGAGTTTTGGGAAGTGTGAATGTGTATCATAGATTCATTCCGAATTATGCAACTATTAGAGCTCCATTAAACAGACTCTTGAAAAAAGATAAAGAGTTTTGGGAAGTGTGAATGTGTATCATAGATTCATTCCGAATTATGCAACTATTAGAGCTCCATTAAACAGACTCTTGAAAAAAGATATCAAGTGGGAATGGGATGACCAATGTCAAAAAGCTTTCGACGAACTGAAAAGAATACTGATGTCCAAACCTGTTTTACAATTGTATGATTCCAGTAGGCCATGTCATACTTTTGTTGACGCTTCTCAAACTGCTGTTGGAGCTGTTTTGAAACAACCAGATGAAAATGATGTCCTTCACCCTGTATCATATCATTCCCGAACTTATGAGAAGAAATTATGAGAAAAATTATACGATTACAGAGTTAGAATGTTTGGCCATAGTAGATGCCCTAGACAAATTCTATTACTATCTGCATGGACAAAAATTTGTTATACATACGGACCATGCGGCCCTCGTTTGACTCAAAAATGTTAAAAATTTAAAAGGTAGACTCTTTCGTTGGTCACTCAAACTAAGTATGTTCAATTATGAAGTAAGTATCAGAAGGGCTCTACCAATATTGAAGCTGGCATGCTTTCTAGACATCCTGTTTCACAGCACCTCCAACATTATGTACATTTACTTGATAGAAATGAAATAATCCAACAACAAAAACTGATAATGTCTGCGGAACAAATTACCAAGAGATAAATTATATGATGGTAATTAAGAAAAAGAATTTTTATAAAATTGTAGTACCTAAATCTTTAAGATTAAAATTGTTGAATAAAACCTATGAAAATTTTGGTCATCCGGAAGTTCAAATTATGCTTAACTTAATCACCCCTCAATATTATTGGCCTCATATTAGCGAAGATATCGGAAATTTTGTTAAACATTGTCATACTTGTCAACTTAATAAAAAGAAAAAACAGAAAAAATTTGGTCTTATGCAAGACGTACCCCCAACCGACAAACCTTTCGAATGTCTCTCTATTGGCACTGTGGGAGAATTTAATTATTATAATTCTACAAAAAAATATTTACATATAGTTATTGACCATGCAACAAGATATGTGTGGGCTTTTCCCTCTAAAAGTGTAACTTCAGAAACTTATGCCAATTGTCTAAAACAAATATTTCAAATACAAGTCCCCGAAAAAATTCTGAGTGACAGGAATGCAGCCTTCACTTCCTCTAGACTCAAAACATTTCTTAAAAAGCATAATGTTAAACAACTTTTAACTTCATCTCACCATCCCCAGACAAATGGTAAAGTAGAAAGAGTAAATCAATCAATAGTAAGTCGACTAAAATGTAAAGTAAATTCTTCTTCTAAAAAAGTACCATGGACTAAAGTGCTAGAGCAAGTTGTTATCGAATATAACAACTCCCCTCATACGGTAACAAAGTTCACCCCAGCATATTTACTATTTGGTAACCTCCCTTTTGAATCTCAAATTGATCAAAATAAATACCCTTCCTTAAATGAAGCAAGGGCTTTAGCAAAGAAAAGAACTATCGAATACCACCGAAAGAATAAAACTAGATATGACATCAGATTTGTAGAATTTAAATTTCAACCTGGAGATTTTGTCCTTTACGAGGAATTCGAATACCCAAATACTAGAAAATTGATTTCACCCTATTCAGGCCCTTATCAGATTATGAATAAATTATCTGAAGTTAATTATGAAATCGACAGGGAAAATTTTCACACGAAGAAACCAACTGAGATTGTACATGCGTCAAAATTAAGGTTCTATTATCCACCCGAGAACTTTAAATTACATAATGAATAAATCATAATTTATAAATCAATAAACTATCCATAACCCTTCTTTTAGTTTTCATCCTGTTGTCCCCCTTAATAGTTGATTTATATCTCAGTGTCTGAAAAGTTTGTCTGCCCTTTTCTTTTACTGGGCTCCTTCAAACTTGAGTTTCAGATTCAATGCACTTTCCGTGTGGGAAACACTCAATTGAGGCTATACTACAAGTAAAGTACTATACCTTCACATTTCCTTGAGCTCATGTTTTCCTATTTTTGTGTTATAAATTGTAGCAACAGTTGAAAAAGTTAAATTTCAGTTGTTGAAACTTCTGAATTTCATTTTATGTTTCTGCAGCATGATGTACAAAAAACTGGTATGGATGTTGGAAGTTAAATTTTGTTTTGTTATCATTAATAAGAGAAAAATAGAGTGACAAAATATGTTAAAAACCTAGCAAAATGTGTATTTTCAACAAGAGTATAAGAGCTCTAGTATCGTGTCATAAAAACTCAAATGTTTTCAGTGCCAATGCTAATCCATGATTCTAGCGCTAATTAAATGATCCGGAGATCTCCAAAGACCAGTAAAAGACTGAAGATGAGCCTGAATGACAACTCTAATGATTGTACGGACTCATATACAAACTGTGAATGGCATGCCCTAAGATATAAACTTACAAATTCAGTTATATTACTATTTCCTATTGCCGCGTAGCTAACCAGCAATATGTTATTAGTGCTTTATTTGTTCTGCACTTAGTTACTATATTATAATTTCATTAATCATTTATTATATTTTATATACTGTATTCATTATATTCAAATATTTGATGTCATATTTTATGTAAACATTTTGCGTGCCTTGAGGTAAATCCAATCAGTTTTCCTACTCACTTAATTTCCTAATAACTAAATTTTCTGCTCTCACTATCTGGACTGTCTTGGGTCGACGGCCGCGACTGCAAGCCTTTTCACATGGGGGGGGGGGATAATCTGTAATGATATTTTTAAATCAATTGATTAAATTAAATTCTAATAATATTGCTTAATAATGTGTTGGCGATTCTCTACCTAAATTGCATCCCTGTTCCTAAATTTTGGCGAAATCCTTTCTTTAGTATAAAATATATTAACTTGTTGGCGCCCGCCAAATCGCCAAACTCATAAATCTGTCATATTACATAAAGTCCTTAAGAACACTCCTGATGAGAAGATAGCGTCACCTCGTGATTTCAATTAATATCGCTGATTGGATGAACCTCGTGACGCACACATAGGTATAAATAGGGCTTCTGCTCAAGGTACAAAAAAAGAACGGTTCTGAGATGGATGCTAAAATAAACCTACCACTTTATATTCCAAAATTTGTCTCATTCCTGTTGCCCCGGCTGCACAAAACAAATAATGTATGAGAAATTACATTTCATATATATATATATATATATATATCCCTGCAAACATTCTAAATTTAATATTGACAACAAATACTTATGAGATGATGCTTTTTGCTTACTGGATCATGTAAAACTAAGCAAACTTTTGTTTCGTTGAAGCTTCCTTTCAGCGGTGTAAAGCCCTATATGTAACTCAAGATATTATTTTTTACATTTCAGTAACCTCGAATCCTCAGAACTCGCCTTAAAATATCAAATATACCGTAGTAACGACGCGGCATGATGATGAAAATTTCATCTTAAGTACATCTGAAGTAGATCTGAAAAGTATATCTCGAACAATGACAGAGGATTTGCTACCCATATACGTTCCCTAAGGCGCAACATTTCACGTTTCACTCCCCTTTTGCTGTCGCCTAAAAATCATGTTTAGAAGTTTTCAATCGAGTATTTTATTATTAATGCAACCTTGCTTAGTTTCAAAAGAAGGCTTTTATAATTTCTTAAAATCCTTCTAAAAAATTCAGACAGTCTTCTCCCCCTCCCCTTCCGAACAATTATCTTCAAAAAGTAATCGTGATCTGTTCGGCTTGCAATTTACATTTATTTATGACATGCAACCAATTTCCTCACTAAATTAAAGTTTGATATTAGCCTTGAAGCTGCATTTATTTTAATAGTTCAGCACAAACATTTACTGCCCATATACTATAAGAATTACATTAGACACCATGCGAAAATAATCTTTAAAATCTGTTGAAATAAATTCCTCCAAAGCACAAAGATTTCCTTCCTGTAACCTCTTATGAAGGAATTTTAAATTTTCCTTTTCATTTTATGTTTCTTTCTTTATTGATTCGGTAACTTAAAAGACAAAAGATACTTATAAAGATGTATCCTGGATATTGATTTTTAACGAGACATTAAAATTCTTGGACAGCGTCCTGTTTCTTCCCAACTTAACACAAATATTTACATCTTGTATAATATTGACCTTTCTGGCAGATATCAAAAGAATGCTTTCTTTAAAATTTAAATGAACACTTTATTAGCACACAACTACGGTATATTTTTAATATCAGTATGTAAACTGTTATGCTAATGTTATGTAAATTGTTCGCTAAATAATTAGGAATAAAAATAATGTAGCTGTATTTATTATGTATAATTATATACCTTTTTATTAGAAAAAAGATTTCTTCAGGATAAACAGATAACTTCATACGGAACAGAACTTTCTAACAACAATGACTAGTGTTTGCATTACTCCTGGAAGCAAATTTCATAAAAAGTGTACTTAAATATAATGCATGATAAATTTACAACTAACTCTACGACTAAGTTACCCATTGAAATTTTAATGTTCTACTATGTCTATTTAAATACCCGCAATTTGGAGGAGGTTCGTTGTAGAACAAGCTGTAAGTTTAAGACTAAATAAATGTTTAAAACTAAAGGCATTTTCGATGTCGAACAGTGTATGTTCATTGGTAGATACCTAAGAAATGCTTTAGCTCCGTAAAGCTGCTTTAGTTAATACTAGGCAAATTATTTGTGGGACATTATCACCACACTTTCCAAAGCTCCTCTCGTATTCACCAAGAACGAAACATAATGCTCAACTTGGATTGCGTCGAACTGCATATTTCATGGAATTTATAAATTAAGAAGTAATTCCTTTAAATAAATTTAAAGAAAATTTGTAATTTTTAAAATTTTATTTCCCGTAGTTACATTTTACACTTGAGTTAATATTTTATCAATAAGAATCGAGTAAATTGTCGGACATCTCTCTTGTTTCAGCTAATAAAAAGTTGCTGAAAATGTCTGACACTTGGATAGTTTCATAAAATTAATTCACGTAAAACGGTGTACTGTTAATAGAGCATCAGAATCCCAAAGGAGAAATCACTATACTTACTATATCATGCGGTATTTAGTATTCATAAAATTAAACAATTACAAAGCAATAATAATACTACAAAGCAATAATTCCCTATTGTATTGCTAATATAGCAAAATCAGGCAGTTATTGCAAAATATTAGATGCAAAGTGGCTGTTAGTCTCGACATGGGATTTTGCGTTGACTCTTTCTAAACGGCGTATCACTTTTCATATCGTTACCGCCAAATATATCTCTTTGTATTACTTACAAAAATTAAATAATGAAGATTCTGTAGAAATTCAATAATGTATGTACGTTAATCACATTTTGAAACAACCACTGTAGCTCGAGTCATCAAGTCATGAATATTGTTCTCCACCTGACCATGTGAATCTAGAAGCCCGAAATTTTAACTTTGAATTTGTTCTAGTATTTATTTCATATTTTGAAAAACTTTAATTTATTTTTATGTAACAAACTTAGCGGTTTAAAAGCCAAAAAATGGCAACACTGTAAGGAATGAATTTAATGATTATACATCTAATTAAAAGCACTGAATATTTTTATAAAATTCTATTATTTATTTTTTTCACTTTTCAAGCATACTAAATATATATAACGTTTTTATGCAGTTCAAATCTATATTCATCTAGTATTCTATAAAATGATTCATTATTCCACCATTGTTATCTCTATTGATAACCTCTGCTCGCCCAAAAGGGCTCTATTAAAGAGCCCTTTTGGGCGACAGTTAAAATCTGAATATTTTCAGATTTTTTCTTATTAATTTTATTAATGATATTTTTTTAAATTGGATACATTAATAAACATATTTTTCCCCTAAATATCAATCCTTACAAGGCAAATTTTTCATGTGGCAAGTCTCCCTTTCAAATGTGAATGTTGAATCGAATATATGTAAATTAAATAATTTAAGCATTTGATACTTTTAGATGAATAATTATTCGACATTCAAGTTTTACTTCGAATCAAAAGAGCTAGAAGTAATATCTATATAATAAGTTATCGGTTGAGACCATTCTACCATTAGACCTTGACATCTTCCCGAATATTATTGTTGAGCGCTAGTTTAGAGTGACATAAAGCAGAAAAGTAAATTCTAACTCGTCTTTGATCAACATTTCCGCTCACATTTTTCATCGGAACGTCCATTCCCTTTTTCAAAATTTTCGCATGAAAAGTCAAGAGCTCCACATGATCGGTGTAACCCATTCAGAGACTGTTTGATGGGTTTTATGAAAGTCAATTGCTTTTTCGTTTTCGTTTTAGATCGTAGATAAGATAATAATTGTTGCTTCACGTGGCATATATCAGCTGGGGAAACCCTGCACGAAGGCCTGAAATCACAGACCATTTCCTAATCCTTTTTTAATGAAACAGTCAGTTGCAGTACGTTTTGAAAAACAGTACATTCAAAGTAAAATAAACAGAATAGGTTTTTTATTTACAAGCTGCATATATTCTTATTTCTAGAACTTGAAATAAAGAAGCCAATATAGCTAATTAGTCTTATCAGGAAGCATAGGCATACAAAGAAATCTACAAAAATATTTAAAAACTAAATGTAAATAAGATACAGAATGTGAACAGAAAATTTTATTACCTCGCTATAATAATATTTAATACTCATTAAAAGTAGTAAAAATAATAAAGCTATAAAAGGTATTAATAATTTATTATACGTTAAATATAATATTACTTTATAATATTAATTATTTATTGCACTTTAAATATACTTTGAATATAATTAATTAATATATTATAATATTAATTAACTTCAAAAATTTAAAATAGTTATAAAAAATAATCAATATGCATATCAGTGGAATTTACAAAATGCTGTGTCACTTTGATTTAAGAGGCGAAAACTTGTCTAGAAAATGAATTTTTTAATCTACCATTATTGATTATTTATTATTAATACAAATGCTCAATATTTCGACAACTATTCTTAAATTTTGCTAATAGAACAGGAAGAAGTGGGCTGGGTAGCAGAATGTCACCGTTGGTTGCAGAGTTATAATCCCATCTCACAGCTTCTCTTCAATTATGATATAGGATAGAGGATGGAACAGAAAGTCTACCTTCTTCTACGACCAAAGCAAGCGAGAAAACCGCGGTAATTTAAATCCTCGTGACTTTTTTCCGCACTGCCGCTGCTTCTTCCCGAGAATCAGTTGCCGATGCTAGATTTCATGACAGGTTAGAAACTGTGCAATTTGTAAATGCTTTACGAGTTTAGAAATAGTACAGACAGCTAGCTGTTAAATTTTCAATTCAGAGCCTTCCTTTTAAATATTTCAAACTTATTCACTAGGGCAAGTAGCCTCATTTCGTAATACTGAGTCAATCATTTCAGTTAAGGTTAATATTTTAATTCTTCTAGTTCTTCTAGCTCTTTTGATTCGAAGCTTTTATTACTGTCGATGCGTGATTAGACCCATATTGAAGGAGATTTTCGTTGCGTAGTATGTTAGTAGTGCTAACTTGGTAATATCTAAAGAACTTGGCAGTCGAGGCAGTTTTAATTCCATTTTTATTTGTAACTGATATTTGTGGCCACAATCACTTGGTACTCTAGTCGTGTTTTTCCACAGATTTACATTTTTGATACTGTTGAGATAGAAAGCAAGCCAGCGAAATTACATCTTAGCACAGTAGAGAGCAAAAGCTGAAGTGCGTAGTTAGGAAAGATGGAAGCACGACGAAGAGAAAAGTTTTGGTTTACAATGGCAGTTTCAGTTCGCAATTATTACGTCATCAGAGCTGCGCGGGCCATAGAGTGATCTAGAAATGACGCAATACAGAGAAGTTATTTGAAAAGAGAGAATATAGTTAGTATAGAGAGAGAGAATTAATGGTTATAGTTATATTATAATTCTGATTCATATATTTTTGTCTTACATATGTATATGTTAACTTTTTTTTCCTTTCTTAAATTCTTAATCGTTTCGACACGACAATTAGCCAGAAATTAATTAATTTCCATTCACTAGTATTTTCAAATAAATTTTAACAGACGGTTTCACTCAAATAAGAACTCCACAGAATACTTCCCTCAAGAATTCCTAGTCCCACCCACTATCATAAATTACTTCACACAAGTCTTACCGACTGATATTATTCAAAGCCCCCACTGCCGCTAAAGAATTTTCGGAAACACTACACTTCTGAGTCAGACGCGAAGAGAACACTTCGCCCACTCCCAACTAGAAAGAACTTAAGTTAGTTAATACTTATTCTGGCCTTTATATCTTCATGTACATTCACTTTTCTTAATATATATTTTTTATTTTTATTTTTTGATTTGTGTTTACAAAGTTTGCATTATTTATCTTATATTTTGTGATTTTCTAATGTTTATTTCACCTACTTTGAATTCTATTTCATAATGACAATTTCCAATGTTTAATTTTTACCAATAATATTGAACTCAAATGCATAAACACGAGGGTGACGGGGGACGGTTACTCGAGCATTATCAAATTTTGCTGCAGAAATTGCTTTTCACTCAAAATTGAATTAGCTAAAATGCTTAATAGGAATGAGTTCTTTGGATATCATCATTGGTGCATAATCCCTTCTATTCACGGAAATATTTGGCCTGACTTGAAATGACGGTTTGGCTTCGCCTTATTGCTCGAGTGAAGACTAAAATCCTTCGTATTTATTTCTCAATTATTGTTCATTGAACGGGAGTTGGCTTGTTCCCCTTGAAAAGTCAACCAATTTCCGATCAATGACAATGATTACAAGCATTTAATTTAATTCTTGCCTTTAATTTATTCCTTTTACAATTGAAATTTTGTTATTCATGATTTAATTCCAGTCCCCGTTAAAACATTTTTAACAATTTACATTCAAGTTACTTCAAAACATCTTTCAAAATAGAACTTACTAAGTATGGATTCACTCTTTTAAGATAATTTTACTATAATTAAACTTAGGAGATAATATAATCAATTAATCAATATTATTTAGTAAATATATATATATATGATAAATATTTCTTTTTGATGCTGAATTATTCAGAAACATCAGTTAAAATGTCCTTTATGTTATTACTAAAAATTTTTAGATTAGATTTCAATACAAATCTCTAAGCGAATATCGAAAAATATCATCTGAAAATATAAGATGTTTCCTCTCAGAAAATATAAGAACTCTAATTCGTTTTATAAAAATGATGTCATTAATTTCCTAGGATTTGTAGAATGCAGACTTCACTTATAACTAAAATTTAAGAAAAAAAAAACGTTTCAGTGCATTAAGATAGAGAAAAGAAAACTTAAGATATAATCATATTTCTCTTAAATATATGGTGTTGGTGTATTTAATTATGGCAAAGCACACTAGGGCTATCTGCCTAAGGGGAGGGATGCCTTCGTGGAGGACTTTCTAAGGGAAACTGGCTCGTATATACGTTACACATGGGGAAAACCACGAAAACACCCATGCAGCCAGCCCGTTCGCGGGATTCGAACCTTGGACCGAACTACCAGTGTTCAGCGACTTTACCGCTCGGCCGCTGGTGGGCCCTCTCTTAAATATAAAAAACCCGAGATCGGAAGAAATAAACTGATGTTCTTGGAAAGTCGACAAATTTTTATTTTTTACAGATCACTTCGTTTGTAATGGGAAATTTTTATTTAAGGCTGCACTAAAGTAACATATTTCATTTTCTGCAGAGTTTCATTTTTATTGTTTTTCTCATCTAATGTTTGTAGAATATATGTTAATTTAGAAATTCAATTCACTTAGATGGAAGTTTTATTTATTTTGTTAAAGAAAATCTGGGAACCTTTACATTGTACGAGACCACATGTGTATCAAATCTGAAAACATATTTCTTCTAATAAAATAAAATTCAAAAATAACTAAATACACATTTTCTAGAAGAAATCTTTATTTGAAATCTACATATTTTAAGATAATAAATAATAGAATTTAAATTAATGGTATTCTTATATTCTTTTTTAATCTGGTATCTACCCAAGTAGCACACGACGTTGCAAACTGGTCCGAGAGGTTGCAAAGTGGTCATGGTAACTTTTACGACGTCTTTGCAACGTTGCGAAGACGAAACATATTTGCCGTTGCATTTTGGCAATTTGTCGACGTCTCTGAAACGTCCTGATATGATCGCTTTTAGACGTGGTCGTTTTAGCATTTTTTTTCAGTTCATCAGCATTACTTTTAGAATGAAAAGAGACTAAATCTGCCCTTTCAAGAATCTGAAGTCCGCATAAGATTTATTTTGCAATGTTTCATTACTTTATTTCATCTAAGTATATTAATCTAAGGTAGATTCATCTAATGAAATGTAAATTTAATATAAATACTTTTGATTTATTAAATTTAATTAGTACTAAAAATACGTGCTAAATAATTGTTTAAAATTTTGTTAAAATAATTAATACTTAAAATATTTTTTATAAATATTATATCAAAATATTTAAAAATGAAACTAATCTATAAAGTAAGTTATCAAGTTATGCGTTTTATATACTTTAAAAATCATATTTCCGAAATCAATGCAAATCACGTGTTAGCAACTATTTCACTACTGAAATATGACTTTATTTCTTAATTTTGAAGTAAGGACGAATTCACGGCTGTCCAATATATATGGCGGAAGGAGAAGAAGACCTGTACATTATTCACTGGTTGCTTATATAACGAATATATCGAGATTTGCGCGTCTTGGCTAGATGAAAATTCGAACAATTGTACAATTAATTCAGATTCTAGCAGTTCTTTCAAGTCATTCATTGGGTAAAGATGCCGTCTGTAAGGCGTTTGAAAAGACTTACTTCATGTTATCAGGTTCAATGTTCCGTCTTACTATCTTCGGGAACATGCAAGGACCTGACTCGGAACAGAGAGCTTACTAAAGCTATGTTCAATAACTGTGGGAAGTAGACAGGATACACGAGAAGGGTATACAAAACCCTTTATTTTTCTCTATTTACAATAACTTCCGTACTTCGGAATACAAAGACCCACTACTTGTGGTCTAAACGTAAAAATATAAAAATAAAACTAAACTCTAATTTAACTTTAAAATAATAAGCGTGGAAGATTGGCCTTATATTAACAGGAAGCCGTATGTAGTACAGAGAACTGTGAACACTACAATACGTTTAAAGTTATCAAGAGGATTAAACCTCTGGCCTGGAAGGCAACCAGCAACTGAGTAAAACTTCTAAGGTAAGCGGCCTGCTTCGACTAACTGCTTCCTCTCTTTCGCCTGGCAAAGAGCCACAACTTAAGTACTTGGCGTTCGCCAGACAAACTTTGCATAAATCCGTTAACGCTTATAATTCTGGCCGGAAGTAGAAAATAAGAAGTGATAGTAAAGATTTAAAATAAAATAAACGTTAGTAAAACTTAAGATCCTTACAATGTTTGAAATTGAATTAAGCAATGGCTGATATAAATAATATTGCTTATATGAAAAGTAAATGTAATGCACTGTCAATCAAAGAACGCATTGTGAATCTTCTCATTGTTCTGTATCTGTTTACTTCAACTGCCTTCAGCGAGTGAAATTATAGTCAGAATCCTGAATTTGTGCTTATTTTGTGTGTGAATATCTGCTATCGTAAATATAGTGTTCTTGAAATAGTGTCAACAAACACCAACATCTGTGTGTGTGGCCAGCCAGGTAGCCCGGACCATTATGTCACCTTCTGCCCACTAACACGAGAGTGGCACATGCCGTTTTACGACACAGATCCAGCCTATAAAAGATTCTTTATTCGCCAACCAGCTGTACTTAAAAAACTCAAAAGTATTATGGACAGACTGCAAGCATTAGGCCAGGACATGTGTGATTCGGCTTAACCACAACCCTATCCTTTCCACATAACCAACCTTTATATCCAATATACCTATGGCAATGTGCTTATGTATCGTGCCTTCATTAATTGTCACTTATTCTTACCTATGTTATTAATTGTCATTCAATATTTCATTAATCACCAGTGCATCTCCAATAATTGTTGCATACAATTACTTTAGTTTTAACTATCTAGATCAACGCACTTTTGTATCCAACGCAGATCATTCGTTTAAGTGTACCATCCCTGTCTATGTATGTAAAGCCATGTAGAATAACACAGGGTTTTGTGTTATGACTAATCGTCATGTATCGTTTTACTGTACAAGTACCATTTTCAGTGCATCTTCTGTAGTAATATATCAGTGTTTAAGCGTATCATTTCTACTAATGTCTATATTGCCATGTAGGATAACACACGAGTGTGTATAATCATTAATTGTCACTTTTCGCATTAATACACAATTCAGTGTATCAGTTTTATTAATGTATAGGTGTTAAAGGTTTCATTTTTAATAATGTATACATAGCCATGTAGGATAATTTATGTTCATGTATTTTTATTAATCGTCATCTTTCATATTTATCCACAAGTACCATCTTCAGTGTGTCGTTTCTAGTATTAATGTAAGTGTAGCACTTCTACTAATGTATGTATAGCCACGTAGGACGATACGCGATTATGTGTAAATATTAATTGTCATCTCTCGCAATGATGCACAGGCATTACACTCAGTGCAACATTTCTGTCAACTTACAGGTGCATAAAATGTCTTATTTCTATTCATGTACGCATAGCGCAGTAGGATAATACATGATTTTGTGTTATCATTACTTGTCATCTTTCGTATTAATGTGAAAATATCATTGTCAGTGTACCATTTCTATTAATGTATACATGTATCATTTACCATGTTATAAATGTATATTAATGTATAAGTGTATCATTTCTATTACTGTATGTATAGCCACTTAGGATGATACACGATTACGTGTTACCATTATTCTTCATCTATAGTATAATGTATAAGTGCCATTTTCAGTATTTCATTTCCATTAATGTATAAGTGTTTAAGTGTATCATTTGTACTAATATATATGTATAGCCAAGTAAGGTAATACACGAATATGTGTAATCTTTAATTGTCATCATTCACACTGATACACAATTTTCATTCTCAGTGTATCATTTCTGTCAACGTGTGTATGTATCATTTTTATTGATGTGTGTATAGTCCAGTATAATAATGTATGATTATGTGTTTTCATTTATCGCCATCATTTGTATGTGTTTATGCATATCATTTCTAGTAGTTTATGTATAGTCATATAGGATGACACACGATTACGTGTATTCATTAATTGTCATCTTCTGCATTATTGCGCCAGTTGCGTCAGTGTTCCATTTCTTTTAATGTATAAGTGTTTATTGTTTGCCTATCTCATTAACCACTTAGACCAATATACATATGTATCCAATGTACCTATACTACCAATGTGCCTATGTATGAAATTTTTTATTAATTATATACTGAAGCATATATATGCACACGCCCTTGTTTGACCACGTCAATACCACATATTTTCCATTAATATATTTCCGATGCATCCCTTTCAGGAAGTCGCCAGGGTTGTGTTGTTCTAAATAGGTGCGGGTACCGGACGACACCCGATTTGTCATATTAAGCCGCCGGGTGTCCGGGCCCTGCATTCACCTGTCACCTGTCTCTGTGGTCTATAGTGGTCTGTGGAATATAGTGTTCGTGAAATAGTGTCTCTGTGGTCTATAGTGGTCTGTGGAATATAGTATTCGTGAAATAGTGTCTCTGTGGTCTATAGTGGTCTGTGGAATATAGTGTTCGTGAAATAGTGGCTCTGTGGTTCTTAAAATAGTGTCCCTGTGGAAATAGTGTCTGTTTCCAATCGCTGTGGTTTCAACAATGCAATATTTGGATAAACTTACTAGTTTTGTGCTTCGGTTATAACGTTATAAGTGCTATATCGCATATCATTCAAATTAATCGATTATTGTGTTCATATTAAAAAGTTGGCTTTCAGAATTAATTCGTATAAAACCAAAAATAACATACAACGGTAAGCCACTTTCTGGTGTGCTTAAAATGAAATCAATACAGAAGCAACAACAATTCAAGCTATTATAGTATGTTCATCATTTTCAAAATACAAAGATATTGTTGAACTGGTACCGGTACTTATGACAATATGACTGCTGAATATAAATTAGTCATATGTATATAAGCAATTAATTAATTATTAAAATTAATAATAATGCACATTCTATAGTACATAGTCTTTTGTGCAGAAAAGGTGAATGATTTTAAACAGTGTATGAAATGTATAATCGAAAAACTAGTGTTAAGGAAACCTAAGCATTTCTATGAAATATTGTAATCTATAATTTTGCGATATTTAATTGTGTAATATTAAAAAACACTAAATATTTTTTATTGATTGCAAATTGCAGTTTTATTGCTTTTCGTTTGGTATCTATTCTTCCAAACACTGTGTAATTCACGTTTTTTTTTAAATATTGCCGTTATGTATGTTTATTATATCTCTCATATCTCAATAAATGAATCTCAATAAATGAATTATTATCTCAATAAATGAATGTTGGAAATCAGCTTTTATTTTTTATTAAATTTAAGTATATTCTATTGCCATTATGTAAGTTTATTAGATTATCTCAATAAATGAATGTTGGAAATTAGGTTTTATTTTTTATTAAATTTAAGTATATTCTATTGCCGTTATGTATGTTTATTAGATTATCTCAATAAATGAATGTTGGAAATTAGGTTTTATTTTTTATTAAATTTAAGTATATTATATTTTCTTCGCTTTCTTTTTATGTGCTTGTGATAGCAAAGAAATTCATAATAAATAGAAACAAAAAATTTCATCGTGTGCTATTTAACGAAGAGCTTACTTTAACATACTTAGCTTACTATTGTATACTATATTATTTCAATTATTTCTGTACAGTAACAAAAAGGAAAGTGATTGATTATAAAAAGTGCATGAAATAATCATAATCATTGTAATCTACCACTATTCTAAAATGTAGAAACTAAAAATAACATATGATCGAAAGAAATGGTGTTAAGAATTATCAGCATTACTAGTGTAAATACTGCAATCCATAATTATTGCACTTTTAATTGCTTACTATTTAAAAAACACAAATATTTTTTTTATTACTAACTGGAAATTTTAGTTATGTTACCTTCCTTCTGCTATTTATACTTTCAAACACTACTAGTTCATGTTTTTTCTTAAATAGTGCTGTCATGTATGTTGTTTGTTAGGTTATTATTTCATTTTTGATATGAATATGGGAAGTTATTAGATTTAGGTATATTTTTTATCACATTTATTAACTACTTTATACTGTCTTCCATTTGCATATCTTGGAGATATAGAAGTTAATGGTTATATTTTTTACTGTGAAACGCGAATAAATTTATTTATACTTGAGTTCAGGTAAAATACTAATTATGTTACCTTAAGAACCCCTTCCTATTTTATCATGACAGAGGCAATTTTCAATGTCTCTGAGATTTAACAGAAATAAATGTGATAATGCTGTTATCAGAAACGCTCTTTTTTTTACCCACATATATATTTCTACTTTTATTTATGTCTAATTGAGTTTTTTTTACTTAAAACCTACTATTGTTACATATTTATAATAACCACTTTCATACTTACTCTCACTTAAGGAAAAAAATGATGAAATCTTAAATAATCGTAACTTAGAATTTAAGTTATTTAAATAATATAGTTTAAAGTACTGAAAATAGTTAAGGCATATTTAGTCTAAAGAGAAATTTAAAAACTTTAAAGTACTGAAAATAATTAGGGCTATTATAATGCGTATTTAATCTAAAGAGAAAAAATTGTATTATGTTCTGTTTTTAAAGAAATGATAAAATATTTTAACTTTAGAAAAATACAAGGAATACAAAAATTTAAAAAAGAAGAAAAATATATTAATTATTAAGCTTATTTTTCTGCATAAATCAATATGTAACACAAGGACATAATAACGACAGTTTCACAACTGTTGCAAAAAGGTGGAAATTTGCGTTTAGGCGTCTTTAAGATGTCGTGATACTGTGCTTTCACAACCAAAATATCACCTGCGAAAGACGCAATAACGACGTCTCTGCGACAAAAACCTCATCTGCAAAGACGTAATAAAGACGTCTTTGCAATGGTTGCAAAACAGTGGATGTTCGCGGACATCTGGGCGTCTTAAAGATGACATATTGCAACGTTTTTGCAACGACATCAGCGACGAGTTTGCAACGTCGTTACGACTTTGTTGTGCTACTTTTAAACTGTATGTTTGTTAATCATATTTAAGCATTTCGCCATTAGTAGAATAGGGTAATAATCATACATAACTAATTTGAAGCCTGAACTCGCAATTCCAGATTCGAAACTGAATTTTTATGATAATGACTATTATTCAAAGATTTTTTTAATTCTTTTTCTCATAGCATGTAACTCTCTCTCACAAAGTCTCTGGCAAATATGTGTAATCTTTCAGTTCTGAAATAATTCCCTAAAATGAAGACTTCATTAATTAATAGAGTTTTTCTCAACCAGGTGTTAAAATTATTTACGTTATATACCGTTTCTTCACTGAAGAGCATTTCAGATTTTCCTATTTGTCCTTTATAAGCAATAATGGAAATATAACTGCACTATAATATTGAAGTCACTTTAATTTTTTTTTTTTTTTTACTTTTGTAGTTTTTCTTCCAAAAATATGGTTGGAATGAATGTTAGATGCCAACATGAGCAAATTTTAACGACAAATTGATAACTCCAAAAAAAAAAATTAATTTTTTTATTGTGAAAATACACTGTATCCAGTACAGTAATGTTTATTATAACATTTTAAATGATGTAAATAAATAAATAATACGTGATTGAAGTGTTCTTTGATATTCAGAAGTGCTGGTAGTATTCTTATGTTTTGCTCTGAAATAAAAGGAAAATAAATTATTAATTAGTTAAAAAACATAATCTCTGTAAAATTTAAGATATTATAATGATTAAATAAATCAGGCTGTTCATAAGTTGCAATGCACAAAATAAAGAAAACCGAAATAATGATTTATTTATTTGTCAGAAAATTATTACATTAAAATATGTAAAATATAGAAACAACTTTAAGGAAGATTAAGTATCGCTACTTCGAAAGTACTCTCAACACTCAAAACCTACAAATTTGTAGATACGCCTTTTAAATACCAATAAAATTGAAACTGAAAATTCTAACAACCGAAACAACAGGGCTAAAGGATATTTTACTCCAAATAATGTCGATCTTTAAAAAGTAGCTTAAATGGAGCGAGATGAAGGGAGAGGATCCTGAGTTTGGACACATTTTTGCATTTATAATTTGATATAATTACACCCTGGAGGTTGAAGGTTAAAGTTAGCTTAATGTCATTCGTTCGCATGAAAACATAACCATAATTTTGTATTATTTTTATGAATAAGTAAACATCATATATTTTTGAGTTATTTTGTTGCCCCTCACTACAAAAAATGAAGATATTTAAAATTCGTTCAAAAATTAACTTTTATTTGAAAAAATGATTTTTTCATTGACCTTTATCCTGTTAAACATAGTCACTCTGTTAACGTTAATAGAATACATTTATGTAATAGTTCATCCATTAACAGGACATTAGATAACTATTAAATGATAACAGATATTGTGGGGTTTTGTTTTACTTTCTTAACAGCCTATCCTTTTACACCCTCATTTGCCTACCCCCGCTTTCCTGCCAGAATGAGTTTTCAGTTTCACGCTTTATGCAAAGTAGGGTGGAAGCTACTATTTAAACTGAGGTCTGAGTTACTTCGGCTCAGGCAAACTCGATGAGTTTTCGCAAAGTGGGTGCCCGCGTGACAACGCTATCCCGGGATAAGATGTGTGCGATTTTCGATTCGTTGAGCATCGAGCAATTGACTTGAAAATTCGATCACTATAAGAGTTCATACACGAACCGATGATAGAGTCCAGAAGAAACACCAGTGAACTGATAAGCCTTTAGACGGAGGTAAGTGTGCAATGGCATGGTAAAGAAGAAATTTCCTATTACTAGTCTGAATAAGCGTCCGTGTGGCCACTCATAATAACACAGTTGGGTACACGTAAATACATAATATTCCAGAGATACTTAAATAATACATAATAGGGAAAACCTGCCTTTCGGCCACATTGTTCCTACTAGTTAAAGCTTGCTATTTTACGGCCGCGCATGTTAATTGTCTGTTAATCTACATCGGTGATATTAACCTAAGAGCCAACTATGCTTCAAATATCTCTGCGCAGCTTCGGCTGATTGTTCAGCTTAAAATTAGTTTAATATTACATTTATACATTTTTAAGTTAAATCCATAAGTGCTGCTATTTGTATGCTGGAGTGGGACCATCTGTGTATATAAAGTTAAAATATATTTGAGTTAAAATAAAAGAGTATTTTAAATCTTCCTCTGCTGTTGTTACTGACCCAGTAGAACTTAGCAAATAGTTGCTTACAGTTCTACTAGGTTCTAGCATTCAAGTAACTTTAATTTAGCTATAATACTATAATATAGCATGTAATATTGGGATATAGGAAGATATAATATAAGTGCAACTATATGCTAATTATTATGAAATGTACTTGATAAAATTTATTCTGTTCTTCTTAAAATAACTCTCATTTTAAAGTTTATAAGTGCGGTAATTATTCATTTGGTAAAACCAATATACAAAGGATTAAATTTTAGCAGTCAAGGAAGAATGCTTAACCAAACATTAAATTTATAATACGAGTTCAGGTGAATATTCTCTTATCTGTAGCGACTATACCTGAGATTTTCATTTACTCTAAAAATACTTTCCTTCCTTGAAATAACTATGATTTCAAAAACTGTCCGTAATAACATCGAAATTGGAAAACCGAGAAAAATATTGCTTTATCAATATTCTTACAGGAGGTTTCATTCTGTTTACCTTCTCCATAAAATCTGCAAGCTGAGTTTAGTAAAAGAAATATAACTTTTACAGCAAGAATTTTTCATATCACTTTCCTTTTTTGCATTTCTCGGTTAGTACAAATAGATTTTTTTTTTATTTTGTTAATATTTTGCTAGCTCATACAACATTTAGTAAACTATAAATTAGCATCTTGACGTAATGTAAGAATTATTTAGCTTAGAAGAAAATTTATGTCATATAACCATTCTCAAAGCAATATCGTCTCTAAAAATTATGCAAAACAATTTATCTGAATCAAAAATATAAAACAATACTATTCGTTAAATGGGGATTTAATATAATGCTGATTGAGTAAAGATTTAGACAGTTATGGCTGATGATGCAGTGCATTTAAGAAGACGTAAGTGGAGAATATTGTATTAAAAGAGTCAAAGAAAACACGGAATAGGCCTAAATAGGATGAGACAAGGAAAGGCCTTTTTCTAACGTAAGTAATCCATCTTAGCATTAAGGTTTTAAAATAAGCAGTGACTGGGAGAAAAATTATTTTAGGATAATACTTAGATTTGCTAATAAGAGGATAAAGATCTCAGTATACAGCTTCAATTTTATCAAGACAATGCATGAAATTCGACTTGCCTTTTATGAAAGCATTCTATGCTTTTTTTTTCATATCATGCAAGGTAGCTGTGTGTATCTTAGCGAAAATCCACTTTGCGAGGCTTTCGCATTATCTCCAGCATCACTATTGCTGCGAACTTTTAGCAAGAATGGCTTACTGCGTGCTGAAAGAGAAATTTAATAAAATATTATTTCAGTTAGCTACTGTTAAAAAATTCATGATTTTATAATTAAACTAAAGTATTCAGGGATTTCAATTAAGTTTTAATGAATGCTTGGAATTTTTTACAATATCATATACTGATGAAACTCAAAATTTTTGCACTAACTCTTAATAATTTAAATATTAATAAAGTCATTTTAAACATTTTCAGCAGGATTTGTAAGGTTACAGCAGAATTTTAGTTACTATTAAATTTAGCGAGATTTCCATAATATTTCCTTTAATTACATTTTCTATGATTTTATATAACAAATTTAATCGAAAATTACTGAATAATACAATTTTAGTTTATAATGAGGTAAAAAAAAAGTGTCTTAACTTTTTGTTGTAAATTCAGTGCACCTAGTAATGCTTTCTGTGCATATTATAAATCTGAGAATATATCATCGACACTTTTAAAAAAATATTTTTTTAAGCATTAAAAAATGTTTAATATTCTTAGAGTAGGTAATTAAAGAAAAGTATCAATAGGACATTAAATTACACTTAAATAAACTGCGTAAAACTGTTAAAGTTTATAAAAATCATTCAGCACATTTACTTGTGAGTATTACAAAATCTCGAAATATGTAATATTAAATTAGATTTCTCGTGTCATTAATATTGGAGTTTAAACCTATTATACAATAAAAAGTATTTCTGAAATCATAGAATGAAATGATACTCTTATTTCAAATAAAATGTCTTTCTTTCATCAGAAATATTAGGTAATTTCAGAAGTGCACTTTAAACTAAAATACATACAAATGACACTATTTCGGTCGAGTAAACTGGTTCCGCAGAATCTGTCTTCTCCTGCACCATATCCATCAAGGCTGCCTTCGTCGATGGAGATGAAGTCGTCGTCGTTGCATGTGCTGCCTGATCCTCCCGCATTTTCTGGCAGCCCCCAGCTGAATGAATCAGATTTCTCGGTCTCCCATTTGATGGAACAGAAGTTCTCTTCCACTCGTAAGCATACAGTGTAACGCAAGTTGCTCAAGTATCTTACCCGGCCGTCGATCTGCGGCCCAAAATTGAAGCTGCGGACGGTTTCGCTTGGACTGCGATAGTACTGCAAACATCCAGGAGGGGCTGAAAAGCATTAACTTATTTCAAATAAGCCATTCGCAGTAATTAAATTTCTCAGCCATCAAAATAACTTTTTAATTATAGTTCAAGATTTTGCTAAGGCAAAATTGGCAAAGATTGCAAAACAAAAAGAACAACAATAGCTATCGAAGAACATAATAATTACCCATATCCATGCTATTACAAGAAACCAATGAAATTTTTATTTTCCATTTCCTAATCATTCGGTCTCCGTTGCTCACAACGCTCAAAACAACGGGATTTCCAGATCTTCTGCCCATATTAATGTACACTGAAAAATAAAAAATTTTAAATTAATCCTAGAAGTAAGAGACTGTGAATTAATGTGTAAAATGTTACATAAGTAAAATGATGATATGCCAGATTGAGTAGCAAAGCAGCTCTTTGCCTTTGATTATAATTACTTTATATGGTCTAACTTCAGAATTTTTTACTGCTTATAGCTTAAAACATTTTGATACCTTTAGAAAAAACTGACATTTATTTCCTTAATAAAATTTTTTATATTAAAAAAAGCTCAGTTTTATTCTTCAAATAACATTTCGCAATGTTGAGACCTGTATGCTCTATTTCATGCAGACTTCTTGAAAATTTAAAACCAAATTCCAGCAGCATTTGGTTGTTAAGATTCACTCATTAAATTCAGTTAAGATTCGCTAATTAAATTGATCTCGGTGGTAACAGGCAAGTGATGTCTTGGAATAATAGTGAACAAGATCCGTTAAAATTATTTCTGCGACCATATATAAAAGGTAATATTAAGGTTAGAACTAAGTTTGATGTGAGCTTTTCGATACATACAGAAGTTTGGTTTCTCAAGTTTTTGTAATTATTTTACTTTAAAACTTTAAACTCAGATAATAAGATTCCAATATACTTTAAAAAAATTCTGCTTTTATTGGTCGAACTCAAGTTACTGAGAAGCTATGTGTCCAGCCAAGTTTTTTAGTTCTCCAATAACTTATATAGGATCTTCAAAACTGCATATGATCTTCAAATATCTCTACTTATCCATCTATAATATTATGATGATATGCCAGATGCTACTTATCCATCTATAATATATGTTACTTATCCATCTATAATATCTATTAGTAATTAAAAAGCAGAACAAAATTGATATAAATGCAACCATTCTTTCTTAATGCGAAAACAACTAAAATTTTTCAGTACTTGTGATTCGAATAACTCTGATTTGGAAGCTGGCTTATAAATTCTCTTTTAAAGATTTCCAACAGATTTCGTAATATATATGTAGTAAAATATGTAGAAAATATGTAGAAATATGTAGAAATTAAAGGACATAAGACTGTCCCACTTTACTTCCTTGTCCTTCTTCTGAATGTGTGGAATTTGTGATCATTCAGTAAGTTCACTGAGGGACTAGCATATAAATAAATGTGGTGCTTATGTGTTATCAAAACCACCTTTCTGGAAGTCTCCAGATTTTCAGAATGTGTCAGACTCTGGCAACCATACACATAAACATTCTTCAGGCAACCATTTTTAAAGCAATCTTTCAGTCAAGCAAGGTTGCCATTTTTGTGTGCGTTCTTTTTGTTGTATCCCAAGCTCCAACGGTTTTTATAAACAAATCGGAATTCTTTTTGCAGTAAACTTAATTTAAAATATGTGATTGTGGAATTTGACAGCAATGGCAGAAATTTCTGCAGGAATACAGAATTTTGCTCAAAATATCTAAAGGGATTAATGAGGAGATGAATTCAGAAGATAGCCGGAGTTGCCGAAGTTTGCAAGATGCCGAATCTCTGAAATTCTTTTAAGATTTTTTAAGCGAAAACAAATCGCTGTGTACTTGGAGAGAAGAATAGTGAAAAAAAGATTACACAAAGGTTTGGAGACAAAAATGAAAGTATTTTATTTTTTAATGCATCACGTAATCCATATTTAAGAATTTAAATTTGTAGTTTAAATTTCTAAAGTATATTGATAATGTCTACCAGCTTACAATAAATATCCATAGTATGGGAATCTTTTTTAAAAAATTCGCGAAAACCACCAACTTGCACCCAATAAGTAACTTTTAACTTTTCATTTGTAAAAAATCGTCGATTGCTCCAAAATGGTTGATTTAAAGCGTAAGTACTAGAAAAGTTTGGTAAAATTCTACTAACCATAATTTTGTATGCGAAAGGAAAAACTACTTACGGTGTTGACCCCTGTTTTCTCCGCAAAGAATGGGTAAGCGTTCTCCAACGGTAGTTCTGACCATGAAAGAATCTTTTGTACACAGACCTAATCTGTCAGGTTGTGCTAAGCTAAATTCTTCAAAGTCCAGCCTCAGCTGACATACATTAGGTTGTTTCTCAACTGTAACTTGGCACGTGTCTGTTGTTCCGTTCTCGCCTTGAGGATAGCTGGGATTCACAAATACAGTTTCATTTCGACTTGTTACACCACCACATGTAAATTTGACTGCAAACAAGAAATTGAATTTTTTACTTAGGTAAAGGAAAAACATAAATTTTACAAAAAAAAATTAATTTCTATAAATATATCCTTATGTTAAGTTTAAAGTGAATGGTAAGCAGTTTTAAAAGGTGGACAGTTGGTCTTTGGCATAAAATAGAACTTATTATAAAACCGTTAGGTGATTATTCCCCCTTATGTATATTCAACCTGCAAGAAAAACAAGAGTCAATTTTTTTTCCTGTTGCTCTTTATATGAAGGTAAGAATTTACAAAATAAGACAACCAAATATTAGACATTTAAAAATACATACATATACATATGTATTCATATTATGAATAAATATAATATTATATATATTCATAACTGATACTATCTAAGACGCTACAGATAATTTCATAACTGATTCATAACTGATACTTTACTAATTTTTATAACAGCTACATATTAAAATATATGTAGCTGTTATAAAAAATTAGTAAAAATTAATCTTATAATAAGTTATTAGCCTTATGTGAATACTAAAATATTTTATGTTTTGAATTTTTATTTTAATGAATAACATTTTTTCATAATTTCTGTATAATGCAATAAATTGATAAAACTATGCAAATACTATAATAATTTCTAAAAAGGTCGTAGTTATTGGCATATCAACTTATGCGTCCTCCTTTATCAGTGCCTAATTTAAATACGGCCTCTCATGGTAAAAAGTTTCCCCATCACTGAATTAAGGAAAGGGAGCACCAAAAATTCCCTATTGCCACCATGGAATGCATGGTGCGGCTAAACCAAAACCAAGAGAGGAGGAATGAAGAAAAAACTGGCGTTAAGCACATGTGAGGAAACTAAAATCACCTCTAAATGTTATAATCAGGCGAAAGAGAATTATAATGAAAGTGAATTCATCTAAACAATCAAAATCTAAACTATTGTTAAAAAAGTACCATTGATTCTTATTAAAAGAAACGACAAGAAAAGATAAGTTCTAGAATTTTAAAGTTTTACCTTAACGTTCGTTCGTTATGTGTTTGAAATGTTAGTCATAGGTTAATCCAAATGCATTCGAACTTATCTTTCCTCAGGAAGTGTTATTTATAACTTCATATGGCTCATAAAGCTCACACAGAGAAATGTGTAATATTTTTAGAAGCTCTGATCTATGGTTATACAATGACAAAAAGATCATCTAAATGGCAAGTCTTCATAGTTTTCTGTGAATAATTCGTAGCGGCTAATTCAGTTCTAGAATTTTACTTTGCATCTTCAAGATTCATAATTTAAATTTTGCTTTTCTGGAAAACTGTTGATGTTACGCGTGCACACACACCGAGCAAATAAATAAATAAAATAAAATGAAAAGAAAAGTAGAAAGTATTTGCTTCAAATCAGTATTCTTCAGATGCATAAATAAGCTTGTAAACGTGAAATTTTTCTTTCACCATTATCATTCAGCATACAAATGGATAACTGTTCTTGCTCGATCGCTATAAGAGCTCTGCTAATGCTTGGACATTTTGTCTTGTTAATTTAATTTTTTAAAGCTACTATTTTAATATTGCAGTTTTGAATTCATAATATGAATTCATATTATTCAGTTTTATCAATTTATTGCATTATACAGAAATTATGAAAAAAAGTTATTCATTAAAATAAAAATTTAAAACATAAAATATTTTAGTATTCACATAAGGCTAATAACTTATTATAAGATTAATTTTTACTAATTTTTTATAACAGCTACATATATTTTAATGCTGTTTCAAATAAAACTAATAAAGTAGAAATAGTTTTCAATAAATTTATTACATTATGAAGAAAAGCAACAGAAAAGTAATAATATTAAGTTATAAAAAACCAACGTAGCAACAGTATGTAAAATAATGTTATAATCCGATGGAAAATTTAATTTAGTGGGATATTTGCATTTTTTTCTTGTAGTTGAATATCTGGATCAAGCTTCGTAACGCGCACCCTTAGTAAAGCCGCTAAATGCGCATCTGTAATTTGCGTTCTTAAACTAGTTTTATTTTTGGTCATAAAAAAAGTGTTGACTCGCAGTAGTAAGTACTTCCAATGCAGAAAAGTAAACGACATGCATGCTCTCGTAGTCATGAATATTCAACAGCATTTTTCCAGATTTCTATGGGAACCTTTTTAGCGTCAAAAAGAGATTTGAAGATGCTATCTTCTCGCAACTCAAATAACTCCGTTTGTAATGAAGTAGGAGCTTTAGATATATCTACTGAATGTGTTTCAAATGTTAGTTTCATAGCAGAAGTGTACACGTGATAATCTGAAAATCTTTCAGTATATTCTTCTATTAAAAAGTCCAATATATCTAATATTCATTGACTGTTTTATTTTTACACTTTTGCTAGCTCCGGGAAGTGTTCTGCAGATATATCAGAGTAAGAGAGCAATGTTTTGAAAAATGTTAATTTTTTTTCAAAACGCTTGGATCTTTTGCCACATTTCATATATATGATTCGTTTTACCTTGCAGGCAAATATTTAAATTGTTTTGTTTTGTCATAATATCAGACCCCCAAAAAAATTAGTGTTTCTAAAAAATGCTTCATTTGAGAGATCACATAGTTTGCCCTGTTCTTGATGAAAGTTTAAGATTAGTCTTCGTAAAGTTAAAACGTTTTTCAAAACCTGTCCTATTGATAGCCAGCGAACCTTACCAGTAGTACCTTAGATCAACACTGCGACTGTTACAAACACACCCATATAACTACAAATTACCAACAAATTACCATATATACAACATACAAGGGAATGCTGAGGGGGGCGGTGTATCGGAAGGAAAGTAGGTGCTGTCTGTGTCTGAGAACAGCCACCGTCACAGTGTCCGGTGTGTGGTGAATGCTACAAGCAACAAGATTAGTGTATTTCAAGTAGGGATGAGCCGTGGAACAAATATAAGAACAAAACAGTAGGATTTCCATTATTGGATGTTGGCAACCTGAAAAGAGCGCCAGCTTGGCAATAATTTCAGACTATGGAAGAACGCTAGAGATGCAACATTGCAGCGTTCTAATTCATGTTATGCTTAATAGATGGCAGCACGTTATTTAATTCTATTACTTTTCAAATTGTCGTAATCTATTTAATTAAATATTAATACCAGATCTAGAGGCCGCACAAGGAACTCACGGAGGCCGCACGTTTCCCATCTCTGCTTTAATTCCTAAGGACATTTTTGTCGTGCCCCCTTTCCTTGATACCTTAACCCGCGGGAAAGCGCGTGGGGTGTATCATACCCCAACCCTACATAAAAGTGGAATATTCCTAACTTGCGAAACTGAAATTCTGTGCTGGTTTCAGTAGCTGAGTTTCTAGTTGTGGTTGACTTTCTGAACCGCTTTTTCTTTGCCTGTGTGTTTCAGAAAAAGATTTATCGGTATTTTGTCGGAAGTGGGGTATGACACACCCCACGCGCCTGTCCGTGCAAGTGACTGAATATTCTGACTGAATATTTAGTTCAGAAATTTATTTATAGAGTGTAACAAAAAAAAAAAAAAAAAAAAAAAAAAAAACAGTTTTAAAGCTAAATAATACTATTTTTATTGTATTTTAAATATTGGGGTATGTGATACCCCTCGCCCCCACTCTAGTAACTTTTCTTGGTGCGACTTCCGCCGGGTTAAACACGTGCTTAGACTGGTGTCCAAAAATTAAGGACGAAGTGGAAAAATTAGCATATCAGCTGAACGAAGAGGCAGAGTGGACAGAAAGACCAATCAGGAGATTAAGTAAGGTGATGTACGGTAGCACATGCGCAGATATACAGGTAGACGTAATGGGAGAGTGTCTGAGTAGTATAAAGCATGTTGTCGGTGTAAAATCAGTATTTCTGGCAAAGAGATTGCACGCCGTATAGCAGTTAAAATCACACCGAGTTGCTGCCTCAGCGAGAAATAGCGAAAAATCAATCTGTTAGACTTCCCAAGGTCGAATCATTGGGAAGTTGGAGGAAGGCCGCAGTGTGACAAGTGTGGCTGCAGAGTTCGGAATTGCTCACAGCATCGTTTCATGACTTTGGAGAAAATTTCAAACCACAGGAACAGCTATCCGGGGGTTTAGTAGCGGTCGTCCACTAGGAACCACACCCGCAAATGACCGCCTTACATATATTGCCTTACAGGCCAGAAGAAACAGGCGGCAGACAGCGGGAGAAATCGCTAGACACACGACACAGGCGACTGGACGACCGATATCGCGTTTTACCGTGGCCAGAAGACTGCACGGTGGTGGTCTGTTTGCACGACGCCCTGTACGGTGTGTACCTATAACGCCTGCCCATCGGAGAAGGCATTCTCTGTGGTGCCACGAACACCGGAATTGGAGAGACACTGAATGGGGACGAGTACTCTTTACAGATGAGAGCAGATTCAGTCTGTGTAGCGATTCTCATCGCATACTCATCTGGTGAGAGCGGGGAAGCCGCAATCATCCCTCGAACAACATTGAAAGGGACAGGTAGGGAGGTGGCGGTGTTCTCGTTTGGGGAGGCATCATGCTTGGTAGTCGTACAGACCTTCACATCTTCGACGCAGGTTCAGTCAACGGGACCCGTTATTGTAACGAGATTCTTCTTCCATATGTGCGTCTTTTTAGAGGCGCTATGGGTCCGCAGTTCCTTTTCATGGACGACAATGCACCATGTCATCGCACAGTAGCTGCCGAACAGCTCTTAGAGAGTGAGGATATTGAACGTATGGATTGGCCGGCACGATCTTCAGATCTCAATCCCATCGAGCATGTATGGGATTTTCTAGGCAGACGCTTGGCAGCTCGTACCTTACCACCAGTAACGGTTCCGGAGCTTCGATTGGCGCTGCAAGATGAATGGGCAGCAAAGCCTCAACAACTCATTGACACCCTCATTCTCAGCATGGGCAGACGCTGTGAAACCTGCCTAGCAGTCAGGGGAGATCATATCCCCTATTAAAGACCGGATGTTTCTTGCTGGACACCCATCACAGGAATGTTTCGGCCTTCAGTCGCATTGCGCTCCATGCTTCTTTTTCAATAAAGCTTCTTTTTATCCCTCTGATTTCTCTTTAAGTAAGTGTTGCTTACATTACTCATGTCCTTACGTATTGGGGATCTTACGGTATTATCTTACGGTATTTGCATTTAATTCCGAATTTAACAGATAAGGAAATGCTGAAAAATTTCCCTTTTAAAGAATTTCAGAAAAATTAAATTGCATTTTAATTTTAAAGCAAAAGTAATGTCACTCAAAGGATATATGTAGCTTCAGTTTCGCTACCTTTCATAATTTTTTACCTTCGGGATTTAACTAAATTTTACTTCGATTCAAAGTTAAGTAAAAAGCCCGTTAGACCATAAAAAAATTCAGCTTTCATGTGCAATTCGTTTACATTGTATAGCTATTAAATATGCTTAATACAAGAGTTATAAATTGATTCGATTTTAAAAAATAATAAACGCCATCTGGTTTCGATTTCATACTGTTTACAGGTTTCAAATACACATGGCAACACTTACAGTAGCAACATTGTCCAAGCCCGTTAGCACAGACTCCGATGGAATGGCCGCCACGTTCACCGCACTCTCTGCTCGTTAAACAACTTCCTTTATCTCCGCTGTCACCCGTACAAGCGGAATTTGTAGGTCGAACCAAGTCAAAAATGCTTCCTGAAAAATACAAGAATGCAGTTTTTAAGAATACGTCTTTAATAAAAACTAACAAATATTTTTTTTTTCTATCTAACAGGTGTCAGAAATACAAAGTAAAATTAGAGCAAGATAAAAACTCCTTGAAATGGTGGAATACGCTTATATACGGGATTTTATTTTACTTTTTATTTGTCCTTCAGTAAAATGTATTCAAAAATTATTTGGAGATTTACAACAATTTGAAAAAACTAACAGATAAACTACATAATCTACAACCCCAAAAAACTTCAAATTTAATTATGCCCTAAACTCATAAAATCTGTGTTGATAATAGCTTATCTCCTTCAATAACATAAAAAAAAGGTTCTGTTATAAATATTAAAATTCGCACATAAACACTTTCAGACCTCGTATGGTGCAGTTGGTAATGATAGAAACATAAAAAATGTTAACATAAATCATATATGCATAAAATTAGTTGCAATTCATACTGTATTATTGTGATAACTACGCCGTATGGTGCTAGTCGTGTCCTTTTTCCTTCAGAAAGAATACAGCATTAATAGACTTTGGATGTGAAACATGTGTTAATTTATTCTTTAGGTTGAAGTTTTTGCCGAACATCAGGCTATAGTAATATTTAGATTTGGAGAAGGTTAGAAGGGAGAAGAGCATTTGGAGAAATGCGCTGGTTGTTGGTGTCCTTACCCCTCCCCCCCCCAAAATTCGAGGATCAAGTGTAGTTGAATTTTTCCTACTTGGTATGGTTTTTAAACAGTGTAAACAATTTTATGAGATTATTAGTGAAATAATAGTACAGCTAATTTAATTACTACTTTACTGAAGCTGCTGTATTTTTCTCGTAAACAGCTAACAAAAACTCATATATACATAAAATTAGTTGAAGGAAAATTTTTGAAACAAGGAAATTTTTTGAAATTTCTTTTAAAAACTCTTAGAATGGCGGCTAAGAAACTTATAGGTTTGTAGCAAGAAAAATATTTTTATTCCAGAACACTTTTAAGTGATCCAGGGAGACATCTTCTCCAGCTAGACAGCAGATCTTTCATGAAAGTCAGCAGATAAAATAGTTATTTGAGCCATTGAATATTATTTGGGTGATCCGCAAAGCCTTTTTTTTTCTTAAACCGTTGATAATTTTGCTTCAGTCATTGTAACTGTTAATTCTAATTCGTAATCACAAGAGAATATGGCTACTTAATTTGAATAATGATGTCTTTCTAAAATTGTTTAATCAGCTCATGACCTCTTTAAATACAAGTGAAGTTCACAAGATCAGATTTGTTCTTCTCTCTATTATATTTTTGAGTAAAAATAATCCATTCAGTAGTATTTCCTAGCTTGTAGCAAGGCCTTTATCTAAATTATCTGCAAGTTTCTTAGTTACTTAAATAATAACAATTGTACGCAAGTAATTAACTAAAATACTTCAAAATACTACTTCTTTGTGCATTGTAAATACAAATTTTAAATGTATTCCACTCAGAAAAGGCATTACCAAGTCAACGATTACTTACTGTAACAATGTATGCCCATATAAAATGTGCAATGTATATTTTAATATATAAATCGTAGATTCTGAGGAGGTTTCGTGTCTATACACAGATAATCATCATAGAGCATCAAAACTTTTCATATTTCTCAATACGCATATTGAAGGAATTCCTAAAATTTGAATTCCTTTTTATAATGGATAAACACTTATTTTTTATTAAGCGTATTACTTATTTCAAAGTGCAAATTTTTGTTATCCTAGCTGTTACAAATAATTCCGTGAATACATAGCTTGAGACTGGCCATTAATTCCATTCTAAGATACACTTCAGATTCCTAAGGGGAAGCAAGATCTGAGTTTGTCACTTTTAGCCTCTTAGAAGGTTATTCTTAGAGGCACGAAGACTCATTTTTAACTCTTTCCTAACTTCTATGCTCTTGTGAATTAAAAGTTTTATTATTTTAGCATAAATTTGTATTATACGTGTGTTATAATACGCATCCAAAAAAATGTCAACTATATTACTGATATTGCTTATACCCATTTCCGTATTTAACAAATCGAGTGCGTTACTGGTTTGCTCACACATAATTCTTCTCTTACATTGTTACATTATGGGTTCATCAAATCTATTTATATTTCCAATTCATATGTATGTTTTTTTGTGGTTTCCATCTATATATGTCAAATGCATTCTAGTAAAAATGATGTTTTGACTAATATTCACAATCTTTTATAGATACACTGTAGAACCATTAGGTTATTTTGAAGCTGGAGACTTGAAAAATATGCAATGCTCTCGCCGGAACTCGAACTCTGAACCTCTCGAATACGCGCCAAGTATGCTTCCAATTACACTACTAAGGCATGCGAAACGGAGAAAATACCTTATATATCCCCCCCCCATTTTAAAAGGCGACAGGTGATGAAGGGACCCAATCGCCAAATCCTGGTGGTGACCAATTATCGCCCCCCACCCCACCTTTTAGTTCGGGCACCACTATCAGAGTCATTAAGTTATTTGGAAACAGGAGACATGAAAAATATGCAGTACTTTCTCCGAAACTCGAACTCCGGACACGAATTGAGTATGCTTCCAAAGTCTCCCCTCCCCCATTTGCGACTTCCATTGACTCAGAGGTCTCTCTAGCTCCCTCTCTCTCTCTCTATGTATATATATATATGTATGTATATATATATATGTATAAAACGTATTTAATTGCTTTAGAAACTAAAACTATAGACTAAAATGCAGTAGAATCCATTTGTTACGGTATGACCGATGAAACAAATTAGAAAAATTTTTGCGTTTTTGAGAAAGCTAAGTAAATACTGCATAGCAAATTGAGTTCTTTCTTTGAATTTGAATTGTATTTAAAGCAAAAAAAGTAGGACGACAAATATAGTTAAATCACAATTTCTGTCGATAAAAGGCGTAACAGAGCTCTTCACTATTCTATCTTAGTTCTTATTAAACTTTCCTTCTCAGAAAATATAAACTTCGAAGCAGGAATATAAAGTTAAACTTACTTTTTTAATTACATGTTTTTTTAAACTAAGCGAAGTTTCTCAGTTACTTCAAAAGTAACTAAGAAACAATATAAAAAGACCTACAATTTTTTCTCTTTAAAATTATAGATTATTAAGTTATGATTTAAAATGAGCGAGATTGCATGATTTTTTAAGCAATTCCAAAATAAATATTTAAGATAGCTAGAACATAAACACCACGGAATGATATCTTCTTTCGACGTTTGAAATAAATAGAAATTTTTAATTCTACATTTCAGTCATATGTTTGTGTATGGAACTGATAAACATTTTTAATGCATTGATTTTGTATTCCTTTATAATTTAATTAAGGTTTGTAATAAAATTAATAAGAAGATTACTGCAGTAAGTTGAATAAAAATCTTCCCTTTCTTTTCTTTTTTTTTTTTTTTTTTTTTTTTTTTTTTTTTTTTTTCAGTTCTTTCGAGGGAGGGGGTAAGGAAAATCGTGATTTAAAATGTGTAAGTTTATGTTTTATTCAACATACAACTAAACTAAAACCATGAAAACTAAATGTACGAAAAGGTAAAATACCCTTTTTCATTTACGTTGCTTTCATTGAAAATATGGAATTTCAAAGTTATTTCATGAAATGCTTTATATAAAATGTACTTCATATTGAACATAATTTGTATAATAGCATCTTCTATATTAAGTTTTATAATTATAGATCCGCTTCTGAGCACTTTAAGTACTGTTTGACGACCGCTAGCGTAGACTTTTGTTGGCACTCTAATTATTAGAGATTATTATCGATTATTAATTATTATAGATACTAACATTACAATAAGGCAGGCATATGCTAGCCTTCTTTGAAAAATCTTTACCTCATATGAAGTAATTTGCAGTTTCATGATTATGTGAATCATTTTATTCAATGGACTCATGCTCATTGTTTATTAAAAAATAATCTAAGAACGTGCTCGAAAGAAAATCATCGTAATTGATTCAAGCAATTAAAAATGCATTTGAAAGTAAGGCATTGTAATTTGTTTCAAAAATTAAAAATGACCTTACAAGAAAATCATCATTATTTAATAAAGGAATGCAATTTATTTTTAATTTGGAATTCAAAAAACAAACTGATCTTTTTGCCATTAATTATGCATTATTTACCTCACGCTTCCAAAGTATAAATATGTATTTCCTCTAAGAAATAAGAAGAAGGTATATTTAAAGTGTTGTTATTGTTAAACTGCGCAAGCTGGTGTTTTAAGGCAACAATACATTTCCTATTAAATAACAAAAAAATCAAAATACTAAGAAAACATTTCATTGACTTTCATTATAGTTTATATGTCATCTTGTTCTCCATCAGAACGATAAGATTTCATAACGTTATAATTTCTGTGATGCAAATATGAAATGAGAAATTTAAATCACTAGCTCTTAATTATTATCCGACATCTCTCATACTGTGAAATTCCATTCATCTCTAAAGCGTATGATGATTTCTGTTTTTCTTTGTTGTTGTGACTTATGTCGCTAGTCTGACAGTACTATCGAAACAAGCCTACGAATTTTATCATGGCGAGGAGCACAGCTTGCATCTTTGGTGTAAGCCTTGGGCACCTTATAGATGACGACAGGAGGGCAATGCCAAGTTCTGTTCGAGCCCGGATCCAAAGATACGGCAGCCAACAACGCTAACCGCTACACCGACTAAGGAGGCATTTTTGTTTGTTAAACAGATTTGTGTTTAATCCTACCATAAACATGTTTTTTTTTAAATTTATTTTACGAAACAGCTAAAGAAATATGTTTTTTGTTTAATCCTCCAATTATTTTTTAAACGTAATTTTCTAAAAGTTTTATTAACTCGAAATTTTTTTCTGCTCCTTTCATATCAGCCTTTAGCTGTAGATAAAGGTAAATGACATTAAATTTTTGTTGAAATTAAAATTTTTGATTTCATCTTTTAAATTGAATTACTGAGCAACAGTCGGGAGTTAACTTTTAAATACCTTAAACGAGAATTAAAATAGCGGTAGCATATCTTACCAGGTAGCTAATCTACTTACCTATACCAGGAGGTCGCTGGCCATGACAGTGTGATCCAATGAAGGCCAAGATCACAACAGCAAGTAAAATCCTGAGAGTTAAAGCCATATTTATGCTGGAAGTAAATAAATTTTAAATTCAGTTAAATTTGTTAATCCAATTTTTTATTTACGTTAAAAAAAGAATGCATAACATGATAATATGTCTAACAATTCTTTCAGTTATTGATTCTGACATATTTCTTTTCGAATTATGAATCAAGCTATGCCTATATAACACTATAATCTGTTTTTAATTTCACAGTTTACTAAATTAGACTCGAACTTACTGAATCTTTTAGATATAAAGAAGAATCTAGATCACAAAACAAATCTTTTTTGTAACTTTCATTCTTTTTCTCTTCAGTAGTTCAATCAGAATTGTAACAAAAGTATGTTGTCATTAAAGAATAAAATATAAGTGGTATCTTTTATTCACTCTGTATTCTTTGAAATAAAATTCTAAACTGCCTTCTAGTCTGAAGCCAATATCATCATGCTATCTAAACTTAAAATCGCATTTCGTAATTTATCGTGTAAATATGTATGGTATTTATAAAGTTAATTTTTAAGGGAAATTATTTTCTGAGTGTTTAACCCCTTAGTTTGACAGACAAATGTATAATATATTCATAACAAGTTGCTTTAGGGTTACATGTCATGAGAACGGTTACTTGCTGGAGAATTTATAAGGCAGTCTTTGCTTACATTTATGCCGAATAAAGCATTCTATGTAGTCAATCATTTCTACAGCCGGGAAAGCTGGGTGGGAGGCAACTACCATGGTTCAGTGGTTTTCTCCATTCAGCAGTTGGTGGATCACAGATGGTGATGAGATCAATGCAACTGATATGTGATACTTGCATTTACTAAAGTCTATCTAATGAAATTTGCCATTTAGGCTAGAAATTTCATGGCAGATGATGCGAGGCTTTCAAATTATATCCAAACAACTTTCAGTCCTTGTAACTAATGGCTATCAACAGTCCATTTTCCAGCCATTACAAATGGCAAATAAAACTCATCAGCTGAGATACATTTACATTAATCCGATATGATAGATTTTATTTACTATCGGCTTTTGTTGGGAACGAATGAATTTGCTTGTTGAATGCCTAAAAATGAGGTTAATTTTCTGACCTCACATAGTGCCGCATCTGTAGGCAAAGTTTATAAATTTAGGCATTAGATATTTATTTTGCTAATCATTGCACTTCTAAATAACCATCTTACTCCATTTTCATGACAAGTGAATTTTCTTTACTTGTGCTTCAAATAAATAAAAAAAAATATTTTTGTGCTTTAAATATTATTATTTTGGGGTAAATTTATCAAATAATTCGTATTGTACTATACTTGATAAAGAAACTAGTTTTTTAATTAATTATGATTTTATATTGAAATAATTAATGCTAGAAACATTCTTACAAAATATTAAGATTTAACATACAAATATAAGTACTTGGGTTAAATTACATTGATTGAATAATAATGCATTTCCTGCTCTCATTCTGTATTTTAGATTAATTAATGCAGTTCTTTATATATTTCTGTAATATTTTAGTGTGATATGTATAAACAATACATTTCGTTTAAATATTAATTATTCCAAACTGGCCATTCGTCACATTTTGCAATCTTAAAAATCGCCTTCAATTTCTGTTTATCCAAATGTTGCTGGGATTTCTTCAAACAGCAAACATATCATGACTTCTAGTTCAACAAGAAGAGGCGTTGCTAGTAAAAACGCATCGCCAGGTCAGCTATTTCCCCCCAGGTAATTACCTTTTCAAGAACACGCAACTAAGAGTTAATTTATATGATGAGCACGTTCCTCCGCATGCTTTTCTTCAGTTTCCGCAGTCATTCAGGCTTGAGAAATTGGCTCCGGCACACGATACCCAAAATATCAATAAGATCAAAAATAAGCCACGATAAAAAAAATTACCCAACAACATTTCTCTGGAAGACAATTGAGTTGAATGTTTTCTCTACTGAACTTCGACGTATTATAATTTTTATTGAATGCCTAAAAATGAGTGCTACTTTATTTTTTTTACTGACAACTTCAAAAATAAATTTTGGATTTGGTATTTTCATTTAAAATATTTCATTGTTAATCCTAATCACTTTCATCTATATCATCATTTCATTAAAATATATAATTACTTAACACTTTTCGTCAAAATTAAAATTTGTATGCTCAGAAAGATTTGCCAAACGTGTTCAATAAATTATTTTCCAATTAAGACTTCAAACTTCAACATATAACTTCGTCAGAGCTAGCGAAATTGAACGTCTGGATGAAATTTTCATAAAAGTGGTTTACAAGATTACTTTTACCTCACAAAAATGCATAAAGTATTAAAGTAATAGTTTTTGAATATTAGTTGATTCAAAGTAGTCATTTGAGCTAGGACTGAAGTTATAAAAGTATCTGTATCCAATTTTACCTTCTGTTTGTCTTGTAAAGCATTCTGAAAATGTATCAACTTGTGAATGCATCAGCTTGTGAAGACTTAGATCATTTTCTTTGAGTTTCTTCAGATACCCTGTATGGGCTTCATCAGTTTAGTAAATTGTTTACTAATAAAGTTACGGAGGTCTTTAGCTTTTTAGCTCACGATAATATCTTTAGTTCAGAAGATATATATATATAAGTCATTATTTTGATGAAATGCGTTTAGGTGATTTAGTTTTCTCCCAGTGAAAATGGGTTTACTTATTAAAAATGTGATTTTTATATTATGTGTGTGTGTGTGTGTGTGATTATGGCAAAGCCTCAAGGGCTATCTGCCTAAGAGGAGGGATCCCTTCGTGGAGGACTTTCTAAGGGAAACTGGCTCGTATACATGTTACACATGGGGAAAACCAGATTTTTATATTATATTAATTAGGAAAACATGTATATCATTTTAAAGAACCAACAGTTCATCCTAAGAGCTTGAATTTGAACAAGTTTCTGTTTCACATATTTCAGAATTTTTCGGTCTATTAGAATGCCAATTCTAATACCTGATCTTTCCTTTTTCTTTAAGTAGTGCATTTTAAAATAAATCTAAACTCCTGTTTAATATTAAATACTTTTTTATAAAATTGTGGTAATTTGGCAATGGTGGTAATACCTGAACTTTCCTTTAAGTAGTGTATTATTAGATAAATCTAAATTCCTGCTTAGCATTAAATACTTTTTTATGATACTCGATAAAATGGTAGTAATTTTACTATGGGAGAAATGAATCATGGTTAAGATTGCAATGTTTTGAAGAAGTATTGCAATGCTTTGACAATGTGGTTATAATTACCTGTTGAAAAACTACCTTTTTAGAAGAAATAACGTTTGTGAATGATTTTATGTAAATCCATGGTTTATTTTTAAATTACAGAAGGTAAGCACTAAATAAAACATGTAAGAAAACGTTCCTTAAAATGCTCGAGAGAAGTCAAAACTTTTGGCATTGTGTGACTTCGTTTGCTTGATCTCTATTGGTTCTAAATATAACCACGAATTTGTTTAATTAAATAGTTGATTCAAGTTAAGAAGATCAAGTTATAAATCAATAGAAGCAACAGCTTTCAGAGTTTTTCTTTACATTTCTTTCGTAACTCAACGTTTTTATGAGAAATACATGATAAGTTTATTACTTATGTAAAAGGATTAACGAACCACTTCTCGACCATGAATTTTAAATTTTAACAAGTCATTAGCGTACTTTTTCGAAAAATGATTGTAATTTAAATCCTCTTCTGAAGCCATCTTTTCTACAGGAGGAAATTTTTTAAGGATGATTTTCGTGATTCATAGAAACAGTTTCAACATTAGTAGAGAGCAAAAACAAGAGCATTCTTTATAATGTACATAAAGATAAAGAAGAAAATTCTTGAATCCTTTTCCCTATGGAATGTTGATTTAAATGAACACACTGAAACACAATTTTAAATTTTAAAAATCATAAATTTCTTAGTTTTCGTAACTTTAAATTTTAACAGAGTGTCATATTTAGATTGACTTTATTATGGTTCTATCACAAAACATTTCGAATGTTTCATTAAAAGAGCTTCCTCTATTGCTTCAATAATAATAAATGAAATACTATTTACCTCATTGTCTCATTCATCCTACATTAGATTAATGATATTCATAACTAATGGAAAAGTTCGAGAAATGCAACTTACCTGCAGTTTTACTCTATCCCAGGGAATGAAAAATAAGGGTCAGCGCAATAGAAGTTCACTAGAAGAACCTTGAACTTAAGCCGCTTCTGTTGGTGACTGGTTTCACAGTCACCGGAACTAAGTGAGCATCACAGCTCGTCGAAATTGAACTGCATTCTTATGTAGTGTTTGTTCCCTCCACTCGTTCTAAAAGTTAATGATCACGTGATACGTCAACTGTTCGTATACTTAGATGAATAAGGTTTGATCCGAATTTTAAATAGGCAAGGGGTCAGTTTAGTTCTGCTCTTTGGCAGACGTGTAATCCAGTTTGTGAATTAAACTGTTTTACCGGATCATTTTTATCACTGTTATCAATGTCAGCATATAATAATATTCAGCACGTGTCTGTTAGTTTTATAAACTGTATCTTTAAAACTGGTACTTGAAATATTTTAGTGAATCAGAATCCATGTCTTTACTTTAGAAAAAAACATAATAATGCAGGTATTTATCAGTTGATCTAATTATTTCATTATTAATCAGAAAAAATAACTAGTGCATTTCAAGGCAGACACGGGTATTTTAATGAATGTACACAAAAATAGTTTCGTTGCATTCTTCAGACGGAAATTCGCAATAAAATATAAATTTTGAATGATTTTTGATGGTAGTAGTTTAGAAAAACGGCAAAAAAATTTATGCTTAAAGTCGAAGGCAGACCAAATTTTTTCTACAATTTTAATCAACCTCAAAAATATTTTTAACACAATAAATACTAGTGCATATAAAACGTAACCAAATCTTCTTGATTACTTTGATCCTTAAACAATAAAAATATTTCATATCTGTTGAAATGCATTATTGAAATGTATTGTTCAAGGGTAATATTTTACGAAACGCAAGAAGCATACATTATTTTAATCAATCTGAGGAATTCTTTACTGCAATTTAAAAATTATATCACTAAAAAAATTACTTACTTTTCGGGACCTAACGCATTTCAATTTTTTTTATCGATTTCTACATAAAGCTAGAACATTTTAATGATGTGTAAAATTTCTCCGAGCAATTTCTTTTTTTTTAATTTAAATAATAGTTCAAAGATTTCTTTACAAAATAAAATAATACTACTAATGTTTAGTTTGTAGAAATCTAATAACGGTCTAAGTGTTATAGTAAAACAATGGAACAACTGTTAATAGTAAAACAATGGCAACTTTTGCAGGTGTATTAACTCAGTTTTCTGAAAACAGTGTTTCAATACCAGAGAAGTCTTTTTTGTACAGTAAGTAACTATATAATATGTAATTCGCTGTTTACGATTTCAGGAACCTTCCAAAAATACTGCTGTAATAGGTCAAAATTATTCCGTTAGTATAATTAATTTATAGAGAGAGTTATGCTGTTAAATTATACAGTACGTCATAGAAGACGGCTCCAAGACATTTTTCAAACACTTACGCGCATAATTATGCCACCTCCTCTAGAGTTGAGTTGAGAGCAGAATCTGGACACCCGTGCGGCTTACTAAGACTATTCGGGTCTAGTCCAGGTTCCGCAACTATCCGGGGCAACACCTCATGGGGACTATAAGGGCATACGTTGGTCCTGTATACATGCTTACATAGTTCATAATATATGCTTACATAGTTACATAGTTCATAGTACATGCTTATATACAAGTAGTTCATAATACATAGATCTTGCTTACATAATACTTGCTTACATAGTTCATACATATACATGCTTACATACGTAGTTCATACATATACATGCTTACATAGTACATAATATATTGAGCCTGCTACATAATACATACATAGTAGTTCATAATAATTTTCATTGGTCATAGTACATACATGTTTCAGAATATATACAGTGGGCCGTAATGCATACATGTTTCATAATATATACAATAAAAATAAAAATAATAATAATAATAAATAAATAAATAAATAAATAAAGATAGAAGAGAGAGAGAAGAGAGATTGACAGGGAACTACTCCACACTGCACAAATCTGTTCCCAATTCCTCCAGTTTCTGCATTATCTTGCATATTTTGATGCGAAATGCTGGCTGTTTGATCAGATAACGCTTATGAGAAGTTGCCTGTTCCGAAAGCTGCACATGCCACTGTGCGGTTAGAGGGCATTGGGTCAAGTAATGGTCTGGTTTACCAATGCCTCCACAGACACAACTTTCGGTATTTGCAATTCCTCTCTCATAGTAATAGGAGGGGAAAGGCCCGTGGCCCGTCACAAATCTCGTTATTTGTGGGGATGACTCGAGACGATCGAGCTAAACTTTATGGAAATATTCATAGGTCTTCCTGCTTTGTTCGGTAGAGTCCCATTCCCATTGCCACTGGTGTTGAGCTGCTGTCCTTGTCACTTTTTAAGGTGAGACCACGGGAGTTTGGTAATTACGCATTGTGCATCTATATTGTGAGCTGCTTCTTTTGCTAGCCTGTCGGCTTCCTCATTACCTTGAATGCCGGCATGTGCCTTTATCCAAGATATGAGGATATTCATTGTCGACGAACGCTCCTTCAGCGTGTCCTGAATCTCCGCTATGATAGGAGAAGAATGTCTGGGATTTCGTAAGGCATATATGACCGAGAGGCTGTCTGTAAGAATATTAACAGTGGATCCTACTGGGGGGCTTGTTAACTCGATAGCTTTACGATTCGCAATTGCTTCAGCCTGGAAAACTGAATTATTCTGTCCCATATGACCTTTCCATGTTATCAGCGTTTCCTTGTTCTTAGTTACTATAAGGCCACAGCCTACTTGTCCGTCAACTTTTGAACCATCCGTATAAACGTAATAATGATCCTTTATGTCAGAGTCATCTTTCCATGATGTGTGGGCCGAGACTCCTTTTCCGTAGTTAGACGAATGGATGACATTTACTGGCCTTATTTTTTCATGGAGGCTGTGCTGAGAGGTGGTGTGTGCTACAACCCCTTTTCCATGGTGTGAAGGATGGGTTGCATTTATGAGACGTTTTGTTTCATACTCCTCTGGGTCATAGCATAGCGGTCCAAAAGTAGTGCAGAGATGTAATTGGAGAACAGTCGTTACTGCTGCTTCTTGTGCTGCTCTAATATGTAATGGCAAAAGTCCCGCCAGTATTGTGGCTGCCGCTGTCGATGTTGTACGGTATCCTTTTGTAATAGCCAGAGCCAAGGGGCGTTGTATACTACTGAGCAATTTCCTTTTCCTTTCGTTCATTGGAGTTGCCCAGATTGCCGCTCCATAAAGGGCCATTTTTTCCACGACGGACTGATAGAGGATTTTTAGGATATGTGGTCTAAGACCCCAGTCTGAGCCTTGAAGCCTCTTTAAGGTATTTTCAATTGCGTGTGTCCTCGCGCGGACTGCTCTGAGATGAGGCAGCCAGGAGAGCTTTTCATCGATTATAAGCCCCAGCAGTTTTAGTTCCCGAGTTCGTTTGATTGTACGGCCCTTTAGTTTCAAAACTGGATTTCTTGCAAGAGTTTGACCTCGTTTCTGTACGATCAAATACTTTGACTTTTGCTCCGAGATGGTGAGTTTCTTGCCTTCACAGAGCCGTACAAATTTTCCTATGGTCTCATTACTGTTACTTTCCAGCTGGTCTCTCGATTTGCCTCTGATGATAAATGTCTCATCATCAGCAAAAGCAATCACCTTTGTGTGGGTTGGCCACAGTGCTTTGAGAATGGAATTAAAAGTTGCATTCCATAGTTCAGGACCTGCACATGAACCCTGAGGGCAACCCTTGGTCTGCTTTCTCTCAACAACTCCTCCGTCATGCACTGCTACAAGAGTGCGATCAGAGAGATACCTTTTGCACGCCTGCAGTAGATTATGACGTCATTGAATGACACGTCATCTTCTGTTGTGGAGTGTAGAAGATAAGCTGGATGTTCTGGATTAGAAGCATCCAATGTATTGTCGTCTTGAAAGACTGCATCAAGAATCTTGGTGAGCGTGGCCGCGATAGTGCTCCTGTGCTCCTCTGTCGGTTGCGGATTATTGGTGCCGTCTATGTAGACCTTGTGAATTGGAGGGGCAAAGATCTTATTCGTTGCGATTTTATGCAATACCCCATAGGGATTTTTATTGTTTGTGCAAAACGCCCTCCAGCTGTACAACTTGGCTTCTAGAATGGCCTTTTTATACTGGGCTTGTGCTTTTTTGTAGATAATACTTAGTTCTTCTCGGCGTTCTGATTTATGCTCCGACTTCATCTTTCTGCGAAGAGCTCGGGTCTTACTCCTTTGTATCCTGAGGCTTTTAGTCCACCAGTTGGCAACATAGTGTACCTTTGGAGATTTTATCTGGAAAGTAGCATCACAAATGGCCTGAAGCTCTTTAATTAGAATACTAGTGAAGTTATCAACATCATCTGTATTGTGACAGTGTTCTAAATCTTGTTCTGCACGTGTGAGTGTACTGCGGGCCTTTTGGATGAAGAGCTTTAGCGTCCTTCGCTTGAGTTTGTACCTCTTGATTGAGAATTTTTTATTATGGTGTCCTATGCTGTACGTAATGTATTTATGGTCCGAGTTAGACGGGGTATCATCAACCATCCAGGAATGCAATTTTGATGCAAAGGCCGCTGTTGTTAAGGTTAAATCTGGCCAACCCTGTCCGTGAATTGTTTCATATGTGGGTTGACTGCCTGGAACATTATGCAGGACGAGATCATTACAGGCAATGAAGTCCTCTACCTGTCGCCCTCGAGCATCAGTATCTGAGTAACCCCACAGTTCCGAGTGGGCGTTGAAATCGCCCGCTAGTAGATGGTGTGCTTTTGGATACGCTTTCAGGATTTCTTGTTGCTGATCAAGTGAGGCTTGCACGTCTGCTGTAGGAGGAATATAAACATTAGTAATTAGTAGGTTCAGTCCTATTGTTTCAATTGCTATAGCGATTATGTCTCTTGAACATCTGATTACATTGGAAGACAATCTTTGGCGGCAGCAAATGGTGGCGACTCTGGGTTCATCAGTAGCATTGACTACTGTCCACGAAAGTGGGAAGTTGATGATTCTATTGCCATGCTGATAAGGTTTCTGAATGAGTATGAAGTCAATTTCATGCTCCATTACTAATTGTGTGAGTTGGGCCGTTGCTGCTCGTGCTCTTTGCAAGTTTATTTGCACAAATTTGACACCAGCAATATCCGTGATCAGCTCATTCAGGTTCCCGTTGCTCAGTGCAGCAGGGTGGGAGTTTTGGAGCGTATCATAACTTGATTGAGGTAAAACGGTTTCTTCATCAGGAATGGGTACTCGGCCTGGCCCATTAGTATGCCGTGATGTTACGGATGTAACTTGCAACTCGTTGGTATTCCGGACATTGCGGTGAGTAGGCAGGATGCCTGAAATCATATTTGGAGCCGTGTCTGTGATTTGAGTCACTGCAGTTGATGCAGATAGGGTGCTGTGAGTGACACTCTCGTACACTATGGTTGTCTCCGCAGAAGGAGCAGTAGCTACTTTTGCTTTTACAGACATCTTGGGTATGTCCCAGCTGTTGACATTTGAAACCTCTAGAGGCGATCCAAAGAGGCATAAACCCCCAGTCAACCAAGAAAGACAAAACTGCACACAGTAAAAATTTTAAGCACGCAAGGCAATGGCGACCGGGCTACAGCCGGTCACCCACAAAGAGAACGAAGTCAGGTCAAAGACTGTTCCCCAGTGTTAACCAAGGGGAGCAAAACCATAAGGACAATCTTCGATACAGCAATCCAGATAAACACCAAATTTTAAAACGAGACTGTTCAATTATACTTGTAATCTTCAATATCTAATTTATTTAAAATATAATTGACCAAGCTGACCAATTACACCAAGCTGAAGAACTGACAGAAATTTAAATAACATGTAGAGTCATTAGGTTTTTTTTGGTGCTGAAGACATGAAAAATGTGCATTGCCCTTTCCAGGATTCAACTCTGGACCTTCCGAACACGCGTTGAGTGTGCTTCCAGTTACACCACGAAGGCATACGGAAAAAAAGGCTAAACTGCCATATATAAGAGTACTCCCCCTTTTAAAGATCGACTGGGGATGAGGGAACTCAGCCGCCAAATCCTGGTGGTGATGAATTATCGTTTACTACCTTTGAACTCGGGCTTCAGTGTAGAGTCATTAGATTTTGTATTTCCTTATCTCGTAGAATTTTTCAAATCAAGGAAATCCTCACCGGAATTCAAACTCCAGGCCTCGCTAATACGCATCAAGTGTGCCTCTAGTTATACCTCGAAGGCATGTGGAGAGGAAGGAAAAAATACCTTATAAACAAATTATTTTGATTCAAGTATTTTCAATTCAGCTTTGTAACAAATATTGACTAACGCAGAATTCTGATAACTTTAACACTGGATTTAATACAACTGCTTTTCTAGATAAATATCTAGATCAACAGAGTTAATAAAATTGTGATCACTGTTCTTAAAATTTATCATTGTAATTTACTAATTAACCCAGAACTTATGAACTGATGGCACATAAAACCATATCGAATATTGTTTATCGATTGCTCTTGATAAAAATAATCAGTCTTTTAAATTGTGTTTCATTTCCTTTGTACAGCTGTTTTAATAATTACCTTGTATTCTAGGTTTATAATTCAAATTTTTATCTAGTAATACTGTAAAAGACTGAGTGAGACTTTAAAATGTATATACAGTAACAGAGAGTATAAGAACCAATGTTAATAAATACTAATTTGAGAAATAAATCTTAAGGTATGAGAAAAGCATACCTTGTGAAAGAAAATACATACCTTGTGAAGCATTTAAAAAATTCTTTAATAATATATTTTTTTATGAATTGTTTTATTGATTATGTTGTGGGAATGTTGTTATAAATTTATACTGATGCATAAGTTATATTTTGTTATAGCATTTTAAAAGAATTTAACTCATTTTGTAAACAAGGACGTACTCTTAGTTTAGGTTCCTAAAATGTATTTCCTTTATACCATAAGTGTTTCTAGATGTTAGAGGTCATTGCACCTGATTAATTTGCATTCAGCAACAAACGGATTAGCCAAGTCAAAAACAATCGATTAGGAAGCTTGTATTTGTTAACCTTAAGTGCAACGAAAACACAATTTGATTCCTTTTACTGTCGCAAGATGGCATTTTATCGTATTTTAATTCCGTTTGTTAAAAATAAATTTATATTCAAAGATTTAGAATGAAAAAAAGGTTAAAGGTAAAAAACTTGCCTTATTAAATTAAAATTAAATCAGCTCTTATCCTTTACTACAATCAGCAGAATTTGCATCAATCACCAGGGAAGTCTACAGTAAACTTCCCAACGCTAAATGGTAATTCATTTTTCTGCAATTTATGAATTTTCTTACACAAAAATTGTTATTTATTTTTGAGGTAAGGGCTGTATATAATTTTAATAAATGAGGAAGACTTTTAATTGCCGAATTTACTTGAAAATAAGATTCTCTTGAATCCTCCCTCATTTTAGGATAAATTTTAGGAAATGGAAATTTAGGTAAGTATTTATTTTCGCTTGCAATGGTTCTAACAAAGATGATCATATTTTTTTAATTCCTTCAAAATATCTTTTAACTAAAAGTACTGTTATCTGTTGCCTGAGAATATTATTAGTTGTACATTGTTAGTTATTTGCTTCAGGCATACCAGAGCCCAGTACTATGGATGCAGACGTAAACTGAAATTATTCTGCTAAGCATTTCTATAATATTTAATGGTAGTTACACGGTTCATACATACAGTAATTACGTGCAAGTTTTATTTAGTCTATAAATATTGTAATTTTCCTAAATTATATGATTAAACTCCTTCTGCAATGCCATTTTTAAAAATACAGTTTATACTACCTTATCAAATATTAGAAGAAAAAGGAGTTAGTTAAAATAGGAGGTCTTAAATTTCGAGTAAATACGGTATTTCTTTAAATTTTGCTTTAATGAATTAAAATAACTCTGTAATCGAAGTTTTTCTTAAATTTTTTTATTTACGTTTCATTAACAGTCACACTTTATTCTCATTTAACTAACCGAGTAATTGTCTCATAACTCACTGTATTCTCATCGAAGAAGCATTTTCTGTAAATATAATCCTTTTGTCTTTTTTTTTTTTTTTACATAAAACAATATTTGTATTGAAAGAATTAAAACTTTTTCAGAAACATCATGCGATTTGTTTTTCGTAGTCTTTCAAAGTGAGAATTGTTAATGAATATCCAGTTTGTTAATGAATCGTTAATGAATTTGCCAGTTTACCTAAAGGGTAAAAGAGTTTTCAGAATTCTTTGTTAATCTGATATCAGAGTAATAAATTTATTTCATCTGTAATTTTTATCTTGATGATATTTTATTTATGAGCACATGACTATTATTATCATGACGGTTATTTTAGAACTACGTTTAAAGACCCGCTGGCACATCAATTAGGCACCTTCTGATCGACTATTTTTCTGTCAGTACTATCATTCGAATCAAATCCACGTTTCAATCAAAAAATTCTCTTTTTCGTATATCCTTCATTCCAGGACAGGAGCTGATCTTCAAACTTGTTATGTGTAGACATGTTTTATTAAGTGTGTTTTTTTTAGTATTGCAGTAAAGTTTTATAAGACATCTTTATTTATAATTATTAATTATGTATTACATTTATGTTCAAAAACTAAAAGAATTTTTACAATTGGCCGGATTATCTCCAGGTCCAGTCGACAGATTTTAATGAAATTCGATATAGATATAGATGGTTGTAATAAAATAAAATATACCCTGCGGCAGTCATTATTGTTTGTAAAGCATGGCACTCTCATTATTGTCTGTAAGGCTCATTGGCTTGTGTAGGTCTAAAAATAGGGTTAGAATTTCGAGCAGAAAGGGAGGCTTAGAGAGTATATCGTCTCCTTTAACAGTTATACAACTTTCAAAACGTGAATTCTTACTGCAAACGAAACAGTTTATGAGTCCCTATAGAGTCGATCCCACTCCTGCAGCATTGTTGTTTTTAGGTCTCGGATGGTTCTGAAAAAGGAACGCCGATCTCGACTCCTTTCCAAGAGCATTCCAGACATGTTTTACATGGTGTAGTGTAGACGTCTGTGCTACCAATTTATCCGATTAGTATCCTTACTTTGCAAAAAATCATCCACCAGATTAGCCCTATGTGAACGAAAGTTTTCCATAAAAATAAACCGATTGACAACTGCACTCCCGAAAAGGTGAAAATAGGGATCTAAGCTCTCCTTTGCTTGTAAGAAGACCTATTTTAGCTTTCCGCTTCAATCTGTAGTGAGCAAGATAGCCCGTTTAATGTGGAGCACAGAAGATCAACTTCGGACCAAAGATCAGCGGGCTACACTTCTGTTCGCAGATGAGTTTCGATTCAGCCTAACCGCTGATTCTCAACGTATCTCTACTTAAAAAGAACAAAGGGCATGCTACCTGTCCTCCAACATCTGAGAAAGAGACAAATACAATAGCGGGGGGTTGATGGTCTGGGTAGTCATCATGTTGAATGGGACAGGCTATCTTGTCTCTGACAGAGGATGTAGGACAACTGCAAGGTGCAGGAAAGGTGTCTTAGAGGCCAATGTCTGCCTTTCCAAGGGAACATTTGGTGTTTGGTTCAATTTTATGGAGCACAACGCTCTTTTATATAGCAATAATCTAGCGGATGATTTTTGGGAAGTGAGGATTCTAATCGGATAGCTTATTCAGATATGTATTTGACACTTCTGGAAGGACAGGTGCAACTCGCGTTTAGTCTCTCAGGACCCTCCAGGTCTTGAACAGCACGTCATTTTAGGAGTGGGACCGACTGCCACAGGTACTCATAAACTGACTAATTTCTAATACGAAATCTTTTTGTGAGAGGTGTATAACTGTGAAACGGACCATACCCTGGATTAGCCTCTTTTCCCATTCGATTACAACCTGTATTTTAGATCTTTCTGCATTTGTAAGCCAAGCTCTTATGGTTGGTACATTGCAAAAAAAAAAAAAAAAAAAAAAAGCCTCATGCAACATTCACGATCGCGCTTGTATATCATCAGGACTGTTGCTTAGTATATTTTTGATATATATAGCAATATATCAGTCTTTGTTGGCGATAAATTTCATTAAAATCTGTCCATCAGGTCTGGAAATAATCGAGAAAATTCTCTTAATTTTGAACACCAGTGTATGAATCCCTTTACTATAATGATATTTAATGGTAAGCTTCCTCTTCTCTCAATTATATTTCGAAACCCTTAAATCTGAAATAGCTTATAAAATCTTTTCTCCCTCCTTCAAGCATGCCTTTAACATCCCCTTATGGTCAGTACATTGAGTTGTTAGTTAAGCACATTTACTGAGCTACAATACAGACTCTCAGAGCAATGGCTACGATAACAATACTTAAATCAACATCTGCCCACAGTGTTAGGTAATAGGCTGAATACAAAAGCTTCCATGCCACATCGTGTACCCTGAGAGTTAAGGCCAGAGATGCACGATTAATTAGTATCAACAGCATGTAGCTTGGACAGATGCGCAATAGTGTGTTCGCTGTTTACTTTTCAGGAACGAATCATTTGCCCGAAAATCAGATAATGAATACATAAAGGTTTGAAGAGAATGAGGAAAATGCAACCAGCACACTAACATCGTTGAAGAGCACGCCTTTAGATGCGGCAGTAGGATGGCATAAATTTTCTTTAGGATGCTGCATTGATATGTTTCCAAAGTTTACTGTGACGGTGTACAAAACACATCGGATCATTTACTTAAATTCATCGTAAGACCAGGACCAGCAGAATTGTGTAAAAATTTTTGTTTGTTGGATGAAAAAGGCTGATCTACATACAGCAAGGCTAGTGGACAAGTGTTTTGAAACAAAGATAATGATCATATGAATTGGCCAGCTTATTTTTCAGACCTCAATTCAATCAAAAATCCTTAGGTTGCTTTGAGAAAAGCCTTTCAATCCCTTTCAACTACCTTTTATAGAGGAATGACCGATATTTTCCTTTGTTGCACACGATCACCGGACTGAAGGGATGGAAAGTCTGTGCGAAGGAAGATATATCCTGTATTAAAGTTTTATAATTATTATTTGTATGGAAACAAATTTTTGTTCTCAAATATACTCAGTAAACAATTACACTGTTAAAATGTATTGAAGTAAGTATTTTTAAATTTCATTATAATGTTCATTTATAAATAAATAACTCAAATAATTGCATTCCTATAATATTCGCTGTTAGTCAAAGCATAACGTCACATCGAATTTACTGCTGGGTACTTCAAGTACAGAAAATTGTGTACTTATTTCCTGTGAGTTAAAATTGCGGCTAGTTTAACATCATTGTTAAAATTTAAAGTCAGAAATCATAATTAATAATTAAAAGTAAACTTAAAGAAATGTTGTATTTCGTTCCAAAGTTATTAAAAAAGTTAAAGTCGTTTTAAACTAGTAAAATAAAATAAAACCATATATTTCCTTCCCCATATGTCAAAAATCACAGCAAATCAAAAGAAAAAATAATCTAATCTTCTGCATATGACCTTTTGACCTTCAATAAGACAACCAGTTTAACAGCAAGTCTTTTTTCTTTATCGTTACTGCTATATTTTTCTCTATTTACTACATTACCGGTATTTTTTCTTTATTTACTATTCTTTAATTCTTAGATAATTTTTTGTGCCTTCTAATATAAAAGTCTGCTTTTTTGAATGCTTTTCGCAGAAACTGAAGCCAAAGTCCTTCAAGCAATCGGTGTTTGTGTTGCCTTTGAGCGTAAAGCTATATACTCATCAGCCTTTCGGTCAATATAAGTCCAGCGACCTAAGTTTCAATTCGAGTTTCAGTTCGATCAGCCTTCAAAGATTTTTATGAGTCGTGAAATAGTTAAGGAGTCAGTATAACTCATTCTTTAATAAAATCTATAATTAAGCAAATGATATTTCGTGACCGTAAACTAGTATGCATAAATTGGTTTGTACTTTAATGTGTAGGATTTTAGGAAATTTAATATTTGGCATTAAAAGAAAAATAACCAACAATTAATAATTATTGCAACAGATTAAAAAGAATAACTTAAAACCGCCACAAATTTACTTACGTTTTGTGTTTCTGATTATATTCTAATGTTAATGGCTCCGACGTGATTGACTTACAGCTTCTCTCAGTTAAAATAATATGCGTTTGGTACAACAGAAGATATCAAATTTAAACTATTGAAACAAAGTTTAATCATAGGTCAGAGATAATGTAGAATAAATATAATTATTATGTGTAGGTTTATAGTTTAAAAGATAAAAATTTTAACTACATTTAAATTTATAAGTCAGGCAAGAACTGTTTTTTAGAATGAACTCTTTTTTTTTCAGCATTACGAATGCCATACCGGAAATAGAAAAATGAAAGTTACACTATTTAGTTAAGACAAGTGTTGAATCCAAAATCTCCAGTTAGACTCTTGCTCTTACAATAAGCAAATTTAATTATGAATTATTTGAAATTTATTTTAAATAATTTGATTTAACTTTACAATTTTAATATACTGATGCTTCACTTCTAAACATCACCAAATAAAACTAAAGGGAGATTATAATATTCCACCTTAACTTTATTACTCTCATAATATTCCATCTTAACTAAGATTATTTTTTGTAACTATGAAACTTTCGAAATGTCTAAAATGATAACTCTAAGTACTTAGAAGAGAATGAATATGTCGAGAAATAACCAGAATCAAAGTTTCGTTCTTTCACCGCCATATACGAGGGTTGGGGCAAAAGTCATGGCAACTATTTTTTCTTGTAGATATGTGAACGGATAACAAAACGTATACGTTTCGTGTGGAAGCTGTGCAGGCATAGTGTGTATGCAGAACAACAGATGGCTCTGTGGTAGCGAGGGTTCTGAAATCAGTCAGCTGGTGAGTGTCGTGCGAGATGGAAGTAACCTGTGTTGAGTAGCGCGCTTACATCAAAATAATCGTTCTCCGAGGGAGAAATGCAATGGAATGTCACAGTGAATTAGTAGAAACTCTTGGGAATATTAATAAGAATTTATTATTGTACGATATGGTAGGGAATAATGCCCTACCATATCGTACAAAGGTGGGTAGGAAAGTTTCAACAAGGACGTGTGTCAACCAGTGATGAGCAACCCTCGGAACGACCGGCGAGTGTGCGGACCGACTTGGCACGTGCCGTCATCAAGCGCCTCATGGATGAAAACAGACGATGGACGTTACTGGAGTTAGAGAGGGCTAGTGGCATCGAGAAACGCACCGTCCACAGGATATTGCGTAATGAGCTACAGCTATGCAAAATCGCTTCGCGGTGGGTACCGCATGCACTGACGGAAGTTCAAAGCTGGGTGCGCTATGCAATATGTTCCGATCACTTTTTACGCTGGTAACAGGACGGCAATCAATTCTTGTCACGAATAATCGCCATCGATGAATTTTGGGCCAGGACATACGAACCAGAACTGAAACGTCAGTTCGCAGAGTGGCGACATCCTGGATCACCAAGGCAGCATAAGGTCCGTCAGAATCCTTCCCCAGTCAAATTGATGGTGATCGTCGCATATGACGTCAGGGGTGTCATTGTTTGCAACTTTGTTCCTCGTGGCAGAACAGTGACCGCGCAGTACTCCTGGGACTTCCTGGTGCGACAGGTACGACGTGGCTTTCGGGATAAACGTCCGGATCTTTTGGACAGTGCAGTAATTCTGCACGACAGTACAAGACCACATAAAGCAGAGTGTGTACGGCAGCTACTCCGACGTTGGGAATGGGAAGAATTGGAGCACCCACCGTACTCTCCTGACCTTTCGCCTTGTGACTTTTATCTATTCCCAAGATTAAGGAACCAATACGTGGTAGGCGGTTTGCAACACGAAAGGACATTTCTAATGCTGTGCGCCAAAAGATGACCCGATTCATACTTGGTGCGGCAAATGCTGAGGCTGATGGTATTCAGCGCCTCCCACATCGTAGGCAGCGTGTGGTGACAGTAGCAGGGGACTACATTGAGGGTCTTTAGGCCCAGGTTTGTCATGTCAACTTTATGTGTATTGCGTTATCATTCTTTTGCACGGTGAAGGCCATATTGCCCTGTATACTACCGTAATAAATTCGTGTGATACGATATTTCAGTGCTATTCATTGTCCACACATGTAGCTAAGACCTTATCCTTTCGTCTGTATATGTCACATTTTCCAACCGGACTGGTATCTTCAAGAAAAAATAGTTGCCATGACATTTGCCCAACCTACATACTATATTGTGCATGATAAAATTCAAAACTTTGCGTCTCACATCTCTGGAATCTAATGTACATATTTTTGTTATACCAGGTATTGTTAATAATATTCTTTTGTAAGCAGATCTTGGCAACCCTGAAGCGGAATTTATGGCTACAAAAAAATTTTATCCTCTAAATAAGCAAATAAGCCCATGAATTCCGAAAATCTAAAATTCTCTTCCCTGAGCAAAATATAAGATTTAATGAAATAAATGTGGCATTTATGTTTACGTTTTACAAACGAGATGTTATTTATTTCAATTCTTTCCTTTCTGCCTCTTTTCGTCACTTGGTTAGCGTATTCCACAGTTTATGTGGATTTTGAGTGGAAAGCAGTTTTACTGTAAAGTGTAGAATTTTACGAATAATACTGCGAGATTTTGATCTGTTTCTGCTGCCCTTCACAAAATGAAAGACGACGAGCTCTATTCTCGGATAACGAGGCATATCTTTCAAAATCCTCACGGAGAATGACAGTTCACTCCAGCATATCATTATCATCTTCTGCTCAATATCATCCTATACCACCTCAATAGACCATTTGGGCACATGCATTCCATTACAAAATCTGTTTATTTCAGTCTGTTTCACCTGCATTTGCAATTTTTCCAGATGTTTTCCGAGCACACCGTATATAAACTTTCAAATCTATAACTCCACTGATGGAAAAATAGAAAATCCCAGCTCAATCCCAAAAATAACCCGTGGTTCATGTTTAAAGGCATTAAAGCATTATCCTGTAGAACTTTTCTTTTTTTGCTTTTTAATAAATAGCAAAGCATCATCCGTTCTTTCGTAGAAATCTGTTGAAGGTAACTTAAAGTATAGGTTGCTCTTGCTTTTCGCTAGATCGGATATTTTTGTGGGAAGTTTTGTAAGAATGTGTTTTTAAACGTTCTGCACTTTACCATTTGTTAACCAACATTGGAGTCCAAAAGGTAAGTTTGGTTTATTTAATTATGGAAAAGCATACGAGGGCTAAGAAGAAAGATGCCTTCTCGGAGGATTTTCTAAAGGAAATTGGCTCGTACTCACGTTACGCATGGAGAAAACTATGAAAACGCGCATTCAGCCAGCCCGATCACCAGAAATCAAACCTAGATCGAGCTACCAGTGTTCAGCGACATTGCCCCTCGACCGCTGTTGTGCCTCGCCAGAAATTAAGAGTAATTTGTAAAATGTATGAAGGAAAGGATTAGCTTAAATAGAACAACAGAACGTTTCAAGTGGATTATTTATTAATTTATACGATTCTCTGCATACATGCACAATTTATCACTTGAACGTATATACACAAATAAGTTGCACATATTTGAACTTTTATACGTAAAGCTGGCTGTGATCTGAATATTGTTTTAATCTGCTTACTCGTAGTCTTTGTAAAACGTGATGTTGCCGTCGTTGAAAAAGAGAAAATTGGCAAATTATGCCTTTGATTTGGACGGGCAAGGAAGGGAGGGTAGAAACAGAAACTTTACAGAAAGAAGCCTTCAGAACACTAAATGTGCTAAAAGGGGCCATCTCCAATTAAAGTCTCCAAGTGTGGCTCTGTTTAATATACATGAGATGCACTAGAGAAGTGGAATGGATCATGTAAGCCTCAACCAAAAGCAATCAATCAAAATATATAATCCTATGAAGTTAAAAAATAACTTACTAAATTTTATTCCATCGATTATTACACCTTTCTTAACTATTCCACATTTCCTGAGCGTTCCGAAGCTCAAATAATCACCAACACATGGATTTGTTGCATTGAAAGCGTTTACATTAAAGTCACCGTCGTAGGAGAAAGTCACTCCGCACATGCCGACTTCTTTTCGAATACAGATAGCATAATCCATGTTTAAGAAGTAAGTATCTTCGTTTACTGACTTGACGTTTCCGTAGTTAAATGACTGAAACTTTCCTACCGTCCCCGTAAAGTACTGAAGACAGTGCGCAGGAGCTAGAGAAAATGCAGGCAATACACATATTTGTAAATGCAATATAATTAAACATTTAAAAAATAACTATTTCAAGAGGTCTATTAAGATTAACACTGGTGTAGAAAATTCTGTTTCAGCTCATGCTCAGTAGTCTACTAATAACTTAACTCTGTTACTACTTACTCTGCGTTTATTGTAATAAAATCCTAGGAGGACAGCTGGCGTTGAAATGCACATTTATAAATTTTACCATTAGGTTTTTATTATAATAAGATTCCTTCATAATGTGAAAGCTCAAATTCCGCTTACGAGTTACAAGAAACCGCAAAAAACACCCCCATTTCACTCCAAAAAGTCATTTAAGACAATTAAAGAAACATGACAGACATTATGCAATGGCACCTTTTAAAACTATGTTACATCTGTTATGTGTTAGAAGTTCTTTCGAAGTTTTGATTTTTCTTATTACATAGTGTGTCACAAATATTACATGACTGAATATCTCTTGAACAGTTGGATGTTGAAATATGGTTACATTTTAAGAAATGAATCAAATAAGAAAAACTTTCATGAAACCTTATTATATGCTTAAAAAAATAAGCTTGTAGAGGTTACTTTAAATTTCTGAGAGTTATTTAAAGTTTAAATATGCTCTACTGTCTATTATCGTTTCCCATCTACTATTCCCTACCTCAATGAATTTTTAGTATGGCGTTTTACGCAAATGAGCTAGAAAGAGTATTTAAAGAAGGTTCAGCTTACTTCGAAAGAGAGAGCTTAGGAGTCCTTAGTGGCGCGTGTTTGCAGTCTAGCTTCCTCGTTCTTAAATCTAATACGCTCAGCCGTATTGTAAGCGCCTGTTGATAATCGCCAGCTAGGTTAAATTAAGGGCCAACTAGTCTAGCTTCGGCTAAGTCTTTTTAGTCTAGTATCAGATTAGTTTCTCATTTTCTTGAGTTAAAAGCCCGAGTGGAGGCTTTCCTTTAAGCCCGAGCAGCGGGCCATCTGTTATTATTTGAGTAAATAAAAGGGTATTTCAACCCTTCTCTGAACTTGGTCATTATACACGCGAACTCAGAAATAGGTGGCTCTGCAGTTTATTAGGCTCTTTTACGTTCTACATAGACAAAGTACCGAGGAACATTATAAGCAGTAAGCTGGTGTATGTTAATTTTTTACTAAATATGATTGCAAAATTGTCAGTTTTTGAGAAGTACTTTATGAGTTCCGATTCTTAAAGATGGTTAAAAATTTAAGCAAAACAGAATTCTAGAACTAATTGCAACTAATGTGTCTCTGCAATCCTCTATTTTATTCGTTCCTTCTAATCTTTGTAGAATATTATTTTCAAAAACTGTAAGAAGCTTCATCAGCTAGCAATAAACTTTAAGTACCTGTATTAAGTTAATGAATTTATTTTACATGATATTACTTACAGTTTTATCCCAAAAACAATAAATATTCTGAATCAATTAAGCAATATTTAAACGTCTGAAAAGAAGAATAACCGTGATAGTAGATTTTATAAAATCTCTATATAGTGATTATTTTATCTGAATGGGGATAATACTTGATAAAGTCAGCATTCATTGTACAAAAATTAGTTTACGAAAGGTATTTTGCATGTTTTTATGAATTTTTTGTTTCAGCGAATCACTTAGCATTTTAGAGTCAAGTTATGTGGTAATATTTCATGTTAATCATTAAGATTTCTTACCCATAGCGTCACTTTTAAGAGGTATCTGTGTAATACGAATCCTCTATTTCCTTTCATCACTTTCTCTTGTCGCATACACATTGAAGCGGAATACCCCTGCGCTGCTGCCTACTTGAACGTACACTGAAGAAGAAAAGTTGGTTAATAATGCATCAGGGAATCACTAACAAAAGACAATATGCTAAAAAACAATCTTATAATGTTTTTTTGCTTTAGTCACTTACTGACAAGTTTTTCCTGATATTTTTCAATTACTTTCTGTCCAAATCTTAAACTATTACTTTGGTCCTCTCACATTATAAAGGCCCGCATCGGCCGATCGGTAAAGACATTGAACAATATTGGTTCGACCCGGATTCGAATCTCGGCGAACAGTCTAGAGCTGCGATTCTGAAGCGGTGGTACCCAAAAAACGAAGTATTTTTAACTATTAAATTCACAAATCTTGGGAAGAAAAAGAACAACTGATAAAAATTTCCTGTGATCGAACTCTAACTGATTACTCTAAGATTTCAAAAACTCTAAGATTTCAAAAACAACACCCTCGTTAACTTTTGACTGAACCGAAAAATAGAATTTAAAGGAATTTAAAGTAAAACTATTAGAATTTTACTGCCTTTTTGCACACTGTTATTTTCACAACCTATTTGTGTGAACAAAGATTTTCTTCCACGTTATATTTGAAAAATAAATACAGAACAAAATTAAAAGTGGATCCTAACTTGCAGTTAAACAAGTGAAATAAGACCAGACAAAGAAATTGATATCTCTTAAACAGGCAAAAATTTCACACTAAATTTGTAATAAAAGTATTATAACTTAAATTATGATAATTAAAATGGTAACTAATTTTAATCTAATATTTTTAATGCGTGCATATTTAATAGAAATAGGTTGTGCAAATGGCAAAATACACTCATGGAGAAAAAAATTAGCGCACCAAGAAATAATTGCGGGATCGTAACGAAACTTGCAATGAAGGTACATGTAGGGGAGATATGCAAATGATTAGAAATGCAAAGTGATTGCGTATTACGTATGGCCGGTAGAGGGCGTTGAACGTCGTACTCTGTGGGTATAAAACAGGTAACCAAAGCTTGTTTGAGTGTGCTGAATTTACAAAGGAAGAGCTGAGGTAGACATGCCAGCTTGTTCGAAGACAGTATGAGCAGTTTGAGAGGGGGAGAATCGTCAGCATGATGGAAGCTGGGTGGTCAGCTAGGCGAGTAGGTCGTCAATTAGGCCGCTCTGATTGTGTTGTGAGGAGGTGTTGGGACCAGCGGACCCGAGAGATGTCATGTACACGAAGACCAGGCTTAGGACGCCCTCGGCAGACCAGTCGTCGGGAAGACCGCCACATCGTAAGAAATGCGCTCGTACAGCCAACTGCTTCATCGCCCGCCATCCAGGCACAGGTAGCACCTTCACTAGGGGGCCCTGTGTCTTCTCGAACCATACGAAGTCGCCTGGCTGAAGGACAGTTGGTATCGCGGCCCCCATTATGTGTGCTGCCCTTGATGCCCACTCATCGGCGCCTCCGTTTGGAGTGGTGTCGAGCACAAGGAAGCTGGACTGCAGCGGAATGGAACCAGGTCGTCTTTAGCGACAAATCCAGATTTAATCTTGGCAGTGATGACAATCGTCTTCGTGTGTGGAGAGCCCGTGGTGAACGCCTCAATCCTGCCTTTGCGTACAGCGACACGCAAAGGTCAATCGCTCCCACGGCTGGTGTGATGGTATGGGGTGCCATTGCCTACAATACACGGTCACCCCCTAGTATTGTTCCGTGGCACCATGACAGCCCAGCGGTATGTTCATGAAATCCTGCAACCACATGTGTGTCCACTCATGCAACGGCTCCCAGGTGCCATTTTTCAACAAGACAATGCCTCATACGGCAAGGATGTCACAAGACTGTCTCCGCACTGTTACTACCCTTCCTTGGTCTGCCCGATCCCCAGATTTTTCTCCAATCGAGCATATCTGGGATCATTTTGGATGACGAGTTTGGCATCCCACGAGTTTGAACGATATAGAGGCAAGGTTACAGCAAATATGGAACGAAATGTCTCAAGACATCATACAGAACTTGTATGACTCAATGCCCGATCGTATCGCATCGTGCATTCGCGCTAAAGGGGGTCCAACGGAGTATTAACTCCTCCGTTCTTTTGCCTTTTTCTCTGAAATAAATTATCCTTTTTCTTTGATTTTCTTATCATTTACTTATATCAAAGTAGTCATTACGTATGTAAAATTTCGTTTCATTTTGACGACTTCTTCTTGGTGCGCTAATTTTTTTGTCCATGAGGGTATATATTTTTTAATATTTCTATTGAAAAATTGAAAAATAATGCTTGTAAAATGATTGTACAAAAGTTTTTATTTTTTTGAGATGGTACACATTAGTCAAAAAGTTGAGAACCGCTGGTCTAGAGAAATATGAGCTTTCTCGGTTTGCCCTTATGTGTAACGCGGTTACCAGAGAGTTTTCCTTAAAACGTCCTCCACAAAGGCCTCCCTCCCAATAAGCAGATAATAGTCGAGTTGCTTCGCCTTAAAAAATAAGCCTAACATAGCCTTACTTTGTATATAATATTAGAATTTCGGGGAGAGAACTATAAATAATTTCGGGGAGAGAACTATAAAAAAATAAATTATGCTTTCACCAGGAATTGAACCACGGTTCTTCCAATTTTGTCCAATTTTGTTGGGTGTCATTATGCTACTAAGGCATAAAGGAGGAATACCTAAATTAAATGTTAATCTAAAGCTCTTACTCAACAAAAGTGGGTATTTCTAGTTATCATAATTCAGATTGCATTTCTGTTTAATTTCTGTATCTAATTTGGATTTTCAAATCTGCATCTTTCCATAAAAGTTTGCTTAAATATAATCTTTGTTAAAGACTGTTTGGTAACTTTAATTCTGTTTGATACCAATACTGAATATTTTCCTACTTATCGAATAGAAAACACTTTTATCGTACATGCAGATTAAGAATAAATGCGCGCATTAGACATTGTCTTTATCTCCGTAAACTTCTCTTATTCGTGAATGATGCAACCTGTTAAAATAACTTTCCAGAACTGAGTTCCATACAGACTGAATATTTCCAGCCAAACACAACTGAGAAGCTAGAATCAATGGACCAAGGGATCATCCAGAATCTTGAAAAGAAAACATCGTAAGAAGCTTTTACAGCAAATCATTTTTTCTTTCGCTACACTAATTATCGTGTCGTATCGGGTATTCATCTTCTCCGTCGCCAAGCTGACTCGCTGTTTGCAAAATTCTGTATCACTTCAAACCATGCCTGGAGATTTTGGATATACTCCTCAAGTGATGAAGGTGCATCCGAAGGGCAATCAAACAGAAGATCACAAGGCAGACGAAGGTCACGACCGAACAGCTGAAACAGAAAAAAGGACGGTAGTCTCGTGTTTCTCTTCGACACTAGTATGATTTCGGCAATTTTCTGAGCAGGGTCTTTCAGAAAATGCGTCGACGTTTCCAGGTGAGAATCCCTTCTGATGATAGATAGTTGTGTCCTCTAACTAAATACAAAATACATAACATATATTTACTAATTCAGAAGACAAACAACAAAAATCAGCGTTATATTTACAAAATTTCCACAGGACTAGTTTCGATGGTTTTACCGAACCACCATCCTCAGCTACAAAACCGCTAAAAGTGGTATTCCTTTCCGCCCTATTGTATCAAATTTAGGTACTGCCTCGTATCCATTAGCTAAATATTTAGTTTCTAGGTTTTCCACTCTATTAGACAATAACATTTACACCATAAAAAATTCAATAGAGTTTGTAAAAAAGGTTAAAAACATTTCTCCTCGTAATTTACTCATGGTTTCTTTTGATGTAAAATCATTATTCACCAATGTCCCAGTGGAGGGTGCATTAAGATGTCTAGAAACCAGACTTCGCGAATTTCATTTCTCTTGCATCGAAATTGATGAGCTAATTTCTCTCACTCAACTCTGTTTGAAACAAACACATTTTGTTTTCCAAAATAAATATTACAAGCAAACTGAGGGATTAGCCATGGGAAGTCCCCTCAGTCCCATCCTGGCTGATATCTACATGCATTATTATGAATCAAAATTGTTTGAAACTTTAAACTTCCCGGCATGGTTCCGCTACGTAGACGATACTTTTACCCTGTTTGAAGGTAATAAAGATGATTTAAATAAAGTTCTTTCAACAATGAATTCTATTGATCCTGCTATTCAGTTCACTTTTGAACTTGAGACTTGCAATTCTCTTCCGTTTCTCGACATTCTGGTCACACGTAACACATCCAACTTCAGTACTACAGTTTACCGTAAACCTTCATCGGTTTGCCTTCCACCACACTTTAAATCATGTCATCCGACTAAACAAAAGTTAGCTTCATTTTATTCCTATGTTTTCCGTGCTCTTCAAGTTTGCTCCTCCAAATTAGCCCTTGATGAAGAACTAAATTATTTAAAAGCAATAGCTATTGACAGGGGCTTTTCACCCAACATTATTAATCAAGCAGTTAAAAAATTCTCATCTCAACACACTAAAAGCCACACTCTTAGTTTAGGAGATTATAAAAATTCTGTTGTAATTCCCTTCTTTCCATCAATTAGCTATAAAGTTGCACATATTTTGCAGAAATTTAACTTTCGGGTTGTTTATTCTCCCATCAATAAAATTCCAACTTCTATACTCAAGGACCCCATTCCGGATATGAATTCCTGGGGTATTTATAGGATTCCTTGCCAGTGTGGTTTAATTTACATTGGCCAAACTAAGAGAGCCTTAAAATTTCGCGTCAAAGAACATGAGGCATATGTTAGAAAAAAGGAAACACAGAAGTCTTCTGTTGCTCAACATTGTTGGTCCGAAAATCACACTTTCAATTTTTCTGCTGCCAAAATTATTCAAAAAACATCTTCCATTGGAGAACTGGATTTTCTAGAGGCATTTCACATTCATAAAAATCTTTCTGTTCTAGTTAACGATCCTAATTCCAATCCAAATTTGCCTTCGGCTTTTAGAGAAATTATGTTTTAGCTTTGGTTTCGCCAACAGATGGCGCCACTTGCTTATTCTTGTCCAGGCTTTCTTATCTAATCATTATTTCCTATCTTGTTCATTTGCGGTTTTGCAGCTGAGGATGGTGGTTCGGTAAAACCATCGAAACTAGTCCTGTGGAAATTTTGTAAATATAACGCTGATTTTTGTTGCTTGTCTTCTGAATTAGTATTTATTCGGCGTGTTATTGTGTCTTAATATATTTACTAATTAAAACTAAACCAGCAGATTACGAAAAAAATTAAGTTACATAAATTTGAAATCAAATTAATTACAGTAGTTGTTACCATTACAACAACTTAGGTTGAATTGTAAAATTGTGAAAATGCACAAAAATAATGCATGAAAAGAATACAGCAAAGGAAATGCTTTATACATATATATGCTATTGTAAATAGGTAACACTGTAATATTCTTTAGCACCGTAATACTATAATATTCTTTAGCACCGTAATGCTATAATATTCTTTAGCACCGTAATACTATAATATTCCTTAGCACCGTAATACTATAATATTCTTTAGCACCGTAATACTATAATATTCTTTAGCACTTTAGTGCACCGTAATTATTAGGTATACCAATATAACTGTAGTTTACTTACTACAGTAGCAAATATATATATAAATTGAAACAGATTGGAATCGGGTCCGTGACATTTAGCCGACAACCACTTAGCCGACGAGACACTTAACCGACACCAGTTAGCCGACACGGGCACTTAACCGACAGGACATTTAGCCGACACGGACAGTTCGACGACAAGACATTTAGCCGACAAAGACACTTAGCCGACAGAGCAGTTAGCCGACACAGACAGTTAGCTGACACGGACAGTTAGTCGACAGGACATTTGGCCGACACAGAGTTAACCGTCAGGACATTTAGCTACAGGACACTTAACTGTCAAGACAATTAGTCAACAGGCTACTAAGCCAACAGTGACGTTTAACTAACACGTACCCAAAAATTATTTAAACCATCAATTAAAAAATTTCTCGACTACTCCATGTTCAGTATTTAAGTCATTTTTTCACCTATCAGTAACATTCATCTTTCGGTTCTTAAAGATCTCATATGTGCTATTAATTTATTGTGTTAATTTAGCATTGTTTGATATGTATCGTGCTGTTTGGTGTACATTGGCTAAATTGAAAAAGCGCTGAAATTTCTCGTCAGGGAATATGAATTAAATTTTGAAAGGAAAAAAGAATGTTTCTAGCTAAGTGCTTAATTGCATTTTAATATGATCTTCAAAAATTATCCGTAAAGCTAAACCAAAAACGAGAAAGAGAAGGAATGGAAGATAAAAAAAAAAAAAAAAAATTAATGAAAAATGAAATGGAAATTTATACATTTTAACAGATATTGCAAAACGTTATATTTTATTAGAAAACATTAATATAACATTGTGTCTTGTCGGCTAAGTGTCTTGTCGGCTAACTGTCCGCGTCCGCTAAATGAACGGTCCGTTAAGTGTCCGTGTCGGCTAAATGTCCTGTCGGCTATGTGTCCGTATCGGTTAAACATCCTGTCGGCTAAGTGTCCGTATCGGTTAAACGTCCTGTCGGCTAAATGTCCTGGCGGCTTGTGTCCGTGTCGGTTAAACGTCCTGTCGACTAAATGACCTGTCGGCTAAGTCTTGTCGGTCGGGCTAAATGTCTTGTCGGTTAAGTGGTTGTCGGCTAAGTGATTTGGATTTGATTTGACCGATTTGGATCTAGTGTTGTAGAAATGCTTATTGCAGAAATGTTGATTAATAATAAACAGCAAACATAGCAGCAGAGGCAGATTAAATGTTCATTTATATTTCATTTCATATTTACGGCCACAAATAACTTGGCACATTCATCTTGTCGTTTTCCAGAATATTTTCATGTTTGTTATTGTTGAGATAGAAAGAAAGCAGCGCGGTATTGTCAACAGAGTGGCAACAGAGGTAGAAGCAAAATGCGTAGTTATCGATTGCGCCAGCTTATTAAGAGAAATTCAGGTTCAGGAATTTGTAAGTTCCGAATGAGCTACATCGTCATCGTTATTTAAAAGTCATATGATATGGATTAATCCGGAAATGACATTAAAATTAAGAATTAAAGATCTATAATTTATATTATTATTTATTAATTAATACACATGTACATAAATGTGTGAAACTAAAAATATATATGCGCATATATATACATATCAATTTAAGGAAATAATTCACTGCTTAACAAGACATGTTTAAGAAGTTAAAATGTAATTTGTAACAGAAACAAATATTGTTGAAAAAGCCTTGGACTAAACTTCTATGAAAACCAATTTTAAAGGCGAATTCTTAAAAATTGAAAAAATAGTTGCTGCTATGGTAAGTAGACTATACTTGTGTACTTGAGTGCAATTTGCTAAAAATGCCGGACGTATTCGGTTAGTTTTCGATGAAAACTGAAAAGACAAGCTTTGTATATGTGTGAAACTGAATACTAAAATTAAGTATTATATTGCAATATCCTCTTTGCAGGCAATATAAAATTGCCTGATAACAGTGAAATCGATCACAAAAATCTTTTATATATTTAAGATCTTAAATCCTAATGAAAATTTTACGGACAGAAAAATAATGCTCATGCATCATGAAATCAATGTTAGTATTCTGATATAATGAACAACATTTATGGATATTGGATATTTGTTTCTCAACTTAATCAGGAATAATTGACTGTTGAAAAACCCTATAACTGACAATATACGGCAGCTTTCATCGAATCGTTAAATATTTCAGGTTATGCGCTCCCATGTCTTTAATTTGGTTAATTGATTTAAATTCTAGAAAACTTATTTTAAATAATTTTGCCCAAACTTTCGTTTCTCAAGTTAATCTTGCAGCATCCTCCAATCCTAATCTTCATTTGTTTCAATGAAACAGCATGGTTTAAAAACATCAAAGCTAGTCTAATTTAAACATTAAAGTGCATTACAGCATGGTTTAAAACATTAAAGTTAGTCTTTCTTAACCTAAAATAACAGCTATTCGGTTTTGATTTACAGAAATTTAAGGAATAGATAGTAGAGCTTACATGCAACAATCGTAGATTCATAACTTGGCTCATTATAGATACATACTGGTTGACTACTAAGCTGTAGCGAATTTATTTGAGAACTTACCTCTCAACTACTTATATATATATATATATATATGTTTTCTCACTATTCTTACTGTTATTTACTTTTAATATATTATTTAAATCAAGTTCTTTCCCTTCCTCTTTCATAATATTTTCTGCTTCTTCTTCCCCCTTTTTTGTTTGTTGTAATATATATGTAATAATAAAATTCCATAGTCAAGAATACACTTAAAATTCTAACTGTATGTTCTTTTCATTTTTTAATGGCGACGGTCTCTTATTTGAAAGTACGTGGAATTAAATCCACAGCCCCGTAGTCAAGTTGTTTTTCCCGCCTCTTTCTACACGTACAGTTATAGAATGTTCTGGAGATATTTAAAGCGAACTGGAATGGCTGACGTCATTTCTTGGAAGCTCCGCCTTTCCAAAATATACTCGCAAAGGAATATCGGGGTCTTTTCTTTAATGTAACGATGCAGTAAACTTCATACAAAACGTTATTAGCAATTCTTTTTTATTTACTCCGGAAATATGATTTTTGTAACTGCTATTTCTCCTGACCAATAATAAATGGATCCTGTTTTTTAAACTTATCGTCTGATAATTTAAGCTACGACTACATCTATATTTCTTCACCAATCTATTTATTCCGGACAAAAGCTGGTACATCACATATATGCATATATATATATATAAGCTTGCAGGCCCAACCCGTATGTTATTGTATATTTAGGACTAATAGCAGACCGCTATTTATTTTTATTTTTATTTTTATTTTTGTCTTGATTTTAGATGTAATCGGAATAGTTTTTACATATTTTAACACTTTAATGTGTCATTTTGTGCTGACGCGTCGGGAAATTGGAATAGAGAATTGAGACTAATAAATTTTCCAAGACATTTTGTCTAATTAAAAAATTTTGTAGCGAAAAAGTTTCAATTGTCTGTTTCGGCGAAACGCGTAATGGAGTTAGCTTGATTCGACGTTCAATCAGATATTTCCCTTGAAAAGCCAGATTGGAAGTCGAATTCAGCTAATTTACCATTTTCCGCTTTCTATTTTTATCTGATTTTGTTTGTTTTATGTTTTAACTTGTTCCTTGGTTTGATTTTCATATGTTTTAATTTTTCAAGTGTCACATCCATAGGTATTTTACTGTATTTTTTGCCATTACTAGTTTCCAACGCTAAGTATTTTACTGTGTTTATTTTCTTTTCTCGTGTAGCATAATTTCTCATCCTTCAATGACATTGTTTTTTAAAGTGTGTTGAACTTTTTGGAGCCACAGCTCCTGGTAACTTTTAGGCGAGCTTACTACAATTTATATATATATATATATGTGTGTGTGTGTGTGTGTGTGTGTTATGATTTTAAAATGCGTAGATGAAAGCACTGGAACTTTTAACAGATTTCGATATTGCGTAGAAGGCTGAGAAGACCGTACTGGCTGAAGGTAAGATCAAAATCATTCTTTTGCAGACAAGATATTTTTTAATTATATTCAAAAACAATAAGTTCCATTTTAAAGTACGACGTTATCTTAAGCAAATAAGCAGAAGCATGGAAAAGCAGCATCTTGACAGCAGGGAAGCGTCAGCGAAAGAGAACGCTGCAACTAAGACGAAGAAGGGAGGGAGTCGATAGTTTCAGTTCGAGTTAGAAAAAGTTTTGGTTTACAGTTACTTTGATTGGACAAGAGATATGTGCATTAAAACGTTACGTAACATAAAAAAATCGCGAATTTGGTAGAACAGATGAATTCAGGGGGAGAACACCAAATTTAGAATATTAATTTTGAAGCCGCCAATAATTTTTTAAAACAGCTATGGCATTTTGTTATATCTTACATATATATATGTGTGCATGTGTATTCTCCCATCAAACATTAAATGTTGTAATATGCTACACGAACAGCGTAGCATAAAAAACCATGGTGAATAATTTAAAAGCCTAAAGAAGCACGAATTTGTGTTTCAGATAATGTTTTATATAACATAATTGTGTGTAATCCGCAATGCTAGAAATTATCACTACTGCGAATAATGAATGTAATAGTCTAACGAAGCATGTGCTTCGTTAGACTATTACATTGTGCAATATGTAATATTTTATATAATTTAACAATATATAACCTGCAGCGCTTGAATTTGAAAATGTGTGTCTGCCTGAAGCTTTTCCTCCATCGGGATGACATTAGTCCGTTAGGCACCACAGTCTTATGTCATCTCGACGACGAGAAGTAACGAGATATAGAGCTTATATATATAGTACGCTATTTAAAATTTTGAGCCGACTACTAAGATTCAAGATGAGATTTTTAAGCATACAGACTCCCCGTGCACCACAGATGTACAACACGGGGCTTAAGCTTACAGAAGTAAGTTGTAAGGTCCCTCACTTGAAATTCTAAGTTAATGTGGAAGTAAGGAACCTAGGAACTGATAAGCGAATAATCGTTAGAGTTCGAAGACAGGAAACAACAAGAGAGAAGGGTAAATAACCCTTTATTATTTCTATAAGATTTAACAAAACTCCGCCTGGGAGTGAACAAATAAAGTCCGCACTTTGGACTTGAACTTAAAAGACTAAGAATTAAACTAAAGCTAAGATTAACTAAGTACAGCCAAAGCTATCAAGGTTCAATGAGAGTTGGCCCCTTAACTTATTTTACTACGAAGATTAGCAAGGGCCTGAATACGGCCGAGCGTAAAATAGCTTTGAGAGAGAGAGCGGCCAAAAAGGCAGACGCGCGTAGTTCAGATTTCTCTCTCTGTCTCAGTAAGTAACTTCATGGTTTAAATACCGCTCCTTCTCATTAAATATTCAGCAAATTCCAAAACTACGTTCTGGCCGGAAGTAGTAAGCTGAAGTTAAGAATTTGACAGGAAAGGAACTTTAACTTAAAATTTAACTGTTAATAAAATTAACATAATCCTTACAAAGTTAACAAAAGCACCAAAAGTTACATACATAAATAAAACGAACAAAAGCAGAGAACAGCAGTCAGGACGAAAGAGATAAATTCACTGGCCAAGCCACTCCGAACATTTTCAAATTGTTCTGCAAGCATAATCTAGGGCCATCAAATGTAGGGCATGAGAAAATCAAGTGTTCCACATATTGAGGCACTCTTTTTGAACATTCACATAAAGTGTTTGATTTTAGATTAAAACGAAACGGGTAACTTGCGAATTTACCGTGACCAGATAAAAACTGAGAAACTTTAAAATTAATAGAGAGGAAACACTCGGAATGCACTCTATGATAAATAAAAGGAAAGAACTTTTTGGTGACCTCAGTATTACAAGAGGAAATATATTCCTCATTCCACTTAGCTAAAAGCTTCTTATAATGAAAGGATTTCCAATAGCTCTTTGGAATGCTAATGTGTAAACAATGGGTAAAATTAAGGCATCTTTAGTTAAGAAATCAGCCCTTTCATTTTTATAGAAACCGTGATGAGCAAGCACATAAGCAGAGCGGATATCAATTCCTCTATTTCTAAACGAACTGACAGTTAATAGGGTTACGGAAACAAATGTTTTGCATCTGGTAATACTGTTCAAAAGGTAAAGGGAAGGACGAGAATCAGAACAAATAAGGTACCTTGAGGATGCTGTCCCATTATCCTTGATTCTTTCGACAGCAAGATAAATACACAGAAGTTCTGCTTGAAAAACTCTGCATTCATTCCGTATACGATGTCTAACAAAAAGTTTTCTTAGCATCCTCTTCAAACCTCATCTTCATTTGTTTCAATGAAGCACTTTCAGCATGGTTTATAAACATTAAATTTAGTCTTTCTTAACATAAAATAACAGCTATTCAGTTTTGATTTATTGAAATTTCAAGCATAGATAATAGAGCTTATATAGTACGCTACTTTAACTTTTGAGGCCGATTACTAAAGGATGAGCTTATTTGTAATCCACTATCAAAGACAAAAATAATATATATATTCATTTTAAATTTAGTTATTAATTCAGAATTGAGTACCTCATATATTTTAATTTTCCAAGATTATCCTTCCAGTGCCTTAAAAATTAACCTTCCAGTGCCTTAAAATTATCCACCTACGAACCTTAATAATAACTTATATTGTTACTAGTTCCAGATATGGAAGAGTTCCCTCTTGAAATTGTCTGTGATCCTCCAGTGTGCCCAATTGGTTGTAAAGCTCAAGCAAGGTACAATGGGCCTTGTCTTAGATGCAGCTGTAAGAAAGATGGTAAATATACAGCAGGTTCTCAAAAGTAAAATTCCTCGTTTAAAAATCATCACTTCACTATTAATACATTTTTTTTTAAAATTAAAACAGTAATATTTATCATGAGCCTTTCATAACGGAAAAGTTTATCACAAGAAATTTTTTTTGTTGTTTTTTGTTTTTGTTTCTTAGATTTTGAAACAATTTTAAAAAATAAATGGCCTAGAAATGTATTAAATCAAGATTAAAAATTTTATAATAATAAATATGTGCCCTTAGTTTAATCATACATACCTAAAAATTAAAGAGTAAATTATTTTTAAAATTTTAAATTCAGTTTAATGTCTCGACTTTCCAAAATAGTTTTTTCCGTATATTAATAAATATGTGATGATTCCAAAACATTTTCAGAGAAAAATATGATACTTCTACTTTTGTTTTAGAAACTAATGACGATCGGTTTAGAAAAGTAATATGTGACAGTCCAAGATGTCCTCCGGATTGCTTTCTCGATTTTGTATATGGTGGACCGTGTCTAGGATGCGACTGCAAGAAAGGTGGTAAAAATAAATAAATTAATAACATATGCAACAAGTACAGATCTATAAAAGTCTACCTGTTACTTTTATAAAATCCTGTTACTTTTATAGGAGTTTCTGAAGATCCATCAAGAAAAGTAATATGTGAGGCTCTCGAATGTCCCCTTGGTTGCCAAATACAGCAAGTGTATGAAGGTCCTTGTCCAGGATGTGATTGCAAGGAAGATGGTAAGTACTCCAGAATTCCACAGCACAGATGCTTCTATCATTTCCTTTGCAAATTAACGCAATAACGTGCTTTTCTTAAATTATTTGTTGCGTAATCAGTAAAAGTAAGAAAGAACACAAATTAGTTTTTAGACCTTAGCTGCATATTTAGTATAAATATGTTCTTATCATTAAACTTATGCATAGCTGTATTCTTTTCAAGTGTTTATATCTGATTACTTTGCCGAGTCTTTAGGTTGTGCTGATATTCGAGGGAAAAACTTGCAATGTCCTCACCGGGATTCCAATTCATTATCTCCCGAATACGTATCGGATATGCTTCCAGTGTCACGAATATGTTTCTAGTTACACCATGAAAGCACGCGAAAAGGAGGAAGAAAATATTTTGTAAATTTATTCGTAAGTACTAAAAACAATTTAAAATCTCTTGAAAACAAAAAATCTAATAAAAATCGTTTGTAATTTTCATTACAGCTTTCAGTGTTCGGTCAAGTTTTAGATGACCCAAGGTTTATTCCTTTGTATTTTAAAATATGTCAGGAATATTCAAATAAAACACATTTTACCAGAAACTTTTTGAGAGAACTTTGTCAAGGTAATCTAAGATACATTGAAACGTCTTTCGAAAACTTCACAAACGCTAACAGTTACTCATCAGAAAATATCGAAATTGTTATATTTAATACTCAATTCTATGAACTGTTTTAGTTTTATTTATTGTAGGTTCTTATTTTAATTTGCATACAAGAATTCTCAGTTCTGTTTCTTTTTATATTCCTGACATATTTTAAAATACAAATTAAATTGTTATATTTAATACTCAATTCTATGAACTGTTTTAGTTTTATTTATTGTAGGTTCTTATTTTAATTTGCATACAAGAATTCTCAGTTCTGTTTCTTTTAACTTTCCTCTAAATTTTAATTGCTTACGCTCAGGCTACACTTTTCTTATTGAGTCTTCAATTCTTCAGCTAAAACCAAATGAAAATCTCAGTATGACCTTGGTGTACATTACTGAAACATTTGCCACCTATTCTGTGCTTAAACGAAATGTCACGGATGTAATAAAAATTAGAAAACACCCGTTTTACTCCGTAATTCATAGTGCAATCTTCAAGATCCTGTTAAAAGGAACAAACTGACAGTATTACTATATTCGTTAGGCACCACGTTCGTTTATTCGTTAGGTACCACGGTCTTACGCCATATGTCATCTCGACAACGCGAAGTAGAGGTGATATTAGTACGCTATTTAAAATTTTGAAGCCGACCACTAAGATAAAAGATGATATTATTTGTGCTCCACTATCAAAGGTAAAAAAATTATGTTTTCATTTTAAATTTAGTTATAAATTCGGAATTTAGTACCTCATATATTTTAACTTCCAAGATTGTTCTTCCAGTGCCTTACGAAACTGCATTCTACTGACCTCAGTAATAAATTATATTGTTACCAGTTTCAGATATGGAAGAGCTCTCTCTTGAAATTGTTTATCATCGTCCAACGTGCCCAATTGGTTGCAAAGCTCGAGCAATATATAATGGGCCTTGTCTTAGATGCAGCTGTAAGAAAGATGGTAAATATACAGCAGTTCTCAAACGTAAAATTCCTCGTTTAAATATCAGAAGTTGTCACGTTTAATACATTTTTAAAATTAAAATAGTAATATTTATCATACGTTTTTCATAACAGAAGAGTTTATCATTAGCATTTTACTTTTGTTTTCTTAGATTTTGAAATAATTTTTTAAATAAACGTCCTATAAATATATTAAACCAAGATTAAAATGTTTATAATAATACACATGTGCCCCTATTTTAATCATATATACCTAAAAATAAAAGAGTAATTTCTTTTGAAAATTTTAAATCGTGTTTAATATCTCGACTTTTCAGAGTAGTTTTTTCCATATATTAACAAATGTGTCATGATTCCAAAACATTCTGGGAGAAAAATATGATGCTTATTTTTCTTTTAGGAACTAATGAAGGTCAGTATAAAAAACTAGTATGTGACCCTCCAAGATGTCCTCCTGGCTGTTTTATGAAACGTGTATATAGTGGACGGTTTCTGGGATGCGACTGCAAGAAAGGTGGTAAAAATAAATAAATTTCTAACATATGGAACACGTAGAGGTCTCTAAAAGTCCAACTAAAATCCTGTTTCTTTTATAGAGATTTCTAAAGATCCAGCAAGAAAAGTAATATGTGAGGCTGTCGAATGTTCCCTTGGTTGCGAAATACAGCAAGTGTATGAAGGTCCATGTACAGGATGATTGTAAGAAAGATGGTAAATATTCTGCACTTCTACATCACAAATGACACTATGTTGTGCTAAGTATATTGACGAAATCACAAAGGTTTTTCAAAGTTCTTTGCGTAATCAGTAAAAAGAACAAAGAATGAAAAATAATTTTTAGACTTTAGTTGTAAATTTAATACAAGTATGTCTTTTCCTTTTAGTAACTAATGCATTTATGCACAGGTGTATTATTTTCAAGTGTTTACATTGAACGTGTCTAGTATGCTTCCCATGCCCCTAATGTGTTTCCAGCCACACCACGAAAACACGAGGAAAGGAGGAAGAAAATATTTTATAAATTTATTCGCAGGAATAAAAAAAAAATTAAACTTCTAGTAAACTTTAAATCTAATAAAAATCGTTTTGGGATTTTCATTATAGGTTTTAGTGCTTTATTATGCTTTAGATGACTTAAGAATTAATCCTTTGTCCGTTAAGATATGTTTGCATTTTTCTGCTAAAAGGTATTTTCCCGAAAGCTATTGGTGAAAAATTGGTTAATCTAAAGTGCACCTAAATGTTTTCCTAACTGCTCAAATGAAACTGATTTCCACAGATTGTGTTCAAAATACGCATATAAAAAATGGAAAATACTTTAATTTTTAAGTAAATTGTATTATAAGAAATGTATTTTACCCTAACACGAGATTGTACTTAGCTGATGAAGGAATAATTAAATACCGTAATTTTAAACTTAAGTATTTGTGTATATACATATATGTTCATTTTATTAGCATAATTTTTTAGAAACTGTTGATGTCAAATACAAGATATACCCTGACCCACCAAAATGTCCTCCTGGACGTGTGATTGAAACAGTGTATGATGGACCATGTCCAGGATGCGATTGTAAAAAAGATGGTAAATATCATTTAATTTGTAGACATAGACATAGTTTGGCATTAACAAACTTTTATTACGTATGTGATGCATATATAATGTAACAAAAGTACATTACATTCTATTCATATTATATATATTAGAATGTAATATAATATGTAAGTATTCAAATAAAAACCGAAATCTTTATTATGAAACTGAAACAGTGCACAGAATGTTATAAATTGCATTATACATCCTTTGCTAGAAAATTTCAAGGAGAAAGGTCGTAAAAAATAGAAAATTACATTTACCAAGTAATGTTCCTGCTATCACATTAGTCCCCTTGGTTATCTATACACAACTGCCAACTGGAGGCTTGGAAGCAAGCAGAGAAATTTTCAACTGCGATGCTTGCAAGCTCATTTGTCACAGCCTGTTGGAAGTCTGCAGTAATCTTGATGACGCTTTCCTTTCAGTCACCTTTTCATTCACGGAAACAAGAAAAAATCACAATAATCTATGACACAAATGTGGGATTACGTCTGGCTCTATTCAATAGTTCAGCAGAAATTCTTCGTCTGTCTTCTTTCTTTTCATCTGCTAGTGAGTGAGGGACGATTCTTGCATTAAGTTTGTGTTTCCGTAAATCTTCGCATAAAATCTGATGACCCACATCACGATTTAAATTCAGTTCTTTTGATATCATATGCACAGTTACACGACGTTCTTCTTGCAATAACTGCTTTACACGTTCGGTATCAGCTCTAGGATCGTCTTGCACTAAATCTCTGCCTTCATGAAACCTTTTGTGCCATTCTAAAACAGGAATTCTTGAACATGCCTCGCCTGCATATGCTTGCTTAATCATGTTCCACGTTTCACTAAGGATTTTCCCGAGCTTAACGCTTCACTCTTTGGTCACAATTAGCACACACTGTGTCATCTTAACGAATGCGATAACAATCTGAACACTGTGTTGCTAAGCACAGCCCTGCCACCTAGTAAGTTTGCGCGGAAACTTGGCCAAGGTCATTGTCAGTTAATACATACCAAGTAACATAAAAACAGCATTTGTTCCTTTTTAAAACTACAAAACTCAGGAATAAAAAAATTGTCCTGGAACTTTTCTGAAAAGGATGCAATTTAGATCTATTTAAACTCAGTCTTTCTACTCCATGCCAAGGCAATATTTTCGTTACCTAAAACACGATGGATCATTATCTATTTTAAAGAATTCCAAAATAAAAGTAAAACAGGAGTTTTTATTTATTCCTTATTGAAGCGCGTACTTTAAAATTCATATTGTGGAATTAAATTACGATTAGAATTTTATTGACCGTTTTACATTATTTCATTTCACTACTATTTAACAAGAATAAAAATTCATCTTTTATCCTAGCCAATAAATTTTCGTCACATAATATCTAAGGAGAAAATTTCCATACTCTCTTTTTCTAGTGTGCCTTCTTTATAAAAACCCAAATTTAGCTATACATACTCTTTCACTTCCGATTCATTCGTACTGAGAGTTCTTCCTGTAAATATTAAGTAATTTTTTACTAATTATCGTAACTTTAATTTAATTTTCCTTGATTTCTTCGATTTGTATATCAAAATATTTAACAGTCAGAAATGACAATATATGCCTATTTAGGGTAAATTAAAAAGATATAACATAACATAATGCAACATTTTATTGAAAGAAATTACATTCAGTGCCAGTTTTACTAGAATAATAACTGAAATAAAGGAAACATTCCATTGTTTTTGAGGAATAGTTGATTTATACAAATTCACATATATAAATATTCCCAACTAGAGAAATAAATGGGAATCACTTAAAAAAACATTAAAATGCCCTAATTTCGTTTCTATTATTTAACATTTATGGTAATAAAATTTCAATTTTAACAAAAATATCATAAATAACTATTTGATGTCTTGTTTTTGAATATGTTTTTCTGAAGTAATAGCTACTTACCTAAAACTTCTCGAGTTTCATTCTAGGATGTATAGAGAAAAAGAAATTAAATTTTTTCTCATAAAATGTTTCTGAATAATCATACCCAGCTTTGTATATGCAGACTAATATTTAAAAATTAATTTGTATAACTTACTCTTAAAATTGTCTTAAGCTCAAATACACTTCCATAGCCTTACTTAACGCTACTGAACATTTAATTATCAGTACTATGTAGAATGTTTATCATATCAAACTCCTTCATATGAGTCCATCTTAAATGCAAACTTATTTTCTTGTTAAACATCTTCATAAATACTAGTTAATCCTATATGTCAAGTTATCACGTATTTAGGCTGTACTAGGCTAAATGGAACTTTCAAGTCAAAAAATTAGCACAGATCTTTGAACGCACAGGAGTACTTCACCTGGCATTATTTTTCTTTGAGGATTCGCAGTCATCGTAAAGAAACCGAAGAATTCAATAAAATACATTAAGACTATAAAAGAAGAGCAAACGGATACATTGTAGCGATTCTGTAATTGTATGCCTTTCTTCCCCTTTGAATCCAAACTTTTGTTGAAAAATTCTTATATATTGCAGGCTGAAAAGTTGTGCTTGTTTTTATAAATCAGGCAGGATATAAAATATTAGTCCTGGGAAAAAAATTAACGGATTTTGAATACTTAATGGCTATTTTAAAAGGTTTAAAGTACATTATCCTTTAAATAAATCAGATTTAATTGAAAAACATTTACTTTTCAGAAATTCCTGAGGATCAGTCTAAAGAGATGGTATGTCCAGTCTGCGAATGCAAGAAAGATGGCAAGTATTTAGTTTTGAAATGGACTTAAAGTGTATATAATAATAAAATTCAGGGAGTTTTCAGCATTTAACTAAAATCCAGCCGTATTATAAAACGCAACAAATTGCGTGATATTTTCTTTCATTGGTAATAAATACGGAGTAAGTTAGCGGTTAATATAGTATTTAAAATAGTATTTCACGCTAAATTCCAAAAAATAACACTTCAATTCCATTAGACTTACCCTAAGAAGTTTCATTTGTTTCTTGATGGATTTAATAATACGCAATGGAAAAGCATAACATTTAAGAGAAAAGGAAAATTTTACTCATAATTTAATTGTGGAAACTGAATCTAATAACATTTTTGATAAATATTTTGCTTTCCACAATGGATTTCGTAGACTTTAATAAAATACGGATTCACATTTTATAAAAGTTAATAGATACTGGCCAGAAAAGTGATAAGTTACCCTCTAACATTTCTCCTACATTTTAAGGCACTTATAATGAATTGTATGCTTGTTTAATAATAGTATGAATAACTTTTACAAAAACGATTGGAGATAAACCAAAGATAGTCTGCGATTCACCAAAATGTCCGCCTGGCTGCGTAATTGAAACTCTATATAACGGACCATGTCCAAGATGTGACTGAAAGGAAGAGGGTGAAATTTTTTCATTTACTGGTTAGAGAAACTGTACTTTCTTAAAAACCTTATTTCAGATATAATAATAATAATAATAATAATAATAATAATAATTACTGCTGTAATAATTAATGTCATTGCTATTTTTAATCAGATATCTCTGAAATGTAATGCAGTTATTTTAAAAATTAACCAAATAAAATCATTTTATTTTGAAATGATGAAATTAAAATGTTTTGGCATTTCTTGTATGATGAACCACGTCCATGTGTCTCACCTTAAATGCTTTAATGTATTATAGTCTGTTACTTTAAAACTGAAAGTTTCAATTTATTTCCCTTCACACGATATTACTCTTAAGTACGGCAACAACAGCTAAGGAAAAGAAGTCAACTTGCTTTATTTTTTTTCTCATTTTATTTCCATTTATTATGTTTCAGTTCTAAGCTAAACTGAAATTTATATATTTTGATGTTGTGAAATATGTTTCTGTTTATGAAATACGTTTCTGTTTTAATAAGACACAATAACACGCCGAATAAATACTATTTCAGAAGTCAAACAACAAAAATCAGCGTTATATTTACAAAATTTTCACAGGACTAGTTTCGATGGTTTTATCGAACCACCATCCTCAGCTGCAAAACCGCAAATGAACAAGATAGGAAATAATGATTAGATAAGATAAGAAAGCTTGGACAAGAATAAGCAAGTGGCGCCATCTGTTGGTGAAACCAGAACTAAAACATAATTTCTTTAAAGGCCGAAGGCAAATTTGGATTGGAATTAGGATCGTTAACTAGAACAGAAAAATTTTTATGAATGTGAAATGCCTCTAGAAAATCCAGTTCTCCAATGGAAGATGTTTTTGAATAATTTTGGCAGCAGAAAAATTGAAAGTGTGATTTTCGGACCAACAATGTTGAGCAACAGAAGACTTCTGTGTTTCCTTTTTTCTAACATATGCCTCATGTTCCTTGACGCGAAATTTTAAGGCTCTCTTAGTTTGGCCAATGTAAATTAATCCACACTGGCAAGGAATCCTATAATTCATATCCGGAATGGGGTCCTTGAGTATGGAACTCGGAATTTTATTGATGGGAGAATAAACAAACATATTTTGCAGAAATTTAACTTTAATTGTTTATTCTCCCATCAATAAAATTTCGAGTTCCATACTCAAGGACCTCATTCCGGATATGAATTCCTGGGGTATTTGTAGGATTCCTTGCCAGTGTGGTTTAATTTACATTGGCCAAACTAAGAGAGCCTTAAAATTTCGCGTCAAGGAACATGAGGCATATGTTAGAAAAAAGGAAACACAGAAGTCTTCTGTTGCGCAACATTGTTGGTCCGAAAATCACACTTTCAATTTTTCTGCTGCCAAAATTATTCAAAAAACATCTTCCATTGGAGAACTGGATTTTCGAGAGGCATTTGACATTCATAAAAATCTTTCTGTTCTAGTTAACGATCCTAATTCCAATCGAAATTTGCCTTCGGCCTTTAAAGAAATTATGTTTTAGTTCTGGTTTCACCAACAGATGGCGCCACTTGCTTATTCTTGTCCAAGCTTTCTTATCTTATCTAATCATTATTTCCTATCTTGTTCATTTGCGGTTTTGCAGCTGAGGATGGTGGTTCGATAAAACCATCGAAAGTAGTCCTATGAAAATGTTGTAAATATAACGCTGATTTTTGTTGCTCGACATCTGAATTACGTTTCTCTTTATTAAATATGCATTTAATTAATTGAAGGGAAACCAACCTTATTAGTTATTCAGATGTAATTTTAAACAATTATTTCATTTCTAAACAAATTCAAATTAAAAGTGAATTCTTTTTCCAGAATTCTAAGTAATTAATTTTGAAACATAGATCTAAATCAGCTTCACATCCACGTGAAGAAAATGCTGTTCAGTGATGATGACACAAATTTACAGCTGCAAATGGGTAAAGAAGCTGGCAATTGTCTTGAAATGCCTATTTTAAGTAACAGACTGTAGTAACGTAGATACATTCTTCTGTGCTAAAATATAAGTTACTGGTAAACTTAGTAATAATATTTCCACACTTTACTTTAGGATCTAACTCTTTAAATTATGCTACTAGTTCTTTAAAATGCGCTAGTTACAATAATAACAATATTATGCAAAATAATAGCATTTTAAGCACATTCTTTAATGTGCTTAAAATGCTATTATTTTAAATTTAAACCTGCATTATTTTCTCCCTCCAAGTTCGAAGAAATAATTTAAATTTACTTAGTGAAATTATACAATAAACTTCAAATGCATTACGGTGTTTAATTAAAAACTAATATAATTGCTATGATTTTGTAGTAAGCATAATCTAGTATTCATTAAATGTATGACACCAGTATTATAAGAAAAAAGGTAATTAAGAAATCTAATCTACGATTTACTAGAATATCATATTTTCTATAAATGGTTTAAATGAAATTTCTTTCACATTCTCTATCTCAGAGCTAATGTTTCTTTTCCTACTAAATACGGACGCTTTCTTCTGTTCAAAATCTCATAAACCGAATACTGTAATACAATTCTTGTTTGTAGAATCAGTGAATTTTTCCCAACCAAAAGTGTTACTCAATATTTATGACAGTGAGCTCATTTATAAGTCACGAATTTTTAGCCCAAGGAGAATTATCCCAGAAGACTATTAATTTCGTTTTGGCATTTTGCGTCGACCCTCTTTCTGCGTTGATTCACTTTTCAGATTGTTGCCACCAAATATTGTCGCCCTGTGTTACATTTAAGGAAATTAAATAATGAAGAATCTGCGAAAATGTATATATATTTCTCGCACTGTGAAAGAACAACAATACCTAGTGCCATCAAATTTTGAATAACGTAATTCTCCTCCGAATGTGAGCACCAAAGCAGAATAATCATTAGTTTCGAAAGATTAAATAAAAGAGGCTTAGTAACAAAATTAGTTCCCTGCATTAAAGTGATATTTTTCCCTGCGCGGAACTTAAGAAAATAAGGGAAAAAAGAGATTTTGGAGCACATACATTGGTAGCAGTACCCTGAAATATCCATAAATAATACAATCTAATGCATAGGTTTACATCTAGATATAAGTTAGAAACTTTCTTTAAAGCTATAATAAATTTAAATTAAAACATATTTTCTTCACGTAAGATTTAGGAACAGTCTTGCTTAAATAGAAAAATATAAAAGAAATATTAAAATAAAAATATTCCTCTTTAAGTTGTTTTCGGCTTAAATCATTCAGCAACATTATTTCCTCCTCCACGCACACAGTTTTCTCACATGGGTTAGATTCTTTATGTCACTAACAAAACAATTTCTTTTTTATTTTCTGTCAAAACATATATTTTTTTTAGTTCAGAAAATATTTTTAAGACATCATATTACAAAGTTTGCGTTACTTATTTGTGTTTATTTCCATAGCCTTAGTCACGCAGATGAATTTTCATCGTCGGCACTAAATCATGAAATATAATAATCAATAAGTAAATAAGGATAAAATTCAGTAAATGATTTGTGAGCTTTTGCTTGTAGTCTTTTATAAACTGTTTAATAAAAATATATCCAAAATTTCTTGCTTCACTTCGAATTACAAATGTTGTTTAAGTAATCGCAATGCAATTATTAAGATTTTCTCTATCAGGTCTTGGCTCACCAACTTCCTGCTGAACAATGGCTCAGCTCAAAATGCAACGCATAGCTAATTTAACTTTGTCAAACGTTTTCTAAAACATTACTTGAGCGAGAGATCTAAATTTAATTTAATTTGAATCTTTAGTGAAGTTTGAAGGGAAAATGGAAAATAAGCAGTAAATAATTAACGTAAAATACCTAGGTTAATTAAATAAATAAGCTCTCCAATGCTACGTAAACTAAACATTTTCCAGCTTAGTTAAAGAAAACCATAATTTGATCTGAAGGAAGTAAAGAAATCTACACAGTTCTGTTAATTTTCTACTGCTTTAATTAAATGTTAATTAATTGATTAGAACACTAAGTCACGTCTTGTGATTTATTTTATCAGATAAATAATTCAGTCTTTCTAAAAAACAGTTCAGTCAGTTCTGTAATTTATTAAGTCTAAATATTCTCTAGATTATAGAACGTTGCTATGCATTAAATTACATTAAAGTGAAACTGAAATAAATAGCGTTTACTTAAATTTAAATGAAATACATTATGGAACAGATTGATGAAGAGTAATCGGCGTTTTAGCAGCAAACCTGAGCATTTATGAAACGTTTCACTTCTTTAGACCACTAACAGTTTATTGCATAAACAAAGTAATTCCACCTAAAAATAGATCTTTTCAAGCAGATGTGATCCATAGCTTTTATCAAGTTTTCTTCTACAGACTCAGCTGCCAGTGCTGCTGTGTAAACTCTTGCAGCTAACAACTATTACTAAAACTATTCTTAATTCCTAAGAGTTTTTCCTTATTACTATAAAGTGAACGGAATTCTTAACATTTTATGAAACATTAGTTGTATTTTATATCTTAAAAATTATTGAAATGTTGCAATATATGAAATTTGTTTGAAACATGCAGAGATGGATGTTACAACACCGATTTAAGTAGTTAAAACGATAAGAAATGCAAGAAAGTCTCCTTTCATGTAGCGTCAATTATCAGAGAAAGTAGCTATAACATAGTGCTTAAAGTATTTTTACGTTATTTTCTTCCTTCACGTTCATACGGAGTTCGTCGCTCAATGACTGACTATCAGCTCGCTAGACGAGGCACACACACTAACTGACTGCGGACCAGCAGGGTTTATATAGCTTTCGGCTTGTGTTCGAGAACATTCTGGGCTAAACCGGTAAGAATTCATTCCAGAAGGTTCTCCATCCATCCATGGTATATCGCCTATTTTGTCACCAAACGGGCGATTTCTCGCCAAATGTGGCAGCCCTGCCCTGCTTTGACATTTTATGGCAACCCTAAAACTGCTTTGCGGGGAAGCCATCTTACCGTCCCTGTACATTTCGTAACACTGCCCCCTCCCAAGGACTGCACGTCCCGGGCAGCACAGTCCTTGGTCAGAAGCATAATTCGATACAAACAAACGGCAATAAAACAAACAAATAACATAACTAAAGAAACAACCATTTACAGTACACACAAACTTTACGCAGAAACTAGGTAAGAAAACTCATAAAAACTAGTAACTAGGTAAGAAACGTCGTTCAATCTGTTGAGGATTATATAGAGACCCTCCAATGCGACTGCAGTTTCGGAGAAACGCCCTTACGACGACTTGGATTCCACAGCCAAACCTTGTCATTTTCTTGGAATTGATGTTCGGTGGCTCTTGCGTCGTATCTTTTCTTCATCCTGTCCGTCGAGATGTTGATCCGCTCTCGAGCAAACCTGTGTACTGTTTCCAACCGGGCCTGGGCCGTACTTCTCAGTCGAGGAATGTACATCCGGAGGGCGGCCGAAGAGCAGGTCACTTGGCAGACGGAGATCGCGACCGAAGAGCATCTGTGATGGAGAATAGCCGTGCTTTCGTGAACGGCACTACGGTAAGCAAGCAGAAACAGGGGCAGTATGCGATCCCAGTCTTCTTGGTTTTTGGAAGCCATGAGCGAGACGTGGTTAAGGATTATACGGTTAAACATCTCCACCATGCCATCAGACTGCGAATGTAATGGGGTCGTCTGCGTTTTCTTGATTTCCAACAAGTCGTAGAGTCCCTTGAACACAGCCGAAATAAAGTTCCTGCCTTGGTCGGAATGAATCTGAAGGGGAGTCTCAAATCTGGACACCCAATTCTGTAACAGAACTTCAGCTGTCGTGATAGCCTCTTGATCTGGAACTGAGTAAGCTTCGGGCCACTTCGTTAAGTAATCCATGACAACGAGGATGTATTTGCTGCCATCCGTGGTCCGAGGAAAAGGTCCAAGTATCCTACATTGTATCGCTGCAGCCTTGCTCGGCTATGTCCCTTCGGTCCTTTCCTGGCTGCGCAAGCATCACAAGATCGGCACCGCTTCTCAATATCGTTTCTCGCCTAACTCCAGACAAAGCGCTCTCAGACCTTGTTTAGTGTCTTCATATAACCGAAATACCCTCCTGTTCAGCTGCTGTGCATTTCCTTCAGAACATCAGATATTTGGTTTCGAGGAAGCAGCAGCTGCCATCTTTTATTAGTTCCATCGTCACTTTCCCGTAGTCAATATAAGACTCCATTTCGGAAGGAAAGTGAATCCCAGAGAGCCCAGTACCTTTTAGTTGCAGGACTGAAAATGGAAATGTCCTGCCACTTGGGTTTTGTACTGGAGGATTCTTTCAGTTCTATTATTGCCCTAATGTCAGGATCCGCTGATTGGTCTTCTCTAACTTTTTCAACACTCCACGGATTTGGATCAGTTGATGTTGAAGATGCTACTTGCCGGATACTCGGATTCGCCAACCCGTACTTAGCCTCGGCTCTTGAACAATGGCTGCAGTGTGCAGGACAAGGCTTCCTTGATAAAGCACCTGCATTTCCGTGGGAGGAGCCTTTACGATGTTTTATCTCAAAGTCATATTCCTGCAGTCTTTGAATCCATCTGGCTATTTGTCCTTCGAGCTTTTTTAAATTCAGTAGCCAGGTTAGAGAAGCATGGTCGGTCCGCAATAAGAATTATCTGCCATAGAGATAATGATGGAAATGTTCTATGGCCTTTATGATAGCAAGCAATTCTTTACGGGTGACACAATAATTCCTTTCCTGTTTGGACAAGCATTTACTTCAATAGGCTATTACTCGCTCTTGATCTTTAAGCATTTGAGAAAGGACAGCTCCCACACTTTCGTTGCTTGCATTTGTGTCTAATACAAATTGTTTGTCGGTCTGGGGATACGCGATCACGGGCGTAGATGTTAATGCCGCGTTCAACTGATTAAAGGACTTCTGGCACTCCTCAGTCCACACGAAGTTTTGCTTATTTTCTGTTAATTTATGCAAAGGCCTTGCGATGTTGGAGAATCCCTTCACGAATCTTCCGTAATAAGTACAGAGTCCCAGGAAGCTCCGTTGTTTATGAATATCTACCGAACGTTCCAAGTCCTTAACTGCCGACACCTTTTCTGGATCTGTGCGGACACCTTCGGCATAGATGACGTGCCCGAAATAGGTAACTCCACTGCGGAACAACTTGCATTTCGAAGGACTCAGTTTAAGGTTGGCATCTCTCACTTTCTGGAACACCTTCCTGATATTTTCTAGCTGTTCCTCGAAAGTACGGCCCACTGTAATGATGTCGTCTAGGTAGACCAGACAGGATTCGTAAGATAGACCACGAAGCACTGTCTCGATCAGGCGTTCAAATGTTGCAGGGCCGTTACAGAGTCCAAAAGGCATAACTTTAAACTGCCAGAGTCCTTGACCGGTAGTGAACGCAGTTTTCTCTCTGTCATCGGGATGAATTTCCACTTGCCAGTATCCACTCTTGAGGTCCAGGGTGGAAAACCACTTGTGTCCTGATAGGGTGTCTAGAGTATCGTAAATCCTGGGAAGAGGGTAACTGTCGTTCTTAGTGACATTATTTCGTCTCCGGTAGTCGTCCTCAAATCTTGTCGAGCCGACGAGAATATTAGGAGATGCCCATGGACTGTGTATGTTTCGATGATATCATTTTCTTGCATCTCCTTCAGAAGATTTCCAACCTCTTCCTGTTTTGCGATTGGTAAACGTCTGGGATGCTGCTTTATCGGAGAGTGATCCCCCGTATCAATTCGATGTTGCGTCAGTTTTGTGCGGCCAACGTCTCTGGATGACCTAGAAAACACATCTTCAAATTCCTTAATTGTTTTCGCTGCCGCACGTCTTTGTTCATGTGTTAAATTTGCACTCTGCAGAAGTTCTTCCATTAATTTCCTAATTGTCTCAGTCGGAATTTCAAGTGTGGCTTTATAAAGACAAGTAACTTGAGTGCATGCTGACGCACTTCACCCCTTTGGATGTTTCTCGGTCTGTGGCTAACATTCGCCACTCTTAGAGGGATGAAATCTTTCGAAAGGGCTACTAATGAGGAGGCCACTAATACCTCTCTTAAGCTTTTTTCAGGGTCTTCAATTAGTCCAAATCTGAAGCTATTCTTTTCTATGGATCCGGCTATTAATAGTTCAGTCATCGGAGGGATGATGACATCTGTTTTTGTTGTTACTTGGTGAGCTGAGGGAATGCATCTCTTCATTTCAAACACAGTTATATCTTTTTTGCAAAGCGCATTTCGTTACGTTTAAAGTCCAACGTAAAGTCGTACTTCCGCAAAAAGTCCAATCCGAGTATTAATTCGGCCGCGATGTTAGCGACGAAAGCTAAGTGCTGGTAGGTCTCATTTCCGAAAGTAATGATGATGTTAATTTTACATTCAATGGGAATCTTATCACCTGTCATTGTTTGTAAAGTCATATAGGGCGGAGTCCAGCGCAACGTTTCGCTAATTCTCGAGCTACATCTGTTCTTACGATGGTTACATTTGCTCCCGTGTCTATGATCATTTTACAAGGATGATTATTCACGTATGCTTCGACGAACAGTCCGTTATCTCCGCCGCTCGTAGAAGAGATTTGAAGAACTTTCAAAGGGGCTACATCTTTGCCTGGCAACCTCCGCCCCGTGAGATTACCGCATTTTAGTTTCCCTGGTTTTGTTTCGCGGGAGCTGTCTTCCAGTCTTGATTCACGTTACAGTTCCTGCTAAAATGCCCTTCCAATCTACAATTCCAGCACTTGACAATTTTCTTCCCAATATTGTTTTTATTAAGTCTTCTTAACGCCTCCTGAATCCCTTTTATTTCCTTTTTAAATTTCGAGATATCAGAATTTGGATCTTCTACTTGAGCCGCTCTAATAGGATGGCGATCTCTTCGAGTCGTTTGTTGAGACGACTCTAACTTCATAGCGTAAACCAAGGCAGATTTCAGGTTTTTCAGATCCGCCAATCTGAGAGCTTTCTGAATTTCCGCATCCTTAACGGCATCGACGAAATGCATCAAGGCGAGATTTTCTCGGACATCAGGTGGACAGTCTGGATATGCTTGATGTGTTAATCTCTCGATGTCAGATGCAAGTTCTTGAAGGCCTTCCTTGATTTTCTGCTGGTGGGATTTCAACTGCATACGGCTACAGGCTTTTGCACACTTTTCCCCGAATCTCATTTCCAGCGCATTCGAGAGGGCGTTGAAGTTTGAAATCTGGTCTTCGGAAGGACCCCTAAGATATCTGCAGCATCTCCTCGGAGTGACGCAGCCAACTGCAAAGCGTTCATGTGGGAGTTCCAATTGTTATTTATTTTCCGCCACGATGGAAAACTGGGTCTTATATACACTCCCTGATGATTTTTCATCGTATGTGCTTGGTTTGATAAACGTATGAGAGTACACTGGGGGAACCTTGAAATCTTCAGCTTCGTTCTTGGGCTCAGTCCAGTTTTCTTTCGAAACATTTACTTCTTTCCGGAATTCTCTCACTTTTTCTTCAAATCGTTCTTCCACAGCTGCTATTTTTACTCCGGTATCCTCTCTAAGCTCCACGATCTCGCTTTTAATCCTTTCTTGTTCCACTTCCATCTGTTCGAATTTCTCTTGCATCTTTTCTTGAATGGCTTTTATTTCGCTCTTGATCTAAGCTTTTATCTCCTCCTGTCCGACTTCCATCTTTTTCTGTCCAGCTTCCATCTTTTCTTGGAATGCAGCAAAGGCAGTCACGAGCTGTCTTAATTGTTCTTCCATCGCTCTTGTCACTGGCATTCACCCTCAAATCCCACTTCTGACACCAGTTGTTACGTTATTTTCTTCCTTCACGTTTTTACGGGGCTCGTAGATTTGGAGTGAATAACGAAGACACTTCATGAAGTATCGAAACACACTTTATTTACAAATATTAATCAGATAGCTCCAAAATCACTTTTACAGTCATCGAACTGTTATAAACACGTTCACACGTTCATCGACACAGCCTTCACATTGTCGGGCAATAACGGTGGAGACAGCTTCACTGCAAAGCACCCGAGTACAGCTCCCAACTCTGCTTGGTCTTTCTCGGAACTCCACGTACTCTCGAGAACCTCCACGCGATGCACTCTGCGATACACAAGAGTATAGCTCTCGACTCGGCACAGTCTAAGACAAAACTCGACGATGCACTAATTCGCGACGCACTAAAAGACTCTCTCGATGCACTCGACGACCAGCTCGGCGCTAAACTTCTACACACTCGCTCAACAACTGGCTATCAGCTCGCTGGACAAGGCACACACACTAACTGACTGCGGACCAGCAGGGTTTATATAGCTTTCGGCTTGTGTTCGATAACATTCTGGGCTGAACCGATAAGAATTCGCTCCAGAAGGTTCTCCATCCATCCATGGTATATCGCCTATTTTGTCGCCAAATGTCGCCAAATGGCGATTTATCGCCATATATGGCAACCCTGCGTTCCTTTGCCATTTTATGGCAACCCTAAAACTGCTTTGCGGGGAAGCCATCTGAACGCGCCTGTTCTTTTCGTAACAATATATTGAATAAAAATTAAAGGTTATTTAATGAGTTTTATACTGGCAGAAAATTCTTAATAGTTTCTGTGTTCTCTTGCAGATAATTATGTCTGAAACTAATATTTTGTCCTTATTTGTCATATGTTTGTAGGGTTTCCCTTATTTCAATTAACCAATTAGTCAAATTTTTGTTGTCTTTTCTGAACTCCTCAACTTCCCCTCGCATTTCCTCACCAGAATGCAAAATTTAAAGTTTAGTGAAGTGATTATTTAACGGGTGAATCTTGGAGTTTATTCAGAGCGTGTGCTCGCTAGCCGGCACTCGTTACGAGTCTGTCCTTGCTGTTACGCGGAGTTGCTGATACGCCTTTTTGGCCATTTAAATAATTATCACGTCGGGTCGATTGTCAAGTCCACCTAGTTAGCCTTTACTTAAAGTGCTAGTTCAGCACTAATTCAGCCTTTACTTAAAGTTCTAGTTTTGAATTTATTATGTAACGATTCTTGAATTCCTCCACAAGAAGTCGGTGTTATTGTAAGCGCGAAGTATGAGCTTACAATAACACCTACAATAACAATACAATAACTTTATTATTATCAACTTTCTGTTCATAGTTGATAATAATAAAGTGTTATTTTTACCTTTCTTTTGTGTTGGTATCATCTACGCCTGTGCGAAAAGTCGCTATGTTCCTCATAGGAACTCAGAGAGTTTATGTGGCCAAAGAGAACACCATCCAACATGTTAATTGTTACATACCTAAGAAATGGCATTAACATATTTACATAATGATGCTTTATAGTTAATTCTAGAAAATCATTTGTGGGACATTATCATTAGATGTCCCAAAGTTCCTTTCATATTCATCAAAAACTAAATATTATGCTCAATTCAGGCTGCGTCGAACTACATATTTCATGCAATTCGTAAATAAAGAAGTAACTGCATTAAATACATTTAAATAAAATTTGTAATTTTTTAAATTTTATTTACTGTAGTTATATTTTACATAAGAATTAATATTGCATCAATACGAATCGAGTAAACTGTGGGATATTTCTCTTGCTTCACCTAATAAAAATCTTCTGAAAATTTACGAAACTTGGATAGTTTCATAAAATTAATACATCTAAAAACGCATAATCAAAATCCAAAGGAGAAATCATCTTACACTTACTACATCACGCAATATTTAGTATACATAAAACGAGGCAATTACAAAGCAATAATAATATGTTACAAACAGCAATAATATTACAAAGTAATAATTCGTATTGTATTGCTAATATAGCAAAAACAGGGAGTTATTGCTTTTTTATCGCCGAAAAGTGGGTATTAGTCTCGATATGGGATTTTCCGCTGGTTCATTATAAACGGCGTATCACTTTTCATATTATTGCCACCAAATATATCACTTTGTATTATTTATAAAAATTAAATAATAGAGATGCTATAGAAATTAAATAATGCATGTACGTTAATCACATTGTCAAACGACCATTGTAACTCGAGGCATCAAATTTTGAATATGGTTCTCCACCTGACCATATGAATCTAGAAGCCCGAATTAGGAATTAGGGTTTTTTTTTCTGTTATTTATTTCATATATTGTAAACCTTTAATCGATTTTCATCTAACAAACTCAACGATTTGAAAGCAAACAGTAGCAACACTGTACGGAATGCATTTAATTCCTTATATATTTAATTAAAAGCACTGAATATTTTTATACAATTATTTTGCATATTTTTTCATTCTTCAAACACACAGAAGATATATGTTCCGTCTTTTCGGTAGATAGGTGTAGCTCCTGATGCGCGCCGATGAAAAATATTCCACATGACGCTTGACCATGAAGAATGACTCATGTCATATTTATTTGATGCTTGATTATGTTTCATGGCCGCTATAAGCGAAAGTAATATAAGTTTATCGTTAATAAATGTTATTTCTATGTTCTGTGAAATCTTGAAGTTTTGATTTGAAATTCTAATGCTCTCCCAACCTTGACTCCTGAAACGAAACGATCTTTGAAATTATGACTCATGAAGAGAGACACCACATATTTTTTGTGGTCTGAAATCCGCGAAAAGAGGAATTACCTTTTGAAGGTAAGGAATTTGATTTATTTGTTCTTGGTATCGATCTTTGAAAACGAAATATAATGGGTGATTTAGCAAAAGAGAAAAAGAAACGTGCTATTGTACGTAGTAAAGTTACTACACTTCTAAATAAACTTGAGAAATTATTATCGGAAGAATTAAGTAAAGAACATCTAGAAGATCTAAATTCATCATACGAATTGTTAATTGAATACCATGATAAACTTAAAACTCTTGACTCAAAGATCGATGCTCTCATAATTGATGAAAAAGAATATGATAACGAACTACTTGTATGTGAAGAGTATGATGAAAAAATTATAACGTTTAAAGCTAAGATTGTTAGTAAAGTAAAGAAAATTAACAGTAATGAAGTTGTTGAAAGAAGTATAATTACAACTAGTAATGGTATTAGTAGTACTCTGAATGGTAATAATGTTGTTACAAGTAGTGCTTCAGTAAAGTTACCTAAATTAAATATTGAAAAATTTGCTGGTGATCCCAGTAAATGGCTCGAATTCTTTAATTCGTATGATAATGCTATTCATTCTAATCCAAGTTTATCTTAAATAGATAAGTTTACATATTTGAAAAGTTTATTATCTGGTTCAGCATATAATTGTGTTTCTGGTTATGCTTTATCTGAAGAAAATTATGATCTATGCATTAAAAGTTTAGAAGAGAGGTTTGGTCGTAAAGATGTTATTATATCAAAATTCATGCAGATGTTGTTACAGTTAGAACCAGTTAAAAGTTCTTCAAATGTTTTTGAGTTAAGAAAGCTCTATGATCAGTTACAAATCTGCGTTAGAAATTTAAGTAGTTTAGATGTTACTAGCGGTTCATACGGACAGTTATTGAACCCAATAATTCTTAAATTGTTACCTGAAGATTTAGCTCTTGAATTCCATAGGAAAAGAACATCTAACCAAAATATAGAAGTAAGTGAATTAATAGAGTTCATTAAAATCGAAACTGAATGCCGAGAAGCAAGTATTTTGATTAATAGCTCAAAAGGTAATAAATACACAGAGGTTAATCCTAAACAAGGGTTAAAAAATTATAAAGTCAAATCACAAGCTTCTGCTTTTAACACATCGGTAAAAATGTTTTGCATATTCTGAAAATCAAACGAACATACATCTGCCGGATGTTTGAAATTTTCCGACGAACAAAAACGAAACAAATTGAAACATGAAGGTCGCTGTTACAGATGCTTTCTGAGATCACATTTATCGTCGTTTTGTCGGTCAAAAATACAACCATGCGAAAATTGTAACGAGAAAAATCATAATAAACTTTTCTGCCGTTTGAAATCGAAAGAAATGGAAGATGTTAAATCCGCAGATACGCAAAATAAAACTTTAGTATCTACTTCCCACTGTAACACTCTAAAACCTGAAAATAGTGTGCTTTTACAGACATGTTCTGTTATTGCTCAAAGCAAAAATAAATCGAGAATCGTAAGATTATTAATTGATTCAGGTAGTGAACGAAACTTCATCACCCACAAGTTAGCGCGCGATTTAGAATTGCAAGTCATTAGAAAAGAATCTCTAACAATCTATTCGCTTGGAAATCAGCGCGGTAAGTCGCAAGAATTTGATGTATATAGTCTAAAAATAAAAAATAAAAACGATGATCGCTGCCTTGTTGTAGGAGCTATAGGGATAGAATTAATATCATCAATAGAATTCCAGGCGCCAGCAACATGTCAAAACATTAAAGAATTTATGACTAAAAACTGTTTGGAACTTTCGGATACAAGTCCCGTTAATGAGAACATAAATATTCTGCTTGGCGCGGAGCATTTCTGGTATATACAAACAGGAAGTAATTCAATGATAAATGATGATTTGTTTATAGTACCGACCATATTTGGATACACAGTGATGGGTAAAGTAAAAAATAATAATACTCGAATTAATGCGTTGTTTTTATCTGCCGTTGAAGGAAACACATTTGATTTGCAGTCATTTTGGAAATTGGATTCGATAGGAATTGAAAATGAAAACAAAACATTTTCGGAAACTGATTTGGATACTATTAAGCATTTTAACGACAGTTTAAAATTTAATAACGGCAAGTACGAAACAAAACTCTTTTGGAAAGACAATAAATCACAACTCGCTGATAATTTTTTCGTTGCTAAACAACGATTTCTAGGACTAAAGCATAAATTAAAGGGAAATGATTTCCTATATAATGAATATGATAATATAATTAGAGAACAAGTTGAAAGGGGGATTGTTGAACAATGTAAGTTTGTTTAAAACCTAACTGTTATTATATGCCTCATAGGCCCGTTATACGTGAAGGAAAAGTAACAACAAGAATAAGAATAGTTTATGATGCCTCTTCTAAGTCTGAAGGAGCTAAATCGTTAAATGAATGTTTGATATCAGGCCCTAATTTTAATCCTAACTTGTTGGATATAATTTTAAAATTTCGCTTACATAAAGTTGCATCTTGTGCAGACATAGAGAAGGCTTTTCACCAAATTCAAATTGATAGTGAAGATAGAAATTTTTTAAGATTCTTGTGGTTTGACCATTCTTACGACGATAGTGACAATAGTTTAGGCTTTAAGGTTTTCCGAATGTGCCGAGTGCCGTTTGGAATGACAACAAGTCCGTTTAATTTGTCCGCCACTATGAAACATCATATTAAGGGTTATGAAAAGAAATATAGCAAAGCTGTTGACATGTTAAATAAGTTCTTATATGTTGATGACCTTATCCATGGAGCAGACTCCGTTGAAGAAGTTTTCTCATTATCAACTGATGCAGTTAAAATTCTTCAAGACGCTGGTATGAACTTAAGAAAATTTGAATCAAATTCCGTATCTTTAAAAAATCATTGGCAAGATATTGGTTTAATTAATAAGGAAGATAATTTGGATAAGAAAACGTTAAAGGTGCTGGGAATAATTTGGGATTTGGATGAGGACACATTGAAATTAGATGTACAAGAACTTTTACAACCAGTTGACAGGAAACACGTTACAAAGCGAAAGGTATTACAGATTGTGGCAAAAATTTATGACCCAGTTGGATTTATTGCACCCTTTGTTATCAGAATAAAATTCTTATTACAAGAGTTATGGGAATTGGGTATTGATTGGGACACAATTTTGCCCAGTTATTTGAGTGAAAAATTTAAAACTTGGTACTTTGAAATTGAAGTTATTCTCAACTTGTGTATTCCTAGAAAATACATATTAAATGATGAATGTGTAAATTTCGATAAAATAGAGCTTTTTGTCTTTTGTGACGCCAGCCTCAAGGGATATGGAGCTATTGCATATTTTCGTGATCCTGATTCTTGCTGTACGTCTTTTGTTCTTTCAAAGAGCCGTGTATCCCCACTAAAAAATTAACCTTGCCTCGTTTAGAACTTATGGGAGCCATTATTGCCGCAAGAATAGTTAAATATTTAAAGAAATTATTTAATATCCAAGAAGATAATGTATTTTGTTTTAGTGACTCTAAAATTGTTCTTCACTGGATCAGGGGTACCCCTGATAAATGGAAACCCTTTGTTGCTAATCGTGTACGTGAAATACAAGATGTTGTATCACATTCGCAATGGAAATACTGTAAGGGAAATGACAATCCGACTGACATAGTTTCACGTGGATTAAGAGCTTCTGATCTAGCGGAAAATAAACTTTGGTTCAATGGACCAGTGTGGTTAAAAGAGAAAAATGTACCTTCATCATCTTTTGATCCTTTGATTGAGCCTATGGTAGAAGAGATACAGGTAGAACAGCGTCAAACTACTGTATATTCTGTTATTAGCCAAGAGGTTGAATTTGAATTGATATCCAAGTTTTCATCCTGGAAAAAATTGAAACGCGTAACTGCATGGTGTTTAAGATTCTGCCACAATATTAAACCTACATCTGGAAAACTCAAGGGTTTTTTAACAGTTCAAGAATTGGATAAGGCAAGCAATTTGATTTTTAAAATCATGCAAAATTCCGAATTTAGAGAAGAAATTAGACTTTTGAAAGCAGGGAAGAAATTGAATCTCAGCAGTAAAATCCTGAAATTAAATCCTTTTCTTGATAGAGAAGAAATCCTTAGAGTTGGTGGTAGACTCTGTAACTCTAATCTTTCAGAAAACACAAAGTATCCAATCATTCTTTCCAAAAGTCACCAAGTTACTGAATTGATAGTCAAACACTTTCACGAAATGAACCTTCACGGAGGAGCCACATTAACATTATCTGCTCTGCGACAGAAATATTGGATCGTTAATGGCCTAGAAATTGTAAGAAAAATAATTTGGAAATGTATAAAATGTTTTAAAAATCAAACAAGCACCTCCAGTCAGATAATGGGTGACCTACCTGCTTCTCGCGTATTGCCGAATAGAACATTCTCGAATACAGGACTAGATTTTGCAGGCCCCTTTTTAATTAAAGCTAGGAAAGGAAGAGGAGGAACGAGATATAAATGTTACGTTTGCCTTTACATATGCTTCACCACAAAGGCCATTCACCTAGAAGTAGTCAGTGATCTAACAACTGAAGCATTCCTAGCATCTCTGAAAAGATTTGTGTCACGCAGAGGAAAACCCAAGAAAATCTTTTCCGATAGAGGAACCAACTTTGCTGGGGCTGATCGAGAATTAAGAAGATACAAAGCTACACTTTCCTCTGAAGAAGCATTTCAAAACTACCTGAGCGGTGAAAATATTCAATGGATCTTCAATCCTCCTGCTGCCCCTCACTTTGATTTATGTATCGCCGTTAGAGGGCGCTTCGCTTCTGAAAAGGAATGTTAGTTTTTAGTTTGCGACGTAGTTAGTTAGCAGTGAACCTTCGATGCAATCCAAGTTGCTTTGTAAATAAAATGATTATTTTTGTAGATTGTTGAAGTATTTCACTTCATTTAGAATTAGAACCACCTTTCGCCCTATGGTGCATCGGTGCCGAGAACCTTTGGCCAATTTAGAAGTTTGTGTTTTTTAATTTTGGATATCATTTTATGCGAAGACAGCCAAGGTAAGCCTGTATTTTCTATTTTTATATAATATGGAAGATCTTATTGCTAAATTGAAATCGAAACGAAAGGTATTGAGGACCGGAGTGTCCAAGATATTAAAGAAAATTGAAACCGAACTGAATAAAGATGATAGTAGTATAAATGTAAATATATTAGAAGAAATTTTAGACCAGTTAAACGAAAAATCAAAATCCTTGAGCAATTTAGACTCTGAAATAGAACGAGAATTAAAAGTCGAAGAAGACGAATTTGAACTTGAAATCTCATCCGCTTTGGAATATGAAGAGAAAATTCAAGTGTGGCAGTTTAGAGGAAAGAAAAAGTTGAATAAGTTGGAAAATTCGGACAATGCAAATAGAGACATTTCTAATGAAACCGTTACAGAATCCCAAAACGAAAGTAACAAATTCACTCGTCTTCCAAAATTAACGATTTCTAAATTTTATGGTGATTCTTCGGATTGGTTAGAATTCATAGGTCAGTTCGAAAATGCGATTGATAAAAATCCGAATTTATCAAAAATAGAAAAATTAATTTACTTAAAAAGCTTTCTTGGTGGCTCAGCCGCCAAAGCTATTTCTGGTTTCGCTCTCATCGAAAATAATTACGAAGCTGCTCTTGAACTGTTACGTTCCAGATTTGGTCAAAAGAACATCTTAATTAATTCGCATTTAGGACAACTCTTAAGTACTTCACCTGCTAGAAATCCTAATGATATAAACGGATTAAGAAAACTTCTAGATTACGCCGAAGTACAGATAAGAAATCTTGAAGCATTAAAAATAGACTCTGATACCTACGGAAATCTCTTAACGCCTTTAATTTTGAAATTACTTCCTAATGAATTCGTTCTTGATTATAGCCGAAAAATTAAAGGCGAAAATTGGGATTTAAAAGGTTTGTTAGCCTTTTTGAGGAACGAAGTATTCAGTAGAGAACGCGCGGCTTCTGTTAATTATAATTCTAGAGAAAAATATTCGAGATTAGAAAAGCATTTGCCCTTCAAACATAAACATTCTCCAGCCATAACGAGCAAGCCGTCTACAGTTGAGTTATTAGCGGCGTCATCCGAATCGCAGTGTCTGTTCTGCGGGAACACAAATCATAAATCTGCGGATTGCGAAATTTTAAGTGTAGAAAAGAAAAAAGAGATCTTAAAACGTGAATCGCGGTGTTTTTTATGTTTGGGTCGATTTCACCGGATTCAAAATTGTAAACAAAAAATAAACTGTGCCTTCTGCTTTAATAAACACTCGAAAGCCATTTGTTATTCATTCCATCAGAAAAAAAGATAATGAAAAAACTGAAAAGAAAACGTCGGATTCAAGCGTTATTTCCGCTGTTTCGTCATATAATTCCGATGAAAATAGATCTAATAAAATATTATTACAAACGGCTTCTGCATTGATCCGAAATAATGATAAATCTGAAAATGTCAGAATTCTTTTTGATAATGGCTCAATGAGATCTTTCATAACTAAAGATGTATCTACTAAAATGGAACTTCCGATTGTTAGAAAAGAATCACTTTCTGTTTATTCCTTTGGTGATAAAACTGCGTTAGAAAAAAACCTTTAATGTTGTTAGAGCAAAACTAGAAAATGTTAACGATCCTAATCTTAATATATATATTGAGCTTCTTGAAACCGAAAATATATCCAATACTGTTAGCTCTCCTCCAGATTTGAACTTTGCTAAGAAAAATAAAATTTTACAAAATTTACAATTAGCAGATTGTTGTAGGAAAAGTGACAAAATTGATATTCTCATAGGGGTAGATTTCTACTATTCTATAATTACTGGTAAAATTAAAAGAATTTCAAGAAATGTAGTAGCCACAGAATCTTTATTTGGGTGGTGTTTGCAGGGTAAAGTAAATAATGATCATAGTGAATTATTAACTATGAAAGTAATTGTAAATGCAAACTTGATATCAGATCAGTTACAACAGTTTTGGAAACTAGAAAACTTGGGTTTGGAAAGTGATACTCAAAACGACAAAACTGTTGATTTAGAAATTATGAAATCTTTCGAATCTGATATCAGGTATAAGAACTGCAGATACCAAGTAAAATTACCTTGGAAACCGAATTCAAAACATTTAATGGAAGATAATAGGGATATAGCATTTGAAAGATTTAAGAAATTGAGTAACAAATTTAAAGTTGATAACTCTTTGTTTGTTCAATACACAGAGGTTTTAAAGGATTAGGAGTTAAAACATATTATTGAACCAGTTCAAGAAGGCAATCAAAATGATAAAACCCTATTTTATTTACCTCATACAGCAGTCATCAGAAATGATAGAGCAACAACCAAACTAATAGTTTATGATGCTTCAGCCCATAAACCAAAAACACTCTCTCTAAATGACTGTTTATATACTGGTCCGAACCTATATCCTGATATTTTTGATTTATTGATAAAATTTAGACAAATTCGATAGCCTTTACAGCGGACATTACACAAGCATTCTTACAGATAGAGTTAAATGAAGAAGACAGGGACGTTACACGATTCTTTTGGAAAGATGATCCTAATGATAACAATGAGAGTTTGAAAACCTTTAGATTTACAAGAGTTTTGTTTGGAGTAAAATCTAGTCCCTTTCTCCTAGCTGCTACTATTAAGCATCACCTTAAAAAATATTCAGAAATATATCCTGAAACAGTAGAACTCTTAAATAACTACCTGTATGTTGATGACATTATTGGTGGTCAAAATTTAGAACAAGCCCTGAAAACAAGTTTAGAAATTGTGAACATTTTTAATGAAGCTAGCATGTCACTACATAAGTGGCATACTAATTCCAAAGAACTCAAAGATATTTGGCATCGCAAAGAATTTTCGATGCAAGAATCTCCTGAAGTTGTCCCGATCAAAGTGTTAGGAATTAACTGGGATACGGATAATGATAATTTTTATTTTGACACTCAGCACTTGACAAATTTCATTTCCTCGTCAATCAACTCGAAACGTTTTCTATTGCAAACCGCAGGCCGTATTTTTGATCCTGTCGGATTTTATGGCCCTTTCACTATAAGAATAGATTCAGGAAATCTGGTCTGCCAAAATTGATTGGGACGATGAACTGCCACCTGATCTTAGTTATAAATGGAAAGCCTGGTACGAAGAAATTGAAGAACTGAACCACCTCAGAATTCCCCGCTACTATTTAGAAGGAATATTAGATGCAGATGTGAAACAAATAGAATCCATAGCTTTTCTGATGCTAGTTTGAAAGCTTATGGATGCGTGGTATATCTAAGAATAGTTTTGAACAATGGAACTTTTCAAACAGTTTTTGTTGCTTCCAAGAGTAGAGTTGCTCCTCTGAAATCCCTTACACTTCCTAAATTGGAGCTTTTAGGTGCGCTTTTATCCGCTAGATTGAGTGATAAAATCGCAAAATGTTTAAAATACGAAGTAATCCCCTTCCACTGGACTGATTCTCAAATAACGTATTTTTGGATTTCGGGATCTCCCAAAAATTTAAATCTTTCATCAAAAACAGAGTTTATGAAATTCAGAAACTAACTGAAAGCAATAATTGGCATTATTGCCGTGGGAAAGATAACCCCTCCGACCTCATATCACGAGGAACTACTGTTGCTAATTTAAGAAGTTGTTCACTTTGGTGGTTTGGACCAGAATGGTTGCAAAACAAACGTATAGACTGGCCAGTTCAACCGAAGTTTGACGTGGGAAACGATAAGCAACTAGAACTCCGTAGTAAGATATCTGTTTATGACGTTGTTGTGAAAAGAGATGATCAACTATTGGATATAACAAAATTCAGTAATGTGCTGAAATATCTCAGAATTATGGCATGGGTTAGACGTTTCGTTGCTAAGGCAAGAAAACTGCCTGCTAATAGTGGAACATTAAGTGATTTTGAAATTCAGGACGCTGAAATTTTTTGTGTTCGTAAATCCCAGATGGATTTCTTCACACCTGAAATTAAGGCTCTTCAATCTAACATGTCAATTTCTTCAAGTTCTGATATATTCAGCTTGGCACCATTTCTTGATGAAAATAAAATTCTTCGAATTAAGGGAAGATTAGAAGAAACCGAATATACAGTTGACGAGAAGCATCCAGTTCTTCTTCCTAAAGATTCCAAATTTACTGAATTAATTGTAAAAAGGGAACATAATAACGTTCTGCATGCGGGAGTTGCAGCAACTTTAGCCAAACTAAGACAGCAATTTTGGATTCCTAAAGGCCGTCAGTTGGTAAAGAAAGTCTTAGGGAACTGTTTAATTTGTCGGAAATACGCAGTAAAACCAGCGAAACAAATGACAGCTCAGTTACCTAAAGATCGAATTGTTGAAACTCCACCTTTCTATGTTATAGGCGTGGATTTCACAGATCCAGTTTACATCAGGTCTGGAAACGAAATTCAGAAATCATACATCGTATTGTTTACGTGCGCTGTTACACGAGCGTTACATCTAGAACTCATATTCAATATGTCTGCAAACAAATTCATTTTGGCTCTCAGACGTTTTATTTCGAGAAGAGGAAACTGTCGCACCTTTTATTCAGATAACGCGAAAACTTTCAAATATGCTGCCAAAGATTTACAGTATTTTTACAGCATAATTAAAGGTACAGACTTTCAAAATTTTCTAGCAAATGAAGGCTTGACTTGGAAATTTATCGTCGAGCTTGCTCCATGGTGGGGAGCCTTTTATGAACGCCTTATGAGAACCATAAAGGAACCGTTGAAAAAGATATTAGGCGGAGCTCAACTGAATTTTGAAGAATTTATGACTGTGTTGACAGAGGTCGAAAATATTGTGAATAGACATACTTTGACCTACGTTTACAACGATTTACATGAACCTGAACCGCTTGCACCTGCTGATTTTCTATTGATCGGACATAAGGATGAATATCCATACAACTTTGCTGAGATCCTGAATACTTCTCCAACAAGAAAGAGTCTAATAAAACGAAAAGAATATCAGACAACACTTATAAAACAGTTTTGGAAAAAATGAAAAAATCAGTATCTTCTTGAGTTGAGAAATGCTCACTTCTTCGGTACACTAGAAGACAAGAAAAATCTTAAAATTGGTGATATAGTTTTACTTGAAGGAACAACTAAATCTAAGTTCCTCTGGGATTTAGGTCGAGTAATTCAAGTCTTCAAAGGACGTGATGGTCTTGTACGATCATGTGTGGTAAAAACTAAAAAAGGGGACCTTAAGAGACCTGTGCAATTGATATACCCCCTTGAACTATCAGACTGAAAATGAACTAATTTTGTAACCTTTCAATTTTATTTCTTATATTTCATATTCACTAACATTAATTTTAGATAATTAGTTTAGTTATTACTAATAATTTACTGTTTGTAATTTGAATTAATATTTACGTATTGAGTAACATTTGAGTTGATGCAGTTAACTATATTTGTTTATTTTATAGAATTTCCTTTTGCAGTTTATATTTACATCAGTTGAATGTATTTGATATGTAAGTTGCTTTCTTATATTTATTATTTGTATGCTGAAATAGTGATAATTTTTGCAAAAATTATCAGGTGGGGAGTGTGTTAAAATCCCCCAAATGATTTATGTATCGCCGTTAGAGGGCGTTTCGCTTCTGAAAAGGAATGTTGTTTTTTAGTTTGCGACGTAGTTAGTTAGCAGTGAACCTTCGATGCAATCCAAGTTGCTTTGTAAATAAAATGATTATTTTTGTAGATTGTTGAAGTATTTCACTTCATTTATAATTAGATCCACCTTTCGCAATAGAGGCCTTTGGGAGGCTGGAGTGAAACAAATGAAGATTCACTTAAAGCGAACTATTGGGACCCAGGTTCTGACATACGAAGAATTTCACACCTTAATTACACAAATCGAGGCGTGTTTGAATTCCAGGCCAATAGTTTCCATCTCATCTGACCCTGAAGATTTTAATCCTTTAACACCTGGACATTTCCTAATTGGGACTACATTAACAGCAATTCCTGAACCTGATCTTACAAATAATAAGCTAACCCCTGCTGAAAGATGGAAATTGACACAGCAAATTTTCCAGAGCTTTTGGAAACGTTGGTCTAGAGATTATCTTTCACAATTACAAGGGCGTTCCAAATGGTTGAGGGATAAACCAAAGTTAGCCCTCAATGACTTAGTCTTGATAAAGGACGAAAATTTGCCTCCATTAAAGTGGCGACTTGGACGAGTAACTGAACTATAGCCTGGTGCTGATGGAAAAATTCGTGTTGTCAAACTAAAAACTTTATTGGGCAAAATGAAGCGTCCTATATATAAACTTTCCCGCTTACCATTAAGTGAATAAGACTCTAAAAAAAAAAACACATTAATTGTATATTCATAATTTGTGTCTTTATTATTATTACTAATTCAATTGTGTTTCAGATTCAGAGAAAGGACCACAATTGTGGATTATGGTAATTTAGCAGTTTCATTATTTTTTTTCCTTCTAGAGATTGTAAGTATGTTTTATTTGTAAAATTTTGTGCTAAATTTAATGTTGTTATTCAATTTAAATTTGTCATTATGCATTTTTATTTTATATGATATACTGTTGAACTTTTGGAAAACTTGTTTAAATCTAAAATTGAAGATCTTTATAATAATGTTGTAATGAACCAATGTTCATCGGGGCGGAGTATGTTCCGTCTTTTCGGTAGATAGGTGGCGCTCTTGATGCGCGCCGATGAAAAATATTCCACTTGACGCTTGAACATGAAGAATGACGCATGTCATATTTATTTGATGCTTGATTATGTTTCATGGCCGCTATAAGCGGAAGTAATATAAGTTTATCGTTAATAAATGTTATTTCTATGTTCTGTGAAATCTTGAAGTTTTGATTTGAAATTCTAATGCTCTCCCAACCTTGACTCCTGAAACGAAACGATCTTTGAAATTATGACTCATGAAGAGAGACACCACAATATATATATAACGTTTTAATGTAATTCAAATGTATCTTCATCTAATATCCTATAAAATGTGTCAATATTCCACCTGGCTTATCTCTACTGTTAACCTCTACAGAGAAATCATATTAAACTTTAAAAGAGCTCTTTTGGGCGACAGTTAAATCTGAACACTTTCAGATTTCTTTGTTACTAATTTTATTCATATATTAATGTTTTTTATTGGATACATGACCAAATATATTTTTTCCCCGAAAACCGGTCCTTACTTCGGAGAAATTTCAATTCTTTTCTTATGAAGGAAATAAAAAGAAGTCGTGAATTTTTCATGTGGCAAATCTCCCTTTCAAACTTGAATGTTGAAACGAATATATGGAAATTAAATACTTGAGGCGTTTTACGCTTTTAGATGGGTAATTGTTCGACACTCAAGTGTTACTTCGAATCAAAGGAGCGAGATTTAATATCTATGTAATAAGTAATCTGTTGGCACCATCCTGCCATTAGACCTTGACATCATCCCGAATCTCATTGTTCGGCGCGAGTTTAGAGTGACATAAGGCAGAAAAGTAAATTCTAACTCGCCTTTGATCAACATTTCCGCTCAGTTATTTCCTCGAAACGTGCATTCCCTTTTTCAGATGCATTCGCACGAAACGTCAAGTGCTCCACACGACCGGTTTGATTCATTCAGAGACTGTTTGATGGGTTTCATGAAAGCCATTTGATTTTTACTTTTGTTTTTAGATTGCACAGAAGGTAATGATTGTAGCTTCACGTGGCATTTATCAGCTGGGGAAACCCTAGATGAAGGTCTGAAATCACAGATCAGTTCCAAATGCTTTTTTGATTAAAGAAAATCCGTTGCAGTACGTTTCGAAATAAACAGAAATAAACAGAATATGACTTTAGTTACTAGTTGCATACATTCTTATCTCTGAAACTTTATTATCGAAGAAACTATAGATATTTCATCATATTAGAAAGCATAGATATACAAAGAAATCTACAAAAACATTTTTAATGAAAAATAAATAAAATCCACAATGTAAACAGAAAATATTACTACTTTGCTATAATAATTAATACTTTTTGAAATAATAAAGGTATAAAATATATTAATAGTTTATTATACTTTAAATATATTGTTACTTTAAAAAACTAATTATTTATTTTGCTTTAAATATACTTTGAATATCATTACATATTATATTACTATAATATTAATTAACTTAAAAAAATTAAATAGCTATTAAAAATAATAACTATATGTATTTAAAAAATTCGCAAAATGCTGTGTCACTTTGATTTGAGAGAAGAAAACTTCTCTTGAAACTAAAGTAAATTAACTCAAATTTATTTACTCTATCATATTATTTACTCTATCATATTATTGATTATTTATTATTAATACAAATACTCAACATTGTGACAGCAATTCTTTAGTTTTGCTAATAGGATAGGAAGAAGTAGACTGGGTAGCAGAATTTCACAATTTTTTGTAGAGTTATAATCGAATCTCAAGCTCATCTCACATCCTCCATCAAAACTGGAGCACTTGCTTCAGTTTTGATGAAGGATAACCCTATAGAACGGATTCGAAAGTCTGCCTTCTTCTCCTACTACCAAACCATGCGAGAAAACCTTCGTATTTTAACTGCCTTACACTGCACAGAAACTATGTTCTTAGAAATATACGAGCTTCTTTCAAGATTGGAACCCAGGCCGTATGATTCAGCAGCCAGCATCGCTTTTATTAACAGTTATATTTTAGTTAAACCTTATTCTATCATTCATGGCTCGGTCAACAGTTGCTCACTAAAAATTGTAGTCACTCAGGCAAAAACATTTTGCAGATTTAATGGCAGCGGGCATAGGTTAAATGCAGAAGGCTATTAACTAGAGGATCCTTTGCCGAGTCGCCGCTGGGTTTTACCGTGAAACAATTGCTGATGTTAGGTTACGTGACAGATTAGTCACTGCGCAGTTAGTAAATGCTTTACAAGTTTAGAAATAGTAGAGGTAGCTAGGAGTTTAATTTTGAATCCAGAATCTTGCTTTTAAATAATTCAAGGCTTATCGACTAGGGCAAGGGGTTCTTAACCCCGTGCCCGCGGGTGCCAATATGCCCGCGAAGCTATATTTGTGCCCACTCGACTGTCTGCTACATACTATATGCAATGCTATAAATCGCATTAAATGCAACTACTTTGAATTTTTTGTTAACTTTTTAATGTAGGATATTGCTTATGATGCTTATGATTGTAATAAAATAATGAATAAGAAAATAAGAATCGTCACTTTTTTTTTTCTTTTTACCGCGCCCGCCAGCATTTCCTGTTTGTCAGATGTTCCCATACGGGGAATAAAGTTAAGAACCCCTGGACTAGGGCAAGTAGCACTATTTTGTAAAATTGAGCCAGTTATTTCATTTAGGGTTAACATTTTAATTTCAAGGCTATATTTTATTTTATTAAGGAGTGGATAAATATATTTTATTTTGAGTTTATTTTAACTGCTATTGTAACAAATCAGGAAATACTATATAACTTTCTCTTATTTTGAAGTTTGACTGATGAGGGATTTTGTTCTTCTTCGACTCGCTTTTATATTTAGATTTTGCCCCGTTAGCGAATGCCGTGATTTTGGAACTTTATTTCCCCGTTTGTAACCTAATGTTTTTGGTAAGAGTTTTATGTTATGTTTCTAAAATAAATATTTTGAAAATCACTTGTTGAAATAGGGAATTATATGAGAAAATTATTATTATTACTATTATAGGAGAAAACTCACATATTGTTTATAGAGAATTATTGTTATTTTGGGAGAAAATATTCTTCCAAGTTACTTCACATGTTTTGCTTAACAGGTAATAGTAAAAAAGCAACTGTAATTTGTCTTGATTTAGAATAAAACTCTGTCGATTTCAAGGACAATCAGACATATCTTCTTTCCTTCAAGAGCAAACGAAAATTTAGAAAAATTCAAAATTTTTCAGTTCGCGTTAAAGATAGATACTATAACAGATAACATAACGATTCCAAAAGTGGGGAAAACTCTTCTAAATATGTCTCTAAATCATAAAATAATATAGAGATTTCAATTGCTAATAAATACATGTACTTCTCGCTAAGGTTTTCAAGTAGCTGTAATTAGGAAGACAAAGATATTTTGTCTTAATGCTAGAGCTACCAAGGGCCGCAGATATTAAATGACATAGTAGGATAAGGTGATGTGACGGCAAAAAACTTTCACCAAAGCCATTTATAATGGGAAAATTTCTTCTGAATTTCATCCTTCTACTCAAAAACAATCTCCAAAATATGTCCTTACTGGAAGCTTTTAAAAGTGAAATGTTTCCTATCTCCAAGATATTTCTTTTTCTTTTTTCTTAGAATTGTAGATAATATAAAAAACTGAGCCGTTAAATTTATGATTTTTGCGACACAACAATGTGTAGAGTTTTCTTAACAAATGCTACTGGAATAAAAAAAAACGCAGCCTATTTCAGGCTGTGTGCCTTCGCTCCTTTCCGATTCTCACAGGCATCACAAGATTGGCACCACTTTTGCACGTCTTCCTATGCATTACTCCAGTGGAAGCGCTCTTGGATTCTATGCAACGTCTTCGTTATTTTGAAGTGGCCTCCAGTTGACCTACTATGTAATACTTTACTTCCGGTATCCTGGACGTACCAGCTGCCATCGGAATGTCTTTCCATCTTCCGATTCCAATTTCTGGTACAAGACACCGTAAAGAATTTGAAGTGAGTCTCACAGGACCCAAAAGTTTTGTCGTAGGACTATAGATCGAAACGTCCTGCTAGGTAGGTTGTCTATTTGAAGATTCCATCAAGTCAGCTATTAGTTTAATGTCGCCGTCTTTCAAATGGATTTCTTCGTCACTCCATGGGTCTCGATCAGCCGATGCTGAAGTTTGTAACTTGTTGTGCGACCGGATTATTTTGCTTCGACCCTGGAAAAATATCGGCAACTTTCTGGGAAATGTCTTCTTGACAGGGCGTCAGCATTTCCATGTGATGATCCTTTCAGATTACGGATAATTATGTCATATTTCTGGAGTCTCTGTATCCACTTGGCTATTTGGCTTTCAGGGTTCTCGAAATTTGATAGAAAAGTCAACTACTGTGAGCACTTATACTGTGTAATAGTGCAAACACTTGTACGAATATTTCTGCGGATAATTCTAGAGCTGTGCATTCAATATATTACGAAACTGTACGCACACAACAGTATTAAATTGTACATTTTCTTATAATCTTTCACTAATCATACATGAAACATTTTCTGAACTAATTAAATGTTTATGCTGACTATCTGTTATCATGCAGTCTTTGTAGCACTAGATTTAGAACATCACAAATGATCTAGGGTTGTTATAATTCGTTGATAGCACATATGTATTTGAATGAGAAATATGATAATACTTAGCTAATAATTAATTTAATATAATAAACAGATTAATACCATACTTTTTAAGTGAGGAATTTCCAACCAAATTTTTAACGGAATTTCCGAAGAAAGATAATCTACCGTTTAAAAAAGATCTTGAATTTTTCCGCAAAATTTTATAAACAGGAAACGTTTTATATAAGCGACAATAGCCAGTTAGTTACTTGCATATGTATCTCAACATCGTTAGAAAGTATTCAACGAATTGTTTTAGTAATAATACTTGCAAATGCTATAAAAATGCGATACGTGAATGACGCAATGACGCAATACTGTCTCTTTTACCAGAATCATTTTAAGATTTCTGCCGTTTGTTCAGTTGCAAAGTAATTCAACAGATTTTCTTTTTGAAATAAAAAATATTTGAACAATGCCAAGCTCATTCATCCCTGAATTCACATGTAGACAATCGGACATCAATTATTCCTAAAAATAACGTTAGTACATCATTTTACCGAATATACTTTCTGAACAAATACTGAATAGTATTTAATTTTCAGATAATTGAATTAAACAGAATAACGTACATTTGGTTTTGTATTTTTTTGCATTTGTGACGCAAATCAGAGCCGCTTGTAAAATCTCCAATGAAATAAATAATTACTACGCCAAATTACCTAAATTAAGACTATATTATTGAGTGATCCGTTTTTTCAGGTTCAATGCGGGCATTTATTGACTTAGCCGTAAGCAAAACAAAAGACTAAGTTTTCAATAAATTCATTCTTTTTTATTGTCATAATGCATTTGTTTTATCTGTAAACTAAGCCTGCACATGAAATTATAGAAATATAAATTTTTAAACCGAATCTATTTCTTTTCTTGAATAAGGGATAAAATAGGTTTCATTGGATTTCTCTTGAATCTTAAATTCTTTCTTTAAAAAAAAAATTTTTAAAAACCCTTTCTTCCATTTTTTTTTATTCCTGAAGATTTTTTTGCTCGAAATTCAATTAAAAATTTTGTTCAAGGAAACACGTTCATGCTCCAGAGAGTGATGAGATTTTAAAAGAAATTGTTTCATTTAAGTACTCAGTCAACAACTGCATTACAGAAGTTACAGAGTCGTATCTAAATTCTTGAACTAATTTTATTAGAAGTTAAAATGTTTAATGATTCATCGATGGAGGAATATGTTTTTGAAAAACATACCAAGAAAAGGTGTTTTCTAGAGGCAGAGGATGTAAATTTGAAATAATTCCTAGCATAAAATATCAGTTTTTAGGAAATTATGCTCTATTTAACTAAGAACTTTCAATTCACATCATTTATTGCATAAATTTTATGTACACATGCTTTCTGTGAATTTAACTGTTCGCAATATTACATGAGATTTTTATAGATTCTTTTACTTAAGTTTGTATTCTTGACCAAAACATTCGTATTTATTTCAATAAACAGTGATATTCGCCAAAAACAACGTGGCTAAAACCCGTCGCGGAGAAAATACTTTATAACAACGCAAGATGAAAGCACCGTCATACAGAACATCGTAATAGAAAAGAAAGAAAAAATTCACAAATCCACAGTTACCCTTTAAAGGGTATATAAGGTATTTTCTCCCTCTTTTCTGCATCGTCTTTCGTGTTGTAGTTGGGAGTATACTCGATTCGTATTCGAAAGATCCGGGGTTATAATCTCAGCCAGGACATTGCACATTTTTCACATCTCCTGCTTAAAAATAACCTAATGGCTCTATACAATTAATAAAATTTTAAATTTATGTGCTTAACTATTAAAAATCATTATTTAATTAATATTAATTAATTATGAAGTTATAAGTCAAAAAACTTGTACCAAATGCTGAAAATTATATAGTACTGAGATGCCGTGCTTGGTATCTAGGCTACAATTGCTTGCTGCCATATCACTGAGCTCCTCTTAGAATCCCAGAAAATGCTTGGTTGTTTATAAATGCATAGCTTCTTCTCGGTACGGGGAACTATTCACAAACAGCCGAAAGACCCTCTTGAAGTACTTTGTATGGCAATGGTTGTAGAAAATTCCTAATACATGCCCCAATGGATTCTCCTTCAAAGTTCAAAGTTTAGGCAAAACTGAAAAGGAACAAAGTGGGAATGTCACCTATAAAATGCCTGAGGCTCGTACCAGCTGCAGACGCAATCCTGCCGGTTAGTCAGATGTTTTTGTCATACAAGTAAGATAAGTCACAAAAACAGCACAGCATATCACGAACCGGTTCTATCTTTCTCAGCCTTTCAAATAAATTTAACTCTTACATGCTTTGCCATTATCGAATATCTCACATATTTTACTAGATAATTTAATGCAAAAGAATCTATGAGTTGCCTGGATATCATGCAAAATCCTGGAAGTTACACAGTTGCATCAGTGCATTTGAGAGCCAAAGGCATAGTTATTTGGCCATTACCGGTTTTACTTCAGATATTATCACATAGCTCTCGTAGTGTATAACGTAAATTTCGTAACATCATTATGTATTTTAGTTTCTTTTTAATTATTTTCTGTTTCTGTTCATTCGCTTTGCGCCCTTTCATTCCTTTAACATCGCACTCTCATTAATGAGCTATTTTACGCTATATTGCACGTAAACGTTGTCATTGGGCTTTAAGACTTACAATGAAATACAACCGCAGTGATGTCCTTGCTGTTAGCGGTAACAAATTTTTATCTCAATATCTAGCCTAGTTTTCTTGTCAATAACAGCACTAGAGAAAGCTCTAGAATAAGAAGTAATATTGGCTTAGCACGTAGTTGTTTTGGATGAGAGCAATTAGTAAAGAATTTAATACTGAAATTGAAAATTCCATCAGATTCATTAATAAAGGCAGCTTGTGTTAATTGAAAATTAGTTTAATTACTTTTATGTTATTTGAATTAAACCTTGAATATAATTATTAATTCTTGGCCACAGTTTGCCTTATGAAAATATTTTAGACGTTTTTATTATTGATGTCTGGGTTTTCAACAGTTAATGCAACAAAAATTAAAATTATTTGACATGCGATACTTCTAGCTTAGAATTTTTAATGCAAAGACGATAAATAAATTTAGATATAACGTTACAGTATCATTCAGTATTGCGATTGAAATTCTGTAGCTCATATTTTGGTTTATAAGTCTTCCTTATGAATGGATACTACAAATATTAAATTTAATTTTCTGTTGTGAAGCGTCATACTGCTGTGAAGCGTCATCTTCGTACTACTTTACTTCACTTGAAATAATTTATAATATATTCAGAAATAGTCATTTATAAGAAGAGATTAAGAACAACATACTCAAAGTTTATATTAAAGGAAATAGACCTCTTTCTACATATAGTTTATCCATTATTGTCTTTAAAAACCAGAGCTCGAATACTTTGCCATAATTGATTAGCCGGTATTCCAAATATTCTTCTAGCCATCTTGCTGTGTCTTGTGACTTATCTCACTTGTCTGACAGCAACATCAGAACAAGCCCATAAAATTCATCGTGGCAAGGAGTGCAAAATTGGGCCTGTCATTGGCAAGAGCCTTGAGTGCCATTCAGGCCACAGTAAGACTTCGCTCAATTCCACCCCCCCATTTTGATGAAAAGCACCACAGGCGGGACGGGTCCGAGAATGTCTCACCCATGGAGGTAGGAAGAAAGATGGAGTCGCCCTAAACAAGTTTCTCCGTACCCTGCTCTGAAGCACCGGCGATCCCTACGTGGTGACCAAAACATTGGGTCATTTACCATTGAGTTCTATGGGATTTGACGCGTTCGGGTGTAAATATTTTGTAATTACGTCGCAAATATGCATATAAGTGTATATATTTTCTTTTTCTACAACACTTCAGAGTCCTAAGTATGTGAAAAACAACATATTTTTAAACAACATTTCATTCTGAACGGAATTAAATGCTATACTTTTCACAGGACAGTTTTCTCAGAATGGTTTAATTTGAATGAAATATTTTCACAAGTTTTCGTTAATTACATTAGAAAAAAAAATTAAGGTAATTCGATTTCATTCGGTTAAGGTACAAAAATTAAGATCAAAGTTTATTGTATTATTAATATTAAAATTATGCATTATTTCTTTTCTATTTATAGAGCTTCTTCCTAAAATACTTTCTTAAATATGACATGATTTTTTGGCTTCTTTTAAATCGAAAAATGTAAGTCAATTTATAATTAATGCTCTATTCGGTTCATTTTAAATTAGAGAATTATTAGGAATTAGCGAAATACTTTAAATAAGTATTCCTAATAACTAATTCCTAATAACTAAATAGGTATTAAATAGTATTTGACTTTCTCTGAACATTTCTGAAAGGGAATGAAATAAGTTTTTTTTTTTTTTTTTTTTTTTTTTTAAGTATTATTTAAAACTTGTAACTGAGTTATTATAAAATGTAAAGGGAATAATTCTTTTAATTATACTTATCAGATTTTTTTTTACCCTTCATTTCAACAATACATATTCCAAAACTCTTTATTACGTTCTTAAGTGCGCATCTCATAGCATTTGCTTTACAATACCTTTTAACAGATTGCTTTCCAATGCGAACAATTCTTGCTTAAATAGTTTTATAACGTATTTGTCAACAGGATTTCAATTTATGTTTACAATTCAATATTAAGGTTATTATATATTTAGATAACATTTATAATCATTATAAATTAGATACATTTAATCATTAGATTTCTTCACAGTACTTTCACAGTTGTTTATAAGTGAATAAATTCTTCATTTCAAATACATTTATAAATAATTTAATGAATATTTAAGTATTTTGTCAAAGGCAGATACATGCTTTTTGCAAGCACATGCATAAATACCCATACATATTTCCTATTTATCATTTCCGGCATGTGCAAATCTTTAATTTCTGTGCATTCACTATATTTTTCGTGTAAAGTAATTTACACTAATTTAGCATACACCCGAAAGTTTTACATAAAAAATATATATGAATATAATTTGAATGAAAATTATAAGTATTATTTTTAATACCCACTCAAAAGTCAGTTTTTTTTCAAAATTCCTCCACGATGGCATCTCTCTCTTTAGGCAGATAGCCCTTGCATTAATGCCTAATTACAAATATTTTAACATACATAATTTTATATTTACATTTAGCCATCAAGTTTCAAACTTTTCAAATCTTCTAGAAAATAAATTTTGGCAGATCTCTTTTAGCAATTTTCTGAAAATCTATATTTTTGTAGTGCAACTGCTTAGAATTTTATAAAACAAATTCATAATCAAAATCGCTGTTATTAGTTATCGAAAAATAACCAAGATGTGATTTTTGCGTAAATGTTAGTAAACTATACAAATTGCTATTATCCATCACACTATGAATGTTTCTTTCATGCGAGAGTGTCCCTTTTTCGATTTCTATGGAACTGTCGTGTGTCGAAATACTAGAATCTTGTCAAGCGAGCTTCTGAATGTAAACAAAGAACACCCCGTCTGGTGACCCAAGCTTCAAAGCAGTGCTTCACTTCTAGCGCGGAATGGCCCCTCCTCCCTTTCCTACCTCCATGGTCTCACCCCTCTTTCCCTATCACCAACCCCTCGAGAGGACTTCCGGCCCCCCATGCCGCACGGACATTTACAAACATCCATACTTTCTCCGGGATTCGAACGAGGCCCTTCGGTAACTCAGTAGGCTCCCCTAACCACTATACCGGCTGCACGGCTCTCTTCTAGACATTAGATTCGCCACAGCATATAGAAGCACACACCAAAACTGAAGTTTTGAATAAATATGCATAAAAGGCAGGACATGCTGAATATGCATGTAATAAGCATTGCATGGCATGCGCACATTGCGTAAGAATACTGAAACCTTAAAGCAGTAAGAAAGACGGATTATAATGCCGATCTTTCATTCAGAAATCGTATTTTCTCTTATTTTTTAAGTTGCACATAATGCTACGCAACGTGTAAGATGAAGAAGTTTACACCAACGTATCTCAGAACTCAATCACCGGAGAATCTTAGTTTACCGCGAAGCTTGTGTTTGTCGAAATCCAACGATTCTAACGAGAATTTATATTTGATAGGTTTAGAAAGAACACTCAAAGCGATTTCCTGTATCTTTACAGCTTCAGACATCAGTATCAGACATCATAGACATCTTGCCCACAACACTCTTAGGTATCATACAGCTATATCCCGTAGCCTGAGTCAAGAAATTGTATTGCACAGCATCAAGTATCCACACGAATAGTAAGATGGGGTTTCTAAAGCAATGGATTACTATCAAGACAACCATTATGTGGTTTCTTTTGATGCCACAGAACGGGGCCCACCAGCGGCCGAGCGGTAAAGTCTCTGAACACTGGTAGTTCGGTTCGAGGTTCGAATCCCGCGAACGGGCTGGCTGCATGGGCGTTTTCCCCATGTGTAACGTGTATACGAGCCAGTTTTCCTTAGAAAGTCCTCCACGAAGGCATCCCTCCCCTTAGGCAGATAGCCCTCGAGGCTTTGCCATAATCACACACACACACACACACGATGCCACAGAACAGGACACAGCATTTACAATTATGCGTTCGATTGCTTACATGTACGCACCAATGGCGTGAATGTACATGTACGCACCAATGACGAATTTTGCTTTTGATAAAACATCAGGATAGCCCTATTTTATTGGAGTTCATTATAACATTGTCAAGCACTTGGATTGCTGCTATGGTATGCCGAGGCATACACATTCCCTTCACCACTAATCCGTATATACAGTACTTCGGCCAGCTACCGTTATCTTGCTCAAAATTTAACACTTTTCGTTTGTAACATTTCTTCAAAGCCTCCGTGGCTTCTTTCCTTTTAGTGTTGCGCACTTTGCAGTACATTCCCTCGGCATTCGACTCCTGCTTGCCTGATCCATCCTTCCGCCAACTGAAAACGTGTGGCCAGTGATTGCAGCAAGTTCTGTCACAACAACGTTTTTCAGCCAATATGACAGATAAATTCTCCCAAAAATGGAAAGTTACATAAACTGCAGTACCCGAACGTGTATCCAAAGTCTGTTCGACGTCATGCCTATCCGTATAAAAAGTAACAATAGTACTTTTTATACGGATACTTTATACTTTTTACACAGAAGGGTATTCTCGAGATGCTGTTCTGTCTGTTCTCAAATTCAAAGTTACCTCTAATCTTAATTATTTCATTCTTCCATGATAATGTATTTGTCAAATGAATATAATTCTGATAATTACTTTCGTTCATGTTATAGCAGTTTTAATGGCCAGCAGTACATAAAAAAGGTAGAATTTAAAATACTTATTGTAATTTTAAACACTTATTGAAAGTAATAATCTGTAAGCCATAAATAGCCCAAAACTGCATCTTTTCTGATTTGTTTCCTTTACGCAATGAGATATTTTTGCAGTCGTAAATTTCACGAACATTTTTAGAGAGTTAACATAAAAAAATTGGATGATATCTTTTCTTGTACGTGATTAGTAGACTTATTACATTTCTTTGCTTGAAGTTAAAACAATTACTGAAGATGGAAAAACCGGATTTATAAGACATACGAGATACTTATCTTCTGCTGATTAAATTATGATCTAGTGCCAGCCTAACCGAAAACTTTAAACTATTGTTCAGAGAAATTACTTTTATTTTAAGTAAAATAATTCATCTCAATGCCAAAGACACATCGTATTTGACTCTAGAAATTACAAGGTGAAATATCGCCAGAAGGTATTCTTTAATCGCCCTTGAAAGTGAGATGCTCAGTGAGGAAATATTTTCTCTAATACCGTCATAAGTGACGTCACTCTTTCACAAATCAAATAGGATAAATACGGATGAGTTGAAATCTTTCATACAGTTTTGAAGTAGTTTCAAAAGCAGAAATTATGAAGCAAATTAGCGTATTGGTTGCTTTCTTATTAGTGCTTGGATGTGCATGTGAGTATGCTTTCGTTTCTTTACAAACCTTTAAGCCTTTATATTGTCTGTCGTGATAAAAAGGTGTTATTTTTGCATGAAATTGTGGAAGTTCACTTACTTCAGAGGTTATTATTAAACGTACTCAAATATGAATTAATTTATTGTTTTAATAAGAAACTTTTGGAATCTGATTGATAGTCATCATATTTTTAGAATAGAAATGTAGTAGTGATTAATGCTGATGAGTTGGATTTAAATTTAGATCCATAGATTATTAAATCTGGCGATTATAGCATTATAATTAAATGCAGTATAATTAAAAGAGATGGATAACATTAATAATGTGAAAATAGTAAGTCTTGGTTCATTTATTGATATAATTAATCTTTAATTCATTTCACGTTTTTGGAATATAAAAACGTATATTGATTAAAAATAATGCTGAATTTTCAGAAATACTAGAAGCGCAAAATTTTTATGAGGAAATATTTTTATACTTAAAAATTCATTTTTTATATTTAAAAATTAAACAATTACTTAAAAATATCTTTTATACTAAGCAGCTCAATTTTTGTTATAACTGAACATCATTTTAATAAAAATTAATATAATATTTCAATTTGGTAACATCAGAAACACGTACACTGTTTACAATGTAAGATTATTATTTAAATTAATCAGTTATTTATAATTTCAGCTTTTTTATAACTTCTGCCGATTTTCCTCAACAGAAGGTAAATAAAACAGATAGTATTTAAACTTAGCTTTTTGTAGTTTTAAGCCAGAGCATTTTTTCTGGCAGCGCTTTTTGCTCGTTACGTTTAGTTTCTGTCACCTCAGATAATTATAATTGTTCGGCTTTGCGATATATTGCTGCTTTAATCTTTACACTCTGGTATAAATACTGAGCTTCGTGAAATATTAAATTGTGTAGTTTTTGGTTACTGTTCCACGTTTAATTAAAATTTAAATGTTCTGTTTAATTGCATAACCGCAAGCTGTGGCTGATATCGTTAGAACAAGAAAGGGTATTTATGTTCTAAAATATATTTAAATAAAAGGATTATTTAAACCTTCTCACGGCCCTGCAGTTATTTCAGAAAAAGCGATAATTCACTGATGGTTATCTCGCTAGTTACCATTTCCAGATCAAATACAACATAACCAAGCGATTCTTCCGTATCTGGGATACATATTGTACTCAATTAGAAAGTCCATCGTTAGTTACTCTGCTGATGTAAATATCTATAAAAATTACTAATCCCTGCATTATATAATACTATTAACAGTATTTATAGTTAATTTTAGTCATGTTTTGATAAATTTCTATTTAAAAAAAAACAATGTTTTCAAATAGTTTCCTTATTATCCTGTTAAGCAATGAACTGTTATAAATTGAAACATTTAGATTTTACGTCTAGGAAGCACAACAGCTGTCAGGACAGGGCAATTTAGAATGCATTTTGAGCGATTAACGATGTAGTAATGTAAAATAACATACATAAAAGAAGGAAAAAGAAGTACCCTGACTGTAGACGTTTCTTTTAACAGAAAATAATTTAAATTATGTTTTCTTTAAATGCTTGAATGCTATCATTTTGTGTCTTCATCAGAATAAATTTTAGACATAGCAGATTAAATTAGCATCAGTTATGATGAAAACTGAAAATAAAAAAACTATTGTGTAGTTAAACAATTATGTAGTCAATGTCCTTATGAAGCTATATTACAAAACTATCAAATTATACGTCAACTCCCCTCTGCTTTCACGACTGGAAGAGAAAATAATGGGAGTTTTGGATATTTTGAATATTATTTACGAGCAACAAAATGTGCACTGTATCTATGAGAAATTAAATAAGAACCTTTTAATTAATTCCAAGATCTTGAGCTGAAAAAGATCAAGACCTGTGAAGAGCAACATATAATAAAACAAATTTCTTTAAAACTCACACTAGCAGTGATATGAACTGATAAAATTCTCAAAACTGTTTTGCAATAATTTATTAGTTTTTAGCAATGTTCAATTCTGTCCAAGCAGATAAAAATGAAAAGATTTTATGAAAAGTTGCTGAAACTTTTATAAGGTATTTCTCCCGCCCTCCTAGTGTGGCTTCGTGATGTAGTGGTCAGCACACTGAACCAGTATTTCAGAGGTCCGTGGTTAGATTCCCGGCAAAACAGATTGCTCATTTTTTATTTCTTCTGCTTCCGAAAACTCCTAATGTCTCCACACTTTATTAAAAAAAATTATGGTCCAATTAGATACTGCTTTATACTTCTGAAATTTCTAAAGAGCTCTATGAAATATTAATCCAACAAAGTTTCACAATGCGCTTTATCCAAAATCAGTTATGGTTTACATATTCTACTTAAACCATCAGTTTGGTTTCATTTATTTAATTATGGAAAAGCAAACAAGAGCTATTTTCTTAAAGGAAGGGATGCCTTCGTAGAGGGCTTTATATGGGAAACTGGATCATATACATGTTACACATAGGGAAAACTACGGAAACGCACATACAGCCAGCCCGTTCACCAGGATTCGTACCTCGGACTAAACTACGAGTGCTCACTGGATTTATTTCAAAACCTTTAGAAGTAGCAGACATTATATCCGATACCTGTGAAACTTCCCAACCCAAAAGCCTATATGATCACTAAATTTCAAGAATAAGTATTTTAATTGTAGATTGTTTAAATAGTTTCATATAATTTTTACTAGTTTTGCTTTAAATTCTTTTCATGGATGGAGATAAATAAATATACGCTTTATATGTTGTGTAATAAAGCTTTCTAATATTGGTGTATTTATAACTTTGGCAAAGGGATTTTAAGTATATCATAAAGAATAAAAAAAATTTTAAATTGAAGTTTTCCAGGTAAGTATTACCGATGCAGAAATTTGATCGAGGAATATTACATTATGAGTGTGTTTACGAGTTCAGAAGGAGTAATCGTCATTTTTATTTTCCAGAAAGTCTAAAAGTTTCTTCAGAATTTTAATATTAAATCACTCAGAAAAATTAGAAGATACCGCCGGTTTTGGATGTTATCTTTACTCTATTTACAGAAAAGCATTAGAAAACTATTCGCTTATGACTATTTCTTCAATAAGAAACCCAAGTTTTTAGTAATTTTTCTGATATATGCTATATCTTGCTGATATATGATAATGCTGAGAAAACATTCTAATGCCTCAGGAAAAGCTTATCAACAGTGACCTAGAATTTGGTCAAAAATTTTGAAGCTGCATTACTCTCCTGTATAACGTAAAGTACTTTAAATTTTAAAAACTTGGTTGTTTTCTTTTATTTATTTATTTATTTGGAAAACAAAATTTTTTTGTTGTGGTGAAAAGAGATTCTGAACATGTATTCATGATACCAAATACGTAATATATGGTGTTAAAATATGTTTTATTAATTAGAATAATATACTTCCATTTATATCACTTAGCTATATATAAAAAATATAATGAAGATTTAAATTATTTGCAATTCATTTAATACTTCTATATTTCTCATTTTGCCGAACAGTTATAATCAATTAAACTTCGAAAGAAAAATTTAAAATATTACATTTTGCTGATTGACGACACTTATTAAATGTTATTAACGTGAAATGTGGAAACGGAGAAAAAAGTATTTTACGTTTCGTGCAGTGTCAACGTTAACCAAGTCGCGAGGATGTTATGTTCTAGGAGCATTACGTAATAGTACATACCAGTATCAAAATTTTGGAAAGACTCCACTAAAGACGTTTCTAATGTCAAACAATTGTCGAAACACTTATTGCTTTTATAATTGTGTGAGTCTAAGCAATCCATTTGAATCTAGAGGGATCAAAGCAAAAAAATAAAAAAACTTTTATACAGTTTGTAGAACATATAAAGACATAAAATCTTTTGATTAATCATAACTAGAATTAAAGATCGTCTTTATACCTACAAAAAAATTTTTATTCTTAATTTGAAAAGTATTCTTTTACAGATGCATTCTTCCAAAGCAATAAGTTTTTGCTTCTTAAAATACATTTTAAGTTTCGCAACTTTCTTCTTTATTTTAGCTGCCATTCGACCTGGAGATATACAGTGCTCTCCTCCCAATTGTCCTCCAGGGTGTTCCATTCAGAGAGTTTACAGCGGACCTTGTCCCGGATGCGAATGCGGAAATACGAGTTTGTATAATTTTCGTTTAATTCATTCATGTATTTATTTACTTTAAATTTTATTTTCTCTATGTAACTATTTGCGGGATTTCGAAAGATTACAGTAAAATTAACTGTAAAAAATATAACCAAAAGATGATATCAGTACTTAAAGCTACCTCGGTAAGTTTCCGTCCATGAGAGGCCGCGTCATGTAATTCTACATTTAGACGCTAAGTCCATCCTTTTTTAATGGGAAATCCTGGTGGGCTTTGTATATAACCTCGACAAGCTGAAATTGGGTTACTATCACTAATGTAGGAAGACAGCAAGGATTTTATTCTTTTTCAACATTTTTATCTTCAATTCGTGATGACGTTCACATTCGGGGCCGAAATTTCTGGTTTTTGAATTAGACATGTTGAAGTGTTTTAGGTTTTCCTTGTTGCCACAATGATATAAGAACACAGGAGGAATATAAACTATCATCCCTTATTTGTTGCCTTTAGACTTCAGGTTACATAAAGCTCTCACCATACCATTTACCATCGTAGAAGACGTAGAATTTACTCCCACTTGACATCACTCTTAGCGGCCTATTTTGCTCTCATCATCTCCTTCACCACGAGTTCTGCACTCATTCAATGGCTTAGTTCTCCGCATCCATATAGGAGTAAAATATCTTGATGTAACCAACAAAACATGTTCTCGAAATGAGTCGCCACTTCTTCACACTAACCTAACACAAGCAGATTTTCCTTGGTGATTTATATCAAAGATCGTGGGCTTGTGCCCGCTCTACCACACTGTTTCACGCAAATTGAGAGAACGAATCATACATGCAATTCGATTTTATTGATAATGGAAAGTGATAATGGAAAGTAGCAGGAGTCTGAATTCAGAATTTATATCTGCTTCATTATCAAGGATGCATTTGAAGAGAATCCTTATATAATGATATGCAGCTCTTGATTACATTTCTGATCGTTAATGTAATAGTCTCTCCAAATACTAGAGGGAATTAGGAAACATCTTATATAATAGTATGCTTGTGTTAATCATCATTAGTCTTAATTCTATTCTGTATGTATGCTACAAATGAAACCCCATTGTATTCAAAATAGCAAAGTTCCGCTTTGGTAAATGGGTGAACATTTTCAACACAAGAAAATTTTTCATTTTTTAGTCTTTTGTATTCATTGCATAAAAATCAGTTTTTTTAATTATATTGTAAGGAAAAGTAATATTATATTTAAGGAGTATTTTGTTTTACAACATTCCGCTAATAAAAATAACTTTCAAAGGAATCCTTTAAGATAAAAATAAAGAATGTGCAATATAAAAGTTATTAATGGAGGAATATTATAGGTTTATTTTGTTTGATCTTAGAAATCAAATTCAAATTATAAAGTTTATTCAAGCAAGACAGAAAGATTTATGAACGCAATTTCCACATGTTTAGGTGAAAAGGCTTTGTAAAAATAAAATTTGTTTACATCGGTTCTGTAAAGTAAAATTCTTATCTAATAAAATGTATCATACATTTAAATGAGAAATTTTAGTAAGTATTCAACAAAGAAATTACTCATGTACTTCAGTTTCTCATGCTTACAAATTTCAAATGTTGTAATCCAAAACATTTAAGAACAAACTTAGGGTACACTTACAAAACAAAGCTTCTATTTTTACAATTAATAATTCGGTCACGGATAAAATAGAATTTTTTACTGAATTTATAGACAGTTTCTTGAAATGATTCCCTAAGCACATATCTGCAAATTTTAAACGTTTTCATAGGACCCTTATGTGTATTATACTGCAACGTTATTTCAGGATAGCGAAACGAAGCTTTCAAAAATTGAAATCTTTTTATTAAAATTTTAAGTATCTTTACTTTATTCCGCATTTTCTCAGTTTGTGCAAGGAACCTAGAAGTTTGATTTTACACTGTAAAGTCATAATGTTGTTTGGAAGCAGGAGACATGAAAAATATGCAGTGTCCTCACCAGGACTCGAACTTGGACTTCTCGAATACGTTCTAAGAATGCTTCCAATTATACCACTAAGGCATGCGTATATGCGTATAGGAGAGAGAAAATTCTTTATATACTACCCCTTTTAAAGGGTGACTAGGGATTAGGGGACCCAATCGCCAAACACTGTGATAACGAATTATCTTCCACCACCTTTTAGTTCGGACGTCACCGTAGAATCATTAGGTTATTGTGAATCAGGAGACATGAAAAATATGCAGTGACCTCACCGAGACTCGAACTTGGAGCTGTCTGATATGGCTGAATGTGACACCGTTACACCACGAAGGCATACTGGAAAGGAGGAGAAAATACCTTATATAATCCCCTTACCTTATATATAGCACTTTTTTGTTCATTTAAATCTTCATGTCCTACCAATGCTCTTGATATTTAACTAGAGATATAGATGACGGATTAATGAAAATAAAAATGACTCAAAAGTATGACACGCTGAATATACAACTGCGGTATTGACTAAGGTGCAGATGTCAGCGACTGAGAAGAAGCGGATTTTTGATATGGGTAAAAGAGGAAGTAATAAATAATATATTCATTGATAAACAGGTAATAATGTTTGCTAGGAAATAGAATTTTTGCAGAATAAAAATATTTGTTGCATGTATTTTTTATTTTAGAACCTTTATTTCCTTAGGATAGTTTTTGCTGATGGTGCTATTTAAAGGATTTGCCTTGAGCGTCAAAGAAATACGGGCTATCAAAAATGCATTTGCAGATTCTTTTTGATCACACAGAATTTATTGATACAGAAAATCGTTAGCCAGTTGTACCATCTTTTATTCACTGAATATCACTAAATATTTGGAAAGAAATTCATTTTTAACACTCATTTTTGAACTCTTCAGTACAAATTCGATTAATAGAACACATATTCTGTCATTTTACGTGAACAAAAAAAAAAAAAAAAAAATTCTTTACTTACCTTCAGAAGAGTTGCACAGAATATTAGATAAGACTTAATAAGCATTAGATATAAATGTTTACTCGTGTTAATTCAAATGTCAATGTAAGGAAATTCAGCCTAAGTTTTCCACCTATACTAAGCCTTAGGCTTAAGGTAGGCTTTCGTTTAGGCTTTCGGTTTTTTAACCTAAGGATCAAACACGACAGAAATTCGTACAAGGGGTAAGTATATATACATTACATTCAGTATACCTTTAGCACAACACACGAAGATAAACGGAATATACAAACATGTCAATGCGTTTAACTTCAACACGCGCATAAATTTTTTTATAAACATTAGAGAAAATCTGCGCATTTCGAGAAGTTTCAGTGAACCAAAGTTCAAATTAAACTGGCTGTTAAAAAATAAAAATGTATGCGTAGCTTTGGATTGTCTCTAAGAATTTTGAGATCTTAGAAGGCTTCTGAACATACACTGTTCTTTTATAAACCCGTTCATTACTTCTTTAGATTTATCTACTTACACCTTTACGACTTTTTTTTCTTAAGTTCAAGCCTCTAATTAAGCAAAATGGAACTAAACGCTTGAGTTTTAAGCGAAAAGCCCAAATTTCTCCATATTACTGCTCTTTGGATAAGAGTGAAACTACATCAGCCTGATAATTAATATTAACACTTTTCAGTGGAACATATGCAGCAGAATTATCTAAACGTAACAGTAATTATTCAGATTCAAGCTGAAGCCAGAAACTATTTTCAGGATAGAATTTTTTTACAATTTATATGCAGAACAATTTGTATACAACTTTTGAGCAGGCTAGTGTTAAGGTCTGTATTTTCGTGGACAGTTTCTTTGAATTTATATTCAAGTTTAAGTGATAATGGATAGTTTTGTTAACAAATAAATGAATAGGTGAACGTGATTGAGCTTGGGTTATTCATCATGCATATTAACAGATACTTAAAGAGCTTTAAAGTTATGGTTTATAATATATTTTCCTCTTTTAGGATCTAACCTTCCTACAGGAGTGCAATGCTCCCCACCCAACTGTCCCCCAGGATGTACGATCGAAACAGTATACAGTGGACCTTGTCCTGGCTGTAAATGTGGTGGTGGCAGTGGCAATGGTAAGTTTATGTAATTTACACACAAGGTGCAAAAATTATTTATAGTTAAAAGTAATAGCACAATTTGGATAATACAAATAATAGCAGAGTTTGAAGTATATATGAATAGTATACGTATATAGTATTGATGAATTTATAACATGCCTTTAAATTTAATGCAAACTTTAGGTAAAAGTAAGATAATAATACTTCAAGCATGAAATTATTCTGTCGATGAAATAATTTCCTCCTTAAATCTAAGGAACTAAGACGTGTGCTACATTCTATCGAAAGGTTAGAAATCTTCTCTAAAACTAATGATATATGAAATTGAAGCTTGTGAAATTCTGGTGTGTTCAAGATCATATCTTGTAATTTAGTTAATTGCCTATTTGAATTGTTATCACATTTATCCTAAATATGTCCTCTAAATTTGGAGCACTACGTCAAACTAAATCAGAAACATTTCATGAACTTTAAATCAAATCAAATAAATCGAATATAATATTTCTGATACGTGACAAGTAATGAGATAGGATGTTTTTGCTTTAGCTTATTACTAAAGAATTCAATATATGTCGATAAAATACACTAGACTTTCTGCCTAAAGAGAGGTATGACTTTGTCGAGGGCTTTCTATGTGGAACTGGATCGTACTCACGTTTTACATTCATTCTTTTCACGTTCACTAATGCAACTATGTCCTGATCTAAGATTCAAAACTAGATCCAATTATATGTATGTTCAGAACGTCTTATCCACTCAACCGATGGCATGTTAATTTGCTTTTTAAAACAAGTTCATATGCTAGTTATTGCTTTTCAATAAAAAAATAAAAAATAAAGTGTTTTCTAAATAAAAGAGTTTGCATTTGAATTAGAGTTATGCATGCCGAAAATACAGCAGTTGTGGTAATCTTATCTTTGATTACTGGAAATTGCAACTGACTACTCCTTTTGAGATTTTACAGATATTTATCACTTTTCATTCTATTAATGTATTGGTACTTTTAATAATAAAAAATTTAACAAAGAAACGCAGTAATATTAGAACCTGGAATAAAACACTTTAAAATCAACTTAAGCTTTACTTAACTTTAAACACATACTTCTGATATTTAACGTAGGTTATATTTTAGCCAGGCTTCAACATCCTAGCTTAAAAATTGCAGCTTTGATCCAGTGGAAGTTCCTTTTTGCACACACGAGTGTCACGTTTGAACAATATAATATATTTTGCTTAATCAATATTAAGGAATTCATCCTGGAATAAATGCATTACTTCAAGATTTTACCAATAATTATATACTTCAGATTATTAGAAACTTTTGCAAATAGTCTGTTTAGATAGAATAACATCAAGATCAATTGTAAGGTCACATATGCGAATAATTCTACTTTGAATAAATTTTTTTGCAAAGTAAATCCTTAATACATAAGCTAATAAGTACATTGTAAGCTCTCTTAGGGACAAAAATGGCACCGAAATCAATTTGCATTTGTAAAATTGCCAAAAGTCTGCACGTATACTGTGCATTTTTTAACTATATATCGGATTACTCTTCGCACGAAAATATACATTTATCAGGAAGTCACAGTCATTTATAATATATTTTATTCTGAAGGAGAAGAATAAAATATATTATAAATGACTGTGGACTTCACAATATATAATCATATTATAAATGACTGTGAACAATAAATATATTATAAATGACTGTGGACTTCACAAAAGAAGAATAAAATATATTATAAATGACTGTGGAAGGAGATGCCAGTATCTCCACAGGAGAAGTCATAGTTAATTGTGTTACGTAGTGTAATAAGATTTGAGGAGAAGTTCAGAACGACCCTTAGTCAGGCAATGCTGTTGTACGAATCACACGAATTATCATCTGCGTTTACTGATCAGGAGCTTAGTTATAAAACAAGAAGCATTTAAAAGCGTGATATCTTCAACATTCCACTGTGCCTTTGTCGCAAAGGTATCTTTGTCTTGCTATGTCTATATGCTAGCTTTTAAGCACAACAAAAGAGGAACATTTTAATCCTTTAAAAACTGACTTACGTGTTCTCGAAACCGAAATGTCTCGCCTCAGTATCACATCCTCTGCCTTAAAACATAATTATTCTCTGATAATCGATATTTACTTCCATTTTTTTATTTCCTGTAGGAAATAAAGGCAGAATATCTTAAAATCACTTCTGCATCCTCTTCTTTCTAATACCTGTAGCTTCAGATGGTTTTCACTGAATGCTTTTATCGGGTTGCAACTGGAATGTTGCATATCAGCAAGAATTTCCTATCATATTCTTTTTAGATAATTCTTTGCTTGTTTATTTCATAAAACGTTAATAAGAAATAATGATATGCTGTCAAATATATCAATTTCTTCGGCGGTTTGTGTAATTTTTAATATTGTACGTAAAGTGATATTGCGTGCGGAATAAATATAAGTTACATAATGTAATTCTGAGGAAATGTATTATCGTAATCTAAAACCTTTTCTCTCAAATACGCGTCATTCTTAGCCATATATAAGTAAGTAGAAAAGAACCCAATAAATAGGAAAACTCATTGCATGCTTCTTATGTTCACCAGTTTCATTATAAGCATACTCTGTAATATTACGTATGATTTTTTCTTCTCTGCATTCATAAATTATTATTATTATTTATTTATTATTAAATTTGATTTACAACTCATGAATTGAGGTTCAGTCACAAATAACTTTCAATATCCCGTTCCTTATAAACGTTAAGAAACTTAAAATCGATTATTATTATAAAATAATTCTGAACATTAAAACACTTGCTAATTTAATCCCATATAAAATAATTCTAATCAGACAATAGTAGTTAAAATTAACTCCCATATGAAAACCAATGATTCTCCTGCCTAAATCTCGGCCTGAAAAACAGGCTTGAATCATTCATATTTTATATCTGTTCCTTATGGGAGTAGTTATAAATACTAAATGTAGTTTATAGCTTACCTTTACTTAATAGCTATATAATGAACTATAATGCACAATATAAAGTTCAGGATATATCTCTTCAGTACCGGTCCTCTATCGTCCATACGGTTAGGCTGGTCCACTATCATCCATGCAATCAGACAGCCTTAGTCAGGCTGCGAAAATAGCCACTGGAATTGCCTCCTTTGTAACAACAGTCTTTGTAAAGCAACAAATATAATTCATTCATTTTACTCGTTTTAGAAATGGCAAATAAAATCGTTACGATTTTAAACGCTTCCCGGCACATAGCGTTGCTTTGCTCTTCCGACCGAGAAACATTAATTTCGGCCGCTGAACGAAACGCATAAAAAAGCGTTTAGAAGTCAGTCTGACTTGTTCGCCATTTAAATGAATTTCGTTTCGATTTTCCTTTGTGGGAAGCACCCTGAGAGTCAAAATACAGCCAAGGTTTTATCGCTTTCTACCCGAGAAGTAAACGACAAAGTTCTCTAAATGTGTTCTGTCCTTTCTCTATATCTTCTATATATGTTCGCAGCAAAAATTCTGTTTTTGTAGCTATTGCACTCCCTTTTCTTGGAGAGATCTTCTCAGCAGCAGTCCTCTTTTTTTTTTTGGATCCGTAAAAGTTAAAACTTCATCACCTTTTCTGACTACACCAACTTGTAAATCCTCGGTTTTTATACCAGGAATCCTCCCCGTTTAACAATTAGTTCATTTAGAAAATTAAAAATTTATCTGTAATCATTTTCTTACTAAAACAGAACGATAAATTGGAAAGATTTTCCACGAAAAGACTTCTAATCTTCCCAAGAAAAAGTCTGTGTGTTAACTGAAAGAATTTTAACAAATTAAATTCTTATTTTCACACCCATAAAATGGTAAATTATCATATTTTTTATTGATCAGGAAGAAAGGCCTTTTGTGGAACTCTTCTTTAGGGCACTTTTAAGGAACCCCTTATGAGCTGACCATTTCAGTAAACTACTCCGATAAAAGCTATTATCCAACACTTCGCAATACAGTTGCAAATGATATATTCCGTCTTGTCTTTCTTTCAGCCTTATCCTAAACTCCAAATATGTTACAAAAATAACGAAATTAAGAAACTAAAGACTTCGATGAATCCATAATTAATTTAAATTCCTTAATAATTTATATATTAATAGTCTTAATAATATTTAATATTAATGTTCTTTTGAATTTCTATCAGTTATGCATTGTTTATGACAGTTTTTAGGCTTACAAAAGATACTTTTTCTTTTAAGGTCGCAACCCTTACCAGGGCGTGATGTGCTCTCCACCAAGATGTCCTCCCGGCTGCACCATCCAACAAGTATACGATGGTCCTTGCCCAGGTTGTGATTGTAAGAAAAGACAGGGATAATAAATTCTAAAGACAAAATCTACCTTAAGGGAAATAACTGCATTTCAATGCACTAAATATCTTTGCTACATTTTCTTTTTGTTACAACTTGCTTTTATTAAACATCTTTTCTATTATTTTGTGTCTCTTTTTTTTATCATGACATGCAATTGTAACAAGGATAAAAGAGATTAAATATGGAAGAGTTTCATCTTATTTCGTAATAATTCTCTTTTGTCCTGCTAAGTATCACAAATCAACAATAAACAGTCATACAAGCTGATATTAAAAACGATATGCATCGTTAATTCAGATGACACCTATAATATGTAAAACTATATAACGGTATAATTCTAAGTATCGAATTCCACTAGTTTTATTGCGGAAAATTTCACAAATAAATACAGAAGTGGAGTAGTTGCTGTAGAAAATATAATCACTGTATTGGAATATAATCTTATCAGTTCTTCACTGTTTCTGATAAAATTGGTAGTTCCGTATAAAGACATCTTCATTATTAGCTTTGCGCAGAATACAGGAAAAAGCATATACAGTAATGTGTGTGCTTGATTTAAAGTTTTAAAAAAGCTAAGAAATGCACTTTGTCAGCGTAAATCCGAACAAGAAAGATTAAGTTGAAAATTTTTGTGAAAATAAGAAATCCTAACAAAAAAGGTTTCCAGATCTTAAATGACAAACATTTCTAACAATTTATATATCTAGGTATAATTGGCAATAAAATAATTTCATTACTGAAATGATATTTATAAACAGTTAGAAATGTAAAAGTATCTCTATTGGCATTACAGTACAGTTATGCTTTCCAAAATCAATGTTTACATCCATATGAATTTCACTCTTGGTATGGATTATTAATGCGTTTAACATGCTTATTTTCAATCAGCGTTTGCATACCTTTACAAAGCCATTTATTTAAAGATACATAGCTTTGTCATCAATACATACTAACATATATAAAAGGCTTAGTTAAACTGAAGAAAATTTAATCTTAGAAACGTGAAACCAAGAATACTTTTATTTTACAATAATGCCTCATATTACCTTCGTATTTAAATAATATAAATTATACACTTTACTTGGGATAATATGGGTGAGATATATAATACAGAAGAAACTCCATGAAAACTCGATCACACATGTACCCTACACCTATATATACCTAAATACACGTTTGATATATGCAAGTGAATGCTCTGTCTGTAACGTTCTGTTAATTATTTTTATTAATATCAACAATAATTGCACAAAATTAGTATATTCTTAAATTCCAAAATTTACATTTCTTTATATATCGAGCTATAAATTACAAATAAAATATATTCATTATTCATACCTAATGCATACATATACATATGCAGATTTACATATGCAGTCTATGTTTTTTTTTTATTCAGCCTAGTTCTTAGCTTTGCTATAAACAACCCGACAGCAGAAAGTGCCCTCTCAATTTCAGGTGATATTGAAGAAAGTGTTTTCAAAGCCTCACCCAAAGTTATAATATTTAATGATCGTTTTACAGTTGGGTCAAATAACTGCCATTCTTGCTTCAGTATCTTGCTCAAAGTAGATTTCTCGCTAGATAACAACGTAACACCTTTGCCTTTGAGTAGATGGCTTCTACTAATTTTCGCCTAAAGATTTCTCTTCCAAAGTTTCCATGCTATCTTTTTCTAAATGCAAAATGTTGAACGGTTATTCGTCTTCTTCGCAAAAAAGGTCGTGTCATAATTAATTTTAACTAGTTGAGTCACTGGTAAACGTGAAAGATTTACAGTTACTGCAGTGGCATCATCCCAAAATTTAGATATTGCATTAAGTTAACTAAACTAATACTGTGCATTTTACTAATTTTATGGACAAAAGAATATTTCACATTCTTAAAACATTCTGAGTTTTGTTGCTTCACTTCTCCAGTAATGAAAGCAAGTACTCCTTTAGCAGTCAACAAAGTCGCGTGTCGACTGCATAGTTTTTCTAGGTCAATTTTCACTTGCATCAAGCCTGCTACAGTAGCAGTCAGAGTTTCTAATTCTATATCAGCCAAAACTTATTGTTCTTTGATATCAATTATTGCTTTTGAAATTCTTATTTTATATCTATAAATCTTTGAAGTATTTCCAACTAATTATTTTAGCTTATGTGATGTCTAAACAAACCATCTATTCACAGCCAAATTCAGCTTTGGCATAATTTTGTAAAATACCATCCTTGAGAAGTGATTTTCTAAATAATTTAACAACACTTCTTATCTTTTCATATTTTTATTTATGTTAGTCGTAGAATTTTTTTTTCGTAAGCAATGTGAAACGTAGCATCTGTTGCTATATCGTTTTCAAATTCAAAATCTAACACCCTTTTTCTAAATCTTCAATTAGTTCTTCACTTTCTTTAGAATCTTCTCTTTCTTCTTCATATGATATATTTTATATCTGAACAGTGATTTCTTCCAAATTACTCTTATTAAAGGAGATTTTCTTATTAAGAAGAAAACACACGGCGAGGTCTCCTGCACAGGACTCGCAACTCATTATTTATCCAAACTCAACCATCATCACTATCAGTAACACACGAAACTATATGCTTTTCTGAATGCTTTTAGTTAAACCGCTGCTGCTTTAAAACGATTTCCTTCTGAAATTTATCCACTAATTCTTAACATTCCTAAATTAAAGAATATACATTCTGTAAAATGAAATTTTATGTTACAATATCGTCTATTTTTAAAAAGTATACTCATCAAGCGTCAAGCTACAATATAGTCCTGAATTTAACTTTTAAGAGTCAAGCTACAACGTAATATTGCGTTAAGCTGAAAAATCTGGGAAATTTCATTTGTAACCTGAGGTTTAATCAAATTATATTGTTTATGGATAAGCCCCATAATACGGCATTTTGAGATATGTAGCCATCTCATTTTATTATACTTTATAATTTTATGTATATACGCGTTTGTATCCAGGAATTTACAGGACCCAAGTATAATTCCCCAGGAATACAAAATGTGTGAAAATGTTACGAACCTTAGACACTACACACCTCCTCTCTTAAATGGTGAAGACCTTTACAGTTTGCGTGAACCCATTTGTGAATCACTGATACAGTCGAAATGAGTAATTTGGATATAAAATTCGAATGGAAGTGTGCCTGAAATCGTTTGCATTTTGTATTTTCTGTTCCCTCTTTTTTTTTAAAGACATTTTAGAGCTTTTACAATTTCATTTTTAATCAGTAATTGTTATGGAAAAAATGTCATTTTTTATTTAACCATTTTAAAACCACTTGGTATTTTGAAGCATTTTGATTAATATTTTCCAATTTTAAATTACGTAATCTCCATTCACTGAAAAATTTTTATATAAATTACGTAAGCTCGTAAAAATTACTTCTTCATTCACTTTTGATTCTGAGGAATAATTGGCGAAAAATGAATGCATTGAATTTAGATTACTGAAAAACCACAACTAGTAAGTGAATCTTTAAATAAATGAATAATGATCATTGGTTTGGAAGTTTTATCAGAATTATATAGTTTCAAAAACCATGAAACTGAGAAAATTTCAGATTACATCTACTATAAGCAGAGTTCATTAGAAATACACTTAATTTTCCGGACCATCTAAATCCATCGTATATAAACTTGTAAGTTACGTTAAAAATTTTTATAACATTGTTAGGTATTGTTGCTAGTGATAAAATAGGTTTCAGGAAGGGTAAAGTAATAAGAAAACAATTTATTTGGGCAATAAAGGAACCAAACATGGTTATCCTGTCTATGAAACATGAATAAAGAAATCGAGTGAATTTGGGGGGGGGGGGGGGAACTGAAAGTTTCAGATTTTATATTACACCTAAAGGCGCTTTTTTTTTTTTTTTTTTTCTCTTTTACATACACATACACGTTTCAACAGCATTTAGGCTAATGATTGAAACTTTTAATCAAAAATTAAAGTTTTACAAAATATGAAATACACAATAAAATATTTAAAAACAGTCTATCTTTAGAACTTTCGATAGACAGCCTCGCGCGCTGGAGATAATTTTTTTTTCGTACAGTGTTGCCATTACTCTCTTTGAAATTTGAAATCGTTGAGTTTGTTTATCAAACATTCGTTCAAGTTTTACAAAATATGAAGTCGACAGTAAAACAAATTCTCAATTCGGACTTTCAGGTGTCCATATTCGGGTGGTGAACTACGTTATTGAAAATTTGGTGACTCTAGGTACCTTTGTTTTTTCATAATGCAAAAAACATACATATATTCATGCAGATTCTTCATTATTTAATTTCTTTAAATATTATATAGGGCGATAATAGTTGGTGGCAACAATTTAAAAAATAATAAGTCGTTTATGGTGAACCAAGTATAATTCCCAAGATGGCTTACGTTCCTTTGGGATACGAAATGTTGATGATTTTTCCTAAATTTATCTGGTGTTTTAATTAAGTTATCGAAAATGTATTTTCAATGTTTATAAATGTTTTCATGAATTATTTTATTGCATGTAAAAAATATGATTACTGTAAGATAACAATAATATAAAACAATTACATATTTTGCATATTGAATATAAAAGGCTATAGGAATAATTAAAGTACATATGACAGCATATATTTACCGCCTTGCCTCAGGTGATAAAATATCCAGGCTACATGCAAAGTCGGCTACAAAGTCAAATAGGCAGCTATTCCGAAACGATGTAAACCTTTCATGTAAGTAAACGAAATGTTTCTTTTATTCTCTAGATTGAATTTTGAATTTAATGAAAATTTAATTTTTAAGCCACCCTGCTTAATACCAGCACATTAAGCAACCTCTAGAAGAAAATACTGTTGAGGCTTAAATGCATTAATATAAAAAATAGTGAAAAAATGGGATATTTTTGATTTTTTTATCATAATAAAAGAAAATATTTTTCGATGATTCTTTCCAGAGAAACGAAATTCATTAATTGCTGTTTGAGGAAGAGTAAAAACTTTTTTGACTGAAACTCTCATTGATTTTTCACATATTTTATATCCAAACAGATTCATAACATCTTAGCTAGTTATCTGAACTACATTTAAAACTGATTTTTTTAAACATTTCCTTTCTGAATATTTCTTCCTTTAATATTCCTGAAAACGAATAAGCTCTTTTTTATTTATGCTGGGGACCGTTATTCTTCTATTATCAACCTAGAAATTCTATACGGCTCGTATATACGTTACAAGCAAGGAAAATCACGAAAACGAACATGCAGCCAGCCTGTTTGTGAGATTCGAACCTCGGACCGAACTACCAGTGTTCAGCGACTTTACCGCTCGGCTGCTGATGGGCCAGTGAGAAAAAAGAGACTCAACAAAACCTAAATTAACATACAACAGCAACAAAACAAGAAGCAAACAGAAGTGAAGACAAAAAACTGTATGGCTTGAAAAATCATTTTTCAAAATTGTGATATACCTATATGGGCAACACATTTACTTGGATTACAAAAGATTGAATAAATACAAAACGAAACTAGACATATATTTAGTAAATACGTCGAAACTAACTGTTACTAAAGCTTTGTTATAAAAGCATCAAACTAACTATTCCAAAGTGTTTTTTTTAAAAAAATGACAAAACACTTATACCTAGTTATTATGTACTCTCAAGTAGAAATTAAACATAAAATTGCATAAATGTAAAAAAAAAATCTTAAATTGCAATAAAATCAAATCTCAGCTAGGACATAAAAACCATGAAATACAGATAAAATCTGCATAGTCTAGGGAAAAGACTTACAAATCTTCAATCATATTGTTATCATCTTGGAAATATCAATATAATTAGTATCTACTTACCTTTCTATGAAAGCGCAAATAAAACTCAAAGCATTCAAAGAAATCAAATTTGTAACTCAAACTTTGAACAAGTTAATAAACTTATATCTCTGTGTAAATTAATTATCTGTATTTGTAGATTTTTGGGGGCATTAGTCATGTTCCTTTTTAACGGTAAGGAAAATGATTAAACTTTTTAACGTATTCTTCAAATTTTCGTTAAAGTACTTAATGACGTTATAACGCTAATTAATTTATGGGAAATGTAGTCACGGGATATGTGAAATTGTGGGGCAGATTCCGGCTTACGGGCTGCCAGTTTAAGACCACTGTCTTACAGGATTACTTTACTGAATTCGTCAGCAGTTCATGGCTTACATTTAAAGATTTCGTATGGCCTTACCCATAGGAAGAACTTGGAATATCAGCTTATAGGGAGAGTGCAAAGAAGGGCGACAGGAGGTGCTGTGGAAAGGTTCCTAAGTCTTATTATCAGTGCTTTTGAATGTAACATTGAAGTAGCGTCCTGTAAGGTTATAGACAGGAAAATTTCATTGTCGATGACAAACGCATATCGTGCTCCTGTCTGTAAAACAAAAATTTAACTTTGCCGTGTTTGATATTTCCTTTTCTTACCGTAAAAGTTTTTCTTGACCATGTGAAAATAAACAATAAATTCGCACTCTAAAAACATTCAGATCAATGTAAGGAGTGAGAAAACTTTTATTTATTATATTATAGCTTATATTACATGTATTTACATTATGTGATTACATATACATCACTCAGTTCTTATACACAAAATAAGAAGTAGAAGCAAATATTGCATGCCTTCACTTGTTACAGAACTAGGTACCTAATAAATTGTTCTCGAAAATTGTTATTCATCAGGAAAGTCTGCAGTTAAATTGAAGAAATTGTTAGAATGAAATACAAACTGGAAGCAGAACACACACATGACGTTTATAAGAATTTTAGGAAAACATTGCTTTCAAATTTTCACACAATTCATAAGCTCTAAAGCATACACTATATTTTCGAGATTTGAAAAACCTCAGTGTATACGGAATTGCATCGAATGAAATCGTTTCAGGAGCAAATGTGTACAATCTGATAATTAACTACAAATTTACCTCTTTTTTGTACATTTTATCACATAAAGCCGATTTTGATTTCAAGTCAGAATCATGTTTTATATAAATATAAATACTGTTCTTTTTACAAAATTATTTCAGTGACGCACATAAGTTTGTCCTGAAATAAGTTACAATACTGAAAAATTAAATAATTACTTTCCCAGTACAGGAATTATAACTAAAATTGTTTATACAATTTCTCAATCAAATACCTTTCTTAATGTTTCATATACAAATGATATCTAAATACGTTTATACATATATACCGATGCAAAGTTTTAAATATACATTGCAATGACATAAACAAATGGCAAAACTGGAACTCTTTGGAAAAGAAACTTTCCTTATAAAACATGGATAGCATGAGATGACAAGGCAACTTGTAAGAAGGCTGCCTGTAAAAGTAAGTGCAGTTTTTTTTTTTATAAATAAATACGAATAGTGATGTCTCTCTTTTCTACATCAGTAAGAAAAATATGAGAGACTATATTAATAAATATATGACTAGATATATCTCTTTCTGTAAGCGCGCACTTTAACAATATCTTCACTGAGATATTTTTCTCTTCGAAGACTAGGTAATTCTTCCTTCTTAAGTATAAAAGAAAGCACAGTAAAATTGAAACTCAATTATATGTGTGTTCAGGCATATTACAGTATGAAGAAAGAAATCTCTAAGAGTAGTCCTCAAGTGTATCAGTAAACATTCAGAAGTGAAATAGGATGGAAAATCAGGAAAATAAAATATTGAATTAGCTGAAACCAAATTAACTACTCAGAGACCGATGTTTTCCAAATAAGATGTTTTGTTATAAAACTTATCATTTCCTTATTGATGCAATATACAAATTTATATTTTGTTACAGTTTCAAAATGTAATACTACTAATATTATTTAACTATGCTTAATTCATTCTCTCATACAATTAGAAATTTTCGCTTGATCTATCCTCCATTTTTAAAACTGGCGTTAGGAAAACTTTGCGCCAGAAACCTGCCTGAGCTACAAAACATAATTTTCAATGAATATTCTACAAAAATAATAATTATAAAGCACCATGTTGTGTTTATATTTTGATATATTAAAGTATTTCCTACAATACTAATGTTATGTTTTTATTCATTTGTTTAATTTTATAAAGGCTGTTAACAGAAAGATGTAGGCTTAGTAAATTATGCTAATAATATACTGTTTTCTAAAGTATATTAAAGAGAACGAAATCAGTAGCTACACCTAATCAAACATAGTTAAATTTTCTTGTTAAAATATTCAAAACAAACGCAGCTGAAAGCAAACCGTATTGATGACTAAAGTGAGCAGTTTACAAATTTTTCAGACTTAAGTTTCAGTGGCAAGTATTTATAAAAAAAAAAGAAAGAAAGAATAATGAAATGGATTCTAAACATTTCAAATTTTGTCTGAAACAAAATATTCTGTTACATTAAATATATTTCTAATCCAAATTGTGATGATAATGATGATGATGATGATGATGGTGATGATGATGGTGATGATGATGATGATGAATAGAAGGTTCTTATTTCTAAAATCTAAGTACAATAAAGAGTAAACTTACATTCATAGTTGGGCTTGCATCTTTTGTAAACCAATACTCTTCAGGAAAGCTAATGAGCGTTTAATGATTTTAATTTATTTGAATTTTGTGAACTGTAATTTTTTTGTCATTTGAATCAAATGTTTTATTTGGCGTATGTACCTCTATATAAGAATTAAAACTGTGGCACCAACGTAGGCTTCTCAATTTAATGTTACTACCCAAATCATACTAAACTTATGAATAAAATAAATATGCACTGTACAAATTACTAAAAGGCAGAATGATAATTTTGCTTATGTGATTATCAGTAAATAATCTATTACATCTGCAATAAAATTTTGAAAAATCGACATTAATGTCAGACATCAATTGCCGGATTTTAAAAATTATAATACTGCTAACTAGTGTCTGGAACACTAACATGTTCGCCAATCAAGGAGAAGGCACCACAGGGATATAAAACTGCTAAGGTAAACAAAGATGCTTTTGTTTAATAATTAATATAATGAAACATAATTGCATCATACGTAATGCCAAATCTGGTATTTTAGAGTGCAAAAAATAAAAGAGAGTGTTGTGATTCCCAAACGCTTAATTCCAAATATTGAAACTTATTCTGATAGATGAGAAATATTTTGTTTAATGACATTTACCCGATAAATATGTCGTTGCAAGTCATAAAAAATGAATGCATTGTTCTGAATTGTAAATCAACAGTTTAAAAACCACTGGAGTGTTTAATCTTATCACATACTTTTTAACATATATTAAAAATACAATAGTTCTGGTAGTATTGCTATAATATAACAATTCATTCTCTAACTTGCAGCAATATTTTGGCATATTCTTCGCACCTTTATTGAAACATCGCTACGTTTTAGCTTAGAAAATACGCTTGTTTTTGTTCTTCAAAAGTTGAAAACAAATATCTTTCTGTTTCCGAATTATAAGGTGTACCAAAGAACGTAAACCAGTTTTAAGCCGTCACAAACATTTATTGCCTGCGATACACTTACACAACCTGTTTAATGTTAAATTTTAAACACAAACTCATGAAGGGGCTTACGCATAGGCACCAACTACCACCAAAAAAAGTCCGAATGGTAATCAAGTTTTAATTATGCTCGTTCAAGAATGCCCCGCATCGTTTATTCCAGCTGAAGGTATAAACTTCATGAAATACCAATGAAATTCTTCTTCTTCCTAATATCTGTAAAAAATGTTATATAAATCTCTCCTAAAACCATAAAATATATACTCCACAAAATCACGGACAAGCAAACATTTGCTTTTTGGGGAATCCTACAAGCATATCCTAACCTCAATTTTCATAATAAGATTCATTGCTTACACTAGACTTCGACACAAATTAAGATATTCCATATAAATGTTGAAAAGTACCTATGATTTAGGGGTAAAAATAGTGATAATAACAAACTGGTTGCCGCGGCAATGAATATGGTAGGCCTCTAGACATAAATTTAAAGTAAAATATTTCCTTTAAGGCTTAATTTCCATTCTATATGCTTATTTCACTAAACAATATTTTATATTCATATTGGAAACGTGTGATTAAGAACAGTATTGAAAGATACCTGTAAGTTTCTGTTTTATGTTTGAAACGACATGTTAAAAACAACAGCAGTTAATGAGTTTACAATGTTTTAAAATGTTAGAAATATAAGGCTCTATTTTCTCTTATTTGATGACTTTTTACTTTATTTATTCATTTATTTATTTTATTTGTTTATATCATTTAATTCATTTGCTTATTTTCAATTTGGAATGAAACACGTTTTTAATAAAGAACTAAATTCCTTACATACACATTACGTATCTATATACATAATTTTAATGTTGCACATAAGTATGTGATAATTAATTGTCACAGAGACTGGTTCACACAATTTTCACGATCACATGAAAATGCATTGCCACATTGTATTTTTTACAAATCCTTCTCATAAACTCCCACATGTGTTGCATTTTCATGCGCACTGATTTCGTTTCAAAATCAGCGTTTCTTCTATAAGATTAAATTACTCTACTACTTTAAAGACACCAGTAGTTTAAAAAATGATATATCTTGTCAGCTGCCTTCAGGTTAAATGATGAAAAAAATTTACATTCATTGGATAACATTTTAGACATCAATATTCCACATGCAATCATTCATTCTTAATAAAGTATAAACTCTTAAATAGTGACATGCTCATTGAAAATACAGCTGCGTATAAGAATGAATGTACAAAGAGAAAGCTGCACGAACGTTGGAAAAGTCTTGATGATTCTTCTCTGTCCTTTGAGCTGCTTTTAAAACTCTTAAAGAAAATTTCCCGAAACGTTGTGAAAATTAAAGTTTACTAATGCTAACCTATTTTTCTGTAGATTATCTGAATCGTTAAGATACTTAACATCAATCCAAAAACGTGTTACAAATTTCATATTATATTTCATAGATTTTAATTTTAATAGCTAAATTTTACAGAAAGTTTTTATTTGCATTTAAAAAGGGATTTTACTCCAGAACTAAATACTTCTAATAATTAATTTTGAAAAGAGTGTAATTTTTAATAATGATAATTTATTTAGAACTCTCTTTGAAATACAATTATAAAGGTTCTGTCGTTTTAGGAGTAGTTCCTTTTCGTAGAAAATAATCAGAATTGCATGTACTATCAATGACAAGAAGTCTCCATATCCAACTATGTGAAATCAGATATATAAGATAAATAATATTTAAAAGTAAATTACGAAAATCTCTCAATTAGCCAACTGAAATTGCACAGATTTTCGCTAAAGTAAATATTAGTCTTATTAAATAAAGCATATTGAACTAAAAATATTTTTATTGTAACGTTTCTGCTAGCTTATGTTTTATTTAAATTTTAGATCTAAAAATATTACACAAATTAAGTCCTTTACATTTTGTTATTTCTAAATTACTTTTCAATATAAATTAAAACTAGGATTATAATTTCTGTACATAAGCTCACGTATGTAGTAATTTAATTTGTTTCTACAAATTCCGCATATTTTTATTAAAAAAAGTATTCCAATACAGTGTTTAAATGAATGAAAACGATGCCGAGTTTATCTTAACAAAAACAAACTAATATGTTTTTAAGTATTGCACTCATATTGAGCTTAAATGAAGCACCATCTAAATTCAGCAAATTTATGCTGTGTCAAATTTCCGCTTAATTCTAGCAGAAGAAAAATATTGCCTGACGTTTTCCTGAGATCCATTTCGAGAAATTTTCTTAAGAGATACTTCTTTTATCTGAAATTCGTGACATTTAAACATGCTGCACGAATTCAGGGTTGAGGAAGGAGAATCCAAAAAATTCTGTCTGATCAAGATTCATCATGAACAACTTGTCTGTCGGAGTTAGATCTGTCTTCTCACTAGTAAACTGTTTGTCAAAGTTGCTAACATCTTTCCTATGCTTCTGAAAAATAAACATAATCAAGAACAAAATTAGTCCGTAATGTCCATCAACGGAATGAAGCTCTTATTTACTTATTTATAAAGTGTATGAAAAACATAATGAAAAATCACAGTTATAGAAACAAAATCAAATCAAACATTATAATTTTAATGACAAATCAGAAATAAGCTAATAATTAATTAAATATCCACACACACACAAAAAAAAAAAAAAAAAAAGTCCAAGGGCCAAAAAAATTGTTTCTATATATCACTTACTTAAAATTAAAAAAATGAAAAATGGCTATACACAATTTTAATAGCGAAATCAAAGTGAAATGCTTGCAGTCCATAAAGGTGAACGAGGAAAAGTCAAACATGAAAGAAAGCAATAGATGACAATCACGTGTCAAGGGAAACAACATTTTATGGAATTAATTTTCTATTTTTAATGTTTCTTGATTCATTTTCGGAATTCTGATGTTAAGTAGAACTATTTAACTAAATAAACTTCAAAATTTTTGTGATATACGTAGCGCGCAGAAAAGCTGCAAAAACGGTGCGAACGAGCATTCTTAAAATATTATTTTCATTTTCCGCTATTCACTTAAAAGTATTTTTAGAAACGAGTTTCCTTTCAAAATATTCTTATAATGTTGTTTATTGCGCTATCCCCTTAATATATAAAATTTTTCCTTAATATATAAGTTATTCCCTCCTAAAAATATTTTTCTAAATGAATATTTTTTTAAATAAAACAGCGTAAGAAAAATTAACAATACAGACAAAAAACTCATATGTTACAGGGCAAGTGTATTTGAGCGAAGAACTAACGTTTGCAGCGTTGTACATTAACAACGTAATCGGGTTTTTGCATCTCATATAGCAGCTTCAGTATTGTAGATATTGCAATAGAACATTCACTTAGATTTTCTGGCTTATTTTTGAAAGCTGGTCACTTGGAGTGAGAAATAATTATTTTTAGGGCAAGAATTCTTCACGCCAAGAACATTTCAAATTTATTTTTGAAAAAAATTCGATGTCCATTGGCAACTTTATAGATGCACATGCTCTAACTGATAAATGTCATAAAAATATTATTATTTTTATATTCATTTTTATAGTAAATATTCAAAAACAATACACAATCGAATTCTTTTAGTAACAGTTACCTCTAAAGGCAAATTCCCTAGCATAGTAAACGAATAGTTAAAAGTCGATGTTGTTTACCATATGAATTGCTCACCTAGTTCTTCATTTAGTATCGAATACTAGATGTTTTTCAATATGAATTTGTCTTCCTGGATTATTTCTTTCTTTTGTAAACTTTGATACTTGTTTACTAATATCATATTTACAACGTCACTGATAACTTAAGAAGTTTGTTCTACTGTTCATAACAGTAAGATATACTTTTAATCTTTGAATTTACCCTATTTCTACTGTTCCAAAGTTTGTTGCAGTAGAAAATTAGTGTTCTCGTCAATTTAGCATTTGTGTACGGTTTAATGATTACGCAGCAGCGTATATTGCTTCAAATCATTGCTGCCACCAACCATTCCAGGGCGGTAAAAGATATTTATTTTTATATACAAAACAGTCCCTTTCTGTTGCGTATTATAATTGAGAAATGAAAAATATACATCTATTTAAGAGAATGTTGGATTATGAAATTACGAAAAAAAAATCTAAAAGATTTCAGATTTTAAATTACGTCTAAAGGGGCGTTTTTTAACGTTTTGTGTTGTAAGGACTATGTTAATTTTATTAACAGTTAAATTTTGAGTTCAACTTCCTGTCCTATCGCTTCTTAATTTCAACTTACCACTTCCGGCCAGAACGTAGTTTTAGAATCACGTCTGAAGGCTAATGAGAAAAAGCGGTATTTAACCGCGAATTTCTACTGTCTCAGAGAGAGAAATACCAGATATTCTGGCTTGCACGCGTCTGCCTTTTTAGGCTACTCTCTCGTAAGCAATTATTACGCTCGGCCGTACTTAAGCCCTTGATAGCTTCGCAGTGAATTATCGTTAAGTCTGTTATAATCTTGTTAGCTTCGGCAATATCTCTTTTTAGTTTAAGATTAGTTTAGTTTAATTCTTAGTCTCTTAAGTTGAAGCCCGAGTGTCGGCTTTATTGTACAACTCCACGTCGGAGTTCTGTTAAATCTTATTTGAATAATAAAGGGTCTTTTAACCTTTTCCAAGTTTTTTAGTGTTTCACGAACTCAAGCGAGTATTCGCTTACTAGTTCTTAAAATTCTTCACTTTCAACTGAGAATTACACAGTGGATAATTCTACAGTGTGTTACTTTTATTTATTAAATATCATGTTAACCACAAAATTCAGTGCAACAGCAATCTCACAAAATAATTTTAAAATAAGCATATCTTCAGAATTTCCGATACACAGTTCCGCCCGCTTAAGTTTTTTTCTTTTTTTCCTTTTTTTTTTTTTTTTTTTTTTTTTTTTTTTATCCTGAAGAGGGTTGCCATTGCTCGCTTTTAAATCGTTGCGTTTGTTAATCAAAAATTCGTTAAGTTTTACAAAATATGAAATCGATAATAAAACAAATTCCAAATTTCAAATTTGAGCTTTCAGATGCCCATATTCGCAGTAGGATTACGTCATTCAAAACTGGATGGATGTAGGTACCGTTGTTTTATCACAATGCGAGAAACATACATGCATTTATGCAGATTCTTCATTATTTAATTTCTTCAAATATAATACAAGGCGATAGTATTTGGTGGCAACGATTTGAAAAGTGATACACCGTTTATAGGGTTCCGACGCAAAATCGCAAAAACAATAGTCCTTTAGAGGCAACGCCCCTTTGGTCTAAAAAGGAGTGATAGTGGAATTTATTTTCAAACGCAGTGAATATGAGTGTTGTTTTCTGGATGGCTTTTGTATACATGGAAATCAAGAAACACTCATTCTAATAAGACATCTAGAGTGCGTCACGAGGTTATGATTCATCATTTACATGTTTAGCGAGAGTTCACGGTTTTCTACCAGTATCAAAAATTCACGACTCTCTACTATAAGAAAACTAACGGGTATTTCCTCACTAACGTAAACGGCCAAATTGTGAAGTGAGTACAGAGCTCAAGAAGAAATTTGAATGCATAAATCGCGAGAAGAGAGAGCATTTAAAATGGGTTCTCACTTATCATAAGATGCAATTGCAAAATAAGTTTGTAAGCTCTCTTTAGAAAACGATCTTTAATTTACCTAATACATGCTTTTAACTTTAAAATAAGTTATCTTAATAACAGTTTCTGGGGTTTAGTATACAACAGATCGTCTACTTCCTTTTTGGGTCCAACTTGATTTGTTTATGTGTGTCTGACCAATGCTCTTATTTGAAACATTTGCAAAAATCTTATATATTTTTTTATCTTTGTTTTTTTAACTCATATTTCTAAACTAGATAATTAGATGGTAAAATATTAAACATGTACATGATAAAATTTAGTTGATCCGTGAATTTGAGCTTTAGAGCTGTACAGACATTTTTTTCGTTTTGTACATGCGTAATGTGAGTAAGATTCAGTTTTCATTAGAAAATCCAGACTTCATTAAAAAAAGACATACTTCCTAATTAACTTTAATTACTTTATTGTGCTTTGTCTTAAATGATTAAAACAAGGAAAAGAACGAGAAAATTTAGCAATCAAAATTTACCACTAAGGCGGATAGGACACGCAGGACATAAAGATGATGCTTTATGATAATAAGAGGGTATGAAGCTGACCATCTCAATTTTCCAATTTAATCCTTTTTTCTATTAGTGGTTTCTTAAGGATACTGTCTTTGTGCCTCCTCAACTAATCATCAATTTTTTGCAATTATATTCCCGATGTCATGGCTGTTTACGACCGCAACTTGCTGACAAGTATGTGAAACGAAATGGAAGGCCGTATAAGCTTGCGATGTTAACAAAGGTGGATACAAAAAGAGGTTTTGAAATATGTAGTGCGAGGGGGAATTACGAGTGTTTACCTTTATTTCAGTATAATAAAATTTGATATCGACTGTGTAGTTTGTTCGTTATAACTTTTAAAATGTTTCATAATTTTATGACTAATTCTGTCTAACTATCTGTTCCCACATGAAAATAATAATTAGCTAAATTATTTCAGCATTTTAAAAATTAATCATTTTCCATTTAGCAGATTACAACAAATAAATCAATGTATGTCTTTCAATAAAGTGTATCAGTGTAACTCCTTATTCCGAAATCAGACATTTACCACAATGTTTTCAAGAACAACTTTAAATTGCCTCACTTTAAATTGCTCTGTGTCAACTTTAAATTGCAATTTTATTCAAGCCATGCTGAAATTCCAAGCGAAATGAAATTATTTTGCTTTCCCCTCTCTCTACTGATGTAACTCAATTTAGCATCTATCAAAAAAACGGTATAGAAAATGTTTGACATCCAGCTTTCCAATTACTTTTGCAATAATTTAATATGAAATGTCAGCTGGAAATAATAAGCATCAGCAGGCATCTTATCCGTACTCATTAAATTTTCAGCTTCGGACAGCAGTTCATAACTGATGGATTAGTGGATTATTCAGTTATGGCAAAGCACACGAGGGCTATCTGCCTAAAGGGAGGGATGCCTTCGTGGAGGACTTTCTAAGGGAAACTGGCTCGTATACACGTTACACATGGGGAAAACCACGAAAACGCCCATGCAGCCAGCCCGTTCGCGGGATTCGAACCTCAGACCGAACTACCAGTGTTCAGCGTCTTTACCGCTCGGCCGCTGGTGGGCTCATAACTGATGATTGCTGATAATTTTCTGAAATGCTACTTCTTTCTATGCTTCTTATGATTACCTAAAAAAGTTTTGTTCTTAAAATTCATGTCATTTTGTCAACCGCTTAAAGCGTGTTAAGAAAATTTCATTTACTATTATATTTACTGATTTTTAAAAACAGCAATATCCCTCTACCATTGATATATAATTTACACGTTAAATAAATACAATGAAATACGTAAGCGAAACTTTCGGATTGCTTAATGGCATTTAAAGTGCCATAAATCGTGCACATTACAAATAATTAAGAGTGCATGGTTACAGGGCTCCTTCGTTGCAAATTGTAAGGTGTATGTTAATTTTATAACAGTTATTTTTAATTTTGAAACCCTTTCCTTTCAGTTCTTGTTTCCCACTTACTACTTCCTACCAGAATGAGTTTTTTAGAATCACGTTGAATGCAAATGAGTTAGAAGTATTAGTAAAAGGAAGTTCAACTTATTTCTAAAGAGCGTGCTTAGTGGCGAGTGTTTGCCTTCTGGCTACTTTATTCTTGAATGTATTACGCTCGGCTGTATTGTACGTGCCTTTTGACAGCCGCCGGCTAGTTTAATTTAAGGGGAAACTATGTGAGATATTTGTGTCTAGCTTCGGTTATGTCTGTTTTAGTTTTTTATTTTCTTATCCTGATTTAAAATCCAGACTGGAGGCATCCTGTAAGCCCGAGAAGGGGCCAACTGTTATCATTTCTTTGAGAGAAAAAAGGTTATTTTAACCCTTCTCGAGACTACGTTGTAAGTGCTTATTAGTGACAGCGATAAGTCGCTACTTAGTTCACTAGGCTCTTCGACATTTTATCAAAGTAACGAGAACAAAATAATTGATAGTTTTAGTCAGAAATGCAATTTGCTTCAATAACCAAAGTGCGATGAGTTTCATCAAACACGAATCGATTATTGAATGTTTTACTTTGACATAAAACTCTCGCCCATAAATTTCTGGCATAATTTAAGATAATTTTATTATATGTGATCAGTGCTCTACTTGTTCAAAATCTGCCATTATGTGTTCAGTTGCTATTAATGAATCTTGTTTACTGCTTCACCACCTCAGTCTTGGAATGGCAAAAGTATATCCCAAAATAGAATCTTCGAAGGCTGTAGGGGTTTGTATATGCTTCTCGTGTCTTTAAGGTACAGTATAGACGGAAGTCTATACTGTACCTAAAGTATATACTGTACCTTTAATATATAAGTATAAAGGTGTAATATATTTTATCAATTGGATATAGACCGGATTTTTTAAAAACCAGGCATACTATCTAAATTTTTTCTTATATTACGAATGATTCTGCCCATAAAGTATTATCGTCTCATATTAATCATCGTCATCGAATAAGGACTTTGCTTTCAGTAGTTCTGATGTGATTCCCGTATATCATTCTAGCAACGGTATTTTTGTGAGCCAATACTTAAACCTATGTGTATTTCACGTACCTCAAAATCAGTATTTTCCATTACCTAAATTCCCCGTTCATAAAATTAGTTGTCCCTATTTCTGAAGTTTCCCATTTCCTCACCGAATGCCGTTCGGTTAAAAAACTGAATCCGTAAATTATATCTTGCATTAACGATAACATAGATACAGACATTATATTCAAGATATCAAAAGTCTGCGACAAAGATAATACGATACAGATTCAATGGTTTTCTTCACCACTGCACTGATACAGAACATCACTATTTCAGAGCAAACGTTACGCTCTTTCCTCTATTGTCTTAATGAGTTATTATTAACTAAAATCTACCTCATCAAAATGAAAAATATATTTCTGCTAACAGCCAAGCCATAGCAGAAAACATGTATGTTTTGCTTCAAAATCTATCACAATTTAATCATATATTTCTCGTCTGATTGAACAAATTAATATAGAATTAACTTGAAACATACACATAAATCCAGTTGTTTTTTAACTATGTTTCCAAAATCTGCATTCCAGTCTGTGCAGACATAATAATACAACTTATTATCAATAACAATGCATGTGATTGTTGTAACGATGCGAGAAAGATTAGTCTCCATCTCATCGCAAACCATCAGTTACTGTCATCTTGTCAATTTCCATGCACTTTAATCGAATACGAAGGAGAATTTTTCATATTCTCACCAATAATTTGTGCATTTGACCATATATGCAACGCCTGTTTTAGATATGTTTAGATCATCAGGTTAAACTTAAAGACATTCAGAATAATTTGTACACTTTTGAAGACATAACAAAGTTAATTATGTTCTTCATTCATTTCTTCAAGAACTATTTTAAAGAGTACAAATTCTTTAACATAAAAGTCTTTTTTGTAATTCTTGTTTTGAAAAGTAATTACCATACTAATATAAGTTAACTAACTTAGATATTAATATAAGTTAATTTTTTTGCAGTTTTTTTATATGTCAAATAACGTAAAAGAAGTACGCGAATAGATTTTCTCTGCATTTACAATGTCTTTCATGAGTTATTTCCATACACGTTTTGGGCATTTATCTTTGTTGCGACGGAAAATTTGTCAGAAATTCAGTGCGAGAATAATTTTAGCCTTTAACTCTTTTGCACATGCACATAACACAACAGTTCATTTTCTGAAATATGGTGTGCACTTTATGATTACGTAAACTCTAATGAACCATTATTAACTAGAAATATTGGTCGGCAAAAATGCGTCTAATATGCCTAAATTATTCAGCTTAATTTAGCCTAGCCTAACTTAAATATATTCATCGGTAAGGTTAGCCTGGTAGTGAGCAAAATACTATTTTAATGCAAAGATTATTTTGCAATAAAGTTTTAATTGTTTCATGTAAATTTTTCAATGCTTTACTGAAAGTGAAACACTATCGCTGCGTGAGTAATCACCATTAATTTACGCAGCTTAAAGCAACTAATCTAAACAATTAAGGCATTGTGCTTGAATTAATAGAGATATTATTAGGAAGCTACAGTAAAGAATACCATAATTTTACCTTTCTTCTTATGTAGCTTAAAATAGCTGTTAAAAACTACTTAAGTGCAATAACTTGTTCATGATTTAGCAGTCTTAATGCTACTTAAAGGAGTACTAAATTTTGAGAGCACAGTTTCTTTCTTCTTTGCGTTGTTAATTTATCTACAGTGGGAGAGTCTTATAACTTCCAGTAAGTGCCTTAATCAGTACACACAATTTCAAGATTTAAAGTGCGATTTTTACTGAATGCATAATTAGATTGAAAATTCTGAGGTCAGAGCATCATACGTCATGAACATCTGTGTTGTTATCTAAAAGCTTCTTTTTAAATTTAAAGACAGAAATCAGATAAGAATAAACACGATTCGTATTTGCTTATGACTAACTTTTTCTCAAAGTGGATCCACATCAACACTTTCAGGTGATACAATACGTCATACTTTATTATGAAGCATAATGGTCAGCAATCCCGATAGTTAGACCATTGAGACATTGCTTAGGTGTGTCGTGTGTAACTACAGGGCATCCACTTAAAAAAAGTGTTGTTTTAAAAGTTAATAAATAACGTTCTTCTCACTTTTCATGCACCACAACAACAGCTACTACCAAGCTTCTCGTGTGTTAATTACAATTCTTTAATGTGCGCAATACAGATCAAAAACACATTTAAACGATTCACAAATATACTCGGATTTCACAGAATGCTAAACTCAGGCAAATGGGGCGGCAAAGTGCTATAGTGAGTTTGATTCACCATTGTTGAAGAAAACAATTGAGAAGCACTCTCGCTTTCCCTTGAAACTGAATACGCTGCATCCAATTGGAGAATATAATCGTCATAGCTGCTAATCATTTGAGGCAATAAGCAGTTTTGAACACATTCAAAACAGCCATAGTCGCTTCAAGCAAGAAAAAAAAAAGACGCGCACTTTCTCGTGGAACACTGCAAGGGAAAACTGACATCTGAAGAATGAGCTGATGCAGTTTTAAAACATGCACAAAACTCTCGCTGCAATGTAATCATAGATTTGTACATCTGAAAATGGAAGACACTGAAGGCCTCCTGCTACAGTGCCGTCTTTGAAACAGACTCTAAAGTACGTAGAAGAAGTAAACTGCTAGATGACAGTTGCCCTATGGCAGTATAAGTGTGGATTGTGCACGTGTAAAATGGGAAATAAATACATTACTCATTTTTGAACAGAATTATTCTTTTGTGTATAATCTCTACATTAGAAATTTTCAACAAGTCAGTACACCAAATTAGTTCTCAATTTTTGTCTTTATCCGCTTAAAAGTTGGGGAAATAACGTATTTTTGTCATTTTTAGTAGTTTTAGATGGAGCAGTTAAATCAGTATTATTATAACAAGACTCTTTTTACAGAAATGTAAAAAGAGTCACTAGTCACTTTTGTCTCTATTCTTTTTACAAGATGTAGCTGTACTTTTTCTCTAGCTAAACTCTTAGTATAGATTTTTTAATTACTTCGATGTAAATATATTTTGATTTTATACCGTAAATTATTATTACAATAATTTATGAAACATTCATTTTCTGGTTTTGTTAAAAATACTACCTTTCAAAAGATGGTTCAGTTACATGTAAAACTGGCCAATAATCTTATAAAGTGTCTAATTCTCTTACGGAGCATACTCTATCGACTTTAAAAAAGACTATTGAAGAATTATCTTTCAGCTTTGTGAAACAAACCAAAATCAGGAGAAGGACCTTTTATTCCAACACAATTTAACTAAGGCTCTGTTTGTCGAAAACCGGCGAGACAAAGCTAAATGACTAGAAACATTCAACGCCACTAAATCAAGTCGTTAATAATCACAACACAATGTGGCCTGGAATAGGCAGATACTCTCTCTGAAACTAACTTCCGAAATGCTTGCTAAAATAGCACTTCTTTGTATCTTAATTTGAATAAATGCTCGCTGTGTCATTCACATTCTGACATGAAACACGTGGATGAAAAGAGAGTAATAGGAAAGTGCTAACTTAAAATGAACTATTAGTTAAAGATAAGTAGATAAACCTTACAATCTATATAAGCGACGTCTAAGATAAACGTTCAGTGTTTCGCTACTGATTCTCCATCAGTCATAAATAAAGATGCGTTAATAGTGTGAAAAGCTTCACTATTATAAAATGGCAGGTATTTGCAAAATAAGTGCATAATATTAAGAAAAATAAATTTTACAACTTTTTGAAATGTAAAGATATAGTGAAACTCTAAATCATAGTGATAAAACTTTTATGAGAAGAGCTCTCAGAAATGTAATGAACAAATCAAAAACGTGAATTACAAATTTTTAGTAGAAACTAAAATTAAATAAATGTTTCAGAGATCTGTATGATAAGCAATAAGAGAAAGAATTCTTCTCTTCAAACTTTTAGTGTACTGCCTTCGGTGTACCAAATTCTAGAATCAACGTACACCCAATCAAAATGTACACGAACATTATAAATTACCTAGGAATTCAAATTGTATACAGCGTCACTTGCAAACCCACCAATAAATTATAACAAAAATGAACGAAATTGAAATGAAGAAACATAAAAACAATATAGGGATGAGCAGAAACATTCGATCACGTTATTCCACGAGTTTAGATGTGTCTCTTCTGACTCTTTTTAGTATACACATAGTATATCCAGTCCACTCCATATTCTAAAATAGTGTATAATCTATAAGGCTGAAAACTTCTACCATGTTGCAGCAGGAAATGTCGATAAAAGCTTCAATAATGAGTTTGCAAAAGTGATTCCAAACGGTGTGTAAAATATAATGGGCACTATTTATTAGCCATTTTTAAGTAACAAACATTAAGTGAGCATAAATACAGCTATGTAAGCAAAGTCTCATTATTATTATTATCATTTGTATTTCAGCTTAAAAGTCGTCAGGTGTTTCTGCTCATATGAGTACTTAACTAAATAAACATAAATTCTAAAGAATTACTTCGAACTAATTTATGGAAAGTTTCTGAAAACGCAGGTCAATTTGTAGAAAGATGAGAGCTTAATTTTAATCTTCTAACTTCAATTTTCATCAAGCTATATTTAGAAAACCTGTTGCATAGATTTGAACCAAAGCAGCAATTACATATAATCAAAACTGACTTTTGAAAAAACGCCGTCTGTATAGTTTATTATAATGATTAAACATTTAAGCCAAACTAAGATTGTTTTTTTTTTCCTAATTTTAATAAACATGCATGTATTTTCCAGACAATGCAACTATGTATTTTAAAACTTAAATTTTATCGTAAATTAATATAAATATTTAAACATAAGGAAGTTATATTGTTAATGAAATAAAAGTTGTTTTTCAAAACGAAATGAAGAAAAACAACCTCTTGTATCGAAAGTTATTCGATATATATAGAGAGAGCCTTGGAGAAGTGAACGACTCAAAACTTAGATCTGGTATAGAAATTGCTTTCATTAATAGTATTCTACTTTGTTAAGGAACTGAAATTGTGTACCACCACAAATGTATGTAACATCAAAAATACATCTTTTTAATATAAATAACCCTGATAGTCTGTATAAAATAGCATTTGCAGTTTAAAAATCATATTTATAAATTTTACCTTTACAGCTATCTTATTACCGTGCAATAATAATTTTCTAAAGGATTGTTTCTTATACAATAAATTTAGCAATCACTTGCATTACAGAAAATTTAGTTGTTAATTTGAGAAAACGTTTCTTATGTATAGTCAAATTCTCATTTAATTTTCATTGCTTTTAGAGAGCAAAACTATTCAGCTTATTTTAATCTATAATTAGGAATAAAACAAAGATTAATGATTAAACAAAACACTAGCACTTGTTTACTAAATTATTTGTTTTAAGCAATCTAATATTTATTAACAATATGAGAAAGTTAATTTTCTTGCTCAGATGGAACTTTTGTGTTTAAACTAAATTGCTATACCTATAAGATTGCACACTATTCTTTCTACAAAACTGATATACAGTTACTTCTGTAAACGTCCATTCTCAGAATGAATTGGCACCTAGCTGCTATAAGATTCCAAAGTTACTCTCACAACTAAAAATCATACGTACCTTAGATATAAATACAGCGGTACCTCTGGATACGAGTGTATATCGATATGACTAGTTCGGTATACATAATCAATATTTGGAACAGTTTTTGTATCGGAATACGAACATACGTTAGAACAAAATTTGTACCCGGATACGAATAAAAATCGGTATACTAACCCAGACAAGTATTTCGCTGCGCCACCACTTGGTTAAAGCTGTAAACAAAGCGAAGGGCAAATTTCTTCGCTTTGTTTACAGCTTTAATTAAGTGGTTCTTTCAGTTAGCGTGGCTACCTTGTATTAATGCATCTATATAGTACTATTTTGTGCTCATTTTTCTCACATTCTTCATATGTTTCTGCTGTTATTTTCCCATTACTATTAAGTTATATTCATAATTCATATAAATATGTGTTAATATTATTATTAAGCAATGTTAATAATGACGGGTCTTCAGAAAGTGAGTAATGTGAAGGAGCCGGTCATGCCCATAGAATTAAAGCATGACATCATTGATATACATGAGGAAAGTGGCCACGTGGTTGACTTATCCCAGATGTATGAATGAAGCACTTTTATGATATGTATGATATTGCAGCTTAAAGAGATAATAAAGACTATAGCTTCAGCCAAGGCCATTACAACAATGTTGAAGCACCGAGCTTCTGTAGATGAAAAGATGGAGAAGCTGCTGTTATTATGCCTGAAGGAGAAGCAACTCAAAGAAGATGCCGTGATAGAGGCAATCATTCGCGAGAAAGCACAAATACTATAAGCTGTTTTTCTGGACACGACCTCATGATTTCAAACAATGAATTTGAACAGAAATTCTAAATTGTGGCTGTTGAATGTTCAAAAGGCGAACTGCTGTCGTCAGGCATGCTGAGCTCAGACATGAAGGCAGTGGGGGAGTTCCTCGAAATTTCTGTGGCAACGATAAAAGCCGAATGTTAAATTCCCCAGCAAGTCTTCAGCTGTGACGATATAGGGCTCTTCTGAAAGAAGCAAAAGCCTCGCAATATGTGAAAATGTGAGTAGCGACTTCAAACTAAAGCCAATACTCAGATTCCATTCACAAAGCCCCAGAGCATTTAAAGCCCATAAAATTATGAAAGAAATATTCATATTATATGGAGTCGTATGTCAATAGGCAGCTCTTTGTAAAATATACCAAACTGATCTTTGGTCCTAGTGTTAAAAAGTATCTTGAAGAAATTAACTTAGAACTATAAGCCCTTCTCGTATTTGAGAAAGCTTTTATGCATCCACCAGACGTCGAAGACGACATTCTTGAAGATTTCAAATAAATCAATCTCAACCTCCTCGTACAGTAATTAAACATTTTAATAAAGAAGATAAACTACAAAACTACAGTTTGTTAGATAAACTACAGTTCATCTCTTTGTATTCTTTTTTACATATTTGTATCATGAGTTAGAAAGTTTTATTGATTATTTATACAATACAGAGCACGTTTTTGTTATTTAAAAAGCATGAACAAAAATATGAGATGATTATTTGTGAGTCCAGAAGAGATTAACATTATTTAAATTAATTTCAATGGCAAAACTTGTTTCAGGATGCGAATAGTTTGTGTTGGTAGCGCAGTCACGAAGCGAATGAGACTCGTATGCTGAGGCACTACTGTATTTCCAAGACATTGCATAAAAGAATTGGGTTATTTAAATTTATTACCAATCTAACTACAAAAAGTCTAATAAGCAGAGCCCAAATCAGCATTAATCATTAATAAGGCTAAACTGATGGTGAATATTCTAACAAAATTGAAGCTTGCTTGATAAAAAAAAAAAAAAAAAAAGAAAATATTATTAACATAAAATTTTTGAAAAAGCTGAGATTTATAGCGAATAAAAATGTGAAACTAAATTAGGGTCTCATGAAGGTTATGAAAAAGCAAGTAGAAAATTCTTATGCAAAGGCATTGTAAGGACGGATTTTGGGAAGAAACAGAAAAGCTAATTCCCAATACATCTTAAAGCTGGAAGAAGTACCAGATGAATGCAAAATCTAGAACTTACTAAGAAAGCTAACTTTAATTTCAAAATTGGAAGGAAGCTTCCTTTGTCATGCTTTCCCTCATTGTTATCATGCACTAAGCCCTCTTCCCTCAGCTCTTCATTATACTTTACCTGCCGAAGAAATTCTGCTAAGCTTTCTTATTGGTATTCACTTTCTATGTCAAGTACTATATAATTATTTCAGGCAATTTGTAATGCAACACGTCTTTAAAACTCAAAACTAAACCCATGGATTATTATTCAGACAAAAAAGCATCTAAAAATATTATTGTTTCAACAAAAGAATTTGTTTTTCGAAGCTTTCAAGTTAACATCGATTGTTTACTTCTGCTTTCAGAAATCATTATATCTTTCCTTGTTGGTTGGTCAACTTTAATTTTGTTCAGCTGTCTTAAAATATTACTACACAATATAAAATTACAGCCTGCAGGCAAAACACTCGTTTATCGGAATTAAAGGAGACATAGCCATTTTCAGATAGCCCACAGGAATAATGTTTTATAATTAAAAGTAAAAATAATTAGTATAACATTGTTAATGCAAAGCATGTATTACAGTACTTTTGCTTGTCTACATTGCACTACATTTACATAGTTATATTGATAGACTTTTGGTTTTTCTCTCCCACTGCCTAATGGAAAAAAGGAAGCTAAATGTCAAGCAATGTGAGGCTAAATAAATCTTACAATACATACAAGTAACCAATCGCAATTTTAAAGTTCTCTATTTAGTAGTGAGTGAGATTATCAGTAGTAACCCTCTAATGATTTCCTCAGGAGATCGGGAAAATTGCTGTATTTACACTATATTTTCTTTTAATTTCCTCGAATCTTTCACACTTTTTTCCTAATAATTTATACATTTTCGAGGAACTCATCTAGCACAACAAAAATTTTAATTCATATTATCTAACAAAGAATGTAGATAGTTGAAAACAATCACATAGATATATTAAATTTTAAAAGATATCTTAAATAATCTACAACTTTTCCTTTTGCTTATTATATTTACATAATTACAAATAATCCTGTGTTACTTGTTTCTTTCTTATCAATTCATTTTAGTGAATTTAAATGTAATATAAAACAGCCATGTATATATCTTCATATCAAGAAGCGAAATTCAAACTGCTTTCAGTCATTCTTAATTAATAAACCGCTAAAATATTTAGAATTTTTTATAAATTCAAAAGGTTATAAAGTTAAATGTGAACAATAATTGTATTTCTTATAAAGCAAACAGGAAAGCAGAAGTCAAACCCCTCTTATTTAATAAATACAGCATGAAAATTTTAGAAAATATACATTTTTATGGATTTTTCAACAAATGCATGTTTGCAATATGCTTAAAATGGCTTGAAGACAGCTTCCTTGAAATCTTCGCGAAATCATTTAAAAATATACTGCAGGAATCTGGAGAGAATAAATTCAGAGTCTTCAGCAAATGTTCTTTGCAAGATATTGTTAAATTACATATAAAAATTAATTATGCTTAAAGACAACATCCGTATACAAAACATACTTATCCATATTATCATATATAATAAATAGACATAAATAAAAGCTTACAATTTTCGGTTTGAAAGGAGGCTGTACTTCTCTGTTTTCTATTTTATTCCAGTCTATCCGTCGGAAGAAGGGATGAATTCTAATATCTTCTTCACCGTGAACATTGCAGCCTAGACGTTTTGATGGATTTTTCGTTAGAAACTGTAAAATAACAATAGTTATAAATCATATTATTTATTATAAATATAATGATAAATTAGAGTATAAACAGGCCAGTTGTGGACATTCAATTTGACATAGTATAAAATTAAAATATATATATATTTCATAAAAACCTTGTGGAATCATTAGGTTTTTCAATGCTAGAGAATTGAAAAGTGTGAAATGCCTTCTTGGACCTCTAGAATACGTGTCGACTATGCCGCTATTTATAAAACGAAGGCATGCAAAAAGGAGGAAGAAAATACCTTATATATCAACGGCCCCCTTTTTAAATGACGACTGGGAACGAAGGGACCCAATTGCCAAATCGCGCCACTGTAGAGTCATTAGGTTTTGCGATATTCGATATGTGAAAAATGTGCAATGCCCTCGTCGGGGCTCAAAGCGTGGACCTCTTGAATACACGCTTTTTAATTTCATTATACACTGTGTGCCATTTAAAAATAAAAGTTTAATAGAATTTATAATACCATTATTGTTAAAGTTTTCTTACTAACAGTTTGATCTATGATTTCTTTTGTTTAAAATTTTATAATTATCATTATTATTACAATTTTATGATCCTATTATTGACAATTAAGATAGTAGGTTTGAAAACATAGCTCATATGAGGGGGAACATTTCGTGTAGTAGAAATCCTAAAATCGTCTATCGCCGATATCTTATTAAGGAGCAAATGTCTTGAGATATAGTATATGTTTAACATTATGATTACTATGGTGTGTTTATTTGGGATTCTATTTTTAAGCCGTAATAAGTGCTGTGCTAACACATATAACTACTGCACTGCGTTATGTGGTTTCAACACCACACAGTAGAAATACTGTAAATTCTGTGAGCAATTTTACCTTTATCACAAAGACAAAACTACGTATAAATGAGGAAATCAAGAAGTGGAATATTTTCTGTTGTTTTTCAACACGGGAAACACGGTGTTCAAAATTTTGAGAACCCACATACGCGTGATAAAACATGTGCATATGTTACTTTTCGTGTGATCTCATTTCATAAATTTCACATGTGGTTGAAATACCTGCTTTACATAATGACTTTATTTGTACTATAGATTCATAAATCTGATCTCTATAGCATGCACTCACTGGGTAATTTTATTTGAACTTTTAATCCATTTCATTTTTTCCTACGGTTTTCAATCAAAGAATTTAAAATAAATTACAGGTACCCATAATCTATTTATAATTGAATAATAGTATCAATATAATAATAATAATAATAATAATGTTATCAAAAATTATTTTAAAATCAGTTTTACTCAATTAATAATTCAAATAAAAGAGTTAATAATTCAAATAAGAGTTAATAATTTAAATAAAAGAGTTAATAATTCAAATAAGAGTTAATAATTCAAATAAAAGAGTTAATAATTCAAATAAAAGAGTTATTACTAACTATTTGAAAACTGAATAATTTTTTTACGTTTTCTCCCATTTGAGATTATAGCTAGGTAAATGGTTTATTTGATGTGAGAAAATCATTGATATATATCTATATATTTCTGTTTGTTTTTAGTTTAGTTTTTGATAATATATTGTATTATTCACTGTATGGTTGTACGTCATACTTATCTGTCTGTAAGCATTTTATAAATGCATCATTATATGGCAGTTGAATGTACATTAGTTAAAGGCATAAATAATGCTTTCTCCTTAATGTTGTACATATTATAATCATAATGCACATAACATATTTCTCTATATTTTCAATTTACATAACGTTCTACCATGACTAGAATAGACCGGATTATTTAATTATGGCATAATATATCGTAAGTTCAGAGATAATGTCCTGTGGACGACGTTCTTAAGAGGAAATATTCTCTATTTACGTTGCATATGCAGAGAATTTTGAAACACCTCTGGAAAGGCACTCCGTTCAACCTCTTTGAGTATGCGGTCCTTTATAAGCATTTAGACTGCGGAATCTGTTTAGAATATTAAAAAGATCATTCTCTTATCCTTATAGAGCAAATGTGCGTCTGTGCAACTTATTCTTTACGAATTCTTTACGAATTCTGACAAGCGAAATACAAAATCAATGAAATTAATTATATAATTTTAATCAAAAATTTTTGGATTCTTTCAAGATGCTAACTTCATTAAAAAATGACACCAAATTTTGTTAAAATTAAATTTTGTTTTCTGTCTTGCACTCTGAATTCCATTCATAAGACATATTAGGATATTAAAAGTAGTATAATATCCCTCATGCATCATTACTCGACATGTTGCATATATTTCCCTGAACGATTTATATAACTTATCAAATTATTAGCCCAAAGGGCGTTAGCCCAGAATGGCTATTAATTTCGTTTTGGCATTTTGCGTTGATTCACTTTCTGCGTTGGTTCACTTTTCAAACTGTTTCCACCAAATATCACAGCCCTGTATTATATTTAAAGAAATTAAATAATGAAGAATCTGAATAAATGTACGTATGTTTCTCGCATTGTGATAAAACGACGGTACCTAGAGCCGTCAAATTTTGAATAACGTAATCCTCCATCGGATATGGGCATCCAGAAGCCCGAATTTGGAATTTGTTTTATTATCTATTTCATATTTTGTCCGACATTAAAGAACTTTTCATTAACAAACTCAATGATTTCAAAGCAAGGAATGGCAACACTGCACGGGGAAAAAAAACATTTTTATCTCCAGCGCGAGAGACTGTGCACAGGAAATTCTAAACATATGCTCATTTTAAAATTATTTTGCATAATGCCGTTGAATTGAATTTTATGGTTTAAGTGCAAAGAACATGATATTTAATAAATCAAGGTAATACACTACAAAACGTTAAAAAAACTCCCCTTTGGGCGTAACGTAAAATCTGAAAGCTTTCAGATTTTTTTTTTTTTTAATTTCTAAAATCTTTAAATGAATATCAAGTGCAGTGTTACATATAATGACCATATTATCAACTACTCTTGAATATTCTGCTATACAGACTATATGATATAAAAAAACTCACTCCTTTGCATGCCTCTTTAGCTTCTTTGGATAGGGATTTTGGATATGATACATTATGATCTGTTATGGATGCAAAGAGTTCTTCTTCATCCTCGCCATCAAAAGGGGGCTGAAAGTAATGTTTAAAAAATGTTAAACATCAGAAACAGGTAAAACACTAAGATCAAAAACATATAAAACATATAAAGTTTTTTTTTCAATATTTAAAACATACGAAATCTGAAAACTAAACCAGTACAAAAATAAAATTTATTTGTTTTAAAAAACATTTTTATACAAAAAATATATAATATTGAAAGGTTAAATAAGAAACAAAATTGAATTTTTTTCTTGATTAAAATTAAGTACTTATTGTATCACTCGAAATAACTAAAATTTTATTGATTCCTCAGACACGTAACATCATTATAGGGCGTTGCGGATATCGTCCACCTTATCTCTCCTTCAAAAAGCATCACAGAGGTATCTCTCTGTCTTGAGGAACTACGATAGCTTTCGAGAGACTTGGGAGGGCAGCTGCTTTATGTTGGAAGTATTAATAAGCATAAAATATCCCACATAAATCCTTCTCTTTTGCGAATAAATCCCAATTTACTTCATTTACAAGAAGTCTTTCCTCCCAGATGTTCTTGTGAAGTCATTTTATATACATATTTTCAGAAATTAGAATTTGAAGATTATTTAATGAAGTACAATTAAGTTAGCCCACAATGCTTCAAAATCAATTAATTTAGAAAAGAATGAAATGTAATAGAAAACTATAGAATGTGGCAAGCTTCTGGCGTAAACAAAATACAAATTACAAAATAATATGAAGCATACTCTTGAAAATTAATACTAAAACAGAAATAAATTAAAATAAAATTCGCCGGGAATCGAACCACGGACATCTGGAATACCGGCCCAGCTTGCTACCGTTACACCACGAAGGCACGCTAGGGAAGTGGGAGAAAAACCTTATATACTCCCCTTTTTTAAAGGGCGACTAGTGTTTCAGGGCACCTAGTCGCCAAATCCTGTTTGCGGAGAATCATCATCCACAACCCTTTTTTAGTTCGGGCGCCACTTTTAGAGTCATTATGTTAATTTGAAGCGGAAAAGATGAAAAATATGCAACCGCCTTCGCCGGAAATCGAAACACGGACCTATGGAATACCGGCCCAGCGTGCTACCGTTACACCACGAAGGCACGCTAGGGAAGTAGGAGAAATACCTTATAACTTAACTAATATCTTTCATCATATGGTGTATTCAGCTCTAGTAACAATTCTTAAAATCAGATTATTAAATTTCCCACTACAAGGGTATCACTCAAGTGGTAGAGAAAAATGGTGTAAGAAAAGTATACAAAACAAGAAGCTGTATAATACTCGGTAATTAATCTACAGTAGTGTTACTGTGTCATATGCATATCAAGTGACTATGAAATTGTTTTTTGGGTTGCATTTAAAGCAAATTTAAAAACGTAATTTAATTAAAATGCGATGCATTTAATTCTTAGGGTTGAAATATATTAAAAAAGATCAAACTTTTATTCCATAATAGCAAAAATACCCTTTTAAAGAGCTATATTTATCAGTATCATTCGAGAAAATTTCGAGAACGAAGTTCTAAAGTTGCGTTAATTGATAAAAGAAAATCTGAAATGCTTTAATTTTTACTTCCTTGTACGAAGTAAAAAGGAAGTATTGTAATAACAAAAATTTTAGGTATCATATTTCAACGAAAAATATTCATTTTGACCGCTATCGAATGAAATTTAACGGTGGTTTTGCGTGACATCTGTACGTAAGAACAGAATAAAGGACTCTTTATATCCAAACGAAGAATAAAATTGATTTTAAACGGATTCAGAAGAGATTTTTTCGTTGCGTCTGTACGTATTTACGTATATATGTAGATATGTATGTAGCTCATATAACTAAAAACGAGTAGCTTCAGAACGTTGAAATTTTGTATATAGGGTTACTAGTATATATGTAGTTGTGCACCTAGCTTTTTGGTTGCGATCGGCCACACCAAAAGTACATATATATATATATATATATATATATACCCAATCTTTTTCTCGGCTCAGTGAGCTCATTTTTTTTATTATATGTTGGCTCATATATTGGTGAATTCCGCCTTTTTTGCTTTAAAAATGATTGAATTATGCTGTTCTTATCTTCCGCTTAAGGCTTTTATGCCTTTAGTTAACCTGTATGTTATAGCTGTAGAATTATCAACAATTTAAAAGTTGTTTACGTGCGGCTAAGCCTAATTTTTTTTACCGTAGCAGATGTATTTGTTTACATTGAAAACCTTGCAGAATAGTGGATTTGTTGCCAATCTAGAGATACTAAGCTTCGCAACAACAAAGTAACGTCTTCTTTTATTATTGTGAATTAAATCATGCTTAATCCACACTGGAATTATCATTTAAGTTATTAAATTATCTCATAAATTGATTCAGTAAGCGTCTAGAATAAATTAAGTCAGTTTGTACGCCTTCAGTGTCTTTTTGCCGAATGAGACCAAAAGTAAACTTTCAGTATTGTGCACCGCAAAATGTGCCTTCTTGCCCTCAGGCCGAATTGCTTGTTTTTGCGTAGAAACTATAATGTTAATTGAACAAAAAATTCTTTTTATTGTATTAACTGTATTTGGTGTTTTATGTTTTTCTATATCTTTCAATTTTTAATATATATATATGAGTTTTTATGTATTTTTTGCCTTGTCGTGAAGTGAGAACTGAATTAATTCAATGAGAAATATGTCTCTAATGAAATTCGAGTAAATAAGTTTACACGAAAGACAGGAGAATGAGCGTATAATTTAATTTTCCGTACAAGGAAGTCATATGGTGTACACATTAGATTTTTTAAATAATATTTAAGCTTTGGAAAAGTAACTCAAAAAGGGAAGTTAAAAGTCTGAAGTTAATTTGAAGGAGACATGTTTTCAGCCTGAAATCACAAACAATGAAAAAGAAGCATATATATGTATGTAATATTTTAGCAATCGGGCACATGAATGAAGCTTGGCAATCTGGTGGTCACATCAGAATTCTGAACATAGTTGTGGCTGAATGCAATCCAATGACGAGACAGAAGAATTTAAATTTATTGCTCCATATCTTTATTCCATTCAAGCAGCAGATTATTATTATTCTTTTAGATTACATTCTCCAAAATTACATATTCAATAGCGATTTACTAAATAAGATTAACTTTAAATTCACTGCGTCATAATTGGAACAAAGAAAGGCAGAAGAGCAGCAGCACAGGTCTTAGCAGCAGAGTGAGAAAGCGGTCTCTGACGCAAAATGGCGCGAGTTCTCTATTTATAGAAGCGGTTACGTAATAGGCTCGAATGTTCTCGAAAGTACTGGTCTAGGGGAAAGATTCTGAAACTGTGGAAAGTTAATTAGAGGTTGCTTGTTCACATAGAGCAAAGCCGTCTTATTTTAAATATTTTACATATATACACATGTAAAATTAATTTTTCCCAAAATGATTCCAGCATTAGAATGGGGTTGACAGATCGGATAAATTAAAATAACAGATATGTCTGAAATCAGGAAAAAAAAAAATTTTTTAAATAATAATTCTGAATTTTTAAACTCTATACTCAAATTCGGGAGAAGAAGAATAACAATACAGGATGTAATACCGAGTATGAGCTAGAAATGATACCTTTTGATTCCAAAGAGATTATTACTACAGTTACATATATAAAAACTATTAAACAATTATTTGGTTCAAAACTTGGTCTTCTATAAAAAAGTGAAATATTTTGCATCAAAATATTAACAAAATAAAGTATACCTCAAGTTTAGCAAGCAAAAGGTTTCGAGATAACCATATTTATGTTTTTAAGTGTCAGGCTCCATCTCTAGACCTAAAGGTACACAGTAGAACCAGTGTCTTCTTAAGAAATATTTTTCAAATTACTTTGAAAACACCAAGTTTCAATTTCGGTTATACATACAAAGAGAATGTTATAAAAATCTATCGCTAAAATTTATCAGAGTATATACTCAATCTCATTCCAGCTGTTACAAGGGGGAAAGGAACCTACAGCAAGTATTAAACGGATTAACTTCTTTATATATTTATTAAAAACAAAAGTAGTTTATTGAGTAAATTTTCATAATCTATCCAATATTGTGCTTGCTTATCTGTTATTTATATTTTGTGCAAAAATTTGTAATTTGTTTTCTCAGACTAAGAGTTTCTAACTTTTAATGCATCAGACTCAGCATATTTGGGATTATAGACTTCTTAAATTATGGTGTAATCAAATTTATTTTGTATGTTTCAAGATTTATTATGTTATTTGAAGACTTCTACAAGCTACCATAGGTATCATTCAATATTATATTTCATTAATGTTTCTTTCGGTAAACCAAAGCAAACGTATAACACAAAACCTTTTTATTTTTACTTAAACAAGCATCTCAGATGGCAAAATTTCTCTGAAAGAGTTATCTTATTCGTTTATTTCAGTTTCTTAATTTCAAATATTTACTACACTAAATGATGAACGAATTATAAAACTAATTAACAATAATAATTTTGAAAGTGATTATCAACTTATTATGGCACTTACTTGCCCCACAAGCATCTCATATAAAAGAACACCATAAGCCCACCAGTCAACGGATTTACCATAAGGCTGATATAAGATGATCTAAAAAGAAAAACAAAAATTATTTTCACTTTTAAAATATTCCGTCAATTCATGAAAACGTTATTAATCAACATAAAATATAGCTTGGATAATTAATTTTTAAATTTGTGATTGTTTTCTACCTAGAGGATAAGTTTTATATTTTCATGTCCTGGAATCATATTGTTACGTTATTTTCTTCCTTCACGTTAGTACGGGGTTCGTAGATTTGGAGTGAATAACGACGACACTTGATGAAGTATCGAAACACACTTTATTTACCAATATTAATCAGATAACTCCAAAATCACTTTTACAGTCGTCGAACTGTTATAAACACGCTCACACGTTCAGCGCCAGAGCCATCAAATTGTCGGGCAATAACGGTGGAAACAGCTTCACTGCAAAGCACCCGAGTACAGCTCCCAACTCTGCTTGGTCGTTCTTGGAACTCCACGTACTCTCGAGACACTCCACGCGATGCACTCGACAATACACAAGAGTATAGCTCTCGACTCAGCACAGTCTAAGACAAAACTCGACAATGCACTAATTCGCGACGCACTAAAAGACTCTCTCGATGCACTCGACGACCAACTCGGCGCTAGACTTCGAGACACTTGCTCAATGACTGACTATCAGCTGGCTAGACGAGGCACACACTCTAACTGACTGCGGACCAGCAGGGTTTATATAGCTTTCGGCTTGTGTTCGAGACCATTCTGGGCTAAATCGGTAAGAATTCGTTCCAGAAGGTTCTCCATCCGTCCATGGTATATTGCCAATTTTGTCGCCAGATGGGCGATTTCTCGCCAAATGTGGCGACCCTGCCTTCCTTTGCCATTTTTTGACAACCCTAAAACTGCTTTCCGGGGAAGCCTTCTTACCGCGCCTGTACATTTCGTAACAGTATTAAGAACGTATTCTGTTTATGCAGTATAGTACAAATAAAATAACAGTTAAAATTACAATACAAAAGAACAAATGTATGTTTCTGAAGTGTTTCATTTTTAGATAACAAAGCTTCACATTCTTTAAGACAACAGATCCAGTTTGAAAATGAAAAAAACAGATCAAAAACATTCTAAAATTAACTGTTACGCCACTTTACCATACCTCATTTCTCACCGCAAGTTATGTTTATGGCATTCTTAAATGCGCGCAGTGAATTTTAATACTTATTTAACAGAGATTCATTTTCAAATTCTCAAACAATAGTAGTTATTTGACTGCTAATTAATATTTTTGCAAAGGTTTGGCGTCTTCAAACTTGAAATATGATCTACCATCCAATATTCTAGCAAACAGAAGAACTGATATGCTAATAAATATCCAGCACTAGGCATTTTTATATAAAATGTTCCATATGTAAAATATTTATTTTTTTTTTCAATTCTTCATTTTTGATTTTATTTTCTGTAAGAATTTCATGCATACTGATTTGTTTAATGCTAGAAACATCTATAGCTTAATTTTGCCATCTTTTATCACTGTTACGTTATCTTATGCTACCAGAAGATTTATCGTAAAAGGAACTGAAATAAACAACCTAAATCAAAATTTACACTAATTGTGAAATATTGTCAATTTTTTTGCATGCATTTTTATCAAAATTAAACTTTTTCTGAAAAAAAAACGGTCAATAACACTTTCTTGCAAAAGTTCTATAGTTGCAGCGCAATCATTTTGTCAGTATTTGGTCAACAAAATATCCGTTCGAGAAGTATCAGCACGTTGTTCTAAATTTTAACCCGTCGACGCGATTCAGCAATTTTTTCTTCCCAAATATGTACGTTATCTGTTAGTCGTAAATTTTTAATGTGAACTGTGTTCGTTTGCACTTAACGGTGCGTTATTGAGCTCGTTGAAGCATCACCGTCAGAAAGTTAAGTAGTCAAATACTTAAATAAATAATATTCAGCGCTTACTGGCTCAAATATTCAGCGCTTACTGGTGGTTAAGTGATAAAACATTTTAGTATTAATAATTCGACCCGGATTAAAATCATGGCAAATGAAACGAATCTATGGGTTTTCGCGAGGCATATAGCCCTCTTATTTTTTGCTAATGAAATAACCTAGTATTCTTTGCTAAATATTTGCTTTGAATCAAAATATACCAAGATCATATCTTCATCGTCGTTAATTTCCAGGTCTTCCGCTTCACTTTCATGTGCTGCAATTTTTGCTGTTTTCTGAATCCACGCGAAAAATGAAGTTTTCGCTACTCGTTCTTTGAAAGCTTGGTTTGCTGTTTTCTACACTATACAGTCTGAGATAACATTCGTTTTTCCTTTAAAATTTTGCCTGTGAATTCTTTTGGTTTTCGATGCAACATTTTTAACCGTAATGCACAACAAGAAGGCTATTAAATGACCCATCATTGATAAAAAAAACATCCAAAATTCAGAGAAAAGAGAATTTGCGAATGTTACTAATTTTGACTGTGCACCTTCTAATGTTGCTTTTATTTCCCAATGATTTCTTTCAACTCATTGATGGCTCAGTAAACAGAGACCTCAGCTGATAGTAGGCCGGTTAATAAAGGTTCTACTACATTTTAATCCACATGCCGATTTCATGCCTGTACAATTGTCAAAATAACTATACATCACAGCTGATAAATAATAATTTAGTTCTAATTCAGAAGACAAACAACAAAAATCAGCGTTAACGCTGTTTTTTGTTGTTTGTCTTCTGAATTAGTATTTATTCGGCGTGTTATTGTGTCTTAATAATTTAGTTCTGAAATAGAAAAAAAACTACTTGCAAAAACTTAAATGGATACAAATAAGCTGCAAATTTAAGCTTAAATCCTACGTGCTGTACCTTGTTTCTGTTCTGTCTTCTAACAAGTAGCATCTAACTAGAAATTCCACTCCACCGACTTAATTCCATTCCTTCAATGTTCTCACAGATAGGAAGAAAAATCGTAAAAATGGGAAAGATATTCGCAGTTCTGAAGCAGCTGGTAGTGTTAGGGAGCGATCGATAAAGCACATCATCTCTTCATTTCGGAGAGCTTAGATCATACGTACATCTTCTATTTTTGACTACATTTCTGTTTTGGACACTGACTATTTCTCTTTACTCTGCCATGAAACTTCTTTCTACAAAAAACGTTTTAAATAGCTATTTATTATTACTGTAGAAGATTTACGTCTCGTTCGATTGAAAATTGTATGGAGATCAAGCGTATTTCAGATATATAACTTTCTCTTCAAAATTCGCTATATGTAATCGGTCATCGATATTCATATACTTACAATAAAACATTTACTTTTCTTACATTCTGTAATAAAACTTTCCTAGTTTTGAACAGCAGGATCTCCTCAACATCATTTACTACCCTGATGATTGAAGCTGGAATCGTACTTATGAATAAGAGATACACCTACTTCTCATTTACACGATTTACTAATTTTGTAATCAAGTAAATTATAATCATAAACTCTGTTATATCCATACATTTTGTTGTAATATCTGAAACTATTACTATATTTAAATAATGCTCGCAAATATGTGGACATAACGCTCGCATATACTATTCGAAATATATAGTTAGAGATTTTGATTCCTTAAATACTGAACCTAAATATTAATTTCCAGTTATAAAGGTTCTCAATAAGATAAGGAGGGAAAATTGCTTCACTATTATGATTGCGAAAGCTCTGCAAATATAAAACTTGTCTTCCATAAGTCAAAAATATGATTTTTAAAATTCCTACAATGATTTCACCAATTATGAACTTTGTTAACCTAAGAAAGTAATATTTCTACCAAATGTAAAAGCATTTCTGCAAAACACATAATTTTCAAACGAAAAGCTATTTCTGTAAAACATAGAAGTATTTAACTTATTAAAACATAAAGAGCATTTATAAACTGGAATATATTATTCTTTGAAGATTTTCTACACAGTTAAATTTTGCATTTAAAATTGCCCACATAAAATGTCCTACCTTCCTTTGAAAACTTTGTCATTTTAGGAAAGACGTAGGTGAACTGCTCCACACCTAGCAGATTTTTCAGCCTTTTGGTCACGTAATTGTTTGATTGGGAGTATACATGTCTAGGATCAATATTGAAGAAAATAAAGATCTTCATACATAATTGTTCCCGAATTGGTCACGTAATTGTTTAATTGAAGGTATGCATGTCTAGGATCAATATTTAAGGAAATAAAGATCCTCTTTCAATCAGCTCTCTTGACTGCATCTGTTTGGGATTTACTACCATCGTTTAATGAATTTTATTTACTTTGTTAGCCTCGTTCAAACCGGGAAATTGATGTATAGTAAGTCAATACCTATATTAAGGAGAAAATATGTAACGTACTTTTAAGAGCAATTGTGACAAATAACCAGACGCTTATTCTTTACTATTTATGTTTCAGGTGTCAGACTTCTCAGCAAGGAAGGGAGAGCTAAAATCGCAGCAAGGTATGAGGTGTGGAATTCCGCGGAAATGCAACATTTAACCCAAATTCAATGAGTTAATACAATTAAAGTTGACATTGTAAATTAATGACAACAGGTTCCGTACTGGATTATTATGTTCTGGTCGACCATCAACTTCACACTTTGAAGAAAATGTTACGTAAGTATGGGGTATGTCTGAAAGAAGTCCTTCACTCAAGAGAGAAGTCAGTTAAGAATCCGGAGATGAGGGCTAACAAGAAATAACTGTTCACTCTGTGTTAAAGAAGGGTTTAAAATTTCATTCCTTGAAGTTCTATTACGGCCAACATTTTTCGAAAACTGCCACCATATAGAATTTACAGAAATCATGTTAGGTTGAAAGAAAGATAACCTTGATTTGTTTGGAAACATTTTACGAAGTGATGTTGCTGATTTATGTGCCACTATTGGAGTAATGCAAATACAAGTACTATTTACTGAAAAAAAAATAGAGTTCCTCTCTAAAATAACAGTGTTGTGTGGAATAATATCGGCCCAAGTGGTGTGAATAATAAATGCTGCTTGGATATGTTAAAAACCTTTGTGCTAAAGATCATTACTCAATGGGATAACAGTTTATAGCTGATAGTTATGCAAGGCAGTATCAGTGCTGATAGATCGTGCGGTTTATCACAAACTGGCTACGTTTGACAAACCTGTGCGAATAAACATTTTGTGTCTACGATTTTTGGGAAATTTTTGCTACTTTATCATTTCCTTGTGCTGCATTTTTTGACAAAAAAATTTAATCTAACTAAAAACGCTTATATGTTAAAATAATGTATTTACTAAAATTATTTTATGATAAATAAATAAATAAAACACTTAATCTAGGCTTAAAAAGAAGTTGGCATCTGGCAAGATCATACAGTAGGTACAAGGAATATCCAGCTCCAGTCGCTGGTGTTTTTACATGCTTGGTTGATTGCTTTGTTTATCCTTTAAAATTTGCCAATAAGCAATGCACACATAGAACAAAACCAAACAATGAAAGCGAATGTATTTCAAACTCTTAGACTCCATACTTCTAATGAAGATGTCAATGAAAGAAAAAGAAATATGTGCATCAAAATTTTTACCTTTCCAATTTTATCTTTTTATCAAACATTTTACTTTGTACCCTCATCGTCCATTGCATACATATTTCTCATATATTCAAAACAAAAAAGAAGAAAATGAAGCTAACAGACCAAGAAAATGAACAGAACGTTAAAATTTTTTTAGACTCATGGAGCAAATATTGAACTGTATTATTTATAGATAAGCGAATTGCTTGAAATCAGTATTAATAAGAGGGAAAATATTGCAAAAGAGTGTAAAACAGAGTTATGCATTTTAATACTAATACTGATGGTTTTATTTTTTTTAAGTCCGTTTCCCCAGTTCTATGGTGATAACGGAGCGATTTGTAGACTGAGCACCATATATTGGGTACTCAAACAGTAAAAAGAAATGAAATTCATTCTCCTGATTACAATATTGCTAAGAACTAAACAATCTATATGACTTAAAACTTAAAGCAAAATGATTTTCTAACTAACAACAAAAATTTAGAAGTGAAAGACTGAAGATTTTATTAGAAATCAGAATCAGGTAAACTTAAATGTATCAACTAAGCAGAACAGAAAACTCATTGGAAAGCATTAACAATTAAAATAAAGCACAAAGTAATGAATTGAAAAAATGAACTGCCATCTCAAAAATATCAGTACAAAAGAGCTAAGAATCCAAACGAGAGGGAGTTTTTAACAATGGATATGAAAAAAATTTATTTAAAAATAAAAACCTAATTAAAATTGAGAATTAATCAAAAGCAAAAATGAAAGTTTATAAAAATGGATAGTTAGCAATATAGTTTTAGAATATTCTTCAAAACTAAGATACCTAATTTAAACGGCTAGGAATTGAATTAGAGTTCATAACTTGCGGAACCAATGAGACTGAATTTGTGACGACGTCAGAGGTCAAGGGAACATACGTAGCTATGAAATCATCAAAAATCACCCGATCTCTGACATTATGTGCTACTTTTTGTGCTTTCGATTTCTCCCCTGCCACTTGTGTTAAAAACTTTCTGGCAACTCTGTACCGTATACTGCTTCCATTTTGCTGTAGTTGTTCAAGAGTGGCTAAACAATTATTTCCCGAAAAAATGAAGTTCTAATCTGTGTCTTGTCTAGAAGTCCAAATCTCACGCCTTTTGCCTCATTTACATTCATACCGCTTACAATACTTTTTAAAATGGCTAGTGACTTTTCAGGTGTCCTAATAAATATACTCCAATATTTGCTGAGCAGTAATATGTATGATACAATAACCATTCAGTAAAATATAACAAAAATAGTCATAACTTTTAACATGTATAAATTTCTAACTTTACAAAAAAACCTTTCATTTCAATTTGGTCTCAATTCTAAGACTAAAAGTAAATTTAACCCCATAACCTGAATTCATAGCCTACACTAAAACGGTATAAAGTAATTCGAGAACGAAAATTCAGCAAATATACTATAAATGAGGAAGCAAACAAGGTAACTTGGTTATCTAGATGTTCTTTTCTTTTAGCTAAAAAAATGCCATTCTTTTATTATTATTATAAATTCTAATACTAAGAGTATGTTTCATGGCTTGGATATGATCATCAACATAACAACTTCCAGAAATATTTTAAGTGGCACACTGATGATTGGTAGACGTTTTTGATCAATCATCAACGTCAAATAATATTTTAAGCAATAAATTTTAATCAAATAAATAATAAAGAATAAGATTATGAAGTTATCGTCAGAACTTTCAGACCAGCAAATCAACAGCATCTATTTTATCTCTCTTCAAAACCATGCATGAGCAAGGAAGTTCAGCCGTTTAGGCCTTTCTAAGCATTAAAATATTCTCATTTCATCTGCAATATTTTGTGTTTACAACATGGTATTTACATATGTTATTTGTACGACACATGAAATTTACCGCATCCAGTTTCCATTTTAATGATGATAATTACGATTACGATGTTTTACTGTAAGAAAAATATAATAGAATAGTACTTGTAGAACCTTCTGCTTTCTAAAAGCTAAGCTCTTAAAAGAAATATTTAATTACCTCTGGGGCAATATAGTCTGGTGTTCCACAAAATGTTTTCGTCGTTTTATCTCCTAATATTCCTTCCTTGCACATGCCAAAATCTGCAATTTTCACGTGTCCATCTGAATCCAACAAGACATTGTCCAGTTTCAGATCCCTAAAATGTTATTTACGGATCAATTTCATACATATCAACACAATGAGTCTAAATAAATTTAATTTTAATTTTAATTACGAATTTAAGTCAGGTAGTTCGTAAAACGAATGTATTCTACAATAATATTTAAAGAAATATGAAAATCACATGCTAAAATCTGAAACCCATTTTTACATTTATAAAATGGCAGAAATCATGTTGTTGTTTGTATTGTTTATATTGTTATATTTATGTTATTTATGTTCAACAAACTTCGTTATAATTTTGCTTACTTAACTAAGCTCATATCTACAGTCTGTAGGCTGACTTCGAGTCACTATAGATAACAGAAAACTAACAGGAATATGTTACTGCTCGCGCTCGGCTGGCTGAACTATAGGCAGCTTGATGCTATGAGCAAAATTATAAATCATCGAGTGAAATATTGCGAATGGTAGTCAGACTTTATTTTGAATCCTAGAGAACTTAGTTCATTTCAAATCAACTTACCCCACCAAAATAGAAGCTCCTTTTTAACAAAAATTTATTGCAATAATAACTACTCGTACCATGCTAAAACTAATTTTAAGGTTATGCTCGTCCTACTCAATCAATTTTATTTTAACTTCCTCTTAAATCCTTTTTTTATTTAGTTACTCATTTATAAACTTCTGAAATCAGTAAACGAAACTGAAAGTCGGGCTGGGTAAAAAATTCTGATTATTATCAAAATACGAAATAAACGGCAATATTATAAGCGGAGTCTTTTGGCATTTCATTTCACAGATGTTTCATTAAATCTTTATGCAATCTTTTCTTATGGTAAGGCGTTAAACATTTAAATATGGAAAGTAATACAAATATTATTTTATCTTTCTTTTACCTGTACACTATTCCTCGGTTATGAAGGAAAAACATTCCAATAGCTATTTCCGCTGCATAAAATCTGAAAAAGATTTAAAGTATGTACTATTAATGAAATATTGCAAAATGTTTGTTTTAAAATGAAACTTTAGAATTCAAAGCGCAGTCTAAATATTTCATTAAATATTTTGTCTCTTAAAATGTAGACTGTACACCATTATCATACTAGAATAAGAATTTTAATTTTTAAGTTATTTTACTTAAAAGATTAAATATTCTGCCTTAAATCATAATGCCTTTCGTCGCTAGGATGCGTCCAAAAAAGTATGCAAAACTATGTACTGCTTGACAACGGTTTCCAAAATGCTCGAACATCTCAGCACATCATTAATAAAGTTAACTAGAGTAGCAACTATTTTACGTGAACGGTTATACAGGATTATTATTTCTCCTATAATGGAGAAAAGAAGTAATGTCTTCTCTTTGTTCTTATTTAAGATATATGTTTCGTTTACTTCATTCTAATGTCCGAAAACCTTAGCTTAATTTTGAAATCTTAAATTCTTAAATCTAAGCTCTATTTTATTTTAAAAAGATTCAATCTTTAAGTTTACGTAAATAATTTATTCATACAGAGTTTATAATTTGTTTCCTACAGTCTGATAATTATATCTCTCCAATGCTCGTAATTTCACTTCAAGCAGAATCTTGCTCTTCCTTCTATAAGAGTTTTCGTAAATACACTATTAGCCATTAAAATTTCTACCCCAGGAAGGAGGCACACCACACACGTGAAATTATCTGACAGATAGAACATACTGTGATGTGCCAATAATAAAATTTTCAGAGTATTAATGCAAAGCAGGCGGCATTAGAGACACCTACAATGTATATAAAACCACAGATTTGACGGCAGTTTTCTCATACTCAGTTTGCCTCTGAATGCTGCTCTAGGCTAACAAAATTATTGTAATATCTCGTGTAAAAAGAAAAAGTGCCCATCAGGACGTGTCTGACTTTGATCGAGAAAGAATTGTAGCCTACCGAATTTCGGTTTATCGTACTGCAATACTGAGGCTCGCGTCAGTCAATTCTAGACTGTCAGCAGAGTATAGAATTGACGGGTCCAGTACAGTCATATGGAACGCCGTGCAGGATCGCAGTGACTCCTGATCACTAACAGCCGAGAAAACAGACATTTTATTCGCATGGCCACAAGGAATCATACAGCCACGTCACGAACTTGAGACAAGAAATGGAGACGTTTGCAAGACAAGTTTTTGCTTGAACAGTTCGATGACGTTTGCAGCAACATGGACTGTCATCACGGCTAACATGGCTTTTAATGGTGGCCTTCAACGCCTTCTTACAGAAGCGCCTTTCAGTGATGTTATCAATGACGAACCTGAACACAGGAATGGCGTCACATCATCTTAACAAACGAATCCCGGTTCTTTGTACAGCACCATGATGACCGCAGCCTTGTTTGGCGGCATCATGGAGAACACACATTGCCAGCTTGCACTGGACTTCGTCCTACTGGCACATAGCTGGAGTGATGGAAGGGAATGCCATAGAATACACGTTTCGATAACTTCATGTTCTCATTCCCGGCACTTTGAACAGCAACCGTTACATTTCTAATGAGCTAAGACCAGTGACTCTTATCTATCTTCGAGGCCTATCTAACACGTTATTTCCGCAAGACAACACCCGACTGCATGTTGGGCGTACTGTCCTGACCTTTTTCAGTACAGAAGGCATTCCACTCTTGCCCTAGCCAGCACATTCTCCTGATCTGTCACCAAATGAAAACGTGTGGGCAATGGTTGCCGAGGAATTGACAAGCCACCACACACCATCCATTACTGTTGATGAAATGTGGCATAGTGCTGAAGCTGCGTAACTGCTTACACCGTACAACATCTGTTTGACTCCGTTTCCAGGCAGATAAACGCTGTTATTGCTGCCAGAGGTGACTGTTTTGGATACTGATGCCCCAAAATCTATATGCCAAAATCTCCTATAAATTTAATCACCTGTTCTGTCCGCTATAATTTACATGCCCAATGAATATCATTCTGTTATTTGCATTCCTTCCTTGTGTAGCAATTTTAATGGCCAGTAGTGTATAAATAAAAATGTTTGAATATTTTTTATTCGGAGCTCATACTGACGATTATTATTCAATGCCCTAGTTTTCCATTTACTTTAATTTGGAGGTTAGTTTATTTTTTTGACTTCATTTTTAGTATTACATGAGTTACTGTTCCATAATTTTATTACTTAATTGAAATATGCAGAAGGCTTTAGGCATCATTATTTTCTGCAGGACTTTTAAGAGTTACTAGGTTTTAGAACACAGGAATTAAAACTAGAATGTGAATACTGCTGATGCAAATAATTCGAAAGTTTTATAAATTCTAGACCAGTGCTTCTCAACCTTTTTTTGGTCCGCGAACCGGTAAAATTTACGAAACCATTTCTCGGATCTTTGGTTCCCTCCCCCCAAAAAGAGTTTTACAAGGTATTCAAGTGTAACTATATAAATAATTATTATATATCAGTATAATTGTCATATATAAGTAAATAAACCTTTGAGAAAAATCGCAAAAATTTATAAAAAATAATCACAAAATTCATTACATATAAAAACAGCGGTCCGCTGGGCAAGCGGTTGAGAAAAAACTCCATATGTCACCCTCTTCATGTCACTTTTCCTTTGCTCAAGTGGCAATGGCTGAAAAAAATCGGACCCACAAATACAACTTTCGTTGCACCACGATAGGTTCCCTAATGCTAATAAACATAAATTAAACAGACAACAACAGACACGTTGAGAAAGTTCGAGCTAATGATAACATACATAGTTTCCAGATTTTAATATTTTTTTTTAGTAAACGACGGTAGGGATATTGTTATAATGCTTCTGAATTTGGAAGGACTGGCGAATAGTGTTTGTGGACCAACGGTTGAGAAACACTGTTATGTATTAATTTCTAATAATTTAATGACAGCTCTAGTTAAAATTCTACAGCAGTAGTTTTTTAACTTAATTATATTCAAGAAATGTTTGCACTGGATGCAAATGCAGCGTAACTCATCTTTAAATAGCCATGCCGATAATCATTTATCAATTAAAATCACGTCATAATTATAATCAATAACATTTATGGTAAATAACGTAGACCTTTCGTGTTGCGGCGAATAAAATGTCTGCCCAAATATTTTATAATTATAGTGCAATAAATACCTATTATGTATGTTTCGTTCTGTATTGTGTAACACAAAAGCAACATTTTTTACAATTCAATTTTCTTACACTGCGACTGGTTCCTTAAACTTCCCGCACTGCTGTATTTGAAACATAAGATCACCTCCATTCACGTATTCCATCACGAAATACAATCTGTCCTGAAAAACATGATGGAGATCATTAGAAAATTAACGATTTATAGAATAAACATTTTGCTATTTTCAAGTATCTTCAAAGCAGTTGTTTAAGACAAATATAGACTTCAACTACTTTTCAATATTACGTTTGTCGTCTAAATTGGAATTCATCAGGAGAATATAATTTACTCTAATAAATAACATCATGCGTATCAATGTCTTAAGAATAGATATCTATTTCAGATTCTTTAAAATTGATTAAAAGTCAAACCACAAAAATCAGCGGAATATTTTCCAAATTTTCCCAGTAAAATTTTCATTGTAAAGTTTCTTAGTGCTTTTCTATAAAATCAAAGGCAGTCTAAAGTTAAATTTGGTCTTTCTAATTTTCAAAATTATGCCTTTTTTTTTACTAAACTGATTCCACTAAATTCCGAATATTAATTAAAAGCAACGCTGTCAGTTGTATATATGATTACTATTAGAAAAATTTAAAGTATCATTTTACTGATGAAATGAACTTTCAGCTTGTGCTACGAATATCATTGCTTTCCAATTTGGGTTTTCCGAAAGTTATTAAAATTAAATTAAAGTGTCAGTCAACATTAACTAAAAGCTGATAAAAAAACATGAGATTTCATCTTCGTAGAATGAAACACAAAATAATCTTTACCTTTTATAAAAAGCAATATGAATTTTCAAATTAAACTTCTGCCTCTCTTTTATATCAGTAACGGATGCCATCAACGAAATTGTGAGTACTAGTGACTTATTCAGTGCTGTGCATATTAATAAACTGATCATGGTCACAAAGATTGTAAATATTATAGCTATTTATAATCATATTATAATTATTCCGTGCATTTAAAGTGGATTGTTGAACAAGTGGAATTTGCATCAGTTGTTTTTTTAAGATGCTGCGATTTTCTAATTTTCGAAAAGATGCAATTTTTTCAGTATTTGTTTGCAAGCAATAATTCTTGTATTCTTACAACAGTACCTAGATTATTTAATATATTATGTTATTTATCAGGATATTTTGTTTAATTTTAAGATACCAGAAAGACTATATTCTTCTGAACTTTACTAACTAGAATTCTAAGACAAGTAAACGCAAATTGAGCACGACGTCCAATTTTGATTTTGTCAATATTAGTGTCACAAAAGCAAAGGATTTTGACGACTAAATGGTTGAAAATATTTTATTAATGGAACAAAAAGGAGTTATTCGAAGAAATATAAAAAAATAACAGCATATTTGGCCGCAAGTAATTTTACTAAGTTAAAGATCCTATATATTATCTTGTTACAACAATCAAAATGAAAAAAAATTTAGAATTTTAGAAATTCAGCTTTAAACGACTATCTCAAGCTTTAAGACACAAAAACACGCCGAATAAATACTGATTCAGAAGTCAAACAACAAAAATCAGCGTTAATTCACAAAATTTTCACAGGACTAGTTTCGATGGTTTTACGGAACCATCATCTTCAGCTGCAAAACCGCAAATGAACAAGATAGGAAATAATGTTTAGATAAGATAAGAAAGCCTGGACAAGAATAAGCAAGTGGCGCCATCTGTTGGCGAAACCAGAACTAAAACATAATTTCTCTAAAAGCCGAAGGCAAATTTGGATTGGAATTAGGATCGTTAACTAGAACAGAAAGATTTTTATGAATGAGAAATGCCTCTAGAAAATCCAGTTCTCCAGTTCGAGTCGCGTTTCAAGAATTCTGTTAAATTGCAAACTTGCCTTACTTCGGTCCGTGATAAGGGATACACGTCAACAATTGTCCAAAATTGAACATGAACTCTATAAGCTTCATCTGGAACTCGCTAAAACATATCCAAAATTCACTGCCCTTGAACAAAAGTCTTGGTCTAGAACGGAGAATGCAGTTAACCGTCATAAAAACACCCTTGCAGTTAAATTCGAAAAACTTCTTTTACAGTCTTCCAGTTCAAGTAGTTCAAAAAATCTTCCCATTGTAAACATCAAGCCAATAGTTAATATTTCTAATGTTAGTCTTTCAGAAGAACAAGAGAGAATTCTAAAATATAATTTTAACTTCTCACAAACCTGTAAACCCTCGATTCCAAAGATTTTGGCTCCTATCGAAAAAGCTTTCAAGTTCAGTAAAGTTTCAGATTCACAGAAAGAAATGATTAGGCATCTTATCGCTCATAATGTGAAATTCAATAATAAACCTTTGAAACCAAATCTAACTGCGAGAGAAAGAGCTACAATGCGCGAGATTCATTCTAACCCGGATATTGTCATTTCAAAGGCCGACAAAGGTGGCCAGATAGTCGTCATGGATAAGAACACTTACATCGATGGTGTCACTAAACTCTTAAACGAAGGACCATATAATCCGATCCCTAAAGATCCTTCACCTTCGGACTTATCCAAAATACAAACTGCGATCAAATCTTCGCAAATCATTTCAAGCAACTTAAAACATTCGCTTATCCCATCTGTTGCGAATTGTGCCAGATTATATGCTCTTCCCAAAATTCATAAAAGTGGTATTCCTTTCCGCCCTATTGTATCAAATTTAGGTACTGCCTCGTATCCATTAGCTAAATATTTAGTTTCTAGATTTTCCACTCTATTAGACAATAACATTTACACCATAAAAAATTCAATAGAGTTTGTAAAAAAGGTTAAAAACATTTCTCCTCGTAATTTACTCATGGTTTCTTTTGATGTAAAATCATTATTCACCAATGTCCCAGTAGAGGGTGCATTAAGATGTCTAGAAACCAGACTTCGCGAATTTCATTTCTCTTGCATCGAAATTGATGAGCTAATTTCTCTCACTCAACTCTGTTTGAAACAAACACATTTTGTTTTCCAAAATAAATATTACAAGCAAACTGAGGGATTAGCCATGGGAAGCCCCCTCAGTTCCATCCTGGCTGATATCTACATGCATTATTATGAATCAAAATTGTTTGAAACTTTAAACTTCCCGGCATGGTTCCGCTACGTAGACGATACTTTTACCCTGTTTGAAGGTAATAAAGATGATTTAAATAGAGTTCTTTCAACAATGAATTCTATTGATCCTGCTATTCAGTTCACTTTTGAACTTGAGACTTGCAATTCTCTTCCGTTTCTCGACATTCTGGTCACACGTAACACATCCAACTTCAGTACTACAGTTTACCGTAAACCTTCATCGGTTTGCCTTCCACCACACTTTAAATCATGTCATCCGACTAAACAAAAGTTAGCTTCATTTTATTCCTATGTTTTCCGTGCTCTTCAAGTTTGCTCCTCCAAACTAGCCCTTGATGAAGAACTAAATTATTTAAAAGCAATAGCTATTGACAGGGGCTTTTCACCCAACATTATTAATCAAGCAGTTAAAAAATTCTCATCTCAACACACTAAAAGCCACACTCTTATTTTAGGAGATTATAAAAATTCTGTTGTCATTCCCTTCTTTCCATCAATTAGCTATAAAGTTGCACATATTTTGCAGAAATTTAACTTTCGGGTTGTTTACTCTCCCATCAATAAAATTCCAACTTCTATACTGAAGGACCCCATTCCGGATATGAATTCCTGGGGTATTTATAGGATTCCTTGCCAGTGCGGTTTAATTTACATTGGCCAAACTAAGAGAGCCTTAAAATTTCGCGTCAAAGAACATGAGGCATATGTTAGAAAAAAGGAAACACAGAAGTCTTCTGTTGCTCAACATTGTTGGTCCGAAAATCACACTTTCAATTTTTCTGCTGCCAAAATTATTCAAAAAACATCTTCCATTGGAGAACTGGATTTTCTAGAGGCATTTCACATTCATAAAAATCTTTCTGTTCTAGTTAACGATCCTAATTCCAATCCAAATTTGCCTTCGGCTTTTAGAGAAATTATGTTTTAGTTCTGGTTTCGCCAACAGATGGCGCCACTTGCTTATTCTTGTCCAGGCTTTCTTATCTTATCTAAACATTATTTCCTATCTTGTTCATTTGCGGTTTTGCAGCTGAAGATGATGGTTCGGTAAAACCATCGAAACTAGTCCTGTGAAAATTTTGTGAATTAACGCTGATTTTTGTTGTTTGACTTCTGAATCAGTATCTCAAGCTTGTTTGGGAAAAATACCACAAAGTTAAAAATTTCATAATCTTATGTCAATTTACACAGAATTTGAATATGCTAAACAATTAAGCACAGACTGATGTAATGATTTCAACATAGCGATGCAAAAATTTCTTAATTTCTGGGAGAAAGTGCTTATTTATTAATTAATACTTTGACTAATGGTAAGGGCAATTGAAAGAATTAGTTACCATCGTTTGGAAGCATGAATGAAGTTGCACCAGAAAAGGAGGTTTATTGGCAAGGGCAAGTACTCTTTTCTCCACCATTGCACATTCTACATCATCGTCTTGAATAATGATGTCTTTCTTTAGTATTTTAATAGCATACAATTCATCTGTACCTTTGCGCTCCGCAAGCATTACCTACGAATTATTTTTAAAAAAAGAAAAGAACAAAATCCTTGTAATTTAAATGCATTAACTTTTGTGCTTGAGATATTACTGATCTCAAGCTCACTAAAAACCATTAATTACAGTTAAACTACAAAGCTTTGTTTCACTTACAGTTTATCAATTTGCAGATAAATGCTCTGTATACTGCTGCTGGCCATTAAAGTTGCTACACTATAAACAAAAACGGCAAATTTGCATGAAACCTACTATACACTGGGATATGGAATTGATCCCAGTATATAGTACTATGAACACTGGGATATGGATATGGAATATCCAGCACATTAGCAGGTATAAGTAACGCTATCTACATTGTTCTTAAACGAGAATATTGTACAGCGGGTTTCGCCTTTAGAAATCGCATTTGCAGGTTAGTTGTTTGCGTAAAGGCCTCATAGAAAAATAAACTTGTCGAAATTCGACATAGGCAGGACGGATCGAGACTGCGGTTTATCATTCCTCCCCATTGCTGCTCGTACTAGTCGAACTTTTATGACTGTTAGGCGCATATAGCATCGATGGGTCCACAAGCACCATATTAAACGAAATGCAGGATCTCAGCAGTCCGGGCCATAAACGCTCGAGACACTTGTTGCCCTCTCGGTCTTACGGTATCGTACAACTAAGTCGTGTACCCTGAGTCATGAACTGGGCTCGTAAACAGGACTACAAGTGCGATACATGTCGTCGCACGGACAGTGCGACTACTTCTGCAACACCACAAGTTCTCAGCACGGCGACGATTGGGAAGCCGCAGCAGAGAGAGGTTCGCCTACAGAGGTGGAAGGAACAATAACATTAGACACAACAGTGGCACCACATCATCATTTCAGACGAATCTCAGTTCCGCGTACAACATCATGATAGAAATGTCCATGTATGGAGACAACGAGAAGAACGAATGTTGTCAGCCTGCATCAGTTCATCGGACGCATCATCTATGGCAGCAATTCTCAACCGTTTGACTAACGTGTACCACTTAAACAAAAATTGAAAACCTTTAGTACCACCACTATGAAGTACTACTACCACCACCTTTCTTGAAAAAAGCTCAGATCGCATAAATTTACAAGTGTTAGAGAAAAAACTCAATCAAGATGTTAGTTTTTAATTTTTGAATTTAACAGTTAAAAATACTTTGTTTCTTTGCGTACCACCTATTTTTTTCTTGCGTACCACCAGTGGTACGCGTATCACCGGTTGATAACCCCTAATCTATGGTGTTGATATGGGGGGCTGTTGGAACGTCCCCTGTTACCTCTTTTTCGCATAGCCGAAAATGTGGACAGTCGCTGCTAAATTTCTGACGTGTCAAGGCACATTGTTGCTCCCTATCTTCAAGGCCTAAATAATGCCATCTTTAATTAATAATCCACTTCCGCATGCTATCCGTGCCCTCTTGACCTTCCTTAATACATGGGGCATTCTACTGTTGCCCTGGCCAACCTGTTCTTCAGATCTCTTCCCGATTGAGAAATTTGGCCAGGGATTAGCATCAGACGGCCCATGACCACTCGCCAAATACTACGACTGACGAACTTTGACATAGATTTGAAGCCGCATAGAATAACGTACGGGAATCATTCATCCAAACTCAGCTCTATTCGGAGCCGACTCACAGGCATTGCTGCTGCCAGAGGTGGCAGCTCTGTGTACTGAATTCTGCATGCTGCGCACACCGAGCCATCTGCAAATTTAATCATGTCTTCCTGCTATTATATGTAGAATAAATACGATTCTGTTATTTGCTTTTCCACAATGGCTTTAAACAATTTTAATGCCCAGCAAAGTATATTCAATAGAAAAGTTCATTATCCATTATTTGAACACATTCGAAATATATTATACTTATTAAACGGAACACGCAATTGTACATTCGGCAAAAACAGGTTAGCAGTCTCTCCGAAATTTCTGAAAAATTAATTAGTTGCTGAATTAACAAAAGATGACTCAAAATCAAATTTGCCTGTCTATGTCTAGAAAAAGAAGAAAAAAAAAAGGAATGTAACAGACCATTAACTTCTTAACAACAACTTTGTCTTTTGGAGATGAAAATTAAGTTATAGAAAAAAGTATCATGTTTAGTCAGAGTTTTCTCACTCTTGCAACAGCCAATCAGTACACCCACAGATTCACCTACTTGTGGTTATGATAACTCCATAATGTAACATATTACCTTCAACCTCTTCCATTACATTCAACTTCATTTTCCTAGACTTTTTTTCAAAGTGGGACTTTCTAACTGCAATTTTATCTATCTACTCTTTGTTTATCATTATTTTGTGATTTTCGAAAATTTCATTTTTAAGGTTGTTTTCTTTTGCTATTTATTTGTGTGTGCCTGCAGTTTATTTTGACTCACTGTCTTAGATATGTTTATAGACAGCCTAATCTACGCAACTGAAACTTTTATGATGCTTATAGAAAAAAAGCAAAATTTTAATTTAGAAAAGAACTGTGTTGTACTTATGAATCAAAGTCATTAATTATTTATTCTTTATTTTTACGTAATTCTTATTTTTACTTATTTTTTGTCTTTATTAGATAGAAATCAATTGCTGAAAATAAATAAACTGGTAAATCATTTTTTAATACTTAAAAGTCTCGGTTAACTCTATTTGTTACAAGCGTGATCTGTGATAAATATGTAAAAATATTTTTTAATTTGTAAGTTAGACGAAACTTAAGATTGCAAGTTTTCTTAGGAAATATACTTTTAATACTGATTATTCGTTAACCAGCGTAAAAAATAGACTCCCGTCAAGATTCAGTACTATAGAATAGTTCTTATGAATAATAAAACTTTAATTTCTGAAAAATAAAACACGTTTCTTAAAATATCAGTTCGATTTGCTATTTAGTAAGTCTCAGTCATATTTTTTAAACTGGCGACCAAACGCACTGAGTTTGAAATCTTAGCTTCTTCTAAATATCCTAAAAGTCAGCACATTTTCGTTATTTATTTTAATGTTTCTGATAGAAGAGATCGTACTGTTGAGTAATCAGTAACGATTGATTTTAATAGCACTGATTTTAGTATTTATTGATTTCAAATTATCTCTTATGTTACTTCACTGACAATTTAATCGTTATAAATATTAATTCTTTTCGTCTATTGTTTTTCGAATTTTTTGCCCAGTTCATATATAAATTTATTATTGCTTAAACCAGTTATTGATAAAAGGTTGACATTAAAAATAATAACATGAAAATAAAATGCATTCCAATATTCGGTATGTATTTTAATCTTCCTGCATCTGTTCTTGTTACAAAACCAAATTCTTATTTAGCCCTTTTCTGAACTTAATTTAAGTCAACTGCATCTTTTTAGTTGATTCTTTTATAACAGTTTTTCGTACATGCTATAAGCTAAGTTTTGCTTCAAAGTTTTCACCATGTGCTTCACTAAAATATCAGAGTGGTGAAATAGTATTATCCTTTTTCAACTGCCATAAAAATAAACTGTTTTCACAAATAATAATACTAATAATATGTAATAATTTTTCACACTATGATTAATTTTTTCTCTGGCATTTATAGGCAAACCCATATACATGTATGAAAGGAATTCATTTTTAGGTCTTTTACTAAAAAAACGAAAAACCTCTTAAAAGTTTGCATATATTTAATTTATTTACAAATTAATTGTATATTTTGAAATGTGTCCGTAGTGTGCTATTTTATTTGCTCATTAGCAGCCTAACCGTAAAATACTAGTAGTTCAAGCTAGGTTCGTTTGTAGGAGAACGTGCTGGTTGCATGGGCGTTTTCGCGGATTTCTTAATATGTAGCGAGGGTATAATCCAGTTTTCATCAGAAAAATTTTACAAAGGATTCCTTTCTTAAGACAAATAGCCCTAGAGTGATTCGCCATAATCGAAATAAAACAAACATTTTATTTCATCATGTTTTCCTCTTTAATTTTTGGGACGAAAAGAACTGCTAAAGACGGAAGTTTTGGTCTCCACGTCAAATATAAAAGCCAACTGAAAAAAGTCTGCTCATAAACATCTCTACCAAAGTTAAACTGTCCTTGAAAGATTTCAAACAGTAAACAATAAATTCAAGCCAAGTGAATTTTGATTTATTACTAGCTGACAAAATTTGAAATAGTTTAAACGCAATTGGGAAGAAACTGGAAAATTAGGTAAATTCTTGCCAGCATCCAAATGCATTAAAATTGCACACTATTTAGCAACACCTGATAATTGTTAAGTGACGTCTCCATTAAAAGATAACATTTTTTTAACCTTTCTTACACCTTTTCTATCCGCCATAAACAATTCTCTCCACACATTGTGTGGACAAAGTTCATGTTTCCACAAAAAAGGTACTTATGCGCAGATTTTACTTTAACCAATGTTTTGACTGATATAGATTTTTAATGCGTTTATTGATATCAAAAGAGATCGACATAAAACCCTCTTCCTCAGAAGCAAAAGATATTTGCTCCTGATTCATTAATCACCCTAGAAATCAATAAAGTATTGTTTAACACCTATGTCAATCTAATATTGCTTTCTGTTTTTGCTAATTATAAATTTCACGTTGTCATCTTCCTTATTCAATTATGCAGTATTCTTCTTTCCACAACTTTAGTGCCATATTTTACAGAAAACTTTTACTAATGAACTTAATCACATTTAAACCCTTAGACACTTATTTTTAAAGATTTATAGCAAGCTATATTTTTATGGTTAATTGTCGCACTTCGTGCTAAAATCATTACATTACTCATGTTTACCTTTCCCACGAAGAAATACATTTTTCATGTACATAATACCCCTTTCCCACGAAGAAACCATTTGAACAAAAAACGCTAGAAATTATTATCGTATTATAAATTACACAGGCTTGATACATCATTTTTAAGAAGACGGAACAAAAAAATAAGAATACGGGAAAACGCTTAATCTGTAAAACATTGTAAATTAGTGACATACTGTGAACAAATAACATTTATTGCTTTCAACATGAGTACACTATACTAAAAATATTTTTAACAACAAAATCGTAAATATTATTCTTAGCTGAATTTTGCTTCAGCGAAAAATATTTTTCATTGCTTAAAATGTGTTCATATCTTGCATCACTTTCCAGTTTGCTCATAAAAATACTTTTTCTTTTTTTAAAAATTCGTAAATCTAGATGAAGGTCAGCACTATCTCTTTCTCATTTTTTTCTCCTTCCTCTATACATCTTAAAAACTCATACTGAAAACTAACCTTAAAACTAGCAGGATAAAATGATGAAAATTTAGCTTGCAACGAAGCAACTTTACGAAAGGACATTACGAAATAACGAGGACGCTGAACTCAATACGTGTGAAGCGTTACAGCATGAACAGTACTGCCACATTTCATAGTCCAATGAAGTGGCGCTACTGATTAATATGTACTTCGCTTCAGTTATTTTTTTAAAGGAATCAAAATGTTTCTATTAAATAATGTGTTTTCATATTGCTACAGAATCCTAACTTACAAATAATTAGTCCAAAAAACTATAGTTTGAAGAAACCTGGATGCGAGAAATATTATTCACAGCGACACTCATTCGGGAATAGAAATGGCGAAAGATTCATACATCCAAAGAATGATATATCGAGGTTATAACGTAATAAATTTAGATTTACAAGTTATTTCGACTTGTAAATCTAATTAACCCGACTTCTAATTTTCATGTCTGACTTGGTAAAAATTGAAATTGCTCATTATTTTGTGTTTCTTTATTTCTCAATTTATTTTTTTATTTGAAAATAAGTTGAAAGTATAGAAATTATTTTGTTTTGTAACAGGTGAAAACATTTGAAACAAGCGACGGCAAATAACTGAATAAATACACAAATTTTTGTCAAAAACTGCTGATAGTAGTACGTAATACTACTATAATTATTGTACATAATACTACAATATTTCTGACCCCTTTCTCCATTTAACACACTTAAAGAAATATGTATAATATAAAAACTATATTATTAAAAACTATTATTTTTAAGAACCTGTTATAAGAACAGGTAATGGTAAATTTTAATAATTTTTACCTGTTATAAGAATATGTAATTATAAATAATAAATTCGGGTGAATTAATTTTTCTGCAACAAAAATAAAAATAGGAGAACAGTAGAATTTTAAGAATATTCACTTATATTCTTATATTATTAAGAATAAATATAAATAGGGTTTGGGTTGGGTTATTCAATTATGGCAAAGCACACGGGGGCTATCTGCCTAAAGGGAGGGATGCCTTCGTGGAGGACTTTCTAAGGGAAACTGGCTCGTATACACCTTACACATGGGGAAAACCACGAAAACGCCCATGCAGCCAGCCCGTTCGCGGGATTCTAACCTCGGACCGAACTACCAGTGTTCAGCGTCTTTACCGCTCGGCCTCTGGTGGGCAAATATAAATAGGAGAAGAATTTTAAGAATATTCACTTATGTTTGCATACTGAATATTATCTGCGCATATTTTTTATATGAGTCAAGTTGTGTACTATCGGTTTAATAAAACTTTAAGACGAATTCAAATTTTTTGTCTTGACAGTATTTTGACTTCAGAATTGAAATATTGTGATTCACTGGGCATAAAATTATTTTGATAAATTTAAGCTGTTTGCAAATTGAAACTAATTACTGAAATCAGGAACCGAATTTTTACTCAGTTCTTTTATTTTCCAAATTTCGAAAAATATTTCTAATCTTTTTCGAAATTTGCCGCTGTAGGGAAGAGGAAGTCAACAGCAACTGTGTAATAGTTCTCTAAGTAAGCATAGCTTTACATCGGACTAGAATTAAAAGTAACTGAATGTTAGATGTTAGAATGTTAAACTAGAATTAAAAGTAACTGAAAAATCAAAATACATAGAATTCTCTCGCTTTGTTTTGACAAATCCAATAAACATTAAACGGAGGAAAGTTTTGACGCGCAACTTATCAGCTCATAAGTATCAAAATATCAAAGCTCATATCGAACTTACGAAGAATAATCAAAATGTTCGTAGACTAACGAAATAAATTTGATAGATTTAAATGGAATTTTTACATAATGTTTTACACAATCGCACCTGATCGCTTACATCAAACATTAAAAATAACCACGTCCTTTACTATTAAAACTTATCATCAGCGTTCATAATGCAGTAACTCATTAACTCTGTTAAAATATCAACTCTTCTGATGCGCAGAATCATTAATTTCATTGACCGCAAATGATTAAATCTTCTGCAATGACCACAACCCATCAACTTTGAAAACTACGTGTTATGTGTATTAAAGAAGAGTTCTTATTTTTAAAAAAGAGTTTTATTTACAAATTAGATTTGTTTATATGTTTTGTCAATTATGGTACAAACTGTGAGGATTATGTAAAAGAGTTTATGTGAGGATTATGTAAAAGAGTTTATGTGAGGATTATGTAAAAGAGTTTATATGAGGATTATGTAAAAGAGTTTTTGTTTTCAAATTAAATTTGCTTTTTTGTCTTTCAAGTTATGGTACAAGACGCGAGAGATATGTATCAAAAGGAAAGGATACTTTCGTGGAGGACTACTGGCTCATATTTATGCTCCATATGCTTTAAATCATGAAGGCACACATGCAACCAGCCTATTCGCTGAAATTTGAGCCGGATAAAACTGCCATTGCTCAGCGATTTTCTCTTGCTGACCAACTGTGAGCCACCGATAACATTAGGAAAATTACATTTAATCTTATCATGAGTTACCAATACATCATAAACATATTAAAAACTTCTAAGACAGATATTTTTCTCTTAAAATTAATTAACCTAATTTTTCAAAACTTAATTAATATTTCCTGCATTATAATTAATCATTAGCCTAATGTTTTAATGTCTTAAAACCCTCATTAAAAACTTCCTTTCATTAATAATTAACCATTTCATAATAATCATAAATTAATCCTTTCATAAATAATAATTGATTAACTAGTGACCGCAATTCATTCCAACAATCTAAAATTAAAATTATAATAAACTTTGATAAAAATATTGCTAGAGTGAAGCTTACCTTACCGAAACTGCCCTTTCCTAGGACCATGATGAAATTAAAATCGGAAGCCCTGATCACATCTTGCTTGCCCATATTATGTGGAATGTCAGTAATCGCAGAGATCTTTTCTGATTTCTTCGTAGACATTGAGATTCTCGACTAAAAAGATAAAACACACACAGATAATACAAACTAAAATGTAATTTAAATGAAAACTAATTCATAAAATGCAGTTTTTAAAGGAGTAAATATAATAATATTGTATTCAATATTAGGAAAATTTAGTGTCTCTTTTCCTGTAATTTAAACCTCATATGAAAAAAAAAAGAAATTAGAAAGAAAATGTGTATTTTTAATATCTTGCGAAATTACTAAATTGTAATATAGCTTATGTATTAGTAGCGAGTACAATTCACAAAAACGTTGCATATAACATATTTATATATAGAGTAACATATATAGAGAGTTGTAACATATGTGTATATAGAGAGAGATAGAGAAGGATAAGGTTAAAAATATTCAAAGCAAAATTCCAACCTTGTAAAGACATTAGGTATTTTTTTTTTTTTTTTTTTTTTTTTGGGAAGCAGAAGAAGTGAAAAATGAGCAACGCTTTCACCGGAAATCGAATCATGGACCTCTGGAATACGCGCCCATGGTGCAGACCACCACACTACGAAGGCATGATAAGAAGGCGGGAGAAATACCTTATATACTCCGCTTTTAAAGGGCGACTGGGGTTTTTAGGGGACCCAATCGCCAAATCCTGGGTGTTCAGAGCTTAAAAAAAGGAATGATTCTTAACCACGTCTGATGCTTTGTGTAACATAATCTAACAGATATTCACTAACAATCATTCATCAATATCACGTAAATATATACATCTCTATATATATGACATTTTATTTATTTTCCCTATTTTCAATTTTATTGTAATTATTTAATTTCTTAAATCATTTTAATTTTTATGTTTATTATTACATTCTTAATAGTATTCTTAAGATATCAATATTACATTCTTAATAGTTTCTATTTTCGATATCCAAAAATAAAGTTCTATATCATTTTCAATACTAACACTTAAAATTATACTTTCTTACCTTTATTTTATATTTATCCCTGTCTCATAATAATTCAAAATTATAATTATTAATCATATTTAAAACTGCATAACCTTCCGTAACTGAGATGTTTGAAAATGTTTTTGATTCGATGTAAAAATTATGTTATCTTATTACCGTCAATAAACAAAAACAATAGAAATCTATACATTACAAAGGTAAAATATTTTACGTTTAATTTTCGTTTAACATGTTACATGTTATCGTCATAATTAACATGCAATTCTCGTTTGAAAATTACAAGTTAATGGAAAAAGAAGAGTAATGATCTAAATATGAATAATAACAAACAGCTTACCTTCATCTGTGTTTTGAGCTCAGAGATATCTTTGTCTTCTGGCGGAACTGGAACGTTATAGAATTCTCCTTCTTCAGCAGTGAGCAATTTAAACCATCCTTCGGCTGGGCTTTTCATAATTTCGGAAATTCCAAAGGACAGCGATCCCATAAAGTCATTCCGGGACGTTCTATCCCAATCCCATACTTCAATTAACAATCGACGATCTTTGTCCTCGGGTTTTAAGTCGCTATAATGAAAAACTTTCTATTTGTAACATATATTTAACTGCTTAGTATACATCCTATTTGTTTGATATACGTGGTCTTTAGAGTTTAGGCTCAGCCTTGAGAATATACTTAGAATATCTAGGATACACTTAATCATCAAGTTATGGAACCGCTAAAGCTTTCATTTGAATTTTCTTATTTTGCTCCTTCGAAAATAGAATTTTAACTCTGGAATGGTTTTAACTGTCTCTTTTCATTTTTTACTTTTTCCATTTATTTTTCTTTCATAGAAAACACACTGATTAAAATAGTGTTTTAAGCCACATTAAAATAGCGTTTAAAATAAAATATACAGCGTTTAAGCTGTATTATTACAACTTATTTTGTTATAATTTATTATATTATTACACCACACCATATTCTTAGTATGTTTGCTACGTTTATGAAAGTGTTTAATTTTATATTCAATTAGAAAAAACAATATTTTTGATAAGCATTTCTTAATTATATAGCAACAATTTATTAAAATGAAATTTTTAGCAATAAAATACGCAATAATATTAAATTTTGCAAAATAGGAATTTAATGTTGATTTTTCAAATGCTCTTTAATATAAACGCGACTTATAACACAAAGTCTTTAAATGCCAACTACACTTATTGTCAACTAGAAATCGCTTAGGGCTTCCTTATACCGCATCAAGAACCAAATGGCAGAGCTACTTAGGCAAAACTTAAAATAAGTACATATATATAATGATGATTTAGGAACGTTGATTGCGATTATTATAATAGATATTGAAACACGAAATGGTAGAAGCTTGCAGTTATGATAGATTTTAAATAATTTTCCTGTAGTGCCTGGGTCCTCCAAAACTTTAATTCTGAAAGTAAGTAGCGCTTTCTAGGTGGAGAAAACGAGTTAGTTGGAGACTGGATTTTGGCGGGAACGGTCGAATGTTCAAGGTAATGATTTCGTAATCAGCATTCCAACATATTAACATATTTTCTATATGTGCATTTGTACTATAAAGTATATATAGTCTACGCTTGTATTGTAAATATAAATGAGAAAGTTAATCTGAGTTTTACTTCTTAGTTAAATTTTGCTGCCACAAATGAAGTGAAGTGAGTATAAAATCAAACGAAACAAGAAGTTTATTCAGAGCGTGATTTCGCTAGCCAGCCCACGTTCCTATTTTGTTCTTGCTGTTACACCGAGTTACTGTTATGCCTTTTCGGCCAGTTAATAAGTATATCGCCGAGTAGGTTGTTGAGTCAGCCTAGTCAGCCTTAAATTAATTTGTTCGTCCAGCACTACATCTTTATCTTCGAATTTATTCTGAAATTATTAAGCCCACTGCAAGTCGTCGTTATTGGTGTAAGCACGCAGTACGTGCGTTTGTGTTAAGAGTTTGACAAATAATAAAGGGTTTATTTTACCCTTCTTCTGTGCTGGTATTATTCACGCTTATAAGAAGTCGCCAGGTTTCCTACTGTGATCCATTTTACTTTATGATAGCTAAGAGAGTCAGATCTTATAATTATCATTTATCACATTTACCTGTTGTAATAAATTATGGCTTTGGTTTTAAAAACTGAAAATATATTATAAAACTAGACGGTATAAAATAAATAAATAAATAATAAAGGCAACAGTAGGAGCTCCGTTTATTCAACATATCAACTTTTCTGAAAATAACGTCAGTCTAGGGTCGAATTTTGCAGAATTTTGGATTTTTTTTTTTTTTTTTTTTTTTTTTTTTTTTTTTTTTTTTGTTAGCCTAAAGACTTTTATGTATAAATAAGTTGAAAACTCTTGATTTTAACGCTTGCATAGTATTTTAGATATTTCATGAAAAACATTTCTGCAACTTGTTTTAATACTTACAAAGATAGCGTTTCACCCCAAACAGGATTTAAGTTAGCTTTGATTGTCTTGGTTTTCCTTTTCATGGACTCGCCCGTATCTGGAACTAACTTCATTTTAACGTAAGGATCTGACAGACCATTTGGATCCATAGGTATGAGATTTCTAGCTTGTCTTACTGCAAGAAAAAAATTCTGTATATAAATGTTACAATTTGGGGTATTATACAGAATCAAAATAAAAGGGCAATAGTAATATTACAAAATGTATTATTTTTACATTTCTACGTAAATTACGTTTCTAATTTCTACATGAAATACGTAAAACAGTATATTTGAGATGAAATATTGCATTTGCCTTTATCGTCTATGTCAAAATGGAGACGGATATTGAAGATAATTTGTAAGGAGAGTTGCATGAAATGGAGAAGCTAAGTAACGTTCAGGACATGAGCTATACTTCGAAGTATAAGCTAAGGCACTTTTCTTGGAATTTTTCAAACGTATGCTAGATTACCAATATTTCTTATGTTGGTGGCTCAATGAATTCAAATATATACCTTTGAAAGTTTAACAATATATACTATTTTATAATAATATTTTTAAGTTCAAGCTTTAAATTTGTGAATAGTAAGTCCAAACTTCATTTTGGAAAACATTCTATATCTGTTATTGCCTTTGATCTCCACATAAATCGCTTGATTCATAAGTAATTTAATGCCATATATTTTATATTAATATACGAAATAATATGAATTTGTTGCAATATCGGTTTCTATTATATTTGAGGTGAATAGAAATTAATTTTTTCTTATTTTAAGCCAGTGATACAAACAAAGGATATTTATATAATAAGATCTAAACAAAGCAATAGAAACCAAATACTTTCTTTAGAACAGATTTATTTTTTCTCGACGCATTTCAAAAAATATAAAACTCATGCTTATATCCAGCTATCTAATTTGTAATAACCCTATAATAGCTTCATAACTTCACTACACAGCAATAACATGAAATTATTTCATTTAAGCAGACTTTTATTTAGTCCTTTAGTTTGATATCTTAGATTTAACTGCAAAACATAAGTAACATAAGATTATACTTATCGCTTTAAAATGCAACAAAGGTTTTATTTGCATTTCAAATGCAAAAAGATAGCGAAATATGGATGTTATGGATGTCATGACTGCACCATTGTGATTATCAACAAGTTCACGTATACAGGGCCAAAACCAATCTGATGATTTTCACAATATCTATATTTCCTTCAAATAGTTTTTAACTTTCGTGTCAGATGACAATTGATAGATTTCAAAGTACCTACTAAATAGAGGTCTCGGGAACAGTTTTTATGCGTGTTAATCAACGTGTTCTGCTGATCATCCACCAGCTGAAGAAGAGCGTTTTGTTGGGTGATCTATACTGGAGCTTCAGAAAGACATAAGTAAACTCCAGTTGCTTTTACAGGTCTTTCAGGTAGACGCAGCATTGTTAAAACACAGCTTTCAGCGATAAAAGTTTTACTAAATAACTTTCGATATATAATACAAGCGAAGGAATCCACTATCCACGTTTTTAATCTGATTGTATGAAATGATGATTCAAGCTTTTCGTTTCTATCTCTACAGAAAAAAGCACTGTTTTTTAAAGTCTTTGTTTCTGTTAAAAGTTTTTTTAAAACCTTTGGGATTCCCTGATTGGTAAACTAATGAGGGTTTCAACTTCAGATTCTTACTTAAAAGTGTGGATTAGAGATAGAGGTAAAAATGGAAAATGCACTGGTCTGTCTCCAATTAGCCACCAGATAACATCTCTATCCGTTAACCATCTTGAGCACAGCCACCCAACGGCTATTGTGTCGACCAATCAAAATACTGTGTCCAGCCAAATTTTTTCTTTTCTTCCTACGCAAGTTCAGTTAGGCCCTTTTTCCAAGAACAACCTGGTTTCGCCATATGTGTGGTTCATAACGCGGGATTTCATTCTTTATGAAAAATATTTTTGGCAGGGGACCTTAACGCGGAGCATTAGTTCTGAGAGGTCCTACTGTAAATATGATTCTTTAAAGATGAAGAATGAGGTAGGAAGTTACTTTGACATTTCTTTTGAGTTTGAATGTTTTTAAAAGCGACTACGTTTTATTACTGGTATTTTAAAGTAAAAACATCCTCTCATATTACAGACGAAAGTTACTGCAATATGAGAATAAAGTTAAAATAATAATGAAAAATACGCTCTTTTTTATAGTAGAAAATGGAGGTAACTTTTATGAGTATTTGCTGAGTATTACAAGCAACCTCAGGTGAATAGTTTGTTTTACGAGGTTGCTTTTGATAACGTTCACAAGACAATAAGCATGTAAAACATCTCATAGTTTAAAGAGAAAATTGAATAACAAATTATTTTTCTAAGGCATGTCCTATTGACATCCTTCTTGCAACATGTAGTTTACTGCACTTTCGTTTAATAACCAAAATTTCTCACCTTCAACTACAAGTTTGTTATTGATAGCCGAAACTTTGAGCTCTATCCTCCCTCTCCTTTCTGTATGATCACAACCGCAAAGATTAGGAACGCTCTCTTGGCATCGTTTGTGAACGTTCATATCACAGGCTAAAGGAGAAGAAAAAAAATAATTATGCATCATATAAACAAGAATTTGCAATTACAACGCATTAATTAATCATCTGTTACCGTAAATTACAATGTCTGGCCAGACTATCCATCTATTAGTTAAATAATAGTAAAAATCATTTTTATTACGAATGTAATTTATATCAAAAATGGATTACCATCTTAAACATAATATATGGTTATTTTAAAGTACTGTAGAATATTTTTTATACTTAAATAGGTGTTTGCTTTTATTTCACTTAATTAAATTTCATTTGGATTAACCCTTAAAATATCATATACTGAATTGTTTCTGAGGCATAGCATTCCAATACTTAGCTTGCACGTTAGAAATCCTTTTCCATGACTTTATAATTAACCGAATTATATTTTTTATATATGTACATTTTTAAAATCACTTAAGCACAATCCATTTTTCCTCAGTTAAAATTTTAAATGTCATTTCTGCGAATTAATTAAGGTAAAATAAAATTACCCTCACTTAATAATAAAACTATAGTATATAAAAGCAATTCGGTGACGACTCACAGTAGAACTTCGTTACAAATATCCCCCCTCGATAAGTCTCAATAGAATCAGCCATCTCCTTGTGAGTTTTCAAAATCAATCAGACTCTGAAGGAAAGAATGCAGTTGCATGTTGCACTAACTATTTCTGCACGAAGTTCAAAATCCTTAATATCAATTTTGCCAACTTTAGCAAACCAATATGATGTAACACCAGTCCAGCTCATTCCCGGCTGTCGAAGCGCATGAAAGCCAAAAGATATCGGAGACCAAAGATGCGAATTATCGGGTCTTGAAAAGCTGCTTCGAAACAGTGCACGAAGAAAAATAGATATCCTCAACGTAACGCAACCGTCTGAATCTAAATATACAGATAGTTTATTAATTTTATGACACTATCTTACCTGAACCAGACGAACGAACTGATATTAGATATAAAAGAAAATTATTTCGAAATCCTGGGAGGCATGCAATTAATCTGAACTGAGTAAACGTAGATGTATATTTTATTGAAAGTGACAGGGTTGACGCATTGGCCAGAGAGCCTATTACACAAAATGCCACTGAAATCATTAAGATGCATAGATAGAAGAGGAAGACCGCAATACTTATGAAAAATTATACCTACAAATTATGGAAAGGAAAATGGAAATTGAACAAAAATAAAAAACTATATGCCACTGTAAAAAATAAAAAAGACAAGTATATCGTGACATAGATTTAAATCAACTTTTAACAGATCATGGCCATCTTTCTACTAACTCTAAAAAATTATATCTTCAAAACTGTGAGGCTGTTGCAATTAAACTGGAGATGATAAACACTTCAGGGAGATCTTCCCACTTTTAAAAGATATAAATAAATATTTTGTCATAAATGGAACTTTCGACGTGGAGTTCATATCATATTTTGGCAAGGCAACAAGTCTATGAAGAAAGTTTACGAATAATATCAATAATAATCGATCAATAGTGAGGATTCTAATAATTTAGTGTGCGTGCTGTGTGGATGTGCTTTTGTACCTGTAAATGGAACGCTTAATTAAGTTACTGGGGCTACTTGTGGTGCGGTGGGTGGGCTGCTTCCCACAAACAAACAAACTAACCAATTATGATTGGCCCATGTGCCGTTCAGATAGCAGATGTGACCCAATTATGCGATTGCCTACTATGCCGGTCCACAAATTTGCAGACCATCTTATATCTCTGCGGGCGGATTGCATGAGAATTGGATTCTGACCATATATGGCTGTTGTGACTGTTGAAAACCTTATCATGTGTGATGCAGACTTCATTCGTCCACAAAATACCTGCAATGAAAACATTATCTGCTTCAGGTTGTTGGAAAAGCCATTCACAAAACTCAGTGCATCGCCGATAGTCATCTGGGTGTAGATATTGCACGGTTGCATCTCAAAACGGTATACCTCTGATTGTAACAGCATATGCATAGTACTGCTACACGCATTCAGCTTCCTGACTGGTGCGCGTGTGCTCAGCTCTGGAGCTTATTCCACCCGCCAAAGTATTGTATCTTCTGTACTAGCATAAGCCCGCCTTGCATTTTTCCAATAACATTGTGGAGATTACGTGTCGGGTGTACGCTTTCGGTATTTATCACTCTGTCAACAAAACAGCATCGGGAGAACAGCGTGATGAATAGCAACGGACATGCTCCCCAGCAGTTTGTAAAACATTATCATTACGTTGAGTACATGTCTCAAAATTCACGAAAGGAATATATTATCATTATGCAAAGTAGTTATTAGATGCAGCTTTCAAAATACGAATCAAACGATGACTTGACGTCATTGTACGGTGCACGCATGCATGTTTCGATATGCGCGGTGGACATCTTGGATACCTTCCTATGTAAACTTATGCAAATACCGCTGTTGATGTTTCCAGTGAAGCCTTTTTCTTGCACCAGATGTGATGTCATATATTTCCTTCGCATTTATTATGAAAACTGTAGTACATACAGGTACAGTTTTCTGAACTTTTTTTATGTATTTCAGATGAGGAATCTTGCTGTACAGAGTTTTAGATGCTCTTGATGGACACCCTGTATTTTCAGCAAAAATATGGTTTCTATAATAGACATATGCTTTTGACTTAAAATAAATTATGCAAGAAGAAATGAATACCCATTCATTGATTGTGAAACTAATTTATAAAACGAGCTAAATACTGAATGTAAATTTTAAAATCAAATATTTTAACATTTCTATAACAAGAACATGTAACTAAAATGAAAGCTATTTTAAAAGTTTTCATAAATTAGAAATCTTAAACGACAAGTGCCGTGCCTAGTTATTTTTTCATCTGAGACACAAAGATAAATACGCGCCCTATACATAATTAAATCAACAGTATCTGTATACTTCTAGTTTAATTTCTACATTAATAAAGATTATAAGAACTATGCTGTGATTTTAGTATAATAATCAGTTTTAATTGTAACTTAATGTATTCAGAAAATAACATGTAATAATTTTATAACCTTTAAATGAACACATTAAATAGTACCTTTTTAATAAATAATAAAATTACATTGAAAAAACATAAATAACACTACAATTAATATACAAAGTATTGCACTAATATTCAAGCTTTTGTTTGCAATTTAATTTTTCTTGCTTTTAAAGAAGTAAAATTAACAAAAATAATTTCCGTAATCTATTTGATTATTTATTTTCTATAAATAAAACAGTGATATTTGAAAGTTTTGCTTTAAGCAAGGAACATTTCGCATAAAATTTTTGTATTTTTATTTTGGGTTTGCTGAAGTATCTTTCACTAAAAGCTGCCAATATAAAAAATATACTTAATACTACTTCCGAATTCATATGTAATCGAATTAAACTACATTCCGCAATCTTTTTTTTAAAGAACCGCTCATACTTTAGTGGAGTTATAAAAGTGATAATGGATCTACTTGTGCATTTAATACACTGCGGCAAAGCATACAAGCATAAAAGTGATAATGGATCTACTTGTGCATTTAATACACTGCGGCAAAGCATACAAGAGCTACTTGCCTAAGGGGTTTTTTGTAGAGAACTTTCTGAAGGACACTAGTTCAAGTTGCACATTATAAAACAATGAAACTTTTTTGCACTCAACGCATTCTTTAGGGTTCAATATTAGGTTAGTCGGTGTATTAAACGTGTAACTTTAGCATAATTTTAATAGCATAATTTTGAAAACTAAATATTTCTGATGGAATACCTAGAGGATTTATACCGTTTGGATATTCACGTGCTAAGTTTATGAGTTTTTAGCAATTGATTCTTTTGAATCTTATGCATTAAACTTTCTTTTCCATTTCTCTCATCTTTAGCTAAATTTCCCCCATTTTTCATTTCTCTCATCTTAGCTAAATTTTCCTATTTCTCAAGAACATATTTTGCATAAAAGTGATAATGGATCTACTTGTGCATTTAATACACTGCGGCAAAGCATACAAGAGCTACTTGCGTAAGGGGTTTTTTGTAGAGAACTTTCTGAAGGACACTAGTTCAAGTTGCACATTATAAAACAATGAAACTTTTTTGCACTCAACGCATTCTTTAGGGTTCAATATTAGGTTAGTCGGTGTATTAAACGTGTAACTTTTTGTACAATTAAAAGTTTTCGTTGTTAGGCTTTTTACATTTATTTACTTAAAGAAGCTATTAATTTCAGCTCATTTGCAATGCTATATCATTTGATGTCTTACATAAATTTGAAACATTTATGTAAATATAAAAGATATAAGGAGCTAAAATATGTGATAATGATTTTTGGTCTCGATTTTAATAATGCATCGTTAATAATTTATTAAGTTTGTGGGAATTTATTTAACAGTTAATTTTATTTTGAAGAGCCTTTCCTATTGCTTTTGTTTTTAGCGTTTGCTTCCTAACCACAACGAAATTTCAGTCTCGCGCGCTATGTGAAGTAGGCTATACTATTTAAACTGGTGTCTGAGTGACTTCAGACAAAGCGTGTTCTGCCTTTCGACCACGTTGTTTCTCTTTTATTTAAGCTTGCTATTTTACTGCCGTGCATATTAATTGCTGGTTAGTCTACGTTGGTAATAGGACCAAATGCCAAATACACGTTAACATATATCTGTCTAAATATCTCTGGCTGATTATTTTACATAGGCTTAGTTTTAATTTTATATTCTTATTTTGAGTTGCCGCCAAAAGTATTGGTCTGGACCTGTAAACACCGGGAGTGCCGACTGTAAACTTTTCTTGAGCTGAATAAAAGGATGTACACCCTTCCTACGTATTGTTCCTGATACAGTTGAACTTAGCGAATACTCGTTTTACAGTTCAGGTAAATATTAGCCAACAAAAGTAACTTAATTTAGCTAGTCTTATAAGCTTTTGATTTCATTTGGTTTGTTGACTAATGGGAAAACGCTAGTATTCAAGTGCTCAAAGTAATGACCTTTTTATTGTTTTTATAATATTTTAAAATAGCGCTTTTCGATGCGTTTTAAACTGAAAGTTAACTATCATAATTTACATTTTGATGTATTTAATTTTGCATTTAATTTGGTGCCTTTTTTAGCTGTTCACCTGAGACAAATGCCTCACCATTTGCTGGCTCTGGATAATGACATAAAAACCTTTTACTTAAAAAGTTTAACATAGTATATGTTAGTTAGTATTAGTTAGTAAATCTTTCGGGAACTCGAGCAAATAAAGAAATACTGCATAACTTTTATGATAGAAATAATTTCTCAAAGTATAATATTAGTATGGTTAAATATATATGATTATAAATATTATATACATAATTAAATAATCTTAGACATATGATTTGCCCGCATTAACAACCTATGTGATACTATAACGTGCCTTTCAGGAATGAAATTATTGCTTATATTAAGTGGAATAGATCAATTAAAAATTTTTATTAGTATCTGATAATAAATCTAAAATTAAAGTGATGGCATCATATTGACACCTTGTGAAAACGTTCATACGCCTTTAACTTCCAATGTCTATTATGCTCTTTACGATTATTTTAAAGATCAATTTTACTAAATTTAATGAAACAAGAAAAATTATAGTACTTATTGCTAAAATGTATTTAACGTAGATTTTAGTTGCTTTTGTTTATCCTAGCATCCTAGCTATAACTTCCAGATCTAGTATTGTCGTTATGAAAAGAAATTGAGAACTGTGGTAAAAGAACAGCTTTGTCTATCCTCATCCCAATTTCGATCAAGAATATCATGCAGATTTAAATCTCTGAGTATTATATATCTCCTTCTTAACTACCAGCTTTTGGTACCGCACGTACTAATAACTTGTTTCCATCTCATTTTTCACCTCATTGAAATTGTAATTTAAGTCAGCTTTCATTCTTGCGCTTTTCATGAACATGCTGAACGGAAATGAAGTGGGAAAAAATAATTAGGGAACTCGGCCAATTTCCGCAGCTGCCGTTACGGTGGTTATAAGGCAAGCCGAGTGAAGTGAAATGGCACTGCAGTACCTACTCTAAAATAACAGATTCTGATTTCGTACAGTCACATATGTTCAGCATTATTTAAAACTAGACACCGAATCCAAAGGTGGGCGGCGAACTTTGTTGGGGAAATTTGCTAATTTTTAATTGATCTAAATGAAATCACTAGCAGTAAGCTATATGTCAGGATTACTTCGTCTGACTTTTTCATAAAATTCTGAGAGTCGTTTTTAAGTACCACATTATTTGCTTCTTATACTGTTTTAGTATAAGAAGGTAAATTGCTTTAACAACCAATAGTTCACTCGGCACTAGGAAATTTACAAAATTAAACTATGTTTTCAATAAAAACTAATTATTAATGATTGTAATAACTGACGTTATTTAAAACATATGTAAAAAGAGAAATATTCATTTCAAAAATACATTAAGGATATTCTATTTGCAGTGGCATATCTGCAACTTACGTAAAATTTCTTTCTGTTTCAATATAAAAATAGTCATTTCTAAAAAACTTCATGCATTTACAATTGAATATGATAGTTAATACTGAAACCATTACTAATGCACTGGATTTTTCATATGCATCGGCAATCTGTTAATGTCTAAAATGAGGACTAAAATTTACAACATAATATTCATATGCCACTGCAACTGTAATTCAGTATAAAATCTTACCCTTGCATTTGTATCCCTGATGAATGATTCCGTAAAGGAGGGATCCGCAATGGTCGCAGAAGGTGGGACTAGTGTAAGTGTGCACCACAAACTGATGCTTCGTCCTGGCATCCTGTTCAAAATAATAAATAGAATACATTACTTAATTCACCTTTCTTCTCTAGATCATTTTCACATCGCCTGCATGAGCAACATTTAACTTAAAGCCATAAAGACAAGGAAATACAACTCCATCATAAATTCAGATTAAATTATGAAGTCATTTGAATTTATGATTTCCATTTTAAATCTTTTATTTCTTCAAATTAGGGCATTGATAAATAAGATGTCCAAACTGCATATGCCTAGTTTCAAAGAACGATAAAGATCTAAACTGCTAATGTATATAAAAGTTTTATGTTTCAAACATCCCTGAAGCTACATAACCTTCGTTTATAATATTTAAAGTCAGGTGGCGGACTTAGAAGTCCCCTCAATAATAGATTGGAAGAATACGACTGATTTTGTGGTTACTACATATCTTAATTCGCTTATTTTTTTCTTAACGACAGAGTATACGGAACTAAAGAAGAGTGTCTAACATGCAGTGCCGTCAATTTGTTCTCCATTAATCCTGAGAGGGATTAGAGAAACCGTGACGGATTACACAAGCCGGCAACATTTAGGTTGAGTCATGTTCGTAAATCACAACTTTGAAACAATTTTTCGACTCTAAAATAACAGATTCTGATTTCGTACAGTCACATATGTTCAGCATTATTTAAAACTATTACAAAACATTAGCATATTACAAAACATAGCATTATTACAAAACGTCAAAAATTTGCGAAAATGTGATAAACTTAAAACGCTTTCATTAACTAGAATTTATTCTTTTTTAGCTAATACAATGCACCAGAAATACACAATCTTATTTCATGTGTCGACGTTTCTGTGCTCAGATTCGCGCTTTTCCGTTTATTTTCTTGATGGGGTTTATCTCGATGAACATACAGCAGTAGTCAGCCATCATCGATGTACTCGTAGTTTATTTTCCTTGACACTTCCTTTTCGTTTCTTTGATATCTTGATGAAATCTTTCACTTATCACACTAATGTAGGGGGTCTTCAACCTTTCACGCCCGAGAGCCACATCAATAAATTCACAAAGATCCGCGAGCCAAGTGTCTGTCAAAAAAATAGTGTAGTCGGAAAATTTATATAAAAAAGGGACTTCTTTTGCAAGACTACAATTGATTCTAAGCGAAGAGATAGTGTTACAGATTTGTATATGTATACATTGATTCCAAAAAGTCAATCCAAAAGTCAGAAATCGAATTAAAATGCTTTGCAACTTTTTTTAACTATGAAAAAAAAGTATACAGATGACTGTACAGAACGATATTACAAAATGCATTTACAATAAAAAAATTTTTTAAAAATTTGCATTACTGGCGGGAGATGGTAGTTACTTGGTTTCAATGTGAAATTTGACATTGTTTTTGCTTGATGAAAGCTTAAATATCCGGTTTAATCCGTGTTGTTGCAATTCGTAAACGTTTCCTCCAAATGTCTGCTGTCAGCCGTGTTCTTGTCATTGATTTTAGGATTTTCATTTTACTAAAACACTGTTCATATATGTAGGCACTGCCAAAGATAGAAGACATGAAGACTGCATGTTTACGAATTCTTGGATACTTGCTTTCCGTCACGTATTTCGCATAAAAATTAGTTAATGCAGGATTTTCAAGAAACTTGCATTTTACTGCAGAGTCACACTGCAAATCTATAAATTCTAACTGAAGTTCAGATGGAACACATATTACATAAGCTAAAGTGAAGTTTTTGAAAAATTCGTCATTTTCCGAAACTTTTATCCGAAATAATAACAGACATCAATAAAATTTTTATAAAATGTTTTAAATATCAAGAATAAGAGGAAAAAAACGATTTTTTACGACAATAAGCTGATAAGGTAATTTTTCTTGAAATCAAAATTTCTTAAAAATTTTTTAATAATTTTTTTAAATTCAAATGTGGAGCCACTAAAATATCTTCAGCGGGCCAAGGGTCACGGGTTGAAGACCCCTACCTAATGGAACCAGAATTTCAGAAAAATATTCCAAATGTAAATTTAGAAAGTGAACGTTTTAGCTCATGGAAAAGCCTAAATTTCCGTAATTCAGCAGTACTCAATGATTTACTTAAAGTTTGGATCTTTTATATTGCCCACAAACTTGGTTATTACATCTTAAAAGGCACCCCAATCTTCGTTTTCCACAACATTCATTCGTTTCTTAAAATTACCCTCTTTGAGAAGTGTCCTAATGTCAGTACCAGGATCAACCACCAAACTAAAAGAGAGTGTTTGTACCCCTTTTAGTTTAGTGCTTGATAAGGCTGCAAATTTGTCACAGATGTATTTAACCTTCTTTTGGTTAGGGTTTGACAAATTACTGATTGATATGAAGAGGTGGAAGGATAACTTTATTCGAATCTTTGAGAGCTTTTCGGAGCACTGTTGTTCCAGGTTCTAATAAATCTCTTTTTGGCCAATCTTTTTTTTTTTTTTTTTTAATAAATGGTTTTCACTGTTTCTTCTATGCCATTCACAGAAGAAACAAGAAAAATGTATGGAACAAAGGAAACTCCTTGACGTTTTAAGAGCATCGATATTATTTTAAGAGCATTGCCAAGGTATCGGTTCCAAGCATGCGCTCAGCAATGAAGAGGCAACACTCCCACCGTCTCTTCATCTTCGACTGAAAATATCTTACAAATTCCCTAAGGAATACGAGCCCAATATACGTTTTAAAAATTAAAAAACAATTAACGGAAGTAAATGAAAAATGCAATGAAGTAAAAAACTAGGCTTAGCAATCTTCATTAGAAAACGGAAAGGGTCAATGAACCTTCTCCCCCATCAGACCCCTCAACTGTTTTGTTATAAGAATGCTTATCATACTGCAAAAAAAAGGAATAAATTATAAGAAAACGTATTGTCTGTTTTAAACTTCACATTTTTGTAATTTTTTGACTTTTTAAATATTTTGAAATTTGCTATTTGCGGAAATCCCTGAAATGATGGCAAAGAATGAAGATCATTTTCGAATCCACCGCTGATAAACACATAAGAATCAATTATCAAAAATAAAAAACACAACTGTCGCAGGCTTGTGCTATTGATTCAACTTTCTGTTTGCTACTATAAAAACATTATAAAAGTGCACTTATTCGCAATAAATTGACGAATGTTCATTCTCATTTTTACAAATTTGAAACAATCCTCTATAAACTTATACAAGTATTAAGATCTATAAACTTATATGAGTGCGAAATAAGGAAATCTAGTGACCGCACCTTGTATACTTAACATCATAAACTCAAATTTTGGCTTTTTATCTATAAAGATCTATAAACTTATATGAGTGCGAAATAAGGAAATCTAGTGACCGCACCTTGTATACTTAACATCATAAACTCAAATTTTGGCTTTTTATCTATAAAGATCTATAAACTTATATGAGTGCGAAATAAGGAAATCTAATGACCGCACCTTGTATACTTAACATCATAAACTCAAATTTTGGCTTTTTTGTCAATATTATCGCTCTTCTTTCCAGTAAATACGAACTTTTCTATTCACAAACAAAGATTCCGTACTACATTCTCTTTTGATTCATCCCAGTTTATGTGTGTTTTTATAAACGTGTGTCACACTAAAACTCCTTGATATGCGAATTAGCATTTCGAACATGCACGAAAACACATGCTTGTGGTAAACCAACAGAGAATAATATATCTAATACGCCTATGTTCTGACACTGGGTTTGTAAAGGAAATTTCAGAAAGTCATGCACTGGAATTGAATTTCCATGTCGTTCTTAAAGCTCTGACTCAAAGATTTTTCTCTAAAATGAAAATGAAGAAATATCTGAAAATCCGAAGATTTTACAGATAATAAATATTATTATTGACCCCAAAAGATTTGTTCCGACTTTAGATTATTTTTTTTTATTTGTTACATTATTTCCAGTAAAATCATTACCTTTTCCTTTGAATAACCTCTTGCTTTGAGCATTTTACATTTCTCCCTTTCTATATTTCTAGAATTTTAATTAAAATGTTAAGTTTTTTCTTCAAGACTGTTAATTGTTTAATCTTTGAGAAACGAAACTCTCCTTCTGCTGAAACCAGTGTTAAATAAGGAAACTACTGTTACGAACGGAGAGGAATTTCGTTAATCACTTCTAAAGAAGAGCAACAGTTCTGCCGAAACTTTTATACACGTACACTGCAGCAAAAAAAAGGGGGGTACAGTTCTATCTCCCGTTCTACTGGGCCGATTGACGAAATTCAAATTGTGCTTTCCATGTCTCGAAAGCGCAACGTAGGATAAATATTAGATATGTATATAGCTTTGTTCTAATATAGGTATTTTGACACAAAATGTGACCTTTTTCTGAAATAACATGACATTTGTTTTTTCCATATTTCGATTCTGCGACTCAAATTATGCCTAATTTGTAAAATTTCTTGCGAAAGTTACGGAGAAATTCAAAAATTTAACTTGGCATATTTTTTACAGTTTGAGCCAAGAATAATTCACTTGGCGAACTTCTTAATTTTCTTCTTCTTAATGGCAACCTATTTTTCTTTCCCTTCCATTGTGCAGGAGCGGAAAAAAATTCACATCGTTCTTACCTTTTTACATTGTGGATGAGCGGGAAAAAAGTCCCATCGTTGCTACTTTCAAATAATTTTAAAAAAGTTCGTAAACCACATTTTCGTTATTATCGTTTTCAACAAATATACCAAATTTCAAAACGCGCCAGTATATAAATTCACGCATATCTTAGGAAATTTTGAATAAAAAAGCTCTAATTTTTGCAGGTATGCTTAGAAATACATCTACTTTTTCTAATTTTTCCGAACAATTTATAAAATTTATTTAAATATACAAATTTTAAAAATAAATCATAAAAAATGGGTAAATTTTATTTGGAATAAACCTAAATTTCGAACTGTGCAGAAAGGAATGAAATACGTTTCATAAAAAATAGATATTATTGATACATACCAAATTGAATTAACATTAAGGAGCTAAACTTTTGAGAGCTAATTTTTTAAAAACTACTCGTGCTATTTTTACAAAACTTAGCAGTTTGGCATAATTTGAGTCGTAGAATGGAAATACGGAAAAAACATTGGCATATCATTTCAGAAAAATTCGATTTTGTGTCAAAGTACCTATATTTGAACAATGCTATACATAAATCTAATACATATCTTAAGTCGCGCTGTCAAGACATGAAAAACGCAATTTGAATTTCGTCGATCAGCCCAATAGAACAAGACATATAGAACTGTCCTTGTTTTTTTTTTTTTTTAGCATTGTGTACTTTTTCAATCTGGCGCTATGTGGTCTGGTAATGCTCATCAGGAGCATATTTTGAACTAGTCCGTACGCCACTAGGAAAGCACGTCATAGCATTCAGCATTCAAAATCCGTTTACACTCCAAGGGAATATTTTGGTTTTAATATTCTGTTAATTTCTTGTATAGTGAAACAACGGTCTTTGGTCGGGAGTAATGTAGTTGCAGATCTGTCATCTCGTTTTATTTTGCCTTGTATTTTTAATGGACTGTGCTATATGTGTAAAATGCATTTATTGCATTCCGTAAGTGCCCCGGTTTGCATTTTTATCAGTATTTGTAACTTCCATTATTTTTTATGAGTGGTATGAATGTTTTAAAATCCAAAGTGTATTTTAAGCGAAGGAAGCGGACAGTGTTTAGATTTGAGAAACTTAGAGTGAAAGAAAATTCACTGAATTTTGCACCGGGAGCTTCGATGTTTTACTTGAAGCTTTTAAAACCGATGTTTTTGGCTCGGCGACACAGGAAGTACGGATCTTAGTGGTACGTCATGTACTAAGAATGTTTTTTCAATCTGCGAAAAGAATTTCTGAAAATTTGCTAAAATTAACTCTAAGTTTGATTTTTTTATTTATTATGTACTTCTCGTGAGTACTGTGTATTTTTATACTATATGTATTTTTGTACTTTGTATTTTTGTAATATTTTTGTTATATGATATTTGTCCAGCTGTTTATGTTTTACTGAAGTATATGCCTTTTTTAAGGATTATGTGCTAGATTTTATTGTCAAAGCCTGCCGTGGTGAAATAATTTCATTTTATGATATAAGTGGTTAATAATATATAAAATGAGTTCTAAAAGTGGTGAATAGTGGTTGAGAGTAATATTAATAGTAGTAAAGATGAGAATAATTTGAATGATGTAATACTTCAAGAAGTTGTTGCAATGTAAAAGGATAACTTGGAATTGAGTATCTTGTAAAAAAACGATTCGGTGTTTTTCTGATGGATTATTTACTGCAGTTAAGAAACTTCAAATTACATGCAGAGGATTGCAGATCTTAAAAAAAGGAGTCCCGAAGGCAATTTTGAATGGAATGCATGCAGCACTTAATAAGAGTTTTGATTTTGCTATAATGAATATGATTGCGGCTGATATAATTAAAAGCAGATGTGTATGATTTCTTGGCGCTTACGTAACATAAAATTTGATTCAATAATAAAATTACAAAATATTTTATAACAGCATTGTCTTAACATTCATTATTATGATAAGAATATAAAGAAATATTTATAGTTTTAATGATTTGAAAAAGTCCAATTTTTTATTATTTTCGTTATAATTTTATTATCAAAAAATAAACACAAGTAAACACAGAAAATTCACAAATGGAGCTAATTAATTCGCACTGTAATATAAATCTTATTCAAAGATTCGAACCTACAGAATTGGTTAAATGTTTTTAGTATTTGTCAAAAGATAAATACATCCAATTACGATTTTTTTCAGCAAGAATAATTCGTTCCCTTTTTTTGGAAATGCATTTATATGCGAATTTTTTTCCAGCTAAAGCTAACACGTATAAAACAAATGACCGATGAATACCTACAATTCGTGAAGACAGTTTCATGCATTTTTTCTCCAAGGTTACAAATTTCATAAAAATCGAAACATTGTTGTAGGGAAAATTCGTAGTAAGTAAAGAATTGAAGAAGTTTATTTACATAGAGATAATACATGTATTTTATCTGTATGTGTCAAAGAAATATTTAATACATAAAGGATAATATTTTGTCGTTTATTTGTTCTAAAAGTTTGTTCCATGTAGAACGTTTTCGTAATTTGTTTATATTTAGTTTAAGTAAGTTACTATGTAGTGGTTTATTCAGCAATTAGCCATACCTGAAATAAATGTCAGGCTTCAAATTTAATTTTCAGCTATAAATATATTTGAAATACAAAGTGTAACCATCAGAAATTTCTTGCAGATAGTAATCTTTAAAATAAGATAAAAAATAAATATAAATTGGCATTTTTCCCTTTGTGTCATTTTTATTATGCTTATGTATGATTTGATAAATATTTAGTAAATAAAATTTAAAATTTAGTTTTGTTAAAAATATTTTTTTTAAAAGAAAACCTTTTTTCATTTTGGTAAAAAAAAAAAAAAAAAAAAAAAATTAAGCACATCAGCTGCTTTCAGTTCGCACATTCGGGCTCCATGAAGTTTGAAATGGAGAACACTACATTACATAACAGGAGCTTTATTTATATAAGTTATTTCAGTTATTTCATTATTAACATTGCTCCAGTTATAAAGAAAGAAAGTCAGAGTAGTGAGAACAGTTAGTGCAAAATGTAGTTCTTTTGACAGTTACCAAGTGCTATAAACGTTGGTGTACCTTTCAACAGTTTTGACATTAAATATTGAAACGAATCTTTATAATTGTAATAATATCGTTCTGAATTTGATAGTTTTGCACGAATAAACGACCCTTTAATTTGAACTTTACTTGTGATGTACGTATTATTGCAAAAGAATAAATTTCTATGCGAGCGATAAATAACAAACAATAGATAAGTTAACACTATGCTGTTAAGTAAGAGTATGTACTTTACAATTTAGCCAAAGCAAAGATTTTTCCAAAAAAAAAAAAAACTTTTGGGCACTGTTAAGAGTAATCCTAATTTTGTGTATAGTGATTACGGGCACAGGCATATGGGACACCAGCTATTTACCAAAAGGCATTGCCCCACATACTAACCTGCATAGTGATTAGAATATAAAGACATCGTCACCACGTCAAAATTCAAAATGTTCAGTTTTTGTTTAATGGAAAGCACATTTAAATGCAAAAGCAAACTCTTATTTTAAATTTTAAAAAAATAAAAGAAAGAGAGAGAGAGTGAGACGACCTCTGCGCACAATTCCTCGTACATTTATTTCACAAATACTTAGCTTCTCTTTTATTTTAGCGCAAAACATCGAAAAATAACGTAAAATACATATTAGAAAAGAAAACAGCAGGAATTGCGAATTTATGGTTTTCATGTGATGCCGACAATACAATAGTATTCATAGAATGCTTGCCCTTCGTCACTTCATATTTAGCCAGCATTCTCTAAGCATGAAGTTATATGATAAGGAAGTTATCTAAACGCATCTTAAAACTGCGTTCTGAAATATCTTGACACGTCTTTATATTGCGTTCTGAAATATTACGCCCTTGAAACAGTACCATGTTGTGCACAGAAATAATTTGCATGCAAAGTATATGGTTGTTTTTATTATTCTGCGTTGCATGCTCTGAATGTTTTATGGCTTTGAACACGATGTTCCATATGCCAGTAAACGGTACCTCAAAATAAAAGGCAGGAAACACGCAGGAATTTCTGTTTGAGATGCACTGCACAGAGAAATTGTAAACAGACGTGTCGGATGTATTAATTTAGTTATCCACCTTCGCATGTAGGTATGTGCATTCGGATCACGAAACTAATTGGCATTTACTTTGGAGTCAGAGAAACATACAGCCAGTTTATCAAGCTTTTATACCTCTTTTCGAGGTCATTTTTAATTGCTACGTAGATCGACAAGATAAAAGCGATATTGATATTCCCAGTGAAATATATCACAAGAAATACTTTTTGATGCTTTCTAATTTTGCTTTGGGGTAACAATTTCATAATTCATGTCCATATGCTGACAAAGGAAATTTTTAAGTGAATTTTAAGCTAGGAACACTGCCATGTATTCACGTATTTCTAGGGTTTTTCAAAATTCTCTCTTCTCTTAAATATATTTTTAGAAAAGCAATCAGATTGAAATATTTTTGCAAAGAAATCCCTGAATTATATGCTAAAGAAATTTCCCTTTTTAAGTTTATTTGTTAAAACTAGTTGAATAAAATAGCTATATAAAAGATATATTTCTCAATGACATCAATTTTTTACAGTTCATTTGAAGATAGGGCAGTTGTTTTTACTCAAATGCATAATATTTACAAGAAATTAAGAAACCAAGAGATATTATTATCAATAACATCTTAAATGTTTCATTTATTACATTGAATGGATTCATTAGCTTAATAATAAGGCTTTTCAACTTTTCGGCAGAAATTAATTTTAATCTTTGAAAGAAACAAAATAACACAGAACTATTTAAGTCTCTATAACGAAAATATTTCAATGCAATTTGTACTGCATACAAGCTTAATACATACCAGGCGACAGCATAAAATTCCACTTTTAGTAAATTGAAATTCATGTTGAAAGTATTCGTTTTGAATTAAGTTATTAAATTAATACACATTATTTTATAAAATAATAATCAGAAAAATAGGCAGAACATTAAAATTATGTTGCACAAAAATTGAAATTTCTAAAACATTTATGGTGGAAAACTGACATAAAACTGAACACACTGAAACTGTAATTGAAATGACAAAATTATTCATTTTTGTAAATTTTATTGAATATATTTTTCTTTTATGTACATTTATACTAGTATATATACGTGTTTGCATATGTATTATATGTCTTTACAATATTATTATAAATTTATACGTGTTTATAATACCACATGTTAGATTCTCATTTGAGGAACTTTTCATAAAAGTATAAAATCAGAGTAAGCAACTAAGTAAGATTTCAGCTGAGTAACCAAATATTTCCATTACGTAATCAAATAAAGGCTACCTGCCTCTCTGATTGAACAACATCGTGAATGTCATCAGAAAATCATCTAGAAATATACATCAAGTAGAAATTACTATACAAATAGAAATTGAATAAAGTTTAAAAATTACAAGAATATTTATCAAAAACTATGTCTGCCATGAAGAATCTGAGGAACGTTACGCCATGAAGAAAGCAAAATATCGTGAACATGTTAAGGATAAGCCACTTTCCAGTAAAAGCAATATTCCAAAGGGCTTAAGTTGAGCAGAATCATGTTCTCAAGCGCTACAATTACTATAACCTTATAATTAATCTCATTTTTAATTACAGAACATTGGCAATCAAACACAGTTTTTCCTCACATCTTATTCGGAATTATGATAGCTAGATGAATACGGGAATCTTTTCCTTATCCAATATGTTACATATAGCATGGTATTATATCCCAACATTATCTTTATTCTTTTCTCGACCAAAGGAATACTGATACTTTTAAGTCTGAAAATTTCCATATCTTCCTAAACACGATTACAACTTGTACAAATAGCCGTTTCAGGGCAGTTAAATGAAGGTTGATAAATGTATTTACTATTTCAGGCGAAACAAAAGAAAGCATAGCGTGAAGGTGTTCCTGATTTTTTAAAAGGCATAGTTTCCTGTAATTAAACTTAAAAACAAACTAACAAAAACAGTTAAGGAAATTCATGTAAACTAATATATTAGTTGAATATTGTTTAAATAATTATCAAGTAAAATAAATAAAATTTTCGCAAAATTATATTTAGAATGTATTTATAATAACGCATTTATAATAAGTGGATGAAGCAATAATTATATTTTCTCCTATGCCGCAGCTAAATTCTAAATATTTTCTGAATTATACTTTGCATATTTTAAACTTTTTTCGTGAGCACTAAAAGCTGTTTAACTCAAATCGTCCAATGATACAATTTTGCGAAGAAATAGTTTCAAATCATAAAAGTCTCAGAACTTTTTTCTCTAATTTCATATGGAATTCAGTCTTTCAAATGGTGATTTTTACCGATTACTAAAACATGTTTTTTTTAAGATTTTATTACTTTTTTTTAATTTATGTTCATAAATTTAAGGAGAGATCTCTAAGAACAACAGGTGTTATTCTACAGTGAATAATTTAATGATCTGAACTTGAAAACTTTTCCTTACTTTTCATACTTAATCGGCTGCTAATTATAAATCAAACTTCGTACATGCACGTTTACTCTTTCAATCAATACAACAGTGAAAGTCACCTTCAGACAACAAAACGGCATCCCCCAATAGCCACACGCGCGCAGCACTTTTCATTATTCATCATCTGATACACGAAAAGTTTTCGTTGCAGGACAACGAAGCAAACTTGGAATGCCCAACTAACGACTGCTTTCCCACATTCATTGATCTTTTCCGATTAGAATATCTCGTGTGCGCGGGTCGCTATGCGAAATATGCAGAACAGAATTACGTTGTCCATTTTCGTCTACGTAGCGAAACGTTCATTAGCGCCAAGGACACGCGCTGATAGATGGCAGATCGCGAGCTTACTCAACTATTAGGAGGTCTCCGAAGTATGCTAAAATGGGTGACAGGATGATGTTATTCTACCAATCGGAAAGAACAACTAAAAATAAGAAAACATATTTTTAAGACAGAAGAAAAGTTTAGAAGACAGCAGGCACAGTTTTCAACTCTTGTAATTATCGATTTAATTCTAGACAGTAAAATACTTCAAACAAATATAATTCGCAGAAATAATGCATGCTTGCGTGGAGAAAGCGAGGTATCACTTTCAACTAAGTCTGCATGCCTGGCTAAAGGAATGTTTTCAAAATATATTACTATTTTTTTCGGAGCATGTATAAATAAAATGTGTAAAAAATTGAGTGGAAAATGCTACAAGAAATGTCATACAAATTTCATTCCATAATATCAGTTAAATTCAGGTTTTGTTTCATGAAAAAACTTGATACAACAATAGCCATAGGAAATTAAAAGTAACAATCCCAAAAGAATTTATAATTTTTCTACCATTACTCCTCCAGCGTACTTATTTGGAAGGCTTCAAGAGCAAGTATGAGGACCCAAAAGATAGTTTACTATTCTATCCACAGGAGCAGTTATGTTGTTAATTACTTGTAATTCTATCAGCAGGAGTAGTTATGCTGTTAATTACCTGTAAGTGTTTTAAATTTTCACCTAAATGATTTCTTTTCTGCTTTTTTAAATTAACGAACTTTCGTTAACAAAGGAAATCGTGAACATATTATATTTGATATGTCACTTTTTCATTTCAAATAAGAGTCACGTACCCAGGCTCATATCATTAGCCAAAATAGCACTGAATATGCATCAGCAAGTTACATTTGCAACATGGGTATCTACGATTGTTGTCGCTCACGCAACAACTGATCATTGTTCAAAATGATCTGAGCAATGTTTCGGTCAATAACTGACCAGTGTCCAAACCGATTGTGAAGTTTTTAAATTCGAGAAAAAGTAGCATTATTTCCATCAACTGCTTGGAGGAAACAACTACTTACAACAGCAAATATCCAGAAAAGAAAATGTCTTAAAACCATCCAATATTAGCATTATTATTGATGCTGCAATATCGTCGAAGGCTGGAAGGACAGCGAGCAGCTTTCGGCAATATATTCAGTCTGGTGTGTACAGTTGTGCATTGTTCTTCAGTTTGGATACTTTCCAGCGACACTACCTCATTTTCTTTATCCATAATACTGTCATGCCACCCTTAATCAAACGTGGAGTCTCATTTCTGGCCCACCGTGTATGTTTGTTGTTAGTTTATCTTGTTAAACAATCTAATTTTGCGTCAAGCTCTGGATTAAAACGTTACAAATACTATTCTTACAATTACTTCTTCTATACAAATAAGATGCGTCAAAGATTATACTTACGTCAGAATCGACGCCTTTGTCAACACCCGGGCACTTAAAAGTGACGAACTCATGGCACCTTTTATGAACCACGAAACTACAAACTGCAAGAACATAAGGGAACATATTAATTTGCAAAATCGATAAACAAAAACATAAAAAATAACTTTACATATCATAAATTAATCATCCAAGAATAGCATCTAAGACATAGAATTTATGGAATGTAAATATATTAAACAAATCTATAGATCTGAATTCAACATTTTTATTCAGATTTTTTTCGTAAAATTAATTTCTGTTATTTTAAATTCAGTCAGATGTTTAACATTCAGTATAAATTTAGTGTATAATATTTAATAATGTAATTTAATAATATAAGTATGGTACTTTCAGATGTAAAATAGGTAAACAGGGTAATTCAAACGACAGTAAAACATTAAACAACTTGGTTTTAAATGAATTTAATGCAGTAAGCCTAAACATGCATGAAACTAAAAAAAGAGGGCTCGAGAAAATTCATTGCGTGACTTTTTAATTAAAATAAGTCCATTAGATGGCGTTTAACCTTGGAATTTTAAATACACTACTCTTGTTTTGAACTAACCACTGTTAAATGTCGGCATTACGCTGACGTGCTTTAAAACATTATCTCTAAAATGGTAAAAAAAGCAAGTACTGAATTGGAGACATTCTTGTAGAATAAAACGTTTTCGATTCTTCTTCTTTCTTACTTCAGTTTTTGACTAAAATGAAATTATTAGCTGTCATTTTCAGTATGAATGATCACACAGAGATCTCCAGAACTCACTGATTTATGACACTAATTCATATGACACTACAATTATGACACTAAATCTCGACTACGCATAAATAATCTAATGTCATTAGCAGTTATGAAAAATACTACGTTAAGGATTGTATCAATGAGTGCTGTTTGCGCTGAGAGCTTACAAACACTAAACTGTGCTTCGTAATGAGCAAGTTAGCACGCTCAGCTATTAAAAGTAGGAGATTCTTGGTTTGAATGGCGGCAACAGTGCATTTGATTTTTCACATTTGCTGCTTCGAAAAATCACACTTTCCATGTTTAATTTTTTTAGAGATGAAATAACGTCTAGTGAGGCTAACTGTTTATTATAACATAATACTATTTTAAAAGGGCTAGGGTATTTAAATGCAATACGTGTAGAGATTTTACATCATTTTAACGTGAAAACAATTTATTCAAGAGTAGTTTCAATGAAATAATAAATGTTTATGTTCCACAATGCATTTCTAAGAAATTATTATATTTTGATATATGAAGATCGTGTCTTTTTAAACAACTCTAACATCCTATATCGATGCAGTAAGCAATAAGAATTCGATAACAGTGCCAGCAAAGCTAAAACAATTAAACGTTAAATTAATAAATAATAAGTAACACGAATTGGTGCAACGTGAGTAACCCTGTAGGCTCGTGGCTGCAGCAGAACCTTCTTCTTCAGCTGCGGATATGTAAATGATGAAAAAAAAAGAGATTTTTCTTTTTAACTGTTCGATTAAATTTGCACCATAAAAATTTCGATAGAGTTTATTAATAAATTCTGAAGTAGTTTTTGTAAAATTTTTACCCCTCCATATCAATTTATCATTATAAATTACTTTCATTCCCTATAAAATCTTTATTTACCGAATTTCCAATGGCAAGTGCACTGAAATATCCAATAAATAAATTTCCTGATTTACATTCCTCATATTTGAAAATTGGTGAGTTTATTTCATTCACTTAACTGCTTCTCAAAAAAGGACTTTCGTTTTCCAAAATAATTGCAATTATTTCCACCAAAGTAAATAAATGAATCAGTCCCATTCTTTTTTAAATTTGCGTATATTATTGTAAATCCAAACTGTTTAAAATATTAAACTTTCCAGTCAGGTTTACCTATATTTATAAATAATTTTGCTCCTAAAGTATAAAAAGAAACAATAATAAGATTTAGCGAAGATTCTTATCGTCGGGAATTCAACTGGTCCTGCTTATTTAGTTAGCTTTTGAACTCGAGACATCTAATTCTTTTCCATTTCTGATCACATGCATTGAATCTAACTTGCCATACCATAAATCTTCATTAATTTGCCTCCACGCACCATCTTGTTGTTCTCCTAAAAAAAGTGAGCTTCATTTTATTTTTTCATTTTCATTCAAAGCTTTACACTTCTAAGTCTGCTCTTGGCCAAGAATTCAACTAGTAAGAGCTGTTGCAACTGACAGAGATTTTTCAACTCGAATTATTAACCACGCCTCTAAAAACGTAAAAATGTTTTCATCTCAATACAAAGAAAAGAGAACTATTTTATATTAAACAATTATAATAATTCAATAGTTACTCATTTCTTCCTCATTTATCAGTTATAAAATTGCACATGATTTATATAATGAGGAATAAGAAGAAAAAGATTAAATCAAGTCTAATCTTCATTTCATTTTTTTTATCTACCAGCAAAATCCACATTTCAATGCTTAAAGACTCTGTTTCGGATGTGAAACAGTGCGGCTTAATGCTTCAAACATGAACAGCCTTGAAAATTCGCATTTAAGATCAGGAAACGTAAATTTTAAAATGGAAATTTACGAATAGTCCACTGCACATCATTGTTAGTCCAAAAACGTCTATTTCCCGATTTTCTACAGCCAAAATTATTGAAAACATAGATCCGTAGGCGAAAAAATATTTTACATTCATAAAAAAACTTTCAGTTCTTCTTAGTAATCCCAATTCTATTGCTCCCTTGCTGTCAGCTTTTCAAAAAATTGTTTCTTAGTTGGTTTTTATTCACCTTTGATGCCATTGGCTTCGCTTATTATCATTTATTACGGAATGTGTTTCGAAATTCTCTTAATTACCCTCACATAAATATGTAGGTCACTTTTCGCCATTTTTATTGCCACAGCTGAAGTAAGAGATTCTTTTAAACCTTCTTTGCTATAACTCTTTAAATTTACTCATGCCACACGGATTCTTGTTGTTTATTGCTTGTTTTCTTTTTTCTTTTTTTTTTTTTTTTTTTTTTTTTTTTTTAACCTTTAGTTTTTGCATTCTTTTTGCTACAATTAAGTATAGGTTTAGTTTTATTTGATCTGAGTTCAGATCAAATAAAAACTTGACTGATAATTATTGTTATGAAGAAGCGATGATAATTAAAACAAGCTTGCAACAAGAGATGCCGTGGGTCTTTTGTTCCGAAGTTAATGATTTCATTCCTAAATTTTGTTCATGAATTTTTGCATGTTTTAGTCAAGGTTTCTGAAGATGAAAAAATATTATTTGATTCTTAATATTTGTGTAACGAGAAACTTGTGAAGGATTCAAATCAAGGATTTTCCAACTTTCAAGGATTTTCCAACAAAACTAACTAACTTTCCAAGGATTTTTTCAACAAAAGATAAATATATCAACAAATTTTGTCAAATTATATATTTATAAAAGCCGTGGTTTTTAAACAGTATTTTGCCTAAAACTTCTTTTACATTTCAATATTTAAACAAAATTAAAACAGATTTGTATGCTCTAAATTCTTTATTTGATAATGATTTTGTTTTAAATTTTAAAAAGATAGCAGTGGTTTTGATATCGGAGTTTATTTCATGAAAATATTATGCTGTTAAATCATTTATCAGAAATACTATAAACTGAAATAAAACATGAAATATATTTAACAAACATAACATGTCATTTACTGAGGAATAGATTTTCACAAATAAGATATTATACACCAACAACACAATTGTCTACAGATACATTAAAGATAACAATACGTATAAATGGAACTAAAATTTACATTAAGCCGTATTTCACATATTAAAACTATTTATGAATATTATTTGTAGTATACTAAATCTTTCTCTGCACATAAACAGCAAATAATACTAGGAAAATTCATTAAGTTAAGCTGCTCTTAAAATAAAAAGCGGCTGTTTTTGATACAAATAATACTCATAAAAATTTCCAGGCCTTGTCTGCATGCATTTTCAAATTGAAATTTATGTTTACATAACAAATGCAAGTATTTTAATAATACGCTTTTCTTATTTATAGAATATAAAGAGCGAATCTTCCATCTGGCTACTGACTTCTTTATACATGGTCCACATACTACGTGGACTTTTTGTTCATTACTTTCACAGATGGTCCAGATAAAATACAAAATATCTTCCTGTACTAGTTGCTTATTAATATAATTATATTTCAGTTCTATGTACAACGCGTTTCAAAATTATACGAATACCAACTTTATCGTGACCAAAGAACCCCTTTGCTGACATAAATTGTATACTTATATGTAATAATGTAGTAAATTTGCGGAAAATAACAATTCTGTCTAAAATGCGTATGTTGCAAAATCATATGAACATAATGCAGAACTGATTTTTAATAATATTTAACACAGCTTGAGAGCAACCATAGCGCTTTGAATTCGCAAATTCAAATGAAGAAAGTTCGGAAAAAGAAAATTTCTGGATCTGAAAGAGAATAAACATTCAATGATACCAGTAGCTCAGAAACTAGATGAATTTCTAGGTGTAATTTTTAATTTCCTTCAGTTATAAAGCACTTCATAATTATGTATCTTCAAACCAGCCACAAAAGTTAACTTCGTGGCAGAAAAGATTCAGTGAAAATTTAAAGACCCAAAGTACATCCATAAGTCTTTTAGCCATTGCTGTTAATGGTTATTACCTCAGAGTAGAATTCTAGTTAATTTTCTTCGATATTTTACCTTTGGCGTGTAGTTTTTTAATGTCCAGTAGCAAATTATTAACATTTTTAACTCCATTTTGCTTTGTAACGTGTTTTCATCGTAAGAGGATCCAGATAAAGACAGTCTGCTCGCTCATCACTTATATATCCTACGTTTTAATGGCAAAATCAAGATCGAAGCCCAGAAATTAAATTGTAAGCTATATATAACTTAACTCAATGCTTTACAATTTTCCACTTTCAGTTCACTCATTGTAAGGAATTTTGCATTTAAGAAACAAAAATCCGCTTCTTTTCTATTCATTGCCTTTACGAAATTTCTTTATATATAGAGAGAGAGAGTTTTTTGTACAGAAGAAACAAATACACTTTCTGAAGATGTACTAACTGAATTTTTAAGCTCAGTTAGTGTGTTATTTTAGGTTAGAATTCGTTATGCATTATTTATTTCTGTTTACTCATTCACAAAAATGGCAGTAGTATTTTTTTCTAAATTGTATCAAAATTGTAATTCAAAAAATAGAGCTATCATTTTTAAATATTCACAGTCACTTCATGGGTTGTACTCGCGATTTGCTATACCTCTGAGTAAAGATTATATTTTCAAATGATTCTTTCATTATGTGTAACATAGCTCCCACTACTGTACAGTCATTTTCATTACACTACAATTCTGCTTTTAAGCTTACTCTCAGGGTACTTTTAAATAGCTTTTGTTATTTAGGATTGTGTTAATACTCCAATAATGAATCTGTATCATTTCCATATACAGAATGGTCCTGTTTGGAAAATAATTAATTTTAAATTAACTCTACCTCTTATCAAAATTATACAGTTCAAGACCATTTCAAAGACGTTCAGTCACTTTAATCTTGACTCTGATCGACCCTTGTTTATCTCAACATTACACCAGAGTAAAATTCATTTAATCTAAATTGGATGTAGGCAACATGTATCGCAGGATTTAGGTAGGCAACTAACATATCCTCTAGTATAGAACAAGGGAGCCAATAAAGGGTTCTGCTATTAAAAATGTACAACTCTATAAAAAAGTTTTGACTTCATATTCCAAATTAGAGCTGCAAGTTATGCAATGATCGCATTATTTCTCTACTGAAAATAATCAATCTACATGGCATTAGTACCTCTAATGCATAAACAATCACTAAACTATTTTACCATTAAAAATGCCATTGTTATTGCTATTCGATAACAGTACCGATATACATCTATATGCAAAGCAAAAATTACCTCTCGGTATGACCAGGAAAAGATTGAACTGCACTGGACAATATATGATATATCCTTAAAATTAAATTATGAAAAGCTTACTTTTAAGAAGAAAAAATTCAATATAAATAGTTCAGAATGGTAGAATTTATTTTTCCAGATCACAACAAAAGTGGCTTTGAATACCACATCCAAAGAACTTCTAGCCACAGAAGTTCTATGCCACATCAAAGTCAGTGGTGCGTTTCCAACTAGTAGAGTCAAAATTACATGCAACCAAGAGCTGTGGACGATAGCTCGATGTCTTTACCGAAAAAATTGGCAAACTTTGCTGACTGTATTGCTTCACGTAATGGAATGTTTAGCTGCTTCACCTGACTTTTATCAATGCAAGAAACCGAAAATATTTTGTCAAAAATATTTATGGAAATGCGAATGCGTTGCTACAACTGCTGAGTTAAAAACGTAGTGCTGAATTTGCATATAAGGAGACAAACCAGATAGTTTTAAGTAAATTAGTACAATTAATGATTTCTCATGTTTGGGTTCAACTGAGAAACATGGTGCGTTCACTAAGTACTAAATAAATGTTCATACAATTTTGCAACAATTTGAAGCAAAATTCCATTTTATTTAATTTTTTATTAAATTAACATATTTAAGGGCTAAAATTGTTTACATTTAGATGTTTTCTCTGATATAAATAAAAATGAGAACTTCATGTCAATTCATTAGCTATAAGACCTTTCAATTATCGTTTATACTATGAAAGTGTGTTTTTCAATAATGATTATCTTGGTTACTTTTATGGTCAGAAATGAGCAAAAAATCAACTTTTTGTTTAATTGTTCTTTTCGGCCTTTAAACTGCAAGTTTTACTGTAGGGAACCACAAATTTATAATATCGCATAGATAAAATTAAAAATACTTTTATTAAAATATAATATTTCCATCTGTCCTTCTCAAATTAAATAATATCTCTTCATATCCTTATGAGTGCATATTGATGCGGATCAAAAACTAGTTCATTTCTATTACTTTAGCTTGATATGGAAATTTTAAAGTATTCTGTTTATAATCAAAATTGTTTCCTAATTTTCAAAAATAATGAGGAAAAATCGAAATTATTGCTTTTATTGTTTGAGAAATTACTTTTGTTTGTGTTATACCAATCATTTCAGAAAGAAAAACACTTCCTACAAAATTATTGTTCGTCGAACATATTCTGAAGTTTCGTTACGACGCTGCGAAATATACAGCCACGTGCGTATATCCGAAATGTGTACGAAAATTTCTAAAAACAGATTTTCTATATTCATTGCGATGTGTTTCTGGAGAACATCACTTACGATAAACTAATAAAGTCTAGATAATACAGATGCGATATACAGTACAGTTTATCATGTTTACACATCACATGCATGTACACCAAACAAATGCCAGCACACCTAACAACACTCAAGTGCCTACATGCACACATTGGTGAATACATATGCATTAATTTCACATATGCTTTCACACATATGTACATACATGCATACACATGTATATCTACCATGCATACACGGGAACACAGCGATTTTCTACATCAGTTGTATTATTTCCTTTGAGGATTAATTTTAAACAGAAATATCCCTCAACATCATCTATTCCTTTGCTCTTACTTACCCTTCGAAGTCAAACACTCATATCTTCAAATTATTCCCCGTGCTGAACGATTTTTCCTTCTGCATACTGAAAACAGAAATTCTTTTAAGCGCAACGTATTTTATAATTGTAACATCGAAATGGATGCCATTGTTTTTTTTACTACAGGAGCTGAAGAACGGTATTTTTAATGATTTTCAGTTAAAATTATTTTGATACTTTTTTTTTCGTTTGTAATATAATAGCCTGAATTATAAGAAATGAAAATACTGTGACTAATCTAAGAGCATGGTATAGTAGCTTCAGACTCATTTTTTTCGCTCACCAAAATTTTATTTAGTACCAAAAGGCAACAGTGGAAAGAACTGAGGGGAGCAGAAAGTGAAATATGAAGACGAAAAATGGTATCAGAATGTTGGTGATTGAATAAAAGCTTAAAATGTTGGAATTGTATGACATAAAATTTCTAAAATTTCTAGTTACACAGAAATACTCCTTTGTGTTTATTCAAATTCAGATTTATGCCCCTATTAAAGAAGATTTTAGACCGATTAAGATTTACAATTTTTCCATATGCATATCAGAAAAACATATATAATCAAGTTATATTCATCCCAAATCCGTGTTAAAGATATCTTCGATTTAATTATTAATTTCATGGATCCATTCAAAAATTTAAAAAACAATAGAAAATAAATAGATTTTTGAGTAATATTTTGCTACGTATGTGCTTAAAAGCTAAAATTTGAAAACTTATATGCAGAAACAAACATATTTTAGAATTTTATGCATGCATATTGATTAAAATTGAATTAAGCAACGATTTAACTACAATTTTTGATAAACCTTTGATAATTAGTAAATTGAAATTTTCCATAAATTAACAGATCAAAAAAATTGTGATGTACAAAACATTACACGAAGGATTTTTTTTTTTTAATTTTGAAAGAACATAGATTTTATTTTGAGCTTTAAAAAGGATGAGAAATTACTTTATAACAGAAACATTTTTCATCTAAAGGTTATAAAGAAACGTGCTAAAAAAATAATACAGTGCAATGGGCAAGTACTGTATGAAGTGTAGTCATCTCTTAAACAGAGTAGGGCCAAATTTCCTGTTTTTTTACGATTATGTCATTCAGCTGAGCAGGGAATAACGACCACTATTCCCTCAAAATAGGTACTAGATCTATACTAGAATTGGCAAGCACTTTAAATACGTCATTTTAGGGTGTAGCAGAGGTATTTAAGTTTACAAATCAAGCTGCACAGTTTCTGTGGGTTGTGGTTTTTTCTTATAGGTATATTAGTTGAGGTCAGCATGGGCGAGAGAAATTATCTTGCAATATGAAAGTTTGTTATTGCATTAGCATAAAAGCATTCATCTAGGATATTATCTATATATATGTGTGAACTAGAAAGCCCGGCGGTCATACGAAATGACCGCTGTTCTAAATATTATAAATTGTAAATAAATTATTTGTGCAAAGCTCATCTTGCCGAGAAAGAAGCAAGCCTTGTCTTTCTCTGCTTAGTGGTTTCTTTTTGTCGAGAAAGCCGTTTTTGTGCAGCTTTAGCTCCTTTTCTCTCCTCTTCAGTGCTCTATTTTCTAGTAGGCATTCTTAAAAGAAATTACGTTATGTAAAACAGATGCTTACCAATGCAAACAAATGCTCACCTTCCCCCTGACACGCTCAATTTGCGTTCAGCCTTAAATTGTTTCAAAAACAGAAGATTGCTAATAAAAACAAATGTTCACCTTCCCCCTGACATGCTTAATTTGCGTTCAGTTGTAAACCATTTCAAAAACAGATGATTACTAATGCAAACAAATGTTCATGTTCCACCTGACATGCTCAGTTTGCGTTCAGCTGAAAATTCAGGTTAAAATACAATGTCGGAATAAAATGGGGCAAAATTTTAAACTTTTTACGCGAAAGGATATTTAGCATAGGAGTTTGGGTAAACCTACCTGATTAGATGTACTACGCATAACTCATTAATTATCCAAGTAGATTTATCAACGCTTTAATTTATCAACGTTTGCAAGTTTCTAGGTAATTCATATGTAAATATAGTTAAATGCATAATAAGCAATTGTATGAATTAAAAATATTTAAATGTTCTTAAATACCATGATAATTTAATTGAAACAATCATAACTGCATGTATAGTATCAGTATATATGGACTATTTAAATGCCGTGGCAACTTCACCCCATTGGCTAGTACATTTACGCAAGCAACCGATAAACTATAGGCAACAAACAGACACTTAAGCCGCATATAATAAAGATATTGCTGCTTTTATTTGCAAAACACGAGGTCCGCGCATCTAACCTTAAATAGTACCATCTCCAACACTCATGTAAACGTACTGTGAGGTTTATCTATTTATTTTTAACTAATAGTTCATTTTAAGTTTGACTTTTCTATTGCTTGCTTTTCATCCACGTCTTTCATGCTAGAATGTAAAGGAAATAGCGAGGGTTAATTCAGATTAAGGTAGAATGTAGTGCTATTTAAGCAAACGCTTCGGAAGTTATATTTAGAGCGTATCTGCCTATTCCTGGCCACATTGTGCTGTGATTATTAGTGCCTTGCGTTAGCGGCTTTGTTGTGTTTTTGCCATTAGGGTTGTCTCGCCGATTTACCTCAAACCAGCGCTCTTCCTGTCCATTAAAGTATTCAATTAGCCGTTAGACTAATTTACCACACCTTAAAATTATTTTTTTACGTATTTCTGTTAAGCTAGAAGTGCTGACTTCCTGTAACCCAAGTTGAGTCATTTGTTAGTTTTATACTTGAATAAAAAGGCCTTATGCACCCTTCTTCTGATATCTGTTTAGTTTCACAAGGCTAGAAGATAATTCTTCGAGAGTCCTTTTAAAAGTTTATGTTCCCAAAGGGACATAGACTTTATAAAAAATTACGTCATAACAGACTTTTTTGGTATGTTATTTGTCTTTGCAGCATGCGGGCGATCTGATTCTTTATATATCGATTAATTCCTGATAATGCTCTAAAGTGGTTTTTAGATTAAAATGTTCCATTGTTTTTCTATCGTTATTTGGCCTTCTAGTATTTTTCGGCCCAATTCTATTGACTGTAATTCAAAAGCTTTTGCTTGTGATACGAGGGAAGTACATAAATCTTAGGATAAAGACTACCCTTACAGTGGCTTATAAATTCGGTGAAATCTTACAAAAAATATTTACTGTAGCTTCTACAAGAGAAAGTCACAGTGGCATCCAAGCAGAAATCCCGCTTCTTCCGTTGATGCTCATTTTGTATAGATTCTCAATTCAGGATATTTCTGACTGAACTCTCCTATTGAGAGTTCATGTTTATAAATTAATTTCACAAGCCATGAATGACAGAAAATCATACTTTCAATCAACGTACCATATCCAAATTACTCTTAATTCGTCGCAATCTCGTACCTAATTTCAAAAATAATGCTCGCTCGAAATACCTATTTTGATGTTATACCCAAGATAAAAACTGAAGCCGTCGAGACTAATTTCATATGCTATATTACAAAATATTTCTTTAAGAATACTATTGCACTATTTTAGGCGAGTTATTGTGAATTTTCTTATTGTTCTTTAATTAATGTAAATCAATCTATATATGTGTACATATATACACTCACTTCCAAATGTTAAGCACGGAGAGGAAAATGCTAATTCGAGGAAGCCAATCAGAATTGAAGAGGATGCAATTCGCTGCAGAGGTAGACGGAAGTATGCAAATATGTTAGGTAACATCCAGTCGCGCTTTCATGTCAAGAAATATGCAAAACAAAAGGCAGTCTTATAAAAAGCCAGCTTTATGAAGGGTTACAGAAGTTGAATGTAAGTGCTGATAGAAGGTGTTTAAAACTTTCGTACAATTTGTTTTCAAGGCATTTGTGTTTCTATGATTTCCAGAAGACGAATGGAAGATTCTGAGCGCTGGCGTGCTGTGGGGCGCATTGAAGCAGGACAGTCGATCACAGATGTTGCTCTTCTCTTCGGCGTTCATCATTCTGTAATTTCACGTTTATGGAAACAATTCCAAACCACACAGACAGTTGTCCCAAGGCCCGTAGCCGGTCGCTTAAGGTTACAACCCCCGCGGAAGATCGATATATTGCTATTGTAGCCAAGCGGAATCGCAAAGCGACAACCACACGTGTGACATCTATGGTTACAGCTTCCATTGGTATGGCGATATCTGCAGCTACTATACGCCGAAGATTGCATATGAGTGGACTGTACGCCGAAGATTACATATGAGTGGTTCTTTGACGGCTGTCCAGTATCGAGACGAAGTCCTAGAGAACCCATTGTGAGATTGTGCGCTGCAGCATTTGGCCCTACTTTTGTTTTAATGGATGATAATTCACGTCCCCATAGAGCTGACATCGTCGATGACTACTTGGAGAGTGAAGGGATTGCACGTATGGCGCAGCCAGCATATTCTCCTGACCTTAATCCCATTGAAAATCTTTGAGATGCTCTCGGCCGTGCTGTATCTTCACGTTTCCCACCTTCAGCCACTCTTATTGAGCTGGAAACTGCTCTACAAGAAGAATGGCGATTGCTTAACTCTGAGGTGGTTGACTACCTAATTGAAAGCATGGTCACAGGTATAAACTTTGTATGCAGATGAGGGGGTATCACATACCCTATTAATGTCCTTTTTTTCATTTTATGCTGTTTATTTTCACTTTATACATAAATCTGTTTAAGTCTCCAGCATATCATTATTTGATAACTTACAAAAATTTAATATTGTTTTCATTTCTGTATATAATTATTGATTTTGTTTTATGCATAAATATATATGCTACTCTCCTGCCGAATTTTGTGTCAATCAAAGCAGTATTTGTTGATGTTTTTGCATTTTACATCTTCGTGCTTAACTTTTGAAAGCGAGTGTATATACTATATATGTTCAAAATGTTCGGGCGAACTGTTAAATAATTTAGAATTTTTCATCAACTAATTTTGGATGAACAGAAAACGCAGTAGTTTTTCATAGGAAAGAGGATTTAATTGAGTCTAATCTACCTCCTCTGGAAAACATTGAATCAGATTTAATTACAATCCTCTTCCTATGCCTTTTGTAATTTTTGTGTTTTTTTTTTTTTTTCCACGTTTCTATAATTCTTCTGACTTTTGGTTGATTTATTTTAATTTGGGGGGAAGGGTTGAAATTTTACTGGTTTTGAATTCCATTTCTTTTGGGTCTTTGCTGGTTCAACATTTCTTATTTATATTATAATGTATTTCTTGGCCCCTTCGTGGTGTGGTGATCTGCACGCTGGACGCCTATTCCAAAGGTCCGTGGTTCGATTCCCGGCGAAGGCGTTGCTCATTTTTCATGATTCCTGCTTCCAAATACCTAATGTCTCTAATATATATATATATATATATATACAAGGTATGTTCGAAACGTTCGGTGATTGGTCTCATAATTAAAAAACCGTGCCGGTTAGATCTTGCACTCACACAGACGCAGTGAGAGAAATGTCATCTAGAGCCATGTAACGGCCATTTTACGACAGATAAGAGGAAGCGCACGCTATGAGCAGTTTAACATAGTCAGTGTTAGAAAGATTGTCAGTGTGACATGGAGCAACGCATAAACATAAAGTTTTGCTTCAAGTTAGGCAAAACGGCGACGGAGACATATGACATGTTAGTGAAAGTTTACGGTCAGGAAGCAGTGAGTAAAAAGTGTGTTTATGAGTGGTTTAAACGCTTTACAGACGGAAAGAAGGATGTCAAAGATGAGCCGCGGTCGGGACGACCTACGACAAGCACAACTCCAGACAATGTGGAATGAATTCGACGGATGCTTGCGGCAGATCGACGACTATCTTTAAGAATGATAGCTGGCAAATTGCAGATAAGCCTACACAGTGTGAGCCCCATTGTGCACAAACATTTGCATAAACGTAAGATATGCGCCCGGTTTGTACCGCACTCGCTGTCAGACGAGCAAAAGCAATACCGGATGGAAACCTCTGGAGATTTTATCGACATGAGTGACCGGAATCCGTAATTATTGGAAACAATAATTACAGGGAATGAGTCGTGGTGCTATCAATACGATCCGGAGACCAAGCGGCAATCCATGGCATGGTGTTCAACGTCGTCACCCCCTCCCAAAAAATGTCGTTTGATACAATCCAGGATCAAGATGTTGTTGATCGTCTTTTTCGACAGTAAGGGTTTGATCCATCGTAAATTTGTACCCGCGGCTACAACCGTCAATGCGGAATACTACGAAGGGTTTTTGAAACGACTGCTGCTACGCATACGCGGATTCGGCCACAGTACCGGAATGGACAGTGGAATCTGCTCCATGACAACGCCCGGCCGCACCCTGCGATCCGTGTAACCCAATTCCTCGACAGGCACCAGGTTCCAGTTTTGGATCACCCTCCATATTCTCCAGATCTGGCTCTCGCGGACTTCTTCCTGTTTCCCCGCCTCAAAGATGTTCTGAAAGGCCAACACTTTTCCGACATTACTGAGATCCAACAACGTGTGACAACGGTGATTCGAGCTATACCGAAAGAAGCTTTTGCAGACAGTTTCCAACAATTGTACACCCGATGTCAAAAGTGTATTGTTGCTAATGGCGAATACTCTGAAGGCCAGTAAAGCTATTTTGCTTGTTTCTCTTGTTTCCTTTTTTTTATGGTAAAATTCGCCGAACTTTTCGAACACACCTTGTATATTAGAGAGGTCTAAATTATCGGTTTTCATATTTGAAAGGGAGACCAATTTCAAGGAAACTACTGTATTATTTATTTTAATATTGCATCACCATATAACGCAGAATTTAATGTTCACTCTTTGGGCACAATTAGCATACACTGTGTCACCTTAACGAATGCGACAACAATCCGAACAGTGTGTTGCTAAGCACAGCTCTGCCACCTAGTAAGTTTGAGCGGAAATAGGTTCAAAGTCATGTCAAGTAAGAATACATACCAAGTAACATAAAAACAACATTTGTTCCTTTTTTAGTACTACAAACTCAGAAATAAAAAAAAAATGTCCTGAAACTTTTCTGACAAAGGATGTACTTATCCCAAACATTGCATTACAAAATAAAAATTCATTTTATAACATTAAGCATTTTATATTAACATTAAATTGTAATTTCTAAAAGAAAGTAATAGACCATTTTAATACCCGCAACTCGTTTTTTGTCATATCATAAAAATCCGCAGCAAACACTTTCGTTGTTTCAACTTTCGGTAACGACTGAATAAATGCCGAGTTTTTTTTTATCTGAAAGGATGACTATTGTGTATTCGGATATGAGAGATAGGCAGAAGTATACTAGGATATAAAATTTGAATTTGAAAGTTGTATCAAGCATATACTTTCGCATAACGAAGGTAATAAAGAGATCTGCCCAGTACACTTTTTCTATAGAAATTGTGCTGAGGTGTAAGATAGAAATGAAGCAAATGTTTATAACAAATATACTTTGATAGATTTCTAAACATTCCGTCAAATTGTGTGAAACCATAAACAATACGTAAATCATGCGAAAGCCGTTCAGTCTCTGTTATCAGTATATAATAATGGATGAAAATTCTTGTACATAAACGAGTTAACAAAATTTCCTGTTTTAAGAGTTTATTCTATTGTACACAACTTCCTCCTTTCTACTCTGTACTAATATTTCACGGTCTAGATGATTTTTATCAAAAGAACATATATTATTCTTGATAACCCATACAGTTTTACAAAAGTATTTAACATCTAAATTTTTATTTTTAAATGCTAAAAGTTAGTAATCCGTTTGTAATTATCTACAACCGATTTTGCTAAATTAACAATAGTATGTTTTCCTTGAAGCTAACATGTTCATTACCTTTCTTATTTCTTATAACACACAACGCTAGAGCACTGCATTTTCTGAGATATGATTCAGAGAAAAGAGCTGCAATATTGCTGTTCATGCAAGGTTTCCAAAATACTCTATAAATATGAATAAAACGTAGCTATTTTCAGTAAACGATTATTATTGCTCAAAATAATCTGTGACTAAAGTGCGAAGTATTTTGAATGCCGTCGCGTTTGTTAATATTTAGTTTCTCAAATATTTCATTTAAAGTATACTATCACTCTATATCAGAGATTTAACTGAATATGCAACGTTTCAACATCATCTATTCCGTCAGAAACATGCTGTGTAATCACCATTACCAATTCTATCATAAACGTTATGCGGTGTAATGACGAAGCCACAAACCACTTATCGCTTTTTCTTCCCTTTACATTCTTTACAGACCTTCCTATTTTGATCGATGGAAGATGCATATGAGATGAACTGCATGTATACCAGGTTCCGTTTTCGTCCCAGGTCATGTCTTCATTTATTCTCAAGTAATCTTTGATGCTTATCATCTGATATTTGTATCACATTGGAATGAAATCGATATATATTCAACTCCAAAAAGCAGTAATTTTAAGCAAAACAAACTCTGAAATTTTTAAAAACTCTGAATTTATGTATGCTATATAATGAACTGCACATAATGCAATCACGTAATAAATACGAGAGAAAATCAGAAAGAAGAATTAATCTTAGTTTTTCCAAGTCAGTGAGCTTATTTTTTTCCTTACTCATTACACAATGAACAAGTCTTGAAAATTTAATGGCGTGTCAGCAATATCTTCAAGGAATATTTTATTAGTAAAAGTGTGAATATTCAAATAATTAAGTTATTTTGGTTTTAATCACACTTAATTTTAAAATATCAAGTTGCCATTGGAACTCGAAAACATTGAATTTCAAAATTAACGTTTCTAGATGTCATACTAATTATAGAAAAGAGACAGAAATGTTGTCACTTATTGAATACATCATAGAAAGATCCTTTTACGGAGTCTGAAAAAATTCTCTTTACCTTATCTTCAATTACCGCATGCTCTGTCTTTTCCTTATTTCATGCTGAATTATTCTTTTATATATTTTTTGGCAGATCGTTGCTTAACGGTCATCATTGTAGAATAGTCATCATTATAGAATAATTTTGATCATCATTTTTTCATAATCAGAAAAATCAAAAATGTCATTTAAATAAAGCTTATTTGAAATTTCAGCTTTAACATATTTTACAGATTTTTTGGTGATTTCCAAAAATTGATCGATAGGTCGCTTAAAGATGGATCCGCAAAATGTTCAGTCACAATTATCCATCAGAAAAATTCAGTGTAATTTTTCAGATAGATCAGAAGACTTTCAAGGAAATTTAAAATAACATACTTTGCTGCTATGTTGATCAGTAAGTAATCGGAAGTAATTTTACTACACTCAGAACCAATGATTTTCTGTATTTATTACTGCCCTTTCCTGTGGATTAAAAAATATAAAATAAAATACATAAAAATGTTTTAGCTATCGCAACATTCTTGATCATTTGTTGCTAGAAATAAAATCAAAGGCCTTGTTTAAAAGAAATGTTCAGGGATATAACAGAATTTTTAGAATAATAAAAGAGTTAACACTGAAATGACATGCAAAAGAATGAACGCATTTAAATTTCCTTTGGCAACTTTAATTTAAAGTCTGTCATTGTTATCAGACCCATGATTATATTTTCATGCACATATGACAAAGAATGTTATCAATAACTAATAAAAAATTTAATAGCACTAATGTTAAGCTTTTTCCTTTTACCCATTTAATTAAAATCCGTACAAATTAAAAATTTAATTTATATATACATATTTATTTGTCAGATACTTGGTAACTATCATCATACTGTCTTCAAAGAACACGTTTTAGGTTTAAATAAAAGGAGCTTCATATCTTTCCACAATGGGCTTATATCAGGGATGCAGTAAAGAATGCTATATTTTATTCATAATCCATAAGCTAAAACTAAATATTTAAATAAAACATAACATGCTTCTTATTATCGTAATGTCTAATTTCAACCACAGAAAAGTCTTAATATTCTGATAACAGCTTACCCACGTCCTTCTCTCAAGTAAATCTATGCCCTTAGGTTAAAATTGAAGAATTACCTTTCTAATATTTTTGTTTTCATTCAAGAATTGCCATTTAATTTTTATGAATAATATTAAATGTTTCTTTTAGACAATATGATTTTAAGTCGGAGATAAATTTTTTGTCGGTAATATTTTGAAGAAAAATTCAACATTTTATTAAAATAGCTTCTTCTTTTACTTTCCAGTGCCTTTGCCAAAATTTCGTTATTGTCTTTATGAGAAAGTTCTTCTTCCAAACGGTAAGGATTGATTTTGCAATTAATGAACTAGTTTGTGAGAAAAGAGTAAAAGCTTTGAAAAAAATACGAATTCAACTACATTTTCATTTTCAATAGCTATTCCTTGCAATATTTTATAAACCCCATCCTTATTTTCATTAAGTACATCATCATAAACATGCATTAAAAGTATTAAATAATTTGGACTATATTTGTTTAAGTTTCAGGACTTTGAATAAAAGTATTATCATAAAATTAAACTGGGAAAACGCAGTTTATAGAAGTTAAATTCTTAAAATGATCATTAAATCATTTCCAATTTTTAAATATTTCTCATACTGAATTTCAATGTATATATGAAATTAAAGCTTAACCTTATCTAACGGGAAATACTACAAGAAAAACCTTAAAACGTAAGTCGAAATTTGTTTACCTCTTTTTGTTTTATAAAACACATTCAAAACAATTTTGTTATGTAATTATATTTTTTCTAAAATATTTGTAATCAATATTAATAACAGTAATTTTTCGTTTAACTCCTGTTTAAGAAACATAATTTGAAATTAATGCTGCAGTCAGGAACTTAATCACTTTCCTTATATCACCTCTTTTTATTCACATCTGTCAAAAATAATTTCCATTTCTGAATAAACATAAGAGAACTGACTGATAAGTCTCATAGAAATGTTTTCTGAGCTAAGTAAGAAAGAGAAAAAAAGAAACCTGCAAGTTCAAAAATAAAAAAAATTAAAAAAAAAAAAAAAATCTGAACTTCACTTAGTATTAAAAAATCTTTCAGATTACACCTATAAACTGAGTTTACTGATGATTGCAATCACATTTAATTACGTTCTACTTTTCTTACAATGATTTTTTATAAATAACTGTAGCATTTAAAAAGTAAACGAAAATAAACACTGAAATGGATGTGACATTTAAAGGACTGACAATGCTTTTAAAAGCCTTTTTATGTCATTTATTACCCTCAAATCATTTCAAAATTTCTTCTCAGTGTAGCAAACATATAAAAGTATATTTTATCAAAAATTGGTAAAATCGGTAATTTAATTGCTTGGGTCCACTTAATGTTCTGTTTTATCTGCAAAATTATTTTGTAAATTCGTCCCCCTTCTTTTAAGTCTCGCCGGTTTTCTTGAACAGCCCAAACGTTTTATATTACAGATAATAAAACAAATCCTTTGCATTTCAGTAATTTATAGGCTATTAGACTGCATAATAATCTGAATTTCTGTGGTTTGCTTATATGATATTTTCTCCCTTCTTTCAAGTCCCGGCAAGGGCACTGCACATTTTTCATGTCTCCTGCTATGAAACAGCTGCAAGGGTGCCCGAACTAAAAGTTAATGAATGATAATTCTTCTCCACCAGGATTTGGTGATTGGGTCCCCTAAGCCTCAGTAGCCCTTTAAAAGAGGGAGCACAGAAAGTATTTTCTCCCTTCGTTTTGCATGCTTCGTGATGTAATTGGATCATTCACATTATAAAAAGAAAGAATTGCAGACCTGCTAAAGCCTAAAGACGGAAGACAAAATATCCACAGAACTCCCTTGTCCCATCGTTGAAATTTATACTGCACTGTCCATCCTCTACAACCTCCTTTTAAAAGTTGTTTATTCTTATATATTTTTCAGTTATAGTTACTCTAAAAATCATTTTTTAACTTTTTCTTACTGCTGCCATTTACCATTTTCTGAACTGTTGCCGTGACCACGCGCTTGAAACCCGTTGGGTTGCAGACTCCAAATCTTGCTCGTACAACGTCTTAGCGAAAAGTCAGCAATATATTTCGGACATGTGTTACATTCCCTTTGTCTCTTAAAACGGGCAGTTGATAAGCAGCTACAGTTGAGCTGTGTAAGTCCTAAAGACTTCATCTGGAGTGGGTGACGATTGATAATTACTATATAAGGTCCTTCACGTCTCGGCATGAATTTTCGACTTTTTTAATTTCTGATCTGCTAATAGGATGTAGCGTCACCGATACTTTGTCACTTGGTTTGTAGAAAGCTTTTTGTCGTTAACGATGATAATACGTTTTTCGTTTGTCGCATTTGTTCGGCATAGTATTTAATCTCTGCGGGTAGACGAGCAAGTCGTTTGAGATATGGAGTTACCTCAGTTACGAAGTAATCACTGTTGATGAGTGCTCTTAAGTCGTGGTTGGCATCATCTCTTATTCTTAATCCTCTGCCAAACTGCACAAACTCGCGAAGACTTTAACAACCCAAAATCTGGATGATTCTTGAAAACTTCACTGAATCGGGATGATTTATTTAACTGCATAGAATCAGGATGATTCATCCAGCTGCATAGAATCAGGATGATTTTTCAATACGTCACTTAATCGGGACGATTCACTCAGAAATGCATAGAATCAAGGTGAGTCTCTTCAAACTTCACTGAACTGAGATAATTCATTTAACTGCATAGAATTATGATGATTCTATTTCTTTCAAGCCTCACTTCTTCGTTTGACTAGGGAATTTAATGCTTTTTTTCATCAATTCTCTTTTTACAGGCCTCATTCTATAAAGAGGTTTTGCAACTATTAGACTGTTTTCAGTATTAATACGATGTTCAAAGTGTGGGACCTCCCCTTAGTTCGAAACAACTCTTGAATTCCTGCAGTAAGCGATTTAGTTGAGTTCATTATTCTGTATTTAGATGTTTATCTTCGTCATTTCGTAAATTCATATAAGAAGACGCTTCCAATTCACTTTAACTGAATTGGAAGTTTCCGCAATCTTTTTCTGAGAGTCAGAAATTGATGCAGAATTTTCATTTTTGGAAAGCACCTTCTAGAAAGGATACTGGGGGTGAGGATTTTGACAGAAATGCCAAGTATTATTGAAGCCATTCAGGATAATCCCAGCAAATTGGAAAAAAACTGTTTCTAAGATAGTTATATTTCCTTCTGCTTCATGCAAAACAATTAGTTCTGTGGGTGCCGCTTTAGTTTCAACATTAAGATTCAATCTGTACCTTTTCTGTTATTTCTATTAAATGTCGTTGTGGGGTGGAAACCGTTGGAATTGTTTATTGACCCTAGCAAAGCATCTTGAACTCCACTACCACACACACACACACACAGAGAGATATTGTATATATATATGTGTATATATTCTACGTAATAGAGTGTGATGCACTAGTATCAGCACATACAGCAGTTTCTACTCCCCAAATGTTTCGGACAATTAAACTAAATGAAGATGTGTTGATTTGAATGTAAATAAATTGACATTGTTTAAAGACGTTTTTGCTTGTTCTTTAGGTCTTGAGTAGGTAGGGATTGGATGGTTCTTTTTTTCTAGTGTAGAGTTTGTATTCTTAGAGATCATCTATGACGAATATTTTCGTAGGCATCTAATTTCTCCGCTAATTCCATTGTGTGATTCCATTTTGTCCATGAATCTATAAAATGTTCTTTAAGATCTGAAGGTGATTTGTTTCTTAATTTGGTCGCTAATAATTAGGTTTTAAGTTGCTCAAAATCTTTAATGTTTTGTTATCCATCCTTCAAAATTAAAAATCTCTCCAAGTTGTATCTTGGATTTTCTTGTGTTGCGAAAAGAGTTGTCCGAAAGGGTCAGCAGTGAACCTGTGTCGCTTAAGAAGTATTTCTTTAATTTTTCGGTAATATTGAGATTTTTTCATCTTCTCTAACAACAAGCAGTGCTATTTTTGTTGGCAATGAGCTGAAATCCAGATTCACCTTTATAAGGTATTTCTCCTCCGCCTACGTGCTGTAATGGTCAGCACACTCGGCGCGTATTCGAGAGGTCTGAGGTTCGACTCCCGGCGAAGGCATTACTTATTTTCCACGTATCCTTTAAAAAAACCTAATGTCTGTACATCTTCTTCAAAAATAATTTAGGGACAACTTTAGTAATATCATTTTTGGTTGATCTATTTATAACCTGTTACCTCTTTTTGAGAAACATTTTGTAACTCCAGTGTAAGTTTTAGTTTTTTAACTCGATGCTCCTTTTCCATTTGTTTATCTTCAGCAGCTTCTTATTGATGCAAAAGTTGTTTTTCAGCTATTGGTTCAACCAGTTTTCTGGTCAATACATTCTCTATACATTCTCTATGAAATCTTCTTTATACTTATCTGAGTTCGTGATTAAATCTTTAAGTTGAATCACTTTTAAATTATCTGAGAATGGAAAACCCAGTTCTGTGATTAACATTTTAAAATCTTTTTTATTAAATCTTTTCTCAAAAATGCCCTGTTATCGTACTTTCATGTCCGTTGAAAAGTCTGTCTGTTATCTACGCATGGAGATCAAAACGAAACTTCATGCAATCGCCCAAATAATATTCGGGTGAAGATTTTGCTGGTGGAAGTACTAACTAAAAACGGGGTAAAGAAAATGAGTCTTAAACACTGGTTGTTCTCAACTGAATAAATCATTCTGGTCCCATGTTGAGTTGTCATTTTGTAACCAGAATGACATAAATTTAATTGTTGTTAGTTTCATAAGTATTTTATTCTTCTCCTTTAAAACTAATGTTACACTGAAGGTATGCGTGTTGATATTATAATAGAAAACTTTATTATTAAAATGAAGTCACATTTTATTAATCACATTATAAAACGAAAGAATTACCAATCATGTAAAAGCCTAAAAGTAATAGACAAATATCCATATAACTCATGTCCCATCGTTGACATTTTTCCTTCATTGTCTGCTCTCTTCAGCATCTTTCAAAATGTTGACTATCCTTACATTATTTTTAAAATCCTTTTCTTTTTTAAACTTGTTCTTGTTATTGTCTGAACATGCCATTTACCATTTCCTGAAGTCTATCTTGCCGTGACCATGCGCTTGAAAGCCGGTGGGTTACAGCAATCAATTTTTGAGAACTTCTTTAAAATATAAATTATCTCTTTATTGAGACCTACTAGAAGTTTAATTTTTTCTGAAATCATTATGAAAGTAAAATATTATGGTGTTTATAAAAATGGCTTCAGGTCGTTTAGTAAAGCAAACTTCCAGAACAAATTCTGAAATCTCTTCGACTGATAATCATAGCTGTGATTTTTCCTAAGACATTGAACCTTTATAGAAGGTCTGTGTGCACTTGATAATCAGAATCCATTGTAACAGCATCTGGTATGCTATAAACCAAAAATTAAAAAATGGACTACAGCAGCGTTGATTGTTTAATGTTTAAATTTTCATCTTATATTCAACGATAAGTTAAAACTCGGATATTCCTAAACCCAAATTTCCGAACTTAAATTTTTTCTTTTGTTTTTGTGGCTTATCTCACTTGTCTTACGATAGCATCAGAACAAAGTTCGTGATTTTTTTTGTGGAAAAAAGCGCCCGATTACGTCTGTCGTTGGCATGGGCCTTGGGCACCTTATAGTTGACAATACAAATTTGCCCATCTCCGTTCTATTTTTGAAGAAAATACCGTGAAGCCGAATGCAAGGATCTGCCATGTTTTTTTTCTCTTACTACCAAATCACCTGGGCGGACTTTCGGCTGCCCGTATTTTAAGTGCCACTGTGCCGCAAAGACACTAACTAAAATATATACAAGTCTCCTCTGGGATACGAACCCGTGACAAAAAATAAGGCAGCTATCATGACTTGACACTATACCAATCTGAGGGCCAAATTCGTTCTTCAGGTTCTTAGCCCGGAAAAAAGTTTCCAGCTGAAGAACACTTACCGCGTTTCCCAAAAATAAGATCTAATATGAATGTAAGCTCTAGCATGACTTTTTCGGATACTCATAATTTAAGCTCTGCTCTTTAAAAGACCCTGTGAAGATCATAAGTCAGACTTATGAATGACTAATCGAAAGGCGGACACACTGCAAGTGCGCATGTGATATAACGAGAAAAGGTGGTTGTGGTTGTTTAGGATCTTCATAATTCATTATGTTGTCTACTCTAAGGAATGAAACTAATACATCCGTATGAAGAAAAGAAATGGTTTTTGAATTTTATGACTGCAGTTTTGCCACACTTTTGTGTCGTCCATCATTTTTTAAGAGTTTTTTTACTACTTCTGTCCTGCAAGACTTCAGTTACAATCAACATTTGAGTTTTAATAGATTTAAAGGGTACAATATTTTAGATCTTAAACAACATGCATTCTAATAGTTTGTTGATTAATAGCATTATCTAAAATACCAACTATCCAATACGATTGTTTTTGATAAAACTGAAATGTTTATCGATCAAGGATCTCACAACAGTGGATCAGAGGTGTGCCAACATATAGTCTCTGCACTCGTTACTGAAGAAGATGTTGCTTGTTTGTTTGCAGGCAAATAGTTTAAATGGAGGGAAAAAACTCCGCCTCTGATTATAAATAAAAGATGTAATTAGCTGTGTCTTAAAGCATTTACATTCTCGAAAGTGAAAACGCCTAATGCATACAAAGAACTATAAAGTGGATCCATTTAACGCTACTTGATTTTCGAAATGAACAAAGAGATTAGCTAACCTGGAATTTAGCTAGTCCTCGACGCACTAAAGTTTTGAAGAAAATAGATAAATTATGACTCGCATGGGAATGACTGCCTTCCCTATCTCTACACTCTTTATATTGTTAACAAATAAGTCATTCAAGAACCGTTTAAACAAGGAAATCAATGACTACATAGAACACAGAATGGAAAGAAATCAACTTGGACACTTAGCGTAGCCTATTTTGCAAGAAGTCTAAGTTTGGGTGAAGAATTCAGATATAATATCATTGGCAGCTGCGTTGCCAATGCCCTAAGAATAAGCTAGATGAAAAATGAGTGTTTATTTAAGGAAATGTTCTTTTGCTAGACATGACAATACAATGGCTCCAGTGGTTCTGCTTCTATACACATCGAAATGTTCTACAGAAAATGGAGTCAAAAGAAATTCAGGCAGGAATTCAAGGTTTCAGAACTCTAAGGCCTTATTTCAGAAGAAAATGTCATAGCTGTCCATGTAGCCATGACATTTGTGCATGAACAGATGAACATGTGATGATTTTAATAGATTAATAAACTATTTGTAAACAGATAAATGTTAATTATTATACATAAGAAAAATAAGATATTCCCTGAAAATAAGCCTTAATGCATTTTTGGAGGGAAATTAATACAATTCATGGTCTTGTTTCGAGAAAAAACACGGTAATCACTTTGGAACAAAAAAGCAATTAAGAATTATTGATAACATCTTTGGTATCTTAGTCTATTGGAAAAGTTCTTCATTTTTTCACGCTTCGAGTTCATGGCAAAGTGAAGTTTGGCAGAGATACTTCAATTTAAGTCTTTCATTTATTACATATTGCAAAGGAAAGAAGTGCTTAGTATTTTAAGGATTTATTTTTATCGTAATATACAGAATCAGCGCAAATATTTATAACAACCATTAGGCTTGAACGTTTTATTCAAAAACAATATTTCGTAAACTAATAATAGACTGTCATAGCTTTTCACATTACGTTTAATCTATAAATACTCCAAAGTAGTGTATTAGAAGCTCGTATATTTTCGCACTGCATTACATCTGAAGATACGTATAATTTGATAAAGCAAAAGATATTCTTCATATTTTTGGGGAAATTCCTGAAGATTAAATTCCATTTCCAATATCTACTTTTATCAACATCATCGTCGATACGTATAAGTGTTGCTGCCCTGAAGTTATTCGAGAAAAATTTCTTTCTGAGTGTGCTTCTCTCGACCTTTAGCATTTATCATAGATACACGAGCTAGCGAAGAAATTTGCACCTCATAAAACATTCCACCCACGACAAATTTGCCTCCGGAAATGAGAAAGGTCGGACGCCCACGGAAATAGAATTATTTTCTCGATTTCGAGGGCACCCGTTAGATTTATAGCCCCAGGGATTCTTCTTTTTTGCTAGAGTATCTTGGTTACGAAATCAGGAGTATGATAATGATACTAAAAACCCAATTAATCGAAATCCTGGACAGGGTCGGCAGCTTGAGTTATTTGCATAAATCAATTCTTTTTTTGAACTCTCAGTTTCCTTATTGTGAGAGCAGGCTCTGCATTAAATCTCATTGGAAATGCCATCAGTGCCGTCATTTATGGAATAAAAAAAGTGCCATTTGCTATAAAACGCTCTGAGCAACCCATTTTACTGTTTCTTAAAAGCAAATGATAATTATGTAGTAGTTAGCATAAAAAAATTCTAGTGCGAAGATAACTGAAAAAGCATATAGTAAATCCAAAATGAATATAAAAATAGAAAAGAATTAAGGAACAGAACAAAAATTAAAATAAAATAGCCAAGAAATGAGAATCTCGACAAAATTAAAATAAAAAAGCATAGAATTAAAGAGTTAAAAATGTCGCACGAGGTATATAGGGCCAAAAACACTACAATAGTTTGATCACAAATGTACACAAAACTTTGGCTGTCGGAAGAAATGAATGTGGTGTAATTAAAGAAACTACGAGATGACGAAGAAATGAGTATCTTTAATTCTCCAGAAAAAGCAAAAATTTTGACTCGTTATTATGTTTGGCTTCATTTTTAGTTTTATTACTTTTTCATTAAGAACAGACTTCTACAAAGGAAATTATTACGCGTTTTCATGAATAAAATTCATAAAAATATCAGTCTTTTAATAAAAAAATTTTGTTGCGCCGTATCAAAAAAGGACGGTCGAAAAACATTCTGAATGCTATAAATTCGTATTTTACAAATACATAATTATTAATATTTAATGATTAAACTATGAGTTTTATCAATAAATAATTCTTTAAAGTACCAAGTTCGCTTGGGGATTAAACACTGGGGGGGTCCTGCGACAAGCTGACCACTTGTTCAGGGCATATGCTTACGCACCCGGAGCCCACGGTCATCTACGGAGTTTAGTTTTTTCTTTAAAGTTTAATTTGGCTATACATACATAATTTTATGATTAAGTGTAAATACCCATTAGTACTCTGTAATTTGTATTTGTTATTACAGTTATTTAATTATCATATTTTATTCAGTATAATTTTCATTTTTATGACAGTTTCATTTTCATTACAGTGAATTATAATAACATAAATATTATTATAATTTATTATAATTGTAGAGTTTCTTTGGAATTGGAAATTAGAATCATAGTCCTGTAGACAAATATCGAGTTATAGCTATATCTTAAACAACTTACAAAATATTGAAGAAGTTAAAAATAATCTTTTTTAGTCTTTTATATAAAATAATAGGTAGAACTTGCGCTTCAGATGAAATTTCGTACTCGTGGATATTTAAATTTAAAGCAAATTCGCTCAGATACTTTATTGGTGCGTATTATAAAACATCGGCTAAGCAAAATGTTAAAGCGGAATATAACTTTTAACCAGAGTTGGCGAGAATATTAGCAGCAAGACGTAGTTGCCAGAAGTTCTGAAATAACGACGATTCATATCTATCCGTTTAAATACACAAAAATATAATTTGCATTCTGGTGAGGAATAAGGAAAGAAGAAGTTATAGTAACTACCTAAAACATAATAACTGGTTAATTAACATAAGATACCTTAAATAAAAATTATTCGACAGTAAATAATTATTACAATCATACTATAATCAATAATTATTATATTTTTTAGCTTTGCTATCTATATATATTATTTCAAACTGAAAAAATATAGTAATTAATTAGAAAAATTTATACATAATAAATTATTATTATAGTTACTTTAATTATTTATAATACACTGGTGTGCAAAAATTAAGGACGAAGTCGAAAAATTAGCATATCAGCTGAACGAAGAGGCAGAGCGGACAGAAAGACCAATCAGGAGATTAAGTAAGGTGATGTACGGTAGCACATGCGCAGATATGCAGGTAGACGTAATGGGGAAGTGTCTGAGTAGTATAAAGCATGTTGTCGGTGTAAGATCAGTATTTCTAGCAAAGAGATTGCACGCCGTATAGCAGTTAAAATCCCACCGAGTTGCTGCCTCAGCGAGAAATGACGAATAATCAATCTGCTAGACGACATCTGGATGCTTTTACCCGAGGTCGAATCATTGGGAAGTTGGAGGAAGGCCGCAGTGTGACAAGTGTGGCTGCAGAGTTCGGAATTGCTCACAGCATCGTTTCACGACTTTGGAGACAATTTCAAACTACAGGAACAGCTATCCGGGGGTTTAGTAGTTGTCGTCCACGAGGAACCACACCCGCAGATGACCGGTATATTGCCTTACAGGCCAGAAGAAACAGGCGGCAGACAGCGGGAGAAATCGCTAGACACACGACACAGGCGACTGGACGACCGATATCGCGTTTAACCGTGGCCAGAAGACTGCACGGTGGTGGTCTGTTTGCACGAAGCCCTGTACGGTGTGTACCTCTAACGCCTGCCCATCGGAGAAGGCGTTCGTTCTCTGTGGTGCCGGGAACACCGGAATTGGAGAGACAATGAATGGGGACGAGTACTCTTTACAGATGAGAGCAGATTCAGTCTGAGTAGCTATTCTCATCGCATACTCATCTGGAGAGAGCGGGGAAGCCGCAATCATCCCTCGAACATCATTGAAAGGGACAGGTATGAAGGTGGCGGTGTTCTCGTTTGGGAAGCATCATGCTTGGTAGTCGTACAGACCTTCACATCTTCGACGCAGGTTCAGTCAACGGGACCCGTTATTGTAACGAGATTCTTCTTCCATATGTGCGTCTTTTTAGAGGCGCTATGGGTCTGCAGTTCCTTTTCATGGACGACAATGCACCATGTCATCGCACAGTAGCTGCCGAACAGCTCTTAGAGAGTGAGGATATTGAACGTATGGATTGGCCGGCACGATCTCCGGATCTCAATCCCATCGAGCATGTATGGGATTTTCTAGGCAGACGCTTGGCAGCTCGTACCTTACCACCAGTAACGATTCTGGAGCTTCGATTGGCGCTGCAAGACGAATGGGCAGCAATGCCTCAACAACTCATTGACACCCTCATTCTCAGCATGGGCAGACGCTGTGAAACCTGCCTAGTAGTCAAGGGAGATCATATCCCTTATTAAAGACCAGATGTTTCTTGCTGGACACCCATCACAGGGATGTTTCGGCCTTCAGTCGCATTGCGCTCCATGCTACTTTTTCAATAAAGCTTCTTTTTATCCCTCTGATTTCTCTTTTAGTAAGTGTTGCTTACATTACTCATGTCCTTACGTATTGGGGTCTTACGGTATTAAATGTGTTGATTTGGAAAGCTTTGTACAAAGTTATATTGAAAAAACCGTCTCGTCCTTAATTTTTTCACACAAGTGTACACTGAAGTGGCACTGAATTAGGGATAGACATGGTTATGCAAATTTTATAACTCGGCATAAATATAACTTATTTATGCGCGGCATCTGTGCTCACGTAAGGAAGTTGTGGTAAATGCACATACAGCTAGTCGTGCAGTCAGTAAAAGGATCGTGCAACGCTCGCTTCACCATATGGGCTTCGGAAGCCGTAGACCCACGAGCGTACCTTTGCTGAATGCACGCTATAGTACTATGGTTGTTGTTAATCAGTTGTTTCAATTACCAGTATGGGTAAAACTTCTGATTTAGACAGCTTCAATTTCGGACAGAAAGTAGACACTCGGCGCATGGGTCATTCAATTTCCAAAATCTTCAACGGGCTAACAGAGAATACACGGATGGTGGGAAAAAGAACTAGCGATCAGTCAAATTGCAAAGGACAATTAACCTAGAACAAGCGTGGTGTGAGGCGGCTCAGGCGTATTGTGTATAGTCAAGGAAACCAAACAGTAACTCAAATTACCTCCCAGCTGAATCAGGGTGACAGCCGTGCAGTCAGTAAAAGGATCGTACAACGCTCGCTTCACCATATGGGCTTCGGAAGCTGTAGGCCCACGAGAGTACCTTTGCTGAATGCACGCTATCGAGCTGCACATATTGCCTGGGTAAGAGAATACAGATAATAGACTCTAGTGGACTTGAAATGAGTAGCAAGGAGTGATGAGTCTCTATTCCGACTAATTTATACAGATGGGAGGCTGAGAATATGGCGTCAGACTCATGAAGCCATGAATCCTGTATGGCAGATTGGCACTATACAAGGCCGTGGTGGTTTAATCATGATTTGGGATGTTTTCTCTTGGCAGTTCTTGGGATCTTCGGTACTTGTACAAATCTCCCTCAATATGATTCGGTACGTAGATTGCTGGGCGATCATCTCCATCCATTTATCTTGTTCTGTCGTTCAAACGGAAATGGAGTATCCCAGCAACATAACTGCACCTCTCACAGGTCCCGGTTGGCTACTGCCTGGTTGGATGAGCATTCTTCTGACTTCTCTGTCATAAACTGGCTACATGAATTCTATTGAGCATCTTTCGAACGTTTTGAAGAAAGGTTTGAAACCTCATCACACAACACTAGCGACTCTTCCTAAATTATAGACAGCTCTATCCGATGTTTGGCAAGCCATTCCCGTAGAATACTTCCAGAAACTATTCAATCTATGCTTCATAGTTTGGCAGATATTATAAAGGCCAGAGGAGACCCAACTCGTTATTGATTAGCTATCCCTAATTCAGTGGCACTTTAGTGTAAATATATTAAGTGTTTTGGCAAAGTGTCAGCTAAGGTTGCGTTTACCATAGTTGAACTATTCTAATATTCGTAAACAAAATTTCTAAAAATAATAAACATACTAATCCTAAACATCCTAACATAATTCTAAGAATAATAACAATTTAATAATAAACATCCCGTTAACATGACAAATCACTGGCAAAGTTTCGTTTAATCATTTTAAAAAGGATTTGTGTTGTATTAAAATAAGAACCAATTAGAAAAGCATTATTAAGAGGCATGAGCAACGTTAGCATATAAGAATAACTTTCTATCAATGTCTAATACTTGTAAATATTTTTATACAGATAAAAGCAAATGTAGTGTACTTTTAATCGACTTACGGAAATTAGCGTTATATTTTAATCGACTTACAGAAATTAGCGTTATATTTTAATCGACTTACAGAAATTAGCGTTATATTTTACTCTCATGCTAAGAGTTTTGCATAACACGATGTTTTGCAGTAATATAAACACTATTTTATACGGGTTGCGGTTACATATTAAAAAAAAAGGCAGCATTAGTTGAAAAGAGATTAAAATTTATTTTTGATCTGTCCACATCTGTTTTCTTTTCATTTCTTTTCAATCTTAAAAAAAATTAATTAAATTTCTGATTTTGAACTGAGATTAGATTTGCATAGATATATTTAACCACTGTTGCTTTCAATAGAAAACCTAATTTTCGATTAACAGAGTATTTATTGCAAACACTTAACAAATTACAGTGTCACTGTTTAACATAATATCTATTCACTTCAATATATTTACGCTACATTTCTTTGTTAAAATGTAATTATTATTTAACTAACTTTTCAAAATAGGAAATTTTTACATATTACGTAATTAAGTTAAGAATCAACTGCATAGCATTTTCATCGGTTTGATTTCTGAGTTTTATTTTCATAAATTAATATAATACAACAAGTTTTAAAAATTTTTAAATTAATAATGAATGATTTTGTGATGACTGCTTTTTTAAGAAGAATTTGAACGCTTGGTTGCAGATTTAAAATTAAATCCTATGTGTAGTAGGGGTCAAAGCTGTTGTTTTTAACTTATTAAAATTTCATCGATGGCCAAGTTTTATAAAAAAAAAAAAAAAAAAAAAAAAAAAAAAAAAAATTTAATTAAATCTTGTTTAACACTTGGATATTTTATTACATTCATTTTAAGTTTGAAAAATAATGAAAAAGTGAGAAGAAATATATTTTCAAACATAAAACGATTTGTCCTTCAAATTTTGATTTAACATGCGATCTTAAGACTTCAGCTTTATCATGTAATTCAATAACTACTAATTATTGTTTTGAATATTTACGTTACGTGTTTTTTTATTATTGAGATTTCTATGTCATGAAAACTATAAATAATACCTAAACATATAAAATATTTACCGTAAATGATAAATAATATCAAATAAATTACTAGACTTTACTGGTGTAAATAGAGATATAACGGGTGGCCATAATTAAACTGACAGTGCTCACAGTGTTCTGTAGCGCGATCTATTTGCAAGAATGACGCCACATTTTGTAGGAAGATTAAACAAGACGGGAGACAAAGGATTCCGCGAAAAAAAAATTAGTTCCAAAAGTCACCGCTAGGGGAATATTTGGCGCTGTGTAATAGAAAATAGAGTGTTAACAAATGCAAATCAATACGGAAATTAACTTTTATTTTGCATTCAAATGAGGTTCAATGTGGCTGCTGTTGTTGTGGACCAGATATTGCATTCTGTGCACAGTATGCACAACAGCAGAAAATAACATGTCTGCAGGAATCTCCCGTACAGTCCGTTATATGTTATCCTTCAACGTAGCCAGGTCCTGGACCACTCCTTGATAGACCTTGGACTTAATGTAACCCCATAGCCAGAAGTCGCATGGGGTAAGATCAGACGACCGAGCTAGCCATGCAGTTAGAAAGTAACGGCTAATGACTCTTTCTGTTGTGAATTTCTGTCGTAGCATCTGTTGCAGCCGTACAGCAACGTGTGGAGGGACTCCATCTTGCATGAAAATGATTTCCCCCAGGCATTGTCTTTGCTGAAGTGCCGGAATGACAAAGCTGTTCAACATGTGGCGATATTTCTCTCCGGTAACAGAACAGGTTTCCGGTCCTGTCGGGGTAATGTTCTTATAGAAAAAAAAAATGGACCTACGATAAATTCCGCTGTGAACCCACACCAAACAGTTACCTTTGGTGAATGTAAGGGAATTGCTGTGACTGCATGTGGTGATTTGTCATCCTAAATTCGGCAGTTCTGGGTATTCACAGTTCCTTTCAGGTAAAAGCGTCCCTCGTCTCCCCATAAGATTTTCCACGGCCAGGCATCATCCACCTCAATTCTGGCAAGGAAGGTGAGAGCAAAAGTCAATCGCTTATCATGGTCGGGGTACAGTAACTCCTGTACACAGCTGATCTTGTACGGATAGAAGTCGATAATCTTTCGTAAGATTTTCCATACCGTACTGTAAGGCATATCCATATTCCATAAGGCATAACCATAATAAAAGGTAATTTTATTCCGTATTAATTTGCATTTGTTAACACTCTATTTTCTATTACACAGCACCAAATATTCCCCTAGCGGTGACTTTTGGAACTAATTTTTTTTCGCGGAATCCTTCGTCCCCCGTCTCGTTTAATCTTCCTACAAAATGTGGCGTCATTCTCGCAGATCGATCGCGCTTCATAACACTGTGAGCACTGTCAGTTTAATTATGGCCACCCGGTATATAAAATCTGAAAAATAACTAATTTAAATAATATGTCATCATTGCTTCCATTTGGTAACAACAGCAGATTAATGTTGAATTTTAAAGCAGATCCGAAGGTTTAAAAAAATATGATTATCCCTTAAAGCTAGGCTAGATATCCATTTTTGGTCAAGTCAATAGGTTGCCCAACATATACATGCACATTCAATAACAAAGGAATTAATTAATATTGTAATTCCCCAAATGTACACGAACAACGGAGAGCGCGTATGTCGGATATGCATGTCTAATTGCGTATGTCGGATATGCGTGTCTAATTTTGTCGGCTCTGTTTTAGTTAAATAGAACCATGTGCCGAAATAGAACTTGTTTAGAAAATATGTATGCAATAAAAAATGTAGTTTTCATACATATTAATGCAAAATGATATTGAAATAAATGGGCTACATAAAATGCAGTTATTTCGGCACCGATAGTTTCGTAAAATTTAATAGACTCCTTTGAGACTCCACTCATAACCATAATATGGGGGGAGGCAAAAATAATAAATAATAAATATCAAGTACCGTTGTTCGCTTTATCAGGACAAAAATATAAGACAGTCAGAGCACTTTTGTAGGTAAACATAAGAACAACTACATTGTTAGTGAACGTAATTATTACGTAATTGTAGTTTTTAATAGATGTGCTGGGTTTTAGAGCATTTAGTAGGAACTATCGTGTTTTGAAGCCTATTGTTTCTTTAAGGCTAGTTCTGATATATAGGCGGAGTAATGTTTTATTTCTTAGCATTTTCTGAATTACAGAAAATTTTTATGCAAATTAAGTACAAGCGTAAACATGTAAAACTTCGAATTCGCATAAGTCGAGATATTACAGCATTTTAATTATCTCTAGACTTGAAAAATGCATGAAACTATTTTAGTATGCATTTTCCTTTACTTAACGAATAAGGCAATGTTACTGTTCCACGCAGTTAATCTCAAAAATATATTATGTCTCTAAAACTAGGTTTTTGCTTACAGAATTCAAATTTTTAAAATACAATTATAATTTGTTGCTAATTTTACTGCATAATAATATCAAAATATTATAATTTACTTGAGTTTAGAATGCAAATCTTTAACACAGTACGAATCTAATGAGAATAACACGCTTTAAAAGAAGCCATTAGAATCATCTCTTTCAAACGAATAGCTAAATTACGTGTCAATGCTTTATGCTACACCTGATAGCTACATCAGCGTTTAATTACACTTTAGGTCTTTTTCGACATCAAACAAAACTTGGCAGATTATCTTTCTGCTTCCATGTATAGCAAAATGCCAATTATGACACTAAAATATATCTATCATGTGAAAGGTTTTCGAAAGGTAAATTATGAAAATACTTTTTTAGCACTGCCAAATGTTGGTACATTATTTTTAGTAAATAAAGAAAAGTAGCTGCTTACTTACCTTGGCACTGGTATCCTTGTTTTCCAAAACCCCTGAAACAAATAAAATATATAGAGTAATTTAAACAATTTTCATTTATTATCATATAATATAATGAATAGATTTTGCAATTTTCATTTATAAAGCGGAATCTATTTAATGAACGAAATTATATACACCAGACTTCATTGGTACAGCGAATTTTTACATATGAAAAAGCAAGCTCATCCTTATGGAAATTGACAAAGTACTTATTCATTTCGCAGAAGAATATTTCAAACAGAATATGTTTTACTTACGCTTATAGTGTATGATTTGAATATTTTATTGTTTTCGAAGGTAATGGATATATTTTATTATTTTTAGCATCAGAAGTATAGCAATATTCATTTTTCGAATACTTTTTACAATAGGGTTTCTTAAACGTTTTTCGCTCGCGATCCTTTTCAGTAAGATAAATTTTTTTCCAAATTTTTCCGCTTGCCTATTAAGAAAAACTTGAAATCATTTGGATAAACTCAACTAGTTCTAAAGTTGCAATAATAAAACTTACTAAAATTTCCACTTATCTAAAGCTCCTGAAGATTCCATTTTCATACACTTTTATGTATGACAAATGATTTCAATAAAACATCCTGTAAAATGTTCTTCATTCAGCTACTTACCTTGGTAAAAGGCAGCAAACCAAATGCTTTTCAACAATTTATAACATTTAATCCTTTGTAGTTATTTTATTTATTGTTCATATAGAAGTATAAAGAGAACTAGCTATATGGGTTTTCTGCCTCTTTTCACTTAAGTAAAAATAGGTCTTTGCGATTTTTACCTTCAGCATAAAAATTAATTGTTTTGTATTTAAAAATGTTAATTACATGACTTTCATAACTTATTTAACGTAATTTAAAACTTGTTCGTGCGCACCAGTGCTCCAGTGAATAAGACAATCAAACATGATTAATCCTTTCCGTGTCCAAAACACGACAGACATCATATCGGCGGGGATCGTAAGGCGGCCAGTCTGCATGGGCTGTTTAATTTTTTGCACATGGTCTCGTGTTATTAGATTGTGGGATAAGAGAAAGATTGCCTTCGTGGAGGATTTTTTAAGAAGTTGTTTGCATTCTCGTTACACACGGAGAATATCACGGAAATAACCATGTAGCTAACGATTTCGCCAAGTGGTTTTCCCCATGTGTAACGTGTATACGAGCCAGTTACCTAGAAAGTCCTCTACGAAGGCATCTCTTTCCTTAGGCAGATAGCCCTCAAGGCTTCGCCATAATCACACACACACCAACCCATTCGAACGACTTTTTTGCGTGATGTCTATACAAACGGACAGAATAAAGTGCACTTTCTTCCCAAACTGATTTTAAAATGGATTTTAGAAGGATTTTTTTTTCTTGACGACTGTACGCACATAGGTACGTGCGTATGTATGTATCTCGCATAACTCAAAAATATTAATCGTAGAACGTTGAAATCACATAAAACTGTCTTAAGTTGTGCATCTCGTTTTTTATTGCAAACGCCAAGATCAAAAGTATAAATAATAAAAACCTTTCACTCGGCTTAAAAGCCTTACCCGCCCTTTATTTTCGTAATAGTTTATGGTAGCCATATAGTTCGAGTGCCAGAAATTCTTGCTTACAGTAATAGAAACTAGCGGGATATTTAATTTCAAAGTTTGCTATTTTGTATGTCATTTTTAACTTGCCTTGACGGATTGGTTAATTAAGCTTGAAGTGCAGCAAAGATAAAGAAGTGTTCAAATGACGAAAATCGGCAGTGTCATAATTTTAATAAAATTAATTTTGGACTAATAATGAAATCTAACTTTTAATGCGGTCTAAATTTTTGCACTCTTTATTAAAAAAATTGCAAGAAGTTTGACCTCCGTACGACAAACATTGACCGAGATAATTAATTTCAAAATTTTCAATTTTTTATATGATTTTACACTTACCTTGAGAAATCGGTTAATTAAGTTATAATAATTCGGAAAATGAAGTGCAGTTTAAATGAAGTGAAAAAAAGTTTAAATGAAGTGCAGAAAATCGTGTGTATAACTGAACAGGCCATACAAGGAAGTCAGGGGGTGTCCATATCAGATTTTTTTTTTCCTTTTATTTTACTTTCAAAGTTTTTAGGTTGTTATCGTTACTAGATGAAACCATTGCCTAAAATTCATACATAAGACACCTTTGCTAATTGTATGAAAAATAATATGTACGCTTTGAACTGAATAATAAGGTAAAGAAGTTCCACACGTATTTCGAAGCAAATTATGTGAAGCTGTTGTAATAGCTATCCTACAAAACCATTTTCAAGGTATCCGATAATCTGTTTAGTTTCAGTCTCATCAGGCGTCAAAAAGCACAGAGTTTTGTAATCGTTCTTGAAATAAGTGCGAGCATATTATAGAGTTTTGTTGATCTGGTAAAAGTTATTAGTCCAGAAACTCTTAACGGACAAGAAGTGTATTTACGAAAGCTTCTCAACCTTTTTTATTGAATCGAACTTAGACCATAAATGCACGTTCTTATACTAACAAAATCACAGCTCGTGGTGATGCAACTAAAGGAAAAGCCAAACTCATTTTAAGAAGTTAAATAGCAGCCAAAGTCTACATAATTTAAATATACTCTAAGCTGGCTCAATTACTCTACCGCAGTATCAAATTCAAGTATCGGTTATCGCGATATGACGCAAAGCCAAATTATTACAACTATCAAAGCTGAAAGGAACTAAGTGTAGCGTGCAAGTGCAGGCCAGAAACACTCTTTGTCTTAAATTCCGTAAACTTTAGTTTAAATACTAGCTAACTTCATTTACATTATGGTGAGGAAAGGAGATGTTAAAGTACAGACATAAATCATATAACTGGTTAGTTTCAAATAATAACCTTGCAGTGTAAATGTGTAAAATGTAGAGAAGCAATAAACTAGTGCTAACCATTGCTAGTTAGATTTACTAATGAAATGATCATAAGAAAACTGCTTCTTTCTGTCTCTTTCACAAAGAACTGCGTTTTCTACTTTAAAGCTAGAATAGCTGGAGTTTCGTCGAATAAAAGTCTGCGATTTTTGCAAATTAAAAAACAAATATGTATATCACTTAACTCGCATAAAAGCAATATTTATATACGAATATGGAATAAATTACATTTAAACAACACTTCCTGTGAATATGGTAGATCAAAAGTTTCCATTCAAAGAACTGAAGCTTTACGTAGAAGAAAACAGCATGAAACCAGAAATCTTATAATTTCTTATAAGTGGGTTAGTAGACTTTGTTATGTAATCTGCAAACATAACAGACACAGTAGCTCAAAATATAATATACAGCTTTGGGAAGAAACTTCTTGAATACAAGCAACGGATAGAGCTACACGTAGACATCTGCTATATATGTGAGTAACATTCAGTTGAAAGCCAAAGAATGTCTATATTAGACAGAAGAATAAAGAAAATATGTTTTAATGAGCTAAGAATCATTGTTCGTGAAATTTTTTATGATAGACATTCTTTTTCTCATAGATGAGAGAACATTTTCCAGTTGGCATCCACCATGTATCCTTCTATTTCCATCCTTTGTTAGCATTTCATTGTGTAATCCTTTGTTAGTTATTCGATGCTTACACGATTTGATACTTATAATTGAGATAGTTTGCAGTTTCAATTTGCTAGGGAGTTTTAAAGGTGTCCCAATCTCTAATGCTACGGTTAATGTATATTGTACAAAGACACATGGGTTCACAATTCACTCAAGGTACCATGAACACATATATGGACATCATAAATGCTAAGGTATTACTTTTTTCATTTGCGTTTGGGTAAGTTTAACTTTAACTAAGCATAATTAAGACAAAATAACACGCCGAATAAATACTAATTCAGAAGTCAAACAACAAAAATCATTGCGGTTTTGCAGCTGAGGATGGTGGTTCGGTAAAACCATCGAAACTAGTCCTGTGAAAATTTTGAAAATATAACGCTTATTTTTGTTGTTTGACTTCTGAATTAACTAAGCATGTTTTTTTAGTTTTGTGAATGAAATACGAAGTCTGAGGGTAAACAATTTTGAACAGCTTATTGACTATACTGGCAATAATTCCAATGAAATTCTCTGGAATATTTTTTCAAAGGAATCAGAAGAAATCCGTAAAAACTATGATGGAACTAATGGTCCCAATAATTGCAACGCAACATGAAATAGGTATTGGTTTATGAAGGAAATTGTTTCTGTGACTGAAAGAAATTATGAGGTTATGAAGAAAAAAGATTCATTATCATTTTGATAAATAAAAATGTACTTTAATACTTCCTCATTACAATCCATAGCAACTCTCCACCGCAGGTTGTAATATACTCGTAAATTTAACCTTTATACCACATGATTTTCAATCACCAGTAAATTCGGACTCATTTTGAAAAAATGAATTTCATACTGCAGTTTATGTGAAAATGACAAACTCGACGACATCATGCAGATTTCATGGCTTTTAGGCTTGAAGTATTTATAGTCAGTGTAAAAACATAGTCAGTGTCAGTGTAAATTTCACTGTAAAAACAGCTACAAAAAAGTTCGTCGGTTCCATCTGCCCACGCTAAATTTCTTGGTTTGGTTTGTTGTTGTTGTTGTGACTAACCTCGTTTATCTAACCTAAAGAACAAGCCCTCGAAATTTATTGTGGTAAGGAGTACAAGACTGCATCTTTCGTTGGCAAGAGCCTTGAGCTCCATACTGGTGACATCACGACTGTTCTAAATTCGGCCCTACTTTTGAAGGAGAGCACTCCGGAGGACGGTATGATATGGGGTGTAGAGGATAATTGGTCACCACCTGCACTTGGTGACTAGAGCTGCTAGCTCTTCAATCGCTCTTTAACCTCTTCGTCGTCCGTGACGCGTCTAGAGCGTTCAAGTGAAACTTCCGCAGGGCGGCCGTAACGCGCTACAAGCGTTCTTCTGCACTTTAAAACTTTTAAATGTTTAAAACGCTTTCTAAATGTTTACTTGTTTGAGTTCATATTTTTGTTTGTTCTAATACCACCTAAATGGCAGCATAAATCAGGCATTCTATTTCTAATTGAATTTTCCCCGGGTTTTATTAATATTCGCACCATTTTACATAAGTTACAAGACAGTGAGAGATAGCTTCAACATCTACTCAGCAAAAAAGAGATAAAATAAGGCTGTGAATTGGAAAGACAAGAAGGATGTACGTCTGATGAGTACAGTCCATAAATAACTCGAAGATTGATGTTGAAGCATGGAAACAAAATGGGAAGAGTAGACCGCCTGGAACAGATGTTATCAAATTAGCCTGCTGCTAGAAATAAGCAGAGATATTATTTTTCCATTATGCTTTATTTACTTATAATTTTACTTAATATTCATTGACATTCATCCACTACGAAAGTTATGTTTGGAAAGTTATGATGTACAGAGAAAACAACATTACACACTACGAAAAACAGACGGCCGCTGGGGAGAAATTTTCGCGTACAGGAGAGGACGCCGAAAGGGTTAAGTAGGGGAGAACGTAAGAAATTCTCAATTAGCCACTGCGTGTCTTTGTAGCGTTGCTGGAAGCATATCCAGCTCGGTAGTGGGTTAGCTAAGTTTTCGTGTTTCTTGTTCCGATAACTATCTAATCACTCTATACCTGTACATATAATTGTATTACAATATATTTACATGCATCTATAAAATCTTTTGACTTTTCTATTTTTATTGAAGTTATAAGTTTAATATAATACTCCACATGGATGAAGCGAGAAAACTCTTTGTGAAAATTGACAATATATTAGTTAAACACGATTATTTACAAAAACATCTAACTCATAAAAACACATGAAATGTCTAAAAAAAATCTGCCTTCGTGGTTTTCTGGATCGTACACTTTTAACTGAAACCTGTAACTGCTTTAAGCTTCCAGTTTCAGAGGTTCTCTTTTGGAGTATTATTAACATCAGTGATAGGGCAGTGACATAATTAGGGACAACTTAGGATGTGCAGCAAAATATTTGGTAATTTACTGAAATCGTTGAAACGTTTCGTTTCAGATAGTTTCAGACTTTCAAACAACTCCTTTAGAATAACGGAAACTTCATTTTATATAATCCCTCACTGAACACATTTGGATGTATATTTCACAAGTTATTATTTCTGAGTACAATATAATGCGATCATGTGATTACGTTATAAAATAATGTATTTAACAAAAAAAATTAATAATGAAAGAAACGTTGATGTAAAAGAACCTCAAACGCTAATGGTTTTCAAATTCCCTTTTTTTGTGTCATTTTTTGTTAGGCCACAGATTTTGTATTTGCATTGCAACTTAATTCAGATCATCAGTTACTTTCAAGTTTGAAACTACCTGAAATTTTAAAATGATGATTGGTGTTGACAGCATGCTTCGGCTGACTATAACATGATTTTCATTTTAGTAAATCTAAATAATAATATGCTGAACTAAACTCTTTCTAAACATAATTTAATTACAAAGAATCGAGACCATGGTTAAATTAACAACCAATCAGGGATTTTGAAAACCATTTAGCGTTTGAGGTTCTTTCACATCAACTTTTCTTTCATTATTAATTTTTTTGGTTAAATACATTATTTTATAACGCAATCACATGATCGCATTATATTGTACTCAGAAATAGTAACTTGTGCAATATACATCCAAATGTGTTCAGTGAGAGATTATATAAAATGAAGTTTCCGTTATTCTAAAGAAGTTGTTTGAAAGTCTGAAACTATCTGAAACGAGACGTTTCAATGATTTCAGTAAATTACGTAATATTTTGCTGCACATCCTAAGCTGTCACTAATTATGTCACTGCCCTATCACTGATGTTGATAATACTCCAAAAGAGAACCTCTGAAACTGGAAGCTTAAAGCAGTTACAGGTTTCAGTTAAAAGTGTACGATCCAGAAAACCACGAAGGCAGATTTTTTTTAGACATTTCATGTGTTTTTATGAGTTAGATGTTTTTGTAAATAATCGTGTTTAACTAATATATTGTCAATTTTCACAAAGAGTTTTCTCGCTTCATCCATGTGGAGTATTATATTAAACTTGTAACTTCAATAAAAATAGAAAAGTCAAAAGATTTTTATAGATGCATGTAAATATATTGTAATACAGCTATATGTACAGGTATAGAGTGATTAGATATTTATCGGAACAAGAAACACGAAAACTTAATTAACTCTCTGCCGAGATTCAAGTTTATATGCAAGCAACGAACTTTAAAATGTGTAGCAGTTACAAAAACGAAATTCTAACAAGAGACGACTCAATAGAAATACACTAAAACACAAACAAACTTTTTATTTTATCCTACTGCATGCAGATGTCAGTCTATTGCTTCCTTGAAGTTTACATCAGCAATAATCCTGAGTATGATGCAATTTCAGACGGGGCTTCTTTACTTAGTGCAGCATTTCTAAGGTTTATTATCAGACGCGACGAAGAGTAGATGAATGTTAAGAAGATTAAAGAAGGGAAAGAAGAAGCCTTTCCACAGAGTTGACCGGATCGATATCTGAAATAGAGGTTTAATTCAACCTTATTTTTAACTTCCGAGAAACTTAAGACTATCTATTGAATGATACTAATACAGAATTCCGGTTGTCTTAAATATTTTCTGCTCTTCCTAAGCTACGTAAAGTAAAGCTTGCTGATAAACCATTTATATAGTTTTTAATTATTTTCGTAACCTAAATAACCCAAAATGGTAATTCACCACAGCACATATTTTTAAAAAATATACATTAAATCAATTTCGATTTGTGTATGCATGCCATGGGAACTTAACGATACTCGTTAAGAAACTGTATTATAAGTATTAATGGAAAACAAATTACGTACTGTTTATAAAGCTTATTGTTCTTTGCTTTAGATTAAAGCTCACGTGAATAAAAATTAATTTTAACGTTTGATCCGTGTTGAAATAGAAATTGGAGTATGTTTGAAGAAATAAAAAATAACGTTATTGGTTTAATTTACAAAAAATATTTTAAGTATTTTCTTTTTAAAAACATAAAATATTTTACTTTTAACTGTTCAATCGTTGTTGAATTCATGTCATTCGATAAATTAAGAACTAAAATTCCCTTACCTACTTTACAGTAAATACATATTCCTCCAATAAATGACAATTGACCGGTATTCGAACCTGCGCCCTTTGGTACGGCAGACAGCGTCACTAACGACTATCCAGGTTGAACGTACGTTCTACTTCTTCCGCAAACTGCAGAGTTGATGTCTGGTACATTGTCAGTTTTAAGTAAACATCACTTGACGTGCTAATAAATAGTTTTGTTTTAAACATTCCAGTTGAGATTGCGGTTATTGCAATTATAAGACGAGTTGATAAGTCGTCTGATATCTCGACGATTCTAGTAGTTTTGCCCTTTAAAGTTGTGCAGAACGAACATGTTTACTTGTGAGTTTACATGGTAATAAGTATCAATATAAAATATAAATTAAATCTGTTTTGATGGCCGAGCACGTGACGTCCTTATTAATACTGAAAAATAAGGTACACTGCCGAAAAAAAAAATGGCCCAGTTCTATATCTCTCGTTCTAGTGGGACGATTGACCAAATTAAAATTGCGCTTTTCATGTCTCGAAAGTGCGACTTAGGATATGTATTCGACTTATATATAACATTGTTCTAATTTATGTATTTTGACAAAAAACCGGACTTTTTCTGAAATGACATGCCAATTTTTTTTCTATATTTCGATTCTACGACTCAAATTATACCAAACGGCCAAGTTTTGCAACAATCGCAGGAGTACTTTTTAAAAAATTAGCTCCTTAATGTTAATAGAATTTGATATACATTTATTAATATCTCTTTTTTTTATTAAACTTTCTTGATTCCTTCTTCCAGAATTCGAAATTTAGATTCTTTCCAAATAAAAGTAGCCCATTTTTGTGATTTATTTTTAAAACTTGTGTTTTTAAATATTTAAATTAATTAAATTTTGTGTTTTTTATAATTTTTTTCGAAAAATAATTTGAATTATAACCTATAAAAGTTTTGCTATCATCTTAAAGTAGATGCTTTTCTAAGTATACCTGCAAAACATTAGAGTATTTTATTCCAGATTTCTTAAGATAAACGTGAATTTACATTTTGGCGCGTTTTAAAATTTGCCGTATTTAATACAAGCGATAACAACGAAAATGTGGTTTACAGTAAATTTATTTACTAATTATTTGAAATATCCAATTATTTGAAAGAATGAACAATGGACCTTTCTTTCTCTCGTGCATCAATGATAAAAAAGGAACTATAAAAGTAGGATACTATAAAGTAAGAATTCCACCCAGTGAATTATTGTTGGCGCAAACTGAAAAAAAAGGTAAGCTAAATTTTTAAATTTCTCACCAAAAATTACAAAATTTAATATCTAGGCATAATTTGAGTCGTAAAAACGAAATATGGATGAAAATGATGTGTTATTTAAGAAACAGTCTGAGTTTGTGTCAAAATACCTACTGTTACGAAATGTTAAGGCGCGGTAAAGTAGCTTCCCCGCAAAGCAGTTTTAGGGTTGCCATAAAATGGCAACGGAAGGTAGAGTTGCCACATTTGGCGAAAAATCGCCCATTTGGCGACAATTGGCGACAAAATTGGCGATATACCATGGACGGTTGGAGAACCTTCTGGAACGAATTCTTACCGGTTTAATCCAGAATGTTCCCGAACACAAGCCGAAAGCTATATAAACCGTGCTGGTCTGCAGTCAGGTGGTGTGTCTCTCATCGAGAGTGTGTGTGCCTCGTCTAGCGAGTCAATCCCTGCGGGTCGAGTTGACAGCCGGACAGCGAGTGCCGAGTGGGTCGTCGTGTACACTGAAGGAGTCTGTTAGTATATAGCGGTTAGTGCATCGTCGAGAGAGCGTGTTAAGCTCCGGAAAAGACTGAACCGAAGAGTCGGGAGCTGTGCTCGTGAGTCGTCGAGTGCATCGCGAGTTGTAGCGTGGAGAGTCTTGAGAGTACGTGGAGTTCCGAGAACGACCAAGCAGAGCCGGGAGCTGTACTCCGAAAAGCAGAGTCGGCAGCTTTGCAGGAAGCTGTCTCCACCGTGATAGCCTGATAAACTGAAGGCTGTGTCGCTGATCGTGTCAGCGTGTTTATAGTAGATCTTCGACGACTGTAAAATGTGTTTTGGAGCTGTTCTGATTGATATTGATAAATAAAGTGTGTTTCGATACTCCATCAAATAGTTTCGTCATTATTCACTCCAAATCCATACGAACCCCGTACGAACGTGAAGAAGAAATTAACGCAACAACTGGTGTCAGAAGAATCAGAAAAGGAAAACGTAACACTACGTTAGAATAATGTTATATATAAATCTAATATATATCCTAAATCGCGCTTTTGAGGCATGAAAAACGCAATTGAATTTTGTCAATCGGCCAATTAGTGCGGAAGATACAGAACTTTCCCTTCCCCCCCCCACAGTGTACAATCACAGGAAAATAATTACATCAGCATGAGTTGTTATAATCTGTAATATTCTTTCATAAACTTCCTCGTCATAAAATTACATTGCTTTTCAGAGTTACAAAGCGAATCATTTAAAATGAATTAACCATCCAATAACCAGATGCCAAATCTAAGATAGAAAATGCTTTTAATGCTTTATGCTTTTAACGCATTTGTTAAGTGGTCTAGTACTGCACCTGTTCTAGATATGGTTTTGGAATCTGTTTTAGTAATTTGGTTGTTTTCTATAATAAATAGATAGTTTTTACATTTTCTTTTCATCTCTTGTATAAGCTAAACTTACAGGGTCAGCATATGGGCTAGTTGATGGTTTTACAATACCTGCATGTAATAATTCGTCTATTTGCTTTTTGATTTCATTATTATCCTTAGGGGATGCTCTATATAGTCTTTAATTTAAGGATGTCCTGAAGTCAATATTATTCTTGGAAGTTTAATATTAATACAACCAACATCATATTTATTTTTTGCAAATATATGACTATAATTATTTAGTAAATCTTTCAAATGGTCATTTACACGAGAATTTTAAACCCTATTATTTTAAACAATAATATTAATTGTTAATATTAATAATATTCTCAGCAAATACTTTTAACATCTTTTGTTATAACTAAATCAATAAAATGAGTTTTAATGCCATGAAATATTTGTCTATCTCATTTATTTTTGCACTATTGTTTGCACTAAAAGCAAATCTAGAAACAGTTATAAAATTGCATAACAGCACATATATGCTACCACTAGATTTTGAGCTTGAATTCTACTTTCAAAATTCTGCAATGCTAAGGACAAAAAGCCGCATGTGCTGTTATAATTGAAATTTACTAAAACTGGAAACAACACTGAAAAACAGGCTACCATCAACTAGCAGATAATGGTATTGCACTGCAGTTGACAGTGTGAAGACTCAAATATGAAACTGTATCAAACAGAAGTTTGAATTTTTATTTTTTTAACTTTTTTCCTCGTAAATAACGCGACATCAAATTGTTTCAGCTATATATGTTTTTTATATTTATTTCTCATAATGGAGCCCAAACTTCAACTTGGACTAGAACTTCTAGAAATTATTGGACTTCTAGGAAATTTCTGCGAATGATAGTATCTTGAAAACATTATTTCTAGCATTTTAATGCTTTTCAATAACTATAATACTTGGCTAACGTCTTTTTATCCCAAACTCTGTATTATGCAGTCATCGTAAATATCCTACTTCATTTTTAATCCCATTTGGTTCTCTTCTCGGAATACTTAGCCAGTAAAAATCAATAATTCATGTACTATATTTAAGGAAAATCGTTTTCCAATACATGTTCTTCCGTTGATTATTCTCTGTAAAACGAATTTACTCTTTGAAATAGAAAAATTTGGACTTCGCACGAAATTTTGAAGTTAAGGTTACCATTTATTTTTTAATACAATACGACGAAACTGACCCGATCTGAATTATTATACATGTAAAAATACTTTATCTTATTCTAAAAGCTCTAAAATTAATAAACCATATACTTTCCTTTAAATCTTAGAATTTATCAGGATAAAGTGATGAAAATCCAAAAATGCTTCTAAACTTCTTATTTTGAGATTTTACCTAACCACTTAGGTAAATACCAATACTTATCAAAGCCGTCAGATGAGACTTAATTTCGTTTGACTGAGATTGCGCTTTTCTTGTCATATTTTTTGTACTTAGTCCACATTTCGCATTTTTAATTACCTTTGCTTGTCTGAAAACTACGTAAATGGAATAAGGAATCAAAATAGCATTGTAATATGATATAAAATTGCATATTTTTACCCAAAACTACATGTCGTTACAATTAAGGTAGTAATACTAATGACCTAGATCATGTCCACGAATTTTACGTGACTTTCAAATATTATATTAGACGAGGAAAATTATAACTGAAGTTAGGTACTACTTCAAAGAAACTTTCACGCGAATGAGAAAAGCTGTTATATCCATAGTAACTTCTCAACCTATGCATGAAGAAGGTCGTGTAAAGAGTATGATAACAAGAGATAATTTGGACGATTTTGTTCCAGAGAATAAAAGTAAAATGGAAAAGCTGCTCTTGCACAAATTGCTGCAGACCTTGGGAGTGCTATAAGCACTCAGTGTCTGAATTCTGTTATACATATAAAAACCGATCATATTTCTTCTGCTATCATTTACGTTATAATTAATTTAGACTTCAAAAGTCTAAAGCACTTTGTAATTGGGCTATCGAGAGTGGTCAATAGCAGTTTTCTTAGATCATTCCTGGATGATTTTTAAGAGTAATTCTAGATTCTAGATTCTGCTGAATTTTATAATTGTAACTACATTGAAATTTTGCAGCCAATGGTCTACAGTTAAAAGAATTAAATAAAACATCTATAGATCATCGGTAAATTTCATAATACCAATTGAGACTCAATTTGGCCATTGCTGATCTTATAGAAACACATTTTTTCTTCTAGCTTTGTTAGCAATATAATTTATTAACAGAACAACTGAATGCATCTTTTTAACCATATTACTTACACCTATAAAATTTTATCAACTTCAGCTAGCATTTTTAATGGTACGAAAACGTTTAATTCTATTTCCATTTATTGACTTCCAACACTAACAGATACCACCCTGAAGTTCATATTGACTACAAAATAATTAATTTCACTGCACCATTTTCTATTTCACAGCTAAACTCCATCCAAACATATTTCTAGCTGGACGTGACTGAAATTAGTGTGGGATAGAATTTTCTTTCAAAAAATGTATTAAACCCATTTCACGTACAAGCTGATAGATATCTAGGTTACAGACAAGCTTTGGTTTAGCGTAAACAAGCTTTCAAATGATTTATATTTTTCAGATTTTCAAAAAGAGTAGTGACGTTTTTATTAAAGTTATCAATAAATACGCCATTCTTCCTTTTATACTTTAAATAGAGTTGTACTTATTCCCGCCAAATAAATGCACGCCGTTCTTCCTCTCATACTTTTAAATAGAGCTGCACTAGTTTACCAAAAATTAAAGAAAAGAAAAAATATACCTAAAAATATTAAATTTGCACTGCCCGATTCGAATTATGTTTCGGATTGGGAAATTAACAGTTGAGCATTTGTAACACGAGAAGACCTTTTTATGCTTTGCTGCCTTAATATTCTCCTTATTCTGCATATTATATTTGGAGATAAGCAAACTAAAAAATATTTTATGTGTTAGGAACTTCTAATTTTATGCAACTTGATTTAAAATAAAAATTTTAATAAATTATCCAGCTTTTTATGATACAAAAAATCTAAATTTCGCAGTTAATAAAAATTTACTGTTTAAAACTATGAAGAATCTTAACAATTTCTTTTGTGCGCCTATTGCAACAGAATGACATCATCTGTTAGTTAATCAATGCAAATCTGAAAAGCGAATGAATTATTAAAAAAAGCCTATGGTCTAAATTTAATCTTATGCTGATGCTGGTTTTATGGAATGCTCGAGGGGGGCTGATAAGAAATCATCACTTTCAAAGAGTAAAAATCATGATGATCTTGAATGAGTTTCTTCTGCTTTCAACAGTTGTAGGTTCAAGGTTTTTCGAGAATTGTAGGCAGAGGTTTTTAAATATTTATCCTTGAAAAGTGCAGACATTGAAAGTATGCTTTTGCAAGCATTTTTGCTCTTTGTTGTCTACTTTCTCAAAAACTGCTCTTTGAAAAGAAAAAAAATTACCCGGAATACTTTTATTCGAAATGGATGGAATTTGTCTACGAGACCATTTCAAACCAGGAATGAATTTTCTATCATTTTGAAACATCTTTCTACATATTAATATAACAATTCGTTAAATTTTACATACATACTTCAACTTTTCAAAATTAATAGTAAAATAAATTATAGAATATGTATATGATCTGGAAACATATTTGGTACACGTTTTAAAAAGTGTGTTTATTATTCACCTTTTCTTGTGTTCAATATGTCCTTCGTCCTAGTTTAAGCTGTATCAGACTTTCAGTTTAATTATTACTAAAAACTGCTCTGTAACTCTGAGTATTACTGAATTACTTTGGTATTATGAGTTACTACTGAAAATTGGCTGAAATTTAATTTTTACTTATTCATTTGAAACTATAACATTGATTGCGACAAGGACCAAGATTTAGTGATAAGTAATTTACGAACTTGGTGTTTTTGAGTTATCTGACATGTGTAGTTATATATATATATATATAAATTTTAGAAACGATCCTGGGAATAATAAGTGAATGGAATTTCGTAAGAATTTAAATTAAGAACCATCTGTTAATTGCACGTATTTTTAAAGTTCAGTTTACAAACGCATACTGTTTATGTTTAAATTATTAACTTAAAATTTTTGTATTGGAAATTTATTTTTTCACACTTAAAACAACTGCGAAAGATTTATCGATTTTGCCCACTAAGGGAATTTGCAGACGATCTCCTATTAAATAGTTGAAACAGTCCCTTAGTAAGCTAAAATTTAGACAGTTGAAATAAAAAGATTATCACTCAAAATTAGAGTTCTGTCGGCGGTTCGGGGTGAGATACCTTATGGCGTTATTATCGCATATAAAAAATATGCCAAATTTCAAAACGTGCTTGATACGCAAATTCCCATATATCTTAGGAAATTTTGAATAAAAAGCTCTAATCTTTTGCTGATATGCTTAGAAATGCATCTACCTAAAGATGATTGCAAAAATGCTATTAGTTATAATTCATTTCGAAAAAGTTATAAAAATTCAGAAAAATACAAATTTAAAAACATATCAGAAAATATCAGCAAATTTTGCTTGCATTGAACTTAAATTTCGAACTGTTAAAGAAAGAATCAAGTAAGTGTAATAAAAAATGAGATAATTATAAATATATACCAAATTGAATTAACACTGAGGAGCTAAAATTTTGAGAGCTAATTTTTTAAAAACTACACGCTCGATTTTTACAAACCTTGGCACTTTACAATAATGTGAGTTGTAGAATTGAAATATGGAAAAACATTAGGTACGTCATTTCAGAAAAAGGTCCTGTTTTGTGTCAAAATATCTATCTTAAAGCAATGCTATACATAAATCTAAGACATATCCTAAGTCGCGCTTTCGAGATATGAACATCATAAGTTAAATTTTGTCAATCGGCTCAGTAGAACGGGACAATAGAACTGTCCTTTTCTCTTTTTTTTTTTTTTTTTTTTTTTCCTGCAAGGTGCTGTGTAACAGCTATTGTATAAGCAGAACTATTAGATAAGAACTAAATGTACTGAAAGCATAAGAAGTTACACTGTAGAATGTTTCTCAATGTTATTTGCAAGAATCTTGAATTAAGTTTCATTATTTTAACATTCGGTAGTAATAGTTGCGCATTTTGCTATTGAAGTATTATTCCAGTTCTTATTCTAGGTTAGTCATAATCCTTTCGAATATCATTAAAATTTATTCTATATACCTGCACTTGTTTATTGGCATTTTAATGCTTTATAACTATTCATTTTAACAAATAATATATTCAGAATTAATCATAATGCCTTCCGGAATTTTAGTGTATCACTGAACGCCGCCTGACATAACCACTGACCTAACTTTGTTGTAAAAGCCTTACACTACTGTCCGTCAAAAAGGGGATCAGGTAGCAAGGATAATAATGGAAACAGAATTTTTTGAAGTATTTTAAAACTTCACAACTCAATATATTAACTTTTTGTAACACGACAAATGTCTATTCTGTGTTCCAAATTTGTTCATACTCGCTCTAGTCTTTATCCAACTAAATAATACAGTTGGTTAATATAAATATGTTAATTACGAGTATCTAAGAACCATATTGGGTATCGTCTAACTTTCAAAGATAAGTCCGTTCTGATCTCAAACTGGAGTTAGTAAACTAGGTCCGTAGTAGCCGACGAAGTACTGCATTCTTCTTATAAGAAGAGCACTATAAGAAGATAATTAAACACCGAGTGATTTATTCACTTAAGGATGTGTAAAACCCGTATGCTCGAGCCTTTTATATAATTAGTTTTAATTAAAACAGTGTATTATTATTGCTGTCACTAAGTTGAATTAAACGTCAATAGAGTACATGAGGTGCGAATGGGATTATAGAATTGTCGTATTATGATGAACATGCACATCTAGTGTGTGTTCATCACTAGATGTGAAAGTTTCAAAGTCTTGTGCATTCAAAGACTGTAAAAACTTTGAGTATCTCGCTTTCCATATCATTAACTATGTTATCTTGCTCCCTTTTCCTTTCAGTAGCAATGAAGTGGAATTAAATTAATCCTGAAGGTGATGATGAGTCACCTTTAGAAAACAGACATAACAAATAAAACTACGCGAGTTATGATATGAGAGAGATGTGCAAGGCAAACATGTGAAGAATTTCGGTTCACGAACATATTATTTATTACGCATAGGTAAATTCTTTCTCCATAACTTCCACGGAGTTCATAGTTGATCTCATTCCAGCTGGCATCTCTTCGTTCAATAGCAAACCGAGTTCCATTGCCAAGTTCGTTTTCCGAGGCTTCAAAACGCTTTTTTTACTAACATGTTGAAGCAGCTTCTATCATCTGATCATAGATGAAGGTAAAATTGAACTGCTTTTGAAATGAATGCCGTTTTCAAACGACGACTCTGTATAATTGAGGGACTTTTCGTACGATTATCTGCAATTTTTAAATAACAGGCTGGATGGGATTGTGTGTTGAGAAAAATATTTAAATAATATCGCTTAAGCATTGTTCTTGAGAGCAAATTTAATTAGTGATTAAATAAAATTTGTGTTTTATTTTTTAATTTCGAATAACTTATTTTTTATTTTTTTAATTTCGAATAATGACAGTCAATTACTATTGCCATTTACATAATTTATTTCAAAGAAAAAAAGATTAAGCTGCTTCCAACCCTTTAAATCTTCACAGGAGAAAACTGGGAATAGTTGATTATTAAGGATACATGATTCTTGAATAAAAAACATACATAAATCAATTAGTAGAGTTTTGAGATCTGGTTAGACATAAATAATAACGTTATACGTTTTTTTTAAAAAAAACCGCTGACAGTCCGTCATTTTCGGCCATTTAATTTTAGAATGAGAAGTGAATTTTTAAATGTGGTGAGTTCGACTTTCTTAAATGTAAGTATATTGATGGAATTATTTTCTATTACTTTCAATATAAAGGTATTTGATATAATATTGTTTTAAAATAATATTGACTTTTGTTGCGCTAATATTATTGTATACTGAATTAGTTTTATTTACTATGAAATTGCATTTAAAAATACATATTGATTATATTTCATTCTACTGATCTATAACCCTAAGGAGCAAATATCTTTATGAGAAAACTTTGTGTATTAAAGACATTAATGAAACAAATCTTAGAGAGATTCATTTCTATGCAAGGAATCTAAAACACATAATTATTTTAATCTCATGATATTCTGAGACTTACTCTGAACTAACTCCTTATAATAAAGACACAACTACTTTTATTTTATTATATACTACATGCGAAGTTATATCAAATGAAACTTATATAGTAATTTATATTTGAACTGGTATAATAGATATAAAATATAACTGATTGAAGTTCAATACGAAATGTGGTAAGTTTGGTCAGCTTTTTCAATTCCCATTGGACAAATGGAGATTTAATAATCTTTAATCAATTCATTTTCCCTGAAAAGCTGATAAAAGTGTAATTTATAAAAGACATTGTACAAAACTGCCCAGTTTAATTGACTATAAGAAGAACATTAATAAGGCTTAAAATTGTCGTCTTTCAATGTGAAGGTCAATGTTCGAAATTGCATGTTAATTATTATGAGAGATAAGGAATACTTGATTGATAAGGGTATTTGATCCCTGAAAAAAAAATGGTACCAAAATCAGGAAGTATTGTTCTAAAAACTGGCGACATATTTGAAGTTGTATCTTTTTGCAAAAACGAGAAAATGCATCATTATTATCAAGATTTTGTTTTAGTTGCGGGATGATAGATCAATTATAGCAAGCTCAACTTTCTTTAGATTTCTGAAGATATTATTTTCTAGTATTTGTAATTTAAGAAATCTATTTTTGCATTATTTTAAAGTACAAATTTTCGCTTTCTATATACATTTCCTATCGTAAATTATCCTTGGTAATTTATTATGTAAAATGAAATTTTGTTTAAAACACACGACATGTAACGAATATTACAATATGAACATTGATTCTTCTCTTTTGACGGTACAATATTATAGAGATCAGATATCCCTATAAGCAAACTGCATGTAATGAAAATACATATGTAAATATATTTCTGTATGGTAGATAACTGTTTTTAATGAATTGCATTAAAAAATTTAATTTATTTATAAACATCCTGTGATAATTTTATGCAACTTTTGCTTAAGTATGAAAATTACTATTACAACACTTTTCTCCGAACTGAATGGAAAATTATCAATCATTTTATATTCTATTGTACAAGGTTAACGCATGCGCAGCAAATAATCGATCAAATTTAAATGCTAAAAACAGAAAACTACACGATAATTCATCAATCGTTGTTTAATCATGATAGTGATTCTACAAATCTGCACGATTGAAAGGAAAAATTGTTTTATCTTGAACAACTTATATCCTGAAGAAACGGAACTCTTGCTTCAGTGTGAACAATTTTGTAATTGTCAGATCATAACGAAAAGAAATAGATGGATTTCTTGAATTAAGAAATCAATGCTTTAAGAAAAATTATTATTTTTTAATTATTCATTTTTCAATAAAAATGCTAATCACATGCTATATAAGAAACATTGTGCAAAATCTCCCAATCCAATCCCTGTATTTGTAATATTTCAATTTAATCATCAATATTTAAATTTACTTGATAATTTTTAGTTTCCTTATTTCCTCAAACTATTTTTACTAGCGAGATAGTACCCTTCTCTTTTTTAAAACATAAAACATTTAAATGTTTTTATCATTTTATCATTTTGATGTTTATCAAAATGATAAACATTTAAATGTTTTATCATTTTGATCTTAGTTTTAATAGCAAATCTGTGCTCATAATCTGGTACATATTTCCAAGACATGTTTATTACATAAAGATTGTTTACAGGCAAATTTCTAATTGTAAATAAGAACCGAAACTTTAAATCCTTAATTAGTTAAAATATTAAATTATTTAGAATATTTTTAATAAATTATAAATGATATGCAATTAAATTAGATAGTACCCTTCTCTTTTTTAAAACATAAAACATTTAAATGTTTAATAACGTAATGTAAATAATAATTAATTTAAATGTTTAATAAAACATTTAAATGTTTTATGTTTTAAAAAAGAGGATAAATGATCATTTATCCTCTTTTTATCATTTTATCATTTTGATGTTTATCAAAATGATAAACATTTAAATGTTTTATCATTTTGATCTTAGTTTTAATAGCAAATCTGTGCTCATAATCTGGTACATATTTCCAAGACATGTTTATTACATAAAGATTGTTTACAGGCAAATTTCTAATTGTAAATAAGAACCGAAACTTTAAATCCTTAATTAGTTAAAATATTAAATTATTTAGAATATTTTTAATAAATTATAAATGATATGCAATTAAATTCATTAACCTAAATTTTTAAATATTTTTGGTGTAATGTATTACCTATGTGAGGCTCAAGTGTCCTTCAGTATGTATATATAAATTAATTATATATATATATATATATGATTCGTTTTTTGAGAAACAGAAATTTGTATTTTACTGAAATATTACTTATTTACCGTTCGGTTAAAAATATTGCACTTTGTCTGAAAGAGAATCAGTTATAATTGTGACAAGAACGTCTTTAAAATTTATTGTTCAGCAAAGCAAAATATCAAAACCTAAAAATGGAGCAACCATCTCTATTCTTCCCTAGGAAGGAAAAGATTAATGGTCGCCATTCAAAACTCAGTTCTGCTAGCTATCATTGTATTAAGGAATACAGAGCCACATCACCAATGACGCTGCCCTCCAGCATATTACCCCTATCTATATTAGAAAAAGAAGAGATCACAAAAGATCAAGTTCAACAATTTAAGCAACAAGCAGCATATTATGGGCAAAATAATTAAACCACAAGAATACAAACATCCAAGAGCCTTATACGCAACACACTTAGTCGCAAAGATTAAATCTTAGAGCAAAAGTAAAACGTTCTCATAATAATGTATCTAATAGTTTACATGGATGGCTAAGAAGCTGAAGTCTAAGTTCGACACTGTATATTTCTTCAATGAAATATTAAACACAGCCCACACCTGAGAAAATCGCTTCAATCAGTTTAAGCTGAAATAACTGCGCTAAAGTTTGCAGCAACCCTTACAATTGAAATAAGAACGGGTAAAATCACCATTATAATAATCAACCAGCAATCGAAACAGTTTCTAATTTAAAACCCACATCTCAAATAGTGCAAGAAACTCCATGTGAGAACTTCAAATCAGCATCTACTGGATACGTGGGCAATCAGGCTACGATGGTAAAGAACAAGCAGATCACCTTGCCAAAGAAGTGGCATTAGATTCCATTGCCCAACACATGAACAAAATGTAGCCAGTATCATACTCCAGATATCTTTTACAACAAAATGGTGCAGCAACTTAGACGAAAGACTGGGATCAAGCAGATCGAGGATACAGGTTCTTCTCCTCATCCAACTCAGATAGGATCTCCTATTACTTCCTGGATCCTTTTCTTACACTTTTTGAAAAGAAATGTATATCCAGCTATCACTGTGTATGTAGAGAAAGAAACGCACGATTTTCGATTACCTTTGAACATAAAATATTAAAATCAAAAAAACCAAATACTTACTATAACTTTCGTTTACAATAAAATCATAAAAATCACCGCAAAATGTGCAGCCACTACTTTCTTTACAAGACTTAAAAATACTTTCAGTTGATTATAGTTAATAATTTATTGACTTTTTAATTGATTACGCGCAATGGTATCCGCCAAAAGAAGAGATGCTTTATGAAGGACTTTTAAGGGAAACCGGCTCGATCCACAATACACATAAAGGAAAACCACGAAAGCCCCCATGCAGGCAGCCCGCTCGCTGAAACTCGAATCCCGGACCGAGCTGCCAGGGTTCAGCGACTTTAGCGCTCGGCGCTGGTGAGCTAATCATAAATTTAAAATGGAAGTTTGAACTATATTTGTTTGAACTATATTTTATTCTAAATAGAGTCATAAACAATATTATTGTCGTAGATGACGTTTGCAAAAATATACAAATTCAATTTTTATAAACATATCTTTACCTTGATTTATACGAAAAGGATTTCACTTCAGTTAGTTCACACTAACAAAATTTAATAGCTTATTTTAATTAACAAAATTTAATAGCTTATTAATTTAACAGTTTCTAATATAGTTTGAAGCTTTTCATTTTACATATTACAGAATTCACATTACGAAACGGATGTATGCCACTTGCATCTTTCTCTCCGCATGCAGGTTAGCTTTAATTATGAGTATAATAATGGGAACCATTGAACAGAAACTACACTGGTGAAATACATTAAGAGAATTTGCATATTTTATCGAATTGCATAAAAAGAACTGAAATAAAGTAAAAAGCATTGCTTCTAGATAAAATTCCCATCGGAACGGTAAAAATGAGTCACCACTAACGTTTAGATGATGGAATGAGGTGGCGAATTGTGGAGAGGCTAGAAGCAGGCCAATCGCAAGTCCAGATATACAGAGAGCTTAATTTAACGCCCAGAGTCATGTGTAAACTAGGGAAACAGTTCCAGGATATTGTATCCATCGAGAGAAAGCCTGGGCAAGGTCGTCCAAGAGCCACGACGGCCAGAGAAGATCGCTATTTGCCCATTTCAGGCGTAACAGAGGCGCTACAGCCTCTCAGCTCTCTCGGGACCCGTATGCAGCCACAGGAACCCGTGTAACAAGGAACACTGTTTCCAAAAGACTGAATGAGAGAGAATTGTTTGCCAGAAGACCAGCTATTTGTGTCCCGCTCCCGTCTACGGACAGGAGAGTCCGATTAGCACGGTGCAGGCAGCATAGTAATTGGAGTACGGAGCAATGGGCGACCGTTCTGTTCAACCAACGAGTCCCGTTTTATCCCAAACACCAATTCCCGCCGTACTTTCATATAGAGAGAGCCAGGGACCCGCTACCTACCCTCCAGTGTCCGCGAAATCAACAATTATGGCGGTGGCGGTGTAATGGTCTGGCCAGGCATCACGTTGGATGGCCGCACACCTCTCCACGTCTTTGACAGGGGCTCTGTGACTGGTGTGAGGTGTAGGAATGAGGTCTTGGAGCCCTATGTTCGCCTTTTCCGGGGTGCAATGAGCTCCGAATTCATCTTACAGGATGATAACGCGAGGCCACATAGAGCTCTTTGGGTCAACGAATTTCTCGAGAGTGAGGATATTCGCCAGTTGGATTGGCCAGACCTCAACCCTATAGAGCATCTCTGGGACGCTCTGGAGAGGGCAATTGCAACTCGCAACCCCCCTTCAAGAACCATCCAGGAACTGAAAATAGCGTTGCTGAATGAATGGGACCAATTGCCACAGGCACTGAAAAACTGCGTTATTTCCAGTATGACATCACGCTGCGAGGCCTGTATGGCTGTAAGAGGGATCCTACCCCCTATTAACCAATTTCTTTTGTGTATTCTGGAACGGCTGTTTCCGACCTTCAGACTCCCATGAGTGTTACGCACGAACATGAGTGTCTATTAAAACTGCTGAATGTTTATTTTGTTTGTATTATATCAACTTATGTTCACACCAAATTTGATTGAAATCGGATTTGGCTCAAGCCGAATATTTATTTGTACTGAAAGTTGAAAGATCATTCGACATTGTCGATAGTCTGTTTAAGGTTTCAAATAAAATGTGTTTTAATGAATCCTCTCGAATTTAGCATCTTTCTTTGGATTGCAAAAAATGCGCTATATAGAATCAACTAGTCTGGTAAACGTTTAAATTTACTGCTGGGTTAAAAAGGAATCTCCTGAAAATTGGAGATCATCTTCCAATAGCTGGAAAATTAAAACGCCCCTGTGCTCGTTGTACACATATAAACATGGAGGAAAGAATAAATATGAGTTGTCCAATGTGTAATGTTGTGTTATGTAAAGAATGCTTTACCTTGTACCATACGATGTAAGTTCTATTTCATATAATAAAGTTTTCTAGAATAATAGCTGTGCTTATAATAAGTCGATCGCTACGTGTGAGACATCTGTATCCTACAATTAACTACGGATAGGACATATGTGTTTCAGCTTTTGGTTTGGAATTCGTTTGTCAAAAAGTCCCAAATGCTAAATTTACCTTATTCATGACATATTTTGTTCACTTAGATAGAAAAATGTAATTCTTTAATTCGTAGTCAAAGGGTTAAAGTTCTTTTCAAGAGAACATTCCACTTTATGCAGGTATCCCTAGTATGCTTTGGCATAATGTGATACATCAAATATTTTTGATCGACCCCTATAGTTCTTTACTATTTATTTAACAAGATAATCCAATCTTTTTTAATATAGAATCAAATACTGAACAGTTAACTCAAATATGAGTTTTACTACACTGAGCAGTCAACTCTGATTAAAGTTTTACCAGACTCAACTGCTAAATCTAAAAGAAGTCTTTTCAAACAATCAATTCTGAACAAAGGATTACATAACTTCTTCTGTCAACTAATGAAACGACGTTCTTGAATCTGAGTTTGCTATAAATTATCTAAATTAATGCCTAAACCTGTCTCAAAAAGCTGACATTCTTAAATTGCATTTAACATTGTCATGATTAGTTCTGAGGTGCAAACTTCAATGATACTGAAAAATAATGATACTGATAAAATTTACTTTCAAATCGACGATACTGATAATACTTACTTCCAAATAATTATGATGCTTCAAAAGAAAAAAGTCATCTTTAATATATATAACAACTAATTTAACAGACCTTTTGAAAAGAAGTCAGACACTTTATTTCAGTTATTAATAATTTCGAAACGTTTAATAATTTTATCACACAGACATAGATCAGGATTTTATTGAAAGAAGTACTTATAAACTACAAACTGAGAGCACAAGTGACGTAACTGAGAGAAAAGCACTGATGAGTATACTAAAGCATTTTCATTGAACCCTGCATATGATATCATAGAAGTAAAATTTTGTTGTATATTTCCATCGCAAAAGTTCTACAGTTATATGAGTAAAATGTTTTTTAAATACACGGTTATTTTTCAGATATATGAAATCCGAAACCATATTTATTTTATTTTTACTTGAAGTTACAGATTTCAGTTGTTTAAGGTAAGTTTTAATCAATTCTTGCTCTAACGTTGGGCTCTGATTCAAATTCTGGAACTTTTTCATTACTAATGCTATAACAAAATTTAATAAATATTTATTAAAGGGATACTCTTTCGGAGTCCATTTCCAATCTCACCAGTAGTGAAAAATAGATTTTTAATTACTAATTTGAGTAACAGATATAAATGATTTCACGTCTCAATTAAATTAAATTAAAAAATTGGATATATTCTGTTTCGGTTAGTTTTAAAATTTACAGACTTAAGATCATGAATTCATTAAGTTTGCACACACTTCTGATTCCTTTTATTTTTGTTTTAATGTTTTTGTGAACCTGAATTTCCTTGAAAAGCATAATTAAATAGTTCTTATGCAAAAGCATAATTAAATAGTTCTTATGCTTGAACTAGAATTTGCTTCTTGTAAAAGCATACTCTATTGGAAGAATTAAGCAGCCGAAAATGAAATACAGCCAAAAATGCTATGAAAGGTACAAAAGGTATGTGATAAAGAAAAAAGCAAGCTATACTATGCATTTTTATAGATGACTTTTGTTTTTTTAGCATCTCTAAACTTTTATTTTTATATTATCAATCAATTATATTTTATGTTCTAAGCACCTTTTATCTCACTTAATAAATAAGGCATAAAAGACTTTTTCAGCCACCTCAAATTGTAGCTGCAAGCTGTTGAGGTTAAAGCTTGTAGGTGAAAATGTTTCTTAGATAATTTATAATTTCAGAAAATTCTTATATAAGAATGCTCGTCTTTAATGACGTTAATCAAAGACTGAAATCATCGGGAAAATATGGAAATTAGGAATGAGGATCTCCTTCGTTTTAAAGTTAGGCAAAATTCAATTTTCCATTCATCCTTCGAAAAGACAAAATATTTTCTCGTAAAATACCAAAATAAGGGGCGCAACATTATCTATTAAACAAATTTTTGAAATTTGTTTTCAGATTTTCAAAAATAATATGGAATTATCTTAACTTCTGCTTCATGTTTTTAAAGTGAAATAGGGTTTCTTTTAATACAACTTTAGAGTTTTTCTAGGATGGTTTCATCTACTACTACAATAAACTGATAATTTAAGTTTTTGATGTATGCATAGTGTAAGGTTGCGTAAGTCGCACCTCGTAAGAAAAAAAAAGGTATAAATCATAGGATCTATGAAAAACAAAAATTATGTGTGATAATAATATCTTGCGTTGTCTTTGCTAACATTTATTACAATAAAATTCCATAGAGTCTACTCTCTTGGATAAAATTAATAAAATTTATGAACACGAACTTAATACGACTTGGACAACTAGTATTCTAAACCGTACTACGTTTAAAATAGGACAGTTATAGTAAATTAATTTATTTCTATAATTAATCACTGCAATGATCATAAAAATATTTTTTTCATTTTCTTAATCAACTTCAGTACGTAAGTCGGCACCCATCCTTTGCATTTTAGGTACTGAACCATATTCTCTTCTCGATCTTTCTCACAAATACACTCTTAAACAAAAAAACAAAAAAAACGACGCACCTAGAAAGAGTTACCTGAATGGGACGAAAATCGGTAGAAATGATATTCATGTACATAAAAACTAATGCTTACAATTTGAGAAAAATTCGATGATTTATTGAAGTGATAGAGCTCCACAAAGTGAAAAAGTAAGTAATGCGTTTGTCACCTCTGGCCCTTATGCAAGCAGTTATTCGGCTTGGCATCGATTGATTGAGGTTGCGGATGTCCTCCTGAAGGATATCGTGCCAAATTCGGCCCAACTGGCGCGTTAGATCCAGAGCTGGTTGGAGGGCCCTGCCCATAATGCTCCAAACGTGTTCAATAGGAGAGATATCCGGCGACCTTGCTGGCTAAGGTAATGTTCGGCAAGCAGTAGAAACATGTGCAGTGTGGGGGCGGGCATTATCTTGCTGAAATGTAAGCCCAGGGTGGCGTGACATGAAGGGCAACACAACGGGCCTTAGAACGTCGTACAGCTGTGATGTAAGGTTGCGACGGACGACAACCAAAGGGGTCCTACTATGAAATGAAATGGCACGCCAGACCATCACTCCCGGTTGTCGGCCTGTCTGTCGGAAGACAGACAGGTTGGTATCACACCGCTGTCCGGGGCGTCTCCAGACTCGCCTTCGCTGGTCATCGGGGCTCAGTTCAAAGCGGGACTCATCACTGAAGACTATTGTACTCTAGTCAGTGACATTCCAGTGCGAATGAGCGTGAAACCACTGCAAACGGGCTTGATGTTGTACAGAGGTCAATGGTAGTCGGCGCAAGGGGCGCTGTGACCTCAGCCTCCTTCCTGTGAGCTGTCTATGGATGGTCCTTGCGGTCACTGAAGCACTAGTTGCACGTACAATGGATGATAATGATGCATCTGGGGCTGTGAGTGCCACACTGACAATTGCTCGGTCTTCACATACTGTCGTTTCTCTAGGCCTATCGCTTCCTTCTTGACGCTGTGTGCGGCCATGGTTCACCCATTCCTGCCAACATCGTCTAATAGTGGCATCGCTCCTGCTCAAATGTCGAGCTATTCGCCAGTAAGACGAACCGGTTTCTTTAATCCGACCGTCACGACACCTCTTAAAATCTGACGTCTGCGCATATCGTTCGCGCACCTGTATGCGAGGCATAGTTACTGTCTATCAGAGTACACGGAATGAAATTCGTGAAGAATTTATGATCTGGAATCGTAATTTCTCCTCTTAAATACCCTGCCAGTTGCGCAGATCAGATGCGCTGTAGCAACAACCGTTCATTTATTGGCAGCCAAAATATAAAATTTTGCATTTTCTGTCGAAACCTGTATGCATATCAATTTGTGTCTACTTTGCTTTATATCTTCTCGTTGTGTCGCGGTGCGTCGTTGTTTTTTTTTTTTTTTTTTTTTTTTTTTTTTTTTTTTTTTTGTCTAAGCGTGCATTACGAGGAGACTAACACGATGGGAATACAGTTGACTAGGGGGTTACTCGTTTTCCCTGCAGACGCGGAGTTGGCCTGATATTACGCCTAATATTTAAAAGGTAGGACTTAAACTGTGGTACGACTTGAACAGTCTTACCCTATATCCTTGTAAGGAACCATGCATAATAGAAACAGAAATAGTTTACTTAATGCATGATAGGACAGCATTCTTTTCCAGTGGCCTGATATTAAGTTACACGAAATTTAAAATGTTTTATTATAATTTAACATTGTTGGTTTAACATTAACTAATTTAACATTAAGTTAGTCATGTTCTGATCATTTACTACTATCTCATTTTAACTTTCTGAATTAATAATAAAACGGTAGTACGGTAGAAATCACTGAGGAAAGGTTTGACACCATCCATGAATTAAGCTGTTTAACAAAAATCAAATCATATTCTGTTCTTTTCCGACTAGAACTTGAGATGCTGGTTGATGTCTGAACGAGTGATTAATGATAGCAGTCATTATTTAATATTCCTATTTTCACAGCGAATATGTGTATAAATATATCATTAAAAAAACAAATAAACCGATTTTAAATAAACTGTTAGAACCTTTAATGTATTTTAATCATAAATATTAGCTATTTTATAATGTAATAAACAACGTATAGTGAATTTAATACTAACATAATTTTCTACAAATAAATATTGTCAACAAATATTCTAATACAAAATTTGATGTAAAATGTTTCAAAAATCGAAAATAATGCCAGAAAAAATTATTTTTAATGTTCTTTTTACAAATGATTACTAAACAATGACAAGCATAATTTGCATGGGTAGCATACAAATGTTCAGTACTCTTCGGTCGTTAAACGCCATTACATGCGCTTATGAAAATAAGAGAAATGGTTTACAATTTTCCAAGAATACTGTTTTCTATTACTTAGTAAATTCGCTTTGATTCGGTACACGAAGAATGGCAAATAAATCGTAGTAAAAGTAATGATGATTTCTATAGTATTATATATGGACAACTATGAGCCTTCTATATTGGTAACAAATATGTTTAAATGACTATGGAGTTAAGTGTTTGACTATGGAGGGACAAAGTATATGTCAACCACACTGCGTTTTGCTAATGATATTCAGACGCCATGTACATCATTGAACGATATGCATGCCGCCCAGACGATGTAATGGTTAGGAGAGTCTGCTACGGTACCAAAGGCCCGGGTTCGAGTCCCGCACAAGACATGTATGTTTGTAAGTATATAGTGTCCGTGCGGCATGGGGCACTTTAAATATGAGGCCAGCCGAAAGTCCTCAGAGGTTGGTGGTAGGGAAAGAGGGCTGAGAGACCCGTCACCCCCTGGGTTCCTCTCCATCAAAATTGGGAGAGGAATTGAGCGATATCGCACTGTCACCTATATGGTGTTCCTGGCTCTTGACAAAAACAGGCACAATCTTGCACATCTTACCCAGATGAATTTCTTAGGCTTGTCTTCTTGTTACTGTCAGACAAGAGAGATAAGTCACAGCAGCACAACGATATGCATTAGCCTCGAGTAAAAAATATCGGCTTTAATATGTATTTCTGCTTGTTGAAAAATTTCGAATATCTTAACGATTAAGCACAAGTTTTTAATACAATTGATAGTCTCTTCATGTGCAAACATGAACAAACTCAGAGTGGCAGATTAACGAAAAATCAAATGTAGGAATTTTCCCTAAAGTTAAACAAAGCGATGTGGATAATCTATAAAATACTCAAATACCTAAATGGTGTTTAGTAATGCTTTTTATGGTCATTCAAAACAAGTAAATTCATTTAAAACATGTCAATTCGCAGCGAGTGATGCTTTTGTAATGGTGATTCAAATCATGTTAATTCACTTTTCCCTAATCATCAACGATATTTACCAGTCCGTTTTTATAAAAGTTATTATCTAAATAATAGTCTAGTATATAGCGTGTCTATTCAATAGAGTTTATGATTATATTCACAGTTCTTCCAGCATCCTTAATCATAATTCATCTAGCATGTGTAACATGTATACGATTCAGTTTCCCTTAGAAAGTCCTCCACGAAGGCATCCCTCCCTTTAGGCAGATAGCCCTAGTGTGCTTTGCCATAATTAAATAAACCAAACCAAACAATAATTCATCTAGCAGCCCATTTGGCTGGCACATTATGGCTACCTGGAGTTTTTTCCAGATATCTACAGTCTACAGTTAATTCCCATCAACCCGTAATCAGATTAAATAATAAAAGTTTATAGTTTAAAGGCATTAATTATAAATTACAATGAATAAATAATAAGTTCAATACTACAAAAAGTGTAAAATCTTTCAGATTTTATACTATGTCCAAAGGGGTGTTTTTTTAACATTTTGTTTCTTACCTTTATTTATTAAATATCATGTTCTTCGCCCATAAACATTAAAATTCAATTCAACAGCAATATCACAAAATATTTAAAAAGAGCATATCTTTAGAATTTCCGATTCACAGTCTAGCGCGCTGGAGATAATTTTTTTTTTCGGACAGTGATGTCATTGCTCGTTGAGTTTGTTAATCAAAAATTCGTTAAAGTTTTATAAAATATGAAATAGATGATAAAACAAACTCTAAATTCAAATTTAGGCTTCCAGATGGCAATATTAGAGCCGAGGACTACGTTATTCAAAAGTTGATGTCTCTAGGTACCGATGTTTTTTCACAGTGCGAGAAACATACACACATTCATGCAGATTCTTCATTATTTAATTTCTTTAAATATAATGCAATATTTGGTTCTAATATTTTATTCTAATATTTGGTGGCAGAAATTTGAAAAGTGAAACGCCGTTTTATTTCCCTTTTGGGCTAAAAATACATATGCCTTGGAGAATCCATGCTTTTCTTAATTTTGCACCACAAATTTCTTAAGCATTTATACAATTTTATGCGACAAATTACTCATACTGATTTCTTAACGAAATTTCAAAATGAATGACAAAGATTTCAAATAAGTAGCTCAGTGGTCAAACATTTTTCCAAAATAAGGAGTTTGACCTACGAATATAAGATCATATATCAAAGACTGATACGAAAACCATTACTTATCCTCTCGTAATATGTAACGCTTGACCCTCCGGAATATGAGTTGGTCATAGTTCAGGAAATCAATCACGGCTTGAAGATGATACAAGAAGACTGGAGAAATTCAGTTTCTTTTGTCTTTTCATTCATATATGATAACATTTTTCTTATTATACTAATCAGTTATAGTTAAATAACTGGTCTTTTTTCAAAACATTCTTAATTTGGAAAAAAAAGAATATATATATATAGATATATATATTAAGAAATACGTTTAAAAATGGCAGCAAGCACTCTGATTTGAAATTAGTTTTATACCACTAATAAATGAGTTTACATCAAAAGATTGCATGAAACCTGCTGATTGAAATAAAAGAACAGTGTATGAAATATTCTTATTTAAGAGCAATTAAGGCTTTAAAACTAATGGTAAATGTTTTATTTCAATTTTTCTTCTCTGCTTTATTCAGATTTCTTTCTCTTTTTTATGTTCGCAATTCTTTTGCATTTACATTGAAATATCAATGAACTCAATTATAAAAAATTATAATCTGTTATAATTACAGAGCGCATACAGCTTGTTATACTGTACAATCTAATTGTTAAGCGTTTCGATGTGGGAAACGTTAAAGAAAACAACTGCCTCCGTACTGGTAATTCGCTTCTACTTGCCTACCGCTTGGATGTAAATAATCCTCACACTACGAAAGCCCATATGCAGGAAAACGATACTACTATTACATATATACTATTACATTTATACTTGTTCTGCTATAACAAAGACTCACATAAATGACATTTTATAGAAGAAATTAAAACTTCGACCGTGTTAATAATTTATAATGCTGGTGATATTTAATAAGATAAACTTAAGCGAAAAGTCAAACTAGTAATTTCTAATATCCGCGTAAAATTCAAAAAAATGATCACAGGATATCTTCTTACCGAAACCAAAATGCCGTCTAAGAACCTCTAATGCTTTGCTACACAAAATATAGCTTTTAAAGTATTAAAAGATGTAATTTAATTAACAGAAATCTGACAGCCAAAAAAATTACGAAAAATACTTTTTTTTTTTTTTTTTTTTTTTTTTTTTTTCTTTCAGAAACGGGATCGAAACTTTGTGAACGAAAAGACTGCTGAATATTCAAAAATTCGTAATTTCAATCAATAAATGATCCAAAAACATAAAATAAAGAAACTTTTGTGACTTTGAGACCTAAGTTCATTTTTCTTAAATATTAGAAACTTTACATAAATGCGTATTGCCTTTTGAACTGTGAGTGCCGAACAATATAATGTATTGAGTAAGAGATAATTTAAGAAAGCTATATGAAAAATAAAAGAGTTTAATAGCTCACAACTAATTGTGAATTCAAAAATTCAAAACAAATTTGATATTCTAAATGAAAATTAATCAAAATCTTGTTTTTTAAGATAGTTAAAATAAGACAATTCAAAACATTTTGTAATCAGTCTTTTAACTGCGAAGGGCACGTGTACAATTTTTACCTTACTGACTGAGAAAACCTTAATTGGAAAACAAATGCACATTTTAAGAGCACATTTATTTATGAAACAACATATGCGTAAATTTTATTTTAAAAATAGAGCGTCTAATGATTCCTTTTTCATTTCTACGGTTACTCTTGACAGCTGTATTCAAAACGTGAAATGTTCTTAAAATGCAAATAGATAAGCATCTAATCACACATCAAAATTGTCATCAATGACTTTTAAATCTGTTAAAACCACCAGTTTTACTATGCTTGCATTTCCGTTTGAAATTCGCAGTATACTCAACCAAAGGCTTCATCAGTGCATATTTTTAAGAGTCCCTTCCAGTCAATTATTAATTCAGTTTAACTAATTTTTAATTTAAAGTTATTTATCCATAGTACAAAAAGAAAGGAAAAGAAAAAAAAAGAGTGAGTATGCGAGAGAGACAGCAGAATAGTAAAAAATATATAAATTCAAACGTTGAACAGCTGTTGAAACTATTAGGCAGACACTAAAAACCTTCCTATACAAATAAATAAATTAGTTCTCAATACGAAGGTGCCGTACGCAATTACACGCTCATTAAGTACTTTATGCCAATTTTCATACCACGTCAGAAATTTTGGTGGTGTGCCCCAATTAATGGCGGTAGTACTTTGCATGATAATCGTCAGTTTACAATAAGCTCCATATGTAGTATTTAGAAGTATTTATATCCAGCGTAAGCCCGAGATATATGTTAGCTGAATCACACATTTGATTGAGTAGCTAAAGAGTTTTATACAAGAAATCTTTCCCAGTTTTTCTTACGCTTTATAATTACGGCTTGAGTTTTTGAGATTAGATTCGAAATTCGAGTCCCCGGCAAACTGAGCAACCAATGTATTTTTCCAAATAGCTGTCGCCTGCCATAGTCAGAAAAATGCCATTAAGTACGCCAGCAATCTGATGTCTTTCATGTTGTTAAACTGGAAGTTATCACATTTTTAGAAGACCTGTGTAGACTAAAAGAGTCCTGTGGACATCATCTTGTCAGCATTTTGTCAATGATTGTGCCGTCAAATGCAACTTAATCAATGCAAGCATCTCTAAAGAAGAATTAGGTTTTTAGTTTTCTGAAGATTTCTGTTCTTAAAGAAGAAATATGTTCTTTCTGTATTCAAACATCTATCCCACCTCGACAGTAAATTTGTAGCTTTTAAGTATCTTATATGATCGTATATAATTTGTAGCTTATCTTGTATGATCTACTCAGTTTATAAGTAGAAATGACCTCAAACCATAACAGAACTGAATTTGAAAATCTAAGTTATTATATCGTAATACTTTAAATATATAACATGATTTTTTTCTCCTGCAAGGATATTGGCCACTGATTTTAATCAACATTTCGTATATCTAGGAAGTCAAATGAGAAAATATTAAGGTTCTTCTACTCTAAAAATATAAAACAGTCATTAGAACACTAAATAATACTGCAAGTAATTAATTAATTTAGCTACTGATACAAAATAGAAAAAAGAAATCATAATTTCGTAGTTTCAATCATAATAGAGCAGTGGAGAATAGGATTTGTAATACCAGTAAATCACAAAAATAGCTTAAACGTTTTACTGGTAAATCGACATTACTTTATCGGTATTAAACAAAATATATGGATACGATCAGTGTTACAAGTTTAGGCGGTGATGTGTTACAAAATTTTTCATAAATTTAAAATCTTACGTATTTTAATAGCCAGTGTACTTAACATATTTTTCTGACACAATATTAGCATTCAAACTGATTAAACTTTAAGCATGAAAATTATTGAAACACTTTGTTGTAAAATCTTGATTGATGCATCGCTATCTTTACACTGAAATTCATATTTGACGAATTAAAAAGACAAAGTACAATTTTGAGTAACGAATATATGAATGCTCTGAGTAAAATAAACAAATGGCTTCAAATACTGAGAAAATGAATATTATGGAATTTTTAATAAACCTAGTAAATGTGCAATTTAAGAAATAGCCAGGTAATAAACTGAGTGCATTTATAAGAACAAAACAGATGCTACTAAATTACAAAAAATAACATATAATACCGAATCCGAAAATTTTCCAGACCCATTGCTAATAGCTTTACTGCTATGAAGTTTTTTGAAAGAAAACCTGAAATTTCTAATAAACATCAAAACCTTTATATTCCATGAGGAATCACCTCTGATAAATAAATAATTAATTAATTAAACCAAGTTTTCAGAAACGAATGATAGCATTTTCAGTAGTAAAAATTAAAAGTATAATATATTAAAACAGCATACGATTTCTTAACGATTATCAGACAAGCATGGTATGTGAAAGATGGTTTCAGACATATCCGTCCATATAAGTAATTTGTTAACATATCAAAAATAGTTTGAATCTCTCTTTTATACATGTGCTACATTATTTTATGTTTTATATTCGAATATTTCTTCTCGCATTTTAGTGCCTTTTATGTTTAAAATAAAATGACTATTTTTATATGATGTATTTTTATATTTTAAATAAATTTTTGGAAAGAAAATATATCACCAAATTATTGATACAGCAGTTTTAATTGGAAGATTTACAGAATTACTAGTACTAATTGAAAATTTTCGTAAATTTACAATGCCTAGTGACGAGTAACCGTTTTAGGAATATTATCTCCTCAAAGAATTGTTTTATTTGGACGATGCAAATTTAAATTATTTGTATAAATAAATAATTTAAATGCTGAAATATAAATATACCTTTCAAAAATTTTATATTCGTCAATAGTAATTGTATTTGTCAAATAAAAATGTTAAAATTTTCATTCAAGTATAATCATTATTTAAGGTATACTGAATACACGTTATTAGAAAACATGTTAATTACTTTTTAATAAGCATATAAAAAGCGCGGAGTATCTTAAAGCTAAAAGGTTAGAAACTCTAGGTTCGTGGCCTTTGCCGCTGAACCATTTAAAAAAAAAAAAAAAAGTTGTTTAAATTGTCCAATAAAGCTTATCGAAAATTCCACCAAATCATTCCCGTTGTGTGTTGCATATTACTCTTCAGTAATTGTGTAATTGTGCACTACCGATCAAAATCCATTCAAACTTATCAAAAGAATTTTTGTATATTATTACGTTTTTATGCATAAGACTTCATTTTTACTTTTAGGTGGCATCACTTATCACAAGTTAAAAAAAGATTGCTTTTGACACCCAATCGCAGTGCCTCTTGAAAGTTATATTTCTTTAACAAAGTAGAAATATATTATCACGTTGCAAAAAAAAGACTTTTATAAATTATATATAAATATTATTATACATAATTAACATCGTATATAAAAGAGCTTTATAATTTTTGTACTGGAATTAAACTAAAATCCGAAAAGAGATCCAATATTTGATGTTAAGTATACTGGAACTGAAAGATTTAGCATTCCATATCACCAAAATATTAGTTTCAAACAAACGCAAGTGTTTGCTTGTAATCTGTGCGTGTACTTAAGCAATGATATGCTGAAAAATATTTGAATTTATATTCCTTATATGGTAATAACACAAAATGCATTTTTAAGCATAAATCTTCCGACAAAAAAATGCACGTGACTTAAAAAGAAAAGCAACTTTAGTATAAATGAAAACTTAGGTTAAAATTGTATTTTAAAGTTTTATTATCTCTCTCCGATTTGGCGTCTTCTAGCTTCAAAAACAGAGATAAAATTTTGATTTCAAACCAAGGTAAGATCACCAAGAGCAACGAAATTCCTGGAAGCTCACTCTTTCTGATAGTATTCTACATAAAATTAGTCCGACACTCTTTGGAACTTACTCAAACTGCTTGTTGATTTCATTCCAGTTCATTAAACAACCTGTGGCTTTACTATACAATTTTAAATTAAGCTACTAGCATCGGTTAATTTCAGTGAAATATTCTGAAATATTCATTGTTTATGTTCATTGTTCTCTGCTTCTTTTCTAAACACAAATTTATTCAAATGAGACGAAATATGCCGATAGCAACTATTTACTGCACGTGATTGAAGACATTGTTATTTTGTTATAACTAAAAGTATGTTCTGTTTAATATAAACTATTTAATATAAAACACTTAACATAATTACTGTTCTTATATCTGAGAGAGATTTTTGTAAAGTTCGTTTTAAAATTATATTTCAGCTTAAGGTTAATAAAAGAAAAACATTCTGTGGAAGGAACCTGGATGAAAATTTAGATAAATTACTCAATTACTGCAAGCAGGAATCTACGGGCCTTTATAGGGAGGCACAACTTCCTGGAGAACTTTTTTAAGACACTGAGTTGTATCTACATAACATGTGAGGAAAACCATAAAGACCTCACACAGCTGGCCCATTCAATGACCAGAAATGGAATGCAGCTCAGACTATCAGTGTTTCGCTATCTCAGCCGCTCGATCACTTATCGGCTTCCCGGTAATTTTAAAATTACCATATAAAATGCACCATAATTAATCTGTTGAATCTTATTCGCAAATGTAATTTGGAGTTATTATTCTGATATTTTAATTTAAATTAATTTATTATAAATAAATTATAATAAATTAAATAATAAAATTTATTATTCTATGGCTTAAAGATACGTCGTAGATACTGCACGTAGATATTTGCAAATTAACGGGAACGTTTTTTTTCATTCAAAATCATTTCAGACAGATTCTCTGTCTGAGCAGCCTTACTCCCCCCCCGCCCTTTTAAATACTTTAGAACTGAAGGTTGAAATCATAAAAAATTAATTGTTTCTCAGTTGAACACTAATTTTTCTAAAAATATTTTAAATAGTCCATTACTGCATAGCTAAAGACGTATCGTTCCTGAAGCTTATCTTTAATCCTAAAAATTGAATTACTTTTATTTTAAGAAACTGAATTTTTCTTGAGTATCATCTTTAATGACGAAATTTCAACTACTGCTTGATTAAAACTAAGCATTTCTACAGCAAAATCTTTAACCATAGAAAGTCAATTATTGTTTTGCTAAAACTTAAACATCTAAAAATAACATTGTTGCAAAATTTTATTTTTTGAGCCTCGAAACAGAATTAAAATTATCAAAAAGAATGTAGGCTTTTAATTACTTTTTAATACCTTAAGCAATAGTTTCAATTAAAAAAGCGAAATGCAGTTAGAAGAACAACACTAACTTAAAATATGATTTTTTTTAATTTTAAGGGAAAATTTTGCTTCAGATATTAATAGAATGATTTCAGTAATTAAAAAAACTTTTTCATAAGAATAAGATTGCTTGAGGGGCAAAATCCTGCACTTGCATTCAAGATATCAACGGGTTTTAAAATGCTGATAGGAAAACTTGATAATGTGCAGCTTCCAAGCAGGTAAGCACATAATTTTCTCAACTTTTTAGTTAATGCATTATGAATATTAAAATAGACTGAAAGAAAAAAAAATATGAGGAAACTTCCGCTATTTTTCCAACGATGCGTCACAAGTTTTAAAAGTTTTGATGATTTTTCTATTTATCAGTTGCAAATATAATATAAAAGAATTAATATATCGACAGAACTTCCAAAAATGTTGCGAAATCATTCAGTTGAAAAAGATGCGATTCGGGTGGTTTACAAACTTAATTATCCCTAATCTTAAAATTAATTCCTTCTACTTAAAAGTTCTATACATATTTCGAGACTAAAATGCAAGGAAATAAAATTTCGTCAGCCCCGAAAGGGAAGGAATAGCCAATAAATACTTCTTCAAGTTAATATGCGTAAAAAATTGAATTAAGACCTTGCCGAAAAAAATTAATAAAATTACCATTTTTTAGAAATATTTCTAAAAATTGGTAAACTTTGACAAATTTTATTCCCTGTGTCAGAAATGCGATATTTATGGATGATAAACCAACAGACATGAAAGCTGAAACTCTGAAATGTATTTCTTGGCAGCCTGTGTAAAACGATAGACAAAAAGAGCGAAGCATTTAATTTTAATAAACTTTTCTGTTAAATATAATTTAAAAACTTAAAATTATTAAGTTTCCTTTACGAACAGTTTAGTTAGGATTCTAATCACATGGCTAAGGCAACATAAATATCAAACTTCTAAATGTCAAAGACATCAGTTAATTGATTTAAAATTAAAAACACTGAAAGCTTTCACGGTGACTGCTTTTAAAAGTGGCTATGTTTGAGAAGATAATTAAATAACGGTATTGAACATCACCGACAGCGATGTTATTTATGATGATCATGAAAAAGAAGACCGAAATCGTGTGGATCTGTGGCTCGTCTATTCCAAGACATTTCGCTGTATTTATATAACAACTTAAATACTCGCTTCTCATCCTTAAATGTAAACATATAGGGCTGTTTTTAAACCATATCTGTCCAGCCGTATGTTCGTAGCCCTTTCGTGCAGCGATTACAGATGGGATTGGTCAAATTACCTTTTTCGAAGAGTAATTTTTAACTGTGAGTACGAGAATCTTATTTCCTTTTAGCCTGTTAAAAGATTATTCATAAAAAATGGTAACTTTGTCTATCTCGCTTTCAATCGACAGTTTATCAAAAAGATAAAATTACCTGATCTCACGAGGATGTGACAGGAAATTCGACTTGAAATTACATATGAGAACTATTACTAAAATATTCCAAAAGTCTTGAGCAACATAGATAGATATATTAACTATTTTCAACTTGGTATGTTTAACAGCTTCAAAATATAGTTTGTTTTGTATTATAATTAAAAATTTGCTATTAATATCGTGCTTAGTTTTTGTTTTGTGACATATATTGTGTTTTTCCTTCTCTACTTACACTTCAGCTTTCTAATTTTTCATGAATTAATTTTTGCTCTTTTGTTTTAATATTCCTTATCTGTGGGATTAATCTTTGAGATATTATAATAGCAGTTATCTTATAGATCTATTATATACTCTTACAAAGAGTTATGATAGAAATATATAGCACGCAAACGTTTTCCTCTAACTAAATATTATAGATATTGCTTTTATTACCTATCACATTTCGTAATACATACTATCTAAAAGTATTCAAGAGTAATAATAGACAATGTCAATTAATTCACTTAAAAAAACGAAAAACATTACTTTATATTCAACTGAATTAACTACAATTTCAGAAAAGCTAAATACTAAATCAGTACTCTTATAAAAGCTACACTTTAAAGCATTTTAACTCTTTAATGAGAAAAAAACATTTGAAATTAATTATAAATTTCTTTTCGGATCTATTCAGTTTCTTTATTAGTATAGTTAAAGGATAAATATACTAAAAATACGGAAGTTATTTAAGTATTTAAAACTTGAAGATTATATAAAAGAAAGTGCTTATTAATTAATTTAATAGATTCCATTGCAATTTATGCTGAATTTAAAATTGCTTTTAAAATATTTTCAGAGATATTTCTATACCATCTTTTATGTACTTTACGATCATTTCTTCCAAAAGTAATTTATACAGAAAATGTTTGTCTTATCATAAATTCATAATAAATCTGAATATGTATCTGCTAATTTGAATAAAAATTTCAAATGTATGTTTCAGAATTTTCTGTTTTTATTATTTTTAAAGCTTTCAATAAAAGTATCAGATCAAAATACCCTCATCTACTGCACTATTCTTAAAATTTTATAAAAAAAAACTGTGCAATATTTTGAAACATAAATCCGCTTTTAGTCTTATGTACTGCTTACCACATCTATTAACTAGATACAAAAATATCGTCTCAGGGTACTTGTGAAAATACTTTACATTTTCGTCGATATATTTTAACTTCTTATAGGAGTATTATGTATTATGTAAAAGAGTATTATGCAAAAGAGAAGAAAAGTAGGAAAGTTAAAAAGCGATTAAAATGTATTTTGTACTTGTGAAACATTTATTATGTTTATAAATGCCATAATCTCAGAAGTATTATGTTATGCTGTTCAGAAAAGTATTTTACATGTGTAAACAAAATTAATTTAAACGCTAGCGAAAAATAATGCGGTTTTAATGTTTAAATACCAGTGTACATTATTTTTTAATTATTATAATTTCATTTACATTTATCTAAATAGTAGAAATAAGGACAGATAAAAATGAAATTTAGCAAAGCCATTCAGAAGTGAGAATGTACGCGGATTTCTTATTTTATAGGACAGGTTGAAAGTAAATTAATTATTCTTAGAATTCCATTACTAAATATCAAAACTCTAAGATCAAATAATATTTTATTTTATGTCACTCTGAAGATAAGCAACGTTTTCATTGAATTTTAAATGTGATGATAACTTTTTATTCCTTTATCCTTACGAAGAACTTCATCTAAAAAAATAAAACTCGCAGCTACTGTAAAGGGTTCAGGCATTCAGACTGATCAAGCATATTACATCAACTCTTGGCACAGTGGAAACTCGTAACCTCGAGAGGCAGAAAACGGAAGAGGGGGACAGTGAAACGAGGCTTACCCCACCTCTCCCACTCCTAGGTTATAACGACCTGAGAACACGCGGAGTCGAAGGAGAGAGAGACCAAAGTACTCACCAGATGAAATCTTTGCAGTGGCTGCAGAACGTCGGTTGTTTGAAAAATCTAGGAATGAAACGGTGATCTTTGACGCAAATGACATTTTTCTTTTTCAGGGCCCCTTTCCGGGCCCGAGATTTAAAAGGAGAGGGCCCGAGACCGTCATTATTAAACCGCATCTCTTCCCCATCGGCCATCTTGTTTTCGGCCTCCTTGGCTACCTACACTCCATCCTTGGAGAGAAGCTCCACCTAGGCACTGCGGGGAAAAGGCGTCGCGACCGTTAAATTCTGCGCACGCGCCAAGCCGAGCTTCCTTTGATGCGATTAGAGGCTGCCTCACCCGCCTCCGTCCTACACCTCCTTTTACTCTGTCAATGGATGAGATGGAAAGGATTAAATGGAGCTGGGGGTTACGAGACTGTCTCACGTAACATGTGTTAGGCACTCTTTTATGAATCACGAATCGTCAACAATCAGCTTTGACACTGAGAAAACGTCACTCTTAGAACCCACTTGTAAATTTAAGCGATTAGGTTGTCGACTAAAGAGCTGACGAACAGCAAAAATTTGTAATAATGAAATAGTAATAGTAAAAAAAAGGAGGGTGGGATATAAAATAGCAAAATAATGCTAAATTTTCCCTTAGCACATAATTTTATATCATATCCATACCACGAAAATGGATTTTCTTTATTCAACACTATAATTGAATATTATGAAATTAACATCATTAAACCCTTTTCTCTAGTTTGCCCCTGTCAGGAATATAAAATGAACTCTGAAAATATGACTATGAATCTTACCTTTTTAAATATTAATCTGAGATATGTAATTCCAATTAAAAAGTTCCTCAAAATCATAAAGAAAATTATATCAAATATTTCAATCAATAAAGAAAATTATATCAAATATTTCGAATATTTCAATAATAAATTCGTAGAATTATTTCCATCAAATAAATTAGGTACAAAAAGTTTCATATCTTTATAAGCCAAATTCGCAAAGAAGCGCATACACTTAATATAAAAATAACCATAATATTTCTCTTTTATTACTCTTTTCTTTACATATAAAAGTTTTGTAATATTTTTAAGGGTCCGCTATAAATTTAACGAAATCTTTAATGGTCAAAGCGAAGACTTCCCACAAAGAAGAGTGCATATACCATTCTGTCTGCAGATTTCATGAACCAGAAAAAATTATACAGCAGCGTATTTGCACTTCATCGAGTTTTATTTTTTCCGATACAAAATTTAAGGTTATTTTGTTATATAAGTTGCAGATAAATAACTTTGAAGGGTTCTGAGTAACATGAAGCTCTTTAAAATATTCTGCTTAAAAAGAGGCTGCAATCTTGAAGCTTCATATTATAGGCAGACACCTCAAAGGAGAGTTTACTGTTAAAACTTATATTACTGTAAAACTTGATATGTAAAAATATTTTTAAAACCATACAAATATTTGATGCCTTGATTTCTTGATACATGTAAACGTTCAAGCCATTATTTTCTCGGGACAAAGGTCTATTGTAATAATGATTATACAATTATTTCGCTTCTTTTCTTAATAAACGAGAGAAGTAGAAGTACTTCATTAGCCTATGTTAATGCCAAATGTCATCATCAGGTTTTAAAGCTATCAATTATTAGAATACTTTTGAAAATCACAGCAAAATTTTCTCGAAATATTTACCATTCAAACCATTTATTCATTGTAAGCAAAATACAGTATTAGCAGACACGTTCTGCAGCATTATTAACAGAAACATTCTTCGCTTTCGTGACTGACGGTTCATCCACACACTGGAGTCCTGGCTCCTGGTATGGAAAATTAAGATCAATGTGGAGAAATCTGATGCTATACTCTTCACGAGAAAAAAAAATATAGACTACAGCATCCATGTTAATATGCATAGCACCCCAATCCCATGGACCAAGCAGGCCCGCTACCTTGGTATTATTCTCTACCAATGCTTATCATGGACCCCACATATCATGCAACTTATTACCAAGTTCCGAGTGCGTAAACAGACACTCGCCCCCATAATTGCTCGAAACAGCGTTTTATCTATTGATACTAAATTACTCATTTATAAAACCATGCTACGTTCCATAATTACTTATGCCTGCCCTGTCTGGGGGTATGCTAATGATACTGCAATCAAAAGACTGCAAGTACTGTAGAATGTTGTATTAAGACAAGCTGTGGATTGTCCGTGGTTTATTAGAAACTTGGCAGTCCACAGATAATTCAAAATACCAGAAATCTATGTCTACATGGCAACTCTTGCCGAAAGATTCTTTAGTAAAATGACATTAACTCAAAACCCCACTATTCAGATGTTGAATTATGACGGGAAAAACAGAAAGCGACCGCTTGCGGTACTTAGACATCTAAATTAATCAATATTAACATCATGTGAATGAGAATTAACTCAAAAAAGGGAAAAAATTAATAAATATATATATGTATTATCTCTTTCTATGAATACCTCATATGCCTCAATTATTATTATGCATACTCCATACCTTGTGCCTATATCCCTGTACCTATCACTTTACTAATGTACACTTTGTATACACTTTTTGTATAATGTCGTCAGATAGATTTATTTATGTATATATGTATGTCACACATTTGACTTTTTTTTCTCTGACCCTATTGCAACTACTGGCATTTCTTTGCTTTGCACGGTACCATTATGTACTTACTTACACCTTTCTCCGCCTGAATTGGTCGATCGGCTACAGCCGTAGCACGCTGGTCTCTGTCGTCTCTCATATTTTTTACGCCAAGGACTATCCATGAGATTATACCTATCTTTGCTATTTAACTTAGCAACTGTCATTTTTTATCTTTCATCCGCAGTTATTTATTAGGATTCTTACTTACGTTCGAAGCTTCAAATAATCGAAAATCGGCATCTAGATACTCCGAGGTAGCGCCAAGTTGCGCGGGAACCTACACTGCGAACAAAATGTTTGCCTGAGCCGATGGTTTGTTCTAGTTCTGCGTGATGAGTTTCTCTCAATATCTCGCGTCTTTCAAGTTGTGCCCATGGAAGAAATCTCTCGTACTGAGATACGGCAAATATGGTGGGTAATCCGTAACCCTTGTCTTTTGCATTGGCGTAAAGCGATGCAATGATGCAGTTATCAAAATATTCCTACAGAAAAGTGAAAATTGGAAAATCTCATAAGTTTGGTGACATTTCGCACAATCTTAGATATACCATATTGCTTCTGAAGAATAGGTCAAAGCTTTATAGATAGGCACAAATTCGTGCACGGTTTGAATTCACTGTGTTCTACAGAAAGATGGGTCTAAAGATGCTGTTGTTGGATAAAGTTGCTCATTCATGAAAAGCTTTGCATAAGGCGATCGCGGAACGCAGACAAGGGTTCTCCGTTCCCAAGATCTGCCAGTTTTGTTTATTGACGCAGCTATCCAAATGAAAATGTGCTTAGTCAGAAAAGTTGCGCTTTTCAATGAATTGCAGCATTTCATTCGTAAAAAAAGTATTTTTCCCCTGGATACTCGAATAAAGTGCTATGATGCTGCATGGTCTCTGTCACTGCAATTTGGTATTAACAAGAAGGAAGCTTTCTAAAAGCATTGTTGACTTCAGCCATTAATATCCTGTAAGAATAACTTAACATTTTTAACTTAGCAACTGTCATTGTTTATTTGCTATTTCATTCTAAAAACAGTCATTCCTTTTCAAGATACCCTCTACCTTGCATCTATATGTTTTTGCTGTTTCTTGTTTAAAGTACTCCAAGTTATTAAATTTACAGAAGATCATGCATTTGCTAAGCATTTCTCTACGTATATAAGTAAGTATACATCTAACTAAATACGTACTTTATTATCATGCTATAGGGGAAACTAAATGCAAAAGAATTATTCTGATTATTATTATTATATTAATATGATTCATTTCGGATTGTAAAATATCAAGGTATTATCAGATCCAGTTTCAAAAGGGAATTGAATGCTTAGATCCCTTGAACCCATCCAAAAATAAATCTTCTTCATTACCATCAAAAAGCGCAAAAGTGTCGTTTACAGGCGAAACTAGAGACAAAAAGATAATTTCTCAAATAATCTGACCTCAAAATAGGGCATGTAAATGTCAGCAAGTATAGGACTAATACTTGCTGACATTTATATGCCCTATTTTGATGACAATATGCAATTTGGAGACAATATTCATTTTCGGAAACAAAGTGGCTTTGACCCAAAGAGATTTTAGTAAGAGAAATTAACTCTTAAAGCGCAAAAGTGTCGTTTACAGGCGAAACTAGAGACAAGAAGATAATTTCTCAAATAATATGACCTCAAAATAGGGCATGTAAATGTCAGCAAGTATAGGACTAATACTTGCTGACATTTATATGCCCTATTTTGACGATAATATGCAATTTGGAGACAATATTCATTTTGGGAAACAAAGTGGCTTTGACCCAAAGAGATTTTAGTAAGAGAAATTAACTCTTCAATTTCAGTTATAAGGTATTTCTTCCACTTCCCTAGCGTGCCTTCGTGGTGTAACGGTAGCACGCTGGGCCGGTATTCCAGAGGTCCATGGTTCGATTCCCGGCGAAGGCGGTTTCGTTTTTTTCATCTTTTCTGCTTCCAATTAACCTAATGACTCTACACAATATGTATGAAATGGAGTCCTCCAAGCCTAGTTTCACGACATTTTACTGCTTCTTCGACTGCAAAACAGTGATTTACTAAACAATGATTTAACATCAAAAAGAAATCATAACTGAGTGCAGAGAAACAGCGTCAATTTTATCGACGATTTCGAAAGAATGTCTTACAGTGTAAATAATGTTAAAATGTAAAAGAGAAAGTGTTTAAACTAAATATTTAACCAAAGGATATGATCCCGTTCCTTGGTTGAAACTATGGGTCGATGAGAAATTCGAATTTTGTGGATTTTGTGTAGAGCATAAAGCACAATTAGTAATTGATGTATTGAGTGATATTTTAAACTGAGCTGGGAGCGTATGAGAAGATTTCACAGCTGTTTTAACTTTCATGAGGTTGAGGTCAAAGTTGAAGGATCTTTAGGGATTTGGCAGTATGGACCTTCATTTATCAGATTTGTGACTCCATCAATGTGTGTGTGTTTGTCCGTAACAGCGATCTGTCCGCCCTTATCAGTTCTGGAAATTATAATGTTAGAATTAATTACAATGTTAATTATAATAGTATATTTATTATAGTGCCAGTTTTTGATTCGCCATTCCATGTGGTTGCTGGATTCTCTCATTTTCAGAAATTGGTGAATTTCTCTCTTTTTTTAATCATTTTAATGATTTATCTTTAATTCTTTTCTCGTATTTTTTTGCAGATTTCCTTGTTATTATTTTTTTCATCAACAGTGTTATTTCGCTTTGTGTTTCTTTAGTTTTTTCGTTTTAACTTTTCTCTTTGTATTATTTTAACCGTTTAGCTCTTACAGTACTTTATATTGTTGTGTTCACCCCTTTTTCGTGCTTGTTTGCCTTTCGGAATAGGTTAACAGACAAAACCGATTTTGTAAGTTACGCGTTAAGCGCTTGAAATTCTTGAACCATCTCCATTTTTTACTAAAATTCAAACATCAAAATATCATTCCCAAATTTATACAAGTTAGTTTAAATCTTCAGTCCACTTTTCGAAAAGTATGCTCAGATTCAAATTGTCACTTTTTTATCACATCACAAGAAAAACGCGCAAATGTTTGTCTAAAATTACCAATTCTGCTTTAAATGTTTCCTCATTTCATCATAAACTTTGATCTAGAACCGATACCGCTTCTTAACGCCATAAAAATATCCTTATTTCTAAATTCCAAAAGCTCACATCCCAGACCCACGCATCTTGTTAATCTTTCTACTGTCAATATCTCTAGTGCTAACGTTTCGGAGGATTAGATGAAAGTATTGAAATATAGCTTCTACTTTTCAAAAGACATCTAAACCTTCATTTCTTCAAATCATCGCTCCTTTTGAAAAAGGTTTTAAATTCTCTAAACTTCGGAAACATGGAAAGATATAATCAGCCACTTAATTACACATAACGTGAATTTTAATAATAAATCTTTTGTTTCGAATCTTAACCAAAAGTAAAAAAAAGCCTTACATGAAATTCATTCTAACCTTAACATTGCAATTTTTTCCAAAGTAAGGGTAAACAGGTCGTTTTTATGGACAAATACACATGCATTGATGGAGTCATGAATCTGATAAATGCAAGCTCATACTGCCCGATCCATGCTTCGACTTTCGACCTCATGGAAGTAAAAACGGCTATTAAATCTTCTCATATGCTCCAAACTTAGTTTAAAAATCACTCATTCCACCTGTTAGTAAATGTGCTAGGTTTTATGCTCTCCCTAAAGTCCACAAAATTTGAAATTTTTTCGACCTGTAGTTTCCAGTTAAGGAACGGCATCATGTCTTTTGGTCAAATATTTAGTTTACTTGAAAATACTTGTCCTCTGCACTCAGTTATAACTTCTTTTGTTGACAAATAAATATTTATTAATATTCCAATCGAAAGAGCACTAAAGTATCTTAAAACTAGGCTTGAAGAATCCATTTCCCACATACTAAAGTTGAAGAGTAAATTTCTTTCAATAAAGTGACTTAAGTCAAACCCACTTTCTTTTCCAAAATGTATATTATCCCAAAATTGAAGGATTAGATATAGGTAGGCCTCTCAGACGTGCATCCTAGATTTTATGTGTTATAAATTCGTTTGATTTAGCCATCCAGGTCACGTTTGAAACGGAATCTGACAAAACTCTTCCGTTTCTTGATACTCTTGCAATCTGTATTGAATCCGATTTCAGCACTGATGTTTACAGTAAACACTTTAATGTTTGTTTGCCTCTCCATGCTAAAGTCATGTCAACCGGCTACGCAAAAGATGGCTTCTTTATATTGTTATGTATTTAGAGCTCTCTAAGTGTCCTCCTCAGAACATGTGCTTGATAAAGAACTCAATCTTTTTAAATAAGTTGCCACTGACTGAGGATTTTCGCCATCGTCATTGATCAAACCTTTAAGAAATTTTTCATCTTGCCATTAAAGAAGACATTTCCCTGTAAGAAATAACACTGATAACTTTATCTTGTTTCCATTTCATTCTTCTGTTAGTTACAAAATTGCATCGATTTTCCAGAAACCAATTTGCAAGTCATTTTCTGGCTTATCAATAAAATCCATGTTCGATTCTTAAAGATTCCATTTCTGATTTTAATTCTTATGGAGTTAGTATCATATCTTGTCAGCGTAGTTTGAGATATATCGACCAAAATAAAGTTTCGCATCAAGGAACACAAATCTTACGTCCAGGAAAGATTTTTATTTTGTGTGTGCAAACAGTATCCAAAAAGCTTCTTCCATTGATGAATTGGATTTTCATATTCACAATAATTTACCCTGTTTAATTGATGAATTTAATTCCAATCCTGGTCTTCCTAACTTTTTAAAAATTCTAGTAACTTATTGTTTCAATTTTCATTGCTATTTCTGCCGACATGTGGCGTTTCCTTCTCTTTTGCTTTACTCCTTTTGTGTCTAAATATAACCATGACTTTTCCTTCCTTTTACGTTTCTTTGCTTCTCATAAAGAGGGGCCTGTACCTGTTTGCCCTTAAAATCGATAGAGCCTTGACTAAAATCTACGCAAACACAAGGTTGTTGCTTTGTAAATTTTATGTTGCTGATACATTATTAGTGAGCTGTTAGCATCAACAGCTAGTGCAAATTTTAACAAGCTGCAGTATAATGAAACAAATGCAGGAATAAATCCAAAGGATGGCTAAAGAAGGTAATAAGTGCATTTAAGTATATTTTTATGAAACTAAATCATCAAAATTTATTACCGAAAAGCTTACATGGGAGAACAGAAAACACAAACAAGAGCTTCAAAGATATTCTATGGAAGGTTATCCTAGAAAAATTCATTTTTGTTGAACGACAAACGATAAATTTGGAAACTTGTAGCGTTGCGCGCCTACAACTTGCACGCAACCAAGAGGTGACTGTGAAAACTGGATAAAAGACAGAGTCTTGTTAAGGGTTTAAGTCCCTTTTTATTCAACGTAATAAATTACAAGTGCGTGCTCTTGACGCTCACAAACTGCGCCAACTCGGCGGTCAAATAAAAATAATAACCTGAAAAGAAATTAAAGACAAGACTCTAACTACGAGGCTCTCTAAAAGTAACTAACCTCACCGCGCTTTACAATACCGCTGCTAATTCAGCAAACTTGAAGATCACTTGAACGATTAACAATTCTTCCAGGCAAGCACACAGGCCGAAACGCGGGGTTCTTCAATTTCTGGCCAACTACCTCCGCGCTCGTGAAGTAAGAACAGCACACCTTCAACTCGTTTCCTTTCTATTTAACTCAGAATACTTCCGCTGATAATTTGAATCCTTGCGCGTTCTACTAAAATTTACATAATCTGGCATTGGCAGTTCCAGGGGAAAGTAAGGCTTGACAGGAAAGGAGTTTAAACTTAAAATAAATGTTAGTTAAAATAAATATAAACCCTACATTTCCCGCTGCCAGAATTTGGAAAACTTGGAAGCAGGTCCTACAAACGACCTGTTGTAAGTTTCTATAATTCTGAACTAACTCTCGAGAACCTCGTTTACACAAAAAAAAATCTTATGTAACAAATGGTATACTAAAATTCTGTGTATACTTATAACTCTCTCTTCTTACAGCAACTTTTCCTGGACTTCATCAATCAATCTTGGTCTTTTCCTTCCAGCATCTGGAAGGAATAAGTATCAGTATCTTTCTAAATACATTATAATTTACACTTTCTTGACACAATAAATTTTTGTTTTTAAACGATTCGTTTTCCTTAGTTATTGCTTAATTCACATTCATTCAATTTTTCAAGCATTAATTTAACTTTATCCTGGCTCTCCACCATGTGTGGTGTCAAACGGGAATATTCGTGTTTTAGTCTTACAAAACTTCCCCTAATCACCATGATTTGTTAGAATTCAACGACCAAATAGACGCACCTTACTCGACATTCTACAACTCAATGAGCAACTTTAACATTCTTAAAAATTCAAGTGTAGGTGGAGAACCCTACAAAACACATTCATTCTAACTTCCCCCTCATTCATCTTTAAACATGCAGGCTTTCGCTCTAAAGCATGACTTTATCTACAGTTTAATACTTAATTTTTGAATTCATTCCTTTTAAGCATTTTACTTTTAGCATCTAAAATTTTATGCTTCTAGACTAAATTCTACTTTTACATAACATTCAAGTATTTACGTACATTTACAAAATTTTAATACATATGATTTTTACAATTTACCATAAAATGAATAAGAGAAATAAATTTTTACTTTACTCATTCTTCGCCAAGCTGGCGGCACTGAAACTAAAATTCTTATTAATACAAGAATACGAAGTTATTTTTTTCTTCGGCCAAATTTTGGCTTTAACATAACAGAATTAGTCTTTCGACCAACAGAAAATGCTTGTTCTTAGCTTTTATACTTAATATAATACTTTTGCCTTAGCTAAATAAAGTAAAACAAAACTAAGTCTCAACCGAGACATATTGACTTTCGTCAAAACATAGAACTTCGTACTTATGCATAACATTTCGGAACAAAAGAGAAAAAAAAATTATAGAAGATTTTAACTTATCTTTGAGTTTTCGATGCTTGAAACTCCGTCATTCTTTTGTGGCAATATTGTTCCCAAGTTATAGGTTTCATGGACGTCAATCTTCTCCTTACTGACCTCCGAGTGTCGTCCACATTAGTTTTTCTTTTGCGTCCTCTACATGCTGGCCTCTTGACGGAGTAATCGTCTGGTTGTTGGCCTTTCCGTTTATCCCTGGGACGGCTGGTCTTGACGTCCTCCGGTCTGGAGTCCTTCTTGAATTTCTTCTGTTCCTCGTATTTTTGTGCCTCCTGTTGGCGTTTCAGTTTCCGGAACGGCGGCCTTGCTGGCACCTGACTCTGTGGCCGTGTGCGCGTTCTCCTTGATGTGTAATTTCTCCTGCTATCCTTTGTAGGTGGTGTTTTTCTCTTTACCACGGTTTCTTTACCCGGTGCATCTGTATTTTTGTTTTTCTTAAACGCTGGAGTTTGAAAATTATTTTTTCTTTTTGATACCGACGTCCGGGTTGTAGAAGTGCTAGGTCTCTCTTCAGTTCTCTGTTTCTTGGGTGGTGGAATAGTTGTTGTAGTCTCTGGATCTTCTACTTCGTTTAGACTTGAGTCCTGCAAGAAACTTTTAAGGATTTTAAAATCATTTGGATTATAGTATTTTTTCACCTGGTCGGGACTTGCTTTACAGATTTCCCCTCTCTCGTTCTTAAGATATAAGACTACTCCTTTGATTTCCTGAATTACATAGGGGCCTTCAAATTTTGGAGCTAGCTTTGCCGTAAAATTGTCTGGGGCACTTGATAAAGAAAATTTTCGCTTCAATACTTTATCCCCAACTTTAAAATCTGCTTCACGGCGTTTTCTATCATAATATGCTTTTTGCTTATTTCTTGCCGTATCCGAGCTTTTGAGCGCCTGATCAATCAGTTTTTGCACATCTTTCTGTTTAAACTCTTGCTCTCTTTGTTGCACAAAGAATAATTTATCTAAAGGCGTAATTAACTTTCTGCCTAAAAATAATTCTGCTGGGGTTTTTCCCGTAGTATCGTGATTTGCCGTTCTTAAAGCATAAGCTAATTCATTTATGTAGCCATCCCAGCGCTTGTGATGTGTGCTCACGTAACTGCGAATTATTTTTACTATGTTTTTATTCACTCTTTCTGCTATGTTTGCCTGTGGTCTATACGGAACCATTTTGATATGGCGTATGCCAAGTCCATTGCATATGTTTTCAAATATTTGACTAATGAATTGTTTTCCGTTATCGCTAATGACTTTTATCGGTGCACCGTATTTTAAAGTGTATCTGTGTAAGAATGCATCTGCGACTGTTTTGGCTGACGCGCGTTTAAGTGGAACAATTTCTGTCCATTTTGAAAAATGATCTACTATTACTAAAAGAAAATGATTTTTATTTAACTCGCTCTGGGGGAAGGGACCAAGAAGATCTATGCCTAAAATTTCATTCGGAAATGTAGCGCGAATGTACCCGGCCGGGCTGTAATTAATATCATTTATTAACTGACATTGATTGCAGGACCTGACATACGCCGTTACTATTTTGTATAATTGCGGGAAATATACCGCCTCGCGTACCCTTTTTACAGTCTTTCTGACCCCTAAATGACCCGCTGTTTTCGCGTCGTGTAATTCCTTCCAAATGCTTAATCGAAGCGAGGCTGGGATGACTGGTTTGTACTCAAGATTTTCGTTTGTTGTTTTCGTATAAAATAATAAATTATCTATTATTTCATAGTTTTCTGCTCTATTTCTTATCGCATCGATATCTGTGTGCTCAAAGCTTTCGGGGTCTTTCAAATATGCATAAATATTTCCAAATTCAGGATCAGCTTTCAGTTCAGTAATAATCGTATCTCTAGAATCTAAAATTTTTGAAGTTAACACAGCACATTTAAGTTCATTTCATTCATCGTCCAGTTTTATACGAGAAAGTGCGTCAGCTACATTGTTTTCCTTACCCGGTTTATATTTTATTCTGATATTATATTCTTGGAGTTTTAAAGCCCATCTTATTAACCTGGGCGTTAGGTTTTTCCCCGAGTAAAGTCTACCAACAAGCCGCATGATCCGAAAAGACTGTTACTGGCGCTTTGCCGAAATAAACTCGAAATTTGTGTACAGCCATTAATACGGCTAATGTTTCTATTTCTGTAGCTGTATAATTCCTTTGTGTCTGATTCAATGTTTTACTAAAAAATGCCAGAGGATGGCTATTTTGCATAAGAACCGCACCCACCGCATAGTCTGACGCATCTGCTGCAATTTCCAGGTTTTCATCCCCCTCCGGGAATTTTAAAACAGGGGCATTGATGAGCGCTTCTTTTAATCTTTCAAAAGCTGTGTTTGCTTCCGCTGTCCACGTAAATTTATCTTTATTTCTTTTGATTACTAAGAGTGGTTCAACAATATTAGCGAAATCTTTTATGAAAGACCGATAGTAAGAACATAACCCAAGGAAAGAAGAAAGTTTCTTGGCGGTGTTGGGCGGTGGGAAATTCTTGATTGCTTTTATTTTTGAATCTTGCGTTTCTATACCCTTTTGCGAAATTTTATAACCGAGATATTTAAGTTCTTTAGTTACGAACTTGCATTTTGAGGCGTTAATTGTAAGACCGGCCTCTTTTAATAACTTAAAAACTTGTTCTAGATCATTAATGTGTTGTTCCAACGTACTACTCGTTATAATTATATCATCTAGATAAATTAAAGTTGATTTTCCTAGGACAGGCTTTAGAACAATGTCCATAGCTCTCTGGAATGTTGATGGGGCCCCACACAACTCAAAGGGCATGCGTAAAAATGCATAAGTGCCCGATTTTGTTATAAACGCGGCTTTATGTACGTCTTCGGGTCTCATAGCTATTTGATAGTAGCCAGACGTTAAGTCCAAAGTAGACATGTTTCTTGTCGATTTGATCTGTCTAATGATTTCCTCTATAACCGGCAAAGGGTAAACTGGAAATTTAGTAATACTATTTAATCGATAGCTGTAATCGATAGCAAACCTCCAAGCCCTTTTATCCGAAGGAGGAAACTCGTTCTTTTCCTACATAGTACGACTGGATTCGCGTACTCACTATTTATGGGCGTTATTATTTTATTCTTTAACATCTCCTGAATATGTTCTTCGATGATTACGTCTTTTTGTTTGTCGTACCGATAAGGTTTAGTCCTACAAGGTTTTTCGGAAGTTACTTGTATCTTATGCGTAACTATCTGACAATTTCCCGGTTTTTCTGAAAACAAGTTAGCAAAATTACTCACCACTTGCTGGATGGCTTGCCTTTCATGGTCATTCAGATGGCTAAGGTCCACTTGCGGTGTCTCCACAGGTTCCACCACCCTCTGGTCCATCTCCAGTACCACGGAACTGTCTTGAAAATTCAATTTGGCCCTCGCGGCCCTTAAAAACTCCATACCTAAAATAAGAGAATTTTGCAGATTTTTCACTACAAAAATTAATACTTTGAGGCTTTCCTCTTTTACCTGTATGTTTAATGATAATTCCCCGATGCAGTGACATGTTTTTCCTGGCGCCGCTATAATTTCCGTATTTTTGGTTTTAAATAATCGTACCCTATAAAAATTCTTTTTGAAGAAATTTTCGCTCATAAAATTTCCTTCTGCTCCTGTATCGATGAGGGCTTCTACTGGTACATCGCCAACCAGGACTTGTATAATTGGTAGATGTGAGTTTTTTACGATGACCGTATTTAAATGTCTTTTTGAGGGTTTTTTTAAAACTTCCGGGGTCTGGACCCTCCCTTTCACAGGCCCCTCTACTCGTTTAAAGCTTTCCTTTCAAGTTGTGCCTTCTGGGTACACGGATGTTTATCTTCGAATTTTCTTTTTGGGCCTTGACCTTCGAGTTTCGATGAGTTAGCTTGATAGCTCTTTCCCCCATAAGAGCGATTTCCATTTCTGGTTTCCTCATTTGAAAATTTCCTTCGGGTACTTTGAGAATACGTTGCCCCTCTAGCTTTTTCCTCTATTCTGCGATTTTGAAACTTCACCGCCAATTCAAAGAGCTCCTGCAATGTGCTTGGGTTTCTAATTTCAAAGTAGTCTTGAACAGCGGGTAACAATCTTGGTAAGATTATTTCAATAATCTCCGCATTGGGTTTCTTCCCATACAGCATATCCGTCAGCTTAATTTTTCGTAGAATAAAGTCCGTCAATTCTTCTATATCCCGTTGATAGAAACTATATAGTTCGGCTTCCAGCCTTGCTCGATCTTTCACTATGGGGAAGGCCTTTACTAACGATTTTTTGAAATTTTCAAATGTATATGTCTGGCTTCCAAATTCCCCTAATAAAAATTTGCCTATATTTTTCCACCATAGCGCGGCCTGTCCTCTTATTGCGGATGTGGCGATGGCAACTTTTTGTCTTTCAGGAACAGGGTAGAGCTGAAAGTGGTTTTCTAGACCTTCTAGAAATACAGCCACCGAATTTTTTCCTTCGAAATGGACGTTTGGCTTGATTGACGCTCTCAAAGTCTGGACCAGGTATCCAAATCCTTCCAATTGGCTTGTCATTTCTTGGTGTTGTCCAGCGGCTTCCATCCAATTTTTGGCCATTTCAGTTCGATAAGTGTTCGGGCGCCAATGTAGCGTTGCGCGCCTCCAACTTGCACGCAACCAAGAGGTGACTGTGAAAACTGGATAAAAGACAGAGTCTTGTTAAGGGTTTAAGTCCCTTTTTATTCAACGTAATAAATTACAAGTGCGTGCTCTTGACGCTCACAAACTGCGCCAACTCGGCGGTCAAATAAAAATAATAACCTGAAAAGAAATTAAAGACAAGACTCTAACTACGAGGCTCTCTAAAAGTAACTAACCTCACCGCGCTTTACAATACCGCTGCTAATTCAGCAAACTTGAAGATCACTTGAACGATTAACAATTCTTCCAGGCAAGCACACAGGCCGAAACGCGGGGTTCTTCAATTTCTGGCCAACTACCTCCGCGCTCGTGAAGTAAGAACAGCACACCTTCAACTCGTTTCCTTTCTATTTAACTCAGAATACTTCCGCTGATAATTTGAATCCTTGCGCGTTCTACTAAAATTTACATAATCTGGCATTGGCAGTTCCAGGGGAAAGTAAGGCTTGACAGGAAAGGTAGTTTAAACTTAAAATAAATGTTAGTTAAAATAAATATAAACCCTACAAACTTAATTACCGTTTTTCAGCTCAAAACCGAGGTTTTTAAGGGTTACTATGTATGCTTGAATTTTCTGATATTCATCCTGATGCTTTTTCAGTGAAGTGAGTTTTTTAGGAGCTGGAAGAATAACGAATTATCGAATCTGTATCTTCTTCATTAACTGGGGTAAAAATTGCCTGGAAGAAAAGTAGGTAGATAAAAGAGAATAAGTGGCTATAAGGTTATCAAGAGAAGAGTATAAATACGGGGAAATTGATGTAACATTTTTTAATATAAATGCAATAATTTGAACTTAAAAAGCATCTTTTTTCAATAATGATTTTTACATATCATTTCCTCGCTTGAAAAATGATAGTTTAAAATACTGTTATCTTATTTTTTACGTAATTTTGCATGCGTTGCCTTTATACGTATTATTTTCTAGTACATGAAACTGATTGTATGAGGGCGTTTCTAATAATGGCCTCTTTTTCTAATTATAGCATGATAAAAATGCCCAAAACTTTTATAATTCAGTCATCTCTAATTATCTCTAATTAAAATTTTTGTTTTCTGTAATACTCTTTAAATCACACTACAAGCCCTGGAAGCAAGTATATAATTTATTTGAATGTTATTGGTTTTCGGATAAGTCTCTCTGATTTTCATGCTGCATTTTTGAAATGTTAGAAAAACTTTCCCTAATTTTCTATATTTAATTATTAATTTAGTAGAGTTTTAATAATTTATTTCAAATATTAATATTCCATCTTTAATGTTTAGATAAACTAAAATTTAAAATGAGTGTAAAGTGCTTCTTTCTAAATCGCACTTTCGTAAAAAAAAAACTTCGAATGCTTTAAATTAAATTATTTTTCTACATCTAAGGAAATGTATAAGTCGAATATCATCCTTTTTATAACGCCAGAAATCCACAGAAATAATATTAAATAAAGTCCCACTAAAAGAAACTTTGCTTAATAGAAATCATGTTTTACAGAAACTTTTTAACTTTATAGTAAGAACATATCTTTTTAAATTTACTCAGTTTAAAACGAATTTAAAGAAAACTGCTTTAGTCCAAGAAGACACTAAGAGCCCTAAAATCCAGTAATTTAATTTATTTTTTTTTATTTACAGAGTATTAAAATTAAATATACATATATTATAATTTAAACAAGGATCACTGTATGTTTGCACTAAAATGCAGTGTAAAATCTTTTCTTCTGTAAACGGCTGTTAGTACTTGTGTTCAGTGATGAATTATGTCCGTTAAAACTTGCTTTTTGTTAAAAGATTTGCCTGAAAGTGAATTAACTACCAGTAGACAGGTATAGGTACAGGTACTGGTAAACGTATGGAGAACACCAGATATGCACGATGGGTCCGCTGGTAATGCCTTACCATATTAACTAACCATAAAAAATTATGCTTGCTTTACAAGAATTTACAAATAAAGGTTGAGGAAATGGGCAGCTGAAACTTTCCAAATGATTTAGAGTTTACCTAGAAGCATCAAAGATCCCACCGAACTATATGTATATTAAATTACACCACACCCTAAGAGAATTTCTGCTATTCTGTTAACGAATGGCACTTTCTTGTTATTCAAGATAGAATGAAAAAATTCGTAAAGTCACGCTTGTTTAAATTATAGTGTATTTTTTTTAAACTAGAAATGCATATTCCTTCCTTTACATGAATGCAATAAAAATAAACGACCAAAAAATAAACAGTAAACAGATTTAGGTGGAAATTTTACTCAGTGGGATACTATATCTCGTATAGGATTTAAAGAAAAATTTGCCGTCTGTAACTCATTTTTCTCTTTTTTAAAGTACTAAAAGTCTTAATTATAAAAATACTAAAATACTAAAAGTCTGGGTCTGAATCATCATCTCAAATTTTTAAGATGGACGAAATTTAAATTTGAGTTGTAACAAAGTACCTATGCTCAAAGGATCAGGGAATTTCCTAAGATTTGTATTAGATAAGAAAAGGTAGTGTTCCAGCTTCATTATTCTGATTCATTGAACCGTGGGTTTCCTAGGGACTGGTATATATGGATAATTATTGCATGGACACTAGGTACTTAAATTCTTAAATACCTTGTTAGAATTTCTACCTGCACAGCTTATATTCTGCTCGTAAATAAGTATTAAATCCCAGGATGGAAGCCGCATCATAAGCATTATCAGTAAGCATTGTATTAATAATTTTGCCGTCATCGAAAAAATTCATAATTTTGTTAAGAAGTACATAGCTTACTTTTTTATCATAATAAACAACTCATTTTACCATCTTGTTTCGTTATAGTATAAAAAAATAAAGATGTAGCTTGTATAGCAGCACATTGTTACTAACTACTGATACTTACTAACTCTGCTTAACTAAAAATTTTTCAAGCGTTCAGAAATTCAAATTACCACAGTAAATGCATTTTTAACTGAAAATTTTGACAAAATTTCAAGAACAGTTTTCTTCTTGAAATGAAGCTTCTCAACCACTCGACATAGAAGTATTTAAGGGCGTCACTAAGCACAAGTTCCCTCGGGAAGAGGAATTTTTAAATAAAGGTTTATTATTAGTAAGCAGAGTAATTAGTTAAAAAATCTTGCACTTACTCTCATTAATATATTTTAAATAGAAAAATGTAATGTGACCTTAATGTTTTCTTTCATAAAATGACTATCTTAGTAAAAACCTGTTTTTATTCCTCCTCTCTTTTATTGAGAAAATGAGAGGGTGCGTGACAGGAACAAACAGAAAGCGAAAGGAATGTTTTCTGAGGCCAATGAAATGCGTCACAGATTTTTTTTTAATAAGTGGCATTGATTTCAAAGATATATCATTTCAATTACTGGAATAATATTAAAGAGCAACATTTTTCGATATCTGCCACGAACATATTTTCTTACGTAGTAAATGCGTTCCCAGAAAAAAAAAACTGTAGAGAAATAAACCACAACAAACATACTGTATATATTTAAAGAAACAGATGATTAGTTCCTATGGTAGGAACGAATAGAAAAACTCTGAGACAGACACCACAAGGCTTTATTGTACGGCCTATTAAATTATATACATTTTTGCTGCCCTTAAATTATTTCCTACAATTTCATTAGAGATACATTTCTTATTCAATCAATTCATTTCTCACTCCACGGCAAGGTAAAAAATATATAAAGACTCAAAACATCTTCATTAAAAATTAAAAAACCAAAAAAAAATCTAAAACACCAAATACACTTAACACAATTGAACAATAAAAACACTATAAAAAATTTCTGCAATTAAAATTAGAGTTTCTACGCAAAAACAAGCAATTCGACAAACGGGCATCAAAGACAAAAATTTCAGTGCACTAAAATTCAAAGGTAACATTTGGCCCAACCTCGTGGAAAGACATCGAAAGTAGTGAACCGACTTAATTCACTATACTGCAAAGAGTTTTACATGTAAACAAATTCGTTAGGCTTAGCTCCATTTACATTTTTAAATTTTTGATATCCCTACGACTATTCCACGCAGATTAACTATAGTCATAAAAATCTTGACCGGAACATAAGAATAACATAATTAATTCCCTTTTAAACAAAAAAAATAAATCATATAAGAATAAAAAAGGGAACAGACACTTCTTGTCAACTTATTATAATCTTCAATATAATCAAACTTATATATAAATGGATCGTATTTATATATAAGTTTGATGATGTCATTTGCAACAAAAGAGAGAGGTCCACAACTAAATGTTATAGCAGTCCCATATACAAAATTTCAACGTTCTACGGCTAATCATGTTTTAATTATGGGAGATACATACATACGCACACATACGTCAGGGAAAAATGCCTCCATTTTTACATTCCGTTTTGGAAAAAGTAATCCTTTATTCTATCCGTACGTACAAAGGTCACGCAAAATGAAATCGCTGAAATGGATTTGAGAGAGGTCAAGATAGATGTTTGCGTTGATATATGATACCGGAATTTTTTCGAGATTACAATACTTCCTTTACTTCATACAAGAATGTAATAAGTACATATTTTATGTAAAGAATTATAAATTTCTTTGTTTCTTGCTATATCTTTCAGCTACAACAACTCGTGGCGTTTCGATTTTCGTAAAATTTGTAACCTTGGAGGAAAATTACTAGAAAGTATCTTCATCAGCAGTTTGTAGATAATCATTGCCAGTTTGGTTCTTTTCGTAGACTTACTAATTTTCAATAACGGAAAAAAACCTGTTCGCATGTAAAATTACTCATTATTCTTATTGCAAAATTCGGAACTGAGGATATTTATCTTTTAACAAGTACTAATAAAAATCAATCAAATCTCTGAATTAGATTTATACCACAGTGTAAAGTAATTTAGCTGAAATTTTTGCGATTATAATACTTCCTTTATATCATAACGAGGAAGTAAAAATAAGTTGTTTCAAACAAATAAAATATCAATATATTTGATTAAAAGGGAAAATTTTCTCATTCGTTATTAAATTAAGCATGTTCCTTTGAATGTTACAAAATGTATATATTCATACTAGAAAGCCCGACGGTCATACGAAATGACCACTATTCTAGATATTATAAATTGTAATTAAAATGATTTGTGCAAAGGTGTCTGCTAATTTAAACTGAATTTCCCAGGGCAGGCAGCTAGGACGTCCCTTTGCTTACTGCCCAAAGGGGTTTCCCCCTTCTACTTGCTTAATTGCTTAAAGTAGAGTACAATGAAGGAAATCACTCGCGGTACATTTCTTAAGAGCCCACCGCTAGCTGAATCAATAAAGGTGACTTAAATAATGAAATGTTAATTCACATGTCAAAGATCTCTTTGTACACAACACTTCTTGTGTAGATCTTTCCATCATTTTTAAGCTCGCCTTGCAGAGAACCATCCAATATTTTTAATTTTACGTCCGTTCTTTCACGAACTCTTGAACAGGCAACATAAAGTTGACCGTGTCCAAATGCAGGCTCAGGTAAAAAATGCCAACACGCTTAAGCGTTTGGCCCTGAAACTTATTGATGGTCATAGCACAGGCAAGTTTTACAGGAAATTTTCTACATCTCAATTGAAACGGCAACCCTGTGCCGTGGCAACTTCACCCCATTGGTTAACACAGTTACTCAAGCAACCAATAAACTATGGGCAACAAACAAACACTTAAGCGGCATATATATATATATATATGGGGTGAAGTAACATCATCTCCTCGGAGAAGGCTGGCTCTCAGGCTTAGCGAAACACACAGTTGGAATCCGCAGGTCCGTGGCACGCCATTTTGACCATTCTCGTCTTCTTGGGACTTTAATTAGCCGAGATATTAATTAAAAACTAATTTTCCCCTATGTTTTCCCTACATTTTCCACTTTCTTTCTTGGGTTTTTCCTATTAGAGGGATTTGGCTACATGCCAAATTCGTTTTTCTCGAATATCTACGGAACGGCGCCGAGTTGAAATTCGAGACGCGTATCCTCAGATTCCAAAAAATTCTCCGAATCCATCGATACCGTTCTCATCTTCGTACGACTTTAATCGGTTGAGATATTAATTAAAAACTACGGAAACGTTAGTTTCCGCGTTCATTTTTCCGAGTGGCAACAATAAACTATCGGCGACACACACTTTAGCCGCTTATATATATATATATAAAAGAAGTCATCGCTGCTTCAAAATTTTTTAACACACTTTAATTTTTCAAAACTGCTTCAAAATTTTTATCATCCTTAATATATGCAAATTCTAAGAAATTTTGCTTGAGTAGAAAGGCATTTTAATAAATAAGTTCGGATATAAACCGTAAAAAATCTCCGTCTGAGTCGTGTTCGATCAAAATAAATCGCTAAAATAAGAAATGTTTATTTTCTAAACCGTAAATCAAATCAACATGATATAAAAATTCCATGTATAGCCAATAATGGGAACATTACTTATAATACTATACATTAGATTTTTCTATTGAATACACTATCAATACAGATAGTGTATTCAATAGAAAAATCTAATGTATACATATTTTTACATATTTTTGAATTGTGTTTACATGTTTTTGAAGTGATTTCTATAAAGAATAAAAAAGCAAAGGTTTTGATGTCAAAATTTCTGTCAACATAGTATTATTTGAAATGAGAAATACCATCTGTTACTTTTAAATTTGTTGTTCTTTCAAAATGTCGGATGTAAATAAACTGTGGATTGAAAAATGTGTTTTTGCGTTTTCCGAAAAGAAATATTCCTATTCGATAACGCAAAAACGCTAAGAAATGCATGGTATCAATTTCAAAATTTTTAAATACATCTGTAGCAACAATAAATAAAGTAATAAATCGAAATTTACAATTTAGAAAAAGTTGAAACCATAATGTTCCCCGGCTTTTGCCAAGATATGTGGCTCAATGGCTCAACGAAAAACAATTTGTAGAACACTGTGTGAAAGCAGGAAATTAATGGAAATACATCGCCACACTTGTTGAAGCATGATTCTGCCTAAATGAATGCAGCAGAAAAGGAATGTTTTATTTATTATCGAAAATGAAGAGAAAAAATATACAAAGCTAGTTACATAAATACAACGAAAGTTTTACTAAGCGGTTTATGATTGTCACAATATTCTCTTACAAAGGGAAATTTAAAATAGTAGAAGAGTAGTGAAAATATGTTAAAATCAACTCAACGTACTATTAAGAGAACGCTTAACGTCCGATATTTACAGGAGAAATTCCATTTCTTTATCCCAATGACTTTCAAAGTGTAAAATTTCCTCAAGACAAAGTCAAACTTCGATAGAAAAAACAATGCATTTTTAAAATTATATCGTTTCCTTTATGTTCGATTTTTATCGACGGTATGCTATGTGCAATTGTAGGCATTTTGCAACTAAATACAGAACGTTCTAAATACAATTATTCTCTATTACTTCAGTTTCGAGAAATGAGTTCTTCTTTCAAACGTCTTTAAATGCCCTTGAATGTTAGCTCTTAGTAATTTCTTTTTTGTAGTAAGCATATATTCTGCATTTTTAGAATCCTTTTTAATTGAGTTGCATAACGACAAAAAGAGGGCGGTCTGTGTACATGTTAGTAACAATAAAATAAATCGTTAGATCTAATGCACGTAATTCTTGTAGTATTTTGTTGACGCTGAAACGAAACCTACAGTTATTTATTGTGAAAATTTAGTTATATTTTAAGACTGCTGGAAAAACTGCTAGTTTTAAAAGCTAACCAATTTCAGCAATTCCTAGTACTAAAGTGGTTGTATTCCTTTAATGATAATTATGATTACAGATTTATTCTTTTCGTTAGAATTTAAGAGCTGAGTAAGCAGTATTTTTAACATTAGCAATCATTGAAATTTTGACTAGCTTAAGAAAACTAGATAAAAGAGATATCTGAGGTCCTTACATCATTGGTAAAGATTTTTAAATATGGCTGTTCTGCCTACCAAATACAAAGTATTCAAATAGATTTTGATAAAATTACTGATGATTCTTCTTCATTAAAAACAATAAAAAATTAAATATCTGAAAAATGCATAGATTTTGTGATACAATGCTACTTCATGATCATTTTTTAACTGCATTATTAATGAAAACCTTTTTTATTTTCCTATTTTATAATATTAATTATTACACGTTTTATTTTATTTAACATAAAGAGGTCCAACAGCGGCCGAGTGGTAAACTCGCTAAATACTGGTAGTTGAGTCCAGGGTTCGAATCAACTTTGAATATTTCTGGCAAGATGTATAGTGGCATAATCGTTCATGAATTATCTGTCGCCATCAGAGTAAAAATGCACCATCGCAGGGTGCACTTGATCTGCCAGTATATCTAAGTGTCTTATGGCTGTTTGTTTACCTCGAGGAACACCAGGGCACCACTTCTATGCCAGTAGAACGTGCTCCATATCATGATGCTCCCACCAGACCCTTGCACATTGCGATAAGGCAAGATGGAGTCATTTCTTTATGGGATTCTCGCAAAATTCGACGTCTTCCATCAGTGCAAAGTAAGGTGTAGCGTGATTCATCCGACCACATTACCCGTCCAGTATCTTCTTTCCCAACACCCCTGCAAACGAATTCATGCATGTCGGGCAGAAATACGTGGTTTTCTCACAGACACCTGACTATGCATTCCTATCCTCTGCAGTTCTCTGCGCGTGGTTCAAGCTGAAATCTGTTGACGATCTGTGTCAGTTGAAGCACAGTAGAGTCCCTGATCTGACGAACTATTCGTTGGAGACAACGCCGATCACTGTCTTGGAAAACTATGCTCGAACCGCAGTTACGTTTTCTAGTGAAGGTCTGTGGTTTCTGATTCCAACTTTTGAAAACCTTTGATATGGCTGTTTTTACCCAGTGAAATTTGGTATCTTCAAAATCGAAACTCCTGCTAAACGGGCACCAACAATAAACCCTTTTTAAAATGGTGAAAGACCTCTCGTTTTCCTCATTTACTTCATTCATCGTGAAGAGCATTCTTACACCTTGCTTATCCTAGCATTCTAACTATGCGTAGCCCACGTCATAAAAAAAAAATTGCTTACTTCAACCCTAGCACACACTCATATGAAAATCTCAAAGGTTTCTTACTAAAGTGACTGTACTCAGATTTATGCAGAGTCTGTTCTGGTTTAAACAATTTAGTTGAAATTTGGTATATACGTTATACATGCCACTGTAAAATGTACAACAGTAAAAAAATTGCAAAAGAAATAATAGTTTTAACCACTGAGTGAAAATGAGACTTATAAAATCAAGAAAAGAAATTGAAAACGTAAAAATTTACTTGATCAGAGTATCCATTCAATGTGCGTTCTTTTTGCGTTAGTCATATACTCAAAGCCTTTTATAGCATATTCAACTGAAGCACAAAAGCTTTCTTATGGCCTTTTTCTTTCAATTCAGGCAGAGTCCATATACATATTCCGCAGACATGACCTTTCAAAAATCCCCGTAATCAACAGCTGAGAGAACTCAGTTCTGACGAATGAGGAGTCCACGCATTCAGAAAATTTCTCAAAACTACTTGATCATCTCTAAAGTGAGCAAGAAACAGTTCCTTCACTTGTTGATCAGTAGAAGTTGTTGCACCATCTTGCATGACAGCAATCTCTAAAAATTCTCGTTTTTATAATGCAGGAATAACTTGCTGTAGCAGAAGTTTTAACGAGCACTTGTGACTGTACGCCTTGATAAGTACTCTTCTCAAAGAAAATGGAGCCGAGAATTAAATCAGCAGCAAAACCACATGATAAAGTTACATAATCAGAAAGAACAGGAGATTCTTGTATAACATTGAGACTTTGGTGCCCAGTATGAGAAAGCTGTAAGTATTCACTGCGCTGTCTAGAGAAAATACGCCTTTTTTTACCACAAAAATGTTCCAAGCCATGTATTATCAAAAAATCACCAAAGATCCAGCAAAAAAATTCAATACGTTAATACGGTCTTGAAATCTTTTACACCGTAGGCAAAGGGATAGATAAATCACATTATATCGCTCGAGAACCTCTCGAAGAATAAGGAACAAGGCGCTCTGTCAATCATAGCAGTAAGAACTTCTTGCACAGTTTCATTAGAAATGTGTTTCTGTCTTTTTCCTGGCAACATACTCAACTCAGTCTCTTTAAATCTCTCTTCCCAGACTCTTTACTTATACCAGTGAAATATTTTTTGAGCTCAATTCAATTGTGAAAAATAATGAAATCCGAGATTATTTCCTCATTCATAAAGCGAAGACAAGTGGGCAAAATCCATAAAAAGAAACGGAATGAAAACTATCAAAATCGAATTTTGAAAAACAATCTCATCAATGTCACTTTTTAAGAGTCTGTGTACAACATGTGTTCCAAATTTCGTAGTTCTAAAAGTACTTGTCGCTGCCCTATGCAGCGAACTCACATGACCTTATTTTACGGTTATAGAAATAAGATCAGAGTTTAAATTGGGCCGAACCCACTGGCGCCTGGCTCTGGCACTTGTGAGTTCTTGATGTAAATGCTAATTCTTGCCGAAGCGCACAGGAGTCCTAAACAAAAGGCCCTTTTTTTATAAAACTGAAACACATTTTCAATAGAAAATTCTTTTGATCTCGTAAAACTTTATTTTGGCAACGAATAAATTTCAAAAATCGATTCTGATTTCTGGATGCATGCCTTTCTTTCCCTCAAAAACAGATCTTTGCAGGGAAGGAGAGACTTTTAAAGAAAGAAAAGCCCTCAACCACACGTCAAAATCTTATTCTCCAGGAAGCGCGATAAATTTATGAAAGCTTTTTTGAAAACGGGTAAATTTTTCAGTCCCAGAAGTATTAGAAATGGTTACCCTAGTCTTGTCATCGTACCCGCTGTTTGCGGATCGGCGGTTTAAGTTATTCGCAGTTTACAAAAAAGCGGAAGGTAGAAGGGTTTGTGTTCGAATTCGAGATTACATCGGCTTAACATAGTGAAGTACTAAAATAAACGATTCAGACACATTCACTACTGGTTAAAGAGCACAGAAAAAAGCACCTGTATACTTTTCGGAACACTGAAACCAAATTTGAGGGAAGGGAAGAGGGGTCGCTTGCACAGAACCTTACATTTAATTGTTCGGGATCGTGATCAGAAAACGTAAAACTCTTCTCTCTTTGTCTTCGTACCAATATATTTCCCTTTAAAATTTACTGCTGTAGTCATCTTTTTCCCAGTTTTAGACCAGATGGATTTATTCCTGAAGGATTACTGTTTTCGTTTTGAGATTTTGCGTTGAAAACTTTAAAAAGCTGCATCACTTTTCAAACCGTTACCACCAAATACTGTCGCCCTGTATTATATTTGAAGAAATTAAATAATGAAGAATCTGCGTAAATGAATGTATTTTTCTCGCATTGTGATAAAACAACGGTACCTAGAGCCATCTAATTTTGAATGATGTAATCCTACTGCGAATATGGGCATTTGAAAGCCCAAATTTGAAATCTAGAATTTCTTTTATTATCGATTTCATATTTTATAAAACTTCAAAGAATTTTTGATTAACAAATTCAGCGGTTTAAAAGCGAGCAATGTCAACACTCTACGGGGGGGGGGAAACCTTTTTATCTTCAGCGAGTGGAACTGTGTATCAGAAATTCTAAAGATATGCTCATTTTGAAATTATTTGTGACATTGCTGTTGAACTGAATTTTATGGTTTAAGTGCAATGAACATGATATTTAATAAATAAATTTAACATACAAAACGTTAAAAAAACGCCCCTTTAAACGTAATTTAAAATCTGTAACCTTTCAGGTTTTTTTTTTTTTTTTTTTTTGTTAAAAATTATTTTTACTCTTATGTCAGTTTTTTTTTTTTTTTTTTTTTTTTTTTTTTTTTTTCTATTGCCATTACTTTTGTAATTTTCAGCTGTTATTTTCAGCCCATTGCAGAAATTTGTGATTTAATACCATGTCTTTCAATAATCTTGTAGAGACATTAGTATTTTTTGGAACCAGAAGAGATGAAAAATGAGCAACGCCCTCGAAATCGCCTTCAAATTTTCCAAGCTACATTTTGAAATGTAAGCAAATCTGTTCTTTCTCTCGATTATGTGCTGGAAGGAGTATAAGTACAGAAATATGACGCTTTGTTTTTCTTTAACACATATTCATGATAAAATATGCCGTTCTTAGTTGGTTAAGCTGCGAGTATGCATGTTATGTTTTCAGAGTTGACACATCTACTTTTCAGACACAGTTACTTTTCAGAATTGACACAGTTGTCTTGGAAATTTTGTTTCCTGGTTGAGAATCGATTGACTACTTTAAAATAGAATTAAGTCCTAAAAACACGAGCTTTCAAATTCGAAAACATTAGGATTTTTTGGAAGCAAGAGAGATGAAAAATTAACAGCCGCCTTTGGGAATCGAACCACGGACCTCTGGAATACGTGCTCAGCGTGCAGACCACTACACTACAAAGGCATGCTAAGAAGGCGGGAGAAATACCTTTTAATCTATGTACTTCTGTTATCTGTAGATCTAGTTCTTTAACAGCATTTGCTTTCGATGACTATCTTGTTTCCGTATGACCTTTTAATGCTGTTTTCAAAACGAACATAAGTGCATCTTGCTTTTTAGGCAGCGCTTGCTCTGTAGAAAATTGTGAATTTCGGGTTCTTATGAAACGAAAAATATCACATACTTTAATACGAGCTATGGTTTCGTTATATAAAGTTTGCAATGTTGTTTTACCACAGTTATGTTATTAATGCATCAAAATCCATTACAATTCTTAATTTAAATTACTAATCCTCTGTACATTGCAATATTAATAAAACCTGAATAAGGAATACTGAAACCATATCGCATTTCTAAAATTATAGGCACATGTTTCCGTCATTGGTTGAAATTCTCTTTATGTGCAATGAATTTTATAGTTCTTTTATTTTCTTTTCTTTTACCTTTAACACAGTTTCACAAATAAGCCTCTTCGGTACATTAAGTGAAATTGCTACTTTAAGCATTTAAAGAGATATTGTTGATCGCGGAAATTCTTCTTAATAACTACTAAGTGATAATTTCTACATTTCTGGTCTTTCCATTAATGTTCGCGTTCAGAAGTGGCTTAGGGGTAACATAGGCAACTTGTTCAATAAGGCGTTTATCAAATTGCAAAACTCAGCAATTATGTCGCCGTCTATGTTCAGTTAGTGGAATTTGGCAAGTTTGTTATGACTAAGTAAACAGCTTAAGTCAAACTAAGGAGAGACAGCAAAGAACAAGTAATGTCGGTAGCATAATATTTTCTATGAAAGTTTAGTCTATACAATTCGTTACGAATTAATGTAATTAGTTCCTTAGACCCACTTTCAATAACAAATTTTAATGTTAGAAAATATTATATACACTACTGTGAAAGCTCGTGTCTTTTGAGAATAAATTAGTGCTTTTAGTTTTTCTTTTTCATTTTTTAGCTGGATTATTTATACCACAAAATTCTTTTAACATTCACTGCTGTATTCAGAAATTAAAAAATCATAAATTTAAAAAATAAATTTCTGAATTTTTGATCGAATAGCTAATTTGGCGCCTCTTCTATTTTTTCACCTGTGGCAAGTGCCTCGCCTGCCTCACCCTCGTCCTGGCCCTGCTAAAACCTCATGTTTTTCTTGCTTACCCCTTTACATAAGCTAACAATTTAAGTGTTTGACAGAATGTCAGGCAAGTTGAGCTTTCCGAAATCTGATAGTATATAATTGCGGCTTCTATGCATATTTTATCGATACCTTTACTTACTTTTATTACTTAAGGTAAATATTTAAATAAAGTTCTTTCAATAACCAATTCCATTGGATTTGCTATTCAGTTCACTCTGAACTTGAGATCCTTTCTTTCACTGTTATCTTCGTCAAACACAACATCGACAAACTTCAGTACCACTGTTTACCGTAAACCTTCTCCTGCTTGCCTTCCACTACACTTCAGATCATGTCATTCAACTAAACAGAAGTTAGCTTTATTTTATTCCTTCGTTTTCTGAGCACTTCAGGTTTGCTCCTCCAAATTGGTTCTTGATCAAGAACTAAACTACTTAAAAGCAGTTGCTGTTGACAAAGGCTTTTCACCTAACATTATTGATCAAGCAGCTAAAAAATTCTCATTTCAACACATCAAAAAGCATTATCTCGTTTTAGGAGATTATAAGAATTCTCTTGTCATTCTTTTCTTTCCATTAATTAGCTGTAAAATTACATGTATTTTACCGAAATTCAACTTTCGGTTTCTTTTTTCTTCTGCCAATAAAGTTCGCAGTTCCATACTTACAGACCCGATTGTTGATATGAACTCCTGCGACATATGCAGGTTTCCTTGCCATGTAGTATAATTTACATTGATCAAACTAAGAGAGCTGTAAAATTTCACGCTAAGAAACGCAAGGCATATGTTAGGAAAAAAGAAACACATAAATTCTTTCATGATATTTTCCATTTTTCTGCAGCCAAAATCATTTTAAAATCATCTTCCGTTGGTGAATTAGATTTACTATAGGCGTTTAACAGTCATATAATTCTTTCAGTTCTAATTAACGACTCAGATTCACAGCTTTTAGGGAAATGAATTCATGGTTGATTTCATTTTTTATCAATAGATGGAGCCAGTAGCTCGGTTTTCTTCCTCTCATTGTTGACAACTAAGTTTCTCTTTAGTTATTTGTATTTTTGCAGCTGAAGTAGAGGGTTTTACATTTAAAACTTCGAAACCGTTTTTGCAAATTTATGAATGTTAGCTGATTCTTGCTGTATAACAGCTGCAGTGGTCGTTATTCGGCCCTTTAGTTTAATTAAGATAAAATACATATTACTACGAATTAACATTAATTACTGTAAACATGAAAACACTACATTAGAAAATTGTTTTTAACAAAAGTGTGTATTATCTTTTAGTAATTCTTGAAGCTTCCATTCCTCAGTTATCCCTAAAGCTAATTCTTTCTTTCAAAATTTAGGGCTATCTATACTTGACCAGTTTGAGATTCTTTAGTGTAATAATATTTTAATCTTTTAAATTTCAATAATTCAAAAATTTCGATAAGTGTAAATTTTCCATTGATAAAAATTATTAATAACTGGGTTAACTTTGCTCAGTCACTAGAATCTCTTTAAATAGAAATTTTCAGTAAATCGAACTTTTCTTGAATATTGGTGAAATTATTTTCTTCACTTCTTTCTTGGTGAGCAGACGTCAAATACTAGCTTCGAACCATAAAGGTCATATTTGAATCATTTAATAATATTGTTGCTTATGCCCACTTGTCTGACGTAGTCAGCCCAAGTCCACGAAATTCCTCGCGGCAAGGAGCACTAGATTACGCCTGTCGTTGGCAACCGCCTTGAGCACCTTACAGGTAACAGTGCGATTTGACTCAGTTCCGCCCCCAATTTTCATGGATATATATATATATATATATTGTTACGAATTTTGCTTTTAGTTAGATATTTTTAGTAGAATTATATATATATTCTTTCGTGCAATGCAGCACGTGACAAATTTTAAGAGAAAGCTACACCTGAAAATTAAAAATACAAGAGCACATGCATTTAACATTGAGTAAAAGTTTATCTCCGCAATTTACATTTAATGTGCAGTCGCAGCATCGGGAGCGGTCAGTACTTAGGAAGGTGACCACCTGAGAACATCGCGTGCTGTTGACATGTCAACGACCATACCATGCTGAAAGTACCAGTTCTAGCCCGGTGGTGCAGTGGCTAGCGCGTTGGGCAGCAGCACCACAGCTCCGAGGTTCGATACCCGGGCTGGGTAGGATCAACTCAGCCTTTCATCCCTTGAATGGGTCGATAAAATGAGTACCAGGTTCGCTTGGGAACTAAACACCGGGGGGGGGCAGGTGGTCAGCCTGCGATAGGCTGACCACTTGTTCAGGGCATATTCTCCCGCACCACGGGGCCCACGATCAAGAAAGCAAATTTCTGGGCACTGTTAGGCCCACTAGGGTTGTTGCGTCACTGAGTTTATTTTAGTAAATGTAATTGACTATTATGTTAGCTGTAACCGTAAAGCCAGAGAGAGAACTTCTCACTAGTTTATTAGCTGTTGTTGATTGTAATAAATTCGCAGTGAGATCGGATTAGCTTTCTCTGCGTTTTGGATTACGTTCTACGCATTCTCGTATTTAGCATTTTAGTAGTTTAAAATATAGCTACTGATTATATTGCGTGATATTGTGATATTGTACAAATATCTTTGAGGGAAAATCCAGCCTTTAGTTATATTGCTTTTTATCAGACTTGTGCTTTTAATCTATTACGAGTCCGTACGCACGCAACAATATATATAGAGCCTCTTACCAGATTCTGTGAGCTCTGTTTTCCATTCTTATATGTTACTAAATTGTTTATTTTTTGCTTTAAAAACTATTGAATTATGCTGCTGTTATGTTCCGGTTAGTGTTTTTATGGCTAAAAACAGTAACATTTTTTTATTATTTTATTTATTTATTTATTTATTTAGTAATATAGGGAATTAAGTCAGATGGTGCACCAGCTTCAGTCTCAATTTACCCAGTGGGACCAAGAGTTTAAATTTTTGAGCACCGAAATTTTTTCTTTCTGTTCTTGGCCGAGCGGCTTGTTTTGGTGCAGAAACTCCAATTTTAATCGCAATTTTTTTATTTAGATATTTTTAATTGTATTTAGTTTTTTAGCTTTTCCATATTTTAAAATTTTTAATGATGATGTTTTGTGTTTTTCTGTATTTTTTCCTTGCCGCGAAGGGAAACTGGATTGATCGAATGAGAAATATATCTCTTATGAAATTGGAGGAAATAAGTTTAATAAAGTGCAGCAAAAAATATGTATAGTCTAAAAGTCAGCGAAATCTTTAGTATATCAATTTTTTTTTATTCGTTAAAAAATTTTTGTTTTGTTGACAACTCCTTTTTAATTACAGCCCGTCAGGTATACTTTTAGGTCGTACATTTGGCCCACGTGCAATTTGAGTTTGAGGTCACGGGTAACCTCAAACTTTTTTTGAGTTTCGTAAAAGTTTAAGATAAGTATTGAAAAACTGTCACATTATAGCTCAGTGTTTATGTGTTATTACGCTTTAAATAGAGGATTTTTCTGCTGTAATTCATGAAGTTTTAAAATTCTTCTGGTATATTTAAAGAATATAATAGTGACCTTTTTAACTATTAATAAACACATATATAACTACAAACCAAAGTTGTATTTCGAAGCTCAGCCCCTCACATATGAAAAATATCCCAAATACCTAGGATTAATCCTTGATCCTGAATTCATCATCAACAGACATATATATCATTTCTTTTCGAAGGCCCGTAAGCGCCTAAACATCCTCAAATAACTAGCTGCCAGAGATTGCGGAGCTGATGCAAACACTCTTAGAATCACATATATTTCGCTAATAAGACCTATTCTAGAATATGTCTGCCCAATTTATTCCTGCGTGTCTGAAACCAATCTTCAGAAATTAGAACGCGTACAGCTGAGTGCCGCTCGAATTATTCTCGGACTCAGAAATAGCTGCCCTTGTGGTATAGCCCTGTTCGAAACCAACTTACAGCCACTTTGTATTAGAAGAGCCAATTTAGTCAAGTACTTCAATAAAATATACAGCTACGGCCCCCAACATCGTATTTCCTTCTATCTGCACACTTAGTACAACAATCAAAGAATCAAGAAATACAGCCCTTTTTAGCTTGGCAGAAACTCAGAACCTGATCTCTCTGGAGACTGCATCTCTATCTCTAAGATCTTTGATCCCCCAGTGGGACTACAGAGAGTTTTTTTCTACTTTCATCTGACAAGCAAACTCACCATGAAGACTATTTTAGACAGCTGGCTCTGGAAATTATTAGTTGTATTCCTAAAGATGTAGTGAAGGTCTATATTGACAGTAATTGTACAGAAGATCATACTGGCAGCGGTATTTTTATTAGGACCCCACACACTTTGCGACTACAATAAAACAAGGCAACATTGACACTTGCTCTGTCTTCAGGAGCAGTTAATTCCATTAAAGTAGGACTTGATGCTATCATGTTTTATGATGGTGATTTTGTGGAACTACGGGTTTTATCAGATAGCCGCAGTACACTACAACATCTTAGTCGCTGGTCCTCCGCAAACGATGAAACCAGAGTATCTATTCGGCTCAAACTGAGGAAGATCTCTCAGACCCACGACGCATGTGCATCCCATCACATGCTAACATTGATGGTAATGAGGTCGCTGAAGACTGGCCAAAGCGAATAATGAGAATGAGACGGCCACTGACTCTTAGTTTACTTATCAAGAACTATATTCAAAGATCTAAATTTAATATGGCGTATTCCACTTACGCACCAATGGTACACAAGAACATCCCCTGCTCTCTGCTGGAAATCAAATGTACCGTGACTCCCAGACTGCTCTGGTTAGACTAACAAGTGGCCACCTAAAATGTCTTTCCTTTGATAGTGGCAGAAAAATCCACGTCACTTGTAAAAAAAAATGCTGTGAGCATCCAGGTTCACCGGATCGCATTCTGAATTGAATCGAACTTTCTACAGCGGAGACTTGACATTCGATCCACTTATTATTATAGATTTTTTGGCGGTCAACAACCTTCTGAAGCTGATCTGACATACATCAGATCTTTCGATCCTAGATCATGAGATTTGAATTGTCATTTTTAATCGAAACTTTTCGGCATATTTTTATTAAACAGTGCGATACAAATTTAAAGCATTATTTTAGGCTTTTAATGTAATTACTACTTAACGCACATTTTTAACCTGTTATTCAAACTGCAGTTACAAGCCAATCGTAGTTTATTGCATAATATAGCGTATTTTAAATCACTTTTTTTGCCCCTTAGTCATTCTGTCTATTGGATTGCCTAAGTAGTGACAGATAATAGAAAGTTAAGTTCAAAAAATGACAGATAATCGAGCTTAGGAATATCAGCTGAAAGGAACAAATGAATTCATAGAAAATTCTCTAAGGAAAACTAGTTCATATCTGTGTTTTAAGCGAAAAAAACTACAAAAGCAGCCAGCCCTTTCGGCGAGATTCGAACCCGCGTCGAAGTATCAATGTTGAGCCGTCTTATCCATTCCACCGTTACTAGATATTGTTTATGTTCACTTTTTAATATTGTTTATGTTCAATTTTTCACGTAACACGCAGGTTATTTTTACATTCTAGAACTAAATTTTTGCCTTAAACAAAAATGTTTACTTCTTAATTTTAAAGGCTATTTTTTTTCCACATCTTCATTACCGAGCCAGGGTTCCTTAAGTTTATGAGTGGCATTTTCCTTCATATTTTTTTACATTTTTTCATTGCCCATTATTTTTATTACAGTCATCTAGACCAGGGCTGTCCAATTGGCTGCCCGCGGGCCGTGTACGGCCCGCGAGTACATTTTACTATGAATAAATTTATGTTACTAAATTATTATTATTAATATTAAAATTATTTTTCTATGTGAAAATTTAAATCTAATTTGAATTTAAAGTAGGTACTATTTAGTTTGCGTCACTTCACTTAACCTGGCTGAATACAGCAGCAATCCGTTTAACGTCTGATGATGGTTGGCTCAACGTTGGCGCCATATATTATACTTGTGGTTGGTTGTTGTTTATCTATGGTTGGGGCACGTGATGCGCAGACTACCCTGCCAACACCTCCTTATAGAAGGAAGCCGGGACACTGGATTGTGACGTCACGCGTAGTCGTCTATGTCGAAACCCCGAGAGAGCAACGAAACAAAACAGGCTGCGCGCTAGTGCCGTACTTAACGTTGATTTCACTATTTGATATAGATACTTGGGTGGGATTTTATTCAGAGATTCAATTATATATAATGAATAATTTAATTACTTCAAAATTTAACACAATAAAATTTGACATAAATTTAAGAATTTTTTGTTTCTTATTTCTTGACTTTAATGAATTATACTTCCTTGTAGGTTTCACAGCAGCATTTAAAAAGTTAAAAATCAGCCATACTAACTCAAAAAAGGAATTTCTGACTTTTCCCTCATAATTTAATATTGCTTTATATTTTTCTAATATTTATGAAAAAAACCCAAATTATCTGCATACAAACTATTACTTATCATTTCATTTTTCTTCCAATCAGTAATTTGTCTTTAAAAGAAAATGGTATAAAAATGCACTAAATTTTGTCTATAATATGCTATGTGTCTTGCAAGTTTCAAATAAATTAGTATATCAGAGGTTTGCTTAGCAAATAATTCAATGTGCAATTTAAAATTATTGCTTAAATCTGTAGAACCAATAATATTAGTTGTATATGTACTTAACTGTATTGTGTTAGTTATATAGCTGAACTTGAAAATAAAGATTCACAAGTGAAAAATAAAAAAAATTTTATTTACAATTTTATGCAAGCAATCAGCATAACAACACAACACCTAAGTTATAACATACAAATAAGTTAAAACCAGCTGATCTCTTTTTATCAATAAATTATTCAAACTTTCTTGTAAAAATTGAAGCAGAAATCTCATTAAGCATATTGCCATACTAAGAAATCTCATCAATTCTTATTTATTAACAGGTGTGAAAATTTCAAAACTGCTTCTATATTAATTGGGTCTCATCGGAAACAATAAGATGAGACTATGTGACCTTAATATTTAAATTTTGATACTGCAAGTTCAAGTTTCTATTCGTTAAATTTCAACCCATTTTGTCTGGCAATTACAAACACCGTTATTAACTTTTTACAACAGCCAATTAATAGTTTCAAAATGTATTACGATACTGCCATAATATGGATAAATATCGGGCAAACACTTGAGAAGACCGTCCATTACCATTTAAAACACTTCAGGTGCACAAATGATATTAAATTTTATACGATGGCTATTATTATTTATGAAGCATATAAAGATACATTCAACAGCAAATGGATGTCAGCATCACCAGTATATGTAAAAACATTTATTGATGTTGTGTAAAGGAAGTGATTATCAGTTAATGTTTCAAATATAGAAAATAATAAAAATGTTTTACCTATGCACCAGTATCCAATTTGAAAGTATCTGGTCACTACATGCAACACAATTTTGTTGTAATTTTTCCAAGCTAAAATCGTGATCTTCTAAGTTACTCGCTATCAGGCTTGTTTAATTTAAGCAAAGAATATATCAAAATGATTTGTCCAGAAAGCCACCAGTCTTAATTATGGGACACCGGTAATTTCAAAATGCACATGAAAATCACAGGTTTGTGAAATGAGTGCTCCTAATCAGAGACTCCCTTTATTCAGCCAATTCCCAGAATAATAGTAGGAGTTATTAAAAACCTGTTATTTTGTCGCCATGCTGAAACACATAACTGTTATCTTGATAAAGTAATTTATCATATGGTAACATGAAAATTATACTCAAATGATATAAGTAATGGCCACTTAAAGACACAACATAGACCCTTTTTTACACAACAACAAATTAAAGACAAGGAAATGAATTTTTCAATATTTTAAGTGTAAAACAGTCAGTACATGCCCATATAAAAAATATAAATTATAATGACCCATTCTCAGTATAAAAGCAGCAGTTACCATAAACTTGTCATCTTGTAAGCATGCTGAAACACAACTTTTATCATGAGAAAGCATTTTACAGTATGTTAACACCAAATGATAACCACTTACTAAACATTAAGTGGTAGCCATTTAAATACAACCCAGATACCATTTTATGCAGCAAACACTCAACAGCACGAAAATGAATTTTTCAATATTATCATCTTTCAAGTGCTCTGAATATAAAACAGTCAGTGCATGTCCATATGAACAAAATTATAATGACCCATTCCCAGTATAATAGCAGCAGCTATTATAAACATACAATTTTCTAATCATGCTGGAAACATATAACTGTTACCTCGATAAAACATTTTACCATATGTTAACACAAAAATTATATCAAAATGATAAGAGTAGTGGCCACTTAAAACATAACCCACACACATTTTTATGCGATGACAAATTAAAGGCAAGGAAATTCCTTCTTCAATATTTCAAGTCATAGAGTGGATATATATATAAATATATTTATATACGTTTGGTGTTGCCGATTGCAACCAAAATACGAGGTGCACATATACATGTTATAGCAGTCCTATATACAAAATTTCAACGTTCTGAGGCTACTCGTTTTTGAGTTATGTGAGATATGTAAGTACGCACGAACGTACGTACATACGTTCGTACAGAAGCCACGAAAAATTCTCTTCAGAATTAATTTTAGTTTCAGTTTTTTTAAGCAGTTTTATAATTTTTTTGAAGGAAAAGAGTATTTTATTCTGTCCTTACGTACAGATATGGTGCAAAAACATCGTTAAATTGCATTCGATAGCGGTCAAAATGGATATTTTCGGTGAAATATGCTGCCTGAAACTTTTCGCGATTACAATACTTCCTTTTTACTTCGTACAAGGAAGTAAAAAGGACATGCCTTCTTCAATATTTCAAGTCATCTAAATATAAAACAGTCAGTATATGTTCATATCAACAAAATTATAATGACCCATTACCAGTATAACAGTGGCAGTTATTATATACATAGCATTCGGTAAGCATGCTGAAACATCACTTTTATCAGGAGAAAGCATTTTACTATATGTCAACACCAAACTTATACCCAAATGATAAAAGTAGTGGCCGCACTAAAACACAAACCGAGATACTTTTTTACGCGATGACAAATTAAAAAAAGGACATGCCTTCTTCAATATTTCAAGTCATCTAAATATAAAACAGTCAGTATATGTTCATATCAACAAAATTATAATGACCCATTACCAGTATAACAGTGGCAGTTATTATATACATATCATTTTGTACCCATGCTGAAACATATCACTTTTATCAGGAGAAAGCATTTTACCATATGTTAACACCAAACTTATATCCAAATGATAAAAGTAGTGGCCGCACTAAAACACAAACCGAGACACTTTTTTACGCGATGAGAAATTAAAAAAAGGACATGCCTTCTTCAATATTTCAAGTCATCTGAATGTAAAACAGTCAATATCTGTCCATATCAACAAAAGTATAATGACCCATTACCAGTATAACAGTGGCAGTTATTATATACATAACATTTTGTAAGCATTTTGAAACATATAACTGTTACTTTGATAAAGTATTTTATCATGTTAACACCAAAATTATACCCAAATGATAAAAGTAGTGGCCACATAAAAACATAACGCAGACACTTTTTTACACAACAAATGAAGGGCAAGGAAATGAATTTTTCAATATTTCAAGTCAATTATAATGATAAAGAATCTTACCATATGTTAACACTAATTTGATATCCACATTAATAATAAGGACCACTTAAAATACAACCCAGACACTTATTTACATAGATGCATAGAAATGAATTTTTCGTTACTATTACTTTTCAAGTGATCTCAAGGTTAAACAGACAGCATACATGAGTAGAAAAAAAATAATAAGGAATTCACAATAATGTGTAACAGTAACTGTTAGATGCGAAAATATTTTTTCAACAGAAATAAATCTGAACTAACATCACTAGGCTTTGCAATTAAATTTTTGTGTCTTGTTACATGCATTAAAGTTACTAAACTTACTAGTCTATGAAATACAGCATCATTTGAATTAAAACCTACATTTTTTAAATGTTTAATTGCTAAACACCCATTATATTTTTATTTATGCTTTAAAGTTTTCAATTTGCGCTCTTTTGCAATGCTTTTCTGGTTTAGTGTATCATTCTTTAATTTGCAATAATTATTTAAAAATGTGTTCGTTGATGACCAAAGAATCTGCTTTAACACTTTCTGTGACTCATGAGCTTTAGGGCAATCATCTAGATTTAAAAAAATGTCATTTTCTATCAGTATGTCTAGAGTTAAGTTACATGCTATATCCCTCTGATTTGCAGAAAATAAAAATTCATTCTCAAATTCTTCAGATACAAGTTTTTGAATAACAACATAATTATATATTACTGAATTTAGTACATCAGGATGAGGATATAGAAGTCCTCTATCAAATCTTTTTATCCAAGACTGTCCTTCATTTTCTACAATTAATTCTTTATCAATAGTTAGATTGCCTTTACAAATATCACAGCTTAATAGTTTCACAACTTTATAACTACAGTAACCAGCTATATACATTAAAATTGGTATGTCATTTTGAACATTTTGTATATCTTCATTTGTAATAGTTATTCTTCCTGAGAAAGTGCATCCAATATTTTCTTGCTCCAGAGATTCAATACACAGGTTTTTACAATTTAGATAAATAGGAATTCCTCCATACTTTGATGATTTAATAACAGTTGGCAGAAGACTTTGTAATCTTAATTTTGCTTCAGTTTCATATACTTGCCTTATAGAAATATTATGTTGTGAACCAGCCAGCTGTCTATATTTTCCGAATCTATTCTCTAGGAGATCTGTCTGAACTTTTCCTGGTAAAAAGTAAGTAAATTTTAGCTCCTCAATGCAATACCTTGCCATTTCGAGCAACGAATAGCTAGTATGTGTTAATGCAAAATGTGTTTCCTTAGTTAGTCCACCACTAGAACAGCCTAAAAGTTTCCACTGATCTAACCACTCAAGTAACTTATTTAAATAAATATATCTAACATCATCATTTTGCACAGTTAACGGCTTTTGATACTCATTCATCTTATTGTGTCCTTTAAAGATACTTTTGACATTGACTACTGACCACCATGTAGATATAATTTTAATAAATTCAGCTGTTGTTTCGTAATTTAAAATACTATTTTCTTTACCAATAACCATTATTGCCTCTGCAAGACGACTGTCAAATATTTGTAATGCTAGCTTGACATTTTGTCTTTCCAAATTGGTTGGATACAGAGCTTTCAGAGTCAAACCATAACTATATTTTACAATTCTGCCTGCCTCTAATGAATGGAGACTTTTTATGCATGCAAATGCCGCTGTTTCGACCTTGGAAAATTTTTCAAAATTTGGATAAAATAAACATTGCCCAGAAGTTTTTTGATTTATCCAGTTGTTCCTGACACACTTCAAGATGTGCACTGAGTCAATAACAAAAAATAGTGGCCGAGATAAGTCTGCAGGGTTTTTATACACAATACTAATTTTTGGAGGCATACAAAATAATGACATGGCTTTTTTATTTATTGAATTATTGTCAGAGACAACTGCCACAATTCTATAACCTATATTTTCTAAACCAATTATAATTTTCTTAAGATATTGATACAGATCCTCAGCATTTAATGATTTAACTGGTAATATATGTGCCACATCCTTGAAAGGTGATAATAAGCTACGTATCATAAAAACATAAGCACTTGTAGCAGCTTTTTCACAGTTGTAGGCCATGCCACACAAATTTCCTCCTTTAAAATCGAAACATGAATTTAAATGCACTTCATCCATCATAATAATTACAGTTTTATCATTTTCTTCTAAATCCTTGCATCTTTGTTTAACATATCCTAAAAAGTCATCATTAAATTGCTCAGTAATAGGATTAAGAGAAAACATTGAACAAATTCTACGAATAGTACGGTGGATGGGGAATAGAAATGTAACCTGAATGTCGTAAAAACTTGTATGCATGCGGTGAGATCGAGTTTAACAAACTGCAAAAAATAAGTAAATCTGGAGTATATCGATACTTCTCTTTCTTTACATTTAGTTTATTTACTTGCTCTGAAAGGAAGTTCAGTTCAGTTTCTTTTTCAGGTAACACTCTTTTCAATTCTGAAAGCATATCATCCACAATTTGTATAGAATTCTTAATATATTCTTCATTTTGTAAGTTATGAGACAGACTTTCAACTTCCTTTAGTACTTCTAGAAACATATTTACATTACTAATTTTTAGAGGGAAAACAAATTTACCAATAGATTTTATAGCGATGTTTTTAATATAAACACATACTGTTAAATCCTCATTTATTACTACCGATTTCTGAATTTCTGGAGCTGGGTCACTTAAAATATCAAGTAACATAGTTGAATTTTCAGTATGTACAGTTGTCCAAAATGTTTCTAAAATCTGATGTTCTAGGCAATTATTGAATTCAATTAAACTTTCAAATGATCGTTCATTATCATACCGTTCTTTCATTTTCAAACTTTCTTCTATAGCTTTCTCTTCTAAACGAGCTTTCTTCTTTTCTGGTGACATTCTCGATACAGAATTTGATGACATGTAGGATGGGCCATCAGGGAACTGAGAAGGTATGCATCCTTTTTTCAAACGTGGCCTAGAAATTGGGGCTTTAATTAACTTCGCTGATTTCTCATCATACATTTCGATTTCTCGTATTATTTCATCTGATCGAAAATGTAATTCACATACCTATAAAAGAAAATATTCAAAAATCAACTTGTTGTGAGTACAAAAGTTAGATGCATGTTAATATTTAGTAACAGAAGTCAATAAGCCCTATGATTTAAATAAATAATTTGATACATAAATACGAATTAAAAAACTAGTAATATCATTTCAATTACGTGTATAATTTAAGTAATTTGTAAAATCTGGAATGCTCATCATAATGATTACAGCTTTATTTACATTTAAAGAAAATTATATATTTGAGATAATTGTTTACAACAAACACTGGTTACCAAATACAAATAATTACCTTGAATACATCATACCAAACTTTCATATATCATTACAAAAATTTTAAAATGAAACCTATTATGATTACTTAGTAGTTCCTTGTCATATAAATTATGATAAATTTGGAATAACTACAGAATCTGCCTGCACAGTATACTAGAAAGCATTTACAAATTATTGGCATTTATGTAACTACTAAATTTAAAATTATTCCTGTTATATGGAACTTTATTTCATTCATAAAACTTTGAAGGAAAATATTTTTTTGAAATGATTAAAACAGGCAAGATTAAAATCTTTCAAACATAAAACTTCTTACCCACAGATCAAAATCTAATATCGTAAGCATAAACATCACATACCTATCAATAAAAGTAATAAAAAAATGTAAAGATACAAAACATAAAAAATGCAGTAAAATTGAACTTACTCTGGTATGTTTAGTAGGTTGAAAGCCATCTTTTCTTCGTAGACTCCTTATCCATTTCATCCGGAGTTCAGTCTCATTTGGAAACTTGAATACAGCCACTTTTGGTCCGTTTTTATAATTACCACGACATGTGGCTACAGCACATTTATGAGGCACCGTATGAAATTATAAAAGCACGAGACAATATATAAAAAAAGCACGAGACAATATAAAAACTCTGTCGCTAACGCAAATAACCGCTCCACGTTCGTCGCTCTTGGCTCAACTACGGGGCTTTGATTTTGTTTGAAGGAGCGAGGTGAGTCAGAGACGACTACCTGTGACGTCAGAGCTTCCCCTCGCTTCAGTGTCCCGGCTTCCTTCTATAAGGAGGTGTTGACCCTGCTCTATTTGGTTGATTCATGCAATCGTGCGAGTGCAGTCTTGTCTAGAATTTGTTGAGGGATGATTGTGAGGTGAGGGGTGACTGTGAGGTTGAGGGGTGACTGTGTTGAGGGTTGAGGGGATATTATTAACTTAATTTCATATTTATTTATTAATTAAAATAGTTATTGAATATGAGCGCTACTAATAAAAGAAAAATAGACCTCGAAAATCGAGAATTTCAAGATCGCTGGGAGATAGATTATTTATTTATTCTGAACAAGAATGGTAAACCACAGTGTTTGGAATGTTTACAAGTCATAGCTGTGGGTAAAGAATATAACTTGAAGCGCCATTATCTTTCCATTCATGAAAAAAAAGTATCATTCGTACACGCGAGACATGAAAATACCACTAGTGAAAAAAATGAGAAAGCAGCTGGATCATCAAATGATTTATTTTAATCAAGAACCAAAATTTCAGGAAGCATCTGTAGCTGCATCGTTTGAAGTTTGTTTAGAAATAGTAAAGGCAAAGAATCCATTTTGGGATGGAGAATTCATTAAAAAATGTGCCATAAAAATGGCTCAAGCATTTAATGACAACGAAATGGTAAGAAAATTTCAAACAGTATCACTTGCTCACCAGACTGTAAGCCGACGTGTAAACGAGATTAGCATGTATGTCACTAGTAAATTAGAAAACCTAATCAATAGTTGCTGCTATTTTTCGGTAGCATTGGATGAAAGCACAGACATTTCCGATACAAGTCAAATGCTTATCTTTATAAGAACTGTAAATGAAAACTATAATTATTCAGAAGAACTTTTAAAATTACAATCATTACACGGAACAACAAAAGGTGAAGATATTTACAAACACTTAAAATGTTCAGTTGTATAGCGGATTTGACAAGTGCACTGCTATTGTAACCGACGGTGCTAGAGCTATGACGGACAAAAATACTGAGCTCGCAGGACTTTTGCAAAAAGAAGGAATAACATGTCGTATGTTACACTGTATTATCCATCAGGACGCATTATGTGGTTCATCCTTACAACTAAAAGATGTAATGGACAAGGTTTTCAAAATTACTAATTTAATTCGCGGCGGAAATCGTTCTCTTACACACCGAAAATTTAAAACATTTTTGAATGAATTGGAATCTGACTATGGAGATCTGCTTTTACATAGTAACATTCGTCGATTAAGTGCTGGAAAATGCTTGAGAAGATTCTTTACACTTCGAAAAGAAGTTCTTTTTCTCACAGAATTGCCGTCGATGAAAATTTAACAGTAAATTTAGTTGATAAAAATTTTATTTATTCACTTGCTTTCCTAACGGACTTTACAAATTATTTAAATATTTTGAATAAATCCTTGCAAGGACAAGATCAAAATGTGTGTTGCCTTTATAAATATGTTACTGGATTTAGAAACAAAATTGTTAAGGTTTAATTTGGAGCAAAATAATTTATTTCATTTTAAATCTTGCAAAGAGATCTATGAAGAAATAAAGGAATGTAATATAGAAGCGAATTTTAAAATATTTCTACCAAAATTGGATATGCTAATTACAGATTTCAATGAAAGACTTTCTCAACTTAATGATCTTAAACCGTCTATTGAGTTATTCTGTGATCCAATTAATACTGATATCAACTCTTGATCTTAAATATCAAATAGAATTATGCGACCTGCAGGCTGGCCCATTTTTTACATCTCGTGGAGTAACTGGAATAGAAATATTCAAATTTTTAGATAAAGAGAAATATCCAAAATTGAGAGATTTCGGACTTCGAATTGTATCAATGTTCGGAAGTACATACTGCGAGCGTGCATACTCCGATGTGAAATATATAAAGTCAAAATATAGAAACAGTTTGAAAGATTCCACTCTTGAAGATATAATTAGACTTGCCACAACAAATATTGATGTGGACATAAAAGATATTGTTGCTAAGCAATTACGGCCACAATGTTCTCATTAATATATTACGAATATTTTGTAAAAATAAAATACTTTTTTAGTTTTTTTAGTATAAATAAAATACTTTTTTAATTAACATAAACTGACTTTTCATTTATCAACCTTCTTGGCCCCCGAAATGTTTGGTGAAGAAAATATGGCTCGCGGGCTATGATAAGTTGGACAGCGCTGATCTAGACCATTCCCTGTTTCGTCGAAAATCGGAACACATTTTCTCATTTCACCGATTAATTTACTAATGTATTCTACAGCATATACAATAAAGAGATATACGATGTCAATGTAAAATTTAGAACTAAACAAAAAAAAGACTTAGATTAGATTAAATTTTATGAAAATCTCTATGAATATCGTTGCCCAGACGGAAAAGTGGTTAGTGACTCTGACTACCGTAACGAAGATATCGGCTTTGAATCCCGGCGAAGGCATGGATGCAAATTGTCTGCCTCTTCATAGGAAGCAACAATGCCTGTTAGGTGTTAGGTGCCTCCATAATAAAGTAACCAACACTTACGACCTTAGTAGTGATCAACGTCTATAGTGGCTTTGTGAGCGCAATTGGGAAGCATAACAAATTTCTACGGCGGCTTTTGTAATTCTCTTCCACGGCAGCAAAATAAAATTGCTAATTTCTTTTACATATATCGAAAGCATTTTATGTGTCGAAACAATACTCTTTATTGATGCATGTAATAATTACCGTATTGGTATGTAAAATATACACTACCCGACATTGAAAATGCAACATCAAGTAGGAATGGCCAGAAAGTGATGAAGCTCGGCAAAGAGAGACAGAAATGAACAATAAGTGATCTTTATTTCAAAATGATATGCATAATACAGAGCGACAACAGCGTCAGCTCAGTAGGTTGGTTGGTTGAAACTAAACATTCTTGTAGGTTCTTTCTCTTACATTTTCTTCAACGTGTCCTGGACGCCTATTCTATGATCACTGGATCTGTCTAAAACTTGAGCGAACAATATTGACTCAAAAAAACCGGTATGGACAGCCATCACAACTTATCGGAGAAAGCCATTCTGTGGTCCTCAGTTGGTGGGCGGGTGGGTCCATTTGACTTGTCCATTGTCCTAAAAGGAGACAAGGCTTTAAGGAGCTTTAGACCAATCGCAGTACAGACGAGTAACGAAATTTATAGCGCGCGCTGACTGAAGTTCTAGGAATATTCTCCCATTATTTCACTAACTCACACGCTGCATTTGTAGTTCGAAAAAAATTGCACAAAACAGTATTATGACCAACACGCAGCAGAATATGCTGCTGTGTTATGTGAAGGATTTGTAAAGGATTATGTGCTTGATAAACTTATTATCTTCTACATTTTTAAAGTATGCAATTATAATTTATATCTATAATTTCAGGAATAGTATAAATAACCTTTCTTTCAGTAGAAATTGCGTTCTTGTTTTCTGAATGTGGCTCCAAATACTCTCTAAGTTCATCGCAAATTAAAATAACTATAAATTTTGGCAATCTGAAATACGCAATGAAAACATCTTTTGGCAGAGCAAAAGCATCAAGATATTTTCTATAAATTCGCCACCGATTCAGAGATCTACGACCGTATTCTTCGTTTAAATATGAAAAAATCAGCGGCAAAAACACATACAAAGCTATTGTCTACTTAGTACGTCAACTGCACAAACCTAATTGACGACACGGCAACACTTTTTCACGCGCTTTCGACAACTTCCGTACTCAGAGAATATAGGAACTTGGGCAGACCTGTTTTTTACTAGCAGCGATATCTGGCGGTCCACAACTTGCTGTCGACTCTCGTAGCGTAGAATAACCATCCAGGTTCAAATCCCGGAGAAAACATGGATGTTTGTAAGTGTATAGTGATTTACGGCATGGGAGCACTATAAATATGTAGCGAGCCAAAGGTCCTCTGGAGAGGTTGATGGTATGGGAAGAGAAGTAGGTGACCCTCGGATCTTTCTCCCCGGCGTGCTTTCCATCAAAATTCGGGACAAAACTGAACTAAGTCCCACTGTCACATGCAAGGTGCTTCAAGCTGTTGCCAACGACAAGCGTTAACTTGCGCTCCTTTCCAGGACGCCTATTCTATGATCACTGGATCTGTCTACAACTTAAGCGAACAATATTGACTCAAAAAAATCGGTATAGATAGCCATCACATCTTATCGGAGAAAGCCATTCTCTGGTCTTCAGTTGGTGGGCGGGTGGATCCATTTAACTTTACTGAAAGGAGACAAGGAGCTGTAGACCAATCGCAGTACAGACGAGTGACGAAATTTATAGCGCGCGCTGGCTGAAGTTCTAGGAATATTCTCCCATTATTTCACTAACTCACACGCTGCATTTGTATTTCGAAAAAAATTGCACAAAACAGTATTATGACCAACACGCAGCAGAATATGCTGATGTGTTATGTGAAGGAAAATTCCGTTTTTTAAGGGAAAACTTAACCTTAAAGAGAGCTAAGAATATGCTGCTGTTTAGAGCTAAGAAATAAAGAGTGATATGGGATACCACGAAAGCAATGGTAAATAGATAAAAGTAAATGAATTAAGCTTACCTCAAATCCTTTTAGAAATAAACAATTTTAATCATTTAAATTTATAATATGATTAATTTCCATTACAATCTAATAACAAACTAAGTTTTTTTTTTTTTTTCCATGCTTATATTAAAAGTGTTTTCCCGCAATTTATTTTACAGTTAGTATTAAAAAAATATTTCTTTAAATAAGAAATTAGAAAGAAAATATTTCTTCCCTTTTTTTATTTTCTTTTTGTATGAAAATTATTTCTTTCAGGAAAAGAAATAAAATTCATTCGCTATTACTTACAGTATGGCCGATTGCTGCTGCATTCAACTATCACACACGCATCAAAATGCTTTATTTTAAATAATTTATTCTATAATTAACATGAAAGAAAATATTTTTTCAATATAAAATATATAACCAAAATTAAACTAATCTATCCTGTATGTGTGATTAATTCGTTTTCAATTTTTGTCACACAATTACTAATACCTTTTTTTTTTTTAATATTACAGTACTGTTATTTGAATTTTTATATATAGTATATAAGAACTGCTCAGTTTAAATATTCTTCCTTCTCAAAAGATTTTATTCCGTGAAAATATTTAAAAATAGTAATATTTTCACAGTGCAAGTACTAAAGTAAAAATAATCAGTGTAGGTCTCCTGCAGTTGAAGTCCTTGTCAAACCAGCGTTTCGACACATTTTAAATAAAAAACTTATAATAATCAATATCTCTTTTACAATATAAAAATGAGAATGCTATGAACAGTATTTTTTTTTTATTTGCAAAGAAACAATGATTTTTTAATACTATAATAGGTTACAAAAGTACTATTCCATGAACAAACCCTCAGTCTTATAGCATTGTTAGTTTATAGCATAATACAATAATAAAGCAGTATAAAGTCGCTGAACGCAGGTAGTTTGGTCCGAGGTTTGAATCCCGGGGACGAGCTGGTCGGCGTTTTCGTGGCTTTCCACATGTGTAACTTGTATACGAGCCAGTTTCCCTTAGAAAGTCCTCACTTAGAAACCAGTTTTAAAACGTAGTAAAATTACACACAAACACACACACACAATAATAATAATAATAATAATAAATAAATAAAAAATCTGAAAGCCTTCAGATTTTATATTACATCCAAAGGGCCATTTTTTTAACGTTTTGCGTGTTATCTTTATTTATTAAATATCATGTTTTTCGCACTTAAACCATAAAATTCAATTCAACAGCAATATCATATAATTTTAAAAAAGCATATCTTTAGAATTTCCGATACATAGTCTCCCGCGCTAGAGATGAAAATGTTTTTTTCCGTACAATGTTGCCATTGCTCGCTTTGAAATCGTTGGGTTTCTTAATCAAAAACTCATAAATGCTGTCACTGCCATTAAGTAAAAATATAAATTTTTCTAAATAGAAATATAAAATTTAACAGCCTTGAAAATTATGTGTTTTATGAATTTCGTTTACTGCATTGGAAGTTTTGAGAAATACTAAGTTTAGATTTTAATTGTAAACTTTGAGGAAACTTTGAAAACCATTAACATTTCCATTACGGATATAAAATGATATAGTAAGTCACAACTTAAGAACTTGAGAAGGAATTTTAAAATACGAAAAATCTAGATTCCCAAAAATAAATATTTGTTTTCCTCATACGTAACGTATAGCCAGTTGCTTTTAAGAAGTCCTCCACGAAGGCAACCCTTCCCTTGGCAGGTAGCCATCGTGTGCTTTGCCATAGTCAAATAAATCAAACTAAACCAAAGCGGAAATGATTACATTTGGATAATGAATTCATTATCATTCTGTGTCAATTTGTCGTTTATTTAATAACATTGTGTTATTTTATGCATTAAAATATCTTGCAGTGCTTGACGGATTGTACTCATTTGGGGTGGAATAAATAATACATTACAAAATTGATGATCAGATGATGTGTTGAGAAGCAGTTATGTATTAAGAAAACTGATTAATTATTCAGTCGTAACGTCTCAGATCATTGCAAGAATCTGGACTAAAATTGCCAAGCAGCACGAAACGTATTTCTTTCGTGTCGGAAAAGTTAAAAATAACAATGGCTTTGTTGTTTTATGCCCGGAGCAGTAATTACATTTCCATTGATTAGGTAACATTTTCCTATTTTAGTGCGTTTAATAGTTTCTTATTCTAGGGCGTTTAAATGATTCCAGCTGTTTAACTTAACTGTTAACACTTAAAATCCTGTTTATATAGCTGTGCTGTAAAATACACATTACGTGTATTATATCCGATTTTAATTGAATATCCGATTTTAATTGATTTTAATTATTAGTTTTTTATGTCTCCTTAAAGGCATAATAAATTTAAAAATTAAAATAGCTAGCAGGATTAACAATTTATAAGTATCAAATTTGCTACAGTTTTAAACTTTAAAAAAAAAAACTTGGTAGTTAATAAAACTCATTTAGTTTATTGCTTTGACACTTCAAATAAAATAAAGCAGACGTTTCTGACGATTCTCATGCCGATAGGTCATGCCGAATAACGTATTCTCATGCTGAAAGTTGAAATGTGTTTCAAGATGTATGCCTAGGATGGCGTAACTGATCAATTTGTTCAGCAAATTTTGCTGAAAATTTAAAAAAACAGTCCCTATTATCTAGTGGCATTTGACTTAAATTTTAAAACCATTTGAGTATAAACTGTATTTTTTTATTTCCGTTTGAATTCTTTAATTTAGGGAACAATTTATTTCTCGAAATTCCTTTTCGCAAATTCTTGAAAATCTCGCAGTTCTTGAAAAAGTTCATTTAAAAAAGACCTTTTTAACACAGGAAAGAAAAAACACAAATGAGAGAGAAAATTAATGCAATATGAAAGCAGAAATATTGGATTAATTTATACTTGTTTTATCATATAATTACACTGAAAAAAAAGTAAGAACATTTGTTTTAAAAATTGCTGGAAGTTTCTGCTAAATATCGGAACAGTTCACTCAAAAAACTATCATCGTCGCATTATCGTTATTTACAAAACTTCCTGCGTTTGCTTTCAGGAATTTTCTAGAAGCATATAAAAATGTAGAGGTTCTTTTCATTTTACGTTAACTTCGATTTTACACAAAATAATACTTTCTGCAGCTTTCTAAATTCCAAATCATACGTAATGTGTTAACATTAGAGAATTTTAATCTGATTATCGTACCTATATGCTTTCGTCTAAGTTAAAAACGAAATCTTACGTTCATGATAAGCCACAACACAAGCATTACAATATCAATAAATAAACATTCTCGAATCTAATCGATTTCTTTAAATTTCATTTTAGTCTTCAAAACTGCCATTTTCACAATTTTGTGTGTGTGGCGAGTAAATGAGATCGCATTCAGCTGTGTTCGTAATGAAACTCCTGCCATTTTTAAGCCATTATTGGTCATGTTTGATATGCTAACATATACATAAACCTTGTTCACAACTTACCATATTTAAAAACTGAGCACAAATATCGCAATATGAATTTTTATTTCCCAGTCTTCAGTGTTCTACTGTTTCATTTTTAATAAGGTAGTATTCCCATACCTTTTAGTTTATAAAATATGCACTTGCATTTTTAAACACTTACATATTCAAATTTGCAAGTTAAAATTCTTTCTAATTTTAATTAGCTTCTAAAGTTTGCTTTTTAATTGGTTTTTCTTAGAAACAGAAAAAAACTGCAAATATTCTTTATAAAGGTCCCTAGCCCTTTCAAAATTAATCCCTATCATATGATCTTTACATATCACAGATGACACATGTTACATTGTGGGGAAAAAAAATGGGACAACTCTATATCTCCCGTTTTACTGGGCCAGTTGACGAAATTGAAATTGCGTTTTTCATGTCTCGAAAGCGCAATTTAGGATACGTATTAGATTTATACATAGCATTGTTCTAATATAGGTATTTTTATACAAAATCGGACGTTTTCGGAATTGGCATACCAATTTTTCCCATATTTCAATTCTATGACTCACATTACGCCAAACTACCAAGTTTTGTAAAAATTGCATGGGTAGGTTTTAGAAAATTAGCTCTCAAAATTTTAGCTTCTCAGTGTTAACTGAGTTTGGTATATATATATATATATATATTAATATATATTAATCTATATATATTATATATATATATATATAGATAGATAGATAGATAGATAGATTAATATATATTAATCTATATATATATTTAATATATATTAATCTTTTTTTTTATTAAACTCTCTTTCACATTTCGAAATTCAGGTTTATTCCAAATAAAATTCGCCCATTTTTTACGATTTATTTTTTAATTTGTATTTTTAAATAATTTTTAAAAAAATTTTAAACAACATTTTGAATTGTAATCTATAAAAGTTTTACCATCATCTTAAAGTAGACGTATTTCTAAACATACCTGCAAAAAATTAGTTTTTTATTGAAAATTTCCGAAGATATACGTAAATTTATATATTGGCCCATTTTGAAATTCAGCATATTTGTTGAAAGGGATAAAACATTAAATGTGGTTTAGACACTTTATTAAAACTATTTGAAAGTAGGAACGATGTGACTTTTTTTCAGCTCACGCACAATGTAAAAAGGTAGGAACGAGGTGCCTTTTTTTCCGCTCCGGCATAATGGATGGGAAAGGAAAACTGACTGCTATATATTAAGAAGTTCGCTAAGTGAATTATTCCTGGCACAAACTGAAAAAAATTCTCCAAGATAAATTTTTAATTTCTCTGTAAATTTTGCACTAAATTCAAAACTTCCATCTTGTTATCTGCATAACAATTTACTATTTTAACGTATTTAAATCGTTCCGCTGTCCAATTTCATGTTGTGTGAAAAGGCATGAGTTTATATTATATATAAGCAACTTTTACCTCCTATCACAATTTCTGTAAGCTTTTTACTAGACACACTAAACATTAAAAACGACCTACTTCAAAATCTAAGTTAGTGCCTCAATTTATTTTAATCTAATATAATTTAATAATAATTTAATTAATATATTTTAATCTAATAATAATTAATAATAATAATAATAATAATATTTAATAATAAGCAAGTTATTCTGAAGAGTCCTGTACTAAATTTCATATATTATTATTATTATCTTTCACTGCATTTATTAAATTTTCTACTTTCACATATGCAATGCATACCTTTTAAATCTCCTAGGATAATCCTGGTTCTCGAACTGTTTTGATTTCTGTTAATATCCAATTCTGTGCACAGAAAAGAAAAGTTATGCACAGTGCCTTTGAAAGACTTCTCGAATTAAATTTGAAAAAAATTCATTTTGAGGCCGATTACAAAAATGGTGATAGGAATAACAAATCTATGAAGTATTTTAAAATATAACTCACAAATGAGGAAGTAAACATTGTTGAAAACAAGAACGCATTGATAATTTGTAGAAAATAAAGCTAGCTCAGCATTTTTGGTAATTGATAATCTTATAAAACGTCAAAGTAACTTCGCATAAAAAAGACCCTTTTCCGTTCCCTCTCTTTTAAAAAATTAAGTAATTCTCTTTATACTGTGAGCTAAGTTGCTTTTTCAAACTTAAGACAACGATCTCGCATTTTTTTAAATGTAATGTATGTAGGCACAAAGGTTCTTTTTACATCTCAGATTGGCAACACCAACACCAAAGAAGCACGTGATCGCCTCTCGCGAAGACGCCAGTCGGGAAATGAAAACAGAAGCAGCGATAATGCAGCTTGAGGAACCAAAAGAACTGAACTGAACTTTGATGATATGATTCAACTCGATATGATACTACCCTGTTTATATGATGCCACGGACTTATTTTCTTCTTATCTGTTTTAATAATTTTCTCTCAAGTCTACTTTTCAACTAAAAACACAAAACTACCTATCATTTCTGCCTATTCAACTCAGGAAATAAAGAGAAATATTTTATATGAATTTGATTTCTGTAGCTGTGAACAGCTGCTCAATATATCAACAGTGTGTATACAGCTGTGCATACTGTTAAAAGATTTTTGGAAACAAATACTTTGGAAAACGAAGGGGAAATTGAAAACGTGAGGCTAACATATTCATTCAGGGTCGGAGCTAGACATTTGGCCACCCAGTGCGGTCTCCCCGAGTCCTAAATTTTGCTACCAGTGCCATCCCTAAATTCTAAAAATTTTGCTGTCAATAAAATTTGTTGTTCGGTGTTTCTCTAAATTATAAATATTGTTACGAATTTTGTACATAGATAGTTGATTTTATAGCAGTTATGTGTGAAATTTGTATTTTTGCCTGTAATGTAACATAAGAAAAATCTAAAAGAGACAAGACGTGAGGGAAAAGTAAGAATATAGGGGGGGGCGTGCATTTAACATTGAGTAAATGGGTATCTTGTTTATTTGGAGAGATATCGCTAAGATGGCAATGATTATTGTGTCGCCATTTTTACGAGAAATCGCCAAAAGTAGCCAAACTTGGCGACATTTTGGTATGGTCCCTGTATCACCGTATTATAACTGAATAAATGTAATTGACCATTAACTTAGCTGTAATTGTAATTCGACCCTCGTATTACCCCCCCCCCAGTAATTGCCAGAAGCAGAAATACTAGAAATATTTCGGCGGCCAAGTGAAAACTATATCAGCCAGAGAGTGTGTGTGTGTGTGTGTGTGTGATTATGGCAAAGCCTCGAGGGCTATCTGCCTAAGCGGAGGGATGCCTTCGTGGAGGACTTTCTAAGGCCAGCCAGAGAGAGGAAATCTGCTTCGAGTTGTTGCGAGCTGTTACTTCAACATGATCGGAGTACTGAGGTACCTCCGAGTTAGCTTTCTCTTTAGATGCTTTTTGTCTTGCATTCTGTTTAACGTTCTTAGTAGTTTAAAGTGTAACTACCGATTGCACTCTGTGATACTGTGACCACAAGTATTTCTTTGGAAAATTCCAGAAATTTGAAGTGTTTCTTTTGATAAAATAAATTTTATTAACATATCATTGGACCTATGAGAATTCAATCTATTACGAACCCCTACTCACACAACAATATTTTGGAACCCGGTGCTTCCGCACTGGTTGCACTTTTTCATTGAAACTGATCTAATTTTGGTTCAGAATCCCTTAATGTTCGCCCCCTAGGGTCGACTGGTGTGTTGGCTAGGATCCGTACTTAGGCAGCCTCGGCATCGAGCCTATAAAAAGACGAATCCGATCCATATTGTCAGAAGGGGCAGTTTATGCTGTCTTGGATGGTAGTGGCTTCGACCATGCGAGCATGTAGAGAGATAGCCATAAAACATGGAGTGATAATCTCTTCGCCTTTCTCCCGTCATAGTCTGCGAGCACCCGAGAACAGATAAGCTCACTGTAGGCAGGTTCATTGCTGGCAGTCTGCGTTCCGGGACTGAGGCTCTGATTCGTTGAAAAAGGAATTTCTTATTTCCTCTCTCCAAGGTGATTTCTTGACTAATTTTCACCTTCTACCTAATATGGAACTTTTCAGTTGGAACCCGGAAAACCCCAGTTTCAGGGAGGGCTCACACATGTGACTGATCTCTTAGTCTTGAATTTTAAAGTAACGGGAATCGGAGAAATTTCCCAGACAGCCTACGTACTCTTAAAAATATGGAAACTGAGCATTAGTTGAAGATGATGCCTTTCTTAGTGCTTTAGGTGGACTTCTGACAAAAACTGTTTGAAAGACGATTCCGGTTATGTTTTTATTAGATAAGATGAATTAAAGAAAACGATTTGATGATTCTCAATGCTAGCATGCTATTGGACTTAAAGCAGCCACAGTCTATTAAAGATGTCTCTATTTTCTTTAGTGTTACTCACTCAGAAATTTCCCGTCTTTTGGGGAACAGTTTTATATGACTTGTGCCTAATTGTCTAAAGTTTATCCAGCCCGTGAATACACTACAATTATATATTTGTTTTTAATACCGAGCATATAATTTTCGGCATAACTTCAGTATAGAGAGGATTGCAATATAGTTTATGTTAGCAGAATAGAAAAGCACACGCAGTGATTGCATTTCAAATACGTAACGCATATAACAAGGCTCTGAAGGGCACGCAAAAGAATCCAAGAAAAAAAAAAGCTGTTAATCATTGCTTCTCAGGAAATAACCGCTTAAAATGTAAATATAAACAGCGTTAGAGACTTAGAGATATGGGCTGAGAATAGGATGCCATTGTTTATTCTCAAGTTTTGCCTCACTTGGAAAGTTTTTCCACTTCGTTCAATTTTAGTTTGTATAAAAGTAAGTTATTAATATTTCATCCATCATATTTGAATTATTTAAAATAAATTTCACTCCGAAAATTTAATATTAAGCTGTTAGTACTTTTGAAACGAGGGGAAGTTAAAAAATATAACAACTTTGCTTTATTCCAAATTCTACTTATAAGCAGTGTTCCTACATTAAATACTGTTAAGTAATGTATATCGTAGCGCCACCACTAATAACTAGGCGCGCCCTCTAGCGGTGTGGATGTATCAATAGAATCTCTGTATCTGCTCAAGCTCTAGTAACTAGCGGAGTTTTACGCTTGTTCTATGCAAACTGTGCATTGGAAATAAATTCCTATGTTAAAATACAGTCCACTCTGATTTATAATTCTTATCCAATTCAAACTTCCGTAACAAATACTTAATATAAAACTTTGTTAAGATAAAATATTTATTAATACAGTATATACAAGTTAATAAGAAAATGAATCCACATATGCAATCTGTAAAGCAACTGAATAAAACATAGGCATTGCAAAGCAGTCCAACGAATTGTTTATGGATGAACCAAGAGTTACGCTGGAATCCGATAAAAAGCGCATGATTATCCAGAGACAAAAAACATGAAACAAGCCCTCAGTAACATTATTGAATACCAGGCTTTTCAAGTTATCAGTATAACAGGCTAGATTAGGTTGTTTGAATATGGCAAAACACGCAAAGGCTATCAAGATTTAAGGGGAATGCTTTCATGGTGGACTTTCAAAGAGAAACTGGCTTATATTCTCACATAACACATGGGAAAACCAACTCCTTCGCTTCGGTTCGAACTCCTGTAAAACTACCAGTATTCAGGGGTTCAACTCTCAGCCATTTGTCAGTTCGGAGAAACAGTCGTATTAGAAGAATGGCAATGATTGCCTTCTAATGCGCTTGACGTCTTAAAAAGGCATAGAATTTCGCATCGAAGCTTTTATAAAGATCACGTTACTTTAGGTAAGTTCCTTTTGTTGGCATAACTTATATATATATGAACGTGTATCTCTGAAACTTCATGACTGGTACGTTGTTCACGATATGCCGTTGTTAGTATTTATGCAAAGTGCATAAATGATGGCAAAACCAACAGAAGACGCCAAGGTGTTGGACGTCCACGCGTCATCAAAGAAAAAGGACATCTGAGACTGTCCCGCTTGGTACAGCAAAATTGGTGCCAGACAGCCCAATACCATTCAAGTCCAGCTGCAAGAGTTTCGAAACAAACAGTTCAGCGGACACTGTTAGATATGGGACTGCGCAGCAGATGTCCCTCTAGTGTGCTTCTGTTGACTGAACGTCATTGTCAGTTACACTTACAGAGGGCCCGGGAACATCGAGACTGGACCATATATAAGCGGAAGACAGTTATCGGGTAGGATTAATCGCAATTTCTCATTCATAACGTTGATTGTCGTGTCAGGGTACGCCGTCTTCCAGACTAACAGTTACTTTTCCCTTGCACAGCGAGGTCATACACAGGCTGATGGTGGCGGTATTATGCCTTGCGGGAAGTTCACATGGGCGGCTCTGAGGCCCTTAGTTGTGGTAGAACAGACCATGAAAGCTGCAGACTATCTGAACATAACTGCGGATCAATTGCATCCTTACATGGCGTCTGTCTTCCCAACTGGAAATGGAATCATCCATCAGGATAACTCCCCATGTCACAAGGCTCGAAATGTGTTGCAGTGGTTCGAGGAGCATAACAATGAATTCCAGTTAATGTCCTGGCCATCTAACTCGCCGCCCTTAACCCGACAGTGCACATTTAGGATATCATGCAGCCGCAGCTTAGAGCTCAAACACCACCATGTCAAAATACTTTGCGTGATCGTTGCTCAAATAACTACCAAGAACTTGTGGCATCGATGGCAAGGGCGAGCTGCAGCTGTTTTGCAGGCCAAAGGTCGCGCAACGCATTATTGAGTAGGTGATCATAATGTTTTGGCTCTTTAATGCATGCAAATTTTTAAAAAAATATTACATGATTTTCAGTTTCTGAAGTCTTCCATCTAAGAAGCTTTGTTGAATTAAAATGGCTAGCAGGCATTTTCGCAGAATGCATGTCTTTTTAAAGATTCTACATGAACTTAAGTAATAATATAGTGAAGGTTATGTAAATAATAGCTGATTTAATGCAGGACTGCGAAGCAGTTTTCCTGTCCCATCATATTTATTCATGAAATAACAACGAAACTCTGAAATTAAGGAACGCGTTTGTGAAGGTCTTTCGATAGAAAAGTGGCTTATGCTTCCTTACGTATAGAAGAAATCATGAAAATCCTACGTCCAACTCAGTCAGCCCCCAAAACGGAATTCAGAACAGGGTACTGGTACTTTGTGCCTTATCCATCGGTAAGGTGATATTACTTAAAATTTTTAAGACTAAAGTTTGAATGAATCTGGATTAAATTTTGAAATTTTTCGAAGTCACCGGAACGTTTTTATTTTTATGATATTCTTGCCTCATAAATTATGCTTACTCATCTGTAACAGACAGACTGATAAAAGAATAATGATAAATGTTTATTAAAAATAAAGTACAGGAACATAGATATGGTCATTTTAAACAAATTATTCCGAAAGCATTTCCTGTAGTTAATGAGCCTGGTAAGATTAGATCTAGGAGATGGCAATGGCCTTCTGATATGCTTTAGGAAAGGTAATGCTTAAAAACACGCTCGGAATAAATAATCAGAAAATAAGTTATTCTCTAGATTCTTTCAAAAGGCCACATAATGCAAAATTATGTCATGTTGGAAACAAAAATTTTGATGGAATGGTTTCAGCCAGTATGATAAATGCGAATTGCAAATGATAAATAAAAATGAAGAACACAAAACATTAAAATGGGCCTTATTTAAAAAAAAAATCTTATGCGGTCAATACATAACCAGCTGCGCCAGTACATAACCAATAATTGCAAGGAGCTTTAAATAAACTATCACATTCCTTTGATCGTTTGTAAATAAAATCTAATTTCTTTATAAATTTTATGGCTCAATGTTAATTATAAACACTACTACTCATTTTTTATTAGTATGTATATTTGTTCTCCCATATACTGATAACTGTATGTGCTCATGTACACATTCGTTCCCATGCTTTGATTTGAAAATATCACATGGATTGTGGTATGTCATCTGGTCATCAGAGCGTTTCAGATTCACAAATCAATAAATTTTTAAAAACATCACCCAGGCAGCATGCATTCCTAAATTGCACGAGAAAAATACGTGCAATTTACGAATGGCCTTTCCTATAAAAAACGTTCAAGTTGAACGTAAAAATATCATAAAAAGTGTCCAGTGGCAATTACTAAATATTTACGTATATTTTTACGTTATACTATACGTAACTTTTACGTAAAATTTAGGTATATTTACGCGAGAGACTACTGTTCATTCGCTACTTTTACGTATAATATACGTAAATTTCTGGGATTTACGTATATTTTTAGTAAAAATTTACGTATATTTATCGCATATACGTAAATCTCAATTTTTTGCTTCATGTATGCGTATATATTTAGTAAAAATTTACGTAAATTTCCCCGATTTTTTACTGTATATAAACGTATATATTAGGTAAAAATTAAGGTAGATATTCCCCGTATTTTGCGGTACAAAAACGTATATATTTGATAGAAATTAACGTATATATTTCCCGTAATTTACGGTACAAAAAAGTATATATTTGATAGTAATTGACCTAAACCTTCCCTATGTTTTCTTTGCATATGCGAATGACTGGTAAAAATTTAATCCGATGTATTCTCCACTTTACTGTGTATAAATGCACATTTTTTGGTAAAAAATTTGCATAAATCTCCAATTACCTTTTCACTGAATTTTTCATAAAATGTACTTATTTTAATCTCATATTTTTTATATAAATCTATGCAAAAACGTTCTGTATGCTATGATTAAAAGGTAAAATAATTTTTATATCAAATTCTTACATATCTGCCTTTTAGTTATGTACAGCAATATGGAATATATATAACTGGAAAATTTAAATACACTAGTAAATGAAAAAAAAAAAAAAAAATCTATTAAAAAATTATGTAACACTTAAAGGCTGAAAATTACTTTTAATATTTCATTTCAAAGTGACTACAAAATATGCAATAAATTTTGTAAACATCAATTCTGTGTTTTAAATCAATTAATGCTATCATTCATTTGCATTTTTGTTTACTAAATTCATTTCATAAATTTAAATTTAGTAAACAACTGTAGCAAACAGTTGTTTACTAAATAACACTTTAAATAAATTATTTGCTTTTCCGAAGGACATTTTCTTATGCCATGTAAATGAACGATAGCATTAATTGATTTAAAACATAGAACTCAGGTTTACAAAATTTATTGCATATATTGTAGTCACTTTTAAATGAAATATTAAAAGTGATTTTCAGCTTTTAGTGTTATGTAATTTTTGAATAGAAATTAATTTTTTTGCATTTAAATTTTCCAGTTATATATATTCCATATTGCTGTACATACCTAAAAGGTGGATATGTAAAAATTTGATATTAAATTAATTTTATCTTTTAATCATAATATGCAGAACATTTTTGCATAGATTTATATAAAAAATAAGAGATTAAAATAAGCACATTTTACGAAAAATGCAGTAAATAGGTAATTGGAGATTTATGCAAATTTTTTACCAAAAATGTGCACTTTACACAGTAAAGAGGAGAAGACATCAGGCTAAATTTTTACCAAAGTCATTCGTATATACAAAGAAAACATAGGGAAGATTTAGGTCAATTATTATCAAATATATAAGTTTTTGTACCGTAAAATACAAGGAATATCTACGTTAATTTCTATCTAAAGTACAATATAGTTAATTAACAAATTCAGTAAACGAATGTAGCACAAAAGAAAACATCATACGTTTAGATTATTTGAATGAGTGTGCTAAATTTTAAAATTGTTAAATATAGACCAGGAAATTGTATAAAACTTACCTTTTCCAATAGTTTACCAAGTTGACTTTGTTATTTTCCTTGAAGATGAATGTTTAATGTCACAAATATTTCATTCATATCTTCAGATAATACACAAATATATACATATTTATTTATTAAAATTCAGTTTATCCCAAACATGTTAAAGAAAATATTAATTTGCATGCAAGTTAATCGAGTAGCTTCTGTTTTAATTACACACATAATAATGATATGTAAAAATTTTACATTTATCAGTCAATCTTGCAATGTATTGTAATCTATTATTGTTGTCTTTTTCAGTTTAAAATCTTATAAATATATTAGATCAGTACTAAAAGTTCACCTCTACAAAAGAAATGCTTTATTGAGGTATTTTTAAAAAGTTCCCTTTTACAAGGTAACTGTCAATTTCATAAATAAGTTCATAAGATTATGCAAATTCAAAATTACCTAAATATGTTCTTTATTTTATCTTATATACCAGATAAAATTTCAAAAAGTTAATTTGTTTAGGAATATTGAATTTTTTAATATTTATCTCATGTGACTTTTTCTATAACATCATTATAAATGTGCATGTTGATGTGGACATACCAATTATTTTTTTCATCAAATAGCTTTATGCTATTAAATGATTTAAAAAGAGGCAACTGGACAAAAGAAAGCAATTAGAAGTTGGCTAATTTTTTATTAATTTGTTGTCAAACGCTGTGCATTTTAGATTATGCTCATATGATGACAATGAGTTATTTAAATTATAAAATTATTATGAACATATTCCACATAAATTAAGAAGTATAAAATTTCAAGTTGTTTGAAGTATTATGAACTGTAATACTTGCAAAAGAAATACACATGAAATTAATTTAAGAATTAGGTTTATTTTACAGGTATTCAAAAACTGCAATTACTGTTAAACAATAAAAACTAACATTAAATCTGAATTAAAATTCAACATAGACTTTATGCAGCTTTGCCATATTTGTTCTATAGTTCGCCGTCTTTAATATCCTGCTCGATTTTTGTAAAAGTGAATTCTTTGTCACCCAATGTTTTGAGAACAGCTCCTAAACAAGAAAAAGAAAAATTTGTAATAATTTCACACTTCAGATGTTTTCAGTTTTTAAATATAGTTGAAGTATTAAAAGATGCATATAAAATGCACTGAGTATTTCATATTTAAAAATTTACATTTCAGTAATTAAAAATTTAATTTCACGCTATCACATAGTAAGCTTCAATTATATACCTTACACAATGCCTATAATTTCAAGTGAAAAATACTTAAGATTTGTTTAGAACTGCAAGGTTGAGAAAGTCTTTAATGGCTATGTTTGTATTTAAGTACATGAGAAAAAACTTAATTTTGTATTAATTATATTGCATTAGCCTTTTCAATTTTACTCCTACATATAGTAAAGAATATTCGCTTTCTTACAGATAACTTTTTCTTAAATAAAGAGTAAGCAGAAAACTAATCACAACACTATATACATATAAGAGAATACTTCATAAACATATACATGTCATTAACATACGTATATGCATTAACAGGCTATTTTACACATTTCAATAAACCAGAAACCAATACACAATCAAAAGTATTATCAGTAAATTCCTCCAAAATCAGAGCAAAAATCTTTAATTATGATAACAATGGCATCTCAGTTTGCAATATAAAATATTTCAAGTCTACATTCATGTGCATTCTAAGCAAACAGAATGCTGAATAACAATAAAATTATAAATACCATAAAAAAGTTAAGAGCCACATAGAATGATAGCAAGACTAAATAAGTCTTCCTTCAAAAATCAATTTAAATTCAAAAATTTGCCTTCCTGTTTAACATCTCAAAATAGGGTTACTGCTTTCACTAACTAAATTTCCTGTCTTGGCAAAATAAAAATTGTCACTTCTGTTGCAGGAAATATTTGCTGCAAACTTATGCAATAATCCAGTGAAAAAATTTTAATTGTGGCTTGAATATTTTCTTTATTAAATAAATGAAAAATTGCCACATAATATTAATTTATGATCCACATGAAGCTTTTTACCTCTACCATATCATGCAGCTATTTTAAAATATATACTCTCATATAAAAGCCACAGAAATTTTTTACCAATATTAATATAGTATAAATCATTAATAAATCTTCTAAAAACAGCCCCAAATTTTCTGAATTAGATACCCAAAACATAATTCTATGTAACTGTTAATATATGCATTTGCTTGCACATACTTAAAATGAATTATACACACAAAAACTTAACATATTAACTTTAATAAATTCTTAATTAGCAGGATGACTCAATTAAGACAAAATATGAAAGAAATCTACCTGATGGAATAGTTGTAAAAGATATATTTAAAAAAAGCTAATATTGTTTACCTTACACATGGCAGAAATTGAGTAAACTGTATGCAGCTGGATTATTTATTAGGAATAGAAGTTAGATCAAAGTACCAAAGTCACACTAGGGCTTTAACCATTTGGGTGCAAAGATTTCCTTCTTTGTGTACTTTACTCCTTAATTTTTCAGGATATGATTTAGAAACAGAGTTATGGTAAAAATGTATACTGGTAAAAAAAATATTGCTGAAACTGATAAGTCCTTTGAATTATATACTATAGTGCAAAGAGGGATGGAATATGTGACTAAATATGATAAATCAGATTACAATAACATTAAACAAATAACATGAAAAACTGAAAAAAAGAAATTTTATTTGAAATTATTTTTTAACTCGTGGAAAGACAGACAGTATTTCCAACTTATTAAATTCAATTATATTTTACCTTCGTCAAACCAATATTGGTAAGAGAGTTGTATTTAAAATCGGTGCTAAGCTAAAACTGCTTTCTTGCCTAATTTTATACTATTGAAAATACCGGTAATTGTCAAAGTTATTCGTACTCAATATGTGTAAGATTATTAATGAGTTGCCAAACCTCAGTTAACCATCTAATATACTACATTCAACATTATTATTTTTCTTTTTGAATGTCAGGTTTTCATTATTTCTGCCAATATATCTGTAACAGGACATAAAGATTGAGTTAATGTAGAATAGAAAATTACCTTGCAAGTTAGCACCTTTACCTTAGTGGCAGTACTTCATTCTCTAGAAAAAACATTTTAAATTATTATATTTAAACAAAAAATTCATATTTGTTACAGCAAAACATCATTAATACAATAAACCAGAGTTGAATGCAAATCTAGTTTTAACTCCATTTTTGAAAACTAGTTTATTACTTTCAATTTAATTTTAAAATAATAAAAAATAAGGTACGTATCATGATGACTACCTAGATATCTCGCCTAAACTGGCAATCCTTGTAGGTTATACAGGTTAACCCTAACATAGGTTATAGAGGGCACTAAGATAGAGAGTATTAATCCCACACTAGGGACTCTAACATTTGGTAGGAACAGTTTGAAAAGTAAAACAGATGTTTATAGTGAACCAATGCAAAACAAAAACAATAGTTCTTTAGGGACAAAGCCCCTTTGGACTAATAAATCCGAGTAAATTAACAGCTTTTAGCTATTTTTTCTTCTTGTAAAAAATAGACATACATAATATTTTTAGAAAATAACAGTACTTTAAGCATGCAATTTCCACATATTTAACACAATAATTCATTCTAGCTCTGTTGCAATACTGGCAAAGGTACTCCTCCGTTATTAGGACGGGATTCAGAAATGTACAATGAAACCTCGAGATACGAGGAAAGTATGAGCAAAATACGAGATTAATTCGAGTAACGAGCAATCAGCCAGGCTGTTGGTATGGGTGGCGCCATTTCCCTATCCGGCTCAACTCGGGGAATCCCCTCGTCAGATCACTCAGTGTTCTTTTATATACGTGTTTGTGCACTTGCAAGTTAAGTGTTTTGACATTTAACGTGAAAATAATTATTTCAAGATGCCTCGCAAGAAGATTGTTGCCTCAGATAGTGCTGCAAAGAAAAATAAGGAGGCCATGGCCGTCGATAGCAAGAAATCGATCGTAGATAAACGTAAGCATGGTGACGGAATTGGCGAAGACTTGCGGCCTTTCAACATCGAAAATCTATACTATTCTGAAGAAGCAGGAAGAAATTAAGAAACCTGATGTAGCCAAAGGAATTATCGTTGCTTCCAAGCACCATAAAAGTACTCCTAGATGTTGAGAAGCTGTTGTTGGTGTGGATTAATGAGAATGAGTTAAAATGTTGGTAACAAAGTTAAACTATTGTTATATTATTTACCAGTGTTATTTATTAGGAAAAATTGACTTGATATTAAAATGTTGATATTTTTTGGGGTGTGGAACGGGTTAACTGAATTTCCATTATTTTCAATGGGGAAGCTTCTTTCTAGATACGAGAAATTCGCTATACCAGTTGAATGCTGGAACGAATTAAACTCGTATCTCGGGGTTCCACTGTAGATATGTAAGCATGTGTATATGCACGTATGCGCATATACACATACATACATAAAGAATATACACATGCACACACGAGCACCTACATTTAAAAATGCATGCATATAAACACACATTTCTGAATCTCCTGATAACAGAAGAATACCTACATGAATCATAGGATTTACATTATTCAGTTTCATTAGAATTCTTAAATGCAGAGGATTTACATTAATCAGTTTTATTAGAATTCTTAAATGCACAGGATTTACATTAATCAGTTTTATTAGAATTTTTAAATGCAGAGGATTTACATTAATCAGTTTTATCAGAATTCTTAAATGAAATCTTCACTATCCAAAAATTCAGTTTCATTTCCAGCTGAAACTGTATCAGGACAATCTCATTTATATTATTTCCCTCTAACAACTGAACATTTTGAAAACCTTTTCTATTCCACTACATTAAACATACATTTTCTAAATCTGAAAATTTTAAGTTAGCTTAGAAACTGTAATCATTCTTAAAAAAGTTTGATTTATGCAGATGTTAGATCAATAAAATTACTTTCCTGTGAAAAAGTAATATGGCATTGAACAACACGATTTTACACATCAAGATATACCGAGTGAAAATTCCTGAAATGTCTTATTTCTTGGTATCTCTGCAAGAATTGTATAAATAAGACTACCTCCCTTTTATAAAAAAAAAAAAAATGTTTAGTAAATATACTATGAAGAAAATTGGTTACATTATTTACAGTTCATAATTAATAGAAAATAAATCATTTCTTATCTTATCAGAATTTATTTTTATCACATTCATAAACAGTACTAATTTAAACAAACATACCATTATGATTTCAATAACTATGAAATAGAAAATCCAAATCTGCATCTTTGATGGTCTAGTAGATTGGACGTCTCGTTTACTACAATTCAGCAGGGTGCTGACTCCTCAGACTGTAATATATATATATATATATATATAATTAATTTACAAGGGAAAAAGCAACAAAAATATAAACAATTTTTTGGTTTTATATAAGCATTTCTGCACATTTACAATTTAAATTTTTTTAACTATTTAGTTATATCAAAAGACATGATTTAGTAAAATATAATTCAAATAATTTAAGGTATTTTAGATCAAATACTAATTTTTCAATAAATGTTTTCATGCAAGTCTAATAATCAACATAACTATCAAGTTTTGACTTCGAAAATTATGTTTAGAGAAACTTGAAGCTGCAGTAAATAGTAATAAATTTATTCAAAACTGAAAGTAAAGCATTCTTACTTTATTTTCTTTCTTTAACTATGGCAGATCTTTTAAAACAACAAAATCAAACAAACAAAAAAGAAATGCATTCATGAAAGGACTTAGGACTTACTTATTATTCATGAAAGGATATATTTCAGTAATTACTAGTGCATAAAAATTCAGTATATATATAAAAAAAAAAAAAAAAAAATGAACACAGATTTGGAGCAAAGTACTTGTGTTTCTATGGCATAAAGTTTCCTTTTTTAATAGCACAATATCTTTGAGTTAAAGATTATATATTAAAGCAAATTTATAAAACTAAATTCAAAAATAAGAAATTAAATTATTTTTAGGGAAAACACTAAGCAAATAAAAAATTTTGAATTTCATAAATAAATGAAAGTTACATGCTTTATTTTTTGGCATAAGGTAGATAACATTTCCATAAGAGATTTCTGAACAATTAGTCATGTTAATATTGCCTTTCTTTTTCCATTAAAAGCTATTTCCTGCTTAATTACAGTATGCTTTAAGATAAATATTAAAACGTTTGAGTAAAAATAATATAACTATAAAAAGGTGAGACACATACAAAAAGAAGTGACAGAAACAGTAAGAAACAGACTAGTGCAAAATTTAACAGTACCAAATCCTGAAAATGAATCATTAGGCACGTACACAAAAGAACAACACATAGAAAATCACATTTCCTACACAGACGCTATTTATAAAATTTTATATAGGTGAAAAAAGTACGAGTATTAAACACTGAAAATATAAAATATTCACTTACTTTCTTCAAATAATTAGTAACTTCGATGGATTCTGTCACAAACGCCAATCCACGAACAAACAGTATTCCTTGCGACTTTACCATTCTTTTCGACCGCCATTGTTGAGTGCTGACTTCACAAATATCCCGCCACAACCGGAAGTAGAAAGTGTCTGCTTTGTCATTGGTCAGTGAACAAGAATTGCAACGCTTTTTTTTTTTCTTTATAATTAAACATATTAAGAAAGCCTCTAAATTAGCATATGAAATAAACTTACTTTTGCATTGTATAAATTTATATTCACAGCATCTCTGTATTAAGGTAATAATTAAATTTTTCTACGAAAAATAGAAATGTCTGTATATGCGCATGCTCAGTGTATAATCGTAAATCCGGTTAATTTTTATAGCGTAAAATTAACTATGCAAATTTTGAGTTAATTTAACTGGACCCTTGTACTTATTCTGTAGATCTCCATATTAAGAATGTCTTTAACTGTTTCAGGAAAAATATAAAATATAATATAATTATTTATTTACATTATTTATTAATTTTTTCCTCATATAAAAATTATTAAAATCGCTTTATCATTTTTTCCGTACATTAAACAAAATTTAAAAAAATTAGCCTCATATGATTTTTATAACAAAGATTAAAGGAACTGAAATATATGTAAAATATCAGGATTCAGCTTGCAATTTCGTAGAGTTATTATTATTATTATTAAATAAAAATATTAGTATATCTTTAATTATAATTAATGATCCTTTGGTCTACATTAAACTGTTGTTCAAGAAGTTAAACGTTTTCGAGCATTTTATGCTGTATTTATTATTCTATTCCTCGACATGAAAGATTTGCTAGTCTTATTCCAATTCAATTGCCCACATTTGCTAAATAAAATAAGGAGAGTATTGTACCAAACTCGGTAAGTACACAAATTTAATATACAGCTTATTCCAGTTAAATGGGTAATAGGATTTTCATAAAAGAAATTAAATTGTGTAAATTAATATAAGTGTTGATATGAATAAAAATAACAAATTTGATATAAGAAAATAAATAAGTTATTTTGAAGATGTTTGAATTAAGAAAATATAATTTTTTGCAAAAATGCACGTAAAGATTTAGCTCACATGTTAAAATTTATAGAAAAATTTTAGCCTCATATATGAATGCCCCTTTTTTCATGTTCGTGGACAAGGAAAACAAAGTGAAATGCCAGAAATACACTAAATATTTTGAATTAATAAACTTCATTTTCAATCTTTTTAGACTTCGTAAAAGTAAAAGACGTAAAAGTGACGAATGAAATATACCATAAAGGCAGTAGTTTCTTTCAGAACATTCGGATTCGTATAATATGCGTAAAAGTGACGAATAAAATATACCATCATGGCGGTAGTTTTATCAGTACATTCGGATTCGTATAATTTTCGTAAAAATAACGTGTGGAAAATAACGATCAAGAGTTAACAGTAACTTCAGCCTTTTTCATTCGTATAAATTTCGTAAAAGTAACGTGCAAAAAATACCATACCCTTATTTCACCAAAATTATACGTATATTTTTGGAGACGTGCTGCCTGGGCATATCTTTAGAAATTCTGATAAATTGTTGCCTATATTTCTTTTTATATTATTTATATCTGTCATATTAATTCTCTAAAAATAATTCACAGAGATAACATTTGGTGGCAACATCCTTTTATTTGAAAAGTAATTTCACACAGAAGTGAAACAAACACAAAACTGAAGACTGCGGCTAATACATTTAAATTGCTTTACAATGAGCACTTGTCTTCATGAGCTTATTTGCACTGCATTTAGCATAAATCTAAAAAATACATTTAATGCTCATAAATGTAATATGTTATTCTGAATCACATACCTATTTTAAACACCAAATCCAAATCTGAGACGTTTTAGATTACCTCATAACATATTTGTACAAGAAAATATGTTCAAAGCTTCAGATATAATATCACTTCTGATTTATCAATTTCGGCTCAAATCTAACATGTTCTTTCCATTGATATAAAAGTCTTAAATACTAAAATTAAAAAGTTTTAGATTATATTTTAATATAGATTTTCATTAAAAACTGATTAGTCTTTAAGTAAAGTACCACCTCAGGTGGTCCATTAAAAACTGTTATGAACTTACTGTAAAGTACTATTTCTGACTGTCCAGTTTTACCCAAAATCTAATGAACACTTTATACAAGGTAAGGCTGTTAATTTCCAGGACTACTCTAACAACACCAGAACAGATTATGTAAAAAACGTAACCTTTTAATATGTTTCAAAGTAATCCCCATCTGCCGTAATACACTTCTGTGCTCGGCTGTATAAGTTGTGGAAACAACTTTAAAGTCCTCTTTCGGAAGGCTCTTCAATGTTGACGTCACGTTCTTCTTGAAATTTTCAGCATCCACAAAGCCTGTTCCTTTGATCACAGTTTTGAGTTTGGGAAACAAAAAGAAGTCTGCGGGGACCAAGTCAGAAGAGTATGGCGGATGATGCAGCTCCATGACCTCATGCTTGTCCAAAACCCTGTTCACTGACAACGCAATGTGTGGGCGGGCGTTGTCATGCAACAGAAACCAACACCCATTCTGTCGAAAACTGGGACGTACTCTGGGAATTCTTTTTCGGTGTCGGACAAGAACTTCTGTATAAAGCTGTCCTGTAATAGTAGCAGTCCCGGATCTAGGGGGGCAAGCCGGGGTCTGTGCCCCAGGCGGCATCACCTGTTAGCTCTCCTATTAGCCGAAAAATATCCAACAACGTAGACCTTAGGTACACTGAACGTGATGGAAGACATTTGACATCTTCATTGTGGCACAGATCATTAGCAAATAATGAAAGGTTTAAAAAAGATCTTGGATTATATATTCTAAAATTAAAAATGCTATTTTTGTACACCCTGTGAGATTTATCAGAAACATGCCACTGCCGTTAAATCAGCATTGTGTACTACAGGATTCACTAATTGGAAAAAAGCTTTAGAAAGGTTAACTGAGCACGAAATATCTGAAATACCACATAGAGTGCATGATTAAGTGGTGGAGAGACTACAACAAATGAAATAGTGTCAAGGCATCATGACATTAAGAGACTAATTCACACAGAGAAAGAAAAATGGAGAAAGATCCTACAGGTGAGTATGGATGCTGTATTGTATCTTTCAACAAACTGTCTTTCTTTCCGTGGGTCTGATGAAACCCCTGGCAGTTTGCTCACAAAGTGTCCTCCGCCTAGTCAAGGCAATTTTTTGAATTAAATGACTCTGCTAGTCAAACATAACTCTTAAGTACCAGTTAGAATACCTAAAGAAGGGCCAAGTATCATATTTAACAAAGATAATTCAAAATGAAATTACTGATGTAATGACGAAAACAGTTCGCAATAGCATTTTATATGATATTATAGAAGCCAAATATTACACAATAATGTTCGATTGTATTCCAGATGTGTCGCATACAGAACAAATGAGCCATGTGATTCAATACGTAAAAAATATGTGGGGATGTGTGTGAAATAAAGGAGAGCTTTATTGATTTCATAGAAATTGGAGGAAAGACAGGAGAATGTATTTCTCAACGGATTGTGAAAAAACTGACACTTGATGGTTTGGATATTGATAATGTCGTGGTCAATTTGAGGATTACGGATCTAACATGGCCTGTACATAGCGGTACATTAGATCCTGGAGTACAAGCCAGGATTACAGAAATGAATAAGCTGGCCGGAATATGTGCGATGTTTCTCTCACTCTTTGAATCTTGTCTGTGTGCTTTCTGCCTCGTCTTGCCCCGAAACAGTTAATTTCTTTGCAATTATCCAGAAGATATTTAGCTTTTTTGACGAATTCACTATTCGATGGGATATTACGAAAAGGTGTACAAAAACCAACTCAAAAGGAAGCAGCCAGACGAGATGGTCGTCAAAATATGTGGCTGTGAAAGCCCTTCTAACGAATTTAACAGAAGTAATAAAATCCTTGAAAGAAATTAATTATCTTTCAAAGCACTATATTACTGTTTCAAAATTAATTATTTATCAAAGTACGAAGCAGGACATCTGCTACATGATGTAAAAAATTTTGAATTTATTATCAGCCTGACAATTTGGGCTAATATTTTTCAAGAAATCAATCGAATAAATTCTGAAATTCAAATGGAAGATATTATTCTTGCGCGTTCCGTTGCATTAATGGAAAGTCTGACCAAAACTTCGCAAAAAATTAGAGAAATTTCTACGGAATATTGGATAGAAGCTATTAGAATTAAAGCAGCACCTGAAAAAAATTGAAGTTGAACCTATTCTGACAAATAAGTGAATTCTAAAACGCAAAAAGGAATTTGATGAATTGTGCGAGGACGAATCACGAACATTTCATCGTGTTCAGCTACTTTCTAATGCAATGAAAATTGTATTTGATCGAATCTTATCAGAAATTAAAACGAAGGCAAACAGGGCTATTACACTAAATTCAAATTCCCATTTCTTAGTTGTGAAATATTGAATATGTCAACTGAAGAACAGCAAAAGAATGGAGCAGATCTTGCACGAAGATATGAGCGAGATCTCTAAACGCATTTGAGTTCTGTCAGAAACTTGCCGTTTTTAAAACACAAGCCCCAGTGTTATTCGTCGACATAAAAAAGGCTAGAGCTTTTTATCTCTTGCAACAGATCTACACCTATGATTTTCAGAATGCCTTTCACAATATTTGTATTGCCTTGCGGATTTACTCTATGCTTCCAACTACATCCGCAAGCTGTGAGCGACGTTTTAGCAAATTAAAACTTATTAAAAACTATCTGAGATCGTCGATGAGCCAGGAGCGTTTATCAAGTCTCGCAACAGAAAATCAAACAATACATCAAGTTAATTATGACGATGCCATAGATTTATTTTCAGAACAAAAGGCTCGCAGAGTAAAATTTTAATTCCGAAATATTTTAAGAGTGTTAGGTAAGAACATAAAATTATTATTGAAATAAGAATTATGAAAAGAAGTACAAATACTAACCTTTTCCTTTCAGCAGTAGCCCGTATTGTTGTTATGTATAGCTAATGAAAGTTAGTTACGTAATTAATCAGCTCATCTATTGTTTATAACTAAAGATTATTTTTATTACGAGTGCATAATCAAAGGTATCGAAAGACGTATATAATTTTAAAGGTACCATAAGGTATTTTTCATTTTTTAAGCGTAACATTTTTGCTAAAATCTTCTTTAAACATAACATTTTGTATAAGCATAGCTATACAAATTGCTATTATCCATCACACAATGAATGCTTCTTTTATGCGGAAGTGTCCCATTTTTCGATTTGTATGGAAGTATTGTGTGTCGAAATACTATCAGTGCGCTGTCAAGAGAGGTTCTAAATGTAAACAAAAAACACTCCTTCTGGAGACCGAAGCCATCGGAGCAGTGCTTCACTCGCAGTGCGGGGTTGGCCCTTCCTTTCTTTCTTACCGCCATGGTCTGGCTAGTTATTGTGGCAAATATTGCAAAATTGCGTATTTCAGAGAAAATGATTATTACAGTACAAAAGTAGTCTTTTGTATGAATATGTAAATATTTATTATGTTATCGGGCTTTGTAAGGACGATAGTAGAGTTCTTGAGTAGGCTACATGAAGGCGTTATTGTGAAATGAACATTTAACGTGCTAGGTTAAAGTTACTGTTAGTATCGAGAAATTGGTACAAAATTATTCAGTCGATTGTATTAGTGATTTGTAATTTGCTTATATTTGTTTAAATGAATTTTTTTTTAATATTTAGTAATGTCTGATTCCCATTTTTGTGCTGTGCTGAACAATAGTTAGTATTTAGTGCTGAATCGTTTTCTATTAGCATCATTTATTAGTGTGAGTAGGTATTGTTGCAAATATTGAAAAAATCCCCATTTCAGGGAAAATGTAAATTTGGTTATTTCAGTGCACCGGAGAAGTAACTGCATTAAGAGGGTTCTCACAGGTTTTTAATTATGTAACTTTTGGTATGTATGTTCGGCCACCAGCGGCTGAGATTAGAATCAAGCGAGTTAGCTGGCTGCATGGGTGTTTCCGCCGTTTCATTCATGCGTAACTTGCCATATGAGCCAATTACTCTTAGAAAAACCCCAGAAGGCATCTTTCCTCTTAGGCAGGTAGCTCTCTTATGCTTTGCCATAAGTAAAGAAACTAAACCATTTGTTATGTATATTTCTTTTAGAACAAAAATGGCACATAAGGAATTTCTTACTATAAAATGGAATTTACATTTTATCTCGAAAACTACCTATTTCTATGTTTATTTTAAAAACTGAAATTTGTTACAGAAACTTAAAGATGGGTAAGGGCGGCAATTTTAAGTTTTTGCCCCGCCTAGGAAAAATGCTAAATCCGGCGCTGTATAGTAGTGCCTGGTGGGACAAATTCATGATGAATAAGTCCTTCACTATCGAAGAAAGCGATTAACATGACTTTGACCTTTGATTTTTTAATCGAAAGATTTTCTGTTTAGGGGAGTTGGGAGACCGCCATTCTGTGCTCTGTCTCTTAGTTTCAGGGTCGTATGGATAGCACCACGATTCGTCACCCATCAGTATCGAATCCAGGAAAACAGGGCCAGCGTCAGCGTTGTTGATGAGTTCACCACACGTGTCCATTCTGATTTGCTTTTGATCGTCCGATAAACAGTGCGGGACAAATCTGGAACACACCTTGAGTCAGAATTTGGTGAACCACCTCTTTGTCGATGTTCAGTTCACTGGCCAGCATTCGAATAGTCAGTCGCCGATCCGCTGTTACAAGCTCGCGAACTTTCTCAATTATTTCAGGCGTACGCACGGAAATCGGCCTTCCGCAGTGGGGGTCATCTTCAACACTTTCACCACCGTCCCGGAAACGTCCATACCATTCAAATGTGCGGGAATGAGATAATGCTCACCATACACTTGCTTCGACATTGTATGTGTTTCTGTTACATTTTTGCCCAGTTTAATGCTCACCTTTTGTTCCATTTCAGCACTTTCACAACACCACTTTCCCACTTCGATAACACTTCACCAGGTACGTTTCCACGCGTCTTTCCCAGCCATGCTCGTGTCTCCAACTGACGCGCACTGCGAGAAGCAGATATACTACTTTCCAGATACCAACAGCGCCTCTGTCGGGCAAGTGATCGGTTCTATGCTGTGACGTCAGTCCTGGATATTAATAGCCACACCTTGTATGAAAGCAGAAAACTTAAATACGGGAAACAGAAATTTTTGGAAGCTTCATGTAAAAGTTATCATGGATTAAAAATTGTTGCGCACATAGACACACAGATATAAAGGGATCTTTGTAGAAATCGTGCTGGGGAGAACCTAATTCTTATTTATTTATTAAAATTCACTATCGAATTTTCGAACCAAACACATTACTTCTCTTACCTAATCATATAGGTTGGCGGAAGGTTAAAAAATATAAGGTAACCAAAAACGTTTTTGCCGTTCCTGATATAATATTGGAAGAGTGAAGCCCAACATAAAAATAGTCGCCAAACCTGGCGATGAAGTGGTTAGGATGGGAGTCTGGACATTTAACAAGAGTATAAAAGTGCGTTTCATTGGTACTTGAAACATAAATCACACAGTGATTGATTGAAATGGGCGCGCCAAAGGCACTCGTTCGGAGTTGTTTGCTGTATGATTTTAAAATGGGCCTGTCAGCAGCAGAATCAAGTCACTGATTTTGCCAGGCCTTTGGGGATGATGCCGTTAACAAAGGAACTGCTAGGCAATAGTTCCAGAAGTTCAGGTCAAGGAATATATCTCTTAGTGATGCAGTACGCAGCGGTCAGCCACAAGCACAGGACTATGAGGCTCTGAGAGCAGCCATAGAGAGTGAAAGTACCCAAACATGTGGTGAGCTTGCTGCACACTTCCAAGTATCTGATGAAATGATCAGAATCCATTTCCATTGCATAGGAAAGGCATACAAGCTGAGCAAGTAGGTACCCCACTCATTGTCCGATGCAAAAAAGCAACAATGTGTTGCTGCCTGTTTGTCACTGCTTACTCGACACGAGTACTCACCAGCAATGAAAAGTGGGTCCACTATGACACACCCAGGCGTTCCAGACATTGGTTGTCACCACGCGACCCTGTGCCTCACACTGCGAGACCTTCTCTCCACGCATGCAAGATCATGCTCTGTATCTGGTGAACTAGTCCCCAAACGGTGCATTATGAACTCCTGCCAGTAGGCCAAACCATTACGGCAGGCCTGTACTTGCAGCAGTTGGAACATGTGCATCAGACACTGAAGAATAAAGAGCCAGAACTGGTAAATCATAAGGGTATACTCTTCCTCTACGACAATGTAATTCTTCTACATTGGAGAGAGTGAAGGTTGTATTTTTTGAGCTCCGCCGATTCAGTCTATAACTACGGAAATAATTATCCTGCAGTCTTAAAAGTAGTTGATTTAGATAACAGAAGCAGCAAGGATTACGGTGATACAAGATTTTCGACTGTATGACAATTAGGCATTTAATTACGGAATTTTCAAGATTTTACTAATTGTGTTAGCATTACAGTGCCATTTTCACCGTCCTGACCAGCTTTGTGGACCGCTACCAAACAACTGTAAGTCGGATCAGCTCATTTTTAATACCACTGAATAGCCCAGGTTTTTCACTTTAATTTGGAATAAGTTTAACGTCATTTGGTTAAGTAGTAATTTAAATATAAATTAATTACTGTTTTCAAATAGTATATTTGAAGCAGCTTCAACGCTAGCGACGGTTAGAATACCGTTGGGTGATTCACCACCCAAAGGAATTCGCATCCGGCTGAAAAAGGAGGTAGTGGCCTAATTACCATCATCTGCCTAATTAGACTCCTAATTACTGGATCAACTTAATTCCAACAGCAAACGTCCTTTCAACTAATAAGAAGTAAAAGTTCCAAATTTCATAAAATTCGACGAATTAGAACCAAAGTTACTAATTTGCGGCATTAATTATTGGACTTTCAAAAATTCAAGAAGTTAGTATGAAAAACTGAAGAAGATAAGCGTCTAATATAAACACAGAAGATAAGCGTTCAAGTGCCGTGTGAGTTGTGTTTGTGCAAGTGCTATTCTGGTTCGTTAGTGCTAATTGGATTACTGTTCCTGCTCTACAGATGAAAAACAGAGAAGATAGCAGCCAAGGTAGGACAGCCTGACATTATAATTAATTTATTAATAGCAGATTAACCAACAGATTGGCTTCAGCCTATACTTGACACTATTTACTACTCAAAATAGGTGTCTAGTATCCTCAGGTTTTACACCGGAAACTCGATTAATTATAAAAGTGTTTACGTAAATATGTGTTAATTAATGATGTATTGTTATTCACATGCTGATTAATTACCGCTAAATTTTTCATAACTTCGCACAAATTGTGCGATTTTAATAATTCTCAAATTGCCTAGAAGGCTCTTGTTACCCATCCCATTGACTTGATTGTGTATTTAAGTATAGTGCTAAATTGGTAATTGGGTTAATTACCGGTATAGTCTTATTGCACTTATTTGTATTTTATAATTTTATAGGCTTCTGTATAGACAGCGGCACTTTAATTGTACTCTAGGTCCCCGGCACCTTTGAACAATGCTAATTGCAATTAATCTAATTACCATATTATAAGTCTTTAATTAATAATTTAATTAAGTTATTTATAATTTGTATACATTTCACTGCTAATTTGATTAATGTCCTTTATACAACTTAAAAGGCTTCTTCAAATGTTTATTAGTAAGTGTAAATTAGTGTGCAAAGTAGTGCTAGTAGTGACTGTGTTCAATTCAGTGATCAGCGAATTGGGCAAAATAGTGTAACGCGAACTTTCCAGTTTTTATTGTAACGAATTTCTAGTACCACTGAATAGACTCTTTACAATAACTGCCATCACGGTGCTCCCTTCAAATCATGCCACGTCTTTCGGCCCTTACAACTGACGGAGAATCATCTGACACACAAAGTACCTTAGACGCTTCTAAGAAATTGGCTTCAGATCTGCCTTACGTAGAAAAGATTTCCATTTTTTACGAAGACATCCGACAGGTAACGACCACTAAAAGAAACGCCAAATTCCTCTTACCAACTGAACTCCGCGCTCGCCTCCTAGACTCTCTGGCCGCATTACAAACGCTAGCCATAAAAGGACCAGACTTTATACCAAAAACTGCCAAAGTCGATACCGGAGTCAATACCTCAACCGTGCTTTGTTGCGAATTAGCACATTCTCAGCAACATCCGACTTCGGAACAGCATTTTCAACAGGCCTCAACACCCCCACCAACTGCCACCCGACCGACATTTGCTCAGAACGCAGCTCAACGCCAAAGTACCCCTCACGAAGATTCAGGTTGGAATAGACAAGATTATCAAAAGTAACAAAGGCGGCATTGAAGTAATCTGTAACACCAGCGACGATGCCACAGCTCTCGAGCAGCACATCAAGCAAAAAGAAATCCCGGCAGAAATCAGTAGACCTCGGAAGCGCAAGCCAAGATGTGCAATTCACGATCTGCCAGAGTCTACAAAACCCGAGGAAGTGCTTGAGGAAATCAGCGCTGCTACAAACATGCCCAATAACACCTTCAAGCCCCTCCACCGTCTCAGAGAACGACGTAAAGGAAAAGTCAAGTGGATATTCGAATGTGAGCCCACAAGCTTTAGTGCCATCATGCAGCAAAGGAAGATCTTCTTGGGATGGCAGGCCCACAAAGTCACAGAGTACTTTGGCATCAAGAGATGCTACAGATGTCAGCAGTACGGGCATACGCAGGCAGACTGCAAAAGCCAAAAGCAATACTGTTCATTCTGCGCTGGAGAACATGGGGTTTGGGAATGCAATGCACATCAACCACAGTGCATTAACTGCGGGGACGCAAACTCACGCTATGGATCAAGACATAATTTTACCCACCCAGCCTACCACCCCGACTGTCCGCAGTACCAGCGAAGAGTGCAGACTATCAGAGACAGTACAGAGTACTAGAAGCCTGCCAGCGCCTTTAATGCGCTCAACAGCAACGTCACGTCCCGACGAAAGTTTCCAAAAAATAAATACGGCTAATATAGCACAGAGCCCAATTGCATTCCTACAGATAAATTTACAGAGGGCACAAGCAGCGACAAATAGAGCAGTAGCATTTGCCATCGAGCACAGTATCGACTTCATTCTAGCACAAGAACCGTACACACGAAATGGCCAAGCAATGGGATTCCCACTTAAATGGACGATATATCAGCAGCAAGAGAAGACGCAATCGCCCCGCGCTATCCTAGTATGTTGTCAACCTAACTGGACTCCTCTGATTATTGAGCAGCAAAGAGACTTAAGTGCAGTTCTTCTTCAAGCCAGCAACTTCTCCCTTCTACTCATTTCGCAATATGCTTCCCCAACTGAGGATTTAGAAACCACGATTGAACTAGCACAGTCAGTTCTCCAACGAACCAAGCTGTCAAACGTCATCATAGCTGGAGATTACAACGCTCATCATACCAACTGGGGCTACAACAGTACCGACACCAGAGGAAGACAACTTGAGGATTTCATATAAACACATAATCTCATTCTCCATAATTCCATAGATTCTCCACCAACCTTTGACAGAATTTTTGCTGTTGGCTGGCCGGATTTGACCCTCGCTACGGTGCCGATAGCACAGCATGTGCAGGACTGGAAGGTAGAAGGAGCTGATAGCTTATCAGACCACAAATGTATCACCTTCAAAATCAATAGCCTACCACAAATAGAAATTATTAAACGTTATAACATGCCATCAAATAAGAAGCGACAGTTCTCTCGGAAAATTGATCAAAGATTAAGCAATCTAACCCCAGTCCTAAAAAATGCCAATACACAAAGTGATATGGAATCGCTAACCGACGACATCATGAAAACCCTTCATAACACCTGCAAAGAGCTCTTACCAACAAGATCCAAAAAGAAATTAAACGCCACTAACTGGTGGAACACAGAGCTCACCATCCAACGGAAAAAATGCCGTGCGCTCAGACGCAGATTAAAGCACGAACGGCGTAATGAAATCCAGGGCACTACCCTACCTATCTTTCAGAGAGCGAGCATTATATAAACGACTAATAATCAAGGCCAAGATCCATTCCTGGCAAAAATTCTGTACTGAAACGGAAGGAATTTACGGGCTGAACCACAAAATAGCCACTAACAAGCTCTTTAAACCCGTGCGTCGAATCCACCAAAAATACGCTAGAAAATATCCTGGACCATGTCTTTAGTCAAGATGACAATTCTAACGACTCGGAATATCATAAATCTCTACGCAGTAACAAATCTACTCCATCTACTGCAGACGATCCAGACTTCACCATGCAGGAAGTTTTACAAGTCCTGAAACTCCTTCCCAATAACAAGGCACCGGGACCAGACGGGATAAGCTATCAAATCATCAAAACAGCAATAAGAGCATCTTTGCCACTTTTTATAGCCTTCTTTAATAAGCTGCTACAAACAGGTACGTTCCCAAAAGCATTCAGGGTCGGCCAGGTCGTATTATTCCTAAAAAAGGATCGCGACTCTTCAGATCCATCCTCGTACCGACCGATCTGCTTACTTTCGGCTCTCGGAAACGTATATGAGAAGCTTCTAATGAATCGCTTAAGACACCACTTAGAAAGAGGCCAATATCTACACCCCAAGCAATATGGATTTCGAACAGGGTCATCAACACTGCATGCACTCCACGATATACATTCAGCTATACACGATAATCGCAACCACGGCTATCATACTGCACTAATCAGTATAGACCTTAAAAGTGCATTTGATATGCTGTGGTGGCCCTCAATTTTAGAAGCACTCAGAACAGTTCAATGTCCACGCAATATTTTCCTTACTTTGCTACATTACCTAACGGACCGTTGCCTTCTAATAGTGCACGACAGTGGGATTATCAAGCGTACCCAAACCAGAGGATGTCCACAGGGGTCCTGTGCAGGCCCCCATTTGTGGAACACAACCTTCAACTCAATCCTAAATTTCACACTGCCAACGCATTCCTCCATATTCGCATATGCAGACGATGTTGCTCTACTTGTCCGAGGACGTACTAGAGCAGAATTGGAGGCCAACTCAAATGAAGTTTGCAATCTATTCTACCAGCAATGCAACAGACAAAAACTCCAAGTAGCAGAGCACAAATTTCAAATTCTACTAATCGCAAAGAAGGGAGGATCACTGACTAGAAGACCGACAATCCGCATCAACAATCGTCGAATTAAAATTGTCCGTGTCCTGAGATACCTCGGCCTATACATAGATGAAAAACTGACATGGATGCCGCACATACTTAATTTAAGGAAGCGTACAGCAACCATAGCATAGCATTTCAGAATGCAACGCGGATTTCATTGGGGGATTAATTCTCACATACAAAAAGCGTTATATCTTACTGTCGTCGAGAAGATGGTGTCCTATGGAGCGGCCATTTGGGCCTTCCCTATGCAGGGAAGGAAAATCCGGCACCTGTCTGCACTACAGAGGCCCTTCCTACTCTCAATTACAAGGGCCTTCAGGACAACATCTACTGATGCACTAAACATCTTGGCAGGAGTGCTACCACTTCATCTACGCATAGAAGAAGAAGCGGTGACACAACAGGTTCAGCAGTTAAGACTTTCACTTACTTATGATTACATTACCGTCTCTCAAGAACAGTTTGAGAATAAGACCTCACAACTTCATATACACCCAGCAATCAAGGGTATTGGAATTCACCTCACGAAGAACCCAGCATATGTGGCACCATCCGGCTACATCTCCATCTACACAGATGGTTCTCGTATTGACGAAAAGGTAGGCAGCGTTTTTGTCGTGCTCAGTGAACAACAACAACCCCTTCACCAATGGCAGATGCAGCTCAGCACTGAAAACAGCGTTTTCCAGAGTGAAGCACTCGCCATTCACGAGGCCATACGCTATCTAACGAATAATAAAATCTCTAAAGCCTTAATACATACAGATAGCCTGTCTTCTATGCAAGCAATTGCCAATTCAGAACATACCTCCCCGCAAATAGCAGGCATTCAAAAAAGTCTACGTGAAAATGCTCACAATCATTACGTCATAAAATGGATTAAAGCGCACACAGGTATTTATGGCAATGAACTTGCAGACGGCCTGGCAAAAGACGCCACCACTGGGAACAACATTACTACAGTACAGATCCCATGGCCTACCTCATATCTAAAAAAGACCTTACGACAAATTGTTTGCAATAAATGGCAGCAGGAGTGGACGAACAGCTTGACCGGCAGAAGAACTTTTTACTTCAAGCCAAAAGTAGATTTACAAAGACTTATCACCAGTCCCCTCTTGGTACGTTACATATCCGGTCATGGCCCCTTCCCACAGTACTATCATCGACACGCTAGCACCAGCACTGACGAATGCATCTGTGGTGAAGGGGGCACAGCAGACCATTACATCACTGCATGTCCCCTTACAGAGGACCACCATATTGCCATTCCTATAACGGATAGGCAGGCCTTCTGCAGGTTCCTCGTTAAACATAAGCCAACAATACGCCAAATCACTGCTGTCATATCAAAGCTAATGACACTTGGCACAGAATTGTGTCAAACTGCTTAATGTAACTTATGGTGTCTAGCAGCATAATGACTACTACATAGGAATCACAAATTTATGCATGTACTATGCCTATTTTTCACATCAGACTATTTATAAACAGACTGCAACCCAATCTGCAGATTACCTTTCCTTGTGCAATTAGTAACGTTACAATATTTCAACATAGTGACTTTTTCTGCATGTATATTACATGGAAATTAATATAACCTGCATTATATAATGTGTGTAGTATGTGAAATGCAGGTTTGTAATATGCACTATGTAAAACTTGGCACAGAATTGTAAGAAACTGCTTAATGTATCTTATGGTGTCAAGCAGCATAATGACTACTGCATATGAATCACAAACTTATGCATATAGTATGCCTATTAATCACATATCTGACTATTTATATTTATTCAATTTCTCAGTAATTGTAAACTGTACTATTTAATGTGTGTAATATGTACCATGCTAATATTATTATAATATGTACCATGCTAATATACTAAGTAATTGTAAACTGTAAATGCGTGTAATATGTACCATGCTAATATTCTAAGTAATTGTAATCTGTAAATGTGTGTAATATGTACCATGTCTCAGTAATTGTGTGTAATATGTACCATGCTAACACTCTCAGTACTTAAACTTAAGCACTATTCAATCTCTCACTAAATGTTAAATGTACTATGAAATGTGTGTAATATGTGCCATGCAAGTATTAATATTATTAACTATTAATGAACTTCTTAGTAAATGTAATCAGTATTATGTAATGTATGTACTATCTATCATGCAAGTCTGTAAATAATAATGAATGCATAATGTTAACCTAAGTACCTAATTAAGTATGATTATGTAAACATGAACTCAACGGATGCAACGTACCTTAAACATAAGTTATATTCAATTTCCAGGTAAACGCAATATGTAGTATGTAATGTGTAAAATATATACCATGCAATATGAATGTTTATGTATCATACAAGCCTGGATTTGCAAGTCTGAACGTATTAAGTACTTTAAAAACAAGTATTCATCAATCTCTCAATAAACGTAAACTGTACTATAATAAGCAAGTAATATGCACCATGCAAGTATTAATTAATATCATTAACTATTAATTAACTTCTTAGTAAATGTAATCAATATTATGTAATGTGTGTACTATGTATCATGCAAGTCTGTAAACAATAATGAATGCATAATTATGTTTAATTAATATTAAAATATTGAACTTTGCGGATGCAACGTACCTTAAACATAAGTAAAAACAATTTCTGAGTAAATGCAATATATAGTATGTAACGTGTGAGAATATGTACCATGCAATATGAATGTATATGCATCAAGCAAGTTTGAATAGGGTATAGAACATATAATAGTTATGCAAGTCAGAATATGGTAATAGGTACCATGCAAGGCTGAACATAACGAAAATAAGTACTATTAAATTTCTCAGTAATTGTAATCTGTACTATTTAATGTGTGCAACATGTACCATGTTAATATTATTGTAATATGTAACATGCTAATATTCTCAGCAATTGTATTTTTTTTTTTTTTTTTTTGTTTTGTTTTTGGTAACTGTAAATTGTAAATGTGTGTAATATGTACCATGCAAATATACCCCATGTCTCAGTAATTGTGTGTAATATGTACCATGCAAATATACCCCATGTCTCAGTAATTGTGTGTAATATGCACCATGTCAATATTCACAGTACTATTTAATGTGTATAATATGTACCATGCTAATTAATTAGCATGCACTATTTAATGTGTGTAATATGTACCAATGTGTGTAATATGTACTATGCAAACTGTAAATAATAATTAATGCGTAAAGCCAACCTATATGTTAACCTAAGCACCCAACTATACATACTTATAGTAAGAATTGAATCAAACAGGTGTAAAGTACCTTAAACATAAATATTAAGTACCCTAAACAAAAGTATTAATCAATCTGGTCAGTAAATGTAAACTGCACTATGAAATGCGTATGATATGTACCATGCAAGTATTAATTAATATTATTAATTAATAATTAAATTCTTAGAAATGTAATCTGTATTATGTAATGCGTGAACTATGTACAATGCAAGTCTTCTCAGTAAATATAAGCTGTACTATGTAATGTGTATAATATGCACCATGCAAACCTGTAAACAATAATGAATGTGTCGTGTTAAACTATGTGTTAACCTAAATACCTAAGATGTAAAGTACCTTTAACATAAGTATTAATCAATCTCTCTGTGTGTAATATGTACCATGCAAGTCTGTAAATAATAATGAATGCATAGAGTTAACCTAAGTATCTAATCATGTATAATTAACGTAAATATTGAACCTTATGGATGCAAAGAACCTTAAACATAAGTCATATTCAATTTCCCAGTAAATGTAATGTGTAATATGAAATGTGTGAAATATGTACCATGCAATATGAATGTAAATGCACCATGCAAGTATGAATAAGCAAGTCCGAATATGGTACGACATGTGTAATAGTCGTGCAAGTCAGAGTATGGCAATATGTACCATGCAAGTCTGAATGGGTAGCGATAACCTAAGTACCTAATTATGTCATTCTAGATAAGGGCGGGCGTGATGAATAGAGTTAACCTAAGTATAATGAATGCATAGAGTTAACCTAAGTATCTAATCATGTATAATTAACGTAAATATTGAACCTTACGGATGCAAAGAACCTTAAACATAAGTCATATTCAATTTCCCAGTAAATGTGTAATATGAAATGTGTGAAATATGTACCATGCAATATGAATGTAAATGCACCATGCAAGTATGAATAAGCAAGTCCGAATATGGTACGGCATGTATAATAGTCGTGCAAGTCAGAGTATGGCAATATGTACCATGCAAGTCTGAATGGGTAGCAATAACCTAAGTGCCTAATTATGTCATTCTAGATAAGGGCGGGCGTGGTGCTCATACCAATTAACCGTAACGGTAGAGGGATGGTGCCCACGTCCTCCGTCACTCACTCACTCTACGACAATGTAAGGCCACATGTGGTTCGAAAGGCCAGAGACACCATCCAGCTACTGGGCTGGGAGACACTACCCCCATCCACCATACTCCCCAGACCTCACACCAACAGATTACTACCTTTTCCATTTCCTGGGCAACCATCTTCGTGGGAAATCCTTCAACAACTGGACAGACCTCAAAAAGGCCTCACAGACTTCTCTGCCTCTAAGACTCCCGAGTTTTACTGCAATTGCATCACACAGCTAGCCACTTGTTGGCAAAAGGCAGTGGATGCGGATGGTGATTACTTTGAGAATTAGTGATGATTATTATTTGTTTTGTGACTTTTTCTTTTTGACTGTCCAAATCAGCAAGAACCTTTTTAGTTACCTTGTATAAAAAGGGAAGAATTTTCTTTTTAACTGAAATTTATTATAAATGTTATTGCTAGTCTACATATGTGCAAATGCTCAGCATTAACTTAGAACTTAAATAGAGAATCTGTAATGCTTATCTTGTTAAGTGTGGAAAAAATATTATGTTTAAAAATTAAAAACCGTCACATAAAATTATAAATAAATAATTAAAACTACTGAAATAAAGACAAGAACTTATTATAAAAGAACATTTTTATTTATACATTTTTATTTTGAATGTATACACCAACAATGCTGGTGTTTCACTCAGTGCTCTAAAAGTTATGTAATTCAATGAAACATCTTCTCCAAATTTATTTTTGGCTCTAAAATTGCAACTAACTTTGATTAAAAGACATACTGGATTAAAGTAGGCACAGGTATGACCAAGAATTCAAGTTGATTCAAATTTGATTCATATTGCATACATGCAATATTTTAAAATATATTTGCATCATTATTTTTTTGCATCATTATGCATAGTATATTATTCTTCTCAAGGTCATGATTTAAAAATTATTAAGCAAATGGAGAAATAAGTTATATGAATTAAAAATGCTTTTATTAATTCATACAACTTCAATAATATTTTTAATTTATCCCTTAACTGTAATGGAATAAACTATTGAATATATTAATATTCAGTGAAAACAGTTCAATATGCACTCTGACATTACAATTTGAATGAACCTTGAGGAAAATAACACTTATCAATGATCAACTTCAGATTGTTCTTAATTAACTGACACCCCCAAAATTACTGAAGTCAAAACTGCCATTCATTTCACACCAGCGCATGAAGCTGAAATATTAGTTAAAAAATAAAAAATACAAAAAAAAAAAAAAAAAAGCTGTAACATTAGTAACTGTATATTTGTGATTAATATTAGAATTAAATGCAACTATACAAAATTACAAAAACTTCCAATTTTCAGTTTATTTATGGAAAAGGAATGATTGAAAAAATTATCACACATTTTGTTGCAGAAAATAAGAAGAGAACACGATGAAAATCATTATCAAAAACAAAAATCCTTATTTGTGATTCTGATATTTTAGAAACTTCATTTTCAGCAAAAGCTTTTTGCATTTAAATTTGAAAAAAAAAAAAAAAAAAAAAAAAAAAAATTAAACAAACTAAGAACACAAGCATATATATATATATAGTAATATGCGACAAAAGACTTTCTACTCATAATTATGTAATATTTTAAGTTAATTAATTTTTCAATTAAGTGGTTTTTCTAAATTTAAGAAAAATGGTCAAATATTCAATCTCTTTCAACTTGAATTCTTAGTAAGTTGAATCGAATTTTTAATAAATACTACACTAGCATAACAATAGAAACACACTGGAGGAATATTTTCAAGGAAATAAAATTTTAAAGTTCATAATCTAGTTTAAATTTCTGATAACTACATTTAACAATGATAAATATAGTGCATACAATTTACTTTTTTATCTATGTAAATTAAAATCAATATGAGAAAAATCAACTTATTTACTTTTATTACAAAAACAATGATATAAATTTACTACAGTAATATTTTAATTACTTATTTAAATTAAAAATTAAACTGAATTAGTTTTGTATATCAATTCAAAATGATTTTAATGCTCACTTAAGAAAGTTACATTATGAAAGATCAAAACTTCGTATTAAAAAAAAAAAAAAAAAAAAAAAATCTGATTTAGTAAGCTGTTTCACAGTAACAATTTTAATTTGATACTGCAATCATTTTGAGAAAAAACAAGACTGCATAATATAATATATTACTTTGCACTATTGCAATTAAATATATTTTCTGCTTAAAACTGAAAAACCTTCCATATATATACATATATGTAATATTTTTAAAAAATGACATTTGAGATGCAAATTCCAGCTTCAAGTATATATATATACATAAATTTCTATGTTATGCAAAATTGCCCAATATTTTAAAGATTTTACAGTAATTATGTTGTTTATTTTATATTCTAAATCAGCAAAATATTTTACAATTAATTTTTCTCACAAATATATATATATATTTACTTGTAATCATTTGTGTTTGTTTACGACTTAAATTTCTATATACATATATACTTGCAAACCACTTTTTAAATTTAGTTAAGACTAAAATTTATAACAAGTTTCATATATATTTTAAAAAAATTTAAAAAAAAAAAAGAGAGAGAGAGAGAGAAAGAAAGAAACAGAAAAACAAAGTTTTTTAGATTTTCAGTCCCCCCCCCCTTAATGCAATTCTCAGAATGTTCTTAATTTCTATATTTAATTATTATAAATTGTATTTCATGAATGTTTTTACAAAATGATTATATTTTATACAACACACTTCTAGTTCTATAATTTAAAATTTTAATATGAATAATTAAAAAACACTACCTATTAATCAGCTTAAGACTGGATAACTACTTTTACAGTAAAATTTTAACTATTTCAAATTTTCATGATGTCACATATTTGATAAATTATTGTATATCACTTTTTCACATCCATCTGATTTTTCAGGTCGGTATGCCAGATATTGAAAAGTACAGACATCTTCATTTCAGTGCTTCTGATTAAATACAGTAAACTGCAATTAAAATTATCATACACAGTCATGGTGACTTTTGAAACAACATGTTGCAATTTAGTTTCAAGTACTTGTAACTGAAAAAACACAGGAGCATATGAATTGGTTTTTGATTTCTCCAACTTCAGCAAAGTAAAATTTCAGCTTTCTATACTATGTTTATATTATTTTTTATATAATCCCTTAACATTATAAATGCTTTATATATATATATAAAATATTTAAAGAAACCAGCTAATAAAGGTTTGTTTGCAAGTTTACATATGAAAATTTTTGCATGCAAAATATAAAAGAAAATTTTTATTTTTAAATAATTATACTATAACTTCAATGAAACAATTTAATGATAAGTTCTATCAAATTTACAGCCTACTCCAAATTCAATGCAAATGATAATCTATATAACAAAAATGTGAATATTATTCTTAATATTAATATCAGGTTTACAAGCTTCATAAAAATAAAAGAACTTCTGCAACTGGTTCAAACTAAAGAACAACATTATTTTACATATTTAAATTTTAAATTATATAAAGTATTCATATTTCTCTCTCTCTCTTAATAACCCTAACATCAGAAAAAGTAACACATGAACTACTTTGTATATTCAAAAATTTTCTTCCTAGCTGAGATACATTAATAAGAATTAGAAGCATCTTTCATTAATTATACTAAGAGTGTAAATAACATAGCATGATGTTAAAAATGGTAAAACTACAGATATTTCTAATGACAAAAAATTCTGTACCCTATTACATAACAGCTTTGTTAATAACTAAATCCTTTTATTTTTATAACATTAAAGAATTTAGAAATGATTGTTTTATTATTATAAAGAATTTTGTTTTGTTTTTATTTATGACACCCTAACAACTATATTTTCACTGAACTAATGCAAATATAATTTATTTAAATAAAATTTAAATATATAATATATTTTTTAAAATTTGACATTATATCAAACTAATAAATAAATTTCACACATCTCAAAATATTCATACTTGAAATTCTTTAATTCAGACATTAGATTATAAAACATGAATTTAGCAAAATCTAATTCAGAATGATGAAATTTTCAACTTAGTTATATACTAACATTTTCTAATAGTATAAAAATAATTTAGGATTAGCCCCCATATCAAAGGTATCTTAAAAAAACACAGCTGTCTTTATGAATAATAAAACATTTCAAATATTTTAAATTTAAAAATTTGTGAAACATTTATATTTTTTTAATTTAAAAATCAGTGAAACTCAATAAAGAAACTGTCAAAAGAGTGCAAAAGCAGCACAGTATTCAAAGATGAAAAATTGTGCTTTCTTATTCTATAGTATATAGCCCCACACAATGCAAAAAAAAAAAAAAAAAAAAAAAAAAAAAAAAAATGAAAATTTAGTTTTTATAAAATCAAAAAAGGAAGCTTATAGTGACAAATATTTTGAATAAATAATTTTGTTATATGAGCATATAAATTGCATGAATGAAATTAAGTAACAATTAGATAAAATTCAAAAATTTCAATCCAAGCTAAAAAATCACACTTTATAATTCCTCACAGATATCAATAAGTTACTACTACTGTTTCTTAAAAAATGAGACTGGCCTCCAACCTATATTTCTTTGACTAGACCTAATAAAAATTTCCCAACTATCACGTAAGCTAGTAATTTTTGTCTTTAAGTATGCTTTCTCAAATACATAGATGTTCATTAAAACCAAAAGATATTCATTTGATATGCTTATAAAAATGATACAAAATAACTACTCTTTTTGCTAAAAGAAAGTTTTCAAAAAATACATGCACAACAGATTATCAAAACTATATTAACCAATATATTTTTAAGAAGCTAGGTCCCAATATTACAAATTAAAACAGTAAATAAAGCACAGTCTTACAGCATACATATTCATACTTCATATATGATGTAAAAATATTTTTAATGTGATTATTACAATGCAAGCAGAAGTGTTTTTCAGTTTCAAAAAAATGTATTAAACTTATTATATGCCAACATTTTAATTTAATCCAATTTTCTAAATAAATTCTCCCATAAACAGCAAATACCAGCAAGAACTGTTATGCAGCAGAAATAAAAAATAAGAAAACAATTACACTCAGAAAAAAAGGCGGGGAAAGAATTATTTATGCTTTCCATTAGTAATATATATAATTATTTTCACTGATTTACCGCACAGTCACATCCTTTAACTTGAAAAGAATCTGAACAGTTGAAAAATTCTTTAATTTGAAATTAAAAAGATCTTTTAATTTGGAGGCAAAAACTGAATATTTGTACACTTGAAAAAAATTACTACAGAATTAATTAACACAAGTACCATTAAATAATTACACAGGAAAATTTCCAATCATATTTTTATCAATAACCCTCTAATCTAAACATAACTTTTAATTTGTGACTAGCTCTAATCTACTGAAGTCTCACTCCAAAAACAAACTACTAGCAGTTAACCGATTATTAATATTCATTAAGAAATTAGATGCATGCCCATAACATATGTTTCTCAACATTTTTTAATGAGTATCAAAATATTTAACAATATGCCACCAAAAGCATTGCATTGGCATATCAGAATTCAGTTAATGTATTGTAAATACATCTATGTACAAAAGAACATATTTAAAAAAAATAAAATAGAAATAATTCTTTGACTGGTACTAGTGTCAGTATCAATCATAATTTCTGCCTTATAGGGAGAAATTAGTTCAAACAGAAAACACAAACATGCAGTGACTGCCAGAGATATACCAGTTCATCCAAAAAAAAAAAAAAAAAAACTTAAGAAATATATATCATCCTTCTATAACCACATTTTTTAATATCAATGATTTCATTTTATTTAATATATAAATAAAAATTTATATATAAGTATATAAATAAAAATTTACTTAAACTGGATTTTACAACTCAAATGTGCTTAAAGGAAGAAAATAATAAAACTCATATTTTTAAAAAGCTATTAAAGATCAACAATTAATGACAATGCATCTAAAAAATGTTTTAAAAAATAATGTGTGAATGTCAGACTGGAAAAAGATAAAAATATTATATATATGCACATCATAAGAATAATAACAAATGCAATTAACTTCTGAAAAATTCTTATGGGGAAAAAATATTAAGTTTTCTAACCAAGCATAATCTTATTTTGATCCATTACTTTTAAAAAGAAGACTATTTCATCAAACTATTAATTTTTAATTCCTTTCCTATAAAAATCATAAAAACAGGATTAACATAAACAGAATTTTAAAATGAATAAAAATTAATTATGCAAATCCAAGAATAAATCTTGATTTGGCACAAAAGTATACAACTTAAGCACACTGTCTCCCACATGCACTACTAATCAAATATGTCCGGAGTAATTAAAAAACAGTACTGTACAATGCACTTTATAATGTCAATAGATGTTTTCTTTTCACATTGTTATCATTTAAAGTTAAATGACCAGTCACATATCAACCATAATGATACATTATTTTTAAAGACACAAGACTGATTTTCAGAGTCTGTAGTACTGTGTTTCTTTGAAAACTGACATGTCCATAAAATCTACCTTCACTTAAAAAGATATTAAGGCGCTCTACCAAGTGGTAGGTAAGGTAGATTATTTCTTTTATTAGAATATTACTGGCAAACAGCTCTTGTATGACTCCAGTATAAGTCAACTCCAGTATAGTTTTCCAACTGCTTTTTTTCACACAATTAATCTTTATATTATAAAAACTAAAGTTTTTCACAATTTTGATAACATTCTTGAACTAGCTGCTTACACTAGCTTTATCAAGGACACTTCCTATATATTCTGCAAGATTTACAGTTTCTCGTTCTGATCGAAGGACAAATGGATGCTCCTATAAAGAAAAAGAAGAAAAAAAAAAAAAAAAAAAACATTTGAATATAACTGATTAAAGCAAATGACTTTTTCATGATGACAGATAATATTGAACTATTTAATGATGTTATATTCCTTTACTATTTTATGCAATATTATAAATTTCTACAATTAATAATAAAAAGCATATACATATGGCATATTGAACCCATCAACTTCTCTGTAATAATAATACATATAATAATAAATATTTATTATAACATGCTACCCACTGTAACACATTAATTAATTCACAATTAATTCAACATTAATTGAGACATTAATTCAACATTTCTGGCAAACATTAATTCAAAAGGCTTTTAAGGACCATTCAATAAGTCTTCAGTTTATTCAATAGTCCATGAAATGCATACATAGTAATAAGGAGGGGACCATTATACCCTTTCCTTCTATAAATAAGTTTACATGTATGTGCAAGAATTTATGTACAAGCTTATTAGATAATACACGTAATTCAAATTTTATTACTATAGCAATGCTTACATAACAAATGCCTTACACAATGAGTCTTGCAGAATGGCTATGCATACTGACTGGAAAGCGTCCTTGGTAACAAACCACACCCAAATAACATATTATTGTTTAAACATGAAATAAATTATTTTAGTTTTTACTCAGACAGTGCATAGATGCATTTGTGTATAGTCAAAGATATCAGCAATTTAAGTAATTAAACATAATTTTTAATGTTATGTTGCTACCAAAAAATATCAAGTCTTGTTTGAAAAGAAATGTGAGGAAGCCCAGAGGAAAATTTCTTATGGTGAGGAGAAATATAACACAAAAGCTACATGCCTGCTGTAATCGCCAGGGGTATTTAATGAAGAAGGAAAAGATCTAGTACAGTCAACAATTTCAAGAAAAGTAAGCAGCTAACTATTTTAGACATCCTCTTGAAAACAGGATTTCGCACAAAAGAAATGTAAGATGTTAATTTAGGAGTCAAACAAGAAAAATCAGTGTTATATTTGCTAATTTTCACAGGACTAGTCTTGATGGCTTTACTGAACCATCATCATCAGCTGCCAAAGAGCAAATGAACCAGATAAGGTAAAAATGGTTGGACAGGAGTTAAGCTACTGGTGACATCCACTGATGAAACAAGAAAATTAAAACATAAATTCCTTAAAGAAGAAGGTAAAGATGGACTGGAATTAGGGTCGTCAACAAGAACAGAGAGATTTTTTGAATGTGAAAAGACTCTAAAAAATCTAGTTCACCAACGGATGCTGTTTTTGAAAAATTTTGGCTGCAGAAAAATGAAATGTGTGATTTTCAGACCAATAGTGCTGGATAACAGAGGACTTCTGTGTTTCCTTTTTCCTAACATACGCTTCAAGTTCTTTAATGCGAAATTTTAAGGCTCTCTTGTTTTGACCAATGTAAATTAAATAACACTGGCAAGGAATCCTGTAAATGCCCCCAGAAATTCATATCCAGAATGGAGTCCTTAAGTATAAAACTCTGAATTTCTTGATAGGCGAATAAACGAAAAACATGCAATTTTATAGCTAATTGATAGAAAGAAAAGAATGACAACAGAATTCTTATAATCTCCTAAAACAAGAGTGTGCTTTTTGGTGTGTTGAGACAATAATTTTTTAACTGCTTGGTTAATAATGCTCGGTGAAAATCCCTAATAAATAGCTACTGCTTTTAAATAATTTAGTTCTTGATCAAGAGCCAGTTTAGAGGAACAAACCTGAAGTGCACGGAAAAACAAAGGAATAAAATAAAGCTAACTTTTGTTTAATCGGATGACACGATTTGAAAAGTGGTGCAAGGCAAACCAATGAAGGTTTAACAGTAAATGACAGTTGGTTGTGTTATGTGTAACCAAAAAAACGTGTCGTGGAACGGAAGAGAATTGCATGTTTCAATTTCAAACGTGAACTGAATAGCAGGATCAATATAATTCATTACTGAAAAAACTTTATTTAAGTCATCTTTATCATCAAACAGGGTAAAAGGTATCGTCTACGTAGCAAAAAGATACCAGGAAATTTAAAGTTTCAAATAATTTTGATTCATAATAATGCATGTATATATCAGCCAGGATGGAACTAAGAGGGCTTCCCATGACTAATCTCTCAATTTGCTTGTAATACTTATTTTGGAAAACAAAATGTGTTTGGTTCAAACACAGTTGTGTAAGGGAAATGAGCTTATCGATGTTGATGCAGGAGAAATGAAATTCACGCAAAGTCTGGTTTCTAGACATCTTAATGCACCCTCCACTGGAACATTGGTGAATAATGATTTTACATCAAAAGAAACTATGAGTAAATTTCTAGGAGAAATGTTTTAAACCTTTTTTACAAACTCTATTGAATTTTTTATGATGTAAATGTTATTGTCTAATAGAGTTGAAAATCTGGAAACTAAATATTTAGCTAACGGATATGAGGCAGTACCTAAATTTGATACAATAAGGCGGAAAAAAATACCACTTTTATGAATTTTGGGAAGAGCATATAATTCTGGCACAATTCGTAACATAGAATAAGCAATTGTTTTAAGTTGGTCAAAAGGATTTGTGAAGATTTGATCACACATTTTATTTTTGAGAGGTCCTTAGGGATTGGATTATACTGGCCTTCATTTAAGAGTTTAGTGACACCATTGATGTAAGTGTTCTTGTCCATGACAACTATCTGGCCACCTTTATCGGCCTTTGAAATAATAATGCCTGGGTTAGAATGAATTCCGTGCATTGTAGTTCTTTCTCTCACATTGAGATTTGGTTTCAAAGGTGTTTTATTTTTATTTATTTATTTATTTATTTATTTTTTTCAATGACAGATTGTGAACAATTACAAATGTAACCCAGTCCATTAATCTATACAAGGCCAGATGTGGTGGTCTCTTTATTACGGATGCACCTAATAGGTGGTCCACCATCGCCTTTCCTATGAAGGGACGGACAGTTACAACCATGCCTTCTACGGGATTTGAACCCAGTCCCTTTGGCATTGCAGTCAGCTTCCCTGATCACTATACCGACTGGGTGGCAGGCTTATTGTTGAATCTCAAATTATAGGCCATAAGATGCCTAATCATTTCTTTGTGTATATCTGACACTTTACTGAATTTAAAAGCTTTTTCAATAAGAGCCAAAATCTTTGGAATTGTGGGTTTTGAGGTTTGTGAGAAGTGAAAATCATATTTCAGAATTCTCTCTTGTTACTTCTGATATACTAACACTAGAAATAATAACTATTGTCTTAATATTTACGATGGGAGGATTTTTTGAACTACTTAAATTAGAACTATTTAAATTTCAGTAAAGAGCAGATACACAGAAAGAAATGATTAGGCATCTTATCACACATAATGCGAAATTCAGCAATAGCAATAAGCCTTTGAAACCAAATCTAAACATGAGAGAAAGAGCTAAAACGTGCGAAATTCATTCTAACCTTGACATTATTATTTCAAAGGCCGACAAAGGTCGCCAAATAGTCATCATGGACAAGAATACTTACATCGATGGTGTCACTAAACTCTTAAACAAAAGACCATATAATCTAATCCCTAAACACCCTTCACCTTCGGACCTCTCAAAAATAAAAACTGCGATCAAACTGTCACAAATCCTTTAGACCAACTTAAAACAGTTGCTTATCCCATCTGCTGTGAATTATGCGAGATTATATGCTTTTCTCAAAATTCATAAAAGTAGTATTTTTTTCTTTCTCTGTTTGAAATAAACACATTTTGTTTTCCAAAATAAGTATTACAAGCAAACTGAAGGATTAGCCACGAGAAGCCCTCTTAGTCCCCATCCTGGCAGATATCTATCTACATGCATTAATATGAATCAAAATTATTTGAAACTCTAAACTTCCCTGTATGTTTCCACTACATAGATGACACTTTTACCCTGTTTGATGGTAATAAAGATGATTTAAATAAAGTTCTTTCAGTAACGAATTCTGTTGATAATGTTATTCAGCTCACTTCTGAACTTGAGACTTGCAATTCTCTTCCATTCCTTGACATTTGATCACATGTAACAGATCCAACTTCAGTACTACCTTTTATCATAAACCTTCATTGCTTTGCCTTCCTCCACAATTCAAATCATGTCACCCAATTAAATAAAAGTTAGCTTCATTTTATTCCTTTGTTTTTTGTGCACTTCAAATTTGTTCCTTCAAATTGGCTCTTGATCAAAAACTAAATTATTTAAAAGCAGTAGCTATTGATAAGGACTTTTCAATGAGATAGTGTATGATATTCTTTGAAACATGGGTGTACGCTAAGTCCAAAGTTGCATTAGTCACAGGAATATAATATCTGCTGCTATTTTACTCAGCAAATTTGACTCATTTAACATTTGTATATGTTCTATGGGGTCAGATAGTGCTTTCGTTTTGACATTAGAAAAAAAAAAAAAAAAAAAAAAAACCTTTCGCTAAGGGATACAAAATATTCATCTCAAGGCCTGAAAACTCAAAGAGTAATAAAAAAAAGTCTCTAATGGTAGAACATCTACTTCACTATAACTGATAAAAAAATTTTAAAAAAATTAAAAAATAATAAATTAAATTAAAAGTATTCCAGAGCATCGAGAACATGTTCATTTGTTTATATAAAATGACACAGTAAGAGCCATTACTTTACTCAACACTAAAGAATTAGGGATTGTGTATAATCTACGTATAGATACTGCTTTCCTTTGCCATTAAAAAAAAAAAAAAAAAAAAAAAGATACGTTTCACTGATGATTAAAAATATTCATCTCAAAGCACGAAAAATCTAATAATAATAATAATAATAATAATAATAATAATAATAATAAAGGGGGGGGAATATAAGAGTAATAAAAAAAAACTCTAATGATAGAACGTCTATCCCACTATATCGCAAAAATAAAAAGTACCTCAATGCAGTGAGAGCATGTGCATTTGTTTATATCAAATGACCCAGTTAAAGAGACATTACACTGCTCAACACCCATCCACGAATCCCACTCTCATTCCGAAACAAAATACCAAAAATAAAAATCATTGCATAGGAATGAAAGTAAACATACTTAATTTTCGATATATTTCTCCATAACAGGCATACAGCTACATCTAGCGGCAACAAAAAATATTAATTAAACATTCTATGTAAAAAGTCAAATCTGGTATGCCCGGCAGGTAGAGTGAATTAAATGGCGATTCAAATATGACACATCCGGCCATGAGATAATGTTCGCCGCTGATCCATATACGATAAGCCTGTACTGAACGGGTTAAGGATCCCATTCCTGGTATGAATTCCTGGGATATTTACAGGATTCCTTGGCAGTGTGGTTTAATTTACATTGGTCAAACTAAGAGAGCCTTAAAATTCCATGTTAAAAAACATGACCCAAGTAGCATGGCAACGCGGTAATGCGCAAACTAAGTCGTTTTGCAAAAACATTGCAATATGTCATCTTTAAGATACCCAGATGTCTGTGAAACTCCACTGTTTTGTAACTGTTGCAAAGACATCTTTATTGCGTCTTTGCAGATGAGGTTTTAGTCGCATAGACCTCATTATTTCATCTTTCGCAGGTGATATTTTGGTTGTGAAAGCATCATATAACGACATCTTAATGACGCCTTAATGTTCGCAAAATTCCACCTTTTTGTAAAAGTTGTGAAAATGTCGTGATTATGTCCTTGTATTACATATTGATTTACGCAGAAAAATAAGCTTAATAATTAATGTATTTTTCTTCTTTTTTTAAATTTTGTATTCCTTGTATATTTCTAAAGTTTAAATATTTTATCATTTCCTGTAAACCAGAAGATAATACAATTTTTTTCTCTTTAGACTAAATATGCATAATTAATAATAGCTTTAATTATTTTTAGTACTTTAAACTATAGTTTTTAAATTTCGCTTTAAACTAAATATGCATAATTAATAATAGCCTTAAATATTTTCAGTACTTTAAACTATATTTTTTAAATAACTTAAACTCTAAGTTACGATTATTTAAGATTTCATCATTTTTTCCCTTAGGTGAGAGTAATTATGAAAGTGATTATTATAAATATATAACATTAACAGTAGGTTTTAAGTAAATAAAACTCAATTAGACATAAAAGTAAAGATATATATGTGGGTAAAAAAAGAGCATTTCTGATAACAGCATTATCACATTTATTTCTGTTAAATCTCAGAGACATTGAAAATTGCCCCTGTCATGATAAATTAGAAAGTGGTTCTTAAGGTAACATAATCAGTATTTTACCAGAACTCAAGTATAAATTTATTCGCATTTCACAGTAAAAAATATAACCATTAACTTCTATATCTCCAAGATATGCAAATGAAAGACTGTATAAAGTAGTTAATAAATGTGATAAAAAATATTTCATACAAAAATATACCTAAATCTAATAACTTCCCATATTCCTATCTAAAATGAAATAATAACCTAACAAACAACATACATGACAGCACTTTTTAAGAAAAAACATGAACTAGTAATGTTTGAATGTATAAATAGCAGAAGGAAGATAACAGAACTAAAATTTCCAATTAATAAAAAAATATTTGTGTTTTTTAAATATGAAGCAATTATTATGGATTGCAGTATTTTACTAGTAACAATGATGTTTCTTAGCACCATTTCTTTCGATCATGTGTTAATGTATTTATTTATTTTTAGTTTCTACATTTTAGAATAGCGATAGATTACAATGATTACTTCATGCACTTTTTATAAACAATAACTTTCCTTTTGTTACTGTACAGAAATAATTTAAATAATATAGTATATGACAGTAAACTAAGTGCGTTAAAGTAAGCTCTTCGTTAAATAGCACACGATGAAACATTTTGTTTCTATTTATTATGAATTTCTTTGTTATCACAAGCACATAAAAAATAAGCGAAGAAAATAGAATATACTTAAATTTAATAAAAAATAAAACCTAATTTCCAACATTCATTTATTGAGATAATCTAATAAACATACATAATGGCAATATTTAAAAAAAAAAAAAAAAAAAAAAAAAAAACACGAATTACACAGTGTTTGGAAGAATAGATACCAAACGAAAAGTAATAAAACTGCATTTTGCAATCAATAAAAAATATTTAGTGTTTTTTAATATTACACAGTTAAATATCACATAATTATAGATTACAATATTTCATAGAAATGCAATTGTTTCCTTAGCACTAGTTTTTTATCATGTATTTCATACATTGTTTAAAATCATTAACCTTTTTTGCATACTATACAAAAGACAACACACTATAAAATGTGCATTATTATTAATTTTAGCTATTACGTATATCTAATTCATCTTCAGCGGTCATATTAAGTACTGGTACCAGTCCAATAATTTCTTTGTATTTTGAAAATAATGAACATACCATAACAGCTTGAATTAGTGTTGCTTCTGTATTGATTGCATTTTCAGCAAAACCAGAAAGTGCCTTACCGGGGTATGTTATTTTTGGTTTTATATGAATTAATTCTGAGACCCAAACTTTCAATATGAACACAATAATCGATTAATATGAATGATATGCAGATCACACTTAGGACGTTATAACCGAAGCACAAAGCTAATAAGGGTATCCAAATATTGCACCGCTGAAACCACAGAGATTGAAGAACACCACCAAAACACACAAAACACCAAAACACAACACTATTTCACATACACTATATTCACGATTATCATTGTAGCATATCTTATAGCAGATATTCACAAACAAAATAAGCACAAATTCAGCATTCTCACCATGATTCTCCTCAATTCAGAGGCTTTCAAACAGAAGCTCACAGCAAAGGAATTTCACTTGCAGAAAGCAATTGAAGTAAGTAGATACAGAACAATGAGAAGATTCACAATGCATTCGACTGACAATGCATTACATTTACTTTTAATATAAGCAATATTATTTATATCAGCCATTGCTTGATTCAATTTCAAACATAAAGTCAGTCTTTTCAAACGCCTTACAGATGGCATCTTTACCAAATTACTTACAATCATATCATTACAAAGAACGGCTAGAATCTCAATTAATTGCACAGTTACTTGTTCGAATTTGGCAGCTAACCAGAGTGCGCAAATGTTCGCTTATACACTGCTCGACATTGAAAATGCAACACCAAGAAGGAGTGGTCAGAAATTTATGCAAATTTTAGAGTAGACGCACGTCACTGAGTTATGCGAATGATGTGAAATGTGCAGTTCTCCGACGCACGTGAAGTAAGATATAAGGGAAGGAACATGCAGAATGGGCAATATTAGTGTCGTTATTTCTGCCAGACGAATTTTCGAAGAAAGTTGGGTTTTGTCCCAGAGGATACGTGTAATAGGAGAGAATGTCAGGCCCGCCATCAACGAAGGCACTTCCAGCAGATAGACGATTTTACGAGGGTTATGGTGATCAGACTCAGAAGGGCGGGTTGGTCCTTACGTCAAATTGCAACTAATACCCACATGGATGTGAGCACGGTGCATCGGTTATGGCAACATGGTTGGAACAAGCAAATGTGGGAAGAAGGAGGGGTGCAGGTGCAGCCAGAGTGACGTCAGCACGCGTGGATCGACGCATCTGCAGACATCTCGCAAGTCACTTGTACCGCAATTCTGCAGCATGTGCAAGATACCCTGGATGTTCCCATGTTGACCAGATCTATTTCTCGTCAATTGGTTGAACGTGGCCTGCATTCACAGCATCCGTTAAGAAGACTGACACTGACCCCACAGCATAGACGCCAACATTTAGAATGGTGCCAGACTGGAGCAATATGGATGACAGAATGACGAAATGTTGTGTTCTCAGAGGAGTCACGCTTCTGCTTATCCAGTGACAGTCGCCGCATACATGTGTAGTGTCGACATGGAGACAGATCTAATCCGGCAGTAACTGTGGAACGCCTCACCATGCGACAAAATGGCATAATAGTTTGGGGCACTATTGCCTACAATTACAGGTCAGCTCTAGTTCGTATTCAGGGCACTATGACGGCCCAACAATACTTGGATAATGTACTGTGGCCGGTGGCAATCCCCTACCTTCAGGGGCTGCCTAATGCAATTTTTCAACAGGATAATGCCCGACCACATAGTGATCGCATCTGCCAATATGCTCTGCAAGGTATACAGATGCTTCTCTGGCCACCGTACTCTCCTGACCTGTCACCAATCAAACATGTGTGGGATGTGATTGGACGCCATTTGCAGACTCTGCCCCTGGCTCATTCAGAAGATGAAATGTGGCAAATGATTGAAAGGGAATGGAGAGGCATCCCTCAGAACACCATCTGCACTCTTATTGACTCTATGCCTAGACGTGTTTCTTCGTGCATCGCTGTCCACGGTGGTTCTACATCCTACTGAGTCGACACTGTTCTCGCACTGTATTCTGACAATCATTTTGAAATAAAGATCACTTATTGCTGCTTGCTGTCCCTGTCTTTTTTCCAAATTTCATCACTTTCTGACCACTCCTTGGTGTTGCATTTTCAATGTCGAGCAGTGTATAAGCATCCAGTAAATAATGTACCCTTCTGCTTCTCCTGACTGTCAATGAGTTTTCCGTCATATATATTGGACAGCCGTTAAATATGCATGGTCTTTCAACACTGGACGTTTTCTTGGAATTCTTAAAATCGCCCCATTTTTCATTCCGTGAATACATCTTCACACACAATCATATCTTCGTGAAAATTGTACTTTTTGTAATGTATGCGGTAAAACGTTTCATATAACGTTACCATATTAATTCAAATAAATTCGTCCTTACTTCAAAAATAATAAATAAAGTCATATTTCAGTGGTGAAATAATTGCTAACATGTGATTTGCATTGATTTGGGAAATATGATTTTTTAAAATATATAAAATGCATAACTTAATATCTTATAGATTAGTTTCATTTTTTAATATTTTGCTATAATAATTATAAAAAATATTTTAAGTATTACTTATTTTAACAAAATTTTAAAGAATTATTTAGCACGTATTTTTAGTACTAATTAAATTTAATAAATCAAAAGTATTTACATTAAATTTATATAAGACAAATCTACCTTAGATTAATATATTTAGATGAAACAAAGTAATGAAACATTACAAAGTAAATCTTATATGGACTTCAGATTCTTGAAAGGGCCGATTTAGTCTCTTTTCATTCTAAAAGTAACGCTGATGAACTATGAAAAAGATGCTAAAATGACCATGTCTAAAAGTGGTCATATCATGACGTTTCAGCAACGTCGACAAATTGCCAAGATGCAACGGCAAATATTTTGCATCTTCGCAATGTTGTAAAGACGTCATAAAAGTTACCATGACCACTTTGCAACTTTCGGACCAGTTTGCAATGTCGTGTGCTACTTGGGGAGGCATATGTTAGGGAAAATGAAACACAGAAGTCCTATTGCCCAGCAATGTTGGTCCAAAAATTCCACTTTTCATTTTCTGCAGCCAAAATTATTCAAAAAACATCTTCCATTGGTGAATTAGATTTTCTCTAAAGGCATTTCACATTCAAAGTTTTCTTGTTTCATCAATAGATGGCCAGTAGCTTAACTCCTGTCCAGTCATTCTTATCTTATCACTATATCTTATTTGGTTCATTTGCTCTTTGGCAGCTGAGGATGATGGTTTGGTAAACCATCAAATCAGATTCACAGAAAGAAATGATTAGGCATCTTATCACTCATAATGTGAAATTCAATAATAAACCTTTGAAACCAAATCTAACCGTGAGAGAAAGAGCTACAATGTACGAAATTCATTCTAACGCGGATATTATCATTTCAAAGGCCGACAAAGGTGGCCAGATAGTCGTCATGGATAAGAACACTTACATCGATGATGTCACTAAACTCTTAAACGAAGGACCATATAATCCGATCCCTAAAGATCCTTCACCTTCGGACTTGTCAAAAATAAAAACTGCAATCAAATCTTCGGAAATCATTTCAAGCAACTTAAAACATTCGCTTATCCCATCTGTTGCGAATTGTGCCAGATTATATGCTCTTCCCAAAATTCATAAAAGTGGTACAGTCAAGAGTCGTTAATCCGGACTCCTCGGGACTTCAGCGATTCCGGATTATAGATCATCAGTTTAAATCTCGTAAGATGGCATGCAGAAATTCTAAAATTAAAAATATGAAACTGTAATTTATGAAATAAAAAACAATTATGATCTAAAGGGTATCAAAATTTACAAAAAAAAAAAAAAAAAGCTTAATATTTATTTGTTTACTTTATTTAACATTTCTTTCAATGTAAGCTGTATAAGTTGCTTCGTTTTATGTGATAATACTTTCTCTTTAATTCTATAAACAGACATAATTTCTTGTTCAGTTACAAAGTTCTGCCGTTCAAGTCCCGTGATTGCCGAGCCGAGAATACCGACTAACTTGTCAATTGAAGTTTTTTCGTTTTCACTAACCTCTTTGTCACCTTCTTCATGTCTTTATCAATTTTTTGCAGCTATTCCACTTTTTGTTTGATGGACATTGAAACATACTTTTGTTTTGTAGATCCTTTGGGAGCTCTAGCATCAGAAATTCCCTTTGACGTAATCGAAAGTTCAAGTTTACTTTTATAAAATTGCTCTTACAGACTGCAAAAAATAATAATCCGGTTTCAATTCGAAAATTAAGGAACAACGCAATCATCAACATTAACTGAAATGGATAATTAGATCATTTTAGCTTATACTGTTCGTTATACATTAAACGCGCATGTGAAAACGTATTCTGCGCTGGCGCACATGCATATGCACAGTTGTAAAGGTCTTAACGCGTAAGAGCCTATGCGCATGTGTCAACGCGGCGCATGCGCAGAAAGTTTTTAGCTTTGAGGTCCGAATTAACGACTTTTGACTGTATTCCCAAAATTCATAAAAGTGGTTGATAAAGAACTAAATTATTTAAAAGCAATAGCTATTGACAGGAGCTTTTCACCCAACATTATTAATCAAGCAGTTAAAAATTTCTCATCTTAACACATTAAAAGGCACACTCTTGTTTTAGGAGATTATAAAAATTCTGTTGTCATTCCCTTCTTTCCATCAATTAGCTATAAAGTTGAACATATTTTACAGAAAATTAACTTTCGGGTTGTTTATTCTCCCATCAATAAAATTCTGAGTTCCATACTCAAAGACCCCATTCCGGATATGAATTCTTGGGGTATTTATAGGATTCCTTGCCAGCGTGGTTTAATTTACATTGGCCAAACTAAGAGAGCCTTAAAATTTCACGTCAAGGAACATGAGGCATATGTTAGAAAAAAGGAAACACAGAAGTCTTCTGTTGCTCAACATTGTTGGTCCGAAAATCACACTTTCAATTTTTCTGCTGCCAAAATTATTCAAAAAACATCTTCCATTGGAGAACTGGATTTTCTAGAGGCATTTCACATTCATAAAAATCTTTCCGTTCTAGTTAACGATCCTAATTCCAATCCAAATTTGCCTTCGGCCTTTAAAGAAATTATGTTTTAGTTCCGGTTTCACCAACAGATGGCGTCACTTGCTTATTCTTGTCCAGGCTTTCTTATCTTATCTTATCATTACTTCCTATCTTGTTCATTTGCGGTTTTGCAGCTGAGGATGGTGGTTCGGTAAAACCATCGAAACTAGTCCTGTGAAAATTTCGTAAATATAACGCTGATTTTTGTTGTTTGACTTCTGAATTACCATCAAAACGAGTTTGGTGAAAATTTCAAATATAACGCTGATTTTTGTTGTTTGACTTCTAAATTAATATTTGTCGATTTCGTTATTTTTGTCCGAATGTAAGATAGTCAAAGACAATTCATTCTTCCACCTCCAACAGAAAAATGGCTATACAATGGAACCTTGAGACATGAGCACCTCTATATACGAGAAATTCGAGATAAGAGGAAAGTATGAATGAAAAATTCATCTCTAAATTGACTCGAGCAACAAGCCAGGCTGTTGGCATGCATGGCGCCATTTCCCGATCGGCTCGACTCGGGTAATCCCCTCGGTAGTTCATTTAGTGTTCTTTGATCTACGTATTTGTGCGCTTGTGAGTTAATGTTTTATTGCATTTAACGTAAAAATAATTATTTCGCGATGCCTCCCAAGAAGATTGTTGCCTTAAATAGTGTTGCAAAGAAAAATTCTTTTATAGCTCTTTATCAAATACTGATTTTCCATGGATAAATTCCTACTTACAATTTACTGAATTACTGAAATTCAAGCTTCTGTGCTCCCTTTTTTAGGCAGAATCATATACAAATTATGTAACTATTCCCCTTCAGCATCAAACTGTTTAACTAAAAAATCCATAATACATATATAGCAATTCATTAAATTCAGGATATGTGCCTAAACATCAGTCATAAATACGTTCATTCACATCCTCTGTTTTCATAATAAGAAAGAATGTATTATAACATACATATCTGCATATTAAGAAAATCATAATTTTCTAAAAGATCATCAAGACTAATTTTGACAATTCTGAAAAGTCTTAAATTAAATTCAAATACACACAGAATTGTTTTTGCTCTCTAAAATTTAAGGAACCATTTTGAACAAAATCATTAAGAAGTAAATAAGCGTAAATTTGTGCAATCGGTTTCAGGCAAAATCATCAACCAGCAAGTTATAGTACAACAACTTATAATATGCAATTTATGCTCACCAGAAGCTTCTTATATTTTGGCCGATGCTGCTCTTCTTTGATTAAGCTGAAAATAAAGAATTATTATTCAGCTATATACAATCTAGGGATGTGTGATAAAAACAGGAAGAATAACTATCTACCTCATTTAAAATCAAGGAAAAAAATGTTCATCATTTTAATTTTTTAACACTTGAAGTAAAAAACACCATATAATAACTTCAATAATAGAAATAACATAACAGAACATCACCATAACAGAACAACTAACATAACAGAACAGAACAACACAACATAGACAACATAACATCATATAACAGAAAACAATGCATAATCTGAAATCTTCTTTGCTTTCAAATAATATGGAAGTGCTAGGGCAACTCCATTGTGTTGACTAGCAGCTTGGTTGTGTGTTGTTGGAATTGTGTACTCACATACAGTACAACACTGAACTCTAATATATTTATTAATTTCAAAAAGCTTAATAGTAACATGGGTTCTTCAAAGCCACAGCTACTCCAAAGCCACTGCTACCCTTCTCCAATCTGTGAATATAATGTATGTCATTACTACTGCACAGTACTTATTTTCTGCACTTCATTTGAGATTGTAGTTCAAATCAACCTTCATTCATGAGCATTTCATGAAGCAACACATGCTAAACGGAAATGGAGTGGAAGAAAAATATTAAGCTGTTTAAACATCTGCTGCAGCTCGTTCCCAGGTTAAAAAGAAAGTTGGGGAGTGAAAAATGACAATAAGTTTTTATTTTAAAGTAACTCACTACAGCAGCCATAATGCAGCTTTCACAGGCGAGTGGTGTAGCTCTCATGAAATCAAATATATGTATGAAATATGGCAAATAAAAACTACTCAATGTCCAAAAGAAAGTTTTCTTCTTCTTCTTCTTCTTCTTCTTTTTTTTTTTTTTTTTTTTTTTTTTTTTTTATAACAAAGCTATCAGATGTTCCTTTCCATTTGAAACCTGTTTCCCTACTTTTAAAATGATGCAAATATGGACTTGTGGTTGAACTGGAAAATCTACCTACTGCAGCTCTCGGGCTTTCCTGAATACCAACATGCAGCTCTTGCTGACATGATATTTCACTACCCCTCGACTATAATAATACTAACAATCGTATATTAATGCACAAAAATAATGTTTCATGGATAAGTACAGTTAACTGTCTTCATCGTACAAACACACATTTCTTACTTGGACTAAATGTGTCTGTAGTTGAAAGTTTTAATAGTGCTCTGTATGCTTGTTCTGCCTAATGTATTTTTCAGATTGATTTAGCCCCACCCTTTTAATTCTTCTGATTCATTATGGTTGAAGATGATACCAGAAAGGTTGCAGAATCACTGGTCAATGAGCCACCTGAAATCAAGAGGCTTTAATAGCACGCACAATGCAGATCAACAAAATCCTCTAACACTGGTCATGAAATTACTGCTTTTATAATTATCAGATAGCAACATCACTGAAGAAATTATTGCTTCATTAATGTCACACCTTTTAGCAGCATGACTGTTTCAAGTTGGCCTCCAGATATGTGGCCCGCTACAGTATAACTGTAAGCGATATTCTTTAAATGAAACCAAGTCCATAAGACTAAATAGCAGTAGTCTTCGTTTTAATTCTGAGATTAGTGTAGTGTAGCATGCTGATGTTTCTTACTTTTAAATAAAATGGCATAGTTATAGTTGTGTATATTCTGAGGCAGTTTGGTTTCGATTTTGAGACAAGTGTCATGCAGTATGCTGATGTTCTTAACTTTCAGATAATATGAAAACATTTATAGTTATGTATGTGCGCACCTATCTAATGACTTAAATAAATTATACTACTTAATTCTACCTAACAACATGACAAAAGACAACAAAACATCTTTTACTTTTGAAAAAATTTTGTTAAATAACATACATTTGTTTATACAGTAGTTATAACACCATATAAAATTAAAGAATGGATTTCATTTACAAATACAAATACAAAAAAAAAAAAAAAAAAAAAAAAAAAAAAAATGTAAAATTAGGCCAAAAAAAAATCTTAGTCTGAGACAGATTTCAGATCTTGAGAAGATACTCCTTCAGAGGCAAAAAAAAAGTTTGTCAACAACTGAAAGACTTACAGCTTACAGGTGTTTGCGCACTGGTCATTCACCTATTAGTGGACTAAAATGTCATTATTAAGGGCTAGTGTAAAATGTATAAACAACACCAAACATAGTGCTTTTCATCAACATCGCCTACAAATATGAGAATAAGTGCAATTCAGCATATCACCTACAATGGTAGCCATCTTATATCATTATGAAATAAATTTAAGAATAGCCCTCCATTCTAACAATGACCAGTAAGCACCTTTGACACAATTCACAGTGTTATCTGCCTTAGTTGAAATGGGATAAGTCCACTTAATCATGTCAGATTTGTAGGTGAATCATAGTTCTCTCTGAGAACTTCAATGGTTTATATATTTATGCTTGGAGATGAACCAGTAAGTGCATTCAGCCTATAGTGTGAAATTATACATTCTTGATGTCACTTTCTATGATAGACAGATCTCCATAACAACTCTCATAGTAGTAAAGTATTTCAACAATATTCCAAGACCAGTTTTATTAACATACCATCTACAAACAATTTTCTAAATCTACAAACAAATCTACCACAAATGCCATGATGTTCTCAGGGCTATCTCTATAACATCAACAGCCTTGCCCCACTGTTCAACTTCAATCCAACTGAGTGCATTTGCGATAAAACAGCTAATATCAGGCACATTTTACCTCACAGAACTATGAAATGTGTACATCCATAATAAGCCAGATAACTGTTCATATCCAAGCCACAGGGGTTATTAAAATAAACTGACTTATCTGCACTTCTGTTTTATTCAAACAAATGGTCTAGCTGTGCTAGAATCATGACAGATTTCTCTTGCTATTAGTAAACATGGAATCCACATATCAGTTTTCATCACACCTAAAGAAAATGTTTTAAAACAAATATTTTTTAGTTTTTCAAAGTGCCTGTTGTTAACCCATTACCTGTTTTGCGCATATGCCGTACGGGCACGGTTTTCGTGCCTGTAATGATTCGCTCATGCGGCGTGTGGCCAATCTCATTTCTTTGTCGCTTTCATTGTTTTGGCGTATTTTTTTATTTTTAATGTCTAATTAGTCATATAGATGATAGTAGTTGTCCACCAAATATTAGTTTGCGAAACGTATTCTGTTTGGTCTAAAAGCACAGGCTTTTTCACAAGTTTTGTATTACACTGTGAGTTTTTGTCTTTGAGTATTTAGCTTTTAGTATGTATTTTACATGTTACTTGATAACTTCGTTTATATACAAGTAGTGTAAACTATCTTTATCATAAAATAATGGATGATTCAGAACGTATGGAGCTAATTTCTTGTGATTCGGAAGCAGAATCTAAAATATCTGCAAATGAGTCTGGAAGTAGTGAAAGTTTTCTAGGTGACTGCGACACTAGTGACTCTGAGAGTAGTATAGATGGTCTCAGCCAAGCAAGGCAATTTTTTTAAATTCATTCTAATAATCCACCCAATCCACCTCCTAGATATGCTTTCATTGGAAATCCAAAAATTAACTTGAATATTGATGTAGCTACCGGCCAGAAATACAGGTATTTTTTGCTTTGATTATTCTTCAAGGTATTATAAAAAAGCCAGTAGTTGGGCAGTAATGGAGCAAGAGGCATTCTACATCTACACCGTTTTTTCCCGAAGTAATGTCATATCGTCGTTTCCAATTAATTCACAGTTATTTACATTTTTCAGATAATGAAAAATTTGCCATAAAGTCTTACGAGTGCCCAAAATTAGTTAAAATCTGGTCTGTGGAAAACTAGGTTCCAATCATTACCCCTGAATGAGATATCACCATAGACGAGAGTCTTATGTTATACAAAGGAAGACTTAGTTGGAAACAATATATCCCACTAAAACAATCATGGTTTGGAATAAAAATGTACATGCTTTGTGAACCAAAAACTGGATATATATAGTCTATGTTAATTTACACAGGAACAGGAACTGTATTTAAGGACATTTACAAATATTTGAGCAAATCGCTTCAGGTTGTAATGACACTAATGCAACCACTTTTACATAAAGGATACTGTCTGACAACCAATAACTTTTATTCATCACCTGAAATAGCAGATGTCCTGATTAGTTGCTGCACAGATATGTATGGAACATTAAAACTTCAGAGAAAAGAAGTTCCTAAAGCACTGTTGAATGAAAAACTTCAAAAAGGGCAAATGGTCGCTTACCAGAGAGGAAAAGTGTGCATTATGAAATGGATGGACAAAAAAGCCATGTCTGTTATATCTACAGTACATAATCCAGAAATGGTTGAAGTACCCACATACAAGAATGACATAAAATGAAAAGAGGGTAGTTATGGAGTACAACAACAAAATGGGTGGTGTAGATCGAATGGACCAAAACCTAAATACTTATCCTGTGATAAAAAAAAAGGGGTAAGAAATACTATAAAAATATTTTTTCATCTCCTAAACATCAGTTTATGGAAAGCTTATGTTTTGTACAAGATGCATGACAGTAAAGATACAAATTCACAGTTTCGATTAGATATTATCGACCGACTAATTGAAAGATATGCAGCAGTAGAAGAAAGGAAAGGTCGACCTGGAAATTTACCAACTCCACTAAGACTGACAGAAAGACATTTTTTAGAGGTGATTTCACCTACAGACATAAAACTAAAACCTGCAAGACAGCGCTATGTATGTTCACTGAAAAAAAATGACAATGGCAAAAGAATTAGAAAAGAGACTATGTATTTTTGTCAGGACTGTGACGTTGGACTATGTCTCTTGCAATGTTTCAAAACGTATCACACTAAATCAGATCTTTGAAGAAAAACAGGGTAAGTAAATGTAATTGTAGAATATGTAATAAAAAATAATTGTGTAGTAATTGTAATCGAAAATAAATGTGCAGTAATTGTACTTTTTTATATGCACAACTGTAGATTTAACTTCCCTGTGAGGCAACCATGAGAGAGAGACAAGACAACTTCCAGGAAAAACATTATTTTATGTCCTGTAAAAAAGTTGTTATAAATGCTTAAAATAATTAGAAATATTACTTTTAATAACATTTCCAAGCTTACAAATGTAAAATGAACCAAAAAATATGCAATAAAATACTGTGACATTTTTTGGATCGAATTCATGAAAAAAATGAAATTGTTAAGTGGGTAAAGTACTTTCTTTGCCTCGTATATATTTGGCAGAATATTACTTCAGTTTTTATAATTAATACTTTTTTTCTTTTGGGGGGTTAATTATTAAAAAGAAACTAATAGTTACAGATAAACTTGTTATTTCATGCAAAACACCTTTTGGTACTAAATTTAATGCAGTACTTTCATTATTGCTAATTTAATATGCTCTCTTTGTTTAAAATTTATTATGTAAATTATGTTTATGAAGAAAAAATCTTATCATACATCCCTGAAACAATAACACCTATTGAAAAACCTGTAACTAAAGTTATGTCATTCTTAATGGTGATTCTTTTCCGAAAGTATAAAAGAAACAAAAATGAACTTTTATCTTAATATCAAATAAATTTACTCTTGAATAAATTTGGCAGAACAAAATAAGAATTCAAAGTTAATAAACACATTCTATCAATAAAAAACCCCCAATGCATTCAAAACAATAAATAAATTTAATATCAGAAAAACTGTCAAAATAAATTTAATTTTTGTTTACAAGAAATAAAGATCAAAGCTAAATTAATCATTTCAACAATATTCAACAAAGTACAGATATGGATTTAGTTTTAAAAAAATTGTAAAATACATCAAAACTACTTTAGAAATATTAGTCAAGAATAAACTTCATTCTTACCAAGTATTCACAAAATTTACAAATTCTAATGTAAATGTATTTCCATTTTCATTAGGACTGATCTGTGGTGGATCACCTTGTACAACTTGAGTTAATTGTTCAAAAACACTGTTCCATTTAGGGTACGGGAACCTGCCCGTAGATACCTCAATCTAAAACAAACAATATTTAAAATTATCACAATGATTGCTACAAAATAACATGCTTTAAATATAATACAATTTATGTTCTCTATATTAAGAACTAATAAAAGATGTATGTAACAATGTCAGTTACTGCTGTGCACCATTTTAAAATTCAACCAAAAAATCTTAATTTCAGAATGCATAAAAAAACAAGCAAGAGGTTTTTATAATTAAAGGGGAAATCGTTTATTTTTATTTTATCATTTTTCCTGCAATGGGAAAGGTCAAATAAAATTTCTTTTACTAATAAAATATGCAAAAATAGAACTAGAAACTATAACTTTTGGTATATTCCTTACCACCTCAATGCAAATATATCATGTTCGTAAAAAATAACGAATAAAATAAAGGAGAAATTGCAATTTGAAGATTTCAAACTACAATCTCACACCTCAGAAAGAAGTTTACCATTAAGTATTTGAACACACAAAAAATATTTTTTTCAAATGCAAATTTTAAAAGTTCCCAATAAAAAAAAAAAAAGATTTTCTACCACTTAGATAACAAATGGCATTGGCTACATCTTTTATTAACTAAAATAAAGCTGTAAATGTTCATAACAATCATCTACATTTGTTAGAAATTAAATGCATCTGAATTTGCATTAATTAGACATACTACTAAAAAAAGTGAAACGAAGATTAAAGTTATTAAATACATTTATTGTTAAGACACAATAACACGCCGAATAAATACTCAGAAGTCAAACAACAAAAATCAGCGTTATACCTACAAAATTTTCACAGGACTAGTTTCGATGGTTTTACCGAACCATCATCTTCAGCTGCAAAACCACAAATGAACAAGATAGGAAATAATGATTAGATAAGAAAGCCTGGACAAGAATAAGCAAGTGGCGCCATCTGTTGGCGAAACCAAAGCTAAAACATAATTTCTCTAAAAGCCGAAGGCAAATTTGGATTGGAATTAGGATCGTTAACTAGAACAGAAAGATTTTTATGAATGTGAAATGCCTCTAGAAAATCCAGTTCTCCAATGGAAGATGTTTTTTGAATAATTTTGGCAGCAGAAAAATTGAAAGTGTGATTTTCGGACCAACAATGTTGAGCAACAGAAGACTTCTGTGTTTCCTTTTTTCTAACATATGCCTCATGTTCTTTGACGCGAAATTTTAAGGCTCTCTTAGTTTGGCGAATGTAAATTAAACCACACTGGCAAGGAATCCTATAAATACCCCAGGAATTCATATCCGGAATGGGGTCCTTGAGTATAGAAGTTGGAATTTTATTGATGGGAGAATAAACAACCCGAAAGTTAAATTTCTGCAAAATATGTGCAACTTTATAGCTAGTTGATGGAAAGAAGGGAATTACAACAGAATTTTTATAATCTCCTAAACTAAGAGTGTGGCTTTTAGTGTGTTGAGATGAGAATTTTTTAACTGCTTGATTAATAATGTTGGGTGAAAAGCCCCTGTCAATAGCTATTGCTTTTAAATAATTTAGTTCTTCATCAAGGGCTAGTTTGGAGGAGCAAACTTGAAGAGCACGGAAAACATAGGAATAAAATGAAGCTAACTTTTGTTTAGTCGGATGACATGATTTAAAGTGTGGTGGAAGGCAAACCGATGAAGGTTTACGGTAAACTGTAGTACTGAAGTTGGATGTGTTACGTGTGACCAGAATGTCGAGAAACGGAAGAGAATTGCAAGTCTCAAGTTCAAAAGTGAACTGAATAGCAGGATCAATAGAATTCATTGTTGAAAGAACTCTATTTAAATCATCTTTATTACCTTCAAACAGGGTAAAAGTATCGTCTACGTAGCGGAACCATGCCGGGAAGTTTAAAGTTTCAAACAATTTTGATTCATAATAATGCATGTAGATATCAGCCAGGATGGGACTGAGGGGGCTTCCCATGGCTAATCCCTCAGTTTGCTTGTAATATTTATTTTGGAAAACAAAATGTGTTTGTTTCAAACAGAGTTGAGTGAGAGAAATTAGCTCATCAATTTCGATGCAAGAGAAATGAAATTCGCGAAGTCTGGTTTCTAGACATCTTAATGCACCCTCCACTGGGACATTGGTGAATAATGATTTTACATCAAAAGAAACCATGAGTAAATTACGAGGAGAAATGTTTTTAACCTTTTTCACAAACTTTATTGAATTTTTTATGGCGTAAATGTTATTGTCTAATAGAGTGGAAAATCTAGAAACTAAATATTTAGCTAATGGATACGAGGCAGTACCTAAATTTGATACAATAGGGCGGAAAGGAATACCACTTTTATGAATTTTGGGAAGAGCATATAATCTGGCACAATTCGCAACAGATGGGATAAGCGAATGTTTTAAGTTGCTTGAAATGATTTGCGAAGATTTGATCGCAGTTTTTATTTTGGATAAGTCCGAAGGTGAAGGATCTTTAGGGATCGGATTATATGGTCCTTCGTTTAAGAGTTTAGTGACACCATCGATGTAAGTGTTCTTATCCATGACGACTATCTGGCCACCTTTGTCGGCCTTCGAAATGATAATATCCGGGTTAGAATGAATTTCGCGCATTGTAGCTCTTTCTCTCGCAGTTAGATTTGGTTTCAAAGGTTTATTATTGAATTTCACATTATGAGCGATAAGATGCCTAATCATTTCTTTCTGTGAATCTGAAACTTTACTGAACTTGAAAGCTTTTTCGATAGGAGCCAAAATCTTTGGAATCGAGGGTTTACAGGTTTGTGAGAAGTTAAAATTATATTTTAGAATTCTCTCTTGTTCTTCTGAAAGACTAACATTAGAAATATTAACTATTAACTTACTAACTATTAACTAAAAACTTCTTTTACAGTCTTCCAGTTCAAGTAGTTCAAAAAATCTTCCCATTGTAAACATCAAGCCAATAGTTAATATTTCTAATGTTAGTCTTTCAGAAGAACAAGAGAGAATTCTAAAATATAATTTTAACTTCTCACAAACCTGTAAACCCTCGATTCCAAAGATTTTGGCTCCTATCGAAAAAGCTTTCAAGTTCAGTAAAGTTTCAGATTCACAGAAAGAAATGATTAGGCATCTTATCGCTCATAATGTGAAATTCAATAATAAACCTTTGAAACCAAATCTAACTGCGAGAGAAAGAGCTACAATGCGCGAAATTCATTCTAACCCGGATATTATCATTACGAAGGCCGACAAAGGTGGCCAGATAGTCGTCATGGATAAGAACACTTACATCGATGGTGTCACTAAACTCTTAAACGAAGGACCATATAATCCGATCCCTAAAGATCCTTCACCTTCGGACTTATCCAAAATAAAAACTGCGATCAAATCTTCGCAAATCATTTCAAGCAACTTAAAACATTCGCTTATCCCATCTGTTGCGAATTGTGCCAGATTATATGCTCTTCCCAAAATTCATAAAAATGGTATTCCTTTCCGCCCTATTGTATCAAATTTAGGTACTGCCTCGTATCCTTTAGCTAAATATTTAGTTTCTAGATTTTCCACTCTATTAGACAATAACATTTACACCATAAAAAATTCAATAGAGTTTGTAAAAAAGGTTAAAAACATTTCTCTTAGTAATTTACTCATGGTTTCTTTTGATGTAAAATCATTATTCACCAATGTCCCAGTGGAGGGTGCATTAAGATGTCTAGAAACCAGACTTCGCGAATTTCATTTCTCTTGCATCGAAATTGATGAGCTAATTTCTCTCACTCAACTCTGTTTGAAACAAACACATTTTGTTTTCCAAAATAAATATTACAAGCAAACTGAGGGATTAGCCATGGGAAGCCCCCTCAGTCCCATCCTGGCTGATATCTACATGCATTATTATGAATCAAAATTGTTTGAAACTTTAAACTTCCCGGCATGGTTCCGCTACGTAGATGATACTTTTACCCTGTTTGAAGGTAATAAAGATGATTTAAATAAAGTTCTTTCAACAATGAATTCTATTGATCCTGCTATTCAGTTCACTTTTGAACTTGAGACTTGCAATTCTCTTCCGTTTCTCGACATTCTGGTCACACGTAACACATCCAACTTCAGTACTACAGTTTACCGTAAACCTTCATCGGTTTGATTTCCACCACACTTTAAATCATGTCATCCGACTAAACAAAAGTTAGCTTCATTTTATTCCTATGTTTTCCGTGCTCTTCAAGTTTGCTCCTCCAAACTAGCCCTTGATGAAGAACTAAATTATTTAAAAGCAATAGCTATTGACAGGGGCTTTTCACCCAACATTATTAATCAAGCAGTTAAAAAATTCTCATCTCAACACACTAAAAGCCACACTCTTAGTTTAGGAGATTATAAAAATTCTGTTGTCATTCCCTTCTTTCCATCAATTAGCTATGAAGTTGCACATATTTTGCAGAAATTTAACTTTCGGGTTGTTTATTCTCCCATCAATAAAATTCCAACTTCTATACTCAAGGACCCCATTCCGGATATGAATTCCTGGGGTATTTATAGGATTCCTTGCCAGTGTGGTTTAATTTACATTCGCCAAACTAAGAGAGCCTTAAAATTTCGCGTCAAAGAACATGAGGCATATGTTAGAAAAAAGGAAACACAGAAGTCTTCTGTTGCTCAACATTGTTGGTCCGAAAATCACACTTTCAATTTTTCTGCTGCCAAAATTATTCAAAAAACATCTTCCATTGGAGAACTGGATTTTCTAGAGGCATTTCACATTCATAAAAATCTTTCTGTTCTAGTTAACGATCCTAATTCCAATCCAAATTTGCCTTCGGCTTTTAGAGAAATTATGTTTTAGCTTTGGTTTCGCCAACAGATGGCGCCACTTGCTTATTCTTGTCCAGGCTTTCTTATCTAATCATTATTTCCTATTTTGTTCATTTACGGTTTTGCAGCTGAAGATGATGGTTCGGTAAAACCATCGAAACTAGTCCTGTGAAAATTTTGTAGGTATAACGCTGATTTTTGTTGTTTGACTTCTGAACATTTATTGTTTTTAAACCACTCTGTTAATCAATAAAAGATGAATAAAATTTTAGAGATAAATTGCAGATCTTACGCTTTGCTGAATGACAAATATTGGAGAATCTGCTATTCTCAAAAGCAGAACAACTATTAATTAAGGATCTTACATTTTGAGCAATGGTAACATTTGCCGAGGGTGCTGCTAGATTCCTTTCAATTTGAAACAAACACATTTTGTTTTCCAAAATAAATATTACAAACAAACTAAGGGATTAGCCATGGGAAGCCCCCTCAGTCCCATCCTGGCTGATATCTACATGCATTATTATGAATCAAAATTGTTTGAAACTTGAAACTTCCCGGCATGGTTCCGCTACGTAGATGATACTTTTACCCTGTTTGAAGGTAATAAAGATGATTTAAATAAAGTTCTTTCAACAATGAATTCTATTGATCCTGCTATTCAGTTCACTTTTGAACTTGAGACTTGCAATTCTCTTCCGTTTCTCGACATTCTGGTCACACGTAACACATCCAACTTCAGTACTACAGTTTGCCAATTTCCAGATAAGGCACAATCATGTCCACAGATTTAATATTTCCAGCACATGATTTTTTACATAAAGAATAAACAATATACCTTCTTTGAAATATTGTAGGGGGGGAACTTTGATTAACTGTGTAGTGACTATTACATCGCCTCTTTTGTCTCATTTGCAAGTACAAAACTTCTTAACAGCTTACAGTAAGAGACTGCTTAAAAACTTGTCCTGTTGAAGTGATATGCAGACATTCTTAATATTGCTTCTTCATCTTCCAATGACTATCTGCAGGTTTCTCTTCTTCAGTACTCAAATAATGGAGAGCTGTTTCCCTTCCTGTATACCTTCAAAATGGCGGCCATTTTAGCTAATGTTTGCTGGGCCACATTTCTCATCAGAACGATAAGCTTGCTTATATTGGTATCTCATATTGAATAGCAGAATTGCTATTATCATTAAATGAAGGGTCTGTGTATGAGTTTATGGCATAGTGTAGAAAGGGACGGGCCTAGAGCACAAAATTTGGAATGTATTTTGTCCAGATATGAAAAAGGCGCATACTAAACAATTTTTTAAAATTTAATTTAGCCTTTTTTTATTTAATGCTGAAATTATTTTTATTGATTTTTCATACAGAGCTTCACTTAACAAAGTAACTAAAAAATCACAAAATTTTACTATTTTGCACCATCAAATAGATTAAAGAGGAAAAGAATTTTAATGAATTTTGTACCAAATTTTTAATGCAATTTATTCACTTTTGGTGATTTTTTTAACTGCTCAAGTTTTTAACACTTCATGCTTATTATTTAAAAATTTCAATTTTTAAAATCAGTTACAAAGCTTTGAATTTTCACAGTATATATATATAACTCTTCACCTTCTTTAAAACAAAAATGATAAAAAAACATTATTAAGCATATTTCTAGAATATTTCTTTTTTAATATGTGTCAATATATGTTATTAAGCAGGAGGGGACATTCCTGTTCAGCTTATAATGTTCATAATTAAAAGGAAGTATACTGCTAATTCAACTGTTCATAATTAAAAGCAAGTATACTGTATTATATTGCATGCAATATTGTTCAAAATGTATATAAATTAATCAAAACAGATTTACTATATAAGATAAATGATACTTAAGAAATGAGATGGATGTACTTATATGCATGCTTCTATACAGTTATTGTTCAAGAGAACAAAACAAAAACTATTTTAAAAGATTTTCAAATTTCCAGTAATAAATTAAGGAAACCAAATAGTGCAATTTCTTTTCAAATTTATAGCTCTTCAATATGTAAAACAAAACTCCTTGCTTTATGAAGTTCACAACATCGCTTGTTTTAAGTTACTTAATTGCATTACCTTATATTGCATACAATAACCATAAAAGAAAGATACTACATAAACTAGGAACAAAATGGCTGTATTATGCGAGCATGGAAAATGAAATAAGATAAAATAGATCTGTTCTATTGCAAGTACAGGTAATAATTATAATAAATAAAAAACTATTCTTTGATATACATTTTAAAATGTACACAAACTATCTAGAATTTAAATTTATCAAGCAAATCTGTCAGGATTAAAAATAACAATAATACTAATAATAAAATATGGAAAAAAATTTAGGTTGACTAAGCATTTTACTTTACAAAACAGAAAAATCGAGTTACTACTATACTTAGGATCTAAGTCTTAATTGTTTTAACAAAACTGAAGAGAAATGCAAAAAGATCAACCAAAGTGATGTAAATACAGAAATTTGACAAAATCTCTAACTACAGATTAAAATAAATGACTTCTAATGTGTTACCAATGTTATCCCCAAACTCCAAACATCAGATCTGACATCATATCCTCTTGCCCTGCCTGGATCAATCCTTTCTGGCTGTAATAAAGCAAACAAAAAATGCAATTTAATATTAGTGGAATCACTAAAATTAACAAGTAAATGAATAAAATGAACCAAAAGGTGTTAATGATGAAATAATACCCGTTTGTTCATGTATTTTCTTGACTGTCTCCCACGGTTACTTCCTCAGTTTTGCCATTATTTTATTTAGTTTTATATATTAATACTTTTTATGCAGAGATTTCATGAGTCATACTTATTTCAAGAATTCGAAAAAGGAAAAAGTATGATATAAACTGGTTTAAGTGATGAGTTAAAGATACATTTAAGAATACCTAAATTTGTAACTCATAAGCCTACTTACAACCTGAAGAATAATCAGCATATGGTCGAAATAAGTAAATAAAACTGGTTTAGAAGCTGTCCATCCTTTATTTTTCATTAACAAAAATCCAAATGATACATTACCTTCTTATATTCTTTTCTCACTGACGCTCAGTTTTTTTTTTTTTTTTTTTAATTCAGTTTTCTGTGATTTGGGGGGGGGGGTCAACTTGTATTTTCAAAAATGGCCATACAGATATATGGGAGACTGAAAGGAAGTCCTTTACTGCAATACAGTCTAATCATGATCTCAACAGCTCATCTGGTTTTATGACTAATTTTATGCATAGTTTTCATTTTTACTTTCTTACAATATATGTAATAAGAACTATAGATACATTACCTTCTTATATTTTTTTCTCACTGACGTTAAGTTGCTGCTGTAGTATATCTACCACAGCAATATGGAGATAAAAGAAACTAACATTAGGAACAATATTAAAACAAAAGGAGACTATACTATTGTTGCGTTCCCCCCCCAACACCAGTTGTTACATTATTTTCTTCCTTCACGTTCGTAATGGGGTTCGTGTGGATTTGGAGTGAATAACGACGACAGCACTTGATGGAATATTGAAACACACTTTATTTACCAATATTAATCAGGACAGCTCCAAAACACTTTTACAGTTGTCAAAGATCTTTTATAAACATGCTGGAACAATCAGCGACACAGCCTTTACACTGTCAAGCAATAACGGTGAAGACAGCTTCACTGCAAAGCACCAGAGTACAGCTCCTGACTCTGCTCGGTCGTTCTTGGAACACCACATACTCTCAAGACTCTCCATGCACTCGACGACACACGCAGCACAGCTCTCGACTCTTCGGCTTCCCGAAGCTTAACACACTCTGTCGATGATGCACTAAACGACCAGCTCGACGCTAGACTTCGACACTAACTATCTCGTACTCACACTGACTCTCCGCATACCAGCAGGGTATATAGTTTATGGCGTGTGCTCGAGAACATTTTGGGCTAAACTGGTAAGAATTCGTTCCAGAAGGTTCTCTATCCGTCCATGGTATATCACCAATTTTGTCACCAAATGGGTGATTTCTCGCCAAATGTGGCAACCCTGCCTTTCCCTGCCATTTTATGGCAACCCTAACCTGCTTTGCGGGGAAGCTATCTTACTGTGACTGGGATATTTCATAACACTATAGAATAAATGCACAGAGAATAGAAAATGATATACAGTATGGAGATTCAACATCTCTGCAGATGACAAGGATTATAGAATATAAAAAAGTTATACAGAAAGCGAAAAACAATAACTGGAAAGAATATACCATTAATTAATTACAAAATAAAATATCAAACTCTATAATACACTGGAATAAAGCTAGAATTCTCAACAGAACACATACATGAAAGCAGTCTTAACATCAGAGAAGCTATGAAATCATCATTAAATCTTACATAAAAAGAGCTTCCTTTTTTGCAGTTTCTGATGTATTTATATCATCATTATTAGAAATATAACTACCCAAAACCTGAAAGAGAACAAAAGAAGGTGACATACCATTCAGTAACTTGCTGAGCTAGCAGACAGGTCATCTGCAAAACCTCTATTTTTAATGAAAACTTTAAGTAGTTTTAATGTATGAATTCAGTTTATTAATGCATATATTTTGGTACCTATTGCCAAAACATGCCCTGCAAATAGGGTTCCCACCTCTCCCGGAATTGAGCCCTGAAAATTAAAATTTCCCGGTTACTGAAAGGAATATAAAATAAATATTTCCCTCCCAGAATATCAAGTTTCTTGAAAATAAGGATACAATGTGCATGGACAAAATGGTTGACAGCGTCGAAAATCACATGACCGCGTACAGCAGCCAAAGAACGTCTATGTCAATACATATTCTTTGCAGCAGTGATCTATGGTGAGCGGTGAGCAAGCGCCTTATAAGATGAGTAGTAGTTTCATGCCGGTTTGTTGCACCCTCACATTTTCAAACCATTCTCTCATTTATTCTGCAGTTAGGTCGCTATCGACAAACAAGTGTGTATTTTGAAATTATTTAAATGCTTTCGTAATAATGTCTAGTAAAAAAAGAAAAAAGATTCTGATTCTGTAGATGAACGCGTGAAAAAAAGACAAAATATTCGACGTCGTTTCAAGATAAGTGGTTAACTCAAACTCATTGGCTTATGAAGAGAGACAACTTTAACAGAGAATGTAAAGTATGTTGGAAAACGGTTAATATTAAGTACAAGGATGTTAGAGCTTTAACCCAAAGCAAGAAACGCCAATTGTAAATATTGAATAGGGATTCTTCGCAATCGGTTTTGAACTTTTTTCTGAAGAAATCTTCAGAAGAATTATATCAGCAATTGAAATTACTTCAGTCTATCATAGGATTAAGCACCACCATAGTTTTAATACCCAGGATTGCACAAACAAATTGCACAGCACCCTATTTCCAGATTTTTCTTTGGCAAAAAAGATTTCTTGTGGTAGAACAAAATGTACAAGTATTTGCGAAAGTGTGCTTGCTCCTGCAGATCAAAAAATACTTTTAAATGAGATTAAGGAGGCGGAGTTTTTTTCAGCTGCGACTGAAAAAAAAACTTTTCTTTTCCCAGATACTTTTTTCCTCTCCCGGATTTTGACAGCCAAAAGGTAGCAACGCTACCTGCAAATCTTAACACTCCACTGCAATTCCTTCACTCCTATTCTTCTTATTTGCATATTCCATGTATTTAGGAATAGCAGAGGTTCATGTTTTCATCTCTGAAGTTTAGCACACACACTGCTTTCTACATCTTTTATGTTACCCTTTAACATCTTATAAGCATGTATTATTCTTAGAATAAAGAATACATGCTTATAAGCATGTATAAGCATGTATTCTTTATTCTAAGCATGAACAATTTTGCATATAATATAAATTTTACATAAGAAAATTATGGGCAATTTGATAACACACAGCACGGAACCTATGAATGTGTCTAAAAATGTAATCAGAATACATAAGTTAAAATTTTATTTTGAAGATAGGTAACTTAATTGATAAAAAAGGGTGAATTACTTTGTTCACACTGTATACTACAGCTATTTGATATCATTTATGATATCTGAAAAAAAATTATGAACAAAAAGACCAGACTTACAGCCATATATGGTCGGCATCCAGCATCTCTAGTCTTTGCAATAGAATCTACTAATTGACCACTTATACCAAAATCACATAATTTTATATTACCCCTACGATCCAGAAGAATATTGCTAGGTTTAACATCTGAAAGAAAAAATAAATACACATTACGAAACAATACTTCAAAAAACAGTTAGCCCCCAAGAAAGTGGAGGCTTGACACTGACATATAATGTCTGGACTTATAAAGGGCCCTATATATCATATAGCTTAGGGCCTTATCAAGTGTAAATCCGGCCTTGTTTGGGTCCACCAGCAGCCGAGCGGTAAAGTCGTTGGAACACTGGTAGTTCGGTCCAAAGTTTGAATCCACAAACAGGCTGGCTGCATGGGCATTTTTGCGGTTTTCCCCATGTGTAATGTGTATATAAGACAGTTTCTCTTAGAAAGTCCTCCACGAAGGCATCTCTCCCCTTAGGCAGATAGCCCTCAATGCTTTGCCGTAAACATATAAACCATTCACATGTTCACTTAGCATTCACAGTTTATTCACCTGTTCGCTCAGCATTTCTGCTTAGAAATAGGGGGAGATTTGTCATCTTCAATGCAGAGCATTGCATTCCCTCTCCACAAATTCTTTCAAACAACTGACAATTTTCTCCTTGTCACAGCAGCACAATTAAAGAATTTAAAAAAAAAAATTATTTATCTATTTAAAGAAAATGATGTTCCCCATTTTTTTTTTTTTTTTGTTATATATTACAGTCATGTCTAGCACAATCATGTACTATTTAATTGTACAAATTCTTACAATAAAGATTATTTTTTATTGTAATCTGGGCACGTGACATGATAAAGAAATTGTTTGATCTGATTTGATTAACTTTTGACTGGATTCCTACGTTATAAAAAGAAAAGCACATACAGTGTCCAGAATCAAGCAAAGAGTTTATATCTGCTTTATGTGTCTTAACCTCCTGAATAACTGCCTTTATTAGTCATGAGGGTTTTTTTTTATTATTTGTACATATTAGATGATAATTTACAATATTTTGTTCTCTTACTTTCTTTATAATGTAAATATCATATTCTGAAAGAAAGTTTATGAAAGTACAGACTAAAATTAATAATTATAAAAATTTAGCTAACAGATGCAGTATAATGCTTTCTGGACAGGCATCCCATATACGCGTACCCCAAGAACGTCTCTCACAGCCGGGCCTTCCATCCATGCATCACTAGAGACTGAATTCAGGGGATAAGCAACACGTATACACATTTTAAGCTGGAATGCTTTGAAGACCACTAGATGGCACCTTATGTCAATTAATTTTGAAATGAGCACAGTTTCAGGCTTCTGACCTTTAGTATATATATATATTCTGCCTGACTTCAGTATTTTACTTATCAACTGTTGCAAGGGTGGGGAAAAGAAGCATATTTTTTTTCCTCTACTGTGTATGGTCTTTTAGGGTTACTACTAGGTGGAGCTCTGTTACATTTTGCATTGTCTTCAGATATATTTCGGGCCCTTCCCTTTTTATTCCCAAAAGTCTATTACGACACAAAAGCGCTATTTACAGGGTTCTTACACATTTCTGCAAAAAAAAAAAAAAAAAAAAAAAAAAAAAACTAAGTAGTATGCATTATTACTAAACATGAATTAATTAACATAATTATTAATAATTTTGAGAATAAAATAAACTTCATGCAGTTTATCAAGTAGCATTAAATATTTTACACTTATAATAGGTTGGACATATTTGAAAGAAGATAAGGGACATTTACATTTTACTAATAGTTAGCTTTATGTTGATTTTTTTTATGTCTCATTTTGTCACATACTTGGTCAGTCTACAGCAGAGGTTCTCAACCGGTGGTATGAGTACCATTGGTGGTACACAAAAAAAATAGGTGGTACACAAAGAAGCAAGTATTTTTAACTATTTATTTCAAAAATTAAAACCCCAACATCCTGATTGAGTTTTTTCTCTAATACTCTTAAACTTATGTGATATGAGTTTGTTCAAGAGTGGTGGTGGTACTAAAGGTTTTCAATTTTTGTTTAGATGGTACACGTTAGTGAAAAGGCTGAGAACCGCTGGTCTAGAAGTTAAGTAAATAGCAGGTAGATTTTATGTCAAATGGCATAGGTTAAAATGAGAAGTAAGATCATAATCAGCATGATTCATAACAAAAGAATGAATGTTATCACGTCTGCTGCTTGTCTAGAGAGAGACCTGCTGATTAGAACAAACCTGAAAAGCCTTATGTAGGCACGGTTGGCAAGTGTTGAAAGTCAGTCAGGCTCTGCTTAATGCAGTCAATGTCATAGCTTTGTGTAGAGTTCCAGGGGTTGTAACCCAGTTAATATACTTAAGGTTCCAATAAGCCATTAAAGCACCAGAGGTGATAAGTTGTTTTGTATATACAGGGTGTTTCATAGATCATGGGACAAACTTGGAGGGGTGGTGGAGTGTACTAAAACATGCGCCTTTTTGTATAGGAATGTAGGGCCTAAAGGAACGCAAAAAAACGACACGAGAGGAAAATGTGTTTATGTACAAAATCAATGCAAAGTGCTTCTTTGCAGCAATACAGTACTCATAATAAATGTTCACTGCTGTCAAGAGTGATGTGTGAGTTTACGTACAGGGAAAAAGCTGACATGCATCTCATGTAGGGTGCTGCTAATGGGAAAGGCAAAGCAACGCTACGGTTGTATCAAGAATGATTTCCGAACAGGCGTATGCCAAAGCACACAATGTTCGAGAGGTTGCATTGGTGTCTGTGTGAAAGCAGGTCATTTCAAGCCACCTCTGACACTAGGAGTGGAAGAAGAAGTGTGCGACAACCTCGCATTGAAGAATCCATCTTGATCATAGTGCATGAATCACCTCAGACAAGTACAAGAGCTATTGCACGTCATCTGCAGCTGAGTCATTCCACCATTTGCAGATTATTAAATGAAAATGGTTTGCACCCATACCATTTGCAGAGTCAGAGTCCAAGCCTTGCAAGAGATAGATTACCCTCTTTGAGTTGATTTCTGTCATTGGTTCTTGCAGCAGTGTGCGGCACAGGCGGATTTCCCATCAGATGTGTTATTATTATATTCCTCCAAAATGCTAATTCACACTCAAAATGGCAGTCGTAAAAACAGACAGAAATTTCAGATGATTAAAATTAAGGACCTTCTGCTGATTTTGGCCCAAATTAAGGACTTTTAAGGACAAAAAATCCATTCCAAAAAATTTAAAGACTCTTAAGTACCGTACGAACCCTGGTAATTTATATGTACATTAGCCTGTTTGTGAATATGATGATGCAGAATTTTAAATTTTGACACCAATGTGGAGACCAAAAATTCTAGGTGGAAGTTGGAGGAAAAAAATATTTCATTTCTAGAATAAAATCTGGTATTAAAAATATAGAAAGGCAGACTATACTCACAAATGACTTGATATGAAAAATTACGTAAATTAATGACTGCCCAATTCTTTCAGTCTCATTAACAGATTGCATAACAAGCGTCTAGACCCCAAACCTCACTTTTGCTCATCGCCCGGTTTTCGGAATGACAGAGGGAAAAAGGGAATTTCGTCCAAGCGCTCATGTTGGATTTCATCCAAGCGTTCGCAATTGTTCACGTTCGAAGACTGCGTGCTTATGTTACTGTCGCTTGAAATGCTAATGAATATGTGTTAGTGGTATTATATTTACTTAGCTTAGTTTTTCTTAAAAATAAAGTGGCTAATTTCATTCAATATACTGTGTAAGATTAATTGTGTGTAAAATTTCCGTTTGTAAATTGTGCAAAAATTTGAATGCAAATTTTTCAAATATTTATATTATCCAATATGAGCAGACGATCTTATGCCAGCAGGTGACTGCATTTTGGCTAATTAACTGTTAATTACATTAATTTAAATCTCATCTATATAATGGGTAAATAAGGGTAAATAAATGCAATATTCAGTAACCACTGAATGCTGCATCAACGTTCTAACTAACAAACATTAGTTAGAACTTGGAATGCTTCGGGCGAGCAATGCAGTTTTAAAAACTCTCTCACTTTTATTGTTTCTTTTGTGTGTTACTTCATTAATATACTGGTGTTCATCATACTTGATTGTTTTAATTATTAGCCCCAAGATATGTTCAGTGATAATGAGAAGAAATGTGTTATAGCTGTCAAAAAAGTGTTAAAAAGTACAACCAATAGAAATTTTAACAACATTAACCACCAAAACTACAAGGAATGTTTCTTTTCTCATGAAAATAATAACAAATATTAAATTAAGCATTTATAACATGAATTTACATTGAAAATTAAAAAAATACTCTTACCTGTGGAAAAAGCGAGTGTTGCGTTCGCGCAACATCAGCGGAATAAGACTACGGATGTTTAGTGAGTAGGATTGTACTCGTGTGATGTTTCTTTTGAGTGGAGCGCAGGATTACTTTTTAGCTGTATAACGTTTTATAAATCTACAAATCACTTTACTTGTAATTAATTTAATATTAAAATATACATTGTATTTCTTTTATAAATATAGATTTTATTTCAATTGAAAGATTCAAGCATGAAAAGCTTGATTACAGTCATGATGTAAAGCTACATTACATACTTTGCATCTATAAACAGTCTGGCTATTGTACTCTTTACAACAAAGTCTTTTGTTATCAAAAGACTTCACGATAAAATGACTACCATCTCCATGCAATGGTTTTTGAATGCTGAATTTACTAGGTCTTCCTCTTGCTGATCTATTTCTGGCTAATTCTACACTCTCAATAGGAGTTTGCAAAAAGAATAATACATTCTCGCGTCTGAAATCTAAAAGAGACTATATTTCCAGTAGTAAAAAGTGGTGATATTTAGTAAGTTTAGATATGGTCTCACCTCACGGTCGCAGACATTTAGCCGACAACCACTTGGCCGACGGGACACTTAACCGACACCAGTTAGCCGACAAGACATTTAGCCGACAAGGACACTTAGCCAACATGGACACTTAGCTGACAGGACATTTAGCCGACATGGACACTTAGCCGACAAGGACACTTAGCCGACAGGACATTTAGCCGACACGGACATTTAACAAACAGGTCATTTAGCCGACAGGTCATTTAGCTGACACAGACACTTAGCCGACAAGATAGTTAGCCGACAGGACATTTAGCTGACACGGAAAGTTAGCTGACAGGACATTTAGCTGACATGGACAGTTAGCCGACAGGACATTTAGCCGACACGGACAGTTAGCCGTCAGGACATTTAGCTATGGGACACTTAACTGTCAACACATTTAGTTAACAGCCGACAGTGACAAAGTTTAGCTAACACGTACCCAAGAATTATTCAAACCTAGTATGGATTACAAAATTTCTCGACTTCTCCATAAGTTCAATATTTAAATTAATTTTTTCACTATCAGTAAAACTCAGTTTTCGATTCTTAAAGATATAATATGTGCTTTTAATTATTGTGTTAATTTAGAATTGCTTGATATGTATTGTGCTGTTTGGTGTATATTGGCCAAATTGAAAAAGCACTGAAATTTCTCGTCAGGGAATATGAATTAAATTTTGAAATAAAAAAAGAATTTTTTTAGCTAAGTACGACGTTCACTTAATTACATTTTAATACGGGATCTTCAAAAATTATCCATAATCTTTCTTCATTTAATCAACTGGGTTCTTTTGAACACTTTCACATGATTAATAATTTCTCTTGTTTACTTGTTCCTTAATAATAATTTTTCAATCTCGCTCTTTCAAATGCTTTCAAATTTCTAATATCTTTACATTTCATTAATATTTTACTCATCACATCATGTTACATTCTTTCCTTTACAAAATCGTTTGGCTCCTCCCACTAATGAAATTTCCTTTCCCTGTCCTATGAAGTGACACAGTCGCAGATGTAGTATGTATCCAAGCATTGCCTTACCCTGTATATAGCAAGTGAAATTATTGAGCATAATTTTTTCTGTGCTAGCATTAAGTTCGGGCGCATTCAAATACCATTTTAGCAAAACAGGAGGTGATGAGCAATTATATTCATAGGGAGCAATTGTAGTTATTTGGCAGATACTGTTTAGGCATAACTTGGTTGTAGGACTATCGTGCGAGAATCCGGAGTAAGGTGGGATCATTCATTTCGTGTTACGAAGCGCAGTTACTCGAGAGACATCATAGGCTAGACTTAACTGGCTGCTGTCCTCAGCGCAGTAGGAGTAGACCGTTTTGAAATATCTGAATATTGCATTAAAAATTATTGTTATTCTTGAATTATATTTCATATAGAAATATATGGTGGTGAGGGTTAGTTTAGCAAATATATTTTATTTTGTTATTAGAAACAATTTAAAAAAGTGAATTTGTAAGACAAGCAAAGGTATAAATTATTTGTGACTATAATTTGCAGTTCATGTCACCATTCTTGAGATAAAAATATTGTGATATTTTTTTACCATGCCTCTCGCTTAAAATACTTACTTAGGTTAATGTTTATTGCCCTAAACTAGTGCATAATGTTTAATTTAGAAGTAAAATATTCTTTAAGGTTTTGTTTTATTTATAACTGAAGCTGCAGAGTAGACCACAAAGTAGGGCGGAGCAAAGCAACACATCGTGAAAAGTCACCGTAATGTAGTGCCATCTAACAATGCTAGATTTAACTATATCTGTCATGTAAATAGGTAATATTATTTACTATGTTTTGAAAGTCACGATGTGTAATTTGCAATATAATATGTTATATTGATGTTTTTCTTATAAAATATAACTTTTTTCAATATCTGTTAAAAATGTATATATTTTCATTTCATTTTTTATTCATTCCCCCCCCCTCTTTCATTCCTTCTCTTTCTCGTTTTTGGTTTAAAGGCCACCTAACAGAAGTAAGTTTGGTTTATGTAATTACGGCAATGCCAGATGGCTATTTGATTAAGGGGAGGGATGCCTTCATGGAGGACTTTCTATGGAAAACTGCCTCGTATACATGTTACACATGGGAAAAACCACGAAAACAGCCTGTCTGTTCGCCGGATTCAAATTCGGACCGAACTGCCATTGTTCAGTGACTTTACCGCTCGGCAGCTGCTGAGTCTAACAGAAATATTGACCGTTTTACTTAATATATAACCAGTCTCTTCCAATAAAAATTGCCTTTTTAAGCTAGAACTTTATTAATACATTCAGAAAAATGGGCATCAAAATTTTTCCCATTAACATGTAGCATCACCATGTCCTTCTACAGCTTCAGTTATGAATAAAACAAAACCTTAAAGAATATTTTACTTCTAAATTAAACATTATGCACTAAGTATCCTGTCCGTGTTGGCTAAAGTTTAGGGCTAAAAACATTAACCTAAGTAAGTATTTTAAGCGAGAAGCGTGATCAATAAAATGTTTCAGAATTTTTATCTCAAGGATGGTGCAATTATAGAGGTCACAAATAATTTATACCTTTGCTAGTCTTAAAAATTCACTTTTTTAATATTTTTTAATAACAAAATAAAATATATTTGCTTAACTAACCCTCACCGCCATATGTTTCTTTGAAAAAATATAATTAAAGAATAACAATATTTTTTATTGAATTATTCAAATTTTTCATGACACGGAAAGGAAATTTCATTAGTGGGAGAAGCCAAACAATTTTTTAAGGGAAGGAATGTAACAGGATGTGATGAGCAAAATAGTAATGAAACGTAAATATATTAGAAATTTGAAAGCATTTGAAGAGCAAGAATGGAAAATTAATATCATTAGGTAAACAAGAAAAATTATTAATGATGTGAAAGTTGATTAAATAAAGAAGCTTTATGGATAATTTTTGAAGATCCCATATTAAAATGTAATTACAATTACATTTTAACATGGAAATTGAAAGGGACCGCCATACTTAGCTAAAAAAATTCTTATTCCTTTCGAAATTTAATTCATATTCCCTGACGAGAAATTTGAGCGCTTTTTCAATTTAGCCAATATACACCAAACAACACGATACATATAAAACAATGCTAAATTAACACAATAATTAAAAGCACGTATGAGATCTTCAAGAATCGAAAACTGAATTTTACTGATAAGTGAAAAAAATAAATATTGAACTTAATGGAGAAGTCGAGAAACTTTGTAATTGATTGTAAATTTAAATAATTATTGGGTACGCGTCAGATAAACGTCACTGTCGGCTTAGTGTCCTATTGACTAAATATCTTCACAGTTAACTGTCCCGTAGCTAAATGCCCTGACGGCGAATTCTATGTGTCGGCTAAATGTCCTGTCGGCTAAGTATCCTGTCGGTTAACTGTCCTGTCGGCTAACTGTCCGTGTCGGCTAATGTTCTGTTGGCTAAGTGTCCTTGTTGGCTAAATGTCTTGTCGGCTAAATGTCTTGTCAGCTAAATGTCCTTGTTGGCTAAATGTCTTGTCGGCTAACTGTCCGTGTCGGCTAAATGACCTGTCGGCCAAGTGTCCGTGTCGGCTAACTGGTGCGGTTTAGTGGTTGTCGGCTAAGTGTTACGGACCCCTCACCTCATATAATTTATCAGTATTGTCAATTTGACAATTGTCAAATGCAAATTCTGCTTCATATTCCTGTACTGCAAACATGATATCGATTTTCGTACAACAGGAACAGAAATGTCCTTATCAAAAGACCAATACATTTTTTCTCAAGGTTAAAAATTATATCCTGTAAGCAATAATATTTTGATAAATCTTCTCATATAGGCTTCAGATGCAATAAATTCTGGGCATTTTTTTTCCTCAGCCTATATATTTGTCTGTTCAACAAGAAGAGAGTAAATGTCTAAACCAAAAAGAAATTCGAAAATCTGTGCACTAGATTTACCTTGTATTTTGTCTTTTATAATTTCTCTTCTATCTCTTTCTTCATGCTCTTCCTGAGACATAACTAACAGTTCCTTTTTTATCCACTTCAAGATTTCAGTCTTCTGCTTTTTAAACTTTTTTGTATGACTATAACTGCTTTTAGAAGGCTGAAACTTACTTCTTACGTGAATTTCAACTTCCCCAGCAGTATCATTTGGTAAAATATCATTATCATTATTTAAAACATTGCCATTCCTTTCTTCTTCGTCACTAGCTTCTGCAATTTCTGGAGAACAGCAACAATATCAGTTTCATTCTGGTCATTTTTAATATTATCATCATCTGTTTCTTCATCAAAAAATCTTTGAAGAGCTTCTTTTAATGTAAGATACCTCGTTCTAGGCATTTTTAAACAACCAGAGCATGAACGAGAACATCGAAAGAAATGAGTGAAAAATGAGTGACTACCTGTTTCTTGCTGACGTTGCGTCAGCGCAACACCTGTTTTCCCTTCCTTCCCAACACAAATATAAACATCTGAGTGATGTAATGTTCTGATAAATGGGGACCTTGACTAAAAATAGATCACTCAGATGGCGATTCTTTCTTTAAATATTTTCAGCAAAAATACCTGATCGAAAATTTTGCTTAAAGTATGAGATTAATTACTATAAACAAAATGATTGTTGAAGGCAAATATTTTTTTATAGAAATAATCTTCATAATATTCCCTACACAAAATCATCTGCTGGTATAAAATATCTTAGGTAGTTATATTTATATACGCATTTATTTTGACCGTTGCATCAACACAACACCAGTGGCTAATGGGTTAAGACTTTAGAGAAATAAATATAAATTTTTCCTTTGTGTTATTGTTTTTAATGTTTATGTATGGTAAATAGTATGTGAAATTTAAAAATCTTATTCTTTCATATTATTAAAAATGTTTCTTTTCATATTTTCATAAAATTTGAAAAAAAATGTTCATATGAAAAAATGAATATTTTTCTCTAAAATTTTACTATACTCCATAATTAAATGCCTACGTTACAAATGAATGAAAAATAACTTTTTAATATTTTCAGAAACTTCACAAATTTCAGAAAATTTCATTTTTAATTGAAGTGAATATGTCAAAGCCGTGCATCTATTCGAACAAGTACAAGAGACAGTCAAAAACAAAATATATAACAAAACTAAAATACTTCTCTCTTATCAAACTACAAAACAATACATTATTATATTATTCTGTGATACATAACATTATTTTGATTTCCTCAGTTAACTTTTCAAAGTTAATACTCTAATAATAATAACCACATTATCAACAGCATACTGATAATCAGAATATGAATAACAAACTGAGAATTATGAAAAATTTTATAATAGATGTCAGCAGTGGCGTGCCATAAATGGACTAGGGACTAGGCTGCTCCCCTAACATTTTACACATTAATACAAGTATATTTATATCCAGCATTCAAAAGCATTAAAAGAACATCATACAGAGGCTGTTCGCACATTTTCTAGACGATTTTGGTAAGCGGTAATAAAAAATCGTTTGCTGCAAAAGAAGTAATTGCAATTGTACTGTGTTTTTAAAAGTCAAAATTATCATCTGTGGCTTGAAAGTTTTGTTTTTATTCAAAATGGCGAATTTAACAAAGCAGTGGTTCGAAGGCTACATTTAGCTCTTTCCGAAGAGAAATATGCATACTTCGTTATCCAAAAACGATGTGAGAGTCATGGTTTTGTGATATCTAAAGCGTCAATAGGTAATATCATCGGGAAAAACGGACATCTTCGACTATTGCAAAGGTACATTGTTTAATGTTAAAAGAAAATTCCCCTAGTCAAAGGACAGTTGCAAATTCATTAAAATGCTCGGTGTCCACTGTAAACAAAATGATAAACGTTGATTTAAATCTTAAGAAAGCGAAAAAAAGCAATGTGCATCGCCTTCTTCCAAAGCATATCGCTCAACGCAGGACACACTGCAGATTTCTATATGAGAAACACTTATATAGAAATGGAAAACAATTGTCACAATAGATGAAGCGTGGGTGTATTTAAATGACTGTAACAAAAAAGAGCCATTTATTATCATAAAGGTGTAAGGTGTATTTAATTATGGCAAAGCACACGAGGGCTATCTGCCTAAAGGGAGGGATGCCTTTCGTGGAGGACTTTCTAAGGGAAACTGGCTCGTATACACGTTACACATGGGGAAAACCACGAAAACGGCCATGCAGCCAGCCCATTTGCGGGATTCGAACCTCAGACCGAACTACCAGTGTTCAGCGTCTTTACCGCTTGGCCGCTGGTGGGCCGCTTTATTATCATAAAAGGGGAGAAAAAGATTTAAGTACATGGTTCAAAGAATCAAAAGAAAGTTTTTCTAAGGGATTCATGATTGTTGCTGGTTTTTCTTATAATGGGAAGTTAAAAATAAAGAGAGTGCAAAAACAAATGTCAAGATTAACTCCAAATACTATCAAGAACATATTTTATCACCAATTTTTCTGAATGAAATACCATCGCTTTACCCACAGTGCCATCAATCTGTGAGACTCCATCACGACAAAGCTAGAAGTCACATATCAAAATCCACTGTAAATTTCCTAAAAGAAATGGAACAAAAAACTGGTAATAAGGCCATACCCTTCACTGATATCCCTACTAAATCTCCTGATGTGTCACCTATGGATTTTTGTGCTTTCGGACTTTTAAAAACTGCATTATCCAAATGTTGTCCCAAAACCCTAACAGGACTCTGGAAAGCTGTTCGGGAGGAATGGGATAGAATACCTCTTCTGCCACTTCAAAAGGCATTATTACCCTGGAAATTGTGGTGTTGAAAGATAGTTCAGAATAAGGGATGTCAAATAAAACATTTAAAACACAAGAATTTTATGTAATTTAGTTTTGTGAATACAATACACATCATCTAAAAAATGTGTGAACAGCCTCTGCATTACCTCTTTTTATACTGTAAGCTATTCAAAAATAGTCAGATTTATGCAAGAATAGGAAGAGCTTGGGTCTCGCTAGTTCTATGAAAACACTGACTACCTGGCTTTCACCTGTTCTCCTAATTGCCTTACATTTGCTGTTAACTAATGGCTGTAGGTTATAAGAAACTTTGATTTCTTCATGACTTTTCAAAACAAAATTAATTTAAATTTTAATGCTATATTTTAGTTTCTTCTTCATAAAAGCGTTTTTATGGTGCATGAGAGAATTTGAAATAACATACGCTGATGCAAAAAGTTTAAACTATGGAGAAGAAAGCAGTACAAAGAGCTAGTCCTCATACAAGAAACGACAACAGAGCATGCACAAATAACAGCTGATACCATTTTATGACAGCATGCTCATCAACTATCTTTGTATAACCCTTAGTCCTGACTGTTTGTCTGTCAAGTTTTTTTGAGGCATAATATGTTTCCAAACGTTACAAGAATAACGATCGGAGTATAGATGAAAACTCTCTCGGTTTTTGACACATCTAACGATCTAACTGCCTAATTTCCCAATTCTTCATTTTTAGCTTTTACTACTGAAAGTGTTTTCAGCAATAAAATTAAACTTTGCAAAGTTTAATTACTAAATTAATGAAGCTTAAATTGTATAAATTTCATTCTACTATCCTTAGTGATCTTCAGCACATTTTTTTTTATTAAATTTTAGATCAAATTGCCTTAATATACTATAGACATTTATAACACTTTTATGAAGATTCAAACAATATTTAATCATTAAATATTTGTATTTAATTTTATGCCAGAATCATTATAAACACTTGAATAAACTGAATTGTGTTATAAAGTGAATTAAATAAATTTTAAGTTCTTTTAAAATGGTCATTAGATCCATTTTGGAACAAAAAACATAAAACATATACAATGATTTCACCAGGATTCACACTCTGGACCTTTCAGATGCTAGCCAGATGTGCTTCCAATTACACCATAAAAGCACAGGGTGTTTGGACCTGGCTCCAAATTCTGACAGAGATGAGTTATTGTCAACCACATTATAGTTTACACCACTATAGAGCATTTTTTTACTTTTTAGAAGCAAGAGACAAAAAAAAAATGTAGAGTGCCGGGATGGGATTTGAATTCCAGGCCTCCAGATTGCTACTTGAATGTGATTCCAATTACATACAAAGGCCCACGATAAAGGTGAAAGTATCTTACAATTATGTGGTAGATTACTAAGTTTATCCACACAATAGTATATGTATCAATTATTAATTTTATTTTTACTATATTTAAAAATACTTTGATAAATTTCTCTCTTTCCCTACTGAGAATTTTCTTATTATAAAAGTGTAACAAAACTGCTTATTACTTAAATTACCCCCCCCCCAAATGAAATTAAGCAAAGACCATAAAATTTATGCCAGAATCATTATAAACACCTGAATAATCTGAATTGCGTTATAAAGCGAATTAAATAAATTTTGAGTTTTTTTTTTTTTTTTAAATAGTATTGCCACATAGCATGAAAATTCCCAGAAACTCTCAAATTTTATGATTGAACCTCCTGATTTTACATATTTCACAGATGGCAGCTAAGCAAAAGGTATCCCTACTCCACATGTTCTCATTTATACAAGCATAAAACATTATGCCCATTATTCCAAAAAGGAATATTATATAATTTCAAAATTATTAATAAAAAGTAGCCTGTTTTGCTGGTGTCTGCCGATAACATCGCGGACGAAAACGTCGCGGAGAAAACAACGCAAGGTAAAATCGTCGTGCTACAAAACATCGTGGGAGAAAACATCGCAGTTCTTAAACATCGCGGGAGAAAACATCTCAGTTCCAAAACATCGTCGTCGAAAATAAAGCGGTTCAAAAACTTCACAGTTTGAAAACATCATCGTCGAAAATATCGTGGTTAAAAAATAAAGTATCTACAAATCATCGCGTGACTATAACATCGCAGACATGCTTTTTTCAGACTTTAAGAACTGTAAATAGATATTCCCATAATAATTTGTGAGCGCAAGATGGAAAGAAAGATAATTTGTTTTTCATATTTTATATTAACTAATAAATTTTTGCTGAGAAAATAAGAAAGAAACTTAAGCATAGAAAATTAATGCAACTTATAACACTTAATAGAATTTTAAACCGACATAGTTAACTAACAAAGACCATTAATAAATCATTTTTTATAGTTTTTACTGGTAATTTTTCATAAAAAGTATAATCCGTAAGTTGCATTTAATTAAGTTTCCTTCTTACTTTTTCAGCAAAAATTTATTAGTTAATAAAAAAATGTGAAAGTAAAAATTATCCTTCTTCACATCTTGCGCTCACAAATCATAATGGGAATATCCATTTACGGTCATTAAAACCTGAAAAAAGCATGTCTGCCATGTCATCGTCATGCGATGATTTGTAGGCACTTTATTTTTTACCACGATATTTTTAAACTGCGAAGTTTTTGAACCGCTTTATTTTCGACGACGATGTTTTGTACCACGATGTTTTAGAGCTGCGATGTTTTCTCCCACGATGTTTTGTAGCACGACGTTTTTGCCTTGCATTGTTTTCTCCGCGACGTTTTCGTCCACGATGTTTTCGGCTGTAACCGTTTTGCTGGCATTGTGCTCTATTTGTCAGAGCATTTTAACCATCATTGTACTCATTAGTCTTTATCTACAAAATATAATAAATCTTCTCATAATGATCACCTCCTTAAAATGACCACTGCCGAAAGTGAATAGGATTTCTGTGAACATAAATAAACACTAGAACTGAACTTAATCTCTCTAAGACCTTTGTATGTGCCCAACTGTGCCTAGACAGGCTCATCATCATGTCTAATCCCCTTCAGTAAAAACCATGGCATGCCACTGGATTTCATATATGTGATAAGCATAATCAAAAGAAGATGAATATTATCATCATTCAGATCAAACCCACTGGCATGTTTAGTGCAATAGCAATAAAAGTATTGAAGGGATGGGACTGTGTTTACTATTATAATAGAGATTATCCATCATATCAATGCAGCATTCAGTGGTTTCGAACTACCATTCATTACTGGCTTCGTTTCTCAAACTGAATTTCTTAATCCGATGTCATATCCAACACAGCGAATCACAAATTATCTTTTTGACTGATGGATGCAACCATAATCATACATGCTTACATCTGGGAAATATGGTATTTATAGCCATATGTCAAGATCAGAAGTCAAAAAAAAAAATTCCACAATATATTTTAATTTGTGTTCTGTAAGAAATGAACATACATTTATCTAATGGTTTGTTGTGTCTCTAATGGTTTGTAGTAACAGGTGTCAAAGTAATCCAAGAAAAATGTAGTAAGCAACAGCTTGGGGGATAATCCATGGTGAGTATAAATAAAGGAGTCCATACTTATCAGAATTACAAGCCACAGTTTCACAAGATTTGTATTGGGTTGGTAGCTAAATTTATTCATATCAATGGTCACTGATATGTTCCAGACAGTTTCCTTCTTACTTAAGCTTGCAAATTTGTTCTGCAATAATGCATGCATATCGACAACCGCTCTGAAATCAGTTTAAGTGAAACCCACTTCCAGTGTGAGCCAAAAAGACATCATGAATCATGATTCTGGATGTATGAAAGCTTCTTGGTTTTGAACCAACTCTCAATTTCACACTTCACCACTTTCAGTTTCACTTTTGCTATAGTGTTTGATGGCATCCCATTCACCATGTTTAAAACAGCAGAACCAATCCTATAGCTGGTTTTACTTAGGGCATTCATCTCCCATTACTTTGTGCATACTCTGATGTTTTTCAGCCCATAGGATTATTTCATGCTGAGATTCATGGGATTACTTCCTACTATAAATGCAAATCAAATGAACTTCCTCCTTATATATCTACTTCCCCAATTACCTCAATATAAATGATAATACACACTGATAATTAATTATTCAAAGACTTAACCAAGTGAATACAGGCACTTCACATGTGTTGTTCAACACAGCTGACTGCTGAACGGGTTGGATCTATAAGACACAGTAAAATTAGACTCACCTCTATGAATTATATTTAATTTTTCTTTAAGATAATTTAAAGCCTTTAGAGTCTGAAACAGAAGGAGAAAAAATGATAAATTAGGCAAAATATAACATAAGATAGTAATATAATTAAACTTTTGATATTTATTGCACATATTTTACATAATAAAGATAAATGTTTATTGTAAACACAGCATAAATATTCACACCTTGGCTGTATCAAATATAATGATTAGGTAAAATCTGTTAGATTATAGTGAAAAGTGCCCTCAAATTTGAGACATTTAAGTTCAGACATAATGAAATAATAATAATTTTTAAACTAAAATTTTTACAAATTTTTTTATTTATCTATTACTTCACAAAACAAAATAACTTTACATAATTACCCACATTATTTTATACATAAAGACACAAAGATAAGACATACATAAAGGCATAATTTTATATACAGGGTGCCCACTCATGTCCAGTACCACCTGTTTAACTGTCAAAGGGCTACAGCCACACTCATAAAAGTGGTGTTTAGGTATAGTGTTTAGGCTATGTGCTACTAGATGAGATAGTTTACACCTGGCGGAAAACGGCAGAGTTAGCGTCCCTATCTCGAAAACAATGCGAGATAGAGGGGGAAAAAGTGAATTACAAAGTTGTAGAGCATCGTCGATTTAGTACAAAAAGCAACCTTGTAGATATGAATACTAAAAACATGAATGCTGAAAATGGACATTTGTTTCTTCGCGATTTCCGAAACTGCGACACCACGAAAATTGAACAAAAGAGAAAGGATTATCTTTTGGATGAAACACGAGCCCGTATCGTGGCACAATGGTATCGCTTGTAATTAACAATCGAGAGAACAAGTGGGGTGCATTCTTGTACTGATTGTTTTTAAAAACAGTGTAGATAACATGCAGATTGTGTAACAAAACATATCAACTCAACACAACTTGAGCTTGGTGTGTGAATTTGTGTGGTATGTAAATTGTCTATGAAACATCACACATGCTCACCTGAGACAGCTATAAAAGAGATAACTCCTAGGGGTTGTATGTTGAAGGTCATGTTCATGAAACAATTTTCCAAAAATGATTATTGTGAGATGGTTCTAATTTACAGTGAATGTGGGCACAAAACACGGCAGCACAGTTGTATCGGCAATGCTTTCCTGCATCCTTCTCACACAACCATCCTACAAGTTGCAAAATCTTTAAGGGAGACAAGCTGCATGACTAGCTGACTTTGATCTGGCAGACAAGCTAAGGTAGGGTGGAAAGTACACACGGAAGATGTCTTATCACGCGACCTTACATATCCAAACAGCAGCACAAGAGAGGTAAAAGAAAATTGTGACCTCTCAAAAAATTGCATTTGGAAAGTCCTAAATAAATTAGGTGTTCATCCATACTGGCCAATACCTAATCAGGCATTACTGACGGGGATGCCGAGAGACGTTTTGCAATGTGCATCTTTGTCATGGATCAGATAGAGGTCCAGCCAACATTCTTGGCAGATGGACGGATGAGGCATGCTTTTCGTGAAGTAAAATGTACAACAGACAGAACACCCATTATAGGGCAGTGGGGAAAATCCATCATGTTCTGTCGAAGTTCAACGTCAAATATGGTTTTCGATTAATATTTGGTATGGAATTTATACCAACAGGCTAATAGGGCCAATATTTTATCAGGGTATGTTAACAGCCACACAATATTTAGAACTTCTGCAAGACTTAATACCTGATTTTATTGAGAATCTGCTATTGCTTCAAATCTGGAATGGATGGTTCCAACATAATGGCGCACCTACGCACAAGATGTCACAAGCGAAGCAGTACCTGATGGAGGAATTTGGAAAACAAATAATCGGGTATGGTGGTTTTGAAGAGTGGCTTCCACGTTCACCTGACCTGAATCCAATGAACTTTTCCTGTGGGGATTCCTCAAACAGCAGGTGTATATGACACCTCCACAAGCATTGTGGGACCTTCAATGACGCATTACAGTTATTTATTGCGCAAACATGTCACTCACTATGCTACAATTCGTGCAACTTTTAACAAGGGTCCAGATGTGCATATCAGTTGACAAAGAAAAGTTTGACCATCGAAAATAAAGGTATCTTGTGGTAACTAGTTGTTTTTTAATTTCCAAGATCATTTCATGATGTCACAGTGTAGGAAATCGTAAACAAACAAATGCATGCTTAAAACGTTCTGTTCTTAGCATTTATCTTCACAAGGTGTCTTTTCGTATTAAATCCAAGATACTCTACAGCTTTGTAATTCACTTTTTCTTCCTATTTTGTAAGGGATGCTAACTCTGTTGTTTTTCACCAGATGGTGCTGTAAGCTATCTCCTCTAGTAGCGCATAGTACTATACGTACAACCATAGTACCATACATAGACACCAATTTTATGACTATAGTAGCAGCCGTTCAGCAGTTTAACGGGTGGTACTGGACTTTAGTGGGCCCCTGTTTAAAGGCATGGACATTCGTATACAACTAGTTAAATAATACTAAGCATAGTAAATACTCAGTATCCTTTAACCAGATATGGACAGTTATCATATAGAGGATGTTTTATATTGAATGCAACAAAAAGAATAGCACAGTACAAACTATTTAATTGATTTGTTAAGACAAAACAGATTAATTCTAAAATTAAAATCATACAAGTTTTATCTGGCAACAGAGAAAAATCTTCCAGTAATGAAATTACTGCTAGAGGCACTGTTAATCAAAATGGCACCAACCATGCAGGAGAAAGTGTACTATATTCTGGAATACATCCAAACATGTTCGTCTATTGTCATCCAAAGACACTTTCACACAAAATTTGGTTAAGAACCACCACATCAAAAGGCGAGTAAAGAAGTTTCAGGACGTGGGCTTCTTGAGTAAAGCCCAGAATGAACAGCAGCCAAAAGTGAAATGGTTGAAAAAAATTCATGAAATATTTTTACAAAGTCCCACAAAATCAATGTGCCATGCGAGTTCTGAACTCAATGTGCCTCATGTAACAGTGTGCTATGCGTTGCAGAAATATCCATAATTTCGACCATACACCTTTCAGGTAGTGCAGGGTTAAAGCTTTCTGACAAACTGTTGCGTAAAGCTTTCTGTTAAAAAAAGAATGAACAATGAAGAACAACTGGAGATGATTTGTTAAGACAAAACAGATTAATTCTAAAATTAAAATCATACAAGTTTTATCTGGCAACAGAGAAAAATCTTCCAGTAATGAAATTACTGCTAGAGGCACTGTTAATCAAAATGGCACCAACCATGCAGGAGAAAGTGTACTATATTCTGGAATACATCCAAACATGTTCGTCTATTGTCATCCAAAGACACTTTCACACAAAATTTGGTTAAGAACCACCACATCAAAAGGCGAGTAAAGAAGTTTCAGGACGTGGGCTTCTTGAGTAAAGCCCAGAATGAACAGCAGCCAAAAGTGAAATGGTTGAAAAAAATTCATGAAATATTTTTACAAAGTCCCACAAAATCAATGTGCCATGCGAGTTCTGAACTCAATGTGCCTCATGTAACAGTGTGCTATGCGTTGCAGAAATATCCATAATTTCGACCATACACCTTTCAGGTAGTGCAGGGTTAAAGCTTTCTGACAAACTGTTGCGTAAAGCTTTCTGTTAAAAAAAGAATGAACAATGAAGAACAACTGGTAATGAAGATAAAATGGAGATGAATGGTTTTGTGAACAGACTTGTGTATATGGATAAATTTCCCATTCTGGCAGAGTTAATCACCAATTTAGTTTTGGGGCATAGAAAATACACATGGTATAACAGAACATGAGCCTGATTCTCCAAAGGTGAACATTTTCTGCCCCATTTCTCACAGTTGTGTTTTTGGCCTTTTACCCCCTACCAGGAAAAATCAGTTAATGGGTGCATTTACCAAGATATGCTATCAGAGGGATTGTTCTCTCAGTTTAAGGAAGTGGTTCCCAACTTCAGAAAGATAATGCTCCACCACATTGGCATAAAAAAAGTACAAGAGTACCTGAATCAGCAAACTGACCATGCTGGGTCAAGCAATATTCCACTTTGGGTATCTCAGTGGCCACTATGTTGGCCACTGAGATCCTCATCTAACCCTTTGATATTTTTTCCTATGGGGTTTTGTTAAAGATATACAAGATCTATGCCTTCATTTCCCCAGGACTTTCAGCAACTGAAAAAGTGAATAACTGAAGTGATTAATCATGAGCAAAGGATATTCTATCCCGAGTATAGCAGGAACTGGAATACCACATAGATATTTGCCATGTCACCTGAGGAGCACCTACAGAACATCTATAAAACACTGTAAATTTGATTATCAAAATTAAGTAGTTACAGAGTTCACAGGTATGCTTTCTTTTTACCCCATTCAATACAAAATCTGTTACTTTTCAAACTCTATAAGGTGTTTCTCCCGCCTTCTTGGCATGCCTTTGTGGTGTGGTGGTCTGCATGCTGGGCGTGTATTCCAGAGGTCCGCGGTTCGATTCCCGGCTTGCCCTGCTTCCAAAAATACCTAATGTCTCCACAGTGGCGCCTGAACTAAAAGGATGGTGGATTATGATTCTCTCAACCCAGGATTTGGCAATTGGATCCCCTAAAAACCCCAGTCGCCCTTTAAAAGGGGGAGTATATAAGGTGTTTCTCCCCCCTTCTTGGCATGCCTTCATGGTGTTATGGTCTGCACGCTAGGCATGTATTCCAGAGGTGCGCGGTTCAATTTCTTGCAAAGGCGTTTGCTCATTTTTCATCTTGCCTACTTCCAAAAATACCTAATGCCTCTACAACTGAAGGATGCTTTCTTTGAATTATTTTGTTACAGCTGATACGGAGCAACCTTGATGGATATGGATGTATAAATACAATCTTTTCTGCTTGTATTATGCTCTTTTTTTAAAAAAAGGAGAACAAAATGTTAGTCAGATGCTTGTAAAATTTGTGCTATACATGAAAAATTATTTTTTTTTTCTGATATCACAGGTCGAAGATGGTTTAAAAAGTTTAAGAGTGGAAATTTCAGTCTTGAAAATAATGTCTACTCTGGACAACTATCCTGTGTAAAAAAGGATCTATTAAAAAAGGCTACAGCTGAAAATCCCAATTATACAGTTCAGGAACTATTCGATAAAATAAATATTCCAAAAAACACACAGTACATGATTATTTGAAGAAGAATGGGTATATAAACTGGGCTATGATGTATGGGTACCCCATACTTTAACAGAGCAAAATATGCTTGCTCGACTTTTGGCAGTGATTCTTTGATAATAAAATACAAAAGCTCCTTATTTAAACAGTTCATTACTGGAGATAAGTGGTGGATACTATACAATAATGTTACTAGAAAAACGATAATGGGGTAAGCCAAATGAACCTCCTTTGTAACATCGAGATGGGGACTGCATCCCAAAAAATTAATGTTTGGTATATGGTGGGACTACAGAAGAACTGCATACTATGAAATGTTGCCACCAAATCAGATAATAAATCAAAAAAAATTTTTTTTTTTTTTTTTCCAGATAGCAGTTTTAATAGTAAAATTGTAGCAAAGCAGTCAGAATTGAAAATCATCGAAGTGTTGTCCATCATGATAATGCTTAGTTTCCTATTTTGATAAGTGTCTGAGAAAAACTTAGTAAGAGTGAGCTATTTTGCGTCACCCATCATGTTCACTAGACCTTGATTTTCATCTCTTCAGATCACTTCAAAATTTTCTGAATGACCTGGAATTCACTTCTTTAGAGACTGTCAAACAGTGCATCGATAACTTCTTTATGAATAAACCTACTGACATTTTTAGTAAAGAAACTTTCAAGATACCCGAGATGACGAAATTTTAAAGAATAAAATGGTGCTTATGTGATTCAATGAAAATTTCTTGTTTTCTTAGAGTTTCTATAGCAGTATCATTAAGTCTGTAATGATGCTTAACCCTTTCAAGACGGTCGTCCCATATACGCATTCCCTAAGAAGGTCTCTTACAGCCGGGCATCCCATCCATGCATCACTAGAGATTGCATTCAGAGAACGGGTGATGCATATACACATTTTAAGCTGGAACATTTTTTCTGAAGACCACTAGACCGCTGGGCACGAATGAGAATTTTCTGAATGCACATCCTAATAAGGCAAAAATGCACAACCCATCTAAATTTGGCTTTCTAATATTCAGAAGGAGTGCACATAGTATTACTTAGCACATTAGTGATTTGAAGAGTATCTGGATTATTCTATGAGCATATTACATAGCAGAGTTCTATAACAGCCATTGTAATAATATTATAAGCAAATCACAGATATAAGTTAACGCATTTACTCAAATCAGCAAAATTAATAAATCAACAAATGGAAAGAGATGCATGAAAACTTTTAAAAATAGGAAAAAATACTTGGAATGTAGATAATTAAATTCACATTATAACAGGAGGCAAGTAAATATTATTAATGCAATATCATTATTATTAGTGATGATACCAACATAAATACATGGAAATATAAATAACTGAAAGCAACTCTAATGAAATGAGATAAATTAAGAGATATTAATAACATGAATATACTGTATTACTTCAAATTTAAGCTACAATAGAAGTTTAAAACTGAAAAATTGGGAAAATATTTAGCAAAAAGCTGCCTTCAAAGTTAAGCCCAGTAGGACTATACAGCTGAAAAAACTAGAAAAAGTAGAAATTTCAAAATAGATATTAAAAAAACATATGTTTTAAAACTATGTTAATTTTTTTAAACATTATTTATTCAAGACCCGATCTCTGGAGAGCGCAAAACTGGCAGAAATCAGTTCTTAAAATATTCATTTTGAATTTACACAAAATCTGAATTTCATGTGAAAAATTAGAATAAAAGCGTGTGGCTTTAATTTTTAATGGTATAGTATTCCAAATTTTGCAACATATTAATTGACCTGAGGAAATTTTATAAAACTGCCTGAAGTCTTGTGACTAAAATTTTCCTAAAATTTTTTTACAAATCAATAAATTAATAAAATTGTAAAAGAAATTCTACTATACAGTATTTAAATGTAAAGATGGTTCAAATGAGCAAAAACACCATCAAAATTACTGTTTGCATTTCATAGATAATTTTGAGAATTTAATGAAAATCTGACACTGTAAAATCTACGTTCTTAATACAACTTCCCAGAAAATTTTGACTTTTCCTTCTATTTCTCTGGTGAAATTATTATGCAACTTAAAAAAATTATTTACAAATTAAAAGTCTTGAAAAGGATCTTGGTATTTAAATTAAGTGTTAACTGCAGAATGTTTTAAAAAAACCCTGAATAATAATGACTAGTGCTATGATTTTAGAACTGCATAATATCAAAATAAGAATATAGCAATGAATAACTAAACTCTAGAATTCACTGATCGACTTGTGACTAATATGTTCCTGACATTAGATTTCTTGCTGCATATCATGGTATTTTCGTATTTTCCCCTTGACCTGAAAGTTGGCCAAGATCCTGTCAAAGTTGCACCAATTATTTCACAGAATTCTCAAGAAACTGATGCTTATTTATTTAATAAAGAATGAGTATTCAACCTGTTTCATTTTTACGCTTCATAAAAAGACTTTTGTAAGTTTTTACAGTTTTGTTGGGCACTCTGATTTTAAGAAAGCTCTGTTTAGAATGCTATGACTACAAACTTCTTTCAGGTAATTGTTTCAATCTATTAGTGTTTCATCAGCCATACTCAGCTGATCATATTGTGTTAATACACTTATTTTTTCATAATAGGATACCATAACTTTGAAAATAATCTGCAGCTTAATATTTCATAGAAGGCAGGTATTAAGTTTTAATTATTTTCTGAAAATGCAAGAAAAATACATCAATAAAAATTAACTTGTATCTTTGCTCATAAAAACAAAATGTGGCTTACTGAGAATCAATCAGGGTTCATCAAACAAAAGCACAGATGTTATGAGCATGTTGTTATTTACCCACAACTGATGCAAAATCGCACTGCTTGGTAACAGTTTCACAGTCAATGGGATAATAAGTAAATACTCAAATGACGTTTTCACAAACATTTATGAATACATATAAATTTTTATAGAACTAAATGCTTTATATGAAGAATTTTTAGCTCAGAAACATACTGCCATAGTAACTTTTCCAAGAAAACTTTCGGGTATTCTTTGATTGAGCTTTTCATGTACAATCTTGTAAAATTTATCTAAAGATGTATCCATTAGTTCCATGCAAATCCAACAATCACCCTAAAATAGAAAATAAAGTACCTTACAAATTTCTGTTATACAAGTAACTGTCAAACTTTCATTAGCATAATGATTAATTAGAAGAGCTCAGTGGTGGCTATATTTAAAAATCATGTCAATAACAGCCTTGAAAAATTACTACAAATCCTCTTTAAGATGAGAAATACAACATTTTTAAAAGTTAAATTTTATTTTTAAAAATATAGCTCATAGATACTGGTAGAGATATTCTATAGGTACTGTTTATAGATATTGCTTAATGATATTGTTGATATTTTTACAGTTAAAATATACATAGCTATCAACTTACTTCTTTAAATATTGCACCAAAAAACTGGACAATGTATATACAGTCATTACTCTTCATAACAACTTCTAAGTCCATTAGAAGTTGCTTCTGTTCCTTTTCATCTACTGTTGACCTAATCCTCTACAAACAGAATGTAGAAAATCAGAAGTTAAAATTTTTTGTAATTAATAATTTTCCTTTTTGGTTTAAGGTTAATATATATTACATATTAATTACATATAACTATTAAAAAAATATGTAAGAAAATTACATACCTTTACAGCCATTATTGTGCCACTCATTTTATGTATCATTTTATTCACTGTACCAAATGCTCCCCTTCCTATTTCACCTAAGTCTTTGAGATCATCAGCAGTAAAATCGTAGGTCTGTTTAAAAACAATGGGGATTAAAGGTTATCTTTTTTCACATTAATATTAAAAAATAAAAATATAACTTTTAACGTGACAATGAGTTTACAGAATTAAATAAATGAAAGATATTACAAAACATTCTTTCATAAAAAGTTTTGTAAGATATTATAGTTCTCAATCTAGAATGGATAAACACTCATGAAGCTATTTAGTAAGGATACACGGTGATTTCACTTGCTCGCAGAAAAGTTATGCCTATATAGCACTCAAACACATACGAACATTTCAGTCTTTTTAAATTCTGGGAAGAAGCCCCCTCTATTCCTTTGCCCATAGCGGAGTCAGGTGTAATAATAAGCAGTGGGATGTTTGTTGGAAACACTTAAATTTTTCTTTGAGGAAAAGATGAGATGCTACTTGTTACAAAAGAAGAGCATTAGCTGGGTATGTGTGGTTTTCTTGGAGTGATGGTTTGTAATTCTGAACTGAAATTATAGTGCTCTCATGATGTTTAAATTTGCAGTAAAAATTATGAGCAGTTTACAAAATGTACTATTTGATGGTTTCAGTTTTTAAATTGGTATGCAATGTACTATTCCTTATAAACCAAGAAGCAGTCACTATTTCCCTAAAGGTTTTTATTTTGCGGAATTTGACTTTTGTAGGGATTCATTTTTGAAGCACAATCCCCTGTGGGATAGAAGTAAAACAAGAGATTACTGTTTTAAATAATATTTTATTCTGAAGTGAAAAATTGCTATGTTTTAAAAGAAGAAGTCTTAAGTTAGGTGTGGAAATATTAAATTTATCTTTTGCAAAATAAAGCCTAAATGTGAGTTGTCAAGTATGACGCTTAAGCATATAACTTCTTCAAACTCTTTAACTTCTTCTTCGGTATGTTTCTTCTTCAAATAATGTCAGAGTAGATAGTAAACTGAATGAATGACTTCCATGAAATATAATCACATTTGAACTACAGCAAATTAGTGTAAAAATTCCCATTGCAGACTGCTACAGAATAGTGACAAGATACAAATTGATAATCTTTGGCAACTGATAGGATAAAAATTAGTGTTTATTTGATGTCTACATATTCTTTTCAGATGATAACAAAGATAGTAATTAATAATATAATTATGATGTAAATATGTACTGCAAACTTGGTCATGATGCGTTCAATTTACAGGAATGATGATCAAGGAAAGAAGAATCTGCAAAAGAAAAGGCAACTGATTTTACCTTACCACTCTGTTAGAATTCTAAGAAATAAATAATTGTATAATAAATCTGTTGTTTTATAGGTTCTAAGCCACCAAATTCAAATCTGTGAACATATGAATTCATATTTGAATTGATATTTGATTATATATGGAAATTTATTTCAATTTATATTGCATTCATAACAAAAGGATACAGCATTCAAATTTAAGAAAATGAAATTCCACCTACATGGAATTAGAGGTTTAATTAGTAAGCTCTTTAATGCAATAAATGAGAACCAGGAAGAATTTGAGAAATAATTAAGAAGTGAAAATAGTCATATTGTTGCGTGCATACAATTCATAATAGAATCAATGCACACAGAGCTGATGATAGTTATATTAAATTTATTTTATCAACAGAAACACTTCACAGTTCTGGAACTTTCCACAAAAACACTCATACAGCTCTTCACAGTGCCCCACAGCACACACAATTAGTAGTTAAACTTCAATATGAACATGAAACACAAGAGAATGCAAAGGTGAAGCTCTTATGGAAATTTCAATACTCTAAAGTCACTCTTAACTAACAACTGTCAGCTACTGAGAAACTGATACTCTCTCCAGTGTTATATAATTTCGAGGAGCTTGAGGTCCAGATGCAATTACAAGTTGCATATATACATTAATTACAGTTATTCAATTACAATACCCATTACAGTTACACAGAGGCTAAACCCAAATGTTGCCAAATGGTCCGCAACTTTTAGAAATTTCTCACCAAAATTGGCCTGTTGCCAGCTTGGCGATATCTAGACAAATTAGTGAGGTAGCCATTTATTCAATGTTAAATAGACTTGTCCCTGTTTTCTTACTTTTCTGATAAAGCATCGTTTCTTTAGATTGCCATGTTACATTATACAAAAAAAAAAAAAAAAAAAATACAACAATTTCACATATAATTGCACTAAAATTATCTAAACACGTGTAAAATTTATAACAATATTATATTAGCTGAAAATTTACTTGGTCAGTCAGTTAAATAAAAAAAAAGAATCTCAACTAAATGAAGTCCAATTGAATCTTAACCTTGATTTACACAGAATTATGCACATGAAATGTTGTCTGTAAAATGCAGACACTACTTAAGAGAAAGAGATCATAATACTTTGTTTGAAACATCCACACATCTGCTCATCAAGTGAAAATTAATTTTAGTTGTTCCTAATTCATCTGATTCTTATTCTACAAGTTCACTTTCAGCAGAAAATATAAAAACCAACAACAGCTTGCTGAACATTTAGGAAGAGTGCTTAGCACATTTGTTGGATTTGCAATCTGCATATCAGTTACTGCAGGTCAATGGAAACACTACATCAGCAAAACCCCAGTCCTTTTTATGCATGAAAATAAATTGGCCACACTAATGCAGAAGATGGATCTCACAAAGAAGATATATCCTGGAGGGAACTGGAAAGAACAAGCTGTGATATAATTCCTGCATAAATCAGCTAAAACGATGTAAGATGTGGAAGGAAGAGATGCCTAATAATATATCCTTAACTATTTTATTTTGTTATATTTTTCTTGTAAATTAATTTTGTTGTTTTCGAAAGCCTCTTTGGTACACCATTTGACATACTGAATCATTAGATGAAAAACAAGCTTGCACCACAAGACTTTTCATGGAATTTTATTCAAAAGATTAGAGCAACTTCTGTATCCTGCAGAACTATTACTAATTTTAAAGACAGATAACTGCTTGACCAATGGACATGATTTATATAATAATGTGATTCTTCATTGTAAGTAGTAAGAAGATAAGCATTGTATACATATTTGAGAAGAATTTAATTTATAAAAGTGATGGCTAATAGATCAGTATCAATCAGGATAAGAAAAAGGTTCTAATACAGCTTAACGTATTAGAACTCGATTCCTTTTTTATCCTTTTCAAATCATTCAGGACTTCCCATGCAAATTCTACAAGCCATCAAGGCTCTAGAATTAGCATGGGAAGTCCTGATGATTTAACACACCTCTTGGTAACCACTTCACTTACTGTATAATCAGAATATTGGTTTTCACAGTATGGAAGGAATATGTACAGATTCTGAGCGTTCAGAGAAAAGATATGACATACTTAGTTTCTGGATTTGGAGTATGTTTTTAATCCAGTCACTTTAAAATTTGTCAATGAATCAAAAGATCCATGGATCAATACTAGGTGACAGAAACTGCAGTATTTGCTATTCTCATCAATAGATAGCATCACTATCATAATGAAATATGACGGCTTATGTAGTTAATTGTTAAAATTGGCTAATGAAAGTAAAACCTGTACACTACTAGAGGCATTAGAAATTCTCATACAGTCAAAAGTTGTTAATCCGGACTCGTCAGGACTTCGCCGATTCCGGATTATCGATTTTTCCGGATTATAGATCATCAGTTTAAATCTGGTAAAATGGCATGCAGAAATTATAAAATTAAAAATATGAAACCGTAATTTACGAAATAAAGAACAATTATGATCTAAAGTGTATCAAAATTTACAAAAAAAAAGCTTAATATTTATTTGTTTACTTTATTAAACATTTCTTTCAATGTAAGTTGTTTAAGTTGCTTCGTTTTTTATGTGATGATACATTCTCTTTAATTCTATAAACAGACATCATTTCTTGTTCAGTTATAAAGTTCTGCTGTTGAAGTCCTATAATTGCTGTGTCGAGAATACCCACTAATTTGTCAATCGAATTTTTTTCGTTTTCAATAACCTCCGTCACTTTCTTCGCTATCGGAAGCGAATTATAATGACGAGGCATTTGATTTAAATCATATCAAAGACGAAGTACATCGAAACAAAATACTACATTTAGTAAGCAATTATAAGCCAAATAAAATAAAAACATCTGCCCTGAAGATAAGGATAGTGCTGACAGATCAACTTCCACTTCATTGCGTGCCATGGCGTTAAAGATAAACAAAGTTTAGATAAACAAACGTTAAAGTTTAGATAAACAAAGGATATGCCTTTATCCATTTTTTGCAGCAATTCCACTTTTTGTTTAATGGACTCCGAAACATACTTTCGCTTTGTAAATCCATTACATATTAGTAAATATAAATCGGAAATTCTATTTGACATAATCGAAAGTTCTAGCTTACTTTTATAAAATTGCTCTAACAGTCTGCAAAAAATAATAAGCCGGATCCAATTCGAAGATTAAGGAACAACGCAATCTGCAACATTAACTGAAATAGATAATTAGATAATTTTAGTTTAGCTTATAACGTCCGTAACGCGCATTCGTGAACGTATTTTGTGCACGCGCACACGCAAATTCGCAGCCGTAGAGGTCTTACGTGCATGCGTCAACGCGACGCACGCACAGAAAGTTTGTAGCTTTGAGGTCCGGATTATGGGTGTCCGAATTAACGACTTTTGACTGTATTAGGTAATAAAAGCATTGGAAGAATCTATGTCTATAATGGTTTTCTTTAATCACCAAATGAAAAGAAACAATAGCTGTTATTCCTGAATCTATAAGGTCCTCACTTGGGTTAGCAAATATAATATGAAATATAAGAATATTTTCATCCCACAGAATACTGTAATATTGATTAGCTGCTTAATATCATAACACATAAATAAATGCCAGAGATTGTGATCTCTAAAAAGAATATTAATATATAAAAACATAGTGTAGTATCTGGTGACTGTTTGGTGATCAACAGAGCGTGGTTGGCACGTGTAGCTCTTCTCCAAGAAAGGTTAATGCAGTTTATGGGAGTTGCATGTTAGCCTCAGAAGAGGAAGGTAGTAGATTTATCTATGCTGCAATAGCGACGTACTGCTCTGATTTTACTATTATGCTTTGAACGATATTTTTTAATAAATGTTTGTTTCGTCTTGTTAAATGGTGCCTTATTGAACCACGAAGCCATTACACATAGTTCGCATAAGTAAAAAATCAGGATTAAATAATTCATGATAAACTTAAGTCACCAGAACTAATATATTTTTAATATAATCCTTAAAATGAATATTCCTTATATCATCATGAGAAAAAAAAAAAAAAAAATTCTGCTTAAGAACGTGACTGAAATTTTAACTACCAAAGAATGTAATTTGACTACAAAGACAAAAAAGCTCTAATCAGGTAAAGAATGTTACTTGAAATTTTAATGGATAAATATAATTTCACAAATGGTGTTTATCTGGAATGGGAACATTGATCTATGCTTCTTTTTATAAGAAGCTTCAAAAGATTTTTATTTCTTTGTTTCCTCCTCCTAAAGCATTTTGTTCAAGCTTTTGTAAAAATAATTCAGAAAGCATTACACATTTGGGTAATATATAATAAATCAATAGGCATTTTTTTGCTCATTTAGAAAAAGGACTTACAACTTCCGGTGATATTTTCAGCTTCCCAGAAGACTGAATACTGTGCGTAACCCATCCTCTTTCACTGGAAAAGAAATAAAATTTTACATGGAATTAAAGCTGATTAAAAAGTTAAATGCTGAAAAAAAAAATACCATATAATCTGTTTAAATATTAGAATCTCATACCTAAAATAGAGTATGGATTAAAGGATTTGGAGTTACACAATTAAATTAGGCTGACCAAAAAGAAAGGAGGGAAAAGGAAGAATGAGAGAGAAAAAATTGACAGGATTCAGATTTAATATTGCACCAGAGGGTTTGTTGAGGTTTCTATGCTCTTGCTAAGTTTGCAGTTTACCAATCTGCTCTTGGACTCACTCCTAATAACACAACTTTTTAACTTTATTATTACCCATCACTTTCTTTGCATTTATGCCTCATAGAAATTCAACAGCAAAATCACAAAATATTTAAAAGCAGCAAATCTTTAGAATTCCTGATAAAGTTTTGCCATACTATAAAAATATTATATAGCATTAAGATTTAGTGAAAACATCCTTTTATTTGTATTGCCATAAAATTGTTTCTATTCACTATATTATTTCTTTAAAACAACACATGGTGATAGAATATGGTGGCAACATCTTCTTATTTAAAAAGTGATATGGACAAAAATGTGCAAATTGAGACTATAGCACTTCTGCTAAAAAGCATTTTAGATTGTAGAAACTCTTAAAAACAGATATCGAGTATATAAACAATGTATTTAGAAAATAAACTATAACTACATTTTTCAAGTTACAAGAGTGTAAATAAAAATGATCGCCAAGTATACATGGCAATCATTTTTAAGAAATTAACAGACATAATTAAAATTAATAATTCAAACTAAGCATACTACCAATCTAAGAAACCTTTCAAAATTTCACTGTTAGCATAGTTTGTAATCTTGAAAACAAAATTGAAAAAAAAAAAAAAGCCTGGTAAAATATTTATAAGGTCTTAGAAGATTTAGACCAACCTAATACAAAATTACACACAAATCTAGCAAATATGAATCTTTATGGCTGAAAGTTACCAAAAATCCTCAGATCTAAATGGATTTGACTATGCAGTATGAATACATGACTAACACTATAAATGTAGCACTATTGTGAACATATGGTATAACACTACTATCATCAAATGGAAAAAAAATTTTTTTAATTGTGAATCCTTTATAGAGTGCTTACCAGCAGCCGAGCGGTAAAATCGTTGAACACTGGTAGTTCGGTCCGAGGTTCGAATCCGGCAAACGGGCCGGCTGCATGGGTGTTTTCGTGGATTTTCCCATGTGTAACATGTATACGAGACAGTTTCCCTTAGAAAGTCCTCCACGAAGGCATCCCTCCCTTTAAGCAGATAGCCCTCGCGGCTTTGCTGTAATTAAATAACCTAACCTTTAAAGAACATGAGTTTAACCCTTAAGTCACAGAGATATCCACAAAACATAATGCAACTCTATCTGCTATAAGTGGAACCAGGAAATGAAAACACCACAGAAGCATCAACAAGGCAGCTCAATAAAGTTAAAGCTCAGAGATTAGACCTGAAACACAATGTCAAATACATTCATTGCAAAGCTTTAACAACTGCAGTAAATGATCTCTCTCTGTCTCTCCTTGGAAGTAAAAGGCAAATTTTCCAGTACAGAATTGAATTTGACAGAATGTTTATTGTGATTTATTTTTTGTATAAGAAATAAAACTAATTCTCAATTAAGAAAAATCTAAAATCATATTAAAAAAGACATAGGCATTCCATCAGAACCATCTTATCAGGCATTCCATCTTATCAGAACGCATCTTTAATTCAGCAAACTAATATACTACAAGTATTTTTACACATTAGTTATTTCCCTGAAGCCCTTCGAAAAGATTTAAAGCTAATTTTCCAGAAAAATCCAAGGTTGGAATTCTGTTTTGCTAGTTGCTTCCTTGAAAAATATTGCCCACAATTAAATATTATAGCTGTAATTTACTTTTAGATTTCCAACTGTTATGATTTTACAAATAGTGACACTTCTTAATTCATTTATCAATTATTATGTTTAAAAGAAAGAGTAAACACAAGAGTTATCAGTGAACGGATACAGATTTGCAACAAACCAATTAGCCCCTACGTTTTTTAACCTTTCAAGCATTACAGGTTTAGCCCCGAAATTTCAAATTTTCTCAAAATGTAATGAATAAATGTTACTTCCTTGATTTTAAATAAAAAATTACCCTCTCACTTTGCACCTTGATTCCTTTTCTTCCAATACACATCCAACCCGAGATCGGAAATATTAAAATCTGGCAGAAATTTTCATGTGTTTCAATGAATACAAAAGATGCCCTTCTATACAGAATTTTATGTCCATAATTACTCATTAAGCAACTTCATAATCCATATCTGTATTAATTCATTGCTTTAATTCCTTACATCAGCTGTCATTTCACTTTCAAATGTATATTCTGTAATGAAGTCCAATTTCAAGCAGCTCGTACTCATTTAGCAGTCCAAATAAAATGTCTTTTATCCAGTTGTCATCTGCATAATGATTTGCCTCTTCCTTCTCACCATGCAGTTTCTGATGAACAATGATGGATTTCTCTTTTTCCAACTTCTGACCCATATGTTAAATGATACAAAATTCTCTCCTAGCATATAGTAAATTAGTGAAAATGTTCTAGAAATAGAAACACTTTTTAGTTTCACAACTTGAAACCATTCCAGAAAAGTAGTTTCAACATTTCTATTTTCTGCTTTTATTGTGCTTCCTTGAGAGATTTCCATTTTTATTAGTTCTTCATTAATTATAATTATTTGTTTAATTAAACTGCACAATCCTATTTGGAAAGCCTACAATTTAAATGAAGTTTTCCTTTGCATGCAGTTACCAAGAACATCAAACTCAAATTTAAAAAATGCTTCTTCCAGTGATTCAATCAAATTTCAAAACTTCACATTCTCAGACAGCAAAAAGATTACCCTTTGCTTATATTGTTGATCTGCCACTTCATTATTATAAGCATGACCAATACTTCTTAAGCTTTTCCTTCAGCTTACAATAATCATTTATTTTTTTATTCAATGACTATTAATATATGGTAATGTTAAGAAGCATTTTTTGAACGTTTTTATAACGCTCCACAAACATAATGTAGCTATTCCAAACAGAAAAGTCTGAATGTGGAAAATTTATAACAGCAAATAGAAAAGCTGTATTTCTACCTTGGTTATGTTCTGTTATCAGGACCGAATTCAGGAATGTATGTGTATATGTATGTACGTGTTCATGTATGCATGTCAATATGTTAAGTACAAATGTGTGTATATATAGTACATATACACATACTTACATGCACATGTCAATATATTCATACATTTCTGAATCCTGTCTCAATAACAGAATAGTAACTATACCTCCTAGCAACTGGTATATGAGAACGAGTCCCACTCATTTACAATGCTAGTAGAGCAGGGTTTCTCATGAGGATATTTCATAGTTTCAGGGCAGGGGAATGCAAGCATCCATTCATTTTGTTGCTCTGTCTATAGTTTATGGAAAAGAAAAAAACACGCCTTTATTCAAGTTTTGGAATTTATCAATATTTCTACACTTTTTGTCGTTTTATTAATAAAACACATTGAAAATAATCTAAATATATAAGTATTTTTCAAATTTGGAAATAGAGAAGGGAAGAACTTTTAGCACAAGGGAGCATGTGGCTTAAAAGATTCAGATACCCAGTTCTAGAGGACTGTTTTTGTCAACCTTCATACAAAAAAATTCTTTGTTCTTCTTTTAAGTCCCGTGCACACAAAGAACATGTTACACAAAAATACTGTCTCACATGTACAAACACCAGGGCAGAGCTTAGTTAAACCATTCAGTAAAATAAACACATGCTCAGGGCATCAAGAAAAAGAGGGCACCATGAAGAGGTGCTTAGGAACTTAGGGAAGGGGTACCATAAAAATTCCCATTACCATCTGACCATGAAATGTACGGTACAGCTAAACCAAGAAGGAAATGGTAAAAAAAAAAAAGCTGAAATGTATATAAGGCCATTAAAATCTTCTAAATGCTTAGGGCCTCTTGAAATGTTCATCCAGTTCTGGACCAGGGATAGGAAAATTTTGGTTAGACCCATTTTATTGAAGGATTATATACCCGAATGATAAAGCCATGGTTCATAATGTGTTAAATGGATGAACTGCAAAAAGCTTTGATAGATGCACACAGAATATTCTGCAACTGAAGAATCAGTGTTTTGTCAATATGAGTTTTTAAGCAGCAGAGAAGAGTTTAATAATTTGTGGTTTTTCTATTGATTAGTACACATTTGTACTGGCTCCAACAAATTTGAACACAATAAGTAATTGAGTTCATTAACCAGTGAGTTTAATATGTGGTGGGCATCATGCACTGCTCAAAACAATTAAAGGATATTGCGGTTTTAGGTGGATCTTGTGTCTGGGAAACTTTTTAGCTGATTGATACATGGTCGACAGACGTAGTAGATTATATGAGAATAAATTACACATGTTTGGCAGAAAAAAATGCATTTTATTGCACATTTGTGTACAAAAGGAAAAAAACACAATCTGTGCATATGCGGAAAAAAAAAAAGAATAAGAAAAGGTCTTTTCTTCGAAGGAAATCATTTTCAGTAGGGGGTATGGTTTCCACGGATGGCTAGCAACGTTGAACACCTTTGAGGCATGGAGTCAATGAGGCTATTATTCACGAGTTGGGGTATTCTGTCCCACTCTTCCAGAAGAGCTCTTTCCAGTTCTTGGAGAGTTTGTGGGCGTGGTTGGCGGCCAGCAACTCATCTTTCTAGAGCATCCCAAACGTGCTCTATTGGATTCATGTCTGGAGAACACGATGGCGATTCCATTCGTACGATTTCTTCCTCGAAAAGGAAATCCTCCACCAGGTTAGCACGATGTGGCCTGCAGTTATCATCCATTAAAATGAAGTCATCTCCGATTGCTGCAGCGTAAGGGACTACAATAGGTCTGAGGATATCATCCCTATATAGGCGACCAGTCAGAGGTTCATCTCGAATGATGTTGAGGTCTGTGTTGTGCCCGTCAATGGAGATGCCACCATACACCAACACTCCCCCACCGCCAAATCTGACACTTTCGTGCACAAACGCCGGATTATTCCTACTGCCACGGTCCCTCCAGATGAAAATACACTTATTATCAGGATGAACAGAAAAACGGGACTCGTCAGAAAAATGAACATTGCTCCATTCATTTGTCCTCCAGTTCACATGCTCTGTTTCCCACTCCCTGCGGTCGCGACGATGCCTTGATGTTAGTCTAACACATACCATCGGTCAGCGAGCATACAGACCTACACCATGGAGCCGGTTTCGGACAGTCTGAGTTGAAACCGTGGTGCCAGTAGCCGAGCGAAGGTGTTGTTGGAGAAGAGTAGCATTCATATTTCGGTGTCTCCGAGCCGTTAACACTAAATAACAATCTTCATTGGGCGTTGTTGCCCGTCTACGACCTTGCCCTGGTCTTCAGCTTGCACTTCCAGTTTCCAAAAAATGGTTCCAGATCCTGGAAATCACACTTTGTGACACTCCAATGGCTTGTGCTACTTTGGCTTGAGTTTGGCCCCCTTCTAACCTACCAACAACTCTCCAAGCTTCTGAATTGGTTAAATGACTTCGCTGAGACATCGTACTCATCAAAACAAAGCAGTAACTGAATGCCGATCATCCTTGTCTTCGTTGTCTTTTATTCAGTTGAAAGTCAAATTTCATTCTCTGCCGCTGAAGCAACGTTTTTGACGTCGAACTCAAAATTAGCATACTCCACACTTTTGAAAAATCAGAAAAATTTGCATTTGTGATTCTCTTCTTCCATTTTCGGCAAAAAAAAAAAAAAAAAAATTCGCTTATATCTTTATTTTATATAAAACTTACAATATCATTTAATTGTTTTGAGCAGTTTATTTTGAAGTTATTTTATTAATTCTCTCCCACTCTAATACTAGAGATATTATTAGTACTTGGGCATTAAAAAGAATCTTGTAACTATTTATGAATTCTTTATACAAAGAAACATAATCTCATTGAAATGCATATCACATATCAGATAATGTATTAAACAGCATAAAAATTCGTGTTATACTATTAAATAAAAATAACCATAAAAAATATATACATACACAGGAGGAGGATGGCAACCTGAGAAATTAGACAATGAAGCATTTTTCCTAGTGCAAGAACTGTTAAAGCTGAGTTTCAGACGATCCCTTTTCTCTACAAATAAAAAAAACTTTGAATATTAAACATGAAACTCATATTATAATTTTTTCCACATCCTTGGATGTATGTGTGTAGATATATAAGTCAGAGGGAAATATGTATATAAAAAAAAATACAATTTCAGCAATAATGTAATAAGTTGTGGATTTATTGATAGCAGAGATGTTGATCCATATTAAAGAGCAAACTTGGCAGCCAAGGCGGATTAAATATTCCTTTTTATTTCAATTGACATTTGTGGCCACAACTGGCACGCTCTAATCATACCTATTTCAAGTATATTGCATTTCTAATAGCTTTAAAGTATGAAGAGAAGCAGCAATATATCTAGGCTAAGGGGCAGAAAGCAAAGTGCATAGTTACCCAATATGGAGGCTTATTAAGAGAAGAGTTTTGGTTTAATTTCTGAATTAACTACATCATCATCATCATCATGTAAAAGCCAAATGTTATGGATTATTCTAGAAATGCTGCAATCCAGGGGAAAAATATTACTGTTTTTAGAATAGAGAGGAGAAATACCCAGATTAAAAAGAAAAATTAAGGGGCTTTTGCTCATTTAAATTATAATTTTAATTGATTTACATATATGGATGTGTGTGTATATATAAACTTTGTACACTCTATCCTTATGGATTTAATACTTATATACAAGTCAACAAAAATAACTCAATAGCACCATTTTCAGCCAATTTAAACTTTACAGCAGAGAAAAGGCCTTCACAACCAAAAATTCTTACCTACTATACATAAACCTAAATTAAAAGCACTATTCCAAAATTTATTTAATTCTGCCTTTCCTTCCGCCCCCCCCCCAAAAAAAAAACTTTTTAAAAAAACTTTGTCCTACATTCCTGCAACAACAAGTCCCTTCTACTCCTTGAAAAGTACATTATTTCAGAATACACAGATATACAAATTATTAAAGACCGAGTTTTATATTATTGTAAATACACATTCTCTAAAGCTAAAAAAACCTTAAAATTAATTTTCTGCATCCACAATTTAAACAATTACACTTATCCCACATTCTCTACAATTGTAAAATTTTCTTCTCAACAACTGATAACCTTACCAGTTATAGCATTTAAATATCAAAAAACCTTAAGCAGTTTGCTTACTAATCACTGTGAACTAAATGAACCACCAGAATGGTACTGAAAATTATCACAATTACTTCCCGTTGTTGATTCCTACCACCAACACATAATTACAGGAAACTTGGATATCATCGAAAACTTACAACTTTTAAAATTAATGAAATACGGAACAAAATACAGAGCTGTCACATACATCAATAAAAAATTTTGCTTTAAAAATATAGAAAATAACATTAACGAATTTATATTAAAGACTAGCTTGCAACTTAAGTTTACTTTTTGAAATGGAAGGATGAAGTATTTCAACAAATTAAACCCAAAATCAAACTTTTAAAATTTATTAGTATGTATTTTAAATTGATCCAAACTTTTATCTAGTGTTAAAAATTTAAAAACATAATTTACAATCACTAAAATAGATAAAGCAAATAATAATTTCAGTATTATTTGAAAATTTTACTACAAATTCTTCAAACAGAATTTAATAAAGTCAATATTTACCAACTAACACAGCTTAGACTACAATAACAAACAAAATTAATAAACTTCATATAAAACTCATCTTTCTATCATACTCAAATTTAACAGAATTGCTAACCTTTATGCTCTTCATAAGTTTCATAAATCCCCAATTAAATTCAAATTCACAGCAAATTGCACTAATAGTTACAAGAAAAATAGAGACTATGCATTTGCACAACAACTTGAAAAGATATGCAACTTAATTTTCACTACTTGTAACAGAGAACATTATTTTTCTTGGATTATCAATAATAACTTGGATGGAAAAAAATGGAAAAACTTCCTTCACTACACTATATTAAATAATTACATTAAATTTGACAATCAACTTTTTAAACAAGTAAAAGGAATAACAATAGAAGCTCATATGTCTAAGTATTTCTAAAATTTTTTGTTTATTCAAGAACATTAAAGAACAATTAAAGAGTTCTGAATACAGGTTTTGTTCTTTTTGACTATTTGAGTGAACAAAATTAGAATAATCTGCAAGACTTTTTTATAAATTTTTTAACAAATAGCCATTAATTTTTTTAATTTAATTTTCTTTTAAAATAAAAGACTAAATGTAAATTAACTATTCATCCTAATGGTCCAATCAGATTTATCAGAGGGTAATTAATTAAAACATTAAACAAGAACAATTAAAGAGTTCTGAAAACAGATTTTGTTCTTTTTGACTATTTGAGTGAAAAAAATTAGAATAATATGAAAGATTTTTTTACAAAAACTAAACCTATTCTTAAATGTATATATATATATATGTGCATATTATATACATATCTTACACGTATAATCTTAAATAAGTGTATAGATAAATAGACAGATATAGATTTACATATAGATATAAAATATGCAACTCAAAATTCTAATTTAAATTAGTAAAAGCACTGTAATTCTGCATTTTAATTTGTACCTTGCTGTTGCTTAGACATGTTGTTTGCCTCTGCTATCAATCATCCAATCTCTGAAAATGTATGCTATTGGCAGGTGCACATTACACCCATGACAATGTGTGCACCTGATTATGAACCTCAAGGCTTTCTTTATTCAGGAATAAAACTAAATTGAATCTACGACCATGTCAGCAAGTTTTCTTTTCCATTATGCACTATGAAGCCACCAGCTCTGACCAAGTTAACACAATGAGCCATCATTCTAACAACGCAATAAAACAACTTCCTAAATCCACTATTGGGAATAATTGCAATGGATTAATGATGGTTCTTTTCATTATATGTAATAACTTTTTTCACAGCATAGCTATAAGGATGACACTTGAAAAGAGTGGTCGTAAATTCAACATATAATTTTATTCCTTTATAGCTATGGGAGTGCTATGCACTCCACAATTTTATATAACTTACTACATCTTTAGACAATGGACATGACAGTGCAGAGATGAATAGCACATCTTAGCAAGAGCAGAGGCTAAGTGAAAAAGGGAGGAAAGTAAATGCATGTTCAGAAAAATAGTTAAAAGGTTCTTTAATTTGACTGCTGAAAAATATCAGCAATGCTATGCTTACATAAGATGGCATGATGTGGATTGATTTGGAAAGATTCATTCTAGAAAAATTAATATAAACAATTTTTACTTTTAGAATAGAAAAGAGATATTCAAATAAAAGTAAGGATTACAGGCTATTGCTAATTTAAGTTATAATTTTGAGTTAGACATTTTATATCTTGCATGTACATATACATTTATAAATGGATACTCCATTTTAGTAAATCCCTTATTAAGAAACAGTTTCTAAATCGTTAAAGTCTTAAAGCTGAAAAATCAATGCTCTCCCATTTAGCAAACACTCTATACTAAAAGACATAAGCTTTCATCCTAAACACATCTGCGAACCAGAGGCTCAGCTGTATATAAATTGTCTAAATGAATACAATATCATAAGACACTTCATAAATTACAGATATTCCAGAAATCCTTCGTAATCAGAATAACTTGATTTGAGTGAGGAAAAATGGGGCAAAAAACGAATATATGATATAACAATAAGCTGATTAAAATTTAGACTTTTTTAACATGCAAGTAATGTCTAAAAAATGTTTATATTAAAGTGTGATTCATTATTTCGTGATATTTTAATTAACTTATCGCTCTATAGCATGAAAATACTTTAACATATGATATATAAACAAATACATGTTCCCAACTTTTCATTAAAAAAGTACTAATAAAAAAAATTATAGTAAAAAAGCAATTTTCCTGTATTAGTAGACTACAGATTATCAGTACAATTTGGCTAGTTTCTCAATAATGAATAACTTCTTCTTTCATGAATAATTATATACTACTTTTCCAGAATTTCTAAATGTCTCCATTAAAACACTTTCTAATGTGAGATTTTAGCAGCTAGCATTCTCTTCAAAAACAGTCTTTTTTGGGGCTGATGAAACATTCACAGCAATTCTGCCATTGAACACTTTCTGAAAGAACTCTTTTCAGGTTTTTAAAATAATTTATTCTTCCTGAACCTCTTTAAACAAAATTTTTACCTTCGAATTTTATTTTCCTCCTAGGAAAATAGAATAAAATTGCAGATTTTCAAATAAGAACTGGGTAAGCATGGTAAACATGCCATTTTCTAGTATCAAAACTCCAACACTTGAATGGATATTTGGGTTTCAGCAGTGTCACAATGAATCAATAAGATACCTAACAATTAGAGATAAGCCACCTAAACGTTCCCAAGTGTTCTTGCCCTTCTTGGTTACTGAGTCAGACTCTCTTCGCCTTGTACCATACCAATACAGCAGTCCATACTGAGTGCTCGAATCCTAAATAAGAATTTCTTTGCGATTCACTAATAAAAATCAAGATGCAGCTAAGGCAGCTAGCCCTAGTCTTCTATACCAAAATTGAATAACTTAAACCCAATTGTTTGCAATCATTAAGCAGAATCAACCCTGATTTTGCACTGTAAATATCTGACAGTACTTCCACTAAATCTGATGTGGATACCATGACTTCCTTGTACAGCCCATTAAATTATATAATTTTTTGCTCCACTTCATTTACACATATTTTCTTGAGTTATTCTAACTTAATTAACAAATCTTCAAGGCAAGTTGAAAGTGTCACAAAAAATTACAAATTTTGAAATTAAATATCCTGGTCAATTTTGTTGTACGGAAGTCAAACTATTCTTATTTTTTCATAACCAAGTGTAAAACTTTCCCAAATATAAATAATACTGTATTAAAAGGTAAGTTTCCCTATTTGTACAAAATTAATTTTTTTTTTATTTGACTCTGCCAAAACATGAATATTTTTATCATTTAAAACACTTCTGTAATTGGAAACATATGATTATGGCCAACGATTACAAAAATAAAGGCTAGGTACAGACTTTTAAGCCTAGTAAGGGTGTGGGTATGTACACTACACAAAAAAAAGGGGGGCACAGTTCTATATCTGCCTTTTTACTGCCCCGATTGACGAAATGAAACTTACATTTTTAATGTCACGAAAGCGCGACTTAGGTTATATATTAGATTTAAATATAGCAGGGTTGACCAAACTTTATGTTAGTAAGAGCCGCACGTTTGAATTCAGGAATGTTCATGAGCCGCATTTAGATTTTCTAAAAGCCATAAGTTCATATTTACGTCATTATAGAAGTAGTGGAGGAGGTTATAAATAGAAAGAAATCCCTGATAACTTTGTAAAAAGAGTCTAAACTAATTAATTACTTCTTTTTGGACACTGAATAGTTTTAGTTTACCATATTTCATACATATATTTTATATGCACGAGCCACACAAATTGCCTGCGAGAGCCATATCAGACTCGCGAGCCGCACTCTGGCCACCCCTGATGGCATTGTTCTAATATAGGTATTTTGACACAAAATCGGACTTTTTCTAGAATAACATACCAATTTTTCTCCATATTTCCATTCTATGACTCCAATTATGCCAAACTACCAAGTTTTGTAAAAATCGCATGATTCGTTTTTAAATAATTAGCTCTCAAAATTTTAGCTCCTCGATGTTAATTGAGTTTGGTATATATTTATTAATCTCTCTTTTTGTATTAAATTTACTTGATTTTTCCTTTTCTATTTTGAAATTCAGGTTCATTCTAAATAAAATTCACCCATTTTTTATAATTTACTTTTTAAATTTATATTTTTAAATAACTTTTATAAATTTTTTGAAAAAAATTTTGAATTGCAATCTATAAAATTTTTACCATCACCTTAAAGTACACGTATTTCTAAGCATATCTGCAAAATATTACAGTTTTTTATTCAAAATTTCCAAAGATATACGTGATTATATATTGGCATGTTTTGAAATTTGGCATATTTGTTGAAAGCGATAAAACATCAAATGTGGTTTAGACACTTGGCTAAAATTATTTGAAATTAAGAACGAAAAAACTATTTCTCCTGTTCATGCACAATGTAAAATGTAGGAAAGAGGTGCGCTTTTTTTCGCTCCAGCATAATGGAAGGTCAAGGAAAACTGGTTGCCATATAATAAGAAGTGCACCAAGTAAATTATTCTTGGCACAAACTGAAAAAATTATGCCAAGATAAATTTTTGAATTTCTCCGAAAATTTCGCACCAAATTTTACAAAATTTAATATCTAAGGATAATTTAAGTCGTAGAATATGGAAAAAAATTTGAATGTTACTTCAGAAAAAGTCTTATTTTGTGTCAAAATACCTAGGTTAATACAATGGTATATATAAATCTAATATATACCCTAAGTCCTGCTTTAAAGACATGAGAAGTGCAATTTGAATTTTGTCAATCGAACCGATAGTACGGGAGATGTAGAACTGTCCAATTTTTTTTTAATAAATTTTTACCTTCGCTGTGTTATCATCTGCTACTTTACTTTAGCTGCATTTAAATTGAATTGCCTAAAACTGAGAAAGTTTGTTTAATGTTTATTTTCACAATGTTTTTGAGCAAATGTTGACAGTTTGGGTCATGTCCCAGCTTTGAAAAATATATATATATAAATATAAATTTTTTATATTAATCCTCTTAGAAAGAATGTTTTAAGTAGTAATTTCCTCTCGTGTTTGAGATTATATAAAATCATCTTTCTTAATATGGAAATTACTAGGCTTAAAAAGTCTAAATAATATGATTTTGATTATTAATAATTCAAAATAATATGATTGTTTGCACTCGATATAAGAATTGGGTCACTCAGTGGTACAGGATATGTGTTGCTGGAATGATTTATTTCTTTCTCATTTAACAAAAATATTTTAATTCAAATATTTTGGACTTTGGTTTAAACTTTATTTATAGTTAAAATGTCTAGAGAATGAAAAGCTGTCTTCAGCTGAAATGCATTTGATGCAACTGATATTTTTAAAAATTTCACAAGGATGCAAAATTTATGGAAGTGTAACAATCGAAAAATCTCAATTTTCTTGTGTCAACACTGAAAACAAATGTAGAGGGAAAGAAGGAAATTAGAGGGGGGAAAGCAAAAATTTAAAATGGAAACTACGTCAAAGAAGTTGGGTGTTCAAAGAGAAAAGACTTGGACGTGTACACCAGCAAATAGGCAGGGCCGGATAAAGGGCGATTGGAGCGATTTGGCCCAGTCAGGCCCCGCGTTACCATCAAAATGAACAAAAAAAATTTTGAAATTTAAAGCAAATTGCTTTTGACAATAATGGATAAAATATGAATTATTCAAACAATTAAAAATATATTTATTTTAAGTTCGCTTTGCTGGGTGAGATTTATTTATTGTTTATTATTATATAATATATACTTTATAATATAGAAAACTGATACCGTAAAAGTTCATGACAAATGTATTGAATTTAATTGGTATAGTCCTATATTAGAAAGATTTTGCACTACGTACGTGAACTACTTTACGTGTGTTAACTACTATGCAGGTATATGCACGCGCAACTAGTTGCGCAACCGTACCAGCTGGTGGTAGGTGTATAGCCAGTTGTGGATGCATAGCTAGTATCAAATGTCAATTGTTTCTTGCATTTGTAGTTCGCTATTCTTCTAATCGTTATAATTATTAGCATCGTATTTTGTAACTACAATTACTAATTGTTGAATAAGGTAAATACTAATTATATTACATAATCTTTATTAACAAAAAATTATTTTTAAAATTAAAAATGGATACCTAACCTATAATTTTATCATCAGATGTCGAATCCACTGAAACGAGAAAGAGAACACATAAAAAATCTAAAAATCATTTGGTAGCTATGCTTAAATGTACAGAGCTTCAAAAAAGACTTTCTGCTGAGCAAACAATAGATAATGTTCTACAGAAGATATTGAACCAAGAAAAATTTGTTTGTATAAGATATTTGAAAGGGGCCCCGTAAAGAGGAGAGGAGCCCTGCAAAAACAATTCCAATCGGGCCCCGCATCTATTCGATCCGGGCCTGCAAATAGCAGCAATTGAGTTAGTGCTAACGGAAAAGACAAAAACGATATCATTACAGATTAAAGTGAAGAATGACTGGTTTTCGACTATATGGTTGTATAACTTTAAATTATGTGATAGAACATCATATCATATCATTAATGGCACATCCCATGATTTCTTAGTCGAATTATTTGCAGATTCAGAAATTTATCCAGTGACGTATATGGATATGATCTAAAGATATTTTCCCTCTTGATGAAACCAGTCTTTCCTTTTATCTCATGCCTTTAAAATATCTATACTTCACGACAAGCTAACCTGAGAACACATACAAGGCTAGAACGACCTTTTCACAGCTTTTCACCCTGTTCTTCAAGTTATCCATACATGGCAAACTGCCTGCGGAGATTCAATTTCTTTAATGCGCTGCACATTTGGCGACTTCTTGCCAAATCCAGCGTATTTAAAGAACAATATTTTTATGCAATAAAGCTGCAATTGAAATTTATAGTTCATTGTAGTGTAAAATGTAGGGCATGTTATTCCTTACCTTAATTTGTATGAAAATTTTCGCTATTATCTAAATGTGACGTATACGAATTTGATGACATTTAAAACCCGAATCGTTACTTAAAACTTGAAACAGAAGAGCTAACAATGCATTCTTTACAGTTTGGGTCAAATTTTTTTCCGTTCACTTAGATATAGAACATATAAATTTTGAAAATCAGGTAGTAAGTTATTTTCTATTAATTTTTAAAAATTTATGCAGCTCTTTGCTTCCAAAGCAGTGGACGATGGGAAAATTTTTGATTTTTGTTTTTTAAAGACGTTAATTTGATTTTAATTTGTGATTGTTTAAAAAACTCTGAACTATTAGATAGCAGACATTATAAAAATTGTATCCTGTATTAATTGTACCCTAAGACAGGCCCAGATAATCATCCTTTTACAGTAAGTTTTATCCTATCTTTCTGATTACTGTTTAAAATAAAAAATAAAATAAATAAAAAGGCTGAAAACTGAGATCTTCAGATTGCAGTCTAACTACTAAAGAGTTTACCATTAAAAATTTTAAGGCATTAGAAAAATATTAAAACTTTAAAATTGTGACACAAACATAAAAATCAAGAAACAAATGTTCTTATACCAAGTTTATACCAATCAATTAAAATATAACATTAAAAATGTCTTATATTAGTTACAACAAAGTGCAAATTTTCATAAGAACTAAAAAAGTATTTAAAAAATTTTAATTTTAAAGAAGTGTGTTTATTGCTTTTAAGGCATTTACCATATTAATTAACGACTGTTTGCTTGTATTTAAAAGACAAAGTTTTTATGCTTTGACAAATAAAACGTCTATCGTTATCGGATTTATTAGGAAAATGCTCTTGTAATCTGACAAAAACTATACATTACGATAATCTTAGTGGAACTGTGCAGTAGTTTTCCACCTCTACGAGCTTGAAAATTATACACATATGTAGAAGATGAAGCAGATACCATAACAATAGTTTTTTCCTCCTCTCAGTCAGTGAATGAATGCTTTAATTGCTTTTCTCCTCAAGAGTGGAGTGAGGTCGGGGTTGCTGGAATTTGAAGTTTCACCAATAATGCCAAAAAAAGGGGATGTCTTCCTGCTGGTCATCGAATGATTGATGGATAGAATGTAATCTATTATTTCACACATTTTTTCCCCTTCCATTCTCTTTATTCAACAGTATTCATATTTCACAGCATATTTTTTACAATATTACTTCTCGAAATGGTAGAACTATATTCTATAAGCGGACGCATACACTTTCTACTATATTCAGTGTTCTCAAGTTAGGTTGACTTGCAGTATAGTCACTAAAGACTGATAAAGGGCTCTGACCAAATACAGTACAAAGTCTTTAATCTGGAATGATCTATAATCCGGACCTCAAAGCTACAAACTTTCTGCGCATGTGTAAACACATAATGCATTTACGCATGCACATAACACCTTTACGCATGCGCGTTTAATGTATAACAGACGGTATAAGCTAGGCTAAAATTATCTAATTATATATTTCAGTTAATGTTGCAAATCGCGTTGTTCCTTAATCTTTTAATTGGATCCAGATTATTATTTTTTGCAGACTGTTAGAGCAATTTTATAAAAAGTAAGCTTGAACTTTCCATACCTGCCAACCTCTAAAGATAAAAATTCAGAAGATTTCTCCCACAAATTCAGATTTCTCCAAAATTCAGAAGATTTCTCCAAAATTCAGAAGAACACGAAGAATTAATATCATGGTTTGATATTAAAAAAATAACAATTTATACAAATAGAAAAAAGAAAATTGTACTTACATTAGTAAATCTCAATTAAGTAGTAACTAAAAAATTTATTAGGAAACATAAAACAAGAACTTTATGTTACACAAAAAAATTATTGCAATGAATTTAGAGTGCATTTTTTGGCTTTAGCCAAAAATTCTTTGGAAAATTTCTTGTCATAACAATTAGTTTCCTCATAACATTTAGCAATTAAAATGTTTTCTAGAGTTTTTGGTGAAATTGAAGAACGAAACATAGTTTTGTTTTTCTTCACATCACTGAAGACTCTCTCGCACTCAGCATTACTGTGTGGAATTACGAGAATAGCACATAAAACTCTTGCTAGTTTATCATATTTTGTGTTCCATCAGCTCTTTTTATTCTTTTTATGGTACCAACGAGGACATCAAGTCTATCTTCTCTAGAACTGGCAAAGTCTTCAAACTGTGCAGCAGAAAATGGGTTCTGTAGTTCATCTAAAGCATCATTATGGCATTCATTTTCTTTAATTGTTAACAAAAATGGAAATTTATCAATAAAAAAACGAATCTTTTCAAAAGATGAATTTCCAATTTGTTTCAAATTTGCCACTTCAGCATTTAAAAGAACTTCATTTTGCAAAGGAAACTTCCTTACAATGTAATCACAGGCTGAGTACTTTCTAACACATTGAAAAAATTCTTTTTTCTCATGATCTTTCAAAGAATTTACAAGTTCCCTGGTTTGATTTCCAATTATAAGATCATTGTCATCCTTTTGATTTGCCAAACTATTATAGGCAACACGAATCAACACATTGTTTTTCACAACGGACGGTTTTACAAACTTAGTATAAAGTTCTTTCAAAAGATCATTAAGAATTTGGATAAGCAGGGGAGATTTTGGCGCCCACAAAGAAAAGTGTGGGAGAAGAAACAAGTTCAGCGCATTGGATTAGCTGTTTAAGCGGCGAGTTGGGAGAAACCGCAGGTTACTGGATTTGAAGTAGTCGGTAGTTGGCGATAAAACACGATGCAATTGCAAAAATCGCTGAATTGGCGAAAAATTCTAAAATTTCGACAAAAATCACTAAAAACACTTGAAAAAGGAAAAAAAATCGTAAAAAATGGATTACGATTGTAAAATCGTAAAGACAAACGCATTTTCGTAAAAATTATGAAAAATTCGTAAAAGTTGGCAGGTATGACTTTCGCTTATGTCAAAAAGAGTTTAGGATTCTGGAGCTGCCAAAGGATCTACAAAGTGAAAGCATGTTTCAATGTCCATCAAACAAAAAGTGGAATTATTTTAAATGCTGCAAAAAATGGATAAAGGCATATCTTTTGTTTCTCTAACCATTCCGAAATCTGTTTATCAGTTTCACACTGCTGGGGGATGGGGGGGGGGGGATCGCGGCTGTTTATCTAAACTTTAACGTTTGTTTATCTAAACTTTGTTTATCTTTAACGCCGTGGCGCGCAATGATCTGGAAGTTGATCTGTCAGCACTGTCCTAATCTTCAGAGCAGATGTTTTTATTTTATTCGGCTTATAATTCCTTACTAAATGTAGTATTTCATCTCGATGTACTCCGTCTTTGATATGATTTAAATCAAATTCCTCGTCACTATAAATATCACAAATACACATCAAATAGTTTTCTGGTTGCAATTTTCTAATTTCGACTATGCGTAATGTGTGCTTTACGCATGCGCGCGTTGTAAGAAATGTTTAATAAAGTAAAATAAATATTAAGCTTTTTTTTTTTGTAAATTTTGATACTCTTTAGATCATAATAGCTCTTTATTTCATACATTACGGCTTCATATTTTTAATTTTATAACTTCTGCATGCCACCTTAGCAGATTTAAATTGATGATCTATAATCCGGAAAACCCCCTAATCCGGAATCGCCGAAGTCCCGACGAGTCGGGATTAAAGACTTTGTACTGTACTGATGAAATGGATTGAACTGAATTGTTCAGTTACGACAAAGCAGGGCTATCTGCCTAAAAGGAAAGATGTCCTCGTGAAGAACTTTCTAAGGGAAACCAGCTCGTATACATGTTACACATGAGAAAAACCACAAAAACACCCCTCCAACCCCTGCAACCTGTTTGCTGAGATTCGAGCCCCGGAGCAAACTACCAGTGTTCAACGACTTTACCGCTTGGCCGTTTGTGGGCCCTTTTGAAATGGAAGGCGATAACTTTATTTAAAATTAATGCCAGAAATACCAAGATGTTTTGAAAAGTTGAATGTTTTTTTTAATAAACTTGCAGAATGCCTGAAGAAAAAGAACAAGCTATTAAAAAGAAAAAAAATTTTTTTGCATAAAATTTAGTATTTTTTTTAATTAAAAATTTTCTGATTTTATGATATTTGATTCTTGCGATTTCAAAAATAAAATATTTGACCAAAATATGAATAACATTTTAAGAAATTAAATGTAGGATAATAAAATTGTGTAAAGCAATGGGCACAATGATGAAACTGTTTAAAACAATGTATGCAAGTCATTCTAAATTAAAATGTTGGATAAACATCTCTTATTTATATCTTTTCTGAACGAACATTGAAAGGCGTGTTAACTGTGCTTTACTGTACTTTCTCTTTTAATATATGCACTTTTCAGATGCATCACAGTATGGGTCACAGAGTATTCTTCTGAAAGTAATGCAATTGAAATAAATAAAATCAAATTCTCAAAAATTTATATTAATAAATAAATTTAAAATGTGCAGTTTGAATGAATAAATAGAAAATTTTAAAATAATTATATGAAGAGACAATGCAACACAAACAATTAAAATAAAAGTCTACAAATTTAAAAATTACTTAAAATAATAACTATGACTGAAAAATACAGTGAAGAAAACTATTTGAAAAAAAAAAAATAAACGATGCACCTTTTATTTAAACTAAGCAGTTTGAATGAGTAAATAGAAATTTTTAAAACAGTTATTTGAAAGAAACCATGCAACTTAAACAAAATAAAAATAAATAAAATTAAATTAAATAAAATAAATAAAATAAAATTCGAAAAAGGAAAAAAAAATATTTAAAATAATAACAATTATATTTTTTTTTTCCAATGGCAGATTGTGAACAGTTACAATGTAACACAGTCCATTAATCTATACAATGCCAGATGTGGCGGTCTCTTTATTATGGAGGCACCTAATACGTGGGCCACCATCGCCTCCAATGAAGGGACAGGCCTTTTCCGAGATTCGAACCCAGGCCCTTTGGTATCACAGTAAGGCTTCCCTAACCACTATACCGTCTGGGTAGCTTAAATAATATAATGTTCTTTATAATATATTTTTAATTATAATTATAATAATACAATTATAATTAAAAATGTAATATAAAGAGCATTATTTGAAAGGAAGAATGTTGCAGCTTTTTATCCGCTCATGCACAATGTAAAAAGGGAAAGGAAAATAGGTTGTCGTGTATTAAAAAGTTTGCCAAGTGAACTATTCTATTATCTTGGCACTATCTTTTCTGTTTGCGCCAAGATAAATATCTAAATTTCTCCGTAAATTTCCCACCAAATTTTACAAAATTTAATATTTAGGCATAATTTGAGTCGTAGAATTGAAATATGCAAAAAAATTACATATTATTTCTGAAAAAAACCCAAATTTGTGTCAAAATACCTATGTTAGAATAATGCTATATATAAATCTAATATATATCCTAAATCGTGCTTTCGAGACATGAAAAACACAGTTTCAATTTCGTCACTCGGCCCAGTAGAACAGGAGATATAGAAATGTCCCAAGTATTCCCCCCCCCCTCACAGTGCACAATTTCATTGAAATATGCACAATTACAATACTTGTTTTACTTCATACACGGGAATAAAAAGAGGCTTTGCCATTGTGAAGGGTTATAGCTAGACAATAGATCTTTGATAGAACCATTTACATCAATGTTTTTCACACTACGGCCTGCAGACTACAAATGGTCCTCAAAAACTGGCCTTGTGGTCTTCATATCTCCCACAATTTTTTTAATTAAAATTAAATTCATATTAAACTAAAACTAAAAATATCAGAGTTTGGATTTGTAATTGGTTGCCACTTTTTCTCCCAAGACTGATATATTTTTTAATTTATTACCAGTTACCTATGAACTACTCACTCTACAATAAGGATTATCCAAACTCTAATAGGCTTAAATTATTAAAAAATTATACACTCATGAAGCCATGTCATTATGCCCATCCCCACATTTTTCAATGAACTCGTTTGGATTACATCGAGGGCACACGATTAAGTGGGAATGGTATTTAGGTGCTACTGGAAAAGGTAAGGAATCATTCATGCACTTACTTTTCCAAGTGATGGGAAAGGCCACTGATCTAAGTTAATTTGATAGAGGACATATTGTAATGGTCCGAAGACTCGGAACGAGTATCCCCAAAATTGCACAAGTGGTAGGTCTTTCATGATTTACCATTGTTGGTATTTATGGAAAATGAATAAATAATGGTTAAACCCACAGTAGATGCCAAGGTGTTGGAAGTCCATGTGTGATCAAAGAAAAAGGACATCAGAGACTGTCCCGCTTGGTACAGCAAAATCAGCACGGGACAACCGCTCAGCTAACAGCCTAATATAATGCAGATCCAAGTGCAAGTGTTCCAGAACAAACAGTTCAGTGGACACTGTTGAATATTGGGACTGCGCAGCAGACGTCCCACTCATTGTCCTCTGATGACCAAGCGTCATTATCAACTATGCTTATAGTGGGCCCGGAACTTCGAGATTGGACAATGGATAAGTGAAAGACAAATGCCTGGTTGGATGAGTCATGATTTCTCATTCACCACTTCAATGGTCATAGCAGGATACACTGCCTTTCCAGGGAAACAATTGCTCGCTCTCCCCCTTTCCATATAGCAGGTCATACCACAGACTGGTAGTGGTGGTATTATGCTTTGAAGGAAGTTCTCATGGGTGGCTCTGGGACCCTTAGATATGGTAGAACAGACCCTGAAAGCTGCGGACTATCTGAACATAACTGTGGATCAGCTGCACCCTCACACTGCAAGTGTCTTCCAAACTTGAAATGGAATCTTCCAGCAGGGCAACGCCTCATGTCACAAGGCTCGAACTGTGTTACAGTGGTTCGAGGAGCATAAGGATAAATTCCAGTGAATGTCCTGGCTACCTAACTTGCCAGATTGTAACCCAATAGAGCAGATTTGGAATGTCATGCAGCAGCTCAGAGCTCAAAAACCATGTCGGAATATCTCAACTTTGCATAACCTGGCCCCAGCCATCTACAAAGAACTTGTGGTATCTATGCTAAGGCGAGTTGCAGTTGTTTTCCAGGCCAAAGGCTATGCACAGTGTTGTTGAGTAGCTAGTCATGTTTTGACTCTTCAGTGTATATACCAGACATGGCCAAACTGTGGATTGGGAGCTACTTGCGATCCTTTGCCATCTGAAATGTGACTTGTTTTGAATAAATATAGTTTAATTTTTTAATACAAATGGATTTTGAAATAGAAATCCTACAGTGTTACATTTCTTTATTAATCGCTAATTTAATTTCTAATATTATGTATGTAAAAATTTGATAGATTTCGAACTATCCACTGCTGGCTTATCTTCTAAGCAACAAATACATAAAAAAATTACAAATAATTCCATTTCTGGTAATTACTATTATGTTACTTTTTGAACAGGTTAATGGTCATCGGAATACACTAATGCAATGTTAATCTAAAACACAATGCTAATATTTTTTACTTATTCTCCCTAATATTTATTTTCTCAAGATAATTTTACTTCAGTATCTGCTTACATTCCTGTGTGATCCCATTGTTCCCAATAGTTATGATCCAGCTGGAAGGTTTGCTATTCGTTGTAGTGTATTACTTTTATTAAGTCCTTGAATGGCATAAGTAACTGCTGAAGAAATCTATTTTGCCTTGCCATCCATATAGAGCTCTTTTAATCTGTGGAAGAATTTTACAAGGATTTTATTTTTGGTGGAGTGAACCTTCAGCCTCTTACTTGTTAGAAGACTTGTATCAATCTTCTGCGGAACTCCTTCAGAATCAATTTCCTATTCCTATTAATTGGTAATCCTAGGCAGAGATCATAATTTATTTCATCAATGGTTGTATATGCCGAAATATTTGGAGTCGTGGAAAGAATCACTGGTTTGACAACAATTTAAATTTTAGTCAAAATGTTTAATTTCTATTTTATCAAATACTGTTATTCCAGATAGAGATCTTTCACCTTAATCATCAAATTTTCATATCAATAACATTGCATCAAGCAATGAGGGATCAACAGAACAAAAAGTCTCTCTTTTCCAAACTTTCTGCCATTATCGTCATATTGATATTAGTAAAGTCTCGTTAGCTTGTGATATTTTCTCGTATTTTTCGATTTCTTGTTTGATAACCTTTTTCTCTCTACCTCGCACTAGATTAGAGGCATTTTGCTTCCACGCTTTATCTAAAACTGTTCAGCCTTTAGTACTGCCACACTGCAGCTGCACCAGTTGTCCCGGCTCTAATGCCAGCATTACATTTCTTTTAATCTGTTGATATCTTTTGTCTTCCTAATTTTCAATCATCATGTACATCTGACACAGTCCAACAGTTAGAATATGGTGGATCCATACACCTATTTGGCAAGATCTTAGGAACTAAACTATTGTGCAGACATCTGCTATGTTATGTTACAAAAGGCCTCCACATCAAAAACCATGCGAAAGGGCCACCATGAGAGATACTGATTATTCAAATACCTTGCAATCATATTCCCCTCCCCCTTTTTTGTAACTTCTTCTACACTGGGCATCAGTAAAAGTAGTTCTTCAAAAATTTTGCGAAAAAAAACTTAATGCTTTAGCTTAGGATTCAAAAATTCGAATAATCTCACTATGTTGGACCTTATGTTAATTGTGTGGAGATAAAATTACTTTTTAAGCAAAAGCATAAGGTTAATATCTTTTTTTTTTTTTTTTTTTTAATCTTCTTTCTCAAATAACAGTATCTCTGCAGTGTACGTTGACATGTATCATTTAATTTATCCTTGACAAAACACTCACTTGACCAGCACAAGAGTTACAAATTTTTATTTTCTTGGAACTTGAGATTTCTACACACAAAACAGTAAATATAAGATGTATTTATTCATATTTGTATGTAATCATGTTAATCACACATTCATTAATTTACTTCAAATTTTTCTTTATATTCATAACCTGGCTCATTATTTTTAAAACAATTTAAATTAAGACTTGCGGCTCTCGAATGTTCATAAAATCTATCATGCGGCTCCTATCGTCTTGGAGTTTGAAACTCCCTAGTAAATACCTTTTCAGCATTTTCTGATTATCTGCAAACCTTGAGAAGAAATCACCAGATAGATCACCATCACTAAATCACCAAGATAAGTTACCAATTACGTCACCAAGTCAGTCTACCAAGGTACATCACAAAAAGGTATTTATGTGGAAACCTAGATATATGCACGTACAGATTTAAGCTTTCCAAATTGGACCATTATTTTTCTGATTAGTATCTGTTGCATTCAAGTTCCTTTTTTTGTGTATGTGAGAAATAGTAATGCGGTTGCGGAATTTGCTGGTTGATAAAAAGGGAACATTACATTTCTTCAGAATGTATTCTTTGCTCAATGTTCAAATTCTTTGTTAAGTGATACAGAATGCAAATTCCACATTCCACAAACTGTACTTCGTAGATAAATGAATTTACGAGCTGATGCTGCAATTTGTGCAATTTATTTTGTTTCTTTTCACTCAGAAGAGCTATAAATTTCGTTCTCGCATTTTGCATCGAAAACTTTAAATGTCTGTTTCACTTGCCACCAAAATTATCACCCTGTGTGATATTTAAAGGAATTAAATAATGAAGAATCTGCATAAATGCATGGATGTTTCTTGCATTGTGATAAAACAACAGTATCTAGGGCCATCAAATTTTGAATAACGTAATTTTCCAGCAAATATGGGCATCTGGAAGCCCAAATTTGAAATTTGTTTTTTTATCTATTTCATATTTTGTAACACTTCAATGAATTTTTGATTAACAAAGTCAAAGATTTCAAAGCGAGCAATGGCAATACTGCACGGGAAAAAAACATTTTTATCTCCAGTGCAAGAGAATCTGTATCAGAAAATCTAAAGGTATCTCATTTTAAAATTATTTTGCAATATTGCTGTTGAATTGAATTTTAAGTATGAAGAACATGATATTTAATGAATAAAGGTTTTTTTCAGATTTTGATTTTTTTTTTTTTTTTTTTTTTTTTTTTAAGGCCACGTGGGGAAAAAATAGCAGGTGCAGTGGCAAATTCTCTGACTTTATTTAAGTGAAAACAGATCATGGTGTACATGGACAGAACAATTGTCCAGTGATGAGTGGTGCATGAAGCCAAGTTCCTACAAATCCCTGGTGTTTTTTTAAGTTAAAACAAATTGCTGTGTACATAGGGACTATAGCACACACACAGAAAAAAGAGGGTACCGTATTTACCCGCATATAAGTCGAGATATTTTGGTCAAAAAAGAGACTTCAAAGTGGGGGGGGTCGACTTATATGCGGGGCCATAAAAAATTAAAAGAATCGGAAGTTCAAAAATTTCTTTATATAATGCAGTTGTTTTCTTCCCGCACTCAAATTGGACGACTTATCAGATAAGTCACTTACTTGAAGTAATTTCATGACTTAAATTATGTAACGAACTAATCACAGAGTCCCTCTGAAATGATTATAAAATCATTTAAAAAATGTTGTATTAGCCACAAACTAGACGGCACGGAAGATGATGTTGTTTTTGAAAGTGAAAATGACGATGAAGGCTCTAGTAGTGATTGTAACAATACAGAGTTCGAGACTGAAAATATGTATGATGACGAGCCAATGACGACAGAAGAGTTCTATGAAATGTTTGGCGAATCTGACCATGAATCGGACGTTGAAGGATTTTGATTTTGTTTATTTACCAAGGTATTTTTTATCGTATATTTACATTTTTTTCTCAGATGATTTTGAATAAATGTAGTACTTAAAAAAATTTTTTTCAATGTTTCTCGATCGATTTCGGAAGTGGGGGGTCGACTTATATGCGGGTTTCTTATTTTCTACAAATTTTTTATGTCGAAGTGGGGGGGGGTCGACTTATATGCAGTATCGACTTATACGTGGGTATATATGGTAAGTGTTTTATCATGGATGTTTTTTGGATTTTTAATTTTGCTAACTGGTTGTTGTTTTATGTAATTTTTAGTGTGCTACCCTTTCTGCAAATGGCCTGTTGTCTTTCATATCTTAGGTTAAGAAAAATTAATCTCCAACACTTGGCAACTTTCTGGGAAGGTTGGGTGATAATCAGAGAGTACCAGATTTTCTCCTATTAACGTAATAAAAATTACATGAAACTTTAATTAAATGTTTTTTTTAAATGCCCTAATATGTGCAAAAAAATTACTTTTGAATTTAACAAGAGTAATGCAGCTTATAAAAGCTTCTAATTCATAAAAGTGGTTCCCGCATGAAAAGAGTTTGAAAAATGCTGACCTAGATCTTGCCACATATCCACAGACCAAATTCACTTTTGCAAACAAACTCACAAACTCCTCCTCCACTCCATATTAAAACATTTTCATAGTTTCACTTCATGAATAAGCAATAAAATGAACTACTATGTAGTGATGCCAAAATAAATATTACAATTCAATTTTAAAAACCTATTAACAAATTAAACATGTTACAAAATAATTTTGTTAATAAAAGGCCAACTAGCTGAATTCCACCATTGTCTTAATTTTTATTTTATACTTTTTTATTACAACAGTCAAAGTTTACCAACCTCATATAGCTATACTATTGCTACTTTAGTAATTATTGCTAAAAAAATAAATGAAACATGGTGCAGAATAACTCATTTAAAATATGATTAGCATTTTAGGTAAATGTTTTATGAAGAATGCATGATCAAAGCCTTCCAGACTTTTAATTATATTTTTAATTACAGTGTTGCGCACTTGTGAATTTCATATACCAACCATCAGACACAACTGATTAAAACTTCACCACCTCAAGTTTAATACTGAAAACAATAAAGAAAGAATATGTAAAAAAAAAAACACAAATGGCACATACCTTGAAAATATGATTTGACATATTTTATAACTGAATTATTATTCCTAAGCATTGAATATAATAACAGGCATTTCACGTTTGAATTGTACCTCTGATTGAGATCACATGTGATGGCATTAACATGATGCTATATTAATTAATTAACTATTAAACTTGGAGTTAATAGTGAACTGAAATTTATGAGAGTGTAATAATGAAATTGATTAATATGTTGTCCACATCACATGCCAAAAAACTGATGGATAAAGCAGAGAAAAGAAGGTTTCATATAATTTGGCTTTAAGTCTGTCTCATTTTAAGGATTATGTCAAATGCACACAGCAAAGCAAAGAATATCCTTTTTGGTAAAAGTATATTTTAGGGTAACCCTTGGCGAAACTTGGCGATTTTTAGTGGTACATGGATACTGAGTTTATGCAATTGTTTGACTTATTATTTTGGCTTGCATAATGGCAGCAAAATTTGCCGCTACACAAAGCCAAAATAACACAACAAAGAATTACACAAACTCAGTATCCATGTACACATCAACCTATTTTCATTTTAAAAAAAAATGCCATTGCGCACTCGCTTGACTTTATCCATGTACACGTCGACCTACTTTCACTTAAAAAAAAATTAAAGAATTGCACAAACTTGCATTGTGCACTTCCTTCACTTTGTCCATGTACACATCAATATATTTTCACTTAAAAAGTCAAAGGAGCACCCAATTCTACAATACAGGCAAACAAAAAATACATAATCTCAACAAACTACATTTTAAACCAAACAATAAAATACCATAAAAAAGGAAAAACATGTTATACATTTAAGCACTACAAAAAGCAAATATCCACTTACCCTATTTATTATAAGTTCCTTTGTCTTTATTCTGTGGCACACAAAATTCCTTAAAAGCATCCAAAAACTTCCTAAACTTATCTGAACTATAATCCGTATATCGGCGTCACCACATCTGAACCTTTCTTCCTACAAAACAATTCAAATCCATCTAAACGGTTTTTTACGTTCGGCTAGACGCATATCCTTCCTACATACAGGACACAAAATGGCTACTAAATAAACCTTTATTTACACACCAGTAAATTAACGCTCTTTTTCTCTTTCATTCCAAATTGTACAGAAACTTCAAATTAATCTTACTACATTCAGTCATTCTACCGTCTAAACAATAAAACCAACAAACACCACAAAAGCACTTAAACATCCCATGATTTAAAATTTCCTAGAATAATGCACCCGATTACGTCACAATAGGGTTTCCATAACATTCAACTACTCAGGCTACCATAAATGAAACAACAAGTTGGTGTTATATGAAACAACAACTTGGTGTTAAATGAAACAACAACTTTGCCATAGTACAAGGGGTACATTAAAGTCTATTCTAACCGCCTATTTTACTTCTTTGCACAAAATAAAAGAAGTAATGTATAAACAAGAATAACTTCGACAATACTACTAGTAAACTTTTGTATTCTGACAAATTTTGAGAGGGAAGTGTCACTGCCATATCCTCAGGACTGCTATAAATAATTGTTACATAATTCAATTATTGTTTATGTCTAATGTTAATGCTGGTTTTACTGATTATAGAAAAAAAATTCTTGAAGCAAGATTTGTCACAATATCATAAATACTTTTCTCTATAAAAGATATTGGTTAGAGTAGACTGAAGGATACCCCTTGTATTATAGCAGTTTCATTTATCGGCAAGTCAAGGAATGCGCAATGCCAAGTTTGTGCAATTCTACGATGTTTTTTTTTAATGAAAATAGGTCAACATGTATATGGAAGTCAATGGAGTGAACAATGCCTAGTTTGTGCAATTCTGTGATGTTTTTTATGATGTTTAAATGAAAATAGGTCAATGTGTACTTGCATACCAAGTTTGTGCAATTCTTTGACTTGTTATTTTGTCTTTGTGTAGCGGCGATTTTTGAAGCTAAAATTGCCAATTCACAAAATAACAAGTCAAAGAATAGTATCTGGACATATGAAAATAAAACATTATGTAACAAAAAGTCATAAGTATTATTTTAGAAACAAATAACAGAACATTTCAAAGAGAAAATTCTCACTGTACATTTACTAACAATTAAAAAATATTTTTAATTCATTCATTTAAATGTTACGTATGATCTTTTTCCAATCTCTTAATAACAGAATAATTTTGGAACCGAAATACATCCCTCTTCAGAAATAAACAAATTTTGTATTAGACCTTCTCCCCCCTCCTTTGTTTGGCCAAATGTTACAAACGTCTATGATTATAACAGAAGAAAACACAAATAACCAGGAGAGAAGCTTTAAGACCCAAATTATTGAAAGACAACTTAAACTTTAAAAAATATACAACCGACTTTCAATTAATTTTTCTCACATTTCATAATTTTTAAATATATTTGAGTAATATAGCAACAAAATTGCAATATAAGAATTCTAAATTAATTATGTAGGTACACAATGAAGAGTAGGAATTTAATTTACGATTCGACAAAAATTTCTATGTTTATTTCACATTAGGGTAAAGAAACCATTGCCAAATCAGAAACTCATCAACCAGTGACCGTCTACTGAATATCGAAGATTAATCAATATTAGTTACATAAATATACGCAATGTGTTCGTAAATACACAGATCTGCCACTTTTTCTCAATTTCAGTTATCAAATTTAACATGTATATTTAGACAAATATGTTTAACATACACAAAAGATAAAATCCATTACACATCATAAAAATATAAGTGAAACATTATTACATTAAATCAACATGTATGCAATATGATTTGACATTATGAGGTTTAATAAAAATGACTATGAAGGTAGCACAGCACTTCAATACCATCACTCCTGTTATAACGGTAATTTCAATACACTAGTTCGAAACAAATTTATGAACTGACACTGTGTTACACGTTAAGTCAAAAGTAAAGTCAACACAGTTTCAATTATATATAATTTATAATAAATATTTAAGTAGTACATATTTAATATTTAGCATGAATGGTTAGATTTAGGTGAATGGTTCAAAGGATGAAGAACTAAAAAACAATATACTTTACATATTCTTAACAACGAACTACCGAATTTCTTTAAATATATCATCAAATAAAATTTATTTTCGATGATAATACAACTTACGTTTTGAAAAACAAAACACAAAATTAATTCGATTGACTCCTCTCATAGGTTTATAATTAGAGACACGTAATAATTTTAAAAAAAAGTACTACAGTTTAAAATACCATATCAATTATTCTCAGCTATATTATTTGTTGCCTATTTTACAAAAGGTAAACGTATTTACTTATAAAAAAAAAATACGGCTAAGTTTTATGATCTTTCTCTGTAACATGTAGTGTATTTATTAGGTGACATGCAAACTGCCAAACTTCTTATTCATAACAGCATTTATTTACCTTGGCTACGAGAAATACTGTGTCGGTGGCTGTGATTGTGATCCGCCATTGTTTATTCACAAAACTATAGTTTCTAAACGCATCAAACACAGTAAAGAATTTTAGGAGCAATTTTTGGCTTATTTATCCTACATATAGAGAGTTTATAACAGAGTACAAAACCGCTGACAGGTTCAGTTAGCAAACGGCACCCAGCACATCTACATCACTCACTTGATACACAAATCTCATTTTGTTTGTGTCGATCATACTCTCGAAAAGATTTACGGAAAAGTAAAAGCGAAACTAGAGGCTTTGCGATAGCTATTAACATAAATGTTTCGAAATTGTTTTTTCGGCTGAGATTAATTAGAAAAAAAAACTCTATTTCTGAAGAATATAAACAACAAAAATTAAAAAGATGAAAAGAAAAAATTAAAACTGAAAGGGTTCAAATTTTAATGATTGCCTAAGAGGCATCTTTTAAAGTTTGAATATCTACCTACATAATTAACCTTATTGATCAACAGATATGGCATAGGTGAAATAGTTACAGCTGGTCCAGCTGATAGAGGCGCTGCGATCAACGAGGCAAGCGGCTGCTCGTTCACAGCGCTCCGTAAAAAAAAGTGAAAAAAATTCCTTTCCCCTTGGTGATTATCAATTAAATTACTTTGAAATAGTGTTTTTTCTACAAAACCTATATGTTTCCAAAGTATTTCCTCTCCGATGTTGACGAGAGTAAAACAGCGGACAATGTGAGGACGAAAGCCTGGAATTTTAAGATAAATACTTTTCTTTCATCTAAACTAAGGGGTCTAGTCTGGACACCGGTCGAGATCGATATCGGCAAACCAGTTGGGATTCCCTTTCCACTCGGCAGCAGAAGGAAGAGCGAGTCTGGCCCCTTTCAAATCCGTCGGCGGAAAGTGAAGTGGAAATTCCGTGCGGAAGTGACGTTTATTGCATAGCAACCAGTCTATCTCACCTCTACATTGCTCCAGGCTCAGGGAAAGGGGTAGTTTGTTGTCAAAGGGGCTGTTTCGCACGTGCTTATTACTGAGGATGGCGGTAGAAAAAAAAATCGAGTTCGAGTAAATGGTAAAATTTTTCGAAAAAATACGCTGCTAAATTTAGTAAAGAGTATGGAAAAAAGAAATGGGGAACGTTAATGGATATTTTAAACGAAGAAAGAAATGGCCTTTTTCAAAACTTCAGGTATGTGAAGAAACGTAAACATAATTTTACGTATGATCTTTTGCAAAATGGAAATTTTCTAAAAGGTTACATGTTTGTGAACTATTTGTTAAGAGGAATTTTATGATTAAAATACATTATTTTGTCTGAAAAGGTTATGCAACAACGTCATAAGTCAAATAATTGAAATATAGCACCACGTACGCGTGTTTAATATTCCTAATGAATTTGAATAAAAAAAAATTTAATTTTTAGCAACCCATGATTATATCAATAATTTTATTTATTCAGGAATTATACCTATCACGTAGCTACAAATATACTATGTATCGTAGATACCAATAAGCAGTGAGTAAAAATATAACAAACGTTTAACAAAAGTAATAGGAAGAAAAATAAAAATAAATAACTATAGGTTAAATCATAAAACATATTATCTTGCACACACACACATATATATATATATTAACATATGCAGTGAAAGGAAATTGCAATACATATTCCTATTTATACCCTTTTTAAATCGATCCCACCAGTGACCGTGTGGTAAAATTGCTGAACACTGGTAGTTCGGTCCGAGGTCCAAATACTGCGAATCGGTTTGTTGCATTACCAATATATCTCTGATAGCCAATATATCTGTCATTACCAACATATTTCTCGTAATTTCCAAAAGCATAAAAAATTAAGGCATTCAAAACCTCTTTAAATAAATAAATATATGTGTATACAAATGTATTATAAATATATTAATATATGCAGTGAAAGGAAATTGCAGTACATATTCCTATTTATGCCCTTTTTAAGTCAATCCCACTAGTGGCCGAGAGGTAAAATCTCCAAAAGCTGGTAGTGCGGTCCGAGGTTCGAAACCCGCGAACGGGCTGGACGCATGGGCGTCATTACCAAGACCATTTACCATAAACTGTATAAATATATTAACAGATGCAGTCAAAGAAATTGCAGTAAATATATATTTATACCATTTTTAAATCGATCCCACCAGCGGCCGGTAAAATTGCTGAACACAAGAAGTTCCGTCCAAGATTGGAATCCCGCGAATGGGCTGGTTGCATGGACGTTTTCGTGGTTTTCCCCATGTGTTACGTGTATACGAGCTAGTTTTCCTTAGAATGTCCTCCACGAAGGCAACCCTCACTTTAGGCAGATAGCCCTCGAGGCTTTGCCGTAATTACAAAAACTAAAAAGCCTTAGCAATTTATTCAGATCTAAAAAGTGGTTAAGCACTTTTTAGATCTGAATAAATATACACAAAACTGATGTAATATCTAAAAGTAAACCACATTAAAAAAATCTGATAACTACTTATAAATCTTGCATTATAATATTGACCAGAATTTAACCGAAAATTATACAGGAATTTAACATGTTTTATACAAGAAATTCTAGAAACTATTGGAAATTGACATTTATATCGGTACAGTTAAAACTACTTAAATAAATTTTTTAACTCGAAGCAATTTAATGTAAATGTTGAATTTAGGATGTGCATAGTTTGAATTGTATACTGCATATTCTTTAATGCACGTCTAATGTATTACATTTTTTACACCACAAATTCAAATAAAAGTAGAGGGAAATACATTATAATTTAAAATATAAAATTTATAAATTACTCATCAAAATATAAAATTAAATACATTGATATATGCATTAGTTTAAAAATTACAATTTTAAATTAAAAGTATGCACCCCTTCTTTATATGTGAAATAGGAAAACACCAAATATATTATTTTCACTAAAATTTAATTAAGGCATTGGTAATGTAGAATAAATAATGTAGAATCGTCAGCATCAAATGCGTTATTTCTATAGCGAAATACTCGAGTTTTTCACAAACCTTAAGAAATTAAAATATCTATTACGTACACTTTCAAAAATAATCCGTGACCTCCGCCGTCCTCAGTTTAGCTCTAAAACGACAATCAGAAACTTAAACGGCAGCTGACCATCTGACGGAAAAATTTCCGACGCTTCGACCTCTGTAATGATTGAGACGATGACACCAGACTCGCTCTTTGTCGAGTAGATCGCAAAAAGCGACCCGTTCTTCTATCTCGACGGTGTCCAGACTAGGGCCCTAAATCAAATTTCTATAAATAAGTGCTTTTAAATCAATAAATTTTAACTTTTCATCAGTTTTTAGCATTAAAAATACTTGAAATTGCTCACTGCTTGTGGCTTCCTTTGTGAATCAATTCCAAACAGACGTCAACGTTATCATTTACAAAGCAGCCTTATCTTGTTTGAGGATTCTCGTGAGAGGGAAATTTGGGGACTCAGAGCATCGCGCTATTTCCCTCTCGGATCTTCTGGATTCTCTTTTTTTAGATCGCTTTAATATATTTTCGCCTTTAAATAATATTATACCTCACCGATTTTTCTCATACTCTTCCTTGCTATCTGTTAAGTGTCCCTATGTAAGGGATGGTTTATTCTTCAATGCCTTAAATAAAAAGCTTATATAAATAACAGTGTGCCTCATTGTGTTATACTAGCATTAATTAACTAGTAATAAATTATGATAATCTTGTAATAAATTATGATAGTTAAATTATTAAATACTATGTTTAATTTGTGTTTTTAATACACACACACACACATATATATATATATATATCTTTTTTTTTCGTGTGTGTGTGTGCGGTTGTCGTCTGGTATTGTATATGGTTCTATGTTGTTTGTCTGCTGCTGTTTTTTGAAAAATGTATGGAAATGTTGGGAACGAAAATGGAATAAGTTACTTTAGTTAAATTAATATCTATTTTTGTTTGATGACTTTTGTTGATATCTCAGGATGCAAGCATACATATTACTTTGTATTCTATGCTAAATACCTTGATACGAAGCCTTTTAACACCGTCACATTTTTTTCCCCAGTAACACATCTATTCACCATTACCAAACACACTCACCACACACACCTGTGAGACACTATTTATTGTAAATGAAGACAAATTCTTTTCCTTTTAACTGCACTCATGGACACAATCGTATTTTAGGATATTTTCTACTTCTTTTCCTTTTCTTTCTATAGGCCTTTTTTTTTCCTCTATTATTTTTGAGCCATTTATTTTAAATTTTATTTTGTCCCATCTTTTCTTCCTGGCCTTTTGAACTCGTACAAGATGTACGAAGTTCCTTTTTACTCTCCTTAAATACGAAATTGCGCCCTTTTCTATATACCTTTCCTTCGCATCTATGCTTGATTTTTCGCCCATCGGAGCAGAAAGACTCAGCGGGTGCAAAATAAGATATCTGTCTCCTTCAAGGAGGTTAGAATAGAAGGAGGGAAGGTTCAACTCAAACGGTGAAGCTTGGCGGCCATCTTCCTGTTATCACCGTGACTTGTGCAAGGAAGTCTGTCATTGCAATATTTTTTTTCTTTTCTTTTTGAAGCATGTCAGCTTGTATTGCATATGGATGCACAAATAGATTCTCGAAAAAAATTCCGGGCATTATTTTTCACACGTAAGTATTAATTTTCTTTTTTTATGTAATATGACAACTATGTCAAAAAATATCACAATGTCATGTGGTTTTCTTTCCAGATGTGAAAAAAAAGGACTTAAAATAGGTTATTTAATATAACTATAATCAAAATATATTAAATACATTTTAATGTTTCTGTTTATAGCTGGTATCTTCGTTCCTTAAGATACAATGCTATATGGTAGGATTTAAATTGTATAATTTGAACGTTTTAGTTAATTCGTTTTATAACTATCATGAAAAGTAAGAAATCAATTGTTACTATTTTTATTAATTGTAAAGGTGTTAAATAAAGCAATGCTTTTCTTTATATATTAATTATTATTCATTTTTTATGTTAAGATAAACTGTTCTGTTGTTAAAAATTGTTTGCATAAACTTACAAATTTCTGGGCAGTATAGTGATAAAATTAAGTAAAATATTTACACCATTGAACATGTGGAAAGATGTATCCAAAAACTTATATAGGTGTATTTCTCTAATTCAACTTAATTAAAGGCGGTTTCTTTGAGATTAATAAATATGAAATGCGCATAAACTGAAATCAATGAATTCACATAAATCTGTTTTATTTTATTAAGATTTATTTTCTAACCTAAGCAAATCCGTGAAATATTCAGAAACATCATTTTTTAAAGGCTTTAATGTTATGCGCATGCATTTAGATTTCGAACTATTTCTTAATAATTTGCTGTACATAGTAAATTATGGATATCATCTTTATTACTTTAAAACAAAAATTCAACAATAGCAAGGGATTTCATTATAAATTTAACATATTTTTACTGGAAAATAAATGCACGGAACAGGTTAGAAACACGTACATGTCACTGCCGTAATGCAATGTTTTGAAGTCACAAACATGGACGCCGCTTGTTCGGCGGAGTTTCATTCCCCGATAGTGGAGGAAACCGCGAACCCTCCCTCCTTCTATTCTAACCTCCTTGAACATTTTATTTAGGATTATTATTATTTATTTAGGATTTATTAGGATATTAGATGAATATGCATTTAGTCTAACATAGGTATGTTCAATATCTTCTGTATATTTAAAAAAAAGAAATATGTAATGTAATTCAGACGCGTAGCCAGGGGAGGTGCGCGGGTACTCCCCCGCTTCCCCACTATCTAAATAATTTTCAATACATAATACTTAAGTTTTTAAAATATTACTCTGCAGCTTCCCAAAATTTTATGTTTAACATAGAATGAACGGAAAGTCTATGATTTTGCATTTAGAAGTAAGATCAGGAAAAGTCCTCCTTGCTCAGCAAACAAGCGGCGGGAAAATACTTCGAAGGTTATGTGACACTTTCAAGTTGTAAAGGTTTTATTCTTTTATAGCTTTGAATAGTCCTCAGTGTCCTATCCCACTTTCCCCATAGCTATAGCCTCTTCATTTCGGTCTTTTTTCATTCTCCAGTATTCCAGTTGGTGTTCACAGTTTAAGGTGTCATGTTATTTAAATCCTAATGGGGTGATGCTATTATTATATGGGTCAATAGCTTCACACTTTTTGGCAAAATATTCCATTTTGGCCTACGCAAGAATCCTGCTAAAGGTACCAACCCGTAATTATGACGTCAAAAATCCAGTGAAACGGTCAGCGCCATCTATTGACAAAATGCTGCACTATCTGGTTTGGAAGTACTAGGAGATGCTGATAACACTAATATTTTGGTCTTATATATAAAAGATCTATAAAAGTTCTTAAAATGAACTGACTGAAAGTCCATATTGGTGAAAGCCCATAGATGCCAACGACATTGTGGCGTTTTTACTAATCCAAAACTTGTAACTATCTTGGTGGTTCAGTTCGTACGTCTTAGGCGATGAAAGGCTCAGTTTTGAGCACAACAACAAATAAATTTATTTACATGATTAATGAAATAAAGTGCAGTATTAATTGTGCCGTTAATTATTAAGTCCGGCGACTCCCTTACAAGCATTCTTACTCATAGTTAAGCACATCTCATTAGCACAAATTGCAATTCTACATTGAAGAAACAGGTGGGGTACAGCGCCCTCTATAGGCGTTTCTTAACAGACATGTTGGCCAAAGAAACTGCTGTCGGCAAGGCCGGGGATGCATTCGATATTCAGGCATACAAATGAATTATTATTGGTAAAATCGAGGATTTCTATCATGATTGCTGGAAAGAAAAATGGAATATTTCGGGGAAAAAAGGTATTTGTTGAATTTTCTAAAAATATGAGAATGATATGTAATTATGATTATAATCAAATAATTACTGGGCAGGTGCGCTTCATGGCGTAACTGAAGAGATTTTAGTTGCAAAATAACAGTCTTTATAATTTTTGTAGTGAAGGCAATGTACGGCATTTCGTCAAAGACTTCGTATTACTGTGGCATGTTAGGGAAAAACATGGCAACATAAAGGAATTCTATTACTGCAGGAAAGAGTTTAGATTTGCAAAGGATTCGATAAACTTTATAAATGTCAAAAGAACAATATTGGAAATTTTGATTTGATATTTTTAACAGTATTTTTGTTTTAATCTGTGTTGAGTGTGCTGCAATAAAAATGCCAGGCGGGTTGTAGCACATTGACATATCAGATTACATATCACATCATGTTTCACATGCAAGTTTACATTGAGAATAAACTGAGAAAATACTATTTAAAACTTTATACCACTGCACTTTTTATATATTTCAGGTACCGATTTTTTTACGCAGATCTTGGATATAACATTTCAGAAAATAAAGCATTCGTTGACACTTTCAGAAATCTACATGAAAAATTAGCGATGCCCTCACCGGAACTCTAACCTGGACCAGTCGAATACGCGCCGAGTGTGCTACCGTTACACCACGGAGGCATAAGCAGAAAGTCGAGAAAAAATACCTCATAAAATTATATGTTTGTATATTATTTGAATTTGGAATATGACTGCAATTCTCAGCTTCAAAGAATGTCAGCAGAATGCCTACAATATGCCTTTATACAATTTTCTAGAAATTAGAGAAATAAATTTATTATCAAAAGAAAAAATAACACTATGACCTTTAAACTGATGTTAAATTTAAAAAAAAATCACTTAGGAGAATTTCGGGAAAAAGTTTTTTTAATTGGAAATTCCTTTGAATTAAAAAAAAATTAAATTGGATATTTTACAATTTCTAAATCGGTTTATGAAAATAATAAGCAGAAAAAAATATATTTAGTAGCAAATTATACTCACTATGAATGACGTGCTTGGAATATATGCACATTCTTCATGAAAAATTTGGTGTGTATTTAATTATGGCAAAGCACACTAGGGCTATCTGCCTAAGAGGAGGGATGCCTTCGTGGAGGACTTTCTAAGGGAAACTGCCTCGTATACACGTTAAACATGGGGAAAACCACGAAAACGTCCATGCAGCCAGCCCGTTCGTGGGATTCGAACCTCGCACCGAACTACCAGTGTTCAGCGACTTTACCGCTCGGCCTCTTCATGAAAAAAGTTTTCCAATACGTACCCTTCTAATCGACTCTTCTCTTCTGACAATAACATTCGATCCAAAGGAAAACGTTGTAACCTACTGTTTAGACTTGGAAGTGTATGTCAGATCCGAATTTCTGGAACGTTTTGAAATACACTGGAATTTGTATTATCTTCTTTTGGTATATGTCACTTCCATAAAATTCAGTTTTATGCTACACAAAAACAGGTTCTCAGCAATTGTATCAACAGTTTCAGGCAGTGTTAAGTAACAGCAAGCGAAGTAGATACGTTCCGCTAGAGAAGAAGAGTGTGGTCTCGTGTCTTACGAATAATTATCGCCGCATGTGCTGTGTTTACATTGGAGTCCAGCAGTGGGGTAGCTAGGGTGGACATCTGAGCCCGGGCCCAGCATTCATGAGGCGCCAAATTGATGTTACGAAATTTTAGAATGAAATGTTTTCCGTTCTTGGCCCAGAGAAAGGAGCGCAAAATTTTTAGATGTTCCGGGCGCCAAAAACCCTAGCTACGCAGCTGGAGTCCAGAGATGATGTTTCACTAAATATTAATTAATTTTTAGAGTTTACAATTTTACAGCTATTACGAAAATTTTTTTAAAAAACCTTGGAGGGGATTTCTTAAAAAAATTGAGTAATATTTGTTTTACAGTAATGCTGGATAGCACTGTACCTATAACAAGCTGTGCTAAGGCAGAAATGAAGAAAACTATTAATTATAAAACATCTGTACGAATTTTAAGAAACGAGGTAAGATTAAAAAAAAATATGCACGATGTTTACCAATATTAGAAATTTTGGATAATATTCAGAAAGCCTTGGTGACGACATCTGGCTCCTTTTAGAATGAAGGCAACAATTTATTGCACTACCAGAAGTAAATATTATATAGCTAGACAAAAGGCTAGCTATATAATATTTACTTAGGAAAAATGATTAGGAATTTTTTACTTCTATTCGACTGCTGATTACACGTTTAGATCTGTTTTCTAGTGAAATTAGTATTAAAAGTCAATCTTTTTTTTTTTTTTTCATATTGTATTCTCATTCTGAGTGAGAGGTGAGGCGAGCAGTAGCTGTCCCAATCTAGTAGGCGGACGGCGAAGTGTCTTATTAGTTTTTACTGCGATTTCTAGTTCTGATTTAGGTACTCTCGGGTACACGAAAATGTCCTCCTACAGGCCAGATGACGAAGGAATGGATACGGACAGGTCAAGAATTTCGACGAAATTGCAACCGGCGAAATGGAATGTAGAGGATTTTGTTAAAAAAGGAAAAAAGAAGAAACCAAGCCTTGCACGGATGGTAAGAAAGACATTTCTGTTTCAACTGATCAGGAAAAAATGGGAGTATCTGATGGAAACTATTAGAAAGCATGGAATGGATTACCTTGTGAACCCAGTTCTAGACGAACAAGCGGCGATTTCACAGAGCATTCAAAATGCTAAGAAACTCAAGCGCGATGAAGATGTCCAGAAAGAAGGGAGAGCCAGGTGGATAATGAGAATCCAGATAACGAGTGGAAAATTCCAAGGAAAACCAAGGACGGGTTCTATTACGGGGCTCTTAAGCATGTAGCCTTTATTCCCATATCGTCAAAGAATTATTTTTATCGCCAAAAAGAGGGTTCCACAAAGAGGTAAATTTAGTGCCAAAATATTAATTTAACAAAAAGAGTAACTGCCTTCCACAGTGAGAAAAGGTAAAAACACTGAAGGACTTAAATTAGTAATTTTGGTGTTGAATAAGGGCCAGAATCAATTTGGAGGGTTTACATCATGAATTTTGAAAAACATCAATGTTTCCTTGATCAATGGTCATATGGTGTTAACAACACAAAAGCGGAAACTTTCGCGAAAATCTTTATGTCGCAAGTGCCTCAGGTCTGTGGGAGGAAGCGGAAACTCGTTAGGCGAGTTTTAATGAAAGAGACACGGCCAGCAATACCTCTGAGGAGAAACTCTTATAAATATAATAAGATTGCATTAACTTTAAGTGTTACGATAACTATTGAAAAAGCATTAAGTTCTCTTAAAGAGATTAAATTTAAATCAAGTAATCCTTGCACTAGAACCCTTTTAAGAAGGGAACAAAGATGTGCTTAGAGCCTGATAACAAGCGCTTACGGTTGAAACAAGTAAGATTGCCCGATTACGGGACAAAGAGAGAGTGACTCTGAAGGAAGCTGAAAGTTCAGTAAATTCACTCAGACGGGGGGAAGCGAACGAGTGTATTGAAGCTTTTTTCGTCTCCATAGCAACGCCTCTTGGGAAAAGGAAGCGCATTATATGCGTTCTCCAGAATAGCTCTGGGTCTTTTTTAACGATGCAATTCCCGGTTGATAAACAGGGAGGCTGTGGAGTACAGGGTTTCCGATCGAAGGAACCTTTTGGAAAAAGTTAGCCGAAAGTCGCCGTATAAAGCGATTTATGGGGAGAATTTTGGCTGCATTATGAATGTCCTCGTTCGTAACAAACCAAGGACTTTATAAATTTGCCGTAGCATAGCGTTCTGAAAAATTTGGACATGTTTCCTGTTAGTAATTGCTGCTGCGCCCCATACCGGGCTAGCATATGTCAGAATTGGCCTTATCATTGATTTATAGAGCAAAATCCCGTTTTTCGTGGACAGGTCGCTATTTCTAGCAACAGTAATTAAGTAGCGACACTAAGGCAGTAATTGGGTTTTGACAACCTTCGCATTGGATACTGTTTTTTGAATGCGAGGTTACCAAGTTAATTTTGAATCACTCCTAGATACTTATAGGTAGAAACCCAGGGAATTGGTTCTCCGAAGAACTGCAAGTTAGGTAAATTTGGGAAAGTACTTAGGATAAATAAAGTGGCTGCACATTTTGCGACATCAATTTTGATTTTCCACAGTCCGAGCCAGAGCTCTAGGCTTGATAGATTATTCTGTAGTGCTGGGATTATTAAATTTCGATCACGGCAGAATTCATTCAGGCGTTTAAGTAAAACAAATTCATATATATTTTTGAGAGAGATGATAAGAGGCTAATAGGCCTGTAGTTGGCGGGAAGATTTAAATTTTGACTTGGTTTTGGAATGGGAATGACTGCGGCAATTTTCCAACATTCAGGGAAGTAACACCTTTTAAGGTTAATCAAGACCTTCTCCATACAATATACATAATGGGGAAGTTTTTAATCATGCGATTCGAAATTTGATATATGCCAGGGGCCTCCTTCAGCTTCATTTTATCGATGAACTCCAGCACCTCAGTTGGATCAGTCGGCCTGAGATCAGGCGTGATGGATTGTGTTAAGAAACGTTCAACACGTGAGTGTATGCGCCCCTGTGTAACCGTACTGTTACAGTAGGCGTCGTTATTTGTACTGAATTGTGTAGCAAGGCTGTCAGCAATAACTTCAGCCTTTTCAGTATCTATAAAAAGCCCTCTGGTTAGCATTGGCCGTTTCAAGAGGCGGAATGTGTTTTTATATTGTTTGCGCAGTCGGGCGGCACCGCGCCAAACCGACCCGTCGTCAGTGACTCAATGTAGTGTTTCCACTCCGCTTGTTTTTGCAAGCGGGTTTCAGACCTAATCTCGTTCTGTAGTCTGCGAAATTGAGCACGGATACTGGGATCACGTGTTCTCTGCCAAAGTTTTCGCAGGTAGTTGCGCCGCTTAATTTTGGATTTAGTATCCGGCGGGAGCCTAGCGCCGGGATGTGAGATAGGTTTTGAAGCCGCGGCTCTCGCTTCTTTCAATAAAGACTCCATGTTTTTGATACGCCTGTCAAAGTCCGCATTGCTGGAAATTTTGATAGGGGGTAGCCGTACGTTCCAAAATAAACCGAAAATCGTCTCAATTTGTTGAGACTTGCTCCTCTTATTTTGAGTATCGATTTTGAATATCTAGGGTAATCAAAACAGGGTAGTGATCAGAATTTAACTCTTGAATCACTTTAATTTCATGCCGAAAGTAAACATTTTAAAATGCAGCCAGATCAAGAACTGCAGTGGACCCTCTTACAGGGTAGAAAGTCGGGGCAGTAGGAGCTATGATCTGGACATGGGAGCTCTGAGCCCATGAATTTAGACTAATGCCAAATCTGTCTCTATTTTCCAAGGAAAACGACAAAATCCCCGGTGAAAGAGGCTGTCATGGAAATTACCCATGAAAATCCCTTCAAACAGCTTGGAGAGAAAGATGCTAATGAGGAAGGCGGGAGCTACTGAGATGGAAACGGCTGTTCCCGTGCGATACGCCTGATTGGCTGAAGATCGATGAACTCCTTACCAAAAACTGCCCAGTTGGATATGAATCGAGTTTCAAGTATAGAGCCATACATGTCTATGTAAAAAGCCATCGGGATTACCAAACCATGCTGAAACTTCTCAAAGGAAGGAATACTCCATTTCATATGTACCAACCACGTCACGAAAGAAATATAAGAGCGATTCTGAAGGGACTCCCTGCTTCTATCAAGGAAGACTCTATTCTTAGCGATTTGAGAAAAAGAAAATTTCCTGCTGTCAAGGTAAAGCAGTTTGAAAGTACAAGAAATGGAGTAAAAGCCAAACTGCCCATATTCTTTGTTGAACTCAAGAGAAACACTGAAGGGAACCAGATTTTCCAGCTGAACGTCTTCAGGTTCGACATACGGGTAGAGAAAAACAACCCGAAGAAAAGGCCTGTGCAGTGTTTTCGCTGACAGGCCTTTGGTCATACGCAGCATCTATGCAATAACCCAGAATGATGCGTGAAGTGCGGAGGGACACACAGGAGTAACACCTGTTCAAGGACACCTGAGGAAAGCCATGCTGCATTTTTTGCCAAGGGGAGCATGTAAGCAGTTTCCGTGGTTGTGCGGAATATAAGAAGAGGTTTGAAAAAGGAGGACAGCCCAGAACCCACAAGTCACTCGAGAAAATTTTCTTGAGTTGACAACGATGGACCCCCAGCGCAGCAGAACTGTGAGCAAAGCCAGCTACAGTGAAAAGCCGAGAAGTAAGCTTGCTAAGTCGCCAAAATCATGGAATCACTCTTATCCTGGGTTGTTAGCCCAGATATTCAAGAACTGTTCAATGTTTTTTCTGAAATTCTTAGTTTCCTTAGAAACATCAACTTAGCTGAGAAACTTTGTGATTTGCTACAAACTGTACAGACCTCCATGCAAGATTAATCTTTTTGTCTTAATTTACTTTCAGCTTTCATCTTTGTTCGTAGACAATACTCACTTACTTCTCAAGATTACCAAACTTCTTTTTGTTCCACAAAAGGTAGGGTCTCGGAACCCAAGTACCCTGGTGTTAGGACACCATTCTACTGGACCTGTTTATTAAAAGTCAACTAATGCACATTTATGACATAAAATGCAATATTTACTTTTGAATCTGACTTTATGTAATCAATGAAGTTCGTAATTCCGCTCAAAACAAATTGTGATATTACGAACTATCCATAGACATCCTTAACAAATCTATAAATTCCGAACAAGCAAAATTCAAATTAAAAAAAGCAGTTAATATTGTTGCGTGCACACAGATTCGTAACAGATTGAATGCACACTGGTCTGGCGATAGGTTAATAAAATTTACTTTTATCAAATAAAAGCAATTCAAAGTTCTTGAATTTTCCACAGATATATTTGTGCACAGCATAATAGAGTACAACTAGTAGTTACACTTCAAACTACTACGAACATGAAACACAATGCAGAGTAAAGTGCACCTAAAGAGAAAGCGGAGATATTTCAATTCAAGCTGAACTAAAAAAACTGCTCAAACTTAATTCTTAAATCACCTCACTTGAAAATGTTCAATCTGTTTCTTGTTTTCCATAGTAAATTATGAACTTGACTGAAGACTGCTTCAGGTAGAATAGTAAGAATGAATAATGTTCGATAATAATTTATATTGAGGGATATTTCTCTCAGATGTCTTTTAAATTCCAAAATTTAGCATACACACGTAAAATTTGTGCTTAAACATCCTCCTTCAATGCAATAAACTCTTCTTGCATCATACAGTGTCAATGTGAAATAACCAATCACAGAAATCAGGTGGCAGCATATCGCAGTGGAATTAGAAAACATTGCAATTGTTGGCATAATGCAGAAACAGAATGATTTATCTGATGTCCAGAAGTGCCAAGAATGGAAGCATTTCCTAAACGACTAATTTTCTACAGTTCGCATGCCGGCATTGTAAAAGTATACTACGCATGGCAAAATGGCATTGTCAATGATGTGCCAAATATGGTGCATCAAGGGCCATAGATGACAGAGGTGAACGACGGCTGCAGAAACGCATTCGGGCAAACAGATGTGCAAGTGTTAAGCAACTGACCACCTATATGAACCAAGGGGCTACCAACAATATCACCTGAATGATGGTTCAATGAATGTTGCTGCATATGGGCCTGGACAGAAATGCCTGATGAAAGCACATAGGCTAACTGCAGTTCATCGGCAATGAAGACTGGAATTTGCATGCCAGTACCACAACTAGATGTTCAGCGTCTGGTGATAGGTGGCTTTTTCCGATGAATCACATTTTATGCTCCATCGGACAGATGGACTTTGCCATATGTGGCGTGAAATGTCGGAAAGCAAACACCCTGCAATAATTGCCAGAAGGGGGTGCATTATGGTTTGGGGAATGTTTTCATAGCACTCTCTGTGTGCACTCATTGTTGTCGAAGGCATGGTGAATCAACAGAAATATGCATCCGTTTTCGCGGACTATGTCCACCCCTACATGCGAATTGTTTTTCCTCAGAATGATGGCATCTACCAGCAGGATAATGCGAAGTGCCATACAGCTCGCAGTGTACATGTGTGGTTCGAAGAGTACCATGTGAGTTTACTGTACTCGCTGGCCAGCGAACTTCCTGGACTTAAACCCAATCGAAGATCTGTGAGACCACCTTGATTGGGTTGTTTATGACATAGATCCTCAACCGCATAACCTAGAGCAGTCACACGCTGCACTAGAGTCAACATGGCTCAACATCCCAGTGAACGGCTTCAAAACATAATTGACTCTCTTCTTCCTGCTCGTCTCACAGTGGTCTGTTCTGCAGAACGCGGTTATTCTGGCTTTTGACAGGTGGCCACATTAATGTGACTGGACAGTGTAATATCCAGATCAAATATATTACAGTTCATCAGTTCTCTAAGTCATGCTGGTACTTTCAAATTTTCAATGTGTTGGAAGCAAATAAATTTTAAAATTTTGCAAGTGGCTTGTATGTAACAAATATCTTATGAGAAGTTTTGCATTCTTTGCATTGTTTTAGTTGTGTTTTCTTGCATTCTCTCATTTTACTTTTTGTATTAAAAAAATATTACCGATTATAAAAATAAATGTGTACTTTCGCTACTATATTTTATATGATATCTTCCTTACGTGATAGCTTTAAACAATGCTCTTAATTCATTAAAAATCATTTTAAATGGAATTAAAATACTAACATAAAAAAAAATAGCTGTAAGTTCAATAAAGACAGCTGTAAATAAAAAAGACACTTTTATTTTGTTGCAAAGCTGAAAATAAATATTAACGGAGTTAAAATGTACAATCTTCTATTAATACATACTATCAAAATACATTACATTTCTTTGAACAGATATGCAAATATCAAATAAGAGTGGTTAAAAGTACCACTTTGGTGAAGATTTGTACACATTTTAAATTAATTGGAACTGTACAGTAATTTCAGTATTGTTGAAAACGCATTAATTATGCTAATAACTTTAGTCACAAGGAAATTTTAAAAAAATCTAAGGAAGTGCATGTTTATAATCTCAAAGCTTTTTTAGGAAAATGCATCTTTTGAAAGATAGGCATTTCAGGTTCAGAACTTTCCAGTGGATTCATCTCCACACAGAACACTGATTTGGCACAAATTGTAATGCCTTTGCTCATTAGATGCATTAAAAGTGAAATGGAAGATATATAAAGCCATATTTAAGGATAAAACTCTGTGTGAATTAAAAAAAAAAAAAAAAAAAAAAAAAGCTAAATAATGAAGGGGAAGTTCATTGAATCTAATAAAAATAAGAAAATATTTTTAGATTATTTAAGTAGACTATATATATATATGAAAACACAGAATGAAACATTGCACAAACAGTTCTGTACTCCACTTCCACAGTATTTCAATGTATTATCTATGGTTATATGCACTTAGGAAGATGGAAAATAAAATGTCTTCATATAAGAAAATTACTATTAGGGTAAAATATACGGAAAGAGAAAATATATTGCTTTACGATTTTAAATTTCAAAATAAATATTTTTGAAAATGAAGCTCTGCAATGAAAAGCCAGAAACCATAATTATGATTACTATACATGATTATGAAATTATAATGATGACAAGGCTGCACGTATAAAAATATTTTCTAATACTGAATTGCAGAAAAATGGCATGAAAAATTTAATCATTTTAGTTACACAGCAGTTACATTTAAATACAATTTTAAAATAAGAATAAATAAATTTGTACAAAATCAGATGTAAACTGCAGAAACATAAATGAACATGATAAAAAGAAATAATCATATTTATGTTAGGGCAATACAAAAATACTTTTTAAGATACAAATCTTATACTTGTTTCTCTCATTATATAAAAATAATAATAATAAAAACTTACAATGCCATTTTCAGCATATGGGAAAAAAGATACTTTTATTATATATTTAAAGTAAAATCCCGATTAATTATTTTTTGGGCAAATATGATTTATACTTGAATAATGTTTAAAACTTCTCAAGAAAAAAAAGAATGAAAATGCAATATTGCACGCCCCCCCCCAAAAAAAATAAATAAATAAAGTAAAAACGACATGTCCGAGTTCAAAATCATACAAAGACAGCACAGTTATTTATAAGAATAAATAAGAAAAGAAGGTTTTTTTTCCCTGTAAGAAAGTAAATAAGAAATTACTAGTAAATAAGCAGCATGCAAATTTAAGGAAGCTATATCAGATTTGATTGAAAGAATGCCACACGATAGCAATTGTCATAAAAGTGGACACAACCTTCTGTTATGAAAAATTAATGCACACAATAAAATTAAGACACACATGTACATGTCAGCATATATGACTGCATGCTTGCAAATACATATCTTGCCATCAGGCATGAATTCAAAACATTCAGATTGACTGAATTGTACTCTGAATAAAATGTTCACAAGATTTTGCACTTCATGAAAAAAATCAGTACATTATACTGATATATTTAAAATTTTTATGTCTATGCGCCATCTGTATAAAAATAGAATGCTTTTGTAATTTTCGTCCCTAAATTAAACATATCTGAACATAAGACAACGTGATGTGTAAAGTAACAGTTTACTAGCCTATATTTGGTGACATGAATCTTGTAAATGCTTTTGATTTTTTAAAAATTAAATCAGTAAAAATTTGTGATAATCTAACAAAGTAACTTAGAATTTCAAGAGTGGATGCCAGCTATAACCAAATATTTGGAAGAAGGTATTTAGCAACAATTATTTTGTTTTGGAATTATCATAAAGCCAGAAATAAAAAATAACACTGTAGTGAAATTAAATATTAACATACACAGACAACAGTGCAAGCCAGCCCTCACAAGAGTTCCTAACAGTTACCTTAAAATACTATCTTCCAAAGAAAGAAATTTTACAAGGTTCATTTAAATTTCTTTAAACTCTTTTCATAGTTACCAAAATCTTCAATTCTCAAAATGCTGTTACACACAACATTGCATAGCAGCAATAAATAGTTGTACTAGTTTTCCTTACTGTTCTTTTATAAATGGCACTTATTTTTGGGGATGCTGAAGTAACTTTGAGGTTAATTTTTTAAGGAAAGCTAGTTGTTTTAGCATAACATTAGCTCTACAGGGCTGATCTTAGCAGGTGTCAAGATGGTGCTCAGTATGTGAGCAGCCAAATTTAAGGTCAGTAAATTAATTATCAAACATATTGTTTTTTGGTAAAAAAAGGGTGGCCAATGGGCTAGGATCAGTACTGGCCTTACGTTCCTATAACATCTTGAAAATTGAATCAACTCACAGCTGGTAGACAGTTAGTAGTTTTAATATTTCAAACTGCTGATGAAATTATCTCTTTAGAGAAAAATAACAGATGTAGAAGATATAAGAAGCTATATATATGTGTGCATACAGAACATTATATCTGTGTATATATATATATATATATATACAGATATAATGTTCTGTATGCACACATCATTGAAATTTAATGTTTAAAATAGTTTAAGCTCCAACTTTAAATCAATAATTGAAATAAAAAATGAAAGTATATGTAGAATATTAAGAAATCTTTCAAAAATTATTTACATAAAATATGAACATAAATTACCTAAACAACTCAACATTGGAATGTTATAACTTAGTTGCTATTACAGAAACCAAAATTTATTAAGAAGAATAAATTCATTCTTGAATTCAGTAAAAGTACAATTCAATCATGTATGAGAAATTTCACATGAGAGTACTGGATATAATAACATTACCTGAATGATTTCAAGTTAAAATAACAATTATTGGAGATGCTAAGACAACAAGTTATCAGCATGATATTCGTAAATTTATTGGACTAGTTTTGAACGTCTAAACATAGTATTTTCTTCAGCGGCAGAAATGCAAATGATGAAAGAGAAGCATGTGCCCAAGTGATAACGAAAGGAAGGATGTCAAACTATTGGAACCATCTCTTTACAAAAAATGAAAACACTTATGAAATAAATTCCTTATAAGATGAGGGTAAAGATGTATTGGAATTGGGTTATTAAATAGAACTGAAATATTTTTATGAATGTGAAAGAACTAGAAAAATTAATTCATTCATGGAAGATGTTTTTTGATTAATTTTAGCTGCTGAAAAATGGAAAATGTAATTCTCAGACTAATAGTACTGGGAAACAGAGCATTTATATGTTTCTTTCTTTTTTTCCTCTGCAACATAAGCTTCTTATTCCTTAGCACAAAACTGCACTTCTGTAACTGAAGAAGAAATTTCTATGTTCAAAGATTCAAAACTAATGCTGCAAATTTAGGAATATTATGCTGATTTTTTGTTGCCTTAACAACTCCAATTACCTAAATGAGTTTAAAAGGGGACAACAGCAGTTACACTATTATTCAGAAATTCGATGTGAATGCAGTGTCTGCCAAAAATGAATGGGAGCACTTAGTTGTTTATTGCACTTGTGTGGACTAAGTTACTTGATTGAAGGATAAAGCAATTAAATGAAACACTGAATTTTTTTCAATATTAAGTGCTTAGATAACAATTTACATTAAAGTAACACATTACAAAAAGGCTGTTTCTAATAGAATTAATTATTTGAAATAATAAAAGGTAAACATTCCTTTTTTCTTAATTAATCAGGATTTTGCTGAAATCAAATATTATGTTCCCCCCTATGCATATGCACTGCATTATTATTATATATTGTATGCATATTACATACATGTGTATGTTTATTCGCAGAACTTTAACTGCTCAATGTTAAATTTCAGTGCAATCCTAAAAATTAATTTAACTAGTCATCTAATCACAGTCAATGATAAAAAGTTTGAGGGGGGAAACCCTTAGAACAGCAAAAGAGTTAAGGTGGGAAATTAATTTACAGGGTTCGTAGCCACATTTTAGTTAAAAAAATAAGCACCTATAAGCACTTTTAAAGCACATTTTAAGGAAAAAATAAGCACCTGTCTAATTACATTATACACAACTGCATAACCTTAAAAGAAAAACTAGACTTGTAATTTAAAATATGAGCAATGCAATACTTATTAAGAGAATGAGCATTACCTCAACCACGGAAAACAATTAACTTTTTTTAAAATTTTAAATGACAGTTCAATTTACAGAATTAGTTTACAATGAGAGAAAACAAAACTATGCAAATCTAAACTATATTACAAGATTTAATGATGAAATTTTAGTTCAAAATATAGAAAATAAATAATAAGCCATATTAATTGTATTCGTTTGGCACCTAATAATAAATACAATTTATTTTTCCACTCATATTAATATTTAAATAATTTAACTCAAATCAAAATTCTCAGCATTTTCTAAATTTTCATTGCATAACAGTTTTTCCTTAACATATATTCTAAGCAAAGTAAACTAAGCCACATACTCGAAAATTGCCAAATATTCCGGATAGTAACTGGAAAAAGAGGATTGGGGGAGATTGTAGCCATTCTTTAGATTTCTTGGCTAAATAAATGATTTTGACATTTCGATATGTGCATCATGTAAAAATAGACCAACAGAACTGAGAAATATTCAGCTTAGAAAAAGCACAGTAAAACTCTTAAGTGTTCATAAACAAATCTCAGACTGAACATCAAAATTAATTATCTCTGCAAAAGGTATTGTGCAATACGTGCGGCGTAATTCTTCCACATGTGATATTACGCAATCGGAATCAACAGCTGCCGGTATTCGGAGAATAAAGAACTAAACAAAGGAAAAAAAAAAAGAGACTTACTAATCTGGGGTGTTAATGATTCTAATTTTCAACAGACTGCATTAAATTTCCGGAATAGAATCAATCTTCGCTTGGGTTGGGTAGACTGCAAAAACTTTTAGTCCTATTCAATCCAGATTGGACAGCAACGAAAAAAAAAATTCCGCTGCTTCAATATTAGAGATTTTGTGGAGAAAGGGGAGAACCTCTCAGCCTCCATACTGTATAATGTATTGGCAAAAAAATGAAATTAATTTGACTATTAGATTACTTTCCCTTTATTTAATCCATTCCGAATATTATTCCTTAGAAAGCTAATCTGTGTAAAAACACACCCATTTTTGGAAATTTATCTATACTTCAGCAGTTACTGCAACTATACTGTTATAAATATTCATGCATATACTCATAATATAAGCATAACGATCATAACAAACACGAATATGAACTGACCACGTGGAACGAGAATGCAAATTATTAAAATCTTGATAGCAATTCAAACGTGTGTAGTATTTGGGTGGGAGGAAAAGAATACCGAATGTACTGGAATTTTCTACCGTTTTTGCAATTCTTTGACCAATAGAACGACGTACACCTGTCTGTACTCTCACCCGCACCATAGGTTACGTTAATGCAGAGAAAGGGGGGAGGCAATTTCCGGGAGTATGATTCACCATCTTATGTTGCATACAAGGAAGAAAAGTTGTTTATTTAGTTTCGGCTTTGGTACGGGGAAAAAATGCGCGTTCATAAAAAAAAAAAAAAAAAAATAAGGGCTTTAAAGAAAAAGAAAGCACCTATAAGGGCTTTATATTTCATTTTCATATATAAGGACTTATAAGCACTTGTAAGGACCGCCATGAACCCTGATTTATCATCAGATAAGCCATAAAAAAAATATTCAGATACTTTTGCTTATACATTCATTTGGCTGATTAAACTACTTTAAAATAGGTATAAAAAAGCGTCAAAACAATTACTTATATACAAGCATTTAATTTTTTTTTTTTTTTTTAAAGGAGGGAATAATAAAAGGAAACGATATAAGAAATGAAGCACCTAAACTTTTATGACCTGGTAGAAGTATCACAAATATTTTGTGCAGAGATACCATACATTAATTTGCATATTTATCTGGTATAATATAGTTTATAACAATACTCAGTTCTTTGATTTTTGATTAGTTACAAATAAACATTTACTTGCAATAAATAAAACACATAAATTGACTGTTCACACAGATAAAAGCTTTGAAAAAGTAAGCAATATAAAAAAATTTAAATTACAAAACAATTAGTAATATCTTACTTTTAAGAAAAATAATTTCTTTACATTATTAAATATTACAGCACAAACATAAAACACAAAGGAGCAAATACTTACAGGGAAGAAAAAAGCAGTGCCATAAATTTATGACATAACTTACAATCAAGCAATGCAGAATTGTTTTCACATACATACCTTACCAAATGACTCATTCAGTATGTGCAATATTAAAATATTTTCTTCAAAAACATCACAGATAAAATTAACATAACTGAAATATAAATTACTGATTAGAATTTACATCTAAACCCCCCCCTTAAAATACTTTAAATATGATTATTTTAAACACATTTTTGTAGTCATGCGACACATAAATGAACTAAAACTTATTAAACACAATTCATAAGAAACAAGAGTCAATTCTCAGTATGCTTTCTTATGTGTTTTGAAGATTTTTTGTAAAAAAATATTTTATGATAACCACACCATATATGTCTGCCACTTTTATGTAGGCACCAGTTACATTTAGTAGGACTCGAAGGCTTAAAGCGCAATTCTCTAACAAAGATATCACTTATCTTGAATATTTGTGCTGGCAATACAGCACTCAATTTCGCTGTAAAAGTCGAATGCATTGAAAGATGAAGAATAAAAATTGGTTTATAGTATATTGATAATTATCTGGAGCATGCACTTAAATCCAAAAAATGAGTAGAGAGCACGCCACATGGAGAAAACCGGCTCCACATGCACCTTACACTCACTTCATTGCATATGGTAGTATCAAATATGAATAAACTGCAATTGGCCCGCCAACTGCAACTTTTAAGCAATTTGAGCAGTCAGCAGCACAAGAATTTTTTTTGTACCTTATCTCAAATACTTGTGCATAACATACCAGACCCTTGAGTCTGAGCAGCTGAAGACGATGAGGCCTGAACCTTTGGCTTCTTTTGCACTATATATGCATGACTCAAGAAGTTTGCATAAAATCAAATCTGCTTTTTCATAATTTTTGAGCAAGATCTGTTATTCAGTATGTGTTCCTTTAACTTCCAAAGTCAAACTTTCATCCATTGTGCTCTCAATGGTATGTTTAACTTGGAAAGTCTTGACTAGGTTTATAAATCCAAATATCTATGCAAACTTTCATTTCCGCTTGGTGACAAATTCATGTAGAATATCCCTTGCCATCTGTAGGTCATTCCTTGCTATTCCCAGAGCTCTGATGACTTCATTCTGAGCATAACCTTCAGCAATAAGGGCTGCTATATGGTCCATATGTAGATTTTCATAACTAACTCGATTATTTTCCTTATTTTCTAGGGCATCTAAAGGCTTCCCAAATCTAAACCTAGAAAATGCGATATTCACATTTAAATAAAAAATATGTTTTAAAATTCATAAAATTCAAACTAAAAAAATAATTGAATCTTTCATTAGCATTTTTCAAATTCAATTTTATTTATGGGACTTGAAGATTTCACTTCAATGTAATTAACTGATGATGCGAACTCTAATCCCATTCCAAGTTTTACAGAAGGCTATAAATTGCACTTTTGGATCTATTTTAAAGCGATTCTGGCCTAAAGTTATTAAAGTTGTAGAGCCATTAGAATTTTTGGAAGCCGTAGAGATGAAAAATTAGCAACCGCCTTCGCTGGGAATCGAACCATGGACCTCTGGAATACCGGTCCAGCGAGCTACCGTAACACCACGAAGGCACGCTAGGGAAGTGGGAGAAATACCTTATAAAGTGTTTATTTAATTCCTTAATACATATGAAAATGCTTGAATTTTTGAAGTTACATACTTCTCATGAGGACCGCATGACCATTAGAATGGTGATATTATGATATCTATATTCAGATGGTTCATTTGCTATATTCTAAAAAATATATATATATATGAAATTTATTTGAATTTCCATTTTTGGTCTTTGTGATAAATTTACTCTAAATTACTTTTTTTTTCATTATATATATATATATATATATGAGGTGCATGCTAACTGCAGAATGGTAAAATATTGATACATGGCAGAAGTCAACAAAAAACTTAATTAAAAGACAAACACCAACGTAAAATTTAAAGTTAGGCAAAACCACCATATTAGTTGGGCATAGAATGTGATTAAAATTCTACCAGTTTCAAGGGTGATCAGACATAGGTCCCTCTTTATCAGGACAGGAATAAATAAATAAATAAAGTCCAATTGCAAAATAGGTGGAACAAAGCACGGAAATACAGCCATCTCTTGATGATGACAGTAATGAAATGAGCCATTTTCTTTAAAAGTGGTGCAAGTTCATTTCATGTTATATGGAGATACTTCAGGGTTTTTATTTGGATGGCTTGAAAAATACTAGTATATATTAATGTGCTCATTTTACATTTTTTTTTAAATATTAAAGTGATTTAAATGTATAATAAGAATGTTTTTATAGTTAAAAGAAATTTATACTTTTGATGACCTCAAATGGGCTTACACCACTTTCAATAATGAAATATTAAGTATGAGATTCCAATTTAATCAAACCACTTTTTAAAGAAATTTTGCCAAAAAATAAAAAGACAATTTTCTGAGGAAATGCCATTTTAATAAAACCTTTATTTTAATATGTGCCATTTTTAATTTCTTTCATTATGAGAATGTTTTTTGAAAACAGTCTATTGGAAGAATATAAGGTAATAGATCTATCATATATCATATCATTGAATTTTTCGTATGCAATGGGTCTATATAATGATGTAATGATGTTAGTATTATATTTTCAAATTTTAGTGGCCTTCTTTTGCATGGGGGATAAATCTAGTGTTTTAAACTCTGCATTTCAATCAACGAAGTTTTATACAGCATGGTTTGTTTTTTAAAACCCTTACCCAACATATTCTTCCGCCAATTTACCTCTTCAATTATTTTTTCATATTAGAATTGAATTTTCTAGTGGTTTCCTCGAAACAAAAATCACCTTCATGTAAAATAAACTTTGCAGTCTGTACATCGTTTATACACTGTTGTATGAAGGTATAATAATTTGTAGGAATACGCAGCAATTTTTTTTCTTGTAGTTATCTTGATAGTTCCAAAATTGTCACCATTTGATACATAAGAATGTTCCAGAATTTAAAAAAAAAAAAAGATAACTGATAATTTTTATTGTATTTTGGGAGGATTGTACAACTTTAAGGCATATTAAAGACAATTTTAAATTCGTATTCTGTCCAGTGCACACATCACCATATGCTACTGCATGTTGTAGCGTGGTTACATTTCCCAAATGCTTCAAACAACACAATTTCTGGCACCCCCAGATGCAATAGTTTTGTCTCATGCATACATATTGTTATCATCATAAAAATTGTCAAATCTCTCATTTAAAAACATACATATAATGTTTATAATATGCAATAGATGCTGACATCTTTGGATACAGCAATATCAAAAGCAAGTCAAAAGAAAAAGAGAAATATCTATCTAGATTTTGAGATGCCAAAATCTTATCTTCTTGCGCATTCAACATTTTTAAGTAAACATCATGGTCTTGGGTAATGCTTGCATTTTTAGCTTTGTTACATTTATTTTTTTCCAAATTTAGAAAATCACATTTTTGACATGTGTCTCAAAAATCTAGCATGTATAACACCAGAAAATATATTACACTATGTTATCTAGAATTAAACATTAAAAAGCTATAAAGACTTACCTTAATCATAAAATGTGCAAAATATATGCAGTAAAAAGTAAACTTTAATTAAAAATGTGAATTACAGTTTCAGGAAAATGATAAAATGGATGCTTCGTTTTGTTTATTATGCCTACATTTTTCAGCCAGCTTCTCGATTTGAAGTAAATATTTCAGTTTACTTTCAGAGGAAAGGTCAATCTGAATAAATGCTTCACAGTTTTATAGTGTCCATTATGGCTTGATCATCAAGACAATTAACAGTCTCTGCATTCTCTTCTTTTTCATCTTCTCGGATACTTTTATTATGTTATTGTCACTCAGTTTTCCACAGACTTCCAAGTCTTCATCTACCCTTACATAATAAGAAAAAATAACGTTATCACATTTAATATTTTTGAATTCAGGGAAAAAACTGTATCAATATCATCATATTCTTCAATATCATTGTTCTTTTTGGCATGCATGCATTTAGCATGACAAAAGCAATCACTGATTGTGCTTTCTGCAACAGCATCCCATGTGACATGAAGATTTATGCAAGTCTTTAATTATTTCTTCTGATGAAGAGGATTACGACTTGGACACATATAGTGTCTATGACTGAAGGATAGAGGTAAATTTTCTTTTTATACCCATAATACCTCATAAAATTCATTTTGTTTGACCAACATACCTCATATCACACATAAATATGCTATAAATGTAGGAATTGAGATGCAACCCTCCATTAGACAGTGCAACTTACATCTACAGTAGGAAGTCTCCAGGTTGGTTTTAGGAGTCTGAGAGAAGCAGTCTAACTCGAGCACTCATGAAGAAGCTACAGCAAGGTGCTTACTCATTGCATGTAGGTGATCAGACCTGGACTGATATAAATCGACTGCAGGTGGCTATACTGGATTATCCTTCTTTATAAACCTACTTGATTCATCTGTACATATGCATCCAATTCATCCTTTCTTTTGTGGTAATCATGAAAAAAATCTAATACTTGAAACCAGTGGGTGCGATTTCTGTCTACGCTGATACATCAAGATCACATAAATTCCCCCAAAATTAAAGTCAGAGATGGGATCTTTAAGAATTGAACAGCGGATTTTACTGATAAGTGGTAAAATGACTTCTAATTTAACTTCTGGACAATATGTGCAATTTTATAAATGATACACATATGAAATGGAATGATGACAAGGCTATTAAAATTATTTCTATCAGCAGAATGTCTTCTTTGATGGCAAGATGAACGTTTTTTAAAGGCTTTATCAACGGCCATGGTGAAAATCCTGTATTGATGACAACCACTTTCAAATCAACGAGTTCACGAGAAAGCAAAGATTGAGAAGACCAAATTTCAAGAGAGAAATATACATAACAGGAAAGCCATTTTTTTGCTACATGAGGCGATATGCATTAGCATGAGCAGAGAAATGAACAGAAAAAGATTTATGGAAAACAGAAATTCTTCAATTTGGTGAAAATAATCATTTTGGAAAATGAAATGAGTTTGAATCACAGAAACTTTGAGAAAATAATGAAATGGAATGATAAAAAGAAACTTCTCAAGAGATGGCACCATGTCTGCATTTGCTCTAACCACTGCTTTCAATATTAATATGCTTGTCACTCCTTTCATTTTGCAATTTTTTTTTTCTCCTAAAAAAGATGGCACTGTCTGACTGCCTTAGTAATTATTAGAGTTTTGTTCAAAATGTATGCTAAACTTAGTCTGCTGTTTTGTGCAACATTAAAATTCAACAAAATTTGAGTTTTAAGTTATTTGAAAAATTATCTAATTTTTAACTAGATATAACATTTAGGTGTAAAAAATGATTTTATTTTACAATATAATGACTATTACAGTCAAAAGTCATTAATCCGGACTTGTTGGGACTTCGGCGATTCCGGGTTATCGATTTTTCCGAATTCTAGATCATCAGTTTAAATCTGGTAAGATGGCATGCAGAAATTATAAAATTAAAAATATGAAACCGTAATTTATGAAATAAAGAAAAATTATGATCTAAAGTGTATCAAAATTTACAAAAAAAAAAAAAAAAAAAAAAAAGAAAAAAGAAAAGGGGGGGGGGCTTAATATTTATTTGTTTACTTTATTAAACATTTCTTTCAATGTAAGTTGTTTCGTTTTTTATGTGATAATGCATTCTCTTTAATTCTATAAACAGACATAATTTCTTGTTCAGTTACAAAGTTCCGCTGTCCAAGTCCTATAAGTGCTGTGTCGAGAATACAGACTAATTTGTCAATCGAAATTTTTTTGTTTTCAATAACCTCTGTTTTCCGATAGCCAAGAAAGTGGTTTCAATAACCACTTTCTTGGCTATCGGAAGCGAATTATAATGACGAGGAATTTGATTTAAATCATATCAAAGACGGAGTACATCGAGATGAAATAATACATTTAGTAAGGAATTATAAGCCAAATAAAATAAAAACATCTGCCCTGAAGATAAGGATAGTGCTGACAGATAAACTTCCAATTCATTGCATGCCGCAGAGCAGCGTGAAATTGATAAACAGATTTTGGAATGGTTAGATAAACAAAGGATATGCCTTTATCCATTTTTTGCAGCAATTCCACTTTTTGTTTAATGGACTTCGAAACATACTTTCGCTTTGTAGATCCTTTACATATTAGTAAATATATATCAGAAATTATTTTTGACATAATCGAAAGTTCAAGCTTACTTTTATAAAATTGCTCTAACAGTCTGCAAAAAGTAATAAGCTGGATCCAATTCGAAGATTAAGGAACAACACAATCTGCAACATTAACTGAATTAGATAATTTTAGCTTAGCTTATACTGTCCGTTATACATTAAACGCACATTCGTAAACGTATTTTGCGCACGCGCCCACGCCTATTCGCAGCCGTAAAGGTCTTTCGCTATTAACTCAACGTGACGCATGAGCAGAAAGTTTGTAGCATTGAGGTCTGGATTATAGATCATTCCGAATTATGGGTGTCCGAATTAATGACTTTTGACTGTATTTAATATTACTTAAGGTGTTAAAATTTTTACACTGTTGAACTATATATTATTAGCTGCATTTTTCATAAAATTGTAATTATATAATATTGTTATTTACAAATATAATATATTTTTAGCAGAGTTTTGCTTGTTTTATGTAAGATTACAGTAAGGCCTAATGTATAATCAAAGACCAGGAACAGTGTTTCAGAAATATTTCATGGAATTAAAAGCTATTTAAATGAGAATTGTGTCCTTCTATTTTGAAAAGCAAGTTAATTCATACCATCTCCATAAAATTAAGGCGATGCAATTACTTTCAGAAACGGTTCCTTTTCAAAAGATAATAAATTAAATGCATTTAACTCTTCATATTCTGCATTTTTGGATTCACTCCTGATGAACTGTTCATATACAACATTTATCAGATTTGTAAAATGGCCCATTTAATTCTCTGCTTTCATAAATTTTGATTACTTACAAGAGGTTTAACTTCAATCAGAAGGATCATGAATTTGAGTTTAGCACAGGCAGTAAATTCTTTGAAAATTTGACTGGATCCATTATTTATAATCTCACAGTACAATTGCTTGCTTTCCCATTTGTTAATAAAGATTCTCATTTTAAATAATTCATATGTTTGCAGTGCACTGGCCTCTTCTTATATGGTTTCTAAATCATTTTGCTAAAAATTCAGTGACTGATTTAGCAATCTTTTTATCACTGCTAAACAGTTTATTATTAATAATAAACATTATGAATATTGTATTTCAAGATAAAGGTGAATAACAAAAAATTACATTACACTGAAGAAAGAAAGTAATGAAGTTATTCGCTATCATGATCAACCACATTATACAGTGATTTCTAAATTACGTTACATATTTTTGCAAAAAAACATCATGAGAATGAAAAGGTACAGCCAAGACAAGAAAAAGACTTGTTCTCCCAACAGTATATAATACACCCTTTCTTTAAATATACTATGACTTTTTCTAACAATTCTTGTTTCAGTTCTGCATGTTTTTGAAAAGCAGTTGCAGCATTTCATTTTCTGCCGCCTTTTTCACTTTTCCTCTTATTTTCTTTGCACTGAGCATCTCTCCCCTCTTAAAGTAATCATATATTGGATCATAAGGAATTTTTTTTTAAATAATGAATTCAAATGAAAAAGTACAAAAACATAGGAAAATTTCATGGAATCATATACGCACCACTTTGTTCTATGACCTTTTGTCATCTTTGTGGCAACTGGAAAATTCAATTTTTAAAGTCGTTACATTTATTCATAAAGAAGTTATCTAGGCATTGTTTAAGTCTCCACATAAGTGAACTCAGTTGTTCAGAGAATTTTGAGGTTACCTAAAAAAATGAAAATCAAGGGGTGCAAAACTTAGTGAATATGGGAAAGGGAATGTCATAAAACTCCCTATCATACTCAACGAGTCTTCAACATCCACTGAAATGTGGGCTCAACATTGTCGTAATTGAAAATATCATCTTGAGGATTCAAGTTCTAAGCATTTTGCTTCAATTTCTGCCTTGAAAAACAGCCATTTGGGATCAGTATTTTTCTGAATTTACTGGCTGATTTGGTGGCAACAATTCATAGTATACAATGCCTTTGTAATTCCACCACACACAAAGCATTACTTTTCTGAAATGCAACCCCCTCTTGATATTATTAAAGAAATTTTCATAAAATTTTGGCTTACTCCATGATCTTTTTCTTGTACCATATCCACTTCTCAGTTCCAGTAATGAGATGTTTAATAAAATGAACTTACTTATGTCTTTTTAGAAAATAATCACATCTCAAATCTTGAGCAAGCATAAGAAAAATTGGGGCAAATATATAAATACATGCTGTTGAATTATTTTGAAATTTCTCCAAAGGACTGTGCCAGCAATATTTTTAAACTTTAATTTCACCGATTTTTGTGCATTTCACTCGAACAAATCCTAATTCACAATAATTAAATTTTGTTTGCAATACTTTTTCTTATTTAGGGAAGTATAAGTTAGAAGCAACAATTCAAAAAAACGATGTTTAAAACATCCCATGTAGCATTCACATGAATATGAATATATATATATATAATTGAAATAGAAATTGTAAAGCTAACTAGCAAGACCTATTTGGTCTCAAAAATTTTTGCGCATAATGCTGCAAAAAGGTACGAAATAGTAGTAGGTAGAAACATAGCAGCGATCTTGCTAAAAAGTTACCAGGAGCTGTAGCTCCACGAAATATATATATATATATATAGGGTGCGGCAGAAAGGCTCCCCAATTTGGAAAGATCACAGCTACAGTTCAGAAAGGAGTAACAAGGCAGGCAGCGCATTGTTGAATACTAAATTTTGTTAGACCAGATCAAATCACAGCATGGTCATGACAACATCACACTTTCACTGTACAGCAGTTTATTCACAGAAGATCACTGACACTCACACTGCGATCTTTCACAATTTCTTGGCACTTGATTGACAGGACCCTGTTTCTGATTTAAAAAAAAAAAAAAAAAAAAAAAAAAAAAAAAAAAAAAAAAAAAACATTTACAGTTGTTCAACTTTAAAAGCTCTGAAAGAGGTGATACAGCAGAAATTTGTCATTATGCCCAAAATGACTTTCAAAGTACTCAACAACTATACAGAAAGGCTTAATCAGTGCATAAAAAATTCAAGTTACTACTTGAATGACATTTTATTTAAAACAACAACAAACAAACGAACAAAAGAAAAAAAAAAAAAAGAAAAAAAAAACACTGAGTAAAATGGCATTAGGTGTACTTTCAGTAAATGAAACTTCTCATATCATATTTGGTTTGGATTTTATTAGCTTCCCAAGTCAGAGAGTTTTCTCTGCCGCATTTTGTATATATAAATTCACTTTGGAAACATTTTGACTAATACCTTTTCTCAAGTTTAGATATATGGGCTGGGGGCTGTTGTGGCGAGGAGGATGATGGTAATCCCACTTCAATGGAGGTTCGAGTATTCTGAGATCCAGCTGCAATATTCACTAGAGATCAAGAAATTCAATAAGAAAAGAGAGAAAAAATTTTCACTGATATATCCATAATTAATTTACATAAAATTTAATAAATTGACACAGTTTTCAATAAAATTATTACAAGTATCCATATAATGTAATAATATGCTTATAGTGAAAATTAAGATTAATGTTTGTAATCTGTCACATGATAATTCCTAAACAGTTGAGCAGTACATTCACCGCAATAGTAAATTTAATTCCACTCTCCATTTCATACAAATATCATAAATTAATACTCCTAGAATCTACTTAACTTTTGCTTGCATGATTATCATGACCTTCCCAAAAAAGTTTGAAATTTTATTTATGCTGAATTAAATCTACACTACTGATTATACATTAATGAGCCAAAACATTATAACCATCCCCACATTTTTCAGTGAACTCGTCTGGATGACATGGAGGGCAGGTGATTGGTAATTAACTGCTGCTGAAGAAGGCAAGGAATCATTCTTGCGCTACTTTTGCGAGTGATGGGAAGGGTTGCTGATCTAAGAGAATTTGATAGAGGGCAGATTGTAATGTCCCGAAGATTCGGAACAAGTATCTGGCCCGACTGGTAGGTTGTTCATGATCTGCTATTGTTAATATTTATACAGAGTGGATAAATGATGGTGAAACCAGCAGTAGATGTCAAGGTGTTGGACATCTACGTATCATCAAAGAAAAAGGACATAGGAGACTGTTCCGCTTGATACAGAAAAATCAGTGCCAGATAGTGGCTCAGCTGACAGCCTAATACAATGCAGGTTTAACTGCAGTTCAGTGTATACTGTTGAAGATGGGATTGCATAGAAGATGTTCCACTTGTGTGTTTCTTGACTAAGCATTATCGTCAACTATGCTTACAGTGGGCTCAGGAACATCATCAATACTGGACCACGGATAAATGAAACTATCTTTGTCGGATGAACCACGATTTCTCACTCATTATCTTAATGGTCATGTCAAGGTATGGCATCTTCCAGGCGAACAATTGCTGCCCCCCCCCATACAGAAGAGCATGCACAGGCTGTTGGTGGTGATATTATATTTTGGAGGAAGTTCTCATGGGTGACTCTGAGCCCTTTAGTTGTGGTAGAATAGACCATAAAAACTGCGGACTATCTGAATATAATTGCAGATGAATTGCACCCTTACATGCTGCCTGTCTTCCCAAGTGGAAATGGAATCTTCTAGCAGAACAACCCACCACGTCACAAGGCTCGAATTGTGTTGGAGTGGTTCGAGGAGCATAAGAATGAATTCCAATGATTGTCCTGGCTACCTAACTTGCCAGATTTTAACCCGATAGAGCATATTTGTGATGTCATGAAGCCGCAGCTCAGAGCTCAAACAACACCATGTCGGAATACTTCAACAATGCATGACCACTGCTTAGATATTTGGTACAACTCGTTTCCAGTCATCTACCAAATACTTGTGGATCCATGCCAAGGTGAGTTGCAGCTGTTTTGCATGCCAAAGGTCACGCAGCGCGTTACCAAGTAAGTTGTCATAATGCTTTGTTTCTTCAGTGTATATGATGGAAACATATGGGGGAAAAGACAGCATATTTATTTCAAAAGAAAATCTGCCTGCCTTTAGCAGAAATAAGAGCAAACTCAAAATATATTTAAGGTAAATTTTATTTAATTTGTTATTATCTTATGGCATAATTTAGTTTAAATGTACATAATATTATTACATATATGAAATTAGCTTGAGGCCTGATGGGTACAAAGTAATAGCTCTGTAACATAGTTTTTATGATTTCAGAGCTTTTAATTAGTTTTTTTCATCGGTTTGAACCAATCGTATTACCCCTTAACTCACAGGTTATCTTAAAATGAATATAGAACAGCATAAACAATATGTGTGTATATTTGTGCATATATAGACATATACCTACACATTTGTACACAAAATACACACACACACATATATGCATACACAACCACTATTACCATATATGCTGCAATACCATGAAGAAGTATAGAAATCAAAATCATATTAGCTGGACAAATAATATACGGTACAAATGTGAACTGATTAAAGTTATAGCATATAGCATGTTTAACGTGCATAACATAAAGAAATCAATATTTTGTATAGCCACCGTGGCTAGAAGTAACTGCTAGAGGACATTTCCACATTTTACTTTGGATGTGTGATTAAGGAATATCAGTTCACACTGTTTTCATATATTATCAAAGTTATAATGTCACAGCAAGAGATATATGCTAGATCACTCATTTGAAAATCATTGACAATATGTATTCAATAAACAACTTATCAGAAGATTATGTAGGCCAACAAAACTTATGACTTGGTGGGCAATGAAAAATTGTTGAATACAGTGTAGGCAAACCTTAAAGGTAAGGGAAGACGACAGACTCCAAAGCTTCAGAATGGTGAATGTTAAATTTGCCAGCAATGCATTTTACAGTAAATATATTAATAATTATCCAAATTAATTATCTAAATTGCTTTCAGAATTGAAGAAAAAAATTACGATGGAAACATACTGCGATTTGCAAAATAATGATTTTTTCCATATGCAGTGTTATCCTCCCCTGCATGAAGCTAGTGTAGGTGCAGCATGAACATTACTGGGATGATGAGTCACCATCTCATAGTGCAGTTCTATTATTGGCTACAGTACTGTCGCTGTTTACAAGTGGCTGGCCCGACCCCACCCAACTGTTACTGTTTGTTTTGATTACTAGTCACTCAGTCATTGACCTGCTACAGTACTGTGACAGTACTCTTTCACGTTGGTGTGTTGTTTTGCTTGTGAGTGCATTTCGTCATTCATCACCACTCCTAAAAGAAAACATGTTATCGTTAGCTGATAAACTAAAAATTATAGAGCAATCAAATAAGAAGTTATGGGTAAACAGTTGGCTAAGATGTACCGTGTTGGACAATGTACGATTTCAGATATTAAAAGGAGCCAAACCTACACTTTAATGTCACCGCTTGAAAACAAAGATGGAAGTTCTTCAAGAAAATCAATGAAAGCAGCAACAAACAAAAATTTAGAAGATGTCGTTTTCAAGTGGTTTTTGCAGCAATGTTCAATAGAAAACCCAATTTCGGGACCAATTCTTTGTGAAAAACTAAGATCTTAGACTCAGAAGCTTGGTTACTCATCCTTTAAAGCAAGTAACAGCTGGCTAAGAAATTTAAAGTGCAGAAACAGTGTCCATGAATTAGATTTAACTGGTTAGAAGTTATCAGCAGACTCCAAAGCTGCAAAAGATTTTATTGAGAAAGTTTTACTTGTAGCAGACCTCCGTACTGCTACAATGCCGATGAAACCGGTCTTGTTTGGAAAGCTTTGCCTAAAACCACTTTAGCATCTAAAAGGGAGTGTTGTGCTCCAGGACATAAAGTTAGTAAAGACTATGTTACGGTGCTTACCTGTGTGAACTCTACTGGAAGCCAAATATACCCCCTTCTGTTGTTTCCGTTTCACTTCAGCCCTGAGGTGAAAAAGCACCAAAAATCTCTTGGAAAAGAAGGCAGTAAAGTAATTTTGATTGTTGATAATGCACAAACTCACCCCATTGGAGAGTTGTTAGAAAGAAGGGATGGCCAGTTTGTAACAATCTTTTTACCACCAAACGTCACAAGCTTGTTGCAACCAATAGACCAGTCTGTTATCGAAAACATGAAACGAAATTACAGAAGGTAACTTTTAAGGAAACTTTTGGTAGAAAGTGAAGACAAAAAAGGCACGTGTAACAAGTATACGAGCCAGTTTCCCTTAGAAAGTCCTCCACGAAGGCATCCCTTCCCTTAGGCAGATAGCACTTGAGGCTTTGCCGTAATTAAATAACCTAACCTAACCGAAGACAAAGAAGGCACGCTGACTAACCACAACAAAAATAATTTGAAAGACTGTGCTTACACAGTGGCAGAAGCTTGGAGCTTGGTTAAGGCAGTCGCATTAAGACGAGCATAGAATAAGTTGAAAGGCATACCACTGAAGGAAAAGGAGAAAAAGGAAAAAGAAGCTCAAGAAGAGACAGGAGAAGATCAAGATGATGTGTCACTTGAGGAATTAAGAAAACATTCTTTTGAAAATTCCTGGATGTTCAAAAGTCAGTGCTGAGGATACAACAGATGGCGTGTGATTTGTCAGACCCTGGGTTTTAAATTCTAAATACTGATGAACTTATTGAAAGTGTGAGAGAGAAAGTGTCGTAAAAGTGTTACCTTTTTATTTTAATTAATTAAAACCTCTTTCTCTTTAAAAATAGTTTTCCCCCCTCCATTTTCAACATACAGTAATTAATTAAAGTATACATACACCCTTCTTTCAGAAAAAATCTAATTATTCAAAAGGGTTATGGTCTCAGTTGATTCGGTTAACTGGAGTTCTACTGTACATGTACAATCCAATGGAATCATCCTAATATATGCCAGCTGGCACACAGTGGAGCTCGAAGCCCATTGGAGAACTGGAGAACGACGTTTCTGGATACGTATAATGCTCTCACTCACAAAGCAGAAGCTATCTGATTCGCAAGGTTTTGTTTTAGATATAATGTAGAGAAAATTCAATTGCTTTCAGACGTCCAAAAGCACTTTTTTTTAATTCATTTAACACAGTATTAAGCCAAATTGCATAAAAATAGTGAGAAATTTTAAGAATAAGAAGAAGTCGGGAGAAATATATTGTAAATCGGGTTGGCGGGAGAGCGGTCGAAAATCGGGAGAGTTGGCAACTCTGTATCAGGTTTATATTAGAAAACTTTCTGTTTTTCTAAATCAAAAACAGTGCCCACGATAACCGGAAAGTGATCAAGGAAAGACCTCCACTGGTGGGATATCCATTACGGATTACGTCAATATATACATTATATGTAATAATATATAATGTATATATTGAAGTAAATACATTATATACCAAAATATAATGCCTGTGTCATAATATATAATGACCACTCAAGGCATTATATATAATAGCCTATTAAATCAAGTAAGGTAAAAAAAAAAAAAAAAAAAAAACGCTGGCTCTTTCCTGAGAAATGCGAGCAAGACACATTACGCATGGAGAAAGCTGATAGTCTTTCCCCTTCTGTAATGTTACTTTTTAATTAACCAAGAAAGCATATGTTATGTTTCAAAATACCGTAATTTCCGGAAGAAAGGCCGCATCAGCGTAAACGGCGCACTCGAGAAAAATTGCGGGAAAAAAATTAAAATTACACAGAAACGCCGCAATAGATTAAATTGCGCGTGAAATTGTCGTGGGCCGTATAGATGCAAAAACTCAACCTAAGTCCTGATATATGACATACCAGTTAAGAAAAATGCATGAAATGAAACCATAACTCAAAAATAAATTAAAGGTAAAACTATCCAACAAGTACTTGTACTCAAACTGATGGGATCTGCATTTGGCAGAATGCCAAGAAAAACCCATTCATGTTGAAGGGGAAATACGTCAGAGTTCGTTATTGCAAGGCAGGTGGAGTCGTATCCGCCTTTGAAAAAAATTGCAGAAAAGGCAGGGGTGGGGAGAGGATGGGTCCTGGAAGATTCATCGAATGGCAGAGGAGAGAGACTATTCAAACTGAGGAGAATGTTGATTTGAAAGGGGGAAGAATGTTATAGTTCTGAGATCTTGTTTAGGGTGAATAAGGCATGTAGGTCCGTTCAAGGGAAAGAATGTAAACAAAATAACGTTCGCAAAAAGCAACTGAGTGGTCTTTTGTGTGGGAACAACACCAGTCTATGCACAATGACAAGGCCATCCAAACTAGGTACAATGACCATCATAGGAAATATTATATTTTTAGTGCACCTAAACGCCGCATGGGTAGAAACGCCGCACCCACTGAAAATTTAAGTTTTAAACACGTAAACGCCGCGGCGTTTCTTCCGGAAATTACGGTAAATAGAAAAAAATATCCTAATGAAATAAACAAAAACACCTGTCACTCTTTAAGTCACAGGCGCACTTATAAAGAGCCATGATTTCCAGTTCGTTTATTTCAAGAAATCTCTCAAAACCAGATGCACAAAACAGAAACTAACGCCAGTACATGAAGGTCAAATACAGTATGAATCAACCCATGTGAAAACAATTACCACTTAGCTCCATTTACTGGCTTTTAAAAATTCAAACAAATCATTCCGTTTTAATGCCACATATATGGGGCGCTGGGCTGGCAGGAACAGAATCGGGCTGGTAGGAGTGGAATCATTGCATCGCGAATACATGATGCTGGTCTTGAACAGGTTAATGATGAACTTAAAACCTCTAGTTACTCTAAAATTTCACTTAATGTAAATGCTCCTTTTGGGAGGAATTTTTAAACTGAAATAATAGCTACACTAAAATTATTCATGCTTTAAGTTTTATTTTTAGGCTTGTTAACAACTGCAAGGGAAAGGACAAAGCTTCTGACCCACAGCAGAGATCTGAAATAAAAGTAGCAGAGCTTAAACTTATAAAGATGACTCACAACCTTGAGCTTAAAAAAAAAAAAAAAAAAAAAAAAAAATTATCAAGCCTTCAAAAGGAAAGTATGGTAATTCAAGATAGAAAGATAAAAAGTACTTTCCCATTTTTAGACCAATATGGAATTATGTCTTAGAGGCAGGTTAACCAATTGTAAATTAAATTTTGATAGAAAATTTCCAATAATCTCACCAAAAAATCATACATTGACTTAATTATTGTGATGTTTCATAAGAAATATAAGCATATTGGCCCGCAAGGCTTATTGTCTTAGATAAGGATTTTGGCCCTTAAATGGATGCAACATTTGCACAAAATCAGCACATAAGTAGGTTAACATTTGCACAAAAACAGCACATAAGTAGGTTGTATGCTCAAAAGCAAAACCTGCCAACAACTTACGGGTCAGCTACCCCAAGAAAGAATCACCCTGAATTTTCTGTTCTTCAGTTCCCCCCCCCCTTTATCATATAAAACACCCAAACCAAAGAAAGAAGTCTTGACAAAGTGTGCGAGTGCATTTTCGTTTGCTTTGTTACCAAGCTCTGCCATCTCAAGATGCAACTCTTACTGGTATTCTGCCAAAACACACACTCGTCCAAAAAGGGTGTTTTTACTTGTTATGGCGTAAAAGGTCAAGTGAAAGTTTCTCTTCTCCAAAAAGAGAGAATGGAGGGAAAGAAAGTCTCCTCCTTTCACCCTGATTTCAGAATAATTCGGTCCGAATGGCATATGTGTATTTGCGCTCATGGTCGTGGATAAGGCGGTCAAACTATAGAAACTTGCTTTGCCTTTCTAAAAGACAATTTGACTGGAGCTGCAAAAATTGGCTTTATGCCAGCCACCCGAATGAAGCTTATGCAATACATGATTTGGCAAGAAAGTGATCACTTTCAAAGTTGGTGCAAAAATCACTTTTTTGGGGATCGCTGTATAAAATTCCCAGACTCTTCCCCGTTTTTCAGTTAGCGTGGGAACACTGCTTACAATAACTGCTCAAATTGTGGGGATTTTGAATTCTCGGCCATGATCATTAGTTTATATCATCTGATAGAGAGAACTCTGACATCTTGACACCGGGCCAGTTCCTGATAGGCAGACCTATCACTACTATTGCAGAACCCCAGAATTTTAAATGTTAATGATTAAATATTAAAGAGTTGGAGAAAATTGAGTAAAATTATGCAAACAATATGGAAGTACAAGAGGAATAACTATTGAAGTGCAATGCAAGGAAGAACTAAGTGAAACTTTGAAAAGGAAAATATAAAAATTAGAACCATGGTAATTTTAAAGACTGACATTTTCATATGTAATTGACCTGTTGGTAGAACTGTAGAGATATTTCTAGACAAAGGCCATAAGGTCAGAACAGTTTCAGTGAAAACAAAAAGCTGTAAAGAGATCGATTAATAAAGTTTGTGTCCTATCCAGCCTAAATTTAAAAATAATTTTTAAAAAAACTAAAAGCTTTTAGATTTTACATTACACCCAAACGGGTGTTTTTAAACATTTTGTATTTTATCTTTATTTATTAAATATCATGTTCCTCGCACTTAAGCCATAAAATTCAATTCAACAGTAATAACACAAAATAATTTTAAAATGAGCATATCTTTATAACTTCCAATATTATGCAGTTTCGTGCACTGGAGATAAAAATGCTTTTTTTCCCCCTGTGCAGTGTTGCCATTTCTTTCTTTGAAATCGTTGAGTTTGTTAATAAAAAATTTTTTTAAAGTGTTACAAAATACGAAATCGATAATAAAATTTTCAAATTAGGGCTCCCAGATACCCATATTCAATGGAGGATTACGTTATTCAAAATTTGATGGCCCTAGGTAACGTTTTATCACAGTGCGAGAAACATTCATACATTAATGCAGATTCTTCATTATTTAATTTCTTTAAATATAATATAGGGCTCTAATATTTGGTTGCAACAATTTGAAAAGTGAATCAATGCAAAATGCTGAAATTAATAGTCTTTCTGGGCAAATTGCCCCTTTGTAAATTATTATTATGTTTATTTATTACATTTAGCTGCAGTTTCTTACTATGTTAATGTTTACAAATATTTCCCCACATTCTTTGACATTATGTAAAGCACATTCATTGCATTACACAAATTTTTTGATTGCAAAGTTTACAATTTAGAATGATATCATGTAAAGGCAGGTGTTATGTTGTGTCTGCATATGCATCACAATACTTGCACACAATTTGCTATGCTTTTCAATATACAACTGATTGCCAAGTGAGACTGTATATATTTAAAAATATTGGTATAATTTATGGCTGCATATGGTTATGAATGGTGTAAAGTATATGAAAATAAAATTTGAAAAAGTTGAGTAAAATTAGTCCATTATTTGAGAGTGAAGTATGTCACATTTTTATTAAAAATAATACTACATTTTTAGAATAGCCCTGAAGTTAAGCCCAATCTGCAACTTTTGGAGTTGATTAAAGAAACTTATCAGAAACAAACATAGAACATCAAACACTAACAGAATTACATGTTCATAAAATTGAGAAAATATCAAATTATTTTATGAAATGTATTATGTTCTTCATCAAAGAGCCACAATGACACATGCTTTGTAACATTAAAATATTAAATTTATAAGTCATATCCTCAATTTAATAACTGTTTTCATTGGTTAAGCCAGAAATGCATAAAATTAATAGAAAATTTTTATGTATCAAAGACTCCCTGCCCCTTATAGCATACGAAATTAAAAATCATACAGCTATTATAAAAAATAGCATTGCATAATTTTTGACATTCCCATCTTTCATTAAACTAGCATTTGACAGCATAAATTAAAAACAGCAACAGTAGTTGTAAAATTACATACATTTATATAGAAAATAACACAATTATGCAGGAAAATATCTAGTTAATTAATATTTGTAATATTAGAATTTTTTTCTTTTGCTTTCATTTAGATATCAGATATACACAGTAGCCATCAGAATTTCTAAGCTGTTTTTATGTTCAATATATTCACATTCACAATGCATTATACAGCGTTTAAAAAAAGACTTTACAGCTAAACAACTCTTGAAGCATCTAAAACACAAATTAAGTAAAAACAGGTTTTCAGTCTGCAGTAATTTTATTCATGTAATACTGTTGCATGTGTACAGGTTTGTAATAGATTGAATGCACAAAGAACCGATGACAGCTTGATAAAATTTATTTTTACCAAAAGAAACTCTTTACAGTTCTGGAACTTTCCACAAAAAGTCTCAAACAGCTCTTCTCAGTATTAAAGAGCACAATCAGTAGTTACACTTCAAACCGTTAAACACAATGCAATGCACATCTAAAAGGTGAAACTCTGAAGGATATCTCAATACTCCGAATTTAGCTCTGAAAGAACAACTGAGAACTCACTTTGGCTAATATAATTTTCCACCTGCCACAGAGAAATCTCTAGTACCCTCCACTTCTCGAAATTATTGGAAGGCATACGAGGACCAGATACGGTTACAGCTATACAGAGCATCAATTACGATAAGGATAAAAATATTGCCAAGTTTGGCCAATTTAGTGAGTCAGCCATTTACTCAATATTAGATAGACTTGCCCTGGTAGTCTTATTTTTCTGGCACAGCATCTTCTCTTTCAAGCATTCCATGTTACATTATACGAAAAATACTACAATTTCACATATTATATTATACACATATGTATAAAATATTATATATTATATATGTTATTATATATTATAATATTACATATGTATAAAATATTATATACATATGTATAAAATTCGTAACAATACTTTCAAGTAAAAATGCATTTAAATTTTTATGTCTATCCTATGTCTATCCTGAAACCAAAAACTGGTAAGAAAAACTTTTTCCATAATCAGTTTGTCAAGAAGAGAAGGAGACTCATACAACCAAAAATTATTGTAAAATAAATTATAAATTACTATAAAGTTATAGTTAATTAAAATCTTCAAGGATATCACAAAATATTGTAAAAGTTAACTATGCATGCCAAAGACCTTAATTTAAAAGCACTGGTTTCAAATTACAGTCCACAGACATGCTAAAGTTTAATTTTATATGCCTAATTCCTACCCTCCCCCCCAACTGACAGTTCTTAATGTTATATAAATTCAATAATTTTTTCAAAGACAATTTCTTGTATTATGGATTGCAACTTTTTCTAAAAGACTTTCTGCAGTATGAAATGAGTACTAATATGAATTTTTTAGGGGGGACTAACGGAAAAATTTAATTATTTTAAATATTTTTAATGATTTTATAAAAATGTTACATATATGATTAAAATTATTATTGTTTGAAGCCTACTTTTAAAACCAATTATTTAAGATATATTAGGTGGGCAATCTTTTTGCAACACTTGCAAAGTGTATCTGAAAAGTTACACAACTCTTCTTCAGATGTTTGTCTTGCAACATACTACATATAATTTACTCAACAGGCACTAGCACTAATAAAACAGGAATGTTAGATAAATACTGTGGATACTGGCAATTCCGGATTATAGATCATCAGTTTAAATCTGGTAAGATGGCATGCAGAAATTATAAAATTAAAAATATGAAACCGTAATTTATGAAATAAAGAACAATTATGATCTAAAGGGTATCAAAATTTACACACAAAAAAAAGCTTAATATTTATTTGTTTACTTTATTAAACATTTCTTTCAATGTAGGTTGTTTAAGTTGCTTTGTTTTTTATGTGATAATACTTTCTCTTTAATTCTATAAACAGAAAATTTCTTGTTGAGTTACAAAGTTCCGCTGTTGAAGTCCTATAATTGCTGCGTCGAAAGGGAATTATAATGATGAGGAATTTGATTTAAATCATATCAAAGACGGAGTACATCAAGATAAAATACTACATTTAGTAAGGAATTATAAGCCAAATAAAATAAAAACATCTGCCCTGAAGATAAGGATAGTGCTGACAGATCAACTTCCAATTCATTTCGCGCCGCAGAGCAGCGTGAAATTGATAAACAGATTTTGGAATGGTTAGATAAACAAAGGATATACCTTTATCCATTTTTTGCAGCAATTCCACTTTTTGTTTAATGGACTTCGAAACACACTTTCGCTTTGTAGATCCTTTACATATTAGTAAATATATATCAGAAATTCTTTTTGACATAATCGAAAGTTCAAGCTTACTTTTATAAAATTGCTCTAACTGTCTGCAAAAAGTAATAAGCTGGATCCAATTCGAAGATTAAGGAACAACGCAATCTGCAACATCAACTGAATTAGATAATTTTAGCTTAGCTTATACCGTCCGTTATACATTAAACGCGCATTCGTAAACATATTTTGCGCATGCGCACACGCATATTCGCAGCTGTAAAGGTCTTACGCGCCGCATGTGCAGAAAGTTTTGTAGCTTTGAGGTCCGGATTATGGGTGTCCGAATTAACGACTTTTGAATGTATTTCTTTAACCCTTTGATGCGTGGTTGTCGCACTGTGAAACCACCAATTTTCGAATTTTTTTTCTCCTCTTCCTTCCGAAATTTTTGAGTGAAAATCAATTGATTATTGATCTTTTACCTCTAAATAACAGAAAACAACTTCAGAATCATACATGTTTTAGGTCTTAGTACTTCAAATCGGATGAATTTTAAAATTCGTTTTCAATGAGACAAAATAACTTCCTTTTATTAATATAAACAACTTTAAATTTCAAAAGTTATTCATTTCACATCATGATTTCTACAATAAACAATAAAAAATAGCAATAATTAAACTGCATGTATAAAAAAACCCTCTATATGTATGGCATTTGCTTTATGGTTTCAGGGTGTGGCCACTGCACCACTAGAGCATTGTGTCACAATGCTCTAGAGGCTCGGTGGTCGTACCTTGAAACCACTGCTCTTTACAATGCCATTTGCTTGCTTCTCAAATAGGAATGTTTATTTTTACCTGGATATAGATAAGGGGTTTTGAAACCACAGAGTTATTTTATTACTAAACAATACATGCACCTGCCCAGTAAAAAGGTCTTTCTTTTCCACAGACTTTTCTCCGATCTCAACACACTTGCTCCCCAAGCTAGTACTGTGATTTTGCAAATTATTTCCTGTGGTTTAAATTTAATGTATATATACTTTGCTATAATTAAAAATAGAAATTGAGTAAAGTTTTATTTAATTTAAAAATATTTTATGAATATGTTGGGACGAAATATGAATAAAATAAGTATGAATGGGAAACGAATGATCCGTACCAAAGCCAAAAAGACCAAGTCCCCCAATTAACATAAAAAAAAAAAAAAAAAAAAAAAAAAAAAAAAACCACAAATTTCACGTGCCAGATGAAAAGAAACTAAATAATGCTGGATATACACCAGTGAAATTTAGATCCAGGCAGTGTACATTTTGTAGCATTTAGATCCAGGCAGTGTACATTTTGAAGTGTGCTACAAAATGTATTTGTAGTACATTTTGTAGCACACTTCTATGAGGTTTCAAAATGTACAGTGTACATTTTAAAACCTCATAGAAGATACATGTGGAGAAATGTGCAATGTGGGTCTATGCATGTTCCAAAAAGACAAAACATGCTTTGAACAGTGTCACAAAAACTTATTGTTCTTTGATATATATATATATAAACACCCACCACTGAGTCTTTTTTTTTTTTTTTTTTTTTTTTTTGTATCTTTATTTTACTGAGTTTTTAAATCCATTTAGACAAATGTCTTTATAATGTAGGTTACTTATATTTTCACTGCTACAGAAAAATTACATAAATTATTTTTTAATTTTTTCTGACAATTTACTTTGTAAAATAACGTTAAAAAAATTATATATTATGCAATGCATACATACATTTTTTTAAAATTCGTAAATTTCATCATTTATTGGAAAGGTAAGTTTTTTCCCCTACTACCTAGGTAAGTTTCAAAGTCCTAGACCTGCGGTCGTTTCACAGTGTAACCACCACCCACAGAACAATGGGCAAGAGTAGGTTTTTTTTTAAAATTCATACATTATTTCTCTCTAAGATCATAATATTCAATTTCTAGAGTTTTTAGTTAAAAAAATTATAAAAATAATACCGCACGCATCAAAGGGTTAACACATGAATAGAAGAAACAAATGGATCAAGAAATGTGATAGGAATATTACAAATGGTTTCAAGCATTTGTTGGAGACAGAACTGAAAACAACTTATACAGTGTTCATTAACGATAAGAGACTTCAAGGCTTTTCTAAGCTCTGATGTTGCCAAAATTACTTATGCCTAATGAGAAACAAAATTTCTTTACAGCCATTTAGTGTAATTCCATGATACAGAGCATGGGTATTTGATTCAATTTTATGGCACATAACATAATTGTTTGACAAACTATTCGAAAACCTTCATAACATGACTTCCAAGATTACCTACAGATGGAATAACAATTTTCTCAGTGCCGAAAAGTACTTTAAAAAATTTGAAACATAAAAAAAGAACATACCATGATTTGAGGTGATTTCTGTATTGGCATAACTAGGTTCAGGAGCTTCCTCCCGAATTTGTGCAAGTTCAGCATAATGTACAGATGGACTGACTGGTGTTGTCGGTGAGGGTTCCAAAGAAGAGGACGGGGGAGATAATGTAGTTGGAGCTACAGCACCTGAAGACGGTCGTGGCCAAGTTCCACATCCACTACTTGTGTTTTTACCATGAGCTATTTCTGAATAAGAGATGCTGACACCTTTAACAAGAACAATGAAAAGCACTTCAAAAAGCATATATAAGAAACATTATTTTATGCTCAAATTCTAAACACATTAAACAAATAAGGTGCCAATTTTCAGTGTTTTGCTTATGAAAAATAACATGTTACATGCATTTAAACATGTAACATAGATTTAAAAGCCCCCTAAAATGAATTGTTTCAAAAATGCAGGATTTTTAAACTCAGTGTTTCTATAATAATTTAGGAGATCTCTCTTAAAATAATAAAAAATTATCTAACTGCATGACAAACTGATAAACATTTCAGTATTTTTTAAATAAAATCAAAATAGTTTTTCTGGCAATCTTTAAATATAATACATGGAAAATATAGATTAGATTACCATGTTTACAGTAACTGGAATTGTGTAAGTACAACCACTACTTTTCTGTCAGCTGGCTAGACACAGCAGTTTGAAAACTGGTAAATGGCCTTAGGGAATGAGTTGGACAGATCTGTGCTTGGCAAGTGAATTAGGCTATTCTTGGTAGATGAATAAAGTTTTCACAGTTGTCTTTATATGTGGCAAACAAAGATCTGCTGTTTATTGAATGCATTCATGAAGACTTTCTCTATGCAGATAGCCCTAGAGCACCTTGCCATGATTAAAAAAACCCAATCCAATATACTCTATTCAGTGCTGACACAATTTTTTACACAGATATTTTGAAGGTTGCAGCAGTTTGCAGATACTATGCAATGGGAATGTACCCTGGTGATGCTAATTTATTTACGTCAAGTACTTCATTACTATTAATGCTATATGAAATAAACTGCTAATTTAAAATTAATTAACAAAAAAAAAAAAAAAAGATGAATCAGTTGCTCAAGCATTTTACAATTTCTTTATTATTATTAAGGAATCGATAAAAATGGTTATCATACTTTGTAAAATACCAAAGACTTCTTTAAACAGATTAATTATGTAAATAATAGAACAATTTTATAGCAATGAAAATTTGTTATGTCCTCAATAGTAGCAATAACAAAGATTTGTCACATACAAAAAATAAGATTCATTAAATCAGTTAAAATACACAGATCAGCAAAATGACACATACAGTATAATTTTGATAATGTAAGACTTTTAAGTGCAAAATGAAATAATTCTTTATAACAACACACATACTAGATATCCAGATCTAGCTTAAAATCACCAAGTAACAGGACAGAACTTTTAATTCAGAAAGCTTCCACATTTTCTGCTACAGGATTATTTTGCACCAAAATTTAGTCAAAACTACACAATGCAATATAAAATAATTTATCTTGGGCATATTTTAATGTACAATAAAGAATTAAAATTGCATTAAATGTGGTTTAAATTTTCCCCAATACCTTTTATGTAAATATTAATAGTAACAAATTGCAAAAAATATAAATTTTAGTTCTGATTAAATAAATATTTTAATACACGTTTATTTATTTATTTTTTGTTTAGCAATAGATAATTGTATTTACACTCATGTCCATAAATTAAGGATAATGCAAAATCAGGCAAAGGAAGAGTTAGAAGCAAAACAAATTTGACTTATTTGTAAGCTTATTTATTAAATAAAAGGTAAAGAGAGAAAAAAAAAAAAAAAAAGCTATATGTTTGATATTATTAAAAAAATTAGCGATTTTTTCTCCCTGGAGCAAATTACAAAAAACACCTATTTACATAAAACCAATATTACATGGTTGGTATGATTGTTAATACATTTATGTCTCCCAGACAATGCAATACAGTCCGTACAACGCCTAGGCATGCTGAGTATCAAATTATCGATCTGATCTTGGGGGATATTACACCACTCAAAAAGCAATGCTCTCCGAAGTTCCGGTAGACATGTATAGGAGGAGGTTGACGGGCTGAAACTCGTCGGCCAAGCATGTCCCACACGTGCTCTACCGGATTTAAGTCCGGTGAGAATGCTGGTTAGTCCATACGGGTGATATCCTCCGATTGAAGGTATTCTCTTACGCTGTTTGTAAGATGAGGACGGGTGTTGTCATCCATAAACACAAATCGTGCGCCCATGGCGCCCCGAAACAAATGTACATGTTGTTCCAGAATGACGTCCCGATAGATTTGGCTTGTCATAGTTCCAATTTGAACACGCAGGTCAGTTCTGGAACCCAGAATAATTCCACCCCAAATGAGCACTCCTGTACCACCGTAAGTGTCATTCAATGATGTTTTCTTGGTGGTAATGGGTACTTGTAGCTCTCCATAGGAAAGGTCTGGCGAGAATCAGACTGCAAGCTAAACCTGGACTGGTCGGAAAGCATCACACAAGCCCACTGTTGCGGTGTCCACAATGCATGCTCTCTACTCCAGGCTAACCGCAGGCGACAGTGAGTTGCAGTAAGTGGAACGCATCTGACATATCTACGAGCATATAGACCAATCTCTCCTAAGCGTCTGTACACGGTCTGCCTTGAAATTGTCGTACCAGTAGCTGAAGAGAGCTGACGAGACAGGTCTGAGGCTGTGCTCCGCCTGTTTCTTTTGGCAGTAACTGCCAAATACCGGTCCTCATTCGGCGTTGTAACTCTGGGGCGACCTGTGCTGTAATGTCTACTCACATTAACATCATCTTGGAATCGTTGCCAAAGTCTGGAGATGACACTCTGGGCAATTCCAAGTTCGTCTGATACTTAAAGTTGGGTACGCCCACATTAAAGATGACTGATAATTCTACCATGTAAAAAATCATTCAAATGCGTCCTTCGTGTCATAACTATTTGGTTATTGCACTGAAATGCTTATAAAGCGCCTGCGAATAATTTTACTTCTTTGCCTGTATTCCTTATATATCACTCTCTTACACTCTCGTCATTGCGATGTACCATCGGTGTCATCTGGTTACTTCCTGAAATTTGCATATGATTCTTGAAGATGTGTGTAGTGATTTTACAGGTGATATATTTATTTTAGAGTTTATCCTTAATTTATGGACATGAGTGTAGTTAATACTCATAGAATTAATGACTAAATAATGAATACTTATAGAATTTTGTAATTTAAATTTTTAACAAATGAAATTTTTCTGACTTTTTATCACACTCACTGTTAAAAAATATTTATTAATTATAAAATATAACTATTAAAAGCAAAAATTGGTTTAAATTAATTAATGACATAAAAATTATAGTTTTGTAAATATAAGTTTAATTAATCCAAATTAAAATGTCTCTATTCAGCAGGAAAACCCATATTCATTATATACATTTATCTAGTTTTTATATTTGAATTAAATAACTTTCATAGGGAGGGGGGAATCTTACCAGATCCATCAGGTGAACCTGAAGGTGAGACTGTTACAGTAACAGATGACCCGTTACTAGAATCTTCTTTTGTACCACATGAATGGCTAAAAATATACAAAAAAGCATAATAACAGATTTTTGAAAATAAATATTCAAGTTGCATTTAACAAGTAATTTTAAAATTGCTACTTTTAAGAAATGACCTCTTAAGAAATGCGAAGAGGCTAGCGCATCGAGCGGCTACACCGCAGGTCCAGGTTTCGATAACCGGGCTGGGTAAGGTTGACTCAGCCTTTCATCCCTTGAGTGGGACGATAAAATGAATACCAAGTTTGCTTGGAGACTAAACACCGGGGGTCTCGCAACAAGCTGACCACTTGCCCAGGGCATATGCTGATGCACTCCGGGGCCCACTAGGGCTGTTGCACCACTGAGTTTAGTTTTAACTCTTAAGAAATATACTAAATAGCACAAATTTATCATAAGAAATATACTAAATAGCACAAATTTATCAATCTAAAATACTTTACTTTAGTTAGTCAATATCATATAAATACGAATAGGTATTGCTACTTTGGAAGAAAAGTGGCACAACTCGAAAACCAATATTTTAGAGGGGGGAAAAATCCAAGAAGTTTAACCTGAGTATCAAATTTAGTATGAAATTTTGTATGAAACCTGAGTATGAAATCAAAGTTTACCTGAGTATGAAAAGTGACAGTAATAAACATTACTGACACATTTCCACATAGAAATATACATTTTCCTTTTGATTGCAACATAAGTGAACAGAAGTATTTTTGTACTTATGCTGGTTTTCTTCCCAAGTAGCAATACAGTATTTGCATTTATATGCACTTAAATGTAATGTGTATATTCTGTAAGACACTTGCTGCTTTGAAAAAGTGGTGGTAATAACTCATGAGTAATATCATTGCAGATTTCATTTTTATTGTCAAATATATGATATAAAATTGTTTAGGAGTTAACACTATTTTTTCCCTTCTAAAGACAGTCTTTTATCACAAAAGACACTCTTTTTTATCACAATACATGCTATTGAGAAATTGAGAATTCATATATTTAACAGAGCTAAATGAAAACTAGAATTCTAACCACAACCTCTAAAATACAGCCCCAAGTATCAAAGTGGCTGTAGCTAAGGTACATCCACAGGCGTTCTGGGCTTAGTTTTTGGCAACTAAATGGACAGCAGAGAAAATTGAGAAATTCCCAATGAGATCCAAACTGAACTATTCAGTATAGTTTAGCAGGAATTACTACTACTGTATTTAACCACCTTTTTTATTTCATCATCCAAAAATCGAGAAAGGAAAGTTATGTGAATAATTTAATTTAAGGACACAGTTACAGTTAGAACATAAGAAATGAAAAGTAATCATAGATAAAGTACAGGTAACTACCATGATATTATTTCTTTGATATTTAAATAAGAATATATACAATGGAACCTCTGTATAAGGCAAATTTGCGATACGAGGAAAGTATGAACAAAAAATTTGTCTATAAATACGAGCACTCACTCAAGTAACGAGAAATGAGCCTGGCTGTTGACGCCATTTCCCGATCCGGTCGAATCGGGGATTTCCCTTGTCAGATTACTACTCAGTGTTCTTTTATATGTTTGTAGGGTTGTGAGTTGTCTTTTTGCAATTAACATGAAAATAATTATTTCACAATGCCTTTCAAGAAGATTGTTGCCTCAGATAGTGCTGCAAAGAAAAAGAAGGAAGCCATTGCTGTTGAAATTAAGAAAGAAATCACAAGCGTAGTGCAAGAGTGATGGAATTGGCGAAGATTTACATTTTTCGACATCAACGACATCGTCAATCTACACTATTCTGAAGAAGAAGGCAGATATTAAGAAACTTGATGTGGCCAAAGGAGTTACCATTACTTCCAAGCACCATCCAAAACTCCTAGAAGATGTTGAGAAGCCGTTGTTGGTGTCGATTAACGAGAAGGAGTCAAAAGGCGATTCGGCGTCGAAAGCTATCATTTGCACTAAGGTTAAGAATCTGCACCTGTACCTTCTCTGAAAACACCAGGTTCGTCGACTGAAGATGAGATGGCGTTTAAGGCAAGCCATAGATGGTTTGAAAAATTTTAAAAAAGAACTGGTGCTCACAGTGTTGTGTGACATGGAGAGGCTGGGAGCTCTAATACAGATGCTGCTGATGAATTTTGGCCAGAGTTCTTACAATATACTTCTAGTGAGAGCTTTCTTTCCCAGTAAGTGTTTAATTACGATATGATGAAACAGGTCTTTTTTGGAAGAAAATGCTTAAGAAGACCTACATCACACAAGAGAAATCTTTGCCTGGCCACAAGCCAATGAAAGATACGCTTACCCTCTTGTAACACAAGTGGAGATTGTAAAATCAAGCTGCTGCTCATCTACTACTCAGAAAATCCATGAGTTTTCTAGAGGGAGAAGGTGCAGAAGAAACAACTGAATATGATGTGGCCGGGCAACAGCAAAGCCTGGGTAACACGGCAATTTTTCATTGAGTTGGTAAATGAGGTTTTTGGTCCCTCAGTGAAGAAATACCTTCACAAAAATTAATTGCCACTCAAGGCTTTGCTTGTCCTTGATAATGAACCTGCACATCTTCCAGGGCTTGAACATGATTTGCTGGAGGAATTTCAGTTCATAAAAGTCAAGTTTATACCTCCCAACACCCCTCCACTTCTCCAGCCTATGGACCAGCAAGTTCTTTCCAACTTTTAAGAATCTGTAGCCTTGTTTCAAAGGTGCTTTGAAGTGACTGCGAATACAAGTCTCGCCCTCAGAAAATTTTGGAAAGATTACTTCAACATCCTAAACTGTTTAAACCTCATTGATAAGGTTTGGGAAGAAGTTTCAGTGAGGACCCTGTATTCAGCATGGAAAAACTGTGGCCTCAGAATATACCTGACTTAGGTTTTGAACCTCAACCTGTGGACAACACAGGGCAGCTAGTGAAAAAAATTTTATCTGTGGGAAAAGATATGTGTCTGGTTGCGGATAAGGCTGATCTGGATGAGTTAGTGGATGAGCATAGTGAAGAACTTACAATGGACTAACTTAGAGCTTCACAAGGAACAGCAGCAAGAGGTGTTAGAAGAGCTTTCATTAGGGGCAGAGAGAACAGGAGATTAGGCCCCCTCTTCCAGTAAGATTAAAGATGTTTTGGCAAAATGAAGAAACATCAAAACTTTCTTTGAAGAAAATCACCCTAATAAAGCAGTGTGTGGCCACACCATGAACTTGTGCATTAAGTTGTTTAACCCTCTCGCTGTGTATCCCACAATTTCCACAGGCAACACAGAAGTAGCAAAATTCGCACAATCCACGATTTTCGCAGGGATGCATATTTTTCGTTTATTTAACTGTGCAACCCACTCTTTTCCCATTCATGGTTTCATTTCGGCTTTTCTGTGATGTTTAGTTATTTAATCAGATCTGGGTTAACAGATGGCATTAGTTGTCCATATTTTTGTGAAATACACAAACATAATTTTTTTTTAAAGCATTTTGCATGCTCTTTTCAAAGCTCAAAGATGTCTGTAGTTGAACTCTCAATCACATGAGACAAACTGCTTGACATTTTGCTAGATATATATATTCCCCAATTACACCAAGAAAGAAACTTGTAGACATTGTGCTGTTTGTTTCTAAAAAAAGAACTGAAACTGGCAAAAAAATTCTCAAAGAAACACGTATTTGGTGCAAAGATGGCGAGATAGGATGCCTCGAGTCTTGTTTAAAGTTTATCATATTACACTTCATTTCTAATAAATGTTTTGTAAATATTTTGCATATTTTCATTAGTATATACATTTAACCATTATATTCATTAGTATATACATTTAACCATTATATTTTGTAAAATAAATCTTAATTTAACCAAGATTATTTTTCAAAACTTTTCTTTTAAATGCTCATTCTTCAGTTTAAACTTTCCGACAACCTTTATTTTACGAGCTAATTCTATACTGGAAAAAAAAAACTCTTTTACAAAAACTTTTTGTATATTTTCATTCTAAAATATATGTAGATTTGAAATATGTAATTAAAAAAATTATGCAATTTTCGAACCTATTTTGATAAAAAAATTACGCAGCAAGAGGGTTAACGATAATAGTAGTTTGAAGAACCACTGATTGTACTCAGTGATATTGTGAAGAGCTGTACAACTATTTTTGTGGAAAATTCCAGATCTCTGAAGTGTTTCTTTTGATAAAATAAATTTTAACCACCTACCATCGCAGCTGTATGCATTCAACAGGGTTCATAGCCACATTTTAGTTAAAAAAACAAGCACCTATAAGCACTTTTCAAGTACATTTTAAGAAAAAAAATAAGCACCTGTCTAATTACATATACAGTAGACTCCCGATTATCCGCACCTGCCGCACAAAGTCGACTTCTTTCTTTTTTTTTTTCTTTTTTTTTTTTTTCAAGCATAAAGCAAGGAAAATAAAATTTTCACAAAACTGAGTGAAACGTTCAATTTGCTAGCATTGTGCTTATTTATAGCAAAAATATCCCAGGCCTTCTCGGAACCTTCCCCTCTTATGAGTACATGGAGGTAAGAAAGTACTTCCTACCTCCATGGATGAGTAAGTGATTTCTTACTCACCCTTGCAGTGTCCGCTCCACTGCCCTCTCTCGTCTTACTTACTGACTGGTCCACTTCTTCTCACTCGCCATTGTTAGTTTAAGTCTGATAGTGTTTGTGAACCGGTTGGAGTTAATTTCTTATCTTTTATTGTGTTCAGTGCTTGTGCGTTTTGGTTTTGTGTTTTTTGTTACAGATTTAAAATGTCAGGAAAACGAAAGAAGGTTGTGTTGACGATTGAGCAAAAACTAGAATGAATTTCCAAAGTAGCAAATGGCGCTACAAGGCAGCAGTTGGAATTGGATTACGGAATATCGGAAACAACAGTGCGTGACATTCTAAAGAAAAGACAAACTGGTGAACTTTGCGTCAATGTCGGACAGTGCTTCCGCAATGAAAACACGAAAAACTATGAAGAGTTCTACCTTTGATGAGCTAGATATGGCATTGACAGAGTGGTTAGCTCAAGTTCGAAAGGAGGGTACTCCTGTAAATGGTCCTATCATTGCGGCGAAGGCAAAAACCTTTTTTGAGTTGTCAGGCCTAAAAGGAAATTTTGATGTGTCTTCTGGCTGGTTGACTCGTTTTAAGCAGCAACATGGAATTCGAGAAATTGGACTTCATGGGGAGAAACTTAGTGGTGACCAACAAGCAGCCGACGATTTCCACCATGAATTTGAAGAATTTGTTTTAAAAGAAGAGCTATCTTTTGAACAAATTTACAATGCCGACGAATCGGGACTTTTGTGGAAATGTCTTCCCACTCACACTTTAGCATTTGAAAGTGAAAGTAAAGCGGCGGGTGATAAAAGCAGCAAGGAAAGGATCTCTATCATGTCTTGCAGTAACGCTACTGGTGGACATAAACTTAAAACTTGTTGTCATTGGAAAATCAAAAACAATATCTTTCAAAGGCACAAGGATAGAAAATTTGCCCGTTGATTACTTTAACCAAAAAAAAAAAAAAAGGGATGGATAAACCGAAACATTTTTTAAGAATGGTTCGAAAAAATCTTTGTTCTTCAAGTGCGTAAAATTCTTAAATCGAAAAACCTGCTTGAAAAAGCTGTGCTATTGATCGAAAACGCATCTTCTCACCCAGCAACAAGCGTGCTAAAGTTTTCTGATGGAAAAATTTTTGCAAAGTTTCTCCCTCCAAATGTTACTGCGCTAATCCAACACATGGACCAAGGAGTCATTGCAACAATGAAGAGAACATACCCAACCAAGCTGCTAATGACCAAAATTGAAGAAGGTTATGATCTGAAAGAGCTTTGGAAACTCTACACAATCTTGGCAGAATCTACGACATTGCATCTGCATGGGACTCAGTGAAACCGTCAACCCTCATAAAATCATCGAGAAAACTCATGCCTAATGTTGGAGCCAACAACAACCTAACCACTTTCAGTTGTGAAGAAGAGAATGAAGATGTAAACACGCCCACAGCAACTCTTGCTGATATGGTGAAAACAGTTCCGGGTGGTGAGAACAACGATACTGAAAACATTAATGAGTTGTTGGAGTGTGACATCAACAAACCTGGCTTCGAACGCTTGACAGATGACGAAATTGTGAAGAAAGCAAGTGGAGAGACCGAGAATGAAGGACAGCGAAGTGAAGGCGAAGAAGAGCCCACTGTGCAGATGCGGAAGACTCACGAAGAGGCTTTGCAACAAGTCAACGGACTGCTGAGCTATTTGGAAGAACAAGACAACATGGAGTTGGCTGAGAAACTTATGCTACGAAAAATGCAATCTCGGATCAAGAGAAAATGCTTCCAAAGCAAGAAGCAAACACAAATGACCGATTTCTTCAAAAAGTTGTAGTTTTACAGTTATGCTTTTGTAATTACATAATACATTACAGTATTAAAACAGTGCATACGTATTAATTTTTCTGTGTATTCTTGACGCCTCTTGTAAGTATACAAAGCACTTTTCTGTTTCATTAACAAAATGCATTTTAGGTTAGTTTTGAGTAATATACTATAATATTAAGCGTTAGTTAAACATTTCCTGCTGTTTATTTTACGTTTTATTGTACATAAATTGATTTTTTGCTATACCCATTTTTAGCTTTTACCGGATTATCCGCGGCGGCCGGGCCACCCAATTCCGCAAATAATCGGGAGTATACTGTACACAACTGCATAACCTTAAAAGAGAAATTAGACTTGTAATTTTAAATATGAGAAATTCAATATTATGAGAGAATGAGAATTACTCAACCATGGAAAACAATTAAATTTTTTTTTTTTAAATTTTAAATAACAGTCCAATTTACAGAACTAGTTTACAGTGAGAAGGGGGAAAACTATCCAAAACTAAATTATATTACAAGATTTAGTGATGGAATTCAAGTTCAAAATAAAGAAAATATATAATAATAAGCCATATTTATTATATTAGCTTGACACCTAAAAAAATACAATTTATTTTTCCAATCCTATTAATATTTAAATAATTTAACTTAAATCAAAATTCTGAACATTTTCTAAATTTTCATCATATAACAGTTTTCCCTTAACATATATTGCAAGCAAAGTAATTTAAGTAAAAATAAGTATTAAAAGAAACTTTTCTGAAATCAGAAGGCGGGAAATTGCTTCACGCAGTCATTCTTTAAAAGTAAAAGCTTAACTAACTGGCACAATCGGAAATTGCCGAATATCTGAAAATTCTGGATAGTCGAACGTAACTGGCAAAAGAGGAAAGGGGGGTAGATTCTAGCCGTTTTTTAGATTTTTCAGCAAAATAATACTTTTGACATTTCAATATGTGAATTATATAAAAAAATAGTCCAATGGAACTGAATAAATCGCTTAGCAAGCACAGTAAAACTGTTTTATCTCTGCGAAATATGGCAAACATTATTGTGCAATATGTATGCTCAATTCTTCCACATGTGTTGTTATGCAATCAGAATCAACAGCTGCTGGTATTTGGACCGTAATGTGTCCATGTGGCATATTTATCATTGAGCAGGACACGTCGCTGCTCCGCGCAATATTCATACTACACTCATATTGATTAATACAGAGATTTACCAATATGAGGTGTTTTTCATTCTAATTTTGAACAGGCTGCATTAAATTTCCGGAATAGAATCATTCTTTGCTTGGATTGGTAGACCGCAGAACTTTTAGTCCTGTTCAATCCAGGTTGGAAAGTGACCAAAAAAAAAAAAAAAAAAACTGTTGCTTGCTTTGCTGTGAACTGTAACAGTTTCAATCAATATTCGAGATTTTGTGGAGAAAGGGGAGAACACTTAATGCATTGGAAAAAAAAAAAAAACTATTAGATTACTTTATTTAACTATTTGATTACTTTCACTTTATTTATGCCATTCTGAATATTATTCCTTACAAAACTAATCTGTGTTAAAACACACCCATTATTTTTGAAGTTTATCTATACTTCAGCAGTTACTGTAAATGTATTATAAATATTCATACATAGGCTTATAATATAAGCCTATGTATGAATTTATTATGATCGGTATGCTTATAATATAAGTGGTATGCTTTACCGATCATAATAAATGCAAATATGAACTGACCACGTGGAATGAGAATGTAAATTATTAAAATCTTGATAGAAATTCAAACGTGTGTAGTACTGGGTGGGAGCAAAAGAATACAGTATTTACCTTAATTTGTACCGCTTTCGCAATTCTTTGACCAATAGAACGACGTGCATCGGCCTGTACTTACGCACAAAGGTTACGTTATGCAGAGTGTTTCAGCCACCAGAGCTCTCTGCCTGTCTGTGAGATATTATTTCGCAATGCGCAGATCGTATGTGCAGCTCGCATTTTGTTCTTGCAAACGCTAATTGTAACTCTGTCGCTTTACTTTGTGCTGTGTTGTGCTCGAAAGTTCAAACTGCCGAATAAAGGTTAATCTACAGTCCACTCGCATTGATGTATTCTTATGTTTGTTTATTAAATTAAATTTAAGATACCGCTACGCTACGTTATTTCTGGTCATCCTACGCCGGAGCTTCAAAGAAAAACTGCGCTTGTGAATAAGAATTCTACGTGTTCATAATGGTGTTGAAAATGCACTTTCGGTTTAGAATTCTCAAGAGTTTCGCAATGGATACAGTGTACGAGGTGACTGAAATAGTTAACGCATTTTAACTGCATTTGGCATTTCGTTATTGCTACTTTATTGTGATTAAAGTATTAGCAAAATCAAGAATTTAGAATATTTTCAAAATCTCAGATATAGGGAAAAAAAAAAAAAAAAAAACGAAAGAAAATTTTGAAAACACAGTTAACAAAATTCATCGAGAGAATAGATTATGATAACTTAGATAATGCTGAAGCTGAATTAATCTTAGAAAAATGTAAAATCTTTAAGGAAGATTTTAAATCTCTATTTATAGAAATTTATACAAATTGTGATGATGATAAAATAGACACTTTCATTGAGGAAGAACAGCCGATTTTAGAGAAAATTGAGGAGGTTCCTTAAACACTGTTCATAAGTTAAAGATTGACAAGCTCGTAAATGCAAATGGCGACAAACCTGTCATACCTGAATCAATCTCTGAAAGTTTAAAGTTACCGAAATTATCAGTACTTACGTATTATCGCAACCAGGTTGGCGCGATTTGTAAGTTTGAGTAAAAAAGTATGAATAGAAAGAAAATGTACATTTATTAATTACAGATAATTTTTAATACAGTTTTTTATATTATTTTGTTTTAAAATATAAAATAGCAATTAAACCCTTCCGGTTTCGAATTTGAATAAGTTGCAGAATTATTTTTTCGGCGGAAATTTTTTGGCTATTGCTTTTAGCACTGATTGAAAACCGTCTTCGCCATTAACAGCTTGAGCTTGGCGCCATATAAATTCGATAAGGTATGAGTCAAGATGATGACGGGCTGTTCCTCTCTGTTTTTTGTTGTGCCATTTGGCTGAGCCCCACATGCGCTCTACATGTTGTGTGTGAACGCCCCGTGTTGGGATCCACAAAGTTATATTTGTGATTAACAGTTCCATGCAGAAGTCCAGCATTTTCGAACTCACTTGTATTCAAACTCATTGTATTTACGAAAAACTACGTATAACACGTAGGTTTGCCGAAGTAGGGTCGCCAAATTTGGCGATTTATGCGAATTTTGGCCTGGTTGCGTTAATAAGTACCAAATTATCTTTACCCACATTTAGCGGAAATTTAACAGAATGGATAACATTTAAAGATTTATTTAATGCTAGTGTTCGCAACAATCCAAATCTTTCTGAAGCTCAAAAATTACAATATTTAAAGAGGTCTTTGAAAATTGATGCTTATCGCATTATTCAGTCAATTCCCATAGCTGATCAAAATTTCAGTATTGCTTGGAATTTACTAGAAGAGAGATTTCCTAATAAAAGAGAACAGATATTTGCTTTTATTGAAAGAATTCTTAACGTTTCACAAATACAAACGGAATCTGCATCATCGATATTAAATTTAGTAGATAACATAAACAAAATAACTCGCTCATTGGAAATATTAGATCAAAGGATAGATAATTTTAGTGATACTTTGTTGACGTATATTACTTTGCAAAAACTTGATGTTTCGACAAAGTTGTGGTGGGAGCGTCAATTAAAAAAAGATGAAATACCAAAGTTGAATGACTTGATCAAATTTCTAAAGAATTACGCTAGAACATTACAGAACAGTAAACCTTTAATTAGTAAAACGCATAAATCAGACAAACCAGTGTATAATAGGGTTACTTCTCTGATTATTAATTCTACTTGCTTATTTTGTAAAGAAGATCATTTTTTTATACAGGTGTTCTAATTTTTTTTAATTTACCAGTGCAAAAACGAATAGAGTTTGTTAAAACTAATAAACTTTGTTTTAATTGCTTGTCTAATGTCCATAAAGTTAAAATGTGTAAGAGTGCAAATACCTGCAAGCATTGTTTTAAGCATCATCATAGCATTTTGCATTTAGAAAATAATTTCAAACCAAAAAATGGCTCTAGATTCCCTTCACCGGAAGCACAAGTGTTTGTTCCAAAATCACAAATTAAACCAGAAAACAGCTTGAGTGAGGTTTCTCCAACTATTTGTGCAAACAACTATGAAAATAACCATTTTGGAGCTCATGCTAATGGTAAACGTAGTCATGTACTTTTGTGTACTGCTTTAACTAAGGTTCAAATTCAAAAAATGAATTCATAAATTGTAGATGTTTACTAGATTCAGGTAGTGAAAAATCATTCATTCATCGAAAAACAGCTATCAATTTAGGATTGAGCATAAAGGATTCAAAGATATTAGTGTCATGCTTAGGTACTTTCAATACAACTACTACTGGAGAAGTTGACTTATTGTTTACACCTCATTTTAATACTAATTACAGAATTTCAACGTCCGCTTACATAATAGTCAAAATTACAAGAAACATTCCAAGTGTAACATTACCTTTGAATTTATATGAAAGTTTCCAAGATTTAACTTTAGCAGATCCTACATTTCATGAAACGGGAGAAATTGATATTTTGCTTGGAGTTAATGTATTCCTTACTTTAATCAATGGCGAGGTAATTAAAAGGGGCAAAAATCTTCCATTTGCATGTTGTTCTAAGTTAGATTGGGTAATTGCTGGAACTACACATTTTGAATTCCCAAACCGTAAGCAGGTTTCAGTCAATACGCTAAACGTAAACACGGAGGAATTAGTTAAATCATTTTGGGATTTGGAACAAAATCCCACATCAAAACCTTTAACTAGAGAGGAAAGATTGTGTGAAAACCATTTCGTGGAAAATCACACCATAGTGAAAATGGTCGTTACTCAGTAAAATTGCCATTCAAGCCTAAAAGAAATGAGTTAGGTAATTCCAGAGCATCAGCCTTTCGCACCTTTCTTAGTCTGGAACAAAAACTAATAAAAACTCCTGAAGTATATCAACAATATAAAGACTTCATGTCCGAATATTTATCACTTGGACACATGGAAGAATTATCCAATGATAATCTAGATAAAGTAAATTTTCATTATTATATACCTCATCATCACGTGCTAAAAGAGTCGAGTCTTACCATAAAACTATGCATTGTTTTCAATGCTAGTGCCAAAACTACATGAGGGATATCGCTTAATGACACACTAATGAATGGTCCCAAGATGCAAGATGACTTATTTACTGTTCTTTTGAGGTTTAGATGCTATCCCATAGCCATTACTAGCGACTTATTGAAAATGTATCGACAAGTTCAAATTCATGATGAAGATCGCGATTACGAAAAAATATTTTGGAGAGATGATCCATCAAAGCCAATTAAAACTTACAGGTTGTGCACAGTTACGTACGGCACTACTTCAACTTCATACCTGGCTACTGGCATACTCAAACAACTAACAATTGACAAAGGAGTTAAATTCCCAAAGGTAGCTGAAATAATACTACACAATTGTTATATTGATGATGTCCTATTTGGTTCAGACACAGTAGAGGACGCAGTAGAGTTAATTTCACAACTGAGCGAACTTTTACAAAAAGGTGGCTTTCAATTGCATAAATGGTGTACAAATGATCGCTCGATTTTGGAAACTTCTTTGGGTGCTCAGAATTCAAACTCTTCATGTACAGTAGTTGATACTAAATCAATAAAATTATTGGGTTTGGAGTGGTATCCAATGCAAGACCAGTTTACTTGTCACTTTGGAAATCTCGAAAACAGAGAGTGTTCTATTAAAAGAATAATTTTATCTTCTATTTCGAAAATCTTTGATCCACTTGGTTGGTTAGCACCCTTTATAGTTGCGGCCAAAATCTTGCTTCAAGATATATGGAAATTACAAATCTCGTGGGATGATTCCTTGCCAGATGAAATCAATCAAAGATGGAAAATCTATTGTGAAGATATCGCAAATCTTGAATGCATTCATATTCCTAGGGGAGTATTATTGCCCAAATCTACAAATGTAGAACTTCATTGTTTCTGTGACGCATCAGAGAAAGCTTACGCTGCAGTGATTTATTTAAAGTCTTCAAATAATTTTTCAGTTTCGGTGCAGCTACTAACATCAAAAACTCGTGTAGCTCCCCTGAAAGTAATTTCTATTTCTTGTTTAGAACTCTGCTCTGCAGTTCTATTAGTGAATTTGGTTCAAGCTGTGCAGAATTCATTGCAAATTTATGTTGACGATACTTACGCATGGAGTGATTCAATGATAGTTTTGTTCTGGATACAATCAGAACCAACACGCTGGCAAACCTTTGTAGCCAACCGCATATCAGAAATTCAATCAGTCTTACCTTCATCACATTGGAATCAGATAAAAGGAAAGGAGAATCCAGCTGATTGTGCATCAAGAATCAACCGTTAAACTCAAATAGTAAGATCCTTTCTTTGAACCCTTTTATCGATAAGAATGGACTTATACGCATCGGAGGAAGATTAAGACAATTCAACATCGCGCAGGACAGAAAATATCCTATTTTGTTGCCCAAGAAACATCACATAACACAGATTATAGTGAATCATTTTCATGAATCCCATCTTCATGCTGGCCCCCTGCTACTACTATCAGTGATTAGAAGAGAATATTGGATAATCCACGATAGGTCAGCTGTAAGACAACTGATTTGGAAATGTGTGAAATGTCATCGTGTACGAGCTAAAACATCTACCCAGATAATGTCTGATTTACCATCGTCTAGAGTCGTTCCGTCAAAGGTTTTCTCCAAAGTTGGAATTGACTACGCCGGGCCATTTCAAGTGAAGCCCAGGCAAGGTCGAGGAGTAAAACCAATGAAATGCTACATTTGTGTATTCGTGTGTTTTACTACAAGAGCTATACATATTGAATTAGTAGGTAATCTAACATCAGAATCATTTATTGCCGCTTTGAAGCGCTTTGTATCTCGAAGAGGAAAACCAATAGAAGTGCATAGCGATTGTGGCACAAATTTTATTGCTGCAGATAAGGAATTGAAAAGAGTAATAAACTCTTTGAATGAAAATGAATTGGTTAATAAATATTGCTCTACTGAAGGTATTAAGTGGATATTTAATCCTTCCGCAGAGACACATTTTGTAGGATTATGGGAAGCTGCAGCCAAATCTACAAAGTTACATCTCAACAGTACCGAACCAAGAGAACCATAGGTGAACAACTTCTAACACAAGAAGAATTTACGACATTGCTAGCTCAAAATGAAGCTTGTTTAAATTCGTGACCTTTGTGTCCAATGTCTGAAGATCCATCAGAATTTTCTGCACTTACGCCAGGCCATTTTTTAATTGGTACCGCGCTAACTGCCTTACCTGAAGAAAGTTTACACAATCAAAAAATTCCTATATTGCAACATTGGAAGCTTGTTGAGAAAATGTTTCAAAGCTTTTGGAAAAGATGGTCCAATGAATACATTTCTAATTTGCAATGACGTTCAAAATGGTTGAAAATGCAACCTAATTTAAAGGTTAATGATTTAGTTATCATAAAGGAAGACACTTTACCCCCGCTACGATGGAAATTAGGAAGAGTGCTGGAAGTTTTTCCTAGCTCAGATAATATTGTGCGTATCGTGAAGATCAAAACTGCTAATGGAGTTTTCAAAAGGCCAATTCACAAACTTAGTGTTTTGCCTATCAATGATTAAGTTTTTTTCCCCTAAAGCATTATAACATTGTACTTTGCTTTAACTATAATTAAGTTCCTGAATTGTATCAAGGCTTCTGTGCATCTGTTTTGAGAATAATTTAGTTTCATTTCATATTATGTTTTCTTGTGAAAATTTTAATGATACATTTTTGCATAATTTAATATTGTTATGATAATTTCATTTTGTAAAAGCTATTTAGTTTGAAATGATGTTTCAACGCCGGGCGGAATGTTTCGGCCACCAGAGCTCTCTGCCTGTCTACGAGATATTATTTCGCAATGAGCAGATCGTATGCGCAGCTCGCAGTTTGTTCTTGCATTCTTGCAAACGCTAATTGTAACTCTGTCGCTTTACTTTGTGCTGTGTTGTGTTCGAAAGTTCAAACTGCCGAATAAAGGTTAATCTACAGTCCACTCGCATTGATGTATTCTTATGTTTATTAATTTAAAGTTAAGATACCGCAACGCTACACAGAGAAATGGTCAAAAAGGGATTTCTGGGAGTATGATTCACCATCTGACGATCCATATAATGAAGAAAAGTTGTTTATTTAGTTTCAGCTTCGGTACAGGGAAAAAATGTGTGTTCGTATTGGGTGGGAGCAAAGGAATACGGAATTTACTGGAATTTCTACCGCTTTCGCAATTCTTTGACCAATAGAACGACGTGCACCTGTCCGTACTTGTGCACAAAGGTTATGTTATGCAGAGAAAGGGGTGAAATGTGATTTCTGGGAATATGACTCACCATCTGACGATCCATATAAGGAAGAAGAGTTGTTTATTTTTATTTTCAGCTTTGGTACAGGGAAAAAATGCGTTTTGGTTTTAAAAAAAAAAAACACTAAAAGCAAAAAATAAGCACTAAAAACAAAAAATAAGTGCTTCAGAGAAAAAGTAAGCACCTATAGGGGCTTTTATTTTTTATCTTTAAATATAAGGACTTATAAGCACTTGTAAGGACCACTACGAACCCTGATTAAATCTATTACAGACTTGTAATGCACACAACAGTTAGAAAGAGTGAACACGGAGCTGACTCAGAAATTAGACTGAATGCCACCTTGTGTTTGCTTTGCTGTGATTGGTTGGTTCTTGTATTAGGTTTTTATAAAGTTCAACAGTTAGAAGGGATATGACATTTCAGTTACCTTGCAAAGGTTTACCTTGGTTAGCAAGTTGAAAAAATCACTATGTGCATGAATCAGGGTTGCCACTCAAGCAGGAGAGAAATTCCCTGACTTTTCCAGGTTTTCCAGGTGTGTTTTAAGAAAATTTCAGTCTATTCACGTAATGCACGTTGGCTGTGCTAAGAGGTAAATTAATTATGGTATTACTTGAAAACACAAAAATTTGCCAATTACATATGACTTATATCCTCAAAGCATTACTATTATAATTATAATAGAAGTTGTTTTCTCCACTGAAGATTGAGATTAGAACTTGCATAATCTGGAATAAAAGAAGGCTTTTTTTGCAGACATTTTGAAGCTAAATGAAAGACAAAAATGCTAAAAAAAAAAGCAATTGAAAGAAATTAGCATTTGTAGCTAAAAGAAACATAAATGAAAGAAATCTTTTTAATGATATTTTAAAAATAAATTCAGGTATTTTATATTTATTTCGCAGCATACATAAACAAAAAAGATGTGCATTAAATTCCGTGATGGTACATCATCATACTGCTAGAGTTAACCTCAGAATTATGCCAGAGAAAATTTCCTGAATGTATTATTTACTATTAATAAATAAATTTGGAGGGAAGAAGCAACATTAAATGATATGAATAGCCTAAAAATAAAGATAATTACTTAAAAATTGAATTAGAATAATCAGCAATATTTTAGCAAATATAGTTATATTACATGGTTAGCCTAGATGACTGATTACTATTTTTTTATTTTACAATGGCAAATAAAGTATTTATTAAAAAGAAAAAAAAAAGGTTTAAAAGATTTTGTGGTAAAATCCTAGTATACGATAAGGTCTTGACACAATTTTGAAAATTGCTGCCAAAACCAAAATGACCTATTTACTGCTCATCATAATGTCACCAAATCCGTGTACACCGTACATGGAGGTTATTCTAACCAAAGAATGTCTATATACAGAAGAAAACGTTCCATAAATGTAATGCTATTACGCTGCTAGAAAGCGGAGGGAAAATTTGCCAAAGGATTTGGCGACGGAACCTGGCGCCAAGAACTTCCCTCTAAGCGATGTATACAGGAAATTGAGGAACACGTGTTAAGAAGAAATGTTCTTTGACAAACAATTTCTACTTTGATTTTTTGCAATAATTTAAAAACGGGTTTTCGTAGTTTTTTTGTTTTTTTTTTTCCCCTGGCTAAAAATAACTAATCCATTAATTAATTTACTTGCGACAAAAAATATTTTCTTTGCCTTTAAAGTTTAAAGAAATTTTAAATGATATTCATTTTATGAACTCTTGATAACGTGACCTTCAAACTTCGACACCGGCTTTGAGTTTTGACGACAGATATTTCGCACATGCGCAGCCGTTTCCCTCTATGTTGGAACAGAGCCACTTCGGTTGCAGAGTTTTCCTTCTTAACAATACATATTCTTTGATACTAACCTCCTTGGTACCGTATATTAGGATTAAACTGATTTCGTTTTATACGAGAATAAGTATTTTGCTTAGTTCAACATGCACTGCACATGCGCATGCGATTCTACTGGAAACCAAAGTTGCTGGAAACTTGCTTTGCCTTTCTAAAAAACAATCTAATTGGAGCTGCGAAAATTGGCTATATGTCATCTGCCCGAATGACGCACACGCGATACACAATTCGGCAAGAAAGTGATCACTTCCAACATCGGCGCAAAACTCAGAATCGCTATATGAAATTCCCTGACTTTTCCAGATTTTGACAAAAATATTTAAATTCTCTGAAATTTTTGGTCAATTTTCAAATTCCCTGACTTTTCCCAGTTTTCCAGGTACTGTGGCAAACCTGATGAATCCATTTTAAAATTTAGGGGAATACATTCTCAGAATGCTGTGAGGAAAGAGAAAATTATGCAAATATTAAGAATATTTTCAGAAACCGGTGCTAAAAAGCTAGGGGTAAAGTAAGTGAGGAAATATGGTATTTCTCTCTCTGATTTAAGTCAAAAATTGACATTCATACAATTTCAATTCTTTGAAAAAAATTATAAAACTGAAAGGTTTCAGGTTTTAATGGTCACCTAAAACAGTTTTTTGCAGTTTTTTACAACCTCGCTGAACTCGCAGTTTATCAATCATTTGCCCGAATCAAACTCCCAGTTTTAATCACTCAGCCACTGATAGGACTGATAGATAAAGAGAAAACTATGAAATTTAACAGAAATTTTAATTTTCATTCCTATTTCTTTGACAGCTTTTTATATCTGTCACTGTGAAGAGCATTTTAAAATCATACAGTGATGAGACACTAGCAATTTCAGAAAATATCATGAAAAATTTTTAATGCATTAAACTGAAGTTATATTCCAAAGAAGCATTTTCTTTATGCTACAAATATTTATCCACAAATAAAATATTCAATTATAAATTCCCATTTTATCTCTAAATGTCACAAAAGTAATGAGACACTAATAGCACTGCAAACAAAACCATCAGTAATAAAGGCAACATGATGCATTTTATGGCATATTGTGCACTGAAACACAGTAGGTAATACCTGAAAAAATCATCTTTTAAATTGTTTCAATATTTTATTATGACGGTTTATTTTACTCAATACAATAACAAGTGTTCAATCACTTTCTTGATATGATTTCCAAAACACAGAAAATATTTGATTTTGGGCAAAAAATATTTAGGAATGAACATTGAGTAAATAAATACTTCAAAGGGAAACATATTATACAATTTCATCTTACTGCATTTAAAAGTTTTGACACCATTTTTTTGGAAATCGCAAATGACAATTTACGCTTGTGAGACAAAGTAAAGAGCATTCATCAGCTGTAGCACTAAATCATCTGCTACATGGATCAGTAGCATACAGTAATAATTGAACTGCTTACAAAATCATATATTTTTAATTTCTTCACTGTACTTGAAACACATGTATTCTCAAGCATCCTTAAATTTTTACAAAGTGACAGTAAAACTTGAAATTTAATATTTGCATGCTACTGACTCAATAAGTGCTTCTCCAAACTCTTATAAAGCTACAAAACAAAACTGTAACTGCTGCTGATTGAAATGAAATAATACACACAGGCCAAATATTACGTGACCTCATTAATGTTTTTGAATTCTGATCATGCAATGCCCTATCCACTCTTTTCCTTCATGAAGGAAGAAATTATTTTGGGAATTTAAAATGAAAAGGACATAAATGTGAATCATATAGAATTTAGCGAAATCTGCACATTCTGTCAAAGAAAATTAGCATGTTATTTGTTAAAACAAAATCTGCTTAAAATTAAGACATAAATCTTACTACAAACAAACAGAGAAAATGAAATATTATAAAAAGAAAGATAATAGAATTGCTAATGAAAATTTAGATGATATTAAGCTATTATAAAATGAAAAAACATTCCATATTTATAGAAAAGGAAGGTTTGGCAAACAGTCAGCATATCTTTAACTTTTCATCTGCCATCTCTTCATATATAGATGTTTAACAACTGATGTTCCATATCTTAGATCAATGTTTCCCAAACATTTTAGCCTCAAATCCCACATGCATCTATTTGCAACTCGCAGGGATACACAAGCATGTAATTATTCTGTTGGGGGAGAGTGGAAAGCAAAAAGAGAGATTTTTAGAAGAAAACACTGTAATAGTCAAATAATAATGAATAAGCTTATATAAACACTGAAAATCAACTAATAAATTACACATTAATTCATAATTATAGGTACATATAAACAACTGTTCGTTACAAGAAGAAGCACTCCAAAACAGTTTTAAGACCCACAAAAAAATTTTTTGTCACCCATAGTTTGAGAATAAGTGCTCTAAATAACAGAACTTTTAGTACATGGGTTTATAGAGTCTGATACGGTTCACAAAGCAGGAAACACAAAAAATCAGCTATGTGCTGCGAATTTGAATTCCGGATCTTTCCTCCCAGATTCCTGACCAGCTAGGCATATTACCACTTGTACAACAAAGGCATATAGTAGAAAATGCAGAATATCCATTATTAATTAAAACATGTTATTCCTATTTATAGGGAATTCAATAATAGGGAGGGAAAAAGCTAAGCATACCGAGGAGATGAACTAGGAGATTGCCCTGGAGTACCAGTGGGAGAGGCATGTCGAGGTGGAACTGGAGGCGGAGCAGCATTAGGTGGTCTCCTTGAAGACTGTGGAGAGGCTTTTGGCGAAACCATAGGTGAACGACTATTAGACTGAAAATATGCATAATAATGAATTATTTATTATTATTATGATGATTATGGTTAATATAATATAATGCTGTAACTAATAATACTCAAACTCTCAAAACAACTTTAAATTTAGAATGTCATATTTCATCATTAAAAAATGTTATCAGATTGGTTGGTCAATCATGTTATTTATCTAGCACAAAACCTGTAAAGTCTGTCCTTTACCAAACACAAACATTTAAAGTCCATGCGTATATATATATACATGCTTATAATAACAGGGAGTATAGAGTAAAATCAGTTAAAATTCCCAGTGTAAAAAATTTGGAGGGAGGAGTAACAATTATGAAAAAACACAATATCTACAGGTACAGGTTGAAATGTAATAGGGCACCCGATGTTTCATATAAGTAAATGGGTATAGCCCTATTACACTTTTATTTTTATTAATTTAGACTGTAATAGATAAATAATAGTTTACAGTCAGTGCCTTTGCATTTACAAACTTTGAAGTCATTTCCAGAATTTTGGTAGCACAAATTTTGTTACAAACACAACTTTTTTTTTCCTTTAAAGTTAGCAGAATTTTGTCATAATATATAATTAGTCATATTAGATCTTTAGGATCAGGTTTATAATAGATCTTTCTTTTTTTCATAGTTCATTATTTGTAATATATACAGTACAAAGTCTTTAATCCGGACCTCAAAGCTACAAACTTTCTGCACATGCGCGTTTAATGTATAACAGACGGTATAAGCTAGGCTAAAATTATCTAATTATCTAGTTCAGTTAATGTTGCAGATTGCATTGTTCCTTAATATTCTAATTGGATCTGGTTTATTATTTTTTGCAGACTGTTAGAGCAATTTTATAAAAAGTAAGCTTGAACTTTCGATTATGTCAAAAAGAGTTTCAGATTCTGGAGCTGCCAAAGGATCTACATAGCAAGAGCATGCTTCGATGTACCGCTTCTGATAGTGAAGAAAGCGACAGAGAGGTTATTGAAAATGAAAAAGTTTCGATTGACAAGTTAGTCGGTATTCTCGACACAGCAATTACAGGACTTGAACAGCGGAACTGAACAAGAAAGTATGTCTGTTTATAGAATTAAAGAGAAAGTATTAGCACAAAAAGTGAAGCAACTTAAACAACTTACACTGAAAGAAGTGTTTAATAAAGTAAAAAAATAAATATTAAGACTTTTTTTTTTTTTTTTTTTTTGTAAATTTTGATACCCTTTAGATCATAATTGCTCTTTATTTCATAAATTACGGTTTCATATTTTTAATTTTATAATTTCTGCATGCCATCTTACCAGATTTAAATTGATGATCTATAATCTGGAATCGGCGAACTCCCGACGAGTCCGGATTAAAGACTTTGTACTGTACTTGTATATTCATGATTCGTAATAGTAAAATTTATTTGTAGTTCGTAATAGGAGTATTAATAGTTAATCTGTGAGGTTATAATTATTGGGTAACTGAGCTGTATTTAATTAATTAGCACAAAGTTTTCTCCTCTGGATGAAAGGTATATCATGCTATTTTTCCGTTTTCTTTCTGAAATTCTTATTCTTGATTGCAAATTTAAGAAAAGCATTTGCGTTTCAGGTATGTAAATGATCTAGTTAAGGGACAGGTATTTATATAATGATTAGGATCTCCCCTATCCCCACATATGCATCAATCTGAAGTAGAAAACACAATATTTACAACAACACAATATCTACAGGAGGATTCCTCAAAAAAAAATGTACAAAACATATATAGAAGAGACCAAAATAAGTAGATTTTGTAATACAATACACAAATGAAAAATGCACATTGAGGTGGTACACAGCAATGTAAAATAACATTTAAAAACATTCTGGTGCTGTAAATGATTTTCTGCAGACATTTTGAATAGCATGCATTGCTAGATGATTGAATTTTGCCTATGGAGCTGCAGATGAAAACAGAGCAGCTGCTCAAAGGAGGTACTTGGGTATTGTTATATGTACTTCCTTTAGGTAGCTGCTCAGTTTCAGCTGCAGCTCCACAGATAAAATGCATGCTGGAAAACATGGCAATGTATAGAAGCTAAAATTTAAATAGGGGAATGATAAGATGAAAATTCATGCAACAGAATTCTTATCAACAGGTGATATACATGCAATCTATACTGTCTCAACATGCCATTTTTGCAAACAAATTCCATCAGAAAATCTACTTTAGATCCCCTGAACATTTTTGCCATATACTTTCTAAATACCCTATATATAAACACACATACATATTGATAAAATGATAAGCTAATACATTCATTATAAGAAATTACATCATTAAAGCAATAAATGTGAAACAATGCTTTAAAATAAAGCACGATATGCCAAAATACATTGAGTTATAAATACCAAATTGAAACATAACGTGAAATCTGACATCCTTTCAGAAGATGAGCGAGGTTTTATATTAAAAATCACAATCTAATAAAATTTCACAGTTTAAAATACATGTAATTTATGACATTGATTCTTAAACGATATTAGGATAATTACATTTTAAAAGCTACAAAACATAAATGTTTTGTAACAACAGCACACAACAAATTATTTATGCGTCTTTTTAATTTGAAGCCTTCCCAGACATTTTGGCTAATTTATATCAATATCCTTCTCTTTAAGCCTTTTTTCTAACAACAAGAAATTTGTTTAAATACAGAAACCAATGTTCCAATTCACCCTTGCAGTTTTTTTTTTTTTTTTTTTTTTTTTTTAAGCAATAAACAGCATACTGTCCACAATGCTCTTTTTCTATGGGATTCGGACATGCACGGCTTGCAAAATTATGAGCTGGGAATCTCAAATAGTTGAAGAAGAACTAGATTTTCCAAGTGTACCAGGTTATAAAATTCAAATAATCCAAAACAGCTACATTATTCATAATATTTCAGGTTATTCCTGAGTTGCCAAGAAAAGAAAATGTAGCAGGAACTAGTGGAATATTCTTTATATCTATTTTGTACCATTATTAAAACATTCAGGATAGTTATTGAATCATTTTCAGATTCATCAATATGTGTGGATAAGTCTTAGAAAAAAACAATTTGTTTCAATATTTTATCTTCAAAATAACTAAAATCACTTTCATTATCAAAAATATCATCAGTAACATGTTCCATCACTCACTGAACACTTCCTGCAAGCCATAGCTTGAATATAAAAGATGAAAATGCTAACAGTGAGAGCACTTGCAAAATCAGTTAATAAAGTCTACATTAATACAAATATTTAGGTGCAAAAAATGCCATCTGTTGATCAAAACATCACTCAATGTCTAAATGCAGTAGAAAGTGCATTATTGGCGATTAAACAGAATGAAAAACTAAATTCTCATGAAAATCGCAAGATGAACCCCTTTGTTATTTTTATGTTGCTTGTGTAAATCATAGGATAAGCTGTCACAGGGTTAAAACTCCTGATATTTTCAGCTAACTTCAAAATTATCTCAGAATTTTCAAAGACTTAAAGACGGTTGGGAAAAATATTGTAGTTCCTCAAAAATAAGATCTAATCAGATAAGAAGTCCATAAAAATGTTTTTTAAGGATGTTCGTAATAAAGGCCCCAGTTACGATCATCACCCAGACAGATGCTACACTTATTCTTCAATGACCAACTGGAATGCAGATACAGCATGCCGTTTCACTTGATGATGAACAAACAAGATTGTGACCAATTAGAATTTCAGAATTCAATATGTTACGAATTATAACAGATGTACTTAATGCACTTATGTGAAGTAAAAATTTTCTGAATTTTGTGCCTGCAGTTTTTTGCCATTTTTGAATGATCCGTCATTCTTAATGCTTTTTGTAGCCATGCCTATACCTTAAATTTTCAACAAACATTTGATTTAATAACAGATTTAAAGGGAATAATATTTTGATGATTAAAGAATAATAATGCAAAATAAAAAAAAATATTTTGTTCAGTATAAGAAAGGAACTGTGAAAATGATGCTCCATGTCAAAAATCTTACTGCTTTTGCTAAAAGAAGAAATTGGGTCTCTGACAGTCTGAAAATGGCGATCAAAGTATAACCTCAGTCAACAGGTGGACTTGAGAAATACTAAGAAGCACAGACATGGAGCAGGTTGGCAACCATTACTTGCTGGTTGAAAAACATCCATCTGCAAATGGATTGTTTGACAGATAAGCAAAGATTTTTGTTTGCAAAGCTGATATTCAAACATTTGGCCTTGTAATGATATCACAATTATACATACCCCCAAAAGAACACAGAACATCACAAGAATGGTTTAATAGCTTTCTTCAGCGATATGAACTGTTTTTTTAGGAGATTGACAACAGAGTTCAGTCTGGGAGACAGTGAAATTATTAAACACGAATTTGCATTCAGATCTTTTGATGGCAATCGACTCTCCTAATTACCAACTCTCTTACATTATTGCTATAGGTGAAACTCAAGTGTTATAGGTAAAGTACCTCAAATGATAATTGATAATACAAGTCATTTGTCAATCTACTTTCTCTCCACTGGTTATGAAAGGGCATATGTGTTACCTGTATTTTGCCAATTCACCTGGACTAAAAGAAAGCACCAACAATAATCATCACTAAAAACAAAAAAGATAAGAGTGAATGTATTTTAAGCATTTTTATTCTTAAAATATTGTGTAAACAGTTAGCTAGACTTAGCTGAAAAATCTATGGGGAAAATTACATGAGGGGGGAAACAGGCAAGTAAATACAGTATTTGAACATGGAAAGTCGGCTGATTTAATGCTATCACTTGCTCTGCATGGTCAAAGAGATCACCATGGTCAGAGAGGTACGCTAACGTGGGATTTAAATATCGCTACTTTAAAGACATAAAGAACTTCCATGCACAAGGAAAGATAGATCAAATACTGATTTCCATAGGCCCAACTGCCCATCTCTAGACTCTTAATAAGACAATAAACAAATCATTTAAAAAACTACTATATTTACTTGTATATTTTTCTCCCTGTTTCTACTAATTTTACCACTTATAAATCAGGAGGAGGAAAACATTTGGTATATCATATTTTCTGAAGAGAGGGCTTAAATGATAAACACAGCACATTAAAAAGCACGTATAAGCACATACCAATTATGTGAAATTATTAATATTATTGCATCATATATTTCAAAGGACTTATACATTTCGAAAATAATTTTACACAAAATACTTTTCCAAACTGCGCATACACTTTACATTATTACCATCAACAAGAAGTTTCTAAACCATATGCTGAAAAATCTATGGGAAAATTACATGAGGGGGGAGGCAATTTGTACCTTGACTATTTGACTTCTAATACATTATAGTACCTTGATTAATTTATATGCAACTTAACTAATATTAGTTACAGGATACATTTTAAGGTGCATATATGTGTAATAAAAATACCAAGACTATTATTTTTGAACGGATATTTATGATTTGATTGCTTGGAGGATTAAAAAAAGTAGTGAAAGTCATGAGTTATATATAAGTAAACAGCCTTTATGATTCTTTTGATCCTTAGGGTGCAACATCAAGAAAATTTGGTATGAAATGAATAAATTATCAAATAGTGGAAAAAGAGCATGTATTAGAAAGTATATTGAAATTAAAATATACTTGTGGGTTTTAAGAAAATCAGCAAGAGGGATACATTGCCAAGTGCAAATGATCTGACTGTTAAATATTTTAATGATACTCTTAAGTGATATAATTGATTTTTGGAAAGATAAATATAAAATGATACTGTGCCAGAAGGTAAAAATGAAAAATGACTGTTCTAATTTCATATAATGATAATTGAAATTGGTATCTATCAAAAGGAAATAAATAAAAAATTGTTTAATCTGCATAAGTGAATTTTTGTAGTTTTTTTAAAAGTAAAACCATTACTTCATCTCTTCAGAAATTTCTGGCAGAATAATTTTTCCCCTTCCATTTTTATAAGTAATTTTTTTCTTGATATAACCATTAACTTGGTTGAAATCATTATCATATTTTACATCTGGCATACATCTGCTTTGTTTTTCTAGGGGATACTTTTTTGGGCCTAATTCTTTGACTTACATGCTGGAATTTGGGGAAGATTAATCACTCAGTTTGAAGAATCTTTTTATCCCAAATCAAAGAAATAAGACTACATATGAATTTTCCCTTTCCATAAGACAGAAAAATGTGAAGTGCAAAATAAATTCTGATAAAATTAAGACTCTATACTGAACAGAAAACGACTTGATTAACAAGGCTCAATTAGAATCTAATGCCATAAGATTTGAAGGCCCCAAATCATCTTTAATTCCACCAAATCATATTCCCTCTCCATCCTAAAAGTGAAGACTGAAAGACCTTAAAGAATGTTGTGCTAGGGCTCCAGATTACCTTAACTGAGTACAGCTGATCACAAAAAATATTTAACCCTTTGAATTTTTTTACCTTGGAGTCCATTTATTTGAAAATGGATTGGGTACACATTTATTATTATTATTATTATTATTATTTTTGTGCACTTGGAGAATATTTAATTTTGTGGGCAAGTAAGAACAGTAGATTTTATGCAAGAATCAATTTATTTTGTATTATTCATTATATGTACTTTTCTACATAATACTGAAATAACTTTAGGCAGTGAGTATTACAACGTACTTTTAAACTAATAAACTCTGGTTAAAAAAGATAGCAAATTATCAATAATTTTGAAGCATTGTGATACTTTTCTAAACAGGTTGGCAAATGCAGTGGTACTTTGCATTCTTTGCACTGCCAGGTAGTATCCTTCCTTAACTTGGTGTTGACGTATCAGAACGTCATGTGCAAACAAATGCATGACATACTGATATGTCAAATGTAGCCAAAGGGTTAATCCAATGTGATATTGGACCAAATAACATTAAAAAAGAAATATTAGGTACTTAAATTAATTCTTGCCGTTTGTTGAATAGAAAACACATGTCTATTTTAATAGAATGGTAAAAGGTAATTTACTGAAGGTAGGCTACTACCTTTTCCCCTTCTTCGGGTAACAAATGGATTCCAAGATAAAAAAATTCAAGCTCTTTTGAAGTGATGCACTCATGGAGCCAGTTTTCAAGATTGCTATAAGATATGAAATGTTGTTCAGAAAGGCTATGCTGCATAAATGTAAAAAATGGTAATTGGAGGAGATTTCTGGTGAATATGGCGGGTGGAGTAAGACATCACACTGAAGTCTGTGTTTGTCTTTTTAAGTGCATGATTCAAATACAGTAACTGTGCTTATAAGCATTTAACATTCATTGTCTGATCCAAATGCAGCAGCTCGTGGTACACGATACTGACTTGATCTCACCAAATACACAACGTAATCTTCTTGCCAATAATTTCCAGTTTTGGCATTGATGATTCATCGTGACATGCCCATGATTTCTTGTGCTTCTGATTGTCATAACGAATTAACTTTTCATCACCAGTTATTATGTGATGCAAAAATGGCTTGTTTTTGCCTTTGAAGCAACACTTCACAAATTGTTAAGCATTTTGTAACGTCTCTTTCTGTAATTTCATAAACAATTTCTAAATTATCATCATTGCTTTTCAATACTTACTAGTTAACACATGTCCATTTGGTGTTTCAGACAGCTGCATAAGTAGAGATGGAACTTCTGCCATTAATGGCTCTTTAACTGCCCATGGTCAAACTTTTGTCACTGACCAGGACACATTTTGTCACTCATCTCAAAATCTTGTCTCAAGAAATCATCAAAAAACAATCTCTGCACATTGTTTCCAACAAAGCATGCTCTCCATACATTTTCACTAGCAAACAATAACTTTCTGTGGCAGATTTCTTGAGATAAAAATAGAGAATAACACCTCCCACAAATATTTTTTTGTAGGTACAAAACCGAACATGATCAAAAGCACTAAATAGGTATGTTTTTTCACTACACCCAAGTCACACACAGATCTGAAAGCCTAATGTTTCTACTGTTAAACATATCTTATGTTGCTGACCACTATGCTGCACTAATGCAACTACTGCCCTCTCTGTCTCAACAGCGAGAATTAATTCAAGCTCTTAATACTAACAAAACCTCCAATATAAATTGTAAACAAACTTTTAGTACTAACTTAACCATATATTATTAACAATAATAATACTTTGCACATAATTATTTATATACTTACACGACTCCCATCAGAAGCATCAGCTCGAGGTGATAATGCTAGAGCTTGAAGACAAGAAGTCCATGTATTTGGATCCTTAAAAAGTATGAAATTAGGAAATGCTACATACTAAAGACATTTAAACTTTAAAATTGTATCATACATAATTATAGTTGTAAGTTTATGATGCTTTGAACAAAATTTTACATAACACTGCACACCTAACTATTCAAACCACAAATTTTTATTACAATTAATAATAAAGCATAACATCTGCAATAGAGTTGAGAAGTTTTAACATAATTATATTTATATGTTGGAATATAATTTCTTAAAACATAAATTAATAAAATCATATCTAACATATATTGATTCTTAAGCAATTACGTAAAACAATTATTGTTTTTATAATAAATTCTCTTAGCAAATAAAGAAAAATTTACAACCATCTTTTGATTCCAGATTTCATAAAAATGCTACAAATATTTAATTTTAATGAATACAAATGCATCTTCAAAACAGTAAACCAGAGATATTTTTAACGCCTCTAAAAGCGTATTTCACGCATTGAAAATCGGAAATACGCTTTAAAAAACTAGCCAGGCGTATTTTCACGCACTGAATTTTTAACAAAGGTTTCGCTTAAAATATGCATAGCGCCCGATCAAAATCAACAAGTAATATTTTTTTTTCTACTCAAAACACCACCAACATTTTCACCAGACTTCTCTGCGACAAAGAATATAGGAGCGGCACTGCACGCCGCCGTGCTTACTCATCAATCACGGCCAGAGGGTAAAAGAAAGAAGCTGACTAATGAAATTGACGTTTCATTGTATACTTTCTAGCACTGATTTCGTCACGCATTCCATGTTATTGAATGGTCATTCAAATAGTAAAATTGGTTATCAACACATGTGGTTTGGGAGTTCAGTGAAATTTCACATTACGATCTGGAAAAATCTTTTGCACTCTTTTCGGAAAATTGAAGGCAAAGTAAAAGCATATATAAAGGTAATTAAGTTTTTTCAAATTTTTCTAGCATTATTTCTAATATGCCTTTAAATTATTTTTATGCTTATAGTGTTTGCATTTTTCATTATTCTGTGATCGTCAGGAAAAAAGTCGAAATTTTACCGAGAACTACCAGTACAAAAATAAAATTTTAATTCCAATTTTCTTTTTAAAAAATCATGATCTTCACTAGTCGTACAGTGCAAATCTGGGTGTTTTATTGCTATTTCATTTTAAAAAATTGCAATTTTATCACATTTTTGGTATAAAAATTTGAATTGCATCGATGATTGTCGCCTGTGATGTCTTTTTATCTTGCGATCTTCTAGTGGGCACGGGTTTGGTTTGGTTTATTTAATTATGACAAAGCACACTAGGGCTATCTTCCTAAGGGGAGGAATGCCTACGTGGAGGACTTTCTAAGGGAAACTGGCTCGTATACACGTTACACATGGGAAAAACCACGAAAACGCCCATGCAGCCAGCTCGGGGTAAATCGGGACTTAACGTCCTGGTTATATGCAATTAATTCGTCTAAGAGCCACCCCATGTGAAAAATCGATATTTAGATGACATCTATCTATTCAAAAATCAGTATTTTGCATAAATTTTGAGATTTTTACCAATTTTGGGGCCAAAAAAAAAAAAAAAAAAAAAAAAAAAAAAAAAAAAAAAAAAAAAGTACTTTTTCGAATTGTACAAACCCTGCTGTGATTTTTTTTTTTTTTTTTTTTAATATTCTGTAGGAGAGAAGTATAATTTTTATTATTATTACTGTTTTAATTTGATGGCGCAAGATCGTCAAATTCATTATTAATTTTTAACTAAACGTTGCTCTTAAAATGATTGTAATTTGTATTCGTGCTTATAAGATAAATTCCTTTCATATAAAAATTAATATTTTAAGCAAAATTAAGATCACATATGAAGAAAAATTTAAGAAATTCCATACAGTCTGCAAAACGAAATGAAAGTTTCTACAAGTGATCAGATTTTAGGAGAAGCACATCAAAAATATTTTTTAGTTTCTAACTAATATTTTAAAACTATTTAATTTAACAGGATGGTCCCCTTGAGACCGAAGCAATTATTCCAGGAAAAAAATTAATTTAAATATGAGTTCTAAATCCGTCAAGGAGTTTTTTATAAAAAAGCCGTCAAGCCAAGTGTCAACCAGCTCAGAACCGTCAGCTAAGAAACCAAAGATTCATGAACAACCAGAAGAAACTACTTCTAAACATGATAAGTTTTTAAGTAAGTGGCTTAAAGAATTTCCTTGGGTCCTCTTCAATAAATAGGAAAATAAAATGTTTTGTAAAACATATCAATCTGCCAATATGAAAAACGGCTTGGGTGTGATGGGTTCATCATGTTTCCATAAAAGTACTCTGTCTCGCCATGAAAAAACTACGGAACACAGGCTTTCTTTAAATGCCAAGAAAGATTCTAAAGCTCTTAAAAATATCATCAAAAAGGTTGGTGTATTTAATTATTGCAAAGCACACGAGGGCTATCTGCCTAAAGGGAGGGATGCCTTCATGGAGGACTTTCTAAGGGAAACTGGCTCGTATACACGTTACACATGCGGAAAACCACAAAAACGCCCATGCAGCCAGCCCGTTCGCGGGATTCGAACCTCGGACCGAACTACCAGTGTTCAGCGACTTTACCGCTCGGCCGCTGGTGGGCCTATCATCAAAAAGGAAAAATATACAGGAACAGATAACGATTTGGTAGTGTTCAAAACTGTTTACACTATTGGAAAAGAAGAACTTTCTTTAACGACATTTACGTCTTTAATGATGCTTATGAAATTCTGTGGAAATGAGACTGTGAAAGAGACTCACTTGAATTTATCTTAAAATTCAGTTACAGACATAACTAGAGCTAATTCGGAAGTATAAGAATCAAATTTGGATGAGGATGTTTCAAATAGCCCCTATATTTCTTTAATGATAAATGAGTCAACAAATATTTCAGTTGACCATAAATTAATTATATATGTGAAATACTTGAAAAACAAAGTCAGAACAGTCTTGCAAATTTAAAACTATCGGGTGAATGCAATGCAGATGCACTGAAAGAAATAATAATAAAGTTTCTCAACGAAAAAAGTACTGTTATCAAAAGTTGTTGGCCTTTCAACAGATAGTGCTGCTGTTATGATAGGAAAAAACAACGGACTTGGCAAAAAATTTCAGGATATGATACCTGGTTTGTTGCACTATCACTGCATAGCTCACTGTTTAGCTTTAGCTGTTTCCCAAGCTGCTGATGGAATATCCCTATTTCAAAGCTGCCAGAGAATTTTAGGTTCATTGTATGCTTATTTTCACACGTCCAATATTAGGATTGAAAGCTGAAATTGATGCAAGATGTGTTAAACGAGCCAAACATAACTCTCAAAGACATAAATGCTGTTTGGTGGTTGTCACTTGGGAATGCAATTGATGCATGTCATATCGGTTATGATGCTGTGATCCTTGCCCCGACAGACATAATTGCAAACAGAAAAACAAGAAATCCTATGGAAAAGAGCTCAGTACTACTTAAACAATGCTCACAATTTTCATTTGCAGACACGTTGTCATTTTTGAGAGATGTGTTACTGATTATGAAAAAAGTCAGTAGAATTTTTCAGAGCAATGATATGGACTTCTCCGTGTTGGTTAACAGCCTAGAATTAACTATTAATTGCATGCAGAAAATGAAAGAGGAGGAAGGTCATGGCATTCATCTAAAGGAAATTTTAGAGTCTGCTCTTAATATTGGGAATTATCGAGATGAAGATATTAAATTACCTGTTTCTACTAAATCTTTAAATGATTTCATGAGTGCTAAAATGCTTTTTTGAGTGCACTGATAGAGAATCTGCAAGAAAGATTTAATTTGCAGCAGATGCATCTTTTGCAGGATTTTGATGTTTTGTTGAATCCCTCTTGTGTTACAACAATAGAATCATCAAGCTTGGAGTCCCTAGATAATGTTATTAAACATTATGATAGGCCAGACTCTACTTCGGTTTTTGGTGTTTCAGCAGAAGAGTTAAAGCAAGAGCACCTTGAAATAGAGTGTTTTTATGCATGCTACAGAAAATTCAAATTTAAACAGTTTGCCAATTTGCTGTTCTCATCGAGTTTAGATGTTGAACTCTTACATCCAGGATTTACAGCCCTGGTACAAATAGTTATGACTATACCTTTGTCAACGGCTGTTTGTGAAAGAGGGTTTTCTACTCAAAATAGGATCAATTCAAATAGGAGAATTGAATTGGAGGAAAAACAACTGGATAGTCTAAGGAGAATATCTGAGCAAAGAACAGATTTCAGAGAACAAAGTGGAAATGTTTTTGGTGATTTTAGAGAACAAAGTGGAAATGTTTTTGGTGATTTTAATTTTGAAAGAGCAGTAACCTCGTGGAAAAATCAGAGGAAAAGGAGATTAGAATTGTAATGTAACGAAGGAAAAATGTTTTTTGCGACATTAATTTTGAAAGAGTTGTGATATAATAAGGAAATCAGGGAAAAAAAGAGATTAAAATTGTAATGTAACCAAGGAAAAATGTTTTTTGTACCTTTAACTTTGAAAGAGTTTTGATATTGTAAGGAAATCAGCTGTAACATTGTGGAAAAATCAGAGGAAAAGAATATTAAATTTGTAATATTAAATAAATATTTCATTTTGAACATTTAATGTAAAATAAATTTTTTTTATTTATAATGTTTAATATTTTCTAATAATACTTAACATATGCTATAATTGTCATAAACCAAAATAGCATCCTCCTTTTTTTCTATTTCCTTTTGTCCATTAAAAAAGTGTTTTTTTATATCTCTGTATATGTAGTTTATGCTATTTCTGTATTTCACTCCTCCTAAAAAAGTCAAGGAGTATTTTTACTCTTCCAAAAAAATCCTAGGAATAACACTGCAGTAAACTATCTATTATACAAATTTATTTCTGTCTGAGGAAAAATGCATAAAACAACTTAACAGTACTCACATAGTGTATTAGGTTAAGCTACACTGTATTAATTTGCATTAGAATATATGAACTAACCTCAAAGTTTTCATCTTCATCAAAATCAACTAAATTTCCTAAATGTGAAGTATGACCATCACTACGTTTAAATGTCCTCCCAGTTGGATCAAAAGGATCAACCACAACTTGTTCCGTTCCTTTTATTTCAGCTCTGCAAAATGGGCAACCTTGTCCTTCTGAATCCTACAATCAAAATCAACACTTACATAATTGAAAATTTAGAAATATCAAAATCTTAAAAAACTAAATCCATCACAAATATTAAAAAATTAAATTTAAAATTAGGAAAAAAAAAAAAATCTTGGTTTGACATAGATTTTAAGAAAAGTATCAATTTTGAGACTTGGACAGTCTTTGCAATCAGAAACTGACCCCTCTTCTTCAGCCGGGGGAGGGGGGATTTGTGTTTACTTCTTAAAAAGAGAATCATGTGTCTGACCATCTTCAAAATCGACAGAGTTTTACTCAAAATTTTTGCCAAACTTCAGTTGCTTAGTTCTAAATTTTACATTGGCATGCTTCTCTTCCATGTGACAGATCAATTAAACTATAAATAGAATATTTTTATATTTAAAAAAAAAAAAACAACAACACACACCTGCCATGAAGTCAAGCATGGTGTACATAGAAGATGACCACAAGGCTCAATGCGAATGTCCTTATCATTCTCAGCACAAATTTTACATAACTGAAATGTGGACCCCATTTCACAATAAAGCTCATATTGCTCTTGAGTAACTTTGATGTGATCTTCAGGTGTAGCCTGTACAGCCCAGCTTAGATCCGGATTTACATTTCTACCATCTGGATAAAGGTAGCTGAAATATTAAAATATGCATTAGAAATATAACACAAATTCTTTAACATATAGTGCTAAAAAAATCAGCATTACTTCTTACAGCACATTTTAGATATATACATGTTGAGACTAATGGAAAATTAATATTCCAGTATTATCTTTTATAAAAATAGACAAAATTTTTTCAATGTATTGCTTTACAGTTTTAAAAATATAAATATATATTATGGCTGAAAATACATACTTAAATTTCAAGGTTTATGCTTCTGAATACAAAATGACTTAACATGATTAACCCAACTCTATACCTTTCATTGTATATTAATTTGGTACAGGGAAAACCCTAATAGTTTTAAAATGCCATTACAATGATGATCAGGTTTTAATGAAGTGCTGTAATCATCTGCCATTCCTGCAGAGATGGAAACAAAGGATATACTGGGTAGCAGGTATGACAAGAATATAATTACAGTATTTCACTATTTGGTACAGCGAAAAGAAGTTAAATAAAACACTTATAAAAAAACTCAAAAATTTTTCCTTTCATTTAATCTATTACTTGTCCTTCTGTGGTCATAAATTTTAACAACATATTATTTGAAATCATGTCACTTACTTTGAATTGGCTTATACATTAAAATGTCTGGACATTCTCCTAAATTTCTGAAATCAATATATATTGTGATATTACCGTTTCAAAAATTCCAGTTCAACAGCTTTCAAAATGCTTTTGAATGTTTAATGCTTATAAAGAGTTAAAAAAATGTTGCTTTATCACCATATGCGTTTGTAAAGATCTCTAATATTACAATCTATTACATTACTTGAACTATTACATTATACTACTACACTGCTTGATAGTAGGAATACTTTTTCCTTTACAATAACTATGCAATCAGTTGCATACAAGGTTTTTTATGTATAACTAAAAATGTGAGTTTTAGTAGTACACAAAAACATAGAGTTCCTTCGAAATGGACAGCTGAATTGGAATGGAAGATTGAAATCAATGTCAATCAGATACTGCTTTTCGAATGTGAATGTCAAACCGCAATTCCGTAATTATAAGTTATCACAGACATAAAAAAATTAATGAAATCAAATCAAAAGGAAAAATAAAAAGTCTGAAAGGTTTCATGTTTTAATGATTACCCAAGAGGATTTGTTAAGGTTTTTTACGCTGTTACTGATTTTGCAGTCTACAAGTCTGTTGTTACACTCCCTCCTACTAACCCACTTTTTTTTTTTTTTTTTTTTGTCTTTTTAGCTTTGTTAAGCATCATATCCGTTGCACTTACGCCACATACAACAGAACAGAAAAATTACAAAAAAATTTAAAATCAGCATAGCAGTAGATTTTTAGAATTCCCAATGCAGCATTAAGAGTTGGCATAAATTTTTCTTCCCCCCTCCCAGTCTTTTCTAAATTCACTATATCTTACTAAAATGGCTTTACAAACCCCCCCTTTTTTTTTTTGGTCTTTTTATTAACACCTTTTTTTTGTGTTTACTTATTAAATATCACATTCTTGTCACTTATGCCGCATAAAATTCAATTCAACCACAAAATATCTAAAAACTGCACATCTTTAGAATTTCCGACAGACAGTCTCACACGCTGAAGATAAAAAAATGTTTTATTCCATACAGTGTTGCCACTGCTCACTTTGAAATTGGTCACTTCATTAAAGTTTTACAAAATATGAAAGAGGTAATAAAACAAATTCAAAATTCAGGTGGTGTCCAAGTTGAGGTGGAGGACTACGTTATTCAATATTTGATGGTTCTAGGTACAACTGTTCTTTCACAATGTGAGAAACATACATACATTTATGTAGATTCTTCATTACTTAATTTCTTTAAACGCAATACAGGTTAATATTTGGTAGCAGACTAATATCCCATTCAGGACTAACATCTCCTGGGGCTAATAAAGCTAGCTAATACTTTAACCTTATTTCTCATAGTCAGCTTTTTCCATCAATTCTAATCAAATATACATCTGATTAATTTATATGCTAAAAATTCATTGTTTGAGATATCTAGTTTTAATACGTTTAAAGTTGTCCACATTCTTGACACTTATGCTGCATAAAAGTGCTTATGCTGACATGCTATGTCAAAGAAACTTAGATGCCATGCTATGTGACAACAGAAGATCAAGATTGCTTGAAAATGTTAGTAAAAAGCAATATAACATTAATTCACTGCTTGCTTATGCTGCAATTTCTACTGGCAATCTAAATGCAACAAAATTTGCTCATCTTGCAAAAAAAGCATATCATACAGTTTCAATGTTTAACCATACATACATTTTGTGCAGTGCTTACACTTAAATTACTTTTTTTTTCCTTCAACAGATGGGATTGATTGTCCCCTAAATTTCATATAATTGTATAAAGTTTGTGAATTGGTATGTAGCTTTCAAATATGAAATAAAAAATTCGCAACTTTTTAAGCGATTTTGTTAAAAAAATTCAGGAGTCAGAGGGTTAAGTGTTACACAACTGAGAAGTTCTTTCAATGCCTACCATTTTGCAACCATATTAGACAATACTAGCAAATAAGAAAGTACGGAAAGTTGCACAGGCTTTTTTTTTTTTTTTTTTTTTTTTTTTCAATAGCTAGCTGGCAATAAGGAAATTGTTGACTTTTAAGAACATCACACAAATTTGGCCTAGCTAGTTTAAGAAATTAATTTATTAGATCAGAGATAGCTGGAAACGTATTTAGACATGTCACTCAATTTTAATCTTGATGGCCATCAAGGAATGCAGTTAGATCATAGAGAAATAACTCAGCTTCCTCTGAGTACACAGTACAAGGATCTACAGAAGGTTTCACAGTCCGAGACATGTTTTGCTGGCATAGAATAGGACCATTAATATAAATAAATGGTTATGCCAATCCAAGAGTTTATATGAATTCTACACTATATCAAATACATCTTGTAATAATATACCATTTATCTGGAAGGAGAAGGATATTTTGCAGACTGTAGATGCATCAGCAAAAATTAAAAGCAAAACTGAATCTTCTCGAATTTACAATTCATAGGATGTAAATCCACTTAAACATCTTGTGAAATTCATGACTGACCACTCATATATGTTATAGTTTGGAGTAGAAGTTCAGTACATTACTAATAAAAAAATTTAAAATCAATAGCCAGATGGATATTACTATACATGCAATAAAATATATTTCAAAAACTGGTTTTGAGGAAATATTTCCTGTTTTATAAATTTGGAGACGGCAATTTTAAGAAATGCATAGTGACAATAAACAACTAGCATTTTATATATAAGTATAATAATTCAATTTTTATAATTTGTTTCATTTGTATAACATTAAAATATATTACATAGTATACTTATCAGTTATAAACAGAATATACAGCTTGAATTTTCTTGAATATATCTCAAAAATTGGAAGAGAGAACACAATAATAAAATTTTTTAATTAGGTAAAGAATCATACTAAGTATTAATCATATTTAAGTTTAAAAAAACATACAAGCCTTCTCGATAACCATCTAAAAGAGCCTGACATAATGATTTGTTTTGAGGAATGGTCTGCAGGATATTGCCTTCACCAGTGACATAACCAATTGCCCATTGACCTAATCGTGTACAACTCAGTCGAAAAACATAACTATAAGAAAAAAACAAGACAGCATTTTACTAATTCAAATTACCTTTGCAATATACATATATAATTAAGAATTGCAGATAGCAATATTTATATTGCAAAAGATTAAAACTAAAAAACTTAAGAAACAGAAAAACCCTTTAATAACAATATTTAATAAGTTTCTGGTCATTATTATCTATCTGCTTAGTTACACAGGACGGAGAAGGGACACCAGTTTGAAGATTTTACAAGCACCAGAATGACTTGCCTCAATTATTTTGTATAAAGATTTGTTGCAAATAAGAGCAATAAAATTACTTTAGGGAGCTTTTCATTTCTTATAAAAGAAATTCAGCTTCATGATTCAGCAAACACCTGGTTCAGTGTCCACAAAAGATCTTGTGGGGAAGGGACAGGGTACAAAAGGACTATGTTGCCATCCTTGCTTAATAAATCCTTTTTCTGTCTTCATAAATATTTTTATTCAGAAAAATGCTCATCCTCCTAAACTCAGTATTTATGACAAAAACTTGCAGGAAGTTATTTTGTTGGCATACTTGCCAACCTATGACACTCAAAAATCAGAAGACTTTTTTAAGAAATCAGGAGATTTTTACAATGTTAAAAATACTTTTTAAATGATAAAAATAAAGCTTTTAATAATGAATTTACTTTAAATAGTTACTAATTCTTAAATGAAAGCAACACAAAAATACTTTACACTGCATCGTTTTGGGGGGGGGAAGACACTTTAATCAGTTTTTGTACAAATGTTATGAACAGTGGCAGATTTTGCTTTCGTTAAGAAAGAAACTTCATAATTTTGTTCATAGCAACTGCTATGTAGGCCTGCTTTCGCTAATAAAAGTTTTTCTAATGCGTCATCACTAATATTAGTTATGCAGGTGTTGGAATTGTTTCAATTTTTCCTTCCTTTTAGAACTCCTTTCAAGATACTAAATATCAACAATGTGTTTTGGTCCTTGAACTTGAATATTTCTTAGCAATTTCACTATCGGGAAACATTTTTCTAAATAAAGCTGCAGCGTGATCCGATGCATTCAGTGGCAGGTTGTGCTCCAGTAAAAAGGCAGAAAACAGACATTCTGCACTAACTTTTTGGTCCTTTTTTTCCGAAGAAAAATTAAATTTTTCATTTTTTTTTTAAACAACTCACGTTGCTCTTGTGTTTTTGTGTATGCACATGTTTGAGAACATCCACCCTTCCACCATGCGAAATCGAAAAATCGCAACGACAGACGGTACACGTTGCAAATTTATTACATTTCCTTGAGGAAATAATGGAAGAAAAGTCAACTGTGTACGATTTTTGAAACGTACACGAGTATTTCACCTTTCTCGCAGAGATAACAAAAGATAATTTCTAAAACTATTTCCCGAAGGCACGTGTACTCACATAACTCAGGACAAGATGAACGAATTAACTAAAGAACATACAAATAACAGCATGAGCTTGCTTTGTGCTCATTGGCTGATATATGTCAGATGACACACAGTGGAGCTCGGTGCCCATTGGAAAACTGGAGAAGGACGTTTCTGGATACGTATGCTCTCACTTACAAAGCAGAAAAATTTCTCATCTGATTCACAAGATTTTGTTTTAGATATAATCTAGATAAAATTCAATTGCTTTTAGACATTCAAAATCCTTTTTTTTTTTTTTTTTCTCTCATATAACAAGTGTTAAGCCAAGTTCCATAAAAATCGTGAGAAATTTTAAGAAAAAGAAAAAGTCGGGAGAAATATATTGTAAATCGGGTTGGCAGGAGACCGGTCGAAAGTCGGGGGTCTCCCACCTAAATCGGGAGAGTTGGCAAACCTGTGTTGGATATTAAAATAAGAAACTGTAACCATGAGGCAAAAGTAAGAAAATAGTAGTTTTTTCTAACTTCCACTTCTTTGCTGCAAGAAGCTGGCAAGAAGATGCTTGCTACTTCTTTTTAACTGTCATAATAAATATGTCACTTTTTTTTTTTTTTTTGAAATTCTTATTGCAGTTTTCACATAGTATGTATATGAAAGTTTTGAAAACCTGAAATGTTTACACTTCTCTATAAACATGTTGATTATGATAAGGTGGCTTAAAGGTTCATTGTCTAGGATGAGTGATTTCAGAGTGCAATAGTTTTCCATATCCGGGGTGAAATCCTTTGCCTTTGTTAATGATTCCGGCTGCAGCCTCGTGGGTCACTCTAGTGGACAAAGAGGTGAAAGAAATCTTTCCATCAGGGTCACGAGATGGACAATTTGTTATGTATGAGTGAAACAATCTCCCCCCGTGGGAGTTCAGCGCAATTAAACACAGGAAGATATACGAGGCGTATTCGGAAACTAAGTACCGTTTTGAAAAAAAAAAAAAAAAAATAGTAAAACAATTTTTTCGAATTCAATTTTATTTTTACATGAAAATACATGTCTTCAACTATTTTTCAACATAGTTTCCACCAATGATCAAACACTTGTCATAGCGGGTGACCAGTTTTTGTATACCATCATCAAAGAAACTTCCCACCAGTTTCGATAAACACGACTTCACAGCATTTTTTGTGTCATCGTCAGATCCAAAGCACTTGCCACCAAGCTCGCGCTTCATGTGCAGGAACAAGTAATAGTCGGACGGTGCAAGTCCGGGCTGTACGGCGGGTGATCGAACTGCTCCCAATGAAACTGTCGAATTAACGATTAAGCGACACCAGCAGTATGGGGGCCGAGCTTTGTCATGGAGCAACACAATTTCTTTACTGAGCATTCCTTTTCGTTTGTTTAGAATGGCACGCCTTAGTTTTGTTAAAGTCTCACAATATCGTGCCGCATTAATGGTTTCACCTCTGCGAAGAAATTCAGTAAGCAAAACGCCTTTCCTATCCCAGAAGCCAGTGCACATGATTTTTTGTGATGACATTGTCACTTTGAACTTTTGTTTTTTCGGAGAATGAGCGTGTTTCCACTCCATCGATTGTTGTTTCGTTTCTGGTGCGAAATGACACACCCAAGTTTCATCACCTGTCGCAATTTGGTTTAAAAAGTTTTCTCCTTCATCACTGTATCGCGTGAGAAATGTCAGGGCACTACCAAGTCGCTTTGTTTTGTGAACATCAGTGAGCATTTTTGGAACCCATCGGGAACACAGTTTGCGATAATTCAAGTGGTCAGACACAATTTCGAACAAAACAGTACGTGAAATTTGTGGAAATGCCTCTGAAAGAGTTGTCATTGTGAAGCGTCTGTTCTCATGAATTGCTTCATCTACTTTCCTTACCAAATCATCGGTGACAATAGAAGGCCGACCACTCCGAGCCTTGGCGTGGACATTTGTTCGACCTGCATTAAACATTCTTACCCACTTTCTCACCATTCTATCACTTATCGCGTATTCACCGTAAACTTCTGTCACTTGACAATAAATTTCGGCCGGTTTAACATTCCTCGAGTTCAAAAATTTAATCACGGCACGAATCTCACAGTCAGCGGGAGAACTAATTGTCTTAAACATTTTGAATGTGCACAGCAAACTGAAAACACAACATAGAGCAACCAAAATAGCGACAATTGAAAGTCAGTGAACAAGAAAGACTAGTGCGCATGCGCGAGACGCCTACCACAACGCTGCGACGGCGCTAGAATGAAATGGTACTTAGTTTCCAAATACGCTACGTATATAAGGTGGTTTCCTGAAAAGAGATAAAATTTTTTGTATTTAGAGCTATGGGCATGTTAGGGAACGACCGGTTCTCTTGAATGCTGTGGAAACTCGTAGTCAGGCGCATGTGCGCAGGAGTTTAGAGAACGAGCACTGAAGACTTACGATTCCAGATCAGAAGAGGAGCAAGAGATAGAAAGTGAGTGTTGTGAATAATGAGCTTTGGGAAGAAGGGAAGTTAACAAGTAATACAGAGGACTCTATTGAAATTCCAGTCATCAGTTCAGAAGAAAAGTCTATCTTTGCAGATGTTCGACCAGCAGAATTCTCAGAAGCACAAAACACATGTGCTAGTTTAGCGGCCTTCTGGAAGAAAGGGAAAAAGAGTTTATAATTGTAAAGGAGAGGCTACTCAGAGTGGCATGGCAGGTTCTAAAAAAGGGGAAGATAAGCTTCAGCTGGGTGTGCCTCTTATTTTTAAGAAAGGGATCTTGAAGTTATGCCATGAGGAAATCTCTGGTCAATTAAGGGTAACAAAAACCAAGGATAGAGTTTTGAGTTACTATTTCTGGCCAAATTGTTACCAGGAAATTGAGGAATTTGTGAGGACGTGCGATATCTGTCAGCGTGTAGGTCACAATAGGGATAAAAAGAAAGCCCCAATGAAGATTGAGCCAGTTATATCAGAAATGTACAGCACATTAAATATTGATGCAGTGGGACCTCTGATCCCTAGTTCACATGAAAATAAATACTTAATTACGTCAATTTGCGTTGCTTCTAAATCCAGATGCCATTCCTGTACAGAATTTAAGCTTTAAAAGTGTGATTTAAGCCTTGATACAAATTGTTGTTCAGAGGCCAATATTTAGAGTAAAGAAGCCATCGTAGGACAAGTCACTTTATTTACATGAATAATGAATAAAAATATCACACAGGAAATCATATTGAGCATCACACAGCAAACAACATATCAGCATCTCCCTACGCTCGAAGCTCGAATGACGGATGTGTCGGTGTAGAAGAGACAGCTGCGCCATCATAATTAATACGCATGTGCATAAGAAAAAACGTTCGCTCGCCTCTACCCAACACACCCCTCCTGCGAGCAACATTTTTCAATACAAAAACGAAATACAAACAATATATAACACATTACATTAAGAAATTAAGGAAATTACTTTCAATGTATATATTAATTTTTCTTCACTGACACTCTTAGTAAGAAAATCTGCAATCATATTATCAGTTTGTGAATATTCCAACTTAATAACATTGTCCTTTGTTAAGTCCTTCATAAAATAGAAACATAAGTTCATGTGTCTGGATTTCGTAGAAGATCTGGCACAGTTGATCCACTGGATGGTAGCTTGACTGTCTGTATTCAAGACCACTGCACCATTCAAAAATTGTTTACATTTTAATTCTGATAATAAATTTACAGTCCAAATAATATCCTTACAAATTTCAGAAATAGAAAATAATTCTGCTTCACAAGTAGACAATGCTTGACTCTGCTTACGACATTTCCAAGAAATCAATGAATCACCTAGTAAAATAGTACCACCAGAAAATGACTTACCATTTTTTGCATTTCCCCAGCTAGCATCAGCATATGCATTTAAAACTCCAAAATCATTGCTATAGAAAAGTTTTTTTATTTTTTGTACCTTTAAATACCTTAATACCCTTTTACTTTTAGCCAAAAGATAATGCCTTTTTTCTGGTACATGATTAAATTGTGACAAATAAGTTGTTACAAATGATATATCAGGACGCGTTCTATTCGCTAAACATAAAAGTTCCCCAATTAATTCCTGATACAAAATTGCATCAATTTTTTCATTTGTACATGAAAAACCTTTATCTGCCCCTTTAACGATTGGCGTTTTCACTGCTTTACAATTTTCCAGATTGTGTTTAGTCAATAAAGATTCAATATATTCTGTTTGAGACAAACATATACCATTTTCAAGTTTTTCTATTTGCATTCCTAAAAATTTTGAATTAGTATTTTCATGTAACTCAAATACATTTTTTATTTTAGAAACAATATTTTCAAGCATTTCTTTATTATTACAGAATACAGCTAAATCATCAACATACAAACACAATATAAAAATGTTTTTGGAATCATTATAAATGAATATACAATTATCAGATGCTAACTGTACCAGCCCAAGTTTTTCTAATTCATTTTTTATTTTCATATACCAATTTCTGCCGGATTGAGGCAACCCATAAATACGTTTCTTCAATTTACATACTTTACCTTCTCCAATCAGTTTTTCATAACCAGGTGAAGGAGTCATATACACATCCTGGTGTAAGTCACTGTACAAGTACGCTGTTTTTACATCATAAAATTTAACAGTCAAGTTTAATTTAGCTGAAAGTGCAAGCAATAATCTAAAACATTCAATGTTAACTACTGGTGCATATGATTCGGTATAATCCTTATTTTTTATTTGATTAAACCCAGCGGCTACTAATTGCGCTTTATATTTTACTTCCCCAGAGTCTCCTTCCTTCAAAGTATACACCCACTTACTTTTTACTAATTTTGTTTTTTCAGGCCTCTCTACTATTTCCCACACTTCGTGTTTATGTAATGAATCTAATTCATTTTCCATTGCGGATTTCCAGTCATACCAATTAGCACTTTGTTTTGCTTCTGAAAAATCATTCGGAACATTACTGATTATACTTGACGCTAGTTGTTTTGATTTGAGCCTCTCGGATCGTCTTAATGGTATTTCATTTCCATATTTATTACTTTTTTCATAGCTATCAGATGTTTGGACTTCATTCCCCCTGTCATCACCCCCGCTACAACGGCTTATGTCGCCGATTTCGAAATTCGATGAGTCATCATATTCGCTTGCTTGGGTATTTTCCGTAACAACCAATTCGAGGTGTGGTTTTTGATCTACTTCGTTTCCCTTTCTTTCTAATTCTTCAATATCCCAAGTTTCTAAGGTTTTATTTTTTCCCATATAATTACTACCTACCCTTTAAAGATTCGTTAAATTTAACTGATCGTTCTTGAATTATTTTGTTACTTGCTATATCATAAATACGATATCCTTTTCTTTCTCTAGCATATCCTAACATTATCCCTCTTTTCCCTGGTATGTCAAATTTGTTTCGCATCACTTTCAGAATGTGAAAGTATGCCACACATCCAAACCTTTTTAGATAGTTTAATTTGGGTTTTTTACCAGTCCAAATTTCTAAAGGAATTTTTTCTTTTCCTTTCCAGGGTGTTAAATTTGATACTTGAGTACTAAAATTAATTGCTTCTGCCCAGAATTTTACCGGAAGCTCACTCTCATGTAGTAATGTCCTAGCTCTTTCTAAAAGAACTCTGTTTGCTCGTTCAGCTTTTCCATTACTCTCACTGTTATATGGAATTGTTTTTTCATGAAAAATACCTGAATTAACAAGATAATTATCTAATTGTTGATTTACAAATTCTAAACCATCGTCTGTTCTCAAACGTTTAATTCTTTTACCAGTTAAATTTTCATACTTAGCTTTAAATTTACAAAATGCGTCAAACACTTCACTTTTACTTTTAAGAAAATAAGTAAAATACATTCCAGAAAAATCATCCACTAAGATCATAAAATATTTAGACCCACCAATTGATTCAGTTTGAACAGGGCCACATAGATCCGAATGAATTAATTCTAAAATTTCTGAACTCTGATTAATGTCAATATTTGGATGACTTTTTCTAGTTATTTTACTTATGTCACAAGTTTCACACTTAAAATCACTTACATCATTAATATCAATGTATTCTTTCATTTTAAGCATATATTTTGGATTTAAATGGCACAATCTACTATGCCAAAGCTCATAATTATTACCAGTACAATCATTAGCAATGCAAGATTCAGAATTATAACATGGTTCTAAATTAACTTCAAGCCTACCGTTATTCTTAAATGCTTTAAAAAGTAATTCATTACACCTACTAAAAACTAATACAGATTTATTCTTTGATTCAATTTTACATCCTTTATCCATTAAGGCAGTGAGTGACAATAAGTTATTTCTTAAATCAGGAATATAACTAACATTACTAATAGTTAAATTAATAAAACTAGAATTCTTTGTATTTATAGCTTTTGCTTTAACAGTACCAATACCTTCTGAATATATTTTTGAATGTTTACCTGCCTGGTAAATTTCCCTCACCTCTGGTGTAATATTCTGAAACCAAAAGAAGTCTTTTGCCATGTGTCCGGTTGCACCACTATCCAGCAACCAAATTTTATCACATTCATAATTTTTTCCACGCGTAAGTTGAAGAGCAAAATCACTTTCTCTTTCATCAGAACGAGATGAAACGTTCACACTCGTAGGTTGTAACTTCATTCTTTCCTTGTTACCTTTGGATAACTCACTTTTTGGATTCTTGTTTCTGTAATAGCAGTCCTTCGCGATGTGACCAGGCCGTCGGCAAATGTAACAAATTCTTGGCTTATAGTTTTTATTCCTTCTTGATATGAACGCCTCTGCGTTGTTTCCATCAGGTCGTTTCCCATTCATTGAATTGTGAACGGACTCTTCCTCACGGAGTATTTCGAGTACTTCATCAATTGTTTTTTCACGCTGAGTTTTTACAATTTCCCTAATTCGAGAGAACTTCCCACGAAGTCCACGGACTGTGTAAAACACCAGTTCCCGAGGAGATACATTTAGTCCTAGCGATTGACACTTAGTTGCTATTCCTCTCGCTCTAGCGATATAATCATTAGCCGACTCATGCAACTTCATTTCTAAATTTTTTAACTCATTACCAGCATCTATTTTTCGATCTTCAGCTTGTCCCGTAAATGTTGACTTTATTTTTTCCCAAAGAATTTTTGCATTCTCTTCTGTGGAGAACTGAAGCGCCTGTTGATCCGATAGTGAAAGTTTTATATATGCTACGGCGTCAGCGTTTTTCTCATTCCACAATCTTTCATCTTTCTCGTCTAAATTTTCTGGTTTTACTGTTGAAATTACCGAGTCAAGTCTTTTCAGTGATAAGGAAGCTTTAATTTTCAATGACCAAATAAAATAGTTCTCTCCAGTTAATTCGGGAACGTTCCACTTCTCCATTTTTGGCTTCCACTAAGACAGTTTCGGTTTCGACTTGGTCTCTTATATCCAATTCTTCTTGAAAAAACCACGGAGCTGCTACCATTTGTTGTTCAGAGGCCAATATTTAGAGTAAAGAAGCCATCGTAGGACAAGTCACTTTATTTACATGAATAATGAATAAAAATATCACACAGGAAATCATATTGAGCATCACACAGCAAACAACATATCAGCATCTCCCTACGCTCGAAGGACGGATGTGTCGGTAGAAGAGACAGCTGCGCCATCATAATTAATACGCATGCGCATAAGAAAAAACGTTCGCTCGCCTCTACCCAACACAAATCTTTTCTAGATCAGGTTACCCTAAGGAAATCCAGTGTGATTTGGGTAGATTGTTCAGAAGTGAACTTACATCTGAGTTTTTTAGTACGATCGGAATTAAGGTGTATCATTCTTCTGTGTGTCACCCTCAAAGCAATTCTGTTGAAAGGTTGCATTTCACCTTGAAAAGGGTATTGAAGGCTTTGTGCTTAGAAAGTGGGAAGGACTGGGAAGAATGTTTGCCATGTGCTTTGTTCGCCCTCAGAACTGTTAGCCATGTTAGCCTGTTAGCACAGGTTTTAGTCCCTGTGTGTTAGTCTCGAAAAAAATTTGAGAACGCCCCAAACGATTGTGTATGAAAACTGGTTAGAAAAAGAAAGTTCAGAACCCACTGCGGTCGAGTATGTTCTAGACTTGGTAAACAGATCAAAGAAGTATCAGGAGCTGGTTGTAGAGAGGATGAAAGAGTGTCAAAGTAAAAGGAAACTCTGGTATGATTGCAACGCTGTTACGAGAAGGTTTAAGGTCGAAGATGTCGTGCTTGTTTTAGCCACGTCTAAACCAAATAAAATGGTTATAAACTGGATAGAGCCAGTTAAAGTAACTAGTGTGATTTTCGAAACCAATTATTTGGAGAGATTCTGGATAATAATTCCATTTGTCATGAACCTTATCATCAGTGCCCTGAGTTTGTAAATCTCATGATGAAGGATATCGAGGGAGAAGTTGATATTCCTTACCTTTTGGCTGATTCAATGCACACTGATTCTAAGAAAAAGATAGTTGTAAAAGATTTTTGTAGCATTTTGGAATTATACTTTTGTAGATTCAAAATTGTTTGCATCGTGTATTTCATTCTCAAGATGGTTAGAATTAAATGTTTTATCTTAAGTATTAGCATTTTGTAAAATTTGAGGAATGTACTTTGTATGAGGCAGACATTAAGAGTAGTTTAAATTATTTTTGTTGCATTCTTGTTTTTATGCTTATCTGTCTCAAGGTGATGTTATCTAGAAATAAGTGCAGGGTAATATAAATGGCTTCTCTATTATCACTTAATTGGTTACCACTTGAGTTTTGAAAGCAGTGAAAAGTATTTAGAATTTTTCCTTCCATAGTCTAGGAAAATTCTTCTATGAGGAGAGGAGTTGTGATAAGGTGGCATAAAGTTTCATTGTCTAGGATGAGTAAATTCAGAGTGTAATAGTTTTCATATCTGGGGTGAAATCTTGTGCCTTTGTTAATGATTCCGGTTGCAGTCTTGTGGGTCACTCCAATGGACAAAGAGGTAAAAGAAGTCTTTTCATCAGGATCATGAGATGGATACTATGTTATGTATGAGTGAAAGAATCTTTCCCCTTTGGAAGTTCAGCGCAAGTAAACACAGGGAGATATATAAGGTGGTATCCTGAAAAGTGAGAAAATTTTTCCTGTTTAGAGCTATGGGCATGTTGGCTGCTAAGAACGATAATTTCTCGTGTATAATGCGTTAGAGCATTTTTTCTGTAACAAAATTCTGAAATTACAGGACTAAATGTATCCAAGTCCCACACTGTCAAGAATCGCAACTATTAATGTTTTTATCTTATTAAAATTCATGTTACTGTTAGAACTTGAGTTTGAAGTTCATTTCAACCCTGCATCATAACTTGGGGTTTGTGCAGCGGTTTTGACCACTACACCACACAATCAATCTAAACAAGTTACACTTTTCAAATCACTTAATATTTATCCACAGTAGTTCGTCCTTCTGAAAATAAAAATGTGAGACTTCTCGTAGTCAAAGTCAGTTCAGTAAATATCTGAAGCTGTAACCTGATTCGCTGATCTGAGTTTATAGTTATCCATGCAAGATCAAATCTGAAAAACAATTGCCTTAACCATTTCTTTTACCTATTTACAACGGAGTTAAATTATTTCAATTAAATGTCTGAATAATTTTTTTTAATTTAATATTAGGCAAACACAACCATGTAACAATAACAATTTTCCAATTCTTTATTTATTTAAAGCTTGAAATTTTAAAAAACAACTTGAAATTTACATAATACTATAGACACTTTAAATACTTATTTGCAAACAAAAGTTATTAAATATTAAAAATACAATTATGTTTAATAACATGAATAAAATCTGCATATAATTATAATAATGCAAAAGCGCTGTATTTAGATATCGAGAACTCAGCATAATATTACAAACTACCAACCTTCCAGGTTTGCTAATGTAATTTTGTAGTCTAGCTTTCACTTCATCATATGTAAGAAAAGCTACATAACCTGGATGTGTAACAGCTAGAATCTGCCAGTTTCGTAATAGAGTAGACCAAGGCTGAAACAATCTGAACAAAAAATAAATAAATGAATGCATAGAAAATGTACAAAAAAATAGCATAAAATAAGCTTTTCACAGAATATATTTTTTCTAGCAAAATACATAAATGCTCCTCATTATCTACAAGCTGCATTTTTTATCCATATAAAAATTACATCTCTTATAAAAAAAATGTAGAAAAACAACTGCAAAAATAATTTTTTGAATCATTTCTTTTGTATGTAACATACAATGTAAACACATTTTATCAGGTACAAATATCAACATATTCATAAAAAAGTTGCGTATAATGTCATATTTAAAAAAATATTTTATTTGCATACTATATAGTTAGTTTAGCTCTGGTAAGACACATTACCGCTTTCTTACAAAACCCTAGAATTTGTTTTATACTATAATGAGTAAATTAACATTCACTAAAAGCTATAATTATTCCAGTAATACGGAAAATAAATAAATTTCATAAAGCATTTAGGCATTTTATTTTCCTTTCCATGGCTCTATTTAAACACCACAGTTTATGAGATAGTGATATATAAATCAGTATTAATTTAGTAGTCAAACAACAGAAATCAGCGCTATATTTGCAAATTTTCACAGGAATAGTTTTGATGGTTTTACCGAACCATCATCCTCAACTGCCAAAGCGCAAATGAGCAAGTAAAATATAGTGATAACATTAGAATAGCTGGATGGGAGTTAAGCTATTGCACCATCTATTGAGGAAACAAAAGATTATGCTTTAGTTTCATTAATAAATGGTACCCAGTAGATTAATTCCCAACCAGCCATTCTTATCACTATATCTTATATCCTTCATTTGCACTTTGGCAGCTGAGAATGATGGTTCCGTAAAATCACCAAAACTAGTCCTGTGAAAATTTGAAAATATAATGCTGATTTTTGTTGTTTTACTTCTAAATTAAATATCTTACACTTTGTCAAGTGACAACATATTTCATTTAACCACTTAGCTCAATAAATTTCAGAAATTAGTCATAAAATTTATTTTTTAAATACTGAAAAGATATAGTGATTAGATAAGATAAGAATGGCTGGACTGGCTGGACAAGATCTACTGGTGCCATATATTGATGAAATAAGAACTAAAACATAATTTCCTGAAGGCAAAGATGGATTGGAATTAGGGTCACTAACTAGAATAGAAAGATTTTTTTTTTTTTTTAAATCTGAAACACCTCTAGAAAATCTAATTCACCAATGGAAGATGTTTTTTGAATAATTTTGGTTGCAGAAAAATTGAAAGTGCGATTTTCAAACCAACAATGCTGGGCAACAGAAGACTTCTGTGTTTCCTTTTTTCTAACATATGCCTCATGTTCTTTAACACGAAATTTAAATCTCTTAATTTTAAGGCTCTCTTCGGTAAAACCATTGAAACTAGTCCTGTGAAAATTTGCAAATACAACACTGATTTTTGTTGTTTGACTTCTAAATTAATACTTGTTCGGCGTGTTATTTTATCTTAATTATATAAATCAGTTACTAAACTCTATTAGAAATATAAATTTTACCCTACTAAAAAAATCGATTATAATTTTCACAGGTTATAGTAAATTAAGGGATTTACTTCTATTAAACAACTAAGAAGGAGAATTAACAAACTGAAAAATTTAACACGAAGTTAATTTCCTTAAACTGGAGCAGGTACACCGCCTCAAAGAAAGGAGAGGGGGACATTTCTCTATCTCTTGCTCTACTCAGCTGATTCACGAAATTCATCTGACACTTTTGAAACTGTGACTTATATTATATATTGGATTTATGATATATATTAGATTTAAATATAATATTGTTCTAAAATACATATTTATGTACATAATACATGTATAAATATGGTAAACTAAAATTACACAGTACCCAAAAGAAAGTAAGGAAAACTGTCTCTGAACGATTATTTAGAGTCAGACATTTCTTTCCATTCAAATTCGTTTCAATACTTTTAAAATGATATAAATATAGACTTGTGGCTTTTGGAAAATCTAGCTGATGCCCTCGAACTTTCTTGAACTTTACTGGCTGTGACGAAACCTTCAGGAATTACAAATTTTATGCAAATAAATAAAAAGATGTTATCTTCTTAATGGCTAATTACCTCAACTAAACCTTAATGGTTTTCTTGTGGCATTCTGCAAATATATCCGAAATAATCCTCACTATTTTATTCTGGTCAAACTTTATGTCGGTAACAGCCACATGTTGAAATTCAAGAAAGTTCGAGTGCGTAAACTAAATTTTCCAAAGGGTACAAATCTATATTTACATCATTTTAAAAGATGATTACATCATCATCATTACATTACATGATTTGATGATTACTTCATCATAATGATGATTTACATCATCATTTTGAAAACAAATTCAAATGGAAAGAAAAGTCAGACTTTAAACTAAAATAATTAAATAATCATTCAGAAACAGTTTGCCTTACTTCCTTCTGGATATTGTGTAGTTTTAGTTTACCATATTTATACATATATATATTTTATTTGCGAGCTGAATCACTCGCCTGACAGAGCCACCCCTGCATACCACACTCATTTTTGGAACAACTTATTTTGTCTGATATTCTTACGAGTAGTTTCCTTTTCATTTCGTCAGTATTTGGTTAGAGTAAAATTAAAAGTTTGTTCATCATAATGAACATCTTTAGAGGCTAAGCATTTTAAAGACAGGGGATGAAAGAAAAGACAACTTTCCTGAATACTAAAAACATTTTAAGATGATATTCATACATTTCTTTGAATAAATTCCTGAATCTTCAACAAATTCAGCTGAGACATCTTTAGATTCTCCATTTATGATACAATATACTGATCTATAATGTAATTTTAATTTATACAGCCTTTCAGTGAAAAAAAAAAGTTGCCCTTCATGATGTTATTTCTTGTATTCTTTTTCACTAGTGTAAGCCCACACAAAGTGGTTTTCCTCAAACTCTTGTAGTTTCCCTTTTTCAGAAACATTTATTTTCAGTGTTGACATAAGATGTTCAGTTTCTTTTACAGTTAAAATACCACAACTTTTCTATGTGTCTTTCAGGGTGAATGTTCTTCATTTTCTAGACATTTTAAGTGCAAATTAAGCTTAAAGTAAACCCAGAGGTCAAATATCTGAGCTAGAATGAGCTTACCAAATGATAGAGGAAGAAAGCAACAATCAAACGTTTTTGGTAAACAGAATCCAGTGTTTGCTACATTCAACCTAACAGTACAAAGTCTGTAATCTGGATGTCCATTATGCGGAATGATCTATAATCCAGACCTCAAAGCCACAAACCTTTTTTTTTTTTTTTGTATGCTTTACGCATGCGTGTAATGCGTTTACGCATGCGCGTTTAATGTAGAACGGACAACAGCCGTGAATTTGAAGGTTTTTGTTCATCGCAAACTAAAGGTGAAATTTTCCAGTTATTGGATTTTGTAAAGAAATGTGGATAAGCAGTAATAAATGAAGATGATATAACAAAAGTTCTTCATTTCAACGACAATGCCCCAATCATCAATCAATTAACGGATGGCGAAATCTGCAGTATGGTTCTAGATCCAGAAAATACCAGTTCCGATAGTGAAGAAAGTGACAGAGAGGTTATTGAAAACGAAAAAATTTCGATTGACAAGTTAGTCGGTATTCTCGACACAGCAATTACAGGACTTGAACAGTGGAACTTTGTAACTGAACAAGAAATTATGTCTGAATTATAGAATTAAAGAGAAGTATTAGCACAAAAAACAAAGCAACTTAAACAACTTACATTGAAAGAAATGTTTAATAAAGTAAACAAATAAATATTGAGCCTTTTTTTTTTTTTTTTTTTTTTTTTTTTTTTTGGTAAATTTTGATACTTTTTAGATCATAATTGCTATTTATTTCATAAATTATGGTTTCATATTTTTAATTGTATAATATCTGCATGCCATCTTGCCAGATTTAAATCGATTATCTATAATATGGAAAAACCCCTAATCCGGAATCGCCAAAGTCCCAACGAGTCCGGATTACGGACTTTGTACTACATTCCAATCTTAATATCAGGTTCAAATAGTCTAAATTTTGACAATTTTTAATACCAGAAACTGACAATATGAAAGAATATATATTTTTTTAATTATCTGCAACAGCATGAAAAAAAAAACTGGTTATTTTGAAACCTTCTTTGTAAGAAGCTTAATATAAAAATTTATATTTCATATATTTTTACTAGAAGAGGAGATCTGATCATAGATAGCCATCAAACTCTTTAAACTTAATTTATATTGTTAATGCTATATTTTGCATAGGAATTTCAGTTTTATGGTAAAAACTGAAAAATCTGTCTAAACATAGTCAAGTTTCAATAAGCCATAATTGAAGGAATATCCCCTTCAGAGAACATATATTAAAAATTGGACTTCGAACTTGAATCAGTTTTAAATAGTAGGTTTCAATATTCACTTTGACTTACCTTCGAACTTCTAGCTCATACAATCATTCTATCAAAATTTTCACTAACTGAAGTTCCAAGTAATCGAGTTATAGCGTATATTCACAGTATGGTAATTAACTAATTGAAATATATTGTAAAAATAGAAAACACTGCAGAGTTTATAACTATGCAAGCTCCCGTCTTAATACAAATTCAACAGGTAATTAATGAGAAAGTCTCCAGAGGTATGTTTTCAGGACTGCTGTAAGAGAAGAATGTTGCATTCCTTGTAACTTTTTCATGCTGGAAAAAAACTTCATTTTAAAGGACACTACAGTTTTAGGGAAGCAAAAATTATCCCATGGAAACATATCTGGAGAACATTAGGGATAACTAAATACACAAACTTATTTTCAGTACACAGCAGTTCTGCATAATGGTTACTGACTGGTTAAAAGATGCATCATAATGCAAAAGAATGGTTTCTCACAGAATAATGCAAGATTAAAAATCATCTTCTTAATTCCCAGCTATTTAAGTACTCAGCCTAAGATTTAAAACTACAGCATTGTCTTGACACCTCAGCTTGTAAGATAAATATAATGTCACTTGAAATAAACACTTGTTTAATATTCTCAAGTTGAAGAATGCAGGTTAATTTGTAGTTTTTGACAGACGTAAAGCATAGAAGTGCAGAAGGTGGTAAATCTTGGTGTGATATAAAATGATATCCACATAGAAGGACAACTTTTTTAATTCCTTTAAAAGAACAATTTTAATACAACAGAAATAATACAGTGAAAAAATATATAACAGGAATCATGATTTATTTTACCGCTTATTTTTAGACTTCAGACTTTGATAAATTACAATTTAACTTTTAAAGCTATGTTTATTTAAAATTCTATATCTACATAAATATATATTTTGCTTTGATAAAAATGATGGTATCCTGTTATCAAGACCAGATTCAGAAATGTGTATGGATGAATGTGTTCATGTTTGCATGTATATATGTAAGTATGAATATATATGTGTGTAATGATTTTGAATGCACAGTCGAAGACTGGAACTCTTAACAGCTTTCAATTATAGTCACGGCTGTAGTTAAGGTATACAGATGAAGGCAACAAAACTGAATTTTGACAAATCACCAGTCTTTATTTTTTACACATATCCAATTACTTTGGCAAACACTTATTCAATCATAATTGAATATGATAAATTTGTATGTGCATTGGCTTTTTAAAAGGAAATGACGTAGTCAGATAAAAAGCGAAGTTATGGGGATGTATTAGCAGTGGCGAAGCTAGTAAAGGAATGACATAGATATTTTGCCAAGAGTATTTATACCAAGTCTGAGGTATAAGTAGAGCTAATCTGTGATTGGTTAATTTGATGTTGTTAAATAACACAGAAGATTCTCGAATTTGGGAGAACAGATGAATTTAAGCGAAGATCACCAAATCTAGAATGTTAAATTTGAGGTAGCCAATTATTTTTAAAGCAGCTTACATATACGAGTATAGATATACATATATGTATACATTCATACATTTCTGAATCCGGTCCCGATAACAGAACAGTACCAAAAGGATCTTTGATAGTAACATTAGGGACCTTTCTAATGAAAATAACAGTTAAAGATGTTTATTATTCAATTAATGGCACAAATATCTTTGGGCATAAAAGACCTTCAGAAACATTTTTGTTGTTTGACTTTGCTACACACAGAAAAGAAGACAGAAATCTTATATTCCTGTAAACTTTGGAATTGTCAAACACTTCTGCAGTAGACGATAGCATGTTTTATTTATAATATTTTTTAATGTATCGTTTGATATACTCAGAAGTACTAAATACATATATGATGCACAATTTTGAGATTCACAAAATAAATTTCTTTGCATAGAAAATGAAGTAAAGTAACGAAAGGATACTATGGCGAAGGTAATAATTTACTTTTCGGCAAGAAAAAAACCTTAAACTTTTGATTAATATTCTTTATAAATTTTAAAAACCTTTTCATGTATTATTAATAAAAACTGATACTTAACACAACGACATTGGCACAATTTGGAAATTTTCTACAGATGAAAAGGTAAAAGTTATTTATAGGGTGCAAGTTGGTTGTTTTTGCAACTTTTTTTTTTTTTTTTTTTCTTCTTTTTTTACAAAGATTTTCAAATTATCGATAATATGTTGGTAAACATTATCAACATATGAAGAGAAAATACTTTTTAGGAATTTAAAAAAAAATTTAAATTATTAAATAAGGATTATGTGATACATTATAAAAATAACTTACATTCTGCAAATTTTTCTTTAATTTTTTGCACTATTCTCCTGAAGTACACAGTGATCTATTTTCACTAAAAAAAAAAAAAAAAAAAAAAAAAAAAAAAAAAAAAATTACAGACTTAGCTTTGTGCAACAGCAGCTATCTAGGAAACAATTTGCTCGTTGTTCCTTTTAGAAAATTTTCAGCAAAATTCCATATTCCTAAAGAAATTTTACTGCAGTTTCTTCCCTTTCTGGCAAACAACACAAGGTTTTAATTTCTAACTAACTAAGAGGGAAAATATCCCGATTTGTTTATAAAAATGGTTGGAAATTGGAATACAACAAAAATTGTGGCGCTGCTTGACTCAAGACTGTTATGAGTACAGTAGCCGAAAGAATGGTTATGCGCATATTAGACAAGTGTATGGTACATCCCGAAAATTTGGCAATTTCTACTGCATGTTTGTGTTAAAATGTATATGCCTAAAAATTTATTAGACATTATTAATAAAAATGAGATAAAAAAATTCCATATGAATAATCCTCAGTAACAGTTAATTTTAAAATTTAAGGTTCAAAATAACTGCTACAATTCATTGAAGATTACAACAAAGTATGTAAATCACATCTGCTTTTATTATCATCTATAGCAGCAAATCTCAACTGCTTGCTACGCTAGAGAAAAATAGGTGGTACGCAAAGAAACAAAGTATTTTAACTATTAGATTAAAAAAAAAAAAAAAACTTAATACCTTAACATCCTGTTTAAGTTTTTTCTGTAACACTCATAAATTTATACAATCTGAGCTTTGTTCAAGGTCAGCAGATGCTCATAGACATAGCAAAATAATCAGTTTTTATTTTCACAAATATACTTTAGCCATAGACATAACAAAATTTGTTATAAATGATGTTTCTAAAAGGAGTTGTAAATAAAAATAAGCTCCTATAAAAAGATAAAAGTATCTCATCAATTCTTTCAGAGTTTATCGATTTATTAGGATATCTGCAATTTATGTAGCCACTATTTCTGGGCATACTGCTTTATTTTCAATTAGAGCTCTTTTTTTTTTTTTTTTTTTTTTTTACGTTGATTTGCTTGTCTTTAACAGCAGGTATTTTGTCTCCTTGTTGCTTTGTATTGCGATTTGAGAATATTGTCGTTTTTTTAAAAATATATTGCATATTTAAATATTTGTGAAAAAATTATAAAACAAACTTAGATTTTTCGAAATGGAAAAATGGTTAGGATTGAATAAGCAGAAAAGCGATGATTCCCAAGTGATGGATCTAGAACAATCTATTAGCACTAAGAATATTAAAAAGAAAAATTGTTTATAAGAAAATATAATAAAAGTTATTTATCATTTGAATTTACTTGGAATGGAGATGAAATGGACCCTCAACCTCAATGTGTTGTTTGCGGCGAAGTATTACCCAGTCAAAGTATGAAGCCATCGTTTCTTAAAAGACATCTTGAATCTAAGTATGCCAATTTAAATGATAAATCTGAAGAATGTTTAAGAGAGAATTATCGGTATTCAAATACAGTAAACAAGTAATAAAAGGTTTTGTTTCTTCAGGTGAAAAAGCTTTGGAACCTAGTAAGCCTAAGAATTGCCAGGGGTGAGTGAGTGAGTAATTATGGCGCAAAAACCAGAGATGATTATGACGCGCCAAACAAAAGATGAGATGATTACAATTGATGACATTAAAATTCAATAAATAAAAACAAGTAGATAAATGTACCAAATCCAGAGGATGAAGTCATATAAAAACAAGTTAAAAGCACATATTAACATTCAAGACACAGTCTTCAAAACAAATTACATTTGGTAATAAAAGCCAATCTCTTTTAAATAATAAAATAAATTAGAATTGACCTCTCTTCCGATTAAACGGTCGAGAGGTAAGTCATAGCTATTAAAATATTTCTGGCGAAGACTATTAAAACATGGACACTCAATTAAAATATGACGAACAGATAAACAAACATTACAATTAAAACAAACAGGCTCATTTTCAGCTTTGAGAAGATAGCTATGTGTGACTCTGGTGTGACCAATTCTGAGTCGAGTCAAAAGAACGTCCTCTTTACGATTTCCAGCAAAATCCCAATGCTCAATTCTAGGCTTGATGTTTCTCAACTTGTTGTGATGCTGAACATCCCAAATTTGCTGCCATTTTTTTCGTATCTTTCCCTTGATGACACAGCAGATGTCTCTAAAAGGGATAAGGCGACTGGACAGTTCGACAGCAGATTTTGCCGCGATGTCTGCAAGCTCGTTTCCCTTTATTCCCGTATGCCTGGGAACCCAGCAGTATAGGATTTCATATCCTCGTATCGTTAAATTTCTATGAATTTTGAGAACATCCACTACCACAGGATTCTGAGTGTTGGGAAAAGCTTCCAAGGATTTAAGAGCACTATACGAGTCTGTATAAACTATGAACTTTTTGTGGCAGAGCTTTGAGATGTAAAAAAGACCATAATATATAGCAGATAGTTCAGATGTTAGGACTGAGAAAGCATGGTGCAGGCATCTGCTCTCAATGTAATCTTGAAATACAAAAGCCATCCCGACATGATCATTTGACTTTGATCCATCTGTGTATATCGGATGATAACTGCTATATTTGTGTCTGTGCTCAGCGAAAATTTGTCTGTAAACGATCTCGTTAGTGCTCGCCTTTACGTGATGTTTAAAAACATCAAGAAGCTGGATCCGTGAATTTTCCCAAGGTGGAATTTCGAAATTTTGTACTGCTTGGGGGTGCATATCAGAGAGGGAGAGTTCCTCAATGACAGGGCGAACTCTTAAAGGGAAAGTAGGAACACAGGATGGACGTGTTTCAAATAATGTGTTACACTCATTATCAAGTAAGCACAGCTTATTGGGATGTTCAGGTTGAGATAGAGTATTAAAATATTGCAAAAGGGACAATTGCTCACGCCTCAGATAAAGTGATGGTTCGTTACAGTCAACATATAGGCTCTGCACAGGAGAAGTCCTGAAAGCTCCTGAACAAATCCGCAGACCTTGATGGTGAACAGGATTCAGTTTTAACAAAACAGATGACCGAGCGGATCCATAAACCACTGAGCCATAGTCCAGTTTAGAGCGGACGAGCGCTCTGTAAATGCGAAGCATGGAGCAACGCTCTGCACCCCAGGAGGTGTTCGCCAACACTTTTAAAATATTTAGTGTTTTTAGACACTTCTTTCTCAGGTTTAAAACATGAGAAAGGAAAGTCAATTTTCGGTCGAACGTCACTCCTAAAAATTTTACTTCAGGCGCAACTGGAATAATTGTACCATTCAAATATAACTCAGGTTCAGGATGGAGACCTCGCTTCCTACAAAAGTGCACGCACACAGTTTTCTGTTTCGAAAATGTAAATCCCTGTTTTTCTGACCATTCTTGGATCTTATTCAGAGCCATCTGCAGTTGCCTCTCTACATATCTCATGTCTGCTCCTCGACAGCTAATCTGCAGATCATCAACATATAGAGATCCCAAGATGGTGGGAGGAAGTTCTTTTAGTACAGAATTTATTTTTAAACTAAACAGGGTTACACTAAGCACACAGCCTTGAGGCACACCCTCTTCCTGTTCAAAAACATCCGAAAAAACAGAGCCAATTCTTACTTGAAAAGTTCTAGTGTTCAAGAAATTTTGAATGAAAATTGGTAGGTTGCCGCACAAGCCACTCTCGTGAAGATCCCGGTGTATACCGTATCTCCATGCCTTATCATAAGCCTTTTCAATATCGAAGAATATCGAGACAAGGTGGCTTCTTCTTACAAATGCTTTTCGAATAGATGTCTCTAAGAGGAGCATGTTATCTACAGTTGTTCTTCCCTTTCGAAAACCACTCTGATAAGGCGATATAATATCATTCTTTTCCAAGAAGTAGACTAGGCGGCTGTTTACCATCTTTTCAAACAGTTTGCAGAGGCAACTCGTAAGGGCAATTGGCCGATAGTTGGAGGGATTCCTTGGATCTTTCCCTGGCTTAGGAATAGGAATGACAACAGTGCTCCTCCATTCACTTGGAAAGGCACGCTCCTTCCACACCCTATTGTAAAGAGTGAGAAGGGCATTCAGTGACTTACAGGACAGATGCTTTAGCATTTCATAATTCACTCCATCAAGACCCGGAGAAGACCTATGTGTCTGCAATAAAGCACTCCTTAATTCAAGCATAGTAAAGTCTCTATTGTAAGGCTCAGATTTGGAAGAGTTGAATGCGATGGGATTTATTTCAGAGTGCTGCTTCATAGAAAGAAATGCAGGTGTATAGTTTCTGCTGGAAGAAACGGAAGCAAAAGTCTCACCAATAGTATTCGCAATTTCCTCTATGGAGCTAATCACTCGGCCATCTTTTTCCAAAAAGGAAAGTGAGTGGTCTTTATATATGCCGCATGCCTTTCGAACTCTTTCCCAAACCCGCTTGCTAGGCGTGGAGGATGTTATTGACGACACATATGAAATCCAGGAATCCCTCTGGCTCTGCCTTCTTACTTTTCGTGCATTTGCTTTGGCTCTTTTAAAGGCTATGAGGTTTCGCAGAGTAGGATATCTACGAAAAATACCCCATGCTTTTTTCTGTTTTTTCAGTGCTTCATGACAGTCGCGATTCCACCATGGTTTGGAATATTTTAGTTTTCCTGATGTTCTAGGAATGGAGAGCATAGCTGCCTGAATAATAGTATTAGTAACAGCTTCAACAGCGTCATCGATATGCGCATCTTCTACCATTTCATCTGTGAGCTCTGCAATGGAAGAGAAGAGTTCCCAGTCTGCCCTGTCCAGTATAAACCGAGGGAGTCTCGACATGGGGTTTGCTCCTCTTCGTGCAAGAGACACAAGAATGGGATAATGATCACTGTTGTAAAGATCTTTACCCACATTAAAAGTGCAAAAAGGCAACAGAGATGGTGAACAGATGGCAAGATCGAGAGCGTGGAATGTCCTTGAAGGCTCATGGAAGTACGTATCTTGCCCATTATTTAGGAGACAAAGGCTGTGATCTTCGATCATCTGCTCAATTTGTCTTCCTCGGCAATTTGTATCTTTGCTACCCCAGAGTGGACTATGGCCGTTAAAATCTCCTATTATGATAAAAGGCTCAGGCAGCTGCTCTATTAGATTATTTAAATCTTGCTGATAAATGTGCTCATTTGGAGGCAAATACAAAGAAACAAATGAAACAACAATATCAAAATTTATTTGAGTAGCGACAACTTGGAGGGATGTCGTCAAAGGAAGTACATTTGAGGGATAATCCAGTGAGGAGAGGAGACCTACTCCTCCACTGGCACGCTCACCTGCAAGGTTATCCTTCCTGACGAAAGAAAACCTCCGAAGTTTTGCATGGTGTTCTGGTTTCAGATTTGTTTCCTGTATTGCTAAGCACACAGGATGGTACACATTTATTATAGATTTGATGTCAAGCAAATTTCGGTGGAAACCGCGACAGTTCCATGACACGAGGGTGGCCATTATGAATGGTTTTTGTTTTTCCTGTGCTGTTCTTTTGTTTTTCGTGGAAGTAGATGCCTGGGAAATTCCAGACCCTCTTCCACTTCCATAAAGTCTGAATCCGCAGATTCAGAAATCATGTCATCAAGAGAGCTATTGCTGCGACTTCTATTTTTATTTGATATTTTTTGTGTGGCAGTTTTCGGCTTACTTTGAATAACTGTTTCTTTCTTTTGTACTATATGGGTTGCATTTTCTTTTTTCTTGTTGGATGTAGCCGGTTGGGTTTTATTTGGTAGGGTCTGTGTGCCTATTGATGTTTGGGTGGCAACTGTACGATATGATTTAACAGCACTGGCGTATGATGAATTTGGTCGAAGCTGTGTGCTCTGGACTAGTCTTCTGGCTTCGGCGTAAGAGATGTTCCTAGTAACTTTTGTAGTCTGGATTTCTTTTTCCGATTTCCATTTTGGGCACAAGCGAGAAAATGCTGGGTGGTCACCCTTGCAATTTATACACAAAGGCGCAGCGGTACAATTATCAGAATCGTGGCCAATCTGTGAGCATCGGGCGCATGTGAGGCTGCCACGACAAGACGTCTTAGAATGGCCGAAACGCTGGCATTGGAAACATCGCATAGGGTTTGGAATATAAGGTCTTACAGGAATATTTAGATATCCGGCCTTAATATTCTTAGGCAGATCAGGCGTGTTGAAGGTAAGGATCACGTGTTTCGTGTCTATCAACTTACCTTCTTTACGCATCTTGATCCGCCTTACACCGCAGACATTTTGTTCGGATAACTCAGAAGCGATCTCTTCTTCAGAAACATACAGAAGGTCGAATTCTGAGATTACACCCCGACAATAGTTGAGTGACTTATGTGGTGTTACAGTGACATTCGCTTGCCCAAGTTTAGTTATCTGAAGTAAAGAAGCAGACTGGGTGGCTGAGTTTGTATCAATAAGCAAGTCTCCGGAGCGGAGACGCTTTATGTTTCTCGGCTCACCAATACAAGACTGGATGTATTTGTTTATTACGAAAGGAGACATCTTATGCATTTCGCCAGAAGGACTAGAGATGACTAGGAAACGAGGACTATTGTTATGATTTTTTTTATTTGCATCTGTCCGTAATTTTTTTGCAGAATTTTCAGAACTAGGTTGAGTGACAGGTTGAGTGACTGGTTTAGTAGTAGACGTTTCAGAACTAGGTTGAATGATTGGTTTATTAGTAGATGGTTCAGAGCTAGGTTGAGTGACTGGTTTAGCAGTATACGTTTCAGAACTAGGTTGAGTGACTGGTTTAGCTGTAGACGTTTCAGAACTAGTTTGAATGACTGGATTGACTTGAGTGACTGGAGTTACCTCGAAATCTTTAATTAAGTAGATATGAGAAGATGCCATAGTGAAAGAATAAAGATTCGGGTCCGACGGCCCCGCCCACCACGGAGCCCAACAAGGGAACACAGATTCCTGTGTTAGGGCTAGCCAGACCTATACGCAAACTGAAGCCCCACAGTCGGCTTTCCCGAAAGCAGGTACTCCCGAGAGCTTGACCCCAAGCCACTGACACAAGGACTAGTGACCAGCCGATTGACACCCGTGAGGACGACTAAGGTGCCTCCCGTTTAGCTGAAGCAGAGGCCAAAGTAGTGTGTTGGGGACAGTACCTCGCCCCTCAACTACCAGGACCCTCCTTTCCAGCGACACGGGTCTCCACGCACGGCAAACACGTGGGCAGTTTTCTCGCCACTCGAAGACTAGAGACAAGGGCTGTTCCAATATCTCGTGACGAGCCCCAAACTCCATAGAGAGAAACCACGAGGGAGAAGAGAAGGGAAAAAGTTCCAGGAAAGAGGAGAGGAGACGGAAAAGAGGATAGATCACTGGGGCTCCAGGATCGTGACACCCGTCTCACCAAGAAGATGATCCCCTGAAGGGCTAGGGTACCTCGGGATTGCCACACCCGTACTCACAAAAGTGAGCCCCCTGAGGGATAAGAATTGCCAGGACAGGACAGGCTCACACTATTGGAGAAAATCTTTTATTATCAGCAGCTAATGATATCATTTTAACATTATTCAATGAAAAAGCGTCTAATGAACATGATAATATTCTGTTATCAAATGATATAGTAAGTCGACGAAGTCATGAAATGGCAATTTGCATAAAAGAGGCAGTTATTAAAAAAATAAAACACAGTGAGTATTTTGCATTACAATTAGATGAAATTACTAATAATGAACTTTGCTCACTTAATAGTTTAGCTACATTTTGAAGAAGACAAACAGATTGCTGAAAAGTATTTTGTGAATCTCTTCATGATAGAGCAACTGCAAATGAAAATTTCAAAGTAGTTGACGATTTTATGTCTGAGAATGATATTCCTTGGAATAAGTGCATAGCTGTAAGAAGTGACAGAGCTTGGCTTTAACAGGAAAACATTTCGGTGTTATTTCTCAAAACAAAGTTGCATCTTAAACTAAATTTACTCACTGCTCCATTCATCATGAAGTTTTAATAGACGAAAAAATCCCCCAAAACCTGAAAATCGTTTTGATTCAAGCTGTGAAAATTACTTTCATTAAAAGCCAAGCTTTAAATTCAACTAATTTTATGATTTTATGACACAAGATGGGCAGTGAACATGACATGCTCTTGTTACATTCCGAAGTAAGGTGGTCATCTAAAGGCAAAGTTTTAAATCATCTTTTTGAATTTCAATCAGACATTCAAATTTTCCTATGATTCAAAATTTGAATTGCAAAATTGTTTATTCATTGCAAAATTGAATTATGGTTAGTGCATTTAGCATATTTAGCTGATATTTTTGAAAATTTAATGAATTAAATTTAGGATTAAAAGAACAAAGTGTTAATTTGTTTGAATAGTGATAAGTGATAAAATAAATGCAAGGATAAAAAAAAACTCGAGCTGATAATCAAAGAATTGGATAATAATATTTTAAGCTTTTTACCACTTTTAGAAAGTTTTCTAAACAAACATAATTTTAAAATAAAAGAAGAGTTAGCATCCAAAATTAAAAAATCATTGTTTTTCATAGATAAATAATTTCGACATGTATTTTCCTAAGGATTATGAAAAATAAAATTGGATAATAAATCCAGTTTTGTTCCAATGTACCTGAATTTTCTCTTGTGAAGAAAAAGAACTATTGATAGAAATTTCCTGTGCTTAAACTATAACGAGAGATTTAAAAAATAACACATAAAAAAACACGCATAATATTTTAGAACGATGCTTTATATCTGTTATATATTTTAAGTTGCATTTTTGAGGCATGAAAAATGGAAGTTGAATTTTCACCAGTTGGCCTAGAAGAATAGAAGATATAAAACTGTCCCATTTTCTTTGGAGTCGGTGCACAAGTCAATAAAAAATATAGACTCCTATGTTTGCCACTGATACTTAAAAAACATTTATAGCTCATTGCATAACAAAAAATTTTTAAATTATTATTTTCACTCTTTGATTAGTTCATGAATAATTACTTTCTAAAAAAAGTGTTTTGACACTTTATTGTCAACTAACGTCTAAAAGTGCTCTATTATTTTGATAACAATTCAAATGAAAGTACTCGATAAGTGTTATATTTCTTCTGTATGTGAAATAGTATTTGATGGTGATATTTATTTCTTTAAAAAATCATATTTAAAGTAATGAATTTTGACTTGATAAACTGGTATCTGAAGTTTGGTAAACAATCTGAAGATTATTAAATTTTATAAAAAAATTAAATACTTCTCAAAATTTTTATATTGCTATAAAAGGGATTCCAATCTTATTTTACACCATTTTTGAACTTGAATTATTTTACATTTATTATGTTATTTTTAATTAAATCAGACAGGACAACAGATTTGCTTGTTTATAACTGATGTACAAATAATCTATTTTTACTCCCTATTTTCAAAAAGATTATAAATAAAAAAAATAATAAATATACCTTGTGAAGACATCGAATTCAAAATTTGATATGTAATCATTACATGTAAGGTCTATTGTTGATTTCAGTGCCATAGCTTCTAAACCAGAACTTATAGGATGAACTTCATGAAGAGTTTGCCTAAAGAGCCGCCATGGAACTATAGTGCTGGAGAAGAGAAAATAAACTTGAAAAATCCGTAGCTTTTTTATTAATAACAAGAAGAGACAAATTTTAAAAGAATTCTCTAAAAAAATGGTTACATAAAAAATCAATTATACAAGTTGAACTTTTTCAACCTCACAGGTATTATTAAATCAAGACCTTTAAAAATTGGGCCAGGAGAAGATATCCCTCCCTCTTAATGAGTTCTGTGTGATGAATTCCTGACTAATCTCTTAAGCACTTTTCATTCATTCAGCACTTAAGTGCTCTCTGTACCTGTTTTGTTAAGCAGATGCTCCATAATTTGTTTACAATATTATCACCCAATAGTCGCTATAGTTGTTTTTCTGGTAAAAATATATTTAAGGGTGCCCTTTCCTTGGCAAAAATTGCGATTTTTTGGCAGTACATGGATACCAAGTTTGTGCAGTTCTTTGAATTGCTATTTTGGCTTTGTGCAGCAACGATTTTGCACCAAAAATCACCGCTACACAAAGACAAAACAAGTCAAGGAATTGCACAAACTCTGTATACATGTACACATTGACCTATTTTCACAAAAAAAAAGTTAGAGAATTGTGCAAACTTGGCATTGTGCACTTTCTTAACTTTCCATGTACACATTGATATATTTTCACTTGAAAAATCAAAGGAGCAGCTAACAAAAAATATATAATCTCAATAAAATACATCTTAAATCAAACAATCAAATAACATAAAAAACGAAATTCATCTTAGCACTTACACAAAGGAAATATCGTCTTACCTTATTTAAAAATTTCCCTTTCTTCAGTCAAACAAAATTCCTTAAGAACATTCAAAAAACTTCCTAAAATTATCTGAACTAGAATCTGTACACTGGCGACGGCATATAAATGCACAAAAATAAGAGTAAAAAATATCCCCTCCGTAGTGTCTGTGTTCTCCGACATTCAACCATATGCATTTCCTTCCTATGAGCAGAATACTTATAATGGCTACTAAGTAAACCTTTCATTTACAAACCAGTCAAATAATGCTCTTTTCCCTTTTCATTCCAAATCATACAGAAACTTCGAATTAATTTTACCACATTTTACCATTTAAACCACAAAGCTAGCAATGTACTTCCTAACCAACACACACCACAAGCCCTTACAAATTTTTTCCCATAATTCAAAATTTACCACTATCACACAACTGATTATGTCATAATAGGGTTTTCATAACATTCAACTACTCAGGTTACCATAAATGAAACAACTTGGCGATAAATGAATCAACAACTTCGCAAAATACAAGGGGCACCCTTCAATCTACCCTAGCCAGTTTTCCTTGTTCTTGCTTCTTTACTAATTTTGGTCCTAGATAGAATTACATATTATATAATATGAATGTTGTTACATTAAAAAATTCATTTTCATATTTCGTTCATGTGATGTAAGAAAAACATTGTTCAACCTAGACCTGAAAAGAAGAAAATGTGTCTACTTTGGATGAAAAATGGACCCATTTGCCTCCCTTCAGAAATCCTCACACTTAGGCTTGAAGTAATTGGCAAATAACAAATACAGAGACTACAGCAGCAAAAGAAGTTGGAGCAAACAGGAAAAGGAATTCTTAATGGCCCTACTTCACCTGCTATGGGATTTTACCAAACGAACTACCTATGAAATTCATAGGAATAAAAAAAGATTAAACACAGAAAATGCATGATTAATTAAAAAACTTGACATTTTCATTTTATACTGTTTAAACTTTAAGAAATTTCCAGCAAATATAAATCATGAATGAATAACATTCAATTTCATGTCTTTCAATTAAATAACAGTTACAGTCAACTCCCAATTTAACAGGGTAATATGGAAGAGGATATGCACAGTTAGCTCAAAATCATGATTAACCCAAAGCCAGTTGCTGCCCATACTGCAAAGACACTGATTTCACACTTGATCCGTTTTCTATTTTACTTATTGTTTCAAGCTTCTGATGAATGGAACAGGGTTCGTACACATTTCTGCACACGGAAATTAAGTACTTTTAAGTACCGTTAATGAGGAAAATTAAGGATCGACGAGCAAATGGGAACTGAATAAATTCAATTAAAAATATTATCTATGCCTGAATTTCACTTTTGTAATACCACCCTAAAAATAAAATACATCCCTAAGTAGTATACATTATTACTAAACATGAATTAATGAACTTAATTATTAATAAGTTTGAGAATAAAATAAACTTTATGCAATTTATCAAGCAGCATTAAATATTTTACACCTATAATAGTTGGTCATATATGAAAGAAGATAAGTAACATTTACGTTTTACAGTTAGCTTTATGTTGACATTTTTTGTCTCATTTTGTCACATGCTTGGTCAGTCTAGAGGTTTAGTAAATAGCAGGTAGATTTCATGTCAAACGGCATAGGTTAAAATGAGAAGTAAGATCATAATCAGTATGATTCATAACCAAAAGACTGAATGTTATCACCGCTGCTGCTTGTCTAAAGAGAGACCTGCTGATCAGAACAAACCTGAAAGGCCTGATGTAGGCACGGTTGGCAACTGTTGAAAGTTAGTCAGGCTTTGTTTGTTGCAGCTAGTGTCGTAGCTTCATGTAGAGTTCCAGGGCTTGTAACCCAGTTAATATACTCCATATATAAGGCTCCAATAAGCCTTTTAAAACACCAGAGGTGATAAGTTATTTTGTATTATTTTAAGTCTCACTAGATGCAAAGAATAAGTTTTACTTGAATTTTTACATTTTTGTGCTTTATCTTGTGACCACAGTGAGTATTAATGAAGAGCAATAAATAACTCACTTTATTATGTAGAGATATTTTTTATGGGTAAGCAGTTAGTTATAAATAATTAAATTAGGTAATCAGATAATCTTAGTCATTATGGATTTACATGGTCACTAAAAAATTTTATTTTTTAACAATATTTGTTAAAAAAGCCCTATTAAAATCTAATAAAATTTCACAGTTTAAAATACATGTAATTTATGACATTGATTCTTAAACGATATTAAAACGCATTAAAAACTATGTTTTGTAACAGCAACACTCAATAAAATATTTATCCATCATTTCAATTTGAAACCTTCCCAAACATTTTCGCTAGTTTATAATCGATTTCCTTCTCTTTAACTACGAGGCACGTCCAGAAAGTAAGTTCCGTTTCAATTTATCTCCGCTGCAGCTCTGCGATCGCAGTTCCGCACATGCGCAGTAGACGCTCTGTATCAAGGAGAAGAAACGTGCGCTATTTGGAGATCACTGTCAGTCACATACGCTTTGTTGTGCTTGTTTACAATGTCGGTGTTGATTGAAAATCCCGCCGCTTGTGAAATCAGATCTGTGATTCGTTTTCTGAATGCGAGGAAAGTGAAACCTAGTGAAATTTATCAGCAAATTTGTGATGTTTACGGACCAAAAGCGATGAGTGATTCAATGGTGAGAAGATGGGTCCAAAAGTTCAATGACGGACGTAGTGATGTGCACGATGAAGAACGAAGTGGGCGTCCATCTTTGGTTACAGAAGAACTGGTTCACGCGATTGATGACAAGATCCATGAAAACCAAAGGTTTACAATTAGTGCTCTCGCTATGGAATTTCCCCAAATTTCACGATCACTAATGCATGAAATTGTTACCGAAAAACTGAAATTTCGTAAACTTTGCTCACGTTGGGTACCAAAGATTCTTACTGAGCAACACAAAACAAAATGGATAGGTAGTGCACTTCAGTTTTCGACCCGTTATGCTGAAAGCGGAGAAGAATTTCTGACACAGATAGTCACAGGAGATGAAACTTGGGTTTCTTACGACACCCCTGAAAGTAAGCGGCAATCAATGGAATGGAGGCACACTTCATCCCCAGCAAAGGTTAAGCCGAAGCAAATCTTAACACCTCGAAAAATGATGTGCACAGTGTTCTGGGACTGGAAAGGCATCTTACTCATTGATTTCTTACCGTGTGGTCAAACAATCAGAGCAGATGCTTATTGCGAGACACTTCGGAAATTGCGCCGCGCAATACAGAATAAGCACTGAGGATTGCTGTCAAAAGGTGTTGTTTTTCTTCACGACAACGCACGACCACACACTGCAAATGTGACGAAAAACCTCCTACAGGGATTTGGCTGGGACATGTTTGACCATCCTCCATACAGCCCTGACCTCACTCCTAGCGACTTTCATCTGTTCTTACATCTTAAGTCTTTCCTTGGCAGTCAACACTTCAACAATGACGACAATCTGAAAGAAACTGTTTCCAACTGACTGAAGACACAGGCGGCAAATTTCTATGAAGAAGGTATACAAAAACTTGTGCCACGCTATGACAAATGCCTGCAATATTTCGGCAGTTACGTGGAAAAGTAGTTTAAGAGTTGTTGAATTTTGTGCAATAAATAACTTTTCTGTAGCTGTACACAATTTACTTTTATTACCAAACGGAACTTACTTTCTGGACGTACATTGTATCTTTTCTAACAATTAGAAATTTGTCTCAATATGCAAAACAATGCTCTTGCTAGTTTCTGTCTGCTTTATCTCCTAACTTGTCAACCTTTCAACAATGTACTTATGAGGGTTTACTTGATCTAGTAAAAGTTAAATAGTCCAAAACCCCCGACAGACGTCAAGCAAATTATCGCTATGTCTGAAAGTAACTTCAATATCAGACAAAGGTTTAAATAAGACTCTTAGTTAAAAAGTAACTTAGAACATAAAAGCATGTTCTGATGCTAACAAAATCAATTAAAGTCAAAAGTCTAATCCGGACTCGTCAGGACTTCGGCGATTCCGGTTATAGATCATCAGTTTAAATCTGGTACGATTGGCATGCAGAAATTATAAAATTAAAATTATGAAACCGTAATTTATGAAATAAAGAGCAATTATGATCTAACGGGTATCAAAATTTACAAAAAAAAAAAGCTTAATATTTATTTGTTTACTTTATTAAACATTCTTTCAACGCGTGCATGCGTAAAGCATTTATTACGCATAGTCGAAATTACAAAATTGGAACCGGAAAACTATGTTGTGTATTCGTGATATTTATAATGACGAGGAAATCGATTTAAATTATATCGGAGTACATCGAGATGAAACACTACATTTAGTGAGGAATTATACGCTGAATAAAATAAAAACATCTGCCCTGAAGATGAGGATAGTGCTGACAGATCAACTTCCAGTTCATTGCGCGTAGCAACGTCCCCCCCCCTTCTGCAGAGCAGCGTGAAATTGATAAACAGATTTCGGAATGGTTAGAGAAACAAATCACCTCTCTGTCACTTTCTTCATGCCTTTATTCATTTTTTGCAGCAGTTCCACTTTTTGTTTAATGGACATCGAAACATGCTTTCGCTTTGCAGCTCCTTTGACAGCTCCAGCATCGGAAATTCTATTTGACGTAATCAAAAGCTCAAGCTTACTTTTATAACATTGCTCTAACAGTCTGCAAAAAATAATAAGCCGGATCCAATTCGAAGATTAAGGAACAACGCAATCTGCAACATTAACTGAAATAGATAATTAGATTATACCGTCCGTTATACATTAAACGCGTATGCGTAAATGTATTATGCGCATGCGTAAAGGTATTGCGCGCATGCGTAAACGCCTATGCGCATGCGTGAATGCATCATGCATTGACGCATGCGCAGAAAGTTTGTAGCTTTGAGGTCCAGATTATGGGTGTCCGGATTAACGACTTTTGACTGTATAGTTCATAGTGACGTAATTAAACAACAGTCAAATTCAAACTGAAAATGTGGACTAGAAGTCAAAGATTATACAATTTAATTTCAATTTAATATGGCTCAGTAACTCTATCATATGAGGAAATACAAATTGGAAATTATATTAAAGGCTGAAATCATAAACAATTGGGTAATTTACATAATAATAACTGCACATATCTTTGAAGAATAATTTTCTTTATGTATTCAGTTTCTTTCTTCAGCATTTTTCCTTTTCATTTTAGAATTTAATTAAGGAATTCTGTTATTCTAAAAAACACTAAATGCATTTAGAATGTATAGAAAAAGTGGCTAATTTTATTTCTTTAGTAATGTGAACATTCAGATGAAATATGAAATAACGTCAAAAGTCGTTAATTTGGACACCCATAATCCGGACCTCAAAGCTACAAACTTTCTGCGCATATGTCGCTTTGATGCATACGCATAGGCGTTTACACATGCGCGTAAGACCTTTACGGCTGCGCATATGCGTGTGCGCATAATACAACTACGCATGCGCGTTTAATGTATAATGGACAGTATAAGCTAAGCTAAAATTATCCATTTCAGTTAAATGTTGCAGATTGCGTTGTTACTTAAGCTTCGAATTGGATCCGGCTTATTATTTTATGCAGACTGTTAGAGCAATTTTATAAAAGTAAGCTTGAACTTTCGAATATGTCAAATAGAATTTATGATGCTGGAGCTCCCAAAGGATCTACAAAGCGAAAGTATATTTTGATGTCCATCAAACAAAAAGTGGAATTGCTGCAAAAAATGGATAAAGGCAAATCCTTTATTTGTCTAACCATTTTGAAATCTGTTAATCAATTTCACGCTGCCCTGGGAAAGGTGCAATGAATTGGAAGTTGATCTGTCAGCACTATCCTTATCTTCAAGGCAGATGTTTTTATTTTATTTGGCTTATAATTCCTTACTAAATGTAGTATTTCCTCTCACTGTACTTCGTCTTCAATATGATTTAAATAAAATTCCTCTTCATTATAATTCACTTCCGATAGTGAAAAAAGTGACACGGAGCTTATTAAAAACGAAAAAATTTCGATTGACAAATTAGTAGGTATTCTCGATACAGCAATTATAGGACTTGAACAGCGGAACTTTGTAACTGAACAAGAAATTATGTCTGTTTAATAGAATTAAAAAGAAAGTATTGTCACATGAAATGAAGCAACTTAAACAACTTACATTGAAAGAAATGTTTAATAAAGTAAACAAATAAATATTATTTTTTTTTTAATTTGATACCTTTTAGATCATAATTGCTCTTTATTTCATAATTTACAGTTTCATATTTTTAATTTTATAATTTCTGTATGCCATCTTACCAGCTTTAAACTGATGATCTATAATCCGGAAAAATTGATAATCCGGAATCGAAGTCTCAACAAGTCCGGATAAACGACTTTTGACTGTATATATGGTAAAGGCCGGTTACAGAGCTGGTGTGGCAGAATTTTTAGAATTTAGTGACACACCGAGTAACAAAATCTAGAATTTAGAGCAAGCACTGGAAGCAGAATTTAGAAATGCACTATGCAGTCGAATTTAGGATCCACAGAGATTGCATCAGATGAAAAAATGCCTAGTGCCAACTCTGCATATGATGCATTAAGACATATTAGATGAATCTTTTAAATTGTAAGTTTTCAATTTCTTTATTAATAAAAAATCCCTTCCTATAATACTTGCCCATATGATAAGATTAGAAGCATTTTTAATATTTTCCACGCTTGTGTCTAGTGAAAAATAGAGAAAACAAAGGGAAGATAAATATGTTAAGAAAATGATTCTAGTATCAGGAGTAAAACATTTAAATATTATGTTTTCATTATTCTTCCAGACGTTCTTCAAAAAGTAAGATATTCATCGCAAACTTTCTGTAAAATACATCTATTACTTGTTAATACCATAGAGACATTTTTCACTTTGTCACATATTTCTCGAATCTTCTAGAATCATGGGTCTATAAATTTTGCCTTCAGATCTTTCTAAACGTTCTAAGCTGCAATGTTTAAAATACTATGGAAAAATTATCCTTACCAATTCTATAACAGCAAAAAGACAGAAATATTTTTGGAAAAAGGGCAAAATTAATTGTACAGAGAAAACTGATGTGTATTCTGAGAGTATTGAATATTCAGAGACAATTACATGGGAAAAACTCTTACTATGAAAAAATTTAAGATATTTTTCATATCTTAAATTTTTTCAAAATGCATAGCTAATTTTCTTTTTGCTAAGAAGTGTTTCGCAGATTGTGCTTTATAGCATTAAACCTTGTTTATTTTTCAGATTCAAAATATTGTATAATAAGTTGCCAAAATGAAGCTTTATAATATGACAGCGAAAAATAAAAATGTTTTATTTAAATGTTATTTTTTAAATATAATTTCAATATATTACCATTACTTTAATGAAATTTATCAATGTTACGATGTTTAAAAAAAAAATCGCTTAAAATTTCTCAGATCTTAGAATTAAAAATTTTCTATATAGAAACTGATCTTAAAATCGCCAAAATTTTGATAAATCGCCAAATTTAGAAGCATATAATAAAAGAATTCCCATCCACAAAAGCAAAAAGTTGTTTAAGAGCTCTTTATTAGAAAAAAATGAATTTTGAAATGCTTATGTTTCACTTCTTTCTTAGAAACTCGAGTATCCCATCATTTATATTAGAAAGAGAAACAAATTGTAACCCATGAACCCATTCAAAAGATAACCACATATGTCAGTGAATCTGCAAAAATATTTCTCTCCAAAATGCTAATTCACACTCAAAATGGCAGTCATAAATACAGACAGAAATTTCAGATTATTAAAATTAAGGCCCTTTGCTGATTTTGGCCAAAATTAAGGACTTTTAAGGATGAAAAATCGATTCTAAAAAATCTAAAGACGTTTAAGGACTCTTAAGGACCTTACGAACCCTGTGGATAGAACAACATGCTACTGCCTTTTGTCTGACATTTTACAAGCAATACTGATTACAGTAATTCACAACCACTTGTCAACAAAAAAGTAAAATCTAAGCTTTCCCTTGAAGCATCAAAGCGAGTTCTAAAAATTGAAATTTATGTTTCAGCAAAAGTAACAAAATTATTTGACAACAAGAACGTCTTCAATTGCTGTATCGCCAAATTAAGAGCACATCTATTATCAGCTGTATGGAAGGGAACAGGACACAAGAAGGGATAACTGCAGTCAGGTTGTTAAAAACATGTTCAAAAGAGAAAAGGGAGAAGGGGGTGGAATAAGCCTGAAAAGTTGCCAAAATGCCTGAAAGCCGAAGTTTCATATCAATGTCTGCTCTCTCACTAGCATATCTGCTGATGATACTTGAATAATATTTTTTCCCCTAGCCTTTTTTTAGTGGGGCGGGCCCTGGTTCAGCCGCAACCCGGTTAATCCTCCCCCCGTAATTTGTACTGTACATAATAAATGTTTCTTAAAATCGTCTCTTAATGTATTTCAAACATACTTAAATTTTAAATTAAAATGCTCTTAAATAGCACTAATTTCCATTACAAAATATATTATTCATTTTACAATCCATCTTTAAAAAAAAATGGGTAAATTAAATCTAGAATGCAGTTATTTAAATAAAACGAAAAAGGTCATTAAATATTAATAATTGTTTATAATACCATCCATAAAAACATTACCTAGAAGAAACTAAACTTTAGTATATATAAGATACGTATACTCAACAGCATCACATGAATTACCAAAATAAAACAAAACTGGGTTTCTCAGCTGTTGGGTCTATCTCCTTATGAAATAACTCAATTGCTCATGAATCGGAAGAAAACGCTAACAACTATAAGTACGGTAAACAACTGCTATTGAGAAAATTTAAGTTAAGCCCTGAACAGTTTCAGCAAAAGTTCGTTGACAGTGTTAAAATGTTGCATAATACATGTAAGGACTTCACGTTCAAATTAAAAATTTATTTTGAAGAGTGGCTAGCTGAATTAAATGCAACAGATTTTGACTCTTTAAAACAGCTTATTATTGTGGATCAATTAAAGAAAAAGGTCCCCACTGCTATACGAGATCATTTCATTGATCATTGGTCTAAATTCATTATCTTAAAGAGTTGGCTCAAAAGCTAGATGAATATGAAAATATCCAGGCAGGGATGAAAGTACCTAAGTAGAAAATAAAACTTTTAGGCATAATCCTAAGCCTAAATTTGGTTCTAAATTTTATGATAAATCCTATAATCAGTATTCAAGACCATGAAATGTTATCAATTCTATGCAGACAGATAGTAATTTCAAAGTGGGTTTTAAAAACAGTTTTGATAATAAATGCAATTTGAGAGATAAACTTTATAAAATAGACAAAATGGAAAAGAGAATATAATTCTGATATGCACAATCAATTGTAATGATTATGGACATATAGCGACAGATTGTCCTCAACTAAAAAATAAATTATTTGCAGGAAATGTAATGAAAAGGGTCATATTTTTAAAAAGTGTACATTTAAGAGTTCAGACTTGACAAATGTTAAAAATAATTTATCCGTGAATCAAAATTCAGGTGCTTCACCAACTGTATATTTAAAATATGCTCGCATTAAATAATGGAGAAGAAATTACTACAATCATAGATATGGGTTCTAGTTCGTGTTTATTGGAACAGTCTGCGGCTAGGAAACTGAATCTTATTATAAAACCTGATGTGGAGGAATTGTTTGGCTTTGGATACAGAGTAAACCAGCTGCTAGAACACTGGGAAAAGTAACTATTAATTTTCAGATTGATAATGTGGAAGGAAAGGACATTACAGTTCTAATTATATGAGATGAAACTCAACCATGCGACTTATTAGTTGGATGGATTGATTTACCCCATATTGCATACGTCACGATAGATAATACCTTGCACATACGCTATATGCTAATGATTGTCCATTTTCACTCAGTTACAAAATTTGTCAGTCAAAAGTCACTCAGTTGTCCATTTCATTCAGTTGTCAGTTGCAAAATGACATCAACACTATGCAAATTAAACTAAAGGCTTCCCAAGAAATTGAAATTGAAAGTAATACGGTTAATTTCATGAAAGTTAAAACTGATGAAATAAATAATGGTTATGTTTTAATAAGTGGATCGAAAGATGAGTTGGGGTCATTATTGGAAGTAATACAGGGAGAAACAGTGATATCAGTCACTAACTACAGTTATGAAAAATTAATTTTGAAAGAGAATCAGTGTATCGGTACAGCTGAAGTAGTAGAATTAGTCGAATAAAGCCCAGATCAGAAAACTGAAAATTCAAATCAAAAAGAAATCATGATAATAAATGAAATTTAAAAGTTTAAGAGACCAATTACTTTAGAAGAAATTAAAATTAATACAGTCAAATACTGAAAATCCGCCGACCTGAAATTCACATTGCCTCTCAGAATATAAACATTCAATTTATGGGTTCCGGAAACCACAACATTGAGTATGAAATATCGAAGAAAAAAATACTTACCGAATAATGACGTCATAATTACAGAATGATAATGAGTCAAAACGGAAATATCAAATTATTGACATAAAAAAGTTTAAAAAAATAAGATAAGATTTTTTTCCTCTAATCAGCATCGATGTAAAAAAGCAGACAATTCACTCAACTCTTTGTTCAAGTTCACGATTATATATATATATATATATGGAGGAATTAGGGTGTACAAACTAAACAAAATTGATACTAAAGAAATTGAAGGGAGTAAGCCTATTTGCATGAAGTGGTATAAAACCAATGCTAAGGAGCATGCTTCTATAAAGAAGATAATAAATGAATTGAAGAAATATGGAATAGTTACTGAAACAAGATCTCCAGATGCTAGTCCAGTTTTACTCGTAAGGAAAAAGACATGTGAACTACGATTTGTGGTAGATTATAGAAAGTTGAATTCACAAATTTAAATTTTCACTCCTTAGGATAGATGATCTTCTTGAATGTCTTAGTAAGCATAAAGTTTTCACTACATTGGACTTTAGCTCATGGATATTTACAGTTTCCTTTAACTGAAGAAGCGAAACTGAAAACAGCTTTCATCACTCCAGATGATACTGGACAATTTGATCGTATGATCTTTGGTTTAGCTAACACTCCTGCAGAATTTCAGAGACTTATGAATCAAGTTTTAGGTCCATTGCTTACCAGAAAAGTATTATGCAATTTAGATGACATATTAATTCTGGCTAAATCTTGGAAAGAAATGATGGAAAAACTTAGAAAAGTGTTTGATAGATTGAGAGAAGCAAAGCTGACATTGAAACTGACAAAATGCGAATTTGGAAGAGATGAAGTTGAGTACTTGGGATTTCTAATAAAATCGAATGGTATGCAACCTGGACCAAGAAAAGTACGAGCCATAATAAATTTTCCTAAAGCACCCAATGAACATGAAGTTAAACAATTTTTAGGTCTTGCAAGTTTCTTTAGAATGTTTGTACCGAAATATGCAGAGAAAGCCGAGCCATTAACGAGACTGGCGAAGGAAGGATAAAACATTTAATTCTATGAAGATCAGCAAGAAGCATTCAGTACTTTAAAAGACCATTTAACTAATGAACCAGTAATAGTGCTATATAATCTGGAAGTAGAAACTGAAGTGCACACAGATGTGAGCAGTAAAGGGCTGGCAGGACTGCTGTTGCAAAAAGGTGATAGTGCTATATAATCTCGAAGCAGAAACTGAAGTGCACACAGATGCAAGCAGCAGAGGGCTGGCAGGAATGCTGTTGCAAAAAGGTGATAAAAAGTGGCATTTAGTTTATTGTGCAAGTAAAGGAACATCAGAAAGAGAACAGAATTATCATTCAAGCAAATTAGAATTAATGGCTATAGTTTGGACTTCAACAATTTCGATTGGAATTCGATTTTCGATAATTACAGACTGCCAAGCTTTAGTTTATTTAAATGCAAAGAAAATTTCAAATCCTCAGATAGCAAGGTAGAGTAATCTGATCGAGGAATACAGTCTTGAAATAAAACACAGAAAAGGTTTAAAAAAAAAAAAAAAAAAAGTCACGTGGATGCATTGAGACGATTGCCAGTTGATCAGCCAGAAGAAACTTTAGACTCATAACTGAGAACAACTTGGAAGTTTGTTTAACGCTAACAATAGATGAAAAAATTCTTATGATTCAGCATTCAGATCCAGAATTATGCAAATAAATAGACATTTTAAAGAAAACGATAAATGATTGAACGAATGCAGAGAAATATGTAACTGAAAATTACATTTTGAAAAATAATTGATTGTTTCGTAAAGTAAAAAATTGGGAAAAGGAGAAATTGTTATAAGTCATACCGAAGTCTAAAATTTCCCGACCTTTTGAAACATTTTTCAGCAGATAGAACTGTTGCCAATCAAGGAGTCATACTGGTTTAAAGGAATGAAATGATACGTTACGTGTCACATTTCGATGTGTTTGGAATGTCCAGTAAATAAAGCATTTAGTGGTAAGAAGCAAGGAGTACTGCATCCAATTAGACCTGGTAGAAGACCTTTTGCAATCATACATATAGATCATTTAGGACCATTTGTAAAAAGTTGAAGATGAAATACAGAATTATTTGTAATAGTTAATAATTTTACAAGATTTACATGCTTATATCCTATGAAAAGTACTGCAACCAATTATGTGCTAGTTGCATTGAAGAGTTTTGGATATGATTTTAGGTTACCAGAAAAAAAATATCAGCGATAGAGGAACATGTTTCACAGTGAAGGAATTTCAAGAGTACTGTGAAAATAATGAAATCAGTCATATGCTCAATTCAACTCCATCCAAGTGGTAATGGAATAATGGAAAGAGTAAATTGAACAATTTCAGGGTTCGTACACATTTCCTTACATGAAAATTAAGGACTTTTAAGGACCATCAAAGAAAAAATTAAGGACCTATCAGGGAAAAAAAAAAAAAAAAAAAAAAACACGAATAGAATAAAGCAATTATCCTTTTAAGAAACTAACAGAAGTGTATATTATGCACTATTAATTAAATTCAATTTAATACTTAACATAAAACAAATTTGAAAATTAAACTAATTTCCTATAAGTTATGAAGTAGATAACATTAAATTAAGAACATAATTTCTTGAAAAACTTGTATAAGTGTATTTCACAGTAATAACGGCCACAGATATTTTAGAGATTTACATGATTATTATTTAACTTATTTGATATTTACTTAAACACAGTCAACTACTATTATAATTGCAATGTAAGGAATATTTTGCAGATTAAAATAACAGATTTGTAAACATACAATTTATTTCTTTGAATTTTTGAAAGATACTAGAATAATAAACTATGCAATAAAAGATACAAAACATTTATGCTTTTTTAAAATCTGAAATTTTTTCAGATATTTTAACATCTAATTTATTTATGTATATTTCCTTTTCTTTAACTATTCTTCTAAGTTCATTTGTTTTGATAAACAAATCAATGTTCCTGCTGGTCTCGGCTTCATCTGCTAAAAGCATCTATCGAAGCTGCTGCTGATCTTATTATATTTATTTATGTATATTTCCTTTTCTTTAACTATTCTTCTAAGTTCATTTGCTTTGATAAACAAATCAATGTTCATGCTGGTCTCAGCTTCATCTGCTAAAGCATCTACTTCTTCATTAATATCTTTAATGTCCCTTTGAAGAAATTTTTTCTTCTGCTTCATATAATCAATTTCTTCCTCAATGATATTTCTTTTCCTCTTTGAATTTTCAGATTTAGTTAAAGATTTTTGTTCTTCTAAATACTGCATATATTTAGACCTTGCAGAAGCTGCTGCTGATCTCATTTCTTTATTAATTTCGATATTAAGAATACCTCCAGAAAATTTTATGTAATCAAATACTGTGCATTGAGAAATGTGTAATGAGTCACTTAAATTTTCAATTTCAACTGCTTTATTTACAGAGAAGCCCCTTTCCACAAAGGTCTGTCCATGTGACAAGATAAGAATCATTTTCACTATTTTCCATACTTTTTAGAATAGTGAAAATCATGAAAATAAGGAGTGAGAAATGTGTCAAGAGAAAGATTTTGAGAATCAAAAGTAGAAAATTCATGTAAATTTGTCTTAACTACTTTGTCTAGAATCTCTCCAAACTGCAGCAGAATTTCATCACAATTATCTTGTAAAACACGTTTATTCCGTGTTAATACGGTTAGAACTATTTTCATTTTGTTCTGGGTTTTTCCTGGACTTTTAGCCATCAACTGTGGGTCTATACAAGATGCATTTCGAATAAGAGAATAATTTATTGGACATTTAGCCATTAAGTGTTGTACCATTGTTAAGACACGTTGTTGACCTTGTTTCAATGCAAAACTTGCAGCTTGTGAAATGTCCTTCTTGCGGCATTTATCATTCATTAACTGCTCAGCAATGAATCCCAAATAAACTTTACTTTTATCATTATAACAATTTGGATCATTAAAATTAAATTCATAAAGATTTTCGGTACTATTCGGTTTCGAGGGCCGTAAAAAAATTGCAGCGAAAATGTACACGCAAAAGCGCCAAATCTAGCAAACGCGCCCATTTAACAGCGCGCCAAATCTAGCGTACGCGCTGATTTCAAGATTGCGCAAGTTTATATCGTTCTATATTTCTTAAGACGCCATTGAAATACTAGTTTAATTTTTAAATTATTTTTTGATTTTAAAGTGCTAAAAGCAATCATTTACAAGTTTTAAGATATCTTCAGCAAAAAAGGGAATAAGTGGTTTATTGCTTTGATAATATTCAAGAAAAGGCAATAATATTTTCGACAGAGAGAAAAAAAAATTAAATTTTATAAGAAATGTTTTATCCTTAGTTGCCTCCAAAATATTTGAGAAGGACTTCAATGAATTTTTTTTTAACTGCCCCATTTCAACTTTTTTAACATATAGTAGCAAGTCATCCCATATTTCAATGGCTCTTTCAACTACTGGGACATTTTGCAACCCATGGTAACAGCAGAAAATTTTAATTAAAACATTATTTCTTTATCTATCAGATGATGGAGCAAAGATAAAAATTCTGCAATAATTGGTTTTATTGTTAAACAAAAATGTATGAATTTTTCTTACGCACTATATATTAACACTTAAAAAATATTCTAGGCAAGCATTCCTGCAGAGATTCCGTTACATCGCTAAAATTGCCATAAGAATGCTATATTGGCAATACCATGAACACGTTTTCTCCGTGTAGCAGCCATTCCGCTTATCGGTCATTTTCTTTTAATTTATTAATCTTCCATTTCTTTTATTTTTTCCTTATCATTTCAACACTGACTTTTTATTCAGGATTTAGCTTTTATTTTAATTTCTAGTTATAAATAGGTGAAATTAGCTTAATAACAAAAGATAATTTCAATCATTATCCACAATGAAATTTTATATAGACCAACTATTTGGATAACTGATAATAAAATTCAATAACATTCTTCTGAAAGCAGTATTCCTTTTATAAAAATACTTAATAAAATTCTAGTATACGGTGCAGCCTTGGTGCAATTTTGAAAATTATCGCCAACACCAAAATGACCCGTTTAACTACTCATCGTATATGTCCCGTTTACTGCTCATCATAAAGTTGCCAAAAGTAGCCAAATCCCTTATGCAACGGATACCTTGTGCATACGATTAAACTAAATACTTAATTGTCTATTGAAGCTTCAAAATGTATTTCCGAACTTCACTTTTTTTCGGCTAGCGTTACCGAATTTGCCCTTGGCGACCTAAAATCGAAATGGAGCCAATAGATTTCTCGCGAAATCGATAACAGACCCTCTGCAGAAATAAACTCATAATCCCGATATCCCATACATATAAGTACAAAAGAGAATAAACTCCGTAGAAGGTGATCAAAAATTAATTTATGGCTTAATTCAAACAAACACAGAAATTAAGGTAAGCAAAACCGTGTAAAAACAAATTGAAATGATAAAACGAAACTTAGCTTTCATGTGAATTTTCAGCGCTGACTGTTCCATTCTAGAAATTTCAATTTGTTTCAGACAAAGACCACATTTAGCTTTACAAGGATTGTCATCCATCAATATCCAGTCTTTGTAGTCAGCTTGACGAAGCCACAGTTTATTGAAAATGCACTTTCCAGGCATCTCGTTCCTATTGGCGTCGGAGGGGTTGTGGCCTTCCAGGTTGGGATTGTTCCAATTTTGGCAAATATTTTCAGAATCCCCCCCCTTTTTTTTTCTTCGAGCACCTTCATCATCACTTTCGCCTCTTAAAGAACTTCCGGCTTCACGCTTTCATCACAATCTGCATAAATTTATGGATAACACCTGTTTGGAAAGATTGGGTGAATGGCCAATCAGACATCTGATACTTTCGTCCTAGGGTAGCTAATTGTTTTTTTTTTTTTTTTTTTTTTTTTTTTTTTTTATCTATCTATCGTTTGCAACGCAAATCCGCCAACAGATTGGTTAAGAGCCGTGTAATTTTAATTCCATATTCATGAGAAATCGCATTTCACACTTATAATGGCAATCATTAGAAATGATAAGAAATGTCAAATGAGCAAAATTAAGGACCGTTTATTCATTTTGACCAAAATTAAGGACTTTTAAGGACCGTACGAACCCTGAATTTTGACAATTAAAACGAATATGGAAAATCCGAATCATAGGGAATGGGACAAAAAGATTAAGGAATGTGAAAGAAATTTAAACAATATGATAAATAAGATTACAAATAAAACTCCTTTTAAAATGCTTCACGGTTATTCACCAAAATTCAACAATGGATTGATGAGGATTATTATAGACAAAGATATAAATGAATGAGAGAATCCAGTAATTTTACAAAATGAAGCTAGAAAGAGAATTGAAGATATGCAGATGAAAATTAAAGCAAATTATGACAAGAAGAAAAGCAAATCTTTAACATTCAAATGGGAAGAAAAAGTAGTTATGTGAAAAGTAACTAAATCAATTGGAGAATTTAAAAAAAAAAAAATAATAAAATAAAGTATCGAGGATCTTTGGTAGTTATACAGGGTTCGTACACATTTCTGCACATAGAAATTAAGTACTTTTAAGGACCCTTAATGAAAAAAATTAAGGACCTATGAGAAAATGGGAACTAAATAAATTAAATTTTAAATATTATATCTATGTTTGAACTTCACTTTTAAATACCATTCTAAAAATAAAATAGATCTGTAAGTAGGATGCATTATTATTAAACATAACTTAATTAGGAACTACTCTGATATGTGCCCTCAAGTCGCCAAATTTCTCGCCAAACATTTTTGGCGAGAAACTTCACGCTGCCATATTACTATCTAAATTTTTTGTTTATATTTCGAACTTTAAGCCTAAAATGTCTTCAAAAACGCGGTTTTCGCACATGCAAAAACTACGTTTTGAACACACGATTTAAGCTAAAAATCCGAAACAAAAACAAAAAATTTAGATAGCAAAAACGTAAAGTTTCTAACCAAAAATATTTGATAAGAATCCATGCACACAGCCACATGTTTTAACTTAAAAAAAGTCTACGAATGGCACAATGTAGGCAACGAACGAATTTACAAACTACGCACACCTCGCTTTAATAAATTAGCATAACAACAATAAATTTCAAAGAATACCATGTACACAGCATCCTGTTTAAACTTAAAAAAAAATCTACAAATTGTACAATTTAGGCAAGGAACGAATCTACGAACTACGCACACCTCGCTTTAATAAATTAGCATAACAACAATAAATTTCAAAGAATACCATGTACACAGCATCCTGTTTAAACTTAAAAAAACATCTACGAATTGCACAATTTAGGCAAGGAACGAATCTACGATCTACGCACACCTCACTTTAGTAAAATAACATAATAACAATAAATTTCAAATAATACCATGTACACAGCATTTTGTTTCAAAAACAACGACGGAAATTCATACTAAATAACCAATGAACATAACATTCTACAAAATAAGAACAAGAATAAAATAAAATGCACTTACTATGAATTAATGCTTTTTTGAGCAGCAGAAATGCCAATTTCATACCACCTTTAACATGCCGCCACGTAATCACTATCGTATTTACATGACAGCCAGACACACTCCAGAAAATTCATACTATGGTTCACAAATAAATAAAATCACAAATCCCTACTTCTATCATGCACAGGCATTAAAAATAATCTCCCAGACCCTCCTTCCACACCTCCAAATACCCACTACCCCCTCAACAGGATGGCCACAATGACATTTCCTTTTGCCGAACTTCAATTCAACAACTTCTTTATCTTTCCCTCCCATCTTCTCAGACACAGACGCGAATCAACGAGCTCCAGCTAAAGATTGTTCAACGTCAACAGGGTTGCCATAGAACACGCAATTGTGGCAAAAACCAGCGCAGAACACATATCGCCACATTTGGTGAAATTAGGGCGTATATCAGAGTTGTACCCTTAATTATCATAATTATTAATAAGTTTGAGAATAAAATAAATATTATGAAATTTATCAAGTAGCATTAAATATTTTACACTTATACTAATTGGACATATTTGAAAGAAGGTATTTTTTTAAATGTCTCATTTTGTCACATACTTGCTCTGTAGTCTAGAGGTTTTGTAAATAGTTAGTAGATTTTATGTCAAGCAGCACAGGCTAAAATGAGCAGTAATATCATAATCAGCATGATTCATAACGAAAGACTGGCTGCTGTCACCATGCCTGCTTGCCTAGAGAGAGACCTGCTGATTAGAACAAACCTGAAAGGCATGTTGTAGGTGTTAATAATGCATTACTTATTTTGTTAGTATAACTTAGCAACTTGTGTATGGCAACAGTACGAGATATTTAAGTTTGAGAACAACATAACAACGCAAAGAGCATCATTGATTTCTTTTGTGATAATAAAGTTTGTTTTCAATGAAACTGATTCTATTATGTAAATAATCATCACAGTTATAGTGCTTGAATGATATAGACTATTTTTAAATCTATGATGCGAGTCTTCAATTAAAGGTTACTTCGTGTTAAAGTGCGATTTATGATTTTAAGTACTGAAAGCTGAAAAAAGTCGGTGATACTTTTTTCTTGTAAGCTTTAATATTTCTGGCATCCAGTTACAGGACTATTATTGTATTTAAAGCTGTTTCAAGTGATTAAAAGTTTTAAAAATAAGATTTGAAACAAGCAATGTAATAAATAACAACATTCAAAATGAAACTGTGACGAGCAATTTTCAGTAAAGAGAAGGTGATCAAAACTTAGTAAAACTGGATATTACGATCTAGTTTGGCGCATTTTCAAAAAGTCGCCAAATCTGTTATTTTCGAGAGTTTTAGAAAATCACTAACTCATCATATCGACATATTAGATGATTAAAAATTTGAATTAATTCTGTAAACATGCAAAAAATGGGGAAAGTGCAGAATCACCCCCTGCATGGCGTGTTTTGAAGAATTGTACATACTTGGTATCCATGTACACATCGACCTATTTTCACTTAAAAAAAATATCCCAGAATTGCACAAAAATGGCATTGTGCATTCCCTTGATTTTATCCATGTACCCATCGACCTATTTTTTCGTTAAAAAAAAAATCCCAGAATTGCACAAAAATGGCATTGTGCACTCCCTTGACTTTTTCTTGCCAACACTATTCTAACTCGCCAAGTGGCAGATAATGCGCCAATTATGGTAGATGTGACAGAAACGCTACAGAAGGCAGGAAAGCGTTTCTGGCACATCTACGGCCTAGTTTCTGGTGGGAGAATCTACTTCTTTATGTAGTTTTTTCTTTACGTGGTGCGTATGCCAGAGCTCTTCTTGTTTTTTGTTATTATTAGTTTTTTATTCAACTTTTGCTTTTTTTCTTTAATCTTAAATATTGATATTTTGTTACCATTTCAGTGTATTATTATTTATTATATTTAATTTTAACTGTTTCAATGTAACATTTGATATAGTATTTTATTATTCATTTTGATCTTATTCAACTTATTGTATTATTTATATATTATTTATTCTTTATTTAGTTGTAATTCATTATATTTTATTTTACAGATATTTTGCTATTATAAAAATTTATACATATTACATTTTAATTTTACATTCTTTTACTTTTGTATTTTTAAACATTATTCTAACTGCAATTTTATATTAAAAACTATTTAAAGAAATTTATATTTTAGTAATATTGCACCATTAAAGAGTATAATAGGAAAATATCAAAGCATTATAGCCAATTCTTGTCAAACTTGGTAATTGTTGGGGAAAAAATGGTATCCCCACTAGGCTGTTTGTGTTTCTGCGCACAAAACAAGAAATTTTGCTTGAATTTTTTAAAGGAGGCTGAGCTAATTCAGAGAAGTATTCTGTGTCCTAAATGCCACTGTTCGATGGTTGTAAAAAATGATCGCAAACTCTCAGATGGCATAACATGGCACTGTGGGAAAAAAACAAATAACAGCAGTGTTTGCTATACTTTAAAGATTATTCGAGTATCGTCATGATTTTTAAAAAGCAAACTGACCATAGCTGAAATCTTTGTGTTGACATATAATGTGCTCGAAAAAATTCCTACATCAAAGATAATGAAAGAATATGGTTTTGGATCAAACATCAAATGGCATCCTGGAGCCAATGCATAAGAGAGACAATTCTGGAGTACATTGAAATGAACAGCCAGATGATTGGTGGACCTGGTAAAACAGTTAAAATTTATGAAAGTATCATCGGGGCATCAATGCTGAAGGGCAGTGTGTGTTTGGAGGTACTGAACGTGATAGTGGAGAATCTTTTTTTTGTGTGGTTGTGCATGATCGTACAGCACAAACACTTATCAGTGTTATTCAAGTGTGGATTCGCCCAAGAACAACTATAATATCAGACTGCTGGAGGGCTTATTGAAGCTTAGACACCCTGGATTTGACCACTTAACTGTAAACCATAGCATTTCTTTTGTGGATGAAATTACAGGAGCACACACAAATACAATTAAAGATACATGGCGGCACATTAAAACACAGATACCCCAATATAAGAGAAATGGAGACTTTGCATTGTACGTAGAAGAATACATGTTCTCGAAACAGTGTGCAGCAAAAGAATTGGACATAGTCATAAAATTTTTAGAAATTGTTCGTGAAATTGAATGGTGGGTGACTTTTGCTTTGTTATTCAAAAGTATCATTAATAAGTATTTGTGTCTATGTTAGTATTGTGAAGATCTTATCAGCAAATTTTTAACATATATTATTATAAGTTTTCTAAATTTGCATTAAAGAAATAATTTTATGATGGAAATCAAGATAAGTGTTTTTTATTTTATTTTTTTTTTTTTTTTTTGTGTGTGTGTGCATATGTGTGCTTTCTCAAAGATAAAATATATTGAAATTTATTTGATGCCTTCGAAAATAATTTTGCCACATCAGAAAATTTGTCATAAAATTAGGGAGTATAAAAATTTAAGTGAATTAAATTGAATGGAAATTTCACTCTTAAGACTGGTTATTGCATAAAGCTAAATAATTTTAAGGATTTGAATCAAATAATTTGTTAGTCATTGAATAATTTCTCCCATATTTTCAGAGCAACAAATTGAAAAAAAAAAAAAATTTTTTCAAAAATGTACATAAGTTGATTGGAATTCCATCTTCCGCTTCAGAGAAAAAAAAAAAAAAAAATCCGAATTACATTTCATAAAAAAATTAAGAAATATCTAAATTTTCAACAAATTTTTTGATTTAACATATAAAAAATTCAAAATACCCATTTTAAACATTGATAAAATGCTAGTCTTACAATAAAAATGATAAAATGCTAGTTATCAAATCTTATTGCCTGCTTGCCATTTTAATAATACTGCAAATCTAATAATAATAATAATAAAAGTAATATCCGAGTGTTTAAGTACATGAAAATTCAATTCTGCTGCTTACATCAGGTTGCCAGACCCCAGTGTTGCAGATTGGCGAGAGTTTTGGCGATTTTTACCGTTGGCGAAAAAATGGGGTTATACGCAAGCTGTTCCTATCCATGTACACATCGACCTATTTTCACTTAAAAAGTCACAGAAAATTGGGTGAAAGTGCAGAATCGCACACTGCTTAGTGCGTCTTTAAGAATTGCACATACTCGGTATCCATGTACACATCAACCTATTTTCACTTAAAAAAACATCCCATAATTGCACAAAAATAGCATTGTGCACTCCCTTAACTTTATCCATGTACACATCGACCTATTTTCACTTGAAAAGTCAAAGAAAATTGACAAAAATCCAATTCTTCTTACTCTTGTAAAAAGCGCCAAACAAATAAGTGGACGATTCTGCACTTTAGCCGAAAATTGACAAAAATCCAATTCTTCTTACTCTTGTAAAAAGCGCCAAACAAATAGATGGGCAATTCTGCAGTTTACTCCCCAAAATAGGCACGATTTCGCTTCATTTGGCTACTGGACCGTAATCTCCAGTCTAGTCAATCCGTTGTTATCATAACATTAATTTACCAAAATGGGGGAAAATATTAATTTACCGACACATTGTTTTAACTTGCATTTAGCTAACAAACTGAAAATTTGGGAACAGCTTGAGTATAGGGCCCCATTGGCGATTTTTTGGCTTGGCGACCAAAAATGTCACCAAGCCATGGAAAAGCCGTTAAAATTGAAAACACAAGTTTGAAAGCACGTTTTAACCAGAAAAAATTTTAGAATATATGTTTAAACAGCAAATTTGAAGGTACATAAGTAAGTAGGGGCACATTTTAAGTAGTAATATTGAAAATAGATGTTAGAATGCACATTTTAACAAGAAAAATTTTAAATACAAATTTAGAATATATATGTAAACAGTGAAACTGAAAATAAATAAATAATGGCATATTTTTAGCAGTCATACTGAAAATACAAATTACAAGCTGTAAAATTGAAAATAGGAGCTCAGAATACATGTTTAAATTAGAAATATGAAATTGAAAATAGGAGTTAAGAATGCATGTTTAAATTAAAAGTAAAGAAAAGTTTGAAAATACACAAGTACATGGAGGCATATTTTAAGCAGCAATATTGAAAATGCAAGTTTTAAGTTATAAAACTGAAAACAGGAATTCAGAATACATGTTTAAATTAAAAATAAAAGAAATGCTGGATAGTTAGTTTACAAAATCATGGTAAATTTACAAAGAAATCCTATACTCTGCCCAGTTTATCACCCTTACAATTTCGAGAAATTTGTTCAATACAACAATATTTTGCTCCTTCGAAGTAAATGTCACTTTCCAGTTTAAAACACGCGGGAATGCGACAGGGTTGCCGAAGTGGAGTATTCTAGAATTTGCTGGGTTACCAGAAAAACAACCGTCCAAAAAGTGTGCCAAGCCAAAAGTCGCCAATGGGGTCTTATACTCAAGCTGTACCGAAAATTTGTTCTGTAATTTTTTAAGCATGAAAAACAGGATAAAGTTATTAACCCTCTGAGTGCAAAGGATTTTAGATCCGTCATGAAGACCGGTATTTTAACAGCATTTATTAATAGAGTTTGTATAATTACTTATTTTAGTCTGTATTTTCATAAATTTACATTCATTAAGATGATATTTACATTGTTAAAGAAAGAAAGCAAAATAAATTATAAGCTAACATATATATAAAATATAAATAAATCATAAGCTAATATATAATAGCTAGACTTCTGAAGACTGGATAAAGCTTGTCATAATGCTCAAAGAATTAACTTAGAAGACAAACAACTAAAATCAGCGTTATATTTTCACAGGACTAGTTTCGATGGTTTTACCAAACCATCATCCTCAGCTGCAAAAGTTGTTTGAATATGGCAAAGCTATGAGGTCTATCTACCTACAGGGAAGGAAGTCTTCCTGGAAAACTTTCTAAAGGAAACTGGCTTCTACACATGTTACACGTGCAGACAAACACGAAAACCAACCATACACACAGCCCGTTTGTCTCAGATTGAACTCAAACAGTAGTTTGGCGCAACAAGCAATCAGCAGTTTGGCGCCTAAAAAAATGAGACATGAATGACAACCTTGATCTTTTTAAATTACCCAACAGTAAACTGCTACAGAATGCCTATAATTCTGAATTCCTACACAGCAAAAACACCATAATAAACATCTTATACAAAATTTAAAAAAAAAAAAAAAAAAAAAGTGAAGCCTTTAATTATATATGTGGTAAATTTAAAATAATTTCGGCATTCTGAAAATTTATAAAATGAGGTGTCACACAGTGTACTAAGACTTATAACTCGAAAAAATTTCAACTACACATTCATACAAAAAAAAGTATAAACAAATTATATTAATAGTAAAAGAAGATAATACTAGTTTCCTTTCAAATGTACCATTACGTATTTAAACTAGCGCTTGCACACTTAATACATTTTTACACATAAAGTAAACAAAACAAGAATGTAAACATAGTATTATACCTTTCTCCAAAGGCATTCTTCCAAAATTCGGCAGCATCACTTTTCGTTATTCTGAAACTATCACCAGCGTAACTACCATTAGGATAAATAGCTTTAAGTTCTGACAACATATGACTGAAAACCAAACTAAGTTTAGTTAAATTTCTTCGGAAGTGTGAAGATTCGTCAAACATTTTCTCTTTGCCTTCTTTGAAAAGCTTAATAGCTTGTTTACACTTGCGGTTTAAATTATCTATAAATATTCGAAAATACTCATTTTCATTCAATAAATACATTTTGTCTTCATGTTTATGATAAATAGTGCGGAGGTGCTGATACGTGTCAGGAAGGATGTCTAATATAAACGGAGGACTATTTTTCAAGTTCATTTTTGGGTGTTGGCACAATTTTACTACCTTATCCATTAGTTTCCAAGTCTTCTCAATTGTTCGTCGATCAATTACAAACTTTGGTGTAGCCATTGCTTCGGAAAATGCACCCTGTAGGCGGCTAAATAGCGATGTAATATTCATGGCCTGTATGTTCCTTCCACGATTGCTTACCGCCATTTTGATTAGCCTTTCCCCTTATTTGCACACTTCCTCAGTTGCGCCGCCTTTCATTCACTAGTTTACGGAGAGCACACACATATCAATGGACAGAACATAGTAATTTTATTTTTGACACTTCGACCTACAGTTAAGACAGGATACCGGAAATAAAAGCCTTGAATAGAAAGTAAAAAATACAAAAGCGGTAACAGCTGTTTAAATACCCAAGAATAATATTTTATGCAGGTCAAAATCTAAAAATTTTGTAATTTTAACTCGCATTAAATATGAATATGTTGTTTGACTTCTGAATCAGTATGAAAAAGCATTTTAAAATTATTTACTGGGACAACAAAATACATAATTTAATTATCAAAAGTTTTAAAATCAAGTAATGAAACTAGTATAAGCACAAATTAAGTGACATTTTTAAGTTTTAACCATACTATTATTATTCTTTAATGCAAGGAAAAAGAATTTCTTTGGCGCGTATTTGTATTTTCACAAAAAATGTAGTATATTGTTTTTTTTTTTTTTTTTTTAATTAACTAGTTTTGAATCTAAAACACATCGGAACATTCAGAATTAGAAATAAAAAATGTTATTTAATTCAGTGAATGATTCCACCAAGAGTATTATGCGCCTACCTAGCAAAGTGATTGCAAGAGAATGTTTGTTTAACTTTTAAAATTCAAAAATTTCATTACTAAAATAACACTGAAATTATTAAATGTAAAATTCTTGTTGTAGTATATAATTTAATTTAATTTTTATTTATTTTATTCAAGTATTTATTTTTTTATTTATCTTATTTTTATTGACTTTTTTAATTTTTTTATTTAATTTTGATTTCTTTATTTATTTACTTTTATTTATTCTAGTCTTTCTTATTCTAATTTTACTCCCTAATTGTCCTAAAACTTCCAGTATAGCTTTTTGTTCATAAAAATTCCCATAGATATTTTATTTACTTCGCTTGAGAGCGAATAACTTAATATCTAGTAATTAGTTTGGTCTTTGTTTTAGACAAAATAAGTACTAATGATACTTTCTTCTACAATTATTTTTACGGATGTGCATATTTGAAACAATAAAATAATGTAATTCAGTAATGATGTAATATGCGATAGACGCTTTTTAGTTAGCAATTTATTCCTTAGATTGGCTCCACTAGAACTTAATTTTTATATGTAAAAATTATTAAGAATGTATAAGTGAAAAATGATTTCATTAATTAACTAAACAACCAATTAAATTCTTAATTAAATTTTAATTCCATCCAGTTTTGCGAACCAAAAACATAAGTGAATTCCTTTCTACCTTGAGTTTTTATGAGTAGTTCATCTACATGCATTACGAATATTGCCCACTTACAAATATCTAGGAGTGATATTTGGTTCTAAATAAACTTGACAGCCTCACATTCAAAAATGTTTCCAATGCGAAGGTTGTCAAATTCCAGTTACTGCCATTTTTAGCTATAAAAAGTGGCCTTTCCACACAAAGCAAGCTTTTGTTCTACAAGCCAATCATAAGACCCGTTTTGACATATGCAAGTCCCGTATGGGGCGTAGCAGCAATTACTAACAGACAACATATGCAAATTTTCCAAAATATTATGCTACGGTAAATTTACGAAGCTCTTTGGCTTGTTACAAATGAGGATATTCATAATGCTGTCAAAATTCTTCCCTGGAATCTCTTTATACAGCGACTTTTGGTAAACTTTTCCAAAAAGATTCCTAAGATCGGAAACCCCGTTCTCCATTCATTGCCTATTTATCATCCTGGAATTGCTTCCTCAAAGAAGAAACGCATATAACGCGTTAAAGCTCTGGAAAACGCATATAATGCGTGACCATTTCCTAAGAGCTGTTGCTATGGAGACGAGGCGCCTTGAAGATAAAGCTATCACTCTTCGACCCCCTATCGCCTGAGCAAATTCGCTTTTCTTTCAGGTTCACTCTCTTTATTCCGTAAATAGGCTTTTTATCTCTTTCAACCGTAAGCTGTTGCCATTTAACTTAAACACGTCTTTTTTCCCAGTTATAGGTTTCGCGTGCACCTTCTAATGTTAAACTTTAATTTTTCTTTAAGATAATTTATCTTTTGTATTATTGGATCGTAACACTTGAAACTAAAGCTATTTGTTTATTTATCAACCCAGTTTCTTCTCAGAGGCAGATCTGGCCCTGTCTCTTAAATCTAACGCACTTAACGAGTTTCCGCATCTCTCCTTTCCTAAGGCTCCTATATAGCCTTATTAGAGGAGCCTTATCCTTTCCCAGTCCCGAATCACTTGCGACGTCAATGACCTATCGCGAGTGGTTCCTTTCTCGTAAGGCTCCTATATAGGTTTAGAGAAGCCTTACTTTCTCGTGTTGTTAGGCCACATTACCATTGGTCAAAGAAACATAGAATCGTTTCTAAATTCGTGATGTAACCCTTCAAAATTGATTCCGTCCCTTTTCGATTTCAAAATTATTAAATTAAGCCCTTCAGTGTTTTTACTTTTTTTCACCATAGAAGGCAGTTTCCCATTTGTTTATTCTTAACAATTCGACACTAAATTTATCTCTTTGTGGAACCCTTTCTTGGTGATGATAATTAATGCTTGTTGGTGTGAGGATAATGTCATTAAGCTCGTGAGCCTCATAATTGAAACCTTCCTTGGTCTTTCGAATATTGCCCAGAATAGCTAAAACACTGTCATCACTTTTATTAATGAATCTTCCATCATGCATCTGAGAAAGAATGTGAGTACACCATATGTCGTGTACGATCTTTAGTTTCAGAATCTTCCAACACGATTCTATTGTTTCAGTAATACTACCAAATGCAGGAGTATAAAGTTTGGCAATTTCCCAGACGGTGGGAAGACTAACGATACAACAGACGGTAAAAATTGTTATAACAGCACTCTATTTTAGACGCTACTTATGAAAATAAATAATTAACTAAAAGCCGTGGATCTCATGTTAAATCATTACTTACAATTCATATATTGATTTCATTGATAAATGTAAAAAAATGTTATTTTAGAGTCAACCTGAAATTACAGAACTCATACGTGAAAAGTTTTAATTCTGTTTAATATTTATCTTATAATAAAATATTGCTGTAAACGAATATGGCAACTAAAAGTATGATCACGAGAAATTCGGCGCCTTGTTCATTATCTGTTTATTTTTGTAGTTACACTTAGAGGTAGTGTTTGTTCATTAGACGTATGTTTTACGATAGAAATGAATTTTTACATTTTGCTTTTGATTTGTCTTTTACAAAAATGTAGCAGTTATGATTACGATGTTTTTTTTTTTAAGCAGAAGGTAAGAAAACATTGAGTTTTATTTTAAACATTTTGGTTTCGTTTTTGAATATCCTTTTCTTTTGAAAGATTTTGTGATCTTGTTTTCTAGTCTGTGGCGTGTTTTAGTTAGCTATAGTTTAATTGTAGGAAATAAATTACATTTGCTGTTTTAAAATATTCAATAATATATGCCGCATCAAGAAACTGAAACTTGTAGTGAAAATAACAGACTTCGCACCCCCTCTTAGTTTAGGAAAGATACTTTATCTCAGGAACCTATCCAACGTGTCCTGTGGTTACCTTACATTGTGGCTGAACTTAAGTTACATGATGTCGTCTAAAATATTATCCATTTTTAGTCCAATTATTATTAACTTGCACTTTTGATGATTGCATTATGAAGGGGTGTATTTTTTCACTTGCCATGTGAAAATGTAATATTCGTGTCTTTCAAAATGCATACGTCTTTGTCTGCTTTATCAAAACAAGTAACTGTATTTCACTCATATCCAGAGTGGATACAAAAATGTATGCCATGCACGTATATATGGGTGTATGTATATATTTATTCATGTATATATAAACACACACATTACATGTTTGGATACATACATACATTCCCGGAGTCCGGGTAACAGGAAAGTACTCAAGTAACAAACTGCTTTTTTTACATGTTTGGGGGGGGAGGAATGCATTCATTAGCAAAATGTTATCAGTATTTATTTACAATAACTTGAGAGCTTTAAGTAAAGAAACTAAATATTTAAGATACCCAATTTCCTTTTAAATAAGGAAAGTGAATATTTAAGATATCTTATATACTTATTGTCAATTCCCATTATATTCATTCTTATACTTTATTATCAAGAAATACTGAAGATTAAAATAATATGTGATTGTTAAACCTCATGTGAATTAGAGAGCCATTCTTGATATTAAGTTTACTAAACAGCATTGTTAGAAGTCTTAGTAGTGTTGAAAATGCTTTTCTATTTGTTTCAGAGTTTTATTTGATCATAAAACTATATTTGTTAAATACAAAAAATTTAAATTGTGATATAGTACTATTTTTATTAAGACAGATTGTCTCATATTATCAGTTGTGAATATCTCTCAGTCTGAATGTCTAGTTTTTGCTTGTGTTAATTAGTAAGTTATAGTTTTTAAGATTTGAAATAAAGAAAAAAAAAAATTCTGGATGATGTCACTGACATGTGGCAAATACTTTTTGCATTGTAATGATGTACACTGCTGGCTATTAAAATTGCAACACCATGAAGGAAAGCAAATATGAAAAAGATATTTATTGCACGTAAACAGTATGGCATGAAGACAAAATGATTAAATTTGTAAGCATTTTGGAGGTTTGCAGGTGTCTGGAATTGGTAGCAATTGCTTTCAACCCAAGCAATTATAATGGCTCTTATCCCATTAGGCATGGAGTCGTGGATGACAGAAATGGGCAACTCATTCCATGCTGCTTCAATTCTGTCACACTTCATTAACTGTATTAGCTGGAGAGAAGTGGCAAACAAAATTGTTGATAGACCGATATATTTCTGTCGAACACAGTTATGATTCAATGACATTTGTGAACACAATCTCTCAATAGGTGAATCGTTTGATAATTTTTGAACAGATTTAACTCCTTAAGGACCAGTGGACAGAGAACGAAGCATAGTCACAGGACCAAACTCGCTGAAATGGATTGTCGCCATCAGCCTGCGCATTTTCAGCAGTTAAGCCTAATTTTACAAAAACAATTACCATTTTGATGCAATGACGTCAATTTTTGAAGTTGCGTATTTAATGTACTTGTTGGCTGATCTTTACAATATGGTAACTGGTAGTTTGGCGACATTTTGGAGGCGATAAAGGTTACTACCTGGGACTTTGGTAATAATGTGAGCAGTACTCAGTTCCGATTACGCATTATTTTGTGTGAGGGAAATGAGAGATCATGTGATATTAATGGACGAATTACGGTTCTTTAATCGGAAAAGGGGGGAAATCTGGAAAAAATCTGGAAATTTTGTATTTGCCTTTATTCTGTGTTGTGTGAAACAGTGTTCGTTAATTTTTGGATCCCATGGCCCTAACTAAAGTGAATTCGAAATGGGTATTTAGTGGGATTGAAAGGGGTAATAAGTGTTTCTTTAAGGTTGTGCGAGATAGAAGTAAAGATGTTTTATTAAGTTATTTATTTTACCTGGTACCTTGGTGTGAACTACAAGTATGATTTTAAAGATCCTGAAACAGAAATAAGAAAAGTTTATGGGACACGTAATCAAGATTCTGAAGAAGAATAGGTAAGTTAGTATTTTTAATTATTTGAGGATATTATTTTTATTCATTGTTCTAAATGTAAGGTGAAAGTAAAGTAATTTGCGTAAACGTGCATGGAAATAATTTAAATATTTGACACTAAGTATTTGTAACCATTTGTAATGAAGTAAAGGTATGAATTAGTTAGTGACGTTTGTAATATAATAGATAATGTAGAGGTAAAAGTTTTTGGATATTTTATTTATTTTATACGGGGAAATGTTCATATTTGGAAAGGGTATGTACTTTTTCGCGATCAGGTAATTTCATATGTGTTCTTTTTACCGGGTTTAAAGATTCAGAAAATTGTCATGTATTTTCGTGAAATTTTTCTAATATATGAGAAAAAAGCAGTGTACATGGATATAGTGAAGAGTGTGCGCAATGCCATTTTTGTGTAATTCTGGGATGTTTGTTTAAGTAAAAATAAGTGAGCGTGTACATGGTTTATGTGTATGTGTTTTTTGAAAAAAACGTAAGGACTATGGTATTGTGCACTTTTCCCCAATTTTGCAGTGAATATTTGTCATGATTAAGCAGTTTTGTTAGATAAAATTTCTAGCATAAATGTAATTTGGCTAGTAGATTGTTGGAAGAAGTGTTCAGTAGATAAAAAGAAAAGAAACATGTCTTTACTTTGTGAAGACAAAATGACGGCGGAAAAAAAAAATAGAGCGTTGCTGTAGGAGAGTTGGTCGCCAAAAAAAACGCCAAGTTACCATAATGTAAAGATCAACTGTACTTGTTTTTAATATATATTAATATAAGGAATATCACATTAATAGATATAAATTAAATGGGCAAGATACTAAAATCATAACTATATGCACAGAAATAAATACTGTAAACATGAAGACAAAATTACAAAAAGAAAATTAAGCAAGAATTATCTGTAGTTAAATTCCAATTTAAAAATTCTGCTGTATGTGGAATAATTCAAAATAAAGATTGACACACAGCCCTACATTGCATATTTTTCACTCAAAATACGTTGTTTGCATTCGCTTTTCCTTTTTTTTTTTTTAGTGCACACAATGCATCTTCTCCTGCCTTTATTACTTTTTCTGTAAACGCAAATTTTCAAAAAATGTCTTCCAGTTACACAGTTTTTCAGTTAGGTATCTCGGACTCTTAGCCATGGATAACGTAATAACGCTGAATATAACCCCAACACATGTCCAAAACTTCTTCAAAAGACACCCAGAAATATTTCATCCTCAAACCCTGTGTGACATCAGGTTTATATTAGAAAATTTTCTGTTTTTATAGATCGAAAAAATGTCCGCCACGATGACCGGAAAGTGATCAAGGAAAGACCCCACACTGGTGGGATATCCGTTACTGATCAAGTCATATATTATATGTCAATAAATACATTATATATCATAATGCCTCGGTCATTATATATAATGACCATTCAAAGCAGTATATATAATGACCTATTAAATCGAGTAATAAAAATAAAAACTCTGGCTCTTTCCTGAGAAATGTGATCGAGTAAGACACATTATATGCGTCGAGAAAGTCGATAGTCTGTAATAATGCTGTATTGTTACTTTTTAATTAACCAAGAAAGCTTAGGTTAAGTTTCAAAATAAATAGGAAAAAAGTTAACTGGTCTTGAGATTTCCATCACGGAAGTTCACCTGCTATAGTCAGCTGAATGCACTTTCCTAACAAAAAAAGCAAATAACATAAACAAAAATAAGGAACTGGATGCACTTACTCACATTCTAATAACGGGCGTAACGTTTTGTGTGTTAACTTTATTAAATATCATGTTCTTTGCACTTAAACCATAAAATTTAGTTCAATAGCAATGTCGCAAAATAGTTTTAAAGTGAGCACATCTTTAGAATTCCCGATACACAGTTCGACACGCTGAAGATAGAAAGATTCCCCCCCCCCTTAGAGTGTTGCCATTGCTCGCTTTTAAATCGTTGAGTTTGTTACTCTAAAATTCATTAAAGTTTTACAAAATATGAAATCGATAATAAAACAAATTCCAAGTTTCAAATTTGGTCTTTCAGATGCCCATATTCGCAGTAGGATTACATCATTCAAAATTGGATGGCTCAAGATACCATTGTTTTATCACAATGGGATATGCAAATTTTTCATTATTTAATTTCTTTAAATATAATGCAGAACTCTTAACATTTTGTGGCAATAGTTTGAAAAGTGAACCGACATTTAAAGGAGTCCGACGCAAAATGCTAAAACAAAAGTAATAGTCCTTAGGACTCAAATCCCTTCAGAACAGAAACTAATGTCGGTACATGAAGTTCAAATGCCATATGGATCAACCCATGTGAAAACAGTTACCATTTAGCTCCATCTACTGGCTTTTAAAAATTCAAATAAATCATTCTGTTTTAAAGTTACGTATATGCAACACTGGTCTGCAGAGATCGATCGGAGCTCTTCGAATATATGCGATGCTGGGCTGGTAGGACTGGAATCGTTGCGTCACGTTTACGGGATGCTGGTCCTGAATGGGTTAAAGAAATTAAGTTGTAACTGTGGATTTGCAGAATTAAAAGATAGTTTAATAAAAGATAGAATAGTAAGTGGATTCTAAATAAAATTCCTTAAGATAAGTTATTAAGGAAGATCAGTTAACATTGGGGAAATGTATTAAAATGTGTAAAGCTTTTGAATTATCAGAACTTCTGCTGAAAACTTTAACTGAAGAAAATAAAATTAAAGTGATCAAAAGGAATAAAATTCCACCTTTAGAGGAAAACTGTCAGCCTTGTAAGAAAAAATATCAGATAAAACAAAAGCAACAAAGTACTAAATCATTTTCAAACTATCAAGAAATACGTACCATTATCCAAAACCTTCATAAGTTGTATAATTGTCCTGCTTATAATAAGATTTGCTTGTATTGTAAAAATAAAAATTTTCTAAAATGTGCACTTATTAAGATGTTAATGTTGTACAGAATAAGAGCATGACGTGCATAATAATGGTAATGATAATAATTGAATTATAGTTTTAGGGTCTGTAGAAGATACAAATCCATTTTCTGAAAATAGAACAGAATGGTTTGAAAGACTAAAAGGTGCTCAGTGTAATGTATTACCATTGCCTAAATTTAAACAATTAAATTTAAGAGATAAATGTTTGACTAAATCAAAAGTCACTTTAAATAATTACAATGGTACTGCAATTGATGTAGTTGGGAAGTGCAAATTATTATGTGAGACATCGAAAGGGGACAAAGATGAAATAGAATTTCAAGTAGTAGCATGTGATAAAACTGTTCTAGCTATTTTAGGTTTATCTACATTGCAAAAATTAAATCTAGTACAAAGGATTTGTATAGTAAATCCTGATTCTAATGAAAAATTACCAGAATCTTATAAAGGATATCAAGATTTATTTAAAGGAATAGAGAATTTAACTGGATATACCTATCATAGCTTATTAAAACCATTAAAAAGGGAATTGGTAAGAATGGAAAAAGATGGTATTATAAAGTTAATCATTCTACAGAATTTGTGAATTCATTAGTTAAAGTAAGAAAAAAGGATGGTAATTTAAGACTATATTTAGATCCTCACCACCTTAACCAAAATATACTGAGAGAACATTATCATAACCAACTTTTGAAGAAATTTTATCTCAAATGACAAATGCGAAGATGTTTAGTATTTTAGATGCAAACAAAGCATTTTGGCAAATTAAACTGCCAGATTCAAGTTGTGAATTTACTACATTTAATACTCCGTTTGGTAGATATTGTTTTTTGAGGTTGGCATATGGACTGTGATCATCACCAGAAGTTTTTTACAGAAGTTTTTCTGAAATTTTTAGTGATTTAGAAGGAGTTCAAATATATATAGATTACTTATTAATTTGGGCAAAAGATAAAAAAAAACATCATTTAAGAATAAAGAAGTTTTTTACAGAGTCGGAGAAAAGAATGTTAAATTTAATTTAAATAAATGTAAATTTGGGCTGAATGAAGTGAAATATATGGGACATATATTTTCTTAAGATAATTTAAAACCAGATGAAGACAAAATTAAGGCTATTCTAGATATAAAACCACCAAAAATGTCAAGGAATTAGAAACTTTCCTGGGAATGATTACACATGTCTCTAGATTTATACCTAATGTATCAGAATTGACATCATGTGTAAGAGATTTGTTGAAAAAACAGGTTATTTGGAACTGGAATGCAGCACATGGTTTGGTTTATTGAGATTACGGCAAAGCACACTAGGGCTATCTGCCTAAGGGGAGGGATGCCTTCGTGGAGGACTTTCTAAGGGAAACTGGCTCGTATACACATGGGGAAAACCACGAAAACGCCCATGCAGCCAGTCCGTTCGCGGGATTCGAACCTCAGACCGAACTACCAGTGTTCGGCGACTGAATGCAGCACATGAAAAAGCATTTGGGAAGACTAAAAGATATCTTGGTAAATAATCCAGTTTTACAGTATTATGATATAAACATGCCAGTAGTTTTATTTTTTGATGCATCTCATGAAGGACTAGGAGCAGTCTAGAATAATTTACCAGTAGCATATGCATGTAAGGGCATTAACAGATACACAGAAGAATTCTGCTCAAATTGAAAAGGAAACTTCAGCTATTGTATTGGCGTGTGAGAAATTTCACCAGTATATATTTGGAAAATATACTACGGTGGAAAGTGACCATAAACCGTAGGAATCAGTTTTCTAAAAACCGTTAAATAAATGCCTTGTAAGATTATAAAGAATGCATATAAGATTATAGGCATATCAGTTTGAGATAGGATATAAACCAGGAAAAGAACTTTTTATAGCATATGCATTATCAAGATCATTTATTCATAAAGGAATCTGATTTCTTTGAAGGAGACATAGAAACCCAGGTTGGTTTGGTTGTAGAATGTATACCGATGTCTAAAGACAAAATGGAAATTTTTCAACTGGAAACAAAAAAAGATGAAAAACTACAGGTTTTAATAAAATTAATTAAAACTGGATAGCCAGATGAAAAATGTATGGTTTCAGAACTGGCAAAACCATATTTTAACTTCAGGGAAGAACTATCAGAAGCAAATGGATTAATATTTAAAAATTCCTGTGTTGTTGTACCAAGATGTATAAGAAAAGATATGCTAAGTAGAATTCATTATGGTCATTTAAGAGTAGTAAAATGCAAAAACAAAGAGAAATATTATATTGGCGAGGAATGTCGAAAGAAACTGAAGATTTGGTACTGCGTTGTGCACTATGTTTTAGTTTACAAAAAGCTAATACTAAAGAACCAATGATATCTAAAAAAATACCTAATTGTCCATGAGAAGTATTGGGAACAGATATCTTTTACTTCCAAGGCAGGGATTGTCTAATAGATTATTTTAGCAAAAATGTTGAAATTGGACATTTGGAAGATTTGTCAAGTGTAGCAGTGATAAAGCAACTGAAATAATATTTTGCAGGACATGGTATTCTGAAAATAGTATATTCGGATAATGTCCCGCTATTTAGTTGCAAGAAATTTAAAGAATTTGCAAGGAGGTGGAATTTTGAAACCAGAACTTCAAGTCCAAATTACCCACAGGCAAATGGAATGGTTGAAAGACGTACTCAAACTCTCAAGCCAATGTTAGAAAAGCTGTAGTTGACAACAAGGATCCATTACTGGAATATCATAACTCTCCTATTTCAGCTGAAATTAAGTCACCTTCAGAATTGATGTTTGAAAGAAAAGTGAATGGATTGATGCCTATAAAAGATAATTTCATCCAAACTAAACGATATGAAGACCATAAACAACATTTACTGAAGAGGCAAACCTTACAAAAAAGCTATTATGATAGGAATGCAAGACCATTAAAACCGAAAAATTCCTGTGTTGTTGTACCAAGATGTATAAAAAAAGATATGCTAAGTAGAATTCATTATGGTCATTTAAGAGTGTATATAAAAGAGATCATGTGTATATAAAAGAGAAAGGGGAATAAAACTAAATGAAAGTGGGACAATTATAGAAGAAGCAGAAAGACCACATTCATACATGATTTTAAGAACTGTAGAAAGAAACAGAAGAGACATTCTTAAATTAACTAATTGGAAAGAGTGCAATGCAAAACAACTATGAAAATGAAAGTCGTGAAGAAGAAGATGTGGATAAACCCGGGGTACCTGAGATAAGTAGGAGTACTTCAAATTCTTCAGAACCTAACAGAAGTGTTGTGCCACCACATACTGAAAGATGTGTTGCGTCATCAAATTTTGCAAATGGACATAACTATGTTATTTAATCTGTTAGGACTGTTAAAAAACCTCATTATTTAAAAAAAATATGTGTAATTTTATTATTACTGTTTAAAAAGGGAGATGTTATACATTAATTGTATTTATTATTATTATTTATCATAACTGCAATATAGAATATCAGAGTAGCAATGTAGAATAAACAATGAATTTACAATGTGTACATCTCATAATCCTCCCAAAGCACTATCCAACATATAAAAATGATACGTCGAGGAAGGTTGGAATACAATGTGCAACATATGATCTTGCATTATCTTGTTGGAACGTGGCATTTGGGGACTTTGAAGATAGCAGGGCACAACCACTGGGCATGTCAGAAGTGTATCCATCTGCATTCAAATTGCTGTCGATTTGAACTAGAGATGTGCATGTCGTGTACCCAATGGCTACCCAAGACATCACACGAGGTGCAAGGCCCCAATGCAAATAACGAATGTAAGCAGGGGATGTGCGGTCTCCTGAGACACTCCAGATATATATATATATACAGCCATCAGAATACTGCACGTAGAGCAGACTTGTTTGAAAAGGTGACGTTGTGCCACTCCTGTACCCAGCTTTGTCGTATGGCACGCCAGAGTTGCTGTCTCTATGTTGCATTTTCAAGGGAAGCTGAAGTAATGGTCACCCTGTGGATAGTCCACGCTGCTGCGAACGTTGACACACCTTATGACACCTTATGAGCTGATACTGGGCTTGCTGCAAACATGTCCAATTCTTGACTAATGGTCCATGATGTGGTCGTATGGTTTTGCAGGGCTGATCTCATGTGTCTATCCTCTCTGGCATTAGTCGTGGGATTGCGTTGAGATCCTGCATGCTGTTCAGTATGACCCTTAGCAGTACATTGCGTACAAATTCACATGATAGTGGTTGGATGTCAACCAGTGCGACGGGCGATATCAAGGAACAATAATATATACTTTTGATTGGCAACAATCTTTGCTTCTATTGAATCTCTTATCTTGCTTGTAATCATTTCCTCTTCTTATTTGAGGCATAACATGATATTCTGAGCAAACTCCAACCCTATAAAGTACTTTCCGAATGAGAAATCCACTGTATAACTTTTCTTTTATGCAGTGTTCAGATGTCATTTCTCCTTCCTGCGTTGCCTAAATGCACTTTTTGCATATCCCATTTCTTTCTTTCATATGACCATTTGCATATCGCAACTTCTTCCTTTCATATGACTTTCACGTTCGTCAGATCATTCCTTTCTGGTGTTGCAATTTTAATGGCCAGCAATGTATTAGTTTTTAAATTTAACACGGTGTTACATTTTATCATATAAATTACTTTAGATAGCTGAAATTTATGAAATATTCTGCTTAAGAATCATTTATAGTGTATTTTTTAAATGTAAAATTAGCTGGTTAGAAAATAAAAACTAATCGTACTTTTTTTTGTAAATTTTTCTTCTCCTACTGTTGATATCCACATGTGATGAAACATTTGATAAGATAATGAGCAAAAACAATTTCAGCACAGTGAGATCAAAATCTTATTTCTTTAGATGCAAATGGTTATATCGGCAAGTTAACTAGGTAAGTACTGTCTAACATATACAGTACAAAGTCCGAAATCCGGACTCGTCGGGACTTTGGCGATTCCGGATTTGGGATTTTTCCAGATTATAGGTCATCAATTTAAATCTGGTAAGATGGCATGCAGAAATTATACAATTAAAAATATGAAATCCTAATTTATGAGTAAAGAACAATTATGATTTAAAGAGTATCAAAATTTACAACAAAAAAAAAAAAAAAAAAAAAAAAAAAAAAGCTTAATATTTATTTGTTTACTTTATTAAACATTTCTTTAATATTTATTTGTTTACTTTATTAAACATTTCTTTAATATTTATTTGTTTACTTTATTAAACATTTCTTTCAATGTAAATTGTTTAAGTTGCTTCCACAAAAAATTTAAAAAGTTCCTTTTCCTTATGTCATATACAGCTGACTTTCTCGTGCCATACTCCTCCCATAATTTTGAAACTGGTATGCCTTTATTCATTTTTTGCAGCAATTCCACTTTTTGTTTAATGGACATCGAAACATGCTTTCGCTTTGTAGATCCTTTGGCAGCTCCAGAATTGTAAACTCTTTTCGACATAATTGAAAGTTCAAGCTTAATCTTTATAATATTGCCCCAATAGTAACAGTTTGCAAAACATAATAAGCTGGATCAAACTAGAAGAATAGGGAACAGTGCAGTCCACTACATTAACTGAAATACCTTAGAATCAGTAAAGATAATTTTTGCCTAGCTTTAATAGCGTCCGTTATACATTATTAGCTGTGTATCACAAGATTGGTGACAAAAGCTAAGTTGTTTCGCTAAATTTTGTTTGGCGAAAAAAGCTAAGTTGTTTCACTAAATTGTGTTTTGATCCTGTTGCGTACTGAAATTAAGCCTGAATTGTATTAGTTTAGTTATTTACTATACCTACGTTTATTTCTTGCACATGCTAAAATAATCTGAGTCCTGAATAAATAAACTCCCACATATACTTAACACTTTATCTAGGGCCGGCGCTAAATACCGCCTGAGGCAGTCTCTACGGGTCTTAAATTCTGCTACAAAGCGCCTTCCTAAGTTCTAAATTTTCACCGCACCTAAACTTTGCATCCCAGTGCTTTCCCTAAATCATAAAAAACTTCTCATCCCTTAATTTTGCTGCTCGGTGCTTTTCCAAATTCCAAAAATTTCTTCTTCCCTAAATTTTGCCGTCCATTGCTGACATATTCTGCCGCCACTTCTGGGTTTATGGTGAATAACATATCAGTTATTCTTAATTAAAATAACACTAAATGTAATCTTTTCTCCTATGAGTTTCATTAACAAAATCTATTTTTAGCATATGAAAATAAATTTTTGTTGAATTTTTCCTCGTCAACATTTCTTAGAGCATTTAAAAATCTATAATCATCACCAAGCATAATGTTAGCATAAAAGGTTGCCATTCAATTACTAATATAAAAAAAGTTTAGACATCACAGCATGAATTATTACTGAAGCTGTCATGTATTGATAAACATGCGGTAATGAAAGCAAAATATAATAAATAATGACTTGCCAGGTCGGCGTCATTGATATAAAATAGGTGAATGTTTCAGTTTGATGTGTATGCCAAGTAGATACTCAGCTACGGTGCCAAATTATTAATTTCACAAATTTATGCTTACATGATTGTTTTTCCATAACAAGGTATTTTATTTAATGCCTAAGTGAAATTAAGAATTGGAATTTTTATGTGAAAATCTCCACGTGTTTTATTATGGAAGAAAAAATGAAATACGCATGCGTAAAGCATACAAAAAAAAGTTTGTGACTTTGAGGTCCAGATTTTAGATCATTCCGGATAATGGATGTGCGGATTTCGAACTTTGTACCGTATACACTTTGAAGAGTGGTTGGAGAACTTTGTGAGTGTAGAGGCCCATATTTTGGCTAATCTGTTATTCTGACTGTTACAGTGGTTATGTTGGCCTATTGCACTGTTACGCTTGAGCTATAATCTTGAGGAATCTCTGGATGTTTTTTAGTGGCTTTGTGTCATGACAACAGACGTTTTGAGATGTTTGGTAGTAATGGAAGAGGGGTAGAAGACCCTTAGATGCATTTCTCACAGGATTCTGCTTTGAAATTTGGATGGAGCTTGATAAGTCGTACTGTCTAAGGTGCTCAAGGCCCATGCTAATGACAATCTTTTGTTTCTCACCAAGATCAAATTCGTGGACTGATGTTACTGTCAAACAAGTGAGATAAGTTGCAACAGCAAGAGTGTAGATTGGAGTCCTGGAACACTTTACAAGTCTATGGCTTGTAATTCTGCTATTTAATTCTCTAACATATTAATGTAAAATACAGTGCAAAATTAAAAAAAAAAAAAAAAAAAAAAATATTTTCCCCCTCCAAGTTAAAGTAAATTGTTTTTGTATGGATTTTAAGCACAGCTTCCTGAATTTCTCACAAATAACATATTATTAACAGTACAAGTAGTTATTTATTGTTATCTACTAGCATGTTCATCTACTAACATAGTTTTAATTAAAAAGCTTTTTAAAATATACCCGTAAAAAGTTACTGAGAACTAATGAAATTTTTATTTATAAAATATGATACACTATAAATACACAAAACAAGGAGCTGTCAAGAACTAACAAAGTACTTAATTAAAAATACCCTTAAAATTCTCCAAACAAAAGCTTTCAAGAACAAATAAAATTTCATTAAAAAGTTAAAACATTTTTTAGAAACTATTCAAGTTAAAACTGCCTAGAACATTCAAACTTTAAATAGAAGGCCTGATTAAATTCAAAATCAACCAGGAAAATTGAAAAAGTACAAATATACCTACGGCATCTTACCATTTGCATACAGTCAAAAGTCGTTAATCCGGACTCGTCGGGACTTCGGCGATTCCGGATTATAGATCATCAGTTTAAATCTGGTAAGATGGCATGCAGAAATTATAAAATTAAAAATATGAAACCGTAATTTATGAAATAAAGAACAATTATGATCTAAAAGGTATCAAAATTTACAAAAAAAAAAAAAAAAAAAAAAAAAAAAAAAAGCTTAATATTTATTTGTTTACTTTATTAAACATTTCTTTCAATGTGAGTTGTTTAAGTTGCTTCATTTTTTATGTGATAATACTTTCTCTTTAATTCTATAAACAGACATAATTTCTTGTTCAGTTACAAAGTTCCGCTGTTCAAGTCCTATAATTGCTGTTTCGAAAGGGAATTATAATGACGAGGAATTTGATTTAAATCATATCAAAGACGGAGTACATCAAGATGAAATACTACATTTAGTAAGGAATTATAAGCCAAATAAAATAAAAACATCTGCCCTGAAGATAAGGATAGTGCTGACAGATCAACTTCCAATTCATTGTGTGCCGCAGAGTAGCGTGAAATTGATAAACAGATTTTGGAATGGTTAGATAAGCAAAGGATATGCCTTTATCCATTTTTGCAGCAATTCCACTTTTTGTTTAATGGACTTCGAAACATACTTTCGCTGTGTAGATCCTTTACATATTAGTAAATATATATCAGAAATTCTTTTTGACATGATCGAAAGTTCAAGCTTACTTTTATAAAATTGCTCTAACAGTCTGCAAAAAATGATAAAGCCGTATCCAATTCAAAGATTAAGGAACAATGCAATCTGCAACATTAACTGAATTAGATAATTTTAGCTTAGCTTATACCTTCCGTTATGCATTAAACGTGCATTCGTAAACATATTCTGCGCATGCACACACGAATATTCGCTGCCGTAAAGGTCTTACGCGCATGCTTCAAAGCGACGCATGTGCAGAAAGTTTGTAGCTTTGAGATCCGGATTATAGATCATTACGGATTATGGGTGTCCGAATTAACGACTTTTGACTGTAGTAGTAAAAGTTACAATAAAAATATCTAAGTTTGCAAATTGTTAATATTTTGTATTTGATAAAGGGTGTTTTACTTTTCTTTATATTGAAATTATTCTGTATTTCTAAGCATTTACCAAATTGAAAGTTTGGTAAATGCTTAGAAAAATTTCTAAACTTATTTTAACTTTTATTTTTATTTCTGCTTTTTGTCTATTAAGCATTTTTTAAAATAAATATTTAAACTATATTTTGTTTCATTAAAAGTAGCTATTCATTTGCATAGATAATCAAGAATTCATTGTTTACCTTTACTTTCTTTGCCTTTTTTAGGTGGACCATTTTACATACACAAATACCGATTTCTTCTTGCAGCGTTATTTTGTAAATAGCAAATATTTTGATCCAAAGAATGGAACTGTATTTTTCTATACAGGGAATGAAGGATATATTGAAATGTTTGCAAACAATACGGTAAATGTTGCAATTATTATTTTGCAGTTATACAGTATTTGATTATTCTTAAATAACCAGCTTCAAATATTTTTTTAATTATTGTATTTTATCACCTCAATTTTTTATTATCTTTATATTTTCCTGCTAAATAATAAATTGACAGGCAGAAACACTAAAACAACTTTAAGGAGAAGCTTTAGGAAAAATATTAGCCCTTTTGAGAGCCTGTGATTAGTTCTTTCCAGTTAGATCTTCAGTATTTCCGGATTTAATTTTGAAACACTTTTTGAGTTTCTTAGAAAACATGCTTTCACACTGTAATTTGACAAATGCCAAATAACGTATAATTCTTCAAAGAATAGTATGGTTTGATTTTCTTTTTCTAAAATGTTTAAATCAATTATAAATATCAAGGCAGCAGCTAAAATAATAATTATAAAAATATGCATAATGATTTTAATAAATTCAGCTTGTGTCATTTCATGGGTCCAATGAGCAGTAAAGTAATAATACTGACACTACATTTGTTGCTTTTAAATCACTTTGTTTGCTAATCAATAACAGATTAAAATTCAAAGGAAAATTAAAAAGTCATGCTTTGCTAAATGGTAGTATACTAGAATATCAGAGATGAAATTATTTTATTTCAGGCAGTGGTAACAGAATTCTTCTAAATTGCTGATTCTGTTGATTAAATTTGAAAGACAAACACCTTGCAATTTAGGTAAAAATAACATGGCGAACAAATATTAATTTAGAAGTCAAACAACAAAAAAACAGCGTTATATTTGCAAATTTTCACAGGACTAGTTTCGATGGTTTTATCGAACCATCAACCTCAGCTGCCAATGTGCAAATGAACAAGTAAAATATAGTGATAAGATAAGAATGGCTGTATGGGAGTTAAGTTACTGGGATCATCTATTGAGGAAACAATAGATTATGTTTTAGTTTTCTTGTTTCATTAATAAATAGTACCAGTAGATTAATTCCCATCCAGCCATTCTTATCACTATACCTTATATCCTTCATTTGCACTTTGGCAGCTGAGAATGATGGTTCTGTAAAACCATCAAAACTACTCCTGTGAAAATTTGCAAATATAATGCTGATTTTTGTTGTTTTACTTCTAAATTAAACATCTTACACTTTGTCAAGTGGCAACATATTTCATTTAACCACTTAGCTCAATAAATTTTAGAAATTAGTCACAAAATTTATTTTTTAAATACAGAATTTGTGAGAAAATTGCATTTTTAGATGATTTATTTGTGAAAAATCATTCACATGTATATATAAAGAGAGAGCGAGAGGGAGAAATTACTCCTGTCATGTTGTCTTTTTGAACACACATAAGTATGAGTGGTAAGTTTATTTTATGTAAAATAGTCCTGTAATATTGCCTTTTTTATGCATGCAGGTAGTAATAAACATTTTACATAGCTTTACATTTAGTTATTACATATCTAGAAAATTGATCTATAACTTAATATTTTATTTGGTATGATGTATTTTTAGGAAGGATACTTTTTTATGTATTTAAAAACAAGTAACGAATGAAAATTAAAACACTCAAATTGCAGTAATGTAACATCAAAACTATTTTGTATGCTTTTAACTAATAAGTTTATAAGAGTTTGTTGACCTCTAATAAAACTTGTAATAAACTCTAATAAAACTAAATGAACATTTAGCAAATGCAACACAATATATCTATGAAAGCAGATGTTTTACTATGAATTCAATGGGGGGGGGCCTACAAACTTGCTCTTAAGGCCAACCAATGCCATCTGGAAGCAGATAAAATACATAGTACATGATAGTCAAAATTTAAAACTTTGAAATGAGATGCGTGTACCACATATGGGCAAATCAGGCTGCACAAAAAAGAGCATACATTCAAAACTGCTGTTTAAACTGCTGAGCTTTTTGATTAAATTTGAAACACCTTCAGATGTGTTTTAATTTTCTGATTGGCAACATGTTTTTAAATCTCCGAGTTAATTTATCAAAATTTCAGAAGTTCATGCAAAACAAAATAAGTAAAAGAAATTTTAAAAATTCTAAATTGAAGCTTTGAAATGCACATATTCGGGTAAAGGATGGTGTGTGTTTAAAGGCTGCTGGCTCTAGATGGCACCATTTACCATTATGATCTGGAACATAAATACATATATATTACGTACAGATTTTTGATTATGTAATATGAATAGCAGCTTGTGCAACTGGCTACATAAAATAGCAATTATAAAAAAAGAAAAAATATATAATGATTTTTAATGAGTCCATCTAGTGTAATTCCATAAAAATGTTCAGTATTTTCAACTAGTCATCTCAATTAAATGCATTTAAATCAATCATATTAGAAAGTAAAAAAATTATTAAGAGATGTGTTTATTGCTTTTAAATTGCTTGGTTTGTTAATCAATAATAGACAAATTAAATTTGAAAGTTAAATCTGGTGCTTGAAATAAATGAATTGTGAATTTAACTAAATGGTGTAAATGAATTGTGAATTTAACCAAATGGTGATCCAACATAAAAATTAAAAAATTATTTTATTGTGATCAATAAACCACTGGCCTCATCTGCAGGGCTGAGTCAGTAGGGAAAATGACCGACTCCTGGAATTTTAAAGACTCCGACTCCCTCATATATATATATACACATGTAAACATATACACATGGATTATAGCTTATTTTTTTAATATAAAAGAAGTAATAGATGCTACAGGGAAAAAAAAAAATTGATGGCATAGGAAATTATTTTATATTAATTAGCATTTATTATGAAATGGGAAAAACTAGCATTAGTTATTCTAAGAAACAGTATATAGCTTCAGTAAGATTTTCTTTGTTTTAGGGCCATTGATCCGATTTGATAAACTTCAGAGCTGAGAAGAGTCTTTCCTCACTAACTTAAGTAGGAGGAAGAGCTGTTACTGTTAGGGCTACTTTTTTTAACTTTTCAGGATAGATTTTTCAGATTTTTAACTTTTCAGGATTTTTTTTTTTTTTTTCAGGGTAGAAGTTCTAAAAGAGGTGTCTTGCAAGTGCAATAATATTTCTCTATTTCTTCAAAGGCCATGTAGAAATCTTGTTTGTATTTTTTCATTTTTATATCTAAAGATACTTGGTTATTTATTTTCATTCGCTTTGCCTTAGCCTTTTCAATATTATCCAAAAATATTTCTCAAAATCTAATTCATCACTGGAAGAGGATGATAGAGACTCTATTGCAGTGTCTGCAGTTTGGCTGTACTGATTCGACTTCTTCAATTGTTCTGAAAATAATTTCATTCTTAATGAAAGCTCATAGAAGGCTTTCTTTGCCTTTTTAATTTGTTCGTCATTCAAAAAAATTCAGTGTTTCGGATCTACATATATTGAACTCAGCAAGATCTCATTGTATAGCAAACTAGTTTCTCTTTTCTTCATTGAAAAAATGATTCCTTCTGCAATAAACCCTCTATTTCAGAAAGAACAAACTTCCCAGTCTTCCATTCTCGCCTCCTGTCAATTCTTCAGATTACAGCTTTTTTGTGGCTATATACGGTGTAGAAAGAAGAGTTTCCAATTCTCCAAGATCATTCCACAGTCTTTCTGTTAGTGAAACATTAGAGTTATCTACATCTTCTAAAAAAATTCTTAATTCTAAAAACCTCTTTATCATTAACTATGTACTTCCTTATCGCATTGCGTGATCAATAATTGCTCCTTTCCCTGCTCGCTTTCTAAGAAAGGCGTCAATTTTGGGAGTTCTTGCTGCTTACCTAAATTTATCAGTGAGATTTGCAACTAAATGAATCAGTTTAATCACTAATGGCAAATATCGCATAAATCCTCCTCCCTAATATTTATTTATTAATATGTCAGTAAAATAGAAAAATGTATACAGTCCATAAATAAAAATAATTACTCAGTTTGTCATTAATTTTTTTTCAATTCATTTTAATTTCATTTCAAATTTAAACTGTCCCACAAAAACTGGAGTCGGAGTCACTGTTTTTAGCGATTCCAGCTCTGACTCCTTTTACCCCAAAATCTGTCTGACTCTGATTCTGACTCCACAGCCCTGCTCATCTCGAATCATATTATCTATTTATACATTTCCATAACTACTTAATAAAACATTGTGAATATTTTCTATTTCAAAATGTAAAGGTTTTGGGAGATCTATACGATTTTCCCAATGGCTGTCACTCAATAGTTTCAATGTAAGAATTTTAAGGAGTTTTCTTAATATGGTTCATTGAAAACTTGACAATGCAAAAAATATATGTAGCTTTTAAACCGCATTAAAAACAATTTGCTGCCTTCGAGGAAGATTTTGATGTATCATTAGCTACCAAGTTTAATGAATGACTGCTGCAAGATGCAGAAAATGCTCTGGGATTTTAAGTTTTAATTCTTAATTGTATTTCCAAATTGTCGCCTTTCTTATTTAAACCATTGTCGTAACCTTGATCTCCATATTTTCTAATTTTAATCTATTTTTCTCCATCTTTTCTAATAGAGCTTGAGATAATTCCAACATTGCATTCAATTCCTGCATCTGATTGATCAGTGGAAACATATCTTACTACAAATGTCATTTGTTAACCTTACTCGCATCAGGAGTGAAATCAAGAATAAGCGAATAATATTTCGCTTTTTGAACTTGTTTTATAATATAAGACTTTATGTTATGTAACTATTCAATAATTTCATCCTGAATGTTTTTATCTAAATATGTTGCTGTCTTTTCTTCATTACTGAGGATTCTACAAACACGTTCTTTCATTATTGGGTCAAATTCAGACAACAATTGTATTAACTTCCGAAACTTTCCATTATTATGTTCATAAGGCTTGTCACTTGTTCCTGGAAAAGCTTGAGAACGTTCACCAAGCAGTTTGATACTGACATTATGTACAAATTGCTTCATGTCAATATTTAATTGCAGAATTAATTAATCTTTGTGCAACTGATTCTATTGTCTGACAGGTTTCTAATCTGAATATATCAACCAATTTCTTGACACATGTTCTCCGTTTTTCAAAATTCTGTAACAGAACTTACCCTAAATCTTTGATTTGGAATTTGAGTGTGAAATGGAAAATCAGAACCGAATAAAGGAGGTAATGGAGCTCTTCTCAATAAAAGTGTTCGATCTAAGTCACTTACACCATCGGGCTATAATGGCAGAGTTTAGTTCAGGCCTTCTTCATTTTGCATTGTAGTATCTATTGCCTCGAAACCTATTGAACTCGATTCCTGCCCAGAACAACTCACAGTTTCATTATTTATGTTACTGTCCTCTTGATAATCCAAATCAGAATTGATATTAGTCTCTAGATCTCAACAATGGCTTATTTCTTTGCTTTATTTGGAACTACTTGCACCTGTTAAGAAATTACGCAATGCTCCTGATCGCTTTTGAAGTTGGGATTGCTTCTCCAACCTCTTATTTTTATATTGACTTCCAGAATCTTTTTTCTTTCATCAGACATTCTAAAACAAAAAGTTAATTGAATAAGGTTAATCGAACAATTGAAACTGAATGTACGGCTATCTTCTATAGAATGGTAAAAATAACCTGAGAAGTCTTGGATCAAAATATAGGGATTTAAAAAAAAAAAGTTATATGTTTTGGATATCATGGGGAAACCACCCAAAAATTTGTCTTATTTAAAATTTTAAATAGCAATACATATACCAAAAGGCTGTATTGAAATCAGTTTAACACTTACCCAGAAAATTGTGATTAAACATAAATATATAAAAAGTCAGCGCAGTTGGGGGAACAAAAAAAAAAAAAAAAAAAAAAAAAAAAAAAAAAATTGAGTAAACTTAGAATATTAAAGTTGCAGGTAGAACAAACAATACTACCTTACTTCTAAAAAGAACTTTTCACATTCACAATAAATGTTGCATAAACTTTATCACTACCACAATTCAAGCGCACCTGGCGGATGTTATTACATAAATAACGCATTGTTTTAAATCTCTGTCTTTTTTTAGAGGTTAAAAAAGCTTGTTAAATCATGTTAGGGGCAAGCTTGCATTTCTCACTTTGTTGCGTGGTCACATATACAGATACCCACTATCCAGAACATAGAAGCTTATCTATTCTTGTCTTTTGTGCATCTCAAAATATAGGAATGGATTGAAACCTGTCAGTTTGTGTTGTATTTGATTTTATTTTACTGTTCCTTAATTTTCTATTTTCAGCCAAACAGAATATACTTTTTGAGTTTTTTGGGGGGTGGGGGTGGAGTTCATTTGGTTTTTCCGGCATAGGCAATTGCCTACCTTGCCTACCACCTAGGGCAGGCCTTGGCATTTGATATTTACATGCCAAGGCCAAGGTTTTGGTGCTTGATTTTACTGGGTGCATGGGCTCATGAACCAGATCTAGCTGAGCTACACTGTAAGGGACTGGCAACAACAATACACTATAATGCACTTTAACTAAATATTTAGTATTTAAAAATTCTTGGAGAACAGCAACATAGAAGCAACTAAATGCATATTTAGTTAATTATTAGTCTGTGAAGTTATGATTTTTTAAAAATTAAAGCATTGTTATAATTTGAGTCAAATTGTTATAATTTGGATTTTGAAAAGTATTTTTATATACTTATTTAAATAATACTGTTATAGGGTTTTATGTGGGAAAATGCTGCTTTGTTTAATGCTTTAATTGTGTTTGCTGAGCATCGATACTATGGTCTGTCTCTGCCTTATGGAAATGAATCATACAAGGTAAGTTTAAAAATATTTTATGTAATGCCTTCTTTATTCAAGCTGTGTATCAATTCATTACAGCTGGCAACATTTTTTTTATTAATTAATTAATTAATTTATTATTATTATTTTGTGTGTTGGCAAAGGAAAGAAAAATAAATATCTATTTTTCTTGTCTTCACGTGTATTCATATCCTGTATTTACATATTATGGATGTATATTTTTGTTATATCATTTTAAAATATTACAGGATAATAAACATCTAGGTTACCTTACAACTGAACAAGCTCTTGCAGATTTTGCTAATCTTATTGCATATATAAAACAATCTACTCTTGGTGCCAGAGATGCTCCTGTTGTTGCATTTGGTGGATCTTATGGAGGAATGTTAGCAGCATGGATTCGAATGAAATATCCTCACTTAGTTGACGGGTAATTATTTTTCTTTTAAAATAATTAATTAAATCAAATTGTTAGAAATGATTATTACATACTATTTGTAAAAATGCATTGCAGTTTTTTAAATGAAAGCTAGCTTCTAAAATAATGAAACATTATCTTAACAATGCTAATTAATCATACAGAAAATAGATTCAGCAAACTAAGCTTTCAAAGCTACTTTCAGATTAGATTCAAACTGTAATTTCTTAAAGTATAAAAATGAATAGTACATTCATGTATTTCATGCACAAACCACACATGTTGCACATTTATGTAAAAGTATTTAACGCTTTGGCTGCTCATATTGTGATTTCCACAGGCAACTCAAATACAGCAAAATTTGTTCATTTTGCGCTTTTTTGCGGGTATGTATTTTCTTCCTTTATTTAGGAGCACATCCGGCCATTTCACCATTTAACCAGTGAAATAAATTATGTACAGTATTAGACTTTTAATTTAGGTTTTGACCAATAGATGTCATTAGCTGTCCACTAAATTGCGGCATCTGGAAGGTACTTGGTATTTACCACTCTAACTTTACTATGTTTGCCACCTTTTTCTGATCAGAAATGGCTGGTAGAAAGCGTTCAGTGATTGATGAAAAAAAGATACAAATGGAAGAAACAAGATGAAAAGGAAGATGCATAAATAGATGCAAACGGGGGGGGGGGAATCAGAAAGAAACACGAATCTGGTGCAAAAACTATGAAGTTGGATATTGCCTTGAATCCTCTTTCGAACTCTATCATACTAAACTACGTTTGTAAGGTATTTTTTCCTCAGTACATTATATTTTCTTAAGTATTTATGTATTTTATTTTTTATATTATGTAATAAATAGACATAACTGTAATTCAAATGAAATTTATTTAATTTTTTTTTTTTTTTTTTTTTGTGATAACACCTGAAATTATTTTTTCTTTTGACAGCTTAGTTTCTCATGATAAAAATCTATATAAAAAATGCAGATTTCAGTTGTGTAATATATATAGATTTAAAATATGGAAAAAAAATACACAATTTTTGAAGCGATTTCGGTCCACAAATTGTGCATTCAGATGTTAAATGATAGAGGGCAGTCTTTTTTTAAATCTCTGACTACATGCATAATCTTATTTTTCCTCAAAAGAAAATGTTTTCATAAAATTGACGAGGTTTGTACAATCCACGAGTCCGTAAAAGTCCTTAGTTTTTTTTTTGAATTAATTTTTGATCCTTTAAAGTTCCTAATTTCATCCAAAATTGATAGAAGATTCTTAATTTTAATCATCTGAAATTTTGGTCCATTTTTACAACTGCCGTTTTAAGTGCAAGTTAGCATTTTAGGAGAATATTTTTGGTAGTTCCTTGACAAATATGGTTTATCATTTGAATTTCCTTGTATTTCTAATGTAAATGGTGCTATACTTGAATTTCTAGCCAAGAAATGAAACATAAGCATTTCAAAAAAAAAATTTTTTTTTTGAATAAACAGATCTTAAACAACTTTTCCCTTCTGGGAATGTGAATTCTTTGAATGGTTCTTAATTTGGCAACTTATCAACATTTTAGTGATTTTAAGATCAATTTCTGTACAATATTTTTAATTCAGAGATTTGTGAGTTTTATGATGATTTTTTACAACATTTATAACCTTAATAAATTTTATCAAAATAATGGTAATATTTAGGTTAAAATAACCTATATATGGCATTATATAGGTTATTGTAATATACTAATATGGTACAACGTTCAATATCCAGAATGATCTAAAATCCGGACCTTAAAGCCACCAGCAAAAATTTTTTTTATGCTTTATGCATGTGCATTTGATTTTTTCCCCATAAGAAAACATGGAGAATCTTGATTCTTAATTTCACTTTGGCACTAAATAAAATACCCCATTATTGAAGAAACAATCATTTTTGCATAAATTTGTATGATCAACAATTTGGCTCCGTAACTGCATATCTGTTTGCCATACATCTCAAACCAAAACATACATAGAAACATCGTTAATTTTACAACTACTGATATTTTATATTCCTGATGCCAACCTGACGAATCATTAGTTATTATATATTTGGCTTTTCTTATATGGAAGTGACAGGATACTTTTAACTTTTCAAAATAGTACCAAAAATTTTAAGTGAATAACATTGTAGGGAAAATTATATGTATCCTTTGTAGTATATGTATCCTTTGAAGTATATGTTTACCTAATGTTTATTATATGATAAATATTTTTCAAAAATGAAAATATCAAGTTTAAAAATTAGCATCTTCTCATTTAAGTGGAAAATTTGTACTATGAAAAAATCAGACAGTTATTTATCTATCAAATAAAAATAAAAGTTACTAAAACAATTTTTCAGATATTTTGTCGGGCTATTATTATTTTTTAAACATGGCATGCATTCAACTCGACTTTTTTAATATTTCTGGCTTGATTTTCCTCTGTTTATCTTGCATTACTATTTCAATATTATTGTAAAGAAATATTGTTTTTTTATATTTTATTTCTGGTCAAGTATGTGTGACAGGATTTAAACTAAACATTGAGTAAATGTTTTCATTATTATAGGACAATTAAATAGCAGTTTGGGTCACAGATTTATGTAGTGTTAGAGTTATTGGCTTACTATAAATTATAATTATTTTGCTAATTGACTTAATTTTTGAAAGAAACCAGTCAGTTGGTTGAATAGAAATGACTGTGGTTAAGATTTTATCTAATATTTTCACAATTACCATGTTTCATGATTACTTTGCTGGTGTGATTATTATGCTATTATTTCTTCAGTTATAAAAGCATTTGAAGGAAAGACCAAATGTTAAGGTACTTGTGAATATTAATGGTAATCCGAGTAAAAGTTTATAACTGTGATGATAGGACAAGATAAAAGTTTTACTTATATAACTATGGAAGTGTAGAGTCCCAAGAATGATTTTACTTTGAGGTATAATGTTTTCTTGCTAAACCTAATTTATAGAAAACCATAAAATTTTATGATTTTAAAATTTTAAATCATTATTTATTTTCATTAGATCTTAAATGCTCTTATTTATTAATAAAAGCATAAATTTTTGCTTACTAAATGATTTTCTTAATTGTTTAAATTACAAGATTGAATTTTTTCTTGCAAACTGTAAGAACAGGTAGATTACATAACCAGGGTTCGTACTATCCTTAAGAGTCCTTAAAAGTCCTTAGATTTTTTGGAATCAATTTTTGGTCCTTAAAAGTCCTTAATTTTGGCCAAAATCAGCAGAAGGTCCTTAATTTTAATCATCTGAAATTTCTGTCTCTTTTAACAATTGCCATTTTTAGTGGGAATTAGCATTTTGGAGGAATATTTTCGACGATTCACTGGCATATATGGTTATCTTTTGAATGTGTTTATGGGTTATAATTTGTTTCTGTTTCTAATATAATTGATGGGATGCTCGAATTTCCAAGCAAGAAGTGAGATATAAGCATTTCAAAATTCATTTTCTCTAAAAGAGTTCTTAAACAACGTTTTGCTTTTGGAGATGTGAATTCTTTTATTAAACAGTTATAAATTTGGCAATTTTAAGATCAGTTTCTATAGAAAATTTTTAATTCTGAGATCTGAGAATTTTTGGACGATTTTTTTTAAACATCCTAACATTGATAAATTTCATTAAAATAATGGTAATATATTGAAATTATATTTAAAAAATAATATTAAAATAAAAATTTTTTAATTTTTGCTGTCATATTATAAAATTTCATTTTGGCAACTTATTATACAATATTTGGACTCTGAAAAATAAAGAAGGTATAATGCAATTTATGAAATGGCTCTTAGCAAAAGCAAAATTAGCTATGTAATTAGTTAAAAATATCTTCTTTTTAATTTTTTCATAGTAAAAGTTTTTCCCATGCAATTGTCTCGGAATATTCAAAATTCTCAGAATATGTATCAGTTTTCTCTATAAAATTAATTTTACACTTTTTCCCTCCTTTTTTTTTACAAAATATTTCTGGCTTTTTGCTGTTACTGAATTGGTAAGGATAATTTTTCTTTAGTATTTTAGCCATTGCAGCTTGGAAAGTTTAGAAGGATTTGAAGGCAAGATTTATAGACACACGATTCTAGAAGATTCGAGTAATATGTGACAAAATGAAAAATGTCTCCATGGTATCAACACGTAAGGGATGTATTTTACTGAAAGTTTGCAATGAATTTCTTACTTTTTGGAGAACGTCTGGAAGAACAATGAAAACATAATATTTGAATGTTTTACTCCTGATACCAGAATCATTTTCTTAACATGTTTATCTTCCCATTATTTTCTCTACTTTTCACTAGACACTAGCATGGAAAATATCAAAAATGCTTCTAATCTTGTCACAAGGGTGGGCAATTATAGAAAGGGATTTTTTTATTAATAAAGAAATTGAAAACTTACAATTTAAAAGATTCATCTAATATGTTTTAATGTATCATACACAGAGCTGGCACTAGGCATTTTCCCACCTGATGCAATCTCTGTGGAGCCTAAATTCTGCTTCCAATGCCTGCTCTGAATTCTAAAAGTTTTGCCATTTCTAGATTTTGTTGTTCGGTGATACCAACTCCTCTACCAGAGGAGTTTAACTCCTGAATGGCTTTGAGTGGGGGTTGACGTATTGTACTAGTCCTCTCAAGACCATCCCAAGCGAGTTCAATAGGATTAAGGTCAGGATATTTGGCTGGCCAATCCATTCAGTGAATGTTCTCGCTTTCCAGATACCCATCAGCCAGGTGGGCTCTATGTGGTCGTGCAATGTCATCCATAAAAATAAATTTAGGGCCAACAGCACCCCTGAAAATTCATATATAGGGCTGTAGGATCTCCTGCCTATACCTTTGGGGATTCGTGGAACCAGTGGCAAAAACATGGAGTGGTGTATGGTTATCTTGCATGATCCCTATCCAGACCATCACTCCTGCACCACCATAATGGTCCCTTTCCATGATGTTGCTAGGATGGTATCAGGTCCCAGGTTCCCTCCATATCAATCATCGCCAAGAATCAGGTTGTAGATTGAATCTGGACACATTCATGAAGGTAACATTAGTATGCATCATTTTAAATGCTCTCTTTTGTGGGAGGGAGTGTGTGGGATGCAAATAACAGGCTTTGTGGCATAGAGTCCTGTCTCATGGCAACTGTCTTCCTTGAAAATGATGTTTCTGTGGCAGTAGCTAGGTCATAAGACAGTTGTGTGGTTGTAGATGTCCTATGACGCTTGGCTGAAAGTACCAAATATCGTCCGTCATTGGTTCTTATGGCTTTTGGTCGACCTTGTCCTAGTCTTCTGGACACTGTCTCGCTGTTTTTAAACTGATTCCATAAATTAGAGCTGACAGTGTTACATCCAGTTCTCTTACAATCTGAGCTTGGGACTGCTCTGTCTCAAGCCTAACCACAATTATCCGTCTCATACCTTTGTTAAGCCATGATGTGTACTCAGTTCACATGAAAACAGCAAGATTATTCAAGAAAGATAATAAAAATCACTATTGTGCTGCAGAGTGAAATGAGCTGAGTAGCTGGATGCGGACTTTTATACCTCCTGCTGGCGTAACGAACCCCGCAGGAGCATATAAAATCATCTCAGCGACACTAGCGCCACAGTAACATTATACAGTGCAAAGTCTGTAATCCGGATGTCCATTTTCCGGAATGATCTATAATCTGGACCTCAAAGCCACAAACTTTGGTATACTTTACGCATACACATTTAGCACAAAAAACGAAGCAACTTAAACAACTTGCATTGAAAGAAATGTTTAATAAAGTAAACAAATAAATATTAAGCTTTTTTTTTTTTTGTAAATTTTGATACCCTTTAGATCATAATTGCTCTTTATTTCATAAATTAAAGTTTCATATTTTGAATTGTATAATTTCTGCATGCTATCTTACCAGATTTATATTGATGATCTATAATCCATAAAAACCCTTAAGCTGGAATCGCCGAAGTCCCAACGAGTCCGTATTACGGACTTTGTACTGTATAGCAACCAACTGTCCAAGATTTCACTGCTATTTTAGGAGAAACATGGGAAAATGTTTTTCATCTTTTAATTTCGTCCACCAGTATATTTGACTAGTCTCAAGCAGTAAATGCAAGTCTTAGTTATTGAAATTGTTTCTGAACAGCAAGGCAATCTTCATTTACTTAATCATTTGATTTAGAAATAAAGTTAAATTTCCACTATCTGTTATGCTTTCATTATTATCTGATTATTGCAATTAAAATAGAATTTGTTCTGACAACTGAGGATGTAGAACTTTTTATCTCTTACTTTCATTCTGAAGTATTTTATGTATTTATATATTAGTATATTTAACATTTATGGTGGCTGTGTACAAAGAGTTAATTCTATAATTTACACATGTGAAAAATTGACATAAAAACTGTATAGCCATGCATGTTATTGAATGTGGTTAATATTTATTTATCATAAAAAATTATTTGCTGTTAAAATTTGAAGTTACGAAAGGTCTTTCCTACACGTTGAATATTTGAAACTGAATTTCCTTGTTTAATGGATTCAGGAGCAAAGATACCTGTTTTTAGAATATAAAAAACATAGTATCTTGCTTGTATGAAATAATTCTTTATGAAATAAAAATGTTTGTGCAAACCACATTTAAATTAGATAAAATGTGTTCACTATTTGTTATTTATTAAAACTTTTACTTTTGTGAAGGTACATATTATTACTTTAGCTACATTTTTGTTAACCTTATATGTTCATTAAATATTTGTCCTGAAAGCGTTTGAATAGTATCCCTCAAATTTATTTTATGATTAGGGCGGTTGCATCTAGTGCACCTATCTTACAGTTTGATGGTTTGGCTGACTGTGCAAAATTTTCTGAAATAGTGACAAATGATTTTTCCATGGTTGATAATCAATGTGCATTGTCTATTAAAAAGTCTTGGAAAGTTATTAGATCTTTTGCTGCTTCAGGTATGTATTTCATTACTTTTTTGATCTGCAGTCTTTTTATGTATTAGTAACTTTGAAATTTCTGATTGTGTATAGTTGTTAGTGATGCTGGATGCTATGTTGAAGAATTTTTATCTCCAGTGCGCAAGACTGTGTATCGGAAATTCTAAAGATATGCTTTTTAAAAATTATTTTGTGATATTGCTGTTGAATTGAATTTTATGGTTTAATTGCAAAGAGCATGATATTTAATAAATAACACACAAAACATTAAAAAAGAAGCCCCTTTGGGTATAATATAAAATCTGAAGACTTTCAGATTTTTTTTTTTTTTTTTTTTTTTTTGGCTGTCTTTTCAAAAGCCTCACAGGGTTCATACGGTCCTCAAGAGTTCTTAAAAGTTCTTCGATTTTTTGGAATTGATCTTTGGCCCTTAATGTCCTTAATTTTGGCTAAAATCAGCAGAAGGTCCTTAATTTCAATCATCTGAAATTTCTGTCTCTTTTTACGACTGCTATTTTGAGTGTGAATTAGCATTTTGGAGGAATATTTTTGGCAATTCACTGATGTATATATGGTTATCTTTTGAATGAGTTCATGAGTTATAATTTGTTTCTATTTCTAATATAAATGATGGGATACTCGAGTTTCTAAGCAAGAAGTAAAATATAAGCATTTCGAAATTCTTTTTTTTTTTTTTTTTTTTTATAATAAAGAGCTCATAAACAACATTTTGCTTTTAGGGATGATTTTTTGAATTATCTTATTAAACTGTTCTAAATTTGTCTAACTTTCAACACTTGCCAACCGGGCCTACATCAGGCCTTTCAGGTTTGTTTCAAAATTTTGGTGATTTTAAGATCAGTTTCTATAGAAACTTTTTTAATTCTGAGATCCGAGAATATTTCGACGATTTTTTTTAAACATTGTAACGTTGATTAATTTCATTAAAATAAAACATTTTAATTTTTTCCTGTCATATTATAAAGTTTCATTTTGGCAACTTATTATATAATATTTTAAATCTGAAAAATAAACAAGGTATAATACTATAAAGCACAATTTATGAAACAGCTCTCAGCAAAAGCAAAATTAGCTATGTAATTAATTAAAAATGTGTTCTTTTTAATTTTTTTTTGTGGTAAGAGTTTTTCCCATGTAATTGTCTCAGAATATGCATCAGTTTTCTGTATAAAATTAATTTTACACCTTTTTTCCTCCTTTTTTTTTCCCAAAATATTTCTGGCTTTTTGCTGTTACAGAATTGGTAAGGATAATTTTTCCTTAGTATTTTAGACATTACAGCTTGGAAAGTTTAGAAAGGTCTGAAGGCAAGATTTATAGACCCACAATTCTAGAAGATTCGAGAAATATGTGACAAAATGAAAAATGTCTCTATGATATTAGCAAGTAATGGATGTATTTTACAGAAAGTTTGCGATGAATATCTTACTTTTTGGAGAACGTCTGGAAGAAAAATGAAAACATAATATTTGAATGTTTTACACCTGATACTAGAATCTTTTCTTAACATGTTTATCTTCCCTTTATTTTCTCTTTTTTTCACTAGACACAAGCGTGGAAAATATCAAAAATGCTTCTAATATTATCACATGGGCAGGTATTATAGAAAGGGATTTTTAATTAATAAGGGAGTTGAAAACTTACAATTTAAAAGCTTCATCAAATATATCTTAATGCATCATATACAGAGCTGGCACTAGGCATTTTCCCATCTGATGCAATCTCTGTGGATCCTAAATTTGACTCCATAGTGCATTTCTAAATTCTGCTTCCAATCCTTGCTCTAAATTCTAAAAGTTATGACATTTCTAGATTTTGTTGCTCAGTGTGTCACTAAATTCTAAACATTCTGCCACAGCAGCTCTGTAACCGGCTTTTACCATATATATTTCATATTTCTTCTGAATGTTCACATTACTAAAGAAATAAAATTAGCCACTTTTTCTATACATTCTAAATGCATTTAGTTATTATTTAAAAAATATTAAAATTAGTGCTTTTTAGAATAACAGAAATCCCTAATTAAATTCTAAAATGAAAAGGAAACATACTGAAGAAAGAAACTGAATATGTAAAGAAAATTAATCTTTAAAGATATGTGCAGTTATTATTATGCAAATTACCCAATTCTTTATGATTTCAGCCTTTACTATAATTTCCCATTTGTATTTCCTCATATGATAGAGTTACTGAGCCAGATTAAATTGTATAATCTTTGACCTCTAGTCCACATTTTTAGTTTGAATTTGACTGTTCTTGTTTAATTATGCCACTGTGAACTATAATTGATTTTGTTAGCATCAGAACATGCCTTTATATTCGAAGTTCTTTTTTAAAAAAAAAGGCTTATTCAAACCTTTGTCTGATATTGAAGTTACTTTCAGACATAGCGATAATTTGCTTGACGTCTGTCGGGGGTTTTGGGCTATTTAACTTTTACTAGATCAAGTAAACCTTCCTAGCTACATTGTGGAAAGGTTGACAAGTTAGGAGATAAAGCACGCAGAAACTAGCAGGAGCATTGGTTTGCATATTGAGACAAATTTCTAATTGTTAGAAAAGATGCTTAAAGAGAAGGAAATTGATTATAAACTAGCTAAAATGTTTGGGAAGGTTTCAAATTAAAATGATGGATAAATATTTTGTTAAGTGTTGTTGTTACAAAACATAGCTTTTAATGTGTTTTAATATCGTTTAAGAATCAATGTCATAAATTACATGCATTTAAAACTGTGAAATTTTATTAGATTTTCATTTTAATAGGACTTTTTTAACAAATATTGTTAAAAAATAAAATTTTTTAGTGACCATGTAAATCCATAATGACTAAGATTATCTGATTACCTAATTTAATTATTTATAACTAACTGCTTACCCATAAAAAATATCTCCACATAATAAAGTGAGTTATTTATTGCCCTTCATTAATACTCACTGTGGTCACAAGATAAAGCACAAAAATGTAAAAATTCAAGTAAAACTTTTTCTTTGCATCTAGTGAGACTTAAAATAATACAAAATAACTTATCATTTCTGGTGTTTTAAAAGGCTTATTGGAGCCTATAAAGTAGTATATTAACTGGGTTACAACCCCTGGAACTCGACACGAGGCTACAACACTAACTGCATCAAACAGGGCCTGACTAACTTTCAACGCTTGCCAACCGGGCCTACATCAGGCCTTTCAGGTTTGTTCTAATCAGCAGGTCTCTCTCTAGACAAGCAGCAACAGTTACAATATTCAGTCTTTCTTTATGAAACTTGCTGATTGTGATCTTACTTCTCATTTTAACCTATGCCATTTGACATAAAATCTACCTGCTATTAACTAAATCTCTAGACTGACCAAATATGTGACAAAATGAGATATAAAAAAAATCAACATAAAGCTAACTGTTAGTAAATGTCACTTATCTTCTTTCAAATATGCCCAACTAGTGTATTTATTGCTACTTGATAAGTTGCATAAAGTTTATTTTATTCTCAAACTTATTAATAATTATGTTAATTAATTCATGTTTAATAATAACGCATATTACTTAGGGATGTATTTTATGTTTAGGATGGTATTACAAAAGTGAAATTCAGGCATAGATGGTATTTTTAATTGAATTTATTCAGTTTCCATTTGCTCATAGGTCCTTAATGTTTTTCATTAATGGTCCTTAAAAGTACTTAATTTTCGTGTTCATAAATGTGTACGAACCCTGGAGTAGTAATCACAATACACAAACTAAACGTCTATTGTTTTCCCTGTGCCCTAGTAGCAAAGACCTTCTATTGGGAGTTTCCATTAGAAATTCTTTGATAGTAACTTCCCACTTTTCTTTCTATGAGCTGTAACCTATTCCAAGGATAAATTCCTGAAATAACAAGATGGATACAGCGATGCGGTGTGTGTGGGGAGGTGTGTATTCTAAAAGGGAGCAGTGTAATTTTTATCTACACTATAGAAGTTATCAGGGAGATTTTGAGGGTCCTGTACATGCTTTTTGATGACTTAACTAGTGAAATCTGCTTAATTTTTCAGAAGGGATGTTAAAAAAAATAATAACTGAAAAAATTGACATTATTAAAATTTTTTAGTTGCATTAGAGCTTTCCGGTTAGTTGAATGATGGATAGTTGGGCTTTTGCTGCATTAATAAGTAAAAAGAATTTTCTTAATTAATGGGATGCAGTCATCAAGGAGGATAATACTGTATTCATATAATATGCTACTTTTGTAATGCTAGTACTATATCAGACATTTTGTTGAAGCATTAATTTAATATATCCAATTTATTTAATTATTTTTTTTTAATTTTTATTAAATTTATTTGATTTTAGCAAAGGGCTAAAAATAAATTCTAAGTATGTAAATAGTTGAATGGCACCTAGATGAATGCTTTAGAATAATGTTTTGGTAAATTGACTCAGCATTTCTAAGTGCATACCGTGGAACTTCCCAGAATGCAAGCAAAAGGAATCATGGACCTGTAAGGACTGTAAACAGTATGAAAGACCCAGTGCTTAAAATGGTAAAAGAAATTACCAAAAGGAAGGGTGTAGAATCATCTAGTGTGTGGAGTGTTATATATATTGACTCGTCAAACATAGATAAATTACTGTTTATTTATAAGATTAAACTAGATTACTTATACGTAGAGACATTGATGCTACATAGTCGGCGGCAAGTGACGAGAGTGATGCAGCACAAACACCGTGCACTTGCCTAGCTACAGCAAGGTTAGAGGCACTGCCATCTATTGGCTAGCACAGTAATTAATGTCTAACGTGGAGGAGCTATAAAAATAATAAATTAATCACTGAGACTGCAAATGATATTTATGAAAGGTTGTGTCTTGTGTCTGAAGTACAGAGTAGTAGAAATTAATGAAAGTAAAAATAGCAGAAATTAGTGAACATAGAAAAATTCTCTGTAGGTGTTCTACAGATATCTAGGGTATAGAATCATCTAGTGTGTGGAGGAGCTATAAAAATAATAAATTAAAGCACTGAGACTGCAAATGATATTCATGAAAGGTTGTGTCCTGTGTCTGAAGTACAGAGTAGCAGAAATTAATGAACGTAAAAATGGCAGAAATTAATGAAAAGTTCTCTGTAGATGTTCTACAGAGATCTTCATTTCACAGAGAAGACTGCATGTAGAAAGTTAAATAAACAGTTTTCTCTGATGCATGATAAGAGACGGTATAACTAACGATACTATTTTATGACAAGATGTAGTTTAGTGCCAAAACAAAAACCTTCTCAATTTTGATTTAACAGACTGTGAACAGAGAAAAAATATCAGTGTGCAAGAAAATGAGTGTATAAATGAAATCTGCATCTTTTGAATGCACGCACACTATGTAACTGATATAACAGTCAGTAAAGTGTGTTGTAGGATAATAGCTTATAACAACATTATTATCTCTCCTTAGAAAGAATTAGTAAGCCTCCAGCTCCCCAATAAATCGAATAATGCTTTAAATTAAAATGACCAACCAACCATTGTATCCTGTTCAGCGTTCAACCCTTGTTTTCAGTCCCCAATAATCTGTCCTGAATAATGTTTTTGTTGTTTTAATATTGGTGTTAACTCATCCAGTGCAAAAAGAAAACTAAACTTTGACAGTTGAATGTTGAGGTTGACTCATTGAGCACAGGGAGAGTATTAATTTTTTTTTTAATAATAAAACTCAAAATTTTGAGTTCAAGTTCCCAATTAACTAAGTCATCAGCATTGCACAGGCCATGCAACATAGATTTCTCTAGAAACGATACAGTCCAGGAATGTTGTTACTTTTTTAGAATAAAGAGGAAATAACCAAATTAAAAAAGAGGAATTAAAAGGCTATTACTAAATTACATTATAAAGCTGATTTACATATTTATCTTATATGCAAAACAATATAATCATTGCTTGTGTTTTTGTGCATTAAGCTGCTGAAAAATATCAGTAAAGACATAAAGTAAGAAATTTAAAACCAATTTTGAATTCCTCTTCTATTATGTTCTTTTTTCTTTAAATTTCATTGATTCTTTGAATTGGGATATTGCTTGTTTGAAGCATTTTTCTTTTAAACCTAAAAAGGCCAAACTAACTAATTACATAAACATATTACATTAAGAGGAATATCCTACAACACGAATTAAAGAATCAGACCTTTTATCTTTAAAATTGAAAAATAACTTGTTTGGTTTAATTATTTAAAGCAAAAAAAAAAAAAAAAAAAAAAAAAGGGGGGGGGGGCGGCTCAATTGCTTGAAAAGTTAGCTTTTTTTGTCAATTTTTATTTTATTGCCAAAAGGTACTCATAGAGATAAGCTACTGTAGTGAGCAGAGTTAAATTGGGGAAAAAAAAATTGTTAAAAATGAAAACCAGGAAAATTATGAAACAAAGGACAAACATACCTTCTTTAATCTTACAACTCAGCAGAATGCTTTGAAAGTGAAAAGCATGGATGCCAATAGGGTTGTTTAATATAGACGAACCCTGATTTACCAAAAAGGGGAAAACGAGGAAAAGATGGAAAAACAAGGGACATGCACAGATTCGTCTCTCTGCTTTTTTAAAGTTCAATTTTTTTTTAAAAATTCCTTTTGGACTATATATATAAATAAAAAATGGAAACATATTTTCTGTTTCCTAAAATATCTATAGGGGAAACATCACTAGCACTCCTTGCGTTATTACTAAATTATTATTTATTTACATGAATTAAATGTGATGAGAAGAGAAAAGAATAATAACTCTCACAACATTATAGGTGTACGTTCATCATTTTTATTTTGTGCGCTCATCTAAGTGGTGCATTATGATAACATTACTCAGTTGCAGTTTCGTAGCCATTTCACACATAGTATTTACAGTCAAAAGTTGTTAATTCGGACACCCATAATCCGGACCTCAAAGCTACAAACTTTCTGCGCATGTGGCGCGTTGATGCATGCGCATAGGCGTTTACGCGTGTGCGTAAGTTTTTTACGGCTGCGAATTTGTGTGTGCGCAAGCACATAATACGTTTACGCATGCGCGTTTAATCTATAACGGACGGTATAAGCTAAGCTAAAATTATCTAATTCAATTATTGCAGATTGTGTTGTTCTTTAATCTTCGAATTGGATCAGGCTTATTATTTTTTGCAGACTGTTAGAGCAATTTTATAAAAGTAAGCTTGAACTTTCGATTATGTCAAATAGAATTTCCGATATATATTTACTAATATGTAAAGGATTTACAAAGCGAAAGTATGTTTTGAAATCCGAAATCTGTTTATCAATTTCACGCTGCTCTGTGGCAGGGGGGGTAAGAAACGCCGTGGCACGCAATGAATTGGAAGTTGATCTGTCAGCACTATCCTTATCTTCAGAGCAGATGTTTTTATTTTATTTGGTTTATAATTCCTTACTAAATGTAGTATTTCATCTCGATGTACTCCGTCTTTGATATGATTTAAATCAAGTTCCTTGTCATTATAATTCGCTTCCGATAGTGAAGAAAGTGAGGTTATTGAAAATAGATAAATATTGATAGAGAGGTTATTGAAAACGAAAACATTTCGATTGACAAATTAGTCGGTATTCTCGGCACAGCAATTATAGGACCTGAACAGCGGAACTTTGTAACTAAACAAGAAAATATGTCTGTTTAATAGAATTAAAGAGAAAGTATTGTCACATGAAATGAAGCAACTTAAACAACTTACATTGAAAGAAATGTTTAATAAACAAACAAATATTAAGTTTTTTTCTTTTTGTAAATTTTGATACCCTTTAGATCATAATTGTTCATTATTTCATAAATTATAGTTTTATATTTTTAATTTTGTAACTTCTGCATGCCATCTCACCAGATTTAAATTGATGATCTATAATCCGCAAAAATCGATAATCCGGAATCGCCGAAGTTCCGACGAGTCCGGATTAACGACTTTTGACTGTACTAATAAAATTTAAATTTTATAGTTGAATCTAAAGCTACTTAAAGCCCAGTGGTCATACGAAATGACTGCTGTTCTAGATATTATAAATTGTAATTAAAATGATTTGTGCAAAGGTGTCTGCTAATTCAAACTGAATTATCCAGGGCAGGCGGCGAGGACGCCCCTTGCTTACTGCCCAACGGGGTTTCCCCCTTCTACTTGCTTAATTGCTTAAAGTAGAGTGCAATGAAGGAAATCACTAGCGGTACATTTCTTAAGAGCCCCCGCTAGCTCAATAAATAAAGGTGATTTAAATAATAAAATGTTAATTCACATGTCAAAGATGTCTTTGTACACAACCTTTCTTGTGTATATCTTTTCATCATTTTTAAGCTCGCCTTGCAGAGGACCATCCAATATTTTTAATTTTTTGTCCGTTCTTTCATGAACTCTTGAACAGGCCACATAAAGTTGACTGTGTCCAAATGCAGGCTCAGGTAAAAAATGCTTAAATGTTTGGTCCTGAGACTTATTGATGGTCATAGCAAAGGGCAGTTTTACAGGAAATTGTCTATGGCTCAATTGAAACGGCAACCCAGTGCCGTGGCAACTTCACCCCATTTGCTAGTACAGTTATGCAAGCAACTAATAAACTATCGGTGACAAATAGGCACTTAAGCTGCATATAATAAAGATATTTATTTATTTCATTTTATTTGTTTTTTCATCGTTGCCAGTTTTTGACGGTTGCATATTTCCGAATTCTATTATATGTAAATGTTAAATTTATTTATTAAATGTTATATGCACGTGCTCTAGTATTTTTAATTTTTCCAGTTTAGCTTTCTCATAATATTCGTCATGCACTGCAGGGGGAATAAAACAATTTACAGTTACGCAAGCAACCAATAAACTATCGGTGACAAACAGATGTTAAATTTATTTTTTAAATGTTAAATGCATGTACTCTTGTATTTTTAATTTTTCCAACTGAGCTTTTTCATAATATTCATCACGCGCTGCACTGCACGAGGAATAAAACAATTTACAGTTACGAAAGCAACCAATAAACTATCGGTGACAAACAGATGTTAAATTTATTTATTAAATGTTAAATGCACATGCTCTTCTATTTTTAATTTTTCCGGCTTAGCCTTTTTCATAATATTCGCAACACTCTGCACTGCATGGAGAATAAAACGATTTACACTTACGCAAGCAACCAATAAACTATCGGCGACAAACACTTAAGCCGCATAAGCGTTTGGCCTTGAGACTTATTGATGATGATAGCAAAGGCAAGTTTTACAGAAAATTGTCTACGTCTCAACTGAAATGGCAACCCTGTGCCGTGGCAACTTCACCTCATTGGCTAATACAGTTACACAAGCAACCAATAAACTATCGGCGACAAACAGACACTTAAGCCATATATAAATATATGGGGTGAAGTAACATTATCTCCTCCTAAACGGCTGGCTCTCGAGCTTAGCAAAGCCCACCATTGGATTCCGCAGGTCTGTAAACCATTTGCGTCTTCCTGGGAATTTAATTAGCTGAGATATTAATTGAAAACTAATTTTTTCCCATGTTTTCTCTACATTTTCCACTTTCTTTCTTGGGTTTTCCCTATTAGAGGGATTTGGCTACATGCCAAATTTTTTTTTTTTCTTGAATATCTACGGAACGGTGCCGAGTTGAAATTTGAGACACGTATCCTCGGATTCCAAAAAATTCTTCGAATCCATCGATACTGTTCTCATCTTTGTACGACTTTAATCGGCCAAAATATTAATTAAAAACTGCAGAAAGGTTAATTTCTGCTCTCATTTTTCCAAGTGGCAACAATAAACTGTCCGCGACAAACACTTAAGCCGCTTATATATATAAAAGATTCTGAAAAATTGAATTTTTAGCATTTGATTTTGGTATGTTTACCATAAGCGTAGCTATTCTTAAATATTACTTTTATCATACTGTTTTTGATAAAGAACTATGTGATGGTAGTTTGTTTGTAAATCTTTATTACATTTTGAAACAGGGTTCGTAAGGTTCTTAAGAGTCCTTAAAAGTTCGTAGGTTTATTTGGAATCAATTATTGGTCTTTAAAAGATCTTAATTTCAACTAAAATTGGCAGAAGGTCCATAATTTTAATCATCTGAAATTTCTAACGGTTTTTACGACTGCAGTTTTGAGCGTGAATAAGCATTTTCGAAGAGTATTTTTGGCGATTCACTGACAAATATGGCTATCTTTTGAATGGGTTCATGAGTTATAATTTGCTCTTGTTTCCAATATAAACGTTGGATACTCGAGGTTCTGGCCAAGAACTGAAATATAAGCATTTCAAAATTGTTTCATTTTTTTCTAATGAAGAGCTTGTAATTAACTTTTTGCTTTTGATGATGTTAATTCTTTTATTACACAGTTCTAAATTTGGCGGCTTATCAACATTTTGGCGATTTTAAAATAAGTTTCTATAGAAAATTTTTAATTCGGGGATCTGGGAATTTTTCGGCGATTTTTTTTTTTAAACATTATAACATTGAAAATCATTAAAATAAAATAATGGTAATGTATTGAAATTTTATTAAGAAATAATATTAAAATAGAGCATTTTTATTTCTTGCTGTCATATTATAAAGCGACATTACTTTCCATTTTGGCGACTTATTGTACAATATTTTGAATCTGAAAAGTAAGTAAGGTAATAAATGCTATAAATCTAAATTTCTGCAAAATATGTGTAACTTTATAGCTAATTGATGGAAAGAAGGGAATGACAGCAGAATTTTTATAATCTCCGAAAACAAGAGTGTGCGTTTTAGTGTGTTGAGATGAGAATTTTTTAACTGCTTGATTAATAATGTTGGGTGAAAAAGCCCCTATCAATAGCTATTGCTTTTAAATAATTTAGTTCTTCATCGAGGGCTAGTTTGGAGGAGCAAACTTCAAGAGCACGGAAAACATAGGAATAAAATAAAGCTAACTTTTGTTTAGTCAGATGACATGATTTAAAGTGTGGTGGAAGGCAAACCGGTGACCAGAATGTTGAGGAACAGAAGAGAATTGCAAGTCTCAAGTTTAAAAGTGAACTGAATAGTAGGATCAGTAGAATTCATTGTTGAAAGAACTTTATTTAAATCATCTTTATTACCTTCAAACAGGGTAAACTGAGGGATTAGCCATGGGAAGCCCCCTCAGTCGCATCCTGGCTGATATCTACATGCATTATTATGAATCAAAATTGTTTGAAACTTTAAACTTCCCGGCATGGTTCCACTACGTAGATGATACTTTTACCCTGTTTAAAGGTAATAAAGATGATTTAAATAAAGTTCGTTCAACAATGAATTCTATTGATCCTGCTATTCAGTTCATTTTCGAACTTGAGACTTGCAATTCTCTTCCGTTTCTCGACATTCTGGTCACACATAGCACATCCAACTTCAGTACTACGGTTTACCGTAAACCTTCATCTGTTTGCCTTCCACCACACTTTAAATCATGTCTTCCGACTAAACAAAAGTTAGCTTCATTTTATTCCTATGTTTTCCGTGCTCTTCAAGTTTGCTCCTCCAAACTAGCCCTTGATGAAGAACTAAATTATTTAAAAGCAATAGCTATTGACAGGGGCTTTTCGCCCAACATTATTAATCAAGCAGTTAAAAAATTCTCATCTCAACACACTAAAAGGCACACTCTTGTTTTAGGAGATTATAAAAATTCTGTTGTTGTTCCTTTTTTTCCATCAATTAGCTATAAAGTTGCACATATTTTGCAGAAATTTAACTTTCTGGTTGTTTATTCTCCCATCAATAAAATTCCGAGTTCCATACTTAAGGACTCCATTCTGGATATGAATTCTTGGGGTATTTATAGGATTCCTTGCCAGTGTGGTTTGATTTACATTGGCCAAACTAGGAGAGCCTTAAAATTTCGCGTCAAGGAACATGAGGCATATGTTAGAAAAAAGGAAACACAGAAGTCTTCTGTTGCTCAACATTGTTGGTCCGAAAATCACACTTTCAATTTTTCTGCTGCCAAAATTATTCAAAAAACATCTTCCATTGGAGAACTGGATTTTCTAGAGGCATTTCATATTCAAAAAAATCTTTCTGTCCTAGTTAACGATCCCAATTCCAATCCTTCTTTGCCTTCGGCCTTTGTTCCGGTTTGACTAGAAACTTTCACTATGCTGATGTTCCGGTTTGATTAGAAACAAACTTTTCTCTGCCTCAGAATGGCAACAGTGAAAACTTGACTTTCGATTCGTTATGACGCAGCTAGAACGCTGCTTCTGACATGTAACATTAGATTCAATTCTAGATTCTAGATTAGATTAATTTGTTTAGTATTTAATAAATGTTTTAAAACTAGATTGAGTATTTGATCATAGAATCATAACTGAACCATCGCTTGCAGAAATTTAGATGTGCCATTTAGATACGTCGTTAGGTAGTTAGATGCGTAGGCAGCGACATTCGTGATTCGATTAGTGTACATTAGTGCGTACATAAATATTTTTTGGTGCATCGTCCAGGAAGCCGGCTGATATTCGAAAATATGGATTCGTAAGTATGGATTAGCACGGTGTGAAGTGTGCGAAGCTTGCAAACAGGTAGGATAAATTTTCTATTTTAAAGTAACTATGGAAGATCCTGTCGCTAAGCTTAAATCGAAACGCAAAGTAGTAAGTTCCGCAGTGTCCAAAGTACTAAAGAAAATTGAGACAGAATTAAGCAAAGATGACATTAGTATAAATGTAATAGAAGAAACTTTAGACATATTAAACGGAAAAGCAAAAACTCTGAGTGATTTAAACACTCAAATAGAACGTGATTTGAAGGTACCAGAGGATGAATTTGAACTTGAAGTTTCATCCGCTCTAGAATATGAAGAAAAAATCCAACTGTGGTAATTTAGAGCAAGGAAAAAATTGAGGGAATTACACAAACTCGGAAATTTGGATATGGAAAGTATGAACATTCCTATTGAAACCGCTATTCCAAACTTGAAAATAATAAATTTATTCGCCTTCCAAAATTGACTATCGCTAAATTTTTTGGTGATTCTAGCAATTGGCAGGAATTTTGGAGTCAATTCGAGGCAGCTATCCATAACAATGACTAATTATCGAAAGTAAATAAATTCAGTTACTGAAAGTCATTACTAGGTGGGGTAGCTTATAATGCCGTTTCCGGTCTTTCACTTACAAATGAGAACTACGATTCAGCTATAGAATTGTTAATTAACAGGTTTGGGAGAAAAGATTTGGTAATAAAAGCTCACATGAATAGACTGTTAAATCTTTCCCCAATTAGAAATGTAAGGGATATAGAAAATCTTAGGAATTTATATGATCAGTGTGAAACTCAAATTAGATGCTTAAAGTCAATGAACGTGGTATAAGAAACTTACGGTAGTTTACTTTGACCAATATTGTTAAAATTAATTCCATCAGAAATAACGGTACAACTCTGATAAACGCCCTAATTTCACCAAATGTGGCGATATGTGTTTTGAGGTGGTTTTTGGCACGATTGCGTGTTGTATGGCAACCATGTCGACGTTGAAAAGTCTTTTGGTGGAGTAGTTTAAATTGCTAGTTGGTTCGTGTCGCGTGTTTTTGAAATGGCCTATGTTGCGATGAAAGACGTGGTGGGAAGGTTTAAGCCGCGTATTTTAGATTGTGTGCAGAGTAAATTTAGTATGAAAAGGTACGATGTTGGAGTTGTTAACGAGTCTTTTGTTCACGGATGTATTTATGAGGATCGTAGTGTATTTTTGGAATTTCTGTGGGAGTCGGGACTTTTAAAACGGAGTTTGACGGGTCCGAAATGCGGAGCTGATATGAGAACTCGGACGAAAAAAGGTGTTTCTGATAGACTTGTGTGGGTTTGCAGTAAAATTGTTGCTAATAAAGTATGTGGGTGTCAGCGGAGTTTAAGGTTTGGATCTTGGTTTTTGTGTAGCAAGTTAACGTTGGAGGAAGTTTTTATTGTTACTTTCGAAATTTTGAATCGTAGGAAGGCATGTGATATAGCAAAATCGTGGAAGTTTTCTTCACAGACGTTATGTGACTGGCGAAGTTTTATTAACGAATGTATTTTGGACATTGTATGCTCTGTATCTGAGAAGATAGGGGGGAAAGATATTTTTGCTTTTAAAAGAAGCTTTCATTATGGTAAGTGCATTTTATTTTATTGTTTTTATTTTGTAGAATGTTATATTCATTGTTTTTTGTATGAATTTCGGTTTTTATTGTTGTTTTTTGAATTGTCTGAAATTTATTTTAGTTTATTTTCTTGATTTATTTTTAGTGTAGATTGTGCAATTCGTAGATGTTTTTTAAAGTTGAAACAGAACGCTGTGTACATGGTATTCTTTGAAATTTATTGTTGTTATGTTAATTTATTAAAGCGAGGTGTGCATAGTTCATAGATTCGTTCGTTGCCTACAGTGTGCCATTCATAGATGTTTTTTTAAGTTAAAACATGGTGCTGTGTACATGGATTCTTGTCAAATATTTTTGGTTAGAAACTTTACGTTTTTGCTATCTAAATTTTTTGTTTTTGTTTCGGATTTTTAGCTTAAATCGTGTGTTCAAAACGTAGTTTTTGCATGTGCGAAAACCGTGTTTTTGGAGACATTTTAGGCTTAAAGTTCGAGATGTAGACAAAAAATTTAGATAGTAATATGGCAGTGTGAAGTTTCTCGCCAAAAATATTTGGCGACTTGAGGGCGCATATCAGAGTAGTTCTGAAATAACATTAGAATACAGTCGCAGTAGAAACAGTGACCAAACATGGAACGTTAACGAATTAATCGAATTTATTCGTAAAGAAATCGAAAGCTGCGAAAGAGCTACGCAGTTAAATGAGAGTTGAGAAACAAAAACCAGGGTTGCCACGCTACCTGGAAAACCGGAAAAAGTCAGGGAATTCGGAAATTGACCAAAAAATTCAGGGAAAAGTCAGGGAATTTAAGTTTTTTAGTCAAAATCTGGAAAAGTCAGGGAATTTCATACAACGATCCCGCCAAAAAAGGCGAGTTTTGCGCCGACGTCGGAAGAGATCACTTTTTTGGCGAATTGTGTATCACGTGAGTGTCATTCGGGCAGCTGGCATAGAGCCAGTTTTCGCAGCTCCGATTTGATTGTCTTTTAGAAAGGGAAATCAAGTTTCCCGCAACTTTTGGTTTCCAGTAACCTCGAGAATCGCATGTGCAGTGCATGAACTAAAGAAAGTACCTGTTCTCGTATAAAACAAAATGGTTTTAATCCTAGTATACGGTACCATGAAGGTTAGAATCAAAAAATATGTATTGTAAAGAAAGAAAATCTCTCTGCAACAGACGTGGCTCCGTTCCATCATAGAGGGAAACAGCTGTGCATGCGCTATATATATCTGTCGCCAAAGCTCGAAAACGGTGTCGAAGTTCAAAGGTCACGTTATCAAGAATTCATAAAATGAATATCGTTTAAAATTTCTTTAAACTCTAAAGGAAAAGAAAATATTTTTTGGCGCAAGTAAATTAATTCATGGATTAGTTATTTTGAGGGGGGGGGGAACTACGAAAATCCGTTTTTAAAATTATTGCGAAAAATCCAAGAAAAAACGTTAAAAACGTTTCTCCTTGGATTTTTCGCAATAATTTAAAAACGGATCTTCGTAGTTTTCTTTTTTTGTCAAAGAACGTTTCTTCTTAACACGTGTTTCTCAATTTCCTGTACACATCGTGGAGAGGGAAATTCTGGCCGCCAGGTTCCGTTGCCAAATCCCTTGGCGAATTTTCCCTCCGCTTTCTAGCCGCGTAATAGCATTTACGTGTATGAAACCTTTTCTTCTTTACATAGACGTTCTTTGGTTAGAATAATCTCCATGTATGGTACAGTGGGATTTGGCGACATGATGATGAGCAGTAAACGAGTCATTTTGTTCTTGGCGACAATTTTCAAAATCGTGCGAAGGCCGTACCGTATACTAGGATTTTACCGCAAAATCTTTTTTTTTTTTTTTTTTTTTCTTTTTAATAAATACCTTGTCATTTTGCAGTAAAATAAAAAAATAGTAATCGGTCTAGGCTAACCATGTAATATAACTATATTCGCTAAAATATCGTTGATTATTCTAATTCAATTTTTAAGTAATTATCTTTATTTTTATGTTATTCATATCATTTAATGTTGCTTTTTCCCTCTAAATTTATTTATCATTAGTAAATAATATTTCCAAATTTCAGGAAATTTTCTCTGGCATAATCCGGAAATTAATTATAGCAGTATGATAACATACCATCACGAAATTTAATGCACATATTTTTTCCTTATGTATGCTGCGAAATAAATATAAAATAGCTCAATTTATTAAAATAGATTTCTTTCTTTCGTTTAGCTGCAGAATGTCTGCAAAAAAAGCCTTATTTTATTCCAGATTGGGAAGATTCTAATCTCAATCTTCAGTGGAGAAAACAACTCCTATTATAATTATATTTGTGTTTTCAAGTGTTAAGGTGCCTTTTAAGAAGACACCTCACACAAATTAAATTTACCTAAAATCTAACCTAACGTTTAGCATTGCGTTGTGATTTATGAGAACCGGATTAGCCTCATGTTGAACTGGTGATGATCATGAGTAATAATTAAATAAAACGTACAATTGTTATCCAATGTATATATCTTAAATTTTATTAAGTTTCTTAAGTGGAAAAGTAAACAATATTATCAAACAAAGTGTACCAAGAATAATTAAGAATAAATGTCCTCTGGGGTTTATTGAATAACTAAGTGAATTTGCTACACAGTACAAGTACCGTAATTTCCGGAAGAAAGGCCGCATCAGCGTAAACGCCGCACTCGAGAAAATTGGCGGGAAAAAAATTAAAATTACACAGAAACGCCGTATCAGCGTAAACGTCGCAATAGATTAAATTGCGCGTGACATCGTCGTGGGCCGTATAGATGCAAAAACTCAACCTAAGTCCTGATATATGACATACCAGTTAAGAAAAATGCATGAAATGAAACCATAACTCAAAAATAAATTAAAGGTAAGAAATGTATAGCTTCTGTGCCGTTTAGAGACATTTTCAAAAATTTTCCGCTCCCTTCTTACTTAAAAACTATCCAACAAGTACTTGTACCCAAACTGATGGGATCTGTATTTGGCAGAATGCCAAGAAAAATCCATTCATGCTGAAGGGGAAATACGTCAGAGTTCGTTATTGCGAGGCAGGTGGAGTCGTGTCCGCCTTTGAAAAAAATTGCAGAAAAGGCAGGGGTGGGGAGAGGATGGGCCCTGGAAGATTCATGGAATGGCAGAGAAGAGAGACTATTCAAATTAATGAGAATGTTGATTTGAAAGGGGGAAGAATGTTATTGTTCTGAGATCTCGTTTAGGGTAAATAAGGCTTGTAGGTCCGTTCAAGGGAAAGAATGTAAACAAAATAACTGAGTGGTCTTTTGTGTGGGAACAGCACCAGTCTATGCACAATGACAAGGCCATCCAAACTATGTACAATGACCATCATAGGAAATATTTTATTTTTAGTGCACCTAAACGCCGCATGGGTAGAAACGCCGCACCCGCTGAAAATTTAAGTTTTAAACACGTAAGCGCCGCGACGTTTCTTCCGGAAATTACGGTAATACCATAATTAATTTACCTCTTAGCACAGCGAACGTACATTACGCGGATAGACTGGAATTTTCTCGAAACATACCTGGAAAAGTCAGGGAATTTCATTCTCCTGTTTGAGTGGCAACGCTGAAAAAGAAAACACCAAGCGGAAATGATTCATAACTGGAGGCATAAATCAAATGATCGTCTCCAGCCCGCTCACGATAATGTAAACAACAAGCTCAGTAAACAGTTTGAAAAAAGTTCGCCTAAAACGTATGAATGTATTGCTCCAGTCGCTAGGAGTAAATGCATATATTGTGACGAACTACACAATTCGGAGCGCTGCGAAATTAAAACCGTGGAGAAGAAAAGAAATATTTTGAAATCTCAAGCCGGATGTTTTTTGTGCCTTAAATCTCAGCACAAAATAAAGCAGTGTAAGGAAAGAAAAATGTGCGAAATATGTAATAAAAAACATAATAGGTCTATTTGTTTCCAACTCGAAACCAAATCGGAGAAAAACAAGGTTGTGTCGACAATTCCATCCAGTAAAGAAGATATTCAGATTAGTCAATTAAAAACCAAAACTTTCCGCAGTGCATTTCTACAAACGTGCACTGTGATGATACGTCCATTTTCTGAGAAGGATAATTTAGAACCAGTTCGTATTTTATTGGGCAATGGATCGATGAGAAGTTTTATAATTTGGGACATTTCAGAGAAGTGTAAATTACCTGTTATTCGAAAGGAAACTTTGCCCGTATTTGCCTTTGGTGTTAACCAGGGAACAGAACAAACTTACAATGTTGTGAAAGTCAAACTAGAAAACAGAAGTAAACCATCCCTAAATATAGAAATTGAAGCTTTAGAAACTAACCAAATATGTGCAAATAATTTACCTTTCCCTGATATCCCAGTTTCCAAAATTAACAAAGAGTTAATAGGATTACAGTAGCTGATTCTTGTGAGTTCAGTAACAAAAATATTGCTGTTTTGATCGGAGCAGATTACTATCATGAAGTAATAACTGGTAGACTTAAACGTTTTAAAAATAAACTTATAGCTTCCGAAACAACATTTGGATGGTGCCTTCAAGGCCGTACTGATTCTAACGGGGAATTGTTAAACATGGACATTATTGTGGACGACAAATTGGTCTCTAACACAGCTAAAGCAGTTTTGGGAATTAGAAACATTGGGAATTGAACAAGAGACGGAAATTAGTAAAATAGATAATGACATGACTATCAAATTTAAAGATACGCGATATGAGGTTAAACTTCCTTGGAATGAAAATTCGTCTGAATTAAAAATGAATTACGTAAATGCAGAAATTCGCTTTAATAAACTGGTTAAAAGGTTGAGAAATGATCCACTGCTTTATCAGCAGTATTACTCAGTTATAGAACAGCATTTAAAAATGGGTATAGCTGAGGAAATTGATCCAAGTTCTGAAGAAACAGGAAGAATTTATTACATGCCTCACCAGCCAGTTATTCGACCTGACAAAACCGTGAGAGTTGTATTTGACGCATCCAGCCATTCGAAAAACGAATATTCTTTAAACGATTCTATATTCCGGACCTAATTTAAATCCGCCATTGTTACAGATATTAATACAATTTCGTACACATAGCATAGCATTTACTGCCGACATTGAACAAGCCTTTCTTCAAATATCTCGGTCACCTGAAGATAGGGTTGCTGTAAGATTTTTGTGGGCAAATAACCTTACAGATAAGGATGGGAAACCTAACACGAAAATACTTACGATGACTCGCGTTTTGTTTGGAGCTACATCCAGCCCATTTTTGCTTGCCGCTACTATCAAACATCACATAAATACCTTTAAAGAAACAAATCAGAAAGCAGTTAAACTATTGAAAGAATGTTTATACATGGACGATTTAATAGGTGGGGAAGAAGACGAAAACAAAGCTAAACTCATATATGGAGATATTAGATATATATTGAAGGCTGATGGTTTCAACATGCGAAAGTGGAAAACAAATTGTGGAAATTTGCAGGAAGTTTTTGACGAACACGAAAATGGTGAAATCCAGAAAGTTCTGGAAAAGAAGGTATTGGGATATAAATGGAATTACAAGGAAGACCTTCTGAAGATAGAATCAAAAAATCTAACTAATCAAGCTCAAGGGAAAACAAAGCTAATGACAAAAAGAGAAGTTCTTAAAACCATTAGAAAGCTTTACGATCCTATTGGATTTATAAGTCTATTCGCTATTAGGGCAAAAATACTAATGCAGGAAATTTGGCAACTTGGAGTAGATTGGGATGATCTGTTACCATTGGACTTTGAAAACAGAATGAAAAAATGGACTAATGAACTGTCAGCGATTCAGGATGTAAACATTCCGCGACATTACTTCCTAAAGACTAACAAGTCTGAATTTAGAGATATTCAAATGCATTGCTTTACTGACGCAAGTCGGAAGGCATATGGAGCTGTGATATACCTGCGATACGTCACGACGGACAGTGAAATAGGAAGTAGTTTTGTCATTTCCAAAACCAGAGTAGCTCCACTGAAGAAGGCTGTCCCTTCCAAGATTAGAGCTGATGGGGGCAAGGAGGTTAGAATAGAAGGAGGGAAGGTTCAACTCAAACGGTGAAGCTTGGCGGCCATCTTCCTGTTATCACCGTGACTTGTGCAAGGAAGTCTGTCATTGCAACATTGTTTTCTTTTCTTTTTGAAGCATGTCAGCTTGTATTGCATATGGATGCACAAATAGATTCTCGAAAAAAATTCCGGGCATTATTTTTCACACGTAAGTATTAATTTTCTTTTTTTATGTAATATGACAACTATGTCAAAAAATATCACAATGTCATGTGGTTTTCTTTCCAGATGTGAAAAAAAAAGACTTAAAATAGGTTATTTAATATAACTATAACCAAAATATATTAAATACATTTTAATGTTTCTGTTTATAGCTGGTATCTTCGTTCCTTAAGATACAATGCTATATGGTAGGATTTAAATGGTATAATTTGAACGTTTTAGTTAATTCGTTTTATAACTTTCATGAAAAGTAAGAAATCAATTGTTACTATTTTTATTAATTGTAAAGGTGTTAAATAAAGCAATGCTTTTCTTTATATATTAATTATTATTAATTTTTTTAAGTTAAGATAAACTGTTCTGTTGTTAAAAATTTTTTGCATAAACTTACAAATTTCTGAGCAGTATAGTGATAAAATTAAGTAAAATATTTACACAATTGAACATGTGGAAAGATGTATCCAAAAACTTATATAGGTGTATTTCTGTAATTAAACTTAATTAAAGGCATTTTCTTTGAGATTAATAAATATGAAATGCGCATAAACTGAAATCAATGAATTCACATAAATCTGTTTTATTTTATTAAGATTTATTTTCTAACCTAAGCAAATCCGTGAAATATGCAGAAACATCATTTTTTAAAGGCTTTAATGTTATGCGCATGCATTTAGATTTCGAACTATTTCTTAATAATTTGCTGTACATAGTAAATTATGGATATCATCTTTATTACTTTAAAACAAAAATTAAACAATAGCGAGGGATTTCATTATAAATTTAACATATTTTTACTGGAAAATAAATGCACGGAACAGCTTAGAAACACGTACATGTCACTGCCGTAATGCAATGTTTTGAAGTCACAAACATGGACGCCGCTTGTTCGGCGGAGTTTCATTCCCCGATAGTGGAGGAAACTGCAAACCCTCCCTCCTTCTATTCTAACCTCCTTGGATGGGGGCGCTCATCGGAGCAAGATTAGTCTCGAATGTGAAAGAACAGTTAGAGAAAAGACTCCAGATGAATGTATATTTTTGGTCAGACTCTTCTGTTACGTTACATTGGATAAAGGGCGATTTAAATAAATGGAAACCATTCATCCAACATCGAGTAATGGAAATACGAGAGAAAACATCACTTGAGTCCTGGAATTATTGCCCTGGAGATGAAAATCCGGCTGATATACTGACTAGAGGAACGAAGACAAATTCCACGAAAGGAATAATGTAATCTGAACTACGAAATAGTGACATGTGGTGGCATGGACCTAAGTGGCTATTACAGAGCATCGATTTGTGGCCTAAACTTGCAGAATCAGTAAGAGATTTCAAAGATAATGAAGAGCTTGAACTTCGAAGGGGAGCTGTAGTGAACTCAACAGTCACAGGTGAAAATTCCATTGAGAACAAATTCATTAAAAGGTATTCGTCATTTAGCAAATTGATTAGAACTACTGCATGGTGTTTAAGGTTTGCGAACAACTGTAGAACCAGTCCACCATTAAGAAAAGAAAGTTTTTTAAGTGCTTCTGAATTCTGCTAGTCAAATGTGTACAGCATTCTGAATTTCAACCTGAAATTAAGTGCCTGCAGTCGAAATGATGAGTTCCAAGTAATAGTAAGGTTTTATCCTTAAATGTATTTCTGGATGAAGATGAACTTTTACGAGTTGGTGGGAGACTACGTTTCTTCAATATTTCAGAAGACCAGAAACATCAACTTCTTTACCCAAAGGACATCATTTCACTGAAATACTCGTAGATTGTTGTCATAAAAAATCTCTTCATTCGGGAGTTCAAAGAACACTTTTTCTTATTATACAATTATACTGGATACTTTCTGGACAAGACAGGGTTAGACGCGTTATAAATAAATGCATGACGTGCTTTCGAACAAGGAACCAAACCATAAACCAAATGATGGGAGACTTACCTAGAGATAGAGTTGTACAGGGTTCGTACGGTTCTTAAAAGTCCTTAATTTTTTCAAAAATGATTTTTGGTCCTTAAAAGTCCTTAATTTTGGCCAAAATTAATAAACGGTCCTTAATTTTGCTCATTTGACATTTCTTATCATTTCTAATGATTGCCATTCTAAGTGTGAATTACGATTTCTCATGAATATGGAATTAAAATTACACGGCTCTTAACCAATCTGTTGGCGGATTTGCGTTGCAAACGATAGATAGATAGATAGATAGATAAAAAAAAAAAAAAAAAAAAAAATTTAGCTACCCTAGGACGAAAGTATCAGGTGTCTGATTGGCCATTCACCCAATCTTTCCAAACAGGTGTTATCCATAAATTTATGCAGATTGTGATGAAAGCGTGAAGCCGGAAGTTCTTTAAGAGGCGAAAGTGATGATGAAGGTGCTCGAAGAAAAAAAAAAAAGGGGGGGGGATTCTGAAAATATTTGCCAAAATTGGAACAATCCCAACCTGGAAGGCCACAACCCCTCCGACGCCAATAGGAACGAGATGCCTGGAAAGTGCATTTTCAATAAACTGTGGCTTCGTCAAGCTGACTACAAAGACTGGATATTGATGGATGACAATCCTTATAAAGCTAAATGTGGTCTTTGTCTGAAACAAATTGAAATTTCTAGAATGGAACAGTCAGCGCTGAAAATTCACATGAAAGCTAAGTTTCGTTTTATCATTTCAATTTGTTTTTACACGGTTTTGCTTACCTTAATTTCTGTGTTTGTTTGAATTAAGCCATAAATTAATTTTTTATCACCTTCTGCGGAGTTTATTCTCTTTTGCACATACTATATGCATGGGATATCGGGATTATGAGTTTATTTCTGCAGCCTGTCTGTTATCGATTTCGCGGAAAATCTGTTGGCTCCATTTCGACTTTAGGTCGCCAAGGGCAAATTCGGTAACGCTAGCCGAGAAAAAGTGAAGTTCGGAAATACGTTTTGAAGCTTCAATAGACAATTAAGTATTTGGTTTAAACCTATGTTGTTGATAGTAATGCATAATTTTTGCTAATGGCGATGCAATTATTAGTTGAAAATAACTAACTAATAAAAAAATTTTTTAATATTTTTAAAGTTGAAAACAACTAATTGAAACTAATTTTCCTGAATTAACTAGACCCAAAATTAACTTTCATGAATTACTAAAGTTATTGGGTAGAAGTTTAACTGAAAATATACTTTCCATATTATATATATATATATATATATATATATATAGACTATTTGAATTAAGAAAACTGATTTGTTATTCACATAAAGCCAGAACCAGCGCCAGAGCTCGCATGGCCGCACCAGGCGGCAGAATTTAGCGAAGTTAAATAGAAGTTTTTCATTGCGATGACAATGCCCAATCATCAATCAATTAACGGAGGGCGAAACTCGACACAGCAATTACAGGACTTGAACAATGGAACTTAATAACTGAACAAGAAATTATATTTATTATTTTGACTAGTATGTGGAAGAAGCTAAAAATTATGGGCAAATTAATAATTAGAACATCATATGTCTATAGTATTAGTCTAAAGTATCAGGACTTAAAAAAGAAGGGCTAGCTCATAGAGCTTTTTCCCCTGAAACAGGCAGCGGGGAGTGATGACGTAGCCATAATGACACTGAACGCGGAGATGCAATTGACAACATAGAAATTAGTGTTTTAAATTTGAAGAATCAGCGTTTAAAATGAGCTGTGTGTGAAAGACAGTTATCATTTAGAAGAGACAATGTTACTGTAGTATGCGTTTTACACTGAACATTAAAAAATTTAAATTTAACAAATTTTAAAATAACAAATAAAATACGCTACTCTTAACATAAAGTTCCTTTTTTTGTTAATTTGCAGGGATTGTTTTTTTTTTTAATGCCTGTTTATTTCTAATCATTTCTTTATCTGAGATTTAATTAAAAGAACTCTATTACTGCTTCTAAGATAACTATAATAACAGCTATTTAAAATTAATCAAAAAGCAACCTTAAATTGGCATAGTTTTCAAAATTTCTGCTAATCTGAGTTTCAGCCTAATTGTAAATTTTACATTGGCATATTTCCCGATTCAATATAATAACATATATATTTTTTAATAATTTTGTAACTTAGGCTTACGTCAATATTACATTTAAATAAATACATGTAAGATTGTTATTTTAATTTAGACAAAACAACTTTACTCACAGTACCTAAAAAAAAATTATTTAATTTTTCAAAAGTGGGGGTTAAGGAGGCAGGTCTTCTTATGTCAATTACTTTAATTTTATATTATTATATTTTATCTAGAATGCTAAGCTAGCACAACATCGAATCAATAATAACACAGGATACAATAAAAATTACTTTAACAATAACTTAACAAAATTAGTTCTCATTTGAAATATGCTTTACGCTATTAACTTCTAAAATGTCATCTACAAATACTTCAAATCAAAACATATTATATATGCTTTCTTGTACAGTCACAATGCAACTACAACTTGTTGAAATATTATTTATTGGCTGCCACATTCGAAGCAATCCACTTTTTGTCTTTGGCTGCTTTTCTTTGGGAAAAATCATATGCATTTCTATTTAAGAAACTTATTCTAATAAAAGTTCGCACTCTGCAAAATAAACGAATTGCTTCTCTGTTAACTTCAGGATAATGTTTCTCCAGTTTATTAATTAAAGAGCCAATTACATGCTTCCCTTTATAGTAACCTGTACCATGAACTGCACAAAATATATTTTCGAACTCGTAAACTGTATTCATCTATGAATGGGAAGGTGTAGTCAAACCTCCAATCTATTAATAAGTCCAATATTTTAATTAAGAATGAATAATTTAATCCATTCTGAATTAAAATATTGGTTCATCAGCACTATTTTTAGATATTGTTCCCAATGATGGGTCTTTGTTTCGCACACGGTAGGCAATATAACCTGCAACACATGTTAATGCTTCTTTTTCGGCGGTCGAAAATTGTCTGGCGGAATTCAATTCTAATTCCCAAGATATAGGAGAAGGTTCCATAGGAAAAAGTGGAAGCCATAAGAAAAAGCGGTTTCTCAGTAATTTGAAGCAGTGCGCTAAATCTGCGAAAACACATATTTTTTTTCGTTTGCAATACTGTATTTGGAAATTGAGAACTATTAATCGAAATCTGTAACTCTTTCCACAAAGTACTAGATCATCCTAAATCAGACACTATTGCTTTCCCTTCTACTCCAGATGATTGTATTTGCATGTGTGATTATGGCAAAGCCTCGAGGGCTATCTGCCTAAGGGGAGGGATGCCCTCGTGGAGGACTTTCTAAGGGAAACTGGCTCGTATACACGTTACATATGGGGAAAACCACAAAAACGCGCATGCAGCCAGCCCGTTCGCGGGATTCGAACCTTGGACCGAACTACCAGTGTTCATCGACTTTTCCGCCCGGCCGCTGGTGGGCCCAGATGATTGAATACGTCTTTTTCATTCAAGTGTTAAAATAAAAAAATATTGGTTGTTTCCACTTCGAAATGAGACCTCTGATTAAACCAAATTGCACTTTTTGAAAAGTACCGAGAATTTGGTCCAGTTTAGAGTCATAGCTAAGTTTAGAATCTATATGCGTTTCGTCGAAACCGAGAACGCATATTTTTTCTACAGAGTTTAAATATACGCATCGTTCCTTCATTACAGGAAGAACATCACTCTGAATTCTTGAACTACATGAAAATTTAGCGCACCATCTCCTTAATATGTTAGTGCTAGGTAAAGGAATTCCTATTTTTTCTTACCAAAAACGCTCCTTATAGATGACAGAGCTCTTATGACAATGCAACGTGAAATATCTTCACTAGTCCACCTGATTTTTTCCTTCTCTAGCAATGCGTTAATCTGCGTCTTTGTAAAAATATGCTTTAGACCGTTTTTCCTAATTCTCCGATCCGTGCTATTTTTTCCTAAATTTCGCTGTTTGGGATTTTAATTTCTAAATTTCTGATACAAATTTATTTCTAGATGTCGTCCACCTTCTTTGTCGCTGAGCAAACATTCTAAAATTTTTCTTTTCTCTATTTTTCAATATTTTATTACAATTTTCTAAGGATATTATTTTGTTCTTCAAATTATCAATACATTCTTGTTTATCTTTACACTTAGGGCATTCAGGGATATTGTCACTTAGGACATTGTCACTTGTGAATTTTATTTCAAAATCATTGACATTTGATTTATTATTGTCAGCTTCAATTTCGTTCTCAGCTTCAAAATAAATTTTCTTTGGTATTAATTCATGTAGTTTTTCAAAACCACTCTGCATTACTTTTCTTTTCAAATGTCTCCGATTTCTTGGTGTTGTTTCGTTTATTGCATACGATAAATTTACTTTCGGCACAGTATTGCATTTCAACAGTTTCTTTTGCGGCAATCCAAGCAAGCGATTTCTTATGTCATCTTCATAATCACTGCAGAGAAAATGTTCGCCATAAATTCTTGCGTTTTTCACATTAATAGAATCCTGTCTTCGACATTCATGTATCCATTCTTTCGTCAAAGCAAATTGTCCTTTGGGAAAGCATGAAGTACAATATCTCTTCCTTTCGTATTTCTATAAGCGTTACGGCACGTTGCTACAGCACAAGAAGCCATATTACATAAAGGATACTTTAAATATAGAATTTAAAAGGAAAGCTGACTAAAACTATATCTATCTATATATATAAATTATTAAATATTTGCATTATTAGAAAACAAATATGTATGATTAAAATTAATTTGGGATATGCGACCTCCAGAAAATAGTTTTGCAAGTGAATAAAAGTACAGTTTTAAACGCGCGAAATCAGAGCAGGTGCAACACAGACACGTCAGATTACTTCCAATTCATCCCCTCCATGAGGCTCGCGTCGGCGAGGAGTCGAACAAAGAAATGACCTAGCCCTTCTATTTATCCCTGCTAAAGTATTAGCAGAGAAAACAAATCAAACAACTCACATTGAAAGATATGTTTAATAAAGTAAACATATAAATATTAAGCTCTTTTCTTTTGTAAATTTTGATACCCTTTAAATCATAAATACTTCATTATTTCATAAACCACGATCTCATATTTTCAATTTTATAATTTCTACGTGCCATCTTAGTAGATTTAAAATGATCTAATATCCGGAAAAATCTCAAATCTGGGATTGCCGAAGTCCCGACCTCGGACTTCGTACTGTCGGATTATCGTATATTCGTACTGTCGGATTAAAATTAGATCATTTTAAATCTACTAAGATGACACGTAGAAATTATAAAATTGAAAATATGAAATCGTGGTTTATGAAATAATGAAGTATTTATGATTTAAAGGGTATCAAAATTTACAAAAGAAAAGAGCTTAATATTTATATGTTTACTTTATTAAACATTTCTTTCAATGTGAGTTGTTTGATTTTTCTCCGCTAATACTTCAGACTAATACTACAGACATATAATTTCTTGTTCAGTTATTAAGTTCCATTGTTCAAGTCCTGTAATTGCTGTGTCGAGTTTCGCTCTCCGTTGATTGATGATTGGGCATTGTCATCGCAATGAAAAACGTCTGTTTAACTTCGCTAAATTCTGCCGCCTGGTGCGGCCATGCGAGCTCTGGCGCTGGTTCTGGCTTTATGTGAATAACAAATCAGTTATTCTTAATTCAAATAGCACTAAATATAATCGTTTGTCCTATGAGTATCATTAACAAAATCTATTTTTAGCATAAGGAAAGAAATTTCTGCTAAATCTCCCCTTGTCAATATTTTAGCGCATTAAACTTAAATCTGTAATCGGATAATACTCTATTATTTGGCGTCGCTGCATGATTCATCACTCAAGTTGTCATCCGTTGATAAACATGCGGTGATGAAAGCGAAATACAATAAATAATGATTCGTGATTTCGGCATCAAGGATATAAAATATTAGTGTAAAATTAACAAATGTTTTGGTTTGAGATTATGCCAAGCAGATACGCAGCTATGGAGTCAAGTTACTAATCACACAAATTTATGCTAAAATAATTATTTCTTCAATAATGAGATATTTTATTTAGCGCCAAACTGAGATTAAGAATCGGGATTTCCGACATGTTTTTTTATGATGAGGAAAAAAATCTAATGCGCGTGCGTAAAGCATACCCCTTCCCTTCAAAAAAGCCCTAAAAAATTGGTTGGTGGTGGCTTTGAGGTCCGGATTTTAGATCGTTCCAGATATTGGATGTCCGAATCTCGGACTTTGTACTGTATATATATATATATATACATCTTTCAAAATATAACTTACCAGTATGGATTCACTCTTTTAAAATAATTCTACTTTAATTAAACTTAGGAGATAATATAATCAATTAATCAATATTGTTTAGGAAATAAATTATATATATATAGTAAAAAATGTATATTTTCACTATTCAAGTATTCACTGTGACAAGTATTCCCATCTTGTCACATGAACAGGCCTCTGTGGAAAGGGGCTTCTCTGTAAATAAAGCAATTGAAATTGAAAATTTAAGTGACTCATTATACATTTTTCAACACACAGTATTTGATTACATAAAATTTTCTGGAGGTGTTCTTAATATCGAAATTAATAAAAAAATGAGATCAGCAGCAGCTTCTGCAAGAAGTGGAGTTCGTTATTTAGAAGTTCAGTATTTAGAAGAACAAAAATCTTTAACTAAATCTGAAAATTCAAAGAGGAAAGGAAACATTATTGAGGAAGAAATTGATTATATGAAGCAGAAGAAAAAATTTCTTCAAAGGGACATTAAAGATATTAATGAAGAAGTAGATGCTTTAGCAGATGAAGCTGAGACCAGCAGGAACATTGATTTGTTTATCAAAGCAAATGAACTTAGAAGAATGGTTAAAGAAAAGGAAATATACATAAATAAATTAGATGTTAAAATAGCTGAAAAGATTTCAGATTTAAAAAAAGCACAAATGTTTTGTATCTTTTATTGTACAGTTTATTATTCTAGTATCTTTCAAAAAACCAAGGAAATAAATTGTATGTTTACAAATCAGTTATTTTAATCTGCAAAATATTCTTACATTGTGATTATAATAGTAGTTGACTGTGTTTAAATAAATATCAAATAAGTTAAATAATAATCATGTAAATCTCTAAAATAATGACTGTTATTAGTGTAAAATACACTTATACATGTTTTTCAAGAAATTATGTTCCTAATTTAATGTTATCTACTTGTAGGGAGTTAGTTTAATTTTCAAAATTGTTTTATGGTAAGTATTAAATTGAATTTAATTAATAGTGCATAATACACACTTCTGTTAGTTTCTTAAAGTGAAATTACAAGCATGAAGTCGGTTTGTATGGATAATTGCTTTATTCTATTCATTTTTTTGTTTGCTGATAGGTCCTTAATTTTTTCTTTGATGGTCCTTAAAAGTCCTTAATTTTCATGTAAGGAAATGTGTACGAACCCTGTTGTAATAACTAGACCATTCGAAAAAATAGGACTGAACTTTGCAGGTGCAGTTATCACTAAGCCTAATTTGAAAAGATCTAGGGTTACGTTAAAATCATACATCGTGATATTTATTTGCTTTAGTGCAAAGGCTATTCATTTAGAAGTAGTATCGGATTTGTCTACTGAAGCCTTTCTAGCATGTCTTAGGTTTGTTGCCAGACAATCTAAATCATCCATTGTTTGGAGTAATAACGCTACGAACTTCAAGGGAACGAAGAATATTCTTGACAAACTCTTTAGAATTTGTAGATCGGATATGGAGATTTATTCCTCCTTCTTCCCCACATTTTGGTGGATTATGGGAGGCTAATATAAAATCAATGAAGAAAATTTTGACAAAGGGGTCGAAAACGACAATCTTGAACTTTGAAGAGCTGTATACATTAATTACACAAAAAGAAGCCTGCTTGAACTCTCGACCTCTATCACCTATTTCGGCTAATCCAACAGATCTTCAGCCTTTGACTCCAGGTCATTTCCTAATAGGAGCTCCACTTTTGTAGATACCAGAACCGAATGATTCTGTAGATTCTTTGACCTTGTCGTCTAGATGGACTTTAATTCAAAAACATAGAGCTAATTTCTGGAACTGTTGGAGCGTGGAATATCTTAATCATTTGCAGAACCGTTCAAAATGGAGTCAAGTGACATCGAATCTCAAGGCAGGACAACTAGTTCTTGTTAAAGGATAAAAACAAGACACCCATGAAGTGGACACTAGCTCGCATTGAGGAGACTTTCCCTGGTCTAGATGGACTAGTACGAGTCGTAGGCGTCAGAACTTCAGATGGAATCTTTCGTCAAACCGTCTCCAACATCAGTCCACTCCCATTTCCAAATGATGTTGGACAATCGTCCGCTGCCAAAATAAATTAAAAAAACATCTTCCATTGGAGAACTGGATTTTCTAGAGGCATTTCACATTCAAAAAAATCTATCTGTCCTCGTTAATGATCCTAATTCTAATCCATCTTTGCCTTCGACCTTTAAAGAAATTATGTTCTAGTTCTGGTTTCACCAACAGATGGTGCCACTTGCTCATTCTTGTCCAGGCTTTCTTATCTTATCTAATCATTATTTCCTATCTTGTTCATTTGCGGTTTTGCAGCTGAGGATGGTGGTTCGGTAAAACCATCGAAACTAGTCCTGTGAAAAAAAAATTTTGAAAATATAACGCTGATTTTGTTGTTTGACTTCTGAATTAGTATTTGTCTTAGAATATTCAGAATTCACAGAATATGCATCAGTTTTCTTTATAAATTAATTTTACACTTCTTTTTTACCTCTTTAAAAAAAATCTGACTTTTGCTCTTATTGATAGGGGTAATTTTTCTTTAGGATTTTAGACAACTTTGACAGTTTAGAAGGATTTGAAGGCAAGATTTAGAGACTCATGATTCTAGAAGATTCCAGAAAAATGTGACAAAATGGAAAATGTCTTCATAGTATTAACACATAATGGACGTATTTTACAGAAAGTTTGTGATGAATTTCCGATTTTTTGGAGAATTTTTGGAAGAACAATGAAAATATAATATTTTGAATTTTTTACTTCTGATACTAGAAGTCTTTTTCTTAACATGTTTATCTTGCCTTTATTTTCTCTTCTTTTCCCTAGATAAAAGCATGGGAAATGTCAAAAATTCTTTTAATTTTATCACATGGACAGGCATCGCCCAGACGGTATAGTGGATAGGGAAGCCTACTACAGTACCGAAAGGCCTGGGTTCCAATCCCGGAGGGTGGTGCTCTCCCTCAAAATTGGGGGTGAAAAAAAGAATTCCAACCTCTCGGAGTGGGCTCCGATAAGCTTTGTCCCATGTAATATGGACAAGACAGCAACAACAAACATGGAAGGCATTTATAGAAAGGAATTTTTCTGTTTATGAAAGAATTGAAAACTGACAATTTCTGGTGCTAGGCATTTTTCTACCTGATGCAATCTTTGTAGGTCCTAAATTCTGCTGCCTAGTACCTTCTTAAATTCTAAAAGTTTTGCCAACTAGATTTTGTTGCCCAGTGTGTCACTAAATTAAAAAAATTCTGCCACAAAATTTCAGCCCTTACCATATATAATTTCATATTTATTCTGAATGTTCATATTACTAAAGAAATAATATTAGCAACTTTTCCTATATATTCAACATGCATTTAGTTTTTTAGAATAACAGAAATCGCTAATTAAATCCAAAAATTCTAAAAAGAAGAGGAAACGTATTGAAGGAAAAAAACTGAATACTGAAAGTTATTCTTCAACGATATGTACAGTTATTATTATGTAAATTAACCACTTGTTTGTAATTTCACCTTTACTATAGCATCCCTTTTCCGTTTCCTCACCATAATGTAAATCAGTTAGAGAGTTTCTAAGCTGGAGTTTTTGAATTACAAGTCAGAGTGTGTTTCTGGCCTTTGCTAGCACACTGCATTAGTTCCTGCCAGCTCTAATATTTTGTCTTTGTGTTATCGTTTCCGATATTTGAACTTATTATGGAGATAGAGTTACTGAGCCAGCATTGATTTTAAATGGTCAGATTAAATTGTGTAGTCTTTGACTATTAGTCCACAATTTTAGTTTAAATTTGACTGTTCCTGTTTAATTGCATCACGGCGAGCTGTAGTTGATTTTGTTAGCTTAAGAACATGCTTTTATGTTCTAAGTTCTTTTTAAATAAGATGTTTATTTAAAACTTTTATTTGACTTTGTAGGTAATTTCAGACATGGCAGTAATTTGCTTCACATTTGACAGTGTTTTGAACTATTTAACTTTAACCAGATCAAGTAGCATAACATAACAATGGTGATGTTTCCTTCGTATAAAAAGAAGGAAAAGAGCATAGGTAATGTTGCCCATTACTCTTTTGCCATTTGAACATTTAAACAAAGATTTTAAATGGTTATTCCCGTGTAAAGTAAATATTAAATAAGTAGATAAGATCCCAAACTGCCGGTATTAGTAAAAGATCCCATCTCTAAATTCAGGGGGTCGGTTAAATCGTTAAAACATCCCAATTGGATGAAGAGCCGATTCAATTCCTCCCAAACCACCAAATGCAAATTTTTGACTAAACAGGGATGCGATGGTGAACCAGATCAAGTAAAACCTCATAGGTACATTACCGAGAGAATGATAAGTTAGGAGATAGAGCACGCAAAAATTAGCGGGAACATTAGTTTGCATATCGAAACGAATTTCTAATTGTTAGAAAAGATGCTTAAAGAGAATTCAATTCATATAAATTAGCCAAAATGCCTGGAAGGCTTCAAATTAAAACGTTCTGTTTAATTTACATGTCCTTGGCTACTAGAACTTTAGGGAAGTGTCTAGCGACTATTCGCTGGTCTTCTTACAGCTATGAAATATAATTTCAAAAAATTCTTAAAATATCCTTTTATTCACTCAAAGAAATATTAACAGACAGCCCCTCTCGGGTTTAAAGGAAGGCCTCCGCTTGGGCTTTAACTTAAGATAGAAAATAAGAAACTAAACCAATTCTAATTAGCCAAACTTTAGCTGAAGCTGTACAGAGATAGCTAACCGGGTTAGCCTGTAATTAAACCTCATCAGCTAAAACTAACAGGCACATAAGACTATGGCCGTACATAGTAAGATAGGCTTAAAACAATGACATGCCGTGAAGATAGAACACATCCTACTGAGAACTTCCAAGCTCTTCTGCGGGAAGTGACTGAACTTTCCATTAAATATTAATTCTACTTCATTTACATAAAACACGATACTGAAATCTCATTCTGGTATTGTAGGTGGAAAACAAGAATTTAAAGGAAAGGGTTTAAAAATTAAAAGTAATTATTGGAAAATTAAAATAAGCCCTCCAAATTTAAAAGACGCATAAATTTTTTGTTGTATGTTGTTGCTACAAAATATAAATGTTTTATAGTTTTTGATGTGTAATTATCCTAATATCGTTTAAGAATCAATGTCATAAATTATATGTATTTTAAACTGTGAAATGTTATTAAATTTTGATAGTGCTTTTTTGACAAATATTTTTAAATATAAAAAAATTTAATAGTGGTCATGTAAATCTATAATGACTAAGGCAGGGTTTGTAGGGTCCTTAAGAGTCCTTAATTTTTTTGGAATCGATTTTTGATCCTTATAAGTCCTTAATTTTGGCCAAAATCGTCAGAAGCTTTTCGCTTTTTGGGATGTGAATTCTTTTATTAAACCCTTCTAAATTTGGCGACTTATCAAAATTTTGGCGATTTTAAGATCTGTTTCTATAGAAAATTTTTAATTCCAAGATCTAGGATATTTTCTACAGGTTTTTTAGAACATTGTAACATTGATAAATTTCATTTAAATAATAGTAATATTTTTTAATTATATTTATGAGATAAGATTAAAATAAAGCATTTTTATTTTTTCCTGTGATATTACAAAGTTCTATTTCAACAATTTATTATATGTGGAAAATAAGCAAGGTATAATGCTATAAAGCATCATTTATGAAACAGTTCTTAGCAAAAGCAAACTAGCTATGTAATTAATTAAAAATGTATTTTTAATATTTTCGTGGTAAGGGTTTTTTCCATGTAATCGTCTCAAAATATACATCAGTTTTCTCCAGAGCTTGAATTGCGCTGGAGCAGGGCTCGGGCGCGATTTAAGCTCTTGTAATTACTTTCAGACATAGCAATAATTTGCTTCATATCTGTTGATGTGTTTTGGACTATTTAACTTTTACCAGATCAAATAAACCTTCAGTACATTGTGGATAGGTTGACAGGTTAGGAGATAAAACATGCAGAAATTAGTGAGAACATTCTTTTGTGTATTGAGACAAATTTCTAATTGTTAAAAAAGGTGCTTAAAGAGAAGGAAATCGATATAAATTAGCCAAAATGTCTGGGAAAGCTTCAAATTAAAAAGACGTATAAATATTTTGTTGAATATTTTTACTACAAAACATAAATGTTTCATGTGTATCGTTTTTACGAGTATCGTTTAATAAAATACGAGTTTAATAAATACGAGTATCGTTTAAGAATCAATGTCATAAATTACATGTATTTTAAACTGTAAAATTTTATTAGATTGGGATTTTAATAGGGCTAAAAATAAATAAAATTTAATAGTGACCCTGTAAATCCATAATGACTAAGGTTATCTTATACGTAATGTAAATACTTGCCATTAAAAATTATCTCTGCATATTAAAGTGAATTATTGCCTTTCATTAACACTTACCACAGTCACAAGATAAAACACAAAAATGTAAAAATTCATGTAAAACTTATTCTTCGCATCTAGTGAGACTTAAAATAATGCAAAACAACTTATCACCTCTGGTGCTTAAGTGGCTTATTAGAACCTTAAAGTATATTAACTGAGTCACAACCCCTGCAGGTAATCAGCAGCACTGACAACAGCCAGTCTTTTGTTGTTCATCGTGTAGATTATGATTTTACTTCTCATTTTAATTTATGCCGCTTGACATAAAATGTGCTTACTATTTACTAAAGCTCTAGACTGAGCAAGTATGTGACAAAATGAGGTATAAAATAAAATCAACATAAAAATAACTGTCAGTAAAACGTAAATAAAATGTCACTTATCTTCTTTCGAATATGTTCAGTTCTTATAAGTGTAAAATATATAATGCTCCTTGATAAATTTCATATATTTTATTCTCAGACTTAATTATGTTAACTGAGTCTTGTTTAATAATAATGTATCCTACTTACGGATCTATTTTATTTTTAGGATGGTATTACAAAGGGAAGTTCAGGCATAGATAATATTTTTAATTGAATTTAATCAGCTTGCATTAGCTCATAGGTCCTTAATTTTTTCATTAATGGTCCTTAAAAATACTTAATTTCCATGTGCAGAAATGCATACGAACCCTGTGAAAGCTCTTAACATGCTGTTGTTTTTTAGGTACTGGATTAAAATTCTTAACTAAGATTTTTAAGTTGTGTGAAGCTCTTGTGCCCTCTAAAGTTGATGACTTAATAAATTGGTTATCTTCAACCTGGTCATATTTGGCAATGACTGATTATCCTTATGCTACAAAATTTTTGCACCCACTGTCTGCATATCCAATAGCAGTAAGTAATGTGTTATAAGCACCTTAACGCAAATTTATTTTTGTTAACATTGTTACCCTTTTTTAATTCTAATTATTTTCTATTACATTATTCTATTCATTGAAGAGCTATTTAAAGTGAATATATAGTAAAACATGCATCAAACAAAACTCAACTCTCGTGTGTTGTCCTCCTGAATGCAGTTGTATTATTACCTGTTCACAATACAGGATAACAGGAAAATAGCCTTCAGATATTTTTTTGATTATATGGGATTAGAAAAAGTAGCTAAACTGTCTCTAATCATGTATGCATATTTATTCAGATAAATAAATATATATGATGCACTTTATGTAATGGGCCAAATGTCCTAATGGAGTACCTAGCTAGCATTTTTATTTGCGAAGAAATACTGTTGGTCTTCTATCACTGCATCTTGTTGTCACCTATAGCAGAAATGAGAGAAGTACTATTTTCATGCCCAGAATGGGAGGGGATAAATAAATAAATAAAAATTTAACCAATGACATTAGCAAGAAAGCTAAAGATATAGATTGAATATTATTTTACAGCAGAATTTTTTTTCCAGTTATTTCTTTTAACACCTTCTTGATGGGCGTCACATCTCGCACGTTCGGCGGTTTTGTGCCCATAAGGTCGACGTTGCATGCCATGCGGAAAAGTGAATAATTCCATTGTTAATACTAAATTCGTTGCTACTTGTACGTCACTTTAAATTCTGCGATTCTTTTTGCATTTCTGATTATTGCTAAGAAATAGCACAACTGGTCCTAGTTTCTTAAAAATTTTTGCTGTGGATTTTACGCCTTGAATATCTGTTATTGAATATCTGTGCAATATCTGTTAGAATTTCAACTAAAAAACCAGTCAATATATTTTTGATAGTCATAGCCAATTTTTTTTTGATAAAATTTTATTTTGTGATAAATGTGGTTTTTATGCTCTGATGTCCAAGGCAGGTTGTAAAGCTGTTTTAATGCTAAGGTTGGAAAACCATTTTCTTACATAGTTTAAAAAGCAGTGTGTTCCAGTGGCCCAGGAGATGCTTTCTCAAGGTGATGCCTTCGTTTAATGCATTATTACTGGAGATCAAACTTGAACCGTTGTTTCTGATACTGAAGCAACTTAACAGTCAAGTGAATGAATAGGGCTAGAAAGAGGATATAAGATCATAAAGACCACATGAAGAATCAGTTATTTTATGTGATTATTTTATGAGTGTTGTGACCAGTGTTGAGTGTTTTCGTCAATTGTCTTGGCATTCTGCATCATGGACTTCTAATAACTGGCCAAGTTGTTAACAAAGATTATTATTTGAATATTTTACAGTATTTATGTGAAACAATTTTTTTAAAAATGACTTGAACTATGATGAGATAAATCATGGATTTGGCACAACAATAATGCATCTGCTTACACTTTTTTTGTAGTTTGTGAATTTTTGATTAAAAATTTAACAAATTCAGCTCTACAAGTTCTATATTCATCTGATTTAGCACCATGTAAACTTTTTCTTCCATGGTTTAAACCAGCAGTTCTCAACCTTTTGACTAATGCGTACCATCTAAACAAAAATTGAAAAACCTTTAGTGCCACCTCTACAAAGTACTACTACCACCACCACTCTTGAACAAAGCTCAGATCGCATAAATTTATGAGTTTTAGAAAAAAAACTCAATTAGGATATTGGGGTTTTAATTTTTTAATTTAATAGTTAAAAATACTTACTACCTATTTTTCTCTTGCATACCACCAGTGGTACACATACCACAGGTTGAAAACCCTGGTTTAAACTGATGCACTATGGTTGTAATTTTGAGTCTGTTGGTGCAATAAAAGAAAATTCGCTGCTAATCTTGAAGGAGTTTCACAAAAACATATTTTAAGAATTTGAACAAAACTTTGGCATAAATGCTCTGCAGTCAGAAGGGATGTAATAAAGTTTGGCCAGTAAGTCTTGTCTCATTCCTAGTACTTTATAATCATGCTGGCATATTTTAAAGTTTAAAATAAAAAAAGAATTAGCAGTATATTTGTACCTAAGTTTATTTGTGCTGTACATTTTGACCATAGCAGTATATTTTAATGTTTAAAATAAAAATTTAACAAAATTTTTACCTAAACATATGTACGTATCCAAATGATCAGAAGGTTGTTGATGCTTGTTCCTTGATCTATTGCACCAAGATATTTTACTGTACATTTATTTACAATTTATTTACAAGTCGTATACCACCTGGCATGTTTACAAGCGTTATGCCTCCTGGCATGTACATGATAGACATATTCTGCCACCTGGCATGTGAATTGATACATCATATTAGTTTTCTGCCACCTGACAGATACGATGCAATTACCTCAATTAGCGGTAATACGCCCGACATTTTGGCGTGTCCGCTTCCCTTACGTTCTGTAACGCAACTAACTTTTTGTGCGGTGCGCCCTCTGGGCACAAATCACCGCAATCACCGAGGAGGCCAAAACATCCTCCCCCCCCGATGAATTACATTCATCTTAATACAATCTTCAATATATGCAAACAAGTAAATGAAAAATATAGAAACTGAAAACATACAAAAACCTTCAAAAAGTATAAAATTACATATCACACTTACCAATCTTCTAGCAAAAAAAATCTTATATCTTACTATATTGAAACATTAACTATGAGGGTTAAACTAGAACAAATAAAATTATTAGTACAATAAGAAATGAAAATAATAATAAAACATATTCAATATAAACCAAAAACTTAAGTTAATGTTCTTCAACTGGTAAAAGACACAGTTTGGTAATAGGACGTTTAATGTCCCCGTGCACAGTTTTTAGTCTAACCACTCGGACATTATTGTCTCTTCCAGGAAACACTTCTATTACTCGCCCGAGTTTCCAACGTAATGAAGGCATATTATCTTCTTTAATGAGAACCAAGTCATTTAGACGAATATTTCTGCTAGGCTGTCTCCATTTGCTACGTTGCTGTAGTTGGCACAGGTACTCTTTAGATCACCGCTTCCAAAACCCTTGGAACATCTGCTGTGTTAGTTGCCATCTTTGCAATGGAGACACTCGTACTTCGGTTAAATCTTGTTCCGGAACAGCTGTTAAAGAAGTCCCTATAATAAAGTGTCCAGGAGTCAAAGCTGTCAAATCATTGGGATCACTGGAGACCGGTGTTATTGGCCTCGAATTTAAGCATGCTTCAATTTGTGCAATTAGAGTTAGAAACTCTTCATAAGTCAAAATTTGAGTTCCAACACATTTCTTTAGATGCAGCTTCATAGATCTAACAGCTGCCTCCCATATACCACCATGATGTGGAGCAGCTGGCGGGTTGAATATCCACCTTATGTTTTCATTTGCTAACCACCTTTGAAATTCTGAGGTTGACTGGACAGATGAAACTGCTTCCTTGAGGATTTTATTTGAACCTATAAAATTAGTTCCACAATCACTTCTTATTTCTTGAGGTTTTCCTCTCCTCGAAGCAAATCGTTTTAGAGCAGCTAGGAATGCTTCACTTGATAAGTCGCTAGCAATCTCTAAATGGATAGCCTTTGTAGCTAAACAAACGAAAATACAGACATAACATTTAATTGGTCTTATACCTCTTCCCCTTTTCATTTTCACAGAAAATGGGCCGGCATAATCAACGCCAACCTTTGAAAAGGTTCTACTTGGAATCACTCTACTTGCAGGTAGTTCTCCCATTAATTGAATAGATGTTACTGCTCGTACTCTGCAACATTTTATGCATTTCCAAATGCATTTTTAAATTTCATTCTTTGCACTTATTATCCAGTATTTCTGTCTTATTGCGGATAACATTAAATGCAACCCTCCGTGTAAATGTTTTTTGTGATAATGCTGTATCATTAATTTTGTGAAGTGATTATTATTTGGCAATATAATGGGATGTTTACTTTCTCTGGTAATTTCTGCGTTTCTTAATCTACCTCCTACTCTTAAAATTTCGTTTTCATCTAGAAATGGATTAAGTGAAATGATTTTGCTTTTAGTTTTAATCGGTTGTTCTGTCTTTAAAGCCTTAATTTCTTCTGAAAATTCATTAAGTTGAACATTTCTTATAATAAATTCTGAAGCCTTCCGTAACTCATAGGCAGTAAGCACACCAGATTGCTTTTCACGAGCGGATTTACAGTTGTTCACAAAGCGCAGAACATAAGCCATTATTCCCAGTATTTTGTTTAAATTTCCGTACAGTTCAAGATTTAGTAACGGTTCTGTAGATTCCACAAGTGTTTTCAAAGTAACACATTTTCGTTCTTTACTAACGTTTTGCAAGTCAGCTTCGGTATTCATTTCGTTTATGTGATGTCGAATATCTACTTCTGAAAGCCAGGGTGGCCCAGAAAACCAATCACTATCATTAATTAGAACTTCAGCATCCATGCCCCTCGTAAGTTTATCAGCAGGGTTTGTCTTCCCACTGCAAAAGTACCAGTTGTTTAAAATTGTTTTCTCTTTGATTTCTACCACACGATTTCTAACAAATTGTTTCCACTCGTTGGCAGATCCCTTGATCCAGTGAATGCAAATTTGGGAATCAGTCCAGTAAAATATATTTCCCTTATCCAACTGCAGAAATATCGATTGCAAATACGAACCTAATCTTGCAGAAATTAATGTTCCCAAAAGTTCAAGCCTAGGGAGTGTTACCCTTTTTAATGGAGCCAAACGGGATTTCAACACTATGAAACTCGTTTTACATTTATTTTTCTTCTTAAATCTAAAATATGCTACAGCACTATAACACTTGGGACTGGCATCAGAAAATATGTGAACTTCTATTAACTTCCAACACATATCACTGAAGTACTGTCTGGGAATTTCGAAAAACTTTATTTTTTCAACTTCTTTTAACCATTCCTGAAATATGAATTCTGTATCAAGGGGAACACTTTCGTTCCATTGAATACCCTTTTCCCACATAGTTTGCATTAAGAGTTTAATTCGAACAGTAAATGGATTCATAATTCCTAAGGGATCAAAGAGCATACCACATGCTGCTAAAATGATGCGTTTAGTTACTTTGAGATTTTGTAACTTCTCAAACTGAGATACATCTATTTTCAAATTATCATTGACATTGTCCCAGATAAGACCTAAAACTTTCAACGGTACCAAAGAGTCTTCAGATGTTTCACGAGAGACAATTCCATTAAGTTTCCATAGTTCATTCAGCTCAGGTGAGTTTGAAACCCATCTACATAAATTCATACTGGCCTCGCTAAGAATGAAAATCATGTCCTTGCTTAAATGTAAGGCCTTTGCTACATTAACTGTCCCAGAAATTAAATCATCTACGTAAAGCTCTTTTAACATACTGCATGCCTCTTTGTAGGCATCTTCATACTTTTTTAAATGCACTCTTACTGTAGCTGTTAAAAAATAAGGTGAGCACTTGACCCCGAAAGGAACTCGATTGTGTTGAAGAACTTGTAAGTTGGAATTACTGTGATCGAGATTTGACCCTTCTTCATTTATCCACAAAAACTTTAAAAAATCCCTATCTTCTTTAGCTAAGCCTACCTCTAAAAATGCACGCTGAATGTCGGCACAAAACGCAATTGAATGTACCCTGAATTTAATGATAATCTTTAGCAAATCAGGATTTAAATTAGGTCCGCTTTCCAAACAATCATTAAGTGATAAATTTCCCTTACTTTTAAAGAAGAAGCGTCAAAAACCATTCGAACCTTTGTAGAATCCTTCTGCTCGCGCACTACCGCGTGATGAGGCATGTAATACCCCGTTTTCAAACTACTATTTAAATATGTATCTACCCGTTCCACTATACCATCTCTCAAGTGTTCATTAATTATCTCATTATATTTTAAATATAGCTCGCTATTTTTCTGAAACTTATTATTTAAAAATTGTAAACGCTGTTTCGCGATTTCATAATTGTTATTTAAACCTTCAACACCCTCTTTCCACAATAATTGAGTTTCATACCTCTTATTCTTGTAAGTTGTATTTTGTTCAAATGACTCTAAAATTTCTTTATCTGATAGAGATATTTCTTTATCCGAACTTATCCCAATTGCTTCTAATTCCCATAATTTTTTAACTCTTTCATAATCTTAAGTCCTCATTTACAACGGTTATATGATTAACTCTTGCGTCCTTACAATTTGATCCTTCGTCCTTGCCTTGAATCACAAAACCGAAAGTGCTTTCTGTTGCGACTAATTTTTTACAAATCTTCACGTTTCGTTCTCCTAAAATTTCCCAAATATAATCCGAACCTATTAATACTTGAATTTTGTCACTCGTACCAGCATCTGCTAATTCTATTCCCTTCTCAAACGCCATCTTTCGTATCCACCGAGAAGGAACTTTTACTTGCATAGAATCAATGACTATTGCGTTAATTTTTATCTTTTTACTGGGATGGCTTACATTTTGCAATACGATTTCTACGATATCATACAAGCGCTCTTTTGCATCTTTGCATCCAAATGTGAAAATAATAAGCGCTTCTTTATTAATAATTTTCAACCCCAGTGAATCAACCACTTCTCGTAAGATGAATGACTTTGTTGACCCTGAATCTAGCATACAACGTAATACTTTTTCGTTCCCCCCTTTACACCTAACTGTTGCCGAAAACGTCTGTAAAAGAACGGAAGTCAGTGATTTAATTTTGTTATTATTTTCATTACATAAGAGCAAAAGAGAAGCTTCAGAGATTGGCGTTTGTTTTGTCTGATTGGAAGTATCCGTCTCTAAATCTTTCGATGCGGCGTCACATATTAACGAATTATGTAAACCTTGGACATTGCACAGTCTGCATTTTTCATCTTTATGAGCACAGAAACGCCTTGGATGCCCTTTTGAAAAGCAAATAAAACATAAACTTCGATCCATTAATGCCTTTCGGCGAGCCTTTAAATCAAGTGCGCAATCATGATTCATATGACAAGCAGATAAACAAAATATGCAGACATTTTGATTCTCTTTCTTAGGCGGGGTAGAGAACTTTCGATTTGGATTAAAATGTGAATTTTGAAAGTATTTAGAGGGAGTTTTACTTTGACTAGTTAATACCAAAGCACCTTGCTTATTCATACTGTAATCATTTCTTTTAGAATGCATGTAAGATTTATTTTGATAACCTTGATGGGAACTTTTGTTTCGTATTGATGTTTCATTTACATCAAAATTCTTAGAACGCGCTAACATCATTGATGTTTCCCTACATTCCACTTCAGTTTTCAAGAACGTTAGTAGTTCATTAACATCGAAATTTTGTTTATCACTTCTTTTCCTAGTGAATTCTAGAGTTAAATTCTCGGGTATTAACTTTAACAAAATAGGGGATAATAAATGTCCATAAGAACCACTAGTAACATTTAAAGAATTTAAATTCCTTATTTGTATTTCTATATCGTCATAAAGCTTCCTCAAAGAAGCCGTATTTCCGGAATATTTTACAGGTTCTAAACTCAACAATTTATTCATATGCACATTAATTAGCAGGTCATCTCTGCCGAAACGGTTTTTTAGTATATCAACAGCCACCGTATAGTTTTCACTAGTAAATGTTAATCCACTAATAGCATTTAAAGCTAAACCTCCCAAAAGCGATTTTAAATAACAAAACTTGTCAACCGAACTGAGACTTTCGTTTTGGTGAATGGAATTACTAAACTGATTCCAGAATTCAAGCCAAGAACAAGGATCACCGTAATATTTTGTAATCGTTAATTTTGGCAATTTTAAAGTATTAACTTCACAAGTTTTCAACTTCGGGCATATAGTTTCCTCACTAGAATTTCTAGATTCAACTTTACACGCGTTTTTTCTTAATTTTTCCTGAATTTTACATTTAAAACTTATAATTCTTTCCTGATATTCCTGCGCGGAAATTACTTCTGTTTCTAACTCCTGTTCCGTAATTATAAGTTTTTCAATCTCAGAATCGTATTGTTTCAACAACTGCGATTTTTCAAGTAACATTTCGAGTAATTCTTTTAATTTCTCATCCGCGGTTTCACCCTCTTCTAACAATGCAGAATCTATTTTACTCATCAACTTGGTAGTTAAGTTACGCGTCACCGTACGCAACTTCTTTGCCTTATTCATAGCTTCCATTTTACCATTAGATTCTATCAACTATAATAATCACCATGATTTTTATTCAACAATTCTATTCAAAACAGGAAAAATGAAAAAGGGCCTACCTCGAATTTCTTCGCGTTAAATCCTGGCTTTTCAGTCATGAACTCACTAATTTTCTTCGTCCATTCTTCATCTCCACAAATCAAGTCCGGTGTCACCAGAAAAAATGTACGTATCCAAATGATCAGAAGGTTGTTGATGCTTGTTCCTTGATCTATTGCACCAAGATATTTTACTGTACATTTATTTACAATTTATTTACAAGTCGTATGCCACCTGGCATGTTTACAAGCGTTATGCCTCCTGGCATGTACATGATAGACATATTCTGCCACCTGGCATGTGAATTGATACATCATATTAGATTTCTGCCACCTGACAGATACGATGCAATTACCTCAATTAGCGGTAATACGCCCGACATTTTGGCGTGTCCGCTTCCCTTACGTTCTGTAATGCAACTAACTTTTTGTGTGGTGCGCCCTCTGGGCACAAATCACCGCAATCACCGAGGAGGCCAAAACAACATATTTATGTTGTTATTTTGTACCTAAACTGCAAAATCAATCTTATTAACAAATCCCTTTTAATGTAACAATCTAATATGAGATGCCTAGTTAGTTTTGGCTTCACAATAAATTTGCTAAAACAAACTTTTATGTCCTCAGCCTTATCAAAACCCATAGTTTTGTTTCTCTGAACTCTCTCAAAGCTTTATATCTCTGAACTCCCTTAAAGCTTCCGAATATTTCTCTTGTTTTAAAGGCTTAAAAGAAAATATTTTCAAGGAATAATTATAATAATTTTGCAGAAACTTTGTAGGCATATGTCTGAATTTATTCACAATGTAAAAGTAGTTGTGTTAATAATAAATAAGCTAATTTACAACTGAATTGCTCGCAGTAAATAATTAAAAAATTTAAACTGCACCCATGGTAAAAGTCAAATATTGCTATTAAAATGCATATTTTTTTATTTGACAATAGTTACAGTGTTATTGATAGTGTATGAAATTAGGTAAATTACAATTTCTAAGCAGCATAAAGATTAGTATAAAACTAGCATTCCTACTAGTATAATTTTCACCTGAAAGCATTTTTTTTTTTTTTTTTTCAATAATCAGGATAGAAAGCCATGTAGCCATTGAAGACAGATAATTTCAGCAATGCATAATGGGGGCATAAACAGCTTTTCAGATCTCTCACAATCTCCATGTGGCTGTAGGAAACTAAATTTCAAGAGTTTTAATAAAGCTGCAAGCAAAGATCTGTTTACACCCTGCTCACTTCTACACACAGGAGATACCATTTAATATGGTGCAGAGAATATTGATTTTGGACTAAGCATCAGTGTAGGACCATTCTATTAATAGAAGCTTCCTGATTTAATTTGATTCACTAATCCTTTATATACATTCATCTCGAGAGAATGAGGAATAACTTATTTGCCCTCCAACATCTGAGAAAGGGCAGTGAACATATAAGATGGTCTTGGGCAGTCATCATGTTGGATGGGCACACAGACCTTCGTGTCTTTGACAGAAGCTTTGCGACTGTTACAAGATATAAGGTGTTACAAGATCTTACAACTGACTTAAGTGGTTTTTTTAACTGGCTTAAGTGTTATGCACGTTTCTGAACCATTAGCATTATGTAAGAATCATGTAACATGGAGTAATTTTGAAATGACACAGTTTATAAAGGTGACTTTTTCCGTCATGACTGTGCTCAGCTGCTTATTTTAATGAATGTGTGCTTCCTTAGATTTTCATCTCTTCAGATTACTTCAAAATTCTCTGACTGGCCTAGAGAGTTTCTTCTCTGTTTTAGTTCTAGAGTATACTTCTTTGGAGACTATAAACACTATCTCACTAACTTCATTATAAATAAATCTAATGACTTTTTTAGAGAGATGGCATAATGTCATAGAATTATGTTTATGTGATTGAATCAAAATTACTTATGTTTCTGTACTGCTTCACATTTGTATTTATAATAAAGAAAACCAGGAACTTCCCAGTTGGCCCAATATTTAAACATAGTTTACAAACTATTTTAACAATGCATAGCAATGAATTATCACTCAGAAAAATTGCTAAATTTTTTTTTTTTGGTGATCATCCATTTATTGCATAGCAATGGTTCACTCCAAAAAATTTTTTTTACAGCAATATATGCAAAAAATGTGCTCGAATATAAAATTTGACCTTCTAAAGTAAATTCAAGCAAATTAGTTTTTTCATCGAAGAGCTTTGATGTATGAAAAGGCATATTCTTGAGGTCCAAGGAAGGTACTTCTTTTAGAAAATACAGACTGAAATATGCATGCATTTTCTAAAATTGTATCATATTGAAAACAGTTCTAGGCAGAGGATGGAGAAATGTTCTCTGGAGCAATGAAACAAAAATAAATTTGTTTGGAAAGGAGGGGAAGCAAGTTTATTCACTGATCCTTAAGCATAAACCTAAAATACACAAAGGATAACTGTTAAAAGCACAGGTTGCACATAGAGGTAGAGTTTTATGTTGTGGACTGTATTTCATGGGTTCAATCTTTTATGTAGGTGGTATCATGACCTAAGAGGTGCATGTGGATATTTTAGAAAACATAATGTTAGCATGGGCAGAAAAGAATATACCTTTAAAATGGTACTACCAACAAGATAGTGATTTGACATGATAATGATTCATATCAACAGAATAATGATTTGCTTTCAGCAAATTTGATGAAAAGCTGATTCGAACAAAACAGGATAAGTGTTCTGTCATGGGTCTCTTAGTCACTTGACCAAATTTCAGTTGAGAATGTATGACATGAACTAAAAGATAAAATAAAAAAACCAATTACCCATCAAATTTAAAGGAATGTAAAGAATTGTGAAAGAAGAAGGGTATTCTATTCCTGTTGAAAATTTTCAAAAATTAATTGAAATCCATGCCAAAAAGAATTAGCACACTATTTAAAAGTAATAGTTTTGTAACAAAGTTTTAAGAAAAGTTAAATTTTTCTAATAATTAAATACTTTGTTTCTATGCTTCTGTCCAGTGCATTTTTAGGATAGTTTAAACAAAAACATTGTGACAGTAAAACACCCTAATAATTGGTGATACTTACAGAATCAGTAAATTATATCACTAAGGTCCAAACAATAAACATTAGCCATGAATTAAAAAAGTTAAATAGGTTATTCTGAAAATTTCATTGTAGTAAAAGTTTTGATACGTTATGGTCTATTATTTGTATTTCTCATCATTTAACAAGAACAACAACAATTTGTAGTCTTTGATCACTTACCTCACACTACAAGGAGACTTTATATAGGTTTTTAAATGTTAAGCTGAATCTGAAAAAAACAAATTGCAAAGTTTATTATTATTATTTCTTTTAAATTTCTGAAGCTATCTGTTAGACATATAAAACTTATCTATATAGATGTGTTTGCTAGAATGAGAACTGCTGAAGCATACAAAAAAGGAGAGAGTGCAAAATTAAATCAATGAGAAAAGCTGTAAGCAGGAAAATTCATTTATTGAAAATTATAGACTAGTGTAAATGAACTGGAAAAAAAAAAAAAAAAAGATTTAACATCTTGGCTTACAGACCTTTATGCATTTGTTATGGATCTAAAAAGTTTCTATTTTTTAATTTTAAATCTTTTAAAATGTTTAAACAAACAGCCTAATTTAAGATAGCGTACTTGAAGCAGTTATGATTGAATAATGGCTGGCTAAACTAGCACAGCAAAAAATAAAATTAAATAAAAATAATAAATAAATACAATTAATAAAAAGGAGCAAGTAAGCATAGACTATATTGAACAATTAGAAGGTGCAGCTACACAGATATGATATCGATGTCCTTGCATTAATGCATGATAAAATTCTTGAGTTCAAGAGATACAGCTGCAAAATTATACAAATCATGCTCTGAACTGATCCCTCATCCACTGTGTCTAGATTTGTCCTTGACTGACTTCTTGTCTATAAACCTAAAAATGTACGTCGGTGGACGGAAGTCTTATTGAATAAAGATGTTACCACTGTTGTCAGTGCATATTCTGGGACCTTTGACAAAATTATTTTCTTGACTGAATGAAAAAACTGGGACTAGATGTATAAATATTTTTTTTTTCCTTGCAGAAAAATATTTAACCCACTCTTTTTACCATAGTTATTATATGATATTTGTAAGTTGTTTAATATATTTTTTTAATTCTATAAATTCCTTTAAAATTCATACTGTTGTGATTCTTTAAGAATAATGTTTTTATCACTGACATATCATTTATTTTTTTTTTAGATTAAATTTTTATTTTATTTATTAAATACCACTCTTTTATTTATAGCAAATCTACCTATGTAAATAAGGTAGCATTTTTGAATTAATAAAGTTAATAATCTTAAATCAGTTTCTGTATACACTAGATGCTACTTTTTAATATTACAATATATTGGAAAATTGTAAATGGCGTATTTTCATGCTCTTTTAATTGATGATACTTGTGATGTTGTTTTCAGGAGACCTGTAAGTATTTGACTGATTCTAATGTATCAAGTAAGGAACTGATAACGAATATATATAAAGCAGCATCTGTATTTCAAAATTATACTGGAGATGTTCTATGCTATAACTTATCTACGTCTGGTGGTTCATATCTAGGTGAAAAAGGATGGGATTATCAGGTAATTTATTGTTAACACATAGTTTGTATGATACATTTTGTTATGTTTCCATAACATTATTGTATATAAAATAATCTGGTGCGGACACCACATGACTTCCTTGTATGGAAAATTAAATTATATGCATATTTGCTGCATTTCATTTAAACTTATTCGAAAACAAAATTCATTAGAAATACATTTCTCATTCAGTTAATTCAGTTCTCACTTCCCGGCAAGGCAAAAATACATAAAACCTCAAAGTATCTTCAATAAAATTTGAAAAAATAGCAAAATATAAAAAACGGATTTTTCAATTAAAATTAGAATTTCAACGCAAAAGCAAACAATTTAGCCAGCAGGCAAGAAGGTAGATTTTTCGGTGCACAAAACTGAAAATTTATTTCTGGTCTGACTTAACAAAAAGGCACTGAAGGTGCAGAAACTGACTTAATTCACTATTCTGCTAAGTTTCAAATGTAAACAAATATGTCTGCTACGGTAAAAAAAAATAGGCTTAGCTGCACTTAAACAACTTTTAAATTGTTGATAACTCTACAAATATAGTATGCAGATTAACTAGAGGCATAAAAACCTTAAACAATAAGAACAACATAATTCAATCATTTTGAAAGCAAAAAATGCAAATTTACCGGTATATAAATATATATATATATTTAAAAAAAAAAAAAAAAAAAAAAAAGCTCACAGAGCCTAGTAACAGAATAGGTATACGAACACACACACATATATATATTCTTAATAAAAGTAATTAAAAAGCCTGTAACTTGCACTAAAGCTGCAAAGTAATAAACCAATAATTTATAATTAGAAAACTTTTTATATACCATCTCCAAGGAACAGAAATTCAATTAAAACTCCGAATTATTAAAAAGTTTTTAGTTGGTATTTTAATAAGAATTTTAAATTAGTATTTCCTAGACCTTTTGATTTAAAAACATAAAAATGTGTTAAAAAATCCTTAAATTCAAAAATACCAAAATCAAAAGTAAAAATTTTAAGTATTGAAAAATTAGCTATTGTCATTGATTGCAGATATAATTTGATGCTTACTTGGAAGAAAGGAGAAAAACTGTCACTTAATTTAGTTGTTAATTGATGGTAGATTGTTTTATTCCCCCTTGGTAAGTCAATCAATGTGGAGATATAATCTGATGCTTAATTGGAAGAAAGGTGAAACACTCTCACTTAATTTAGTTATTGTTAATTGATGGTAGATTCATTTATTCCCCTTGATAAGTCGATTAATGTGTGATCAATTACAATAGCTACTTTTTCAATACTTAAAATTTTTACTTTTGATTTTGGTATTTTTGCATTTAAGGATTTTTCTTCATAGATTTTTGTTTTTAATTCAATAGAGGTCTAGAAAATACTAATTTAAAATTCTAACTAACATACTGACTAAAAATATTTAATAATTTGTAGTTTTAATTGAATTTCTATTGTTCGGAGATGGTATATTAAAAGGTTTCTAATTATATATATATATTTAGTAAAGATATAAAGTAAGAACCTAAGAACTAATTATCCAAAGACCAAAATTTGAAATTCATAAGTAGTAAATTTCATAAAATCCAATAAATGCAAAAAAGAATTATATCAATATTAAAACTAAAAATTTTGAATGAGTAATACCCCAATTAAAAAAAAAATCAATGAAATTTAAAGAAGAAAACATAATAGAAGAGGAATTCAATCAACTTCAGTCCTACTTCATCAAGAGGAGGAACATTGAAATCTCTCTTCCACAAAAAATCCTTGCTTTTCTGTATCCAGAATTAGCCAATGAATCATTCCAATGTATTTTAATTGTAATAGTTCACCCGAAAATTCTGGCCCCCTCCCCAAAGCAAGGTAAAAAAAGTAAATTCTAAACAAAATTCTACTTTTAAACAAAGAGTACTCAATCCAAAGAATTGAAACCAAAAGTGAAATAATAAAATACTTTAACGTAAAATTTCAAATCACAATTTTACCTTTAAACAAAGAGAACTTATCCAAAGAATTGAAAACCAAGTGAAATTACTAAATCCAAACATAAATAAAATATACATATTTAAAAAACTTTGAGAATATATATTTACATACTTTTGGTGTGGCCAATTGCAACCAAAAAGGGAGGTGCACAACTGCATGTTATAGCAATCCTATGTAAAAAATTTCATTGTTCTGAAGCTACTTGTTTTTGAGTTATGCGAGATACATATGTAGGTATGTAAAGACACCACAAAAAAAAAACTTTTCTGAATCGATTTTAAATCAATTTTATAATCCATTTAGGAAAAAAAGAGTTATTTATTCTGTCCTTACATACAGATGACATGTAAAAACATCGTTAAATTGCATTCGATTGCTGTCAAAATGGATGTTTTCATTGAAATGTGATACCCAGAGTTTTTAATGATTACAATTACAGTACAAAGTCCGAGATTCAGACATCCAATATCCAGAATGATCTTAGACCCACCACCAACCAATTTTTTTAGGACTTTTTGGGGGGTTAGGCTTCATGCATACGCATTTGATTTTTTTCCCCTCCTCATAATAAAACATGCGGAGAGTCTCGACTCTCACTTCCCAATAATGTCACTTCGGCACTAAAAAAAAAAAATACCTTATCTCTACATATAATAAAAGAAAGAGTCTGTCTGTCTGTGTGTGTGTGTCTTTCGTTCATGCTGCGCGTAAGCTAAAAGACCCACGGCTACGAAATTTGGTACATAGGTGCATCTAGACAAGAGCCAGTGCACCTCGAAGCGATTTTTTCGAATTCGATTTTTTTTATTTTATGTTTTGTGACGAAATCGCGTCATTTTGAGACATAATGGGCTATAGGAAAGCGAGATTTTACTCTATACACTCCATTTTCACATCGTCATGAAACGTAGGCACTTGGCTATTTTACGAACTTAAAATAAATTTCGTGTTTCAATAAATCAATTAAATACGAATTTATTTAACAAAGGGAGCTTAACACCTTTTCAACGGAATTTTTTCTAAAAAAGATTATTTTTAAAAATGTACAGTTTATTTTTCTTTGATTTTTGGACATGTTAAACTTTCATCCTTGCGACTGCTTTTATAAAAAGATTTGGAAAAATGATGATATTTTGTATTTTTAAAACATTTTTTAAATGAACCTTCCGAGTACACCTCTCACATCACACATCTTTAAAAATGTGATTTTGGCAACAATTTTCCTGTCTTATTGTTGTTGATAGATTTTTGATGAAATCACATCATTTTGAATAGTTTCATTCTTTTAGAAATATGGGTTTGGCAACAATTTTTCATCGTATTTCTTATGCCACTGTTTTTAAGACATTGGCATATTTCATTGCCATTTTTTTATATATATAATAAATTTTTATTGATGTATTTTATAAAGTTGTTCTGCAGAGTAAAATTCTGCGTGGAATTTTTTATTTTTTGAGTTTCTTTCATGTTATTTTTTACTTATTTCACTGTTTGTAAGATACTGAAAAGTTTTTCATGATTTTTTTTCTTCAACGGAAAGTTGGTTAATTTTTTATTAGGATAATTAATATTTGTATTAAGGGATATTGCTTATTTCATTGTAATTTTGTTATACGTAATAGCTTTTTTTTTATGAAGTTGTTCTGCAGAGTAAAATTCTACGCAGTTTTTAAATTTGACGTTTGGTGTTCCCTTTAGCCATTTTTTCGGTACATTTAAAAGATAGACGAAGGCTGGCAGCGAAGCTGCTAGTTTTTAATAAAATAGAAATAATTAATTTAGCATAAATTTGTGTGATCAATAATTTGACTCTGTAGCTGTGTATCTGCTTGGCATACATCTCAAACCGAAACATTCTACATAGAATCATTATTGATTTTACACCAACTAATATTTTTACCCTTGACAACAACCTGGCGAATTATTATTTATTATATTTTGCTTTCATCACCGCATGTGTATCAACACATGAAAACTTGAGTGATGACTCATGCAGCGATGCTTAAACAGTAATTGAACAACAAAGAGTAATATCCGATTACAGATTTAGAGTGAAATATCCTAAGAAATTATGACGAGGAAAGATTTAACAAAAATTTCTTTCCATCTGCTAAAAATAAATGTTGTTAATGATACTCATAGGCCAAAAGATTACATTTAGTGCTATTTAAATTAAGAATAACTGATTTGTTATTCACATAAAGCCAGAACTCGCATGGCCGCACCGAGCAGCAGAATTTATGGAAGAAGAAGAGTTAACAGAAGTTTTTCATTGCGATAAAAATGCCACAATCATGAATCAATTAACGGCGGCGAAATCTGTAGTATGGTCCTAAATCGCAAAAATACCTCTACCAATAGTGAAGAATAATTTTCAATAACAGAGAGGTTACAGAGAGATAATAACAGAGAGGTTGGGGGAACCATTTTATCTCCAGCGCATGGAACTACGTATCGGAAATTCTAAAGATATGCTCATTTTAAAATTATTTTGCAACATTGCTGTTGAACTGAATTTTATCGTTTAAGTGCAAAGAACATGATATTTAATAAATAAAGGTGACAGACAAAATGTTAAAAAAATAGACGTAATTTAAAATCTGAAACCCTTTCAGTTTTTTTTTTTTTTTTTGTAAATTTTGATACTGTTTAGATAATAAATGCTTCATTATTTCATAAATTATGATTTCATATTTTTAATTATATTATTTCTACATGCCATCTTATTAGATTTAAACTGATGATCTAATAACCAGAAAAATCCTAAATTCGGGATTGCCGAAGTCCTGACAAGTCGGATACCGGACTTTGTACTGTACTTCATACAAGGAAGTAAAATGGTTATAAAATTTGGACCTGCAGCTTTACTTAAGAAATTCTTGTTAAATTTAAATGTAAAACTACAGTTTAATCTGTTAGATTTGAAATTTTTTTTATGTATCAAAAATACAGAACTTATTTTCTATCATCAAAATCACTTAATTAAAATGTTATTAGTGAACTTTAAAAAGTTTTCATTCTCTACAAAAGTATGTAAAATGTTTTAGATCTTTGTTGATAATTGTTTCACAAGACACTGTATTTAACTATATGCTACTTTATTATGCACAAAACAGATCACCCTTGCATACACACATATCACTACAACTACTCGCATTCCAGTCATACTTCTGGTTTCCAATAACTTTGCGTGCTTGCGATGCTTTGCACTGCACCAGCTTTAAGTCCGATTATGATTAAGTTCTGGATACACCACATCCCTTCCCCTTTATCACAACTGCAGTCTATCTGGGAGACGTTGAATTGTACTGTTTTGATGCAAAGGTTGTGGCATAACAGGTTTCTTTGGTAACGTGATTTTATCAGCAGCAGGTCTGGCGGATAGAACATCCGGTACAACCTTGGGCTTGGAAGATGACACAGACTCATCTACCTGGTGGCTACCTTATCTTTGAATAGTTCTGGAACTCCACTTCCATGAGAGCTGGAGGTAGATGCATGCAGCTATCATCAATTATAGTTCCTCCATCACGTATCTGATCGACATGTCATCGCCATAGCTGATCATGTACATTTATAGTGTAATGAAGCTGCCCATCCTTGGCTTGACCGGTTCCAAATCTCCATCATCTGTCACCTTGGCGATAATTTCTTACTACCACTCTAAATGCTCGGTCTGCAAACTCATAGGTTCCTTTTCAAACTCCTCCTCTCATCCTCCTTTTGAGATCTGGTCTCAATAAATCTATTCTTTTCAGAATTTCCCTCTTAAGCATTAGCATTGCACCTTCCAGCACGCACTCTATGCACAAAATTGAGGACAAATTCAGTTTTTAATGCACTTTTTTCGTATATCGCAGCTGAGACATCTGAATGTCATTTCTATTCCTCCTAGGTATATGCCAAAAGGAAGTCATATGACATTTTTTGTTTTTTTACTGCGCTATGTGGCACCTTCTTCGTAAAAGTTACAACACGCGCGTGGTTGTGTGTGTGTGTGGGGGGGGGAATCCATTTTTTCAAATATTTTGTAATTTTATGTTATTAATTGACTTGCATTATTTTAATTTGTATAAATTCGAGTCTATAATTTTACATAATTATCATGGTTAAAAAAATATATGCAACCAGCTGATTTTGCTCGCATTCTTAAAAAATTATCTGATGGAGAAAAAGAAGACAAGGAAACTTTTGGATGTGAGAATAATAGCACTGTTACCTGAGTGGAAATGATGGCCTAATTTGAATTGTTATATATGATAGGAATAAAAAAAGGACACCATGTAAATGCAAAAGAATTGTTCTCAAGTGATGGCACTGGAATTGAAATAACAAGAGCTGTGATGATCTACAAGATATTTTCATTTCTGACAACTTGTCTTCAATTCGATGATAAATCAACAGGACAGGACAGATGAATATCAAAACTAGCTTGAATTTTAAGATATAGTATTAAACAATAAATTTTTATAATGAAATATATCATTGCTTTTCCAGCTGACTGACTTGAACGTTTAAAAATAATTTACTATAATTTAAAAATATGACATCATTTGTATTTTGCAGTAATAAAGTTAATATTTTATGTTTTAATAAATTTATTATCAATATTCACTCATTTCTGTCATTTTTCATGCCAAAAACTGTAAAATAACAGATGTAAAAAATACAAAGCGTGCGTGCTCATGTAAAATTGCCAAGCGCACATGCAGGAAGGTTAAAGATTGTTTTACTGTAAACACATACCATTCAGCCCGTTACTCTGTAGAAATATCTTAAACTCATATGAAGTTAATTGTGGCCTGTTATCACTCACTAATAATATTAGTAATCCAAAATTGTGCAAAAAAGTCCTGTAAGCATCCCATTGTTTTGAAAGCCAAGTTTGATTTCATTGGATCGGCTTCTAGCCATTTTCAGCGAGCATCAATGATTATCAAACCCATACGCTCAAAAATAGGTCCTGCATAATCAATGTGAATATGTTTCATTGGAGCATTCTGGTACTCCCAACGATGAAGAAGGGTCTATATGTTTGCACATTCAGAACAGTTTTTAGCAATATTTTTTATATCTTTATCTATACCATTCCAAAACATGCAAGATCTAGTACCGTATTTGACGGCATATAAGACGCACTTTTTTCCCTAAATTTGGTCTCAAAAAGTTACCTGCATCTTATACGTGAAGAATACAGGTTAACTTTCAATACTGAATGTTATTTTTCGCCCGGATAAAGATCTAGACACACATAACTTTTTCTACATCTGCCATGATTATTTTGCACATGCGTGAAAAATCTGTCGCTAAAAAGCACCAAAGCTCAAAACTGATTTCGAAGTTTGAACAGGTTCTATGGTCACATTACGTCTACGGAGCCTTCCCTCCTTTACATACATTTTCTTTGAATCAGCCGACACACGTGTTGGTATTGGTGCTACTCTGTATAAACGTGTAGGTATCGGTGCTTAAAACTATTTGTTTAAAAAAAAAATACCTTGGAAAATATGACTACAGGAAACAAGAGATTAAGCTATACAATTCTTTATAAGCTAGGAGTGTTAACTACATCAAAGCGCATGGAAACAGAGCAGCAGCAAGGCATTTTGGTCCACCACCTACCGAAAAAATCATACGTACTTGGCGACTGCAGGAAGATCAACTGAAAAACTGCTAAAAAACAAAAACATAACCTTCGATGCCTAGCTCCACCTTGGCCTGAACTTGAAAATGCCGTAAAAATGTGGGTGATAGATAAGAGGAAATCTGGAATAAGTGTTTAAACCAAAATGATAATCAATAAGGCCAAAGGATTTGCAAAAAAACATGGGAATCAGAACTTTTCAGGGTCTGAGGGCTGGTGCTACAGGTTCATGAAAAGGCAAGGCTTATCAATGCACACAAAAACAACTATTGCACAGAAAATGCCAGCAGATTATGAAGAAAAAATACTAGCATTTCATAGGTTTGTTATAAATGCATGCAAGAAAACTTCTATTGAGCTCGGTCAAATAGGAAATACAGATTAAATTCCACTCACATTTCATGTACCATCCAACAAGACTGTGAGTATTAAAGGGTCTAAATCAATAACCATAAAAACCACAGGTCATGAAAAAACCCGATATACGGTAGTTCTAACATGTTGTGCTGATGACACAAATTTACCGCCGTTTTTCATATTCAAAAGAAAAACTCATCCGGAAAAAAAATTTCCAACGGGTGTAATTGTTCATGTTTATCCGAAAGCTGGAAAAAAAAAATACGAAAGCTGGAATGAAACTGTGATTACAGAATGTATGGGCGAGGCGACCTGGTGGACTCTTAAAAAAACCCTCTCTTTCGGTTTTGGATCAGTTTAGCGCCCATAGAACTGAAACCATAAAGAATAAAGCGAGAGAATTTAAAACCTAAATAGCTGTCATTCCTGGTGGACTGACTAGCCAATTGCAGCCTTTAGATGTATCAGTGAATAAACCATTTAAGGAAAAAGTGCGAGAACGATAGAACAAGTGGATAAAAGAGCTGCATGACGCCCTCACACCCTCAGGTAGAATGAAGCGGCCCTCTATTTCACAAGTGTGCGAGTGGGTAAAAAGATCTTGGGAGGACATAAAGGCTGAAGTAATTGTTAAGTCCTTTAAGAAGTGCGCAATCAGTAATGCTCTCGACGAAACAGAAGACGACTCATTATTCGAAGAAGATGATACTAGCGATGACGGAAACAGAATGATGACGATATTCTAGTTTTCGATGATGATGATAGTGAAAAGGATTTTTATGGTTTTGAAAATGATTAAAGTCTTAATTTCATGATAGGCAATGTTTTCCTTGAATCTGTGTTTTTTTATTGTTTCTGCTTTATTTTGTATTATGTTTGAGTGCTTGCCGTTCATTCATTTATTCATTATTGAAATTTTTATATCATGTTCAAAATAGCTTGCTGTTTGTTAATTTTCCTTAATAAAAATATGATTGGTAATTGCATTCAATGATTGTATATTTGGCTTTTACGAAACGTGAGAACTAAAAGAAGCCACATTTTAAGTTATTGTGGTACCGCGCTGTCGCGCAGACTATTGAAACTTTTTTTCCTTGTGTGTGTCTTTCTAAATAAGGGTGTGTTTTATATGCTGTCAAATATGGTAATTGCTTTCATCTTTACAGTGCTAAATATCCATGGTGTACCTCTTTCAAAACAAGGATACTTAATAATGGCTACTAAGTAAACCTTCATTTACACACTAGTCAAGTAATGCTGTTTTCCCCTCTCATCCTCACGATATCGTTTTGGAATATAGACATGTTGACCATACATTATACAGCCATCTTAGAGACTATACTACTCCATCTCCCTTCCTTTCAATTCACTGCCGCTTTGAATTATTCATTGCAGAGGACCGAGTTCTGCATCAATTTCAGTTTCTTTAGCCAAATCACTGGCAGTGATTGAAAGAGTTTCAATCTGTTATAATTGAAAAATAGTTGAATCATCTTGAATAGACAGTTGCTCTAAGTTCATCAATAATTGTGATAGAAAGTCAGCATTACCATGCTCTTTTGTTTACGGTAAATAATGTCAAATTGGAATAACTATAAAACCAAAATGTAATGCAGGAATCTTGTTGCTGCCAATATTGGCATGCTTTTCTTTGAACCGAAAATTACAACAAGAGATTTATGGTCTGTAATTAACATAAATTTTCTGCCTTTTAAGTACAGAAAAAAATTTTTAATTTCCCAAATGATTAACAGGGTTTCTTTATCGGTTTGAGAATATTTTTTCTCCATTTCAGTCAGTGTTCTATAAGCATATTCAATTGGCCTTTCTGTTCCATCAGGAAGTTTGTGAGAAAGTACCGCACCTAACCCCACTGGTGATGCATCAGTTGCCAATATTAAGGGTAATTTTGGATCATTTTGAAACCCATTTTGAGTTTTTCTTAGTCAATCGATATAAGGGATTTGCGATTGTCTCTAACTTAGGGCGAAATTTTCCATAAAAATTAACCAATCCCAAAAAGCTTTGAATTTCCTGGACATTTCTGGGTCTTGGGGCTTTTGCAATCACTGATATTTTTTCATCAGTCATGTAAACCATTAGCATCAATTTTATGATCTAAAAATTTTATCTCATCGTGAAAAAATTAACGTTTTTCTCAATTTAATTTTAGTTCGTGAGTTTTACATTTCTCGAAGAAAATTTTTAAAGTATTTGAATGTGCCTCATCATCCATGAAGACTTTACACCCTTCTATTCCGTGCAATAGTCTGTCTATGTAACGTTGCCAGATTACCGGTGCTACATTTAGCCCGAGCATTAATCTCTTACACTTACATAATCCCTTCTGTGTGTTTATTGTTAGCAATTTTTGAGTCTTCAGGGTGTACTTTTATTTGTAAATAAGTATGTTTAAAATCAATTTTTGAAAAATGCTTTCTCCCGCTCAAACATGAAAATATTTCCTCAATGGTCGGCAAAGGGTGTTGATGCGTAACAATATTTGGGTTTACTGTCGCCAAGTAGTCGGCACACAGTCGTATAAAGCTGTCCAGTTTAACTACTTTCTTTCTTTCCACCAACAGCGAGGCAGCTGGTTCACTGGGTAGTTAGCATACCGGCCAGGTAGCCCCGCTGACGGAAATAACTTGATCAAAATAACACACTTATAAATACATATTGTGCTGGACGAAGACGATAGTGCAGCGATGGAAGAAGGGTGCATTGCGGGTGAGAAGAACAATTTCAGTTACATATTTACAGAGTTATGGATAGGTGGTTACAAATACTAAAAATAATAAGAAGTAAAATACTAGAAAGTATAATAATACATAAAATAAAAAAAGGCAAAACAGTGAAAACAATACATAAAATAAGGCAAAATACGTTCAAGGTTTACAGTTCAAGGAGATAAATATATACAGGGAATAAGATAAGCCGAATAAGCTAACTTAAGATAAAATTAAATCACTACAGGTACAGAGCAGACACGGGCTGTGCTGGTGACGAGGATTGTAGCTAAGAATTACTTCAGCCTGTCTGAGATTTTGCGTGCAATATTTATGCAATCGCATATGCATTTCAATGCATTGCAATTTTTTGAAATAGCTTCGGCCCATGCATGGATGTAGTTTGCTACTGGTTGCGTAAGATGATATTTGGCGGTCTCTCTGCAAGCGAACAGATAGTGGTTCGGATCTCCTACCATCCCGCATGAGCAATGCTTGTTTTCGCGTCGTCTGAAGCGATGCAGGTAAGTCATGAAGGGACCATGTCATGTTAGATACTGAGTGAAGTGGGACGAGCCAGATTTTAGAAGCTGGCAGACTTTTGGAAAAAATCTGTTAACTCTTCTGCCGGTGGTCTCTGTCTCCCACAGACATTGCCAACGTTTGAGTAATTCTTTCTCGAGCTCAGCTTTTAAGAACGAACCCGGGGGAGGCACGTCAAGTGTGCGAACATGGGGGTCAGTTGCTGCTCTTTTGCCTATTGCATCTGCAAATACATTACCCAGTATTCCAGTGTGGGCAGGTACCCACTGGAGTTCAGGCCTATAGTATTTAGGTGTTCTTAGTAAGAGTTTTTGTATGCCCCTGACGAGTGGATTTTTACTGCATGTGCCTTGGATTGCTTGGAGGCTAGAGGCTGACTCTGAATATATACTGGAATAGTTATTTTCCAGTGCATAGACAAGTGCAGCTTTTAATGCAATCAGTTGAGCCTGAAAAACTGAGTTGTGTTGCTTAAGCTTTCTTTCCCAGGTCTTTAAGATCTGGTTCCCAAGTAGAACACAGTATCCGCTACCGGTGCCACATTCTCCTTTGGAACCATCGGTGTAGATTGCAGTGGCGTTGAACCACGTTGGTGACCTGCAGTTAATCGAGAATTTGAATTCGGCAAGGTGGCTCGGGAATGCTTTGCTCATAGTCAGTATAAACGTAAGTCCTGTCTCATAAATGTATTGTCTCTTTGAGTCGGAGCACTCACACTATCCCCTGTATCCAGTTCCATAGTTACGGTTTTTCTTCTATGTTCACTTGGACCATTATGGGTGGTTTCCTATTTTACACTTCACTGGAATATATTCTGTTTATAGGAACTGTGTTTTCATTTCCTGTATGTAATTTTTTTTTTTGTTTTACTTTCATTCTTTCAGCATTGTAGCATGCTCTTTTAATGTGCCCAGTTTTCATACAAAATCTGCAGTCTTAAATTTACAAGAATTTCATGGTCAGTCCCTGTACATCACGAACAACCTTTTACACTCTTAGCTGAGAAGTTTGGTTTTTCAGACTTTTGTTTTGGAGTGACTGACTTAGATTTACCTTTATTCCTGGCACTAAATTCCTTAATTTCCACTGATTTCCCAATTATTTCGTTTGCACCTTTTAACGCTTTTTTCCTTTACCAAAGCTATTTTTAAAGTGTCATCTAAAATGATATTATCCTGCTCAAAAATTCTATCCAGAGTAGCCCTATTTTTTAGCCCACAAACAAATATGTCCCACAACATCATATTTAACATATTCTGATCGTAAGCACACGGTTTGGCAAGTAACCTTAACTGTGCCATATACACACTAATAGTTTTCCCCTCATGCTGCTTTGGATCTAAAAATACATGCCTGCTAGGAATTATAAGTGGCTTAGAATTTAAATGATTTCTCAGTGTTGTTTATAACACATCATAATCTTTATCAAAAGGATATCAGGAGCCAGCAAGTTTTTTTGAGACTATACTTTTTCCCAGACAAACTGGAAATTAGTACTTTCCCACGCTTGTCCTGTGAAACATTTTGTATATCTAAATAACTTTCTAATCTCTCTAAAAATGAATCAAACTGTTCTTCATGTTCATTATATTTTTTCAAACTGAACTAAAAGTCTCAAATTGTCATTTGTGGAGTAATAACTGAAGTAAGCTTCTCCATTAGAGCTCTATTAACTCAGTTACAAGCTGCTCCATGGTGAATTCTCTGAAAGAAAAATGATTATAAAAACTTTACCTTATCCAGAAGTTATTCCGATAGCATTAAAACATGTTGCAAAGGCATTTTTATTATTTTCAAAAATCTGATGTCCTTGTTGCCAGATGTTGTATATTTTTAGTGGGTAATTGTTTTACAAGACACTGTATTTAATTATATGCTACTTTATTATGTACAAAACACAACATCCTCGTATACACACGTATCACTACAACTACTCGCATTTCAGTCTTAGTTCTGGTTTTCAATAACTTCGCACACTTGTCATGCTTGGCACTGTGCCAGCTTTAAGTCTGATTATGATAAAATTCTCGATACACCACATCAAAAGCAAAGAATTTTAAATGAATTTGAAATGTGAACCTAAATTTTTTTTTTTATGAAAAATTAATAAAACTATCTATTAGACAAAGCAACAGCCCTGTGTTTGGCATAAATTTTAACTAAGACTGTATTGATTTTGAGGGCGAATAGGTACCTTTTCAACAGGAACAAAAAAATTCTGCAATGAAGGGAGGAGCCACAGCCGTATTTATACCAAAGCAAAGTAAAGCGAATGAAAAGGTAGTGTCATTTGTCCACAGAAATAGTTAACAACATGAAAAATTTAGTTAATAGTGGAATTAAAGTCATTAACATAATTATTTTTTGTGAATGTGAAAAGCTTCAAGAAAATTCAATTCACCAATTTTTTGGATAATTTTGTAGACCCCAAGTTAAAACTGTGATTAAATTTCCAAAGAAGATTAAATCAAAGATTTGTTTATTGCTTCTTTTTGGACATACGATTTGTGTTCCTTGATGCAAATCTTTAATGCTCTTTTAATTTGGCTGATGTATCTCAAATCACATTGGCAATATATAATATAAATTCTCAGAGAATTAAAGTTAGAAATGAAATCGTAAGAACCAAACTATAAGTTTATTAGAGGTTAGAAAATTATTTGAATGCCTGAAAAATCCATGTAATTTTGTAATTGATAGAAGGATGAAATGGAAGAACAACAAGGTTATGTTATGTTTAAGACTGGAATGTCTTTTTGATGGCAAGTCAAAAATTTTCTAAAGGTTTTAGCAGTGACCAAAGGAAAAAATCCTCTGTAACTGTGCAACTGATTTCAAATATATGAGTTCATTAGAAAGCAGAAAAGCAAACTTTGAGAGCATGAAATACATAATAGTAGTACTGAAATCAGTTTTGTAACAGATTATAAAAATATCAAGCAAGGTAAGGGTACTGTTGGATTCAGTTTCAAAAGTGAACTGGTTGGCTGGATCAATTCAATTTATAATAGATAAAATATGGGATAAATCTTTATTACTATCAAAAAAGGCGAAAGTACCATCTTCCGTAGCAAATCCAGAGATGAAACAAAACAGGATTACTCATAGCTAATCCTTCAATCTGGCAATAATATTTATTTTGGAAAACAAAGTGGGTTTGACTCGAATATAATTTAATAAGAGAAATTAACTCTTCAATTTCAATGTAAGTGAAATAGAATTCTAAACCTAGTTTTGAGACATTTTAGTGCTCTTTCTAGTGGAACATCAGTAAACAGTAATATAACATTGAAAGAAAACACAACTGAGTGCAAGAAAAAATATATTTAAGTTTATCGATGACATCAAAAATTTTTTTGCAATGTGAATATTGTTAGAAAATAAAAGAGAAAATCTAGAAACTAAATATTTGGCCAAAGGATATGATGCTGTTCCATAGTTGGAAACTATAGTTGGAATTTGAATTTTGTGGACTTTGGGAAGAGTATAAAATCTAGCACAGTTAGTAAAAGGTGGAATGAGTGATTTTAATTTCAGTTGGGAACACATGAGAAGATTTAACAGCTGTATTAACTTTCATGCGATCAGAAGTTGATCTTTAAGGATCAGGCAGTATGGGCTTTTATTTATCAGATTTGTGGTGTTTGTCCATAAGAATGATCTGTCCACTGTTATCAGCTTTGCAAATGATAACGTTAGGATGAGAATGAATTTCTCGTTAAGGCCTTCCTTTCCTTATGGCTACAATTTAAAAGAATACATTTATTATTAAAATTCATGTTTATAAGTGGCAGATTGTACTTTCCCTTGCTTTGGGTATAAAGCAATAAATATGGTTGTAGTTTCTCCGTTCAATTGCAGAATTTCTTAGCTTCTGATGATAGACTTTATTTGCTTCTGATGAAGAAACCTGTACATGTTTACCCTCGAAATCGATAGTCTCAGTTAAAATCTTTGCCGAAACAAAGTTGTTGCTTTGCCTAATTAGATATTTTACTTTGGCATGTTTTTCTTCTGTCTTAATGAGAATATTTAGAGATCAGGTCTTGTTTATATAGTTTCTGTGTCAGCCCTAAAATGGATTTTCATATATTTATTATTCTTATTATTATATTTAATTTGTCGTAGACTGACTTTTTTGAGTTTATTAGACACAATAACAATTTTATAATAGAATTAATGATTTAATTTCTCCCCAAAAATGAATAGACAAATTGAGCAGAATTAATTAAAAGCAAATAATGTTTATTTTTATAAGAATTGCTAATTTCACAGTTTATGTAAATTATCACTGAAACAAGTTCTGCATTTTTTATACCTAAGAAATAAATCTGCTAAATGCTATAATATTTTATGCTGTATGTTATAATAATAATTTCCTTGATAGGCATGTACAGAGATGGTTATGCCTACTTGCCAGAATGGTGTAACTGATATGTTTGAGCCTGTGCCATGGAATTTTTCTTCTTATTCAGACAGTTGCTGGCAAAAATGGAAAGTAAAGCCTGATTTGAAAAAGGCTGTTATTATTTATGGAGGGAAAAATATCACAGCTTCAAGCAATATAATATTTAGGTGAGTAAGAATGAATTAGGAAATATGGGCTATTTTGATATTTAAAAATGGTTAAATTCAACATGCATTTTTTGGCTTATTATAATGTCTTAAATTTGGATTAAGATTATAAAGTAAAATTTCCATCAGCATCATAAAATTAAATTTCAGGATAAGAAAGGCACTAAATATATCACACATAATACTGAAGAATTAAAAGGCATACACAATAAAATAGACAAAAAGAGAGAAGAAAAAGTTTTGCTTTACACACATTAAAAATCATGTTATAATGGTAAGGATAAATGTTAATAATGTTATATCAGGACTTTCAGAGGTGGCCTGTAACTCCATTACCCAAAATCAGTCTGTAAAATTAGAGCTTTTGCAGGCAGCCCATCTCCTTTATGGACAGAATGTATATATTTATCAAATTCCAGCTGAAGGTGCAGATGGGCTGCCCGTGAAAGCTCTAAAATTACCAATGTTTTAATGTGATTTATAGCATGCAAACCAAAGCTAAAATAACATAAGGTGAAAAATGAAAAAAACAAAAATAGTTCATATATATTAGCATTAGATTATCAAAATACAGTAGACTCCCGATTATCTGCGCCTGCCGCATGAAGTCTTTTTTTTTTTTTTTTTAACAAGCGTAAAGAAAAGAAAAAAAAAATTCACAAAACTGAGCAAAACGTACAGTTTGTTAACATCGTGCTTATTTATGGCAAAAATATCCCAGGCCTTCTCAGACCATTGCCCTCTGATGAGTAAGTGATTTCTTACTCACCCTTGCAGTGCCCACTCCACCACCCTCTCTCGTCTTACTGACATGTCCATTTCCTCCCACTCGCCATTGTTAGTTTAAGCCTGATAGTGTTTGCTAACCGGTCGGAGTTAATTTTTTATGTTTTATTGTGTTCCGTGCTTGTGCTTTTTGGTTTTGTGTTTTTCGTTACCGATTTAAAATGTTAGGAAAACGAAAAAAGGTTGTGTAAATGATTGTGCAAAAACTAGAATTAATTTCCAAAGTAGCAAATGGTGCTACAAGGCAGCAGATGGAATTGGATTACGGAATATCAGAAACAACAGTGCATGACATTCTAAAGCAAAAAGACAAACTGGTGAACTTTGCATCAATGTCGGACAATGCTTCCGCAATGAAAACGTGAAAAACTATGAAGGGCTAGACCTTTGATGAGTTAGACACGGCATTGATAGAGCGGTTAGCTCTAGTTCGAAAAGAGGGTACTCCTGTAAATGGTCCTATCATTGTGGCAAAGGCAAAAACCTTTTTTGAGTTGTTAGGCCTGAAAGGAAATTTTGATGCGTCTTCTGGCTGGTTGACTCATTTTAAGCAGCGACATGGAATTCCAGAAATTGGATTTCATGGGGAGAAACTTAGTGGTGACCAACAAGCAGCTGACGATTTCCACCATGAATTTGAAGAATTTGTTTTAAAAGAAGAGCTATCTTTTGAACAAATTTACAATGCCGATGAATCGGGACTATTGTGGAAATGGCTTCCCACTCGCACTTTAGCATTTGAAAGTGAAAGTAAAGCGGCGGGTCATAAAAGCAGCAAGGAAAGGATCACTATCATGTCTTGCAGTAACGCTACCGGTGGAGATAAACTTAGACATCTTGTCATTGGAAAGTCTCAAAAAAAGGGGGGGGGACTTTCAACGGCACAAGAATAGAAAATTTGCCCATTGATTACTTTAACAAAAAAAAAAAGGGGGGGGTATGGATGAACCGAAACATTTTTCAAGAATGGTTCGAAAAAATCTTTGTTCTTCAAGTGCGTAAATATCTTAAATCTAAAAAGCTGTGCTATTGATCAAAAACGCATATTTTCACCCAGCAACAAGCGTGCTAAAGTTTTCTGATGGACAAATTTTTACAAAGTTTTTCTCTCCAAATGTTACTGCGCTAATCCAACCCATGGACCAAGGAGTCATTGCAACAATGAAGAGAACATACCCAACCAAGCTGCTAATGACCAAAATTGAAGAAGGTTATGATCTGAAAGAGTTTTGGAAACACTACACAATCTTGGCAGCCTCTACGACATTGCATCTGCATGGGACTCAGTGAAACCATCAACCCCCATAAAATCATGGAGAAAACTCATGCCTAATGTTGAAGACAACAACAACCTAACCCCTTTGAGTTGTGAAGAAGAGAATGAAGATGTAGACACGCCCACGGCAACTCTTGCTGATATGGTAAAAACAGTTCCGGGTGGTGAGAATGTCGATGCTGAAAACATTAACGAGTTGTTGGAGTGTGACGTCAACAAACCTGGCTTCGAACGCTTGACAGATGACGAAATTGTGAAGAAAGCAAGGGGAGAGACCGAGAATGAAGTACAGCGAAGTGAAGGTGAAGAAGAGCCCACTGTGCAGATGCGGAAGACTCACAAAGGGGCTTTGCAACAAGTCGACGGACTGCCGAGCTATTTGGAAGAACAAGACAACGCGGAGTTGGCCGAGAAACTTATGCTACGAAAAATGTAATCTCGGATCAAGAGAAAATGCTTAGTGTAGTTTTACAGTTATGCTTTTGTAATTACATAATACATTACAGTATTAAAACAGTACATAGGTATTAATTTTTCTGTGTATCCTTGACGCCTCTCGTAAGTATATAAAGCACTTCTCTGTTTTCATTAACAAAATGCATTTTAGGTTAGTTTTGAGTGATATACTAAAATATTAAGCATTAGTTAAACAGTTCCTACTGTTTATTTTACGTTTTATTGTACATAAAACTTTTTTTTAAAGTTGGAATGACTGTTTTTTCTTTTGTTATACCCGTTTTTAGCACTTTTAGGATTATCCGCGATTTTTGTTATCTGCGGCGGCCGCGCCATTCAATTCCGCGGATAATCGGGAGTGTACTGTATGGGAATATCTTATTGATTTCTAAAGGGTTAAACATTTTTGCAAAATAAAAATTGAAATGGAAGAATCACTAAATTTTATATTGAATTGTTTACATAGATTACAACAGGTATAATCTACTGTTAATTAAAGAAAGTGAGAAAAAAGGGATATTTTTTTTTTTTTTTTTTTTTTTCTGCAGAGCCTGTTCCAGTTAATTAAAAGAAGGGAGAAAAAATGGATATAAAATTTTTCTATAGAGCTTGTTATAACTTTACCTGATAAAACAGAAATTATGATGATGCTGAATTCTATTAAATGAAATTTGTTAAAATACAAGCCAGTGGAACACAAATGCTTCACTTTGATTAAATAAAAATAACATTGCTGCCAACTGATATATATATTTTAATCATTAAATACAACTAAAACTCAAAAGTATTTCAGTTTTAAAAGTTTGTATTTATTTATTTAACATGAAATTGTATAAACAGAAAATAAATCAAATATTATTGAAAAGCAGTTAGTCTAAATAAAATTTAATTATTGCACTCTCTACATAATTTTATCATAATCATTACATTTTGATATAAAGGTTGTCCCAACAAAAGTGTTGGATTTAATATTCTGAATACAAGAAATTTGTTAAAATAAGTACTTTATTTTTAGAAAATGGAAAATATTTTATATGTTTATAACAGGTAAATGCTCAGAGTTAAGAATGAAAAATAATGTATGACATATGTCCTTCAGTTTTTGCTTTGTAACACAGCACTCTTTCGATGAAATTCATAATCACTTCTATAGAGGTGCCTAACGACACATTGAATCTATTCTTTCATTATTAGTCATTCTAGGATTAAGTTTTGGGGATTTGCAATAACACTGTCACACACAATAAGAATGTCTTAAACAGACTGGGTGGATCGAGAGGGTGGTGATTAAATGTCTGTTGTCGAACTTGGGTCTTGTCTTTATCAATCTACAAACTGTTGTTTCACTAGGTGAACTTTTATATCCAAAGATTGCATGAAGCGTTCTAACAGTCTATGCATAACACTTGCCATTCTTTTACAGAGTTTTCACAATCAGAACTTGCTGTTCCTTTGCATAAAGCTCTATATCGACTGCAACAAAGCTACAAAGTGAACAGACAATGATAAAATGCCAGATCTGCCTGGTCAAATCTAACTTGACATTCTTAACTTGGAACATTAATGTGTTTTAAGGGTGTAAAAATATGATCCATTTTCTAAAAATAAAGTACTTTTTTGGAGCATATTAAATCATCACTTCCATTGGGACATTCTATAGATGATCATAAATAGTCATTATTTTTTATATAGATGATCTATATACCGAAACTAATTGTAGAAATTTTTTCAACTGAAGTACATATGGTTAACAATAGAGTGTACTTCATAATACTTCATTAGTGCCTTTTATTAATTACAGTTATGAAGTAAACATAAAGGGCACTAGTTGCTAAATATAACTAAAATGGATTATTATTTTTTAATGGTTTCTGGTTGTTCTGCTGAAGAGCAGTTTTATAATACAAAAAATAAATTTTATGCCTCAATAAATGGCAACAACATTGCCAATTTGGAACATGAGATATGATCTCTAATTTATGACTCAATTAGTATTTAGAAATATAAGGACACATAGTATGATAATCCAATCCTGAAAGCCAAATATAAACAATTTGTTGTTCTAAGTTTGTTATTACGATGGCAACATTCAATGGAATTCAATCATTGCCACAGTTATCCATTTCCAGTCCAGAGGACGATATAAAAAGCTTGGTTATACAGTTTCTACATGTCTGCCTGACTGAATAAAAATTGGCAATTTTTTTTAAATTGTAGAACAACATTTGTTACAAATTGACATTTTAAATTAAAATTAACATTTGTTAAAAATTAACATTTGTTAATTGTTAACAACAACAACACACAAAAAAAAAGCTTCTATTCAAAACGATGAAATATAAGTAAGAGCTCCAAAATATGCAGCTTCCCCCCCCCAAAATGATTTAATAAATGCCTAACATACAAATAAATGTGAAATTTTATATATGCATAACATATGCACACTGTCAGAAGTTAATACTATTGGAAATATTTTAAATTTGTGTTGTGAAGATAGGTTTTCTTTATAATTTCATTTTGCTTACGAGTTAACAGATAACCTTGATAAGGCATCAGCATTCCCGTGTGAACTGCATCTGCCGTATGTCAAAGTAATGTTGTAATGCTAGGGCCCAATGAGATAGTTTAGCACCATGAGGAGTAGGTGAAGGGATTGTGGTCAGAAACAATTTGTACTTTGGCACCGAAAATCCAAGTGTGAAATTTTTTCAAGGCGTCGATGATGCAAAACGTTTCTCTTTCTATGGTTGACCATCGTTGTTGATAGGGAGTTAGTTTTTTACTGAAAAATGCTATGGACATCTCTTTGCTATGTTCATCATTTTGAGCTAAACATGCTCCAACTGCAAATGCATCTGTATAAAGTTGAAAGTGCTTGTCAATGTCCGGAGTATGCAGGGATGGCATTTTAATCAGTTCTTCTTTAAGTTTGTTGAAAGATACTTCTGTTTTAGAGTCCGACGGAATATTATTTGGAATACTGTTTTTTGTAAGATTTGTTAGAGGCAAAACTATTTCAGAAAAATTTGGGGTATAATCCCTATAGTAACTTGCTAGCCCTAAAAGACTTCTTCTTTAGTGGTAGGCTTAGACAGATTCTGGATGACTTCTACTTTCTCAGGATCTGGAGAGTGAGTTCCAGAACTCATTACATGACCTAGAAACTTCATGTTACTCTTTCCAAAATCACATCTTTCTAGGTTTGCTGTTAGACTTGCATTTCTCAAAGTCTGAAACACTTAGACGATGTGATGGAGATGGTCATCCCAAGTCTCAAATTTTGCCACATCATCAGTGTATGAACGGCAGTATTTTTTATGGTTTCCTAGTACCTTCCTTATCCATGGATTTTTGAAATGTACTCTTGGCATTTTTCAAACCAAAAGGAAGAACTTTCCATTGGTAATGTCTAGAATGAGTGGCAAATACTGTGTAAGGTTTGACTCCTTCTTTCATCGGGATTTGCTAATATCCCTTAGTTAAATCGAGAACGGTTATGAATTTGGTTTTCCCTATTTCGAAGAGTAAATCTTTAGCAAGCATCATTGGATAGGCGTACGGAACTGCGTAGCTATTTAAAAGCCTAAATTCTATGCACAGTTACCATTCTTTTTTGCAAGCACATATTACAGGATGTGCCCATTCACTGTCACTGGTGTAAATGGCCAGCTCTGTGTAATTGATTCAAAACAGTTTTGTGGTCAATGCCCATCTCCATACCGTGCTGAAACTGATGATGTGCTTATTTTACTGGATGACCAGATCGTGACTCATCCTTTATGTAAAAATTACCAAAAGAAAGTGAGCAAACCATTTCCACGCACAAGATTCTGATAAGGTACTTTTACCATACACAACACAGATTTTCTCCTTGTGTTGTAATAATATTGTAAAATATAGCACACTTTTTCCTTCCTTTTCTTCATCATCAAACGTACACAACTTTCCATCCATTGCATCATATACGATGTTTATACACTCACAGTAATGCTTGAAGAATCATCTTTTCAGCGAACATTTAGTGGTGTTGCTGTGATCTGTATTTGAGTTATTTGCCGTCGACACCATCTATCAGAGAAAATGCCATAAACGTTTTCCGAGACCTAATATATGCTTCATTTTTTGGCATATTGCATGCAGAAAGAAGTAAAGGTTAATAATATGGTACATTTAATTTTTCCTTATTCAGTTTCTTGATGCTATTTGAATGAGTCTTTATGCATTAAATTTGCTGTTATGAACTTTTAGTATTGCATTGCCATTTATGAAGCTTATTTTGGTGAAGTAGGAGCAGTAAGAACTACAGTTCAAATTTATGGGAAAACTACTAATATCAGCAATATGATATTTTTTATGCAAGTTTAATCTATGCAGTTTGATGCAACAAATGTAAATTAACTTCATATGCTACCTCTAATAATCAATTTTAATGTTAGAAAAGAATACATTACTGTGAAACCTCATTTTCTTTGAGAATAAATTAATAGTTTTTCTTGTCAGATGAAATGTTTATAACACAAAATTCTTTGATGTATTTTAAAGTCAAAGATCATAATTAAAAAATAGTATTTCTAAATTTCTGCAGCCTTTCTGTTTTGTTCATCTGAGGCAAGTCTTACTCTTGTTCTGGTTCTTTCTTTTAATAGGGAAGCAAATAAATGAGAGCAATCATACCAACTGAAGGATTAACCATGCTATCAACTTCATAACTGTACAGGTTCTGACTTGTAATTAATATCTCTCCATAAAAGTTAACTTACCCAGATTATAAATAAAATCAATCCTTAGCTAAAATAATGCTAAGGATTGATTTGTTTGTTCATGAGTGGGACTAATTTTTACTTTAAGCATTAATAAGATTTTGCTTATTGATACTTAATTGTTTTATTTAAATAATTTTTTTTTCGAAGTTATGAGATTCCTTAATTTTTAAATGAGATTAAATTACCATGTAAAACATGGCTATACTTCACGATTACTAATGGTTGATTTTCAATTATAGCAATGGAAAACTGGATCCATGGTACAGTGGTGGTGTTTTAAAGTCTCTATCTGATACTCTAATAGCAATACAAATTGAAAATGCTGCTCACCACTTAGACTTAAGAGCTTCAAATCCATCTGATCCTCAATCAGTTAAAAAGGCAAGAAGAATCATACTGAGTTGGATTGCAAAATGGATCTCCAGGCCCAAAATATACATCTAACTTCTTTAATAATCAGCATACATAACTGATGCCTTTTTATTAGCTTATATACTTAATTTGCATTTTACGAAACTAGAGGTTTTATCAGCAAGTTAGATTTATAGTAATTTTTGCCTTTAGATACAAGATTTTAGTACATTTTTTAATATATTAATATAAAATTCCATTAACAACTTAAATTCAGTTGTTTGTTTAGTTGATATGAAATAAAATTTGTTCTATATATTTATAAATACTGTAAATAAACTTTGTTGATGCTTGATGCACACTGCTTGAAAATAACAATTATTCTTATTTTCAAATCTATTGAAGTCAAAATTTAAGATAATCATGCAAAGGCCAGACTACCCGACCAAATTTATACAGTTTGAGTAGATTATTTTTGTCATATTTTTCAAGAAAATGGGGTCATGGAAAAGAGAATGGACGAAACTTTTGCTTATCAGTGCTAATTAATGTACAAACGTATATAAATAACTGAAAAACATGATTAGTATAAAAATGTTTATAAAATACAGCTGAAATTTATGTATGAGTACACTTCTCTTAAAAAAATGCAGATGTTATAAAATGAACACCACCATTTAAAATAAAATTAAAATTTGGGAAAAAATACATAATTTATTCATTGAAGAAATTCCCTCAACCTATATATACATAGAAAGAGGAAGCTGTATTGGCATTCTTTTAACAAATGTGTGCAAAAACTGTGATGATGAATAAGATGTAGTTAATATGGCCTTGCTTTATTCATCAACATAACCTAATAGCTTTTCAAAGCACTCTTTTGCCTAATATGCTAGTCTGCCTCCATTTGCATCATTCACTCAATGTTTTGCTCTCATAAATCAGATAACCTTCATTCTCCATTCTGTGTATTCTCAGGCTGCAGCTTCATTGGATTTCCTGCTAGAGATAGCAAATCTACCCACTTTTTGATTATGAGTAATTTGGTAAAACTTCAAACTAAAACTGGTTTATCAGTAACTTTTACTAGCATTTTTGTTTTCCAAAGCATTTATTGAAAATCAAGAGTAAATAATAAAATAAGGCATTTACTAAAATTCAAAACAATTTGTGATATGTTAAATTAATGTATATACATGGTGCCCCTGAATTCATGGAAAAAACCTTAAGGTTAGGTAAAATACGTATAACAAGCATGTTTTGTATAGCAATGTGGGTTGGAAATGAAAAGTGTAGGCAGAAAAACAGGAAATGAAAAAAAGCTTTTTATTTACATATTACAGGTAAGTGCTCAGATGTGCCATCAATGCAGGCTTGGTAGCTTCTAGCAAGTCACTGGCATACTCTTTCGAAGATGCCAGATGTTTCACGAAAAGTTGCAGCAGCGACTGAAATTTTTGCAATGAGCTCCTCATCAGAGTCAACTGGAGTCTTGTAGATGAGTTCCTTGAGGTGTCCACATAAGAAAAAATCGATACTTGATAAATGTAGTGAACGTGCAGGCGAAGCAACTGGTCCCCCTCGTGCAACCCATCGAGGGTAAAGATGGTATTGAGGTAATTATGCACATTATTGCAGAAATGGGCTATAACCCATGGCATTTCAAAGAGTAACTGGAAAGCTATCGGATGATTCCGGTAATATCTCTTCTAGAAATATTCAATACGTTGTGCTGTTGAGTCACATGAATATAGTGCAAATTAAGAACTACATCTCGTGTAAAGGTCGCCAGTGAAAAATACGGTTGCAGAGAAGCTCAGAATAAATGTACTCTGCTGCAAAAACCAATGATAGAAATCTAAATGGCAAGGATAATCAGCTGCATTCAGTATTTGTGTTCTCTATAAGTGGTATGGAAAAAGTCTTTCCTTGTGTAAAATTTTCCATATGGTATTTTTACCTGACATCTGTAGTCTGTGCAATTGATCTTGAACTAGGATTTTTTTCAACCTCTCTCAGAATATGTTTTTCCATTTCTGGAACTTGTAAATGTCTTGAGAGACCAGCATTCGGTCTCTTGACATGAAATGAACCACTCTCGCAAAAGCTGGTGGTGTAAACACAGAACAATTTGTGATCTGGCTTTGTCCTGTTAAGGAAACATTCATGCTACAATGTTAACACTCCTCTTCTGGTACAATTTGCATGTCTCAGATAGCATAAACTGCTCCATCACTCACAAAATTTTCTAGAAGCGAAGAATTATTTGAAACTCACATAATGCCATTCAAACTCAAAAAATTGATTTGCAGATTTGATACTGCAAACTAAATAAACCTGCAAATTTGATATTTTTCTTCCCCAAAAGCTATGTCAATTGTGTACTTAAAAAAAATCTTTTAGAAAAATACATATAGCATAAGTGTTTGTGACACTGCCCTCTACCATCCACAATATACCCTGATCATTGAATCAATACTTCCATGGCTTTATCACTATTAATGATTAGATGTTTCAGCACTTAATGTAATATTGTGTAAATAAAGAGTTTTTTTTTCCATTTCCTCTGCAGTTTGTTTTATCGCCTACACTTTTTGTTTCTGACCCCACACTGCTATTCAAGAAATGCTTCTTAATATGTATTTTATTTAAGTTTGACCAATAAATTCAGGAACACCCTGTGTATATGTAAGATATAAGAAAATACGATGGCTGCTTTAAAAAGAATTGGTGTCCTCAAAATTAACTATTCTAGATTTGGTGCTGTTTCCCTAAAGTCATCTGTTTTCCCAAATTTAAAATCCTTCCATAACTTTGAAAAGGTGACTAAAACTAATATTAACCAATCATAGCTTGTCTCTAGAATTGCATCTACAGTCAAAAGTCTAATTCGAACTCGTTGGGACTTTGGCGATTCCGGATTACAGATCATCAGTTTAAAACTGGTAAGATGGCATGCAGAAATTACACAATTAAAAATATGAAACCATAATTTATGAAATAAAAAACAATTATGATCTAAAGGGTATCAAAATTTGCAAAAAAAAAAAAAAAAAAAAAAAAAAAAAAAAAAAAAAAAAAAAAGGCTTAATATTTATTTGTTTACTTTATTAAACATTTCTTTCAATGCGCACATGTGTAAAGCATACATTACGCATAGTTGAAATTAGAAAATTGCAAACAGAAAACTATTTGATGTGTATTCGTGATATTTATAATGACAAGGAATTTGATTTAAATCATATCAAAGGCAGAGTACATCAAGATGAAATACTATATTTAGTAAGGAATTATAAGCCAAATAAAATAAAAACATCTGCTCTGAAAGATCAACTTCCAGTTCATTGCGTGCCGCGACCCCCCCCCCCCCGCGCAGAGCAGCGTGAAATTGATAAACAGATTTCGGAATGGTTAGAGAAACAAAGGATATGCTTTTATCCATTTCTTGCAGCAATTCCACTTTTTCTTTGATGGACATCCAAACATGCTTTCGCTTTGTAGATCCTTTGGCACATCCAGAATCGGAATTTCTTTTTGACATAATCGAAAGTTTAAGCTTACTTTTATAAAATTGCTCTAACAGTCTGCGAAAAATAATATGCCGGATCCAATTAGAAGATTAAGGAACAACGTAATCTGCAACATTAACTAAAATAGATAATTTTAGCTTAGCTTATACAATATGTTATACATTATACATGCCTGCATAAACGTATTATGCGCATGCATAAAGGTATTATGCACATGTGTAAATGCATAATGTGTTTACGCATGCGCAGAAAGTTTGTAGCTTTGAGGTCCGGATTATAGATCATTCCGGATTAAAGACTTTTGACTGTACTTTGATATAAATACCACTGGCGAGTTAATTACGTCGTTCCTTTCCTAAGCAAACATCTCTATGCTGCTATGCCCTCCTTTGTTCTTTTTCAAAGATGATATTTTTGGATGCGTACGGGTTTGTAATAAATTGAATGCATAACGTTGATAAAAAGTGAATAAAATTTATTATCACAATAAATAAAACAAAATGCTTAAATCTCCTCAGATATTTGTACAATATTGCAATATCTCACAGTAGATGTTTTTTAAACTAGCAAAACTTTCAACAGAACTAATTCAAAATAGAGAAAGCTAATCCGATATGTCCCTGTGAATTCGCTACAGTCAACAACAACAGTTTCCTAAACAAACTCATAACAAAACTGAGATAAGAGGTTTTGATCTCACTTTATATAAGCTTTTTAAACGCACCAGCACATTCTAGTAGTTTTCATTTTTCTGCTGTAGCTTTCTCTTCAAATAAGATGCGTGCAGCATAGCACGGGGAAATGAAACAATTTAATAACAATTCTATTTAAAAATATCTAATTTAGTACAAAAACCATAACACTATAATGTGCATATAACAGGGTTGCCACGCTACCTGGAAAACCGGAAAAAGTCAGGGAATTCGAAAATTGACCAAAATATTCAGGGAAAAGTCAGGGAATTTAAGTATTTTTGTCAAAATCTGGAAAAGTCAGGGAAGTTCATACAACGATCCCGCCAAAAAAAGCGATTTTTGCGCCGACGTCGGAGAGGTAACTTTTTTGGAGAATTATGTATCACGTGAGTGTCATTCGGGTAGTTGGCATAGAGCCAATTTTAGCAGTTCCAATATTGTCTTTTAGAAAGGCAAAGCAACTTTCCCGCAACTTTTGGTTTCCAATATTTTCGAGAATCGCATGTGCAGTGTATGAACTAAAGAAAGTACCTGTTCTCGTATAAAACAAAATGGGTTTAATCCTAGTATACGGTACCATGGAGGTTAGAATCAATGAATATGTATTGTAAAGAAGGAAAACCTCTCTGCAACAGACGTGGCTGTGGCTCCGTTCCATCATAGAGGGAAAACAGCTGTGCATGTCTGATATATCTGTCGCCAAAGCTCGAAACCGGTGTCGAAGTTCGAAGGTCATGTTATCAAGAGTTCATAAAATGAATATCGTTTAAAATTTCTTTAATTACTTGCGCTAAAAAGACGTGCCACCCACGTCAAGATGCTTTTGTCTCAAACCGCGAGCGACGTGAACACCACGTCGATAAGCATTTATCGCAAAAATGAAAATAACGTGGTGCACACCTCGCCTAACAACGAGATTGTTTATTTCTCGAGTTACATCTCTGGATTGCACTCGCAGATGCGGAGCGGCGTAAATGAGACACTTTACGGCTTGTTATATTGTAGCGCACGGCACCGCAACCGTGAAGTTTAGTCTTAGCGCAAGTGGTTAAACTCTAAAGGAAAAGAAAATATTTTTTGGCACAAGTAAATTAATTCATGGATTAGTTATTTTCAGGGGGGGGAAACTACGAAAATCCGTTTTTAAAATTATTGCGAAAAATCCAAGAAGAAACGTCCTTTGATAAAATGTTTCTTCTTGGATTTTTCGCAATAATTTAAAAACGGATTTTCGTAGTTTTCTTTTTGTCAAAGAGCGTTTCTTCTTAACACGTGTTTCTCAATTTCCTGTACACATCGCGGAGAGGGAAATTCTGGCCGCCAGGTTCCGTCGCCAAATCCCTTGGCAAATTTTCCCTCCGCATTCTAGCGGCGTAATAGCATTTTACTTGTATGGAACCTTTTCTTCTTTACATAGACGTTCTTTGGTTAGAATAATAATGGGATTTGGCGACATCTTGATGCGCAGTAAACGAGTCATTTTGGTTTTGGCGACAATTTTCAAAATCGTGCCAAAGCCTTACCGTATACTAGAATTTTACCGCAAAATCTTTTTAAACCTTTTTTTTTTCTTCTTTTTAATAAATACCTTGCCATTTTGCAGTAAAATAAAAAAATAGTATCAGTCATCTAGGCTAGCCATGTAATATAGTTATATTCGCTAAAATATCGTTGATTATTCTAATTCAATTTTTAAGTAATTATTTTTATGTTATTCATATAATTTAATGTTGCTTCTTCCCTCTAAATTTATTTATTATTAGTAAATAATATTTCCAAATTTCAGGAAATTTTCTCTGGCATAATCCGGAAATTAATTATAGCAGTATGATGACATACCATCACGAAATTTAATGCACATATTTTTTCCTTATGTATGCTGCGAAATAAATATAAAATAGCTCAATTTATTAAAATAGATTTCTTTCTTTCGTTTAGCTGCAGAATGTCTGCAAAAAAAGCCTTATTTTATTCCAGATTGGGAAGATTCTAATCTCAATCTTCAGTGGAGAAAACAACAACTATTATAATTATATTTGTGTTTTCAAGTGTTAAGGTGCCTTTTAAGAACATACCTCACGCAAATTAAATTTACCTAAAATCTAACCTAACTACTTAGCATTGCGTTGTGATTTATAAAGACCGGATTATCCTCGTGTTGAACTGGTGATGATCATGAGTAATAATTAAATAAAACATACATTTGTTATCCAATATATATATCTTAAATTTTATTAAGTTTCTTAAGTGGAAAACTAAACAAAATTATCAAGCAAAGTATACCAAGAATAATTAAGAATAAATGTCCTCTGGGAGTTATTGAATAATTAAGTGAATTTGCTACACAATACAAGTAATACCATAATTAATTTACATCTTAGCACAGCCAACGTACATTACGCGGATAGACTGGAATTTTCTTGAAACACTGCTGGAAAATATATACTGCTGGAAAAGTCAGGGAATTTCATTCTCCTGTTTGAGTGGCAACCCTGATATAATAAATATTATTTGTTTACGATCTAGAGGTATTTTATCTAGTAAGAAATGATTTGATATGGGCCAAAATAAAGATTGTGATACTTCAAGCTCAGTTGTGTTAAATGAGTCATCAGTGCCTTTTACGCAGCCCTAACTACAGCCACAAGGTGCTAAAATATACCAGATTTCTTCATCTATGCATTTAAAACATGACATATACATAGATTTTTTATTGTGAAAACATTAAGAAAAACTTTCAATTGTATATATAATTTTTTTAATAAATTTTTAAAATACAGGTATGGGAGAAACAGTTTGTCTAAAATTGTGGCTTTCTGACCGAGATTATTTTTAAATAAAATAAGTCAGCCTCTAAAAATGAGCTCTCAGATTTTACATTGGTTAGTCTGATAGTCATTAGTAAATCATTCTATTTGAATATTGTTTTCTGTGAAATTATTCCAGTTCTTTGTTGATTTAAATCCTTATTTTTGATCACAATTGGTTTTTGTGGGATTCTTTGATTTTGGTCTTTGTTAAGAATGAAAGTTTTTCCTTCATTTCTAAAGTAGCAGCTGGTGTAGAATGAATTGGGTTGAGAATTTTGAAAATTAAAATCATGCATTATTTCAGCTAATATCACAGCATTCAATTTAGTTTTACTTATATATACAATCTGTTATAGAGGTATCCCATAAATATTGGTACAGACTTTTAAGGGAAGGAAGGACATATAAAAAGGATTGAGAACTGAAATAGGAATCCATGACTGAAAACGTCATGGGAAAGTGATGTCACAGGCACAAGAAATGAAAAGACACAAGACTGATTACCAGAAGTATTTGTTTCTTCTAAATATTACAAATGCTGTAGTAGATACCATTTCAAAATGTTACTAAAATTGTTCGAAGATCTATTTCAGACTTGACAGGTATTTCATACATAACAGCTATAAGTGCTCCCCAAAGAAAGAAATCCAGTTTGCTCAGACGTGGAAAGCATGGGAATAGGCAAACAATCCATCAATGACCAAATGACACACTCAAATGTCTTCAAACACATCTTTTATAATGGGAACGTATCTCATCATGTTGGAACCACATATTACATCTTCCATTTTGTGAAGGAAGCCTGGTAGAACCTGTTCCAAAAAGCTCATGATTTGCTGATGTCAGAGATGATGGCAACAACAGGTAAGACCAGATTCAGCAGTTGCTGACCAAACTAGCATAAAAATTTATTGGGATGTGATATGTGGGCATCATGTGGTCTCACTCTGTGCATGTTTGCATGGACCCATAATTGCATATTGTGTTAGCCAATCATGCCAACTCACGTGAAATACACCACCATACACCTCACCAGTTATCCATCCAGTGCTTCGCTTCAGCAAAATAATATTCCCCACGTCTGAAGAAAATTCAAGTTCATCTCCAACTGCTTATACTGATGGATCAAAAATTGAAGAAAAAGTTGGTTCCGCAGTCTTTTTTCAAATTAACCCCTCTAATATCATCAAATGAAAAGGCCATCTCCATAATAATAATAGTGTTTTCCAAGTGGAATTGTCAGCTATAAAAGCAGCGACTGAAATAGCCATTCTCAAAAATCTTATTGAATTTAGCATAAAATCTCATTCCCAAGCAGCTATTCTAGCTATTAAGAATCCCTTACCTTCCTCTCCATTGATATCTGACATAAATTCTCTTCTTGGAAAAATTCCAAACTACAAAATTCAAATTTCATGGATCAAAGGACATAGTGGCCATTTTGTTAATGATCAGGCAGATAAACTAGCCAAAGAAGCAGCTATTAATCAAGATGAAATCATCATTCCGTGGCCCTGCTCAAATTTCAAGTACCAACTAAAACAACTTGCTTCAAAATCTTGGCAAGATTTGTGGAACAATGCTCCACAGAAAAGATGCACATATAACTTGATCCCCAATGTAAGCTTTGCATCTCTCTACTCGAATCCTTCACTAAATTACTTTATAACAGGACATGGACCCTTCCCCACATATTTCTACACAAAAAAATTGACAAATTCTGATATCTGTATATGTGGGGAACAGGGAACTCCATGATCATTACACTTTCTCATGCCCCTTAACTGAGGATATTCACATAAAATCCCCAAGAACTGATCTCCTGGCATTCCAAAGGTTTTTAATCAAAGATAAACATCAGTATCCAAAGTTTTCAGAAAATTATGCAACGACTCTCTTCCTACGGCCTAGATCTCTGTCAAGTTTAAGTCCACATACTACTTAGTGAACTTTTACTTGCTTTGATTATATATAAAATGGCTCCCCTCGTGAACTTTATAAACTGCAATAAACCAATATATCTGAAATAACCCATGGACACCCACCTCTTTAGCATTATTATTACAATTCATTTTAACATTATGTTGTCAGTACTAATTATAATTATCTCATTATGTTTATCTCCTATTTTTGTTGCACCAAATCAGATGTTCAATTTATCATGTGAATCTCAAAGTACATTCCGACTATTTCGTAATCTACTTATATCCTACATCATTATTTTAATTAAATACTGGATGCAGAGCGTACTGTGGGATTGCACGATGTACCATAATAGGCAAACTCTAGACCTTTTGGAAAGCTTCAGTCTATGTAAATTCCTATAAAACTTGCAATTCCCCCCCTTTTTTTAAAGAGATAGTATGGGAAGGCATTACCAGTTGACCTATGGTACATCGCTGGTGTCCCCCATACTTTTACCTTTACCTCTACCTCACCAGTAAATTAAATAGAGCATGGGAAATGAGCATCTTGTGCACATTGGTGGAGATACAGCTGCACAAAACAAACATGTGCAATATATGAGGAGTAGTGATTTTATTCTTTGGACATGATTTGGGTATAAGGATTCAGCTTGCAAAGCACAATGTATGCTATTCCACGTACAGTATGCCTTCTATGGTAGCAGGCACATATGCTGGTAAAAATCACTGGTGGCCTGTCCTCACTATGGCTAACTACCTTTTAAAGACCCATATTCACACAAATTGTGGTGCACGTTCAAAAACAAATGGTGGTCCAGTATATTTCTTTGAGAACAATTTTCAATAGCCACTGAACAGCTCGTGCACTGACATTACCCAATCCATACAATAAATTTTTGTCTGCCGGCTCCTTGTTTATATAATACTGCATGATCTTCTTAAGGGCGACTACTGCTCATCTGACGAAAAATCAGATATTTTCCCTCCAGTGCCGTCATGAATAACATCTATCATGAATAATGGTGATGTTTTTGGTTGTAAGTTGCTACTGCAATTCTGAATCCTTTTGACATGCCTTACCAGTCCTTAAAATTTTTACCAATATTTATGAGACAGCCGATATATGTACAATTTTCTTCTTTACTGTAGCTTTTTGGTTTCATAAAAAATTCTGTAATCTTCATTTGAGATTTTAAGATCAGGATCTAAAAGATATTGTAGAACATTGGAATGCATATTTTTTCCTGCTTTTATAATCTATTCCTGCTTTTCTGTTGCTGTGTAAAAACTTTCTGAAATTTACTACAAAGATGCAGACGATAAAAATCCCAGCTAAAAAAACAATGTTTGAAATTCATTAGCAATGAAAAAGATTTTCGGATTGCTTAACAAAAGTTTCTTCTAACTTAAGTTTATGTTGATGTTTACCAACAATAGGATTTGGAATTATACAGTCCCAAGCCATCATATGGTCTAGTCACACTAACCTGCCTCGACACTACAACACTTTTACAATTCATCGTGATACGCAGGTAACTGGGAATTAACATAAGGCAAGAAATGTGTCTTTTATCTTTATCAATGAACTTAACACTAAAATAATTTTTCCCTTTTGCTTCTTGTGGATATTTCAATAAAACGCCTATTTATAAATTCATATTTAATGAGCTTGAAAAAGAGCTATCCTTTTTTTTTATCCAATTACAATTAACAAATTTGAGTAAAATTTCTCGCTCTTCGATAGGGCACTATAGTTACTACTCTATAGATATTAGTTGCTTTTGTCATTTTAGTTTATTTTTTATAGTTCCAGTTGATATTTATATTTATTTCAATGAATATTCTAAAGTTTTTAAAAATTTAACAATTTAATATTGCATTTTTTATTACTATCCCTTCATACTGCAGGGTATCTGGATCAGTCCTCATGCAGCTGTCCACTAATTTTAACATTCATGTTTTTCTAACTCATAAAAGATATACATAAAAAATATTTATTACAATGATTATTTTACACAATGATTAGTGTTCACTTCCTCGTAACATTCATAACCTCCAGTTGTGGCAATCAGTTGCTTCAAATCAGAAACTGCAGATTTTGTATATTCTTTTACTGAAAATCCAAATATTACAGGTTTATTGAATTTAAATGCTTCAACTAAGCTGCGAGCAACTGCATGAATTTCAGCCTAAGGGAAGAAAATCATATTATTACTATATAACAGTATTATATTATTTGAAACACTTAAAAAATTCATTCAGAACTAAGCAATATTATTGACAGAAATTCTGATTTAAACCCTTTATTTTAAAGGAAAACAGTACAAATATGGCACTAGTTATCATACTTAAACTACACCCTGAGCAACTGTTTTAATTATTCCATTATTTGAAGTATGTAAACATTTGGTGCTATTCTATATATTAGGTACTACTATTTGAAATTTACATTAACGAACTTGTTTAGTTCCCAGATCTTATTCTACTCCACTCCTGGTGAACACTTCCCACTGATATACAGATCCGAGCCCTTTTTAAATAAGCAAGCCATTAGAAGCCAAGTAGATCAAACCAGTGAATAGTTTGACTCAGATTTGAATCCTGGCAAACACGCTGGCTGTATAGAAGTTTTTGTGAAATGTGATCATGAGTCAATTTCCCTCAGCAACTCTCTCAAAAGCATCCCTTCCTTTCAACAAACGTTACAAAAAGCATCAAGGCGTCTTGCCATTATATTTAGCATACACATATCTTTGGCACTGAAAATACAAAATTTAAGTCTTTAAAGGGAGCTAACTAAAGGTAAAAATAAAGAAAATTATCAACACACACATGGATACAATTCCTAGAAACTTAACACCACATTTACAACTATTGTAATTTTCAGAAGAAAATCTGTATTTTACGAAAACACCCTCCCTCCCACCCCACCCCCCAAAATAAAATTGTGTAGAAACACTGCACTAAGTTAAATTGTGCACAAAATTGTCACGAACATCACAGTTGCAAAATCTTGACCTATGCCGTGATATATGGCATATCAGTTAAAAAAAATGCATGAAACCAAATAAATTATAGGAAAGAAAAATTAAAATATACTTACTTTTTACAAATGTACTAATATTTGCTCACTAAAGAAGTCCATGCATGTAACAGTATATTATAAAAAATATTGTAAAGAGATTAAATTGAATGACAGAAGAAAATTTTAAATTTTGCTAACAAAAAAGAAATATAGCAAACTGTATATCATATGAAGCCATCAAAATCTCATTTTTCACTATCTGAATAAGAGATTTTGCAAATCCTAATCTAAATTAGAAAATTAGAATCTAAAATTCAAAGCCTGCCAGATTGTCACATTCCTCCTCTTTGTTTACAGTCTCATTATCTGGGAATATAATTTCAGCTTCTTTCAATCCTGATATTACTGACGATATTTTCACTAATTTCAATGCACTTTAAGCGTATAATTATTCACTCATTTAGCATTTCCATTGCTTTTGGGCTTCAGCTTCTAAGGATTTATTAATTTACAAATCTAAGTTATAAGATTTTTGTCAAGCCACCAGGAATTATCTCATATAAATTTTTGGCATTTGGATTTCAATGGCACAAATACATGAGAATACATAGAATCCATTACCAACAATACTTTTCGTACGAAAAAAAGATTCCTTATGCCACTGCCAAACTTTTTATATCCACTCATGCATGACTGTGTCGCACATCCATCCGTTCTCATTTGCACAAATAAGAAAACCTCCCAATGGAATAGATTTCCTTTTAAAAATGACCAACAGCTTTAGCTTGTCATCATTTGGACTAACATACATGTAATTTAAGTTTTATCATGCCCCATTGTAAGCTCAGATACAGTTTTTGCAACAGCTTAACCCATTAGCCGCTGGTGTTGCGTTGACGCAACGGTCAAAATAAATGCGTATATAAATACGTAAGATATTTTTTACCAGCAAATGATTTTGTGCAGGGAATATTATGAAGATTATTTCTATAAAAAATATTTGCCTTCAACAATCATTTTGTTTATAATATTTAATCTCATACTTTAGGCAAAATTTTCGACCGGGTATTTTTGCTGAAAATATTTAACAAAAGAATCGCTGTCTTTACGAGTGATCTATTTTTAGTCAAGGTCACCGTTTATCAGAACATTATATCAGTCACATGTTTATATTTGTGTTGGGAAGGAAGGGAAAACAGGTGTTGCGTTGACGCAACGTCAGCAGGAAACAGGTAGTCAATCTCCTTTTTCACACATTCCTTTCGATGTTCTGGTTGTTTAAAAATGCTTAGAACGAGGTATCTTACATTAGAAGAAGCTCTTCAAAGATTTTTTGATGAAGAAACAGATGATGATAATGTTAATAATGACCAGAATGAAACTGATATTGTTGTTGTTCCCCCGGAAATTGCAGAGGCTAGTGACGAAGAAAAAAGGAATGGCAATGTTTTAAATAATGATATTTTACCAAATGATACTGCTGTGGAAGTTAAAATTCATGTAAGAAGTAAGTTTCAGCCTTCTAAAAGCAGTTATAGTCATACTAAAAAGTTTAAAAAGCAGAAGACTGAAATCTTGAAGTGGATAAAAAAAAGAACTGTTAGTTATGTTTCAGGGAAAACATGAAGAAAGAGATAGAAGCAAAATTATAAAAGAGAAAACAAGGTAAAACTAGCGCACAGATTTTCGATTTTCTTTTTTGTTTAGACATTTAGTCTCTTCTTGTTGAACAGACAAATATACACAATCAGAAAAAAAAAAAAAAAAAAAGTCCATAATTTATTGCATCTGAAGCCTATATGAGAAGATTTATTGGAATATTATTGCTTACAGGATATAATTTTTTACTTCAAGAAAAAATGTATTGGTCTTTTGATAAGGACATTTCTGTTCCTGTTGCACGAGAATTGATATCACGCTTGCAGTACAGGAATATGAAGCAGAATTTGCATTTCACAATCGTCAAATTGACAATACCGATAAATTATATGAGGTGTGACCATATCTAAACTTACTAAATATCACCACTTTTTACTACTGGAAATATAAAGTCTCTTTTAGATTTCAGACGCGAGAATGCATTCCTTTTGCAAACTCCTATTGAGGAACACCTAGTAAATTCAGCATTCAAAAACCACTGCATGGAGATGGTAGACATTTTATCATAACGTCCGTTGATAACAAAAGACTTTGTTGTAAAGGGTACCATAGCCAGACTGTTTATAGATGCAAAGTATGTAATGTAGATTTACATCATGATTGTAATCAAGCTTTTAATGCTTGAATCTTTCAAATGAAATAATCTATATTTGTAAAAGAAATACAATGTATATTTTAATATTAAATTAATTACAAGTAAAGTGATTTGTAGATTCATAAAACGTTATACAGCTAAAAAATAATTCTGTGCTCCACTCAAAAGAAACATCACACGAGTACAATCCTACTCACTCAACATCCGTAGTCTTATTCTGCTGACGTTGCGCGAACACAACACTCGCTTTTTCCACAGGTAAGAGCATTTTTTTTTTTTTTTTTTTTTTATTTTCAATGAAAATTTATGTTATAATTGCTTAATTTAATATTTGTTATTATTTTCATGAGAAAAGAAACATTCCATGTAGTTTTGGCGGTTAATCAACAGTTCTGGGCTCAAATGTGGTTTAGTCCACTGCTGGGCAATTTTTTTTTTTTTTTTTTTTTTTTTTTTGAATGGGCAATAAACATGCCAACGTGGCTAACTTGATATTTTGAAGCCATGCAAACATCTTGCATTTCCGTGCATACGTTGTTACCATTTTGTATTTTATTGGCAATTCGAGATGATATAGCAATTTATTTGAAATTTTTAATTATTAATTGCCATTTGATTATCTAGCTATTTCAGTGGCAATCTGAGATAACACAGCGGTTTATTTGAAATTTTTACTTGTTAATTTGAGTTGTTAACCCAGTTGATGTTTGAATGTTATGTGGTGGTTCTCAATGGAGTGGTTTTTTTTCCTGTGTGTTTTTGCAGGCTTTTTGCATATACAGATGGAGGACAAAATAATAGGAACACCTGTGAAATAATGGGAAATCTTTATTAATAGGGGGTCGGACCACCCTTTGACTGAAGTACATATTGAATGCATAAAGGTCATGGACAATATTTAAAGGAATATTAAACCATTCCTCCTGCAGAGCGGTCTCTAATTCCGAAAGTCCAGATGGAGGTGGAAATCGGGAACGAAGTTTGGATTCCAAACATGCCCATAAATCTTCAATAATATTCAAGTCCGAAGACTGAGGGGGCCAAGTGAGATGTTTAATTGCATCATCATGCTCTTCGAATCATTCTTGAATACACTTAGCAGTGTGGATAAGGGCGTTGTTGTCTTGAAAAAGCGGTCGCTCTCCAGGGAACAGTCTGGACAAAAGGATAGACATGATCCCCTGGAATGCTTAGATAGTGGATGTGATCTTTCCATGCAGAATAACAAGTGGCCCAAGACCGTGCCAAGATATCGCACTCCATACCATAATGGCGCTACCTCCATGCTTTACAGTCGGCAAGAGGCAGTGAAGATGAAACGCTTCTTTGGGCGTTCTCCAGACATAAACGCGTCCAGTCATCTGAAATAGGGGGAATGACGATTAATCTGACCATATTACCTGTTGCCACTGCTGTGGGGGGCCAGCCTTTGTGATCTCTGCACTACTGGCGTCGCTTGAAAGTATTAATTGCTGTCACCACTCTGCCATAAATGTTCGCAGCATAAAGTTCCCTTTTGACAGTTTTTGTTGAAATGGGGACCTGGAGATGACTGTTCATTTTGGATGTTATCTCGAATAACAATTGCTTGTGCTTTCGGGCTACTATGTCAAGACCCGTCTATCCCTATCAACCAGCTTCGACTTTTGGCCACTGTTGTGCTTTGAAGACGTCATCTTACCCTCTTTCGTGTACGCTGTCATAACAGCTTTGACCAAGTTGAGCCAAGTCTGCCATGTTAGTTGGGTGTTTTGAAGTGTGATTCTTAAATTGCTTATTTTCCAGTGTGTTTTGATTTGAAGTGCTCTTACATGATAGCTTACGATTTCCAGTTTATGGAAAAGTGCTACTTTGTGCATGATGTTGGATTTCTAAAGGTTTGAAGAAGTTTAAAATTTCAAGTCCATGTAGCAGCTCATTTGCATACAGGAGTGCTGTTTTCGGTCACTTTGGTATTAAAAGTCCGTGCAAATGGTATTTTTTTACCATGCTTTTGATCTAAATGCTTGATTTTATGCTTGTACAAGTTTATGTTAAATTCTGGCTGCTATTTTAAAACTTTTGGATACTCTTAGTTACATGTTTCGAAGATAGGCTTAGCGTGGCAGCCAAGTGATTATATTTTTAGATCTTTTGTTTTGCACTTGTAATTTTAGACCTTCTGCCAGGTGATTAAAAATTTTTGAATTATCTTATTACTAGAAGTAACTGCCCAACATTTGATGTTTTGAAGTATTGAGGTATTATTTTAAGAAGTCTCATTGCAAGTTATTTGAATTATATTTAAAAGAAAAAAGAAAAAAAGAAAGAAATTGGTGCTCTGTCAACTGAAGACTTTCCTTCCTTTGAACTAATTTTGGTGCATCAAAAATTAAGTTTTACTGCCCGTTGTGAAGCTTTTTGACTTCTTGCCCTAGAACTCTAGTTTTTGCTTTAAAAATTGTATTATCATTTATGCTGTAGGATTTTACCGTCTGTTTGAGTGTTTTGTATTATAGAAAGTTTTTATTCAGTTTTAAGATATTGAATTCATGAAATTTTGATTTTATAATATAGTCCCCTTATCGTAGTGCTTTACCAAGATTTAAGAAGTGTAAAATATGTCTCTATTAACGACAAAAGATATTCTTAGTCAAAGTTATAGAGAACCTGAACAAGATGTTGGAAAGTCCGATATTTTAGGAGTAATTCAGGGTCTTTTCGACACTATTGAAACTATGAGAGATAAACGAATTGCCAAGAATATCATACATGTTTTGTCTTCTGGCCTGACATTTATTGCTAAATGGATAGAGAGATATTCTACAAATGAAATTGACTTTGAAAATTCCAGAAGGAGAGATGAAGGAATGAGCCAGGTCCTATAAGAGATTAAGGACCTGATTTCAATAAGAAATGCTGATGGAGCAGCTGGTGAGTGTAAGATGGAGGAGGAGGAAGTAAGAGTAATTGCAGAAAAAGAGAATAAAGATATAGAAAAAAATATTAAAAGGGATAGAAGAAAAGATAACGAAATTTTACTTAGACCAATTGATAAACAAATTGATATTTACGATGAAATAACCCATCAGCTGGATCCTGGCAGATTGGGTATTGGAGTGGTCAATTCGTTTACTCGAAAGAACGGAGATGTGATCATAAAATTAAAGGATAAGTACGAGGTTGCTATTTTGGAGAAGGCTATTCTAAAAGAAGAGAAATTGAAAACTATTGTAAGGCCCAGAAAATACAAATTTATTAAACTTAAGATCATTTTATTTAATGTGGGAGATCATGTTGAGGATGGAGATATTATGAAGAAATTGAAAGAAGAATGTCATTGTTCTGGAGAATGAGCCAGAGTGCTGTTTCGAATTCCTGCAGAGGAGAAAGGTGTTACTCACCGTATTTATGTTATTTCCTCAGACTGCCAAAGCAAAGTTCTCGAAGAAGAGAGACTGGCACTCGGTTGGAAATCTTATGCCGCACGTCTCTACCTGAACCCTAAGAGATGCTCTAAATGCCTATGTTTTGGGCATACTAGAAAAAATTGCAAATTTGAATTACGTTGTTCAACTTACTCTCTTAATCATGAGAAAAAAGACTGTAAAAATGACAATCTTGTTTGCGGTAATTGTTTAGAGTATAACGAGAGATATGGTACTAACTATGATTGTGCTCACGATTCCTTTTCACACTCTTGTCCGGTTTATAAAGAAGAAGTTAGATTTTTAAAAGATCACCTTGACATTTGATCGCTGTTTTATTGAACAGTTGCACTGCGATGGGGACTTAAATATTGTAATTTTTTATTTTTGTTTATTTTGTCTGAGTACTGTTCCTGCTCAAGATTTTTCTAGAAAGATTGAATGCTCTGATTCCCTCCCGGTTGCGAGTAACTACATTTTGTATATAGCTGTTTTTACTTGTATACAGAAATTTTAATTTTGAATTGGAGTTTTAACTGTATACAGAGATTTGGATATTAGCTAATGAATTTTATTGTAAACTGTTTTATTTTGATCCATATCATCTTAAATTATATTGATTTTACTATGAAGATCTTAAACATTAATCTTAATCATTGTGCTGTTGCATCTGCCCAGCTTACATGTTTAGAAAAGATTATACAATACATGCCTGATATCCTGACTTTGCAAGAGCCTTATTATATTGGGGACAACCTGGCATATCAGAAAAATGAATGGAGATCAGTGAACGTCAAAAATGGCAGGTCTGCAATTATTTTTACCAATACAAATATAAATTTCTATGTCAACTATGTTTCTGACATTATTACTTGTATTACCTGTGTCAAACAAGGGAAAATGTTCTCTATTATCTCGGTCTACTTTTCTCCTATGGAAAATATCAGTGAACACTTAATTCAATTGGAGAACTTGTTGAGAGATTTTAACAATAGTTTTTTAATTCTTGGTGATTTTAACTCAAAACATTTTAATTGGGGGGCTTCTATTGTTGATCAACAGGGTGTTTTAACTACAGAATTTATTTTACAGTTGGAGTTGATTCTTTTTAATGAAAGTGATTCACCGCCTACTTTCGTTTCTCCTGTTGGAACAGGCTGGACAGACCTGGTTCTGGGCTCAGCTGACTTAAGCATGGAAAATATTAATATGGAGATTCTAGACTGTGAATCTTTGAGTGACCATCGCTACGTTTCAGTCAATTTGGAGAGTAATTATGAATCGACAGAAAGTCATAGACATAAAGGAAGAGTTGGAAGGTTCATAAAGGGTCTACTTCCATTTTTCCAGGATTTGGAGGATAATATTAACAACTGTCAAAATGCTGATCAGTTGAATAAAATCATTTTTGATATGGAATTGCGTATTCAGAGGGAGATGGCAAGTAGACTAGTGTTGAAAACCAGGAGAAAAGACAATGATGTTACATGATGGACTCCGACTCTTCAGAAATTGAAACGTCAGGTTAGAGACTTTAGGAAAAGCAGTCAGGTTCCGGGTCTGTCAGAGTCCTTGAGATTAACATGGAAAGTCAATTATAAAAAATACTTGGCATTATACAAAAAGACCATAAAAAGGACAAAGTACGAATCTAGGCAGAGATTATTTTTGCGAAGCCAAGAATATTATGATCAATTCTACAAAATTACCGCAGGAAAAAGACCATCCTCTATAAAAGACAGGAAGATATCACATTGGAAGACCACTGTAGAGGACTTGTACAAGACATATTGAATTTGGATGAAAACTTTAGTGACACTGAGTTTGAAAGTATGCTACATGAATCCCAGGTTAATAAAGAACAGGACTTTACATACACTGAAATTGATATTGCTATTGCCTCTTTTCATGAAAAAATTGCCCCTGGGCCGGACGGGATCGGGGTTCATCCTGCCCTTCCTTATTGCTATTTCTTTACAACAAATGTCTAAATCTAAATACATTTCCTAAAGCATGGAAAACTGGAGAGCTGATTCTTATACCAAAAACAAATGATAAATTTAGACTGATATGTTTACTGAATATTATGGGTAAGTTACTTGAAAAACTGATAACTAATAGACTTCAATTTGTTATTTATAGCAAAAATTATATCTCAGACTCTCAATATGGCTTTCCTAAGAGCAGAAGTGCAGATCTTGCGCTTTATAAAGTAGTTGAAGAAATAAGATAACTTTATCATGTGGTAACGTTTATCATGTGATAACAAACACTTTATCATGTGGCCCTGGTCTCGTTTGATGTCCAGGGTGCATTCGACACAGTAAAATGGTCTTCTGTTTTGTACACATTAAAGAAACTTGATGTTTCAAGTCAAATGTTTGACACAGTCAAGAATTACTTCAGAGACAGGTATTTGGTCTACAAGGGAGAACTTGGAGAATTCAACATTAAATATGCCATGAATAAAGGTTGTCCCCAGGGCTCTTGTAGCGCTCCCCTGTTCTGGGGTCTTATTGTAAATAATTTTCTCAAGGATGTAAATATACCTAATATTTCCACTTATTGTTACGCAGACGACTTATTATTTTTAATCTATGATGTTTCTTTGGATAAAATTGAGTCCCATTTCAGGAAATTGGGTTGCGTTCTAAATAGTTGGACTAAAGAGGAAAATATTTTATTTAACATGGATAAAACTTGTGGAATTTTTTTTCCCAAAAGAAGGGGAAAAAATGTAAGGAATCCAAGACTTAAATTTCTTGACAAAAACATCAAATTTTATAGTACAATTAAATATCTGGGTGTCACATTGGATGAAAAACTGACTTTTACAGAACATTTTAAGAATATCCATAGAGCAACCGACAAGATCTTAAATTTCTACAGGACTCAATTTAACGTTAATACTTTACAGGTCAAGAGTGATATTCTGAAAAATCTGTATGACAATACCTAAGATTATGTACGGTATTGGAGCTTGGGGTCGCTGGGCAGGGGAGCTTGTCAGGTTGAGAACTAAGCTTGATTCAATACAAAGAGGATGGCTTCTAATTATTACTAGATGCTTTAGAAGAGTTTCATCTGAAGTCGCATATATTTTGGCCAGGGTTCCCCCTCTCTCCATTCATTATAAATTTTTCTACAATAAATTCCTATTACAATATTCAATAGAAAGCTCTCTTATTCTGGATGGAATCCAGGTGGAAAGCAACACATTTGCCCAAATTGACAATAATTCGATTCATCCAAGACAGAGACATGGTATTTTATTTGATTGCAATGTATTGCCTACCAGCGAATATGAAATCTATACAGATGGGTCCGGTTTCGAGGGAGGTGTGGGATGTGCGTTTGTCGTATATTTTTATGGTTTGGAGATCCATTATCAAAAATACATACTGGATAAACATAATTCAGTTTATCAATCAGAGCTATACGCCATTTATAAAGCCTTGGAATGGATTAAATCCAATTTGATCTATAAATGTACAGTTCATATATACTCGGATGCTTATTCAGCACTCGTTGCCCTCTCTCAGCCGGACCATAAAAATGATATCATGAATAAAATTAAAAATGATTATATGAATTTAAAATATAAAATGTCAATCAATATTCATTGGGTAAAGGCCCATATTGGTATCATTGGGAATGAGAGGGTGGATTCCCTGGCAAAGAAGGCTGCCCTGGGGGATGGGATCTCTGATGGTGATCTACAACATTCTAAAAAAGTTACAATTAGCAAAATGAAAGATCACATGTATAACACCTGGTCTGATCAATGGAATGTGTCTCCTTGAAGATCAGAGGCCTTGTCAAATATAATTATTAAGAAGAATATGCCTATATTTTGCGATAAAGACTATAATCAATTAGTAACAGGGCATGGACGCTTTCCTATGTACTTACAGAGATTCCACCTCCAGGGGGTAAATTTATGCCTTAAATGTGATATTGTTGGTGACTGCATTCATTTTATTGAAAGTTGTACACTCACCGGGGGGGGGTAAGAGCCTTACATGGAATCGGAAATGTAAGAGAAATGATTCAAAATTATAAAAAAGGAGTAAAATTTGCACAAGACATTATGAAAGTCATAAATTCTCATAAACATGTCATCGGTATCTCTGATTGATCGAGCTAACATACTGAAAGCGCTCAATTTATAGGAACTACCCTTAAAGGGAGAGAAAGACTTTATATGCAAAGGTGCAGGGACAGCTTGAATGTTTTTATGTGCCGTGTTATTCTTTTTAGTATACTAACTAATTTTCTTTTCTTTTTGTTAAGCTGCTAAATTGATTTTGTTTTTATTTGGATACGGCCGGCTCATGTCATTTGTTGTTGGAAGGGTTGCGCCCACTTTTCTTCATAAGGTTCAACAAACCAGGCGGAAGGGCTGCGCCCGTATAAAACAAAACTCCTTGCACACCCCACGAGGTTTGCTGTTTCCGTAACCGATGCTTCACTTAAACGAGCTCCAAGTATCATTCCTCTTTGGAATTCTGACAGGTCTGGCATCTCAACTTCTCACAGATAGTTCGATCAAAGCATGCAATTCACGTGACTGCTGTTGAGAGACTGATACCTTCTTCTTCACGCTCACTATGTGGCAGACTTCTGTTGCAGGAGGCGCAGCTGTACTGCAGGTGTGAAATACATCATACATTTTCACAAGTGTTTGCATTATTTTTTCCACCATCTGTATTTTGTCAGATAACCAATTGCTATGGATTTATCTGTGATGCATGAAAGAGAAGTGAGTGAATGTATACTGCAGAAAAAAAAGGGGGGGGACAGTTCTTTATCTCTCGTTCTACTGGGCAGATGTACAAAATTCAAATTGTGTTTTTCATGTCTCGAAAGCACGACTTAGGATATATATTGGTTTTATATATAGCATTGTTCTAACATAGGTATTTTGACACAAAATCAGACTTTTTCTGAAATAACATAGCAAACATATCAATTTTTTTCCATATTTCAATTCTACGACTCAAATTATTGCATAGATATTAAATTTTGTAAAATTTGGTGCAAAATTTACGGAGAAATTCAAAAATTTATTTTGGTAAATTGTTTTCAGTTTTCACCAAGACTAACTCACTTGGCGAACTTCTTAATATGTAGCAACCAATTTTGCTTTCCCTTCTATTATGCTGGAACGGGAAAAAGGCACCTCGTTCCTACCTTTTTACATTGCGCATAAGTGGGAAAAAAGGTCGCATCGTTTCTACTTCCAAATAATTTTAGAAAAAGTGTCTAAACCACATTTGATGCTGTACTGCTTTCAACAAATATACCAAATTTCAAAGCACACCAATATATAAATTCACATATATCTGCAGAAATTTTGAATGAAAAACTAGTTTTTTGCAGGTATGCTTAGAAATACATCTACTTTAAGATGATGGTAAAAATTTTATAGATTATAATTCAAACATTTTTTTGAAAAATTTATAAAAATTATTTAAAAATTCAAATTAAAAAAATGGGTGAATTTTATTTGGAATGAACCTAAATTTCAAAATATGAAAGGAAGAATCAAATAAGTTTAATAAAAAAAAAGAGAGATTAATATATACAAACTCAATTAACATTGAGGAGAAGAAATTTTGAGAGCTAATTTTTGAAAAACTATTTGCGTGATTTTTACAAAATTTGGTAGTTTGGTGTAATTTCAGTCGTAGAATCAAAATATGGAAAAAAATTGGTATGTTATTTCAGAAAAAGTATGATTTGAAAGTTCGATGTTTGTTGAAAGCGATAAAACATCAAATGTGCTTTAGACACTTTGCTAAAATTAGTCGGAAGTAGGAATGATGTGCTCCCGCATAATGGAAGGGAAAAGAAAATTGGTTGCCACATATTAATGGCGAGAACTCAAAAAATTGTGCCAAGATACCTTTTTGAATTTCTCCAAAAATTTCGCATAAAAATTTTACAAAATTTAATATCTATGCATAACTTGAATCATAGAATCGAAATATGGAAAAAAATTGGCATGATATTTCAGAAAAAGTCCGATTTTGTGTCAAAATACCTACATTAGAACAATTCTAGATATAAATCTAATACATATCCTAAGTCCTGCTTTCGAGACATGAAAAACGCAAGTTGAATTCCGTCAATCGGCCCAGTAGAATGGGAGATATAGAACTGTTCCCCCCCTTTTTTTTGCATGCAGTGGACATCTACATTTATTACTTTATTGGAAGTGCAAGGGAAATGGTGATTGAATGGAATGTATTTGAAAGTTGGTTTGATTGCTACTTTTTTCGTTTGTCTGAAATGTGGTGATAATATGCGTTTTTGTAAGAGAGAGGGAAATACGGATGTGTTTGAATGATGATGTAGAAAGCAAGGAAAAGTGGGAGTAATGCTGTTTGTAAGAGTATAAGAAAAGGTTCTTGGTTTCGCCGTAGTCATTTGAGTATATGTGATGGAATTTGAGATTGAGATGATTACGAGATGATTGTTTTGAAAATGGGGAACAATGAATCTGTGATGCAAGAAGTGTGTATGATGACTGTGAGGAATGATAGTTGGAAGTGGATGAAAGTGAAGTTTGGGAAAATGAAGTCTGGAAGAGAAAAGCCCGTGGACAGTCATTGAGTAATAGGTGGTATAGAAAGAGGAATGAACAGATTTCTTTTTAGAGAGATTGAGAATTGATGAGAGGTAAGTTTGGAAAGAATGATAGGTGAATGGGTGTTGCCGGGATCAACTGTGGTTTCAGACTGGAATATGGTGGACTAAAAAATTTTGGTTTTAACCATCTTACTGTCAACCACAGTCTGCACCTTAAGGATCCTGAGACCGGTGTGCACACTAATTCCATAGAGGGTACTTGGTCTGGAATCAAATGTCAATTGCGTCGCAGTACAAACCCCGTATATGGCCGATTTGATTCATATTTAGAAGAATATATATATGTGGTGAAAATGGCACACCTACTCATTGAGTTATGAATTTTAACCCTATCTAGGTCGGCATCACATCTCACAAGTTTGGCGTTCTTGTGCCTGTAAGGTCAGTGTTGCATGCCATGTGATGAAGTGAAGTATTCCATCGTTGAAACTGAATTCGTTGCTCTAAATTCCGCAATTATTTTTGCATTTCTGAATATTGCTAAGAGATAGCACAACAAGTCCTAGTTTTTTCACAATTTTTGCAGTGAGATTTTCCATTTTGAATATCTGTTGTTGAATATCCACATGGTAACTGATAGAATTTCAACTATATAAGAAAGAGATATTCATAGCCAATTTTTTTTAATGTAAGCCAAAAAATTACCTTTTTGATTAAATAAATTATTTCGGTTTTGTGATAAATGTTGTTTAATGCCCTGATGTCCAAAGCAGGTTGTAAAGCTGTTTTAACGGTAGGTTGAAAAACCATTTTCTAAAGTACACTCTTTTGCAAAAAATTCGAAGCACCATGAAGTGGTACACAGATATTAAAATGATTAAAAAGTCAATGTCATGGTACCTGTTCATGGTTCACCCATTGAGTGTTCAAATTAGTAGTTGGTCGAACCGCCCCTGGCGGCAATGCATACTTGAATTCGTCGAGGCAAGGAGTGGTAGAGGTTCCTAATGTCATCCTACGACACATTCTGCCAGGCATCCATCAGTTTTCATTCCAGATCTGCCATATTTTGTGGTGCCCAAATCTGGCAGCCTATCATGCCCCATACATGCTCGATTGGTGAAAGGTCTGGTGACCTTGCTAGCCAAGAAAGAGTATCAACTGCATGGAGACAGTCCAGAGATATGTGAGTGGTATGTGGCTGGCATTATCTTGTTGGAAATTGGCCCCAGGATGACGTACCGTAAAAGGTAATGCAACCTGCCGCAGAATGGTATCAACATATCGTTGAGCTATTAAAGATGTGGCTGTAGTGCGTTGAATAGTCAACAGTGATACCGTTGGGGCAGTTCGGGACTGGCGAATAATCATCTTATCTTGCCTTGCATTTGTGCTCCTTGGCCTTCCAAAGCCTGCCTTCATTTCCTTGTAGTAAACATTACTGCCAACATCTTTGCACAACAGTACGATGCAGGTGGCAGCCTATTGCTCAGTATGACTACCCAGCTTAACGCAACCCTACAATGCGACTACGTTCGAAGTCGTTTAGTTATCCGTCAGGTCTTCTCGTCGTAATGGCATCTTTAGTTGCTTCTTTATGGAATTACAATGGCAGCAACAAAAAAAGATACATTTTTCGCCTCTGTTGCTGGTTTTATATTCTGCGAATTGCTGACTAGAAATATGCGCTATGATCGCAATTCCTGTTCCTATGATCATTTGCATGTTCGATCAAGATGTTTTTGCATACCAAATTTCGTCACAACCGCAAAAGTCCTTCTTGGTGCTTCAATTTTTTTTGGCAAAAAAGTGTATTTTTTATGTAATTTTAATGACCATTTTCATTTAGATATTTATATTAAATACATCAAAACAACAGAGTTAATAAATATAGTATCACATTGCATTTTTTTTTTTTTTTTTAATTTAACCTTGGGTGCATCATTGCATGGAAAACTGGGGATCAGTGGATGGGTATCACATATTTGACCATCCATAGGTCCATCAAAAACTGCTTACTGTCAAGAATATTGAATTTAGGATAGAACATATATTAATTTTCAGCAATTAAAAAAATGGGTCAAATTAAAAAAAAAAAAAAAAAAAAAAAAACGACCAAGAAGGGGTTAACGGCAATTATAAAGATTTATTCATCGGGAATGGACTAAATTTTCTTAACTCTGTAATGACCATGGTAGCAAATATGCTATTATTGTATTAAATTATTATAATGTATTAAATGCCATGTTTTTATAGCAAGTTACATAAGTAAAAGAGTTAATATATCACACAGTATAAAATATTTTTAATAAAATTATCATTATGAATGCTAAAATGTTTCATGTGCTAAAATCATGGTAGCAAATATAGGCACTCATGTATCTAAGCCTAGCAGTTCTCTGAAGAAAATATGTTTTTTACATTGAATTTACACTCTATAACAAAAAAAAAAAAAAAAAAATTGATGCACCAAGAAGGAGTTGTTCGATGGAGACAAAAATTGGTGGATAGGAAGGTGATGTACAGAATAGAAAATGATTAAAATTTCAGACAAAGTTATAAATTAAAGAGCTAGATAAAGTGCTGACTAACGTCTAGCCTGGATGCAAGCTGCCACACAGTGTAGCATAAACTGATAAAGCTCCCAGATAGTCTCCTGCAGTATTTCTTGCCAAATTTGCTCCAATTGTTGGACTAAGTCATCAACGTTCCCCGGTAGATCCTCCTTCCCATCATATCCCAGACATTCTCGATGGGAGAGTGATCTGGATGGCCAAGGAAGTGGTTGACAAACTGTAAGACAGTTCATAACAACACATGACGAATGTGGTCTGGCATTAGCTTGCTGAAAAATAAGGCCAGGGTACTGCAAAAAGAACGGTAGCAGAACAAACAGGTCTCAAAATGCCATCGATGTACCACTGTGCTGTAAGTGTGCCTCTTATGACGACCAAAGGGGTTTTGTTATCAAGGGAAATAGCACCCCAGACTCCTGGTTGAGGGCCTGTGTGGCATAGTGAAAGCCGAATAGGCACGCTGCTCGAGCCAAGAACCTCTGTAATCTGCCTCGACAGTGTGCAGGCATGAGTTTCAGGTGGCGTAACAGTCAGTACAAGTGTAAATTTCGCTCTATCTAACTCGTGTGCGGGTCGCACAGTTGATAGTGATGAATCGGACACTGTGACAGCTGACCTGACAATCACTCTCTATCCTCCCGATCTGTTGTGGCCTTATCTTGACCGCTGCCATTATGACGATGAAATCTGCTATTGTCCACCCATTCTTGCCAGCATCTTCTAATCGGCGCATCGCTTCAACCCATATGACGAGCGATACTCCGATTTGCCCAACCTGCCTCTTTCAAACTCTGACAGTTGCTCGTAATGAGCTCGCATCCTGCGGTGAGTCATTCTTTCAGTCGTTGAAAGGTATCCTAAATCACAATGCAAGAGAAATTTTTAACAACAGTTCAAGAACAGCTCCTTATATACATCTACTGGATTTGCAAGTTTGAATCACACTATTCATTCATTGGACATCAAATTTTAATCATTTGCATAGTTGGTCAAAACATTTATGCAAACAAAATTTCACAGCAATCAAATGATTCCTTCTTGGTGCGTCGATTTTTTTGCGGGTGGGGTTGTTGTTTTTGTTTTGTTATAGAATGTAGTTCACGATCTTAAATCTTTGTAATTTTACAGATAATATATCCGTAAATACAATTCATAAATTTAATTTCATTAGTTTAAATCTTGATATTTTTCAATTTAAAAATTATTTTAAGATATATTTTTCCTGTAAAAAATCTCTTAGAAAATTCATTTTGAGATTTAAGTTGAAAAATAAATTTAATCCTCTATTAAATCTTAAGTTCTTTTTAATATATTTGTATTTTATTTATTGAATGAAATACATTTACCGTATATTCACATATAAGTCGACCCCCCACTTCGACATAAAAAATTTGTAGAAAATAAGAAACCCGCGTATAAGTTGACCCCCCCCCCACTTCCGAAATCGATTGAGAAACTTCGAAAAAATTTTTTAAGTACTACATTTATTCAAAATCATCTGAGGAAAAAAGTAAATATACGATAAAAAATACCTTGGTAAATAAACAAAATCAAAATCCTTCAACGTCCGATTCATGGTCAGATTCGCCAAACATTTCATAGAGCTCTTCTGTCGTCATTGGCTCGTCATCATACATATTTTCAGTCTTGAACTCTGTATTGTTACAATCACTACTAGAGCCTTCGTCGTCATTTTCACTTTCAAAAACAGCATCATCTTCCGTGCCGTCTAGTTCGTTGCTAATATTACATTTTTTAAATGATTTTATAATCATTTCAGAGGGTATTTCGTTCCAAGCATCTTTAACCCACTGAGCAATTAATGTAATATCAGGCTTTTTAATGTTGCCACCCTTTGTAAATGTTGGTCGACCGGAACTAATCCACTGTGCCAATATTTTCTAACATTTACTTTGAGGGGCTTATTGAGGCAGACATCTAGGGGTTGAATGACGATGTTAATCCTCCCGGAATTACAGCCACAGTCAGTTTTAGGTGTTTTGTCACTTTTGTCACTTCTTCAGAAAAGTGTCCATGAAAAGAATCGCATACTAAAAGCAAAGGTTTTTTGAAAGCTGCTCCCGGTCTTTAATCCCACACATTTTTAAGCCAATCGGCTGTTCCGTCAGCATCCATCCATCCCTTTTCATGGGCGTGAACCAGCACACCTGATGGAAACACAATGTTTTTCGGCAAAGTTTTCTTTTAAAAATGATCAATGGATGATCTTTAAAAATGACTATCTGCATTTCTCTTTTCTTGGCGTGTTGGCCAAACTTTTTTATTGCTTGATATTAATAGGTTGTTCGGGGGCCGAAAATTCTTTGGTTTAATCGAAACGTTCTCTAGTTAACACATTCGCTGCCACTGACGCGCTGGCGCGTCAGCATGGCGCTACCTCCCATGCCGGTGACGCTCTAGGGCGACAATCGAGTATGATAAGTAAACTGCTTTAGTTTTAGTTCGGATTTGGAGGTTGAACGATGAGGTTTTTGTGGCACGTTAGTGAAGCATTATTTTTATATTTTCAGTGCGTGGTTTTTAAATTTTGTGTTTAAATTTTTTTTTTTTTTTGTGCATTTTTAAAAATGGCGGACAGTACAAGTATTGCAGGACCTTCACAGCCTAAGAAAAGGAAAGTAAGTAAAAAACTGACTGATGCCGAAATATTAGAATTACTAATGAAGTAATGCTAATGAATTCACATGCTCTTTATAATAAATATTCCGGAAAAAAATATCACTTTACGAGTACCGACTGAACGTTGTAAAATCACTTTTGCCATCAACAGACGAACAAAAGCCGACTCCCAAGAATCTCAGACATACTCTTCAGAAAAGAGAACTTGCAACCTGGTAAAAACCAAAATACAAAGAAAAAGGTGTACATCTTGTTCCTCTCAAGGCAAACGCACGGACACTACGTATGAGTGCCATGACTGTCCCGACAAGCCAGGATATTGCTTGAATTGCTGTGAAATATACCATAAGTGATAATATATTTATGCAGTACTGTTCTACACTGACATTTTGTTTGTAATAAGTTTAATTTTTTTTCATTTTCTATTATGTTGTTTATGTATATTACACAATATTTGTTACATTTTATAATCTTACATTTACATTTATACATATTTATGTTTTACTGTTACATTTTATAATTTTTCATAAATTTCACTTCTCTTTATCCAATTAAACGTTTTATTTCTTTTAAACTGTGACTTTATATAATGTGTCAATAATTTCGCAGAAAAATGATGAGACGCGCCAGAGCGTCAGTGGCATACAGATAATAAGTTGAACGTGAGGTGCCACTGACGCTCTAGAGCGTCCGAAATTTTTTTACACTAAACACGAAAATAAAAGGTTTTTCTTTTTTTATGGCTTTACTATTAAAATATTAGGAACGTTTTTAATCATTAAAACACTTTTTTTAAATTCGGCTTCTGAGGATGGATATATAAATTTTGGTGGCAGCGAATGTGTTAAAGTATCAAACTCTGTGATTAGTTCGTCACATAATTTAAGTCATGAAATTACTTCAAGTAAGTGGCTTATTTGATAAGTCGTGCAATTTGAGCACAGGAAGAAAACAACTGCATTATATAAAGAAATTTTTGAACTTCCGATTCTTTTAATTTTTTATGGCCCCACGTATAAGTCGACCCCCCTCCTACTTTGAAGTCTTTTTTTTTTTTTTTTTTTTTTTGTCCAAAATATCTCGACTTATATGCGGGTATATATGGTAATAAAATTTTCGGAATTTTGAATAAAATCTTGAATTTTTTTCAGCCATGCACTTCAGGTCCTTTTTCCACAGAACAAGAGGAAGAAATCAAAAGATGCCATAGCATATATGCATTTAAAAAACCAAAAGATGCCATAGCATATATGAATGATTTGGAAAGCAATTTATCCGATATATCTGATGATGAATGCATGCCTACATAAAAGTCTGATATCTTCCATGAAGAAAGCTCAGATGATTAACACCAAGATCATAATGAAGATATAGACAATGACCAAAATGCATCAAATATCGAAGAAAGTGTGTATCTACATAAGACCAGTTAAAATTTTTAAATTCTCTGGAGAAAAAAAGAACCTAACCTTAATCATCAAATGATAACTTCAAATGAACATCAAATGAACCTCTTCCATCTGCTCTTGCATATTTTCAGATGTTCATATCAACAAATATGATTAAATTATTAGTTGAAAAAAGAAATCTGTATATAGTGTTCAATGAACAGAAACTGCTCTTATGGTAATGGCAAATGAAATAGAGCAAGTAATAGGAATGATTATCAGAATGGGATTAGTCCAGATACTTCATGTTAGAAGATGAAAGTAATAATGAATGAATAAAGTATGAACCAATTGCAGAAGTAATGTCTAGAAATAGATTTTGAAGATAATTCACAAAGTGATGATGATGTTCGAAGTGACAAATGTTGGAAAGTACGACCGTGGTTCTCTAAATTTAAAGAAATATGCTATCTGTTCCAGATGAGATCAAGCAGTCCATTGATGAAATAATGATTCCATTTCATGGGAGAATCCACATCAAACAATATATGCCTAAAAACTTCAAACAAATGGGGTTTAAAAATGTAGGCCTGGTGGAGACAATTAGGTATTTGTCACAATTTTGATGTCTATACTGGAAAAGCTAAAGGTTACTATGAAGATCACACTGTCTACACGTTAGGTCTAGGAGCAAGTGTTGTGATGCAGTTATGCAACACTCTAAATAACCCAACAAAAACTACTATCTTTGTGGATAACTTTTTCTCTGGAATCCCATTAGTATATGAATTATCCAAGAAAGGCATAGGATTTGTTAATTAATGAATGAGAAGGAATTGAAAAAAGAAGGCAGAGGATCCATTGATTATTTTGTAGCATCTGTAAAGAATGGAGATATCACAGCTGTGAGATGGTACCATAGTAGATGTTGTACTTTGGTATCAAACACCCTAGGTGTCGAACCTCTGACTGCCGTGAGAAGGAAAATAAAATCAACGAAGAGCAATGCTGAAATACAATGCCCGACACACCCAGCCTATAACAGAAATATGGGAGGAGTTGATTTAAATGACATGTCGTTCAGATATAAGTATCCCATAAAAAACTAATCGATGGTATACTTGTATATTTTGGTATACAATTTCTATGGCAACAACTAATTCATGGCTTTGCATTGACGACATTGTAACTAGCTGAAGAGAAATAACATTTGCTTTTGCAACTTTTTGAATGAATTGGCAACTAACTTATCACAGTAGGCAAAAAGATAATGAGAAAGACTGATGGTGTGCATCAATGGTCAATGTATAATTCCATACGGCAAAGGTGCCACATATGCCCTCAAGGAACATTTCCTCTATATGTGAAAAATATCTTTGTCTTAACAAGGACATAAATTGTTTTAGAGCTTATAATTTTCAAATAAAAACTAAACAATATAAATAAACTAAACAAAATCTTATTAAAAAAAAGTATTTGGAAATTTTGAAAATCACTTGATTTGTACCCTAATCTGCCCATAGTAGCATATTTGCTACCATTAATAAAGCATTAAAAATATTTTTTTTCACAATTTTCACCATGTTTTGTTTGAATTAAAATAACACTCTTTTAACAGTGGGGTCATGGGGTCCCCCTTGACATAAATAAAATAATAATAATAATACCAAACACCCTAAAAAAGTCTTTCCGTTTTTCCTGAAATGGGCAAGTGAAAAAGCTTTTTCTTTTATGTTTTTAAAATTTTTTAAAGTTGCTAATTTTTAATATTTTGTTATCTTTTCTTACAAAAAATGTGCCTTTTTTAACATTCTTTCTTTGATGCCATTTAGTTTATGTTTTTGCAGGGGGGTTACAATTCCAGAGACGTTCCACAGAAACATGCTGAATTGGCAATTTAAAAAAAATTGCCAAACATTTCACCCATTCATCTATATTTATTATCTGTGACATAATTTTTTTTCAGCAATAATATCTGTCACATATAGAAAAGATGCTTTTTTTTATCCTGCCAGTGCATTAGAAGAAATATTTGCCAGTCTAGATATACAACATTAAAAAGGATTTTCCAGTCTTCACCTCAATGCAGAGGTATCAACAGAGCCAGAGGCTAATATTTATTAAATTTTTTAAAGCAAAAATGCTAACTGAAACCAATTAAATAATTATAGTATCCTAGCATGTAATTTTGCAGTCTTCTGACTAGAAGATGTGCAAGGCCCACACTTAAAGTCATTTAGTGCAATGTAAATTTTGCTTCTAAGCAAATTTTTATATTTGAAATTGCCATTCCCTTTCCTTGTTGTTTCTTTATCCACTTTGCAAGGTCATCCTCTAGTTTTAGTCTTCTCCTAGTACCTGGCTTGTTTATGTTCTGGCATATTTTCAAGTTCTTTTTCAGCTCTCTAGTTATAAGTGCATTGCTCATCAACTTCAAATTCTCCAGCTGCTGCTCTGTTTCCAATTTGCCCAGCATGGGAAATTACACTAAGCTTAAAACTAATAGTATAGCTTCTGTGCTGTTCAGGTGCCATTAAAAAAAAAAAAAAAAACTTACTTCCTTCTTACTTCAAAAACTACCCAACAAGTACTTATATTGAAGCTGATGGGATCTGTGGCTGGCAGAATATCAAGAATAGAAAGAAAAATAATATATTGGAGTTCATTATTGCAACACAGATGGAGTCATGTCCACATTTGAAAGGAACCATAGTAGATTTATAATAGAAAGGGGAAGTGAGATGATGGGCCTCAGAAGATTCATCAAGGGACAAAGAACAAAGGCTATTCAAATTGATGTGAATGCTGATTTGAACAAAAAAAGAATGTAACTGTTCCAAGATCTCGATTAGAGTGAAAAGACATGTAGTCCATTCAAGGGAAAGAGTTCACAGAAAGTAACTGGGTGGTCTTCTTTCTGTGTGGAAAGGTGATCCAAGCTATTTACACTGATATCTTAGAAACATTTTTGTAAACATACGTAAGTGGCACCTTGTTAAAAACAACACAACCGCTAAAAATTTAAGTTTTACACAGGTAAACACTGCAGTGTTTCTAATGGAAATTATGGTACTTGATAATTTAGCTGGAGGTTTTACAGAGAGCGGATGTGGGGAATGTATCCAAAAACTGATACCTAGAGATAAAATATAGCAGATAAGTTTTGTAATGAATGTGTGAATTAATCATACAGATGGTACACTCAATATCACCTATAAGAGAAGTTAGAAAAGTTTTACGAAAATTCCTATGCAACATATATTCTGTTTATGATTTAATCTAGAGAAAAATGATATCTATGAAGCTGTAACATTGGGAAGGAAAATTAATCATCAGACCAAGAAAGTTTGGAATTTGTTTATGATTTGATTTAATAAAGCAAACAAAAGAGTTTACAAACTTTTTTAATGGCTTCTGTTTGATTCTTACAGCTGTCAATAATTAATTGTTAATTAATTTTTAGGTACTTTTCCGTTTCACCAACGCAAGCAGTAAAGTCACCAAAAATGATACATCTGATGCCAAATAGAATATACTGCTGGAAACCTTTTACCGCCACATTTTAAAGAAAAGTTGTGGCCATTTCTCATCAGTCATATATTTTTCCTAATATATCAAAAATGGATGAAAAAATAATGAAAATTTGGGATTTGCCCAGAACAGAGAAAGAATCTGTCATATTCCTTTCACTTGTCAGATCCTGTCAAATGCCTAAAATTACTATTTGTGATGATGATTATCATGAAACGAAATTGTATTTTGGAGACAAAATTCAACGGCACTGCAACCTTTCAAATTGTCACAGTAAAAGAAGTATCTGGAAAGGCACATGGTTTGAGTCACCGAAATTGAGTTTCTCTAAATGTGTAAGGTTTATTTATAGTTGGAGCAAAGAATTAATTTCAGTTAAATGGTATGAAAAGCAGTTGGAAATCACTCACAGAGGATTTCAATAGAACAACTTTGGATCCATAACAATAGATCTTTAGTGGAGTTTTCCATGAAACAAATGAATGTTTCCTTAAAAATAAATATTGAAATAAATAAAATATTGAAAAAAGAACTACAGTATATTCTGATTCATGGAAATCATACTGGGCTTAAAAACTGGAAGAAAAAAATTTCAAACATGTTAAATTGAACCATAAATACAATTTTATCAATCCAGAAACTCGAACGCACACACACAGAAAAAAAAAAAAAAAAAAAAAAAGAGATTGTGAGGTAGTGCCAAATGGCAAAATAAGAAACAAAGAGGAATGGAACATCATCATCTGGAAAGTTATCTTGTGCAATTTATGGAGGAGGGAAACGAAACACTCATTTGGAAAAATTTTAAATGATATTAAAATGTTTATGTCTGAAAAGTAAAAAATTCTTAGAATTAACATTTTGTTAATATTTTTTTGTTATATATTTTATTTATTTATTTTTTGTTTATACTGTATGCTGTCATCAATAGTCTTCTTGGCTTGATTTGCAGCATTATCAGTACTTTTTTATGCATATACCGTGTTTTGTCGCCAATAAAGTCTGCTTGGCGAGTGCTATTTCCTGAGAATAATTTCGAATTATATAAAAGATATATGTTAAATTTTAAAACATTAAAAATTTGTCTTACAGAATCATTATTTCTTTGGTCATGATGATATTCTGTAATGAAAAAATGTCAGTATAGCTTTAACTAAATTTTTCTTTTTTCCAATCTTGATTTTTAATTTAAAAAAGTGCAAATAGTTTTTACAGTAATGCTTAATAACACTCATAAACAAGGAAGTAAAAATGCTTGCAAGGAAAAAACAGAAAAGAAAATGCCCAATGTGTTTAATAATCTAACTGTTAACCTTATGAAAAGAAAAACACATAATCAGTGACAGAATTACTATCAATAACACATCCACTGCCATAATCACTACCGCTAACATGTTTTATTACCAAGCAAGAATAGTTGCCATACTGTTTCTCAAGTAAAGATAGCCAGTTTTTATATTTCAGGTCATCAAGTGATTATTGAAGCATATTGTTTGAAAATACAAAGTTTCTCACTTTCTTTTCAATAAACATATTAGAAATATTTTGGATAATCTCAGCAGTTTGAAAAAATTAGTAGACAAATTTTGTAGCCTGCTGAGGGAGAAAATTATATATATCATAAAATATTTTATCATATTAAAATGAAACACAAGTGTGTTATAAAAATTTAAAACACACACAATTTAAATGTAAGCAAACAGAGACAAAATCATATTTGCATGAAATTAATTGTACTACGCACTATTTTGCTGTACTGTCTTCACAGTTTCTTTCTATTGCAAATAATTCTGAATGTAATATAGTAAGTCTGAATTAATATTTAAGATTTTTAATAATGATAAAGCAAAATTCTTGAAACAAAATAAAATAGCTTACTTCATCTTTACCTAGTATAACTTTAGAGTTAAGAATGCATGATGAACTGTTTGAAACTGAAGTTTCAGGTAAAACTTGAATCTGTAACAGAAAGGTACCAAATAATTGTTAAATTTATATACATACTGATATAAAAAATCCTAATACTTGATACACACACTTTTTTAATAAGTTCAGGTTTTAATTCCTTCAGTCTATAATGATGTTCAAGTCTATTTCCCCCTCAATTTTTAAATTCTAAGAAGAAAAAAAGCGAGTGGGGGAAGGGTAGGGAACACGAGATATTTCTTTCAAGTACAATAACTGTATTCTACTTAATAATCAGTCTGTCATTTATTCTGATATAAAAACAATGTTTTCTTCTTAAAACTGATGTTTTTTTCATTATGGAAACAATTCTCTAATTAATGCAATTTACATAATGATATAAAATATAATAATATAATTACATCTAAATATGTAATCAGGGTTCGTATGCATTTCTGCACACGGAAATTAAGTATTTTTAAGGACTATTAGTGGAAAAAATTAAGGACCTATGAGCAAATGGGAACTGAATAAATTCAATTAAAAATATTGTTCTATGCCTGAATTTCACTTTTGTAATACCATCCTAAAAATAAAATAGATCCCTAAGTAGTGTGCATTACAGTCAAAAGTCGTTAATTTGGACACCCATAATCCGGACCTCAAAGCTACAAACTTTCTGCATATGCGTCTCGTTTACGCGCAAGACCTTTACGACTGCGAATTTTCGTGTGCGCATTTGCACAATACGTTTACGCATGCGCATTTATGTATAACGGACGGTGTAAGCTAAGCTAAAATTATCTAATTCAGTTAATGTTGCAGATTGCGTTGTTCCTTAATCTTCGAATTGGATCCGGCTTATTATTTTTTGCAGACTGTTAGAGCAATTTTATAAAAGTAAGCTTGAACTTTCGATTATGTCAAGTAGAATTTCCGATATATATTTACTAATATGTAAAGGAACTACAAAGCGAAAGTACGTTTCGAAGTCCATTAAACAAAAAGTGGAATTGCTGCAAAAAATGGATAAAGGCATATCCTTTGTTTCTTAGCCATTCCGAAATCTGTTTACCAATTTCACGCTGCTCTGCAGGGGGGGGAGAGAGATGGACGGACATTGTGGCGCGCAATGAACTGGAAGTTGATCTATCAGCACTATCCTTATCTTCAGGGCAGATGTTTTTATTTTATTCAGCTTATAATTCCTTACTAAATGTAGTATTTCATCTTGACATATTCCGTCTTTGATATGATTTAAATCAAATTCCTCGTCATTATAAATATCACGAGTACACATCAAATAGTTTTCAGGTTGCAATTTTCTAATTTCGACTATGCGTAATGTATGCTTTACGCATGCGCGCGTTGAAAGAAATGTTTTCCGTCTTTGATATGATTTAAATCAAATTCCTCGTCATTATAAATATCACAAGAACACATCAAATAGTTTTCTGGTTGCAATTTTCTAATTTCGACTATGCGTTATGTGTGCTTTACGCATGCGCGCATTAAAAGAAATGTTTAATAAAGTAAACAAATAAATATTAAGCTTTTTTTTTGTAAATTTTGATACCCTTTAGATCATAATTGTTCTTTATTTCATAAATTAAGGTTTCATATTTTTAATTTTGTAATTTCTGCATGTCATCTAACCAGATTTAAACTGATGATCTATAATCCGGAATCGCCGAAGTCCCGACGAATCCTGATTAACGACTTTTGACTGTATTACTAAACATGAATTAACTAACATAATTATTAATAAGTTTGAGAATAAAATAAACTTTATGCAACTTATCAAGTAGCATTAAATATTTTACACTTATAATAGTTGGAAGATAAATGAGATTTACGTTTTACTAACAGTTAGCTTTATATTATTATTATTATTATTATTTTTTTTTTTTTTGTGTCACATTTTTTCACACACTTGGTCATTATAGAGGTTTAGTAAACAGCAGGTAGATTTTATGTCAAACGGCATAGATTAAAACGAGAAGTAAGATCATAATGAGTATGATTCATAACAAAAGACTGAATGTTTGTCACTGCTGCTGCTTTTCTAGAGAGAGACCTGCTGATTAGAACAAACCTGAAAGGCCTGATGTAGGCACGGTTGGCAAGTGTTGAAAGTCAGTCAGGCTCTGCTTAATGCAGTCATTGTCATAGCTTTGTTTAGAGTTCCAGGGGTTGTAACCCAGTTAATATACTTTAAGGTTCCAATAAGCCATTAAAGCACCAGAGGTGATAAGTTGTTTTGCATATACAGGGTGTTTCATAGATCATGGGACAAACTTGGGTGGTGGAGCGAACTAAAACATGCACTTTTTGGATAGGAATGTAGGGTCTAAAGGAACGCAAAAAAAAAAAAAAAAAAAAAAAAAAAAAAAAAAAAAAAAAAAAGAAGACACGAGAGGAAAATGTGTTTATGTACAAAATCAATGCAAAGTGCTTCTTTGGCGCAATACAGTACTCATAATAAATGTTCAAAAAAGAGAACACTAACAGTAATAGGAACTACAGCTGTGATTCGTTGGCAATGCAGCGGTAGTGAGGCAGACAGACCACGATCTGATGCATCAGAGGATCATTCGCAACTCTGCTGTCAAGAGTGATGGGTGAGTTTACGTACAGGGAAAAAGCTGACATGCATCTCATGTAGGGCGCTGCTAATGGGAATGGCAGAGGAATGCTACGGTTGTATCAGGAACGATTTCCGAACAGGCGTATGCCGAAGCACACAATGTTTAAGAGGTTAGCATCAGTCTCTGTGTGAAAACGGGTCATTTGAAGCCACCTCCGATACTAAGAGTGGAAGAAGAAGTGCACGACAACCTCGCATTGAAGAATCCATCTTGATCATTGTGCATGAATCACCTCAGACAAGTACAAGAGCTATTGCACGTCGTCTGCAGCTCATTCCATCGTTTGGAGAGTATTGCATGAAAATTGTTTGCACCTATACCATTTGCAGAGAGTCCAAGCCTTGCAAGAGGCAGATTACTCCTCTTCAAGTTTATTTCTGTCATTGGTTCTTGCAGCAGAGTGCGGTGCAGGCGGATTTCCCATCGGATGTGTTATTCACGGACGAGACAACTTTCTCACAGGGCGGCATCTTCAATAGCCACAACATGCACAAATGGGCAACTCATAATCCACACGTCCACATGCATTCCAAACCCGCTTCTCCATGAATGTGTGGGTGTGTATTGTTAACTACTACCTCATGGGCTCATACCTCTTACCTGCATGTACAAATGGCTTGTGTTATAATATTTTTCTGAAAGAGGTGCTACCGGAATTGCTGCAGGATATTCCGGCTGTCGTTCGTGATTGCATGTGGTTCCAGCATGATGGTGCACCAGCCCAAACCATGTGCGGGTCCACAATTACTTGGATGGGACATTTCCGGGCCGATGGATTGGCCGTGGTGGACGCGTTTGCCATATTTATCAAGCTTGGATTTTTTTTTTATGGGGCCGTCTGAAGAGCTTCATTTACGAGACTCCCGTTGACTCACTGGAGGACCTCGTTGCGGGTGAGACTAAGTTTCAACTTGGCAGGAAATTTTGGTTGGTTGGCTCTGGTGACGTCATTCTGACGTATTTAAACTCCGCCTCTCATGTGGTTTACAATTAAAACTCATCATGCGACATGTTTGGTCATGACCAAAGATGGATTCTTCTTTTGCTTTATCAAGATATCCGTATAACCAGGGCTTAAATTGCGCCGGAGACTGCCTCCGGTACTTCTTAGTTTTAGGGATAACTTATAAACCCATTCAAAAGATTTACCATATATACGGCAGTGAATTGCCAAAAATATTCCTCCAAAATGCTAATTCACACTCAAAATGGCAGTCGTAAAAACAGACAGAAATTTCAGATGATTAAAATTAAGGACCTTCTGCTGATTTTGGCCCAAATTAAGGACTTTTAAGAACCAAAAATCGATTCCAAAAAATTTAAGGACTCATAAGGACCGTACGAACTCTGGTAATTTATATGTACATTAGCCTGTTTGTGAATATGATGATGCAGAATTTTAAATTTTGACATCAACGTGGAGACCAAAAATTCTAGGTGGAAGTTGGAGAAAAACAATATTTCATTTCTAGAATAGAATCTGGTATTAAAAATATAGAAAGGCAGACTATACTCACAAATGACTTAATATGAAAAATTATGTAAATTAATGACTGCCCATTTCTTTCAGAAATTCAGTCTCATTAACAGATTGCATAACAAGCGTCTAGACCCCAAACCTCACTTTTGCTCATCGCCCGGTTTTCGGAATGACAGAGGGAAGAAGGGAATTTCGTCCAAGCGCTCATGTTGGATTTCATCCAAGCGTTCGCAATTTCTCACGTTCGAAGACCGTGTGCTTATGTTAAATTATTGTTGATTTAAATGCTAAGGAATATGTGTTAGTGGTGCTATATTTACTTAGCTTAGTTTTTCTTAAAAATAAAGTGGCTAATTTCATTCAATATACTGTGTAAGATTAATTGCGTGTAAAATTTCCGCTTGTAAATTGTGCAAAAATTTGAATGCAAATATTTCGAATATTTATATTATCCAATATGAGCTGGCGATCCTATGCCAGAAGGTGATTGCATTTTGGCTAATTAACTGTTAATTACATTAATTTAAATCTCATCTATATAATGGGTAAATACGGGCATTTATCGGACTTTAGCTGTTCATTAGCAGCTTTGATTTATGAATGTAAAAACCCTTCTTTGTACGAGATTGAAACTTTTTCAAAGCTATACAAGCATTTATTTTATTAAATATTTTTCTTATCTTACGCTTATTATCTTCTAATTTATTCAACTAGTAATTGACTTTGTAAATTTGCAAAAATTGTGTGACTAACTTTATGGCTCATAGGTAATGCTCTGTTCAAGGAAATTGAATGTGAAAAAATAATAACCTTTATGGCTGTTATTTACATTTTAAGAACAGGTAGGTACTGTTCTGTGAAATGGCAGTTAAATGAAGCATGTTATTTAATTCCTGAAACACATGTGTGATACATGCAAGCACGGATCAGCTGCTGTCATCTTTATACACAAAAGAATGATTTAAAAAATTGAAACTGATCGTAAATAAGTAGATTTTTTTAAAGGAGGCATAATAGGCTTATCTTTTTTTTTTTTTTTTTTTCAAATTTAATATTGACTTTCACGCATTCTGCAAAAATAAAATATTCATAAAAATTTGCTAGTTCATTTTATAGAATGATTCATATTTTATTAACTATTAAGTGCATACCCATATTCTACGAAAAGAAAGATTTTCAAACATTTTCCTGTTTGGAGAAATTTATCTGATATTTCTTTCCTACCCTCAACATATTTCAACATTAAATATGTAATTGATTGTATCCCTCCCAAATAGTGATGAGTCGGTACTACCGAACCGGGTATTTTTTTACTGAAAATCGGTACTTTTCGGTATTCGTTACTTCTGTACCGAAACGGGTACTTTTCGGTATTCGTTACTTCTGTACCGAAACGGGTATTTTCGGTATTCATTACTTCTGTACCGAAACGGGTGCTTTTTGGTACTCGCTACTTTGTAACGAAAATATGCGTCTCTTCTCAGTATTTCGGTATTCGTTACTGGAGGATCGATGAGGGTTCAGCTCACTTCGGTTTTGGTACGAGGACAGTAGTATCTGGTTGTATTTGCGAAATGGTGATATGCGCTCCTTGTGTCCATGAATGACCTTGAAATAGGGCATGGAATGGCAAACATGAAAGGGAGGAACTTCCGTTCCGTTTCACAGAGACTAAAGTTTGAGGTAGTATAATTAATTGCCTTTGTGTGCGCGGAAGGACGAGTGTGAAATAGTGGAAATTTTTCAAAAGGCCATTCGTTGTGTGTGGGGGGGGGGATAGTAGCAGTTGAAGTCACTGTCGTCGGCACTGCTTGCTTGCGATTGGAGTCGGTATAGTCAGGTGGGAAAGGGAGGGGAGTGCTAGATGATTTGCAATCCGAATTGTGCATGTTTTAATTTTTCATCGTTTGTAGGAGAAAAACTGTGTAGATCTGAAATGATGGATTTGGTAAGTTGCTGTTGTTGGATTGGTGAATGGAATCAACTACCAACTAGATTACTTCCTTTTCCTCAACATATTTTTAGCATAAATCATGAAAAATATTTTTCGTTTGCTTGCTTAATAGAGCAACGTAAATCATATGATTCTTTTTAAATAAATATGATCCTTTTTTATCCTGCTGTACATACTTCAGAAAATGTCACAGCATCTAGTGGATCACTAAGCCAATCAACATAAAATACAAACGCAATTTTACACTTTTCTAATGAAGGAACAAAGATAACTGACCCACTTATGATAATTCTTCCCCCTTCTAAAAACAGATTTTCATCTCGCCAAAATCTAAACCCAGGTCACGTGCCTAATGCCGGATTGTCAACGCCTGCTTTACCCCCCAGGACGTGACGACGCTCCTCCGATAGGAAGAGAGGTGAACTTTGACCTGGCAGTCCGAATCTTCTTCTTCTTTTTTACTCCCTCTGGAGCTTATTTGAGGGGGGAAAAACTATCGAATGGAACACCGGAAATCCGGACATGTTTATGTAAATATACATGTCCCTCCCTTTTTTTTCCTTTGCATTTTTTGCTCTTTCATGCCTGATGAATAGAATCATTAGGTGATATTGCACTTACCCTTTTCACAGCGTAGTGCTGATTTTAGAATTTGCAGCTGGAGTGAACAGCGGAAGCCATTAATAGAATTTTTTTTATGCTTATCTGACGATGCTAATGACCATCTCCCAACTTCGTCACTTTTCCCATTCTTGTCTCGTACTGGTGAGTATCGGTATGTTTATAGAATTGCTTAGTCTCTATCAGTTTCTTACGCCTCAGAAAAAAAATCAAATTACAAAATGTCTAATAAGAAAAGGAATTTCAGCTTGGTTTGGCAGCATTTTTCCTATACTAATGAAGACGAAAAAGTTATGTGTGACATTTGTAAAGACCTTTTATCCATCAAAGGTGGTTCAACAGGAAATTTAAAAAAACATTTGCAAAGGAAGCATCCTTGTGTAAATCTGCACGAGAAACGCGCTTTGCCGAATCAAGATGTTGATGATATTGATGCCGCTCCAGCCCGTTCTGTCGTCACTAGCCCTGCAGATGGTGGGCAACCATGCACATCCCAACAGACTACACAACTTATGGTAAACAACAGTGCTTGTGATATTGTTGGTGTATTTTCACAAAAATCCCAGTCCAGCATAATGCAGTTTGTCCAGAAAAATACGATGGATGTACATAAAAAAAAGTAATCGATCGCGCACTGATCAAAATGGTATATAAGGATTTACAACCAATAAGTATCGTAGAAAATGAGGGATTCCGAGAATACTCAAAGGCTTTTAATTCAACCTATTCCTTACCTTCACGGAAAACGGTTTCTAAATCCTTGCTTCTTGCTGCTTATGAAGAAAAAAAGAATAGTTTAAAAAACGTTCTTAGTGCTGTACAAAATATCTGTTTGACTGTAGACTGCTGGAGCAACCAAAAGGCCGAAAGTTACATGGCCGTGACAGGCCATTATATTGACGAACACATGCAAAGGAAAACGGTACTGATTGATGAATGACTGATTTTTGATGAATGTCATTCAGCCAAAAATATTGCAGAAAATATCATGCACATTTGCCAACCATATCTTCCGATTGAAAAAGTGTCTTTAATAGTGACTTACAATGCCAAAACTATGATTAACGCTGTCGACAGCGAAATAAAGTTAAAACATTTAGGATGCATTGCACACTCTCTCAACTTGGCTGTCACAAATTCTCTAAACAAGGTTAACCTCCTTCTAACAAAAATTAGGGATATTGTGATAGTTTACAGGAGAAGTAATATTGCTGCTAAAAATCTGCGAAAATATCTGTTCTCCAGCGAGGAGAGAAAAGACTTAAAAGTCATCTTAGATGTGAAGACTCATTGGAACAGCACGTTTTATATGGTAAAACGTTTCCTTGAACTGAAAGACGCTATTCGTTCTACAATGGGTTTGATGACCCCCCCTTCCCCTCAGAGGCTCTTGATGTGCCAGAATGGGAAAGTGTCCAACATCTTTGTGACGTTTTGAAACCTTTTGAAAAGGTGACTTGCGAGTTGAGTTCAGAAAAATACTTGTCAGCATCTATGGTGCCTGTGTTAATCAGCGGACTTCAAAAAATCTGTGAAAATCTGCTCAGTAAAAGTGTTAATGAACAAGTACAAAATGTGGTACTAGTACTACAACATGAATTGGGTAATACATTTACAACTATCGATTCAAGAGAAGACATTGCTCAAGCCGCTTTCCTTGACCCCCGAATAAAAAAATTGGGGCTCAAATGTGATGTCGCCAAAAAAATTGAAAGTGATATTATCTATGAGTTATCGGTAGTTGCACAAACTATCCATAATCTTGTTGAGGATGTGGAAGGGGATGATGAAGAGATAGACGAATCATCGGTTTGGTTAGAGTTTGAGAGTAAAGACTCTCGAACTTCAGCTCCTGCAGCAGACGCGGCGATCGACAAAGCTGCGGCAGAAGTGAAAAGATACCTGCAAGAGCCCATTCTTTCCAGGAAATCTGATCCACTGGAGTGGTGGGAAAAGCATAAAAATGTATTTTCTAATTTGTATGAATTATCATGGAAAACATTAGGCCTTGTGGCCACTTTAGTGCCATGCGAAAGGGTGTTCTCTAAAGCTGGATTAATACTGAATGATCGGCGAAACCGTTTGAGTCGACAAAAGTTGAAACAACTAATTTTCTTACATTACAATTATAATATTTAATTATTTGTTGACCTTCTTAAAATTCCAACCTAAGTTCAGCTTAAAATGTTTATTTCTATGTTTATTTTCACTGCATTATTTTCAAAACTGTTTCTGGGAGTCAAATTTTTTATGCTTAATTTTTCGTTACATATTTTAAGTGGTCTTTATAAAAAAAAATAGAAGGAATTAAATGCCTAAAATTTCCATAAAGTTAAAAAATTTGATACTTTTATAACGTTTTGCACAGCCTTTCAAAGTTTTAATTAAATGAAATATTACTTCATTCAAATGTCAATTTCTTAAAAAAATATTATTTTGAAATTGTATTTAAATTATTAATATAATATAAAGTTCTACAGTTCTATTATTTACTTAGCTGTACCTCACATATGTAAAGTTCTCATATAGTTGAAAGCATGCTATCTTATTTTCTAGTGTTTAAATCATCTTTAATTTAAATTTTTATATCGAATGTACTTATTGAATTCATATAATGGGATTTTACAAATATTTTTGTTGCTTTTTGCTGTTACAGCATCCAGATATTACGTTCTAGTAGTTTTAGAGACATGCTGCCTTATTTCCTTAGTGTTTTTAATAATCCTTCACTCAATGCGCTTTGGCTGTAATTTGAGTTTTAAAAATATTTTTTACCATTCTGTTGCATTTTTGTGTTTACAGCAGTTACTACATCCAGGTATTGAGCTCTCACAGTTTTAAATCTTTTGCTATCTTATTTTCTAGTGTTTTTTGATAATCTTCAATTCAAAATTGTTATAATGAATGTGCCTTTTAAAATCCTATTGTGCCCTTTAAAAAATATTTTTAACCATTTGCTGAAATTTACTTATTACTGTAGTACATCCAAATGTATTACATTATCTCAGTTTTCAAAACATACCTCATTTTCTAGTGCTTTTGGTAATTCAAAATGTTTAAATAAAATATATATGTTTATGCATTTTTTTAAAATCATATTTTTTGTTTTTAAAAATATTTCTAATCATTTTGTTGTTTATTGTACGGTGCCAAATCTCCAAAAGTACAAATTTAACTCAAAATAAACCTAAATGTAATTTAAAAAGGAACAGTATAACCTTTTTTGTGGAAAAGCTCTTCAACCATGTGTATAGGAATAAATGTGTAAATTTTATTTTATGCCAGTATTGTACAATTAAACACACAAGGTCATTTATGTTATATTTAATGTTTAAATTATCTTACTTTTTTATTCAGAATTTTTAATATATATAGGAGAGAGTAGAGAATAAGAGATTTATCTTTTTTAAAATTTGGTAGCTTGAATAAGTTTTATTTCACAGTGGTACTGAAGGTCATTATCTTATCTATGAGTGGAATAAAGGTTTGTGATTATTTTAATTTCTAGACCTTACGCACCCCCATGCCCTTTACTACCGAATTGAAGGTATTAAACGACTTCTGTGGTATGTTATTTATAAGTATAAATAAAAAATATCATGTTAAAACAGATTGATCATTAAATTTCTGATATTTACTTAGGAAATTGCATCCTATCGGGTGCTATACAGCTAGTTATAGTTAATTTTCTATTTTAAATTTATTGCGACATTTTTACTCATAGTATAGTGTTGCATCAAAATTTATATTTTCCGATTTTTTTTCCTTTGTTTCCCTCCAACAACACAACACAACACAGCCGGAAAAAACATAGTGTACTCTCCCTTCCTTCAATATCATACAAAGAAAATCTTCCGACGTTTTTCAAGTACGCAACTATGCTCATTTGGTGCTGTCCATAAATGATGTCACCCTTTTCTACAACATTTTGGACCCCCCTCCCCCTCTTTGTCATAAAGTGTCACACTTCAACATACCCCCTCCACACCCCTTTGTCACATGTCACGCAATATTACGTAAACTTATACTTGCAGTTCAAAAACGTAGGACTACGTTACGGATCATATTTCAGACTTTATTTTTAAATTTAAACTATATGTTTTAATGACATCTGTAGATATAACAATAATAATGATTTGTGCGCTTATTTGATATGAAATAAGGGATAAGTTTACAGCATAAAACATAATTAATACACAATAGCAATAAAATTACAATTTCTGCTGCTACACTATTCTCAAAACCTACTCTGAATGTCTTTTTTTTTTTTTTTTTGGAGGAAAGAAAGGAATGCAAGTAAAAAAAAAAAAAAAAAAAATCACATTAAAGTTGCTTTTGCCCTAATTAAGGAAATACCTTCAAATTTTGGTAATTTTAAAATAACTTCAAAATTCAATCTTCTGATTTTAAACATTTTTATTTTAATCAAAATATGATGTCACACTTCTTGCTACCCCCTTCCCCGCCTTGTCACAAACTGTCACAATTTCACTAACCCCCCCTCCAAGCGTGACATTATTTATGGACGATCCCTTTCACGAAATTGATAGAGCACCCATCGATTTTGCTGCACCTGCACACAAGACACAACCGAAAGCGAAAATGTTTCCATCCATCCACTTCCCGCGCCAATTCTCCCAACCCCCACTGGCCATCAAAGACAATCTACACAAACCCAACACCAGAAACAACCTGCCGCGCTTTCCTGCTCCTCAGACACTTCCGTAGTTGACATGTTTTCTGATATTCAAAATCTTACTCCGTACAGATAAAATCAAACACGTGGTGACGTGGCAGAGTTCCTTCAGTGCACAAAATCGTTAGCTGCGTATTTCAGTACTCCAAATCGTTACTAGGGCACTTCGGTACTCCAAATCGTTACTAGAGCACTTCAGTACTCCAAATCGTTACTAGGGTACTTCGGTACTCCAAACCGTTACTCCGGTACTCCAAATCGTTACTTGAGTACTCAGTACTTGAAATCGGTTTTCGGTACTTTTCAAAGTAACGGTTACTTGAGTAACGGGTATTTTGTACCGGGTACTTGTCTGTACCCGTTACTCTCATATTGGGTACAAGAAAGTACCGAAGTTGCCCATCACTACTCCCAAAATATAAGATTATTTAGTACCATTCCATGTATATAAACCACATCACTGTTCATTACTGGAAGAAAAATGAAATAAAATAAGAGTAGTGAAATTGGTCCAATGAAGCATACGTTTTACAAATTGTTATGTTATTTTAATACATGTACACATCAAAACAAAAATGACAAAAGTATGTTTATATATTGCTACAGCAATACCTAAAGTAAGAATTGAAAGAAATATTATAGGAGTTAAACAGCTGCATTAAAAGTAACCAAAGAATTAAATAGCATATGTGTTATAATATTGACAAAAAGGCAACAAAAAGGTATAAAATGGTATTATCAGATATATTTATATCGTAATCTTCCTACTCTTTGTAGCTGTTACATTCCATTATGCTGCCAGAATCCAAAGCTCATGGCATGGCAACACTTGCTGTGAGATCTTTAGTTTATCATCTATGCTACTTTGGGAAATAACATTCTTAGAGACATTTATTCATTATAGTGCATCTTAAATTTATATTTAAATTAAAATTATACATTGCTTATTTAATTGATTTAATATAATAATCAGACTTCTTGATATTGAAGTTGGTTCATCAATTGTGTGTAACATCAATTACATAGCCCTCTATTTATTTTTTATAATATTTTCACTCATCTGTTGGAAAAAAAAAATTAAAAACTCATGAAAAATTGGACAGTTGAGATCTATATATGCATTTTAATAATATCTAATCAATGTTATTTATAATCCATATTTTGTAAAAAATACATAGCTTTTATATGGTGTATAAAAGACCTAGGTGATATTTTTATAAAAATTGTGCCAGATTTTTCACAGTATGTTTACAATTTTACAATATTCGTTAAAGTCGTGGAACACTGGTAGTTGACCCCATGTGTAACTTGTATACAAGCCAGTTTCTCTTAGAAAGTCTTCCACGAAGGAATCTCTCTCAGGCAGATAGCCGTCGAGGCTTTGCCGTATTCCCATACACCAAACCAAACTCACTAATCAACATGATGTTCAGTAACAACAGAATAAGGATAAAGGTTGAAACCTTTTATCTAAGAGAACTGTTTACAAGAACTATTTTCCAGCATGCCTTCTTGGTGTAACGGTCAGCAGACTATACGCATATTCGAGACGGTCAAGTTAGAGTCCCAGCGAACGCATTGCTCATTTTTCACGTCTCCAGCATGGCGCCTGAGCTAAAAAAAAGGTAATGGATGACGATTCTTCCCCACCAAGATTTGATGACTGGGCTCCCTAATCCCCAGTCGTCTTTAAAAGGGGGAGTATATAAGGTATTTCTCCCTCCTTCCAGCATGCCTTCGTGGTGTAATGGTTAGTACAATCGGCTCGTATTCGAGATATTCAGGTTCAATTCTCGGAGAGGGCATTGCTTATTTTCATGTCTTCCGCATTTCCCTCATGTGCCCTTTTCACCATTGCTAAACGATCATTCAATACCTCCTTCCCCAAACTTGAAAAGTACTTATGTGTTTGTTTAAATAGGTATTATTTGTAATGCATTTTATAAATTAAACAAGTATAAAACATGTTGATAAATACCAAAATTTGAGCAAAAGTGTTTCTTTATATTCATAAACTAAATCAAAATACTTAATACATAAAGAAAAGGTTGATTAAAATACTCTCTGAAACTTTGAAATTCCCCTTAGGAGTAATCCTCCTGATTGAGGAACCATAGTCTAGACAGAATTCAGCCGGAGCCCAAAATGAAATGTGTACCGCTACTTAAATTTATTGTTCAATTATTTGTTATTAATTTAATTTATTTTTTATTTTATTTTTATTCATGAATCTGCTTTGTGCAGCTGAAGAAAAAAGGGAAAAAATATTAATTTGAACGTAGCATACATTTCGGTGTGGGTTTTTGTCAGTGTGGGCTTTTATCAACGTGCGCTTATGTCTATGTAAGTTTTTATCTGTGTGGGCTTTTACCAATGTGTGCTTTCATCGATGTGGGTATTAGTCGCGTGGGCAATTATCCCAGAGGGCTCTTTTTTGTGGGCTTTTGTCGCATGCGCTTTCGTCCAGTGGGCTTTTGTTTGGTCACCGCCAAATACATTTTGCGGATATTATGGGTTGCCTATTTTGTCAATATAGCACAGTGTCTGGTAAATTCTTTTTATGGTTGGGTAGATAATCAGATATTTCTTACAACCAATTTCTCTTTTATTAATAGTTTCTCAATGATTAAAATGCTGATGTTAGGAAAAACTGTTTTTCCTTTATTTTTACATATCAAAACTACCACCAAAAGTATGTAAAGATCATAAGTTACATTAAAATTACAGAAGAGCAGTAAATGATTTGTAAATTTCTTGGACAGTTTACAATAAAATTAACTGTGAATTATCTTACGTATAGAAAGGAAAGATATCACTATATTCAGTTCATGAACATAGTGTAGATAAATAATGCATTGTTATAGGATAAACATCTGAATAAACAACATACAGCATATTAGTAAGTTATGATGAGATGGTTTTACTAAAAGAAAATACAAATATTGAAACACTTACATAACATATGCAAATCTGTGGGAGCATTGCATAATGCACTAGAAGGGAAACACAAGCCTGACGGAATGAACAAATTGTTATGCAAAAGAGCTAAAATGTCACATCAAATATTTTTCATGGTAGTTTTTGATATGTAAGAATAAAGGAAAAACAGTTTTCCCTAACATCAGCATTTTAATCATTGACACTTTGATAAACAAATAATAAAAAAGAAATTGGTACTAAGAAATATCAGATTATCTACCCGAATTCGCCCTTTTTCATGGGGAAAAGGTATATAAACCTGGGTACCTGGGTCGAAGGCCCTACCCTTAGCGAACAAAATTTAAAAAATTTCTAACTTAAAAAAAAAAAAAAAAAAAAAAAAAAAAGAGAGAGAGAGAGAGAGAGGGGGGGGGAATTGAGCTATATGAAGAGATATAAGTAACAAGTTACAAATTAAATTTTGTCACAACTTTAAAGTAAGTCGTTAAATTATAATAAAAAGGTAATAAAGTTAAGCAAGATATTAACATTAAATTGTTAATATGAGATAAACATTTAAAAGGTGTAGTGAAACAGAGTCAGCTAATGGAGGAAGCATCTGGTGCAAGCTTTTTGAGCCGGTCACATATACCCTGAAAGGGAGACATACAGCAATTAAAAAAATAAGCAAGAAGTAGGTGTAACTCCTTCGGTGAAAAATTTTAACGGAAAAAAGAATAAAAAGGCAAGTAAATAATGGATAAGTTTGAGCAATTTGAAATATTAAATTGACACTGGTCTTGTCAAACAAGATATAAAATATGTGCATATATGACAGGAGATATATACATAATACAATAAGCATAGTTACAATATATAACAATAAGTGCTGAATAATAATGCAGCAACAGTAAGAAAACATCAATTAATATTTACATTAAGTATGGCCATACAGCATTTGCAGTTTGCAGGATCATTAATGTCGTAATTACATATTTTAATGGCAGGGTTTTGAATATTTTTTTGGCTTTCGAAAAAATTCCTAGCTAATTTACAATATATAGTATTAAGCTGGTCCATTTTGAGCTCAAAATGGATATGGTTATTACGAATGTACCAGGGCGAGTTTGAAATTTGATGTAATATACAATTTTGGGTTGTTCGGAGCCTTTTTCTATCCGATTTGCAAAAGAATTCACCAGCCACTGTGCTATATTGCCAAAATAAGCAACCCATAATATCTGCAAAATATATTTGGCGAACACATACAGCAAGAACTTCTAAATTTACATTCTTTCCTGCGCTTTAAATCACGCAATTCTTTGGAATGACCACTAGACATATGTCTTTTTAAGTTAAAAAAATGTATCTTATCTTTTTCCGTAATTCATAGAAGAGTCAACAGTTGATTTTGCGTGTCAGGAATATTTGTCCTTGAAAAAGACCTTTTAATTGTTTCCAAGGCTATCGGCTCATTTTCCGATGAGAAATTACTTGTCCCTGTAAAGGTCGTTTTATTACTTAAGATACGTTAATATATTTTCTGAACAGTGATTTCACAGGAAGGCGATATAAACAACACTATGGACTATACTCAAAATCCCTTTTCCCTTCCTCATGTCCCAGAGAAGGAAAAAACCGGTTACAGGGTTCATAGCCACATTTTAGTTAAAAAAATAAGCACCTATAAGCACTTTTCAAGCCCATTTTAAGAAAAAAAAAATAAGCACCTGTCTAATTACATTATACACAACTGCATAATCTTAAAAATTAGACTTGTAATTTAAAATATGAGAAATGCAGTATTTATTAAGAGAGAATAAGCATCACCTCAACCATGGAAAATAATTACTTTTCTTTTAATTATTTTTTTATTTTAAATAACAGTTCAATTTACAGAACTAGTTTACAATGAGAGGGAAAAAAATCTATGCAGAACTAAACTATATCACAAGATTTAATGATGAAATTTCAGTTCAAAATAGAGAAAATAAATAATAATAAGGCATATTTATTGTATTCGCTTGGAACCTAATAATAATAAATACAATTTATTTTTCTACTCATATTGATATTTAAATAATTTAAACCTAAATTCTGAACATTTTCTAAATTTTCATTGTATATCAGTTTTCCCTAAACAGATATTGCAAGCAAAGTAATTTAAGTAAAAAAGAAGAACATTTCTGAAATCAGAAGACAAAAATTTGCTTCATGCAGTCATCCTTTAACAGTAAAAGCTTAACTAACCCGCATACTTGGAAATTGGCGAATATTCGGATAGTCGAGCATAACTTGAAAAAGAGGAGCGGAGAGGGGTAGACAGTAGCCGCTCTTTAGATTTTTCCGCTAAATAAATGCTTTTGACATTTCGATATGTGCATCATATAAAAATAAACCAATGGAACTGAAAAATATTCTGCTTAGCAAGCACAGTAAAACTCTTTTAAGTGTTCATAAACAAATCTCGGACAGAACATACAAATTAATTATCTCTGCAAAATATCGCAAACGTTATTGTGCAATACATGTGCGGTAATTCTTCTCTATGTGATATTGCGTAATCGGAATCAACAGCTGCAGGTATTGGGAGAATAAAGAACTAAATAACTGGGGTGTTTTTCATTCTAATTTTCAACAGATGGCGTTAAATTTCCGGAAGAGAATCATTCTTTGCTTGCGTTGGAAGACCGAAGAACTTTTAGTCCTATTCAATCCAAATTGGAAAGTGACAAAAAAAAAAAAAAAAAAAAAAAAAAAAAAAAAAGAGGGGGGGGGGAAGAGGTTCGTTGCTTGTTTTGCAGCCAACTGTAAGTTTCAATATTCGAGATTTTGTGGAGAAAGGGGAGAACCTCCCAATTTTCGTACTGTATAATGTATTGGCCAAAAAAATGAAATTATTTTGACTATTCGATTACTTTCCCTTTATTTAAGCCATTCCGAATATTATTCCTTAGAAAGTTAATCTGTGTCAAAACACAACCATTTTTGGAAGTTTACTATACTTCAGCAGTTACTGCAACTATGTTATTATAAACATTCATACATATGCTCATAATATAAGCATAACGATCATAATAAACACGAATATGAACTGACCAAGCAGAGCGAGAATGCAAATTTTTAAGATCTTGATAGAAATTCAAACATGTGTAGTATTTGGGTGGGAGGAAAAGAATGCTGAATGTAGCAGAATTTTCTACTGCTTTCGCAATTCTTTGACCAATAGAACGACGGGCACCTGTCTGTACTCTTCGTGCACACCAAAGGTTATGTTAATGCAGAGAAAGGGGGAAAAGCTATTTCCGGGAGTATGATTCACCATCTGATATTTCATATTAGGAAGAAAAGTTGTTTATTTAGTTTCGGCTTTGGTACAGGTGAAAATAGCGCATTCATATAAAAATAAGCACTAAAAACAAAAAAATAAGAGCTTTAAAGAAAAAGTAAGTACCTATAAGGGCCTTTATATTTTATTTTCAAATATAAGGACTTATAAGCACTTATAAGGACCACTACGAACCCTGGATTATGAGCAAAAGTGAGGTTTGGGGTCTAGACGCTTGTGATTGCATACACTTATGGTTATAGGTAAAAATCTTTTTTTTTTTTAGCACTTTGCTGTTATCTGCCCAACCTTCTGAAAAATCATCAGTCACTAGTGACTAATTTTCCCTCAGAGGACGAAAGACAACAGCCATAATATAGCATTTACCTCGTTTCTCCCACCCTCCTTCCCATATATATGTTACCCGCAAAGTATGAATTTATTCATTCTCATTGTAATGCCTAAAACTAGACATCAATATATGAAACGATTCATATTTCACACATTTCCTAGGCATTCTCTAGAATGCCAAATGACAAACCGGTATAAAATACATTTCTGATTCGTTTTCAAGAACTGAAACTACTTACCAGAAGTTAATAAATGATGAAAAAAGGCCAAAATGCCTACTATGAAGGAACCACTGGACTACTGGCTGCTGAATCACTTTTGTATAAAACAAAAGTACATTCATTTATTCCTTTAAAGAAAGTGTCAGTACTATACAGTATTCCGTCACGGATGCCAAGCTATTTCCCATGCTTCATGAAAACTCGTTGAGTACTGGACACGGACGGGGTGACAGAATGTTGAAAGAAATTTCAACCAAATACAAAAATGTTACACGTTATGATAAGGAATTGTACAATCCCCTTTGTGAGCCCTGCCAGAAAAAACAAAAAGGTATTAAAAACAACATTGGTGTGAAACTTATGACTGTTTCTGAATTTAATTTCCATTCTCAGATAGACCTTACTGATTCCCAGTCTCAGATAAAAAATACAAATTTGTTTATGTTGTATCAAGATCCTCTGACTATTTTTTTACATATTTTGAGTAACAGTTTTAATGGCGCTCTTTCATAAATTTTTCAAAATAACATTTCTATTTTTGAGGAATGAACGTCTTTTAAATAACAACGTTATCATAACCTTTCTTTCATACTTTGCCTAAAAATGTTCATTCTATAGAATGCCGGTGTTTCATACTTTGCCGGTAACATATACAGTGGTGGCCAAAATTGTGGACACTTTTGGAAATTTTTATGTTTTTGAACTTTGTATGCTCATAAAACATGTTACGTTTTGCAAAATGCAAACTTGTATATATCATTTTAAAGAAAATGTATTACTGAATTCAATACAAAACACAAAATTCAATTATTTGTAATACAAAAAAAGTTATATGTACTTTAATACAAATAAAAAACACAGTTATGAAGTGGTTTGTAATGTCTAGCTTTCCTGGCCAATCACTGTTCTTGTTCTGAGAACCAATCAAATGTTAGTAACTGCCAGTAGAAGCTGACATCATGTTTACACTTGAAACAATTCATTATTTTGCTTTGTTCTGTAGAAGGAGGACCTGTTTCTTATACACTGCAATTACAAATAGGAATTTTTGTAAAAATTTTTAATATTTAGTCAAGAAGCAATGACATCAAATAAAAAAGTAGATTGTACACCTAGAAAGAGATGTAATATTATTGTGTTACGAGAAAGTGGTCTTTCCTATGCTGAAATTGCAAGACAGGTGGGTGGTTCAGTGACTACAACTGGAGTCCGAAAGTTTTGTTTACGATACCAGGAGACAAATTCAATGAAAAAACAAAGAAGGAAAAGGCCAAAAAAGGTGCACCACATCTATTGATGACAGAAGAATAAAAAGACTATGTCTCCAAAATAGAAAAATGTCATCAGCGGCCATCACAAATGATCTGAATGATGCTGGTGTTTCTATCAGTTCAAAAACAATCAGGAAAGATTAACAGATGTTGGACTGAGAGGTAGAATTCCACGAAAAAAGCCTTATCTTAATTTTCAGCAACGAAAAAAAGACTGCAGTGAGCAAAGGAACACATTAATTGGACAGATGATCAGTGGTCACAAGTTATATGGAGTGATGAAACTAAGATATCGTTATTCGGTAGTGATGGGCAAAAATATGCAAGACTTGGAATAGGAGAAGAGTTACATCCTGACTGCATTCAAGCAACTGTGAAGAACCCAGTTAGTGTTATGATTTGGTCATGCATGTCAGCAGATGGTATTAGTCGCCTTCATGTCATCGATGGGACACTGAATGCCAGAAAATACATTGACACTATTCTAGAACCAAAACTTCTTTCTACCTTCCATCAGAGATCTCTTTCCTAACAATGCTTCGTTTATTTTCAGCAGGATTCTGCTCCTTGCCACATGGCCAAAATATCGAAAGAGTGGTTTCGTACAAAGAGCATTAAATTGTTGTCATGGCCAGGAAACAGTCCTGACCTCAATCCTATTGGAAAATTTGTGGGACCGTTTGAAAACTCTTGTCTGAATGAAGCGCTCATCAAATAAAAGGGAACTAATTGAGGCTATAATTGTTTCCTGGCATCATATAATAACGAAAGAAGAGCTTATAACTCTTGTCAGCTCAATGAAACTTCGATGTGAAGCTGTAATCAAAAATAAAGGCTGATGTGAAGCTGTAACCCTACTAAGTACTGATAACTTAGTAGCTGTAATCAAAAATAAAGGCAAAAATAAAGGCTGATGTGAAGCTGTAACCCTACTAAGTACTGATAACTTAGTAGCAATCATCACTATCGATAACTATATATCGTATATCGATAACTATTATCATTTAACTTTTTTTGTATTGCAAATAATTGAATTTTGTGTTTTGTATTGAATTCAGTAATAAATTCTCTTTAAAATGATATATACAAGTTTGCATTTTGTGAAACGTAACTTTTCTATAAGCATACAAAGTTCAAAAACATAAAAAATTCCAAAAGTGTCCACAATTTTGGCCACCGCTGTACATTAACGTATTTTCACTTCAAATAACATCAGATAATTACATGAATTCAACAGAATCACCTAAGAATAACTGATATATTACTTTTGAGTCGCACGGTTATATAACGATGTAATATTAAAGATAAATAAAAGGTTGCCAAATGCATCATTTTATATACTTTATTTTAACTATAAAAAAGAATCATAAAAAGTACTTTATAACTAAATTATTCATGTGAGAAAGCAAAAATCCTGAAGATCTTTATATTTTTATAGCCAGTGGATAATGTTCAACTATCTGCTTCAAAATTTCATCTGAACACTATTTTTTCTTTGCTTGCTGACACAGTACATTTCCAAGCATCATCATTTAAGAAATACAACTTTATGAAACATAAATGTTTACATTCCTGTTGGGCAAAAACACTATATTTCTGAAGAAATGCAACACTATTTTTTTTCATTAACCAGCAAACTCCATAGTCCCATTACAAATCCCTTCAGGAAAAAGAGAATGCATATGAGGTTTGCCACACAAATACATTTTTGCAATATTACGAGTTGCCTATTTTAGACAAAAAAGGGGGGAGGAATGTTTAGCAAACTGCCATTTTTATCTGTTTGATTATTACAGATGTTCATTTTGAATTTAGACTCCTTAAGCTTTTAACTGTTACTTTACAAAACTTTGACCCATCAAAGCAAATGTTTTGCTACTTTCTCAAACAAAGCAAATTTTGTAGGAGTATTAAAAAAATAAAGCAGCTAAAAAGTTAATAAAAGAGCCAGAATTAAAATAGCTAGCTATGATGTATCGGAAGGAATTGTTTGGAAATTCCTTCCTCCTAGCCCTAGAATTTGGGAGACTGAAGATAGCAAGAATTAAATCATTTATACATCATTTGATTGTTGTTATAGGCCATCATACAATTGGCAATGTTAAGCTTACTCTAGAAAACTTTCTGACAATATCTACTCATTGAAACAATTCTGAATTTGTTGCTCCTTACTTCTCTTTCTTTCAATCCTAGATATTTTGAAATATTCTCTCCTGGGTACTTTCTAACTAGGTATTCATTAAACTTTATTGCTAAACCTGAATTAATAAATCTACAAGACAACAGGTTGTCTTGCTTACAAAAAATGACTAAAATGGCTCAAATGACTTGAGAAAAATTATGTGAAGATTACCTTAATCATTTGCAGCAGTGTAATGAGTGGCAATTTACTGCAGCAAATGTAACCCATGGTGCCCTTGCTCTACTAAAGGTAAAGCTCGGCTAAATGAGTTACAAGCTACATATAAGAAATTATAACTTGTACGTGACATGATAGAAGAATTAGAAAAGCAACAAATAAAAATTTCTGCAATAAAGATGTATTTCAAAAATGCTTAATGCCTGTTGAATAATATTTATATTTCTTTGTGAACTGTATTAATGTGTAATCATGCTATACAGTTCTAAATATTCTCAATTTCTGTTACTAAGTATTATTTTATGCTATTTTATCCAAATCAGTATTTCCAATGGATTTTTTCTATGTTTTGCTTATTACCAATACTTATAACTATGCAGTTGTACTTGTATTGGAATTTGAAATATTTTAGCATTTGGTGGAATGTTTAGTACAGTCTTATCTTTAAATAGATTTCTTAAATGTCCCAAGTCCTCATAGTTCAACACAGCAGAAACTGATTGCCTCCTATCCTGTAAAAAGTCTTCAGTGCTTGCACAGAGCATTTGGTTCTGATTTGCTATGATTATTGTAGCCAATTTTTGTTAATATACATACCTAGCATCTCAACTAGCATCTTTAGACACAGCTAAAGTGATTGTGTAGTGCAGCATCACAAGCACATTCTTTTTCATTTTGTACTTCTTTGAAGAGGTTACTTCCACAGGTATGAAAATGTGCTCCATTACAAGTGCTCAGTATATGACAATGTTTCAAAATTACATAATTTCAGAGTTTCAGCAGCAAAATGTTGTTAATGACATTGTATGGATGCAAGATGGTGTACCTCTACATATCCCCACATGTTTTTGGCAAGTGCTGCAACAATATTTTGGAGATAGAGTCACCTCTCGTAACTCTACAGTTTTGTGGCCAACACGATGCCTCAAACTCAATCCGATGGGATTCTGGTTATCTGAAATCTAAGGTGTACACATCAAATCGATGAAATATGTCAGAGCTGAAAGATACCATAAAATGTAAAGTTACACAGATTTTTCCTGTCATGTTGCATTCATCATTGTTGTAAACAATCTGTATGCAATGTGTTATTGTGTGCGAAGGTGATCATGTTAACAATCCAATAAAAGTTTCCCCTCTCTTGTATTATCATTGGTCATTTACAATCGTTTTATACTGGCAATTTTTGTCATTTATGCAAATTTTAACACTACTACAGTAGAAATCCAGAAATCAGCAAAGTGCAAAATAAATAAGGTATATTAGATACATTTAATTAAATTATTATATACATTATTGCAATAACTTATTATATGAGTTAAATTATTAGAGTACAAAGTCTGTAATCCGGACCTCAAAGCTACAAACTTTACGCGCATGCATAAATGCATAATGAGTTTATGCATACGCATTTAATGTATAACGGACGGTATAAGCTAGGCTAAAATTATCTAAGGCATTTCAGTTAATTTTTCAGATTGCGCTGTTCCTTAATCCTCTAATTGGATCTGCAGACTGTTAGAACAATTTTATAAAAATTAAGCTTGAATTTTCGATTATGTCAAAAAGAGTTTCCAATTCTGGAGCTGCCAAAGGATCTACAAAGCGAAAGCATGTTTCGATGTTCATTCATACTTGCCAACCTATGACACTCAAAAATCAGGAGATTTTTTTAAGAAATCAGGAGATTTTTCACAATGTTAAAAAGACTTTTTAAATGATAAAAATATAGTTTTTAATAATGAATTAACTTTAAGTAGTAACTAATTCTTAAATGCAAGCAACACAAAAATACCTTACACATAAAAAAAATTTTATTACACGCATCATTTATGAAAAAAAAAAAAAAAAAAAAAAGACACTTTAATCAGTTTTCGTACAAATGTTATAAACAGTGGCAGATTTTGCTTTCTTTAAGAAAGAAACTTCATCATTGTGTTCACAGCAATTGCCACGTAGGCCTGCTTTCGCTAATAAAAGTTTTTCTAATGTGTCTAATATTAGATCTAAATTTAGTCCTCGTTTTCGCAACAACACTGAGAATCCTCTCACACTCTGCATTACTATAGGGAACTGTCAAGATGGCCAACACAATTCTAGACAGTTCACTATATTTTAAAATTCCATCAGCACCTTTCAGTTTTGCACTCCACTGGGTGTCAATCGTAGCTGATTTCATAACTTCATCCAAGTTTTCTAATTGTAAACTGCTGTTATGCAGCTGTTGGAACTGTTTCAATTTTTCCTTCCTTTTAGAACTCCTTTCAAGATAATAATAAATATCAACAATGTGTCCATCCACATTTATTGGTAAAGAAGTTGCCCCTTTTTCAGCTGCTAAATTTAAGAGGTGACAGGTGCACCTCATAATGTGAAAATCTGAATTTTCCTTTCTTAAGATGCCTGTAACACCAGCCTTCCGAGCCTACAAATACTGGTGCATTATCGGCACCAAGTGCTAAGCAATTATCCAGAGTGCCTGCAGTTTTCTTTTAAAGTTTTAATAATTAGCTGTGCTATATTAAAGCCTGTCAAATGTCCTTCTAAAGTGGGAACATAAAGTAAACTGCACTCAATTTCTGAAGCCTCTGGATCAAAAAAGAAACAATTGGATACAGTTTTGAATCGGTATTTTTGCTTCCATCAGTAGAGAAGCAGACCAGAGCTATTTTAATGCAATCAATAACTGAAGATTTATTTTTCAAACCCATTTCTTTAACAATTGCACCTGTTTTGATTCTTGCACCTTGAGTATTTCTTAGCGATTTCACTATCGGGAAACATTTTTCTAAATAAAGCTGCAGCGTGATCCGATGCATTCAGTGGCAGGTTGTGCTCCAGTAAAAAGGCAGAAAACAGACATTCTGCATTAATAACTTTTTGGTCCTTTGTTTCCGAAGAAAAATTTAATTTTTCGTTTTTTTCAAAACAACTCATGTTATCCTTGTGTTTTTGTGTACGCACATGTTTGAGAACATCCGCCCTTCCAACATACGAAATCGAAAAATCGCAACGACAGGCGGTACACATCGCAAATTTATTACATTTCCTTGAGGAAATAATGGAAGGAAAGTCGACTGTGTACGATTTTTGAAACGTACACGAGTATTTCACCTTTCTCGCAGACGTAACAAAAGATGATAATTTCTAAAACTATTTCCCTAAGGCACGTGTACTCACACAACTCAGGACAAAATGAACGAAATAACTAAAAAGAACGTCCAAATAACAACTTGCTTTGTCCTCATTAGCTAATATATGCCAGCTGACACGCAGTGGAGCTCGAAGCCCATTGGAGAACTGGAGAATGACGTTTCTGGATACGTATAATGCTCTCACTCACAAAGCAGAAGCTATGTATGTGAAGATAGTTCTATGTTATTGTGCCCATCCGGCATAAATTTGATTGAGCCAGATAAACTACTGATCTCAGTGGTATTCTGGCTATAAGTTATCAGTCAGTCAGCAGAAGCTATCTGATTCGCAAGGTTTTGTTTTAGATATAATGTAGAGAAAATTCAATTGCTTTCAGACGTTCAAAAGCACTTTTTTTATTCATATAACAAAGTATTAAGTCAAGTTGCATAAAAATCGTGAGAAATTTTAAGAATAAGAAAAAGTCGGGAGAAATATATTGTAAATCGGGTTGGCGGGAGAGCGGTCGAAAATCGGGAGTCTCCAGCCTAAATCGGGAGACTTGGCAGACTGTTAGAACAATTTTATAAAAATTAAGCTTGAATTTTCGATGATGTCAAAAAGAGTTTCCAATTCTGGAGCTGCCAAAGGATCTAAAGCATGTTTCGATGTTCATTAAACAAAAAGCGAAATTAAAAGCGAAAGCATGTTTCGATGTTCATTAAACAAAAAGTGGAATTACTGCAAAAAATCGATAAAGGCCTATCTATCTCAAAATTATGCGAGAGGTACGGCATTGGAAAGTCTACTATATATGACACAAGAAAAATGAATTTCTTGAATTTTTTGTGGAAGCATCTTAAACAACTTACATTGAAAAAAATGTTTAATAAAGTAAACAAATATTAAGCTTTTTTTTTTGTAAATTTTGATACCCTTTAGATCATAATTGCTTTTATTTCATAAATGAGGGTTTCATATTTTTAATTTTATAATTTCTGCATGCTTTCTTACCAGATTTAAATTGATGATCTATAATCCAGAATCGCCGAAGTCCCGACGAGTCCGGATTAAAGACTTTGTACTGTATAAATTGATTATATTACTCATTATATTATATATACACAGCATCGAGGTTTGCCAATTTCACCTCGTGCAAAGATTACCGGCGTTAGAATCACTGTTGCTGTAAAATTTCAACAGCTTTTCTTTATTTTTCCGTACATCATACAAAATCATATAGCAGCTCCATATGATTCTACTATAAAATGCACCTATCTCAAACTTTTGCAGAATTTGCACTTTTTGCATTATTGTGAATGCAACGTGTATACGTTTCTCAACGTTGCAAGCAGTAAAATCACGAGTGCATTTCTTATCTGTAATTGTATTAAAAAGGGCTGAAATTTAAAATATTCTTAATTTATCCACAAAATACCCAGATAAAAAATGGCAGCACTAAATAATCTCATGAAATAACAAAGCTTAGAAAATACAACAACGTGAATTGTGAATTTGAAAGAAGAGTCGAGTGAATCATCTGCTTTCTTACCTCGATGCAGATTAGAGGAGAAAAAACTTTTATCATGATGTCAATAATTTGGTACTCCCGTTATGACTCATTATTATTCGGTAATTATGACATTATTTGGTAAGTATTTTTTCTTTGATATTTCGTACTCAATGTTGCATTTTCCAGAACCTATAAACTGAATGTTTAAATTTTGAGAGGCAACGCGGTTTCCAGGCCGGCGGATTTTCGGTATTTGAATGTAATAGTTTTTTCAATACACTGATTAAAAAGTGAAAGTTGCCATTTGAAAAAATTTCGCTGTAACTGTAACTGTGAGAGCTCTTATTATTTTAAATGATCACAATCTCAAGTGCATACCTTCAAATATATGACATTTTATTTTATTCATTGAGCAGAGAGGCTGCTAAGGGTTCATATATCAGGGAAGTTTTTTTTAATGACCACCCTAATTTATAACTATTTCCTAATACACTGCACTGTAATATCCTCAGATCTTCAGTGATTTAAGCCAAGCCTTTTATGAATTAATTTTAATTGAAAAGTATAAAAATTGCATGAATCATTTGGATTTAGCTTTACAATTGAATTGTATTATGATTAAGTTACTACCAAATTTATGAAATTTTTAAACTACAGGTACTTTTAAATAAAAATTTAGTACAGGCTAAAAAATTTAGGAATGAATAAATGCATTAGGAATAGGAATAAACTTTAGTATAAGTTTAACAGAATATATCAGATGAAAGTGAAATATTGATTTTATGCTGGGGGGAAATACAAAGATATTTTTCTCAGCTATAGTAAAATATTTTCTCACATAAAAAATTTATTAACAGTAGCTGTAATCAAATATAAGAATTACGTGTGTAGCCTGTCACTGTTTTCAATGTTTAGGACTTATGTCAAGAAGTTTTTAATTACATTGAAGCATTGCTATTCAATGTAGATTTTTAGTACACAAAAAATAAATCAAACAAATACAAAATATGAAAGAGCCCAGTAGCAATATCTTTTACTCTTGCTGAGGGATATCCTGGTAGTATTCTCAGTTGCACAGTTGGAGGGGGCATGTTTCACTGCAAGCAGCACAATTCTGGGATTTTAAGCAAAATATATTATAAGGGTTAGTCATGTGGATCTTCAGAACTGAAACAACGGTTATGCTTTATTGGATTATAGAAGAACTATCTATCACTACATTTATCTGTTTAAAGGAGAGGGATGTCTTTGTGGAGAATTAAAATGGCTTAAAAACTGTAAAGTGACTTACGTTCAGTCATGCATATATAAGTACAATGGGTGCTACTTTGGTAGACGGTTGCACGGATTTTTGGCGATTTACTTTGGGGCAATTGTTGGCGCAGTTTTAACAATCGTCAGCCATCTTTAAAAATGCTGTTCTTACGTATTTTGCCCGTAGTAAAGTATTCGAAACTTTAAAAAAAAAATATTGTTAAAAATAATGGATTAATTTTTTGTTGAAAACGCTTTTTAAGATGGCAGGCAAATACAAATAAATACATTTACTACGAGTATAAAATACTAAAGTAAGGTTAAATTATTACTTCACTGGCGAAAACTCTTTAGTAGTTAATGACTAGAAAAAAGTAAGTCATAAGTCTCTCTTTCTCTAAATTATTACTTTCATATAGCAATGAAATAGAATAAAAACATATTGCGCCAACATTTAATTGGATTAAAATATTACTTTTAAACTGAATATCGAATTTAAAACCATCCTACCAACGTTTAAAAGAATTAAAATATTACTTAAATTCAAATACTTTAAAATAAGTAAATAAGAATGCTTCGTACACTAGAGTTAAAATGACAGCAATTGGAAGTTTACTGCCGGTAAAAAAGGAGGAATGTCTAATACTTTTTTTACCGTTACAGCGGTTATTTCTTCCACCCTGAGCCACAGTACCATATACGGCTGTCCTCAGAATCGGCTCTGTTAACGATCTTCATCTGTGATCCACATTTCTTGGACTACATTGAAGAAGCAATTAGCGAGTTTTCCTCCAAAGATTAAAAATAAATTTCCTCTGACCCGTGTAACAATTTATACGTAAATCTTTGATTAGGAAAACCAGGTTGGCCAAAATAAGGTCTCAAAGAACAATTTTTTATTCCGATACCAATAATTCTTGGTACTTACCAATAACAACATTAATCTTTGAAAGGGACATATCCATTTCCTATGAAATCTAAGGAATTCGAAAGATGAATAATAAAATTTAAAAATGGCACAGTAATGCACAAATATTCAGTAACCAATCAGGTAAGTGATTACAGCTCATTAATGCACAATTATTCTGTAACCAATCAAGGAGCTGATTACATCATGTCTAGAATTAAAACTATTTAAATAATCATACATAATAAAATCATTTAAAAAATGCAAAATTAAATTGTATTTTAATATTTAATAGCCATAAATAATATTTAAATCATTAAATTAAATTTATACATATTAAAACTAATTACATTTAAAGCAAGGTGATGTTATTGATTACATCATCCACAACATAAATAATACAAAATATCATAAACAATAAAATTTTTATTTCAAATAAAAATGCAAAATTAAATTGATTTTTAATATTTAGAAGCCATAAATAATATTTAAAACACGGAATTTATGCATAATAAAACGCATTATTTTTTAAATAAAATTACAACAAAGTATCGGTTACCATAAATAACTTATCCAGCAATAGGTTTATTAAGTCGTATAACTTGCCAAAATCCGTGCAACCGTCTACCAAAGTAGCACCGTACAATGTTACATATTCTATGTTACACACAAGATAAATCACAAAAATGCTCATGCAGACATGAGGGGGGGGGTGAAAGGATATGACCTTGCATCAAATTATCAGCATTCAGTTTTTCATTTACTTGGTCATTGCTGAGATGAAGAATAATGATATATGATAAGAAATTAAACTGAGGAAATACTAAGACAGGGTATTCAGAGAAATTATAAAGAAATTTCAACAGGCCTAATATTCTTGCTATTCCTTCTTCAATGGAACTTTTGAATGAAAAATATAAATGTCAATTAAACTATGATTATATAATGACATAAATAAAGTTCCTTAGTAAGAAAGAAACATTTCAAGTTTTATTTATGTTACTACTTAAATGAAACAAAGAGATAGAAGGAGGGTCACTTTAAATTTGCAATTTAATCTAAAATACATCAAGTACAGGCAGTGTGACCTCACTGGGAAACAGAACAAAAGAATGGCAAAAATTTTAGAATTTAGAGAAGTACTGAACAACACAATTTTAAAAAAAAGCATTGGGCAAAAGAATCAGGAGTGGCAAAAAAGTTTCAAATTTAGGGAGGCACCGGAAAGCAGTATTTAGGGCTCGCAGAGATTGTACCAGGTGGCAGAATGCTGGCCCTGGAATCTCCAGAATGCAATTCCGGTTGATTTTTGGATTATGGTAACATGGCGATTTTTTGGGGAAAATTTGGCGACCAACTCTGCTACAGCAACCCTCTATTTTTTTTTTTTTTTTTTTTCCGCCATTTTGTCTTCACGAAGTAAAGACATTTTCTTTTCTTTTTATTTACTGAACACTTTTTCCAACAATCTACTAGCTGAATTACACTTATGCTAGAAATTTTATGTAACAAAACTGCTTAATCATGACAAATATTAACTGCAAAATTGGGAAAAAGTGCACAATTGCAAACTCCTTGTGCGTTTTTCAGAATAGCACATACACATAAACCATTTACACGTCGACTTATTTTTACTTAAAAAAACATCCCAGAATTGCACAAAAATGGCATTGTACACACTCTTAACTTTATCCATCTACACTGCTATTTTCTCAATGCAAAAAAAATTCTGTGAATCTTTAAACTCGGTAAAAAGGACATATATGAAATTACCTGATCGCGAAAAAGTATATACCCTTTCCAAGGATGAACATTTCCACGTATAAAATAAATAAAATATCCATAAACTTTTACCTCTAAATTATCTATTATATTATAAACGTCACCAACGAATTCATACCGCAAACATTACAAATGGTTACAAATACTTCAATTATTTCCATACACGTTTACTTCAACTAAAATGTATACCAAATTCTTACAAACATAAACTTCACAAAATAACTATCATTTAATTAAAATATCACTAAACCAGGTACACGTTAACTTATTTTTACTTAAAAAAACATCCCAAAATTGCACAAAAATGGCATTGTGCACACTCTTCACTATATCCATGTACACTGCTTTTTTCTCATAAATTAGAAAAATTTCACGAAAATGCATGAAAATACTCAATGTATTCTACTCAAACTTATTCCAAAATACTACAAACATATAACTCACAAAATCACGATCATTAAATTAAAAAAACACTACTTAAAATATAAATAAGCACATACATTAAATTAATAAAAATTAGATTACAATCCTAATTACTTTAAACTAAATCATTGCTAATAACAATTTTCCAATAATACCATATTAATTTATTTACTCCTTACATTTAGAACAATGCATAAAAATAATATCCTCAAATGATTAAAAATACTAACTTACCTAATCTTCAGAATCTTTATTACGTGGCACGCACACTTCCACTATTTCACACAACACACAATGAAGCTTAATACAAAATAATATAGTACTACAGTTTTCCAAATTCCCCCCCTTTTCCGATTAAAGAGCTGTGATTCGTCCATTAATGTCACATGACATATCTCATGATCTCTCATTTCCCTCACACAAAATAATGCATAATCGGAACTGAGTACTTCTCACATTATTACCAAAGTCCTAGGTAGTAACCTTTATCGCCTCCAAAATGTCGCCAAACTACCAGTTACCATATTTCATAGATCAGCCGCAATTCCTAATATAATACTATAGTGAATTTTCTTCAAAACTGTAGTATATAAAACATTTTTGAGAGGCATGTTTCTAAATATAAATCGGTAAGAAACACCAATACCTAAAAATGAGTACCCTGCATTTAAACAACTTGAGGAATGTACCCTGCATTTAAACAACTCCAGAACTTCTAGAATGTTACTCACAAGTTTGCTAACATGAAATAAAGGGGAGGGGGAATAGCACTTTACATTTAAAAAATAAAGTTTACAATTTCGTGCCCCTTGTTCTTTGGCGATTCTTTTTTGATGGCAAGATTGGCACCAAGAAGGCACAATTTCAAGATGGCTGCTACACAAAACCAAAATAGTCAAAGAATTGCACAAACTCAGAGTCCATATGTACACATCGATCTGTTTTCACTTAAAAAAAAAAAAACAGAATTGCGCAAACTAGGCATTGTGCACTGCCTTAAATTTGTTTATGAACACATCAATCTATTTTCATAAAAAAAAATAAGGAAGCTAAAAAAGTTAAAACTATCATGGTAACCAGAAATGAGGTTTCATCGCCAAAATTAAAAAAAAAAAAATTATCGCTAATCGAAGGGGAACCCAATTCTACACTAGAGCGAAAACAAATACAAAATTTAACACATTTTATTAAATTGGTGATATGTCATTTAAACATTTGATAGATATTTTGGAATGAACTGCCAGGAGTGGCACTCTGGCTAAGCCACTGACTATTCCTATGTTTAAGAAAGTCAAACTATGATGATATGCAGTGCAGGATTTACATATGAGCTACACAAGCTATAGCTTAGAGCTCCCACTTTCTTGGGGGCCTCCAAAAAATATAAAATATAGTATAAGACCTATAAAGAGCCCCTTATTTCAAATAGCTTTGGGCCTCATTAAGTGTAAATCCGGCCCTGATGACATGAAAACAAATTCGGCATGCCCTCTATATTTCAATCTAGCCTAATGATGCAAATGCAGAGTAATTTAAAAGTCAAAATTATATTTAATTAAACGACTGTTTTTTCTTAGACGATAGTTCTTGCTTCGACTTGTAATTTAGACATTCAGAAATTAAGATTAAGACTATTAACGCTTTAAATGTTTACAGAATCATTTCCATCAATAATAATAATAAAAATATATTATTACCATTGATCCGATTTTCCCACAATCAGTCGCTATGATGAAGTGCTTATCTCTAAACTCAATAACAGAAATATCCGTACATCGACCACACACTGTACCTTTGCTCTGTAATATGAAAATTTATTTATAGAATTTAAACTACAATATAAAGGCAAAATTCTTAGAACTACATATAAAAGTTTAGACTTACTGTTTTACTTTTAATACACCACTTCTGACAGTCATTCATAGCGATCAATTTTAGAATTTAAATTTGGATAGCTGATCAGTGGATAGAAGTTGAAGTACTTTGAAAGAGGAGAAGAGAGAGAGAAGATTTCGAAAAAGAAAATTCCGAAAGAGAAATATAGTTAAAAAATTGCGTTTTGGTCCTCATATTTATGTGTTTTAAATTTCAGATAAAATTAATGATATGATTACAGACATAATTTATACCGAGTTTCTACAAACCTGATACTTACTTTTAGCCATCATTGTTTCGTCTGCTACGTGCAATTTTTTATTCTAGAACAACTCGAAGTGCACTATATTTATGCTGGAAAATTTGAAAATATATTGTAAGGATAGGAAACGAATCTAAATTTATTCTTGGAATAGACTAAAAGTCGAAAATCGGCCGGTTACGATTGATGTTTTTCCATCCGTGAAGTTAAATACCTAGATTGAGGATGTGTTGTATATGTGTCAAATGGTTTTCCCTATACGAATCTGATATTTCTCAAAAGGAAATAAGCGTAAGTAAATAAACCTTTTACATTCTGAATAAAATAAACATCTTAAGTGTCACTTTCTAGTGTTTTATTTTGTCTTAGAAACTGTGTATGTGTATTCTGAAATCAACGCCTTTTATGCTTATATATATATCGTAATAATATCTTTTTAAACCAAAAGCATTAAAAAATTGTCATTTGAACGTAGTTAAATATAAACTATAACGTGAAGAAGCTGTTTTCTGCAAATATCAATTATTGTACAATTTTTCGTTAATGATAAAGTTCATACAAAATATGTATGGAAAAGAGATGGTATGCATAAATAATATTAAACACATGTTTAAAAAATGTCGATGTTTTTGTTTTACTTGTTTAACATGCGTTAGTGTGTTTTAAATTATTATTATGGAGTGAGCAAGGGGCTACCACAGAGTAATTTTTTTTATTATATATGTGGGAATGTTTTCACTTCATTTATTTATTGTTATTGTTTTTTAAATTATTAGAAACATACTACATATTTTTTGAATAATTGTCAATTTTTTATGTCAATATTTGTGTTTTATGTAGTGTTATGCATTTGCTGTTTCTCTTAGTATTTCTAATACATAAATTTTCATTTCAGGTCAGATGTATCTTCTGAGCAAATAAATAGGAATCTATTCTAAGCGCAGACTATGAAGAAAAGGAGCTATGTCTGCTTATTTGGATACAGAACAAAAATCAGAAAATGATAATTTAAATCACAAAAAAATTTGTATGCAGAATAATGAATTAGAAATTTCTGCAGATTTGAAATGTAAAGCAGTATTAAGTGATTTAACTGAATCAGGCGAAAAGTATTTCTTAAAAAATGAAGTAGATGAAGTTGAGTTAACACAAAAAAGTGTTTCAGAACTATGTTTAGATTCTCCAGAACACACTAAAGATTCCTTCTCTATCAAAACTGTTACTCATAAAGATAGTCATGAAACTTCTCCATTCAAACAAGCTGTTAGAGGTTTTGTATTAAATAAACTTAGTAAAAAGGTTGGGTCATCCACTCTATTATCAGGTCTGTCTGAAAAATTAGTGAAGAAATTAGCAGAAGGAAAAGAAAATACACTTTCTGACTTAGTTTATGTAAATAAAAGTGAGCCAAACATTTCTGTATCAGGTTTAAAAGAGTCTTGTGAACTTCATGATTCCCTTTCTTGTGAATTAAAATCAGTTGTAGCTAATGATTTAACAGAGATAGCCAATGTAGAAGAAGCTATAGAATGTTTTGAAGAGCTAAAATATTCATTAACTGATTCTGGAAGTGAAAGTAAAAAATCTGTTCATAAAATTGTTACTAGTATCAGTGTTCCATCAAGTCCTGCTCGGTTTAATAAAACATCACCGCCTAATGTCGGTGGTTCATTAAGTAATATAGAGCAATATTCAGAATTGCAGCCAGTTGTTACTGCTGATTCACACGAAATATTAAAAGAAAGCTTGAATTCTATACAATGTACACCAGGATTTAAAATTGAAGCAGAACCTCTTTCTGCAATGGAACAGTCCAGTAATATTGAATCTTGCAATTCATCTGATATTCAGTATCCATTAAATGTGCATGTTGTAAATGAGGAAGAGAAAATCCCAGTATCTCATAAAATTGCTGATTTCTTTTCAAGTTTACAGAGTGTGTTTAGATCCTTGCCTTTATCTCATTTGCTCCTTCTAACATCTGTTATAATTCATAATTCTCCATTTGTTTGCTCATATTTAGCTTTAATTTTTGACGCTTTAATAATTGCCTATATTTGTTATGGTTATATTCTTCATAAACCATATCTTGATGCCTTTCAACATATTTCTACTCCTCATCCTCAGTTAGAAAGTGCTACTATTCATGTTGATGAGGAGGTTAAAGAAGTTAAGGTGAGTTTTAAATATCTTTTTTTAACTAAATTTTTTTTGGTTAATCTTTGGATTATGGTAACTTGGCGATTTTTTTGGCGAAACTTTGGTGACTAACCCTGCTACAGCAACCTGCTAGTTTTTGTTTGGAGGCCATTTTGTTTTCACGAAGTAAAGGCATGTTTTTTTTTTACTCAACATTTTTTTCCAACAATCTGCTAGCCGAATTACGCTTATGCTAGAACTTTTATGGAACAAGAGTGCTTAATCATGACAAATATTAGGTGCGAAATTGGGAGAAAGTGCAGAATCGCAAACTGCTTGCCGCATTTTTAAGACTTGCACATACACGGTATCCATGTACACATCGACCTATTTTCACTTGAAAAAACATCCCAGAATTGCACAAAAATGGCATTGCGCACACTCTTGACTTTATCCATGTACAGTCCTAGCTAGTGACCTTTATCACCTTACCAAAATGTCGCCAAACTACCTGTTACCATATTCCAAAGATTAGTCATTTTTTATAGGTTTGCAGTTTTTTTTAATACATTAAAAGAGGTATATTGCTTATAAAATCTTTATAAGCAATATAAATTCTAGCCAGAGCTGTAGCTAAGGTTTGCAGTGCTTGGGACAATTGAAGTTTTCACGCTCTCTTGTTTGCCAAGAATGGAAAACATTTCATTCTAAAAATTCATAACATCAGTTTGATGCTCCCCTGGAGAGATGTCCTCCCCTTGCCCCTGTCTAGCTAAGCCCCTGATCCTAGCAAAACTGATGTACAAGAAGAATGAAAAATATCTTTCCCATGAACTCGTCCATGTGTTGCTATTTAGCGAAGCGCAAGTTGTTTAATTTATCTTTTTAAATTTAATCAGTTTACCATTAGTTACAAAACAAGCTATTTAAATGTAATGAACATAGATATAATATAAAGCCCGAGATCTGGACGTCCAATATCCGGAATGATCTAAAATCCGGACCTCAAACCCACAAACAACTTTTTTTTTGTATGCTTTATGCATGCACATTTTATCCCCCCTGCACGTAATAAAACATGTGGAGAGTTCCAATTCTTAATTTCACTTCTGCACTAAATAAAATACCTCATTATTGAAGAAACTATGGCTAATCTTTGGAATATGGTAACAGGTAGTTTGGCGACATTTTGGCAAGGGGATAAAGGTTACTAACTAGGACTTTAACAGTGTACATGGATAAAGTCAAGAGTGTGCGCAATGCCATTCTGGGATGTTTTTTTAAGTGAAATAGGTCGACGTGTACATGGATGATACCGTGTATGTGCAATTCTTAAAAACGCGACAAGCAGTGGGCGATTCTGCACTTTCTCCCAATATCTCACCTAATATTCGTCATGATTAAGCACTTTTGTTCCATAAAAGTTTTAGCATAACCGTAATTTGGCTAGCAGATTGTTGTAAAGAAATGTTGAATTAAAAAAAAAAATGCCTTTATTTCGTGAAAACAAAATGGCGTTCCAAACAAAACTAGCAGGTTGCTGTAGCAGGGTTGCTCACCAAATTTTCGCTAAAAAATCGCCAAGTTACCATAATCCAAAGATTAAACGAAACTTTCATTTTAGCGTAAATTTGTATCATCAATAGTTTGGCTCTGTAACTGCCAAATTGCCTGCTTGGCTTACATCTGAAACTGAAACATTTTACATAGATACGTCATTGAATTTACACCTACTCATATTTTATATCTCTGATGCCAACCTGGCAAATCATAATTTTTTATACAGTACAAAGTCTTTAATCCGGACTCGTCGGGACTTCGGCGATTCCGGATTAAGGTTTTTTCTGGATTATAGATCATCAATTGGTAAGATGGCATGCAGAAATTATAAAATTAAAAATATGAAACTGTAATTTATGAAATAAAGAGCAATTGTGATCTAAAGGGTATCAAAATTTACAAAAAAAAAAAGCTTAATATCTATTTGTTTACTTTATTAATTATTTCTTCCAATGTAAGTTGTTTAAGTTGCTTCATTTTTTGTACTAATACTTTCTCTTTAATTCTAGAAACAGATATAATTTCTTGTTCAGTTCCACTGCTCAAGTCCTCTAATTGCTGTGTCGAGAATACCAACTAACTTATCAAACGAAATTTTTTTGTTTTCAATATCCTCTCTGTCACTTTCTTTACTGTCGGAAGCGGTACATCGAAACATGCTTTCGCTTTGTAGATCCTTTGGCAGCTCCAGAATCGGAAACTTTTTTTGACATAATCAAAAGTTCAAGCTTAATTTTTATAAAATTGCTCTAGCAGTCTGTAAAAAACAATAAGCCGGATCCAATTAGAAGAATAAGGAACAACACAATCTGCAACATTAACTGAAATAGATAATTTTAGCCTAGCTTATACCGCCCGTTATACATTAAACGTGCATGGATAAAGGTATTATGCGTTTATGCATGCGCAGAAAGTTTGTAGCTTTGAGGTCCGGTTTATGGACGTCCGTATTAAAGACTTTGTACTATATTTTACTTTCATCACCGTACGTTTGTCAACACATGACAACTTGAGTAATGACTCGAATAGCAATGCCTAATTTTTTTTTTTTTTTTTTTTTTTTTTTTTTTTTTTTTTTATGTTAGTAATTGAATAATGAAAAGTGGGTTGATCTTTACATTATGGTAACTTGGCGATTTTTTGGCGAAAATTTGGCAACTAACTCTCCTACAGCAACCCTCTATTTTTTTTTCCCCGCCGCCATTTTGTCTTCACGAAGTAAAGACCCGTTTCTTTTCTTTTTATTTACTGAACACTTTTTCCAACAATCTACTAGCCAAATTACACTTATAATAGAAATTTTATCTAACAAAACTGCTTAATCATGACAAATATTCGCTGCAAAATTGGGAAAAAGTGCACAATCGCAAACACATTGCACGTTTTTCACAATAACACATACACATAAACCATGTACACGCTGACTTATTTTTACTTAAAAAAACATCCCAGAATTGCACAAAAATGGCATTGCGCACACTCTTCACTATATCCATGTACACTGCTTTTTTCTCATAAATTAGAAAAATTTCACGAAAATGAATGACAATTTTCTGAATCTTTAAACCCAGTAAAAAGAACACATACGAAATTACCTTATCGCGGAAAAGTATATACCCTTTCCAAATATGAACATTTCCACGTATAAAATAAATAAAATATCTAAAAGCTTTTACCTCTAAATTATCTATTATATTATAAACGTCACCAACGAATTCATACCGCAACCATTACAAATACTTAGTGTCAGATATTTAAATTATTTCCATGCACGTTTACTTCAACTAAAATGTATACTAAATTCCTACAAACATAAAATTCACAAAATAACTATCATTTCATTAAAATATAATTAAATTCAAAAACACTACTTAAAATATAAATGAGCACATACATTAAATTAATAAAAATTACCTTACAATCCTAATTACTTTAAACTAAATCATTGCTAATAACAATTTTCCCAATAATACCAAATTCCTTTCCACCTTACATTTAGAACAATGCATGAAAATAATATCCTCAAATAATTAAAAATACTAACTTACCTAATCTTCTTCAGAATCTTGATTACGTGGCGGATACACTTTTCTAAATCATTCAATAAAATTATTGAAAGATTTTTTTTGCGAATTTTTCCTCCATACTTCCTCTGCTAAATAAAAAGCAAACTTCTCTTTATCACAATGCCTAAATACCCATTTCGAATTCACTTTAGTTAGGGCCATGGGATCCAAAAATTAACCAACACTGTTTCACACAATACAGAATAAAGCTAAATACAAAATTTCCAGATTTTTTCCTGATTTCCCCTCTTTTCCGATTAAAGAACCGTTATTCGTCCATTAATATCACATGACATATCCCATGATCTCTCATTTCCCTCATGCAAAATAATGCGTAATCGGAACTGAGTACTGCTCACATTATTACCAAAGTCCCAGGTAGTAACCTTTATCGCCTCCAAAATGTCGCCAAACTACCAGTTACCATAATGTAAAAATCAACCGAAAAGTGTGATAACCTTTTATGTTGACCTTACGCTTGGCGATGATTACAGATTTCAGTTAAATGTGCTAAGAAATGTTGATGAGGAAAAATTTCCTTCCGTATGCTAGAAATAGATTTTGTTAATGACACTCATAGGCCAAAAGATTACATTTAGGGCTTTTTGAACTAAGAATAAGTGATTTGTTATTCACATAAACCCAGAAGCAGCGCTAGAGGGCTCAAAGTTTTTCATTGCGATGACAATGCTTCTCAATCATCAATCAATTAACCCTTTGACAAGGGGTGGTCGCGCCCTGAAACCACTATTTTCTGAATTTTCTTCCTCCTCTTTTTCCGAAATTTTTGAGTGAAAATGAATTGATTACTGATCTTTAACATCTAAATAACACAAAATGACTGTAGAATCAAGTCATATATGTTTTAGGTATTAATACTTCAGATCGGATGCCTTTTAAAATTTGTTTTCAATGAGACAAAATAACTTCCTTTTATTGATATAAACAACTTTAAATTTCAAAAGTTAGTCATCGTATATCATAATTTCTATCATAAACAATAAAAAAATTGCAGTAATTAAACTGCATATATAAAAAGAACCCTCTATATGTATGGCATTTGTTATGCGGTTTCAGGGCGCGACCACTGCGCCACTAGAGCTTTCTGTCACAATGCTTACAATCCTCTAGAGGCTCGGTGGTCCCGCCTTGAAACCACTGGCGTTTGCTTCTCAATGGTGTTCGCTTGCTTTTCAAATAGGAATGTTTATTTTTACCCAGATTTAGATTAGAAGGGCTTTGAAACCACAGAGTTATTTTATTACTAAACAATACATGCACCTACCCAGTAAAAATGTCTTTCTTTTCCAAATACTTTTCTCTGACATCAACACACTTGCTCCCCAAGCTAGTATTGTGCTTTTATAATTTATTTCCTGTGGTTTAAATTTAATATAAATATACTTTGCTATAATTAAAAATAGAAATTGCGTAAAAGTTTTATTTAAATTAAAAATATTTTCTGAATATTTTGGGACGATATACGAATAAAATAAGTATGAATGGGAAACGAATGATCCGTACAAAGCCAAAAAGACCAAACCCGCTTCTATTAACATAAAAAACCACAAATTTCATGTGTCAGATGAAAAGAAACTAAATAACGCTGGGCATATACCAGTGAAATTTAAATCCAGGCAGTGTACATTTTGTAGCACAAGGAAGAAACCTCAAGAACAAGATGTATGTGCGAAACGTGGAATGTGAATCTATGCATGTACCAAAGAGACAAAACATGCTTTGAACAGTGCCACACACACAAAAAAAAAAAAAAAAAAATCTTTGAAGTAAAAAAAAAAAAAAACCACTAAGTTCTTTTTATCTTTATTTTATTGAGTTTTTTAATCCATTTATCCAAATGTCCTTATTATGTAGGTACTTATATTTTCATTGCTATAGAAAAAATTACATAAATGTTTATTTTTTAATTTTTTCTGACGATTTACTTTGTAAAATAATGTAAAAAAATTATATATAATGCAATTCTTACATACATTTTTTTTTAAAAAATCCGTAAATTTCGTCATTTATTGGAAACGCGCGCGGAAAATGGTAAGTTTTTTTTCCCTACTACATCAGTAAGTTTCAAAGTCCTAGACGCGATGTGGTTTCACAGTGCGACCACCACCCACAGAACAATAGCAAGATTAGATTTTTTTTAATTCATATATTATTTGTCTCTAGGATCATAATATTCAATTTCTAGAGTTTTTAGTTAAAGAAATTATAAAAATAATATCGCAAGCGTCAAAGGGATGGCGAAATCTATAGTGTGGTTCTAAATCCAGAAAATACCGCTACTGATAGTGAAGAAAGTGACGGACAGATTACTGAAAATGAAAAAATCTCAATTGACAAATTAGTCTGAATTCTTGACACACCAATTACAGGACTTCAACTATGTAACTGAACAAGAAATTATGTCTGTCTACAGAATTAAAAAGAAAGCTTTAATACCAAAAAAAAAAAAAAAAGAAGCAACTTAAACAACTTATAGTGAAAGAAATGTTTAAAGTAGACAAATATTAAGCTTTTTTAAATTTTGATACCCTTAAGATCATAAATGCTTCATTATTTCATAAAACATCCGGATTTGCGGAGGCCCACCAGCGGCCGAGCGGTAAAGATGCTGAACACTGGTAGTTCGGTCTGAGGTTCGAATCCCGCAAACGGGCTGGCTGCATGGGCGTTTTCGTGGTTTTCCCCATGTGTAACGTGTATATGAGCCAGTTTCCCTTAGAAAGTCCTCCACAAAGGCATCCCTCCCTTTAGGCAGATAGCCCTTGTGTGCTTTGCCATAATTGAATAATCCAATCCAATCCAATCCGGATTCGCGGAAGTCCCGACAAGTCCGTATCTCGGACTTTGTACTGTATTAAAAATTTAAACCTCCATTTTACTGTTTGTAATAAAGTATTTAATTCATATGAATGCTAAATTTTTAGCTTTGTTTTAATTTTTGAAAGAGCATAATAATAATAAAATCGGCAAATGTGAATATCATCTCTCATAATTTGCAAGACAACACAATATAAATCCCATTTACAAGTTTAAACTTGTACATGGGATTTATACAATACGTTGGAACTTGTACTTGACTTATATGTCATAAAAATAAAATTTATAAAATTTTTGTGGATTTGGATGAATGTCAGTGCATTGTATAGAATTAAGATGTGGTTTTTTAACCTGTAGTAATGTTAGTAATTTTACACTTAATAATAAATCTGTTATGGGAGGGAATCGACTGAATTCTGAGTTAACGAACAGTAAGTCGATTTTTTCCTAGATTAATGTAATTTTAGTTGCTTGGCAATCAGTGGAGAGTTACAATGCAAGCTTAAAAAATTTGCCAAATTTAACTAAATATTCTTCAGATTTAGTTTGAATTGTTAGCAAATACAGTCAAAAGTCGTTAATCCGGACTCATCTGGCGATTCCGGATTATCGATTTTTCCGGATCATCAGTTTAAATCTCGTAAGATGGCATGCAGAAATTCTAAAATTAAAAATATGAAACCATAATTTATGAAATAAAGAACAATTATGATCTAAAGGGTATCAAAATTTGCAAAAAGAAAAAGCTTAATATTTATTTGTTTACTTTATTAAACATTTCTTTCAATGTACGTTGTTTAAGTTTTGCTTCGTTTCATGTGATAATACTTTCTCTTTAATTCTATAAAACAGACATAATTTCTTGTTCAGTTACAAAGTTCCACTGTTCAAGTCCTATAATTGCTGTGTCGAGAACACCGACTAATTTGTCAATCGAAATTTTTTCGTTTTCACTAACCTCTGTCACTTTCTTCGCTATCGGAAGCGAATTATAATGACGAGGAACTTGTTTTAAATCATATCAAAGACGGAGCACATCGAGATTAAATACTAATTTGGTAAGGAATTATAAGCCAAATAAAATAAAAACATCTGCCCTGAAGATAAGGATAGTGCTGACAGATCAACTTCCAATTCATTACGCGCCCGCTGCGGCGTTCCCGCCGCCGAGCAGCGTGAAATTGATAAACAGATTTCGGATTTCAAAACATACTTTCGCTTCAGATCCTTTACATATTAACAAATATATATCGGAAATTCTATTTGATATAATCGAAAGTTTAAGCTTACTTTTATAAAATTGCTCCTACAGTCTGTAAAAAATAATAAGCCGGATCCGATTCGGAAATTAAGGAACAATGCAATCATCAACATTAACTGAAATAGATAATTAGATAATTTTAGCTTATACGCCCATTATACATAAAACGCGCACGCGAAAACGTATTCTGCACTTGCGCACACTCATATGCGCAGTCATAAAAAATCTTACGCGCACGCGTAAATGCCTATGCGCATGTGTCAACGCGGCGCATGCGCAGAAAGTTTTTAGTTTTGAGGTCCGGATTATAGATCATTCCGAATTATGGGTGTCCGAATTAAGGACTTTTGACTGTAATTTATGAATTATATAATACTTAAATATATTTATTATTTTTGACTGAACAATTGAAATTATTTATCAAATGTTCAGTAATGCAATTTATTGATCTAGTAATTGCTAGTTTGTTTTACTCAAAGAGTAAGTTCTTGAATTAAGTGAATCAAAATTCAGTCTTGCACATTATTCTGAAACATATTCTAAATTGTTCTCAAAACCGTTTTCTAAGGGGAAAAAAAGAATTGTTCTATCTAATAAAGAATGTTAATATATTTTTATAATGACGACAAAATTATATTTTCGTGTAACGACTGTAATTTTAGCTACATCTAAATGTGTGTGGTTGTGACTTTTCTCACTTGTCTTACGATACATCAGGACAAGCTGACATAATTCATTGTGGCAAGAAGTGCAAAATTGTGCCTTTACTATCTGTATAGATAAATTTGTAAACAATATTAGCAATGTTTTGTGAGATTTTAAAAATAAGCTGTAGTAGTAGTCATAAAGAGATCTTAATTAAAAATGTAAAACTTAAAGTAGTCGCATTTATGAATTCACATCAGTGTCCAAGAAATTAAAATTTATTATTTACATTAGTTTTAAAAAGATTACTATCCACGACAATTAAAAAAATTATGCAGCATTATTTTTTTGTAATTAAGCTGGATATGCCATTCTGTTATTAAATAAGAAATTGTTAGATTTTTATCATTTGTAATATTCTCTTTCAGTAGTAATGAAATTTTACATTTGAGAGTTTAAAAATATACTAAATGATTTTTTTTCCTTTTTTATCATTTGAATTTTTCAGATTATTAATTTCCAACTGTTAGTTTTTTTAGCATAATTGTAATATATTTGGATGAAATTCATTAAATTTATCATTTTCACTTAATTTTATCTCCCAGTACCTAATCTCAGTCATTTATCTGAAAGTTATACTTTATAAAATGACATGCTGATTTCACATTTTCCGTTTATTTTTTCTTTAGGGTCATGTAAAGCTTTTGAAAGGAAATTATGATCCAGATGAAATGCCACAAAATTATATTACTGATTTAGTGGCCATATGCATCGAAAAATGTTGCCTTAAAGTCTCGCAGCCTCAGAAAAATTCTTCTAAGGAAGTAATATCAAAAGAAGGAGTTTTCAGTTCCTATGATCTTTGTGGTGCAAAATTTTTAATTCTGCCAAAAGGATTATCAAAAAAGAGGTAAAATAACTGTTAACTGTTCATGAAACATTGTTATTATAAGAAATGCAGGCTGTACTTCTCATAATAGAAGTGGAAACTGCAGTTCTGTTATGAGAAATATAGCTCCTACTTCTTCAATTAAAATTTAGCATTGGTTAAGATTTTTATCCCTAGAATTGCTAAAAGGAATGAAATCACTCATTTAATACTTTTTTATAACTGTGTTCTCTTAAAGCATTTCACTACTAACTCTGGTACTCTCCGATTATTTGTAGCACTGGTGAAAAACCAAGAAAGGTATTGATGAGTCAATTTACCATATTGCCAAACAATATTTATGTAAAAACCCACTGTTGCCAAAACTTATTTGTGTGACATTTGATGTATACATGTAGCATGCTTCCAGATGGCTTTCAGCTTCTCTGGACATTTTGCCTGTGTGACTGCAGATTGTGATCTCTCCTATGTGAATTTTATCATTTCAGCATAACGGTGGACTACATACAGAAGTTTTCATCATCTTTTGGGAAATCTGCAACTTTGCATTTTCTTCTGAATCCATAAGGTCTCTTCTTTTTCATCTTCTCAGATAGTCTTTATTATGTCATTGTCACTCAGTTTTCCCACTGACTCCCAAGTCCTTACATACTCAAAAAAAGTAACATTATCACATTTAAATTTTTTGAATTCAGGAAAAGTTGTATTACTGTCATCACATTCTTCAATATAATTGTTCTCTTTGGCATGCATGAATTTAACATGACGAAAGCAGTTACTAATTGTGCTTTCTTTAACAGCATCCCATGCAGAATATAGATCCTTTATAGTTGTCAGCCGAGTAATGTTGTAGTTTCCACCACAATCTAAAGAAAAAAATTATTTATTTTAAGATTGTAGAGGATTCCTTGATCCATTGGTTGTAGCTTTGTAGTTGTGTTTGGCAAATATTCAACCTGTGTGGAACTTGGTTCTGGAAATTTATTGTGGCAGGTTGCATTATCCACAAATAAGAGAACTTTACGCTTTTCCCTTGAAAACTGCTTTTCTATTCCTTTTAACCAGTTACTGAAGATATCTTGTGTCATCCATGCTTTTGTATTATATACATAATCAACTCGCAATGTTCGAATTCCTTTAAAACACAGTGGATTCTTGGACATTCCAGTCACTAATAATTTAAGCTTTTCACTCCGATCCATATTAGCATGTAATCCTGCTGCTTTTACCTTTATGCAAGCATCCTTAAAATGTAATGTCTTGTTTGGCAGGAGTTTATAAAAAAATACAGCTTCGTCTGCATTAAAAATATCTTTCAGCAGGTTAAGTAGAGAAAAGCCCTTGCAGTTTCCTACCGACATTAGTGCATACATCTTCATTTACATCAGAGCTTTTGCCAAATGCAGTTTGATTAGAAATATTGTGCCTTAATTAAATCAAAAAAGCTATCCATCACTGCACTTAAAAGCTTCAATACCCATTTATTTGACTTGGCAGTTTATCAGCCTTCGTCTGCAATAGAGTTTGTTTAACAGAAAATTTCGAGATCTAGCCTCCTGGAACCATAGCAGAGCTTCTTCTAGATCTTCTTGGGACGTATTTCTCATGCATTTCCTTCCTCAAGCAAATTTAGATTTTCTTCATAAATCTAAAATTGATTCCTTGTTTTTCAAATAAGTTTGACAAGGTTTTTTTTTTTTTTTTTTTAAATTCCATATTCAGCTGAAAACTTTGTTTTACATTTGGCATTCTTTACTTTCTTTAAAATTTCAACCTTTGTCTCCAAAGTTTGAGTTTTGTACTTTCCACATGTTCCATCCTGAAGTTTTACACATTCACACATACTGAGGAAGAAAAATTGAGCACATTAACCTGTCTGAACTGCAGACATAGCTGACAGATCTCTGTAGAATCTATGGCTGATCTTTGGAATATGGTAACTGGTAGTTTGGCGACATTTTGGAGGCGATAAAGGTTACTACCTAGGACTTTGGTAATAATGTGAGAAGCACTCAGTTCCGATTACGCATTATTTTGTGTGAGGGAAATGAGAGATCATGAGATATGTCATGTGACATTAATGGACAAATTACAGTTGTTTAATCGGAAAAGGGGGGAAATCTGGAAATTTCGTATTTAGCTATATTCTGTGTTGTGTGAAACGTGACATTAATGGACGAATTACAGTTCTTTATTTGGAAAAGGGGGTTAATTTGGAAAAGCTTCATTGTGTGTTGTGTGAAATAGTGTTGATTAATTTTCGGATTGCATGGATTTTGGATTGTATTTCGGATGCTATGTAAAGTGAATTCTAAATTTTTAATGCGTTTATCTGATAATAATAATAAGTTGAGATTGTGTGAAAGGAAGGATATTACAAGTTTAAATGGCGGTGCAAGAAATATGGCGAAAAGGAGTGTAAGGAAGGGTACGTGGTTTGCTGAAAGTAGTTTGAGTATAGGTGAAATTTTATTAATTTCTTATTACTTGGTGAATAGACTTCCAGTTGACTACTGGATTTAGAAATTAGCAGTAGTACTGCAGCAACGTAATGAAGATTCTGAAGAAGATTAGTTAAGTTAGTATTTTTAATGATTTGAGGATATTATTTTTATGCATTGTTCTAAATGTAAGGAGTAAATAAATTAAAATGGTATTATTTGAAAATTGTTATTAGCAATGATTTAGTTTAAAGTAATTAGGATTGTAATCTAATTTTTATTAATTTAATGTATGTGCTTATTTATATTTTAAGTAGTGTTTTTAATTTAATTATATTTTAATTTAATGATCGTGATTTTGTGAGTTATATGTTTGTAGTATTTTGGAATATGTTTGAGTAGTATACGTTGAGTATTTTCATGCATTTTCGTGAAATTTTTCTAATTTATGAGAAAAAAGCAGTGTACATGGATATAGTGAAGAGTGTGCGCAATGCCATTTTTGTGCAATTCTGGGATTTTTTTTAAGTAAAAATAAGTCGACGTGTACATGGTTTAGTGATATTTTAATTAAATGATAGTTATTTTGTGAATTTTATGTTTGTAGGAATTTGGTATACGTTTTAGTTGAAGTAAACGTGCATGAAAATAATTTAAATATTTGACACTAAGTATTTGTAATGTTTGCGGTATGAATTCATTGGTGACGTTTATAATATAATAGATAATTTAGAGGTAAAAGCTTTTAGATATTTTATTTATTTTATACGTGGAAATGTTCATATTTGGAAAGGGTATATACTTTTCCGCGATAAGGTAATTTCGTATGTGTTCTTTTTACTGGGTTTAAAGATTCAGAAAATTGTCATTCATTTTCGTGAAATTTTTCTAATTTATGAGAAAAAAGCAGTGTACATGGATATAGTGAAGAGTGTGCGCAATGCCATTTTTGTGCAATTCTGGGATGTTTTTTTAAGTAAAAATAAGTCAGCGTGTACATGGTTTATGTGTATGTGTTATTGTGAAAAACGTGCAAGGTGTTTGCAATTGTGCACTTTTTCCCAATTTTGCAGCGAATATTTGTCATGATTAAGCAGTTTTGTTAGATAAAATTTCTAGTATAAGTGCAATTTGGCTAGTAGATTGTTGGAAAAAGTGTTCAGTAAATAAAAAGAAAAGAAACGTGTCTTTACTTCGTGAAGACAAAATGCCGGTGGAAAAAAAAATAGAGGGTTGCTGTAGCAGAGTTGGTCGCCTAATTTTCGCCAAAAAATCGCCAAGTTACCATAATCCAAAGATCAACCGAATCTATTGTAAAGATTGGTTTTTCTGAAATTCTATAAAAATTGATAACAGATAAACAAATGGTTCTTCTCTTACCCTGACCCATTCATAAAGGGTTCTGAATGAATTTGTGGTGATGGCGATAAGGAGCGCGCCTTGCGCCCTCCGATAAGTGTGGCAAGCCTAGAGGAGAAGTTTCTTACGAGTAGCGAGCAGAGCGAAACAGGCAGGCTGTCGGGGAGTATGCGCGATGTTCCTAAATAAAGCTTAATTTTTATTGTGCGCTATGTCTTGTTAATATCAATGCAGTAGGAACATAATCTGTGATATGGAACTCGAGGATTGGTGGTAAAACATATAGGAAAACACCATAATGGTAACCCGGACTGTGTTAAATCGTATGAACAGTTCTCAAGCACTTTCGGTTTTGACTACAAGCCATCACTCAAGATCTCCAAACCAGAAGTAATGGATTACATCGGTTTTCATCCTCCGGATCACAGATAAGTAGTAATTATAGATCATTTTATAATTCTGTTTTCTACTTATCATTTAATTTCATTTTCTTTAGTTAAATTTTTGCTTTTATTTTGGCTTAAAAACCTTGCACAATGTCTGTGTTTATGCCGTCCAAATTCCGGTTTATAACCGATCAGACCCATCTTTATGGTTTATTATGTGTGAAAGTACCTTTGCTCTTGCCACCCCCAAACCTATCACAGAATCCATTACTAAATATAATTATGTAGTTGCTCATCTTCCTCCAGATATTGCATCAATAGTACGGGATTTACTTATGAAACCAGACCCTGTTGATCCATATACAAAGCTCAAAACTGAGTTAATAAATCGTTCAGGAGAATCTTCTCAGCAAGAAATTCGCCAATTATTATCTGGAGAAGAATTAGGCTCTCGAAAACCTTCTGATTTGCTTAGAAATATGAAACGTCGAGCAGAATCTTTAAATGTTCCTGATAACTTAATGTTAGAATTATTCCTTCAACGTTTGCCTCCGACTTTCAGTCTATTTTGGCAGCGGTTTCCAATTTAACTGTAGATGAAGCTGCAGAAATTGCCGACAGAATTTTACAAGTAAATCCAACCCCAGGGACTTGTGCTGTTTCTCGCACAGTCGATCAGTCTCTTGAGGATAAATTATTTAAACAAATAGAAAAATTAAACAAACATATTGATCGCATTTCTCTTTCTCGTGGTCGCTCGCCAAATCGCGGAGATTGCAATAAGGAAAGAAGCAATTCCAAAAGGAGAGATTATTCTGTTTGCTGGTATCATAGACGTTTTGGGAAAAAGTGTAGAGATGACAAATGTACAAAACCTTGTTCATGGCAGGGAAACGAAACCAGCAAAGAATAGAGGCGACTTATTCTTTGCCTGAAGTTTCACGTCGCCTGTTCGTTCGTGACCGTAGAACAAACCTTTCATTCTTGGTCGATACCGGCTCTGACGTATCCTTACTTCCAGCAAATAATTCTCAAAAACGGAATTCATCCCAACAAACACTTTTCGCTGCTAATTCTTCTACTATTCATGTTTATGGTCAAAAAACACTTTCTTTGGATTTCAAATTAAGACGACAGTTTACATGGACTTTTCTTATAGCAGATGTTAGTACACCCATTCTTGGAGCAGATTTTCTCCATTTCTTTGAATTGGTGCCTGATTCAAAGAAATCAAAGATCTCAAAATTCAAAAAATTCAAAGATCTCAGAAACAAATGTCTCAAAGATTTAAAAACGCATTTTAAAACCGTCGGTTGCGTGAAAAATGCAAGCATTTATTCAGTAAAAACTGTATTTAGTGATACACCATATCACAAAATTTTAAAAGAATTTCCTTCAGTTACTAGATTACCAGATCCTAACCAGCCTGTTAAACATAACATCGTTCATTATATCATAACTAAAGGTCCACCTGTGGTTGCAAAACCTCGTCGGTTAGCTCCAGATCGCTTAAAAATAGCGAAACAAGAATTTCAAACTATGATGCAATTGGGGCATTTGAGACCTTCGAGCAGCAATTATGCATTCCCACTTCACATGGTTCCAAAAAAGGGAAGTCTGGAATGGAGACCTGTAGGAGATTATCGAGCATTGAACGCTCAAACAATAAAAGACAAATACCCTATTCCATGCTTAGCCGATTTTACTGCTGCATTGCACGGTACTAAAATTTTTAGTCATGTTGACCTGATTAAGGCATACCATCAAATACCAATTAACCCAGCCGACATCCGCAAAACCGCGATGTGCACACCATTCGATTTATTCGAAAGTACACGTATGCAATTCAGCTTATGCAATGCATCCGCGACTTTTCAACGTTTTATAGATGAAGTCACGCGGGATTTAGAAGGTGTTTACACTTTCGTCGATGACTTGCTAATAGCCTCTAAAGATTCTGAGGAACACTGCAGGCATTTGAAAGCTTTATTTTCCAAACTTCAGGAATATGGACTTTGCATAAATGTTTCAAAATGCACCTTTGGTCAAACGTCTATTGATTTCTTAGGTTTTCACCTTAGTGAAAACGGAATTTAACCTCTTCCTGACAAAGTCAAATGTATTTTAGATTTTCCTCAACCTACCACTCTCACTCAGCTTCGCCGATTTTTAGGCATGTTTAACTTTTACAGATGTTTCATACCTAAAGCAGCACATATTCTTTCTCCTTTAATAAAATTTTTAGAAGCCTATATGAATAAAAAGAAATCTCGTTTGCGTGTTCAGGATTCATCCCCACAATTAAATTGGAACGAGAATGCTGAACAAGCCTTTATTGCTGCCAAAAATGCCATTGCTCAGGCTACCCTTTTGAGACACCCTATTCCCGGAGCCCAGCTAAGCATCTGGGTAGATGCTTCAGACGTTGCAATAGGCGGCACACTTATGCAGTTGTCTCAACAAACATGGGAACCTATAGCATTTTTCTCTATGAAACTCAATAAAAGTCAACAGAAATGGTCCGTGTATGATAGGAAATTATTTTCTATTTATTCTGCAATTAAGAAATTCCGACACATGTTAGAGGGCAGAAATTTTATAATTTATACGGATCAAAAACCGTTAATATACGCTTTTAAACAGAACCCTCATAAATGTTCACCTCAACAATTGCGACATTTAGATTTTATTTCTCAGTACTCTACTTATATTAGGCATGTGCAAGGTTCAAAAAATGTCGTTGCTGATGCTCTTTCAAGAATCAAAATTGATTCCATAACAAAATCTCCATTTTTGGATTTTAAAAAATTTTCGGAAGCTCAATGGCATGATCCGGAGGTACAAGACCTTCTCAAAAACAACACATTATCTTTGAAACTGGAATTTAAACCGTGCCAATATTCTGATGGTAATATTCTTTGTGACATATCAATGGACATTCCTCGTCCATTCGTTCTGAATTCCTTTCGCAGACTCATCTTTAATCATCTGCATAATCTGTCACATCCAGGAATTGCAGCTACTACGAAGCTTATTTGTTCTCTTTATGTATGGCCCGATATGAAACGTCATATAAAAATTTGGGTGAAATCCTGTGAATCTTGCCAAAAATCGAAAATTACTAGGTATACTAAAGCACCACTGGGCACATTCTCTCTTCCTGATGCACGTTTTTCAGAAATCCATATGGATATCGTCGGACCGTTACCTCCATCAGAAGGCAACGTGTACCTTTTGACTCTAATAGATAGATTCTCCAGATGGCATGAAGCCATTCCCATCCCGGATATGAAAACGGAAACCATTTGCAGAGCCATCTTCAACTGTTGGATATCTCGTTTTGGCTGCCCATCGATCATAACTACAGACCAAGGTTCTCAAATGAGATCCGCACTTTTTGCAGAATTTACGCGCATTTTAGGTACGAACAGAATCACAAAAACAGCCTATCATCCAATGTCCAACGGCATTGTTGAACGATTTCATCGACATTTAAAATCTTCTCTCAAGGCTCACGAGACCAATAACTGGACTGAAACACTACCAGTTATTATGCTTGGTATTCGGACAGCCCTAAAGCAAGATCTACAGTCATCTTGTGCTGAACTGGTGTACGACACAACTCTCAAGCTGCCTAGTGATATGATAACGTCATCTAAGATATCTCCGTATGACACACAATTTATCACGAATCTTCGGCATAGAATGCAACAATTGAATCCAATAGCAACATCTGCACATTGCCAAGAAAAATGTTACGTAAGTGCTTCCTTAAAGTCGTGTACGCATGTATACTTACGTGTCGATCGAGTAAAGCCACCTCTGTGCCAACCATATACAGGTCCGCATAAAGTCCTTTCTAGAATGGACAAAACTTTCACAATTGATATTAACGGTCTGAAATCTACTGTGTCTATAGACCGTGTGAAACCAGCCTATTTGCTTTCGGACTCTAATTTGTCTGAACTGAAAACAAATAAAGACTTAAAGACAGTTTAGCAGAATAAATCTGCAAACGAACTCTCTAAGACACAAACTGTCACCAGATCGGGAAGACATGTTCACTTCCCTAAGAAACTTGCTTCTTACATAACAATTTAAAACATTTTTTTAAAATTCATATTTTAACATATTTCTTGTTATTTCATGTTTATTATATGTGTCAATACCTTGTTATATATTGAATTACATTTTGATCTTTTCTAATTTTATATTCTAATTTTGTAATCATGTAAAAAATACCCGACAGTACGGATCCTCTGAGATAATTTCATAACCTATGTCGTTCCTTTAAATAGCCATTAAAGGAACTGGGGGGAAACTCTGTGGTGATGGCGATAAGGAGCACATCTTGTGCCCTCCGATAAGTGTGGCAACCCTAGAGGAGAAGTTTCTTACGAGTAGCGAGCAGAGCGAAACAGGCAGGCTGTCGGAGAGTATGCGCGATGTTCCTAAATAAAGCTTAATTTTTATTGTGCGCTATGTCTTGTTAATATTTATATCAATGCAGTAGGAACATAATCTGTGATATGGAACTCGAGGATTGGTGGTAAAACATATAGGAAAACACCATAAATTCAAGGTAATAGACTAGGTCAGGGAGCTTCATCTATCAAGCACTGAGGAGAATGGGTAGTAGGACAATGGCCACTAAATGTTTAGCAGAAATGTAATAGGCTAGGAATGCAGGCAGGAGCCTTTTTACATAGAAAAGTAATTTGCATGATTTTGACACACAAAATAATAAATACAGTGGAAATTTTAGCAGTTAAACAAGGGAACAGGATTTTTTTTTTTTTTTTTTCAAATCTTTAGTTTGAATTAACAGAAGTGATAAAAAATTTAGTTCAACTTTATGAGATATTTTTAACTATATTTCCAAAACAAGTTTTGGATTAGTTCAAATAACCAAATTCGAATGAACGAACAACTATTGTATATGTATATAAAATATGTAATATTTCTTTTTATGTATGCACTTTCTACTAATAAATACAGTCAAAAGTCATTAATCCGGACACCCATAATCCGGACCTCAAAGCTAAAAACTTTCTGCGCATGTGCCGCGTTGACACATGCGCATAGGCATTTACGCGTGCGCGTAAGACCTTTACGACTGCGCATATGCGTGTGCGCAAGCGCAGAATACGCTTTCGCGTGCACGTTTAATGTATAACGGACAGTATAAGCTAAAATTATCTAATTATCTATTTCAGTTAATGTTGATGATTGCGTTGTTCCTTAATCTTCCAATTGGATGCCGCTTATTATTTTTTGCACACTGTAAGAGCAATTTTATAAAAGTAAACTTAAACTTTCGATTATGTCAAATAGAAATTCCGATGCTGGAGCTCCCAAAGGATCTACAAAACAAAATATGTTTCGATGTCCATCAAACAAAAAAGTGGAATTCCTGCAAAAAATGGATAAAGACATGAAAAAGGTGACAGAGAGGTTAGTGAAAACGAAAAAATTTCGATTGACAAGTTAGTCGGTATTCTCGGCACAGCAATTACGGGACTTGAACAGCGGAACTTAGTAACTGAACAAGAAATTATGTCTGTTTATAGAATTAAACAGCTTATTATCACATAAAACGAAGTAACTTAAACAACTTACATTGAAAGAAATGTTTAATAAAGTAAACAAATAAATATTAAGCTTTTTTTTCGTAAATTTTGATACCTTTTAGATCATAATTGTTCTTTATTTCATAAATTATGGTTTCATATTTTTAATTTTAGAATTTCTGCATGCCATCTTACGAGATTTAAACTGATGATCTATAATCCGGAAAAATCGATAATCCAGAATCGCCGTTTTCAGTTTCATCTGGAATCCATGTTTTCAGTTGCCAAGGTTATGATACATCACTCATAGCAAATCGCTAATTGATGCTCCCTAAGCTTTATGATGATAGCTACGAACTTGAAGGTTTTTGGATATTGTAAACAAAACGTAAAATTTTCTAATTAATGGAATTTGTTAAGAAATGGGAAGTGGTAATAAACATAGTTGATATAACAGAAGTATTCCATTGCAATGTTAATGTCCTAATAATCAATCAATTAAAAAACAGCAAACTATGTAATATGGTTTAAAATTTAAAAAAATATCGCTACAAATCATAAAAAAGAATGGTGACAGAGAGGTTGATATGAATAAAAAAAAATCATGAACAGTTTAGTAAGAATTCTTGACAAGATAGTTAACAGGACTTAGTAATTGAACAAGAAATTATGTTTATCTGTAAAATTAAAGAATTAGCATAAAAGTAAAGGTAGCAACTTAAAATAACTTACATTGAAAGAAATGTTTAATAAAGTAAACAAATAAATATTGAGCCGTTTTTTGTTTTGTTTTTCTTAAGGTCATAAATGTTTCATTGTTTCGTAAACAACTTTTTCAGACTTTTAATTTTATAACTGCTACGTGTCGCATTATTGGATTTAAACTGATTATCTAAAATGTTGAATCGCCAAAGTTCCTGCAGGTCAGAATCTTAGACTTTGATTGAAACAGATCATCATTTTTTCATCATCATCATATTTTATTAAAAGCTGTTGTTGTCTTGTCCATATTACATGGAACAATGGTTGCCAGAGCCTACTCCAAAGAGAGTTTAGACTTTTAATATTATTAAAAGCTGTTATCTCCATCAATAAATTATGGAGCAATAAATACATTTGTTCATGCACTTCAATTAAGTGAATTTATTTATTACCATGCTGTATTGTTTAGCATATGCTTTAATTTTTCTATTATTTTAATAATTTACATTTTTGTTTTCAGTATTTGGAAGAAGAAATACCCTATTTGTGTCATTTTACCTTTGACATCTGAAAAGTCGCTTTCTATTTCTGATAATTCTGAAGACTTGGATAAAACTTGTACTGATTATTTCTCATTTGTTCCTTATGAAGATGGACTATTTGAAAGCACTAAACAAAAAGCAATGTACTTCTTTGCATTAACTGATCGTGAAAAAGAATCATGGTTTTGGGCTTTGCATAACAGTCTTGCTGAATGTGATAAAAATTCCTGTATGCAAATTCTCTCTCAGTGTGATGCTTCCCCAAAGCATGATTTATCAACCATCAGCTATTCTTCTCTGGTAATGTATTAGATATATTTTATTTAATTTGTGTATTTCTTATTTTAAAAACTTAGAAACCATATTTCTTGAAAAATAAGAATGTATATTAATTTTAATATGTTTAACATATCTAGTTCTCATCTTAGAAATTTTAATCATATATTCTCACAAATTGAGTGGGAAGATGTCATGGTGGTTAGAGTTGACTTTGGGGTACCCCTTGCATTATCGCGAAGTTGCTGTTTCATTTATTGCCAAGTTGTTTCATTTATGGTAGCCTGAGTAGTTGAATATTATGGGAACCCTATTATGACATAATCATTGCGTTAATTTCGTAGGGACTTGTGGTTGTGTGTGTGTTGGTTAAGAAGTATATTGCTTGTTTCGGGGTTTAGACGGTAAAATGGTTGAATGTGGTAAGATTAATTTGAAGTTTCTGTATGATTTCGAAAGAAAGGGAAAAAGAGCATTACTTGACTGGTGTATAAATGAAGGTTTACTTAGTAGCCATTATAAGGTGTCCTGTTTGTAGGAAGAAAATGCATATGGTTGAATATCATTATGAATGATATTTTTGGCTCTTATTTTGTGAATTTATGTGGCGATGCCAGTATACAGATTCTAGTTCAGATAATTTTAGGAAATTTTTGGATGCTGTTAAAGAATTTTCTTTGACTGAAGAGGTGTGAATTCGTAAATAAGGTAAGTGGATATTTCCTTTGTGTAGTGCAAAGATGAATTTCCTTTTTCATGTTATTTCAGTGTTTGATTTAAAATGTAGTTTATTGAGATTATATATATATTTTATTGGCTGCTCCTTTGACTTTTGAAGTGCATATAGTTTGATGTGTACATGGACAAACTCAAGGGAGTGCGCAAAGCTTAGTTTGTGCAATTCTCTGAAATTTTTTAAAGTGAAAATTGGTCGATGTGTACATGGATAAAGTCAAGGGAGGGCGCAATGCCATTTTTGTGCAATTCTGGTATTTGTTTTAAGTGAAAATAGGTCGATGTGCACATGGATGCCGAGTTTGTACAATTCTCTGTCTTTTTATTTTGGCTTTGTGTAGCGGCAATTTAGCCTAGTTTCTGCAATTATCTGATTTTTTTTTAAGTGAAAATAGGTCGATGTGTACATGGGTAAGTCAAGGGAGTGCGCAATGCCATTTTTGTGCAATTGTGGGATTTTTTTTTAAGTGATAATAGGTCAATGTGTACATGGATACCAATGCATGGAGGAAGTATTTTATTATTTATATAACTTCAAGAGTCTGATGAACTCTTGATACTGAAAAACTAAAAATCATTTCAAATAATATGAACAAGTGCTGGATTATTAACATTTTAAAATGAAATGGTTTAGGTATAAGTTAACATATATGGTATTGATTGTAAATCTTATTTGATGTTGTTTATTTAAAACTATGAATCTTTAAAATCCTTAGCAGCGCCCTTGGTATTGATTATGCAGTAAAAAGTTATGTTTAAAAGGAACTGAATATTGTATTCCATATTGTTAAATGTACTGTTAAAAAAAAAGAAAGCATTTGTTTCATGTCTTTATCAACTTTTCTTGTTAGAGTTACCTTTTTATATTTATTTTCAAAAATGCTTTCCTTTTCAGTTAAATGCTAAATGATACAGAATTTCCATAATTAAATTTTAATCTATATTTTATATTAATTTAAATCCCACAAGCAGTGAAGATTGTTCTTATAAGCACAAGCTGTACCTTCCTAAGTTGGGAATAAAAAGAAAGATTTAATAGGAAGATTCTTTAAATCTTCTTCGGAGTTGGAGGTACTTTAAATAGATTGAGCAACAAGGGGTTTGACCTTCACTTTGGACCAAGCTTTGTTAAATGACTACAATTTTGTTAAATGAATACATTGGTAAACAATGTATAAATGGTAGTAAATAAAATTTCTGCTTTCAGATTTAATCATTAATCATTTATTCCTTAAATAACATTCCTAAAAATTTTGATAAATTTATAATTTTGCATAAATCATTGATTTAAGTTTTTTAGCATAAAATATTTAAAATATTATGCTTGTAAAAATCAGGTTGTTAAATTTTATTGAAAATAAAGTGGAATGTAAAATATATCCAAGTGAAAAGCTTAATTATGCATAATAAAATGTTTGCTTTGATTTGGAATTATTGCTTTTAGTACTATACCAATTTTGAAATAACCTTATTTGTGTCAAAATAGTATTTTAAAACAATGCTTCGTATAGATCTAATATATATCTATTTTTCTGACACGAAGAACATAAGCTGAATTTTGTCATGACCAGCTAAAATGAAAGGTACATAATTATCCCTTCATTTTTTGACACTTTGGGCTCTACTCTTATATGCGCTCTAAGATCACCAAATGTGGCGATATGTGTTTTGTGCTGGTTTTTGGCGCGATTGCATGTTGTATGGCAACCCTTTTGGCATTGAATACTCTTTTGCTGGAGTGTTTTAATTGCTCGTTGGTTCATGTCGTGCATGTTTTGAAATGGCCTATGTTGCAATGTGAGACGTGGTTGCAAGAGGGTCTGGGAGATTATTTTTAGTGGCTGTGCATGATAGAAGTAAGGAAACCCTGATGCAGCGTATTGAAGAGTGGATTGAGCCTTGTACAACTATTTTTTGGATGGCTGGAAATCTTACAAGAATTTAGGAAAAGAAGGTTTTGAACATTTGTTTGTGAACCATAGTATGAATTTTCTGGATAGTGTGTCTGGCTGTTATATAAATACGATAGTGATTACATGGCGGCATGAAATTGGTATTTCTGCTTTTCGAAAAAGCATTCATTCATGGTAAATCCATTTTATTTTATTCTTGTTCTTATTTTATAAAATGTTATGTTCATTGTTTTTTTAGTATGAATTTTTGTTGTTATTGTTTTTTTTTTTTTTTATTGTTTTAAATTTATTTTAGTTATTTTAGTTTATTTTGTTGATTAGTGCGTAGATTGTGCAATTCGTAGATGTTTTTTAAAGTTGAAACAGAACACTGTGTACATGGTATTCCTTGAAATTTATTGTTATGTTAATTTATTAAAGCGAGGTGTGTGTAGTTCGTAGATTCTTTCGCTGCCTAGATTGTGCAATTCGTAGATGTTTTTTAAAGTTTAAACATATTGCTGTGTACATGGATTCTTGTCAAATATTTTTGATTAGAAACTTTACGTTTTTGCTATCTAAATTTTTTGTTTTGGATTTTTAGCTTAAATTGTGTGTTCAAAACGTGGTTTTTGCATGTGCGAAAACCGTATTTTGGTAGACATTTTAGGCTTAAAGTGCAAAATGTAGACAACAAATTTAAATTGTAATATTTAAAGATTCCACACTGTGGAATTTCTTGCCAAAAGGTGAGAAATTTGGCGACTTGAGGACGCATATAAGAATAGTTCCACACTTTATATATGGTTTTTGCTTTGCTATTTTGTAATATTTTTCTCATATAGAATTTGCTGGAGAATGACATTAATTTTTCTCTTTTTTTTACAATGCAATTAACAAGCTTTAAAGATCTAAAAATTTAAGCTTTTCTGTACTTCCAATATTGCAACTTGATTAATCAATTTTGTGCTAAAACAAATATGATGGTTTACCAGTTAATAATTTTGTTTTGCATTATTTCATATGACTGTACAAGTAAATACATTCATGTTTATTGCAGGTACAGGAGTAGGTTTACGATTTAGCTGATCTTAGGTTCAAGCTATTCTGTTGATGCTAAATTATAGTGTTTTCCTGTATTATTATGACAGGCACAAATATGAGTTATGCATTACCAAAATTTTGCTGTTCTAGGCTTTAGCTTATTTTAACGTGTACGTAAATTCACCCCTGCTTTTGTGTAAGGATTTTAAACATGTACATAAATCCCCCCTGCTTTTGTGTAATAATTTTAATTGTTATGCATAATGTTATTCTCATATTGCTGAGTGTATTGCATGTAAATGTAATCCACAAAGCTTGGGACCAGAGGTCATGCGGATTTTAGGATTTTGCAGATTTCAGGACAGAAAAGATAAATCGTAATATTCACACTAAAAGTGCAAAATAAATAAGACGTATTAGATACATTTAATTAAATTATTATATACATTATTGCAATAACTTATTACATGCATTAAATATTATTACATATATAAATTGATTATATTATTCATTGTATTATATATACACAGTATCGAGGTTTGCCGATTTCGCCTCGTGCAAAGATTTCCGGTTTCGGATTCCGGTGTTAGAATCACTGTTGCTGTAAAATTTCAACAGCTTTTCTTTATTTTTCCATCTATCATACACAATCGTATTGCAATTCCATACAATTCTGCTATAAAATGCACCTGTCTCCATCTTTTGCAGAATTGCACTTTTTGCATTACTGTCAATGCAACGTGTTTACGTTTTTTAACATTGCAAGCAGTAAAATCATGAGTGCGTTCCTTATCTGTAATTGTATTAAAAAGGGCTGAAATTAAAAATATTCTTAATTTATCCACAAAATATCAGATAAAAAATGGCAGCACTAGATAATCTCGTGAAATAACAAAGAAATACAACAATGTGAATCGTGAACTTGAATGAAGAGTTGAGGGAATTGTCTGCTTTCTTATCTTGATGCAAATTAGAGGAGAAAAAACTTTTATCATGCTGTCAATAATTTGGTATTTCCATCATGTCTCATTATTATTCGGTAATTATGATGTCATTATTCGGTAAGTATTTTTTCTTCAATATTTCATACTCAGTGTTGCGGTTTCCAGAACCTATAAACTGAATGTTAATATTTTTGAGAAGCAACGCGAATTTCAAGAGTTGGCGAATTTCAGGTCGGCGGATTTTCGGTATTTGACCGTATTAACATAATGAGATAAACTTCAGAACCTTGTAGACTTTTCATAATGTACAAATGTAGTTGTTTAAAAATTTAATAATGGCAGATATTTGCTTTTTTAAAATAAATTGAAGCAAACTTCTTTCTTTTAATAGACTTTTTTATTATTTTAGGTAATTAAAGACATTTGTTAAGCAAGCAAAATGATATCAGACATGATAAAAATATACAGCTATATATTTACCATTATATGTATCATCAGATAGCTATTTTATGGAAAAGGCATCAATACATGAAAAAAAAATTAAGAACATGAAATTTGTATAACTTTTTTTTTTAAATTAATTTTTGGGGGTCAAAGAGAGATTACTTTTTAGTTTGTGAATAAGACCTTAATATTTTTTCAAGGCAAGTGTAGTATTAATTTACTTCTAGATGCTTTAAAATTTCAATGCTTTTGATTCAAAACTTTGGTACTCTTTGATCACCTGCACTCCGTTTGCAGAAAGTCACCCACTGTTGGTGATTAATTTTTTGGGCAAGCTAAGATGCCAAAGACAGCAGTCATTTTGTAAATGGTGGCACCCTGAGAATTACATAAAACTTCCATCTATAAAAAATTTCGCACAAAATATCTATAATAAAACACTTATATTTTTTGTACTTTTCTTCTCATATACTCAGTAATCTGTTTTGGTTTCAAAAAAAAAAAAAAAAAGAAAAAAAGAAAAAGAAAAAGGTCGCAAACTCGACATCACACACAACTTGACACTGCATGTAATGTTGTTTCTCCCATGTTGATTTCCTTTTGTTTTATGTGGATTTGTGTTTAATTTTAAAAAAAAATCAGGTGATTTCACAAATTTGACATCATACACAAATTTCAATCCATAAAATTTGATCATTAAAAAAAAAAAAAAAAAAAAAAAACTTCATGGAATGCAGATTTTTTGCTTCCTGTATTGTTAAACAAAGTGCCATATTTTTGAAGAAATCCATCTCTGTCTTTTTCATCTATTGGCAAACTCTGCAGTCCCATTATGATTTCTCACAAGGAAAAAAATAAATTAATGCAACAAAAACAAACACTAATCAGATAAATGACTGTTGAATTTTCAGGCAGATATCAGCTCGGTTGCTGCATGCACGCATACCTGTTTTTCCACACAAACACATTTTGACAAAGTCGTGGGTTGCCTATTTTGGCAACATACTACATTGCCTCATAAATACTTTTCAGGGGTTGCAGATAATCAGAAAAAAGCAAAACTATAGATAATAAAATTAAGGGAAAATCATAGCATGTATCAGATATCTAAGTTTGGGAAAGGGAAAACAGATGGAAATTTTAAAAGAAATTTGTGAAGAATATACATGCAGAATGTATCTGAGAATGCAAAATTGCTAATCTTCTAATTAAGAAGTTTAATTAGTTTTCAAAATTAAAATTTTAAACTGCATATAACTGTTGTTAAATTGTTTGTTTGTTTGTTTAAAAATTATTTATTTAGAACTATTATTTTTATTTAAAACTTAATATCTTGATATAATTTTAATAATTTTCAGAGTTTAATAATTTCCAAAATTCAATAATTTTCTTTTAGTTAGGTATAAAAAGCAAGTAGTGAAATTTCTTTCATTTTTTTTTTTCTTTTATCTTTCTAGCTGGAAATGAATTCAGATGAAAATTTGCCAGAGGATGGTTTTGAAATGGATTCAGAAGTAAAATTAAGCAGTAAAACAAAAAATGTTCTAAATTTTGATTATTATATGACTACACTCTTTGAAAATTATAAAAAGAAAATCAACATTTCTGAACATTCTGGAAGTTTTGAAGATCATGTACTTGATTCCAAACAGGATATGCACAAAGAATACAGTTTCTTATCAAATAAATTAAAAATTTCTGATCATTCTTCTGTGGATTGGCTAAATGTAGCTCTTGGTCGCCTTTTTTATGACTTTCTAACTCAAAAGTATTGGTCTGATGACATAAAAGCAAGAATTCAAAAGAAACTAGACAAGATAGAAGTGAGTCTTTTGGTTTTCGATGTAAAAGTTTATCATTGGTATTTCCTCTCCCAATAATGTTAATATGTCATTTCTTCGTTATACAAAGATTCTGAAAAACTAATTCCCCACCCCCAAAATTTCACACTTTAAGATGGAATTTAAATTTTGAAGAAGGAAATTTAGATTTATCAAAGCTTTTTATTCATATTTTTAATATTTTGCAAAAATCTGGCTAGTTGATAAATTTGGGTTATCTTTTATTACGAAATAGGAATGTAACAACCCTGAGATATAAAAAGATTACATGCATCTTCTCAGTATTTAAACCTTTCACATTTGTTTTTTGATAGGAATCTTTTGGTAAGTTAATAATTAATAAATATATGTGTTTTATTTGGATATTGTTGATTCTCTATCTTATCTGTCTGTCTATTTACATCTCTGGTACACAAAATCTGTTTAATTTCGTATTACCAAATGTTTAGAATTTTGTTCTATGTTTCTTATTTAAAGCATTTGTTGTTTTATAATTTATATGTAAGTGTGCCAGAGTTGCTTAATAAGCAGCATAATAGTGGAGATACAGTGTTGTTGTATGAGCTGATGCATAACTTACCTTGCAGCCCATCACAAATGACAGGTAGGCTTTAAAACTACTAAACTTTCAGCACATGAGAATAGAATATACGAGTTAAAGAGATAAACTGATGGTAAATATTTTTTTGTTCTGGTATGTTTGTGTATTCATATTAAACTAAAAAGCAGAAAAAGTTCAACAAAGTGATAAACTGATGTTAAATATTATTTTGTTCTGGTATGTTTGTGCATTCATATTAAAAAGCAGAAAAAGTTCAACAAGGGTTAGAAATGTCTTATTTAAAACCGTTGAGGTAGGAAGAAGGAGGGAGGCCTAACCATTTCTCCTATGCAATGGCTTGAAGGAATGAACTACCCCTCCTGATTCTTAAAACATTATTCATTTACTGTTTTACCTAATAGATTTAGCTCACTGTGGAGGTAAAAAAATTTAAAATCTTTATATGTATTTTCTTTACCTAGAGTATTAGCTGTGTACTTTTTTTTAAAGCTAAATTTCATTCTAATTCGTATTAAATGTTAACTTTTTGTGTACTCAGAATAGTTTTAATGTGAATGAGATATTTTTGTTTATTACAATAGACAGAAATTTTAAGATAATTGTATTTTAACAATTGACAAAAAAGTATAATCAAGTTTTTTGCATCATTAATATTAATATCAGGTATTATTTCTTTTCTCATTACTGAAGATTTTCAAAATGCTTTCTAAAATATGAGAAGTTTTTTAGCTTTACTAAAAAACTTCGTTTGCATTTTTAATCTTTTAAATCAAAAATGATATTAGTATTATGATTAAAATTAAAACTGTGCATTACTCTGTAAATTTAAAAATATAGAATTTAAAATAAAATGTACAACAGATTTCTTCCCTCTGTATTAAAAAGGTTGTAATACATTCAGAAACTTTAGATAATTTGAAAGTTTTTATGAAATTTATGACATGGAATTTCATTATTAGTAGTAATTATAATAATGCAATGTTTAAAACATTTTACATGACTTCATTAATTATAAGAAATTTATTATTTTATTTTCAAAATTCTATAATTGTAGTATTTTAAGCATTTGTTTTCTGAATTCTGGTTCTTGTTTGAATTCTGTCTGTATGTTTATATATTTATTTTATTTGTATCTTATCATCTAAGGGAAATTTTCCAAAAGCCTTTTTGTGCATTGGATGTAATAATAATAATAACAATAAAATAAATAAATAAGTGATTAACAGAATGGGCAGTTCAGTATGTTGTCATTGTGCCAAATAGAAAGGCTTTTAATTTCTTTCATGTAGTCTTATGCATAGCCAGTTCTCAGAATGTTGCCATTCAGTACAACATAGCATCTTTATAATTTGTCTTTCAAATTTAAACAGTTGATTATTGATTTGCAAATAGTGATTTAAAAGCAATAAACAAACTTCCTGAGAATTTAAATCTTTACACTTTTTTCTTTTAATATAAATAAAAGTATAGTGGAATCTCGAGATACGAGCATCTCTATATACGACAAATTCGAGATTTGAGGAAAGTATGAGCAAAAGATTTGTCTCTAAATACGAACAATGACTCGAGTAATGAGAAATGAGCCAGGCCATTGGTATGCATGGTGCCATTTCCCAATCTAGCTCAACTCGGGGGAAATCCCTCTTCAGATAACTCAGTGTTCTTTGATCTATGTGTCGATACCTCCCAAGAAGATTATTGCCTCAGATAGTGCTGCAAAGAAAAATAGTCATTGAAATTAAGAAAGAAATCATAGATAAACATAAGTGTAATGTAAGAGGGACGGAATTGGCGAAGACTTATGGCCTTTCGACATCGGCAATCTGCACTATTCTGAGGAAGAAATTAAGAAACTTGATGTAGGCAAGGGAGTTACCATTACTTCCAAGTACCATGCAAAATTCCTAGAAGCTGTTGTTGGTGTGGATTAACAAGAAGCAGTTAAGGTTGTTGTCAGAAGCTATCATAATTGTAAACTTTGGTTATATTATTTACCAGTGTTATTTATTAGAAAAATTGATTTTTATGTTGATGTTTTTGGGGGTGCGGAAAGGATTAACTGGACTTTCATTATTTTCGATATGGAATTTTGTTTCTAGATACGAAAAATTCGCTATACGAGCTCAAAGCTGGAATGAATTAAACTTGTATCTCAAGGTTCCACTGTATACTTCATTTATAAGTGTTATTTACAATTCCATGAAACATTTTTAAAATGCATGACAAATAAATTATGCAGCTGATATAAAATTTTGCGATTTTAAAATAGAAGTACAAAATAGTAATGATTTTCTCTTTCAACATTCCAGTTGCTGTTTAATTAACTGAGACAGGCCATTATCAAGATAATCTGTAAACGTAATTAAAATTTGTCATAAAGATAAGAGATCATTTGCAAGACTACATCAAAGTTTTCAGAAATGTATGTTGGACACACAGGATAAAGGGACACTATGGATATCCCTATATCCAATTTAATTCCAGTTGCTTTTTCTTATGGATTTTTTATAAGGATATTGCCTTTGTGCTTCATACCATGCTGATTTACTAGATTTTTTCAACTGTATCACTGATGTGTGGCTCTGGTTCACTATGATATTCTGATCATGGATGAAATGAATTCTTACAAAGATGTGTCCTGCAGCAACAGTTGAACATTTGCAAAGAATGTAAAAGTGGTACTTAGTAGATTTTCCACTGTTTCAGGATAATAAAATTTAGTATTGATTGCATACTATATATACTATGAATTAAACAAAATATTTCATGAATTTATCAATAACTCTGTATATTCAGCTCATAATTTTTATGAACATTTGCAGCTTTATTGTAACTAATAAAAGATGTTTATAATGCCATATATAACTGATGCAAATTTTTTTCCAACTTTTAATACTTTTTAAAATTTTTTAGTAATAAAGCTTTTTGTGAGATGCTAAACTGCTAATATAGTCTTCAGAATGTATTTTCTTTTTAAATTTTTGTTATTTATTATTGGTCCAATTTTCTTCTCTTTTGGCTTCAGTTTAGTTAAGATACATATTAACAATTATTCAGTTGTTTCATCCATAGAAGTAGAAAACTTTTTTCCACTATGAGGGATCCAGTTTTTAAGTTTCTGGCTGGCCACCAATGTAGTGGCACTGGAAAAAAACAAAACTGCTATATTTCCTTAGATTATAAGCTATACTTTAAACGGGATGAAGAAGGGCTTATTCTGTTTTTGCCTCCCTGTGTAAGACAGATAATATTCATAATACAACCTAAAGTCTAATTGGTTATCTTTATAGCATAATGATGATTTGACTTACTGTATGTATATCATGTTATTTTGTTTATTTATAAATAGGGAGTGGTTTTACCAATTTTAACCTCTTCAAAAATTGAGAGGGGAAAATTATATGGTGCATAGCACTTCTGAAGGCTGAGTTAAAGGAAGACGTTTTCAGATTAAAAATAGGATATAAATATGATTATTCCAATATTACTATTTAATATTACAGACCTTAATTTGAAGCTATAGTGCTAGAGCCTTCATGAAAGGCAGTTATAAATCTTAAACAACAATAAATATGTAAAACAATAGCTAATAATCAATCAAAATAAAATAAAATATTAAGACATAAATAACTACTAGTAAATTAAGTTGCATTAATAATAAATAATTAGACGATTAAATAATTAAAATATATGTCATAAATATTAAATAGAAGGTGAGTAATTTAATGATAGTAAAATATTATTTTAAGGACTTAAATAAATATGTTGAACAGCTCACTTTGTTTTACAGGAAAATTAATTCTTATTCTGACAGCTAATAATTTAAAGATTAGGTCATTTCATTTGGGGCTGTAGCTGGAATTATGATTTCTTTCAAATATTGAGAAGTTCTAAAGCTTGGCTCTATTTGGCTTTGAATGAATTTAAACATTGATTTTATAGTTAGAAAAAAAAGTCAGTTTCAGTTCTGTTCTTTTACTCACATGTTTTCCATATTACTACCATTACTAAGATTTTCTATATCATATCTTAATAATGGAATATTTATGTATGTAAATGTGGCATATCAGTTTAGAAATTAAGCCCAAACTTATATGAGGAGAAATGCATTAAAGAAGTTAAAAATATGAAATAGTTAAAAGATGTAAGATAAAGTAAAGGGTGTAGTTAGGGTAATGAATAGATTTGTCTTAAAAATTTCTTTACATGGATAACTTAAATAATTTGCATCCGCTGTCTTCATTCTTCATTACCAGATGACTCTCAATTTGACTTTTCTTTACTGAACCTCTGCTATGAACTTAGCAGAGGTTCAGTAAAGAATGCGTAATGAACCTTTGCTATGGCTTTCATTATTGTATTTTAAAGATTGAACTGAGTTTGATCAAGCAGGATAATTTTTCATTTATGAGGGGTGTTCAAATGAAAAGGTACGAAATGACACTTTGGGTATAATTGAGTAAGTAATCACCGAAGGCATGAGCACAACTGTCCCACTGTTTCTCAAGCTGAAGGATTTCCTGTTCCCAGAATTCCTGTGACTGTGACAGGAGCCACTGTGTTCTTCATTTTGTCATCTGAGTTGAAGCGCTTTCCTTTGAGATGTTTTTTAGTGGACCAAACACATGTAAGTCATGACATGCCCAGGCTGTAGGGTGGATATTCATGCTGCTCCCACTTGAACTTGGCCATTACACATTGTATGAGCTTGGATATGTGTGGATATGCATTATCATGGAGCAGAATCACTTCTTTCATCAGCAGCCCAAGCTGTTTGCTCTTGATGGACTTGCATAGTCTATGGAGTGTCTCACTGTACATATCACTGTTAATGGTTTTCCCATGTTTAAGGAGTTTGATGAATATCAGACTTCAAATGTCAAAAAAGATGGTTAGCATCACATTGCATGCTGAGAGCGCACAACTTGGAATTTTTTTAGAGGGAGGTGACAGGACGTGCTTCCATTTTATGCTGTCCTGCTTTGTCTCTGTCTCGAAGTGACGGCACCAGCTCTCATCACCAGTAATGATCTGCTTCAGGAAAGTGGAGTCTTCATGATATCATAACAGGTGTTGCAGTGCTAGCCCCATACACAGTTCCTTTTGTGGTTCTCTGAGCTTCTTTGGAACCCATTGCATGCACACCTTCTGGTAACCCAACCTGTCGTGTACAGGTTCACACTATTCACTGTGTCAATGAGTTTGGCCATGATAACCATGTTTGCCTGGCTTGGTCTCACATCATCTATCAAACACTCCTGGCCTTCATGAAAAAGAGCACTCAACGTTTTCACTGACTTTGTCGGGCACATGGTCTCCCATGTGTACCACCACCATCTAGTGATGAAGATTGACCAATTTAACCCCTTCCATGGTCATATATCTCATAACACCTCTGCTCCTCCATTATCAAATTTTGCAGTGTGAACTTCATGATGTCCTTGCATGCATTGCCACATCAACTGGACGGAACACACAACTGCCTGCTTCTCTCCTACATCATGTGTGGGTGCCTGTGCATGTGTACAACCATGCCAGACGCTACACTCATGTCCCTAGATATCTCACTAGGTTATCTCAATGCAGCATATTCGAATTTAAACTGGATTGGTTGATGTTTCGTGCCTTTCCATTTGAACGCATCTTGTATATTACCTTTCTTCTCCTAGGAAGATCGTTATTTAAATAGAATACTTTTGCATGCATCTTTTAAATGATAATTAAATTTGAATTGAGATGTTAATATTTATTTAGTTTATAAATTGTTTTGCATTGATAAACTAAATAAATATTTAAAATCTTCAGTACTTATATAAAGTTATTATTTTAGATGCCGACCTTTGTAGAATCACTCCAAGTCAGCGATGTATTCTTGGGCACCAACCTTCCACAAATTCATACAGTTTCAAATCTAGTTAGAGACAGCTTTGGTATGTGGATTGATTTTGATTTTAATTATGATGGGAGTTTCCTGATGACTCTGAAAACTAGATTAAAGATGACTAGAGGGAAGCATTTGGAAAATACTGGTATTACAGATCCATCAGCAGTGAAACAGAAGTATGCTTATCCTTAATGATTGCATGCAAGTTTAATCACATTTAAAATGTGTTATTTAATTATATATATATATATATATATATATATATATATATATATATATATATAATTAAATATATATATATATATATATATATAATTAAATATATATATATATATATATATATATATATATATATATATATATATAATTGTAAGGCAAATTGCACTTTTAGATAAAAATAAAGCAGGTAACATTTCTTTTATATTTGAATACTAATTCATAAAAAGAAAATATTGGCATATTTTTTACATTAAAATCACCGGTTCTTTCTAATTATCTGCTCTGAAAGTATCCAACTTGTTGGCAATTAATTTTTTTGCCAAGCTAACATGGGATAGTAAAAATTTCACAAAGATATAAAAAAGATATCAAAGATATAAGCGAACTCTCTCCGTAGGAGAGACTAGTTGCTTCAGCATGCATGAATAAATAAAGATACAACATACTTGATGGGAGTTTGGAACAGAAGTAAAGTTTTATTGGATATGTACAAATTTACAGATATTTATAAAGGTATATGTTGTAGGATTCAAAAATTCCCATACTGAGTCCATAATGTAAAAATATTTTGCAGTAGTGCGACTATGAGGACGATTCTGTGTTGCAACATTCTCCCTCTTTTCTAAAAAGGGTGCATTTAGTAACCGGCAATAGAAAGAAATGGCGTCAGTTGAGCAGAGAATCAATATCAAATTGTGTTCGCATGGGAAAGAGTGCTATGGAGACTTTCAAAATGTTGAAGTATGTGTACGGAAGTGAAACCTTATCAAGAATGCAAGCTTTTGAGTGGCATTGTCGTTTCAGAGAAGGCAGGAAAAGTGCTGAAGATGACAAGCGCTGTGGCCATCTCATGACTTCGTGCACCTATGCAAACATCAAAAAGGTCTCTGCGGCAGTACGTGCAAACAGGCAGCAAACAATTTGCCAAATAGCAGAATCAGTTAGGATATCAGAGGCCACATACTGCTATTAATGTACTGATTAAGGATCTTAACATACATAGGGTGTGTCAACACATCATTCCCCGCATGTTAAATGTAGACAAAAGGGAATTTGAATGGAATGGTGGGAGATTTAATCTCGGCTGATGGCAAAGATTCTTTCCTACTTGGCAGAATTGTTACCGGAGACGAGAAATGGTGTTTTTTGTATGACTTGCAAACCAAGAGAGCATCGGCAATCTCCACGAAAGCAGAAATACCACCAAGATTGCTCTAAAGGAATGGTCATGCTAGAGGTATTCTTTGATATCAAGGGCATTGTGCATCTGGAATTTATCCCTGAAGGACACACTGTGAACAAAGAAATAAATCTATATCAAAATCATGCGTTGTTTGCATCAGTCGATCTGGAAGAAGAGACCAAAAATGTGGGCTGAGCAGTCATGGGTGCTGTTGCATGGCAACGCTCCTGCTCACCAAACCCTACTCGTGAATGACATTCTTGCGAAAACGAAAATAACTGTTTTGCCTCATCCTTCTTTCTCACTAGATCTCGCACCCTGCAATTTCTTCCTATTTCCTAAACTGGCAAGATGCTTGCAGGGTCATCGATTTCAATCTTTAGATGAAGTTAAATGTGCATGTCAGGCTGAATTAAAGGACATGGCCAAAAATGGATTCCAGACACGCTTGATAAACTTTGCTGGCAAATGTGTGTTTTTGCACAATGGTCTTATTTTGAAGGAGGATGTGTTTCTGCAATTTAATTCATAATATTTTTTATGTTATAGACTCAGTCCGGAAACTTTTGAATCCTACCTTGTATATTGGTGGTGCCATCTATGGGCTAAAAACATATTTCAAGCTAACATCTTTTTTATACTCTCACTTTGCATTTAAATATCAAGTATCATCCTGATTAAATACAATAAAATTTATGTTAGCTCACACATAAAAATTTAGATCACATTGGTATTCGTTTTAAATCCATCTTTCTTGCAAACATTTCATGTTTTGCAATATTCACAGTTTTTATCAAAAAATCTGCAATCATATCAATAGTGAGCATATTTTGTATGTTAATATGCATAAGTTTCACAGCTTCTTGCTGGTGTTGTGTATCTATTTCAATTTACCATCATATGTGCTATTTTTACTGAGATTAATAGCAATGTTGTTATTATAGTATAATCATACCTGCCAACTTTTTACAAATTTTTCGTAATTTTTACGAAAATGCGTTTGTCTTTACGATTTTATGATCGTAATCCATTTTTTACAATTTTTTTCCTTTTTCAAGTGTTTTTAGTGATTTTTGTCGAAATTTTAGAATTTGTCACCAATTCAGTGATTTTCGCCAATTGCATCGTGTTTTACCACCAACTACCGACTACTTCGAATCCAGTAACCTGCGGTTTCTCCCAACTCGCCGCTTAACCAGCCAATCCAATGCGCTGAACTTGTTTCTCCCACTCTTTTCTTTTTCGAATTTTCTTTAATACGTCGTTGTTACGAAATGAGTTCAAAAAAACCGTATTCTCAATATTTTCGGCCTGCCTACAAAGCCGAATTTCCAACAATTCAAAAGAAATAACTATGCATTTTGCAACGTGTGCGTGTGTGGCTTCGTAATAAGTCACGGTGGAAGAAGCGACATTGTGAAGCATGTTAAGTCTAAAAAGCATGAAGTTGTGAGCCTGTGATTACATTGTAAGGAAGTTTCCTTTGCAAAATGAAGTTCTTTTAAATGCTGAAGTGGCAAATTTGAAACAAATTGAAAATTCATCTTTTGAAAAGATTCGTTTTCTTATTGATAAATTTCAATTTTTGTTAACAATTAAAGAAAATGAATGCCATAATGATGCTTTAGATGAACTACAGAACCCATTTTCTGCTGTACAGTTTGAAGACTTTGCCAGTTCTAGAGAAGATAGACTTGATGTCCTCGTTGGTACCATAAAAAGAATAAGAGCTGATGGAACACCAAAATATGACAGACTAGCAAGAGTTTTATGTGCTATTCTCGTAATTCCACACAGTAATGCTGAGTGCGAGAGAGTCTTCACAAACCCTGACAGGGCCCTCCCCCAGGCAAATGTGTCACCTCGATTACACATCTTAGTTTACAACTTATATTAGGCATGTTGTGTTGGCATTGGAGCAGTTGCAAAAGCATACTTTGCTTTAATTAAATGCCAGAACTATTATAAAATAAGCTAAGCTTTAAGAGTAGCCTGTACATTTAAAAACAACAAAAGAGAAAAGAAAAAACCAGCAAACTCCCCTGCGTTTATGAACACCAAGTATATAAACATTGGCCAAACCGCCAATATTATGTCATCGGCCAATCTGAGGCAACCACGTTAATTAATTGCCAATTGGCCTCTGAATTAAATTTGCATGAGGAAAACAATAGAACATTAAGTCAACAGCAAGCCTCTTTTCCTCATGCAAAAAAAAAAAAAAAAAAAACTTACAAAAAATTAACAGAATTCACACTTTGTTTCTATAATATGGATACGATACTTTTTATTCGTAATTACTATAAACAATTAAACAAACTTTTTGAAATCCATAGCAGTTACAACTTTCGTAAATAAATCCGCATTATTTAACTTATCGGGGATGAATTCAAGGTCAAACACCCTATCATTCACCAGTCTTCTATTAAAGTGATATCATACATTAATGTGCTTAGTTCGACTATTTTCTATTGGTGATCTAGAAAAATCAATGGCAGATTTGTTATCACAAAATAATTTACATTCTTTCAAATTGCACTTAAAAACTTCATCTTGTAAAATGTTTTTTGTCCACATTAATTCCTAATGGCTAAACTATGAGAATAGTTTTGTCAGGAATTTATGAGAAAAACAACGGGTTTATCTGTAGTTCTTTAACTTAAATTATAAATTGGGGTTTTCCCAGTGTGAGAAATTGAATGTATTGAACAAAAATTATACTGAAATATTTTTGTACGAATTTGCTTTTCATTTTTGTCTTCTTAATTGAAGGAACATTCTCACTGAACACACTATGATGCCATTTAAACATTTTACTCAGTTTGATTGCAGTATTATAGATTAGACACTTATCATAATATAAAACACTAGGTGCTGCTTACATATTTTGCTTTTAAAACTTGTTCCTAAATGTATGAAACTATATTAAAAAGGAAATACTTTTAAAATTATTTGTTGAAATGGCTTCTTCGCATAAACAAAAAAATCTGATGTGTACACCACATGACTTCCTTGTACGGAATATTAAATTATACGCATTTTTTCTTGCATTTTATTTAAACTTATTAGATTGAATTAAACCTACTTCGCCGACAGCGCATAAACCACAATAGAATAAATGCATTCTTTAAAATTCACTTTGTTAACCATAGTGACACTCTGGTGCTAGGTTTACTTAACAGTATTATATTTCATTCATATTATAACTCAGAATGCACAAAATGTATATCATTTAAAGAATTATCTAATCATTGCCACATGTTCTATTCAAATACTATAATAAAGCTAGAACTATGTAAAAAAAAATTAAGCAAGCAAAACAAAAAAGAAAGTTTTTCACAGACGATTGAGTATTTCTCATTTAATTAATTCAGTTCTCACTTCGCGAGAAGGCAAAAATACATAAAAACTCAAAATATCTGTATTAAAAATTACGAAGTAAATCTCAAACTCTTATTTCCTCGAAAAAATTCCAGAAAGAATTAAGCATGATTTAATTGGCAACAATAAATGAATGCGTTATCTTTGTTGTTGTGAAGCTAAGTTTCTCTAGATTGGCAACAAATCCACTAGTCTCCTGTTTCAAACGTAAACATCAATGGCCGCCATTAAAAACAGGCTTAGTGGCAATTAAGCAACTATAAAATTGCTGATAATTCTAAAAATATTGCACACAGATTTACTAAAGGCATAAAATCCTTAAACGGAAGATAAAAACAACATAATTCAATCATTTTAAAGCAAAAAATTTACAATTTACAAACATTTAAGAGTAAAGAAACTGAGATCACCGAGCCGGGTAATAGAGTGGATATATATATAAATATATTTATATATGTTTGGTGCGGCTGATTGCAACCAAAATACGAGGTGCACATCTACATGCTATAGCAGTCCTATATACAAAATTTCAACGTTCTGAGGCTACTCGTTTTTGAGTTATGCGAGATACGTACGTACATACGTTCGTACAGACGCCATGAAAAATTCTCTTCAGAATTAATTTTAAAGCAGTTTTATAATTTTTTGAAGGAAAAGAGTATTTTATTCTGTCCTTACGTACAGATATCAGGCAAAAACATCGTTAAATTGCATTCGATAGCGGTCAAAATGGATATTTTCTTTGAAATATGCTGCGTGAAACTTTTCGCGATTACAATACTTCCTTTTTACTTCGTACAAGGAAGTAAAAAATGACATTTTTAGCTTTTTTACAGTTCTGAAGCATATCTCTGGTAAATTTAACTTCATTACTATCATCAGTAAGCTTCTGAAAATGATCTGTGTATCAATAATATGATGCACTGTAGCATATGAAGTGTTTGAGTCTTGATATATTAAAAATCAAATGCTAATGTCGTAATTATCAGCATGTTACTAACCCATTTCCTGTGATTGAAAATAAGCTTAAATCTAATTCTTGGTTAAAAATTAGCCTGAAATTATTTTACATACTTGATATTTGTATTTTCAAGAAGCTTGCTTCAAAATATTGTATATTTATATATTGATTCCATTTTGAATAAAATCATGATGGTATATATGATTTTATGTTCTTTGCATGTTTTAACACCATTTAAATTTCCCTATGTGTAAATAAAATCAGATAAGTTTTGAATAAAAATAATTAGAATCTTTTAGAAGTTGTTAAAAATTTTTAATATATGTATGCATATATATTTATATTTACATATTTTTTTATCTCAGTGGAGATTCCATTGATTCTTCAGATGAGGATGAAAGTGAAGCAAAATCACAGTATGTATCAAATTTTAGTGTTCCTTAGTTTTAGTATTTAACATGTTAATGTTTCTTTGCTGTTATAATTTCAAATCTAAATTTCATCCTTTCATTTCAGGTCTGTTAACCGAAATAAGTTGTTCAACAAAATTGAGAAATGGATTTCATATAGGCATTTTCAGACAGTCGCACAGAGCAAATTTGTAAAACGCTATGTAGGGGATATATCAAATATGCCTCTTACTCTTACTGTAGAAGTAAATGCTTTGCATGGAATTCTAACTGTTAATATTCCTCCTGTTCCCTCTGACCGTGTGTGGTAATGAATAATTTTTTCATTGCTTTTTGTGAATGTTTTTAAATTTTAGTTTGGTAATTTGCATGACAGCTTATCCAATTATATGTACAATTATGATTCTAACAATTATTTGCCAATAACATACTTATACATATATTATAATAATACATGTATAAAAAATGCAACAAAAATATTGCACTGTAAAGAATAATCAAATATTTATATACTGCTATCATAGCTTACATAAAGATTAGTATCAGTGCAAATTTTTGTATGTGAAATTTTCACTGAATTCAAGATATTTTTGTAAATTGCTTGCTGTATGGCTAATATGGCATTAGGAAAAGTTTAAAGAATATTTTCTTATGTTGTAAAATGAATTTTAACTATTATTGTGAATTTTAATTCTGAGATGATAGCAATAAAAAATGTAAATTCTCTAGATGAAAGAAATGTATGCTGAGTTAACATGCAAATTGGTTAAAAGTTGTGAAAAACATGTAATATGTCTCCTTTGTTTAAATTATCATTCTCAGATACTATCACAAAATCATTAATTTCTGAATTAGATTGTTGATTGAAAAAGTACTTTGTTAAAAAGTAAAATATTCTGCATTCTCTAATTGAATAATTTCTCACTAATATTCGTAATTTCCATTTGCCCATATACTTTGTAGAGATTTTCAAGATTTAAAAAAAAAAAAAAAAAAAATGAAATTCAACCATTTACTCTTTGGGAATACTCTATGCATAGAGGAAATTTGATAATTCTTGACATTCTCCGCCACTGAAAGGATGACTCACGAGAAATATAAGACCCAAATCCAGGTGGCGATGAATTATCATCCACCACATTTTAACATTAATGAGAATAGCAAAAGTTTTTTTTTTTTTAAAGTAGTTTTTTTAATTTGGGAACATGAAAATTCAGTTCTGCTCTTTGTAGGATCAAAGCCTAAATTGCACCAGAGCCCAGTGGAGCTCGGCTCCAGAAATTCTTAGTTTTTGAGATGAATCATAATTTTAGCTGGAGCACCAGAGCCCTAAATAAAAGGGTTCCGGCACTTCTTTTGTGTAAGTTCTCCATAATTTCAACAAGCAAATTTTATTTTAATAATAAATATGCTTTAAAAATCAATTCTAACTTCTGAATGCAGGCCTGTCTTTCCCTCAGAAACCAACCTTGGGGCTCATTTTGGTTTATTTCTCGACCTCTGAAGATTTAAATGCTCATTTTTTTTAATTAGAAGAATGTATTAAGAGATACAAAAGATATATAATTATCAGAGATTTTAATTCAAAACAATTTAATTGAGGGCTTCTTTTAATGATGACCATGGTTACATTTTAAATGATTTTATTATATACAATAACAATAGTTTACTTACTTTTATTATATACAATAACTTACAATAACTTGATTCTCCGCTGACTTTTCCCTCATCTATTGGTAAAGGTTTGACAGATTTGGCACTTGCTTCTGAAAAGATTGACATAAAAGATAATCGATTTAGGGTTTTAGACTGCCGAGACTCTTATTGATCATAAATATATTTTATTAAGAGGAATTGAAGATACGGAAGTAGTTCTTCAGAGGTATAGATATCTGGGGATAAAAATGTATTGGATCGCTTTTGTAAAAAGATGAGAAAGGATATTCAAAGGTTGAAAAAAAGGTTGAGGTTACTTACAGTAGGATAGGAAATATATAATGTGGCTCTGGAATTGAAATAAGTGATGATTAAATATGCAGATAAAAATTTGAAAATTACAAAGAAAAGATACCGGGAAATTTCTTGGATGACCGCTGAACTCGAAAAAACAAAAAGGAGAGTGAGAGCCTTTAGAAAAAGCTTTCAGGTAAATAATATATCAAGATTAAAGTGCAGGGAAAGATTCTGTATAAATATGCTGTATTGCTGGCTATATGTCAGAAATTGATTAAAAAAAGTGAAGAGAGAAAGTAAATATAGATATTTCCTAAGAAGCTTAGAATATTACTTTTTAAAAATATCAACTGGAAAGGTAAAGAAAAGGATTATTTGTAAAAGTTCTGAAGGAAGAAGATTCTGGAAAAATCTCAGAAAGGATTATAAAGGATGTTTTATTCATAAACAATGATGCTGATTACTCTGTGATGACTAATATAAAAGATGTAAAATTAGAACATTACTGTTCTATTCCCGGGGAAGAATTCTCGAAACAAGAGATCCAGATGGTGAAAACTAAAAGTGGGCTAGGTACAAATGGAATTAAGGTGTGTAAAGTAAAAATGGAATTAAGTACAAATTGGTATTTGTTCTGATTTTATGGTTCTTTTATACAATAAATGTTTTAAATTTCATATTGTTCCTAAATGTTGGAAGATGGGGGAGTGGTCTTAATTCCGAAAGAAGATGTAAAATGTAGACCAGTTTGTTTGTTAAAGATCCTGCCATAGGTTTTTGACAAATTATGTATTGACCTTGGAAATCAAGTCAAGGAAGCAATATGGTTTTATAATAGGGCCACGTTGCTAATGATGCATTATAAGATTTTGTAAATTATGTTCGAGAAAAGAAAAAAAAAAAATGTTTCATGCAGCAGCTGTCTCCTTTGATATTAAAAAAGCTTTTGATTAAATGAATTGGAGTATGCTTTTAAAAATGCTGTTTTAATAGCATTAAGGGTTCCTATTGACATTTTTGAACTTTTACAAAACTATTTCAAAGAAGGAAAGGTGTCATTTTATATAGAAGATAAGGCAGGTGATAAATTATATGAAGTGAAGAGAGGATGCCCTCAAAGGTCATGCAGTGCTCCATTGACTTGGAATATCATTATCAATGAATTATGCAATAAAGAGTTCTCCGATCATGTAGAAATGTTTTATTATGCCAACAACTTAATGCTTGTTGTGTCAGAATGTTCCCTGGAGAAAACATTTAAAGGTGCTGTAAATAAAATTGATACTGTAAATAATAATTGTGCTGTAAATAAAATTAATAGGTACTCTTTTTTGGGTAGATTTTTAAAATCATATAAAAAAATTCCATGTTGCAATAAAATCATTTAACTGTTTAACATTTTCATTTAAGGACATTAGCTCAGTATCCAATTCAGTGTTAAAAAATTGCACCCATCTCTTTTTTCTCTTCAAGCATACCCATCCTTTTTTCTCTAGATTTATCAACAGCTCCTTCATCAGATAGGTATTTCACATGTCTTGCTTTCTTTGATGGTTTAAATGTTGGCTGTATATTTTTATTTTTCATTATTTAAGTTGCTGCTGTTTGAAATTTGTGTCTAAAATTATTCAAGTATGTATAACAGTCTTTTAGGTCTGGATAAATTTATAAGCCATTGTATCTTGATTGAGTAATTTTATTTATATCATTCATTTAGAAGAGAATATCGTGAAGTTATTAAGAACAAAAAATTGAAATTGTCCAAATGCAGTTGCCTCAAAGGAGATTACCAGGTCACTTCTTTCAGTCTTGTTAGCCAGAGTAACTAACAGGCCATAATAAACATCACAATACTGACATCTTATTGCTTTAACATTGTCAATTCTGACTACCCAGCAAATGACACTCAGTTTTTTTAAACTAAGTTCTTAAATAAATAAAAAAGTTCAATAAAAATTTTCCATCTGTTTACTTATGATGAAAATGTTGAAAACAACTTTTGCAACTTTTAAAATAAATAACTCTAGGGACAATTTTGCAGTAACACAGAGTATTAGATTATAACTATGACATCTACATAGTGGAAAAGAAAATGTGAGTATACTTCCATCAGATATTCTTTTGTTTACATCAAAATGTTTTTCTGTCACTTTGCCCCATTGTCCTAATCTTGTCCTCCATAATCATTCAATTCAGATTATGCTCATTTAAAATATGTCTTTGTGTATTTCTATAAATAAGTAAATAGGTTTCTAATTAAAAAAAAGTATAATCAAACAATAACACATCCATAAGTTTTTCGAGATACTTTCTAAAAAGTTTTTTGCAACAACCTAGCATATAATAAAAATACAAAAACTATTTATTTCTAATTCTAAATAAGGAGATAATATATGCAAAGAAGTTTATCAAGATCTTTCTGCAATCAGCTGTAGAAAATGAATTGGTGAAAATTGCCTAAATTAAGTTTTTTAATTATACAGCTTCATAAATTTATCTTCAGATGATTATTATTTTTCTTTGAAATAACAAGTTATTACTTTGTTGAGGTTTTAGTTTTTTGTATACTATCACATTCTTATAAGTTATTTAAATAAAATTTGCATGGGTAAAAAGTAAAGTAATATATTTTTATAAAAAGCATAAATGAAACTTTAACAGCAAGATGATAAATTAGAAAATAATTAGTAAAAAATATTATCTGTAAATGAAAGTAATATTATATGGTGGGCATACATAAACATTTTATGTAGAAACGGTGATAAAATTAATTTTTGTAAATGATATTACCTTTTGGTTCAGCACATGTGGTTATGTGAACAGAAATTCATAATATAGTTTAGTCTATAATTTCAAATGGACGAGAAATGCTTACATTCATTTTTGAAAGAGAAGACACAAGTTCAATAAAAATTATACACAGTGCAAAATTTTTATTTTTTTAATGAGATGTTTAAGCTATTGTCTTTTACATTTTTTAATGCCATATTAAGCACTGAAAAAATTATTTAGCACATTTTTTCCAAAGCAAATAATTCAGTTTTTTAGAACTAAGAAATAGACAGGATTTTAGCATACAATTTTCCAGTCCTGAATGTAAAAATTTTGTATTCTCATTTGTCGAAAAAATGAGGAACTTTATGCATTTATTTGCAACATGTGCCCGAGAGTTTTTTCCTAACTGAGAGTTTTGTTGAAAGTTACTTAATATGTATTTATAATGCAGTAGTTGAATTTATGTCTAATTCGCTTCTATTACCATATTCTTTCTCCTATTGGAAATTTTATAAAGGCATTATGAATCTGAAAAAAAAAAATCATAGTAGATATTCATACAAAAGGCTTAGAAAGTGTTGTAATTTAATTCACTCATAAGCCATATGTTTAATGAAATGAAATTCTTAATTATTAAGAAAAATTGGACTAATGTTGCTAAAAAAGTGCTTTAGATGTAATGATCTTTCAGATATTCTAAAACAAATTTCAGTTTAAAGAAGAGATGGGTAAAAATAATCTCGAAATAGAATGCATTAAATTACTCGTAAAATGTAGGGAAGTAAACTGCATGATGCTTATTAAAGCATATTTAAAAAGCACCTAAGGTGGTTTTAATTTTGAGGATCATTCAGGACATCTTAAATATGTTTTAACTTTCTTTATGCATGAAATAACTTAGAACACATTTTTAACATTCTTTTAAATTTTGAATCTAAGTTTTAAAGATCATGTTATTGCGCAAATTATCATATTTCCTGCATGTGCATCATGTCCAGAAATATCCTTATGCAGCCTTTACTTTTTACAGCCAGTGGTTGTAGATACATACTTCTTGTTACTGAAATATTTTAAATGACATATTTTGACATTTCTAAACTAGAAAATCAATTTTGTAGAAATTAAAAAATCTAATTTTTTATATGGTCTTTCAATTATTGTAGTTGTGCTTAGAAAGCATTTATATTTACTAATTGAATGGCCAGTTGCTTAAAATAGGTATTTTAAAAAGAAAAATATATAATGGTTTTAATGAGTCTAGTTAGTATAATTTCATGAGTCTAGCTAATCATTATTAATAATAAAGATGAAGAGCTGTATTTATTGCTTTTAAATCACAAAGTTTGTTAATTGATAATAGATTGAATTTGAACAAAGAATTACAAGTCTTTGCTGAAGGGGAACACACAGTCATATGGTTGATAAAAATATTTTATTTCAGGCAGTGGCAAAGCATTTTGCTGAATTTTTTGATTAAATTTGAAAAACAAATATCTTAAGCTTTTCTGAGGGACTACATATTTGTTTTAGGTTGTTAAATTTCCTGTTTAAATTTGAAACATAAATATATCATGCTTTATTGAGTGGTTACACAATGCTTTCAAATTGTTGAGTTTATAAAATTTTTACACAAAACATAAATAAATTCAGACTTCAGGGTGCACATGTTGGGGCGGAGAATTTTGTGTTCAAAATTTAGTGGCTCTGGGTGCTGCTATTTTTCCACAATGCAAAGAAAAAACATACAGTAGAATCCCACAAACTCAGCTCCTGATTACTCAGCATTTTGTATAACTTGATGATAATTTTTTTAATTGCTAAAATCTGCTGGTCAGGCAGAACATGCTGTTTAAAATAATGTGGTACAGTCAAAAATCTTTAATACGGAGTCATCGGGACTTCGGCGATTCTGAATTATAGATCATCAGTTTAAATCTGATAAGATGCCATGCAGAAATTATGAAATTAAAAATATGAAACCGTAAAATAAAGAGCAAATATGATCTAAAGGGTATCAAAATTTACAAAAAGAAAAAGCTTAATATTTATTTGTTTACTTTATTAAACATTTCTTTCAATGTAAGTTGTTTAAGTTGCTTCGTTTTATGTGATACTTTCTCTTTAATTCTATAAGCAGACATAATTTCTTGTTCAGTTACAAAGTTCCGCTGTTTAAGTCCTATAATTGCTGTGTCGAGAATACCGACTAATTTGTCAATCAAAATTTTTTTGTTTTCAATAACCTTTGTGTCACTTTCTTCGCTATCGGAAGCGAATTATAATGACGAGGAACTTGATTTAAATCATATCAAAGACAGAGTACATTGAGAGGAAATACTACATTTAGTAAGGAATTATAAGCCAAATAAAATAAAAACATCTGCCCTGAAGATAAGGATAGTGCTGACAGATCAACTTCCAGTTCATTGCACGCCACGACGCCCCCCTCGCAGAGCAGGGTGAAATTGATAAACAGATTTCGGAATGGTTAGGGAAACAAAGGATATGCCTTTATCCATTTTTGCAGCAATTCCACTTTTTGTTTGATAGACATGGAAAACATACTTTTGCTTTGTAGATCCTTTCGCAGCTCCAGCATCGGAAATTCTATTTGACATAATCGAAAGTTCAAGCTTACTTTTATAAAATTGCTCTAACAGTTTTCAAAAAATAATAAGCCGTATCCAGTTTGAAGATTAAGGAACAATGCAATCGGCAACATTAACTGAAATAGATAATTTTAGCTTAGCTCATACCGTCTGTTATACATTAAACAGGCATGCGTAAATGCCTATGCGCATGCGTGAACGCATTATGGGTTGGCTCATGCGCAGAAAGTTTGTAGCTTTGAGGTCCAGATTATAGATCATTCCGGATTAATGACTTTTGACTGTAGTTTATTAATAGCTGGACTGTAATAATTTCTAAAATGCCCTATTTGTTACAAACAGTATAAATTCATTTTAATTACTTTTTGTTGCAATTATAGTACACTTATATGTGTATTGAATGTCCATATATTTTCTTGTTCTATCAAAGATTTTTTATGGTATTCTAATTTCGCAATTTTTGTCTCTTTGTGACACTATTTCTTATTTCTTGAAATCTGTGCAATAGATTTAATGACGGGGTTTTGTTCTTTTTATGAAAATTCCAATATACCTTATTCCTCTTCTGAGTAATAAAAATGCTTGAAAAGTCAGGTAATCACTATATTACTATTCAGATTCCTGTTTTCTATTGCTAGCTGTTAGGAGGTTTATGGCTTTACTGTCTTGTAAGGTAAACTTTTAGTTCATTCTGGGTAGTTTCTCAGTTTATTTAGTGTGGCATTGTGTGAGGGGAAAATTTCTGACAAGAAAAAATAAAATGAAATTGGATGTCTTAAGAGACTGGAGGAAGATAAAATTATTAATAAAATTACCGTGGGTTTAGGTGTTTGACAAATATTATGAGTTGTGAATAACTCATCCCTTCTGCAAAATTCAACATTTTCACTAGCATCCTCTCAGTCCATATTAAGTTTGTAGGATTGCACTTATAGACTTTTTATTATTTAATAATAGAGATTATAATATATAAAACAAAAAGTTGGAAAAAATTAGCTCAAGTGTTTAATTTTAAAATCTGTGAATTTTGCCATTTTTTGGGGGTATATACAAAATTTTAGAACCAAATTCATACAGAATCAAAAATTGATCAAAAGAATGCTCTTACTTCTATTATAAAGTAAGAAATTCTTTTTATCAGTTTTTGATTTTGAATGAATTTAGTTCTAAAATTTTGTAGATACGAAAAAAGATGGCAGAATTCCCAGATTTTGAAATTACCATATTTGACTGCATATAAGAGACATTTTTTTCCCTAAATTTGGTCTCAAAAAAGTTACCTGCATCTTATATGTGAAGGACACAGGTTAACTTTCAATACTGAATGCTATTTTTAGCCCGGATAAAGATCTACATCTGCCATAATTATTTTGCGCATGCGTAAAATATCTGTCGCCAAAAAGCGCCAAAGTTTGAAGCTGATGTCGAAATTCGAACAGGTTCGACGGCCACATTATGTCTGTGGAGCCTTTTCTTCTTTACATAGATTTTCTTTTACTCAGCTGACACACGTGTCGGTATCGGTACTACTCTGTATAAAAGTGTCGATATCGGTGCTAAAAACTACTTGTTTAAAAAAAATACCCTGGAAAATATGACCATAGGAAACAAGATATTAAGCTATACAATTCAGTATAGACTAGAGTGTTAAACTACGCGAAAGTGCATGGAAACAGCAGCAAGGCATTTCGGTCCACCACCTACCAAAAAAATGATGAATACTTAAATACTTGGCGACTGCAGGAAGATCAACTGGCATAAGTCTTTCAACCAAAGATCTGGCATAAGTGTTTCAACCAAAATAATAATCAATGAGACCAAAGGATTTGCAGAAAAACATGGGAATCAGAACTTTTCAGGGTCTGAGGGCTGGTGCTACAGGTTCATGAAAAGGCAAGGCTTATCAATGCACACAAAAACAAGTACTGCACAGAAAATGCCAGCAGATTATGAAGAAAAAATACTAGCATTTCATAGGTTTGTTATAAATGCATGCAAGAAAACTTCTTTTGAGCTCGGTCAAATAGGAAATATGGATTAAATTCCACTCACATTTGATGTACCATCCAATAAGAATGAGTATTAAAGGGTCTAAATCAATAACCATAAAAACCACAGGTCATGAAGAAACCCGATATGCAATTGTTCTAACATGTTGTGGTAATGGCACAAAACTACCGCCGTTTTTCACATTCAAAAGAAAAACTTCCAATGGGTGTAATTGTTCATGTTCATCCGAAAGGTGGAATGACGAAGCTGGAATGAAACTGTGATTACAGAATGTATGGGCGAGGCGACCTGGTGGACTCTTAAGAAAACCCTCTCTTTTGGTTTTGGATCCGTTTAGCGCCCATAGAACTGAAACCATAAAGAATAAAGCGAGAAAATTAAAAACCCAAACAGCTGTCATTCCTGGTGGACTGACTAGCCAATTGCAGCCTTTAGATGTATCGGTGAATAAGCCATTTAAGGAAAAAGTGCGAGAATGATGGAACAAGTGGATAGGAGAGCCACATCACGCCCTCACACCCTCAGGTAGAATGAAGCGGCCCTTTATTTCACAAGTGTGTGAGTGGGTAGAAAGATCTTGGGAGGACATAAAGGCTGAAGTAATTGAAAAATTGAAGTCCTTTAAGAAGTGCGGAATCAGTAATGCTCTTGACGGAACAGAAGACGACGCATTATTCGAAGAAGGTGATACTAGCGATGACGGAAACAGAAGTGATGACGATATTCTCGTTTTCGATGATGATGATAGTGAAAAGGATTTTTATGGTTTTGAAAGTGATTAAAGTCTAATTTCATGATAGGCAATGTTTTCCTTGAATCTGTTTTTTTTTTTTTTTTTTTTTTCTGCTTTATTTTGTATTATATTTGATTGCTTGTCGTTCATTCATTTATTCATTATTGAAATTTACTTATCATGTTCAAAATAGCGTGCCATTTGTTAATTTTCCTTAATTAAAATATGTTTGGTAATTGCATTCAACGATTGTTTATTTGGCTTTTATGAAACGTGAGAACTGAAAGAAACCACGTTTTAAGTTATTGAAACTTTTTTACCTTGTGTGTGGCCTTCTAAATAAGGGTGCGCCTTATATACCATTGCGTCTTATATGCCGTCAAATACAGTATCTCAGTTAATTTTTGTCAACTTTTTGTTTTATATTTTATAATCTTTATTATTAAGTAATGAATAATCTTTGTAAGTCTAGACAAGGCTTGGTATTTTCATATAGCTTCTTGGTCTTTTATCATATTCATCTTTTAGCATATTGTTTGTCTGTGCTGGCAGTTTTCTGAATATTGATCCGAATAACAGGTGTGAATGAAGATCCACACCTATTGTTGGGATAAAATCGTAACAAGCAGAAATATGATCTTATTTTTGTTCTGCTATCAGTGTGTGAAGGATGAGAGAAGAATAACCCATCCCCTCTCTTTTTTTTTAAGACATTTTTGTGCGAAATGTCTGTATTGATGTTGAAATTTACTAATTCAAAGAGACAGATGATGATTTTCCAGCAGAACTTGTTGAGTTTTTTCGATGTTCTTATCCCTTTGGGACTGAAAATGAAGAATGACAACTTCTGGGTTCATCATCAACGTCTTTGTATCTACTAAAAATTGTCCATACTAATAAAAAGCATTGAATTGTGTTAGTGCTTGAACATGATATATTTTACACAATATTTCAAATATCTCTGTTGTAGTGTTCCTGCTTTACAGCAAAACTCTGCTATTCTTTCTCGAGCTTTTGAATCCATGACAACAGGTATTTATTGGATCAAATAAAATGATTAACTGCATGGAAAATTCTACCCATAAACAGATGATACTTTATGAAAAGCAAGTTGAGATGGCATAATGATAAGTGCTTACTGTTTGGCATTTATGTTGGAATTCATTAAAAAAGATTCCTGAAACTGCATAGATGTACTATGTATATGCATGTTTATTTCATAAATCTATATCCTGAGTTATTTACTTCACATATAGCATATCTGTAATCTATCTTATTTCTCTTATACATGCTGAAATTAACTACTTAATCGAAGGCTGAAAAATAAAGATCAATATTTTAAGCTGTTAGTTACAATCTTTACTGTCATGCACCCTGCAATGCTTAATTTTATTTTGTTTCATTATACTCATCAGTAGAGAGTTCTTTGATTCATTGAAGGTGCTTTTTCATTTTTTGATGTCTGAAACTTTCTGGGATAAATGGAAACTTATCTTTTTAACATTCTGTATATCTTACTATACTAATATGAAAGTAATCGTTGTATATTTGAATAGAAGTTGTCTTCAAGATATCTTATTTTTTCTTAGGTATGGTTTCCGGAAAGATCCTGTCTTGTCTCTTACTGCTTATCCTAAAGTTGGAACTCGTGAGATAAACTTGTCAGCTGTTGTGCAAATGATAGAGAGAAAATTAATTCAAGAATTTAAAGTAAGAATATTTTCACAATTTTCTGATTATGATCTTATATTTATTTTAACTATTTAAGAGGGAAAAGATTAAGAATATTTTAAAATATTAAGTAGTATATCATGCAAAACTGTGAATCATTTTTTACTTCCTTGTACGAAGTAAAAAGGAAGTATTGTAATCGGGAAAAGTTTCAGGCAGGATAGTTCAACGAAAATATCCATTTTGACCACTATTGAATGCAATTTAACGATGTTTCTGCGTGATATCTGTACATAAGGACAGAATAAAAAACTCATTTCCTCCAAAAAAATTATAAAACTGCTTTAAAATTAATTCTGAAGAGAGTTTTTCGCGGGGTCTGTACGAACGTATGTATGTTCATACGTTTGTACATATGTTCACATTCATACCAAATACGTACGTATCTCGCATAACTCAAAAACGAGTAGCCTCAGAACATTGAAATTTTGTATATAGGACTGCTATAACATGTAGATGTGCACCTCTTATTTTGGTTGCAATCGGCCGCACTAAACCTATATAAATATATTTATATATTAGAAATTGTAGTAAGCTCACCTAAAAGTTATCAGGAGCTGTGGCTCCAAAAAAAGTTCAACAAATTTAAAAAAAAAAAAATGTCATTGAAAGGTGAGAAATTATGCTACACAAGAAAATAAACACGGTAAAAAACTAAGCGTTGGAAACTAGTAATGGCAAAAAATACAGTAAAATCAAACCATGAAACAAGTTAAAACATAAAACAAACAAAATCAGATAAAAATTGAAAGCGGAAAATGGTAAATTAGCTGGATTCGAAGTCCAATCTAGCTTTTCAAGGAAAATTTCTAATTGAATGTCGAATCAAGCTAGCTCCATTACGCGTTTCACCAAAACAGACAATTGAAACTTTTTCGCAACAAAATTTTTAATTAGACAAAGTGTCTTAGAAAATGTATTAGTCTCAATTCTCTGTTCCATTTTCCTGACGCGTCCGCGCAAAATGACACATTAAGGTGTTAAAATATGTAAAAACTATTCCGATTACATCAAAAATCAAGATAAAAATAAAAATAAAAATAAATAGCGGTCTGCTATTAGTCCTAAATATACAATAACATACGGGCTGGACCTGCAAGCTTAAAGATTTATACCTTTATAAAATTTAGAAATCTGTAATTAAATTTAAATGAAAACAAACACAGTGGGTTTTGCTAAGACCAAGAAAAAAGTTGTAGTAAAAGAAACAGAAAAAACTTACCTTTCTTTGCTCTTATATGTTTGTAAATTGTACATTTTTTGCTTTAAAAATGATTGAATTATGTTGTTTTTATCTTCCGGTTAAAGTTTTTATGCCTTTAATAAATCTGTATGCAATATTTTTAGAATTATCAACAATTTTACAGTTGTCTAAGTGCCTCTAAGCCTTTTTTTAAGGGGGGTCATTGATGTTTACATTTGAAACATGAGACTAGTGGATTTGTTGCCAATCTAGAGAAACTTAGCTTCGCAACAACAAAGATAACGCATTCATTTATTATTGCCATTTAAATCATGCTTAATTCTTTCTGGAATTTTTTCGAGGAAATAAGTGTTTAAGGTTTACTTCGTAATTTTTAATATAGATATTTTGAGTTTTTATGTATTTTTGCCCTCTCGTGAAGTGAGAACTGAATTAATTGAATGAGAAATACTCAATCGTCTGTGAAAAACTGTTTCTTTTTTTGTTTTGTTTGCTTAATTTCTTTTATAGACCATTCTAGCTTTATTATAGCATTTGAATAGAACGTGGCAACGATTAGATAATTCTATTCTTTAAATGATATAAATTTTGTGCATTATGAGTTATAATATGTACGAAATATAATACTCTTAAGGGAATCTAGCACCAGAGTGTCGCTATGGTGAACAAATACTAGAGTGAATTTTAAAGAATGCATTTATTCTATTGTAGTTTATGCACTGTCGGCGAAGTAGATTTAATTCAATTAAGTTTAAATGAAATGCAAGAAAAAATGCGTATAATTTAATATTCCGTACAAGAAAGTCATGTGGTGTACACATCAGATTTTTTATTTTATTTTAATTATTTATTTTTTATAAGTCTTAAATTAAGTTCTAAATTTTTAAAAATAGATTTTGTAGGTATAATAATAATTAAATAATTCTTTTTGGTTCAGTTATTTGAATATATTTTTGTTGCTTCTTGCATAAGGAGATACAGTCAAAAGTCATTAATCCGGACTCGTCGGGACTTCGACGATTCCGGATTATAGATCATCAATTTAAATCTCGTAAGATGGCATGCAGAAATTCTAAAATTAAAAATATGAAACAGTAATTTATGAAATAAAGTACAATTATGATCTAAAGGTATCAAATTTTACAAAAAAAAAGCTTAATATTTATTTGTTTACTTTATTAAACATTTCTTTTAATGTAAGTTGTTTAAGTTGCTTCGTTTTATGTGATAATACTTTCTCTTTAATTCTATAAACAGACATAATTTCTTGTTCAGTTACAAAGTTCCACTGTTCAAGTCCCGTAATTGCTGTGCCGAGAATACCGACTAACTTGTCGATCGAAATTTTTTCGTTTTCACTAACCTCTCTGTCACCTTCTTCATGTCTTTATCCATTTTTTGCAGCAATTCCACTTTTTGTTGGATGAACATCGAAACATACTTTTGTTTTGTAGATCCTTTGGGAGCTCCAGCATCGGAAATTCTATTTGACATAATCGAAAGTTCAAGTTTACTTTTATAAAGTTGCTCTTACAGTCTGCAAAAAATAATAAGCCGGATCCAATTCGAAGATTAAGGAACAACACAATTATCGACATTAACTGAAATAGATAATTAGATAATTTTAGCTTATACCGTCTGTTATACATAAAACGCGCACGTGAACATATTCTGTGCTTGCGCACACGCATATGCGCAGTTGTAAAGGTCTTACATGCACGCGTAAACGCCTATGCGCATGTGTCAACGCGGCGCATGCGCAGAAAGTTTTTAGCTTTGAGGTCCGGATTATAGATCATTCTGTATTATGGGTGTCCGAATTTACGACTTTTGACTGTACTAATTCAGTTTGCATTTGTCATTAACATTAGTCAATTATGTGCATGGAAAAAACATGCAAATTTTTAGTAAAACACTCTTTACCTCTCCTCCCCTCCAAAATAATTTTTAAAATTAAGACTAATTAGTTGTTAGTATTTTGTTTGAACTCTTCACTCTAACTGTAATGCATTATTTACATCAGCATCTGTCAAGCAATATTTTGGGAGAGATTAGGTAATTAAAGAAATATATCATATCTACCAATACACTACATAGAAAACTTAGATCTCATTTTAGCTTTGATGCAAGTCAATGCTTAATTTATATATTTTTTAAATATACGAAAAATGGTGAGATTTATTTAGAGAATAAATTTAATTACTAAGTTAGCCAGATCGATTTAACTTAGGAAAGAAGTATGTTTATGTATTTCAAACTCCAGCTGGTGTTAAGTAGAAAAATTCTTTTAAAACTTTTAGACCAATGCAGGTGCCGCAAAAAAAAAAAAAAAAAAAAAAAAAAAAAAAAAAGAAGAGAAAATTAGGGAAAAAAAAAAAAAAAAAAGAAACTGAAGTACTTGTACTCACAACTAGTGACTTGCATTAGAGCTAATATCTTCTGTGTGGAAGAGGAACCACCTAAACATGTAAGCTTCGAAGAAAATAAACAATACCATAGAAAAATATTCTGGACCCAAATGACTGCTTAACAATTGTTTTTGGATTATTAATCTACAGCTAACATTGAAATGTTATGAAAAGCTTACAATTTACTAGCTTTGCTTTTAATAGTTTTGAGAATATTATGACTGGTATTATTCACATAACACAGTCTCATTTTTGTCAGTGTTGTTTTGTATTTTTACTTATTATAGTAGTTACAGGCAAAAGTTTTCAGAATTATTATATGTGTACCTTAATTGTATGTATATGTGTAGTTTTGAAATACCTTAATTACAAAATTGAGATTTGTCTGATATCAAAATATAAAGTATATTTTATCACTGCCATACTTGATTTTATTTGTTGTTGCTTGTAAATTAATTACATTAGTAGAAGTTGAAAAGAGAATTTAATTAGCAATCTGTAATCCTTTCATAGTTTTTGTGGTTCTAAATGTAAAACAGTTAAAATTGTCATCCCCGAGGAGCAGTAGCTCAAAAAAGTTAAAAAACTGTTGAACTAAATGGTGAATGCAGTTAACTTCCTAAAAACAACTTTGTTTGTAGGATATTCAGTTGAAAACTTATATGCATATATAGAGGTCGAAAAACAATGAGAGGACTTATAGCAAATCTTAGTCAAAATGCTAAATTATTTTCTTTTTCTGATTATTTTTAGCTCTGTACTTACATTTTAAAATGGTAAGTAAATTGAATAACTTGTATTTCTTGTCCTAACTGAAATTAAATACACCTATATGAAAAATGCGTATAAATATGAAATAAACCTATTGTGGAGTGTAAAGTAATTAAATTTTCAACAAAGTATTTTTTGATTTTTTGTTCTGAATTTTTTGGCTCTGAATTTAATCTTAAATCATGTAATCTTTGAATGATGATGTTATGTAACCTTTGACTATTGTAAACACTATAGCTGAATTTGTATACATTTCTCTCTTTAATTTAAAAATTATTTCCTTAGTTTTTTTTTTTTTTTTTTTGGTTATTGCCACTTTTATGGTCGAAACTAGTTTCCGTAATGTTGGTTTTCACTGGTTATAAACCTTTGATTAAAGCATTTTGGCAGAAACTTGTCAGCCCTGTGTACACATTAAGCAAGGTTTGAAACAGATTTTCTTGTGAAAATACATAATATAAGTCTGAAGACTTTTAGTGCCAATAAAGGCTCATAACAGTATATTTTTAAAAGGTCTAAGAAAGCAAAAAAATATATTTTCTTCATAATTAAAATATAAATAGTATTTAATACTTTAAGTATTGGTGGAAATGCTATATATATCATTTGCTTCTGGTTCCATACTATCACCATCACTGCCGATGCTGCTGCAGCTTTCTGATTTGTGAAGAGAGTCCTAAGGAATCGCTGTTATCTTGCTAAATAAATTATGTTTTTGATTTTTTTTAACAGGTAGTTTTAGACAACTTGTACACCGCGAAAAAAAAAGTTTTATCTCCCGTTCTACTGGGCCGATTGACAAAATTCAATATGCTTTTTCCCTGTCTCAAAATTGCTGCTTAGGATATATATTAGATTTATATATAGCTTTGTTCTAACATAACTATTTTGACAAAAAATTGGACTTTTTCTGAAATAACATAGCAATTTTTCCCATATTTCTATTCTACTACTCAAATTATGCCTAAATATGAAATTTTGTCATTTTTGGTGAGAAATTTACAGAGAAATTTAGAAATTTATCTTGGCAAATTTTTTTCAGTTTGTGCCAAGAATTCACTGTCCTCTACCGGGAAAAAAAGTCATCGTTCATGCTTTCAAATAATTTTAACAAAATGTATAAACCACATTTTTGTTATTTATCACTTATAATAAATACACCAAGTTTTAAAACGTTACAAAATGTAAATTCATGTATATCTTAGGAAATTTTGAATAAAAAAACTCTAATTTTTTGCAGTTATGCTTAGAAATACATGTACTAGGTTATAATTTTAAAAAAAATTTCCAAAAATTTATAAAAATTATTTTAAAATACAAATTTTAAAAATAAATCATAAAAAATAGGCAAATTCTATTTGGAATGAACTTAAATTTCGAAATATGAAAGGAAGAATCAAATAAGTTTAATAAAAAAGAGATATTAATAGATATATATCAAATTCAATTAACAGTGAGGAGCTAAAATTTTGAGAGCTAATTTTTTAAAAACTACGCATGCGATTTTTACAAAACTTGTCTGTTTGGCATAATTTGAGTCGTAGAATCAAAACATGGAAAAAAATTGGCATGTCATTTCAAAAAAAAGTTCGATTTTATGTAAAAATACCTGTATTAGAACAGTGCCATATATAAAGCTACATATCCTAAGTCGTGCTTTCGAGACATGAAAAATGCAAGTTGAATTTCGTCAATCAGCCCACTAGAATGGGAGATATAGAACTGTCACCTCTTCCCCCCCTTTTTTTACTTCCTTGTATGAAGTAAAAAAGGAAGTATTGTAATCGCGAAAAGTTTCAGGCAGCATATTTCAACGAAAATATCCATTTTGACCGCTATCAAATGCAATTTAACGATGTTTTTGCATGATATCTGTACGTAAGGACAGAATAAAATACTCTTTTCCTTCAAAAAAATTATAAAACTGCTTCAAAATTAATTCTGAAGAGAATTTTTCGTGGCGTCTGTACGAACGTATGTATGTACGTATCTCGCATAACTCAAAAACGAGTAGCCTCAGAACGTTGAAATTTTGTATATAGGACTGCTATAACATGTAGATGTGCACCTCGTAATTTGGTTGCAATCAGCCACACCAAACGTATATAAATATATTTATATATATATCCACTCTGTTACCCGGCTCAGTTTCTTTACTCTTCTATGTTTGTAAATTGTATATTTTTTGCTTTAAAAATGATTGTATTATGTTGTTTTTATCTTCCGGTTAAGGTTTTTATGCCTTTAGTAAATCTGTATGCAATATTTTTAGAATTATCAACAATTTTACAGTTGTCTAAGTGCCTCTAAGCCTTTTTTTAATGGGGGCCATTGATGTTTACATTTGAAATAGGAGACTAGTGGATTTGTTGCCAATCTAGAGAAACTTAGCTTCGCAACAACAAAGATAACGCATTCATTTATTATTGCCATTTAAATCATACTTAATTCTTTCTGGAATTTTTTCGAGGAAATAAGTGTTTAAGGTTTACTTCGTAATTTTTAATATAGATATTTTGAGTTTTTATGTATTTTTGCCTTCTTGCGAAGTGAGAACTGAATTAATTTAATGAGAAATACTCAATCGTCAGTAAAAAACTGTTTCTTTTTTGTTTTGTTTGCTTAATTTCCTTTATACATCATTCTAGCTTTATTATAGTATTTGAATAGAACATGTGGCAATGATTAGATAATTCTATTCTTTAAATGATATAAATTTTGTGCATTATGAGTTATAATATGAACGAAATATATAAGTTAACTGTTATATAATTATTGGATTATATAGCAGTTAACTTAGTTTCCGTTATATAATTATTAATACTGTTAAGTGAATCTAGCACCAGAGTGTCGCTATGGTAAACAATGGTAGAGTGAATTTTAAAGAATGCATTTGTTCTTTGTGGTTTATGCGCTGTCGGCGAGGTTGGTTTAATTCAATCCAATAAGTTTAAATGAAATGCAAGAAAAAATGCGTATAATTTAATATTCCATACACGGAAGTCATGTGGTGTACACATCAGAGGTTTTTTTTTTTTTTTTTTTTTGGTACAGTGTGCATAGGGTCTGAAAATGAAGTATATGAGAAATGTTATAGCAGGGAATAGTATTTACATGCATAGCAGTTACATTATAATGACCTTCTAGAGGCCAAAGAATAATAAAAATAGTATATCAAATGGTCATTTTGTGTAGTTCTGATTTGAAAGTGAGTAAAAAATTGCACTCATTCACAAAAAACATAAAGCATCAAGATGGAAGTACCAAAGTTCTGCCAAACATTTTATGCAATTCTATCTCAGTCAGGTAAATAATTTTTTACAATTGTGGTATAATAAAATACTGGGTCATTAGAGTTTATAACATTGCTACATCTCTTCTTTCGTAAAAAGACATTCAGAGACTATTTTTATGTAATGTTCTTTTTGTTTCATTCATTAAGACATTATTGGCTGTTAGACATACCTCTGTGGCATAGCTGCAAATATTTTATGCAGTTAATGAATTTTGAGAGCAGACCTATCATTAACTTAGAGAACTGGAGTGGACATTATAAAGAAATTCTTGTCGTCTAGGGGCCATTATGACTTAGGTGTTAAGAGATGTTAAACTGCTACTAAAACATGGGCACCTCCAACAGTTTGTTCTTCACCGTCTATGACTAAACCATTTCCAGATGTTGAACAGGAAAATATATTTGATTTACAGCACCTAATATCTGTATGAACGCAAACCAATTTCCTTTAGAAAGTTTTCAGCAAAGGCATCCTTCCTCTTAGGCAGATAGCCCTTGTGTGCTTTGCCATAGTCCAAGTAACCTAACAAATTATTGGTCATTATAACTCTTTTAGCTGTCTTTAACTTTGAAGAAGGTTCAGCTTCACTGTGGTGGAAAAAACATTTAATATTCGTTACATAAATGAAGCAATTTAAAATGAAGGTGCAACATTATGATAAATGGCTGGTACTGTATAAAAATTATGCTAATATTTACACTAGTAAGAGAGAGTTTCAGATGGAAAAGAAATACATCAGAATGTAGTTAAACATAATTTAGTTAGTTTTCTAACAGGCTTAAAAAAATTTAAAAAAATAAATAAATAAAAATCTAGGAAGGGAAGTCCTTAGGAAAAAGAATTCTCATTTTATTATAGTCATTATAATGCAATTTTACCTGATCAGTGGATCATTAATTTGAGGGGAAAAAAGTGCATTAACCTGATGAAATATTAAGTAGGACTTTCTTATAGGTCATTTATATATGGTTGCATTTTTACACTGAAAATCATGCAAAGGAAAATAATGTATGTATGTATGAATTATGGGGAAAGGATGTGTTTTAGTGTAGTTTATCATTATATTAGTGTAGTTATTCTTTTATAATTATATGCAGTTTTTTAAATAACGATTTTTAATACATGAAAGTATGTAGGATAAAGTTTCTAATGTATAATCTAAAAATTGAATGCATAATTGAACACTTGTAACTTTAAGAGTTTTTTCCTCTTTCCAGAAAGCACTTGTGATGCCAAATATGGATGATTTGATCATTCCTATCATGTATACTCCAGTATATGATCATTAAATGGCCCAAATTTATGGCTAAAGTGTTGGTGAAGAATTTTTTTAAAATATGCTTTATAAACTGATTTTATAATGGGCCTTTTTTTCATTGGCCATGCTTTTGAATTCTTAAGCTATTTAGGATATTGTAAATATTAGTTGCTCATGTTGCATTTAGCTAAGTAAATAATTGTGATAAAATTTTAATAAATATGGATTATTTTTGAGAAGCAACTGTGATATAATGTTACAAAATGGGAGATAGTTCCTTTGTGTATGATGGTTGTGTGTATCTATTGTACATCTTGTCATTTATTGAATAGGGAGCTTTGGTGCATTTTATTAATGAAAGTGGTTTTTCTCCGCATAAAGTTTTAGATGGATATTTATTGTACCTACTGCTCAGAAAACATATATAACATCTCCTTGCTTTTAAGAATTATAATATATTTATCTCGTGTTTTCTATTTATATAACTGATATTGTATTTTAAACACTTTTATGTAAATTTTGGATTTTCATATTCAGAATATAAAGATTACTCTTTTACATCTTTCATGAAATTTTATTAATAAAAATTATTTCTCTTAAATAAAATTAAATATTTTGAGTTTTATGCTCTTATATATCATTTTATCCTCCTCAAGTATTTGTTTTACATGTTGTTTGTTCTTTTTGTATTTCTCATTAATGCTTTGTAGACTTTTATTAAGAATATATGTTTCATTGTATTTCTACTTACATACAAATTGAATTTTGAAAACAATTTTAACCTCTTTTGACTGTTTTCTGTAGTTTTATTTGAATTGTATATGATGCAAAATATTTCATTTTTAACTTTCTCTATGTACAAATATTAATGTACAAAATATGATGTAGTTTAGTTATATTAAAGTGTTAAATGTGATATAAATATGAGCTTACATAATACATTAAAATTATTTTAATTGTTAGTACTTAATACTATGAAAAAAATTTAGCATATTTTATAGATCTTTTTCCATAAAAAATGGTTCTAATGTTATGCAGGATATTTCAGGAATGTAGCGTACATGATCTTTATTTAATAGGGGATTTGTTTAATGGCTGAATTATTTTAAGTGAATTTTTAATTGTAGCAGTGGTGGTATTCAAATAATTTAACAATTGGTTCACTGCCTAAATAAGCAATAATTAGCTGTCATAACTAAATAGTATTGAATTGCATATGTACAATATTACAATTTAGTTTTATCAATAGTTCACAAAAATAAAAATAGTTTAAGAAGCAATTCTACTGAACTAATATGAAATATCTGATTATCTGATTCCTGCCATTGTTATAATTACAGTTAAATGGAGTCGACGTTATTTTTATGTCTGAAAAATCTTGAAATATGATTGGCATAATTTAGAACTTAAGCTATGATTATTAATGTGCATTCAGTTTTAACATAAATCTTAATACTATTTTATAAAATATATTTTTCTTATAAGAAATATTTTTGCACCTTTTGAATAAGTTTATGCATTTTTGTTCAGTTTTTCTTTTAATTGCATATGTTGCATGTTCAGTTATTTGATACTGATCACATTTTAACAACATTTAATTTAATATTTATATCACACTGGTTAATATTTAATACATCAAGTAATTGTAATATTCACTTAAACTCTTCTTAATTAATAAACCCACTCTACAGGCTGGAGTGATTTTTACCATATTATTTTCATATATGATTTTGTTAAAAATACTTCTAGTTTAATATACTCTTCAAATGTAATAAGCAGTTATAAATAAAGCAAGTCAAGTGACAAGGGGAACATTAGGACAAGGGAAACTGTATTTATCTTGATGAATTCAAAAATGAAAAGTAACAAGTTCATTCAAAATATTTTTTGTGATAATTACAACATTTAATTAATGATTGTGAAGCACTTCAGAGCTGTTTGTTTAAAAGGAAGAATTACTTTCCTTTAAACAAACAGCCTATGAAAGCCTTTCTAACATGATTGCCTCATATTTACATTGCAATAGCTGGGTCATATAATATAAAGCTTATAAAATTAATAGCATTTATTATTTTTATATATGGTATTTCATAATTATAGTATGCATGTTTTGAAGTTAATGTAAAACTTTATGTATTAATTTTAAGCAGGATAAATTTTACATTTTATTTCCTTATGATACTTTTGTGCTCTTTTTTTTTTATTGTCCTTTATATTTCATATGATTAAGAGAATGCTTTGAATTCTTTTGTTATTTCTGTCATGTGTGAATTATTAGAAAATCAGTTATTTGGCATTTATATAAATTTTTACTCCAAAAATATGTCTGCCTTTATCTTTCTTTTACCTACATTTACTGGAAATTTATTTTGATATCATCAGCATTATTTTTGATTTATTCACTGAAAGATGCAATTTTCCAATATTGTTCATTTGATTCCATGAGAGCCGAATGAAGCTCAAGACTTTTTGTCATTTTCATCTGTATGATATATGTTTTGGAACATTTCAGAAATTTTCATTAATTGTACAGTCTTGAATTTTACTAAATAAAGGTAGATTTACTATTTTTTTTTTTTTTTTTTTACTTGATAAGGGAAATAAGAAATTGTCCTGTTATACTCTTGAATTATAGATACACATTTTTCTGTTGGGAATTTGTATCGCACATATCACATAAGCTGTTAGAATTATGTAATTTGATATCAGATATTTATATATATAATGTAACTTATAAATTTTGCATAAAATTATATGTGTTGGAGATCAGATAATTAATTACAACAGTACACAAGAGGGCTTTTTGTAACTAATCCCATAGGCTGATGCCTTCATGGAAGATTTTTTGAAGGCAATTTTTTAAATTTTATTACTGGAAGCTGGTTTGTGTGAGTTAGCTGGTTAGCCAATTCATTTACCTGCTGAGAGTTGAATCTTAGATGAAACTAGCAGTAATACTTGCTTTTAACTGATTGGCCTACAGAGCAAAAGAGCAAATTGTAGCATGCTTATATATTTATTATGTAATATACGTAATACCTAGGAATTTTGCATAACAATAAACGTGAAGGTTTTATTTGAGAAGTAAGTATATAGTTTATACAAAAGTATAAATATAATGGAATATATTTAGTTTATACAGTTTTCTGCTACTTTTACAAGAACATCAATTTTAACATAACTTTCATTAAAATACAGTATATCCTCAAACTAATATGGTTTGGATTAAATGAATAAAAAAACATAGTCAAATCAAAATTGTTAGGTTTAGCTGATTACTCTGTTAGTGCAATTTGCTCTGTTTACTTGTTCACAGTTTAATTTTAGCATACAAAATTGGGGTTTTTTATTTGTTTTAAATGTATATTATTTGTTATTATAAAATCAAGGAATTAAATTTAATACATTAAGTGCTGAACAAAAAAGAATTAGAACTGTCTGAGTGCAGACTGCAGAAGTCTCTGTTAGTGCAATTTGCTCTGTTCACTTGTTCATATTTTAACTTTAGCATACAAAATTGTGGTTTTTATTTATTGTAAATGTATATTATTTTTTATTATAACATCAAAGAACAAAAATAATTAAATTTATTAAATTAAGTGCTGAACAAAAAAGAATTAGAACTGTCTGAGTGCAGACTGTAGTGCTGAACTGCAGAAGGGTATTTGAAGTTTATGGAGTCAGATAATGAGCAGTTCCAAAATTCATGAATATAAAAAATATTAAAAAACATTCACATTCAAATATAGTGCAGTATTCTTATATTGTATTCTTCCAAGAGTGTTCTTATATTGTATTCTTCCAAGAGTGTGAAGATTATTCATTCAGTTAAAGTATGTGCCTATATAATGGAATATGTATCATATATATTTTTATCTTTTTTATTTAATTATATTTGCTTTTTTTTTTACCAGTTAGATAAATAGAACTAAACATCACAACTTGTATTGTAATTTTAATTTACCTAATTTTTTTTTTTTTTTTTTTTTTTTTTTTTATGGATGTGATTTCATATGCTTTTGCACTACCTATGCAGTTGCTTTATTCAAGGCTTTACTGCACATGCATCATTATATAGATGTTTTCTGACTAGTGTGAATATATTGGGTGCACTTGTATAACATCGATTTACATAACTATACTATAAATAATAAGCTATTTGTATTTATCACTCAACTGAACTCGACGCATTTAAAGAATATCTAATTTTTTCAAAACATTAAGTTTTAATAATTTAGATTTCTTTTACATGCCAAGTTTATAAATATAATATGAAATACTTATTTTATTATTTATTTAACACTTAGGAATGGCAAGTGACAAATTTTCATGAGCACTTTTCATATATTAGATGCAGCTTTTTTTTTTTTTTTTTTTTTTTTTTTTTGCTGTTAATTTGTTATATAATGCAATTTTTGTACTAGTGCTCTCTTTCCTCTCTCTCTTCTTCTTCTTCTTCTTTTTTTTTTTTTTTTTTTTTTTTTTTATCTTGCTTTATTTTAAGGTATAGTTAAAGTGTTTTCCTGTTAGCTTTTATGTACATTTTGTATTAACTATTTGAGAGCCATTAAAAAATGTGCTTAAATGTTACAGAAACAATTATGTGCCTTAATTGTATATTTGTGAGAAAGCAAATGTTTTATATCAGAGTTGACAAAAATTCTGTTGTTATGCATGCAGTGAAAGATCCATTATTCAATATTAAATTCACATGAGAATTAAATTTAGAGATAATTTTTTTTCATTTAAAGAGAAGCATAATGGGGCAATATATTTTCTTTTATTAACGAAATGATGTGACTAGAAATAAAAGAATTTTTAAAATTGCAGCTGAAATAGCTTTTATTTTCTGCATTGTTTGCCCTTCTGACTTACTATTTGCTTTATGCGGAGAGTTTCTCTGAATGTATGCCAGTTTTGGTTGAGGATTCTCTAACATATTACTAAAGTTTATTTCTGTGGATCTTTTTTATTTTTTAACAGTTTTTTTTTTAAAGTTTTGAAGATATTTTATAAGTTGTTCATAATATCATGGATATAAATCATTCCTTTCATAGCCATTTGCTGCTGAGAAAGAGAGTTTGTGTCATTTGTTGGAATGCCCTTCCATTTAAATTTAATACTGAATGCTTTATTTTAACAATTGCAGTAAAACCTCGTTATTCATACAGGTTCTTGCAGTGTTGCACAAATAGCAAAATCAATGACAGCCATCAATGAGTCTCATAATCTGTGGTATCATTTGTGTATTGGAATGTTCTCTGTAAATTTTAATGTAATAATGGATTTCATAGTTTCCCAATTACAGTGATCCATTATTATCTATGAGGGTTAAGTTCTGTATTGCATGGATAATGAGGCTAGGGAGTTATAAAAAATAGTGGGTTTAGTGCAATATTATCCATTTCTACAGAATTTGAACAAATTTACTTGATACCAATAAACAAAAGCTGTATTTAAGTACTAAATGAGTTTAACTATGATAATTAATTATATCAGAGAATATTAATGAATGTTTAGGTCATTAATGAAGCAGAAGGATTCTTTTACAGTGCTTTAATTAATTTGGTTAGTACATGTATTAAACTTAATTCCATTTTCATAAGAGTATACAGTTTGAGAATATGATCACTTAGGTGTCCTGCTAAATTGGGAAAATGTTTGAAGATTTAGAAATTGCCATGATAGTTGATTTTTGAAAAATATATATATATATATAAGATGATAAATGAAGAGGGAAAGTGAAAGAAGTAATAGAAGAAAAAAGTGAAAGATTGTCAGTACACAATAACTTAAAATGAAAGAATGACGTAAAGTGATGGAAATTTAGTTTTTGAAAAATTAAGTCGGAATAAATGAAATTCTAGAAATCATTTGTCTTACTGTAGAGAGATGTCTCATACTGTAGTCATTTTAGCAAAATATAAAGTTGCAAACACTTACGATCTTAATAAATCAGGGTTCGTACGGTCCTTAAGAGTCCTTAAGTTTTTTGGAATCAATTTTTGGTCCTTAATTTTGGCCAAAATCGGCAGAAGGTCCGTAATTTTATGGATTATGATTTGTTCCTATTTCTAATATAAATGGTGGGATGCTCGAGTTTCTGAGCAAGAAGTGAAACAATTATTTCGAAATTATTTCACTTTTTCTAATGAAGAGCTCTTAAACAACTTTTCGCTTTTGGGGAGGTGAATTCTTCTATTGAACGGCTCCAAATTTGGCGATTTTTAAGATCAGTTTCTATAGAAAATTTTAATTTCCATGATTTGGGAATTTTACAACGATTTTTTTTAAGCATTCTAACATTGATAAATATCATTAAAATAATGGTAATATATTGAAATTATATTTAAAATATAACATATTAATTAAAAATATCTTCTTTTTAATTTTTTCATGATAAGAGTTTTCTCATGTGTTCAGAATTCTCAGAATATGCATCAGTTTTCTCTATAAAATTAATTTCGCACTTTTTCCCATCTGATTATTTTTTTTTTTTTTTTTTTTTTTCTTTAAATATTTCTGGCTGTTTGCTGTTACAAAATTGGTAGGCGTAATTTTTCTTCCGGACATTAGATTTTGCAACAAGTTTAGAAGGATTTGAAAGCAAGATTTATAGACCCACCATTCCAGAAGATTTTAGAAAAATGTCTCTATGGTATTAACACGTAATGGATGTATTTTGCAGAAAGTTTGCAATGAATTTCTTACTTTTTGGAGAACATCTGGAAGAACAATGAAAACATAATATTTGGATGGTTTACTTCTGATACTAGAATATTTTTCTTAACATGCTTATCTTCCCCTTATTTTCTCTACTTTTCATTAGACACAAGTATGAAAAAATTTTTTAAATGCTTCTAATCTTATCACATGGGACAGGCATTATAGAAAGGAATTTTTTTATTAATAAAGAAATTGAAAACTGGCAATTTAAAAGAGTCATCTAATATGTCTTAATGCATCATACACAGGTCTGACGCTAGGCATTTTCGCACCTGGTGCAATCACGTGGAATATTAAACTTATCTCTGTAGATCCTAAATTTTGCTGACTAGTGCCTTTTTAAATTTTGCTGACTAGTGCCTTTTTAAATTCTGCTTCCAGTGCCTGCTCTAAATTCTAAAAGTTTTGCCATTTCTACATTTTGTTGCTCGGTGTGTCACTAAATTCTAAAATTTCTGCCACACTAGCTCTGTAACTGACCCTTACCATATATATTTCCATTTCTTCTGAATGTTCATATTACTAAAGAAATAAAATTAGCAGCTTTTTCTATACATTCTAAATGCATTTAATTTTTTTAGAATAACAGAAATCTTTAATTAAATCTAGGCAGTTTTTAAACTGAGGTTTTTGGTGTGTAAGACAAAATGTGTTTTTAATATCCGCTTGCTCGTTGCATTAGTTCCTGCCAGCTCTGATAATTTGCAACTTTTTGTCTTCGCATTATCGCTGCTGACATTTGAATTTGTTATGACAATATAGTTACTGAGCCAGCTTAAATTAAAATTAAATTGTATAGTCTTTGACCACTCGTCCACATTTTTTTGTTTGAATTTGATTGTTCTTGTTTAATTACATCACCACAAACTGCAATTGAATTGGGTAGCATAAGAACATGCCTTTAAGTTCTTTTTAAATAAGAGGCTTATTTAAATGTTTGTCTGACTTTGTAGTTACTTTGAGACATAGCGATAACTTGCTTTACATCTGTCGGGAGTTTTTGGACTATTTAACTGGTACCAGATCAATTAAACCCTCATAGGTACATTGTGGAGAGGTTGTCAACTTAGGAGATAAAGTAAGCAGAAACTAGTCAGAATATTGGTTTGTGTATTCACACAGATTTTTAATTGTTAGGAAAGATGTTTAAAATTATCCTAACATCGTTTAAGAATCAATGGCATAAATTACATGTATTTTAAAGTGTGAAATTTTATTAGATTGCGATTTTAATAGGGAAGGGACTTTTAACAATATTGTTAAAAAATAAGTAAATTATTTATTATTAATAATATTTTAATTGAATTTATTAATTTGCTATTTGCTAATAGGTCCTTAATTTTTTTTCAGTAATGGTCCTTAAAAGTCCTTAATTTCCATGTGCAGAAATGTGTACGAACCCTGCAAATGTGATGTTCATGTATTGCATGTATAGTACAGATGTGGTACAGCAAAATAAAAGAAAATGATCAAAACCTTAGTTTGTTTTACACCAACTAGCATTCAGTAAACTGAATTGAATAACATTTACCAAGTACAAGCTGAGCAACAGCTGAATTGTAAAACTGGTAAACACATGATTGTGGTTCAAAATCCTAGCAAATGGTGAGGCCGCATGGAAGTTTTTTTGTATTCCCCATGTGAAATGTAAATGCAAGACTTTTTTCTCTCAGAGTCCTCTGTTTCTTCAAAATTTTTTTTAGATCCTGAAATTTTTAATTTGCCTAAATTTATTTGGACACATTCCAATGTATATTTTTTTACTTATATTATGCCAGAATTTTTCTGCTTATCCCTTATAGTCTCCTAATATATGATTGAAATTTTCTTTTTTCCATTTCATTATTAGACAGAATATCTGTGAAATCTCATTCAAATGGGTTATCCAACTCATTTTTAGAAACTATTAATATATCAAATGCTTGGCTGCTTAATCTTGAAACAATATCTAGATAATATTGTATGTATTGTTGTTATCTTGCCCACATTACATGGAACAATGGTTGATAGAATCTACTCTAAAGAGAGGTTGGACTTCTATTTTCCACCCCCAAGTTTGAGGGAAAGCACCTTGGGGGGGATCCGGGGTCTCCCACCCTTCTCACCCACCAATCCATGCAAGAGGATTTCGGCTCGCTGCATATTTAGAGTGCCGCCATGCCACACCGGCACTAAACATTTACAAACATCCATGTCGTACCTGGGATTCAAGCCCGGGCCCTTCGGTACCGTAGTAAGTTCCCCTAACCACTATATACTGTCTAGGTGACTACTGTATGTATGTATTTGTACCAACAAATAAAGACATAGTTAAGAATTAAAAGTTTAATCCTATATCTTCCTAATTCATAGATTTTGTCGATAAACTTGACTGCAAGTTAAATAAAAGTTATTTGCAGTTTGCCCTCCCTCCAAAAAATATTTACACATTTCCATTAAAGTGAATATATATAAGGTAACTTAAATAAGGCCTAAAAATTTGAGAACAAACTGCAGTACTTTGCAACATGAAATTAATACAAGTATTTTCTTTAGGCTGTTTAAAGACTCCTCAGATTAAGTTGATATTTGGTGACTAAAAAAAAATTTTTTTTTTGGAGGGGGTCGTTTTATCTGTAAGAATTTAACAATTTCAAGTTAAAATCTTTCTTTTTGAGTTTGCAGAATCAACTGTATTTGTATTCTTTTGAATTTTTGAATTAGTTAAAAATTCAAATGAAAGTGAACTGCAGTTTTTTTTTTTTTTTTTTTTTTTTTTTTTTTTTTTTTTGAAACATTGCTTTTAATAAATGTTGAAATTGTTGGAAATACATGAAAAACTGGAAATGCTTTTGCTTACAGAAGTATAGAATATTGAAAAAATTAATTGCTAAATCGTTGTAACTAGAAAACTGAAAGTATGTAAATCTAATTATATGTGGTAATGCTACAGTATTTTGGAGATTCTGTGGAATTTTAAAATTCTGCCATAGAGCAAACTCTATATTTAATTTTATTTAGATAGCTATAGAATATTAGCAGGTAATTTTTTTTATTGTTTTGCATTTCTAAATCAGTACATTCATATATATATATGCATATATGAATATTTATATATATGGCATTTATATTTATATATATCATGTATATTACATATTTGAGAAAAATTAAAAGCATAAGGTTGGAAGACCTTTCTTGTTAGAAGCTTTTACTCTCATGTCAACTTTTGATATTTCTTTTTTATTCAGAAGAATTGTGATACACTTTTTTAGCTACTTCAGTTTTAACTTTTGATGATCATGGCTCAAGATTTTTTTTTTTTTTTTTTTTGTGTGTGTGTGTGTGTGTGTGTTGCTCTCTTTTAATATCTTTAAAATCTTTCCTTTACTGTTTCATTCTGTGGTTAAAATATGAGCTATCATGATGTTCATATTCAGAGTTCTATCATCATTAGTTTATATTTTTGGCCTCAGCTTCATATACTTGTTGTGGAATATTTAATCATTCTTTTGATTCCTTGATATTGACAAGACACTCTGTGATGTGATATAATTTTTCCAGATTTTTCTCAATCAGTTTTGATTGTTCTTTTGTATTTTTGAATATGCCTTTGAAAGTTCTTAGCATACAATAATCCTTAAGAGCTGTAATCACGCTTGGGTCTAAGGGCTGCAAAAGCGAGGTATTTCATGACTATGATTTAAGCACTAAGTGACCTAATTGCCAGGACTCTGGAACATTGCTAACCAAATAAAAGAACATTTAAAACTGTTTATTGTGTATACAGAATATGTATTCTCGAATGAAGCAGTTCTTGAACCAGTCACTAATTATCTGTGCTGCAAATCATGATTTTGATTTCAAAATTACTGGGAACTTCCAAAATGCTGGCCTATGACCCTTGTCTTTATTCTTCAGAGACTATGGGTTTTTAATGATTTGAATTTATCAAACAATTTTTGTATTTTATTTCAGACCATTGGTAGTGGAAATTACAGATGAGTTGTATTATTGCATTAAAATTTCTTACATGCAACCATAATTATTTACAGTTTAATATCTTTATCATGGCAATGTAGCCTATAGGAATGATTAAACTTTGACATGCCCATTATAATTGAATAGTTGCATGTTTATAGTTAAATAGGTGAGCTAAAAAATAAAGCAGTTATTTTTACATAGTTTTTTTTCATTTGGAAAAACTAAACTTGAAAATAAACATATATTCTGATGGACCATGCTATAGCAGCTACATATTGAATGTCTGATTTATACAACAATTAAGCTCTTATGATAAATGAAATGTTATAATTATGTTGGTCAATTAGAATAACTGATTAATATTATGTTAATAATAATATTACCATAATATTGTATATGTAATATTATGTATTATCTCTCTATACATACATACACATACAGAAAATTAGAAGGGAAGCCAAAATAAATCTGTATATAAATATTAAGGGTAGGACAGGATTAAAGTCTTTAAATTACCTTTAAACGGTAAATTGGTGAATTATCAGATTTCTTGTCATGAAATTTAATGAATAGAGGGGAAAATTAATGGGATTATCTGTGATTAGTAATACTTCATATTAATATAAAAATACTGTTATAATAATAAGGCATTGAAAATAAAAAAAAAAGTGGGCCAATAATTGCTTAAAGATGAAAGAGTAATGTATTAAAAATTGTTCCATTAATAACTGTTTAGTAAAAATTTACTTATAAAATATATTCTTATTGCTAATGGAAAGCGCTTATGAGGATGAAATTTTATAAACATAAAAAATAATTTTTTTCTCTTTTCATAAGTGTATTTTATTTTTGCGCATTCTTTTCCTTTATCTTATATCTCTAACTTGTATATCAGATTTTATCCTGTTTCTCCTGTGTAATACATTGCAGGTATTTGAATTTTGGGTCCAGTGTTGTAGTTCCCTTGTATAATACATAAAACATTCAGGTTGAGACTCATTCATTTAAATGAATGACTCCCAACATTTTTCTTGCATTGACTCCTTCTAAAAAAATGGTTTTCTTCATTGACCCCTTACATTTTTCTTTGTAATGTAAAACATAATCATGATACAAATAATTGCACACAAAAATAACACTTAGACTAAGAATGTAGACACAAGTATTGTAATTAATAGAATTATATTTTATTATTTTTATTTTACAAATATAAATGAATTTTCAAAATCAAAATCGCAAGTTTTAATTGCACAAAATGCTTGTTGTTCTAATGCAGTATTTTTAATATTTGGCATAAAACTGCTTTATTTAATTCGAAAATAGTCAGCTTGCTTTTTATTTTCCATAATAAATTATTGATTTGACTAAAATCTGTTTCTACTAAATAGGAAGAGGGAAAAGACAGTAATGTTTTTTAGAAACAACTTTTATTTTGGGATATTCTCTCAGATTAATTTTAGATTCTAAAACTCAGTACACACATGCCTCGAATAAGACTTGTGTTTAGTCATCCTCCTTCAAGGCAGTCAACTCTTCTTGGATCAAGAACAATTATATCACAATTTAGCCATTCTATGGTCCATGCTGGTACATTTAAATTTTTACTGTCTTGGAAGCAAAATCTTTATTTTATTTAATTTATTTTTTGCAAGAAGCTTGTATATAATACATCTGAGGTTGTTTGGAAGTTTTGCATTTTTCTTACCTTTTTGTTTGTGTTCTCGTATTTTACTTTTTTATTTTGCATAAAAAAGTATAAATTATATCTTTAAAAAATGTATTATTGATTTGTAAAAAAAATTTAAATAATTTTTATGTTAATTTAAAAGTCAAACAACAAAAATCAGCGTTATATTTTTAAATTTTCACAGGACGATATGTGAAAATATGAAAATATAACACTGATTTTTGTTGTTTGGCTTCTAAATTAATATTTATTCGGCGTGTTATTGTATCTGAATTTATGTGTTTTTCCCCTTTAATTTATTTTTATATGATTTCTTCTGTTATATGATACAACAAACTGTTAATTATCAATTTCGCTATATTAATAATGTTTGGAGGGTAATCAAAGGGATCTTCGTTATGCCAATCAGTTAGTTGCCTATGCATATTTGGCTGTCAGCCTCTTGATCATTGACTCCCTTTAAAATTTCATTAGCCCTTGGGTGTATATACTTACGTCGCTGGGAGCCCCTGATAAAAATCATTTATGGGCAAAACAATAAAACTGAAGATATCTGCGAATTTCTTTTCAGTGAATGTATTTAGCATAAAATTTGAAAAAATACTTCTCAAAGGGTTAATAAATGCATTTTTCTTATACTGTTTACTGATACAGAATTCAGTCAGTAGGTAAAATTTTAATTGATTAATTAATCAGTTACCTGGTAATTCACCTATCTTTTATGTATATATATATCTATAAGTAAGATAAAAAATAATTAAATCAAAATTTGAACTGCAGTTTGAAATAGTTCATTAACATTTCATTTCAATTTGGCTATTTTCTCATTCTAATTTAAAATGAGTAACTGGTTATGATAAATCTTTTTAAACTGCATCATTTCCAAATTAATTTATGTCATACAATTGTACTAACGCTGCTGATGAAATGTAAATTCTTTAGAGCAGGGGTCTCCAACCGTTTTGTCTGTAAGAGCATATATCTGTTGGACAGTGGCTTTGTGCTGGTATCTATCTGTGTTGGATGCAATTTCTATTTCATTAAAAAAGAGAAAACTTTCATATAGAATTTTATTGAAATCTGAATAGGAGACAAAAAGTAATTACATGTAGTGTTTTAAATGGTACACTGCGCAAAAAAAGGGGGGCAGTTCTATATCTCCCGTTCTACTGGGCCGGTTTGGTATAATTTATTGATTTATTAATTGAGTTTGATATATATTTATCAATCTCTTTTTTTATTAAACTTATTTGGTTCTTCCTTTCACATTTCGAAATTTAGGTTCATTCTAAATAAAATTCACCCATTTTTTATGGTTTATTTTTAAAATTTGTATTTTTAAATAATTTTTATAAATTTTTCAAAAAAATTTTTGAATTATAATCTATAAAATTTTTACCATCGTCTTAAAGTAGACGTATTTCTAAACATACCTGCAAAAAAATACAGTTTTTTATTCACAATTTCCGAAGATATACGTTAATTTGTGTATTGGTGCGTTTTAAAATTTGGCATATTTGTTGAAAGCGATAAAACATCAAATGTGGTTTAGACACTGCTAAAATTAGTTGGAAGTAGGAACGATGTGACTTTTTTCCCGCTCACGTACAATGTGAAAAGGTAGCAACGAGGTGCCTATTTTTCCGGTCCGGCATAATGGAAGGGAAAGGAAAATTGGTTGCCACATATTAAGAAGTTCGCCAAGTGAATTATTCTTGGCGAAAACTGAAAAAAATTGTGCCAAGATAAAATTTTGAGTGTCTCCGTAAACTTCGCACGAAATTTTACAAAATTTAATATCTAGGCATAACTTGAGTCGTAGAATCGAAATATGGAAAAAAATTGGCATGTTATTTCAGAAAAAGTCCGATTTTGTGTCAAAATACCTATGTTAGAACAATTCTACATATAAATCTAATATATATCCTAAGTCGCGCTTTCGAGACATGAAAAACGCAATTTGAATTTTGTCTATCGGCTCTGTAGAACGGAAATATGTGGGAAAATTCCTTAAAATACTTTTTCAAAGACTAGTAAGTGTATACTTTGCTGTATCAAAATTTTACTGGCTTCTTTTTTTGTAAGAAAATTGAATTAATGCTGTAAGACTTAAAATAAATTATTTCATTCGAACGGTTCTATAAAGAAAAGATACAAATAATTATATCTGAATGCTCATTTTAATTTTATGGGAAGGTATTTTTCATTGGTAGGAAATTTATGCTAAGATCATTTGTGACATTTTTATGCAGTAGTGTTTCATTGATAAAGTTACAAAACTCTGCAATGAATGTATAATTTAATGTTAAGTTACGTAAAATGATTATGTTGTAAATATTAACCTTTTCAAACAATCTGCAAAGATGAAAAGAGAAATACCACATATTAATTATATTTTATAAATTTATAAATTACAGTTCCAGATTTATTTTATCCCACGTAAACTACATATTTAATGTTTATATTTTATGCCTTAAATGAATCAATTTCTTTGCTGTTAAACACAAGCTTTCGTGTATTATTTTGTACTTTGTTTTAAAATTTCTTTCATATTATATCGTTTTAATTTTGCTGGGAAATTGTTGTTGCAACTGTGAATAAAAGTCTATGCTGAACATTTATGTACTTTTTTTTTTTTTTTTTCCCCTTGAAGATTTAGAATTGGTGAGACATGCATAATTCAGTATAATTTTACATATTTTGCTTACCGTCATACAATTTCAACACCTAAGTTCATCCCAATACTATCAGCAAGAGGTCATTGCAGAATTATTTCAATAAGACATCAGATGATTTTCTGATTTCTCTTCTCTATTCATACTCATGAAGCCATATAAAATGTGCAAGGATTTGTGTTCTAATATACTATACTGCCAAACTTCGAACTTTTCATATAACAGGTCTGCATGTATTTTATGGTAATAAATAATAAAATAATTTAGTATCTACATATATTTTATGCATTCATAACATATCTAAATTTAGTTGTTGTTGCCAGTCTCACTTGTCTAACAATAGTAAGCACAAGGCCACAACAATCGTAGTGGCAAGGAGTCAAATGCATCTGTCATTGGCAAGAGCCTTGAACACCATATAAATAACAGCCTGACTTTTAGTTCAGTTCGGCCTCTAATTTTGAGAGAGAGTACCCAGCAGGGAAGGGGCGGCAAGGGTCTCACACCCCTCCCCCTTACCACCACCATTTTGAGAGGACTTTCGACTCACCACATATTTAGAGTGCTCCCATGCTGCACAAACATTATACATTTACAAACATTCTCTGGGATTCGAACCCGGGCCCTTCGGTACGACAGTCAAAGTCAGTAAGCGCTATCCCAGTTAGGTAGCTTATCTAAATTTTAAGTTATCGTCTGATATTTACAAACTACATGATTTGCTTTTTAATTTCTCAGAATGCTTTCCCAAGATAATTATCCAACATATGTAGTAAAAATCACTATATAAGGAAAGCTGCACAATTCAAACCCTGTACTTTAAGAGAAAATATACTTTCATCCTCATTATAAATATATTTTGAACCTTGAGTAACTCTGTAGACAGAAGTATGTAGCATAGATAAATACTCAAAGCTTATAGCTACCTTTTTTAACATTCTCTATACTCTGACCTTACTATGTAGTAAAATGATGTGATGTACCTTCTTTCCGAATTTAATACATAAAGCAGTCTTTCCCATTGAATCATAGAGAGTAAGAAATAAAACATGACATTTGTTGAAGAATGAAATTTTTTCTGTAAGCATAGTAGAACAAAATGTATTAAAACTCTCCGACTATTGCATCAGCAATCTCCATATTAAACATCTTTAACCAAGTATGATCATCAGCATACTGATTAAGGTAAGTCTTAGTGATACAGAGGCTGTTCGCACATTTTTTAGACTATTTTGGTAAGCGGTAATAAAAAAATCGTTTCCTGCAAAAGAACTAATTGCAATTGTACTATGTTTTTAAAAGTCAAAATTATTGTCTGTGGCTTGAAAGTTTTGTTTTTATTCAAAATGGCGAATTTAACAAAGCAGTGGTTCGAAGGCTACATTTACGCTCTTTCTGAAGAGAAATATGCATACTCCGTTATCCAAAAACGATGTGAGAGTCATGGTTTTGTGATATCTATAGCGTCGATAGGTAATATCATCAACAAGAAAGAAAAAAAAAAACGTGAAATTGGAGCCTCAAGTGGGACAAAAATTCCAAACAAGTATCCAAGGAAGAAACGGACATCTTCGGCTATTGCAAAGGTGGTGTATTTAATTATGGCAAAGCACACTAGGGCTATCTGCCTAAGGGGAGGGAGGACTTTCTAAGGGAAACTGGCTCGTATACACGTTACACATGGGGAAAACCACGAAAACACCCATGCAGCCAGCCCGTTCGCGGGATTCGAACCTCGGGCCGAACTACCAGTGTTCAGCGACTTTACCGCTCGGCCGCTGATTGGCCTATTGTGAAGGTACGTTATTTAATGTTAAAAGAAAATCCCTTTAGTCAAAGGACAGTTGGAAAATCATTAACCCTTTGCGGCATGGTGGGTCAATATATGTCCCACCTAATTAATATTTATTTTCTCAGTTAGCAATTTCCGTTAGAAATTTTCTAATCTTTTAAAAATAATCTATTTTAGTTATTATTTTTCTCAGTAGATGTTACTACTATACCAGGGCTTAAGTTTATAAGCAAAAAATATTCAAAATAGGATCACAAGAGTGATACCCCTGTATCTCGCATTTTTCAATATTTTAAAAATTTTGGTATACAATTTATGATATGTATGATACTTTTTAATATTCAAAAGTACTTTATTTTCAAAAATCTTAATTGTATTCAATATTTTATAACATTAATTTTGCAGTTGAAATAAGTGGGTTAAAATTTGTCCCACCACACACTTGAATTTCCGCTCAATAGATGGCAGCACTCACGATTATTTTTTCTTTTCTTTTTTGCATCTACTTTTTTCATGATTGCGCGCCCTTTTACATCCGTTGTATGCTCTGATGTGCTAAAATGTCTAGGAAAAAATTAACAACTCAGGAAACTTTGAATCTTTTTGATGAATTGCCATCCGATTGCGACTCAAATGCTTCAGATGTTCGTTCTGATTCAGATGAAATTGAAATCCAGGAGAGAATAACTGAGGTTGAAGTTATTGCTGAAGAAGAAAGGGAAGTAGTTACAATTTGTTTCGCTTTTTAAAGACACAGACCCATCTATGCATGTGGCACTGTAAATATGGATCGGAAGTATCCACCCAAAAATTTAAAAGACAAATTTATGTCAAGAGAATATAGACTTTTCAGTTAGCGATGATTCAATTTATTGCATTAAATGGAAGGATAAAAGATCCGTTTCTATCCTGTCTTGCTTGGAAAAGGCAACTGAAATGAAAGAAATTAATAGAAAGGAACGAGATGGAAAGACAAAAAAAAAAAAAAAAAGTACTGTGCCCAAACAGCATTATTTCATACAATAAGAATATGGGATATGTCGACTGATTGATCAACTGAAAGGACTATATGAAACAGACCGCAAAAGCAAGAAATGGTGGCACATGATTTTTTTTTTTTTTTACTTTTTAGATGCGAGTATAGTAAACACATTTATTCAAGTTTGTTCGCAAATCTGATCATGATGTAAAAACAACGAAATATTTTCTTCTCTCAGTTACAGAAGGTCTAATGGCACTTGCAGGCAAGAAAGAGCTGAAAAGAAAACTGAAATCCCCAGTTCAAATAAAAACTAAAAACCCGTTCGTACAACCAGAAAAGACACTAAAAAATGTAAGTAAAACGCCAAAGAGAACGAGCAGGAAAAGATCAGGATTGCAGCATATCGAAAGAAGAACGACGAACATTTTGGATGTGTGAAACATGTGAAGTGCCTCTATGCTTACAAAAGAATGAAACATATTTTTCAAAGTTTCATGAAAAATGACTTTTTTTCAATTTTAGTCATATATAAATGTTTTTGAATCAAGTGCCAATTTTAATATTTTATTTAGTATCATATGTACGAGTACCAAATTTTAATCTTAAAATAATATTCAAGAAAATATTTTCTTTTGTTCCTAAAATTAAAAAATATTAAATATATACTATATGCAAAATGTGCATATGCAAAATTTTACAAGTCATGCATATATGCAATAAGTACAAAATGCATTTTAGTGTGTTTATTATGAATATTTTAGATTGCACGCTTTATTTTGTTTATTCATTCCACATATAATTTTTTTTCCTGCTATACACCAATATGCTATAAGACATGTGCTAGTTCCATGGTGGGACAAACGGTATCCCACCTTCCACCGTAAAAAATAAAAGCGCAGAATTTTTTTCAAGCCTTAAAAGCGCTTAAGTAAGCCCATCTGACTTATTCTAAGGCATTTTTTAAAGATTAAAATATATTTTAAATATGCGTGTCGCAAAGGGTTAAAATGCTCGGTGCCCACTGTAAACAAAATGATAAACGTTGATTTAAATCTTAAGAAAGCGAAAAAACGCGATGTGCATCGTCTTCTTCCAAAGCATATCGCTCAACGCAGGAAACGCTGCAGAATTCTATAAGAGAAACACTTATCCAAAGAAAAATGGAAAACAATTGTCACAATAGATGAAGCATGGGTGTATTTAAATGATTGTAACAAAAAAAAGAGCCATTTATTATCATAAAAGGGGAGAAAAAAATTTAAGTACATGGTTCAAAGAATTGAAAGAAAGTTTTCCTAAGGGATTCATGATTGTTGCTGGTTTTTCTTATAATGGCAAGTTAAAAATAAAGAGAGTGCAAAAAAATGTTAAGATTAACTCCAAATACTATCAGAAACATATTTTATCGCCAATTTTTCTGAATGAAATACCGTCGCTTTACCCACAGTGCCATCAATCTGTGAGACTCCATCAGGACAAAGCTAGCAATCACACTGCAAAATACACTGTAAATTTCCTAAAAGAAATGGAACAAAAAGCTGGTATCAAGGCCAGTTTTTTGTAATAATGTAATAAGGCCATACCCTTCACTGATATCCCTACTAAATCTCCCGATGTGTCACCTATGGATTTTTGTGCTTTCGGACTGCATTATCCAAACGTTGTCCCCAAACCCTAACAGGACTATGGAAAGTTGTTCGGGAGGATTGTATAGAATACCTCTTCTGCCACTTCAAAAGGCATTATTATCCTGGAAATTGCGGTGTCGAAAGATAGTTCAGAATAAGGGATGTCAAATAGAACATTTAAAACACAAGAATTTTATGTAATTTAGTTTTGTGAATACAATATACTTCATCTAAAAAATGTGTGAACAGCCTCTGTATTCATGTAGAAATCACCTTTTCATCTTTGAAAACATTGACTAAAGGTATTCAACTTAATCATTGTTAAGTTATTAATTTTTTAATTTAATTACCTTTTTAGATTAGTTAATTTAATTATGGTAAAGCACTCATGGGCTATCTGCCTAAGGGAAGGAATGCCTTATTAGAAGACTTTCTAAGGAAAACTGCCTCGTATACAAAATAACACGTGAGGAAATCCATAAAAATGTTCATACAACCAGCCCGTTTGTCAGGTTTCAAAACCCGGACCAAACTACCCGTGTTCGGCGACTTTACCTCTTGCCTGCTCGTGAGCCACTTCCAAGTTGGAAATTTAAACACACACACACACACATATATATATATATATATATATATATATTTTAGTTTGTATTAAATGCAGAGCTTAATTTGCGCCGGAGCCCGGTTCCAGTACTTCTCAGTTTTGGGGATAAATTATAATTTTAGCTGGAGCGCACCGGAGCCCTAAATAAAAGGGCACTTCTTTTACGTAAGTGAATTAAAATTTTAGCACATAAATTTTGTTTTAATAATAAACATGCCTTAAAAATCAATTGTAACTTCTGAATGCAGACCTGTCTTTCCCTCGCACTCAAGCCTTGCACAGAGATTGAGACTATTAAGGAAAGAAAAGCACCCCCCCTAATTATATGCCAAAGGCTTATTCTCCAAGATATGCAATGAATTTATGAGAGCGGGTAAATTTTGTATTACTTCAAAGAACTAAAAGTGATACCCTGGTCGTGAACGTTCCACGTTCGTTTCCAAAAAAAAAAAAAAAAAAAAGAGGGAGAGAGAGAGAGAGAGAGTGGTACCTATCATACCTTGGAAAAGTACATTATACGTATAATCAGGGCTTAAACTCAGGTGAAGGTCGGCTGAGCTGCTTCTTAGTATATAAGTAGAATTGTAGTTCCAGCCGATGCCCCAAATAAGACAAGATACATTTTTTTATTATATTTAACTATTTAAAATTAATTTAATAATTTATTAGATTTCTCTTTGCATTTTTCTTAATTTAAATTAATTAAATTTAATTAACTAAATAAATAAATGAATATTAATATTAATCTTAATTTAAATTTATTTTTTAATTTTTAGATATTTTATTCTTTTTTTTTTCCTTTCCTTCCTCACAGTCTTTCATAGGGCTCCGGCACATCTAATTTTAGAAATTAAGCTCTGAAAATGTTGTAACTACTGTTAAATTAGAAGTATTTTTATGCTTTACAGTAATTTTAAAATAAGAAAAAGTTCTAGATATGTATCAAATTTGAGGCAAGTATGACCTAAGGGTAAATTACTCTGAAGTCAGAGTTCTCTATTATTTTACTTGTCCACGTTATTATCAACTGATATTCTGAATAGAATGATATCTGGTTGTGCTGAAAGTTTTCCGATAAAACATGTTTTTAATAAAGTTAGATAAAACGTGAAACTAATACCTTTAGTGCGGATAGTAATCATCACCCAAATCTATGATTTTCTGCCAATGTTTTGGTAGTTTTTCAAAGCCTCATAAACTTGATGGCTGCAAATCCAAAACAGATCAACCTCATTTCGGACGTCCTGTGCAGAATGGGAGGTAGTACCAGCAAGATGTAGCTGCAAGTATGAAAAAAGTTAGAAGTCCGAAGGAGCGATGTCAGGGCTATATGACGGTGTGGCAAAGGATCCCATTTGAGTCCGTACAGTGTCCAGTTGGTGAATGCAGATACATGTGATCTTGCATTACCTTAATGGAACATTACTTTTTGCGCCGGAACTCAGTTCAACGTTTTTATCCTTGATAGCAGCGTCAACATGGACTAGCATCTCGCTATAAGCTTACTGTTGAACTTTTTACCTTTTTCAGATAACTCTTTGTGGATAATACCATAGCAATCCAACCAGATATAAAGCATGATCTTTCTGTTAGTCAAATTGTGCTTTTCGACGCTGTCGACGGGCTCACCAGGCGCAAACCAACCTCTTTTTCGGCTGGTATTGTTGAAGTAAATCTACTTTTCATCACAGATGACAATCTGGTCTAGAAATTTGTCCTTGCATTCATATCCGAGCAGATTAGTGCAGACCCAAACACGTCTGCCCTAATCTGCTAGAGTCAGCTCATGCGACATCCAGCGATCGATTAAGCTTGCACATCAAGTTAGTGTGACTAATGGGCATGGCATTAACGTCTAACTCCTTAACAAGCTCTCGAGTGGTTGCATACTGATCTTCTTCCACTAGCTCTCGCAGGCGGGCCTCAGCAACATCAGTAGGCCGTCCAGAGCGCTCTGCTTCTTAAGGCCGTCCAGAGCGCTCTGCTTCTTAAATGTCATAATCCTTATTTTTGAACTTTCGGTACCAAACCTTCACTTCTAGTTCATTTTCAGACACCTTGTTCATTTTCAGACACCTTGTACTTAATGATAACAATATTTTTTTTACAGTTTCACAACACAGTGTTCTAAAGCAAGCTTCTTTCTTTCAAATGCCAAAAATCGTTTCACCAAATATGATTAAACACGCTAACACGAACTGTTTGCGCAGATGATATTTGCAATGTCAGGAGACTTTCGTTAAAAGATATTTACAATGAATTTGTAGGGTTTTTGTATTAGATAGGATTATCAAGTGGACTTTATTTCGATCTCTTCATTATATTTATTTCAGAACTTTAAAAAAAGAAATCTTACTTTTGAAAAGCACAATTACATACATTTTAGGAAATGTGAAGAAAATGCATAGATAAAGTCTATTTTAACTATACCATGTGTCGTATTTAATAACAGCATCGTAACTTTAATAATAGAGTTCAACATAGACAGTAGAAGCTCAGTTATCCGAGGTAACTTAGATCATAATCACTTCGAATAATCAAAAACTCTTTCAATAGAGACTAAACTTCATACCATGCCTATTTTTCTTTTGAAAAGGTTGCCTGAAACTGTATCGTGCATTTTAACAACTCTCTTATTACTAGACAAAGTTTGTTTCTTTCAAACACCAAATAATGTATGTAAAATTTTATTTCTTAATAAAAATATTAATCTAAAAATTAGAATAAACAAACTTCATCAAAATTTATGCGAACTGTGAAACTTCGTCAAATTTATTACATGCATTTTTATAAGAAAATTAATTTTTAAAGAAGTAACTTTTTTGCAGTAGTCAGTTACCTCATGATCAGTTACTTCATAATCATAAAAATTTGTGGTCAAAAGTAGATCCGTAGAAAAAGCATCAAGATGTTGTTCTAAAGAAAGTTGCTCACAGTTTCAGTCCCTATTAATGGCTTAGTGGCGAAGCTGCTGAACGCTGGTAAATACGACCCTGGTTCATATCCTGGCAAATCTGCTTGCTGCATGGAAATATTCCTGGTTTCTCCCATGTGCAATGTCCGAGCCAATTTCCATTAAAATGTCTTTCACGAAAACATGCTGATTGTTAGGCAGAGAGCTGTCCTATGCCCTACCATAATCAAAAACTAAGACTTCAGTATAACTGGTTTTCACATTTTATGTTTCATCGTCTTCATTAGCTAACTGCAATTTTTATTGTTCTCTGAATCTATGTTGCATATGATTTCTTCATCTCTTTAAGTTTGAAAATTTTGTTCACTGTTTTCTGCATTAATCTAGTCTAACGTATGTCTAAGAATTAGTTGTCAGTTAGTACTGTTTTAATATATGTGAACCACACTTTCTACTGTAATATTTTGGCTATTAAATGAATGATTACTAATAAGAAAGGCCAAAAGATCAATCACTGATAAGATTTGCAAATGTTACTGATTTTCACTGTACCCTTTTTAATACTACTATATTTTCTCTATCATTTCTTTAAATTTATTACCAGTTCAGTAATACAGGTTCTACTGTAATTTCATTTGACCAAATGTGTGAGAAAATTATACTTTATCCTTAAAGAAAAGTTGAATGAACAAATTAAATTTTTTGGATTTATATCATTGTCAATAATAGACTAAAAAATTGTCAGTTTATTTATATCACTTAAGAAAATAAACAACTTTACAACTGAGTACTGCAGAAGTCCAAGGAAGAAAACCTCTGAAGTAACTATACAGAAGATGATACGCAACCAATTCTAATTTGATTAGTTTACAGAAAATGGATGCTATGTTAGTATAATTAATTAATTAGAAATGTAGTAAGCTCACTAGTGGCCAAGCAGTAGAGTTCCTGAACATGGATAGTTTGATCTGGGTTCGCTGGCTGCATGGGCATTTTTGTAGTTTTCCCCATGAATAATGTGGATACGAGCCAATTTCTCATTGAAAGTCCTCCACAAAAGCATCCCTTCCCTTAGGAAGACAGCTCTCGCACTCTTCGCCACACCAAATCAAAAAATGTAGTACACAGTTTGTATTATTTGAAAGTAATAATATAAGCATTTAGTAGTAAACTCAGAAATTAAATAAACTGTAATTAAGTATATTGAAGATAATAATAATAAATTAAATAATATTGCATGAAATTCTTTTCTTTTTTCCTGATTTATATTGCCTTTCCTCTACGGTATAAAATTTAACAAATGAAATTTATTTTAGAAATGTTTGAAAATTCCTTAATATAATTTTTCTTCGAGGAATAAAAATTATAGTTAACTAAATTTTAAAAATGGCATTGTTTCCATACTTTACGCTAAATACTCCATGTAATGTCTACTTTTGTGCTTAAGTACAGTGCTTAAGCTACTTCTGTGCTTAAGTAATTCTGAGTATTAAAAAAGTTGCAGTTGTATATATTAATTAGCATATTCTCTCTGGCAATTTTAATGTTTCTTCTTCCTTAATTTAAGGGGAAATTTCCTGCAATAAATACAATAACATTTCAAATCTGTATAAATATACCATAATTACCTCGAGGAATAAAAATTATAGTTAACTAAATTTTAGGAATGGCATTGTTTCCATACTTTACGCTAAATACTCCATGTAATGTCTACTTTCTGTGCTTAAGTACAGTGCTTAAGCTACTTCTGTGCTTAAGTAATTCTGAGTATTAAAAAGTAGCAGTTGTATATATTAATTAGCATATTCTTTCTGGCAATTGTAATGTTTCTTCTTCCTTAATTTAAGGGGAAATTTCCTGCAATAAATACAATAGCATTTCAAATCTGTGTAAACATACCATAATTACCATAATAATGACTCCAAACTGAAAGACTCCTGATGCATTTATATACTACTAGTATGCTGTTAGTATTAGGAAAGCCAATGTTTTTTTTATTTCTACTGCCATTTAAAACAGTGTGCTATGCTCTACAGTACAAGAACTATATTTTTCACTTTTCCAGAGTGCAAGTTTTCTATGCTCTACAGTACAAGAACTATATTTTTCACTTTTCCAGAGTGCAAGTTTTCTAAGTTAAAATGACAACCTTACTTTCATAGATACGGGAAAGAGAATATTCTAGTCTACATTCTTTTTTTAATAGCGTAATACGGAGGCTGTTTGCACACGTTTTAGACTATTTCCATTGTAATTACAGAAATATTTTGACAATTTTTTTAATATTTTAAATATTTTATTTGATAACCTTTATTCTTCATTATTTTATACTCCTTAATTTCCTACACAATAAAGACTTTTTTTGTATCGGAAGAGATATTCTATCTCATTCCTCTTGAAAAGTCCAAGAATGGTTGTAGGGCGACGTTTGGACAATTCACTTTTTTAAAAGTTCAAAATCTGTGGATGATAACACCAGGAGATTTAGTATAAATATGGACTTGTTCCATTTTTCCCCAGGAAATTAACAATGGAATTTGAAGCGCGGCTGTTTGTTTTGTTTTGATGCAGTTCTACTGATTGATGGCACTGTGGGAAAACAGAAGGTATTTCATATTCAAAAATTGGGTATAAAATGTGTTCCTGACAATACGTGGAGTTGATCTTAACTGTTTTCTGCACTCTCTTTAGTTTTTATTTGTCGTTATATTAAAAACCAGCAACAATCATGAATCCCTTTGAAAAACATTTTAGATTCTTTGAACCATGTTCTAAGATTTTTTTTCTTCTTTTTGATGATAATTAATGGATCTCTTTTATTGCGGGTTTTTTAAATATAGTCAAGATTCATCTATCGTGATAACATTTTTTTATTTTTGTCCCAATTATTGTTTATCATAGAGAATTCTGCAGCGCATTTTGCTTTTGGTGATATGTCATGGAGAAAGACGATGCACATTATTTTTTCGCCTTCTTAATATTCAAATCAGCATTAAAGACTTTGTTTACAGTTGACACTGAGCATTTTTATCATTATGCAATTGTCCTCAGACTTCGCAAATTTTCTTTTAACATGAAAATTCTTACCATTGCAATATTCAAAACATTGTTTTTTCCTTGCATATATATTTAGAACAATTTTTCCACTTGAAGCTAAATTTTGACATTTCCCCCCCTTTATTGTTGACATTATTGATATCGTAGCTTAGATACAAAAAATCCATGGCTTTCACAACACTTTTTAATAACTAGATACGAATAATTTTCTTCGGAAAGAACACAAATACAGCCTTCCATCCACTGCCAAAAGCATCCTCTCATTCAGGGTTTACGAATTGTCACTCTGCCATAAATGTTCGCAGCATGAAGTTCCCTTTTGACAGTTTTTGTTTAAATGGGGTCCTGGAGATGTCTGTTGATTTCGGATGTTATCTCGGATAACGATTGCTTGCGCTTTCGGGCTACTATGCGCTTCAAGACCCGTCTATCCCTATTAGCCAGCTTCGACTTTCGGCCACTGTTGTGCTTTGAAGACGTCGTCACTCTCGTGTACACTGTCATACCGGCTGATACTCCTTTCACACTCCACAAGGTTTGCTGTTTCCGTAACCGATGCTCCACTTAAACGCGCTTCAACTATCATTTCTCTTTGGAACTCTAAAAGGTTTGACATTTCAACTTCTCACAAATGTTGAAGCATGTAACGCAGGTGACATTCTGCCTTCAGCCTCCGTGGTGAAGGTTGCTCTATTTTGCGATCTGCGATAGAGGGGGAACAGCCATGATCCTTTGCCTTCGGGTATCGCTATTCCGCCGGATAAAAACGAGACTATAGATTGGAGTTTACCGTTTACTACTGCCGATACGATTATGGACATTTCTTCAATGGAGAACGGAAACATGGATATATCAGACTACGAAAAAGATATCAGATACCAAGCTAGAAATAAAACTGGCAAGCAGAGAGCAAAACAAACAGGCTAAGAAACAAATGGATGCTATACGTGCGATCTCGAACCATACTCCCATCTTCGCCAAGAATATTCGAGAGTTGAAGAAAACGCTGGAGCACCTGAAGGATAAGTTGACCTTTTATTCAACTTAGTGTGCTAGGAACCCTCCAAATAGCCTCGTTAAAAATTCAAATGCTAACTTAAACGCTAAGCGTAAGCAAACTGATATCTCAGATAATTCTGATGTTAATTCTAACACTGAGGATGGCTTTGTAAAGCCCATAAAATTTGCGAAACAGATAAAAAAACTAACACTCACTCAGACATCTCTACTCAAAATAAATTTGGTCCATTGGGCTCTGTCAATAGTATGCTTCACGATACCCAGACATTAGATAATAACACAAATCAACCATCTACTTCTGCCCAAAATTCAGATTGACCTTTCACTGATTCATCGCAATCTAAATGTATTCCTCCTATCATGATTAAACCATCCGCCGATTATAGATTCAACCACTATTTAAAATTTCTAGCAGAACAAACTAAAGCTAAATTCTTTGGCAAAATCAGTGGAGAATTCCTTGAAGTTTTACCCGATACTCCAGACGACCACAGAACACTTACACAATATCTTAAAGACAAGCATATCGAACACTACATTATTAACCCCAAACACCAACGACCTATAAAAGCAGTCATCAGAGGACTCCCCATTGATATAAAACTATCTGAAAATAAGGATATCCTCACACAAGAAGGCTTCACCTTCCATAAAATTGTACAAATGACACGTAGAAGAACACGACAAGTTATGCCTCTCTTTCAGATACAAATTCTACCCTCGCCTAACGTAGAGGAAATATTTAACATAACACACATCTCACTATTCATTGAACAAATAGAAAAATATGCCAACAAAAATCTCATTCCGCAGTACCATAACTGCCAGAAATGGCACGACAACTGTTTCCTCGCTTCCCGTTGTGTCCCGTCAGCTACGTTGTCTCCCGTAGTTGTGTGTGCTTCCCGGGGAGCACACCACAGCTACATGTCTTCAAAAAGGCCACATAGATAACCCCACTTGTGTGAACTGTTCAAAATTTCACCCTGCTTCTTACAGGGGGTGCGTTAAATTTCCGAAACCCAAAAATACTTTCACACAAGGCCCCAGAAAATCTTACGTAGACATTCTTACCAACAAAAATCAACCAACACAGAAAACCTTACTCCCAACAAATCAGAACGAGACTTCAAATTCTCAACCACTCATTCAGACTCCCCCTTACAATCACAAAACATTTATACTCCAGCATTGCCCAACGAAAATTCACGCAATATCACCTCCACTGGTTTCATGGAACTCTTCAAAACAATTAAAGAACTTAAAAATATTTTTGGCTTAAAAAAATCTCTCAAAATTAACTTATCAATAAGAACTTAACCCAGCTCAAAAACGCAGATAAACTAATGGAGAAAATGTGCATCATATTCCTAATCTTTGAAGAATTAAGTAACACTCAACACGATTAATCACACTACAATCATTATGTTTTGGAACTAGTAAATTCTGAAAGAAAAAAAAAACAATATATTAAAATAACAAAAAAAAAAGATTTATTTTGTTTAAATTCAGCTATGATATATCAAAATGATAGTCGTAATATTCACCTTAAGAGCTTACATATGATAGCACTGTAAATACTTAAATAATTAACTTGAAGCAGGCTAATTAACTTTCCCCCACCCCCATTCTTTAGATCGTCCTTCAAAATTAGTATGGAACTGAAAATAGCCTTACCCCTTCCCCCTAGCACACTTTTGGTCCACTTGCCGTGCTATGCTCCTCTTCCGCACCATTCAGCTACCTCCTTCTCCTGACTTCCTTCTGGCTGTAGATCCAGCTCTCTCACTCAGCTACGCACTCCCCACTACGACGGTTCCTCGCTGCACTCCAAAATTGTTATCAAAAAGTCTTGTCTCGCCTCCAACTCTCATGTTACGTTAATATGGACTCTCTTTTCTTCATCTAACTTCCTCTCAAGATATGCATTATCACCTTACCTTTTCTCACGATCATCATTAATTCCTACCAATTCAAATTTTAAGACTCTGACACCGCCATGCTATGCTCAAGATTCGAAAAGTGGATTAATTTGCTATATTGGGATAGTGGTCTGACCCAGGTGCCCGATTTCATAGAGCGAAGCTCAATGAGACAACGCAGGTGACTGATGTTGAGAGACTATCTTTCTCTTCACCCTCACTAGATGGCAGACTTCCGTTGCAGGTGACGCGGCTGTACTGCAGATGTGAAATACGTCATACTTTTTCATAGGTGTTCGCATTATTTTGTCCTCACTATTGTAGGTGGAATGGGGTTGTCGCAGATCGAATAAAAATTGTTTACAACTTTATGACTTAAGAACTATCCTATTTATTTTTTCGCCCCAAATGAATATACGTATTTACCAGACAATTCCCAGAAGAGGAGATATTTCGTATGTCATTCTTGCTACTGCATCGATACCTATGTATTTGGAAGTTATGGTAGAGCTCACCTCTGACCACATCCCAATTATTGCCACATTAGGGGGCTAATCAATATAATGATATTAAGTACAGAAAATCTACGGATTGGGCTCTTTTTAATGAGTACCATAGCAAAAATCCTCCTGATTTTGGCAATCTTAGAAATAGCTGTGACATTGACCTTGCAATAGAGATTCTAACGAATAGTATTCTGGCTGCTTACAATAATACTACGAAAACATTCCCGACTGATAAGAACGCAGAAAGGCTCCCAAGGTATATTCGTGATCAGATCAAAGATAGAAATAAGCTCAGAAAGAGATGGTACATTTTCTGGGACCCAAATATCAAAAGAAAACTCAATAAGCTTAACAGAACTATTAAAGATAATATTTATAAGTTTAGGGATGAAAAACAGAACGACAAAGTTGCCAGCTTTAACGAGCCAAACAATGCTTTTTGGTCGTTTTCCAGAAATCTGAAAACAAGGCCTACAGTGAATAAGCCCATTTACGGAGAAAATAAAATAGCTGTGACAAATAAGGACAAAGTCAATATAATGGCAGAGCATCTTTAAAAAAGTTTATGCCAAACATGGACTCCTGCGACCTCCCATTTTCTTATGATATAAGACACTTCATACACGACTGAATTAATAGTCCCAGCCCAAGAAGTAAACCTGATTTCACTACTCCTGGCGAAGTGAAGGATATTATAAAGAAATTAAAAAATAGAAAAGCGCCTGGTTATGACGCTATTACGAATATCGCTATAAAAAATCTATCTTTGTGTATTGTTACGAAATACACCAGTATCCTAAATGCGTGCATCGTGAACAACTACTTTCAAGTTGTTAAAGTCATATTACTACCTAAACCAGGTAAAGACATTACCAAGCCCGAGGGCTTTAGACCAATTAGGCTCTTGCCAGGTTTAGGAAAAATCTACGAGAGAATTATATTAAGAAGAATGAATCCTTACCTGGCCAAACTGCCGCTCGAATAGTTTGGGTTTAGAAAATCACTATCAACCAAATCACTACCAAGCAACTTGTCCGTCTGAATAAATTCATTGGATCGGCTCTTCATAACCACCAGAAAGTCGCCTTACTCATGCTAGACGTGGCGAAAGCCTTCGACCGCGTCTGGCATGAGGGGCTTATTTTTTAATTAATCTGCTTGGATTTCAACAGGGAATTAATCTTACTTATCTACTCCTTTATCAAGAATTGGAAATTTTTCGTGAATATCGGTAATGATAAATCCCCGCAGAAGAGACTCAATGCAGGTGTAGCACAATGGTTTATTTTAGGCCCAATTTTGTATATATTTTATGTGGCGGACTTTCCGCGTGTTTTCACGGGCTTAAATGGATACGTATGATGCTACGCCGATGATACGGCGTTGGTAGTTAAGTCACTTAGTGTCAATAATGCAATCAATAAACTACAAATCATGACACCCCAGATAGAACACTGGTGCACAGTGTGGAGAATTTCTATTAACGCACAGAAATCACAGCTACTGGTCACACAGAAAAAGGCCAAAAGAACTCCTGTCTCTGCAAGACTCAAGTTCTTTAATGTCGAAGTCCCCTTAGTTCAGAAAGCCAACTATTTAGGCGTCACTCTCAGTAAAAAGTTCACTTGGAGTAATCACATAAATAAAGTACAAGGCAAAGCCTTCTCCACTATGAGAAATCTATTTCCGCTATTAGAAAAATTTCTAAAATAAATCTTCTAAGGAAAAGGCATGTTTACACAGCCATTATAAGGCCTATTATCACCTATGCCTCGCCTGCCTGGGCAGCGGTCACTAATAAAGATCTAAATAAACTTCAGGTCATAAAAAATAAATACTTACGGCTTATTACTCAAGCTCACTTCTATGTATCCAACGATACTCTGCATAATAATTATATTTGATAAATGTTTTGACTTAGCTCCGCAGTACACTATTTTCAAGTCTTGTATTTATGACCGAATCTGATATATATATATAAACAAATAGTGCTTATTTCTTGTACCAACTTTTCTTCCAACAATTTAAAGTGATATCTCATACCTTAAACTGAAAATATGTTAAATTTTTTTACTGACGTTTAAATCCTCCCTATGCAAAGTAATTTACCCAGAAAAATCAAGCAGTTACTGATGGTGTGTGCAAAAATGCAACAGAACTTTTTATATGACCTGATACATGATATTAAAAATATCTATAATTAATTAAACTAATTGCATAAATTTTACAAAAGTTTAATTGTGATGATATACTGAAGTTACTGATCAAACATATCACGACAAGATGTTAGATAAACAGCTATGGGTAAAATTAAGTTATATAATTACCAGGTATATTAGAAATGAGAATATGACAGAATCTTGGACAAACAGCAATAAGTAAATAAGTTATATGGTTAACAAGGGTATTAGAAATGAGAACATAATAAATGAAGTCACCAAGAAAGATCAGATAGAATTATTTTCATAAGCTTCTAACATCAGAAAGATTAAACAACCCAGTTAAAATGATGTAGAATTAATAGACCTAGGAAAATAAAATATTAAAACCACTGTTATAAATTACATGCCAATGGTTCTTATCTAGAATTATGAGGATTATTTCCATAAATATGAATGAATTTTGCAAAATAATTTAAGATCCTACAAAAATTAGTATTTTTAATATCCAAAATTGAACTTATACATGTGATTACATGAAATTAAGTACTTTGTTTTTTTAAAAGGGTGAATGGGAATTTATAATATTACTATACACAGTACTACTGTAATTTCAGACAATATATTTTTATTAATTTGCAAATTTTCATATTAAAAAAACAACTTTTTTGATAAAATTATAAATCATATTTTGAGATATACAAGATACTGGTTCTTGCGCAAATAAAACTTATGTTTTCTGATTCATTTCATATTAAATATAAATATTTCCTATGTCTATAAGCATACGTGTGCTATTCAAAATTTTATGAATAAAATAATAGTAGCATACTACAGTAGAAAGTCCGTAATCCGGACGTCCATTATCCGGACCTCAAAGCCACAAACTTTTTTTTTCTTTTTGTATGCTTTACGCGTAAAGAATGTGCAGACATTACGCGCAATTCATGTACGCATTACGTACACGCGTATTGAAAGAAGTGTTTAATAAAGTAAACAAATAATTATTAAGTTTTTTTGTAAAATTTGATACCCTTTAGATCATAATTGCTTTTTATTACATAAATTACGGTTTCGTATTTTTAATTGTATAATTTCTGCATGCCATCTTACCAGATTTAAATTGATGATCTCTAATCCGGAAAAACCCCTAATCTAAAGTGATCACACGTCCCGATCTTGGCGGGACTTTCCCACGTCCGGCCGATTTTTAAAAATGTCCCTCTTTTTAGAAAACATCTGCATTTCTTATTTTAAATGTACTGTAAAAATATATTACCTATTATTTGTTAATTATTATAGTAAATATTATGGCTTTCGTCTATGGATGCCATTTTGGGGTTGCTGCAGATAAACGATGATGTTTAAATTTTTTATTTAACACTAGAAAAAGGTATATATTTTAACACACGTTTACTGATACACAGTCACATTGATTACAGTTCGCACGATAAGCATTTTTATAGTTAGCAAGTCCACGTAGGTATGAAAGTGAAGCGGAAGAAAGGTGAAAGCATGTTTTGCCGACGGCAGCCAGGAACAGAGTAACCAGTCCGAATTTTCTCCTAGTAGAGAAGAGGGAGAAAGCTGGTAGCGCCCTCTCTTGGGCCAGTGGACAAATAATAATAATAATAAAGAGTTCACAGTATTCCCCACCAAATACCAAAGGTACGATGAAAAATCAGTTCACAAATACCTGGTGTTGAAGCGCACACGTCTTACCGATCCTGTGACAACTGGTGGAGCACTGGGTGGAAGCAGAAGGTCGATCAAAAGAGGAGCATCTGGAGAAACAGTTGGGTCCGGGAAAGCAGGAGGATTGTTGGTCACAGGAACCTGGGTGTTTGAAGCTTCGAAGAAGGCAGGCTTCAGTCTGTCTATTCCCAGAACGGTTTCTTTGTCGCGCACGAGAACGGTGAACACCATTTATGGCTTTCATCTATGGATGCCATTTTTGGGTTGCTGCAGATAAGCGATGATAGCTTAGCTTGATGATGTTTAACATTTTTATTTAACACTAGAAAAAGGTATATATTTTAACACAGGTTCACTGATACACAGTCACATTGATTACAGTTCGCACGATAAGCATTTTTATAGTTAGCAAGTCCACGTAGGTATAAAAGTGAAGCGGAAGAGAGGTGAACGCATGTTTCGCCGACGGCAGCCAGGAACAGAGTAACCAGTCCGAATTTTCCCCTAGTAGAGAAAAGGGAGAAAGCTGGTAGCGCCCTCTCTTGGCGCTACCAGCTTTCTCCCTCTTCTCTACTAGGGGAAAATTATTATCAAATAATAATAATAATAATAAAGAGTTCTCCACAATATAAAGAAATCAAAAGTACATAAATAAAAAAAACATAAAATACATGCAGAGTAAATTAAATTAGGCGATATAACAAGTTAGATTTACTCGGTGGTGTTCGATCATTGTCGTTGCGTCTCGTCAAGGAATATGTATTATTAACGCCTTGGGTACGGATTTATTTGAGAAAATATTTGCATGTGGAACGGATATAATTTTTTGTTGCGATTCATCAATAGCTACTTGACTTCAAGAGTATAAATGTAACAAAATTTAGTATTTAGGTAATTCACTATATTTCTGTCATCTTTATTTTCCTTATCATTATCCGTAAAATGTAGAAAGCTTGAAATATCAAAAGCCTATCACGCACCATAGTGCTGGCAAAAATTGGAGCACTTATTGCATATCTTTTTGACCAATACATAGCATTTTTGGCTTCTTCATGTGCGACATCAAGATGCATAATACAATATAAGCTTTCATTTCATCAGAACTTACAGGAAACCACTTTTTGTTTTGTTTTGTTTGTTACACTGTAGGGTTTATATTTATTTTAACTAACATTTATTTTAAGTTTGAACTATCTTTCCTGTCAAGCCTTACTTTTCCCTGGAACTGCCAATGCCAGAATATGTAAATTTGAGTAGAACGCGCAAGCATTCAAATTATCAGCGGAAGTATTCTGATTTAAATAGGAAGGAAACAAGTTCGGTGTGAGATATTCTTACTTAGCGAGCGCGGAGGTAGTTAGCGAGAATTGAAGAACCCCGCGTTGCGGCCTATGTGCTTGGCGGGAAGTAGTGGCAATTGTTCCAGTGAGCTTCAAGTCTGCTGAATTAGCAGCGGTATTGTAAAACGCGGTGAGTTAGTTATTTTAGAGAGCCTCGTAGTTAGAATCTTGTCTTTACTTTCTTTTCAGGTTATTATTTTTATTTGACTGCCGAGTAGGCACCGTCTGTAAGCGTCAAGAGAACGCAATTGTAATTTATTACGTTGAATAAAAAGGGACTCAAACCCTTCACAAGCTTCTATCTTTTATACAAGTTTTCACAGTCACCTCTTGGTTGCGTGCAAGTTGGAGGAGCGCAACGTTATATTGGCGCCCGAACACTTATCGAACTGAAATGGCCGAAAACTGGATGGAAGCCGCTGGACAACACCAAGAAATGACAACGCAGTTAGAAGGATTTGGATACCTGGTCCAGACTTTGAGAGCATCAATCAAGCCAAACGTCTATTTCGACGGAAAAAATTCGGTGTCCGTATTTTTAGAAGGTATAGAAAACCACTTTCAGCTCTACCCTGTGCCTGAAAGACAAAAAGTTGCCATCGCCACATCAGCACTAAGAGGACAGGCTGCGCTATGGTGGAAAAATATAGGCAAATTTCTTCTAGGTGAATTTGGAAGCCCGACGTATACATTTGAAAATTTCAAAAAATCGTTAGTAAAGGCCTTCCCCATAGTGAAAGATCGCGCACGGCTGGAAGCCGAGCTATACAGTTTCTATCAACGGGATACAGCAGATTTGACGGACTTTATTTTACGAAAAATCAAGCTAACGGATTGCTGTATGGGAAAAATCCCGATGCGGAGATTATTGAAATAATATTACCAAGATTGTTACCCGCTGTCCAAGACTACTTTGAAATTAGAAACCCAAACACATTGCAGGAACTTTTCGAATTGGCAGTGAAGTTTCAAAATCGCAGAATAGCGGAAAAAGCGAGAGGGGAAACATATTCTCAACATACCCGAAGGAAGGAGGAAACCAAAAATGGAAATCGCTCATATGGGGGAAAGAACTATCAAGCTAACGCATCGAAACTCGAAGGTCAAGGCCCAAAAAGAAAATTTGAAAATAAGCATCCGCGTACCCAGAAGACACAGATTGAAAGGAAAGCTTTAAACGATTAGAGGGGCCTGTGAAAGGGAGGGTCCAGACCCCGGAAGTTTAAAAAAAACCCTCAAATAGACATTTAAATACAGTCATCGTAAAAAACTCACAGCTACCAATTATACAAGTCCTGGTTGGCGATGTACCAGTAGAAGCCCTCATCGATACAGGAGCAGAAGGAAATTTCATGAGTGAAAAGTTTTTCAAAAAGAATTTTTATAGGATAAGACTATTTAAAACCAGAAATACGGAAATTATAGCGGTGCAAGGAAAAACTGCATCGGGAAAGTATCATTAAACGTACAGGTAAAAGAGGAAAATCTCAAAGTACTAATTTTTGTGGTGAAACATCTACAACACTCTCTTATTTTAGGTATGGAATTTTTAAGGGCCGCGAGGGCCAAATTAAATTTTCAAGATAGTTCCGTGGTGCTGGAGATGGACCAGAGTGTGGTGTAACCTTTGGAGACACCTGAATTGGACCTTGGCCGTTTGAATGACCAGGAAAGTAAAGCAATACAGCAAGTGGTGAGTAATTTTTCTCATTTGGTTTCAGAAAAACCAGGAAACTGTCAAATCGTGACTCACAAGATTCAATTAAATGCCGAAAAACCTTGTAGGACTAAACCGTATCGCTATGATAAACAAAAAGACTTAATCATCGAAGAACATATTCAGGAGATGTTAAAGAATAAAATAATAACGCCCATAAATAGTGAGTACGCGAGTCCAGTCGTACTATGTAGGAAAAAGAACGAGTTTCCTCCTTCAGATAAAAGGGCTTGGAGGTTTGCTATCGATTATAGAAAACTAAATAGTATCACTAAATTTCCAGTTTACCCTTTGCCGGTTATAGACGAGATCATTAGACAGATCAAATCGACAAGATATATGTCTACTTTGGACTTAACGTCTGGCTACTATCAAATACTATGAGACCCGAAGATATACACAAAACCGCGTTTATAACAAAATCGGGCACTTATGCATTTTTACGCATGCCCTTTGGGTTGTGTGGGGCCCCATCAACATTCCAGAGAGCTATGGACATTGTTCTAAATCCTGTCCTAGGAAAATCAACTATATCTAGATGATATAATTATAACGAGTAGTACGTTGGAACAACACATTAATGACCTCGAACAAGTTTTTAAATTATTAAAAGAGGCCGGTCTTACAATTAACGCCTCAAAATGCAAGTTCGCAACTAAAGAACTTAAATATCTCGGTTATAAAATTTCGCAAAAGGGTATAGAAACGCAGGATTCAAAAATAAAAGCTATTAAGAATTTCCCACCGCCCAACACCGGCAAGAAACTTTCGTCTTTCCTTGGATTATGTTCTTACTATCGATCTTTCATAAAAGTTTTCACTAATATTGTTGAACCACTCTTAGTAATCAAAAGAAAAAAGAGTAAATTTACGTGGACAGCGGAAGCTAACACAGCTTTTGAAAGATTAAAAGAAGCGCTTATTAATGCCCCTGTTTTAAAATTCCCTGAGGGGGACGAAAACCTGGAAATTGCGGCAGATGCGTCAGACTATGCGGTGGGTGCGGTTCTTATGCAAAATAACCATCCGCTGGCATTTTTAGTAAAACATTGAATCAGACACAAAGGAAACTGTCAAATCGTGACTCACAAGATTCAATTAAATGCCGAAAAACCTTGTAGGACTAAACCGTATTGCTATGATAAACAAAAAGACTTAATCATCGAAGAACATATTCAGGAGATGTTAAAGAATAAAATAATAACGCCCATAAATAGTGAGTACGCGAGTCCAGTCGTACTATGTAGGAAAAAGAACGAGTTTCCTCCTTCAGATAAAAGGGCTTGGAGGTTTGCTATCGATTATAGAAAACTAAATAGTATCACTAAATTTCCAGTTTACCCTTTGCCGGTTATAGACGAGATCATTAGACAGATCAAATCGACAAGATATATGTCTACTTTGGACTTAACGTCTGGCTACTATCAAATACTATGAGACTTATACAGCTACAGAAAGAGAAACATTAGCCGTATTAATGGCTGTACACAAATTTCGAGTTTATTTCGGCAAATCGCCAGTAAGACTCTTTTCGGATCATGCGGCTGTTGGTAGACTTTACTCGGGGAAAAATCTAACGCCCAGGTTAATAAGATGGGCTTTAAAACTCCAAGAATATAATATCACAATAAAATATAAACCGGGTAAGGAAAACAATGTAGCTAACGCACTTTCTCGTATAAAACTGGACGACGATAGAAATGAACTTAAATGCGCTGTGTTGACTTCAAAAATTTTAGATTCTAGAGATACGGTTATTACTGAACTGAAAGCTGATACTGAATTTGGAAATATCTATGCTTATTTGAAAGACCCCGAAAGCTTTGAGCACACAGATATCGATGCGATAAGAAATAGAGCAAAAAACTATGAAATAATAGATAATTTATTATTCTATACGAAAACAACAAACGAAAATCTTGAGTATAAGCCAGTCATCCCAGCCTCGCTTCGATTAAGCATTTTGAGGGAGTTGCACGAAAAAAAAACAGCGGGCCACCTCGGGGTCAGAAAGACTATAAAAAGGGTACGCGAGGCGGTATATTTCTCGCAATTATACAAAATAGTAACGGCGTATGTCAGGTCCTGCAATCAATGTCAGTTAATAAATGATATTAATTACAGCCCGGCCGGGTACTTAAATAGCATTCGCGCTACATTTCCGAATGAAATTTTAGGAATAGATCTCCTTGGTCCCTTTCCCCAGAGCGAGTTAAATAAAAATCGTTTTCTTTTAGTAATAGTAGATCATTTTTCAAAATGGATAGAAATTGTTCCTCTTAAACGCGCGTCAGCCAAAACAGTCGCAGATGCATTCTTACACAGATACATTTTAAAATACGGTGCACCGATAAAAGTCATTAGCGATAACGGAAAACAATTCATTAGTCAAGTATTTGAAAACATATGCAATGGACTTGGCATACGCCATATCAAAATGGTTCCGTATAGACCACAGGCTAACATAGCAGAAAGAATTAATAAAAACATAGTAAAAATAATTCGCAGTTACGTGAGCACACATCACAAGCGCTGGGATGGCTACATAAATGAATTAGCTTATGCTTTAAGAACGGCACATCATGATACTACGGGAAAAACTCCAGCAGAATTATTTTTAGGCAGAAAGTTAATTACGCCTTTAGATAAATTATTCTTTGTGCAACAAAGAGAGCAGGAGTTTAAACAACAAGATGTGCAAAAGTTGATTGATCAGGCGCTTAAAACCTCGGATACGGCAAGAAATAGACAAAAGTTATATTATGATAGAAAACGCCGTGAAGCAGATTTTAAAGTTGGGGATAAAGTATTGAAGCGGAAATTTTCTTTATCAAGTGCCCCAGACAATTTTATGGCAAAGCTAGCTCCAAAGTTTGAAGGCCCCTATGTAATTCAGGAAATCAAAGGGGTAGTATTATATCTTAAGAACGACAGAGGGGAAATCTGTAAAGCAAGTCCCGACCAGGTGAAAAAATACTATAATCCAAATGATTTTGAAATCCTTAAAAGTTTCTTGCAGGACTCAAGTCTAAACGAAATAGAAGGAGCAGAGACTGCAACAACTATTCCACCACCGAAGAAACAGAGAATTGAAGAGAGACCTAGCACTTCTACAACCCGGACGTCGGTATCAAAAAGAAAAAATGATTTTCAAAATCCGGCGTTTAAGAAAAACAAAAATACAGATGAACCGGGTAAAGAAACCGTGGTAAAGAGAAAAACACCACCAACAAAGGATGGCAGGAGAAATTACACATCAAGGAGAACGCGCACACGGCCACAAAGTCAGGTGCCTGCAAGGCCGCCGTTCCGGAAACTGAAACGCCAGCAGGAGGCACAAAAGTACGAGGAACAGAAGAAATTCAAGAAGGACTCCAGACCGGAGGACGTCAAGACCAGCCGTCCCAGGCAGAAACGCAAAGGCCAACAACCAGACGATTACTCCGTCAAGAGGCCAGCATGTAGAGGACGCAAAAGAAAGAGCAACGTGGACGACACTCGGAGATCAATAAGGAGAAGATTGACATCCATGAAACCTCTAACTTGGGATCAATTTTGTCAAAAACGGATGACGGAGTTTCAAGCATCGAAAACTCAAAGATAAGTTAAAACCTTCTATAAATTTTTTTTCTCTTTTGTTCCGAAATGTTATGCATAAGTACGAAGTTCTATGTTTTGACGAAAGTCAATATGTCTCGGTTGAGACTTAGTTTTGTTTTACTTTATTTAGCTAAGGCAAAAGTATTATTTTCTTTAAGTGTAAAAGCTAAAAACAAGCATTTTCTGTTGGTCGAAAGACTAATTCTGTTATGTTAAAGCCAAAATTTGGCCGGAGATAGAAATAACTTCGTATTCTTGTACTAATAAGAATTTTAGTTTCAGTGCCGCCAGCTTGGCGAAGAATGAGTAAAGTAAAAATTTATTTTCTCTTATTCATTTTATGGTAAATTGTAAAAAGCATATGTATTAAACTTTTGTAAATGTATGTAAATACTTGCATGTTATGTAAAAGTAGAATTTAGTCTAGAAGCATAAAATTGTAGATGCTAAAAGTGAATGCTTAAAAGCAATGAAGTCAAAATTTAAGTATTAAACTGTAAAGTCATGCTTTAGAGCGAAAGCCTGCATGTTTAAAGACGAATGAGGGGGAAGTTAGAATGAATGTGTTTTGTAGGGTTCTCCACCTACATTTGAATTTTTAAGAATATTAAAGTAGCTCATTGAGTTGTAGAATGTCGAGTAAGGTGTGTCTAGTTGGTTGTTGAATTCTAACAAATCATGGTGGTTAGGGGAAGTGTTGTAAGACTAAAACACGAATATTCCCGCTTGACACCACACACGGTGGAGAGCCAGGGTAAAGTTAAATTAATGCTTGAAAAATTGAATGAATGTGAAGTAAGCAATAACTAAGAAAAACGAAACGTTAAAAACAAAAATTTATTGTGTCAAGAAAGTGTAAATTATAATGTATGTAGAAAGATACTGATACTTATTCCTTCCAGATGCTGGAAGGAAAGACCAAGATTGATTGATGAAGTCCAGGAAAAGTTGCTGTAAGAAGAAAGCTTTGTAACGACTAACAGAATTTTAATATATAATTGTTACATAAGATTTTTTTTGTGTAAACGAGGCTTTCGCCAGTTAGTTCAGAATTAGATAAACTTACAACAGGTCGTTTGTAGGACCTGCTTTCAAGTTTTCCAAATTCTGGCAGCGGCAAATGTAGGGTTTATATTTATTTTAACTAACATTTATTTTAAGTTTAAACTATCTTTCCTGTCAAGCCTTACTTTTCCCTGGAACTGCCAATGCCAGAATATGTAAATTTGAGTAGAACGCGCAAGCATTCAAATTATCAGCGGAAGTATTCTGATTTAAATAGGAAGGAAACAAGTTCGGTGTGAGATATTCTTACTTAGCGAGCGCGGAGGTAGTTAGCGAGAATTGAAGAACCCCGCGTTGCGGCCTATGTGCTTGGCGGGAAGTAGTGGCAATTGTTCCAGTGAGCTTCAAGTCTGCTGAATTAGCAGCGGTATTGTAAAACGCGGTGAGTTAGTTATTTTAGAGAGCCTCGTAGTTAGAATCTTGTCTTTACTTTCTTTTCAGGTTATTATTTTTATTTGACTGCCGAGTAGGCACCGTCTGTAAGCGTCAAGAGAACGCAATTGTAATTTATTACGTTGAATAAAAAGGGACTTAAACCCTTCACAAGCTTCTATCTTTTATACAAGTTTTCACAGTCACCTCTTGGTTGCGTGCAAGTTGGAGGCGCGCAACGTTATAACACAACTTCTTTTTCCATCCCTTGTCTGCCATATCTGTTCGTCTCTTCTACTATAGTGTCTCAAAAATCTTCATTCAAGACTTCTTTCAAAACATCTAAAGGCGTAGGATTACTACCTAGTCTACGCAAGCTCAAAGGATTAATTCCAGATATTTCAGAAAAACTTTTTATATCGGTTACATTTTCTTCTTCTTCCCAAATCCATTCCTCTGATACTGGTCACGAGAAGATTCACTATCACTGCTCGATAGACGTCTTCGAAACCTTGATATTATATTACAATTGTCATCATTTTCTAGTTCAATATCGTCTTCATCACCTTCGCTTTGTATTTCATTGTAATTGTCAATTTCAGGATCACTAAACAATTCTTCTTTAGATTTCTCAAAATCACTTTCGCTATCACTATCATAAAATATATTCCTTGTTTTTGACATAATAGGGCAGTGTATGGCAAATAATGTTCACCGAAATACTGTAATTGCCTCTTCTATTATGACTGATACAAGCTACAATGAAACGAACAGAATTGTGCCTAACCACAAATAACGTTTTAGACATGTCATCTGCTCCTAGGGAAAACATGTGAATGTCGTCTCTCAGACGTCAAATGTACCCAAGAGTTTAATTTTGGGTTTGACGTCTTAGACACGTCAACAGCTCCTAGGGAAAAAAAAAGTGGACGATGTGTCTCAGACGTCAAATGTACCCAAGGGGTTAACGGAGGAACAGCTAGCATCAGCTGAAGGGCTATTTGCTTTCCACACCATAAACCACAATCAAAGTTTCAGATAAATTGATTGTACGTCGCAAATGATCAAAACATTGTACGACAAAAAATTTGCATGTGCAAGGACAAAAACCGAAGTAATTATTTGTAGTGTTTTTCACCATATTCGTTTTCACAATTGCAGAAAGAATTAGATAAATGTACATTTATATCCATATATTATGATGCTTTCAACCACAAAGATTTAAAATTATTTCCCACAATTGTTAGACATTTTGATTCAGGAACAGGAATTAAAATTAGTTTTTGCTTCATTGCTGGGTGAATTTTTTTTTTTTCCCAATGGCAGATTGTGAACAGTTACAGTTTTGTAACAGAGTCCATTTTTCTATAATTAAGGCCAGATGTGGTGGTCTCTTTACTATGGAGACACCTAATAGGTTCGCCACCATTGCCTCCTATTAAGAAACGGACAGTTACAACCATGCCTTCTCCGGGATTCAAACCTAGGCCCTTTGGTATCGCAGTCAGACTCCCCTAACCACTATACCATCTGGGCGGCAGCCAGGTGAAACTTCACAAATAATTTTTGATTCAATAAATACTATTTTAAAAAATAATAATTTGAACAATAATATTATTGCCTATTGTGAGGATAACACTAACGTAAATTTTGGTGGAAAAGCTTGAAGAGGCATCAGTAACATTTTAACGAACATTTGAACCAAAAAATTATTGGAGTAGGTTGTGCAGCGTATATTCTATACAGTACTATTCAAACAGCCTCTGACTTACTTCCAGTGGATCTTGAAAATATTATTGCAACAATTTATTCGTATTTTTCTCTATATATACTGTGTGTATTGAAAGTTTGAAGGACTTTTGTGAAAGCGCAGAAATCGAATATTAAAAAAGGAGATTTTATGGGAATAGGTGGAAAAATCTTTTTAATATATTAGTAACCATTTTCCGAAAAATAATATCTGAGAAAATGATCTTTTTGATGAGATGTCATTGGTAAAAAAAAATATGTTACTCAAGAAAAAATTAAATGTTGGTTGTCTGCAAATGTGGAAACAGACAAAAAGTGGAAAAAGTTATTCCTTCGTTTTAAACAGAATAATATTCTTTATGAAAATACTTGAAAATTGTAGAACATGCTCTCCCTTCCAGGAACAAATGCAGCAACAGAACGTGTTATTTCTGGTATCAATAAAATATGGACAATAGAAAAAACGCAGTAGAAAATTAAAACTTTAAAATCTGTAGGGTAAAATATAATTTGATCAATTCATGTGAGAAATTTGACGACATTTTAATAATTGATTTGAATCTATTGCCAAGTATTCACTTGGATAAAAAATATCACCGTGAAAGAAAATCGTAATTTTTTTAAAGTAAAATTTTAAAATAATTAAAAAACATAATATTCAAATTATAGTTTTTTACAAAAATTTTTATAGTTACCAATAGCTAGTAATAAATATATTTTTGTATATTTACAGACAAGTATATGAATGTATACAATAAAATATATTTTTTGAATTATTGGTCTGCTTTCATAACTAAATTAAAATTTTCATTTCGTTCCATTTGTCCCGCTTTGTCTCAATGAAAGTGTGGATCCGGAATCGCCGAAGTCCCGATGAGTCCGAATTACGGACTTTGTACTGTACATTTCATATTTACATTCCAACAATTTAAAATATGCTTTTTAATATTTCTTCTTTTTTGAGTAAAAGCAAATAAAATATATTATACTTTTTGATATTTAGATTTTTTAGCAGTTTTATAGCTACAATGTATTAAAATTTACAGCTGAACACATATTTTTAAATTTTGAAATGCTTAAATGTAACTAAGTGGTCAGCTCCAAACTGATACACATATTTTTGAAAGAAATATTGAAACCCTTTTGCATAGTATCTTTATTTCTTTTTTTAATTCACTGGACTAATGCATTCAGAAACAAAGCATCAAAACAAATATAATTTTCTAAATTATAATTTGGTCCATCTGTTGATACAATAGATATCATCTTTCCACCACTTTTAATGCTGAAAAATGTGTCATGCTGAATGCGCAAATTTAATGGATACTTTTGCCATCAAGCAGTTGGTGGTAATGGAAATATGCTCAAGTCACCTTTTTCTTGATGTTTTTAAACGTGAGTTGGTGGTATTGGAAATATGCCCAAATCACCTTCTTCTTGATGTTTTTGAACGTGAGTTGATGGTATTGCAAATATGCTCAAGTCACCTTCTTCTTGATGTTTTTGAATGTGAACTGCCAAGTGGTCAGACCTACGAAAAGTTTTTGGGCAAAAGTTACATGTATAGGGAAAACTCGCACTGTGCGTTAACATGTGTCGTTTCAAATGATTATTTCGAGTAAATCCTCTACCACACAATGTACATGTAAATGGACGTTCTCCAGAATGGATAAAACCATGACGTTTAAAGTCTTTTCTTGAATCTGTAGAATATAAGCACAATTCACACTTAAAACGATGTTGAAGATTTCCCCCTTTATGCCATTTTTTATGACGAGACAGAGCTGAATTTGAAGCATATACCATTTCGCACTCATCACATGAATAGCATTTCAAACCTGAAAGAATAACCCACATTTAAATTAATTAAACTACAAACTGAGCTTAATAAAATTAAACAATCTTTAATTCGCATAAATAATTTTAACAATTGCTTGTCTTAAGCAAAGATCATTGACATGAAGGACTGCAAATTATTACAATTATTTCTGTACTTGTAAATGTTGCAAAAATTGCAGAGTAAATAAAATGTAATGACTGATATTTGCATAGTATCAAATAATGTAAAGCATTTTATATCAATTTTGTTTCATTTTAAAAACTATTCATTAAATTATACTAAAATAATAAGTACTGCATCTACTTTTAAATTATTTATTTAAAAAGTACTTTCTTGTTAAAGGAGCCATTATACAGGCGCTTTTGGCGATATTTAAAAAACTGCACACTGCATGCCAGTTTTGGCTACAGTCAAAAGTCCTTAATCCGGAATCGTCGGGACTTTGGCGATTCCGGATTATCGATTTTTTGGATTATAGATCATCTGTTTAAATCTGGTAAGATGGCATGCAGAAATAATAAAATTAAAAATATGAAACCGTAATTTATGAAAGAAAGAACAATTATGATCTAAAGGGTATCAAAATTTACAAAAAAAAAAAAAGCTTAATATTTATTTGTTTACTTTATTAAACAATTTTTTCAACGCGCGCAAGCGTAAAGCATACATTACGCATAGTCGAAATTAGAAAATTGCAACCAGAAAACTATTTGATGTGTATTCGTGATATTTATAATGAATTTGATTTAAATCATATCAAAGACAGAGTACATCGAGATGAAATACTACATTTAGTAATGAATTATAAGCAGAATAAAATAAAAACATCTGCCCTGAAGATAAGGATAGTGCTGACATATCAACTTCCAGTTCATTGTGCGCCGCGACGTTTCCCTCCCCCGCAGAGCAGCGTGAAATTGATAAACATATTTCAGGATGGTTAGAGAATGAAAGGATATATGCCTTTATGCATTTTTTGGAGCAATTCCACTTTTTGTTTGATGGACATCAAAACATGCTTTCGCTTTGTAGATCCTTTGCTAGCTCCAGAATGGGAAATTCTATTTGACATAATCGAAAGTTAAAGCTTACTTTTATAAAATTGCTCGAACAGTCTGCCAAAAATAATAAGCCGGATCCAATTCGAAGATTAAGAAACACCGCAAACTGCAACATTAACTAAAATAGATAATTAGATAATTTTAGCTTAGCTTATACCGTCCGTTATACATTAAACGTGCATGTGTGCACGTTTATGCGCATGCGTAAAGGTATTACGCGCATGCGTAAAAGTATTACGCACATGCGTGAACGCATTATGCGTTGACGCTTGCGCAGAAATTTTGTAGCTTTGAGGTCCGGATTATGGGCGTCTGGATTAACAACTTTTGACTGTATTAACCACTGTGGCTGCATGAACAAGAAAGTACCTTTAAAAATTATATAAATGACTAATTTATTGTAATTTACAGTGCTTAAAATAAATTATAACAATTTATGTACATAATATAAATACACTTATATATAACATCTAGTTATATATTTCATATGAAATTAGATTATTATATATTATTTCAGCAAAAACATGTTGGCACAGAAAAAAGTAGTATTAGGCTGAATTCACACCGATTAATAAAACATCACATTATTTATTAAAAACTGAATACTGCAATAAAAACAGACAATTTTTACATGAAATAAAATAATGCTACAATATAAGAAGGCAAGAAAAAGAACAAATTTAACTTTTGTTTCTTTTTACATAATTAAAAAATGTATAATATTAAAAAAGTAAGTTACTGCTCATCGAGAAATAACACATATACACACATATTTAAATAAATTTCCTGAGATAATATAACAGAAAAGTATATTTAATGATATTAAGTAATAGAATACTGAATCCCAAAACTGGTTGAGTAAGAAACCTTGAAAACCTAGGGGAGAAAAAAAGAGATTTGCTTTTAAAATTTGCATTCTGAAAACTTGAGATTACAGTCAAATACCTCAGAAGGGATTGTACATTTAAATAAATATTTACAGATGACAATTGACATAATTAAATCTTTACTGTTAAATAAAATTGAAACTCACCTAAAAAATTTCGATTCTGAAAACTTGGGACATTTGTTTTTACATTTCTTTCTGAATGTAAAATGAAATAAGAAGAAAAATATCAAAACATTAAAAATACAAATAAAATCTTGGGCTTCATTAATTGGCAATAACTTCTTTTTATATAAAGCAAAAACCACTAAGTGTAAACAATAACACTGTTTGAGGAGCTAGATAAAAGGTTGAAGTTAGATAAATACCTAACAATAAAAGCAAATTTTAATCATACTTTTATTTACGGAAAGCTATAACAGAAGTAAATAGTCTTCATTATTGCATTAAACAGAACTGCAAAGAAAAATGTATGAATGTCATATGTATGTTTAAAATTTATTTTAATTGAATTTAATTGCATCATATATATATATATATATATATATACATATTTAGTTAACATTTTATTTAAAACAGTGGCTTTTTATGTAATTAATTTTATTCTTAATTAAAGAAGCCCTATATCTGGCTTGTACTCATTCAGAGCAGATAATGACATGAATAAGTTCTAATTAAAAGATATAAATGTACAACAATTACTTAGCCAACACACACACACAAAGCTTTCCTTTATCATTATATTTTAAACTTCTATTCTGCTAAACTTTAAATAAAAGTGCTGGGGAAGTGAAACAAATTAATGAAATTATAGAGAGATGGTGTAATTTAAATAATTAAAATAAAAATGCCAATGCCAGCTAAAACTAATTAAATAAAATTGATACATATTTATCAGCTGTATTTACCAGCACATGTATTTTCTGATAAAATAAATAAATAAAGCTAAACTATTATTATATAGCCAAAATATGTTTGGAAACACTCATTAAAATTTTATTGCTTAAAAAGCCTTTAAACAGCACATAACCAAAAGTCTTTATAAATTGCTAGAAATTATAATACTATCATAATACAATTAACTATATGAATATCTTGTCACAAAACAGTGTTGTTCAACGAAAAAATATTTCATATGTTATTAAATTAATAATCTTCTTATTTGGTTTTTTTTTTTTTTTTTTTTTTTTTTTTTTTATAATCTTCTTATTTGGTAGTGAATTATAGCAATTAAATCAACTTTGGGCCAGTACTGCTTTCCTGTTTTAAGATTTTACAGAAGACAGTATCTTTTAGAAGTTTCTTACGCCACCATTTTGGAGTCGACGATCACCCTACTCAAAGTTAGTAATAATTTTCCAGACTGCACACAACATTTGGCACCCCCGCACACAAATTTTAATATGATAGGACATTTTGAATACATATTTAAATACTTAGTTATACTATCAGACACCTTGAACCTTATCACATTCTTTTTCCAAGAACTATAATTTTTTTGTAGCTACAGAACAGCTTTGAATAGAACACAGTTTGGTCGCCTAAAGAATTAAATATATTTTAGTTTAGAAGGTCGTCTTAAGATTTAAGTTTTTTGTTTTCTTACCATTAAAAGTTCAGTTTAGCATAATCGGAGACCACCCAATTTTTTTTAGTGCTGTTTAAAAGACAATTTTGTTTAAAGTATATAAGTTTTACTCTTTATATTTATTTGCTTTTGACTTTCCGATTTGCATATAATGATTTTCGACCAATGGATATATTTTTTTTTTTCAGAATGTAAAGTTTTGTGGTTTTTTTGAGTAGTCAATTTAGCACACTGTTATGTTTTATGCGTTTTACCAAGTGTTTCGAAGGCGTGTAGTGAAAATCCTGGTACATTCGAGATTCGAGTTTTCGTTTTTTTTATGAATTTTAGTGTCTTAAATGAAAATTTAATACATTCTTTTTTCAGTTTTTGATCTCAAATGAACCAGGAGAACGGAACAAATTAATCGAGTTTTGTGAAACTTTAATTAATTTTTTGCCTGATGAGCCCTGAATTGGAGTTTCAGTAAAAAGAGATTATTATTTCTATATTTTTTTCTCTTTTTGCATTTTCATTTGTAGAGTTTGTATTACTATGAATTCTTATTTTAATTTTGAGTTAAACCTCTTATACACAATTGCTAATATTAATACTGTAGAAGAATAACCTTACTTTGACTCCAATTTACTTTAACTTTAGAATCTTCAAGTCTATTTGAGAAAAGTGCAAAATCACCCGTTTGCTGCATTTTTAAGAATTGCACAAACTCTGTATCCATCTATACAGCAACCTATTTTCACTTAAAAAAACATCCCAAAGTTGCACAAAAATTGCATTGTGCCACTGACTTTATCCATGTACGCATGGACCAATTTTTTTCACTTAAAAAGTCAAAGAAAATTGACAAATATTCGATTCTTACTTTTGTAAAAAGTGCCAAACAAATAAATGGGCGATTCTGCACTTTACCCGTCTATTTTACTTCAATCCTGCAGCTATAGCGTAGAGCAGGTATAAAAATTTGCTTTTAATTTTGCATCTTATGATTTTTTGTATATTTATATATACATATATGTTACGGTGAAACACCAAAATCTGGAGAATGTCGTTTTTCACCGGTGAATGTCAACATTCACATAGTCGCTTGGTGTATGTCCTAAAATTTTCCAAATACTCTTATTTCTGAATTACACCTGTGAATGTCGACATTCACCATGTACGAATGGTAAATGTTGACATATAAGAATATTATATTTCCTTCTCTGTAATTCATACGCGAAAAAACGCACATGACACTCAGAATAAGAACTTAAGAACATAAGAACTTAAAACACACAATACATTCTAAATGAGAAAGGAAAATAATAGAAGTTATAAACTTACCAAATTATGTGATTCAAATCTTATTTATTGCAACAACTTAAACTATTATGACACTTTGAATTGCACAAGAGGTCCTTGCTTTTACAACTGCATTTATTTGTGGAAGACTTCCTTTTGGAATGGCAGCGTGTACATATACTCCTCTCTTTTCGACCTACACCAGAGCATATCTGTGATTGTCGACATACACCGGTGAGGGTCCGAATGTACAGAAATATTCGATCTTTCACCGACGTATTTGGTGAATGCTAACATTCTCCAATTTCAGTCTTTCACGGTAACATATACACACACATCTATATATATAAACACGCACACACACATATATATTCATACATAAAAATGTAGGTTTATAAAGAGAAAAAAAAAAAAAATGAAATATTTATAATTTTTTCTTTTAGAATCTTGATTTTCAGTTTCCCACAAAATTTTCATTTGGTAACAAAATCTATAACTAAAGTGAACAATTACAGTTACAAGTCAGATCACTTTCAAAACGCTAACATATACTTTCTTGAAAACTTCCGAAGGGCAAAGTTCTGACAGTGACTGATACTTTTACAGCCGATACTAATCAGTTCATCTGATGATTTTACAGAGGTGTGAGGAGTTAAGAATGCTTAAGGTGCATTCAGTAAAAGAAACATTCCAACCTTTTCAAAAGCTTTGTTGACAAAACAACTGATGCTTTATAAAACAATAAAGAACCTTCAGAGGGTTAAAAAAACAGAAATACTATCTTGATCATACACCCATTACAGTCATGCATATAATTATTAGGATCACATCAAAAGAAATTCATATCTAAACTTTATATGCATTAAAGTTGCATGCTTATACAGTTTATCTTCTCCAAGAATATATATATATATCGAAATTACACTTTATTAATCTAAAATTCTGAAAAGTAAGACCATATGTCTTACTGCCAACACTTGGAAGACATTCTATTATGATTTTAACAATTGGTTTCAAGATATTTTTAACATGAAGATTTTTAATTGGATTTAAGGCAAATTTTAAAATACTGAAAATTTCGAATCACTACTTCAAGAACCAATAGATGACGAAATAAAAGTCTGTATAAAGTGGATATCAAAAGGAGATATGTGAGCAGGAAAAGAAAAGCTCATTTAGTTAAGTATGGATTTGATGCAGTCATAAATTTGTGACAAAAATGAATATATTGAATAGACTAGCACAGAGATTCATGACAAAATCACAGCTAAATATAGTATTATTATTAGCACAAGACTTAGTCCAGGTTATTCATCATAGCAATTTTTAATAGATTTTTGTTTTACTCCACATTTCTTACTTTATTTTAATTAACAACTACAAAATTTCACCTTCTAATTATTTTCAACTAATTTCTCAAAAATTGAATGCAGAAATACACTTAAAAATTTTGATAAAAAGAGACAGTTTAACCCAAACAGGAGATGGGGAAAAAAAAAAAAAAAAAAAAAAAAGGAAATGGAAAAGGTGAGCCAAAAAAGCAAGGAAAACTATGATGATGTAAATCATTCCTTAAACATCACAAAACCGATGGCATAAGATATTAAAAAAACACTGGTTGTTTGAATTATATACGTTTACGTGAAATGTCGCAAACAATAATATGCCCAAGTTCAAATGAAACACTTATTAGGAAGTTAAATATTTATTTTTAACTCTGGGTCACGATTAAATCCCCGTCTAGGGCCCCTTAAAAGGCTGCACTTATTATATTAAGAAACAGATTCATATCTAATGATATTATTATCAGATTATACAGTTAAATCAGTCATTAGAACTGGCTACTAGCTACGCAATAATAAAAATGTAAACATAATACCCCCTTATCAATTGAGCTTTTCAAGCATGCTTATATGGTCTTCGTAAGCGAAGACCAAACAGTTTTGACGAGGACGACCTCCACCCCTTCCTTAGCCTCTCTTCCTGTCTGTTAGAAATGTTGCCGAAACCCATATCTTTTTCTTGTTATAAACAAACATGTTTTGTTAATGATTAAAAATATTTCCTTGATTATGAAGTATCTAATATTAAATAATCTCAAAATATTATTTAATACTAATTTTTAAAGAAGAATTTTTTCTGACAAATATCTCAAATCCCATTTTCACTGCTCATCATAAAAGTAGCCAAATCCCATGTGCACCAGATACTAGGATTAAACCGTTATTCAGAATCGGTATTTTACCGTGTCATTTTTTCGTGAAAAAAACTATTTGTCGTTTTAATTATTAGTGTTTTTTATTTTTTCTAATCTTAGTTTCAAATGAAAGGAAACGATTACTTTCGGTTCATCTTCACTTTAGCCTTTGGGGGAAAAGATTGTAATACAAGTTGTCTCTGATGTGTTTACTAAGTGATCGGTGAGCGCAGGTATGGCCGTTAGAGGCAGCTATGGCCAATTAAATTTTAAACGTATCTAATAAACGACGATTTAATTTTATATTTGCTTCAAATAATGATCTTAGGTTAGATTATGACTTTTCTATATTATTCAGAATTCTGTGTTTTAGTGAAAATGCAAATTTCTTCATCAGATTGTTCAGCACTTTTAAATAGTTCACCCAAAACCTTTCATTTTACGGATGAATCAGATATCATTGAATTAAGCTGCAGTTCCTCAGATAGTTTATGTTCAGAAACTGACAAGCATGTTTGCAATCAGTCGTGTTTGAATGTAAGAATAAGAGAAGTAAGAAATGTTGTATAGATATAATTATTGCAATTTTAATTTCCTGTCTCAATATCAAAAATGCTGTTGTTAGTTTAATAATCTAAGGCAGTTTTGCTGAATTATCTTAAATTGCTCTTCCTCGAATTAAACGTTATAGAATGCGAGTGACTTAAATCGTATTGCTATACAAATGATATTCGGTAATATTTTGGTATGATATTTTCATGTGTAAGTAAGAACTAATGGAAGCACTTCCGCAGAGAACCCGGTAAATGTAAACATCGCCAACTTTGGCGATAATAGTTCTAACTTGGTAACCCTTCGGATATATCCCATTCGCTTATTCGAAGTTTGCAACCATTCCTCTTGCGTTTAGTTTGTTGAATTAAGACTGTCGTTGTTCGCATTTGCAGATTTTTATTATTCTTCTCCTCTTATTTATTATTATTTTTTCTGAATTTTTTAACAACGAATAGATAGAAATATTTTCGTATAGATGCCGGTTCTCGGTTCGGGATGAAAGGAGGGGTGAATGCTGATTTGTAACACGGCTGTTCACGTTGTGTTCTTAATTATTAACAGCTCTAAGAACCATGAGTCTAAGATAATTTGTGTTCGTAGACCGCGAAAATGTGCATGTGCATTTTAAATAATTAAATAATGCTTTTATTTTTATTATTGGTTATTGTCATCTAAAATTATGAGAATAAAGCAATTTTTGTGGCGTAAAATTTTAACAAGATAATATATTGTTAATGCTTTTCTAACAATAACCTTTCAGAGGATGGCAGGTGTGGCATAAATAGATGATTAAATTGAAATAAAAAAATATTGATTATCTAAGATGACAGAATAGTTTGATGCATCGCCATGGTCATCAAAATTAGCAAACAACTGCTGGTGTAAGGAATATATTGTTTTCTGTGTTAACTGGAATTTAAGACAAATTTTTTTCATATATCATGTTTAACCGGTTAATTTCAGTATATTAATACTAATTTATATTTTTTAAATGAATTTTTATTTCCGTTATAAATGCTTATATATTGTCTTATGCTTAATAACATATTCTTTTCTGTGCTAACTTGAATTTAATACAAATTTATTTTCGTATATCACGTTTAACCCTTTAGTTTTACATCTACATGCATATTATCTGTGAATTTTTACTGCCATATGCTTAATATATTGTTTTTTTTTGCTAACTTGAATTTACATGCACTAAAAATCATGTTTACAAAATATCACGTTTACGGCTCGGCGCATCCTCGATGAACCGTGAGCTTGGCGAGTAAGAATGCTACGGCGCCAACGGGTTCTTTCCCGAAGCGCCAACGGGTTCTCTGCGGATGAAAACCCGAACTAATTTTAAAACAAGCCAGCTTGCAGTTAAGAATTTTTCTGCCAACTCCGCTACCCGAGTAATTAAAACTGTATTTCGGCTTAATCCTAGTATACGGTGCGCATGAGAGTTGGCGAAATTCGGATTTAAGAGACTAATAAGCACGCCAATTGTGGTAACCAAGCCGATTTTGCCTGCTCTGGAGGAGAGTGCATTTGGGAGCATTTTCGTGCATGCTCATTAAATATTTTAAAATGAGAAGTTTTGATTGGTGCAGATGGAAGAGAAGAATTATTTCAAACCATTGTTTAAAGTTCCGTTAATCTGTCTTCCGCTGAACTGAATGAGAAAGGATAACGTATGTTCAGGTAAAATTTATTTATCATTTATTTTTTGTATTTTTTAAAATAACAGTAGTGGTTCCGCCGAGTTTCTGATTGGTTAATATTTTTTAATTAATCGGTTTTTGGTCAGATACTGAATATGATTTTAGTTTGATAACGTCTTCTATTCTACAGTTCGAGTTGCTAACGTATTTTGTTCTACAGTTCTATTTGCTAACGTATTTTGTTCTAGAGTTGGATAACGTTACCTTTCGATTATGATGTGCAGTGCTATGAATTGCGAATATTTAAACACGAAATTTTTTTGGAAGTTAGAACTGGAAGGAAAGCTTGCTGTAATTCAATGGGCAGTAGATGCCGGATTGCTGCCGAATTTTAAAAATCGTGCCATGAGCGCAACGTATACTAGGATTTGGAAGGAACGTGGAGTGCTGTTAAGCGTGGGATGAAGGGGACGAAAAAGGTAAGCGAAGAGTTTGAATCTTATTTCGTGGAATATATGTGGCGGTGCCTGAAAAATAATAAATTGTCATCCGAAAAAATGAAAGACTTTATATTTGCAATAAAAGCAATATATCCGCCACCCGAGTTTGAGGGCTATGGCATTTGAGTTATGATATAGACCCTAAAACATATGTGACACTGAGCCATGGTATTTAATTTATTATATTTGATATGTAAATGTTTTGTATTTGTTGCGATGCATGTTGAAAGTTATATTTTTATTTGTTATAAAGTCTGTTAAAAATTATTTTCAATTTCTAAATGCTTGCTTTTTTTCTTGTCTCACCGTATGCTTAGAATTTATTATCTTATGATTATCATTTTGTTTACTTTTTTTGCCAACTCAAACTTGTGGTGACGCTTTACTTTGAGGTTGCCAAAAATTTGGCGACAAACGTAAACGCATCATTTTGGTGTTGGCGACCAGCGCCGGCGCAAGGTTACCCGGCGCCCGTCTGCAAAATAGCTGAAGTCGCGCCCCCCTTTTTCTAAATTTTTGTATAGGAGAAGAAAATTTTGAAGAACGCATTTGTTGAAATTGATTTTAACAATTTATTGAGAATAATTTATTTTTCTGCATTTTATATTTACAAATTTTTTTATAATTTCTTTTGCATCTATTTCTTGACAGATTTCATTTTCAATGGCAATCAAAGCTAAATTTATGAGTTTTTCCTGCGATATACTTGAACGTAAATCTGTCTTGATCAATTTTAATTTGGTGAATGATCTTTCGCTACTAGCAGCACTAACAGGAATGCTCAGTACGATCTTCAAGTTCGGGAAGTGCTTCCCGAACTTGAAGATCGTACTGAGCATTCCTGTTAGTGCATCACAATTAAGTAACAGATAAACATCACAATTAAGTTCAAAATATTGAATGGGTCATTCATATCAGCTGTAAAAATGTCTTTCGAAGCTACTATTTCGTCATAGAGTTCTTCTGCGTTAATATCTTTATTGTCATCACACTGTAACAATTTTTCTAATTTATCACATTTTATTTTGAAATTTGCGTTATCGATTTCTGATAAATTACCCAGGAAACTAAAACTATCGCAGTGATTTTTCATTGCATCATATCTTTCGTTTAATGATGTCCAAGCAGTATCCAAAATTCTAAAAAAGATTCCTAAAATTTATTCCTAAAATTCAAAATATTAAGTTGTAAAAATTAATTTCACTTGACTTTTGTGTTTGAAATAAAAAGTGACATAAATATATGTCGATCGCCTTCGCTTGTGGCGCCACAAATCGATGGAGGAGGCCTGTAGATATCTAGTTGTCCTTGAGTGTAGCCCCAGAAGCCAACTTAATATTAAAAATCTAATAAAGATTTTCAACGTTTTACGAAAATAACTGAATATAAAACTTCAGTTCTTTACTTCGGACATCTCAGCTGACGTGCCTAGGGTACTGCAATATACTGTATTGTACTGGGTTTCTATTACCGGAGCAATACTTCCTAGTCATGCAAGGAGTTCCATGCGGAGCCTGGTATTAGAAAATACCTGATTGAGTTTCCTCTGAGGGGAGAAATAACAAGGAGAAAAGGGGGTTACGGTGCAATTTTCGCCTGGGCTCAGGAGCTGACGCGAGCTATTTGCAACACTGGTCCAACAAAGAACAAGTCCAAAGTAATTACTCCAAAGTCCGTAAGATGCTGGTAGCATGCTGGCACTTCACTGTGATTGGTCGAAATCTAGATTGGAATCCTTGTCAGAAAAGATGATGTGGAAAGATGCACATGGAGCGTCAGCATGGAGTACTGACGAGTAACACTTAATATTGGCTTGCCTAATTGGGTGTGCAGCATAAGGTCGGATGAGCAAATCGTCCGGGATGATTTCGTAGCTCAGAATATACTCAAAGTTAGCTGTACTGTTGGTCTTTGCTTTCTTGAAAAAGTAATCAATATGAAGGTCGCGATGTAAATCTTCATTTCTAATATAGTATGGGGCGTTAGTGATGGTTCTCAGGATCTTATTTTGCAGAACTTGGAGCCGATGAATTTCACTTGCCTTAGCACTTGCCCAGGCCGAGAAGGCATATATGATAACAGGCCTGACAATTGCAGTGTAAAGCCTTCTTTTGCGTGCAAGGTTTAATCCAGAGTCCTTAGAAAGTAGTGGGTAAAGCTTGAACTTAGAGATGGGATCTTTTGCTGATACTATAGATTTGGTGTCAGTTTGAGATCTTATCTATTTATTATTTACCTTTTACGGGAGTTACCATTTAAATCCCTTAACTTAAATGATCAAATGGCGGAAGAGTAATGGGCAATTTTGCCTAAACTCCTTTCCTTCTTTTCATAAGAAGGAAGCGCCCTATTGTTATGTTATGTTATAGTGGGTAAAGCTTTTTCACAATGCCGTACGCTTTTCCACACACACTGTTTATGTGTGTATTCCAGGTAAACGATCGATTTAAAATGACTCCTAGGTATTTTGTCGTACTTACAGTAGGGACTGTTTTCCCGAAGAACATAACATTACAGGTGAGGGGGTCTGTGGTCTTGAATTTTCTGATAACTAAAACTTTTGACTTCTCCGGGTTGATCTGAATTTTCCATCGTTGACACCATGCTTCAATATTAGGAATAATCTGCTGAATCTTTTCCAAGGCGTGGTTTGGTCGTCTGGACTTCGCGATGATGGCGGTGTCATCCACGTAGCATGCTAACATAATATTAGGTTCTTGACTGAATTTTGGAAAATATAAAATATTGGTCCAAGGATACTTCCTTGTGGGACACCAGTGTAAATTTGATGTGGGTTTGAACTGGAATCTCCTTGCCGCACTGAAAAAGTTCCGGAGTTCAAAAATGAGCTGAGAATGAGAATAATTTCCCGTGGAAAATTTAAATTGATGAGCTTAAAAATAAGTCCTCTATGCCAGATGCGGTCAAATGCGCCTAGGGTAAGCGGCTTTTTATATACCTTTTGTCTTTCTGTACAAAAGCGTGCGCGGACCTATAAGAGATAGACTAACCCAGTGGCCGGAGCGCGCGTCACCGACATGTCGGCAAGAAAGAGTAGGGATGATCTGTTTAACTTTAACACTGAAACCTATGGCGTTTGTATCACATAACTCTTTTTAATTATTAAATGGGATATATTGTATAGCGATGAGATTATGAAAGCCACAGTTCTTTCCAAATAGGATTTAATCTATCTCATTAAAGCACTTTTTAACTGCATTTCGCGCATTTTTTTCACGCGTAATTCTTGTACAAACATCTTTACTTTGGTAAAACGGTAAAAATTCTAAGCACAAAATTTATGAACTTAATTTTGCGTAAAAATAAAGTAAAATTAAATCAGATTGATAGTACGTGATGCTTTGAAATAAATAAGGTAAAATTAAACAAGATCTGATTTTTTTTTTCTTATTTTTTTTAATTTAATGAACATTTTCAGGCAATGAGTTTCCAAACTATAATAGCATTACAAAAACATCATATTTATTTGATTATGTGATCATTAAGTTATTAACATTAAAATGGATTAGTTACTTTAATAATTCATAAAATTCAGAGCATAAAATTTTCTGAGCGTAATGAAGGGAAAAAAAGATAAAATAAAATCTAGAAGTACTCAGATTTTATATTACGCCCAAAAGGAACCTTTTTTTTTAAAGTTTTGTGTGTTATCTATATTTATTGAATATCATGTTCTTCGTAAACCACATACATTTGAATATAGCATATCTTTAGAATTTCCGCACTGGAGATAAAACTGTTATTTTCCGTACAGCGCTCGCTCGCTTTGAACTCGTTGAGTTTGTTAATCAAAAATTCGCTAAAGTTTTACAAAATATGAAATAGATTAAAACAAATTCGAAATTCGGCCGTCCAGATGCCCATGGGGTGGAGGATTACATTATTCAAAATTTGATGGCTCTAGATACTGTCGTTTTTGTCACAGTGCAAGAAACATACATGTATTCATGCAGATTCTTCATTATTTAATTTCTTTACATATAATACAGGCCGATAATATTTGGTAACAACAATTTGCAAGGAAACACGGACACTTATAGTAAAACAGCGCAAAGTTCCGCTTCGAAACTAACAGCTTTTCTAGGCTACGACCGCTTTGGGCTAACAAATTAAATTAACAGTAAATAAAAAAAAAAAAAAAAATGTTATACAGAACTAAAAATAAATTTTAGAAAATAATCACTATAAAATACAAGCAAAATTAATTAGTACGGTTAAATACAATTTTAATATTAGAATTAAATGTATAAAAAAATTTTTAAGGAGTCAAAAGTGTTTATCACTGTGATGTATTATGAAATATAATTGAAATAAAATTCCTTTATAGAAATTATGCTATAATACTCATCTATAATTTAAAAAAAGCAGCACAATTTAGAATTTTAAACAAAACTTTCAAAAATTCGTTTTTAAATATTTTACTACTTTTTACTTATTTACATCAATAAAAGCATAAAAATTGCAAGAGAAAATTGCTTGTTTGAAATTTTCTATTAGTTCAGATTTAAAATATTTTTTTCTAAAGGAAGTAGTTACAAATTTCCTTACAACATAGGAAATTCTAAAAAAATATCCAGTCCTGAAACCATGCAATAGCTTTATAATTATTTGGAACGTTAATTATGCTTGATAAATATGCTAAATTTTTAAAAATCAATCTCAATTTCAAAAATGAAAGTATGTAGAAATTCTAATTTATGAAATGAGGCGCTACAACCAGCTTTTTCTTGACAATTATACACGCTGCAATGGGCAACCAATGTTAAATTTCTGCAAATCGTCCCTACTCCTCCAGATGTGATCAAGGTGACAGCCAGCAGCGCCTCAGACGAGGGAGAAAACCCGTTTGGTTTTGTCTATTTCTTATAAGGTCCATGGCGCGAACACACCAAGATGCTTAATTGGGGAGTCTATAGTCATTAAATAAGTTGTATAAATGTTGAGAATTTGGACTTAGACTATAAACACCGGCAACCTCCTCCCCCCCCTCGAAATAGAAAATAAATTCTCAATACAAGTGTCCAGATAGTGAAATATCCAGCTTTCTGTCGAAAACCGAAATTACCGATATTACAACAGCACCCACATTACAATAACAATAGTTTACTAGTTTATAAAATAATATGATCGGTGATAAAAATATAACAACTGGCAACTAGGTACCTAATCGCCTTTTATAAATTGCCGTGCCGTACACTTAGTACACCAGCTAGTGTGCTCCTGTCTGCCTCGAGTATCGCTGATTACTTGAACGATGAATATCTATCGTATTGTTTAAGGCGTCTTAGGGTAGATTTCAGTTTTTATCTTGCTTACATTCTTCTGCGTGTTTGGACAACTGAAAACTATACATCAGCGTAAGTTTTTAATAACCATGGAATTTAATACTGTGCTATAACTACTATTTCTTTAACTATAGGTAGATTAAAAATCAATAACCAGGATGAGTAAGAAGGAAACGAAAGGCACATATATTTAAATATGATTGTAGGCAAATGGGAATAATATTACAACTCACTTATGTAGTAATTCTTGAATACTTTGTAAAGTTTTTTTGGGGGGGGAGGGAAGAAACACACTGGTCCGCGAAATTTTTTCGTAGGTTTTACCGGTCAAAAAAGGTTGAGAAGCACTGCTCTATAGAGTTTTGCGTTTTCGTCCATGCAAATCTTGCCCTCCCCTCCAACTCCCGTGAAGAAAATGAAAAGTTGGTGCCTGTGTTCATTCTTACATATGGCAAAATGGCAAATTTTCCCTGATAAAAAGGGCTAATCCGTTCCCCCCTTCCCGTCCTGACAGAAATTTTCAAGAAAAAAAAACCCGTATTTCACTGTATACATTTTAAATAAAAATAAAATATAAACGATAAAATAAGGATAAATGAAATTATATTAAGTAAAATAAAATAAGAACGTACTTCATCAAATGGACTTTTCTTTTCCAATAGTAGTAAGATTATTGTGCATCGAAAATTTTCTTCGCCAACCACTCAGTGACTCAGTAAATACGAAAATGGAATGTGTAGATGATACATAACACGTGGATTTCTAGACACATGGAAAATGACCGTTATCTGGTACTAGATGCGCGGAAGGGTCATTGTGAGTAGTGAACAACGTCTGCGTATGTAGTCGGTTTATGTACGGTATTACCTAGATTTAAACTTGCTCACAGCGTGAATTCCCAACTCGAAATTCTTTGTATGATACTATCCCTGACAATTGACGGATGGGTGACAAGGCATTGATGGATGAGCTGGAGAGGAAAGGTGGGGAGGGGCAACACCTTCTGTTAGGAGGTGTTGGGAGGGGGCACGAACTCCCATGGTCCCTGTCCTGTGTAAGCATTCAAGGAACATTCCCCGATAAATGCACATTCTTTTGCATTTAAAAAAAAATGCTCTGTGTCGTTCGCTGGTCGGCGCCCTTCCCTTGGTTGGCGCCCGCCTGCAAAGAAGGCCTTGCGGGCCCGCTTCCGCCGGCCCTGTTGGCGACAATTTTAAAAATCGCGCCAAGGCCGCACCGTATACTAGGATTTTACCCAGCATTTCTTTTCCTTCCTTCTAAGAATATACTCATTCCACTGTATAATAATCTTTGGGTGTATCTTTGGATTATGGTAACTTGGTGAATTTTTGATGACCAACCCTGCTACAGCAACCTGCTAGTTTTTTTTTTTTTTTTTTTGACACCATTTTGTTTTCACGAAGTAAAGGCATTTTTTTTTTTCCAACAATCTGCTAGCCAAATTACGCTTATGCTAGAACTTTTATGGAACAAAAGTGCTTAATCATGACAAAGATTAGGTGCGAAATTGGGAGAAAGTGCAGAATCGCCCAGTGCTTCGTGTGTTTTTAAGAATTGCACATACGCGTTATTCATGTGCACGTCGACCTATTTTCACTTTAAAAAAATCCCAGAATTGTGCAAAAATGGCATTGTGCACACTCTTGACTTTATCCATGTACACATCGACCTATTTTCACTTAAAAAGTCAAAGAAAATTGACAAAAATCCAATTCTTCTTACTGTTGTAAAAGCACCAAACAAATAAGTGGGCGATTCCGCACTTTAGCAGCGAAATTGTTTCTAAGTGCTTATTAGCTAAAATCACGATTGGAATTTTCCGGAAAATGTCACATGACGTGTCTCATGATCTCCCATTTTTCTGAGACAAAATAATCTGTGATTCGAACTGTGTACTTCTCAGATCATTGCTAAAGTCCTACCTAGTAACCTTTATCGCCTTACCAAAATGTCGCCAAACTACCTGTTACCATATTCCAAAGATTATAATGAGGATATGCTTACAAATCTTTCTAATGCTTACCAATCTTTGTAAGCATATCCTCATTACAGTTCCACCTTTGCTGTAATAAATACTAAATCTGATCACTCCTACTCAGCATTGTTCCTTAGATTGAGTTGGCATGGAAAATGTTTGGCAGATCAAGTGTATTTTAAGATTTCCATTTTTAGTATTGATAATTTTATTTACACCTTGGGTAAAGAGTTAGCCATCTTTCAAAGTCAGGGTAAAGTGCAGAATCGCCCACTTATTTGTTTGGTGTTTGTTTGGCGCTTTTTACAAGAGTAAGAGGAATTGGATTTTTGTCAATTTTCTTTGCTTTTTTAAGTGAAAACAAGTCGGTGTGTAATGAATAAAGTCAAGGGAGTGCACAATGCCATTTTTGTGCAATTCTGGGATTTTTTTTAAGTGAAAATAGGTGGATGTGTACATGGATACCGAGTTTGTGCAGTTCTTAAAAACGCACCAAGCAGTGGGTGATTCTGCACTTCCCCCCCCAAATCAGTATACATCCTTATTGGTAGATCTCCATTACTTAAAATGGTGCAGGGATTGTTGATAAATTGGAACAGTCACCAAATCTCCGACAGTTCTTTCATGATTGTGATAAAAGATATGTTACATTTTGTTGCTGTATTTCTATCATATTTTCTGCCTTTTTTTTTTTTCAAAAAATATTCACTGTTTTTGATTTACCAAAGAGTGAGAAAAATGCTGTAGCAAGAAAAAAGCATTCCTCACATTTAGATATGTAAAAAAGGTTACAAAATAACAGGAGCCGTAATAATAAAGAAATAGTATTATTAAGTTACTATTATTAGGACTGTTCACTTTTAGTGATGATTTGTGATATACACTTGCAATTTATTGATAATGTTGCTGCTGTTAAAGTGCTAGGGTTGTAATAATAAAGAAGTACCTTTAAATCTTCTGTTTGTGATGTTTTGGCTGCATCTTATGAAGGTTTATATTACTTAGTAAAAAAAGACCAAGTAAAATTACTTTTTTACATTTGCATATAATGAATATAAATTAATAGCTATAGAAAAAATAACCAATCCTTTCTTTCATGTCAGCATTACATTGAAATTCAGTGTTTTTAATGCACTGTATAATATTACTGAAAGGTCTGGTTAAGAAATAAAAGTAATGATTCTTAAGTTTACTTTAGAATTAAAATTATCTTAGAAGATTTATAATGAAATTTAGAGGGACTCGGTTGGAGTTGAATTTAACTTGCTGTACTGTTAAAACCAATGATGAACTGAAGTCTGTGTATTTATATCATGTAAATAAAATTTAAGTGTATTCTTAGCATTTAGAAATATTAATACTGAATTATTTGTGAATTTGAACAACACAGCATGTACTTGAAACTCATTTAAATTTTTCTAGTTAAAAATTAAATAAGAAAGACCATGCTACACTTCAAAGTCATAGAATTTAGTATAACAAATAGAATACTTAGCCAATTTTTATTTATAACTTAGTAATATTAATATAAATTTAAGTGTTCATCCACAAAAAATGATGCATGCTTACTTTCAATATTTCCTTAGAATGTAACTTAATGAAGCAGTATTTATACATTTCTCACTTATACCCCTCTTGTATCCATATGCCATTTCATCTCTGTCCTGATTCATACCTGTTTATATTAATGGTAAAATATTTCATTTAAAATGATTCATAACTTTATACACCATTTATCTTCTTTAAACTACTCTTATACACGCCCTTGGTTGGCAACAAATTTCTCGCCAAACCGGCGCCATATTACTATCTAAATTTTTTGTCTACAGTTTGAACTTTAAGCCTAAAATGTCTGCACAAATTTGGTTTTTCTCATGTGCAAAACCCATATTTTTAACACACAATTTACGCCAAAAATCCGACACAAAAACAAAAAATTTAGATAGCAAAAACGTAAAGATTCTAACCAAAAATATTTGACAATAATCCATGTACACAGCAATCTGTTTTAACTGAAAACAAGTCAGAGAATAGCACAATCTATGCAGCATGAAAAATCTAGGAATTACGCACACCTTGCTAAAATAAACTAACATAACAACAATAAATTTTGAACAATACCATGTACACAGCATTCTGTTTTAACTTAAAAAAATCAATGGATTGCACAATCTAGGCATAGCCTCGGCATTGAGCACAAATCAACAGAATAAACTTAAATAACTAAAATAAATTACAAACAATTCAATAAACAACAATAACCACAGAATTAATAGCCAAAAAAAAAGCAATGAACATAACATTCTACAAAACAAGAACAACAATAAAATAAAATGCACTTACCATTGTGAATGTTTCTTCAAACAGCAGAAATATCAATTTGAAACATCAGCAAAACTCATCAGTTTCGACCACTTTATCCTTCCACCCTATCTTCTGAGACACAGGGCATATAAAGCCCAGCATACATTCATGAGTAAAATCCGCATAAACACACCCGGGAACAAAAGACTTGTTAACAACTCCAACATTGTACCTTTTAATACTAAATTTACCTTGCTCACAATCCAAAATATGTGACTGAAATTTTGCCACCACATCTTTCATTGCAACGCAACATAAGCCATTTCAAAATGCCCACCAAACCAGCCACTCCAGCAAAATAAAATTTCAACCAAAAGGGTTTACAACATCAACAACATTGCATCAAAAACCAGTGTGGAACACATATTGCCACATCTGGCAATGCCATACATCTGAGGGCGTATATAAGAGTAGTACCATCTTCTTATTCATTCATCAAATTTTTCCTTTCAAAACTTGGATTACTTCTTCAAAAATCATTTCTTTTTCTTAGTAAAACTTGAAGGTTTTGTGTAGGAATGTAAGAAGAAAAGATAAATTCATGTGATATTTTTTACAGATACAAGAGTTAAATTCAGTAAGTGAATGGAAGAGTAGTTGCTTGGAAGGATAGTGTAAAACGGGCTTCTCTCAGACCCCTTAATTGTGGCTTGTATGAGGCTTTTTGGCTATTTAAATGTGATATGCCTGCAGCAAAAAGTGTTTTTTATTTTTGAAACCGAATTATGCAACACCATGCATCTATATCAATTTTTAATTTAATGTTTTAATTACATTATATATGTAATACAGTGGAGCCTCAGATCATGAATGCCTCACTTCATTAGCAAATTCTCCATACAAAAAGGGCTCGGTTGACAGATTGTGTTTTGGGTTCCAAAAACTCAAGTTGGTAACAGATGGTTTTGAAAGGTGTTTTGAGATAACCTGTGTTACATAATTAATACTCAGGGACTTCTGAAAATTTTGTTTTAATGATAGTTTCCATTGCTTATTTATGAGTAATAAAAAAGGGTAGCAAGTGAATTCTACATGAAGAAACTTAAGGCCAGATTGGGTTGCAGATAGACTCTGACACATTTTTTGATATCTGAGCCATTCTCCCAATTTGGACACTTTCTTGAAACTCAAGAATATTAACTGTTCTAATATCCATGTAACACACTGTACTGTGTAGTTTTAGATATGTACCAATTAGTCCCCTAAAATTGAAAACTTATTTTAAATCGTTTTTGGAAGACAAAATTCCAAATATGTGAGAAAAATCAACTCTGTGGACTGCAACCAGCCCATAGTTTACTTAAATATGTTGACATATTATTAAAACTACATTAAATATTATTTTTAATTAAGTTAAATATATATTGAAAAATATTTCTATCTGTTGAAATTATAATAAATCTGGTAAATTTAGAAAGTTTTGTTCATCTAAAGTTTGCAATCAGGCTCAAACGTCACCTCCATGGACAGAGGGATTTAAAAAAAAAAAAAAAATTCACATGGCAACACTGCTCATTTCTTTCTATTGGTGTTGAAGAGAGGCAGCCGTTTTGTGTGCATCTCCATTCAGTACATATGTGAATAAAGTTTGTACACAAGGCAAAAAAAAAAAAAAAAAAAAAAAGAAAGTTTCAATTCTAGGTGAGTATGTATATTGGTTGTCAACTCCATGACTTCTATGAGATCTATAAAATGTGAACTGTTGTATGTGTTTTTAATCATGTTAGGTGTACACGCTGAAAAGACATTAAAAGCTTTTAACACCATTTTATATCATTTAGGCTTACACTGAAAATGTGATTTCATCATCTCCATGGGCATTTTGTGGATGGCTTTGCCCATGAAGTTGATACTGTGCCCATGGAATTGTTAGGTCTAGCTAAGAAGTTGGATTTCTTTTACAGTAATAAATATATTATGTCAAGTGTATATTTACTGGCATCCGCTTTCTAGGTTTTACATATGAATTAAGTTATATTGCAATTTTTTTGTCTGAAATTGTAAAACAACCGTTATATGATATTTAAGAAAGAAAAAGAAAAAAAAAAAAAAAAAAAAAGATTTACATTTCGTTGGTGTGATTCCACCATAAATAAATTAACCTTTAACTACTGTGACCGCTGAAGATTTTCTAACTGTTGTTTCCACCCCTAAAAACAGAGAATGGTTCCTGTCCTTCTTTCTACCTTCCCAAACTCGTCCCACAAGGTCACATATCCAGTTTCACACTTCTAGCTTTATTATGGTTTCAGTTACCACATTTTCTACTTTTTGAGTGGTCTAGGAGATTGCTCACAGCAGATGCATACCAGTTTTAGTGGACGACAGACGTTATTTATTGGATGCTTGTTTTTCATACAACTTATAAATATGGCTTCATACTTTCACAAGAAAACATTCCGTATATCTCGCTCAAAAAGAAATTGAATATCTTCTCAACAATATTTTTTATGTAGAATACTCTGATTCTGAAGAATCATGAAGTATTCACAGCGAAAGCAAAAGTGAATCTGAGTTTTCAGCAGATGACTATCATAATCTTTCTAATGGCTGTGAATAAAATGCTAATTTTTGTGGAAAAAAGGCACTTCAAATGGTGCAAAAAAGAACCAAATCGGGCCGTATGAACGCAAAAGCATAACACTATAATTCAGCTCCTTGATCTGAAACTTCCTGCAAAAATAGGCTTTAGAGCAAAGCCCGAAGATACTTGGAATTTATGTTCATACGTATTGTTCCGGTCATATCCTGATGCTACAAAACTGAAAAGAAAAAGATTTATGCTTTTATTAGCTAATCAACTTATTAAACCGCATCTGAAAGTTGGGATAACTTCAGCTTTTTTGCTAAGGGAACTGAAGGTAACAATTAGAAGAATCCTTGGAAATTCAGAGAGTGGATTTATCAAATCGAGAAAAAAAATTAGAAGAAAGAAAAACATGCAGTCTGTGCCTACCTTGTAAGAAGAGAAAAACAGCATACAAATGCTTGGAATGCAAGGAACTAGTGTGTCTTCAGTGCTTTAAAAATATGTGTTTTGACTGTGTATCATCTTAGGATTCATCCTTGTAAACAAAGATATACTAATCTATTATTTTTTAATAATTAAATTCATTATTGTAGAATTATGGTTTAATTGACAGTAATGCTTAATAAAGTCACATATTTTCATGCTTGTTTAATAAAATATTTTTTCTTAAAATGAAGAAAATTAGTCATTTTTTTATATGAATTTAACTGCATAAAATTAAATGATTTATGTTTAAAATATATTGATTTAAATGAATTAGAATTCCATAAATATGCATCTAGTATCTATAACATTCCTTAATAAGGCATAAAAGTTTTTATTTTTACGCGTTTCTTTAAAGCGGTTTGTGAGCCGCTCACAGTAATTATGGCGAAAAAATTGTCACAGCAATTAAAGGTTAACAAAAAAGGAAAAAAAAATCTAGGTGCCAAACATAGACATAGACCTAAACTTGGTGACAATGATGTTTCAACCAATTAAAAGAAAAAAAAAAAAAAAAGAGAGAGAGAGAGAGAAAGAAATCAGCTATGATAATGAACAGGGATATAGCTAGCAGTAGGCCTATTTGATTTTAAAGTTACATATCTAGTAGATAGTTGCTAACGCTATGAAAAGTTTATAAAAATTAAAGAGTTACATTACACAAATATGATAATAAAAAAACTTTTTTTTAAATTTTAGATATGGCTAAAACCAAGAAAGAATATGAAAGGTACAAATTAGCAAGACAGGAACAGAAAAGAGAATGGGAAATAAAAAGATGTGAATGTATTAAAAGTGACTCCTAAGTTATATGAAGAAGCAAAGAGAAAAGAATGCAAACGGTACCGTGCTCGAAAAGAAGCAGGCAAAATAAAATCTGTTTATGAAATGACATCAGTCTGAGAGCAAAGAGCTAAGCAAAAGAGTTGGAAAGCATGTTCAAAGAAATACTGTGCAGCCAAAAAGAAAAAACAGTTACTGACATTAAGTGTGTACAGCCCTCCTTCTGGTCCTGTATGACATGTAGTCCTAAATGAACCTACAAAATTTCAAGACAATTCATCATGTTCACAGTCACAATATGCAAGTTCTGAAATATATACAAGGACTACTCTTCTGGAAAATCTAGAAAAGAAAGCGATAGGGGGGGGGAAAGTAGGTCAGCCACTTACAGGAAAATAAAAAACTATAGGAAGAACTGTAAACATACAAAGCAAAATGTAGCAAGTATAAAAGAAGATATTGTAGGGAAAAGGGAAAGAAAAACAAAAGGAAAGATAATGCACCTCAATTTAAAAGTCAAGAAATTGCTAAAAGGTGTGAAGATATCTACTATAAAAAGGAGATTAGTTTTTAATGAAGCAGTGATTTCCCAAATGACTGATAATTTTCAGAAACTACAGAATAAGAAAGAATCTAGAAAATCTTTTCTCTGTTACATAGCTGGAAAAATTATAAAAAAGTATAAGTGCAATGAATGAATTAAAAAAAATATTCAAATTGAAGTCTTAAAAGTAGAGATGTTAAAGCCAAGTTGGAGCTGACTAAACAAGATATTCAGGATTTTTTGGAAGATGATTCTTGCAATACATTATGTCCTGGTAAGCAAGATACAATAAGTAGAAAACGAGTGAAGAAACAAAAACGCTACTTGAATGTTAGTTTGCAAAACCTTCACAAAGCTTTCTCTAGTAAATGTATGCAATAATTCATACATTACAGTACATTTTGCAAACTTTGTCCGTTCTGGTGTGTCCAGAAAAAAGTAGGTAAGCGAGACACATGTTTATATAGCCTTCATGAAAACATAAAACTCATAGTTAGTGTGTTAAAGCAACTGAAGATTATTTCTGAGAGAACCCCAGATGAACTTTACAAAAGTTTGTGCTGTGATATTAAAGACAATGTTGAGAAATGTTTAGAGAGGAACTGTAATGAATGTTAAAACAAAAAAGATTAAGTTCTTAGAATATTCAGAAGAAGACACAGAGTCATATGAGAAATAGGTTTGAAAAAAGTTAATATTGTAGCCAAAGGAATTCCTAAAACAGTTAAAAAGCATTCTAAAATTCTTAACTGTTCTGCTGCAGAACTTGTTCATGCCTTGCAATCAGAAATGCCAAAATTCGTGGTTCATATTAGTAACATTTTACACCAGCGGAGAGAAGTGAAGAATATAAAAGACCGATTGAAACCCAAGGAAGTATTAATTCATGTGGATTTCGTTTGAAAACTTCGAGTGTAAATATTCAAGGGAAACCCTAGCATTTCATTTCGGTGGTTCACGCCAACAAGTAAGAATCCACTCAGTCATAGTTTACTACAGAAATTAATTGTTTACTGCAGTATGTATCAAGTCATTCTGTATCTTATCAGAAAATCTGAAAGATGATTGTATTGCTATTTGTACCCACATGAGTCCAGTGCTTAAAAATGTGAAAACCCTTGTCCTTAGTTTAAAAACTATTCATTTCCTCAGCGATGGACTAAGTACATAATATCGCAATTGAAAGATGTTTCATTTAATCGGCACACACTTTCCATCTGTCCTCTCATCTGTGAAGGAAATAACCTGGAATTACAGTGAAGAAGGACATGGAAAAGGTGCACCAGATGGGCTCGGGGGTCTTTGAATACTTCTGATGTGCTAGTGGCCAGGGAAAAAGACATTTCATGCTTGAGTCAACTCGTTTCTGAACTACAGAAAAATATTAAAAGTATTGAAATAATACCCATAAAAGAATATGAATTCAGTACACTTCATGAAAGTCTAAAAGAAGAAGTAGAAAAATTTATAGGTCCAATTAAAGTGCACCCAGTTTTGTAGGGCCAGAGCAGAACCTAATGTTCTGTATTTCAGAAGATTAAGTTTTCAGTGTGTGCCAACTCATATTAGTTCACACAGATATGATAAAGGAGTCCTATTGGTATCTTTTGATCCACCTGGATGTTCCAACTTATATCAGCCTTAATCCTCATTTAAGAGACTGAAAGTCAGTGATGTCTACTCTGACACAGATGTTGAAATTCCTAGCAAAATTCCGAAAATGGATGAATTTGAAAATTCTGAAAATGAATGAAATTACCCTTGACAGAATATTTTAATAAATACATATGTGGTTGCAGAATTCATAGGCCGGAAAAAACTCATCACTTTGTAGGGACGATTTTTGAAGATGACTATCAACAGGGTAAAAGCAAAATGTATATAATAGTGACGTCATGCCTAAAAATGCAGACAATACCTTTTCATTTCAATTTCAGAGAGACTCAGCTTTTGTTTACTCTAAAGATATAAAAACAGGTGTTAAATGTCCCTGTGTTTACCCACTGACATACATATTTCTTTAAAGACGGATTTCAAATTTTTTCCTAATTTGAAGTAAACTGTTTAAAAAGTTTTTTTTTTCCTAATTAAATATCTATTCTGTGTTTAAACTGTACTGTAGTATTTATTTATTAAACTCTACACTGAATTTTAGTTAAGACATTAGGTTACACTGAAAGTGATGTTAAAAAATGCTTAGTTTCATATTTTAACTGTAAATTTCAACAATATTCTCTTGTGTTTCAGCTCAGTGTCCAGATACGTCAACTTCATGGGCAATGAAAACATAAATAATTTTTTCCTTGAAAAATATTTGTCAGTGATCTCGGCCATAGCCTGGAATGTATTAAGAACCATATAGAAATTATTTAAAAAATAAAAAAATTGACATCTAAAAGTACCCCATTTTTGAAAAATCCCCCATAAATGATATTGCATCTCTAGGCAAATCTATAGCTTAAAAAGTTAACAATAAATATATGAAAATGATACTAAAGGATGAAATAGGAAATGAAGGAGCTAACAATAAATATATGGAGATAATATATGAAAGAGCTACAATTATAGAAGCAGCAATAAAAGGTGATTCTAGAAGAAATGTATTCAGAAGAAGAGGGTCAAAAGGAAAATGACCCTAGTGATCTAAATTTTGAAATTTCTACAAAATAGCGTAAGATGTAAAGTTTTGGTATAAAGATTTCACCTTTGATAAAGCAGCAGCAAGCATAAGCATTTTCAATAACAATGCCATGTTTTATTATTAGAAACATTTTAAAACTTAAGTAACTAAGCACATTGGATAAATTTTGAGCGAGGCTCTGTGAATAACAAGCAGAGTCGAGTGGCTCAAAGAAAAAAGAATTTTTTTTTAAAAAGATGCTCTCAAAAGACAGTTACGTGATGTTTTTCTGGAATGAAACTTCTCATTCAAGCAATAGTAGTAAACAATACTGATATGCTAGTGGCCAGAGTTTGCAGAGTTAAATGTAGCACACACTGTAGGATGTGGGCAATTAACAGTTCTGGTTTCCCTTTTCATCAAATGCACATGCACAATCTAACCCAAACTAGCTTATTTAGTTTGTGATAACTTGTTTTTTTGCTGTGTTTTAATGCATTTTTAATGCTCAAGTATAAAAAAAAAAATAATAAAATAAAAAAAAAATACAAAATGATTATCACAAAGAAAACAGGCTAATTTTGGTTACATTGTGCTTGTGCATTTGATGACTGTGCTGCTATACTACATACAGTCTAATAAGTGTAAACAAGAGAATTCATTATGTAGGCAGTGGAATTAACAAAGAAGAACAGTTCCTTTGATAATAAATTTTTATATAATTTGAAAAGAAGATAGAAAATTCTTTTGTAATTAATAACAATTTATTTACAAAATTAAAAATTAAATCTAACTATTAAATATCAAAGATGTATTCGGCAGCAAATTTATTAATTTATTATTAATTTTTGAATATTCAAAAATAAAGTAATGAGCCCTTAGGCATTTCCTAATTTTGCTTATCTATAGTTGCGCCTCTGCTAACAGCTTAGGTTTAATGAGTAACAATGCCATTTTGTATACTTTTTATTATATTCTAATAACTTTTATAAACAAATCAAGATACATTTGTTTTAAATTCAATTTTGAAGCATGTATTTATGGAATTTTCTTACTACAGAAGAAATTATGGTTGATTTCTGAGTAAATGCATCATTTTGTAAGAAAATCACCAAAGGGAACAATAATTTTGAATCCATTTGTAGAGTCATCACCATGAAATTTCCACCAGAATGAAAGGGGGGGGGGAACTGGATTGAATTCTGGTTTAAATACCAAACTAAAATGTAACATACATATGTAATAAATGAATTGTTGCTGTTATATACAAAAAATCTCCAAGCTGTGTCAGAATGTTTGTGCCAATTGTAAGTACCCTAAACGGTTCTGAAACAATGTAATACCATAATAAAGTAGCAAGCGTATAAATTTAAAATGAATTCTTATACAAGTTCGTTCATACTAAACTTTAGATAAAAATTAAGACTGATTCAAAAATAAATAAATTAAAAAAAAGCTTATTAAGTACAACTAAATGATGCATGATATTTTATCTTGAAAAATTAATATAAAACATTAAACAATAAACTTAGTAAGGAAGTCTTGATATTGAAATTTTACTTTTACATCCAAATAAAATACTTTGCATTTCAAAATTATATCTTCTGATAAATACTGTTTAATCTTGATGAATCCGAATCCAGAATATTTACATTCACACACGCTGACATTCTTTCTTAGTTTGTTGTTATTATTTTAAAAACCATTGTGTTCAATATTTAAAATTCTTTCTTCTGTAAAACAATCGCGGATGTAAGGTATAATGTATTAGTCATTCTACTGAAGTCCATCCTGAAATTTATTTGAATTTCAAGATACACTTCTTTACTTTATTCACTGTCACAGCTCTTCAAGCAGATGTAACAAGACTTTTGCTAAAACAGTTTTGAAGAAAAATTTTTGTAATTTGTTACCAGAATTTGTCAATGTTAATTTATTTGTTCTAATAAGAACATCAAGGTATTATCTATAAGAACTTACGTCCATATTTCTCAGTTATCAGTATATTTAAGAAGTTTTGTTTTAATGTAATGTAAAAAATAAAATTTGATTTACAAAAAATATACAGAATAAATATTAGAAATGCTGATAATGGAAATACTTGCCTTCTCTAAACATAATGCAGATACAATACATTTCTTGGTACTTGTGTATAAACGCAACCACCTTAGGAAAAGTCACTAAATTTTCAAAATGTGCCAAATTCTGGAAACCATGCTTATAAGAATAGCTTCAGTCAAGCAGCATCACCATTTCCGTATGCATTGTTTGTTGTTGCATTTCAAATTCAAACGATTATACAAATCATGATTTTTACCCATTAAATTTAGTTTTTAAATATGAACTTGTGGAATTTGCAATCAATGGAAGAAACTGCAGTAAAATTTCTGCTGGAATACAGAATTTTCTGAAGGGAACAATGAGAAAATGCCTTTCCTATTGTATGAAGCTGAGTCTCCACAGTTGGCTAATATATTTTTAATTGAAAACTGATTGATGTGTACTTAGAACAACACAAAAAAATTGCACAAAGATTTGAAGAAAAATGTGAGTGTTTTATATTTTTAATGTATCACATAATCCTTATGTAATAATGCAGATTTGTATTTTAAATTGCTAAAGTATGTTTTCTTTTCATATGTTGATAATGTTTAGTGACTTACAAGAAATATCGATAGTTTTGGAATTTTTCTAAAAAAGGCATGAAAACTATCAACTTGTACCTGATAAGTAGCTTTTACCTTTTCATGTGTAAAAAATCACTAAATTGCTCTAAGGTAGTTGCATTATTATTTAAGTATGCATTTTTTATAATTACTATTTTCAACAAAAGGCTTGAAAAGTATAAAAGTATATCTTAGGTATAAATATTGTGTTATAAACACATTTTGTATTAATCATTTAAATCTTTTTGTTGTAATTAATTAAAAATGAATCCTGAACTATCCATTTATCAAATTTTCATTATATATTTCAGGCTTTAGATGCTAATTTTGGCATGTATGTATGGCCATGTGCCCCAGTCCTTGGTAAATACATTTGGTACAATCGAACTAAATTGAAGAATAAGGTAGTTTTGGAGGTAATTTAAATAATCTTTTCATAATTAATTACTTCTGGTTTGTTTCTAAAATTAAATATCTGGTTGTAACAAAAGTTTGCCGCCAAAAAGTGTTCTTAACCCCTGCAAATACTATCATTTGCTTTGCGCTGCTACCAGTAAAATTATTCGCAAAGCTTTGGAGTGCAACACCACGATGACCTTGACAGAGTAAGCGAGGGAGAGGGGGGAAGTTGGAGAGGGGAATGTTTCTGAAATGGTGAAAGTAATGACTGTGTGGTTATTGCTTGTGTTTCTGTTTGAATAAAATGTATTTTTTTCACTGTTTGCAGTAGGTGCCTGGAATAAAAAAAGATATATAATGAATGTTTGAAACCCACTTATCTTTTTTGAATTTTTTTTTTTGATGAACTGCTCATGCTTAATATTGTTACTGAAACTAACCATTTTGCAGACCAGCATATGAACCAACATCCTGCAAAAGAAAAATCAGGAACAAAATTGGAGCATCCAATCAATTCAGAAGAAATATATGTTTTTTTAGGTATATTGATTTTACCAAGGTATAACACTGAAACCTGATACTATTACACTTTACTGGTCTAAAAATTAATTGATCAAAACTCCATTTTGGGAGATCTTTTTTATTATACTTGTGTCTTTTTTATTAACACTAAACATTAAAATTTGTAGTTGTTTTTTTTCCTTTATTCTTTATTTTGTAAGAGTAAACAGTTTTTTAGACAGCAAAACTTGCACTTATTTTCCCCCTAATACATCGCATAACTACGTGCACCTGTGTAAGAAATAGTGGCCCTGGGGAGGGAATCTTGTACATATTCCACAGCAGTAAGGGGTTAATAAAGTTAAAAAAAGAACAAACATGAAAGCAGTACATTTAGTGCAGGTAATAATCACGATTTTCCATGGATGTTTTGGTAGTTTTTCAAAGCCTTCGGCCCAGAAACTTGGTGGTCGCGTGTCCAAAAACAGATGAACCTCAGTTTAGACATCCTGTGCAGAATGGAGGCTAACACCAGCAAGATGTAGCTGCAGGTGTGCAAAAAGATAGAAATCTGAAAGAGCGATGTCAGGGCTATATGGTGAGTGTGGCAAAAGATCCCATTCGAGTCCGTATAGAGTCCAACCAGTGAATGCAGACACACGAGGTCTTGCATTATCTGTATGGAACATTTTTGCGCCGGAACTCATTTCGACATTTTTCCTTGATAGCAGCGTCAACACAGACTAGTATCTCACTGTACATTTTACTTTCAAGGGCTTTACCTTTTTCCAGATACTCTGTGTAGAGAATACCACAGCAATCCCACAACATATAAAGCATAATTGTTTTGTTAGTCAAATTGCAATTTGTGGCATTGCCGATGATCTCACCGGGTGCAGACCAACCCCCTTTTTGGCCTGCGTTGTTGAAGTAAAGGCACTTTTCATCACAAGTGATGATTTGGCTCAGAATTCTGTCCTTGCATTGATATTCGAGCATATTAGTGCAGGTGTGAATACATCTGGCCTTCTCTGCTTGAAGTCTGCTTATGCGGCTACCAGCAATTGAGCTTGTACATCAAGTTTATGCTATGCATAACACGACTAATGAACATGGCACTGACATCTAATTCCTTAGCAAGTTCTTGAGTGGTTGCAAACTGATCTTCCATGAGTTCTTGCAGGTGGACCTCATCAACATTAGTAGGCGGGCCAGAGCATTTTGCTTCCTAAATGTCATAGTCCTTGGTTTTGAACTTTCGATACCAAACCTCCCCAGTGTCATATGATACAACATTAGTACATAAAGCTGTAGACAGGATTTTTTGACAATCTGTAGAAGACGTTTCACAACTTTAACAGGAAATACAGGGGTTGGACAAAAATATGGAAACACCTTTAAAAAAACATGTTTCTTTGCTTAATATGGTGTAGGAAACCCGTTGGCAACCAAAACAGCTTACAGTCTTCTCGGAATGGATAAATACAGTTCCTGTATGTTTGCCAAGGGAATATTATACCATTCTTCCTGCAAAACGGTGGCAAGTTAAGATAACGATGTTGGCGGTGGATAACGAGAACGCACTTTCCGTTCCAATGTAGACCACAAAGGTTCGATAATATTCAGGTCTGGTGACTGTGGTGGCCAGGGGAGATGAGACAACTCATCCTCGTTCTCAGAAAACCAGTCCTGGACAATGTGAGCTGGGTGAACAGGGGCTTTGTCGTCTTGGAAGACACCATTACCATCGGGGAACAAAGTTTGTACCATGGGATGAACTTGATCGGCCAAAATGTTCACATAAGTCTTGGCAGTCATGTGCCTTGACACAGTTATCATGGGGCTAGCAGAGAACCACGATATGGCTGCCCAAACCATAACAGAACCCCCGCCATGTTCCACTCTTGGCAACAAGCAGTCTGTATTATAGGCTTGAGATGGCGTTCTCGAGACGTAAACTCGGCCAGAATTGGGAAACAATGTGAAAGAAGACTCGTCAGACCATATTACTCGCTTCCACTGCTCTACAGTCCAGGCTTTATGACTTAAACACCACCTTTTCCTGTTACGGGCATTAGCATCACTGATGAGTGGCTTCTCGATTGCAGCACGGCCAGCAATTCCCTGTTTATGAAGCTCCCTTCTAATTGTTTTGGTACTCACAGGGTTCGGTAACACTACATTCATTTCAGCAGTAACTTTTTCAGCTGTGGTATTCTTAATTTTCGTCACAATTGCCCTTAATGATCGTCTGTCACGATGACTCAGGACACACTTTCGTCCGCGCTGTGATTTAGCAGATGATGTTTTTCCGCTTTTCAAATATGCGGAATAAATCTTTGATACAGTACCTCTTGAAACACTAAACACCTCGGCTACCTTGCTTACGGAAGCACCTACCATATGTGCTCCAACAATTTGCCCACGTTCGAAGTCTGTTAACTCTGACATAATGCAATGACAACCTCACATAACAGCACTCCGACAACAAGTGAACTGTTTAGCACATTTACGAAGTTGTATAGGTGGCGTCAGTAGTCAAAAACGCCAGTGCCACCTACATATTTCATTAAAATCAATCTTTCTTTTCAAACATGCATTTCACAAGGTGTTTCCATATTTTTGTCCATCCACTGTAAATGATGGTTCTAATCTGGTAGCATGATAGTTCCATTTCGGACACTTTGTACTTGATAATAATAATTTTTTTTTACGTATTTCACAACACAGTGCTCTAAATCAAGTCTCTTTCTTTGAAATGCCAAATATCCTTTGACAAAATATGATTAAACACATCATCGCAAACTGTTTGCATTGGCGGAAAACTTTCGTTAAAACTCGATATGTTTTTGTACAAATACATTTTAGGTATAAAATTTTTAAAGAATGGTACTCTCTGATTATCAACCTATCTTTGATAAAAATAGCTGGACAAAGTGCTATGTCACCAAAGTAAGCAACCCAGAATTTTATGAAAGTGTATGGAACTGTCCTGAGTAATACTGGCTAAATAAATTGTGTTCTGATTTTTCATCATTTTGTCATCAGTCACTCCAAATCCACAAACCCATAGAATGCAGCAACTGGTGTTTGAAGTGAGATTTGCGAGTGAACACCAGGAATGCCAGCGAACCACTTGCAGGAAAATGCCATGGCGGAGGAAGGTAAGCTAACGAACTTCTTAGCAGCTGTAAATGTTGGACTGGAAGACATGAAGGCTGAGATGAAAGGGAAACAATAAGAGATGAGAGCCAGATATGAAGGTTGGACAAGAAGATTTATTGATCACAATAAAATCCTGTCGAGAAGAAATAAAAGCCGGGCATGAAAAGTTGCTAGAGCAACTCCAGCTGATGAAAGTGGAGCTTAACTGCTTAAGGACGAGTGTGCGGAGAACAAATTGCAGGCACTGGACCGACCCCCCTTTGAAATGAAACGCTGCCACCGGCCTATGCATATTTCAGTAGTTAAGCCTACTTTCACAAAAAAATACATATAAAATCAGCATTTTAATATAATGATCTCAATTTTTGAAGTTACATACATAATATACTAATTATTAATATGTATTAATATAAAGAATATCACATTAATAAAAATAAATGAAACATGCAAAATAATAAAATTATAAGTATAAGCATGAAAGCAAATACTATACACATGAAAACAAAATTACAAATACAAAATGTAAAAGAAAATTGAGCAATAATTATCTGTAGGTAATTAAATTCCAATTTAATAATTTTGCTACATGGGGAATAGTTCAAACCGAGAATCGACACGCAGGACAGTGGCAGTTTTTTCATCGAGAAAGTAAGATGCACCACACATAAAAAAAGCTAATACCTTTCCTCTTCTATAATAATGCTGTAAAGTTACTTTTTAATTAACCAAGAAATTCTATGTTAAGATTTAAAATAAATATAAAAAAAGGACAACTGGTAGGAGTTCTTCCATCAGGGAAGTTCAGTGTTGTTATACCCACTGTACTCAGCTAGATGTGTTTTCTCCCATTCTTCTAACAAAAACAGAAAAAAAAAAAAAAAAAAAAAAAAGGAAAAAGAAAACATTGAGCTGGATGCATTTCCCTACATTCTAATAACTAAAAATGTAAAGAATAAAAATGAAGACAACAACAAAAAAACAAATTCCTAACAAAATAAACACACTGGTATCCCTTTAACTTAAAGATCTGTGATTCCTGATTTGTTTACACCAATAAATCTATCAAACCAGAAGCATAAAACAGAAACTGATGCTTGTACATGAAGATCAAAAGTCACATGAGTGAGTTAACTGATGTTAAAACTGTTACCATTTAGCACTGTCTACTGGCATTTAAAAATTCAAGTAAAACATTCCGTTCTCAAGTTACGTTAGCCCAGCGTCGCATATATGCGACGCTGGGCTGTAGAGTTTGATCGGAGCTCTTCGCATATACGCGATGCTGGACTGCTAAGAGTGGAATCAGTACGTTGCGTATACACAATGCTGGTCCTAAACAGGTTAAAGAAGAAATTGGATCAAAATTAGAAGATGTCAAAATGAGAGTAGTGGCATCTGTAGGATCAAAGAATGAAGAAATGAAGGAAGCAGCTGGTGAAGTGTCTGAGAAAGATCAAGAAATGATGGATGAAACATCTAATGGGATTAAAGAAAAAGAACGAAAACATGAAGAAATAAAAGGAAAGAAGCTTTTGATTCTCAAGTGAAAGTGGGAAAAAGTGAAAACGAGACTGTTAAATTGGTAAAAACTGATTGTGGAGTTACGAAGTTGCAGTCAGCAAGTACTGAATCATCTGAAAATGCATGTGGTGCAGAGCTGAGAGAAACTGATGTACAGCTTAAGCAGAGTGTTCCAGTATGGAAAGAAAATACACCGACTTCGTAAACTGTGTCTCTCATAATACAAGTTGTAAAGACGCATATTTAATTCTAAACCAAGATACTTCTGTTCGTAAAGAATCAAATTCCATTCAAACTCTAATGCAAAATTTGGAGCTGGTTCCCAGGAAGCAGACTAAAATGTACCAAGGAAGTACCAATCGCTAAAAATACGGAGGTTAACTGTACACGTGATGCGAATAAATTGCAGAGTGGTGAACAAACTGTTTCAGATCTTCCTAAGGATGAGAAGTCTGAAAAGATGTATCTTCAGACTGTCATATGCAAAACAGAAATACATCTGAGATTTGCAGTGAAAAAGTATTTTACCCGCGTATAACTTAATGAAAAGGAGACCAAAATTCATTCTGAGCTTTAATTTATGTAATTGAAATTTGTTATGTGGTTAATTTGTATATGACTTATAAATAGTGTAAATATTTGTGTTTTATGTAATTTTCTGTGCATTGCCATTTTTTTAAAAATGGTTACTGTTTTTCACATACAAGGTTGAGTTAAAATTAGTCACTTGGCAACTTTTCAGAAGGGTTGAACGTATAATCAGAGAGTACCTAAAAAAGTAATTTATGAGCATTTTAATTTAAAACATTTGAATAGTTAGAAAATAATTATGTAATAGTATATTTTGAATTTAATAAAGATACATATTCTTTTAAATATTTTAGCTTGGTGCTGGTACAGGTTTAGCTTCCGTTGTAGCTGCCAAATGTTGTGCTCATGTGATTATTACAGATGCAGATAAGTACGATTCTGTGTTTCAAATTGCAAAACAGAATATGATATTGAATGATATAAATCAAGAAAGCTTTGAAATCATGAGCCTGGACTGGGGAAATTTTTCTCCAACCATAATAAATTTCAGTTCGATAGATATTATTATTGGATCTGATGTATTTTATGATCCTCATGGTAAGAAACTTTAATATGATTTTCAAAGTTACTTTTTAAATGATTAATGTGACATTTATAATGGTAATTAATTATTTCATTATTTGATGGTTTTTAAAATTGGTCTGTTCCAGTGTTTCAAAATTTTATTAAAGCTATATTTTGCCACTCTTGGCAAATGAATATGTGATTTGGTTTGTTTCTTAAATAGATTTTGAAGATCTTCTTGTAACTGTTTCTTATATTCTGAAGCAAAATCCTGATGCCGAATTTTGGTGTGCATATGAACATAGATGGTAAGATTACTGAATACAAGATAAACATGATAAATATAAATATAGTTGTATAGTGTAATATAATGTTACTGTATAGTATAATATCACCATATATTATTACATATGTTTATATTGTTTTGTATGAAAATAAACTTTAATCATTGACTCATCGTTTGAAATGATTTACAGTTCATTGTTTACTAAGTATTTAAAAATAAATTATTTATCAGATCATTAACATATTTTATTTACCAGTGTGCTGAATTATTTTATATCTCATCTAGTGTTTTCAACATTATGCTATAATTTTAAATTTAGAAAATTTTTGCTTACAAAAATAAATTTATTGATTTATCCCATGTCTTATTTTGTGAAAATTGAGTTATGACTTTAATATAATAATTTATTTACATCTACCTTTGAGAATGTGAATCTATGTTTTTAGCATAGTGTAGAATGCCTAAAAGGAACTTAGAAGATTTATAAGCAGTAAAAAGTGTATATTTATTAGTTTAACATATTGCTGGCAATGGAATATGCAGTTTAAAATTAACAAGCATTTTATGACATCATGTAATTTAAACATGTGTTGTAATGCTTTTCGAAACTAAGTAACACATTTTATATTTGTTGCAGTATGTATATGTCGTCTATAATTATTGATTAAGGTGACATACCCAGTGGGATCCACCAAAGGGAGGGTGCCCTGTGGAGGACTTTTTAAGGAAAACAGGCTTGTTTCCACATTACATATGGAGAAAACCATGAAAATTTCCATGCAGCCAACCACTTTGCCTGATTTATTTGCCGGATTTATTGAAAAGGCATAGAAGCAATATTCTCTGCATGTGCAAGATTGATAAGGCAGTTCAAAAACCAGGTTCAGCTCTGTAGTTTTGTTGGTCCTTAAAATTAGTAATATTATCAAATTTGTACCCTCTTGATTATGTGCTGTTGATTATTTAATCCTTGGGTACATTATATTGCATACCAGTGTCATTCCTATACCATGTCTGTGCTGACCCGGATGGCCCTACACAATATCACTCATATGCCTGTGGTAACTCTGTGAAGGTGACAAGCGTACATTAGTCTTCTTACTCATTTTATGTTATGAAAATTTCTACCTGTATTTGATAATGTTGATCACATGCAGATATCAATCTTACGATTATTTCTTTGTCATGTTGATTTTATGCTGTGTTGGTCTCATGCAGTATCAATTTTATGTGTTGTCCATTCTATACAGTATTGGTCCTATAAATGTAATGCCACCATCGGCCGAGTGGTAAAGTCGCTGAACACTGGTAGTTCGGTCCAAGGTTCGAATCCTGCAAACGGGCTGACTGCATGGGTGTTTTCGTGATTTTCCCCATGTGTAATGTGTATATGAGCCAGTTTCCCTTAGAAAGTCCTCCACGAAGGCATCCCTCTCCTTAGGCAGATAGCCCTCGAGGCTTTGCCGTAATGAAATAACTTAATCTAACCTATGAATGTAATCCATTTTGGAAAGAATAATACTGGTATATTGTACATTTTTCTATCCTGTAGTTAGAATAACAATCCTAATTTTGTTTTTATTTCATGATTGCTTTAAAATATTCTAAAAGGTTGGTCAGTTACAACTTATAATTAAAGTCTTGTCAATGGTGCTACTAAATTTTAAGGTGTTATGTAGATAAAATTGCTTTAGCTTTGAAGAAGCAAAACTAAACACCACGAAGGCATGCTAAGAAGGTGAAAGAAATAACGTATATACTCCCCCTTTTAAAGGGCGACTGGGAATTAGGGGACCCAATCGCCAAATCCCAGTGGTGGCGAATCATTATCCACCACCTTTTTTTGTTCGGGCATCACTGTAGAAACATTAGCTTTTTTCAAAGCAGGACATGCGAAAAAGGAGCAATGCCCTCGCTGGGACTTGAACATCTCAAATGTGTGCTGAGTGTGCTGACCATTACACCACGGAGGCATACGAAGAAGGTGGGAGAAATACCTTATAAGTTTGTTGACGGAAAGATTATTTAAGTCATCAGATATTCCAAAAAGCATCAGGGATGGGGAGTTTACTGACCTTGTGCTAGGACTGAATACAAGTATATGAGTTTCTTTTTATTCTTTGTTTACTCCACTCGAGTTTCATTTGTCTCCGTTTAGCTAAAATTTTAATTTCAGCGCTTCACCCTTTCCCAGGAGAAAGAATCAGCGATTTTAAAATTGTTCTCTGATGTCAAGCACAATTGTAGGGGTTAAATGTAGCATGCTAGCCCCAAAAGACACCTGTTGCTTCGTGTTTTCCAAAACCCTAGAATGCAACGAAAATGAGAAGAGGTGATTGATAACCAATTTATCATTCCGAGAAAGCTCATTTAAAAGTATTGGGAAATGGAAATGCACTTTAGGTCCATCACTTAGTGTAATAATAATAATAATAATAAAAACTTCCGATTTGAAAGCATGCCTTTATTCTTTAGGGTATCGTCTTTGTTAATTTCACGTGAAAGATAAGGGAACACAAGAGGAATTTTTCCTCTGGGTTTAGGATTCAAATAGATTGTTTTCGAAATAAATTTTATCAGTTGGTGAAAAGAGGGAAAATATTTCTAAGGCCCGCTTTAGATGCAAACTAAAATTCATCCAAAAGTTGAAAAGGGGTCCTTCGAATGTCAAAGATGTTGAAAATCGAAATAAGAGCTTTAAGGTGTATCAAATAATAAAATCGTTTAATGAATGAATGATCATTTAATGAATGAACGTTTCTTCCTGAACAAAAAGATATATTACAACCTATATTTACAAAAAAAAAAAAAAAAAAAAAAAAGGGGGGGGGGCCGTTATGGTCCTGGATAATCTAAAGTGTGTGTGTGGGGAGGGAGGTGTTTTTGGTATCATAGCATAAAGCATGGTCTTTTTTATGTATTATCTAAAGCATAAAATATAATAACTTCAAAAAAGCAACATACTTTCTCAGCTGAGTCGTAGTGTTTCATTTTTAGATTTTTTTTTATTTTTCAGTTGATTTACATCTCCTTGTAACATTATACTAGTTCAGTTACAGCATGATACGGTTAATGCATGCAGTATTATATTTGCTAAATTTTGTCATAAAATAATAATATTGAATTTAAATCAAGTTCAAAAGCATTTTACGAATATTTTACATAAGTATGTTCAGCTGGGTTGCATCATCAAAGTGCATAAACACAAATTTTATTTTTAAAACTTTAAATCTCTAGCAAATTTTTAACATAACTATATTCAAGCACCCATCTCTACAGAGGCACGTCAAAAGTACACAAAATTAATTTCAAAAACAAAGATTAACAATTAGCAGCTACCTGAAAAAAATGTCTTAGAGGGGCACTGATATAAAACATATACTGGCTCTCAAAATTCAGGATTTCCATCTAGGTATTTTTTAAGTCTCAATTTTGTGTTCTTAGGGTCCATAAGTTACAAATTATGCAAAATTCTACCACATTTTAAATTATTTTATATACTGTGTCTCAAAAGGTTACTATCAAATTTTGTTTTGTAAATTCCCAATGGTAAATAAATTCAAAAGTTGTCATATTACTACAGCAACAGTCTGTTGTTTCTCGGCCAACAAAGAGCCGTCTGAATAAGCATAAAGCCGTGCATCCAAGGAAATCGGTAATAGATAGTTTAAATATCAATAGCTTATTTTTTATCCAAAGACTTATAATTTTTTTTCACCTTCACTTAGCCTGCAATTTTGCATCAAATTGTAAGAGCTGTAATATTTGTAGATCTAAAAATGGAGAAAACAGCAGCATACTGTTTATTGTGTTATAATCAGACACAGATCTCTCAAAGATTAAATGAATTATTTTTTTTAAAATTCTGATTTGCATTAAATTATATTATTTGTGTATGGCAAATCCCAGGAGGGCTATCTGCTTAAGGGAAGAGAGGTGGAATGGGCTGCTTAATGTAGCTTCTTGGTGGACTTTTTAAGGGAAATTGTTTCATATTCATGTAATTTTTGGGAAAAGCCATGGAAATCAACCATGCAGCCAGCCTGTTTGTGCTAAATCTGATTCAAAATCCTGTATTCATTGGTCCTAATGACTTGGCCACTGCCAGGTCTCTGATTTACGTTAGGAGTCATTGTGCAATCAGTAAAGGATAAAAATATTTCTATGAATTATTTGTCATAAGTTTAGCCAATAATTATATAGTCAGGGCAGAAATAGCATTAATAGTTGCTGTGATGGTAGGAAAACATGATTTTGAGAGGTCTTGTCATAATGAAGTATGATGCTGGATGCAGAAACTATAATTTTGTTATATTAATTCAGAGCTTGCTGAATATAAGTTTTGTAAGCAGAAATTTAAAGTTTTTTTTGGTTTTGTTTTATATCCATTGAAGCATTTAAGAATATGAACACTTTGTTTCAGCTTTTGTCACCACCTTTATTCTATATGACTACTTCAGTTACATAAATAAGTGGCTATCAAATACATGATCTATATGTGTGTGAATTGTTTAAAAGTTGTATAATTGTAGAAACCTGTATAAAGTTCACTCTGAAAACTGCTGGGAAGCAAAAATAAAAACTGATTGATGATTTTATCCACATTGCCCATCATATTGTTATTCTATTAGTAAGGTCTAATTTTTCAAGATACATTTAAATCGTACATAGGCTATACTGATTTTTTTTATTACTCTATGAAATAGGATCATCTGCAAACAAAACTAAATCTATCCATACATCTGGATTTATAGAATGCAAGAGATAAGTTATTAAAATATTGAATAAAATTGAACTTTTTTGTGGTATTGCAAGATCTGTTCCCTTGCATTTTGAAATACTGTGGAAAACCGTATATATTTACATACTAACTACTAAATCAAAAATACATTCTTATTTTAAAACATTTTTATCATCAGTTTATCTTTGTTTTTCTAATTTGGTTTCTAGTTGCTTGACTGTAGCAATTGCCTAATTGCTCAATCTATTAACTTTGACTTGCTAAATGCACAGCTAGTCTAGCAAATCTGACTCAACAAATATTACTTAAAGTGTATATTTTAAAAATCAAAACTACTTTAAGAACTTTTATGTAGGCAACGTCTCTATTATACCAGTAATTTTGGGGGTGGAAATGGTTTTTAAGAACTGATTTCAACCAGAGTTTTAGAGTTTTACTTGTATTATACTTATATAAGTCAAGGATCTGCATTCTTATCCAAGCCATGTATCATTTAAAATGCTTCAAGGATTTCTTTCTTGGAAAGAAAATGTATAACACTGTGTTTAATGTTTATCTAATGTTCATTTTTAACAGTCTTCTATTACTGTACTAAAGACTTAGAAATATGTATCTCTGATTAAATTCCATGCAGTAAATTATAGATGTGTATGCAATGCTTAAATTGCGCTGGAGCTCACCAGAGCCTGGCTCTGGTACTTCTCAATTTTTAAGATAAATTACAATTCTAGTTGGAGCGCACTGGAGCCCTAAATAAGATGAGCTCTGGTACTTCTTTTTATAAAACTGAACCAAAAGGGAAAAAAATTTAGAATTCCTAATGTTTTAGTTTAACAATAAGCAGACCTTGCAGTACTCTATTTTACTAGAAATACGAACTCATGAGAACGTAAAAAGTTGAAGTAAAGTCCCCTCACTCACATGCGGAAACCTTTCCCTTTAAGAAGGGTGATAAATTTGGGGGAGTCTGTTTAGGAATGCGTAAATATCTCGCCAATGCCATCGTATCTAGTGTATTCTCATCGACGCTTAAAGTTAGTTATCTTCGCAGAAAGAAAAATTTGTGAATAAATTATATTAAAAATCGTGTATTTAATTTCAATTTATCTCTTTATAGTTTATTTAATTTTAATTATTTAATTACTTCAATATAATTATTTCAATAAATAATAATTAATTATCTAATAATTATCAATTAATTATATAATAATTATTGACTGAATAACAATTTATAAACATTAATTAAATAGCTATTAATTAATTTGATAATAATTAACTATTTAACTTAAAAATTATTAATGAGTGTAATAGTCATTTTATTTATTTATTTACTCTTGTTTCTCTTTGCTGACGGTCTTCCATAGGGCACCGGGACTTCTAATCTTAGAAATTAAGCTCTGTGTGTGTGTTTAATTTTGAATTTTTATGCTATTTTCATAATATCTTTTTAATATTAACATCTTCATGTAAAATTACCTGTTTATTTTAGCTCTGACTGGAACATAAAATATTTGTTGCAAAAGTGGGATTTGTTATGTAAAGAAGTGCCACTGGAAAATTTTGGAGCTGATAAATTTAATGTTGCTGGATCCGATTTGCCCGGTCTGAAGACAATAAGGTTGTTCATATTTTCTCATTCTACAGTAAATAAAGAATAAAACTGTATTTTCACGCTTCTGTGTTGTTTTATAAATTTGTTGTTTACCAAACACTTAACACTCTGGAAATTATGTTAGGGAATATTATTGGCATTTTAGAAGGTTTGTTCCAAAAATTCGCTGACTGGCAGTTTTTTTTTTTTTTTTAAGACAAATTTTTATTTGGCAGAAATGGTGACATTACCTTTATTCATGATGTTAAAAATTAATGCTTTGAAGGTTTTTAAAAGTGGATTTGAGTAAAGTGAAAAATATCGAACATTAATAAATTAATATAGTTTTGCCGAAACTAAAATTTTCAGAATGAAAAAAATTAGAATCTTAGTTCTCCCTCCCCATTAAAAAATTGTTAAAAAGCAAATCAGTCACAACTGAAGTGATACTGAAACGAAAATAATCATTGAAGGAGGACAGAGGAATGTTGTATGATGTATTTAAGGATAAATTGGGTTCACCTTTTTTTATAGTAATAGTGTCATCAAATGAACACTAACATATAAGAGCTTGAGAGAAGTTTTAAAGTTCGAAAATATAGGTGAGAGCACAGAGAGTAAATAATAGTTGGCAAATGTTGTAAACAATCGGCAAAATTCTGCTTCAACCTGTTGTTAACAATTTTTCAATTAATTAATTGAAAAGAATATATTCCCCCATTCTGAATTTAAAAAGAAATTTATTCATCAGTAGTGGTAAAGGTTTTTATTTTAATTAATTAAGTAATTATTTTGCTTATATTTAAGCGGGCAGAAGTGTAATCTTATTGCTAAATGCGAAGGGGTTATTCTTACTTAATAAGAGCAAAGGTGTGAGAAATAAGGTGTTAAAAAGGGTAAAATGAAAAGTGAAAAATTCATTTTGTGTCTATTTATATCTTTAGATGCTGAAATGTAACTTTAAAACGATTTATGGCTCCATATATTTAATACAATTTTTAAAAAAGAAAGTCTGTTCTTTTGGTGGTGATTGGAAAAATTTGAATAAAATGTGTAAAAGAACATTTTTCTGAAGTGCAAAAAGCATGGTCTTATCTTCATTCATATAAGTTTCGAAATCTTTCAAAAGTTTTCATATTTTTGAACTGATAAAGTAGCGAAAGAAGGAAACTTATTTTCAGTGAAAATTCAGATTAAGTGATAGTCTGTCTTGGAAAACGCTTGTTGGGGTCGGTCTTTTTGGGATAGCCGGTAGAGGATAGCTCCACATCATGGACAATCAACCGATATGCCTAAATGGTGGTACGGTTGTCTATGTTGTGTTTCCCCTTACCCTGCTGGTTTCACAATGATTTATCCACTTTGCATAAATACTACCAACGGCAGGTTGTGAACAACCTACCATTCGCCCAGTTTCGGAGATACTCGTTCCGAGTCTTCAAACCATTACAATCTATCCACTATCAGATTCGCTTAGATCAGCAGCCTTTCCCATCACTTGCAAAAGTTAGGCGCAAAAAAGATTCTATAGGTGACATGAAATGACCACCGGATGGCGAAGTGGTTAGTGCGTTGCGCTGCTGCACCACAGGTCCGGAATTCGATCTCCCGGCTGGGCAAGGTTGACTCAGCCTTTGATTCCTTGAGTAGATCAATAAAATAAGTATCAAGTTCGCTTGAGGAATAAACACCGGGGGTCCTTCAACAAGCTGAACACTTGCCCAGGGCATTTGCTGATGTACCCCGGGGCCCAGGGTCAAAAAAGCAGATTTCGGTTCACTACAGGCCGTGGCCCACTAGGGCTGTTGCACCACTGAGTTTAGTTTTTAGCTAGTTCACTCGCTAGCTGTGTTCCGACTCGTTTGAAGTAATTGTGCCTTACTGGCATTGAAAGTAAAACAATCATGAAATAAAATTACATGAGAACATCATACGTTAGAATATAAAAGTTTAAATTTCAAGTCCGTCAAACATGTCCACAAGAGTTTTTGCTTTCCTTCTTGCGGGTTCAACTTTTTAAATTGAGCAGCAAAATTAAGAAATTTGCTGATGAGTCCTGCAAATTTTATAAGAATGGTTGCAATAAAAGTCACAGGAATGGCTTCGCTTACTGGGATTGGAGCAAGCATTTTTAACAGTTTCTTTAGCTCGTTCTGGAAATGGCTTAACTTCTGCAGATTTTGTGCGTAATTTAGGATAAAATTCGCAATTCCTTGGTCTGGCAACGTGACTTTGTTTACAATGAACACAAGTTGGTTTTTTCCTCTCTTGGGATATCCTAAGTGTATGTCGAATGATTTTTCCCGCACTTCAAACATTTAGGCTAGTTGTTAAAAAATAATTGTCTATGGCTAAACGTTTGGCAATGGAAGCACATCACAGAGCTGCGATTTATTCTTGTATTTTCGAATTTTATCCTTCTTCTTATTGTTGGCTTTCTTTTGTATTTAAATTAATCACTCATAAAACGATTGTAAAAGACAAACATTTATTCAGACATAGTTAAATTGGACTCGTTACTGAATAACCTCAGTAGATAGAAAATGGGGGTTCACCCACACGCGGTGTGGGCGTGGCCAATGACGTCACACAGAGGGCGGGGCCAAAGGCAACGTCATCACACTAGGAGGCGTGGTTTCGAGTGGAGTTGAGTTGTTTTTTGATTGCTGATTGAGTTGTAGACCTCCTGCTTTTCATTTAAAGTTAGTTTTTTTTTAATTGGCAACGGGGTCATGGGGACCTCTAGGGATGAAAAATGAAAATAATCTGTTTAGGAATTGCTCATGGCGTCCTCTACGGACGAAAAAAGAAACTAATTTATTTTAGAAATTTCTTTTTTTAAATGTTTTATGATTCAAAATATAGAATTGAACTCTCAAACAAAATATCTCACCAGCTCAGTAGTTTGAAGATTTTAACCATTAAGCTGACGAGATACATTTAGATTTAGGTAAAAAAAAGCCTATATAAGAAAATGGAATTTGAATCAGCTCATCAATTGCAATTATGCCTGCCCCAGGAGAAGCCACCGTTGCGGTGTGTTTATACACTGTTTTATGTGTTATTTTATCATCCATCTATATTTTTACAGAATTTCATAAAATTCCTATTGATTTTACGCTACGTCTTAACGACAGTGGGAATTTATCATTATCCATATGAAGAATAATTCAATAGGTTATGAATATGAATTTATCGTATCAGGATCCGGCTCATGTTGCAAGTTTTGGTGGTGTTGAAGCTTTACATCGTGCTGTAGGAGGTAAAGTTTCCAGGAAAGAGATTCAAACATGGTTAGAGGGAATAGATGCGTACACGCTTCACAAGCCGATTCGCCGAAAATTTCCAACGAATAGAGTAATCGTGTATTCTATAGATCAACAATGGCAAGCTGATTTAGTGGATGTTTCACATTTACGTGATCATAATGATGGTTATCGATATATATTAACCTGTATTGACATATTATCCAAATATGCATGGGCTATTTCTCTGAAACAAAAGAGAGGAGAAGATATTGTGAAAGCGTTTCAAAAAATAATGAGCCAACGTAAACCAAAATTACTTCAAACGGATCAGGGCACCGAATTTAAAAATAAAGTGTTTATAAAATTTTTAAAAAGAAATCAAGTTAAACTTTTCAATACATTCAATACTACTAAAGCATCCGTGGTGGAAAGGTTTAATCGCACTTTGAAAACAAAAATGTGGAAATACTTTACGACTCGAAATACATATAAATATGTAGATGTCTTGGACAAATTAATAGAAAGTTATAATGCTACTTTTCATTCAAGTATAAAGCGAGCTCCCATAGAAGTCAATTCAGAAAATGAGAGTGATGTATGGTTTACCTTGTATGAAGATCATCCTTCTAACGTTTCTAAATGTATATTCGCTGTAGGAGATGTGGTACGTGTTTCCAAACTAAAGCTTACTTTCGAAAAAGGTTATGAAATCAATTGGACGGAAGAACTATTTGTGGTGACAGAGTGTGTTAAAAGACATCCAGCCGTGTATAGAATTAAAGATTTACTTGGAGACTCAGTAAAAGGAATTTTATGCACAAGAGTTGCAGAAAGTGAGATTGAAAGAGGAATATCGCATTGAAAAAATTTTAAAGAAACATATGCGTAAGAAACAGACAGAATACTTTGTAAAATATCGCGGTTATCCCGACAAATTCAATCAATGGATTCCAGCTTCTAATTTACTCTCGATATAAAGTGTGAGAAAATATTGTATCCGAATCATTTGTGAAAATGAGTTTCTACGTAACACTTCCGAGCGATAGCTCTATGAATTATTTCCCCGAAAATAAAATTTCACATTTTATAACACGTTTACCTGTTCCCATTGAATTAAAAGGTATGTGGGAAGTTGGTTTGGTTGAATTGCTATATCCGCACACATGGTACAATGTGAATGCAGACAATAACTTAATTGGATTTGTTTTAGAGAAAGATGGTGAAATGTTAGGTCGTAGATTACCTCCAGGATGTTATGAAACAGTACCTGATATTTTAAAAGCTATTTATATTAAAGAACATCAAAATAAAATAATTTTTAATTATAACCCAGTAACAAAACGAGTGAAAATCAAAGTGAAAAATAACGCTAAAGTGATTTTACATGATGGGTTAGCACAAATGTTAGGTTTTGAACCTATGGAAATTACATCTACAGATGATAGTGCCGAAACTGTTGTAGAAAGTCCTTTTGCAGCCGACCCCTGTGCACATTATCGTGTATTAATGATATATACGGATATTGTAGAACCTCAAATCGTAGGAGATGTTTTAGCTGCTCTACTTCGAATTGTAAGAGTAACTGGTAGCGATGGAGAAGTGGTGAGTGCACTATTTGATAGACCTCATTATTTACCTGTGAATCGGAAAATGATAGACACTTTGGAAATCGATATAAGAACGCATATGGGAGCATTTACGCCATTTGAACGAGGAAGGTCATACGTGAAACTTCATTTCCGTCAAAAATACTTGTCATAATGTATGTACCTTATCAGTGTTGTCAAAAATCTTTTGAAGATTATTATGTACAACAAACAGGACATGGATTGAATTATTATCAAGGTAATCTTTATCAGAGAGGATACGGATTAGGGGGTCTATTCAGATCCTTCTTTCGCGCTGCCGTACCTCTTATTAAATCAGGAGCCAAAGCAATTGGAAAACAAGTATGGCATAGTGGACTGAATTTGTTAAATGATGTATCACAAGGACAAGATGTAAAAGAGGCTGCAAAGCGTCGACTGAAAGAAGCCGGAAATATATTAACGGATAAAGCTGCTACTAAAGTGAAGAACATGATTGGTTCTGGACGAGTCAATAAAAAGCAGAAACGTAGGAAAAAGCGTACCATTTCTCACCGATCAAAGAAGGTGAAAGCACAGGATATTTTCTCTTAAAAAAAAAAGTATGACTTCGTATATACATCGAGACTCTCCCATTTGCGTCAAATCTGAATTAGATTTATTTACCATTCCTCCTACGCAAACAGCTATAGAAAAAGGACAGTTTGTGGAATATCACCCTCTCGCAAATATACGAGATGGAGGACCTATCGAATTTAATATTTCTGGCAGTGGTGAAGACTATATTGATCTAGCTGCTTCTTATATACACGTGAAAGTTAAAGTAGTTAAGGCAGACGGATCCAATCTAACAGACAAAGAACCGGTTGCCCCTGTAAATTTATTTTTACATTCTCTCTTTTCGCAAGTAGATGCAAGTTTAAATGAAAGAAACATTTCATCTGCGACAAATACCTATCCCTATAGAGCCTTCATCGAAACATTATTGAATTATGGGGAAGATGCAAAGAAAAGTTTACTCACCTGCGAAGGATTTTTCCAAGACACTTCACCTAATAAAATAGATGTCTTAGCTCAAGATGCGGATGCTGGACTAAAAGCTCGCGGTGAACTTATAAAAAACAGTCAAAGTGTGGATTTGATAGGACAATTACATTGTGACATTTTTCAACAAAATCGACTCATGTTAAATTTAGTTGATGTGAAAATTAAAATGGTGCGTAGTAAATCTGCTTTCTGTCTAGTTTCTACTGAGAAAGATGCCGATTATAAAGTGATCTTGGATCATGCTTCTTTGTTTATCAGAAAAGTAAAAGTAAACCCTGGAGTCTCTCTCGGACATGTTAAAGCGTTGGAAAAAAGTTCTGCTAAATACCCTATAGATCGAGTATTATGCAAAACATATTCAGTATCTAAGGGAAGTTGGTCTTTTATGCAAGATAATGTATTTTTAGGATTGATGCCCAAGCGAGTCATTATTACTTGTGTAGAAAATGCTGCAATGAATGGACAATATTCAATGAATCCCTTTCTGTTTGCCCATCATCATGTCAACTTTATATCGATTTATGTAGATGAACAACCCGTTCCATGTAAACCAATGGACCTTGATTTCGAATCTAATCATTATGTGCGTGCTTACCACAGTTTATTTTCTGGATTTAATCGCGACAAAGGCATCTATTTATCTCGAGAAGAATTTGTGAAAGGACATGTGTTATATGCTTTCGATTTAACTCCAGATATGTGTGATGGATCTCATTTTAACTTACAACATCAAGGTAATTTGCGAGTAGAAATTAAATTTGCTAAAGCTCTCTCTGTGACTCTCTCGGTGCTAGTCTATGCAGAATTTCAAAACGTGATAGAAATAACAAAATCTCGTCATGTACTATGCGATTTTGCTAATTAAGCAATGGACAGCCTTGAAATAAACAGAGCACTCTCTCAGAATGCAAAGACACGAAAAGCATTTCTGGGAGTTTTTGCAAGTGATCGACTCCCTATCGAGATCAAGAAATATCCAAGTTGCTTTATAGCTAATGTAGATCGTGCATCTGAATCCGGTAGTCACTGGTTAGCCTTTTACATTTCATCCCCACAGCATTTAGAATTTTTCGATTCCTATGGACATGACCCATCCTATTTTCCTGGACCGATAGCCAAGTATGCAGAACGATTTCCACAGATGGACTTTAATTCGATGACTCTCCAAACTAATGTAACAGCAGTATGTGGTCAATATTGCATATACTATTTACATTGTAAATGTCGTGGACAATCTCTCAATGATTATTATCAATGATGATCTCTATTGTTATCTTTCATACCTCAACATATATCTAATGATATTAAAGTATATAATTTTGTAATCAAGAAATTTCATGTAAGATCTTCTTTCTATCAATAAATACATTTAAACTTTATACATTATATGTCTTGTCTCATTTAATATGGAATTTCCAAAGCTACAACATCCTTTCACAATGGTGATTTCGGGACCCACTGGATGTGGGAAAACCTATTTTGTACGAGAACTGTTAAAGTATAAAGAGGAAATGTTTTCAACGATTCCCGATAAAGTAGTATGGTGTTATGGAATTTACCAACCTCTGTATAATGATATACCGAATGTTACTTTTGTCGAAGGTTTACCAATTAAATATCAAGAATATTTAGGTTCCAACACATTATTCATCATAGACGATTTGATGAGTGAATGTGGGAATGATAAACGTCTGACTAACTTATTTACAAAAGGAAGTCATCATTTAAATTTAAGCGTTATTTTTATCACACAAAACTTTTTTCACAAGGGAAAAGAAATGCGTGAAGTGACTTTAAATGCACACTATTTGATTTTGTGTAAAAACAGAAGAGATGTCAGTCAAATCGTACATTTAGGAAAACAGCTCTTTCCGCGTCATTTAAAGTTTTTTCAAGAAGTATATGAAGATGCAACCAAGAAACCTTTTTCTTATTTATTCATTGATCTGCGCAGTGAAACTCCGGAAGAATTACGTTTACGCACCCAAATTTTACCTAACCAAGTACAGTATGTTTATCAAATGAAACATTATTAAAAAATAATAAAAACAACAGCTTTATAAAATGCATCATCATTTTATAAAATGACGCTGGTCAAGAAGCAGCTAAGACAGTTACAGCTGTTAAACATTTGTCCGTTAAAGTTACGGAAACAGCTATTAAAGAAAATTAATATCAATTGCATAAAAGCTATATGCGAATGTAGTTTAAACATACTCAAAGGAAACGTTCCATTGTCGGAGCAACAAAAGAAGTCTCTCTGTAAGCATAAAACAACTTTACGAAAATTAGGAAATCGTAAGATTTCTCTTGTGAAGAAACGAAAATTAATTTTACAAAAAGGAGGTTTCCTAAACGTTTTGATTCCTGCTGCTCTCAGTGTTCTTACAGGACTAATCAATGGAGTTCACTAAGAAATATGTGTTAGTTCCAGAAGAGATGATGACAAAGCATACCATTTCTGATAAACAGTTAAGTGAATTGGATAAAGCCATGATGCATATTTTAAACAGTTCAGTTGACGATCGTGAGAAAATAGTGCGTTATTATGAACTTTTACAAAAGAAATTGAACTTAAAGGAATACAATTCACCCTTTAAACCTCCTAAAGACGACTCACAAAATTCTTTAGACGATTCAGCTGAGATCAAGAAAGTGAAAGAGGAAGAAGCCCCTTCATCTGTGACAGACGGCGACAAACAGATGACTGTAACTGATTATTCTACTGTTATCTTAGACAGTGTACCTTTACGAATGAGAAGAAAAGCACAAAATGCATTAGCTATTTTAAAGCGACATCCTGATATTCTTAAGTGGAATGATAAAGGCGAGGTACTTTATCATAAGGAAAAAATTAAGCACTCAAATATTATAGACTTATTCAATATCATTTTTACAACCAAAAAGAAAAAGATTAATATTCCTGCTAAAAACGAATTTTTAAAAGCCTTGACTGAAATCAACATGCCAATGGATTATATCAAAAATGAAAATTTACAGAATCATGATGTTAATATGAAAAAAAAAATATTGCATGTTAAATCTGTAAAACATATACGTTCTCCACGAAAATGGGAACCTTATTAAATGAATAAAATTATTATTTTTATATATAGACTCTTTCTTCTCTCTACAATCAATATTTGTTTTACATCGTTTTTAAATGTTATGAAAAACATTCATTTCACCAAGAAGCTTTTACCTTTCAATACATTTATTTTCAAAGAATAAATTTCTGTATTATACATAAAATATACTTGGAATTTTCTTTCATTAGTTAATGTCAAATTAACAGCAATATCCATTTACTGACATTTGATATACACGTTTGCTTTAAAATTAAAACAAAATTTCAATATATTTCTATTAAAAACATAAGGAAAAAAAAATAGTCATAACATCAACCAAACACAGAAATTTAAATAGAATAGCTGTACTTATATCAATGCATTTTTATAATCTTCATAACATTTCGATTCAAAAAACCTATCACAAAATAAATGAACAATTTTTTCCTGCCTTAAAGAATCTCTTATATTTTTAAAATTAATACATAAAAATATATCTTCACCAATATAATTCATCAACACTTATCGTAATACATTCTTGTCTTGTCTTGTTTGGGAAGGACAGTCTGTCCGGCGTCATATGTATATTACGTTATCAGGGTAAGATAGGTTAATGGAAAACTCTGATAATCACTGAAAACTTATTTGAAAGAGTTGTTATTCTTAAGTTTGACATTACATATATGCATAAGGGGAATCTTAAAAGCATCATCCACTTATCATGATAGAGTAATGGAAAATTTCTAAAACTCTGATAATCATATGCGAAAGAATGTATTATCTTAAGGTTGTTGTTGCTATTCCAAGTTTGACAATACATACAGAAGTGAAGGAAGATCCTTGATAAGCGTTGTAGACTTCACGTTATCATGATAAGGGTTAATGGAAGTTGAAGTTGTATTCGAAAGAAAGGGTTATCATAATGTTGTTGTTGTCCTGGTTCAGATTACACAAATCTGGAATGTTGGAGAACATTCTTTAATCCCTATAAAACGCTGTGTCAGAAATGGAAGAAGTCAGTTCACTCGACAATCTCGGAAAGAGCAAGTCTTCCTGATTAATATTTTCTAAATTGAAAATGTCAACTTTTGAAAATGATGTTGCTGGAGATCTGATAATCAGTATGGTTCCGGAACATGTAAGTTTTTTTTTTTTTATAAAATATTTTATTTTGCAAAAATTATTTTAGGGTGGATCATTCTTTCAGGACCTCTTATGTGAGGGAAAAGTTTTAAAATGGATTATTACAGATTAAGTTTTTCAGTTTGTTAGGTATGTTTTACATGATTTACGGTGTGAATTTTTAGTATCTGTATGTTTTGAAGTTTTAGTACCTCATTCGAAAATTTAAACTTATAACGTGAACTTAGTTAACGCTGATAAATGTTTCTTGAAGAGGTATTGATATTTAATTACATATACGTGTATAGTCGTGATTTTTTATATTATATTCTCAGTTTTATGTATTGCATATAATTTGCAAAGTTGTTGTGTTTTAAGAAAGGTAGCGGTACGGTATCAGAAAATGTAGTATGTTAACAATAATCCTTCTCCGTTACACGCTTAAGACATGAATGAATCTTAAATTCCGAAATAACTATGTTTCTCGGTACTTGAAATGCAACGTAAATCCATGTATACATTAAATGTTAGAAAAGAAAAAACATCGGTAGTTAGTTAAATATTTTAGATACACACTTTCTATTGAAAATATATTCTTGTTTTGGGGTAGAAGAATTCTATTTGTTATCTTTTAAGTAACGATACAATTGGCAATCTTGCTTTGTGACTTTAACCAGCTTTGCACACGTGACCCTTTTGTGAAGAGTTTCTACCTGATCATTATCAGCGATCGTTTCCGTATTTGTAAAGATTCTCACTTAACAGCTCGCTTTCAGGGTATTATTCACTTCATGTTTTTCCGTATCTTTGAGTTAAATGCGAAAGGATTTAAATCTTGAGGAAACTATGTTTAGTTATATCTGTTATGTTTAAGCGCGTTATGTGAAATAGTTGGGGTAGATGAGAAATTTTTATTACACTTTGCGTGACGCATATTTATATAATATGTAACATACACCTTGAAAAGATGTATACTTATAGGGTTCCCCTTTAATTTTCCTAGGTCTGTACCATCTGTTCTAAATTCTTTACCCGCAAGGAGAGTTTAACCAGACATATGAAAACTCATACCGGAGAAAAAAGTTTTACTAGCGATGTTTGTCAGAAAGCATTTGCAAGAAATTCTGACTTGAAACGTCATGCTTTGACCCATATCAAGCCTTCTAAAGAACACTCTTGTAATATTTGCGACCAAGTGTTCACTCAAAAGAGTGAATTGCTACAACATGTGCGCACGGCTCACTGCACTAAAAGGAAGGTCGATGCGCTCTATCGTCCCGTGAAAAAAATGAGGAAAGAAGGTGCTTTAAACGTATTTAGTGTACATACGTTTACACCCTCTGAGGAAAATGCGTCCGACTTTTTGTTATGTTTTGAAGAAATGCGCCCCCAAATTACATCAAAATTACAAGAAGAATTAGCCGACAAATCCACTATTAAATGGTATGTCGTGGCAAAAGTTCATTTAACACGCACAACACGGGATGGGGAATTAGATGCTATTGCTCCCCATTTCCGATCTAAATGTGCTATTGAATTAATGGAGGAAACTGTGGAAGGTCATGTGAAAGAGGGATTTCAAAAAATTCTAAAGTCCTTCGAAGCATTTACTCAGCGGGGATCGGGATGGATTCTCGATAAAATAAATCAATTAGATTTATGTGTGGCAAAATATCATCCGCTCGCCCCGAGTAGTTACATCCCCCTTCCCAAAAAGCTGGCTGATAAGAAAGCCATTTTAAATATCCAGAACTTGGACTTAAAATGCTTCGTATGGTGCCTACTAGCACATAAAATGAAGATTCACTGGAAAAATGCCCCTGAACGTGTCAGTCATTACATACCCTATGAAGCAGATATTAAATTAGGCAAGATCCAGTGCCCCGTTCCAGTCACGAAAATACCAGTCATTGAAAGACTGAATAATATCCGTATTAACGTCTTCGGATATGAAGATGATGAAGTGTTCCCCCTCTATGTATCCCCTCAAGAAAATGAGGACTGTATTAATTTGCTCTACATTTCTAATGAAGGAGGCAGTCATTATTGCCTCATTAGAAACTTTTCGCGGTTAATGGGAGATTTAACACGTCATAAGACATGCACCTTTTACTGCTATCGCTGTCTCCACAGATTTTCAGAGGAGCGAAATTTAAAAAATCATATAGCGTTCTGCAAAGAACACTCACCGCAGCATATTAAAATGCCTTCAGAGGAAGATAAATTTCTTTCATTTAGAAATCAACATTTCCAACATCCAATTCCGTATATCATATATGCTGACTTTGAGGCTATCGTCAAAAAAGTGCATACGTCGGAACCGAGTCATGCTACCTCATACACACAACCCATTATGAAGCATGAAGCTTGCGGGTACGCTTACATCATAATAGGTCCCGATGGTAAAAGTTTAAAACCTGCTCACGTGTATCGAGGATCAGATGCCGTAGATAATTTTCTGCAAAATATCATCCGTGAAAAAGATGAACTTGCAGAAACATTAACTCACATCGTTCCATTAATTATAACACCACAACAAGAGCAGGACTTTTTAACGGCTACGATTTGCAATCTGTGTAAGAAGCCTCTTTATAAGGATCGCGTTCGCGATCACGATCACTTGACGGGACATTACAGAGGAGCATTACACAGTTTATGCAATCTGAAATATCGCTTGCAGAAAAAGATACCGGTGGTCTTCCATAATTTGAAGTATTATGACGCTCACCATATAATGCAGGGACTGGGAAAGATCGAAGACCATCAAATTGAAGTCATCGCTACGAATATGGAAAAATATATCACTTTTGCCCTTAGCAAGAAACACAATAAGATCAAAGTTTCTTTACAATTCATCGACAGTTTCCAGTTTTTGAATACATCTCTTGAAAAACTGGTACAAAATCTGCCTGCAGAAAAATTCAACATTTTAAAGGAAAATGTAAGAGAAGGAGATCTTTCTCTTCTCTTGAAAAAGGGCATTTACCCTTACGATTACATCCAGTCCTTTGAGATGTTTGAAGAGACGGCGTTACCACCTCCTGCCGCCTTTCACAATAGTTTAACGGACGAGGAGATTTCAGCGTCAGATTACGAACATGCACAGGCAGTATGGAACAGCTTCAACATCCGTACAATGGGGGAATATCACGACTTGTACGTGAAATCAGACGTTTTACAACTGGCAGACGTATTCGAAAATTTTAGGAAATTGTGTTTGCAATTTTATGAAATCGATTGTGCTCATGTAATGACATCACCCGGTCTGTCCTTGCAAGCGTGTTTAAAAATGATTGAGCAGCCTCTAGAACTTTTAACCGATGTAGATATGCATCTCTTCATTGAACAGGGGATACGAGGTGGAATTTCAGTGATTACAAAGCGGTGGGCGCAGGCAAATAATCATTATATGCCAAATTACGATTCAACAAACCCAGAGAGCTATATCATGTATCTAGATGCAAATAACCTGTATGGATGGGCGATGTCGCAAGCATTACCCTATGGCGAATTTGAATGGATTTCTGCGGAAGCTGTAACCCCTGAATGGATTCTTTCCATTAGTGAAAATTCAACAGAAGGTTATATTTTAGAAGTTGATTTGGAGTATCCTCCTGAACTACATGATGCTCATAATGATTATCCTCTCGCACCTGAAAAGTTAAAAATTAATTTAGAAGATCTTTCTCCTTTCTCTCAGAACATCCTCCCCTATCAAAATTTCAATAGCCAAATTAAATTAATCCCCAATTTGAAGCATAAACAAAATTATATTGTGTATTATAAGAACTTACAATTTTATTTAAAGGAAGGTTTGAGATTGACTGCCGTACATAGGATTTTGAAATTTAAGCAGAAGGCCTGGCTAAAACCATATATTGATTTTAATACAGAACAACGCAAGAACTAAAAATCTGCTTTTGAGAAAGATTTCTTTAAATTACTGAATAATTCCATCTATGGTAAAACTATGGAAAATATAAGAAACCATGTTAACGTGCAACTTGTGAATGAACGGAAAAAGGCAGAAAAATTGGTAGCATGTCCCACTTTTAAACGATTCCAAATTTTCAGTGAGAATCTTGTTGCAGTGGAGAAATTGAAAAACACCCTCACTTTGAATCGACCAATCTATGTAGGTTTTGTGATTTTGGAATTAAGTAAAATTCTGATGTACAACTTCCATTACAATATTATAAAGAAGGAGTACGGAGAAAATGCGTCATTGTTATTCACTGACACAGATTCTCTCACGTATGAAATTCGTACGAAGGATGTATACGAGGATATGAAACATCGCAGCGACATTTATGATACATCAGACTATCCCCCTAATCATCCTCTTTACAGTCAGAAAAACATGAAAAAAATTGGATGTATGAAAGATGAATTTTCATCTAAATTGGTTTATGAATTTGTGGGTCTGAGAGCAAAAATGTATTCCTTTTTATCGGAGACGGGGGAGAAGAAGACGGCAAAGGGCGTTTCACGTCACGTCGTGCGAAGTAAAATCCTGCATGAGAATTACAAGCACTGCCTTCAAAACCTGCAGTCTAGACGTGAGATTCAATATAGAATTGCAAGTGAAGAACATCATCTTTTCACTCTTCGCCAGAATAAGTTAAGTCTCTCCCCATTCGACGATAAAAGGTATATTTTGGAGGATGGTATTCATACATTGGCGTACGGTCATTATAAAATAGAGGCTGATAAAGAAAAAGTAAATTAATATTTTTTTTTTGAATGTCATCATTGGTCAATGACTTCACAGTGGAGTTGTGGGAAGGGGCTGGCACCTGGGAATTCAAAAAACCCCATGACTGTGAAACTGTGAAGAGAGACCCTCAGGTGTCAGAAAGCTGAGGCTTTCGATAAAAGCCCGTGTGTGTGTGTGTGTTAAATTTTAATGAGTATTATGTTATTCTTTCCAATATTTTTAACAGTTATTTCTTTGCAGAAAAGCAGATATTTCAGGGTTCCATCCTAAATTTTGAATCATAGAACATTTTTTTTTAATAAAAGAAACTTCTAAATAAATTATTTTCTTTTTTCATCCCTAGAGGTCCCCATGACCCCGTTGCCAATTAAAAAAAACTAACTTTAAATGAAAAGCAGGAGGTATACAACTCAATCAGCAATCTAAAAACAACTCAACTCCACTCGAAACCACGCCTCCTAGTGTGATGACGTTGCCTTTGGCCCCGCCCTCTGTGTGACGTCATTGGCCACGCCCACACCGCACACCGCGTGTGGGTGAACCCGTGTTTTCTATCTACTAACCTCCGCGTAACGTATTCGTAAACGTACATAACATAACAGACGTACTTACTGGATTGTACCGATGTACATTTCAATCGTACTTCATTCGAATATTTAAAAAATTAAGTAATTAGAACGACATCCGGAAATTATTTGTTGGCATTTCTCAGTAGATATTCTGTCTAATAACAATGGATAATTTATAATTGTGCTTACATTCGACCATCCTGACTTTTTAGTTGTGCTCAATTGAACCAAATCTTAACATACATCAAAACAGCAAATGAACAACAAAATATATTAATAATAAGTAGGAGAAAAATAAATGAAATATAATTTTGAAAAAAAAAATTGTATAAGTCCTACACAAAGTCTATAGAGCAATGGTTTACGCACTGTTCGCTTGGGCTTTTTAAGTTCGTCATCGTCCTCGTCGTTTTCTTCTGTATTTCTTGAAATAATGGCCTCCGAAGATCTGTTTCTAGCACGGGAATCAGCTTAGTGGGGCTTTCGACAATCCATTCTTGATCTGTAAAGTGGACAAGATCTAGAGCCTTGACCACGTGGCTGCTGTTCTTCGTCATTTGCTTCAGTATCCTTTCTAGTTGTTTCTCCTTCCATTCTACTTTGACTGCATTCAGTGTCATTCCTAGGATAGTGGGTTTTGCTTTTAAAGCACCTTTGATAAAATCGTCTAGGAGTCCAGTGATTGTCTCTTCCACCTCTTGAAACTCTTTCTTCGTTTTTTCTTTCATTTTGTTCATCTTCACCTCCATCCGTCCAACGTTTCATGGAAGTCCTATGGATAGATAACTACAATATTGCCTGAAGTAAGGACGACGTAATTGCCTTCGTACGGGCCTTTGAGGTTGTAGTTGCTGCTTATCATCTACATTCTGTTGGCTTTGACTAACATCACTTTTGTCAGTCTGTCTATGACTTGGCATGAAGTGGTGTTTAGAGAACAGTTGGCCACAGTATCGATTTCTATTTGCAGCATAGGGACTATTTTTCACGAAGTGCCATTCAGTCTAATCAGATTTGCAACTTCATTCCCCTTCTCTCGAACAACTTCAAATGCACCTAATTCACTATCTCCTACACTTAGAACAGCACTTTTTGTATTGTTTTTCTTTATTGCAGTTAGGTGAACGAATATATCTTCTTTAGTGTCCATTTTTATGAGATCAGGGCACTCGAGTTCTGAAATATTTAATGCGAAGCAATCTCTGTATTCATTCGCAAGACGCAATAACTCTTACTTGTGATCAATGTCGAGATCCGAGGCAATTTTAACTTCGCTTAAACTTATAGGAACTTTTATGTTGTTAATATTTTCCGTTTTTGCTCTAAGTTCGAGCTCAATTCAGAAATTTCCGTATTTAAACACAGTTTAACTTCTGCTCTCCCAATGCACTGATCTTTTTGGAGCCTAACACTTCTATCGCCAACGTTAATCATTGGTATACAAGTTTCGCCATTTGTAATTTCTAATAAAAAGCCGATACCTTCGGAGGATTTTCTATCATAATTATTCCATTATCTACAAAATCTGTTTGAGAACTGACAATTTCGTATTTTTCTCTAATTCATTTGCCTCAAGAGCTTTAGGGCACACTCGATTTATTTTTTCATCAATTTGGAGGTTACTAAATAGCTCATCTTAACGATATCCGAAGTGAAATCTTTTACCTATTCTGACATAAGCGATATGAGGGAGATCAAGCCATGTCCGTCCGATTATTAGATAACTGGCTGTGCATTATCAGGAAAAGGTATATATTTATGCCTTGGTCTTTTACATTATCAACTTCAATAGCGGCTTTAATGATTCCTGTAGAGGTCACTGCAGGCACCCTTTGATTTCCAAAACCATGCAATTTATTCATAGCAGGTTCGGGTTTCACTTTAAGTTTCCGAGCAACTGAAATCCTTAAAAGACAACAAGAACTTCCCGTATCAATTAAAGCCTGTACTTCTTCAGAATTATTCAGTTTTGCTTTCTTCAAATATTAATTGTTTCTTCTAAATTTTTGCCAATTTTGTCAACAGAATAATTTTTATCATTTGAATGATTATTTTCAGCTTTAGTAACACAACTTTTATGACCTGTTTTATTACATTTTCGGCATGTTACTACTGTTAATTTAGAAGTCAAACAACAAAAATCAGAGTTATATTTTCAAATTTTCACAGGACTAGTTTTGATGGTTTTATCGAACTAGCATCCTCAGCTGCAAAAGTGCAAGTGAACGAGATAAGACATAATGATTAAATAAGATAAGATAAAAAAGACTGGAAAAGAGTCAAGCTACTGGCGTCATCTGTTGAAGAAACCAGAAACTAAAACATAATTTCTTTAAAGGTAAAGATGAAGGCAAAGATGGATTGGAATTAGGGTCGTTAACTAGAACAGAAAGATATTTTTTTGAATGTGAAATGCCTCTAGAAAATCCAGTTCACCAATGGAAGATGTTTTTTGAATAACGTTGGCAGCAGAAAATTGAAAGTGTGATTTTCGGACCAACAATGCTGGGCAACAGAAGACTTCTGTGTTTCCTTTTTTCTAACATATGCCTCATGTCCCTTAACGCGAAATTTTAAGGCTCTCTTAGTTTGGCCAATGTAAATTAAGCCACACTGGCAAGGAATCCTGTAAATATCACAGGAATTCATATCCGGAATGGGGTCCTTGAGTATAGAACTCAGAATTTTATTGATGGGAGAATAAACGACCCGAAAGTTAAATTTCTGCAAAATATGTGCAACTTTATAGCTATTCTTGGAAAGAAGGGAATGACAACATAATTTTTATAATCTCCTAATACAAGAGTGTGCCTTTTGGTGTATTGAGATGAGAATTTTTTAACTGCTTGATTAATAATGTTGAGTGAAAAAGCCTCTGTCAATATCTACTGCTTTTAAATAATTTAGTTCTTCGTCAAGAGATACTAGTTTGGAGGAGCAAACTTGAAAAGCACGGAAAACATAGGAATAAAATGAAGCTAACTTTTGTTTAATCGGATGACATGATTAAGTTTGGTAGAAGGCAAATCGATGAAGGTTTACGGTAAACCGTAGTACTGAAGTTGGATGTGTTACGTGTGACCAGAATGTCGAGAAACGGAAGAAAATTGCAAGTCTCAAGTTTGTTGTTTGACTTCTAAATTGATATCTGTTCGGCGTGTTATTGTATCTTTATTATGTTACTACAGGTTTGGGCAGCGGGCAGTCCTTTGAAATATGTCCAAAATTACTACAACTGACGCATTTTGGTGCACCTTTTTCATTATGTGTGACACCGTAGAGTTTTTTCTTTTCGTTAATTGTAGCAATTGGATCATCTTTAAAGGAGTATCGTTTGTCGTAAGACCCTTCTTTACGCGGTTGTTTATTATTGAAAGTTGACTTCAAGGTATCATAATCATCTAGTTTTTCAACTAAATCAATTGGTGAAATCAACTTGGACCAGACGTCAATAAAATGATCTTTTACTTCTGGAGACACTTTACGTTTTATCTGATCCGCTATAATAAGGTCGCTCAGTTTCTCAAAAGTATCTACTTTAATTCCACTTTATTAAAAAAATTTCTTAACTCGTACGCAAAATTCTTCCATGTGTTTCCTACACTCTTACTGTGCGTAAAACATTTTTGGCTAAATTTTTCAGGTGTCATCTTGTACCGTTTTAATAAGATCTTTTTAACTTCTTTATAATTGTTTGCAATTTCATCTGTTTCTCTGGCGATTAACTGTGCAGTGTCATACGGAAATAAGCCAAGTAAATGAGTAACCTATTTACTTTCTCGTATTATTTTCTCGTATTTATTTTCTCGTATTTTAACTTGTTTGGCCAAACGCTCAAACATGATTAAATATGAACTTATATCATTCTCGTGAGGTTTAAATTTTTGCATCAAATGATGAAGTTCTAACTTTGGATTTATGTGCGTACCACTAACATTTTGATTGGTGTCAGAATTTGTAGATCTGCTTTCTGCTTCAATACGTAATTTTTGCAGTTCAAATTCCATTTCAGACTTTTGTTTTCATCCCTCATACTCTTCTCTTCACCTGCGTTCTTCGTCTTGACGTTTTCGTTCTTCAATTTCTTCTTTTCGCCTACATTCTTCAATTTCTTCTTTTTCTTTTCTTTCATTTACACTGCTGGCCACCCAAATTGCAACACCAAGAAAGAAAAGAGATCACAGCAAAATTTGTGTCTTAATGTAACAAATTTTTTAGTAGATAACATGTTGACCAAGTGTCAAATGATTAAATTTATAGACTTCTGTGAAGTGTGGTTCCTTCCAGAATCTGTAGCCAGGGTAACCGCCATTGTTGGAGATCACCGCTCCCACACGCCTCGGCATTGATTCAAAGAGACTTTGGATGTGTTCTTAGGGTACAGCAGACCAAGCAGCTTCCACACGTTTTAAAGTTGATCTGGTGTGGCAGCTTGGGATGTAATCTGGTTCAATCGTTCAGCAATCATGGACCACATTTTTTCTATCGGCGAAAGATCCAGAAAGCGAGCCGGCCAGGGAAGCAATCTGGCGATTGACGAAGAACCCTTGGACAATGCGTGCCACGTGTGTTCGTTCATTATCCTGTTGAAATATGACTGAGGGTAAACCCTGAAGGTAAGGAAGGACAACTGGCTCCAAGACCTCGGAGATGTAGCGCTGGCTGTTTAAAGAACCGGCAATGCATATTAGAAGAGTGCGAGAGTGATATCCAATACTGCCCCATACCATAATACCCGGTGCAGGACCAGTGTGGCGGTGCATAACGCAGCTGTTCAGCATCCTCTCTCCACGGTATCTCCAGACTCGATTCCGATCATCGTGGTGTTGCAGACAGAAGCGTGACTCGTCAGTAAAGACAATTTCATTTCATTCTGCCGTCCATATCTTTCTTTCATCGCACCATTGGTGGCGGAGACGTCTGTGGTTCTGCGTCAAGGGTAGACGAAGCAATGGACGTCTTGCGGACAGACCACTCTGCTGTAAACGGCTTCGAATGGTACGCGCAGACACTGGATGATGCGTTGCAGACTGAATGTGCTGTGCTATGGTTCTTGATGTGACTGAGCGATCCGTCACTGCCATGCACACAATGTTCCTGTCATCACGTGAAGTGGTGCACTAAGGTGGTTGCGATCGAACACGTCGGTCCGTCGTACCCTCCTGCACTCAACGGTCACATATCCGCATTACAGCTGTTTGGTTTCTTCCAACACGACTACCGATTTCCCTGAAAGATAATCCACATTCTCGGTAAGCCACTATCCTTTCTCTGCAGAACTCGGCTGCTTGATCAAACGATGATTGCTGTTTACTACGAGGCATAATTGATCGTTTAAAAAAAAAGCCACAAGAAAAACACAATTGCTGAACTTGAAATCGTCGAAAACTCCAAGCCTTAAATAGCGCTTTGAACTGGCGCCACAGGCGCACGTGATGTGCGTCTGCGTTGAAATTTTAATCATTTGCATATCTCACCTCTGCTAATGCATGTTGTAAATTTCATGTTATTTGCATGCTTCCTTCAGGGTGGTGCATTCACGGTGGCCAGCAGTGTATTATAATGTTAAACTATTCTTTGGCGCATTCTTCATCGTACTCTTTGCTAGCCAAAATTATCTTTTTCAAATCGCTCATTTTATGACTCTCATTTACATCTTCTCCCAATTCTTCAGCTAATATTCTTAAATCGCATTTCTTTGCCTTACCGAAAGTAGACATTTTCGTACGTATTAAAATGAATATATATATATATATGTCCTATTATTATTAACTTCCAATTAGATAACTTAGTAGAACACAGTTATTGGTATTTTGTAAGTTTGCTTGACGTTCTGAATATATTTCAAAATTTAAATAAATGAAAAAAAAATTAAACTCTTTTTCTAAAACAATAAAAAATAACAAAATTAAATTTTTATAATAAATATATTACATGAATCAATGCACATAACGTGAAATTCAAATTCTTTTCAACTTATTTACGTGTAGCAAATTCTTGTAGCACAATTCTGTAAATTGTGCTTACGTTCTAAATATCTTTTGGATTGCTACCGTGCTATCGTCGTGAGAGCCAGATTCTTTTCTCAGGTCGTTGATTCATTCGTCGAATACTTAACTCAAAGTGTGTTAGTGGACATTCATTCCCGGAAAAGACGTACGTGGACTTGTGATCCTTGGAGGCTGCTCGTCTTGACTATCGGTAAGAGACTTTTGCTTTTCTCCCCGAATGCTTTACCGTATTACTTAGTGGGTTCAGTGACTAGCTGTTCGGCATGGAGGAAGGAGAACCCGGATCGCTTTATGCATTATTCGCGCAGTTTCATGCACTAAAGGAAGATGTTGATAAACTCCAAGAACTAAAGGAATCGACAGGTATTACCGAGGAACAGGAAAAATGTCTTTGCTCTATGCGAGCCGAATTGGAAGCGAAACATTATATGATATATCGCAAAGATGGTATAGAAGTTCTATATCAGGCATTTTCTAATGCTAACAATAGGCAAAATTCACAAAAATCAGACGACGGTTGGCAGGATGCACCCGTTTCAAAACGTTGGCAGGATGCGGTAGGAAACGTAGCAGTTCGAACGAGGAAACGTACCCTCCGCTAAAATCTGCAAATCAATTCAATTCCTTACAAGAGGTAAATTTAGATGGCAACAGAATGGAAGAGGACAATATCCTGGAAGAAGATAAGGTTACCCCTAACCTAAATCCCTTCAATCAACCCAGACAGTATTCTGGGAAAATTCCCCCGCTAGTTATCACTAAGACCAGGAAGAACTAGAAGGATTTTAGGAAAGAATTAAAAGATAACTTAAAAATTGAAAAATTTGAATGCAAAAAATAAGGCGAAAATATGGTTCTTAAACTAAGCTCCGCCGACGATTATAAAAAGGTGCAGGATAAATTAGAAAAGGAGGAAATTCCGTATCACACCTTTTTGTTAAACTCAAATAAATGTAACAGATTGGTCATAAAAGGACTCACCACAGATTACGAGGCTGACGAAATTAAAGAAGAGTTAGAAGCTCAAAAAATACCGATAATCAAAGTCAAACCCATCACTAGAATGAGAGACGGCATTGCTACACAGCTGCCGGTTTTTTATGTTGAAACTCCCCGTAATGAGGAGGGTAAGAAAATATGGCAAGTTAAATACTTATGTGATATGAAGGTTACTATAAAATCTTACAAAGGTAGGACCGGACCAACGCAATGTTTTAATTGCCAAAGGCACGGGCATACCCAGAAGGCTTGTCACAACGAACCGCGATGTGTACGCTGTACTGAATCGCATAAATCTTTCGAATGCCCATATAAAAATAAAAAAGAACATGCACCTCAGTGTGTCCTTTGTAACAGTTCGCACGCAGCGTGTAGTCTTGATTGCCCCAAGAGGCCTGGAAATATGGAACGTTCTTTCAAAAACTTTGAAAATAAGAAAATCATACCCAGCGCCATGACTGAAAAAGCGAAAAATTATATTCGCTCTACTGAGAGCCAATCAGAAAAAGGCACCGACTCCAAAACGTACGCGGCCGCCGCCGCACCGAAGATAACTAGAAATATACCCAAGCCAGGAGGAGAAACCTCTCAAATTAATGACAAAAACGATATTGAAGGTTTTAATAGATTTATTAAAAATTTATACACTTTGTACCTGCAATTTAAGGAAGCAGATGACCAGATGAATAAGTTAAGCGTGACTCTTGAAGCCATTAAGATGTTTGATATGAACAATCTGTATAATCACATCCAAAACAACTTAGCATGTAACAGTAGGCATATTAACTATGCAAAATTTATGTTCTTTAACTGTAATGGCATAAAAAGTCAAGTAACTGAAATTAAAGACTACATTAACAGGCATAGCTTAGATATCGTTCTTTTTAACGAGACGCATCTCAGGACTACTGACTCCCTAAAGATCGCAAACTTCGATGTGTTTAGAAACGACCGAATACATAACCGTGGTGGAGGCACCGCCATAGCTGTCAAAAGATATCTAAAATGCTGCAAATTCGCATCACCCATTTTTAACAGCATAGAAGCATGTGCGTGTATTCTGAATAGCAAAGGAGTAGAATATCTCATAGTTTCGATTTATAAGCCACCCGGAAACTCGCTCAATACGCAGGATTTAGATTATATTGCAAGGTTGGGTTATCTTACTATCATCGCAGGTGATATGAATTGTAAAAATACAAATTGGAACTGCAGGACAAACAACCAAGATGGAATTGTGTTATATAACTACATAATAAACAATAATGTACAAATGTTTGCTCCTACGGAGCACACGTATTGCCTTATGACTCGCAGCAACTCTGATATCTTAGATATTATGCTTACTTTTAATGTTTCGCAACAGCTTTATCTCAATGTGGACAATGATCTATCCTCCGATCATTTACCTGTTCGTTTTACCCTCTACGGGCTACGACATGGATTACCTCCCATGAAGACTCGGACAAACTGGATTCAGTACCAGAATGAACTTAATAATAACATCACTCCTAACGCAAATCTTAACTCAAAAGAAGAGATAGACACTGCTATACATAACTTAAATATTAAAATCCAGAGTGCCTTAAAAATGCGCAGTTTGTTAAAAATGAAGACATAACCCTCCCCTACAACATCAGATTAAAAATTAAAGAGAAAAAAAAACTTCGAAAGATTGTTCAGAGAACTCAAAATCCGCAGGATAGAAGAAATTTTAATAAATGCAATAAAGAACTTAGGCTCATGATGATTAAGTATCGCTCAGAGGAAGGGAAAAATTTGTAAACAGCCTGTCCCACACAGATTCTACTGTTTGGAGAATTAGTAAAGCGCTCAGAAAGGAGGAGAACAACATTGACCCAATTAAACATAACAACCAGGCTTTTCATAAAGCTGAGGATATAGCAAACATCTTCGCTAGCGATTACGAAGACCAATTCACGTTAAATCAGTACGCCAACCCAAATGATGTTAACATCGAAAACCATGTAAAAGATTACATTGCTACTAATAGTCGCAACGTAGGAAACCTCATCACTCCCCAACAAGTAAAAGATTGTCTTGATATTTTGAACCCAAAAAAAAAGCGCCCGGTTATGACGGGATTGGTAACAAAGCCATCAAGAACCTGAACAGGAAAGGGATAATCCTCATTACAAAAATTTTTAACGCCTGCTTAAATTTGAACTATTTCCCTCGTATCTGGAAACACGCTACCATTATCGTCATAAGAAAACCAGAAAAAGACGGGTCAACTACGAGCGGTTACAGACCAATCAGCTTGCTCCCTACTTTTGCTAAATTATTTGAACGTATTATTGTAAATCGAGTTAACTTCATTGAACGTCACAACTTGCTAAAGAATTACCAGGTTGGCTTCAGACCAGGTCATTCTACAGTACACCAAATCACAGGAATTACAAAAATTATCAGACAACATCTAAATAAGAAAGAGACTATTGCTGCCCTATTTTTGGACATCGAGAAGGCTTTTGACAAGGTTTGGCATGTTGGCCTTCTTTTCAAAATGATAAATTATCAATTTCCTCCGCACCTTATTACCACAATATTCAGCTACCTAGACAGTAGAACTTTTCAGGTTAAAATTAAACATACTTTATCCACAAGAAAATTATTCAGGCCGGTCTTCCGCAAGGAAGTTTACTTTCGACAATATTATTTTGTTTATACATCAACGATATGCCAAATATCCCAGATACTACTTTTGCCTGCTATGCGGATGACGCTGCAATCATGTGCAGTTCTATTAGCCCCATCAAAGCAAGAGATAAGCTTCAAAAAGCCGTTAATATCCTCACCAAGTGGTTTTACGCTTGGAAGATCAAAACCAATGCAACTAAGTCTCAAGTCATATTTTTTAGATACAACCTCAAAGAAGTAAAGAACAAAACACTAGGTGGTGCCACAGTACCTACAGTTAAAAATATTAAATACATGGGTGTAATTCTTGACGATAAGCTTACATTCAGGCCGCATATTATGTATAATCGTAAAAATGCTCACAAAGTCTATTTATGCCTTAATAGGGAGACATTCAAAATTACAACTAAGTACTAAGAGAATTCTCTATCTTCAAGCAATAAGACCGATTTTATTAAACGCAGCACCAGCATGGGCTGCTACAGCCAGATCAAATCGCCAGATTTTGCAAAGATTTCAAAATAAATTTCTTAGAACTATCACAGACTCACCGTGGTTTGTATGAAACACTGCAATACATCGTGGAATGAAAATCAAACCATTAGATAGCGAGATCTTAATTGACTCACATAATTTCTACACCAAATGTGATAATCACGAAAATGAAGCTGTACGTAGCATAGGAGATTATGACTATACGGTCATTCAACGCTGCAAAAGACCAAGAACGATACACCATAGCGAGTTATGGCGATCGATGTACATAGTGAATTTAATGTTTTTTCTACTTTTCATTGTTTACTCTTATTTAACTTTACTTAATTATTGCAAAGCGATATGGACTTTGCGCCCCCGGAGGCAGGACTTTGATTTTTATTATGTGTATATAATTTCAACGTTTGGTCAGTGCAACTATGCTCCGCCCACTACTGTTATATGCCTCAACTATTATGCCCACGCTATTCCGTTGCTCCAAGACACGGAGGAAGAAGGACACTCAGCCGTAGTACCTACGAGGAGAAAGTTATGCCGAAGTTTTTATGCTACAGATATGTTAAATTTCTTTTACGATGTGAAAGTTATGCTTCAGATGTTAAATCGCTATTTTGCCCAAGTTATGCCACTTGTTACAACTCGAACGCGAAAAGAGTGAAAGTTTCTCTTCAGCCAGTGGCAACGGAGAGTCGAAAAACGAACTTGGAAGAGAGCGGTTGCTCACTCGGTTTTCTTTCGATAGAATTTGATACGAAGGGGGGATAATCCCCATCTTTTGATTTGAAATTAATCTCGAATTATGTACATATTGTAATATAAAGATGTGTCTAAATAAAAGTCATTAAGACTTAATTGAAGTAGTGATTTGAATCGAATATAGAGATCGAAAGCTCTCCCAAATAGAACTATGGAATATAGAAATGACATATTTTAGTGGTGCCTGCACCAAGGGACTTTTGGATTAGAATTTCGAAGATTAGCAGATGGATTACCTGTAAACAGGTAAGCAATTCCTTTTTCTTTGAAAATTTGGAAAAAAAAACTGAGTTTCTATATTGTGATTAGTCAATTTTAAACATGGAAGCTTTAGACAAACTGAAGCAGAAACGTACGAATGAACGCAGTAGCGTTACGAAATTAATTACAAAAATAGAAGCTTTGTTATCAGAAAATATCGAAAACACAAACATTGAGGAATTGCAGGAGATGAATGAAACAATTCTCGAAAGAGAAAACACGTTGAAAATGTTGAATTCACAAATCGAAACTCAGTTAAAAGATGCTAAAGAATTTGAAAAAGATATTACTGCAAGTGATAAATACAATGAACAAATTATGTCTGCAAAGTTTAGAATTAAAATAAGATTAAATAAATGTAATGAAAATTTGTCTGTAAAAAACGCATCAGATGCAAATTCTTTGAACACTTCTGTTTCTGAAATAAATGTATCGTCATCGGCTATGAAATTGCCAAAGTTAAATATTCCAAAATTCTCAGGAGATACAGGAAAATGGTTAGAATTTTTTAACAGTTTTCAAGCTGCGATTGATCAGAATAAAGCGTTAACCAAGATTGAAAAATTCGTATACTTGAAATCATTATTGATAGGGCAAGCATATAATGTCATTGAAGGATTTCAGTTAACCGAACAAAATTACTATTCGTGCTTAGAACTTTTAAAAGAAGGCTTTGGAAAACCAGAGAAAATTATAAAATCACATATGAATAATCTTTTGGACATAGAACCAGTTAAAAATTCTTCTAACTTAAATGCACTAAGAAGATTATACGACGCTTGTGAAATAAACATTCGAAGCTTAAGTAATTTAGGAGTAACTTCAGGTTCGTACGGACACTTGTTAAATCCGATATTATTGAAATTATTGCCTCATGATTTGATTCTCGAATATCACCGAAAGCGTGATCCAAAAGAGGAATCTGATATTACAGGTTTAATTGCTTTTTTGAAAAACGAAATTGAATGCCGCGAACAAACGTACGCAGTTAACAAATCGGAACCGAAACTCGTTCCATTTAACGGAAATAATAAACACTTCGACAAACACAAAAGTAACTATAAATACACAAACAATAAGTTTAACTCTAAAGTTAACCTCTCGTCGGCGGCAGAATTATTAGCCCCTGTAAAAGGAGAAAACTGTATTTTTTGCAAAAATAACACACATAATAGTGAAAGGTGTAATAGGAGTGTAAATGAAAAACGAAATGTATTGCGATTAGAAGGTCGTTGTTATGTTTGTCTGGCTCAAGGTCATCGATTTTCTGATTGTTCTGAGAAGAACTCTTGTGTATACTGCCACAAAAAACATAATGCAACCCTTTGTTACAAAAATGAGAAAAAACCCGAAGCATCGCAATCAAAAGGAGTAGAAAATTCAGCGTGCAATCACATTAGCATCGATAGGAATAAAATATTTTTACAGACGGCGACAGTAGAACTTAAAAGTAGGTCACGCAATAAATTAGTTCGTTGTTTATTTGACAGCGCTAGTCAACGCTCGTATATTCAGAAACGTCTGTCTAAACAACTAGGATTAAAAAACGTGAGAAGGGAAGAAATAATGGTTCATACTTCGGATCTCAAGTGCCTACCAAACAGAACTGTGCGCGAGTAGAAGTAAAAATAAAAAAAGTTTTCGATAACCAGGAATTAATTATTCAGGTTTTAGAGACTGATGAAATATCGAATGCTGAGCTAGACTATCCTCCGGAAAATATTCGGGAGTTGTTGAAAGATAGGGGAATAATTTTAGCAGATGTTGAAAATGAATCTTTAGATAGCAACAACGTATCTTTACTCATTGCAGCTGATAATTATTGGAAATTAGTAAAAGACAAAATTGAACGTTTGAACTCATCATTAGTTACAATGGAACCCAAAATGGGCTGGATTTTAATGGGAAAACTATTTGATCGTATTGAAGATGGGGAAAATGTAACTAATGCCGTCGCAGTGACTTCTTTATTAATTCACACATCGAAGATTGAAAATTTGTGAAAATTAGATTTATTGGGAATTCAAGACCCTGTTGAAACAAAATGTAGAAAGGAAATGGAAATTGCCGCATTGAATCATTTTAACGAAACTGTTACCTTTAAAGAGGGAAGATATGAGGTTCAGTTGCCTTGGGTAACAGAAAAGGACTGTTTAAGTCAAAATTTGGATATTGCCAAACAGCGTTTAAACAATACGACACACCGGTTGATACAAAAGTGCAAATTCGAGGATTACGAAAATGTTTTCACAGATTGGTTAAATGAAGGAATTATAGAGAAAGTTCCTGAACACGAAATGAATAATCAGTGTCACTATTTACCACATAAAGGGGTATTCAAAGAAACCACGAAATTGCGACCGGATTTTGATGCTTCATGTAAAGATAAAAATTCGCGGTCACTTAATGATTGCCTAGAAAAGGGTCCAAATTCGCTGGAACAAATTATTCCTATAATTTTAAGATTTCGCAAGAATAGAACAGGAGTTATTTCAGACATAAGAAAGGCTTTTTTGCAAATGTCAGTGAATAAGAGTGATCGAGATTTCTTACGATTTTTATGGTGGAAAGACTTTGACAAGAAAGAACTTAGAGTTTTTAGACATAAACGCGTTTTTTTGGATTGAATTGCAGTCCCTTTTTATTGGCTGCTGTATTAAGCCATCACATTGATCTAAATATCATGAAACAACGGAACATTTAAAAGAATCCTTCTACGTAGATAATTGCATTACATCTGTTCCTGATGAAGAGACAATTACGCGATTCATCGAGGAATCGAAACAGATATTAGATTCTGCGTTATTCGATTTGAGAGGGTGGGAGCACACTTCTCTTTTGAAATCTGACGACAGTATAGAACCTACTCCTGCATTGGGAATGTTGTGGGATAAGGAAGATGATAGCCTTTTCTGTGAGGTGAAGACTGCTACTGACAAACCAGTAAACCTTACTAGAAATATATTGTCTGCGGTACATCGCATTTTCGACCCCATGGGTTTTCTCTGCCCTATAACACTAACACCTAAACTACTCATGCAAAAGACATGGTTGTTAAAAATTGCTTGGGATACAAATATATCCGAAGACTTAGGAAAAGAGTTCTATTCGTGGATTGATGATTTGTCACTTTTATCCAGTATTAGAATTCCAAGGGCTTTAGATATAAATGGAAATGAAAGTCTTAGTCTTCATACGTTCTGTGACGCAAATAAACAAGCCTATGGATGTGTGATTTATTTAAGAAAAGAAACAAGTGAAAATGTATCGGTGTATTTTTCTTCTAGCTAAAAGTAGAGTGAGTCCATTAAAGAAAATGACCATAAATTGTCTAGAATTATTATCCTGCTGTATACAGACTCATATAGTCTTACTCGCAGCTCTTGCTTTACAAAAACTCAAATTAGACAACGTTCCAAGGAACTATTGGACAGATTCAAGTACTGCTCTTTCTTGGATCCAAAGAGATGACCATTGGGCGCCATTTGTCGCAAATAGAGTAAAAGAGATACGAAAATTGTCATCGGAACCTGAATGGCGTCACATTCCAGGAAATTCGAATCCAGCAGATATACCATCACGAGGGTTTTCTATTAAGAGTTTTGTGAAATCTCGCTGGTGGCAGGGTCCAGAATGGCTTATGAAGAACGAGGAAGAGTGGCCAACTAGTGAAGTGATTACTAAAGAAGAAGAAATTATGAAAGAAAAGCGAAAGAACATTATTTCGACTTTAACTAATATCACAGCTGAAAAATGGTATCTGATTTACTTTTCAAATTACTTTAAAATTGTGAGAATGTGGATTCTAAGATTAATAAATAATTGTAGACATGGAGGAAGAAATTATGGCAAAACCCTGAGTGTTGAAGAATTGGACATTGCTGAGAAGAAATTTGTGAAGGTCGTTCAACAAGAAGCATTCTCTAGTGAAGAACAGTTGAAGGGACATTTTACTTTCAGAGATGAAGAAGGGATTATAAGGTTGAAAACGAAGATTTTGAGAAGACATGATGATGAAAACTTCCGGTGCCCCATTGTACTTCCATCCAAACATGAATTAGTAGAAAGAATGATACAAGACTACTTTTTTTTTCATTTACAACTTTTATATGCTGGTACTCAAGTTATTTTGACCAATATTCGTCAAAAAGTTTGGATAATAAAAGGAAGAAAAACAGTACAAGGAGTCATATCGAAGTGCGTTCGGTGCAAGAGACACTCGGCGAAAGTTCTTGATACAGTGCCTTGTCCTCTCCCAGAAGATCGAGTCAGAGATGCTTATGCATTTGAGGTGACAGGTGTTGATGTAGCAGGACCACTTTATTTAAAAGAAAATAGAAAAGCTTGGATCTTGCTTTCTACTTGTGGAGTTTATCGTGCGGTTCATTTAGAATTAATTGAAAGCTTATCGATTAATGGATTTTTTTCTTGGATTTAGAAGATTCATAGCACGAAGAAGACGGCCTAGAGTAGTATACAGCGATAAAGGTACAAATTTTGTAGGGACAAGGAATTTGCTCCGATCTGTTGACTGGAACCAAATTATCAGAAGTTCTTCGATAATGAAAATTCAGTGGAAGTTAAATCCACCAACCGCAGCATGGTGGGGCGGCTGGTGGGAGAGACTGGTTCAGATGATCAAGAAATTATTGAGAAGAGTCCTGGAAAAAACATTACTTTCATATGAAGAAATGTTAACTATCCTATGTGATGCAGAAGCAAGTATCAACGCCAGACCGTTAACATACGAGTCAGAAGATTCCACCGATTTATGTGCACTCACTCCATCTATGCTTATTCAGTATTTGCGAACTGAAGGTGTTCCGGATCTGGACAGTTTGGATAAAATCAACTTATCGAAAAGATCGCGATACCACCAAAAGTTACGTGTGGAATTTCGTAAAAGATTTAGAGATGAATATCTTGGTATGTTAGTACATCGACCAAAGACTGTACCTTCGCGAACCATCAAGAAAGGTGATTTAGTGTTTGTAGAGGACGATAAAAGGAAAAGAACAGACTGGCCTATGGGTCGTGTGATCGAAGCATACCCAGCAAAAGACAACAATATCAGAGTGGTGAAAGTAAAAACATCTAGTGGTGAACTGTTAAGACCAGTTCAAAGAGTATTTCCAATGGAGATAGACAATAAAGAATCTATCTTCGAGCTTAAAACTACTGAATCATCCAAATCTTCGAGAAATACTGGTAAAATGAATGATTTAGTAATTGATACCGAAGACTGTGAACTTGAAAATTCTGATAAAAACATTCAGTTTAGTAGATATGGCAGAAAAATTTTGAAACCAAAGAACTTTAATTAGTTTAATTTTGTTTTCAGTACCACTATTATTTGTTTTCTTTATTTCTTTCTTTGAATTTAAATTTTGTATACAATTTGATTTTTTAGTTTAGTGAATTAATCTCTTTACTAGTATTTTTCAGAAAAGAATTTTTTGCCTGTTGTTTAAAGAATGTAAGTTTGCAGAATATTAAGTAAGTTTAAAATATTCAAGATATTTGTTACGCCTAGATAAAATTGTTGATTTTGGTAAGATTTAAATTACTCATCTTAGTATTTCAATTTTCATTTCAGAATTGTTTTGATTTTTTCATACTTTGTCAAAAATCAAAAGGTGGGAGAAATGTTACAACTCGAACGCGAAAAGAGCGAAAGTTTCTCTTCAGCCATTGGCAACGGAGAGTCGAAAAACGAACTTGGAAGAGAGCGGTTGCTCACTCGGTTTTCTCTCGATAGAATTTGATACGAACGGGGGATAATCCCCATCTTTTGATTTGAAATTAATCTCGAATTATGTACATATTGTAATATAAAGATGTGTGTAAATAAAAGTCATTAAGACTTAATTGAAGTAGTGATTTGAATGGAATATAGAGATCGAAAGCTCTCCCAAATAGAACTATGGAATATAGAAATGACACCACTGTTACATACTGTCACATTGGATGTCATTCAACACTTCAAGTGTACAGGTTTATTCCAATATTTGGAATTTTTTTTTCACTTTTAGGATTCCTATTAAGGACAGTTATAGATAGGTAAAGACTTCAGGGTCGTATACCTATTGAATAAGCGAAGACCTAAGACCCGAAGAAACTGGAAGCTTGACTTCATTCATTTCTTTGAGTTTCTCATTTAAACTGGAAAACTTTGATGACAGGAAAATCTCCCGTACAAAGTTAATTCTTGACATCATCAACATCAGAATCCTCTGAGAGTCGTCTGATTGTAATTTTAAGGGAAAACTTGAACTTTCTTTGGTCTGAAGGTACTGAATTGTATTTCTTTCTTCAGAAAGATAGTAAGGGCGCGTTCTCTGTTGGTAGCAGATTAAAAAATAATAGTAATCTTATCTCTTATCAAGACAACCAGTGTAGCCTGGTTGTCTTGATAACAGTGCTTGGAGAATAAGCTTCGGATTTCCTACAGCGTTGATAACTTCTGACTGGCTGGTTTCAGCGTTAACTTCCGATTGGCCGCCATCTTTAGGTGGAATTTCTTCTTCTCGATGTAATCGGATATCAAGCGAATAACCAGCTTGACATTTCTTTTGCAAACGATCAGTACTCTGAAGTCGATTAGCGTATTCAGGGTCATTATAAAGTTCTAACTGCTGCAATGTACGCCGTGCATGGGGCACACTTATCGAAAAATGAATAGATCGTCGTAGCATAGAGTACGATAGAGATGTATAAACACCTCTCACCAACTCAAAACACTATTCTATGAGATTCCTTACCTATGTCTATGTCAGGTCTTATCACTCAGTAAGAATAATCGGCCATTAACGGCTTTTACCAATATATTATACTTAATTTTTAAATGCGTGAAGAATCGAATAAGTTGTATCCAATAATATGGAAGTACTTGTGCACATGCTGTGCTAGAACTCAGAGATTACTAGCGACGGAGGTTCCTGTGCCGCCGTCCGTAGAATAAGTGAACTTTGAACATATGATGCGCTCGTATGGCGCCATCTATTAGTAAGGTTGAAAAGCATTTTAGTTGACTGGAGCTCTGGGGCACCATCTCTTGCAGGATGTACTGTAAGGCATTTTTAAAATTTCATAAAAATTTTTCTTCTGATAAGCAATAATTGGCATGAAGTAAAATGATGAAAAACACAATTTGCAGTACACTGAAACACTGTTCACAAGAGTAAAAACTATTTACAAACAAAGTCTAGTTGCTTTGAAAGAATCAAAGTCTATAGCGCTTTGTAATTTGATAAGTGAAACTATAAGTAAAGAAAATGAAGTAAAGTTTTGGCTAAATAAGAAGAAAACGAAAATATATACATTACCACCGACTATTATGGTGAATAGTGCAGGGCCTCTTGTGGCATTGTTCAATTGTGAAATCATAATTTTCTAGTTTTTTCATGATATTCTTAAGGTGATTGTCACATTTCGTGAAAATGTTATGACAGCTTTTAGAATTTCAGAATCCATGGGTTTAATTTTCAAGTCATTGTGAAGAGTGCTATTTTGCACGAACCAGCTACATTTGTAATTATTCGGATGGCCTTGGTTTGAATTCTTCGTATTTTTTCGCGGTGAGTTCTTGCAGTTGCAGCCCACGCTGGAGTAGTATACAGTAAAATCGGGTGGATAGCCTGTAGATAAATAACTTTTTCTGTCGCGAGACTAAGTTTAGAATTTCTCCCTATGAGTGCATAGATACTGCCTATTGCTTGGTTGGCTTTTTTACAGATATTTTCTATTGGGTTTTGAAGGTTAATTTTTGATCTAGATAAATGCCTAAATATTTAACACATATTTCATTTGGGATGGCGATATTATTAATTGCGATATTGTTGAGATGTCTTCTCGAAGGGCTCTTTTGGAAATATATTGTAGTGGATTTGCTTTCATTGATTTTAATTTTCCAAGCGTTAAACAATGGGAAGATATAGTCCATTGCATTTTGGAGGTTTTGGATGGCTCTTTTGGAGGTTTTGGGTTCTCTTTGTGGCTGGGAAGATCATTTATGTAGATGTTAAAAAGAAAAGGTCAAAAATTCGAGCCCTGAAAGACACCTGCTTTCATTACACTGATATTAGATTGCTCGTTCTTAATACGAACTTGAAAAGTTATGTTTTCCAAAAAACTTGAAATTAGGAGGATTAATTCAGGTAGAAATTTGTTTCTGATAAGTTTGATAAGGAGGCCTGCGTGCCAAACCTTATCAAAAGCTTTTTCAATATCAATGAAGATGCCAGCAATCGTTTCTTTTTCATTAAAGCCTTTGCCGATGATTTCAAAATGGTTGTTGTTGTTGTTGGGTGGTGCTAAATCCATGCCTAAATCCAAATTGATGTTCCTTAATAATATTATTGTCTTCAGCGAATTTAGTGAGCCTATTGATCACTAATCTTTCAAACAGCTTGTCAACAGCTGAAAGTAAACTGATTGGTCTGTAATCTGAAGGTGAAGATCCATTTTTCCCAGGTTTCTTCAAGACAATGATTATCGCATGCTTCCACTGCTTAGGAAAAATTCCTATGCACAGGAAAGCATTGAAGATGTAATATAGTTGCAGGATGGCTTTTCTTGGTAAAATTTGCAAGGTTTTATTAGTAGTTTGGTCATAATCGAGAGCTTTTCTTGGTTTTAATTTTCGAATTAAATCTGTAATCTCTCTGGGTGTGGTAGGTGGTTGGTCTGATTTTTGAGACTAACTTCTGAGTCACGTGATCAATCACTGCCAAATCATTAGCGTTAACAAAATGTTATGTATTAATCGTCATATATATATATATATTTAAGCTTAAGTTGTTTGCTTATTTCAGTTTTGATTTGTAATTGAAGTTCTATTTTTTTTTTTTTTTTTTTTTTTTTTTTTTTTTTTTTAAGGTTGGTTGTAAGTTTAAATTGTAACTTTTGTAAACTTTAAGTTTTTGGTTAGGTTGCTTTTAAAAGTTCTGAGTTGAAGTTGTTTAATTTTAATTTGAGTTTAGGGACTTAAGATTTTTGTTTTTGTTCTAGTTGTTTTGACCCTTAAGGTTGTTTAACTTTTAATTAAATTTTTTTTTTAAACTTTGCTGTTGCACCTTTGTGTGTTAAATTTTTTTTTCTTAACTTTGAGTAATTTAATTGGTATCCCTCTTTCTTTTAACGTTAAACGAATACATACTTTCTGACTGGTGGTAGATGAAAAATAATTTGATTCTATTTGTATGTCTTTTGGATAAATTGTGTTTAGTCTCAATTGGTGGCTGAGGAAACAATTATTACACTGCTGACATTTTTATTATGTATTATAATGTTGTGTAATTAGAAACTTCATTTTTTTAAAATTTACCAAAGTCATTTTGTATTAACTTAGTTCAGAGATTTTCACCCCTTGCCCTCTTTCCTTCAGCAGAAATTCTTATCAGCAGTTGTACTGCACCCCAAAATTCCTTTCGGCTAAGCGTTCCACCATGTGTGGGGGGCGAAAGTGTTTGATAGTTTTACCATGTGGTTTACACGAAAAGAGGACCCTGTTTTGCTGGACAAGGCTAGCAGGGTGATGTTCGACAGCATACTTATGGTGGGGGAAAATATACGTTGAGACAGAAGATCTGCATTATCGACTGGGACCCTGGAGCGAGGCTAATTTCTTTCCCCTTGTTTCCTCCTGCAGTTGTGATGACACATTGGTGTGGCCTTGGAGGTTGAACGATGGAATGGCGAGAAACGGCTCCTTTTGGTAGTCGGGAAACCCTTTCTCGTGAAGATCCAGAGTGTGGGTTGCCTTTTTTGGCTTCCTACTAGTCACCATCTACGCCAAGTTTTCAAAAAACGCGCCAGCTACTAAAACGGCTGCGCAGTGTTTTTCGAGAGGCTTCGGGAGACGGGGACAGTGACGGAGACGACAGAAGAGAGACGGAAAAAAGAAATTTCACGAGAATTTCTAAGATGACAACTTGGACGAGCAGCTCGGTGGTGAGCCTCATCTTAGACGTAGCAACGTAAATTAACCAACACCGAAGAGAGGCTGCATCACCTATATTTCTAAAATCCTAAAATTTACGCTGTCATGATGGCCTGTGGAGGGAAGACCTGTGTCCTGCTGGTTGGAAGCAGTAATAGGAGGGAAGCCTGCCCTCCGAACCAATAGCTTGGTGGAGTCTCGTCAATCTAACCCCTTTTGTTTTCTAATTTCAGATACTATCCCAAGTTTTTCTCCGAGAAATAAGTTTCGCTAACAAAACTCAAATATATGAAGGATCCCTAATATGTTAAAGAAGGGTATGTCATCCTTTTCTGTTGTTTTCACTTTAGTTCTTTAATTGATCCAGCCACCACGTTTAATTGTATTGTTTAGTGAGGTCATGACTCTCTTTTTGTGTTTGTAATTATAATATTTTCCTACCTTAAATAAACGTAAGTTGATTTTATTCTCCTGTCTGTATTTATTGTAATTATCTTTTACACTGGACCTTAAACATAGAACGGGTTAACAATATTTTCACAACGCAATTATTGATTTGTTTACATATTTTGTTTTTATGTTTCACTATGACTGCCCCAATACTTAGTATGTTATTGTTAAAATATTGATTGATATGTTCAGTTAAGTGACTTATACACACAGTTATCTACCGCATAACACAGAATGAACTTTTTCTCTAGTTATTTCACAAATATGGTGTTCATTTGTAATTATTAAGTATGAATTTATGTTGTTAATATAACATAAAATTTGATTTAATTTCAACAGAACAGAAATATATTATGCACTCTCTTTCACACTCATAAAAATTTGCGTAATTTTTAGTTTAAGTACAGCTCTTATATGCATAAATTTAATTAAACTATTACACTTTTTCTCTACCTAATGTATAATTTTCAAACTTATGTAACGTATAGAAAGCATTTTTAATATGTATTTTGTTGCAAAATAACTTTTCTGAATGTCTAATGAAAATATTTCCTGTTAAGAAATTTCAAGTTTTGAATGCAAGATTGTAAGGATCTTAAGTTTTACTAACGTTTATTTTATTTTAAATCTTTACTATCACTTCTTATTTTCTACTTCCGGCCAGAATTATAAGCGTGAAGGAGTTTATGCAAAGTTGTCTGGCGAACGCCAAGTATTTAAGTGTGGCCTTTTTGCCAAGCAGGAGGAGAGGAAGCCGTGAGTTCGAAGCAGGCCGCTTACCTTAGAAGTTACGCAGTTGCTACTTTGCCTCCCAGGCCAGAGGTTTTAATCCTCTTGATAAATTAAACGTATTGTAGTGTTCACAGTCTCTGTGCTACATACGCTTCCTGTTATTATAAGGCCAATCTTATTCTAAAGTTAAATTAGAGTTTAGTTTTATTTTGATATCTTTTAAGTTAGACCCCGAGTGGAGGGTCATTGTATTCCGAAGTACGGAAGTCATTGTATATAAAGAAAAAATAAAGGGTTTTGTATACCCTTCGTCTGTATCCTGTCTACTTACTACAATTAGTGAACATAGCTTTAGTAAGCTCTCTGTTCTAGTCAGGTCATTGTATGTTTCCGAAGAAGGTAAGAAGAAACATTGAACCTGATAGTGGCGCCCGACGAAGAATAACCATGGCCGAGTTTCAAGAAGAACCTGTGCTGCCTGCAGAAACAGCTCAGAATCCAGAAATGCCAGCTGCCGCCCTGGAAGGATTTGGGTATATTGTCCAGACCATGCGCGCTTCGATGAAACCAGAAGCAACGTTTAATGGACACTCACAGGTAACCAGTTTTTTGGAAAAATTGGATGACCACTTCATGCTCTACCCCGTGCACGAGTTTCAAAAAGTTACCTTAGCTACCAGCGCTTTGAGGGGCCAAGCGCTTAACTGGTTCAAATGTATCGGCAGAAGTCTCTTGGGTCAAGCAGGAAGTCCCACCTATACCTACGAAAATTTCAAGACTGCCCTACTAAAAGCCTTCCCTGTTGTAAGGGATCGTGCGAAATTAGAAACAGAACTTTTCAGTATATATCAACAAAGAATGGAAAACCTCTCCAGGTTTATTTTAAGAAAAATTCACGTTTTCAAGCTCTTGTATGGAAACCGTCCGGATCCTGAAATAATTCAAGTGATTTTGCCGAGGTTACTACCCCAAGTGCAAGACTTTATTGAATTGAGAAATCCGACTACACTGGAAAAATTATTTGAGCTAGCAATCCAGTTTGAAAGTAGAAGAACGGCGGACGTCGAAAGAAGACGCCAATATCAACAGCGAAACCAATTTGGTACGCCAAGACTACAGCAAACTCAAGCACATGGCTACGGAGAAAAAGCGAATCAGTGGGCAAGGAAACCCGAGCATTCAAAAACAGCCGGCGAACGTCGACAGTTCAATAGCAACCCAGAAAAAAAGTCTCAAGGCCAGTGGAGAAAGAAGGAAAGCACCGAAAGAAAAAATAATTTAAACTAAAACGGATTTCTGCTGACGAGAGGGTGCGGAAATCCGAAGGCCACGAAAACCCCTCTTCCTACAAGTTAAATACAGTAATGGTGAAAAATTTAACTCTTCCGAAGATTGAAGTCTTGGTAAATAATATCCCGGCCACCGCACTCCTGGATACCGGCGCGCAGTGTTCCTGTGTGGCAGAAGTCTTTTTTAGAAAGTATTTTCGCAAATACCGCATATATAATGCGGATAATACAACAGTATTAGCGGCGCAAGGAGAACAATGTAAGTGCGTAGGTAAAGTACCTTTGTACATCCGTATCAAGGACGAACAAGTAAAGGTGATGTTTTTTATAGTAAAGAATTTGCAAGCACACTTAATACTAGGAATAGACTTTCTTTCAGACGCACAAGCTACACTGGATTTTAATGAAGCGTCTCTTAAGCTGACGATGAAACCAGTGCGTGTAGAAAAGGTTGAACCGCCAAGGGTAAATCTCGACCACCTGCCTAATGACGAGCAAGATAGAATCCGACAAGTGGTAAGTGAATTTGCTTCCTTATTTAGTGATATTCCAGGATTTACCCAGGTTACTAACCATAGTATTGACACCGGAGATGCATTGCCGGTTCGTCAAAAACCATACCGGTATGATAAGAATAAGGAAAAAATTATAGAATGGCATATTACCGATATGCTACGTAAAAAGATCGTAACGCCTATCTCAAGTAGTTATGCTAGTCCGGTGGTTTTATGTAAGAAAAATAATGATTATCCTTTGGAGCATCCAAAAAGGTGGAGATTCGCTATTGATTACCGTAAATTAAATTCCATAACGAAATATCCGGTATATCCGTTACCGATTATAGAAGAAATTTTAAGGAACATAAAATCAACCAAATTTATGACGACTTTAGACTTAACGAATGGTTATTTTCAAATAGGGATCAGGCCTGAGGACGTGCCTAAGACTGCTTTTATAACCAAGTCTGGCACTTATGCATTTTTGCGAATGCCGTTTGGCCTTTCAGGCGCCCCAGCAACATTTCAGCGATGCATGGACATTGTGTTAAGACCTGTTCTCGGAAAGTCCACATTTATCTATTTAGACGATATCATTATTACTAGTGATAATCTAGACCAACATGTACAGGATTTAAGACAGGTGTTTTCTTTATTAAATGAGGCCGGTCTAAAAGTTAATGTCGAAAAATGCAAATTTGCAGCCCCTGAATTAAAATATTTAGGTTACAAAATATCGCAAAAAGGGATCGAGACAGATGAATCAAAAATAATCGCTGTACAAAAGTATCCGACTCCAAACACGGCAAAGAAGCTCTCTTCTTTTCTAGGACTTTGTTCATATTATAGGTCCTTTATAAAAGATTTTGCGGCTATCGCTGAGCCATTGTTAAAATTAAAAAGGAAAAAGGCAAGATTCTCGTGGACGGCCGAAGCCAATAGTGCTTTCGAAAAATTAAAACAAGCATTAACGCAAGCCCCTGTGTTGAAATTTCCTGAAAAGGATGAAAATTTAGAAATTTCAGCGGATGCTTCGGATTATGCGGTAGGAGCGGTACTTTCGCAAAATCAGCAGCCAGTAGCATTTTTTAGCCGAACTTTAAATCAAACACAAAGAAACTATTCCGCGACCGAGAGAGAGGCACTTGCAGTTCTGTTAGCAGTGCAAAAGTTCCGAGTCTATTTTGGAAAGGCGCCGATAACAGTATATTCTGATCATGCGGCGGTAACTAGATTGTACTCTGGGAAAAATTTATCCCCAAGGTTAATAAGATGGGCACTCAAGCTGCAAGAATATAATCTGGTAATCAAGCATACCCCCGGAAAGGAAAATATCGTAGCAGATGCCCTGTCACGAATTAAATTAGACGAACAGGGTAATACCGTAAAAGTTGCAATGCTGACAGCGTGTACAATAAATTCCCGAGAAACTGTAATAACCGAACTGGGTAAGGATCCTGAGTTTGGAAGTATTTATGAGTATTTGAAGGATCCTGAAAATTTTAGCCACCAAGATATTGTGGCGATAAGAAATAGGGCGGCCCATTACGAACTAATAGATGGTCTATTATTTTATACAAAAACTACGAATTCCAACAACGAATTTCGACCTGTTATCCCAGCTAGTCTTAGATTAAATATCCTGCAAGAGCTCCATGACAGCCCTTTAGCTTCTCATGCTGGTATTCGAAAAACTACTCAACGCGTACGCGAGGCAGTCTACTTTCCTGAACTGCAAAAGTTAACAAGGGCGTATGTCCAGTCCTGCCCAACATGTCAAGCCGTTAATTATATTAATTTCCGCCCGGCCGGGTTTCTAAATAGTATTAAATCCGAATTTCCAAATGAAATAATCGGCATCGATTTATTGGGCCCTTTCCCAAAAAGTCAGTTAAACAAAAGTCGCTATCTCCTTGTTATAGTTGATCATTTTAGTAAATGGACCGAAATTGTTCCCTTAAAACGAGCCTCCGCGAAATTAGTTACCGATTCTATTTTAAATAAATATATTTTAAAATACGGGGCGCCCCTAAAAGTTATATCGGATAATGGTCCTCAATTTGTAAGTAATATATTTGAAGACATGTGCCAAAAACTGGGCATACGTCATTTAAAAATGGTCCCGTATCGGCCGCAATCAAATATAGCGGAACGGGTCAACAGAAATATAGTGAAAATTATCCGTAGTTATGTTAAAAATTTTCATAAAAGCTGGGATAACTATGTCAATGAATTTGCTTTCGCCCTTAGGACCGCAAAACATGATACAACGGGAAAAACTCCTGCTGAGTTATTTCTAGGCAGAAAGATTATAACACCGTTAGATAAACTATTTTATGTGCAACAAAGAGCCCCAGAATTTAAAATGGGTGATATAGAAAAACTAATAAAAGAAGCAAAAAAGAATACGGAAGTAGCACAAAGAAAACAAAAATTGTATTATGACTTGAAACGACGGGGAGTAACTTATAAAGTAGGGGATGAAGTACTAAAAATTAAGCATTCACTTTCTTCAGCACCAGAAGATAAAACTGCCAAATTTTTCCCACGCTTTGAAGGACCATATGTTATAGAAAAAATAACTCACGCTGTTGTAGTATTAAAGGCAAGAAATGGTGAAACCTGTTCCGCAAACATTGACCAGATAAAACCATTCTATGACCGTAATAAAATGCAAATCTTTTCAGATCTTTTGCAGGATCCGGGACGGCAGACACCGCAGGTACAAGTTCCAGAGGTGGGAAAACGACAAGTACAAGGGCAAGCCAATGAGAGACAGAAGCAAGTGAAAAGAAAATTGCCCCGCGGAAAAATTGAAGGTACAAAGAAAAAGAAGCCGTTCCACCGTCCAAAAAACAGAGTTCACGAACACCCCCAGAATGAAGAAGGGAGAAGGACGACGTATGTGGAAAAGACCGGGAGAAAGGACGGCAACTATAACCCGGCTGTGAAGCGGAAGATTGACTCATCCGACAGAACTCTCCGCAGCAAAAGTCGCCGAACTGCGGAAGGGCCATCAGCGGCGGAGGAAAAAGTACAAGAAAAATTTGAACGGCCAACAACGAGGTCCAAGCAGGATCACGACAGAAGTTTCCCGGTTCCACCAAGACCAGCTGCCTTCAAACGGCCAAGACCACAAGCAGAGGACAGAAGGAAGATGTTCAAGGGTGGCCGTAGTGGTGAAAAACGGAAGCTTCCAGAGGAAAGCACTGAAGGGCGAGCCCGTACAAGAAGGAGGATCAACCAAGCTACGGTCTGCAGCACCTTTAAAGACTGGGCCCAGAAAAGGATGTCTGAATATTACAAAGATAAGTAAAATTTTGTGTTACTTTACAAACTTAAGTTAATCTTTCATTCTTACTGCAAGTGGCAGATTTGAAGAAGTTTTACCTCATGCGAGGTCTACCTTTATCGCCAAAAGGGCGAGAAATGAGTTGTGACCGATTTTCTTATTATGTTTTTCAATTACTCGCGCGTAAAACTAAAGTTGATGTATAACAGCGTTGTATAAAGACTTAAATATTGTAAAAAGTTATTGTATAAATTTTATTTAAAACATTCTAACAAGAAAGAAGTTTTAGTCTGAAAGACTTTTTGAAATGTAGTATTATTTCAATGTAGAAAGAATTGACACTTGCTTTGAAAAGAATAGAAGTTAACAATGTACTACTAATGTATGTTTTCAAATGTGGAAAATTAACGGCATCTTGATATGTTCTTGTATACATGTGAACTGTTATTTTGAATGTTTAGAAATAACGTGATATGGTAAAAGTGAAAGTAATGTTAAAAAATTTGTTATTCGTGTGACTGTAAAGATTAAATCATGGTGAATATGTGTTAAAGGTTGAATGATGTAGTTAGGCTCTCTGACGCTACACTTTAGAGTTAGCCACTTTCAGAATAGTACCTCAGGGTCTAGAGTTGAAATTAGGGTGTGTTAAGAGGTCTCGTATGTTGAATTTTAACACGTTAGTGTTTTGATTGTAGGAGGAAGTGTTGAACACATAGACAGAAACACATTCGTGTTTGGTGTTTTTACAACACATGTCAGAGAGCACGGGGAGAGATAATTAAAATAGTCATGAATGAAATAAGAATGTTAAGAAAAGTATATTCTATATGTTATTTGCAATGTCATTCTGTAACATTTCATTAAACTAGTTTTCCTTCCAGATCTCTGGAAGGAACCAGAATTGAATAAAGCTCCTGTTTTGATGCAGTACAGATGAAAAAGAAAAAAGATTGTTGTATATTCCGGGAGCTGCTATTGTAACAAATTTCTTTCTTTTAAAATTTTCTAGTTTCTAGCTAAGTTATGTTTGTAAAAGTTTGGCCTCGCGTTAGTTTCTAGAGCTAAAAGTTTTCAACAAGGTCGTTTTAGACCTCAGTTTCAAACTAATTAACTCTGGCGGGAAGTATGTAAGGATCTTAAGTTTTACTAACGTTTATTTTATTTTAAATCTTTACTATCACTTCTTATTTTCTACTTCCGGCCAGAATTATAAGCGTGAAGGAGTTTATGCAAAGTTGTCTGGCGAACGCCAAGTATTTAAGTGTGGCCTTTTTGCCAAGCAGGAGGAGAGGAAGCCGTGAGTTCGAAGCAGGCCGCTTACCTTAGAAGTTACGCAGTTGCTACTTTGCCTTCCAGGCCAGAGGTTTTAATCCTCTTGATAAATTAAACGTATTGTAGTGTTCACAGTCTCTGTGCTACATACGCTTCCTGTTATTATAAGGCCAATCTTATTCTAAAGTTAAATTAGAGTTTAGTTTTATTTTGATATCTTTTAAGTTAGACCCCGAGTGGAGGGTCATTGTATTCCGAAGTACGGAAGTCATTGTATATAAAGAAAAAATAAAGGGTTTTGTATACCCTTCGTCTGTATCCTGTCTACTTACTACAATTAGTGAACATAGCTTTAGTAAGCTCTCTGTTCTAGTCAGGTCATTGTATGTTTCCGAAGAAGGTAAGAAGAAACATTGAACCTGATAAGATGAATAAATTTCCATATGTTGCAGTTAAAAAAAATATGTTATATTAACAACATAAATTCATACTTAATAATTACAAATGAACACCATATTTGTGAAATAACTATAGAAAAAGTTCATTCTGTGTTATGCGGTAGGTAACTGTGTGTATAAGTCACTTAACTGAACATATCAATCAATATTTTAACAATAACATACTAAGTATTGGAGCAGTCATAGTGAAACATAAAAACAAAATATGTAAACAAATCAATAATTGCGTTGTGAAAATATTGTTAACCGGTTCTATGTTTAAGGTCCAGTGTAAAAGATAATTATAATAAATACAGACAGGAGAATAAAATCAACTTACGTTTATTTAAGGTAGGAAAATATTATGATTACAAACACAAAAAGAGAGTCATGACCTCACTAAACATTACAATTAAACGTGGTGGCTGGATCAATTAAAGAACTAATGTGAAAACAACAGAAAAGGATGACATACCCTTCTTTAACATATTAGGGATCCTTCATATATTTGAGTTTTGTTAGCGAAACTTATTTCTCGGAGAAAAACTTGGGATAGTATCTGAAATTAGAAAACAAAAGGGGTTAGATTGACGAGACTCCACCAAGCTATTGGTTCGGAGGGCAGGCTTCCCTCCTATTACTGCTTCCAACCAGCAGGACACAGGTCTTCCCTCCACAGGCCATCATGACAGCGTAAATTTTAGGATTTTAGAAATATAGGTGATGCAGCCTCTCTTCGGTGTTGGTTAATTTACGTTGCTACGTCTAAGATGAGGCTCACCTCCGAGCTGCTCGTCCAAGTTGTCATCTTAGAAATACTCGTGAAATTTCTTTTTCCCGTCTCTCTTCTGTCGTCTCCGTCACTGTCCCCGTCTCCCGAAGCCTCTCGAAAAACACTGCGCAGCCGTTTTAGTAGCTGGCGCGTTTTTTGAAAACTTGGCGTAGATGGTGACTATCAGGAAGCCAAAAAAGGCAACCCACACTCTGGATCTTCACGGGAAAGGGTTTCCCGACTATCAAAAGGAGCCGTTTCTCGCCATTCCATCGTTCAACCTCCAAGGCCACACCAATGTGTCATCACAACTGCAGGAGGAAACAAGGGGAAAGAAATTAGCCTCGCTCCAGGGTCCCAGTCGATAATGCAGATCTTCTGTCTCAACGTATATTTTCCCCCACCATAAGTATGCTGTCGAACATCACCCTGCTAGCCTTGTCCAGCAAAACAGGGTCCTCTTTTCGTGTAAACCACATGGTAAAACTATCAAACACTTTCGCCCCCCACACATGGTGGAACGCTTAGCCGAAAGGAATTTTGGGGTGCAGTACAACTGCTGATAAGAATTTCTGCTGAAGGAAAGAGGGCAAGGGGTGAAAATCTCTGAACTAAGTTAATACAAAATGACTTTGGTAAATTAAAAAAAAAATGAAGTTTCTAATTACACAACATTATAATACATAATAAAAATGTCAGCAGTGTAATAATTGTTTCCTCAGCCACCAATTGAGACTAAACACAATTTATCCAAAAGACATACAAATAGAATCAAATTATTTTTCATCTACCACCAGTCAGAAAGTATGTATTCGTTTAACGTTAAAAGAAAGAGGGATACCAATTAAATTACTCAAAGTTAAGAAAAAAAATTTAACACACAAAGGTGCAACAGCAAAGTTTAAAAAAAAATTAAAATTAAAAGTTAAACAACCTTAAGGGTCAAAACAACTAGAACAAAAACAAAAATCTTAAGTCCCTAAACTCAAATTAAAATTAAACAACTTCAACTCAGAACTTTTAAAAGCAACCTAACCAAAAACTTAAAGTTTACAAAAGTTACAATTTAAACTTACAACCAACCTTAAAAAAAAAAAAAAAAAAAAAAAAAAAAAAAAAAAAAAAAATTAGAACTTCAATTACAAATCAAAACTGAAATAAGCAAAACAACTTAAGCTTAAAAAAATATATATATATAACGATTAATACATAACAAAAATGATTGACAGTGAATTGATTTTGATATGATTTGGCAAAAGCGTGTGCAATATCTTTGGGATTAATTAGAACTTAATTATTGTAATTAATAGGTTTTATTTCATCTTTATTTCTTCTAATAGCTTTAGCAATTTTCCCACGGAGTAATTGATATGTGATAGACTGTTAACGATGTTGTGCCAGCTGTCGTCTTTATATTCTTTGATGAGTTTTTTAACTGTTGTGTTAGCTTGATTGAAATTTCGTTTATCGATAGGGTCTAAAGCTGTATGATAAATTTTTCGAAGTCTGTTCTTTTCTTTAATCCTGTTAAGGATGTACGCAGGGAGAGTGGATTTTGAGATTCCTTACATTCATTTATTCATTCATGTCGGTATTGCAAAGATCTCGCGCGAAGCGCGATGTATCCTGCTCTATGACTTATACGCCGCACATGACAGTAGAAAGCAAAAGGAACGAAGTAAAGGAGCGTCGCAGGTAGGCAAGAAAGGGTGACTATGCGTCACAGGGGGAGAGAAAGTCTAAGGCTGGTATCGCGCAATCTAACGAGTGTATGTTCAGGACTTTTACATGTGAAAATAAAACAGTACGCAGAAAAATAAAAACTATTTACAGAATACATAAATACATTAAGAAAGGTACATAATAAGATGCAAAAGAGTGAAATAAATATGCACAAAGCTCTCATGATCTGACGAAATTAAGTGGGGAAATTAGCATTCCTCGTAATGTGTGCAGTGTACGGTCTAAGTTTGCAATCTTTTTGCAGTGGAATATAATCGAACGTGTTGAAGTGAGCAAGGTACTGGCAGTTGACTGCTCTATCGGAAAAGCTGCTGTTAGTGCGATGAAGAAATTCTTCGGCAGGCTGAATTTTTAAGTCTCTGTGAAGTGTGTCGTTAGAGACAAAATAATGGGCGTTTCTCATTAAACGCAGGGCCTTGTTTTAGAGAATTTGCAATTTTTGAAGATCTTTTTGAGTGGCCGCCGCCCGAGCCGTGGACGCGTACGAGAAAATAGAACGGATAACCGCCGTATATAAACGCCTCTTTTTAGAAAGGTTTAACTTAGAGTTTTTTTCCATGGTGGAAGAAATACTAGTGAGTGCAGTCATAGCTTTGTTTCTTGCCTTAGTCACATGATCTTTCCAGCTGAGTTTATTATTTATGACGACACCAAGATAAACAGCCTTTCTCACAATAGGCACATCGCTGTCAAAAAGTTTTAAAGTCACATTTAAAGGGGTCCTAGGAGTCTTCTTTCGGATAATGAGTAATTGCGATTTTTGCGCATTGATAGCTATACGCCATTTCGTGCACCAATGCTCCACCACGGGGATGATGCTCTGTAATTTTGAAATAACTATTTCGGCTCTAAGAGAAGTAGTAGCTAACGCAGTTTCATCTGCGTAGCATCCTAGGAAAGTGTTATTATCCATATTGTACTTTGGAAAATCAGCGACGTAAAATAAATAGAGGATTGGACCTAAGATTGACCCTTGGGCCACTCCAGCATTTAATAGTTGGCATTCAGATTTGTCGCTTCCAATATTGACATAAAATTTTCTGTCTTTAATAAAGGAGTAAATCAGTAATGAGATCTCTGTCCAAATCGGCAGAAATGAGCTTAAAAATGAGCCCCTCATGCTAGACGCGGTCGAATGCCTGCGCCACGTCTAGCATGAGTAAGGCAACACTTTGATTCTTGTACAGGACAGCTCCGTTAAACTCCATTAGTCGAACTAGTTGTTTGGTCGTCGAGAGCCTTTTTCTAAACCCGAATTGCTCGGGCGGAAGTCTACACATGTAGGGTTCAAGTCGTTTAAGGATTATACGTTCAAAAATTTTCCTTAAGTCCTGGGAGTAAGCTGATAGGACGGTATCCGTCCGCACGGGTAGTATCTTTTCGAGGATTGGTTAAAAAATCACTTTGACAGTTTTCCACTTGTTAGGGAAGCAATTGTGTATTAAACAGGCGTTTAAAATACTTTTTTATTTATATTTTTTAAAATTTAGAAATGATATTCATTGGCAAGTACTTAATAGTAATATTGGTTATGCATTCGTATCCGGGGGGATTTTATGTTTTTTAACGAATCGAATCGAACAAATTATAACGTGCTGTTTCCAGCTCGTGAAGAGTTGCCGAGAGGCACATGACTTTAATTTGTCTGACGTGGTAAGTTGAGGTATTAAGGTGTTGGGAGAAGAGAGGCAAACAAGAGGCCGCAAGCCTAAGATGAGGCAATACAAGAAGGCGCGCAACGAGACGAAGCAGCGCAGGCCAGTGCCAATGATTAAAATTTGCGGAGTGCCTATGGTTCAAAACCATGTACCTCCTCATCAGAATTACATAAAAGCGAGCAGAAATAGGAAAATTGCGTAAGTAGTAAACTTGATGCTCAATAGAGGGAGTCACATGGGTCGAGAAAAGTTAGGGGTATCGAGAATTTATAAAACTTAAGAATACATATTTTTTTTGTAAATTTTTAGATTTTTAATAATTTTTTTTTAAAATTTTGATTTTTTATAATTTTTTTTTGAAATTTTAATTTTTTATAATTTTTTTGGTATTTTATAATTTTTTATATAAATACGATACAACACGAAATCATAAAGCGGAAAGGAAAGTTTTTACGATTACTAGGCTCATTGGCATGTGGCATACAGTGGGAGTGCAAATAATAAAGTTAAGAATCAATCGTGTTTGTACCATTGTACTGTGAAATAAAAGTCCTGACAAAACGAAATTGCAGGGAAACCTACAAAGTCTCAGAAAGACACATTTTATTCATATAAAATACAAGATAATAATTGAAGTGATTTGTTTTTCAACCTTCTTCAGCGGCAGTTAAACACCATTCCCACTGAATCACGTGCTGTCCATGTCATCCAGACGAGTTCATTGGGTGGGGGATGGTTATTATGTTTTGGTTCGCCGGTGTATATATGTGTGTGCACTTTTAATAAGTTTTGAGTCTTATATACCTGCGAAAAATAAACGTTCAAAATTACTTTCTCAGTTTTCTGCTTAGTTCTTTTGACATCAGTGCACTTAGCATAGCAATCCGTTAAGTGTAGGATTCCAACAGGAAAATGTGTTTTGCCACAGCTTTCAAACTGTTCCTGAAAATATTCTTATAAATCATCATCACTGATGTAATGTGAACCGAGTAAATACTGTTTTAGCTCTAAAATAAAGAAAAAGTCACTTGAGGCCGGATCTAGAGAATAACTGAATGAGGAATAAGCAGAAATCAGCATTACTTAATAGTAGTCTGAAAAAACTCAGAGCCGGCGCCCGAGCCTCTGCAACCGGTGCGACCGCATCGGGCAGACGAATTTAGGGGCGGCGAAAGTTTTATTATTTATTAAGAAACCAAGCGGCAGAATTTTTGTTTCGCAGAGTTTGCAATGGGCTGCAGAATGTCTTAGACCTTTAATAAAGTCTTAGCACCTTTAATAAAGTCTTAGAGGCAAGGTGGCCACAACATACTGTGATAGTTGCATACGCGGACAACGCGGCATTACTGGTCAGAGGCCGCACATGCGATGAGCTTGAAGCCCATGGCAGAGAGTCATGCACTTTCTTTGCTAACCTCTGCGAAGAGCTAAAACTCCAAATATCCACCACAAAGTTCACTGCTATCATCTTTCCAAGAAAGGGTACAAATCCAACACGTAGCCCATGTATCAAACTACGAGGCCGGAATATTAAGGTCGTAAAAATTTTAAGATACCTTGGGGTAATATGGGACCCAGGTCTGACTTCGCTTCCGCATATCCAGGCACAAAAGATTAAAACATCTGCAATTGCCAGGAGATCACGACAATTCCAAGGCCGGAGCTGGGGACGGAATCCCCACATTCAAAAGGTACTTTACAAAACTGTAGCTGAGAAGGTGGCATTTTATGCGGCAGCTATATGGGCACATCCCATGACCGCACGCAAGGTTAAGCAACTCCTATCACTACAGCGCCCATTTGCCCTAGGTTTATGCAGAGCCTACCGCACCACTGCAACTTATGCAGCACTCACCTTGGCAGGCATCGTGCCACTTCATATCCAAGCGGAGCTAGAGGCCACATATACTAAAATAATACATCTACAGAAAGACGCAACCTTTGCAGGCACCTTACATAGCCCTGCAAATTACGAACATCCATGTACTCCTCTCCACACCCACCCAGCACACAAGGGACTTGGCATTCACACTATCCTCAAACCGCCACGACGTTAACCAGAAGGAAACCCTAATATGCACACGTTCTACACAGATGGCTTGAAAATTGCTGAGGGTGTAGGTAGTGCCTTTATATACTACAGGCAAGGCCATGCTGCACACCATTGGAAAGGGCACCTCAACCCAAATAATAGCATTTTTCAAGCAGAAGTAGTTGCCATAACAGCTGCCATTGAATACGTGGCGCTCAAAGTAAACCATCTTTTACATGACTAAGTTATGCTGCATTGTGTAATGTTTAATTATTACATAATTATTAATTATTATACTGCGTTCTGCTGTATATGTCATTATTATATAACATGGAAAAATTATAATATTTAGAATAAAATCATAACTAATTATGAACTTCTTTGATTTTCAGTATTTTTAATCTTTAAAATTAGTTTATGATCCATTACCTTTATGTATATAAAATTTTACATGTTCAGTTTCATTCAGGACGATTTAATATTAAATTCATTATCGAAAAGGGCAAAAGAAGGAAAATCAATATGTTCAATCGTTTATTTATATTTTGCTTAAAATTTAATTTCTATATATTCTGCAGTAAGTTTTATCTTAGTTATACGCATGACAGCAAGATTTTGTTTTCTTTTTTTAATGCATGCTTAGTTTAGGTTGAAACAGATGATGTATTCAGTTTACTTGCCTTTTCATAACGCAAGCGCAGAGCTATTGTAATTGAAAAAGAAAACATCACCATTTCAACATCAGCATTTCGATGAAGGACTGCAATAAGAATCCCACGGTGTTTTTTTTTTTTTTTTTTTTTTTTTTTTTTGTTTCTTCTGCCATACATAATTTCGCTCGGCCTATGAGAAACGGTTACTGAAACAGGCAATAATATGCCTGTTTCAGTAACCGTTGTTTCTCATAGGTAAATTGAAGGTAAATTGCTGTCGTCGCTTTGATCAGCAGTTTTTAAACTATTCGGAGTCGCAAGTCGCTGCTGGCTAAACATGCCAACTATAACTAACTCCCAGTACTCTACGCATAACAATCATAATTGTTATCTCCCTAAACGCATTAGTTTATAATTTTCAGAAGACATATTTTGTGTGATTTTATTAGTTTTTTTTCTCTTTAAAAATACTAGTACTTTTATTTTTCAAATTTCGTTTTGTATTCACTTTATTTACATAATAGTATGCAAAGAAAACGTGAAAGAAACTTTTGTAGTAATTTAAATGGGGAATTATAGGTAATTTACGAAAGCTCTATATTCAATATTTATCTGTTTTTTTCCGATTTGTGCTTCAGTGCTGTTTTGGAAAAGGAATAAACCTTCAAAAAGTGACAAAAAATTAATAATTATGGTAATAATGAAACTGCTGTACGTAATCATAAATTTTTTATTATATTTAAAAGAAGTTATCGGCTATTTAATACTTGAGGACTAAAACCGTTTTGGACAGTGCGACGCTCCAGTGGCATCGAATGGAGATATGACTCTTCATATGAAGCCTCTGTTATGTATCTTGATCACATTTCTGGTCAACGTATTTAATAAATATTCTCTAATGTATCTTGATCAGTAGTCTAATGCACTTTTCAAGAATATTGGAAAATATAAAGAAAGGGGCTGCAGAAACTCAGAAATGATGTAAATTGAACTTTTCAACATGGGAAGTTAGCTATGTTGGTCATGTCTTTCTGTAGACGAGCTATGTGTAGATAGTGAGAAAATCGGCTTTATTGGTCTTTTATTCAATAATTTGATTAATTAAGAAGTTTTCTCGGTCTATACAATTGTTGATGTGGATATTTTAAAAGCTTTTCCAGTATCACAAGAGGTCGAACGCTAAAATCGCTGAACGCAGGTAGTTTCGACCTGGGTTCGATTACAGGCAAACGGGCTGGCTTCATAGGTATTTTCGTGGTTTTCCCCATGTATAACGTGTATGCGAGCCAGTTTCCCTTAGACAGTCCTCCACGAAGGCATCCCTCCTCTTAGGCAGGTAGCTTAATCTACCAAATTAATCTTGCCATAATCTACCAAACGAAACCTGTCCGACATCGCAAGGCCTCTACGTTGAATAACGGAATTTTTCAATTTTTTCTTTTTCAGCTTTGTCATCATTATCTATTTTTAAAAATTTGTTCAAAGCATCTCTGAGCTTTTCACTTTCGATTTTCCTTTCTGCATTTAATTTCCTTTTTAGACTACCACTTTTATATTTTCTTCCCACATCACGACACTTACGGGTATCCGGTTTCTATATTATAATGTATATATATTATAATGAACACAATAATAAATCTCATCCATCAATGCGAACTTAAATATATTTTTAATTATTTAAATACTTTATAATTTATCCTTTTTCGTCAAAAACAAATTTGCTTTAAATTTCAAAAAATAACTTTTTGTTAATTTTGGGTTTAATGCGAGGCCCCTTCAAGTGCGGGACCCGATTGGGCCCAATCGCCTTAAATCCGGACCTGGATATAACGCCTATGGAAATGCGGCACACAGATTCGATACCGCAAGGAATAACTGCAAAACAAAAGATATCACGATGTGCTCTGATCCTGCGCGGAAAAATGCAAACACTAGATTTCTCAGTGAGCCTTTATAGTAGGTGTGTAATAAATATCGTAAGGATATTTATCTAATTTTAGTTCAATTGTTATAAAACATGTTTAAATGGTATGTGGCCTTTTTGTTTTTTCCTATGAAAACAAATTTAATTTTAAATAATCCAGTATTTGAGATTTCTAAGTTTCATCGCACATATGAATGATTTGAAAGCTGTCATTAATCGTAATAGCGATAAAGAAATTTCCACTTAACAGGTGAACTACAAGAAACTGATTGAAATCCGAAAGCAAAAGTTTGAAAACTTTTAGTGTTAAATTTATTTTGGCAGTGGACTTTACAGATAATGATTGAGCTAGGCAATCGATTTTTAAGTGATTGTGGCAATCGTTTTAATGTTTCACAATAAAAAGATGCATTAATTGTGGCGCCCTTCGGGATTAACTCTGTATACCTTCTCTGTAGAAAAATAACTTCAGCATCACGTTTCTCGCAGATGGAACAGTTCGACACTTTTTTAGAGTTTGGGAAGTCGAATGTTTCCACTCGAGGGAGCTGCGTTTCATTTCAGGTGAGAAGCGGTGAATCGAAGACTCATCTCCGATCACAATTTTGTCCCAAAACTCATTTCCTTCCTTTTGGTAACGTTGCAGAAATTTCAACGCACTTTCAAAACGCTTCCCTTTATGGTCCTCCATCAGTAGACGAGACACCCATAGAGCACAAACTTCATGAAATTGAAGCTGATCGGCAGTAATTTTATGCACACTTCCATAAGAAATATCAAGTTCGTTAGAGATTTCGGCTATTTTTATGAGTCTGTTTGCAAGAATGCATTCATTCACGTGAGCAGCAATTTCAGAATTTGTGGCAGTTGACGGTCTTCCCTCGCGCTCAGCGTCGTCAATATTGATCGTACGGTTCTTAACCCGAGCTACCTTTTAAAGTTGGAGTTTTAATTAAAAAAAAAAAAAAAGTGTATACAGTCTAATTAGGCCTAGAGGAGAACACAAGTAAAATTTTGTGAAGATAGTATTTATCTTTTAATTCTGTGGGTGTAGCCAAAGTGGGCAGAATGATTGAATAAAGCTTCGAAAAGAGTGCTGAAACGAGCATTGTTGTCAATGAACTGACCGATGAGATGCGGCGAAACAAAGAATACAGACTCTCAGTTGTTCTAGATTATCTGTGAGCCCGTTACGGGCACACCTAGGGTTCGCCGTTTGATTTTAGGCAAGATTTCAAGGTAAAAATTTAAAACTAATATAGAATAAGGTGATTAGCATATATCCAAAAAATAACATAGAAATTTCTTTTAAACAATTCCTTTTATACCCTAAAAAATCTAGAAGATTTCTTTGAAAAATGAGGGTCTTAAAAAACTAAACATGGCTAAAATATATGGACTGGTTTGTGTTGAGCTGCCATCTACTATAAATAAAGAAGGTTCAGAGTAACCTATAGTAACTATAAATCCTTTTTCATTCAATTTTTCTGTGCGTACAGAAGGACAATTTTAGGTGTGTCCAGACCGGACACACTGTGCCGCAAAGGGTTAAACATGTTGCACCTCTTTGCGATAGCTTGACGTGACATTGCATTATCACCAAAAGCTACATGCAACTACCGATGAGTTTCACGGTAGTTGCATGTAGTTACATCTTTTCATCTACAAAAAACAAATCACTGAACGTATTTTCGATTTGAAATCCACTTGCAGCTACCCAGACATGCTTACAACTGATTATCAGACAAACTAAAATTGCCTCATGAAAGCCGCTACGTCACACGCTACAGCTAAATGTCTGAAGTGTTGCCAGACAGTTTCATCAAAATAGCAGTTGACAGAAAATTTTTACAAAGGGGTGCAACTAACTTTCTGAGTGACCTACGTACGTTTTTTTTAATGACCATTTCACAAGTGAAAGGGTATGAACTACCTCCCTGATAAAGCAGAAATATTTTTAAACAAGTTTCTATAGAAAGAATTTAGATTACTTCAGGCGGGCTTAAAAAGAAAGTAAGGGTTGGTTTCTCGGTCAGTCTTCCCAATTAAATAGCCTAGACATCGGAACTTGATCGCATTTTATGGTCTCTGATCCATGACATTAGACTATTGCATTCGACCGGAAAGTCTTTATATTTGTGCTTTTATAAGTATATTTCCATGATATGTGATTAAAAATGCATTTTTAAGGATTAATTTGTTATTTATTATAGGAAATTATATCATGGGCCAGTGGTTTAAGAGAATGCATATTATTTTATTTATTTTTTCATGTGTGAGTTAATATTTTCATATTTACTTCAAGTTATGATGTATGCATTATACGAGATTATTTCTTCATATGAATAATATACACCTTCAGTTGTCATTATGAGTACGGAAACAAAAAATCGCGTATCTCACTGGCGAACTACTTGTATTTCTAAAATGTCAGAGATATATGAAAACGAATAAAAACAGAAATTCTAAAAATTTGTAAGTTTCAAGTTCTTGAAGCAAGATGGAAAGAAATCTGTTTAAAGACATTTCTTTCTCTGCTTTATCTGAAATAGCAATTAGTAGATTTCTTGTGGACCTAAGATTTTAAACCTGTATTAAAAGGCTGTTTTCACAGAGCATGAAAACCTCCTTAACGAGAGGAAGATATTCAAATATGTGAGCATGCTTTGCTAGGAATGAGGGAACTTTTTTCTTTGAAAAGCCATGAGTCGTTAAACAAAATATTGTTCATTTGCATACAGATAATATAATGTGTATATATATATATATATACATTATATTATCTGATATATATATATATATACATTATATTATCTGATATATATATATATATATACATTATATTATCTGATATATATATATATACATTATATTATCTGATATATATATATATATATATACTATATTGTCAAAAATTACTTTAAGAAAAGGATCTCTACCTTACGTGTAAAATATGGCATTAGGACTTCTTTTATAAATTAAGTTAATACAGCGAATGCTTATAAGCATAATTATTGGACATGTTATTAAATATGCTTAAAATTGTTTCGGTTAGATTAATTAGTAAAATAAACCAATGTTAACTATCAAGACGTTGATCACCGTTGCTTATGGAAGTGAGGTAGCGCAATAAATTTAGATAGATTATTAAAACAGAATTAAACGAAATCACGTCGATAATCAACTGTTTCTTGTCACCGTTATACGGCAGCGCAATAAACACATATAACTCATTAAGTTGCAAATAAACAGAAGGAACCAGTGCATATTAAGATAGTTATTGCTGAGGTGAGATTATGGACAGTGATTTGGGGCAAAGCAGTTTACTTTGAAAATGCGAGAACAATTTTCTGCTTGTGATCACCGAAAATAGCGATGTAATGTCAAGGGCAGAAGGTCGCTTCGGCTCGCCCATAACATGAGATATGAACATAATATTAAGATTTCGGCTCTAGGGCAGAAAAAAAGCGTCTCCTTCTGCTCACTTTACAAGCAATAGAAAGTGGTCCCAGATGGGATATGTTTGAAACTGTTTTAAGACATTATATTCACTTTGCTTATTTCTGCAAAAGAAAAATAAAGCTATGAGAAATTATAGGATGATTTTAGAATCTTCTAAAACCTAGGATCCTGGGCACTACTTTCATGGTTTAGGTGGTACCAAGCATCTATTTTCAGGAGATGTCTTATTTTTCATCCACAATAATAAACATTTGTTCATATTCAAGAAATACATTTCTTTAGATTAAAAAAAGCGTTTATTCAGGTTCGATAAATATTCAGAAATGAACAAAATTATTTATTCTAATACAACCATATCGTATTTTTCTTGACCATCGTCCTAAAGCTCTAAAATTCTGACCTAAATACGAAAATTACGAATGAACAATACAACTCTACTCAAATTAACTCTTCTTGGCTATACAGCCTGCTCACTGGCAATACAGCTGTCCGTTGTTTTATCCCGTACCTTCTTCACTCAAGTAACGACTTCTTGTAGATTAGATTTCACAAAGTTCCTCATTGATTTCTCGCTATTGTATTTTCAACGTGGTCATTGGTTTTCTTACGAAAATAATTTTTAAATGGCTTATTTATTACAATATCAAGAGTTTGGAGATATGCTGTCTTTCCTGAATTTGAATCATTACTTGATTAATTTTTCTTTCTGCAGGGAAATTCTTCATGGTTTTAGGGCGGTGAAGTGCTCAAAAAATCCCACACTAGCATACCTCTTCGGCCACCTCGCAAAACAAGTGGTAGAAATAAATCGACCCACTTTCTTATTGCTGCTAGTGTGCACCAAGCGTTTTCAGTCTTAAGAATATAAATACTTGAAACACGTTCGATTGCCTCTTTTTTGCTGTTAGAGATGATTAGAGGGGGAGGTGGTTTCTTTCCATCGAAATGAATTGACAAAATACATGTGATCCGCCTGCGGCAGAGCATAAAATCACTGAACACTGGCATAAAATCACTGAACACTGGCATAAAATCACTGAATCACTGAACACTGTCCGGGATTCGAATCCCAGCGAACGGGTTAACTGCACGAACGTTTTCGTGGCTTTCCCCGTGTATAACATGTCTACTATGAAGTTTCCCTTATAAAGTCATCCACTAAGCCATCACTTCCCTTCAGAAGGTAGCCCTCGAGTGCTTTTCCATATTTAAATAAACCAAGCCAAACTAAAATGCATGTAGTGCGTGCTTTTTGGTAACAAGGGGAGGGGATGTATATCACAAAGGCACTGCTCTGTTCAGTGAGACTTTCGACCCATAACTGTAGTTTCATCCATAGCAATCATGTTGGAGAGAAGTCGATGCTATCAATAAAACATTTGAATATAATTTTTCAATTTTGTGTTTAATTATTTCAGTATCTTCCAATTTGAACAGATTTGTAGATCTTCTTAGAGACATATCGCCGAAGGAAGCCATCCACCCACTATTGTGATGCTTTGAATTCCTTTGGCGATATGTCTAGCTGTAGTACCATTGCAAAGCCAAATGCCTGAATATGAGCCTTGCGAACAGCCAAACACTTTGCTCCTTTGTCAGTAATCCATTCACAGATGATGTGTTCCGTTCAGGAAGTAATGGCTGACGATCTGATCCACACTTAGGCATATTAGCATTTCCTTCGTTGACCTATTGACTGAGGTTATTAAACTGTGATCGCCATTTTCGAATCATTCGTAGATCATACTTCTTCTATTTTCAGAGAGCTGCAAGACTTTATCCCTTAAGTCTTCCATAGTTCCTTTCTTATACTCGACGGAATAGCTCTTTCTTTTTGCATTCGTTTTATCTGAGTATCAAATTGTATTATCCTTTACATTTGAATTACTAAATCAAATGTTAAACAATCTCGTATTGAATCCGTTTGTATCAAATGTGTATGTGTTGTTTCTTCACTTGGCCACTCCTCAATAAGGCACCCGTCTAGCTGCCGTGTATTAAGAGCGCCCGTCTGGCTGACGATTTTAACTAGGGTGTATTTTAGGGATAGGGATTGTATTAGAAGTACTCTGAAAAACAGTGCTAGGACCTATTTTATGATAAAGTTTTATTTTCGAGGCCATATATTAACTGCGCAGGTAAGGAAACTGCTGCTTACCATGCAGAAACGAAAAGTTATTTAACAAAAATTTTCACAGCTACAATATCGTCTAAGACCCATCTTCCAGGTCTTCCTTGCCGATAGACTTCGGAAATTTATATATAATCACCTTCGGACGAATGGATCGAAACTTGCGAGCCCGCACCTTCTCATGTCTAATTGAGTTAACTAAGCTTTCAGCCTCGTCCTCCGAGCGTAATTTAAAAATAGTAACACCGTTTTTACGGATAATAGTACGACGGGGACAGGCTTTAATCTTATCACTCGAAAGACCTTTGGCCAGAACATCGCAAACATTGATACCTGGAGATTTCGGACGGACAATAACTTCATTCCTGCCCCTCTCCACATCACTGTATTCACCTTTGGGCTCTAAGTACTGAGTATTGGAGACCACACGGTCTTTCAAAACCAAAACATCATTGTGGATTTAATCCAGCTTTTCAAGGATCACTTTACCATTGTCGTTATCTTTCTTTGTTGTAACACCAACACCATATATTATTCAATTAGTTCAAAAAAGATTTTCCACATTCACAAGTTTTGAAATGAGTATCAAGTTCAATGAATGGTGGTTAATATCATGGAGTCCTCAGCTCTCAAACTCTGATTCCTCGCAAGATCAGTGATCATTTCAAGTAAACTTGAAATGATCACTGAGTACATAGTTACTGTTTCGTAAAATATTTACTAGTAATATCACCAAGGAATTTTTTCCCAATTCGTTTTGATCTTAGGTCATCCACAATGGCAATAGTTTACTTCACAAGAGACATTATAGTTTTTCCACTATTTCTTTGAGATAGATTAATAAATTAAAGGCAGATTTTTCTGAATCTGAAATATTTTAAAACTTATTTTACTCAAATGGAAATGTGTTATATTTTTATAATGCTATCGTTTCTCTCGTTTCTATGCTAATTAATTATTTTTCATTTATTTTTGCATGAAATATTCTTTTTTTGTGGTTGTGTCTCAAACATATAATAACAAACAAGCAGCTTATAGGTTTTTATAAAATAATTTTTATTAGCAGCAAATTGGTTTGGAGAAAGAAAAAAAATGTATATGTGAGCTTGTCCAACCAAAAGTATCACCATCAATACCCGTTGAGTAAATACCAAGGTTTTTTAGAAGCATTTCGTGCCCTTACATACCAAATTTGTGTGACTAGCCCAGTTTGACACAAATTAAATGTGCGGAAGCGTCTTACTGACGAAGTAAAGCACTTATGTAGAATACATTTTCTATAATAAATATAAGCTTTTAGAATAACAGTATCTATTCATTAAACCTGTGAAAAAATATTTCAACTTTTAAGGTTTTATAATATGGGCTTTTAAACTGCGTAAACAATGTCAAAACCATTTTGGAAGAAATTGTGCTCATTTCTACAAAATTGTAGTAATGTATTTTTTTAATAAATTGTAATCAAGTGGTTTCATACGAAAAGGAAGACTTCAGTATGTATGATATACCAGTGTAAAAGTTTTACTTGAGTATGGAAATCAAGAAAAAGTGAACTTACGAAAGAAAACGTTACTGAAACGTTAGTTTGGAAATCAAGGGAAATGGCAGTAAAATATTAAAAGTCTGAAGGCAACCAAAGAGAAAAAAAGACATTGAGTATGATAAAAATAGTGTAGAAGTTTTCTTGAGTATGAAAATCAAGGAAACGGGAGTATGGAAAGCAAGGAAAACGGCAGTTAAAATATTAGAAGTCTGAAGGCAACGAAAGAGAAAGAAAAACAAAAGTAAAAGAAAAAGAAAGAAAAAAGTAAAAGAGAAAGAAAGACAAAAGTAAAAGAAAAAGAAAGACAAAAGTAAAAGAAAAAGAAAGACAAAAGTAAAAGAGAAAGAAAGACAAAAACAAAAAAGATATTAATTAAACACACAATTAAGATGAAACTCGTATGTAAAGGGAGAAGTAGGAGCGAAGAATGGTGAATAAAAGCAATAAATCTGAAAAAACTAGAGCAAAAGGGTTAGAAAATATTACCTTTAGACAAAAAGAAATAGAAGAAAAGTGAAGAATCAGAAGAAGTCTTCAGTAACAAACCTATGAATGGACACTTTTGTAACATAATAATTTTATGGTTTAATATATTTATAATTAACAAAGAGCAAAATCTCTTTTAGGTCGAAGTGTTTCAAAGTGCTTAAACTTCGTCATTCATTAGCTTCCGATTTAAAAGTGATGACCACCATGATAACCACCATGATGATTATGATGAGGTTCGTGATGGTGATGATGAGAGGCTTGAGAATGGATTTTGACATGAGCTGGATCTTGATTGGCTGTTCCGGGTTCGTTGGTTTTGATTTCAGCACGGAACCCACCTTTGTCGGCGACGTAGTGTACTTCACGATGGATTCCTTTATGGTCAACATAACCGTAACTGCCTTTCACTCCTCCATGGCCATCACCGACCTCATGCCTGTATTGGGAACCCTCATGATCTTTCACTTCGTAACCGAACTTATAGGGCTGTGGTGCATGGTGCTGAAAAAGAATACAAAATAAGAGATCTAAAATTTTGTAAAACAGAAAATTTTAACCGAAATCTGCTAGCCATTTAAACTTAAAGTATTTAAATTGCGATATATACTATGAGTTCAATTAAGGGGAATTTGCCCTCCATTGAATTTTTATTAAAATTAAATACTTGAATAATTGAAAAAGGGAACTACATTTAAAAAATTAAACTTTGTTTTTAATAATACTTCCAGCTTTGCAAGTGAAAGTCATTTTTTTTTCTTCCGCTTTATTTCAACAGCGACTAAGAAGATAAATGTTACGTTCAAAGTATGAAGACGATGTGAATTATTTTGCTAAGTACTATAGGGAAAGGTGCTCATATTTTTTAACACCGTTCTTTCTTTGTATGACCTTTCTCTGCGTGATTGAAATTCTCTCCTTCTTTTGTTTGTTTATATTTGTCTTTAAGAGGAATGTTTTATGAATTTGGCCTTAACGTTACTGATATTAAAGATTGTAAGTTAGTGTTGTTTTTAATGCAGAAAATACTAACACGGCTGAATAAAGTAAAGTTCATTGTTTCAAGCAAGAAATTTGATATGGTGAAAATTGCTTAAGCCAAACAAATTGTTTGTTGAATTAGCTTAATAACTCGTTTAGTATTTAATTTCTACATAACTACTTCAATAAAACTATATATAAGAACGCAAAGTTACACGTCTGTGTTGTAATCCCTTGAGAGTTCAGTATTGTTGCTTGTACGGAAGTAAAGGATTTTGTGCTAGTTAATGATTTTAATTAATTTTAAACAGGTTTTCAATAAGTTTTAATGAAAATGAATTGAGACATTCGTGACAAACGTATAAAATTCATTTTTTGTAAAGGTACTCAATACTACTGAATGTGATATAACAATTTAGAGGCAACTCTTTCTGTCATTATAGTTATAATATGAAATGTAAGTATCATTGTAAAACGCTTTGCTGACTAAAACGTCTATTTATTGATTTTGTTTCTGCATTACAAGTGAATAAAGAATATTCAAAAGAACTATAGACGTTTATGTGGACGTTACCTGATTCCCTAAATGACTAGATGTTTTATTTGCTTGCGCGAAAGGCAGCTTTATAATTTATTTTACGTATAATTCTTCTTAATGCCGAATTTTTCCTTTAGAATTAATTTAAAATAATATTTTTAAAACTTCTTATTGTCCCTCTAGTATGAAATAAAAAAAAAATTAAACCTCTTTTTCAACTTTACTGTAATAATGTAAGGACAAAAGAAAACTTCATCTTTTTACGAAACATGCTTGCAATTTACCTTTCGATTTATTTTAAAGCGTTTCCGACAGTTGATATCGAAATAAGTCTTCTATTTCCGTTATTTGAATTTCAACTATGTTTCCTGAATTAAACTATTTCCCATGTCTCATATATTTAAATATACTTCTAAATTATTAGATTACTGTAGTTTAGAAAGGAAAAATTCAGATTTGGTATTCTATTTTAATAGAAATAACTTAAGGTTAGTTATTGTAAATTAAGAAATGAACATATTTCTCCCCTTAATAAAATTTTAAATTTAGCGCCACGAATCTTATTAAAAAAAATGCTATCCTAATATTTAAAATAATTATATGAGCATTTAAACCGTATTATTTTTCAATATATAAAAAAACCGTATTATTTTTCAGTGGGATAAAAAAATTCAATTTCGGTTGACAATTTCATCACTTTTTTATAACACTGAACATACATTTTTTGAATGTTTAACAATTTAACTTAATTAAAATTAAATCATTCTTAGGGAAAAAAAACTAGATTCTGAATTGCAAATCGTACCTCATAATGCTCCTGGTGGTAATGGCTGGCATAAATAACTGCAAACAAGCAAAATCCGATGGCTGCCTGTAGGATATAAATAGAAAGAATTTAAAGTTAAAATTTCACTTAGTTCTATGTTTGATCTTAAAGATCAAAGGATTATCACAGTAATAAACATAATATTAGAAATAAAAGGAGAATATGTATAATGCAAATATCATTGGAATTAAACAACTGATTGAAAGTAAGTATTGCTGCTCCCTGAAACAATGTGTGTATTTCAAAGCAATGAGATATATTATTTGTGAGATTTTTCATTTTTTCTTCAACATGAAAAAAATTTAAAATTTCATATACGGCAAATTAACATTAAATCAGTCCCTATAACATTAATGCTAGTTATACATACCACGTTTGTTACTTCTCTGTGTATGTCGTTGTTTTATTAAAGTTTAAAGGGTAGAATATTTTTCATTTTTTGACAGAACTCTTGTGCACTTACGTTTTCCATTATACATTTAACACTGTTCTAATGTGAAGTAAATACAGTGATTTTCAAATATGTGTGACTAAAATTTAGAAAATAGTATATTTTAAAAATTCTTAATAATACTTAATATTAAAATGACAGATTTCTTGAATATCGTAACAACTATTCTTTATCAGGAATTATATTCAAGTAATCAGAAGTGTATTTCGGTCTTACTTTGAAATAATTTTTTATGTGATATCTCATTCATTTTCGATATATATACAATAATAATATGTTTAATGTTTGGCACTTCTATTTTTATTTTGTATTTTGTAAAACTTACAAATTTTTGATGAACAAACTCTACGATTTGAAAGCGAGCATGGCAACACTTTTTGAAATAAAGCATTTTTATCTCCTCGCGACACTGTTGCCATAAAAAAAAAGTAAGTGCAAAAATTAGCGTTTTCAGAATATTTAATTCATATCTCAGCTGTCTAAAGTTGTACGAAGATGAGAATAGTCGAAATGGCTTCCCACGAAGTTTTGGAATCCGAGGGTACTTTTCTCGAAACTCAACTCCCCGTTTTTCGGAGGAGATGATGTTACAAACAAACAAAAAGACAGACGCTCACAGATTTTAATAGTCTCTAAATTTTAATAGTGACTGATTTTAATAGGAGATTGTCATCTCCTAGTCAGCAAATGAAAATGATGAAGTGAATTCATATATGCAGTGCACCTTAAGACATGCCATACGGTGCAAATAAAGACATGTTCAAATACACAATGCAGCATTTTCAGACATTGTCTTTTGCTGTTTAGGATAATTAAATACAATTTGAACCTAATCAATAATTTCTAATTTGTGAAATAGTATTTAAGAGGAGTACGCTGAATATTTTTAGATTAAAAGTATTTAATTAAGGAAAAACAAATTGGTAGAAAATAATATATTCTGCTGTATTAAAATTAAATGTTTCTATAATATCTCGCCATAAAGTTAAAAAAAGGCTCAATGCTTGCAATCCTACTTCTTAAAATATTAATAAATGCTTTTAGATTGTTTTAAAACTAATTCTTAATTGCAGAAAAATATTTAGGTTTAACTGTTAATATGTATTCACAATAAAATCGATTGTAAAGCCAAACTGGCAAGTGCGAAAGAGCATCGAATTTCGTAAACCTCAATGCTTTGTACTTAACAGTTTCGAAGATATTCTTTGAAAAACTCATTTTCATGAATTTTCAGTTTTTGATCTAATTTTTGAATCATACTACAGGAATCGATAAATTTTAATGTATATTTGCATCAAACCATTGATTAAAACATATCATACATTCATCATTTTTTCTCTTACAGTTAAAAAGAGGAAGAGGAAAACTTTAAAATCCGACTTTCGAAATATTCATTGTTGCACTTTTTTTTTCTCTAAAATTATATTATTCTTAAGTTTTTTTCCAGTTTTTAACATATTTTCCTAAAAATGTTTCCGTTTAACAAAACATCAGTTTTTTTATTTGTATTCTGCTATTTATACATTATATTCTAAACTACTTATGCGTAGAATAATTTTTTATTGAATATGCATTGCATAATCTTAAATGTTCCGAGCTCATAACATTCGATGTTTTGTCTCTTATTAAAATTCTGTCATAGAATGCAATAAAACAGTTATGAGTAATTATTTGATAACGTTAGGCCGAATTCAATTTTACTTTTATTTAATACGTAAAATTCACATCATTGGTTATGCAACGCCAGCAGGGACTTTGCATGTTACTTCTAAGGGATGAACGGGATGAAAAAACAAAGTTGGTAAAGAAAACCATCATAGAAATTCTACTCTAGAGGGGGATTTGTAGCTTAGTGATGCTTTTTATACACAAATGAAATGTTGTTGTGTAAAAAGCAGCAGTTCATAGACAGTGGTTTGGTTTATTTAATTACAGCGAAGCACGTGAGGGATGTCTTCTGAAGGGAAGGGATGCCTTCATGGAGGACTTTCTAAAGGGTACTGGATCGTATACACATTACACATTCAAAAAACCACAAAAACGTTCATGCAGACAAGTCAGTTCGCCGGAAGGCGAACCCTGGAACGAACTACGAGTGGTTAGCTCTGGGCTGCTAATGGGCTTTTTATATATAATAATGGAAAAAGTATTGCAGATTAACATTTACAACATAACGTGTTATTTGCAACATAACGTAATTCTTTCATTGATAAACATAAAAACTTTTATTGATATTCGTACATGTTAAAAATCTTTGATTATTATATGGAAATTTTTATGAATTAACAGACATAATATAAATATTTCATAAAGTCCTTTTATTAAAAAAATTATTATATTTTTATGAACTTAGGCGAAGCTTGCGGACCGCATAGAACTGCTTGAAAATCGTATTGGAATTATTTATAATAATTTATTAAATAATCTCTCATTAATTGCCTAATATTAATTGTAAATGCACAGTCGCACAGCAAAGAAACAGTATCATATTATAGTATCAAAATTTCTTTTTCACGTCTAATGCAAAACTGAATAAAGAAAGTTTTATGATCTTTTATTAGAATAAATATTTTGCACAAATTTCTCTATCTAACGATGTTTTAAGTTGCAGATTGATAAATTCTTCAAAACTGTAGATTTGAAAATTAATTACCGTCAAATTTTATTAAATTTAACATTAACAAATCAACAGAAAAATTTAATTACAAATAAATTTATGAAACAAAAAGCTAGTTTTATCGATGGATTTCTAAATAATACTTGAAAATTTTTTTAAATAAATAGCATTTTATCATAAAATTTTAGATTAAACAAGAAATGTTTTTAGTGCTTACAGAATATACTTATGCTGATATTTTTGCATTCTGAAGGTATTACATAAAAGCAAGCATGAAAATAATACTGAAAAAAAAAAAAAAGGTTTAAAAATTTGCTTCTTAAATGTTAATAGTTAAAATTCAATTCTAAAAACTGAATTTATTTTCAGAACCACTTTTGTGATTTCCTGCCATTACTAAATTCTTTTTCTTGCATCTTGTTTATAAAGTTGGGTCATAAATATTTTCTTATAGCATAAATAAATATCATGCAAACTTAAAATAAAAAATAATTATTTAAAATTATTTAATTAAATATTTATTTTAAATACAGCTTAATTCAAAATAACAATTTAATGAAATAATTCAGAAAATTTCACTATCTATGCTGCTTACCTGAAAATGCATGTTTAGGTTGACTAGTGCTTGTTTCCTTTCACTTTCTGAGAAGGTTAGTTGCTTGTGATATTTCGATATGTCTAAGATTTGGATCAACACCTGCTTTTATACTAACACAGATTTAAATATCTAGAGAGCGGTACTTAGCGCACCTAGGCTCTTAGCTGAGAGCAAATCCAGATTTTGGATCGTTACGGGTCAGTTCCTTCTACCGGTTCCTTTCACTGTTAAGGCATCTCCGCATGAATGGGTGCCCCGGGTAAAAGTGATATAAGTCATTTGGTGAAATTCCAAGAAAAATATGCATTTGTTCTACTGCCGCATGTATACACTATAGGTTTCGTTAAAATATTTGTTCAATGAAAAATCTTCATTTGTTAAATTAAAACTTTTGCTTGTATCTTTTCATTAATTGCCATGGTGTTATTCATTTATGGCTATTTTAATAAGTAATATTAAACCTTTTCTCATTTCTCTAATAGCTAATGTGTCTATAATAGGTTAATGTTATGAATTCGTTTTTTTCTCCGTTTGTAGTAAAATATCTCACGTTTACCGGAAATAAAAATGTTCACTACTCATTATATGTTTCAATGAAAATCCGCGTTCTATCAATTCCTTCCGTCGAATAATGACTTAATGTAATAAATACCTTCTGAAGTTAGAGGAGTGTTCGAAATATTTATCGATAGTTGTTTTATTAAGCTTACAATTTGGAAACATCCTATGCTAAATTTATATGAAACAAGCTTGAAAACTGTATTAAATGGCGTGAAATGAGAAAACAGATGTTTAATGCTGATTTAATTGCTTTAAGAAAGTTAATAAAATCATTTCTTTATTAGTTCTAAGTAACGGCAACTATGTATCCTATATTTTTAGTTTTATTGCCCACCTTCATGCTTTTGAAACTGAAAATTTTAATTGTTAGTGCAAAGAGGCTTTGAGCCCACCAGCGGCCGAGCGGTAAAACCGCTAAATACTGGTAGTTCGGTCCGAGGTTCGAATCCCGCGAACAACTGGCTGCATGGGCGTTTTCGTGGTTTTTCCCTTGCGTAACGTGTATACGAGCCAGTTTCCCTTAGAAAGTCCTCCACGAAGGCATCCCTCCCCTTAGGCAGATAGCCCTAGTGTGCTTTGCCGTATTCTCAATACACCACCACCACACCACCACCAAAGAGGCTTTCTCCCTGAAGGACTATTGTTTTCGTTTTGCGATTTTGCGTTGAATCACCATTAATGTCCGTTTCACTTTTCAAACTGTTGCACCAAATATTAGAGTCCTGCATTATGTTTGAAGAAATTAAATAATGAAAAATCTGCATAAATGTATGTCTATTTCTCGCATTGTGATAAAACAACGGTACATACTCGCATTGTGATAAAACAATGGTACATAGAGCCATCGAATTTTGAAAGATGTAATCCTCCTACGAATATGGGCATGTGGAGGGATATGGGAATATGGAACAAATTTAGAATTTGTTTTATGATCGATTTCATATTTTGTAAAACTTTAACGAATTTTTGAGTAACTAACTCAACGATTTAAAAGCGAGCAATGGCAACACTCTACAGTGAAAAAAACCTTTTTATTTCCAGCGCGGGGAACTGTGTACCGGAAATCCTAAGGATATGCCCATTTTAAAATTGTTTTGCCACATTGCTATTGAACTGATTTTTATGGTTTAAATGCAAAGGTGTTAATGGTTAAATTATTTTCTTAGTGGAAATGAACTTCGTAATTTACCTGCCGAATTCAGTTAAAATTAGAATTTTAATAATTTCTTTTCAATCCAAAGGAGCAGTTCAGAAGGGCTATTCGTCTCGAAACGGGATTTTTTATACTGAATCGCTGTAAAAGGCTGAAACACTTTTCAAATCGCTGCCAACAAATATTATAGCCCTGTATTATTTTAAAAGAAAGTTAATAAAGAAGAATGTGCATGGATGTAGTTACGTTTCTCGCACTGTGAAAAAAAATCGACGGTACCTAGAGCCATCAAATTTTGAATAACGTAAAGTCGCACTGCCATCTGTATGATGCTCAAGGCTCTTCGACGACGTGCTGTGTCTTACACTCCTTGCCACGATGAATTTCGTGGGCTTGTTCTGATGTTGCTGTCAGACAAGTGAGATAAGTCACAACAGCAAGACATATTTAAGAAAATGAATATATCTTTTCGCTACAGCGAAGGTTTAAACTTCTTTACCCTTGAATACCGTATTAAAATACTTTTCATGTTCGCTATAGGATTAAAGTTCTAAGTAGCTGCCTGGCATCCAAAACATATTTGCTTTTGAATAATCTGAATTGTTCTTTAAAGTGTGCTACTGATGTTACCAATGCTGTGCGAAATTTTTAATTTTTATGCAATTTTTGTTACAATATATATATTTAAAATGTATATTCTTTGATGGAATTATTAATTCAGTGAATATAATATTGGGTTGTACTACTCATAAATATAAAATTTATTAGTACGCATAATGCTGATTGTGCTTTGAAAGGTTTCTGTGCTTAGGTTAGTTACGTAGGAGTATCTAACTTAGATTTGCTATGGCGTTTACTAGATGACATAAATATTTTGATGATTTATACCATTAATATGCTAAGAGCCCAGACGGATTTTGTGGGTGCTAAAATATATTAATCACGTATTAATCTGATAACTTTGAAAACATTGTAGTAGCATTTGTATTTACGAAATTTTCTTGTTAAAGAAGAGAAGGAGATTTTTTTTAAAAAAGAATACTTTTTTTATTGTCATGTGTAACGCTGATTCTTTTGATGTTGTAAACAAAAGACGATTAACACTTATATTCAATTTGACGTCTTTTAATATAATTTTAAAAACTTAAAACTGTAAAAAATTTTAAACTTTATAAAAAAGAAATGTCATGCTCTAATATGGAATAGCTCTATAAAGTAGGCAACTGTAACTGTATGTTTTAATTGTTAAATAGGAAAAGGTTTTATTTTTGATTAGGTTATTTTATTAACTCTTCTAAACTTTGGCTGTGATTGTTGCAAAAGAAAACTGAAGCACAAAATCGTAAAAAGTATTTTCGAACACTTCAGGATTTACTACGAATGAATTTATTGCTAGGAATAAACGAAACACCTGAAGGGTTTTTCTAAAGTTGCAAAACTGCTGGTAGCGAAGGAGATTATTTGCTAGTTGTCACCATTAGATAACAGTTCCGAATTGCGTTTTATTGCACGTTAGTAGGACAAATTTGGCTTGGCTGAAAGCATTTCTCACAAGGGAGCGTAAAAATGTTGTAACTGCGTTACAATTGTAATGTGTGACATGAAAGTAAATTCACATAAAGGCTGTAAATCTCATAAGGGCCAATTATTTTATGTTGATAGATGGCCGGAGACAGATTGTACCAGATGTTGTAGCAACGGTCACGCAAATCCGAGATATTGCGAATTGGTGGTCTTTGACCTCTGAGCTGCCGTCCCATGACATCCCAAATGTGTTCTATCGGATTGAGATCCAGTGAGTTAGGCGGGCAGGACATTAACTGAAAATCAGCATCATATTCCTGGAACCACTCCAACACAATTGTAGCCTTGTGACACGGGGCGTTGTCCTGTTGGAACATTCCATTTCCAGCTGAAAAAACAGAGGCCAGGTAAGGGTGCAACTGGTCCGCAATGATGTTCAGATACTCTGTAGCATTCATGGTCTGCTCTACCACAACCACGGGTCCCAGAGACGCCCAAGAGAAAGTCCCCCAGAGCATAATACCGCCACCACCGGCCTGTGTATGACCTACTGTGCATTGAGGGAGCAACTGTTCGCCTGGAAGACGGCGTATCTTGACACGGCCATAGGCGTGATTCATCTGACCAGGCAACTCTCTCCCACTGACCCATGGACCAGTCGCGATTTTCCCGGGCCCAGCGCAGGCGCAGTTGGCGATGACGCTTGGTCAGCAAAGGCACACGAGTGGGACGTTTGCTGCGTAGCCCCATATCCAGCAGTGTCCGCTGAACAGTGGGCTCCGATACTTTTCTACTTGGCCATGCATTGTATTCGGCTGTCAGCTGAGCGACTGTCTGGCTCCGGTTTTGCTTCACCACGCGAGACAGTCTCCGACGACCTTTTTCTTTGATAGCATGTGGACGTCCAACACCATGTCGTCTACTGCTGGTTTCACTGTCATTCATCCACTTTTCATACGTACTAACAACTGTAGATCGCGAACAACCCACGAGTCGTGCAGCTCGTGGACCACCGTTTTTGTTCCGAGCCTTCGAGCCATTACAATCTGCCCTTTATCAAAGTCGCTTAAATCCGCAGCCTTTCCCATCACACACAGAAGTAAGTGAAAGAATAATTCTTCAGACTCTCCAGCAGCAGTTAACTTCCACCTGATCACATGCCTTCCACGTTATCCAGGCGCGTTTCATCGCAAAATGTAGAGCTGGTCATAATGTTTTGGCTCTTGAGTGTAGTTTAAAACTTTAGTTCAAGTTTTCAGTTGATTTTGAGGCTTTTTAATTTACTGTCCCTTTAACGGAATTATACAAATGGCAACTAAATCGTTAATTAACAAGAAAAGCAATTAGTTTTCTGGAGACCAAGAAAATAATTAGAAGCCAAAACATATCGAAAGAGATTTTAATAAATAAATTTTATAGATAAAGATTGAAAGAAATCCTCAGTAGGAGGAGAAACATGAAGAATTCTTCCTGAAATTAATAAAAGTACTGATAGGTTAATTTTGGATCATCATTTATGCTTTAATTTTAAAACCAAGCTTTCTCTCGTTTTAGTTTGATTTACGTACGTGAAATATACTGTTCAAAACAATTAGGGTATATAGTGAGATCGGTAGGGACCAACTATATTGTACAGACAACAGGTTATTTCGAAGCAGGAGATACGAAAATTGAGCAATGCCCTCGTCGGGACTATTCGTGTCGAGCGTGCTGACCACTACACCATGAGAGCATGCTAAGAAGACGGGGGAAATACCTCATATATTCTCCCATTTTAAAGGGCGATTGGACTTTTAGGGCACCCAATCGCCAAATCCCGGTGGTGAAGAATTATCATTCACCACCGTTTAGTTCAGGCGCTGCTGTAGAGTCATTAGGTTATTTCGAAGCAGGAGATATGAAAAATGAGTAATGCTCTCGCCGGGACTCGAACCACGGACCTCTCGAATTCGCGTCGAGCGTGCTGACCACTACACTACGAAAGCATTCTAAGAAGGTAGGAGAAATACATTGTAATATAATTGAAATCTTTTTTTATCAAAAATTAAATAGAAGAGGTTAAAAATGAAAATTATAATGTTTACAAAGTTGGGAATATGTAAATTTTGTCTGTGATGTCGAAAACTATGTGTTTTAGATAAAGAGCGAAAAGCGGCCTGCAGCATTCAATTCTGTAGCAGAAGATTAAAAACAATTAACATGCGTTAAATGTTTTGTAACAGTGAATACATCGTCTCAGCAAAATAACTTAACTGAATCGGTAGCCTAGAGGACCATCGGTCGTTTAGAGGTGGGTCAAACGCAATCCGTTGCAGCGGGAGCGTTAGATGTTACTCATTTACAGATTATGGAATATTTTTTTAAACACTGGAAATGTTCGCCAAAGATTGGGGCGAGATTGTACACCTGCTACAACACAAAAGGAGGACCGGTATTTAAACCTAATGGCCAAAGAAATCGCAATATGAACGCCAATTTCTTGCAACAGCATCTTCAGAGGGCTACTGATACCAGAGTTTCCACTCAAACTGTCAGAAATCAACTTTACTATGTGGGTTTATATGTTTGCAGGTTACTATGGTTGTGCTTCGTTGACACAGAACCAACGTGCAGTCCGCAGAAGATGGGCACAGGAGCATCTCAAATGATGACGAGATGAGCAACATGCTTTTCACAGACGAGTCCCGCTTTAGTGTTACAATTTGACAATAGGCAGATTCACAGATGGAGAAAACCTGGTACATGGAATACTTCCGCATTTGTGCATGAAAAGTGTTCGACTTGGCTGAGGCAGAGTAAAGGCCTGGGCCGGTATTTCTATCAAAAGTTGCACTGACCTTCACATTATCATTGATGGGGTACTATCAGCTCAGTTATATAGGAGTACTATTAGCTCAGCTATATAGATCCTCAAACCTATTGTGGTGCTTTTCGGGAAGGAATTCATTCTCATGGGTGATAAATGCTAGGCCTTAACGTCCTCAGCTAATGGGCAATTTCATTTTTGAAGAAGGAATCCGTCGAATACATTAGCCAGCGTATTTTCAGAAATGAACTCAATAAAGCATGTTTGGGACATTCTAGGGAGAATGGTTGCTAATTGCTTATCGTTCCCAGAAACAATTCAGCAGTTTGAAAAATTTCTTGTACAGAATTGGGAGAGAATATCACAGTCCTTCATTGGTTCCATGTCTTGTAGGTTTGCGATATTGCTTTCGGTCAAGGAAAACCATACCTCTATTTGAACCTCATTTGTATCCGAGGATTACATTTTTTCTTTCTTTGTATAATATGCATAAACAAAAAATGCACAACGTGCATTTTTTTGTTTACCGATAAATATCATCAATAAAATTTAGCTATTCTTTGTTCGCTGTTTCTTCTTCTTTTCTGATATTTTACAACATTTATACATCATATTTCCCACCAAAACATTTCCTTATCCTTAATTTATGTCCAAAATCGTAATAACCCCTAATTGTTTTAAGCGCTGTAAATAAATCCCAATTAGACATGCATGTTGTACTTTGTGAATACGCTAATGATAAGGAAAGCAAATAAAACCCGATGTGACTATTGTATTGACGGATTCACACTATTGTATTGAAATTATACACGAAAATCCACAAACCAGCGGTTAGCCTGTCTTTACAGCCACGGGGGGCTCTGTAGAGTGTACTCTAGCCCCCTGAGCGGCATGATCGTCTTTATCCGGTCATGAGATTTTCTGTTACTTGATACATATTAGCTTAAGATATTTTGCTTTCTTACTTTAATAATGTAAATGTAATCTTAATGAATGTAAGTTTATGAAAATAGAGGCTAAAATAAGTAATTATATAAATTTAGCTAATAAATGCTGCATAAATACAGGTTTTCATGACAGATCCAAAAACCCATGCCGCTCAGAGGGCTAAGGTGCAAAACGTAAGCAACAAATTCACGTTTCAACATACAGGCCAATGAAATTGCTGAAAAAGGCTTTTTGCGATGAGTGCAATGAAAAGGCAACTCAGCATAAAGGTGATGCATATACAAATATCAGTACCATGCTGTCAGAGTATACGTCAGAGCACTCAAAACGCCATTAGTCAAGCACTCAAACGCAGTGCATGGCAACTTAAAAAGATGGAAGGAAGGCGCATTACAGGCATTCTTCTGTAAGTGAAAGAGAGATTGTTCATGTAGTATGGCTACAAGAAAACATCAGGATGCTTTAACACATAATAGAATGATTGACAAGGTTAAGGAAGGACTTAGTTTGACGTCTGTCGCCCAAGAGTTTGGAATTGATAAAAGTGTTGTTTCACGAGCTCGAAAAGTCGTCTTGCAGACGAAAAGAGATCGAAACCAGACAGCCGGCTACATAGCTCTGCATTTGCGCACAGCAACTGGATGAGAAGTGTCCCAGTTTTACTATGGCCAGACAACTTCATAAACGTGGCCTATTCTCTAATCCATCTGAGTAAATTGGACTTTCAAATCAAAGGCCGATTTACAGTTGAATCGTTTCTTTCTGGCTCTCATCGGAAACCGGTATGCTTCTCGATACACCTAATAAATATGAAATGGAAGAAAACGGGCAGGTTACGCAAACAATCATGAGCGTATGAAAATATATGATGAACCAAAGAAAAGAGGATCTCAGAGACTAAGTACTGTACTTTAGTGTTGCGTAATTTAAGTCAAAATTTATTTATGAATGCAAATACATATTAATCATTGTCAGGCGTGTCAAATCAGCATCTCAAGCGTGCCAAATAGTCACTATATGCTGTTGTAGGCTAAATAGTCAACAGTACACATTATAAGAGTCAATATGCCATTTAAATGCTTAATGATGTACTGAGCGAAAAGTAAGTAAATTTATAAAATCTTATAACACAGTCCTGCGGCTCGTTAAAAAATAGAGCATTGGGAAATCGGTACAGTAGATGATTACCTATTGTTTCTTTCCGGACAACCTAGCATCTTCTTTCTGCAGCCAACTTTCAGTTCTCTGGAGGCATGCTACTTGCGCTACCAGTTTGGTACTTTAAAATAGAAGCTTCATGGTTATTTTCCGCCGCCCGATTTAACTTGTAACCATGGAACCAATGAGCTGCGCAAAAAAGTTCAACTCGCTTAATTTTTTCTTCCTACTTCGCTTCCATTTAGCTTATTTAGTTTTCTAAAAAGCACACGAATTAAGACTGACTTGAACTACTGTCTCATATGACGTGGAGAAATGAAAGGCTAAGTAGTGATGATGATACTACCGAGAATGGACGGGATGGCAGTGGTAAGTGCCTATTTTAAAGTAATTAGACTATAACAATTTTCAGAAAAGGGGACATATCACTGTCTGTTAATTTGGATCTTGTCGGGAATGTGAGAAAACTGCTCACTCTGGTATGCTACTGCCGAACATGTAAATCACGTACGATGCCAATTTGCGGCCTTCTGAAAACAAAGTATTCGTAAAATTCGGGAATACCAACTGCGTTCAAATTTTATTTTAGAAGTTAGTTGCAATGCGGTACTTTCTGTTAATCTCATATATAAATGGACATTTTAATGTAAATGGACATCTCATATGTAAATGGACATTATGGCACATTTTCGACATCAGTTAAAAAGTATTTTAATATTATACCATGAAAATATAAGCTGCCCAAAAGGTATAGAGGTTAGGAATACTTCGAATCCTGGAGAAGGCATAGTTATAATTTTCCGTCTCTTCTTAGGAGACAAAGGTGGCCCACCTATTAGGAGCCTCCATAATAAAGTGACCACCACTTCTGCCTTAGTTGCGGCCAAGCCGAAGTCGGCTGAGGGCCACCGAGATCCAACTAGAAAGAAAGTAAGTTAATTAATGCATTTTCTGGCTTTTATATCTTCATGTACATTTGACATTTTACTTTCTTATTATATATATTTAAATTTTTTAACTTTTATTTGATTTGTTTTTGCAAAGATAGCATTGTCATGTTTCTTATTTGTTCCATTTTATTTCAATTACTTTGAGTTCTATTTCATAATTCCAATTAAGATTACTACTGTTTATTATGTTTATTTTTATAAAAATAGTTTTGAATTAACATGCATAAAAGCGAAAGTGTCGGGAGACATTTACTCAAGTATTTTGTAAATTTTTTTACATAAATTGGCTTTTCACTCAAAATTTCTGAAGAATCTTGTATTAGCGAAAATGCTTCATTCAGAATGAGTTCTTTGGTACTCTACTTCGTTTATAAATCCCATCACTTCACGGAACTACAATTTTGGTCTAACTTAATTTGCCAGTTTGCCATCATCATTCTTACTTGAGTAAAAGACGAAACACCTTCGCATTTATTAATTATTATTCATTGAACGGGAGTTGGTTTGTTTCCCTTGAAAATTCAACTAATTTCCGATCAATAGCGATAATTACTTGTTTTTTAATTTTTAATTTTTTTTCAAAGTTTGAAATTTTGTTATTCATGATTTAAATTCAAGTCCCCTAGAAACGTTTTGTTTTCATGATTCGCATTCAAGTTACTTTAAAACACAATTTTCGGAATTAAACTTCCTACATATGGGTTCCCTCTTTTTTGATATATTCTACTAAATTTATATTAGAAGATAATATAATCAATATTTCTTTAGTAAATAAATTATTATTATCTTACTTTGCAAAGTATAAGAAAAACTTGTTTTCGAACTCAGTGAATTTTAGATTATTAATATATATATATATATATATATATGTTATTTTCTCGAAGTGGGTAGCAGAAAAATGAGTCAAGGATTTCGAGTTTGATATTCCTGGTATAGATTAACAGTACAATTCTATAAGATATTTTCTCTCTCCTTCCCGTATGCCTTTGTGATGTAACTGGAAACCTATTAGACGCGTATTTGAGAGGTCCAGGGTTCGAGTCCCGGCGAGGGAATTGAAGATTTTTCCAGTTTTCTGACTCTGAAAAATTGTAAAAATACTCTACAAGTGGCGCCCGAACTAAAAGGGTGGCGGCCGATAATTTGTCACCACTAGGATTTGGCGACTGGGTCGCCTTTCAAAAGGGGGAGTATATAAGGTATGGTCTTCCTCCTTTCCACATGCCTTAGTTGTGTAATTGGAAGCATACTCGAAGCGTATTCGAGAGGTCTAAGCTTCGAGTCCCCGCGAAGGCACTTGACTCTAGGACACATTAATTTATTTCATCAACTGGAAAAAAAAAAAAAAAAAAAAAAAAAAACCTATTTTCATTCTAGTGTGAAGTAAAGTCAAGTTCACTTATAACAAACTTGATTTATAACGAAACTAACGGAACGGTTCTGTCCAATTTCTTATTCCCGTGATTCTATTTTATACGGCTGTAGTGATCATCCAAATGTATAAAAATCAGACATCACGAACGAAATAGATATATTGTACTCAAACATTTTTTGTAAAATTCATAAATAGTTTTGGAATTTCTTCGAGTTTTAGCTAAAAAATTATAAACCTTTAAAATAAACCATTTTAGGCTACTTGTATAGTGAAAAATAGTTTAATCCTGCTATTTTTCATTTACACAGTCGCTCTCAACTTTATCTGCACTCTAAACGAAAGACATATAAGGCAGATGCAAATCCAATTCTTTAAAAAAGTTCAGAATTAGCGATCACCCAAAACGGCTCTATTAAAGTTTTATGTGATTTACCGATAGAGATTATCAATAGACATAGCCTTGGTAGAATAACGAAACACTTGATTGTGCATTAGATGAATATGCATTTAGACTAATACGGGAATTTCTGTATATTTAAAAAGGGAAAAAATATGTAATTTATTTCTATAAACATATTTAACGTTTTTAATTATATATATATCGTGAATTAAATACATTTTTTATTTAAATCAATCCGATTTAAATGTAAAAAAATAAAGTTTTTAATATATGCATTTTTTGCTTTTAAGCAGTTTAGTTTGTTGTTTAATAATAGACCGACTAGATATGAAAGAATGATACATTACGTTTTACCACAGACTCAAATGAAAAAAATGAAACAACGCATAATCGTGTTTCGACAGCAAAAGCCCTTTTTGGGCTTAAAAAAAGACATAAAATTAAAGAACATATAACAAGTTTTACATCTTAGGAGAATATATGCTATGCACTGACCATTAAGCTAAAAACTTCGAATTGGTTCTTTTGCGTCCAATTAAGTTTTTTTTTTTTTTTTTTTTTTTTTTTTTTTTTAGCTATAGGACAGAGACAGTTCTATTTAAGCCTGATGCTGCGATGGAAATTTTGAAATTTTAGCTGTTCAGAAAAAGAGGTAGGAGTGAATAGATTCTAATGAGTATGGAGCGGTACAGTAATTCAGCTATACAGTATTTTTTTTAGCGAATACAGATTTTTAACCTTAATCGGTTTATTTTGTTCCAATAATTTAAATGCTGTCCATATTCTGTTTTTTAAATAGGGAGTTGTTTTCTTTAGGTTCTTTGGCAAAATTTAGGTTGTTCTTTGTTAGGATAGGGTTACTGCACTTTCACATTGCAGCTGTATCTATCTTAAGAAAAACAAATTATTCTTCACGGATAGGACACATTCGTTAAATTTATCTTTGTTTGTTTAATGCTCGTTTTTCAACTTTTCTGAAAGAATTTATCTTCGTTTTTAAATTTTTTCATATAGATGATCTTTGATCTACTCTCTTTACTCTGCATGGATGAAATTTTCTGAATCAAAAATTGATTCTTATGGTATTATGAATGTCAGCCTTCCACATTAAATAAAAGATAAGAATTGTTCAAAACATACAGAATAGATGTAGTCGAATCGATATCTGCCACGAATACAATTTACCCAAATCTTACAGTTGATATCACGTGGAAAAGTCAAAACTCAATAATTACTGCTCACGTGGAAAAGTTGAGAAAGTATCTCGATTTTGATGTTCTTCAACATCAAATTGTTGAAGAAACATTGCTGAAATGGTTCACCATTCACAGCAGCCACCAGTATCTGGACAAGTACTTCAAACAAAGGCTGATTAATTGCCACATTAAAAGGTATAAGGTATAAGGTATAAGGTAACTCTGCTGCTCAATGAAAACCCTTTCTAACAGAAGGCGCGTGACCATGGCTCGGCATTTCCCGGTGAACATTAGAATTTGCTTCTGATAGAGATTTCGAGGGGTTTCATTTTAATCGGTAGAATAATAATTTTTCAGAATCTTGAAATTCGTTTTCAAATTCAATACAAACCTTTTTCCAGCAGTCATTAAGCCCATATTTACATGTTTTTATACGAGTCTGCTAGTTATAATTACACATTTATTAATTATAACTATTAAGTAACTTTATTATTAAATAAATTATTAATAATATTATTAAATACTAATAGTAATATTATATTCAATTAATATTAATAAATAACTTTTATTTGTTGAAATTAATAACTTTTACTCTTAATAAATTTTTTTTATTATTATTCCAAGATGGCTATTAGTCTCGAAACGGGATTTTGCAATAATGAAGAATCTGCGTATATGTATATATGTTTGTTCCTTGCATTGGAAAAATCGAAGGGACATAGAGCCAACAAATTTTGAATAACGTAGTCTTTCACTCGAACATGACACATGGAAGCCCGAATTCTAAATTTTGATTATTATATTTTGTAAATCTTCAATGGATTTTTGATTGACAAACTCAACGATCTGAAAGCGAGTAGTGGCAATACTGTGAGGAATATAACATTTTTATCTCCATCCGACAAGACTATCTATCGGACATTTTAAAGATATGCTGTTTTTAAATATTTGCGACTTTTCTGTTGAATTGAATTTTATGTAACCTAAATGAGAAGAACGTGATACTTGGTAAATAAAGTTAACACACAAAATGTTAATAATATAAAGAGAAAAAATGCTTTGTAAGCCATTTTACGAAAGAAACTGATAACTGATATGATAAACTGAAAAAATTAGGCAAGTGTATGCTAACACTGAACATTGCGTCGGGATTTCAAAACATGTGCTGCTTTTAAAATTTTTGTAATTTTGCTGTTGAACTGTATATGGTGTAAGTACGAAGAACATGATGCTTAATAATAAAGCTAAAAAGACAAAAAGAAATGGTTTAGCAGTAGTGAGTGCAACAGCATACTGCGAGAAAGTGCAAAACTTTATGAAAACAATATTGGGCGATCGTTAAAACCTGAACACACCACGAAGGCATGCGAAGAAGGCGGGAAAAATACCTTATAATCTAGATTCTAGATATTTGTTGCGTCACAAGCAGTGGGTTGATTTTTTTCCAGGAACTGACAACAAAACACTTGTAGTATATGTAAAGACAAAACAAAGCATATTAAAAAGAGCTATTTCTATAATTTTCATTTTGTGATTTTAAGACAACGTTGAAAAATCTAGGCTATAGCTGGAAAATGTATATCCTTACGTGTAGTTCTGACTGTTATTTTATAATTAATCATAACTAATTTTTTTCCTATTGCTTCTTGAATTCTGGAAGGTTCAGGAATTGGGAGCGTGTTGCATCACAAGGAGTGACGTCGGGATATTTTTTCCTCCTTTTATATCACTCCCCAAAGTGCGTTTTTTTTCATTTACACACGCATATACGTTTCCAGAGCATTTAGGCTAACCCACCTTTGGGCTAAAAATATTGTAGCGAAAATTGTTCTTTTTGACCGAGGTACTCATAGCTTAGCGGAGAAGATGCAGGACTCGAAACCCAAAGGTCCCGGGTTCGAAACCCATCAACGACAAGATGTCTGATAATTGGTTTTTATGTAAATTTCCTTCTTGTTAATGTTATCTTATTTATGTAAATTTCCTTCTTATTCTTCCTGCACATTCCGAGTCTGGCAGGTTCACCAGCTGTATATAAGTAGCTCTTCATTCAATTCAAGTTAATAAAAAGACTTGAGTACTTACTTGTTCATTTGTAGGATCCCCTTATTCCGTAGAGGGTTGCCACTGCTCGCTCTGAAATAGTAGAGTTTTTTTATTCACAAATTCATCAAAGTTTTACAAAATATGAAAAAGATAATAACACAAATTCGAAATTTAAAATTCGGTCTTCCAGGTGCTCATATTTGAATACAGAACTACGTTATTCATAATTTGGTGTCTCTAGGTTAGGTTATTTAATTACGGCAAAGCCTCGAGGGCTATCGGCCTAAGGGGAGGGATGCCTTCGTGGAGGATTTTCTAAGGGAAACTGGCTCGTATACACGTTACACGTGGGGAAAACCACGAAACCACCCGTGCAGCCAGCCCGTACGCGGGATTCGAACCTCGACCGAACTACCAGTGTTCAGCGACTTTACCGCATGGAAGCTGTTATCTCTAGGTACCGTCGTTTTTACCTACATTCATGCACATTTTCCATTATTTAATTTCTTTTAAAACAATACAGGGCGATAATATTTGGTGGCAACAATTTGAAAAGTGATTTAACGCTTTTAGTGATTCGATGTAAAATGCGGTTTCGAGACTAATAGCCCTTTTGAGCTAACGTCGCTTTGAGGGAGGGGGGGGGAAGAATTGGAAATGAATTTTGCATTTTTTACAGTGGAAAGTTGGTATGGTAACGACGGGAATAGTAAAGCTTAAAGATGACGGCTCCATGTAAAAAGTCTTTTTGCAACAATAAACAGAGAGAGGCACAATAAACAATAAAACAGAGACCAATTCGGCACAAGACCCATTCGGTCAAATGCTGCACGGGAGGCAGGCCATAATGCTAGATAATAATATATCAAAATTGTGGATGAGAAACCAAGACGGAAACCTAGTTACTAAATATTATAGCACCGATCGCCCACTTGCCAATCATCAAGATAACGGATCTTAATAGCACGAAGTTTCGCAATAGCACAACAGCAGCTGTAGCTAGCAGCGCTAAATTGCGTGCTTGATATTTCTGACACTTTTATGGCAACTTTGGTTTATCTGATTATGGCAAAGCACGCAAGGGCTATCTGCCTAACAAAAGGGATGCCTTCGTTGAGAACTTTCTAAGGAAAATTCGTATACGCATCACACATTGGGAAAATCAGCCCGTTCACTTGGATTTGAACCCCAGACTGAACTACCAGTATTCAGCGACTTTACTACTCGGCCGCTAGTGGGCTTTCTTTTGTGGCAATACCTGTTGCATTTGTTTTTAGAATTGTTCCTGAAACTAACTTAGTCGGTAATGAATGTTCAACTCTTGTTTTGAGAATAATTTAAAAGACTTCATATATTAAATTAGGTAAATAAAACTATAAATAGTTATGCAGTATATTGATTATTCATTTATTGAACTGATTTCGCAACCGTGTTTATGGTACAAACTTTTGATTCCTGATTTACTTTGAAGTTCCAGGATATTTATTAACTGGACACCAAGCTTCGAAGTAGTTTATTCTTTTCCATGTTTTGATTATAATTTTGTAGTCAAAGGTACATGCTTGATTGCTATGCAGGTTTCTGCTTCACTTATTTTTTGTGTTATTATCTGTATTGTGTTCTCGATGTTTGAGAATTTAAAACTTTGTACAGGATTGTATTTTTTGAATTTTTCATGAGCATACTCGGATTGTAGACGGGTAATTGACGTAAATTATAAACGACTCGTAAAGCGAAAAGACCTAGAGCCAACAAATTTTGAATAATGTAGTCCTCCACTCGAACATGGGCACCTGGAAGCCTGAATTTTGAATTTTGATTATTATATATTAAAAATCTTCAATGGAGTTTTGATTGACAAACTCAAGTATGATTTCTCTTTTTGACTCCGCCTGCCAGTATTTACATTTCTGCCATCTCATTATTTCATTTGTTTTATGGTTGGTTTATGTATGGTAAATATTTCCTTACAGTGAATATGCGAAAGTCATGCGAATTATCTTTGTTTTTTTGCTGACAAATAATTTTATTCTTGCTGATCGCCCATTGTATTCATTTGCTATAATGACTCTTCTAACAGTTTCAGGATTCAAAATCGTAAAAATAACCTTGTATTTAGCGTAACCTACGCTAAATACAAGGTTGTTTTTACGATTTTGATTGTCACATTAGCGTGTTTCTCTTCTAGTCTAGTTTCAGGGTTAACTTTTATTGATAACTGCTTCCTGATTCCCTTGCAAGTTTTACAGCACTAATATCTGGGTTTTATTTGATATTTCAGAGGATGCATCTTCGGCTCTTTTGTGTTATTTTAAAATGTGCTCCAGACTTCCGTGTATTTTGAACAATTCGACTGTAAAACGATTAATTAACGGTTTCACAACAAAAGTGCTTTAACAACGAATTTTATCGTTTGAGATGTTAATATCGTTTGAGATGTTGTATTATATAACAATGCAAATTTATAGCCTTAGTAAAAATTTTATAGCAGATTTTAAACTTATATCAAATGTTAAATCTATCAGATTTTTCCTAACTTAAATTTTAATTACGGACAAACATTCCAACGTAGTCAGTAAACTACTATAAGGGGTGTTAGGATCTAAATATCAACGAAAGTTCTTCATCATTATTTTCAAATTAAATAATACACATCATTCATAAATATTTAATAATAATCATTCATTTATTATCTTCATCGATTTCATATAGCTTTAGAAGCTTTAGAATCAACTACATCATAAGAGTTTATGATCTTCGCCATAATTTCTTCTAAATAATTTCTGTTGTAAAGAATTTTGATAGCAGTCATTTGTTTTCAATACACAAAACATAATTTGCATTAACCATGTAAGATTCTGTACTGTGTACTTTGTGTAAGTTATAGTTGAATTTGAAGAATCTTAAAAAATAGTAAGCGAATAATCGCTTGAGTTCGTGAGACAGTAATTAAGACTTGAAAAGGGTTAAAGACCCTTTATTATTCCAAATTAAAGTTCAACAGAACTCCGTCTTGGAGTTTTACAATAAAGCCACCACTCGGGCTTAAACTCAAAAACTAAGAAATTAACTTAACGAATCTTAAATAAAAAGATATAGCCGAAGCTATCAAGATTCTAACCAAGTTGGCCCCTTAAAGCTAATTAACTGCGAAGCTATCAAGGGCCTAAAGTACGGACGAGCCTAATAATAGGTTAAGAGAGAGTAGCCCAAAAAGACGGAGGAGTGCTAGCCAGAATCACTGGTTCTCTCTAACTAAGACAGTAGAAATCCGCGGTTAAATACTGCTCCTCAAATTTGCATTCAAACGTGATTCTAAAAGTATTCTGGCCGGAAGCTGTAAGTTGAAATTAGGAAGCGATAGGAAAGAAACTTTAACTCAAAATTTAACTGTTAGAAAAATTAACATAATCCTTACAACTAATCTCAATTCTTTCTGCATTTCTGAGATTTTGTCTGCACTTAATAGCGCGATAGTTTCTAAAGAAATAGCAAGTTGTTTCAGTATATATTCATTGAGATTTACATAATTTTCAGTAGACAAACATCCATGAATACGAGAGAGTTCAAGTTTATTGTCATTTCCATGGACACCTTCATACATCGACTATTTTTATTTTTTAATTCGACTATTTCTAGACTTAGGCTAAACGTATTATTCCAAGTTCATGGGAATGTCTTGTTGATTTCATCTACACATTGCATTACAAGGTTTTTACATGTTTTGAAGATTTAGGAATATCTAGCGGGCAGAATAAAAAAGGCATACATGTATCCTAGAATCACCTGTAAAATGTTTAGGTTACTTTTTGCCATTTTAGATAAACTTATGAATCGGTTTACCAACATTATAATCCACAGAATAGCTGAATTTAATGATACTGCTAATTAGTTCGCAGCAATGGTTAATCATTTTATTTTGTTTGCAATTGAATTTGCATAATTAAAAATTTTAATTTGCTTTATATGAATGAGATTATAATATAGTATTTATTAAATTTATATATATATATAGAGAGAGAGAGAGAGTGAGAGATAGTTCTTAGGAGGTGGATTATGCATTTATTTCTAGTTTAAACGGAAATTATTAAAGCTGAGTTTGAGCTTAATTTCTAATTTTTACAACAGCATTTTGATATTCTCAGTTCAAATTTATATATATGCATCCATACATACACTTCCATTTAAAAAGTAGTTTGTAAATATTATAGTAGTTCTGGTTTCATATTATTTTTCTAAATTTCAGTTCTTAACGAGTTTTGTTTTATTTATAACTTATGACATTGTGTCTATCTACCTATCTATCCGTCTATCTATGTATAAGTGAATTAAGTGATAACATTGTCATGACAGATATCTATTTCAAAAACAATAAAGTGTTGTTTCACTTGGCTTCTCATAATCACTTGTTTTCTTTCTGTCATATTTATCGTCTTAGGAGCTTAGCAACACATTCATGCCAGTTGCTCAAGGCATTAATTCATTGAAAAAGTTTGTTCTTTGTTTTGTCAAGCGAATTGCTTACTTATTTGGAATGCTTTTTTAAAATGACAAATATGCAAAAGTATTTCCATTATTATTCTGCACAAGATGCCAAGTGGCAGTGATTTACTGCATTTTGCATCCAACAATTGGACCATACATTAACCGAGTTAAATGATTCTGGAATAATGCTGCTCCCCCCTGCCATTTTTATAATTGCACATTCGCTATTATCTGCTCTAAAATTCGGTGAGTGGCAACGGTGCGTGAACTGAACACCCCGTGGACCTGGTAAAGTGGTTCTCAAATCGTTATCTAATGCGTCCATTCAATCCAAAAGGCTATTTAATGTTTCCATTTCTGCAGTTCACGAACAACCCGCGAGCTCTCAAATGACTTCTTTCTATACAGTGATTAATTAAGTGTATTTGTTTTACGTTAATGCTTTTTTGTCTCTGAAGACACGCATTTATCTTTTATTTCCCAATAATTCTTCTTTGTTACGCATGCATTCCATTTCATTATTAAAATTGAATTTATGTTAGTATCTATTTTAAGAAGTATTAAAACTGCCAAATAGTCGAATTTTATCGTACCTAATATTCTTCCTATTCATGAATGCAAGTAATAGATTTAGATTGATAAATATGAAAGAATGATTTGATTATGGAATCCTACAGGAGCTTCTAATTAAACAAGAATTAAGCTATAATAATGGAAAGGATTATACAAAGCAAAGTGATTTGTAAAATTTTGTTTTATCATTCTTATTTTTGTAAATATTCTCCAACGCATTACTGTAACAAAAGTAGAAATTTCTCTCTCTCTTTGTAGAAGTTTTATAGTGAATTAAAATAATAATGGAACAGCAAAAGAATCCTTAACCTGTCATGGTATTCGACTTCGAAAAGTGTATTCATCTGAAATCCTCGCCTTATTCTGATTAAATGCTAACTGATATCAATTAGTTTCCATAAATATGTATTCAAAAATCATAATTCCCGGCAAACATTTCTGTATAGTCTAACTGCGCTCGAATGGAATTAAGTTCTAACCTGTAATAAGGCTTGGATATCTTTGAGTGCAGTAGAATAGGTACGTATAATTTCTCAGGCAATTTGTCCTCTGGAGAGATTGGTGTGAGGTAGGAGGGTGTAATGTTTTTGTTTTCACTTATGTAGGAGTCTTATAGGAAACTTAATTTTAGAAAGTTTTCTTAAGTGATGGATGTTATTTATTAAAGTAGTGTTAGAAAATTTTGGGAAGTTTCTTAATTTCATTAAAGGACTGCTACGAAAAAAGACATTTTCTAATTTCTGATATGAAGACAAACTTTAGATTAAACAATGTGGAAGGCTATCCTAACTGAAAGTTGAACATAAGAAGCAACTCAGATTGTACATTATGCATTCAATGTAAAAGGCAATAAAATATTTGTAATTCAGCTGAAGTCATATCAAAGTTTATGCTTATTTTTTATCCCCGCCCAAATGGAGTAAAAGTAAAACTGGCATTAGCAGTTTGAATTATATAGATGCTACTTTTGAAGTTTTAATTATTATTTACTTATTTCATATTATTTCCATTATTGCATTCTTTCCTTCGAAGTCTTCTAGTTTTCCCCTCTCTTTTTCTAGAGAAACCATATGCTGCAGGTCACAATCAATTGCAAAGGCAACTTCAGGTTACATTTAATTGCGATTCATGTGTGTGGCTCTCAAGATTGAAATGTCTGGCCAACACTGATTCAGGAAATTCAGTTACAATGAACCCTTCCCAAGGGAGCTGCTGAACGGTTTTATCTCCCGTGATGATGGATGTTTCAGAATGGCAAATTTGGATACTCTGAGAAAATATTGATATTCTCAACATCTCTGAAAAATTCCTTGTATTCCCCAGTGATAAAATTACTAACATTTTGATAGAGAAAGTATAATCCTTTCCATTTTTCAGGCTGAGGACTGTCAGTAAAATATACTGGCATATTTTAAAAGTGGTATGATATTCATTACTTGACCATTTTTTAAAGTTATTATTTTAAAATTACATATTAATCGAAAATTTTTAAATAAAAAGGGCGAACCCTTTCCAACATTTTATGGCGAAGCTTTCTGTTCAGTTCGAAAAATATAATGAACATGAAGAATAGTTTGATTCATTTCTAGAGATTTGAAAGTTATTTAGGTATACAAAATGTCCCTCGCCATAAACATGGAAAAATACTTATTTCCAGTTTGTCCAGAAAAATGTATAGTCTGTTAAAAAACTTGCTGGCTCCTGATAATCCTTCCGCTCAAGATTATGATGTTTTAAAAATAATATTGAGAAATCAGTTAAATCCTAAGACACTTATAATTCCTAGCAGGCATGCATTTTTAAATCGAAAGCAGCACGAGGGGGAACAATTAGTGTGTATATGGCAGAGTTAAGGTCGCTTGCCATACCATGTGCTTACGATCAGAGCATGTTAAATAAGATATTGCGAGATGTGTGTTTGAGTGGTCTAAGAGATAGGGCTATCTTGGATAGAATTTTTGAGCAGGATAATATTAGTGTAGATGAAACTTCAAAAATAGCTTTGGTAATGGAAAAAGCTTTAAAAGGTGCAATATAGAAAAGCTCCGAACTTAGCTACTTTACAAAGCCCTGCAATGTAAATGCTGAAGAGGGAAATTCGAACAAGAATCAACTTATTGAGACCAGATCTCAAAAGAAGCGTGAAAGTCAGAGTTCGAAAAGGAACCTACGAGTTTTGCAGACCGAAGATTTGGAGCCGGCGATAAAGTGGCAGTAAAAATTATCTCCAAGGTGACTGATGATAGAGATTTAGAACCGTCCAATCCAAGGATGGACAGCTTCATTACACTATAAAAGTAAACGGTCAGCTGTGGCGGCGACATGTCGATCAGATGCGTGATGATGGAGGAACGATAACTGAAGAAGGCTGCATAAGTCTACCTCCAGTTCTCGTGATTTCCAAACAACCTGATAAGAATGGAGTTCCAGAACCATCCAAAGACAAACACCGCCAGGTAAATGAGTCTATGCCGTCTTCCGAGCCCAAGATTTTGCCAGAAGTTCCATCCACCGGGTCTGCTGCTGATATAACTAGGTTACCAAAGACACCAGCTGTGCCACAACCTTTGTGTCGGTCCAGTAGAATTCGACGTTCCCCAGATAGACTGCATTTGTGATAAAGGGGAGGGATCCGATGTATCAAGAACTAAATCGTAATCGAACTTAGAACTGACGTGTGCCAAGCATCGAGTAGCGCGCGAAGCGTTTGTGACGTAGACAGACTGTAAGTGCCGGTCATTGGAGTTGTGCGTGTGTATTTGTAAGCTTTTATGTACAGTGTGATGATTTGTCTGGTATATAATAAAATGTCATGTGGATAAATACAGTGTTTTTTGTAATAAATACCGACTAAAGATGTAACAATAAGTAACACTTATGAATTATACATTGTATTTCTTCCCGTTTATTAAGTATATTTTATCTTCTAAATTTAAACAATAGTGGTCATTGAAACAATCGTTTTACGTAGCTTTATTTTTTAAACATTTTATGATCTTTAATTTTTAATAATGCTTTAACGTTTTCTAATAAAGGAATTTAAACTACGAAATTATCATTTTACATTATTATTTTTCTGCGTATTTCTTCATTGTAATTCGACATCTGTATCGTAACAACATCCTTTCGAAGCCATTTAAAAAGCCAACAAAATAATCATAAAATTCTTCTCATTTTCTCATACGGAGGACAGCCATCATTGACATATCCTGTGGGTATGTATGCAAGGGATGCGCTTTTTATAAAGGTGAGTTCTAAAATTTTTCATTGTGTCTGCAGTCGTTAATAATTCTCAAAACGTGTTTGTTTCTTCGGAGATATTTCCAAGTAGATATTTCCAATTTTTCTACGGAAGGGAAATGTATCTTTAGTATAAGAACATGACTGCACCTTCAAAATTCATTACAGTTTCTTTATAATCCCAATCAATAATATAATTTTTAATCGAGCAATGTCATAAGCCTGCTTTCTTTTATCGGGAAGTAAACAAAACAGTACAGAAAAACCACTTATTTTATTGTAGGTGCTTGCAATATCAGTATATAAAATATAAATTTGAGGAAAAAGTTTTGAGAAACTTTTAAAAGTTCTATCCATAAAGAAAGCCTGGCCGCTTTTCATTGCAAAGCAGTAGTTTTCCCGTCGCATTATGCGACTTACTACTACGGCGCTTTTCGGACAAAAGTACTTTTCTTTTTTTTTTAAATTTTTCATTTGCGTCCCAAAGAAACCGCGCAAGGAGGGTTGTCCTCAACGAGGTTTTTCCCTTGGTCACTTTTCGGTCATTTCGGTGGAAACCGTGGTTTCTATTTCTCAAGTGAAACAGAAAGTTCTTTAATATAAACCTGATATTTTACCAATGACTGATCATCACAGTATGTTTAACTGTGGAAAATTAGTCAATGTGTGTTAACTGGGGCATATTAGGCAATGTGTGGTAAGTGTGGAATATTAGTCAATGTGTGTTAACTCTGGCATATTAGGCAATATGTGCTAAGTGTGGAATATTAGTCAATGTGTGTTAACTGTAGCATATTAGGCAATGTGTGCTAAGTGTAGAATATTAGTCTTGATTATGTAATTTTTCTAATAGGAATTTTTTTAATCTTACTTTTGCTACAATTTATTATTATTATTATTATTATTATTATTATTATTACTACTATTATTATTATTATTCTTATTACTATTATTATTATTAAAGAATTAGCTGTATCAGGTTCATAGGAATGAAGTTCCTCTTCTCAAATTACTTCTTCTTTAATGTCAAGTGCGACTTTTGAAGGTTTTAGTTTTTTCTTTTTAGCCAATCCAATAAATTATGTTTTTCTTGTTTCTATTTCAAATTCGATTTTGATAACATTTGAAAAGGACTGATGGCTTTTACCTTTCAGTCTGAATAATATCTGAAACATCGATATTCTTTAAGATAAGAAAGAAAAATAACCACTAATATTGTAACAAAATTACAAATAGAATGATGATATACAAAATTACAAATCAACTAAAGATATCGGGAAAATGACTAAACTCAGGCACGTCTGCAGCCTTTTAACGCCATCGAGGCTACGGTTAATGTATTCACAAAAGAAGAGCCCAAATCTGTTTCGTGACGTTGAGAAGAAAATTCTGTGAAGGGGGCGGAGGGTACTGCACTCTACGAATTCATAAAAACTGGTGGAAGTTTGGAAATTCCCATTGAATGTTTCACTAATGTTGTAAACAAACCTGTGGAATTTTAAAAACTTTTACCGGTGTGGGAACAGAAATCGCACAAAAAGGACTAACTGCTTTAATCTACCTACTTGTACTTTTTTGGCATATTCGGAGTTTATCTGAATGCTTTAAGAGAATGAAAACCGTAAATTAGAGCAAAGATACAGACCCCTTCTCCTGTATCCTTACTCAGGAAACAAACCCATGCACCGTTCCGCGTTCCACAAACATCATAGAACCTTCCATTTCATAGGCTGCCTATACCATATAAATAATTTTAAATGAGATAAATATCTGTTGAAAACTTTTCAGGTGAATGCAAGAAATACACTTAAGTAACTAATTACATGACTTATACAGCACCACCTGTAGAAAATGTCAGGAAAAAAATATAAGCAAATCAGATTACAACATAAAATTAATTGTATGGACTCTTTCCATTCAGAAATCAAGCAATATGTTAAACACCTTTACGTTGCCCAAATGATAATAAGAAAGTGCTTTAACATTTGAAACTCTAAAAGTTCAATGTACTGATCGAAAAATATAGTACCATGAAAGAGTGAGTAGAATATGATGAAAAATGGCAGAAAGACTGAGAATGTATGCATTTAAACAAGTGATTTTTATTTATAAAAAGATGTCCAATATGGAGGATCAATATGGAGGCGCGGTATGAAGCTCGAATACACAGGGTGATCAGTATGAAGTAGGGCCACCTCTTGCAACGTTAAAAAAAGTAGTTTTCGAGGTACAAATGAAGTCAGTATGATGATAATGTCTTGAAGGATGAACGTTCATATGATTTTAATCATTCTCCACAGTTCATTCTTCGACTGAAATTGGGGAAGATTCATCAGATGATGCCCAGTTACATCATGAATAATCGATCAGTGGAAAAATCGAATACGCAGGGGCCAGGGAAACGTCTGGGCGTCTTCGCTTTCCTGTTGACGACTGCCAATATTCGGGCATCATCCTGCTGGGAAAACCATTTTGGAATCGTTGGAGGTAGGGCAGTGCAATCGATTGCAGATCTTTACCCACGCGCTGTTGTGCTGTCATTGCGCTTCTGACACGAATTAAAGATGACAGGCTATCTATAGCGATGACGTCCCAAACCATGATGTCACGTCGTCGATCAATATGGTTTCTTAACAGTAGCAGCAATGGACCTGTCTCTAGATTGCCACAGTGAATAATGTTCCAGTCTACGGCGTGCTAAGACTGAAACCTAGCGTGTTGCAAAAAATGATTCTTGATATCCTGGAACTCGAAGTCGGCCCATGTAAGTACTCTTCAACTTCCCTAGCACGTAGAGAAAATGATATAAAACTAAGTATTAATATGTTATCATATATTGAGGAATTCAATTGAAAGGTTAGGATAAAGTCATTACTTGTAAATATATTGTGAGCTATACACGTACTTGCATATTTATTTGGAATTTAGGAAAATCTTAAAATTGAATTGTGAATATATATATATATATGTGTGTGTGTGTTTATCTGTCTGAGATAGTTCAAGAACTTTAAATGTTTTACCAAATCGAACCTGGTTCAAGAGTTTGCAATGGTATTTGGTTTTTAAACTGTAACTTGAAAATTTGGAGGTAAGATTAAAAATTTGTGTTTATCAATACAAAGTGAAGTATTTTACTGTTTTCCCCTATACAATAATAGTGCCTTCCTCTCCCCCCAAAAATGCTAAATGTAGCTTACAATACCTATACAAATAAAAGTTATGAGTGAAGCAATGTATAGGAACTCGCGGAAAAAATTACTTCAATAAAAAGAAAAATGTTATTATAAACAATTTTTATGAGAAGAATTGTAGCAAGACAGAATAAGAAATTAATAAGAATATGTGATAGGAATGATGTAATAGGAACATGATTTTTAAAAATGACGATTTAAATGACTTTTTCCTAGGAATTTAAATATTTGGGCTTATTATTTTGCATAATGAAGTGATAAAAAGTGATAAAAAATTAGAAAACGTTTGGTTAATATGAAAATATATGAAATGATTATTTCTTTGGGATAAATAACTTGCAATGTGTGCTAATATGATTTACAGTAAAAATAGTAATGAATTATTAACCTGTTTGAGCATTGATATTTCAGTATTAATTTTAACTTTTTAATAAATCATTTAAAAATATAATATTAAAAAAATAATTTTAAGGCCTTCATAATTTGAAATTTTTTGAGAAAATTTCAAGCTTCAATTGAATAGAATTGCCTTTTCCTCAAGCGAGGAACCTAATTTCACCTAAGTAACTTCGTGACAATTACGTTAGTTGAAATGTTTGAATGCATCAGGACTATTAAGCGCAACATACTAATTATTTGACATGTATCTCTTAATTCTTATCACGAAAGAGTTAATTATCTCCTATACTTCCTAGAAATGTTATCTTCAAAGATTAGCCTGTTTATTTCTAATAAACATTCTAAACCTAAAATCTTTTGTGATTCTGAAGAAATGAATTAATTTTTTTAGATCGATGTTTGGAGAAAAGCCTTAAATACATGAATATAAATCTCGACTATAGTACAGCATTTAATTTAATCTCATGAGAATAAACTAAATGCTGTACTATAGTCGTGATTTATTTTTATTATTCCAAAAGAGCTTCGTCCCTGAAGTACTATAGTTTTCGTTTTGTGATTTTGCGTTGAAAACTTTAAAAGACTGTATCACTTTTCAAATCGTTGCAACCAAATACTATCGTCCTGTATTACATTTGAAGAAATTAAATAATAAAGAATCTATATAAATGTCTGTATGTTTCTCGCATTGTGATAAAACAACGGTACCTAGAGCCATTCAATTTTGAATGAGATAATATGGGCATGTGGAAGACCAAATTTGAAATTTGGAATTTGTTTTATGATCGATTTCATATTTTGTAAAACTTTGAAGAATTTTTGATTAACAAGCTCAACGATTTAAAAACGAGCAATGACAACACTCTATGGGGAAAAAAACCTTTTTATCTCCAGCGCACGGAACTGTGTATCGGAAATTCTAAAGATATGCTCATTTTTAAAATTATTTTGCGACATTGTTGCTGAAAGCTCAGGTGCGAGGCTCGTTCAACAGGCTCCTAGGCTGGGAAAGCCGCATCCTGTGTGTAGCTCAGGTGCGAGGCTCGTTCAACAGGCTCCTAGGCTGGGAAAGCCGCATCCTGTGTGTAGCTCAGGTGCGAGGCTCGTTCAACAGGCTCCTAGGCTGGGAAAGCCGCATCCTGTGTGTAGCTCAGGTGCGAGGCTCGTTCAACAGGCTCCTAGGCTGGGAAAGCCGCATCCTGTGTGTAGCGACGTGTGGAAACGCATAACTTTCCTAACATATCATTGAATAGTTCTCAATTGAGAAAAATTTTTTCTCGTGATAGGGGAAGACGAGCCTTGCGCATATACATAACGTAGAGCTAAAAGACAGCTATGCTTGAATTTTATGGTTTAAATACAGAGAATATGATATTTAATAAATAAAGGTAACACACAGAACGCTAAAAAACGCCCATTTGGACGTAATTTAAAACCTGAAACCTTTCAGATTTTTTTTTATGTAGTTAATGCATTTTCCAAACATCGATCTACACCATTTAGTTTAGTCGCGTATTGAATAAGCTAAATGCTGTAGAGAAATTTTTCATCAAGCAGGAAAACTTAATCGATGAAAGGAAACACATAATTTAATTTCGTAATATTTTAGAACTGCGATGTTTTGCTGTCTCCTGCGATATTTTGTATGACGATGTTTTCCTCTGCGTTGTTTTCTTCACGACACTTTCGTTCGAGAAGGTTTTGCCATAATGTTTTCGCCTTCGTAACTCAGATTCAAGATTTTATTGAATAATAGAATTCGAGCCGTTCTTAAGAAATTTTTTGCCTAACAGTGAAGTATAAAAGTTGCAGATTAACCAAGAATAAATTCGATTAGTCAGGAAGCCTACGTGATTACATTATTAATTTTAAACTATCAAGTTACCAAAGTAATGGTAACAGACTACCAGGCATCTTTTCTTTCTGTTCTGGTCGCTTAGTTTTAATGATTACAATTAAATAAAATCTAAAGTAGAACTTTTATTAACACGTCGATTTAACATTTACACAAACTGAAGAGTTAACCCGTGACTCTTTCCCTGAATAACCCTTGCAAAAAAAGTGCGGCAAACAGAACCTTGGCCAGCAAGTTAATTTGCATTAACAGAAGTCAGCTTACACTGTCAAGCGTTGTCTAAAAACTTTAGGCACTAAATGCTTATTTGTACTTTGAACTAATTTGCATCCTAGTGAAGTTGATAAAAGTGCAAATTATAGAAAGCAAAAATAATAAGATCACTGAATTAATTTTAGTAAAACCGTACAAATGGAACACCAAAAATGTTAAATGGATACGCTTGGATTGGACTTTTTTATGGCACGCACTACCCATTTTAGGCTTTGGCCACTACTAAGACCAGAAGCGGTGGTCATTTTGTATGGAGGCATCTAACAGGCGGCCATCGTTGCTAATATGAACTGACGAACAAATTTTTCACTCACGCCTCTTCCGGAATTCGAACCCCGACCCATCGGTACGGCAGTCAGAGCCACTAACCACTTTCCTGTCTGGGCGGCCTAAAACGATATGTACTAGTGGCAAAATACTGAAGAAATTCTACCAGGATTTTGCTCTAAGTTAATTAACATTAATTACAATGGATTATCCGTGGAAAAAAAAAGCATATGTTTTTGTCAAAAATAAAATATCACTATGTTATTTGTACTTAAAACTATGTTAGTTTCTTTTGTATGTGTGTTCAGTGCTATACATTAAAGAACGTTAAGAAACTGATAGTGATATTCTGTTTTAAATTACAATATAATTTTAGTTTATCGAACCATGGCATTTAACATTATTTAAGAAATATTAATCTATATCAGTTTGCGATTAACAATTTTGTATTCATCCAACCGTTTCTCGCCGTGACTAATAACATTAAAATATTATCAGCATACTATTAAAAAAGCATTTGAAAGAATAATGGATGACGAAATTGTACGCTCTGCTGCGAATTACTAAGAATGATTTAAACAAACTCTTCGTTTCTAAGCTATTTGCTTAGAAAATAATAATTTGCTAAAACTTAAATGCTGATAAAAATCGTAGCATTAGTTTTTCCATTATTAATGTTGTATTTAAAAACCATTAGTAACAATTTTTGAGATCTACGAAATATAAGTAACATTCATAATTCAAAAAAAGTTTAATGAAATTAATATTATGTAATTTTCTTAACGTTATCAATATAAAAAATTTCATATTTTTGCAGAAAGTTCATTACGAATTTTCAAAAATATATTTTATTATATTCATGATCGACCATAATAATTTCTGTTATTTGTGCAGAAAAACCGGAATTTCGTGATAATTTTTTTTTTCTCTATGATGCACGAGACTAACCTATTATTTTAAAGGAAAAATTTTCACGTAGCTGTAGTACATTTCTGAGATTAACAGAACTTTAGTCCTGAATAATAGATTTTAGCCACTTTTATACTGAATGTCAGACTGAAGATATTTCATCAGAATTGTTTTATACTCTAAAGTTTGAGAGAGAAAAGTGAACGCAACTTTAATGTTTTTTCAACGGAAAATGATGTTTTTGTTTTATTATTAGCCCAAAAGGCGTTAGCCCAGAAGGGCTATTAATTTCGTTTCGGCATTTTTTGCGTTGATTTACTTTTCAAACTGTTGCCACAAAATATTTCCCAACTATATTAACTAATAAAAATTTTAATTCACGTACGTTTCCGCCCGAATATGGGCATCTGGAAGCTCAATTTGGAATTTGGAATTTGTTTTAATATCTCTTTCATATTTTGTCAGATGTTAAAGAATTTTTGATTAACAAACTCAACGATTTAAAACCGAGCAATGGCAACACAGTACGGACTATGTACCGGAAATTCTAAAGATATGCTTATTTTTAAAATTATTTTGCGACATTGCTGTTGAACTGAATTTTATGGTTTTAAGTGCAAAGAACATGATATTTAATAAATAAAGGTAATACACAAAACGTTAAAAAAACGCCCCTTTGGGAGTAATGTAAAATTGGAAAGTTTTCAGATTCTTTTTAATTTTTTTTTTATGCTAGCCTCATTATTTTTAATATCGCTTCTGTTTGCTTTTTACCTAGGACTACGTTTCGCAATGACGGTCTCCGGGACGAAAAAATTTAAGATGCAAAGCATTCTTAATAGAACGTTTATACCTCAATAATTCCAAAAGTTATAATTTCCGTTTATGGCTTATTTCAGAGTTAAAGAAGACCGTTACAAAACACACACACGAAAGTTTGAAAATTGGAATTCTGGTTGAGCCACAGTAAAGTGTCAAAGTTAGGAAAAAATACACACTATTATGATGAGGTCACAAGTGCGAGGACAAGAGTTGGGTTACTAAACCGTTCAATTCTATATTGGAGTCGACGGGGAACGGTTATAGGAGCAACGTACTGATTTTGTTTTATAAGGCATTTCTCCCGCTTTCCTAGCGTGCCTTCGTGGTGTAGTGGTTCTGCACGCTGGGCCGGTGTTCCAGAGGTCCGTGGTTCGATTCCCAGCGAAGGCGATTGCTCATTTTTCATCTCGCCTGCTTCTAAAAATACCTAATGTCCGTACAGTGGCGCCCGAACTGAAAGGGTGTTGGATGATGATTCTTCTCACCCAGGACTTGGCGATTATGTCTCCTCAAAACCCCAGTCGCCCTTTAAAAGTGGGACTATATAAGGTATTTCTCCAGCTTTTCTTTCGTGGTGTAGTGGTTCTGCACGCTGGGCCGGTATTCCAGAGGTCCGCGGTTCGATTCCCGGCGAAGGCGTTGTTAATTTTTCATCTTGCCTGCTTCCAAAAAAATACCTACTGTCTCTACAGTTTGTACAAAAATAATATAAAATGCCGAAAAATAAAGATGCACTAAGAATACTGCGCAAGACGCAAGTAGAAACGAATCAGGCGGTTCTTTGTCATTGATTATTACGAACCTCAACGTGTAGAGTTTAAATACAACATTTAAATAACATTGTAGCAGACGAGATTACCAAACAGTCTGATTTTATAACTCTGTCTAAACCTTGGATGTTTGAAGACAAATATATCCACGTAGAAAGATTTAAATAATACCACTAAAAAACGTATTAATGAACAATACATTGAAGAGTAAGGAAGAACACACAAAATGACAAGCTAGTAGTCTAGCGGTTTATAGACATTTAAAAGGTTTTGCAAATTTTACACCAATATATTTTGCAGTACAAAATAAGTGTAGATTGCAAAACCATTGGTGCAAGGTATATTTGTGGGGTCGATATTACAATTGACAGTGAATCGTGTATCATTGTGCATATTGTCTTCTGCCTACATTCATTCTAGAGTAAAGCTCACCAGCGGCCGAGCGGTAAAGTCGCTGAACACTGGTAGTTCGGTCCGAGGTTCGAATCCCGCGAACGGGCTGGCTGCATGGGCGTTTTCATGGTTTTCCCCATGTGTAACGTGTATACGAGCCAGTTTCCCTTAGAAAGTCCTCCACGAAGGCATCCCTCCTCTTAGGCAGATAGTCCCCGAGGCTTTGCCATAATCACACACACACACATTCTAGAGTAAATGCATCAGATTTAAAAATTTATTCCTTTGCTCACAATATACAGGAACAAGATACAGGGTGCGTAATAAACGTAGTTAGCCTAAAAATGAGTCAAAAGATTTTCGAATTTTATTTTATCATGCGATGAAATTCATCCTTTGTACAAATGCCTTGTTTATAAAAATATATGACAGTAAATGATAGAGTATTAAACTAGTAAAATCGAAACATCTGTGTGTCAACTGTTTAGGAAATCAATAAAGTGATTGATTGCAGAAATTAAATTCTCTTGCGGTATTTGTAAAAAGAAACATTATGTGACTCACCATTTCTCTCGCGAACAAAAACAAAGAAGTAGTTTCTCAGGAGTTGAATCATAATAATAATAAAAAAATCATTCCCCTTTGGACGCTTCGGCTTCATACTTTGAACCTTTGTAAGCTAAGGCCAGTACTGATTAACATTTATTTTCTACAGTGTGCAATCTAGCGAACGCATTGAAAGCTGTCTTATTCAGCAGTTTTGTTTGTTTGATTAAAAATGTATCTGGTAACTTTCAAAGTTAGAGGTTTTTAGATTGTCGGTGCCAATTCAAGTTTTATGAGCAAAAGGTTAGTAGATTTGCTTCAATTAACGGGAGGAAAGACTAACATTTTGTATAAGGAATAAATAATTTGCCTTTGAATATAAAATCTAGAGTTAGTGCAACTATTCTAAATAGAAACAAGAGTTTTGATTCAAATTTAATTTTTTTGGTAGTTCTTAAAATTGCAGAATATACTCACTCTTGAAAGCCTCTTGAAACCCTCTTAAGCCTCTTGAAATAATTGTTTCATCTTTAGATAACATCAGTTTAGCAGATGAAAACTTTTTGGAGCCAGGTCTAGTCGAATATCTTGTAGGTGCGGAACAATAAGCTTTTTAGCGCCAGGTCAAATTTTCCTTCAGGATTCAAATTTAAGGTTGCAAAATAGCGTTTTCGACTATACAGTGGGTGATCGGTTAACGAAGAGCTCGGACTGCGAACAAATCGGACATCGAACACTTTCACGAAAGATTTTTGTGTTCGGACAACGAACACATATTCGGATATCGAACTAAAACGAACTCTAGCGAACACTTCTCGGCTCTCGGAGCATAATGTACAAGGTTGCCAAACCCAACGGACCAAAAACAGTTTTTCATCTCTCTTGAATTATGTTGCTTGCCTGTCAAACTTCAAAGTTCTATATTGGAAAAAAAATATTTCCTATAGAATATTTATAGGAAAGCAGACCATCATAATCAAAACCGAAAAGGATGTCATTTTGAGCGCCTCCCCCCTCGTTCATTCACCGTCCCATACGTAGTCTTGAATGACGAATTCCATCCTTTTCTCTCACGGTAAAACAATATGCTTCTCGTTTCCCTCCCAGTTTCTTCTATTCATTTATTCATATCGCTGATCCAGCAAATTTATAGTAGCCAAACGGGAGAATAGTTTACTTAGCATACTACAACATATCAGTTGCCTCAGAAAATGAAAAATTACTTCCGGAAAATCCTGAAAAAGAGAGAAAAGAAATCGACATTGGACATGTTCTTTAACGCGCCCCATAAACAAAAAACTGAAAAGGACTGATTAATATGCAAAACTATATGTATGTAATTTTTTTAATAAACTTACTGAGAAATTTTAATCCTTTTCTTAATCTAACTTTTAGGGTCTCCAGAACAAATTAATCAATTTCACACACACACACACACACACACATACAAAAAAAAAAAATTCAATGGTAAATTGATGAACGATTAACGAACAATTCGGATAACGAACATAATCTTGTAACAGATTATGTTAACCGATCACTTACTCTTTTGTAAGTGGGACTTTTCCTGCTAATGAGGAAAGTAAATTACTTTGTGGGCTTATTACAGATAACATAGAAAGAGCAGTAAATGAATTTTGGAAAATCGAAAACGCAGAAAAGGGTCTGAGATTTCTCAGACTAAAGAAGCAGAAATTTGTAAACATCAATTTCTCAAAAACTGTTCTAGGACTGAAATCGGAAAATATGCAGTAAAAATGCTATTAAAGGAAGACCTATCGTGTATTAGTGAATCTAAAGAAAATGCTGTGAAATGTTTAAATTCTCCGTGGAATCGCTCAGGTAAAGAACCTAAATTTTGTGAACTTTAAAGCTTTCTTGAAAGAGTATTTAAGTATGGGGTTATATGGAAGAAATAATTGAATCTGAAGAACCAGATGTAGAATTTTATTTAAAGAGGAAATGCAAGATCCATTAAAGGTGTATAATTATGCACTGTAACGTATGTCACAACTAGGACGCCTTTTTTTCACAACAAGATCAGTGTAGCAGTTAGCCAAAGATGAGGGAAATGACTTACATTATCACCTTCTGTGTTGTTACAAGATGTCTACATGGATGACGTCCTAACAGGAGCTAATAGTTTAATTCCAGCTAAGGACCTTCAGCAACAGTTTATATCTTTGTTAGGTAGAGGAGGCATGGAGCTTCACAAATGGTGATCGAATAATCAGTTTCTTATGTGTAATGGGGTTACAGAATCAGATTATTCATTCACTAATGACACTAAAACTTAGGTAGGAAATCACTACCGGATTGTATTGGGTTTAATTTGATAGTAGTCCAAAGTAAAGTACATACCAAGGGAGCTATGCTATCTCAAATAGCAAGAATATTTGATCTCTTAGGTCTTGATAGGTCCAGTCATTACAAAGGCTAAAGCGTGTTTACAAAAATTATGATTGTTAAAATTAAATTGGTGTGGCATTCTTCCATTAAAAGAAAATGCTGAGTGGAAAAGTTGTAAATCTTATCAGTTTCCCGAGCTGGGTTCTTAATGGACAGTCTGTGAGTATGGATATGCTGACGCCTCGGAAGTAGCATATGGAGCTATCATCTGTGTAACATTTCTATTAATTCTTGTGGTGACTCTGAAGTTAAATTTCTCATTAGTAAATCCAGAGTGGCGCTACTAAAGTGCATTTGTATACCGCGTCTCGAACTCTGTGCTGCTGTACTATTAGTTAAATTGATGAAGAGAGTCTTAAGTGCACTAAACCTAAAGGTTTCTAAAAGCTTTTTCTGCACAGATAGCACAATTGTACTGGCATGGTTAAGAAAGGAGTGTAAAGATTTCAAAACTTTTGTTGCTAATCGAAAATCGATCATTCAAAATTTATCTGTGGTTGAACAATGGCATCACGTCCTTTCTAACTAGAGCCCTACGAATCTCATATCAAGGAGTGCTGATACGGTCAAACTTCAACTGTGCGAACTGTGGTGGTGTGGTCCCTTATTTCTGCCATAGTTCTGTGATGACAGAGTGCCAAGATGATATGTTTGTTCTTGAAATTGAGGATCTGTTTCTTCGTGAATTAAAACCACCAGTAGTAAATGAAATATGTGCATTTATTAACATTTCTGAGCTCTTGAATGTCATCAGTAATTGTTCATCTTACAACAAATTGCTACGAGTAGTGGCTTGGTGCAAGAGATTTTCGCATAAAACCAGGCATTCATCGCATGCTACGCGCGGAACGCTGACAACCAGTGAACTTTCTGATGCTTTGTAGAGACATTAGGTATTTTTCGAAACAGAATAGATGAAAAATGAGCAACGTCTTCGCCGGGAATCGAACCACGGACCTTTGGAAATTGCTCCTATTGTGCAGACCACTACACTACGAAGGCAAGCTAAGAAGGCGGGAGAAATACCTTATATACTACCCCTTTTAAAGGGCAACTGGGGTTTTTAGGGGACCCAATCGCCAAATCCTGGGTGTGGACAATCATCATCCACTACCCTATTAGTTCGGGCGCCACTGTAGAGTCATTAGGTTATTTCGGAAGCAGGATACCTTGAGAAATGAGAAATGCCCTCGCCGGGAATCGAACCATGGACCTCTGCACCCTGGGATTACGCGCCCAGCGTGCAGACCACCACACAGCGAAGACATGCTAAGAAGGCGGGTGAAATACCTAATAAGGTATCCATAAAAGAATTTCCTTTACGTTAGCTTATAAAATATCTTATTCAAAATATTTCGTTATATGTATTGATGATTGACTAAGCAGTATCAAATTATCATTCGAAGGAGAATTGTTAATACGGATAGATTAATTCGCCTAAGAACAGGTCACTGCAATTAATTCCTGACACATACAATTTATTACTTCTGTAGTAATTTATGGATTATTCTTCCTAAAACGTAATAATCGGACAGCATTTACTTACTGTTTCAGTTTCTATAGAACAAATTGAAGCATGAATGTGAGGTTTTTGTAAAATCTCTCGTATGAATTAAAACTGTTTTCATTATTGAGGTAATACGATAATGTATAATGTGAGAGAATTTGAGGAAGAAAAGTTTAACTTATAACATATACATAAATCGTTGCTTACACAGCAAATGGAGGTAACTGATCTGCTTCTCATTCGAAAATTATACAAATCCTTTTTAAAGTCAAAAATAGAATTCTTAAATAAGTTTTTGATATTTTTTAGGAAAAAGGACTGTCTGGTAAATCTGTAACTGAAACGAATTTTCAGCTCAGTAAATCTGTAAGCTAAAGAATTTTAGAAAGATATAGAAAAGGAAGTTATATTTGAAATAAAACAAATTAACGTCAATAATTCAATAATTTATTTTACATACCATTTTATGGTTTCCTTTATGCACCATTGTATATGGTTTCAATTAAAAACAAGTCATTAGAGAATATTATACATATTAACCGTCTGTGAAAATGAATGAATAATATGATAAATAATACAAGCAATTTGGCCCATAATCAAAGATTGAAGACAATATACAATTCAATATATATTGCTTATTCTTCCTGGTTGTATTTAAAAGGAAATAAATCCTCATAGAAAAAACAATATTTTTCATCTACGAGGACATATCCTATAAAAAGAAATCATTATGTTCATCATCGAGGTGTTCTCTGCTGAGCAGATGTTTCAGATGGTCGTACTGCTTTTGACTGCGTCGGAATTTTAGTTTTTCAAGATTTTCATAGAGTTTTTCTTTGCTAATACTTAGTTCTTTAAGCAGGCTATCTCTTTGCTCATTATTCAAACTCTTGAGCTCCTCCAGAATGTCCTTGTGTTTCTCAAGATCACCTAGCCCGAAACTACTAAAATCTTCGTTTTCGTCAGAATAAGCGTTTAGTCCATAATTATTGCGATAATGAGGGACGTGGAAATTGTAACCTCCTTCTTGTTCGTCTGACACGTGAGGATAATTATTTTGCTTTATAATAGATCTGTAATTATAGCTCTTTGATGGCGAATTGTAGCTGAAGCCACTCAAAGGTGAGTAGTTTAGAGATGAGAGGGGCTGTTGGTACTCACCAATATGATGAATGCGAACAGGCAAAATTACTTTCTGTACTTGGGGAATTTCTTCAGGAAATTCAATGTGTTGCTGATGGGGTTCGAAATGAGCCGAGTGTTCATATTGATGATTGTACTGTGGATCTGCCTCAACCTTCACATGTGCTGGATCTTGGTTTGCCGTACCCGGTTCGTTGGTCTTGACTGTAGCGCGAAAGCCGTGCTTATCAGCAACGTAATGCACTTCTCTATACAGCCCTTTATCATCAGTGTACCCGTAACTTCCTTTCACTGTCCCATGTCCATCACTTTCTTCGTGGCGGCTTTGAGTTGCTTCTTTATCTTTCACTTGATAGCCATAACGATAAGGTTGGGGTTGGCTGTGCTACAGAAAAAAATCATCATAACATTAAATTGCATTTCATATACTTCAAAAGTATAAACATATGTATTCAATACTTTAACAAAATGCGCACTATGTTAAATGTAAGTTTGGCGTTAGATTATAAAGAAGTAAAATTTTTTTGATTTGCATCTAATGTTATTTTGTGTTCAAGAACGCACGCGGTACAGTGTTCCTTACATAGAAAGCTACTCAGCACCGAAACCGAAATGCCCTCCCTTGATATTTTAATTTATGCTTGTGTACTGTGCTTTCATACACTGCAGCTTCATTTGCCTTTAAAAATTTATTTGAGTCATCAGATTAATTTCGAAGCAGGAAACATAAAAAATCAGCCACACCTTTGCCAGGATTCGAACTCCGAACCTTCCGATCACCAGCTGGACGAGCTTCCAGTTACATCACAAAAGCATGCGATTAGGAGAGAAAATTCCTTACATTCTTTCCGATTTAAAGGGCTACAGGGAAAGATGAGACCTAGTTTCCAAATCCAAGGTAGATGAATTTTCTTCTACCACATCTCTGCACGAGCGCCGCTTGCTATAGAGTCATTAAATTAATTTCGGTTTAGGAAATAGGAAAATCAGCCATGCCCTCGCTAGGATTCAACCTATTGATCTCTAAGCTGTTAGCCGGACATGCTTCCAACTACACCGAGAAGGCACGCGATGAGGAAAGAGAAAATTCCTCACATTATTATTCGAATTCAAAAGCATAAAAACAATAAGATACACTATTTAGCAAAGTGCTACAAATTGATATTTTAAAATTTTGTTAGATGTTCCGCATAAATATTTTAATGCACTTCAAGGAATAAAAATATTGAATAGAACAAGGTATCTGGTTTAGTTTTTAATTCATTCTTAGCTTTTTAATAAAATTAAAAATTTTAAAATGCATTCGATTATTTCATCATATTTATTTGGCATTCGGATCTATCCAAAGCATTTGAGGAAGTACTATAACCTGTACTATAACTTCTCCTTTCCAATTGTTCACCACAATGTAAATTAAGTTAAAATGTAGTTAAGCTGAGTTTTTTGGTCAAAAAGACAGAGCCTGTTTCTGCCTCCCAAAGCCACGTTGCGCAGTTCGTTAGTTTCCCTTAGAACGTCTTTTACGAAGGCATCCCTTCCCTTACATACATAGCCCTCGAGTACGTTGCCATAATTAAGTAAACCAAACCTTTGTAATTTCTTTAGACATAGCGATATTTCGCATTACGTCTATTAGGAGTCTGAAACTAGTTTATGCTCCCAAAGCAAGCCAAACTCTACAAACTGTAAATTGTGCCCCTTTTTAGTTAAGGAAATTGCTTGCATTAGCAACAGCGACATCTGTTTCCGCAGGTATATCTTATAATAGTGAAAGGTTGGACATTTTAATTGAATATATTCCAGCGTGAATGTTAAGCATAAATAAATACATACGCTTACATATAAAACATAGCAATTAAACTTAACAATTTAAAGCAAATTAAAACTTATTCAGTTCTCCACAAAATAATTTTGATGCTTCCCCTCTCTAGAAATCTTATTCGGTAGATTCTAAAATTTAAAACGTCAAAATTCATTCGAAAGAATCTGCATTTATTCTGAAATAGGGAGTTTTAAATCAATTATTTACAAAAGGAAAATCACATTCAAAAATTTATTATAAAATGAGCAATAGCCTCTTTTAATATATTGCTTGTTAATGTCTAATGACATTTCAAAGAGTACTTTTTTGGGTCGTCTGAATGGGACGAACTTAACACTTTTCTGTAAAATGGTTCTTGTTTGCGAGATTTTGCTTACTACTTTCAGGCGATAATTAAGATAAACATATGAGTGGAACTTTGATTATCCGATTTCCGATTAACCGTGTTTTCAGAGCTAAACCTCTAATTTTAATATACCGTTTTCCTTATAATTCTTCTTCTTCTTATTATATTATTTCCTTATTCCTTATAAGATCTTCCCTGCAATCTTGTATGAACCGAGTCGAAAGTGCAACGAAATTCTCCATATAAATAGATCTGAATGCCAGCGTAATAGGGCTTTTGTAAACCAGAATAAGAAATAACATACTTGTGTATGAGTGTTAGTTCGGCTGTGTAAGGACATGGTTAAGAAAGTTTAATATTACACCCTGCATTAAAAATGAATTAATGATATTACCTTTTATTATTTAATTTTTAATTTCATTGAGAGAGATACCGTCATATATACATATATATTTTGTTATAAAAGCCATTTTTGTACCTACATACGAAACCTAGCCAGGTAAAAGCTGTGCTATTAGAAATATAATTTAATTGTTAATGAAGAATGTTAAATATATTGCACAGAAATACTTTTTTTTTCATGAATTAAGGATAAAAAATTCAATATGATAATAAGCAGGGAAAGTAGTCAGCATTACAATGACTCCAGCTCAGCCACCCAAACACAAACGGTTGGGTAAATATTGCGATTTCACACTGTTTAAGATCTTTAATTTCTCATCTATGTAGCCTGTTATTTTGCTAGTTTGACCCGCCCTTCGACGGGCAAAGCATGTTTAGGTTAGCATTTTTAATTCCTCTTTCAAATTTAAGATATTAACATTAAAAAGTATTGCTTAGTAACCTGAACTATTTAAAAGAAATATAATAACATGCATTCTGCTAATATAGCTTTCTTTTATTTATAAACATCTAACTATATATATCGTAAACCATTTGTCTAGTATAATTTGTAATATAGCTAGTTAATAACTTTTATAAACTTTGAAATCATTATTATGATTAGCAAAATCTATTCCTAATGCCATATTATGTACTTTAGTGCAGAATAGTCGCTTGCGCGATGTTCAACCACGAGATTTAACTTCTTGCATTCTAGTGGCGACTTTCAGTCCATTATTGCAAATTGAACTATGACTGGGACATGATGCTGAAAGTTGTTTTATTCGTCAATTCATTGTACACTAAGATATGCATCAAATGGTGTACTGTAAAAATGAGAAGGGGAGTTGTTTTATAAGTATCCTTAAAGTGCTTAAGGTGTGAAAGTGGCTCAGAGTGCTTTAGACGAGTAAATTGACGACATATCAGACATTAAAATTGTTTGCTCAAAATCTTAGCTAAAGCTTTTCAATTTTCTGAGGCAGTGTCGGCGCTAGTTACCTCCGATAAAATATACGTATTGTGCATGCAATATTACGTGCCATACGAGTTAAGAATACGAAAATTTATCGTTGAGCTATCAAATGTTTACAAGTTGAATTTCGCTAAAATAATGCTACCTAAACTAAAGTGCTCAGATATTTGTGAAAAACATTATTTAAGAATGAGAGATCTGATTAATTCTTTGTAACTTTGCTAAACAATTTGGTTAAAGCAATAGACTTCCTGCATCTAAATGCATGTTTAATCAGTTTTGGAAAAGCACGCAACTGTTATCTGCCAGCCTACTTTCATGGAAAACATTCTAATAGAAACTGGCTCATATTTACTTGACATGTAGGAAAAACAATAGTACAACTAGCTTGCCTGTGGGGACTCAAATCCTGGTAGGACTGCAAAAAGTAATTTAACATATGAGATAAATGAAACAAATAAAGTGTAATTATTTTGCTTAATTTTATGTTATTTGAATTAATTTTTTTTCATTCAGGGCTTATAAATTTTAACTGTGCAGTATTTCATTATTAGCAAATAAAGAAAATTGATTCAAGAATCTACTTTATAGTGCAATGTTACGTAAAATGCAAAAAAATCTTACAAATGAAATTATGCAAAATGTAACACAACTAATGGTCGCATCTGTAAGCGGTGGACTTCCCGAAATAAAAACCTTCCACCGTATAATGTGGGGTCAGAAAGAAAATGGCAAGTCGCGAGAGGGTGATTTCTTTGAAGAGGATGAAACGTCGCTTTGAGCTTGATTCATAATTTAGCTCCTAATCGTTGCAAGAGATGCAGCAATATTTGAACGCAGAAGGCCATATGCATCCTATGCATGGGGTTGCAAACATCAAAGCCGCAGAAGTGGTAAGACTTTACTAGAAGCTATTTCCAAACAGGCGCTGTCCGATCGCAGAACATATCAGCGCTTGTACAGGTGTAACTCCATGAGGTGGACTTGTTTCGCGGCCAAGGACACGACACAGGAGTTCGAAAACGATAAATTGAACAGAGACAACCCTTGAGGTACTGGAGGACCAGTTTGAATGAAGCACGCGAGCAACAGCTCGTGACCAAGGTGTCAAACATATGATGGTACGGCCTATGATGGTGAAGAAAGGTTACACCCTTACCACTTCTACCGAGTCCATGTCTTAAGTGAACGGATTTTCTGCAATGTGTAACAATTACACATTCGTTCCTGCAACAAAGCGTATTGCATTTACAGTTTCTTCATCTGTACGGAAGAGGCTACGTTTACATATGACGGCATATTTAATATGCACAACAATCTTATGTAGGCTACAGTAAACCGCATGCTACATGTTCGAGATGCTCCAGTAAAGATTCGTGGTAAATGTGTGGGAAGGGATTATTTACGATCATTCAATCGGTCCTTTGCTTTTACCAGACCACCTAGACCCTAGGCGGAGATAAATACCTAATTTTTTTCGGAATTTCCTTAACTGATTTACTATAAAATGCGAGAGCATATTCCAACAATTATGTGGTTCCAGCACGATGGAATGCCGGCTTCTTTACGATTTTGCGAAGCTATCTAGACACGAAGTTCCCGAACAGAGGGTTCGCGGCGGTGAACATGTCTCTTGGTCTTACAGATCTCTCGATCTGTCTTACCTATATTTTTTTCACTAGGAACTGCTAAAAGACCTAGTTTGCGATACGTCCATGGAGTCACCAGAGGACCTTGTCCAGACCAGAGTCGCAACTGCAGGCATTACTGAAATGCCAGGAATCTTCCAATTTGTGCGTAATTCCCTCCGTTGCTGATGTGACGTCTGTATTACAGCTGGTGAAGCTCATTTAATTATTTCTTGTGGAAGCTTTCAATAATAAAGATTCTTTACGCTTTAACTCTACATCTTTATTCTGTTCGCCATTTTCACTTATCAAGCGCCTCCTTGCGGTTGGCCGTTTGCTTTCCGAACCCATATGATACGGTAAAAGTTGTTTGTTTTGAAACATTCTGCCTCTGGTTACAGTTGTGACCATTAGTTTTGTTACATTCTACATATTATTTGAATTCAGGATTACTCTTATTCATATTTCTTTTAGAAATTCTCGTTTCACACAAGCGTAATTATATATCACGTAAGTGTTTACATATCACTTACTTACTCACCAAAAAGAGCAACAGGTGCTTCAAATAATACTAAGATTTCATTGATGTACTCATTCTCTTTCGTACGTTGTATTTTAAAAAATTCAATATGTTGTTCTTTATATCATTAATTTAAATCTTTATATGGTGTTCTCTATAGTTATAATAAAACCATTTTTTTTAATAACTTCTGATAAGCGGGGAGATTTTCCGGAATTACAATTTTTAACCGAAACTGCAAATACCTGTGACTTTTCGTAGGTGCCAATATAATTCCTTGTTATATATTAAATTTTTAAATAGGGAGTTATAGCTGTTATGTACTTTTTAATTTCAATTTAGGCTCCATTAATGAAATGAGGGGACAAGATCACTGAACATTAGTAGTTCTTCTTGTGTTCAAATCCCGTGGAACGGGTTAGCTTTATGGGCATTGTCATGATGTTACCCATTTGTAGAGTGAGTACAAGCCAGTTTGATTTAAAAAGTCCTCAACAGATGTATCATTTTCTTGTCCCTCGTATAATTTGCCTTAAATAAAAAATCAATGGTGTATTTTCCCAATATAGAATTAAATACAAAGAATACAGATTGACTCTTAAGTTTTACATTATTGAAAGTATGCTATTCAACTATTTTTACAGAGATAAATATTTAATATTTTATTTTAATTTTATTCTTACTTTTTCCTCTATTTCTTCATAGAGGTAGCTTCCCGTAGCTATCCCGCAAAACAAGATGATCAGCAAGGCCTAAAACAATTAAATTATAAGTACATTAAGAATTTAATTTAATTAGAAATTTCTGAAAGTATGTACATTTCATAATACTTACATATTGAGTAGCAATTGAATAAAAACTGCCAGTAATCTTAACATGATAGAAGTGTCTCTCGGTTACAAACATAAACACCTTTCGTTCGTTACTGCATCTTTGACAAAAAATATTAAATTTCTTGTCGTATTTTAACAATCGATTTTGACAAATTTAAAATAAGGTTTAGAATTTAAATATAAATATGTAAAAGGGCCTTTGAAAGAGTGTTAACTAAATTAATGTTCGAATGGACGAGCTAAAATTTTTTATGTGAACGAACAGGTGGAGTATAGAATGCGTTACCAGCTTATAACACTGAAAGCTCTATTTGAAAACAAAATGAAAATAATAAAATTGAAAACATAATGAATACAATGGAAAGTTTTCAGATTTTATAACTACGCCCAAAGCGGCTTTCTTTAATGTTCTGTGTGTTACCTTTATTTATTAAATATCACGTTCTTCGCACTTAAACCATAAAATTCAATTCAACAGCAATATCACAAATTAATTTAAAAAGAGCATATTTTAGAATTTCTGTTACACAGTCTGGCGCCGTGGAGATAAAAATGTTTTTTTTTTTCGTACAGTGTTGCCATTGCCCGCTTTGAGATCGTTGAATTTCTTAATAAAAAACTCATAAATTCTTTACAAAACATTTATGCAGATTCTTCATTATTTAATTTCTTTAAATTTAATACAGGGTGATAATATTTGGTAGCGACGATTTGAAAAGTGAAACGCCGTTTATAGTGAAACCCCACAAAATGCCTAAACGAAATTAATAGCCCTTTTGGACTAACACCCTTACGGCTAATAAATGGCAAACTATATATAACCGAAGGTTATATAAGCGATAAAAATCCTCTTACGTGCATTATTACGTAGCTGAGGTGAAAAAAACATAAAGCGGTGCAAGAAATGCCCGAGGTAGAATGTTCAATGCATCAAATAAAGTATAATTAATTGGGCTAAACGATATGCTTTGCTATGCACGAATAACTTAATCATTGTCAAAGAGTATTAAAACCTTATATAATATTTAACAAAAATCACATTTTTGCTATGTCTCCCAGGGGATAAACTAGCCTTCTGAACTTCTGAAAGTTGCTTGAAGTTGGTATTAGAGAAATAGCTAACATTTTTCAAATGGTTGAATTGATTGAACTCTAATATAACTTTAAAAATATATAAAAAGGCACAAATATTTCCTAAAATGCTATATAGAAAAAGTATAATTTATTAAAATTAACCAATGCAGAACATTAAATAAAAATCTTCTTTTCAGGCATTTTCTAGCAAAATGTTTTAGACACGTGGGTATTCAGCCCAAAATTTCCTTTTTGAGTAATCCATACTAATGATACAGTTGCAAAGTGGCACAGTTACTGTAAAAGTTTCATGTTTGAAAAATAATATCCGTCGGACTCAAGAATGTATTTATTTATAATGAATTCAGTTTTAAAATAAATTTTAAGAAATGATTTAAACATTACAATACACTGGCATTCAGATATTGCGTTATTAGATAGCTTCCTTAATACCGAATAATTTTCTGTTCAAACTACTAACATCCTGTAATTATTATGTATTAAAAAAATTCTGTATTGATTCTGTATTAAATTCTGCAGAAATTTTTAAATTGTTTCTAAAACAAGCAAGAATCTAATTTTTTCTCTTAAAATTGCTGATGGAGTAAAATACTTTTATAATTAAAAGTATAATCATCTTTTATCTTTAAAAAGTACGTGATTTTACATAAATTTAAAAATTAACCACTTTCAAGTTAGAAAGAAATAAATTGCTTTTTACCATCGGTAATATCGTCTTTGAATTTCGTTGCTATTATATTAATGAACAGAAACAGAATGCCACTAGAAATATCCATTTTGCACAATTTCATCAAAGAAGACGCAACACAGAATAAATTAAGGAAAAGGAACATTACTTTTGCCATCATCTCAGCTGCGATAAAGGTAATCCAGAGACAGTGCTAGAAATGCAATGATTTTCTTTCAAAAACACTTCAGAAATATTGACAAGCTGTGTAATTTAGTCTTCTTTATATATGGAAGAAGATTAAGAATAATTTACCTTAATTTGCAAATATTCAGCCATGCTACCTGCCACACTTCATGAGGTATTGAGTCTAAACATTCCTCACTCATGCGTGACTCCCAAAAGTCTAATTCTCTGTTTGGGAATAACCGAAGTTTCTGGTAAAATAAATAATGAGTTGGAATAACCAGATTAGTATTTTCACAAGCTAAGTTCCCAGTAACTAAAAAATACCTCTTTTACGAAATCAGTTAATAGCGGAAAGGGAATTCCTTTATGCGTAATAAAGTTCATGTCGATCATGTTTCTTAAATGATTTATATGCACTTTCTAATTCATAATTATCCGTCAAATAATTTGATAAATTACTTTCATTCTGTCTTTTAGCTTCATATTTGTTAGATAAAATGTTTCCTGTTTGCAGATCGTTAGTATATTCATTAATAATGTTTGCAAATGTAAAAAATACGTGTCAAAAAGTAGCAGAAAATAAAACTGTTTTTTTTTTTTCTTTAAATTTTAGCAGGAACGAATCTTGCAAACAAAACAAAAATTGAATTCGATTTAATGATTTTTAATTTTCTCTGATTTTAGCAACGGTTTCCAAACGGTAGAATGCAGGAAAGATGGAAGTAAACATGCTGAGGAACTGAAGAGTTATTTCATCAGATTTACTCATGAAGTTATAAATTTTAAGAAGCGCATTTTATTTGTCGCAAGAGATAAATAAGAAAGGAAATAACAACAGATTAACTAAGTGCTATGTCTACGCGAAATTTTAAGAACTTCCCTTTCTACTAATGTTGATTGTGTCGCAATCAAACTGTCCGACATCTGGGCGATTTACAAAAGGGTTACAAGCTGGCAAGGTTTTTCTCGTTATTATGTAAGTAAAGTTTTTTCGTTCATTTTCAATTCATTAAAGATAATCTTGTATATTCCTTATGTTTATTCAACATGTAAATGTTAAAATATACCATTCTGATTTTTGCCATAGTGTTTGTTCACCATTACATTCAAGACTAGATTTTATTTCATTTTTTTTAAGGAAAGACGAAAATTGTGGATTATTGCTCCGAATATAAGATGACTTTGCGGTTAAAACGGCTGTACACTGCGTAAGATAATTTGAAAGAAAAAACGAGAGCTACCATGTAAACTTTATACATATCAGTATGAAATTTTTAAGAAATCTCGTTGGGCTAAACTAAGTAAATACATTTTTAACATAAAAATAAATAATAAGCTTTATATTATATGTATTTCAGATATTAGGCTACACGTACAAAATAGGTATATTTTTTTGTAAGAATAGCCAAAACAAAAAACATCACATTAGAGCTGACAGATGCATAGACAGAATCTGTATGGTCCTGCTTTAACGTTTAAAATTCTTTGATAATCTCGGAAGCAAATAAAACATCATAAGTTCGTTTCATCCTCTGGAGACCAAATGCTGTTTATTGGAAAGATCCTTGGGACTAGGGCTAATGAATTTACCTGTGAAACTGATTAATTAACATGTGCAATCAGTCTAAAAATTACGGATGTTTTTCGATTCGGCACAAAACCCCAGAGGAAATCGTAAATATGGAATCCCCAATTAATTTCTGACATCTGGTAAACCTATTTATATACGTCTTAAATAATTTGCGACTGAACACAGCAGAATGCATAATAATGCCCAGATAAAAAAGTGAACATAAAAAAGAGGATAAAATAGTGTTAGTGAAAGCAGTTCGATAAAGCTAACAAAACTACCATAAATTATTACCATTTATAAACTTTCTTTTGAAATAAAATTCAGCAAGTGAATCTTACAATGAGTATTCTGCCAATCGGCATAAAAAGCACAATCATGTTTCCTAAGTATTATTATTTATATAAAAAGTAAAAAATTATACTTTTCCTTGAATATATTTGTCTATTCAAAATATAAGTTACATGCAATATCGTTACAGGGTTCGCACGGTCCTTAAGAGTCCTTAAAAGTCCTTAAGTTTTTTGGAATCGATTTTTGGTCTTTAAAAGTTCTTAACTTCGGCCAAAATCAGCAGAAAGTCTTTAATTTTAATCATCTGAAATTTTTCTCTTTTTCTACGAATGCCATTTTGAGTGCGAATTAGCATTTTGGAAGAATATTTTTGGCGATTCACTGACAAATATGGTTATCTTTTGAAGGGGTTCTTGGGTTATAACTTGTTCCTATTCCTAATACTCGAGTTTCTGAGCAAGAAGAGAAACATACGCATTTCGATATTATTTCTTTAGTGAAGAGCTCTTAAATAACTTTTCGCTTTTGGGGGGGAAGGGGTGAGTTCTTTTACGAAACGGTTCTAAATTTGGCTTTTGTTCTAAATTTTGTTATTATCAATATTTTGGCGATTTTCAGACTAGTTTTTATAGAAAATGTTTAATTCGAAGATCTGAGAATTTTTCGACGATATTTTTTAAAACATTGCACTATTAATAAGTTTCATTGAAATTATGGTAATATATTGAAATAATATTTAAAATAAAAAATTTTTATTTTTCGCTGTCATATTATAAAGTTCCTTTTTGGCCACTTATTATGCAATATTTTGAATTTGAAAATAAACAAGGTATAATGCTATAAAGCACAATCTACTAAACAGTTCTTAGCAAAAGCAAAATGCTATGCAATTAATTAAAAATATCTTCTTTTCAGTTTTTTTCATGGTAAGAGTTTTTCCCATGTAATTGTCTCAGAATATTCAGAATTCTTAGAATATGCATCAGTTTTTCTATAAATTTAATTTTGCAGTTTTTTGTTTTTATATTTTTTAAAAAATATTTCTGCTATTACATAAATGGTAGGGGTAATTTTTCTTCAGGATTTTTAGACTTGAAAGGTTTAGAAGGATTTGAAGGCAAGATTTATAGACCCACGATTCTAGAAGATTCCAGAAAAATGTGACAAAATGAAAAATGTCTCCATGGTATTAACATATAATAGATGTATTTTACAGAAAGTTTGCGATGAATTTCTTACATTTTGAAGAACGTCAGGAAGAACAATGAAAACATTATATTTAAATGTTTTACTTCTGATACTAGACAGTTTTTACTAGCCACAGGCATGGAAAATATCAGAAATACTTCTAATCTTATCACATGGACAGGCGTTATAGAAAAGAAATTTTTTATTAATAAAAAAATAAAAAACTGACAATTTAAAATACATCATCTAATATTTCTTAATGTTTCATACACGGGGTTGGCGCTAGGCATTTTCTAACCTGATGTAATCTCTGTGGCTCCTAAATTCTGCTTCCAATGCCTGCTCAAATTCTAAAAGTTTTGATTTTGTTGATCGGTGTGTCATTAAATTCTAAAACTTCTGCCACAGTAGCTCTGAAACCGACCCTTATCATATATGTTTCAAATTTCTTCTGAATGTTCATATTACTAAGGAAATAAAATTAGCATCTTTTTTTATACATTCTAAATGAATTTAGGTTTTTTATAATAACAGAAATCTCTAATTAAATTCCAAAATTCTAAAATGAAAAGGAAACGTATTGAAGAAAGAAACTGAATGTGTAAAGAGAAAGAAAATTATTCTTCAAAAATATGTACAGTTAATTCAGAAGTCAAACAACAAAAATCAGCGTTATACCTACAAAAACGCTGATTTTTGTTGTTTGACTTCTGAATTAGTATTTATTCGGCGTGTTATTGTGTCTTAATTATATGTACAGTTATTATTACTAAATTATCCAGTTGTTTATAATTTCAGCCTGTACTATGATTTTCTATTTCCTCACCAGAATGCAAATCACTTAGACAATTTTGAAGCTGAAGTTTTTGGAGTGCAAGACAGTTTTTGACCTCCGATTGCTCACTGCATAAATTCCTGCAGCTCTGATAATTGTAATTATTCCTCTTTGCACTATCGCTGCTGACATTTGAATTTGTTGTAATGATAAATCTACTCAGTCAGCTTAAATTAAAATTAAATTGTATAGTCTTTGACCACTAGTCCACATTTTTAGTTTGAATTTGACGCTTCGTTTTAATTACATCACCACGAGCTATACTTAGTTTTGTTAGCATAAGAACATGTCTTTATTTTCTAAGTTCGTTTTAAATAAAAGGCTTATTTAAACTTTTGTCTGACATTGTAGTTACTTTCAGACATAGTGATAATTTGCTTCACGTCTGTTGGGGATATTGGACTATTTAACTTTTACCAGATCAAGTAAACCCTCACAGCTACATTGCGGAGAGGTTGACAAGTTAGAAGATAAAGCACGCAGAAACTACTGAGAATACTGTGTGCGTATTGGGGACAAATTTCGGATTGCTAGAAAAGATGCTTAAAGAGAAGGAAATTGATATAAATTAGCCAAACTGTCTGGGAAGGCTTCAAATTAAAAAGGCGCATAAATATTTTATTGAAAGTTGTTGCTACAAAACATAAATGTTTTTTAAACTATTAATGTGTAATTATCCTAATATAATTTAAGAACCAATGATCAGAAATTGCATGTATTTTAAACTGTGAAATTGTATTAGATTATGATTTTAATATGGCGTTTTTAACAAATATTGTCAAAACATAAATAAACTTTAATAGTGGCCATTTAAATCCATAATGACTAAGCTTAGCTAACTACCTACTTTAATTATTTATACCTAACAGCTTAGCCTTAAAAATTATCTCTGCATAGTAAAGCGGATTATTACCTTTCATTAATCCTTACGTTGGTCACAAGATAAAACACAAAAATGGAAACATTCATGTAAAACTTATTCTTCGCATTTAGCGAGACTTGAAATAATACAACTTATATTCTCCGGTGCTTTAGTGTTTATTGGGATCTTAAAGTATATTAACTAGGTTACAACCCTTGGAACTCTACACGAAGCTACGACATTAGCTCCGTCAAACAGAGCCCAACTAACTTTCAAAACTTGCCAACCTTGCCTACATCAAGCCTTTTAGGTTTGTTCTGATCAGCAGGTCTCTTTCTAGAGAAGCAGCAGCAGTAACAACAGCCAGTCCTTTGTTACGGATCATGTTGATTATGATTTTACTTTACATTTAAATCTATGCCGCTTGACGTAAAATCTACCTGCTATTTACTAAACCTCTAGACTGAGCAAGTATGTGACAAAGTGAGACATAAAAAAAATCAACATAAAGCTAAGATACAATAACACGCCAAACAAGTATTAATTTAAAAGTCAAACAATAAAAATCAGTGTTATGCAAAATCTCTTTTGCAGCTGAGGTTGATGATTCGGTAAAACCATCGAAAATAGTCCTGTGAAAATTTGAAAACAAAACGCTAATTTTTGTTGTTTGATTTCTAAATTAATAAAGATAACTGTTAGTGAAACGTAAATTAATGCTACTTATCTTCTTTCAAATATGACCAACTATTATAAGTGTAAAATATTTAATGCTATTTGATAAATTTCATAAAGTTTATTATCTTCTCAAACTTATTAGTAATATGTTAATTGTGTTTAATAATAATACATCCTACTTACGGATCTATTTTATTTTTAGGATGGTATTATAAAAGTGAAGTTCAGTCATGGATAATATTTTTAACTGAATTTATTCAGATCCCATTTGTTTATAGGTCTTTAAGTTTTTTCATTAATGGCCCTTGAAACTATTTAATTTCCGTATGCAGAAATGTGTACGAACCCTGTTTTAATTTATATACATTTTGTTAATTCCTTAATCTTTTAACTTTGAAAAAGCAACGAATAAAACTAAGCGACATTTAATTGAAAATAAATTCTTAAAGTTTAGTTTAAGATTTTACTTCTTTCCTTCCCCTTTTTATTTTCCTACCGAAAATTTTATGAAGAAATTAATCTTCAACAAAATTATGCGGCACGTTAAGAATATTAATTTAATTCGAAATAAAGCACGCCAGTGTTAAAAAAAACTAGGCGAATTATTTGATATATAATTTTCATAAATTTTTATTAATGTGAAGAAAATAAAGTACAGTTTAATGAATTTGTCTGTTCTAAGTATCATAGTTAATGACCTTCTACTTTATAAAAGAAATTCCCATAATTATGCAGCGAAATTACTGTTATCTTTTACAAATGTAACATTTAATTAATTGATTTAAGTAAAACTATTCAAGAAGCAAGTTTTTATCTATTGTGGATCCAGTTTAACATAAGAACATTTGCAAAAGATAAAGTACATCAAGATTCAGCTGCATGTTTTCCTAAATTTATTTATTCTGTAATTTAGGAAGATATGATCTTGAAGTTTGATCTTGATTGCAGACGATAAGTAGTATTAATGGTTCACTGATCTTTGATAATTACCTGTCTTAACAGATTAAATACTAGAATTGCATTTATATACGACAGAACGTTTGAATGACAGAATCATGGTATTAGACTAGATAACGTAAAATATGACTTTGCATTTTTATTGTTTTGGGCAACATTCTTTGCTTGTGAAACCCTTTTTATTAATTCTGTTGACAACATGCATCCCTTAAAAAAAGTGATCTTGAGTTTTGATGCATGAATCACTGACTTTTGAAGTATATACTTTTATAAAATATGCGTTAAAATATTCTATCATATTAACGTAATTTTAGTTCTATATGCGAAAATACAGCTTTTAAATACCTTGATTAGATATTTTCTGTTACAATGGTTCAAGGGTCTGGAACCTGCTTTTGCTCAGATTATCAAAAATTGTGTTTATTGAATAGATGAAAGAAGCATTTCACACAGATAATAGATCTAAAGAAGAAAGCTTTGTTTGACCATTTCAAGTTAAAAAAAATGAGCTGTTTTATTTATATTTATGATCTTTGTCTTCAGTTAAAATTCACTGAAAATTAAGCTCTATGATCGGTAGGGTTACAAGGTCAGCAGTTAGTTTAAATACTAAAAACGTATGGTTCGGCAGTCCAGTGTAGGGAGATATAGTTACTTCCAGCGCCAAATTAAAACAGTTTAAAAACTCAAGGTCTCAGGTATTTAGAAGTACTTTAGCTTCATTATATCAGGGTTTACTTGTGCTTAAGACTTACACTGATGTGGACCAGTCGATCGTCAAGGAATTCAACTTACGCTAAATATGCTGAAATAAGCTGAAACTATACTTTTATTGAGTTAGCAGTTGTATCTTGGGAAGATAAGCATAAATAGCTATAAATACCCAAAGGGAAAAAGCAGAAATAAAAGGAAAATTTCCTTGGCTCATGAGGAATATTTATCACGAAAACTCTTCATAAAGCAAGATTTGAAAGTCTAATTGCCGCACAAGCTCTTTATTAGCAAAACGGTTTCAGACTCTGAGCTGCATCCAGGATCCAATGCTATCTCATATTTAAAGTTTTATTCAAGAGAGAGGTGCATCTCAAACCTTACTGAATTTGCTCCTACGGCTTCGTAAACTCCTAGGATATTGCCTAGCTGGCGACAGATAGCCGAATGTCGCCAGATTGGCAACAAAAATTGTCATTAAAATTCAGAGAAATGTTGTTCCCATATCTTCGGAATTACTTTTACAATTCTAAAGGTAGTATTAAATTAACAGAGGTAAAAGATCGTCAACATAATGCATAAAAAAGCACGAAAAAAGATCAGAAATTTTGATTTAAATAAAATAGCGAATGTAAATAAACTCAAAGCACAAATTGCACTAAATAAGTAAAACACTAAAGAAAAATAAGTAAAAGGCATGCAAAACAAATTAAAATGCGTGAAAAGTAAATCGTAAACAAATAAACACAAATATTTACAGAGTTTATAACAACATCCTATATATTACGATAATTTTACTAGACTCGTTGGTATAACTCTGATATACGCCCTAATTTCACCAAATGGGACGATATGTGCTGGTTTTTTGCGCGATTGCGTGTTGTATGGCAACCCTGTTGACGTTGAAAAATCTTTCGCTGGAGCTCGTTGGTTCGCGAAGATAGGGGGGCAAAGATAAAATGGTGGAAGTTGCTGAATTGAAATTCGGCAAAAGGAAAATATCATCGTGGCCATCCTGTTGAGGGGCAGTGGGTATTTGGAGGTGTGGAAAGAGGGTCTGGGAGATTATTTTTAGTGGCTGTGCGTGATAGAAGTCGGGATTTGTGATTTTATTTATTTGTGAACCATAATATGAATTTTCTGGATAGTGTGCCTGGCTGTCATATAAATACGATAGTGATTACGTGGCGGTATGAAGTTGGTATTTCTGCTGTTCAAAAAAGCATTAATTTATGGTAAGTGCATTTTATTTTATTCTTGTTCTTATTTTGTAGAATTGTTATGTTCATTGTTCTTTTAGTACGAATTTCTGTCGTTATAGTTTTTTTTTTTAAATTTTTTGGAATTTATTTTAGTTATATTAGTTTATTTAGTTAATTAGTGCAATTTGTAGATGTTTTTTTAAAGTTGAAATAGAACGCTGTGTACATGGTATTCTTTGAAATTTATTGTTGTTATGTTAATTTATTAAAGCAAGGTGTGAGTAGTTCGTAGATTCGTTCGTTGCCTAAATTGTGCCATTCGTAGATGTTTTTTTAAGTTAAAACATATCGCTGTGTACATGGATTCTTGTCAAATATTTTTTGTTAGAAACTGTATGTTTTTGCTATCTAAATTTTTCTTTTTTGTTTCGTATTTTTAGCTTAAATTGTGTGTTCAAAACGTGGTTTTTGCATGTGCGAAAACCGCGCTTTTGGAGACATTTTAGGCTTAAAGTTCGAAACGTAGACAAAAAATTTAGATAGTAATATGGCAGCGTGGCGTTTCTTGCCGAAAACGTTTGGCGAGAAATTTGGCGCCTTGAGGGCGCATATCAGAGTAGTTCCAATATGGCAAGAACTATGGACAAGCCATCGGTCCCAGACATGGTCGGAAAAGAATATTACAGAGGAGGAGGCTTACTTGTATGGGCTGGAATAGCAACGAACGACCACACCGATCTCTGCGTGATTCCTGCTAGATCCGTCACAGCCGTCCGATATCGCGACCAAGTTCTAGACTCTCTTGTATAGCCTTTGATCGCTGTAATAAATATCGAAGCAATATTTATATACGATAACGCCCGCCCACATACAGCTCGAATGGTGCGGAGTTATATGGAGAGTAAAAATATTTCACATTTACCATCGCCTAATAGATCACCGGGCCCGAATCCCAAAGACCATGTGTGAAGCGTAATGGGACGACGGATAGCAGGTTGCAGTGTACCGGCAGGCCTCCTCCAAGAGCTTCGACGCGCATTAATACAGGAATGAGAGCTACTGCCACAGCAAGCGATCAATGACACTATTACTATCTTGCCTTGTCGTTGTCAAGCAAGGATTTAACTCTTTGAAGACCATAATGGCGCAGGCAGTCTTTCATTCAAACGACCACAACCGGCCCCCAAGGCCGAAATTTCGATGTTGTTTTGTTCCCTCCCCTAAGGTATGCAGTAGCCAGTGCAGTTTCCCCAAATTCATTCTATCAGTTTATTGCAGACAGCTCGTCCAAAAAGGATGTATTTGTGGTTTCTTATCTTTAGTTTTTAGAAGTAGAAAGGATATCATTTGAAATCTTCACTCTTCTTTGTGTGTTAATCAATGGGGAGGGAAGGAAATTGCTGCGACTCTTGACAATCATTTCGGGCGGTTCGGTATTTTAGCATGCAAGTTAGCGAAGGCTTCGGTTTTCAAAGAGTTAAGCTAGAGGGTATCATACCCGTTATTAGCGTGATGTTTCCATTGCACATGATGATCGTAATACATGTGTTTTTATGTCTTTGCTTTATTGTTGGCTGTAAGATCTAGTGATTCCACAGCAACCTCTTTGATCAATTTCATGCATATCCATTAAAATGTTTTCGCTTTTTCCCAGGTTTTGCCGATGTTGCTTATTTTTTGAGTGTATTAACCGACGTTGATCACAACGAGCAATGCATTTTCCTCGTTTTCATATACAAATGGGCGGGACTTCGGCAATTGAGAAATAATATACGAATGGTAATATTAACCGCGATCACATTTTTCTAAACATACTGCATATATATTTATAGGTAAGATAAAATTAAAATTTTAATTTTTAATAGTTTAAGTTTCCTTTTTAATTTGAATACTTCTTCATTCTATCATAAAAATAAGAATTTTATAAAAATCATAAAAATAAGAAAATAAAAATATCATAAAAATAAGAATTTTCAGAAAAATAAGAATAAGAATAAAAATAAGAATCATAAAAATAAGAAAATAAGAATTAAAATAAGAAAAATAAGAGAAAATATAAGAATCATAAAAATAAGAATGTCCTAAGAAGAATACCTTGTCTTAGGACAAGGATAAAGTTTGCCACAAAGACAAGGATAAAGTGATAATGCTCATACAATAAAGGAACAACGCTCATAGTGTTACAAAACATGATACATTATTCTTAAATCTGGTGTATGCATTTTAACATACCAGACAATATATATTGTAACATCGTAAATTACAGAGTAAGTATATATAACATATAATGAAAAATGGACATGTGTAATGCGCTGTGATTTAAATTAAACATAACCCAGTAATTAGTCTAGTGGATGTAAACTAAGTATTAAAAGGAAAATCTGATTAAGATAAATATCAAGTATTTATTTAGTAAGAAAATATAAAATGAGTTTACAAAATCTGATTATAGTTACAACGTTAGCAGGTGGCAGGATTAAAATTTAGTACAGAAGAAAAGTTAGAAAACATACCTTTAGTTATCATAAATAGAATTTGCGTATCCAACACAACTATATGCAACTTTAGCATATAAAATATTACTTGAGAAGATCCGTAAGATAACAACACTGTAGTTAATATCTTATAGAAAACCAGACAGAGCAATTGACACTGGGCACACTTAATAAGGCAAAATTCAGACACTCACATTTTCATCGCAAAATCTGTTGCAAGAAACAGGCAGAAGAAAAAACTTTTAGAACCGGATCTCACCGGAACAAGTTTAAATATGAGCAATTTTAGAACCATTATTTTATGTGTTAGTCATTATACAGCGGAGTTTGCAATGAAATGGTTACTTTTCAACTATGAGTTTACAGTTATACCGAAATAACTTTGTTCTATTAAAGCCAGGAATAATATTTTAACAGGTTACACCTAATGAGGATTATGAAATTACTTCGGTAACGTTCAATTCTCTCTTGACTCTCTTGTACAGGAACCTTCAATGTGGAACATGGTGGTAGCTACAAATTCTAGCGACTTTGGAAACCACTCTAAAAACTAAAGAGAAGGAAAATTATTTAACGAGGATGATCAGTTAGAGGTTGTAAGGATTATGTTGATTTTATTAACAGTTAAATTTTAAGTTAGTTCCTTTACTGTCAAATTCTTAACTTCAACTTACTACTTCCGGCCAGAACGTAGTTTTAGAATCACTCTGAATACATAATGAGGAAGAGCGGTTTTTAACCTCGAAGTTCTACTCGCTGAGTTAGAGAGAGAATCAGAGTTTCTGATTTTCGCGCATCTGCCTTTTTGGCTACTCTCTCTCAAAGCTGTTATTACGCTCGGCCGTACTCAGGCCCTTGATAGCTTCATAGTCATTTAGAGTTAAGGGTCAAACTCGGTTAGAATCTTGATAGCTTCGGCTATCGAAACTAAATAGACTAATCGAAAAACTAATCGAAACTAAACTACAAACTAATCGAAACTAAATAGATTAGTTTCGATTAGTTTTAGCTCTTTATATCTTAAGTTCAAAGCCCGAGTGTTCGACTTTATAGTAAAACTACAAGACGAAGTTATGTTAACTTTTATCTGAATAATAAAGGATTTATTATTCAGATTAAAAAAATATATTATTTATTTTTTTGTGCTTGTTGTTTCATCTACACGAACTCAAGCGATTGTTCGCTTAACAGTTCTTAAGATTCTACACTTTCTGCAGTAATTAAGAAATACACAAGTGAGAATCTCACAAGGTGATGGACTCCTTCGTCCTGTCCTCCTCTGAACTTCAGGATGGTCAATCACTGCCATGACGTCTTACCTTTCCCAGCTGGCTAAAACAATGAGTTTTTAACGATGTCTATACTTCGAATGTCCTGCCGATACTTTTCTTCTCTCGGCGACAATTTTCTTACTTGGCGATGAAACATTCCCCCACTTTTATCCACAAACAGCAGAGCGGCGCCAACCACTAACCGCATTAGCGGTGCCTTTTAGGGGAGTCATTGACAAGGGTCTACCAGAAGTTGGCACGCATCGTTCCTTTTTCCATCTCTGTACTTCAAGGACACTAGGTCCAGTCAACAACCTGATCAACCACCTTAATCAGGTAGGCTTCCACAATTTTTGAAAACAACCCGCATTCCGCTAGCATCTTCACCAGTCCCGATTTAACAGGGCCACACGCTGAAAACACCAATTTTTGCCCCCAACGAAGAAAGCGTTACAGCATAACTGCATACAATTACTAGCCTCTCCGCAGTGTCCAACCATTTCTATTAGGCAAGTATGTCTTTCAAATCTATTCAAAATGTAAAGTCACCTTAAAAGATAAAACTCCCTTCCAAAGGAACGACTGATAAATTCAGGAATGCAGACGCTGCTAATAGCTTAGATAAGGAAAAATATTTTTTAACATTTCTATGTACTAAATTCTTTCTATTACATAAAAGTTTACTGCAAATTGTCGAAATTGCTACCTGAGTCAAAAAATAAAGATTCACTAACTTTGCAGGAAGGAGGGAGAAAATCTAAGCAGAACAAAATTAGCAAAACAATTAAGTTTAAATAGCAGAATAGTATAAAAAAATTCAAAATTAAAATTAAAATTGATAACTGTAAGGGTCATCCAAACCAACCACCAGTAAATTCAAAAGTATAAAGCCAAACATGAACTAAATTAATTTTTTCAAACGGAAATTAAATAATTCAGTTTCACTCTTAAAGTTAAAAATATTAACGTTATCAAAAGTAAGTAAAACAATTACAGCTCAAGTCAAAACTTTTAAATAACCCCTTTAAAACAAAACTAGTCATTTACAAAAATTAATATTAATCAAAATTAGGTAGCAAGTTACACTGCAATAAGTGCATGTAATTACATAAAGGCTTTTATTCGGCGGTGATGTTAAATTTTGCAAACCTAAACCTTTATTAATAAAAGGTGAACCATTCTTCATCTATCATTTATGCCGTAATCCACTCAATATACTGCTTACATATAGTCAGGCACTTCTCTTTATTATTCAAACAGTATTGTAACTATGCGAAAATTGCATATGCAATTGTTGAAGAAACGAAGAGCATTTTGTGTTCATTGAGCTGTGTATTTTTGGTTTAAGAATTGGTTTTTCAAGAATAAAATATGTTCAATCAGCTACGGTATGACAACTCCGTTATGGAACAGGATTATGTGAAGTTCCATTATGATTTTGGATCACCATAACTAATACATCATCCTCCTCTAAAATAGCATCGTACGGATATCACCCTACGTTATCCTAAAATATCATTACAGATATTTGATAATTTAGATGTTCATTACGCAGGGAAATCGAGGAACGGATTTACTGAACGATGACTGGCGCATAAAGATAAGAATAGACGTCGATGCCAGTTGAACCATTTCTTTTATTATCGATATGATGTGCTGGATGCAGACATAGATAAACTGTCGCGAAGCAGATAAACTGTTTTTAGTCTATTGTCAAACTTTGTAAGTAAGCAGAAGAATTATTAAATATTACAGATCCAGTCGATCAAATTAAGATGTTATACAGAGCCAAAATCAAAAATAAGGTTTTGATGAATAACACGCAAAGCTTGGTTAAGATAATCTCGTGCCCTATGGGGTCTCCAGTGGCCAATATTTATTACAATATGTTAGAATAACTGGAAGTTTTAAAAATGAAAATGTGCTTTTCAACTGCAGTCAAACAAATATGCATACTTTCAAAAGCCGTTCTTTTCCTCAGTGGGGAAAAAAAAGAAACCTCTTAAAATTTGCTCCTGAAATTTCTTTTATTATTGTGAAATTTATTGCTTCATTGACTTTAAAACGACAAAAGGAGAACTCTTGAAAGAGATTAAGTAATTAAGTGGCAATTTCTGTTCCAGACAATGCTTATGACACAAGTGCAATTTATTGAGACTGCTGACCATTAAACCTCGAAGATCAAAACTAATCGGTGCTAAACAGCAACGTTGTGAGTAAACTTCAATCCATTTTCAAGTGATAAGCTAGAAGAATAAGAAAGCGAAACGGAAACGGTCTGTTTAACTTACAAATAACAGCACTTTCACCCTAGTGAAATGATTTTCTTTCCTGAAATGCCTCAGGTGTAATGCTTTAGCTAAACGGAATGTATGTCTTATTGATATACTTTAATTACAAAAGCATATGAAGCATTTCATGGCGATCTTGGTCTGCAGTTTTCTAAATCGCTCAAGGTGACAACTTATCCTCATTTCTATTTCCTGTGGTGCTTCCTTAAGAGTACTTCAAAACAACGAATGTCATAGAGAACGTAATGCCATCTGTAAAAATAGTGTTTAATAAAGAAAAGAATCAACAAATATGTAATTTAGGAAAGTTGGATCTCATTTGTATAATTACCTAAAGTGTCTTACATTTAGATATGGTAGTGTCATATTTATATTATGTGAAACGTTAAAGACGGAAATTACAATTCATATATGCTGAAAAAGTTTCTTTTCTCTTTTTTTAAATTTTGTATTTTTAAAATGTGAAACTTACTTTTCTTGCTGATTATTTAATAGTTATTATGGTTTTTATGCCAGTGTATATGGTGACATTGTTTTAGATGCAACAACTCAGAAAACTGCGTCGATAAGCTCGAAAGTAATTTAATAAACGTTCAGCACAATATTTGCTGAAAATCATCAAAAAGTGTGAAAGGTTTATCTGCATTTTGGTTTATTTGATTATAACCACTACAGAGTTATGTAACTAAAGGGAGGATGCCTTCGTAGAGGATTTGCTAAGGGAAACTGGCTTGTATACACGTTACACATTGGGAAAACCACAAAAACACCCATGCAGCTAGCCCGTTTGTCGATATTCGAACCTCGGACCGAACTACTAGTGTTTCATGTATGCGTATGGAACAAATAGTGTAGGAGTTATTTTAAGTTTCTAACAGTTATTTTAATTTTAACATAATCGCGTTGCCTGTAAATGGCGTAGAAAGAGTATTTAAAGGCAGGTTTCGCTTAACTTCAGCAGAAGAATTTAGGAATTCTTAGTGGCGCGTATTTTCGTCAGGCTCCTTCGTTGTTAAAAGCTTATTACGCTTAACCGTACTACCTTCAGACATTGCAACTGCTGGCCTGCTGATATTTCCCGGTTAATTTAATTAAGGGCCAACTGCTTTAGATAATTGTGTACAGCTTAGGCTAAGTTCAGTTTATTTAGCATTAGATTAGTTTCTTATTTTCTTATCTTGAGTTAAAGCCCAAATGAAAGCTTTTCTGTAAGCCCGAGAAAGGGGCCATCTGTGCTTTTAGTTTGAGATAATAAAAGGTTAATTTAACTCTTCTGTGGACTTTTTATTTATACACTTGGACTCAGCTATAAGTCGCTACATAGTTCTACAAGGTTTCTACTAAGTTAAGCATTGATAAAATAGTTAGAAAAAGTACAAAATGAGTAGGCTTAATGTATTGTATGTTTTTATACAGAAAGATAAAATACTATATTTCTTAATGATTAATTTTTCGGTATAAATGAAATATTTCATACCATATATTAAAAATGTTTCAGTATAAATTTCAAATTGAAAAACATAAACTTAACAGTTTTCCACCGATACAGAAGTATTTTGGGCATGTTTAATAAACCCCTGTATTTTCATTTAGATATTTCTTTATTAAAACGGCAAAGAAAATTTTTCATACAAAGGAAATTTTCAAACAGATTATTTGGGTTTTTTAGAGCTCTCTGAAAACTATGAAAAGTCATGGAAACATGAAAAACTACATTCATAATTCTTGAAAAAAAAAAAAAAAAAAAAAAAAAAAAAAAAAACCTGAAAACTTTCAGATTTTATATTACGCTCAAAGGAGCATTTTTTTAACGTTTTCTGTCTTACCTTTATTAAAAATCATGTTCTTCGCACTTAAACCATAAAATTCAATTCAATAGCAATATCATAAAATATTTAAAAGAGTATATCTTTAGAATTTCCGATACACAGTCTCGCGTAATGGAGATAAAAAGGTTCTTCCCCCACCCCGTACAGTGTTGCCATTGCTCGCTTTGAAATCATCGAGTTTCTTAATCGAAAACTCATAAATGCTTTACAAAATATGAAATAGATAATAAAACAAATTCCAAATTTGGGCTTCCAGATGCCCATATTCGGCTGGAGGCGTACGTTATTCAAAATTTGATGGCTCTAGCTAGATGCAAAATGATATGATATAGGAATGATGCAATTCAAAGAAGTTATTACAATTTTTAAAACCGAGAGGGAGAATTAAAGAGTTTACTGTTAGTTTAAATTATAATTTTGATTCCCATATTTTTTATATTAATATATATATATATCTATATATATAATATTGAATGATCTAATGATCACATATATATATATATATATAAGTATTGAATGATCACACACATATATATATATATAAAATATTGAATGATCACACACATATATATATATATTGATATATTGAATGATCACATATATATATTTATATATAAAATATTGAATGATCTAAAACAGCGCTCTAATATTTGGTGGCGACAGTTTAAAAAGTGATTTGCCGTTTATAGTGAATCAACGCAAAATGCCAAAACGAAATTAACAGCCCTAATGGCAAATTGCTCCTTTGGGATAATAATGGCAAACTTTGAAAAATTTATGAATGTTTCGTCAGACTTATGAAACGAAGAATACCATCTCGATGGAAAAATCAGCATTTTAATGTATAACATTCGTTTAATTTTTATCACCTAAATTACAAATTCGTGCCTTCGTCGTTTACCTTCACATTTCCCAATATTCGGTTTTACTACCTGAAAGAAATGAATTTTAATCTTTTAAGAAATCTTATTAATTTTATTCTCTAGAAGTACCCGATACCAGTTAAGTTAGATTGAGAGTAATGTATCTAACAACAGAGAGAACGATACCGCTGTAATCCTTCTCGAATAACGATGCAAAAAGTACGATTCATAGTCATACATTTTTCAGTCTCATGCGATATGGGACCCATATACAAAATTTTGATACGAAAATAAACTAATTCTCTCTCATTATATCATTAATAATGACACTCAGTTTTTAATAATTTTCGTCTTTCTAATCAAATTGTTATAAAAGCTCAAGTTCCGTCCAATATTTCCCCTATATTCAATTTTAGACGATTAAATGTGGCAAAATATTGATCGTAATTGATCATAAATCAGTAACGTGAACAAGCACACAGACATTGTACTTTATATGTATAGATTTTGTAAAACTTACAAATTTTTGATTAACAAACTGTATGATTTGAAAGCGAACAGTTGCAACATTTTTCGAAATAAAGCATTTTTATCTCCAACACGCGAAACTGTTGCCACTCGGAAAAATGAGTGCGAAACTTAGTGTTTTCCGAGTTTTTAATTAATATTTCGGCTGATTAAAGTCGCACGAAGGTGGAAACAGTCGAAATGGCTTCCCACAGATTTTTGGATTCGGGAATAATGAATTTTAGGTTTGGCAATGCTATTTTTATTTCATTGTAAAACTTCGAAATTTTTTATTAATAAACTCTATAATTTGAAAGTGAGCAGTGGCAACACTTCTCGAAAGAAAGATTTTCTTCTCCAGCTTGCGAGACTGTTGCCACTTGGAAAAATGATGTCGAAAATTACCGTTTATCCAAGTTTTTAATTACCGTTTTTTTAATTAATTTCTCTGATTTTAGCTTTTTCTTTTCTTTTTTTTGAAAAAAAGTGCATGTCGACCTTTTCCAGGACCCAGAAAAGAATTGTAGAAAGGTTTGGTGACGATAGCTATAGTAATGATTGAGTTATTAGCGAATAAACACACAGACTTTCTTCTCTACATATAGATAAGAGAAACTAAGTTTTTTTAACGCATCATTTGACAGCTACAAAATACGATCATCGCGATTAGAGAAACTTACTACTTTTATACATTCAGCGAACGAAGCATAGAATGCGGAAGGGATTACTAGCATTCTCAAATATTTGTACACAAGTGCGAAAAATGTATTTTGAGCATGTCAAGGCGTTATTAGTGCGTTTTGGGCTTGCGTGCACTGGAAAACTTCAGCCCATCGTTAAGTTTGAGATAATATTTAAAATGGGATCTTTTACCCTCCCCGTCAATTTCATCAGGCAAAGGAAAGATTGGCTGAGATATGCTTCATAGTTACTTAAGTATTTTAAATAGCAGGTACTCTAACATACAGGAATAGATAGCATTTCATTTGGATTTTCAATGGCACTATGATTTCAAGCCTTTTGATCCTTTTTGCTCTAATCGCACTAGAAAACTGTCAAAACCGTACTGGAGTTAGTGAGCTGTATAAAGGCACAAATATTTCTGAGCAACATACTATTTTCTAAGTAGAACAGCTCTGATTTGGTTACCACAAGAATCTTTTTTAGCTCTCCACTTTCTGAAGGCAATGATACTGACTGAAGGCAGTGGCAGTGGCTTCAGGCAATGGGTAAGGGACATTTATAAGAAAATTTCAACGGAATTTTTTTTTTTTTTAATTTTCACAAAAGTTGTCTGATTTTTGTTTTAAAATACGTTTTTCTTTCTTTTTTTTTTAATTGAAATAATGTCTTCAGCAGACTTTTCTTTAAATCTTTCCATTTCTGTGACGTACGTAATCTCGTATATTTTTGAGTGTTGAGAAGACAATAATACGCTGTTTTCAAACTCAAATTTTGATGATTTTTATCAACAAATTTTGGCAATAAAATCGAGACAAATCTCTAATTAATATTTTCAATTTTATTTTATATTTACTACCATTAGACATGCAGCATTCTTAATTTGCAATAATCTTCGTTCAATTACAAATGGGTAAATGTTCAATTACAATCCCTCATATCCATTTACAGTATTCCTTTATTGAACTGAGTATGCTGAAATTATCTGTCGGCTTCCTATAAAATGAATATTTTCCCATTAACTAAAATTAAAATTTAGAAATATGAAATATTTTGCTGAGGTACTTAAGATTAGTTCTTCGCCTTCTTATTAAGAATTTTCCCATTTGAATGTTATGTAGTAGTAGGTAAAGTGCCAGATTTTAAGTCCTTAAAATAGAGACTTTTTTTTAAATAAATTTCCAAGACTAAGGTAAAATATGGTCGATTTCATATTTTTTCCAGAAAACTGCGCCGAGAGTCTGTTGTTAAAATTTCATAAGTTTTTTTTTTTTTTTTGAGAAGGTACTTTAAGTTTTATTTTGCTTACATGAAGAGTTCTTGCATGCTTAACAATTTATATATATGAAATAAAAACGAGAAAAAGACGTAGCGAATGCTGTTTGACGTAGAACGTAAATCCATACTGAGGAGGAATACTTCTGATTGCGCAGAATGCTAATCCATAAAGAATGAGAAACTTGGCATTCGAGGTAGATTAAATTCCGCTTTTATTTAAATTCACACTTGTGGCCACAATTCATTTGGCACTCTAATCATGTCTATTTCCAGAAAATACATTTTTGATACAATTGTGATAGGAAGAAAAGCATAGCGAAACACCGTCCAATCAGCACAGAAGGTAGAAGCGAAGTGCGCATTAATCCATTACGGCAGCTCACGAAAGACGAAGGCTTTGGTTTAGGTTAGAAAAGTTTCAGTCCTCAGAGTTTAGGTTCCCATTTAACTACGCCATCAGCGTTTCGCAAGCTCTGGCATAGACTTATCTATAAATGAAGCAGTCCAGAAATGTTATTAATTTTTTTTAGAATAAACAGGGAATACCCAAATTAAAAATGAGGAATTAAGAGAATAAATTATAAGGCTGATTTACATATTTTGTTATCTTATATATATATAATTTAAGAGCATATGAGAACCGCTCCCTTCCTTATTTCAAAAGAATGACAAATTAGGATTTTAATCTCTACTGTTTTGACAACGAAGATAAGGAAATACAGGTAGAGGGAAATATATCCATTTGTTATCACATCAGTTTTTTTAACCTTCACAAATGCATATCTTCAGCGAATAATGATTGGCTGTAGTATTGGCAGACATAAATATTTCTCATTCCCATCGGGAAAAGTGGAAGAAGTACTTCTATTATATTACACTTGAATATGCGTGAGCGTGATAGAAATTCATTTCAATCATGATTGGAATTTCATCTGCTTTTCATGCAGAGGTAAAATTTTCATGTGTTTGTAGCTAATTTCAACGATTAAAAGCAAGAAGAATAAACCGCTGCTAAAATTTTGAGGGTTTTTTTTTTGTATTATTCTGGAGCTTGAACTGTTTAGCACAAATTAATGAATGTAAGTTTAATATATTGGACTTAAACTGATTGATTAATTAATAAAGATAATGATTTCTTTAAACTGACTGAAAAATATATTTATGAACTGTGTATGTAAAAAATTATTTATATATTGTGAAGTAGAAAGCTCATAAGGAAAGTAAAGGTAATTCGAGTAATGCACTAACTACTTTCCTTTCCGAAGCAGTCAAAATTATTCTGTTAATAACAATTAAAAAAACTATCCAGTCAGCATACCATTTTTTTTTAATTTTTATATTTTACAAATTCAATATTATGCCCAAATTATAAGTAGCAAAAGAAAATTTTTAATCCATTATCGCTGCAAAGTTGACGGTTTCGTTATTTAAGCATTGAAAATATTTTATTAAAAAAAACTTGTATTCGTAGCAAGCGTTTTAGGAAAAAAATAAATTTTCGGCGACATATCAATACAATAATTTTTCTTTTCGTGCAAGTTTGCATTATGCTATTTCTGCAAATGTTATAATAAAAGTTGAATATTTGAATGTGTTAATGGTGCATGATGCATGAATTTAGTTTTACTTGTTAGATATCATTTTTTATGCTCATTATTACTGTAAAACCTTACTGCTATAAAATTTGTTGTGCCTTTCAAAAATCTTAACGAAAGCATTCCTTAAAATATCTAACTATTTCAAAACTGAGCTCTTTTTGTACACTATCAAGGCAACTTAGGAGGCCAAAAAGAAGAGGGGGGAAAGGAGCGAATTGCATGATATGATGGGAGAAGCTGTGGACGTAAGGTAAATACTACTGCATTATTTAAAGAATAGGATTACTTTTCGGGCGATGCTATGAAAATGACTGTACTGTAACTCTAATTGTTACTGTATGTTACTGAAAACATATTTTTAACCACCAATAACTGAAATGTTTTGAGCGTATACTGTGCCAGATTTTGATAACAAAATGCTGCGGATAGCACTGGTTTTCCTAGAGAACCTCAAACGATTAAAATAAACTTTTATCAGTATTTATAATGGGAGACCATTTTACTTAGAATGGAGGTAAGTTCTTTTATTGTGTTCTCCAGAAATAATTCTTCTATGAGCACTTAAATAAATATTTACTATTAGCTAACATGCAGTGTATATCATAATATCTGTTTATTATTCTAAAAAAAAGGCTAAAAAGCTATAACCGTATTTCAAAAGAAGTTTTATTACTTTCTAATGCTGTTTTACTTATTTAACAACTTAATATGTAGATCGCTCTGAAATGTTTGAGACATGCGTGGACAATAAGTGGAAAAAAGAAAAGTTAAAGCTTAGATTTGAAAATACGAATCATTTTAGCATAGCACACGACTTTTTATTGGCCAACTGCAAGTAGTTTAGCGTAGAATAAATTTTAGACAGAAGGAAAAATGGAGTTGATGCGAGAACACTATTGCATTATGATTTCCTATGATATTTAAGTTGTATTAAATCAAGAACAATGCATTCAACGTTTACAGTTAGCATTTAGAAATGAAATTCCATCTTGTACTACTATATTCAGATGGTTTACAGAATTTCAGGATGAAGTCGCAACTCTCTTCAAGATGAAGAAGACACAGGAAGGCCGTTGTCAGCTGTAATCCCGGACAATGTATCTCTCATACGGAAAATATTAATTGATGATAATCGCTGCATAAGCCAAATGATACAGAAAGAACTTATCATTGTATCCGCCGCCGTATATAAAATTATTCCTGAAAAACTGCATATGAAAAAAACTAGTTTGCCAATGGGTTCTCCATAATTTAACTTATGAGCACTGAAAAGTGGAACGTCTGGTCAAAGACATCAACCTAGAAGGAAAAGAAGACAGTCACAGCTAGTATGTGGTACACCGCTAATGACAATACATCTTTCTCATTCAGCAAGATAGAGAGTTGATTATCTTGAATAAAAGCATATCAAAGTGACTGAATATCCATTCTATTCGCTCGATCTATCTATGCGTGACTTTTGGCTATTTTTTAATCTAAAAAAAACTTACATTGACGTCGTTTTCATTCCGAAGATGAGAATGATGAGACTATAAATGCACCTTTTCACCGCTTCCAAGAAATAAATATGTTGCGGCACTTTCTCCAGAGCTGAAGACATGTTAGAAGTAATTAATAAGAGCTGATTACTCAATATTTCCTTACGGTATGAGTTGTGTATTACTTTTATATACTATAATAAATTATAATACAGTTCATTACACTTTACACATAAATTTGCATTGTAGTCTCTTCACTTTCTAATCAAAACCAATGTTTTTCCCAGACATGATAATTTTCATTTGGAAAATATGATCATAAAATATTTCATGACATTGAGAGAAACATGACATTTTTTATAAATTTAAATATCCACATATCGTTAAAGTTAACATAAATAATTTTATTTTTAACTTATATTGTATTTGATTTAGTCTGAAAGTTATAATTTTCTCTAATTTCTCTGCTCCTTTCTTTTTATCCTTCCCTAACACGTTCAATGCACATTTAAAAAATATTATTTTGCAGTTCACTTCAGCTGAGCTTTTGATTATAAATAACATAATATTTTATTTGTTAAAGAAAAATTTTTAAGAGTAAACAATAAACAAATGTAATTAAACAACTTTCAGCTGAATTTTGCTGATCTGATAACTTGCATTGAATTAACATATTCTAGTTTCTAGGATTCGTTTATTCTAAGATAAGATTCTAAGATTCGTTTATTCAAGATTTCTATATTTTTGTTATCCGTCACTGTATTTGCTTAACTGCTTTCTGACTGTATATCTAAAAATACATGCCATTTTGAAAATTCAGTACCCAATAAAAAGTGTTTTCTGTACTGAAAGCAAAAGAATCTGTTTCTGTTTTATTAGAATACAAAAATAATATTCTTCCTACATGATGCGTTTTTCCAGAATACTGAATAGAAAAATTTTGATTTCGCCAGAAGATACAGAAATTGACATCACTGAGAACTAAAAGTAACCAATAGTTCCTTCAAGCAGTGAGCCGCCAGCTCTCTTGCGTGTATCTAGCGGCTAAAGCAATCAAAGCAAAAAGAATTTTAGAAAAAGGCAAAGTATGTTGTGGTAATCTGCATCTGTGCCTAAAATGAGCCTTCAAATACTTTTTCGATATGCAGTTGGATATCGGAGCTAGTAGTTTCCAAACGCTTATTTTGTCAGTACTTAGTAGAGATTTTGTGTACTAATGCTTTCCTGCACCTACATGGATCGCGTGCCACCAAATTCTTAAGACTTATTAATTTTTTCTATTTTATCGCCATGGCATTGGATATAAGATCAGGTAGATATGTGCATAATTAGAAATGAAATTTCTTTGAAGTTAACTTTGAACTTAATGAAATTTTGAATATAATGCATCGCTAAAGCGCTTATTAAATAACTTTCCATTAGAAGTAATTTTAAAATTATCTTCAGATGTATATTTCATGAGTTGATAAAAATAATTGTCCTGCCTGTGAAAAATGTTAATATTTATTATATATTTTATATTGACAGACGTGGTTATTACTTTCGTTTGTTCTTCTACCATTCGCTATCTCCGGCGAAAATGCATGTCCAGATGGCAGCACGTGTACCGAAGGTTAGTACTCTATGTAATTCAAAATATAATCTTTTGTAACTGTAGCATCATCTTCAGAATGGGCGAAGAATCCTAGCAATGTCTAAAGTATTGTATATTGTAAGTTTGAACTGAATCAGTTTCAAAGAAAGTACTTTTTATACACTTTGGGTAAATACAACAGAAATTCAAAAATAGTTTTTCTGATAATCCTCCCCCCCCTCGTATCAGCCTGGCAGAGTTTCTTATCGCGCAATGCTTTTTAAGCACACTAGACAGGAAAAGTTTCTTATTTCACATGCACTTCATTCTTATCTATCTGACATTTTCATTTTTCTTTACAAATATTGCGTTACAACTGATTTTATTTCAGATTTGACAAACGGACTCGATTTGTAGCTGACAGATATGATCCACTTATATTTGATTTCGACCGTTAATGGTGAAATACGAGTACCTCTATGAATAAATTAAGATTCTTAATAAAATTTCTGAAAAAATTTTACCAATTCAAATAAATTAGAAGAAATTATTTTTTATCATTGTTAAAATAATCAGAAGGTTAATCTGTAGATAATCATAAAATTATTTCACAATTTCACTTCAATTGCTTTGGTTGCTGAAATTCATTGGTAGCATTATTCACACTTGAATCCGGAATGCTCCTTTAAACACCAGTGAAACTGTACTTAAATGCTGATGGTATATGCAATTTTGACATCGATCGCTTCTTTTTAACAGAATTTAACACCAGTAAAATCTTTGAAGTAAAATTATTTGTCTTGTTTGGCTTTAAAACAAAGTAGTTTAACGTTAACAACGTCTTATTTAACGGCTAATTTTTCAATTTTTTGTCGCGTCCATTGATTGCCATTTCATTTTCATGAACATTTCTAAACCAAGCTTTCAGTGTTTTCCCAAACGTTGCCATTTTTTTTATATTTGTCTGACTCATGCTTTCATTTCGACTTTGCTTTGATTCGCAAATAACATGATTTTTCTTCAAAATCTTACATGAGAGATGTTGAGAGACCTTTGTCGAAGAGCTGCATTCCACTGACTCATTTTTGGAAGTTTTTCATAGCAATCGAAAACGTAAATTTTATCACTACTTTTACTAGATTCCATAACATTTTAATGTTCAAACAAAAAGCGGTTGCAAATGATAAAAAATAATTATGTGTACCTTAACGGAATAAAAAGCAGCACTTCCTAGAAAAGAACATTCATCAAAATTTAAAGCTCAGAACAAAGCAAAGATTTTAATGCTTAGTTACCTTCTAGTTAACCTGAATTAGTCCCAAAGAAGTCTATTTCATTCCAAGAGCTAACCAAAGAGGTTCTATTCTAATCTTCTTGCTCAGTCTAGTCGTTCTTTTGTAAAACTTGAAAAACGGTTTCCTTTGTATATGGTTGACTTATATCAAAACCAGAGCTGTTTAGCGACTTCAAAGCTTACTTGATGACTTTTCAATTTCTATTTTGACTTTATTTGGCGACTTTGTCATTTATTTGGACATTTTATTTCTGTTTAAAAAATTTAATCACAATAAGCTATGTAGTTTTCATGTTTTTGCATACGAACAGGTGACACTTCGGCAATTCGATAATAATATTCGAATGATAACATTAACTATGATCATATGTCCCTACTGTATTAAAGACTACTAAAATTTTACGCATGAGCAGATTAATTTAATTTAAAAAAATGGGAATTCTATCGTTTGTCTCTCGAAATATTTTGAGCTTTTTTATTTGCTGCAAACAAATTGTATTAATACTGTTTGCTGTGTTATAGTGGCATTAATCAAGATGCTGCCATCTCAGATATTTCTCGAATAAAATAAATTTAAAAATACCTCTGACGATCATTAACAGACGTTATCTCATTTATTAGTGAAAAAAAAGAGAAATTAAAAAAGTTTTTTCAATAAATTGCATGCTTTTTTAACCTTGCTTTAATCTATAACGATCATTAAACAGATGTTATCTCAGTTATTGGTGAAATAAAGAGAAGTTTAAAAAGTTTCATTAAATTACATGCTTTTCTAACTTTGCTTTAATTTGCACGAAAATGTTGGAGAATGACTCAGCATTTCTTGGTGCTTAAAAAAGTTTTAAAAATATTTGAATTCTAACTTCTTAAACCAGATTTTTCTAACGTATAAATGTTTCCTGTGCTTCTCATATGTAGTTGTTTTGTATTAATCTTCATGTTCGTTAAGATGAATGAAATTGTTTTGTAGAAATGAAGATACTAAATATTTTTCACAAAACTTTTTTTGATAAGAAGAATAAAGATGTAACCCGAATGACTACAAAGAAAGTTCAGATTGATACCAATTCCTATTTGCACAAAGACGAACGTGTTATAGAATCGGAGCAACACTCGTCTTTAATAATTTTCTTACTGTAAATATATTCATTTGTACGTCAATAAGATGACTTGCAAATAAAGCGCAAGAAATATTTTTCAACAAATAAAGAATTAGCGTAATAAAAAAAGATGCTGTTTAACGGGAAACAGAGTTATAAGACACAAAGTAACAGAGAAACCGGTTAACAGAGTCGATATATATATACATATATTTATATACTTTTGGTGAGGCCGATTGCAACCAAAATACGAGGTGTATATCTACATGTTATAGCAGTGCTATATACAAAATTTCAACGTTCTGAGGCTACTGGTTTTTGAGTTATGCGAGATACATCCGTTACGTACGTACGTACGTACAGACACCAGGAAAAATTCTCTGCAGAATTCATTTTAAAGCAGTTTTATAAATCTTTTGGAGGAAAAGAGTCTTTATTTATTTATATTTCTATGCACTTGATGATGTATTTACTGTTCTTTTTAGGAAAAGAATGCTGTCCACAGAGTTTTGGTAGGTATGGATGTTGCAATATTTGGCATAATCTGATGAAGGAAATTAATGAAGCTGGCCAACAGCATGTCATGGGAGCACCCTCTATGTTTGTACAGAATAGTTCTTCAAATTATCAGAGCTGCTATTGTCCCAGGGGAACTTGCTGTGGTATGTACTGCTGTCCGCTTCGAGGTGCGCAGTGTTGTGCATATCCTTCATTGTGCTGTGGAAGTGGAATGAGGTGCTGCGGAAATGGTCAATGGTGTTGTAAGAGAAAACAATTTTGCTCAGCAGCTTATGGCTACTGTCTGAACACAGCTTCTACTATTGTCGGTTCTCTGACGACAGCCTTAATCATGGTATTCACTTCGGCTACATATTTTCAGTATAGTGTGTCACATTAAAATATTCTGTGCTGTATAGTTTATTATTCTTTGTCATGTGTTCGTAGTAGCCATTTGAACTAATTTTCGAAGTTCTAAAACTAATGAAATAGTTTTGTTTTTAATGTTTTTAAATCAAAGCAATTTTACAGAACACGAATTTAAATAACTGCATTCACTAATTCATTTTCTTTGCTGAAATTTTGAGATTTAACTAGTACCATGAGAACTCATGCAAATGTAGATAATTTAAAGGAAACATATGTTACGAATGTAAGTCATGCAAATGTAGATAATTTTAAGGAAACATATGTTACGAATGTAAGTCATGCAAATGTAGATAATTTTAAGGAAACATATGTTACGATTATAAGTAAATAAAATTTGTATAAGCCATAAAATTACGGCATTTTGTTCTTCTATTGTACATCTTTCCTATTTTCAGTATTCGAGTGTTATCACCACAGACGAGAAAAGGTCGTACTTACAGTTCAAACTTATTTTTGTTGTATTTATATCAAGTATATATATCTTGCAATTAGGACAATCTCTTGCCCCTCAGTAACATAATTAACACTCTAGTTAATTTACTTTCAGTTTATGTTTTGAGTGAATTTAGTAATGGTTTCAAGTGAGGCTGTTTTCAATTCCATCTCACACATTTTTGGCTATAACTAAATTTGTTTTCCATATTATGTCTATACTGTTAAAAATAAATTAATATCAACTTGCATTGGCTATTATCTCAACTATAAATGTCAATGCATTTCGAAAGTTTGGTTTATTTTATTATGGCAAAGCACACTAGACCTATCTGTCTAAGGGAAGAGATGCCTTCTTGAAGGATCGTCTAAGGAAAACTGGCTCGTATACACGTTAAACAAGGTGAAAACCACGAAAATGGCCGTGCAGCTAGCCCGTTAGCCTGGAATCGAAGCCAGGTCGGAGCTCAGTGTCTAGCGATTTTGCCATTCGACCCCTGAGATGTAGCATTTCGAGAGACACACTCATGTTATATCATCCTCTGACAAATTGAGAATATCAATTTATTCTTCGAAATTCATTGAATTTTTGCAACTGAAATAAAAATGGCAATCTAGGGTTGAATTTTGTTATTTTTCAAGTTAAACTGACATTATATTTTAAATATCTCTAAAAGTACTAACAATAACTCCCTTATAATTAGTACTAATAATAGCACTATTAATTATAAGAAAAGTAAAATTTTGACATAAGTAAAAAATTTTCTAAAACGCACAGTTAAAAGAGCCGAATTAAAACTCTCATAGGTTTAATATAGATTCAACTGAGAATGAATGGGACCACCTGGGTTTTACAAACGGTTAACAGATATTGTCCCATATTCATAATTAATTAGATTAATTTTTTTAAATGACAATGATAGCATTTTTTACATTTTCAAATTTTATTTTGTAATTTAAATGTATAAATTTTTAAAGAAATCTACGTGAAGAAATAACGAACTAAAATTAAAATAAAATACAGTTGTATTAAAAAAAATTTCATAAAACCTACAGTTCATGGAGTTCATAAAGTTCTATCTAATTTTTATTAAACCGAACATCATACAAAAAAGTCATAGTGTCTTAATATTAGCCTTTATACCTCATGCTCATAAATTAAAGTTACTTTGTGCGGGCTTATATATAAAATAATAAAATTTTAATAGAAGAGTTAAATACGCTTCTATTATACTCGTATTTTCTAGCTTGTTGTTAAATATCTTTGCTCAACGCAGAAAGTATATTCATAAGTTTGCAAATTTTAGCAACAAGCTGTCTTTACTTAATAAGAATCTTTTAAAAGAAATGGCATTAGCTGCAGGAGGATCAATATGGTATTGTTTCGGGTCATTCGATTATATAATGATCATGAGATCCTTTGTCCCCACAAGCACAATGATCAGTGGGTAAATCCATGTTTAGAGTAAAACGTTATGAATTTACCATGTCCCGTTATGCGTCAAGAAAACTGCGAAGTTGAAATATTGTGATTTAGATCAACTATTCGTAGATGCCTAATGTTGCGTCTGCCCTGGACACAAATATGCCACTCTTCTTCTCATTTCTTTAGTGAGATTATTAAGAGATACGTTTTTGGATATAATCTAAGCCAGGGAATAATATATTCTGCATTATAATTTTCGGTGGCCTTTCTAGTCAACTGATCGAACAAGTCGTTGACATGAGATCCAGTATGAGCTTTCATTTAACAAATATTGACATAGAGATTTTTTAAAAATTTCTAATAGCGGGGCATATGAACAAGAATTGAAAAAGTGGCAGAAACAGAATAAAAACAAATTTTAATGGCGGTGAAAACAAGAATAAATACAAATAGAAGAAATGACATCAAAAAGTTCATTTTTTTCCTCATGAAGTAAAATATCTGAGAGTGCTGCTAGATGTAAAATTGTTCTTTCAGGATACCATCACATAAAATATTTAGAAAATTAATGTAGCAGCAGTGACTCTCTATTCTAATTTAGGTCACAGCCCGAACCTGTCAATCCAGACTACAGATCTCATATATATTGAAAACGTAAGGTTATTTCTTACCTATGGACGCACACTTTAGATTCAAAACATCAGAGAAAACGTCATCAGAGAGGACTTAAAATATGAATATGGGAATATCTTTGAGAACCCTATGAAATTTTCTTACATTTGCAAATGCTATATGGACAGGATCATATTTAAATAATCCCAAATATATTCCTCAGCTTTGCGTGGGAAAAGTGCTTCTTAGCAGCATTAACCCATTTTAATTCTTTATGTGCACAATGTCCTTAATTGCACGCAAAAAGATTTGCAAGCATTTGCGGGTTGCATACCCGTGGACAGTTTTTCAAGTGGATGTTCAAGGATAGGATAAAAATAATTACATCAATAAATTTTTAATTAGCTATTTAATTTGGGAAGTTTGGAATACATTATTACAAAAACATACTTTTTACTCAACTGCGAATGGAGCACAAGTGCCCTGTTTTAACAACCCAGCGGACGCTCGTGGAAGCCATGTGAGGTTGGATTCAGTTTTTCTAAAGTTGAAACTTCCTCTTTATTATTTGATTACACTGAATTCTGTAAATTCTAAAATATAATTATTAACACGTGTGGTTAATAAATCAATTATAGTAACAATTGTTATTAAATAAAAGTCATTCGCATAAAAATAATAAATAAATTACTCATAATATGATATATGGTTACGTAACAATAAAGTATTCGTAGATTAAGGATACCACTATAAAATTTTGGTAGAAGAAATGTTTTCTTCCTAGGAAAATTTCTCTCTTATTTAATTTAATTTTTTGGTGAAATAAAGTAGCTTAATTTTGTTTACATTATAGTTGATACCATGAAAGATTCAGTCTATCATAAAAATTCCTTTTCAGTTAAGTTCTTTTCAAATTTCCTATAAGCTTAAAGTATATTACATTAATTATTAATACAGTAATTCGAACTTTTACTGATGAAATGCATTTAAAAAGAAATTTTGTAGTGTTTTAGATTCGTGTACTACAGATGCATTCATAATTGTGGATCATTCATGTAAATTTATGTGTGAACGAGTGAAATTAAAAATTACATTCTGAATCATGAAAATATTTAATATCGTTAAAGCTTATTGGATAATATATATAAAAAAAAGCATGAATTAAAAAAAGTTCCTCGTGAAGAATTACCGATAAACGTAATTTTTTTAAGTTCCTTAAATAGTGAAAGTGAACTTTCTATGCCGTATCATGAGTGTTTGGTTGACTGCACAGTAACTTTCACTATTTAGCTTCGGGTGATGTTCTCCTTACCGTGACATTCTGTCGTTTCATTCATTTGCGTGTGTTACAACTACTCTTAAAAAAAAAAAAAAAAGTGTAGTTACGGTAATCGATTCGTATCATTTCAACTTTATCTTATTTTTATTTGATGACTTTCTGAATGAATTTAAGTTCGACGTGTTTGGATATACTTATATTTTATTTCAAAGTAAATTAATGAAAAAAATGTGAAAAATTTACTATATTCTATTACTTGTAAAACTACTCCGGCGTATGTTTCCCCATTTCTCTTCATTGACTACAGAAATAATATTTCTTCAAAGTGCTTAAAACGTTTCGAAAAATTTTTAATCAAGTTAATACTAAATGTTTGAAAGAATTTCAATAACGAGAACTCCAAATATTGGGATTTAGTGAGTTTTAAACCCTTTTAAATATTCTAAAATCCGGATAACTTATTTGCCGATTTTATGTTGGTCGAATACTTATTTATTATTATACAAGCGAAGATACCTTGTTTTTTTTTCTATCATAGTTTGTTTACGTATAGGTTATGCAATTAGAAAATAAAATATTTTTATGTCTATAAAACTAAATACATCAACTACTCATGATTTACCAAAGCCCGTATTTAAATAAAACGTAAATTTTTATTTAAGTACAGCATAGAATTTTAAGCAAAAAACTTAAGAATTTAAGTAAAGATTAGGAGTCACATTACACTCAAAAATGAAAAGAAGCATTATGTCAAAAACAAAAAATATCCATGAAAAGCAATGCAACATACATCAAAAAGCTAATGAAAGATAAGCGACTCGAGTTTTATATTGCATATTACAGGACATAAATTCCTTGTGACAAGAACCGGCGATTTATCCACGTTTGTTCAGTATTTTTTTATGAAAAGCTCATGGAGCAATGACTTATAGAGTAGGTATCGACAATATTGTATTGTATTGTATTAGCCTTTGATCTTAGAAAATTCTTAACGCAGTTCTAAAATTTTTCGACTGTTACAATTCGCTAAACTATCACGTTTTACCACTCACTCGACTCGAAAAGTGTTGCTATTGCGTGGGATGTAATACACGTTTCAGAATGTTGCCAGTCAATGCAACAAAGAGATCTTTAATTCGTCTGTTAAAGTTTACCTCTGAATAAGTTGAGGGATTTGAAAACATTGAACGGATTTAAAAGTTTAGAAAATGTAATTTAAATCTCTGTTTTCAGTTCTTAATAAGATTCTAACGGATGTAATTTAAAATACATTTTATATTGTCAATTGATAACTTTCATGAACATTTTTTATGTTATTGAAATTTCTATAAGTATCATTCCAATCGATGAAAATAATAAAAAGAAAATTAAGAAAGTTAACAATTTTAAACCGTAATTTTACTGTTCTTAAGAAGGATCAAATCATCAAACTAATTTGTATTTTTAGTCATACAGAACCCAAATAACTAGAATCGTACATTGTATTTTTCTTATACAGCAGCAGTGAAGAAAGGTATATGTATTTTAATTATATGTAAAGATATATGTATTTTACATAATTATACATTTCCCGTTATTTCTGTAAAACGTCTTGAGCAAGCAGTGTGCGTTTATATGGAAACAAAGGCGACATAACAGCAAAACAGAAATTTTCTGTCTATCTCTTGTGCATCCAGTAATTTTAATGTGTTTTCTTGGCATATTTCCCACTTTGCGTACTTCCTGTTCTAGCCTAAGAGGCTAGGCTTTGAAATTTTAAAAACATTCGCGTAATTTTCCCCTTTCTTTACTGCATACAGTTGTTTCCTTTGAGGGTTAGTTTGCTGGTAAATTGCATTCAATTGATTATTTTCATTTTCATTTTCATTTCAGCCATGTTATTTTTCCTCACATTTATTGTTTGAAATATTTGTGCAGATTCTTCGTTAAGCTACCTGGACATGGCAGGTGACGTCACTGTGTCAGGACTTGTGCTTCTCTTGATTTGCGTTGGAAACATGAATGATCCTGAATAGGAACAGGGAGCTTACTCAAGCTATGTTCAAGAAGGTGTGAAGTATCCAACACAAGCAGGAAGGGTATACGAAACCCTTTATTTTCAATACATTACAGGTATTTCCGAACTTCGGAATACAGAGACCAATGCCTTGTGGTCTGAACGTAAAAATATAAAAACTACTAACTAAAACTCTAACTAAAAGCTAACTTTGAATTAGTATACAAATGCCTAGCACTAAGACTGGTCTTTATTAAAAAAAAGTTACGTATGTAGTACGCCGAGCTGCTTAAACTACAATACGTTTGCAAATATCAAAAGGGCTAAACCTCTGGCCTTAAAGGCAACCAGCAACCGAGTGAAAACTCGTAAAACTACAGTGGCAAGCGGCTTGCTTCCTAAAACTCCTTTTCTCTCCGGCTTGGCAAAAAGCCACAACTTAAGTACCTGGGCGTTAGCAAGATAATTTGCATAAACAAGTTAAAGCATTTTAATTCTGGCCGGAAGTATAAAATAAGAAGTGATAGTACAGTTTTAAAATAAAATAAACGTTAGTAAAACTTAGGATCCTTACAACAGTTAAGAAACTTTTCAAATATGTGATTTCAACTTACTTCTGTTATGTACGTTTCAGTTCATTGTAGCCTTATATATTCGATGCTGAATTTTCGATCTTTCGAAATCCTCGTCCTTTATTCGCTCTCTTTTCCTTCGTTCTTCTGACGTCCGTTTTTGGAACTGTGGTCAAGACTTATTTGTTATGTATGCTAACTATGCCTTTTTATGCTAACTGAGGAGGACACGTTGCGCATGCTCAGTCACTGTCTGATATTGGCTCAGTATCTAGCATATATTATAACGTTGATGTTACTGTGTATTCTTATTGGAATGTAAGTTTCTTAAAGAAATAATTGTATGCTAGTTACCAGTATTTTACTCACGACTACTTTTTATTCGTTATGTTCTTAACGGTAAGCAGGTTCTTCGGAAATGAAATAACTTGCATAATTTTCCTCTCTCGATTTTCAGACTATGAAGTTAATTAATAAAAGGAAAACTTGCATGAGGTAAATTTATTAATTTTTTTACTCAATTAATTTTTTTTCTAGTGTACCGCAAAGGGCAGAGTTTAACTTTTTACAGATAAATTCGGCTTTAGCGGCTTCAATTTTATTTAAATACACCCATTCATTAAATTATTTAAAAAACCAAAAAGTTATCTAAGAGAAATTTCGAAAATCTAACACCTGAATTATAAACATGTGCCTCCACAATATGGCGAAGCAAGTATTTCTATCATCCATTGCGATCTCTATTTCCGTAGTCTGTCGTCCCGTGTTTATAGAACTTTGTCACCCCTAAATTATGCAGTTCGATGCGACCGCAGCTATTGCACTGGTTCTGACGTTGTTCCTGCATCCACGATTTAAGATGCATTTGATTTTTTGTTACTTTCAGTTTTATTTGAGTTCTTATTAGTCTTTTCATTATTGTTCTTATTATATTGACGTCTTAATTTTAACACAGAGTTGCTATTTTCCTGCCTCTGCAGTAGTATCTCATTTATTCATTGTGTATTATTCTAATTTTGGGAGCAGGAAAGAAATATGATTTTTATCCTTTTCGGATTTACAACAATTTCTTATACCTTTATTTTGAAAGAGTTGGAATAACCGAATTAAATGCAACAAAATCTGTGCCGCTTAACATGCTCATTTTTATCTAAATATGCGTTACAACATTCGTTAAACCTTCTCAACATGCAATTGAATCAAGAATTGCGTCAAGAATCATCTTGACGCAATAAACGCATCTTAATTTTACAAAATGTGGCTATCCTATGTATAAAAGTTTTCTGTCCTCGATTTGTTCCTTATATGAACTAAATAATGATAGCTAATAAAAGAATATGCTACAACGCACTCTAATTTGGAAGCATAACACGCACTTGTAACTCTTTAAAACGTGTTCAAACTGCAGATGAATTCACAAGTTTAATTCCCCCCTCCCAGCAGGAAAAAAAAGTAATAGTTAGAACTAAAGACGTCAATCAAATTTGATAAAAGGTACAGTAGCTTCAAAAATATTTCATACAATCCTCAACAGATGGCAGCAGTAACAGGCAGGAAGTTGATTCCAAAGTCTCCAATGAGCTGCATTACTTTAACAGATACATGACTCAGTTTGCAGCAGTATATCCGTCATTCCCAGAATATCTCGCGGTACCATATTTATGCGAATCTAATGCGCCATCGAATCTAATGCGCATCCCCATTTTAAAACTTTAAATAATAAAAAAATTGTTTGTCGGCGAATGTAATGCGCATCAATGATATGAGGAATTTATTGAATCTTATTTTATACAACAATGGATTTGTATATAAACTAGCAATTAATGGTATGATAATTTTCTTTAAATTTAGATACCATATTTTATACAACAATGGATTTATACATAAAGTAGCAGAACATAGAATTAACCTATTAGTGGGCTATTGTCATGTGACATGTGAAACAATCATTGTTAATTAGCACTACCGTATATACGGTACCTATCGTAAAATATGAATATGAAATAAATCGTAACATTTCTATCTAGCTAACAGTTTCTACAATCAGTGATTAATAGTAAACGTCTTTATTCACTAATGTTTTCATCACTGGAATCCTCGCAGCTCTCTTCGTCAGAAGCAGATTCATTTCTTCTTTCCTCATCATCGTCATCGTCATCCTTGGCGTTCCAGAGCACGTCATCGTCACTGCCATTCAATGAATTTGCAATGCAGCATTTCTTGAAAGATTTCACAATCATTGGTGCTTCGATGCTTTTCCAGGCAGCAGAAACCCAGTGTGCAACAATGTGCGGTGCAGCACGCTTAATTTTTCCTGTCGGGGTCAATACACGGTTTGGCTCACAAAACCATTTTTCGTACTCCGCCTTAACGTACCCCTTAAAAGGTTTATTTATACTAACGTCCAGGGGTTGTAACACAGACGTCATCCCTCCAGGAATGATAACAAGATCACTGCCTAGGCTGTGCATCTTCTTTTTTACGTCGTCGGTGAGATGACCACGAAATGTGTCCAGACAAAGCATTGATGGTGGATTAGAGAGCCCACCGGGACGGCGTTTCCATACATTTCGGAGCCAATCAAGCATTAATGATTCCGTCATCCACCCCTTCTCTTGGTTTCGAATCAGGACATCATCTGGGAACAGCTTTTCATTCTTAGGGGTTTTAGGGCATGTTTTCCGTTTGAAGATTAAGAAAGGGGGAAGTTTGCACCCGTCTGCTGTTATTGCCAGCATCACTGTTACGCGTTGTTTTTCACATTTCGAAATTTTGATGATAACTTCCTTAGTCCCCTTCTCCGTAATGGTGTAATTACGAGGCATATCAAACCAAATCGCCGTCTCGTCAGCGTTACCAATTTGCCCCATTGAAAAATTCTTTTCCTTCCGAAGTGTGATGACACACCGCTGAAATGTTAGTAGTTTTCCCTCAAAATCTGCAGGAAGCTTATGGCGTCTTAGAGATAAACCCATCCGCTTCATAAACCGATCCACCCATCCACGGCTAGCCTTAAACTCTTGTTTCGGTATTCCAAGAACTTCAGCCTCCTCTTTTGCTTTATTTCTTATGGTGTCACTAGTCACAGGTTGTCCATTCTTCCTCCTTTCCCGTACAAATTCCAAAACCTTTTCTTCAATTTTAGGGTGTCTTCCTTTGCGAGGACCAGTGAATTTCTTTCTACTAGCTTTAGTTGCAAACAGTGCCAATTTCTGTTGCCGCCACAAGCGAACATTGCTCTCAGTTACGTTGAACTCTCTCCCTGCCTTTCTATTGCCATTTTTTTTTTCAGGATAAAGAATTACTTTACGTTTAAAAGCAGCGTCATATGACATTCTTCTCTGTTTGCCCTCCATTTCGTGACTACGGACTCTTCAGTTTGTATCCTCTATGCAATAATGTGTCAACGATAAATGTAACGGTAAATGTAGTCGAGAAATTTGGTTGACGTCATCGGCGAACTTTGCACTCGAATCTAATACGCCATCGAATCTAATGCGCACCCCAATTTTGAATACTACATTTGGCCAAAAACGATGCGCATTAGATTCGCGTAAATACGGTATTTGTTTGTACTGCAGACCACTGCTTCATTACCTGGAACTCACAGAATAGATCTGTCCAAGGCGATTACAAAGCACCAAATACTGATTCAGAAGTCAAACAACAAAAATCAGCGTTATATTTTCAAAATTTTCACAAGACTAGTTTCGATAGTTTTACCGAACCACCATTCTCAGCTGCAAAACAGCAAATGAAGTGCGGTTCATTTGCGGCAAATATAACGCTGATTTTTGTTGTTTCTGAATTAGTATTTATTCGGCGTGTTATTGTGTCTTAACCAAATACTGGTTTGTCAGAACAATAATGACACCGGAGTACAGCCGCAAATTTAATGATGCGATATCTTATCTCAAGATTTGATAGCTTGCATATTATCAATGTACTTCCATCAACCATGTGTTATTTATGTTGAGCATTCAAAACTTTATTTTTATTTGCATATCAGAAACTGTATGCATATTAAGCATTATTTTGTAATTTAGTCAGTAATAAATGGTTTCAAGCTTTTGAAAGGCATTGTTTATGCAAGAACAGGTTTTTGCCTTGCATTACGCGAAAGAATAGACTAAATAAATGGAATTCTTTCGGAAACTTTTATTTAACAGTATGTTTTCGTCAGATTCAAGTTTAAATTAAGTGTTCCAATTTTACTTCAGGGAGTTCTATATCATTTTCTCCACATCAGCGTATATTAATGTTTTTAAATGTTTTTTTAAGAGAAAATGATAACTATATTTTACTGAAGTTACACTGAGTTAATAGAAATTATGCTGAAGTAATAGAAACATAATAAAATTATTTTATTGTTTATTACATGCTAATGAATGAAATGGAATTTATATTTTATAATATAATTTTTAATTTATAATATAATATTTAAATTATACATAATTATTATCAATTAACTATATAAATCCTATTTCAATATACAAGAGTTAAGCACTACACTTGAAGACGATGCAAAATCGTAGTTCCTAAGATGATGAACGTAAAAATATGACAAAGCTAACAAATGATGAAAATTTTTTGACTTTTGATGAAACTGGCAAATGCAAATTTATTGATTCAAAATAAGTTTTACTTAAAATGTTTTTCTGTGACATTGAGTAAAAATGATGCAAGGCAAAATAGAGTGCTTTTTCAGTTGTCCTTGACATAATGAACTCCTTCTTAAATGTTTAGATAGTTACGATATACGTTTAGATAGTTGCGATATATATTTAGAAATATGATTTGTAAAATATCCATTACCTCAACAAAGAATTACAATACATATTTTAAAAATTGCAATAAATGTATACAATTATAGTTCAATTGTTTACATTAAAATAATGTATATTGGAAAAATTTCCAAACAACCCAACAAATTAAAAAATTACAACTTTAATATAATATTTACGTTTAAATACAAAATTATTTATCCAAACATTATAAAAAAAATCATTATTGAAGCGAAATCACATCGAAACCTCGAAACAAAATAATTCGTCCTTAGCAGCAAAGCATTTTAAAACAATAAGATTAGTAGTTACAGTACCTTCATTACACTCAAAGATAATATATAAATCATTTTATTTTTCGAAATAAACTATATTAACAAAATCTCTAGACATCTCCAGGGTAAATAATTCAATCACATATGTTTTGTTTGTAATCAATGTGAGCGATATACATTTGGTTTCACAGAATGTGTTACATAATTTCACATTTTACGAAAAGTTGTTAAATAGTTATGTGCAAGTGCGTAGTAGCTAATATCTAATAATTGCTCAGTTAAAAAAATTACCACAAATGACAATATTGTGCTCGCAAAGAATGCATCTTTGTTTTATTTCAGAGAAATGTGCAAGCAAGTTTTTGATACGACTATATTCATAGCAAAATCTGAGCGAAGATAATATAAATATTCTGAGTTGACTGCAAATATGTTCCAGGTATTTTGACAGCATAGAAGTTGGTAAAAAGGTTACATAAGAAATTGTTGAAAATTAAATGAATGCCATTTGAAAACGGAGCATCATGCACCATAGTATCTAGAAAAAATATTAACTAATTAAAAGAAAATTGCATTAAGTGAACTTAAACATGGCAGACCTTTTAAAGTACTAGCAGCTGTGAAACAGAATATATTCTACAAGAACTGCTATAGTTAGTAAAATTTGTTTAAAATACATAAATTAAAATAAAAGGATAGATGCATTTGATGCCATCTTTTTCACCATTTCTTACCGAAGCATTAGTTAACTTATTCTACTCGTTTCTCATGTTGTTGTCAACATTAAATGGCTTACAAGTATAATAATGAACGTGCTCTTCTTTACAGTTTATTTCAAATTGAATGGTTATTAGTATATTTTGTATATCTTCCTGGTATTTTTAGTGACATACGCTGAGTATAAAAGAAGCAACTTCATTGTTATTGCAAAAACTGTATTTTCTGTATGTTGTTTTTTCGAGATAGGTTTGTTTCATATATGATTTAACAATTCCAAGTTCTTATTATCATGTATAAGATTATTAAGAAGCTTTTGATTTTCTCATTATTTCATTTTTAATGAATGCGGTTTTTTTTTCAAAGTTATTCAAAATGGAGGAATATAGCATCTCTTCTGAATCCATTATTTTCAGTTATTTAGTTGGAAATAAAATTGGTTAACAAAATTCTGAAAGCATCAGGAAATATGCATTCCGATTAAATCGTATTTATTGAAATTATATCGTCATTAAATATATAATTTCAATAAATACGATTATAAATTATATCGTCATTATATTAATATCGTCATTAAATGGTATTTAATGAAGAAAAGGATAATTGAAATTATGATGGATATTTACTGTATTATTTCCAACTGAAGCCTCTGAAGGATTTTAAAATGGGAAAATTAAAATTAGCGGTTAATAATAGTAATAAATATCCGTTGTCCAATTTAAGCTTAGTACGATTTTAAAATTAGAAAGCTGAAAGCTTAGTAAAATATAACAGTGCGTTTATGACAGGAAAAATATTGTATTTAATTGGTATTGAAATAAATTGTATAATAAAATATGTATTGAAACATTTCTATTTTTTTAAATGCATGCTTATATAAATATAATAAGCTACGTACTTTTAGCGAAATAATATGATAAAATATTCACTCTGAATTTAAGGCAGTTCCTAATTTTAAGTCTTAAAAATTTGAATAAAACGAACCACTTAAATTTGGAGTAATAAGGTTACTGAAAAGTAGCTACTTGCCATATTAGCCATTATTATAATTTTCATATTAATAAATTCACTCTTTGAAATCACATATTTATTTTTCTTTGTACTATCAGTTTAGCTAATAGTATAAAATGGTTTACGAAACCAAAAGTGTCATTTATAATTACATTAATCATTGTAATAACTAGTATAACGCGTTTAACTAGGACATTAAGGTTTGATAATTAAAGTGTTAATATATGAGTATAAGAACAAGAAAAGCTACGAAGGAAGAAAGAGCATCAATTTAATTATAAATTTTCATTTATTGATGCATGTGGCCAAAATTTAATTTTTAATACACTATTTTCAACATAAATTTTCAGAAAGCCCAACCACTTTACTTAGATTTTAGGTTATTTGATTTTTAATTCTGCTAAAACTGCGCACATAAAATTATATACTTTTATTTCAATTTTAGATCTAGGAAGTGCTGTCTCTAAATTATAAGAGTTATGAGAAACGCGGGTGATAATGCTGGAAGAAAACAAAATTAGTGGCAATACAGTTTTAATTTTTCTAAATTAAAATTTTTAAGTTTAATTCATCTTCTGAAATAATTTACTTCAAGAGTAATATGCAAAAATTAGGTTTTTTGGAAGGCATGCATAAAGATCAAAAATGAAATAACGGCAACGACATGCATATAGAAATCAAATGAATCAAAATATATATAAAAAAGCGAGCATACATATAATTATACTTAACATACTAGTCTTCAAACAGTTCATTATCGCATGAAACTTATAATTTATTAATTCTATAATATTTCAAACTAAAAATAATTTTTTTATTCTTAGAATAGAATGAAAAAGAACGCTTATCACTGAATTATTATTATATCATTTTTATTTTTTACGAAAAAGATGAATTCCTTGGGTTTTATGGTAAACATTTTTTGCCTGTTCAAATTTACGAGCTATCGAAAATTATAGCCTTATTTATTACATGAATATAAAAACACACGCTAAATTTGCATGTACATACTACAAGCGAACGTTTGATTTTGTTTCAGAATAGAGAGAATAATTTCAAAAAAATTTCAAATTCGACACTTTTATGCACTTTTGGAATTATTTCCTCTTCAGTTGATAGTGCAACTGCATTCTTCCCGTTAAGATCAGTTTTACATTAATACCATTTTGAATTAATCCGTTTAAGTTCAGTCGTTTTAATTGACTCAAAATTCAGTATCAAGTAATAAATATTTACAACTTTTGCTATTATTTAAGATTTTATTAGTTCAAACTTTAAATCATAATGTGTTGATATTACTTTGAAAACGACGAAGAAGCAAAAAAAGATCTTTAATTTTTATTATAATTGCAATTCTTTATTATATTTGACTTAATCATTTAAGAAAAAGGAAATTATTTCCACAGCAGTGAGTTAGAAGATAACAAATAAATATACTTAAAGAAACCTGTAAATATTTCTTTTAAGTATTGCGTTTGCTTTCACTTGTATAAAGCTCTTTTAATTTTTTTTTAGTTCTTTGTGATCTTTTCTTCCGTTTCCATACAATATATAAATAAAACGAAATTTGAAAAATACAAAAATTCTTTTTATTTATTAAATAAATCGGATTTTCTATTTTAGGGATTGGGGAAACTAACAATAATTTGACTAAATATAGATAGCTTGAGAAAAGTTTAATTGATTTTGTCCTTCTTTGAACTAACTTCAAAGCTTTAATATACGTTTCACTTCATAATTATAAATTAATCTAAATTATTTTAGAATATGAGCTGAAAAACATTTTACTTTAATTTGAAAGTGTAAATGAATTCCAGCATCCAATTTTCCAGCATCTTTCTTATAACTTTCAAAATTTTCAAATTTCTGACATTTTAATAGTTCCATGTTTCACTACAGACGATATTCTACTCTCATTCAATGTGCTTACTAGTTTAACTTATATCTTATTATTTCATCTAAATACTAAATTATTCGAATTCATTTCTGAAATCTTCTAGCTGTTATTTCTGCTCCTAGAATTTTTTAAATTTGTAGCTCAATCATTTTCTAACGTATGATTTCATATTCTTTTCTTATGATTGATTTTCTTTAAATTTTATTTTTTTGAATTTACTGGAAAAAGTTTTGTGATTCATTTCTATTCAAATACACTTAGGTTTAGCCATAATAGTTCAATCAATAGTTATCTCTTTTGGCTTTCCTTTGTCTGAAAAGGAAAGCGGGGAATAAAGCTGATGTAGTTGAATTCATCGTAAGTGTAATATTTTCTTTTCATTTTTTTTTCAGTGTTATCATATTATTTTACTGTGATTACCATATAGAATTTATATGAATTATGACTATGGAAATAAATGTGTCTACGTTAATTAAATGCTCATAACATGCAGAAGTGGATATAAATAGAATGTGGCTAAACAATACAATTTACAAACAATCATCTTTTGCCGAACTATGCGTTAAGCCTTGTACTTCGAAATAGAGGGACGTGATGATAACTAAGAAAGTTGCCATATAGCAAAGATATGACAAACATGGCAAAATTTTATCCCAGCACAATCCAAAATAATATGTTGACAATGCGGCAAACATAGTAGCTAGTAGACGTAACGTAGTCTTTACAACTTCGTCGACAGTTTCCTCCATCCATGTATGAAATAATACGATCAGTGCTTCTAAGATTGTTCCAATAAACAAGATCTTAAGAATCGTGAGAGCAAGAACAATAAATCTAGCGTTGTCGGAAATCATATTTCTACAGACGTTGCTCCTGAATAAGAGACTTGGATTGTTCTTCAAATACTCCTTCTTTTCTCCAGAATCAAAAATGATAATAAAAGAATCCTTGGAAATACTCGAACTTTCGGAGTTTGAAATTTTCTCCTTCGTTTGGCTGGAAAATTAAAATACATATAAATTAGGTAAAAAAAGAAACTTCTTAAAAAAACATATGTTTGTTTAGAAAATAAGTAAACAAAAGAATCAGCTGATCTTTAAAAATGATCTATTTCTTTTATTCTCGTTAATTGATACGATGCATATTAAAATGCTAATAACGAAATCATAAATGAAGCGCACTTTCACGGATTTCGCATGTGACCACAGCGAACCTTAACATTAATGCGTGTAACAGAAATGAGGAATAAGAAATAAGGAAGTAGACGGAGGCTACGATCGAAGTTAAATATCATGTATATTACATAAGTACAAAAGATTTTCGCAATGGTCAACAACAACAACAACAACAAAATTTGAAAAGTTTCAGATTTTAAATTACGTCCAAAGGGGCGTTTTTTTTAACGTTTTGCATGTTACCTTTATTTATTAAATATCATGTTCTACATACTCAAACCATAAAATTCAGTTCACCAGCAATATCGCAAAATAATATTAAAATGAGCATATCTTTAGAATTTCAGATACAGTCTCGCAAGCTGGAGATGAAAATATTTTTTTTCTGTACAGTGTTGCCCATTGCTCGCTTTGAATTCGATTAGTTTTCTTTAATCAAAAACTCGTTGAAGTGTTGCAAAATATAAAATCGATAATAAAACAAATTTCAAAAATCACTTTCCCGTCTAGCAAGGACTGCTGCTAGAAGTGATTTCTAGCGACAGTCCCTGCTAGACGGGACTTTTCTGAGAAACGAAAGTCTGGTAGCACTGGTTTAAACGCGATGATTCCTACGTTTGATTTTTTAGTTAAATACAAATTCAAATACTTCGCTGCTTAATTTATGCACAGCCCTGAATACGATGTCCAACTTTAAAACTAAATATCTAGGTCAATGTTTGTAATACGAGAATCACACATTTTATATTGTACATTTTATAGTGAATGTAACATTTTATTAAATGCAAGTTTAGAGACTGGAAAATGTAAAAAAATTTGGTAATTTTTTTTAAAATTTAAAAATGCCACAACATGAATATTTTCACAATTTAAAATATTTTTTTTAACAGGAAATATTTACGATCAGCGGTTTCTAAAACAGGGTAAAGATTTTTCTGGAGGTGGAATATTTAAATATTTCCTTCAGCAAAGTTTCAAAAATTATGAAAATTTCACAATGGATATTAATGGCAAATAGTTTTAATACATGATAGCTACTCTTATTATGTTGTTGTATGTTTACAGATTGTATTTTCGCCTGTAACCCTGTATAAAAAAGGAGTTTTTCCCACTAAATTAAAAACAAAAGACCGAAAGGAATGTATTGATCTCGTACTTAGGCTCACCGGCATATATCAAAACACAGAACAGCTGCGCAAGGATACCAGCTTTCTGAAACGTTTTTCAAGGAGGACACTTTTATAAAATAAAATAGTTTACGGATCAGCTTACTCTTGCCTTCTTCGAAATCAATTTTTAGTATACATGTTATTACCAATATACTTAAGTTTTAAAAATATAATTAACTGAATTCATTTAATTTTATATTAGTATTAGGTTAATAGTAAACATTTAACTTGTTTTTAATAATTCAGGATTATTAGAGTTTGGATAAAATTTATCTTGTTACCTAACAATTAAATAAATATTGATACTCACGTTAATGAGGTGGATAAGACTGAGGGTCCTTGCGCAGCTGTTCTGTGTTTTGATATATGCTGGTGAGCCCAAGTACGAGATCAATACATTCCTTTCGGTCTTTTGTTTTTAATTTAGTGGGAAAAACTCTTTTTACTTCCTTGTGCGAAGTAAAAAGGAAGTATTGTTTCGCGAAGTCGCGAAAAGTTTCAGGCAGCATATTTCCATTTTGAAAATATCCATTTTGACCGCTATCGAATGCAATTTAACGATGTTTTTGCGTCATAACTGTACGTAAGGACAGAATAAAATACTTTTTTCCTTCAAAAAAAATTATAAAACTGCTTTAAAATTAATTCTGAAGAGAATTTTTCGTGGCGTCTGTACGAACGTATGTACGTACGTATCTCGCATAACTCAAAAACGAGCAGCCTCAGAACGTTGAAATTTTGTATATAGGACTGCTATAACATGTAGATGTGCACCTCGTATTTTGGTTGCAATCGGCCGCACCAAACGTATATAAATATATTTATATATATATATATTATATCCACTCTATTACTCGGATCAGTGATCTCAGTTTCTTTACTCTTATATGTTTGTAAATTGTACATTTTTTGCTTTAAAAATGATTGAATTATGTTGTTTTTATCTTCCGGTTAAGGATTTTATGCCTTTAGTAAATCTGTGTGCAATATTTTTAGAATTATCAGCAATTTTAAAGTTGTTTAATTGCCGCTAAGCTTGTTTTTAATGGCGGCCATTGATGTTTACATTTGAAACAGGAGACTAGTGGATTTGTTGCCAATCTAGAGAAACTTAGCTTCGCAACAACAAAGATAACGCATTAATTTATTATTGCTACTTAAATCATGCTTAATTCTTTCTGGAATTTTCTCGAGGAAATAAGCGTTTGAAATTTACTTCGTAATTTTTAATATAGATATTTTGAGTTTTTATGTATTTTTGCCTTCTCGCGAAGTGAGAACTGAATTAATTAAATGAGAAATACTCAATCGTCTGTGAAAAACTGTTTCTGTTTTGTTTTGTTTGCTTAATTTCTTTTATACATAGTTCTAGTTTTATTATAGTATTTGAATAGAACATATAATATGAACGAAATATAATACTGTTAAGGGAATTTAGCGCCAGAGTGTCGCTATGGTAAACAAATAGAGTGAATTTTAAAGAAGGCATTTATTCTATTGTGATTTATGCGCTGTCGGCGAAGTAGGTTTAATTCAATCTAATAAGTTTAAATAAAATGCAAGAAAAAATGCGTATAATTTAATATTCCTAGGCCCACCAGCGGCCGAGCGGTAAAGTCGCTGAACACTGGTAGTTCGGTCCGAGGTTCGAATCCCGCGAACGGGCTGGCTGCATGGGTGTTTTCGTTTTTTTCCCCATGTGTAACGTGTATACGAGCCAGTTTCCCTTAGAAAGTCCTCCACGAAAGGCATCCCTCCTCTTAGGCAGATAGCCCTAGTGTGCTTTGCCATAATTAAATACACCACCACACACACAATTTAATATTCCGTACAAGGAAGTCATGTGGTGTACACATCAGATTTTTTTTATACAGGGTTACAGGCGAAAATATCGTCACGGAACGAGAACATCACGGAAAAAACAAAGGAAGGCGAAAACGTCGTCGCACAAAACATCGTAGGAGAAAAGAAAAAAGGAGAAAACATCGCGTCCAAAACTTCGCATTTTAAAAACATCGTCGTCGAAAATATCGTGGTAAAAATTAAAGCACGTACAAATCATCGCAAATACGTTTTAACGTTGTAAATGTACATTCGTATCAAGACTTGTGAGCACAAGAAGGAATGAGGAATATTTTTACTTTTACACTTTGAATCAACTAATAATTTTTTGCTGAAAAATTAAGAAGGGCTCTTAAGCATTTAAAAACTGAAAATGAGTAGAGAATTATTGTTATTTATAGAAGTTAACAGAATTTTATAATTTGATAATTAATCAAATAATTTTAATGGAGGTAACCATATGCAATTACTCATTTTCCTTTTTCTGATCTTTTTTAGACTGTATTTTTCATTAAAAAGTACCAGTAAAGCTTTATAACAGAGATTAATTAATTAATGACCTTTATTATTTAACTATGTAAGTTTGAAAATCTATTAACCACTAAGTATTATTTTCCCACTCATTTTTCAGTTTCTGAATGCTTATATTTTCTTCTAATTTTTTCCAGCAAAAATTTATTAGTTAATTCAAAAATATGAAATATAAAAGTAAAAATATTCCTTATTCATTCTTGCTGTCATAAATAATTATGCGAATATGCGAAAGTTTAAATACTGAAAACGCATATCTGCGATGTTATCGTCATGCTATGATTTGTGGGTGCTTTATTTTTTACCACGATATTACCGACGACAATGCTTTTAAAATTCGAAGTTTTTGAATCGTTTAATTATCGATGATGATGTTTTCTACCACGATGTTTTAGAATTGCGATGTTTTTTCCTTGTTTTCTTTTTTCTCATGATGTTATGTAGACGACGTTTTCGTTTTTTCCACGACATTTTCGTCCACGATCTATTTGCCGCTATGTTTGGCTCTGTCAAACAGATACGTAAGAGCAAACTGAATTACAATTTTGAAGGCTCTTTTGAGAAGTTGACTCTATTTTGTTTTCATTGGTAATGCGATTCAAAAGTTAACCATATATTTTGCTGGGAATTTCATTTTAAGTAACCGGTTTCGTACGATGAGAATTTTGTTATTTTCAATATCGATTTCTTTGTCTTTTTTGGAAATTTAGCAGGATAATAAAAGAAAGCTTCGAAGACCACTTCTTGCACCAAAGATTATTAAAACTAGCAGCATAATGCAGCGTTTGTAAGTCTATGGTATGAAACATAAATCTTAAAAACCTTTGGTGCAAATTCGAGAGGAGGTTTACCAAGCAGAGCGCATGTTTTGATACTATGAGATGTATTCTTTCGGGAAAGGTATTGAAACGTTTTAGAAACCATTTCCAAATATTTGTTAACTTAATTTTCAAGACAATAATTTTCCGCTTGGTAACCGGATATCGAGAAACTGGAAGTATTCACCTTCAATGTAACAAAATCACCATCCGCATGATCTGAGTTCAGACAAAATGGACAAAGTCAGAAATATAATTTTGCAATTCCTAACAAAGAGTGTCAGAGAAAGAGGATAGCGCAACTGAAATTATGCATTACGAAGTGATGGGCAACCATAAAAATTCTTTCCCTTTTAAAAAAAAAGTCATCTTAAGACAAACGTTAAATGTAACAGCATAAGCTGCAAGTAAAATTTCGAATGGTACCTGAAAAAGTACATTTACTTGTAAGAGTATAGGGACATCATCCGCTGAATAACTGCCTTTATTATCTATTTTGAAATTCCACAATCTTGAGAGGTTGCAATCACGTGCTATATAAACGCGACGAAATGTATATAAATATTTGGTTGCGTCATCCTTGTAACTTTACGCTGTCTAAGTAAAATCTCTTAAGTTCGCTATCAAACTAGTTTTATCTACCAAGTGAGCACGAAAGTATGTCAAAAGCCGTAATTTTATTTCTGCTGGCATATCATTGTAACTACCTTCTTCCCATTATTTCATTCTTCCATTCCGTTCTGGCACTGCAATCATTTTCTCATTGATTTCATACTTTAAAAGTTTCTACGAGCAGTTTCATTCATTTTTGAATTTTGATTCGAAATTCTCACATAATAATGAAGCTTTTTATTGTAATTTTCAAGAAAACTTTCGTTTATCCTTAGTCTTCTGTGCCCTCTCTTTTTTGAATGGGTGTTGGAGAGGCCAAAATGTGTTTTGGAAACATGCATTGAAACTACAATCAGTTGAAATGGTGGATGCATATTTTAACTCTCGAGTCATTCCTTCCATAAACGCTGTTGATATGACTGTTGTAATTTCATTAATAATTACATCACTGTAGCATCTAAAACTTTAGTGCAAAGACGTAAATTATTAATTCACTTGACAAAATTTGGAACGCAGAAATATGTCAAAATTTACAACTTGAAACCTTTTGTATTAATTATACTCAAACTTGATATACAGCCAGATAGAAACAAAGAAATGGAACAAGAGTAATTCGTCAGCAATAGACTGGCTGATTACATCCCCTATCACAAATATAAGACAGAAACCATTTATAAACTGCTTCGTCTTAAATGTGATTGGATGATATGTTCCTAACTTTGAATACATCAAGTAATAATTGTAATTTGAAGAAAATTGTTTCTGTTCTTTAAACGATAAAAAGAAAGCCAACAAAAAATTCCAAACCGTTGTACGTTTCATCATTTAAAAATTTATAGAAGCTCTATAAATTTCATGTCGTTCTAATAAAGATTAATTTTATTTTTAAAATTTTAAAGCATATACTCAAAGCATTTTATCTTCTCTATAATTTTCAAGAATTCTAATGCTCTAAAACTAGATAATTATTTGTATTTTTATAATTTGAAAACAAAATTTTATAATAACTGCAAGTTAAAAATAATTATTTTTGTTATTCGTATCATTATTTCGGCCAGCCCAATTTGCATTTATTATAGCGGCAGTTCAAAGTATATGCTTAAAATGAATATTTTATATCAGTTTCATCCTAATCAGTTCACCCTAAGTTTACTTAAACTATTAGCTGAAAACTCACCTGCTCATCGTCTTCAACGCCATAGCTGCAGAGAAGTTAAATCATAAAATAACAACGTATGCTCTAAACGTATGTGTTAGAAGTAAGGCCAATAGAAGAATGTTTTTCGCAAATTTGTTGTCCTTTATATAAGTGTTTAGCATATGAGTCACAGTCTACGTAAACTGTAACAGAAATTTCCTAGAAAAACGATTTTTGCTCCTATCAAATATGAGCATATATCCGTACGAAGGTCAAACCGGATGATATCTAATATCACAATTATAATCAAATTTCTCAAAATACAGTGATTATCCCATATATTTTTGGTTAAGTTTTAGCAATTTATTTTATTTTATTTTTTTTTTATTTTCAGGAAAAACTGATTTGAACAAGTTTTAGATTTTAAGCATCTATGTTGCATAATAACTTACAAATTGTAAAAATAGAAATTTAGCAGAAACTTATTAATATATTTCTATTGCAAATAAATTGGTAAAATTTCTGCAGTAAAACCAATGTATAAAAAATGTCTTTGTATTCAATGAAGTTAGAAGAATATTAATTCAGATAGTTTACCCAGCATTCATATAGAAGTTTCACATATTTGTACTTGTTTTAAATATGCTGTTTCACTTACTTTCATTATATTATTATTATTATTTTTATGAAATATTTATATATACTGATTTAGAAAAGTTTCATCCATAACAGAAAATTTTCGATATAATAACAAAGATTAGAAAATGATAGTATCAATTTTTCATATTTAAATTTTAACCACATGTTTCAAATTACCAGATTATTCAAAAATTGACTAGTAAAAACTATATAGATTTCAAACGTTAAAGTTCCGTAAAGTTTACAGCAAAATAGTAGCAATATTGAAAGTCTTTACCCATCTTTAGAATATATTCTCGAAACTCGTGCATATAAATAAAGATGGTTGATGATAAAAGGACTGTGCGTTATTAAAGCATATTCGTTCTTAGTTAAGCCCACGAGCGACCGAGCGCTGAATATTGGTAGTTCCGACCTGGGTTTGATTCCAAACAAATGGGTTGGCTGCTTGGGCGTTTTCGTGGTTTTTCCCATCTGTAATGTGTCTAGCAGTCAGTTTTTCTTATAGAGTCTTTTAAGAAAGTTCCTTAGGCTAACAGCCCTAGTGTGCTTTACCGTAAGCAAACCAAAACAACGAAAACGTTTTTTAGTTAAATACTCAGAAAGCGTGAGGCGAATCCTCCTTTCATAAAGTGTCAGTTGAAATTCGTTGAGAGCAGATGCTTTTTGGAAAGCATGTAGAGAAATCAGAATTTTTTGGAAGCAGGAAAGATGAAAAATGAGTAACCCTCTCGCCGGGAATCGAACCACGAACCTTTGGATTACGCGCTCAGCGTGCTGACCACTACACTACAAAGGGATGCTAAGAAGGTGTTTGTAATACCTTATATACTCCCTTTTAAAGGACGACTGGGTTTCAGGGGACCCAATCGCCAAATCCTGGGTGTGGAGAATCATCATCCACCACCCTTTTAGTTCGGGCTCCACTGTAGAGACATTAGGTATTTTTTTGGAAGCAGGATTCATGAAAAATGAGCAACGCCTTCGCCGGGACTCGAACCACGGGTCTCTCGAATACGCGTCGAGTGTGCTGACCACTACACTACGAAGGCATGCTAATTTGGCGGGAGAAATAACTTATAAACATACAATAAGAATATTACCATTAGCAAAGCCATTTCTAGAATTTTGTTTCCGAACCAGGCTAGAGTAATAGCATATAAAGTTTTTAATCACTTACAGGGTAAGAACTTTTAAATATTTCACAAGTAAAAATTGAAAACACATCTGTAAACTGAGGTACCTTTAGATAGTTAAAAAATGAAATTTTTATGCTATTGTATTAAAATTCAATTTATTAAAATATTTTAAAACAAAACACACGTAAAAATTTCCCTACGGAACAAAATTTCAAGCTTTTGCCATTTAAAGGCATCATGGTTGGTAGTCGTACAGACCTTCACATCTTCGACGCAGGTTCAGTCAACGGGACCCGTTATTGTAACGAGATTCTTCTTCCATATGTGCGTCTTTTTAGAGGCGCTATGGGTCCGCAGTTCCTTTTCATGGACGACAATGCACCATGTCATCGCACAGTTTATTTACCTTTGTATTTTAGAAAGTTCCTCGTATTTAATCTCCCGACGTATACCCGTGATTTTATATGCAATTTTATATAAAGATTTAACTACACATAACAGAAAAGTTGACAATTTTGTTAGCAGCACATCTATCTGTATATTTATTAATTTTAGGAGAGCAATGTGTTTACCAGATTCCAAGATAATTTTTTCTTTCGAATAATATTTCATGAAAATGTGATTTTCTTGTTTGTGCTCAGGACTCCTTTGGTTGATTAGAATTTCAGTAGTTTTTCACGGACTGTGTAAGCTTTGTATCTGTACAAAATCGCCCGTTATTGTGTTATTGTGCTTCTAACATAATAATTTAAAGAACCATAATTAAATTTTAAATCATATGAAAATTTTGGCTTCTCATTTTCATAGCTTTAATAAAAATTATGGTGTTTATATATGCCATAGTGCTTAACTATAGTATAACTATGCATACTTACAAACTTTAAACTATAAAAACAATTCATATTTCTTTATTAATATTAAGAAAATACACTGGTGTGCAAAAATTAAGGACGAAGTCGAAAAATTAGCATATCAGCTGAACGAAGAGGCAGAGCGGACAGAAAGACCAATCAGGAGATTAAGTAAGGTGATGTACGGTAGCACATGCGCAGATATGCAGGTAGACGTAATGGGGGAGTGTCTGAGTAGTATAAAGCATGTTGTCGGTGTAAGATCAGTATTTCTGGCAAAGAGATTGCACGCCGTATAGCAGTTAAAATCACACCGAGTTGCTGCCTCAGCGAGAAATGGCGAATAATCAATCTGTTAGACGACATCTGGATCCTTTTACCCGAGGTCGAATCATTGGGAAGTTGGAGGAAGGCCGCAGTGTGACAAGTGTGGCTGCAGAGTTCGCAATTGCTCACAGCATCGTTTCACGACTTTGGAGACAATTTCAAACTACAGGAACAGCTATCCGAAGGTTTAGTAGTGGTCGTCCACGAGGAACCCCACCCGCAGATGACCGGTATATTGCCTTACAGGCCAGAAGAAACAGGCGGCAGACAGCGGGGGAAATCGCTAGACACACGACACAGGCTACTGGACGACCGATATCGCGTTTTACCGTGGCCAGAAGACTGCACGGTGGTGGTCTGTTTGCACGACGCCCTGTACGGTGTGTACCTCTAACGCCTGCCCATCGGAGAAGGCGTTCTCTGTGGTGCCGGGAACACCGGAATTGGAGAGACAATGAATGGGGACGAGTACTCTTTACAGATGAGAGCAGATTCAGTCTGAGTAGCGATTCTCATCGCATACTCATCTGGAGAGAGCGGGGAAGCCGCAATCATCCCTCGAACATCATTGAAAGGGACAGGTATGGAGGTGGCGGTGTTCTCGTTTGGGGAGGCATCATGCTTGGTAGTCGTACAGACCTTCACATCTTCGACGCAGGTTCAGTCAACGGGACCCGTTATTGTAACGAGATTCTTCTTCCATATGTGAGTCTTTTAAGAGGCGCTATGGGTCCGCATTTCCTTTTCATGGACGACAATGCACCATGTCATCGCACAGTAGCTGCCGAACAGCTCTTAGAGAGTGAGGATATTGAACGTATGGATTGGCCGGCACGATCTCCGGATCTCAATCCCATCGAGCATGTATGGGATTTTCTAGGCAGACGCTTGGCAGCTCATATCTTACCACCAGTAACGATTCCGGAGCTTCGATTGGCGCTGCAAGACGAATGGGCAGCAATGCCTCAACAACTCATTGACACCCTCATTCTCAGCATGGGCAGACGCTGTGAAACCTGCCTAGCAGTCAGGGGAGATCATATCCCCTATTAAAGACCGGATGTTTCTTGCTGGACACCCATCACAGGGATGTTTCGGCCTTCAGTCGCATTGCGCTCCATGCTACTTTTTCAACAAAGCTTCTTTTTATCCCTCTGATTTCTTTTTTAGTAAGTGTTGCTTACATTACTCATGTCATGGGGATCTTACGGTATTAAATGTGTTGATTTGGAAAGCTTTTGTACAAAGTTATATTGAAAAAAACCGTCTCGTCCTTAATTTTTGCACACCAGTGTAATGTGTATTCACAGGATTTGAAGTGAACTAAGTTTTTAAGATTTTCTAAAATTTATTTTCCTGTTTGCGAGTATGATTTCCTGTAATCGCTGGTCAGGCTTTTAATAAATTTTGATCAATTGTATAAATCTTATACGAGAATAAAATGATCAACTGTTATGTTTCTGGCACAAAAAGCTTAGAAATAACTTTTAGTTTTATATAAAATATAGTCTATTTTGACTTCTTAAAAGTCATTTTCTAATTAGTTAATAGTTTAAAATAAGTCATTTTCAAATTAGAATATATATATATATATATATATATATATAATGATTTGTTAAATGCATAATGCTGTTTGTTGTATATATTACAAGTTTACGTCGATATCAAAATAGGTATATCATTTTTATTTTAATTGAAATACTTCCATATCTGGAACATAAAGTAAATGAGCAAATGCAATAGCAAGTATATGGAAATAAAGCATACGAAATTCCCCTATTACAAACTGTTTGGTCTTTAGAATGTGCTATGTACTTAGCTTATTTTTATATTTGAAAGGTAACTTGACCCTTTGAATAATGAAGAAGAGATAAAAAGTATCTCTTAACTTTTGCACAGGATGATTTATGGGTGTACTCGAATGAATGAAATTCCCCCGCCCCCGTTTCGTGCTATAGTCCAACTGCGCTAATCGAAGTTTCTTCCCCCTGTCGCCTACAGGATTACAATTTAACTTTTCGAAGCCAATTGTAGCCAAGAGAAAAATAAAAATAAATAAATAGATAAATACATATCACAAGAAAAAGTAAAAAATATCTAACAAGCAGGCTAATTACTTGAATAACAGTAATAAATGCGAGAGCTAACAAAGAAAATAAAAGGTATTGGTAAACATACATATTTGCATTACAAACATCTTTCATTAATTATAATAATATCATAAATTAAATAATTATAAAGCATGTAAATTATATTTTTAATAAATTACATTAATAATAGTCAAGATGTCTGAACTAGACTTGAAAATTTAAAAGAGTTCACTAGCGTGCAAAAAATTATTCCATATCAAAGTGTGCTAAAGTGTGCTTTGCAGAAATTAAATTTAGTTAAATTTAAAAAACGCATAGCATGAAATCTATTATAACAACATTACTATGCATTTGAAACACTGACGTATAAATTTTAAATAAATTTAAATTGTTATGCTAAGAAGTTTTTTCTAAAATTTATCTAGAAGAAAGGAATTAGATAAACAATACTGCAATTAATATAATCAATCAGGCCTCTCAATAATTAAAAGTTTATTTTTTTAACCAAAAATTAAAAATTGGGTTGCAAAAAATTGAGTAATATACTTGGAGATATCTGAACATATAATTAATTAGAAATGTATAATTAAATTAATAAGAAGCTAATTAACAGTAACATTAAGCTTAATTCCATTCAATCTAAAACCAGCAATCGATCAGGAACTCCGCATAACTGAAGTTTCATTACTATTTTACGTAGATTTGCGTATAAAATAAATATTTGCACTTGTGAAACAAGTGAATAATGTACTGATAGTCAACAGGAATTAAAATACAGTGGCTCAAAATATAACTACTTGTCAGAAGATATGCAAAGTTGCCATGGCTAGGGAAATTGAATGATTATAGAAAACTTATAAAGTTAAGCGCTACAGTGTGAAAAGAAAATTCTGGAATAAACATGTTAAGAAAATTAGATAGAGAAATAATCCTTAATTTATTGATATCCATATAAACTCTATGCTTTTGGAAAAAGTTACATATAATTTGCACCGACGAATCAATCACCGAAAACGAGTTAATTTCGTTCCTTATTTTTTCTTGTTAGAGGGATTTGTAAAAAAGGTATGCCAATGTGAAAATTTTTGCAATATTTTTAAAGAATAAATAAAAAACTATTTTACTTCATGAACTGAAATTTTTACGATACATTTTTACACGGTAAATAAGTACAAAAAAAGAAAGAGCTGTGAGATATCTGGGATTAGAAACTGAGGTCGAACTACTAATGTTTAGTGACTTTTCCGCTTGATCATAAGACATTTTGAAATTAGGCCGAACAATATATTAGAAGATACAGCACAGATAAGAACAAAAGTGGGCTGAATTAGAGATTTACATTTTTGGTGAATGAGTTAAACGTATCTATATGCCATTATGAAATATTAGGAATGTAGCATAAAAGCATCATTGAAGAAGGCAATGGCAATCTAAATCATTGTAATCTAAATGTGTAACATTATCAGTATCTGCTATTAGTTTCAATACTGCTGAAAAAATTTGAATTATATTCTAAATCGCATGAACTCGTTGCATTATAAATTACAACAGTTAGAAATATTATTAGCGTGATTTAGCGACCATCCTTGTTAACAAATAATTTCAAATAATTAATTTTACAAATAATTCAGCGTGAAACTAGGCTGAAAAATGAGCTGCGTGCTGAAGATTAAACTTTACCAAGGTGTTAGAAACATCTTAACTAGAGTTATGATGCAAGAATTGCTAAAAATTATCATTTAAATATAAATTGGCATAAATGCAATACAAAATATATAAATTCTACATACATGAAAACTTGAATACGGTGCAATAAGATGTGAAAACGGAATGAATTAAAAGGGAACTGAAAATCCCAAGATATGAATATAAGGGAGTTCGATTTTTTTTTGTTAATTATGAAAATTCTGTAGACGCTCATAATTATGAATTTATTAATTAAATGTGCATTAGAAATTAAATGTATGCCAAAGTACATGAGGTAGAGTAACTAGAAAACAGAATAGATATTCAAACGTTTCTAGTATTAAAATATGGAATTTGTAAGAAAGTTAAATAACCTTAAAATAATTTCAATGACTAAAAATGGAAAGCTTAATACGGCAATGTATTGCAGTAATATTAGTGTGAATTCAGAACCACTTAAGAAATCTAATTTTTAGATTTAATAAAGAGAATTATTTAAATTAAATTAGAACTGTTTAAATTAAATTAGAACTTTTGTATATATATATATAATTTATTTCCTAAACAGTATTGATTAATTGATTATATTATCTCCTAAGTTTAATTAAAGTAGAATTATTTTAAAAGTGTGCATCCATACTGGTAAGTTATATTTTGAAAGATGTTTTGAAGTAATTTGAAAGCAAAATGTTAATAATGTTTTAACGGGGACTGGAGTTAAATCATCACGAAGAATAATATTACAATTGTAAAAGTAAAAATTAAAACATGTAATTATTGTCATTGATCGGAAATTAGTTGACTTTTCAAGGGGAACAAACCAACTCCCGTTCAATGATCAATAATTGAAAAAAATACGTAAATATGAAAGTGTTTCGTCTTTACTCGAGTTATAAGTTAAAGCCAAACCGGCAATTCTAGTCAGGCCAAATATTTCCGCGAATAGTTGTTACTCAAAGAACTTATTCTCATGAAGCATTTTAGTCAATTCAATTTGGAGTAAAAATCAATTACTGTAGAGAAATCCTGTAAAACTCGAGTAACCGTCCCCGACACTATCATCTTTATATATTTGAGTACTATATTATTTGTAGAAATTAAACATTGGAAATTGTCATTATGAAATCGAAATCAAAGTAAAGTTGAAATAAACATAGAAGATTATAAAAAAGATAAATAATGCAAACTTTGTAAAAACAAATCAAAGAGAACATAAAAATAATATAAAAATAATATAAAAATAAAATAGAAAATAATATAAATAAGATCAGTGAATGTACATGAAGATATAAAGGCCAGAAATGTATTAAGTAACTTACATTCTTTCTAGTGGGGGAGTTGGCAATGTGTTCTCTTCGTGTCTGACTCAGAAGTGTAGGGTGTCCGAAAATTCTTAGCGGCAGTAGGGGCTTTGAATTATATCAGTCGGTAAGACTTGGGTGAAGAAATTTATGGTAGTGGGTGGGACTTGGAATTCTTGAGGGATGTAGTTTGTGGAGTTCTTATCTGAGAGAGACCGTCTGTTAAGATTTTTTTAAAAATACTAGTGAATGGAAATTAATTAATTTCTGGCTGATTGTCGTGTCGCAATGATTAAGAATTTAAGAAAGGAAAAAGGCATTTTCGCTATCCAAGAGCTAGTAGACAGTCTAAAGGCAGGAAATAGGCCCATTTTTTTAGTAACAGTATAGTAACAGTATATATCTGAAGACAATTAGCTTTTTACAATATATACAATTGAGTAATTACACTATATACAAATCTTTCAACTGACAGTCATCCAACTTATACCGCCTTCTCAGGTTTAGGAATAAATTATCATATGCCTATCAGTTAAATGATTTAGAGTGAGTATTTAACGCCTGCTCTTTTAAGGCAATGGTTGATAAATTGAAAGGGAATTAGATTATTTTTGAGAATTTTGATAAGGATCAAAATTTCGCGTTGTAAATCTATTGTATCTGTGCATATAGTTTTAATTCGTTGTATTTGATTAATTATAGTATTGTTAATTACTTTTTTGGATATGTTGGAGTTCCAATTTATTAATTTGTTAGTATTGAAATTGAAGTTTCTTGTTTTGTCAAAAAGTGAAATTTTTTTGTAGTTAATGATTTGAAGATCTAGAAAGTCTATGCTATTTTGTGAATTATTAGTTTTATTAAGTTTAAGACAATTCGGATAAATGTCGGAGTTTTCAATTTTACCAAAATTATTAATTGTAATAAGGTCATCAATAAATCTGTAAGTGTGTTTGTAGTAATTTAACTCTTGTGGTTGTAGATTTTTTTGGAAGTTAAATTCTTTGACAAATAAAAAGATATTACAGATCGAGGTGCTGGAATGTAAGCCCATTGGCAATCCTCTGACTTGTTTAAAAAGTTGATTTTGAAACTTGATGTAGTTATGAAAAAGTGTGCATTTTAGGTAGGTTTTCCATTTGTCAAGAGTCATGATATTGAGTATATTAGGGAAAAGTTTTGGTAGATCAAGTAGACTGGTATAGATTTCTTCTAGAGGAAGTGAGGTATATAAGTTTTCAAAATCATAGCAGTTAATGTTTTGGATGTTAATGGTATGAATGGTATTAATGACAGGAGTGTTATTATGAATGATCCAGCAATAGTTATGATTAGTGTTACAATCATTGAAAATAAATTTACAGATTTTATTAAGTTGAATTGAAAAATAATAGTCTATATATACACATTTAATTTAAATACAAATTTAATTAATTCTTTGCGCCATTGCTGCAAGGAATGAAATTTAAATTTAAACAAATTTAAATTTTAACAAACATGTATATATGTAAAAAAGCAAATTTAAAGTTAAAATAATTAAAAAATGTGCAAACATATAAAAGATTTAATTTTCGAACTAATCTACAATATCATTTAAATTCAGATAGCATAAGTAAATCAAGTGCAAAACTAAACCATGAAAATAAATTCACCAATTTATCAAATTAAAATTAATCTAAATTTTTTTTTTTAAAATGCATAAGTGAATGATTGTTGAGCAGGCAGGAGACAGACTTATCAAAGGGAAGTCGCCTCCAAACCTAACTCTTCAACCATTCAATTCGTGTTTCGTCATTCATGCAATGTTTGTTAAAATTTAAATTTGTTTTAATATATATTTATATCAGCGACTAAAATCTACAACTTGATAAGTTTTTAATTCTTACATAGAATAAAAAAGATCTGGTTCATCATTCTTTTAAGCATCATAAAACTTTAAAGTGAGTGTAAAAGAAATTCATTTTTACTTTAGCACACGCCAGACTTTAAATTAATATTTGTTTTGTATGCACAATTTTTACAATATTGATAAACGAAAATAGAGGCTTGCAGTCTCAATAAAATGTCCCATTAATGGTGATAAATGACTTTTTGTAGCACCCAATCGTCTTGCCAAAGAAAGAGGGGACAGGAAAAGTCGCTTATTTCGTGGATTAGATAAGATGGGGGGGGGGGAGAATCTTCGATCAAATTTTGCGCAGTTCGTACCCTACCTGATTTATATTACCGCCCCTCTTTCACTTTCAGATTAGAGCTCCGGTGTTAAACTACAAATGATAAACAATACATGTTAAAAAAAACATTTCATTTGTTTGGCTACCTAATTTATCCCACACTTTTTATTGCTCAGTGAATAGTAAGAGGCGCATGCGAGTTTTAACTATCATTTAATTTTTAGGTTTCCTTTTTATTCCCGCTGTTTACAAAAAACTTTTCTTTCTGCGATCATGTTATCCATTTTCGTGTTTAATGTTGCGCAATATGAAACCCTTAAGATGAACTGTAACTTTCATAAATTAGCTCAATGAATGTAAAACTTATGAGAATACATTCAACGAATTTGGTTGAAAATGAATCCACTATTTTAAGAAGTCATGCATCAAATTACTTCAAAAATGGAAATACGATTCAACTTTGAATGGGCAGCATTAATTTTATGATTAATTTTATTTTATTTTATGATGATATATTAAGCCACATAACATTCATTTCCGGTTCAGAAATAGTATTCCAAAATACATCAAAACGCTTTGAATAAAGTTATTTCAGATACTAGTTTGCGTGCAATAGAAAATAATCGCGTGCTCAATTCATACTGGTATCGGTAACGTTATGACTCGATATTGCGAATTTCGCAATGTGTCTGGCTCAATAAAAATGTTACCCTTAAATAAATACATCCAAGTGATGAGATTCCCCGAACTAAGCAGAGTTTTGAAAAATATAAGCAGTGATGAATCATTACTTTCTGCTGATATCTGTTATTAGTTTATTTGTCAGTACTTTACGTAGAATGAGGCAGATTTGCATGGAAAATTAATTCTAATTTTTGTAATCGTTTGTAAATTTTCCTACCAATTTTGCCCTCCACTTGAAGTTATTTCGAGTTCTTTGAAGAAATTTTACTCTAGTAAATATAGGGCTTCTAAACTTAATGCATTCTTCTAAGTCAATCTTAGGAGAATACATTTATTTTGCTGCTATTTAAAGCTGTGATTATATATATCATTAAGCGTTTTACGAACCAGTAACTGCAAAAAACGATAATGGGAAGCTGTTTTAAACTGAAAGAATGCTGATTTGATGAATATTTAACCCTTTGACGCGCGGTGGTCGCGCCCTGAAACCACCAATTTTCGAATTTTTTTCTCCTCTTCCTTCCGAAATTTTTGAGTGAAAATCAATTGATTTTTGATCCTTTACCTCTAAATAACACAAAATGACTGCAGAATCATACATGTTTTTAGGTCTTAGTACTTCAAATCGGATGCCTTTTAAAATTCGTTTTCAATGAGACAAAATAATTTCCTTTTATGAATATAAACAACTTTAAATTTCAAATGTTATTGATCGCACATCATGATTTTTATCATAAACAATAAAAAATAGCAATAATTAAACTGAATATATATATATAAAAAAAACCTCTATATGTGTGACATTTGCTTTGTGGTTTCAGGGCGCGACCCCTGCACCATGCTCTAGAGGTTCGGTGGTCGCGCCTTCAAACCACTGCTCTTCACAATGGCGTCTGCTTGCTTCTCAAATAGGAATGTTTATTTTTACCCGGATATAGATAAGGGGTTTTGAAATCACAGAGTTATTTTATTACTAAACAATACATGCACCTGCTCAGTAAAAAGGCCTTTCTTTTCCAGAGACTTTTCTCTGACCTCAACACACTTGCTCCCCAAGCTAGTATTGTGAATTTATAAATTATTTCCTGTGGTTTAAATTTAATGTAAATATACTTTGCTGTAATTAAAAATAGAAATCGCGTAAAGTTTTATTTAAATTAAAAATATATTTTGGATATTTTGGGACGAAATACGAATAAAAAAAGTGTGAATGGGAAACGAATGATCCGTATCAAAGCCAAAAAGACCAAGCCCCTCCTCATTAACATAAAAAAACCATTTTTCATGTGCCAGATGAAAAGAAACTAAATAACGCTGGATATATACCAGTGAAATTTAGACCCAATCAGTGTACATTTTGTAGCACAAGGAAGAAACCTCATAGAAGAAGATACATGTGGCGAAACGTGCAATGTGGGCATGCATGTACCAAGAAGACAAAGCATGCTTTGAACAGTGTCACAAAAAATATTTGTTCTTTGAAATTAAAAAAAATTTAAAAAACACTGCGTCTTTTTTTTTATCCTTATTTTACTGAGTTTTTTAATCCATGTAGCCAAACGTCCTTATTATATAGGTACTTTCACTGCTATAGAAAAATTACATAAATGTTTATTTTTTAATTTTTTCTTACGATTTGCTTTGTAAAATAATGTAAAAAATATATATATTATATATTATGCAATTCCTACACGCATTTTGTTTTAAAAAATTCGTAAATTTCGTCATTTATTGGAAACGCGCACGGGGATAGGTAAGTTTTTTTCTCCTACTTACCTCGGTAAGTTTCAAAGTCCTAGACGCGCGGCGGTTTCACAGTGCGACCACCACCCACAGAACAATGGGCAAGAGTAGATTTTTTTAAATTCATATATTATTTGTCTCTAGGATCATAATATTCAATTTCTAGAGTTTTTAGTTAAAAAAATTATAAAAATAATATCGCGCGCGCAAAGGGTTAACTGAGATACTAATATAAAACACCGTGCTTATCATTTTAATATTCGTGAAACAAATGAAAAGATGGCGTGTTAGTTTCTCATTTCAGTTATTTAAAAATGTCTTCAGTTTGAAGGCAAAATTGATTATTTAAAAACTTTCAATCTGAAAATTGCACGCTGTTGTCTAACATCTAGGGGAAATTAACATTAAAGCTTTAAAACTCTGAAATATGCAGTCTTAATCGTTTAACAATTGCAGGTATGCATTTTTAGTCCACATTTTTTAAATTTAGTTTATTTATTTATTGGTTTTATATTTTTAGCCTAAAAGGGCAATTTGCCGAGAAGGGCTATTAATTTCATTTTAGCATTTTGTGTCGGTTTACTATAAATGCCGGTTCACTTTTCAAATTGCTGCCACCAAATATAAGAGACCTACCTGCTTTATATTTAAAGAAATTAAATAATGAAGAATTTGCATGAATGCATGTATTTTTCTCGTACTATGAAAAAACAATGTTACCTAGAGACATCAAATTTTGAATAACGCAGTCCTCCATTCGAATATGAGCATCTGGAAGCCCAAACTTGAAATTTAGAATTTGTTTTATTATGTATTTCATATTTTGTCAAACATTAAAGAATTTTTGATTAAGAAAAACTGTGCGGAAAAAAATCTGAAAGTTTTCAGATTTCAAATTATGTCCAAAGGGGCGTATTTTTTAACATTTTGCGTGTTACCTTTATTTATTAAATATCATGTTCTTTGCACTTACACCATAAAATTCAGTTCAAGGGCAATATAGCGAAATAATTTTAAAATGAGCATATCTTTAGAATTTCCGATACGCAGTCTCACGCGCTGGAAATAAAAATGTTTTCTCTGTACAACGTCGCCATTGCCCGCTTTGAAATCCTTGAGTTTGTTAATCAAATATTTGTTAAAGTGTTACAAAATGGGAAATCGGTGATAAAATGAATTCCAAATTTCAAATTTGGTCTTCCATGTGATCATATTCACAGGAGGATTGCGTTATTCAAAATTTGATGGCTCTAGGTACCGTTGTTTTATCACAATGCGAGAAACATACATACATTTATGCAGATGTTTCAATATTTAATTTCTTTAAATATAACACAGGGCGATAATGTTTGCTGGAAACAATTTGAAAAGTGGAACAACGCTTTTAGTGAATCAAACCAAAACGAAAACCAAAATGCCAAAACGAAATTAATAGTCCGTCAGGGCAAATTGCCTCTTTGGACTTAAAAAAAAAAAAAAAAAAAAAAAAAAAAAAAAACCTGCAGCACGCGAGATTGTGTATTGGAAATTCTAAAGATATGCTCTTTTAAATATTTTGTGATATTGCTGTTCAAATGAATTTCATGGAATTTCAAGTGTGCGAAGAACATTAGGTTTAATAAATAAAAGTAACACGCAGAAAGTTAAAAAACGCCTCTTTGGGCGCAGTATAAAAAATCTGAAAGCTTTCAGATTTTATTTTTAAAAAAAATTTTCATCCAAAATTTCATATGTAGATTCCAGTTTAAAGTAAAACTGCAAGCTGATCGTGATATGCAGATTACAATTCAATATCTGAAACAATTTTAAGCTAAACCGTTATAATTAATGGAGTATTTTCAAGAATTTCCTATGAGTTCAAGATATACACTCGTGTGCAAAATTTAGAGATTTTGCAAACTATGCCTGTTTTTACGAAGAGTATTGAACCAAATGTATTAATTATAGCCCCTAAGAATTTTGCAAATGTACAGAGTTTAACACTTGCGTCTCTGCGGAATTGCGATTGTGGAGGGGATATAAGCGCACGAAGTGTTTGTGTGCTCGTACTCCTATACGACATTTCGCCGTGTTTCTCGTAAGAGTTTGGTAAATTTTAGAAGCGAATAGGTAAAATAAGTAGCTACGAACGTACGGATAATGAAATAAGATGAAAACTGTCGCAAGATTGGAAGGAAAGTGCTGACGGCTTCAGAGCTCAATGTAACGCTCATAGTCACCTGTAATTTATGGAAACAATTTCAAGACACTGAATCCATATTAAGACGACGTAAACAAGGTCAATTACGAACGAGGATCGTTTTGTGGCACTTTCAGTGTAACGACACGGGGCTGCTACAGCTTCACAACTTTCACGTGAGCACTGGGAGAGTTTCACAGGCTATAGTTGCTCGGAGGCTTCATAAGATAGTGCTGTATACAAGAAGATTCGTTGTTTACGTTCCGCTCACTGCTGCATACAAAGTGCCGCTTTTAGTATGACAACATGCGCCTTGACCAGACTCCAGTTCAGCACCGCGTATTTTTGTAGATGAGTCGAAATTCACTTTGGACTCTGATTCTAGGCATAACTGCATCTGGAGAGAGAGCCTGGAACACGATACATCCCTCCTTCGTCAAGGAAATGGATCATAACGGTGGTGGAGGTGTGATGGTTCGGGCAGGCGTTATGTTGGACGGCCGTACAGCCCCACATATATTTGGGAAAGACTTCCTGACTGCTGTGAGGTACAGGGAAGAGGTCTATGTTCGACTTTTCAAGTTAGGGGGAGTTAATCCTGTTTTCATGTAAATGAGCGACAACGATCAGTCACATAGGGCTCAGCTGGTTGATGATTATTTGGAACGCGAGGATATTTACTGCATGGGTTAACCAACCAGACCTGTCTCGTCAGCTCTCTTCAGCCACTGGTACGACAATTTCAAGGCAGACCGTGTACAGACGCTTAGGGCAGATTGGTATATATGCTCGTAGACCTGTCAGATGCGTTCCACTTACTGCAACTCACTGTCGCCTGCGGTTACCCTGGAGTAGAGAGCATGCATTGTGGACACCGCAACAGTGGGCTTATGTGATGTTTTCCGACGAGTCCAGGTTTAGCTTGCAGTCTGATTCTCGCCGGACTTTCATATGGAGAGCTCCAGGTACCCGTTACCACCAAGAAAACATCATTGAACGACACCGTTACGGTGGTGCAGGTGTGCTCGTTTGGGGTGGAATTATTCTGGGTTCTAGAACTGACCTGCATGTTCAAATTGGAACCATGACAAGCCAAATCTATCGGGACGTCATTCTGGAACAACATGTACGTTTGTTTCGGGGCGCCATGGGCGCACAATTTGTGTTTATGAATGACAATGCCCGTTCTCACCGTGCAAGCATCGCAAGAGAATGCCTTCAATCGGAGGATATCACCCGTATGGACAGGCCAGCATTCTCGCCGGACTTGAATTCAGTAGAGCACGTGTGGGAATGCTTGGCCGACGAGTTGCAGCCCGTCAACCTCCTCCTACATGTCTACCGGAACTTCAACGGAGAGCATTGCTTTTTGAGTGGTGTAATATCCCCCAAGATCAGATCGATAATTTGATACTCAGCATGCCTAGGCGTTGTACGGACTGTATTGCATCGTCTGGGAGACATACAATGTATTAACAATTATACCAACCATGTAATATTGGTTTTTTGTAAATAGGTTTTTTTTTTTTTTTTTTTTTTTTTTTTTTTTTTGTAATTTGCTCCAGGGAGAAAGAATCGCTAATTTTTTTAATAATATCAAACATATAGCATCTTTTTTTTTGCTCTTTACCTTTTGTTTAGTAAATAAGCTTTACAAATAAGTCAAATTTGTTTTGCTTCTAACTCTTCCTTTGCCTGATTTTGCATTATCCTTAATTTATGGACATGAGAGTATATAATTAATATTGTTACCTATAGATTGGTTCTCCTGCTCTATATTTAGAAAACTTTCTTCCAACGACATACAAATTCTAATGTTTTGTACAGTGCAATTGAACGTATTTTTTTCAAACAGAAAACTAAGCATTTTATTCCAGTTTTCTGAATCCCTTAGTAAATACTGACTATTTTGATAGAAATAAATTGAAATTAAATGCCATTTGCGAATACAATAAAAAATGCTTTTAATTTGAATGAATAATAAACCAAAGCAAAAGTATTTGAAAAGTAGATCCAGTGATTTTCTCTACTTTTAATTCATATATAACCATCTGGAAGGAATGCAAAATAGGACAACTAGATTACGAAGCTGCTATTTGAGAAAGGTTTGTTTGCTTCCTCTAATATGGCAACGTACACAAGGGCTATCTGCTTAATGGAAGATATAACTCAGTGGAGGTCTTTCTAACTCAGTGAAGGACTCATATATATATATATATATATACTCTATTAAAAGGAAGAAAAATTGTTTCAAATTAAGCTGCCCATTTTCTACGGTTTTTCTAAAAAAATTATAATTTTTTTTTTCTATGCATCAAATCAACGATTTATAGGAGGATCAACATACTGAAATCTATTCTAGTATTAAATAACTGATATAAGTCCTTAGACTCGAATTGGATTATGTTCTGTATGGGGAACGAACGACAGGAAGATTACGATGGTATAAACTATACTACTTTATTTACTAAATTGTTATGATGAAAACAGAAGGTTGGCTGGATATAAAATTGATATAATTGCTGAGCAACCCCATAGAATGTGATAGACAGGATAGATTTACGCTGTCTACGACTTCAGCTCGTCTGATCCTCTAGGCTGGCAGCCAACTGAAGTGAAGTCAGTGCTGACTGGGCGTAACTCCTTATATCTGTATTTTGTTTCTTCTAGGAAGTCTGAATCTTCAGATCCCACTAATCTTCAAAAGAATTTGAGTTAAACTCGAATCTTAGAGCTTTTTTTTAATCATTCGAATCTTTCGAATCCTAACTTAAGAAATCGCTTGTCGTTTTAACTGAAAATTTTGGGAAGATTAGTTTTATTGATACTGAAAAAAAGCGTTCATTTATAAAAGAGCAAGACTATTGCAACTTCAGTGGTACCGAAATCGCGAAAATCAACTAGTGATGGCTTTGATTTCAGTGTAAGGTCCAGCAAATTTGCGTCAATGTTAAATTAACTGACGCACTTAGCTTTCTCCAAAATTCTACAAACTAAGGCTTGAGCACTTTCGATATTCTTGATATAGTGATATAGAAGACCTATATCCTACATCTTTCTAATAACTCATGGCATGGTATATAAATGCTGAATCTCATATATATATGACTGTAAGTGTTTAACTGTTCAACTATTCAGTCACGGTTGCTGAATTGCAAGCTATCAATTCAAATCTGAAGCATTATTCCAACACGCTTGTTAAACTATACTGAAAAAATGAACTTTAAGATTCAAGAGCTTAATTATGTACGTTTATTCTGAATTTTATGCTCAACTTTTTTGTTAACTATAGGCAAGGGTGCTTTCTGAAAACCTTATTTTAAAGCAAGCTTTTATTAACCACTAGGTTCGAATTTTGCTTCATTCAAAAACTTTTAATTTTTCCTCTTTCCTTTGATTGGCTCAGGATGGAAAGCAAAGACTTTCCTTGCATTCTGGTGCAGCAGTCATAACATCGGTGCCAGCAATTCACTCGGCAGACGCGATAATAAATGAAGGCAATCCAAACAGGTTTTCATCACACTGCTTCCAGGAAATACTGTTTTGTAGTGAAATTACTTTCCCCTCCATCCTCCTTGGAGCATTCGCATATTTCACTCTTTTTTTCATAGTCTCATTCGGAATTCATGGTAGTTAGCAAGTAGCGTGCTTGAAATGGTAAACTACAGAAGCTATACAGCGGCTTTTAAACTGAAAGTCGTAGAATTTGCGCAGAAAAATGAAAAAAGAGCAGCAGCAAGAGTATATAATGTTGACGAAAGTGTGTGCGCAATTGGAGTAAACAAGAGTGATCAACTGGTGGCAATGAAAAAATCAAGACGGGCGTTTCGTGGTTCGAAAGGTAAGTTTCCGTACTTAGAAAAAAAAGTAGTTGCTTATGCCAGATAAGAGTACTTGCTGCGGCACAAGAAGAAGACATTCCTGCAAATACAATTCAAGGCGAGTGAAGGCTGGTTGCGGCGAAGGATGAAACTAAATGGATTTTCAATACAGTGCGTGAGAACAGATTTTTTTTAAATAATGAGTGCAAGATATTAAAAGAACTAACGTTTATATTTGTGTAAAAGTAAACATTAAAATTGAAAGTGTTGGTTAAATTGTGCCTCTATATCGTGCTCTTGTTCTAACTAATACGTGAAGAGTGTTGATAACGTAAACGGAGTAATTTATATTATATATGTGGATGGGAGAAAGTGAGTTTATAAATTTTAGGTGGCTGTTTGACAGCTTTAAATTTGATACTTTTATTACTTATGCCATTTTCTTCTACTCAGAACTTAACTTGGCCGTTTGAAATGAAATTTACACCCAAAATTACTCACGAGAAAAAGCGTGACATTTGAACTACCCGTGTATTGTCCTCACTTGTATTTTAGTAATGTAATTGTAGTAAAAAAAGTGCGGACATTACCTGAGCGTATACGGTACCACTTATATACCTTGGGTGGTCGGGTCGCGACATTCAATTCTGAGATCAAATTAAGTTTATTTCTTGTTGTAATGTTTAGCTGCTACGTAATATTTTGCTAATATTAGCAGGGTCGGATTTACGTATAGCTTAGGGCGGCCACTTTCTTGCCCCCCCCAAATTAGAATATAGTATAAATAGTATTAAATATACATTATAACAGACTTATAAAGGGCCCCATATTTCAAATAGTTGGGGACCTTATAAAGTCTAAATCTAGGCTCACCAGCGGCCGAGCGGTAATGTCGCTGAACACTGGTAGTTCGGTCCGAGGCTCGAATCCCGCGAACGAGCTGGCTGCATGGGCGTTTTCGTGGTTTTCCCCATGTGTAACGTGTATACGAGCCAGTTTCCCTTAGAAAGTCCTCCACGAAGGCATCCCTTCCCTTAGGCAGATAGCCCTCGAGGCTTTGCCATAATCACACACACACAAGTCTAAATTTGGCTCTGAATATTGGAAATGACACACAGTTTGTCAAGAGTATCGAGTTCAATTTTCGAATCATATTTACAAGGAGTTTTTTAATTTCATAGAATAGATGGTGCCACAGTTAATATTACTTTCAGATTTTGTTCCAAAAGAGTTTCACTGGTATTCTGCAACAAATTGCCTGTTTTTCATTCTCGCAGAATAGCGAATCACTAACCAATTTTATTATTATCAAACTACCAAAATGCTGCTTATCATCGGGAGTTAAGAAGTACAGCTGTCTACAATTATTGTTTAATTTAATTATTATTATTTAACTCGAGATACATAAATCATCTTAATAACGAAACTGTTTTTTAATGTATGGATTTATTTTATAAATAACAATCACTATCATGTACAAAAAAGGCCTCAAATAATTAGTAAAATTTATTGAATTTTACTCGTTATTGAGTGAGAAACCAAAAAAATCTTACTTTTTATTAAAAAAAAATAACAGAGTTAATTATTTAAAATTTGCTAAATTTTAGGTAGACAGGCATCTAAAAATGCAGTAATTTCTATGGAATACTCAGTGTTAAAATACTTTAAACAAAATTCTTTTATATCATTATTGTGAAGCGTATACAAGAAAAATAATACTTTTGACAAATCAATGATATAAATCAGTTATACATTTTTGTAAGCAAAGTTTCTTATTATAAATAATTAACTGTGGTAAACGCAATTAATTAAACAATATATACTTATACCACTTAGTTTAGCTTCCTTGTTAGTAGATGGCACCACTAGAAAGAATGCGATCAAGGCTTAATTTCGGAAATTACAAGTGCCCGAAAGCTCTCAGCAGAGGCGAATAAATACATAAAATAATATATAATGAATAATACCGTTTAAATAAAAGAGAAGAAATAAAAATTAATTAAATTAATGAAACAGACAAAATCCATGTATGCATAAAGAAACCTTTTAGAAGAGGTTTTGCTTTTAAAGCACTAAGGCAGAGTTTCTTAAACTCTTTTTTTCAGTCGCGATCCCTTTTTATCACTGAGATTTTTTCGCGACCCCCAGGACCCCATAATATGTACAAAAATTTTTGGGACCCCCATAAGTATTGCGCAAATCCGACACACGCGTGAGTGAAACTGTCAATTTTTTCACTTGTACTGTAATATACAAGTTGCAGTTTTAGTTTTAGGTCATTAATTTCTAATTTTAAGACATAGAACAAAAATTTTAAATAAGTAACAGACGAAACGACAGCGTCACATGCAAAGCAAGGAAAATGAACGTTTATATTATAAAAAGAATGCGTCGAAACGTTTTCGTTTTTTTTTTTTTTTTTTTGTCTGTATTGTCTTATCTTTATCTATTTTCAGATACATTGTGTAAAACTATTTGGTAATTGTAAAATTATTATAAGTTAAAGAAATTTCAAAACTGCTAAAATTTTTGGTGACCTTCTGCTGGAGGTCCCGCTACCCCCTTGGGGGTCACGACTCACAGTTTAAGAAACCCTGCACTAAAGTATAAAAAAAGTACCTGAAATTAAAATAAAGTTTTGAATATACAATATTTTTAAAATTAAGTTTCTGAAATAAAATGACAAAGATAGGTATGATTGGCTAGGATTTCATACGAAACAAATATTAATTATTATTAATATTATTATTATTGTTTTTTGAGCCCAGTGTGGCGTTAATCCAGAAAGCCCTAAAAGAGTGTTTTACGTCAAATCGCTATAAAAGGCTGTATCACTTTTCAAATTTTTGCCTAAAATATTATTATTTGTATACCTCTGTTATATTTAAATAGTAAATTAAATAATGAAGAATCTACATGAATGTATGTATGTTTCTCGCACTGTGAAAAATCAACGATACCTACAGCCATCAAATTTTGAATAACGTAGCCCTCCACACGAATATGGGCACCTGACCTACGTTGAGAAGAATCTGGGACCGTTAACTATCCGGATGTTTCGAAAATGAGAATTAATTGGGTAATATGTTTTAGTTTCGGCCGCATACGAACATGTTAAATATAATACAGAAGAGAATATGTTATGTTCTATTTACAGCATATTATTTCAACAAGAGTGGTTATTCTGAATTTAGTTACTCATCCAGCAGCGCAGGGTTGAGGCTGTTGCAGATCTTTACACTTTATTTTTTAAAATGGTATTTTTAGAGAAGACTGTCTTTTCAAAGTTGGCAAAGATAGTACAAATTCTAAAGATGTAACTGTCACATGTGCTCTATTATTATAGTAGTAGCTTCAATTACCGTCCGTCCAATTTCATAGCTTAAATTATTATAAAAGAAATTAATTCTTAATTTTTGTTGCCACTAGTAGCATTTTGTCACTCTGAATTTGTAACAGGGACAATGATTTTATAATTAATTGAAAAAACAGTTTTGATGCTTAAAGTAAAATACAGTACGCACGTTATTGGTAAAGCAGATGATTAAATGAAGGAATAATTTTTCTATTTTTATATTTGAGCAGCGTGTTTTAACTAAAATTTAAGCGTAGAATTGCTATAGTTATTATAACTTCTTTTAGTATGGTTTAAGCGATGGTGGCTCACCTAATAGCTGCCTTCATAATAAAGAGACCACCACATCCGGCCTTGTAAAATAGTTTAATGGACTGTGTAAAACAATATTTGTAATTGTTCGCAATCTGCCATTGGAAAAAAAAAGTTTGGTTTAAAACTAAATATATAACTTTATTTTTATTTTTATTGTGCTAAAATCAAGCAAACAATTATTTTTTTTATTTCAGAGAAGTAAAAGAAACAACTATCTCCTATTTAATTAAAATTAAATTAAGATATTATTACAAATTTTGTATATATTAAGTAATTTTTGCGACATTGTGAAAATCGCAGTATCTCTTCTATAAAATAACAAGAAAATACTCTAGACCTCGGAGCTTCACCAGAGTAGTAAAATTAGAGGGCGGGCCCATTTAGCATTGAGGCAAATGGCTATCTCGCCAAATTTGGCGAGAAATCGTCAAAAGTAGCCAAACTTTATGACTTTTTGGTCCGATCTCTGTATAACGGTAATTGTTCTGATCACTATATATAACTTAAACCGTCTTTATATGTAACCAAAACTGTATACCTTCCAGCAATTTTGAGAAATAGAAGGTACTGGAAATTTCTCGGCGGCCGGGTGAAAGCTATTTAGACAGAGATACCATCAGTTCTCAGTTTTTAGTTCAGAGCTGACTTTAAAATAGTGGCAGAACTGCGTGCGACCTTCGCTACTTAAATTAGCTCTGCATTGCGTTGAGGCCCGGTGGCGCAGTAGCTAGCTCATCGCGCAACAGCACCACAGGTTCGGGGTTCGAACCCCGGGCTGGACAAAGTCGACTCAACCTTTTATCCCTTGATTTCTATCCCTTGGGTCGATAAAATGAGTACCAAGTTCGCTTGGGGACTAAACACTGGCGTCCTGCGACCAAGCTGAACACTTGTTCAGGGCACATGCTTACGCTACCCGGGGTCCACGGTCAAGAAAGCAGATTTCGGGGCACTGCAAGCTTTGGCCCATTAGGGCTGTTTGCGCCACTGGATTAAGTTTTTTTTTAGTTTTGCATAGCGTTGTGTTTAATGTTCTTAGTAGTTTGAAGTGGTAACTTTTGACTGCACTCTGTCCCACTGTAAAGAGCTGTATGAGTATTTTTGCGGAAAGTTTTAGAACTGTAAAACGTTTCTTTTGTGAAAATAAATTTCATCAAGTTATCATGGGTTCTGTGTGCATTCAGTCCATTACGAGCCTGTACGCCCGCAACTATGTTATTTTTTACAAATTCACTGCATGAGTATTATTTTCTATAGATACTTCTAGGCTGTGTACAGGATGGAGAACGGAATGTCATAGCATTCAGTCGCTCCATGAAATATTTTATATTATATACTGAATGCTGAAAATACCTATTCGGGTGTTTTTGTTCATGGAAAATCCGGAAGATATCAGGGAGGACTCTAATTTCTAGCAAATCAGAAGTTTGCAAGGTGACAGATAATGCCCGACTGACTGCTGAACAGAAGGTGAAAGCTGCAAAGTTTTTTAAAGAACCAAAGAGGTAGGTGGAGACATTTTTACTCTCAGTTTGGTACAAGATTGGCTCCTGGAAAAGAGACCATTCACCGATTTCGCTATCAACTTGAAGACAATAGCTCTGCACTGAAGACGAATTGACGGCACCCTTTAATTATCCGCGCAACTTGAAACTTACACAAGTCTCCCTTTACACATTCTGTGGTTCATGCAACATGAAGCCCATTACACATTACGCATGTTGTTCTCGGTTTCCCTTATGAGATGTTTAACATGCATGTAATGTTAGATCGATTTTCTGAATATCAGGAAGTTGGGAGAGACTGACCGCTGTATATTAATCCATTAGATTTCTTTTTATGGGATTGTTTGAAAGATATGGCATTTGCAAGGAAGATTATAAATCAAGTTCCTTACCTCGTAGCTGTGCCTGCGTGTCGTATGCTGGAAGGTTATAATATACTCGAAGATTTTCTTGCAAAATAAAGTAAGGGACTCATTAAACACATTCTGTACTAAACTCGCGTTAAATATTCAGTGTAATATTTCGATGATAGATAATGCTCGTAAGCAAAACCAAGGGTATAAATGAATTTGATAACGTTTTGAAAATATGCACAGCAATCTCTTCTCATTTTACTTTATTTATAGCGCATTTGAAAATTAGAAGCACTTAAATAAACTAAAGACAAACTCAAGTTTACTTCGTCTGAGAAATACATAAGGGATCAAAATAATTGAAGATGTAATATAATTCGAATATATGATAATTTAGGTGACAGTGATTCAAATGCAAAAGTAATTAATTGAAATGGCATTTCTTAAGTATCAGTATACAGGTAGTATATTGCTTACAAATTTTGCAAATTGCTCGATTACTTACAAATTTTGCAAATTACTCGATGCAAATTGCAGTGTTTGAAGTTTTACTTTATGGTACTGAAACATAATTGTACAGTAAGGATACACAAACACACGCGTATAATAACTGAGATACTTGTTTTTAATATTTTGCAGCAATATTGCATTTAATCATGATTATGAGAGTCTTTAAATATGTTCTTGCTTAGACCAAAGACTTACAACTTTTTAGCGTGGATCAATATTGATTTTATTTCTGAAAGTATTCTAGATATATTTATTTCGTGCTTTCTTGTTATTAAAAACTTATCGTTTTTAATCAGGGTTTCTGTAAATTTGTGAGAAATCGTAATAAACCGCCAAAATTGGTAATATAATAGGTAAAAAAACTCCACAAGACCAAATATGACTTAACATAATAGTTTGTATATTTCATTTATAGCTGAGATTACTGATCACGAATTTTACTTCCATTCGGAACACTCTTTGTTTACGCTTTCAGGTGAATGCCGTAGGTAATACAAAGGTTTCATATTAGAAGCCTAACACTATTAAAAAAATAAACATCTAGTTTGTTACTCATAAAATACTATCTCCTTAAAATTAGGGCCCATCAGCGGCCGAGCGGTAAAGTCGCTGAACACTGGTAGTTCGGTCCGAGGTTCGAATCCCGCGAATGGGCTGGCTGCATGGGTGTTTTCGTGGTTTTCCCCATGTGTAACGTGTATACGAGCCAGTTGCCTTAGAAAGTCCTCCACGAAGGCATCCCTCCCCTTAGGAAGATAGCCCTACTGAGCTTTGCCATAATTAAATACACCACACCGCACCTTAAAATTAGAAAGTGCATGATAATAACTCAAAAAGAAGAAGATGAGAAATTAGCCTTGAAAGGAAAAATCTAAAAGGCTTAGTTTATTACACAATGCAACAAGAAGATCATTTTAAACAAGGCTACATCTTAGGTGGAAAATCTTTTCACAGTTTTTTTTGCCTCATAGTTCTACACATTTACATGTAAAATTTAAATAAAAAATAATCCTTTTTCACTGTTTTCACTCTGGCAAATCTTCTGAAGGATTTTCTTCTAGCGTGATAATAAATAAAGAAAAATAAATTTTAAGCTTGTATTATATAAATTGGAATGATTTAAATTATATTCTTCAGCCTAGAAAAATGAAAAATCATTAAATGTCCACTTTCGAACGAAAATCGCAATATTACATTCGAAACACATTTTCGCAAAAAGTTAAAGTTGTTAATAAAAATTATCTTAAATACTCTGTTTTAGCAGTTCTCATGCAACTCTATATTTAAATTTAGAATGCTTCGTAAAAGAAATGAAAACTGAAAACTGATAAAACCAAAATGATACTGCAAAAGTACCGAGGAAATTAGATTTAAATTTAATTTACTTTGGATGCATCTGATGTAGATTTAATAATTACAAAGCATTTTGTTTAAATAAAAAGTATGAAACCGGAATTTAAAATGATAATACTAAATGGGAACAAGGTATGACATGCGATTTTATGAAATGGCAGTAAGGCATAAATATTAGATATATTTTAAGTAGAGTGCTTCAAAAAGCGACTGGAAGTAATCTCTAAGCTTGAATTATTATACCAATTAAAGATTTTGTAGCTGTAGAACACTGGAGGATGCATGATCTAATAATGCGTTATTTTCCTATGGGTATTTAATAGCTGTTGGAACCAAATGGTGTTTAGTAATTGAGCGGGCACTTAAAGAACGCGCTTGTCTATTAAGTGGGTGTGCCACTGCCTGTATCAATTATAACATACATCATTTAGTGACTCTTTCCTTAGTACTGGTCAATTCGTCTGGTGGAAAGAGTTATTTAATGTCTTCTTTCCATCAAAATCTGCCTTTTTAAATGCATATCATGGCAACAGAAACTCGATTTATCTCTCATCATAAGCAAAACCAAATGAAAATGTATTATATCAAAGTAGTTGTGAATAAAGCAGGACATTCCTAAGTCCCTCCCTGAATTTATTTTTAAACGATTACATTGCAATGTACAAATATTACACTGTAATACTTTTATATAGAAACGATAGTTATTGTATCTCAATCCGAGAATTACACGTATCTTGCGAAAGATTCGAGTTTTCAAATCTTCAAACTTCTCGATTTGTCACTCGAATCCTTGTACAGTACTAGAATTTTTTTGGAATGTTTTTGGAAGCAGGAGAGATGAAAAATGAGCAAATCCCTCGCCGTTACTCGATTCACGGACCTCTCGAATACGCGTCGAGTGTGCTGACCACTACACCACGAAGGCATGCTAACAAGGTGGGATAAATAGCTTATATCCTAACCTAAAATATCGCAAAAATATTTTAATTGAAAATATTAGGAAGATTAGCTTTAATGAAATTCAACAAAAACCTGTTATTTTGTAAGTGTTATTTTGAACAAGTTATTTTGAAAAAGACAATTTTGATCTACATAGGCCAAATAGTTTCAATATTTTGGTAGGCCAAATAATTTCAATATTTTAATTTTTAGCCTAACTATTCCTGTTTCTGGAACTACTTTTAGTTTCATTGCATATCATTTAGAAAAAAATTAATACTAATTTTAAAATGTGTCATCTGCTGTGAAATCAAACTGGAAATGCTATTTTGATAGCAGAACTTATCAAGAAATGCAGTATTTCACTTATATCAACTATTGCTCATAGTTCAACATTGAAATAATATTTTCAAAATGTTGCTCAAGTAAAGCCGCATTTTTACTGGCATTTTTAAATTAATTTCTTTGCAGAAAAGTTGAATTATTAGATCGTTTTGTTTAGAATAATTTCCTAATTCTTGGATTGCAGAAAACCGAAGGGCTTAAATGTTACCAAATTCGACATTTTGGTAATAAAAAGTAAAGTATGTATTTCGATTGCTTTCTTTGGTTGCTTTCTTGTAACCTTATTCTGTCTTTCGTTAAATAACTATAGTATGATAAATTTGTTTTTCAGTTTTTATGAATGTTTACTCAGATCCAAGAAATTTTTATTAAGCACTTATTAAATCATATTTAGACTTCATTTGCTTTATAACGCATTTAGTGGTGGTCTTTAAATATTAGAAAAAAATATATTTCTTAGAGCAAAATTTGTCGTTACATTTAAAGCAGGTAGATTTTTGTATTTGCTGAAATTTAAAGTAAAAGATACTAACTAGAAATTTAATATTTTTATCTGGAGAAATATCAGGGGAAAGCTCAGATTCTTAGACGTATGAAAATTAGGTATTTAATTGCCAGTGCCTGTAAGTTGTACAGTATGATTGGATGACATGGTAATGACTGAAATATGAAAGGACTACATTCTAGTATACGTACATAATTAATGATATATATCTACGAAGATTTACAAACATCTAAATTTGTCATGCATCTTCTGAAAATTATTTGATATGCTTACAAAAAAAAAAAAAAAAAAAAAAAAAAAAAAAAACTATTTGTGATTAGTGGGGAGAGAAAAAAAAAAAAAAAAAAAAAAAAAAAAAACCAGAGCTAGTTCTCCCGTTCTACTGGGCCGATTGACGACTTAGGATATATATTAGATTTAAATATAGCAATCTTCTAACATAGGTTTTTTGACACAAAACGGGGCTTTTTCTGAAATAACAAACCAACATTTTTCCATATTTCGATTCTACAGCTCAAATTGTGCCTAAATATTAAATTTTGTAGAATTTAGTGCGAGATTTACGGAGAAATTCAAAAATTTATCTTAGCGCATTTTTTTTTTTCAGTTTGCGCCAAGATTTTTTTTATTAATCTATTTGTATTTTTTATTAATCTATTTGTATATTTTTATTAATCTATTCTTCTTAGTTACATGGCAACCTATTTTCCTTTCCCTTCCATTGTGAATGAGGGGAAAAAGTCACATCGTTCCTACTTTCAAATAGTTTTAGTAAAATGCCTAAACAGCATTTGATGTTATTATTGCTTTCAACAAATATGCCAAATTTCAAAACGCGCCAATATAGAAATTCACGTATATCTTTTGAAATTTTGAATAACAAACTCTAATTTTTTGCAGGTATGCTTAAAAATACATCTACCTTGAGATAGATGATGGTAAAAATTTTACACATTATGATTCAAAATTTTTTCGTAGAAGTTTAAAAAATTATTTAGTTCATGAAATCATAAAATGGCATAAAAATTCATCAAATCATAAATCATAAAAAATGGGCAAATATTATTTGGAATAAACCTAAATTTCCAAATGTGAAAGGAAGAATCAAATAAGTATAATAAAAAAAGATATATTAATAAATATATATAACAAACTCAATTAACACTGAGGAGCTAATTTTTTAAAAACTACTCGTAATTTAAATTGGATAAAATCATATGAGCTAAGCTCCAAGGTTAGGTAAGTTAACACATATTTGTTGGCGCACAGAGCCAAAGAATATGAACTCCCTTGTAAAATGGTTTTTAAATATTGTGAATCTGTGATGATTAGAATTCAGTGCGTAAAAAGGAGAGTAAAAAATTAACCTCAATTTGGGCAAAAAAAAATAGAAAACGCATAAGAGATAACTGCACTGTAGGTATGTGCCCTCCAGCTTGAAGTTACAGAACTTAATAGGTTCTTTGTCTGATGGAAAATTGGCTTTTTATCAAACAACAACAAGGCAGCACTGAGGACTACGGTTATCGTTTCAGAAGTTTTATGATAAGACATCTGAAGAAGATATTCGTGGACGAGCAGTTCAGTGCACGCAGTGTAACAGATACAGTTAATTCAATAGTGATAAATGAGACACTGTGCAAAAGATATTCAGTTACTCAAAGGACACTTTTAATATTCAAGAATCTAAGTGTTACACCTACGAAATGCTAACAAAATTTGTTAAATGCCAAAAAAACTATGTTAATGTTAACACAGTCTGTTAAAATGAAGAAGTTATTCCAGTCCTATCTGGTTAACGCTACTTTTTGACACTTCCTAATATATGAAATCTGATAATCAAGGTAGAATATTAATCATCAGAAGGAATGTCTACTCCTAGAACGTGGCCTATTTTTATATTTTTGGGCTGTTATTTACTGCTAGGGGTATTAATATATCGTGAACAATCATTGTAAAGTAGGTTTCTGTATAGTGAGTTGAGTTAGAAGACAAATAAAGCGAATCAATTAAATAAATAAATGCTTTATTTACAAACATCCATAAAACATTTCAAGTGTTCCCATGCATGAGAAAAGTTCGATAACTGGAAATACTAGAAAAGATTTCATAGATAAACATGTTGATTGGATTTCTCACATTTTAAATTAAGCTATGAAACCCTTTCTGACTAATACTTGCACAGATGAATATTTTGGCATTTAAGTAGACTTCGTGTTTGGTTTATAGTGTTTGGTTTCATATAGCGTTCCGCTCGAGATCACTTAAGCAAATAGTAGTATAAGAAAATTGAATTTTAAATAAAATTATTGTTTTTACATTAAAGCAAAAGGAGGAACAACTAAATAGTCCCACATGAGCTTGAATAAACAAAATTAACTATTTTCCTTTGAAGAAAGACAATAAATATTTTTTAAATTTATAAACATGAAGCTGCGAATCGGTACCATTTTTGCAGTGAAAGACACTTGAGGATGTCTGTTCGTTAAACAGACGTATTTGAATATGCCAACTATGTACACACTCTAAACAAGTAAGAGAGTAGTCCTGCTGCTGTGATACTTTTATGGAAATCCATAATCCTTGGAAATGCATAATCCTTGGAGATCCATAATCCTTGACGGTTAGTGCCATTCATAGATGATATGCAATACCCATGGCAGTTAGTTGCATATTCGAATCAGATAATTATTCGTCTGGTCCTTGAATACCTAAAAAGATAAAAAGTTTTGTTAACAATCTTTTAGCATGTCAGCGTTAAATATTGCTGCTTTGCTTTTCTCTACCAACAATGGAAAGAAGCGACCCATCACAGGTTTTCTAACTGTTCACCACGATCTGAAACGATGTTCTGGATCTATAAGGAATCTGTGAATGTGCTTTGATAATGCGTTAGTTTTATTTGGCTTCGTGTAATATTTATTACGTTGCAATTATAGCAACGTAATAAATATTACACGAAGAAAACTCATCTGAAATCATGTGCTGCTAATTATTGCATTGTTATTTACTATTATTGTAATATATTACCCCAAAAGAGCTATTAGTCTCGAAACACGATTTTGCATCGAATCACTATAAATGTGTGGATTCACTTTTCATTCGAGTCTGTTGCCGTTCGGTAAAGTATAAGATATTTATCATACAAATTGAATCTGTTTGTTGGGAAACAACAAACTAAGCTACTTGAAAACAGTAGATGAAGTTCTTAAGAATAATCATTTCTTACTTTCGAAGAGGATTGATTAAAATGCATATGATTCATGGTTTATCTAATTAAAAATATTTAATATTTTCATAGAATGACGATATAAGTTTTTTATTATTTATTTCCTATTTTGTAAAATTTTAATGTAATTGTGATTAACGAATTCAATGATTTGAAAGCGAACAATGGCAATACTGTAAGGAATAAAATATTTTTATCTCCAGCTCGCGAGTCTGTGTATCAGAAGTTCTAAAGGTACGCTGTCTTTAAATATTTTGCGCTTTTGCTGTTGAATTGAATTTTATGTGGCTTAAGTGCAAAAAACATCATATTTGATGAATAAAATTAATACGCGAAACATTAACGATAAAAAGATAAGAAAAAGTTTTGTAAGCCATATTACTAAGAAAACTGAATATTGATATGATAAACTGAGAAGAGATTGAAAAAAGTTTTAAAAAAAGATGCTAACATTTAATACTGTGTCAGGAATTCTAAACATATTGTGCTATGCTGCATTTAAAATTTTATTATTTTGCTGTTGAATTGCATGTGGTGAAAGTGCAAAGAAAATGATGCTTAACAAGAAAGCTAAAAAGACAAAAAAATGGGTTAGTAGAAGTGAGTGCAAGATCAGACTGGTAAACTGTGAGCTCACCGAGAGCATAAAAAACATTAACAGACCCTTTTGGGTAACCGTTAGAATCTGAAACCTTTCAGATAATTTTTTTATGTATATTATATTCTTTTCTTTGGTTACAAAATAATACATTAATATAGGGCAGTTTAAGATTCACTTTGGTATAAAGACGAATGCATAGGTTGTCGTAAAAGATTTCTGTAACTGTACACAATCAAGAAATTTGGAAACTCCTGGCATATATATAAATTAGAAAATGTAAAAGATAAATGAGAATGATTAATTCTGTTTTTGAAATTAAAAAAATCTTCGAAGATTTTTATGCTGACTATCTGATCACAAGAATTTAATACTGTTTTTGTTGGACATTTTAATAAAGCAAAAGCTATTCGCCCTAGCTACATCAAACATTGCTTTTTAGAATATACATTGAAAAATTATTTTGTTTTCAGTGTTGACATTAAAAATAAGTCTAGGAAACGCAAATCCATTGAATTAAAAATTGTAACAGAAATCTTGTTCTAGGAAGCGCAAATCCATTGAATTAAAAATTTTAACAGAAATCTTGTCCTTGAGCAATCACATCAAAATGAATTATATTATGATTAATCATAGCTGCGCAAATTGTCACGCTGTTGGTTAGTAGTTTTCCAATGTTTCATGTAAAATGTTACAAGAAATATTGGAAAACTACCTTTCAGGTATTTCTTTATTGTAAGTACAGAACAAAATCACGTAATTATAGATAAACCATCATAACTGTTTTAAAATTGGTTATAATTATAGAGAATTAAAGATTAGTCTCAATTTTTCATTGTAAATTAACCATAAGGAAGTCTATTGCGACTAGTGTCTGTTGTGAAGACCTGAAAGGATAACAGGAAACTAATAAAAGTTACCCACGTTTCAGTTGCAGGTATCTTCGGCCGATACATGTGATTCTAAATGGATACATTAAAGTAAAAGGTAATATAAATCAATATAATGACAAAATGTTGGAAGTAAACATTACCAAAGTTGTGAGATAAGCTTTCATATTTATTAATGTGAAAGTTAATTATTATTAATATTTTGATAACTTTTAATCCAAATAATAGCTCACCCGAGAATGTCTATTTCAGTATCATACATGTATAGAAATGAACCTAAACAGTAAATATTTTAATTAATGAAACTGTAGCTATACCATTTTAATATTGATAATTTAATGATTTTTATGGTAATAGTATAGGCAACAAGGAAAAAAATAATTAAATTCCTACTCATCGATTTTAATTTCAGCAATTTTTTCATAGAAAAGGCGTGAAAAAGTAACATGAAACTATGAAACCAGCAAAAATGACATACTTGCGTTTCAATTGTAATTATGTTCTATAGGCCGGTCATTCATCATTTAGCTGAAATATTCTTGATGGTGTGGTTCTGGAACATCTTCGTGAAGATGAAGATATTCATGAGCGTTCGAATGGAATCCAACATTAGCAGGCTGTTGGTTGGCAGTTCCAGGCTCGTTGGTCTTAATTTCAGCACGGAATCCTTTCTCGTCAGCAACGTAATGGACTTCTCGGTGGATTCCTTTCTCATCAACGAAACCGTAACTACCCTTCACGTTACCATGCCCATCACTGGCTTCTTCCCTATGTTGTTCGCCGTGGTGGTCCTTAACATGGTATCCAAAGTGATAAGGTTGGGGCTCATAATGATGCTAAAACAAGAAACAGTACTTTATAGAAACTAGTAGCGGATTTCAGGGAATGATGCTGATAGAAAGAGTATAAGTTAGTTTCCATTCTGATAAATTTCGCTATATAAATTTATGATGCACGAAGCACAGCTTAATATTACTTTTATTTACAAAATAGCAAATTCTTTGCATCTGGAAGCTGAAAATGTTCTGTAAATGCATTTGATTGTGATAAATGTGAAACTTCTTTCACACTAAATGTACTGGAACGAAACTGACAACTTCGTCTTTTATTGTTGCGGACGAAATCATTTATGTGATTACATGGTGAGATAATACGCAGAATCATTTACATGATTATATATTCTATAATGCCCATTCCTATATTAGAGAATATGCACCAAACGTTTCATGAAACACTCGATGAGCGTATAAAAAGAAGGCATTATCTCTTGACCTCTGAAAGGATGAGGTATATCTGCTCAGTGAAGAAGGAATATGATCGCCCGGTGGCGAAGTGGCTAGAGCGTCGCGCAGCTGCATCACATGTCCGGGGCTCGATTCCCGGGCTGGGCAAGGTTAACTCAACTTTTCATCCCTTGAGTGGGTCTATAAAATGAGTACTAACTTCGTTCAGGGGCTAAACATTCCGGGGTCCAAGGACAAGAAAGCAGATTTCGGGGCACTGCAGACTGTGGCCCACTAGGGCTGTTGCGCCACTGAGTTTAGCTTAGTTTAGAAGGGAGACGCCCATGCGTCTATTATTCACAGGAGTTCAGATGCTCAGTTAGAGATAACGAAATAATATGGAGTGAATTGAAAAAAAAATATCAGTGATAATGAATTACATCAATAATGTTAGTGATTATTATTATTAAAGTATGATAATAAAAGATTTATACTTTATTATTATCGTTATGCTTTTCTTTACAGTAGAGATTTTGATGTGTTCTTTACTTAATTTTCACTAGAGAACCTGAATATATCACAATGTTTACTTTTATGCACGTATGTCAAAAAATTTCAAAGTAAAATTTTGCTTCTGAAATTCAACATTTTCCGATTCAGATATGCTGAAGATAAATTGGCAATAAAAATATTTCGAATAAAATACTGAACTAGAGTAATCCAGGATAATGATATGAATATTATCTTTTAATATTCTGACCGGTGACTTTCGAGTAAAACTTGAGGGAAAAATAATGAATTTTGAAATGTAATGATGAAATTCTTTAAAATTTGCTCTATGGTGATGTATTTTCGATTAATACGAAATACAGAACATTGTTGTAGCTGATTTAGTGATTATCACTTTACAACAAAACGTTAGTCGAGATCAGTGAGTGAGATAAAAATTTTCTTTCCTTCTTCTTAATTCATTTATAATTTTAAGCTCGCATTATTGAGGATTGTAAATAGAAATATATTATTCCTGTAAAGTATCCAAATTTCAAAATAAGATAATGCTCTTTTAATATGAATTAAGAGATTTTCCCTCTAACCACTATTTCCTTGTCGCTGTGCTTCACAAATTCAATTAAGCTTCAGTTTTAGCCATTTTAAATCTATGATATACTAAGTGGATTATCACTTTGAATTTATCCTTAATCGCATTAGCAAAGAAAGGAAACATTTCAGAAGAGAGATTAAACTTCTATACTTAGCCTATGATTAAAGCAATAGTTTTCATTTGCAATGAAAACAATTTTTATCTTAAATCTATATGATGTTTCCTCTGATTGACTTAATATTTCGATAGAAACTAATAAAACTCATGAACAAAATATTAGTTGTCAATGAATTATTCACTTACGTCTTCCTCTGCTTCGTAGCCATAATGTTCTCCAGCGAAGGCCAAAGTAAGAAAGGTGGCGAAAACAACAGCCTGCGTAAAAATAAGTAAATATAAGTGCTTATTTAAAAAAAGAGCAAAGCTTAATTATTTGGAACTATATTCAATATCCAGGATTAAATGATTCTAACATAATTTAAGACAACAGAGGAGCTATTTAGTCACAGTAGTGTACTTTCTTTTTGAAAGAAGATCCACCAATGACGAGGCTAAGAAACCGAGGGCACAGTCTTAAGATAGGTTATCTTGAGTAGCTTTAACATAATTACTCAGTAATTTCAATTAATTTCGAATTTCTTCTCCCCCCATATAAAAGAAATGAATGAGTAATTATTGTCTAACTTAATAGCTATCAGTATCTTGATAAAATAAAATTCAAATTTTATTTACAGAACTGCATTTCTGTACATAAATTAGTAGCTCACAGTAGACATAAATTACGTTGAATAGAATTGATCCAGAATTCTAAATATTGGCTTTACATTTATGGTATATACTAATCGACAAATAAAATTCAGAAAAAGGAAATTAATGCTTAGATGATTGAAAACAGTATAAAATTCTTGCATAGTATTCCTTCATCACTAATAATTTAACATCGATTTCTTCACTGAAATTTCGCATTCTGAACTTCACAAGATTTGCTCTGCATACTACAATACTAGAGGTACAAGTCTGAGAAGGGAGTTAAATTATTTTCTATGTTATATTAATGAACTGTGAGAATTCTGCAGTTTTTGGACTGATACGTTGACTGTTAATTTGCCTACAATTGTAACTAGCTTATACCCGAAGTTTGAAATGAGTTAAACTTTCAAATAATATGCAAGATTAAATAACAAATTTAATATTATACAAATAATTTTAATTGAGCATTTATCACAATATAATAAATTGCAAGTTAATTAACATTTTAAAATTGGTAACAAAAAGTAAGTAACGGGTAAAATTAAATATTCACAGCAAATTTTTACTGTATACAGCAATCAAAAGTTCATATTGGGAACAGACATATGATATACTGTTGCACTAATTCAAATAGGAAAATTTTGATAATTGCTCAAATAAAAGGTACTCATAAATGTTTCAAAGTAATAGGTCGTTAGGAGTTCGTACAATTTTTTTCTTTTGCTTCTGATTTTGAAGATTAATAAATTTCGCTTAATGAATTTTATACTAATAATAATTATAGTTGTTTTATTGTTAAAGATCAATTGGAAGCAAATGTTTCGGTTTCAATAAGCTAACATAAGTTCTTGCCAACTGCAGGAAAAAAAAAAAAAAAAAATCTGTAATATCTTTTAAAATTCTTACTTTGAAGGGCAATTTTACTTAATAATAACAAGTATATACCGTCGTTAAATAATAGTAAAAATAAATCTTTATTCTCTGTTGATTCGGTAAAAAAAAATCAAGCATAAATGTAAATATTTTGAAAGGCAATAGCAATACACGAAAACTAATCGATTACTCTTTTGCAGTACTATTTTCAAATAAATATTGGAGATTTTCTTTCATTTGAATAACCATATATAAATATATATATATATAGAGTGTTTTACATACTTTCAGGAGAGCTATAATGCACCTAGATGATGGAAAAACACATAGCAATGCATAGTCAGAAACGCTTTCCTGGAGCGGTAGTGAAGACACACAGCACGAGAAAGGAAGGACACGAACAAAATTAGAATAATGTTTGTAGAGACATTAGGTGTTTTGGAAGCAAGAAAGAGGAAAAATGAGCAACGTCCTCCTCGAGAATCGAACCGTGGACCTCTGGAATGGGCGCCCAGCTTGCAGACCACTACACAACGAAGGCATGCTAAGAAGGCGGGAGAAATACCTTACACGCTCACCCTTTTTAAAGGGCGACTGGGGTTTTTAGGGGACGCAATCGCCAAATCCTGGGTGTGGAGAATCATCATCCACCACCCTTTTATTTCGGGCGCCATTGTAGAGACATTAGGTTTTTTTCGAAGCCGGAGATGGGAAAAAATGAGCAACGCCTTCGCCGTGAATCGAACCATGGACCGCTGGAATACGCGCCCAGCGTGCATACCACTCCACTACGAAGGCATGCTAAGAAGGCGGAAGAGATACCTTATATGTTTATTACGCTAAGAAATAAGAATAAAAACAGACGATCGTCATCAAAGAAGGTGTTCGAAATTACGACCTGGACCATGATGCAGTAACCATGCATCGTGCATCTTCCATGCGATCTTCCATGCATGACGCAGATTTCCATGCGCCGGAGATGTGAGACGTGTATAACGTTTCGGGGGAATAATTTCGAACAGCATCTCATTGATTATCGTTGTCTTTCTCATTTGTTAATTTATGCTGTATATAATAAAACATGTTTTGTCATACTGTTCGCGTCCTTCCTTTCCTGTGTTTTTTGTCGTCATCAGCGCACCAAGAAAGCGTTTCCGACCGTGCATTTACATTTACCATCGTCTAGTGTACTGTCTCTCTCCCGGAAGTTTGTAACTGATTTGCTGAAATACCTTGTATTTAATTGACAGTTTTGTGATTTTTGTGCATTTATAGGAAAAGAAGAAATATTTTATTAGCTTCTAATTTGAAATTTTTTAACGTGTATAAATGGCGAATTTTTTAAATTTTATATCGTTAATCTCAAACGTTTTGTGACTCATCATATCTATATTTCAAGAGGAAACATATTGCTCTATTCTTAACACCTGATGATCGTATGCATCTGAATTATTTTAATATATTGCTTGTAAATAAATTCATTTTGAATGTATTTCATGCCTGAAACAGCAAATCAATATTCTTTCAGAAGCAATGACCTCCACTTCTCGCTTTTTCAATATTCTATGAGTTTTCACCTGCATGGATTAGAGTTCTGCATAGATAAAATTGTGGCTGGAAAGCCGATTAGACACTCACTTTAAGTGCTAACTTCAGGAAAACTTTAGCACACGTGATCATAATAGTTGCAATTGCGGGGAAAAAATGAACTTTCCTTTTTTCTTTAGCGAAACGTAACCAAAAGCCTTGTTGTTGAGTAAAGAAAGTATTTGAACTATATTTGGTACACAGGCGTTGAAAGAAAACTGTTAGTGCAAGTGGCAGTCTCTCTGTTTAAGTACTTATTTATTAATTTTTTGAAAGAGATGGTGGAAGAAAATAAAAATATTTCAATTATTAGAGGTTTCAAGATTTAAAACTGAACTTCTGTTTTCCAATTTAAAAACATTTTAGCTTAAAGGAGCGTTAGACCAGAAGGGTTATTAGTCACGAAACGGCATCTTGCATTGAAAAGATTTGTATATATTTACAAACTGTTGCCACAAAATATTATCACCCTGTATTATATTTAAAGAAATTAAATAATGAAGAATCTGCATGAATGTATGTGTATTTTTCGTATTGTGAAAAAAACAATGGCACCTAGAGATATAAAAGTTTGAATAAAGTTGTTCTCCACCCAAATATGAGCAGCTGGAAGGCCGAATTTTGAATTTGCAATGACAGCACTGTACGAAAAGAATATTATTATTTTTAGTCCTAAAAGATATCAGCCGAAATGCGCTCGAAACCTGTATGTGTGTATATGAAAAGAAAAAAACGCCCATTTGGATATAAAATAAAATCTGAAAGCTTTCAAATTTTTATAGTTTTTTTTTCTTTTCTAAAATCTACAACATAATCTAGCATTGGTATAGCTACAAATCTCTCTGGAATCGATTTCTTTCTAGAAAAAATTTTTTCCCTAACTTTAGGCTTCTTTTTTTAGCGATGGAATTAAAATTGAATTGTTTATATGCGTAAGAAAAATTTAATGAATTATAATTGAATGAGATGCTATACATTATTTTTTCGTTTTTTGTAAACAAGTGAAAGAAACTAAATCGAATGCTTTATTATTTTCATATTTACATTGTCATATTTCTCTGGAAATTAAAAAATGTAACATATCGTGGACACCACGACAAAAAAACACAAATTTGCAAATCCATTTTGAAAAAAAAAAGTTAAGGATTTAGTTTTTGTTTTGAAGAAAATAGAATTCTAGATTGTTTTAAGTGTATAGCTGTCTTATAATACAATATGAATAATTGACATACAGCCGAGAAAACGAAGGCAATTAAAAAAGAATCAGATTCGTGGCTTTAGCATGGTGTCTGTAAACATATATTTTTGGCTTAAGAATTTGAACTAAAAACAATTTTTAATATTAGAAATGTTTAAAATTTAGAGTAAAGTAAATAAACTCCTTGGTATTTAAAATCTTAATTTTGTTGTAAAGGAAAGGCGAAGCTTATATTTTGAAGAAAAGAGACTGATGCTGTTTAAAGTTTCATTTTTAATTTTCATGTGCTAATGCTTAGAGGCGAAAAAAAATTGTTTCAATCTAAAAGTACCCCTCTTGCTTCTAAATGCTACTTTCTTGTGTAGAATCTTTTTATTTATTTTGTTGATAATAAGTTATTTGATAATAATTTAAAAGCATATGAATTCTCACAAAATTTATTTCAGAAGAAGCAAGAGAATTACATTAAATATTAAGCAGTATGATTTTCAAAAATCCAGTTCACAAAATTTAAATGGGTTATATTTGCAAACAAGATTATTTCAAAAACACAGAGTTCTGACGTGAAGCATTTAAAAAATACTTCATTCTTAAATATTTGCTTTTTTACCCCATTCATTAATATTCATTTGAAAAATTTAACTATAGAAGATTAAACTATTTTTAAAGGATTGTGAATAAAAGTAATTTTTGTATTTTAGAGCACTATATTAATAGAGATGAAGGTTTGTTAAGTAAAATTTTTATTCTTATGAAAATATTATAATTGATACAAATTGCCACATTATATGATGAACGCACATGAGATAAGGCAAAATAGTTTCTCTTACTGTACTTAATATCACGTTATTAATAGGTCTACGAATTTTCTACGGCTGAGTCCCTGACGTGATATATTTGTAAAGACGTAATTTATTTGTCAAACAGCATATTTGAGCAATATTATTTCCAAAAGAAAAGAAAATTTAATATTGAGAAATATATACTATCAACTAATTAATTTAGTTTGAAGTAATTTACCCAAACTAATTTGAGCTTTTTAAACGTATACATGCAAACATACATATGTACTTATATATTACAATACCGTTGTTTAAAATTTTTGTATTAATTCTTATTATGCTCATTTAAATAATTATTTTTATTACATTGAATAATTTCTAATGCTTAGAGGCGAAAAATTGTTTGAATTTAAAAATACCCCTCTACTCTGAAGCGTTTCTGTTGTTTCCCACTTTTTAGTATGATTATTGAAAATGTTACTTTTATCTTTTCTTTTTTTAGCATGATCATTTATCTTTTTCCTTATCCTTTTCTTTCTTAATGTGTTTATAAAACGTTTTCTAGCTGCTGATTTTCTGCTGTAATTTAAAATGCTTATAATAATAAAACTTTAACAGACAAAAATTTTGCTATGTAAGCTAAGTTGTTTTGTCTACAGAGGTTTATATGGCAGGAAAACGTAATCAAACTATGAGCTGTAACATTTTGTTACATTACCCATAAAAAACTACTAATTCGGTGAAATTCAAAATAACGTTAATGTAAGTAATATGTCCAGATTAATGTAAGTAATATGTCCAGAGTAACGTGTTTTGAATAAACGCAACAGATTACAATAGGTCCTAAATATGTTCACTATAGATTAAAAATTTTGCCCTTAGAGCACTCTCGATTTCAAATATTTGAAAGAATTATTAATTATAGGATTTTAAAAAGTTGCTTTAATTATGTTTGCATTCAATAATTAAAAGAAACAAATTTAAAACAACAGAATAAAGAAACAAAGCAGCAAGATTTGTTTCTGTAAAATGAACGATTATTAAGAAATTCTCATAATTAATTGATGATTAGGATATTCGAAATATAGTTTTTTTGTTTGTTCTTTACATTCTATAATGAAGTACACGAAATTATGGATAATTACTAATACTTACTAATTATAGATAATTACTACGATCTTACTTCAGAGTAGTAATTAGTATAGAAATTATAGATAATTACTAATACTAATTACTACTCTGAAGCACAAGAAATTATAGATATTCCACTAGAAATTATTATTCGTAGTATAGATAATTACTACAAATACTTGATGTAAAGAATTAATTCCAACTGCAACAGAATTCAAACAGAATTAAAGCAAATAGGAAAACTGATTATTATAATGTACTAAACTGCAACCATATTCCGACTGGATACTTAATTCATCACTATTATATTCTTCTCTATTTTCAGAAGAAAATGCAAGTATTACTAATTTTTCTAATACTAGAAGAAATGCAGTTTTACAAAAAATAGCCGCATCGTAAAGTTAAGATACTTGAAACCATGGGAATCCTCCAATTTGAGAGAAAAGATACTTTTATATTTGAGTCATTTATATATTTGTACATACTTATTTGCTCCACATAAAATACAATTTTAATTTTAGGTTTACGGAGTCATCTTTCACTAAGCACTTTCTTTCGAACTTTTTACATACTGGAAAATGTTCTATAGCGCGCAGGTAAAGACATTGATTTTATCTATGATTCCCAATAAGAAATTTCACTTTTCAGCCATTTATAAGAATTACTTAACTCCTGCTATTACATTTTTTTTTCATTTTTCGTGGATAGCTTAATGGATTATTAAGGATCATTAAAGGATTAAGAGTCTGTTATTTAATAAATTATATAAATGATTTCAAAATAAGTTATGATGGATAATTCCTACAGTAAAGCAAAATGTGTGATAATGTTAGACAGAAGAATTTATTTATGTTTTAGAAGTAATTTTACACTAAGATTTCACTCTTAAAATTTAATGCTTCTATAATTGCATATTAAAAATGCATTGTCTGCATCTCGCCAAAAACACGAGTCTGCAAAATTTTGCTTCAGGAGAGGATATGCAAGAGTAGAAAAATTTAGAAATATTAGAAAAAGTAATATTTTTGCACAATAAATGGGACACTTTTATCTCATAAAATATGCATATTTCTATTTCGACTTGCGATAAAACACCAGAAAATATCTTATAAATTTTGTCGAAATGATGTCCTAAACTGTTAACATTAAATGCATATTTTTACTCCAAAGGTAAATTATATTAATAGAATATATTATAATACAGCATTTTTGAGTAATCTGCCAACGTTAGATATTGAAAAAAATAATAGATTCATGGTAGGCAAAAGCTTCTATTCATTTACTGGTTAGATTAGTTCCAAGAGTAATTTTGTTTACACTTAAATTTAACAAATACCCACTTTCTGCAATTTTAAGGATAGGGAGTTTATTTATATATATTTGTTGTTTATAGCGCTCTACACTGTAGCCGAAAATGTAATATATCCATTCAGAGAAAAATCAATATCCAAATGCTGTCTTTGCTGAAAATGAAAGTCAAAATTTTCCCATTACATTACCTTGACGATCATGTTGATGAAATTCCTTCAGCGGAAGAACTGAACTGAAGAAGGAAAAAGAGAGAAAGTGGGTGACTGCTAGCTACTTGGAATGAGCTTTCGGATGGGAACTTTTCGGGGGAGAGTGTTGCAGAGATCTTATATAGGAGCGGTGCTTCGTGGAGTGACATCGACGCAGGAAAAAAAGAAGGTTAATTTTTCTCTTCCTTTTTCAGGTCGACACCGCATCCGCGCTTCAGCGAGCACAGCAAATGGTGCGCGACTCTTTGTGTGCTTGTTTGTTTGTTGATTAGCTTCAGCAATGGATCCCCTACTTCGAGTGGTTATGAGTAGGGGGAAGGAGCAAAAAGGAGGAAACCCTCGTCACTTTGTAACCTCCGTTATTTTCGCCTCGATGATTGCTGAGTAACCTATTCACTTTCACTACTCGATCGCATGTGACAGGACTGCACACAGGCTTTGTAGCGGATGACTGGTCATCTTGAAGCTAGTTTGGATTTTTTAGTTGAGAAAACAGAGGATCTGAAAATTCACACGAGTTTTAAGTTAAGCTAATTCTTTGGCTTAAGGGAGAGAAATATCGTTTTAATGATTATTGGTAAATTGGTTTGGTAGATTGGTTTTAATGATTATTGGTAAGGATCGTAAATCGTATCTCATGTGATGGATTAATCACCGAAAGGTAGTTTAATCGTTAATATACCACTTGTTAGAAAATATAAAACCATGCTTTCAGATAATGAAAATTTTATGACAAGTGAAAATTGTATGTAAATTAAAAACTTTTTTCTCACACTTTATAGAAAAGAATTATTAAATATTGTGGTCTGGAATTTGCAAAGATGAGTAGAATATTAATAGTATTCTCTGACATACATGAAACCAAGATTATCTCGACTATATTAATGGATTATTATTTTACATATTTTATAATATCAGATCATTAGTAACATGCATCAATTATCGTGGAAAAATAACCACGAATTTGTAATGCGATTTTAAAAATGGCAACCAGTACATTTGATTAATTATTTACAAGCTTGCTAAAAATCTTCCAGCTAATAAAATTAAGAAATTTTAATGAGCAGATAATACTTGTGAATATGAGTTATATATAAATTTATCAGCAGACGATTCTGATGAATTTTATGCGAAGAAATTTATTAAAAGCATTCAAGAAAATTATGCTTCCTCGACGCTTAAGAAATCCTCAAGTAATTGAAATGTTTGACTGTAAGAAAGACAAACTGAAAGCTCAGCATTAAGTATGCCGTATTCGAGCACACATTTCAGATGGAGCACATCGCTTCCAAAAGGTAATAAAGAGATGATGCAAAGTTTATAAAGCAAGATTCAGTATATAATTGCATTTAACGTGTTAGGTATTTCTCCCGCCTTCTTAACATGCCTTCGTAGTGTAGTGGTCAGCACGCTCGATGCCCATTCTAGAGGTCCGTGGTTCGAGTCCTGCCAAGGGCATTGCTCATTTTTCATCTCTCCTACTTCGAAATAACCTAATGTCTCTACGAACTACATATGTGATGTACAGCGCCAAACACAATCTGTTCAAAGAGATCTTTCTGTCCCTGGTTTTAAATTAACTTCATCCATAAATTCTTCGATAAAAATACTAATTCAGTGAAACTTTCTCAGCTATGATGATAACATCAAGCCTTCTATTATCCTGATAAAAACTCAGGAATATATCCTTTCCTCATCCAACATCCTATATCGCAATAATACTGGAAGTTAATAGCTTTTCCAATTGTTATAATCTTTCTCCTCGTATCACTCTAACTGCGGTTCTGTGAGGTTTTTACTTCTTTTTGTTTCCTCCATTTTCAGACTTTCCCATGGAATTTACTATCACCAAATTTCACTCTCATGCTCATAGAATGTTTGTGCTCAAACATGGTGCCCAAGCATAATATTTTATTGGTTGTGTGAAACAGAAGATATGCATTTAGTTTCATTATGGCATGCTGTGTCACCAAATGGATACAAATGTGTAAACACGAAACATTTTTCGTGTTTTAGTTTCATGATAAAAAATCTGATTATGTTTCCTCAATCTGCATTTATGCCGACTGTAGGTTTCGTATGTTTCATTCGTACAATTCCTTTAACTTGTTGTACTGTAAGTATTTCAGTAAGAATTATCTCTGTTTATTTTTTACATTGTAAACAATTTTGTGAAGATACGTTACATATTTTTTGATTCAGACAATAACTGACCTTTACTGAATGTGTTTTGATTTACTTCCGTATTTATATGTTTGCTCTATGAAAAAAACTTTGATATTATCTACAGCAATTTTCTATAGCAATATATTTAACGAATGAAAAAAAAGGCGATTTTGTTTTTAAACTATTAGCTTATTTTTAACATTTTAGTCCAAAGGAGCTTTGTCCCTGAAGGACAATTGTTTTCGTTTTGCGATTTTGCGTCGGAACATTATAAACGGCTTATCACTTTTCAAATCGTTGCCACCAAATAATATCGCCCTGTATTTTATTTGAAGAAATTAAATAATGAAGAATCTGCATAAATGTATGTATGTTTCTCGCATTGTGATAAAACAACGGTACCTTGAACAATCCAGTTTTGAATGACGTAATCCTACTGCGAATATGGGCATCTGAAAGCCCAAATTTGAAATTCGGAATTTTTTTTCTTATCGATTTCCTCTTTTGAGAAGCTTTAACGAATTTTGATTAAAAAACTCAACGATTTAAAAGCGAGCAATGGCAACACTCTACGGGGAAAAATTTTTATCTCCAGCGCGCGGAACTGTGTATCGGAAATTCTAAAGATAGGCTCATTTTAAAATTATTTTGCGACATTGCTGTTGAACTGAATTTTATGGTTTAAGTACAAAGAACGTGATATTTAATAAATAAAGGTAACGCACAAGACGTTAAAAAACTACCCTTTGGAGGTAATTTAAAATCTGAAACCTTTCAGATTTTATTTTTTATTATAGGTTTTTCTATGTAAAATCTTTTTTGATATTATTACTTTCGAGTGTAAATTGTATTACTGATATTTTTGTTAGATTTGAAAGAATAGCATTGATTAGACATCCGCTATTAAAAAGATATTGTACTTACGAAACATCACGGATATACTGTGCCTGGGAATTAAGTCATTAAGAAATTTATGTAAATATTAGAAAGAATTTCTTGCTTTAAAACAAAAATAAGTTAATTAAAAATTGTCTAACTGCTGTGTAAGGGAAGGCCTGACTTATTTCTAATACGATTTACAAACAATCGCATTTTTACGCTTCTTTCTGTGAAGATCATTAAGAAAGGATTCAACTAAGATGGTAGCGTTAACCCAAACAGCAAATCAAAAATTTGAGATACGACATTCTATCTCATCCTCAATACGTTTCTGATATTTTATCAACAGATCACCATTTTTAGAGCATTTACGTCGTTTTTTCAACAGACCTAAGCAATTTTAGAGGCACCGTCTCTGGTGAAAAATGTTTACGAACGTCTGGTCGACGAGTTAACCGTAAAAAGGATGAAAACGGAACCGAAGTCGTGTATTTACTTTTCAAGGATCCTACGTGCAGATCGTAACAAGCATTCAAAGCCGCCCGCACACCAGACTAATTAGCATATCAAGAGCATTGAAGCATCAGCTTTCTCCATTAATGATATTAAAAGCCCAAATTAATCTTAACCTGCTTTAAGTTTTTTTATTACCGCTTACTTGCTATAAATAAACTATAATTTAGGAAAAATTAACTTTGTGTGAATTTGGGAAAAAAATAATATTTTTATATTAACATTAAAAGAAACCCAAATCAGAATGAAAATTACAAATAAAAATTCCTTACGAAGTGTCTATGAATAATCCTAGATATTCCTTTGTTAGGAATGAAATTTGATGATCTGTCACATTTTAAAGAAGAAGAAAAACTGCATGTTCTGAATGAAATTTCTACAGTTCTTCTCTATCTTCAGTCAAGCGAGACTAGTCAACATCCATTGCAACTTGTTGAATCAGGTTGAATCAAAGAAAATAAAATCGAGACACGTGAATCTGAATGAGTTTTTATTATATTGTGGGAAGTATTAGCTCTATTACATTATTTCTCTTCCCTTTATGTTTAAAAAAATTATATCTGCGTAATAGATTATAAAACTTATTACATTCTTAATTCAGTCCAAAATAAACAGCAATTGCAAATTTATATGAAACAGCATTTTTTTTTAAAAATGGTTTTTAAAACAAGGTTATCACAAAAAAAAAAAACTTATATCCCTAGCGGCCTATCTAATTAATTAATCGGAATTAAGTTTCAGATATTATTATTTGAAGGTATGCGCTCCAGATTGTGATGATTTAAAGATAGAGCTCTCACCGTTACGTTTACAGTGAAAAGGTTTTAAGATTTTCGAATTGCAACAGTCACGTTTTCCTCCGCAAATTTATCAGCGCATTGAAAAAGAATAAATGGCAATGAAACGATATACGTGTGACGAAAATTGTCGGTCTAAAATATTCGCTAAGAACAGCATTGTAATTGACCAATGACATAGGAGAAGAAAGAGGGAAAATAAAACGCTATTATTGGAATTAAAAGTTTTCAACGTGCTCACTGACGTAAAGATGATAACGAATTGCATGTGGAAAATTGTTGACAACAATGACGAACGTAACATCACAAGAGGATTCTGTATAACTTCACATTTTATTGCATGTTTTGATTCTGACAAATCTTGTGGATTTGATGTGTACATCTTAGACTTCAGGTAACACCTGAAACAAAAATCCATTACAGTGAGGTCGTAGGGTCGCGTGGCTACGAAATTGCAAAATTACGGGAAGTAATTCTATCTCCAAAGTGATGCTGAAGTGCTTGCTAAACACATGTGGTGACGTATGGATGAGCACCATTTTGCATCTATATTATGTCATTAATGTTATTCCGCTGCTGCAGTTCTAGAATTACGTAATTCTGCAACATTGTTCCATACCAAGCACTTGTGATGGAGCACCTTTTCTTACCTGTGGGAGTGACTTCTTCGCAGAGGTCGTACTACACAGTCACTTTAGCTTCGTGTAAAGGTGCTGGTGCCACATCGAGAGAATTTGCATCAGACCAGTGAACGCTTACGTTCCCAGTTAAAGAGAAATTCATCTTATCCATCCATAAGATCCGCCGCGGCCAGCAGTTATTATCATCATATCTGATGAGAAAAAAATACGCAAAGTCGACCCACTGTTGCTCGTCACCAAGTTGCAAAATTTGGACATACTGGAATCGATAATGAAACATCCGCAAAACAGAGCGCAGACGTCTGAGGACTGTGGTTTTACTGTGGTTTCGTACATCCAAACTACCGGTAACAATTCTTGCAATAATCGTGTTATGCACTTCCGCAACAACTTCAACAGAAGTACATGGTGATCCAGTTACTTCAAATTTTTTTTACAAAATCACGAACAATTTTTAAGGAATATGGACCTCGTCTTAGTCTATTATTTTATAGATAAACTTGCACTGCTTTAGCATTTTTCCCGTTAAGATAAAATAGCTTTAATAATTCACCTCGTTGTTTCCTTTAAGTGTCATCTTGTTAGCATATTTGAATCCTTGATTGAAGAAACAATCTTCCCACTTGCTTATTAAAGCTTTTCCATAAGCAATGCTTTGAACATTATTATTTGCAGATCATATTCTGTTATTAGAGTTTCCACTATCTATCCCTATGAATTATGCAAAATGCGTCAATGCTCATACTCTCTGTGTTGTCACTGGTCCTTTAGAATGCTTCAATCTAAACAGAATGAACAGCATATAATGTACATGATATGTTTTAGTACAGCAGCTATTTATCATTCTTTTAAATCACTAACAGAGGCCCACCAGCGGCCGAGAGGTAAAGTCGCTGAACACTGGTAGTTCGGTCGGAGGTTCAAATCCCGGAAGCGGGCTGGCTGCATGGGCGTTTTCGTGGTTTTCCCCATGTGTAACGTGTTTATGAGCCAGTTTCCCTTAGAAAGTCCTCCACGAAAGGCATCCCATCCCTTAGGCAGATAGCCCTAGTGTGCTTTGCCATAATTAAATACACACACACACAAATCACTAACAGTACTCGATGTAATATATGGATTTCAAGCAATCGAAGACTTCCTGCAGAACACATATTTTGAGAAAGGTATGGCTATTTAAATCTTTTAACCTAAACTTATTTTAGGTGATTCAAAGTATGAAAGAAATCAGGTTGCAGCTCTTTTGCCTCTTCCAAACTGCTTAATAAATCAAACAGCATCTTAGAATGGAATGGGATTACTTGAATCAGACTGTGATCATATCATGAGATTCATTTCATATCATAAGAATTTATATCAGTTCTCATACTTTTTTTGTAACGTCAAATACGAACCATCAAATATCGCATTCGAGAGATTTAAGCATTTGATTCTATGTGTCAGAAAAGTCCTTTTAACAGAAAGATTGATTGAATGCTTATGACATCTATGATTGTGTGCGTTCCCAGTTTCCATGTTGTATTATGTCAGTTATGTTTTGTACACTAAAATTGCTTTTTTTATTACTTTATAAATACGTATGATTTTAATGTGTGTTCCTTTTTAACGCATTTTTAGGCATCGCTAAACGAAAACAATTGCTTCTTTTATTTTCAACTTTGGGATAGTAATTTAGAGAGTTTAGGAAATTTAAAAAAAGTAGTCATAACACTAATTGAAATTCACAGTTTAATATAAGTTTTTCAAATGCATTACTGAGCCAAATGTTTCCATGTAATTTAGTGTTTTTATATCAGAAAGTTTTGAGAACACAAAAAGATGCTAGTACAAGGCAGACAGTTTATTAAAAATAAATTAATTATTATACCACCATTAACATAGACATACGCTCAGTACACAGCCGCTGGTGGGGCCGCAATTTGCATGTAGTTTTCTCATTTCAAAATTTGGATTAAAAAGTTTGTGTAGGGTTTCGTTTGTTAAAATACTGAATTATTACTTTTGCAGGTTTTGTTTTCGGACTCGACTCAAAATATTTTTTAAAAATTTGGCTACTATTTCGCCACCTTTTTGAATTTGTTTATGTTTTTTGACGCTATAATTTTGCATTTTTGACATTGCTTACTTCGGCCTGTAGGAGTTGGGCTATTTAAGATATTACACTTTAATTCATGTCTTTATCTTTTTATTCATGTCTTTATCTTTTTATTCATGTCTTTTAATTATTTACGTTTTTCGTTGCGCTAATCCCCTGACGGCGACGCGTGAAGGATGAAAGTTTCATTTTCATTTTTGGTTTTGGTATATTTGGTATATATGGGATGAATTTTAAATATATTTTTTATTTTAGTTTGTTTTGCATTATTACCCCCACTTGTTGGTGCTGTCAGAGCGCAACTGGATTAGGTTTTGAACTGTTTTTAATTTGTATTTATTCATATATATATATATATATATATATATATGAATGAGTGTGTGTATACCTTTTGCTTTCAAGATAATGGGATGTATTTACTTTCCAGATACTGGAATGATAACTGAGCTTTTATTTTAAAATGGGAACTTCAATGTTATTTTACTCGTAACCATGCGAACAACAGTTGAGAAAAAATGTAGAGTGGCTTAATTTTTTTCTTCTACTCAGTTTCGTTTATCCTCTTTCTCTCTATGAAAAGCAGGTGAAAGAAATTGACTTGAAGTCTCAAATGAAATGTTGAAATTAAAAGCTGAGCGGTGTTACGAGTTATGGTCGCAAATAGAAGTGGTCTCGGGCAGCGGATTTGAAACGCCTATTTTAATGTAACAGACTACAGTAGCACCACTACTGTTAGATTTTAGAGTTCTTATTGCGGGGAGGGAACCTTCAAAAGCACGAGAGTTACAATAAGACAGCGTTATTGAGAATGAGGAGAATGTTAAAATCAACGTAAAACCAAGCAGCGTGGTTAGAAAAACGGTTACAGCTGAAAACATCGCGCAGAAAACAACGCAAGGCAAAAACGTCGTGGTACAAAACATCGTGAGAGAAAAGGAAATTAAGAGAAAACATCGCAGTTCTAAGCATCGGGGTACAAAATAACATAGTCGAAAATAAAGCGGCTCAAAAACTTCTCAATTTAAAAATATTGTCGTAAAAAATATCGTGGTAAAAAATAAAGCACCTACAAATCATGGCATGATGATAACATCGTAGACTTGCGTTTTTCAGGTTTTAAAAGTTGTAAATGCATATTCGCATAAAGATTCGGTAGCGCAAGAAATGTTAACGACACTTTAAGGAAAAAATCTGATGTGTACACCACATGACTTCCTTGTAAGGAATATTAAAATATACGCATTTTTTCTTGCATTTCATTTAAACTTATTGGATTGAATTAAATCTACTTCGCCGACAGCGCATAAACCCCAATAGAATAAATGCATTCTTTAAAATTCTCTCTATTTGTTTATCATAGCGACACTCTGGCGCTAGGTTCATTTAACAGTATTATTATATTTCGTTCATATTATAACTATATCTTATGTCTTATCATCATATCACTTAGTAAGAGGCAATCGACCATTAACGGCCTTTACCAATATATTATACTTGACTTTTAAATGCTTGAAGAATCGAGTAAGTTGTATCCAATAATATGGGAGTACTTGTGTACATGCTGTGCTAGAACTCGAAGATTACTAGCGACGGAGGCTGCTGTGCCGCCGTCCGTAGAATAAGTAAACTTGAACAAATGAGGAGCTCGTGTGGCGCCATCTATTAGTAGGTATGAAAATCATTTTAGTTGACTGGAGCTCTGGTTGCGCCATCTCTTGCAGGATGTAATGTAAGGCATTTTTAAAATTTAATAAAAATTATTCTTCTGATAAGCAATAATTGGAAAATGGAATGATAAAAAACACAATTTGCAACACATTGAAACGTTTCACAAGCGTGAAAACTATTTAAATACTAAGTCTACCTGCTTTGGCAGGAACAAAGTCCATAGAGCATTGTAATTTGATAAGTAAATCTATATGTAAAGAAAATGAAGTAAAATCTTTGCTAAATAAGAAGAAAACGAAAATATATACATTACCACCAACTATTATGGTGAATAGTGCGGAGCTTCTTGTGGCGTTGTTCAATTGTCAAATCATAATTTCCTAGGTTTTTGATGATATTCTTAGGATGACTGTCACATTTCATAAAAATGTTATGAGAAGCTTTTAGAATTTCAGAATCCCTGGGTTTAATTTTTAAGTCATGTGCTGTTTCGTACGAACCAAGGCGCATTTGTAATTATTCGGATGGCCTTGTTTTGAATTCTTTGTATTTTTTCGCGATGTGTTCTTGCAGTTGCAGCCCACGCTGGGGTAGTATACAGTAAAATCGGGCGGATAGCTTGTAGAAAAATAACTCTTTTTGTAGCGAGACTAAGTTTAGAATTTCTACCTATGAGTGCATAGATACTGCCTATTGCTTAGTTGGCTTTTTTACAGATATTTTCGATATCGTATTATAACTCAGAACGCACAAAATTTATATCATTTAAAGAATTATCTAATCGTTGCCATATGTTCTATTCAAATACTATAATAAAGCTAGAACGATGTATAAAAGAAATTAAGCAAACAAAACAAAAAAGAAACAATTTTTCACAGACTATTGAATATTTCTCATTCAATTAATTCAGTTCTCACTTCGCGACAAGGCAGACATACATGAAAACTTAAAATATCTGTATTAACAATTACGAAGTAAATCTCAAATCTAGAAGATACCACGAATCTAGAAGCACGAATCTTAATATCTTAAATCAAGAGTCATCATTACGTACAATTATAAAATGTATAGCATCATACGGTATAGTTTCATCCCCGAAGAGATATTTCCTTTTTTTTTTTTTTTTTTTTTTTTTTTTTTTTTTAACAAAACATGCGACGTATTAAAAATTATCCATCCAATCATGTGCAAAAGCACACAGTTAGTCAACTTCTTTTCTCTCATTTTTGGCTATGATATTGCTATGCGAACTATGCTGTATTGACATAAAGTATGATTGTATCATCACATGGCCTAACTTATTTGTATGCTGAATACATCTTTTTTTATTACGCTAAGAGTAAAAAATCTGATATGTACACCACATGACCTCCTTGTAAGGAATATTAAATTATACGCATTTTTTGCTGCATTTCATTTAAACGTAGTTCCTCAAATTACATTAGAAGGAAAAAATACCTAAAAACTCAAAATACCTTCATTTAAAATTGAAAGATATAGAAAAACATAAACACCGAATACAGTTAAAACAACTAAAAAAACAATTTTTACATTTAAAATTACAGTTTTTACGCAAAAACAAGTAGTTCGGCCAACAGGCAAGAACGCAGATTTTTCGGTGCACGAAACTAAAATTTTCGTTTTGGTTCCTCTCGACAAAAAGACACTGAAGGTGCAGAAAGACTTAATTCACTGCTATGTTAAGTTTCAAATGTAAACAAATATGGCTGCTATAGTAAAAAAAAATTAGGTTTAGCCGCTCTTAAACAACTTTTAAATTGGTCATGATTCTACAACTATTGCATGCAGATTAACTAAAGGCATAAGAACTTTAATCGAAAGATAAGAACAGCATAATTCGATAATTAAATAAAGCAAAAAATGTATAATTTACCAACATTTAAGAATAAAAAAAAAACGAGCTCACGGAGCCGAGTGACAAACAGAGTGAGTACATATATATATATGTCTTTATATACTTTTGGTGCAGCCGATTGAAACCAAAAAGTGAGGTGCACAAGTACATGTTATATCAGTCCTATGTGCAAAATTTCAACGGTCTGAGGCTACTCCCTATTGAATTATGCGAGATACATACATATATATGTACGTACGAGAAAAAGCTCTTCTGAATCCGTTTTAAATCGTTTTGTAATTCTTTTGTGGGAAAAGAGTCATTTATTCTGGCCTTACATACAGATGTCACCCAAAACCATCGTTAAATTGCATTCGACAGCGGTCAAAAAGGATATTTATATTGAACTGCTCTAATATGTAGTTGTGCATCTCCCTTTTGGTTGTAATCGGCCTCTATATATGTATATGCCCACTAAACTTTTAATACCAAGAGAACGAAAAAGTTTCGTAGAGATTTCTATAAAGAATACAATTGAATACAGCTAACAATTGAAACCGATTTGGAAAAAAAAAAAAAAAAAAAAAAACTTACTGAATTCTTAAGACAACCAAACTTTGTTCCTTGCAAAAGAAAGTAGAATTCAAAGCTGCTCTGGAGAAGCAAAAATTTTGCAGCTCTTGAAAAAACTAAGCGATAAGGTTCAAAGTGTCCAATAGCAGAACTAAGTATTTTAACACATGTTCAAATCGTCCTGTCCTGTTTTTAACAGGGATTCGCGTATATGGTTTTAGATCAATTTGTTATTTTTTTTGAATGGTCAATTTGCATAATGTTAAGTTTTATGGTTTCTTTGAGTAGTCAATGGGGCACAATGTTATGTTTTATTCTTTTTTCCAAGTGTTTCGAAAGCGTTTGGGAAAATTTTGGCGCATTCGAGATTCGAGTTTTCAGTTTTATATGAATTTTAATGTTTTAAAGGTAACTTTAATTGAATCTTTTTTCGGTTTTTGATCTCAAACGAACCAGGAAAACGAAACATATTAATCTACTTTTATGAAGCTTTAATTCATTTTCCCCTGATGAGTTCTGAATTGGAGCTTTAGTAAAAGGAGATTAATTTTTATATTTTTATAATTTTGTATATTTTCTCTTTCGCACCTTTTTTTAGACTTTGTTCTACTATTAATTCTTATTTTAATTTTGATTTCTTTAGATATTGTCTTAAACCTCTTATACACGGTTGCAATTATTAATATTGTTGAGGAATTGCCTTGCTTTGATTCCAATTTAATTTTAGCTTTAGATGCTTTGAGCTTATTTTACTTCAATCCTGCAGCTATAGTGCTGGACGGGTTTAAAATATGTTGTTTTTAATTTTTAGCCTGTTATTATGTTTCTTTGTATATACATACAGAAAGAGAGAGAGAGAAAGAGAGAGACAGACAGATAGATAGATAGATAGATATACATACATACTCGTGTACAAAATTAAGAGAAAACACGTATATACATATTTATGTATATAATTAAAGGGAAATATTCCTATTAAAATTCTTATATTTCAAATAAAAAATGTTTATAAGTATTAAATAATAACAGTCAAATCGGCGTGGAAAAATTGTTTTACTAGCAATGGCCAATAGTACTGGATATCCATAAAATTGTAACAAAAATTATTAAAGCCATATAAAGGAAATTACTTAAAAATGAGCAATTGAAAAGATAATGAATACTACCGACTCTTCAGGGAGGATTAGCTTATTTCACACTCCTTCCACCGTTCAGACATCGTATTTCGTCTTATTATTATTAAATATGCAAATCGAAAGTAGAAATGAAATTAAATGTAAATATTCCCCAAATTTAGCATACTCATTGCATATCAAGAATTTCCTACGCGATGTAATTAATTTAAAATTATTTGGTATGAAAACCTTTATTCAAAGGAACGATACTTACGTTTATTTCAATAAAGGAATTATTTAGAACAAAAGATTTAGAACAAAACGTAAGTAACGAATCAATGAGATCAGCATAACATGTAAAAATTTGAAAATCAAATTTTATAATGCAAATGAAAATAAAAGGATTGTACATTAATATATCAAAGTATTCAATTAAATGAAACGTCAAATTTAAAAATGAATTAGGCCAGAATAATTTTTAAAACCAAAAACTTACTCTGTATATCGTTTTATTATATTATTGTTATACTCTGTATATATTTTAACTACAATGAAATATATTTTTTTTTATTCCAAAGGTAGATGTTTTGCTTGTTGTTTACAGGTTTATGAGAATAGCATAGATTAAGTTGGTGAAAACTGTAATTGCGGCATGGCTAGAAAGTGCGACTAAATATTAAATCGAATAAGTAAGTAAATTATTTTTTAAATTTCTGGCTAAAAGTCATGAAATAGAAAAAAGATAGAATTTATTCTATTGAATGAAGTTAAAAATCTTCATGCAAAAACGAGCCGTAATTGCAACTTAAGAAAGTTAATTGGCTCTGAGTTAGTAAAAGCTTAGAAGCCAGAAAAAGAATATTACAAATTTTTATACTTTGTCCTATTTACATGTATGCAAATCTTCCAATATAAGCTATCCAACTTTATCCTCCTTATTAAAGATTTCGGATATAGCCTTCTTACATCTTATATTAAAACATTAAAAGTAAACTTAATGCCTCCCTTTTTGATAAATAAATTGAGTAGGTACTTGGTTATCCTTTAGAGTGCTAATTAGTAAGTAGATTTCATTTTTAATATCTTGAATGCCTGTACAAATATTCTTTATTCTGTTGGTTTGAATTATAAAGGTATTTTCTATTACTTTTTTGGAAGTATTGGACTTCCAATTGATTAATTCAATAGTAGTGTACTTAAAATTTCTTTTTTTGTCAAAAATGTTTACGGCGTGAGGATCAATAATTTGCAAGATAGAATATCACATGTTGATTATTATTAGTAGGACTAAGTATGAGAATGCTTATATAGATTTTGAGTTTTTCTGATGCTTTATTATTATTGTTGTAATATAATTAAGTAAGTATATCATCTATGCATTTGTAGGTATTTGCAAATAATTTTTATTCGAGTGCTTTTAATTTTAACTAAAATTTACACTCTTGTGTAAACAGAAATAAATTGCAAATTCGTGTTGAACTGTTAGAGCTCATGGGAATTCCTCTGACTTGTAGAAAAATATGTAATTTAATAAAGTTATTAAATAATGTACACTCAAGGTTTTTCTAATTTTTGATACTAACTATTGAGTGAACTTGTGGAAATAATTTTGGAATATCTAGCAGGCTGCCGAAAATATTTTGAAGAGGTAAAGATACATAAAGCTTTTAAAATTCGTAGCAGCTTATTTCATGTATGCTTATTTTTTAATAGTGTATATTACTAATAGGTTATTGTTAATGATCCAGCTGTAATTGTGGTCTTTGTTGACTAAATTATAAATTAATGTGCAGATTTTTTTAGCTTTTGTGTAAAAGATGTAATCAATATTTTTCTTATAGTTGTTGGTACCATTGGCAGTAAATCTGAATTTAATAGGATCTTTATGAAATTTAGGAATTGCTAATCTGTTGCAACTTGGAATAAGTGAAATTTTTAGTTTTTTGTGAAATGTAAAATATTTTTTAACTATTGTAGTCTCTTGCATTTTGGTATGTTTATAGGTAAAGGGGCTATTTAGTTCTTTCTCTAATATTTGAGCATAAAATGTATTCAAATAATACTATTTCTAGCTTTATCGTCGACCAGATGAGCTATTTGTGCACCAGTATTGTCCCCCATAAGCAGGAACCCAGGACAAACTGCGCCTCTGAAAAGTCAGACATAGGTCTCTAAGATTTCCTCTCTTTTGTGAAACAGACGCAGGAGCGTACAGCCTTCCGACATAATGCCTGCTCAAACCATTACATCTCCCCCACAGTAACGATATTTTTCCCTGAGAAGGAAGGAATGGTGTTCTAGGCTCTCTCCAGATACAGGTACGCAAAAATCAGTGGGGCAGACTGAATCGACTCATCTGTAAAGAGCATAGTGCTTAACTCAAGTCTGATCCTAGAAGCATTTCGTCCGCACCATACTGAATGCGCTGTCTTACGTGCTGCAGTGAATGGGATCCAAGCAGCTGTACTTTTAGCATACAGGCATACTTCGTAAAGCCTTCGAATAACTGTAGGCCTTGAAACTCGGGTTCCAGCGGCAGCATACAGCTCACATGAGAACTGTGAAGCTGTAGCAGTCCTATGTCGTCTGGCTGAATGTGCCAAATAGCGATCCGTATTCGTTGTCGTGGATCTTTTGCGCCCTTGTTCAAGTCATTTCGATATGAATGCAGTGTCGTGAAAATGTTATCACAAATTGTAGAAGATTCTGTGCGTTACACTGAGCTCTGTAACCGTTTGCGCTTGTGATTGGTCTGCCTCCAATCCACCGACAATTATCCATCTCATTCTGCCATCCATACGCAAATGGCTACTCATTTCACTTGATACGTTATAAAAGTTTACCGAAATCGTGTGAGAAATATGACGATTGTCAAAAAGGAGTCGGAGCGCACAAATCACCGAAAACTTCTCGTTCGCTTACATCTCCTTCGCAATCAGAGCTCTGCAGACCCACACGAATATGCTTACTTATTCTATTCTGAATATTTGCATAATTCTTCTGTGGCATAAATAGCACCTTTACTTCAACACCTTTCGTAATAATAGACATCATTTACAAATTATCTTAATTTTGCAGTAGAATGTGTATATATAATACACATATTGCCTGCAAAAAATAGAGCTGTTAAATTGCAGTTAGATTAAACAGGAATATATTTAAAACGTTTTTATTTTTGTTATTATTATTTATAAATGGATATTTTTGTTGAAATATGATACTCGGAATTTTTCATGTTTACAATACTTCGTACAAGGAAGTTAAACTATTGAATAAAATTTACAAATTCGAAGCCTTTAACGAGCATACACGAGTATAAAGACTATTATACTTTTGCAGTATATATTAAAGTAGGTTTTAAAATATTTGGATTATATTCACATTTCTTTAAATGTTATCAGTTTTATAATTATTTAATCTAATTTAAAGGTTTGAGTTACTTAATTTAAAATATTTTCCAGTCAAACATTTATTTAATCTAATTCGAATGCTGTAACATTTATTTTTATTTAAATTTCAATGTTTAAAATTGTACTTTTATCTCGATTTGCTAACAAAAATATTTAAATCCAAAACTTTCCTTGCGAGAACACAGGTATTAATTATGACTTCACTCATGCGAATCAAATTCTACATTCTGACATTTTTGATCGTATAACTTGATCGATGATTGTATTTATCGTCATGAAACGATAAATGCTCTTAAGCAGTTACTAAACGTATTTTCGCGCTTTCAGGATATTTTTAAAATTCAGAAGATAGCAGTTTTTGTATTAGCGCACAATTTATTCATAGCACAGATTTCCTTTCATAAATTTCAGGACCTTGAAACAACATTGAAATAAGCGTTTTTTCCTAATTTTTAAACAGAAGGATAAATTTGACGAATTCGTAAGTAGTAAATTTACAAGTTCCATAGTTTATGATTGATACCAAACCCTTTCTTATGCTAATAAATATTAGCAATATTAAAAGCTGTAATATATATTTCAAGATAAAAAGAATTTTAATGGTAATATCTCCTTTTGTGGTCAGAAGATGGTAAATAAAGAAATAAAAATCATTTTATAAGAATATTAGCAGAAATAAAATTGATTATTTGTAAATACTACGTAAATTTGTCTCATTAATTAGAGAGTTTAGTAGTTTGTTTAGATAATGTCTCAATTTATCATTTATAATTATACCTATACCTCGATTTACACGGTACTCGTTTTACACGATTTCGGTTTCACATAGTTTAAAAATTAACGGATATCAAAAACTTGGTAAAAATGTATATTCGGTTGCATATACGACATATATTTGAAAACATTTTTGAATCTCATTTCTTTGGTAACACTGGTGGCAACAATAAGAATGGGAATTCCCCGTGTTGTAAAAGGGGAATCCCCGTAATATCAACAGTAAAACTATTTAGTTCAGGTAAACTAGTGCAGTATCAGTACTTTAGCAGCAAAGCTTACATCATTTTTATCTACAAATTTGAATGTTTACCGTTTTATGTTTCAACAGTTATATTTTTTGTGGCTTTTTTATGATTTGCGTAAATTTTTTAAGGTTTTATAATGCCAAAAGATTCGAAAAAAATCAAATAAAAAGAAAAGTTATTTCTGTAGAAAAAACAAAAATTAAAATTTAGATCGTCTACTACAGTTGTTGCTAAATTTTACTCCATGAATGAAAGCACAATGAAGACAATTAGAAAAGTGTAGCAGAAGAAAAGACTAATAGTTCATGAAAGTGATGACTTTGATTAAGCTTATAATACATTTTTTGAATGATCTTATATTTTCCTAATGTAAAATAAATTAAATATATGCTTCTATTACTTACGTCTGCTTGTTATTTTGTGAATGAAGTATAACTTTACTTATTATAAGATGTCTTACTTTTGTTTTATGTAAATAAATAAGTAAATGACACACATTTAGTGTATTTTTCGTTTTACACGGTTTTACATAGCAAATGCCAAGATTTCGATTTATGTGTAAATCAAGGGATTGATGTGTATAAGATTATTCTATATAGTATTATTATTATTATATTATTTATATTATTAGAGTTTTTAGTTTGTTTCGATAAGGTCTCAGACGTTTTCGAAAGCATTATCAAAGGCTCCTGACCAATCTTGAAGGACACAAAATTTACAAAGAAACATAATTGAAGTAGATCTTCACACTACTGGCTGTAATTTTCCAAATGTAAGGGAGAGTTTCATAAAAATATCAAAAAATTTTTATGTTAAATGTAAACAGACGTAAAAAAAGGAGCTGCTTTCACATCAGATTATTTTTTAACAGAGAAAAATGTGAAAACATTAATTATTATGCTTGGGAGAAAACAGTTTGTTTCATTTCATGAAGAGAAATGAAACTACTACAGTGTAAGAAGCACTAAGCATTAGGTGATAATATGCAGAAGGTATAGTGGTTATCCTCGCTGACTGCCGTGCCGAAAGGCCCCGGTTGGAATATTGGAGGAGGCATAGATGTTTGTATAGTGTCCATGCGGCATGGGGGCACTCTAAATTTGCGGCGAGCCGAAAATCCTCTCCAGAGGTTGGTAGTAGGGGAAGAGGGGTGCGAGACTCTCGGGACGTCCCTCCGCGGTGCTATCATCAAATTGGGGGTGGAACTGAGTTAAATCGCACTGTCACCTGTAAGGTACTCAAGGCTGTTGCCAACGACAGGAGTAAACTTGCGCTCTCTGCCACAGGACTGAATTTCGGGGGCTTGGGATGACTATTGGTCAGACAAGTGAACATTAGCAACAACAATAATGTGCAACACCTTCAAATTTTGAATACGGAGAATTTTAACTCGAATATTGAAAATATAAAAGGCTAATTTAAAAAAAACATGCTGAACTTCAGCAACAATGCGACTCAAACCTTTAAGCTATGAGTTATAAAATTATTTGTTGTTCACTATGTTCTCTCTTCCGAAGTAAGATGCACGTTTACATATTTAAGCCTTTTCTGTATGAATAAACATAAAAAATTGAAAATAATTTGTCCTTGTATTCTCCTCATTTTACGGTTCTGAAGAATACAATTGTGGGCATTTAAATAATGTATAAACTTTTATTAAAACCATATAATGAATACATATCCCCAAGAGAGACATCTGAAAGGTTTTCCTTGAGAATTCCCTTTGCATTTTCTATGCTCCAAAGGTAAGTATCGTTCCTCTTCTCTGCATGAAGTTTTAACAAAATTTATTTACAATTTCACATCTATCGACCCAGAGTCGGTTCAGAATTTAAAGTAAAGATAATATTGATGGTATTGACTACATTAATATAAAAAATATATGATTGAGGATGCCAACGGGAACTTTTAGCATGCAACTGTAGTTATTTATTTATAAGTGATAAAATTTTGCCTTAAATTTTACATAGCATGCCTTCGTAGTGTAGTGGTCAGCACACTCGGCGCGAGTTCCAGGAGTCCGAGATTCGAGTCCCGGCGGGGTCAGTGCTCGTTTTTGATGTCTCCTGCTTCGAAATAACCTAATGTTTCTACAGTGGCACCCGAACTAAAAAAAGGTGGTGGATGATGATTCTCTACCACCAGGATTTGGCGACCCGGTTCCCTAATCCCCAGGCGCCCTTTAAAAGGGGAGTATATAAGGTATTGCTCCCGTCTTCTTCGTATGCCTTCATGGTGTAGAGGTCAGCACTCTCGACCCGTATTCCAGAGGCCCGAGGTTCCAGTTCCGGTGAGGGCATTGCTCATGTCTCCTGTTTCAAATAACCTATTGTCTCTACACAGTAACTGTTTTTGTCAGATGCATACATGCAAAATGGTCAGTTCGATTTAAAGAAGACCATTTCAAGTTGTTTGAAGGCAGTTTTCCAGTTTCAAATCCCCTTTCAGGATACTACCTGCTCATATTTATATGAACTATTTGAGCTCACTTTGTTTTAAAATCGCTATTTTGAATTTAAATTCTCAGTGCACATAATAATTTCGTGCTTTTGAAGGTAAGGCAGGCGATTTCATAAATATATTATTCATATGAACTTTATTTATCTCGCAAGTTGTATCTTAAATATTTTTGACTTTACTATAAAGCGCGATTAATTTCAGCACTTTACGTTATCCGAAAACTTTTCCTGTATATCTTTTTCCTTATGCAAAATCTATTCAATGCTCTAAAAATGACTACATGCTTTTGCCCTTAAGGTTTGTTTTTCACTGTATTCTGTTGCTCGGGAACTCATTATTTAAACTCTTTCGCTATTGACAGAGGCATTTCTTTTTCTACCACTGATAAAAGTTTTAACAATTTTCGTCTTTCAATTTTAAAGAACATTCTTCCCATAAAACAATCGCTATAATAGCATTGTTATTTTATTTTCTTCTTCTGTGAGTCGACTGAAGTGATTTTCAAAGCTCAATTTGCTGGTAGATATTTCTTTGTGAACGAAAATCATTGCTTAGTTCTTAAACCATGGAAAAGTCGAAAATATTGCTTATCAGCATGGTTTAGCAGGTTTATGCCAGATTTAGAAAACTTTAAAATTTCTAATTACGAAACATCAATATTATTTTAGGAAAGGAGAAAGTAATATATGTTCCATAACTAGTAATTGATGCACTTTTAATGTCTCTTAAATTTGTTCTACTAGAATTATCCAAAAATCTTCAGTTTTCGAGTTACATTGAAAATTTATGTTTATTTTCCCAATCCAGGTATTCGAAAAATATTTAAAGGTTTGTCCTATATTTTTAAAATTATCTTGTTTCTATATGTTCTAGATATAATTATTCTTTCCTTCTTATTATTATTTAATTACTTTTTTATTTAAATGATGTATTTCCGGTATACTACATTATAATTTCCCTTCTCGAAAAAGAACTATTTCTTTACAATATATGCTTATATTATTCTTAATGAAATAAATTACGGTTATTATCTTATTTAAATCCATTAAAGTGCTCCGTTATAAATGTTTTGAGAACTACCGGTTACCTCACGTATAGCGAAACAATTTTGAACATAGAAGTTCTTCTTTCCTGCAACACATGTACAAAGGCAATATTAATATGATTCATAATCCTGCTAAAGTATATGTTATAAATGCAATGATTTGCATCGGCTTTGTGTATCTCATGGGCAAAATCTTGCACCATTTAATAGGTTTTACGAAGACAAGCATAGTTCAGGTAAAACAATTTCTTAATATGAGATCTTTAAGTAATAATATTGTTATAATGTATGGCCTGCAAAATGTTGTTGATGAGCAGAATGTTACTGCCATTCCATAAGTTGCGTTGGCTTAATGCAGAGAAGGCTAAAAAAGAAATTACTAAATGTCAGTCGTATAAACTGCCAAATAAAAACTGTATCTCCTTATGGATGGCTTGTCAGATGATCTGTCAACTGTCTTTGGTTAAATGATCTGAAATTGTTTTAAGAAATATTAATATGATTCATATTTCTTTCTTACTTTCATGTAAGTAAGTAAGTCATGCTTCTTTCTTACGCACGTAAGTACTTTCATGATTCTTATTCTTACTTTCATGAAATTAGTAATAGTAAAGTTCTTAGTATACGATAGTGCTATTACTTTAAACTGCCAAATCATTTCTGAATAAGTTAAGAGACTATCAGACGATTTTCAACCCATTTTCAAATAAAAGGATCACAGGTTGAAGAAGAAGGTTAAAATAAAACTAATTACTAATATACCGATCTAACGGTTATTACTAATTAGAAGCGTGGGATAAAAACCTAAATTCCACTAGCTTTGCAAATTACAAACTGATATGACTAATCTAAGCTTGGCTCATCTCTAGCTAAAAGCACAGATATTGTGGCTAACAAATATTACTCGCAAGTTCAGTTGCAACAGAAGGGAAACTAAAACGAAACGACGTCCAACCACTGGTACCAAGAAGTTCATGAAAAAAAATCAAGAACTCGGAACTTATGCATACTTTAACTAATTTGGTAAACGCCGACTAAAGTAGACATTAGAGTAAAGCTAAAAGAATAAGGTAACTGAAATAGTTAAAATAAAACTCTTACAGTGGTATCGACATGCATAACCTAAGGTCAGATGGAAAAATTGTAAAACTGATAAATTACCATTGAATTTCCATAAAATCTCAATAAATAAAATACAAAAACATTTAAAAACAATTTTGCATTTAGCTTTATGTTCCATAAAATATGAAGCAGTATTTACATTATAATAAACGTTATGCAAGGTTTACTGTCAAATTAACGCTAGAAGCAACATTTAAGTAAGTTCTTTAGTAGTTTCATGGAAATGATGACATTTAAAAAAGATCAATAACAAACCTCCCTGTAACTCAGTTAAAATACTTCCAGTCTCACCATTTTTTTAATGTAGCTAATAAAGAAATGTCCTATCAGTGTATCATATGAAAATTGTCATACTGCATGCGTCTGCGTAACGTGTCAGTACGATAAAAACGCAAATGTAAGCAACATATAAAAATTATTAAGTTTAGGCTGTGAAAGTAGTCGTTTGAATGTACAGTAAAGCTCCAGTTATAAGAAATCATCGTTCAACGCTGAGCGTTTTCTCATGGCGTAGCTAGTAGATCTTCCGGAAACTGGGAAATCATTGGCTCAAATCCCGGCGAGAAACGTAGCTGATTTTTCACGTTTCCTAACCTGAATAGCCTAATTAGTTGTATGATCTTAATTGGACTGCAAAATTTCGGTTATTAGTCAGCAAGACCGTTTGTTTTTCTTCCCCTATGCAAATAAATAGATTTTGTTGGTAATTTATTAAAGTGATTAGAAGCGTTTTTCTTGATTGAGTAGTGTACTGGAAAATATAAATTTCGCGTATAATTTTCAAAAGCTATTAAATTGCTTTAATCAAACAAGTAAGCCTTCTATTGATTCTATTTTTTGGCAAGTGCGCAGCGTTGAAGGAAAAACAATTGCTTGCCGTTTGCAGGTTAAAAAGGAGTTATTTTCATCTGTTGATTCGGAAAAGGCATCCCGTATTTTATTGCGATTGATCATTTTGTGCTTTTCCTTACACCAGTATTGGTATAAAGTTGATTATATATAACTTAAAATCCAAATCCTCGTATCATTTCTGTCTGATAGGTCCAGTTGCCTAGTGGCAAAGTTCTGCTTAGTTAAATTGTTATCATTACGGCACAGTGCGTGGAAAAACTAACCCATAACATGATGCCCAGTTTCCTCAAGATAAGCTCCATCACATTATTCTGAAAGAAAAATTTACCATTTTAGAATATGAGTGATGCACAGCAAATTGCACCGAAATGTAGCCATTTAGTGTGAGAGATTTGAAAATTCTTCTAAAATTGGAGCAACAGATATAGACTTTTGCACTATTTAAACACATTATTTTTAAAAGAAACTTCAAAAATAACTCACCGGTTTGTAATTGGTTTCAGCCGAGTTTTTAAACTCTAGAGAACCGAAGTTTTCATCGAACTAAAATTTATCATTGTATATCATGTAATTTGTTCACAAATATACCGTGATATTCCCATTGTGATTACCTTTCAAGAGCGAAATTGAATTGTCTTCTTTAAATAAAGTTTCAATAACTTATCTGGTTTTAATATGCATCTTTAGAATTCATATACAGTTTATAATTTCACTTATACCAAAGATAATTATGAGCTTGGTTCTTTGTAATAAAAACCATATATATATATTTTTTAAACCAGATAATATATTTTGATTATGCCAAACCACAGAATATATCAACTCTGTGATTAAATACAACCACTTCAATATCTTTTTAGTTGTAGAGTGTTGGTTTTGCTTCATATGTTATTCGCCTTCATTGAAAGAAATTAGAAATTTGACATCTGAGGTTTTTTATATTTATCACTTTACAAAATATTTGCACTTGTATATTCAGTATAATGGGGGTTCTTCAGACCTTTCTACGGTACGAAGTTTAAGGTAATTTAAACTTTTATTCCAATTTAGAGGAATTATATTGGAAGTTATTTATGTGAATTAACCACTTATTCTATGCGGCGACTCTGTACTGTTACCTCTCTCTTTTCGTTTTCCTGCCAGAATGCAAGTTAGTTCTCATGCATTTAAGTGAGGGTTTGAGAATGTTTTAGTCAGAGTGTGATGTGCCTGCTGATGGTCACATATCTAGTGGTTGTTATACGATAAATATTCTTCCCTATGGCATTGCTTTATTCTTGACAATAGTGCTGTCACGCCGGTGGTTAAGAGCCAACTTGCGCGATCTGTTTAACTTATTGAGTTCTTAACAAAAGAGTCTTAGCACTTAGCACGTCTCTGTTACACTTTCCAAGACTTAGCGATAAGTCACTGACAGTCTTGGGAGTCTTGACTTAGAGTTTATTACCAAAACAAGTGAACCTCTACAGTAGCATGAACTAAACTATAATTACAAAATTTCAGGTTAACTGAAGTTCGAAATGATTTCGAAATTTTCCTTTAATATTTAAGATGTGTTGTGATTCAATTTTAAAGACACTGATTTAAATTTAATCTTTGCATAGACACTTATGTAAAACAGGTACTGTTTATTTGATAAATGCTTCCATTTTAAAGTTTTAAGTACCAGGCAGAAAAGTTATTTGAAGCAGAATTTAAAGAATTGCTGACCTACATTAAAATTCTGTTTCCCTTTCTAAATACCTTAGGTATTGTCTAACTAAAAACGTCTCAAACTGCAGTTTAAGAGATTAAGAGATTTAAATCTCTGAGTTAAGAAACGAAACACCGAAACGGTTCAGAATGAGTTAATGACCGACGTTAAGACCAAGCGTTATGACGTATTTATACATTTCTTTTTTATTAGAGAAGACAAAACTAGACGTTCTGATACTGAAGTCGAGAGAATATGCTAAACTTATTATGCTTCATACTAACCATGACAGTTTCAGTTCTTACGAAATGCTAATCTCGTAAATCGACGTTTTTGGGGGAATTATGCATATCACCACCATGTGTTTCTCAACTTCTAAAAAGAAAACTGTTTAAAATTATTGTACAAATTCGCAGAATCGAGCTTTTATGCTTCATTAAAATTATGAGATCCGTGTAAAATATGAACACTTTTCTTAATTACCGTTAATCTTACCCTTTCGTTCAGTTATTGTTGCTACACACGTTAGAGGTTCTAGATAACAACTGTTTTTTTTTTAAATTACAAATGGAGTTTTCTCAGATTAAAAGAACATGTTTCTAATAACGTGAAATTTGTACGATGAATATTTCTAGAGGGGGAAAAATTGACATTCCTGTTACTGTCATGCTACTCAAAAACAGTAATTAATACAATAAATTTTTACATTTATATATATGATTGCCTTATATCTCGAAGCTGAAACTTCAGATATGTCATTAGATTTATGTAGAATATCTAACTTTTATATGATAAACTAACATATATATTTTGATATAAAAATCAAACTTTATCTGAAATGACATGCTGATTTTTTATACTTCGATTTAACTCCTCATATTATTTATATCAAAATGTAAGGTTTTGTAAAACGTGTTATGTCCAAATCACATGAGCAGTTTCCTTTCTTTTGAAATTACATCTCAAACTTTAGGATTAGTTATGTTTAAGGAAAAAGATCTCGTTCAAGAGGCCGATTTGGGCTAAAATTCTGAATTTTGTTTTATTTAGCATTCTTAGCTATCAAAAGCAACTTTTCTTTTCTTGATATATTGATTAGAAGTGGAGATATATCAGTTTTTCTGAGGTGAGAAACCGGAAGTTACTGTCTGCTACACCGAATGTAAAATTTAGACAAATTAAAGATGCAGTTATCACTCCTTTTTTTATGTTATTTTTTTAAAATAAATAATTAAGCATTTCAAAGACTCTGAAAGTATCTTATCTTATGGAGAATCTGGAAAAGTATGCTTATTATGTTTTTTCTCATTTTCGTTTTGCAATGTGTATATATGTCATGTAATGTTAATCTGAAACTTTAAATGCGATGTTTAATTAATTGTTTCTTCACGATTTATGTTCACAACAACTACGATATAACTCTAAAAGCTCTTTATAAACTCACGTAAAATTTTGCATACCAGGTTTCTACATTATAATGCGTGATGCAGAGTACGAGTTAAAAAATTAGCCTCATAGAACTTAGATTATATCACTTTTCCTCCAATAGTGTAATAGTGATTTTTAAAATTTTTGAGTTCTGACTAACATATTTGGCCATATATTACTAGTGAATTAATATTTTACAATTATTCTTCTTCACCGTATGCTTATGATTAGTATATATAACATAAAGTCACAAATATGTTTTTATCATCATTATTTTCTTGTCAGTGATCATTGACGTTTTTGTTAACTTCGATCTAAAATTTTCAGTTCTCGTAGAAATTCATAAAATAATAAGATTTTTATTACTTTTGTATTGATTATATTTAATTGGGAGTACAATCCAATACTAATTTTCATAAATTCAGAATTATAATAAACATTTTGGAAAAAGCTCTTCGAACGATGTCGGTTAACTTAAGCTATTTATATTCTTTTTACTTCGATTTATTTTTCGTTCAACTTTACTTTCAATAAAATTAAAAAAATGAATTTTTACCAGCGTATTTAGTTTAATGTAAAAAAAAAAAACACATGAATAATTTTTTTCAAAATGTAAATGTAATAAATTTTTTGAATATTAGTTAAGGAAAAATGATAATTCATTAAAATTGAAAGCAGAAATGTTGTTTATTTCCTTTAACATAGCAACTGTATTTTACATATAGTTATATTAAAACTTTTCAGTTCAAATGAATAAGTTTCCTGTTGCCGTATTTTCAGCTAAATGCATTTAGTTAGTTTTTTCAAATAATTAATATTACAAATTGAAAGATTAAAATAGATTAAGATAAAAGTAAAAGAAAGCTGTTGTGGAATTTGATAAATTTCCTAATGATTCGCAGCATGAAAAGTTATGCTTCTCCAAACTGCATACTTTTCGAAGCTTTACACATCAAAGAAATAATTTAATTCTTAAACTGCCTTTACAAATTTTGTCGAATTCTCAGTTATTGTTATGTACTTTTGAGTGGCACCAAAAGTTTGTGCCTACTAAGTTGACAAGTAAAACTTAAATTTTTCTAGCAACAGTTATATATATACTAATACCAATAAAACTTGGACATTGCGTTGTGTTTCGGATTAACCCTGAAATCAATCTGAGTAGTTGACTGGTAAAAGACATGAGCACACACACAAAAAAAATAAACATTGACTGATCCAGAAAAGTAAGCCTATTTATTAAATTCTTAAACAGTTAATTAATTAATTAAATTTATATGCATTTTATATTCAAGCAGAACTGTAATATATAGATTATTACAAAATGTATACCCTACCAAATAATCTTACATTTTCTTAAGACTCTATAATATCAAACTATTATTTCAATTTCATACAGGTAAGCATAATCAAATAAAACTTTTGGATAAATTAACAGTACCCTCCTCGGGGAGGAAAAAAAAAGAATATTTAACAATTTACACTTTCAAAAAAAGAAACATTTCACACAGAATAATCAATAAATGAACTGGGTACAGAATCCAATGGAATTAAGGTTATTGCACATAGTAATCTACTATTTTCAAAAATAATAATAATAATAATAATAATAATAATAATAATAATAATAATTTAACCGGATAAAATATTAAGCAAAAATCAGGCTTTTACATTTTAAAAACAATTTAATCCCTAAGCGAAGCAAAGAAGCTCAATTAATGGCACCTTACATAACAATCTTAACGATGAAAGAACTTCACTGTTTTAACTAAATAATTTAATGAAGAATATATTTCCCTAACCAATCTAATTAAGTTACATTCACTGTTTCAATTAAATAATTTAATTAAGGATATATTTCCTTAGCCAATCTAATAAATTACTTTTATCGACAAACAAAAATTATTTCATTCGAATTAAGTTAATATACTCAACTACAAAATTAAATTCAATCTAATTAAGTTAATTTATCACTACCAACTGCAGTATTTCTTTAACAACCGACTATTGAAGAAAGAAAAACAAAACAAAAACTTATCTGGACAGAGGAATGGCTGGACGGCTAGCTGAAAGAGGTGAAAACATTCGTTCCGGTTAGAAAAGTTTCCTTAAAATTCTCCAACAATTGCAGGGAAGTTACCAGTCTTTAAAGTTCCGACATAGAGAAGAGTTATTATATGAAACTATTTTCTATAGGTGAACTCGAAGCCAAGCTATTGCAAAGGAAGTTACAAGTCCTTAAGTTCCAACATTGAAAAGAATTATTAGATAGCTGAGAAAAGGCAGGTTAGCGGAATCGATGAGAATCATCACCATCACGGAGAGTATTATACAGAATTTAGCATCTGCTTTGCAGGGGCGACCCAGGAGATAACAGTTGAAATTTTCTTGCGTTGTGAAGATTAATTACATAGTGGCGTAATAGCACATCAGCGGAATAGATGACATCTCAACATGGAGAGTAGAAACTTATATTTTTAACGGCACAAATTTTTAAGGCCCTTTTCTTTCCATTATATATATATATATATATATATATATATATATATATATATATTTTATATTAGTTAAACGTTAAAAGATTCAAGAAAACACCGAAGATAAAATAAATCAGGCGAAGAAATGTTGCCGACGCTATGCCCATCGTTTCATTGCTCAAGGGCAAGAACCCCGTAGATCCAACGGTTGGTACTTCATCTTTCCTTCTTACCCAAAATTCAGCTTACTTCACGGCCTGCGAGTAGCAGCCTCCCATGTCAAGTCAAAAGTCCAAAAAAAAAAAAGTGACCTTGTCCCTCAAAACCGCCAGTTAAAAAGAAACGCGCGGGAATACCAACTTGGCAACTCTCACGCCCCGCCAAAAATGAAACCAGTTGCAACCTCAGCATTCCTTCATGCTAACAATCTCGCCAAAACAACCACTTTGAAATCCCAACGGATTTTCCAGGTCGCCAACCAGCCACGCCTACCAGAGGGGAGAAGCGTGGAATTTCAATAACTCTGTAAGCAGTCCCAAAGAAAGTGCACTGAAAACTCGAAAAAACGACCATTCTACCGGAAAAAGGGAGATTTCTTCCCCCAGAATAGAAATCACAATGACAACGGTAAAAATCTATTAATTAAAAGCTCATAACTTACATTTTCTTAAGACTCTATAATATCAAACTATTATTTCAATTTCATACAGGTAAGCATAATCAAATAAAAATCCAAACTTCAATTGCTAAAATGCAATTGAAGTTAGGAAAACAAAAGTTATCTCAAATTAAAGAGCTAATTTTTCTGCAACTATTGATATTAAATACTAAGAGTTTAACTTTATTTTTATCATGGAAAATTGAGTTTATTACATGAAAATTCACCTATATCCATTGTCTGAGTGTACAAGTTTGAAGACGCTGTTCGCGTAAAACGAAATAACCCAAATAAATTGCAATAAAATTAATAATAGTCAAATAAATGAATATATCCAAACTTAAGACACAATAACGCTGATTTTTGTTGTTTGACTTCTGAATTAGTATATCCAAACTTGTTGTGTAGCTAAAATTTTGAATATTTACACATTAAATTTTTGATTTCTGTATTTCGTGTAATTACGTTAAATTTGCTACACAACATTATTATTTCACTCTGAATTTTCTGATCTATAAAATTAAAATTTTTGTAAATAGTTTTCAAATGTACAGTCATTAATGTATGGAAAAAATATTTTAAGGTAGAATGTGTTTAATATTTTCACTGAAAATAATGAACATAAAAAAATGCATATGATACTTCTCACCAACTTGATAGAAGCGTAGAAGCGGCATTACGTAAAATGTGTTGATCGAGCACTCAAGAAGACACGCACAGCACCAGTTAAAGGCTAAATATTCGGTTACAGCCGAAAACAATGCAAGCCGAAAACAATGCAAGCCGAAAACAGCGTGATAGAAAACATCGTGGGAGAAAACATCGCAAAGAGAAAACATCGCAGTTCTAAATTATCGTGATACAAAATACCGTCGGCCAAAATAAAGCTGTTCAAATATTTCGCAGTTTAAAAACATCGTCGTTGAAAATATCGTGGTAAAAAATAAAGTATCTACAAATCACCGCATGACGATAACATCACAGACATGCTTTTTTCAGGCTTTAATAATTGTAAATGGATATTTCCATAATTCTTTGTGAGCGCAAGATGGAAAGAAGGATAATCTTTACTTTCATATTTTTTTTATTAACTAATACATTTTTGCTGAAAAGTAAGGAAATTTTAGCATAGAAAATTAAGGAAATTTTAGCATAGAAAATTAAGGCAACTTATAGCACTTAATAGAATTTTAAACTGACATAGTTAACTAACAAAGGTCATTAATAAATCATTTTTTATAAAGTTTTTGCTTGTAAATTTTCATTAAAAGTATAATCTAAGAAAGTTGAGAAAAAAAAAAAAAAAGGAAGCTACGTAACTGCATGACCTTATCTATAAAAAATTGCTAATTATGAGATTATTTGCTTCACTTTTTGTCAATCTAATACTCTTATAATGAAAATTATTTCTTGTTCTGCTTCAGTTTATTCTTAAGTTTCCTTCTTACTTTTTCAGCAAAAATTTATTAGTTAATAAAAAATATGAAAGTAAAAATTATCTTTCTTTCCATCTCGCGCTCACAAATCATTATGGGAATATCCATTTACAATTATTAAAGCCTGAAAAAAGCAGGTCAACCATGTTATCGTTCTGCGATGATTTGTCGATACTTTATTTTTTATCGCGATATTTTCGACGACGATATTTTTGAACTGCGAAGTTTTTGAACCGCTTTATTTTCGACGACGATATTTTGTACCACTATGTTTTAGAACTGCAACGTTTTCTCTTTGTGACGTTTACTCCTACGATGTTTTGTAGCACTACGTTTTCGCCTTGCGTTGTTTTTTCCACGACGTTTTCGCCCTCGATGATTTTGCCGCGATGTTATCGGCGGACACCAAATATTCACTAATGTTTTACATAATATGAAAGACATGATGAGAAACTACACCAGAATTTTAAAATCTATGCAAATTATTCTTTTAGTTTGTTCTCCGTGTGTAATATGAATAAGAGCCAGCTTGCCTTAAAAAGTCCTCTAAGCAGCATTCCTACCCTTACCTATCAACCCTCGTATGACCACACTGAAATAACCTAACATAATATTTTAGTTTGACTTTTACATAGGATTTTACTCTAAACACAAATACTGAGTTCAGACATTTTTGCTTTTTGGGATTTTTATGAGAACATGAATATCATTAATTTCCACTTCAGTTATTAACACCTCTAAAAGGTTATTAACCCTTACATTTAAAGATAAAATTTTATTCGAAAGTAATAATGATGCACAGTGCACATGATAGCACAGTGCAATGAATGCAAAGATCTTTTATTTATCCTCCTTACTATAAAAGTTCGTTGCTTTAAACCTAAATGATTTAAAAACATTTTTATTTGTAATTCTGAATAACATTTTTCAGTAAATATCCTTTCATACCATAAATATGAGTAAAGAAGCATATTCAATGCGTTAAGCAATTATTTCTAAAACCCTAGGTTTAAAAAAAGTTTATTTATCAATTGCTAAATCTTTAATTCTTTTTTTTTCAAACTATTATTCTTCTTTTAATTCTTTTTTCATACCAGCTTCTGCTTTCGAAATTCAATCTGAATATATGATAAAGTTTTTCAGCTGTAAATATATACTGCAAGACCCTTTATAAAGTTCTTTTTTAATTATTTTTAATTATTTTAAACTATAACAACAACCTCTATTTAAATTGAAACTCTTTATGAGTTCAGTTTTAATTTTCGTTCAACAGAAACAAAGATTTGGTTATATGACCTGACAGCATTTCATATCATTTCTACTTAACGAAAGAAGCATGTATTTACATTATTTTTCATAATTTTTAGTTTTCAACTTTAAAGCATTTTTAATGGTTACCTCTTTTTCGAGTTAATAATCTGAAGTTTTCAGATTGCAAGTAAATTTTTTAAAAATTATTTTATGAGAAAGACTGGTTAGTTTCAGATATGGTTCTCTTAAATAAGTGATATCTGCAAAACATATTGTTACGGTTTTTGTATTTAGTTGTTATTTTGAGAAATTTGCGATTAAAATTGCTTCATTTCCCCGTGCAATGGAGCGGGTGAGGAATTTTAAGAGAAAGCTACGCCGAACAAGTAAAAATACAAAAGCACGTGTATTTAACATTTAATAAATAGATATTTCGTAATTGCACTCTTTTGCTTACCAGAAACCTCGAGAAATTAAGAGAAGCTTCTCGTGGCTGATTAAAAAGTTTTAAAAAGGCGGAGAAAAACATCTCAGTTCATGTGTTTACTAAGTTTTTTGCTTTGTTACTAAGTTTTTATCGGACTTGTGCATTCAATTTAGTACGAAACCGGACGCACGCAACAATATTGTCAAGTTATCTTCGCTCAAAGCAAGAAAAATTAAATTACGGAAATAAAAAAAATTGAAAATGAATGCAGTAATTTTTGTATTAATTGCATTATTATTCATACCATTTCGATTTTGTTGGCTATTTATTGGAAGAATTATTTTAATGTTTTTGTTTTAAAATTATAAGTTATTGTAATATAATTAAACATTATACGAGTAATGATATTATTATTTAATATAGTTGCCTTCATTATATATACAAGTACAAAGCTAAATTATTTGATTTTATACAGGAACACTGATTTACCTCTTTGCTTTAGATTGAAAAATATATAGGCACGGCTCTGTGAAATTAATAGACTCTTCGTGTCACTAAAATTGTACATGGAATAAATTTCATTCAATTTTTGTGATTTACTTCTTGCTGCGGCAATTTTTATACACAGGAATATGTAATTTAACATTATTTTTAATAACTTTTAAACACACGCTCTTGTCGATAATTATTAGTTTACTAAGTTTCAAGCATATCTTTTAAAGAGTGCTCTTGCAATGGCTTAGTGATTAAGACCGCTAAATGCTGAGAATTTGATGCTTGGGTTAGGCTCGAACAGGACGATGCATGGCTGGTTTCCGATGTTTTCCCCATATGCAATCCAAATACGGGTAAAGTTTCCTTAGAATGTCCTCAACAAAGGCATTATTCCTCTGTACTTTTTCATATTCAAATAACAGCCTAACTTTTAAAGAAAATATTTTATGAGCTGTAACGGCCTAAAATCTTACCTAAAATCTACTTCAATATAACATTTTTCATTTAATATATGATTAATGCGTACTGACACGCATTAATCATATATTACATTTAAATTCTTATTTTTATATAACAAATGTTTCCCGGTGTCATATTTTATTCATAAATGAATGAAATTTTAAAGGAACTTCTTTTCTAAATCCATTATGCATTCTTCTGTGTTGTGAAATATTTTTAATTATTCAGTTTAAAATAACTCTAGTGCTTCTCGAAAATTAAATAAATTTTATATTTGAAATGCGTAAATAATACTTCATGTTATGAAGCTTAGAAAATTTAATATGTGGTTATTGACTTAAGGAGGAGGCAGCAGTTTCAACATAAATTAGAAGTTCATCAAGTAAAATGTTTTCTGTATTACCAGATTTTCAACGCAAATAATTTTGATACGGATCATAAGATTTTAATAGAATTTAGAACTGAAGCATAATTTTAGATGTAGAACCAAAATTTAGAAAATTTGGCACGTAATATAGGAAAAAAGGAATTTCGTTAATCGGCTAACTAGAATGGGAGACATAAAGCTCTTTTTTGGCTTACTGTACTGATTGGGTAGTTTGATAGCAATGAAAGAGAAAAGAAATAAGAAGGATGTAGCAGATACAGTTTATACGATACAATGGAATATCCTCTTGACTCTGTGAGTTGGAAGCTGAGTTAAGTGTAAATTATTCTTGTAAGTAGGTTACTGGAAGTCAGTATAATTAACATGAGTCAATCCAGTGAGATAGGGTTTACTTGCATAGTGTGCAGCTAATAATCTGCTTAATAATATACTTCATTTTAACTGCTTCATTATTACGTTTTAGAAATTAACATACAAAATTTGGCTACATGACTAGACGACGAAGCACTTTTCAGGGGTATAGTTGATGGATCAGAAAATCTAGACCCTGCAACTGGCATTCACGTTTGAAGTTTTGACCAGAATATTTTGATTTCATCTTAGAGTCTTTATTAAATATAATACAGATTAAGTGCGACGAGATGAGCCAGGAAAGTTGATATCAGATTCAATGCAGGAAATCATACAAGTACAGCTTTGGTGCCACCATCTGGCCAGGAATGGAGTTGCCTCTGGATATGGAAAATTAATATTATAAAATGGGAAAGGGATCTTGGATAAAATAAAATATACATACAAAACAGAGAATGCATAAGATAAAAATTGGAGAAAACACAATTGTAATAATAAAATATTTTTATACTAATACTTGCTTAATAGAGAAGATCAGAGTTCCAGGACCGAACCTGTAAAATGAGTATTCCTAGTAAAGTCTGAATGAAATGTCTAATGAAAATTCGAAAAAGTGATATAATAGAGTATAGCAATTTAGTAATCCTGAGAAAAGTAAAGCAGAGACAAGTAAAATGCGTAAATAGTTAAATAATTATCTCATAAATAATAAATAAATTATGTACAAAATCAATTCCCACTTAGAGTTGTGTGGAATAGATCATGGTCTTTTTATCACGTTTTCGTTTTCTATAGTAAAATCACAGTTGGCAATGGATTAAATAGCAGGATATTAAGAATTTAACAAATTTATGAAGAAATTATGTAAAGTGCCCATATGATCGTAGATAGAGTCCCAGACGTACCATGGAAAATTTACTAATGTTATTTTGGAAGATATCTAATTTTTTGCAATCACATTTTGTTACAATGGTCTATGCAGGAACTGAGCAATAAGCAGCCCAACCAGTACAGTGGTTAGCTACACTGATTGCCGTACCGAAGGGCCTGGGTTTGAATCCTACAGATGGCATGGATGCTTGGAAATGTATAGTGTCGGTTTGGCATGGGGGCATTCTAAATTACATGGCGAGCCGAAAGTCGCCTCGAGAGGTTATAGTGCTCAAGGCTTTTATCAACGACAGGCGCAATATTGCACTCCTTGCAAGGATGAATTTCGTGACTTGTTCTGATGTTAATGTCAGGCAAGTAATAATAAGTCACAATAACAATAACTGAACAATAAAACTGGCCTGATACGAGTTAGATAGAGGATACACTTGACATTGATTGTCAGTTTAGAATTTCAAATTGGCTGCAAACGGACATGAAATATGCACTAGTTTTATTTAAAGTTGTAGAAATATGATTTTGAAAGTTGAACTTGCTGTCGAGTAAGCTGTGAGATATTTACGAGTTTTTGACAGGACTAATTTTATTGTCAATAGCAATGTCCATACTTACTCGAACGTTCTTTTTATTTCGTCGAAATAATACAAAAGAGTATTTACTGGAATTCAGTTTGATTTTCCATATTTTACATTAGTGATTTTTTACGAATTTTTGATATTCATATGGAGTTATAATTTGTTGATGGCTAATTGTGGGTTTAAGGACTTAGTTAAAATCACCGCATCGTCTGCGCATAACCGGTAACGTTACAGGCACCAGCAAGTCATGAATGAAGATATTAAAAGGCGTTGATCCTAAAACACTTCGCTGGGGGTCTCCAGCTTTCATAACCAATTTTCTTGAAAGAGTGTCTCCACATCTAACTTGAAATCTCTTCCTGTTAAGATAAGAATTTATTAACTTGATGAAATTGATAGGTAACATGAATTTGATGAACTTATGAATTAATGCAAGGTGCCACACTCGATCGAATGTTTGACTGCAGAGCTTTTGATAAAGGTACTGGAGATATTTTCAATAATTTCAAAATCTGGTGGATAGTACTGTGTGGCCCTTCCGAACCCAAACTGACTATTATTTATCTAATTTTTCTGGAGGTTTGGTTAGTCTTGATTTTAAGACGCATTAAACATTTTTCCTATTGATCCTAGCAAATTAATGGGTCTGTAACTGGAAGTAAACTTCGGGATTTTGGCCAGTTTGGTTTGAGGATAGTAGAGATTGCGCTGTTCGAAAATATAGTTTCTACACTGGAAATATAACGAAGTAAAAAAATGCGTATCCGGGAAGTAACATAAAAGCTCTTTTTGAGATGTTATCAAAACGTTTTAATTTTCTTATGTCTATTTTATTAATGACGTCACTCACCTCTCTAGGCGAAGCGTGAACACTGAAGGCAGATGGTCTTTCTTAGGAAATGTGGAAACTGAGTATTCAATTTCTTCATCATGTTTAGGGATTGCCAAATCATTCGGAAAATACGACTCTGCCAATTCTTCTTCTCAGGCAAACACAGTTCCTTGTTAACGGGTTCGCGCACAAGTGCACTATCCCGTTATGGCACGCTTTTTGACAATTTTGGAAGATGTGTGAGTTTCGAAAATTAGCTCACGTGGACTCTAGAGCATAACGGAGATAGAGAATATAAAAATCTCACTAGAAATGTGTCTTTTTAACCCCTGTTAACTAGATTCGAACTCCAGACATTCAGATTTCTAGCCGGACTTGCTACTATTTACATCCTAAGAGCACCCATTGGGGAAAGAGAAATTTCCTTATAAAGTGGGAAAACTAAAAGGCTAACTATTAGCAAAATAATAAAATCTTGCGAATAAGAGTATAAACAAATAAGTGCATAAACCTTCAGAACCTCTCTAACATAAAGAACAGCAACAGGTGCACAGAAGTTTTAACACAAGAGGTGTTACAAATTTGGAACCAACAGTTAAAACTGTAAAAATGTTCCCTTAGTACAACATTTCGTAGGTACATAGGCTCCTACGTACGTAGGTTTTATGGGCTCTTGCGTAAGTGCAGCCTTACGTAAGAGCCCATGAAAAATTATTTAACGCAGTTAAATCCTTGATGAAAGCAAACTTTAATGTTAGTTTAGAAAGTATTTCTCCCGCCTTCCTAGCGTGCCTTCGTAGTGTAGTGGTTCTGCATACTGGGCTGGTATTCCAGAGGTCCGTGGTTCGATTCCCGGCGAAGGGGATTGCTCATTTTTCATGTCTCCGGCTTTTCCAATCAGCCTAATGTCTCTACAAGTTTAAATACACATAATGCTGATCCATTTAAAAATAATTTTAAGTATAAATATCATACAAAGAGGAGTAGAAAGACATTTATATAACATAAACTATTCAGATGTATAAAACGTAAAAATAATTTTCCTAAATTTGCTAGATATTTCGAATCGAGTATGAAGATTGAGTATAATGCGTCTTTTTTAACTAATAAAATTAAACTATAGAAAAGTTCTTATGGATGAAAAGCAGAATAAGTCTGTTTTTAAAAAATTGCTTCTATGTGTGTGAACTAATGAAAATGTTACTTTTAATTTTTAAAAAATATTTACCTACTCTTTCTCTGCCGAAGATATTGTTATAAATAACTATCTTCAGTAACACTATTTGTCGTTTCTGTTAGTAGGCTCTTAAACCGCTTACTTCCAAACTGTAAATTTGCAGACTGCAGAAGATATTTTAATTTTAATTTTTTGAAGATGAGGAAAAATAAAGTCAAGCCTTTTCAACCGACTTTTGCTAATGGTTGAGAATATGCTTTCATGCTCATTGTGCGTTTATACATTAAATGCCATTTCTTTAAATACGTTTTTGAAAACAGTTTACACTGAATAAAATGCTTAAATACAATTAGGACGTTCTGAAAGTTTTTGAACATGTGAAGATCATTTAAAATTGTAATTATATATTTGGGATAGCAGGAAAAGGCACATTCTTTGAACTTCATGGATCCATTTTTATTTTTATTAATGTGATGTTCTAGATCATTGAAATTATCTACGAACCCTCGGAGGCAATCTACAAAAGTATGATTAATGAAATTCCAGTTTTATAGTGACATTACATGATTGAATGTCCTTTAAAAGCACAATAATTAAGCTATTTTAAGTTGACTGCTGACATAAATAAAATGTAGTCCTTTTATGAAGCTTAGTGAATATATCGAATTCAGCACTAGATTCTTGTTTTCTTGTATGTTTAAAAGACAGAATTTCTCTTCCTCTTTTTAATCTGTTTTAGTCTCTTTAAGTCTATTTTTTAAAATATATTAATCATACTATCATCTAATTAAATAAATTCGTTATAAATAAAAAAAATAATACACTAAATATTCATATTATCATGAAAATTTCACTTCTAACCTTTAAAAGCATCACTCTCATTGCTTCTGATGAAAGAAATTTTTCTCGGTGCTACAATTACCATGGAAAATCGTGTTTTTTAATAATATACAGTCATAGTATATTTAAGAACATAAATGCCTCCCAGACGGTATAGTAATTAGGGAAGGTAAACCGCTGAGTTGGCTTCTGACCCAGGTATAGATATATCCATGCAGAATTGGTTACCAACTCGGCGGGAGTCAACTACTAGCTACCAGGCCGCGGCCCTGGGCAGCCCCGGCTGAGCCTCGGCTGAGATTTATAAAATGCAAAAAAGATATATACATATGCATACAAGGCACTTGAAGAAGAGTACAACAATGTAAAAAGAAATATATACATGCGCATACAAGGCACTTGTAAGGGACCGCGTTCGAATCTCGGAAAAGGCGTGGATGCTTGTAAATGTATAGTGTTTTTGCAGCATGGGGACACTAAATATATGGTGAGCCGAAAGTCCTCTCGAGAGGTTTTTGGTAGGGGAAGAGGGGGAGACTCTCGGACCCGTTCTCTTTTCGTGCTATCCATTGAACTTGGGGGTGGAAATGAGTGACGCCGTACGGTCACCTGTATGGTGCTTAAGGCTTTTGCCAAAGACAGACCCAATCTTGCTCTCCTTGCCACGATGAATTTCGTGGGCTTTTTCTGATGGTACTATCAGACAAGTGAGATAAGTCACAATACAGCATAAGAACATAAATAACACTTTTGTGCCGCTTAATAAGAAAAAAATGTATATTTTAGCATTTTTTGCTGCTAAGAAGATTGTAAAAAATTTTATAAAGCGAATTGCGAACAAATACAAGAAAGTGAAGTGATATATATGAGTTATTTAATTACAGAAAAAGCTATCTGGTAAATGTATTCATCGCGTGGATAACATCGCGTGTGGATAAGCGATAAGTGAAATTAAATGGAAAGCCTTTAAGCTGAGTGTATTCAGTCCTAATCCCAAAGAAAGTACGAAAAGCTGAAAAGACAAAGCTACGCTCTTGTGCAAAAGTAAGAGAATCTGAAAATTATGTATATTATTCCGAAAAGTATTGAATCAAAATGCTGCAAATATTCAGAATCGAATACACAAGTTTACACGTGCGTGTGTGTTACTGTAACTGCGAAGGGGATAAAAGCGCACGAAGAGTTTTCGGGGCTATGTTCGTATTTCTTCATGACATTCGCCACGTTTCTTTCAAGATTTCCGAAAATTTTATAGAGATATCAGGTAAAATGAGCAGCCAAGAGCATATGACTGGCACAATGAGATGGAGAATTATCGATAGTCTGGAGACAGGCCAATCACAAGCACAAGTGGTTACAGACCCCAATGTAACGACACGAGACAGCTACAGCTTCACAGCTCTCGTGTGATCTGTATGCTGCCACTGGAACATGATTTTCACTATCTACAGTTAATTACTGTTTTACAGGCTGTATGCCAAAGAGTAGCTGTTGGCATCCCGCTTATACAGAAGAAAGCTGATTTCGCATGTTGCAGGCAACATGTGCTTAGGACCAAACGTGAGTTAAGTACCATGCTCTTTAGAGATGAGTCGAGATTCAGCTAGGACACTGATTCTCGTCGTACTTGTATCTTTAGAGAGCCCAGAACACGTTACCATTCCACCTTCATTAGGAAGAAGGATCATTACGCAGTTTGATGTGGAATGGTTTGGCCAAGCATTTGTTGGACGGCTGAGGACCCCTTTATGTCCCATGAAAAACCCATGAAATACGAACTACAGTATGGGAAAATTATGTATTGCAATTCTGTCATAGATGGAAAGAGGCTTTCAGGACTTTTCCTTTTAAGATACTCTAGCTGCAAATATAAGGTCCTAGAAAGTTACTATAATTATTATTAATTTAATGTAATCATCAGAAGGGGCATCAGAAATTTTGCTGCATTTCAAGCCTTTCCACATCTATCCGTCAGCCATTTTTATAGTTTTTGAGAAAGGAATATCTATATAGGCAGAGCCAGATAATAAAATAAGCTTATCATAAAACATAAACACATAAAATTTTATATTCGCTGGAAAAGGCTGAGTAAATTATGCCACATTTTTCGAAGATGAACGAGGTAATATGTAAAATTTAAGAAATAATTCTTTATTAGTCGGGAAGCGATCGAAGCTGCGTTGTAAGAGTTTTTAACTAGCCTTTAGAAATAAAATCAAGAGTTTATGGCATATTATAATCTCATATTAAAATCTAGAAACATGTACTTGCGAACAGAATACAGTAAGTGTTACAGAAAATCATTTCAGAATTTTAGCATGGCGAATGGGTCACATCAAGAATTGCATAAGAAGTTGGAAGCTCGGCATTGCTCTACGTTGTGAACTTATATAAAAAATATGCTCAATTACAGCAGTGTCCAAATTTTGCAGTTAAAATTGTCCTTACGTGAGTATTTCGAAAACTATCAGATTGTTACATTATGTTAATGTGCCGCTGTTCTACCATATAGTTATCATCAATGCGCTTTGGCAGGTATTACCTCCGCGTGCCACATTTTACTCTAGTGATCTCTAAATCATTTGTCTTGATGGGCAATAGGTTCTTCAGCAGTCAGTTTTAGTCAGCTATCTAAATATACTACACCGACCCACTCCCGTCACTTAGGATTACCTGCCAGTGACTGGCAAACCATAGCTAACTGGTGACCAACTGCAACGGTTATAAAATTTTACTATGCTGCTCCATATAGGTGTCTCGTAGATCACCGCTATAGTCAGTTTGCTTGTCACAATTTTATCCTTCAGTTTGATTTTGGTGTTAAAAGGTCATACATTTATCATCACTACTAAGTATTGCCATTGAGCGAAACCTAAAGATCTATTTATTTTCTTTCCAAATGACCTACTATCAGATTCCTCTCATTGAAAAAATCTTTACTTACTTTTCGAATTTAACCAATCCGTAAATGCTTAACAAATTGAGTGATTTAAAAGAAATAAGCGAACTTGTTAATAAATTTCTGCATCAAACCACTCCGTTGATCCTCGGTCCATAGGTTGCCGATGACTAAATTTAACTGTTTAAAATTAAATCGTGAGACGCCATTGGTTTTGGAAACCACTGACATCTTACGGTTTAATTTTAACGATAATAAGTCGTTTCATAAAAGTAGTTTTTGGAAAATGTTTTGTTCGCTGTATAAGACGTTATGTTTCAAAGTAAAATATCTGTCATGTTCCAGCTAATGTAATATAACTTCACGGCAAAGTAAGAAAATGAAATAATAAGGAATGAAATGTTCAACACGTTATTACAAGGTTTAATACTCAAACATTCTTACAGAAGATATAGGGTTTCCTTTAGTTCAACTAAAGTATTATTCAAATGTTTGCTATCTTAGCTGAACTCCTTAACTTCCTCACGCATTTCCGCCCTAAGATGTTAATTTAAAGTTAAGTGGAGTGAGTATTTAAACGGGTGAATCTTAGAGTTTATTCAGAACGTATTTTCGCTAGCCAGCGCACGATTCTTTTTTGACCTTGCTGGCCCACCAGCGGCCGAGCGAAATCTAAAGTCGCTGAACACTGGTAGTTCGGTCCGAGGTTAGAATCCCGCGAACGGGCTGGCTGTATGGGTGTTTTCGTGGTTTTCCCCATGTGTAACGTGTATGCGAGCCAGTTTCCTTTAGAAAGTCCTCCACGAAGGCACCCCTCCCCTTAGGCAGATAGCCGTAGTGCGCTTTGCTATAATTAAATACACACACACACACACACTATTTTGACCTTTCTGTTATGCTGATCTTGCTCTTGGCTATTTTGAATAATTATCATGCCTGTTAGGTTTCTCGAGTCAACCTAGCTATCTGTAACTTAAAAATGCTAATTCAGCACTATTCTTTTGAGACTGAAATTGATCTGTGTTACAAATTCTTAGTTTTCTCCGCAAGATTACGGTGTTATTGTAAAGCACGATGTATGTGCTTTTTCTGTTCATAGTTGAAAATAATAAAGGGTTATTTTCATCTTTCCTCTGTGCTGGTATTATTTTGACGCCTGTGCGAGAAGTCGTCCGGTTCATTAATAGGATCTAGATTAGTGTATGTGGAATAGGAGAGATTTCATGTCGCATTTTAGAAAGCATTATATGTACAAAATTATATTGCCATCTACGCAAAATATGAAAGATTCGTATTTACACCGCCCTCAAATTATAATGCAATTCTTCTTTTTCCTGCTTGTTTTGTAATACTGAAGACAAAAAATGCTTTGCAAATTTGTTAATTGAAGACGCATTTCCTAATTCAAATTGTGCTTCAAATCAATGTTAGACTTTGCATCAAGAATATATTATAGTTAGTTTTAAAGCCTTATCTAACAGTCAGATTAATATTAATTACCAATGTTTCTGGCTTATGAGCTCATTTAGTGCTTTAAGCTCAATTCTAAGAAACGGAAGACACACTCTTAACAGCGGAAGATAGCCATGAGTAGTAGCGATTAAAAAGTAGATTTAAAGATTCAATCTCATATATACTGATGACTATAATTAACATTTTTTAAGACTTGACGTTTTAAAAATATTTAATAGGTTCGCATAAGCATATCGAAATTAATATTTTGCATTACTCGTTTTAAACTAATAGTGGATTCGGACTATCAATTAAATATAGCTAATTCCCCTACTTTTATACTTTATCTGTTGTGCAGTACTTAATCAATATGTTTTAAATAATATTTAAACCTGGAAACACTTTTCTATCATATTGTAAAAAACTAATTAAGACTTATGATGCACATAAATATTTTAAACACGAGTATTTAAGTACAGGCGTTTTTCGCTTCACAGAATTTTTTTTTTTTTTGTATGAATTTTATTGAAAAAGCGAAGAAAATGTAAGGCTAAATCCTTCATTAATGCAAACGAGAAAACTAATTAGAGTAAGTTTTAGAAAAGAATAATGCAAAAATAGGTTAAAAATATTTTAGAGCAATAGTAACTAATCAGAAAGAGAATATTACATTATAGAAACCTCTTATACGATATGAGGCTTGAGGAAAAATATTCAAAACAAAGTTATTAGGAATAGGATTCATTTTAATTTTAGCAAAAGTTTCATAACTGTGCCGCATATTTGCTTAACATGTAGCTCACATATTCTATTTGAATATATAACAAAATATGACCTCTAAAATGCCGTGGGCCAAGCTAATGAATTGATCGACGAAAGGCATTTTCAGTTTGTTGTGGATTTTGTTTCATTTAAAATGATAAAATGAGGAAGCATTAAAATTCATTGAAGCAGAAGAATAGGTGGAAACATCCAGCTCGTGTGAAGATTGTTCATAAGTATACCATGTATCGAAGTCAATGAAACTGAAAAAGTAAAAAAAGGAGCGTGAAAGAATCAGCTGCAGAGCGTGAAATATGCAAAGAAATTATTCAGACGACTATTGCGTGTTTGTTAGCAATTCGGAGAATATTTGAATGTAGTAACACTTTAATATTCACCAAGTAAACGTGGTCTATGGAGTGATAAGAATCATTATTTTGCTTGAATAAATTGCTCATATTGTGTATTCTACCACGCAAATCACAATTTCATTTTTTATTTTATTATTCGTTTTTATCATAATTTCCGGAATTGGCAATAAAACGAGAATCGAATTAGTAAAAAGAAAAAGAATCCTTTCCCAGCCAAAATGTGGAAAGAAATATCATCTGAAAAAATGAAAACAAAAAAGTTGTTCCCAGCGATTTGTCAATTTTCTGCCGCCCAATCGGCTTAAATGAACATGTTTCGGATGAAAAAGTAAATAAAAAGAAACTGTTTTCTAACAGGATTAGAAGAGGAAGTTGATGATTTCCGCCTGGAAATCACTTTTGACGTGTCGTGGAGACAGCACCAACAGATGTCTCTTACATCCTCTGACACAATTTCGAACCGTATCACCTCTGCCAGCTGAAAACGAAGTCTCTGTCGTTTCTTTGGGCATCATACCATGCTCTCTACAATGGATCTCATAAGAAATTATTAAAGCTGATGTCAGAAATCAATTATATCAGCTTGGAAAATCTATAAATTTAGTAACCTCAGCTAAAAATACTCTCAGCTTTATAAAACAACCAAAGCGTACCTGCATATAAAACTTTATTTTACTAAAAAGAACACCAGGAGAAAGTAACTTACAGGAAAAAAATTCTTAAACTCCAAAATATGAGGTTCTTTTTAGTGATAAATATCTGACTTCAAAAAATATTGTTTTCTTTATTATATAATAAATAAAATTTCGGCTTATTCCATTAAGCATAGATCAAACGTTTTCATTAAATTAATAGTAATTAAATGCATATTGCATTGTTGAAAAGGTATTCCTGAGTTCCTTTTTAAACAATTTTGTTATTTACAATAAAATGGGCAAAGATTTGATTGAAACTATTCGAATAGATTAACACTATTATAATGAATATATAAAGAAATATTAACCCCATCAGCTGTAATTAATTTTTTATTGACAATATTTCTTTTCGTTTACCTTGTTATTCTCTCTAAAAATTCTTAATCATACATAATATTAATGTTCACCAGCGGCCGAGCGGTAAAGTCGCTGAACACTGGTAGTTCGGTCCAAGGTTCGAATCCCGCGAACGGGCTGGCTGCATGGGTGTTTTCGTGGTTTTCCCCATGTGTAACGTGTATACGAGCCAGTTTCCCTTAGAAAGTCCTCCACGAAGGCATCCCTCCTCTTAGGCAGATAGCCCTCGAGGCTTTGCCATAATCACACACACACATAATATTATTACAATCCAATAAGCTGATATTTTCAGAATATTTTACAAGACAAAAATTCTTTTAATTGATAAGGAAGTCGAATATAAATACAACTTTAATGCTATCTACTGTACATAACAGCTGAGCAAGACCCAATCGCAAATAAATGTGAACAGGAATTTCTTGCCCGGATTTATTTCATGACTTAAAATGTTTGAACTAGTATTTTTGGTGCTTTTCGTACGCATAACTCATTCAAGAAAATTTCCTTCATCTGTTCCTCAGTGAAGGCATTGTTCCTAAAGTTCGTTGTTTGAGGTAATAAATTACTTAGTTATATGAATATGCGACAAACCAGGAAAGTCTGCTGTTGTGAAAAAATGCCTAGTTATACAAGAAGCCAATTTCATTAAAATTCAAATGAAGCCATTACTTGTGACTTTGAAAAGCAAATGTGATACAAAATGTATAAAACGATCCATGAAGTTTGTGCAAATATGTTCGTATTCACAAAGAAAACTGTTGGACATAGATTTTGCCAGCTTGAGCCAAGCGATAAGTAAAACCACGTGATCTTACCTTCTATGGCAGAAATGAACGTTTTCCACGAATATAAAATTAAGGAATTACATTGCATTTCTGAGAATAATCCATACTGTATTAAATGGAATGCTATGGATATGTAATTTTATGACGCTTTTAGTATCTAAAACGTTAGTGGTGTTATTTTGGAAAAAAGGCGTTCTTACAGAGACTCTTTATTTATGAATATCAGTGTGAAAGATTACTTTCATTATGAACTGAACATAAATTCCATTTAAAATGACTGATAAATTTAAAAATAATTAAAGTGCCAACTGTCATCTTTTTTAAATAATTTAAAATGGAAATTTTAATCCTGACCACGCTGTAAAGTAATGCTATAAATGAACAATATTTTGTAACATTAATTGCTGTGTATAAATATATCTGAAGTGCGATCAAAGATTATGTGGAAAAATTGGTATTTCTGTTATATAGTGGGATTTAATAATTTCTGAGTTCAGCAGGAGACTGGTTTAATGATCGACTTCGAATCCCAGAAAAGACATGTATGTTTGTAGGGGTTCAGTGTCTGCGCTGCAGGAGGGCATTTGAAATAATGGTGAGCCGAAAAGTCCTCGCAATTCGTTCGGTGGTAATGCAAAAGGGACAGGTAGATTCTCGAATCCTGCCAATATTACCTTGAGCAAAACTTGGCAGAGTTGCACAGTTAGTGCGGAGAGACAATATCTTTACAATTCAATGGTGAAATTTCGGTTTTTCGCCCACTTTTTTTTGTATGGTGTATCATTGTTTCTTGTATAAGGTATTTTCTTCCTCTTTCCAACATGCCTTCATGGTGTAGCACATTCGGAGTGTATTCGAGAGGTTTAGATTAGAGTCACAGTGAGGGCATTGCTCATTTTTCATGTCTCCTGCTTCAAAATAATCTATTTTTAAGGTACACGGTTTATTTTTTTATAGAAATATTAACATAGTTTAATTATTCACGGTACATTTTAGTACTTTTATTATAATAGTTTTTGTACTTTATAGTTTTATTTTGCTATCTCCAGACCTAGATATATTTTTATTGTTGAATAGTAACTCCTTGTACTGTGGGTTATTAACTTCCATCTGTAAGCCTAGTGGAACACGAGGAGTTTTGTGTTTGCTTTCTTAATTAAAAAAATAATCTAATCTACAATGGTGCCTGAACTAAATGGTTGCCAAAGCCATGAAAGTTTCAACTTCTATTTGCGGAAAGCATAGGCAAAAAGATATTTGATAACAATTCACTGAGCTGTCTATGAACCTGAAGAAGGTCTTCGAAAACTGGAAGTTTGCTGGCATAGATTCTTTTTAATCAAAGGCATTTCATTTATTTAGTATTATTTCAGTCAAAAGTTTGAATTTATTTAAATTTTACAATGTGACTACAACAGCTGTAAGTGAGTTATGAAAATATTTTAACAGAAACGATTAAGATTCAACAATACTGGATCAAGCAGACATTTTCACTGAAAATATTAGCTAATAACGCGTCTCTGTAAGTCTACATTTAGGCGAGCAAAGGCATTTATTCATCAATATGTTGTAGAGTCATTAGGGTATTTTGAAGCAGTAGGAATGAATATGAGCAATGCCCTCGCCGGAACTCGAACCTGGACCTCTCGAATACTCGCGGAATGTGCTACCGTTACACCACGAACACATGCTGAAAGGAGGGAGAAAATACGTTGTACTCCCCTATTTAAAAGGCGACTGGGGTTTAGGGGACTCAGTCCAAAATCCTGATGGTGAAGAATTATTATCCGCGAACTTTTTGTTTTGGGTACCACTGTAGAGTCGTTAGGTTTTTCTTTAAAATAAAAAAGCAGGAGACATGAAAAATGAACAATACCATCGCCGGGATCTCTCAAAATACACGCTGAATGTGCTGCCTTTACACCACGAAGGCATGCTGGAAGGAGGGAGGCAATACTTTATAAGATTATAGTCTGCATTTCCCAACAGCTGTAAATTTATTAGAAAACTTTTAACAACCGAAGGAATTATAAGTACACAATTCATAAAAAATATAAATATATAATAAACCAAAAAATATTGTGCTGAAACAGAATTTAGGAAATATGTGAATAAGTGAATATATCCATTAAAGTTTATAAAACTCCTATCAAAATTTTTAGCCTTGTCAGAATTTTGAATCGTGCAAAAACAAAACAAAACAATAACAGAACTACTGCAACTTTTTGTGATAGGAATAGCTACCTGTGAAAAGCTAAAGCCTGTTATCATTATTACATTGCATAGTGTCACAGCTGAAAAAAATATATTAACTCTTAATGATGGCGAAATTTACAGAATGCTCCTTATTTTGTGATAAATAGCTGCTTAAATTTAATAATATATTGAGGGCAGCTACATTTTAATCTAGAATGAATGGGGCAGCTCAAAGGGCAGTGTTTTAGGTCGCCTCTTTTTTCTCACATGAAATAGTCTGAAGTCAATACGTTTAGCCAGGGAAAATGTGAAGCAAGGGGACCAGACCAAAAACAAATCTTTTCAGGAAAGGCTTAGAAGTTAATTTTTGTGTTTCAATGATGGACAGAGATTTAGATATTCGTTTTTCTGATTCAGGAAGCAATTTGGCTAAGTAATCGCAAGTATCTCTGCATTTACTTTGAGGTCAGTCGCTCTCTCAAAAGCATCTGCATTTTCATAGTTCCCATGCAGTGGGCATTGAAAATGTATAACGATAGAATTGAAGCATATTGGGCATATCTTGGGATGGAGTAAAAGGAGGCTTTGTACTAAAGTACGAAGTGTTTAACAGTAAACTGACTAAATTATTTTTCCATTATTATCTGTACAGACACTAATTCCTGATCTGAAAGTGTTAAATAATGTATTCTACTGCGGATGTGGTAGCACAAAGGTTTGTTTAAAAAATTAATGTTTTCTAGCCTTATGTATACTTCTATTCATTTAGCTTTCCTGGTACTTCCTACATTATATGAAAACTACCAATTTTGTTCCATAGATATGATTTATCAGTAAATGTAATGTTAAAATTATTGATTAGAGCAGAATCAAAGGAGTTTATTTCCAGTTTGGAGATTGCGAGATGTAGAGTGTAAAAACGCTTTTTGATTTATAGCTTGTTTCCAGAATGTTTCCTGAAGAAGCAAACATGCGTTCCTGCAAAAGGTTGCATTTTTAGACTTTATATCTTTTTAAAAATGCAGTGAGATAATTTAAGAATAATTCAAAGATGCACATGACTAAATTGTACAATGGAATTTTGTAATGTTTCAAAGGAAAATAATGGTAAATCGCTTTCATATTTTCTAATCTCCGATACTCCCTGAAAACGGCAATTCTAAAAGAGCTCTGCTGCAGTTATACTAACCCCATCTCTTTTTCATTCTTTTTTTTTGGGGACCCGATAAGTTGTCTAAATCGACCTTTATGGTATACGAGGTATGCTTATACGGTATATAGAGTTAACCCAGGTTGACTCTTATCCAAACTCCAAGGATATTTCACACATTTCCTAGGCATTCTATAGAATGCCAAATAACAACCCGGCAAAGTATGAAATACATTTACGATTCGTTTCGAAGAACCAAAAATGCTTACCAGAAGATAATAAATGATGTAAAAGAGCCAAAATGAGTCCTGAGAAGGAACCACGGGACTACTGGCTGCTGAATCGCTAGGATGTCATGTTTGTGGAAAACAAAAGTACATTCATTTATCCTGTTAAAGAAAGCGTCAATTCTATACAGTATTATGCCAAGGACGCCGAGTTATTTCTCGTACTTCATGAAACCTCATTTCAGTACTGGACACGGACGACGCGACAGAATGTTGAAAAGAACATTCAACCAAATAGAAAAACGTTACACGTAATGATATTGAACTGTACAACCACCTTTGTGATCCTTGCCAGAAAAAGCAAAAAGGTATCGAAAAGGGGATTGTTTTGTGAAACATATAATTATTTTTGAATTTAATTTCCGTTGTCGGGTAGATCTTACTGATTCCCAGTCTCGGCTAGAGAGAAAATATAAATTTATTAAGCTATATCAAGATCATCTCACTATTTGTTTTTTACGTATTTCGAATAACAGTTTTTAAATGCCATTATTTCATTAATTTTTCAAAATAACATCTGTATTTTTGAGAAATGAAGGCCTTTTAAATAATAGCCTTAACGTAACTTTTTTCAGTACGTTGCCTAAAGATCCTTCCATAGAATAGACATTATATAGAATGCCTAGGTATTATATACAGTGTCTAGGGAAAGTATGTAATACTTTTCATATTTCGTACTTTGCCTAAAAAGTCCGGCATTATATACAATGCTTAGACATTCTATAGATTGTCGGCATTTTATACTTTGCCGGTAACACACACATTACCTGTCTTAAGACCATCTGATTTGATGTCTTATTGATTCGTCGGCTCATCTCTTCGTAGGCATACCTGCTGGTGATGAATTTTTCGCCTGTCCATGGAACCCTCCTCGTCTCTGTCCCATCCTTTTCTAAATGATCGAGTGGCTATCAATGTTGAATGAAGACTCTAGATACCAGATCGATCTTCCTCATTTTTAAAAATTATGGACAAGTAACTGACCATGCAAGACGCTTCATGTATATTAACAATAATAATAGAAAGGCTATAGATATAGAGATTTAGATATGGAATTTTTATTTAAGTTTTTTTACCTACGCCATTTCTTATGATTTTTATTTATATATTTTCTTTTGTTTATTGCGTATAATTAAGTTAAGTTTTGGTACACCTGTAAATGTTTAATACATTTTTTTTTCTTTAGGTTTTTTACTTTAGCTTTGTTGTTGGAAGGGATGGTCCCTACCTGGTCTTAGCCTGAACACGTTTCGGCTAGGTTTACAGGGCTTCATTAATTATATCAGGTTAAGTTTGTTAGTTTAACTTTGTTAATTTTCGCATTGTCACTTCTTATTGGTTTCGGCGCTGTTCGATCAGCTTTCTATGGTGGAACCTTGTACTGATGTTCCGTGTTTCATGCCATCAACCTTCAGAGGATTCTCATCAGAGTGGATGTTTCTCTTTTGATTACTTCTGACTATTATTTCTATATGAACAAAAATAAGCAAAATGTCTCTGAGTTGAACTTTAACTATTTGGATGTATTAATTACAGTAAACGCACTGTGAAATGCTGCAGTGGAAAAACTCACGTAGCGCAAAAATTGCAATAAAAAATTTAAGGATTTTATTTATATGGTTGAATGTAATATCTAATACAGTTTTGTACTTGCAGTTTAAGAAATTTTACATTGCTCACTAGCTTTTACTGCATCTTCATGAACCTTTATTATCGAATACCTTTATCGAAGACCATTTCTCAGCTGCATCATATCTGTTTTAGGGCTGATTTCCCTGATGAATACTGAAACTTGAAAACAAAAATTACCTATTAGAAAGTATAGCCAAATAAATATATTTTCAGTGAAATATATTTCATAATTTATTGAGGGCAATCTTAGTTCACCTTTTGAATAGTTTATCCAAGATTTGACATTTTTAGTAGCTTGATACTAGGAGTGTAATAGAATATTTTAAATTAACGAAAGGAAATACATCGTTTACGTTGGGTTCGTGAAAATATCTGTAAGTAATCGAAATAAAACGTCAACAATAAGACACAGAGAGGAATATGCTTAACGAAAATTGCAACATGAGTTAATAACATGAGTTAACGAAATTGTTTCAGCACCTAAAAGTAACTGGCTGTTTGAAAGAAAAAGGGTAAATGTGAAAAATCTCATATGAGATAATAATTGGCTAATTAAAACTGTAAGTAATTTCCGTGACAAGTCCGTGATAAAAAAACTTAGGCTTTGAGCATGAGATACGTAAAATATAATTCGCTTTTACAAAAAACTTCTCATATTTCGAAAACCAGTAACTATTTATTTTAGTACTCTCAAAGGTCAATCAGGTTTATCTTGGAGGTCATGCGAGAAACAATATGTTATGTGCAGCAGGTATTTAGGAATATGGCTTGGGATAATAACCACAGCTGTTTCAAGATTTTTCAAATAATCTTTGGAAGCAGTTTCGCCGGTAGAACAGCTAACGAAAAGAATGATAAGGTTACACAAAAAAATTCTAAATACCATTTGGAATATTGGAATATCCTTTTCAGGAAATATATTTGTGCTTTTAAAGTTAAAAATGTATTAAAATTAATAAGGACACTGTGAGCATTCTCCCAAAGAATTAATTCTCTTAATTATTCTTAAAATTAGTTTCAATTCTTCTTAATAATTCTTAAAGTTAGTTTCAATGATATTGCTGAATTTTAATCCCTGAAGATAGTTTTAAGTTGATTAAAGGTAGGAAAATATAAACACCCATTCTAAAAATTTGGGGTTAATAATAACAACGTTTGCTATTCCGGATGCGGGCATACATTGTGAAATATAGTGCTGTAAATAATTATACTCATAAAGCAGTAAATTATAGTTTAGCACACTGTAGTTCTGCAAAAAAGTGCATGGCAGTAAAGTGTAATGCTGCAAACTACACAGCAGTAAACCATAATGCTGCAAATAATTATACACATTCTAATTGTATTGTGAAATTTTTCAATACATAATCTCTGGAAACACATTTAATTTTCTTTAAGTGCCGAAATACCTAGTAATTTCTGTACTATTTTTAGGCTGTCAAAGTTTACATCTAGTTATTTAAGAAAAAGGAGAGAAAGGAAAGAAAAAAAAGCAAGAAGTGAAAGAAAGGAAAAAATTCAACAGCCCCTTTTCTAAACTATTACTAGCTAATTAAACCACATCATAAAATATAAACTAGTTAAATTATTTATTAGTTTCTTTTCCTAATTTCTCCACTAAATTTGCATACAATGACCAATAGGTGAATAAAATAATAAAAACTTTTCAATTTTGAAATAGAACGATAAAATGAAACCCTGAATTAAACGACGTCTACTCTGATATAGATAATATGAGCCCTACCTTCGATGAATAATTAATTATGACCTATTAGGTCTATGTTATGCGGTCTTCCAGCAATTTATTATTCACCCGATAGAAAATTACGCGGAGAAGCCATTACTAAAGCAATTAAGAAATGATTTATATCATACGTATGGTACTGAGCGGGTGATTATAAACTAGGGTTTCAATAGCAATCTACTATTAAATGAACGCGTATTAAAATCCTTGACTGCTGCAATGCTGTAGACTTGATCATTTAAAGTAAATGAAGTAACCCATTTTTCTGTGCGGTGTATTTGTAACAGATACATATAAATTTCAATTTCTTCGGGTCAAATGTGATTTCATAAAATTTTTTATTATAATTTCTAATTCCTCCTATTATTTTCTACAATTATGTATTCAAAAAGTTCAAGGGTAAAAAGTAAAAACCATTAAAATTTATCTACGTGAGTAGATATGTGTAAATTAAAATATTTTACATATCATTTTCAGTTTTACCCTTAGTTTTCCTTATTATTGGCTAAATTATATTTAATTTTCTAAGTCAGTTGTAATTATAGATATTTGTAAATTTTTATTTTTGAAGTTTAAACCAAAATTTCTATTGTAAGCTGAGATTGTAAAGTTTGTTTCTTTGTGACGTATTCTATATTATAATACGTAGCATAATATACATTAATTTGTTTCGCTATAATCTAAGCAATCTAAGGGCTATAACCTAAGTAATTGAAGTACGACATTTTGATGGTAATAAAAGGGTAATCGAGCTAGGACATTTTGACGGTAACAAAAAGGTAAATTCATTTTTTTAATCTTTTAAATTCTTAATTTGTGAAACAAATTAAGAATTATAAAGAATTATAAAGAATAAAGAATTATAAATTAAGAATTAAAAAGAAATAATATATTAAATTAACAATTTTGTAATTTCCCATATCTCCTTTTAATTACAGGCTCAAATACTGGAGACGAAAATTTTTCTAATGGTGTTGGTGTATTTAATTATGGCAAAGCTCACTAGAGCTATCTGCCTAAGGGGAGGGATGCCTTCGTGGAGGACTTTCTAAGGAAAATTGGCTCGTATACACGTTACACATGGGGAAAACCACGAAAACAACCATGCAGCCAGCCCATTCGGGGGATTCGAACCTCGGAACGAACTACCAGTTTTCAGCGACTTTACCGCTCGGCCGCTGGTGGGCCAAAATTTTTCTAATACAAATGAAATAAACTAAAAATGATGAGGAAACAATTCTGTATAAAAACATTAATAAAAAAGCTAGAGCACTTTGAGAGATATTCAGATATTTTAATGAAAAGGTCTTAAAAATGAAATACTAAAAATGTACGTAAATGTACGAGATTTTCTCCAAATACCTGTTATTGACAACAATTTTTGGGCCAAAGGGATCTTCAGTGTTTCCAGTTCTTTATCTTTTGCATCTATGGTATCTTTAATTTTTAAATAATTATTACCTGTATATTCCAAAGCAAGCACTTTGTGACGTCTTCTTCCTTTTCGGATTTTCACAGTTGGTCAAGATTTTATTCTGCCTATCGTAATTTCCATCTCTCCTCAGTCTGAAACTTTGTTTTTCTCTGTTTATTTTACAGAAGGGACAATGTTCCCTCATTTATTAAAGAATAAAAAATTTTCATTTTATCAAGGTGAGCATCATAGAAATTTATTTAGAAACAATATTAATTTTGCAGATCGCTCTTCGTTGCAAAATGAAGCAAAATTGAAATAAGACTTTCGAAGCATTTCTCAATTCATAGCGAAAATTTATGTAACTGTCTAAATTTAAATAGTAGTCGTGGAATGAGAGATAGAAAGAAATCATAGGATATATAATGTGTAAACTCTTTATAACTGATCAGACATTTTACTTCCGCCTTAATATTATTTATATACGTTCCGAAAAGATCCGAATACAACTGATTATAACTGATTATAAATCTTACCAGTGAAATCCAGTTTAGACGGTTTATTTGGAATACTTATGCTTCTGTTCACTGTTAACCAACTAAAACATAGTATTTAAGTTGTCAAATAGCATATTGCTCTTTTTTATGTTATTTTCTCTTTTAAAGTACTGTAGAATCATACAGACACTTAACACTTTGTCTGATGATGATTTGAATTCATACATACCATACCTGTTTTTCAGTGGGTTTGATCTTTGAGCTGTAAATTTATTCCAGCTACTTCAAAATATTTATTTCAATTTTTTTATCCAACTTTTAAATTTCAGCTTCTTTTGTGAAAGTAACAAGTGGAACCATTAAACTCATTTCTTTTAAAACAGTTTCATAGTCGTAATTATCAGTTGTGTATAACTACTCAATTTTAAATTACATTTCAATTTTAAAACATGTAATAACCCTTCTGCATTCGTTAAAGAAGTTAAATGTATGTTTTAAGGTTGAATAAATATTTACAACTTGACTGTCTTTCCGTAAGCTCGAGTCTTTCTGCAAAAAACGTCGTTGCATTTTTTTCATTTTTTTTAATAATATCTGATAAATTTTTTACATATTCATTAGTTCCAGAATCACTCAGAAAATAAGAATCTTCCCGGTCGGTTTATCACGGGGAAAACGCATTGGTAGGCTCAGAATTTGAGCAGTAGTAGTTTGTTATAGTAATCAGTAAGGTAATCGGTAATCAGTAATTCATCAGAAACTTTAAGGTTAAGGCTTGTAACAAGAGAGTCTTAATCTGATAATTTTTCTGAATAGTAGACCTCCAATTTTTAAACACTTGTTATTAATCAAACCCATTCCATTAATAAATGTTACATGGTCATTCTCAATGGGAGAACGGCTTGAGTTTACAATTTTAAATTTTTGATAAAGAAAAACTTCTGAAAACAAAAAATAATCATCAGAAATTTTTGAAGAAAATTCTATTTTTCTGTGTTTGTCCTTAAGATTATTATTTTATATTCAGAGCTCTTTATATCTCGATTCTAATAATAACTCGTATTATCCAATCATAAATATTTTCTATTTATTTAGAAATAAAATAGGGCTTATATAATTTTCAACCTTTACGCACCTTAAACAGTATATATCTCAATTTATCATAAACAATAGTTTATTTTCTTCTGATGCTTCACTGCCAATCTTGGTTAAAATATCTGTAAAAAGTCTCTTCCTTGGATTTTGTTTACTCTTTCTATAATATCTATGATGATTCATTTATTTAGAATAAAACTTTATAATGTATTTTCTCCCTTCTTTCTGAATGCCTCCGTGGTGTAAATAGAAGCCTACTCGATTGGTATTCGGAAGGTCCGAAGTTCGAATCCATTTGGGAGCACTGCACATTATTCACGTCTCCAGTATCAAAAACCCTAATGACTCATAAGAAGTGGCGCCCAAACTGAAAAGTGATGAACGATAATTCGTTACCGCCAGGATTTGGCAGTTGCATCCCCTCAGCTCCAGTCGCCCTTTAAAAGGGGGAGTATATAAGGTATTTTCTCCCTTCTTTCCGCATACCTTCGTGGTGTAAATGGAAGTACATTCAAATCGTATTCGGGAGATCCGGAGTTAGAATCCAGGCGAAGGCCCTGCACATTTTTCGAGTTTCCACCATCAAAAACCCTAATGACAATAAATTGTAAATTCTTCCTAAATGTCCCATTTCTTCATTTTTAGATTGAAACATTAAATTGCATTCAATTTCTTGCTTGTGCAGGTTTAATAACTCATTCTTTTGATTTTTAACTCTCATGGCAATGCTCTTAACGTCTTCGTGTTTTACGCTGAAAAACATAGGCTTATTAAACATTTCTGAAATCTTACTGCGTGGGATTCTTGTGTGTTTCTATACGAAAAACTGATTAAAGCTCCTTTCGCAATATCGCAGAGTGAGCAGGCATTGTTATTTCCGTTTGCTGTGTCACCGATGTCTTCTCCTTCTTCATAAATTTTGCTTTCATATTCTAAATTTTTATGAGTTTTACTTACAGATAAATCCAATTTATATGCGCTTCGTAATTTTGTAGAATACAGTTGTCTGACTTAGCTGTCTTAGGATGCCAAACTGAATTGATGGATCATATTTCCCTACTTTTCTTCCAAATTGTTCAAGGAATATCTTCCAAATAATCGTTCAACTCTGTAATTATGTAATTTTAATCTGGAATAAAGAAATCGAACTACTGAAATCCACCACATTATTTAAAGGTATTTTTTTCTTTTTTTACTCTTATATTGTACCAAGAAACGAATATGGTAAATCCATTGAATGCTACAGTTTTAATTTGAAGCGGATGAGCAAATTCAACCGTGAACTCTTCCGGGTTATCTTTTAAATTTCAAAATTCTGAAACTTCTGAATTAGTATTTGTTCGACGTGTTATTGTGTCTTAATTCTAAAACGATGTTTAAAAGAAATTAAACAAAAAATAAGAAACAGTTTTTAACAGACGATTCAGAGCCGCTTACATAATGCGCATGCGTTACTAATTATTTCAGTTCTCACTTCTCGGCAAGGCAAAAATACATAAAAATTCAAAATATTTTCATTCAAAATTGAAATATATAGAAAAACATAAAACCGATGAAGGTTTGCGCTAAACCGTAGTACTGAAGTTGGATGTGTTACGTGTGACCAACACATAAATCCAACTGGTCACACGTAACACATCCAACTTCAGTACTACGGTTTACCGTAAACCTTCATCGGTTTGCCTTCCACCACACTTTAAATCATGTCATCCGACTAAACAAAAGTTAGCTTCATTTTATTCCTATGTTTTCCGTGCTCTTCAAGTTTGCTCCTCCAAACTATCCATTGATGAAGAACTAAATTATTTAAAAGCAATAGCTATGGACAGGGGCTTTTCACCCAACATTGTTAATCAAGCAGTTAAAAAAATTCTCATCTCAATACACCAAAAGGCACACTCTTGTTTTAGGAGATTATAAAAAATATGTTGTCATTCCCTTCTTCCCATCAATTAGCTATAAAGTTTCACATATTTTGCAGAAATTTAACTTTCGGATCGTTTATTCTCCCATCAATAAAATTCCGAGTTCCATACTCAAGGACCTCATTCCGGATATGAATTCCTAAGGTATTTATAGGATTCCTAGCCAAGGTGGTTTAATTTACATTGGCCAAACTAAGAGAGCCTTAAAACTTCGCGTCAAGGAACATGATGCATATGTTAGAAAAAAGGAAACACAGAGGTCTTCTGTTGCCCTACATATTGTTGGTCCGAAAATCACACTTTCAATTTTTCTGCTGCCAAAATTATTCAAAAAACATCTTCCATTGGAGAACTAGATTTTATAGAGGCATTTCACATTCAAAAAAAGTCTTTCTGTTCTAGTTAACGATCCTAATTCCAATCCATCTTTGCTTTCGGCCTTTAAAGAAATTATGTTTTAGTTCTGGTTTCATCAACAGATGGCGCTACTAGCTTATTTTCTGTACAGGCTTTCTTATCTTATCTAATCATTATATTCTATCTCGTTCACTTGCGCTTTTGCAGCTGCGGATGGTGGTTCGGTAAAACCATCGAAACTAGTCCTGTGAAAATTTTAAAATATAACGCTGATTTTTGTTGTTTGACTTCGGAATCGTTTTAGATTTATTCTAGTATTTAAATAGAACGTATGGTAATTCTTCAGATGATATAATTTTTGTGCACTCTGAGTTATAAATGTAAAGGAGATGTAACTCTGTTAAGTAAACCAAGTGCCTAAGTGTCGCTATGGTAAATAAATACAGTGAACTTTAAAGAGTGCATTTATTCTATTATGGTTTATGTTCTATGGACAAAGTAGACTTAATTCAAAGTTCGTTAACGGTTAATTCAATATGTTTAAATGAAGTGCGGGAAAATTGTGTGTAATTTAATATTCCGTACAAGAAAGTCATGTGGTGTACACATCAGATTTTTTTCGTTGATGTTTCGAGATATTTTAGGATAATTTCAGGAGTGTTTTTTCATTTCATGTAGTCACCAAAAGAGACAGAATATTCAACAAAAATATTATTGTCCTAATAATAAACCTAATGAGTTCCGGACCCTGTAATACGTCTAATTTGGTAACATTGTTTTCGAATTTTTTCATTCTTTTGAGCAATAAATCTGAAGTAAAAACTACTCTAAAATAATTTACATTTTCTGAATTATCTTCGATCATTTTGTTTGAAATTTCGAGTTTTGATGCACTATCTTTTCAGGAATTTGTTTTTTTAATTCGCAAGCGTTTTTGGCTCAAGCATCCTCGTTGCTGTTTATTTATTATAGTTTGTTAAGCTGCTATAAAGTCGGGATTAAATATTTTTGAGACGGTTCCTTAACACCATTCTAGCACCTAATATTCGCCTCTCGTGCTTAAAAATTGCAGCTTTTGCAGCCGCTGTTAAACGAGGATTCAGAAAGGGAACAAATCCTCCATACATGTTCTGACGTGATTCGTCTGTGGACAAAATTATTCTTCATCTACACTGAATTTTTATTATTTGAGATTTTGTTGAAGGCATATCAAAATTAGGTGCCTCATCATTTGTGATTTATAAACAGACACCATTTTATTTCCAAATGTTTTTCTCATGTTATCTCTTTGACGGTCAGAAAGACATATGTTCGCTTTAAATTATGTCTCATTTACATCAGACGAAATTGTTACAATATTCTTTCACAAAAGTCCTCATCTCTTTTTCAAGCAACGTCACTATCTGATGTTTTTTGCATTTAAAACCATTGCAAATTTTTAAAGTTCAACCGTAAATTCTTCAGTATTATCTTTTGAATAGCTTTGAATTTTAGCTTCTTTGAAAGATCTAATTTATTGCCCAAGCTTTTAACAGTCAGAAATTTTACAGAACCTCTTATTTTGTATAATATTTCGAATACATCTTCAAACCGTTTTCTTTCTTATCATTATCCTCTGTAGTCGATCTCGTTTCTGGAATTTAAGATTCTTAAATCAAACTTAAAATGATAACATACTAAAAAACTACTTTAAATTAAAAGTTAATCAGCTACAAAAATTAAAATTAAGTACTAAATTAAATCGACTAAAACCAATAGTAAAAAGCTACCCAACACTTAGGAGTAAGCTTATATGAAAGTTCATAATGGTTATAAATTATTTGATCAAAAATGAGATTATACTTTAAATAACTGAAAAATATAATTTGAGTTTATTTTTGAAATTTTCTAGTAATGTTCCTATACCTTTGCAAGTTCAGCAAATGTTCCTTTCATTTTAACATTAAAATTGTTGTCCTGTTTCTCGTGGGTAACATCATCTTATGTCTCGTTCAAAACACTGCATCATAAAAAGTGATAATTTTTAGCTTAAATCTAGCAAAGAAAGAGGTTCTTCCCCCTTTTTTGTTCGTGCATCTTTTACTATATAACAGAAACGAAGAATCGTATCTTTCTCATAAAAGGGAAAGCGGGACTTTAGGGGGGGTGAAGTCTTCTAATTATTTGAGAATAGTTATCAAAATTGAGAATTAATGCAAAATTTGTCATGTTGTCATCTAAGCGCCTAACGATGCGCATGCCCAAAATTAGTGTCAAAATAGCCTTTCTACAATGCTTGTCTCCCTGTTTTTCTAATGAAGGTAAATTGGCACTTACCTTCAATTCGTCTGATCAGTCTTATTAAGTTGGTCGATCAGTTATTCCCATTTTGAAAGTTTAAATAGTTGGATTTATAAGATAATTTAAAATTTGGCTTACACTCTTATAACAAAATTTTATTTTCCGGCTTATAATTGGAAATATGTATGTCAATTACGCATTCAAAATCAAAGAAATTCTGCTGAGTAAGGCGCAAATTATTTCTTATCAGTTTTCCTTCCAAGAAACCTTCCTTTGGATTAAAACTTTAAGTTGATTTCATTCATCTGGGTAAGACTGGTTAATAACTCCTGCGAACCTTGCGGTATATGCAGGGATTAGTGGAACTACTCATTTATTTATTCAACCACCATCCGTCCCTGAATAAAAGATTTGCCGGCCTCGCCAGAAAATATCTTTACTGAAAAACAATATTACATAAACAAAATATTACAATGTTCTCGATTATCTTTAATAATACAAAAAAAAATCCAACTAGGACAATAATACAAAAACTTAAATACAAATTTAGTTACATAAACAAAATTTTACAATCATCTCGATTATTTTTAAGAATAGAAGAATAAATCCAATTAGGATAATAATACAAAAAACTTAGTTACAAATCTTTGTTGTAATTATATATTATTTACAATTTTCTTTTACATAATATTTTAAGAAGATTGTATTACTATTTTTAATCTATTTTACAAATAAAGTCTTTTCAATTCATTAACTTTACTGAGAACTTAAGAAGAAATCTTCTTCTGTTTCTGTAATAACTTTAATAATATCTTTTATTCCTTTTCTTGATTTTTCATTCATGCAGATTTTAACTACATCCGATTCGGATCTCAATTTTGCTACAAAACTAAACCATCTTTCCTTTAATAAAGCACAATTAAGTATATGTTCAACATCTGCTTCTTTAGATCCACATTGGCACATAATAGATTTAATATTAAATCTATTGTAATAAAACGGAACATGAGCATGATTTGTAAGAAATTGATTCAGATAACTATTTCCAAAACATCTTTTTGTTTTAATTTCTTTTATAAACTTACAAGTAAATCTGCCTTTCAATTTTTTATCCCATAATGATTGCCAAGCTTGTAAGACTTTAATTTTTAAAGAATTCTTAAACAAAACAAACGAAATTGGAAGAATGTTATCTATAACCTCTTTTTTAGAAGCCTGCTTTGCATGAAAATCTGCTAATTCATTCCCTGAATGACCAATATGTGCACGGATCCACTGAAAATAAATATTCCTTTTCTTAGAAACTTCCAAAAATAAGTTATACGTTTTAAAAACCAAATCCGTATAAATCTTAGAGGCAACAATAGCTTGAATTGCACTTTGGCTATCTGAATAAATATTCATTTCTTCTTGAGAATTCTTTCTCAAGATCCATTACAAGGACTTTAAAATAGCTTAAATTTCCGCTTGAAAAACTGAAGAATTATTACTTAAATGAAATTTTTGAACAGTACTTATTTCTTCACTTGAGAATGTAACAAAAGAGCATCCAATTTTTCTTGCTATCTTTGAACCATCAGTGAAGATTTCAAGGCCTTCACCTGAAGGAATTTTTTTATCCCATTCCAAATTTGAATATAATGCAGGATGCTTAACATTCTTTAAACTTAAAATTTCAACATTATTTATGTCTTCAGGAAAATCAAAATCAGTTTCAATTTCAAAACTTTTACCATTCTTTAAATTAAATATAGCACATTCTCTTTGTGTTATGATATAAATAGGCTCACAGCCACTTAATGTAAATAAACAAGCACTGGAAACAGTTCTAAAACATTTTGTAATGCATAGCAAGTCTTTGAATCTGTATCATCATATTGTTGATTCTCACATTATTTCTGTACCAAGCATGACATGCATACAAAATCTTTCTCTCAATTCCTCTTTTGTAGAAAATCTTCTTAATATCACTAGTAAGTCCTTTAATAGCATAAAGTTTATTCAAAATTGCAGCACATTGTAGTTTAATCATCTTTAAATGAGGCAAGAAAGAAAGTTGATCATCGATCAATACTCCAAGATATTTAATTTGCCTAACACACTTTAGCGAATGCCCATTAAGTCTTCCTCTAGGTAATGCAATCATTTTACCTTTCTTTGCAATACCCATCATTGCACATTTTCTATGATCAAATTCCAATTTAACTTTTTTGGACCATTCATTAATCAAGTCCAAAGTATGATCAATGTCTTGGTCGATTGTATGACGACCACTAGTAGAAACTATCACAATTATGTCATCTGCATAAGCTTGAATCACAACATTATCTTTAAAAAGTAATTCGAATAAAGAATCACAAAGTAGATTCCATAACAAAGGACCTGAGTTTGATCCTTGAGGACAACCTCCGCTGTACTTTCTTGAAATACGAATATTTCTTTCTTGAAAGATTACTAATCGATCACTTAGATAATTTGAAAACAATTTAAATAAATTCATTGGGCATTTAAATCTTTTTAATTGATGAAGTACATACGGCCACCATACATTATTAAAGGCCCTCCTGACATCAAGAGAAACCAATGCAGTATGAAAATTATTATTTTTATTTTCTTTTACTTCTGGGTAAGAAATACTTGGGCCTATCTGGTTATGCCTGGATATGCCACCTAGGTAAGAACACCTTGATATCTTGATATGCCTTGTACTATCACTAGTGTTGCATTATACTGTGGTCTTTCCTTAACCTTAAAACGTTCTCGTCTGAAAGAAGTCTCTTGCAGTTCTGAGATAGTGTGAAGACCTAGATTTTTGTGTTTGGTCATTTCTTTCATCTTTTAAATCTGAATATTTGTATTTTTCTTTCGTAGTAAATTTAAATTATTTCTTTTTTTCGTCGCAACGTACATGCATGTTTTTGTTTTAATATTCTTATTTCTGTTATCATAAGGACGCTTTCCTTTTGCTAAACTGTTGTATTTATTCTACTGCTTTTTGTGCATAATAGCTCTTTAGTTGTTTTGCATTATATTTCTTTATTGTACAGTTTGTTTTGCATTGTAGTCTTGTAAGGTTCTACTTGTACGGAAGTTTCAATGAATGTCTTGTCGACCCTACTAGAGTGACAAGCAAGTTATCGCTGTAGTCTGAATTGAGATGACAAAGCGTTACAAAAATAAAAATAATCTTTAAATTTGTAAAAGGAACCACTTATGCTACAGAATATAACTATTTTCAGGTATTTAAAACAACATAAAATGAAGTTAAATTCAAGTAACATAGTTTGAGATTACGCACAAAATAGCCAAGCTGAAGTAATTAACAGCGCATTTTTAACGTCAGCTAGCAAACTGTTTAAAGTTGGAGGAAACATTGGCAGAGCTAAGCGGTAGTATGTAAAGCGAGACTGCGAGAAGCTCTAACTCTAAAACAATACACAGAAGCTTATTTGCATTCTTGTGAGGACTACGGAAGGAAGAAGTTATAGTATAGTTTCAGATCCTAATATAATATCACTGAAGTAAACAAAGTAAATTTTTATTAATATCATTTGTTTAGTTTTCTTCTCGATAAATCATCAGTAACTGCCTTTTCCTCCCTGTATTACATTGAAGGCCGGTAATTTAAACTACTTCGACTTTATTTTGTCGTAAAAAAATTACTCTCCTGGAAAGCAGACCAAGATGTTAGATCTCTTAGTATATATCCACATAGCGTATAATATACTCTGCAGTTTATGAGAATATAATATGCATATTTTAAAATTTAACTTTTCATTTAAAGGCATATCAAGCAATACTGTACCACAAACCTTGCACTGTCACAGTATTGGATTGTTTATACTTCAAATCATTGTACTTGAAACAACTTAACCTGCAGCTTAAAGATCTTGCCGAGATTAAAACATTTTTTAATATATTTTATGCTTACACCTCTGAACAAACGTTTTACCTTAGATAAATCAGCATTTCGCTTAACTATAATTTTTTTGTATATTTTAAAAGGGAGATGTCAAAGGATTAATAAATACAAAAACTAATAGTTGGGATGAAGGGTTTCGATATCTTCTTTATACAGTACGAAATGTCAAGAAATTTTAAATATGCTGCTAAGACTTTGAGAGCAAATTTCCCCTTCCTCAATGTTTATTTATGTAATATCGGAATCTAACAGTGAACACTGAGTATATAAAATTACAGTTAAAATTTTATATAGCCTTTAAAATTCGAGTTAAAATTTAATGTAGACTTTATTGAAAAGGAAATTAAAAGCACATTTAAATTTATTCCATTACGAAATTCTAATTCAGAATAAATTTACTCCAGTTCAGAAAAATATAGCAAACACCGAGTTTGAAGTTCACTTAGGAAACAATCTAAATATAACCTTAAATTTAAGATATGAGCAGTAATAGAGTTATTTTCAACAGAAAAAGCCTCTAGTAAATAATTAATTAAATTGAAAATAAAAGAATTTAAATTTGTTTTAATTTGTGTTCCAGTTATAATCCATCCAATTTTAGTTAAAAATTGGTAAACTCACCCTCTCCGAATTTTAAGATGAATTACCATATTGAGAATGTCACATACGGAAAGTGAATATTTTTTTACTTAAAAATTTATGTTTGCAAATAATCCAGATTATCAAATGTTTTAAGTACACGCACTCATGCAATTATCTGCGTAACGTCAGTTCTGTGAAATCTCAGACTGTCTAATGCTTAGATTCGCTGGGTTTCCTCAAATCATATATTTTCTTCTTTAACACTCAAGATACGAAAAAAAAATATACAACTAATTGACAGAATAATTTGCTTATTTGCAGGAAAGTAACATTTGACAGAATGAGAAAGTTGTTAAATAGCAAGGAAGCAATTTTATTTGCTTAAAATTCAGGTTAATGTTTGAAAGTGCATTATTTTACTAAACAGCTGCACATATCTTAAAAAACGAAACTGTTGAAAATCTTGTAGCTTTAACATAAATTGCTAGTATTTATACATCTTAATCTTTGTCACTCATGAAACGAAAACTTTTACACAAAACAGGTAAATGGTTATTAAGGCACTATATGAAGTTATGCATTTAATAAAGTGAAATAACTCAGACAATATTCGGATATTTTGAGCAGAAGTCGGTCATTGAAAAATTAATAAAAGTCACTGATTTTTGGATAAGATCATTTATATGAACTGGGTATGACAACTGCAACGCATTCAGAAACACAGGAGCATTAAAAATTACTTTGGCTTATAAAACGTTTGAATTAACACTTTTGTTCAGTTCAAATACATTAATCATTATATTAATATTTTAACTGATGTTACCCTTTTATGCTTAACTATCACAGATTTGTTTTAAAATTTAGACTTTTATATTTTAAAGATGAGTCAATCATTGAAATGCAAAAATGATTAAAATAAAATAATACGTCAAAAGTCAAAATAAACATGATTAATCCAATACTCTGTGTATCTGCTTTCAGTGTTTATAATGGACTGCACACATCATAGCACTGCCTGATAAGATACCTGGATGGCTACGCGTGGACAGATTCAGTATTATCCATCGTAACGATACTGGTAGCTATTAATCCCGACAAATTGGTTAATGTTGATACAATCATATTCCGTATCTGCTCGCTGAGGACAAAATAGAGCAACCATGCAGGCTAGCGAAGAGTCTGTTAGTCAAAAAGAAAGTTTTCGATAGTTTGGTAACCTTTTGCTGTTGAATGATATCTTCAAAAGATTCCAAATAAAGGATAGGATTTCTGCTTCCAGGTATGGAATATGAAGAGTATGAAGAACATGAAGTCAGTGTGATACTAGTTCAAACCACACACTTGGGAGCCAATATGATATTCTTGTGGAAAAATCCCCTAAATGATTTATGTATCGCCGTTAGAGGGCGCTTCGCTTCTGAAAAAGAATGTTAGTTTTTTAGTTTGCGACGTAGTTAGTTAGCAGTGAACCTTCGATGCAATCCAAATTTTAAATAAAATGATTATTTTTGTAGATTGTTGAAGTATTTCACTTCATTTAGAATAAGAACCACCTTTCGCAATATGGCGCATCGGTGCCGAGAACCTTTGGCCAATTTAGAAATTTGTGTTTTTTAATTTTGGATATCATTTTATGCGAAGACAGCCAAGGTAAGCCTGTATTTTCTATTTTTATATAATATGGAAGATCTTATTGCTAAACTGAAATCGAAACGAAAGGTATTGAGGACCGGAGTGTCCAAGATATTAAAGAAAATTGAAACCGAACTGAATAAAGATGATAGTATTATAAATGTAAATGTATTAGAAGAAATTTTAGACCAGTTAAACGAAAAATCAAAATCCTTGAGCAATTTAGACGCTGAAATAGAACGAGAATTAAAAGTCGAAGAAGACGAATTTGAACTTGAAATCTCATTCGCTTTGGAATATGAAGAGAAAATTCAAGTGTGGCAGTTTAGAGGAAAGAAAAAGTTAAAAGAGTTGAATAAGTTGGAAAATTCGGACAATGCAAATAGAGACATTTCTAATGAAACCGTTACAGAATCCCAAAACGAAAGTAACAAATTCACTCGTCTTCCAAAATTAACGATCTCTAAATTTTATGGTGATTCTTCGGATTGGTTAGAATTCATAGGTCAGTTCGAAAATGCGATTGATAAAAATCCGAATTTATCAAAAATAGAAAAATTAATTTACTTAAAAAGCTTTCTTGGTGGCTCAGCCGCCAAAGCTATTTCTGGTTTCGCTCTCATCGAAAATAATTACGAAGCTGCTCTTGAACTGTTACGTTCCAGATTTGGTCAAAAGAACATCTTAATTAATTCGCATTTAGGACAACTCTTAAGTACTTCACCTGTTAGAAATCCTAATGATATAAACGGATTAAGAAAACTTCTAGATCACGCCGAAGTACAGATAAGAAATCTTGAAGCATTAAAAATAGACTCTGATACCTACGGAAATCTCTTAACGCCTTTAATTTTGAAATTACTTCCTAATGAATTCGTTCTTGATTATAGCCGAAAAATAAAAGACGAAAATTCGGATTTGAAAGGTCTCTTAGCCTTTTTGAGGAACGAAGTATTCAGTAGAGAACGCGCGGCTTCTGTTAATTATAATTCTAGAGAAAAATATTCACGATTGGAAAAGCATTTGCCCTTCAAACATAAACATTCTCCAGCCATAACGAGCAAGCCGTCTACAGTTGAGTTATTAGCGGCGTCATCCGAATCGCAGTGTCTGTTCTGCGGGAACACAAATCATAAATCTGCGGATTGCGAAATTTTAAGTGTAGAAAAGAAAAAAGAGATCTTAAAACGTGAATCGCGGTGTTTTTTATGTTTAGGTCGGTTTCACCGGATTCAAAATTGTAAACAAAAAATAAACTGTGCCTTCTGCTTTAATAAACACTCGAAAGCCATTTGTTATTCATTCCATCAGAAAAAAGATAATGAAAAACCTGAAAAGAAAACGTCGGATTCGAGCGTTATTTCCGCTGTTTCGTCATATAATTCCGATGAAAATAGATCTAATAAAATATTATTACAAACGGCTTCTGCATTGATCCGAAATAATGATAAATCTGAAAATGTCAGAATTCTTTTTGATAATGGCTCAATGAGATCTTTCATAACTAAAGATGTATCTACTAAAATGGAACTTCCGATTGTTAGAAAAGAATCACTTTCTGTTTATTCCTTTGGTGATAAAAGTGCGTTAGAAAAAACCTTTAATGTTGTTAGAGCAAAACTAGAAAATGTAAACGATCCTAATCTTAATATATATATTGAGCTTCTTGAAACCGAAAATATATCCAATACTGTTATCTCTCCTCCAGATTTGAACTTTGCTAAGAAAAATAAAATTTTACAAAATTTACAATTAGCAGATTGTTGTAGAAAAAGTGACAAAATTGATATTCTCATAGGGGTAGATTTCTACTATTCTATAATTACTGGTAAAATTAAAAGAATTTCAAGAAATGTAGTAGCCACAGAATCTTTATTTGGGTGGTGTTTGCAGGGTAAAGTAAATAATGATCATAGTGAATTATTAACTATGAAAGTAATTGTAAATGAAAACTTGATATCAGATCAGTTACAACAGTTTTGGAAGCTAGAAAACTTGGGTTTGGAAAGTGATACTCAAAACGACAAAACTGTTGATTTAGAAATTATGAAATCTTTCGAATCTGATATCAGGTATAACAACTGCAGATACCAAGTAAAATTACCTTGGAAACCGAATTCAAAACATTTAATGGAAGATAATAGGGATATAGCACTTGAAAGATTTAAGAAATTGAGTAACAAATTTAAAATTGATAACTCTTTGTTTGTTCAATACACAGAGGTTTTAAAGGATTACGAGTTAAAACATATTATTGAACCACTTCAAGAAGACAATCAAAATGATAAAACCCTATTTTATTTACCTCATAGAGCAGTCATCAGAAATGATAGAGCAACAAGCAAACTAAGAATAGTTTATGATGCTTCAGCCCATAAACCAAAAACACTCTCCCTAAATGACTGTTTATATACTGGTCCGAAACGATATCCTGATATTTTTGATTTATTGATAAAATTTAGACAAAATTCGATAGCCTTTACAGCGGACATTACACAAGCATTCTTACAGATAGAGTTAAATGAAGAAGACAGGGACGTTACACGATTCTTTTGGAAAGATGATCCCGGTGATAACAATGAAAGTTTGAAAATCTTTAGATTTACAAGAGTTTTGTTTGGAATAAAATCTAGTCCCTTTCTCCTAGCTGCTACTATTAAGCATCACCTTAAAAAATATTCCGAAATATATCCTGAAACACTAGAACTCTTAAACAACTACCTGTATGTTGATGACATTATTGGTGGTCACCAAAATTTAGAACAAGCCCTGAAAACAAGTTTAGAAATTGTGAACATTTTTAATGAAGCTAGCATGTCACTACATAAGTGGCATACTAATTCCAAAGAACTCAAAGATATTTGGCATCGCAAAGAATTTTCGATGCAAGAATCTCCTGAAGTTGTCCCGATCAAAGTGTTAGGAATTAACTGGGATACGGATAATGATAATTTTTATTTTGACACTCAGCACTTGACAAATTTAATTTCCTCGTCAATCAACTCAAAACGTTTTCTATTGCAAACCGCAGGCCGTATTTTTGATCCTGTCGGATTTTATGGCCCTTTCACTATAAGAATAAAGTGTCTGATTCAGGAAATCTGGTCTGCCAAAATTGATTGGGACGATGAACTGCCACCTGATCTTAGTTATAAATGGAAAGCCTGGTACGAAGAAATTGAAGAACTGAACCACCTCAGAATTCCCCGCTACTATTTAGAAGGAATATTAGATGCAGATGTGAAACAAATAGAACTCCATAGCTTTTCTGATGCTAGTTTGAAAGCTTATGGATACGTGGTATATCTGAGAATAGTTTTGAACAATGGAACTTATCAAACAGTTTTTGTTGCTTCCAAGAGTAGAGTTGCTCCTTTGAAATCCCTTACACTTCCTAGATTGGAGCTTTTAGGTGCACTTTTATCCGCTAGATTGAGTGATAAAATCGCAAAATGTTTAAAATACGAAGTAATTCCCTTCTACTGGACTGATTCTCAAATAACGTATTTTTGGATTCAGGGATCTCCCGAAAAATTTAAATCTTTCATCAAAAACAGAGTTTATGAAATTCAGAAACTAACTGAAAGCAATAATTGGCATTATTGCCGTGGGAAAGATAACCCCTCCGACCTCATATCACGAGGAACTACTGTTGCTAATTTAAGAAATTGTTCACTTTGGTGGTTTGGACCAGAATGGTTACAAAACAAACGTATAGACTGGCCAGTCCAACCGAAGTTTGACGTGGGAAACGATAAAAAACTAGAACTCCGTAGTAAAATATCTGTTTATGACATTGTTGTGAAAAGAGATGATCAACTATTGGATATAACAAAATTCAGTAATGTGCTGAAATATCTCAGAATTATGGCATGGGTTAGACGTTTCGTTGCTAAGGCAAGAAAACTGCCTGCTAATAGTGGAACACTAAGTGCTTTTGAAATTCAGGACACTGAAATTTTTTGTGTTCGTAAATCCCAGATGGATTTCTTCACACCTGAAATTAAGGCTCTTCATTCTAACAAGTCAATTTCTCCAAGCTCTGATATATTCAGCTTGGCACCGTTTCTTGATGAAAATAAAATTCTTCGAATTAAGGGAAGATTAGAAGAAACCGAATATACAGTTGACGAGAAGCATCCAGTTCTTCCTAAAGATTCCAAATTAACTGAATTAATTGTAAAAAGGGGAACATAATAACGTTCTGCATGCGGGAGTTGCAGCAACTTTAGCCAAACTAAGACAGAAATTTTGGATTCCTAAAGGCCGTCAGTTGGTGAAGAAAGTCTTAGGGAACTGTTTAATTTGTCGGAAATACGCAGTAAAACCAGCGAAACAAATGACAGTTCAGTTACCTAAAGATCGAATTGTTGAAACTTCACCTTTCTATGTTACAGGCGGGGATTTCACAGGTCCAGTTTACATCAGGTCTGGAAACGACATTCAGAAATCATACATCATATTGTTTACGTGCGCTGTTACACGAGCGTTACATCTAGAACTCATTTCCAACATGTCTGCAAACAAATTCATTTTGGCTCTCAGACGTTTCATTTCGAGAAGAGGAAACTGTCGCACCTTTTATTCAGATAACGCGAAAACTTTCAAATATGCTGCCAAAGATTTACAGTATTTTTACAGCATAATTAAAGGTACAGAGTTTCAAAATTTTCTAGCAAATGAAGGCTTGACTTGGAAATTTATCGTCGAGCTTGCTCCATGGTGGAGAGCTTTTTATGAACGCCTTATGAAAACCATAAAGGAACCGTTGAAAAAGATATTAGGCAGAGCTCAATTGAATTTTGAAGAATTTATGACTGTGTTGACAGAGGTCGAAAATATTGTGAATAGACGTACTTTGACCTACGTTTACAACGATTTACATGAACCTGAACCTCTTGCACCGGCTGATTTTCTATTTATCGGACATAAGGATGAATATCCATACAACTTTGCTGAGATCCTGAATAACTCTCCAGCAAGAAAGAGTCTAATAAAACGAAAAGAATATCAGACAACACTTATAAAACAGTTCTGGAAAAAATGGAAAAATCAGTATCTTCTTGAGTTGAGAAATGCTCACTTTTTCGGTACACCAGAAGCCAAGAAAAATCTTAAAATTGGTGATATAGTTTTACTTGAAGGAACAACTAAATCTAAGTTCCTCTGGGATTTAGGTCGAGTAATTCAAGTCTTCAAAGGACGTGATGGTCTTGTACGATCATGTGTGAAAAACTAAAAAAGGGGACCTTAAGAGACCTATACAATTGATATACCCCCTTGAACTATCAGACTGAAAATGAACTAAATTTGTAACCTTTTAATTTTACTTCTTGTATTTCATATTCACTAACATTAATTTTAGATAATTAGTTTAGTTATTACTAATAATTTACTGTTTGTAATTTGAATTAATATTTACGTATTGAGTAACATTTGAGTTGATGCAGTTAACTATATTTGTTTATTTTATAGAATTTCCTTTTGTAGTTTATATTTACATCAGTTGAATGTATTTGATATGTAAGTTGCTTTCATATATTTTATTATTTGTATGCTGAAATAGTGATAATTTTTGCAGGTGGGGAGTGTGGAAAAATCCCCTAAATGATTTATGTATCGCCGTTAGAGGGCGCTTCGCTTCTGAAAAAGAATGTTAGTTTTTTAGTTTGCGACGTAGTTAGTTAGCAGTGAACCTTCGATGCAATCCAAGTTGCTTTGTAAATAAAATGATTAGTTTTGTAGATTGTTGAAGTATTTCACTTTAGAATAAGAACCACCTTTCGCAATAATTCTACACAATACCTTCCTCTAGTACAGTGGAAAATTCGGCTGTGATAGTATAGGAGTTGTACAAAGACTCGTTGGACATAATTTTAACCACTCCGTGTTCCAGTGTCTTTGTTCTACTGGGCGATTTCAATGTCGCTAATACTTCTAGTGAAAGCTCAAAGAAATTCGCGAGCATCAGAAACCATATTATGAGACTTTAGCGCAGCAATTCTCGGCGAACAGTACCGATAGACTTCGTCTAGCATGTTTCTTTGTCCTCCGTTGCTTTAAAATCATGGCAGATTTTATGGCAATATTAATAACAGCTATGTGTATCAAGAATCTGCCTTCCCAGCCTGATATAGTAAGTCTTGTTCGAAAGTTTTCCTGTCGTTGCATGGAATTTTCTTCAATCATCTTTCTCCATGCATACAGTACTGTACTGAAAATTTTATTAATTCCTCCTCTTTCAAAATTAGCTAACAGTTTGTAATGGCTCATTTTGCATTGAGATATATTTCCTTATATTTGCAATCAAATATACAGAAGCGTTGCTTAGAATTTGACTTTTACAGCCTTCTTTTACATCCGCTTTACATTGACTTCTTATTTGCATAATCAGCTGAATTTATATGTATTTGCGAACAACTCACGAAACACTTGCCTACCGAATTTCTTGTCACTACAGTATTTCTTTCTTGGGATGCAATTTCACTGAACAGCATTGCATAAAGAATATTTGTTGTAAATTAATACATAAACAAAATAAAAGCAAAAAAACTAAGACATTGATTTTAAAGAAGAAATAAAAAAAACTAAGATACTAAGACATTGATTTTAAAGAAGAAATTAAAAAAACTAAGATACTAAGACATTGATTAGAACTAAGAAAGTAAACAAGGGAAGTAATTGTGCAAAAAATAAAACAATTATGCAAAACATTAATCTCCCTTGCCTTATATATATATATATATAATATATATTATGAGACTGTGGTTCTTTATTTTATTTTGAGTTATTTGTGATTCGTATTTTGTATTGCTGACTTGTTTTTCACATAAATGATTCACTATTTAATGTGGATTTAAAGAAAAATATTACCAGTTTTAAAATTTAGTGCAAATAGCTAAATTACTTATAACAAACTTTAATTATATAAACTTTAACAAAAGTTAAGAGTTCATACTTTAACAAAAGTTGAGGGTGTATTTAAGGAAGTATTAATACGAAATTAGGTTTTCTTTATTTAAATTTTTAAGGACTGAGGTTTATTTAAAACCGAACCATTTTATGGGATGTGGAAAAAAGGAGGATTCGTTAGTGTTAGCTTCTGGATTAGAAATTCAAGTGGATCCAAGTATGAAAATTATGGCAGTAAATGTTGAGACATACGACTCAAGTTGAGACATACGATGAAGCATTTGCTAAAGAAATATTTTTAACGATTGTTGAGGAGTGGAAACGAAAAGAAGAAACAGAAGAACAGAGAAGAAAAGAAGAGATTGAAGAACAGAGAAGTAAAGAAGATATAGAAGAAAAGCGGAAAAAAGAAGAATTAGAAGCACAGCAGAAAAAAGAGCAAATGGAATTTGAATTGAAGAAACTCGAAATTGAGTCTCGTACTCGAATAACACAAACTCCACCGAACACGGCAAAGAAATGCCTATAGCAGGTTTCAGCAAAAAATTAACTCCTTGTCAACAACGATGGTCAACCATTGAAAGATAAGCATTTTGCGTCATCGAAACCTTGAAAATATTTGACACCTGGATTTTCGGTGCAAAGAACAAATTGTGTCTGACCACAATCCCCTCAATGAATGAAATGAAGTGCCCCTCATTGTGCTAAACTGTCTCATTTGACATTAGCACTACAACGTTACAACATGACTGTGACATACCGCAAAGGCAGTTCATATGGGAATGCTGATGCTTTATCAAGATTATCAGTCAATTCGTAAGTAACATTAAACTATAAAGAAAACTTATTATCACAACACAAATTTAAAATACTTTTAATAGTATTAATTTAATATTGTAGTATTAACTTCTAATAGTGTGTTATATGATATAGATATGTATAAATTAACATTTATTTTTATGTTAGTATGTGTTCATTAAATCCTTTTTTTGGAGGAGCTGCAGATTTTGGAGCCCTCACTTATATTTATTTGATTGAATAAAAGCTGTGCTGCGGGGTTTTTTTTTTTTTTTTTTTTGGTAACTGGATTTTTAAGACTTTCTTTCTTTGAACTCTGAGCAGCATTGTCTGTAAGGTGACTAATGCGCTTCTTATGGAGGGATTTCTAAGGATCGTCAGTTATAAATAAAAGAAAAAGTTGTGATTTTCCGGAATGTCAACATCACAAAAAAGAACGATTGTGATTTAAAAATAGAGACAGGGCAGGTGCTATTAGAGAATGAAAGCAGAAGTGAGCACTGCTCAAAGTAATTGCAATAAATCTTCTATCGGTTAAATTCCTTTGTATATGTTACCGTGAAAGACCGAAATTGGAGAATGTCGACTTTCACTGGAGAATATCAACATTCACCAAATACGTAGGTGAAAGATCGAATATTGTACTACATTCTTGTATATTCGGACCCTCACCGATGTATGTCGACAATCACAGATATGCTCTAGTGAAAGTCGAAAAGAGAGGTCATAAAGTGCCATAATAGTTTAAGTTGTTGCAATAAATGAGATTTGAATCATATAATTTAGTAAGTTTTTTATTACTGTTATTTTATTTTCTCATTTAGAACGTACTGTATAATTAAGTAAGTCTTTAATTTCTATTATTTTCCTTTCTCATTTTGAATGTATTGTGTGTTTTAGGTTCTCATGTTCTTAAGTTCTTATTTCAAGTCTCAAGTACGTTTATTCGCTACTGAATTACGGAGAAGAAAATATAATATTGTTATATGTTCAACATTCATCATTAGTACATGGTGAATGTCGACATTGACCGGTGTAAGTCAGAAATAAGAGTATTTGGAAAATATTTCGGACATACACCAAAAGACTATGTGAATGTTGACATTCACCGGTGAAAGTTGATATTCTCCAGATTTCGGTGTTTCACCGTAACATATATATTAATAAAATACGTTGTTTGTTTTGTAAGAAAGTCCGAATTAAAGGCTGTTGTCATTTGGAGTATCTACGATCTCTTCGTTGGGCCATCATAAAGAAGAAATAAGACTATATCTGTTAGCCGTTGTCCACAACAAAGAAGAAAGTTCTACTCTGTATGAATGCCATTTTATTAAAATATTTCTTTGAATATGTCTCTCGGTATCATGTGTATTTTTGTGTAGTTTCCGTTTTTCCTCGTTAATCTAATGACTATTCTTAGTGAATAATAATACAATTAATGTCATCTAAGAAAATTTAGACTATAATTCTATATTTGTTTAAGGTGAGAGTTCAGGATTCACTACAGATTCACAAAGTTTTCCTCAAATTGTGAGTACAGAAAGAGATCATCAGCCGCCCAACTTGGATAGTGCTTCGCGACATTGACTGTCGTAACGACTGGGCGGCATGGAGGCATCCTAAATATGCGGCAAGCCAAAAGTTCTCTCGAGAAGTTTCTGGTAGAAGAAGTGGTGTGGGAGACCCTCGGACCCATTTTCCCAGGGTGCTGTCCATCAAAATTGGGGACAGAACTGAGCAAAGCCGTACTGTCACCTATGTGGCTCTCAATGGCAGGAGCAATTTTAGCGACAGGCGCGATCTTAACCCTTTCCCACGATAAATTTCGTGAGCTTGATCTGAGATAAGAGGCCTGAGCTGATGTTACTATGGATCGGGTGGGAAAAGCCACAAACAAACAACAAACAAACACAATTCATCAAAAGCCGTCTCTCACTAAACCATTAAACACAGCATTTTTTTACTTCTTTTGTAAAGGCTAACTCTTAAGAGCTAACCTATCTAAAAAAGGAACACCTGGAGCAGCAGATAAACTTACATAAACGAGTTATAATTTTTCTGTCGTTTTTCACTGCTTTCTGCAGTAGTTAAAATATTTACGTTACCCTCTCGATTGGTCTCATTCTCATTTTTCTTAAATTTTTTTCACAAAATAAAAAAGAAAGTTAATTTATTCTTTAACAGAAATCAAATTAAACCATCCATTAAATTATGTCGCTGTTTTCTTGGGAAAGTAATCTTAATTCCGTTAAAGTGCAATACTGTTTTAAGACGCTTTTGTTTCTTTCAATTTCTAATTCTATCAGAAACTTTTACAAAAGTCTGGACTTTGCTTGAGATTTGAATCCTGGACCTTTCTTCGTGGAGAGATGACGCTTATTGATTTAGTCATCCGAAACCATAAACAAACTTCTACTTAAGGATGAAACTGAAAACTGAACCTTGATGATGTGATCATTGACTCAAAACTCAATCTCGATGGTAAGAGTTTTATAAGCGTAATATGGTTGACTGAGCGCACATTTCTCATCGTGATTCTTTTAAGAAAAGCTGTAAAGCTAAGCGCAGGCATTGCATTAGAATACACGTTTTATTACGTATTGCAACAAAACACATTCTTCACAATTAACAAATTAACTCAAATAGAATTTCCACTGACGTTGTAAATCCATAAAAATTCATAAAAAAAGGAACAAAATTTTTTACTTTCCTATGTAATTCACAAAAGGAAGAAGGTGGCATTTTTCTGTTGCTTTCCAAATTCATAGCACGTTCGCAGATAAGTGTGAAGGAACAAAACTAAGGTTCTGAAGTTAACTGCTTTTGAACCCTGAAGCTACATATACTGCCGGCCTTGGATAATTCATTTATATCCTATTTCGCTTTTTAAGCTGATCGCAACGGATTTTGTTGAAAGATAAACTTGTGCGTTGACTGACTTGTAGCCAGTACGTAATCCATAAAACTGCGAAGGAAATGTTGATGATCTTCAGACTGATAAGCTTTAAATATATTGTCAGCGAAAATATTGACTGTTGTGTGCAAATGAAATTTCCCTAAATGTACACAGAACTTTTTCGATGAAGTGTGAATTTTACATTTAATTTTTATTTTATCGACTAGAAATCTTTCTCCAGATAATAGTTGATTTAGATGATAATGTGTGTTTAAAACTGACATTAACTAAAGTAACAAAAGTAATCAATAGTATTTAAAATTGGTACGATATATCTTTAAATTTGACAGTTTAAAATTCGTATAATGTCGTGCAAACTTTGAGGAATTTTCGACGTTCTACTCGGAATTTACTTAATCGTGCACTGTTTGATAGCACGTCATTCACTTGCAGCAATGAAATATATAAGTTACATTATTTGCATTCGTTAATACCGTATATTCTAACATATAACGCGCACTTTTCCAAAACAAATGATCGAAATTTACGGGTGCGTTATACGCTGGATATAAAAACGATAGATGTGAAAATAAGGAAAAGATTATCATACAAAAATTAGATTTCTACATGCACTTAAATACTGTTTCTTTAAGAGAAATGATATAGCTTATGAACTTAAAAATTTTCATTATTGGAATACATGAAGTCTTCGTCATATTCATCGTCATTCTTTATGCACATTATCAAATTCTCTTTCATCTTCACTGTCAATATTGCGCTGATCCATAAATAAATAATCATCTTCCGTTTCAGCTAGATTATTAGCTTACTACACTTTTTAAATAGATTATTAGCTTACTACACTTTTTAATTATGTCGGGATTAATTTTCATTTCATGCTTTTATGTTCTTGCTGCCATTCACACACTATTTCTAGATTGGCAAGATGCATTTGGCTTCTTTTTGTAAATGTTTTTTCACTTTCTAATATGTACTCCATTGACATGTGAAACTGTCCTTTGAAATTTTCTTTGAATTCTTTATTGATACATACATCTAAAGGCTGATTAAATGGCAGTAATCCTACACGAATAACAGCCATTGCCTGTACCACACTCTTTCAACAATTTCTTCGTATTATCCGTTTGATGGGATCTGAGCATGCACTAATATAAAACACTTTCTGCATTCCTTAAGGCAACAGGAAGCCTTCACCAAACATTTTTTATTCGCAAATTCACATTGTTTACGTCTATCCATCCTTTTTCATAAACGTGAACGGAAACATCATCCGGGATATTACATTTCGGCATTGTCTCTCTTTAAAAAATAACCATTGCTTTTAATTTTGCACTGTCCGCTAAGCAGAAAACATTACGGTGAGGTGACATGTTTTGTGACCTGTCGTTGTTATATGAACCGGTTTTGTTCCTTTCACATCAATTATTTTATTTTATTAAGTATTACTGGAGTTTCATCCAGATTTCCAATATGTGACAAAAGAATATGTTTTAAAATCATTATGGTCATTAAAATCATAATAATTAACGCAATTCTGGAAACTTATCAATATGTTGTCCAATTCTCTCGAAAGCCTCTACGAAACTTTTGTATTTTCTTGTAGAACTAAATTATTCCGTGCTATAAATCGACTACATCTACTCAAAGTTGCTGTGAAGTTTTCCCTTTCATTTGCATTCTTTTGCTCACTTTAAGGAAAATAAACGAACCTTGTTTCTTGATGCAATTGTCATTCTGGAAATTTTCTAAGACCCATTTCGTAATACGTAGGATAGGCCATTTTATTACCACTTTACGCAAAGCATACTTATTCTTTGGCCTATTAATTATTGTAATTTCATTTTCTTTTTACGAACGTATGGAGCTTTCCCATCAACACCAAAAATCCTTGCAGCGGCACAATCCTTTGTTTCGCAAACTGCAAGACTTTGCATTTGAAAGTAGAACTGTATCTAGTTTGTCTGGGAGGAGTCATATTTCCGAATGATATGTTTGGAATTGATTTTAAGAGAGTTTTTCTTGTAACTCGTAAGAAGAATAAGAATTTTATTTTGTTTGAGAATTGAACCCGAAATTAAACTGAAAGTCTTCAAATACTTTACCATTTTTAAAACTTATGGAGGCACTAATGAAAAGCTTTTTAATTAATTAGTATTAAATTAAAGAAAATTCTCATTGCTTCAGTTTTATTGCAAAAGCGAAAATTACTGTTTTATAAACCTTAGTAAAATTTCGATTAATTTAAAGCGGAAATTCTCTAGCACTAAAATTCACGATTAAAATAAGTATGCAATATAAGATTTAAAAAAGATTCAGTTTTCGAAACTGCTCATAGCACCAACGCGTAGTGTACGAGAAAGTTACAATTTAATAACACGGTAAAATATTTAGAAATTACTGTTAATATAACGTATAAAATGCTGAATAACTCTATTTGTTTCCATATTATTACATTCTGGAGGAAGCGTTTGCTGTTCACTACCTTTGTGTCTTTCAATGCTTATAGTATGGACAGTACGACTATAAGAAACACGCGCCAGATTTCTGTAGGAGATGCAAGAGATTGCTGACATCAATGGACAAGCCTCACATTGCAGGATGAATCTGTATTACTTCACGATTTATGGTATCTTTCAATTCTGACAAATCTCGTGAATTTTAAGTGTACACCTTACATTTCAATTAAACCCAGAACCGGGAATCCTTGGGAGGGAATTTGGGAATCATAGTGAACACGAAACTCATACTCCGATAGATTTCCGGTCCGAGGCTTAATTAAGAATTCCTTTAATTTTCCGTTAATTTAATAATTTTTATTTTTATCTAACTTAATTATCGAGCTAATATTTTACAATTTTAGTCCTTGAATTGTTGGACAGATCAGAAAATAATCTAGATGAAGCTTATTCCTGAAACAATTCCACAGGTAAAAAATATGGGGGCCGCCAGGGATATACCATGGGTCAACTGGTAGTGTCTTCCCACATTAATTTTTTAAATAATAAAAAAAAGGAAGCTTTATAAAAATTTACAAATAAAAGTTGAGGAAATGGGCAATTGAAGCTTTCATCTAGAGTTTACTTAAGGTATCATTATGGTATTATTATGGTACATCATGCAAACGCACCTTACACTCCACATCCAGTATTTGTTAAAAATAACGATTTAGGACATAAAAAGATTACAATATAGTCTCAATACAATTTAAAATATGCACATGAACAGAATGAGGTAAATTTAATAAGTACTGAGAACACAGTGTTATAATGAACTGTAATAATAATGCCAAAGAGATAGGTGTGGATGGGTTATTTCAGTTATAAAAGTTATTACAGTTTATAAAGTTCACAAGTGGAGTCCTTTTGTACACATTCATAGCATGTAAAATTTCAATAAATTTATGCAGTATGAGAACTTGGCAAAGATCTAGGCCGTATTAAAAGAGTCGTTTCATAATTTTTTGAAACTTCAGATACTGATGTTTATCTTTAATTAGAAATTTTTGGAATGCCAGGAATTTAGTTTGTGGGGATTTTATGCGAATATTCTCAGTTAAGGGGCATGAGAGAATGTAATGATCAGGAATTCCCTGTTCCTCACATGTCGGAGTCCGCCATATTTCTTGCGCAGAAATATGTGGGGAAGGGTCTATGTTTCGCCATTTTTCCAAAATTTGTCATAATTTTTTATCATTATATCTCTGAATTCTTACATGAAAATCTGTGGCTCATAAAGCATTCTCATTTTTACACGTTATATAAAAGCGGCCCTTCTTCTTCTTTTAAATTAGAAATGATTTTAAATTGTCTTATTAATAAAATAAATTTCTAGTTTTGTTCAAAAATCGTATTTGGTATATAGTTGCGGAAGAAGGTGTTCTTTTCTTCGCCTGTCATAGAAGCTTTCTTGGCAACGGTAGGATATTAATACTTCATTGCTATGCTGCGTACAAGAACTTCCCTTTCATCGGTAATAAAGATTTTCATAAGCCTTCTTGAGCAACGGATACACCTCGATATTTTATTAGAAAATCTATTCATTGTTGCTGTAAGTAATTAATCCTTATATGTCCAAGTATTCTAAAATTATTTTAACTCTGTCTAAATTATAAGAACTTATATAATAATCTCATTATTTTTAGGAGTAATTATTTTAGCTGCTTTAGACAATCTAAAGTAAACATCTGAAAACGATTCCTTTCGTATGCTTTTGAGAATTGCTAATATCTGCTTCATTCTTCATTTCAAAACATGTTAAAGTGCGCTGGAAACATAAACACAGTATTATTCATGTCTTTATGGACATATATGGAATTTTCCTCCACTCGGAATAGAAAGTACTTTTGCGAATAGTAAAAAAATTGACTTTCTTTATACATTACTGACTTTTTCATCATTTCTAAAAATTTAACATAAAAGCTCGACCGTAGAGGCGTCAGATAAAATATACTGCCTAGGGAAAAAAGACACGAAATCTATAATTTGAATTAATTTATTGTTAAATAACATACAGTTCACTTTACATGACAAGAAGTCTTATGACTGTACTTCCCATAATACTCTGAGAAAAATGTTAAGGCTGAAATGAGATGATTCCCCTATATCCTTTCAGTATCATCAGTATCACAGGCAAAGAGATCCTTCGAAGAAGTTGTGCAGAGATGAAGCTGAAATGGAAAAATATTTGTTTTAGAATATATACATTGAATAATAAAAACAACAGCTAATCTACAGATTCATGTTTAAAACTTATTTATACAACCTACAATACTGAATTAAGTTAATAAATAAGAACTGTACGAATAAGTAATGTGCGTACGAAGCAAAATGAATTTCCTGTAAACTTGCTATCCATGTACTATACAGAATTACCCTTTAGTGATAAAAGTTATGCTGAAATTAAGAAAAATAATTTTTCTGGTAAAATTAGTAAAAACTGGTTAACTATAAGATACGAGATGTGAAAATAAAAATATTCCACAATTAAAAAGAAAACTTAAAAATAGCCCATATTTTCATTTTTATATTAAAATTTGAAGAATAATTTTTAAAAATCGGCAAAAAGTTATAATCTAGAGTTGTCATTCTTTTTTACTTTCGCGAAATATTGTGGTGCGTTTACATATTGTGGTGCGTTTTTAACTTTCAGATAAATAAACTTTTGCTGCACAAACATTAAAAGACAGAAATGAAACTGTTATTGAGAAAAGATTTTGTATACTTAAGACACAACATAAAAATGATGAATGGAGTTCCACTTGCATATATGTTTGTGCATGTAAATAAATAAGGAATAAAATAAATAAATAAGGAATAAAATAAATAAATAAGGAATAAAATAAATAAATAAGGAATAAAATAAAATAAATCTTGATACACTAAAGGCTCTGCTTAATACAAGAGAAAGAAAACTAATGACAATGAAACGAATATATCAACAATCATGTTATGTATCAATGAAGAATCAATCTTCGAAAGATATATTTAAAAAAGTAGAAAAATGTTGGCTTTTTAAAAGGAAGTATATTGCCATCTTTTTTAACTTATGTTGCTTTTTGTGCATCTTTCAAAGTTCGTCTTTAGTCACAAACTTTATTGGTCGTTATATGAGCCATGGTAAGAGCAAACAATTTTATTTGATAGTGTTGCTGTTGTTAATAGTATGTTGAATGATTTGAACAAATTGTAGAGTAAATAGTTCTCAAATAGTCGTAGATATGTGGTTTCATTTTCATAAATGAATAACAAGAGTTAGTCCTTCATAACGATTAGGTATTAAGAGTTTAAATTTCCTGATTTTGACTAGTCATACTGTACTTGATGATTTTTACGCTTCTACTCTCTATGACGAAAGATTGAAAGTCGTGGAATTTCAACTACAGATTAAGACACGCTGATATAAGATAATGATAAAATCCAGTACAAGGTTATGATGTCTAATATCAGAAAAGATAAATGCTGTCAGTTTTAAAACTTTTCAACCAGTGGGTATATTTATGTTTATAGGATATAGCCTGACAATCCTAAAGTGGATAAAGCTCACTAAAATAAACATTTTTTGTATGGGAATGTATGAGCGAAAATGATGCGTTGAGGTATGAAAACAGTGAGACATGAACGGAAACAAATCATTTACTTGCAGCATTGCTGAAAAGTGCTTATGGAGCAATGTTTACAATAATTGCTCACAATTACGTCATCCCACAGTAATCATATTTGGCAGCATCGAAGGCCCTGTTGGTGCACAGTTTCAGAGACGCCAGGTACTTCCACAGTGCGAGCAAATAATTTAGTACTTTCTACAATGATTAGCACCATTTACAGTGCAATTAAATTACTTATGTTTCCCTTCAGGTTTTATTTCCTGTATTTATCCTTCAAATCGCTCATTAAGTTCCTATACAAGAGATGTTTGCTGTTGCTCTCACCATCCCTTAAAAGCTGTAATTATTCATTTTCTTATATACACAACTCATGCAGTTTTGCATCGATAAGTATTGTATATTTATTAAATATTGGTCATTTGAATGTTAGTTCATTTATTTATTAATTTAACTATGTAGATTTCTAGTACTTTATTTTGCATTACTTGGTATTTATCATATATATATACAGAGAGAGTGAGAGAGAGATAAATTCAAAGAACTAATTAAAATAGGTAATTTTTTGTACTGACAAAGCCTAATATTTGCGCTAAAGCTGCTAAGTAAGAAAATAAAAATTTATTTGTTGGAACAGATTTGGCCTATCTCCTAGGAAAAGAAGGAAAATTAGAAAACTTTATAAATTAATAAAAAAGTAAACGTAACAGCCTTGCGTAGAAAACATTGTATTAGTATGTTAGTAAATAATTAGATAATATTAAACAATGTTTAATTTATATATATATATATATATATGTAGCATTATTTAATATTTGGAAATAGTCAAATATTTGGAGTTATGAAGTATCGAGATATTTTCATCCAAGCTTCGCTCTTTAGTACATGCATATATATATATTATATATATGCTTGCATACGAAAAATAAGTGTTTAATGAATTAGGTAAAATAGTTTGATGAAAAACGCTTCCTATTAGTATCGACTCCATAAAAGACAATTTGACCGAATATCAGACAGTATAAAAAGTTACCAGTTTCGTATGTGTGTAAATAATTTTAGTGAAATATTGCGTAGTTATTTTTTGCATGATGTAACATTAAACGCTTGAAAGAGACGAAGCTCTGCAGCAAGTTACGATCACAAGTCTTTTTAACTTTGAGGTAATTGGCTATCTCACTAAATAGGCGAATTATTGCCAAGCTGGCGATTAACTTTCGTTGCCAAATTTAGCTAGATATTGCAAAACATCGATACAATGGGCGACCGTTTGGCAAAAGTTTAGTCTTGTCCCTGTATAATTGTAATTGAATAAATGTAATTGATTCTTATATGTAACTGTAACCGTATTTAACCCTCATATACTTTAAAGTAATTTCGAGAAAGATACTAGAGATTTCTCGGCGGTCGGGGGAAGACTATATAAGATCGCGGAGAGCATCAGTTTCTCAGGTCAGACTCAAGTACAGAGTATTGAGATATCTCCGTGTGAGCTTCGCAGTTTAGATGAGCGTTGCATTGCGTTATGCTTAATTCTCTTAGTAGTTAGCTAACATAACTAATGATTGTGTTCTCTGGTACTGTACAAAGTTGTGCGAGTATTTCAGAAATGTAAAGTGCTCCTTTTGGCAAAATAAATTTTATCAAGCTATCATTTCTTATGTGCGCAATTAATCCATTACGAACCCCTACGCACGCAACAATATAATTGAATGGGTTTTAAGGTACTCCACTCACCATGCAATCCATTGTCAAAATATTTCGAGGTACTAATCTAAAATTGATGGGGAAGATATTACATTTGTTAAAAGTTTGATTGATATTCTCCAGTTTCTCAGGGGTTCAATTATCAGGCCAAATGTTATAGTTATAAAGAATGGTAAACAGAAATTAATTTACTCGAGGTTTAATTTTCTAGTGTAGTAGTTTGTATTTATGACTTTTAGGTGCTATGTTTCGCGAGAGAGTGTTTTTCATAGCGAAATGAAACTGTTAATTTATTTTATAAATGCCGATAACTTCTGGTAAGCGTACTTCTAATAAGATTCATTTTTACTGCACGTTTGTTTATTCAGTCACAGATCATTTGTTTTTCAATTCAGAAATGTTTATTAGAAAAGCAATGCTTTCGTTGCTTACATTCTTTATTTCTTACAAATAAGCATAGGATACATTTGCGTATTTAAATAATACGTTTTATGCTTTCGTTGCTTACATTCTTTATTTCTTACAAATAAGCATAGGATACATTTGCGTATTTAAATAATACGTTTTATATAATACAATAACAATGTTAATTTCCTTAGTCTTCATTTAAAAACTCCGTCAAAAAATAGTGTTGCTAAAGAAAATTTAAATTTTAGTTACAATGTAAGTTTTAAAATAATAAGTTATAGCTAATCTACTAATTAGATATTAAAGTACTAATATGTATTATTTTTATTACTGGAATATAATCCTCTTTAGCTCACTAAAGGCAAATATTAAGTATAACGCAGCCTTTCTTACATATTTCGCTTAATGTGCTTGATACATAAAAAAAACAATAGTCCAACCATCATTTAAAAAACTGCAAATTTTGACCTTACACTTGAATCAAAGTGAGTACAGTTAAGAGTAACACTTCCTGCCGCAGATTCCAAGGTTCTGTAGAAAGAAAGCTAATTATACTCCTTGCTCAAGTAAAATTGAATAATAATACCTCTGTTTGCTATTACGATAAATTAAAAGCCAGTTTTCGTCTCACACACATTATTTTCATATTCTGCTGTTGTCACAGTTAATGGTGATGTATGTCAACAATGGTCGATAACTTGGGAGAAGAAATGGGGGAAATTGCTTTGTCAGCACCGCAAAGCATTCACAAAAATGCATCAGCTTCCGGATCGCTTGAGCGTCAAAGCGGAACAAAGAGCTAAAAAACTACAGCTAACAGCTTACAAGATTAAACTTCACGCTTGATAACAATAAGATTATAAGAAATTATGATTTGTGTAAATAATATGCATATCGATCTTGTTAATGTATGCAAATAAGTAGAAAATTAAGAAGTATTCAAAATTACTGATCAAATTAACATACTACGTGTATTTAAAAAGTGTAATAAACTTTGATGATTTTAAAATGATTTTAAAGCCGACTTGACACAAAACAGATTTGGGGAAAAATAAAAGAAGAAAGAAAAAACTTGAAAAGAGAAAATGTTTCAGCTTCATAGAAATTATTTGTGATATTTTATCTCGTTTTATGAACAATTTATTATTTAAGATTAACGGTTTAATGCATGATATGCATGAAATAAAATTATCCATACATTTTGCTTTTGACTTATTAAATTTAAGTAAACTTGAAATTAAACAAATGTCAGTTTCTGATAGAGGTTGTATATGGAAAAAAAACTCTGTGATTTTGAATAAGATTGACGTTATGATCTTTTTTTTAATAAAGCGCAATTATTTTATACCGTAAGCTGGACTAGAGATTCAATTGAAATTTCAGAGTTTGTAAATATCCTGTAAAATGTTTTGAATCTTTATAAATTTCGAACATCTCCAAATATTTATAATTGTATTTACAGTATTTTTCTTTTTATCTAGGGCAATATAAATTCATTACGTGCTATTTAACTCAAAATAATTTCCACTATTCATTGAAGTGAAGTTCTAATAGTATAAATTATTAGGTAGATTCCAGCTTGAAGACGTTCTGTTTGTTTATAATTTTTTGTTATAGAGAAAAATTTTGGGATTTACACAATTTCAAATATGGCATAAAATGTAAATATGTTTGATGAAAAAAATGTATTTACATTTTATTCCAACAATCTCAGAAAAATGAAAAATATATTACTATATTAGTAACATGGAAAAAATCTATGATTTTTAGACACTATAGTTTTTAAGGTCCACATCGTTACCAACTAGATTTTGTAAGGAAAAAGAGTGCATGTTTGATTTAACAAATGTAGTATACTTCAGAATAAGTAAAATCGTTTTAATCACTCACACTCTCTTAAAAATTAAATATTCACTATTTTTTTTTCAAATTAGTTGCAACATATTTGGAGGTTGATTCCACAATGTATATCAACTTTTACGGTAGTGCTTATCTAAATGTTTACAAATGGTGACCCAATTTTTAAAACAACTAACTTTGACGACCCATCTAACCATAATGAATGTGTGTGTGCGCGCATGGAGAAAGTTGTTTTGAATTTAATTATTTTAATTCTGCGATTTCGCAAATTTGTTATTGAAGATAATATGAGAGACTGTTGTGACCCATTAACCTGGCTTACGATCTAAGACTTTGACATGCCAGGGTGCGATATCTGGCATGAGCAAGATATCTAAAAATTTCAAGGTTGCTTTTTTCAGTTTTTCAGGAGCACACAAATAAAGTAAGGGCAATCAAATTACACCAGAGAAAATATAAGTTCAGGAAATTCCATATGCATGAGAAAGACTATTTTTGAAGTAAATTCATTTAAGTAAAATTAAAATTTTAATTAAATTATTTGGATTTTAAAGTTCTTAGTAAATATCATTTTCGTACAGTATATATATACCAATCTGCATCATAACTGTACTGATATATCAGACCCAGTCATCTGAATAAGAAAGATAAGATTCGAAAAGCTTTAAACATTGTACAAAATTTAAACTAATAAAAAACTGAATAATGCTTTTAAATATTCAGTTTATTTAAAAACTGTATCAGGAATGCAGTCTTAAGCTTGTTGCAAATGTAAATACTGATGTATCGCAAAAACATTAGACAAAATTTAAACTAATAAATAACTGAATAATGCTTTTAAATATTTATTTTATTTCAAAAGTATATCAGGAATTCAATCCTAAGCTTGTTGCAATTCATCACTGATGGGTCATAAAAGCATTTTTAAACGTTGTTTAGCTATTAAATGGAGAAACATAATAATTAATGGATATATGAGCCATAATACTGTAAAAATACATACAAATTTAAAATAAATGTACAGTCTCTTAAAAAGTTACTGGAAAAAGTGAAACTTTCTGATTTTAGCTTTTGCTCAAACTAGAAAACTACTATTTAAGTCGAATATCTAGAACATGAATGTTCCTTAGAGCATTTAACAACGAATGTTCGATATTTAAATTAAAATGGGGAAATCGTAGTTTATCGGAAACATCATCATTTTACTTTTGATTTGTTGAAAATTAATAGATGCAGATTTACACATTACTTTAGCTCGATTTAAAATAGTTTTATCTTTTTTAACTGAAAATTGAGCTAAATTGTTTATTGTAAAAGGCTAAATTGTTTAACTATTATAAATGATTCAAGCTGTTAAATAAGTGATAGCCCATGAGAGCTATATACTTGTTAATATCTATAATGAAAGCGTAATCTGCTAAAAAAGAACACACGATTATTTATAAAAAATTCTTGAATGCAGGAAAAGTCATTGGTTTGTTAAGCTAGGTAAATAAAATTCGTTTCAAAAATCTTTATTTCACAATTTGTTGCAGTTTTTGATAACTCTAAAAAATCGATTATACAGTGGTGGCCAAAATTGTGGACACTTTTGGAAACTTTTATGTTTTTGAACTTTGTAATCGTTTAGAAAATGTTACGTTTCGCAAAATGCAAACTTGTATATATTATTTTAAAGAGAATTTATTACTGAATTCAATACAAAACACAAAATTCAATTATTTGCAGTACAAAGAAAGTTATATGTACTTTATATAAATAAAAAACACAGTTATGAAGTGGTTTGTAATGTCTAGCTTTCCTGGCCAATCACTGTTCTTGTTCTGAGAACCAATCAAATGTTAGTGACTGCCAGTAGAAGCTGACATCATGTTTACACTTGAACCAATTCATTATTTTGCTTTGTTCTGTAGAAGGACGACCTGTTTCTAATACACTGCAATTACAAGTAGGAATTTTTGTAAAAATTTTTAATATTTAGTCAAGAAGCAATGATATCAAATAAAACAGTAGATTGGACACCTAGAAAGAGATGTAATATTATTGTGTTACGATAAAGTGGTCTTTCCTATGCTGAAATTGCAAGACAGGTGGGTGGTTCAGTGACTACATCTGGAGTCCGAAAGTTTTGTTTACGATATCAGGAGACAAATTCAATAAAAAAAAGAAGGAAAAGGCCGAAAAAGGTGCACGACATCTATTGATGACAGAAGAATAAAAAGACTATGTCTCCAAGATAAAAAAATGTCATCAGCGGCCATCAGAAGTGATCTGAATGATGCTGGTGTTTCTGTCAGTTCAAGAACAATCAGGAGAAGATTAACAGATGTTGGACTGAGAGGTAGAATTCCACGAAAAAAGCCTTATCTTAATTTTCAGCAACGAAAAAAAATACTGTCGGCAAAGGAACACATTAATTGGACAGATGATCAGTAGTCATAAGTTATATGGAGTGATGAAACTAAGATATCGTTATTCGGTAGTGATGGGCGAAAATATGCAAGACGTAGAATAGGAGAAGAGCTACATCCTGACTGCATTCAAGCAACTGTGAAGAACCCAGTTAGTGTTATGATTTGGTCATGCATGTCAGTAGATGGTATTGGTCGCCTTCATGTCATCGATGGGACACTGAATTCCAGAAAATACATTAATACTATTCTAGAACCAAAACTTCTACCTTCCATCAGAGATCTCTTTTCCAACAATGCTTCGTTTATTTTTCAGCAGGATTCTGCTCCTTGCCACACGGCCAAAATATCGGAAGAGTGGTTTCGTACAAAGAGCATTAAATTGTTGTCATGGCCAGGAAACAGTCCTGACCTCAATCCTATCGAAAATTTGTGGCACCGTTTGAAAACTCTCGTCCGAATGAGGCGCCCATCAAATAAAAGGGAACTAATTGAGGCTATAATTGTTTCCTGGCATCATGTAATAACGAAAGAAGAGTTTAAAACTCTTGTCAGCTCAATGTGAAGCTGTAATCAAAAATAAAGGATACCCTACTAAGTACTGATAACTCACTGCAATCATCACTATCTAATGTATATCGATAACTATTATCGTTTAACTTTTTTGCATTGCAAATAATTGAATTTTGTATTGAATTCAGTAATAAATTCTCTTTAAAATGATATATATAAGTTTGCATTTTGTGAAACGTAACGTTTTCTATAAGCATACAAAGTTCAAAAACATAAAAATTTCCAAATGTGTCCACAATTTTGGCCATCACTGTATATTGCTAAATGAAATTCTTCACAAAATCATGCATTTCGTGCTAAGACATTATACAGACAAAAATTAGAACATGAAGAATGTAAAAAATTTCAAAACTTAAGAACTATCCTTCCCCTCGCATATCCAAATAATCCGCTTAGATCAAAGTGCCTTTAAATAAAAACGCAAGCTTAAGTTCTAGTAAGCAACTCAGTGACAGTGGAAACATTTCTACTTTCACTGCGTAAGTAAAATATTTATAAATGATTTTTTTAAATTATATAATATGACTAGCTAATAACGACAGTTATAAATGTTTTTATTTTTTGTACATTTAAGAGAAATGATATTATGTAATGTAAGTGATGTAATACTGTATGTTTGGTTTTAAATTGACACTTTTCAGAGCCATCTGTAGCTTGATCTTAACAGCTGGAATGTTAGCAAATTTGGTAGGGAACTAATGACAGCATAGAAAAAAGAATTGGTTCCAAAAGTTGCCGATAAGGGAATATGTGACTTTATTCTAGTTTACAAAGCTCAGAATTAGACAAATGAATAACAAAATATTTCAGTGCAACATCGCTTTCATGCAGTAAATGAACTGCCCTAGAGGTTTACAGGATGATATTTCTGTGCGCGATAGCACTTTATTCAGTAATATTCTCAATGAAGGCATAGGCCTCTTACAAATGTGATCACTTTATTGTAGATTACACATTGCATCCTATATACAGTATTCTCAACGGCCGTGCCTAATATCACCAGGGCTGATCAGGACAGCCCGTGATGTGCTCTCCCTTAAGGTTGTCTAGGTCGAGACCCTACTAAGACCTTCAAAAAAATTCCGCAGGAAAAATAACTCATGGGATTCGATCCAGGGAGCGAGGCGGTGATGCAAGTGGAAAAAACGGACTTATGGATCTTTCTTATGTAAAATGATGGCGCAACAGCCTTTGTACTGAAAGATCAACGTGCGTCCATTTTATCCATCCTGCATAAAAATTATCTGATACAGCAGCTGTCTCATCTGAAGTTGAGGAATGATAAAATGAGTCTACACATCATTATATCTTTGCATGTTAAAAGCACAGGTTTGTGGTCCTGTTAGTGTAATTTTTCTCAAAAAAGAATAGTCTGCTGATGAAATCTGCTGTAAAGTTACACCATACAGTGACTTTTCGTAAATTCAGTGGGATTGTTCGTATGCCTAAATTTGAGAACTGTAAGGGTTAACAGTCCTATTCAGGCAAAACTTAGCCTCATCTTCCCATAGAATTCTTCACGGTCAAGCATCATTCACCTCTACCCGGCAAGAAATGTCAGAGAAAATGCCACATGTTAATTATTATTAACTATAAATTAGTCGCACAGCACTCTGAAACTACGAAATATATATGAAATGGAACATATTGTCCAAAGTAACGTGATTACTCTGAAGAATCGCTTTCGACTATCGGAAATATTTAATGTTACATATATATGCATATATTTAATAAAAGGGAGCTAAATGGTCTGTACTAATTATCTTGATTTCACTGCAAAATGTCATAAAAAACTAAGCGCTTAAAATTTTATAACAAAAATGAATACAAAATAAAGTTGGATGAAAATTTTTGTTACAATTCTAAGTTATATTTATTATATTTTAAAACTAAACGGTTACATAGTTTCGTATTCTTGTCTGACATGAACTCACGAGTTCTAGAAATACTGTAGAGTAATTATCTTCGTGTCTTTAACCAGTAGGCAAACAAAGCCAGATGAAGAGTGTAGCGCTATTATTCAATAACAAACAATTAACAGTCGACCCTACTTGGGTTTACATAAGCCAACACTTCTGGCTTAACTTAAACAGGTAATGTTCAACTTGTAAGAATTATGTTAATTTTATTATTAGCAGTTAAATTTTGAGTTAAACTTCCTTTACTACCGATTCTTAATTTCAACTTACTACTTCCGGCCAGAACGTAGTTTTAGAATCACGTCTGAATGCTAATGAGCAAGAGCGGTATATAACCTCGAAGTTCTGTCTTAGTGAGAGAGATATCAGATATTCTGACTGCACGCGTCTGCCTTTTTAGGCTACTCTCTCGTAAGCTTCACTTTCAACGGCAACTTAGAATTACACAGTGAGGAATCCTACAAACTTAAAATGTAATTAGACTAGCCTAACGGTTCACAAAATAGAGTAAAGGAGCAGGAAGGCTGTGGCTCGTAGAAACCCACAAGACAAGCCTTATGGCTAGAAGAATTCAACGCTACAGAATCAAATCGCTCATAAGTAACGGTAACAACGTAGGCTCAATCAGGAAGAACATGCTCTAAAATCAATTGTGAAAATTTCACTTAAATAGCACTTCTTTCTTAATTTGAATAAACGCGCGCTATCTAATTTACATTCTGGCATGAAAAGTATGGGTGAAAAGGAGAGGGATAGAAAAGTTGGTTTAACTCAAAATTAACTATTAGTCAAAATTAATAAATAAATCCTCACAGAATTTTATATTGCAAATTACGCTACAGTGAAGTACAAGCTAATAATGCAGAGCTGAATTTTTTCAGATGCAATGATTGGGCTATGATTCACCTATGAATCACCTGGGCTATGAATGAATTCACCTAATCAGATGCAATGATTCACCTATGAAACTATACGCAGAATAAAGCTACGTAAATTATTTTATGATATAAAAAGAAAAATGTGTACTTAACTCATATGCCCAAACGTACTACAATTTAAACTGGGAATATAGGTAGGAAAAATAATTTGATTCTACTGCATTTCCTGCATTGGACGTTATAATTTTCGAAATGAGCAAGTGAAAAATGCTTGTCTACTGCAGCGGAACAACAAACAAAATAAACTGTGTTACTTTCTATGTGTTTAAAGGGTATTATAATACCTTCAAAACGCCGATTCATTCCAAAGAAGCTATTAAGATGTTTCATTGAGCATGTAGTTAGGGTTTCAGTTTTCACAAATTAGGAAAATTGCATTTTAAAAGGTGCTGGTAACATGCACGGTTTAAGGTAATGTGTGGTTGATGACACATTTCAAAATAATCATACTGTAGCTCAAATCATGCATGAATTGCTACACTATTTAACCAGCTATAAATCATTACATCAAGCAGCTCACGTAACACAAGCATTAAGAAAATATGTCTGTTTGCGAAAGTAAAATTTTGATTTAAAAAATATTTTTAGAGTAAAAAATGTGTAACTCAATGAACTAATGTGAAACTCAGATTCTTGATTTTTTCTGAGTTAATCTTTAGCAAAGTAAAAATGTATAGCATACAGAACTCCCAATGGGACAGTGTACCTGCCATTTAGGACTATAAGATAATTAATTTAATTAGATTTTTTAGGTTTTAAACAGTTATTTACAGACTTCTGAAGGAAAAAATACATTTTATATAAATAGCACCATTGAAATAATCCTAAGTGGGAGAATATATTATAATACTAACAAGTTACTTAATGTGTGACAAGAATATTAAAAGTAGCCTAACATGAACAACCATCTTAGTACGTTTGAAAATGTTACGTTTTATAAATTGTACATGTTTTATAAATTGTACATCTTATGCACATGGATAACTTTACATCTAGTGATTTTTGATTACACTATCAATTTATTTCTGTATTCCTGATTTTCCAAGTATTCAAAACGTTCTTTTTGAATTAACAGCAGATTTTCATTCCTGACTCAATTTCAAAAATCTTTATAAATATGTTTCAAAATCTTTTCTTTTTACAACTGATATAAAATTTCACATTCGATTCCAAAAGAACTTTCATCAGTAACATAACGCGAGTTGAAAAATTATGTATAAGGATTTTATTAAGATAAACTTCGGAAAGAAAACTTTCTTAAATTTTTTTTTTACATAAAGTACTTTTGAATTATATCTGAGAAACATTTTACAAGTTGTTCTATGTTTTACAACTGTTCTATCGCACTATATTTTGCTTAATAATAAAGTTTTCATCAAGTTAGTTCGATGATGTTTAAAAGTCGTGTTAGAATTTCTTGAAAATCTTTTCCTTGGATATGAAGAAAACGGAAACAAAAGTTAGTATCTAAATGAAATTTTTCCCTCAAAGAGCATTCAATCATATGCAAACAAAAGTATCAAAATCGTAAAAAACAACCTTATATTTAGCGTAGGTATAATGAAACACTCAATCGATTTCGAGGGCAGCTAAAGGTCCCTCCTCATCAGGAGAAAGAAATACATAGAAAGAAGAAAATAGGAATCACAGAAACACGTGGTGCTTATCAGCACTGCACGTGGTTATAACTAGATTTTTAATCAGAGTTGCACTGGCCGCCTACTTTTACTGAGCCAGGCTGTCTGATCAAGCATAAAGAAATATTAGCGAAGTTAAAATAGGGAGCGAGGGGCAAATGCACATTACGCTCAAAATCTGAACTTCAAATAATGGAAAGCAACCACTGAACGGATTTTTATACCCTCTGGTAGTACCAAGTGCGAGGAGGTAACGCCATCTATCGGCAAAAATAATTGAATTAAGACAGTAGAATTTTAAAGGCATTAGGAAGGACTGGATTGGACTTCAAATCATTAACTAAACTTCATCCAAAAGGCTTCTTCCATAGGCGAATTGGATTTTCTTGAGGCTTTTCACATTCACAAAGATTTAGAAAGTTTAGTTAATGATTTGAAGTCCAATCCAGTCCTTCCTAATGCCTTTAAAATTCTACTGTCTTAATTCAATTATTTTTGCCGATAGATGGCGTTACCTCCTCGCACTTGGTACTACCAGAGGGTATAAAAATCCGTTCAGTGGTTGCTTTCCATTATTTGAAGTTCAGGTTTTGAGCGTAATGTGCATTTGCCCCTCGCTCCCTATTTTAACTTCGCTAATATTTCTTTATGCTTGATCAGACAGCCTGGCTCAGTAAAAGTAGGCGGCCAGTGCAACTCTGATTAAAAATCTAGTTATAACCACGTGCAGTGCTGATAAGCACCACGTGTTTCTGTGATTCCTATTTTCTTCTTTCTATGTATTTCTTTCTCCTGATGAGGAGGGACCTTTAGCTGCCCTCGAAATCGATTGAGTGTTTCATTATACCTACGCTAAATATAAGGTTGTTTTTTACGATTTTGATTGTCACATTAGCGTGTTTCTCTTCTAGTCTAAACAAAAGTATAATTTTTATAAAATTAAATTTTATTTTGTGTGAGAAGATAATGACCGATTTCAGGATTTCTCTTTTAGAATTTGTTTGTTTTCATATCTTTATTACCGATTTAAAGATAGAGATAGAGTTCACGTGTAACAATAAGTTTGCATTTTAAATAAGCGACGAATAAGAAATGCTTTTTTTATTTAGTTTTTAATTATTTGCTTTTATCTTTGACATTTTACGTTTTGCAGCTTTGATTATTCTTTTCTATTAAAAGGAATGAAATATAACGATGATTGAATAGTGGCTCAGGATAATTAAGCAGTGAATTGTAGCAATGCAATCTGGCTAAAATTATTAAGCATGTAAATAATTTTTCTTTTCGTTTTGGAAGCCCACCCAAAAAATTTTTCATTTCGGCAAAAAGTCTATCTTTCATTTCTACACTTGAAGCAATAAAATTCTTAAACTCAGTTAGGAAAAAATGTAAAATTTTATGCTTAAATAATTAGAGAAAAATAAAAATTGACACAATTTTTCAGCTGATTAAATGTTTAAGCAAAATATTACATAGGAAATTTAAAAACATCTGCATTTAACTTATTGCGAAGACAATTTTTAAAGAATATAATAAATATGCGAATTATGCGTATAAAATGCTAAACATTTATTTTTAAATAGCTGTAATTTCTTAAATCTATTTAAATAGTACATAAAATGTATTTAAATAAAGTATACACAAAATTTAACTACTCACTAACTTAATGATTATAATACTATTTCGAAATTAAATTTCCAAAGTAAAAAGAAAATTTTCTCATTTCCTTGCACGTAATTTAAATTTGAATGAATTCAAACAATTATTTAATACTCAAATTTAAGCTAGCTTATATTAAATTGAATATTGTGGAAGCTGAATATTTCATTCAAAAGGATAATGCTTAAAAACGTACTTACTTATCTCGAATTTTCTTTCATCCATGTGTTGATTCCATTATGACTCCAGCTGGATTCTGATTCGCTGTTCCAGGTTCGTTAGTAATGATTTTTGCTCGGAAACCTAAGTGATCAGCGATGTAGTGAACTATACGATGGATTCCATGCTCATCCACAAAACCATAGCTTCCAGTTACTCTTCCAGCTCCATTACTGCTTTCGTGCCTGTGCTGTTCGCCATGAGCATTCTTCATAGAATATCCGAAACTGTATGGTTGGGCCTCAAATGGCTATAAGATACGTAATTGGAATTCAAAATTGCATAGTTTTGTATTCATATTTAAATAGATGTTTATTTACGTTGAATATGCTATTTACGAGCAGAATTACCCTTGAAGTGGCTAAGGGTTTCTCGTAATCAAAATAATCTAAGACTCTTTTATTATCTTTCTTTCGTATATGTTAAAATTATATTCCGAAGATAGTTTTACAATGAAGTAAATCTGTATATTGTCACTTGTATTTATAATTATTCCTCGAAGGTAGTCGCAAATGATTTCATGGCTGAATGGTTCGAAACTTTCTTTGTAGAAATATGTATTTAATGCTGTTATTTTTATGATATACGTGAACTTGTATATCTCTGTATTGCTGTGTATACTGAAATAAGTTTCTACTACTAGTGATTTTTTTTACTTTAAAAATTAAAATTTTATGCAATTCGAAGTAACCTACTTAAAAGCTTACTACCATTCTAGAATTATAAATTCATAAAACAACAACTGACAAATTCTGTTTCTTAACAAGTTAGTGTTATTTAAAAACGTTTCAAGTTGAGATTATATAAAAGAACAGGATCTTTTTATGCCATTCAAATAGTGTCTTCATTCACATTTAATTTTACCCATGGTCGTTTCAGTGAGCTATTTTGTACGCTTGTTTACAAGGATCCCAACACTGAGTTTCTTTCAAGCAAAAGATTATAGAGTGCTTTTGAAAACATTGCAGGAATAACTACCAACACGAAGGAGCTTAAAATAGCCTTTGATGAATATAATTTTTGTATGTCACACACAACACTATTCTTATGCGTTTTGGATTGAAGCTATTACAACTTCATAAATTTTGTAAATATTAGTTGTGTGAAATTATGATTGCCCTTAAATGTGGCTTATTTTAAAATATGCATGCAGTTTTAAAATGACATTAATATTCGCCTGCTTACCCCTTCGAACTGCTCTGCTTCTTCAAATCCATATTCCGCTGAAGCCAGTGCAGCTAATGAGGCGAGAAGCAACACCTGAAAAGAAACAGAAATTGAAGAGTTTCATGAAATTGGACATGTTGTTTGTACGTAACACATTGTATCATTGAAAAAAGGCAAAATTTGTTTTATACTGTGTTAACAAATAAATATTAATTTGACAGTGTTTTATTTACCTGAGAGAAGTGTTCACTATGGTAATCACCGTTCTGCTTATACACTGACAGAAGTATAATGCAGCAAACAATATTATTTTTATATTCTGTTGAAAGATTCTTCCTTGACCTAAATGTACTCCTGCCGTCTATTCTCTTAGGCAGAATGTGTTTGAAATTTCAGTTCGGAAATCATCCATTACAGAATTTCTCAAGTGTGAAACTGATGGCACTGGAGGACATGAAGTTACATATTTACTGCAAGTGATAGGTAACAGTAATAATCGCTTCAAGTATGGCGAATATAGAGGGTTTCCGATCATTTGAGTGCTAAGATCTTCGTTAACTAGTTAGCTAAATAAGTCACTGTACGCTAATGGAATCTGATGTAAAATGCCTTACATCAACCGATTACTCGCCGCAGGGGCAACAGCTATTTTACTAACAACCTTTTAAATTAACATTTCAATATCTTCGTACAGTATTCCCTCTACGATTGATATTAAAAGCCAAAAGCCTTCTAAGGTTTATCCTAAGTTTTAAACAGTTATATTTAATTAAAGCTACTTTCCTATCCCTCTTAATTTCAGTTTACAATTTCCTGTCAGAATGTGTGTTTAGAATCGCGGTTAATGCAAATGAGTAAGAGCGGTATTTAAGTCGAAGTTCCACTGACTTCGTTAGAGAGCCAGAGATTCTGGCTAGGGCGCGTTTGCCTTGTGGCTACACTCTCTTTAAGCTATTGCTACGCTAGTCCGTATTTCAGACCCTTGGTAGCTTCGCCAGTTTAGTTGATATTTAGGGGCCAACTACTTAAAATTTTGATAGCTTCGGCTATATCCTTTTAGTTAAGCATTAGTTAAGTTTTATTTTTATTATTTAAGTTCAAGCCCAAATGGAGGCTTTGTTGTACGCTCTGAGAATGGAGCCAACTGTTTAGTCCTCATTTTGAGAAATAAAGGTAATTGACCCTTCTTAAGTTTACGTCTCTGTTCTTGAACTAAAGGGATTATTAGCTTACCAGTTCACGAGGTTCCTGCACACTTAATTGTTACAAAAAAGTTGGAACTCCACAGCCGTTTACGAAAAGGTTTGGCTTTACACATAGGTGACATAGGCAGCCACCTAGAGTGCAAATTTACGGAGGGCATCAGCAATTTCCTCTAATGAGCGACAATATTTTTGTAGATCAATAACGATAAAATTTTGTATTGCATCGTTACGCTTGCTTCCAAAACCGAATGCTGAAACTATTTATTTTCTTTATAAATTAATTGTTTCTCGCATTTTATCTTTATACATTTACCTATGTAAATTTAGCTTTAAAACGAGCGTGTTATTCGCTTCACTTGGGATTGTTTTTAATTTGAAGATGAAATTATCATTTTTCCATCTAGAAATCGTATCTGTGCTTTTAGTTTTAATTTGCATCTATGCTATTACAGTTATTTTGCTTTGTAGTTTAACCGCATTCAAAACGACTAGTTTCCATGAACGCGTCAATCTCCTTGGGCAGATAACCTTAATGTGCTTTGCTATCACATAATAAATTAAATCATGTCCTAAAACACTGCGACAAAAGGCATACCCCTTCAGTTATAAACGTTCCGACGAAGCTTTATTTGTTCCAGTAAAACAATTTCCCCAAATACCTTCAATCCAGTTATAGATTAGGAATTTTCTTCTTCGGTGAAGCAACTATTTGAGCAGCTCAATGTAATGAACGTATACTATACACTCACTTCTTAACGGTCTTGAAAAATGAACAGATGCTTATTGGTGGAAAATCTTGCCTTATGGTTTAATACAAACGACAATTCAAGGTACAATAAGTAGCAGTCGGTCTGATATTTACACTATAGGAGTGAGCGCGCTCTTTACATTCACATGTACATTTGTTTCAACGATTACAGTAATAGTTAAAGTACAGAGGAGTTTTTACAAACTGAAATTGATAAAAACGTAATTGGCAGTCATGTTTAAATTAAGAAAACCTGAATTTATTGCATTTCTGTCGAAATAAAACAATATTGCTTAAAATATTACAGTACAATAATATCATCGAAGACTTCAGCTTACGAATAGGACGTAGACTTCATTTGTAACAAGTAAAAAATGTTGAGAGTTTTTCATTAATTAACTAAAGGTATATTTTAGTTTGAGATACTAATGTGTTTAATTGGTGCATAGTGTTAACACACTGCTTGCCTAAAGCATCGAAGAGGCTGCAGAAGGGCTGCTCAGGCTCATGAAGTATAAACTTTACTCTCGTGATGATTCACGATTACCTAGGACTACTCAGTACCTCGGCACTGGACAGAAACATTTTTAAAGACTTCTTACAGTTAATGTTTAGTCAAATGAACTTTTAGTTTGTTCTGTTCTTAACTTTAATCCAAAATCACTATGGATTACTGAAAACATGCATGAGATCCACTCCTTTCGTAACGTCACGTCGTAACGTAATTGTGTATGCAATTAAGAAAGAGAGCTGTGCTATTTTTAAACAGTTTTATTACTGATATATCATTGCTGTTTTTTGAATAAACTTTAGCATACAAATATTTCGGAACCTATTTACGTTTATCATTACCTAGTGATATGCCAACATTTTAGACGTAGAACACTATACACATTGACTGAGTAACCTTTATAGAGCAGAAACTAAGAAACAGAGTGGTTAAATTCGTTGAATACTGTCAACACGGATTCGAACGTAGAGGAACGGGCTAGGTGCATAGTTGGCTTTTGTGGTTTTATCCATGTGTAACGTGAACATGCTGGAGTTTCCTTAGAAAGATCTTCTCGAAGTCATCCCTTCTCCAAGGTCTCTTGTAAAATATATTTGCATATTTTAGTATATTGCATAAATGCTGATAATTAACGAAGAGTGAAAACTGATGAAATTTAACAAAACTGTACAAACGCAGTTATTTCAGTCTGTTACTGCTATATAATAGATTTGTTTCTTTCAGTTTTACAAAATATTAAGATCTTATTATCTGGGATGCGCATAATAGGCTATAATAGGCTAATGGAGATAGCGGAGCTCGATCTCTGGCGTGGAACAGCACAGCTTAACAACAAATTTACGACGTGGAACAACGTACGGAAAGATGGCTAGTAAGCGGGAATAATATCTGGTGATTTATATCATGACGGTCTGGTATTTTTCTTACTTTTATCTCTACATCTCTTCCCTTACGCAGATAGGCCTCACTCATGTTTTTTTTTATCTTAATCTAATAACCTAGCCAAGGAGTATGGTTTTCAGAGAACTCTTTTTTGGAAGGTGACGAATACAATTAAAACAAATTTCATTTATGCTTCTAAAAACGGAATATGGATTAGAAAGAAGTTCCTTGTTAGCCGAATTCCAAATGTAAAATATTAATGTTCTTCATGGGTAATTTCTAATCATATTACTTAATGTCTTATTCCATAACAAACATACACACCTGAACCCCTTTAGAGCGTCTTAATAAAGCGCCCCTATAAAGCGCCAATTTAAGAATGATTTATGCCGGACATCACTTGGTTTTTTTTTAAAAAACTAAAGCTGTTTCATTGTTTCGAAAACTATAAAAAAATATTTTTGTTTTAAAAAAATCAGTGAAGATTATATTTGGACAGATTTTCAAGCTCAGCATAGCCTTTGGAATAAAGACAGTAATCTGCATGAAAGAGAAGTAGTTCTATGCAAAATGTGAAACTAGGCGAAAACCCAACTTTGACTGGCTTACGTTATAAACAAACCTTCGTTCATTTCGAGAGAGGTTGACATATGTCCTCTCTCGAAATGACATATGTCTTAAGAAGCAAGAATGTTTGAAAACTACAATTTGTTTGTTTATATTCCGGCTGAAATCAAACAACCTATGCATTACATTATTACATTATTTTTACTGAAGCATTATAACAAAGGTTACTGCTTATTCAGAGCTACAAGACATTCTTCTTTCAGTGGATGTTTCAGTGGATTCTTCTTTCAGTGGATGCTTACCCAGCTCTGTACGGAGCATTTAAAATCCCACGCGATAAAGGACAAATGAATGATGACGTTGAAGACGCAGATAAAATAAGGAAAAGTATTTGTTTAAAAACACATCGAACCCAGGGAAACAATTAATTATAAGAAACCATTACGTATCAAGACGAATAGACTCTGAATACAAATAAAATTTTTGATTTCCATTTTATGAATGTAATAGATATCCGCATTAGAAATAACCATTCAAGAAAAACGAAATCAATCCTAGCGAAAACAAAGAAAGAAAGATTTATTATTCTTTATGACGTATGCAGGTTTTAGCATAATGTTTTCATAGCATAATTAGATTGCATTTTATGCAAGAAAAATCATGAAAATTGCATGCAGGCCAATCAAGAACATAACCCGAGGCAAATTATTAGTATTCTGGGGTTTCACATACTCTGCCATTAGTGGTCTTTTCTTAATACAGGTTTAAATGTTGGAATGCAAAATCGGCTAAATATATATCGCTCAAATGTCAAGTGATTATTCATAGAATTAAATTAAAATGCTTTTAATTCGTCATTTTAGAAACTTATAACTGCGTGACGAATTTTTGAAAAATGCATTTATCGAGCAATGAGAAACAGTAATAATTAATATGCCAGTAGTATTTAGAACAACAAGTTTCAAACTACTGCGTAAATTTGATTTGTGGTTTCCTATTTAAGGAATTAATCGCAGTTGAAAAGAAAATACGATCATCTTACATTAGGTTAAACTAAATAGAAATAAAACTTCAAAAAAAAAAAAAAACCTAATTTTTTCTTGACTGCGTATATTGTCAGTGCAGAAACATATAAATCAGATAAAAGTATCAAATTTTATCTTACAATTCTACAGTTGTAAATTTCTTATTTATTACAATTTTCTATTAAAAATGTCATAAATTAAGATAAAACGAAAAATTTAAGATATTCCTAATGATGAGAAAATCCTATAGCTTTGATTTTTCTCGAAGACTGAAGTGAAAGTTATTCTTACCTTGCACAGCATTTTTTTCCAATAAAATAATCCCCTTGCAGAAGTTGTTTTTCCTTTCGGTTCACCTATATTAAGAATATCTGAAAGGAAATTTCTCTTATATACAATAAGTGGAAAAACAAGGTGACCATGAATTTGAAAGATATATCGGAATAACACATTTTTCTGGTTCCCACCCTTTCTGCGAAATTGTAAATACATCTAAAAATGGGTTAAAGTCGATAAATTTCGACCTTACAGTCTGAAAATCATTATGAAATACCTTTTCGGAAATTTACTGAGAAAATATTTGAAATCAAGATGGTGTTACGGTTCGTTGAATAGTAGCAAGTGCAGCAATTTTTAACTCTCGAAAACATGTTTAATGGTAAAGTCATTCTTACTTTCCAAAACAACTGTTCAGATGGTCATATGTACGGCACTTCCAGGTAGAAACATAAAGGATGAATAGCAGTTGCCATTCACAGCTTAAAAAATAGGTGCGAAGTCATTTGTGATATGCAGTATCATTTGTAGTTATGCGGCTATTTGTTTAGTTAGAGCATATCGTGGAAAGTTTCAGAAAACAAATTGCGTTAGCCATTATGCACTGATAACTTGAACTTACAAGATTTGAATTGCTAGGAAATGTATCACACAGCTTTTATGTTTGTGTCCAAATTTAAGTAACAAATATATAAATAATGAAGTAAAGTGTAGTATTGAATGTATGATGATTACAGTAAGATATAAATTACAGTTTTAAGTAATATTTGAACAAATTGTTTGAATTGTTTTTCCAATATCTAGTTAAATAATATAATAATGATAAGCAGATACAAAGTTTTTTCCAGTCATAAAATAAAAACAGAAAGTTATTCCAGCCGTGGAAAGAAAAAGAATTAGAATAAAAATCGCAGAGCTACTATAATGAACTAATGTGTTTTCTATGATTCTTATGCATACCCCATACGAGTCTCTATTAATCACATGATGAGAAATGTCTCTGAAGGGCAGTTCCAGTTTCTCAGTAAGTATAAGTTCGAGTTATTGAGCCAAAAAAATGTGGAATAGTTTTATATCTTCTATAATTATACGTGGTAGGTTTGTTGGTAAAAAATTGGAGTGTGTTTGTGGGATAATGACAGCGGATGATATAACCTGAAACTAACTGCACATTAGTCAGAATTTTTTGTTGAGATTAGACATTGTCATCCATTATGAAGTAATTCTACTCTCATCATTTTAGCTCTCATCTTCGTATCGGGGAGCAGTTCAACCTGGCAATACTCATCTGGCAATAAAATATTGGGAATATGGATATTGATGCGAGTCAGAAATATCACTTCCCTGGTATTAGAAATTCATTAATTTGGTATCTTGTCACTTGCCCTCTTCGCTTGAAGCAGAATTTAAATTCTTTCGTTAATAAACGCAACATATCAGAAAATTCTAATTTCATTATTCAGTTCAAATTCCAAATTACTTTTATCGTGAATGACTAAGAAAGTGTATATAAGTGACTAAGGAAGATATAAGATATATATCTTCATGTCGATTACTGGTAATCATATTTGTATTAAGACTGGAAAAGTTAATTTATAGCGAGTGAAAAGCGTTAATGTTCCATTGGTTTGCTTACATATACATCTAAAGGTTTACCTTAGAAATTATACACATAGATTGGCATTTTCGCTTGAAATTGCTTAAATACTAGCACGCAAACTCAAGCTCAAGTTAAAAATCTAACATAAACTTTACCAGCCAAGACTTGTACAATAATTCAACTAAAAATAGAAGTAAACATTCTTTTTGATGCATTTTTGATGTGCTAAGCTGTGATTACAACTACAAAAATCATCACAAATCTGCAACGCACTTTGGAACGGCAATGGAAACTAGCTAACCTTCAGATATTTACAGAGCTTCTAATACTTATAAAGTTGCATTAAGCCAAATCTTTTGTAGGTGGTAATTCATTTTCTTCACCAGTTTCAGCAGCAAGATGGCAGAACTCCGTAATGATTTCCACTGAGTTCACGGATAGGATTACACCCTGGTTTTAAATTACTCCGCTAGCCTTAAAAGTTGTACAAGCAGCTAGTCTGTGCAAGTATCGTGACGACACAAGAAGCATAGGAAAGAAAAAACATATAAAGGTAACAGTGGCGTAGCTAAGATTCCAGCGCCCGGGGACAACTGAAGAATTTGCGCCCCTTTCTGTGTACCAAGAATGGAAAAAATTTCATTCAAAAATTTCATAGCATCAATTTGGCGCCGCCTGGATGCTGCGCACGGGGACATATGTCCCCCCTTGCCCCACCCTAGCTACGCCACTGTAATTAACAGTCCGCAAAATCATACATGTCACAAAATTAATCTGGACTTTCAGGAAAAACGGATCATGCTCAGCTCTCTCTGTGATGTTTAAGTACAATAACATAAAGCTATATGTTTACGTTTTGCAGATCTGAATCGTTTCATTGCGATTATCCAAAAGATATTTATCAAATTGCTGTGAAAGGTTTTTGAGTTTTTACTATTAGAACAATTGTATTTCTCTTTGTATTATTATAGGTGTCGTCAGAAATGTAACGTCACCGTCTATGAATATCTGCAACATTCAGTTAAGAGGCAACTTCCATTAACGTGTGAATTTAACAAAGTCGAGCAGATGTTCTCAGTATAAGAAGCGCTACGAAGCTAAAAATTTGGACATATGTTAATTATAAAAACAAGTGCTAGGCTGAATATGCTAAGTTTAAAAAATGTATTTAATGTGTTGAAACGCTATATCGAAACCAAGCGGCTTTTGGCGTTTCATAATTGTCGAATGTAGACAAGCATTTTAATGGAGCTGGTGGATGTTAAGAATACTAGTGCCTGAATTCCGCATTAACCAAACTAAATTCATCTTAACAGATGCAGTTAAACAGTAGTATTTAATGGACGCATTACTATCAGTATAGCATTCGAAGTATCTTAACAAGGCTTTAATTATTTTTGTTAGTGTAATTCACATGATGTGTCAAATGGATTACCACTTTTGTTTAACCCTTAATGCTTAGTAGACATTATATTTACATACAGCATTAATTTTTCATTTGTGTGTTTCAACGAACACATTTGTTCAGTGAAGTGTTAGTACAACAAGAAAATTCGGCAGATTTTATTCTGGTTACTCGCAGTGGTTCATGGACAGCATCTTGAGACTGCATTTTAATGTAAAATATGAAGATAATATGAAAGAAAAGTAAACATTCTATCATATGATCATCGTTCTTATATTTCAATACCTCTGTTATAATCTGGAATCTGAAGTTTAATATCAGTTGCTGAGCAGGGTATCTGTCGTATGAATATCGTTATTCTGAAATGCACAGTCATCACAGTTTCCTTATCTGGAATACATAAATCATAATATTCAGTGAAGGTTATCTTGTTATCCCTATATGTTATTATTGTGAGAAAAAGTTGATGTTCTAAAATTTTTTAGGAACTTTCAAAGTAATACAATGATAAATTTTTTTAAAATTAGAAACGGAAGAGTACCAAGGCTTAAATTTGCATTTTTATGTTACTATCTATAAAGTAGAGAAGAGCTTCAAGAGCAGGAGCAAGAGAAAAACACTATGATGTTTCATACTTTGAAAGTACCAATAGAGTATAGGAAAAAAATGAAAATAGTGAAACCGTCTCCTGATATTTCTATTCTTTATCCTGACTTGCTATTCTTCATAAAATGTAAACCACTGTGGATATTAGTTTTAAATAACAGATAATCAGCTGATGTGCAAAAATAAAACAAAATAAATGGATTTTTATTTAAAACTCACAAAAATTTTAGCTGAAAAGAATGATTTAATTGGATAAATGTGATAAAAATCCGCTTAGGCTTAATTACGAGACAGATCTCACAGTATAGTCTACAATCTTTTCTATCGCTCCGTAGAAACGTTTGGAAAGTCAATGAACTTTCTAAGCAGGACTTACTGAGAAACTCTTATCCACCTCCCTAGAGCGATTTATGAATATGTAACAGAACTGAAGATTTGTATGCTTATTAGATGACAAAGATTTTGAAATTTTCTTTCTCCCAAACTGCAACAATAGCAGCATCAAAGCGTATTAAAATAAATACTTTACTTGCTAAAAATATAGTAAGTCGAAGGTATTAAATTCAACTCTGATATTATTGAGTCCACTAATGATTTGAAAATCTGTCCTTTTTCAATTTAAAATTCTTACGTTTTCCTCCTAAAACACGCTTTTTGCGGACCTTATAGTTAAAACTTAAATGAAAGGTATTATAAACCCAGTACCCTCATCTAAATTATATTTATATTAGAATAGAGACTAATTTATGTATAAAGAAAATATTCGTGCATTTATCACCTATTCTACAATTAAAAAATGGCATTTTCATTTTGCACCAAATTTTGATGCTAGAGCTTTGGGAAGGAACATCACTAAAAAATCCTTTCAAAAGTTTCAATGTGGTGTGAGAAAAAATTCTTTTTATTTAGCAATTAGAAAAATAATTAATATCTATTAACAATGTCAACAATTACTTGCTTCTGGTAAATAACATACGGAGGGTACATAAATGCAAATTTTAGGAAGAGATGTAAAAGATATATGATATTAATGAGAAAATGTTTTGAAGTGTTTTTCAGTTGTATAGCTTCCTAATCAATGACAAGCATGAAAAAAGAAATTATTGAAGAGGTATGAGATATATTCATAACAATTGAATGAGAGTCTGCAATTGGCGAACTAGTAAAAGAATCTTGAAATAGTTAATGTATTTCTAAATCAAATAAAAAATATTTGCTAATGACACGAAAGGGGGCGTTTGGTAAAAGTGTAGTTCAATATTAAAGACTTCTTAGAAAAATGCTGTACTATTTCTAAAATATACTAGAATAAAATAACTGAGTTTCATTTTAGCATTTTGTGTGTACAAATAATTCCTACTTTTCTTAACTTTCTAATTCTTAAACGTTCGACTGCATAAAGCTACTTATGCATTATAAATCCTCAGGAATTTAAAAAAGAAAAATTTTACTTTTTTCTGCACTGGGTATAAAATACCAGTAATCGAATTATTTAGCTTCCAACAGAAAAGGGTTGTCTTATATTCATTATTCGTAACAAACACTAAATATATTAAATACAAATATATTAAATATACAAATATATTATTAAACCAAAATTATTTTGGAAAAATTAGATTCAAATTTAAAACAAATTGTCTTTCTGTAATATCTGGCTTAATTAACTGATCTAAAAATAGAAAGAAATTTTTACCCGAGAATGGCAATTACCAAGATAAATCACAAAAGAGGAAACAAGGAAAAAACGGCAAGAATTTGAACTAATAACAAGTACTAAAATTTTAAGGGTATTATTACCCCTCGAAGGAGTAAAATCCCTCTCAGATTCCATTAGTACTAAAAATTTTAAGAATTAAATTTAAGGAATAAAAATTTTGACTATGCCTTTCATTCAAATTCTGTTAAACAACATATCAGCAGACGCGCTGTTGAATAAAGAGGTGTAAATCAGTTTCTTGGCAGAAAATGTTTTTCCCAAGAATATTAAACGATACTGAGTACTTGCTGTTGAATGGACAAGAATTATTTCCGTCCAAGGCAAAGAGTGTCATTGTACACATTACATGTTTAGATGGAAAATGTAAACCACAAGATGCTGAAAAATTTTAACGCGCAGGTAATTCTGAGGATGGATTTTTTTTTTTAAAGATGACGGAAGCGAAAATTGATTTTCAGGAAGCCATAGTACAGCTGGATGTGAATCCACTGAAAGAAAAGTACCACAGCCTCGGCTTTGGATCTTATAAAGTTGAAATTGGAAGAAAAGCTGAAGCTGCATAAGTTGGTAACAGAATTTTCAACTATATTCGATCAGGCCCCTGGGTTAATTCAAGTGGTAAAATAGCCTCCCGTACGGAGCAAAGCTCTACCCTTATGATAAGCTAAAAAAGAAATAACTCAGAAGCATATTGAGTAATGTTAAAAATAAAGTTATTATTCGCATAAGTATCTCTTACACTAAAACAAGGTAGTACTATGCAGAAGGAAAAATAATTTCCCACCGAAGAATTTTTCGCAGTTGAATCAGCAGAATTTTCCGCAGAACGTTTCGCAGTTGATTATAAACAAGTAAGTAGCATAATAAAATATCCAGTTTAAACCAGTGTTAATCATTGAAGAAATTATTAAAAGATTACAGCCCCAAAATATAGGACGTCTCTATATCTCACCTCTGTATATTTTCAGATATATGCAAAACCAGAGGATGAGCCAAAAACGCGTATTAGAAAATCAGGCATTAATACCTGTCAGAGAATGTCGTTTGGTTTATGCGGAGCACTCGCCACATTTCAAAGGGACATGGATATTATTTAAGACCTGTCATCGTAAAAAGCACATTTATTGCAAGAAGAACATATTCAAGATTTATACGAAGTATTTTAGCTTCTAAGAGAAGCATAGTTCGAAATAAATGTGGTTAAGGGACTTCGTTACGTGGGCTATAGAATATCTCAGTAGAGGATCAAGACGGCAGATTAAGAACATATTGCAATAAAAAATTACTCTCCACCAAATGCAGCAGAAAATTTGGCCACAATTTGGGACTTGCGTTCCTAAAAAATCCTTTATAAAAGTCCTATAAAGAACTTTTATAAAAGATTTTCTCCGTGTAGCTGAACCTCTATTAAACTTAAAAAGAAAGAAAGCCAGGTTTACGTGGTCTGCCAAAGTAGCGTTCAACGTTCAAAAGGTTATAAGGTATTTATCCCGCCTTCCTAGCGTGCTTTCGAGGTGTAGTGGTCTGCATACTGGGCCGGTATTCCAGAGGCCCGTGGTTCGATTCCCGGCGAAGGCGATTGCATATTTTTCATCTCTCCTGCTTCCAAAAAATCCTAATGTCTCTACAGGTTATGAACGGTTTTAATTTAAGTGCTAGTATTGAAGTTCTCTCATGCAAATGAAAAATTAGAAATATCTGCAGGTGCATCAGATTTTGCGGTAGGAGCTGTGCTTATACAAGACTGTTGCCTATTTTAAACATTTAATCCAACTCAGAGAAATTATACCGCTACAGAAGTGGAAAAGTTAGCAATTCTTTTGGCGGTTTAGAAATTTTGAAATTATTTGGGAAGTCACCCATAAATATTTTTACGGATCATGTGGTCGTAGTTGGTTTTTATTTCGGGAAGAAATTTTCACCAAAGCTCGTAAGATAGACCCTTCAAGAATACAACTTAAACATATGCCCGGTAAAAAAGTATTGTTGTGGACGCTCTATCGAAAATATAATTAAATGACGAGGGAGAATGAAGTCAAATGTGCAATATTAATTTAAAGAATTTTGGATTCGCACGAAACAGTTATTACAGAGTTACGAACAAACCCGAAATTTAAAAGTGTTTATGCATATTTAAAAGGTCCTGGTCATTTCGAACACTAGGATATGACGGCCATTAGAAACATAGCTGAGGATTATGAGATTATTGACAATCTTTTGTGTTACTCCAAAATAACAAATTATAGTATTGAATTAAAACCGGTTATCCCAGCGAGTATTTAAAGATCATAGAAGCTACTCTATCCAAAGAATTAATAGAATAGCTCTAACAAACCCTTACACAAGTAGTGAAATAAATAAAAATATATATTTGCTCGCAATGGCGGATCAGTTTTCAAAGTGGGTAGAAATAAATCTCCTCGAAAGAGCTTCTGATAGAATTGTTGCAGGTTCGTTCCTAAATAAATTTATTTTAAAATATGTCCCTTAAAAGTAATTTGAGATAACAGACGTCAATTTGTTAGTCCATTCTTCGAGAACTTATGTTCAGTACTTTGCATACAGAATTTTAAGATGGTTTCTTATGGTACGTAATCTGACACTGCAGAAAGGGTAAATAGAAACATAGTTGAATTATAAGGTATTTCTCCCGCCTTCTGCAGTACTGGTCTGCAGGCTGGGCGCGTATTCCAGAGGTCCGTGGTTCGATTCCCGTCGAAGGCGTGCTCATATGTCATCTCTCCTGCTTTAAAAATAATCTAATGTCTCTACAGTGGCGCCGAACTAAAAATGGTGGTAGATGATGATTCTCTACCATCTGGATTTGGCGATTGGGCCCCCTAAAACCCCATTCGCCCTTTGAAAAGGGGAATATATAAGGTATTTATCCCGCCTTCTTAGCGTGCCTTCGTGTTATAGTGGTCTGCATGCTGGGCATGTATTCCAGAGGTCCGTGGTTCGATTCCTGGCGAAGACGTGCTCATATTTCAGCTCTCCTGCTTTAAAAATAACTTATGTCTCTACAAAATGAACTTCTATTTGCTTTGATAACGGCTAAACATGATATTACCGGGAAGACACCAGCTGAATTATTTCATGGCAGAAAGTTAATTATTTCCTTAGACAAGCTACTTTTTGTTAAATAGAAATTTGCGAAATTTAAGATATCAAACATCCGAAAACTAGTGGATGAAGCTGTAAAAAATGCAGTATGGCTAGAACAAATCAGAAATTTTATTATGACAAGTAAAATGGGAGATAAAGTTTTGAAAACAAATCATTTTCTTTCACGCACCTAGAAAGCAAAGCGGAGAAGTTTTGCAGTAAGTTCAAAGGACCACTTGCAAATGAGCGTATAAGGAAAACTGCGGTTTATTTAAAAGAACTAAATGTAGAAAGTTTTAAAACCAACGAATACAAGATAAAGTGCTATTACGAATGCACTGATATGCCCCCGCTTAAAGATGTTTTGCAGGAATCACGTAGCATGACCAACGGAGGGCCAGTCAGAAAGACCGCAGAATTACCTTCAACATCGGGAATGCAAGTTCTGCAAGGAAAAAGGAAGACGGTTGTAAATGGTGCATGAGACAGGAGAAGACCAAAAAGCGATAAGGTAAAAGGAAGCAAAGTCATTTATGAAGGGGTCCCAGACAACTGAAAAGAAAAGTCTCCAGGTTTCGGGAAGAAAGAAAATGATCCCGCAGACGCAGCGATCAACCAAGTAATCAGCAGTGCGCACGAGAAATCAGGGGCCGATAGAGGTTTTCGTGCCGATAAAGAAATCATGTGTCAATAGAAATGGGAAAATGTGAGGTTACTTAAAGCAGATTTGACGCGCCAAACGAGCGATGAAGAAAGAGTTACCACAGCAGTGTGTGTGTGTGTGTGTATTTAATTATGGCAAAGCACACTAGGGCTATCTGCCTAAGAGGAGGGATGCCTTCGTGGAGGACTTTCTAAGGGAAACTGGCTCGTATACACGTTACACATGGGGAAAACCACAAAAACACCCATGCAGCCAGCCCGTTCGCGGGATTCGAACCTCTGACCGAACTACCAGTGTTCAGCGACTTTACCGCTCGGCCGCTGGTGGGCAGTTACCACAGCAGAGAAGTTCCAAAAGACTCAGAGGCTGTTTCCGACAGCACAGTAACAGCCAGCTCAAGTGAAAATGTCCAAGGAAAATCATCGACCGCGAATTCAGGAGCAAGGTAGTTGCCGATGTTATAACACCATTCTATATGTTAGAACATATTATACATTGTACTAACATCTAGTCCAGGCATTCTATATGTTAGAACATATTATACATTGTACTAACATCTAGTCTAGGCATTTCAACACTTCAAACAAAATACATGATAAACTACAGAACAAGGGTGTATTATAAGATATTAGAAAGAATATTGAGTTCTGTTTAAAAATAATGCATAACTCTCCAAATAGTACAATGGGTGTAAACTAACTATTAAGAGAACAAGCTGATATAGTTAAGATAAAGATCAAACATGTATTTAGTAAGGAAACATAAATATCATTCTTGTCTCTTTCAAGCCAGGAATAAAATTTGAATTGGTTACACAATTCCTTCAAGAGTTGACGTTCAATTTTTACCAGATAAAGTGACGTACTTGTGTAAATGGAACCGTCAGTATAAAACACGATAGATGCTATGGATTCTGGAGACTCAGAAACAATCTAAAAATAATGAAAAAGCTTTTTAATAAGAAGAACAAATTCGAGATGATACTCTTCCATGGTCTGTTCTCAGACCGTCAATCGCTGCCATGGTTTCTCTTCGCTTTCTCATCTGGCTCAAAACACGAGTTATTAACACAATTACCAGAATTTCTTCTCTTTTTCTCGCTCTTCCTAACTTGCACACTTGGTCTTTGAATATTCAATACACACAAGAGCTGAAATACAATTATTAATTATAAACCATTTCCTAATGGAACCACACATGCTCATCTATATTTTGCTCATCTGCACGGTGTGGGAAGTTTCTGACAAAATTTCTGTCAAGAAAATAATTAATGTACCGTCTGTCTTCTTATTCTTTCCTTTACAGGTCAAGGGCCATAAGCAATAAAAAGGCTCCATTCTCAAAGCTAAGATTTTTTCTCAAAGCTATCGCTGTCGCTGAGCTCCTACCTAGAATTTGTTTACAATATTTTCTGCTTTCTCTAATTTTAGTTCCTCTGGCAAATTTAGTTCCTCTGGCTTTTCTCTTTAATTCGTAAAGACGAATAACTTCCTTAAAATCAGCCGCCTTCTGTTCGTGTCTTTAAGTGTCCACATAATTTAAAATTCTCTGGTATAAACTCTGAAGACCTTCTTGGCCATTTGCGAGGGAAAGAGCGACTAAGGACACTGTTGCAGACGGTGCTAGGTACGCCATGAAATACTATCTGTCTTGCAAGAAAGGAATGAAGTTCTTGGAAGCACTGACTGTAACAGAGCCTTCTTCAAATATACCACTCCGGACTTCTACAAACAAAAAAGCGCCTTTGATAAATGATGCACTCAGCCTGCACCAGATTGTCATATTTGGCTGATGGAATGGACTTTTAAATCGCATAGGTGCATCAAAGAGGCTTTCGAAAATACTAATAAAATTTATTTACAAGAATATGTAAGAAACTGAAATAAACTGAAGATACAGATACAGTATTAGGCATCTCTACTTTCCACGTACTACACCCTTAGAATCCAGCCTGCCACTAACTATTGAAACATACACGTACCCGCCTACCACTGGCTACTGGAACGTCACAGTACCCTCTAGCCGAATAGAGCGGGAAATACCTAACAAAGCGAAACATGCGCCTCGTCAGTTCACAGAAGGTTTGACAGCCTATAAGGTATTTTCCCCGCCTTCTTAGCATGCCTTCGTATTGTAGCGGTTAGCACGCTCGGCTCGTATTCGAGAGGTCCGTGGTTCGAGTCCCCGCGAGGGCACTGCTCATTTTTCAAGCCTCCTGCTTCGAAATAACATAATCTCTCTCAAAGCCTAATCGCATTTTTTTCCACCTGCTGGGAAATATAGATTGGAAATTCCTGACATCTCTCAAAATCTGTTTTGTTTTAGTTCTTGTATGTGCTGGGTGTTGTAAAGATTTATCTTAAGGATGATCCTGTGTTAATATCATACAATCCTATTCAAAATGTCAGTTCTCAGAAATCGTTAAAACGCCACTAGTCGGTGAAAAATATAGCTATTCTAACTATGAAATCTTTTGCTATTAAAAAATATCCCATCTCTTTCAAGTTTGTCAAAATCACATTTCGCTATTTGTTTACTTTTTTTAATTATTGAATTTTACTTTTCATTACTGTTTTTAAATTTGAGAAAAATATGTGTTCATTCAGATTAGGAGATTTTGTTGCAAAGTGTTATTTTGAAAATGCATAGTTTACATTTAAATTTTGATTTTGCGTGTTCATACCAATATGCGTTGCGTGTTCATATCACTTAAATGTGTAAGTGTATGAAATAATAAGTAAAGTAATGAAAAGATCTCGTCAGTAATTTCTATTTACATTTAAATTTTCGCCGACTATTTCAATATGTTTAAAAAATAAAATGGACTGATATCTGAGGGATACACCGAAGGTATTGAAGGATTAAACGACAAAAAGTTTCGTTTTCATTTAAAACGCATATTTAAAAAGGATACACGGTGGCTTTGCTTTCGAAAGCATTTTCAAAGCTTTGGTTTCAAAACTAAAGGAGATCTAATTCTACCTGTTATTTAACCAAAACATAGTTACAAAAATATAACTCATACTTTAATAGTAAAATTAATTTAAATAAATAATCAATACGAATTAATTACTAACATACTGTTACAAATAAGCTATCTGGTAAATACTATGCATACGAATGGTAGTTTATGACGTACATATCATTGAACAACTTGTCCCTTCCGATTTAGTTTTTCATTCTTCAAGATAGACAGGAAAAACATTAATCTGTAGAGACATTAGATACTTTTTCTGGAAGCAGGTACTATGCAGAAGGAAAAATAATTTCCCACCGACGAATTTTTCGCAGTTGAATCAGCAGAATTTTTCGCAGAACGTTTCGCAATTGATTATAAACAAGTAAATAACATAATAAAATATCCAGTTTAACCTTTTAAATTTTACTATAACTTCATAGATAATCGTCTTTATAGAAAAATATATTTATTTTTTTTTAAATAAAGAATATATTTTTCAAAGAGTCAACAATTTCCAGGCTCCGCTTTGAGAAACATTTCCTTTTTAAAAACTTAAAAGCTTCTCAGCTGTCAGAATTGTTGAAGGAATCTCGAAAGTCGTCTGGCAGACAGAAAGCAGACATCCGGCATAGGCTTACTTAAAAACCATCAATTAATGAATACCTTGATTACAGACCAACAAACATTTTCTAGAGTCGTTCTTAGAATAAAACTGTCTTGCAGAAATGATTAGCTTCCTTAAAGATGACAGATGAGAAATATTAAAGAAGACCTGCAAGTGATATAGACATAAATGTTAAAACAGTGATAAGCAGTTTGCAAGTAGTGTCGCTCTTGACTGCTACATTGCGATAACTTGCAGTGCTGTCACAGCGCAAGTTATAATTTAAAAAAATCATTAGTTAGATTGTTATTAAAAGAATGTCGAGGTTTGATAATGTGTCTACAGGTAACAAATTAAGCTTATTACGGTTATAGCTTCAATCAGAAAATATGAAATATCTTAATGTTTTGTGTTGAAACTCTTATAATGAATATTTTTCGTATGCACTCTCTAAGAAATTGTCCATCGGTGGGAAGTCAAAAGCTGAACAGAAGATCTTTCTCATGGCCTCAGTCTTCTACACAGCCAGTATGATGCGATGTATTTTAAAGATTTCAAACCTTTTTAAAACGTACCGAAATATTTAATTTCTATAATAGGCAGTAGTGACAACTGATATAAACTGGGCTACATGATGGATTCATAAGTTTTATTTCTCCTTGATTAATCCCAAGTCTATAAAAGGGTTGTTACCAGCATTCAAATTCATGTTAACTTTTATATAGAAAAATAAAACAACAGAAAATGTAATGTACTTATTTCGAGCTTCTCTTCAGATGGATGGAAACGACAAGTGTATATCTCGTAAGAAAAATTTACAAAAACGTTTCTCAATAGTTGGATAACCAAGTAGTTAAAGAAAATTATATGATAATCAACACAGTTTAAAAGAAAGCGTGTTGTTATATTAAGGATAATAGGTAACTCGTAGTGTCTAGAAACACTACATCAAATCAAAAGCAAAATAACGTTATAAAAACATTATTCAGTAAATGGTGCACAGCTAATCATTTAAAAGTATATTAATAAAATTTATTCCTTATCTCTTAAATTTTACATTGAACGAAAATGTTTCTTTACTATAACTGAAGATATGGCATTGATATCACAAATTATTATTACACACAACAGTTTTATTATTATTATTATTATTATTATTTGTGCTTCCTTTTTATGTATATCTTATTTTGAAATTAGATTTTTTACTGCACTACGCCAGCAAGTACTTATTATTCAAAACCTTCCTAGAATTAAGAAGAATATGACAAAATTTATGAAAAGTAAAATTCAAGCTTTTTGAATTCTATTATCTACAAAACATAATTAATGCACTTTAAATTTTTTTTAAAGATGACGAAAGATTATATTTCTCATCTGCAAGTCTTCTCGGCCATAACTAAATATCGAGTTGATTTCTTCTTCCATAAAAACTTCAAGATCACACACACACACACACACACACACACACACACATATATATATATATATATATGTACACTTTTCTACATGCTTACAGAATATTGTTATACACATATATACAGAGAGAATATTACAGAATATTATTATACACATATATATTTTTCTATATTCTTATAGAATATTGTTTGGTACAGCAATTCAGCTGCACATCATTGAATGAATTTAATGTAATTAGTAATTACATTCTTTAAAAGGCAGACTGCTTCGAATATTCAACTACTTACTGAGTCTTCGTGTATAATTTGTTTGGAATACAGGAGTTAAAAACTTTTGTACTAAATCCATCAGCTCGCGAAACACAACACGTGGAAAAATCTCAGAAACAGGTCATGATATTTTTATTGCTCGGTAACGGTTTTAAAATGACGCTTACTACACTATAATGACAGCTACTATATTATGCTAATTGATTTCTTAAGCAGCAAAGTTTAGAAATTTGAAAAAAAAAAAAATGAAAAACTTGGCTTTCTTAAGAAAAGGACGAATAATCTATGGATTAGTTTCAGAATTACAAAAATCTTTATACTGAGTGATCAATCATCTAATAATTTACACCAGTTTTTCTCAAAATGGAATAGAATGACTCCCTTCTGCCCGAAGGCAAAGCCGTCCTGAACTACTTTCGCGGAGGTGGACTATGCTAGCGGTCAACTATGTCATGTTCGAACCGTGATTAGCCTTATTAGACCACTACTTTCTCCCAGCGTTCCATACATCCCCCCTTCCACTTATTCCTACATAATACCAGGCGTCACTTTGAACAGAGGTTTACATTTTACGGTGAAGGTTTTCATTTGTCTTCGTCGATATTCTTCCCAGTTGTCCTGAATTACGACATGCTGTTTGACAATAGCTGATAAGCAAAGCTTGAATAGAATATGTAGGAATTTAATTTTTAGCTTTATATAGATTTCTCAAAAAAATGCTTATTAAGGTTTTTCAAAGAAGATTGTAACTGTTTCAGTCTTATTCAAAAAACTTTTGGGAACAGAGTTAAATTAGTGTATTTTTTAAATTTATTAATAAGAATTTATGTATAATAATGCCTATGCAAATATACCTGTTCTTTTCAATCTGTGTATTCGATTATAAATTCAAAGAATTATATATCATGATAACACTGCTTTTTTCACAAAACGTTTAACAACATTCATAGTAACTAATTCAATACAACATTGAACAACTTGATTGTTAATGGAAGTCTGGGAAAGCTTAACCCATTTTCGCTTCTTGCTATTTATAATTGACGGATCTTTGCGATAACTCATAATGTATATGTCAGCTATCTTCGTCTCCTCTTCTAATATTTTTAGAGAATATTTTCAGGGCTGTAAGGTTCGTGACTATAAATACAGATTTAAAGTATTCTGAAGTTCGTCTGATGCATAATATATGAATCGAAGCGAAAAGGTTTTCCAGATTTTTACTAAGATTGATGTGTCTGACTGGGCCGCTTGACAGATTATGTGGATGTGGAATTTGTTGTCAAATTACATAAAGTGCCTTGTTATTAGCCCAAGTAGGCTGTTTCTCTAGAAACGGGATTCTCTAGAAACGGGATCTCTAGAAACAGGTTGAATAAATATAAAACTATGATTATAACACCAAATAAAGGGCTGTATCACTTTTCAAATTGTTGCCACCAAATATTATCGCCTTGTATTATTTCTTAAGAAACTGAAAAAAAAAATAAAGAATCTCCATGTCTGTATGCGTGCTCCTCATATTGCAAAAAATATAATGGTACCTAGAGTCTTCAAATTTTGAGCAATGTAGTCATCAACCTGAACATGTGCACCTGGAGTACCAAATTTTGAATTTCGAAAATTATATTTCACATTTTGCAAAACCTTAATGAATTTTTGATTACCAAAGTCAGCGATTTGAAAGCGAGTAATGGCAACACTGTACAGAATAAAAATTTTTATCTCCAGCCCACGAGACTATGTATCGGAAGTTCTAAAGATATGCTATTTTGTGATTATGATTTTGAATTGAATTTTATATGCCGTAATTGCGAAGAAAGTGATATTTAATAAATAAAGTTATCAGACAAAACGTTAATAATAACAAGAGAGAAAAAAGTACAAACAAAAGAAAACTGGACATTGATATGAGGAACTTAGAAAAGATTGAAGAAAACATAAAAATGTATGCCGACACTTAACACCGCTTCAGATATGCCATAATTCTAAACATAAGCTACTATACTGCTTTTAAAACTTTTGTAATTTTGCACTTATATTGAATATGGCGTAAGTTCAGAGAAAGTGATGCTTAATAATAAGGCTAAAAAGACAAAAATAAATGATTTAGCAGGAGTGAGTGCAACAGCAGACTGGTAGATTGCGTAAAATACCTTAAGAAATCCCTTTGAACTATCATGGAACTAAACTAGAAGAGAAACATGCTAATGTGACAATCAAAATCGTAAAAACAACCTTGTATTTAGCGTAAGTATATTGAAACACTCAATCGATTTCGAGGGCAGCTAAAGGTCCCTCCTCATCAGGAGAAAGAAATACCTAGAAAGAAGAAAATAAAGGGGAAGGAGTCTCAGAAACACGTGGTCCTTATCAGCACTGCACGTGGTTATAACTGGATTTTTAGTCAGAGTTGCACTGGCCGCCTACTTTTACTGAGCCAGGCTATCTGATCAAGCATAAAGGACAAGAAAAATTAGCGAAGTTAAAAATAGGAAGCTAGGGGCAAATGCACCTTCACGCTCAAAATCTGATTATTGAAGTTCAGATTGAAGTTCATTGAATCTGATTATTGAAATCATTATTATTTGAAGTTCAGATTTTGAGCGTGAAGGTGCATTTGCCCCTCGATCCCTATTTTTAACTTCGCTAATTTTTCTTGTCCTTTATGCTTGATCAGATAGCCTGGCTCAGTAAAAGTAGGCGGCCAGTGCAACTCTGGTTAACCACGTGCAGTGCTGATAAGGACCACGTGTTTCTGAGACTCCTTCCCCTTTATTTTCTTCTTTCTAGGTATTTCTTTCTCCTGATGAGGAGGGACCTTTAGCTGCCCTCGAAATCGATTGAGTGTTTCAATATACTTACGCTAAATACAAGGTTGTTTTTACGATTTTGATTATCATGGAACTATCGTATCCTTTAGGGTATTTTTAATATAGTATTACTCTGTTATGTTTTTCGATGATTTGAATGTCATCATAATCGAAAAAATTTAAAACAGTGATGAAAATTTAAGTTAGTATGAAATTATTGGGAAATTTACATTCCTACTTTGTAGCTGTTCTTAGCAAGAAAAGGTAAAGTATATAATCCACCAGTAGAATCCACAAGAGGCGAAGGTCCTTCTGGGTGTGGGTAAGACTATGCATCCTCCCGACAAGTGAAGACTGTGTGTCCTCCCGATGTGCCTAGCCGTGAATTATTCCAGCATCGTGTCGCGAATTCAAGGCATGGAAACTTGCAGTGGAATACAGCTAAGGATTGTAACAGAAATCTAGCACAGTTATCCCGGATAATTTACTACGCCGCCAAGTACTTGCCTAACTGATTTGGTTTGGTTTATTTAATTACGGCAAAGCACACTAGGGCTATCTGCTTAGGGGAAGGGATGCCTTCGTGGAGGACGTTCTAAGGGAAACTGGCTCGTATACACGTTACACATGGGTAAAGCCACGAAAACGCCCATGCAGCCAGCCCGTTCGCGGGATTCGAACCTCGGACTGAACAACCAGTGTTCAGCGACTTTACCGCTCGGCCGCTGGTGGGCGCCTAACTAAATGAACTGTCAAATGGACTGGATTCATTTTGTGCAAGTCAAGTACACTCATCTTTTATTTATCACATAGGTTTACTAACGTGTCATAGTCTGACATGATATGTTCAACTATTTTGTTAAACTCAAAGAAAGCACCCATTAAATCTTATGTTTTCAACTTACAGCAAGTGTACTTTCTCCTTTCGTAGCGAATCACTTTTTACACGCATTGGAACCTCTCATTCTCAAGAACTTTCAAAAATTCAAAACAACAGGAATAAACTAAGTAGTTTTTCAGATTTGGCTAATAAGGTTGTGCAAAAACACCTTTTATGAGAGAGTTTCTAAAGACTTTTATTTATTGGGGTATTTCCGGCATGCTTTTGATAATGAGGTCCGTGAAAATCTAAGATTTATCTTTAGATCGGTGACTTAGTACTTAAGTCATTTGGCACATGCAGGTTTTCAATATTCAATGGATGCACATGATCCACAACTATCAAACCTCCAATGAAGAATAGTTGCGCAAGTCTTAATCATCCTTCATCTGCAAACAATTTAACTTCTATAGAAACATGAAACAAAACTGAACCTAATGTTTGGCGTTTTAATTGAAATTAAATCATACGCAAGCTGAAATAATTACACTAAAAATTTTATTAAATTTTATTCGCGTTACATTTACGTTAGTGTTTATTCTTAATTATTTATAATTACTGCAATTTCTCACAAAAACATAAAAACAAATGTCGTTCTGATTTTTGTCTACCATGTTGAAAATAAACTAAAATTTTATTGCATTTTTGTAAATTAATAATAGAAGACTGGTTGCTATGTGATATAACTCACAATTATAGCTTACCAACTATTAGGCCGAAAGAGAATTCAAATCGAAAGCAAGTGAAATTATAAAAAAGAACTTGCAATATAAAGGAACTCGTTTTAATTCCCTATAAAATGTATATTATTCCAAAACACAATCCATATCAATCCCAAATATCACCTTCATTTTATTTGTTTCTTGATAGTCTATATAAAAAAGAGTAAGAGCAGTACCGTTTGAAAGCAACAAGAGAAACTTCGAAGAAATTGAGTGCAAAATCGGGCAAGAACAAGCCGTGTCAGTAATTTCGGTTTCTATGAAAGAAAATGACAATGCTTTGCTATTTTAATGGTTATTAATCATCGCTGAGAGATGAATATCCTGAGGCTATGGTTACTGATTCGTCAGATAACAATAAGCTTGAACAGGTTCTTACGAATTCTTTATTCCAAACTTGATCAAAGACTTGTTTTTTGTTGTAAATTTTCAACTTTTGAATATATTTTTTCAACTTTTGATTGACTTAAGATTAACTTCCCATTGTTAAATTTATGTTACTTCAGAAAATGAACATTATAAAAGGAATGTTTTTTCTGCACATGTGCACAGCTCTGAAAAACAATTTGGAAGCTGTTATTATCAGTCAGTGGATTCCATGGCGTAACTGACTGACAGCAACGAATTTAATTCAAACAATCCGTTCAAATACATTTACCATAAATGTAGTATGATGAAGTATTTTTAATATATTTAAGAAAGAATATGCTAATGTGCTAATCCATAAGAAAAAATATCCTGAGGCAAAGTGAGTTCTTCGCTTTAGTGAGTTTATCCATACATATATTTAAACTTTGTAAAACTTTTTGTTAAATGTAGATCAAAGAATTGCAAATTAAATATACGAGAAAAATCATAAATTTTGAAAACATTATGAGAATTATGTAGAAAATTGTTATAATGGCCTGAAAGGGAAACGCGTATTTCCCTCCAAATTCTTTGTTGACCACAGAGTAGGTTAGATTAATTGATTTAGATTAATTGATTATTAACATGATTAATAAAGCACATGTGGACAATCTGCCTCACCGAAGGAATGATTTCTTTTCGCGAGAATGATTTAAAGCTTTAAGTATATTTTAAAGTTTTAAGGAGGGATAAATGTTTTAACGTAAACTGCTCGCGTTCATGTTTCATGTGAGAAAAACCACGAAAACTGCCATCCATCCAGCCTTTTGGTCGGGATTGGAACACAGGATAATTCGCCAGTGTTCAATGATCTTAAAGTTCAGCGGCCTGTGAGGTGCCTACATAACAACTAAATACATTTTTAAACTGTTAAGATATCTTATTAATTGATTTTTTAACATATTTTAATTTACTTTTAAAGAAAAATTTTAAAAGAAACTCTATATTTGATACTGTTAGTCACAAGAGGATGGTGATCTGAAGATGAAAAAATACGTCATAACGCCAGACAACTGCATTGTGAAGTTTTTACTTGGGGTAAGAGAAAGAAAATAAAATGACTCAAAATTGAAGAAATATTGGCAGATGAAATTCAGCAAGAAGAAATAAACATATTTATAATGACAATAGAGGACAATTTATAGAAGAAGGAAATCGCTAATAGATTAATTTAAACTTGCTTTAAAAGATATGCGTTATATAAATGAAGTCGTTATATAAAAGAAGCGTGAAGAGAAATGTAGCTAGAAGTTTGTATAGGTCAGCTTAGTCATGAAAGGTAAAAGAGATGAAGTTTGGTAGCTGTAAATGCCGTAGCGACGTCGAGAATTTCATTACGTCTTAATTTCAAAATTCAAAAGATCACGCATGTATTGATTAGCAGAAGCATATATATCAAAGAGCCAAGTTGCGGCACTTATTTGTCGTAATACACGGACTGGTAGATGACGTTGAAGAGGACGGAAATCATTAAATTAGATTTGGGCAGTATTATAGAAGGACGTCTCGAAGAAAAACTAATTATTGTTCCAATTTTATCTCCTGTAACTGTTTATAACCAGGCACACGAGACAGAGTTACAACTACCTAAGAGAAATTGATCGCATCACTATTCAATGTTAACTATTGGAAAACAGCTTGAATGTTTAGTTTCTTATAACTGGTTTTCTTCTGATTGCATGGCATCATCGAGAATACTGGAGTGACGCGCAGGAAGAATCTTTGCCCAGCAAAAGGGCACCATGTCGCCATCATTGACAAATAATGTTTCCGTTTGCCAGTGAAATATCTAATTTCACGTATAAGACCAAAGGAATAGTAACAGAAAATTAGTATGAACCATAAAATATTACATGGAATGAATTTCGAGTATGGGAAATGTCGCGGTATAGGAAGCTGTTAATTTCGAAATTTTGTTAACTTAATTGAATAGTGACTGTAATAAAAGATGATCAAAACGTAGTATGGGTTGTCTGGAAATGCTGCAATGTTTGGTTTCTCAAGCACTGCAAGACTGTTTCAATCAATATGCTGTCTTTTTTTACTATTACTTTGATTAGATCATTGCAAAGAGAACGTGTGCAGAATACCAAGAAGAGAAATCTAATGTCCCTCAGTCATCAACCGACAAAAGTTGATAAACTGATAAAAAAGGCGCCTGAAGCATGGCTTCATATATATCAAAATGACATCTGCAACTTAATTGTTTCCCTTCATCATCGTCATTTTTATTCGCTCATCGATTATTTTATTAAATATACATTAATCAGTGCAATTAATTTTTGAAATGAAGAGTATTTGTATGCATAACTTACAATAATACAAATAACTCTTCCTTTTCTCTTTCCATTCAAATACCTTTCACTTCTATTATTAACTTGGATAAAATTACAATATATATACTTCATTCTGTCTAAAATTATAGCTTCTTTAATTTTAAAAATGTTGCTAAAAATGAAGTTTTTTAAAATATGTTATAGTTTTTTTTGCTTCCTTTTCTTTTAATACTTTGCCCGAAAAATTGAATCTATAGTAAAAACAAATTTCAATAGTAAATAATTGATGTGTGCAATTTGAATTATATGTTATGTGTTCTGTACAAATACGTTTGCTAGTCCTAGTCTAAAAGGGATATGTTATATTCATTAAAATAAATGTTAAAATAGAAAGTTTTATGTTTCTTGCTAAGGAATGTTAAATCTAATATACAGGGTGTATCCGTACAGCGGTAACAAACTTTAAGGAGAGACAGAGTACATCTAGACGATCAGAAATCACATAGCTATACATGGTCGGAAACGCTTTCCTGACGCAGTAGAGACGACACAAAAGTCAAGAAACAAAGGACACGAACCGGGTGAGAAAACATATTTATTATTTCAAGTACAACAAAAACAAAGAAAAAGCAACATAAAGAGACAGCGATCATCATCAAAGGTGTTCGAAATTATGACCCGGACCCTGATGAAGGAACTGTGCTTCATGCATCTTCCATGCCATCTTCCATTCGTGATGCAGGTTTTCATGCGCCAGAGACGTGAGGCCTGCATCACGGTCCGGGATCATAATTTCAAACACCTTCTTTTATGACGATCGTTATTTGTTTTTGTTCTTATTTGTAAGTTTCTGCTGTACTAAATATAATAAAATATGGTTTGTGTCGCTGTTTGTGTCCTTCCTTTTTTTAGGTTTTGTGTCATCAATATCGCGCCAGGAAATCGTTTACGACCATGCATTGCTATGTGATTTTCCATCGTCTATGTGTACTCTATTTCTCCTGAAAGTTTGTCACCGCTGTACAGATACGCCCTGTAGATTTTAAAAATGTCTTATAAATAATAAGCATTTAAATTCTTAAGGTACGTATTTAAAAATATTTTTGCGTGCGTACGGGTTCGTCATAAATTGAATGGACAGTCCGTTGAAAAGTGAATAAAATTTATTCTTATCGCAACAAATAAAACAAAATGCTGAAATTTCTTCAGGGATATTCGTACAATATCGCAATATCTCACAGTAGTTTTAAACTACTGAAGTGTTTTACAGAAAACAATTCAAAACGGAGAAATCTAATGTGATCTGAATTGAGAATGCTTTCTCCAGCTTTCATAAGCCTTTTAATCATGCACGAGGATATTCTCGTATTTTCTGAATAGCAATTACGAGATATCTATTTATTGAAATGTTAAATGCGCGTGTATTGTAATTTTTCCGGCGTAGCTTTCTCTTCAAATAAGTCTCGTGCTGCATTGCATGGGAATACAAAACAATTTTAATTACAAATTCTACTAAAAATAAATAAATAAATACAAAAACCGTAACAATATGCTTTAGATAATTTTGTATTTATATTTCCAAATGAAAGTTATCAGAGGTTGCTATATATGAAATAACTCTTTTTTAAGACAGGAAAAAACACTACTATATTTACATTATTTATAACTATTCTTTACTTTATTAAGGGTAAGAGAGATAACATTTTCTGCTGTGTTATTGAGATCATCAAGGATGATAGCTTTTGCACTGTAAATGGGGAAGGAGACATATATTTTTCTTTATGCCTCAAGTGTAGTGTTCTTTGCCTACCCACAGCTTTGTGTCGGTATACTTTTAATTAAAACCAGGATGAAGTTGGGAAAAGTCATATTGCTGCAATTGGTGTTTAAGGTCTTGTGAACAATACGTGCTTACTGTCAAACTCATGATTATTCATGAGTCTGCTCGCATTTAAAGATTTGAAATAAATAGCAGCAGCATAATAGTACTTAGAAAGTATTTATAAAGTGTGGATAATCTTTGTAAAGCTTTAGATGAATTTTGGAGAGTATGACAGAGATATGGGGATAAAATTTAAGCCTTCAGTAAGAATCAAAGTTAATGGAGCTCAGGTAATATTTAAAACGATCTCTTCATATAATAACTTTGCAATGTTCCTCACTACTTTGCCTATGATCAAAAGTCGAGGAACCTAGTGAACTAAGTAGCGACTCATCGCTGAGTTCAAGTACTTACAAAGTAGCATCTAGAAGGGTTAAAATACCCTTTCATTGACTCAAATAGTAACAGTTGGCCCCTTCTCGTGCTTACAGAAAAGCCTCCACTCGGGCTTTTAAATCAGGATAAGAAAATAAGAAACTAATCTAATATTAAATTAAAATAGACTTAACCGATTCTAGACAAAAATATGTAACGTAGTTGGCCCTTAATTTAAACTAGCCGATGAATGTCACACGTACAATACGGCCGAGATTCAAGAGCTAAGTAGCCAGAAGGCAAACACGCGCCACTAAGGACTCCTAAGCACTCTCTTTTGAAATAAGCTGAATTTCCTTTAAATATACTTCTAAGTCATTTGGATTCTAAAAACTCATTCTGGTAGGGAGTTGTAGGTGGGAAACAAGAATTGAAAGGAAAGGGTTTCAAAATTAAAAATAACTGTTATTAAGTTAACATACACTTTACAACTCTATAAGATGAATCTAAAAGTATTATTGTATGTTAGTTAAATATGATATGTATTACAGGAGGTATGGAGGATTGTCTCTTTTACGTTCAAAGAGAAGCAATTAGTTTAATACCATGCCGCTTGATCTATAGAGATGTTATCATAAGGAAGTTTTGAAAAAAAAAATTATTTCTCACAGAAACTAAACAAATGAAGAAGTTTGAATTTTAAAGTTTGAAAATTCATGGATATTGAGAATTATATCATGTTAATAGGGAATATATCATAACTCAAAAGAGTTCAAGTTGGCGTTCATTTGGCTGATGCAAATCCTGCCAAATCGAGAGGCGTTTATATATAGATAGCCAGAGTATCCTAGTTCGTATTTATATACCTAGAAAAGGGAAGAATTTTGTCCAGTCCGAGTAATTGCACAGGCAAAATAAAATAATTTGAAAAAGTTGCAAGAGTATTAAAATAAATTTTATTCAAAAAAGGAAACAACAACCGCTTTAATTATGGGAGCACTTAAATTTTTCTATACTCATTCATTACTGTAACATTTACTTATGGGAGTTTCACAAGGTTAATATTCACTGTCAGTAAACCATTCCATGCTTAATGCTGGTAGTAGGAGCTTATAACATGGACAGTATGCAATCACCATGTTATTTGTTCTGCTAAGAGTCCATCTTTACAGTCTTTCTCATTTCTAGGACAGTTTACTCGTGGAGAGCGTTTTTAGACGTAAATGAAGTGGACTGTTTTGTGCTCGCAGTAAAGCACAGAGGAGGACTGTTATAGTTCGGGTAGCAGTATCCTAGAAATATCTCGAGATGTTGATTACTCGTGACGGTCATATCATTTTCTTGGATTATCAATACAACAAATCCACCAGTTACTAGAATTTGGATCTCGAAGGATGTGCAATGGATCAGAATGATACTGCATCAGTTCACATCGCAAAGCTGCAGGCAGGATTTAAGAAATAAATAATTTCTTACACTGTCAATTTGAACTAATTAATGGTTTATATATATATCTATATATATACTATATATAGATATATATACTAGCGGAAGTACCCGATGCCAGTTAAGTTAGATTGAGGGTAATGCATCTAAAAACAGAGAGAACGATACTGCTGTAATCCTTCTTTAACGATGCAAAAAATACCATTCATAGACAAAACTTTTTCAGACTGATACGATATGGAACCCATATAAATTATTTCGATCGAAAAATAAGCTAATTCTCTCTCATTATAGCAGCAACAATGGCACGCAGTTTCTAATAATTTTCGTCTTTCTAATCAAACGGTCGTAAAAGCTCATGTTCCACCTATATTTCCCCTATTCAATTTTAGTCGATTAAATGTGGCAAACAATTCATCCTAATTGATCCGAAATCAATAACGCAAACAAACAAACAAACACACATCTTCTTTATATGTACAGATTTTGTAAAACTTGCAAATTTTTCATTAACAAACTCTATGATTTGAAAGCGAGCAGTAGCAACACTTTTCGAAGTAAAGCATTTTTATGTCAAACGCGCGAGACTGTTGCCACTCTGGAAAATGAGTGCGAAAATTAGCGCTTTTAGGGTTTTTAATTAATATTCCGGCTGACTAAAGTCGCACGAAGATGGAAATTGTCGAAATGGCTTCCCACGAATTTTTCGGAATTGGGAATAACATATTTAATATTTGGCAATGGTATTTTTACTTCATCGTAAAACTCAGAAATTTTTTATTAACAAACCTAGAATTTGAAAGCGAGCAGAGGTAACAACTTTCGAAATAAAGCAGATTTTCATCTCCAGCTTTCGAGACTGTTGCCATTCGGAAAAATGAGGGCAAAAAATTATCGTTTTTCGAATTTTTAGCTAATATCTCTGATTTTAGCAATTTTCTTTGGGAAAAAACAGGACGTCGACCTTTTCCAGGCCCCAGAAAAGAATTGTAAAAAGTTTGGTGACGATAGCTATAGCAGTAACTTGTTGTTAGCGAACAAACACACAAACTTTCTTCTTTTTTATGTATAGATATATTTGTATACATGTTGCATAAAACTAAAGTTACTAGATTTAAAAACGAGTTGAAATTAGTTATGTATATATATAGGATCTAGTTCCATTGCTAACATGCATTGCAACTTGATGCTCTACTTAAAATTCTACGTTGTGACTGCTCGCAAAGATTCGAAGAAGAATACAACAGGGGAAGGGTGTAAAAGACCCTTTTGTTGAACACAATAGTTTATAGGGGGCATGTTCTTACAAATCACCAAGTATTTGCGGTGAGGAACATAAAAGATAATGCAGTAACTAAATTTGAAGGTAAATAGTAGTGCGAGACTACACAATTCGATTTAACCTAGCGTGTTGACACACAAGCCTACACGAGCAAGATAATCATTTCACTGCAAGAATGCGAAGTCGAGTTTCAAAGTTCAAGTGCTGGTAGAATTAACAGTGTGCACTCACAATAGCGAAACCACGCTCTAACTAAACGTTTCGCTACCTCAGCTTAAATACTATCTCGTACACCTTACTGATTTACATATTGGGGAGGAAATAAGAGGGAAATAAGAAAAGACTGAAAAGACTGACAGATTAAAATAAATAACTGGTAAAAATGATAGAACCCTGCATATATAGGGTTGAATGACAGAATGCAGATTATTTTCCGGATTTAAGAAAATGCATGAACTTCCAACATTCATCGTAATACGAGTAAAATCACCATGGCTACTTTTATAGTAAACTTCAGTTTCATATATCTGCAGAATGTGCGAAGAATTGGTGCACTTTATAAAGTAAAATAAGCAATTATCTTCATAAGCCGAAATTAAATGTCACATTCTGTAATAGAGTTTTTATGCATTATGCTAAACACGCCCAACAGCAAGAAATAAACCAACAAACAGACATTAAAAATCTCGAATGTCATTTCAGACAATAATAAAGTACCTTCATAAGTAAAAAGTGTTAATCAATTCTGAAAAGGTATCAATGAAGTAAATAGCTGCCCTACTCTTCTGAATAAAGATTCAGGACTCGTACTATTTTATTTTTTGTTGTTGTTGTATAATTTATGAGTGTTGACGTAAATGTCTAACAAAATTAATGAGACAACTTAATGTTTGTATTATCATGTACCCTAAAGACGGACAGAAATCATAAACTACTTTAAAGCTTCTGAATAGTTAAGATACTTATCATCATGCCTATTAGGGTTCACAAGTGATTATAAATATTGCAGAATTGTAGGTAAGCGTATATGGTCGTTTTAATTAAATGAAGAAAGTGCTAGTGAAATTATTTTAATGGGTGAAATTATTTTATGGGGTGAGATTTACTGATGGGACTTATAAGTGAAAAATTACAAAACACTATGTTATTAAATGATACCATTTGCAATTGCTTCTCTGCATCATAATCACTTGAAGATTTGTTTAATTCAAAACATATGGCGACCCGGACTTACATTTTAAATAGTATATGACTCTGGATAATTTCTTTTTGCATCGAGAACCATGTACACAAATAAGATCATATCAAACTCTAACAAACAAAACTTATTAATAATACAGATAACGACGAAAAAATTCTTTGTATAGCAGCGATTATATAATGGACATAACTGATGTATGCAATAAGTAAGCATTCTGTTATTCCGCAAGAAATATTAAATTGCAATAATTATGAAATATATTTTGGACGGAGGAATTCAGTTTCATTCTTCCTCATCAGACAGCAAAATTGCTTATTCCAATGGGCCTTTCATGATTTTTTCCAAAGAGCACTATTTATATGCACCCATTGTCGGAAGTATAATTACGTTAACGTGTTTCAATTTTTCCGAGAATTTCACATAACAAGTTAAAGATCTTGTTATGTGAAACAAGAAACATATAAGAAGTTAACAAGAAACATATATCTCTTATAAAATTTCACAAACATATGTCAGTTATGATAGGAATTTTTGACTCACTTAAGCAAGCTCATAAAGCAAATATATTAAAAAATCTAAAACATATAAATATTTCTTTGCGGAGATAATTTACTTAACAGTTTATTTTATTTTGAAGCAAGCTTTCCTGTCAATTTTGATTTTAACTTACGCTTTCTCGCCAGAATGTAAATGGTCTAGCGTGCGTGTATTCAAATGAGGTAGATAAAAGTTAGTATTTAAGGGAAGGTTTTGGAAGGTCTGTTTTAGAGCGTGTTCTGCCTGTCTGAAGGACCGTTGCGGCATTTGATTTATTAATGATTAGATTTGTGTGGGGTTGAGCGCTCCTTGCCATTGGGCTTCTTTACGCCGAAGTTTACGGGTCAGAGCCATCCTGCGCGTTAAGTAACCAGTAAAGCCGTTAGGCTAACTTACTCTATTTAATTTTAAGTTAATCGTTACATTTTTACTTCCTTGTACGAAGTAAAAAGGAAGTATTGTAATCGCGAAAAGTTTCAGGCAGCATATTTCAACGAAAATATCCATTTTGACCGCTATCGAATGCAATTTAACGATGTTTTTGCGTCATAACTGTACGAAAGGACAGAATAAAATACTCTTTTCCTTCAAAAAATTATAAAACTGCTTTAAAATTAATTCTGAAGAGAATTTTTTCGTGGCGTCTGTACGAACGTCTGTACGTACGTATCTCGCATAACTCAAAAACGAGTAGCCTCGGAACGCTGAAATTTTGTATATAGGACTGCTATAACATGTAGATGTGTACCTCGTATTTTGATTGCAATCAGCCGCACCAAACGTTTATATATATATATATACACTCTGTTACCCGGCTCAGTGAGCTCAGTTTCTTTACTCTTATATGTTTGTAAATTGTACATTTTTTGCTTTAAAAATGATTGAATTATGCTTTTTTTATCTTCCGGTTAAGGTTTTTATGCCTTTAGGAAATCTGCAAACAAAATTTGTACAATTATCAACAATTTAAAAGATGTTTAAGTTAAGCCTAATTTTTAAATAACATAGCGGATATATTTGTATACATTTGAAACAGCAGAATAGTAGATTTGTTGCCAAACTAGAGTGACTAAGCTTCGCAACAACAATAACACCTTCATTTATTATGGCGAATTAAATCATACTTAATCCTTTCTGGAATGTTTTCGAGGAAATAAGTGTTTAAGATTTACTTCGTAATTTTTAATATAGATATTTTGAGTTTTTGTGCGTTTTTGCCTTGTCGCGAAGTGAGAACGGAATTAATTGAATGGGAAAAACTGAACCGTTTGTGAAAAACTGTTTCTTTTTTGTTTTGTTTGTTTAATTTCTTTTATACATCGTTCTAGATTTATTATAGTATTTAAAGAGAACATGTGGCAACGATTAGATAATTCTTCAAAAGATATAAATTTTGTGCATTCTGAGTTATAATATGAACGATTTATAACGCGTTTAAGTGAACCTAGCGCCTGAGTGTCGCTATGGTAAGCAAATAGAGTGAATTGTAAAGAGTGCATTTATTCTATTGTGGCTTATGCGCTATCGACGAATTAGATTTAATTCAATCCAATAAGTTTAAATAAAATGCAAGCAAAAATGCGTATGATTTAATGTTCCGTACAAGGAAGTCATGTGGTGTTCACATCAGATTTCATTTTTTACGTTAATCCTCATTCTTTAAACTCAGCAGTCACCGGCATTAATTTCTTTCTATACTGAATGTGAGCTCAGAGCACGGATAATTGCATATTGGCTCGTGAAATTAAGCTCATATATTTCAGATCATTATTACAGTTAAAAATTGACTTAAATGATTGTTTTTCAACAAAACACGTCGAGATTAAAAATTAATAAAAGTTATTATTTTAAAGCGATATTTGTGTTAATAATGAGTCACGTCACTTGTAAACTTCAATGTCTGTTTGTTATCACTTATTTAGATGTTTATCACCCATATCAATACAACGAGAGCTATCTGCTTTAGGAAAGTTACATTCGTGAGAAACTTTCTTTTATTGGTTCTTCCGATCTACGGAATTCTATCGAAGTATCTTGCGTGGCTCGATTATTGCGAACTGAACGCTAAAAGCACTCTGTTCTACTCACACTTAAAAATCTAAGTTGGGATGAGCTATTACTATTTAATATTTTTATGCACTCAGCCGCTGGTGGGCTTTCCTAAATTTTCCGATTTTGAATTTTTGATTTCAACTGCGTATTCCAGCGGTATGTAACAAAATTTGCATTTTTAATACATGCCTATAATATGCCATTTACCTGCAAAGTTTCAAATTCTTAGGTCTTGCGAAACTTTGAGATGTTTTTGACAGGACATCGAATATTTGTCGGTATAGCATAAAGTTAAATACATGCTTGCTGAAAAATATTAGAACATATAAATAGAGATTTTTTTAATGATTCACTGTGTAACGCTGATAAATATTATCTTTAATAATGTAAAAGGAAATGAAAAGCCATAAGTTACGAAGATTTATTATAGCTTTTCCTTTCCCATCTTAGAATTCCTTTTTGTTTTCTGTCATACTTTAGGGATCTGAGAGGAATGAAAACCATACATTAAAGAGTTCGCATAAATATTTCTGTTTCTATTACTGTAGCGACTAATAGATTGTACGAACCAGGAAACGTGAAGTAACTCCTGCACCGTAGCCGAAATTAGAATAGAATCAATACTGTATTTAGTATAGAAACGATACTGTGTCTTTCCTAAAATACTACACAATTTTTTTTCTATTGTGATGAAAAATACGTGTTTTATTGCTTTTCTGAACAAAAAGTTTAAAAATTAAAACATACTTTATTGTCAAAATATTAAAATTTTTGAAATGTTCGAGCGATAATAAATAACCTTTCAAAAGGGTTTAAACATCGGTTGAAAGGAATCCAAAAGTTTTAACTTTGGCACTGAGGGATCTCTAAAAGATTTTAACATTTATTTAAAAATATTAATATATCTCTACAGAATAAAATTTATAGAATTATAAATTTATAAACAAATGAAAATTTTGAAAATATCAGAACGTTAATGAGGGTAAAAGTGAATATTAAAGACTGATATGGGTGGAAAAAGTAACAGCAATGCACTTAAAATCTAGTAAATTCTAACGTCTCATGGACAAATTAATAAATCAAAAGAAAATGGAAAAATATTATATTGGGACCATTCTTCTTCTTCCGCATGTAAACAAGGCCCAACAGCGGCCGAGCGGTAAAGTCGCTGAACACTGGTAGTTCGGTCCGAGGTTCGAATCCCGCGAACGGGTTGGCTACATGGGTGTTTTCGTGGTTTTCCCCATGTGTAACGTGTATACGAGCCAGTTTTCCTTAGAAAATCCTCCACGAAGGCATCCCTCCCCTTAGGCAGATAGCCCCCGAGGCTTTGCCGTAATTAAATTACCTAACCTACCTTACCTAACCTAACCGCAAATAAACAAATTTACCAAATGATTTGATGAATATATAAGTATTTTTATAAATGGCCGAAAGATTCAGTACCGCATTTTCGCATACTTTGACATGATTACGTAAAAGATCTCATGGTTGGAAAATGGCAAGGAACAGTGACAAAATTTTTCCATTTTTAAAAAGCATAGAAATTATCCGAATGTCTAGAAAGCAAAATTCAAATAGAATGTCTAGAAAGTAAAATAAAAACAGAACGTCTAGAAAGGAAAATAAAATTAGAATGTCCAGAAATTAAAGAAAATAGAATATCTAGATAGTTAAATAAAAATAGAATGTCTAGAAAGTAAACCAAAAATAGAATGTCTAGAAAGTAAACCAAATATAGAAGGTCTAGAAGGTAAAAAAATATAGAATGTCTAGAAGGTAAAAAAGTATAGAATGTCTAGAAAGCAAAATAAAAATAGAATGGTTAGAAAGTAAAATAAAAATAGAATGTACAGAGAGTAATAAAAGTAGAATGTCTAGAAAGTTAAATAAAAATAGAATCTCTAGAAAATAAAAAAAATAGAATGTTCAGAAATTAAAATAAAAACAGAATGTCTAAGAAGTTAAATAAAAATAGATTATCTAGAAAGTGAAATAAAAATAGAATGTCTAGGAATTAAAATAAAAGTAGAATGTCTAGAAAGTAAAATAAACATGTGTTCATATTTTTTAGAATAATCAATTTAGAGAAAATAAAATAATACAAATATATAAATGGCTGCTATTTTTAAGCAAATTTATTAAAGGTTAAGTTTATCATATTTTCCCAAAAAATTTCCAGTGTCTGTGACTTCTAATGTATTCAAATTTCAGAAGAAATTACTATTTCTGTTATTTAAAGAAAAAGGAGAAAACTCTCGAACATGAATTCCTGCTTGAATCTTCAATTATGTTTTTGATAGCTCGTATTACTAAATATGAGCTTAAAGTACTTAGTACCAGCAGAACATTTGTATTTGAACATTTGTAGAACTAAAAGCATATAAAATATAAAACACCTTTATATATCTTGCGAAGGTATGTAAAGTACGTATAAAATACTTTATATATATGAAACTCAAGTATCAAACAATATTTGAAATGCAGTTCAAAACATGCACTACGATAAACCACCAGCGAAACCTCTTCTCATTTACAGGCTGAGGAATAGGATTTACAAGCAGCCATTATCATTACCGTTACAGTAAAACCTATTGCGGTTACCAGTTTCCTTAGAAGATCTCTTATAAATGTGGCTAATCTTTCTGAGAGGATGAATAAACGTCAGTATTAACACTAAAAATTAAATAACTCAGTGAGAATTTAGAAGATCTTAATTTATATATAAACGGTAGTTTAAGTAAGAGATGTAAAAACTAAGAAAATTAAACTGAGAGATATGTATCAATGTCTCATACGAATTTTGTGTCACTTACTTCGTAAACAATATTTAGCATATGAATTCTTCATTTCACAGCACTCGTTCATAAATACTTTTGTCCCTAAAATGATTTGAATTTTCTATCTAAAATCATAATTGAAAACTAAAACCATAACCCTGAAAAAGTAATTTTTTCCATGCACTTCATATAAAGTCTGAAACAATTAATTTTGATGAACATTTAATCACTTAGCTAAGGACATATGTCAGTGAATTCTTGTTTTGACTTGCAGAAGAAATCAAAGTAAATTAGAAATTTTTGTGTTTGAAATAGAAAGATTATATTCATAATGTAGACATTTTAAACAGAAGCTGGGAACCTGAGTCAAAATTCACAGATTAATTCTTTTCCGCACTCTCTTCCTTTTCATTGTTCGCCTTTTAACTAGATATTCGAGTATTTCCTCTCAGGAATCCTTAATGAAATGCAATATAAAGTCTGAGATAATAAAGCGATTGTGAGATATAAATAATGTTAAACATGTCTGAAGGAGCTACCGGTCTTACATCTTTTGGAGCTGACAAATAAATAAATTAGAATTTTATTTAAGTATGCAGAACGGGTTTCTATATTGTAAGACAGCGCCTTGTAAAGCGAAGAAAAATTCGAACTATTAAGCGATCAGAAAGGGGAAACTAAATTTTAATTGATTTTTAATTATTTCTTAACTTTACACGCCTGTACAAATCTCTGCAAATTTAAATGGTAAACATGATAGTTTAGCTTTAACTGGAAACGGAAATAAAAATGAAAGGAAGTATCATGTTACAAAACTGTCTATTCTATCCAGGCAAGCAGTTCACTTTCTTTTAATACAAAGTTTTAAATTTAATTAAACTTTCAAAAATGTTATAAGAATTTCAGCAGTAAATAGTACCGAAAGGAATTTCAATAACATAAAGTCATGGCGTAACATAGAGTCATAACATAAGACATTAAGGTCGTACATTTTAATAAACATAGGGAACTCTTTATAATTTATTTTGGAAAAGAATGGTTCCATAATATCTCACGGTTTAAAAGTTTATCAATATGGTTACTTATTTGACTAAATACGCAACTCGGAAGACATTCATTTCGAATTAAGTTAGCATTCAATAAAGGTTTCAGATTTTAAATTCCCTCCAAAGCAGCGGTTTTTTTTTTTTTTTTTTTTTTTTACATTTTATCTGTTGTCTTTATTTATTAAATATCACGTTCTTCGCACTTAAACTAGAAAATTCAGTACAAGAGCAATATCCCAAAATAGTTTTAAATTGAGCATATTTTTAGAATGCAGTCTCACGCGCTGAAGATAATTTTTTTGCCATTGCTCGCTTTGAAATCCTTGAGTTTGTTAATCAAAAATTTGTTAAAGATTTACAAAATATGAAATCGATAATAAAACAAATTCCAAATTTCAAATCTGGGCTTCCACATGCTCATATTCGCAGTAGGATTACGTTATTCAAAATTCGATGGCTCTCTGTACCGTTGTTTTATCACAATGCGAGAAATATACATACATTTATGCAGATATTTCCTTTCTTTAAATATAATAAAGGCTCTAACATTTGGTGGCAACAGTTTGAAAAGTGAAACGGACATTTATAGTGAACCAACGCAAAATCGCAAAACGAAAGGATTTCAGGAACAAAGCCTCTTAGAACTAAAAACATATAAAATATAAAACACCTTTATATATTTTGCGAAGGTATGTAAAGTACGTATAAAATACGTTATATATATGAAACTCAGGTATCAAACAATATTTGAAATGCAGTTCTAAACATGCAGTACGATAAACCACCAGCGAAACCTCTTCTCATTTACAGGCTGAGGAATAGGATTTACAAACAGCCATTATCATTACCGTTACAGTAAAACCTATTGTGGTTACCAGCTTCCTTAGAAGATCTCTTATAAATGTGGCTAATCTTTCTGAGCGGATGAATAAACGTCAGTATTAACACTAAAAATTAAATAACTCAGTGAGAATTTAGAAGATCTTAATTTATATATAAACGGTAGTTTAAGTAAGAGATGTAAAAACTAAGAAAATTAAACTGAGAGATATAAAAAGTAAGAGTATCATTCGAAGCAAATGCGTCTTTTCTACAGAATGTATCAATGTCTCATACGAATTTTGTGTCACTTACTTCGTAAACAATATTTACGAAAGCTGGAAATTCGTTTTAAATGATAATTGGGTACAATTTCATCAAGATATTACTCAATAAAATGTAGATGGAAAAATAAATAGCAAATTGGCTGGTTATTGATGAAATCTTATTCGAAAACTCAGAGTTAGTAGGCGAAACGAAATTAAAGCCAATAAAAGCATTCGCAGCGGCCAAGCTGCTGAACATTGGTAGTACTGTCTAGGGTTCGAGTCCCGGCGAATGGGCTGGCTACATGAGCGTTTTCGTGGTTTTCCCCATGGGTAACATGGATACGAGCCAGTTTCCCTTAAAAGGACCTCCACGGTATCCTTTCCGTGTATCGCCTAAGGACGGAGCACGTAATAAGTAAAAAAAAAAAAAAAAAAAAAAAAAATTAAAAAATAACAAAAATTTTGAATTGTGTGTTACTCTTGTTTATTAAATATCATGTTCTTTGCCTTTAAACCTTAAGATTCAGTTTAACAACAATGTCATAAAATAATTTTAAAATGAGCATATCGTTAGAATTTCATATACTCCGCGCACTGGAGATAAAAAGGTTTTTTTTTTCCTTTTTTTTCCCCGTAAAGTGTTGCCATTGCTCGCTTTTAAGTCGTTGAGTTTGTTAATCAAAAATTCGTTAAAGGTTTACAAAATATGAAATCGATAATAAAACAAATTCCAAATTTCAAATTCGTGATTTCAGATGACCATATTCGCAGCAGGATTACGTCATTCAAAATTGGATAGTTCTAGGTACCGTTGTTCTATCACAATGCGAGAAACATACACACATTTATACAGATTCTTCATTATTTAATTTCTTCAAATATAATACAAGGAGATAGTATTTGGTGGCAACAATATGAAAAGTGATGCAGCCTTTTAAAGTTTTTAACGCAAAATCGCAAAACGAAAAAATAGCCCTTTTAGACAAAGCCCCTTTGGACTAATAAAAGCATTATGCATTTCTTAACTTGAAATGCGCAATGCAAATAGTTAAATCTGTTAATATTCTAAATCTTGCTCTTTTATGATGGAAAATGAATATACTAAATTTTAGTAATTTTTAACTTTGTTTTGTTTATTATTTTTCTTACGTAAAATTTAAATGATATGTAAAATGATACATAATGAAATGAAGGTGACATGTTACACCAAAAATGTGTACACTGCAAAGAAAAAAAAAAAAAAAAAAGAGGCGGGACAGTTCTACATCTCCCGTTCTACTAGGCTGATTGGCGAAATTCAAATTGTGTTTTTCGTGTCTCGAAAGCCTGACTTAGGATATATATTATATTTATATATATAGCATTCTTCTGACGTGGATATTTTGACACAAAATCGGACTTTTTTTGAAATAACATACCATTTTTTTTTCATACTTCAATTCTACTATTCAAATTATGCCTAAATATTAAATTTTAAAAAAATTGATGCAAAATTTACGAAGCAATTCTTTGCGCTAAGAATAATTCACTTCGCGAACGTCTTAATATATGGCAACCTATTTTCCTCTCCCTTCCATTGTGCAGGATTGGTAAAAAAGGTCACATCATATTTTTACATTGTGCATGAGCGGAAAAAAAGGCCACCTCACTCCTACTTTCAAATAATTTTAACAAAGTGCCTAAACCACATTTGATGTTATTATCACTTTCAAAAAATATGCCAAATTTCAAAACGTGCCAATATAGGCCTTCCTAAGGAAGCAAAGACACGAGCTCCAACAATGTAAATATCATCACATTTTTTTTTCATACTGCACTGTTATTGCGCGATGGTACCAGGTGGCGGTGATAGTTGTATTCTCATTTTTGAGTCTTCTGAATGTCTTATAAGGTTAAGTGATATATTAAAATGTCTTATAAGGTTAAATGATGCCTTTCTTGATAATGAATATTATTGTTAACGTTATAATTAATTTGAATGAATATAAACTAGGAAGTTCACTTTCACAGAAGCTCTGTTAAATTTCCAGCGTTAAACATAAGCTGCATTAACATATTTAATGGCGTTATATTTTTATTTTTATGAATTGAATCACTTTGAAAAATTTTACAGTAACTAAAATATCTAATATAAAGTGTTTGCAGGACAGTTAGATATAAGCTTACTTTATGCTCTGTGAGAAATTTTGTGTAAAAAGTTAAAACTTGAATCTTTACTCAAATTTCTAGCTTAGCAATGCATGCTACAAGCTAAAATTAATAAACTTATTCCAAGGATTTAAGTCACAGCAAGCTGCTTTCAAGGAAGTGTATCTGAAAAATTGACATGGAAAGTTTTTTTATCGTTATCAGTGATGAAGATCTGTGGCTAAAGACATATGCCCCTCCTTCCCGACTTATGATTATTTATGATAGCATCATCTTAAAGATTCTCGATAGAAGCGACAAATTTAAGAATATTAATATTTATTCAAATGAAATAGACTTCTGTTTAGTTGATGACACTTGCCTGTTTAGTTTACAATAATACCATGAAAGGATAATTGTTATCATTTACTAGACGAAACAGAGACCGGAGGATCTGTGCAATCAAACCTGCTGAGGTATTCTTTATAACGGAATGAGTCAAGGAAATAATTTTTAATACAAATGTTATTGATAGAAAATAAACAGGAATCAGAATACCAGCATAGTTATTAGTAGAAACTCCAGGCTAAATTTTGCATTTAATAACTTATTTTTGTTACACAAAAAATGAATTTAAGAATAAAATGGAGAATATTTTCAGATCTGAAAGTTGAAAAGAAACAACTAAATTTGTTATAAAAAGGAAACGTTTGCTTCCTACAATTTCAGATAAAATAAGCCTTATTAAACTAAATTCATTTCAAATCGTGATATAACAATACTTTATAAAGATATCAGATCAATTTCATCAATCATATAATGAATTTAGAACTGAAATGTGCAATGGAATTTCTAATCGTCTCGAGGGTTGATTGTGATTTTTTATTTTTATTTTTCTTTATTTTTCCATTCATAACACTTGTCCGAATTCGGATTGATAGACGACGTGACTTGCGTTAGTGATCAGACTATTGGTAACATAATCCTAACATTTCATCCAAAAAGAGGAACGGAAAGAAAGAAGCTTTTGCCTTATTGCTTCTTCTTCTTTTTTTTTTTTAATCTCTGAAAATATGTTTCCAGACTCCTGCCTCAAGGCATTAAAAGTTTCCTTTACGAAACATAATGGGAAGTACATCGGGATAAAAATTACTGAGATACTAAATATTACTATGGGTCACTGACTAGAATTGCAAATGCAACATATTACAGTTATGAACATGATTATTCCAGGAAATAAATTTTACACAGTTTTCATGAAATATGACGGTAATAAAGAAAATAACTACTTAGCGTGGTTATATCATCTTTTGTTTCTGTGAAAATGTATCACAATTTTTTGTTTATGAAAATTCTCAATGTAATCACAATTCTTTAAATACGCCGTAAATTAAAAAATAAATGCACTTTTTCCCTTAATGAGTCCCTTGTTTTGATTTTTAGGAAATATTTTTAACACAGCCTGCACAAATTTAAGGATTTCGGAATTTATAAAACTTGCCTAATTTTAATATTTTGTTGGTACTAGTTTCAATAAAAAGTTAAATAAAAAATAAAAATGCTCAAATGTTTAATTTAATTAATTAATTAATTTATTTTTGTGTGTGCCAGAGCTGTCGCATCTGCCCCTGTCGTCTGCCAATAAGACTTTCTTAGATCATTTATTCGTTTGCAATATATCTGCATAAGGCAGTGGTTCGAACCGTTTACGGGTCGCATGTCCCAAAAAATTTTTTGGGGCGTGCCCAGAACTCTTTGATTAAATCCCCATCGAAGAGCGGTTTACCATGTTTTGCCAGGCAGAGTAAAATTTGAAAGCTGCTCGTTGCGAGATGGTTTGTTTTAGAAAGCTAAATGAAAAAAAAAAAAAAAAAAAAAAAAACTTTCTGGTAATCACAATTCCTCAATTTCCCTTCATTGAACACCTTCCGTTCAGCTCCATCAAGTTCGCCAACAATCTTGTGGTTGGTGTTAAAGTGCCACCTGGTACCAGATTTGCGACAGACAACACTTTCCCAGCGCAGAATTCATAATGCTTTCCTATTGTGCTCAATAACTCCAAGTGATTCTGTCCAAGTCTCTTGAAATGATCTTCCACTATTAATGCTAAATCTTGCCTTTTTTTCTGGAGTCATTTATGAGGGTTCAAGACCTGGAGTATAGAAATTCAAAAATGAAGCATTAAATATAAATCGATCATATACTAAAAAGAGGTAACATTATTAGCCAATAGTAGGGAACTGGATTTTCACAAATCAACAATCTATGGCTGCAGATTCAAATATGAACAGGGTACAGCAGTAACCGTTAACCTGGACATCTCTTTGCTAAATTTCTAACTTTCATATCTTCCTTGCGCATGTGAATAAGCTTGGTTTCCCTACTAAGCTTTCGTGTTTTGCTGTATTATCAAATTGCATGTTTTTACATTATATTTGTACATTCAGTTTAAGACATTAAATTAAAATTATTCATAAGTTATCTCAAAATGCTTAGATCTGAAAACTGGAATCTATTTAACAATGAAAGTATTAAAACAAACTGGCAATTTGAATTCGTTTAGCAAACATTAGCTGTTTCATCTTTGGCATATTCTTTGCCATGTAACAAGTAATATGATCGGCTCAAACAATTGAACACTGGGTCAATAAATATGTATATAATTTCTATCACGATATATGAAAATCTTATATCTAGGCTTAGGCTCTATACCAATGGCATTATGCGATAAGTAAGTAAGTGAAACGTTCAAGAACAGACTAAAACACTTATTTAAGTTACATAGTATCATTTTATTGTGATTATTAATTTAGGAAGTAATTAAGGAAGTAATATTTTAGTCACGTGCCGGCTGATGAGGCTTTGCGTGCCGACTGTGGCACGCGTACCATAAGTTCTACATCACTGACATAAGGCAATGTACGGAACGATCAGGATTATCAGTATTACTTCATCCTTTTTATAAGTAATTTTGTTTTATTATATCAGAAAATTAATCTTCAAACATATTTTTGATAACATGGATGAGAAGATTCTAATGTCTGCTCTTTTAAACATAACTAGATAATACACTCATCTCAGTTTAAGTTATGAAATTCGTGCTCTGTGTAGCTAATGAAATGTGTGATAAAAATAAGCTTGCAATTTGTAGAAGAGACATACACTAAGGTAAAATACAAATTATAGGGAAAAAACAGAATAGTATTGGCATATATTTAACATTTAATTACACTGAGTTCTGTGGCAGTTGATAGAAGTCTTTATTCTACAAGAAGGGCTGAGTGGTAAAATTGCTTAACACTGGTAGTTCAACCTGGGTTCGATTCTAAGTGAACGGGCTGGTTGCATTGGCGTTTTAGTGGATTTCCCCATGTGTCATGTGGGTACAAGTCAGTTTCCCTTTGAAAGTTCTCCGCAAAGCCAGCTCTCCTCTTAGACAGACAGCCCTCGAGTGCTTTCCCATAATTAAATAAAATTAATGAAACCAGTCTTCAATGGGTATTCTTCAAGAACTAAACTCCTTCGGTAAAAAAAATGAATAAATAAAATCCGAATTCAACAGAAATTTTGCTTTTATCATCAAATTATTTTTTATTCTTTGAAGAAGAGCAGGGTATTTTTTTTCTCCTTGAAGAACATGAACCTATGCTACATAAAATCTAGTACTATATACACTGAAGAATGCACATCTGCATAACAAAACCAGTAGCACAATTTCAAGGAAGAGAGACATGCGTATTTATTTACATACAGCGTAGGAAATATGCTCAACTTTAAAGCATCATGGTCTTGCCCGGCAAAATTTTTACTAAAATGTAGCAAGGAAGTTTTCGATGGGCTGATTCGGTATTTGTCAGTAAACGCAAATAATTGATTTCATACATTACAATAAATGTGTTTGCCGACAGGCATTTAAATGTATTTTATTTTTGTTCTTGAAGCATATTTTGAGCAGTTAGGTGAATGGTTTATATCCATAATACGTATTCTGTGCTATTAGATAAACACGTATTGTTATATACAAACTCAAATAACACAGAATGAACATATTTCACGTAAGTAATACAAAAGGTAGAATAAGGAAATCTCCACGGAAAATTTCAATCGGAAACTAAAAGTCAAACATACAAACAAGGTGTTTCCAATGGTGTATTGGTATTCACTCCTTGGGGGGTCGATGAAATTTTGAAGGGAATCAGTGATAATCAGAGTTATCTAGTGGTTGATAATCTAATAATCTGAAATGTCTTTAACAATATGAATTGTTTTTATTTCATTTCTGAATTTTTTTAAATATACGTATTTATCCTCTAGTAAGAAAGAAATCATATGTCGCCCAAGTGCGATAATGGATGTTTGTACAGTGTCTGTGCGGCATGGTATCCTTGAGCACAATACGAAGGGTAGTACGACTTTGCTCAGTTCCGCCCCCTATTTTGATGGAGAGCATCCCGCCGGGACGGGTCCAAGGGTCTCCTCCCCCTCTTCCCCTACCAAGACCTCTCTAAAGAACTTTCCGCTCCCGCATATTTAGAGTGCCCCCCCATGCCGCACAGACACTTCCTTTCTTTTCGCCATCGACGGGAACAGCTGGCCCAGTGGGTTAGGTGCTTTTCAGATTGTTGGATCCCGTCGATAGAATTAGAAAAATAAATGCATAAATAAATATAAATAAAGAGCTTAGTATTGTGTCCTCCTGCAATTTTTCAATGAAGATGGTTCCATAGCACGTTTTGAATAGAAGAATTTGAAATTTTTGGGGGAATATCTTTTATATAAATATTGAAGATGTACAATTTATGAGTAATGTACTAATTGCCTTCATTCTTCTAATCGTAGGAAATTAACAATACATTGACATATTGTAAAGCAATATAAAAATTCAATACAAAACATTATAATATACCTTAAGAACACAATTCAATATAAATCTCTAATAATATGATGCAATATTTGATAAGACAATAACACCTTGAATTAAATATTTTGTCATGTCCTCTCCAACAAATCAGCGAGACTAATTTGCTGATGGTTGCGGGGTGCTGAAGTACAAATATAAAAAAAAAACTCCGTTGCCTAATAAAACGTAACTGGTTTTTGGCATTGTACATTTTATCAAAGTCTTTTGTAAAAAATACAAAATCCTACAAAACTAAAATTAAAGACATATAACTTGTGTGATCAAGTTAAAGTCTCGTTCAGAATTTTGGAAACTAGAAATGAATATTACCCTACAATAAGAAGGAAGAAAAGAAAATTTTGTTTTAGAAAAATAAAGAAAATTTTTGCTTTCTAAAATTACGTGAAATATATGTGTTATGGGTGTGTGGGTGGTAGCACGTTTTTCACTGTAATACTGAATTTTTGTTTCATCGCATAGGCAACGAAGAGCACAGCACAATGAAGTATTCAGGTGTCGTCACTCATTAGATGAATTCTTTTCTTTTTAGACGACCCTGAAACAGAAAAAAAAAACACGCAGATCATAGCACTCGAAAATCTTAGCAGACGTCATCATGTTATAAGGATGGTTGAATGGTTGACAGTTCACTGGAATATTCACCATATTAAACAGGAATCCTACCGGCTCATATATACTGTAGTATTTTTGGTAGGCAAGGACGAGAATGACAAAGAAGGCTCTAGCTTTTAAAGTTCCACATCTTTATTCAATTCTCACCGCAGATCATTTTTACTTTAGATGAAATTCTCTAAAATTACGTAGTCAATAGTGACTAAATAAGATTAAATTTAGATTTTTTACGTGATAACTAATCGAACAAAGGAAAGATGGGTTGAGCAGCAGTGAAGTGTTGTAGCAGCAGGAGGAGAAAGCAGAACCTGAACTCTGTATTTATACTAGCGGTTATATAACATGTCAGAATGTTCTCCAAAGTACTGTTCTAGGAAAAGATCATAAAATTGCGAAAAGTTAATTGTAGGTTGCTTGTTCGCGCAGAACAAAGCTATCGTATTTTTTATATTTTACATATATATATATCCTACCTGATATTTATTCATTATTCAGATCAAAGCTGCACGAAACAAACTTCGATGAAGAGACATCAATCTCATTGAAGTTAGACCGATTATCTTCGGCTTTCCTTCTAAAACTGACTTATTTTATATTGATACTAAATCGAAAAGTTTCCATTACTTTGATAACTTAACGCGATTGTCTATCATTCAAATGATATTTCCTCAGAAGTATTATTCTTCAGAAGATGCCCTGTAAAATTTAAAAGAAGATTTTGTTATTCGCTTCCAAGACACTGAAAATTTGAATTTGCCAGCATAGCTCATGGAATCGCTGAAATATGATGCATCTGATCTTGATATTAATTGTGCAAGAAGAATAATTTCATTGAAAGAGGCTGTTTAAGCGCAAATCGTATTCAAGTTCCACTAAGTTTTGGTATTTGAAAGTCATTGGAGAGAAATATCTCAAAATTAAAGTTTCTACCGAATCAAGATTGTTGAAGTTTCCACCATAGTCCGTTGCTTTTAAATAGGTACTTCAAGGCTGTGGCTATTACCCAATATTGGCGATCGTAACTTGTGTCATCATCATTGCACAGGATTTTTTTCTCCAAGGCATTTGAGATTCTGGTTCAAGTTATTCTTTATTCGCGTGCTTTTAATGAAACGAAACATGCTAAATGGAAAATTAATGTGTGTGGGGGGGGATTAAGCTACCGATTTGTTTTCCCACGGCTTTTATTCCTATGATTACGAGTCATATCGGACGGTGGAAAATAACTTTGAATCGTGAAGCAGTTTTGTGCCAAATATTAAAAAAATGCACCAATACATCAAGTGTAGCCGTCATGGTAATTAAAATCAAACTTTTGCACAATGATTTTGTTTGTTGAAAATCAGAGATTTTGTTTCTGCAATATTGTTTATATTTGTAAGATAAAAATAATAATAACACAAGAAATAATAAAACACAAATGTAATAAACCAATTAAAAAAACTTTTGGTTGTATTCTTAGTCTAATTATTACCTTTAAGTTACATATGTGCAACTATTTGTATTATGATTATGTTGTACACTGTATGTTATAAAGGAAAGGGCGGTTGATGAAAACCAGTCTTCTAAAAGAGGTCGATGCAAGAAAAGAGTTTTGAATCTTTAATGCACACGGATAATTCATATTTATGCGTTAACAGCACCATCAGCAAGTATATAATTCATTCATAATTATTACATTTTTTTCTGAATTCAGCTTAGCATTTGCAAATATTCAATGAGAATTAATATAAATGCTAATAATTTTTGACGAGATGGAAATTTCGCAGTCATGATATATTTCCTTTCAAATAAGTAACACAGTACTCACAGCGGGATTCTAACGACCCACATCTTTTAAATCTCCTTCTGATTGCGTAATTACGGGAATTAGAAAAGTACATGGACCACCCGAGTTGTTTTTATATCTTGCGATTTATCTTCCTGGTTATATTCTTTCTTCCGTTAAAGTTTTAATTTCATTTAAAACTTTTTTTTGGGTAGAGAGTTAAGTTTCGATTTAAACATCAGATGATGAGAAACTTTGTTACCTTTGCAAAGAATACCTGCTTGAACAATAATTATAATGAATACAATATTGCCTATTTTAGAAAACCAGCAGAATTAAATAGAATTTATCTATGTATACTATAAAATATATTTGTTCAGTCTTTTCAGCCCAGAAGGACTATTAGTCTTGAAACGACATTGTGCGTCGAATCACTAAAAGCGTTTCATCACTTTTCAAATTGCTTCCATTAAACAGTATCGTCCTGTTTTATATTTAAAGAAATTAAATAATGAAGAATCTGCACGAATGTTTGCATGTTTCTTGCATTGTGAAAAATCAGCGGTATCTAGAGCCATCAAATTTTGAGCAACGTAGTCCTTCACCTGAAAACCCGAATTTTGAACATCTAATTTGTTTTATTAACTATTAAATATTTTGAAAAATTTTAATGAATTTTTAATCAAAAAGCTCAAAGCGAGCAGGGCAACACTGTAGGGAATAAAACTTTTTTTTTATCTCCAACGCGAGAGACTCTTAGTCGGAAATTCTGTAAAGCCCTCCCTCGGGAGTAATATGTAATCTGAAAGCTTTCGGATTTTGTTTTCTACTTTTGTTTTCTTTAAGTAAATTTTATCAGTTTAACGAGTAGCTTACAACGAGACTATGCATTTCTGCGCTATTAAACAAATTGGAAATGTCTATTTTTAAGTTAATATTACTACTTTTTTAAAGTAATTAGTTGCTATGTTTGAAAGCGAAAATGTTATAATTATTTAGTGAAGGTAAAAGGACCTTAATATTTTAGGATTAACGGCGGATTTAGATGAGTTTTAAGGACAACTTACTGTCTTTATAATAACGAAATAATGGCTTCAGAGGTAAGCGCTCTTTTAGTAGTACTAATGTTTCAAGGTTAGAGATAGCCAATAGTCAAGGACAACGACTTAACGTTAAATGATAGAAAATCTTCAGCCATATGTTCCGCATCTCAACGCTAGGCTTTTAAAAGCCAGACACAATTATCTGATGCAGCGAACTCGATAATTCGTGATTTGCGACTTACAATACTTAAGCCTGAAGATTTTCAAACAAGTAAGGCATTTTACTGTCTGTCGCTTTCGTAATTAGGAATCATCTAGATAAACGTCTAAAACCCCTTCTAATCTCAAATTACTGCTTGAAAGCGTTAAAACAAAACTTCTTTATGCAGCTATATTTAACCTTCTGCAATATGCTTCTGATTACTATGGTTGAAAATTTCAACCATAGTAATCAGAACATTTAACATTTCTGGCAATTTTAAACATTTCTGGCATTTAACATTTAACATTTCTGGCAATTTTAAAATTTAAACATTTCTGGCAATAATAAAGCAGATTGTTTAAATATAATGAACCGTAAATTTGTTCTACTCGCTTCTGTGATGGAACAGAGAAAACAAAGAAATCAGAGAGCCAGCTAATTTTTTAAACTACTTTAATCTGATTTGTCAAACTACAGTTAAGCACGAAGAAGATAGCGATTGGTATTAACATTCGTATTAGAAATGTTTTAAAAAAGTGCAAAAAACAGTTTTTTGGCCATATCTATTAGTTTTATATAAGAAAAATTCATAAATTATAAAGATATAAAAAATTGTTACATACAAATAATAAATAAGAAAACAAATTTTATAAGTAAATATTATTAATAAGAGCAGTAAAATAATAATTTATAACATTAGAAACACAAAATGAATATAAAAATTAAACCATTACAGTAATACAATACAATAAAGGAACAAAACATGTACCATTAAGAAGAGCAAACATCACAAAAAAATCCTATTGTGTAATCTGTTATATAATACCTATTAAATAAATAAATAAAAACTATTGTCAGACTTAAAACTGGCCATCGCAGAGGATTCAAAATTTACAGATAGGATATGTAGTACCTGGTCCTCCGAAACTGTAACCCTAAAAATAAGTAGCGCCCTCTAGGCGGAAAAACGGTAAGTTGGAGACTGGCTTTCGGTGGGAGAGGCCGTTTGCTCAGTGTGATAATTTTGGAAATTTAACAATTCTATTATTTTATATATTTCTATTTGTACAAAGTGTATATAGTTTACGTTGATGGTGTGAATAAATTAAAAGATAAATCTGAGTCTATTAATTACGGCACCGGACACGGCTGGATCTTACACTGTCGCAGTACGACACGATTAGAATCGAAACTAACGCTTCAACGGAGAAAAGGTAAGTGATTTATGGTTACCTATTATTTTAAAGTGACTCTAACTTAACTTTTAGTTACGTAAACTGTATAATGAGATAAATTAATAGTTTGAACTAATTAGCGCAGTATTACGAAGTTATAAGAAAGTTGCAAAATGTTTTCGGTTAAAGGTCTCAAGAAACAAGATTTATTTTTATTGGCAAAAGAACTAGGTCAGGATGCTGATGAAAGTCTTAAACTCACAGAACTGAAAGATAAAATTACTAACAGTAATGATTACAAAACTGATCATGAATTCGTTAAATCTATGCTAATAGGAAATCAGCTGAAGAATTAGAAAAGTTTAAATTAGAAAAAGAACACGAATTAGAAATCGCGAAACTTACAGTTTCATCTAATTTTAATCTTTCGGATAACACATCGTTAGAAAATTTAATTAAAAGCATAAAAACTTTAACGATATCCGTTCCGACTCGTCCGGAATCATGGACACTTTATTTCTCTTCGCTAGGAAGAGCATTTAAAATTAAAAATGTACCAGAAGAATACAAAGCCGAAATTTTGATAAATCTTTTAGGTGAAAATGCAACAAACACTTTGATTTATGTTAGGGAAGATGATTTCAAAAATTACGAAGCAGTTAAGGCTAAAATCTTAAAAGAATATCAGCTAACTGCTCAAGCATGTTTGGATATGTTTCGAAAGGCTAAACGTCAGTCAGGGGAAACACATGCACAATTTGCAGCCCGGTTAATGACACAGTGGACCGAAATGCCGAAATTAAACCGAAATACTATTGCACTTTAAGGAATGCGAATGATTTAAATACAATCCATGAATTAATTGTAGCCGATAAATTAATGCAAACTCTTGATCACGAGACAGCAATGCATATAAATGTAAAACAAGGCGATACTTGGTTAAAACCCGCGGAAATTGGAAAGGAATGTGACACGTTCTTTGCTTGTAAGAGAAAATCTTTAAATGATATCGGTAGTTATTCTCAGAAAACACCGAATATTGAAACCAAAAGTACTCGCTATGTACCCCCTCCTATGCGAAAACCGGATGGTTTTCCCAAAATTACTAAATTTAAAAAGGATTGTTATATTTGTGGATCTTTCCAACATATAGCTAAAGACTGTCAGAAAAAATTTAAACGCGAAAATCAAAATAAAACCACTTCCGAAAGTAATAAATCACAGAAAAGTGATGCGGTTGTGGCCCAGATTAATACAGAATACCTCGAGAAGAAACAAGTCGAAGTTCAGCCTTTGCAATATGTGAAAATATTAGTTGAAAATAAAGAAATTGATGCTATTATCGATTCAGGTACACAAATTCCGGTATTAAACAGTAATATTGTACCGCCAACCGATCAAGATAATGGGAAAATTAAGTTAACATCTGCATTTGGCGAAGAAATAGAAGCGAAATTAATAAAATTATTTATGTCACTGAAAGATGAAGATTCTGATTTATTAAGCTACCCGGTAGACATTTTGGCGGCGGTAACAGATCGCTTGAACGTAGATTGTTTATTACCCATACAGACCTTTGAACTCTTGCGCGACGGATGCGGTTTGAAGAGTTAACGGGGGAAATGGATTTGGAAAGCGAAACGAATAAATGTTTAGACTACGTGGAGTCAAATACGCCTGAAATAAACATTCCTCAGCCATATGAAGAAATTAAAATAAAAAATAGGGCTAATTCATCTGTCAACACGCATTCAGTAACGACTCCAATACAGACATTAGAAAAGAATCAACGTAATGATGTATTAAAATTTCGAGAGGAGCAGATGTCTTGCCCGACTTTAGAAGAAGTCAGAATTAATTTAAAGCAGGGGAAAGGAAATTTTATGGAACTTGATAATATAATTTTTCATAAGGATAAAGTAATGGGAGATTCGGTTCAGCAGTTAGTTCTTCCAAAGAGTCGAAGAAAAGATGTTTTAAAATTAGCACATGAATCTGTTTTCGGGGCTCACATGGGAATAAAGAAAACAAAAGAGAGAATCAGATATAATTTCTACTGGCCCAATATGAATAATGATATTACCGAATATTGTTTATCTTGCGAACCATGTCAGTTAAGAAGTACCGAAAAAATAACTGATAGAATTCCTATTACTCCAGTTCTAAGACCTTATTTACCATTCGAAGTTGTTAATATCGATATTATAGGTCCTATAGATCCTCCTTCGGCTAGAAATTATAAATATGCTTTATGTTTAATGGATCAACGTTCACGTTGGCCAGAAGCCATTCCATTACGTCCTTTAACGGCAAAAGCTACTTGTGATGCTCTGTTGGAAATATTTACAAGAACTGGTATTCCGAAAATTATAGCAAGTGACCAAGGAACTAACTTTATTTCTCAACTGACACAAGAATTTATGAAGCGTCTTGGATGTCATCCTAGATTTTCAGTTACAGGATACTCAGCTAGTAATGGACTTGTCGAGAGGTACAACGGAGTTTTGAAAAACGTTCTACATCACATTATCCGTATAGATCCATCTAATTGGGATAAGTATCTACCATATTTGCTGTTTGCTTTTCGCGAGGTTCCCAATTCTACTGCAGGGGTTTCTCCGTTCAAGTTAATGTATGGTCGAGAGATACGTGGTCGACTGAGTGTTCTGAAATCTAGTTGGAGTGGTGAAATACCGATACCCTTAAATATGAAACAATCAGTTGTTGATTATTTACAAGAAATGAAAATAAAGTTAGAACGAGCAGCTGATCAAGCATCCTTGATAGCATCTGAGTAACAGGCAGCTTATTCGAATTACTTTAACCTTCGAGCTATATCTAAAGAATTCAAAGTAGGAGACAAAGTTTATTTGCTTATTCCCGATTCGTCCAATAAACTTTGTGCAAGATGGACTGGTCCAGGGGAGATTATAAAATACTGTCCACCTCATTCATATAAAGTCAAACTTTCAGATGGGAAAGTAAAACATGTTCACGTGAATAAAATAAGAAAGTATATAGCTAGACTAAATGCTATGGGAGTTAGTTTCGAAAACGAAGAAGAATTTGGAGAGATTCATCCAACTCCGCAAGCTTCTTCTCAAGATATGGAAGTTGTTCTCCAAAAATTGCAACCTGACCATTTAACGGGTGACCAACAGCAGCAAATTAAGCAACTCATAAGAAAGCACGAATCGTTATTTACAGGTAAAGTGAAAATTGCAAAGGTGGGTTTTCACAAAATAAAATTAAAACCCAATCAAGAAAGGAAAAAGCCACATATCTACCGGATTCCTGAAACTTTAAAAACCAAAGTTGATGAAAAAATTGAAGAGCTGTTAGAACTTGATTTAATAGAAGAAAGCAGTGCAGAAATTGCATATCCTATAGTTTGTGTGAACAAGAAAGACGATGGAATTTGATTGCGTGTTGATTACTGTGCATTGAATTCTGTGACAATTACTGATGATTTTCCTATGCAAAATGCTTCAGAATTTATACATTCAATAGGACAAGCTAATGTAATATCAACACTGGATTTACTAAGAGGTTATTGGGCTATTCCTATGGATCCTGAAAGTCGTGATTACACTTCGTTTAAAACCCATCGACACCAGTACAGATTTCAAGTTAAGAGTTTTGGTCTGAAAAACGCTGCAGCAACCTTTCAAAGGGAAATCAATAAAGCACTCCATGAATACAAAGACTTTGCCAGAGCATATATTGATGACATCGCAATATTTTCAAAGGACTGGAAATCTCATATGGTTCATTTGGATATGATACTCATTAAGTTGGAAGATCTTCGCTTTACAGTCAATATCAGCAAATGTGATTTTGCCAAACCGCAAATCAAATATTTGGGTCATGTAATCGGGTCTGGAAAACATCAAGCCGATCCTGAGAAGATAGAAGCGATTTCCACATTATCAAAACCGAAGACCAAGAAGCAACTCAGAAGTTTATTAGGTCTATGTAACTATTATAGGGACTATATTCCAAAATATTCTGAATTAGTATATCCACTTACTGAACTTACAAAGAAGAAGATACCTGAGGAAATACCATGGAAAGAAAAGCACGACATTGCTTTTGAGGAACTCAAGAATGCTCTGATTAAAGCTCCATCGTTGTATACACCAGTTTTGGGGCAACCATTTATTATACATTGTGATGCCTCACAAATAGGAGTTGCAGCATGTTTGTCACAAAATTTCAATGAACGCAATTATCCCATAGCCTATGCAAGTCAGAAGTTAACTCGAGCGCAGCAATCGTGGTCTACTATAGAAAGAGAAGCATATGCTATTGTGTGGAGTTTGAAAAAATTTGAAACCTAGATTTTTGGATCCAAAGTTGAACTTTACACCGGCCATAATCCTTTTACCTTACCTGACAAAATGTGCACCGCAATCATCTAGATTACAACGTTGGGCTTTTGCTTTACAAAAATACGAAATAGACATGAAGCATCTACCAGGAGTAAAAATGGGTAATGCAGATGCTTTATCCAGACTGATAGAAGGATGAATATCCTTTTTTTTATTTATGTCTTTTCATAGACCAAAAATATTTATGGACAATTCATAAAGACTTTAATTTTGGTGGTTAGATTAATTGTTAATTTTCTTATTTTCTTTAAAGCTTACTGCAAGATATATCTTTACGAAGTAATATTTGTAAAGTTAGTGAAATTAGTTACTTACAGCAATTAGATGATTTAAATGTAGCATTCTTAACCATTTAGAAGTTTTTCTTTAAAATGTATACTTGTAAGAGTTCACTCTTTTGTTATGCAAATGTTGTAATATTTTATATTTTCTTTTAGTTGATTAGTAGTTATAATGTTGAATTGTGAGCACCAGGCTTTGTTGTCAGAATGTGTTTGGACACCCTGCCCAACCACAATCTTACGGGGAAGGTGTAGTGCCTGGTCCTCCGAAACTGTAACCTTGAAAATAAGTAGCGCCCTCTAGGCGGAAAAACGGTAAGTTGAGACTGGCTTTCGTTGGGAGAGGCCGTTTGCTCAGAGTGCTCAGTGTGGTAATTTTGGAAATTTAACAATTCTATTATTTTATATATTTCTATTTGTACAAAGTGTATATAGTTTACGTTGATGGTGTGAATAAATTAAAAGATAAATCTGAGTCTATTAATTACGGCACCGGACACGGCTGGATCTTAAAGGATAGAAAACCTACAAAAACTGCGAAAACTGCCAGGATGCAGAAATGACAACTGCACACATTTTTGTCTGCCTACCCATCCTTGCTGATTTGCTGAAAATTGGGGTCTTGTTTTATAGAACTTCTATGATGAAGATTCTATGATTTCCAAAGCTATCATCTACGCCCAGGGCACTGTTTGAAGGCTTTATTATAGACACGACAACAGCAACAACAGTAAAAAAATAACAACTAATTTATTAACTGCATATTTGCCTCGAAGTCCTTCATCTTCTAAAAATCCTGTCTCTCATCTGAGGGTTTTGGATAAATCTATTACTGGTATTTTGCAATTGTAATTTCTCGACAGACGATTCTTTTCTGATATTGACATTAACGTAATCTTCAAAGAATTCCTCTGGATACGTTTATGTTTGACTTTCATACATATATTTTGAGGTATACATATATTTTAATTTACGTCGAACATAATTAAATTTGATCTTGTTAAGCTTTTTTCTTCCTTTTCGTTTTTTTTTCGAAGTCGTTATAATTATATAATTAGTATAAAATATTTTCTGTATGCTTTTCCTCTATGTGAATTTTCAGTGCATTGTGTAATTGCTCAGATAGTGGCGTATCCTGAGCTTAAAGTGGTTGCAGCATAACATTTATTGTTACAATCAACTGTTAATAAGTTGGAATATTTCCAACATAATATTTCCAGAGCCAGCTTTGTTTGGAGCAGAGCTAATACACTTTTAGATATTACATAAAATTCATTATTCAAAAAAGTGATTTGTAAATTTAATCAATGTTTTCTGAATTGGAATTTTTAAATTTAAGAAATAGTTCCATCATTAACAGCAAACTTCTCTATCACGTTTTTTAATCCAACATTAACATAGATTGTTTTCCACTTCAGTAAGTATTGTTTTCCATTTCAGTGGGTATATATTTTCGGAAAAAGGCATTTTTAGTAAGTGAAAGTTTAAATATCTTAACGATTTTTTGAATTTTTCATAATTATAGGAAGCAAGCCTTGGTAAGTTAATATTATGTCCTCGTTATTGTTATCTTCTTCAAATCTAAATATGATACTTTCAACAATTGTATTATTATTTTCTTCATTGTTACTGCCTTCGAAGATAAAATCAGAAGTTTCTTAAACCAAATATATTTTACTTCCTCAGCTTTTGATTTCGTCGATGTAGCACACTGATTACTTCAAGCTGAATATGATGAACAAAACATAATTACTGATATGCACCAATCAACTTCCCACTTTTTTCATCACCGTTGTTACATTAGTAGTTACGCAGATAACTTCTTTTTATTCTATTCTATAAACACAAAAACCGGCTAAAAGGATTTATTAGTAGAATACAGGGAGCACTTACAAAGAAAATATACATCAGAACACAAAATACACTAAAATGAAACACCTAACGTGTAGAAGTAACATTTAAAATTAAATGTTTTAATTTTAAATTACGGAGACAAGTTACGGAGACATAATAATGGATAACCTATCCTTATCGCAGCTGGAGGTCGACTGACTGTTAAGTCGTTCTCTTCGCCACTAGATGGCGTTCGATAAAATAGTTCTGTGACAGTCAACTAGTTCTGTTATTTGACTGTAACCAACCTATTTCATTATTATTTTTTTTATTTATTTACTTGAACATTTTGTAACTATTCTTCTATTAACACAAACACCGGCTAACTCTAAAAGGATTATCAACAAAGCAAAGGAACAGTTAACAAAGAAAATATACTATATACATCAGAACAGAAAATATACTATATACATCACAACAGAACATATAGTAAAACGAAACACTTAACATTTAAAATTAAAATTTAGAAAATGCGGAGACATAATAATAAATAAAGTATCCTCATCGCAGCTGGAGGTCGACTGACTGTATGTTGTTTTCTTCGCTCCTAAATGGTGTTCGATAAATAGTTTGGTTACAGTCAAATAATTCTGTATTACTTTTAAGTAACAGTAGATGCTCAGTAAGTCAAATTGAACCCTTTAATAACAAATTATTTATTACTTATAGCTAATAACGAAAATACCGGTTTCACAAAATCGCAAAATATCACGAAGCATCGGCATTCGGTTTACCGGTGAATCCGTATTGCAGTCACTACACATTATCATGCATTATTTGAAAGTTATTCTTTTCTAGGCCTTTGGATGAAAGTCGCGTCCAAAATACTAAAATAAACTAAATTTAAAGCATTCTCCATTATTATATATATCCTAATTATTGCTGAGAATTTACTAAATAAATATTAAATTCCTGTTTAATGCTTAAAAAAAATCTTAGTTTGTTTATAGGTTGTAAAGTTGTGAGCGAATTTTAAATGTTTAAAATGCATGTGGATATCTTTGGATAAATTAAATCGCTGATGTCAAACTCAAGTGTAAATCGGTAACAGAGAAAATAAAAATTTTTAAAAAAATCTGAAAGGTTTCATATTTTAAATTACGTCCAAAGGAGCGTTTTTTTTTTTTTTTTTTTTTTAAATTCTGTGTGTTACCTTTATTTATTAAACATCATGTTCTACGTACTCAAACTATGCAATTTAGTTCAACAGCAATACCGTAAATTAATTTTAAAACGAGCATATTTTTAGAATTTCCGATACAGAGTCTCGCGCGCTGGAGACAAAAATGTTTTTTTTCGTACAGTGTTGCCATTGCTCGCTTTTAATAATATTATTTATTACTTTTAATAAAAAAATTATATTATTATTTTTAATAAAAAATTCATTGAAGTGTTACAAAATATGAAATCGATAACAAAACAAACTTTAAATTCATATTAGGGCTTCCACATGCCCATATTCTATGGAAGATTACGTTATTCAAATTTTGACGGTTCTAGGTACTGTTGTTCTATCACAATGCGAGAAACATACATACATTTATGCAGATTCTTCATTATTTAATTTCTTTAAATAATAGACAGGGTGATAATATATGGTGGCAACGATTTGAAAAGTGATACAGCCTTTTAAAGTTTTCGACGCAAAATGCCAAAACGAAACTAATAGTCCTTCAGAGAAAATTGCCCCTTTGGATTAATAAAAAGGTTTCTAAACAACTAAACACGATCAAGTATTAAATATATGTTTTCCTTCTCTGGAAATGAATGCTAAATAAGTACTGTTATTGAAATATTAGTAATTCAGTGATTTCCATAAAGATACATTTATCTTACCTTATTAGGAGTTCGGATTTGTGTTTTCCTTCATATTAGTGTCCGTTACTTCTATGCTTTTAAGATATAAGTAATTTAATTAAAGAATATACACACTAGTCATCCCGAAAAGTAATACAATGTGTAAAAATTGATCATCGCATCTAAGTTCTGTATGATCTTGTAATTCATTCACAAAATTTTCAGACTAATTATCAGACTTCCTTATTTTTACGAACGGAGAGGATAAAAAAAAAATATTTCACACGTGAAACCTCCAAATACTTTTTGCAGACAGAGTAATTTTAAAATCATTAGTAACCAACGAAAGTATAAACAAAGAAAAAATTCCACATCTCATTTCAATAGACTGCCCAGAAGAATGGCAATCGTAATCTTGCATTAAGCGATTTGGAAAACCGATCACGTACCACATATAGCACAGAAACAAGAGACGAAGAAAAGCCCATTTATATTTTTCTTCATTTTTTTCTACTAAGGTGAGTTCGTATATGAGCATAAATCCATTCATAATAGTCATTCAGAGTTGGCATGCAAAATGAAACGTGCGAGAAACTTCCTGATTTGAGTTTTATACTTTATACTTTACGGAGTAATTTTTATAACAATGTACATGCAAATCACGTATGAGATACGTTTACTTAAGTGGCTTAAACTATGAAACAAATATTGAAAAAGCGGCGAAATTGCCAATTTTTTAAAGAAAACAACCAGAATTTCCTCGGAATTTTAGACTTTGTTGACTTTTTTGTTTATCATATGGCAAATAATATATGATTGATCAAGGTTTTTTGGGAAAGATACTGCATATTAATGTATTTTTCTGCTTTTGAGCAAGAATTCATTTTATTAGCAGCACTTAATGTTTTCTCTATGGAAAACTAATTTTTTCTTAATATTTAAATAAATGGTAGTACATTATGATTCCAAATTCTCAGAGTAATTAAGAAGAAAGTCATTTGGCTTTATTTAAATATCCAAATAAATGGATTTTCCTTTCATGAAGCTAAATATATTCAAGTTAGACGCCGCGCTCCAGAGAATTGCATATATGTCGCCTCCTAAAGACATACATTGAATTTATATTGAGGTAATTTAATGATCTATTTTTCTTTTTTACCATTACTTCTTCCTTTTTGTTTTTAAAATAAAGGAAATAAGTGAATTTTTAGTTACTACTGTGTGATACTGATTTTTATTTCAGCATTCAAACATTTGAAATTTCGTTGGGAATATTCCATTTTGTCTCGTAATTTATATTAAAAAATTATTTCCTTCCACCGTGTATTTTACTTTAGAGTTGCACATTATACATCTTAATTGCCATTACATTTACAAATCGCATTTTATTTGCCTTAAACACATAATCGATTTCTAGTTCTGTTGGAACGTAATGGTACACTTATATTTCACCTCTTATTCAATGAAATTAACTATGTTTAGTGTTTTATAGTTTTCTGTATTTTGCAATATTTAATGGAGTTGTTTTTAGTTTTTATGTGTTTTCGCCTTGCCACGAACTGAGAACTGAATTAATTGAATGAGAAATATTCTAATGATATTCTCTGAAATAAGTTTAATTGAAATGTATCAACAAATTGTGTATAATTTAATAGGGCTTCAAGGAAGCCATGTAGTGTCCACATCAGATTTTTTGTTACATTATTTCCAACTAAGTGTTAGAAGTTGATCTAATAGCATACAGGGTGCTTGTTTTTAAACTGACAGTACTCAGTACACTCAGTGACACTGCTCACATGACACTACTCTGTAGCTATGTTTATTGGTCAGAATGCCACTGAATTTGGTAGGGGAGCTAATTACGACATGCGGAAAAAAGTTTCCCTGAAAAGACAAATTAGAAATTCCGAAATCCTGTTCGAAATTCTTCGACAGGAAAAATGTGGCACTGTTGCATTCTACACAACTGAGAATTAATCAGATTAATACCAAAGAAGACATTTCAGTGCAACAGCTCTTTGATGCAGCAAATAAACTGCTCTTGATACCTGTAGAGATGATATTTCCGTGCATCATAGTACTTTATTCAATAAAAGCACTCCTTTGGCGAGAGCATAGACCTCTTCTTTCAATGTGACCACTCTTCTCGTGGATCATATATTGCGTAGATCATATATTGCAACCTTCTCAACGGCCGAACTTAACATGCTTGCTTGGAATGCTCAGCACAGACCGTGATATGTCGTCCTTTAAGGTGGTCAGAGTCGAAACTCCACTAAGATAAACCTTGGATTAAAACAGCCCCACAATAACATGGAGAAAGCACGAGAACACGCGGGGTCATGAAATAAGGCAGCCATGCAAGTGAAAATATTCCACTTATGATCTCTTCTTCTGTAAAGTGATAACAGAACAACCAGCCGCCGTGCTGATAAAGCACCAATGGGCGATGGTACTGCATCCTACATAAAAGTTATCTGATCCACCAACTGCCTCTACTAAATTTTTAAAATATAAAAAATGTCAGCATACTACGAGACCTTTAGGTGGTAACAGCAAACGTACTGTTAGCGTAATGTTCTCAAAAAGGAATGGTCCGATGATAAAATCTGCTATAAAGCCACACTAAAGAGTGACGTTTGGCAAATGTAATGGGATTTCTTAAACTGCATGAGGTTGGTCAGATGCTCACATTCGAGAAATGAGGTTTTAACCATCCGATGTAGGTGCAAAATCAGTACGAGAATGTTTAATTACTGTTTTTAACAATGAAGTTCAAATGAAAAGCGTTAATTAGTTTTATTTTGTAATCTATTTAAATACCTCTGACACAATTAGTTTCTTTATGTCCCGTGCTGGGGAACTAAAATCTTTTAATGAAAATGTGCTACCAACCTATGACCATGTACAAAATGGTTATTTGCCTAAAATCAGCGAATATTCAGGGTAAAATTTAAACAAGGACCCAGATGGTTGTTACGTGGTCACCATTAATAAGAAAATTCAAAGTTTTACAGGGAAAGGAGTTCTCCTTTTTTTTTTTTTTTTCAGATCACCAATGGATGAGAAATCATCACAGCAAATTACGCGCTACTAAGAAAACTTTGAAAACAATTGTGGACTTATAATTAAAAAGCATTGTATTATTAAAAGATGAGATTACGATGAGAAAACACTTTAGTAACTTTTGATAATTATGTAACATTTTGGTCAACAAAATAACATACGAAAACCATGCAGCAAAATGCCACCCCCCAAAATAACGTTTCCTGCCGGGTAGGATTATTACCCTGAAATCGTTCTGCGTTTCTAATTTTATTTTATTCACCCAAACTGATTTATTCATTCACCCAGTCTTATTTGTAAAATCATTAGAAGGTAAAAATAGCATATTGTTCAAATTGTTTTAAATCTTTTTCTAGAGAAAAAAATTTCAAATTAATTATGTAATTATGAATTAAAGTGCTAAGTCAGAAAAGTGCCAAGTCAGATTTCGATAAAAATATTCGATTTTTTATTTTTAAATTCTGGCTTTCCAGTCACTCTGTATTTTGAAAAACCGGTTTCATTTTCTGAGCAAATGCACCCTAAATCGTGGAATGGGTCAAAAAACAAATACAAAGGCAATCAAAGCCATTTCTGTAATTGCAGAGTATTTTCTTTTAAATTCTTTAAAGAGGTTTCTTCTGAAATAGCTTCAGCGAAAGTAAAGGAGGGTAAATGCTACATATTCTGTTTATACTTTTGATAACTTTAATAGTGTAATTTATTCTATTCTTGATATTGCAATTATTTAAAAAAATACAAATAATAATAGAATGAGCATTGGCGAAATTCCCTCATTGCCAGTTGTTAAAGGAAAAAATGTTTCACTTTTATTTTCTTTGTACGTTATCCTTAAACTGAAGAATATATTTCTATTTACCTTCACAATTCAGACAGAAATTCTTGAAAATCAGCAGGAAGATCTACTGACCCTACAACATGTATACTACAGACCTTAAATCTCACATGATCATATTTTGCACAAACGTTTGCATATTAAACTTATCGAATTTAATGTATTTTGATGCCTCTATAATTGCAAGGAAATTATTCAGCGATTTGTATTTTTCCATAAAATAAAATTTTTGGACGTCTTATGAATATCTTCGTGATCATCTTTGCGTGAATCATCATCATCTTTGCGTGAATATCTGATTACGCAAATGTATACAAAATACATAAAATATGCAATTTTACTTTTGTGTATTTATGGAACTGTATGATGCTTCCACATACCAATTACTCACAAATTTCTCTATATTGATAGTTAATAGAATAATAGTTCATTTATAGCTCTCATAATTATAGTTTGGTTTGCGAAAAATTTACACGCTGTCTGTCTGCAAGTGATTTCTAGTTTTAACGAAATTTAATCAGAAGTAATTCTTATTAAACAAGACCCGGTTCTTATTTTTTGAAGAAAATATTGTAAATATTCAGAAAAAATTTTACATCTATGTCAATAATAAATTTTTTGATCAAATTAAAAAATTTGCAAGTTAAAATTTTTAATTTCTCCAAATGCTTTTATGAAATAAAATTTCTTAAAGGAATAGGAAATATAATTATTTATTAGCATAGGAAAAAAATAGTACTGTATCGATACTCTTTGATTCTGTATCGATTCTGTACATTACTCTGCATAGATTCTTATTTTCTTTATTAGAGCTATAGACACAGAGGAAAATGCGAAAACAAATGTGAGCAGCACATAGAAGAAAGTGCTTTCGTGTGTTCCAAATGCAAATATTTTTCACATTCACAGAAGCGCATTTTCGTTTTTCTGTGCTTTTTTGCTGGACAAACACTGCATTTTTTCTTTACTTTTCTTTTCTTTCCTTTTCTTTGCTTCCGATAATTTTTTCTGCTAAAAAAATTTATGTCTTTCCTACTCTCGTTTTCAGAATCTATATCACTGTCTGAATCATGTGAATTAAAAATTCATGATCACTTCCATCCTCATTTTCTTTAATACATTCTTCGCAAGTTGATACCAGATAAGTTTTGCAACATTTCTTCGTTGTAAGATAAATAACGTGACATTTTTGCCACTTTCTATACTATCACAAATCAACTATGTAATAGTAACACGGATAGGCGCGCTGGGTGTAAAAGACCCGATTCCATCACAATAAAGCTCCAACGAAAAACTTCGGAAATGTAAAATAGGTCGACCTAAGACACGACTAACACTGGACCTGGTAAAATAGGTGCGCTTCGAGAAAGGTTTGTTTAATCGCGTGGGTCCATTGGACCCCCTCGCTCGCGGGTTAAAGCTAAAACTGTAGGATTAACAAAAGATTTATCTCATCCTTAATCTTACAAGATATTAATTAATAAAAGAAAAAATTATAACTTCTTTTAGTTCTAGTACCGACTTTTTAAAACACTTTAGAGAATGTACTGTAGAGTCATTAGGTTTATTTCGGAAGCAGGAAGAATGAAAAATATGCAATGACTTCGTCGGGAATCAAACCATGGACCTCTGGAATACGCTCCCAGCGTGAAGACCGTCACACCACGAAAACTTGCTAAGAAGGCGGGAGAAATATCTTATAGTGCTTATAAAGAGAAAAAATCTCTTCATAAGAAGAGAATGTGATTTATAAAGAGAAAAAAAGGGTTCTTGGATTATTCGAGATAAAGCAAAATTACACTTATTCACAGGTGGATGAGAGGATATACATGTTACATGCACAACTCATTCAGCTGTTTTATGTTTCATTGATGACGGTTATCACACATATTGTTTTTTAGTGCTGAAACCGCTTTCTTTTTATCTACTCAACGAAATCGGATAAAAGTGGTATTTCTAGAAATAGTAGTTACAGGGTTTGGGCAGATAGGTGCTACATATCATGCACCTATCTGGTACATTAATTAAAAGTGTGTAAAACAGCAACTTATTTTGGCTTAGATTTTGAATAAAACTGTATTAGTTTCGAGGGCAATTAAATGCGGGACCCTTTCTTTCAGAAAAATGAGAGAAGCGAAGTTTGAGTTATGTTGATAGCAATAGGCGAGCAAAAGGAACACGAACGTAGTGTCATCTGTCGAGGAAACAGATAATAAAACGTGAAAAATATAAATATTATAATTCTAAAAGGGATATGTTAGGTTACTCGAATATGACAAAGCACTCGACGGCTATCCGCCTATGGAAGGGTTTGCCACTTGGAGGGAGACTTTTCAAAATTTCCCACATTATACATGTGAAAACAACAAAATTCAGCCATGCAGCTAGCCAGTTCAACTAGGTTCAAATCCAGGTAGATCTTCCAGTATTCAGCGATTTTAATCACACTGTCATTTGTGACCCTCGAAACCGTTAGGAGGACTGGATTGGCATAAACATCATTAACTAAAGAAAATATGACTGTGAGAAGCTTTAAGGAAATTCTATTCGCCTCCTGGAGTACTTTTATTTGATAATTTTAGTAGAACCAAAGTCAAAATTGTGATTAGTTTCCAGTTATGATTTCCTACTGAAGATTTATTCCCCAAAATGAAAGTCAATGATATAATTTTAAAAATTTTAATCAATGTTAATGGTAGGTAAGAAAATGACCTGAAAGATCTGAGAAGGTTGCAGCTTAGATATCAGAGATGTAAAATAAGAGGTGACTGTGAAGGGTATTAACTTCTCAAAATCATTGCTGAGAGGATTGTTAGAATGTCGCTCAGCATCTTTTTCTTGCCAAACTATGGCTAGACAGACTGATAACACAGGTAGCTGATGTGGCACGAAATCGCCCATTTGGTGACAAAATTGGCGATATGCTGTAGACGGAGGGAGAACATTCTAGAACGCATTCTTAACGATTTCCTCGAGAATGTTGTGGAAAATAGGTTAAAATCTATATATACACTGACTACCAATAAGTATTTGGACACCTGTGATAGAAAAGAAAAACTAACTTTATTCAAAATCAATAGTTGGTAGAGCCTCCACGAGAGGTAATTATAGCGTGGACCCTCCGGGATATACTTTCCACAAGTTTTTGTATGACAGCTAGTGGTATTGTCTTCCACTCGGCTTGAAGAAGACATAGAAGTTCCTTCACCGATTTTGCACGGGTAGTGCACGCCTGAATTCGGCGATGCAACTCGTCCCAGAGGTTCTCGATAGGGTTCAGGTCTGGACTCTGGGCAGGCCAGTCCATTCGATGAACTCCATTGGCCCCATAGCGAGCCTTGTTTAACGTCGAAACTTGACAACTGGCATTGTCGTCTTGAAAGTAACAGGGGTCCAACCCGTAAAACTGCCACAACGTAGGAAGCACATTGTCATCCAAAATAGTGCAGTAGGCATCGGAGTTGAGCTTACCATGAATGGGGACCAAGGGTCCCAGACCATACCAGGAGAAACACCCGAAGACCATAATTCCACCTCCGCCGAACTTGACTGTTGGCACAATGCATTCTGACAGGAGACGTTCTCCAGGTAGACGCCAGACCCAGACCCTGCCATCCGAACGGTAAAGGGTGAACCTTAATTCTTCACTCCAAAGAACCCGTTTCCACTGATCTACGGTCCAATTTCGATATGCTTTGCTCCGCATTAACCGAGCAGCGCGGTTGGACTTTGTGATCAAAGGCTTATAGGCAGCAGCACGACCATGAAAATCAAGCAGATGTGCTTCCTTACGGATGTTATTCATTGAAACAATACTCCCGGATGCCTGTTGAATCTCCTCGCGGATGAGGGCCATCGGTTGGGTGCGGTTCTTCCGAATTTCTCTGGACAGCACTTGTCGGTCTCTATCTCCCAGTTTCTTTGGCCTGCCGACTCAGGGCACATTCCGACAATCACCGCTCACCTTCCACTTCTTAATCACATAGGCCACTGTGGATTTTGGGTACTTCAGATCGCTAGATATGTCCTTTAAGGATCGGCCACATTTGTGATACCCGATAATCATACCTTCCTCGAAATCAGAGAACTCCGAACTGCGAGGCATCTTGCATGCGACTAATGCCGATGCTGTTTCCTACACGATATATACCGGCGGAGTCCGTGACGTACCTTAGGACCGCAGATATCGTCATTTGCATAGGTGTCAAAATACTTATTGGTAGTCAGTGTATATCATGCTTGTACGCGGAGTAGAGAAATGCAGTGAAACGTTTAACGCGAAAAGGCTTAAAACGAAATATCGCTTAACACGGAATAATACAACGGTTCCGATAAACTTCTATGTATTTTCCTGCATTTTTTTCCTTTTAACACGAAACGAAAATAGCTTAACACGAAAAGATTTCCCTACTGGGAATGAACAAAATACGAAAAACACCAGCCGCGCAGGCGATATTTAAGAGGAGTGTGGAATGAGAAAGGAGGATTACCTGGCTTTGAAGTACCCTCGGAATAGCCTGTGACACATGCCAATTTTGTTTATCTAAGCTACTTTCACCCTCCATCCCTACAATCACCGCACAAAAACGTCTCATCTGTAATCAGTTGGCTTTGGAATTAGTGACGAGTACATAGCAGTGTGTGTAAAAAATCAGTGAGTTTGGTTCGCGTCATAAGAACTGGAGAAGGAGGATATTGAAACTGATCCAAGCGGTATGCTGAGTTACCTCACCTTGTTGGAAATAAGCTGATGACAAATCAAAGCTCTGTAATTCAGGAATCGAGAAAATCATTAGTAAGTTTTTGTAACGTTCCGAGACGATTCTAAAATAAGTTACAGAGTCGTTACTTTTTTTTTGTTTTTGTTTTTGAAGCAGGAGACGTGAAAAATAAGCAATGCCCTCGTCGGAATACGAACCTGGACCTCTCAAATACACGTCGAATGTGCTATCGTTACACCAAGAAGGTATGCTGGAAGGAGGGAGAAAATACCTAATAGATTAGTGTCCAATAATCCTGGAACGCCGCTGTGGAAAATGCGGTGCACCTTTATGTCTGAAAACAGTAAAACTGCAGCATATTTATTTATGGAACGCCTAGGATTCCTGTCAATTTCTCAATGTTTTCTTGGTGTTCGCACTGTCCTCGTCTTTCCCGGCGACTCTTTATCCGGGGCACTTGCGGAAGCGAAAATCCACCTCTGAATTGCGTGCGTTTCTAATACTCTTTTAAGTCTCCCAATGTTGAATTTCTGAGAAAACTTCCATTGCGTAGGTAACACACTATCAGCACTTTTGAAATACGTTTCAATAACAAGAGTTCGACGCATTTTAATCCAAGACTCCATTCTAATTAAGCCATCTTCCTTTCCCATTCTTACGCTATCGGTTTTTATACTCACTGACGGCAGTTCGAGCAATTAACCGCTGAATATAGTAGATTATTTCTGCCAGAAGCTTTATTAGTCTAAAGTATATCAAGACATATACAATACAGAACTTATATTTTAATTGTTTGCAGATGGAAATGTTGTATGTTTGCCCTAAATCAGTAGGTTTGAAAATACTTATTTAGAAATGAACATGAAATAAGTGAATGATTTTTATTACAGTTCATTATGCTATTTAATTGCAATTTTTATGAATTATTAAAGTGATAAAAATCACAGCTTTTCATTCTATTTTTCATTTACTCAAAATTATAAATAATTGAATTTAGTAATATGTATACAGGGTTACAATTAAACTGAAAAAAATTAAATACGAACGAAAACGAGAGTATGACTGCTTTCTAATATCTGCTAAGATTTAATAGAAGTTACATTTTTCCTTTCATAAGATACCGTCTAAAATTATTCATGAGATTTTCTAATTTTGACGCTAATTAAAATATATGGCTTTCTACAGCTTGCGTGAACGTGCTGAAATAAATCAATTTATGTATAACCCAGATGTTAAGAGAATATCAATGTAAGTTCAGTAGAAATCTTTAGCTTGCTTCTAAATGGAACTTCCTTTCTTAATATATCGATTCCGAATGAATTAACAGGTTTTCTACAGAAACCTATCACTAAAAAAATCTTTTGCAAATATTTCATGCGTGATAAACGCATGATTTAATATTTTTTTCTGGTTTCGTAATAAATCATGATATCCCATGAAGTAACCTGCTTTATGCGTGACCCATTTGTCCTCTTCGACACGTGATTATTATTTATGAAATTCATGACTTGAATATTAATGGGGCGAATTTTTAAAACAACTATAGATTTGTCATAAACTTTAATAAAAATACATATAAAGTTATATTATTATAATAAACCTTAACAAAAATACATAAATATAAAATTATAGACTACAAACTTACGTGATAAGTTATAATATGTACAAATGTTTGTGAGCATTATATGAAAAATATTTGATAGTGTAAAATGGCAATACATATACAGAGCCGTTCTTCTAAGAAAGCATTCTTCTTCCTCTAGGCTCAAAACTCAAGGATAGCCAAATTGATTCATGCGAAAATTCTAAGAGCTCAAATGCTTGAAAACAAAGTTTTCCAACATACAGGATCGCAGTCTACAATTTTGCCAAAAGTTTTAATTCGGTTTATTAATTAATTAATATTTCAAATTTAAAAGCTTTCAGAAAATCAAGCTGGTAGAGGAAAAACTCAAAATAAGAAAAAAATGTGTGAAAATTACTTTCCTAATTTAAGTTATGTTTAAGAATTCTTCAAAGATAAACTGTAAAAAGCATTCCGAAGAAGTAGAAGAATCCGGGGCTTAATTTATAGAGTCATTACGCTATTTTGAAGCAGAAGACGGGAAAAATATGCATTGCTCTCATCGGGACTCGAATTCTAGACCTCTAATCTAAAATCTAATCCAAAGACTCGAATCCTAGACGCGTCCTAGGATCCTAGATCGAATCCAAAGACTCTAATCCAAAGACTCGAATCCTAGACGCGTCGAGTATGCTTCTAGTTACACCACAAAGGCATGCGGAGTAGAGGAAGAAATACTTTACGTACTTCCTTCTTTATGTTCAAGTTCTGTTTTAATAAAATTATTATTTTAAAGTCTTTCCAAGAACAGTTAATTTCAAACACAGTGAAAATTTGCTCTACGTCTGTGAAGAATTTGGATCTAGTATATGCTCCCAAACAAAGTCAAACTTCAAAACGTATTTTCAAAGTCGTACTTTTCAAAGTCCTTCTGTTTTTATACATCCATATATTTCAATACACTGACAGTAGTGATTCCACACACACATAATCGCAATTATGTCATTAAAACTGTGGAAGGCTCCAGAAAAACCCAGATTCAATTATGTTAAAGTTAGCTCTGTATTTCAATATTTAGTAACTTTTACATTATCATGTTGAGTACCCAGAAAAGAATAAGTATTAAGTGCATTGCATGTACCAGATATAAGTATCTGCTTACTGGAACTGCATTTTCTATTTTAAACAACCAAAAACTTAATTTATCAAAATTCTAAGTAACGAACACATTTCTAAACCAAACTTTAGAATCTCAGCATAGAACAGAAATACTGATGGAATTTCAAACCCATGACCCCAAAATTCCCAGATTTCTGTATAATCATACTTCTTTTTGTTCTATTTAAAAAACTCTTTTCAGTCTCCCAAATATTTTTATAAGAAGGATTGTACAATATTCATGTAACTGTCCCTTAGGTACAACAAAAATCTCTAAATATAAAGAATACAACAAAAATAATAAATTATAAGATGTCGTGTTACTGTGGGATTTTTCTGTTTGATAATGAGTCGCAAGAAAATACAAATAGGCTGTCTGACTAAAGGGGAAAGTGCTTTTATGAAGAATTTTCTCAAAAAATCAACTCGTATTCATAAACTTGGGTGCGAAATCGTCCATGCAGCTAGCCCGATCACCAGAAGTTTCTGTGCAGGTTGTACAACCAACATTCAGTGGTCTTGATTACATATAAATATGTAAATATGCATGGAAAAATATAACATATATTTTGCCTGTCAGAAAATTGTTATACATATTTTCCATCCTTAACTAACCAGATTTCGAAACTCAATTTAAATACAGAAACCGTATTCGAAATAATATATAGACATGTCATATGAAAGGAAAGGAAAGACATAACAAAGTAGTCAAATGTTTAGGAATTTAGTTAATTATTTGATCATTTTTGCATTCCTTTAGGGTAAAATATTTCTAACTTTTTATCACACAGCCAGATAGCATTAATAAATAAGTTGTTAAAATATTTATTTTACATAAAAATATTTATTTTACATATGTATAAGTCAAATACAAATTAACATACTATAATAAAATAATTTGATATTCTCTTCGGTTCTTTTGAGATAATCTACGAAGGTTTATGGGGCTAGGCCATGTTATGGAAGTGGATGGTCATCTAGACCATGTTACGTAACTTCTCATTTTTTAATACAAATAGACTCGTAAAATATTTGCAGCAAAAAAAATCTATTGAGCCTAACGTATTAAGAAATATTTCTGTTAGATTTAACACATGAATAGGTAATTGTATGGCAATAAATCTGATTTAAAATTAGTGCTTCTCAGATTAACGCTAAAGAAAGATTTATTAGTAAATTTTATTATTTTATAATTGCATTTCCTTATCATTATTATTTTTTATTCGCCAGATGTTCGTTATGAAGAGATTTGCGGCTGTTATCGTCGAAGACATAGAAAAGCTATCCATTAATTCTTGCAATTAATTAAGGCATATTTTCTCAGCTCTGAACCTGTTTGAAGGAAGTAGGGCGGAGTTACTTCCAAACCGTTTGTATAGCAAAACTTATGCGAAAAAAAAGAACTGTCTATAGTGCAGACCGGAAGAACTCAATTTTGTATGATCTTGTTTTGCCTTTAGGGAGGGTAAGAGCTAAGCTCTTGAATTTCATATCTTGAACTTCATTCACGAACTGAAATTTAAGATTCAGGAAGTGAATTATCACCAGAGGAAATGAAATTCATTCTTCTGAACTCTGATAAGAAATATGTATACAGATAAATATGTAAAAAATAAACATGTCTCATAAATGTGTAAGTCTCTTTTCACTCTCAACGTTATTTATCAGTCTGTGTAATAATGATAATATAATTTAAGATAGTAGAACTTTAGATGTCTGAAATTAATCCTCTCACTTTAGCGATTTATCTTGAAATTATACTGCATCACTTCATATCTTTCAACACTGAAAAAGCAATATAAGCTCTACCATTATTGTTAAGCTGTATGGGTCAGTCGATGTATAATATGCTAAAAATAGGCTAAATCGAGGAAATAGAATGACTGCACAACTTTCGATTACTAAATAATTTTACTGAACTATTAAATAAAGATGGGATTTGGAATTAGCAGCATTAAAATATCGTGTCTTGTAGCTAAGACAGAATATTAAAAGACCAGAATGACAACATTTAATTGTCTGCGAAATCTTTGTCTTGAATTAATTATTGGGTGCCAAGAATTTAATTTTTATCTTATTAAAAATTATATGAAAGGTTTTTATTACAATATTTATAATTAAATTAACTCGAAAATATTTAAACTTTTATATTTCGTTATGAAGCATAATTAATTCCTTAATATACAGTTAGAGAGCCACTAGCCAAAATCGCTGAATATTGATAATTAGATAAGAGTAAAGGGTAAACCCTCCGAGAAGGCCTCCGTCCTAAGGACAAACCAAGCGGAGTAATGCCAACTCAGAGGAAAATTCGAAAGAAGCTGGCCGACTGGATATCTGTTGCTTCGACTGTGGTAACTGTTGTCTATTTAAGAATCGTAAACATCTTGCATGGTGATGCTTCGCACAATTCGCTGATGTATGTTGCATACAATAAAAATGCCTTGCCTAGAAGGTGAAGTTACATTGCTTAATGCTGCACTTACATTTAAATTATGCAGATGATAAAACAGTACAGAATACGATACATTATATTACATGAGGATACAGTGGGGTATACATTACTTTGATTAGTGTACAGTTTTCTGTCTGACATGTGAAGTTTACATTACATTTAAATTATGCAAATGAGAAAACAATAGAGTAAAGAATAAATTACATTGCTTGAGTATACAGTATGGTATACGATACATTAATATCAGTGAGTACATTAACTCAGATTGCGTTAAAACGTTCAGCGTATTTCGTTATTATAAGAATAGCAATTAAGTCATTATTATTTAAAACATATTTGTTGTTGTCTATTTCGTGCTCCCACTTAAATGTCAAACTAAATAATTTAATATAACTGGAAAAGAAATACGTCATTGCAGAAATGGAAATAAACAAAAAAGGCAAATTTAGATTACTGTAGATATCGAAAAAATTCAATCGATTTCGAAAACGATATGACAATACGTTGTGGAATAATTAATAAGATTATAATAATTCACGTATTTGTTTATGGATAATTATAGACTGTTTTTTTTTCCTCTTCCGTAGAAGAGGACCTATGTCAGATTGTTATCGAAATCGATACAGTTTTATTTAAAATATAAGGTTGCATTGTGCCTATTTTTATTTCGAGTAATTTAGTGTTTATATTACGTCTGCAATGCTTTGACCAAGAGAGAAATTTGTATTGTCTAGAAAAAACCGTTTCCGTTTCCTCACTGAAATCATTTAAGCATTGTTATCAACAAATGTTAATGAGTACTTCTTTCAAATGTATTTCACATGATAAGAAAATAATAACTCCAAACAATTTTGATGCAGTGTTGATATAGAATTCAACCGCTTGCTTTCTTTTAAACTACAATAGTATCCCACTATAACGAATTTTAAGGGATAGAAAGTTTGGTTCACTATAACCGATGGTTCGCTATATGCGATCTAAGAAGAAAAAAAAAAGAATAAAAATAAATAAATAAATAAATAGAAATAGAAAAAAGAAAATCTGAATGGTTTTAGATTTTAAATTACAGCCGAAGGGGCGTTTTATTAACATTTTGTGTGTTACTTTTATTTATTAAATATCATGTTCTTCGCACTTAAACCATAAAATTCAATTCAAGAGCAATATCGCAGAATAATTTTAAAATGAGCATATCTTTAGAATTTCCGATACACAATCTTGCGCGCTGGAGATAAAAATGTTTTTTATTTTTCCGTACAATGTTGTCATAGCTCGCTTCGAAATCGTTGAGTTTGTTAATCAAAAATTCGTTAAAGTTTTACAAAACATGAAATCGATAATAAAACAAATTCCATATTAGGGCTTCCAGATACCCATATTAAGTGGAGTATTACGTTATTCAAAATTTCATGGCTCTAAATACCGTTGTTTTATCACAATGCAAGAGACACACATCCATTTATGCAGATTCTTCATTATTTAATTTCTTTAAATGTAACACAGGCCTCTAATATTTGTTGGCAACTATTTGAAAAGTGATTCGCCGTTTATAGTGAATCAACGCAACATGTAAAAACGAAACGAATAGTCCTTCTGTACAAATTGCTCCTTTGGGCAAATCATCTCACATAACCAAGTAAAGATGAATGCATTCATATCGCCCAATATATCGTTGCGTGCGTACGGGTTCGTAACAAATTGAATGCACAAGTCCTATAAAAAGTGAACAAAATTTATTATTATTCCAAAACAAAATGCTTAAATTTCCTCAGATATTCGTACAGTATTGCAATATCTCACAGTAGTTATCTTTTAAACTATCAAAATGTTCAAAAGAAATAATTCAAAATAGAGAAAGCTAATCCAATTTCACCGCGAATTCGTTACAGTAAACAACAATTTTCTTAACAAACTCATAAAACAACTGAGATGAGTTGTTCTTTCTTTGGATTTTATAAGCTTTTTAATCAACACGAGCATAGTCTGGTATTTTCTCAATTTTTCCCGAAAAGAAAAAGCATACAATTACGAGATATCTATTTATCAAATACACGTGCTTCTTTATTTTTTAAAGTTTTTGGCGTAGCTTTCTCTTCAAATAAGTCGCGACAATTTAATAACAATTCTATTAAAAGTAACAAGCTAAATAAATCAATACAAAAACCGTAACAATATGTGTAATTCTAAAATAAATATACAACAGTCCTTATGAGGAATCTCCTTCATCTTGCAAAAATCTAAAGAATGCAACCTCGTTCCATTTAGCAGACAAAAGTTCAACAAATTAAGTACTACAAAAAAAAAAAAGAAAGAAAAAAACTGATAATATAGGAGAATTTAAATAATCAGTGGTAAGAATAAAAAATAAAAGGATTTTAAGGATCAAATTTACGTTCCCAAAACGATAAATCACTTATGCAACCCCAAAATCATATTAAGCCATTCATTATCTCTTTGCCTCAATAGCAAAAATGGCAAAAGTTTCATTATAGCATCAGCCTTGAAAACAGCTCCATCTCACAGATCAATCAAAGACTTTGAATGGAATCAGAAAACTCCAAATTCTTCGATGCCATGGTAATGTAGTACATCAAATAGTGTCTACAGATAAGTTCATTGAGTATGCTGGTTCCAGAACAGTTGCTTCATATAGCATTTGAAAATAGAGACAAAGATGGGGCTGTGAAAAAACGAAGAATGGCGTAAATATCTTTTTACTTTTCTTTGATCGACGGAATGTTGATCCTAACATCCTAAACATGGCTGATTTAAGAGCTAATAATTTTTCAGCTAAAACTTGCAAAGTTTCTGAAAAAAAAGTACTAAAAGTGCATTAGCATTAAAGCCAAATATATCAATAAAGTCCGTGTATCCAATTTTTTAACTTTTAGATATCTGTATAGCTTATAAAATAGGCTATTAGAGATTACAGCATAAACTGCTAATGGAATTTCAAGAGGTATATTACTTTTTTTAGTATAGGGGGTCATCTAGTGAAGCAATTTTCTATTAATATTCGTCTTGCAATTTCCATAATATTTAAAATTTTGAGGTGTATGAGTATTAAATTTAAAAGCAAAATATTAAATTTAGTCCAACTTTTTTTATAAGAAGCATACTGTCCAAGCAGTGTTTTAATTTTTTCAGAAATCGTTTTGCACTGGCAATTTATAGCAAATACAGATGAGTAATTTGTTCGAAAGTTTTCAGAAGATACGATCTAAGATAATATCGTATCATTTACTCAGAGTTATCTAGAGCTGTTCCCAACCTGTGCTACATGACGGCTTAATCGCGAATATGTGCAAAAATTATCTGCGATGTCGGTAAACAAGTTATAATAAATACTACTAAAAAGTAAAATATTTAGATTTTAATTCACATTTGAATGATAGAGAAAAAACTCCGTTTTATTCTTAAAATAATTTTTGAGTAATTGATTCTTGAAGGTCCTCAAGGTCATCTTGAAGGTCAGTTTCAACAAGACATGAACATGGAGACATAACTTAAAGGAAATTTGTATGTTCGTTTGCTCTTTGCAAACATTGAACTTGCGGAAGGAAAATTCTCAGCTTACACAAATACTTGCAAAATTTATTGTAATAAACAAAATGTTGTTCTTTATTTAAGACTCAAATTTGATCCTAACTTCAAAGCATTGTGTTCAGCAAAGCGAACTCAAGAATCACATCGACAACGAGGCTTGAAAAAATTCAAGACTGCCTTACTAAGGTTATTTTCTAACCATTAGTTTACTGAATTTTAGTTATAGAATAAGATGTAGGTACTGTTCATTTTATGCTCAAGTATAATTATTTTTAGATATGTAGTACGAAATGGTGTTATTCATTTCGTGTTTAAATTATCCGTTCGGCGAAAAGCATTTTCTTACAGATCGAGTCTTTAGGGCTAAAGATGTTTTATTTTAATTAAACCTGATACTAGTGTAGTACTTTATCATAATACAAGGCTGTTTCAAGTTATATTTAGGAGTTTTCGTTTAGCTCTATACCTCGTTATGTGTCAATAAATTCATCAGATTACTCACTTTGTTATTTCAGTTTTACAAAAACGTGATGTAGGAAATAATTACAGTACGTAACAATATTACATATTAATTTTAAATATGTTATCAGTACTTTTATTTTGATATAAATAATGTAAGGATCAGGCTTGGCTTGATTATAACTTTCTAGCCTAATTCATTACAACCAAAAAATTTTGTGGTATTAAAATAATATCTATACCAGCTATTCTCAAGCGGTGGTACGCGTACCACTGGTAGTACGCAAGAGATGCAAAGAAACAAAGTATTTTTAATTATTAAATTCAAAAGTTAAATACTCCAACATTCTGTTTTTCTCCAACACTCTTAAAGTTATGCGATCTGAGTTTTGTTCCAAGTCAATAGCCGCTCATAGACTTTAACTTACCACATTTCAATTTGCATTGATACTCAGGTGCCGTAATTTCTAGTTTTTTTATTTGCAATATTTTTAGTTACCTAATTTCATTCAATTTTTGTTTATTTTATTTTACTGGAGCGTCCCTGAGCCCTTAGGACTCCGCGGATCACAGAATTAGAAACCCTTGAAGAAGACGAAACTTTTCGCATATTATTTCGTAAGAGATTGCTTGTATTTCAGGAATTTTTCTTCTTTTGTTTTGGCGTGCTGGTTTTCAATTTTTTTTAAAGATAATTACACTTTCTTGAGCATAAACACTTTTTTTACACCGTGACAACACAGAAATAGCTACTACATTTTTTCTCTCTCTGAACTGAATCCGTTTTTATTTTCGCAAGTATTCTTTTAGCCATAGACATAACAAAATATGTCATAAGCGATATTTTAAAAAGGAGTAATAGAAATGGATGTTATACTTAATAGCTTTTAATTCAAGAATAATTACGGTTTTATGAAAAGAAATTAGCAGTGAACATAAAACGCTTTTTTTACATTTCGAAAGTAAGGTGGTTATTTAGAGGTGAAGTTTTAAATTGCCTTTTTTAACTTCCTTCAGAAATTTTTCTCTGTGATTCAAAATTTGAATTGCAAAATTGTATATTTAATAAATTATGATTGGCCAGTTAGCATATTTAGCTGATATTTTTGGAATGTTAAAGGAATTAAATTTAGGATTACAAGGACAAAGTATTAATTTGTTTACTATTAGAGATAAAATAAATGCAATGATAAAAAAAAAACTCAATCCTAATTTACGGTTAAAACTACGTGATATAAAACCAGGCATAAAGAAACTGATCTCTCGCAAACAGACCCAAATTTCACACTAAAAACCTTAGAATTAAAATATTATGTCTTAAATTTTCATAATTAAAATGGTAACCATTTTAATCTAATTTTTTATGTGTGCATATTTAATACAAATAGTCAATAGGTTGTACAAGTGGCAAAATATATTTGTTTTCACTATTTCTACTGAGAAATTGAAAAATAATCATTGTAAAATGTAGTGGAGGTGCTAATGTTTTTCAGTTTTTGTTTAGATGAAACGCATTAGTCAAAAGATAGAGAACCATTGATCTGTACTATTAAAATCTGTGCTCATCTGTCTGATTCTTTGTTTGTGACGCCATCTCTTCCGAAACGACAGTGAGTTAAGTTTCGAGAGAGGTACCGCAGGATTCCAAAACTTTGTGGGAAGCTATTTCGACCATTCTCATCTACGTACGACATTAATCAGCGAAGATTATTTAGAAACTCTGAAAACGCTAATTTTCGCACTCATTTTTCCGAATGGCAACACCGCGCTGGAGATGAAAATCTTCTTTATTTTGAAAAGTGTTGTCATTGCTCGTTTTCAAATAGTAGAGTTTGTTAATACAAAAATTACAAGCTTTACAAAAGATGAAATGAAGAAAGCACGCGACTGCATGTGATGTCACTGTATGTCTAAACGTTTTCGTTAATGTCAGCATTTTAAATAAATAGCTACTGTTGGCAACTTTTTTGTTTCAAGTTAGGATAATCGACACGATGTGTTATTGCCACATTAGTTTTTTTTATTGATATTGAGATAAAACTGTTATATTACATTAAATTTAAATCATAACGTCATACGTATACATATTAACCTGATGCTTGTAAAGTTATATTAAGTCTAATACAAGGACATGTTCCTGTGTTTTTAAAATTTTCGACTTCCAGAAAGAGTGCATTAAAAACGTTACGTTAGTAATAAATTACGTTAGTAATTAAACGTTAGTAATAAATCACTATTTAAGCTATGAAGTGGTTTAGCAATATTTATTTTTCAACATATCTTAAATGTTCCAAATTACATGAAATAATTTACATGAGAGTGTCCTGACTATCTAGAACTGAGTATAGTAGCTCGTGAAATGTTTTAAAAATGTAACTAACCAATTTATTCATAAAGTTTCTTTTAACATGAGATGCTTTGTTTGTTCAGAATTATGCATTGCACCGTGTAAGATATACTCAGAAATGTGGCTAACCTAACTATTCATAAATTACATTCCTTTTATTTTTAGGTACAATAATTTGTCGTTTTATATTAGATATTGTTTTGGCCTCCTCGGTGATTGCGGTGATTTGTGCCCAGAGGGCGCACCGCACAATAGGTTAGTTGCGTTACAGAACGTAAGGGAAGCGGACACGCCAAAATGTCGGGCGTATTACCGCTAATCGAGGTAATTGCATCGTATCTGTCAGGTGGCAGAAAACTAGTATGATGTATCAATTCACATGCCAGGTGGCAGAATATGTCTATCATGTACATGCCAGGAGGCATAACGCTTGTAAATATGCCAGGTGGCATACGACTTGTAAATAAATTGTAAATAAATGTACAGTAAAATATCTTGGTGCAATAGATCAAGGAACACGCATCAACAACCTTCTGATCATTTGGATACGTACATTTTTCTGGTGACACCGGACTTGATTTGTGGAGATGAAGAATGGACGAAGAAAATTAGTGAGTTCATGACTGAAAAGCCAGGATTTAACGCGAAGAAATTCGAGGTAGGCCCTTTTTCATTTTTCCAGTTTTGAATAGAATTGTTGAATAAAAATCTTGGTGATTATTATAGTTGATAGAATCTAATGGTAAAATGGAGGCTATGAATAAGGCAAAGAAGTTGCGTACGGTGACGCGTAGCTTAACTACTAATTTGATGAGTAAAATAGATTCTGCATTGTTAGAAGAGGGTGAAACAGCGGATGAGAAATTAAAAGAATTACTCGAAATGTTACTTGAAAAATCGCAGTTGTTGAAACAATACGATTCTGAGATTGAAAAACTTATAATTACGGAACAGGAGTTGGAAACAGAAGTAATTTCCGCGCAGGAATATCAGGAAAGAATTATAAGTTTTAAATGTAAAATTCAGGAAAAATTAAGAAAAAACGCGTGTAAAGTTGAATCTAGAAATTCTAGTGAGGAAACTATATCTCTGAAGTTGAAAATTTGTGAAGTTAATACTTTAAAATTGCCAAAATTAACGATTACAAAATATTACGGTGATCCTTGTTCTTGGCTTGAATTCTGGAATCAGTTTAGTAATTCCATTCACCAAAACGAAAGTCTCAGTTCGGTTGACAAGTTTTGTTATTTAAAATCGCTTTTGGGAGGTTTAGCTTTAAATGCTATTAGTGGATTAACATTTACTAGTCAAAACTATACGGTGGCTGTTGATATACTAAAAAACCGTTTCGGCAGAGATGACCTGCTAATTAATGCGCATATGAATAAATTGTTGAGTTTAGAACCTGTAAAATATTCCGGAAATACGGCTTCTTTGAGGAAGCTTTATGACGATATAGAAATACAAATAAGGAATTTAAATTCTTTAAATGTTACTAGTGGTTCTTATGGACATTTATTATCCCCTATTTTGTTAAAGTTAATACCCGAGAATTTAACTCTAGAATTCACTAGGAAAAGAAGTGATAAACAAAATTTCGATGTTAATGAACTACTAACGTTCTTGAAAACTGAAGTGGAATGTAGGGAAACATCAATGATGTTAGCGCGTTCTAAGAATTTTGATGTAAATGAAACATCAATACGAAACAAAAGTTCCCATCAAGGTTATCAAAATAAATCTTACATGCATTCTAAAAGAAATGATTACAGTACGAATAAGCAAGGTGCTTCGGTATTAACTAGTCAAAGTGAAACTCCCTCTAAATACTTTCAAAATTCACATTTTAATCCAAATCGAAAGTTCTCTACCCCGCCTAAGAAAGAGAATCAAAATGTCTGCATATTTTGTTTATCTGCTTGTCATATGAATCATGATTGCGCACTTGATTTAAAGGCTCGCCGAAAGGCATTAATGGATCGAGGTTTATGTTTTATTTGCTTTTCGAAAGGGCATCCAAGGCGTTTCTGTGCTCATAAAGATGAAAAATGCAGACTGTGCAATGTCCAAGGTTTACATAATTCGTTAATATGTGACGCCGCATCGAAAGATTTAGAGACGGATACTTCCAATCAGACAAAACAAACGCCAATCCTTGAACCTTCTCTTTGGCTTTTATGTAATGAAAATAATAACAAAATTAAACCACCGATTTCCGTTCTTTTACAGACGTTTTCGGCAGCAGTTAGGTGTAAAGGGGGGAACGAAAAGGTATTACGTTGTATGCTAGATTCAGGGTCAACAAAGTCATTCATCTTACGAGAAGTGGTTGATTCACTGGGGTTGAAAATTATTAATAAAGAAGCGCTTATTATTTTCACATTTGGATGCAAAGATGCAAAAGAGCGCTTGTATGATATCGTAGAAATCGTATTGCAAAATGTAAGCCATCCCAGTAAAAAGATAAAAATTAACGCAATAGTCATTGATTCTATAACACTAGGGCAAGTAAAAGTTCCTTCTCGGTGGATACGAAAGATGGCGTTTGAGAAGGGAATAGAATTAGCAGATGCTGGTACGAGTGACGAAATTCAAGTATTAATAGGTTCGGATTATATTTGGGAAATTTTAGGAGAACGAAACGTGAAGATTTGTAAAAAATTAGTCGCAACAGAAAGCACTTTCGGTTTTGTGATTCAAGGCAAGGACGAAGGATCAAAGTGTAAGGACGCAAGAGTTAATCATATAACCGTTGTAAATGAGGACTTAGATTATGAAAGAGTTAAAAAATTATGGGAATTAGAAGCAATTGGGATAAGTTCGGATAAAGAAATATCTCTGTCAGATAAAGAAATTTTAGAGTCATTTGAACGAAATACAACTTACAAGAATAAAAGGTATGAAACTCGATTATTTTGGAAAGAGGGTGTTGAAGGTTTAAATAACAATTATGAAATCGCGAAACAGCGTTTACAATTTTTAAATAATAGGCTTCAGAAAAATAGCGAGCTATATTTAAAATATAATGAGATAATTAATGAACACTTGAGAGATGGTATAGTGGAACGGGTAGATACATATTTAAATAGTAGTTTGAAAACGGGGTATTACATGCCTCATCACGCGGTAGTGCGCGAGCAGAAGGATTCTACAAAGGTTCGAATAGTTTTTGACGCTTCTTCTAAAAGTAAGGGAAATTTATCACTTAATGATTGTTTGGAAAGCCGACCTAATTTAAATCCTGATTTGCTAAAGATTATCATTAAATTCAGGGTACATTCAATTGCGTTTTGTGCCGACATTCAGCGTGCATATTTAGAGGTAGGCTTAGCTAAAGAAGATAGGGATTTTTTAAAGTTTTTGTGGATAAATGAAGAAGGGTCAAATCTCGATCACAGTAATCCCAACTTACAAGTTCTCCAACGCAATAGAGTTCCTTTCGGGGTCAAGTGCTCACCTTATTTATTAACAGTTACAGTAAGACTGCATTTAAAAAAGTATGAAGATGCCTACGAAGAGGCATGCAGTATGTTAAAAGAGCTTTACGTAGATGATTTAATTTCTGGGACAGTCAATGTAGCAAAGGCCTTACATTTAAGCAAGGACATGATTTTCATTCTTACCGAGACCAGTATGAATTTACGTAGATGCGTTTCAAACTCACTTGAGCTGAATGAACTATGGAAACTTAATGGAATTGACTCTCGTGAAACATCTGAAGACTCTTTGGTACCGTTGAAAGTTTTAGGTCTTATCTGGGACAATGTCAATGATAATTTGAAAATAGATGTATCTCAGTTTGAGAAGTTACAAAATCTCAAAGTAACTAAACGCATCATTTTAGCAGCATGTGGTATGCTGTTTGATCCCTTAGGAATTATGAATCCATTTACTGTTCGAATTAAACTCTTAATGCAAACTATGTGGGAAAGGGGTATTCAATGGGATGAAAGTGTTCCCCTTGATACAGAATTCATATTTCAGGAATGGTTAAAAGAAGTTGAAAAAATAAAGTTTTTCGAAATTCCCAGACAGTACTTCAATGATATGTGTTGGAAGTTAATAGAAGTTCACATATTTTCTGATGCCAGTCCCAAGTGTTATGGTGCCGTAGCATATTTTAGATTTAAGAAGAAAAATAAATATAAAACAAGTTTCATAGTGTCGAAATCCCGTTTGGCTCCATTAAAAAGGGTAACACTCGCTAGGCTTGAACTTTTGGGAACATTAATTTCTGCAAGATTAGGTTCGTATTTGCAATCGATATTTCCGCAGTTGGATAAGGGAAATATATTTTACTGGACTGATTCCAAAATTTGCATTCACTGGATCAAGGGATCTGCCAACGAGTGGAAACAATTTGTTAGAAATCGTGTGGTAGAAATCAAAGAGAAAACAATTTTAAACAACTGGTACTTTTGCAGTGGGAAGACAAACCCTGCTGATAAACTTACGAGGGGGATGGATGCTTAAGCTCTAATTAATGATAGTGATTGGTTTTCTGGGTCACCCTGGCTTTCAGAAGTAGATATTCGACATCACATAAACGAAATGAATACCGAAGCTGACTTGCAAAACGTTAGTGAAGAACGAAAATGTGTTACTTTGAAAACACTTGTGGAGTCTACAGAACCGTTACTAAATCTTAAACTGTACGGAAATTTAACCAAAGTACTGGGAATAATGGCTTATGTTCTGCGCTTCGTGAACAACTGTAAATCCGCTCGTGAAAAGCAATCTGGTGTGCTTACCGCCTATGAGTTACGGAAGGCTTCAGAATTTATTATAAGAAATGTTCAACTTAATGAATTTTCAGAAGAAATTAAGGCTTTAAGGACAGAACAACCGATTAAAACTAAAAGCAAAATCATTTCACTTAATCCATTTCTAGATGAAAACGAAATTTTAAGAGTAGGAGGTAGATTAAGAAACGCAGAAATTACCAGAGAAAGTAAACATCCCATTATATTGCCAAATAATAATCACTTCACAAAATTAATGATACAGCATTATCACGAAAAACATTTACACGGAGGGTTGCATTTAATGTTATCCGCAATAAGACAGAAATACTGGATAATAAGTGCAAAGAATGAAATTAAAAAATGCATTTGGAAATGCATAAAATGTTGCAGAGTACGAGCAGTAACATCTATTCAATTAATGGGAGAACTACCTGCAAGTAGAGTGATTCCAAGTAGAACCTTTTCAAAGGTTGGCGTTGATTATGCCGGCCCATTTTCTGTGAAAATGAAAAGGGGAAGAGGTATAAGACCAATTAAATGTTATGTCTGTATTTTCGTTTGTTTAGCTACAAAGGCTATCCATTTAGAGATTGCTAGCGACTTATCAGGTGAAGCATTCCTAGCTGCTCTAAAACGATTTGCTTCGAGGAGAGGAAAACCTCAAGAAATAAGAAGTGATTGTGGAACTAATTTTATAGGTTCAAATAAAATCCTCAAGGAAGCAGTTTCATCTGTCCAGTCAACCTCAGAATTTCAAAGGTGGTTAGCAAATGAAAACATAAGGTGGATATTCAACCCGCCAGCTGCTCCACATCGTGGTGGTATATGGGAGGCAGCTGTTAGATCTATGAAGCTGCATCTAAAGAAATGTGTTGGAACTCAAATTTTGACTTATGAAGAGTTTCTAACTCTAATTGCACAAATTGAAGCGTGCTTAAATTCGAGGCCAATAACACCGGTCTCCAGTGATCCCAATGATTTGACAGCTTTGACTCCTGGACACTTTATTATAGGGACTTCTTTAACAGCTGTTCCGGAACAAGATTTAACCGAAGTACGAGTGTCTCCATTGCAAAGATGGCAACTAACACAGCAGATGTTCCAAGGGTTTTGGAAGCGGTGGTCTAAAGAGTACCTGTGCCAACTACAGCAGCGTAGCAAATGGAGACAACCTAGCAGAAATATTCGTCTAAATGACTTGGTTATCATTAAAGAAGATAATATGCCTTCATTACGTTGGAAACTCGGGCGAGTAATAGAAGTGTTTCCTGGAAGAGACAATAATGTCCGAGTGGTTAGACTAAAAACTGTGCACGGGGACATTAAACGTCCTATTACCAAACTGTGTCTTTTACCAGTTGAAGAACATTAACTTAAGTGTTTGGTTTATATTGAATATGTTTTATTATTATTTTCATTTCTTATTGTACTAATAATTTTATTTGTTTGTTCTAGTTTAACCCTCATAGTTAACGTTTCAATATAGTAAGATATAAGATGTTTTGCTAGAAGATTGGTAAGTGTAACATGTAATTTTATACTTTTTGAAGGTTTTTGTATGATTTCAGTTTCTATATTTTTCATTTACTTGTTTGCATATATCGAAGATTGTATTAAGATGAATGTAATTCATCGGGGGGGGGAGGATGTTTTGGCCTCCTCGGTGATTGCGGTGATTTGTGCCCAGAGGGCGCACCGCACAATAGGTTAGTTGCGTTACAGAACGTAAGGGAAGCGGACACGCCAAAATGTCGGGCGTATTACCGCTAATCGAGGTAATTGCATCGTATCTGTCAGGTGGCAGAAAACTAGTATGATGTATCAATTCACATGCCAGGTGGCAGAATATGTCTATCATGTACATGCCAGGAGGCATAACGCTTGTAAATATGCCAGGTGGCATACGACTTGTAAATAAATTGTAAATAAATGTGCAGTAAAATAAATATCTTGGTGCAATAGATCAAGGAACACGCATCAACAACCTTCTGATCATTTGGATACGTACAGATATATATTATTGTTATATAATGATATTGCAGTTTAATAAAGAATTCGATCTTGTATTATTTGCATGAATGTATAATATAATCTAGAACCAGTATTAATATTTCAAGATGAAACAAATACCTGCAATGTGAACTGAATATTTAGTGCATGTATATGATATAACAAGCATATGATTTGCTAATAATTAATTTTTAATTCTTACGCATTCTGTTTTTCTCGTTTCAGTCCAGAAGTTCATGCAAATTTCAGTTAGACAAGAGTGAAGCTGAGCCTGAACTGTAACTTGAAATTTAGTGAGAATTGTTTTTCGTCCCAGCTTTTAGCGGACCGCAGGAGAACATTTTATCAATATGAGTTATCAATGACTGAGAGTTTTCGTTTTTCAAGCCAGCGCTATCTGACTAAAAGAAAAACGCCTTCTTGGACACCTAGCGTAGGGAAACAGGCTTGTGCTGATGTTTCACGTGGCGAAATTTGCGAAAACTCCAAGAAATCAGCTAATTATAGGAAAATTTTAGAATTTGGTATATGAGACTTGAGTTTAAAATTGGTAATTAAGTAATTCATTGATAATTAGGCAATTAGACAATTAATTAAAATGATAATTAGTAAATTATTTACAGAGATCTATTTGACTTTGAGAATATAACACCTGTTTTACTATTTGTGACAATTGTACCTATTTCACAAGTGGTTGTTTATTAATTATATTAAGACCATTATTTATATTATTAATCATACATTTTATTTTAATTTAATTTATTTTAAGCTGCCAAAATCCCAGGTGGTAAGGAGTAAAAAAAAATTATTCGTCTAATCACTACTAATTCGCAGGCAATAATTTGCCTTGGCATTCAGTGTAACCTAAGCCAGACCCCCATTAGGTTTCGGAAATTTAACACAGTCATTTTAACTACTTAGAGCTACACAGAACTATTCAAGGTTTGTTCACGAGAATCAGAATTAGACACTATATTAAGTTTAAATTTGATAAATGGAAATGAACAATTTTTTATTCGTTTTACTGCAAGTTAATTCCATCTTTCAATAGGTGCGTATTGTCGAGAAATTTATATACAAGGCATTGTTTCCGTTGTTTGTATATATACTATTGTTTATATATAAGGCATCCATTGTTTCCGTTATCAAAGCTGTAAGCATCTTTGCATGTTATCTGTCCAAATGCATAATCACTGAATGATACACCTTAAACAATTTTTTCACGATTTATATTTACTGAAATAGTGAATTACTCAAGTTGCAATTGCATTGTATGACTAAAATATTCGGAAAAATTAACTGGTAGCATTGTATCTATTCAAAAGTTATAAAAAGAAATGATTTGTAATTGGGTACATTGCTTATGGTAAAAATAGATTAAATCTGCTTCATAAATCAATTCTGAAGACTTTTCTCCTAAGCCTACCGACGTATAAATTATTTACATTTCTTTGAAAACAACCCCATTTCGTAATCTCTGCCGGCTTTGTTCCGTTGCATTCTTTATTACTTCTGCAGTGAATCTGGCACGTGTGAATTTTGAAACATCAAGTTACTTCTGAACAGTTTCATTGGAAAACTGCATTCAGGATTCTCACTAAAATATAAATTTTAAAAAATAAATCTCCGTGCATTTATAATTCCCTCTAAAGAACCTAGCTTATAATATGTTTATACTACTATATAATTTCTTTTTTTATTGATCTAGAGGTGCATTAAGCCAGGGTTACTATTCACAAGACGGTTTAGTTCGGCGTTTCCGCTCAGAAAAGTTCGGCAACCCTCATCAAACAGAAATAGAAATCGGAAAAACTGAGATAAATTCAAAACTATAGAAAGAGATATCTGGGTGAGTACCTCCTGCCTTTCCTCCATCATGCCTAAAACGAGAGTTGAAGGCACTGAAGCGAAACGTCTAGAGACCACCAAGGTCAAGCGTTTCTCTTTTTAATCAACAGAAAAGGTAGAGATTTCCAAATGACACGGATTACAAAGATTCGGGTCACGTTGTACACAGCAACTCAGAAATAGTTTTCTTTTTAATTTAGCATTAATACTTTCCTTTTCTGTGCAATGGTGAGATCCATAGGAGATAAGGTAAAATTAGACGTATTTCGTACAATTTGATAATTTTAGTGATTTAAGTTGAGGAAACTACGTAGACGTTATAAGTGGAATACAGCCTTAAGTCACAAAATTTATAAATAAGGAAGCTGTTTGCCTTTGGACTTGTTTATTAGAAAACTTGAAAATTGTAATAAATCTCATTCTTCCTTTCTCTCTTTATTAATGATTGCTTCAATATTTTGTAACAAATTTCAGAAAAGACTTTTCCTGTGAATTATTACTCCAAAGAGGCAATTTGCTCTGAAGGACTATTAATTTCGTTTTGGCACTTTGCGTAAGTTCACTATAAATGACGGTTCACTTTTCAAATTGCTGTCACCAAATATTATCGTCCTATGTTACATTGAAAGAAATTAAATAATGAAGAATCTCCTTAAATGTATGTATGGTTCTCGCAACGGGATAAACAACGGTATATATAGCCATCAAATTTTGAATAACGTAATTTTCTACCGAATATGGTCATCTGGATTCCCAAATTTGAATTTGAAATTTGTTTAATTATCGATTTCATATTTTGTAACACTTTAAGGAATTTTCAGTTAACAAACTCAGCAATTTCAAAGCGAGGTATAGCAACACTGTACTTAAAAAGAACCTTTTTATTTCCAGTGCGCGAGTCTGTGTATCGGAAATTCTAAAGCTTTCCTCATTTTAAAATTATTTTCCGATATTGCTGTTGAATTGAATTTTATGGTTTAAGCGCAAAGAACACGATAATTTTTAATGACGGTTCACTAAATAAAGGTAAACGATAATTATTAATTTCAATAAATAAAGGTAAACACGAAACGTTAAAGAAATGCCCCTTTGGGCGTAATGTAAAATCTGAAAGCTTTCAGATTTTTTTAAAGTTATGAATTGATGGAAAGCCTCATTATGTTGCATGAATAATTCACATGAAGTGAATTATTTACATTATGTATTCTTGTAACGCCACATTATGTTATATAAATAATTCATATGAAGTGCATTTTTTAGTAAAGGGAATTCTCCTTAAATATGAGCAAATAAATACTTGATCTTACATTCTGAAGGAATTTTACTGCCAAATATTAAAAAAGATTAAAGCAGAATTTGATTTTCAGCATGATATGCTTTTATAATTAGAATAAGTGACACTAGGATCAGTAGAGAAAATTGAAATACATTCACACGATTATACTCGTAAGGAAAGCTGTCACACTATTATTCTTATGATGAAAAGCGTGGATAAGTTCGACCGCTAACGGATGGTGTTGGAGAGTCAAGAATATCGTACAATTAGCCGAATGCTTTGTAATGCTCATGTTGTGGAACAAATATTAGCGACGAAATTGCTATAGAAGTACCCAACAGACGACACAGCTTTAAAGTGGTACATTAACAACAGCGTTCTATGGGAGTTGTTCTATGGGAGTTAACTTTAACTTTTTGAGACTTTAACTCTTTGAGGGGCAGGAAAAGGCAATTTACATTTTCAGCAAAACTCTTGTTTTATTTATTATAGCAGGTATTACAGTAAAATTATTTGCGACAATTACACATGTTTTGTCCAAGACGCGGGAAAAAATGACCGCTTCTGCTGGTTAGTGTCGATGACCACTGCGCACAGAACACATCCCTACAAATCAGTCTCTATGGTACTCATAAAAACAGTTTTTCCTTTTCAAGCAGAGTGCAACTTTGCATGTGATGCATTCCCACACTGTTCTTACAGGTTTTTTCTTGGTTCTGCCAGAGCTCACATCGTCGTGATGTTGTCCTCGATGGCTGATGCTTATTTTCTTGAATTGATGCATCAACTACTAGATTATGTTTCTTGATTGCCATCTAGGGAACTACAAGCGAACTTCAGAAACAGTCAGTTTTGAAAACCATTCCCACGAGTGAGTAAGATGTTGAATAGAAAAAGTGGTTACTGTAGGTAACTACCTCCCTTCAAAGATTTAGAGCAAGAAAAATCCTTTACTGTAATTGTCCGAAAATATAAGAAATGCCAAATAAGTTGAGGAAAATTATAATAATTTTTTAGACAACTGGTACAATTGACACAAAGTCGCGCAAATTTTCCAGCATTTCTACTTCAGATTTCAGAAGGTGCGTACCTGGGACTCTTTGTTAACAGAAAGAATCAAACCTCATAGATATATTATGCTTACAAAATGATAGTTTCAAATATAGGAGGCAGCCGCGCCCCATGTTTAACCCTGCTCTGGAGTTTGCAAAGAACTAAGGAAAGCTATCTTTTTCACCTGTATTTTTTACATGCTTAATTAACCACTAATATTTCAGGGATATTGTCACCGAGCAAAGCAACAATTTCTTGTCAGGTAATTTCACAGTTAACCAGACAGATCTAGGATATCGGTTGGATCATTTTCATTATATCTCTGTCTATTAAAACATATTGCAATTTGCGATAAATGAAAAAATATTAATTTATTATTTTAAATGCTAATGCTATTTATTAAATATTAAATACGTTTTCATGTAACAGTATTTAATAAACTTTTACATAAAAGCTATTTCTAATAATAATTACCAAATATTAAAATCATTATTTATGTAAAGTTATTTAACATACTGTTTAGATAACATGCGCAAATAATGAAAAGGTCAAATTTTAAAAAGTTCAAAAACAAGAAGATAAGAAAAAGGAAATTTACTACAGCTTTAACATAAATTTAACAAGATATTTCAGATTTATTTTTAATAATATCATGCTGAATTAACCAATCAAATTGTACAATAATGAGGTTACTTAGTGAAACGAAACTAGTGCTCTAGTACTTATGTACACCTTAACGTGATTTGCGTACTTTGCGAAATATTATTTAAACATATAACAGATTTCGGAAAGGCAAAAATGTTATATTCCTTGAAAAAAAATAATTTTTTAATTAGCATGTAAAATTTTGTAGCTTAAAAGATTCCATGTATTAATTGTTCTACTTGTACACTATTTTGTCTATACTGACAATTTTCCCGGATTGCGCCATTCTGTCCATACTGATAATTTTCCAGGATTGTAGGATCTTTTACAAAAAACACAATGTTTTATGTTCTAAGAGTTAATAAGCTTAAAGCGTTAGGAATGTTTCTATGTCTGTCTCACTCAGTATTACAATCTGATATGCTAGTTCGAGAATTTTCGAAGCTTTGGATACGAGAACGGTTTGGTTTATACTTTATTGAGGCTAGGGAAACCACACTAGGGTTTTCTGCTTAAGAGAAGGGATACCTTTGTGGAGGGCTTTCTAAGGGAAACTGGCTCATATACACGTTACACATGGGTAAACCACGAAAACGTCCATACAACCAGTCCGTTCGGATTGAATCGAACCCAACTCAGAACTACCACGATTCAGTGACTTTTACTGGTGGGTGGATACTAGAAGGGTTATTCAAACGTTATCTTCCATGCAGAAATATTACACAGAATAACGCTGTTCATGTTGGCAATAAATTATGTACCTTTGGAGTTTAAATAGAGACCTTGAAATCAGAGAAACAATTTTGTATATTGAAAATTCCAATTAAAAAATTTATCTTGATAAATACCCAGAATATGTGCAAACAGGTATTTTGAAATGAACGGCAAAATTAATTTTATTCACTCCAGACTATTAATGAGAACACTTAACAAACAGACATACTTTTTATTGAGATAAATTTTATTTTGTGAATCAGTACATTTATCCCAGTTCATAAAAGAAGTTATCTTTTGCAGTTACAAACTCTTCATTAAATTTTCCTGTAATTGACCCTCTACACAAAACATAAAGTATTTCAATTCTCAGTTACATGAACTATCAGATCTTGTAGGATTTTAGTCAGTGGTTTTACCAGTTTTAGCGTAGGATATAGCGCACCCATACATGTTCCAGTTAACGAACTCCTCCCGAAATTTCCAATTGTAATCTGTCACTTCATATTTAAGTTATTGTGTTTTTAAATATGCGTTGGGGGTTAAAACATCAGTTTGAATTATGATTCTCGTGAACATAATAATTAAAAAAATTTTCAAACTTTAAATGGTTTTGAAAATATTATATTAAGATGTAAATATCTTTAAAGGGGAAAGCTACGAGACTGCTGTAAAACTGCTTTAGTCTCTTAGCTTGAGAAAACGTTTACGAAACTATCTTGAATATAAGATGATAATACTAATAGAATGCAACTTTGTTTCTATTAGTCAAGTTCCCATTTGAATATTTCTTTTTAAGGGTATTAAAATTAGGAAGAATGCAGTTATTATAATGTAAATTTTGAAAGTATATATTTTTACTACTAAGATTCTGAATGAAAAAAAAATATATAAATGTTAACCAATTTAGCGTTGCTATATTTACGTATTAACCAGTCGACCCTTGAAAAATTTTGAAAAACGATCGCCAATCAACAGTTGTTATTACGGAATCTAAAGGAAGTGGTCATTCCATAAGTGGTGCTAAATTGCGTTACTTCACCGGTTTATGGGAGAATTAATAATTATTTCTCGGCATTGAAATTGCATTACCAAAAAGAAAAACCTTAAGTTTACGCAACCTGGGTTGTGGGATAGTAAGTATAATTGAAATATACAAGAAATCAACTTTTTAAGAACCTAACTTTAATCAGCGACACGTAGGAGAAGTTTAAATATCGTAAAATCCTGATAGAATGCAAATGTTTTCTACAGTATGAGACACTGGCGATTGGCTCGAGTCTTATAAATTCATAATACAATGCTTCGAACTCGTCGAAGGGCAACTTATCACCTTTTGTAAAAGAACAAGAACAGAAATTTCGAATTCAAACATGTTGACATATCATGCTGGCTGATTGTTACGTGTTATCAGCACTGTTCAACATTGTTTAGCCCAGAGGTTTCGGGATCAGAAACGCATTCGGATGACAAGCTGTGGCCAGAAGCGGACTTCTGCTTGGACGGATCATGTAGTTAGAGGAATGACGCTTAGTAACTCTTACTCAACCGCGAGTCAAACTGATCTCATGTACTGAGCTCAGTATGTCCAGCAGTATTTAGGCAAACCATCAGAAAGCACTTGCATAATTTTGGGCTAGTAGCTACAGATCACCGAGAGATGATTCATTTACTCCAAACCACTGCTATTATAAAGACTATCTTGACAGTCACCATGATGTAAACCGTGCATGGTTTACAGCTATCCTTTACAGAAGATTAGAACAGAATTTTCTACCCTTCAACAATGTGACTCCCTTCTTGCTCGGGAGCAGTAATTGTCTGAAGAACATGCGACTGAAGCCAGCACGAAGCTTCGAAAGAGAACTTCATATCGACCATGGTTCTGGAGTAATAGTGTCGGCGTAATGTATGAAAACCGTCGTTCTCTTCTTTTTGGTAGAGCAACAGCAGATTTCTGTTTATTTGACCATGAAGCTAGTGACTTGGTCTTTCCAACAAGGTGTTCCGCTAACCGTTTCTCGACAAAACTGTAAGGATACATGTTGCTTATACTACTAAGATTAGCCTCCATAGACGCGTACTATGATCTACCAGAGCAGAATGTTTTTGAATGTAATGATGAATCTGAATTTATTTCAGAGAAAGATTGGTAGATATCATCTCCTGTCATTGATTTTGCAATTTGAGGTTTTTTATGAATATCTGCGAAAGCTTTAAATTCCTCCGGATTCATGTTATTTCGAAGAGCTATTTTTAATTTTTCAGTTTTCTTTATTTAATAATTTTTTTTAATTTGGCATGCTAAACAGTTCATTTTTGTCTTTTCTGAGGAACAGTTTCAAGACATGTTCAGCAAATACATCTAATTTTCATTATTGGCTCGTGGAATTTTGAGCTTAGGATGTTTAATGGGACGGATGTGCTTCGTTTTCTGCATAGCAAATTAAATCTTGGTGGAATACTTGATATTGCTGTATGTAAATCATTTTAAGTGTTTCTCAGAGTTTATATTTGGATTTAATAAGCATTAAAGCTGAAAATATCGTTTCACATAAATATGTAGTACTGAATGGCAGAAGAACATTAAATGCCATTCCAGAAATTGGGGGAAATTCCGTTCTAGCTGCTATCTAGAATTCAGTCAGGGATTTTTATGGAAACTCAAGTTTTTGCATTTGAGCTACCTCCTCTTGGATAAATTTTGCAGGCGATGAATCACATTACATCAATTACGTTATATCAATCTCATTATATCAATTACGTTATATCAATCTCATTATATCAATTACGTTATATCAATCTCATTATATCAATTACGTTATATCAATCTCATTATATCAATTACGTTATATCAATCTCATTATATCAATTACGTTATATCAATCTCATTATATCAATCAATCATATTATTAATTATCAATCACTTTTGAATTCAAGATACGTTTTGAAATTCAATAAAGTATTTGCAAAACTGTTTTTTTAGTGTTTATAAGTAATCTATAGTGATATTTGAAATGAAAATTTTACAGCACTTGTTTCCTTTCAGTTATAAAATTCTCGATAGTCGAAACCATTTCGAATGAATCATTTTCCGTAATATTCTTCCAAATGTTGATCATCTTTATAATGAAACAAGAAAACCTTCAGTTTCATCATTTGAAGTAAATATATTGCTATTTTTTCTTTGAATTGTTTAACAAGTTGAGATTGTTTAGTTACTCAAAAGTATCGGACAAATAACACAGATTTGATAGCCATAAGTTTCGAACAAGAGCAGCAAGATCTGATTTTTATCCAATTAAAAATACAATGTTAACGTCTTTTAAGAAGAAGAACCACCTCAAACGTCTTCTTTTTCAGGTCTGCATGTAGTAATAAACTTTGTACTGGAATCTGTGTCTTTACAGATATTTGAAAATAAAAGGAAGTTAAGGGCAAGGTTTTCTATAAAGATTATTATTTTGATTATCCCTTCGATTCCATTGTTAATTTATTTTGTTGCAAGGACTAGTCGATGGATCAACAGTATATAAAATTACATGATCATTACCAGGAGATTTTAGAAATGATTTAAAACTAATATTTAGAACCGTTATCGCTTTTGAATAATCTGCGTATATTTCAGTGCATTTTTGTTTTCATTCTAAACCTCCAATTTAAAAACATTAGTCAACTTTACTATGTATGTCTTCCCCTCGTGGGTTCTTCCAAAGGGCGATAAAATAATAATTCTTCATCAATGTTTTCTTTATAATTATGCATTATACAAATAAGAAATGAACTAGTTTTGAAATATCAATTTTTTCGCCCAAATTAACTGTAAATTTTGGGCTTTTTTTTCAACAACTTGCTCAAAGTGGGCGTTGTTTCAAAATGCTTTTAGAGAAACAGAATTAAGACGTTTTTAACTACGTGCATTCAGAAGTTGTTCGAAAGATTAAATAGTTTACAGGGCTTCTTCTATATGTACACAAAGAAAGAAGAAAAAAGCTTTTTCTTGATATACTAAATTGTATATTAATTTATTACTAGTTTAATAAAAATGTAAAAACATAATAAAAAAAAGACCAGTAAATTGGTGTAACCAATAATTTTCTCTTCGTTCTTCGATTTTCGCGTTCAAATTCGATTTGAACTCATAAATTTAAATTTAATTTAAATGTCTTTTTAAGGCATGATTTAAGATATTCATTACAAATGAATAGGAAAATAACTTAAAATATATAATTAACAATATAGTATCAAATTATCCGGAAAATTTAAAATAGATGTATTTGCAAATTACACTAATTTGTTTTTGAATATCTCAGTGCACGAACCATAAATTAATATATTCAAATAGATTAAAAATTTCATTGTGAACGAGGCACTCAAATTTCATAGTTATATCACGTTGGCAATGTTTGATTAACATTACCTGTTTCCTAAATAAGAATTACTGTCAGTTTCCAGATAGTAAGTGCCGCAGCCTGACGGCACTAAGCAGCTTAGCCAAATCTTAAATAATTTATATTATTAAATTATTATTTATATTGTTATTATTATTTTATATTATTAGGAACATCAGTTTTTTATTTCTTTGCATTTACTTGTGAATGTAACAAATGAAACTTTTCAAGTATAAAATATCAGGAAAGAATACCTTTCCCATATCAGAAAGTCTAAAACAATAGTTTGAACCCATGCAATGCACTGCCTCCCGCAGGAAATTTGCTTTTCCTATTCAAAACTGATGCGATTTAGAGCATATATCTACGTAAAGATCGAAAAATAGCTAAATAATTAGTTTATATTAGCATGATTATGACCATTGAACTACGTATGTGCAATTTGTAAGAAGAGGTAATTTCTAAAATTTCCTTAAATTTCTTTCCTACTGATAAAAAATAACGAAACAATCAAAAGGCTGATAAAAAATATTAATATATTATATCAGAAAGTTTTACAACCAAAATATTTTATAAGTGCCATTACGTTTATACATTGGATGTGGGAAGCAATGTTAAAGATTAATTGCATCGGTAAAAGCCTGCACTTTGAAAAATGTAAACTAGAAGTAAAAAATAGTAAAACTAAAATTGAAATATTAAGTTCAAAGAATGTGGGTTCAAAGCGCAAAGCATGTGGGTAGTTTGACCGAATATTTAAAAAAGTGTGGGTGGTTATTGGTGATTCAACCGTCTGAACGTTTTTAATAGAGTAGCTGACAAGTGACGGAAAAACATTCACTGTTTACCGATGATTCTGTCAGCAAATGACTATGACAATTTTTTTCTTATGCAAAATGATAAGAAAAAGTATAATGTGCTTACTCTTTTGCTACTACCTGCCAGTCTGAAACACTTTGAATTCTCCAATAAATAGAAATCAAAATAATAAACGTTAAACATTATAATCGTAACTTTCCAGGGCTATTTTATAAGGTATTTCTCCCGTCTTCTCAGCATGCCTTCGTAGTGTAATGGTCTGCACGCTGGGCGCGTATTCCAGAGATCCGTGGTTCAATTTCCGGCGAAGAAGTTGCTCATTGTTCCCTTCTTCTGCTTCCAAAAAATATCTAATGTCTCTACAATTTAACTATGCTGTCTAGTGTTATTAATAGTCCTTCATGTACTATGATTGTATAGGGAATTATCGTTTCGTTCGCTATATTATATATTGCTCCATTATTGGCCGAGTGCTTAAGATCGCTGAGTTCGACCTGCGCTCAAGCCCAGTCGAATTTGCTGGTTGTATGGATGATTTTCACGAAGTTCTACGCTGTTAATTTGAATACAAGCCAGTTTCCCTTAGAAGATCTTCCACGAAGACAATCCTGCCTTTTAAGCAATAAGAACTCTTCTGCTTTGCCATAAACAATTAACCTAACTTATCCCTAATAATTACGAAACATAAACTAAGAAAATTAATTACTCTTGTGAATTTAAATGAATTCACAGGAAGAAAAATAAATTCCCTAACAGATTTAAAGTAGCCGATAATTATTCACGCTCTTAATTGAAAACCTGCGGACTTTTCCTCTTCACATCATAATTAGCACTTGGCGGTACAAACAATTTTCCTTTATAAATGGCTCATTTAACTTAAAAGGGCAAGTAAATGCTTACTTACAATGGCCATTTAGTTTCAGGAAAGTCCGCAGAAAATAATTAATTGAAGAAAGTATTTGAGCTGTTGGTCGAAGCGTGTGTCTCTGCTTCCGTTAATATGAAAAAAAAAAAAAAAAAAAAAAAAAGGACCGATAGTTACATATGGCGTTTGTTTTAGTTGAATTATTGTGCTATTATTTTGCTATACTGTTTGTTATTTCTTTGATAAAATTATTTCGCTAACAAGAACTTATTCATTTTACAATGAAACAGAGTTAATAAATCATACTAGAGAACTAAATTTTAGAAAAATTATGAGCTTCAGTGTATTGGAAAATAAAAGTATCTTTACGAAATGATCTTTAGTTTTTGTTTGTGTTAAGAAAACGCTTTTTCCTTTTGCGAATAAATGATACGTTATTACTTCAGGAAAGCTATGTAAAATGGCTATTTACATAATTTCTTCGATCGATAAAAGAATGTTGGAATAAGTCAAGTTATAGAAATTTTTATATTTCTGTAATAAAAATTATATTTTTCTTTTCCTAAAGCTGGGTAGCGCTTTCATAATAATTGAAAACATTTTGAAAACTTTCGAACGTATGCTGTCGTTACATAACATCTAACTTATAATCTCTTTAGTACTTAAATTGACCAGAAATTTGTATGTATTAGGATCATGAAATTTAAATCTAATTAATTAAACTAATTAAACTAATAACTGAAAATTAATTAAACTAATAACTGAAATCAAAACATTAACATAAATACATTGGCTGTTCGCGCAATTTTAGACGGATTTACTGTATTCAAATAAATATTTTACCTAAAATGTTTGTGTGTTAAATATTCTATTTGATATCACTTATACTTCACTATCTTTATGCATTGTAATTTATAAGACAATAAAGATTTTTATAACATTGGAAGATGTATTTTATCCCTTTCCTCTTGAACAGCTTACCAAAGTCGGAATAGTGTTGTAGGTCGACATTTGAACAATTCTCTTAGTCCAAAAGCGTAGAAACCAAAGCGCCATCAGGAGATTTAGTAGGGGTAAGACTGACAAGTATGGCGTCGATATTCGTTCCTCGTTCCATTTTTTTCTAGGAAATTAACAGTGGATTTTGACGTATGGATGCTTGTTTTGTCTTAATGCAGTTATACTGATTGATGGCATGGTGGATATAGAGAAGGTGGATATCGACGTGTGGCTGCTTGTTTTGTCTTGATGCAGTTCTACTGATTGATAGCATGGTGGATATAGAGAAGGTGGATTTCGACGTGTGGCTGCTTGTTTTGTCTTGATGCAGTTCTACTGATTGATGGCATGGTGGATATAGGGAAGGCGAAGTTCGATGTGTGGCTACTTGCTTTGTCTTAATGCAGTTCTACTGATTGATGGCATGGTGGATACAGAGAAGGAGGATTTCGACGTGTGGCTGCTTGCTTTGTTTTGATGTAGTTCTACCGATTGATGGTACCGTGGATATGGGGAAGGTGGATTTTGACGTGTGGCTTCTTCCTTTGTCTTGATGCATTTCTACTGATTGATAGCACTGTGGATCTAGATGAGGTATTTCATGTTTGAAAACTGGCTATACAATATGTTCCTGGGAATATGTGAAGTTGATCTTAATATTTTTTTTCACTCTCTTTATTTTTAATTTGCCGTTATATATAAAACTAACAACAATCATAAATCCCTCTGAAAAACCTTTCTTTAGATTTTTTGAATCATGTTTAATGCTTTTTTCTCCCTTGATGATAACAAATGGGTATCGTTTTAGTACAGTAATTTAAATAAACCTAAGATTCATCTATTGTGACAACAATTTTCATTTTTTTCCGGATAAATGTTCTCCAACGCTATTTACGTTCGGCAGTTTGTTGTGGAGAAAGACGATGCACACTATCTATTTTCGCCTTTTAAGATTCGAGTTAGAATTAATCCATTTGCCAAAATGCACCGAGCATTTTAATGATTTTGCAACTGTCCTTTGACTTGGCGGATTTTCTGTTGACATTAAAGATATAACCTTTGCAGCATTTCTAACTTTTTATTTTTTCATTGCATATATATTTGAATAATTTATCCACATGAAGCCAAACTTCGATGCTTGTTTCTTTTCTTGTTGACAATATTATTCCAGATTTAGCTATTAATTAACCATGAATTTTACAGCGTTTTTGAATAAATAGATACGAATAATGTTCTTCGGAAGAGCCCAAACTTCCATCCACTGATTCTTTAAAAGGGACATTTTGCATGAAAACAAAACTATCAAGTAGTAGACGATGATTTATACTTTCAAAATATAATTGCAACAAAAAAATGTTTTCTAATCAGACGATTTTTTACAGCAATGCAAAATCGTCTAAAAAGTGTGCGAACAGCCTCTGTATGTCAGATGTGTCATAATATTCCAAAATGTTTAAAAACGCATTTTCTTTAGAGAAAACGTTTTTAATATTATACTAATTATTTATCTTCTTACTAGTATATTTCAAAGTATAAGTAAGATAATATGACGTAAGCTATCATTTAGATATAAATAGATAGTTTATTTAAATATTCCTGGTTAAAATTCATTTTTACGGTTTATATGAAGATAATTATTTTATAGGGTTAATTGTTGCAGTTCCTAGATTCCCCCAACTCGTTTTATACATTTAATCTTGTTAAAGGAGTTCTTAAGATGCCTAAAATATTTTCTTCAAAATAAATATTTTTTACCGAATTAAATGAAACTTTTATTAATTTCAGTTACTTGTGTTCTTTCATTTTTTGCAACCTTCTTTGCCGTGTGTGCTCATTTCATTTGTGTTTGATTCTTATTCTAATTTTGAATACATAATTTAATATTTCTATTAAAGTATTAAAGTGTCATAAAATTATATAGCAATCATCTGTAAGTAATTTAAACAGATTTCCCATTTTCATTCAAATAGATTAAACCATTTATAATTTTGGAAAAGTTTAAATAAACTCTGCAAGAAGTAGATCATGCTAAATATCTCTAAAAATAAAAAAGAACAGTAAGAAAATTATTTCCGCGCAAAAATTTTTATCCTGAGTGATTCTCTATTTTACTCGGATATATCATTTTCATCCGATGACAAATAGCGTTCCATTTTAGAAAGAACTCATAAGTTCTTTCAAACATCGTCACACCGCGTCAACAGCAATAACTTGAAGGACAATCTTTCACTTCAAACATACAGTAACAAACTATCAATGCCATTCGGAGGAAAAAACACACACAATAGAGGAAATGTTTGTATTGACAGGATCCAACAGTTCTTTCCCCTCCCCTCTATTTTTTTTTTTTCGTTTCTACAAGCACAGTAAATGCATCAGCCCGACAGTCGGTGAAAGTGCAACAAAAGCCAAGGAAGCGTATACATAACACGACAGTTCTTCCTGCTTCCGGATGAAAGGAGACAAAACAGCTGGAGATTTCTCATGATTTTTTTGTTTGTTTGTTTAGTTTTTGAATAGTTTCCCATTACTTTCTTCGAATTATGTTATTATGGCATTAGACTGGTTCTCATACTACTTGGAGTTCTTGAGTGAAAGCATAGGTAATAAACTACAGGAAGTTTAATCTACTGTTGCATAGTTAAGATATAAACCGAATTAAATAAAAGTTTAAATTATATGAGTTACCTTATTATCTCTATGTCATAAAAACCTACTTTAATTGGAAACTATTATTACTGATGCTAGAAATATCTTTAATGGAGTTTTTGAAAGTTTGAAGACTGTTACATTACACTGCCATGACATTTACCGTTCTTTCGACCTGACAAGTATTGCCCAAAATATCTCCCACATGGCCTTGCAAATAGCCAGTTTTTAAGAGTGCTAACTTCCGATGCGATATTATCAGGAATTATTTTATTTCTCTGAGAGTGTTTTTGTGGCCTCCATCATTGTAAATCCCGCTAGAAAACTGGAAAATCTGTACTTCAGATTCCCACCAAGACATAGCTGATGTGTCCCATTTCTTGATTTTAAAAACCCTAATAACAATTTCAATAATGATATTGGAACTGTGGTGGAATATAAATCGGCATCACCCTGATTTAGTACATTGGGTCATGTGCAATCGCCTGAGTGGGACAGAATATAGGGATTTTTCACATTTTATCTTGCCTTCTTTCGTGGTATAAATAGTTAGCATAACCGGCTAGTAAGTTAGGTGTGGTAGTAAAGCGAGAAAGCACATTTTATGTATGATAGGATTTACTTAAATCAAATTTGGAGGTATTTACTGGGTGCGTAACTGTAAATATCCTCGTAAATTTGTAAAAAGACTCTTTTTCTCTGATATGAAGAAATGGCCTTTTCTAATCCAGTTCTTTTATATGCCAAATAGATGATGAATTTTTATTGTTATTCACTTATTCTTTTCCCACAACATTCTTTTCTAACTTCGAATTACTCACATCTAATTTCTTTTCTTTTAAATCCTTTTCATACACATTTAAAATATATGTACATTTTGTTCACACACTATGCGTAGAATATTTGTAGCCATTTGGTTTGTATCGCCTGTTTTCTACAAATAAGACCTTTCCTGCGCGTTACTTTATCCTGTGAGGCGTTAGGCTAAGCTAATATATTTGATTTAGTTCAGTATTATGTATTTAAGCTCAGCCAGAAGTGCTGGCTTCTCTAAACCCAAGTTCGGTCATTGTTAATTCTTTTGTGTTCAAATGAAAGGGTCTTATACACCCTTCCTCCCACTTTTGTGTCTGTACTTCATAAGACTTGAGGATAATTCTTCAACAGTTTTTACTTCCTTGTACGAAGTAAAAAGAGAGTATTGTAATCGCGAAAAGTTTCAGACAGCATATTTCAACGAAAATATCCATTTTGACTGCTATCGAATGCCATTTAACGATGTTTATATGTTACATCTGTACGTAAGGACAGAATAAAAGACTCTTTTCCTCCAAAAAATAAAAAATCATAAAACTGCTTTAAAATGAATTCTGAAGAGAATTTTTCGGGGCGTCTGTACATACGTATGTATGTATCTCGCATAACTCGAAAACGAGTAGCCTCAGAACATTGAAATTTTGTATATAGGACTGCTATAACATGTACATGTGCACCTCGTATTTTGGTTGCAATCGGCCGCACTAAACGTATAAAAATATATTTATATATATATATAGCCACTCTGCTACTCGGCTCAGTGATCTCAGTTTCTTTACTCTTATATGTTTGTAAATTGCGCATTTTTTTGCTTTAAAAATGATTGAATTATGTTATTCTTATCTTCCGGTTAAGGTTTTCATGCCTTTAGGAAATCTGCAAGCAATATTTGTAGAATTATCAACAATTTAAAAGCTGCTTAAGGGCGATTAAGCCTAATTTTTAAGTAACATGGCGGACATGTTTGTTTACATTTGAAACAGCAGAATAGTAGATTTTTTGCCAATCTAGAGAGACTAAGTTTCACAACAACAAAGATAACGCCTTGAATTATTATTATTGCGAATTAAATCATGCTTAATCCTTCCTGGAATTTTTTCGAGGAAATTTGTGTTTAAGTTTTACTTCGTAATTTTTAATATAGGTATTTTGAGTTTTTATGCATTTTTGCCTTTCGCGAAGTGAGAACTGAATTAATTGTATGAGAAATATTGAATCGTCTGTGAAAAACTGTTTCTTTTTTGTTTTGTTTGCTTAAATTCTTTTATACATCGTTCTAGATATATTATAGTATTTGAATAGAACATGTGGCAACGATTAATGCCCGACCACGTATTCTAGATTTATGTAAACATCCGGTTTGGGGGCGGAAGTAGGAATATCTATCAGTGATGCAGGGGTGAGTGCAGTAGCCCGGTTAGATTTAAATGGTTCTTCTATTTCACGCTCTATCTTTCAAGTGCTGAGCAACGGAAAATTTTTGTCTGCGCTTTATACTTTTTAAGCTGATGTACCGTGAAATTTTAAAGTTATAGAATTAAATTAAAATACATAGAAACATCAGATTGTGACATTTCAAAGAAAAACCATTAAAAGAACTGTAATAATAAACTATTTGTCTTTAACAATTCATCATCAGTTTATAAATATTTTAGTAGATAATATTAATTTAATAATAATATTTAATAGATAACAATTAAATTAATAATAATTTAAATAATGCATCTTAGTTAATTTTTAATATTTTCAAACATTCAATGAAAAACCATTATCTGTTAACTGTTCTTTAACAAATTACATTTATTAATATAATTAAATGCTCTATAAATAAAATAAATGAATTTAATGAGAAGAGGCTACATAAAAATTATTTTAGTTTTAATTAGACATGCCATACTTTTTTCCCCCTTTACATTTTTGGCTGCGTAACTGGGATGGTCAGTCTTTCTACTTGTGATTCTTCATCACAATCTTTAATCACGTTATACACTAATTTCTTAAAATCGCTGCGGAAAGGTTTATTTCTAGAGCTTTCTGGAGCACTAGAACTCATCGTAAAAATGAAGATTTGAAAGTAAAAGAAGGTCAGTAACAGCGATGCTCAACGATTGTACGAAAAAGCACTAAATGACCCTCGACCTCCGAGAGGAAAAAATACCTGCGCTTTTGATCCACACCCTGTGATACTTCTTAAACAATTTGAAGTAAACTCCAATGATGGAACACAGCAATAACTTTTATTTTACACTAAAAAAATAATAATAATAATAAAAGAAATGACGACATACAAACAAGAGAAGAAAAGGTACAAAAACTTATTTAAAAATAATAATAATTACATGCTTCGTGGGAGAAAATGCATGCGGCTGTCGAGCCTGCGTTTCAATATTGCCAGTAACCTGTACATTATTTATTATTCATCTATTTCAAATGCACGAAAGATTAATAACGATATTAAAGCTGTTACAACCGTTACCAACTCCGAGAGGGTAAAATACCCACGCTTTTCAGCCTTCAATTAAACTGACCTTCAATTAAATACCCTTCAATTAAACTGACCCATCTTGGCTCTCAGCCAAACTGCTCTCACTAGTGTGGTTAGACAGTAAATAATTCTTCAAATGATATAAATTTTGTGCATTCTGAGTTATAATATGAACGAGATATAACGCTAAATCAAAATCGTAAAAACAACCTTCTATTTAGCGTAAGTATATTGAAACACTCAATCGATTTCGAGGGCAGCTAAATGTCCCTCCTCATCAGGAAATGAAATCTCTTCTCCTGATAAGGAGGGACCTTTAGCTGTCCTCGAAATCGATTGAGTGTTTCAATATACTTACGCTAAATAGAAGTTTGTTTTTGCCATTTTGATTGTCAGATTAGCGTGTTTCTCTTCTAGTCGAGATATAACGCTGTTAAGTGAACCTAGCGCCAGAGTGTCGCTATGGTAATCAAATATAGTGAATTTTAAAGAGCGCACTTATGCCCATTGTGGTTTATGCACTATCAACGAAGTAGATGTTAATTAATTCACTCCAATAAGTTTAAATGAAATACAGGAAAATGCATATAATTTAATATTCCGTACAAGGAAGTCATGTGGTATACATATCAGATTTATTAAGGTTGTAGGGTTTATACTTATTTTAACTAACATTTATTTTAAGTTTAAACTATCTTTCCTGTCAAGCCTTACTTTCCCCTGGAATTGCCAATGCCAGAGTATGTAAATTTTAGTAGAACGCGCAAGGATTCAAATTGTCAGCGGAAGTATCTGAGTTAAATAGAAGGGAAACGAGTTCGAAAGTGTGCTTTCTTGCTTCATGAGCGTGGAGGTGGCTAGTTAGAAATTGAAAAACCACGCGTTTCGGCCTGTGTGCTTGCCTCGGCAGTTTGTTAATCTTTCAACCTAATATTCAGAAGTTTGCTGAATTATCAGCGGTATCTGTATTAGAACGCGGTGAGGTTAGTTACGTTTAGAGAGCCTCGTAGTTAGTCACTTGTTATTATCTCTTTTCAGTTTCTTATTTTTATTTTACCGCCGGGTCGGCGTAGTTTGTGAACGTCAAGAGCACGCATTTGTAATTTCTAAAGTTGAATAAAAAGGGATTTAAACCCTTCTCAAGACTTTGGTCTACTTTCCAGTTCTTAGCAGTCACCACTATTGTTGCGTGCAGGTTGGAAGCGCGCAACATTATATTGGCGCCCGAACACTTGTCGAACTGAAATGGCCGAAAATTGGATGGAAGTTGCTGGACAACAACAAGAAATGGCAAGCCAATTGGAAGGATTTGGATACCCGGACCAGACGATGAGAGCGTCAATTAAGCCAAACATCAATTTCGATGGAAAAAATTCGGTAGCGATATTTCTAGAAGGCCTAGAGAATCACTTCCAGCTCTACCCTGTGCCTGAAAGACAAAAAGTTGCCATCGCCACATCTGCACTAAGAGGACAGGCCGCGCTATGGTGGAAGAATATAGGCAATTTTTTATAAGGGGGATTTGAAGGCCAGACATATACATTTTAAAATTTCAAAAAATCGTTATTAAAGGCCTTCCCCATAGTGAAAGATCGAGCAAGGCTAGAAGCCGAACTATATAGTTTTTATCAACGGGATATAGAAGAGTTGACGGACTTTATTCTGCGAAAAATTAAACTGATGGATATGCTGTATAGGAAGAAATCCGACGCGGAGATTATTGAAATAATCTTATCAAGATTACTACCTGCTGTTCAAGATTACTTTGCACTTAGAAACTCAAGCACATTGCAGGAGCTCTTGGAATTGGTGGTCAAGTTTCAAAATCGCAGAATAGCGGAAAAAGCTAGAGGGGCATCGTATTCTCAAAGTATCCGAAGGCAATCTTCAAATGAGCAGACCAGAAATGCAAACCGCTCTTTAGGGGGAAAGAGCTATCAAGCTAACTCATCGAAACTCGAAGGTCAAGGCCCAAAAGGGAAATTCGAAAACAACCGTCCGCGTACCCAGAAGGCAGAAGTTGAAAGGAAAGCTTTAAACGAGTAGAGGACCGGAAGTTTTAAAAAAACCCTCAAGAAGACACTTAAATACGGTCATCGTCAAGAACTCACATCTACCAATTATACAAGTCCTGGTTGGCGATGTAGCAGTAGAAGCCCTCATCGATACAGGAGCAGAAGGTAATTTTATGAGTGATATTTTTTTTAAGAAGAACTTTAATAGGTTTCAATTATTTAAAAATAAAAACACAGAAATCATAGCAGCGCAACGATAAACTTGTCAATGTATCGGAAAACTATCTTTAAAGATACAGGTCCAAAATGAAAGCCTTAAAGTATTAATTTTTGTAGTAAAAAATTTGCAAAGTCCACTTATTTTAGGTATGGAGTTTTTAAAAGCCGCGAAGGCCAAACTGAATTTTCACGAAAGTTCTATTGTGCTGGAGATGGATCGGAGGGTGGTGGAGCCAGTGGAACAACCGCCAGTCGACCTTAGCCATTTGAATGACCATGAAAGTCAAGCCATCCAGCAAGTGGTGAGTACTTTTTCAAACTTGTTTTCAGAACGGCCTGGTAGCTGTCAAATAGTTACGCATGAGGTACAGTTAACTGCCGACAAACCCTGTAGGACTAAACCTTATCGCTATGATAAACAGAAAGAGCTAATCATAGAAGAACATATTCAGGAAATGTTAAAGAACAAAATAATAACGCCCATAAATAGTGAGTACGCGAGTCCAGTCGTACTATGTAGGAAAAAGAACGAGTTTCCTCCTTCGGATAAAAGGGCTTGGAGGTTTGTTATCGATTACAGAAAACTTAATAGTATTACTAAATTCCCAGTTTACCCTTTGCCGGTTATAGAGGAAATTATTAGAAAGATTAAATCTACAAGATACATGACTACTTTGGACTTAACGTCTGGCTACTATCAAATAGCTATGAGACCCGAAGACATACATAAAACCGCGTTTATAACAAAATTGGGCAGTTATGTATTTTTACGCATGCCCTTTGGGTTGTGTGGGGCCCCATCAACATTCCAGAGAGCTATGGACATTGTTCTAAAGCCTGTCCTAGGAAAATCGACTTAATCTATCTAGATGATATAATTATAACGAGTAGTACGTTAGAACAACATATTAAAGATCTAGAAGAAGTTTTTAAATTATTAAAAGAGGTCGGTCTTACAATTAACGCCTCAAAATGCAAGTTCGCAACTAAAGAACTTAAATATATGGGTTATAAAATTTCGCAAAAGGGAATAGAAACTCAGGATTCAAAAATAAAAGCCATCAAGAATTTCCCACCTCCCAACACCGCCAAGAAACTTTCTTCTTTCCTTGGGTTATGTTCTTATTATCGGTCATTCATAAAAGATTTTGCTAATATTTTCGAACCCTTGATAGTAATTAAAAGAAAGAAAAGTAAATTCACGTGGACAGCAGAAGCAAATACCGCATTCGAAAAGTTAAAAGAAGCGCTTATCAATGCCCCTGTTTTGAAATTCCCGGAGGGGGACGAAAACCTGGAAATTGCAGCAGATGCGTCGTACTATGCTGTGGGTGCGGTTCTTATGCAAAATGGCCATCCTTTGGCATTTTTTAGTAAAACGTTGAATCATACACAAAGGAATTATACAGCTACAGAGAGAGAAACATTAGCCGAATAATGGCTGTACACAAATTTCGAGTTTATTTCGGCAAAGCGCCAGTAACAGTCTTTTCGGATCATGCGGCTGTTGGTAGACTTTACTCGGGGAAAAAAACCTAACGCCCAGGTTAATAAGATGGGCTTTAAAACTCCAAGAATATAATCTAATAATCAAATATAAACCGGGTAAGGAAAACAATGTAGCTGACGCACTTTCTCGTATAAAACTGGACGATGAAGGCAATGAACTTAAATGCGCTGTGTTGACTTCAAAAATTTTACATTCTAGAGATACAATTATTGCTGAATTGAAAGCTGATCCTGAATTTGGAAATATCTATTCATATTTGAAAGACCCCGAAAGCTTTGAGCACACAGATATCGATGCGATAAGAAATAGAGCAGAAAACTATGAAATAATAGATAATTTATTATTTTATACGAAAACAACATCGAAAATCTCGAGTACAAACCAGCCATCCCAACCTCGCTTCGATTAAGCATTTTGAAGGAATTACACTACGCAAAAACAGCGGGTCATTTAGGGGTCAGAAAGACTTTAAAAAGGGTACGCGAGGCGGTATATTTCCCGCAATTATACAAAATAGTAACTGCGTATGTCAGGTCCTGCAATCAATGTCAGTTAATAAATGATATTAATTACAGCCCGGCCGGGTACTTAAATAGCATTTGCGCTACATTTCCGAATGAAATTTTAGGCATAGATCTTCTTGGTCCTTTCCCCCAGAGTGAGTTAAATAAAAATCGTTTTCTTTTAGTAATAGTAGATCATTTTTCAAAATGGACAGAAATTGTTCCACTTAAACGCGCGTCAGCCAAAACAGTCTCAGATGCATTCTTACACAGATACATTTTAAAATACGGTGCACCGATAAAAGTCATTAGCGATAACGGTAAACAATTCGTTAGTCAAATATTTGAAAACATATGCACTGGACTTGGCATACGCCATATCAAAATGGTTCCATATAGACCACAGGCAAACATAGCAGAAAGAGTTAATAAAAACATTGTAAAAATAGTTCGAAGTTATGTTAGCACACATCACAAGCCCTGGGATGGCTACATAAATGAGTTAGCTTATGCTTTAAGAACGGTAAATCACGATACTACGGGAAAAACCCCAGAAGAATTATTTTTAGGACGAAAGTTAATTACGCCGTTAGATAAATTATTCTTTGTGCAACAAAGAGAGCAAGAATTTAAACAGAAAGATGTGCAAACACTTATTGACCAGGCGATTAAAAGCTCGGATACGGCAAGAAATAGGCAAAAATTATATTACGATAGAAAACGCCGTGAAGCAGATTTTAAAGTTGGGGATAAAGTGTTGAAGTGGAAATTTTCTTTATCAAGTGCCCCAGACAATTTTACTGCAAAGTTAGCTCCAAAATTTGAAGGCCCCTATGTAATTCAGGAAATCAAGGGAGTCGTATTGTACCTTAAGAACGAGAGAGGGGAAATCTGTAAAGCAAGTCCCGACCAGGTGAAAAAATATTATAATCAAAATGATTTTGAAATCCTTAAAAGTTTCTTGCAGGACTCAAGCGTACAAGAAGTAGAAGGTCCAGAAGTAACGTCACCCGTTCCACCACCCAAGAAGCAGAGAACTGAAGAGAAACCTAACCCTTCTACAACCCATGCGACGGTACCGAAAAGAAGAAATGAAAACTTTCAGACTCCAGCATTTAAGAAATACAAGAAAGCAAAGCCGCCGCGTAAGGAAACCTTGGTAAAGAGGAAAAAAACACTTACAACGTATCGCAGTAGAAATTCTACATCGAGGAGAACGCTTCCAGGACCAGAGAGTCAGGTGCAAACAAGGCCGCCGTTCCCGAGAAAGAAAAGACAGCAGGAGGAACGAAAAGACAACCACCAACGGAAGAAATTCAACCAGCATTCAAGACTGGATGACGCCAAGACCAGCCGTCCAGGGGAAAAATGGAAAAGACAGCAACCCGACGACTACCACTCCAAGAGGCCAGCATGCAGAGGGCGAAAAAGAAAAAGCAACGTGGACGACACTCGGAGGACACTAAGGAGAAGACTGACGTCGATGAAACCTATAACGTGGGAGCAGTTCTGCCAGAAAAGGATGTCGGAGTTCCAATCATCGAAAACTCAAAGATAATTTAAAATCTTGTATAATTTTTTTTTCTTTTGTTCCGAAATGTTATGCGTAAGTACGAAGTTCTATGTTTTGACGGAAGTCAATGTGTCTCGGTTGAGACTTAGTTTTGTTTTACTTTATTTAGCTAACGCAAAAGTATTATTTTCTTTAAGTATAAACTCTAAGAACAAGCAGTTTCTGTTGGTCGAAAGACTAATTCTGTTATGTTAAAGCCAAAATTTGGCCTAAGATAAAAATAACTTCGTATTCTTGTATTAATAAGAACTTTAGTTTCAGTGCCGCCAGCTTGGCGAAGAATGAGTAAAGTAAAAATTTATTTTTCTCTTATTCATTTTATGGTAAATTGTAAAAGTCATATGTATTAGAATTTTGTAAATATACGTAAATACTTGAAAGTTATGTAAAAGTAGAATTTAGTCTAGAAGCATAAAATTTTAGATGCTAAAAGTAAATGCTCAAAAGCAATGAATTCAAATTTAAGTATTAAACTGTAGATAAAATCATGCTTTAGAGCGAAAGCCTGCATGTCTCAAGATGAATGAGGGGGAATTTAGAATGAATGTGTTTTGTAGGGTTCTCGACCTACACTTGAATTTTAAGAATGTTAAAGTAGCTCATCGAGTTATAGAATGTCGAGTAAGGTGTGTCTATTTGGTCGTTGAATTCTAACAAATCATTGTGGTTAGGGGAAGTGTTGCAATTCTAAAACACGAATATTCCCGTTTTCACACCACACATGTTGGAGAGCCAGGGTAAAGTTAAATTCATGGTTGAATACTTGAATGAATGTGAATTAAGCAGTAACTAAGGAAAATAAATCGTTAAAAAACAAAAACGTTTTCAGTATCAAGAAAGTGTAAATTATAATGTATTTAGAAAGATACTGATACTTATTCCTTCCAGATGCTGGAAGGAAGAGAACAGATTGATTGCTGAAGTCCAGGAAAGGTTGCTGTAAGAAGAGATAATTAAAAATAAGTATCTACAGAAATTTATTCTACCTTTTGTGAGATAACAGATTTTTTTTATGTAAACGAGGCTCTTAAAATTTAGTTCAGAATTGTGGAAACTTTTCAACAGGTCGTTTCTAGGACTGCTTCCAAGTTTACCAAATTCTGGCAGCGGCAAATGTAGGGTTTATATTTATTTTAACTAACATTTATTTTAAGTTTAAACTATCTTTCCTGTCAAGCCTTACTGTCCCCTGGAATTGCCAATGCCAGAGTATGTACATTTTAGTAGAACGCGCAAGGATTCAAATTGTCAGCGGAAGTATCAGTTACGTTTAGAGAGCCTCGTAGTTAGTCACTTGTTATTATCTCTTTTCAGTTTCTTATATTTATTTTACCGCTGGGTCGGCGTAGTTTGTGAGCGTCAAGAGCACGCATTTGTAATTTCTAAAGTTGAATAAAAAGGGATTTAAACCCTTCTCAAGACTTTGGTCTACTTTCCAGTTCTTAGCAGTCACCACTATTGCTGCGTGCAGGTTGGAAGCGCGCAACATTATAAGGTTTCATTTAGAAAATTAATTTGTGAAAATTTAATTTTGGGAAGATAAATTTTCTAAAAATTAATTTTTAATAGTTTTTAATTCTTCTGCGATTAAATTTAATAATACGTAATTAATTCCAATTCCAATTCGAAATTATTTCTTAATTTACAATTTTCGCATTTCCTTTATTTAGTTTTAAAGCTACAGCTTTGCAAATCACCTCACTTCTTGCTTTTTATTACTTCCATTTTATCAAACTTCCCTCCTATAACTCTAAATTCTAAAAAAGCATTCTCGATAGTTTCGATGAAAATTACGATGAGTAGTTTCGCTTATTCAAGCGTTATTTTAGTATTTTTCATACTGCATTCAAATTTATTCAATCAGATTAATATTACATAAATTACTTATTTTCCCAATTATTAAATAGGAAAATTAATTTTACTTATTTTTCCCAGTTTTAGGTATATTGCCTTTTTTTCTTTTAATTATTATTCCTTTTCACATTATGTTTTATAAGCCTTCTATTTCACATATATATAGACTTACATATATATACATATTTGATATTCCTTTATTTGGAAACATTTCTGTGTTAATTATTATTAAAAATTCTTAATCATTTTATTTTATTTTACTTTTGCTAAATTTCTTTTGAGTAAAGTCATTTTCTAAAAAAATTTTGACTTGATATATTTGTAAAGAACAACTGCAAACAAAAAGTTATTACGGACGCCTTTCAAATCACTCAAATGAACTACAAGTTCTCCAGATAAATGAAACAACTATTTATTCAGTTAAAATGCAGCCTTAAATTAGCGCTAACATAAACAACATCAAAACAAGCTGAGTAGTTAAGTTTAAATAACGATATTAATTATTGTACAATCTTTAACATACTCCCACCTTGCAAAGTGAAATTTACAAACTGAGCTTTGCAATTCAAATTTAGAATAAGCATAATTTTCAAATTTGTGAATGTAAAACTTACGTCCTATAGAAATGCAAAAGCTGAAAAAAATGAAATAAAACAAAATTCATAAATCCATTCGATGAGGAATTCTTATGGTTCTTCCTGATCTACTTTTGTAAGAGTATGTAAAACTTACGTCCTATAGAAATGCAAAAGCTGAAAAAAAATTAAATAAAACAAAATTCATAAACCAATATAATATAATATTGAGAGACCAATATAATATTGATTCTTATCTCAAAAGATTCTTATCTTAGTAACTTTACTTCTGGGTAGCGGAGCGAAAGGAACTTTCAACGGTTTAGATCTGTAACGCTTGCACGTTACACATTTAGACAGAACTTATTTTACTAAATTTTTAGCTTTAAGAATCCAAAATCTCTCAAGCCTGCCAAGTAGGACTGAAGAATCTGCATGTATTGCTTTTTCATACTCTTCACTTAAGGATGACATCAGAAGCAGGTAAGAGAACTGGGTATCTGAAATCCTCTCTTTCAAGGCTGTCCACAAGTTTGGTTATTATTCTTAAAAGCCCTTCTTTATCTCTAACGACTTGCATTTTAATAAGAAACTTCTCATTTTGAAAAGTCAACTGTATGAACCTGGAAAAAAAGAACAACTGCTTTTTTGAATTCTTCAAAACTCAAGTTATCTTTTAACTTGTTTTCATGCGAAATATTACGAAGAAAACGCAGAATCCATGCTGATACTCTGATATTTCTACTATAGGTGGGAAAATAATTGCTCCGGATTTCTGTTACTTGAATATTTACCATAGAAGACACGATTTCTCTTCTTTTCTCTTTAACTACTGCTTCTTCATTGACATCGAGCTCTGTTTCGGTAACTGGCCATTCATGAGGTGGAAGATACAACCAGTTGGGACCTTCCCACCATTTCAAATTGCACAACTGCTGCGCTCACCTCTACTCGGTAGATATGAGAGGTTTAAAAAGGCATTCATTTCGGCGGCAGGTTCCTTGTAGCAACCATTGCTGCCAATTGCACAGCAGTGTCTGTACGCTGCAGGTGGCGGCCTGTTGCTCGGTATGACCACTCAGCTTCACGCAACCCTACAATGCGACCACGTTCGAAGTCGTTTAGTTGTCTGTGAGGTCTTCCATAGCGTAGCGTCGTAATGGCATCTTTAGTTGCTTCGTTACGGAATTACAGTGGCAGCAACAAAAAAGATAAATTTCCCGCCTCTGTTAGTAGTTTTATACTTTGTGAATTGCGCACTAGAAATGCGCACTAGAAATCCTTATGATCGCAATTCCTGTTTATTTGCCTTGAAACTTTGATCATTTGCATGTGCGATCAAGATGTTTTTGCATACCAAATTTTGTCACGATCGCAAGTCCTTCTTGGTGCTTCGATTGTTTTGCAATAAAGTGTATTTCAGAAACGTAGTGGCTCTGTTAAAAATTCGTCGGATGCTTGAGAAAGATCTAGAAATTTTAAACTATATTTTAAAATTAATTTTATTATGCTATACTGATTATATAAATTTTATATTTTATTTTATTGAACTGTCTTTGTTTAAATTTTTATGTACATCCAGTTAGACTATTTACCCCTTTCATGATTTATTCTTCATCTTTCGATTATTTAATTAAATTTCGCAGAATACTGCGTGAATTTAATAATTTACTATTTTAATTTAAAATTTTTAAAGTTCTGTTTATATGTTTATAATAAATTCCATAGATAACTTGAGATTCTTTACTGCTTATATGGAATCAGAGAGCTCCGTAGATACATATGATGCATAACGAAGGAAAACAACTTAGCAGACGTGTCCCTAGATTCAACACATGATTTTTAGGACACATATTCTTCCTTACACACTATCATTATAGGCTCGATAGGCAGCCCACAATTTTATACGCATCAATTTAATACGCATCAGTTTTTTACCTGCTGCTACTTAGAAAATTGACAGGTTCTCGCTAAGTTTCTTTTTATATTATTATAACGTAAACTGCATATATAGAAATCGTGGGGCGCGTTTAGCATACCAAACTAACCATTTGTACTAATTTACACAAAAATGTATCTGAAGTATTTTTCCTCTTCAAAATAAAAATGACGATTTAAAGATGAAGCCAGTTGTGACTTTCTCTAAAGTCATATCTACGCAACCGTTTTTTTACCGGCCATGACTGAGAGTGATTGGTTTCATCTTTTCTAGTCAGCTTTCTGCTAAATTCTATTAACGTACCAGGACTGCAAACCTCTAAAATAACACATATACATACAGACCATTGTATAATTTGAAAAGTCGTTGTTTGGTTACAATTTACTTTAATTAACATTTCCATGACCAGTAAGAGTGACTTCACACAAGATATGAGACGCTAAACACACAAGTTCGCCGTTAATCCAAATTGCTGTTTTTGCTTCATTTTATCTTTAGATCTTATTTTCATTCTTTTGGATTAAATTTCCGAAGCTTATTGAAACAGATTATTCAAGTAACAGTTGTTTCAACTTTGGTTATAGGTAAACGTTTTGGAGACTACTTTGCTTCACACCTAATTTTAAATTAATTTTGTATACGGATGAAATGCTGAAAATGTTAAATTTGACACATTCATAAAAGAAACATTTCCGAGAGCAGTTTTACAAGATTTTCCTGCATAACTAAGAAACAAAAAGTTTGATGAATGCAAAATTATCCCATTTTTATGAGCACATAAATATGATGCATACTGCTTCTATACTAGCACTCTTCTAGAACTTTCTTTTAGTACAACAGGTTTGCCTCTAGGTAATTTCAGAGTTATCCATCATTTCCTTTTCTTACCACCCCAGCTCTAGTGTTATTCAGAACACAGAACTTTGCTTTTCATTTAAACAGGTGTTTGATACAGGTCAATTTTGCAGATTTTAGAGTTGCTTTTTGTTCCTTTGAAAATGTTTAATGCTTGCCATTTCTACACCTGTCAACTTTTACATTCTATGTATTAATGGTCGGCTTGACGCATGTCACATTAAACTGAATCAAGCTTTAGACACATCAGTTTTACTTTTATGTCCAAAGCCTTGCATTTATTGTCAGCGGAAAATCCTAGTAAAACCTTTCCTCGAATGATCTTTGAATATTATGAGCAAATAAATACTAACGTTGTTAAAAAATGCCTTTATTTGATTCCTTAATGGGTTTGAAGAATAATAATTCTTGCATAAAGGATATCCGAGGAAAATTGTAACTAAAGGTAATTGTATCTAAAAAATATTTATCTTGATGAGTAATGCTAAGGTGATATATGCAATGGATATTCCTTACATTCTTCTGCTGTATTAATATTATGATTTGTAAACTTATCGTTTTTATAACTTTGTAAAACATACTGTAAACGTAAAACAATCACCTAACAAACAGATATGAGATGGAATAAAACAAATAGGAAAAGTCTGCAGACAACAGCCATAGTAAGAGTAGGTTAGGTTATTTGAACACGGGAAAGTCTCGATGGCTATCTGTTTAAGAGGAGGGACGTCTTTGTCGAAGATTTTCTGAGGGACACTGGCTCCCACTCACGTTACGCAAGGGAAAAACTATGAAAAACAACCATACAGCCAGGAGTTAAAATGTACAATCTTCTATTAATACATACTATCAAAATACATTACATTTCTTTGAACAGATATGCAAATATCAAATAAGAGTGGTTAAAAGTACCACTTTGGTGAAGATTTGTACACATTTTAAATTAATTGGAACTGTACAGTAATTTCAGTATTGTTGAAAACGCATTAATTATGCTAATAACTTTAGTCACAAGGAAATTTTAAAAAAATCTAAGGAAGTGCATGTTTATAATCTCAAAGCATTTTTAGGAAAATGCATCTTTTGAAAGATAGGCATTTCAGGTTCAGAACTTTCCAGTGGATTCATCTCCACACAGAACACTGATTTGGCACAAATTGTAATGCCTTTGCTCATTAGATGCATTAAAAGTGAAATGGAAGATATATAAAGCCATATTTAAGGATAAAACTCTGTGTGAATTAAAAAAAAAAAAAAAAAAAAAAAAAAAAAAAAAAGCTAAATAATGAAGGGGAAGTTCATTGAATCTAATAAAAATAAGAAAATATTTTTAGATTATTTAAGTAGACTATATATATATATGAAAACACAGAATGAAACATTGCACAAACAGTTCTGTACTCCACTTCCACAGTATTTCAATGTATTATCTATGGTTATATGCACTTAGGAAGATGGAAAATAAAATGTCTTCATATAAGAAAATTACTATTAGGGTAAAATATACGGAAAGAGAAAATATATTGCTTTACGATTTTAAATTTCAAAATAAATATTTTTGAAAATGAAGCTCTGCAATGAAAAGCCAGAAACCATAATTATGATTACTATACATGATTATGAAATTATAATGATGACAAGGCTGCACGTATAAAAATATTTTCTACATATACATACTGTAAACGTAAAACAATCACCTAACAAACAGATATGAGATGGAATAAAACAAATAGGAAAAGTCTGCAGACAACAGCCATAGTAAGAGTAGGTTAGGTTATTTGAACACGGGAAAGTCTCGATGGCTATCTGTTTAAGAGGAGGGACGTCTTTGTCGAAGATTTTCTGAGGGACACTGGCTCCCACTCACGTTACGGAAGGGAAAAACTATGAAAAACAACCATACAGCCAGACCGTTAGCCTGAATTTGAAACCAAGCCAGGTAGAATAAACCGTATTCAGCTGTCTTAAACACTTGGCAACTGATGGACCCAAATATAATAATAAGAGAAATTTATGTATATAAGAACGCAAAAATAAAGTTCATATAAATTTATTAATTTTTAATTGTACATTTAAAGAAATATATACTAAGTAAAACTCGTGATAACAGTCATATACAAATTGCGTCGTAAGGAAGTAAATTTCCTATTTTCTTCCATTAAGTTAAAAAGTCAAAATAATGCAATTTTAATTAAAATAATAGATATTAATTATTTATTAAAAGAATAAATAAATTTTTCTTAGATATAAAAATGTATTTGGGGAGAATATTTAAGGCGTTTAAATGCATTAGAAAATGTGATTTAAAAAATAATGTAAATAAAAATATTTCAGTATTTCACTTGTGGTAGGCAAATTTTATATTGAAACAAGACTACACTGATCACCAATAAGTATTTGGACACCTATCTGCGGTCCTAAGGTACGTCACGGACCTTAGGACCTATTCTGCGGTCCTAAGGTACGTCACGGACTCCGCTGGTATATATCGTGTAGGAAACAGCATCGGCTTTAGTCGCATGCAACATGCCTCGCAGTTCGGAGCCCAGGAAACTGATTCCGACGACAGGTTTAAAAGTTTGTCAAAAAACGATTTATAACACAATTAGAAGGTCTGGAAGGTTCACTTATACATCTAAATTGACTAAGCCTCAGTTACTGCAGAGACACAAAATAGAGCGTTTGAACTTTGGCCAGAAAGTCATGACATGGGACAACCAATGGATAGAAATTATTTTTTCTGACAAAAAAAAAAAAAAATGGAATTTGGATGGACCAGATGGCTGGAATTTCTACTGGCGGGATATAGGAAATGATAAAGAATTATTCTCCAAGCGCCAATCTGGTGGAGGGTCTGTCATGACTTGGGGCTGTTTTGCTTACAATGGTGTGGGCTCAATTGCATTCGTTCAGGTAGAATGAATTCACAAGGATACCAAAATGTCCTAACAAATCATCTTTTGCCAAATGCTGAATGTCTTGCTGGAGAAAATTGGAAATTCAGCAAGACAGTGCATCGATCCATTCGAGTAACAGCACAAAAAATTGGTTACAAGTCAACAATGTTGAAACTGTGAAATGGCCAGCTAGATCACCTGATCTCAACCCAATCGAGAACCTTTGGGGTGACTTAGCAAGAAGAGTTTATGCAAACGGGAGACATTTACATCAAAAACAGAGCTGAAATCTACTATCGAAGATGAATGGTATAAAACCGACCCCACCCTTTGTCAAAAACTCGTTTCATCCATAAAAAAAAGAGTATTTGAAGTAATTCGAAGAAATGGCTCCTACACAACCTTCTAAGAATTTGTAATTTTTTTTCTTATATGTTATTTTGTATGTTGGCCTTAAAGTTTTTACTAGGCTCAAATATTCATCTGTGTGTTCTGTAATATTTTCTAATAATGAAATATTTGCAAATTAATTTTTCTACTTTTTTTACTTTTATTTAAGCTCAATAATTATCAATCAAATGGTATTTTAATGCCTCAGTTTAAATGTTTCCATTTTCTCAAAATTTTTACTGGCCTTAATGTTTTTACTCAGGCTTTATTATATAAAATATTTAGGGCTCTTTGTTTCAGTTTTTCACTCTTCAGTTAATCAAAATAAAACCAGCTTTCTTATAAGAAATATTTTTGGTCGTAAATTTTTGTATCTTACTACTATCTGCAACTCTTTTTTTTTTTGGTACCAAAATGCCGAACACTTGCATTACTACGTATAATTACGGCAGGTGTAAATTAAATAACAATACGGGCTTTCCCTAAGATTAGTAAATGTCAATTATTGTTCACGGAGCCCGAGTAACACATTCATACGTACATGTACAGCGTGCTTTTAAACTTCCCTCCCCCAATTCAGTTCACTTTTAAGCCCAAATGAGCGTTTGCTCAGAAGGGCTATTATCCTCGAAACTGGATTTTTACGTTGAATCACTGTAAACGGCTGAATCACTTTTCAAATTATTGACCCCAAATATTATCGCCCTGTATTATTTTAAAAGAAATTAAATAAAGGAAAATGTGGATGGATGTAGGTATGTTCTCGCATTCTGGAAAAAAAAACGGTGCATACAGCCATCAAATCCTAAATAACACAATCCTCCACCCGCACACAGGCACCTGGAAATCGGAATTTCCAATTTCCTTGATTATATATTTCATATTTTGTAAAACTTTAACAAATGTTTGATTAGCAAACTCAAACATTTCAAAGCGAGCAATGGCAACACTGTATAGAAGAAAAAAAAAATTTGTGTCCAGCGCGCGTACTGTCTTTCAGAAATTGTAATGATGTGCGCTGTTTTTAAATATTTTGTGATATTGCTGTTGAATTGAATTTTATGTGGTTTATGGACGAAGAACATGATATTAATAAATAGAGGTAACACACAAAACGTTAAAGAAACGCCGCTTTGGGCGTAATATAAAATCTGAAAGCTTTCAGACATTTTTATTTTTTAATTATTTATTTATTTGGTGAGAGAGAAAGACGGAGTCATGAGATTAGGGGTCCTCTAAAACACACTGGACTAAATCGCTTACCTTGTGGCCTACGCAGTATCCAGTTCCTGTTATTCTATTTTTATGAAATAATTTAAACATTCACGCATACTTCTGATTAATAATTCTAACTTATCTTAAGTCAGAAAATAGCTGCAAAATTTGGTGATTTTGGAAAATACTTATACGATTTACGTAGTTGAAACCATTATATGGAATCTAATATATATTTTGAAAAATAAGGAATATAAAGACCTTTATTGGATTTAATCCTGTCTCATTCCGCTTTTTGAAGTTTATGCAAGAAATTAAACTAAATATAAGAAAGCATTCCCACCCCTGTTTTCGTTTCTCCTCCTGTTTTTAGTGCATTGCTGCAGTTGTGTAATTTTCTTTAATGTGTGTATTATTATTATCATCATCAACTGGAGACTGATTTTTTAGAAGAATTTTTCTCCCAAGTTTAATCAAAAGGAAATTTTAGATACAAACTATAAAAAGGGTATTAAAGCAATGGGACTGATTAAATATCAGCTTAAAGTATTTTACATGCTTTAATTGCCATAAAAATTTAAAATAATGTTAAAGGTACACATTACTGTCAAGCAACGTCGAAACTGAACGTTCACTGCGCAATCTAATGCACCCTCATTTTTCTTTTAATCCCTCCTTTGCAATAAAAGGAAAGGCTGATAGTTGTTAGTTTACCAGGTTAAGAAAACCTAATAAAATGTTTTGTTTATCTAGGTAGCAGTTTAATTTCTTAATTCCTTCATTTAAATAGCTATTTAGCATTTTTACCTGCAGCAAAACCTGACTATCAGTAACTTACTGCGCATGTAAAAGTTTTCCGAAAAATCAAACTTCAGAACTTAGCCTTTAACTATGTGTTAAACATTATTGATGAAAGAAAGTTTTATGATAACCCTTTTATTAAAGAAGTGATTTATTTACAAGAACAGGCAAGCTCATTCTGTACGCTACGAGATATTTCGTTAGCTAATTATTTAGAAATATTAATATAACACGAGAAAATAGGTGTCTGCTAAATACATCACTTTTAATTGCTCTTAATTAAGATCAAATCATTAAAGAAATGTAAAAGAGATGCAATTAGAGCAATAGATCCCCGCCAGCTGTAGCTGATAAGACAAGATTAGAAGGACTACGTTTAAATATTCATGAATAACTTTGTGTAAAGATGTAGCGGGTTCTCTTAAATTTTGCATGGTCTAGCGTCCTCTAATCTTTTCTACCCCGCCAAACTCCCATCGGCGGTTTACGGACTGAACAGAACTAATCTGAACATGATAGAAAACACAAGAGAAAAATAACTAAAGGTTTTACTTAGGACTATCATTTGTAAATTTCCGAATAAAAAAGTACGATTTAGATTCTTTTATTTTGGTAGACGTTAAATGGACTTAGATAATGAACTCAAATAATAAAATGACTTGGTTAGACTTTGAATCAATTTGAGTCAGTCTGAAAAAAAATTAAATTTTATCGCTCTTAAGTCACTCTAAATCTTTCATCATTTTTACACAAGTATTTACATTCATCTAACTTACCTTCTCCGATCTTGCATATCCTGCGTTTTCTCGAGTTAAGCCTGTATCTCCTATGTGACAAATGCTAAGGTACTTTGACAAAGGACATGTGCAGCTTTAAGCTTATCGTTAGCTGCCTGCTTATACTTATTGGTGATAGAGTCTAAAACCGTCCGTAAACACCCTATGGCTTTAGAATAAACATTAAAAGAATATACACTTTAAGTCTGTATTGCAGCATACATTTCGAGTACTTGGTGAAAGCATAGTTTTATTACAATTTCATTTGATGGTATTTCTCTCGTGTTTGATAAAAATCATTCTGGTTGAAAATTTTAATCCGCATTAAAATATTATGCTACATGCTTGTTTATCTCCTCTGTGTTCATATTTCAAATGACAAAGTCATATTCTAAGATAAACGAGCTTCAGATATTATTCTAATACTTGAACATCTCGCTTACTGAATCGAGGAGACATGCACATCTTAAAACTTCAAATGAAAAGCTATGATATATGATATGAACAATACTGAGGATACTAATAGTAAGTAATGATGCTAGATTGTGAGGTCTGTTATATTCGATCACATCCACCCAATAAAATCACTTCAAATTCAACCTCTTAAACAGAATCACATTCTATATTTTCTGAAACATAGAGGTTTGCATGTTGGAGTGAATCTGTAGGTTCTATCTTGTACCGTTGTCATTTCAAACTCTGAGCTCGGAGATGATAACAAAAGTACTCTGCGGGGAAAAAAAATACAGTTCTATATCTCCCGTTCTACTGGGCCGATTGAAAAAATTCAAATTGCGTTTTTGATATCACGAAAGCGCAACTTGGGATATGTATTAGATTTATATATAGCACTGTTTTAATATGATTTATATATAGCACACAAAATACGATGTTTTCGGAAAAGACATGCCAACTTTTTTCCATATTTCGATTCTACGACTCAAATTATGCGAATTTGCTAAATTTTGTAAAAATCACAGGAGTAGGTTTTTAAAAATTAGCTTTAAACTTACTTGATTCGTTCTCGCAGAATTTGAAATTTAGGCTTAATCCAAATAAATCGTACTTTTTTTAGTATTTATTTTAAAAATTTGTATTTTTAAATATTTTTTATAAACTTTCCGAAAAAATTTTGTATTATAATCTATAAAATTTTTAACATCATCTTAAAGTAGACGTATTTCTAAGCATATCTGTAAAAAAAATTAGAGTTTTTATTTAAAATTTCCTACGATATACATGAATATACATTTTGGCGCGTTTTTAAGTTTGAGGTATTTATTATAAGCGATAATAACAAATTGTTAAAATTGTAAGGTATTTCTCCCGCCTTCCTAGCGTGCCTTTGTGGCTTAGGGACCAGTACACTAAGCCGGTGTTTTAGAGGTCCGCGGTTCGATTCCCGGCGACGGCAGTTGCTGATTTTTCGATTCTCCTACTTCAAAAAATCCTAATTTCTCTACAAAATTATTTGAAAGAATGAACGATGGACCATTTTTTCCTCTCGTTGCATCAATTAAAAATAATGTAAATAGGTTACTATAAATTAAGAATTCCGCCAAGCGAATTATTTATGATGCAAACTGAAAAAATTCGCCAAGACAACTTTTTAAATTTCTCCATAAATATCTCACAAAAAGTTATAAAATTTAATATCTAGGCATAATTTCAGTCATAGAATCGAAATATGGAAAAAGTTGATATGTTATTTCCGAAAAATCTCCGATGTGTCAAAATACCTACGTTAGAATAATGCTATATATAAATCTAATATATATAATAATAATAAGTCGCGCTATAATAATAAGTCGCGCTTTTGAGACATGAAAAATGCAATTTGAATTTTGTCAATCGGCCCAGCAAAACGGGACATACAGAACTGCCCCTTTCTTTCTTTTTGCGCAGTGTACTTATTAACATACCGGCATGTAAAAAACTTTTAAGAAGCATAATATTTTTCATATGCGAGAGAAATACTGTCAGTGTAGATTCACAGAAAAAATATCTTCTATGAATATGTTGCTTCAATCAAAGTAACGCATTCCTTAATCGATTTATATTCTATGGCTTACACATTTGGCTTTAGTTAATGTTCGGTAAATGGTTTATGCTGATTAGATGTTATAAAGATTTATAACTACTACTTATTTTTTCTTTACTTTCGCTTTTATTACAAAGTTGTTACTGGATAGTTTTCTTATTATTCCATTAGGGTGCGCTGTAATTATACACTGACTACCAATAAGTATTTGGACACCTGTGATAGAAAAGAAAAACTAACTTTATTCAAAATCAATAGTTGGTAGAGCCTCAATGAGAGGTAATTACAGCGGGGACCCTCCGGGGCATAATTTCCACAAGTCTTTGTATGACAGCTAGTGGTATTTTCTTCCACTCGGCTTGGAGAAGACATAGAAGTTCCTTCACCGATTCTGCACGGGCAGTGTACCCCTGAATTCGGCGATGCAACTCGTCCTAGAGGTTCTCGATAGGGTTCAGGTCTGGACTCTGGGGAGGCCAGTCCATTCGATGAACTCCATTGGCCCCATAGCGAGCCTTGTTTAACGTCGAAACTTGACAACTGGCATTGTCGTCCTGAAAGTAACAGGGGTCCAACCCGTAAAACTGCCACAACGTAGGAAGCACATTGTCATCCAAAATAGTGCAGTAGGCATCGGAGTTGAGCTTACCATGAATGGGGACCAAGGGTCCCAGACCATACCAGGAGAAACACCCGAAGACCATAATTCCACCTCCGCCGAACTTGACTGTTGGCACAATGCATTCTGACAGGAGACGTTCTCCAGGTAGACGCCAGACCCAGACCATGCCATCCGAACGGTAAAGGGTGAACCTTGATTCGTCACTCCAAAGAACCCGTTTCCACTGATCTACGGTCCAATTTCGATGTGCCTTGCACCACATTAACCGAGCAGCGCGGTTGGACTTTGTGATCAAAGGCTTATGGGCAGCAGCACGACCATGAAATCCAAGCAGATGTGCTTCCTTACGGATGGTATTCATTGAAACAATACTCCCGGATGCCTGTTGAAACTCCTCGCGGATGAGGGCCATCGGTTGTGTGCGGTTCTTTCGAATTTCTCTGGACAGCACTCTTTGGTCTCTATCTCCCAGTTTCGTTCGTCTGCCGACTCGGGGCACATTCCGACAATCACCACTCACCTTCCACTTCTTAATCACATAGGCCACTGTCGATTTTGGGTACTTCAGATCGCTAGATATGTCCCTTAAGGATAGGCCACATTTGTGATACCCGATAATTATACCTTTCTCGAAATCAGAGAGCTCCGAACTGCGAGGCATCTTGCATGCGACTAAAGCCGATATGTTTCCTACACGATGTATACCAACGGAGTTTGTGACGTGCCTTAGGACCGCAGATATCGTCATTTGAATAGGTGTCGAAATACTTATTTGGTAGTCAGTGTATTTATGTAATCAGCTATGTTCACTTTACTAGAGATAGATATGATGTATATAGCCGGGAGTCGTTCAGCTGGAGGGAAGGGGTGTGGCTAGGGTTTTCTTTAGATACAGTATATCGTAAGCTCTTCTTATGCAAAAGCGCAGGCATTATGACATTTATGATTATCCGGGAAAAGCAAAACTACGCATCTAAAATGGCAGATTAATGTAAAAAGAGACTGTCTGTCAATTACAAATCTAACACCCACATTTTGACCTAAAATATTTAAGGATTACGTTTAAGTCACTTAAGAGAAAATGCAAACCCTTCGTGAATTTCTGATGCAGAGCTCAAAAGTGGTATATCGTTTCTGGATATGTAGTTCTTGCATTATCAGTCTTATATTATGTGCCGGCACCTGCAAATGCAAATACATGAAAAAAAATAAATATGAACGCGTAAAAACCGCAAATATGTAAAAGAATAAAAAACAAGAATACGCTGAAATTACCATAATTTTGATATAAGATTTTTACTAAAGACAGAATATTTGCAATCTCAAATTACTTATATCAGACAGGAATTAGATTAATATTAAAGGTAAGTATAATGAACAGTTAAGAGTTTTAAATTTAGTGATAAATATTATACATTGTACGTTAAAATAAAATGTATCGCTAACGATAAGCATAATCAAGTTTTTTAGAAGCAAGCATTACCAGGTATCATGATATAGAATGATTCAAAATGTAGATATAGAATATTTATATTCCAACTTTGTTTTTCCAACTTTATATTCCAACAATATTTTACTTTTAAGCTTTCTTTCTTGCGTTTACTTATTTATACGTGATAGTAGTTATTTGTATATGATATAATTTTATTTTGCAACAGAAGATTATCAGCTAGTATGTAATATAAGTTTTTTTAACAACTGAATATTAAATATTGAGCGAAATCATAGGTAAACTGATGTGATATTACATTTTAAAGTGCAATGTATGTCAATTACTGTCACCGACTGAAAATACATCTAGAGTTAGATCTTGCTCATTATTTTGTGATAGCAAATTTTTAACGCAACCTCATTTTATATTTATACTATGAAAACAAGAGATGATTATCTTAAAGTAGCTCGAAGCAAACACAAGAGTAATCAAGTGCATCACACTTTAGTTTCATAAGATTTTAAGTCATTTGCATGTTGAGAACTATAATCTCTAATTGCATGACTGGAAGACACAGCAAGTGTCACTAAACTGAAGAGGAACTGGAGCACATAGTTCATTTCGTTTGATGGCTGAAAAGTTTATTTTAGCCCTGTTTCCTTTTTATTATCAGAGTAAAATAAATATTCAATGCTACATGCGAGATATTTTCGGAGAGGAGAATATTTAAGAAAATGATGTAAAATCGCGAATACAGAGATTAGAAAATTTTTATTGTATAAACAGTAATTCGCAGGCAGAAGTAATAGATGCTGCTACGATGAATATCTCTATTCTTTGGCTAGAAAAATGGAAACGTATTGTCAATTTGCTTTCGTTTGTATGCAGAACAAAACAAAATATATGTTAATATGCTTCAGAGCAGCGTAAACATTATTCCACTCGCAAACTTGGAACTCTATTTAGATTTTGAATAGTTAAAGGTCATTATCATTGAATTTAATTTTTAAAATGTTTACAACAGAAAAATTAATGAAACAAATTATTAAAATTTTGAATCTACAATAAACATTTTTTTTTGCACAATACGCCTCATTTTATCATTCGTAGTTGGGTTTGACAAGCTCGATTTTACCCCAGTTCGATTGGATAGGTGATCTATGCTTAACAGAAAAATTAAGCTTCTAAAAATTCAAAATTTTGATTTTAATACTTATGAAAATAGGCAAGGTAAACGAATTTATAGGTAAGATACATTGAAGTAAGGAAATTTCCCAAGTTTACAGAAACTTTCAAAGGTACGCTTTTTCGCACTTGTGTTGTTAACACAAAAAGCTATGAAAACTCCTATGAGATGGAATTAGTTAGTTTGTTATTTCGGCAAAACAGTCTTGGGTGCTTTGCTTTAGTAGGGGTTCCTCCATGAAAGCCTCTCAGAGGGGGGGGGGTTGCATTTACGTTTCAAATGGAGGAAACTATGGAAGTCTTTTTCAATCGGGAACTAAAGATTGGATGATCTCTCAATCTCCAGATTTAATACTGGACCAATAGCGGATAAAACCTCTCTCATGAGAATTTCATTCGATTAAGGTTAGGATATATACATATATAAGGAATAAATGTATTTGCATATGAATAATTATTAAAAAATAGCAGACCAACTGTTTAATTATTTTGCTAAAGTTATTTTTTTAATTTATTTTAGGTTACTTGAGGATAATTTTAGAATTTTAAGAAATTATTATATACATTTATAAATATATATATAACTTTTCAGACTAGAAGGTTCTCCCATCAAGTTGGTGAATATGTTGACTAATCGCAATTTTCCTATTTATTTTAATGCGGTAAATTTGCCTTACCAGGCTTATTGTATAGTTTTCTTGCACATATTAAGTATTTCTCTTACACTTGTTAACAGCGGACGAGTCATGAAATAAAAGAAGGAAATATATATATATATATATATAAATTATGGATTCAAAGTTTTTAGTAAATTTTAAATTGACAAAATATGTTAATAACAATATTAAAGCAAAGATTGTGTGCGCATACTTCTCCAAAACATTCAACGTATTTCTCGCAAAATATGGGTAAATTTAATAACGTACCAGGTAAAATGGGTAGCCAAAAACGTGTGGATAACGAAATGAGATGGGGAATTATTGGTAGATTGGAGGCAGGTCAATCACAAGTGCATGTGGCTACAGAGCTCAATGTAGTGCACAGTATTTTATGGAAACAGTTTTGAAACATTGAAACCATATCAGGAAGACCTGAATAAGATCAAACAAAATCCACAACAACGAATGAGGATTGTAATTTGGCTTTTTAAGCGCGGCGGCTACTCGACTGCTATAGCTTCACAGCTCTGACGTGAGCTGTATGCTGTCACTGGAACACGAATTTCACGATTTACAAAATGCCCTAAGCTTTCATGAGCTGTATGCCAGAAGACCCGTTGTTTGCTTCCCGTTCACTCCAGAACACTATAGAGAGCATTTAGCATGGTGCAGGCTTCAGCCGAGCACCGTGCTTTTTACAAATGAGTCGAGTTTGTGTCTGGACACTGTTTCTCGGCGACAGCCCTGTGTTCAGCTTTTCAGAGACTCAAATATTATTTAAAAATACAAATTTTTAAAATAAATCACAGAAAATGGGCGAATATTGTTTGGAATGAATCTAAATTTCGAAATGGGAAAGAAAGAATAAAATAAGTTTAATAAAAAAATATATTACAAATTCAATTAACATTGATGAGCTAAAGTTTTGAATATTAATTTTTTAAAAACTACTCATGCAATTTTTAAAAAACGTGGCAATTTGGCATAATTTGAGTGATAGAATCGAAATATGGGAAACAGTTGGCATGTCATTTCAGAAAAAGTCCGAGTTTGTGTCAAAATTCTCATATTGGAACAATGCTACATATAAACCTAATACATATTTTAAGTCGCGTTTTCGAGACATGAAAAACGCAATTTGAATTTCGTCGGTTTGACCAGTAGAACAGGAGATATAGAACTATCGCTTTTTTTTCGTGCTGTGTACATAGCGATAGAAGGATATTAATTGACAGAGCATGTGCACGAGTTTTCGAAGTTCTCAGTGTCGCTGCTAGCCGCGATTAGCATGCGTTCTGCATGCTGCCGGCTGTTCCGGCTGTCGTGAGTTAAATATTTCTAAGAGGTCTTAAAATAGCGAAGTATGAAACTATGGGTCCAGAAGGAAACAGTAGCAGGTGAAAGGTGCGGGACTGAATTCTTAGCGAACATGCGCTTAAGGGTGACGTGACATCAGCGAAATGTTAAAGAAATATGGGTAGAAAAGTAAAACCTCTCCAAGGACATACATTAAATTGCTCAACACTTTACAGAAGAATAAAACATGTAACCAAAATATTTTAATCAAAATACCTGAAGAGAATCAATTTATTAAGTAACGTTAATAACATGGCAATGAAAAATGTTCTTGAGAGATTGATACTCCCCTTGGTGTGCTAATCAAAATTTAACAAATCCCTTAGTCAAAATCAAAGTGAATACGTGCCTTAATAAGAGTTATATCCTATAAAAGGATCATCAAACTTTGAACCCACATTTATCTTCTAAGATAAATTAAATTAAGCTATTAATAAAAAAGGGACTGACACCACAATATGAGAGACTCATAAACACACATACAGCTAGGGAACTTGACATAAATCAGCTTTGAAATATTCGTTTAAAGTGATTAGTATTCACTAACTGAACAAGAGATTTGAGAAAGCTAGATTTATGCTTGTTCGCCATTATACTAAAGGGTGTCCCAAAATTAACGCAAGATTTGAATTCAATATTAAAGAGAGTTTTTAGTCTTTATATATTTATTTTGTAAGTGAATCATAATGTACATAGGATAGGGTTATTTAAGGAATAACACATGGGGAAATGGCCTCCACGGTTTTGCTGGCACATACGCACCCTTTCGTGGAAATTTTTCATAACCTTTCTGCTTAACTGTGGCTGAATTTCCTTGATACAGCGTTTAATTTCCCCTTGTATTGCACGTGGGATTGTTGACATAGACCTTTGACTTCAAATAACTCATTAGAAGAAATCTAATGGTGTTAAATCACATGATCTAGGGGGCTAATTCTGATCACCGAAACGAGAGATTACACGATAAGGAAATGTCTCATGCAGTAATTGAATTCTTTCATTCGCGATATTGTTATGTCGCGATATCGAGCACCATTAACAGTTGCTGCTTGACCAGTCTCACTCTCAAAAAAAGTATCATCCGATGATGCCTCCTGTCTAAAATCCGCACCAAACAGTGACACGTTGTGGGTGCATTTGTTTTTTGTTAATCACACGTGGGTTCTCCGAACCACAAACACGGCAATTTTGACCATTGAAAAAGCTGTCGAGATGAAAATGTGCTTCACCGCTTAGGATTATTTTGCTCGAAAAACCAGCATCCACTTTTTGATAATTAATAATCCCTTCCACGAACACTCTTCGCTGTTCATGGTCATTAGGCTTCAGTTGTTGTGTTAATTGAATTGTGTAAGCATGAAGACTCATATCTTTTGTGATTATGCGCTGTAGAGAGCTTCTTGAAATTTGCAATTCTTGTCGCCGAATTAACGTTCCTGGGTTTTGATCAACACTCTCACGCACTGCTTCAATATTGACATTTGAACGGCTTGTTTTTGGACGACCGGTGTGTTTAGCGTCTGCAACTGATTCAGTCTCCACGATTTTTTCAATTAATCTTTTCACAGTTGACCAGGTTAAAACACTATTTTTACCATATTTTGTATAAAATTTTCGAACTGGGGCGCTAAACTTTCATTATTTTTAAAATATGTTCAATAATGAAGACACGTTGTTGTATCATATAACGCTCCATTTTCACTAAACCTAAACTCTCTGCTTTCAAATTGTTCATTTTTCAGGGTTGCCAACAACTTAATGCAAAAATGGCTCCAAATTCAAATCTTGCGTTAATTTTAGGACACCCTTTATATACAACTTCCTTTCAGTACAATAATAGTAATTTCAATGAAATTAAAAATTTAGTATCACATTCTTAATTATGAAATTTTACACATGTAAGTAAACAGCACTAACACTATTGTAATTTTAGCTGCTTATGATTCTAGCCTTTAAGACCTGAACTTAATACGGATGTGAATAAAACCATATCTCTAAATTAGGAAAGCGTGAATTAATGTGTACTGCTTAGGTAAGAAATTATTTTAAATCATATAAGGAAGACCTAACTTGGGCTAGCTTGTCTGTCAACTTCGTCATATTATTTAATTTTTCAAAGCTAATAGAAACAAAAAAGCCTTAGCCTAAAAAGGAAAACACTGTAGCCATTATTTTTACAAAAAATCGTTGTTTAACAAATGATTGGCGAAATATTTCCTGTTTAGTAAGGATTTCGAAGAACTTCAATTTTTCTACAATAGATTGGTGAGCAGTTTTTGAACTTTCTGAATCGGAAAACTCGAGCTTTTAATGTATCTTCTTGCGATATGTGCAAACCCTTTAAATAACTTATACAACACTGCCGTTAAATTCTTTGATCATGATTTATATTAAGGAATAGTATTTCATTATGTGCAATGCCAGTAATTTCAAAATTAAACTTAACTTGGAGAAATCATAATTTAATATTATTTTCTTTAAATGATGGAATCTGCACCTGCAAGTGAGAGATCTGCTGACATTGTTCATTTAAATCCTAGCTTTCATTTTCATTAGATACAATTCTGAACACAACTTAATGAACTGTGTAAAAGTAATGAGTATGATATAAAGCAATTGTAAAAAATATATTACGAAATTAAATTATTCCTGAGCAAACCAATTAAAGTTTGAAAACCCTTTACCTTTATCTATTAGAACAAATAATGATCTCTAAAAATGGCACACATAAGCATTATTCTTTTTCAGTACCTTGAAAAGCTCAGATGTGGGATCATCATTTCTTCATACTTGATGTAGTTTCATCATTTTGATAACACAGTGTCAAATTAGAAAAATAATCATGGCTATTATATTGGTTGTATTACTTAGTGTAGAGTCTAACCAAAATTAACAAAGACGTCATTATATAAAGAAAGTAAATATAGTTAAGCTGCCACACGGTGATATACTTTCTTATTTTCCTAAAATCATTTATATATTTGTCGATGAAATACTTCAGAATGTTTTCTACTCTGATGTCCTGAAAAATATATAAACATTTCATGATCACAGATATACTGATAACAATACAAATGACGTGCCTAATTTCTCAAGCATATATTTAATTTAAAAATAAGTCAAAATATTGAGTCTCACCAGAAGGCTTGTTAAAGACTTTTCTGCTCTCGCATAGTTCGCAGTTTACTGTTCTTCGACAAATTCATGCTGACACAACTTTATCTTTTTAACCTAATAATTAGACATCGTTTTCTTCATCCTTACGTCTCCTAAAATTCAGCATTAAATTCACATGGTTTTAAAAGCAGCATGCTTTTAGAGCAGAGCACTAAATTAGCCATCATTTATTTGAATTTTCAAAAACTTTATTTATGACAAAAGAATGAAATTTTTTTGAACTTATAATCATCAGTAAAAGTTTGTTTGTGGCAATTTGACAGTTTTAGAAAATTGTAAGCGCAATTTTAGGTTCTTGTTCTCCTTCTGAAATATAACATTAACTGCTGTAAATCTTCTGTGAATCCAATAGATCCATATATTTACCATAAAAAAATATAAATGCAAAATTTGCTAGCGTTGCATGCTTGAAAATTCTAAAATCTTAATTTCAATTTTTATTAAAGACCTTTTTCCCTACTTTTTTAAGGAAGGAGATAATTTCTGTTGTTGTTGCTTATGCTTTTGTTTGAGCGTCTTTACATCGCACTACTTTACTTGCTTTCTCATAGAATTCGATAAAATTGATCTTAATTATTTATTTATTAAAATCCCTCTCCTTGCTTTAAAAAATTACTTTAAAATAAATGAAGCTTGCTATAAAAGGTTTCCGCTATTTTATAAATGCTATTTCTCCCCCCCCCGCTTTACAACGTATATATTTTGCTTTATTTCATTTTGCTATTTTCATAACCAACAGAGTTTAAGGATTAATTAGCGTATAAAATTATTTGCAATGAAATCAACTGCGTCAAAATCAACTGCGTTTTTTTTGTGTTTCTTAAGTTATATACATCTTTCAGCAATTAATTTTAAAATTTCTTTTTCTAAATTCTACTGCGGTGTATAATGTTACATTCTTCTATGGCACTTTAAAATTCTGACATCCAAAAATATATCTATTACCAAGAGTAGGAATTTTCAAGGATTTTTAAAGAAACATTTTACCCTGTTGTAAAACAAGAGTGAAAAAAATATTACTTATGCTACTTTTTTTCAGAATTCTATTAAAAGCTACCAGCATTTTTATAAGCTTTTATTTAAATCGCTAATGGTGTTTATCTTTTATGATCAAAACTTTGCAGCCGATATGTTTATGATCTTTATGATCAAAACATTGCAGCCGATATGTTTATGATCTTTATGATTAAAACTTTGCAGTCGATATGTTTATGATCTTTATATGATCAAAATTTCGCAGTCGATATGAGCCTCAAAGTTTACCCACACACTCAGCGTAAATGACATTTATAATGTGATGCAATGATTCTTTTGGAAATGTGATTTAGATTCTTAGTCCAAAGGGGTTTTGTCCCTGAAGGACTATAATTTTCGTTTTGCGATTTTGCGTTGGTTTACTATAAATGTCCATTTCGCTTTTCAAACTGTTGCCACCAAATGTTAGAGTCCTGCATTATATTTGAAGAAATTAAATAATGAAGAATCTGCATAAATGTATGTCTGTTTCTCGCACTGTGATAAAACAACGGTACATTAGAGCCATCGAACTTTGAATGACGTAATCCTACTGCGAATATGGGCATGTGCAAGCCCAAATTTGAAATTTGGAATTTGTTTTATTATCGATTTCCTTATTTGTAAAACTTTAACGAATTTTTGATTAACAAGCTCAAGGATTTCAAAGGGAGCAATGGTAACATTGTGCAGAAAAAACCTTTTTATCTCCAGGACGCGAGACTCTGTATCGGAAATTCTAAAGATATGTTCAATTTAAAATTATTTTGCGATATTTTTCTTGAACTGAATTTTATAGTTTAAGTGCGAAGAACGTGATATTTAATAAATAAATGTAACAGAAAAAATGTAATAAAACACTCCTCTGGACGTAATTTAAAATCTGAAACCTTTCAGATTTTTATTTATTTATTTTAATTAAATGTTAAAACAATATTTCTCACGTATCTTCATTTAACGAACAAACTAAGTCTTTTTCCCATTAAATTATTTTATACATTATAAAATTACTGATTGACAAATAAAGTATAAGGATCATTTATTTAAAACCATAATCATTCTCCACCTAGTTCCTCCTTATTAACTTGAAATATAAATATTCGTTCTCATGTATATTACGAAACATTTTAAACTCGATTTCTGAAATAACTCATTAATAAAGATAAAGCACCACTTTAATTACGCACCATCAAACTAATTAGCACAGCAAAAACGATCATCGGTCACAAATTCCGATAAGCATTGTCCCTGTTTCACCTTAGAGTGAAATTGCTTAATTAGGCCGTTTAGCAATCACAATGCAGAAAAGTAAAAGAATAAAAGTTAACGCCAAGGGTGTATTTTTAAATCTATTTTATTTCGTATTAAAAGAATGAATAATGAATACGATTTCAAAAGTATCATATCCTAACATCCGGAGATTTTTACTCTCAAACTAGAACATATTTACTTCCCACTGAGGGCTTGGCAGCTGCCGAAAAGAAAAATATTGCAAGTAACATCGATGTAGGAATGCCAAGCAGCTGTTTCTTTTATTTTATTCGTTTTAAATCAGCATCACCCTAAAGTAATAAGGTGATCGAGAAGTTCACCTGTTTCGATAAGAAGATAGCGGGGGCTGTCACCATGTTTCTGAGATATTATCGGTCTGTTGCGGTTAAAGAATAAAGTTTTTGATTACACGTTGTGGCAGCACTACAGTTGCATAACGACTTTTGCTTTTGCCATATTTGAGTAACTTGCTTCTAATAAAGTGGGTGTGCTTCGACGATCATTATGCCGTGCGATAATAGTGGTAATTTGCTTTTCTATTTAATTTTTACAAAGAAACGATTGTTTATTAATCTATTAATAAATCTTACATCTTACCATACATCTGATTTCCAAAGGAAATTTACTCGTTTAAGGCAACTTCAATTTCCTTATAATAAACCCATATGGACTTCCAAATTAATGGAATCTAATCTGCAGAAATATATTAACTTTATTAATTCACTTCTTTTTCTTTAGTCTCATTCCATGCAGTATGAAAATAATTGTATCAATCAGAAATATTTTCGAAATTGCATCTATGAAGATGATGTCTTAAATATTGTTTGCCCATTTTGAAGGTTTCGCCTGTGCATGTGCAAAGGATTATGTGACAAAATACGTAATAGCTTTAAAAATGCTATGCTGGAAAACGAAAATATCATTTCGCCGAATTTAAACCTAATTCTGATCTTAATTAAAACTTAAATTTTTGATGATATAAGTTAAATGTTACGGGTTAATTTTCCAAAGTATTTATCGAAAACTTTTCGTCCTGCCTAGTGAGACAGATAAAAACAGTTATGAGGTTGACATAAATTTTAAGTAACATAATTTATTGGCATTTAATTTGCCCGAAATTTGTATTTCAAATCATATTCTTTTTTATTTAATTCTTTAATGGAATCATTCTAAAAATAAATAAAAAAACCTTTGTATTTTAAAAAAGCATTGGAAATACACTACAGTTTTAAAAACGGTATCTTTCTACAACAGGCAAAGATCCGAGAAATATGTAGAAGAAAAGTTTCATCTGATAAACAACAACAAAGACAGAATAAATTGAGACCTTTCTTAATTAAAATACCATTTCCCATTTCACTTAAACTGTGAGGTTAATAGTAATCTTTACTTTTATCACTACTTAAGCAGAAACGTTAATATGTAATTTAGCAGCAAAAATATTGGTTGATAGTTGTATTCCAATTTTAGCGTATTGTTTCCAAAGACGAAAAGTATCCATATCCTATCAAATCAAAATGCTTCTGTTCTGACATAATTTTAAAGCTGGTTAATATTTCTTTTTAAAATCTAAGCGACTTTTCACAAGAATCTAAACAAAATCCTAACTTCACAACGGAAATGCGATTCGTATTTAAAATACAAACTCAAGTATTATTGAATAAAAATCAATTTCCATTTTATTCAAGTAATAAGAAAAATCATTCATATATTATCAGAAGCAAAATTTGTTTTATACATTTTTTATATCAAATAATGTTAAAAGAGAAGATTTGGAAGATTTTTCTTTAAATATTGGATTAACCTTCACGAATACATAGATTTGTATATAACTAAAACACAATTAAAAAAAATTTTTTTTTTCAAACAGTTCGCATTTCCTTTTCAGCATGCACAATTTTGTGCATTTCATAAAATATCGATCACAGGTATTCTTATGAAGTCTTATATGCAGTGGAATTTAAATATTTTGTTTCCAATGGCAGATTGGGAACAGTTACAGCTTTGCAACAGAATCCACTAATCTATACTAAAGCCAGATGTGGTGGTCTCTTTATTATGACCACCTAATGGAGGCACCTAATAGGTGAACCACCATTGTCTCCTATGAAGGGACGGACAATTACAATCATGCCTTCTCCGGGATTCGAACCCAGGCCCTTCGGTATCGCAGGTCAGGCTCCCATAACCACTAGACTGGGCGGCTGTAATTTAAATATATAAAGACTGGTTTCAGAAAACAGAATTATGGGGCTGAAACGAATGTATATTCAAAATAAAAATGGTCATTTCGGAAGAATGATTTCTTTTCAGAGTCTGTACAATTGTTTGTACATGCAACATTCTTTAATACTTTGATTACATATGTGATTATACTAGGTGTCTACTGTTTATGCAGTACTTCGCAGGAGCATACGATTATTGGGCCTTGTGATGAGAAGTCTTTTATTAATATTTTATTATTCTCGAGGCAACACTTACAGAATCCACCTTTTCAACAGAACGTTCACACCGTGTCATAACTAATAAAATTGGCGTAAGCATTATACCTTTCCTTGCCAAACTTCTGTGCATCATCGAATGTGGTGTTAGACATTTGGTTTATAAATTCTATCTTTCACATTTAAGCGAAGACTGGTATAACAGAAGGAAAAATGATCAGTTACAGAGAAATAATCATTTTGCAATGCCTGTAAAACACTGAATTTTGGTTTCCACGTTTGTCTTATAAAAAGGGAAGCATCTGACAAATCAATTAAAACCATTTTAAATGTTTTATGTTTATCGCGTTAGAAAAGAGAAATGTTTGAAGTTTGAGATAGCAACAGGTATTTTATCATGGCAGATAGCCACTTGAGAGGAAACAAAAATGGGAGTTAATTTAGTATTTGCCAATGAACTAGTAAAGTTCCCCGGAATTTACTGAAACTTTAGGTCGAAAGGTTTGCGTAGAATTATTTTTCTTTGATTGACTGTGACGTAAATGGGATCAGATATTTTGCCTGCACTAATATTAATATTATGCTTGAAACTTATGCCTATGATTTCAGTGATATAGTTTCCATAGTGTGAATATAGACTAAGCTACAGTTCACAGTAGAGTTCTCACAAAGGTCACAAAGAAAACGTCTTGTTATGAAACTTCGCTAAATAGTTTAATCACCTAACAAGTGGTGTAAAGCATTTAGTGTACCTAATAATATGTGGTATAAAGTATTAAGTTTCAAATATTAAATTTTTCATCCGTATTCCAAAACTATTATAAAGGAAGTAAACCGGAAAATCACTACAAAATCACATGATGCTACTTTCGACTGCCGTAAACAACTATGATTTGGCGTCCTTGTTAGGCTTAGGAAGAGCCTAAGTGTAAATTCGAAGATAATTTAGCCGTCTGAGTTGCTACTACGGATGATTAAAACTTACGACTATGGTATTAGGGATATTTAAGCAATAGAATGAAGCAACTTATTATATCTTACGGTTCAACAAGCATTGTATTTTTCATCTTTCCTCTGCATGCAAACCAAGGATACCCTCATCATTTCTTTTACTCGCCGACTGATACGTTTGCCACTTTCGATGTTGTCTCTGAAAGAACAGGAACGTTGATATTATTTTTAAACGCTAATGATCAATCTGCTTCAACATATCGTAGGTTTCTGTCGAAAACTTGCCAAACGCGATTTCCGCAATAAAATCATCTGCTCGTTATTCAACAAACAACATTTTGTTAGCATATCGCTAAATACAAAATACCTGTCTTGGAATACCCAGGTGTGCAAAAGGAACGACGTGACATGCATATACGAAATTTTCTCTTAAGCCAAGTAGACAAGACAGTAACTAAATCAAAAAAAAACTTAGTGGTTTTGCTATACGTATCTTTACTCATCTGGTATCATAAATTTTAGATGCTTAGTAACACATCCAGAATTAGTAGACGCATGTACGCACAAGTAAAATATTGTTAGTTTTAAATTAAATAATCAGTACGTTTGTAAGTTTGAACAATACAAACTCAGTCAAAAATAATCATGAAAAGTAAATTTACTATTCCTCTACTTCAATAACCTTCATGAATGTAAAACCGTTTTTAATGACTGGATTTTTTTATTTTTACTTTTACTTTTTAAATCATAAACCTGACATATGTTTCACATCTCTTCTTAACACATAATATATTGCGTATCATGCATGTAATGAAAAGCATCAAGTATTGTTGTTTTTACAAAAGTATTTTATACAACTGATATTTTACCAAAGTTAGGTTATAATATCAAATCAGGAACTCATCTTCAGAAAAATTCAGCTTTTTAGTTAAAATTGTTAACTTAAAAATTAAAATTAGTCTCAATTGTAAACAGACTATTTAATAGTTTGTCGTTTATATAACGCAAACCAGAATTAGAAGCCTCCAATTTAATAATAGTTAAAATAATTAAATAAAGTGAAAATTTTGAGATTAGTGGAAATTATTTATTAAATTACTCTATTGAAAAAATTGAAAAAACATTTTATACTTCTAGTTTGTATTGATAAATGTTCTATAATCGCAACGAAATAAGATAGAAAAGCACAAAGATAAAATCCCAGTTCTAAAATTTTATATCAAGTGACTTATGTACCAGTTGCAGTTACTACATATCGTATATTTTGCTTTAAGAAGTTGTTTTTGCATTGCAGTTATTAAACAAGAAATTAATATTTGGAACTTGGATTTAGATCAGGATGTGTGACTCTTATATGTCTGACAGAAAATATTTTAGAGATAATGTTTAAAATTAAAATTTACCATCAGATATTATTAGTTGAGTATGCCCAAAAATTATCTTAAAATTTGTATCTATTACTTGCTAATTTTCTTTTTATACCTCATATTTCAAGGCCATATATTTAGTTTAAAACCTTTCATTTATTATTTGTTAAATTTCATTTCCAAGAAATTTTTAAAACAATTTTTCTTTGAATGTGACCAAATTTACTCTTAAGTTTATTTTAAGGATTTTTCAGCATTAAAAGCATCATTATTAATTAAAGCAAAGTGTTCAAACTTCAATTTTCTTATGTTTTTGAAGATGCGATAAAATTATAAAAGAAGAATCTTTAATTTGGACAAATATTAATAAAATAATTTTGTAGACTGTTTCAGTATTACGTTTTTTTCAGACAGTTCTGTACTAAGAATAATTGGATTAAAACACTGTCATTTTCTCATTAAGTTAATTTTTACTTTATAAAGTAAATGCCTAAACATTTAGTTATGAATATTACAGACTGGAAAAGTAAGAATATTCTATGTTTTCAGTATGAATGTAAGGAAATAATATAAATAAGATTAAATTTTCCTGAAATTACGCATTCTCAACCGCTTAGTTTGCAGTAAATAAGAGAAACAAAGAATCTGACTCAAACACAGAACTTTGGTAATAAGAAAATTTAACATTCATTCGTTTTAACAGAGAAATTAATTCATCATACTACTGAAACGATCAAAGCCAAATTTTAAAGAAAACTCAACTGCAAACGAAAAGCAGTTATAACACCTAAAATTGGTTTCAGCTACATGTATTTTCCTTAAATAATTAACTTTAATCTGGTGATTAACATGTCACTAAATGATAATCATCCAAATGACGGTTGAAGATTTCCTTACGTAAAATTAGTGAGATGACTTATAATGTGGCCTGTGTTTATCAAAAAATGAACTGAAAACGAAAACCACGTGTTTCTTTGTGACTAAATTACTTTTATTTTTGTCTAATATTTATTATCTTTACAAATTATTCCAACTTTGTTGAATTACAACAGCTTGAAACTGAAAAAAAATGTAGAAGTAAATTTTAAATTAACGAGTTGCAATTAATTAGTGTTACAGAATGTATAAGATTTCTCTTTCTCTGCCTTGGTATGATTGTTGCTGTTATGAAACAAATTAACAAAATCAATCTTCTATGCAGCAGCAAATCTCAAGATGCCGTTTTAAGACTGTATTAATAAGCATATTATTGCATTATTTTTACCCTTTATGTTCTCTGTTTGCCAAATCTCTAGTCATTGTACAGCCACATAGCCCCTGTAAGGCCATGTAACCTAAATCTTTAAAATGTTCAATTAGATAGTGACATGCACCTGCTTACATCTGGTAAACGCCAGGTGCCCCCCCCCCGTTCTCCGTCATTTGTCACCTATACTAATAAGCAAAGAGAAGGGTATACGTAATTATTGATAAAACTTTGCTATAATACCTAGCTTTCTAACTACTCATATAAAACGTTCTTAAGGATATATATAATTTCAGATGTTGAATGCAAACCGTTCAGCTAGAAAAAAGTTTGAAATGTACTACAAAAGTAGAACCGCAATCATTTTCTTAGCAATGATTTCACAAAGTTGGGATTCTCATTATAATCCTGATTACTTCCAAATAAATATTTGGCAAATTTATGTCTCCTCGTGTATTTTGGCTTCCATCTAGTTACTGACTGAGCTAAAAAATTGGCTGCTGAAAATGAGAATAAATGATGCAGACATTTGAACAGTTCTATCCCAATTTGTTGAAACGAGGTGCTCAACTGAGTCAGAAAAGTTTGCAAAAAGATCTGCAGAAGATTTATGCTGATTTGATATTGTCACAAAGGCGATCACATAATATCTGTACAGTTGTTTTCTTGTTTTTTACTAAAAACACAAAGAATTCCCAATGTATCATAAAGTATCAAATGGTGTTTACAGAAGTAAGTATGAAACACAATATAAAAAAAATAAACAGTAAGGCAAAAATTTAAAACAAAATTATGAAGGATTACTAAAATTTACGATGAACTGACATAAATATTCAAAGGCACTTCTCTCGGAAATGAACTGATGAAAATATGAAAGCCAGTTAATATTAATATTCTTCAAGGCCATTTTCAAGGTCATTCTTTCACTGTCCTAATTGAAACACAGAAGAAGCACATTTTCAACATTTTTCTCGCCACCGACTGTGCAATCACAAAAGGTCTCTGGACTCAACTTAAATATGCTCAGACAATTTTTAAAGTTTACTTCGACAGTAAGGAATTGGGTTGCTTTATGATTTGTAAAAAATGATAACACAACAATATCATTTTGAAGGAGGTTAAAAAATCTTAGTTAAGTTCCCTTTATTTGAACTAATGTATTCTTGATTTCACAACCTTACAATACTATCATTGATGACCTTCTTATAAAAGGATGTTGAAAGGAATGTGAGTTGCCCTTTTGGTGGTAGTCTTTGCAAGAAAATCGGCTTGTCCGTCCCCAGCAACAACCGTATGTCCGCGACCAAATGCAAAAGCAACATAAATGTTTTTATCTTTTAGGTCTTTAAGTTGTCTTTGAATCTCAACGGTTATGTTATTATAAAAAGAAATCAATTTTAGAGTCTCCAAAGATGAAAGGGAATTGGTACAAATGAGATAGTCTAAAACAGCACTGTTAAGAGATCCATTTGATGGCGAAGTTTAAACACAAATTTTAGCTATAAAAACCTTGCATTCATCTCGAATTCTAAATTAAAAATTATCGCTTTCAAGATCACTTCTGAAGCTAAAAAATGCGAAACTAACTTTGCGATCAATTTTACTGTCATCAGTATAACAAGTTACAAGGAAATCATATGCATTATTCGTAAATTGAATAACATTAACAGCATTTCTTTCTGAGTGATGAGGAAGAATAGACAGAGGAAACACAATCATAATCAGAGGCAGAAGCAGCAGTGAGATTATACCTAAAGGCAAAGAATGAATCACTGAAGAATGGCAATTATATCTTTCGAAGAGTTTAAATATGTGTGACACAGCATTGAAAAAGTCCAAAGTATTGCTGATTAGTTGTAATGATGATATGCTTGTAATGATTAGTATTTTGCTGATTGATTTTAAAATTTGAGTTTGAATTTAATTTTTAATTTCAAATTTTCCGTCTTAATTTTAATTTCTCCTTGCTTTTCTTAAAGTTTTTTTCAATTAAACTCATTAATTAATACTGTTATTTGCCAGAAATTCATATTTAATCATTCGAAGATGTAACCAAGGTTGACTTATAGATAAGTAAATAACAAAAGTCTATATGTACATATTCATATTCCTTGCATATAATTAATTACGAGGAAAAAATGTTAAAACATTTGGTTGCTTTTTAAACTCAGAATATTAAAGATTAAAGGGAAAATGCTTGCAGAGAAAAAAATCTTCCGAGACATAACGGTTAGAAAATTTTTGTAAAATGTATTCTGTGGAAGCTATTATTGCCACAGTAAGTTTCAGAAATAAAAGAAAAAATTTCGATAGCTTTCATTTGCGTAAAAACATCAAAATTAGTTTTCTTGCTTTCATCTGATATTTACTTGAAGCTTTAAATGAAACAGCTTGGTAAGACGTTTTAAGAGGACAAAACTGATCGCAAATGTCTTTTTAATATTTAAAGTCGACTACAGTTTTATCAGATCATACCAGATGCGTTCAACATGACCAGATTTGAACATAACCAACATGACCATGATTCGTAAACGCTCATTTTAAAATACTGATTTTTGTATAACATTCCTGGCCCATTTAAGCAAACTATTTTTATCTTTAGAAGTGTCATGATGTCCAGTTAATTACATTTTACTACTGATGAATTTAAAGATACGCAAAACTATAAGTCTTGTTTAAATTCTGTTTATTTTTGTGTGATTTTACACCATCTTCTTAATGCTATAATTCATTGAATAAAGTAATTGATACCTGCATAGTAAATAAAATGACATGTAATTCCAAATTTTGATGTATAATTAATGCTTTTCAAGAAGCAAAAATATTCTGTCGAGGAAAAACTGACATAAATTTACATTTTTTACGGGTTAACTATATTTTTAATATTTCAAACTGACCCCCTTCCTTTCCACATACAGCAAATTAAGTCTATAGTTAAAGATTCAGAACGCTAATTATTAGCTTGGTATTATTTTTAGATGTATTTGAAGAAACTTATGTTTTTAAGATTGATTTCTAAATTACACACATGCACAATTTTAAATACTAATTTGAATTAGTATAACAACAGAGCTTATTAACAGCTTATATAATTTAGACATGAACTAATTAAAATAGTTAATAACTGAAAATGCATTTTGCTAATGGGTTTGATAATTTAAGAGCTGTTAGTTTTTTAAAACTTTCAATCAATACATGCTAAGCCAGTGATTCGCAAACTATGATACCAACATTTTTAAAGAAAATCAAACACAACTTTTCTTTTATTTCTTAAAATTTTAAACGAAAGGAGAAAGTAATTTCTTAATTCTGGTAACCAGGACTTCACGGTGCATTTTGTAAAATCTTTACCTGTGTAAGCATAGTTCTTTGATCAAAATGTACCTGTATTAGTAGTACTACACGCTAAAATTTGGAATTGAGCTTGAATTTGATATTTTAAGTTGGTGAACGTGGTCAAAGAGATATATCATACCATGGAGCCACATACTCTCACAGGAAAATGTCTTCGAGAATTCACAGTTTTTATCAATTTCCAAAAAATTTTTCTGATTAAAATTATGATTTTTCTCGTTAAAAATTTTATTTACCAAAATTTGCGTTTAATTTTTTTTGTTCTTTGATTTGCAAATAATTCTCAAAGAAAATATGTAACAGGTTTTAATAATATTTCATAATAAAAAATTATATATCTTACTTTATTTTATCAACTGTTTATAACGGTTCTCCATGAAAGATAATGTTAAGGCTCTAAAAATAGGATTATCAAAAATATGTTTGAGACATTTTAGTACAAGTATGCTTTTATAATGCCTTAAAAATAGCTCAGAAGTTTCCAGGTAATTAATAATAAACACCTATTTAAACTTCTCTGAAAAAGATTTATCTTACGGGAGCATTAGATTTTAGTCATGTCCAATTGATATAATCTACGAAATGTTTGATGTGCCTATATCATTAACGACACTAAACTAGTCTAGCTTAACACTAAACTAGTCATTCGTCTAGTTTAATTGTTGTTCCTAGTAGAAAAGTATACATATTTCATGTTTTACCTCATCGAAATAATTTCACTAATTGCTGTTAAGTGCTTAATATTATAATTTGCGAACAGTCCCCTATTAGACGTCATCTTATCTTCCCCCTTTTATTGTCCTCGTAGTCCAGATTCAGTGTGTCCCCCGCTCGCCCCCGGTTGGGCCCGAGAGAGTGGCCCGCTTGAAACAGAGTATTCGATGTCCACGCCCTTTTTCGTAACCTGTCATAATTTTTCACTCACTATATAAACCCTGAGACCGACTCTATGGCCAAATTCATCATCGCAGGTCAGTTCCTGATAACCAGTCACCAGTTCCTTTCTCTGAAACAGCCATAATGATGAAAGTAAGTGAAAGTCAATTTCTTAAAAAGTCCAATCACTTTATTTTTAATTAAATGAAAAGTTTAAAAATCCGTTCTTATTATTAGGAATAATATGTTAAATAACCTGAGAAGAGTATTTTATCTTAGTCTATTGCTTATACGATCACTAAAAATTATCTTCCAATAATAAACTTTAATGAAACCTGTTAATTCTTAAAGAATCTAATAGGACTATAAAAATACATTATTACGCTTTATTTTAATAACGTTGACAGATTAAATGCTAATCTCTTCTCTAAACCTATATTTTAAAGCATGTAATAATTTAACAATATGTGTATTAGAAATCATATGATACAGTCTAATTAGGAACTAGTGAGAGATAATTAAACTAATATTTACGGATTAAAACTAGATTCCGTGTAACTAGTTATTCTAATGTTAAACTCGTATGAAATATTAAGTATAGGATGGAAAAGTAATTTTATTTGATTCCATAGAAAAAGGTATTGGAGGTCTAGATGTTGGGGCCATCACCATTTTAGTATTAAAGAGAAACGTTTGGGCCACTAGCGGCCGAGGAGTAAAACCCGCTGAAGACAAGTAGTTCGGTCCTGGGCTCGAATCCCGGCGAACGTGCTGACTGGCTTGGCGCTTTCGTGGGTTTCAATAAGTAAAAAAAAAAAGCTTTTTTTTAATTGCAATAAGTTTAAATAACTGTGAATGGATAATGTCTCTTGGTATTTGAATATAAGTTTAATTTTATTGCATTATTTATCTGTAATATTTATAAAAGTAGCAATTTAATTTAATGGTAATCGATTTAATAAAATTTAGTTTGAAATATGACAACTTTATCACTAACGTAAATACGAATTGTTAAATACAATAATATTAGAGGCAAAAAACCTAAAAAAAAAAAAAAATAACAAGCCACTAATGAAAGTGTAGCTATCTAGCCGTTATTTTCGAATAATTTACATCAACGCATCTTAATAAATTTAATCCTCTTTCCTTTATATATGTTGTCGGCAATATCATACTTTATCCGACAATATCACAACTAGAAAAATTACCAGTCATGCAGATGCATTCCAAAATAATTTCAAATAGTAGGTTATTCCATCTTTGCCTTTTTAGAATTTAAATTTTGAAATAGTTATTTCATACTTCCATCATATATGCCCCTGGTGCCAGAGCTTTACAATTAATATCATCAATCATAGGTTTTTGCATTTGTAGCATCTAGACAAACCTACCTGATTAATGGTGCAAGTTTTAATTTGGAAAGCACATTTTTGAAAATATTTGTGAAAATAGAAAGGTTAATAAAACTGATTATCAAAGAGCCCCCGTTATAATCTGAACATAACATTCTTGTGTAATGAGCTATATTTTAATCTCAGCATTGCATACAAGCATTCATTCTACCACTAATACTTACCAGTTCTATCTCTTTATACAAGAGTGTTGAATACAATTCCTCTTAATTAAACTGTGTATTAAGCACTAAAATTGTATAAAACTCAGCTGGTTTACGCAATGTTTGAATTATAAGTCCTAAAACTCATAATTGAAGCTTATTATACGAGTGATTTGGAAGACTATTAAAAATCGCTGTTACGAATGCACACTAAAATATTAGAAATAAGTGTACCACAAACAATATAAAAATAGGTTTATTATGCGACATAATACATCAAAAGATGTAACATATCTAAAAATGTTTTTTCTATAGATCCTCCTCCTGCTTTTCCTAATTGGCTTAGCTTCAGCTCAGTATGGATATGGAGGGGACTCCGGGGGTTATCGTCCTGACGGTGTGAGAAACCGTTACTTCATTCTAGGTCACGGAAAGGTTGGCCCTATCTCTACTTCACTCGGAAGCAGTATCTACGGACCATCTGCAGGGTATGGCGACTACAGAGCTTCAGGAAACCTTGGATCTTCTGGATCATATCACAGTAGCCCTGCTGTATCTTCTTATTCAGCCCCGGTGAGTTACCGCCCAGTAGTCAGCCATGGTGGATACGGAGGTGGATACGGGGCCGGTAGTGGTTCTTCTTATGGTTCTGGATACGGAGGTGGTGCAGCCTATGGTTCCGGATATGGAAGCGGTGCCTCTCAGGGATCCGGATATGGAAGCGGTGCCTCTCAAGGATCCGGATACGGAAGTGGTGCTTCTCTTGGCTACGGGTCTAGTGGTGCTTACAGATCCCAAGGTAGTTCTGGATATGGCGGTGCATCTTTAGGACATAGTGTATATGGACCATCTGCAGGATATGGAGCTTCTGGTGGTTACGGATCTTCTGGTGGGTCCGCTGGGTACAGGTCCGTTGCTCCAGTTAGTCACACTTCTTACGCCCCGGCTGTCAGTCACCAAACCTATGCTCCAGCTGTTAGTCATGCCGCCCCCGTTTACAGATCTTATGCTGCTCCAGCTGCCAGCCATGGACTCTACGGACCCTCAGCAAATTATGGTTACAGTGCTCCAGCACATTCTTCATATGGTAGCCATGATGATTATGTGAGTATTTTACGAAATGTTTTATCTTTATTTATTACAAGCTCTAAAAATTATTTCATTTATTAATTTTTAGTGTTATCTTAGTAGAATAGGTGTCGATTGCATTTATAAAAGGAATATTCTAATTAACTCAAAATTCATTTCTCGGTATAGCTGATCTTGTTAAAAGAAATCGGTCCTCTTTAATGGTAAAATACATAAACAGCTTCATCTTCAGTATTAAATATACAGCAGACAATATGCTGAATTAAGAATAATAACAAACGCTGGTACTTGTATATCATTTGAAGAAAGGTGGAATTTTAGAAAACTTTGACACTGTATTTGTGCTCTTTAAACAAAATGTCATAAACTAAGAAGTGAACCTAATTTCGTAGATACTTATAATTTCATTACGATTGTTTCTTGAATAACGTGACTACAAATATATGATAATATAAATATAAATATTTCATTTGTATAAATATTAATATTTCATTCGATAAATAGGTTTTTAAATTATTTGAAGATTTTGACATTTTAAAAAACTTGCACACTAAACTCATCAGATAGAAATAGTTTTAAAAATACGTTAAGAATACCTGAATATTTTAATAGTGCCTAAAGTAGTATTATGATGTTACCACATTTAACTACCTGTGAGAATGCATAAATTTTCAGAGTAATGATCTTGTATTTCTCCTACCATTGAAGGTTTGTTATCCGAAACATGTTTCTTTGGAAACTGTAACCCGGCTAGCTAAGTGGGTCTTTTTGAGAACGTTTTGAAACTGAACCGAAACTGTTTAACTCAAACCTTTGGCTGTCGCACGCTTTCTATAAAAAACTGGTTTTGTCATGAGTGAAGCAATCAGATATCCCGAAAGAAAGAATTCTGTGAAATGTTTTCTTTCAAAGCACTGTTCAGGGTAGCTTCTAACTAATCAAATAGAAATCAATTAATTTCTTCAGAATAGGAATCAATTAATTCAATAGAATAATCGATAAATTAGTACATGAAATAAGTAGAAAATAAATGAATAATTACCTAAATTACGGGTTTTAATATGAACATATTTTAACTTGCTTAGATTTTCTTCATATTCTTTACTTTTTTGTAGCCCCACCAATGACCGAGTGGTTAAGACCGCTGAAGGCTGATAGTTCGTCCTGACCTCGAAACCCTTCGAACGGGATGGCTGCCTTATGGATTTTCATGGCTTATCCCATGTGTAATGTGACTAAGAGCCAATTTTCCTTAGAAAGTGTTCTACGAACATCTGTCCCCTTGGACAGATAATCCCCATGAGCTTTAACATATTTTTAGTCAAACAATACAAATAATACAGTACTTAACATGTATACAGTACTTAACAGTAAAACATGCTCAATTCATGGTTAAGGATTGTTTAAGATACCTGCATACACGTCAGGCCGAAAGAGCTTGTCCATATGAATTTACAAAAGTTATACGTGGATTTTGACAGCAAGAGACCTTAAGGCGCTTAATTCCCTGCTATATTAAAAAGTTAACCATATTTGCTAGTTGTAAGAATTAATCAAAATAGAAATAAATTAATTCAATAGAATAATCGATAAATTAGTACATGAAATAAGTAGAAAATAAATAAATAATTACCTAAAATATATGTACCTATAAACATAACATTTATTATGATAAACATGTTTGTTGAAATATAAAATTGCAATGGAAACTTTTTTTCCATTTATGTTACGAATTGCAAATACTCTTGAACAATGTAAGTTATCCTGTAGATGAAACATATTTAGTTATCCTTACGGGTCTTAATATGACAGTACTAATATGACACTTTAGTATGACATTGCTGTGAAAGATCATTTCTATGAGCCTCAAAATAATAAGTTTGCTATTTCAGTGGAGGTGGGGAAGACAGTATGGATGCATATATCAGATGAAAACAGTTACATCCATAACAGTCCTTTAATTACTCATTGTATTGTTATTTCGACTATGAAAACTACGATTTCTTACCTTACCTGCCTTAAATAATTTTTATTAATTCGGTTAGAAGATCCACAGAAAACCACCAGTCGTTTTCAAGTTTTATGGTACTTACCTTTTAGGAAAAGGAATATGCAGATATATTAGCTTTGATTATATATTTTTAGAATTTTCACATATCACATTCTTTTAGGAAAATTAATTTGCACCTTGCATTTAGGCTCAACCTACCCCTTACGATTTCGGCTACCTCACCCACAACGAGCATGGAGATCAGCTGTCCAGACAAGAGAGTGGAGATGGTCATGGAAATGTAAGAGGTAGCTACGGTTACAGAGACTCTTACGGACTCTACCGTCATGTTGATTATGTTGCCGATCACCATGGATTCAGAGCCAATGTAAGGACGAACGAGCCTGGAACCGCTCCTCAAGATCCCGCAGATGTTAAAATGCAGGTTGAACATGGTGGATATGGTGGAGGCTATGGAGGTGGTTATTAATTTACGAAGCTTTCAGATATTGGCAGTTTGAAATGGTAAGTTGTAGCAGAACTTTCTTCGTCTTGCATAAATATGTTAAGAAAGATAATAAAACTCTAAAGTAATGAGGTAATATTTAGCTCTTTTAATCGCACAAGCTTATAGCTTTGTATTTCTAAGGTTTCTTAAACTATTTAATTCAGTACTTATTAATTATTAATTACTATCACACTCTTTATAGTGCTGGGTATGCTTGTTATAGTACTGGATATACTCAACTTACTAGATAATTTATGAGTTTATAAACAATGCTGTTATTTAATATTTTTAAATAATACTCTCCATTTTGCTTCTATGTAAAATGAAGCATATGAAACCGTTTACTTTTAACGACATCCTCCATGCTCAGTTTTCTATTTAAAATGAAATAGTAGATGAGCTTTCTTTCAAGATTGTGAAGGTGCTCATGAATCCAAATTGCTCATTTCAATAAGGAATGATGCATAATGGTCTTTTTATAATTCCATACAAAAGAAACCTAGTTACATTAAATACGATCTATGAAGATGTCAAGGTTTCATAATCATAATCATCTCAACAAATTATCTTCGTTAATAGTAGAAATAAAAGACGAAAAAAATGCAATGCAGACTTCTTAAAATCATTTAATATTTATTTACGAAATATGGAAGAAGTTTGGTGGATATTTTGAACGCATGGTGAAGCTTTAATCAAACACTTATTCTTCCCAGATTTTTATAGCAATTACTACCTTTATGTGAAGAGACAACAACTTATTATACATAAATTCGACCAATTAAAAAAAACTTTCCTAATAAACCTATATATACTTTTAACTTACTAAAAGGCGTAAAGTGCAATGAATGCAGAGCTTACATTTTGTACTGAGATCATGTTTCATGTACATGTACGAAATTTGAAGTACTCAGTGTTAATGATAAAATAATGTATACCAGATAAAGCTAGATTCCATCAACGCTTAACGGCTAGCCTATCCACATATGCTGATAACAAATTAGTATGCAGGCTTGTCGGTTCTAAGCAATGAAATTCTCCGTCATATTGATTACATTGTAATTTAGAGTTATCATAAAGATGAACGAGTCCGAAATTGATTCTTAATTCTCCGCTGATCTAAATGATTAGTCAGTTGGTTATCAGTTTTAGCAAGATAAAAGAAAGCTTAAGCCATCATATGAAGGTCGAACTTGATTATCAGTTCAGTTTTGCTTTAATTTAATCAATATTTAAGAAAATAGGTGAAAATGCACAAATTTGTTCTGCACAGAATTATTTTGGCCTTTATTGCTTACAGAGGAATGTTTAATCCTTCCCTTATGAATTGGATATGGAAAGAGCAATCTAGAGAATTGTATTGAAACACACTGCTATTCGTACTAAACTCTAATGCGTAACAAATTGCGTTTTAAACAAAAAGCATTTTTGTTAGATTATATTAGTATATTTCTGTATTACATAATGCAATATAAAGTAAATAAGCTCAAATATAGAATGAGAGTAAATTTTTTGACAAAGTAATAAACATGCAATGATTCTGGATTACATTTGCGGTATATTTTGTTTATAAATCTATTTTTTCCCAGGTAACAAGAAGCTAAAGCCTCATGCTGGTGGTGAGATAGTCAAATGAGATGACAAGGAGAAACTGTGCATAGATTATAACAAACATGTGATTTACAGTTGCTGCACTGCCTTTCAGAACAATTAATTAATTATGGGTATTGTCACCTCTAAAGAACAAATGTTATTATTTAATGTTGCGTGTGTTGTATTCCTTGTATAAAGCTTTTAAAAATAAATATATGAAATATTTTATATTTTGTGTCTTATAAGTGTTTTATTATTTTCAATATGAGTTCGAATTTTGGAACATATATATACAGAATAAATGCAATGTATAAATTAGAAGATGGTATAATCCTTTAAATTAATTTTTCTGAATGTTTCACGGGTGATATAAACGTAACGTTTTTATTTAAAGGCCTTTATAGATTTTTTTAATGTTTTTTACCAAATGCATAGAAAAGAATTGATAAAAAACGTAGTAAGTAATAGTTGTAAATTCTGACAGTTGTAAAAATATATTCATTGATACACTATAGAGTTTCATGAGCCAAAAACAAGACTTAAGTTGTAGAGACATTAGGATTTTTAGAAGCAGGCAAGATGAAAAATTAGCAAACGCCTTCGCCAGGAATCGAACCACAGACCTCTGAAATACTGGCTCAGCGTGCTTACCACTAACACCACAAAGGCACGCTAGGAAGGTTGGAGAAATACCTCATATACTCCACCTTTTAAAGGGCGACTGGGGTTTTCAGGGGATCCATTCGCCAAATCCTGAGTAAGGAGAATCATCATCCAGCATTCTTTTTTTAGTTCGAGTGCCACTTGTAGAGACATTAAGATTTTTGGAAGCAGGCAAAATGAAAAATAAGCATACGCTTTCGCCGGGAATCGAACCATGGACCTCTGAAGTACAGGCTCAGCGTGCTTACCACTACACAACGAAGGCACGCTGGGAAGGCGCGAGAATTACCTTATAAGTTTACAACAAGAATTTAAACTTTCACAGAGTTAATCTTCTACAAAAGTATTCTTCATTCGCACAAATTTTTTAAAACTAAATATAGTCATATGCTTCATTCCTCACGTTATAGGGTAATATATATGAATTAAACTACACGTTTCTTTTCGGAGGTCATAACAAAAATGCCTTAAAGATCATAGCATTCAAAATTATTAAAACAAATCTGATGCTAGATTTAATTTTTTTCTAATCGTATGATACAAAAAAATGTGAAGTGGGTAGAGAATTAACAGAAACGTAAGAGGTAGAAATAGATGCATTTAAATTTGAAATCTATTTACTGATAACTAACTATTTTAAATTCAATTTTATAGCATGCTGAGTATATTTTTGTATTCATTTCTAATTCTATATCTTCTACTTAATTATTTTGTGTGTTGGGCATTAGTTTAAATTTCATATTGTGACATATGCATTCGGAAGTAAATTATTCAATAAAGATGGATCCAAACTCATGCAGTTTAAACGTTAACTTTTGAAAAACCATGCCAACAAAAGCTTATGTCTGTAAATTTCAGCTTTTATTAGGAAATGCGATCAAATTCAAAGATATATGCCTAAATTTAAGCAGTCATAAACTTACTTGGATGAAGCAATATAGGCCTAAAACATTCAAATGTTAAATGATTAAAATCTTAGAATTCTGCCATGAGGTTAAAAACTTTAATTTGGGGCAAATTACAATACGGATATTCAATTCATAATAATCAAAACTGATGTAAATTAAGCTCATTCCATAATAAATATTTTTCATCCGGGACATAAATTTGGAAACTGTAATAAGAGATAATTACTAGAATTTTGCTTAATTATTCTGTGAAATTTATGTTAACCTGAAATAAAGGAATAAAATTTAAATGAAATACTTAAAAAAATGAAATACTTAAATTATAATTATTATTAAATCCATAGATATTTATGAAAAGTGTTCGAAATCGTGTTTATAAACATTTACAGATACTTGCTATACTCATTTGTCAATTTAATATTCAGGATGAAGAGAAAAATGAGGTACTTGGTCGATCTGAACAACTTAGGAGCAGCGCCGAATTAAGTAAAGAATACAAGAAATTAGTTACAAAAAGAGTTATAACAAGCCAAAGAAAAGTTAACTCTGAATTAATCAGCTTAATACTTTACATGCCTGTTTTACGCATTTTAGAAAATTGAAATCAGCGTTTTTAGTATCTAATTAGTCCGAAGAGGATTTGTTCCTGAAGGACTATTGTTTTCGTTTTGCGATTTTGCTTTGAATCACTATAAATGTCCGTTTCACTTTGAAAACTGTTGCCACCAAATATTGGAATCCTGCATTATATTTGAACAAATTAAATAATGAAAAATCTGCATAAATGTATGTGTATTTCTCGCATTGTGATAAAACAACGGTACATAGAGTCATCGAATTTTGAATTGACGTAATCCTACTGCGAATATGGGCATCTGAAAGCCCAAATTTGGAATTAGTTTTATTATCGATTTCATATTTTGTAAAACTTTAACGAATTTTTGATTAACAAACTCAACGATTCGAAGGCGAGCAATGGCAACAAACTACGGGGGGGGGAAACCCTTTTTATATCTAGCTCGCGGAACTGTGTATCGGAAATTCTAAAAATAGGCTCATTTTAAAGTTATTTTGCGACATTGCAATTTATGGTTTAAGTGCGAAGAACATGATCTTTAATAAATAAAGATAAAGCACAAAACGTTTAAAAAAAAAATATTTCGACGTAATTTAAAATCTGAAACCTTTCAGTTTTTTTTTAATTTTTAATTTATTTTCTCCTAATATAGAGAGTTATATTATAGGGTATTTCTCCCGCCTTTTTGGCGTGCCTTCGTAGCGTGGTGGTCTGCACGCTGGGCGCGCATTCTAGAGGTCCGTGGTTCGATTCCCGGCGAAGGCATTGCTATTTTTGATCTCTCCTGCTTAAAAAAAATTCATATCTGTATGTTCAAATTAGTTGATGAAAAAAAAACAGACTAAGTGGAATTTTATGTTATAGAAGCTCAAACTAAATTAACAATAGACAATCAAATAACGTTATTTCATTCTTATAATTGTTGTAGTTTATTTTCATAGTATTTTGAACAAAGCTTGTTTTGATTTTTACTCCTATGTACGAAATAAAGTAAGTACTATAATCGCAAAAAATTTTGGGTATCACATTTCAACAAAAATGTCCATTTTGACCGCTTTCGAACCCATTCGAACGATGTTTTTGAGTGACATGTGGCCGTACGGACAGAATAAAGGAATTGTTTTTTCAAAAATGCATTGTAAAATGGATTCAAAAGACGTAAGAGTTTTTTTTTTTTTTTCTTTTCTGTGTGACATCTGTACGTGCGTACGCACCGTATGTATGTATCTCGCACGTTTCCAAAACGAGGAGATTTAGAACGTCAAAAATTTTGTATAACTGACTACTATAATATGCAATTGTGCACCTCTCTATTTGGTAGCAATCGACCTCATTAAACGTACATATATTTACTCTAAAAGTTATTGTGCATTTTGAAAAGTGTAAAGTGTAATTTTTGCTTTAAAAGTTGTTGAATTAAGTTGTTTTTATGTTCCGATTAAGATTTTTATGCATTTAGTCAATCTACGTGCAATAGTTGTTTAATTATCAAGAATTTAATAGTTTACGTGGTGCTAAGGCTAACGAGGCCGCCATTTGTTTACATTTGAAGCTCTTAGTAGAGTATCGAATTAGTTCAGTTTGTACACGAACTTCAATATCTTTTTGTTGAGTTGGATCAAAAGTAAACTTTCATTTTGTGCACCGCAAAATCTGTCTTCCTGGCTGGTTAAATTGCTTGTTTTCGAGTACAGAATCTAATTTTAACTGTAGACCTTCTTTATTTTATTTGTTTTACCTGTATTTGGGTTTTATTTATTTTTTTATTATTATTACAATTTTTAATGAAGATGCTTTGAGTTTTTTTTTATGTATTTTTGCCTTGGAGCAAAGTGGGAACTGCATTTAATTGAATGACAAACGTATGAATTTCGAAGAAATAAGTTTAAGCCAAATGGAGCAAATAAATGTGTGCAGTTTAATTATTTATATAATCTTGATGCGGCCAATTGCAACCAAAAAGGGAGGTACACAACTACATGCTAGAGCAGTTCTATGTACAAAACTTCAAAGTTCTGGGGCTAATTGCTTTTGAGTCATGTGAGATTCGTATGTACGTGCATATGTATGTATGTATTTCGTAACAGACGTCACGAAAAAATCTCTTCTGAATCCATTTTAAATCAATTTTAGAATCCATTTTGGAAAAAGGTTCTCTTGATTCTACCCTTAGATACAGATGTCACGCACAAATATCGTTAAATTGCATTCGATAACCGTCAAAATTCATATTTTGTTTGAAATATGATACCCGGAATTTTTCGTGATTACAATACTTCCTTTACTCCGTACAAGGAAGTAAACATTTAAATAAAATGATAGATAGTTATATAATTGTTCACTTTAATATTGAAACAGAGTAGAATTCTAATCATCTGGAGCTTATTTTTTCTGAAAAATACATGTACCCAATCTGAGTCATTAAAATTTAAGCTCGTTGTTATTGCAGTTACCTATTTTTGATTTTTTCGGGATTTATTTAGTACCAAAATATAAAAGAATATAATGTGTACTTCTAATGCAATTTCCTGAAACAAAGCAAATGCATCTTTCACTATTTGCCTACAGCTGATCTAAATCGTAAAATTTCGATTCCGCACGTTAGAACATGGCCCTTTTGGAACTGTTTATAAGAAATATGGATTTACCAATAGTGATCATTGTGTCTTCAGATCATTAAATATTAGAATGTCCATTAACGAAACAATACCATATTAAATTTCCTGTAAATTCCATATTAAAGTTTTCCTGTTTCCTACCATTCCTTTCAAAAGATTCCTTACTAAGCAAAGCCATCTTGTTCTTAGTTTTAGCTAAGAAAGCGCAAATTTCCCAAAAATACTATGGGAACAATTTTTTTTTTTCATTTTAATGTAAAACCTCTCCTTGTATTACATACCTGGATTTGTGTACTTTTGATATATTGACTTAATTTCTTTGACATATTTTAATATACACGTATATATACGTTCTTACAGATATCACAAAAAATATTTTAGGCCGTATATAAACGTCCTTGCCGCTTAGAGGGTTAAATATCTCTATACGTAAATCTACTGAAGGGAATAACTTTATGTGAGAAGTTTTTTTCAAAACATCTAGCCAAGATATTGGATCGGATCCATCAACTGCCGAACGGTAAAGAGGCTGGAAACTGGCAATTCTAGCTGCTTCAAATCCTGGCGAACCCACCAGCGGCCGAGCGGTAAACGCGCGGGACACTGATAGTTCTGTCTGGGCTTCGAAATTTTGGTGAAAGGGCTTACTGCATAAGTGTTTTCGTTGGTTTCCCCATGTATAAAGTGTATACGAACAAGTTTCCCTTATATAGCCTTCCACGAAGGCATCCCTTTTCTTAGGCAAATAGCTCTCGTGTGCTTCACCATAATTAAAAAAACCAAACCAAACCCAATCCTGACGCACGGGCTGTTTACATGGGGTCTTTCGTTGTTTTCTCCATGTGTAATGTAGATAAATGATAGTTTTTCTGTGAAATGAAATTCATCTTCCAAAGCATCCCTCGCCTTGCAAATATCTTTATGCGCGTCGGCAACTCTTTCCTCAAAAAGCCTTTAGGCCGAGTTGGGGAATCCACTAAAGTTGCCGAAATCGAGTTCATTTTTACGCAGGAAAAACAGCTCCAGTAGAATATTACCTGAATCGCCCATATTTTAATGCATGCGTAACGAAACAGAACTTTTTTTTTCCTTTTTTTCTAATTGAAATTCCTAATAGAAAAGAAAATATTAAGTTTACGATCTCGTTGAATTTATGTGGAGGATGTGTAAAACTCTAGAAAATGTTTTGAAGTTATTCTTGCAGCAAATGCAGAATTATAACCACCAAAAGATTTTTGTGTTTAGAATGGTGTTCTTTTGGTGAGAATTTGGCGAAGTAGTTGATCCCAGATCAACAAGTACCTATGCTTTAAATTTAATAAACGAAAGAATTCAAATATTTCATTTTGATGAATATATTTTGTTTCATTTTTATAAGATCTTAGAGTATATTAAGAAGAATCTCGATCGGTAATTACGCTTAAGGATTTGCGTCACAAGCGATTCAGGTGATCTGCTGTATTCTTCTAGCATTAGAGACAATTCAGCTTATCTCTGTTTTTCTCCTTAGGCTATATATAGCTGTTTATTCTGCCCCAAGAGCCGTCATTTATTCCAATAATATTATTAAATAATTTAGCTCAATAATATAGTTTTATTTATTTCCATGAATGATTCACTTATTTCAATAACGTCTCCTATTTCATTGGGTTAGTCAATTATGATCTTTACGAAATCATAGCACATACCAGTACTCATCATGTTTCCATTAACTGAAATGACTTGAGTTTTGTTTCAAAGATTTTAAATAAATATGATTAAAGTAAGTTTGGGGAGAACAATTTAATTTTTCGGAAACAATAAGGAATTACTTTTTTTGAAATTTTTAAAAGTTTTTATAATAATCCTATAGGTATGTAAACAAGGAAACATTTAAATTTAATACTATCCTTTTGATTTCAAACTCTGAATATCTATTTGTGTAGATTAAGCGAACTTGAAACTCTGATTGGGTAATAATTGCAAAAACAATACTTCACGGAAGCAGAATCTCTTCTGGACTTCGTTTCTTCAATAATCACCAAATTCTATTTTTGAGAAGCATGAGTTTGCAGCTTAAAAATAGAACAAATACTATTCACGTATTTCCTATTCGTGAGACATCAGTTTGGTATTTTATGTAACATGGAAACGCCCAAAGTTTTAATCTTGACACAAGCCGTAAAATTCCTGCGGGCATGAATATTAAAGCAAACATACAGTAACTGCATATAGACTAAGCTCTGGAAAAACATAAGTACATTGTGGTAATTTCTGAAGAAAATATTTATCTATTTTTTATTATTTTTCATATAATTGAAAGAGATTATTATTTTACTGTAGGCCATAGGGTTTTTTTATCGTATATATATATATATATATATATATATGAGATTACAATCAATCTGTATGCGATAAAGATAAAATCACAATAATTTTAATTCGGTCATACATACACGTAATATAAGAGCCCAACTGCAATAGCGGAAAAATATTTATTCATGAAGTGATGACTTCAGCGTATAAAACATTTAATAGTGATGTAGGGTTATTAACTAAGTGTTGGGGAGCCTAGTGAACAGCTAAGCGAATAAACGCTTAAGTGCAGTAATAGAAACGTAAACTGAAGAAGGGTTAATTACCCTTTTTTGCTCACAATAAAGATATGCCCTTTCTCAAAATGTACAGCAAAGTACACCACAGCAAAGTACCAAGGTGTACACCAAAGTCTCCATTTGGTCTTAAACTAAAAAACTTTAAGAAATAAGAATTTAACTAATGACTAACTAAAGAAATTTAGCCGAAGCTAACACATTTCTAACTAGTTGGCCCCTAAATATCGAATTTGCTAGCGAAGTTATCAAGGGTACGTAATACGGCCGAGCGTAGTAACAGCATACAGAGACGTGGCCAAAAGGCAAACGCGCGTTATTCAGAAGCTATTATTATCTCTCTCGTAGTCAGTGGAACTTCGACTTAAATACTACTCCTCCTCATTCGCATTAAACGCGATTCTAAAAACTCATTCTGGTAAGGAATTGTAAGCTGAAGCTAGGAGAGATAGGAAAGGTGCATAAACTTAAAAATAACTGTTATAAACTTAAGATAAACCTTACAGTGTGATACTAAAATTTATCGCTAAATTAATGTTATGATAGTTATTTTTATTATCATTATTATCAAAAGCTCTGAAAAGGTTTCTCAAGATTTCACTAAGAAATTTTTTATACTGTCAAATTAAAAAGTCTCGCTACTTGAGTATTTTTAGCAAGCCTCTTTCTGCAAATGATCTACTGAAATAAATGCACAAGCATGCCTTAAAAAATTAAATCTTTTCATTACCAAATAATTGCATTGAGGTACCACGATGCTTAGTTTAAAATAATATCACATAAAGTTTATTATGCTAACACGTTATTTTTATGTAAATTCGTTTTTGTATCTTCTACTTTTGTCATCAGCCGTCACCAGAACGGAGATCAGGTGATAGCTAGTAAATTTATAGTTTAGGAGTGATGGGGCAATTAGTCAGTGAAGATTATTAGATTCAGACACCACCGAGGCAATATGAATTTTTGTAGGGGGGGGAAGAATTCCCATTATATGGACCCTAGTTATTAATAGAAGGAACTTCGTATGATGAAGTATCTAATTAAGTATTTCATTAACGGAAACACCATAAGTAGTGAGGCTAGTATTTGTTAATTCTTAGTTGTACTTCGAAGGCTTAACTTTTAATAAACCGTTTAATTAAGTTTTACCCTTTGCCTAGTTTCAGATTTCTATTTAATAAGAAAACAAAAATTCTTCAAAACAAGGAAGGGTCAAATAGGTGGATAATTAAGCTACTTTACAATCGCATCGATTTATTCCGCCGTATGGCATCGTTTCATTTAATAGCTTGTTCTCTGTCAATATCGTTTTAGGCTTTGAAAGGAATTTGAATGTCATTAAAAACATACATACATATCTATATCCGTAAATAAAAATTGCATATCCTTTTAGGCTTACATTTACCAAATCTCTGGAAAATCAAGATGTAATAATTAAATAATTAAATCAGAATTTTTGGTTAAAAGGCCAACAAGAAGAACATGCATCAAAATTTGAACAAAAACTAAAACAATTCGGTAAGACAATATAACAAAAATAGTATAATAAAATAATATAATAATACAAATGATTTAAAATTACTTTAACACTTTCAAGAAGCAGCAGAAAATTTTCAGTACAGCCACGTTTCTGTATTCTATCTGGATGTTTATAAATACACGAAGTAAATCAAAAATAAGAGTCCAGCAGATCTTCCAGAAACTTGGAAAACAGGCTCTCTTGTTCATGGCTCACTTAATCAAATGATAACAGAATATTGCCAAAGTAAGACTTAAAATTAGACAAAAAAAAAAAAAAAAAAAAAAAAAAAAAAAAAAGGTTCGTTAGTGTAATGGAGACTTTTTCCAGAAAGTTTTGGCCAGGAAAAAAATATGCAGAAGTCTTTTTTTGCTTTTTTGCTTAAGAGCAAAATGGGTTTCTATCTGATCGCCCTTGAAATCGATAGAGTTATTCAAATTCGACTCGAAACTGATATTGTCTAATTTTTAAATGATTAACTAAATTCAAGCTGTCTGGTAACCTAGTCCTTTACTTGGCGAATTTTTTTCTGTTATTTTTCAAATTTATAGTTTATTTTGAGCTTGTATAGCGACTGTATACTTTGTTTGGCAAATTTATTTCAGTTTTCAAAAATTCATTACGTAATACTTGTAAAACTTTGATCATATAAACCGAATTATTAATTTAAACTTTATATATACATTAAATCTTTTTCTTCATTCCCATTCTTATTTGCCAGTTTCTGTGACTCTATGTGTTCTACTTTCTTTTTCCTGTAGCATGCTTTCCTGTAGCTTTCACTTACGTGGAATAGGAGGTAGTGAGTTTTAATTTCAGGTTCATTCCTTCATATGAAAGGCTAATTTCAAATAAATGTCTAAGCATATTTATATATATGTCGCCTTCATAACTATTTTAAAACAAAATATGATGTTATACAAGAAAATTAAAGCTTTGATTTAAAATTAAAGATTTACAGGGGTGAATGAGAAAATGAGAAAGAGCTGCAGTATTCTCAAATAGAACAACTCGAGTGCACAGAACAGTCTTCCAACAACAACTGAGATAATGAATGCCTCCTTTCGTATTTCAGTCCCATGTAAAGAAATTACTGTGAAACCTTCTTCAGGAGTGAAATTCATTCCAAAAGATCGTTCATCACCAGAAATCTTCGTAAACCAAAATTATTTTGCTTTCAGCAATTAATGTAAAATGGTTGTTATCGTTGCTGGAAGACTCAAAGTTGTTTATTTAAACTTCAGGACAGTACTGCGCATATTCATAATACGAAACTTTGAATGTTAATCAATTTTTTCACAAATTTCCTGGATCAAAGATCTAAGATCATCGTCGCTATCCTTCCTTTGAAGATATTTCTTTCACACTTGTTTTTTGTTGTTGCTTCTGAAGTTATTCTAGTTCCTTTTTGTTCAGTCGTATCATCCTATAGTAACTCCTTCGTATTTTCGATGTTACCTTCTAAGCCCATGTTTTGGCGTACAAATATTATATCACAGAAAAAAACTTCCTCGGTATCAAATCCCTTCAAGTGTCTGTCTGCAGTTCTAGCTATCCCTAATTTCTTTCATGTCAAATTCTTGGTCCAGTAAGTCGTCACATGACCCCAAAGTTTTCTTTATGAGAACTAAGCAACATAAAATATTTAAATTCTGTATTTCACGTTTACCTCAAAACAGTTACCTCAAAACACATTTGAAGATTATTTGCTGCCGACATGAGGTTTAGTAAATAAACACATCGTCATCAATCGAGACGTTTTCTATTCAAGCAATTTGTTTGTGATGACAGGAGTTCGTGATATCCGCACTTCCGCCGTATAAAAGAAGGGTTAAGATGAAACTCTCATTATAGACCTTTGTGTGCCTTCTGAAACTACTTTGTCATTCCCTCGGGTTTTTGTTTTCTACACATTTAGTTAGAAGGTATTTCTCCCGCCTTCATAGCATGCCTTCGTAGTGTAGTGGTCAGCACGCAGGGCGCGTATTCCAGAGGTCAGTGGTTCGATTCCCGGCGAGGGCGTAGCTCATTTTTCAGCATTCCTGCTTCGAAATTACCTGATGTCTCTACATAGTGGATGTGTTTAACAGACCACCCACAGTCAGATAGTGTTCGGCTATCTTCCAATTTTTTCCATACTCACACGGACTGCAGAAAGAATCATTTCTAAAAGCAGTATATGATACTGTACAATGAATGTACTGCATTTTTTCATTACTCTATCGCCTTTTGAAAACGGGAGCTTCTTATTTTTACTTTAATCTAATCCTCGAAAATATTAATCTAAACGTTTTATTCGAGATTTAACGATACAAAGGAAGTGTATTACCGCATTCAGTATACAATTTTATATTAATAATTGAATTGTAAGGAATTATGGCATTCTTCTGAGAGTTACTTTTAGGTGTAAAATATTATTATATTAGTGAATTAGTGACTGCCCGTGGTTCAAATCCCGGCAAGGGTAAAGTTGAGCTTTCATGTTTCGTTAAACTTAATTGTTGTTTCATTTAACCTTCAGAATACTTTCCTGTAAACCAATATCAAATTAATTAAGTCACATACATCATAAGCATACCACATTAGTATAGCAATAACATTAACACTGCGTTTCAAGAGTATCTGTGGTAAGTTTCTGAATGCGTTACATGCGGATGAGGAATTACTACAATCTGTCATAATTTTATTCGCGATTTCTAAGTTTTATTCCTGTTGTAAATATAGAAATAAAGATGCTTTACTGCAATAATAAAGTAATTTAGAGATTGAGTAACTACCACTGGACATCGTTAATTACAGTACTTAATCAATACCACAGAAGGGATGCCAGATATAAGGTTTATTTTCTGTTCATATAATCCACCTGAAGAAGCTCCAGGTGGTAGCAAAGAGCTTTTTTAGAGCATTTGCGCATAATTTAAAAGAAACTCACACACCCGACCCCCCCCAAAACAAAGGCCTTTCAGCAGGAAGAAACGGTTTTGAGTGTTTCATGTTTTAGCGACCCACGCTAACGGCAAATGTCATTTCCTACGTTCTACAATAAAGTAATTAATAGTGTTGTGTTTGAGCCTTTGCCAGTCTTTGAAATCGCATCATTTGTAAGAATTCGGTGTTCGAAACTGGAAAGTAAAAATTTACCTTGTGTACATCATCGTACCTTTTCACTTTTCTCTCATTTTGTTCTTTTAATTAATTTTGAACTGAAGAGTTTTCTAGATTTAAAACTGGATACATTTACCTCAATTAAAACTACTTGATTAATATTTCACTCTCTATGGTTGTATAAGAAACGACAAAATAATATCCGCACTTCAAAAGAAAATACCAAAGTAGCGAGAGATATTACGCAGAATTTTAATTATGATTAGAATTTAATTATGAAAAGGACACGGTTCTCCATTTTGTATCATATTTACAAAGAACAAAATGTACCAATGTGTTGGAAAATTATAATAAACAACAAAATTGGGAAAAAAGTATTCGTACACCATGCATAACATTTTTTTCCCTATCTGCTTTACGCTAATTACATTGTAATTTGCTTGTAAATACATCTCAGAATAACAATAAAAGTCCAATGCTCATAACTGAAAATATTTTGTGTAAAGTTAATTTAACAGTACTTGTTAAAACATCCAAAATGCTTAGAAATATCCATGAACTTAAAAAAGATTCAGTGATGGATTACAAAAAGATGGGTTACAATAGCAAGACCTATGCAATCTAGTGCTTGTTTCTGTCTGTTTTACAATTTGCTTGCCTACATGTATACATGTCTGGAGGCTCCAAGGAGACAGCACGTCGCCTCCTTGCTTTCGATCTCGGCTTAGGGGCGGCCTTGCACCTGGTGTGATGGTTTCTCCCGCCATTGGGTACCCGACACACAAATCTCTAATTTGGATCAGCCGTAATTTGAACGCAGATCCACACATTTCTGACATCTTACGTCTAGTAGTTATGCCCTATATTCGAGGCCTGCCAAACACCATCTTCCAACAAAGTAATGCAAGACCACATGTTGTACGTCGTGTTCTGATCTTCCTCGATACACAGGGTATTTAATTGTTGCCCTGGATTGCACGGTCTCTAGATCTGTCACCCATTGAAAACATATGATCATGGGTTGCTGAAAGACTGACTCGCCACCCCTCTCTAGCTAATGCGGTTGATGAAGTAGGGCATAGACTTGAAGCAGCATGGAACGAGTCGCTCGTTTCTACCATCCAAGCCCCGTTCAACTCCATGCTTAACCGGGTGAAGGCCGTTTTAGCTGCCAGGGGTGGCAGCTGTTTCTACTAATTTCGCACCCTTGTAAACCCCCAAACTGCTTACAAATTTAATCATTTTGTCTTCATTAATCATGTTAGACTATTTACGTACAATAAATATCTTTTTTGTATTTCCTTTCCTTCATGGTGTTGCAATTGTGATGTTCAACAGTGTATATATAATATTATATAGAAATTAAACATTTCTATTAAATTTTAAATTGTTTAAGTGAACATGTGTGTGAATATTTTTTTCTGCCACTGTATGTTTACTGACAGTTTAGGAAATTTCAGCATTTTGTGCGACATAATCCATCTTGTTTGAAAACTGATATCATCTAAATGCCAACTTGCACAATAAATGTCTTTCTGAAGTCTTTCTTTTAAGTCCTTCATTAGTCTCCTGAGTCATAACTCTCAAAGGCTACCCTTGTAGTGCTCTTAGGTTTCCAAAAAAAGGTAAAAATTAAAATTCAGATTACCTACTTATATGAAAACAGCAAAATTGAAACGACGTTTAGAGACAAAATGATAAAAATATACATCCCGAAACCTACCGACAATGTGTTGAAGAAATGAATAAAGAAATTAAAGTAGTTTTTAATATAGGTTCGGCAAGTTTTAGAATTTTCCTGTATTGCAAGTTTTAACATCGCCAAGAGCGGAATACGCTATTTTGTTGGTAAGACCTTAATACTTCTAATTGCAAAAGATATAACTAAAGATATAGCTAAAACAATGCTTTATGAAAAACCTTTTATGAAAAACCTTTTATTGACAATGATTTAAGACCTCTCTTAAACGATACGAGTTGCACGCAGACTGAATGACATTGCCAATAACATTATAATCAGGATATGTCAGTAGAATAAGAGAAAGTCTGATTTAGTCACTTGAAATAGACGAGACAAGAGGAGTTTGGAATGATGTACAGTTGATTTGTTATGTCATGTATGAGTTTAACAGAATTGCTTATAAAGATATGTTTTTTTCAAAGAATCTGCCAACTTCTGCAATAGGAGAGGAAATTTTCAAAAGATACTCAATGAGTACACAAAAGGGTATGAAACTGAATGGAAATAATGCATGTCTTTGAATGGGCTCGTGCATTCGCCGATAGCCATGATGGCGTTGTAGATAAATGCTGAAATGTGGCACTTATGTGATCCATTGTTTTATTCATAGAGAAGCTTTGAGGGTCAAGGGTATCAGAGTATATTATTTAAATTCAAATTCGTGTAAAGAGACAACATTAAGATAATCAAATATATTAAAGCGCAGCTCCTGAACGACAAAATATTTTCATTACTTTGTGATGGCCTGAGTGGTTAGCCCAAACAATTTCTTCTTGTTCTGAAGTTCTCTTGCTCTCATGAGATAAGGTTCATATTCAAGGTCCTTGGATTCAAGGAAGAGAGTCTTGTTATTAGTAAATCAAATTAATGACGATTTTACATCATTTCTTGCCAAAGACATTTGGCTAAGCACATTCGCCTAAATTTCAAACGAATTCTGAAAACTAAGCAAATTGAATCTCTCACTACAAGGTAATGTTTTTATTGTTTTCAATGCAGATGAGAAAAATAAACGGATTTAAGGAATAGTTTCATAAAACAGAGTAAGTTTTTACCATTTCGAGCATCAGAATCATTTTAAAAATGTAGAAAAATAATATTCCTATTGGCAACGAACTATGCAATAGCGCATGTTCGCATCTCCAAACTCTGAGTTCAAAACTCGAAATTTATTTTCCAAAATGGAAAATATAGCGAATTTTCATATTGTTACATTATTTTTTCCTTTTCTTGATGTTATGAACGGGGTTCGTGTGGATTTGGAGTGAATAACGACGTAAGCACTTGATGGAATATCGAAACACACTTTATTTCGCAATATTAATCAGGACTGCTCCAAAACACTTTTACAGCCGTCGAAGATCTAATATAAAGACGCTGCAACGATCAGCGAAGAAGGCTTTATGCTGTCAGGCAATAACAGTGGAGACGACTTCATTGCAAAGCACCAGAATACAGCTCCCGACTCTGCTTGGTCGTTCTCGGAACTCCACGTATTCTAGAGACTCCCCACGCTACAACTCGCGATGCACTCGACGACACACAGAGCACAGCTCCCGACTCTTCGGTTCAGTCGTTCCTGCAGCTCAACACGCTCTCTCGACGATGCACTAACCGCGATACATTAAGAGACTCCTTCGGTGCACTCGACGACCTACTCGGCACTCGCTCAATGACTGACTATCAGCTCGCTAGACGAGGCACTCTCACTCGCCCTCTGGACGAGGCACTCGCACTCGCCCTCTGGACGAGGCACTCTCACACTAACTGACTGCGGACCAGCAGGGTTTATATAGCTTTCGGCTTGTGTTCGAGAACATTTTGGGCAAAACCGGTACGAATTCGTTTCAGAAGGTTCTCCATCCGTCCATGGCATATCGCCAATTTTGTCCCCAAATGGGGATTTCTCGCCAAATGTGACAACCCCGCCTTATCTTGCCATTTTATGACAACCCTAAAACTGCTTTGTGGGGAAGCCATCTTACCGCTCCTGTACATTTTGTAATAATATATTCACAATTTGTTGCTACTTTGGTAGACGGTTGCACGGATTTTGGCGATTTTTTTTGGCGAGCGATACGACTTATAGTAAACCCATTGCTGGACAAGTTATTTATGGTAACCCGATACTTTGTCGCCATTTTATTTTTAAAATAATGCGTTTTATTATGCATAAATTCAGTGTTTTAAATATTATTTATGGCTTCTAAATATTAAAAATCAATTTAATTTTGCATTCTTATTTGAAATACAAATTTTATTGTTTATGTTATTTTATATAATTTTATGTTGTGGATGATGTAATTAATGACAAAAAGTAATTGGTTTAAAAGTAATTTCTTTAAGAGTAATTGGTTTTAATATCTATAAATTTAATCTAATGTTTTAAACATCATTTATGGCTGTTAAATATTAAAATACAATTTAATTTTGCATTTTTTTAAAAACGATTTTATTATGTATGATTATTTAAATAATTTTAATTCTATGCGCGATGTAATTAGCTCCTTGATTGGTTATAGAACATTTGTGCATTAACGATCTGCAATCAGCTCCCTGATTGGTTATTGAATATTTGTGCATTACCGCGCCATTTTAAAATTTTATTATTCACTTCTTCGAATTCCTTAAATTTCATAGCTTTTCAAAGTCATTCATGTCCCTTTCAAAGATTAATATTGTTATTGGTAAGTACCAAGAATTATTGGTATCGGAATCAAAAAATTGTCCTTTGAGACCTCATTTAGGCCAACCTGGCTTTCCTAATCAAAGATTTATTTATAAATTGTTACAAATCTATTTAAATTTATTTTAAATTTTTTGGAGGAAACCTCGCTAATTGCTTCTTCAATGAAGTGCGATATATGTGGATTACAGATGAAGATCGTGAAAATAGTCGATTCTGAGGACGGCCGTATATGGTATTGTGGTCACGGTGGAAGAAATAACCGCTGTAACGGTAAAAAAAAATATTAGACATTCCTCCTTTTTTACGGGCAGTAAACTTCTAATTGCTGTCATTTTAGCTCTAGTGTACGAAGCTTTCTTATTTACTTACTTTAAAGTATTTCGATTTAAGTAATATTTTAATTCTTTTAAACGTTGGTATGATGGTTTTTAATTCGATATTCATTTTAAGTAATATTTTAATCCATTTAAGCATTGGCGCAATATTTTTATAGTGGTGTTTTTATTCTATTGCATTGCTATATGAAAGTATTACTTTAACCTTACTTTAGTATTTTATACTCGTTAGAAATGCATTTATTTAATTTTTTCTGTCATCTTAAAAAACAAGGTTTTCGACAAAAGGTTAATCCCTTATTTTTAACAATATTTATTTTTCTAAAGTCTTGAATATTCTACTATGCGCAAAATATGTAAAAAGAGCGTTTTTCAAGATGGCTGACGATTGTAAAAACCGCGCCAACAATTGCGCCATACTAAATCTCCAAAAATCCATGCAGCCGTTAATATTAAAGAACCTTGGCAGTCGTCTACCGAAGTAGCGCCCACAATCTTTTCATAGCGAATTTCCTAATAACAAATTGTCACTGTTTGAAAGAGAAGAATTAATTAAACTCCTTAATGACAACGGACTTAAAATTAAATTCCAAGCAAAAAATATGGTAATTTAAGGACCCTATCACTAGTTAAAAATAGAATGCAGTAAAAACTTTTCAAAGACGCTTTAAAAATATTATAATTTAGTTCACTTCTACCCATCTGTATGAAAAAAAGTTCAGCTTCGCTAACTGAAATTTAAAAAAAAAAAAAAAAAAAAAAAAAAAAATGTCGAAAATGAGTTGATGTATGAGTATGTGACGATTTCACTCTTATGCTTGCAGCATATGTCGAAACATAGAACAGCAGTTCAAGTATCGCAAGCTTAACCATCTAATTAAAGCGAGTACGAACATTTCTTTAAATTTTAGTTAATAGGCTAAAGATTAGTAGTCTTGGGTTATTTAAACTAATATATTTTTCCATTCACTTAATATCAAATTTAATTAATTGTATTTTAAAATAAGTTAAAAATTGCTTTCGAAGGGGATTAGAGTAAAGCGATTCCAGGAACATTCTGCTCTGTAATACTACTTGCGTACTTGAAAAATGTTTGGGAAACGCTGATTTAAATGATCGTGTTCCACATGTACATTTGCATACAATATTTGACAAATCGGTAACGTATGCATATTAATGGGATAGCAGTTCTCTGCAACAAAATATTGTTATTTTCTTGCTCGGTAAATTATTACCTAGTTTTAAGCCCTCTGACAAATACAAATTAAAAAAATATTGAGGAATTATCCAATTCTCTTCCAAAACAAAGAGCTGCTGTCTTATACTACAACTTTACGCAGTGGTTTTCAACAATTTCTCTCCACACTCCAAAGTTTTGTCAGCGTATGATGCATCACATTTTGTTTATGCAAATTGCGAATTTCCGATAACCGTTACAGTTGGAAGTTGAAAATATTTTAAATTTTATATTAGTATATCATTAAGTTTTACATAACTTACGTCAGTATATCATAACGCTCCATAGAATTTTAAGTTTTATTACATATAAATAAATATTTATGTGATTATTAATGTATTAATTATATTAGTTTTAATAACTTAAAATACAAATGACTCTTTCTGGTTTCCTTAAGTTTACAAGATGATTAAATTTAATTATTTCATCCCTTTTGTGTCAGATGATTACAAGTAATCGGTTGTGATGTAATCGGATAGCGGTAACAGCTATAATGTAACAGCTGCAGTCTCCCAAACTAAAGTCGAAGAATTCCTCTCGGTACTAGTTTTTTCTTGTTATATTGCGGTCTCTCTCTCTCTTTTTTTTTTTTTTTTTTTTTTTTTTTTTTTTTTTTTAAAGTATGTAATTTTTATTAAAAGAAAATTCCAATAAAAGAAAAAGGCAAAACTATCAGAACAGTTTCAGATTTTAAATTACGTCCAAATGGGCGTTTTTTTTTTTTTTTTTTTTTTTTTTTTTACGTTTTGTGTGTTACCTTTATCAACAGCAATATCACAAATTAATTTTAAAACGAGCATATCTTTAGAATTTCCGATACAGAGTTTCCCGCGCTGGAGATAAAATTTTTTTTTTCCGTACAGAGTTGCCATTGCCCGCTTTGAAATCGTTGAGTTTTTTAATCAAAATTTCGTTGAAATACAAAATATGGAAACGATAATGAAACAAAGTTCAAATTCAAATTAGGGCTTCCACATGCCCATATTCTATGGCAGATTACGTTACTCAAATTTTGATGGCTTTAGGTACCGTTGTTTTATCACAATCCGAGAAATAGACATATATTTATGCAGATTTTTCATTATTTAATTTCTTTAAGTATAAAACAGGGCGGTAATATATGGTGACAAGGATTTGAAAAGTGATACAGCCTTTTAGAGTTTTCGAAGCAAAATGCCAAAACGAAATTAATAGTCCTTCAGGGCAAATTGCCCCTTTGGACTAATAAAATTCTAGCTCTGGCGTAGATATCTATATTTTACTCCCCCCCCCAAAAAAAAAATTAAGTAAATACATAAAAGTACGCTATCTATGATTTTTTTAATATTTGAACGGGCTGGAAGTCCATTTAATCCGAATAACTGGAGTGCTACTGTACTTTTAAACGAAACAGTAAAAGACTTAAAAATCATGGGAGACAAACTGAATTTAAGCATGGAGATCAAATTTGTGTGTTATTTTGAAGTTACTTCTCGCATACATTTCTTGTGGCGCCATCTGCAGAAAATAAAAGTAACTTAAATAATTAACAAAGCAGATGAAATAAAGAGAATAAATTAATGAACAACTTATTGAATAAAAAAAAATCAGATAAGTTTAACTTGAAAAATTTCTAGAAGTAGTGCAATGAAAGAAATCTTCAGGACTTTCCAAAACTAAGTATGAATTTACAAACTAATCACCCTAAAATTATATTTAAAGATTTAAAAAATTAATTATTCATATCACGATAGTTTTTTTAACTTTTAACTTTTAAGACAAACTGATGATAAATTTTTTCTATATATAAGGAACATGTCTCTTTGTAAACAAAGAACTAAAATAGAATGAATGATACACTTTAAACACTTTTATCGCCAGTATTTGCTTCGATATCAAGAACATTGTTGTAAGAGGTAAGAAAACACTTTTAATTTAAAAATGGCCACAGATAAGCCTGTTGTGTTCAGAAGGCTATGTTATGTTCAATATGCTATATCGGCTATGATATGTCAAATAAGTCTTTGTTCTTGTCTCTGCACATTAATTCACATTAATAAGAATCAAAGAAAAGGTGACAAATATCATTCCATACTATCTTGCTACCGAAATTATTTGGCTGTGTTGTTCTCTAACGGAAAACATTCTGAGTTTCCTATCTAACTTAAAAAAGGAAAACTTAATTGAGAAGATTCGTATTGAACGTAGTGTACGAACTATAAGCCATCATAAAAATTAATTTGCAACATCAAATATATCTTCAATACTCAAAGGAAAATTCTAAATACTTTAATAATAAATTAAATAAATAATAATAAAATTTAAATACTTTAATTCTTTTCTAATAGCCATTAAATGCCTGTTTTATGCTTCATTAAACAAGTCATTTATTAAACCAGTTTCAAAGCGCAATCTCTTAAGCAATGACGCAAAAATAAATGAGGCCTTGTTATTTTCGGTTTTCACGTGATACATTTTGGAACTTCCACTGATGCGTAAAGAGTCCATTCATATCAATGTCATGATCAGAATGAAAAATAATTAAAAAAAAAAAAAAAAAAACAAGGATTACGTTCAATTACGAGTTCTTTCATAATTACCTACATCAGTTATAATGTTATTCTAAAGATTATTAAATTTCAATGTTATATTTACTGAGCATATTTCTTCTTTGCATCTTTTAACTGTGATAAAAAATAACGAAATCCTAACATTCACGACCTCAAAATACTACTTGAGTCGTCCCTTTTTAATTCGTAAACACTATAATACTAATTATTTAAAATATATAATGTGGCTTATTATAGTTTCGAATATATTTTCTTTCCGAAAACTGAATTGTAAAGAAAAATAATTAAGTCTTATATATTTGTAATACAAATCATTGTTTTGGGGCAACTAAACTGTTATACAATTTATTTTTTAAATTCCATAAAACCGTACGTTTAATTATATAAAAGATTTTATTTAGAGATTTTTACTGTATTTCTTTTCTAAAGACTTGATTGAAAAGAAAATTAATCATATTATGCACTTGCATTTCTGACGGTTAATTGAAATCTTGAAATATTTAATAAGCTTTTTTTAGAAGTTAAATTTGAACGTGCTACTACGTATCTCTGTACCAGTTCAGCCTTTGCCGGGCAGTTCAAACTTCTGGATGTCTTAATTATTATTCCCAAAAGTTAAGATAACAAACAGAAATATATTCAATGATGTAATTTCTCTAGAACTGTAGTTGCTAATGTTTCATATAAAGACAATTAATTACATACTGGGATCCACTATACTAGAACATAAGCTGTATAAATTAAGAAATATTTTTACCGGCGGAATGCAAAGAATGATATAACTCAGATTACCTAATTAGATTCTCTAAAAGCAAAGTTTCAGTAAAGATTATTGGTTGTTCTAAAAACGCACTGATTAAAAAAAAGCTAGAATTTAAAATTATTTTTTATATTATATATAGTCGTTGACTGTTTCTAAGTATGCGAATTAGTATCTTAATATGTTTACACAAAGTTTGACGTCGTATAATTTTATAGTATATATGTACAGTGTGCATTAATTTTGAGAATATATTTCAACAAAGATAACAGACACGCAAGCAAATAATTATTTTTCTTTCAAACTTATTTAAAAAGTTATACTGAAAAAAGCAAAAATAATTTTTAAAATAAAATAGTTTATAATTTTAAAATAATTAATTTAAAAAATAAAATAATTTTAGAACGTTTTCTGTTAGAAAAATATGTATCTCGGTTTTTTCTCTAAAGGTCCTCAAATTTTATTTTTCTACGGGGGTTTAAAAATCCAAGCTAAGAGCAACTAACATTTTTCATTAGTTCAAGTTAAGCTTCTGCTGTAAGTATATAGAAGAAGGAACATTTGTCTGTCGCGAAATGTGAAAAACTTCCTGAAAATTAAGATTGAGATATGAGGTGAGCAGCTAAAAGAATATTCAGCGGTAGATAAAATAAATTGCAGTAATATTTCTGAATTTATTTAATCTATCCCTGAATATTCTGAATTCGGAAATCCAATCTCTATCTTAGACATAATTTATTTTGAAGGCAGGAAAAAAGGTGATATTTTCAAAGTCTTCGCACATGCGAATTTACAAGTATGTTTAGAGTGTAACATCTGAACTGATCGCAGTGTCTCAAGCTTCTTATATCTCTGTATATTGGAGACTTAAATTAGGCATTTTCATTGCAGCTACCAAGAAAGTGGAAGTGACGTTATACGTGAAAAGTGAAAAGTATCCATTGGAGGCACGTTGATATTGGCCCGTATATCTCTTGCTCGCTGTGAGTAAAATGTTAGAAACTATTGCCTGCTCAGACTGCATTATTTCTTTAACCTTCTTTAACTCACTTAACACTCAGCAGTATAACTTCAGAGCAGGCGTCTGCGTTGACAATGCACCCAAAAGGCCATTTTAACTTAAACAGCAGAACAAGTTGCATATCATTTCTGTCGACATCCAAGAAACTTTCGATTCATTGAGGATTAGTATGTTCAAACCACAGCGGATAAAGTAGTTTATATTTCAAGGATTAACAGATGCTATCGTTAAGGGACAATTTCTGTGGAAGTTATTGGCTGTCTTCTCTTTTAAACTAATCTGCAAAAACAACAACATCGAAATTCTTGCCTCTGCGGACATTTTCTTAATAGTAGGCAGAGATGACAGAAGAAGAGGCTAAGAAATAAGTCTCTAAAACGTTTCTGAGAAATCTGTCAACTGAATAAAAGCAAACAAACTGGTTATTTCAGCTAAAACGCTCAACCTTGATAACCACGGAAAGAGTCTCGACTGCAACCTAGAAATTTAAATAGGAGGGAGAAGCATGAGAACTGTTTGATAATTCAAGTACTTATGGGATATTATGGATGGTAAGCTCCCTTTAGGCCAGCACATTATTTACGTCACGGACAGACTTTCATAAACTTTTATTTTATTCAGAAAAACAGCGACGAAATAATGAGTATCTTGCAAGTTCTAAGAATGTAGTATTCTACAGTTGCAGAAAGCAAGAATAGTAGCATGGAATTTTCATATGGATCACCCATATGATTGATAATATAATAAATCAACGTAGGTCGCTTTAGCGACCATTTTTACTGAGTATCTGAAGAGGATACCGCATATCCTTCACTAATATTCTGAATCTGTTGACTGGACTTATCTTCTTCGCTTCACGTTGCAAAGATAATGTGGAGTATTTCGGACACTAAGATTAAAGCATATAATAATACCAAGGAATCGCAACCACCATCATACAAAATACAAGACATGCGTCTCGTTAACACCGTGACACTCAGCGTAATTTGATGTACCTCAAAGCATTACTTGTACCTAATCTTTGCAAATTCTATGAAGTGCAAACATATGACATAATCTAGATTTGTTCAGAGCTAAATTTTAGCAAGATCAGCCTTCTAAGTTGAACAGCTGAACAATTATGCATTTAAAGAGAACAGTCCCTGATAATAGAGCGAATCAGCTACAAGGCTTGATGTCATCCAAGGCCAACGATGCAAAATTCAAACAGTGAAAGACATTCAGAGGGATTCGTGTACTCCATTGGGCTGTATTGACATTCGATAGCATTTAATTAGCTTAGTGTTGCAATTGTGTTTCTTCGTTATTCTATATATCAGGATAGTTAACATAAATGTGGCAGGGAAAGGTATTTATTTTGAGCTTTTATTATTGAAATTAGTAATGCTTCTCATTCGTATAATTTATATTAGATTTAATTTATTACTTTTGTAAATATTTGAACCATTATTATAATTATAAAAGGTATTCTAAATGTCACACATTAATTCCATACAGATAAAACACTTGTTCGCCTAATAATAAGACTTTTATGTTTTTCAATATTTTATTCATTGTATTTTAAATTCTTATCAAAATAATTAAATGAAATTTACTTGTGTGATTGGGAAGAAGCATATTAAAATTAGTCTTGTCGTATGCAAATTAAATTAAAATTCAGTAAGTATTTTATTTACTTTTTTCCCTATTCATATATTATTATTACATCCATCAGATTTCCATAACTTTCATTTATTAACTTTATTATTAAGCTTAATAGAATAAATTATTAATCTCGTCTCCAATTAATGAATATTAGAGGTCCTCGAGAAACCAAAGGCCTGGAGCAAGGGGCTATGCTTAGTGCTTCTTTTCTTGCTTTGGCTTTATAAATGCGAGGCCCTCGACCTATGACTTCTTCTAACTTTAAGAATTCAGAGGAACTGCATTTTTTTGCTTTAAGTGAAGTAAGAAAAGTATTAGTTAGTTTTGTTTTCTCAATCTACTCTTACACTGGCAGTCCCTTTCTCAACATCTGTTTCCTGTGAAATGTAATTTGTACTAGAAAAAAAAAAAAAAAAAAAAAACACATGAAAGTCAGTAATCATGATTGTTGAATCATGAAAGTTGATTTCATGAAATTCAGTATTGATTTATAAAGTTGATCAAATCAACAAGCCGCTGAACACTAGCAGTTCCTCTTTCATTTCTTTTCTGTAGAACGAAATGACTTTACGGGGTTCGGCGGTATTCCTCAAGTGACTATACATGCAAACCATTTTTTTTTTCATGAAAAATTCACCACGAAAGCATATATCTTTCGACAGGCATATTCTTGTGTGCTTTACAATAATTCAAATCAACGAAATGTGAAATGTAAGATACTATTATTCCCTTTCCTATTAAATACAGTAAAACAGAAGTGGAAATAAATAATTTAGCAAAAAAAATGTTTTTTAAGTGAACACACTTTCTGCTATCCGGACGGGAGAAACAAAGAGTTTCTATGTCGTATTCTCTAAAGAAAACAACGTAACAGCATAACGTATATAATAATATAACGCAACAGCATAACATATATAAGACGTTAATTTATGATACATTATTTGTACACTTACAACTTCTGGTACACTTACTGGTGAAACTTAAAATTATTTTAAATCACATAATGCCTTTAAAAGAATTGCTTTTTGAAATTTAAAAAAAAAATCTAAAGGAAAAAATATTGATATATATCCTCTACCCAAATGTTAAAAACATCGATAACAGAGTGGAAACATAAAGAAATATTAATATACAGGGTGTCCATAATTTAATCACCGGATAATAAAATAAAATTAAAACGTAACAGTATGAAGTAAAAGGAAATAGTTTGAACAAATATAATCTGTAATTCAAGGATTTGTTTTTCTAATTGTTGGGAATCGCCACAGGGAATTTGTTTGTTTACAGACAAACTGGTGTCATGCATTTAAAACGTGATGTGCTTTCTCTGGTGATGGGAAATGAAATCTTCGGAAGCAAATTAGAGGTGATTCTAACATGAATTTAATAGACCTCTAGCAAAGGAATAATCAATTAAAAGATGGTTAAAAACAGTATGGAGAGACCGGAGATGTTTTGAGTAAAGAAAGTACAGTTAGGCCAAGCGTTAGAGATGAAAATTATTTTCGCAGTTCGAGATGCGCTTCTGTGCTGTCCCAGTTAATCCATTCGCAGTGCCAGCCGGCAAACAATAATTTCCAAGTGGACTGTTTATAGAGTTGTTTGTGAAGGATTGAAATTGATTGTGTATAAATTCACAGATTTGTCAACAAATCAAACCTACTGATTGAACCATACGTAAGGGATATCTACAGATATTCTTCAATGTATCAGTAATAAAAGTCAGTTTCTTCAGAAAATCGTATTCGATGATGAAGCAAAATTTCATGTTTGAGGTGAGGTGAACCGACATAACTACAGGATTTAGGTGTCAAAAAAGCCGCGTTTTGTAAGAAAAATTGAGCGAGGTAGCCCTTATGTTATTGCTTGATGTGCACTAACTCTTAACAAAATGACTGGTGCCTTCTATCCTCAGAATCATCAATTAATTCAGAAAATTACTTCTATATGCTGAGATTATTTACGGTACCGAAATTAGAAGAAATGCAGCCAGTTTTTTTCTCAACAGGATGGAGACCTTGTCATTGAGCTACACAAGTACATGTTCCTTCATGAAATATTCCCAGATCGTTGGATTGGTAAAGGTGGACCAATTTCATGGTCATCCCATTTTTCGGACGTCAAATAATTCGATTTTTTTTTCTAAGGATACTTGAAGAACCGAGTTTATGCTGCAAACATTCGCGGCATCGAAAAACTGAAAAATTGAATCACCAGAGAAACAGCTACTGTGACTTCACAAATGCGTTATTACCTCTGGAAGAAAATTGAGAACAGACTGTATATTCTGTGAGCAGCTGAACGTAGAACCCTGTCTTTCATACATCTCTAGTTAGAATAAATTCTGCAATTTGTTCTTCATGCTATCAGTTAAGCCTATCAGACATTGTTTGGGAACAAAAATCGTATAAACTTCAATTCCTGTAACGGCTCATTTAATAATTTATCATTTAGATTAAACATAGAATGTATTGCTAAGCCTAATAAAGATGCAGTAATGTTAATAATAGTAATAACACAATTTTTAGTTAATTATACACGATTGATATTTATTATAAATAATTGTCAATTTAAGTTCACCCTGGAAGTTAGAAATGTATCTAAGTTTCAGGATTTATTAACAATAAAAAATTCCTTTTTTCATATTTATATTCTATTCTCAATTTTTACCTAAGAATTAATTTTATGTTAGCTGCTTAATTCAAAGAAGCACTTTTACTTTCCTGATGTTTTCCCTGCCACCTTCAATTTCTGACGACATTTCGTATTACTTAGAATAGAACAATATCTGGTTTATGTTTAAATACAAATATGAGACTAGTTAGTATCCTCAGGAAATATCTGAAAGGCGTTTAGCTTTCGGGAACAGAAAACCAGCAATATTATGGGAGAATAATGGTTTTGGTATTCAGGAAGAAACAGTCGACAGAATTAAATCTCTTAAAAATGTTAACGAAAGATCTTTAACGGCAGCAAGTTTTTTTAACGCTGATTCTCCAAGAAATGCGTGTTTTGCGGTGGAAAACATGATTTCTTTAATTGTTTTAAAGCTCATAAAATACCATTTGCAGGAAAACGAAACCTTTTGAAAGATAAGAGGCACTGCTTTTACTGTTTAAATTCTGATCACCGTGAGAATAAATGCAGCAGTTTTATTAAATGAGAATTCTCTATAAAACTGAGAGTAGAATAATGTGTTTGGAACTACCTAAAAATAAAGCAGATGTTAAGAAACCTGTTTGAAATAACACTGGAAAAGAAATTAGCAAGGAAGAAAGTTCGGTGATTCTTGTTAATGTTAGCAACTCTCTGCAAAGTGCTTTTGTAGACCCTGAAAGTAAAAATAGTTAGAAATAATTGTACGCTTTTTAATCGAGTTTTCTATGACACATCAATGCGAGAATCATGTGTAGCGAAAAACTTAATTTATACTCTGTGTGTCATACCTTCTAGACAACAGAGTTTGATCCATGCCCTTTCTGAAGGAAAATGACAGCTTGCAAATTTAAGTAACGCTGACAAAATTAAACAAAAGAGCTAAGTGATGATTTTCTTTGTAATTTGGATATCTCTGAGCAAAATACAATTTCTGATGTTGTATTTTTTGCCTTAAATGCCTCATTGGTTAAAGAGCTCTAGTTCATGAATAAAAAATTTTATGACACTAAAGATTCATAAAGGGATTTTGATATATGACCTACTGCACCCACTGCTTTAAAATCTTACAGATTTCTTTTCTCCTGACGAGAAGGGACCTGTACATGCTTCCTCTCGAAAACGATTGAGATCTTGACACACGTCTACGCCAAACTCAAAGTTGTTGTGTTACTAATTTTTATGTTTCACTTGGCGAGTTTTTCTTCTGTTTTCAATTTGTGAGCTGCTTTTTAGAACTTTATTTGTTGAATGGAGTGACTGTATCATCGCGGTTTTCGATTTAATCAAACAGACAAAACGGTTCCCTGCATACTTTTTTGACGCTAATCCTTCACTGTTTGCAGCAGCTGTTTTCATTCGTTTGGAAAGCTCTGAAAATGTCCAAGTTCATCTCCTAGCGGCCAAAGCTAGAATGGCTTGCATAAAACTCGTGACTTCCTCTTGGATGGAGCTGATGATCGGTATGGTGGGAGCAAGAATGTGCAAGTCTGTTGTATCAGGGCTTCAGTATAAATACGTTGAACAAAATTATTCGATCCATTTCGAGCCCGTTTCAGTGGATTCAGCTTAAATAATCTCGGACGGTATTTGTGGATAACAAAGTAAATGAAATAAATAGTTTTATCATAGAAACAGCTCCCTGGAATCCAAAACCCAGCAGATTTGCCTTTGTGGAGGTGTTCCGCTGGGCAACGGGTATCAAGTAAATGTTGGGAGGGAGCCGCTTGTAATTAGAAGCTTCAATTAACTAGCATATCAGAAAACAAAATTCTGATAAATATTCTCTATCTAAAGAAGAAAGAAAAACAAAATCTGCTAGGCATTCTTCTAGTTAAATTACTCAAATAAGTGTATCTGCAGAACTGATGAAAAGAAAAATTATGAATGCCGACATTAAGGATCAAGTTAGTTTTATCATTATTTTTCAAGATATGACAAAGTGATACGGTTGACTGCTTGAATAACATTTTCAATTTTTCAAATGAAAGATCTTCACGAATTATTAGAGAGTTATCCTGCGAACAAGTGTAGGGTCCTCAAAGGAAAGTCATATTGTTAACCCTTTCCGGCACGATACCTTTTAAAATCGGAGTTTTGATAACAAAAAAAAGTAGGCAGTCTAATTAGGCCTAGAGGAGTACACAAGTAAAATTTTGTGAAGATAGCAATTATCATTTTAATTCTGTGGGTGTGCCCAAAGTGGCACACTGATTGGATAGAGCTTCGAAAAGAGTGCTGAAACGAGCATTGTTGTCAATGAACTGACCGATGAGATGCGGAGAAACAAAGAATACAGACTCTCAGTTGTCCTAGATGATCGGTGAGCCCGGTCTGGGCACACCTAGGGTTCACCGTTTGATTTTAGGGAAGATTTCAAGGTAAAAATTTAAAACTAATATAGAATAAGGAGATTAGTATACAGCCAAAAACATAACATAGAAATTTATTTTCAAACAATTCCTTTTATACCCTAAAAAAATAATCGGGAAGATTTCTTTTTATACCCTAAAAAAATCGGGAAGATTTCTTTCAAAAATAAGGGTCTTAAAAAACTAAACATGGCTAAAATATATGGACTGGTTTGTGCTGAGCTACCATATACTATAAATAAAGAAGGTTCAGAGTAACCTATAGTAACCTATAAATCCTTTTTCATTCAATTTTTCTGTGCGTACAAAAGGAAATTTTTAGGTGTGTCCAAGCCGGACACACTGTGCTGCAAAGGGTTAACACAAAACGAATGTTTTTCTGATCATTGAAAGAAAGGAAACTTAGTATTATACAGGGAAGAAGAAGGAATTGTTAGACTGAGAACAAGGGGAATATTTTTGAAGGATGCAGAGGACGTTTACAAATCCAGTTGTTTTACCCGGTGAGCATCAGGCTGTCAAACGGTTAATTATGACAGAACACCAGAATTTTCATACCGTCTCAGAGATATCGCCGGGTATTCTAACAGAACGTTATTGGATTTTAAATTCGAAGAAGATCTTAAGATCTCTTTTATACAATTTTATACATGAAGATATGCAAACAGAAATTTAATTGATTTCTGCATTACCAAAACATTGAGCAAGGTGTGCATCCATTTTTAAAGTAATTGGATTTGGCATGACTAGGAAATTAAAATTTACATTTCGATTGCCTAGTCATTGACTAGGCAATTAACTTTTCCATTTAAAACGTAAAAGCGAAATATTGGATTTGCATTTATACTTCTGCTGAGTATGGAACTGTCCATTTTGAGCTCATTTGCTTAACACCAGTAAAATTGCAGTTAAGTTTGCTTTAACACCAGTCTTGCACAAAGAAAGCATAAAGCTCAAAATTGAATTACCTAATGAAGCTGCAAAGATTATTAGAGTTCTGGATTTTATTATTAGAGCTAGGTAACTCAGAAAACAACCGTGACATCGCCGGGACTCGAACCACCGATCCCCCATTTAATAAGTGGATATTCTGACCATTTACATCATAACAACACGCAGGGGGGAATTCTATAATTTCTTTTAAAATCTTATGCCTATATACCCATGTATTGAATTACAACTCACAATCTTGACGAACCCGTTATTTGTGGACTATCCTGGCCTGGGTCCGGGATATTAGGTCTGGATGGTCGACTGAATTCTTCAAAAAAATTTCCACGACATCAAACCACCCTGTTTTCTACAATCTACCATAAATCAAAATCTGCTATCATGGAAGGAGTGAGATTTATTGCCTTTAACAGTACTTAATATTATTGTCAGTGCCATGAAGGCTAGCTACTAAAGGAACACGGTTAAATCAGGGCGAAAACATTTCCGTTTATAGTCCTCATTCTAGGATATATATCTTTGGGTGTCTTTTGTAAAATTTGCAGGCTGTTTGAATTTTCTTTTTTACTTTGTTTTGTTATATGGTCTTTGTTTGTTTTGTTATATTGTCTCGTGGCATGAAATATTTTTTCCCTAAATTTCATTTAAGTCCACTTGTCAGTGCTCGTTTACATGTGACATAAATTTTACTTGCTACCTCAATTTTGAAATTAGTGTATTAAGGGTATACGATAACATTAAAATCTTTTTGACATGGGTACTTCCCTTTTTATTTAAGAATATGATTAAAAAGGCTATTTCTACTTTTCTATTTTTATCCTTTTTCTACACCAAAACATTAATATTAAAAATGGCACTTATCACCCAACGTGGAAATCGGCGAATGTTTAAACCGTTTAATTCTCGCTTGAGTAAAAGATCCTATTTTGTGATAAATCTCCCATCACTGTGAGTAATAAAACATGCATAATAATTCCTCCTTTTTTAAGTGTTGTGTTTATATTTCCAGTCCTGTAAAAATCAAGTTTTTAAAACATTTTATGTGAAGTTAATGAGTAGATTCGAAGGCTATTTCCAGGTTAAATAAAGTTATAAATACTTTTCTTCATTATTTATTTATTTATTTTGAAAATGTTTTCTTACTTCATTTGAAAAGTATCTTCATGGACTATATTATCCACTTGTCTCCACTTAAAATGCGGAAGCTGAAGAAATAATCATAAAACTACAAAACGAATTTGGAACACTACTCTGCAGTTAATATCACGATTAGTTCCTTTTTTATTCCAAAGCAGAAAATTGCACTAATTTCACAGCAATTGTGACTAGAGGCATTTAAAACTCGTATGCAGAGTGGCACGTTAATTTTCGTAATTTGGTCGCAAGGGGAAAAATAACAAAAAGAATTTACTGGTTTTTTAATATTTAACCAGGTGGTATTAAATTCAGTTTTAAGCGTAATTTAAAATGAATAGCTATTCGTCTGCATGTCGAATTCAAAAAACAAAATGTAAGTTTTATTACCTGTATTACTTCGGTAAATGAAATAATCATTTTCCTTCGTAATGGACGGCAACTACATTATAAGCATTAATATTAAGCTTTTTCTTTGTAACACATCTTGAAAATTTAACATAAAATTTATCAGAGTAAGTACTTACTGCCTAAAATGCAGCTAAATTTGAGTTAAAATAATATTCGGAATAACGATTATTGAAGAAGTTACAGCAGCAAGATTCAGCGTAATATTCATAAATTTACAGGATTAGTTTCGAAGGTTTTTAACTATAGAATTTTCTATTTCAGTGAAGTGAAGTATAATCAGGAGTCACATAAAGCACTCATGAAGATTTCAGATATAAGTAATCTATAAAAAAAAACATATGACCACAAAATCGTAAAAATAAAATACAAACACAGAAAAATTATGGTAAAGATGCAATTACAGAAAATAAATAAATCACAATAAATGCAATCACACACACAAAAAAATCACAAGACCAAATGCAATTACAGAAACTGCAAAGCAGTGCTATCACAAGGAAACAAATTATGAATTCCCACAAAATTTGCCTTATAGTGAGAAATCTGGATAGTATTACTCATAAAATATGATTTTGACTTTTAGCTAGAGTTCTTTATGATCAGACGTTTGAAATTTTATTTTATAGCATTACTTCAGTGCGGGGATTCGTAAGTTACAATGTATAAATTTAAGTAATATACAAAAATGAAGTAAAGCTACACATTCAATCCTGCATTTATAAGTCTTTAGATTAAAAGAATATTTTATTACATCTTGCATTGAGAAGATGAGAAGTTAAAAGTTAGAATACATTTACTTATATTTATAAATATTGTTGCCTGCGTACGGGTTCGTTATGAAATGAATGCACAAGTCCGATGAAAAATGAACAAAAAAAATTTATTATTATCACAACAAAAATGCTTAAATTTTCTCAAATTATCATGCAGTATTACAATATCTCACAGTAGTTATCTTTTAACTACTCAAATGTCCAATAGAACGCAATTAAAAACAGCTAAAGAACGCTAATCCGCGAATTCGCTACAATCAACAAGAGCAGTTTTCTAAACAACAACAAACTAAGCAACTACTACAAACTGAGATGTTTTCCTCCTTTTATAAGATTTTAAAATCACGCGCTGGAATTTTCCAGTACTTTCTCGAAATCAAAAAGAGATATTTATTTATTTAATGCACGCGCTCTTGTAATTTCAATTTTACGGCTTAGCTTTCTTTTAATATTCGTCACGCGCTGCACTGCGCGAGAAATAAAATCATTTAATTTGTAATTGAACCAACATTAGCTTTTTAAATACCAAATTCGTAACAATATATATTAAACCCCAACCTCAATTGTTTTAATATACCTCATTTATCAGTGCTGTCTTAGAATTTTACGTATTGTTGTAATTTTGTTATGTCGCGAATTTCAATTATTAATATGTGTTTTAAGTTATTATTATTCTAATATTTTTATTTGTATTCATGTGTATTTTAATCTGGAAAAAAAGTATTTTTAGGCTCTTAAGGTGTTGTTTAACTTGTTGTTCTTGAGTAGGAATTGTAACAAAGGCGAGAGACGATTGCGAGGACAAACATCTGGTTTATGGCCTTTTCACTAACAATGTCGCCCTTTTAGCTAATGCGTGTGAAACGGAAGTTGTTTTCCTGTCGCTTTGTTTAAAGTTTGCAGTTTTCTTACTTCAAGACAGTGGGGGTGGCTGGTAATTGGATTCTCGTAAAAGCTAGTTTTACTTGTTAGTTGGGGGGTCTACTTCTTTTTCTCACGTTATGTGTGCAGATGTTTTTCGGATTTCATTGTCAGATTTTCTGGTGTTTGATTCGTCCTGGGTGTGTCATTTTCTTAATTTAGATAACATAAAATTCCGGGATTGGTAAGGTTTAATTTTATGATTTTTTGAAAGCCTATGAACTCACAGAGGCGGAGAAACCGAGATTTCCTGGGTGCTTGCACCAGGCTAGAGATCATTCTGATTCAGATTTTTGAGCGAAAAGGAAAAGGAGAAGCAGAAAGTTTTGCGGGGCGAGCGACTTGTACAAGCGGGCTGCGGTGATGGTTGTAGCGGAGTTTGATTTGAGTGAATTTTGAGCAGCCGCGATGTGAAAGAGAAAGAAAGATTGTGGGACGCTTTGCTCTGCTGCGGGCTTCCTGTGCAAGAGGGACTGGGTACCGTTTTCATTTTTGTGGGATATTTAAAAGTTTTGTGCGAGATGCAAGGAACATTTTCCTGCGTGATGTATGGAGAACTGTATACGAGCTGCAAAGAGCATTTTTACCGAGAGCTGATTGAGATGTATAGAGAAAAATCTACCAAGAAAATTTAGCACAGGTTTTCTCTCTTCACCTGAATCGCCGGTTAATCTCCAAGAGCCTTTTTCCGAAACATTCAGCATAAATGTTGCCTCGACGCTTCGATGATGCACGTGATTGTGCTAAAAAACTGGTGTATATTCAGCTACCTGTTATTGAATTGAAAAAAGATCCTTCTGAATTGGACTATTGGTTTCCACCTAATGGACAGTAAAGAAAAATGGGCTTGGCTCATTTCCATGTGGATTGGACACTAAGGATCCGGCTAATCAGGAAAAACTGTTTTCCATCTGTGAGTGAAATTTTTTTTAAGTATATATTCTCTCTCTCTCTCTTTCTTAGTTTTCCCGAATGCAGAACAGTTAATAGTGATTTATCTACCAGTATATTGTTATTACTTATATAAATTAAATATTACAGTTAGAATAATTGAGAAGTTATATATAATTTCAAGTGAATGCGAGTTTTGGGAGGATTAAGATTTGTTTCACCTACTGAATTTTGTGAGCTAGAAAAACGTTACTTTCTAATTAATAAGAACCTGTTATTTGGAGGATTAAATTTTGTTACACCTAATTAATTTGAAAAAAAAAACAATGTTAATCTTAATTAATGTAAGCTGTAATTTGGTGTAGTATTATGTGTTATTTTGACTTCGAAAATATGTGGTAGGATACTGATCAGTTATCCATTATTTAATTATATAAAATAGTCAAGAATTTAATAAATGTGTGTTTAAAATTTAATTGCATTTGTGTATTTATGTTGTGTATATTTTACTGTGGTCTGTCATGTCACTCCATTTGTTTGAGCCGGGAGGCTTTTAAGAAACATGGAGTTTAATTGAATTTGGAGTTATTGATATTTCCTTTTATATAGGTCACTCACAACGCAAACCTAAATGTTAGATTGTACTACCATTATACGATTGATTGATAGATATGATATACGATTGATTGATAGATATGATATACGAATGTTTATAAGAATGTCGAAATGATCTTTTGATATATTATGAATAAGAATTGTTTTGAATTATTTGATTTTTGGGGTTTTTTTTTTTTTTTTGTAAATTTATCCAACAATGGTGCCGTGACCTCGCGACTGGTAGACCACTAGAATAATTTTTGTGTATATTATTTGAGTATTATTTTATATTTGATTTATATTTTGTTTTTATGTGTATGAATATTACATTTTTTGATTATAAATGATGAAAAAAAAATTTTTGCGCTCACCTAGATGTTTGATCCATTTATCCTTTAGTTTAAAGTTTTTGGTGAGAATTGCATTTATGACGCATTTTGAAAGCTGGATTAAAAGCATAAGGAAACCCTAAAGATGATACTTTCTGATGTCATCTTTAGGGTTTCCTTATGCTTTTAATCCGTTTAGGCTACAGAAATGAATTTTCTGTAGCCTAAACGGCCAGTAACTGAGTACGCCACATGGCCTTCTCAGTTGCTGGAACAAGAAACTTATTCAAAATTTAGTTGTTTATTTTTAACTCAAACTAATTTGACTCATTTTTAGTCTTTCAAAGCTGGTTAATCGATTGTCTTCCAATTGAGAAACATTTCTTTCATTATTCCTGTCATGGCCATTAGTCTCGAAATGGCATTTTGCGTTGAATCACAATAAACGGCTGCATCACTTTTTTTTTAATTGTTCCCACCACATTTTATTGCCCTTATTATTATTATATTTAAAGAAATTAAATAATGAAGAATGAGCCTGAATGCATGTGTTTCTAGCATTATGAAGAAACAACCTATAGCCATCAAACTTTGAATAACGTATTCCTCCACCCGAATATATGCACCTAGACGTCCGAATCTTGAATTTCGAATTTGTTTTATTATTTGTTTCATATTTTTTAAAATCTTTAACGAATTTTTTATTAAGAAACTCAAGGATTTCAAACCGAGCAGTGGCAATACTCTGCGCGGAATAAAATATTTTTATTTCCAGCGCTCGAGACTGTCCTGAATTCTATGCTGTTTTTAAATATTTTTAGCCCAAATGCTCTCGAAACGTGTATGCATTTGTAAATTAAAAAAGAAACGCCCCTTTAGGCATAATATAGGGTCATATAAAAGTCTCCGCGATTTATTGCCACTACATGGTTTTGATGCCTATATATCCGACAATACTCACCCGATTATCTCAAGAACATGTTCTTAAAAGTGGCATTCAGCTTCCATTGTTTGTGAAGATAGTTTTATAGTTTTTTGCTCGTGTAAAAATTATATTGATTAGAAAATGAATGAAATATCTGAAGAAATACACTATATGGTGTTTTTTTACTATAAAATAATAAGAAATGCTGCAAAAACATGCTTAAAAATTTTGTGAAGTATACGGTGAGAATGCTGTAAGTGAACAAAGGACCCAGGAGTCGTTTGCTCGATTCCTTTCCGGATATTTCGATGTCAAAGATGCACATCGCGCTGGTCGGCCAGTCACTGAAAAGGTCGATGAAATTTTGCAACTTGTGAAGCAAGACCAGCACCCAAGCCATCAGGAAATATAGGAGGCAATAAACATCAACAAACATGACAGTTAGAATCATTTGAAAAGAGCAGGCTACAAAAAGAAGCTTAATGTTTGGGTGCCACATGAATTAACGCAAAGAAATTTGATTGACCGAATTGCCATCAATGAAATGCTGTGCACCTCTCGACCGTTTGAACAAAGCAATCCATAAAGAGCGACCAGAATTGGCTAACAGAAAAGAAGTTGTGTTCCATCATGACAATGCGCAGATGTCTCGGACATCTTTAAAGACCATTATGACATCTGTGATGACTCGGAACAAATTGATGGAATTTGCTTGGGAAGTTTTGATGCATCCACTGTATAGCCCCGACCTTACACCGTCTGACTACCATTTATTTCGGTCTCTGCAAAACTCTCTTGATGGCAAAAAATTGACCGACCGAAACGCCGCTTTAAATCACTTGGCCAAGTTATTCGACGATAAATTACATTTCTACACCGATGGAATTATAAAGCTACTCGAAAAATGGCAAAACGTCATAGATAATAAGGATCAATATATATTTGATTAAAACTGATTTTCAATAAAGGAAATTTGTGTTCAAATATGTACCAAAACACCGCAGAGACTTTTTATAGGGCCCAATATAAAATTTGAAAGCTTTCAGATATTTTTTTTTTCCTGATAGATTGTTTTCTCCAATGAAACTTCAATCGGTGAAGCACCCTGTATCTTTAATGACTTAGAGCTGCATATCTGTTTTCTGGTACTGGGCACTTCGAAAAAATTAAAGGGAGTGTAAATTGACAAAAATGCAAGGAAATCTTAGAAAACACTTTTTCACTTCTAAAGTCGTCAGCTGTTAACCTCTTCGCGACGGGCGAATCATATATGCATTTCGTACGGACGCATGTGAGGCCCGGGCGGTTCACCCGTGCACTCCTGGAGAACTGGCCAAGTGAACGGGCAGTGCAGATATGCATTTTAAGCTGAAACAATTTTTAATAGCCACTAGATGGCACTCTGTGTCCATTACATTTAAACTGAACGTAGTTTTAGTATTCTGACCTTCAGATTGTTTATATTCTGGCTGTTTTTGGTATTTTGCTTGTCAGCTGTGGCTGGGGAGGGGGGGAAATCGTAATGTAAACAAACGCAGCTCGGCTCTTTAAATCGCTGCGTGCTAATGAAAACATTCTCGTATCTGATTTATATTACTGTAAAACTTTTTTGGAAAGAATATTCTAAATTATGCCATGTATTATTAAAATAAAAGGGCGCCATACTAATTGTTTAAACGTATTAATATTGCTTAAAGTATGATTTGTTTGTCATAAGTCTTTTGTTTGAAAATATCATTAAATGTATTTAATGTATAACAAATCTTTTCGAATCATAGCAATATACATATATGCGACAATCTTGTTTTGAAAACCATAATAATTTGCACAATTGTTAGGCAATCTAACTTCTGATAAGCAACTGATGTAGAAAGTCCCATATTTAAAAAAAATATTAAAATCCTTTTATATAACGTTTCTTGTATAAAAACAGTTCACTGGTGAAGAATTAATTATGGAATATACAGCGAGTTTATGTGCGAGTTTAGTGAGCATCAAAATTTGCATTAAAAGTATTATTTTTTCATGCAAATGAAACACAAGCTTTTTACAAGGAAAAAACAATTTTTGATTTATAATGCTGTACAGTTTTTCTAATACAAGTAACAGAATGGACTCAAATTAGCTTGTCGTTTATCAGCTATTCGGATTTTATTAGATACTCGGTTTGAGACTAGACAGATTCTTTCCTCTCTAATACGCAAGTTATTTACGTTAAAACTGATAGAAGAGATTTGAAGAATTACCTGAATTGTGATCAGATTAAGGTTACGAAAGCACCCTCTTTAATCTATTCAGCACATTTGGTAGTTCAATTTCTGTGGAATATGTAGGGGAAATTGTGGGCTATTTGGTGTAATGAAATAAAGGCTGGAGAAGTTAATGTCGAAATGAAAATCTTAAATGTTATTTTGGATTTTCTTTTAGATGCTAATGAATTCTCAGAAAACGTTTAGAGGTTTAACAGTTATCAATAATAAGGGGGGGATCAATAATAAGGGTTTCGAAGTAAAAATTTTCAAGAATAGTCGAAAAATTTTTTACGAGAAACAAACCTTTAGAATCACGTTTTCTTAAATTAAAGCAAGACTCTGTCAGCTAAATGTGTTAAGAATTGAAATGAACTGAAAACATGGTCAGATTAAGTTACGTCATAAACTTCATCTACAAATTCTTAAACGAAAGCTGTCAAGCGAGCATCATCATCTGCGGCAAATGTTGGACCTGAAGTACATTCTACAGTTTCGTTGCGAACAATTTTGTAGCTTGCAACTCTTTCACCATTGCTAGACAATTCTGTACTCCTCCTTCTTTCTAAAACTGGAAAACTACAGATAAATTTATTCAAATTTAGATTATTTTTTGGTGTGTTTCATAAATTAAGCAAGAGAAAATGTTGATAAATACCAAAACTAAATAAAATTAGTTTTTTATGTTCATTGATTAAAACTGAATACTTAGCTGGTAAATAGACTCCGGAGTGCATCCTCCTGAAGGTATGAAATCCTTGCTCTACAATGTATAATTGTCTTAATAAAATATAAATAATAATTTAATTAGTAAATAATAAATATGATTAATTAATAATAAACTTTAATAAATGATTTGAAATGAAACTAAAATAAGTAACTTGTTCCAAATACTGTTGTATACGTTGTTGGCCAATTTATACTTACCTTCTTGCAATGCATACTTTATTACAATTTATTCACACAAATGCATCACATATTATTACAATTTATTCACACAAATGCAAATTTTCTTTGGAAATTAGTTAACAGATATTTGCTTTTATAATTCTGACATTTTTACTAGCATTTGTCTCAAAACCACCCGTTTATTAAATATATACTTGTAGGGTTTATATTTATTTTAACTAACATTTATTTTAAGTTTAAATTATCTTTCCTGTCAAGCCTTACTTTCCCCTGGAATTGCCAATGCCAGAGTATGTAAATTTCAGTAGAACGCGCAAGGATTCAAATTGTCAGCGGAAGTAAGCTGAGTTAAATAGAAAGGAAACGAGTTCGAAAGTGTGCTTTCTTGCTTCACGAGCGTGGAGGTGGCTAGTTAGAAATTGAAGAACCACGCGTTTCGGCCTGTGCGCTTGCCTCGGCAGATTGTTAATCTTTCAACGTAATATTCAGAAGTTTGCTGAATTATCAGCGGTATCTTAGAACGCGGTGAGGTTAGTTACGTTTAGAGAGCCTCGTAGTTAGTCACTTGTTATTATCTCTTTTCAGTTTCTTATTTTTATTTTACCGCCGGGTCGGCGTAGTTTGTGAGCGTCAAGAGCACGCATTTTTAATTTCTAAAGTTGAATAAAAAGGGACTTAAACCCTTCTCAAGACTTTGTCTACTTTCCAGTTCTCAGCAGTCACCACTATTGTTGCGTGCAGGTTGGAAGCGCGCGACATTACATACTGTAAATAAAAATTAGCTTATTATATTAATGTAAAAAGCATATAAGTAAAACATATATTAATATCTACAGTAGCGATCTGTTGCGCAGTTAGTTATTAATATTATTTTTTTCTGCTTCTAAACGAAAACGTTGGTTATAATGCTTTTGAGTCACGTTTCAGAACTGTTCGACTTAAAAGTCTGTCAGTGTCAGAATGAAGATTTGAGATCTTCTATTACGTAATATTTAAAGTCTTCTATTTGTTTTGAAAATTTATTCATTCATGTTAAATCCCTACGAAACTAAAATATGAACGATGATCGAAATATGAAATTTGTGACGCACTGCTGCTGCCATCTATTAGCTATAACGGAAGTTAAAAATTCCAATCTTTATTTCCAATGTACTTAATTCCCCATTTAAATCACCAGACGTGCCCAATTTTCCTAAAATCCCCTGAGACAGGTACTTAAGGAGATTAAAAAAACTTCAGAATTTTAGAGAGAACTGACTTTTACTGATGGTTTGCCTCTTATTGCTAAGCTCAGATTGAATTAATTGTTTCATTCTTGGTCAATAAAATCTGAACTATGATAACGTAAAAGCAGGAAGATTCCACCAATAAAGAGGTAGCAACATTGGATTTCATCGAAATCGCTTTCTTTCCAGAAATGTTTTCCCAAATGTTCAGTTATTTGGTTGTTAAACTATACATAAGAGAAGAAAAATTCAAAAGGAAATACGGAAAATCACGAACGATAAAGGCTATACGATTTTATTACAACAAGATAGACTTGATACTTTGTTCAAGAGAATCGAATAGAAGAGCGTAAAAGTATATTGATGATAAGGTCGCAATAGCAGGAGAGGCCGTGATGATGCATAGGAAGCTGTAGATGAACTTTTAATCTATGTGGACGAATAAAAGTTTAAAAATTAAAAATTTCTAGCTCCGTACTATTTGCTATGTTCCAGAGTCCATCAGCAAACTGAATAGTGGCAGTTCGGTCGGAGCTTCATCTTGGCGAACAAATTACCTGCATAGAAGTCAGAACCTCTCAGAAAGTCCACCAAAACGTAGTTCTCCCTTTAGTCAAAGAAGCATAGTGATTTCAGTTTGTCTTAATTTAATGAATCCAGATACAAAGCATATAATCTGAAAGAAAGTGCACACGGCGCTTCGAAACAGCTTAAATCGTTTATGATTTACTTGATTTAATTTTGAAGCAAATTATACAAATTTAGTTTATAATTTTATCTATGTTTTAAATAATCTCGAAATAGTGAAAATACCATTTATTCAAATATTCTAACTATTTAATAAATAAAGTTCATTTCGTAGTTGTTTTTATTTAAAACCTAAAAGAATTCATTTGCCTTGCATTTTGTGGATGGTTTATGTTGTCCAATTAACAATGGATTATTTAGCATTGTGCATTAATACATTAGTAATAGAGTTCAGGGCGTCATTCATTGGGTAATCACGAAACTTCGGCCGCACAGCTAAAATACAAAAGCATCTTTTGAGGAAATTATTTTGGTACTTAAAATTGCTCATTTAAAACGACAACTACTGCTAAATGGATACTTTCGCCAAGCAAATAATTTTTAATTGTAATTTTTTCTCACATAAATTAAATATATATATAGCACATAAAATTGGTTTTACGTAATATAATTTGTTCAGTTTCTTCGCTAAATAAAACACATTTGCAAGCGTAATTGTATTAAAGATTTCATTAAATAAACATTTTTTATTGCAATAATAGCTGAATTTTATTTATGAATACTATTTTTCACTAATATAAGATTTGAAGAGAATTTTCTGGTGGCTTTCGTAAATACTTTAGCTTCTATTTAACTGGGACTTTCTCGTCTCTTTCTTATGAAAAAGTACTTTTGTATACCTTCAGTAGCATTTGCCACAAAAAGATTATAAAAAGCTAAATATGGAAAATCAAAAATAGGAGATACAACTGCATAAAGAGGTAGCAATTTTTAAACGAACTTCTCTTGCAGTAAACTTAAAACTTGCAGTATTACTTAAAATATGTCTCTTTAACCCTTCTCGTTTGGCAATTATCCTTACATAACGAAATGCACGGACATATATTCGAAATATATGACATGATCTATCTATCTATCTACCGACCTTATAATTAAAATACATTGAAATGGTTCATTGGCTAATTCTGGATACAGAAAACAGGGATTTTTGTAGATGAGAGATTTCAAGGTTCCTCACGCCCGACGAAGTAGCATTGAAGTTAATTGAATTCCCCTCCTGTTTTTGTTCATTTTTCTTTAAATATCATTAATTTTTTCGAAGCGGGGTTTTGCTTCTTGAAACGTTTTGGTTTTAACATTTTTAAATTCTTTGTTGCATTTATAAAATTATTTGAATTTAGGACATTTTATTTTCAATATAGATTTAATGCAAGCCAAACTTTCAGAGTCTTTATTCTGATTCAATGTGTTTTTTTTCTTTTGATATTTCATTTTTTTAAAGATTTCAAGTGCAGTCTCAAGAAAACGGTAATACTATACTAAATTTTTAATAAGAGTTTGCTTTTATACTAGGTATGTTCACCAATATCATTAATGTTTTATTTAAGCAGTGTCTGAAATATATAGGGAGATGAGTCATATCACTTTATCATCGTCACCTGACCTCCTGTCCTGTTTTCGCATTTTCCGTTAACCCTGAATGAAATGGCTAAATTAGGAAGCTTTTCTAGTGCTTCAAGAAAGGCTGAAATGACACGATTTTTGTAAACGCCTCAATTAAGAAAGAGTTAAATTGGATATAACTATATGAAGTGAGAGAGAACTTTTAGTAAGCATAGAAATGACATGTCACCTTATGCGAAGTACTCAAAGAAATTTTGAAATGTTACAGTAATACCTTATGAAACAAATGAATGTCTACATCGCAGTTGATGGGAGAAGTCTGATATCAGTAACAACTTCGTAATGTATTATAACTCACGAATAATCATTAACAAACACTACTTGAATTTGATTAAGGAAATATATGCTTAATGCAGGTTTCGTACAAAGTTATGCCACTCCTAATCATCATTGAATATTCTGTGGAGATTCATGTAACTTCCAAGAAGCTTTTTTGTTTTCCCAAATAAGCCTGAGAATGAAAGGAGACTAGTTAAATAACATTCAGTAGTTACTTTTTGCAGTAAATGTGAGATAATTTCACTTCTTTCTATGCAAAGGGAAAAATCTGTACAGAAATTTCAAATTTTAATACATTTGTAATAAAGCTGTATTTCGAAAAACTGCAGGTAGTGTAAGTATACAGCGAGGTTGCATTTTTATCCTCAGAAGCTGTAACATGAATTAAGAAATGTCATGAGGTGTAGAGTGATTAGGTCATTTTAAAGCAAGAAACATAAAAAACGAGCAGTGCCTTCGCTGGGACTCGAACCTGGAAGTCTTGAATAAGCGCCGAGTGTGCTGCCGCTACACCATGAAGGCTTGCAAAAAGGAGGGTGAAAATGCCTTATAGTGGAACTATTTTAACAGGCAATAATATCTTTTTCTTATAAAATATTTTCAGATGAATACTCTCGTGTTACACACTATAAAGGCTGTCTTAAATTTAAGTCAATTCGGTATTTACATTTAAAAAAAATACTACTGCCACTGCAAATGTATTTTTTTCACCTTCGAGTGTTTAAAATCATAACTCAAATGTAAAGAAAATAGAAGAAGTGTCATAAATGTGGCTACACGGCTGAAGTAAATTTGTAAATATATATTGTGGAAAAATATGAATGAATGATGTATTCTTCTTGAAATTTCATTTTTCCACTGCAAAGAGGAATCACTTTCCCGACTTGAGCTTACGTTATTATCCAAGATGGTGCTGAACATACAGAGTTAGTCGCAGCGATTGCATACCAATAATATCATGAGGTTGACAGATTAAATGAATGTGATTTTGAGCAACACTATAACCATCAACTGCGGAAAAGGGTCAAGGAAGTACCCAAAAATCCAGGAAAGAACACTTCTGCGGAAGTTTCCGATGCAGCAACAATAGCAAATGGCTGAGAGGAAGAAGAACACGTATTGTGGTGTATAATGTTCTTTGAATTTGAAAACATTATGCTATTATAATATGATCTGAGCAAATGTGTAACTCTATTTCTAACTCACTCTAAAACTTCTAAAATTTAATTAAACTTGCTTTATTATCCCTTCATCAGAGCAGTTCAAATGAAGAAATTCTTGATGAATGTTTTCGGGCAGTAATTTCGAATCTTAATACTGTTTACAGCAAAAAAAGTCACTTGAAAGAAACAAAATTCAGCAGTTATTATAAATAATAAGTACGAGGATATTGAGTAATTATCTTTATGTGAGGAAGTTTTGGGTTGTTTAGTTCAGTAAATCTATCTTAAATAATTTTCAACTTTTTTTAAACTTTTCAATAAATTAATACAATAAGCATTTATTTACCTAAATAAAATCATCAATAATTGTACAAAAACCTACCTGATTACTTAGTTCCATAATTTCATAGAATGAATATGTTTGAGTTGTCACAGAATGAAGATGTGTGGAAAAAACATGCTCATCTTTGGAAAGTTTTTCTTGATCCAGTGAGCATCTTGTGCAATTTTGTTGTAATTTTAAGTTCCTGAGGCTTCTTTCGTGACTAGCAACCCTAACTAGAAAAGTAAAAATACGCTTAATACTATTTCCAAATTCTAATTGAACTAAATTATATTCGTGAATTATTTTTAAAGGATTTAAGATTGTAGCTACTTTCATGTCCAGCATTACGGAAATAGCGAGATTTTTAAAACTAAGTATTTCTGATTGAATTTCTGCAGCATTTATGTTATTCGCTGTTTAAGTAAAATGTCGTCTTTATATCATCTAAACCCAACATTAATTATTTATCAGTTAGAAGTTGAAACCTGGAAGGTTTTCGTATCTCCATTACATATGTGAAAATAAAATATCGAACACGTTTTTAATTTCTAAAATGAAGAAATATTTTAATGAAAAGTTAGTTTTCTTATTGATAGATACTTGGCAGACTGATTCATTAACTTTCCCTTTCGTTTCTATTCAAATTATGTTAAAATATTTATTTCTAATCTTTCATATTTTTCAATAATGTATTCAAAAGATTTTTCTCTCTGTTGCTGCAAAGAAAGACATAATCCCTCTATTAAGCGAACGACTTTGTGGGCGGCTATGTCGCCAAATTTAATTTAATGCAGTATTTCGTTTTGTTGCAGGTACAGTGCATGTTATCACAAATTTAAATTTGAGCGCAAAGCTTTTTTTATTTTTTGTGCACTGGGCCAGTGGACCCGAGCGATTAAACAAACATTTCTCAAAGCACGCGCATATTTGACGCAAATTGTTGATATCCAGTGGTAGTCGAGTCTGAGGTTGACCTCTTTATGTTTTCGAAGTTTTTTTACTGGGCTTTGATTGAGTCTTGATTTTGATCGAATTGAGCCTTTTAAACCCAGCGCGCCTATTCGTATTACTATTACATAATTGATTGTGATAGTATAGAAAGCTGCAAACATGTCGCGTAATTTATCTTACGAGGAAGAAATGCTCCAAAAGTTATCACCTGCATCAACTAGCGAGGAATGTATTGTAGGGAATGAATATGGAAGTGATCCTGAATTTTTAGTTCATATGATACTAATTCTCAGAAACTGATAAAGATTTTGAAAACGAGAGTGAGAATGACATAAATTGCTTTATTGAGAAAAAAATTATCGGAAACGATTAAAAAAACTGCAGAATTTGGCCAGCGAAAATGCACACAAAAACGAAAATTCGCTGCGCCGAATGTGAAAAATATTTGTATTTGGAACACACAACGCTTTGATCAAAGTGTTGCTTACATTTGTTGTTACATTTTTTCTCGGGGTCTAGTGTGCTAAAAAAGAAAATAAAGAATCGACACGCAGATAACAGTGCTTTTTTTCTATGCTATTATATAATGCGATTTGCTATTCCTTTAAGAAATTTTATTTTATAAAAGCATTTGGAGAAATTAAAAATTTTAATATGCATATTTTTTACGTTTGATCATAAAATATGTTATTGACATATATGTAATACTTTTGCTGCAGATTTACAATTTTTTCTTCAAAAAACACGAAACGGGACTTTTGAACCCAGTGAGCGAGCTCGCGGTTTAAATTCTATGTAGCCAACATAACTAAAAATTTAACTTTTTTTTTTTTTTTTTTGTTTTAAAATACTCACTCCGCTGCAATAATTTATCATTTGGTGCCATATCTTTTATTATTCTTATTCTAATATAGCATCGCAAACTAGGGCTATGTATCTAAGAAGATGGCTTCATTCGGGGAGGATCCCTTACATACGGGAAACCCACGAAAACTAACCATACAGTTAGTCGTTCTTTTGGTATCAAACTCAGTCTGAATTACCGTTATTCAGCGTTCTTAAAAATTCGAATACTTGTGAGGGCCATATCTTTTACTAACTGATGTAGTTCGGTAATTTTAGGTGCAGTACTTCAGCAGTGTTAACTCTTGATGCCCACATCGCGAATTCATGTTACTTACATTGAAAACAAAAACACTGTTTTAAGAAAAAGATATTTAATGTAGCACTGGCTAATAGGCAAAGATGGAACATATATTATTCTACGGAAAATTGTTTGGCGTGTATTGAACTAAAACAAGAAACATCCCACACTTTAATTCGAGTTAACGTTTTGTTTAGATGCATGAATGAGAAGAGTAAATAAATTCATCAGTAAAAAATTATCTTTGAGAAAATGGAAGCATTTATTAATGGAAAGTACCAAAAAACTGTAAAGTTTTTACACTCATAGTAATTACTTTTTTCGTGTAACTGATTCAACAATTCGTTTTTGTGTAACTGATTCAACATAAAATATAAAAAATCTGGAAGAAATAAGTAACTGAATTCAGATACAGAGTTCAGCAGTGCTCCTTGAACGCCCGAGAGGTAAAATCGCTAAACAATAGTAGTTCGAGGCGAACCGACTAGCTACTTGGGAAATTCCGTGTTTTTCATGGGTGTAAGGTGGATAAGATTCAGTTTCTCTTATGTTACATTTAAAAAATGTAACTTTTAAATGTAACAAAGGCCTCCTGCTCCTTAGGCAGACGGCCCTAGAAAGCTTTAACCAAAGCGGACGGGTTTACGTAACCATCACGTTAGCTTTAATATTAGACGATAAGGTTCCTTTCTGAAAATTCAATTCCTTCTTATATTTGCTTAGTCATACATTTTTAATAAGAAACCTCCTCTTTATATATTTTTCAGGTATATGATGTTTTATATTCAAGCCCTTTTGGTCTTCCAAAAAGTTTTCTGATACAGATTCCTGGATTTCAGATATCAGATGCAGATAAAGTGGCAAGAGTAAGGTATCGAAACTAGCTTTTGCATTTATTTAAAATCATGGAATTCCAATGACGATATAAATGGACAACATTAGTTTTAACTTAGCCATAAATTTGTTCATGATACAGTATTAAAATAGAGCATATTATTCGAATGTCGTCGAGATAGCATATGGCATCTTTAACAAAAGATTATGACAGAAATTTAGAAATGGAAAGTGAAGTTTTTCGAAAGTCACCTCGATAAAGGTTAATGAGACTGGCTTGTCTTACGAGGTGAAAAGTAGATCACTTTCGTATCATTAATGACCGAGCTGGGAGCATTTTTCAGCTCGTGTCGATTTAGTATGCCTGGTTAACAACGGGTTTCCAAGTTGCGGTGTCACGCATTCAGACATACCCGTGTTTGTCACATAGATCATGCTATTAGCATGTTGAGATAATTATGTATCGGGATTGCGAAAGGAATGAGATTATATTCCATAAAGAGTTATTAATCTTCTACTGAAAAAAAGAAAATGTATTTGATGAATATTTGTCGTTAGGTCTTAAAGTCAGTTCGTTAACTTTAGACAAATTCTAAAAACATGTATAAAAAATTCACCTTTTGTTTTTTCATTTCCTATTAATATCTGAAATATTCCTGGTGTTTCATATTTAGAAAGGAACGAAATTATGATCTGAAACCTTCAGGTTATGGTTTAACACCTCGAAGAATATACAACTAAAATTTAAAATGTTAAAAAATTCAGATATATTTTTTAAAATATACAAGGTTATGATTTTCATATTTTCTAAATTTTAATTAAAGTATACAGATTTCCATTTGATACTTAAAACATTTACCAGATACCACTATACTATCAGATTAACAATTTAAGATATAAAACACAGAATCATACATTTAAAACGAGCTGTTAATGTAGTACAATAACTTAGATAAAATTTAGAGTATATGAAAAGATGGTAATAAATACATAAGCAGTTTTGTATACGTTTCTGGAATATGCCTTTTTGAAGTGTTAAAAAGTTTTTTAGGTGCTACGGAAAAGTTATAAAAATGCTGAAAATTAAGTAAATTTTTATTGTCTCGAGATATCTATATCTTGGAAAATAAATTGCAGCAAGAACCTAACATCCCCTTTCAAAAATATTTTTAGATTAGAAATTAGTAGTTCTTCATTAAATAATAGTAGCCGCTTATCAGAAAGCACAATATATGAATTTTACTAATCCTCCAGCTTCCACCAGTACTACAACTTGAGCCAGAATTCCAGAAACTTGCATAAAGCTGTTTATGTATTTATTTCTATCTTTCAGTATACATTAAATTTTATCTATATTATTGTACTTATACCACACCTAATATAGCATCAGTTATATGTGACAATAATGCAGTAGCTGTTGTAATATCGTGATTACAGAAAATTGAGAAAATAAACTACTTTCACGAGAGAAATACCTGTTGTAAATCTAAAAAAATATTAATGTTCTGCATTACACATAAGCAAACATTAAACTATGATTAAATAGACAAAGAGATTAAGGAACAAAACAAGATTCAAAAGTTAGAGAATGAGAATGCCAAGATATATAAAGCAAAATAATCTCTTAAAAGATAACTTTAAAATTCTTAACATCGATCAGATATTTTCAGATTTTCAAATAATTTCACTGAAACTTAGTATTTCAACCTAACGTTTCTATTCCTGGCATTATGAGAGTAAACAACATAGAATAGTGGCACTACGTAGAAACCGTGGAAATATCTGGCTCCATGAAATATCAAACTATTTACTACTTCAGCATCATGGGAATATAATTTTTACATAAGTAAAAACTTAGTAGCCTACTTTGACTGGAAGTCTTACCAGTAGCATAAATAGAAGTACCTTTTGTGTACTGCAAATATTTTCTATTGTTATCTTAAAGTAAACTGGAGAGTAGAAAATATTTTAAAAACCGAAAATTATAAGAAAAGAATTATCTCTAGCATAGTCTTCTTCTTCAGCCAACGCCTGTCTTTGGCAGGTTAGCCATTTGATGCTGCGCCATCCACACTATAGCCGTGCCCATCCTTCCATTCTATGGTTTTTAGCTCCAGACAGTTTCAGATACAGAGATGTTCAGCGTTTTCTTCTCCTGTGTTACACAGAGGCATATGGGGACGCTAACAGTGATGAGATTGCTCTGGAGATAGTCGTGGCCTATGGTCACTCTGGGGATGGCCACAGCGATGTCTCGGTGCAGATTGTCGGGGATGGATCTTGTTATTATCGTTTTCCATCTTTTACCAACAGCAGCTGCCCCACCTCATGCGTCGTAGACGGTCTGCTTGCTTGTCGGCGTAATTTTCCTGCATATGGTTCTGTATGTTAGGGGGTGCGTTGGCTGAGGCATAGCGCATCTTTCCTTTGCAAGTCTGTCATTTCCTGTGATGCTACAGTACCTGGAACCCATTGTAAATAAATATATGTTGTCTCTTGTAGTTTGAGCAGTCTTTTCTGGCACTGAGCAACAAGTTAATTGTTCAAGGAGTTCTAGCCTGACGATTGCTTATATTGCAGCCGTTCAGTCCGTGAGGAAGACTACTTTGTAATTGATGTGACTTTTTAATTGATTCTAGGTGGTAAACGGCATTCTCTGCCTTACTTATAGCCATTACCTCCTTGTAGAAGTTTGATCTCTAGCATAGTAACTTATGGTATTATTTAGTATTATATTAATGGATATTATAGATGGCCTGCTTAGGAGCCTTAGTAATTATATCAGTATTTTTATAATATTAAACCCAGTTTTTAATTTCTAGTGATAATAATACGGGAACAATGTAGTGGTTATAAGTTACTGTTATCATTCTAACTGAAAAAAGAAATGAAATTCTGATTCGGAGAAACGTTATTTAGGAATAAAATGTTTTATGTGTTCGTAAAAAAGCAGAAGTAATATATATATATATTGCAATGACAGGAAAAGTGCAGTTAAAGATTGTTTTACTGTAACCTAGTATCTACATTAATAAACTAGCATAATATTCATAAATTTCTGCAGTATACAGCATTAGATTTATATTTCTGGTAGAATCATAGAATTTTAAACAATGCAACATGCATTTAGAAATACATAGTTTTTGACAATTGCAAGGTATTCTCAATGCAACACATCTTTCCTAGGCATTCTGGGAACAATTCCAATATACCTAAAGCTACTTCGTATTATCTACTGTAGTATTTAAATAAGCTGTTCAGCAAACAATGGGACTACCTTTTATTCTACACTTTTGCTACAAAGATCATTTTAAAAGTAATAATCGCCAACTTCAATGCATTACTTTTAAGAAACCCCGAAAAAACGGTAATTTGACGAAGTTTCGATCCTCGGTTGTGGACGGATTGGCGCCATCATGTTGATAATTTACATCGCTTAGTTCTCATTAACGAATGTAAGGACTTAAAGGACCATGAATTTGGCCTGGAAGAAATTATGGCCAGACTGGATTGCAAGCAGAGACTTTGAACACTTTCAAACTTAGTACTTTTTTTGTTGTCTATGATATTGTGTCTCTAAGCAAAACAAGGTCAAAAATAAAATCGTGGAGAAGCACTAGAATAATCACGAAGCTTTTATCCAACAATATCACTCTCATAACGCAGTAGCAAACTACAGCACAAATAATTTCAGCAACAATGCCATATCTCACTTTAGACTATTTTAAATGTAGGTAAGAACTCTGCAGAATTACGTCGTAGAACTTTTGAGTGAAGCAGAGGTCGAGTGAGTTTCCAGCAGAGCCCAGTGGCGCTTATAGACAAAGAAAAGATAAAAGGAGATGCCTCTAAAGACAGTTACCTGATATTGTTATGGAAGAGAATTACATATTCAAACAAAAGTCTCTTCTTCATCGTTTTCCACTTATATCGCACACTCTTTTTTACACAACTACAATAAAATTAAATTATGTTTTCGTGTATATTATCTACTTAATGTTATATTTATGTTTCATATCTAATGATATCCATTAAATTTGAGTTAAGAATTTCCACACAAATTACTGTTGTAAACTTTAAATGGTAAAAGATCTGAGCTCCAGGAACGAATTAATCCACTGTACATTAATTCCTACAGGGAAAATTGTATCTAAAATTGTTTACGAACATTTCAGTTCATGAACGGCCATTAGAAACGAATTAAATTCACTGTATAAGTCTGCTTTTTTATTGTGATTTTATGTATGTGAATAGACGTTTATGGTCTGATATACTTCTAAAAGAAACTGAGAAATTTTAATAGTTTATTTTTCATTATAAACCCTTGTACCCAGGTAAATTTTTGATATCTTTCTTTACTGTTTCTCTAGCAACTTCAGCTAAATGCGTAAAAGAATATTATCCTAAAGAAGATTAAATCCATTGTTCAACATTTGACGCATTTTAGCTTTAATTTCACTGTATACAAAAGGCTACAACACACAAGACTTGCATAATATATACAAAAGATTATCATACTATTAGCCGTTAAAAGTCTTGTTTCTTTCCTTGAAGGCTGCCAAAAAGATCCATTGAAGGCCCCTAAAATTAGTGGTTATTATCGTTTTCGTTAACTTTTGCACTTCAGTTTTAGATTCAATGGAATGGAGAAACCGAGTGTCCATTGATTCTCTTCTCAACGCAGGATCATAATATAAGATCATTTTTTCATCACTATTTAGGGATGACTAGAAAACAAAATTATCTCTGATCTGCACAGTGAAGCTATATCTGGCTGGTACATTATATCCTACCTGCCATAATTTAAAAAATATTATTTTACAGTTTTTTTTAAAAACTTTTTTACAATTATTTGTATTTTTGGTGTACTTAAAAAAGTTAGGCAATTTTGCTTTTCTTACTCTGGTCTGTGAGGTTGGATTTATAAGGACATAAGTTGTTTGTAGTTTATTGAAATTTTAAGTTCTAATTCGTAAATTTGTGAACCTTTAGCTCAGATATTGGCCGTTCTTACTTTTCTCGTTACACCTATCTCCTGAAGACGATATGTCCGGGGATGGAAATTTTTTATATTTCATTTTTCATCATTATTTACACTACACGTTTGGTTTGCATTATATTTCCTGTTATTATTTGCTTTTTTATGCGTTTGTTCCCTATTGATCTTAATGTTGATTTTATTTATTTATTAATAGTGACCGTTGCTTTTACAACAGTTTTTTTATATCTTTTTCTAATAGCTTCATTCAGATTAAATATGTAATAAGTTGAATTTTTGCTTTTTATTTTTTAATATTACCGCCAGTTGTTAAGCTTTCAGAATTTCCGTTATGTCTTGAACTTCTCCTTTTACACTGTATTTTTTTCATTACCAAGGTATTTCTCAGAGAAGTGTAATTTTAATTACTAATGTATAAAGCAATAAGCATATGCTATTATAATTATTACACTCGTTTTATATTACGCGCAGATTTCCATTTCTGCATTAATTGAAACTTTTAATATAAAAAAAATGTCTTGTTTTTTTTATATAAGGAGGTTGAGAGTTTCAAGATTCGAAAGTGTCGATAGGTTCTAGAAGTTTTATAATTCGAATTAGATTTGAACTCATTTGTAATTTTAATTTAGCCTTTTATTCTTTACGTTACGTTTAATAATTTGAATTTTTTCATCTTAATTTCTGTTATAGTTTTTATTTTGAAATTAGTAGTAAGCAAATAATTACGGATTATATAGTTATTCCCTTACAAGAACATAAAATCACATTAAATATATGCGGAATTAAAAATAAATTTTGGGAAAATATAAAGTAAACTGTTTTTCGTGACGAAGTGAAAAAGCTAAGAAATCTTAAAATCTAGTGAAAGTTTTTAATGACTTTTAAAAAGTTGTTTTCATTTATAGGTACAAAGACTTGTAGGGGATATTATGTTAATTAACCATTTATTTATAATTTAAGTCTTTATAACTTCTCCTTTTCATACTCCTCACCAGAGTGTAAATTAGTAGCACATGTTCAAACTGAGGTTTTTGTATATGAGACAGATAGTTTTTCTGGAATCGTGCGTGCACTACGTGTTCAAGTTCCTGCTAAGTCTAATAATTGTAATTATTCGGTTTTGCATTTTCTCGATGCCAATACTGCTCCGGAAGTGTTAGTAAGCAAGCTTCTAATAGTATTTAATGCTGTAGTCTGTTCAATGTTTGATTTACTTCAGATTGTTCTATTTTATTTTGCATTTGAAGTTTGTAGCACAAGTGCGCGCCGTTATGTTCTAAATTCTGTTAAAATAAAAAGGTTATTTTAAACTTCGTAAGACTTAGTCGTTGTGCCCAGACGTACTGATATTTTGTTTCACGTCTGTTAGGGTTATTAGATGGAAATAGCGTTACCAGATCAAGTTTAAACCTGTAGGCTCATGAAGTGGTAACAAAGGAGAAGCAGTATGATTGCTTTATGGTAGCAAGGGAATATATATACTATTGCTTCCCTAGCCTATACACTGATAATTGTATGATTAAAACAAATGTATAGGGCGTATTATTAATACAAATGTGGTATTACAGCGGCATTTATGATAAAATTCTGGGAATGTAGTTCCATTAAAGAATCTTCAATACATGTCCAGCCATTACTCCTTTTCTTAATGATTTAACATGTTTTTTCTTTTTTTTCCTTCTTATTAGAAACAATTGCAGCATAACTGGTCATATTTCCTATGAGGTCTATCGTACTTTTTACGGTATTTGTTGCTGCACTAAGTCCGATAAAAAATAATCGACAGGAGAACAAGATTTATGATAACATTCAGATTGTTCGATTTGTTTGATTTACAATAATTACAGTCTGTGTTCATTTAAAGGGAGTAAATTATAAAACAAACTAGTATTTCTCTAAGTTCTAGTCATTTTTGCTTATTCTATAATAGTTATTGCAAAATTTCTTCGCATAAACACTGAATACATTTGAGTTTCGATCTCTTAGTTACGTAAGTGAAACAAATAGCATAAGTGCATCCTTCGCCTGCATGCATCCTTCGCCTGCATGCATCCTTCGCCTGAAACTAATATTAAATAAAAGAAGTATAGCAATTCTGAATATAAGAAGAACCGGTTTTTAACTTTTAAAATAATTTATTAATGAAATAAAGCTACTACAGAATACATACGCTAATATAGCAACTTTACTGAGAAAAGGGCACTGAAAGGTCACGCAAAATGTTCTGTGATTGCAATATATAATTTTTGTCATGAATCGAATGCCTTCGGGGATTTAAAGATTACTTTGCTTTCATTATTCTGAAGGAAATTTATTCGACTATTCATTTAGAATTCTATGCCTTCCGTGTGTTATGTTGATTCCCTTTTGATTGGAGAAAAGAATCAGAAATAATGTATTATTCAATGGTGAAAAAGAGTGAAAATGGGTTATAATTTAAGGTTTTTTTCTATCAGAAGAAAGAAAGCATCTGTGGTAAAATTTTCTGTTCCTTTCAGTACTAGAAATGACTTTCATTTTCGTTAAGCACATACACATTGAAAATGATATGTGGATGTAATCTTTTTAATTTATGGATTGTCTGCGAAGAAAAAAAATAAAGATTAAAATAAACCAGTTCATGAATTTGTCATTTAATAAGTTATTAAATCTTTTAAGATGCAGAAAATGTATTTTCTGCCTCCACTTATGAAAATATTTTTGGGTACATTATTGCTTCCTGCTTTTTCTTCAAGGTGGCTCTTCAAACACATAAGTGAAGTGTTTGCGCATGCTTCTCCATGATTTTCTTGCATTACAGCAGCACTGCCATGCTCAGGATTTTAGAAAGTTCATCACAAAATGTCCCGAACAGAGAAAAAGGCAAAGAAAGTTACACGTTTCCATACTTTAAATATTCAATGGAATTAAAAAAAGGAAAAATAAAGGAAACTATCTGAATATCTGCAAACGCATTTGCTTTTTAATTAAAAATATTTTCTAGTTACAGATTTTGAAATACCTGCAGTGCATGCATCATACAATTTGAATTAAGATTATAAAAATATTTCGTTTTGTGGTTTAGTTAATGTAAAATTTATTTGCTAGCTTATAAGTTACCAAATCAGGTTTCTCACTCCTAATTTATTTTAACTCATAACTAATAGAATCACGAAATTTCCGTGCTATTATGTTATCATTAAAAAAAAGCCAGATATATTTTCTTTGATTTATTTTGTGTTTTGGGAAACGAATAGTGTGAATGATTGGCTGCTAATAAAGAACAAACTGTTCACAAATTTTGTATTGTTACTAAGATGTAGCAAACGTTTTGAAGATGCAAAATATTCTTGCATTACATATCAATAACATACATCAATGAATGAAGAAAATGTGATCGAAATACACATTTATAATTCTGCCATTAGTTAAATACACTTCATTATTTATTCATTATTTTGATTTTACACATTAATAAAAGTAATAAATTACAAAAATAATAACATGACAGACTGCAAAGGTATTTTATTTTATTATAAACAATTTTTTACTCGTAATGTAAAAAAATGGCGCTCTAATTCCCACGTGCATCAGTGGGTTTTTTTTTAAATGAATAAGCTTTGAAAATTTTAAATGTTATGTTACAACGCTTTAAAATTTTGAAACCGTTAATTATAACAGAAACTATTGATGCAACATTTTAGAACATCGTGCTGAACGTTTATAATACATTGAACGTCAAGAATGTAATAAACTAAATCCATCTTAATTTGGATAACATTACTAAAATATAAATTAGTTATTACTTGCTGCCATATGTTTCCCATAATTCATTGTTTAAAATCATAGTTATTCTGCGTTTCAGATTACTTATGTAGTTGTGCCTATTACGTCAATCAAATGAAGTTTCTGTGGTATTTCTCACAAGAATTGCTTACCGAATCTTAAACGCTCGAGTTACGGAAGTGAACTTACAAGCACTTAACAGACATGTACCAAATAGGTAAAATCACTGGAAATATTACGGAAGTCTCAGCAAATCAAATTCACAGAAGAAGTATTAAATAGCAGAAATTCAAAACCTAAAAATCAGTTCAGTAATCAGTTTAACAGGTAATGTTAAATGTAAACAATTTCATCGCTAATGCATCAAACTGCTTCTCCCAAAATCAATCAATTGGACAAAGAAAGCATTAGCAGATGTTACGTGAGATAAATAACGGTGTTTCGGGGAGAAAGTTTCAGGATCTAAAACCTGCCGAGTCAGTTACAGCTAGTAAAAAACTTCTTACTATACAGAAAAAGCGTCTATGACATGAATCAAAAACCTGTCTTATATTGTGAATTTCTTTCTAAATCAATTCCGATATTTGAAATTATAATAGATAATAAATATTATTTATCATATTGTCTTTGAGAATTAAGTGGATTATAATGCGAAATGAAAGTTACGAATGTTTCCAAGCAATTAACTAATTTCGTAGGAAACAGAATAACAAGAAACTATAAGTAAACTGACAATGATTAAATACTTATTTGTTAAATATTGGATCCCGTAGACACGTTGGGAAGAATATACCGAACTATAAAGAAATCTGCCCTTTTTTAAGACTTGCTTCCGGATTTGAACTAATTGCTTGTCAGTTTTCGTGTCAGTTTTCTCAAAGTTTGCGAATACGAGTGAGTGTCTGTGATGAAGGCATTGCTCACCTTATGCAGATTGCTTTCGGATTCTCTGCCATATTTCAGTAAACAATCCAAGTAGCACGATAACGTCGTAACTACGTTGCAAACTGGTCGCAAGTCATGTTGCAAAAATGTTGTAATATGTCGTCTTTAAGACGCCCAGATGTCCGCGAAACTCCACTGCTTTGCAACCGTTGTAAAGACGTCTTTATTACGTCTTTGAAGATGAGGTTTTTGTCGCATAGACGTCGTTATTGCGTCTTTCGTAGGCGTTATTTTGGTTGGAAAAGCATCGTATCATGATGTCTAATTGTTTGCAAAATTCCACCTTTTTGCAACAGTTGTGAAAATGTCGTTATTATGTCCTTGTGTTACATAATGATTTATGCAGAAAAATAAGCTTAATAATTAATATATTTTTCTTTTTTTTAAAATTTTATATTCATTGTATTTTTCTTGTATTGTCTTGTATTTATTTCCTCGTATTTTCAAGTTAAAATATTTTATCATTTCCTGAAAACCAGAAAATAATACAATTTTTTTCTCTTTAGACTAAAAATGTATAATTAATAATAGCCTTAATTATTTTCAGTACTTTAAACCAGCGGTTCTCAACCTTTTGACTAACGCGTAGCATCTAAACAAAAATTGAAAACCTTTAGTACCACCACTACAAAGTACTACTACCACCATCACTCTTGAAAAAAGCTCAGATCGCATAAGTTTATGAGTGTTAGAGAAAAAACTCAATCAGGATGTTGGGGTTTTAAGTTTTGAATTTAATAGTTAAAAATACTTTGCTTCTTTTCGTACCAGCAGTAGTACGCGTACCAACGGTTGAGAACCGCTGCTTTAAACTATATTTTTATATAACTTAAATTCTAAGTTACGATTATTTAAGATTTCATCATTTTTTTCCCTTAAATGAAAGTAATTATGAAAGTGATTAATATAAATATATAACATTAATAGTAGATTTTAAGTAAATCAGACATAAATAAACGTAAAGATATATATGTGGGTAAAAAAAGAATGGTTCTGATTATAACAGCATTATCACATTTATTTCTGTTAAATCACAGAGACATTGAAAATTGCCCCTGTCATGATAAATTAGGAGGCGGTTCTTAATGTAACAATATCAGTATTTTCCTGACCTCAAGTATAAATTTATTCGCGTTTCATAGCAAAAAATATAACCATTAACTTCTATATCTCCAAGATATGCAAATGAAAGACTGTATAAAGCAGTTCATAAATGGGATCAAAAATATTTCATATAAAAATATACCTAATCTAACAACCAAAAAAAAAACTTCTCATATTCATATCTAAAATGAAATAATAACTTAACAAACAACATACATGACAGCACTTTAAAAAAAACATGAACTAGTAGTGTTCAAAAGTATAAATATCATAAGGAAAGTAACAGAAATAAAATTTCCAATTAATAAAAAATTATTTATATCTTTAAATAGTAAGCAATTAAGAGTGCAATAATTATGGATTGCAGTATTTACTATTGCAGTTTCTATGCAGTACTGTAGTTTCTTAGCACTATTTCTTTTGATCATGTGTTAATGTACACTCATGTCCATAAATTAAGGATAATGCAAAATCAGGCAAAGGAAGAGTTAGAAGCAAAACAAATTTGACTTATTTGTAAAGCTTATTTATTAAACAAAAGGTAAAGAGCAAAAAAAGATGGTATATGTTTGATATTATTAAAAAAAATTATCGATTTTTTCTCCCTGGAGCAAATTACAAAAAATATCTATTTAGAAAAAACCAATATTACCTGGTTGGTATGATAGTTAATACATTGTATGTCGTCCAGACGATGCAATACAGTCCGTTCGACGCCTAGTACGGACATGCTGAGTATCAAATTATCGATCTGATCTTGGGGGATATTACACCACTCAAAAAGAAATGCTCTTCGAAGTTCCAGTAGACATGGAGGAGGAGGTTGACGGGCTGCAACTCGTCGGCCAAGCATGTCCAACACGTGCTCTACCGGATTAAAGTCCGGTGAGAATGCTGGCCAGTCCATATGGGTGATATCTTTCGATTGAAGGCATTCGCTTACGATGTTTGCAAGGTGAGAACGGGCGTAGTCATCCATAAACACAAATTGTGCGCCCATGGCGCCCCGAAACAAACGTACATGTTGTTCCAGAATGACGTCCCAATAGATTTGGCTTGTCGTGGTTCCAGTTTGAACATGCAGGTCAGTTCTGGAACCCAGAATAATTCCACCCCAAACGAGCACTCCTGCACCACCGTAACGGTGTCATTCAATGATGTTTTCTTGGTGGTAACGGGTACCTGGAGCTCTCCATATGAAAGTCCGGCGAGAATCAGACTGCGAGCTAAACCGGGGCTCGTCGGAAAACATCACACAAGCTCACTGTTGCGGTGTCCACAATGCATGCTCTCTACTCCAGGCTAACCGTAGGCGACAGTGAGTTGCAGTAAGTGGAACGCTTTTGACAGGTCTACGAGCATATAGACCAATCTGCCCTAAGCGTCTGTACACGGTCTGCCTTGAAATTGTCGTACCAGTGGTTGAAGAGAGCTGACGAGACAGGTCTGAGGCTGTGCTCCGCCTGTTTCGTTTGGCGGTAACTGCCAAATACCGGTCCTCATTCGGCGTTGTAACTCTGGGGCAACCTGTGCTGTAACGTCTACTCACATTACCATCATCTTGGAATTGTTGCCAAAGCCTGGAGATGACACTCTGGGCAATTCCATATTCGTCTGATACTTCCAGTTGAGTACGCCCACATTCCAGACGGCCGATAATTCTACCACGTAAAAAATCATCCAAATGCGTCCTTTGTGTCATAACTATTCGGTTATTGCACTGAAATGCTTATAAAGCGCGTGTGAACAATTTTACTTCTTTGCCTGTATTAATTATATATTACTCTCTTACACTCTCGTCATTGTGACGTACCATCGGTGTCATCTGGTTACTTGAATATGAATGATATACAATATAGCACTTATAATCAGGGTATGGCAAATATTGCGCCGCTGAAAACACAGAAGATTGGAGAACACGACCATATAACATTTTAATCACCGAAAACAGATAAAACAACATTTCATGAACACTATATTCACGATTAGCATTGTAGCACGTTGAATTCGATATTTTTTATATGATGTATCCAAAAATTTTGGTGTCTTCTTGTAGAGCAGATATTCATTAACAAAATATGTAAAAATTCCACATTCTCACGATGATTTCTCCTCGATTCAGAGGTTTCCAAACAAGAGCTCACAGCAATGGAACTTCACTCGTTGAAAGCAAATGAAGTAAGTAGATAGGGAGAGAACAATGAAAAGACTCACAGTGCGTTCTTTGATTGACAGTGCATTATATTTACTTTTAATGTAAGCAATATTATTTATATCAGTCGTTGCTTGATTCAATTTCAAACATGAAGTCAGTCTTTTCAAATGCCTTACAGATTGCATCTTTACCAAATTACTTGAAAGAACTGGTAGAATCTCAAGTAATTGCGCAGTTAACAACTTCGAATTTGGCAGCTAGCCAAAGCACGCAAAACAATCGAGATGTTCTTTTATATAAGCATCCAGTAAATGATGTAGATGGAATGTCATCCGAACATTCCATCTACGAATATGGAATTGAAGAGCAATGTAGAATAATGTTCAGCGATTTATACGAATGCATTAAACCTTTCAACGATTCTTCTGATAATTTAATAGAATATTAAATGGCCTAGAAGAATTATTTCAACTGAATAAAATTGAACAATATTCACAAGATTATATTTACAAAAAATATTTATCGGGCTCGCTAAAACATATGTAATGTCAATGTTACCAGATCCCGAGTGTACCGCATAGGATTAAACCAAGCATTTTTGAATGCATGCAGAAGGACAAAAACGTAAAGACATAATAAACAGTTTATTAGAATTTTCATAGGTAATGAATTTTGTATTTTTGTTCAGTTTCTCTAATTTTTATGTTAACATTTATTAATAATTTATTAAATCTATTAATTTTGTTGTTTTCCATGAAAAGTGGTTAATATTTTTTTCTCTTTCCATTAGTTTTTCCGTTCTGTTTCTCCTGACTGTAGGTGAGTTTTCCGTCATATATATTGGACAGCTGTTAACTATGCATGGATATGCATTGTCTTTTAACATTGGACATTTTCTTTGAACTCTTAAAATCGCCCCATTTTTAACCGTGAATACATCTTCACGCACAATCATATCTTCGCGAAAATTGTACTATGCGGTAAAACGTTTCATATTATGTCACTATATTAATTCAAATTAATTCGTCCTTACTTCAAAAATAAGTCATATTCCAGCAGTGAAAATATTGCTAACATGTGATTTTCATTGATTTCGGAAATATGATTTTTTAAAATATATAAAATGCATAACTTAACTTACTATATAGATTAGTTTCATTTTTAAATATTTTGCTACTATATTTATAAAAATATTTTAAGTATTATCTATTTTAACAAAATTTTAAATAATAATTTAGCACTTATTTTTAGTACTAATTCAATTTAATAATTCAAAAGTATTTATATTAAATTTATATTTCATTAGATGAATCTACCTTAGATTAATATATTTAGATGAAATAAAGTGTGCGGACTTCAGATTCTTGAAAGGGCAGATTTAGTCTCTTTTCATTCTAAAAGTAATGCTGATGAACTATGAGAAAATGCTAAAACAACCACATCTAAAAGCGGTCATATCATGACGTTTCAGCGATGTCGACAAATTGCCAAGATGCAACGGAAAATATTGTAACATTGTAAAGACATCGTAAAACCACGACCACTTTGCAACCTCTTGAACAGTTTGCAACGTCGTGTTATACAGAAAAAAAAATATTGAGCTGGGAACTAAACTTAATAAGTTCCCTTAACTGTTGTACAATTTCATCTTATTTCCAGCGATTCTTAGGAAGGTATGCAAGATGTGGGTGTGGACCAGCATATGTAGCAGATGCTAAACATTATATATGACGATGTCCATTACATTCAATTATTAGGGCAAAGCATTTACAAAGGATTTGAAACAAAAATTCCAGCGAAAGATTTATTCTACGATACAAAGTGTGTGTCTGGCGCTTCAAGAAACATGAAATATATTATTGAAAACGAAGGAAGTGGGAGTTAAAATATAGATAGATAGATGGATAACTGCACAATATCAGGAATATCTTGGGAATGCAACAATTTGTGCTGCCGAATTTAGCAAACATGAACGTTAAGACGGTATATCTTTCAAAGCAGACAAAAACAGTTCGAATGGCATAGCTGTTTTACGTTGCAAAACTTGTAGTTCGTTGGGTTAGCAGAATTTTCTTGTTATAAGCCGACAAATAATAGCAAATTACGTTTCTTTCTTTATGAATGGTAAAGATTTGCAACTGCTTTTTTCCATGTTACTTAGGGTATATGTTTTTCGAAATTATATAAAAATTTTAAATGAATATCCGGAGTTTTAACTAACATTTAGGAAAGCAAATGGAGACAATTCTGATAGGTTATAACTTCAATTTTAGGCATTAGTGCTTCATAGCTCATTCAAATAATACAGCAATCGCAGACATTTACCTAAAATCACCTGTAGGCTTTGCTCGCTAACAAGAGCGGACAAACGTTATGGTATTGACACAGTGTAACATGCCTATTGTATACTACTGTATATAAACCTGTGCTTGTATCGTATACATATCTTGATTGAGGTTTGCGATCTCAAATTATCTCTTGACTTCATCTCATGAAATCTCATTTCGTTTATGAGCACGTGATCCTCGGCTGGTAACTCAAGCAAATTCTTAACTAATTTGGTTGTTAATACGGAATAATGCAATCTGTAACCTTTCAGTAAAATATTTGTGTCATTTTGAGGAACGAAAACTTTTGTGTGGGTATGTAGATCATAGGCAAGGAATTCACATACAGCTTGTATCAACGAGCTTCATCTTTTATTGTTTATATTAAAGACTGATGATCTTTCGGGGTAATATTTCAACATTTTTTTTCAGTATTTCTCAAACAAAAAATCGGCTTATTATTTTTTGTTGCTAATAAAATTGGCACTTTTAAAAAATTTTATCTGTTGTGGTTTTTTACGTATCACTGAGCTTAAATGTACATAGCAATATGATACGTGGTACATGCTTTGAAATATGTACACATTGAAAATCCTCTTCCTTATATATCTATCTCACTTACAAGATCAAAACTTTGAGGATAAAATCTCGCTGAAATGACAAGCATAATTAATTATTGAGATAGCTGAAGAAAACAGAAATATGAACAACAGCTGTTTTTCGCTAGGAAATTAAAATAATTGCGTGATGGTTTTGAAAACACGATTTCACTATTTTCAACACAGCTTCCGATTCATATTTATAATGAAACTGTCATCTGGCAGGTGAAAGTCATTGATGATTCTTTAGGATTGATATTCGTATCAATCCTGAAGAATGATTCCTTTCATATAAGAAGAAATATTTTTAAATATCTACTGCTAACCGACAACAGGTTAGTCCAATGGTTGTTGTTCTTGCTTAAACCTGTGATAAAAAAATAATCGCTTTCATTTGTGGAGCAATTAAAAATAAATTGAGCAATATCTTTGATATCGATTCAAGATGAAACCTATTTAAATTTTATTGTGAACTAACCTGGCCCAACTCGACAGTAAAAAAAAATCATGTCATACGCCCACGTGTCTTATTTGGAAGCTTTATTGTATTTCTAATAGATTTTAAATATTTATCTTTCTTTTACTTGGAAATCCTGAATTCTCAGCATTTACATAAAGGTAAGTAACTGGCTCGTTGAAATGACAACGCTGAATGACAGCGATTGGCTGCCATGATACGTACAATAATCTGATTGACGGTTAACTCAGTCTCTTAACAACAGCGTGAACATATATGTGTTTCATTACTAGAAAACAGTTAGGAATGTTTGCTGTTACCCATAATTTACCCATAACAACATTAATGTAATATATTTTCAATGCTTAGGGTATTTTTCTGCTTATAAGCATTATCAGGTACCTCATACCACAAAGTCATTTGATGTCCTATTCTTGACTTGCATATTATAATAAACATATTCGTAAGAATTCGTCTTTTCAATTTATTTTTTATTACTGATTCAATATTGGTTTTCGTAATCGTTAATGAAAAAAGCAAAATTATTAGTATTATTTGCTTTAACCAAATTCTGATATTCGAATTGTTGAAATTTCATGATAAATTTCAAATACTTCTTTTTAGAGTAAAAGCTAGGCATATCTTCATGATATGATAAGGAAAGGGCATTCATGTTGAAAACACGTTTAGCTGATTTTTTCCAAAATATTTCGTCCGTTATATTTCTTTTACATTATGCTGCCATTTATCCATCTTACCTATTTAGCAAATATTTCCTTTGAGCGAAACATAAAATACTTAATTCATACTTCACTCTCTCTTTCAGATCAGTTATTAGCCATAAATAAGATCTTCCAGTATCCTTCAGGTTTAATTTAATCAGTCTTTCTCATGAAAAAAAACTGATTGAGAAATTTAAAAGCAATAAACGCAACTTTTAATAATAATTTAAATATTTGCTTCATTTTAATAATATATATAGTTGATATGCGCATGTCCGATGAAAAGTGAATAAAATTTATTCTTATCCCAAGAATAAATACAAAATGCTTAATTCCTCAGAGATAATCGCACAGTATCGTAATATCTCACCGTAGTTATATTTTAAACTACTAAAATGTTTTACAGAACACAATTCAAAACAGAGAAACGTAGAGAAATCTAATCCGATATCGCCGCGAATTCGCTACAGTAAATAACAACAGTTTTCTAAACAACTGAATTGAGATGTATTCCTTCAGATTTTATAAGCTTTTTAGATGTACGAGAACATTCTCGTATTTTCTCGATAGCAAGAGTACAATTACGAGATATTTATCAAAATGTTAAATGCGCGTGCTCCTGTATTTTAAATATTCCAGCGTAGGTTTCTCTTCTAATAAGTCTCGTGCTGCGTAGCAAGCGAATATAAAACAGTTTTAATTACAAATTCTACTAAAAGTAGCTAACAAATACAAAAACTTTAACAATACTAATAATGTTACAGCTTAAAATTTACATTCTATAAATGATTAATCTTTCTAAACCTCTTTTTTCTTCATTACAGGTACTTTTACAAACATCTTTTGCAAAATTATACTGCGTCTACAACATATAGGGTCTCTGAAACATCATCAGGCATTGTATTTCTCAATATTAGGAATACACAGTTAAACGCAAGGACATCGACTAAACTTGAATAATATTCATGGCATATGTATCGTGTTCTGAAACTTCACTTCTATATATCTCTTGAATGATTTGTTAAACACAAATAATTCAAATTTAAGAAACGAATCAAACAAGGCAAGCTACAAGTAAAGCTTTAAACTAAAACCATTTAGCCACATATTATCGTATTAAAGAATTATAAGAATCCTTAATTGTTTTAAATGGTTCTTGTATGAAAAAAAAAACAATGCTTTGTTTGAAATACTAATTAACAAAAAAGATTATTTCTTTACACGATATTATGGATTAAAATGATTGGCGACAACATATAAATACTATTAAAGATAGCTTTAATGTAACGTAAATGCTTACATACAAAATTTTAAAATACGCCTTTCACATTAGGAAATAATATTATAACCTCATTTGTTTCAAATTGATGTTTGCAAAATGATAAAATGCAAAATTTTGATAAAAAAATTCAGTTCTTGTACAATTTTCAAGATAGACGCAGTTTTATTAACTGAAACTAGTTTAAATCCTATAAGTTTGAAAGCTTTTTTAGTATCGGTGTTTTTGTTAAAGACCTTTAGTACAATGCGCTTCAGAATTATTAACTGAATTATTACTAATTCGAATTTTAATTGTAGAAAGCCATATAAAAGATCTAAACATCGCATGTTTTTAATAAAATGTGTCACATGACAAAAATTCAAGAATTTTGAAACCTAACTTTATTTCCCTTAAATGTAAAATTAGAATCAATCCCTTAAATGTAAAGTTGATATACAGAGTCCAGGTTTTGACAAATTGTTGTACGATCATAAAAAAACCTAAAGGCTGTTTTCTTAAGGAAAGATGTCTTCGTTGAAAACTTTATAAGGAGACTTACCTCAAATTTTAAACGAATGAAGAGCAATAAATGCAGTCAACCAACTAAATCATCAAGATAAGAAACTGGGACGAAGCTATTGGCCATTTTCTGCTTTAGCTTTCAGCTGCTGTAGCTAAGATTTCTTCAGAGTTTCTATTTCATGAATTCATCTAGCAGCATATGGTCAAAGTAATAGAAGTTAAAGTTTTTTTGCTTAGTATACTAATTTAAAACTATTACGGCCAAAGAATATTATTTGTTCAAAACAAATTAAATGCATTTCTCAATTACTATATTTTACGCTTAAATGCAGGAAAGAAACAAGAATAGAAAAACTATCTTTTTTGTAGCCCAAAGGAGCCTTAGCCCAGAAGGGCTATTAGTTTAGAAACTGCCTTGTGCGTTGAATCACTTAAACGCGATGCATCACTTTTCAGATTGTTGTCACCAAATATATATATATCACCAAATATATATATATATATCTATTTAAAGAAAGTAAATAATGAAAATCTGCATGAATGTATGCATGCTTCTGGCACTGCGAAAAACAGAGGTAACTAGAGACATCACATTTCGAATAACAGTTTCCGACTGTCTATCGGAAATTCTAAAGATACGCTATTTTTAAATATTTTTAGCCAAAACTGGTGTTAGGCCAAATTCTCTCGAAACATGTATGGGTTTGTAAATAAAAAAAATATATGGACGTAATATAAAATCTGAAGGGTTTGAGATATCAGATTTTTTTAACTCTAATTCTATCCCCTTGTTCTCCACAAAGCATAGCACGAGGTTTAAACAAGTAAATTACAGCACCAAAAAATACAGCGCTGCAAAGGGAAAAAATTAAAAAAAAAAAAAATAAATAAATAAATAAAATAAAAATTTTAAATAAAGAGAACTCAATAATCTAAACTGAGAATAAAAAGATGTCTCTTCCTTCTTTTTCAAACTTATGCTGGTAGATATATGATGATCTCGTATTCTGAAGCTATTCGTAACTCGTAATTGTAAATTATACGAAACCTTCATTCAGTGCAGGTTTCGTCTTCATATGCTTTTCTTCTCTGTAAGGAGAAATGGACAAAAGTGTTAATTTTTAAATACAAATTTTGTATTATACCTACTTTAAAATGGAGGAAACATTTACAAAAATGATTAAGTATTATACATAAAATTTTCCAGAAGCCACAAAGGAAGTCAAACAACATTACAAAGCTGAGAAGCTACCGCTTTGAGCCATTTTTCAAAGGAAAACATTGATTTATTATATAATTTCTAAATTGTATGTTAAATTATTTTCGTGCTGCACTATATGCTGATACTTTTTCCGGTGATAATACGTAAACTAAAAATTACTGTCTCATTTATTTGAAAACTAGTAGTGCACAAAACTATTCATATTACTTTGTAGAGATTTATATTTATTTTAACTAATTTAAAATTTTATTTTTAACTTTCCTATAAGCCTTTATTCCCCTAATTTTCAGTGCCAGAATAGGTAAATGTTGTAGCGCGCGTGATCGAACGCAAATTTTCTACTTTGAAGGAAGTAGTTAAAAGCCGAGTTTCGGTGGAAGAAAAAGACAGTTAGGCTCTAGCCGCCGTCTCTGCCGTAGGTACGTTTGCTTACTGTTGGTTCAAGTGGCTTAATTGCATTTATCTGCTGCCACTATCTTCGAAGGGGGTTTAAGTTACGGAATCTTATTGAGCCCTGTAGGCTAGTTCTATAACTTGTTAATAATTCAACTTTCAATTACGTGATTTTCAGTTACCGACCAAGCAGAGGCGACAGTTTCAGATAGAAGTTCACCCGCCTGGACTCTACATTGGCGCCCGAATTAATACGCGAATCTGATGGCCAACGAAGAAGTATCTCTACAAGGTTCAGAAGTGGCAGACCTAATTGTGACCAACACTCTAGACGGATTTAGTTTCCTAATACAGACTATGAGGGCAGCAATTAAACCAACAGTGGTATTCGATGGAAAAAAATTCCGTCACCTCATTTCTGGAAGCCCTTGAGACGCACTTCCGATTGTATCCGGTACCGGAAAGGCAGAAAGTGCCTATTGCCTAGAGTGCCCTTCGTGGACAGGCGGAGGCTTGGTGGAAGGAGTTGGGATTTTCGCACTTGGCGAAGTTGGTTCGCTCACCTATACATTCGAGAATTTCAAAGAGGCACTCCTAAAAGCGTTCCAGATAGTTAAAGATCGTGCCAAGTTTGAAGCCGAATTATACAGCTTTTATCAACGGAAGGTTGAAGAATTAACCGAATTTATCCTACGAAAAGTCAAGCTAGTGAACAACATGCTGTACGGTAGGAAATCCGACAGTGAAATTATCGAAATCATATTTCCAAGATTATTATCCTCCGTTCAGGACTTCGTGGAATTCCGAAATCCTCGAACGCTGCAGGAATTAGTCGAATTAGCCGTAAAGTTTCGGAGTCTGCGGATAGCAGAAGAATCAAGATTTCCGACCCACAAATTTAATCAGCAGTTCTCCAGACAGACAGCCGCGGAAAGAAATAAATATAACGAAGGGAACTAACTAAACTTAAATTTTTATTACAGATATTTTAGAAAAGTAAGATTTTTCAAAAATAATACGACGGAAATAATAGCCGCTCAAGGGAAATTGTGAGAATGCATAAATAAACTATCACTTAATGTGCAGGTTAAAGATAAAAATCTCAAAATACTATTTTTTGTGGTGAAAAATTTACAGAATAAAGTAATTCTGGGAACTCAATACTTTAGGGCGGCAAAAGCCAGAATTGATTTTTCAAGCAATTCTATTACGTTGGACATGGAATCAAGGGTGATGGAAGCTGCTGAGAAAATTCCAGAAATCGACCTCCAGCATTTAAAGCAAGATGAAAGAGCCAAACTACATAAAATTGTAAGTAAATTTTCTTCATTATTATCTGATAAGCCTGGGAATACCCAGATAGTAACTCATTCTATTGAATTAAAATCAACTGAACTTTGTAAAGCGAAACCTTACAGGTACGATAAGGAGAAAGAGGCCATCATTGAATACCATGTACAAGAAATGTTAAAAAATAAAATTGCAACTACCATAAATAGAAAATATGCTAGAACTGTTGTGCTCTGCAGAAAAAAAAATAATCTTTCCTCTACGGATCTCAAAGCATATCGCTTTGCTAAGATTATAGAAAACTCAATGGTTTAACTAAATTTTCGGTTTACCCTTTACCGGTGATTGAGGAGAGAATTAGGAAAATGAGGTCTATAAAATTTATAACCACTCTTGATCTTACTTCAGGCTATTTTCAAATAGCCATGAAACCTGAGGACGTAAATAAAACTGCCTTCATCACAAAAACAGGCACTTATGCGTTTTTATGTATGCCTTTCTGACTTTGCGGGGCACCCTCAACTTTTCAACGGGCCATGGATATTATTTTACGTCCTGTCCTCAGGAAATCCACTTTAATTTATTTAGATGATATCATAATAACAAACGATACAATTGACGAACATTTAAAAGACCTCCACGAAGTTTTTTCCTTATTGAAGGAAGCAGAATTAACCGTAAATGCATCAAAATATAAGTTTGCAACCAAAGAATCACGATATCTTAGGTACAAAATTTCAGATAAAGGCATCGAAATTGAGGATTCTAAAATTAAAGCCACTAAAAATTATCCTCCTTCAAATGCGGCAAAGAAGCTGTCATCTTTCCTTCGATTATGCTTTTACTATTGCTCGTTTATTCAAAACTTCGCTAATATTGTTGAATCTTTGCTAGTGTTAAAACGGAAGAAATCAAAGTTTGAGTGGACAGTTGATGCAAACACAGACTTTGAACAATTGAAATCAGCTTTAATTAACGCACCGGTATTTAAGTTTCCGGAGGGAGATGGGAATTTGGAGATTGCGGCTGACTCCTAGATTATGCCGTGCGTGGGTTGTTAATGCAAAATCGGCATCCCCTGGCATTTTTTAGTAAAACTTTAAGCACCACACAACGTAATTACACACCTACCTAAAGAGAAACATTAGCCGTGTTAATGGCAGTTCAGAAGTTCCGAGTATATTTCGGTAAAGCACACGTCACTCTATATTCAGAGCATGCGGCCGTAGATAGACTATATTCAGGAAGGAATTTAAATCCTGGACCAACTAGATGGACCTTAAAGTTACAAGAGTATAATTTAATAATTAAACATCCTCCAGCCTCCGTGGACGACGCGTTATCAAGAATCAAGATTGACGAAAACAAAGATAAAGTAAAACGTGCTATTTTGACGTCTAAAGTTTTAGATTCTATTATTTCTGAATTGATAAAGTATTCAGAATTCGGGAATATCTATGCTTATTAAAGGATCCATATAATTTCGAACATCCAGATCTTGCCGCAATTAGAAATAGAGCCCAAAATTACGAGATTGTAGACAATTTTCTGTTTTATACTTAAGTCGACAAATGAAAACTTCGAATGTAGGCCAGTCATCCCAGCCGCACTATGGATAAGCATTTTCCAAGAATTTCATGACGCTCCGACTGCTGGCCATCTTGGGGTAAAACAAATTATCTGTAGAGCGAAAAAATTGTAACGAAAAAATAAATTTGTCAAAACCTTGAGTAGATTAAACGGCGGATATATGTTTCATGTCTGTGTTTTAGCGCACTCTGTGGATTGCAATAACCTGATTGTAATGTATAAAGCGGTGTCTCCGGAAACTGCTATTTTTTCAGATTTCTCACATATTAACTTTTCTCAAAGGTGTAGGAACTATTAAATCGAGAAAATTTCAATGATAAAAGTGCAGTGGAAGCAGCTTCAAAGAAGCCTTTGTGGACGGCCACAATACAGGTTTTTGAACAACGGCAACAAAAGACCTCATTAGAACAGAACATCTGTATAAGAGTCGTGTATCATGTATATATCTAGAAAAAGACGGAGATTTGATGATGTCCATAGTTAAAAAGGTTACGTATCACCAAAGATGGTATTATTGTGCCATATCTGTAAGCTCAAACTAAGCCAAAATACGCCACTCACAAACCCTCAAATATATCATATTGCTCACACATACATGCATACCGTACTTTATGTAAGTGTATAATTTAAAATTACACCAACAGCAAATTCAAATTTCATATTCAGTTATGGCAAGGTATTTCAAAATGAGCAAGCATGAAAGAAATGCAATGACACAACAATAACTACAAAAAATGATGTAAGTGATAATTTTTAAAATTAAATATTCACATTATAAATTTAAATTAAACAAAATCAAAACGAGAGCAAACCAAAAAGCACTGTAGATAAACAAAAAATGTGCAGAAATGAAACTGAAACAAATAATTACTTAAAAATAGAGGATTTCGAATAAACTTTTTTACATTTAAAGAATGAAAACAATTACATTTTGCATTTTTCGCGATGTCTTCATCATTAAGCTGGTTTTTAGAGAGATGTAGAAAAAAAGCTTGTTTCAGAGTCAAAAATTGCACAATTAAAAGCCCAACCCTTATATGCCGGTGTCAAAAACAGCACTAGCCTTAAAGAACAGAAAATCATTAAACGAAAGTAATGTCAAAAACAGAAAAAGAAAATGTATCACGAAGGTTAATACTAAAACTTTCAATAATGTTGAATAGTACTTGCAATCAAAACCTGCAATATAGAATAATACAAACAATACTAGATAGTTGAACACAGTCAAAAAATAAAAAAAGCAAAAAATGTGCATATTAAGAGATCAAAAAAGTTTAAATTTAAGTTTAATAATAAAATAATAATACGAAAAAACTAAAATAATTTAATCCTAACAAGTGTTCATGATGTAGAGAATTACTAGTATTTAAATCGAGCTAAATATTTAACATTTCTTTCCAATGTAACATTACAAACATTTTAATTAAATTAAATTAAAACTCTTCTAGTTAGAGAAAAAGGGGGAAATAGAAATTTTTCATATTTAGTGAAGACTGAAATATAAACTTATTTCTTTGAAATTGAAGCGTAAACCTTTCATAAATATAATTTATAAAGTTTAGTATTCAGTATAGTTTGTGTAACACAATAAATTATTATTCAATTTATTCAAAAAAACTCTTTTAAAATAGTTCATGTTATTTTACTACTCATTTCTTACTTTAATTAGATTCATTTTAATCATTGTAGGGTACCTTGTATTAATTAACCAGTTATTATAATTTCAGTCTTTACTGTAATTTCTTCTTTCCTATTCGTCACCAGAATGCAATTTAGTTGTTGAGTATTTAAGCTGAGATTTTTAGATGTGAGACAGAACGCTTTTGACATCTGCGAGCTGTGTGGTTGCCAACTCTCACAGTTGCAATTATTCGGATTTGAAGTCCTCTTGAAGCCGATACTTTAAGTCTGACGAGCTAGTAGAATTAATGAGCCTTTTAGGTTAGTATTTAAATTACGTAGTTTTTCACTACTGTTCAACGGTTAATTTAAATCTGATTTGCATTACCACGAGTTGTGGTTATTATAGCACAAGGCACCATTTTGTTCTAAGTTCTATTTAAACAAAATGGTTATTATAAACTTCTTGACCATGTCTTTTATCGATGATGTAGCGATAACTCATTTCACTTCTTCTAGAGTTATAGGACTTAATTATCATTACCAGATCAAGTATGACCCTAAACCAAGTACAGATGAAATGATTTTGAAACCAAGTAAAGACACGAAACATTAATATTTCCAATTTCGGCTTGTGAAAGGGTTCATTGTTTGTGAGTTTTTCCACATATAAAATAGGATTTCTAATTTTTTACTGTGATTTTTTTTCATTTAAAATTCTTTTTAAATTCTCTAAATTTAAAATTCTGTTAATTTCTGTTGATAATCTTATTTGTTGTTTTGTTGAATTTTCAGTTGCAAATTATTAGATTAAAATGTTTCAATCCATTTCTTGTTCCTTCTTATGCCCTGAAATTATTGCTTATTGTAATAATGAATATACATTTGAAACATTCAAAATCAGAAAAAACATATATGCGATATTTTCATAATTTGATACTCAGTAGGTGTCTTATTTTTAACCATGGCATTTTAGAAGAGTGAAGTTTTATCACAATCGTATCTTTTATAACAATGTTTTAAAACGTCTCCTTAATGAATGCAAATCGATCTTTTATCAGGAACGCGTCTGCCAAGTGAAACCCTTAGCAAAAAGTTTAGATTGAAAGCAATAAATGCAAAATCTGATTTAGTGACAGCTATTTTATTGATTTAATTTTTAAATGCATAATTCTTTTCAGAGTTTTTGTAATTTGGCTTTAGATGCTTCAAGGCTTTAGATAGACTTTTGTTTTGAATTGTATTGGATTTCAACAATATATTATAATGCTTAAATGTCAGTTATTTACAAAATTAGGAAAGCAACAACCTTTTGTTTGGGGTAGATTGTAATTAAGACTATCAATTTCAAGGGCAAACATGTACAGGTCCCTCTTTACCAACAGCAAAGAAATCTCTTGAAGAATGACTGTTTACCTACTAATTTCCATTAAAATTTAAAAGAATTAGTTATTTTGAGTTATCTCAGTTGAATTAGAGATTAATTTTTCAAAAATCTTATATTTCATAATATTTCTGCACAAAATGAGTATATTTTCTTAAGATTCGTTTACTAACTACTTTCGTTTTTAAGTCTCATTAGAAGCCTCATGAAGGAATTAAGTAATCTGTAACAGCTAAACTTAAGTTTTAAGCTCCTTTTTTTATCCCTTAAAAAACGCTTAAAAACGCTTCAGTATGATTTGCGAGGGAATGGTTAGGGAAAAGGTTGCTCTAAATTTTAAGGTAAAAGTTATTTTCACCTTACTCTTTCTATTTACAGTAGTTTTAATCCCATTTATTTCTTATTGTGTAATATTAAAGTTATATTTGCTAGTTATTGACATGTTTCTACCGTTACAAATAACTTCTTCAGGGATTATACATGTTAGATTTAAATTATTATTGTTTTGACGTTAAAAAACGATTTGTTATTATTAATTATTATTCAAAGAATTCTTAATTTATATGCAGAAAATTTCATTAATTGAATTTGGCTATAGCGAGCAACTCTTTCCTGGTGACACAGTAATTTCTCTCCGGTTAAATAGGCACTTACTCCAGTAAGCCATGACTCGTATACTTTCCTGGCCGTTTATTTCTTGCGACAAAATGGCACAGACACTTTCATTGCTCTCATCCGTGTAGAGAATAAATGGTCGGTCGAGCTGAGGATATGTCAGGATTGGAGCAGATGCTGCAGTTTTCTTCAGATTGTTAAATGCATCCTCACATTCTTTTGTCCGCAGAAACTTTTGCTTGGTCTCTGTCAGCTCGTTAAGGGGTCTTGCGATGGAAGAAAACTCTTTTATGAATCTCCTGTATTAGGTGCAAAGCCCTAGGAAGTTTCTCAGCAGATGTAAATTTTCGGGATGTTTCCAGGCTTTAACGGCTGGCACCTTTTCGGGATCCGTGCATACACCTTCAGCAAAGATGACATGTCCGAGGTAAGTCACTTCCTGTCGGAATAATTTCCATTTAGCGAGACTCGGCTTTAGATTGGTTTCTTTCAGTTTCTCAAGCACCTTCCTAAGATTTTCTAGATGTTCTTCAAAACTCTTCCTGACGATAATAATGTCTTTCAGGTATATCAGAGAGGCTTCGTAGGAAAGACCTTTCAAAAGTCTCCATTAGGCGTTCGAATGTTGCCGGCAAATTACAGAGTCCAAACGGCATCACCTTGAACTGCCAAAGTCCTTCTCCAGTAGTAAATGCTGTCTTTTTTCGGTCATCAGGATGTATCTCTACCTGCCAATACGAACTCTTTAAATCAAGAGTCGAAAACCACTTGCTTCCAGAAAGTGCGTCCATAATGTCTTCAGTTCTAGGAAGAGGGTAGCTATCTTTCTTCGTAACCTCGTTTCAACCCACCATAATTAACGCAAAATCTAGTTGAACCGCCTTGCTTTATGACCAGGACGATGGAAGATGCCCACGGGCTTGCTGAAGGCTAGATAACATCTCTTTCTGTCATGTCCTTTAAACGTGTTCTCACATCTTCCTGTTTAGCAGTCGGTAGACGTCTTGGATGTTGCTTAATTAGTGAATGAACTCCGGTATCGATTCTATGCTATATCAAACTGGTTCGACCCACGTCAGAAGATCAGCGGGAGACAACACCATGAAATTCTTCTATGGGCACGTACGGCAGAAATCCAATTTTCATCGCTTAATTGTACATACTCCAGTAACTCCGATGCAATCCTCTCTGAAGACACGGATTTTGGAGGATTACTGTTTCGTTTAACGCTGGTCACTGGAATACATTCTGCAATCACTTCACTCTTCTTAATAAATCTCGCCTTGTCAGTTACATTGGCAAATCTCACTGGGATAAATGTCCTCGACAGGTCGATGAGTGCTGAGATTACTAGTACTTCTTTTCGGGTGTTACAGTTCTTGGGATATTCCATTACACAGTACAAAAAATTTGTGTTTACAGCTATAGATCCAGGAAGCAGAAATTCTGTACTTGGTGAAATTTTGATATCGTCTTGAGCTATGATTTTATGGACAGATTTAACGCTTTCATCATTATTTCTAAATAGGGATATGTCCTCAAAAGCCGAATGCATTTCGTTATGTCTAATGTCCAAGGAAAAATTGCATTTCTTAGACAGTCCAATCCGAGTATGCAAGGATCTGTAATCCCTGCCACATATGCAGTGTGATGGTAGGCGGCACTTCCAAACGGGATATTAAAATTTAATTTTCCCTCAATGTCGAACATCTCGCCGGACACAGTCTGTAGGGAAACGCAGCGCGGCGTCCAGATAAGTTTACCTTCCAGTTATTCAGATCTTTTTGGATGATGGTAACGTTGGCTTCTGTATCGATCGTCATATTGCAGGGAACTCCACTTTCATCACCTTTCATCTCTTCTTTAACGGAGTTGACGGTGCCTTCCATCATTTCTTGGAATTCAGCAAATGCGGTCATCAACTGTCTTAGTTGCTCATCCATCTCTCTTGTCAGAGGCATTAAGCCTCACTGCTGACACCAAAATGTGTTGCGTGAGTACAGGTTCATAATAGATTGAATGATCAGGTCTCATAATAGGTTAATAAAATTTATTTTCATCCAAAGAAATATTTCAGAACTCTAGAATTTTCCGCAGAATTATTCGTACAAATGTTCACTGTACAACGCAGTATAATCAGTAGCTACGTTTAAAAATATTAAGAACGTTAACCACAACGCAACGTAAAGCGCGTCTAAAGAGAAAACTAATTCGGTTATCCCAGTTCACGCAGAATTAAACAGCTCGCAACAATAATAACTAAGCAATTCAGAACTGATATTCGCTTTTAGGCCTAAAATAGTTTTCAACCGACCGCGAAATATCTCTCGTGCTCTTTGCTTCTCGAACTTACTGGAAAGCAATAAGTGTGTGGGATTACTGTTACATATAGTTAGTATAGCAGTCAATTACATTTATTCAATTTCAATATATATTGCAATGATAAAGGGTCCGAACCAAAATGTCACCCACACTGTTGTCAGCTTGGTGATATATCGCCAAATTATCGCGATATGCATTTATTCAATGTTAAATGCACTTGCTCTGTAGTCCTGATGTTTGGCTGCAAATAAGACGGGAATACATAAGAAGAATTTCAGGCTTAGCCTAACTCTTTCAAAGGATCCATGCCAGAAAGCATCAAAATGATTAGAATTTTTTAATTCAGAATTCTATAAACCACGGTTAATAAACCACGGTAAATTAAAGAATGAATTTCTCTTATGGTATTATTGAAGTCATAATACCATCAGTCATTATAATATGTCTAAGATCATTATGCCAGACAAAAAGCACATTAGTATGGGTATAATGTAGTTACACGAAAGGCAATTATTATAACTACGCGAAAAATTATTCATAACACCTGAAATACTACTATCCTTATGTAGTTATAAAAGTTTCATGTTTGGGATGAAACTATGTGATTCGAAAAAGAATAGACTAAATATTTCCAGTAAAACCCGAAACTAAAGTTTATTCCTTCAAGCAAATATTGATTGAATAATGGTTTAGGTTACTTTTATACAAACGATGACCTTCTAACTAAATTCATATAAAAAATTAATACTTTTATATAAATTTGTATGGATTAGTACTTTTGAATTATTCGATTATATTATTAGTGTAATTACTTTGATCACACGTTTTACATATTTATTCAATTTAGAAAAAGGAAGGCAAAATATATATAAAAAATAGGTTTAAGTACCAGTTCACTCGCAGATCAATTTATTCTTTCGCGAATTAGTTTCTTGGGGGGAAAAAGAACAAAAATTGCTTTGAACTTTTTTTCCGATTTTCAGCCCAGTTTATCTTTGCTCTTGTTTTATTTATTGGAACCGGTTAATGAAAGAACTTGGTAAAACGCTTTGACAGTTCTGACCGAGCTTATCTGTGCGAAATGTTCATTTGGGTCGTTTTTCTCGGACATCGAGTGTCAAATCTGAGGCGGTGTCAAGACTTTATTGAATAAGAGACACGCGAATACTATTTCCACTTAAAGTAAGGGGCTTTTTCACTCTAATAAGGATCTGAATGCCTTCATTACTCCGACAGGTTATGATAAACGCTAAATAATTTTCTACAAGCAATTTTAATCACTTTCTGTAGTTCGACATATCTATCTGAATTAAATATCTTTTGGCGCAAATTAATGTATTTTTTATTTAATGCCGTACATCATTGATCTTCAGTTTTATGAATCATTTATACATGCATTTAATATTCACATAGCCTGAAGGAAAATGTTTTTACAAAATGAAAGAAATAAACACTCTATAAGACGACCAACATTAAATCGCCTGAAACCCACTTAAGACGATCAACATCATCCTTAAGACGGTCAACAGTAAATATATGTGACTTTGGTACAGATTTTATTGATTTCCATTATAGATTGGTCTACTAAGCAGGCAATTTAGTACAATATATTTTTCTTAAACCCTGTTAAGTATTTTAAAAAAAGGAATTTATTATACTTTTCTTAAACCCTGTTAAGTATTTAAAAAAAAAACGAAAATTTTTTTTTTTTTTGTTATTTTTGGGAAGCCATTTCGACCATCCTCATCTTCCTGCCACTTTAATTAGCCGAGATATTAATTAAAAACTCTGATAACGCTAATTTTCGCCCTCATTTTTCCGAGTGGCAACAGTCTTGCACGCTAGAGATAAAAGCCTGCTTTATTTCCGGAAGTGTTGCCACGGCTTGCTTTCTAATCGTAGAGTTTCTTTAACAAAATTTCCAAGTTATACAAAATACGAAATAAAAGTAGCATTGCCAAACCTTAAACATATTATTATTAGATAAGATCATATTCTGACGTTAAAGAAACTACGCGATTGTATGTGATGGCATTGTATGTCGAAAATGTTTAATATCAGCAGTTTTAGATAGATAGCTGCTGTTGGCAACTTTTTTTGTTTCAGGTTAGTATAATTGACACGATATTGTAATGCCGAGTTATTTCTTTTATTGATATTGAGAAAATATTGTTATATTATATTGAATTTAAATCATGACGTCATACGTATTAACTTAAAGTGTCAAAAGTTTTTGTTTCCTGATTTGGCAATAAAAAATATTTACGAATTGATTTTTGCTTGGAAAGAATGAACTGATTTCATTCATATTGAAATATTTTTATACATTTGCTTTTCAGGGGTACATAGAACTCCTGAAAAAATAATTAATAATAAAAACAAAAACATAAAGTTAAAATTTAATAAAAAAGAATTTGAAAGGTTTCAGATTTTAAACCACGTCCAAAGGGAATTTTTTAACATTTTTTGTGCTACCTTTATTTTTTAATATCATGTTCTTTGCACTTAAACCATAAATTTCAGTTCAACAGCAATGTCGCAAAATAATTTTTCCGATACACAGTTCCGCGCGTTGGAGATAAAAAGTTTTTTCCCTCATAGAGTGTTGCCATTCCTTGCTTTAAAATCGTTGAGTTTGTTAATCAAAAATTCGTTAAAGTTTTACAAAGTAGGAAGTCAATAATAAAATTAATTCCAGATTTCAAATTTGGGCTTTCAGATGTCCATATTCGCAGTAGGATTACGTCATTCAAAATTGGATGGCTGTAGGTACCGTTGTTTTATCACAATGCGAGAAACATACATATATTTATGCAAATTCTTTATTATTTAATTTCTTCAAATATAATATAGGGCTATAATATTTGGTAGCAACAGTTTGAAAAATGATAAAGCCTTTTAAAGATTTCAATGCAAAATGCCGAAACGAAAACAATAGTCCCTCGGGACAAATTTGAAGATAACATTAAGCAATGTTAGCTAACAAAATCTACTATTTTCATCACTGCGTGATCACATCCTTTCCAAAAACAATTTGAAATTCAAAAATGAATCAACAATTTAATGTTTATTAAATTTCTAAATTAGAAATTAATACTTCTTAACTTGTTTTCGTTACTAGACTAAAGTACTTGTTTTAACTTGATTTTAGATTCTAATTCTAATATTTAACTAATGAACTTAACAGTTCATACAAATTAGCAGAAAGAAACCGTATATTATAATTTCTTTTTAATGATTTTTAAAATACTTACCTATACTCTCATACTTTTCTGTCTATTTCCTTTGCGAAAGAAAGCCAGCAGCATGATCAGTAACTTTAAACTGATATTTTTAAAACTAATGCATTTATTTTTTATTTTTCTTCTAGCTTGATCTAAAATTATTAAATACCTAAGATTATTAAATTAAAATGCAAAAAACACACGTACATGCATTAAGCTGTCATCCTCGAAATAAAATAACAGATTCCAATAGCCTGAAAGAAAGGTTTCCTTCGCACTGCTTGAATTTTGGTATGTAGCATACTATGATCTGCACAAACAAAATTGCTCTTATTTTAAAATTCCATATTTTGCAAGGAAAATGGGGACGTTATGCGCACAATCCTTTGACCGTCTTTTGTTTGTATAAAAAATATAACTGTGTGTTCGTTTGTCATTTTTTGATTCTATGAATTAAGACGACTGAGCATTTATTTGTCCTCTTTTGACTGTGTATATAAACACAGTTGTGTATAAATAGTTCTGTTATTACAAGAATAGACACAAAATGGGAGATATTTTTATAGCAATTCTTACTCGCCCTTTTCAGTGATCGTATAAGGTATTTATTCCAATTTCCTAGTGTGCCTTCGTGGTGTAGTGGTTCTGCAGCTGGGTCGATATTCCAAAGGTTCGTGGTTGTATTCCTCGGGCGTTTACTAATTTTTCATCTTGCCTGCTTCCAAAAAAATCCTAATGTCTCTACAATCTTAGAGACAGAATTTAATTGATTTACATAAAGAAATGATGAATTTGTAGTAAACTATTTAAAAAATTATATGCCCTTTATAGTTTCTTATGAAGTTAAAAAATTATATAAAACTGCAAAGAAATAATGAGATTGTGGAGAGCATTTGGCAATATGTAGCATAATATTTGCAGTTTTAGAAACGAATGAGAAGATTTTATCTGCTGTCCGATATTAATGCCTGCTATTAAACAAATTTCTATTGATAGAATAGAATTCTTTTCTTCTCGGTTAACTGTAATCAGAAACAGCCTGGACAGAGTAAAGTGACCAATCTTCTATGATTTTTGGAGATAATTCTACATTTAAATGCAATTCTCAGATTTTAGATATGTCTAAAAAAATAGTATTTGTGAAAACTTACGCATTTCTTAAACGTCCCGCATTTTCAAATATAGTTGACATGAATTTCGTTAAAGTTGCTCCATATGGCCAAGAAGAAGATTTTGTGGGAACTGAAATATATATTCAAAAATCAATCAAGTTTTCTTGTTCAAATAATCTCGTTTTCTTGGCATTCATTTTAAATAAAAAGACTAACCCAGTTGTTTGTCATACTTGGAAACTGCACAATGAAAAAAATTAGCTTTTAAAAATATTGCAGCGTATTAATACGGGGAAGAAAGCTCACTTTAATCCTTGCGGTTTCTTCCTTAAATGAAAACAACTTATTTTGACTAATAATCTGATAACAAATTAGTCAATGAAATATTCAGTTAGATATGAAATAAAAAATAATTAAAGGAGCTCGGTTTTACTGCTATCAGAACATTATTTTTTTCAAATCTGTAACATTAATATATAAACTGGGATTAATTGTAGCAATACAGGGTATCCTTTGATATTAACTACTGGCGATCTTACTAAATGTAACCAGCATTTGAGAAGATAAATGAAACTGCTAGTGAACAACACTTACAGTCACATTTCCTAACGTGTTCGCAATCAAGAGACCAATAAAAACCATTTGGAACCGTGAGGTCTATTTCAAGGTACACATGCGAGCAACTGAAAGAACATTAAGAAATAATAAGATTTAGGTACCAAATAATGTTTTAAGTCGCAAGGATTGTTTTGTCTTGGATTGGGTGTTTTTATAAAAGTTCGCTTTATGCCATTTTCCCTTCGTATGCCATTACTAAAGAGAAATATTATTAATTTGGAAAGAATTCACAAGTTTTCAACATATTATGGTTACTTGTGAATATCTGAAAAAAAAAACGTTATTACAAACATGATGAATTTTCAATAGCAAAAGCAGATGCAGATTGCACTTTTCATATTTATTACAAATGCTTTATATTTCCCATGGTGTTAAGCTTTCCAGAAAATCAAGCTGCAGCATGAAGTAATACAATGATTTGTTATTTCATGGCCAGAAACCGTTGCACCAACCTTCTATTATTTAAAATCCAAAGTAACCGAAAAGGTTATATACAAATAAAGTCACTTCTCTCGAAGTGAAGGGTCTGTCGTTCTGTGAAATTGTCTGATCAAAAATTTACAGCACTAAATTTTCATTTTAATAGAAACAGACTTACCAAATTTCAGTCTTATTCATCTTAAATTTTATCCTTCTACACTGATGAAATGTTACCTTCCTTTTTATAACTATTGAAAGTTGTTTGACACATTTTTTTCCATTTGATCTTTCTATCTTTTTGTGCAGTTTGTGATTTTTCAGTAATTCCTTCTTTCGCTTGTAATCTTTGTTTTGTTGACGATTTAAGTTGCCAGTTTAGGAAAATGGTAAGCATCTGCAATACTCAATTTCTGTGAATATGGAGGATGCGGAAGAGTTACCATTTCGTCATGAGCAGCGAAGAGTTAGCGTACTATAATAGGAGTGTAGCTTCTCATTATCGTGATGAAGCGTTAGGTTATTTTAAACACACACATATTCCATGCCTGTATTTTCGCATTTCACGTCTCATATCTCTCTCAGAACTTTTCTTTGATTTTCTTGGATAAGAATCTCTCATTTTAACAGCAGTTACTAACGTTGATGACTATCCTATGTAGGCGCCATCTTCTGCTGAAGTTCCGCTCTCTTTAGAACATTTATGCTACTTAAAAGGTTTTTGATAGTCACGTAAATTTTGTTCTCAAAAGCTTTATTAATCCTGAGTTTATTTTCCACATTTGTTCAGTTTTACACAGCATTTAACTCAAATCCTTTCTTCTTTGAAATCCTTCATTTTGTTTGCTAGTAAAAATCGAGAATTAAAATATTTCTTCTGCGCAAAAAGGCTGCCGTTGCATAACGTTAATAAATTATTTACATGTTCATTTGTTTAGAAAACGTTTAAATAATAGATTGATAGTAAAAAGCTAATTTGAATTTCAAATGTAGCAAGAAAACAATTTCGGCAATCATTCGATAAGTTTCTAAAACTAGTAAATTTAAGGTTACATATACAAAGTATAATGATGCAAATATACAGAGGCTGTTCACACATTTTTTAGACGATGTATATTGTATTCATAAAACTAAATTACATAAAATTCTTGTGTTTTAAATGTTCTGTTTGACATCCCTTATTCTGAACTATCTTTCGACACCGCAATTTCCAGGATAATAATGCCTTTTGAAGTGGCAGAAGAGATATTCTATCCCATTTCCAGAGTCTTGTTAGGGTTTTGGGACAACGTTTGGATAACGCAGTTTTTAAAAGTCCGAAAGCACAAAAATCCATAGGTGACACATCAGAAGATTTAGTAGGGATATCAGTGAAGGGTGAAGGAATATCAATGAAGGGAATCTTGACATTTTTTTACACTCTCTTTATTTTTAACTTGCCATTATAAAAAAACCAGCAACAATCATGAATCGCTTAGAAAAACTTTCTTTCGATTCTTTGAACCATGTACTTAAATTTTTTCCCCTCTTTTATGATAATGAATGGCTCTTTTTTGTTAGAATCATTTAAATACACCCATTCTTCATCTATTGCGACAATTGTTTTCCATTTTTCTTTGGATAAGTGTTTCTCATATAGAATTCTGCAGCGTGTCCTGCGTTGAGCGATATGCTTTGGAAGAAGACGATGTACATTGCGTTTTTTCGCTTTCTTTAAGATTTAAATCAACGTTTATCATTTTGTTTACAGTTGACACCGAGCATTTTAATGAATTTGCAACTGTCCTTTGACAAGGGGGTAAACAACGTACCTTTGCAATAGTCGAAGATGTCCGTTTTTTCCTTGGATACTTGTTTGGAATTTTTTTCCCACTTGAGGCTCCAATTTGACGTTTTTTTTTTTTTTTTTTTTTTTTTTTTTTTTTCCCTTTCTTGTTGATGATATTATCTATCTACTCTTTATATATCACAAAACCATGATTCTCACTTCGTTTTTGGATAACGGAATATGCATATTTCTCTTCGGAAAGAGCGTAAATGTAGCCTTCGAACCACTGCTTTGTTAAATTCGCCATTTTGAATAAAAACAAAACTTTCAAGCTACAGACGACAATTTTGACTTTTCAAAACATAGTCCAATTGCAATTACTTCTTTTGCAGCAAACGATTTTTTATTACCGCTTACCAAAATCGTCTAAAACATGTGCGAACAGCCTCTGTATTTATAAATTAATCAGTAGATAGTCAACGAATTTTATCATCAATACAAATAGCCCTCATGATTTCTTTTTTTTTTTTTAAAGCATTTGGTAGCCTTTCAAATAAGTGAAATTTAGGAAACGCTCATTATAAGAAAAATTCAGTAAAGGCTACTTTCTGTTGTACTTAAAAGTTGATTTATCCTAGATGAGGCATATTATGTAAAATCGTAGCATTAATCTATTTCCATTATAATAATAACACGGCTAAAAACGTTATTGATTACAATTAAGTTAATTTCTAAAAATCATTTTCGCGAATTTTAAGAAATTTCGTAAAATTTCGAACCTGTTGAATAAATTTGCGAATTCGTGCATTCCATTAATTTTAATTTCTATTATCGGTTTCATTTTTTTATGATTTCTATTATCATTTTTAATTTTCTGCTTTCTGATTTTTTTTTTATACCTAAATAGGTTTAATACTATTGTTTTTGCAGAAATTACTCTGAAAACACGATATTAAATTATTTTATTCCAAAGTCGAAACCAGAATTTTGAAATTTGAATACTTCTCAATTTGGCTAGACTCTTTAAGTACCAAAAATACTCGATTCCCGAAGCTAACAGGCAGGGTTATTATAAATTTACATAAACAGTTATTTTACAATTTAGATTTTGCTTATGGATTATACTTTCCTTTTCCCTACCACAATGCAAATTCAGGTTAAGAGTATTTAAGCTGAGTTTTTTTAATTGTAACACTGAGCGTGTTTTTGCCTCTTGAGGTCACTTATTAGGTTTCTGCTAGCGCAGATAAGATTGCATTCTTCGGCTTTGAATTATAATTGCCGATATTTAAATTATCAAACAAGAGGGAAGTTTGAGTCAACTTCGCGTTTTAAATCAATTTCGTAGCGTTTAGCTTATAAGGTATTTCTCCCGCCTTCTTGGCGAGCCTTCGTGGTGTGGTGGTCTGCACACTGGGCCGGTATTCCAGAAATCCGTGGTTCGATTCACGGCGAAGACGTTGCTAATTTTTCAATCTCTCTTGCTTTCAAAAACTCCTAATGTCTCTACAAGCTATTAGGCTTTGTTTTAAATCTAGAAACTGACTGTTACTATAAGTTGCATAACAAAAAGTGATTCACTGTTTTTGTGAAGCGCGAGACGCACATTCATGTTCTAGATCTGATTAGTTTGTAGAGACATTAGGTTAATTGGAAAAGCAGGAGAAATGAAAAATTAGCAACCCGAGCCGGGAATCGAACCACAGACCTCTGAAATACCGGCTCAGTGTGCTGACCACTACACCACGAAGGCACGCTAGGAAGGCGGGAGGAATACCTTATATACTCCCCCTTTTAAAGGGCAACTGGAGTTTTTAGTGGATCCAGTCGCCAAATCCTGGATGTGGAGAATCCTCATCCAACACCCGTTTAGTTCGGACGCCACTGTAGAGATATTATAACTTTTTGGAAGCAGTAGAGATAAAAAATGACCAACCGCCTTCGCCGGGAATCGAACCACGGACGTCTGGAATACCGGCAAAGCATGCAGAACCACTATACCACGAAGGCACGCTAAGAAAGCGGGAGAAATACCTTATAAGTACTTTTCAGACACAACAGTAATCCGCTGTATGTCTGCACAGAGCTTAGGCTTAGTATATGAAACCAAAGAATACCAAACTCTATAAACTAACTTATACTTCGTTGTATGTCGATGCTGATAAAGACTTTTAACGCCGAGTAATCATTCTGATAAATGTAAAAATAGTTTACTTAACTATAAAAATCTTTACGTGCGCAATATTGTTACGAATTTGGTATTTGAATAGCTAATGTTAGTTGAATTATAAATTAAATGGTTTTATTTCCCGCGCAGTGCAGCGCGTGACGAATATTAAAGGAAAGCTAAGCCGGAAGATTAAAAATAGAAGAGCGCGTGTATTTAACATTAAATAAATAAATATCTCTTTTTTATTTCGAGAAAGTTCCAGAAAGTTCTCGCGCGTAATCTAAAAATCTGATAAAAAGGAGGGAAACCTCTCAATTCAGTTAGTCAGTGATTTTATTTTGTTTGTTGTTGTTTTAAGAGCTTGTTTAGAAAACTGCTCTTGTTGACTGTAGCAAATTCGCGGATTAGCTTTCTTTAGCTGTTTTGAATTAAGTTCCATTGAACATTTGAGTAGTTAGAAGACAACTACTGTGATACTCGTATATTGTGATACTGCACGATTATTTGAGGACATTTAATCATATTTGTTGTGATAATAATAAATTTTCTTCATTTTTCAGCAGACTTGTGCATTCATTTCCTAACGAACCCGTACGCACGCAACAATATGATGCATAAAAACATACATTTTAATAACATTTGGAATCCCTAATGGCGTTGAACAGACTGGTTTATAAACATGCTTTTTAATTGAATGAATATACTATAATATAATGCATGTTCAGTTATGTATAAGTAGTTTATGCTGATAATAGTTGCAGAGAAAATTTTTGCGTCTCCTAACTAGATGTTTATAAAGCAGTATTCTATAAATATTTCATCATATACCAATATAGTTTATTCCTCGCCAAAAACTTCTCATTTTTTGCTTGCGCATCATGTAAGAGAATTAGTGCAGCACCAGAAGAATTCATTCACGCTTTTGGTGTTTCTGGAAATGTTCGCCTTTATTTTTAATTTTACGATTGAATTTTTGTAAGCGTGCATTGCATAATTTCCAGTTTTATCTATCCTTTTCAAGTTTTATCTCCTGTAATTTAAAATACAAAATGTTAGGGTTAAATTTAGAGACACGAAAATATATGCTATTCAAATGTAGCTGGTGACGGGCAGCAAAGAGCTGTTTGTATGTATAACAAAAGCATTTTAAGCAGTGAAAGAAATAAAAGAAAAGTGGCCGAAAATGGTAACAAATGAAAGTAAAAAATATTTTCTGCTTATTTGTATGCTCGATTTTAATATACTATAGAATTTGTTTGTTTTTAATATATTTTTGAGTACACAAACGACAATAGCCAATCATCACACGCGGGAACCACACATGGTGTTTGAGTACTAATGAATTTTATACAGTTTATATTTACCGTCATTTCACTTATTTATACCTTCGGTTATGTAGTGATATCACCGATACAGATAATTTTTTTTTCAATTTCTTGTATTTTTATAAAATGCTTTTTTTAATATTCGGTTTTTTTAATATTTTTTTAATATTCGGTAAGCAGAAACATCACATAAGCGAAAACCACTGCTTCTGTAAATGTATGTTAGTAAGTGAATTCCACAGAGAAAATGCTATGGACGGCTCTTTCTAAGAATTGTTACCGTTAGTAAATAATGACTGAGATTTTAAGAATTTTTTTAATGCTGATAACGTGGCATTTTAAAATTTTCTTGAAATAAATCACTGACATTCAAAAGATTCTTACACGTACGGCACTAAAAACAAAGATAATGATGATACAGTTTATCAATACTTTAAGGGAAAAAGAACCCACTTTTAATAATACACAATTCCTTGCGACCGAAATATAAGGGATGATCATAAAAAAACATTATGTTTATGAAACCCTAGCGACCTATTCACTCAATCGGTCGAAATGAATTTCAGATATCGCTATTTGAAGGTATGCGCTCGAGATAGTGATGATTTAAAACAATAGAGCTCTAACAGTTAGGATTACATTGAAAACATTTTGAAATTGTCTAATGGCAGCACCTACTTTTTTTCCTGTGCAAAACTGATCAGCACACTGAAAAACCATAAATGGCGCTGGAACGCTACACTTGTAATGTTGCGCGCTTCCAACCTGCACGCAATAATAGTGGTGACTGCTGAGAACTGGAAAGTAGACAAAGTCTTGAGAAGGGTTTAAATCCCTTTTTATTGAACTTGAGAAATTACAAATGCGTGCTCTTGATGCTCACAAACTAAGCCAACCCGGCGGTAAAATAAAAATAAGAAACTGAAAAGAGATAATAACAAGTGACTAACTACGAGGCTCTCTAAACGTAACTAACCTCACCGCGTTCTAAGATACCGCTGATAATTCAGCAAACTTCTGAATATTACGTTGAAAGATTAACAATCTGCCGAGGCAAGCACACAGGCCGAAACGCGTGGTTCTTCAATTTCTAACTAGCCACCTCCACGCTCGTGAAGCAAGAAAAGCACACCTTCGAACCCTTCTATTTAACTCAGATTACTTCCGCTGACAATTTGAATCCTTGCGCGTTCTACTAAAATTTACATACTCTGGCATTGGCAATTCCAGGGGAAAGTAAGGCTTGACAGGAAAGATAGTTTAAACTTAAAATAAATGTTAGTTAAAATAAATATAAACCCTACACACTGTATGCCGAAAATTATCGGCGGGAAACATTTGCAAAGAAGAGAGTTGTATGTTATTACTGGACCAGTAATAACTGGTTGTGTTATTACTGGTCACAAGAGAGAAGAGAGAAAATAATTTTATTGGAATTACAAGTTTTCAACATGTATAAAGTTTCAAGATAGAATCATTTCTCATCACTTCCCAGTTTCGTAGCAAACGCGATCCCTCGATCTCACTCCAATGGATTTATGCTTCTGGAGTTATTTAAATTAACTCGTTCATCAGTTCCACGAGATTTGTCAGAATGAAAGTTGCCATAAAACTTGAAGTTATATAGATTCCTTTTGCGAAGTTACGTTCATCATTATTGCCAACTATCTCCCGCAAGCAAAGCTTTATCGTTTGCGAAGATGGGCGCCTTTGAAGACTTGTAATCCCAATAAAAGCAAATTCTCCCCTCACTTGTGTTGTCACTGATCCTTCAAAATGCTGTTCTTTACATACGTATATCGTTCAAACGCCATTTATGTTTTTTCTATGCGCTGATCGATTTGCGCAGAGAAAAAAGGCGTTGCTGTTAGGGAATTTCGAAACGTTTTCACTGTAATCAGAATTGGGAAAGCTTTATTGTTTTAAATCATCGCAATCTCGAACACATATCTTCAAATATTAATAATTGAAATTTCATTTCGTTTGGTTGAGCGGAAATTCCAATAGGGATTCATACATTGGAGAAGTTTTTTATGAGCAACTTGTATTTAAAAATGACACTCAAGATGAAATGGGGATCAAATCAAGAGCTCAGTGCGAAGGGCGGTATTGTTTGCTAACTTTAATTTAAAATTCATTCAGAAAATCAAATAAATAAACAGATGCGGGAATAGGCTGCTAATTTTATACTTTCCATCTGGAGATAATATTAAGTAATATTTTACTTGTTAAATCAACTAATAAATTACGAAATTTCAACCTTAGTAAAATCAAATCTATAAACTTCTGTATGAAAGATGCATAATGAAAACCACAGTAACATTAGTTAATTCAGTATTAAATATAGATGAAAAAATTAAAAGAATTTCCTTGGAGATGTAGTCGACTATATGTAAAAATCTTAGGATATAGGGGATAAGAATAAGATAAAGAAATTATTAATGATAAGTATTACTTCCGGGTTGCTTTAAAAAATTGCAAATGAGGGAAGCATAGCTAAAAAAAAACCAAAGTGGTAGAGCTAGATCAAAAGTTATTTATTAGCATTGACACGAATATCGAAGCAGACGAAGAGCTTCGTGTCGAAGATGAACGGAGAAAAACACTTTTGAAATGCATGCGGTCAGTGTAAGGTTTTCGTGATATTTTAAAAATATTCTTTATAAAATAAGCGGAAGAAATTATGGTAAAAAAAATGAAGAAATACCAGTTGCTATTTTAAATGAAATTCTAAATTACGTAAACAAGTTAAAAGAACTAGATCAAAGTGTAATGTATGTAAAATGTTCAAAATATTTTAGAAAAAGAGTTCTTAAGAAAATAAAATTAAGGAAGCAAATATTGTTTTAATAAACAAGAAACACGTTTGAAGTTTATGAACAAAGCTTTTTAATTCACAATATAATGCTTTCGTAACATCAGATTAGTTGTTGTAACCTTTAATTCATTTAACAATATTTCAAAGTATGATAAGACCTTTTTAATTTTTCTCTTATTTTCATATTATCGAACGTTTCTTTATCATTTTAATCAAATCGTAATTTTGTTAATTTAAGTTATTAATAAACTGATAAGCTGCACTTTAACTCAGTATTTTGCATTTTGCTTTAACAGATGTCAAGACCTTCAAAGTAACGTTCTCTAAAGCAATCACGCCACAGACTACAAAATTGAATGGATACGGAGGCAACAAGCCAAAAGAAATCATAACAGTTAGATTATTCAGGCCGAAATGTTATACATGGTACCGTTCCGATTGCTATCCAGACAGATATGCAGATAAATAACAAGAAGCCAATAGAAATCTTAACAGTTAGATACTTGTATATTCAGGAAAAATAGTTATACATGGCAGTGTTCCAATAGCCATACAGACAGGTATGGAGACAAGTAACAACAAACCAAAACAAATCTTAACAGTTAGATATTCAAGAGGAAATATTTCAATATTATTACTTGTTTCTGGAGCAAAAGAAAAGTTAAATCAAGAATTTTAAACATTTTCACAAATTCCAGATGTTATCATTTAAAATATTTCATTTGTATGAAAATAATACAAACAGTTTGCAGATAAGCTTAAATAATAATCTTAAAGTTAATAAAGGGGTGAAAAAATGTTTTGCAAATGGGTAATAAAACATTTAATTCCCCGTGCTTTATATACACTGAATTTTTTGATTAGCAAACTGATATTTAAGCTTTAATCAAATATCTTACTCCCTAAATCCCTATCCGCAAAACTTTTGAGGTTTTGCAGCTGAGGATGGTGGTTCGGTAAAAACCATCGAAACTAGTCCTGCGAAAATTTTGAAAATATAACGCTGATTTTTGTTGTTTGACTTCTGAATTAGCATTTATTCGGCGTGTTATTGTGTCTTAATCTTAATTATTGTGTTAGTTATTGTGTCTTAATCTTACTCCCTTTTTACAATTATTATAATTTCTCACGTGTTAATCTCTTTTGAAGTAAGTTGCATAAAAAATCTTAAACTAATGCTAAATAGTATATCCCAACTCGCAGCGTATTTGAAATTTTCAAATGAATACAAACTACATACAAAGTATATATCTTGCTATGTATCGCATAAACTATATCACATTGATTTTATTTCTCCATAAACAATTGGATCGTCATCTATTTTAGAGTCTATTATACTCTCTCTCTAATATATTCAACAGGAAATTTTAAAGTTTTCTTTGAAAATGTAATCAGTGTATCTTAATTATATAATAGCTAATTAGCTATTGTATAATTAAGATACATTGATAAGATCTAAGTAGAATAGTAGTTATCTCAGTTTTATCAAACAGGCAAATTCATTTTGTTTTCGGCAAAAGATAAGCAATGCGGTAGGACTACTACTTGAATGCCAGAGGGAAGATTCAAGGAACTCGTATATATTGGTGTTATCAGATGCTTATGTACACAGCAAAAACTAGTTTACGCCCCATATTCATGCAGGTACATCATAATCTTTTCTTCGAATCTATGGACTATTATTAATGAATTCGAACATTGGTTTTAATAGTTAAGGAGGATAAAGAAATTTACATAATCAGTTCGAACAAAAATACTTGAAAATTGGGGAATATAGTGGCAGCTAAATTTTACATTTGTAGCCTCTAAATCAAATAGTTGAAGATACTGACCTCATATTTAAAGCATTCTAAGATGCTAAAATGCATACTGCAACAAATACCAGTATGCTGCGAATAATAAAATTCCTTTTTGCTCGTTTTTTCATGCAGGACTAGCAAGCAGGTCAAAAAGAGTGAGCGAAAATAAGAAAAAGAAAATGCAATTTTGAAATTTCAGATGACTATTTATCATCTCGAAGAGTTGGCTATGAAAGCATTAAAATATTAATTAAAATATAAACCTTTTGGAGATTATAAGTTTAAAAGGAAATTGAAGTTTGATCTTAATAGGCATATTTCAATTTAAAACTCTAAAATATTTTAAGCTAAGCAATTAAGATAGGCCAAAGTTAAGGACTAATAAATTAGTCCTCTACAGATAAAGATGTAAAATGCATAATTTTAAATTTAGAGTGGGCTGTTCAGATTGGAAGATCAAATGCTGAAAATTAATCCTATGATAGTATTTCATTGCAATGTAGCGGACATTGAATTGTAGCTTATTTAATAAATAACTGAGTAAGTTATGTAAGACGCAGCTAGTCATTTATTTCGTTAGAATACTCGCGCACAAAACTTGCAACAAACATTTCCTTTACGTGGTAATATTTTCCATGTTAGCAGGAGTAGAAATTTGGTTTTAAAAGCAATCTCTGAAAGATTTCTTTACAGGTGTTTAACATAATCTCTATTCATGTGTTTTTTGCTTTTGTTCAGTGTTTTTATTGATTAGTAAAATGTGTCCAGAATTATTTAAAAAAATAAGAAAGAATTCTCATCTAATATATTAATGTAGAAATAAGCAAGCATATCTTCTGCAGCTTTTAATATTGGTCTTCCGCAAAATGTATACAAGTAAACGAATCTGATCAATTAAAATGAAGATTGTTAGATTTACATAATATTATCACTTCTCATTTTAGATCATAATTTTATTTCCAATTAAATTACACAAAACTTAATTTATGTTTACATTTCAAATTCACATTTATTAACAAAACTCGAAGTGAAGCAAATTTAATAGATAATAGCTGTCTTTATTAGAACAAAATTAGAAACTTTAAATAATACTTTCGACAAGATATAGTAGATAATAATATTTTTCTCAGCTATTAACCAATTTTATACTCCATTTCTGTGATACCATGAGCTACGATTTGGAGGCGTTTTATTTTGTGTTAAATTCCCATTTGAAAAATCCGTTAAAAGTTAACATAAAATTCTATGCAAATTTTAACTATTCAGTATCTGATAGGTCATGCGAAGAATTCGAGAAATATGCATGAAATAACTTTGAAATTCCATTAAAGCCTAAATTATATACACGGAGCAGAGTCTTTAATAAAGAATGATGATAAACTGTAGTGTTTAAACTAGGCTTATCTGTTAGTTATAATTAATTGTCTACTAAGTGCTTCTCTAGAAGAAGATTTAAATATTTGAATTACAAAGCTCTTTACAAGACGAAGAAATTTCGCTTAATATATTAAAAAAAGAAACTTTTCATTCTCAATTAATTCAAGTATTTTTAAACTAGAAAATCACATTCATAATTGAAAATAGCATTATTAAAAATGCGTATTTCAGTTGCTATTTGAAATCAAATTGTATGTCACAGATCAGTGTAGAAAGTCACATATCTCTAAATAAACAATCTTGCTTTTAAACTTACGGAAAAATCGATTTTAAATCTGAAAGAAATTTGCTACGTGCAGTCTAATGTGATGTTATGCAGTCTCTGTGCAAACGAAAGTGATCCGGATCTCCTACCATTCTGCACGAGCACTGGTCTTTTTCCCGTCATCTAGAGCGATAGAGGGTGAGTCATGAACGGCCCATGTACTGTTAGGAACTGAGTAAAGTAAGGCGAGTCACTTCTCAGAAGCTGACGGATTTTGGAGAAACACCTGTAGACTCTTCTGCCAGTAAGTATTCGCTACATTCCACAGATATTATCAACTCTTCAGTAATTCTCTCTTGAGCTCGACTTTTAAGAACGAGCTCGGGAGAGGCCCATCAAATGTGCGAATGTTGGGGGTGGGGAGGTCAATCGCTGCTCTTTTGGCTGTTGCATACGTAAATTCGTTACCCAGTATTCCGGTGTGCACAGGTACCCACTGGAGTTGAGTTTGGACCTACAGTAGTTTTATGTATTTATTAAGAGGTTTCGTATGGTTCCGACGGGATTTTTGCAGCATGTGCCTTGGATTGCTTAAAGCCTAGGGGTCCATTCTGTAAAAACATTGGAATAATTATTTTCCAGGGGATGGACAAATGCAACTTTTAATGCAATCAATTCAGCCTGAAAAACTGAGTTGTGCTGCCTGAGATTTCTTCCCCAGTTCTTTAAGATCTGGTTTCCATGTAGAACGCAATATCCGTTACCGGTACGACATTCTTCTTTGAACCCATCGGTGCAGATTTCAATGGCTTTGAACCGCGTCGGCGAACAGCCGTGTGGCCGTGTTGAAAACAGCCGTGTGGCAAAGTGGCTGGGGAATGCTTTGTTCATAGCCAGTATACACAAGTCATATCCCACAAACTTATTGTCTTTTTTGAGTCGGAGCACAAACCACTATACCATCTGGCCAGCATCTAAAATTTAAAAGCCGGGAGTTCAGTAATCACCTGGAAGACTATGAAGAAACATCGGGAGATTCGGCTATTAGGAGAAATAAATAAAGATGAATTCGATATGGATTAGATTATTAAGGTTACGGCAATGTATCCTAAGGTTATTTGCCAAGGGCAAGATAATTCCGGACAAAAACGTTTTAAGAGAAATTCCTTGTATTCATGCTACATGTAGGGGAAACGCCAAAAACTTCCTATAACCGGCTCATTTGCATAGACATGAATCCACGTTCAACTATCAGTATTCCACAGTCTTCCTGTTTAGCTACTAGTCGAATCTTTATTCAATACAATGGCTCAATTTAAAGAAATGATACAGAGGGCGTTTATACAATTTTAGACATTTTTAATAAAAATTTCTCACAAACAAAATTTATTTGAAAGGAGAAATGTTGTTTCCTACCCTTAAATTTATTCTTCTTTTAAAATGTTGCATGTAAACAAGGTTTCGATTGAAGGACATGTTTTGCACTTTCGAAAGATAAATATTCCTATTCCATTAATCAAAAATGCTGTGGAATGCATGGATTAAAATTTTTAAGTTCAAAATGATCAACATTTACTAATTAGAAAGGAAAAACCATCAGCCATTACTTCTACAAGAAAAGGAAACTCCGAATAATGAGTACCCAGAAGAGGAAGGTACTATTTCTAATGTTTAAATTCTAAATTATCACACACACAAATATATATATATGTATGTACGACAAGAGTTTTTTGATTAAAAATTAAAAAAATTTACTCTTAATTTTTAAATTCATATTTTTTTTGAAACAGCAAGAATAAAATACAGAGATTCATCATGAAAAGTACCTAGAAAAGCAAAATTCATAGCCACTTGATCTACACAACCAAAACCTTTGTGAGGTCAAAATAATTTTAAATAATCAAATTTAATTAAAAATCTTAAACTCTTCCTTAATTATTCAGTTACGGTAGGCTACGAGTGAAAAAGCTAAAACTTCACTAAAATTTATCAGTAAACACAGCAAAATATAAAATATCAAATAAAAATTATCTAAAAGAATCAATAAATGTTCAAAAGGAACAGTTTTAATACTGCAAATGCAAATCCAAACTAAGCAAAAAACTTACGAAACCAGCAATGGTAATTTTCTTCTCTAGAATACAAGACACAATCAGATGACAATCGGATGTAATAGTTTAAATCTTGGAGAAAGAAATATTTTAAGAAACAAATAATTTTTTATTCATGAAAAACATTTTATGTAAGGACAACAAGTTGAAAGGAAAAAAAATAAAAAAACAAAAACATAATGAAGCTGATAATATATGCTTAGATGTATATGGCGTACTGTAATTAATTTTCTAAAATGAAACATAATAATCTTCAGTTAGATTAAAAGTGTTTTGATCACAGCTAAAAACAATTAAAATACAAGTGCAATATGTAAAAACAAGCCAAGTACAAATAAAACTACTGCTGTGAATATTTAATACCGTGAATTAAAATCAACATGGAAGTTATAACATACACATCCAGGATAGATTCGATAAGGACAGAAGAATCAGCTCAACTGAAATTGGCTAGAATTCACCGAGTTGCAGCATTTATACAGCTTTGCATCGCACAGACGTTCTAGATCGTACCAGACAAATTGGAACTTCTGGCGAAGCCCAGAGAATGTCCGTTACAATGGACATAAGACAGTGTGCAATATCCAGGCATTGATTCTGATTTTGTCAGTGATCCTTTTGGCAAATGTTATCAATTTACTTATTCTCCAATGAAGATTGTAGTGTAGCTTTAGCGAGAAAATTCTCAAACCACATTATTATTGCATGCAATTGTTATTGTATGGTGTGGTGTGCGATGAAAATTATGATTGAAAATTGGGTTGCAAATAGGGAAAGATTATGAAATCTATTCTAATATGTAGTGTTATCGTTAACCTATGATTTGATTACAGGATTCCAGTTTCATTACGGATCATTCCTTCCAGATAAAGTATTGGAACTACGACATAAATGATTATTGGACTAGGTGTCCAGCTTCGTGAAGAAGGAAAGAAAAATCCTCAAAGTCCCACTGCAAATATGACACAAATGTGTAAGGTTGAAAGGGATGAGAATTTTGTAATGAGAATGAGACGCTGCGAAATAAAAGCATATATTATTTGCAACCTAAGCAGACCTACAGAGTTCTTGCAATAAAAAAATGCTACTATTTCCATTCCATTAGAAGCAGATTCTTGGCGCAGTAGGAAATTGCTGAAGGTCTAAGTTGCAAATTCAATCAATCATGATGCCGTTAATTGAATTAATACAGCAACCAGGGGAAAACATTTAGCTTGCAAGTGATGCCTATTTTTAGTCTGGCAGCAGTTAGGCATTGAGCTTTATTGGGCTCCCTATACCATGTTTTTACTAACAAAAACTATGGAAAAGGCTTCGCATGACAACTAATGTTACCAATTTCTCTGATCTCTAATGTTTTTTTTAAAATTTGACTATAATTGGCTTTTTGGTTAGCGACGATATTAGTTTGAGCACCGTTTTTTGTGAGGTATGGCAAAGTGTATGAAGAGAAGAGGGCACGTCTTCAGAGACGTATGGATCGCAAAATAAGCTCCGAGTTCATACACGAATAACGTTACTGCTCTACACATTTGGATTGTTTTAGAAGACTTCGAACCATTACATAAAATAAGTAAACGTAGCAATTACATCTTTATTTCCAGAAGTTATTTCAGAAAGTATCCGAAACGTTAAGTCAAGAAGCTTTAAATGTTCGGTTCAAATCAAGAAACGTGATTTTTCAGTTCGAAGTACTATTGAATTCAATTCTCTCTAAGTTTTGTATTCCACATGATTAGGGCCAAAATCTATCTTTGTTCTCTTTAATAGATGGGACTAGTATTGAATTAAACTTCTAGGGATATGGTTGTAATTTATGCTTCCTTTTAGAATCTACAATATGGACGTCAAACGAATGCATCTTATTCCTCTAAATAGTATTTGACGACATCAAGTCTAACGTGGATTTCTGAGAACATGTTCCTCGATTGATCCTCAATGCTGGTGTTTCTCAAGTTGGAAACTAAGCAAAAAGAATTAGATAATATTTATTGAACTCTTTTCTGCGATATCTTTAGTGATACCAAAGTTATATTTTACTCTTCTTTATTGACTGTATTCATTTAATCCCTCCCGCTTTCACATTGCAGGAAATGCTTTGCTTCCATCAGACTCTTGACTCAAGATTTTAAGTCGAATTTCTAGCATATAATGATACGTACTGTATAACATTTCAATAATATACATAGCACAAATCAATATTAATCCGAATATTCCTCATTGCTTTCGACAAAGCGAAGTTCTACCTGCGTTATACATAGTTAAAAATTTGTAAAAGTAGTTTAATATAGTGCTTGATACTCATCTTTTTGTGGTTATTTCACTTTTAAGAGTAACTAAATTGTGTAGATTGTTATGTATACCGTATATCGTTATGTATTTTCATTTTATCTATGAATTATTTCCCGTGTTTCACTACAAAATGTAACAAATATATAATTAACCAGTTAAATAAATCTACACGTGAATAAATGGAGAAAACTAAAATCTAGAGAAGCAATAAACAAAGCTATTTTTTATGAAACGATTTTTGAATAAATTACTTTTTTAAACCAGTTTAACAAACATTTATGTATTATATAGACATATTTATTATGAAGAAGGAAGGATGTATGATTTCTTCAAAACACTTACGTAATATAAATTTGCTGTAAGCAAAATTTTGCTTCTGTTATTATCAGCGTAGTTATCGAAATCTTATAAAATTGGGGTGAAGCTAGTTTTTTCAGCAAACTGCTGAATAAATGGATTAATTTAGCTTATTTCAAGCATTAATTCATTTAAATAATTTATTAATTCTGAAAATTTAGCAAATTATTTTGTAATTTTATAGGAAGAAAATATTTGTATATAATTTTGATTAGCAGTACAGTAGATGTCCTTCCGCATTTAGCCTTCATACAGATAGGTTGTATATTTTGTTCTTGTGAATATGGTTTCGATGCACAGATTTGTGATTAGAAAAGCATAATTTTGAGCAGCCAGTTCTTTATCTTTATGCTTAATAAATTGCATAATCATAAATGAGTACATAGATTACTTTAATGCAATGTTTCTCAACTGATATATATACGGCCCTTCAGACAGAAGTGCAGAAATAATGCATTAAAGAGCCAAACTTTCAGTTGGCCACAGTAGTTTCACTTACTTATTAACTTTATATATGCTGTAACTAGTAAATATACTTAAAAGTATCATTATGGAAATGAGTTAAAGTTTATGTGAAGTACTATATATATTCTTTAATATAGGGATGTTATATCATTTTATTATATTTCTTTAAGAGAATACTTTTTATATTGAAAACAAACATTTATAATAATAGATATAACAATTAATAATTTTCTACAATATCATCAATCAAAATTCCTTTAAATGTTCAAAAGAAAAGATTTACTAAAAATATTGAAATTACAAAATTGAAATTTCAAAATATTTCGATTTTAATTTCGTTTTTTCTTCTTCCTGGTGGGGCCAGGAATTTCTTCTTCCTGAAGGAGCCACCAAAATTAATCATAAACCAAAAGAAATTCATTATAAAATTAGTTTGACATCGCAGCTTTAATCTATTTAAGCTACTTCTTTTAAAATTAAAAAAAAAATCTACTTTTTAATTTATCAGTAAGAAGACTAAATGTACTGGGGAAAACAAACCTAATAGTTCTGACGTTTGACATTATTATTTAAGGAGAAAGAAGGGGCGAGATTGGAAGCTGATGCAATCTCAAGTAAATGACTTCTCAATATGATGAAATCGCATGAGCATATCGGCTTAATGATTGCATCATCTTTGCATATGTATATAAAACAGCTCACAGACTGAAAGTAGTGAAATCTTTCATCGTGGTTCTTTCGTGATTGTAAAACTATTATTCAAACTTTTTCTTGTGTGAAAATTTGATTCTCATTCTGCGTTCTAAATATCTGATATCAATTCTGCATTAGAGCTTAAAAGAACTTGATCGGAGGTTTTCTTTATACATGCTACGTTGTGTCTAGTAGTTTTCACGACTCGGAAGAATTTACTATGCAAATGAATTTTTATGATTCCATTGTCATTAATTATTATAACTCTCAATGAAAGAAAACAGCGACTTTTAACAATTTTTAACTTTGTACCTCATTCTTCTCATGAAGCCCACTGAGTGACTTCAGTGTTTGCACAGCTTGAGATTAACATCTGGAACTACAAAGTCCAAGGAAGGCATCTGATAATTATACCATGTATTTTTATAAGGTATGCTAAATAACACAAAGTAACAGGGAAATCTTATAAGGAGTGTTTAAGTTTCAAATTCTTATGCTTAGTAATTAACCTTATTGATAAGAAACAGTCATGAAATGTTCTTACTAAAGAAGCTGAAGTTGTATTTACAAGATCAAAGTAAATTTGAAATTTTCTTGAATATGATTGTATAATTGCGAAGGTATAAATAAAATGCGAGCCACCGTAATATGGATCCTTTAATGATTATTTAAATATTAATCTGAAATTTGTATTCAAATATTATAACAGTTATTAGGTTTCAAGGAAAAAACGCAATGAAATGCAAAACGATTGGGGCAAATATTGTATACAGTATCTGCAATTTCGGCATTTCCAGTGATAAAAAACTTTTAGCTGTTAAACTACAGATTAGTACATTTTGTTTTCTAGAGTAATGAAAAGAATTATTAGGCTACAAAGCTTTCTTCTGCACTAATTGGAACTTTTGCATTGATGACTTTGCAATCATTTCAGAACTGAAGAAATAAAATTTTAGAAACGCGTAATTATTCGTGTTTACTGCGTATAAAACTCAGTCTAAACTCTGTCCTATTGAAAACAAATCAAATTTGGGATTTTCAGTATTTTCTTCAACAAATTTCCAAATATCAATGAAACTAATATTTGAAAACGATCTACATAGTATGTCTCATTAACTCAAACTTTGAGCAAAAGTAAACAATTTTAATTCATCGGAAAATAAATTTAAAATGCATTGTGCCTTATAGCAACGGCATTTATTGGCCTACCTTTAAAATAGTTTGCAATATGTTTTATAAACTCAGTATTTGAATCGACAGGAAGACTCATATTTTCTGTGCAAGGTAAATGAGCAAGAATTCCATTGGCAGATTTTATACATCGAAAGACACTATACAAAAGGGAGGGATGCCTTCGTGAAGGACTTTTTAAGAGAAACTGGCTCGTATTAACACGTTACACGTGGGTAAAACTATGAAAAACCCCATGCAGCCAGCAAATTCGCGATATTCGAACCGAATTTCCAGTGTTCAGGGACTTTACCGCTCGGCAGCTGGTGGGTCCACGAATTACAGATATGCTGCGAAATTTTTTATATTTGATGGAAATAGAAAGTACTCTGCAGATTGAAACCGAAAATTTAATTGCAGGTATGTTAATTCTTTAACAAAAAAATTTTAAAACATATTCTTAGATATTAAATGCTTTTTTCTTCAGAGTGGTGCATATTGTTAAACTTATAGAATTGTGTAATGTTTAAAAAATTTGAAAATATCTTGTTTTTGGTAGTTGCAAGAAAATGCTAAAATGACTATCGTTGCTAATTGCAAGGAACTATTAAATGACTTGCGAACACAAGAAAGCCATAAAATTTTATTGTCAGAAAGTAAAGTTATGAAACATGTGCTGTGCTTCTATTCATAGAGATATAAAAAAGCTGTTTTAACTTAAATATTAACAGTGAGTAACATAAATATGGAAAACATTCATAAAAATTTATTGTTACGTAAATCCAAAATTTAAGTTAAAACTCACTTTATTATGATATTTTAAACTTCATCTTCAAAAACTTAATTTTTATGCCTACAGGTAGCAAATACCTTTTTATTCTGATAGAAATAATTGCATTGCTTTCTAAACACAGGTTTTAAATTAATTAACTTTAAATGCCAACTTATTTAATGAAAATGAAGCAAAATACTCTTCACTATTTCAATGTTTCATCAGTGAAATAAACGCATTAAGACATTGTGAGTTATTTCTAAATCAAGAACGAAGATTTATTTTTATTCTCCATGTAGATAAGTAAACTTCTAGTAAAACATGAGATCTTACAACTGCCTAGTGCATTCTTTGTCTAGAGTGATCTTTGAGTAAACAAACTAAATGTACTCAAGATGTGAATGTAAGTCAAGCGTTTCCAAATTGCTTTAATTCCTTTCCTTCTGGATCTAAGGATGTTCTGGTAATAGTATCTTAAGCTTACTGAAATAAACAATAAATTGGTTGCGGAAAATAGCGTAAATCTTCCTTCTAAAGCAAATAGTGTTCAATAAATTTCAAGATGCTCTCTGCAGGGCGTGTCGATAGCGAACACACATGTGCCCGCCAGGAAGTTGGAGGTAGCCCCGATCACTCTCGATTTCAAGCGTCCCAACCCCACCCTGTTGGCCGAGATCTAGTTCGCCGCGTGAGAGAAAGTGCTTTGGGTTTCTAATTGAGGGCGTCCAGAACGTAGAAAAATAGGAGAATATTTTTTGTCATTTATTGGAATGGTATAAAAGAGCGGTGGCACATGGTCAGGTGTATTTCCAACAGCTTTCACCGTTACAACAGTTTTAGACTTTCGAGTCAACGAATTTCTATTAGCAAGATGCTTAAGGTAAGTTAAGTACAGCTCTTTCTAAATCGATAGTTGAATTTTCTAAAGATTTTTGAAAGCAAATTTAGAAAAGAAAACAGTATAAGATATAAACTGCTAAGGATAGGATTATAATGATTTGTAAAATTAATGATAACTTTATTTTCTAAAATTATTATTTTGAAGTATTTAGAAAATATATAACAGAGTAAAGATAAACAAAATTTTTTTTGTTGTTGTTGTTTTGTTTTGTTTGTATTAGATATAAAAATTTGTACTTCGTTGTAGGAACGACAAAACAGTTAATATTGGATAATTTCTTGTCTTCTCGCCAGATAACTTTCTAGAGTAGAAAAGTACTTCCATGGGGTAATTTTGATGGGGAATCTCATATGAAATTAATATTACATACTGGAAACCATAAAAGCCCACCTGCGGTTATACGATTACGAGAGAAAATTATCTTTTACGAGTGCTCGTATTTAATGTTTTATAATCTGGATCATGAGCCAATTGACGAATAAAAGTAATAGCGTTAATATTGTTTAGTCAAATTTGTCTTTAATATAATGATATATATTTCATAATGCAAGAAAGTTTCTTAAAAATATAAAGGAAGTTTAAATTATATTAAAATAGCGAGAAAGACATTCAGTGGAGCACGAACTTTGAATAGCCTCCTAAATCTGAAACTTAAAACTGCCACAACCCGTAAAGATCCATTGTAGTTATGCGAACAGAGTTTCACATCACCATCTTGTATTATTTAGAAAGATAAATCTAAACATCAATAATTTTAAATTAGATATTAATTCTTTGAGCATTTGTAAATCGAAAATAAGCGCTGCTAATTTCTTTAGAATTGTTTATAAAACTAGCATAAAATTTAAAATAATAATGAAACGAATTCTGCAAAATATGAACTAACTGAGTTTTAGTTTTGATGGAAATGAGTATGCTGCTATTTTAATCCTGAAAATGGTTAATAATTCAGTACATTAATTAAATAACTACAAATGAGGGCGTAATAACAAATAGATAAGTAGTTTTCCTGTTAGATAATGAATCTATTTTATCTTTAATGAAACTGCCATAGTCAAGAAATCCCTCAACACTTACAGTTAACATCTGCTTTTCGCTTATTATCCCAAATAAAGATGAAGATCAAAGTTATATAAACGCATTTTTATTTTATCAGAGAAATATATGCAACTTTTTAATATCTTGAATTTAACCAAGCCTAACAATACTCATATTATTTTACTGATTTATCTCAAAAATAATTAGAATATGATAGTATACTTAACGCTGTAACAGTCTTATAGTGTCAAAATCTGTAAATCGGGAACTGAGAGAAACATTTAAATTTCGGATTGAAAAATGAAGTAGATCTTTCATGCTAAAGGTTTTGCCTGTGTGATTATGTACATCAAATGTACCGAAAGTCCTAGTAATTAGCAAAACTTATAATTAATTTAAATTTGATGCATAATTTTAAAAAACTAGAATATAAAATAATTTATCAAGTAAAATAGAAATTTAAACTAATTATATTTTAAATATTTCAATGTTTATGTTTCGGGTTTGAAATATTTCAGAGAAAAATGCGTACATCAGAACACGTAATTTCTTTTAAATCATTGTAATTTTAAATACTTGCTTTTTAAGTTTTAACTTTTTTCAAACAAGTTTAAATATTCTTAAAGTATATTTCACATTCTACATGTCAGTATCATTAGTTAAAATTCAAATAAATACCGCTTCGGTATACCGGTATATCTAACCGCTTCGTTTCTGTTAAGACAAAACTATATCTAATATTTCCTTGTGAAGCAATCATATGATAACAAAAAATAATATATCTTAATAATCTTTATTCCCGAATAAACATGAACATATGAGAATAAAGTAAAGCTTTTCTTCTACAGCAGAGGTTTTTATGAATAAATGATAATTTAATAATAATTTAAGAATGAATTTTCGTTTCGTGGCCGACAGAAATCACAACTGAATAGCTTAATTTCTGTGTTTAAACACATGCGAGTTTTGGCAGATGAAAGCTTCTTAATGCTTATAATTAATCTTTGAATAATGAAGTTTTTCCTATAAATTATTCAGAATAAATGAGTAATAAATATCAGGTTTCGTTCTAAAAAGAAGTAGTTATTGTTTCTGTTGTGTTAGTCTGAATTTTGCTAATTTAGTTACATGTAAATTAAACAATTTTCATGCTGATGTCGTATTAATGGTCCGTTTGATGATTTCGTATTTCACGTTTACTCAAAATGTCTTCTATACAATTTTATGCAGATTGCTTTGATCGCAACTTTGATGGCTGTTGCCATGGCCCAGTATGGTCACCAAGGTTATGGTGGTGGCTACGGAGGTGGATATGGAGGTGGCCAGGGTGGCTATGGTGGTGAACAAGGAGGCTATGGACATCAAGATGACTATGTAAGTTATCAACGCATTTATTTCAAATATTCTATTTAATAACACAGATAATATAGTCATGCAGTTTTGTGATTGTTTCTGAAAATAGTGTTAAAAATTTCGGAAAACAGCCACAGAGGTTTTATTGATAGTTTGATTCCTTATGTATTTTGACATGGCCTTAGAACTGGCTCCAAAAAGCGAATCAGATATAATGAATGTTTTATTTTATAAAAAAAATTGTACATCAGTTACTAATTAATAATATAAATTCTAGTTAAATTTAGAATAAAAATTGCAACCATTGATTTCAGGTCTTGTCATAGTTTTTGATCATAGTTTCTTGTCATAGTTTTTGCTCTAAAAATTATGATGAGTCAATTGCCAAGGAGCTTTAAAACTTTAATCAGGAGTTTAGTTAAATGTAGAAACAACAATCAGTAATTTACTTTTCGCCCAGCAATCGGTAAACTACTGAATACTGTTTGCAATAAAATCCTTACTCTAATGAGCCAACAACAAGCTTTACATCAGACTGCTTTCTTCTAGAAAAAGAGAGACCAGTTTATAAATAATCCATTCAAGATGCTTAAGCCCATGATGCGAAAATAATTTTGGATTAAAAGGCATAAAAAATATGCAATTTTAGAAACATTCAAACCACAGTAATAGTTAGTATTCATTGCTACACAGTTGGTACATTTAATACTATTTTACTTCCAGGCCCAACCCATCCCTTACCACTACGGATACGACATTGTTGGAGGCGACCACCACAGCGGAGACTTCAAGCAGACTCGTCAAGAGAAAGGAGACGGACATGGCAATGTCCAAGGAAGTTACGGTTACACTGATGCTCACGGCAATTACAGACAGGTTGACTATGTAGCTGATCATCATGGTTTCCGTGCTTCAGTTAAGACAAACGAGCCCGGAACTGAAAGCCAGAGCCCTGCTGATGTTGAGCTCCATGCTCAACCCCCTCAACATCATGGTTATGGTGGAGGTGCCGGTTATGGAGGTGGTGCCGCTTATGGAGCTCCCTCTTACGGCCACTACTAGATGTTTAATTTAGAAATTGTATATTTATTAATTGTCTTAGGTAAGATAGTAATAGTTGTGTTGATCAAGATTATGATATATATGAATTAAACAATATTTACAAATTAAAATGTTAAACCGTTTCATTCTAAATGTGTAAGTAATATTGTATATAAATCATTTGAAAAATTAAACTAAAAATTTTAATAAGAAAAACGATCAGAAATATATCAGAGGTAGTATAATAATACAAACACTCCATTGTTTTATTTTATGGAATAAGAAAGATTAGCTTGAATATAAAACAGAAAACGAACATCCTTCTTTTATTAGCTGCAGTTATTCGTTATTATAGCTAATAGTATTAATTATAATAATTTTTAATCAAATAGCGAAAATTTTAATTCGAAAGCATTTTAGACCTAAATAATCGAATGCAAGTTAATGCAAGCCCTCAAATTATCCAGACAGGAACTGAGTGAAAAAGTGCTGAAAAAATAAATATGCCTGTTTTTAATACGTATAATAATTCTAGTTATTATCATGTGCCAATTCTGGTACTGCTCCCATACATAACATAATCCATCAAAAGACGTTTAGTTTGAGTGGTTGACCTCGGTTATAAAGAAATGTTTATCGTTCATTCAATTTGTTAATAGCATTAGCCAATTCGATTATTTTGCAAAATGCTGTTTTTATTGGAAGTTAAAATACTTAGCAGTTTAAGTCATAAAATATCAACCCTTATCCGCAAACATCTGGAAGCATAAGGAAATTTATCCTATGCGTCCATTTAATCTTTACGAAACATTTATTAAGGGAAAAGACAACGAAAAGCATTTTAGATATCAAGAGTCGTTCGGTTAAAAAAGCGAGAATTATACACTTAGCTAAATTTGTTTCGGTCTTTTCATATTTAACAACTGACCATAGTCCAATAAAGCAGGGCATAGAAAAGAGAAAAAGCAGAACAAGTTTCAATGAAGAGGAGCGATTTAATTTAAATTCGACCCGTCAGACTTCTACCTGAAACTTTTAATTAAGCTAGTTGTGGCAAGGTCATTTCCATCACCTTGGTCTTCTTTTGTTTTGACCTTCGAAGATTTTTGTTTCCTTTTCCTTCTTGTTTAAAGTTAGCTACGTGTGACAGCATAAGCGATTTTCTTTCGAGTAGATATTATTTTAGGAGGAGTTTTCGGACTTCAGTTACGAACTTAATCATTCATATTTTCCCTGGTATATTAATTCGCCTGTTAGTGTTTCTCATTGTAAGAAAAGTTACATTACATTTAAAAATTAGAAATATATACTTTATACGCTTAAGAATAAATTTTGGTAGACAGACTGCCATATTTGCTTTAGTGTCGCATCTATTAAAGAATGGAAGTTTTAGAGTTATAGACTAACAAGGTTATCTTTATTTTTTAAAACAAAATTTGTCAGCAGCCTTTTTGAACATTTATACGAAAATTCGCCCTTAGATGACTTTAAACTCAGTATATTTTACTTGAATTAAAATTATTTTATTATTTTGCATTAAAATTATGTTTTTATGAATAATATGTTAAGTAGTAATCTTCTTATAGTATTTGTATATTGAAAAAATTTCTCACGTCTGCTCATTATTTTTGAATTCAAACTTTTATTATTTTTTAATTAATTTTTAATGAGTTTTCAAATCTGATTTACAAAGATTCGAAAATTGCTTTACAAATGTCGGAAAATCAGTTCAGAATTCGCGAAAAGAGATTGTCGCAGAATTCCGACGACGTAGAGCAGTTATGAGAAATGTACTCGAGGAAACTGCGTACAATATTTGGTTTTCTACATCACTTAGTTCATTTATTTTAAATTATTAATTTAAGCAATTTTAATTATACGACATATTCAGCAGATGCGAATGTAATCTTCTGTATTTACTACCCGTTACAGCATATTTTTTCAAATACACTCATTTCTTCATTTTACACATTCTAGGTTCTTTCACATTGCTCAAGGACATTGGTACAACTCTTTCTAGCAATACAACCTTGGTCCTACGTGTTTCTAACAATGCTAAAGGATATAGGTCTTCATTCTTGGAATGTTCGTTATGCCAAATAATGCAGAGAGGACAGCACAGATGCAGCAGCACCTCCTTTCTGAATTACTAACGGCTGCTCTGGCTCCTCTCTCAGTGTGTTATTTATGCATTTGTGTTATGTACAGTCTGACGCACAAAATAAAATGCTGATTTGTATAGATACAGTTTTGGTGTTTTTATTTTCACTTATTTTTAAATTCATCAGATATTAACTACATTATTTGCATATTCTTCTCATTTATACAAAATTCCCCAATGACTGAATTTATCCTAATTCTTAAAGTAGTACAAAAGAGAATCAATACATATAGATTATCCATAAGCTTTGTATGTCATAAACTGTTAGAAATAAAAATCAGTTGAAATAATCCCAACTTATACTAGTACTGTTTCTTACTTTAAGTAATATTACCAGATTAGTAGGAATTTACAGCAAGAACTAAGTGCAACAAAGATTCGTTCTCTGCTTTATAATTAAAGAGCAAAGAGATGTATATAAGTTGATATGAGAGACAACAAAGAAAGAATTGTTTTAGCTTGCTGTTAATTCTCTCAGAAATTCTTGCAGTTTTAGAAGCAACACTATGTCACAAAAATATTGTTGATTATTTATTACATATTTATTATGTGATTAAATAAAGTCAAAGTTTTGAATTCAACTTTTATGTAATTATTAATTTTAAACAAACTTGACACAGTATCCTATGTTTTACATCAATCGTAGCATCAAAATTAATTGGTGATTTTAATAAAAGGTATGATGCCAAAACTACCAACAAATGCCCAAAAAATCCTTTTATATGGATAAAATGGGAAAATCTTTTAATTAAAAAAGCGTATAGGTTTTACTAACGGAAGGAATCTGTAAAACTACAAAATGTTATCATATTGCATAAAAAATAGTTTTGTTTGATACACAGAAAAGGTTTTCGTGAGTGTAAAGATTGAGCAAGAACAGGCAAACGTTGGATGCATTCTTTTAGAGGGGGGGGGGTTACAGTACAGAATAGTTTGCATAACACAATGATAACTATAAAGAAAGATTGCAATCTATGCTTATGATATACACGTGTTCTAAAATTTCTAAAAGACTGCATTGCAACAAACAATATTTTAACATAAATGTATATATGAATGTATGAAATATCTCGCTTCTTAAATAAGTAAACAAAATCTCAATAAAGATGTTAATATATACGAAAAAGAAGCTTTTCAAAAGAAAATAACGAAACTGAATCATTCTAACACTATACGTAATCAGCAGTAATTAGTTCGTATTTTTTCTTTAAAGTGTCAGTACCAGCACTGTGTAGGCTTTAAACATTAAGGCATGAAATACACTCTTGTGCAAAGTTAAAGGAAATCTGCAAATTATGTCTATTTATACGAATTATTCTGAACCAAAGGTACTAATTATGCTCACAAAAAATTCTGCGAATATTCAAAGTCGAATGCACGAATACACGAGCGTGTCTGATCAGCTGTGATCGTAAAGAGGATATAAATGCCCGAAGGTTTTCGGATAATACTAGTGTGCTCGTAATCTTACGCGAGATTCTCAAGAGTTGGATAAATTTTATAAGGTATCAGGTAAAATGAGTAGCCATGAACATATGGATGACGGTATGAAATAAAGAATTGTCAGTAGATTAGAGGTAGGCCAATCACAAGTGCAGGTGTTACAGAGTTCAATGTAACGCCCAGTGTCATTGTAATTTGTGAAAATAGTTTCAGGACACTGGATCCATTTCGCGAATAATTGCAAAAGGTCAATTAAGATCCATAAAGGCGAATGAGGGACATTACTTGGCACTTTCAAAGCAGCGACACAAGAATGCTACAGCTTCACAATTCTTGTGCGAGCTGTATACTGCCACCGGAACCCGAGTTTCATGGTTTAAAATTGCCCAAAGGCTTCATGAAATAGAGCTGTATGCTAAAAGACCAGCTGTTTGCATTCCGTTCACTGTAGTACACAAAAGAGCGCGTTCAGTGTGGTACAGAAATCATGCGCCTTGACCAGACTTAGTGGAGTAACGTGGTTTTCAAATATGAGTCGACATTCAGCTTGGAAACTTATCCTAGGCGTACCTGTGCCTGGAGAGAGTCTGGAATCATCCCTTCCTTTTCGGGTGGAGATGTAATGGTTTGGGCAGGCTTTATGCTGGACGACCGCACATTCCTGCATGCGTTTCACAGACTTCCTGAGTGCTATGAGGTACAGATAGGAGATCTTAGAGCCCCATGTTCGACGTTTCTGGGGTGTAGTTGGTGGTACACAGTGGGTTTAGCTGGTCGACTATTATCTCGAAAGTGAGGATATTTGCTGATTGGATTGCAAGTTAGATCTCCTGATAGATCATGAATCAATCCTGCTTGGATTGACAGTCTGATCTCCCATACAACATATTTGGGACGCTCTTAGAAGGTAATGTCATCTCCTCCAAGAACCATCCCAGAGTTGGATACTGTCTCGTTTCACGAGTGGGAGCAGCCACATGGACTCCTCAATTTCCTCTTGTCCAGTATTTTATTACGCTGGGCGACCTGTATGACTGTAGAGGAAATCATACGGCATATTAGACTAAATTTCAGTTCGATATTACAACATGGATTTTTGATATTCCTTCATTCCTGCATCATGCAAAAATAAAATGACTTTTATATGATACATCTCTTTATCTGTTATAAATGTATATTCATACGAAATTTCATTAAAATCTGTCTATTAGGTTTTTGGAAATTCGACACTAATGTGCTAATTCTCTTAATTTTGCACGGTGTAGTATTGCACACACCTCCGTCAGGGAAGTGTTATGCTAAGCATGTACTAAGCTTCAGTAAAAGAATGTGCAGCCGAAAATGGAAAATTAGTTAAAATTGAGAAATTTCCAAAGTAAAGTTGGTTAGAGAAAGTACTTAATTAGGTATATATTTCAGTTTTTTCTCTTCTTCTTTAAAAGCCTATCTCCATTTACGTTTTCTGAAAATCCTGAGAAAAATAAAATAACGCCTTTCCTGTTCACTTCCATCCTATCTTTAAAGGTGTAATAAAATTGAATAGAAAGTCATTATACAATAAATTAAAACTTAACTTGCAATCTTAAAAGACATAACCTTGTCAGTATTTGAGAAAATGTTGTGACTGGCAACTGTCCATTTATGTGGATTGATGAATGGTCAAATTCCTTCATAAACATCTAGTATTTTACATTTAACACTCATACTTTATTAGATTATAGATAACAAATATCTTAAACCAAAAATAAAACTAATGACAATTCAAAAGAATTCAAGCAATTAAAAAAAAAACAGAATTTGCTTTTAATAGAAAATTAAATGTTCAAAATGGTGTAGATGTTGTAAAGTATGTTACATTTTCTCCCGCTTAACAAAATTAGTTAACTCAAAGTAAAAATATGAAGATAGGACATACTCCTGTAATAATGCATGTGGATATCGTATTCTTTCAAATCTCCGGCTTAGTGAGAAAACAATCTTCTGTTGGTTGTTGTGTTCTCATATTACTGAACTCGCGTCTTTGAGTAACAAGAGAGTTGATAATGAGAATTGTAATTTTCATTCTGGAAGAGTCTCGAGTCCGAAAGAGATTCATTGAATTTTACTTTCCCTTTCCTATTTTTAATTTTATTGAGGTAATGCTTAGAGTCATTAGAATTTTTTGAAAGTAAGTATGAAAAATGAACTATGCCTTCACCGGGACTCGAATTCCCCTTTTAAAGGGTGCTTGATGAGACTAAAGACCTGTCGCCAAATCTTAGTAGTGACGAATTATCATCCACCACATGTTTAGTCTAAGCACCAAGGGCGAGTCTTGTAGGAGTTTTTATTTTATTTATATACATTTTAGTTGAGAAACAGGAAAACAGCTGCATGGAGACTCGTACTCCTAACCTTCCGATGTTAGCAGGGCGTAATTTACAATTATATCACGAGAGCACTCTGTACGAAGGGAGAAAAAATCTTACAACTTCTCTTTCTACATCTAATTTTACAGTGTAATGATGAAGCCCGCGTTTTTTAGTTATAACTCTAAATTTTCAATTCTGTTTATTGTTTACAAAAACTTTCTTTCTTACTCTTTCTCCGACTTGAATGTTTCGAGTGTGAGGTTTGATCTTTTGTTTAACTTTCATTTCATAGTATAGAAACATTGTTTTTTCAATGCAAAGTTAAAGAATTAAGTACATATCTGCAAAATACTTCCCATTTGCTAAAGCACTTGCTCAACAGAAAAGGAATGTCCTTTGAATTTTCAAGCAAACGGAAAAATTTTCAGAAATCATTAATTGGATTAATTACATTAGGATTGGTTGCTGGATGTCCTGGTTGGGTAAATTTTGTCTCATTCCAGTCATTCAACAGAAATATTTCATAGCTTCGTTAATAAAAATTGAAGCATCATCAGAAGTAACTAGAGGATATAAATAAATTGTAAAAATGCTGTAAAGTAATTTTATGATATTTTCTGAACTAGATGCCTTTTGCAATGATTTAAAATATAACGCTGATTTTTGATGTTTGACTTCTGAATTAATAATTTTGCATCTTTAACGAGTAGTTATAAAATCTTTGAAGAGATCCTGCGTAATCGGTATGAACTCAATCCCAACTGTTAATTTGTATATTTGGTGAACAGATGCCTTCGCATGACAGTATTTCACTGTAAAGTAGTCTTGACAAGACTTAAGCAAGACATGGATTACAATATCTTCGAAAAAAATTATAGTTTTCGGTTAACCTTTCTTAATTTGATCAATTATCCAGTTAAATCCATCTGGGGCAGTTTCAGTTCCAAAACTCAACTTCTTCGTCTTTTATGTCGAATAACGTGTCGAAATAACGTGGATAATATAGTTTTCTTCTATACCAAAATATGCCACCCAAAATCCAATTTGCTGAAATATTTCGAATTTTTAAGACTATTTAATACAGCGCAGATTTTTTTTTTATCTGATAATTTACTTTCTTAATAGATTAATACATATTTGGAATCTACACAAACTCGAATTATTTCATCGCATATTTTCTCGTAAAGCGTCGGGTGCATTTTGCTCTGGAGTTTAACTGAGCTTAACTCCATACAATCTCAGTTTAACTATCAAATGCAGTATATAATCGAGATTTTGTTCAATCAGTTTCAGACATATTGATTGAACGATTTAGTTTTGTCTTTGATTGATGATATCTTTGTTTTCACCTGTATTTTCTGTATTTTGATCGATCCCATCTGTATTTATTTTGAATGGTTTTATAAGGCATTTTCACTTTTCTTTTCTCCTTCGGTGCCCACCAGCGGCCAAGCGGTAAAGACGCTGAGCACTGGTAGTTCGGTCCGAGGTTCGAATCCCACGAACGGGTTGGCTGTATGGCGTTTTCGTGGTTTTCCCCATGTGTAACGTGTATACGAGCCAGTTTTCCTTAGAAAGTCCTCCACGAAGGCATCCTTCCCTTTAAGCAAATAGCCCTCGTGCGCTTTGCCATAATTAAATAATCTAATTCAATCCTTTCCTCCTTCGTTAGTGTAAGGTATTCTGCGCGTATTCGTGAGCTCGAGGTTCGAGTCCCGATGAGGGCATTGTTCATATTTCATGTCTTCTTTCAAAATAACCTAATGATTGTACAGTGACCCTCGAATTAAAAGGTGGTGGATGATGATTCTTCACTACCAGGATTTGGCGGCTGGGCCTCTTTATCCTCAGTCGCCCTTTAAAAGGGGCAGTATATAAGGTTTTGAGAAAATTGAAACATATGTAGAATTGGACGAAACTTGAACTATGAATTCCATTCAGAGCGATAAACATTATACTGAAAACTGAATATTTTCTCCCTTACTTTTGCATGCCTTCGTGTTGTAAAGGTAGCACTCTCGGCTCGTATTCGAGAGGTCCAGATTCGAGTCCCGGTGAGGGCATTGCTAATTTTTCATGATTTCTGCTACAAAATTACCTAATACTCTATAGTTTAACCCATACGTTCATCATCATCATATTCATCAGGAATGATATACAAATCTTCATGGAACATCCACTCTTTGTATTTAAACTTCACTCGAGCTTCTCCCAAAGGCTCAGTGTATGATCTAAACATAATGCTTGGTAGCTTAAACTGTTTCATGAGATCCTATCTTTTAAACTGAATTTCTGGTATAAGAATGTATCCTGCTCTTGAGGCAACTTTAGACATTTGATAGCGGTTTTCGATCTTTACTGAAGGAAATATTTATTGGCACCACTTGCATAATCTGAAATACAATTATCATAAACATCTACGATGGTGTTTACAAAAATATTTTCGTACGTTTTATTTGGTAATCTGATACTTTGTCACTAATACAAGCGTTTTCTTCGAAAGCAAAAGCCAACTGTAAAGCTTATTTAATTATTTGATAATAAATAAATCAAGAAAACTCAAAAAAAGATGTATTTTATGTTGTTCCGTTTCTTTACAGTATCGGTAGAAATTAAACTAAGATGCTAATTTGCTTGATCCGTCTAGCAAGATTTGCAATTTTTCAATGAGTAACGGTAAAGAAAACCAAATACACCGTTCTGAGAAAACTGAAACATATGTAAAACAGGACAAACCTTGAACTATGAGTTCCATTCAGCGATAAAATGTATACCGAAAAAAGACCGACTTTGCATAAAAAACGAATCGAGAACTTGAAGATAAGTATATTTCCAATTCAAGCATCACTATTTAATCTCTTGATATTATTCAACACGTTGCTTCGATTTAGCTCCGCTGAAACAAACTATAGGCAAACGTAGCTCTTTCCATATTATGGGAGACTGAGAAGTTTTGCCTGATGAAGTCTTATGATGTAAGAGCTCTAATTCAAGTGAAAGAGAGACTGTTCAACATACGTGGGAATGAAAACAAAATCAAGAATATAATGCTTTTAAGTATTCTTCGAAGTCGGAAGTTAATACTCGGAATTTATTTTTTTAAATGAAATTTTAACTTGTCATAGCCAACTTCTTGTCCTTCCTAGTTGTTCACTCGAAGCAAGTGCCTAACTTGCCTCACCCTTTATCCGGCTCTGCTGAGAACTAAATATATTAGCATTTTGCGACTGCAAATTCGTTAGTTCTCACCTTTCATTTGGAAACTAATTTTTCAAATTTTGTGCAATAACTTTATCAACAATGTCCTTAAAATTAAGTAATTTAGATTGTAATATTCAATTTTTTGAATCTGCGAAAACATTTCGACTCCCTTTAAGCACAAGCAAATACGTGGTATCCCCATTCATTGTCAACTGAACTTTAAACGTGGCTCACAAAAATGATCAGGCACTTTGGAAATTTTGTACACTTTAATGAACATAAAAACCAAAATAAATTTTTAAAATAAGAAATAAAAATCTGAAAGCTTTCAGATTTTTAATCTTTTGTGCGTCACCTTTATTTATTAAATGTTTTTCGTACTTAAACAATAAAATTTAATTCAACAGTAATATCGCAAAATAATTTTAAAATAAGCATATGTTTAGAATTTTCGATACACAGTCTCATACGCTGGAGATTTTTTTTTAATTATTATTATTATTATTATTATTATTTTTTGTCCGTACAGTTTTGCCATTGCTAGCTTTGAAATCGTTGAGTTTATTAGTCAAAGATTCCTTGAAGTGTTACAAAATATGAAACAGGTAATAAAATAAATTTCAAATTCCAAATTAAGACTTCTAGATGCCCGTATTCGGTGGAAGATTACATTATTCAAAATTTGATGGCTCTAGGTACCGCTGCATTATCACAATGCGAGAAACATACATACATTTATGCAGATTCTTAATTATTTAATTTCTTTAAATATAACACAGAGCGATAATATTTGGTGTCAACAATTCGAAAAGTGATCCGACATTAAAAATTTTCAACGCAAAATGCCAAAACGAAATTAGTATGCCAAAACGAAAATAGCCCTTCTGAGCAAATGCCCTTTGCGCTAGTAAGCATCCCGGGAATATTTAATACATTTGTTTAATCGCTAAAATTCACCAATATTAACTAAATTATGCAGGAAACTAACTTTTTATTTTCAATAATATGGCGACTTCAATTTACTTAGTAATCTTCATCTGTTGCATAGCTAAGATTCATGAATTAAAAGAAGAATGCTTTCAGCAACTTAGGGTTTTGCAGCAAGAATGTAATTTTTTCTTCAGCAGTTTATGCAAAACGTACCAGATAAATTATAGAAAAAATGGTTAAATCGAACTGAAGGTATATCATATGGCTTTGAAGCTTAGCAACAGTGTGTATTTAAATTTTATTCAAGGTAGCAATAGTAAATATAAATATGTATATAAAACGATCATTAATCTGGAATTAAATGAATGTACAAAGTAGTTTATATTTCAGTCAAAAAGAACAAGAAAAGAAATTTGCTGTACTTACTTACATGGAATTATTGCATTCTGAGCATCATACCCTTTATAATCGTTATACATCAGGATATTATAAAATATTCCTTATAATAAACAATAAACTAAGAATTAGGAATAATTTGTGGTAAAATAAATACATTTGGCTTAAATATTTTATCTTAAATAAGAGCAATTTAAAAACATGCTTCAGTAAAACATGATATTCAAACGCTTTCAAATGTCAAACCCTTTCTTTCGCATTACTATAACTACTCATTAAGAATTATTCAAAGTATTTGCATAAACCAATATTAATTTGATAAGAAAATTAATTTCATTCAATAAGAAAATTTGCTTCTCCGGCGCCAGATGGCAGCACCAACCGTAATTTCTGTAGCATTTAATATACTGCAACCAGGGCAGGTTCACTCACTGAACATGTATCCCTAAAGTTATTTAAATTGCATTCTGTCTATTAAATACCTTGCTGATGAAGCTTTCCAAATATGCGGACTGAGACTACTGAAAAGATTCAGATAATTAGGTAGTGCCTTTTTTTTCTGTGTTCAGGATTTCTATTTACTATAATGCAAGTAGGAGGGTTTTTAAGTAGTAGGGTACTAAAGTGAAGGAGAAATTAATTTTTATTTATCCGAGCTCTGAAACAATGCAAAATCGTAAGCCTATCAGCATTCTACGATTTGTATTCTATTATTAGTTATAAATTACTTACCAAGTTACTGAAGAGCGTAGTTTAATCCACAAATTGTAAATATATTCATTTAAATTTACTTAATAACCGCCTTAAAAATACGCTCTGTATTCTACCACATTTTGATATTATTTAAATCGACAAAACGTTAAAATCATACATAAAAAAGTAAATTTAATTTTATTTCCCTACTATCCGGATATCTGAAGTACAGAGATTTAAAGTTCTATTATAGAATTTAGTCGTACTAGGTGGACTGTACATAGAATTTAGTCGTTATCTCATTTTTCTTTCTTCTGCAATTTATTACCAATGCATAGCAAGCATCAAAATGAACGGTTTTTGAGACATCCAATGTAAATTATCATTTAGACGAGAAAAAGTTTTGAACGAAACAGATGTCTAGAAATATACATAAATAATATATTTTATTTTATTTACCACCGGAGTATTTTGAGAAATCTTAGATTTCATTATGAAGCTACGTATTGTCTCACATAACGTGAAAACGATGCAGTAATTAATGACTCAGAATCATATTTGAAAAGACTTTACTTGTTTATTCGACGTCACATAATAAGGAGCAAAGCATATATATATATATATATATATATATATATATTGAAATTTTTATGATCGTGCGGTTTGTTATTAAATGGATTAATATGTAAAAAAGAATTCTGCTTACTACACTGGTTATCATAAATTAAGAAAAAATCACAAAAATAGCGATAACTCCCTAAAAAATAATGTAAAATTTGAATATGTTGCCAAGTACTAGTAGCTGAGTAAAACTCCAATATGCAAATTAGTGGCGCTGCACTCGTAATACGTCATCTGCGATGAGCATAAAAGTCCATGTCTGAGAGCAAACCCACCTATTTCACTGTGATAGTGACATCAGAAATCTGAAATAGCCAATTCGTAACAGCGAATTCTAGGCATCATTTGCCTGCAGAACTACGACAGAAAGCCATTGGGAGACGAAAGGCAGGACAAAGTCAAACAGAAGTGGCCAGATGGCTAAATGTGAGTCCTTCTGTGGTTCATAGACTTTGGAAGAAATTTAAAATCACAGATTCGGCACCTAGGAGGTTCAGCCAAGGACGGCCAACTGCTAAGACGAGCGCCGATGACCGATATTTGACATTATGTGCACTCAGGAATAGAACCGCTACTCCGAGTCTTCTTAGATCCTCCCTTGCTGCAGCCACCGGAAGGTTGGTGTCAACGCCAACTGTACGTCGAAGGCTCCACGAAGGTGGACTGTATGCGAGGCGAACAACCATTTGCGTGCTGCTCAAGTCACGCCATAGGAGGGACCGTTTGCAGTGCGCACGACAACATGTTCACTGGACGCCTGAGCAATGGAGGGCTATTCACTTTACGGATGAGTCCAGGTTTAGTCTAGAACGCGATAGTAGGCATTATTTGATATGGAGAGAACCTGGAACCCGTTTCATCCGTCAAACATCCGTGAAAGAGATGCATACAGAAGAGGCAGTGTCTGTGTTTGGGGTGGTATCTCTTTGGGTGAACGCACAGACCTACATGGTTTTCCAAGGAGAACCGTGAATGCTCATGTTTATAGAGATGATATCCTTGATGCTTATGTGCGCCCATATGCCGGGGCAATACAAATGCTTTCCTGTTACAGGACGACAATGCAAGACCACACAGGGCTAGCATCGTATATGATTATCTTCAACAAGAAACAATTATGCGCATGGAGTGGCCAGCTCGATCCGCGGACTTGAATTCTATCGAGCACATTGGGATGCTTTAGGGGGACGTTTAGCTGCTCTCAATCTGCCCCCTTAGACCCTTGCCGCGCTTGCAACTGCTTTGCAAGAGCAATGGCTCTCGCTTCCTGTGGAACTGATAGACCGCATAATTGAAAGCATCACACATCGCTGAATGTGCTGTATTGCTTCTAGAGGCAATTATATTCCGTATTGAAGGTACTTTTATTATAGCAAACTGACATCTTCGATTTGTTCATTGTATACATTTGCTAATTTCTATACTACCATAATTGTCTGGTAAATTCTTTTTATGTTATTTGATACCTTACTATGCATTGTATATTGTGGGTAAGTTTCATAAAGTTCTACATGTAACTTTTTCAGTAATCGTGATTTTTGTGATTTTTCCTTAATTTATGATAACCAGTGTAAATTCTGGCTTTGTTAGGTATGTTGATTATTTCAGTGAATCTTCAAAATTCTCTGTACAATTATAAACGTATTAGTCGATACATCTATATTTAACATTTACAAAATTCGTAAACTACAGTAACCCTGTATAGTTATAAGCTACAGTATACAAAATTTGTTAGCTACAGTTAATACTGAGAATGTAATGTCATTTCTTACATTTTCACTTATACCATAGATCAAATTACTAGTTTTTGTAGAAGAAAGAGTTTCCAAGTTAAATGGCTTAGGAATGATTTGTTCATTTTCACAAGAGACTAGCCATCTGTTTAAAATGTATTCCGATAATACTTTGGTTATAAGATAAAAATATCTGTGTAATATTATACCATGTTTCCCCTTGCATAAGACACAGCTTAATTATGGGACCCCCGAATTGAAACAAGTAAAGAATCATTTGGTTGACGGACTGGGTTTTATTAGACTACTGGATTACAATTTAATAAGAAGACAGTATTACTTAAAATTATTGAAATCAATGTTGATTCAGTATACGACTCGTCATCACTGTCAGAACTCCCATCCATTAGCTCCCCCTAAAGTGCACAATATCTAAGGTGCAGTTTTCCCAACTACATTGTATCAGGTCATCTATACTGTAGACAGTCTTTTCCTAAAAGGATTCTTTTTTTCCCCCTTATCTTTAGGTTATAGGTGGCGTAGTAGACACTTAGGAGGGAAACTCCTTTATTAGAAAGTCGAAATAATACCATTTGAAACTTTCGTACCTCTTGGTTCGTTAATTAATGAGCGATGGAAAAAATTGTTGTGAATCTAAAATGAAATCCCACACGTTTTAGTATTATATAATAATATACAAATATGTATGCATGTTTTTAATTTTGATGTCAAGGGCGCGAAGGTAAATGTAATAAGTTTCGAGATCAAGGGTAAAAGGGAGAGTAAAAATGTGGTGAAGTAATTATTAATAAGGCTATTTTAACCGAAACAAAGGTGTACTAAAATTAAAAGGAAAATTCATCAAAGCAACCGTGAAGGGTATACATGAAAAATTTTTTTGAAAAGTAGACAGAAGAAAAACATAATGTTAGTCTCCCTTATTTACCGTTTCAAACAGAAAGTGCCAAAACAGAGAGTTTGAAACTTTAAACCTAGGCGATTAATGAGTTTCGAATACATGTTTCGTTCTTCTGGAAAATTTGTGAGATAAACTCGTTTTGCACAAATAGCCATAATAATACTTAATATTAAAACGAGCCCCAAATGAATTTAGAGCTTCCCCTACATGCCTTCATACTCTCAGAAAACAAATATTCACTCGTACGAATAATCAGGGTCAAATGCCTAAGTATTACGAATAATAATTATAACTAAAACTAGACACAAAAATGAACAAAAATAATACTACCAAAGCTCTCTCTCTCTCTCTCTCTATATATATATATATTGGCAAGGGATTTTCGGCGAATTGTTAAATCCTTAATGACTGGCCTGTGCATCAAAATCCCTTACCTTGAGAGACAAAGAAAATATGCAAGAATACAGTAAATTTTATTGCTACTATACTTAACATCAGTGATATCATTCTGTAACTAGTATACCAGTTTAACTTTGTGTATGTTACATGAATGGAGAGAATTCATCATTATCTACGTAATGACGAAATAGTAATAGCAATTAATTCTAATCACATAAGATTACTTCTTCAAGTACAATTTTCTTTGCATAAATAGAAATTAATCATTATGTATGCATTGACACAGATTTTCTTCCATTTTGATGAAAAAAATTACCTTTATTAGAGTTCATAATTGTATAAAAATATAAATTTTATTCTATAGAAAGAAAACTGTTACTTATAATTCAAGATTTTAATTTTCATCCATTTTCTCAGAAGCGTTTAAGCTATGTAAGTAGATAGAAAATGGGGGTTCACCCACACGCGGTATGGGGTGTGGGCGTGGCCAATGACGTCACACAGAGGGCGGGGCCAAAGGCAACGTCATCACACTAGGAGGCGTGGTTTCGAGTGGAGTTGAGGTGTTGGTAGATTGCTGATTGAGTTGTAGACCTCCTGCTTTTCATTTAACGTTAGTTTTTTTTAAATTGGCAACGGGGTCATGGCGTCCTCTAGGGATGAAAAATGAAAATAATCTATTTAGGAATTGCTCATGGCGTCCTCTACGGACGAAAAAAGAAAATAATTTATTTTAGAAATCTCTATTTTTTTTTAATACTCTATTATTCAAAATATAGAACTGAACTCTCAAACAAAATATCTCACCAGCTCAGTAGTTTGAAGATTTTAACCACTAAGCTGATGTGATACATTCAGATTCAGGTAAAAAAGCCTATTTAAGAAAATGGAATTTGAATCGACTCATCAATTTATTCTGATACTTTTATCCTTTCTAGTTTTTCATGAAACTTTAACTTATTTCTCAGGTTTTCTGTTTCATAATAACATATTCATTTACTGTCATATTTTTTTAATACTTAACGTTTCTAATTTATTTGTAATATTTTATTTAATTTCCACATACTATTTTTTTCATACCTTTCATAAATTTCAGAATACCTGATTTTTAACTTATACGTTATATTTCACAAACGTTCCCGCACGTGCTGTTTATTTGCTACATTACTTAATTTTAGATGCAATTTCACACTTTTTTTAACGTTATAATGTTCAATATATTCTGAATTTTAACTTCATATACTTTTTTTAAACCATTCTAGTATTCTATACACACTTTAACTTAGTGGTATGAAATTGTATTTAAAAAGAAACGTTTATTTTTCATGATCTTAGTTCTTTTACTAAATTTTCTACAGAATTTCTAATTTCTTTCACGTGTTTAACAATATCTTCCTTACATTACCGAATATTTTTTAAAAAAAAACTTAAGTCTATAACTGTTAATTGCTTTTCTTACGTTCATGATTTCCCTTCTGTGTTTATATTTCTTAATTCTAGCTTAACTTATTTATTATAATGTTTTTATTTCTGTCTCATCACTCGTAATTCCAACATTTTATCCCTTTTTATTCATTTTAACGATATGGATTGTTTTCATTTACTCCATATTCAAATATTTCCTTACAGTTTTTATAATACTTGTTTTATTCCTAGATCATAATAGATCATCTACAGGTTTTACTCAGAAATTTCCATTCACAACTTTACAGTTTAATACCATTTATATCTAAATGCATTTCTTTCTCATATAGTTTTATGGTCTTCAAAGTTTCTAACATCATATTTAGTTTTAAATCCCGATTACCTTTAAGTGTGTTGATAATTTTCATTTCTAATTTTACAACCACGTTCAGTGTTTCATCCACACATACCAAAATATTTCTTACATTTTCTGATATTTATTCTATGTCATATTTCAATACATCAAATGAATTTACACTGCTCACAATATTATTTTTTCATGTTTTAGAGACACTAACTATATTAATTTTACTATTTTTCCTGCACTAATTGCATCTATGTCAGCACTCATGATAAACTAGCAATTGTTTTGCATCACATGCATAAAGAAATTCTTAAAACCAACTTTTTCAATATCGTACTCAAATTACTGTTTTCCAGATAGGAATTACCAGTATTTTTTGGTTTTACTCTGTTACATCTTTTTAAATTTTAACATCTTACATTTAATTCTAACATACATCTTTTAAACAGTTTTTTCTTTTAATGATAGCCTTACCTTATTTGTTCAAATTAATTCTTTCATTCACCTTCTTTACTACCTTTCAGTACCTTCATAATTCACTATGCAAACGCAATGTCTTTCACTGACATTCTGTTTAATAATACCACAAGTTTCCTTAATTGACAAAAAGCGAATTATTTCTCATTTCAAAATAGAACTACTATATTTTTGCACAAACATTTCCTTTATCCATTCAAGCCACCCCTTAACCTGTAACTGATGTAGCGATAGGAAAGGAGATTCTTATCATATGCTCTTTCGACATTTGAGGTTTCTAGAACTTCTTTGACAAGTATATCAATACCATCAGAAAATATACTTAACACTTTTACCCAGTTTAAAGGCAACATACTGTTATAAGAATGGTTTCAGTTAAATTTATAACACAAATAAACGCATTTTGTGCTAAATAGGCATAAACATTTAGATTCAGAGTATTTCTTTTTAATCCGATGTAAGACTTGAATTTCATCCATGATACGGATTTTCTCTTGATTTTCTTTTTGTTTACCTTACACTAATAGAAAATTTTTATTTTACAAGTTCAGCTTTTAATGAAATAGAAATAAAAACTACGATACACCTGCTGATTTTAAGAAAAGGAACTTTGATATATTTCTGGAAATGTAAATGCTTTTAGAGTTTTCTTTCAATAACGTTGATTTTCATTACTTTACTAATTTCAATAATTCTCTTATTAGCTAATATGAATGAAAGAAGATTGTCAAAAATGTGACACAGTATATTTCTTACGAACCTATGTACCTTTACCAGCATACAGATATTACCGATTGAAATGAAGAAAGATACAGATATTTTACTCCAATCTACATTAAATTAAAAAAAATATTTAAACTTTCATACATTCCAAAGAATAAACGAAAACTCAATAGATATTGTCATGTTTGTATATATGAGATAAAAGTTTTATGAATGGTATTTAAAGTAATGCTTAGAACTTCATAAAAGCGAACATTCACTATGTTAATACACATATCATCAGTTATTTACATTAATCAATGTAATATTAATCATTACATGTACTATATGCATATATATTTAAAGTTTAATTGTCTTACAATTGAATAATTAACTATTGAGAGAAAGAGGTTCATATCTTAACTATTTAATTCACATGGAACTATTTAATTCACATGGAACAAATTTTTCCATCAACCACATTGAACCAAGTTTATTAAATTCGCCAAAGCTCTTTTATTTCTGCATTTTCACACTCACGACACATTTTAAATGTAACTATTGATTACCATTTCAAACACCGATATCATAACTCAGTGTAAAACTACATCATAACTCATTTTTTCCCTACTAACTACAATTTTATATATTCAAGAAGTACATCTAAGACATGATCATTTTCTATGTTCTAGCAAATCGATTCAATTGCGAACATACTATTAAGACTTGCGATTTTAGAAGACTTGCATGTATTAACGATGTCAACGTTTCTTCGTTTTTATAAGATTCACATCAAATCATGTCGCATTCGAATGTGGTGTAAGAGATCACTTTTTCTTTTAAACACTTGTAAACAATGGATGCAATTTATAAGAAGAGAAGTATCATGCTGTTTCAAAACATCATCATCAGCATATTTCTGTTTCTTTTGACACCGGCAAAATTAAAAAAAAAAAAAAAAATAAGGTTCGTGAGATTTTCTTGAAATTCTGTTTTACTTGAAAAATGTCCGAACATTCAATACGATGTAAAGATTCATATTGTTTTAAATTCTTATGCTCACTAAATATTTTTTATCACGATTTACTCTTAAAAGTAACTTTATAAGTTTTCATATCCTTTTTACATGAAAAGAACTTGTGATTACTCACTACAAAATTCTAAGACGAGAAGCTTCGCGAGTTTTCAAACTACAAACTTAAATTTCTTAGGACATACACTACATCTGATGTTTCTTTCATGAGATTTCAAATATCTCTTCAGATTACTCGTATTCAAGAAACCTTACAAATATATCACATAAGTTCAGCGAATAATCGCTTCATAAACTCTTAAATTTTCAACACGAGTGAATCACTTGAAGCATATACTGCACTGTAAACATACAATACTTAAAAAAATTGTTATAAAAAATAAAAATACATTCATTTCACCAAGAAGCTTTTCTATTTAGGTACATTTATTTATTTCCAAAGAACAAGTTTCTGTATTATACATAAAATATACTTAGAATTTTCTTTCATTAGTTAATATCAAATTAACAACAATATCCATTTACTGATATTTGATATACATGTTTGCTTTAAAATTAAAACTAAAATTTCAATATATTTCTATTAAAAAAACATAAGGAAAAAAAATACTCATAACATCAACCAAAGACAGAAATTTAAATAGAATAGCTGTACTTATATTAGTGCATTTTTATAATCTTCATAACATTTCGATTCAAAAAGCCTATTACAAAATAAATGAAACATTTTTTTCTGCCTTAAAGAATCTCTTATATTTTTAAAATTAATACATAAAAATATATCTTCCCCAATATATTTAATTCTATCCTCAACACTTATTATAATGCAATCATGTCTTGTTTGTGAAGGATGATTTACAATACAACCTTCGCATTTAAATAGTTTTTTAATCACTGAATTTAATTCAGTTTTGATAGAGTTTATGAGTTCTTTAAAAAGTTCATCATCATCACTTACCATATCCGAACAATTGTTTTTACATTTGATTTGCAACGGTAAAAAAATTTCAAAAATACTTTTATATAAAGTATTAGATACATCAGGAATAATTTCTTTCAATTTTTTTGAAATATCACAGTTTACTTTTAGGTATGTAGGTTTTAGTTTAAAAGAATTTTCATCTTGTTTAAAAACTTGTTGAAAAATACACTCACCTTCTTTGTTGAAAACTACCAACTCATTATTGCAAATGATGCTGGCAGTCGTATATACAAGATTAAATTCATATATTTTTGAGGAAAATTCTTGCCATGTTGCAGGAGTTATAACAACACCGCGTGTAGTAGGGTATAATATTTTATTTTGTTCCACACATTCACGTAGATGAATGTTCATTCTGTTTTCAAACTGATTTATGGACACAAAATATCCCCAACCAAGAGTCCACTGTGCAATCAACTTCGAACTTTCTTTTTTCTGTTCTCGATTATTCGGCATGAAGATATTTTCAGGAACAGACTTCATATAGTGGGCAAACCAGTCATCCTCTGGAAGTTCATCCTCATTATCTTCCAAGCGTCGTTTTTTAATTTTCGAAATTTTTATGTTTCGGAATGTGATACTAATTCTAGGATCTTTAACGTCAGGTTGAGAGGGTATTCCGTGCATCCAAAATTGATTCGTTGGGGGTTTCATTACAAGGAGAGTTCCATGAGTTAAGTCCACGCTTCGAGATGTGAAATTTCGCCTGGTAAATACCATTTCACGTTTTGCACCTAAACTGATGATAGGTATATCACTTTCAGGTTCGAGACAAGTTTCATTGTCTTTATGCGTTGAAAATTTCGCCACTCCGTCAGGATAATAGTTCAATAAAGCAAAATTATATTTTTTGCCAGTTATCGTTTCAACATAATCTTTTACATTTAGAAGAGTTTGAGTCCATGGTTCTGCACAAATGCTCGTTCCAGAGAATTCGTAACTAAGTCCTTCATCACCAAAACCGAGTACTTTTCTTCGTGGAACATACTGAGTCCCATTAATTTCAAAACTAATATTTTTAAAATCATAATTTGATAGTTCATCTAGCAAAATATCAGCTTCATTTCGTGAATAAAATTCTTCGTATAATTCCGCATTTAACTCTGTATCACATATATTCCTCATATTCGCTTCTGAATCTAACGACAATTCTGAATGATATAGAAATACGTAGCATTCTTAAATAGCAAAAATTATCTAAAACATACATTAACGAAATGATTTCATCAACACTTATCGTAATACATTCTTGTCATCTCTTGTTTGTGAAGCCAGTCTTTCCGGCGTCATATGTGTAAAAATAATCATGATAGGATAGTGGGAAAGAGTTATAGTGTCCTAATGTTGTTATTCTGAACCTCGATATTACATATATGCATAAGGTGAATCTTAAAAGCATCGTCCACTTATCATGATAGAGTAATGGAAAATTTCTAAAACTCTGATAATCATACGCGAAAGAATGTATTATCTTAAGGTTGTTGTTGCTATTCCAAATTTGACAGTACATACAGAAGTGAAGGAAGATCCTTGATAAGCGCTGTAGACTTCACGTTATCATGATAACGTGCAGCACTCATCAAGGGTCTTCCTTCACTTCTGTATGTGTTGTCAAATTTGGAATAGCAACAATAACCTTAAGATAATACATTCTTTCGCGTATGATTATCAGAGTTTTAGAAATTTTCCATTACTCTATCATGATAAGCGGATGATGCTTTTAAGATTCACCTTATGCATATATGTAATATCGAGGTTCAGAATAACAACATTAGGACACTATAACTCTTTCCCACTATCCTATCATGATTATTTTTACACATATGACGCCGGAAAGACTGGCTTCACAAACAAGACATGACAAGAATGTATTACGATAAGTGTTGATGAAATCATTTCGTTAATGTATGTTTTAGATAATTTTTGCTATTTAAGAATGCTACGTATTTCTATATCATTCAGAATTGTCGTTAGATTCAGAAGCGAATATGAGGAATATATGTGATACAGAGTTAAATGTGGAATTATACGAAGAATTTTATTCACGAAATGAAGCTGATATTTTGCTAGATGAACTATCAAATTATGATTTTCAAAATATTAGTTTTGAAATTAATGGGACTCAGTATGTTGCACGAAGAAAATTACTCGGTTTTGGTGATGAAGGACTTAGTTACGAATTCTCTGGAACGAGCATTTGTGCAGAACCATGGACTCAAACTCTTCTAAATGTAAAAGATTATGTTGAAACGATAACTGGCAAAAAATATAATTTTGCTTTATTGAACTATTATCCTGACGGAGTGGCGAAAATTTCAACGCATAAAGACAATGAAACTTGTCTCGAACCTGAAAATGATATACCTATCATCAGTTTAGGTGCAAAACGTGAAATGGTATTTACCAGGCGAAATTTCACATCTCGAAGCGTGGACTTAACTCATGGAACTCTCCTTGTAATGAAACCCCCAACGAATCAATTTTGGATGCACGGAATACCCTCTCAACCTGACGTTAAAGATCCTAGAATTAGTATCACATTCCGAAACATAAAAATTTCGAAAATTAAAAAACGACGCTTGGAAGATAATGAGGATGAACTTCCAGAGGATGACTGGTTTGCCCACTATATGAAGTCTGTTCCTGAAAATATCTTCATGCCGAATAATCGAGAACAGAAAAAAGAAAGTTCGAAGTTGATTGCACAGTGGACTCTTGGTTGGGGATATTTTGTGTCCATAAATCAGTTTGAAAACAGAATGAACATTCATCTACGTGAATGTGTGGAACAAAATAAAATATTATACCCTACTACACGCGGTGTTGTTATAACTCCTGCAACATGGCAAGAATTTTCCTCAAAAATATATGAATTTAATCTTGTATATACGACTGCCAGCATCATTTGCAATAATGAGTTGGTAGTTTTCAACAAAGAAGGTGAGTGTATTTTTCAACAAGTTTTTAAACAAGATGAAAATTCTTTTAAACTAAAACCTACATACCTAAAAGTAAACTGTGATATTTCAAAAAAATTGAAAGAAATTATTCCTGATGTATCTAATACTTTATATAAAAGTATTTTTGAAATTTTTTTACCGTTGCAAATCAAATGTAAAAACAATTGTTCGGATATGGTAAGTGATGATGATGAACTTTTTAAAGAACTCATAAACTCTATCAAAACTGAATTAAATTCAGTGATTAAAAAACTATTTAAATGCGAAGGTTGTATTGTAAATCATCCTTCACAAACAAGACATGATTGCATTATAATAAGTGTTGAGGATAGAATTAAATATATTGGGGAAGATATATTTTTATGTATTAATTTTAAAAATATAAGAGATTCTTTAAGGCAGAAAAAAATGTTTCATTTATTTTGTAATAGGCTTTTTGAATCGAAATGTTATGAAGATTATAAAAATGCACTAATATAAGTACAGCTATTCTATTTAAATTTCTGTCTTTGGTTGATGTTATGAGTATTTTTTTTCCTTATGTTTTTTTAATAGAAATATATTGAAATTTTAGTTTTAATTTTAAAGCAAACATGTATATCAAATATCAGTAAATGGATATTGTTGTTAATTTGATATTAACTAATGAAAGAAAATTCTAAGTATATTTTATGTATAATACAGAAACTTGTTCTTTGGAAATAAATAAATGTACCTAAATAGAAAAGCTTCTTGGTGAAATGAATGTATTTTTATTTTTTATAACAATTTTTTTAAGTATTGTATGTTTACAGTGCAGTATATGCTTCAAGTGATTCACTCGTGTTGAAAATTTAAGAGTTTATGAAGCGATTATTCGCTGAACTTATGTGATATATTTGTAAGGTTTCTTGAATACGAGTAATCTGAAGAGATATTTGAAATCTCATGAAAGAAACATCAGATGTAGTGTATTTCCTAAGAAATTTAAGTTTGTAGTTTGAAAACTCGCGAAGCTTCTCGTCTTAGAATTTTGTAGTGAGTAATCACAAGTTCTTTTCATGTAAAAAGGATATGAAAACTTATAAAGTTACTTTTAAGAGTAAATCGTGATAAAAAATATTTAGTGAGCATAAGAATTTAAAACAATATGAATCTTTACATCGTATTGAATGTTCGGACATTTTTCAAGTAAAACAGAATTTCAAGAAAATCTCACGAACCTTATTTTTTTTTTTTTTTTTAATTTTGCCGGTGTCAAAAGAAACAGAAATATGCTGATGATGATGTTTTGAAACAGCATGATACTTCTCTTCTTATAAATTGCATCCATTGTTTACAAGTGTTTAAAAGAAAAAGTGATCTCTTACACCACATTCGAATGCGACATGATTTGATGTGAATCTTATAAAAACGAAGAAACGTTGACATCGTTAATACATGCAAGTCTTCTAAAATCGCAAGTCTTAATAGTATGTTCGCAATTGAATCGATTTGCTAGAACATAGAAAATGATCATGTCTTAGATGTACTTCTTGAATATATAAAATTGTAGTTAGTAGGGAAAAAATGAGTTATGATGTAGTTTTACACTGAGTTATGATATCGGTGTTTGAAATGGTAATCAATAGTTACATTTAAAATGTGTCGTGAGTGTGAAAATGCAGAAATAAAAGAGCTTTGGCGAATTTAATAAACTTGGTTCAATGTGGTTGATGGAAAAATTTGTTCCATGTGAATTAAATAGTTCCATGTGAACTAAATAGTTAAGATATGAACCTCTTTCTCTCAATAGTTAATTATTCAATTGTAAGACAATTAAACTTTAAATATATATGCATATAGTACATGTAATGATTAATATTACATTGATTAATGTAAATAACTGATGATATGTGTATTAACATAGTGAATGTTCGCTTTTATGAAGTTCTAAGCATTACTTTAAATACCATTCATAAAACTTTTATCTCATATATACAAACATGACAATATCTATTGAGTTTTCGTTTATTCTTTGGAATGTATGAAAGTTTAAATATTTTTTTTAATTTAATGTAGATTGGAGTAAAATATCTGTATCTTTCTTCATTTCAATCGGTAATATCTGTATGCTGGTAAAGGTACATAGGTTCGTAAGAAATATACTGTGTCACATTTTTGACAATCTTCTTTCATTCATATTAGCTAATAAGAGAATTATTGAAATTAGTAAAGTAATGAAAATCAACGTTATTGAAAGAAAACTCTAAAAGCATTTACATTTCCAGAAATATATCAAAGTTCCTTTTCTTAAAATCAGCAGGTGTATCGTAGTTTTTATTTCTATTTCATTAAAAGCTGAACTTGTAAAATAAAAATTTTCTATTAGTGTAAGGTAAACAAAAAGAAAATCAAGAGAAAATCCGTATCATGGATGAAATTCAAGTCTTACATCGGATTAAAAAGAAATACTCTGAATCTAAATGTTTATGCCTATTTAGCACAAAATGCGTTTATTTGTGTTATAAATTTAACTGAAACCATTCTTATAACAGTATGTTGCCTTTAAACTGGGTAAAAGTGTTAAGTATATTTTCTGATGGTATTGATATACTTGTCAAAGAAGTTCTAGAAACCTCAAATGTCGAAAGAGCATATGATAAGAATCTCCTTTCCTATCGCTACATCAGTTACAGGTTAAGGGGTGGCTTGAATGGATAAAGGAAATGTTTGTGCAAAAATATAGTAGTTCTATTTTGAAATGAGAAATAATTCGCTTTTTGTCAATTAAGGAAACTTGTGGTATTATTAAACAGAATGTCAGTGAAAGACATTGCGTTTGCATAGTGAATTATGAAGGTACTGAAAGGTAGTAAAGAAGGTGAATGAAAGAATTAATTTGAACAAATAAGGTAAGGCTATCATTAAAAGAAAAAACTGTTTAAAAGATGTATGTTAGAATTAAATGTAAGATGTTAAAATTTAAAAAGATGTAACAGAGTAAAACCAAAAAATACTGGTAATTCCTATCTGGAAAACAGTAATTTGAGTACGATATTGAAAAAGTTGGTTTTAAGAATTTCTTTATGCATGTGATGCAAAACAATTGCTAGTTTATCATGAGTGCTGACATAGATGCAATTAGTGCAGGAAAAATAGTAAAATTAATATAGTTAGTGTCTCTAAAACATGAAAAAATAATATTGTGAGCAGTGTAAATTCATTTGATGTATTGAAATATGACATAGAATAAATATCAGAAAATGTAAGAAATATTTTGGTATGTGTGGATGAAACACTGAACGTGGTTGTAAAATTAGAAATGAAAATTATCAACACACTTAAAGGTAATCGGGATTTAAAACTAAATATGATGTTAGAAACTTTGAAGACCATAAAACTATATGAGAAAGAAATGCATTTAGATATAAATGGTATTAAACTGTAAAGTTGTGAATGGAAATTTCTGAGTAAAACCTGTAGATGATCTATTATGATCTAGGAATAAAACAAGTATTATAAAAACTGTAAGGAAATATTTGAATATGGAGTAAATGAAAACAATCCATATCGTTAAAATGAATAAAAAGGGATAAAATGTTGGAATTACGAGTGATGAGACAGAAATAAAAACATTATAATAAATAAGTTAAGCTAGAATTAAGAAATATAAACACAGAAGGGAAATCATGAACGTAAGAAAAGCAATTAACAGTTATAGACTTAAGTTTTTTTTTAAAAAATATTCGGTAATGTAAGGAAGATATTGTTAAACACGTGAAAGAAATTAGAAATTCTGTAGAAAATTTAGTAAAAGAACTAAGATCATGAAAAATAAACGTTTCTTTTTAAATACAATTTCATACCACTAAGTTAAAGTGTGTATAGAATACTAGAATGGTTTAAAAAAAGTATATGAAGTTAAAATTCAGAATATATTGAACATTATAACGTTAAAAAAAGTGTGAAATTGCATCTAAAATTAAGTAATGTAGCAAATAAACAGCACGTGCGGGAACGTTTGTGAAATATAACGTATAAGTTAAAAATCAGGTATTCTGAAATTTATGAAAGGTATGAAAAAAATAGTATGTGGAAATTAAATAAAATATTACAAATAAATTAGAAACGTTAAGTATTAAAAAAATATGACAGTAAATGAATATGTTATTATGAAACAGAAAACCTGAGAAATAAGTTAAAGTTTCATGAAAAACTAGAAAGGATAAAAGTATCAGAATAAATTGATGAGTCGATTCAAATTCCATTTTCTTAAATAGGCTTTTTTACCTGAATCTGAATGTATCACATCAGCTTAGTGGTTAAAATCTTCAAACTACTGAGCTGGTGAGATATTTTGTTTGAGAGTTCAGTTCTATATTTTGAATAATAGAGTATTAAAAAAAAATAGAGATTTCTAAAATAAATTATTTTCTTTTTTCGTCCGTAGAGGACGCCATGAGCAATTCCTAAACAGATTATTTTCATTTTTCATCCCTAGAGGACGCCATGACCCCGTTGCCAATTTAAAAAAAAACTAACTTTAAATGAAAAGCAGGAGGTCTACAACTCAATCAGCAATCTACCAACACCTCAACTCCACTCGAAACCACGCCTCCTAGTGTGATGACGTTGCCTTTGGCCCCGCCCTCTGTGTGACGTCATTGGCCACGCCCACACCCCACACCGCGTGTGGGTGAACCCCCATTTTCTATCTACTTATGTATTTATTTCCTCACTCACATCTTTTCTGCTGTGGTGATACCGTTGAATAATTATTTAATTTTGTAGATTAACTTACAAAGTATTAATTTATTTTTATTAATCAGTTATTTTATGATTTTAATTTAAAACTTTGAAAGATATTTTTTATACAAAAAGGGCAAGAACTATTAGACTTACGATTCACAAATAATTAATTGTTATCCACGTAAATGTGAAAAAGGGAGATTTAGAAGAATTAAAAAGAACGAAGTAACGTTAATGTGAATGTTAAGTCAATATATAAGGTGCAAAAAATATCATATAATTGTAAAGGTGGCAAGCATCACAGCTAACAGCGAAGCTTCAAATGAATCTGTCAGCTATAATCGAAAGATCTTTACGAATGGAATGAAAATAAGCGAATAGTGTCACCGACATAGCATTTAAAACAAAATCTAGCAAAAATATTTTCGCAGTTTTTTGTGTGTTAATAAAATAGTGAAATAATTTGAACTAGTCGAAGGATTAGCTTACTGAAAGTAAAAATAATGGGTCACTATTTTTTTTCAATGGCGTGCATTTGCCTATAACGGCATTGGCCACTACTAAGGCCAGAAGTCGCGGCCATTTTACTGTGGTGGCATCTAATAGGCGGCTACCGTTACCTTCTATGACGGGAAAGACAATTTTACATCCCTGCCTTCTGCAAGATTGTTAGGCTCCCCTAACCACTATACCGTCTGGGCGGCTTACTACAGAAGTTAAGTTTCATCTAAACTGCAAGTATGTTAAGGGCCGTTTCCCCTGGGGTTTGTCTGAGCTAACGGAGTGTTCCATGTGTCGACTAGCACCACTATGCCTGCAGTTCAGATTTTTCAACTTGCTGCCCTATGGTAAAAACTGTTTTTGGAGATGGGTCGGCTACGTCCGTTGTCTCCGTTAGATCAGAGGAACTGCCCTTTAGTGCTAACAGTAAGGAGAAATTTTTTTTCCTTTTAATAATACCTAACTGAAGATAGAAGCGAATTTTAGTTTTTACATTCTTTAAAAACCAAAAAATAACTGACATTATTTTAACGTAAAAAATCAGAATATTTGCATAGGACATGGTTAATTGCTCAAGACATAACATATGATGGATCTACGCGTAAGAGACACATGTCTTTACAAAGGATCTTTTAAATAACTTGCATTAAGGTTACGCATGACGAAAGTACAAGAAATTACACAAACAGCGAGTTTGTTCGCTAGAGCTCCCATCTCCAACGCTCAACGGTCTTATCCGCTCGGCCACTGGTAGGCCTTCTCATATTTAAAAAGGAAACTATGTAAATGATAGAAATAAAAATAAAAACAGGAGAAAAACGCAGTCGATATGTGTCGTATCCGAAATTAAATGTCTTTCAGACTTTATTATTGCAGATCTTCATTAAAATGTTGAATTGAAGTTGTACTAAAGTGTCAAGGAACAGAAAGTGCGGAACAGTTTTATTAAAGCGAGTTTCAATTCAGCTTTAAAAATATGTTGTTTAAAATTAGATTTAAAAAATAGTGATAGAATTATTTGACGTTTCATGATCTTAGTCATGATATTTTGGTTGAGCTCAAACCACAGCCATTTCCTCTGTTAGAATGCAGGTTACATAACTCGAATTCGCCGTGAGTCATACTCCACTTAAACTGGAATTTCCTTAAATGCTTAAATTTCTAGCGAGATTAAAAAAACTTGTAAAGTCCGTTTAATTTTCTAACCCGTTATTTTATGTTAAATTACTTTTCTGTCAAGTCTCGTTTCATTTCCCTGCCAGAATAAATTTTCAGCGCGCGGGATATTCAAATAAGGTAGGATGAAAGAAGCATTTAAAGGAAGGTTTTAGGGTGTGAAATTAGAGCGTCTTCTGCCTGCTTGAAGGCCACGTTTCTAACTTTGATCCTCTAGGGATCAGAATTCTGCGAGGTTGAGTTAATCTTGCCATTAGACTTCTGTCAGAGCTAGCTTGCGCGCTAGTTAAACAGTAAAGCCTTTATAGTATATTCAAACTACATTAATTTTAAGTTTATCCGTTATTTTTAAGCCAAAAAATCTGGCTTCTTCTAGCACGATTTGCTACCGTCTATTAAATCTTGTCTGGATTAATAAAATAGCGGTCCTTTACATCCTTTCCCTGTTCCTGTGGTATTTATAAAACACAGTGAAAAGTCACTAGCTTCTTTTAGAGGTCTGGTCTAACTGTATGCTCCCGAAAAAGACCAGATTCAATAACTTGACAAGCATGTAATCTTTTCTCTTGTTCTACACCTCTAAACAGAGCAAGGAAACACACACAGTTATTTATTCAGTTCAAGTTATAAGTTATTTATTTAAAATTCAAAATTAATTTAATTTGCTGTCGTAAATCAAGACTCAGTTTGTTTCAAAGTTCATTCTCTTTAATATAAAATTACATCGCCTGTATTGATAAATTTAAAACTTTAATCGCAATTTGTAAACCTAAATAAAACGTAAACTAAGTTTCCAAAACGCCTATCATTTTTCAGAGCTTCGGTATTTGATGGGAGCTTTTAGTGAACAACTTCCCGACATGGAAGGAGTAAAATTTGAAACTGTGATAAGGAAGTTAATAAGGAAATGCAGCTTGAAGAAATAAAAATTATTATGTTCCTCAAAGCAGGAAATATGGAAGAAAGATGAAAATGCCTCCACTAGGCTCAAACTACAGATCTTTCAGTTGCCAACTACGGTCAACATAAGAACATGCTAGGAGCAATGAGGTAATTCTTTACAAACGAATCCTCGGCTTTTCGGGAGAGGTGTAACAACAAATAGGAAATAGAGAATGCTGCTCAAAATAAGTGGAATTAGTATTAACTAACAGTTTTTTGGGTGCCAGTCTGAGAGAAAAAACGATTACTATTTTACTTAATAATGAAACATTAATTACCAAAATAATCAATTTTTATAGATTGCAGAGTATCATTTAATTTTCTAACTCATTATTTTAAGTTAAAATACTTTTCGTTTTGATTCTGTTTTCATTTCCTTGCCATAACGAAAATTTCCAGCACGCGTGATATTCAAATTAGGTAGAAGGAAAGAAGTATTTATTTAAGGGAAGATTTCGGAAGGTGAAATCAGAGGGTGTTCTGCCTGCTGTATTGCAAACTTTGGTTCTCTAACGGTTCGAATTCTATGGCAATGAGCTGTTCTTGCCACTAGGCTTGTTTATGACGACTTTCGAGACAAAGCCAGATTGCGTGATAGTTAACCTATGAAACCGTTAGGCTATACTTAAACTTCATCAGTTTTAAGTTTATGGAGTACCTTTTGAGTTAAGCCAAACATGTTGGGTTTTGCAATCACGAGTTGGTGCCGTCTGTCAACTTTATTTGAGTTAATAAAGAGTTCTTTACACGCTTCTCCTGACTCTGTGTTACTTTAAAAGACTTGGTGATAATTCACCAAATAGTCTTTAACGTCGGGTACATTTTATGAAAGCAAAGACTACACGACGTAACCGTTCAAAAGGGATTTAAATCAGAAAATGTGTCGCCGAATATATTCGCGGATTTTGAAAGTGAAGTTATGGAATATTTTGCATCGAATGCATTTAAAGAATAATGAGTATTGTGCTAACTGGAATTGTTATCTGTAGACGTGATATGAAAATTGCATTTCATATGTACAGTACTCACAACCAAAACGGTAACCAACCACTTTCCTTATTTTGTGAAACTTGGGAATTGGACGCAACATGTTCAGGATCAATATTTAAGGAATCACAGTCTGCAACCACCTTTTCCCAACATTGTAAACATATAGTACAGGCTGTAGAGTCAATAGGATTTTTTGGAAGCAGGAGATGCGAAAAATGAGAAATGCCCTCCACGAGACTCGAATACGCGCTGAACATGCTGACCATTACACCACGAAGACATACTAAGAAGGTGGGAGAAATACCTTATATACTCCCCTTTTTTAAAAGGCGACTGGGGTTTTAAGGGATCTAGTCGCCAAATCGTGGTGGTGAAGAATCATCATTCACCACCTTTTTTAGTTCAGGCGACACTGTAGAGTCATTAGGATGTTTTGAATGCAGGAGATGTCAAAATGAGCCGTGCCCTCGCCGGGACTCGAATCACGGACCTCTCGAACTCGCGTCGAGCGTGCTGACCACTACACCACGAAGGCATGCTAAGAAGGCGGGAGAAATACATTACAAGGCAATAAATTATCTTAACGAAGCCATCAATATAATTTGCAATTTTGAAATCCACATTGTGTACCAGAAATGGTACAGCTTCTAAACCAACATTTTAAAAATTATAATAACCCATGAAATAAAAATATTCTAATAAAGTTTTACGTCGGTTCAAATAAATTTTTCGACTGCATACCATAACCTCAAAAATTACTAGTTCCCTTTTTAACATTAAATTGGAATTTTGTTTCACTCCGATTGAAACAATTGATAAAAATGTTGTTTTGTAATTTAATTATTATCCATAAGACACTTTCGACTGGGAGACCTGAATGAGAAGACGTGTGAATTGTATGGTTACATTTAATCGCAGACTTATCTCCTCAAAATAAATACCGTAAGAAATATTTATTTCAGCTTAAGTAAACGTGAAAAATGGCGCAGAGAACTAAGAAAATTTGATGAATTGTTCTGTATTATGCAATAAACTATCCATTCTTAAAAAATACTAGTATATCGAAGTAAATTTATTTTCTTATTACATGGTTTCTAATCATTTAAATTTGAAAGAATGGTTTATATGGCAAGCTTCATGTTCGCATTTGGTGTTGACATTTAAGGCAAATAGAATTATTTTACTTTAAATATTATTGCAAGTATTGCTCAACTGCAAATTTCAAACAAGGTCTCCATTTTCATACCAAACGGAAAATGTATACAATAAACAAACCAAGTATATAATATCATTTTTTTGTAAATATAAAGCCTATAGGGATTAACTCATTCCTAAAATATGAAATTTAAAACGATTCTTTGGGAATGCTTTAAAATTATTATTCGTTTATTTAAATTAAATTTATTATTTATTTAAATTATTTTATTATTATGTAGTGGTGTTGATAAAATAAATGCCCACCACCCAAATCCAAGCCTCGAATCTATCTATTACGCCGGCTTATATTTCTTACTTTCTTATTTATTTTACTTCACATCTTTCGTTTACGGATGCTTAAAACGATATAAAAAACTGAAGAAGACAAGATTGTTTCTTTTAATAATATGTTATGATTATTTTTGCAAAATTTTATCCGAAATTGTTATTATACACACTCGTACTTTCCATACTGCATATGTCCCTAGAAATTGTAATGAGGTTATTTAAACAGAAACAAATCCCTGAAAGGGCACTAATAATATTTAATGGGTTCTAGTGTTCCACATCTCCCACTTGTGCTATATACGTAAGCGTACCCACGCTCTTGAAAATAGTGTTACCCTGAAGCATTAATCCAATTTACTTTCTAAATAATAATAAAAAAATAGTCTGCTTAATCATAACGAGTCATATTTCCCAAGACAATAAGGCAGTTAGCATTTACGCCACGTGTGTGACCATATCTGGCCTTCAAATTATCGAAAGGATTTAACGCAATGCAAAGTCACTGGGTTGAAGTGACCCTGATTGGGAGTTTAAAGGATTGAATGTTTTGATTTTTCGGGACTATTTACCGTGTTTATGACTGATCAATAGGTCACAACAGCCACACCCATAACTCCGATGAACTTTTGATCCAGTCTAGAAGGGCTAATGGATAGGCTGTTCAAGGTACGCACCCATTTAATAAGAAAAAAAGGAAATTATATACCAACCTCTTTTTTGTAAAAATGAAGTTTGGTACAGTGAACCTTTTTCTAACTATGATGATATACAGGTTTATTTCAACAGCAGTAAACACAAATTTTTTACTTTTAATATGCTTATATGTATAAATGTTAATAAGAAATGTTCGAACCTGTTAAATACATCCGACCGTCCAAATATGATATCACATTGCTTTCAAGTTATGCATAAACAATCAAAGTATTTAAAAACTGTATGGATATTTTAAAATAAATATTCGTTAGTCTAATACAGCTTGATTGAATTAAGATTGAGATTCAAATTTCGTTTCTTATGTCTCGAAAACGCGACTTAAAATATATATTAGATTTATATATAGCATTGTTGCAACATAGGTATTTTGACACAAAATGGGACTTTTCTGAAATAACATACGAATTTCTTTCCATATTTTGATTCGAAGACTCAAATTATGCTTAAATATTAACTTTTGTAAAATTTGGCAAGAAATTTACGAAGAAATTCAAACACTCATCTTGGAGGAATTTTTTTCGGTTTGCGCCAAAAATAATTCACTTGGCGAACTTCTAAATATATGGCAAGCTATTTTCCTTTCCCTTCCATTATTCAGGAACGGAAAATAAGGCACATCTTTCCCTACCTGTTTACATTGGGTATGAGCGGAAAACAAAATCACATCGTTCCTACTTTCCAGTAATTTTAACAAAATGCCTAAACCACATTTGACGTTATTATCGCTTTCAACAAATATGCCAATATATAAATCGTATACCTTCGGAAATTTTGAATAAAAAACTGTATTTTTGTGCAGGTATGCTTAGAACTACGTCTACTTTAAGATGATGGTAAATCTTTTATAGGTTATAATTCAAAATTGTTTACGAAAAATTTATAAAAATTATTTTAAAGTACAAATTTTAAAAGTAAAGCATAAAAAATGGGCGAATTTTATTTGGAATACACCTAAACTTCGAAATGTGTAAGGAAGACTCGAATAAGTTTAATAAAAATAGATATTAATAAATATTTATCAAATTCAACTAAAATATAGGAGCTAAAATTTTGAGAGCTAATTTTTTAAAAAGCTGCTCATGCGATTTTTGCAAAACTTGGTAGTTTGGCATAATTTGATTCGTAGAATCGAAATATGGAAAAAATTGGCATCTCTTTTCAGAAAAAGTCCGATTTTGTGTCAAAATACCTATATTAGAGCAATGCTATATATAAATCTAATACATATCCTAAGTCGCACTTTCGAGACACGAAAAAGGCAATTTGAATTTCGTCAATCGGCCCAGTAGTCCCCCCTTTTTTTGTGTGTGTATACTTTTAACACATTTTAACAAAAGAATTAATTTTCCTTACAGAAAGAAAAAAATTATCATTGTAAAAATTAAAGATTAAAATTACAGTATAAACTGTAGCAGTACTTTTTATCATATTCTGCTTCGATCATATGAATGTTTTCGTAAATTTTTAGTATTTCCTTGCAACTTTAATTCGGATTTTTCTACACTCACATTATATAATATAGAATCTAGAAAATGAATAATTCGTTCTGCAGCTACCTGGACTCCAAATTATTCAGTTTGCGGACTATCCGTGCATTATTCTCTAAAAATGGTATCAGACAGGTGCGTGAAGGTAAAAAATACATTACATTTCTGAAGAAACACACATTTTCTGACCGATGCAACACCACACAAAAAGGAATTCGGTTATGTTTAATTACATTACGCACAGAGATTACCGAAACCCGTCTGAAGGAAACAGGAATGTGGTAAATAAATGGAATATGCTGGAAGTGTGCAACATGTAAACGAAATATGTGTCAAAAAGAATATTTCACGACTCGAAATCATCTTACATTGAACGTGCTCGAACTGTTGCAATTGTGCAGCTATGTCGGTTTATAAGTTTTTTTTTTTTTGGACTCTTTTAAATTTTAAAAAAACATTCAAAACATTTCTAACATTTAAAAGAACATAATTTCACTTTTCAAAACAGTAGGACCGTCTTCAAAAGCAGAAGAAAATTAATCAACGAAAATATACTATTTTAATAAGTACAGGAAGAAGAATATTATGTTGTGTGAAATGAATCTGGTTTATTAATTTATTTGTTTTGTCGGAAAAATTTAGTGCTAAAAATGTAAAACTTTTATCATCCTTACAGTAATATATGAATCCTTTACAAGTAACTCTCCTCGCTGGTCTTTAATAAAAAAAAGTGAAAATTGACTTTTTATTAAAGTCTGGCTGGAACAAAAATTGCATAAGCAGTAAAGTATAATATTAATGATAATTTAACGAAATAAGTAACGACAAAAGCATGATATGAAATTTATTATATACTTGGCAAAACATATTCAAATCATTTACTGACATAAAATTTGTAACAGAAAATTTTATGAATACCTGCAATATATTGCTTCATAAATTAATTAATAAAACTAAAATAATTTCTCAGATTAAAAATATGCTATTCTAAGATTCTACTTGCATTAGGTGTATCGAAATCATTGCAAAATGCATTTTTGATCACATCACAGAATATTATAAATATTATACAACTTGTATTGGATTCCAGCAACCTATCTGTTCCGTTTAGATCGTGTAGCAAATAAAATTTATTTCATGAAGAACATTTCCTCAACACTGCAGTATTCCGTTTAGATCGTATATCAAATATAATGATTATAATTGAATTTCTTTCCTGTAATGAATCAGTGAAGAGTCGATGATTGGCTTTATAAGCTCATTTCTGGCAAACACATTATACTAATATAAAGAAATCAGTACAGGTGGATACCTGGTGAATAACTGGTAGTTTGCACAAGTGAATGTTCATCATTGACGGAATCTGGAAATGGATTTATTTCTTAATTAAACTAAAAATATAATTTAAGAAATAAAGGATATTGCTAAAGAAACGTATATCTCAATGTCTGAACTAGATGGAGGCATGGAAATGGTAACAAATATAATAAATTTTATCAGTTCAGGATCATTGAACCACAGAAAATTTATGAATTTAAGAAGTAAACAGTAACTATAACGACATTCGTTTGAATGTTTCGGTATTGTAAAAAAGCACAGAAAACGTTTTGGAATTTTTCTTTTTTTTTAACTCTATGCCATGAAATTATTTTATTTTTATAAGAAAACATGAAATATAGACTAAACTTAAAAATGATGAGGAGTATTGACTTTTAGCCATGCTAGACAACATCACAGAAAACATTCAACACATAAAGGGTTAGAAGAATTAGCTTTTTTCCTTCAAATATGTGCAAGGATTCATTAATAGCCAACATTATGTCAGAAAGAGATTGTACATTTTTTTTTCAGTATTAAAATGTAACCGAAACTATGGCTAAATACATAAATAACCCTTTCATTATTTTCAAGCTAAATGATAAACAAAAAATATTAAAACTACGTTACCTTTGAGAGATAATCAACTTGAACTTGGATATGTTCTCACATTGCTTCTGCATCCACGCCGCCAATCAAATTTAGAACTTATATATGAATTTCAGATCTTCTAAATTTAACGAGAGGGAAATGAAGCCTGTAAAAATCCGAATATCTTCCTAAAATTCAAATTCGTTGAAATTATATTATATTCGAATAAATATTTTGTAAATATTAAACAACCATGATTTTATCTTTTATTACGTACTCAGTCTTCTCAGACTGCTTGATTTTGATACATCTCGCTTGATTTTGAGAGACTTAGCATCAAAGAACTGGACTTTTACCGTATTTTGTAGTATTATAACCAAGTCGTTTACATGAAAATCATGAACGTTTAATAAGAAATATTTGTTGCGAACCTAGTGCGCAAGCGATCTAATATATATTAACGTCTTGAGTAATTAATTTTTCTGTGTTATATATGCTAACAAGTCTCTATTTGGCGCTAATTTATCATGAAAGGATATCATAGCAATATTTTTCTACCATTGGGCTTTTCCATTTTAAACAGCTGATTTAAAAAAAAGATTTTTTTGCTCTACATCTTTAAATTCTATAGGAATAACTCTTAAAGTAGTAACCCGATCCTAACTGCTTAGCCTACAAATGTTTCAGGTGTTTAACTGGAAAATGCAAAGTCAGTTTCTGCACCTTCAGTGTCTTTTTGCCAAGTGGGACTAAAAGTAAACTTTCAGTTTTGAGCACCGAAATACCTGTGAATGATCTGCTTTCTTGCCCGCTGGCCGTATTGCTTATTTTCGCATAGAAACTAATATTAATTGTAAAAATTACTTTTTAACTGTTTTAACGGCATTTGATGTTTTGTGTTTTACTGTATTTTACAATTTTTAGTGAAGATGGTTTGAGTGCTTTGCCGCGATGTGAGACTTTAAGTAATTGAATGAGAAATATAGCTATTATGAAATTCTAGAAAATAAGTTTAACTAAAAGGCAGCAAAAAATGTGTATAACTTAATGAAAAAGGTCATAAAAGGAAGTCAATTTGATGTCCACATCAGATTTTTTAATTTATATAATATATTTATGTACCAGTAAACAATTTCCTTTATAAAAACACTCAGTCTCCACTGATGAATTTAGATGCTTCAAACAGCAGGGATACCAGTTTATGACAGTTCTCAGGTGTTAAACTACTTTCTTAAGTATCAGATTGCGACAGGGTTGCCAGATTGAAACTTTGATTTAAAGCCTAACAGCAACAAGTAAAAATCAAAAAGCAAAGTTAATATATTTCTTATATTATCTTCACACAGTAAAAACACTAAATTTAGGTCATCACATAGATTTAAAACATCATAGTTACAGAAAAGGCTGACGTTTGTGTCATGAATTTTGACAAATGTAGAGCATTTCCTTGCTTCTAATGGCATAGTAATATTTGTTTGAAATCAACATTTTTATGCGAAGTCTTATGATAGCATCAATATTATTCAGATCTTTTTTGTTTGCTTTATTTGCGGATTCGAGGAAGAATAGCTCTCAAATATGTGATTATTATTTGAGGCTAAATAAAGCAAAATGGTTAAAAATAGATTTATTGGTACGACTGAGAAGGACCTAAATTTTCCTATAATTTTGCTAAATTTTAAATATTCAATTTGCTCGAATCTGAATTTGTGAGGTAATTTGGAGAGGAATCACCAAAAGTCGCCAAACTCAGCTACCATTTGGCGACATTTTGGTCCAGTCCATGTACAACTGTAATTGGTATTGTGATCAAATAAATGTAAATAATCGAAATATGTAACTGTGATCGTTATGCCTATAAGTTATTTTGGTAAGTGGAAGGTTGGGTATAACTACTGATTGTACTCTGTGAAACTGTGAAGAGCCGTACGAGTATTTTTGTAGAAAGTTCCAGAACTGTGAAGTGTTTCTTTCGGTAAAATGCATTTTATCAAGCTATCATCCATTCTGTGTGCATTCAGTCTATTACGAAACCGTACGCAACCAACAGTAGGAATGTGATATTTTAAGCCTTATATTGTTTATGGTAGAATGACACTCAGAGTTGATAACTTTTAACATGGTAGCAATAGAATTTTCCTTTTTTCTATAGACTCTCGAATAATTTTTATAAGTTTTTATTTAGTTCGTTCATAGTGTTTAAGGCTTGGTCAAAAGTTTTTCTACCAATTTTTAACTTGCTTCCTAATACGCTATCGAGTTTAACTTTTGTACTGTTTGTTGTCTGATTGTCTGTTTGCAATGTGACCGAAGATGCTCTTCATTTTGTTAAATAGATTAATATCGCTAGGGATAGAGAACTAGGAGGGATAGAGTTTAAAACACTGAATTACAATACTGTAGCATTGTGATTGCAGAGAAAATTATGCCAAGGACAGGTCAAAATACAGAGAAAATAGGTAAAAAGAAAAATTTGTAGGCATAATATGTTAGTTTGCACCTGGATTGGTGTTTGTATTAGTGTTTTGCTTTTATTTTAATTTTGTTTCTAACACTATTTTTGTTATTTATTTTTATTTTTCGGCTTTCTTTTACTAATACGTGAAATATAAAAAACCAGAGGTCTGCATATTAGGGACCGCCCGGTAGCGAAGTGGCTAGCCCGTCGCGCAGCTGCACCACATGTCCAGGATTCGATCCCCGGGCTGGGCAACGTTGACTCAGCTTTTCATCCCTTGAATGGGTCGATGAAATGAGTACCAAGCTCACTTGGAGACTAAATACCGGAAGTCCTTGCGACAAGCCGACCCCTTGCCCAGGCCATATGCTGATGCACTCCGGGGCCCAAGGTCAAGAAAGCAGATTTCAGGGCACTGCAGGCCGTGGCCGACTCGGCTGTTGCGCCACTGAGTTTTTTTTTTTTTTTTTTTTTTTTTTTTTTCCTATATGCTAGTGCCCTTTGGTTATATTTTACGATTTCTCTTTTGCTATGCTTTTCTAACCATTTTTTCGTTGATGCTGTTGGCTGGTGTTGCTTCTGGCGCAGCCGATAAAAAGACCAGAGGGCTACTTAAAGCCTGTCAGGAGGGTCCAGCTGCACTTCTGAATCAGAGCCCGCACTGTCAGAGAATGACAATGCGGTATAATGAAATTATTCTTTAAAATTCGATTTAGATTTTTTTCTTAAGCATGATGTTTAAAAAAAAATTGCCACGTATTTTAGTTTAACGAACAAACTAAAAAGTTCAGAATCTTACTCCGGACAGAACAGAAAGTAATCTTTCTAATTATGTATATATCAAATTATTTTTAGGATCATCTCTGATTTTTCGGCGAATTGCACACACACACACGTTGTGGATGAGAATACAATGTGGTGAAGAGAATTTGCTTTTTCAAAATTTGATTTCGATTTTTTAAAATTTAATGTATTAAGCAATTTTTTTGCACATATCTCTGATGAAGGTACTAAAACTCTCACTGTTAGCAACATCGAATAGACAGGAAAATTTTTTCAAATGAAGTTTAAATAAGAATTTTGATGCTACTTCTGATTTTTGGCAAAACCTTTGGATTTTTTTCGACCATATGATGTAATTGTTGGAAATAAAGAGTGTTATTCATCGTTAGGGAATGATTTTTTTACTGAATACTCTAACTGATAATATGTCATTAAAACTAAAAAGGTGAAAACAAATTTCTAAAAAAAATTAGCATACAAAAAAAAAAAAAAAAAAAAAAAAAAAAAATTTGAAAGCTTTCAGACTTTATATTACTCCCAGAAGAACGGTTCTTTCATTTACATACACATGCACGTTTCGAGAACGTTTGGTCTAAAATTATTTAAAAATAATCTATCTTTAAAATTTCCGATAGACAGCCTTGCACGCTCAAGATAATTTTTTTTTTGTTGTTTCTGGAGATAAAAATGTTTTTCTCGTACAGTGTTACCATTGGGCCTTGGAAACCACCGCGTTTGTTAATAAAAAATTCGTTAAAGTTTTACAAAATATGAAATACACAAAATAAATGCGAAATTCAAAATTCGAGCTTTCAGGTGTCCATATTTGGGTGGAAGACTAAGTTTATACAAAATCTGATGGATCTAGGTTATGTTGTTTTTTTAACAATGCGAAAAACGTGCATGCATTCATGGAAATTCTTCATCATTTAATTTCTTTAAATATAATACAGGATGATAATAATTGGCGGCAACAATCTGAAAAGTGGTGGAGACTTTTATAGTCATTTAACCCAAAACCAATTTTGAGACTAATATCCCTTCTGGGCTAACGCATCTTTGGCCTAATAAACTAAAAAGATGGAAATAATAAAAAATGGAAAATATTTTATTAAATAACCTTTTACTTAAAACTCGTAAAATGATTAACGAAATTAAAGGCGAAAAATAATTTGTCATATAGATTAATGGGAATACGAAATTAAGTAAACTTCTTTATAAAATTCTTCTATAATTTTATAACACCAGTAAAAGCATTGGCGCCTTAATAATAAAATCGAATAATCATAGTGCATTGTCAAAAGTATAAACTATTTATATCATCTATAAAATTTAAGAACAGTTTTACTGTTTTGTGATATAAAATTCCAGATGAATTTTGTAAAGAGAATTATTTAATCTCATGTTCTCATTAACTTTCATAATAAATTGTTTTTTCTTTTAGTTCATTAATTATTTTATGAATTTAAACTAAAAGTTTATTTTATAATATTTTAAAATTAAATCAGGTAATCACATGTTTCCTCTAATACACGTCAAGCGATAACGATCTGAATATTCTTAACCAAAACTTTTTTGTTTTGTATCGTCTGAATAACATTGTAGCGTTTCCGCATCAGCCTAGTAATTACTCCCAGATAGTAAACAGAAGTAAGAGTTATATTTCCCGCGCTTTGCTTATTATAATTTTCATAAAGATAATTAATGCATATTTGTCTGTTTTATTCTGATAATAAATAAGTACTCTATTCACTCCTAAATAGTACTTAATTGATAATTTATGAAAGCGCATGAAACCTAGTTTCACTTTTGCACTGATTTCAAAATTAGGTCTTTTTGAATGAATGAAACTTGTCAATTGCGGATTTGGGACGCGGAAAATGCCGCACCCTTTTTAATTAAACAAAATTCATTTTGTGACATTTCGCACGTAAATTTCAGTACATTTGCACTGATTGATCGAAAAATAATGTCATTGATAAATAACCCTTAAGGGCTTAAAGAAAGCGTTCCGTTTCCGGGATTCTTCTCTTCTTCCTAAGTTGTATTTGTTTACTCGATATTCTGATAGATAAGACTTCAGAGTAGTTTGGCATTAAGTACTGGTTTTCTGTTGACAAGGAAATTATACTTTCAGAGGTATGCAAATTTATGCAAACGTAAACTATTGTTTCAGATGCGGTAAGAACCAGCCTTTCCTTTTTTTAGGTATAATGAGGAATTTTAAAAGTTGATGATAGAACTTCTTTTGGTCAATTTACTTTTGAAAGAAGTCAAACTGTTTTACATATATCTTTCAATACTTAAATCTAAATTTTGGGACAGGAAATCTTTACCAAATAGCCAGAGCTGCAGCAAAGGAAACAGTTCAGAAGTTCTTGAAACAATTATTTAAAAGTCCTTAATAAAAAAATTAAACTACCAAAACCAGATTTTCTTATACTGAAGCAGAGGTAAATGTTTATGCGTCATCTGAAGGATTTACTTGAGCCTAGTAGAAAACTAGCTGATACACAGTAGAACGATAACAGCGAGATTTACCTCCTTAGAACAAGTAAGTTTTCTAACTCACTACTAACAGATACCATCATCAAGCCTACCACTCCCACAGTATCTTATTCGAAAAAAGGTACAGATCTTTTGCGAATGAATTTCAATCACCTTTTGCCACCAAACTAGATAGGACCAACAGGATCAGAAGGTGACGCATTAAGGCTCTGGTCACCTCAGTCTTCGGACTTAATCCCATATGCCTTTCACTACGGGTTGTTTGTTAAAGATATTTTCTTAATGCCTCCACCCCCCACTAATCACCAAGAACTTGGCAATTATGTCACATATTTATGCTGGGTTTTTGATCGCGTGTGTGTGTCTGTGATTATGGCAAAGCCTCGAGGGCTATCTGCCTAAGAGAAGGGATGCCTTCGTGGAGGACTTTATAAGGGAAACTGGCTCGTATACACGTTACACATGGGGAAAACCACGAAAACGTCCATGCAGCCAGCCCATTCGCGGGATTCAAACCTCGGACCGAACTACCAGTGTTCAGCGACTTTACCGCTCGGCCGCTGGTGGGCCGGGTTTTTGATCGATCATGAAATACTGGAATGTTGCTTGGGACGAAATAGTTATCACATAGATATATCTTATACCACCAAATTCGAGACACTAAGTGTTTGTGAAACTTATATTTAAAATGTTTTCCCTTACATTTAGTACAATAAAATTTATTATCAGTTGCATAGTTTATTTGTCATGAATTTTTAAAATGCTCTCGCAGAATTAAGAATTACCTTGAAAAAAGCGAGTGCTCATTTTCAGTATGTAACTGAACACGTGCAAATAATGTGGCTTAGTAATGGATTTTCTCTTTTGTAAGGTCGTATTTTAAGTTAAACAATTACGAAATTCTACCACATATAATGCTACCACCAGCAAGAATAGTTACCGGTGAATATTTTGATGAAATTAATTCACCAGTGTTTTGGGTGGGTGGGAAATGTTGAATAATCTAATTTAGATGCACAACTTTAGCACATGGGAAATAAATTATAAATTATTTGGAAATAATTTTCTCACCGTAATGAACGCACACAAAACACACACATAAAAAATTATCATGCAGAATGTTCATGTTTAACAGTCATAAATTTTACTAAGATTTTTACAAGACTTTTTTTTAAGTAAGTACACTGTATCATGGCAGACATTACGCATTATTAGTTTTCAGGAACGATGTCAAATATTTTAAATTTAATAAACTGTGAATTGTGAAATAAGGATTTCTTTTAAATATTAATTTACTTTTCCCTGCAGAAATAAAAATTATAAAGCATCACTTTTTCAGTTTAACCTTTTGTTTCTAGCTAATATGTTGATACTGAATGAATATCTGATAACATATTAACTTTTAATTAAAGAATACCATGTTGTTCTTTAACAGCATTTGGATAAATGACTATTAAGGTAAATAAACTTCTACTGCATTCATGAATAGAGGTTTGATACAGTCTAAAATGTTAAGACTTATTGCTCGCTTAATTTTTAGCCCAAAAGGGCGTTAGACCAAAATGGCTATTAGTCTCAAAACAGCATTTTGCGTCGTTTCATTTTCTGCGTTGTTTCACGTTTCAAACTGTTGCCACCAGATATTATATTTAAATGTATTATATTTAAAGAAAATAGAATCTACATGAATGCAGAAGAATACAGAATCTGCATGAACGCGTCATGCAGATTTTACTACGAAAACTATAATAAAAATAAACAAATGTGTTCAACTTACCATTTCTTTTTAATAAGTAAGTGAGCAGGAATAAATCTTGTTCGGATGTTAGCCTCTAAAACTCTGCTCAAAATACTGCACAGTTCTGAGGAAGCTTTCTCAGATTTTGAACTGGAAGTCATTAAGTAATAATACACTATTTGAAAGCATTTTCCCGTTATTTTTCTCACTAAAAATACTTTAGATTTTTTTTTTTTTTTTTGACAACTAAATTAAAATCTTCGCTTTTTTTTTTTTTTTTCATTTTGATCGAAGTTGGTTGGAGGAACGATTCATTGAATGTTTATTTATAATTAAGGAATAAATTATTAAGAAATAAATAAGTAAATATTTTGCGAAGTTAATATGCGCTGCTAACTACATACCATCAAGAAATAGAGTAGCTGTATTTAAAAAAATATCTACAAGTTCTTTTTAGTAAATCATTATTTTAGGTTGATGATTTTCGAAATACTTTATTCAGTTTCCGCTTTCTTTTATCTGAGAATTAAATTGTATATCACCTAAAGATAAACCTCGATAATTATGTCCACTACTCAAAAAAAAAAAAAAAAAAAAAAAAAAGCATTGTCATTTTTTCAAAACTATCGTATTTTTCGTCATTAGACTTTTCAAAATTATTTGTATCCGTTAATTCAACAGATGTCTGAAAATTGCCACCAATTTTCTTTAAGTTATTGCTGTTGTGAAGAATTTTCATTACAGCCAAGTGCATTTCATAAGCAAAATTATTAGACAAATTTATTGCTTTCTTCATCACTGAAACTCCATCTATGTTTGCAATATTTGCCAAAAAGCGTCATTTTACTTTCATCGAGAATTACAGTTTTTCAGCCTGAAAAGTATTCACGAAAGAATTAAATTCATGATTCCAAAGTTTGTCACTATTTTTAAACATAGTTATCATTAGCATGGACATTAATTTTCATGTACCAAGATTTTTCGAAATATTAGAAGAATGAAAGTGTGCCTAATGATTCTTAAAATCTATAGAATTTTATTAATATTCTTCGCTAAAGTTATTAATTTGCTTAGTTTTAATTGCTGTTTTGCCGAGGTTCTCTTTCAATTAAACGTCCATCCATCGATCTAATATTAAACTAAAAGCATTATTTTAAAGATTACATTAAGACATATTGATGCAATGCTTCTTAAATATTTTTATTTGTAGATTGTATTACAGTTTTTTTTACGATTTTTGAAGATTTATTTAAAACTCCAAGAGAGATAAAGAAGGGTATACTCGTCATTTTGATATATAACTATATTATTTACGAAGCACAGGTTTAAAAAAGTTCGCTTATCGAAATGTTTTAAGATAACTTTCATCATATATTGGTAAATATATAAGCCACTTTTATTTCCATTACGATCCCCAGTTGTTGATTAGAAAAATTAAAAGCTTCGCACTTGTTGAAACCTTTCATTTCGAGCATTGGGCGGAGGCAGATGCGTAGGATAGGTTTTACTGGTTTCATTTCAGTTTGATCACTGAGAAGAGTGTTACACATTTTTTTTTTAAATTTGTAATCGAATATGTACATCTTGCACACATGAAAAATAGGACAGATTCTATATTTTGTGCTGTACTGGGCAGATTGGCGAAATTTAACTTGCGTTTTTCATGTCTCGAAAGCACGACTTAGGATTGTTCTAACATAGGTATGCTGACACAAAATCGGACTTTTTCTGAAAAGATATATCTATTTTTTTTTTCATAAATAGATTCTACAACTCAAATTATGCCAAAGTGCCAAGTTTTGTAAAAATAGCACGTGGCTTTTAAAAAATTGGCTCTCAAAATCTTAGCTCCTCAAATGTTAATTGAATTTGGTAAATTTTTATTTATATCTCTTTTTTATTAATCTCACTTCATTCCTTCATTCACAATTCGAAATATAGGTTCATTCCAAATAAAATTCGTAGTTATTTTCTGATTTGTTTTTAAAATTTTTATTTTTTGGTAATTTTATAAATTTTTAGAAGAACGTTTTGAATTATAAAGTATAAATTTTTACCGTCAGCTTAAAAAAGGTGTACTTGTAGACATAACGTCTAAAAATTAAGAGAGTTTTATATAAAATTTCCGAAGATATACAGGAATTTATATATTGGCGCATTTTGAAATTTGGCATATTTTTTATAAGCGATAATAAACTATATAATATGCTTTACGCACTTAGTTAAAATTATTTGAAAGAAGGAAAGGTGCACCTTTTTTTCCCATTCGAGCACATTTTAAAAAAAGGAAAGGTTAAAAGGGAAAGGAAAATACGTTAATGTAAATTAAGATCAAAATGTAAAATTTTTATAGCAGAACTCAAGTAAGCGTCGACGTTTCTCTATTATGGACAGCAAAAAGGACATTATAGAATGGTAAAAATAATTTCGGATGTACTTCAGCATTATTGGTAATTTATTAAAAATTTTTATACTTCGAGTTAAGGCAGTTTTTTATTTTTATAGAAACCTTTTAGTACAGCACACATTTCATTCTAATAATCCTTCAATGAAGGTAAAAATTTTAATGCTCTCCCCAGGATAGATATCGCTGCCCATTATTTTGCATATAAAAAGATTTATCTTGACTTAACACTTCAGCATTGCTTCTATCCGAAGAACGAGCTCCACGAATCTGTTATTTCATTTTCGGTAATAAAACCTTACATATTATTATGTGTAGGCTGTATACAAAGCGGAAGGGATCGACGTTGAAGGGAAAGAAAGCTATTCATAGCAAAGCTCATAGCAAAACACTATGCAGGACAGTATAGCATGACACACTGAAACACAAAAACACATGATGGCAGCCTATTCATCAATGAGAGTACAGTATAATTACGAGTCAGTAGGAAATTTAACTGTCCTGCTGTAAAAAATTTAACTGCTGCTTTTTTGGACGATGCGAAAATATTACACATGTTACGGCACAAAGGTTAACAAATTTGCACTAAGCATATCTCCTTTCAGCAAAAAAATGTTCTGTGAAAGAAAGCCACTGAGCTGTTGGTACTCTTTCCAAATGCAGCTAAGTAGTGGTAGAGCACTAAAAAAAAAATTGTAGTAATTTGGAATTCCTTCCCCGCCAAGTTAATAGTATGCGTCCTTGACTATAAATCGATCGATAGAAATGGCTGAAATATATCGTATTGTACTGCGTTAGTATAAAGATAAGACTCAGGAGTGTGCTGAAATTTTATGAATGAGGTTATGTATCTTGCAATCTGTTATAAGTGTCCCAGCTATCGTAAAGGTTCTGAGCATAGATCTGAGTGTAGCTTCTTTAATATATCAGACAGGAATTAGAGCAAATGCTTCAAAGTCCTCAGTGCCATTGATTGCCTGTATATGGCACTGACTGCCCGCTATAACGTACGCTTGCTCCTTACCAATGGAATCTATCTTAGCTGAGAGATATTTTAGCCTCTATCTGCGAGCTAATGGGCTCAGAAGTAAGAAGTAATGAATTGGATCAGAGCATTTTTCTGTGTGCTGATATTTCTAAGAGGCTGCGTATATTGCTGTTGGCAGTGTTATTGCAACGCAGATTTTCCGCGTATTTAATAGCATCATGGAGTGCAATGAATTCGGCCTAAACTACAATGTTCGAGGAACACATTCAGTGTTTTAATGTTGGGGCAATTGCTTTGCCGGATGGCTCTAAAATAGAGAACGTCCCCATTTTATAGCCATCCTATCTATGTTGATTTAATATGCGCATATGTACCAACGTGCACTTTCTGATGATAAGTAGCAGAAATAGGAAACGCGTAGCTGAATTTTCGTTTCCACAATCCTCATGATATAAGGTATCATTCTGAAGAAACAAGAAATAAGCTGGTATTAAACATTCGAAACAATAAGATATTCACAAGAGGAAAACCTTAACTACGAAGAATAAATGTTGGTCCAAATTCTTGACAGAAAATAAAGGTACGTATGGATTGATTCACAAAATTTATTTGAAAAATCATTTAAACGAAACAGCTAAGACTCGCTTTGACAATAATACATCAAGATATTAGTAACAACTATGCTATAATAACATCTGTATTAGAAATAATGAAAAAACATATTTATTGCAAATGACACTCCTGAAGATTTATCTGGGGAAAAAATATTAGATATAACAAAGATATCCCTAAACATCTTCCTTTAAGGTTGGCCGCGTGACAGTAATCTTCCTTTAGACTGTAAGTGGCCATAGAAATTATCAAACGATAATCCAAAACAAATCTCCAGGATCTGACGCTAGCAGTAATAGTCTAATTCATAATTCAAGCAAGAAAATCTTCACTTATTTATATATCAAATGTTGAACACTTTTCCTAATAGATCCAAGACACTCATTTTATTCAGTAACAGGTTCAAGATACAAGAAACCTGCAATCATATCAATAGATAAAAAGTAGTCTCGGAAAGTGCTGATAGGAAAAGTCCTGGAAAGGGCCTTTGCAGGCCGCCTGCATTGCCCTTATAATAATAAAAATTATCGTTACTTCAAATCAGTACGGATTTATACCTAATAAATCATCCGAAAATTCAATAGAATTAACAAAAATCCAAATTTAATATAATAAAATAAAAGAACTTTATTCAGTTTTAATATACTCAGATTTCAGAAAAGCCTTCGAATCGTTCTGGTGGCCTATAGTTATGAAGGCAGAGAGAGTCAAAATACCCAAAGAATATATTTCTACTTCTACAAGACTTCCTACAAAATATAAAAAGCATAGTTCTTTACAGCAACCGTATCATTGAATATCATCAGGAGAAAGGTTGGCCGCGTGACTTACACTCAAGTTAAGCTCTCTGCAATCCAAATTATTGAGGTGGTCTAAAAGTAATCTAAAAATTAAAATATATATACACTGTCAATGTAAAACATAAGTCACAATTTAATACAAAAAATTTGGGTACTTTTCCGTTTTGCTGGCGCAGGCGATAAAATCGACAATAATGGTGCAACTGATGCCAAACGGAATATCCTCGATGGTAACCTTTAACGCCTCATATTTTCAAAACAAATCGCAGCCATTTCTTATCAGATTGATTTTTTCTTTCAATACTGGCGTTCAATTACATACAGTTTTTACCAGATAGTTCAGTTTTATGCCCTAAGGCCATTCGCGGTAATTAAGTCAATTAGGATGCAATCACACCGCTTACCCGAAGCTGAAAATATAGAAAAGGCAAAGTCAAGGGTTAAATTCACCAATTCTAACGAGAATGCACCAACGAAGTAAAGCACTACAGTTTTATATAATTTCTGAGTAAGCTATTCGTACGAATTGAAATAATTCTTGCAATTAAACTTAGGTTCCAAATTAAGATTTAACTTGAAATTGATGTAGATAATTGCTGACAGAATTAGATTTTTGTAGCGTAATTTACGTGAGATGAGATCACTTGGGGTCATGTGATATAAACCGGCGAATCAGGATGTTGAACCATAAAAGCATAGTAAATTCTCAAATTAATGTCTTTTTACAAATTTATTGTCTTTATTTATTGGCTTTATACAAAATTTTACACGATATTAATTTGTTTATGCCTTCAAATTAAAAAATTCTTAATAACTAACATTTGTTAACATTTTTTATGTATATACTGTATTTTGTCGCCAATAAAATCAGCTTGGCGAGATTTGCGCCGGCAAAGCGGAAAAGTACCAACATTTTTTATATTGCAACATCTTAACCCCCGATATTCGTCCCAAAATATCTTGAGCACATTTAGGAATACCAGAAAAAACAACGGAACTACTCTGATATGCGCCCTTTTTGGCGAGAAATTCCAAGCTGCCATATTACTATCTAAATTTTTTGTCTACATTTCGAACTTTAAGCCTAAAATATCTCCAAAAACTCGGTTTTCGCACATGCAAAAACTACGTTTTGAACACCCAATTTAAGCTAAAAACAAAAAATTTTGATAGCAAAAACGTAAAGTTTCTAACCAAAAATATTTGACAAGAATCCATGTACACAGCGATATGTTTTAACTTTTAAAAAAATCTAGGAATGGCACAATCTAGGCAACGAACGAATCTACGAACTATTCACACCTCACTTTAATAAATTAACATAACAACAATGAATTTCAAAGAATACCATGTACAACAGCATCCTGTTTAAACTTAAAAAAACATCTTTGAATTGCACAATCTAAGAAACAAACGAATCTACGAACTACGCACACCTCGCTTTAATAAATTAACATAACAACAATAAATTTCAAAGAATACCATGTACTATTTCAACTTTAAAAAACATCTACGAATTACACAATCTAGACGCTACGCACTAATCAACAAAATAAACTAAAATAAATTTCAAACAATTCAAAAAAACAACAATAACGACAAAAATTCATGCTAAAAAACAATGAACATAACATTCTACAAAATAAGAACAAGAATAAAATAAAATGCACTTACCATGAATTAATGCTTTTTCGAACAGTAGAAATACCAATTTCATACCACCTTTAACATGCTGCCACGTAATCACTATCGTATTTATATGACAGCCAGGCACACTATCCAGAAAATTCATACTATGGCTCACAAATAAATAAAATCACAAATAATCACAAATCCCTACTTCTATCATGCACAGCCATTAAAAATAATCTCCCAGACCCTCTTTCCACACCTCCAAATACCCACTGCCCCTCAACAGGATGACCAAGATGATATTTTCCTCTGCCGAACTTCAATTCAACAACTTCCAGCATTTTATCTTTTCCCCCTATTTTCGCGAACCAACGAGCTCCAGCGAAAGATTTTTCAACGTCAACAGGGTTGCCATACAACATGCAAACGCGCCAAAAACCAGCGCAGAACGCATATCGCCACATTTGGTAAAATTAGGGCGTATATCAGAGTTGTACCAAAACAGCAAAATCGCAATAATTTGTGCTCAAACAAAAATTTTAAATCTGCTTTTACAGAAATCTTATCTCACTCGGAAACTTAAGAAGAATGGCAATACGAAGAAAATGGAAGACGTCTTTTCATTTGCTCTCTCAAATTGATTAGCAAAAACTTACTTTAATCGCCATATAAACTGGCACCTAACAGGCTATCGTCCCTTTCTCACATATAATATATCCTCAGATATATGCATATGTGGAGAAAGGGATAATTAAAATCACTTCCTCATCAATTGCCTGCAAACATTTAAATGCCATATAAAGCTATCAGAAAAAAATACCTGCGAATATATTAGCTACACAATAAAAACCAAACAGATATAAAAAAGTAAAGGCGATTATCAAGTAGAGGAGAGAAAATATGTGCGCCAAACTAAACAAAGAGTTGTATCATATAATTGCAAGAATAGTGATTATTAAATAGACTAATAATTCTGTATTATTAAACAACGAGCGATATAGTAAGAAATTCGCGAAAGAACTTCATGTAAAGAAATATTGCATAGTTACTTATTACATTAACGTACTTTGCATAAATGAACGTTTGGCAAACTTTTCTTTCTAAACTAATAAAAAAAAGCGAAAAAAGAACAGTATAGCAAAGAATATTCCATGATATAAAATAACTTTGCATTTAGAAATTTTACGTATTTTTTTCATTTATAAGGTATTTTCTCTCTCCTTCGAGCATAACTGCGAGGTGTAACGGTAGCACATTCGGCGCGAATTCGAGAGGTCTAGGTTCGAGTCCCGGTGAGGGCATTGTTAATTTTTTATGTAAGCCTGCTTTAAAAAAAAGGAAAAAAATAATCACTCTACGCATTAATAATCATTGCATAAATCAATTAGTAAATAAAGGAGATTATATCGTGTACAAATATTTTGTATCAACTAAGTATTTTATTCAAATTATACATGAATTACGGGAGATTTATAGGTGAAATTTGTATAAGCGATAAATGCACCAACTGTTTTATATTACTGTAAGCTCAAAAGAAACCAAATGTTGTAAATCTTTGTAAATACGAAAGAAACCAACTGTCCTAAATTTAAAATATTCCACCTGTTAAAATGTTCCACCTGTGGATTTAAGTTGCGAAATCCACCAACTATTCTGACTTTTTTTCGAAAAGCGTCAACTACTTTGCATTAATTTTAAGGTGCTCGGAGGGTCCTTGCGTAACTCTGCGATATGTTGCGGTTTAAGTAGCAGTTTGTGCAGGTCGAACTATACCCACATTGCCTATGGTTAAAAGGTTAAACTTTGGTTGTCCACTGTACTTCAGCCTGACTTTACCTGATGTAAGGTGTAATCACAGAGGTTATATGTACAGCTTCTGAGTTAGCAGTTTTTTTATGTATTACAAAGTCTAGGCGTGGAAAGCCTGCCGAAATTTGTAAAGCTGCTGTTTGGATTGTGCAATATGTGTCCTTAGAATAGAAACAGATACGATCTCTATAAAGAATATAATACACTGCGATCTTTTACATTACAAAATTTGTATTGACGTTTCAAAAGAATGTAATGCACTGCGACATCTTTACATTATAAAATTCATATTTATGTTTGAATAATAAGAAAATAAAAACGTCACTAAGAACTCAGAACGGCTGTATTAAGGAATTTTTTAGTTAAACGGGCTTTCACAATATCATTTAATGTAAATTTTGAGAAGTTAATTACGCAAGAGTGAAAAAACAGTTGGAAGCTGTTTACAGCAAATGTTAAGCTAGCAATATTCAAATTAACTATTTCTCGGTTCTATTTTATATTAACTCTAAGCTGTTATTGCTGAGTGGGGCTTAATACTGGGATTATCCAATATTTCCATAAATTGAAACATAAAAGATAAATTCAACTGAAGGAATTATTTTTAATCTTTAAGCCGAAAAAGGCGAAAGCCCGAATTCAGTTCGCGGTGACTCTTAAAGACGATATTATGCAGTCATTTACTTGTCACAGAACAATTTGTGTGTTGGCAATGGCGATATCAAGTTGGAGTTTATTTCAAAAGCTTAAACACTGCAAGTCAACCAAACATAAACGTTACGGAACTTTTCTTTTGAGCATTCATTCTAGCAACCCGTCTGGGCACAAGCCGGAAACGCAACTATGATCATGGAAGAAAATAATATGAAGATAGACAGCTTGAAGTATTAAAAAAATAAGTTCTAGACAGAGGCCTTGAAAACTTAAAAAGTTTTGTTAGTATGTTAGAGAACCTGTCGTAAAGATGACCTTGAGTCTAAGGGCTAATGTCCTCACAATAATTATGCTTTAATACTGTGATATATAAAGCAGGAACAGGATGTTGCGTTTTTTCGTATTGCTTTATTTCCAACTCAAACTCTATGACCCTCATTCAGCAAATGCTTTATTGTCGATACAAGGGTTGGTTTTGCAAATGATATAAAAGCCAATTAGAAACTGGACGAAAATTTTTTCGCTCAATGTTGAATATGATTGCAATGTAAATTATGAAATATTGATTGTTCTATTCAATATACTAACATGTGCACTTAATATGTATACATCGATGAACGAAATGTTTTATCGGTTTTGTAAATTTAAATGCGGTAGCATAATTTGCTCGAGATCTTGAAATTTGAAATTTTATTGTACTTTTGTATATGTTAATAGCGAATTTAAACATATTAAAGCTCTTTTTCTATTTATTAAGCCCCTTCTTTTAATTACCTCTTGAATATAAAACATGGCTATTGGTAATTAGAATCTGGGAAATTGAAATAAATTCAGTAAACAGAACGGAATATGAACTGAAAAGCATTAACAGTTAAAACATAACAAGAAAAAATGAATGAAAAATTAGCCGCCGACTTAAAGAGTTATTAAACAATGTTTAAAATCCAAGAGCGAGAAGGCACTTAATAAAGGATATGAAAACATTAACTGCAAAATAATAACTTAAGGTGACTGAAAATTAAGTAAAAAAAATGAAGATTTAAACAGAAAAATTAGCAATTTGTTTTTAAGGTTTTCTTAAAAATTAAAATACTTAATGCAACGACCAAGAATCGAATTATAAACTTGCTTACATAACTCAGAAACAGACATAAGAGGCCACGTGAGATCACGTATCTTTTATGATGACACAAAATCACTTCATCTTCGTCGCTATACTATCTGCCTTAGAACAAGTTTAATATTATTTCTAAATTTGACAGATGCGCAGAAAATATTTTTTATTGATGCTGGCGTGAAGCATTACTTCAGCAATTATATGCATAAAAGAATAATTGATATGATTGATGGGAGATGAGTTTAAATGAGGAAAGAATTAACACTACGTTCAAAAAGAAGAAACTTCTCGGAACAGTTCGTGAATTGAGAATACTAAGATTAATTGTACTGAGGATGTGTGGTATTTAGATAAGAGAAAGTGTTTATTTTGATTTTTAAACAGTGTATTTAACTTTAATTAGACAGGAAGAAAAACACTTTTTAACATTTTAATACTTTTTAATATTTATGTAAGGTTTAGCTCTGAAAAGCTCAAAATTCTCAAAACTACTATAAGCAAAAGATGCTTCCTTAATCATATTTCCTAATTTCCCCTATTATTTTACACTTTTAATCTTTTTCTTTAAATAAACATTTGCTGTTTCTGGAGCTATTTTAAGACGCACGTACACATTGTAAACTTCAATGAAAGAAAACATGTTTAATTCGCATCATTCTATTCATTTTTAGTTCAGTTACTTTCGCTTTAGTGACTAAAAAACGTGGGTAATTTAGTTTGTTATACATTAGTTGAAACATCCGATGGAAATAGCAAGAGAGCACAATGTATTTCCTATTGCTTTAACTAACAAAACGTGCGTGTAGTGCACGTTTTAAAAAGGAAGGATTATTTCAAAGAAACTTTTCTAATAAAAACCAGTTCGTATAATCAAGCCTTTATTTAACAACTATCAAAGACAGTAACGAAACAACTTATCATGCAGTTCAGAATATCTTTAAGGGCTGATCAATTTTAACCTGATTTATATTTTAAAATGCTGAAGTGTTGTTTTTTTATTTACTTATCGGGATGAATGGCCTAAAATTTTAAAACGGTACTGGTTCACTATTATAACTTTTAAAACAGTCTCCTCCATGTAAAACACTGGAACTTCTTTTTAATCGTTTACTTCAGCAGACGCGACTTTGATAGTTTTATCTGCTTCATTTTCGCTCTTGGAACTACTCTTTATTTTTCATAAATTTTTCATCAGTTTGAAACTCACGAATTTTAACTCATGAATCATAATTACAATAAGAGGAATCGGAATTAAGTAAATGTAAAGTAGAGAAGCTTGGGCCACATTACCACGTATTTAGTGATACCTATGATCTGCTTATAACAGTAAAAGATACTAGTTTTGTAAGACATTCTCGTTAAATTGACGAAATCTATCACTAAATCCTGCATACACTTACAAGTATTGGCTCGGCATATGAGACTTTAACTCAGTGCTATTTTTAAAACAGTGCTATTATTAAATCAATGCTATATTTAAATCAGTGCTGTTATTAAAGTGGCACTAGACTCTATTAATTTGACTAATAAGAAACCATAAAATCACCAATAATTTCCCTTGATCAGTATGAAAAAAATGGGTAAAACGAACCCTCTCAAACGCTCATAATTAGGTGAAGTAATAGCTATTTGACCATTGAATGGATGCATAACAAAGACAGGTTTCGGATTAAGTCCCTCGAAATTTCTTTGTAAATGAATACGATTAAAGCGTTCAAAGAACTATCGTACATCTTACGATAAGTATTTCTGACTATGCCTTTTTTTATTTATACCTGAGTATTATAATCAAGAAAAATAGCCGACTAGCCGCAAAGCGATAAAATCGCTGAATATTGGTAGTTCGACCTGGGTTCGATTTCTGGCGAAGAGGCTGGCAGCATGGGCGTTTTCATGATTTCTCCCATGTGTAACGTGGATACGAGCCAGTTTGCCTTAGAATGTCCTTCACGAAGACATCCCTCCCCTCAAGTAAATAGATATCCCTCGTCTATATGGTCATAATAAAATAAACCAAACCAATAAAAAATAACAAAGCGAGAAATTTCGCGCATGCATCTGAGAACAAATTATACCTCAGAAATAACGGAAGATAAATACAGAACACAAAAGCATTCAAAATGTGTTTTTGCTAAATCTGCAAAGAAGTATCTGAAGGTTATATAGCAGGAAATACTTTTAGCTCAGGTATATGGTAATAAAAATTTAGAGAACCGTTTTAAAGCTTAACAACATTTTTGATTTTACGTAAATATTTACAGATGTTTATCATTATGACTACCCTAAGCATAGTAGATTTTTCTGCATTACTTTTAAGTTTTAAGCACGTAATGCAGCGTCATTGCGGATTTTTTTCCTTTGTTCTCCAACAATTTTTTTAGATCTTTAGCTCTTTTAAATTAGAAGTTTTCTCCTGTTAAAACCGTTTTCAGGTTATTCCTCCAAAGGAAAAAATCATATAGTGCAGCATCAATACTGTTTGTCATTCATTAAACTTTTGTGAGTTAAATGTTTTGATCTATGAAAAATTTTAGAATTGCATGGAGCTACAGAATTTTAAAGGAAAGTTTTACCCTCATTCGGGTACATTCTAAGAAGAACATAGTGCAAGATCTAAAACTTTTATTGAAGTTAGCCTGCCTCTAAAAAACAAATTCTCGGAATAATCCAGTGAAATTATAACATCTTACACCATGATTAACCGAAATCAATGGAATTAAACGTTTCCAATTTTTATCACAACAGATACGTTTTGGTTTCATGGTTGTCGGCTTTAATCTGATATATACGAATCACGTTCATCGCTTTATCTCTTTAGATCACTGGATTTAAAATTTTATCTTTGTTTCTTTAAGTATTTTTAATCTGATATTTAGATTTAGGGATTTACATACAGGTCTTTATCCAAACTTGACTGTAAAAACCTGATCTGTATTCATTTTTCTCTGAGTTTGCGTAATAACTCTAGTTTGCTTTTACAGTCTTTCTTTTTGGAATGCTTATCCCTTTTCTTTATCCCAAGTTTCTAGTTCTTAGTTCGATTATTATGATTCAAAAATACTGTAATTCCTTTTATCTTGAAATTTAACTTTTCGTAGATTTATGTAGCTATTTTATCCCAGAGTTAGACATTTTAGTGGTTACCTTTTTTGAAGTCTTGTTTGGAGTGGTAGTCTTAGAGAATAATATTATAATTTACATTAACAGTGTTGATTTATGTTCTCAGAAATACTGGTCAATTTCAGAGTTGGCCACCATGAAAGAAGATTTTTACGTGTATATTGAAAGTATAAATAAATTAATTGTGTAAAATTCATATTCTATATACTTTCTTTCTATCAATAAATTATTTTAAATCAATACGTCTTTCCAATTCCGTTGCTGATATTACATTACAAGGGGAAAACAAAACACATCATTAATTTGGAAATATGTCTATTTTCGCCTAGATGCGAGGTTTTGATTATCCAAGCATACTTTATGAATGAAGTATAGATGCATAATTTATGAATAATGTTTGCTTTTATGACTATTTAATATTTAAGTAACATGGGCATGCCACTTTCAATAAGTGTTTCAGAAGATTTCTTTCAGACTGGAAAGGAAATAATAAATTTTTTGAAAGTATTAAAATATTTATTATAAATTTTATGTAACGGATGATTACGAAGTTCTTCGTTGTTACAAAAGATGTTCATGACCGAACATAAAAAATATGCAGTTCCATCATAAAAGCCGTTCACGAACCGTCAACATAAATTCGTGCACTAATTATTTTAGTTCTTTTGTTTTATTAATGATATACTTTTTAAAATTTTAATTATGTTTGAAAGCATTTAATTACTTCAGCAGCATTTAAAAAAAATAAGTTGTTTTTACGTTATTATTAATAATTTATTATACTATACTTCAAAATATTATTATTATACGTCAAAATATTATTAACTTTAATAATAATCTATAGTAAATTCAACTGATAGCCTCGAGATTAAATTTAATATAGGATATTGACCTGAGTCTCGGTATGTATTATGAGAATAAAAATGCGGAAGACAAAACAAAATATATTTTTGCTCCAGTTTCTAACAGCTGATAGAGTATAAAGTACTTTCGTTCTCATTCCCGGAACCGGTATTTTTGTTTCTAAATTATTAGCATAAAATCCGGACAAGCCTACAGCTGGTTACCAAGAATAATGTCAACATTCATTATGTTCCTTAAATATAAAAGTTTTTAAAATATTTTAAAGTTATTTTTTGTTTGCTCTATTTTATAATCATAAAATGTAACAAAATTTATTCGATGTAATTGCATGGATTACTTGTAGAATGAAAAGTTTGTTGAAAATATCACCATTGACATTATATCCTCAATTTTAACATTCAGTTGTCAGAAAATGAAGCATTAAGATTTAAAGTGGTGAATAAAAAACATGATTCATCTCTGTTTAAGTAAACAAGGAGAAAGAAAAAATGAAATAGGAAAATATGACAGCTGTTAAATGATAATGGATTTCTCAAACTCAGAATGCTTATTGTTTTTGTTAATATCTGACTAATAAAAAATTATGCCATCTAGAATAAATTTTATTAATGCAATCCATTAAGATGGAAGTACTTCATTTGTGATAATTTCTAAGGTTTTTTGAATGCGCAAACTTTTGGTTGAACATTACTGATCTTAGACAAAAAATTATGTAATTTTTCGTTATTGTTTCTTTTGTTACATTTATATTTCTGTAATAATTTGGTGTATGAGCTTGATATTTACCATGGAACTTAGCAGGATATAATCTAATGTTTCACGAAAGAAGACACAAATTACCTTCAGCATGCATTAGTCTGTTTATATATTAGGCTTTCTGTCATTAAAATGTCTCAAATTTCAATATTTTTGGCAGAACATATTAAATCGCATTGTTGTAACTTTGCACCAAGTTGCAGCAACAAACCATTGTACCAAGTAGATAATGTGTGCGTTTAAATTTGACAATTTTGCGATAAAGTCTTGAATGCTTTCTGAAACATTGTTTGAGAGACACAGTTTATGCTTCATTTGTTTTTCTAGTCATTTGTTAAAGTATATTACGCAGTACTACGTTTCAGTATGAAAAGCGAACAACGAAGGATATGAAACCACGCGTTGAGACAGCCCTTTAAATTAAACCAAAGTTCTCCTTTACCTTAATTTTTCTATTTTTTCTTGCTATATGAAATAAAGGTAAATAAAGATAGAATATATTTATTCTATTTCTGTAAACTCATTTAAAACGAAATACACAGTTTTTCATTAATTAAGGACAAACCACAAAACTAGCAATTACGCTAATGTAGAATTTAATGAAACTGACCCACAGTATACAACATGAAACCATGAAACATAAATAACATGAAAAGAAATTAACCGACATTTATGGTGATACAGAAATTAGAATATGTATACAATTCGGATGTATCAGTTTGGTATAGGAAAATTATATTCAGTATTAAGTAGGATCTTCCCTAGAAGCAATGCAGCACATATAGCGATGTGTAGTTCTATCAATTATGCGGTCAATCTTGCAAAGCCTTTACAAGCGTGGGCCAAGGATATGAAGAGGAGGACAGTTGCTCTGTCCTCCTAAGTTGCTCTCTCCTTGCTCTGTCCTGCAACTATACGTTTCCCTAAAGCGCCTCAAACTTGTTCGATAGGATTTAGGGCCGGTGATTAAGCTGGCCATTTAATGCGGTGATTGTTTTCTGCTGAAAATAATCATCCACAATATGAGCCCCGTGCGATCTAACGTTGCGCATATCAGCATCAAGATTTTAGCTGTATAGGCCTGAGCAGTTAACGGTTCCACGTGAAAAAACATGGAGTGCTGTGGGTTCTACCCTACCCCCCCCGAAAAAAGAACACCCCGAACACAGACTCTGCCTTTTCCGCATGCATCTCTTTCACGGATGTTTGAGGGACTATATATTCTAGATAATTACCAAATCAATAAAGGCCTACTATCGCTTTGGAGGCTAAACCTGTGCTCATCCGTAAAGAAACAGTCATCCAATGATCAGCCATCCAGTGAACATATTGACGTCCCCACCTCAAATGTTCCCTTTCATGACGTGACGTGAGCGGCAAGCAGACGGCTGGTGGTCTCGCGCACTTTCGTAAAGCCTTCTACGGACAGTTGATGTTGATACCAACCTTCCGGTGGCTGTAGCGAAGGAGGATCAAAGTTGGGTCGGAGATGCGGTTCTATTCTTTCGTGCAACAACTTGCATAACAACAAATATCGGTCATCGGCGCTCGTCTTAGTGGTTGGCCGTCCTTGGCTCAACCTCCTCAATGCCGAATCAGTTGTTAGACATTGTTGCGAAAGTCTATGAACCACAGGAGGACTCATATAGCCATCTGGCCTCTTCTATCTGACTGTTTTGCCTTTAGTCTCCTAATAACGCTTCACCGCAATTCTTCGGGAAAATGATGTTTGTAGCTCATTATTACGAGTTGACTATCCCAGATTTCTTATCTCAGTGTCACAGCGAAATTTGCAGGCTTGTTGTCAAACTTGCAATTTTATGCTCCTGGAAGATGACGTATTCCGATTGCAGCTCTACTAGTTTTCATACTGCAGTTTTACTCAACAAACCTTTTCTTTGACAACATATTCGAATTTTATATGGATTAGCTTATTTTGGAATGAGTCATAGTTATCTTTCTGATTTTTCTTAATTTTTGAAAACCAGTGTAGATTTTAAAATTTGGAGGTTCGCTAAATTAAAAACTATGAAACGTGGTTAAATAAGAAATTATGCTTACTTAAAATCATAACTTTGGATACATCACTTTCCGGCAACGCCTTCGCCAGGAATCGAACCTCGGACCTGAATACGCGCCCAGCGTGCTGACCACTACACTACGAAGGCATGCCAAGAAGCCGAGAGAAACACCTTATAACTCTTTTCTTTATCATATATGCATAAATCCTAATTGGAAAATTTTTAATTCGGATAACAACAGAATTTCAATCGATAAAAGTTATATAAGAGCCGATGAAGTATTAGTATTATAACTTCTGCAAAACACTGCGCCATAACGAAATACAAAGAACAGAGGATACTCAAGTCAAATCATGTTTCATATTCTCTCTCTCAGTTCAATGAAAAAAGTGAATTCACAAGTTCATTAAAAGGGCGTCATTACTACACTGAAATTATATAATACAAGAAATTGATATATAGGACATAAATGCTTGAAGCAAATTATATTTAGTATAGCGGTGCACTGTACTTTTAAAATTCTTTAGAACAACGTGTGTTTTTAACTTAGGTTTAAATAACAAACTTAGTGTTTCTTTAATGCTTTCATTTCAATGTACAGTTTATTCAACTACGACATAGTATCTTAATAAGATGTTTTTCAGTCAATTACAGGGAAGTTTGCGACATCTATCTGCCAAAGGGCTAGGACTCAATATTAGCAAATAGTGATTACTCTCATAACATGAAGTTCGAAAGCAAGGTAACTTTTATTGAAGTCAAAATACAGTAAATTAACAGAACAATAAAATTTTATTTGAATACCGGTGCAGTTAATATTAACAACAACTCAATAATCTCATAACATAAACAGAATTCAGAAGCAAGGAAAATAAAGTCAGAATAGTATATATTAAAATTCACTCAATCCCTTAAATTCAATCAATCATTACATTAAATTCGAATAAACTTCCTGTTAAAATCAGTTGATTAATTATTTTGATATGCGGCAAGTTCTTCATTAATCACAATATAAATTCAGTGAAATTATTAGGCTTTAGTATTAGAAATATTAGTATCTTTATTATTAGGAACTTCTGGAGTTCGATAGTTGACTCTGGAAGCTATTAAAATGCAAATTATTATATAAATAAAGAAAATAACGAGAAATTAGAACAGGCATCATGTTATATTAAAATATTTTTACCCTCCGATAAGTACATTTATCATTGCAAATGTGTTTGTATCACGTTTAAATTCTTTAATAGGTGTCGAGCGATTTGCTAACAAAGGAAGGTCTTCCGAATTAAAACTTTCAGCTTTTCTGAAAAAGATAACATATCTATGTTTCTAATCATCTAGAAATATGTAACAGCTAATATTCTACAGATAGACAGCTAAGTATTCGGAAAATATTACTAGATTAGTTGAAAGATCGGAATCTGGCAACTTTCCAAATTTCAAAAAACTCGTTAGTGGCTAAGTCGATTGATTTGCGAAGAGCGAAAGTATAAAATATTAAATGAAGAAAGAAAAAAGCGAAAGATAAATATTTCGGTTTCAATACATAATAGCGTAAAAGGAAAGGATGACGAAACCTGATAAAATTGTTAAGTCTGAAAACATAAGCTTGAAATGCAAAAAATTCTGGAAGTCATGTAGCTTATTTTAAAATATATCTCATTCTGTATTCTTTTAGCGAAATCGACGACTGGCGATCTAAACTTCATATCAAACTTCATATAAACTTCTATCTATCATTTTTAGATCATCAAAGTTGTTTTACTGTTATAATTTTATAGATGAGTAAACTGATATATATAGTATTATATTTTTATCAATAAGCAGATTTATATATATATATTTAAATTTATTAACTTTTTACGAATAGAGAATGTTTGTTAAATTTAATATATATATATTTGAGATAATACAAAGCTCATCCAGAATATACCCGTTTGGGTATTAAAAAAATAAGCAATTTGTTTTCATTTTGCTTTTTATTACAGAAACATCTATACAACACTGACCTACTGAGCACCTTCCGACCTAAGTTAGCCTAAAGGCAACAAACGGAATATGTTACTCAGAGGTAAAACCATCTACTATCTACTGGCCACAACCTTAGGTCGAGGCCAAAACAGATCAGTCGGGCACTAAAATGTCAAAGTCAAATTTCAAAGTTTACATTTGTACCATATACAGAGTTATTTGGATATATTGCGTACGTTGAAGAAATACATCTGAAGTTATTATATTAAGATTTTACAGAATAGTTAAGACAGGAATTGATAGCCGCCTACAGTAACAAACATGGTAACAATAAATGTAAAACGTTTAAAGTTGAAGATCATAGATAAATGCCAGTCATATATAAGAGAGAAACACAAGTAAATGAACAGTAAGGATCAACACCCGTTCAGAATCTGCACGCTATTGAAATGAAGTATATAGTCATGAAAGAAACAAGTCTGAGTCCAAATTTAAGTGTAAATGAACATATTTTATATGTTCCATAATCCAGTACTAAATGTTTTGTCCAAAGTATTATGCAGTTCATGCAACATTCAAGTCATATAACTCAGAGGTACTGGAATTTGTACTAAATCATAGTAATAAAATCCAAAAGTTCAATCCAGATGTTTGTTGATTCCAGTACAATTAACAGTTGTCATATAATTGTAACAATGAATTAAAGAAGATCATATCAGATATACACAATATAGAACAAACATTATGTTTCCATACTTGGTCATAAATGTGCCAGGAGAAATACTATGAGTACAATTAATACGTTAATCTACCCAACAGATAGCATACTATTGAGAGACATGCATTCATAACGTTGAACAAAAGATTACTTCAGATACAAATATAAGCACGTGCTGTACACTTTTATGCTGTTGCTTTTGAATGAAAAAAAATGTCGTAACGTTTATAAGAAATCAGATGTTACAGTTAATAAAAGTACAATTGTATTATTTCGTAGGTAAGTCATTCCAGATATTCACTGGTTCATAAAAGCCAAAACAAAATTTGATTATGCACGGATTCAAAGAAGAATATTTAGCAGTAAGCTAGAACATAGTGTAAATATGGAAAGTTCGTCCCAGATATGTGAAGAGATAAACGAAGAAAGTCGATCGCTAAATTAATTCTAAGCGCAATAGTCAACACTACATATTATTACACATTATTACATTTGTATTCAAAACCTAGTTATTAATGCAAGTAAGAGATATACAAAAAGATGTACTATACTGGTTCAAATACATACAATATTACTTATTTCATATAAAACTTACTAAATACATTAAATTACACAAACATATTACATACTGATACTTAATACTTAATATAATTACATGTTACATATTATCATTGTAAATACAATAGACACATCATAACCTAATACATTTTAAAAACAAAATACTTGTTACAAATCAATACACATTATAAAACGTTGCACTATCAAACACCAGGAGTACACCAGGTATTCATGGATAAGCATAATTCTAGTCAAACAATGTTAAAATTATTGAAGTAAACAATATATAAGAAAAGAATCGAACAATTAGGTTATGTACAGAAACTCTGGTGAAGTCAAATAAAACTAAATAAGAACTAAATAAGAACAAGAAAATGTATGCATTTTGTTAAACTTCTCGTTACATAAACAACATTCACCTTAAACTATTTTTTTGATATAGTCCCCATGTGAATTAAGGCGTGTGTCATATCTTGGTACTCACTGTAACATAGAATTCAGTCGCCTGCGACCTGAACCAGTTCTAGATGCTTATTTTGATCTCATCATCACTTGCACAAGCGGAATATGTTACTCAGAGGTAAAACCATCTACTATCTACTGTTGGCCGGCAAGAAATTTCTTGACATAATAAAACAAAGGGAAGTCGGATGGAGTTAGATCTGGACTATAAAGGAGGGTGACAGAACTGCTCTCGGTAAAATAAGTTACGCGCACAGTGAGAAGTCGCGTGCTTACTAAACCGTGCTAACATAATACCAGTAGTCCATGCCTTTTGTTCTGTATGGCGGCCGTAACTTCTTCAATGTCTCACAGTAAGTTGTAGTGTTGACTATTGCTCCTCGTTCCATCAAGTCCACAGTCCCAAATCACATTGTTTGCCCATTATTTTTCTTGAAGAAAGAGGTGGCTTTGCTTTCTTCACTTTCGCGGAACCAGTATGCCGCCATTCCATTGGCTGTCATTTTGTTTCAGGTATCTCGTAACAAAAATTCACGTTTCATCATATGTGACAATTCTTTTCAAACAAAGTATTTCTTTCTGTCTCATAACACTGACTAAGAATGAGTATAATAACTAACAACGAAATTAAATTTGTACTATCCTTCAGCTAATTATATAAAGTGTTATATTTGTTGACGACATGTTTAAAACTTTTGAAATCATCACAAGTCTACAATTCTGTTCATTAAGATGCAATCAGTTGAGTAATTGCAAATAATAATTTAGAAATAATATAAAAATAATAAAATTGCAAATAATTTCAAACATACAAAGCTATGTTACACATTAAATTCATTAATAGACATATCAAAACACAGCAAACCTAAATAAAAATTTGTATATGAAGATATCTGCTATATAAATATTCTATATCGATAGGTTTACAAATTTACACAAAAACTCAAACTGAGAAATTTTATAAGCTGATAAGCGGCTGTTTCTGAGACAAAAAAACAAAGTTAAATAGTTGCAGGTATTCACAAAAATTCTCGAGAAATAAATTAGTTAAAAAATTTTTTTTAAATGCCAGCCTCTTGTAAATTCTGACTATTATACTTTTTTCATCATTATCGAATTTTAGACTTCCATTCCAGTCTAATTCCATTTCTTATAACTGTTTACGGTGAAACTAATGATCCAAGTGCGAATCTGACCCTTAATTCTAAATTAGTTTGATGAGAAAAACAAAAATATCGCACGCATTCCAAAGTAATCGGAAGACGAATTTTGTGAAGACTTTTCTACAAGGCCTTTTTTTATTCTAAATATCTCAGCCTAAACCTCATTTGTTTCCTTTTTAGCCATTTGTCCTTTATAGTTAAAACCTGTCTTATTCAAGTAGTTGATGTGAAAGAAATTACGCAATTAAATATACAAATTACTCAAATATTCAATGTAATCTATACTATTAAAATATGTGTGAGTGTTACGCCTGTAAGAACAGGGAGGTTCTGACCCATATTTAATGGAAATCACCTCAGAGAACCGTCCAAATATTTCTTATCCTTCTTCTTCTTCTAAACCAAACCTTTCGAGAGAGCTTTTGGGTTGCCAGGATTTTAAGTGCCTCCATGCCGCACTGACAGTATACATTTATACTATTAAAGCTTTTCACAAGATTCGAACTCCGGCCCACACTGCAGCCAGAAGTGGCAATAATTATAATGCTGAGAGTGGTTTGTTTAGTATGCTATTCTGCTTTCATCCTCTATGAAATTTAGCATTTCTTGAACCATAAAAATTTCTTTTTGTTTTCTTCGCGATTTCGCAATTAGCTGGTTATCGAAGCCTTGAAGTTTATCAGAATTCAAGTTAAAAATGATCTGATCAGACATTAGAAATCAACATTAGATAGAAACTTTGAATTTGCATTGAATGATGCTAAAAAATAACGTTTTATGAATGTAACGTTTACCTTTTGTTTCGGTAACAATGAAGAGCCACAGTTGAAGATATATTATGCAAAATGGATCTTAGGCTATTTAATGGGAATAAAGTCTTTAAGCTTTCAAATGGGAATAAAATCCACTTTTTAAAATTCCATGTAAATGCTTTTAGAATTAGAGTAACATGTGAGAATAATGCACAGCGCTTTCACCACAGTTAAAAGAAATGGCATAGCAATATTATGACATAAAAATGTTAATATAATTCCATTGTTACATATTGCACCATTAAATCTAGCTATAATTAGTATGGAGAAAAAATAACAGATACTGATAAAAGTTTATTAACAAAAGAAATAAAGAAATGCAGAGTCTGAATTTTTCTTGGGTAGACAACTATATATTAATATCTTTACATAACATATTGTATTGAAATGTGTATATATATATATATATATACATATATGTAGATACGTTTTACTGAGGGTTTTTTGTTTTTTTATTTGATTGGTTTTTCATCATTCATTTCAACAAATTATGTATATTTATACACCTGTCAATAGGGAATTAACCTGAATTTCATTACACCGTACGTGATAGGTAAACGTTAGGATCATTTCCATATTCAGCAACAAAACACTAAATTTTGTGTTAAAAAAGGCGAGAAATAAAGAAAGAAAAAAATAAGAAAAAAAAAAAAAAAAGGAAGAAAGAAAGTTAAAAAAAAGGGGGGGGGAAGAAAAGAGAAGAAAATTCTGTTTTCAGAAACACTAATTATGCAGACTGTTCTACTTACATAGAACGTTAAATCTTTGAAGAAACCGCTATTGCATCTCTTGCATCTTAAACATCACGTTTTGCTCTTTTAACCTTCATATATTTTCTTACTCAGTAGCTTTCATTACCGCAGAGGTTGACCTTCAGCTGTGTCGGATATGTAATTGGTTTCTTTTAATTACTCATTAGATATTTTCATTTCTTATTTGCATCATACGGAGTGTTAAATAAAATATTCATTCTGGAGCAGTTTCGGAGTAATTATATACAACCTTTTACACAAGTTATTTCCAATATATTCATTTTGTTTCATCTCAGAATTCAATATCTTGAGTACTTTTTAGCCCGAAAAGGCGATTTGCTCAGTAGGGGTATTAATTTCGTTTTAGCATTTTTCGTTGATTTACTATAAACGGCGAATCACTTTTTAAATTGTTGCCACCAAATATTAGAGCCCTGTCTTATATTTAAAGAAATTAAATAATGAAGAATCTGCATAAATGTATGTATGTTTCTCGCATTGTGATAAAACAACGGTACCTAGAGCCATCCAATTTTGAATAACGTACATCTCCACCAGAATATAGGCATCTGGAAGCCCAGATTTGGATTACGTGCTAATAACCTCAATGGGATATTTATTCCTCAGTTGGGTTTCTGTAAAATAGTATCTGCAAATTCATCTTTCTAACAGTTAGCCATCGAGTATTCAAAAATATTGTGTGGTACTGTTATTACACTGGTGTGCAAAACTTAAGCAACAGGTGTTCTTTTTGACATAAATCCACGAGATATCATCTGAGAGACATGAAATTCAGAAATAAGAGATATTTAAACGATGACGAAAGCATAATTGCGCGAAAATGAATATAATGCATACAGTATGGAATTAAACAAAAACAGGCTTTATTGAACTCATAGTATCGTTACACATGATTGTCTATATAAGAGGAAGAACAACAAGCAGATGTTCCTTAGTATGGGATATGCCCTCTCCTTACTGCAATGGTTGCTTCTCACCGTCTCCCCATACTCAGCACCAGATTATCCAACAGATCTTCATGTGCTCTGCTTCAAAATAACATAATGGCTCCGTATTATTTTAAAATATAAGTACATTGGTAATAACATATTGCAGAAAATTGCTTTTGAAATGGAGTAGAGCAAAGTAGTTCACAGAACATTCTAATTTATTAAATTCGTCAAAACTCGAAACAAATTTAAGAATCGCTGATGTAAGACATTCATTGTTCCAAAAATCTCTCTAAAAACTGCTCTACTTTGAAAGAAATCCATATTTGCTTGCCCCAGTGCTAAGATTCATAGTTATCTTCGCCGAAGTATCAGCGTTTTCATTTTAAAAATCTTTGCAGTTTTGTCAGTATAAACAAAATTTATACCAATCTCAAGATACTGCAGATTTCCCACAGCTATTTGAAGTTTAACAACAAACTTCGGTTCTATAATTTGGTGACAGTTTCCAACAATTAGTTGGAAGCTAATTCAGCTTCAACTATTCCAATAGATAGATAAGTATACACTTACTTCTGAATATCTAAAACTTCAAATACGTTTTTCATGAAATTGACATTAAGTCGGATGCTTTTGAAAGTTTGGGTTTGGAGCTTTAAGTTTAAAAGCTATAGAATTATGAAAAATCTCTAAACTTTCCTCTGTCCTTTTCTTTTTGGGGGTATATAGGCATTTTTGGAAATATATAGCTACACTGCAAAAAAAAAAAAAAAAAAAAAAAAAAAAAAAAAAAAGGGGGGGCGGAAACCTTCTATATCTCTCGTTCTACTGGGACGAAATTCAGCTTGCGATTTTCATGTCTTGAAAGCGCAACGTAGAATATGTATTAGATTTATATATAGCATTGTTCTAATATAGGTATTTTGACACAAAATCGGACTTTTTCTGAAATGGCATGCCAGTGTTTTTCTATATTTCGATTCAAATTATGCCAAACTTGAATTTGATATATATGTATTAATATCTTTTTTTAATCTACTTTTTATTAATTTTTTCTCTTTTTTATTGTTTCGTCCTTTGATATTTCGAAATTTAGGTTCATTCCAAATAAAATTCTTCTATTTGTTAAGATTTATTTTAAAATTTGTGTTTTTGAATAATTCTTATAAATGTTTCGAAAAACATTTTGAATTATAATCTATAAAACTTTTACTATCATCTGCTGTATTTTTAAATAGCAGGCATGCTTAAAAATACAGTAGATGTATTTTTAAGCATGCCTGCAGAAAATTACAGTTTTTTATTCAAAATTTCCGAAGATATACGTGAATTTATATATTGGCGCGTTTTGAAATTTGGCATATTTGTAGAAAGCGATAACATCAAATGTGGTTTAGGCACTTTTTTAAAATTATTTGAAAGTAAAGTAGAAATGATGTGACTTTTTCCCAATCAGGCAAAATGTAAAATGCTAGGTATTCTGTGACTTTTTTCCCGCTCCTGCGCAATGAAAGTAAAAGGGAAATAGTTTGCCATATATTAAGAAGTTTGCCAAGTGAATTATTCTTGGAAGAAACTAAAAAAATGCGCCAAGTTAAATGTTTAAATTTCTCCGTAAATTTCGCACCAAATTTTACAAAATTTAACATTTAGGCATAATTTGAGTAGGAGAATCGAAATATGAAAAAAAAATAGTATGTTATTTCAGGAAAAAGTCCGATTTTGTGTCAAAATACCTATCTTAGAACAATGCTATATGTAAAACTCATACATTACTAAGTCGCGTTTTCGGTACATGGAAAACGCAGTTTGAATTTCGTCAATCGGCACAGAAGAACGGGAGAAGAACTGGCGGCCTCTTGTTGGAGAGTCTGAAATGAAACCGGGAGAAATCTGACCTTTTATTCATTCACTAAATGAAACAACAATTCTTGAAATTTGAAATGCCTTATATACAATGAATGTAAATTTATCTTCACTGATCCTGAGTTTAAAAGTGAGTTTAAAAATGCCAGAAATATAAATGGCATTGGAATTATTCTTAGGTATTGCTTTAGAACTATAAGAAAAATAAAATTTCCTCTTCCTCTCGACTTGCTTATTCAGAAGATCAAGAAATAAGACACTATTTTATAAATAAGAACTACGTAAGTGACTTTTAAGTAGTAAGACTGAAAGTAGGAAGTAAGGATCATGTTGCTTACCGGTTGTAATTTCAAATGCAAAATGGTTATTGGTTAACATCACTATTGCTAGTTTTCTACTGGAAGAGGAAGTATTCTTAGGGGAAAACTACTTAAATTTATACCTTAATTTCGGTTACTTTAACAATGGTTCACAGTATTTTGGAAATTCTATACGCTAAGGATTTTTCATTGAATATTTTGATTAAGTTGCATATGAAAAGATAATTTATTATTCCTCTAAATCTGAGTTAGCTATCTATAATCTTTATTTTCTACTAAATCCAGTTATGTCTTTAACGTAATAATTGTAATTATAAATTTATGGACTCCATTTCAAACTTATTTATTCTTAACGGAAACGGACTTATTTATTCCTTTAACTCCATTTCAAGCTGAAGAATTTCAAGAAAATAGCTAGCATTATTTTCTCAATTTTTATTTTACTTTTCTACTTGTTCTTATTGATTTGAATCAGGAACATTATTAAAAAGATCGTATTAATAGTTAGGTTTAATAGTTAGATGTACTACGCAAACACTGTGTACGAAAGCCATGCGCATAAAACAGGTAATCAAATACTTGGAAATGAGCTTGTAAAATCCAACCAACGAACTTTTACCTTTATTAGAGAAGTTAAACAACAAGAATCAACATAATATTTGTAAATATTCTTGTTGTTTAACTTTTCCAGTAACCGTTGTTCGGCGTGCTATTTTAACCTAAACTTTATATACATATATATATTCATTTAAGGATACAAGTAAGATATAAGTAAACCGTCAAAGGTAAATTGTTTGCGTAATAAGAAGATTTTTGTATAAAAAGAAATTAATTGAGACACAATAACACGCCGAACAAATACTAATTCAGAAGTCAAACAACAAAAATCAGTGTTAATTTGAAAATATAACGCTGATTTTTGTTGTTTGACTTAAATTAATTAGAATAAGCAATTATTGAATAAGGAAAGAGATTTTATTTCAAAGTAGACAGCAATTCGGAAGCCTCATCTTAAAATAAGATGACTAATTTGGGAAGGAATGGTCAGATGCCATAGTTGGTACAACAAAAATAAGATTTTTGTGTAGCATGCGGCTTTTATCAGGATACACTAAACAGTTAAATCAGGATACACTAAACAGTTAAATCAGGATACACTAAACAGTTATATTATAACTTTTAATTATTCATAAAAGTTTTTCATAAAAGTTCTGCAGATTTTTATAGCTCATGAAATTTAACTAAAACTGTAATATCATTATATCAAACAGTTTTGAGATTAAATAAGGGGAAAATGCACAATATGCGAAGGATATTTCAGCTCACGATTTAAAAATAAACACAGATACAGATGATCTTATTTAAAGAACAAGCTCGGGAATCACTTAAACGTTTACACTTTTTATGCTTCGGAGAAGACAAATTGAATAATTTACCCGGTATCCGCAGAAAATATCGCGGCAAAAACATCGCGGGCGAAAACGTCGCGAAGAATACTACGCAAGGCTAAAACATCATGGTACAAAATATCGTCGGAGGTTCAAAAACTTTCGTGGTTTTAAATACATCGTCGTCTAAAATATCGTGGTAAAAAATAAAGTACCTACAAATCATCGCATGACGAGAATATCGCAGACATGCGTTTTTCAGGCTTTCATAATTGTAAAAGGATACTCGCATAATGATTTGTGAAAGCAAGACGGAAAGAAGGATAATTTTTACTTTCATATTTTTTATTAAGTAATAAATGTTTGCTGAAAATGTAAAATGAAAACTTAAGCATAGAAAATAAGTGAAACTTATAGCACTCAACAGAATTTTAAACTGACATAGCTAACTAACAAACGTCATTAATATATTATTTTTTATAAAGTTTATTGGTAATTTTTCATGAAAAGTACAATCTAAAAGAGTTATAAAAAGAAAGATTAGTAACTGCATGCCGTTATCTACAAAAAAAAATTGCTACTTTAATTATGAGATTATTTTCTTCACTTTTGCTAATCTGATACTCTTATAGTGAACATTTTTTCTTGTTTTGTTTTTATAAATTCATTGGTTAAAAAAATATGACGGTAGAAATTATCCTTCTTTCCATCTTGCTCTCACAAATCGTTATGCGAATATCCATTTACAATTATTAAAGCCTGATATGCAATCTTATCGCCATGCGATGATTTGTAGGTACTTTATTTTTTACCACGATATTTTCGACGACGATGTTTCTAAACTGCGAAGTTTTTGTACCGCTTTATTTTCGACGACGATATTTTGTCCTACGATGTTTCAGAACTGCGATGTTTTCTCTTTGCTATATTTTCTCCCACGATGTTTTGTACCACGACGTTTTCGCCTTGCGTTGTTTTCTCCGCAACGTTTTCGTCCGCGATGTTTCTGGCTGTAACCGTTTTCCCAGGTTAAAATTTTATAATCATAAAATTATATTAAACAATTTAAGTAGTTCGGTGTAATCCTGGGTGAGAAATTGAACTATATTGAATATTTCAAATTTTTACATTGAAAGAACGGAAGGAATTTTGAAATACTGTAAAAGAATATTACTCGGGATGTCGTGGCCAAGAAAAGTATTATGCTTGAAATTATCATCCTGAGATTCTCAGTTATTAAATGACGGTAACAAAAGAACGGCACATTTTCCCCATCTATCATAGAGTTCTTCGCGGGCAATTAAAAGTTTCTTCAAAAATTGCTTTGAATTCCTATGCTCTATCACAGTTAGCCAGACTTTTGGAAAATCGTTGTATAAACAAATTGTGAATCATACTTTTGTTCACCTTTCTTCGCAAAAGCCTAAATGTTTTGTAAAGGGAACTTATGTAAGGCGGAATACATCTGTAACCGCAGGTCTCAAATTTGCTTTTTTTCTCAAACTGATTTTGTACGTGTACCACTAAAAAACCGTCATGTAAAGAATTGTGATCGTTCTTATCTCACCACAATTTTGGTGGATTTGTTTGATAATTCTGAAGCGACGGCATTTTACTAACTATTGTTAGCAATTATTCTTGTAGCTAAATTTATTTTCAATTTAAACTGTTGATAAAAACCGCTATGGTCCATACATTCTTCTCTGATTTTGGAAGAATATATCGTGGTACCCAAAGATTCAGTTATCTTCTTATGATTGCATCTTTCGAAATCTTATGTAATGATTAAAAAATATTTAAAATTAAGTATTTGTTCACATTTCTGTCTGATATCTCTGCATATTAAAAACTAAGCTTATATTAAAAAATAATCTTTTGATAATTTTATAGAAATTTGTGCCTTATTATTCTGGTTTTTATAGGTTATCATTTTATCATTATATTTACTTTATGATTATATTTTGAGTTCTCCATATCGTAGATTGTACAAGCTTGAACAATCACCTTATACACTAAGTACAATTTCGGGAGGCAAATTGCTTCGTATTTCAGTAATTCCGGCAAATCTGTCTTTCCTAAATTGCCAGATAGCCCAAAGACACTCACATATGAGGGTTTTTGGAAAATTTCAAACTAATAGTACATTCTTTCGAAATAGACATATCAGCATCTTTAGAGAAACAGTCAAATTAAACCTTAAAATAATTAGAAAAACTTATGCCTTTTAACCAAAAGTAGAAATTTATAGAGTTTCGCTATTTTGGGATTTCATTTTAGAAAGGAACTGCTAAAAGAGTGCAGAAAGTTAATTTGAATAGTATCGCGGTCAATCTTGTAAGAGGAAACACTCAACACTCCAATAAGTTTAAAAGCAAACATTTTCCGGATGAACCGAGCTTTGTCTGTTATTTTGATAACGTTATTACCTATCAAATTAGCCTTTAATGAAGCAATCATCAAGTTATTCTTTTCATGAGAAATTGAACATTGGAAAACGGATGTTAGTGAAGCAAGTCCATATATTTCCGGCTTGTTATCACCTGTTACGGATGGCTCTTTTATCAGATCGGAAATCGATACGCATCTCTGAACTTCACACACTCAAACTCAGATCCTTAATATGGGAAAAGAAATAATACAATACATTTTGATTCTGGTTATCGGTATTGCATATATTCTTTCCATCTTCTCATTAATTTTGCGAGGAGTGTTGAACCTAATGATATAGAGATTGAATTAAAGTTACGATGTTCCCTTGAGACGGCTTCGTCTTTTGTTTATAATACGTATATATGCCTTTGTTTTAATAACTTGTTTTTAAGAATGCGTGCTTTCAAAAGAAAATTATTTACACTGTTCAATGCTACATAAATTTAATTATTTGAATTTTCACTGCAAAAAAACATTTTCAAATCTGGAAAAAAAAAGTGGTCGAGTAGTATGATAGCATTACTTTATATATTTTTAATTATATTTTAAAATAAAACGAAGCTTTAATTAATTTAATTTATATCAGTAGTTATTAAAAAGGTTACAATTCAGTTAATTCGGATAATTTCGGTTACAAAACAGTTCATTCGACGTATTGCATTTAAATTTCTAAATTTCTTGTTCCGCAGATAAGAATGCTTTTGTTTTGCTTAATTCAGTCATGAAAATCCCTTACTAATTAATATATCCTTTTTTGGAATTAAGGTAATACTGATTTTAAAATACAATTTTTATTTTGAAAACACTAGTTCTTGACATAAGCATCTAGCCATGCATATATCTTCTTTTAAGGTTATTATAATTAGTTAATTATTATAAATCTAAAATTATTTCTGGCTTCTGAAAATATGTATATGTTGCAATTTTGACTACTATAAAGCATATTTTTATTTCTTCGAACTTACAGGTAATTTGATTCTTGAAGTTTTATATCTATTTTGTATTGATTTTGATTTTGAACTTGAATACTTCGATTACTTATTATGGATCAAGCTACTGTCATTAGATTGCGTGGTAGGGCAAAAGCGGCCTTCACTGTGATTAATGATGATTTATCTAACAGATCGGATATAGAAAAGTTTTATCTTCCTCATCATGCGTAATTAAACCTTCTAGCACAACGAGAAAATTAAGAGTAGTTTTTGATGCATCCTGCAAATCTGAAAATGGTATATCATTGAATTCTCTTTTAGGGGTAGGTCCGAAATTACAAAGAGATATTTTTGAGATTTTGATTAATTTTCAATTTCCTAAAATTGTTTTCACAGCCGATGTGGAGAAAATGTATCGTCAGGTGATGGTAGCCCCTGAAGATCAGAATGATCAATTGATACTTTGGCGATACAATTCCAGTGATAAAATGCGCACGTACAAGTTGAAAAGTTACTTATGGTCTTTCCTCTGCTTCATTTTTAGCAACTCGATGTCTGAAGCAGGTAGCTTTAGAGTCTAAAGAAAAATCAGATGTATCTCGTATATTGCAAGAGGATATGTATATGGACGACATATTGTCGGGTGCAAATACAGTTGATGATGCAGTATTTGTCTGCAAGAAAATATCTTCAATTTTACATGCACGTGGTTTTGATTTGAGGTAGTGGAATTCAAATTCTGCCGAATTCTTAACTGAATTTAAGGAACATTGTTCATTGAATTCTGATTTTGAGATATCTCCTAATTCGAGTTCGAAAGTCTTAGGACTTTTTTGTAATTCAACTACTGATACCTTCAGTTTTAAAGCTACACTGCACATCAACGCACCTATAACAAAAAGACGCATATTAGCAGAATCTGCTCGCATTTTCGATCCTTTAGGTCTCTTATCTCCTTGCACTATATTGATTAAAATATTCTATCAAAAACTATGGTTAGTTAAAGGCGACTGGGATTCAGTTGTTCCCCAGCATATCTCAGATGATTGGTTTAAATTTCAAGAGACATTCAGTCAAATCAATAATTGTGAAATTCCGAGATGTGTCATACTTACAACGGACAGTATTATCCAACTACATGGATTTTCTGATGCATCTTCGCAGGCTTATGCAGCAGCCATTTACTGTCGCCAAAGGTGCAATGGTACGGCTAAGGTTAATCTTTTGGTATCAAAGACTAAAGTCGCGCCTATAAAGCAAGTATCCATTCCTCGATTAAAACTCTGTGCTGCGTATTTGTTGACCAGATTAATGCGATCTCTATTGAACATTTTAAAGAAGTTTGATTTTGAAATCTTTGCGTGGACGGATTCCAAGGTAGTTCTGTCTTGGCTATCAGCTCATCCACGTAAGTGGAAAACTTTTGTGGCAAACAGAACATCTCAAATCATAGAAGTGATACCTATTAAACATTGGAATCATGTTCCCTCTAAACAGAATCCTGCAGACATTGCTTCTCGTGGTATTAAACCTCAACTCCTACCAAATTGTACTTTGTTGTGGAATGGTCCACCATGTCTGCATCAGGAAGATGAAAAATGGCCTGAATATGAATTAAAATCTGAAAATGATGCTGAAGTAAAGGCCGAACAAAGATCTGATCGTATTTTTATTTCTCATATACGTGAATCGAATGATTTATTAGCTAATTTGTTCGAGCATTATTCTTCGCGTTGTAAAATTGTTCGTATTCTGGCTTACTGCCAAAGATTTATTACTAATTGCAAGAAGCATCATGTTACTCAGAACATTTCACGTAGTGGCATTAACTCCAGCTGCCTTATGCCGCTAACATTTCTAGAGATTCGAGTAGCAGAAAATTTCATTATTCGTTGGATTCAGAATCATCATTTCAAAGATGATTTACAATGTATTAAAGAAGAGAAAACTTTACCCAAGAAGAGCCAACTACGTTCTTTGTATCCATTCGTAGATAAAGATGGTCTCTTACGGGTGGGAGGACGTCTTCGAAATTCATCTTTAGCATTTAACATCAAACACCCTGTCATACTTCCTTCTCGACATAAATTTAGCGAATTACTAGTGAAAGAACTACCTTCATTCTACTTACCTTCATGCTGGTCCTTCTTTATTATCACACCTCATCAGACAATCTTACTGGATAATTGGAGGAAAGAAACTGATACGCAGTTGTGTGAACCATTGCTTAATATGTCATTGATTTAAAGCTGCTTCAAATCCGCAATTGATGGGTGACTTACCTGAACATCGTGTGACTTTGGAACGACCTTTTTACGCATCTGGTGTGGATTACGCTGGTCCTATTACCATGAAATTTAATAAGGGTCGTGGCTCTAAAACAACGAAAGACTATATAGCTCTGTTTGTTTGCTTGTCGACTAAAGCTGTGCATATAGAAGCAGTCAGTGACCTGACGACAGACTCGTTTATCGCTGCACTTAGACGTTTCATTTCACGTCGCGGTGCACCACGGCACATTTACAGTGACAACGATACCAATTTTGTGGGAGCATGCCGAAAACTACAAGAACTAAATCAGATTTGGTCTTCCTTGTATGCAACGGAATCGGTTTCCCGAGAACTAACTAAGTCATCTATTGAATGGCATTTTATACCGCCTGCTTCGCCCCACATCGGAGGAATATGGGAAGCCGGCATTCGCTCAGCGAAATTTCATCTGAGAAGAGTATTGAAAGAAACTCTTTTAACCTACAAAGAGTTGTCAACGCTACTTACCCAGATCGAGGCTATTTTGAATTCACGTCCACTTACTTACGTGAACGATACTGATATTGACTGTATTAATGTTTTAACCCCTTCTCATTTCATTACAGGTGATACTTTAACTTCCTTTCTAGAGAACCATCAGACTTTACGCACAAGGAGTTCTAGGTGGGAACTTGTACAGAATCTACGTCTGGGATTCTGGAAGCGATGGGAAAAGGAATACTTGACTTCGCTTTAGCAGAGATCCAAGTGGCAGTACAACAGACCCAATCTAAAAATCGACACGGTGGTTCTTATCATCGAAGATGGATCTCCACCGCTAGCTTGGCCTATTGGACGGATCATCAATGTCCATCCGGGCAAGGACGGCTTAGCTCGCGTAGTCACTGTCAAAACTAAAATTGGTGTTTTCAAGAGAGGAATTAATAAACTTTCACCGTTGCCTGTGTATCAGGACTAAGCCTGATAGGGTGGGAGTATGTTCACTTCCACGCCTGTCGAATTAATTTGTACCTTTTCGTTGCCCTGCTTTGGCAACACGCTTTTGAGATTTGTCGTTCGTAGGATTCGGTCGCTAAAAGCGTAGCTGGCCTGTAACGGTTGTAATTCTTATTTTATGCTTATCTGTACTCCTGAATTATTACTAAATGTTTACGTGTGAATGTTTCATTATTAAAGTATTCAGTTTGGTTGAAATAGGCCGAGAGTGACTGAATTTATTAAGTATAATCAAAGTCGAAACTGCGTCATCCATGTCGACGCCATTCTAATACGAGGTACGTAAACAATAATTATGATTAAAGAAATTTGGAGTTCAATAAAATCTTAATTTTCTTCATAAAAAATACATTATTTTTGTAACAATATTGCAAATTTAAAGTAAGTTACAGAAAAAAATCTGTTTGTATAACAAATGCATCACATAACCTCTCAAAGTAGGTTTTGCGAAAGAATACTCTGCGACCTTTTCGACTTTTAAATTTAATCATCTTACGTCAGCAAGAATAAATTTTTCTCCTCTTTATTGTCAGATGAAAAAATAACTTTCATACTACCCTGCGGCTATTTTAAGATATGCATATGCAACTAAAGAATTATATAACCAAAATAATGGAAATGAAGTTCCCGTTAATGTGAAAATTATCTCATAGGGACATGTTTTTTGATAATAATGATTTCGATCTTTATTCTTCAGCAATCTATACGCATCAGTAGATCTGGTAATGATTTGAAAATGAACTTTGAGGAAGTTTAAGCAGTTATTATGCTGTAAAGTATTCATTCACATAAACCAAGCTATTAAAATATCCATTCGACCTCTGTGATTTTAATACGTTCCTTATTTATAGCACAACAAACAGAGGTCAGTAACTTTTACATTTATAAATATGAAAGATTTTCATTGCCGTGTAGGTTAAATGTTCATTGTTTACAATTTCGAGAATAAATAATGGTAAGGAATACGTGAATTCTAAAATCTTTCAAACCATTACATTTCAATATATTGCTATATTTTGAATTTTTATATAATAATAATAATAATTATAAGCAAAATAAAATTAATTAAAAAATAAAAAAATAAGTCAAAATAAAATAATAAAAAAATTCGTAAGGCAGCGCAAAATTTCTGTACCGATTATGTAGAAACATTTTCAGTTAATGATGTTAGAAACATTTTCAGTTAATAACAATAATGGTACATGCATTCATTAAAGTTACTAACTAGATTATAAATAAATTATTTAAATGCATTTTGAATTGCTTTAAATATGCTATAAATTACTATTTTTGATTACCTTAAATACGTTTTAAATTACTATTTTAAATTATTTAAATAGGATATACTATTAAAATGGATTAATTAGAAATGTGTTTGTTGCATTTAAATCGACGATTTAGTTAAATGACTATAGTTATAATTTAAAAAATAAATAAAAAATTGTTCACCATATGCCAGGGCACATGGAAGATAAATTGAAGTTCCTAAACTGTTATGTTTCGTAAAAGATAGAGCGTTTAATAGTAATAGTAGTAATAGTAAGGGCAGGATGTCAAAATCATGGCTTTGTTCAGTTTGGTTGCTTTGAAGAAAGACTTTCATTAGACTGCATATTTAGGATAGTAAAAGCGAATCGAAGCTTCTATGATTTTACATCAATTTAATTAACTTGCATGTGCTAAGAAATAATAAAAATTTAAATTTCCATCATTTCCGTTGCAATAAATATTTTTTATTAAATAACTCAAACATGTTAACAACGTAAAATATTTTAATAGCGTGTTTTTAATTATTATAACCATATAGTATATCTTCAGACCAACTTCCTACTAATACATTTCGTAAATTTTGAACTTGTCACTCATAAAAAAAATTGTCGTAATATTGCATTCAAGTGATTTAAATTTAACGAATTAATGTTTTGAGAATATTTCAGAATTTCTTTGGATTTTATAAACTGAATTTAAAAACTTTCTACGCATTCACCATCTGAAACTTTTCTCTAGCACCATATCGAAATTGAAATCATCACTAATCGGATAATGGACTTAAGGAAGCACTGCGTGTCTGTTGATTTGAAAAAAAGGCTCGAAGAGATAATTCCTAGACAGGAAAGCGTGTCGATTTTATCACGAGACAGGCCAAAAGCTAAATGTTCTTCATTCTACCGAAAACAAACTGTGAACAGGAAAAAAGCAGGCCTTGAAGAACTATTTGAAAATATCAGCCGCATGTGTGGAATTAATGTATCAAAATACTTCAGAATAACCTATAGAGTTGTGGTGTTGCGCGGCCCCAACCTACACGCAACAATAGTAGTGACTGCTATGAACTGGAAAGTACACAGAACTCTTAAGAAGGGTTTAACTCCTTTTTTATTCTACTTTAGAAGTTACAGATGCGTTGACTTGAGGCTAAAAATGAATAATAACAAGTTACTACCTACGAGGCTCTCTAAACGTAACTAACCTAACCGCGTTCTAAGATACAGCTGATATTTCAGCAAAATTTCTGAATTGTTGAAATTGAAATTCTGAATTGAAAAAATTGAGTTGAAAGATTCAACTATCTGCCGAGGCAAGCACACAGGCCGAAACGCGCGGTTCTTCAATTTCTACCTAGCAACCTTCACGCTCGTGAAGCAAGAAAGCACACCTACAAACTCGTTTCCCTTCTATTTAACTCAAATTACTTCCACTGACAATTTGAACACTTGCGCGTTCTACTAAAATTTACTACTCTGGCATAGGCAATTCCAGGGGAAAGTAAGGGTTGACAGGAAAGATAGTTTAAACTTAAAATAAATGTTAGTTAAAATAAATATAAACCCTACATTTGCCGCTGCCAGAATTTGGTAAACTTGGAAACAGATCCTAGAAACGACCTGTTGAAAAGTTTCCATATTCTGAACTAAAATTCAAGAGCCTCGTTTACATAAAACAAACTGTTTTCTCACAAATTAGAATAAATTTCTGTTGATAATCATTTTACCCTCTCTTCTTACAGCAACCTTTCCTGGACTTCAGCAATCAATCTGTTCTCTTCCTTCCAGCATCTGGAAGAAATAAGTATCAGTATCTTTCTAAATACAGTATAATTTACACTTTCTTGACACTGAATAAAGTTTTTGTTATTGATCGTTTTATTTTCCTTAATTACTGCTTAATTCACATTCATTCAAGTATTCAAACATGAATTTAACTTTACCCTGGTTCTCCACGTGTGGTGTCAAACGGGAATATTCGTGTTTTAGTATTGCAACACTTCCCCTAACCACAATGATTTGTTAGAATTCAACGACCAAATAGACACACCTTACTCGACATTCTGAAACTCGATGAGCTATTTTAACATTCTTAAAATTCAAGTGTACGTGGAGAACCCTACAAAACACATTCATTCTAAATTCCCCCTCATTCATCTTTAGACATGTAGGCTTTCGCTCTAAAGAATGATTTTATCAACAAAATCATTCTTTAGAGCGAAAGCCTACATGTCTTTAATACTTAAATTTGAATTCATTTCTTTCGAGTATTTACTTTTAGCATCTAAAATTTTATGCTTCTAGACTAAATTCTACTTTTACAGAACTTTCAAGTATTTACGTATATTTACAAAATTCTAATACATATGATTTTTACAATTTACCATAAAATGAATAAGAGAAAAATAAATTTTTACTTCACGCCTTCTTCGTCAAGCTGGCGGCACAGAAACTAAATTTCTCATTAATACAAGAAAACGAAGTTATTTTACTTTCGGCCAAATTTTGGCTTTAACATAACAGAATTAGTCTTTCGACCAACAGGAACTGCTTGTTCTTAGATTTTATACTTAAAGAAATAATACTTTTGCCTTAGCTAAATAAAGTAAAACAAAACTAAGTCTCAACCGAGACAAATTGACTTCCGTCAAAACACAGAACTTCGTATTTACGCATACCATTTCGGAACAAAAGAAAAAAATTTTATAGAGAAGATTTTAACTTATCTTTGAGTTTTCGATGATTGGAACTCCGACATCCTCTTCTGGCAGAACTGCTCCCGCGTTATGGAATTCATCGAAGTCAGTCGTCTCCTTTGTGTTTTTCGAGTTTCGTCCATGTTGATTTTTCTTTTTCGCCCTCTGTATGCAGGCCTCTTGGAGTGGTAGTCGTCGGGTTGCTGTCTTTTCCGTTTTGCCCCTGGACGGCTGGTCTTGGCGTCTTCCAGTCTGGAATCGTGCTTGAATTTCTTCTGTTGGTGGTGGTCTTTTCGTTCCTCCTGCTGTCCTTTCGTTCTCGTGAACGGCGGCCTTGTTTGCTCCTGACTATCTGGCGCTGGAAGTGTTTTCCTTGATGCAGAATTTCTACTGCGATACGTTGTAACTGATCTTTTCCTCTTTACCAAAGCTTCTTTACACGGCGGCGTTGCTTTCTTGTATTTCTTAAAGAACGTTTTCCTTTCTTCTTTTCGGTACAGTCGCATGACTTGTAGAAGGGCTAGGTTTCTCTTCAGTTCTCTGCTTCTTGGGTGGTGGAGCGGGTGACATTACTTCTGGACCTTCCACTTCTTTTACGCTTGAGTCCTGCAAGAAACTTTTATAGATTTCAAAATCATTTTAATTATAATATTTTTTCACCTGGTCGGGACTTGCTTTACAGATTTCCCCTCTCTCCTTCTTAAGGTACAATACGACTCCCTTGATTTCCTGAATTACATAGGGGCCTTCAAATTTTGAAGCTAACTTTGCAGTAAAATTGTCTGGGGCACTTGATAAAGAAAATTTCCGCTTCAACACTTTATCCCCAACTTTAAAATCTGCTTCACAGCGTTTTCTATCATAGTATAATTTCTGTCTATTTCTTGCCGTATCCGAGCTTTTAACCGGCTGGTCAATGAGTTTTTGCACATCTTTTTGTTTGAACTCTTGCTCTCTTTGTTGCACAAAGAATAATTTATCTAGTGGCGTAATTAACTTCCGTCCAAAAAATAATTCTGCTGGAGTTTTCCCCGTAGTATTGTGATTTGCTGTTCTTACAGCATAAGCTAACTCATTTATGTAGCCATCCCAGCGCTTGTGATGTGTGCTAACATAACTTCGAATTATTTTTACAATATTTTTATTAACTCTTTCTGCTATGTTTGCCTGTGGTCTATACGGAACCATTTTGATATGGCGTATGCCAAGTCCAGTGCAAATGTTTTCAAATATTTGGCTAACGAATTGTTTACCGTTATCACTAATGACTTTTATCGGTGCACCGTATTTTAAAATGTATCTGTGTAAGAATGCATGTGCGACTGTTTTGGCTGACGCGCGTTTAAGTGGAACAATTTCTGTCCATTTTGAAAAATGATCTACAATTACTAAAAGAAAACGATTTTTATTTAACTCACTATGGGGGAAAGGACCAAGAAGATCTATGCCTAAAATTTCATTCGGAAATGTAGCCCGAATGCTATTTAAGTACCCGGCCGGGCTGTAATTAATATCATTTATTAACTGACATTGATTGCAGGACCTGACATACGCAGTTACTATTTTGTGTAATTGTGGGAAAAATACTGCCTCGCGTACCCTTTTTAAAGTCTTTCTGACCCCTAAATGACCCGCTGTTTTCGCGACGTGTAATTCCTTCAAAATGCTTAACATTTTGAGGCCGGGGCTTTGGTAGCAGCAAAAGCTGCCAAAGGACGGGAATCTTCAACCGAATGCTTTCCCCCCTATAAGAAATCAGCTCCTATTTGCAACAAAGATTCTTGTGTGTAGTTTAATGGATTCTCATACTGGTGCATCTGTGTCGCAAAAGGAACACCTTTGAAAGGGATAAGTGGTTAAAACCCTAGGAACGTCAAATTTGACATTTTACCCCACTTTTCAGCCTGAAAAATGGGGGAGAAACACATGGCCACTAAAGTGGACAACCCCGTCTTTTCAAAGAGAGGACTCTATGGCCAATATAATGGCCATCCCGTCTTCAATAGGTTAATCGAAGCGAGGCGGGGATGATTGGTTTGTATTCGAAATTTTCGTTTGTTGTTTTCGTATAAAATAAGAAATTATCTATTATTTCATAGTTTTCTGCTCTATTTCTTATTGAATCGATATCTGTGTGTTCAAAGTTTTCGAGGACTTTCAAATACTCATAGATACTTCCAAATTCAGGATCAGCTTTCAATTCAGCAATAATTGTTTCTCTAGAATCTAAAATTTTTAAAGTCAACACAGCGCATTTGAGTTCATTGCCTTCATCGTCCAGTTTTATACGAGATAGTGAGTCAGCTACATTGTTTTCCTTACCCGGTTTATATTTAATTATGAGGTTATACTCTTGAAGTTTTAAAGCCCATTTTATTAACTTGGGCGTTAGGTTTTTACCCGAGTAAAGTCTACCAACAGCCGCATGATCCGAAAAGACTGTTACTGGCGCTTTGCTGAAATAAACAGCAAATACAAATTGTGTACAGCCATTAATACGGTTAATGTTTCTCTCTCTGTAGCTGTATAATTCCTTTGCGTAGGGTTCAAAGTTTTACTAAAAATGCCAAAGGATGGCCACTTTGCATGAGAACAGCACCTACAGCATAGTCCGACGCATCTGCTGCAATTTCCAAATTTTCGTCCCCCTCCGGGAATTTCAAAGCAGGAGCATTGATGAGCGCTTCTTTTAACCTTTCAAATGCAGTATTTGCTTCTGCTGTCCACGTGAATTCACTTTTCTTTCTTTTAATTACTAACAAGAGTTCAACAATATTAGCAAAATCTTTTATGAACGACCGATAATAAGAACATAACCCTAGGAAAGAAGAAAGTTTCTTGGCGGTGTTGGGAGGTGAGAAATTCTTGATGGCTTTTATTTTTGAATCCTGAGTTTCTATACCCTTTTGCGAAATTTTATAACCCAGAAATTTAAGTTCTTTAGTTGCGAACTTGCATTTTGATGCATTAATTGTAAGACCGGCCTCTTTTAATAATTTAAAAACTTCTTCTAAATCTTTAATATGTTGTTCCAACGTACTACTCGTTATAATTATATGATCTAGATAGATTAAAGTCGATTTTCCTAGGACAGGCTTTAGAACAATGTCCATAGCTTTCTGGAATGTTGACGGGCCCCACACAACCCAAAGGGCATGCGTAAAATGCATAAGTGCGCGATTTTGTTATAAATGCGGTTTTATGTATGTCTTCGGGTCTCATAGCTATTTGATAGTAGCCAGACGTTAAGTCCAACGTAGTCATGTATCTCGTAGACTTAATCTTTCTAATAATTTCTTCTATAACCGGCAAAGAGTAAACTAGGAACTTAGTAACACTATTAAGCTTTCTGTAATCGATAGCAAACCTCCAAGCCTTTTTATCCGAAGGAGGAAACTCATTCTTTTTCCGACATAGTACGACTGGACTCGCGTACTCACTATTTATGGGCGTTATTATTTGGTTCTTTAACATTTCCTGAATGTGTTCTTCGATGATTTGTTCTTTCTGTTTATCATAGCGGTAAGGTTTAGTCCTACAGGGTTTGTCGGTAGTTAACTGTATATCATGCGTAACAATTTGACAGTTACCAGGCCGTTCTGAAAACAAATTCGAAAAAGTACTCACCACTTGCTGGATGGCTTGACTTTCATGGTCATTCAAATGGCTAAGGTCGACTGGCGGTTGTTCCACTGGCTCCAACACCCTCCGATCCATCTCCAGCACAATAGAACTTTCGTGAAAATTCAGTCTGACCTTCGCGGCTTTTAAAAACTCCATACCTAAAATAAGTGGACTTTGCAAATTTTTTACTACAAAAATTAATACTTTAAGGCTTTTGTTTTTAACCTGTATTTGTAATGATAATTTGCCAATACATTGACAAGTTTGTCCTTGCGCTGCTATGATTTCTGTGTTTTTATTTTTAAATAATCGTAACGTATTAAAATTCTTCTTAAAAAAGTATCACTCATAAAATTAACTTCTGCTCCTGTATCGATGAGGGCTTCTACTGGTACATCGCCAAACAGGACTTGTATAATCGGTAATTGTGAGTTTTTTACGACGCCCGTATTTAGTATCTTCTTGAGGGTTTTTTTTTTTTTTTTTTTTTTTTTTTGAAACTTCCGGGGTCTGGACCCTCGCTTTTACTGGCCCCTCTACTCGTTTAAAGCTTTCCTTTCAACTTCTGCCTTCTGGGTACGCGGACGGTTGTTTTCAAATTTCCTTTTGGGGCCTTGACCTTCGAGCTTCGATAAGTTAGCTTGATAGCTCTTTCCCCCATAAGAGCGATTTGCGTTTCTGGTCTGCTCATTTGAAGATTGCCTTCGGAGACCTTGAGAATACGATGCCCCTCTAGCTTTTTGCGCTATTCTACGATTTTGGAACTTGACCGCCAACTTGAAGAGTTCCTGCAATGTGCTTGGGTTTCTAATTTCGAAGTAATCTTGAACAGCAGGTAGCAATCTTGGTAAGATTATTTCAATAACCTCCGCTTCGGGTTTCTTCCCATACAGCATATCCGTCAGTTTAATTTTTCGCAGAATAAAGTATGTCAACTCTTCTATATTCCGTTGATAAAAACTATACAGTTCGGCTTCTAGCTTTGCTCGGTCTTTCACTATGGGGAAGGCCTTTAATAATGATTTTTTGAAATTTTCAGAGGTATACGTTTGGCCTCCGAATTCCCTAATAAAAATTTACCAATATTCTTCCATCATAGCGAGGCCTGTCCTCTTAGTGCAGATGTGGCAGTGGCAACTTTTTGTCTTTCAGGCACAGGTTAGACAGAGCTGGAAATGGTTTTCGAGACCTTCTAAGAATATTGCCACCGAATTTTTTCCGTCGAAATTGACGTTTGGCTTGATTGATGCTCTCATCGTCTGGACCAGGTATCCAAATCCTTCCAATTGGCTTGCCCTTTCTTGTTGTTGGACTTGTCCAGGAGCTTCCATCCAGTTTTCGGCCATTTCAGTTCGACAAGTGTTCGGGCGCCAATGTGGTGTTGCGCAGCCCCAACCTACACGCAACAATAGTAGTGACTGCTATGAACTGGGAAGTACACAAAACTCTTAAGAAGGGTTTAACTCCCTTTTTTATTCTACTTTAGAAGTTACAGATGCGGGCACTTGACGCTCAGAAACTACGCCGACCCGGCGGTAAAATAAAAATAAGAAACTAAAAATGAATAATAAAAAGTTACTACTTACGTGAACGCGGTTAGGTTAGTTACTAAACGTAACTAACCTAACCGCGTTCTAAGATACAGCTGATATTTCAGCAAACTTTCTAAATATTAAGTTGAAAGACTCAACTATCTACCGAGGCAAGCACACAGGTCAAAACGTGCGGTTCTTCAATTTCTACCTAGCAACCTTCACGCTCGTGAAGCAAGAAAGCACACCTACAAACTCGTTTCCCTTCTATTTAACTCAAATTACTTACGCTGACAATTTGAATACTTGCGCGTTCTACTAAAATTTACATACTCTGGCATTGACAATTCCAGGGGAAAGTAAGGCCTGAGAGGAAAGATAGTTTAAACTTAAAATAAATGTTCGTTAAAATAAATATAAACCCTACAGAGTAGTTATTCTGAAGTAATTACAATTAATAATAATATAAACGAAGAACTGCGTTCATTGTTTTTAAATCTCTTAGTTTGTTAATCAATAAAAAATAAAAGAAAAATTAAATATCTTACGCTTTACCGAATTCTGGTACACTGGCGTGTAGTAGAAAAACATTTTATTTCGTGCAGTTGCAAAAAAATTGCTTTTAAACTGCCGAATTTATCAGTCAAAATTTTATTACCTTTGCACAAAACATAAGGTAAACCAAACTTGAAATTTTAAACTGAGTCTTCGAAAGGCGCATGCTGAGGAATGTGCTCGAAATTCGGTTTCTTTAGCGAGCACGCAGATGATAAATAAGCAAAGGAAATATAATACTTAACGCTAGTTTACAGATGTATCATGCAAATACACTGGTGTGCAAAAATTAAGGACGAGACGGCTTTTCTCAATATAACTTTGTACAAAAGCTTTTCAAATCAACACATTTAATACCGTAAGATCCACAATACGTAAGGACATGAGTAATGTAAGCAACACTTACTAAAAGAGAAATCAAAGATATAAAAAGGAGCTTTATTGAAAAAGTAGCATGGAGCGCAATGCTACTGAAGGCCGAAACATCCCTGTGATGGGTGTCCAGCAAGAACCATCCGATTTTTAATAGGGATACGATCACCCCTGACTGCTACGCAGGTTTCACAGCATCTGCCCATGCTGAGAATGAGGGTGTCAATGAGTTGTTGAGGCATTGCTGCCCATTCGTCTTGCAGCGCCAATCGAAGCTCCGGAATCGTTACTGGTGGTAAGGTACGAGCTGCCAAGCGTCTGCCTAGAAAATCCCATACATGCTCGATGGGATTGAGATCCGGAGATCGTGCCGGCCAATCCATACGTTCAATATCCTCACTCTCTAAGAGCTGTTCGGCAGCTACTGTGCGATGACATGGTGCATTGTCGTCCATGAACAGGAACTGCGGACCCATAGCGCCTCTAAAAAGACGCACATATGGAAGAAGAATCTCGTTACAATAACGGGTCCCTTTGACTGAACCTGCGTTGAAGATGTGAAGGTCTGTACGACTACCAAGCATGATGCCTCCCCAAACGAGAACACCGCCACCTCCATACCTGTCCCTTTCAATGATGTTCGAGGGATGATTGCGGCTTCCCCGCTCTCTCCAGATGAGTATGCGATGAGAATCGCTACTCAGACTGAATCTGCTCTCATCTGTAAAGAGTACTCGTCCCCATTCATTGTCTCTCCAATTCCGGTGTTCCCGGCACCAGAGAGAACGCCTTCTCCGATGGGCAGGCGTTAGAGGTACGCACCGTACAGGGCGTCGTTTGCACGACGTGCAAACAGACCACCACCGTGCAGTCTTCTGGCCACGGTAAAACGCGATATCGGTCGTCCAGTCGCCTGTGTCGTGTGTCTAGCGATTTCTCCTGCTGTCTGCCGCCTGTTTCTTCTGGCCTGTAAAGCAATATACCGGTCATCTGCGGGTGGGGTTCCTCGTGGACGACCACTACTAAACCCCCGGATAGCTGTTCCTGTAGTTTGAAATTGTCTCCAAAGTCGTGAAACGATGCTGTGAGCAATTTCGAACTCTGCAGCCACACTTGTCCCACTGCGACCTTCCTCAACTTCCCAATGATTCGACTTTGGGTAAAAGCATCCAGATGTCGTCTAACAGATTAATTATTCGCCATTTCTCGCTGAGGCAGCAACTCGGTGTGATTTTAACTGCTATACGGCGTGCAATCTCTTTGTCAGAAATACTGATCTTACACCGACAACATGCTTTATACTACTCAGACACTCCCCCATTACGTCTACCTGCATATCTGCGCATGTGCTACCGTACATCACCTTACTAAATCTCCTGATTGGTCTTTCTGTCCGCTCTGCCTCTTCGTTCAGCTGATATGCTAATTTTTCGACTTCGTCCTTAATTTTTGCACACCAGTGTATTACAACACAAGGAAACCGAAACCGATATCAATCGTTTTATTTTTATATTTATGATATTATGGTTGTTTAATCCACAAAATCTTGAGTTATCCCTGGCATAAGTTATTTTACACTTTATATTTCGTGTTTTATAATTTCAAATTTTGTTTACGCAAAATAAAGTCTAAATTCAGCGTACCTAAGGCAAAAGGAACTGTATACATGGCTTTTTACAATATGAAGCTCCAATAATATTAGCTCTTAATTCACAGGACATGAATCTAAAAACGGACTGCAAGATATTGGGGTTTTACTAAGCGCGTTGAAACTTTTGATACATCACGTAAAACCGAACAGCTGCAATTTTCACATTTAAATAAGAGAGTATCGTACCACAGAGATTATAACATCAGAGAGTATCATTAAATATAGTGTCTTTTAGCAAAAATTAAGACACACACACAAAAAAAAAGGGCGAAACTTGTTTTGTACGCATAGCAGGTCTATGAATATAATGTATATAAAGAATGCATATAAACCATTGTTGACATTGAAGTAAAGTAGAACTTTGCTTTGAATTTTCTACATCATTTTTGCATTTTTATTTATTCGTATTCTACTTTCATATAACTTGCAAAGAAATGGACTTTGCTCCCAACAAAGCGGGAATAGGACTTAAACCCATTTTATTACTCTCGACGCATTTTATAATTCTAATGTTAGCGCATTTATATACTTTGCAAACAATTTTCAAGTAACTCATTACTTTTATATATCAACAAAATGAAATTCTACTGCTTCTCATCGCAAGAATACAATTTCTGATATATAATCTACTTCATTTATGCTTATTATGCTTCAACTTTATTAATCGTAAATCATTCCAATTCTTCATTTTGATACCTTACAAGGAACTTACATTGAACTCTTATATTTACCGAAGACTTTCTTAAGATTAACTCGTTTCCCAATCTCTAAATGGAGCACTGTCATTCTGTCAATTCTGCCGTTAGCGAACGAAACTCACCAGCTCGACTTACAGCTTTCTCGCATTTTTTTCCATTATTTCCCATATAGAAAGTAACATTTTCATGTTTGTTTAACTTAGCTACTAATCTAAGTTGCGCAAAAGCGCTTATTTTTCTATTACCAGCTAAGGCTTCAGAGCATAGCGCCAACTAGACGTCAAAACTCCTAGCGGTTGATGTTTCAAGAACCACCAACGATGTCCGATGAAGTAAAGTCAATAGAGGTATTCTTAATATGCCATAAAGAAAACAATAACCTGATCAATAAATAATCAGTAAAATAATATTAATGCTATGCAAGGAAATACTCGTGAAAACGGGAATTCTGTGATGAATGCCAATATATAAATTATGTAAAACATATAAAATCCAAATTCAAATAATGAGCAGTAACTGAAACTGCAATTCTTCTGTTTATTCTCTTTCCATTACATTTATTCAAAATCAAATACTAAAATCCAAAACAATTGGCTTGGTATCTAAAAACTATTATTTTCATTTACAAATAAAAATCATTAATTCTGAGAGAAATACTATCTCTTTTTAGAAATAATAATAGATAGAAAATAACATTCATTAAAATTTAAAAAAGGAATTTAGGAACAAACTCCTATTAATACATTAAATGTATGTAATTGTTTCGTGGGTAAAATTAAATTTAAATCATTTGCTTTAAAATAAAACATGCTTGCAAATGATAATACAGATAGCTGATTTTAGTTAAACTTTAAAATATTATCTTTCCTTTCCTTTTCATATTATACATTACATAACTCATCTGAAGTTTCTAGCTATGTAAAATTATGAAGCCTCAACAAAGTTTACTGAGGCTTCATATATGAAAGCAGAAAACGATTAAATCAGAATAAATGGATTAGTGACACGGGTTAAAAAATACTTGTATTTTACTGTTATTTATTATTTTAAGTTTCAGATTTCATGGTATTGAATTTATTAAACTCAATTCTTTGGGGGAATATACTGATATTAATAGGGTACTGGAGTACAATCGCATTCATACGAACCAAAATAGCTGGCATCATTTCGAATAACATTAATTTCGAACAAGCCGTCTTCGAGCTCATCTTCACACATACACACACAAATAATAATAAATAACAAAAAAGAAATAAAATGAAAGCTTTCATATTTTATATTACATCCAAATGGGCGTTTACTTCATTTACAGACACATACATATTCGAAAGCATTATGCCTAATGCCATATTGTGCTAAAAATATGTGAAAACAGCATATCTTTAGAATTTCCGATAGACAGTTTCCCGCGCTGGAGATAAAATTTTTTATTCTATAGAGTGTAGCCATTGCTCACACTATGTTATTCAAAATTTGATGACTCTAGATACCATTGTTTTTCGCAGTGCAAAAAAACATGCATACATTCATTTAGATTCTTCATTATTTAGTTTATTTAAATATAATACAGGGCGGTAATATTTGGTGGTAACAATTTGAAAAGGGATTCGGACGTTTAAACAGATTCGACTCAAAATGCCATTTCGAGACTAATGGCCCTTCTGGGTTGATTTGGGCTAAAAAAGCATATGATTCGTTTCGTGTAGACAAATTTCAATAATAATGTTATAGTTTGACTTATATAGGGTGGTTATGATTAAAGTGACCCTATTCAGACCCCTGTAGAACCCGTTCTGCCTATCGGATTTTCATCAAACTTGATATGTACATTATATGGACTATGGAAAAAGAGTTCTGCAATAAAAAATGATTCAAATTTTGACCACCAGATGGCAATTTTCAAAACTTCCTTATGGAAATTAGTCAAACCTATAAAGAGGCTTGCAGTCAATCCTTCTGCGTGCCTTTGACATCTTTAATCATTCCCTTACAGAAGAAAGATCGAGCTTTACTGGTAAAACTGTCCCAGAAAGGCAGCAACAGCTTACTGCATTGCGTGAATATTGCTGTTTAAAGGGATTGCGAAAGGAGCCCATGTCGAAGAATGGTTTGAAGAAGATGATTATGAAACTTGAAGAGACTGGAGACTTGAGTGTGCTGCAGGAAGAGGGCGGAAACTGGTTGCAAATGGTGCAAATGCTGCAACCTCAAGACCACTAAACACGCTGTGAATCTCCTTGCCGATTTTTGCCAGAATGGATGTTGATGACTCGTGGCCTTGGAAAATTCTATGGTCCGATGAGGCGCACTTTTCTTTAGACAGCTGTGAATAATCAGAGTTGCAGCATATGGGGTGCTTCACCTCCTAATGTCCTGCACCAATAACCACTGCATTCTGATTATGTGACTGCATGCTGTGAATTTACTGCTGATTTTATCCTCGGGCCGTTTTTCTTTGAAACTCTCATTCCTCAAGGTCCTAAATTGTGCTCTGTCACGAGTGCACGGTACAGTGAATTCCTTCGACAGCAAGTTATTCTTGCTTTATAGGAACGGCAATGTTTGCAGACCACTGTCTTCGTGCAAGATGGAGCAATTCCCCACATTAGAAGTTAAGTCAAAGAACTGCTAACTTTAGCTAGACCCAGAGCTTAATACCCAGAGCTTTTCCGGATGCCTGGCATCCTCATTTACCCGACTTAAATCCCTGTGATTTCTGCTTGTGGGGATTCCTAAAAGACCTTGTTTATAGTGGAGGAATTAGGACTTTACCTGAGTTGAAAGCCAGCCATGATTACACGCCATCTTGCTGAAATTCCTCGAGAGTTACTTCGCGCTACCATTGAATGCGCTATAATGCTCTCTCAACACGTAATTGATGCCAATGGAGCACACATTGAGCACATTCTGTAATTGAATAAATTTTAATGGTTCTGACAGATTTTTCTTCCTTCTTTTGGGGCCACAATTCCCCCTGGTGGTCAAAATTTGAACTATTTTGTATTGCAAAAATCGTTTCCCAATGGTCCATATAACATATATACCAAATTTCATCAAAGTTCAATACGTAGAACAGGTTCTAGAGGGGTCTGAAAAGAGACACTTTAATTATAACAGCCTGTATTTATAAAGTAAACTTCAAAATTTCAGTTTTTTTATTTTCTTATTTTTGTTTAAATTACATAAAAGAGTAATTTTCATCCATAATTGAAGGAAATTATTTCAAACTATGAAATCAAATAAATTTGTTAAAATGGAGACACATTTTAATTGGAGGAACATTTCAGAAAAGAGAAGCATAAAAATAAAAAAGTTAAAAAAAGAACTAAGAATATCCTATAAATAACAGTTTAGTTCCCCGTATCATGAATTATATTGCGAAATACAGTTGTTATTTGTAAGAAGTTGGCTGAGAAATATCCTTATAAAATGGCTAAAACCTCGCGTAGAAATGCGCAGCAAAACTATTTACGGTTTATAGAAATCTTTTGCGTTTTCAGTTGTATTATTCAGATTTTAAATTACGCCCAAAGAAGCGTTTTTTTAACGTTTTGTGTGTTACATTTATATATTAAATATCATGTTCTTCGTACTTAAACCATAAAATTCAATTCAACAGCAATATCGCAAAATAATTTTAAAATGAGCATATCTTTAGAATTTCCGATACACAGTCTTACGCGATGAAGATAAAAATGTTTTTTCTGTACAGCATTGCCATTGCTCACTTTGAAATCCCTGAGTTTTTTAATCAGAAACTCATAAATGCTTTACAAAATAGGAAATAGATAATAAACCAAATTCCAAATTTCGGCTTCCAGATGACGTACGTTATTCAAAATTTGATGGCTCTAGATACCATTGTTTTACAACAATGTGAGAAACACACATACATTTAAGAAGATTCTTCATTATTTAATTTCTTTAAATATAATACAGGGCTCTAATATTTAGTGACAACAATTTAAAAGTGATTCGCCGTTTATAGAGAATCAACGCAAAATGCAAAAACGAAATTAATAGCACTGCCCTTTTGGGCTAATGATATGGATTTTAGCGAGTAGTTCTTAAAGTCTTACAAAGCTCTTCAAGGACTGTTGAAGCATATACAAGGAAGCTAAAGAAGCTTTTTAAGATTAGTGCACATTTACATCGTTTGAAGAAAGTTCAATGTCATCCAGACTATTTAAAGCAAATAATCCGATTTTTTTTCGTGCCGTACATTTATCTATAATGAATGAAAAGTATAATAACACTGTTTAATCCGTAAGGTTCTCCAAATCCGTAAGGTATTGTTACTTTATTTTCTTCTCAAATTCCCGTTTTTATCAACACACATTTTTCGAAACCTTTGCACTTCTTATAAATTTACGGGTATATTGAGGAACTGACGTAATTGTTTCAAGTAACTTCAATAATAACATGCCTGTTAATTTCGACTTTATTTCTAATATGGAAAACAGAAGAAAAATACGTTCGACTTTATTAAGGAAAGCAAATTGGCCTTAACATCATGTTGAAATTTCTTACGACTACTTCAGAAGTACTTTCGAATACTACAAAGATATTCGTTAATAGACTTAAAAGAATATTCCTTCCACAGTAGAAAAGAATTTTAAAAAGTATTATAAAAATTTAATTAAATCCATAAATACTCATGTGTTTACCTTACGAATACTTCAGAAGTACTTTCGAATACTACAAAGATATTCGTTAATAGACTTAAAAGAATATTCCTTCCACAGTAGAAAAGAATTTGCAAAAGTATTATAAAAATTTAATTAAATCCATAAATACCCATGTGTTTACCTTAAGTAAAAATCGTAATCTTTATGTTTCTTAATTGTTTCTAACAGTTTCAACTATTTTATCGATTACCTTAGAAACTAGGAAATAATAGTATCATTTATTAAGCACTTAGATGAGAAGCTTATAAATAAAAATATACTCAATTTCGAATAAGAAAAAAGTGGCAAAAATGATAGCTTTGATTTTGCATATTAATGGAGTATTAATTTCCTTTGGCGAAAATTTTTCAGCCTATTGCACGTGCCAAACGGCGCCAAATAGAACACCTGTTTGAAAAAGAGTTTCCTCTAACGTGGAAGCCTTTATTGCTAACTCTCTTTCTACCTTGAGTAGAAGGTTGTTTTCTCGGTCAACCACAGCTTGAGCTCTTTCTTCTTTCCCCTCTTCTCTACATATCAGTCTACTCATAGATATAAAAGGCTAGATAATTGTCAGCAATTCAGTATCTTGTGGATAACGTCACTGCGTAATCAGCAACGGCAATATGAAAGAGGTAAGAGTTTTTTTTTATTATTTTTTAGCATTCAAATTATTATTTATAGGAATCTGAAACAAAATAATTATTTCATTTGCCTAATATTACACTAATTTTTTTCGTATTATTAGCATTTAATTATAAACGAATTATTTAGTAATGAGCAATCTTCACATTTTTATCGGAAATTTTGAGTAAAATACCATAACAGATGGGGAAAAAATGGTATTACAGTGATTTGTTATATGATTTCATTTTCAAAAGTTATTAACTAATTTAGAGATAATCATATTCATTCACACTTTATGAACTAAACCTGAAGGATACAGAAAACTTTAAAAATATTGCAGTCATAGGCAAACATTATCTTTAGCTTCAAATTTCCCATTTTACTATTCATTTCAATTTAATGGAAATTTTGATTACCGAAGATCTACTGTAATTCGTGTTATGTATTTAAGAAACCTCTTAAAAGAAATTATTAAAAAGTCAAATTATGAAATTAAGAGATTTGTAATAAGATGATTAAATACTAATTCTAATTTTTATTATTTTAATCTTTCTTTACATTTTTAATGTCCTTAAAGCAATAAAATCATTTTTACCAATATCTGTTAAATCTGAACTGATAGATAAACTTTCCTTCTTGTCTTTTATATTTTGAGCTCTTTTTTAGATTTTTAACTTTAAAGCTAGCTTAACTCGTAGTTTTTTCATTTTATAAATACTTCAAGCATAAGCAAGCAGTAATTATTTTCACTTGAAATTAGAACGGCAGATATTAGTATTCTTTCTATAATATAGCTGAAAGCACCTAATATTTTTTTTCCGAAATAAAGCATAAAAAGTTATTTTAATTTAATTTTATGGATACGTTCATAGGGGTACTAAAACCTAATAACAAATTTACTAAATAGCGTTTATGTAATATTTAAGTGAAAATTTTGTACTTGGTAATATATTGCTTAATGATATTTTGACACTCTGTGTTTATATTAACTTACTTTCACCGTGAAAATGTAATTTTTTCAAAAGAATAATAATAACAGTAATACAGTAATAATAGCAACAACAATAACAACAACTATAATAATAATAATAATAATAATAACAGTAATACAGTAATAATAGCAACAACAACAACTATAATAATAATAATAATACGAAATAAATTATTGCTATAAGTTCTTTTACCGTGTAATAACTTTGCAAGGCTTTGAATTTTATTTCCAGTAGTAATTTTGAATTATTACTCTCTCACTGAAAACAGCCACTGCTAAAACGAATTTCATTACTTTGATGATGAAAAGAGGATTTTTATGACCTAATCTGTTTGTAAGAATGAGCAGCAAGAGAAAATGACAGAGATCTTCAGTTGTTGCTTGTTTCCCAATTAAATCTTAGATTATATCCTAGCGAATCAGTTTTTGAGGAGGAAATTAATGTAAGTAAACGTATTCTAAATGTCTAACACAGGGGCTCCCAATTATGGGGGAAAGGGCAATTCCCAGCTCAAAAAGACCTCGTAGTTTTAGGGGAGAATACGATCATCCTTTATTAAGTATTTAATTTTAAGTAATAGTATTTAATGTTAAGTATTTAATTTTAGTTTATGAATACAAAAGAAAAAACACATGTTTTTATTTAATTTTTGGTATTTAGACAACATTTTCTATACGTTTTGTTGTTTAAGCTATGAAGCACGTTTAAAAATAACCTAAATGTAAATAAATGTATGTGTATTTTTCGTATGTGTATTTTTTAAAGTATGGGGAAGAATGATATTCAAACAATGATAAAAGAAGTATATAGAGTAAAACAAGCTGAGAACCACTGGTCTAACAGAACGAAATCTGATAAAACTGCTAATTTATCAAGAGGGATGGTAAAATCCATGAAAATATGCAGCTGCGCGTTCCTGAAAGTTTGTGATTATTTTACACGATAAAAATATCAGAAATCGGTAACGATATCCAAAGAGGGAAAACGGTATTCTGAATCATATATTAAGAATCATGTTAAAAGGTAGAATCCATAAGAAGAATGTCTGTAAGAAGCTTCAAAATCAGAAATTAGTTTTCCGTATGTTGTATATATTCAGCGAAATAGGTTATATTTGGATAATTTTCATATCTGTACTATTAATGAAAATACAAAATATTGCTTCATCAAATTTTTAAGTATAAAGAATGTTTTCGTACTTCGTGTATGAAGTTTGTATCAGTAAAACGTAAAAACGTTTATCTGTACATACCTGAATAAACCACTTGGGAAGGAAAAAAGGAGAGAAATAAAAGAGTTTTAAATGCGGGGGAAAATTTCCTAATGTTATAGTGATATGTGCAAGTTAAAAAAAAATGCAAAGACACCGATACACACCGAATCCCTTTTTCGTTTTACTGGTTTATTCGAGAACATCATTAGGTACTAACTGATGCATTTAAGGAAAATTACTTCTCAATAAAGGTTTGTTTCATAACTTTTTGATGGTATTTTTAGACTTTACACAGATGTGAAATTAAATTTTAAAACTGTAGTTGCTTAAAATAGTTAATTTAATTTAGTTATACTAAATGTAGAAAAGCATTCGAGAACTATCTGCTTAGCGGGAGGAATGCCTCCGTGAACAGCTTTCTAAGAAAATTAGATCATATTTAGTTTACGCATGAGAAACACCACGAAAGCATACATGCCACATTTCTCGTTCTGTAGCACTCAAACCATGTTCGAACTACAAATGTTCAGTTCCACTCGGCACTGGCTGGCATGACTTTCTAAGAGAAATCGTTTGATATTTTCATTAATACACTGTGAAAGGTTCTGAAATCAGTCTGTTGAAGGGAATTGGATGGGGACTTGACTGATTACAAAACCCGATTAGTGTCGTGGTTAATTCATTATGACAAATGACTCTAGGGTTATCGGCCTTTAATAAAGCATTTCAAGAGGCTTGTATAAGTTACACTAGCTTTCGTATCCGTCCTCTCTCTCTCCGAAGTTTCGAAAGAGGAAGTGCAAAGGAGATAAAACAAAAGAGGAAGTGTAAACGAAAAAAAAAATCTGAAAGGTTTTCAGATTTTAAATTATATCCAAAGGGGCGTTTTCTTAACGTTTTGTGTATTAACTTTATTTATCAAATATCATGTTCCACGTACTTTAACTATGAAATTCAGTTCAACAGCAATATCGCAAATTAATTTTTAAATGAGCATTTCTTTAGAATTTCCAATACAGAGTCTCATGCGCTGGAGATAAATTTTGTTTTCGTACAGTGTTGCCGTTGCTCGCTTTGAAATCGTTTAGTTTTTAATCAAAAATTCATTGAAGTGTTACAAAATATGAAATCGATAATAAAAGGAATTTCAAATTCAAATTAGGGCTTCCACATGCCCATACTCTATGGAAGATTGCGTTATTCAAATTTTGATGGCTCTAGGTACCGTTGCTTAAGCACATTGTGAGAAACCTAGATAAATTTATGCAGATTCTTCTTATTTAATTTCTTTAAATATAAGACAAGGCAATAATATATGGTAGCAATTATTTTAAAAGTTATACAGCCTTTTAAAGTTTTCATTGCAAAATGCCAAAACGAAATTAATAGTCCTTCAGGGCAAATTGGTTTTTGAAAATTAAGATAAAATTAATTTACTCTTATGAAAATGTTTCAATACTTTTCATAACTACTTTCATTTTGTTTATTTTAGTAGTATTCAATGTACAGAGGAGTTATACAATAAGGATTATAAAGGAAGGAATAAGCTGTTAACTTTGTAAATGTATAAAATTGAGAATGAGATTAACAAAAGAATACCCACTTAAGTACCTGTTTGGAAATTCATAACTTGGTGTACTACTTAATAATACCTAAGATGAGATCAAGCTTATTATTGCACAATATAGTAATAAATATGTATAATTCTGATATATTCTGAGAAATTAGTTTTTAGATTATGCTATATTAATCTAGTTGGTTATAAAAATTTCTATTAGCAAATACAATTCGGAAAACAAAATCTGATCACTGGAAATGAATGACGAGATTTCGTGAGATATTTTCTACCCTCTTAGCGAATCTTGGTCAAAGCGAGTTGAATCTCCGCTTTCCTACAGTAGTTTGGCAAAAATGTACAGCAAGAAGCTTTGGTCTTAACCCACTAGCCTTCTTTCTAGGAGGCGTTGCCAAAAATTAGTTACATTGTGAAAGAATTAATAATCTTGACCACTTCTAAAAGAGGATTACTCAAGAAGTTGTAATTGTTATACCAGACTGCCTTCCCAGATCAAACCAAAATCAAATTTTACTTGATCTTTGTTCTGTTATTAATAGCGAATATATTAAAATATTACTTAGTGACAGAATTAAATTAAAGCGTTTACGATCCCTTTCACATGATGAATACTTCATAGAGACTTCAGAAAATCCTTTCATTCATTTTCGGGGTTATGTATATTTATAATACTATGCCATTTTATTGTAAATTGCTATATAATATTGCTGTAAAATAAAAGCACTCCATTTTAGTTTCAGCAGTCAACATATAAGAGCTTGATTCGAATATAAATTTGAAAATTAATCTTTTATATAGATACAAACTTGAAACAAGTACGCTTCATAAATTTAATTTGTATCCAAATATAGTCTTCTCAATATGTTATCAAACGCAAAAAAAAAAATCTAAATTTTATAATTTATGATTTCATTAGTTAGAAGTTTCAGTTTCATACACAAACGAAATTTAGAACGCGACACAAATAAAATTCTATGATGTGTATAATATTTTAAATGTTAATTCCTATCAATGAAATGTAGTTGAATTAAAAGAATAATTTATGGACTTCTGGTATTTTAAAATCATTAAGTATTAATACTTAAATAGAATAATAACTTAGATGTACATGCTTTATCATTTCTTGCTAATATTCTTTATCTGGCGTATTTATAAAGTCCATACAGAATTTATATTTTTCTTCTTAAACATTAACCTAATTTTATTTAAAAGCATATTTATTTTTATTATTACTGGAATACTATTGATTCCGCAAGAAACTGCTTTGATAATTAATTGTTTATTACATGCAGACATTTTAAAGCCTTTTAGATTTGATTTAAATTCTTCGATGTTGAAATCACAAAAAATTGAAATGAAATTCTTTTTTAATTGCATAATAACGTTCTAAAGATTTATGACTGTGCCATGAAATGTTCATTGGAATCATATTATGCGCAAGACAGACTTGGGTATTCCCAAATAAGAACATCACATGGGTCGGTAACTGGGTGTGTGTATTTAATTATGGCAAAGCACACTAGGGCTATCTGCCTAAGAGGAGGAATGCCTTTCGTGGAGGACTTTCTAAGGGAAACTGGCTCGTAAACACGTTACACATGGGGAAAACAACGAAAACACCCATGCAGCCAGCCCGTTCGCGGGATTCGAACCTCGGACCGAACTACCAGTGTTCAGCGACTTTACCGCTCGGCCGTTGGTGGGCGGTCGGTAACTGGAAAAAAGTAAAAACGAAAATTACGTGAAACTGAATTTAATGATTAAATAATTTAATCTTTCGCATTTTACAAATATTTACTCACCATCAGTTAATAATATATGAAATGTATAACATATACCAGTGAAATTTAATATGCTTTAAGTCAAAAATTCGCCATTTTTAATCAAATAACATTTGAAACTAACGCAGCTGTATAGAGGAAAAATATCCTTAACAATCTAGGACATCAATTCTATAAACGTTAATCGATGAATCTTATCTATAATCATAATTCTTACAGAGGATTAAAAGAGATTAAGTAAAGTTTACAACATTACCATCTATGTGGTCAGAATTAATTCAACTTCTTATTGCAGTGAAGGGATTTCATGTAATGCATTATTTCATCATTCACATTTTTTCCCTTTCATTTTCTAACTGTGGCAACTTTGAAACGTGCATGAATAAATTAACTATCTGTGTTCTCTGTATTCACATAATGAGTTAATATAACTCTTTGCTTCAATGTCCTCAACTACTATTTTTGGTGGATGCTTATTTTGAAACCAGTTCTCTTTGCCCTAAATCATAAAGGCGAGTATTTATTTGCATCCCACCCTTCTTTCTTGTTTACAGAAATGATCCACCGAAAATGTCTAAGCTGCATAGCTAAATTGTTGTCAGACACTCGGTGAATAATTATTTCTGCCGTATATAATTAGAAATTGGTCTCATCTATTATTATGAGATAAATGTATGTTTTTCTTTCTTTATTGAGTAAAACTTTGCTTCTTAAAATAAATGAAAAGCTGCCCTCATTCCACTGAAGGCACATTATGAACAAAACATGAATATAAATATAAATATATTTCAAGCACGATTATTGAATATATAAATTATATTGATCAGTATAAGAGGAAAGAAATTTGAATAAATACGATCGCATACCTAGTTATATTATTCAAGTTATTAAATATATTTGATCATGAACCATTTGTTAAAAAAAAAAGATAAACTCTTTCCCTCAGTTTCAATAATTATACAAAATACGATACATGATTTTGATTTCCTTTCGTAAGCGAATTAATATGAAGCACATTTATAACTGATTTCATTACTTTAAAAAATTAAGAATCTTTCCCCCCCTATGTATAGATAGATACCATTTCATATGTATATGTAGTTTCATTACTTAAAAATTTCAGAATCTCTCTCTATATATATATACAGGGTGATTATAATTAAAGTTTAAGTTTCAAAACGCTATAAAAAAAGAACCACTCATGGAAATGACGTCAAATTTGAAAGGAATGTTATTGAAGAAGGCGGAAAGCGTATGGCAGAAGAAAAAATTTAGTTTCAAAAGTTAGCAACAGATGGCACTGCAAGCGGAAGAAGACGTAAATTAAAATTTTAGTTAAATTTCAGTGTTATAAAGCCGCCAGGTACTAGGCTGTTCCTCATTTCGCGTCTCAGACGTTCGCCATGGGTGTTTCACTGCAGGATCGCGTCTGCTGGTAAAGCTGTATTACAAGAATGATGATTGTGCAAGAGTAGCTCTGCAAAAATTCAGGACACTGAAGGGTATAAAAGAAGGCGTTGGTCCAATGAGTGTCGTAGGTCTAAAGAAAATGATGCAAAAATTCGAAACGACAGGTTCGTTTGATGTGCAATCTGGTAGAGGGAGAAAACGAGTGCATTCGACGGTAGTTGAAGAAGTGGCCACAGCATTACAAGAGGGGTCGGCCGGTGGTGTGCAACCGTGCAGTGCACGAGAAATTGCCTGAACATTGGACAGGCCTACGAGCGCGGTGCTGAAGATTGTACGAAACATCCTGCAATGCTATCCGTACAAAATTGGCCATGTGCAGGAGTTGCTTCCGTCTGACTTGACAGCTAGGGAGACTTTTGCGTTAGAATTCCTGGCTCGCATGGAAGTGGATAATGAATGGCCGTGGAAAATTGTGTGGACAGATGAAGCCCATTTCCATCTGATAGGATACGTGAATACCCAGAATTGTCGAATATGGGCAACAGAAAATCCACTGGCAACGCACCCCGTACCACTTCATCCTGAAAAGGTCACGGTATGGTGTGGCTTTACGGCATCATTCATCCTACAACCATATTTTTTCGAGCAGACGGGTGCTTCCGGTCCTGTTATCGCAACCGTCACTGGTCAGAGGTATGCATCGATTTTGCGCAACCACGTGATTCCAGCTCTGCAACAGCGTAGACGTGTGGATGAAATCATTTTATGCAAGATGGCGCTCCTCCGCACATTGCACATCCCGTGAAGCAGCTGCTGAGGCGCCATTTCGGAAATGCTCGAATTATCAGCCGTCATTTCCCTACAGCCTGGCCGTCCCGATCGCCTGATCTTACTCCGTGTGATTTCTGGCTGAGAGGATATCTGAAGGATGTTGTGTTCCGTGCTCCAACTGCAAATTTAGCGGAATTAAAGGCACGCATTTCGCAACACATTCCGAACTGCTTTGATGAATGGTTCTTATGCGGTATGTCGCCGCAAAACTCTTGAAACCGATTTGTCCCTTTCGATGTGATATGTACAGTCATGCAAATAAAATTATTCAACAATTCTAATTTGTCAATGCGTTTTAATGTGTAACTTCCACCTTAACCCGTTGTTTTACGAATCATTTCTCGTTTCTCGTCGTGATTCTCCCGCTTACAGCGCCATCTGTTGCTAACTTTTGAAACTAAATTTTTTCTTCTGCCATACGCTTTCCGCCTTCTTCAATAACATTCCTTTCAAATTTCACATCATTTTCATCAGTGGTTCTTTTTTTATAGCGTTTTGAAACTTAAACTTTAATTATAATCACCCTGTATATATATGTATAGATATATAGATAGATAGACAGATAGATACAGATATATATATAGAGAGAGAGAAAGAAAGAGATTACAAATATGTATAAATACTCAGGATTTTGGGAAAATGCTTAGATTTGGTGCTAATGCTGTTGAACACCAAATCCGATGCTTGGATGTTAAAAATTTAGTATTCTTTTAAAACTTCCTTAACGATAAGATCTTTTCTACGAGATATCTTTATATTTTCTTATGCGTATCTATGTATAGCTGTGCATGTTCACATACTGGGTAATCCAAAAGAGTGTAAACTAATGACATTTCACTAAATTTAAAACGTACAGTTGAACATTCAACAAGGAAATATAATAATTCCATATATATAATTCCATATTCCACATTCCATATAATTTCCGTAATAATTCCATATTCTTCTGTAAACAGTCGTTACCTTCACATTTTGGGGGAAAATGAGTTTTAAGCCGTTATTTTCATTGTGAATTACCATTCACTATCCAGACGTGAAATCCAGTAACCTTTGTTTGCGGGAAACCTAAAGTGACAGGTATACAAAGATCACTCAGAATCGCTGTGTTAAAATACGCTTTTCCAGCGCCATAGTTCAGCGATACCTAATGAAATGCTATTTTAACTGGTATGATTGAACTGACCTCCTTTTATTTATTTTGAATACTAAATACCTGTTTGCTTTCACTGAAAAAAAAAAGAATAAAAAGATTTGTATTACCAAATTAAAGGAAATCCAAGCCAAAGGAACCAAAGGAAGGATTTCATTCATAAAGAAATTACCAAATTAAAGGAACCTAAAGAAATTCGGAAGTTTTATGTTCTCAAAAGGGAGTAACAAAATTATTGATAGTTTAAAACACGTGAGTTTATACTTTAATCAAAGCAAAAATCAAATTTTATTGATAAATAAATAAAAGAATTTATAAAAGTTATAAAGTATGTATCAATACTTTTATAGGGTTTTTTTTCTTTATCTTTTTGAAACACTGTAGAGTTATTAGGTTTATTTTGAAGCAGGAGTTCATGAAAAATGAGCAATGACCTCTCTGGGACTCGAACCTGCGTTGAGTGTATTACCATTTCACGAAGGTGTGCTGAAAGGGGGAAGAATATATCTTATTTACTTCCCCCTTTTAAAGGCAACTAGGGATTAGGGTAACCCAATCGTGGTGACGCATTATCGTCCCCCGCCTTTTAGTTCGGGAGCCACTTGGAATCATTAGGTTTATTTTGAACCACGAATGCATGATAAATGAGCAATGCTCTCGCAGGGACTCGAACCTGGTCTCTCGAACACGCGTCGAGTGTGCTACTGTTACACCACGAAGGCATGCTGGAAGGACGGAGAAAATACCATATAACGTAATTTGGTAATAACGTACCTTATAACGCAAATCAGTCACGATCACATTAGAAGTGATTTAGTTCGTAAATGATTTTTAAATTAATTCCTGCGTCAAAATAATGCTTATAATTAAATGTTAAAGCAGTTTTCAATAAAGTCTTCCATTAAAATTGTTTTAACATAACTAACAATACAAATTTTCAGAGACATTTGGCCGTTAAAATTTTTAGCCAGGCCACCCTGTTTCCATAACCATAATTCAATTTGTTTCTGTAATTTGAACAACCTTTTTGAAGAGATAGAGAACATAATACGATGTTTACTAACTCTGTCATTTTTCGATTTCTTCTTATATCCATACGTAGGAATTCACCTCATGCTGTTCTTGTATTGCTGACATTTTTGAGTTGTTCTAGAAACGTATTCAGTACCCAATTAAAGAGCAGGTAAAACATTATTACTAAATTATAGCAAGACCAATTAGTAAATATGCAGCTGTTGTAGGAAAGAAAATCAATCACCAATGCACTACCAACTTGATTAAGTAATGGCATTTAATTTTTATATATGTACCGCTATATAAAATTTGCTGATTAATGTATATTCATTAAAAGTGGAAAGCAGAATATATGTATTTCCGTAACAAAACTTTGGAAAGGTTGAGGGAATGCGCTACGACATGCCCTCAACCTTTCCCTTACCAATGCGACTTTTTACACAGATAGCATGTCAGTGCTACACGCACTCAGGGATCATCACCACACTTCACCCATCATCATAGATATACAGCAACTTTTACGCAATAATCATCAAGCCCGCTTTAACATGGTATGGGTAAAAGGACACTCCGACAACGAAGGGAATGACGTCGCAGACCGACTGGCTAATGAGGCTGCCAACAACATCCACGCTCAAACTATAAGTGCCCCTACCCCCGTCTCACACCTCAAGAAAACTCTGCGTAACATCTGTAAAGAAAAGTGGCAAGAAGAATGGAATAATGGCGACACAGGGAGAAGGACGTATAACTTCCTACCAAAGGTAGACACGGAACGTCTTATAACAATAGCCCCACTGACACAGTACATAACGGGTCATGGCCCATTTCCATCTTATTTTATGCGTCATGGCATCTCAGCATCTGACAATTGTGTCTGTGGCATGCTAGGTTCTCCCGAGCACTATCTATTTGACTGCAGTCTAACAACAAACCACCACTTACCACATCCAACGAATGATAGAACACTTTACTATCGTTTCATAATCAAACACCCGCCAGCTATAAGGAGCATCTGCGCAGTTGTACAGCAAATCAACGCCCTAGGGCAAGACATTTGCGAGCCACAGTAGCATGGTACTGCAGACAATGTACTCAACTATTAGATATTCGCAGTATGTACACATTCTGTAATACACATTCCACATTCAATTTCGAGCCTCGTGTTAACATCTGCTTTCAATAGCCACCAACTTGCAGATATAATGTTACTGACATGTTTATCAGTGTGAAGCACTGGGCACCCAATGGAATGATGTGTTATCGTAAATCGAAATATATAATATCCGTACAATGCACGAATGTAGTGTATGCAACGAAATATGTAATTCATGCAACAGAAGCCCCTAATGAAAGTATGTACACTGCTCAAAAAAAAAAATGGGACAGTGCTATATCTCCCGTTCTACTGGGCCGATTGACAAAATTCAAACTACGTTTTTCATGTCTCGAAGGCGCGACTTAGGATATATATTAGATTTATATATAGTACTATTCTAACATAGGTATTTTGACACAAAATCGGACTTTTTCTGAAATAACATACCAATTTTTTTACATATTTCGATTCTACGACTCAAATTATGCCACAATACCAAGTTTTGTAAAAATCGTACGAATAGTTTTTAAAATATTAGCTCTCAAAATTTTAGCTCTTCAATGTTAATTGAATTTGGCAAATATTTATTAATATCTCTTTTTTTACTAAACCTTTTTGATTTTTTCTCTCACATTTCAAAATTTTGGTTCATTCCAAATAAAATTTACCCATTTTTTGCGTTTTATTTTTTAAATTTCTATTTTTAAATAATTTTTATAAATTTTTCGAAAAAAATTTTGAATTATAACCTATAAAATTTTTGCCATCATCTTAAAGTAGGTGTATTTTTAAGCATATCTGCAAAAAATTAGACTTTTTTATTCAAAATTTTCTAAGATATACACGAATTTACATAATTTCGCGTTTTGAAATTTGGCACCTTTTTTTTGAGCGATAATAACGCCAAATGTGGTCTATGGATTTTTGTTACACTGAATTGCCACAGCTATTTTTAACCTTAAACTTCAAGTAAAATTTTACGGAGAATTAATTATATGACATTTTTTCCCTCAATGATGCTTAATAAATATTTATTAATACTATATGAAAGGCTATTTTTTTTAAATTATAGATGATATTATTCAAATTTTTAACTATTTTTTTTAAATTTCTCTCGTATCTTTTCTTTTTTTAAAAAATTTAAGAGTAAGTTTTTGAAAGAGTAAATTTTTACCTTCGGGGTTTTATCGTCTGCTACTTTACTTCGTTTAAATCGAATTGTCTAAAACTGAGAATTTTCGTTTGATATTTATTTGAATTTTATGACATTAACTGCATAATTTATTTCTAAACAAACTGTTGCTTTTGAAGTGGCTGAAAGAGCGGCTGATACTATTATCCATATTTTTAAAGCACAATATATTTTTATAGAAACATAATATTTAGAATAATCATTTTTTATAAAAGTCAAATTATGATATAAACATACAACCCTCTAGAGACTGAATTAATGGAAGTTCAATGGTTATGTAGAAATGATCTGCAGCTACTTAATGGCTGGATAAGTCAGCAGATTCTGTGGACAAGTAAGAATAATTATATAAACGACACCAACATTCTGGATTCAATAAACAACGAGGATACGATGTTTACTAAATGAATTTAAGAAGTTTTAAAACCTAAAAAAGCAACTCATTTTTTTTCCGAAAATGTATTTTTGTGCGTAGCGTATTTTCATTATATCCTTAAAATTCTAATTTAGAATGTAATTGTCAAGAACTGAATCCTAATCATCAGTAATATAATAAGTAATTATTGCGGTTATTAATAAATCCTTCTTATAAAGTAATTGCAAATATTTCAAAAAACTTTCTGTCTGAATGCAAACATTTTTCTATGCAAATATTTTTAATTTTATATTAATCAAGATTGCACACCATATTACTTATTTCCACTTCAATTCTTACCGTCAGTTTTAGTAGAATTTACAAATCAATTATATTTAATTAAGGATTGGATTGGATTATTTAATTATGGCAAAGCACACGAGGGCTATCTGCCTAAAGGGAGGGATGCCTTCGTGGAGGACTTTCTAAGAGAAACTGGCCCGTATACACGTTACACATGGGGAAAACCACGAAACCACCCATGCGGCCAGCCCGTTCGTGGGATTCGAAACTCGAACTGAACTACCAGTGTTCAGCGTCTTTACCGCTCGGCCGTTGGTGGGCTATTTAATTAAGGAATGACCATCTAAGTTAAGAAACAGCGTAACGTAACAACATTTCAATTATTGGTTCCGTATCTTTCATGTTACTCCCGATTGGCTAGCTACATGATTTTTAATGAGTATTCGGATTTTACTAGTAACTTCACCTGGAAATCGAGCTTAAACTAGGTTAGTTGGTTAGTTGAACATAGAAAGAACATGGGAGCTATTTGATTAAGATGCTTTCATAGAGAATCTTTGTAAAGAGAACCTAAAAAACTACGAAAACCAACCATGCAGCCTGGGTTAGACTGAGCAGCAAACAATTAGTATTTAACAATCTTTTCTTTTTCAAATGCTAGGCGACGGATGAAGCTCCAATTAAATCTCCAATTTAATATTTTATTTGTAAATATTTAAAATGTTGTTGTATTCTTTGACACAAAAAGCAGAATTTAAGTTTTGTTAACTCGTTAGTAAACTACCAAGCCGTAGTGCAAATGAATATTCAATTTCTTTGGCAATAATTGTATTTACTTAATATTCTTGGAATATGAGCTAAAGAAGGAACATTCTCGGAAGATTAAAGAAGTGTTTAAATCCAGTGATATTAGGTTTGTCTTACAAGCTCAGGATCAAAACGATTCTGCAATTGCCCGAGTAGTTGACTTGTAAATGGATGTGAATTAAGCAGATGACTTTTAATCTTACAATATTCAGCCAGAAAATGTATTCCAGATGTTTTGTATTGCATGACAATGCATCTTTTCATTATTCAATAACCAGTCGGAGAACCGCTTGTGTTCGCAAAATAAGTATGTATATTCAATCGTCCTGCATGTTCTTCAAATTTGTCTTCTTGTGAATTTTTTTTTCTTTCTCAAAAACTAAAGTTGCCTCTCAAAGGAAAGTTTTTTGACATTGAAGAGACAAAATTAATATGACATCTACTTTTAGAGGCATGTCAAAAACAGATCTCTACAAACCCTCTCTTCCATTACATGCTGTGCAGTCAGACAGAAAGTTACATCAGCGTAAATTCTATAATCTATTTTTATTACACTCTGATTACTTTATTAACATACAGTGAATATATACTAAATCTTTTACTTTAGCTTAAGTAATTCGGAATTTTTGACGGAATTGTTGTCGGAACTAGGACTTAGAAGATAAGTCAAATTGAATATTTCGATAACCCAGTAAATTCAAGTTCGAAATTTCAATATTTTATTTTCGGAGGGAGGGGAAATGTTTTCAGTTTTGGTCCATTATACTAAGTATATTTGCTTCGATTTTTTATTTTTCCATAAAAGCGAAAATTTTACGCATGGTATACATATAACGCATAGCTTCAAATTAAAATTTAATAATATACAGAGTGGTTATAATTAAAGTTCCACATTGAAACGGTCATAAAAGGAAAACTACTGGATCAAATGTTATCAAACTTGGAAATCGTGTAAAGGAGGTCATGGGAATTTATTTTCCGCGAAAAAAAGGAAGTTCGAAACCTCACCACCAGGGGGGAAATGGCGCTGTATGCAATATTGTTAAACGAAATATGGGTCGGAATCTAACTTAACCTTTTGTTAAACGGGTTTAATATGTTGTATACCCTTAAGAAACTTTGAAGTAGGCAAATTACCATTTAAAGACGTTAAATTCGATAAATGTCGAGTGCGCCATCCCTGTAAGTGAGAATTTCGTCCGTGAAAACCACGAATTAGCGATTAGAAAATGTGAGATCGCAAATCACTCTCACAAGTGCGTACAATCTGGAAATCGTTTTCTTACAGATCGCCAATTTGTAATTTTTTAAGCCTGAATTCGGTACTAAAACATGAAGATACTGATTCAAAACGCTTTTAATCGATTTGGGCCAAAAACATCTTTCATGTTATCTATCTAGTTCCATTGCATTCTCCTACTGCATTCGATTGCATAACAGTCATTTCACACCGTTTACTGTTGAATGACAGCTAGTTTTATAACTGAACCATTTTTTCTGAAGAGCAGTCGACAGCTGGACCACTGCGATTGCAGCTCACTTAGAGCCAATATTAAAATGTTTCGTGATACATGAACTGCAGTAACGTGGCATTTTAGATACTACGATTTTTATGCAGGGCTGGGCACCACCTGAAGAGCGTCGCATAGTTACTTAGGCAACATTTCACGAATGAACGTCTTATAGGCCAACACTTCCCCTCTTCCCACCAGACATCAACCTCTGTGACTTTTGTCTCAAAAGCACTGTTTATGGTGATAATCTAAACAATTTGGCAGAAATGAAAAATGTGATACACTGTAACATTCCTCCTGATATGCTATGTGTAACGTGTATACGAGCCAGTTTCCCTTAAAAAGTCCTCCACGAAAGCATCCCTTCCTTGAGGCAGATAGCCCTCGAGTGCTTTGCCGTAATCTAATAAACCAAACCAAAACCAAACCTGATATGCTAAGAGCTGCTGTTGAGAATGCAGTAACATGATTTAACTTGCTTTCGGAAAATGCTGGACGCTACATTGAACATGCTTTGTAAGACGTTTCCGAAAATATTAAACACATTTTAAACAGATGTTTTCGTGTCTTATTTCATTTAACAATATTGTATACAGCGCCATTTTTCCCCTGATGGTGAGTTTTTGAACTCTTTTTTTCCGCCGAAAATAAATTCTCATAACCTCCTTTACACGATTCCCAAGTTTGATAACATTTGATCCAGTAGTTTTCCTTTTATGACCATTTCAAAGTGGAACTTTAATAATAACCACCATGTAAAATAAGCTTTAAAAGTCTGACAGTTTGGTTCAAGTCCCAACTTTAAAAAATATATATAAAAATATAAATTTTTATATTAATTCTCTTAGAAAGCATGTTTTAAGAAGCTAATTTTTCTCTCGCGTTATAGATTGTATAAAAAAACATGATCTTTAATATGATTTAGATTGTTTCAGCCGATATAAGAATCGGGTCACTCTGTGGTACAGAATAAACCCTGCTGGACTGTTTTATTTCTTTGTCATTTAGCAAAAATCTTTTAATTAAAACATTTATCCTTTGGACTTCGCTTTAAACTTTATTTATAGCTAAAATGACTAGAAAATGAAAAGCTGTCTTTAGCTGAAACGCAATTCATATAATTGATATTTTAAAAAATTGACAAGAATGCAAAATGTATGGAAGTCTAGCAGTCGAAAAATCTTAATTTTCTTGTGTGAGCACTGAAAATAACTATAGAAGGAAAGAAGAAAATTAGGGAGAAAAGTAAGCAAAAATTTGCAGGGAAATTTGGCTGTCAGACGTACCAAGATGTTCAAAAAGTTGGACGCTTTCGAATATACTTTCAGGATACTTCAAAGAATTTAAGTGTTCAAAGAGAAAACACTTGGACGAGTACACCAGCAAATACCATCAATTGAGCTTGTGTTAACAGAAAAGACAAAACGATAAAACGATATCATTGCAGATTAAAGTGAAGAGCGACTGGTTTTAAACTATATGGTTGTGTAAATTACATTATAGAACATCATATCGTATCATAAATGGTGAATCCCATGATTTACTCAGTCGAATTATTTGAAGATTCAGGAGTTTATCCAGTGATGTATGTGGATGTCACCTAAAGATGTTTTTTTTCCCTTCCTGATGAAACAGCGGCCGAGTGGTAAAGTCGCGGAACACTGGTAGTTCGGTCCGAGGTTCAAATCCCGCGAACAGGCTGGCTGCATGGGCGTTTTCGTGGTTTTCCCCATGTGTAACGTGTATGCGAGCCAGTTTCCCTTAGAAAGTCCTCCAGGAAGGCATCCCTCCCCTTAGGCAGATAGCCGTAGTGTGCTTTTTCATAATAAAATAAACCAAAACCTTTTGATGAAACCAGTCTTTTCTTTCATCTCATACCTTCAAAATGTTTAGCCTCTAAAGACTGATAAAGGCTCTGACGAAATACTTCGTGAAGAACTTTCTAAGGGAAACCAGCTGTCATACGCGTTACACATGAGAAAATCCACGAAAACGCCCATGCAACCAGCCCGTTTACCGGGGTTCGAACCCCGGAGTGAACTACCAGTGTTCAGCAACTTTACCGCTCGGCCGTTTGTGGGCGTTTATGAAATGGAAGGCGATAACTTTATTTAAAATGATTGTCTGAAATACCAAAATGTTTCGAAAAGTTGGATACTTTTCAATATACTTTCAGAATGCTTAAAGAAACAGAGAAGAAAAATAAATATTTTCGTAAAATTTAGTATTCGTATTTTTTTAAATTTAAAACTTTTCAATCTTATGATATTTGATTCTTGCGATTTCAAAAATAAAATATTTGACTAAAATATGAATAACATTTTAAGAAACCAAATGTAGGATAAAATTGTGTAAAGCAATGGGCACAATGATAAAACTGTTTAAAGCAGTGTATGCAAGTCATCCCAAGTTAAAATATCGGTTATACATGTCTCTTATTTATATATATTTTTTCTGAACGGAACATTGAAAGGCGTGTAAAACTGTGCTTTACTGTATTTTCTCTTTTAATATAGTATGCAGTTTTCAAACGCATCGTAGTCTGGGTTACAAAGTATTCTTCCGAAAAAAACGTAGTTCAAATAAATAAAATCAAATTCTGGAAAATTGATATTAATAAATATATTTAAAATGCTCAGTTCGAAGGAATAAATAGAAAATTTTAAAACAATTATCTGAAGAGACAATGCAACACAAACAATTAAAATAAAAGTATAAAAATTTAAAAATGACCTAAAATAATAGCTATGACGAAAATATATATATAAAGAAAACTATTTGAAAAAAAATAAATAAATAAATAAATAAACGCTGCACCTTTATTTACGCAGTTCGAATAGGTAAATAGAAATTTTTAAAACAGTTATTCGAAAAAAAAAAAAGTGCAACTTAAACAATTAATATGAAATTCGAAAAAGAAAAAAATTACTTAAAAAAATAAGTTATAATTAAAAATATAATATAAAGAATATTATTTGGAAAAAAGGAACGATGGTGACTTTTTTTCCTAAGGAAACTGGGTTGCCATATATTAAGAAGTTAGCCAAGTGAAGTATTCTTGGCGCAAACTGACAAAAAAGTGCCAACATAAATTTGTGAATTTCTCCGTAAATTTCGCTCCAAATTTTACAAAATTTCATATTTAGGCGTAATTTGAGTCGTAGAATCGAAATATGTAAAAAAATTGGTATGTTATTTCAGAAAAAGTCCGATTTTGTGTCAAAATACCTATGTTAGAATAGTGCTATATATAAATCTAATATATATCCTAAGTCGCGCTTTCGAGACATGAAGAACGCAATTTGAATTTTTTCAATCGGCCCAGTAGATCGGGAGATATAGGACTGTCCCATTTTTTTTTTTGAGCAGTGTACATTATGTATTATGGGAACTGAGCATATTTCCGCACAGCACTACTGCTTTACGCACACCTTACTATGTCTTATATGTTTCCTCTGAGTGTAATATTTGCATTTATGCGCTCTACGTGTTTCCATATGTATTCTATGTGTCATGATATGTATTTTCGTGTGTGTTTCTATGTCTTTATGTTACGTAATTACGAGTGTGTTTTTATGCTTTTACGTTTAATTTTGTATATCTATGTGTTTCAGCTTATATGAGTGTTTTAGTGTTTTAATGCTATCCTTTATATTCTTTCTAAGTTACTTTGTGTTATTAACAACGTCCTATGTAAAAACTACCCGACATCTAGCCCCTGTATGGCCATGTAAACTCCTGGTGCAGCCTCACGGGGCTCCAGCGAGTTGCTTCTTCGAGATAGTGGAGGACGTGGGACATATGCCTGTTTACCTATGTTATACGTCAGGCGTCCCCGTCCTCCGTCACCTGTCACCTGCCATTAATATAAGGAAAAATTCCATTAATAGCTACGTAAAACAGGAAAATGATTTTAAAAAAAGGGTTGAAAGTTACAAATAGTAGATGTTATGTACTGGCTGCGTGCCTCATACAGAGAGGAAAAATTGACAATAACTTCTGTGGTAAAGCAGTGAAACACTTCAACCTAGCGAATAAATGGATAAAAAATGTTTTCTCAGATTTAAGTAAGTACTAATTTATGTTTAGTAATGTATTGGAGATGTAAAAATCAAGATTTAAATTATTGACTATTAATTCTGTATATATATGTAATCAAAATATTTAATTTTATTTAATTACACTCAAACATGTAAAAGTCATAATTTTATCCCCCCCTCGAAAAAAGTTGTGTTTCATATATTTACGTAAGGAGTACCGCCCAGACGGTATAGTTGTTAGAGAAGCATACTTGGCAATGCGATACTGCGGTACCGAAGGGCCCAGGACTGGATCCTGGAGATCATGGATGCTTGTAAATGTAGAGTGTCCATTCGGCATTATGGCACTCTACGTATGAGACGAGCTTAAAGTCCTCTAGAGAGGTTTGTGGTAGGAGAAGGAGAGGGTTTAAAACCTGTTAATATTATGCATTAATAGTATCGAATTTTTTCAGTTTGAAAATTTAATGCAACTTTTTCAGGAATGTTAGGCTGACTTTTCCGAGATTTTCGCATAACTCAAATTATTAGTTCTATAAATTGTGAACTAATATCTATTGTTCCAAATTACCATGAGTGAAAATAAAAACTTATCAGAAGAGTTACATAATGATATATATAGCCTGAAGTATTGAATTCATACACGTATGCATTGTACATTCTGTCCAATAATTAATAAAAGCTGAGACACGGTTCTAACTACACTGCTGTCCATTAAAATTGCAGCACAATTGCAGCACCAGGAAGAAATGATCTGACGAACGTCAAAAATCTCAAGAAAGGAAGAAGAAGTTGGGATATGCAAATTATTAGTATTTCAGCGCATTTAAGCTATGCAGGAGGGAGAAACGACATCTGAAGCACTGCATAAAAGAAAAGTTTTGTAGTGAACTTCTCATTCGGAAAATGCTTTGTAAGGTTAGAGTTTGCTCAGAATGTTTTATGCCTCAAATAAGAAGAGAAAATTCTTATCAGCAAGTTTCGAAATTAGATAGAGGGAGGATCGTTGCTTATCGAAAGTTTAGGCTATTATTCAGTGATATCGCCCGTCGCACTGGTCCACATCCAACCACTGTCATTCGAATATGAAATCACTGGATTGTTGAGGGTCATATTGAACGACATGCAAGATCTCAACTCCCTCCCATGACTAATACCAGAGAAGACAGATATATTATGAGGTCAGCCCTGCAAAACCGTACGACCACATCACGGACCATTAGTCAGGAAATGGGCATGTTTGCAGTACGCCCAGTATCAGCTCTTAAGGTGCGTCGACGTTTGCAGCAGGGTGGACTATCAGCAGGGTGACCATTACTTCGGCTTCTCTTGACATTAGAGCATAGAGATAGACGGCTACTCTGGTTCTCCAAATTAAAACGTTGGGTACAGGACTGACACAATGTCGCCTTTTCAAACGAGTCCGGGTTCTACGTGCAATATTCTGATGGCCGTATATGTGTCTGGAGTGTCCGAGGAGACCGCACGTCGCCTGCTTGCATTCGATATCGGCATAGGAGCCCTGCACCTGATGTGCTTGTTTGAGCAGCCATTGGGTACACGACACACACATCTGTAGTTCGGACCGATGGTAATTTGAACGCAGATGGGCACATTTCTGACATATTACGTCCTGTGGTTGTACCCTAAACACCACCAAACGTCATGGTACAACAAGATAATGCAAGATCACATGTTGCGCAGCGTGTTCTGACCTTCTTCGATACACAGAGTATTCGATTGCTACCCTGGCCTGCACGGTCTCCAGATCTAAGGCCCATTGAACATATCTGGTCATTGGTTGCTAAGAGACTAGCCCGCAATTTCTCTCTAGCTAATACGGTTGATGAAGTGTAGCAAAGACTTGAAGCAGCATGGAAGGAGTTGTCCATTTCTGTCATCCAAGCCGTTTGACTCCATACCTAATGTGGTAAGGGACGTTTTAGCCGTTCAACCAGGGGTAGCAGCTGTTTTTACTATTTTCGCACCGCAGTAAACCTCCAAACTGCTTACAAATTTAATCTTTCTGTCTTCATGCTATACTGTTTATGTTCAATAAATGTATTTTTTTGGTATTTGCTTTCCTTCATGGTGTTGCAATTTTAATGGCAAGCAGTGTGTATAAAACACCAATCATTTTTTGTGGCAGTTGCAACTGTTCCATTAAAATATTAAATATATCTAGACAAATGCATTTATTCAAAACTTACAACCTGATTGCAGCCAAGGATCCGATTTGGAAATAAAGACGAACTATGTTACATTCAACATTTCAAGGCGGAAAGGAAAACGTTTCTTTCATGTATCACTTTTACTTCTTTTAAGAAAGTTTTCTCATGACACAGCATTAGCAATTTATCTTTGTATACATCTAACATAAACTGAAAAGAAGAAGCAAGACACTGTGCTTTTTTTTCTATAAAGAGTTAAAAAGAAGTTTGTAATTTTTGCTCTTGCGTGACTCTAAAATTCATCTGAAAAACATTTTAATATTTAAAATTACATTTCCTTTAAAATGCATCGACACTGTACGAAACGAAACACACCAAAATAATATCAAATTATATGAATGAAACAAAAAACAAAACAAACAATTTTAAAAACAAAAAACTGAAAAAAAAGAGCAAAAATAAACAAACAAACATTTTTTAAACAAAAAACAAAAGTGTGCAAAGAAGCTTGTAATCTACTATTACTACATTAAATTCATTGTAATCATTAGACTTAATTTTAACGCAGAAAATACTAAACACAAAAAAATAAAATTAGAAATTTTTGTATTTGTTCGATTTTAGATCGTCAGAAATCTTATTTATGACCTTCATGGTATAAAATAATACTTTTTCTAAAACATTGTTATGAAATACAGTTTTAGTAAATGATAAGTTTTACGATGTATTCAGCAATGCATTTTTGTAATGGCAATTTAAATAACAGATCGTATTTTCCTTTGAATGGCAACAAGGTTAATTAATGTGGACGATGCTCTATCGAAATTGAAAACAAAAACGAGAAAAGTAAGGCCTGTATGGAATGTTTTGCACTAGTGTTCATATTCGGATTTAGATTTCATAGTTTGACTAGACTCAGATCGCTTATTCTTAAAATCAGAGTTTTATAAAATAATGATTGAGCGTTTCTTAAATTTTGTAAATTATTAAAATTTCACTCCAATTTAATAATTAAATCATTATGTAGGATGCAAGAAGTATTTACGAAATTTAGAAAGGGAGTGAAGGTTTTAGAAACTTTATGAAGAAGGGAAAAAATGCATTATTTCTAAAAATGTAAGAATTTGTTAAAAAAGTCAACTTAAAAAAAAATTAAAAATCTTGATGTTATAACCGATATAGAGCTGATTGGTTTTTTTCTAAATATATATATATACATATACAAAGTTGTCAGTTATCCTAAAGTTTTACATGCTCAGCAAACAGGAACGGCAACTTTATGACGTTCTATTGAAGGAAATGCTATTAAAAGGTTCATCAAGGTTTATCGTTCTGACCCATTTGCCACTTCTAAATGCATTTAAAGAAAGGTAAATGACGATAAATTCTTTGCAAGAATCATTTTACCTGCATCAGACGTTTGATAAAGTATCAGATTCCTACAATGTATCTTATCAATGTAATCTTAAGTACTATTTTAACTCGTAGCGATTTTGGCATTAAATCAAGCCTTGATAATTGCCCTTTTAACAGAAGAAAAAAAAGTATTTCAGGCCTACAAAAGTTCCTTCCTTGTTTAATTTTTACGCTTCGCAGCGATTTATTGAAAGTGAAAACCATAATCCTATGTCAATGTCTAATATGTCATTCTAAGGAAGAAATGAAAAGTCATTTGGACATAGCCAACTCTCTCGAGTCTTTGGTTTCGGTTCAGTTATTTTCTTCCCTTGCTTCAGAACTAATTTGGAATTCAAGGCAGTTTTCATCCCTGTATCATTATGTCTTAGCCATAGCGCTGATATTTAGGAAGTGTATTAAACGAAGAAATAAAAATTTAGCACAATTCTTCCTCTTTTACTTCTGCAATTATTTCTAAATAAAATTAACTGTCATTTTCGAATACTGTCTTTTCCACATTTGGAGAATTTTATGTGCTGAGAGATTCCTCAGAGGAGTCTAATGCAGGTTTCTCGTGTCCATAGTGAAACATGGAGATGTACTTGTAATGCTGGAGTAAATGGAAATGCGTGGGCAATATGGATCAGAACTAGCTTAAGCCGCAGTGTCGTGGAAGTGTCTAGGAGCACTAATTGTTCTTTAAGATCACACGACTGTCAGGGACTGTACTATTGAACCAAGGCTGGCTGCCCATGTGCTCATCGTAATGCAATGCATTGCATAAGGGTGACACTACACATACAGTTCACACAGTAAAACTTAGAACAAAGTGGTTTGAGGAACACAAAAGTGAGAACAAATATTTTTCGTATCCTGCAGAGTCCACTGATCTCAATACTATTGAGGCTGCCTGGAGTTAGAAAAAATTGTCCTTCTCCACCATTCTGATGCGAAATAATTATTTGTTTTCAACAGGAACGGCTAAAAACATCTTTAATAATCAACAACACATTTGTCAGTTAACTCCAACATGAAGTGCTGCAAAACTGACCCAAAAAGAAACCTGCTCAATATTAAATATAATTACATTTTAAATGAGATGCTTTAGTTTCATTATCCGGCAATTCCTTTTTTATTACCATAGATATTATGACCACTGACAACACATTTAATGAAAGTTATAAATAAAGCTAAATCTCAATAAAGCACGTAGAGGTACATTTTTCTGATTCAGAGACCATAAAAAACCTAATGTGGACACCACAAGACTTCCTAGTACGGCCTATTAAGTTTATGCACATTTTTTCTGCATTTCACTTAAACTTATTTCCCCGAATTCTATTAGAGATATATTTCTCATTCAAACAATTCAATTCTCACTTCCCGGGAAGGAAAAAATGCATAAAAACTCAAAACATCTTCATTAAAAATTGTAAAATACAGAAAAACCTAAAAGACCAGAGTTAAAAAACAATTTTAAATATAAAATTAGAACTTAAATTAATTAAAATTAACCGAAAGACTGATTTTTCGGTGCACAAAAAGTTTGGCTTCCCTCGCCAAAACAGCTCTGAAATTGGTGCAGAAACTGACTTAGTTGATTATGCTATTAAGTTTCAAATGTAAACAAATGGTGGCGTCATTAGGCTTAGTGGAACTTAAACAACTTTTAAATTGTTGAAATTTCTACAACTATTGGATGCAGATTAACTAAAGGCATAAAACCCTTAACCGGAACATAAAAACAATATAAGTCAATCACTTTTAAAGAAAAATCCGCAATTAACCAACATATTAGAATAAACAAACTTAGCTCACCGAACCGGGAACATATATGCATATATTTATATACTTTTGGTGCGGCCGATTACAACCAAAAAGAGAGGTGCACATTGACATGTTATAGCAGTCCCATATACAAAATTTCAACTTTCTGAGGCTACTCGTTTTTGAGTTATCAGAGATACATGCATACGAACGTACTAACGCACGTATGTACAGACGTCACGAAACAAAAAACATCTCCTGAATCCATTTTAAATCCATTTTACAATCCGTTTTGAGAAAAGAGTCCTTTGTTCTGTCCGTGCTTAAAAATGTAACCCAAATACATCCTTCAAATAGAATCAAGAGCGGTCAGAATGGATATTTTCGCTAAAATACGATACTCGAATTTGTTTGCGATTACAATATTTTCTGTACTTCATACAAGGAAGTAAAAAGACAGTTTGAAGTCTGAAATTTTGATTGTTATATTTGAATAAATTTCAGTCTGCTGAAATAATTAGATTTTTCCAGAGAATCTTGCATTCACATTAAATCTGTTTATTCAATTTTAACACTATCGGATACATCTAAAACTTCAGTTTTGGGAATTTGTAGCTAAGAATATGTTAAATACGATATATTATGTTATATTTGTTATATTATGTTATATTTGTTAATAATTAAGATGCAAATAATGAATCAGGAAATGATACATTTTCGATAAAGTGGCACTTACCCGCGGTTTCATTACAGATGATATGGATTGCTGATATGTTTAGTTTACTCATATTGTCGTTTTAAACCATTACTTTGAATTAGTGCAACTAAGACACTATTTGTATACCTTCAGAGCAATTGCACTTATATTTTTCATTTGGTGTCAAAAGGAAGCATTCATTTGCCTAATTTAAACGAACGTTTTTACATATGTGTTTGAAAATTTAAATGTCGTATGCTGTTTATAAATACTGTAACTGTAACTCACAGTATATTTATACTATTATACAAGAGAGTAAAGAATATCCATATAATATATTTGTAAAATCTGTGCTGTAAATATTTAAGGAAAACACTTTCAAGTTTATGTACCTTACGGCGACGTTTTTTTCAATTCATACTTTTAATGAAAGACTTTTATCCGTTTAAAATTACACAGAATCATTAATATAAAAACGAGGTAGTCTAATTATTGATATTCTTGCACTAGACATCTTTGATTACATCGAATCAAGATAAACTGCTACGTCATCACACCTTAAATACGCTTTGCCAAAGAAAGGCTAATATGAGTCGAGGATAAGGTTTAGATTTGTTTCATCTCACTGGATAATCTGGAATTTAGGACATCATATACTCTGCGAAATCTTTAATTTAAATTTTAGGGAAGACAGCATTATGGAAACTATATATTTTTTTAATTTAAAAAATGTTAAGAACTCTTCGTAAAAAGAAAAGCAAAACAGTTCTCCGTTGGCAATTATCAAGAACTTAAAGCAAAATGTGAATTTTTATTGTTCTGATATAGCGATTAGCCTTTTTTAAACTGCATATAAAGTCTGAAACCATGCAGTAAGAGACGTTTCAAAACCAAGATGGTACAGTTCAAAACTTTATAACTGCTTATGGCGTTTCTTAGGATCAACCTTTTTAAAATACTATAGAATACATATTTGTTTATTTATTTATTACTCTTCTTTCTGTAGTTTCTCTTGTTGCTGATTCTGTCTGTTTCTCTGGTTATTGCCGCTCCTCTTTATGGAGAAGATGGCGGATATACTGGCCACGCATCATACGTCCCACTGAAAAAAAGTCTTGAAAAATTTCTCAGTCGAACAGAGTCACATTCGGATGACAGTATACACACATCTGCTGGAAGCCCAGGTAAGAAATTTTATTATTTTCAAGAATTCATTCAAAGATAATTTTTTCTGATATTTGAATACAGCAAATTTATAAAATATGGTACAAAATGGAAATACTTACCCAATCCAAATTGAAAATGTCGGAAATAGTCTCAGATATTTGAAAGGGGTGGATAATCTCTTATAATAAGATATTTACTTGTAAAACAAGTGTTCAGGGGGCTCTCAACCGGTGGCACGCAAGAGAAAAATGTTGTACGCAAAGAAGCAAAGTATTTTTAACTATTAAATTCAAACCCCAACATCCTTACTGAGTTTTTTCCCCTAACACTTGTAAATTTATGAGATCTGAGCTTTGTTCAAGAGTGGTGGGGGTAGTAGTACTTTGTAGTGATGGTACTAAAGGTTTTCAGTTTTTGTTTAGATGGTACGCGTTAGTCAAAAGGTTGAGAATCGCTGATGTAGAAGCATTATACAAGACGGAAGCAATTCAAGAGAAAATACTTTCTTATCGAGATAGAAAGAAGAGCAGTCAGAAAAATCTCGAAATCTTAAAACATCAACTAAAGCCTATCATGGCAGAAAAACAAACTGCAACAAAACTTCCCACTTTTTAAATTTAATTCTGAAAAGCGAAACAGCAACTATGAAATATAGCTGGGCAAAAGCAATTAACGTATTTCCTCGCATGTGTTTCCCCTAGGTTTTTCGCTCCAGGTTCTGAAAATTTTAAAAATATTTCGGTAAATTTTCGCTTCCTCAATATCTTTACAGAACAGACTTCCCTAAATTTTAAAATCGATTCGCATACGTAGTGATTGCTTTCGTCTCACTGACAAAGAAAAAACCTCGCAAACTATTTTTCAAAGGTCACGAACCTTTTTCCTTCTAATTGAACTTTACGCTATGCTGATGCAAGAACGACTAGTCACAGAGAAACAAACATCAACTGCACTTTATGATTTCGCTCGATTAGCTGCACATTCACCTTCTCTAATTATTTTTGGATGATTTGATGTCTAAAGAGTAGGCACAGACAACAATAAGGACGGTCGAAATTCAAATTACAGGAAAATAGAAATGTAGATATCCTATTATGTATTGTAATGTTGATACTACTATGTATTCTTTTTTAATGTAGATTTTTTTAAAAATAATATTGTGATAGTTACCTATTGTTTATTTATGACTAATTTTCATTTGTTATGTTCCTATTGTATCTGCGTCCTTTGTAAATGAAATTACTCACATAATTTTCCCCTCTGAATTCGCGGATGTTAAAATTAGTAAACAAAGGTGGGGATACTCGAGGAAAGATGGCATGTATCTAAGAATCTCGAAAATGTGCACCAACTTTCTTTTTAATAGATTAGTCTCTTCGCTGAAGAAATATTAAAATCAATTTTGATATTATTTTTCTTTCGAATTTAGGATTTTGCTGAAATTTAAATTTTTATAAATTATAAAATTTCGTTCAAACTCAAAGTGTTTTCCTCAGAATGTAGAATAAGCAGAATGAAAAAATGAATTTGTGAACAATGTAACTGTTACATATTACTGGTTAATTTAAAACTTTTGAAAGATATATTTAATAATATTCTTCAATATCATATCGCGTTAACGAATCATTACATACTGCAATACCGCGTTAGCGAATCGTTATATACTACAATATCGCGTTCACGCATCATTACAAACTACAGTGTCAAACAAATGTCTGTAATTTTTAAAAGCTGAGAACGCATGCATACAACATATTTGCTATGCTGTATTTTACAACTGCCTTTTCTTTACCTATTTCTCCCTTCCCTCCAATCCCGTTTTGAGATTTCTAAGTTTTATTCTTGATATGTTTATGTCCTGAAATTTATAAACTTCGAAATTCAGTCGTTATGCTTTTCTGTACAATGATTATTTGCGTGACTGTTTTGCTTTCGCTGTTATTTTGAGTGCAATGATTTATATACGTTAATTTTGGCTTACACTCCGTTGAAGATATTCTTAAAGCTTGTTAATTACTTTATATTTCTTATTCTTAGTCAGTATTGGTCTTTCACATATTACGTTTTTAGTGACTAAAACACATACATCCGATTTCTTAAGCTAATTTCTATAACACCATAATTATCTGGTAATTTCTTTTCATATCATTTTATACCATACTATGCGTTGTATATTATGTATCAGTTTCATTAAATTTTGCATGTAACGAATAATCGTAATTTTTGTGATTTTTCCTTAATTTATGATAATTAGTGTAAATAAGACAAAGAATTTTTTAACACAGGAAGAATATCGCAAGCAAAATCGCTCTCAAAAGTCTAGAAACATTTTTTTGAGCAATATGTTGCAGAGCAAAATAATCATAGACTTTAAAGTAAATTATTAGCTCTCGACCTCCTATATTTAAGGCAAGATGGAGGGAAACACATCTAGAAGCTTCGAAAACAATCCCCCCTAGATCTTCAAAACTTCAAAAACTTATTTTATGGAACCTTCCAGACTGTCACCTAGTTAGTTAATGAGACGTTGTCAATTTTTCTGCAAATATTTTTACCAAGGCCTGGTGGAAAGAGTTTTTGTTTGTATCTCTCGTTCTACTAATCTTGTAATTCAAATGCTAATTAACCGAAAATTAAAAGCTCCACAATATAATATACAATACTTATTTTTCTAAATCAAAAAACATGAGACACGCATGGAAAGAATGCCTTAATTCCTAACAATATTTACACGATGTTTTCTTAGGCTAAACGTAGGAAAATGCTACGTAAGTGCGCATATTTGGGATTTATATTAATTTAGTATCCAAGCTACGATATAGGGAAAACTAAATAAACATGCTTTAAATATTATGTGCGTTATTAAAATGGACTAATCTGATCGTAAACGTTTTTAATTTTATTTTTTTAAAGGCTAACATTGTCGAATTTTGCTACATTCATTTACGTTGATATGAGCACATTACACATGAACAACACTTGTAAGTGGTAGGCTTGTTTAGCATCTTAATGCGTACTTACTTAACTGCATGAAAATAAAACATGAGTTTTATCACCGTAGATCTGACCTTAGAATTCCTCTTTTTGACCAATGATGAATGGACTAGTGCTCGCCATTAGAATTTCTTGAAGATTAATACGTTTTAAAAAGCATTTAATTAATTAAAATTTTCCTGTTAGTATTCTAACCTTATATAATTTTCTAAAGTATGTTAAGATAGTTAACGACGATTGAACTAGCTAGTGAAATTTACGAGGAAATACGTTTTCGAGTTAATGAAATCGCGCAGAATGTTATTTGTTTCTTTTCATCTTCTCTAACATGTAAATAGATTTTACGAAATACAGAAGGATGTTTATAAGTTATATTTATCGCTATCTGAGATAAATTTACGTAGTCTAGACAGGCGATTAATTTTCATTAACTGTGTTGAAATGGTCGAAAAGGAAAATCTAAATATAGAATTCTTTTTTAAATTTTCAAGAAAAGCGGTATGTTTTCGTTTTAGAAGCCTGAATACTAGTGCTAAAGAAGGGAAAGATTTATATTTGCGAGATCATCCCACAAATATAAATCTTTCTCTTTCTTGTTTAGGCTAAAAAAACTAAAAGAGACTTAGTATATGAGATTTCGTCTGTTGAAATAAGACATTTGTGACATAAGTACTCTCTTAGTGTCTTTTCAGGTACTGATTAAACGAGGCATATGATGCACAAAAAAAAAAAAAAAAAAAAAAGAAGCTGTTAACAGTTCGCTTAAAGTATACTATCAAAGTAGATAAGTATGCTTTAAGCGAACTGTTAACAGACCCAGAAATTAGAAATGAACGTTCAACTTCAAGTATTTCTAATATTTATTTTTATTTTTAAACTATAAGTACGTGTCGAAACTTTCCATATAGAAAATAGTGGCTTGAATATATATGTAAAGAAAGATTACATCAGTCTAAACAAGAATCACTGTGACATACGTTTACTCTGGTAGTTACCATAAAAGCATAATTTGAAATTAATTTAATTATACTGTAGGGTTTCCCTTATTTTACGTAACAAATTATTTTAAGTAATGAACCATTCATTCTCCCCTAGTATTTCCTCACCAGGATGCAAATTTAAAGTCAGGTGGAAAGAGTATTTATGCAGACGAATCTGCTGTTACGCTGAGTTTCTGATAAGCCCTTTTGGTCATTTAATAAGTATATGACCTGGTAGGTTGTTGAATCAGCCTAGTTAGCCTTAATTTAAATTGTTAGTCCAGCACTCCTCTTTATTTTTTAATTTATTATGAAAATATTCTTATATTCTACCGCAAATCGTCGGTGTTATTGTAAGTACGAAGTACGTGCATTTGTGTTAAGAGTTGGATTAATAATAAAGGGTGTACTTTTCCCTTCTTCTGTGCTAGTATTATTCACGCCTGTGCGAGAAGTCGCCAGGTTTCATTAGTAAGGTTCATTTTAGGATTGCAAAGAGGAAAAGGTCCTACAACACTGTTAATCATTGCTTTGATTAAATTATGTTTCATATGAAAACCTGAAAACTTAAAATAGAACAAGTATTAAAAAACAATTTATTTAGATTTCGATTATTTTATTAGCATCTCCATCACTTCAGCTTCTGTGTGATCATTTACCGATTTGCTGTGTAGGAATTCCCTTGGCAAAACTTAGAACTGCCCGGTTAAATACAAAGGTACGCGTAAAGTATTATACATTTCCAACTTCTACTTGTCAAAGCTAGAATTATATGGGCATTTCTCAAAGGAACAAGACTCTTAGTTTTGACTAGTCTCACAGCGTTTTGCTCGATATGAATAATATTTATTTATTTAATTTTTTTTCAATTATACCTCTCTCTCTCTCTGTATTAAAGATAAGTGTAGTAAAGACGTCAGAATGGCTAAAGTTGAAATATATACTGGCAGAGCTGGATGATAGAACGTAGACTGTATATGTCACTATCAAGAGCTCTATGGCTGAATCGCTTCAATCAATTATTATTAACTGATCGGAAACTGTTTTATTCCCCTTGTAAAATCAACTAATTTCAGTTTAATAGCAATAATTGATTCATTCGTTTTTCTCAAATTTTTTTTCCATTTTCATAAATTTACTTTTCATTAAAAAAGATAGTTTACTTGTTCTAAACATAACAAAAAAAAAAAAACTGCACAAGCATTTAAGTTCACAGTTTTTTTTTTTAAGTTCCTTATTTTCTTTTCTATTCCTAGCAGATAGTATAAGTACTGTTCCATTATATATATAAACATATATGTAATATTTTAAGGTGTATTGTAAATTATATGTTTTAGTATTTCATAATCTATATATGAGAAAGGTCATGAACAATGACGGGGCATAGGAAAACCTGCAAGCTAAGTCCTTGATGTTTCCTGATGTCTTTCTTCATATGATAAACTTTCTCTACTTTGGTAATACATTAATGCTTTTTCTTCCACCATGCTCTCTTGACCATTTTGAAGAGGAGAATAGTCTGAATATGAGATTTCGTCTGTCTTTAGTATAACAAAATACGATGGCTGCGCTAACAAACTACTGGCGACCTCAAAATTAACTTTTCTAAATTTAGTGTTCTCTCCCTAAATTCATCTGTTCTCCCAAATTGAATATAAAATTTACCAATAGCAGATTAGATATACTTATGCATCTACTTGGTATAAGTATTGCTTTGCAAAACAACTATGTCATTCCTTTTCGTAACTTCTACCCTGCAAAGAACTCTTCGCGGCTTATGCTGTTCTGTCTAGAATGCTTACGTACTTTTTAAAACCAGTGTACATAAAATTATTGTATTCAACTATGATTGGATAAATGCCTTGTCTATTAAGAGTGAGCTGATGCAAATTATCATGGAATAAAGTTGTGTTTAGAAACGGTCACGTCTGGAAGTTATTGGTTTTTGCATCTGTCTCTCCAACTACGTACCTAAAGTGTCATATATATATATATATATATATCCAAGAGAGCATCCCTTCCTCCAAATATATATATATATATTTGGAGGAAGGGATGCATGTGTCACTATAGATCAGAGATTCCCATCCAGGGAGGAGGGATTTCATAGCCCCCAGGTTGATAAAAAATGACAATTGTGACAGGAAAGAAAGTTTCTGCTTGTTTCCGTGTCAACAAAAATTTATATTATATCCCAGCGAATCAGTTTTTGATAAGGAAATTCGTTTAAGTAAGGGGTTCTCAACCCTGTGGAAATTCCCACTGGAGGGTAAATTTATAGTTTTAAGGAAGAATAGGGTCAGCTTTATATTTGTTGTTAAGTATTTAGTTTTAGTTTGTGAATTACAAAAGCAAAAACAAGAACAAAAAAAATTTAAATTTTTTTTTTTTTTTTATTTTTAGCATTTATCAGTATTTTCTATACTTTTTTTGTTTAATTAAAACACGTGAAAAAGTAATCTAAATCTAAATATGTATGTATTTTTCGAGTTTGGGGAAGAAGAGAGGGAATTATCTTCTAACGATGGTAAAAGGAGTGTATGGAACAAAACAGGTTGAGAGTCGCAGGTACGGACCGACAGACAGACAAACATATACAGTAATTAAGAAAATAAAAAGGGTACAGAAATCTCCTGCCAAGAGAGCTATCATCACACTTTAAACATAAACTGAAGTGATTGCTTTCTGTTAGATCATTTGTTATTACTCACATTTTTTGAGTTTTGTCTTTTAGGTGAACTGCAAAGATGAATGGCAAAAACAGTAATTTTAAGATGCAGGATAGCAACAAAAAGGGAAGTGCTAACCTGCACAAGACATAGAGAAACGTTTCTTCATATATGACAGTATTCAAAGACGAAAGAATGATAAGTGTGGAAAACAGGAGTGCCTTATAACCAGATGTAGAAACGTTTAGTGCGCTTCCGCTGCGAAATGATTAACAGCTATCGTATAATTAATATGTAACATAGATTATTTTCATAACTGTTACATATAACAGTGTACGTAATTGTAACGTAACATGTATTCCTAACAGTGAAAAAGAAAATAAGATTATTCCCTAACAGTGAAAATGAAAGTAAAATTATTTATCTAAGAATGTTCAAGCCAAAATACTTCATTAGCCAATATTAGCGATATTATATCTTTATATTCAAAACTTCACCAGTTCTTATGAATCGATTTTAGAAATGCATTTCTCTGTCTGTGTTAATGTTTATCTTCACATTATGAGTATGTATTTTTATAATTTATGACATGGTGTAATTCTGCAAAGTTTTATGTATAAAAGCATTAAATAGTATTATGCTACCTCTAAATTTTTATTATATATATGCAGTTGAGTGTTATCTCTTGAAGTTGTAGGGTTTATATTTATTTTAACTAACATTTATTTTAAGCTATCTTTCCTGTCAAGCCTTTACTTTCCCCTAGAATTGCCAATGCCAGAGTATGTAAATCGTAGTAGAACGCGCAAAGTAGTCAAAATTGTCAGCGGAAGTATTCTGAGTTAAATAGAAGGGAAACGAGTTCGAAAGTGTGCTTTCTTGCTTCACGAGCGTGGAGGTGGCTAGTTAGGAATTGAAGAACCATGCGTTTCGGCCTGTGTGCTTGCCTCAGTAGATAGTTAAATCTTTCAACGTAATATTCAGAAGTTTGCTGAATCTCAGCTGTATCTTAGAACGCGGTTAAGTTAGTTACGATTATAGAGCCTCGTAGGTAGTGACCTCGTTATTTATTCATCCTGTCATTTATTTTTAGTTGTATTTTTCTATTTTGTTACACCGCCGGGTCGGCGTAGTTTGTGAGCGTCAAGTGAACGCATCTGTGATTTCTAAAGTGGAATAAAAAGGAATTTAAACCCTTCTTACGAGTTTGTGTAATTTACAGTTCATAGCAGTCACTACTACTGTTCCTGACAAGTTGGAGCCACGCAACATTATAAAGTAAAAGGTGGATTTATATATTAGCGAAAATCAGACTAGTGGCTGCAGTTTGTTCCTGAAATAGCCCTAGGCTTATATTCTTTGTAATAAAAAATATTATCGTAAAGTTTGAAATCAAGATATATAATTAATAAAGATGTATAGGTATATTTTATTAATTATGTAATGGGAAATTTTATTTTTTATTATTATAATATCTATATAATAATAAACATAAAAATTTCAATTTTATGATAATTAATTATTTCTTTATTACATTACATTAATTACATAAAATTATATGCAATTCCAAGTATCTAATTTCGTTATCTTATTTATATAATTCCAAATATCTTATTTTGTTAAAGAGATGCATGTCAATTAATTTGTTTTCTAATAGATTTTTGATTTGTTCTTTTCCGCTTTTGCAGAGTTGACAAAAAGGCCCTCCAAACAAATCGCCCCATTGCTGCACGAAGACAAAGTAGTCCCGAAAGTTTATGACGTAGCACAATATGCTCCTACTTATCAACATGGATACGGTAACAACAAAATAACCGCGGAAGTACCTTCAGCACCGTACGCTAAAGCTACTCTTTACGGCCCTAGTAGTGGAGGACACAAAATTGCTGACGCTTACCAAAATCAGTACATCGATTCACCTTCAGATAAGGAACATGACTATAAGGAAGATTATGTAAGTTTCTTCTGTGAATAATAATATTATTTGTTGACCCTCGTATTTAGGAGTAGTATCCAAAACAAAATTAAAATTAATGAATTTCTTTATATCTATATATTTATATTAATTTTCATATACGCTATAAATACAAAAGACTCTGTATGATAAGCGCCTGTGCTTATGTGTCCATACTGTCAGTGTGATTAGCTTTTGAATTTAATAGTTCATCTATGAGCGAGCTGCTAAGCGAAGTATTTAATCCAGAATGACAGAGAAATATATGTAGAGTTTTAAGCAATCTTACGATCTTTATTAACCTTTAACATAAACCTTTGTGAACCATTTTTTTTTTCATGAACTAAGTACACTATCATTCTCTCTTTATTCCTTTTGTTACAATACCTCAAAACACCAGGAGATTCTGATTATATCTATAAAAAATCTAATGTGGACACTACATGTCTTCCTTGTGTGGCCTGTTAAATTATACACATTTTATGCTGCATTTCCTTTAAGCTTGTTTTCTCGAATTTGATTAGAGATATATTTTTCATTCAATTAATTCAGCTCTCACTTCGCGGTAAGGCAAAAATACATAAAAATTCAAAACATCTTCATCAAAAACTGTATAATACAAGAAAGCCTAAAATACCAAATACGGTTAAAAACAGTTAAAAAAATTTTTTACGATTAAAATTAGAGCTTTTGCGCAAAAACAAGCAATTTGGCTAGCGGACAGGTTTAGTACCACTTAAACAACTTTAAAATTGTTGCTAATTTCACAACTAACTACATGCAGATTAACTAAACGCATAAAATCCTTAACCGGAAATTAAGATCAATATAATTCAATCATTTTTAAAACGAAAAATTCACTAGTTACCAATATATACAAATAAAAAGAGCGAGCTCTCCGAGCCGGGTAACAAAATAAATATGTATATGTATAAATATATATATATATATATTGGTGTAGCCGACTGCAACAGAAGAAAGGAGGCTAACATGTCCCATGCACGAAATTTCAACCATCTGAGGCTACTCGTTCTGGGGTTATGCGAACGTACAGTATGTATTACGTATGTATGCGAGATACATACATACGTAATACATACTGTACGTACGTAGAGACGTCATGAAAAAAATCTCTTCTAAATACATTTTAACTCCATTTTACAATCCGTTTGGAGGAAAAGAATTCTTTATTCTGTTCGTACGTACAGATGTCAAGCGGAATCATCATTCAAATGGATTCAAAAACTGTCAAAATGGTTATTTTCGTTGAAATATGATACCCGAAATTTTTCGCGATTACCATTCTTCATTTACTATGAACAGAAAGTAAAAGCGCATTGTTTAATATGTGAAAATCCAAAATATGTTATCATCAAGATAACACGCAATTAGATCCATATAATTAAAGAAAGTACTTTACATGTAACACAGTAAGAGAATTTTAATTTTCTTATAGCTCTGTTTGTTTTGCCGTAGGAAATGCAATAAAGAAATCACAAAGTCAGAAGTATCTGCTTACAATTTGTAAAACTTCCGTGTGGTTCTGTTTCGCGAAACTTCCGTCATATAACTAATGCAATTTTTTTTTTAATTTTTTCAAATTAAGAAATTTCCGAAGACAAATTTTTAATGAATTTTACTAAAAAAATTGCAGGCAAATTAGATTTATCTTACAATGTAAAATTAGTGGTCCTGAGCACATATTTAAACAGAGTTTGAAATTTAAAAACTTTCTGAGTGTGAAAGTTTTTAATATGACATATTTGGATTTTTTCCTTAATGTTTACTCAAGGGGGAAAAACCAATTAACTGAAAGCTTAAAAGAGTTATTAGAATTTTAAAATTTGCTTGTGTATCTATTGCAAAAAACACTGTAGTTGCTAATTACATTGACCATTTATTGTTAATTGTTTATCAATGTGTTGATAAAAATGACACTTCTGTCTTTTTATCACAAAATATGTTTCAAACTTAGTAGTTCTCTTCTTTAAATAATATTATTTTGTGTTATGGTATTCAGTTCACAAAACAGTAGATCAAATTTGAAGTTGTTCCTTCTATTGAGTACAATACGTTTCTACTGATGTAGCAGGTGCAGTTTATCCCTATTTTAAAATGAATAAAGAAATAGAAAATTTAGGTTATAAACAGTGTGAGTAAAAGTTTTATGTAACTTACAACGTAAGTTACATAAAACTTGCTCTGTATAACGTAAACTTATTTTAGTTGAAGGTTATAAATATAAGACAATAAATAAACTTTATATTATAACGTACAGTATTTAAATGTTTTTAATGAATTATTCCTTTTTAATAAAGTCTGTTGTCCTTTTTATAGTTGTCTTATCCCCAACCGTATGAATACGGGTACGCTTTAAAAGATGAACATGGCAACGTACAGCACAAAAAAGAGAGTAGTGACGGTCATGGTAATGTACGCGGCACGTACGGGTTTACGGACGAGCACGGATTGTACAGGAGTGTGGAATATGTGGCGGATAAAGGGGGATTTCGAGCTTCTATCAAAACCAACGAACCTGGCACAGAGAATCAAGATCCCGCAGACGTACATTTAGAAGTTGAACATCCAAAATACTGAGTCATCCAGGTGAGAATTACAAAGAATAGCGATTTTACTTTTTGTAGCATCTTAAATTGTTTTTCAAATCTTTCACGTCAATCACGGCAAATAATAAACCTCGACTTTCAACATCGAGCTCATTAGGTGTAGGAGACTTCGTAAACATTACTGATCAGCTGTCTTGTCGTTTCCGATCAACTTTGATGTTCTTTATAATATTTGTATCACCTGTCATTATACGATGTTATATTCTTTATTTATATTTTGTGCCATCTGTCATCACCTTCTATCCAATGACTAAATTAGAATGAATCTTTAATGTGTAATCATTATCTTCCCTTTCTCCCTGGAAAGTAAAACTGCAGATTATATACATTATGTCTACTTTATATATGATATGCATTTTAATCTTGTACTCTGAGAAAAAACCTGTACAGGTCATTCACATAAAACGAACACGGTAAGAATTCCCAGGGTTCAGTTGTCTTATCTACTTGGTACTGGTAGTAACTCATATGATATTTATATAACATATTTAAATATATTTTTTAATGTTATAGTAATATTAATTTAGGTTTTAAGTGTTATATGGAGGAGATTTATTTCATTTTATTTTAAATCACGTTAAATATTTCCTACCTATTCTCAACTATTTTCCACATGTATTCAGACACTAAGTCTTGATGACAGGAATAATAAGTTTTCAATTAACTGTTTGCATACAAAAATAAGTATTTGAATATCATTATTAATACATTATCTTCACTTTGCCGGGTTTTACTCACACATTTGCCTCCTAAGTAAAGCTCACCAAAGTGCTTCTCAGTTATGTTCAACAGTACTTTTCTCAGTCATTCTATCTCTCGCTGGATATATCTAATCAAATGCTTAACATGTAATTTTTCAAACCACACCTCGTCAATCATTTTTGCTCTCCACATTTTTTATTTGTTCAGAAAAGTTATCGGAAGGATAGTTTACGAAGAATAACATCTTTAGTAACATTTAGAAAGGGATTGAATTCCGAAATTTACTTTATTTTAAAGCAAGTGTAAAAAAAAATACATTACATCAAATGCTTTAGAAATTCACGAAATTAAACACTCGAGCATTATATCAGCTTCAGGAAAATCTTGTAATATCTATTCAAAGAATGTTTTCTTAAATACGCTTTCCTACGAGAACTTAAACGTACCACAAATGAATATTTCTTCCATGTAAGGAAAAAAAGCAGAGAATGAATCTCTTCATTAAAACAAAACTATGACTTTAAAACGTTCTTTCCGGGAGTAAAGAAGTGCTACCACATGCCCTAGATTTATGGCATTATTTTCTAATTACAGAGCAATGGTTGCAGTTTACGAGAGAACGGAAATTCTGAGGTTGAAAAACCTCATAATTTCTGAAAACATTCGAACTGAAATCAATGTGTGAATTGCTGTGCAGTTTAGTATATGTCGAATCTAGTAGTTACAGACAGACTCGGAAAATAGTAACTGCAAAGTAACTGTTATGCAAAGAAAGCGCCGATTTGCTAGCCGCCTGGAAGAGAGGTGTGTGTGTATTTAATTATGGCAAAGCACACTAGGGCTATCTGCCCTAGGGAAGGGATGCCTTCGTGGAGGACTTTCTAAGGGAAACTGGCTCGTATACACGTTACACATGGGGAAAACCACGAAAACGCCCATGCAGCCAGCCCGTTCGCGGGATTCGAACGTCGGACCGAACTACCAGTGTTCAGTGACTTTACCGCTCGGCCGCTGGTGGGCTCTGGAAGAGAGGAATTACGAGAAATATTGCTTTTGTCGTAAATGAAGATTGTCATAATATATACATGAATTGAAAGAGTCCAAAATTTGATGTAATTTCCTTACATCAAATTTTTTCAAAACAAATTTTCCTTATCATTGGATGTCATGTCCCTAGAATCTCTAGACTTCAGTTGCCAGATTACAAGCTATTCATAATTTTGTGAAACATTTTCAAAACCTATAATAAATCAGCCTATTCAGATACCAGATTTATTGCACTGAAAGAGAAAAATAGAAGAAAACGCAGCAATTTTTTCCCTTTCCTTTTCTTTTTCTTTTTTTTTTTTTTTTTCCATATGCCACAAATGTCCAAAGGCTCAATCGTTGATGATGAGCATACAACTATGCAATAATCCCTTTCATTCAGACATGGCAGTAAATCATGATCGATGACGGCCACTTTGATGATACGATTTCGAAGATTCGGGAGATAAGCGGGGAGTGGAGGTATAAGGACTGTTTCCTTGAAAACTCCCAGAACAAAAATTCACTTGGAATTAAATCGTCCTATACATGCCATCCACAAATAAGGCAACTTTGATTAAGTTACGTTCTTAAACAGCATTTGTTAAAAATATTGATTATGATGTTGTGACAGTCTCGACGACAGTTTTCGCAGTTGTGAAGTGAATAATTATCTTATTGAAACCATAATCGTGACTCTTTGCTTTTTCCACTATACTGTTTCACTATACTGTTTTACAATATCCAATCTAAATCTTCAAAAAGACGCACAGATCCTGCCTCGTCACAGAGGTGGGCACATTGGACATTTTGCAAAATTTGCAAAAAGAAATTAATAAGTTTTCTCTATTATAGTGTAATAAAATCTGGTGTCGGCTGTTCATTGAAAGAATTCATGAAAAATTTTAAACACATTTTGCGAAATTATGAATAACCCCGTGTTCATAAAATTATATGGAATTAGAGTTTTTCTTTTCCTTTTTCCCCCCTCCACATAATCACATCCACATATTCAAGGTTTAAAACCAGTTTTACATTGAGGGGAAGAACATCTAATACTAGACAAAAATAGAAATTTAGGAAATTAAATTCAAAATGAGAGTTAAAATTGCTGCACATTTGGAAAAGAAGATCAGGTAGGATATAATTATGGGATTGTTTATATTCAGATTCATATTTTTATCAGAAAAAGGACTTCCTATGGTAATGTATATCAAGGTAAAAGAACAGATTTTTATATACGGGATGTTTTAAAACTATTAAACTTCTAAATACCTCTTCGAAGTTTGGTCGTAGTCCTGTATTTGTCCTTCAAAAATGAATTAAACAAGGTAGATAGTGACGTAGTACATTATAATGAAAATATATTCAACTTAAAATTTTATATAGACCCTCCCTATAATGAATATTATTTTTATTCTAGTTAATTTACTGTTTGATTTCAGTATGCAGACAGATTAGATCTCCGAATTTTAACGTAGCCGGCAGCCAAGGATTTAAGCGGTCTTTAACTTAGGCCTTGGGTACATTGTAGGTGACAGTACAAATATACCCAGCTCTGTTCCAATGTTTAACGAAAATCCCGCTAGGAATGGATCCGAGGGTCTCTCAAAACTCTTGGCCTATCGGTAAACTCGAGAGAAAACTTTCGGCTCAACAATATTTTCATTCCATGCTGCAAAAACACTAAAAAAAATCCATACCTTCCCTGGGATCCGAAATTGGGACTGACACTATGGTAGCCAGCTCCCTCACCAGCACATCAACAAGACACAACACAGATTATTATTAATAAAAGCAAAATTTGAGTCGAAGAAAGGAAAATTGAATTGTAACATTAATATGAACAGTCTTTTGAAACCAGTTTTTTTTAATTACTTTTTTTCGTATGTAAAAGGTAAAAGAAATAAAGATAGTTATGCATGCAATGTTTTCAAATGAAAATATTTTTTTCGGAAATTTCAATGTAACAAGCCTACCTTTCTTTTTTAGTATTTGCAGAAAGTGTGTAAATATTTAAATATCTTGGATATTGTAGATGGTATAAAGATAGTTTTCTCTTCTGGCCTTGATCTACAATGTTGGCTATGAAATGCAATTTTGTCCCTGACATTTTTCTAAAAATTCTGTTTATAAATTCAAGTTGTAGATTTTTACTAAGAGTCATCACATGATAAAAATGATCGCAGTCTGAATGTTTAGCCTAGTTCATTGAACTAGAATCGAAGAATCATTGAATTGGTATACGAAGAATTATTCAACAGATATTTAATTGTACAACCTTTAAAACACCGTTTATAACACTATGAAAAATATTCAATGAATTTTATTTGAGTTTCTCTTGGGATTAATTCCTCACTCCTGATAATAAGAATAACAGTAGTGATGACGTTTCAGGTACCTTCTACAGTGCAGTATTATCACTCAAGAGATTATAATTCGATTAAGTGATTATTACAGAAACGGTATAATGGCTACTCAACTATTAAACTGTAGCACTGACATTAGTTGTCATTTTAGAGAAGATTTGTAAACAGTTAGCATTTAATGTGATAGCTATCTGAAAAAAAAAAAGTATTTATGTTACACCTAGTTCTGGGGGGGGGGCGTTTTCTCTCCATAATGATAAATTATTTATAATATAGACCAATTTTATGTAATAATCATGATTTTATAATCATGATATCGGAATTCGACTTCAAAAAGCAAGCAGTTTCAAATTTTCTGCTACTGTATTGAATAAATTAAAAAAACAGCATCGCTTTTATACCTCGTGTTTCGATGCCATTGGAGCCAAAATATTTCTTTAATTGCAGTCCTAAACTTACAGCTTCAATTAGGACAATTTTGTTTGCATAACACATTTAAGCATATATTTTTAATAGGGCCCGAAAGATGAAAAGTAATCAGTGAGGAAAAAAATAATCTTTCTTTTTCTGAATTAAGCAAACTAAAAAATTCCATAGTCAAGCGATCGAGATTGCTTGATACGACAGCAGCTTTATACAAATATTACTAAATTGAAATATCCATATAAGTTCTGGAATGCAAATTTCTGAAAGATGCCTTTTATATCAGACAACATGAATAACGAGTATGAATATGACAGAAATATTGCAGACATATTGAAATTTCAACTCTTAAAAAACCTAAAATTCGAAAACTTTTAAACATAGTTCACTTTTTACAAGGATCTCTCGATATTCCTTTTCTTCTCAATGGAAATCCATACTTCCTACAAAATTTAAAGAGTAATTTTTAGTATTGGAGAATTATTTTTTGGAGAAACATAATAAAGAGCGATGAACTGAAACTTCCCCAGTAAAGCTGTAAAGAGCATGTATAAGTATTTAAATTTTGCGTACACTTACTGAAAGGTGTTATATGACTTAAGCTTTATATTTATACTTATATTTTTACTTGCATTTGATTTATTCCTTAAATTGAGGGAATTGGTTTATGAAAATTTATTACAGAAATATTTAACATGCAATCTTTTCAAAACATCTCGTATAACAATTCTTTTATTTTCCATCCCTACTGTAACAGCATTGTAAGATAATTTTTGTTTTAACTTATTTTACGAATCAGGTCTTACAAATCAGCTTCTTAATTGTCTTTCTCATGTTATGAACAAGCATTATATGTTATACATATAACATTTATCAAAGTTAAAAAAGAATGTAATTTAAGTTAGGGTTAATTAAAAAAATCCCCAAATGCGAGCTTTTATAGTAATTGTCTATAACGTTTGTATCTAACTATCATTGAATAAGGCTTCGCTTACACAAGTAGTACGCATAGCTCTTAAAAGTAATTTAAATCCTGCACGTACAGAAATTTTAAGATTTTACTTCTCTTCCAGGTTTTATTTCTTCATTAAATAGACCTTCCTCGACCAAAATCCATGTCCTCTTCGACCAAAATAGGAAGTCTTAATCATTTAAACTTCAAATGATCTTGCTATGAATTGGACGAAATTACTGTTTTAGACTGTTTTACCACTGCGCATGATGGACTCATTTTATGTGGGTCACACAAGAAATAATTATATAGTTGCTTAATTGGAAGTTAGCTTAGTCTATTAGTCTGTTGTGGTGTTCGCTTAAAGAAATTTACTTTCGTTTCCACTGCTTTTAAATATCAAATGTTCAAGTCAAATGCGGTAAATCATTTCTTTTAAGTTAATTGTGAGTAATTTCACATAGTAACCTAAAAACAAATTACTGAATGCAATTAATTGTTAAACGTGGAAATATATAACTCAATTGGCTTTCTTTGATTTTTAGTATTGACCTTAATAGAAAAGAACGGCATTAAAATTATAAATTTCTAACACTGAATTATCCCTGTGGTTGACCTAGATTCACACTTTCAACTGTTTCGCTGTAATTTCATTAAATGGCATTTTGACTTTAAACATATGAGGCTCTGCTTGATCTGGAATTGTTGCTCAGTCCAATAACCCCAACAGACGTAAAGCAAATTATCGCTATGTTTGGAAAAACTACAAAGTCGAAAGAAAGATTTAAACAACCTGTAGAGTATCATTTAATTTTTTTAACCTGCTATTTTAAGTACCTTTACAATCAAATCTTATTGCGTTTCCCTTCCAGAATACAAATTTCTATCTAGCCCGCTCGATATTCAAATTAGGTAGAAAGAAGGAAATATTTAAAGAAAGTTTTGGAAGGTGAAATAAGAGCGCGTTGTCCATGATTGAAGGCCACGATGCTAACTTGATTCTCTAGCGATTAGGGTTCTGCAAAGTTAATTTATTCTTGACATTAGACTTGTTTACGCCGGCTTCGTGTCAAAGCCAACTTGCACGGTAGTTAAACTGTGAAGCCGTTAAGCTATACTTACTTCAGCAATTTTTAAATATTTCATTCCTTTTGATTTCAGCCAAAAGTCTTGGCATTTTAAACACGAGTTAGTGCAAACTGTTAAACTTTATTTTAGTTAATAAAGGGTTCTATACACCCTTCTTCTGACTTTGAAGGACTTTTTAAAGACTTGGTGATATTTCACTAAATAGTCTTCAGTGTCGCGTATATTTTATTATAGCTAAGAAAACGTTAAAAATCTTTTTATTTAAGCAGAAATTCAGAACATAAATAGTAAATATTATACGAAGCTGCACAGTAATTCTAAACGGAGTGTCAAAATCAGTTTGTGTCGGCAGAGAATAATGCAAAGCCGAAATTTATAACTATCAAACTTTCAAGAGCTAAGCATAGCGTGCATGCGCCGGCCAGAAACGCACTCGGTCTTGAAACTCCAAACACCTCAGTTTAAATACTATCTAACTCATTTACATGCTGGTGAGGAAACGGAGAAGACAGCTTACAGTAAAGTCTGAAATTATAAATAAATGGTTAATTTAAATAATAAAACTATCTATTACTAGGTATCTCGGTCTTTAATTCGGCTAGAGTTATTACTTTTTAAGCACTAATGAAGCTCACATTTATTATCATATGGGTGCATTTAGGTATATTTTTTTTTAATTTATTTAGCTATAAATAAAAAATCGTTATTTTAAAGTATTTTTTTCATTTATTTTATCTTTTGTTTGTTTGGATCAGATCCTGAAATAAATTTTGACCGCCCTCCCTCTTATACTCTTCCTGAAAGATTTAAAGATTATTTTTCTTGAAGCATTTCATATTTGCTATAACAATATAATATTTTAGAGTAATTCGATCCACCAAAAGTCTAGAGCATAAAGATGCTGAATATCTGTAATTCAACCGTGTTGTAATACTGCGAGCGGGCTAATTGCGCGGGAAAATGTATTCAAAGGAAATCTATTGTCATTTCCCGAAATAAAATATTTTTATCTTCCATTGTGTTGCCATTTGGTAAAGGGTAAGATATTCAATTTTCTTTTAAATTCAGTGTCTCTTGTCCATTATTAAAGCCCACCAGTGGCCGAGTGGTAAAATCGCTAAACACTGGTAGTTCGGTCCAAGGTTCGAATCCCGCGAACGAGCTGGCTGCACGGGCGTTTTCGTGATTTTTTTATGTGTAACATGTATACGAGCCAGTTTCCCTTAAAACGTCCTCCACGAAGGCATTCCTCTCCTTAGGCGGATAGCCTTCGAGTGCTTTACCATAATCAAATAAACCAAACTATTAACAAATTGAGCAATTTAAAAGAAATAAACGCAGTTTGTCATTTTATTTAATTTTTACAACAAGGTAAACATATGAAATTACAGTAACTAGACTCATTATAAGGGTTATATATTTTTCTTTCTCGTAATAACTATTTTAGGCGACTAGTCATTAGAAAAAAAGGCGTCTCGCAGGGACTAGTCCGGAACAAGTTTATTTGATTTACTACTCGGTGGTCTCGCTAATTACTCGCTAAATATTTCTCGTCTGCAGAAAAGAAAATTATCTGAAAGAACTCGTAGTAGCACTGACACTGCAACATCTCTAGTGACTGGAGGCATCGAAAAGAGAATAAGTTGAGTTTAAAAGAGTGAGTTTTAAAGAGTAAATTGAATCTATAGTATTGTGTGTTGCTCTTCGATCTGAAAAATTGACTTTTCAACAGCTTTATCTTATTTCCTCTTCCAATAATACTGTCATTACATGAGGAAATCAAACACATCTAACTCATTTTGTAGTTGCTGTTCACTAGTTATTTTGTAAATTAATTGCATTATTTCTTTTTATTTTCAAATGCAGGCAAATGGACTATTTACTAATCACGTGTTAAGATAAGCTGGCCAAGTATGGAAAGTGTACTTGTGTTTCGCCATATCCAATGGAAACTCTGAAGAGTTATTATTCTAACAGGAAAAGTACAATAATTGTAAATATTCAACAGGAATGTTCAACAGCTTTGTTACTTTGTGAATTTTCATTTTTAAACAATTGTACGAGAAATATATTACAAATACAACCCATATCCTATGAAATGTTGCGAAACATCGAGTTTAGCTACTCATCATGATGTTATAATCATTTAACATAAAGTAGCATCATTTTCTTGAATGCGAATGCTTATCATTCACTGCCAATGTAGAATAATTTTGTTCTTATATATTTGTTATATAGATAAATGTATGTATTTGTTGTCTATTTATTGAAATAAAGTCTTTTGTAACATGATCTCGAAGCTATTTATTTGAAATTACACTTGCCATGGAAAATTACTAATGATTCCTTGTAAGAAAATTTTTCTTAAAATGCTTTCCTCGAGTGCATAATACGTAAGCACTGACAATTATAAGTTAAATTTAACTTTAATTTTTCTTGGGTTACATAATTACGTGGGTTAAGATGGTCTTAAATATCATAACTGACAATAAAAGTAAAAGGATATTTTTAACAAAACGATGTCTTACAGAATAAATATACTTTGGGAAAAATTGAAAAACGAAATATCGAAATACCAATAATGCTTTAAAGTAAACTCAATGCAGTTCGTATTACACTATTTAAAACCTTTCCAATCTCTTCATTGCGGCCGATTTTTATACAGAGCACGTGTGACAGGTTCGCCTCCAACCGATGAGAATTTTTCAATGAATTCCTTATATTATAAAAATTCTATGTGCTGCTAAATGGTTAGGGAAGCCTATTGAGGTGATGAAGGGCCAGGGTTCGAATACCGGAGAAGGTATAGATGTTTATTCTCTCGAGTGGTTTAGTGGAAGGTGAGAGGGATGAGAAAACACCTCGGGGCGCTTTCCCTCAAAACCTAAGGTGGAAATAGAAGTCCAATCTTCTTGAGGCTCTGACAACCATTCTCCCATGATGTACATAGACAAGAACAGCAACTAGCTTGATGTGCCCAGCGTTTCTTGAGCTTTTGTGTAATTGCACTTGCCTAGGTTTGCTAGCGCTTTAAGTTCGCAGGATGACGGCGCTAATAGGGAAATAATTATGAAACAATGATCTTGGTAATTAGAAGTCACAGTTATTGACCTGAGTATTTACAATAACAAAGCTGCAATGTGAAATTACACGATTTTATCAAAAATCGTCTTCATTATTCCACATCAAACAAAAATGAAAAATAGTTAGCATAAGCTATCCTGGAACGGATAACTAGAGGGAGATTCTATAAAAATAACTGTGCATTTACAGCCCGTCCTTAGGTTATGTTAATTATCAGTGCGATGTCAATCTGATAGAAAATTTAAGCTTGTAAAGCTGAATGGCATATTTCTTGGTGTTAATGGTACAGAACGGCATAAAACCAATATCTTCTACTTTGCCAATCGTTGTTTTCTTTTCAGTAACACAGGATAAGACTTTTTTAATGCGTAATCTTCTTCCAATATACGGTTATGCTGGCGTACGTTTCCGGAAAAATCGTTACTGTAATTTTTAATTTTAAATAATACGGTGGTGTCTTAGTGGCGGTCAGCCAGATGAGAAACTTTGTTGTAGGATAAATCGCATCCTCATGATTATAAAGGTGTCTGTTGACTTGCAGGGAAACCTGGAAACTGTTCCTGAATCTGGTTATTTATTCCATCCAGACAATCGTTTCTAGTAAACTAGGATGTCTCATTCCCTTAATCATTTAGGATTTTTGCAATTTTTCCTCATTTATCAGGGCCAACTGGAAGAATATTTTCAACAATAAATAAAAATTTTAAAAAATAATACAGATATAAAGAAAAGTCTGAAAGCTTTCACGTTTTACATCAGAACCTTTTTTTAAAACTTTTTTTAAGAGAGGCTTTTCTCAACGTTTTGTGTGATACTTTATTTATTAAATATCATGTTCTTTGCACTTAAACCATAAAATTCAATTCAACAGCAATGTCGCAAAAACATTTTTAAATGAGCGAAGCTTTAGACTTAGACAATACACAGTCTTGCGCGCTGGAGATAAAAATGTTTTTCTTTTCCGTACAGTGTTGCCATTGCTCGCCTTAAAATCGTTTAGTTCCTTAACCAAAAACTCATAAATGCTTTTCAAAATATGAAATAGGTAGTAAAACAAATTCCTAAATCCAAATTTGGGCTTCCAGATGCCCATATTCAGGTAGAGACGTGCATTATTCAAAATTTGATGGCTCTAGGTACCATCGTTTTATCACAGTGCAAGAAACATACATACATTTATACAGATTCTTCATTATTTAATTTCTTTAAATATAAGACAGGGCGATAATATTTGGTGACAGCAATTTTAAAAGTGATTCGCCGTTTATAGTGAATCGACGCAAAATACCAAAACAAAATTAATAGCCCTTCTGAGCTAACGCTCCTTTGGACTAAAAATAAGAAATCAACTTCAAAATACTACTGAAGAATAACTCCTTTAAAGCATCCATCAGTAGTAGGTTTTCCATATGTTAAGAGATAATAAAATAAATCTGCTTTAAATAAAGAATTAATACTTTCAGTATTTTACTTGAATATACTGACATGTATGCAATTAGCATGCAAAAATATATAAAACAGAAACGCTAAGAGCTGCGTGTAAATAATTAAGAATGTACATTTCATCTATGACCGTACTGAGAGAAGTCAACGTTTTTCTTCTGAATTTTTTCCAAACATATACTATTTGCCAGTTTTATACTGAATTCATGTATTATAGTAAGATAATAATATCGTAAAATATTATCTGAAGCAAAAATAAGTATAAATTAAATTATATCTGAAGCAAAAATAAATATAATTTTCTCTTTTTCCTGCAACTGTTTTTTTGGGGGTGCTGGCACAAGTTTGTTAGATGTTAATCCTATTTCTATGTACTCTGTTAGTATTTTGTAGGAATCGAGACAAATCATAAATATTTTACACAATGTAAAGGCCTTTCACGCTATTTTAAACCGTTTGCAATGTTGAGATTGATTGGAATTCACGATGATTTATTACGATTTTACAACGAATAAGGACAGCCAGGAGTTACTTCTGTTTCCTATAGCTGCGATGGCGAAATTCAAAAGTAAAACTACGATTAGGCTTCATCATCTAACTGTACAGCATTGTGTTTTAATTTAAAATACTTTTAATGATGTTTTTGATGCCTTTTAGTGATTATACTAAGTAAATGTACAATCAGTCTTCTCGGCATTACAGCTCAGGTAATAACTTTTGCAGAATTACGTTTGTAAATAAATGAAGTAGCTTTATTAAAATAAATTACCAACACTCATAAAAAACTGTCTGAACAGACAGAAATTGTTAAAACAATAATAAATAACCTAGAAACATTGCACATCATATTAGCCATGAACACTGTACATTATAATTGTCATGAACATTGTACACTATATTAGCTATGAAGAATGCATACTGTTACTCATAGTAATACAAATTCTAGTTACCTAATTAACTGCCATAAAATTGATAAATATATTTTGTTAACTGCTTCAGTATGACTTCTATTCTGAGAAAGTCTGAAATACCGAAAACAGCGACCTTATGAAGAGTTGGCAACCGACTTATTTAATATACTATTTAATTATACTATTTAATACCGATAGATGGCACCACAAGTTCAGATTTCTTTTTCTTTACCATAAATGATAAAAGACTTTTAAGATAACCGATTAGAAAAGAAAAACTCATTCTTTTTACAAACAAATGGGGTTTTCATCCGCAGAGAACCCGTTAGCGCTTCGGGAAAGAACCTATTGGCGCCGTTGCATTTTTACTCGCCAAGCTCGCGGTTCATCGGCGATGAGCCGAGCCGCAAACGTGATATTTTGTAAACGTGATTTTTAGTGCATGTAAATTCAAGTTAGCAGACAAAACAATATATTAAGCATATGGTAGTAAAAATTCACAGGTAATAAGCATGTAGATGTAAAACTAACTTGTTAAACGTGATATACGAAAATTATATTAAATTCAAGTTAGCACAGAAAAGAATATATTAAGTATAAGACAATATATAAGCATTTATAACGGAAATAAAAATTCATTTGAAAAATATAAATTAGTATTAATGTACTGAAATTAACCTGTTAAACGTGATAAACAAAAAAAAAAAAAAAAAAAAAAAATTGTCTAAAATTCCAGTTAACACAGAATACAATATATTCCTTACACCAGCAGTGGTTTGCTAATTTTGATGACCATGGTGATGCATCAAACTATTCTGTCATGTTAGATAATCAATAATCTTTTTTATTTCAACTTAATCATCTATTTATGTCACACCTGCCATCCTCTGAAAGGTTATTGTTAGAAAAGCATTAACAATATATTATCTTGTTAAAATTTTGCGCCAGAAAATTGATTTATTCTCATAATTTTAGATGACAATAACCAATAATAAAAATAAAAGCATTACTTAGTTATTTAAATTGCTGGTTCTTAGAGCTGTTAATAATTAAGAACACAACGTGAACAGCCGTGTTACAAATTAGCATTCACCCCTCCCGCCGTATTTTCTTCCTTTCATCCCGAACCGAGAACCGGCATCTATCTACGAAAATATTTCTATCTATTCGTTGTTAAAAAATTCAGAAAAAATAATAATAAATAAGAGAAGACTAATATAAATCTGCAAATGCGAACAACGACAGTGATAATTCAACAAAATGAACGCAAGAGGAATGGTTGCAAACTTCGAACAAGCGAATAGGATAAATCCGCTGGGTTACCGGGTTTGAACTATTATCGCCAAAGTTGGCGATGTTTACATTTACCGGGTTCTCTGCGGAAGTGCTTCCAACAAATGGCTTGCTCGTTTCCTTTCGCTTAGAAAAATATTATTGCATCGAAGCGTTTACTGTCTACATCAACGTTTCTTAAACTGTATACCATGGAATCCTGGGACTTTGTAACATTCAAGAAAGTAACTTAAAAAAAAGTAATAAAAATTAATGCCTTTACCAAATTTTAAAAATAGAATAAAATCAATCCTCGCTTCCACATACTAATTTCCATTGTCGATGCAAATACGACGGTCCTGATGTCACAAACTATGACTGTGTCATCAGGAAATTTTTGCTCGAAGAACTTCCAACGAGTTTTTATTAGCTGATCGTTCACTTATCTGGGGTTGAAATATAAGTAATGGCCGTTTTTCTAATTTAAAAATTTGTATTTTAACAAAACAAAAAACAATAAATTAGTGAATTATATCCGAGTTTTTTGGAACTCCCCATAGACTCGGCGCCTCGATTAAACGCAAAAAGAAGATGTCGAAAATGCCTATTTTTGTCGACTTGACACTCCATTTTAATGAGCTGAAAAATAACAAAAATTACCTCAGACAAAAGAACCAAATACGCCATCTTGTAGAGGGAAAGATTCACTTTCGAATAACACAAAACATTATGCCAATACATTTTATTTTACACAACTTTTAATTTTAAACACAACATAAACGGCTATTACTTATATTTCAACCCAATATATGTAAAGCTTGTAAAAGCTCTGGCAATTTATTGCTGAATTTCATACGACATTGATTTTTTAATAATAATAACAATTGTATTTATGTTATATAATTTTTATGTATTTTGACACAATAAATCAGCAAGTGACTCAAATATTTCAGATGAAGACTTAATATCTCTAATATATATAGATACTGGATCTATAATTTTATTGCGAATTTATTCCGAACTATCATGCGATTTTATGGTACACAAACAATTTTAATAAATAATCCAAACTGCGCAGGATTCAGTGAAATTAGTAATACAGAAAGTAAAAGAAATATTTATCGTCTAAATTTAAAAAAAAATTGACATTGAAAACATATAGTATAAGTATAGTACAGATTACGACAATTCATTAAGTTCTGTTATCTCTAAAAACGTTTTTATTTTTAGAATAATTCAATATATTAAGACACAATAACAGGCCGAATAAATACTAATTCAGAAGTCAAACAACAAAAATCAGCGTTATATTTACAAAATTTTCACAGGACTAGTTTCGATGGTTTTACCGAACCACCATCTTCAGCTGCAAAACCGCAAATGAACCAGATAGGAAATAATGATTAGATAAGATAAGAAGGCCTGGACAAGAATAAGCAAGTGGCGCCATCTGTTGGTGAAACCAGAACTAAAACATAATTTCTTTAAAGGCCGAAGGCAAATTTGGATTGGAATTAGGATCATTAACTAGAACAGAAAGATTTTTATGAATGTGAAATGCCTCTAGAAAATCCAGTTCTCCAATGGAAGATGTTTTTTGAATAATTTTGGCAGCAGAAAAACTGAAAGTGTGGTTTTCGGACCAACAATGTTGAGCAACAGAAGACTTCTGTGTTTCCTTTTTTCTAACATATGCCTCATGTTCCTTGACGCGAAATTTTAAGGCTCTCTTAGTTTGGCCAATGTAAATTAAACCACACTGGCAAGGAATCCTATAAATACCCCAGGAATTCATATCCGGAATGGGGTACTTGAGTATGGAGCTCGGAATTTTATTGATGGGAGAATAAACGATCCGAAAGTTAAATTTCTGCAAAATATGTGCAACTTTATAGCTAATTGATGGAAAGAAGGGAATGGCAACAGAATTTTTATAATCTCCTAAAACAAGAGTGTGCCTTTTAGTGTGTTGAGATGAGAATTTTTTAACTGCTTGATTAATAATGTTGGGTGGAAAGCCCCTGTCAATAGCTATTGCTTTTAAATAATTTAGTTCTTCATCAAGGGCTAGTTTGGAGGAGCAAACTTGAAGAGCACGGAAAACATAGGAATAAAATGAAGCTAACTTTTGTTTAGTCGGATAACATGATTTAAAGTGTGGTGGAAGGCAAACCGAAGAAGGTTTACGGTAAACCGTAGTACTGAAGTTGGATGTGTTACGTGTGACCAGAATGTCGAGAAACGGAAGAGAATTGCAAGTCTCAAGATTAGGCATCTTATCGCTCATAATGTGAAATTCAATAATAAACCTTTGAAACCAAATCTAACTGCGAGAGAAAGAATTACATTGCGTGAAATTCATTCTAACCCGGATATTATTATTTCAAAGGCCGACAAAGGTGGCCAGATAGTCGTCATGGATAGGAACACTTACATCGATGGTGTCACTAAACTCTTAAACGAAGGACCATATAATCCGATCCCTAAAGATCCTTCACCTTCGGACTTGTCAAAAATAAAAACTGCGATCAAATCTTCGCAAATCATTTCAGGCAACTTAAAACATTCACTTATCCCATCTGTTGCGAATTGTGCCAGATTACATGCTCTTCCCAAAATTCATAAAAGTGGTATTCCTTTCCGCCGTATTGTATCAAATTTAGGTACTGCCTCGTATCCATTAGCTAAATATTTAGTTCCTAGATTTTCAACTCTATTAGACAATAACATTTACACCATAAAAAATTCAATAGAGTTTGTAAAAAAAGTTAAAAACATTTCTCCTAGTAATTTACTCATGGTTTCTTTTGATGTAAAATCATTATTCACCAATGTCCCAGTGAAGGGTGCATTAAGATGTCTAGAAACCAGACTTCGCGAATTTCATTTCTCTTGCATCGAAAGTAAATATTACAAGCAAACTGAGGGATTAGCCATGGGAAGCCCCCTCAGTCCCATCCTGGCTGATATCTACATGCATTATTATGAATCAAAATTGTTTGAAACTTTAAACTTCCCGGCATGGTTCCGCTACATAGACGATACTTTTACCCTGTTTGAAGGTAATAAAGATGATTTAAATAAAGTTCTTTCAACAATGAATTCTATTGATCCTGCTATTCAGTTCACTTTTGAACTTGAGACTTGCAATTCTCTTCCGTTTCTCGACATTCTGGTCACACGTAACACATCCAACTTGAGTACTACGGTTTACCGTAAACCTTCTTCGGTTTGCCTTCCACCACACTTTAAATTATGTCATCCGACTAAACAAAAGTTAGCTTCATTTTATTCCTATGTTTTCCAAGCTCTTCAAGTTTGCTCCTCCAAACTAGCCCTTGATGAAGAACTAAATCATTTAAAAGCAATAGCTATTGACAGGGGCTTTCCACCCAACATTATTAATCAAGCAGTTAAAAAATTCTCATCTCAACACACTAAAAGGCACACTCTTGTTTTAGGAGATTATAAAAATTCTGTTGCCATTCCCTTCTTTCCATCAATTAGCTATAAAGTTGCACATATTTTGCAGAAATTTAACTTTCGGGTTGTTTATTCTCCCATCAATAAAATTCCGAGTTCCATACTCAAGGACCCCATTCCGGATATGAATTCCTGGGGTATTTATAGGATTCCTTGCCAGTGTGGTTTAATTTACATTGGCCAAACTAAGAGAGCCTTAAAATTTCGCGTCAAGGAACATGAGGCATATGTTAGAAAAAAGGAAACACAGAAGTCTTCTGTTGCTCAACATTGTTGGTCCGAAAACCACACTTTCAGTTTTTCTGCTGCCAAAATTATTCAAAAAACATCTTCCATTGGAGAACTGGATTTTCTAGAGGCATTTCACATTCATAAAAATCTTTCTGTTCTAGTTAATGATCCTAATTCCAATCCAAATTTGCCTTCGGCCTTTAAAGAAATTATGTTTTAGTTCTGGTTTCACCAACAGATGGCGCCACTTGCTTATTCTTGTCCAGGCCTTCTTATCTTATCTAATCATTATTTCCTATCTGGTTCATTTGCGGTTTTGCAGCTGAAGATGGTGGTTCGGTAAAACCATCGAAACTAGTCCTGTGAAAATTTTGTAAATATAACGCTGATTTTTGTTGTTTGACTTCTGAATTAGAATTCAATATATTGTTATAAAAATGATTTTTATGTAACTATAGGCATAATTTTAGATACTTACACAAATTTCTAGATTTGCTTTTTTTTCATACTTCTTAAAAAACTGTTGAACTGTCAATGAACTAAACTATTTAAAATTTAAATTTCCCTTGATGCAGTATATATGCCTTTAAAAAAATTAATTAAATTTCGCCGAATGTAAGGGAAAAGAAGATGAATTCTTTGTAACAATCTATGCTGTTTCACTATATGAAAATTTTGAAAAAGTAAAATAATATAATCTAAGCATGTCAAGCCGTCTCTTCTTATTTTCGTTTCACATTCAGAGTACACATTCACATTCAGGGTATATTCAGAGACTTGATTTTATAACTTTACAGTCTGCAAAAATCTGAAACTCATGTTTGAGTAAAAGAAAAGGAAAGCGTAGACTTTCAGGCAATTTATAGTCTCAACTGTAGAGTAGACCTCAGCAATCTATTACTCTGGTCACCGAGTGACAGTTTCATAATTTTAAGTAACTCACTTGGGTTTCGAAAACAAAATTTAATATATAAAAATAAAAATAAAAATTTGAAAGCTTTCAGGTTTTACATTACGCCCAAAGGAGCGTTTTTTTAATGATTTATGTATTAGCTTTATTTATTAAATATCATGTTCTTCGCACTTAAACCATAAAATTCAATTCGATAGCAAAATCACAAAATAATTTTAAATTGAGCATATCTTTAGAATTTTCGATACACAGTCTCACGCGTTGGAGATTACTTTTTTTTTTTCTTTCAGTATAGTGTTTCCATTCTTCGCTTTGAAATCGTTGAGTTTGTTAATCAAAAATTCTTTAATGTCTGAGAAAATACGGCATCGATAATAAAACAAATTCCGAATTCCAAATTAGGGCTTTCTGATGCCCATATTAGGTGGAGGATTACCTTTCTCAAACTTTGATGGCTCCAGGTACCGTTGTTTTATCACAATACGAGAAACATTATGCAGATTCTTTATTATATAATTTCTTTAAATATAATACAGGGCTGTAATAATTGGTGGCAACAGTTTGAAAAGTGAATCAACGCAAAATGCCAAAACGCAATGTCCAAAAGGAGTTAGCCCTTCTGGGCTAACCCCTTTGGACTAAAAGTAAGTTATAAAACATAAATATGAAACAAACACTTGAAGAAGAAAATAAAATAATTAGCTGAAAATAATTAATAACGATAACGTTTCAGTTTGATTACAAGTAGCAGTAATGGAAATGTATTTTGTTTTAAAAAAATTGTAACGTTATTTCAAATGATAGATTTGGCAACTCCGATCCATAACTGCTTGGCAGACTATCTGGCAACTGTAATATCGTTATCTCAGTTGTACTACGTATTCAGTAGCTCAAGAATAAAGTTAGTAGCCTAAAAAATGTCTTTAGTATTTTGTCAGCATCCTGTTCAACTTATAATATCGAGCAAATATTTTCACATATGAAATTTAAAGTAAGAACAGGAGCTGCAGTAATTACCGAAAAGCTAGATGTTTCGATTCGTCTTAAGCCTGCTAACTATAGGCCAGAATTGACTAAATATTCACAATTCAAGTTCGGCAACAGGAAAGCCACTGATATCGAAGAAAAAAATAAAAGTTCATTCAGTTACTTTTGTTTTCATAATAACTAGAATTATAATTTTAAATTTTACGTTTAAAGTTTAAAGTGTATTGTAATTATTTTCATAACAAAATTTATCTTATTACTCAAGAAAAACTGATCTAAAATGAATATACCATTGACCTGCAGCCAAAGAAGTTTGCTGATTGCCTGCTCTAAAGTGGCTCTACACTGACTGTTGTGATCCTTGCATTCGTAAGAATACATTCATGTTCGCAACCGAGAAAAAAATCATACATTTTGCCTGCAACTTGAGAAATACAGTGCAGAAGATGTTTTTTTGCCCCCCTCCTCAAAGTCGTGTTCTTTGATTGTAGTATTTAAAATTTATTTCTGTCATGATTTATTGATATCAGTATTTAGAAAACGTCAGATTAATGTTTCTTAAGACATAACCTGCTTATTAGATTTTGCATCAAATAAAATGTGCAGTCCTCTTATAAATTAAACATTACTCTCTACTAAAGTTTCCGATAATTTTCAGAATGAGTCGAATAGCGCTCGTATCCTTTGACTGGATACTAAGGTTTATTCATTAGATTGCCTTTGTTGGCATTTTCTTGCGTTAAAACCTCAGTGGTTTCAATTTCGTTTTTTCAATTATTTGTGGCGCCATCTACAAGTCGAAGTTTCAGTTTCTTTTTAACAGCTGATGGCGCCATCTATGAGCTAAAGAAAGAAACACAAAAGTAAACGTACAATTTTAATGTTTTGAAACTAAACATATGTTACGGTGAAACACCGAAATCTGAAGAATGTCGACTTTGACCGGTGAATGTCAACATTCACATAGTCTCTTGGTGTATGTTCGAAATATTTTCCAAATACACTTATTTCTGACTTACACCGGTCAATGTCGACATTCACCATGTACTAATGGTGAATGTTGAACATATAACAATATTATATTTTCTTCTCCGTAATTCAGTCGCAAATAAACGCATTTGAGACTTGAAATAAAAACTTAAGAACATGAGAACCTAAAACACACAATACATTCAAAATGAGAACGGAAAATAATAGAAGTTAAAAACTTACTTAATTATACAGTACGTTCTAAATGAGAAAATAAAATAACAGTAATAAAAAACTTACTAAATTATGTGATTCAAATCTTATTTATTGCAACAACTTAAACTATTATAGCACTTTATGACCTCTCTTTTCGACTTTTCTTTTTTAACTCATAAGGTGCTATATTAAATAAAGAGGCTATATTAAATTTATATGGCTTAAATGCGAAGAACATAATATTTAATAAAAATTAAAATTAATACGTTTAAAGTTTATAATAAAAAGATAAAAAATGGTTTTTGTTAGCCATCTTACTAAGAAAACTGAATAGTGATATGATGAACTGAGAAAAGTTTGACAAATATATTGAAATGCATGCCAGCACTTAATACTATATCGGAAGTTTTAAACATGTACTGCTATGCAGCATTTAAAAATTTTGGTTACTCTCGTAATATCGGGACTGAATTCAGAAATGCAATGTATATATGCCAGCGTGTATGTATGTATGTGCGTATAATGTACGTGGGTTATCGGGACCGGGATCCAGAAATGTATGCATGTTTGCATATGTGTATGTATGTATGTACATATATATATATATATATATATATATATACTAAAGAAATATTGATTATATTATCTCCTAATATTAATTTTAGTAGAAGTATCTAAAAAGAGTGAACCCATAGGTAGGAAGTTTAATTCCGAAAATTGTTTTAAAGTAACTTGAATGTAAATTGTTAAAAATGTTTTACGGGGACTTGAATTAAATCATGAATAACAAAATTTCAATTGGAAAAAGAAATTAAATTAAAAGCAAGTAATCATTGCCATTGATGGGAAATTAGTTGACTTTTCAAGGGGAACAAACCAACTCCCGTTCAATGAACAATAATTAATAAATAAATACGAAACACCTTCGTACCTTTTAATTTAATTTCTTTTTCCAATTGAAATTTTGTTATTTATGATTTAATTCAAGTCCCCGTAAAACATTTTTAACAATTTACATTCAAGTTACTTTAAAACAGTTTTCGGAATAATATTAGGAGATAATATAATCAATATTTCTTTAGTAAATAAATTATTATTATCTTACTTTGCAGCTATTGCTCAAGTATTAGAATAACTTGTTTTCGAACTAAGCGAATTTAAGATCATACAGCGTTGTATATATGCATGTATGTACACCCACATCCATATTTACATGCATGCATGCATACATACATTTCTGAATTCGGTCCCGATAACAGAAGAGCACCCGTTATACACACGCAGATACATGCGTACACACACATATGCTTGTATACATGAACACGTACATTTACACATAGATGCATACATACATTTATGAATCCGGTACCAATAACAGAAGAATGCCAAATTTTGTGATTTTATTGTTGAACTGCGGTGGCGTAAGTGCGAAGAAAACTATGCGTAAAAGCTAGGTAAAGCTATAAAGCTTAAAAGCTAAAAAGCTAAAACTAAAAAAAAAAAAAAAAAAGGAAAAGGAAAAAAAAAAAAAAAAAAAGAGGGGAAGGAGGACTGCGAGTAGGTACCAGAAGCACAGCGAATTCAGCGATGCATTAAAAAATTACCTCAACAAACAACCTCTTTTGGGAGACCGTTAACATATGAAAACTTCGGATTATTTTTCAATTATCATTTCAGTTTTTAAGAAATATATCCAAATATTACATTACTGTTCAAAGTGTAACTCAGCTAAAAAAAGAGGTAGAAAAATATCAGAAATATTTAAAACACTATTTTAAGATGATTTGTTGGAAGCTAAAATGGCTAAATTAATTTAAAACTTGGTACATTTAAGGACCGTTTAATCTTGTTTGGTAAAAATACGCCCGTAAAATAAGTTCTGAAAGAATTCACTAACTGTAGGAATTATTAAATACATTTAAAAACGTTCATTCATGAACATTTAATACAATTTATCCTGATAATCGGTATTACTTTTTGCATTCAAATTAAATTAACTGAAGACCTTCTTAAAATGGCAGCTTAGACTTCTTCGGATATCTTTGAATTAACAGCGGCCAAGGGGTCTATTCGTTTCTCTGCTACGCATGATTTATAAATGTTTATTAGCTTCTAAAACACTTGCGAAAAAGACACAACTATTTTCAGAATTGTGTTTCTTTTAGCAGTTGGAATTTACTTAATTTATATTTGAAGATATATATCAAACAATGTGAAAGACATTAAATAGCTTAATGAACACGAGTTTAAATAAAAGCCAAAATTCGATGGTTTAAATGCTTTCCGCTTTCATCATTATCATTACAAAATAGTACTTTCTGAAACTAGCGTTTATTTTTTCGTTCCGAAAAGTGTTTGCTTCAAATTAAGATTAAAAAAAAAAAAAATAAATAAAATAAAAAAAATAAATAAATAAATAAACTTTGTAACATTATATGTTGCATTTTTGAGAGGACGAAAAGTAACTGGAACACTGGCATACATGTTAGAACAGTTTTCTGTAACTGACTATTCTTGTGAATTATTTTTAAAAAATTGACTTACTTTGAGGTGTTACCAATATTTAAACCAATAGTTAAATTTGGATGCAGTATTGAATGAAGATGTTATCTATTTCATATGATATTTTTTGGAAACGAGTCTTCGGATATGTTAAAAAACAGTGGCAGTATCCCCCCAGCTTAATTTTGTCGAGTTAACTTTCTTAAAACCGGATTGCTGATTAACTGAGGCCTATTAATATAATTATATAAAATAAAGAGGTTGAATTTGTTTATTGATGAAGAATAAAAACATTGCTATCAAAAGTCACCAGCCATCAGTATAAAATACAATTGTTTGCAGAAAATGTAACAAGCAAAAAATGAAAAGTGCTCGTGATGACAGCAGATGATGTCATAATTTTTGGGATCTGTTTTTATTCACAACAGTTTGTAATTTAAACATTTATGACAATAAAAATTAATAACACGAAATAGCATAACGTGAGTGAGTTTACAGGACTAGAATTTCGAATGCTTAATCAAATCTTCTTCGAGAGTGAAAATGACAAAGATGAAATATGGACTCTCGTTGTAAGAATTAAAAAAAGAAACAAAAACAATAACAGTAAACAGTAATGATTAAAAAATTTAACGTTCTACATTAGGAAGCCACTGGCGCCATCTATTGACAAAACAATTCGTGAAAAGGAGAAACACGCTATAATAGTAAAAATAAAAACAAAAACAATAATAGTAAACAGTAATAATAAAAAGTTCAATAAAGTTCTACATTAGGAAGCCACTGGCGCCGTCTATTGACAAAACAATAAAGCAAGTATGAAATAAATTCTTGAAAAGCTGGGGATTAAACGAGGGATTAGTAACCAGAACTTTTAACAAACTTTAATGAATGTGTAATACCTCTAGGAAATCTTACGTACGTAACGCTGACGGTTGTTAACTAAGTTTTTTACGCAGAAGACTGATAGCTTTTAAATACGTAGTTTAATTGTAAGAAATACGGAATATACAAAAACAGTTAAATTATTCTTTAGAAGTAAATTGTTCAGTCGTAAAAATAAGACAACTTTTGAATCTTCTTTTTTATATTCACTTCCGTTGCAGTACGAGAATAAAGTAAACCCAAAACCATTGGTGTTTTTGTTTTTAATGCTAATTTTGTTTTTGTTGTTGCTTTTTCTCCGATTTTTGACGAAGTCAGACAAGGTCCAAAAGATCGTTGACACAATGTCGAGAACAAAGAAGGAACTGGAGTAAATATCCTTTCTAGAGAGGCGAAAGCAGCCTAATAATGTGCTCGGCATACTTCTGATGTTCTCGGCATTTGGTTGCATGTGGCAAAGATTTTTATGCCCTCCTTGAAAGAGTGGCTCATAATATGACCGCTGGCAATACGTGAGAGATCACTTCGGGACAGAGTCGTAGCTAGGGTTTTCAGCGCCCAGGAACAACTGAAGATTTCGCCCCCCCCTACTGCTTGCCAAGAATGGAAAACATTTAATTCTAAAATGTCGTAACATCAGTTTGGCGCCCCTCGGATTCTGCGCTCGGATGCCCCCTCTTGCCTCCCTCTAGCTACGCCCCTGCTTCGGGAGCTCCTGTCACACTAAGAGTTCAACCAGGCTTGCTGCCCAGGTACTAGAAATGTTGAGGGGCAACAACGATAGAGGAGAGGACATCTTACAAATGATGGAAAGCTGATTTTGATGAAACCAATCGAATTTATTCTTCAGATTAGATAGTTTTAAAACGCAGTTAAGTTGTTAATATTATTTTTTCAACCATATATTATTTACCTTTACTGTATTATATATATCGAACACAAATTAATTATGATGTTGTCCCTGGTACAGATAAACATCGGTTCTCTAACAAATTATCTGAACAAAAAAAAGTTTCCGATGACAGATGTTGTCTTGAGATATGAAGTCGGCAAAAAATGATTTTCAAAAGTGTTTTGCTGTAACTTCTGACTAACAAAGCACAGTAGCATGTGATTTACAAATCCAATTTGGGCTGGAATAAATTAAAGCAGACTGTGTTGTAGGACACATTTTGAAAAGCTTTTACATTGTGGAACTTATTTAGGGGGATATCGATGATTTTCTTACTCTAGTCAAAGTCATGATCTCGGAAATATACAATAAAGATGACAGGAAGTTACCTCGGGACCATAAAAATGGGTTCAACAAGCATTAAAACAACTCCCAAAGCTTCAACAAAATGTAATTGTTGAGAAGGCATCTTCAGACAAAGAAGGACAACTCAGATTTACGATTCATACATTAAATGCAAAAGCCTGAATTTTAGTTAAAAATCGCTGAACGAAATGAATTAAATTCTTCAAAGAAATATGCAGTTATCCAATATCCCATTTTACTTCATAGGCAACATGGTTTATATACAACATACGAAGTTATTAGATGAATTGTAATGCTATATTATGTACTGTAATATGTTATTTAATAATAAGTCTGCTATTTTTTATATATATTTATTCTGAAAAATAAGATTAATAAAAATCAAACACAAGATTAATAAAAATCAAATATTAGTTTCAAAACTTCTTATATTACTGCTTTGCGTAAATGCAAATCTAAAGAATGGCTTCAACAGAAAAATTAAAGTTTATTTTTCAAACTGAAGCGATAATTAAACAAATTATAGAATTATTAGATTATATTGATCATGAACACGTAAAAAATGAGCAGCGCCCTCGCCGGGACTCGAACCTGGACCTTCCAACTACGCACCGAGTGTGCAACCGTTATACCACGAAGGCATGCAAAAATGAGGGAGAAAATACCTTATAAACTTTCTTCTGCAAAACAGATTTTGTGCAATCTGCTTTCTTAAAATTGAATTTTTCACACAGCTAACATATGAAATGTGACTTATTGGCATATAAGCCGAATAACATATCATTTATTTCCAACCGAAATTTTAACTGCACATTTAAAATGCTCAGAACGAGTTGGAATCATTTTGATTTACCAAAAAGAGCTCCGTAACTTATCGTCTAAGTTTAAAGCAGTTATATTTTATAAAACGTTGTTGGAGCAATTGCTCATATTCATTCGGAACGCGTAGACCAATTCGAAAGACCAGACACCCATATAGAACCATTGGTGTCAAACGGAATCTTTTCCTATTTTGTGATCTGACATAGATCCGTTATCTAATGATTCGTTATCTGAAAGAGAATAGTTGACATAATCGTTTGCATTTGCATAAATTATGACAGTAATTATCAGTATCGCAATTTATTAAACACTTATTTATTTAAATTACTTCTTTCGTAGTTAATAAATGTAACATCAAGCTACTGAGATTAAAGGATAATTAATTTCACTTGCACCCATTTGTATGCTTACCTGAAAAGATACAGGTGAGAAACTTAATAAGGTATCTAATAAATCATTGCATTGTCAAATTGAAGGAAATAGTTATTACTAAAATAAATATAAACCAGAAAGGCTGTGGTCTACCATGGTGATGAAGCAGCATTTCAAAATATTCGAAAAGAAAAATTCTTTCATATCCTAACTCGTAATACGTATATTGCAAACTATTTCTGTTGCAGATAATTTCAGATGAGTTACACACAACTGTTTTCTTTCCGGGAGGAAATTGGGTACTTTTAGAAGGAGCAAAAATTTAAAAACTGGAGAGAGGTTATTCAAAACTGTAGCTACTTTTAAATTTCTGGTGGGAGAGAAAGTACTTAAATGTTTATATCTACCTAATCCATGAGTTCAAAATTCTTACGATTACGTGCGGATTTCCGCTGATACAGCTCTTATTGGGAGTACAAATACGTTTCCACCGTTTTTTTAATGAAAAATTGGGCATTTATCGTGAAAGAACGGTATGTTACGTTTTATTCAAAAAGTACTGTCGATCGCTAGCCACTCCATTTTCCCATTTTCTGGCAGCATACGGATACCTCCTCGCAGTTCAGCGGTTTTATAAGCCATTCTAACGCATCAAAATTTTCGGTGTCCTAGAATGGACATTAAAATATTTTTTTTTAAATTTTTCAAGTGGCTTGTCACTACATCTCAACTCTTAGGATATTCTCAAACTCTTAGGCTCAAACTCTTAGGATATTCATGTTAACTATTTAGTCGACTCGCATAAATCACTATTTTTTACGAAGAACATAGATTCTATATTGTGTAAGCGAATGAACATTTTCCGATGATTAAAGCTGTTAATAAAATCCTTAGCTGCAGATATTGTTATGAAATGTCCAGTTGCGGTAAGATAGCTTCCCCGAAAAGCGGGTTCAGGTTTGCCAGAAAATAGAAAGGGAGGGTATTTGGTGCGAAATCGTTCATTTGGTGACAAAATTGCAGATATGCCGTAGACAAATGGAAAACCGTCTAGAACCAATTCTTACCGGTTTGGACCAGAATGTTCTCGAAGGCAGCCCAAAAGCTATATAAACCCTGCCTGCAAGCTGAGTAGCAGTCAGTTAATAGTCAGTCAGTCAGTGCCTCATCTAGCGAGTTTATCGAGTCAATCGTGAGTCTATCGAGTTGATTGTCAGTCTAATGTCGAGTTGGTAGTCGAGTGTATCGCGAGTTGGTGCATTGTGAGTGTGCATCGTTGAGGCTGTCGAGCGTCTCGGGGAGTGCATCGCGACTTGCAGCGTGGAGAGGCTAAAGAGTAGGTGGAGTTCCAAGAATGACCAAACCGAATCTTGAGCTGTAACCTATCTAGTGGTTTGCCGTGAAGCTGTCTTCACCATTATAGCCTGATAGCCTGAAGACTGTGTAACTGATTGTTTCAGCATGTTTATCGTAGGTTTTCGACGACTGTAAACTGAGTAATACTGAGTAATACACTGAGTAAATACTGGCTAAATAAATTTTGTTTTCACACTTCATCAAGTGTCCTCGTCATTCACGCCAAATCCGAAAACCCGTAGAGAAACGCAACAATATTCTCTGAATTGTGACTACAGTTTACCATCTCAATCATTCTGCTTTTTTCTCGTTTTTTGAATATTAGATGTTAGTTGAGAAATAATTCTTATATGCTAATTTCAGAATAAAAGTACATCTACGTAGCCAAATGCCAGTGGAATGAACAATGGAATGGACCAATAATGACAATGTATATTTTTCAACAATTAAAAATATTAAATTGTGATATGAAACTTACATATTACGGTATAACAGCTCGAAGATTTCAGCATTAAAATTTCAAAAAGTTAAAAAGATAAGTAAAAACAAAAATCATGAATTTTTTTAAAAATTGTAATCTAATTTGTGTATGCTAATTTTAGTTTAACACATAAGACAATTTTAAAAGAAGCTGCTAGGATTACTGAACTCTTTTAAGAACTCCAGAATTCCATATATTTAAGATATAGAATGTAAAACGTGTGTGCGTGTGTGTGCATATATAACATATATATATATATAAAGGGCTGTTAAAACTGGCAAAGCGGAATCGTAGGAAAAAGTGCTTTTATGTTATTACATTATTTTATTATAAATTAATGCAAAATGCTTCATAGAGATTTCTGCATTTATTTAACCAAAAAAATTAAAAATTTGAAAAAAAGTCTTAATTATTCAACATGTAGTTGCGCATTTATTTAAGCACTCGCTTGTGTCCGACCTTTCCCTCGAGTGGTACTTTATTTTGCCAGAAACCAGGTCCACGTACTGAGAGTCATAAGCAACTCAGAAGAGTTATCCTTTGGAAAGCAATCTTTATATAAGTAAAAATATTGTTGAAATGAATAATGATTTTTTTTATTTCGTATGTAAAAAAAAATAGCAATACGTTTAATTAATTTTAAGGTTTCATGTTAATTAGAGATTTTTCATACAGATTCAGAAGATAAATCAAAATATTTTCCTTGGGATAATTACCCATTTAACACAATCATTAGGAATGCTATCCATTGCCGAAACCACAGGCAGGATTCGTGTAAAATATTCGTGATCACACCTCGACATAGAATGGCGTAATGATGTAGGGGATGTTTCAAAATTATGATCCTCATCTATCCTTCTCTCTCCATTCAACAAGTTCGTTTAGTTGTTAAAACCTGCTTCAAATTATCTAACTGATGACAAGAGAGGTCTGAATTAATAATTTAGTTATTTCTTAAAAATTCAAAATAAACACTGCTAGCACGTCCTACCATATGCAGAGCAAAACCGTTTTCGATGAAGTGTTGATATTTCTGTACTTGGTTTATATTTTGAGATCAAATGATGTCTCTTCCTAGTGATATTACAGTAAATATTTATTTCTTGGTTTCCATTCGCAATATTCGATACGTGTTCAGTAGATGCAATTTGATCTGATGCAAGTGAGAGAAATGTTTCTTTGAGATAACAATTCGTTTTAATTTATTAAACTCTAACAAAACTATTTTGAAAAATTAAGCAGAAAAAGTCTTAGGATGTCTCATTATGTTATGTGCTGATTAATATATTTACACATTTAAATGTACCATCTTAATAGAAATAGAGTATAAAAATATTAAATCAAAAATAAAGTTAAATAATATTACTATACATGTATATAATTATATCAAAATAGAATTGATTTATACGGATTGTAAAAGTTACAATGTTTTGTTTTGTTACTTCGAACGTGATTGAAAAGTAGCACGTTGTTCATAAATGCTGCTAGTCAAGCAAGAAAACTGAAAAATTGGTCATGTTGTGCAACTGAAACAAGTTGTTGACAATCAACAATCAACTGAAATGAAATTATTATCTCAGTACCAACCATTGTCAAAGCAATATTGTCTAGCATTTCCTTATCTTTTAAAATGAAAAGAAGAATACATGTTCTGCTTACAATTTGAAATATTATTTAATAAAATAACAATTGAATTAGAGGTACAATTGCAATTACGAGTATCTGTTGTCCAGGTATCTAAAATTTAGAACTTAGATATTTGAACTGTAGGACACTTTTAAATTGCTTCATGGACACTTATTGCCTCAATCCTTTAGTGCAGACCTCTGGTCTATAGCATTTTAAATTAACACCAAACCGATAAAATGGGAAAGACACTTGTAACATGCATTTTTGCGGCATTAAAGATCAATATCTCTCGAATGTTTCGTTGCTACATTTTGTTAATAACGCACTTCTTTTTATATCCTTTTTCTTTTATCAGAACTATTATTCCGAATTCAGGAATTTCTTCATTGTCACACAAGCTATATAAATCATTATTTTTTACTTTAAACTTTTAAAACAAATTTTCATAATTTTTGCAAAATGCACATATACATGCATTTCAAGTGTAATTTTGTGCTTAAATTAATCCTTTACCGGCTGTAAAAGCTGCCTTTGAAGTTTTCTTGAGCTTGGTTCGCTTCTGTTTGCTGTGAGAATTATTTTGAAATGAATTCTTGTAATACTGAGCTTAGCAAGAAAGGTTATACGGTTCTTTCTTTTGCCTTTGCAGTGAAATTGGAAGCATACTTGAAGCGTATTCGAAAGGTTTAGAGTTCGAACCCCGGCGAAGGTATCGCACATTTTTCACGTTTAAAATAACCTAATGAATACAGAAGTGGCGCCCGAATTAAAAGATGTTCCACCACCAGAATTTCGCGATAGGGTCCTAATCCACAGTCGCCCCTTAAGATGGGAAGCATATAAGTTTTTTCCTCCCTCCATTCTGCTTGCCATCGTGGTGTGATTGGAAGCATACTCGACGAATATTAGAGAGGTCGAGGTTAGAGTCCTGGCTAGAGCTTTGCACGTTTTTCACGTCTTCTGCTTCAAATAACCCAATGACTTTACAAGGTAATTAATGTAAGCACACTTTTTTTTTATCTTTCAATTACTGCAATCTCCCAGAGTTCGTCAACAGTGAGAACGCGCCCTTAGTTTTATTACACTATATTGTTAGTCCAAAGGGGCTTTGTCCCTGAAGGACTACTGTTTCGTTTTGAGATTTTGCGTTGGTTCACTAGAAATGTCCGTCCGTTTCACTTTTCAAACTGTTGCCACCAAATGTTAGAGTCCTGCATTATATTTGAAGAAATTAAAGAATGAAAAATCTGCATAAATGTATGCATATTTCTCGCATTGTGATAAGGCAACGGTACATAGAGCCATCGAATTTTGAGTGACGTAATCCTACTGCGAATATAGGCATGTGAAAGCCCAAATTTGAAATTTCGGATTTGTTTTGTTATCGATTTCATATTTTGTAAATCTTTAATGAATTTTTGATTAACAAACTTAACGATTTAAAAGCGAGCAATGGCAACGTTGTACAGAAAAAACATTTTTACCTCCAGCGCGCAAGGCTCTGTATCGGAAATTCTAAAGATTTGCTCAGTTTAAAACTATTTTGCGATATTGCTGTTGAACTGAATTTTATGGTTTAAGTGCAAAGAACGTTATATTTAATAAATAAAGGTAACAGACAAAATGTTAAAAAAACGCCCCTTTGGACGTAATTTAAAATCTGAAAACTTTCAGATTTTTTTTTTTTTTTTTTATTTTTATTTTTGGAATTTTTTTTTTTTTTTTTTTTAAATTGTAAAATCTGTAAGTTTTGCTTTTAATAGGGACAACTTTGTTTCTTTTCTAAATCCAGACAGATTCGATTTTACTATATGTACTTTTGAATTCCTGGTGAATTTGAACTTTTTATTATGGTTTTTAATTAATTTTTTTCAGTTTTTCAGAAACAAGACCTGATATTTCACAATAATGATTAGCATCCCAAACCAACAGAACATAATTTTATTATACTCAGTATTATACTGCTGTGCGCAAAACTAAGAGAATTTTCCCATTATGTCGAATTTCGGAAAAGCTAACGGACAGATTTGAATGAAATTCGGTATGAATATACATTTATAACAGGAAAAGATATTTGCCATTCAAAATTCATTATATGTAAGCATGATTATCAGAAAATCTCACAGTGTATTCATATCCAAAATTCCACGTTGTGATATCGAATTGAAAATGAGTCTAATCTGAGGTACGGTTCCCTCTCACACCCAGACAGCTCACGCAGCTTGACGGCATATTGGACATGACACAGATGAGGAGTCCCTGTAGCAGTCGATCCCCCTCGTAGAGCAAGGTAGTTTCCATCTCCGCGATGGCTCTCGGAGGACGATAGGGAGATGAAATTGCCTTCTCAAGAGAGTCCCAGACATGTATTTTACGGTTAAGCTCAGGAGATTTCGTTGGCCAAACCATACGGTGAATATCCTGATTTCTCAGATAACTGGACTAGGCGATCCTGTAATGATCGAGAGGTTTCCGCAATCAACAGAGCCAACCGTGTGCCTGAAATTCGAACATAGGGCTCTCAGATATACTCTCTGTACATCGTAGCAGTCAGCGAGCCTTTATCAAACACAGGAAGGATGCGCGGTCAGCGAGCCTTTGTCGCAGCTCCACTCTTCCAGCACAATAGCAGTCAGTGAGCTTTTGTTAGAGCTATACTCGTCCAACATAATAGTAAGCAGACAATTTTTGTCACAAGCTCCATTCGTCCAACACAATGCCTGCCCAAAAGATTAGACCCTCACCACCGTAATGATTCTTTTCCCAGATGAGGGACGGATGGTATGCTGTTCCAGGCTGTTTCTAAATATAGGTGCACAAAGAATCAGTGCCCAGGCTGAATCTTGACTCATCTGTAAAAAGTATGGTGCTCCAATGAAATCTGATATGCATGTTGTCCGCATAATTATAAACACGCTTCCTATTGTACTGCAGTGAGCTGGACGGATGCAAGCACCGGATCTTCTGGCATTCAGCCCTATCTCACGAAGCCTTCGGGTAACTGTAAACCGTAAAACTCGAATTCCAATGGATTAATGTAGCTCACGTGAGAGCTGTGAATTTGTAGCAGTCCTGTGTTTCCACCCTGAAAGTACCAAATTACGATCCCCCTTCATCGTTATGGATCTTGGTCGACTCTGTCCAGGTTTCCCCAATATAGATCTAGTGTCCCGAAAATATATCCATAAATTGCAAATGACACAGGCGTTACATTGAGCTCTTAGATCCCTATGCTTGTTTTTGGTCTAACCAAACGACAATTCTCCATCTCATTCCGTCATCCATATGTTCATGGCTACTAATTTTACCTGGTATCTTATGAAATAAACCCAACTCTTGAAGAAGCACGGCTAATATCATGAAGGAATACGTGCGCACAAAATCGCTGAAACCCATTGTGCGCTTATATCTCATCCACAATTAAACCTCCAGCCATTAAACCTCCACAGACACGCACGCTTACTTTGAATATTTACATAATTCTTTGGCGGTATGATTAATACCTTTTCAGTAAGTTTCGTCAAAATAGACATAATTTGGAATTATCTTAATTTTGCTATTTAAAAGCTTGTTGCCTAATGTACATGGGGAAAACTTGATACTGCTTTCTAGCATAATCGCAGTGTTTGGAATATAAAATGGTTTGCATTTATCCTCGCAAAATATTTATATGCAATTGATAGTATATGATGGTTTGCGATCACATCTATTACAAAATAATTTGAGCCTCTAGTTGACGATTGCATTCATATCTAGCAAACAATGCTATGGGAGTTTCCCGGTGGCAATCGCCAATGAACTTAGAGGAGTGAAAACAACAGGTGAAAAGTGAAGCATTTCACAATTACCTACAAATCTCTAGAACAGTGCGTATAAAGATGCTTATTCTCGTGCAGAATTGGAGCCATATATTGAAAATTTAATACAATATATGATTTACGACGTCTGTCACAAGGCGCATTGTTGACAGTTGATATACGTAGTCATACGTTTGATGGCTAACAAGCAGTGTTTTAAATTAATAAGTTTTTTCCGCGAGCAGTCAATAATTATGTTATTTTATAAATATTAGAAACGTAAATGAAAAAGAAGTATTTAACAGACAATATGGGTCCAATGTAAATTGAGAATTGAATTATATTATATGGGTTGATTTTCTTGTCGAGACAATATCGGCCCTTAGCAGAAGTTGCCCCGAAATAGAAAACACTACTTAATAAAATATGGCACAATTCCTGTCTTTTCAGATAAGTGGTACAAGGTAACATAAACTGGCACTAATTTGCCAGCATATGTAAATCAAATCTGGAAAAGGTCGTAAAGGATTGAAATTGCACAGATAAAATACGCTTGCATGTTTCTTGAAAATGATTAGAAAACAGACAGAGATTAAAAATAAATATTAAAAAAAATATGAAAGGTTTCAGATTTTAAATTACTTCCAAAGGGGCGTTTTTTTAATGTTTTGTGTGTTACCTTTATTTATTAAATGTCATGTTCTTCGCACTGAAACCATAAAATTCAGTTCAACAGCAAAACCGCAATGTAATTTTAAAATGAGCATATCTTTAGAATTTCGGATACACGGTCTCGCGCGCTGGAGATCAAAATATTTTTTCTGCGCAACGTTGCCATTGCTGGCTTTGAAATCCTGGTGTTTTTTAATCAAACGTTCGTTAAGGTTTTACGAAATATGAAATCGATAATAAAACAGATTCCAGAGTCCAAATTAAGGCTACCAGATGCTCCTATTCGGTTAAAGATTACGTAATTCAAAATTTGATAGCTCTAGGTACCGTTGTTTTATCACAGTACGAGAAACATACATACTTTTATACAGATTCTTCATTATTTAATTTCTTTAAAAATAACACAGGGTGATAATATTTGGTGGCAACAGCTTGAAAAGTGAAACAATGTAGAAAGTGAATCAACGTAAAATGCCCAAACGAAATTAATAATCCTTCTGGGAAAATTGCTCTTTTGAATTAATAATATTTTAGTTATTATCTAAGAAAATAGAAATAATTAAATAGAATTAGGAAATTTAACAGATTAATTCAAAATACTAATTACTAGATACGATCAAATATACTATTCATCGAATCTATCAAAATCATGTCATCAAGCTCCAAATTTCTCATCAGTCAGTTTTCTTACAAATTGCTCTTAAAAGGAAGAGGAAATTAGCATAGAAAGAAACGCTTAATTGGGAAAGCGGCACAATCAGAATATGAAAAAAAGATTCTAATACTTGTTCTTTTCATGAGAGTTTTAATGTATCGTTAAGAGCTACTCTCAATAAGGCAATTAAAGTCTGTTAGACGTGCATGTAATTAACAAGTTGCAATTTAACAGCATGACGTTTAACTACTAAAGCTCGAAAACAAAAATGATAAGTAGTTATGTGCCAAATACAGGGCAAAATGGAGTGTTTGATGAAATAATAGTGCATATGATGTGTTTCCATATCGTAATAATTTGCTTTTCACGTAAGACTTTTTATGCATTACTAATATAAAGGTTCAGTACTCACAGCATTTTTTTTCACAGCATTCAATTTTTAATGTCTTGAAAATAACTGAAGTAAAAGAACAGTCTCTGGATTTTTGTTTTAGATCTATAGTAAAATCTTGATAGATATTAGACTCCGTTGTAGATTTGTTAGTAATGTTTATTATAAATTTTTTTAACATTGGCAGAAAATCCATTTACTGTTGAACCATTTGACGTAAAATTAATGCGGCCAGTCTCATTAGATTTCAATTTATTATTAGTTTTTAGATATGAGCCAATTTTATGCAGTAGTTAGTGAACAACAAGCATGAATCCTTAAAAGACACTATGCAGCTGCCGAATAATCATAACAATATAAATATAGATTCAGGAACTTTTATTAAAGAAATTCATACCTATTCCATCTCTAAGTACTGGCCCCCAGCATTTCAGATTTTGCGGAACAAGAACACAGTTGATCGATTGATGCTCCAAGGAACATAGAGCCAAATTAAGTATCTAAGTAGAAATTTAAAAGAATTAAATTATGCAGAAGGTATAAAAATATAGAAAATGAAAATTTAATAAATACTTCGAACGTATTTGCTATTTTCCCCCGTCTAACGCATGAGTCTGAAATTTGGATTTAATTCGTGTTTAAAGTTTGTGTAAATAACCGAACGAAGATGCATAGCAAAAGCCATACGAATATGAAACTTTATAAATGTATTTCGTTCGAGAAAAATATAGAAGCAACACAAATCTGTTTTTTCACGCACTGTTAAAAACTTACTGTATAGAGATAACTTACTGTAAAACGTACTGTATTACTGTAACATTACTGTATTACTGTAAAACTTACTGTATTACTGTAAAACTTACTGTATTACTGTAAAACTTACTGTATTACTGTAAAACTTACTGTATTACTGTAACATTACTGTAAAACTTACTGTATTACTGTAACATTACTGTAAAACTTACTGTATTGCTGTAACATTACTGTATAGAGGCTGTTCGCATATTTATGTTTTAAATATTCTGTTTGATAACTCTTATTCGTCATTATCCTTTACACCGTAATTTCCAAGACAATCAATCACTTTGTAAGATCGGAAGAGGTATTTTACCCCATTGATCTCGAACAGCTTTCCAAAGTCTGAAGAGTTTGTAGGTCGACGTTTGGACAACTCGCTTTTTAAAGTCCAAAAGTGCTACAATACATTGGTGATAGATCAGGAGATTTAATAGGGATATGAATGAAGGGTACGGCTTTGAAGCCCGTTTCTTATTTCATTTTTTCCCAGGAAATTAGCAATAGATTTTGAAGTGTTGTTGCTTTATCTTGATGCAGTTTTCCTGATTGATCAAACTGTGTGTAAAGAGAAAGTATTTAATATCTAAAAATCGGGTATAAAACATGTTTTTGATTATATGCGGAGTTGATCTTAACATTTTTCTCCACTCTTTAGTTTGCCGTTATAGAAAAAAACCAGCAACAATAATAAATCCCTTATAAAAAACTTTCTTTAGATTATTTTAACCATGTTTTAAGATTTGTTCTTCCTCTTTAATGGTAATAAATATAGCTTTTTTTATTGCAATCCTTTAAGTACACCCAAGAGTCGTCTATTGTGACAACATTTTTTTCCATTTTTGTCCGGATAAATGTTTCTCGTAAAGAATTCTGCAGCACGTTCTGCGTTCAGCTATGCGTCGTTGAGAAAGACGATTTACATTGTGTTTTTTCGCCTTTTTAAGATTCAAATCAGTATTAATCACTTTTTTTACAGACATTGAGCATTTTAATGATTTTTCAGCTGCCCTTTGACTTGGCGGATTTCCTTTTAAGATTAAAGATTTTACTTTTGTAACATTCGAAACATGACGTTTTTTCCTTGGGTACGTATTGGGAAAAATGTTTCCACTTGAAGCTAAATATTGACGTTTTTTCCTTTGTTGTAGGAAACATTCCCTATCGTAGCTTTATATATAAAAAATACATGGTTTTAATAACGTTATTCAATAAATAGATATAAATAATATTCTTCTGAAAGAACACAAACACAGCCTTCCAAAAGCGACAGTTTGTATGAAAACAAAACTGTCAATTAAGCAGACTGTAATTTCTACTTTCAAAAATACAGTCGTAGTTTAAAAAAATTCCAAGTAGAAGAATTTTTTACAGCAAAGCAAAATCGTCTACAATGTGTGAAGAATCTCTGTATAATAAATAATGTGATTAAGACACATTATTTATTAAACAGATGTGAGTTAGAATATTTTTATCGCAGCCGGTCTCAATTATGAACCTTCTTCATTTGCCTAACGCAAACGAGTAATCGGTTACATTGTAGAGTCCACTTGGATAACTCCTGTGGGAAACTGCATAGAATAAGGGTTAAAAGTATCCTTTATTAACTCTTTAAACTTTGTAATGCGTCAGCTCGACGCTAACAAACTACGCCTCTGCTTGGGCGGCAACTGAAATTAAAGAAGTAACTAAAGATTTAAGATATGTACAAGTCGTCGAACTAAACTACAGGGCTCAGAATAATTCCTGTTTCTTAAACACCCGTCGGAAACTAGTGGAAGCAAGTAAATGCAATTAAGCCACGCGAACCAGCAATAACTCTGAGAAGCAGACACTTAAGCAACAGAGGCGACGGTAATAGTCTAACTCTCTTTTCTACTGAACCTCGGTTTTTTAACTCTTTCTTCAAGGTGGAATTTGCATTTCTTCGCGGGCGCTACCAAACTTAAATATTCTGGAACTGACAATTAGGGGAATGAAGGTTTATATGAAATAATAACGAATTAAATAAAATTGATTATTTAAAATAAATATAAATCACTACAACATAAAAGGTTTTTATCTGACAGCGAGTTACTTTGTAAAAATGGGATTATTTCTTGGCTGATTTTTTTAACGAAATTAGGAACTTAACCTAGACTACAACAACAACAACAACAACAACAACAACAACAACAAAAAAAAAAAAAAAAAAAAAAAAAAAAAACCATCAGTATTGTCTCGACGACCCTCATTAAATAAAATATCATCAAAATTCCCTTTTTTTCGTAAATAAAGCACGTGACCCATTAAGATCAAAGCATGATTAATTCCCATTACCTGCCTAAGAAGTTACTTGAATTCCTTGTCAATGATACTTTCATAGTAATCAAACATAACCAAAACTCCTGCACGGATATGCCTCAAAAATTCTCCGAATACGCACAAAGCGTTAATCTCAGACAACCGCCAAAAATCATTGCCCTTAAAAATTCCTCGAGAAACTTTATCTTATGCTAAAAAAACTGTTATAATTTGTAATGTTATAATTATGCATCCCAAACCACACTGTTACATATAGTAATTTCTTTTGAAAGTTACCGTACTTCCAGCGGCTTAAAAGAAAACACAGGTTTATGCCCAAAATTTAAGCATAAGCTAATTGCATTTTGTATAATAAATCTGCTATTGGTTATTATGTTCTCGCTCTATATCTGGGAAAAGAAATATTTGTGTTCCTGCATAAGATTCATATAATAGCATAACTATCATTAATTTTACGTAACTATACGGCATCACAACTATTTAAACAAGGTTTATATGTAAAAAGCTTATCAAATAGTTTTTATAAAATCTTCCGCAGAAGTTGCTGAAACTAACCAAGAAACACGGTCTACGTTTATTAATAACACATGAGCTTACCTGGCTTGTTACTGAAAGAATTTATTCCGTTATTATGCAGGAAAAATTCCCGAAACTTAGGGACTATTAATTTGTTAAAACAAAAGCCTTGGAATTCGAAACTTGTCGACTTTCATCTCGAATAAAGTAAAGGAAACGTTACTTGACTTTGAATATGCTACCATTTTCAGTCTTTGCTACAAAAAACAAAGTATGAAAAATTCCCATTGTAAACATTTTATGAAAAGAGAACTTGTTTTTATCACCGCTATAACGCCTGATAAATACTTCTTGATGAAAGGCATAAAATACGATTCAAGCTAACTACTTCAAAATGAGGGAAACTAACTATTAATAATATATTTATTGAAATTTCCATCGGTTAACAACGTGTGACTAGATTCATATTTGTTTTACTCTCAATATTATTTACTAAATCTCTAAATTTATTGCGTAAAATATTCAGTTCTGCAATTCTTTGCTCTCTTTTTTATAAATTTGAATCTTTAGCGTAAAAATACAAAAATTTTGAAATGCTACATAATGTATGTCCCCTCTAGTGCTATGCAAAACAAAATAACTTGAAAATTCTGCAGGTGTGGAATATATGTGAACTAGCTCTCTAGAACATCTACGAAGTTTTATGCAGTTATATTCGGTGCAGTATTCAGTTCTAGAAAGCCAAAATGTTAGCTGCACCTTTAATAATGTTCAGTGACACTAAATTTTATTAGATTTAAACAAAAAACGTTATTGGAAATATTTGACAAAATATTACTTGTATTTTCCTTCCGTATGATAGAAAGGAAGCAAAAGTTATTCTTGTATTTCCTTATAATAGTCTTTTTAGTTCCTAAAATGATAAGTTAATTACTTTTACTTTTGCTAGGAAATTAATTACTACTCCGTAAAATTAATAAATGGCTTACTGATTAGGCATTCAGGAAGAATTTCAGGATACAAAAAGGTAAAATATATCATTTAAAAAAATACGCTATTAATACATTCACCTTAGCAAAATATACAATATCCAACTTTTTAAAATAGTATTAGGCCAGTTATATATATTGCGATATTTGCAAAGTGCCGCAACTAACTGTTTTTTAGAACTTTGAATCTTAAATACGTATCTTTACTATCCATGGCTTAAACAATAACAACCAATTTTCGTTATCTTTAAATCTTAATCACTTTCATGAAGTGAAATGCATCTACCTCCGGCTATCTATCTATAAAGTGTTTAAATACAATTAATCATCTTTATAAGGAAATTTACTTGGCGATTCTAATCTTAGTCGATACAATAAACATGTTTATTGAGTGTGATATGTAACAGGTATGCAGGATACGCAAAGCAATTGTGGTCGATCGTTGCTGTCAGGTAATAACTTTTGTAGATTATATTGCAGCAGACATTTATTATGTTTTTCCTGTGTACTGTTAGCAGAGTAGAGCTATCATCTTCACTTTCTTATTTCGTGTAATTTTAAGCTGCAAATTAAAAGTTTTGCATCCAGTAACCACCGTAATTATTTTTTTCCGTTTATTTTAAAAAACCTAACCTGAAATATTGATGGACGGTATTTAATAGGCAAGCGAAAACTTGTAATTTGCAGAAATTTTAGTAGTTTAGAAATTGGTGAATTTAAATTTTCCAAGTGGTATTCCGCACTCAAGACATCAGCACTATTGGCACTTGTCCTATCTTTGGAGTGCTTTCAGTCCTATCTCATACCCTATCTCCCCCTCGCAAAACTTGTAACTGAGTATATAATTTTACAGCAACGATAGGAACAAATTTAATTTTCTTGTAGGTAAACCTGGAAGTATGGGCTATTGTATATAACTGCTGAGAAAAGATTAACGAAAAGAAAGATAAGGTATTTCTCCCTCTATTTTAGGATGCCTTCGTGGTGTAATGGTCAGATGGTCAGCACGCTCGGCGCGTACTCGAAAGGTCCGGGGTTCGAATCCTGGCGAGGGCATTGTACATTTTTCATCTCTCCTGCTACAGGGGAAATTCCCAGCGTATTACAGACGTTTCCTCAGACGGGACGTCAACTGTTCTTGCGGTTTTCGCGGGGAAGACGCGGACGCACTTCATTACCTGCTCTCCTGCCCTCTGACAGAGCCCCTTCGACAGCAGTTCTTTCCTTCCGACTACATCACATATCCTGTGAATAGACTGTTCACGGACTATTACTGCAACAAGGGCATCTTAGAGATAATGAAGCAAGTGAATGAAAATAATTATATCCAAGAAACTACAGATTAAAGTAAAATGTAGAAAGGCGGCCTAACCGTCAGATTGCTAGCAATGACTAGGATGACTTCCTAATCCTGTAGTGCCATTAACTCAGTTTGGCGGAACAGGTTAAGTAAAGTGACTATATTTCTCTTGCTTTCAAAAAATACCTAATGACTCCCGTGGCTCCCGAACTAAAAACGGTGGAGAATGATGATTCTCTACCACCAGAATTTAGTGATTGGATCCCCTATTCCCCAGTCGCGCTTTAAAAGAGGGAGTACATAAGATATTTTTCCCCCCTTTTTATGATGCCTTCGAGGTGTAATGGTCAGCACTCTCGGCGCGTATTCGAGAGCTCCGGGCGAGTCCTGGCGAGGGCATTGCTCATTTTTCCTGTCTCCTCCTTCGAAATAACCTGATATCTCTACAATCTTATTTTAAATAAAATCTGTTTATTTATACTATATAGGGATATTTTAATTCCTTCGGGAATATCGAAAATTTAAAGTAAAATAATTTTAAAAGATATATCCAAAAGGTGAAATCGAAGAATCTTTCGGAATTTTACGTTTCTTAGAGATGCTCAATATATACATTCCAGATGACGAGACAGATCACCCTCTGAGCCAATGGTTGTCTGAGACAACGGTGATTCTTAACCAACGGTTCCAATCGTCTTTTTTTGCTTTACCAAGGAAGCCAGTCCCCATGAACTAGCATCACTCATGAAATGTCTTGTCTGTAAGTGAATCTGCTTGATATTTTTACGTGAGACAATCGATACCGATTCACATTTCTTCTTCATCGACTTACATTTAGTGAACCGACAAACAAATGACTTCCATTTAGCAATTTCTAAAATACAGTAAGTCAATTTGAATTCCCCGGTGGATGCCATGCTAAATCTACGGTTACGTGATAAGACCTAATACGAGAGTAAATTTATCGAATTTTTTATGTATAACCATCCTTTGCTTATAGCTATCATGTTATACAATTTTGAAACAAGGTATGAGTAACCCTACATTAATAATTTGTCAAAATGAGTCCACTTAAACAGATACCTTGATCGCGTATAAAAATGTGATTCATCATTTGTTCATTGCAAAGAGTGAGAGATGCTAATAAGCAACTTGTGAGGGCGAGGATATTGAAAGACATGTTAGAAGTGCGATTAATTATAAAGCAACATCTAGCGCACAAAATAACACTTCTGAAGTTTTCTCATGGTCTTTGTTTAGTCATTTAATAGTCAAATAAAAGTTTAATTTTGTAAATTAAATTTTCTAAATTATTATTTGTTCTTATGAAGTGTTATTTAATTAAAATAAGATTTTTTATGATAATAAATTAAATAAATATCTTCAGATAAAAATAAAGCTTCAGCGTTTCGACCATCTGTTTTGCAAATTCTAAATGATAATAACTGGAATAAGAATTATTTAAATTATTTCTGAAATGTCTAAGTATCTGCTTTATATCAAAAAGAAAAAAGATGTCCAAATTTAGAGTTATTTAAAAAGATCTTTAGAAAAGTATATTTATTAATTTTACATATTTCGTTGTCCTATATAAAAATAGAATGCTAAAATCAAACATGCTTCTTTTCACATTATTTAATTAAGAATATTTTTTAATTGTGAAGAACAAAGGTAATGTTAGTTTATAAAGCACTGAGCTATTACATTAATCGCAATAAAATAATTTTCAAATAGAAATGATTAAAAAATTCTTATATTCATGTATTTAAAGACGGAAAATAGCACTAATGTGCTTTGCGTGTGTGACAGTAATCAAAAGAATAGTGCAATAACTTCTGAATGTTCTCCTTGCTTTTCATATATGTGTGACATTGTAAAATATCTGTAAAAATTGTTTTTCTGGAAATAAAAAAGCTAAAAATAAATGCATTTATTATGAAATTCAAAGTTTATTATTACCTCTTATGCAACGCTAAATTTATTATTCAGTACATTTTAAAGATGAATATTTAAGTTATTTTTAAGATGAATACTTCAAGAATGTGCGACATTAAAGCATTTAAAAATATAGGTAGGTGTGCATTTATAATAAACTGGATGCATTAATACACTTTTTTTTAAACTACTGGCAGGAAACCATTAATAAATTTCCTAATTGAAGTTCCGTCATGACAAAGAATTTATTTTGAATATGCAAGATCATTTATTGATTACGCTTCCAGTCTTAGCAGTGCAGTTATTTCATTATCACTTCTCTTAATTTCAATATACTTATGTTTTCATTTATGCGAAAAATCATTTTATTACGATGATAATTTTTCCTCTTTCGTTCAACCCAACTAAAGATAAACACCGATATACACATATTTTTATGAAACGACAGTTATTAAAAAGCCAATAACTGCTGATCAACTTTTTGTTAAACGTCGCCATGAATTTTGAAAAACGATTAATGCACTTATAAGGTATTTCTCCCGCCTTCTTAGCATGTCTTCGTAGTATAGTGATCAGCACGCTCAACGTGTATTCGAGAGGTCCGTGGTTCGAGTCGCGGAAAGGGCGACATTTTTCATATCTCCTGCTTCGAAATAACCTAATGTCTACGCAGTTATTTTATTATTAAAAAGATACCATACTGTCAAATTATTGGATTCTGAAGAAAAGACTTACTTAGCGTTGCTTCTCTGTTGAAATATACTAAATCTTTTTATTTAAAATCGGTGTTGAATCAATGAATTAAATTTTATCAGCCATTACAATTTAGATCGATGTATATACCTCGAACTTATAGCAAAAAAAAAATTAAAACTGGAAATTTCTTCATTTAATTTAACTCTTTATTTTTTAAAAGTATAATTTTTAATAATATCTATCATTATTCACCTAAATTTAAATAGGCGGGACATTACGCATAATTTTGGAGCGCTTTCTCTCCAAATAATTGCAGCTTAAATTTTAAAAGAAATGACTGTTTGACGAAGAGAGCAAAGCCTATAATTAGCAGGGTTTATAAAATTGTACGAAGTTGCAAGAAAATTATTTTTTAATGGGTGACAAAAATCAAAACATGAGGAAAACGTCATGATTTCAGGATCCATTATTCTAATTTTAATGCGCAAATTTGTTTCAGAGAAATAAAACAGTAATTAATGAATATAATTTTCTCAATAGGATTGGTGGACCCATTACCTAGATTCAGTAAAATATTGAAAACTGTCGATATTGTCGAGCAAGAAGTTAAATGAAAACAAGCCAAGTTAAACATTTTTCAATCTCTAATGAAAGATATAGACATCTGGAGTATAGAAATTTCTTGCATACGCAGTACACATAACCTAGTCTTCCTCGGGAAATACTGAAAAGCCATTTCTTCGTGAGGGAGATAGATTTCGCGTGCTTTGCAGTGATTAACAATTCACCAATATCTGCAAGACTAGCAATTATACTGTCCGCTTTCGATTGGTTGGAAAGTAAATCGATTCTCATTGCATTGCAATTTTATTTTTTTTTCACCTTTGATTGTACAAGAATAGGTCAATGAAAAAAAAAAAAAAAAGTCTGAAAGCTTCCCAAAACCTTTCCTCGGGGAACGATTCAGTGATTCCAGGTATCTTTCTGCTATTCAAAGTAAGCCTTTCACGAGCAATAATTACCCATTCCTTGGTACAAATTGTGAATTATAGAGTTATAAGGAATAGAAACAAACGCGATTTTTGTATCTTTTTTGTTTAACTATCCCATGTTCGATTTCATTTTCATGCACAACTTATGCAGTTGCACAGAGTGTAAATGAAAGCCAAACAATTACGTCAAAAAAATAATAAGAAAATTTTTACCTTTTAATGAACACGGCAAACAGTGTAGTTTCCTGAGAGTGTATATGGCGATAATCGTAGAATTTTTGGTGATCCAATTTCGTTACAAATCTAAATATGTAGATTTATTTTCTACGACAGTCTTTGACTAATAATTCACTCGGCGACTATATGATACCTCTTTTTACTATAATCTCTCATAAAATGATCATCACTCAAGAGATAATTATGTTGAATATTAATACCAATTAAAAATTATTTCCTATTTTTTCGCAAGTACATTACTCATTTATTTATATTAAAGAAATATTTTATAAAAAAATTAAAAACAAAGCAAATAGGTATAATAATATATTTCACATAACTGGATTCAAGGTGTTCTAGTTGGAAATATCTTTTGTGATTTTGCCAATATCATTTTTTGTTCTAAATATCATTTATCATTTTATTCATTGTATAAACCACCGTATTTTGAATCTTGATACACGCATTAATATGAGCAAAAACTTGTATTCTAGCATATATTTAAAGTATCCCGTCAGAATATTTTTCTGCTTTTTGAAATATGTTATCTAAATGAAGGTCACAGTTTTTAGAAACCGCGGTAATTAAATTAAAATAAAACTGTAAGCTTTCAATTTATTTTCAACAACATTCTTTAAAATATCAGTGTCAAAAGTATTCAAAAAAGGAGAAAGTCAGACTGACTGTATTTTTCCTTATTACGACTCACGCAAGAAAAGACTTCAGGCGTTCTTGCGGACTAGAACATATTGTGGTTTGTGGTCAGCAAACATATCTCGCCTAGCAAACCAAATGACCCAAAAGCATTTTTGACCTAGCAGCAAAATTAAATTGAGATAGAAATCTGCATTATCTGCATCATTATCTCTTTCAAAACTAATCACTCTTTCCTGGTAAGCAAAAGGAAAACATGATGAGAAAACGTGCTTCCCAAGATCTTGCATCCAAGAATATGCAGTTATATATATTGGTATTAAACAGAAATTTTTGTAACAATGTTCCGAAGATATCTAAAGAAAATAAAATAAGATTTTTTTCTTTTCTACGAGAATTTCTTAATAAATTTGATGTTAAAATTTTACAATTTTAAATGACTTTATAATTAAAAGAAGTTTATTACCATACCAAATAAAGTATTTTACAACGACCTCTGCCTAATCTAAGCTTTTAATCATATCATATAGTTGCCTAATGGTGACCAAATGGATAAGAGCATCAGTGATTCGTATTTTGTTGTTTTTTTACAAATACATGACTACTTGCAGTTTTGTGGGTTTCGTAAGTTCTAATATCCATACAAGCCAGTGTCTTGTAAAAGTACTTCACGAAGACACACCTCTTGGGACAGATAATCTTACATATTTTGCCATGATCGATTTTTTCATCCATATTGTACTGCGAAAACACTTTTAGAAATTACTGATTGCCCTATATAAAACTTTTACGAATTAAGACAATTTTTAATTTAAACGCTAATGAAAAACTCTAGTAGCTTCAGCTAAAGAATGCTAAACATAAATCAGAAACAATTCAAAATTATGAGGAGGACTGCTGAAAAATGTATAAATGCATAAAACAGGAAGAAGTGAGAAGATAAGGATATTCAAAGCTTGATTTTTTTTTAGTTGTCTAGATAAACGTCTAGATAACTCACAAAACCAAAACTTATAGATGGAACTTCTGAATTCGACATGGTAAATTCGACAACACACAAGGTAAAATGCCGCATGGTTGCCACAAGGTAAAACGTCGCATATTAGTTAAAAACCTAAGTCAAAAACACAGTTTAAAAAGTTAAACTTCCTACAGTTAAAAAACCAGATAAAGTCTTTCTGAAAATTTAGTCCGCAATTCTGTCAACAAAAGAGCAATGCTGTGAACAAAAGAGCTGTTAAAGCCATATTTGCTGTGCAAATAGTATGAGGTACATTTTATTTAAAACCTTCTCACAGTTAAAGATTTTCCCCCATAATTCTGTTAATTACTCTTCTATTAACTGACCTTTTAAAATGAAAGTCAATTATATAGTCTTGTACACTGCCCTAAATTCTGTCTTTGTTTTTCCTTCATAGCAATGACAAAAATGATATAATATAAGCAAAATTAATTCTTTTCCCCCAATTCATATTTCCACTCTTAATTAAAAAGTAAGTAACAAGCCGCAGTAATATTTTGTAAGGGTACTAACTTCCCAACACTATAGTAATATAAATGAACTTAGTAGTAATATAAATTCACAGAAGTATCAATAAACATTTTTAGAAATAACTAGGATTATAGTGTAAAGCATACTACTAGTCATCCAAACCAGCTGTCGCCAACCGGTAGTCCGTGAAGACGTTTTGATGGTCTGCAGAAAAATTGGGACATAATTTACATTTTTATCAAGATTCCGTTTAAAAAATGACGAGTAACAACACCTATTATCTAATATGGATTATACTCTTTTTTTTAATTGTATCTACTACTTTTAGCGAAATTCCTCCTGAATATTTAGCGACATTTTAGCTATTTTTGCAGGTGTATCTAACGACATTTGAAAGTGAGAGTTAGCATTCATGGATATGCTGCTGTTATCAATAATAGCGCGAACCGGAATCCTCTTTCCTTTTAAATTACAAACATATTCTATTGTAGTTGTGAATGACACAGTTTGTCTCCGTGTCAATAAGCAACTTGATGGATTTTTATGAGAACTATCTGCAGTCTGTTTATAATTGCATCACTGGAAGTCTCCGTTTTTGTTTTGTCTAACTGTTTATCGAATTGCTGAGTAAGCGATGATTATGATGTTTACAATAATTAAAAATTGGCGGCATAACACTATCAGTTTATTGATATTGCTTTGTCGGTTTGTTCTTGCTTTTCGTGTGAAGTTCCTTTTCAGTGATATGAAAATGTGAAGCTTTCTGTCCAAGGAGGTAAAATTTGTGTACTTTTCATTTAATTTTTCAATGTGAACGAAATATGTGTAGTTTGCTGATTATTATTGCATAAATGTATTTACCTTTTTTTTAATTAATATTAGTGGTCCGTCAAATATAAAATTATATATGTAGTGATGCGTGAAGTTCTAATGGTTGATGACTGCTGATCCAAACCATACCGGGAAGAACACGATACATCAAGGCCACATTCACTAAGCAAATAATATAAGGGTGAATTAATCAAAACCACTTTGACTCTATGGGACATTTGTAAGCTATCTTATTCAGCTTGGTTTCATGGAAAATTATCTTTGCTAATATGGCAAGATGGTGACTTCGCCCACTATGCATTTGATGGCCCATTTATCTCCAACTACTCTCTCCGGAGGAAAACAGCTGAGACTTGTCATACATGGGCAAGTAACACGTACAAAAACAAATGTGCAGTACTAAATTAAGGCCTATACTTCCCACGCTTTCACTATTACAAGGAAACAAGAAGGATATATTAATATCGCCGGCCACAGTGTAATGTTTTGTAACTTGTAAAACATCATCTTCAGCTCTATCTAACTATTGTATTTATTCATGTAACTCTTGTTAACATATATTGTATATTTTTGTTGTTAATGTATAATGTTTAAATATTTGTACTGATTTCATCCATAAATATCCATTTCATCCATTGTGTTTCTAGCTACATCCTGGCCTTAATATATTTCTATGCCCAAATAATCCTATAATACTGTAATGGCAGTATCTCCACTTTGTACTCTTCCTCCTTGTTGCGATCTTTCTTTCAATATTCGCCTGTCAAGTCCCAGAACACACTACATTAAGCTCTGATGAGAAGCAGTAATACTTAGTACAACACAACAATATAACCAGACACAACACAACTACACTACACAACAGTTATATAAATTCACATTGTTACTACACGTTTTTAATTAGAAGTACTAACGGTTTTACTACTTCATTCATAAAATTTTTCACCTGACTGCGATTTTACCATGAAAGATACGATATATCGAAGCGATAATTACTGGGCAAATGATATAAGGCTGAATTAATCAAAAATATAGTTCCTTTGGACTTAATTGTTGCAAATGATCTTTGCATATATGGAGATATTGGCGATCCAGACCACTATGCATTTGATTGTCCATTTATCTCCAACTACTCCTTTCGAAAACCAACAGCTGAGAGTTCTCGTGCATGGGCAGCTAGCACCTGAATAAACAAATGTGCAGCATTCTTCAGTAAGGCTGTGCTTACTAGTTTCGTTTTTTTATTCCATCGCTAGGATCCAATAGGCTGATAAGCACGTAACCAAACTGATCAAGCTGTTCTGTCAACGGTGGAAAGAAAAAAAATCAGAGCCCTGTTTACTTGCATAACACGAAGAAATTAGAATTTGTGTAGCCACCATGGCTGGTGTGACTCTCGGCATTCAAAGAAGACTTTAGGTATGTGCTTGGTGTATGTCAATCTTTGCAATCGCCGCATGTTGCCAGAATTTGCATGCTGTAGCCATAAGTGTTTTATGCTGGACTTTTTATTTAACAATCATTGACCGGATGTGTTCAACGGACCCTATATGGCGAAACCCGGCAGACAAAGGCATAAGTGTGACCTGGCATGCAATGTAGAACTGAATGCCATGTACCACAGGCGATCGCGTATTATTAATAATTAAATTATTATTAGCATTCTTATATTTAATCATATTTAAATATGAAAAAACTTAATATGTCTGTGATAGTACTTTCCATGTACGTATGTAATAAAAATGTTTAATATACAACTAATAAACCGGTGCATAACGTTAATGTCAATGAAATTACAGTAAAACTTAACTGTCAAGTCGTCATGTATCGGATTTCTGTGACACGTAAATGACTTACGTTGATAAATGACTTACGTTACATATGTTGAATAACACTTCAGTTGCAATTGGAGGCTAAATGAATGAAACGCAGAGGATAAATGAACGAAATGAATTAATTTCGAGTAGATGCGCTTCCAGCAGAGTACAGATTATTACGGATTAGTCATTTCTATTACCAAAAATGGTAAAAGCGACTTCAAACAAAATCACAGCTTAATCCATTTAAGAAAAAGTTATTCAATCCGGAGAGAAAAATTTCATGATGAGGAGATTTTTGTAAGAGACAGTCGCGATCAGTTAAAACGTAATTAAAAAAAACATTGAATGATTATCTCTTTTTCTGAATGAACTGGATAGTGTTTTTCTTGAGACTGAAATCATGGTTAATTCGAGGCCTATCACTTATCTAAACAAAGAATCCTCAGAGACCTCTCCACTCATCTACATTTATGTTCTAGTCGGTAAAAGGGTGTCTTTACCTGTAACAAAACATAGAAATAAGGATTTGAATATCAATATTAAGTTTTTATAAGGAAATATAAATATTAGAAAACGCCAAACGTAGTTTCGCACGTAATCATGCCCACTAGACGGCTGATCAATGGAAGGTTATGCAATGTTTACGGATAATTCCAGGTTCAGACGCCGATGCGATTATAAGCTTTATTTGATTTTAATAGGACATGGAACCCGTTATCATCCATCAAACATCCGTGAACGAGATGCATACTGAGGAGACAGTGTTTATGTTTGGAGTAGCATCTCTTTGGGTGGACGCACAGACCTGATCTGAGACCATGAATGCTTAGGCCTATGGAGATGATATCCTTGAGGCCGTGCGCCGTTATGCCGAGGCAATAGGGGATAATTTCCTGCTACGGGACGACAACGCTAGATCGCACAAGGTCGCATCGTGGATGATTAATTTCAGTAGCTAACAATTCAGTGCATGGAATGGCCAGATCGATCACCGGATCTGAATCCTACTGTGAATGCTTGGAATGCTTTAGGAAAATGTATAGCTGCTCTCGTCGACTTGCAAGTGCTTGCAAGAGCAGTGGTTCTCACTTCATAAGAAATAGATAGATCGCATAAATGACAGCATTACACAGCGCTAGGTATGCTGCGTTGCTTATAGGAGAGATCATACTCCATACTGAATGCAATTTTCCTATACCAAACTGACACATCCTTTTTGTTCACTGTATACTTATGCTAATTTATATAACACTATAATTGTCTGATAATTTCTTTTCATGTTATTTTATACCTTACTATATGTTGTATAGTTTGGGTCAGTTCCATTAAATTCTATATGTAACTTTTTGAGGAAACGTCATTTTTGTGATTTGTTTCTTAAATAATGGTAACCAGTGTATATGCCAAGTTTCAAGAAGATTGGATAATATTTAGAGCTTGCACATATTAAACAGTTTCTGTACACGTAGGCAAAAAATACAAATTTTTCAATGTTAATTACTTTTATTAGGAAAACTTAAAAACACAAACTTAAAATGATATTAAAACTAGACACTAAGGTTTAGAGGTAGTATAACAGGGAAAACGTTTGTTATATTAATCATAAGCAATTCTTTCTTTTGTTCGTTTGGCGAAAACTTTTCTGTGATGCTCGACTACCCACAACAAGAACTACTTTAGTTCTTCGTCCTCGACCGATTCGTTACACTTTTTTATCAGACTAATTCCTTATCTGCTGTATCAATGACCACCTTAAGAGCGTTCAAATGGCGTCCTGAAGAATCACTGCAGTATTCTGACACGTTGTGAATACCAAACAACTCAAAGAATTACTTTGTTTGTTGTAGCACCAAAATGGCTCAGGTCTTAAAAAAATAGGTTTTTACCCTCTCATAGTTTCATTTCAATTTACTTTGCAGGTTTGGTTTCTAAAATTTTAATGAAATTTTCTTTATCAGCCTGAGTAATACGTTCGTCCAAAACCGCCAGACCCATGTTTTTTCTGACAGATAATAATCTGACAGATAAGGCAGTATTTTAGCAACTATGAGAGCTTTTTTTACGTCGGCATCTGGTTAAGTGCTCAGAAGCTATAGCATATCCAAATAATTCTTTGGAGTCCACCGAATTACATTTGCCTCGTGCTAAAAGCAAACATATATTATGATCCTGGCAAAATGTACAAACTGTTTCGTTCCTTTCAATTATCGTTTAGAATATTCAATTGTATAGTGAAGAGAACAAATTTAAGGTCTTGCGTCTGTTAGGACATTTTGGATGTAGTTAACCATTTTCACTCATTGTTGTTCCAGAAAGCCTTGAACTGGATTTTCTTCATCTTATCGCATAGGACTCATCATGTGAAGTTCACAGACTTCGGAACTTCTGAAATATCTGGATATTAGGATCACTTTATTATGTGCCGCAACAATTCTCAAACACTCCTTCAAATATTAGTTCCTGGGTGTAATGATGGCAAACCAAACACAACAACGTTTGTCTGAATTTCTTTCCAATCCTAGTAAATGCCCCTTTCATCAGTCGTGCATTAGATGCTGCTGTATCAAAAGACATGCTGATGATATTATCGCATAGTCCATATCGGTCAATTTCCTGAAGAACTACTTCAGTTCTCTGCTGACCAGTGCCTTTCAGGGAAACAGGTACACCAAGAAAATGCTCAAAATCTTTGTCAGTCACTAGGACTGAAACTCTACCTTCCAAAGTTTTGACACTCCCATGGACAACTGAGGGCAACAGCTTACTGTCCTAAATGAGAAGGATTTTCAAAGCGTGACTCTTCGAGTTTCTTTGCCATTTAACATCTATTGATCGCCCGAGCTCAGTCAACGGTAGCTGGAGATAAGTAAATGTTTTAAACTTCGTGACCAACGCTTATTGCAGTCGCTATAAATAAATAACTCCTCGAAAAGAGAACTATTCTCTATCCCAAGAAGATGTGAATGTCTGACCAAGAGATTTTAATCTATGACTTGAAATGTTTTCTTTGCTGGAGGCGAAAACTCGGCCTCTTAGTCACTAGGTGCTGCTGATGATGATGGAGAGGAGGTCTTCCAGTATAACTGTCTTATTGATTTCAGCGATAGCTTTGTAATGTTTATTGTTGTATGAATCATTTTTGTCTTCTTTTGTAAACTTAGTTTTTTTTTTCACTTTTATTTTGTACAAAGCATTTTAATATTAGAAATTTCACTAGTTTGAATAAAAGTGATCAATGTGTGACACCCCTAAATATTATCAAATATTGTTGAAACTTGGCATATGTATTTATATCCTTTATATCACTAAGACTTGGGGCGTAAGCTAAGTTACATGAAAATCACATATTTGAAAAAATGAAACAGCATAACACTTATCACTCAGAAAATTCCATTTATTTCTTCAAACATTCTTTTTTAAATTTCTTTTCATCTGTGTACGATAACGATCAGTGTGACATTGTTAATATTTTTCACTTTCAGAATAATACTCGATAAGTTTGAATTTAATTTTTTCTAATTCTGGGCTAATTTATCTAAAGCATCTAAAGTTTTTAGCGTATTTTAAGAAATGTTATGTTATGATGTTTGCTTGGTAGAGTAAATATATTTTCGATATGCGATATTACTTATTTACAATAGATTAATAAGGATATAATCCCACCAGTGCATCACGACTTCATGCAAAAGAATTGTAACTCTGAAACCGAGCCTTTCTACTTTTAGTAAATACAGCGCCTTTTTGAAGTCACAATAATTATTATCATCATTATTATTTTTGGTTGTAGATGACCCCTAGTTGTGGATGCAGGCATAAGAATGAGTATTATAAAGCATTATGAGAAAATATTTTTGGTTTAATGTTAGAAGTAGTTTTTCATTAAGAAGAAAGCAGAACAAACGAAAGCAGATTCATATGAAAACATTCTCTGAAATATTTTCTTACTTATTTTATCAAAACGTTGTGAGAATATGTGATGTTTCCTGCTAAGTAGTGCAATTAATATTTATATATAAAAATGTGAAAACTACTAAAATTCCCAAAAACGAATTGCGTTTACTTCCCGCCATAATTGTCGTATGAAGACTAGTTTGTTAATTTTTCGTAGAACAATGAATAAAAGGGGATAATTTGTTTTAATCTAGAGTTTCACTGAAAGATACACAAAGTGTTTGCAGACCTGAATTAAATTAGAGATTTCATTTGCCTTTTCATGAAGTATCACTTGACGTACAATGAAGATCTGCAAGGTACGTTATTTCTCTTCACAGCCACGTAAAAGCGGCTCAATGACAGAAAAGTCTAAAATATAGGATGCAGTTTTAGGAATCAACGAAAGAAAATGTAGCTAATTTACATGATTTAATATTTTAATTTTTTAAAGATATGAGATATAGAAATGACAGATATTGGTAAACTGCAGATTTATTTGAATGAGAGGAATTTGAATAATCATTATATGAGGAATTTTTAACTGTATTATTAGGTTAAAAACATCTGCTAACACAGTTGCTAGTAAATAATGTCTTACACAAGTTAAAAAACAGAAATTGGAAACAATAATGAAATTGATACTTGTTGATACCTCCAAATGTACTTTCGTATTCTTAACTTAACCATAGAATATTAACCTTAAGATTTTATAGAGTTAAATGTCATAGAAAGTATAGTTTGAACTTAAGGTCGTTCAGGGACATCTCGACACCTTAAGGGAAAATTATGAATAACTGGTTGACATTTAAGGATTTTATCATTTATTTTTACAGAAAATAATTATTCCTGTATTAGTAACACATTATGAAAATTTTTCTTACCTGAAACACATCATAGATCACATAAATGTAATGAAAAACATAAAAGCCAGATGTCCACTTCTCCCTTAACTGCGGGAGATCTCGACAGGTATCTACGGGGCGGCAGGTACAATTCAGAACAATGGCTTTTTTTTTTTTTTAAGAAATAAAGACAACGCGCTATGGAAAAGAAAGATTGACGGACTAAACACATATTAACAATGCAACAATATATATCCTTCCTTTTAACTATGTACATTTGTTGCATGTAAACTGGTGTTGATTCCCAATTTGTACACACGCCTCATGGAACCACGTACTACATTCTGCAACAAATTTCACCCACTTCTCTCAGGCAGTATCATCAAAATAGTACCCACCGCACTCGCTACCTTAATTTTCACTGTCTTCGAGATCCCTCGAGGTACTGGGTTGAGTTCCTCCCTGACGTCTAGGTCCTTGGTTTGGTGTTTTACTGCGCAGTTGACTCCTGTATTCTGCGGGTGTTATAATGGCTGATTCTTGTTTTTTTTCTCCTGTACTGAGTGGTTCTGTACTACTGGTACAGGGGATAATTCCGAAAATGATGTAGAAGCTGATGCAATAGATGGTGATGATGACCTCTGGAGATTATCGTCTTCCTCTACCATAACTGGAATGATGCCATTTGCAGTAGACATGAGTTCATATTCAAACACATTGTCTTCCAAAATATTGAGATTGTATGGGTATATTCCACATTTTCGAAAGCCATTGGCAAAATTGCCTGAATCGATTGTCGAGGTCTCCCCCTAACCTACTGTCGAAATCTCCCCGAGTTATACATTTATATGAAAGATGGCAGCACCCCCTTCTGACTGGCTATGAAAACATTTTGCGTAGACATCCATGTTTCTGAATGCCTGATATCACTAGCCAGTCATTTGGAAATCATACACATCGTCCACATTTATCCTCGTTATCAAAGCCAATCATGCATTGTAAACTATGAAGAACTTACCTGACAAATTATTAATATTTATTTTCTTGATCAATCTCTGACTTTACAACACTTTCGATTCACAATGACGCACTACACTCTTAGGTTATTCCAATACAATGGTTTCCATATGCGACGCCAGGGTGCAGACCACTCTAAAGGACTTCCTTAAAAGTGTCGAGATCTCCCAAATGCCGAGAATTCCCTGAATCACTTTACAATATTAATATGTAATATTGTAAAGTGGAAGGATGCACTTCGGAAATTTTGAAAATTACATTGAGCTGCCGTGAAGGTTTGGCATAAAATGTGTATTTTGTAAGAAAAAGACTTTCCTACGGTATGTTATATGGATATCTGTTTAATTTTTGAGTTAACACATTAGAAAAACTACCGAAGTTTCTATATACTAGATCCTTGCACCTGCATTGGACGCTGCCTAACACAAAACATACCACTCCATGAAGGAGAAAACCATTGCCAGGCAACTGAGAGTTATTAAAATAGTTCTATTTTCAGGCTAATCAGACGATTACCACGCAAGATATAAGATTCAAAGTGGGGAAATCCTCAATTTCGCTATTGTCATGGTTATGATACGCGAGTTATCCTGTTGTTTCCGAGTTTAGTGAATGATGAATATAAGGTAGTGCGTTTAAGGGGTCATCGTATTTAGTATCAGAAAATAAGCGAGTTTATGAATGACTTTATATTAGAATCCATACCTTATCTTTCTTACCTTTGCGTTCCATCAAGGAGAAAACGCAAGTTCATGCCACAACTGTTGGACGAATTTGACGTCAGGACTGCCATTTGTACTAATAGCCCTGTTCATTTTTAGAGCGCATTTGCAGGTACATTAAGGGGATTCCGCAATGGTTATAATGCGTGCTAGCTCCATCGTCATCCGTATCTTCAGGGCATCCCAAACGTCATTTTTTAACAAAATAACACCTAGTTGACCAAAATAACCACCTACTTGAAACAACCCTGAATAGACTGTAGATGTTCTAGTGCTAGTGCTCCCTTGGCCAGCTGGCTGAGCATTTGTGGAACATGATCTGATGTTGGTTGGATACCTCCTCATATGCTTGAAATGGAGATGAACTGTGGGGGTCACACCAAACATACGCGATGTACAGTATTACAGGACATGATATGGATATGACTGGTTTGATGTAATGATGTGTTCTATCATATATTATCCAAAATGGAGCCGCAAGATTTTATTGGTGCCCTGTATATCTGCCTTATCACTGCACACCGCAGAAAATTACATACTGCGAGTACATTTGCTTGCAAAGTTATATCATTTATACGTCAAAATCTTTTAGGATCTTTTTGCATGTCTCGCCTCACCAGTAGGCCAATTAGCGGCCTAGCGATAAATTCGTTGAACACTGGTATTTCGACCTGTATTAAATGCCAAGCAAACAAGCTGATTGCATGTGATTTTCCATGATTTTCCCCATGAAAATAAGGGACAATTTCCCTAAGAAAGTCCTCCATAAAAGTACTTTTTCCTTAGGCAGATATACCTCGCGTGCTTCGTTATAATCAAGAAATCCAATCACCTCACCCCATCACTACGCGAGCAGTTAAAATTGCAAAATACTGGTAGTTCTACCGGGTTGAGATCTAAGTGAACGGGCTAGTTACATGCTTATTTTTTTTTTTTGTTTTTTTGTTTTTCCGCATGTATAACATGAATACGAGTCATCCCTTTCCTTAGGCTAAGAGCCGTCATAGAGCACTTGCATATACACATAACTGAGGAGAATAATACACATGGTTTAATCAGTAGAAATTTGCCAGCGCAATGTTTATTGAAAGATAAACATCGGTGGTGCAGTATATATTGGCTTAAAAAGACAATAATTTTGAGCCTAAACATTTGTTGAAAAATATTGCGTCAGAAGTAATAAAAATTGAGAGCAAAATGATTTTTATGCATAGTGATGTGATTAAGATATGCGTGACTGAGATAATACTATATAAATATTCTTCTTGTATAAAGCTATTACGTATATCCACTTGGTGACTTAGATTGACTGCCAGCCTCAGAGCGATGACGGTATTTTCAGACCTTGGTGAAAACTAAGAAACGCTAGTATATCCTAGAATGTAAAATGTCCAACTACTCTGCCTAAAGCATACTTATTCTGAATGGGATGATACGACATTACCACCAGAAGTTTTGAAACGATATCTACATAGGTGAACACAGTTGCTACAGATACTACATTCAGAAATGAAGCAGTTGCACTGGACAGTAAAGGCATGAGCAGGTATTCGAAAGATCTTCAGAAATGTGCTACATGGGTCGACAGGGGAAAAAATCCTGAGATGTCAAATGATGGGAGATCTTCCAGAACCTCTAAAGAAGTTGTAAAGCCTGATTTAAGTTTCTAACAGTTATATTAAGTTTAAACATTCATTAGTGTCTATTCTCGTTTCCCATCTACTAATCCCTACCAGAATGGGTTTTTAGTATCGCATTGTGTGGAAATGAGTTAGAAGGAGTGTTTAAGGAAGGTTAGGCTTACTTCGAGAAAGAGAGAGAGAACTTAAGGAGTCCTTAGTGGTGCGTGTTTGTCGCCTGGCTACTTCGTTCTTAAATTTACTAAGCTGTGCCGTATTGTATGTGCTTGTTGATAGTCACTGGCTAAGTTAGATAAAGAGCCAACTACGTTAGGTATCAAACCAAAACCGTGTTATTGTGTCTTAATTACGTTAGGTATCTCTGTCTAGCTTCGACTAAGTCTGCTTAGTTTAGTATTAAATATTAAATTAGTTTCTTATTTTCGTATTTGAGTTAAAAGTTCGACTGGAGGCTTTCCTGGAAGCCCGAGAAGGGGGCCATCTGTCATTATTTCTTTTAGTGAATAAAAGGGCATTTTAACCATTCTCTGAACTTTATTATTATACACATGAATTCAGCGATAAGTCTCTCTACAGTTCATTAGGTTTCTCTAAGTTCAGTATAGACAACGATCTGAGAAACATAATAAAGTTTTTCAAAATCTGGACTTTACATATCCTCTTCAAGCTAAGTCAAGGAACATGATATGCAATATAGAAATCTTTATTAGTGCTTTCTAGCTTTTTATCCCTAGCATATTTTGAAGACATGATATCAGATTCTTACATAGCAGTTTTAAAACGATTCGACTGTAAATGAGGAAAGTCGACAGAACTGTAAGTAATGATGAAACTAATTTTCATTTTTGCCAACACAGAGCTAAAAACATAGTTTAACACAAATGTTGGTAGCTACCTTACTGAGGAAGAAATAAATTGGAAATTCATTCTGCCTTCTAGGCTGTACGTCGGTGGACTGTGGAAAATTCCTGCAACAGCTATGCATCATTACATAGGAAGAACACATGGTTCAAAAATTATTATTTTTGAAGACTTAAGCAGAAATAAGTATTTAGCAGAAATGGAAGATGTCTGTCTTAACTCAAAACCGTTAATAGCAATTTGAAGTGATCCAGATGATTTTTCAAGTCATTACACCAGGAACATCTTTAATTATGAGCGGCAGTACCTTGTTGTATCCGTTGGAAATTAGTCCAACAAATATCTCAAAATTCTTTTGAAAGGTGTGATCTGTGGTTTACTTGATTCGACGTAAATTATGCAGAAAATGACATAGTGTTTCGATAAATATCAAATTTAATTATTTTTGGAAAGTATACGCAGAGTTGTAGTGTAATGTGGTTTTTCTAATTCTTACACTAGGTGGTAGGCCTACAGCATCAACGTTTATTTTGATAAATATTTTAAAGATGACTCGTACTAGTCTTCCTCTTGTCATTTGATTTCCCAACGCGCTGACAAATATTCCAGGATTTTACAAAATCGACGCTATGCTTGTAAAACCTCGTCCAATAAAATTGTCTGGGCAGTATTTCTTGGCCTTATTGACTCCCAAATGTCCATATGTGATTTCGTGGTACATCTTAATTGACAGGTACAACTAAAATTACAAGTTCTAAGGTTTTACAGGTATAACTAAAAATTGTCTTTTACATATAGTTTTATCCGTTGCCTTTTTAACTGAAAGGCCTTTATCTATCAAATCTTTATCAACAATTCTACATATACCTAAATAAAATGTTAATATCTTAACATTATGAACAAATTTAAAATATTGTATCAGTGTTCCGAAACCTTGTAATTTCAATATATAACTGAAATCACCAGTCAATATATAACTGTAAGCACTAGTTGTATAAAAAGTGGCAAATACATAAGTCAAACTAGTGTTCTGAAAATGTTAGAAATAAAAATTTACGATACTTTTCAAATATTGTAAACATTGATATGCTGTTTTGTAATATTACAAAAATATTGAGATTAATTAAGATTTTCTTACCTTGAAATAAATTTATTTTTCGATAATTTTAATGCGTATAATCATGCTAATATTGTTAAAATCCAGAGACAGAACCACAGATTAACGGCAAATTATTTTAAAACTCTTACTAGTTATTAAAATATCAGTGTTTAATTAAACGTTAAAGAAATAAAGTTAGTAACGGAATTTCAAAATTTGCAACTGTTTCTTCAAAAATGGTTTTTGAAAGCAATATTGGTGTTATTTATTATTTTAACTTCTATCCAACTGTATAATCTTTTTCCAAAATACATTTATGACTTTGTCTATTATTTTAAATATTATAAAATATCCTCAGTAGATTTAAGAAAATTTGGTTCAAGCAAGTGATTCTCAGCCAGTGGTACACTTACCACTGGTGGTACACAAAGTGTGGTACGCAAAGAAACATAGTATTTTTAACCATTAAATTCAAAAAAATTACATGCCCTAACATCTTGTTTAAGTTTTTTTTCTCTAACACTCGTAAGTTTATGAGATTTGAGCTTTGTTCAAGTTCAATAGCTGCCCATAGATTTTAGCAAAATATTTCCTTTTATTTTCCAAAATACTCTCTTAGCTACAGACATAACAAAATTTGTCATAACTGATGTTTTTAAAAGGAGTAATAGAAATGGATGTTGTATTTAGTAAGAAATAAAAATAAGTTCCTATAAAAAGATAATAGTATGTCATTAATTCTTTTAGAATTGATTGATTTATTAGCATGTCTACGCTTTATCTCGCCACCATTTCCGGACTCACATTTTTTTCAACTAGAATAATTTTTTACGCAAATTTGCTCTCTCTAACAGTAGGTATTTTTACTTCTTGTTACTTTGAATTTCTTGCTTTTCTACGGTATTTAAGAATATCGTCGCTTGTTTCTGAAGAACTGGTAATATATTGTGCATTTAAATATTTGTGAAAAAATAATAAAGCTAGCCTTGACTTTCAAAACAGAAAAATGGCTATGATTACCTGAGCGGAAAAGTGATGATTCGCAGGTGATAAATCCAGGACAATCTACTAGCACTAAGATTACTGAAAATTAAAGAAAAATTCTTTCTATAAAATATAATGAAAGTTATTTATCATTTGGGTTTACCTGGATTGGAGATGAAACGAGAAATTGAAAAGTAATCATTGTAAAAGGTAGTAATGGTGCTAATATTTTTCATTTTTGTTTAGATGGTAAGCGTTAGTCAAAAGTTTGAGAACCACTGGTTCAAACTAATGTAACAAAAAATAATGCGAAGTGATCTTTTGCGTTCTTTAATTAACATTTTCCAAAACATTTGCTCAGAATACTATTTCAGGGACGCAAAACAGAAATATTATATGAAACACTCGGGAAAAGTTTCATTTAATGGAAACGAAATACCGTTATTGATTTGTTTCATGGCTGTGTTTAGTCGTTTCCTGAGGGTGAAGTTCAAAGACAGAGGTTTAATGGAATACAGCTAACTTCTTTTGATTATTCATGATTTAAGTTGATTACATAATAACACATTTCGAGCTATCATTAATGTGTAATGATGCTATGGTGCAGGAAATTTCCCTCAAGTTATAAGCAACAAAAGTAACAAATGTACTTAAGGAAAATGCATTCCGTTAGAAATAAGGAAGCAAAGTTTTACTAAGCATAGCTCGCAGTATATTGAATTGTGATTTATGGAAAATCTAGTTCCTGTATTTTCTAGTCCGAAATAATTAGTTTTCACTTACTTGTAATTATACTTAAATAACTGGCGCAATATTTACTTAATGAGAATAGTACGTAGAAAAATTCGTTTATGGAACATATGTATGGTGTCCGAGAAATAAGAGGAAGACAAATTAAGCGGCAATTCTTAGAATAAGAAAAGTGTTTTCTGAAGAGAAATTTCTTTCGAATTAAAACTTTAACTGTTTAGAGAGCTATCTTATTCAGCCTTTGATAGGGCGAACCAACATACTACTTCATCGACATCACCTTTAACTCATTTTTATAGACACTGTTTGCAAATTTCGTATTCGGTTTTTCAAGGCACATTTTTTGCAAATATTTTTAAGGTACTTTTTTCTCGAAAAACTGAGTAACCAAGTTCACACAAAAGTCTAAGCCAAAAACAAAAGAAAAAAAGATTATAATATTCGAATATGAGAAAATAACTAATTTCACGTAACGTGTAGTGGATATTATTAATGAATATTCAATTTTTATTAAGAAAGTTGCGACTTCTGACGTTTGACTATAGTTTTCATATGTATTAATTTATTATTATGTATTAATGGTTTGATTTTCATATGTATTAATTTTTTTAAAACGTGTTGAACTTTTTGGAGCAACAGCTCCTGGTAACTTTTAGGCGAGCTTACTACAATTTCTATTTTACTTATTTTGCAGCATATTGCGCAAGATGTTTTCTAGACCAAATTGGTTATTCAATATTGTAATTACTACCTTGCTTGATATATATTATATACATATATATATATACCCATTTTATTACCTTGCTCGATGAGCTCAGTCTTTTTATTTGTATACGTTGGTAAATTGTGCATTTTTGGTGCAATAATGATTGAATTATGTTGTTTTTATGTTCCGATTAAGGTTTTTATACCTAAAGGCATAAAATCTGCTTGCAATAGTTTTAGAATTACCAGCAATTTAGAAGCTGTTTAAGTGCTACTAAGCCTAACGAAGCTGCCATTTGTTTACATTTGAAATTGTTAGTAGAACAATAGATTAAGTGAGTTTCCCGACCAACTTCAGTGTCTTTCCGCCGAATGGGACCAAAAGTAAAGTTTCAGTTTTGTGCACCGAAAAATCTTTCTGCCTGCCAGCTGACGGAATTACTTATTTTTGCGTAGAAACTCTAAAATTGATTGAAAAAAAATTTTTTTAAACTGTTTTCAACTGTATTTGGTGTTTTATGTTTTTCTGCATTCTTTCATGAAGATGTTTTGAGCTTTTATTCATTTTTATCCTGCCGCAAAATGAGAACTAAATTGATTGAAGGAGAAATACTATATCTCTAATAGAATTCGAGGTAGCACGTTTAAATGAAATGCAACAAAAAATGTGCATAATTTAACAGGAAATACGAGGACGTCATGTGGTGTCCACATCAGATTTCTTTCATACATTATAATGCATCTATGGATATCTGTAAATTCATTTTAATTTATTACAATACAAACTTAAAAAGATTGAGGTATAGTACAAATGCTTCTTTAGTTCTCAAAGCCATATTAAAAAAATGTAACATGGACATGACACAAATTCTTTTTGAAGCTATTAAAGCAAATAAAATATGCATATTTTTGGAAAATAAAAGCCGGATAAAGGGGTGGGTGTATATATATATATGTATATATTCCATATAGAATTTTTTCTCTCTCTCTCTTTTTATTTTTCGGTTGTAGCATGGGATTTATTCCAAATTGAATACCTGATGAATTTTACTTTATTTATGATGAATTTTATTTTATTTAAAAGTGTATATTTAGACATTAGATATTGGCTATTGCAATAAAAAAGAGAAGTGCGCAACCCTACCATTTACAAAATTTCAATGTTCTTCGGCTAATCTCTTTTGAGTTATATCATATAGATACATACATACGTAAAGACGTCACGAAAAAACCCATTTTGAACCCACTTTACAATTCGTTTTCGAATGAAGAATCCTTCATTTTGTCGTATATAAAGACATCATGCAGAAATACCGTCAAAATAGATTCGGAAGCTTTCAAAATGGATATTTTCGCTGAACCCAAATCTAAAACCGGAAATTTTTCGCTAATTCAATACTTCCTTTACTTCGTAGAAGTAAAAATGAAGTTGTCTCGTAAAATATCATAGATGATATTTATCAAACAAATAATACATATATGCTTTGAATGTAGTAAAAGAAAATATTCTCCACAAGTGGCTTTAGATATCAAAGTTGCCTGCAACCCACATGATAATAATTTCGAAACTTTTCTGATTGATGACATCTTAACAGTGATTATACGTGATTTTCAGACACAACTATTTTGATTTTTAATTATTATTATAATTACTAAAGTATATTTTTGCACTATGTGTTTCGACAATCATTTGTCAAAACATTTCCTGATTGATAAAAGAAAAAGCAAATGGTCTTAAAAACGCCTTAATTTGGATTTCACAATTTTCTTTATTAAAAATACCAGTTCATGTACATGCCTTTGAAAACAGGATGAAAATTTTTAAACGTTTATTTATACCAGAACATTTTGTAACACACACTGCGGAATTTTTCTATATACGACTAGGAACTATTGCTATTTAATTAAAGGCTTCCGATCAGAAGAAGTCACACACTCATTTGTAATAAGATTCTATATACACAGAAAGTGTCTGCACATTTTTAGAACGATTTCAATAATGAATTTTTCAAAAAAGCTAATATTCTGGTATAAAAATGTTTGACATCAGTTTATTGTTTGAAATGAGAGATATCGTCTGCTATTTTTTAATTTATTTTCCTGTCAAAATGTTCACATATCATGAAGCTGTGGATTAAAGGATATGTTTTTGATCTCTTTATAGAGAAACATTCGGGTTCGATAATTAAAAAACCTCGATAATTAAAAGACAATATTGTAAATCGAAAAATGAAAAATCTCCTTCATTACTTCTACATGGAAAGAAAACTCCAAACAAATTTCTAAAAAAAGGTAAGTACTCTTTCTGACGTTTCGAAAGTTAAATAAACAAAAGAACACCCGCAGAAGCAGAAACTAATTGCAAAGTCTTTAAATGCATCTGAAGCAACAATATATAAAATAATAAACCAAGATTTATAATTTAAAAGAAAAACTAAAAAACATAATGCTGCTCAGCTTTCGCCAAGGCATGCGGCTCAATGCAGAATCCTGTATGAAAGCTGTTTTGCAGGAGATAAATGCAAATGCATTGTGATCTTTGATGAAACGTGAATTTGGCTAAATAACTGCAACAGAAAAAACCTATATATTATCGAAAACGAAGAAGAGAAACTATACAAACTTGGTTTCGTAAATGCAAAGAAAATTTCGGTAAGGGCTTTATGATTTTCGCAGGATTCTCTTGCAACTGAAAATTAAAAGCAACTAGAGTGGGTAAAAGTACTACAATTAACTCAGCTTTCAAAAGTAATCACTCAAAAGAAAAAGAAAGTTTAAAAAAAAAATTAATCCATTCCTCAATCAATGAAAGCTTTACGTTCGATATTCACAAAAGAAATTCCATTTCTTTATCCCAAAACTTTTCAAAGAGTGAAGCTTCATGGAGACAAAGCTATAAGTCATACTTCTGGAAGTAACATTGCTTTCTTTGAAAAAATGAAGATTGATACAGATGTTGCATATATACCATGTAAGGTAAGTATTTATCTAATTTTTCTACTCATTATACACTTTTTGACTAAAGTAACATAATCGTGTTTAGCTCACAAAATAAGAACCTTAATGGCAAATACATATGTATACTAAACCGAAATGCTTCGCTGAATAAAACTAGGATATCCTCACTCAAACCAAAAAATCAACATATAGTAAAGTTTGCAAAAGCACGTAAAATAAACCGAATACTTAAAGAAATAAAGTGAATTTTCACTTGTCTTTTTCTTCTGTGAAAGTCTCACATTCTTTTTGCTAGAAACTCCACCGAGGTGGGGAGTATGGTGGCCTGATGTATCCTGAATCCTCTACGTGAGTATGGACTTTACTCGGCTTGTGATGGTCTTTGACACTTCTGTGCGAGATCCTTTATGCTTACGGAGTTTTGTTGTCATTGAGAAAATTCAACAGCAAATGGCCGGATCTATTTTGCATTCGTTCTCAGTAGATAAATCTCCCGTTGATGATTTTCTCTTTTTTTTAATTCTCCTGGATTTTGACCTTTGAATTGATTCCTCTTCAGGCGACCACTTGAAGTCTTAATTTCGCCTTGTCTGACAAGCCATGTTCCTGTTTCTACGTTTGTTGCTGGCTTCCTTTACTGCTTTCCTTTTAGGGTTCTTCACATTGTCATTGGTTAACACTGGGACAGTCGTCACATCTCAGAGACCTTTGAATTTTTCTTTGACTTTTGAATAAATTCCTTGTTCTCTTCTTTCTTCTTTGCAACCCGATTTCTCTGCTCATTCTTTTTTTGACGCCTCCTCAAAACTTGCCCTTATATATTCTTTTTCACATTTCTCGGATTCCTTCGTTTCTCCTTTTGGATCTTGTAATATTGACGTCGGCGTTGGATTCATTGCATTCCTTGGTGGCCCTTCATTTCTCAAGCCATGGGGATCGCAGAAATACTTTTCATAATGATGAATCTGTTCGCTGATGATAACGTTTCACCCGATCCTCATTGACTTTAACATATTCACGATTTTTTGCTTCCAAATATGACATCGTTTACCTGATTCTTTCAATTTCAAAAGAGTCTCTGAATTGTTATAAAATGTCTTCACTTTTGCTTCTGCTGTACAAGAAAGACAATGCTTAATTTTTGAAACTGTATCTCCCAACTTAAAATGAATCTTGCGTTCTTTCTTATTGTAACAAATTTTTGTTTCCCATGGGGCATGTCTAAATTACTATTTGCCTCGCCCACTAATTTCGGAATGTCTGCTAACTTGAATTCTGAAGACCTTTTTTCAACAAAATAAAGTTTATCGAGGGGTGTAATCAACTTTCTGCTCTTCTGCATTCAGCTGCTGTCTTCCTAGTTGCATCATGTTTAAACATTCTTAGCGCATCGACTCAGCTGTTCCAGCGTTGGCGGTAATTTCTTGCATAGGTGCGGATAATTTTAACTATATTTCTATACACCCGCCTACTATATTCGATTTTGATCGACAAGCAACCATTTTAAAATATGTTGTGATAAGACACATATTTCCTCAAAAAGATTTACGGATTGCTTAATGTCTGAAATCATTAATTGGAGCTCCATACTTTAATATAAATTTATGTAAAAATAAACTGCAACAACTTTCAAAGACGCCCTTTTGAGAGTTATTATTTCTAACCACTTCGAGAAATAGTAATCAATCACAAGTAAATATAAATTTTTATTATTTTCACTACAAACGCAGTAGGTCCAGTAGGTCAGTCCCTACTATTTCATTAGAAAATATAGCTTTTATGCTATTTAGGGAACCAGTTGGGCTATAATTAATAGCGCTAACTAACTGACAAAAGTTGCAGGACTTGACATATTGCGTTACACATTTTAGTAGCTGTTGAATATAAACAGTTTCCCTTACTATCTGGATTGCTTTTCTTATTCCAGGGTGACTTGACGTTGGTCCATCATGCAAGTCATGTAAAGTACTGAAACTTACTGTGATAACCAGTCTTAATTATTATTAATATTTGTTGTCTTATAGAACAAAATTGGCCATATTTCCAACCCTTAGCTCACTCGTTTTATCACATATCACGACCCTTTTCCGATAATGTCTGTGTAAGCGACCAAGACGGCAGTGATCACAGCATGTACAGCTATCCTCTTACTATCTCTCTACATCTATGACCATCTCCAAGAAGCCCAAGCAAAACGAGGGCATATAAAAGCATCTTGGTTACAAATCGGACAGCAATCACTAAAATTTTCAAGATAGTAGATTTAGTATCAGCCCTACGAAAGGAGATTTATCAGGGTCACTGAGCAACACATTTCTCTATGCAAAACCAGCATCTCATATACACTGGTGTGCAAAAATTAAGGACGAGACGGTTTTTTCAATATAACTTTGTACAAAAGCTTTCCAAATCAACACATTTAATATCGTAAGATCCCCAATACGTAAGGACATGAGTAATGTAAGCAACACTTACTAAAAGAGAAATCAGAGGGATAAAAAGAAGCTTTATTGAAAAAGTAGCATGGAGCGCAATGCGACTGAAGGCCGAAACATCCCTGTGATGGTGTCCAGCAAGAAACATCCGGTCTTTAATAGGGGATATGATCTCCCCTGACTGCTAGGCAGGTTTCACAGCGTCTGCCCATGCTGAGAATGAGGGTGTCAATGAGTTGTTGAGGCATTGCTGCCCATTCGTCTTGCAGCGCCAATCGAAGCTCTGAAATCGTTACTGGTGGTAAGGTACGAGCTGCCAAACGTCTGCCTAGAAAATCCCATACATGCTCGATGGGATTGAGATCCGGAGATCGTGCCGACCAATCCATACGTTCAATATCCTCACTCTCTAAGAGTTGTTCGGCAGCTACTGAGCGATGACATGGTGCATTGTCGTCCATGAAAAGGAACTGCGGACCCATAGTGCCTCTAAAAAGACTCACATATGGAAGAAGAATCTCGTTACAATAACGGGTCCCGTTGACTGAACCTGCGTCGAAGATGTGAAGGTATGTACGACTACCAAGCATGATGCCTCCCCAAACGAGAACACCGCCACCTCCATACCTGTCCCTTTCAATGATGTTCGAGGGATGATTGTGGCTTCCCCGCTCTCTCCAGATGAGTATGCGATGAGAATCGTTACTCAGACTGAATCTGCTCTCATCTGTAAAGAATACTCGTCCCCATTCATTGTCTCTCCAATTCCGGTGATCCCGGCACCACAGAGAACGCTTTCTCCGATGGGCAGGCGTTAGAGGTACACACCGTACAGGGCATCGTGCAAACAGACCACCACCGTGCAGTCTTCTGGCCACGGTAAAACGCGATATCGGTAGTCCAGTAGCCTGTGTCGTGTGTCTAGCGATTTCTCCCGCTGTCTGCCGCCTGTTTCTTCTGGCCTGTAAGGCAATATACCGGTCATCTGCGGGTGGGGTTCCTCGTGGACGACCACTACTAAACCCCCGGATAGCTGTTCCTGTAGTTTGAAATTGTCTCTAAAGTCGTGAAACGATGCTGTGAGCAATTCCGAACTCTGCAGCCACACTTGTCACACTGCGGCCTTCCTCCAACTTCCCAATGATTCGACCTCAGGTAAAAGCATCCAGATGTCGTCTAACAGATTGATTATTCGCCATTTCTCGCTGAGACAGCAACTCGGTGTGATTTTAACTGCTATACGGCGTGCAATCTCTTTGCCAGAAATACTGATCTTACACCGATAACATGCTTTATACTACTCAGACACTCCCCCATTACGTCTACCTGCATATCTGGGCATGTTCTACCGTACATCACCTTACTTAATCTCCTGATTGGTCTTTCTGTCCGCTCTGCCTCTTCGTTCAGCTGATATGCTAATTTTTCGACTTCGTCCTTAATTTTTGCACACCAGTGTAGTATCATCTCATCTGTGCGAAATATGTGCATTTGACTCTGCATAAGCACAACTGATGAACACTAAGCAACTTGCAGTTTAATTTAAAAATTATATTGAACTATGAACAAGCTTTGACCTTCCATATGCAATTGCTTAGTATCGTTTATGTATCTCAAGAGTTTTAAATACTTTTTTAATAATTTATATTTTATGTTATATGCTTTATGTGTATTTTACTTATATTTATAGTTATTTATATTTATATTCTATATTCCATATTCTCTGTTTTATATTCTGGCATTGCAATATATTTCTTGCATCCTCCGTCTCCAAAAAGTAACCATTTTTTCTCCATCTGGCCCATGTATAGTCTTGTAACTTACCTAAAATCTTACATTGTTCAATATACGCTGGATAGCGGAGGACAGGCCTCCGTCCACTGTCAACTGTCACTTATAAAACAAAAATTATCAATAATTTCTTAATTTCCAGCCCTGTTCCTAATTCCCTTTATATGATGGTGTTCAAAACATTTGGGATCTTTCAAAAAAGAGCACATATTTTTAAAATATTTTCCGAGAGGATTGTTTCTTGTGAATCTTAAATTTTAGAAACACATTTCACTTTTTTCTGTCAACACCTACTTTAATTCGTGACAGAGCATTTGCTACAGCATATTCTATCCCGGGTGCATGTTTAATTATTTAAATTGTATTCTTGTAATTTAAACACCCATCTTATGAATCTGTATGATAAATTCTTCCCCGAATACAAGTACATAATAACCGCATGATCCGTATACACGGTAACCGACTCCTTTACAAAATAAACTCGAAATTCTTGCACGGCCGACAACACGGCTTATGTTTGTCACTCGGTAGCGGTATAATTTCTTTAAGTTGGACTAAGCATTTTGCTAAAATTTGCTACTGAGACTGTCCGTATTGTATCAATTCTGTGTCAGGCTGATTTGGGTCTCTGCATCGCACTATTAGATACGCTTCAGGTAATAATCGTGCATGGGGCTTGTCCATACTGTATAAGCATGGCTTCGAACGCGAAATCAGTTGCGTGTGCTGCTATTTCTAATTACCGTCCGCTGCAGGAAATTTCAAAACGGGAACTTGGATTAATACATTTTAAGTTTTTCGAAAGCAGTGTTGACTTTGTCAAAGAGCATCTTACTTTTTCTCTTTTTAAATTAAATGCGGATTCTGTGATGCGAGAAGAATCTTTAATGAAAGTCTAGTAATAAGAGCACAAACTCAAAACTTATTCCAATTTCTTCGGAGTGTTGGGTGGTGGATAAATTTTTATAGCTGCAATTTTGAAATTTGTTCCAGTTCCCCCTCCCAGATATCTTATAATCGAAATCGGAGTTCTTCGCTGAGAATTTACATTTTGCAGTACTGACCTTTGAACCTGCTTCTTTTAGAAGCAAAAAAACTTCTTGCAAGTTCCGAAATGTGTTGATGAATTTTCCCTCTTATTAATGTCATCTAAACAGATAAATGTTGATTTTCTAAGAACAGGTCTCAGAATTATATTTTTGGCTCTTTAAAACATTGTGGGGCCTCTGAATAGGCCATCGGTATTCTAAGGAGGATGCAAACTTTTAAGTTTGCATTAAAATCAGTTTTGGAACTTGGTCCTCCAATTTCACACAGAAATCTAGCGTCATCATATATTTTGTCGATTTAATTTGCCTCATTGTTTTCTGAATTATTGGTAAGCTTTAAATCGGATATTTTGTTATGGTGTTTAATTTTCTGTAGTCAATAGCGAAACGTCATGATTTAAAATTAATGGGGCAGAGACTATTTTTCTTTCATTCTTTCAGCATCGTACTATAGGGCTAGCTCAAGGACTACTTAGGGGGATCATAATTTTATTCTGTAGCATTTCTGCAGTGTGTTTACTATGATTTCATGTTTAACCATGTCGTAAGGGTAACGTGGGGGGAGGTAAATTTCTGTTTCAATCAAGTGACTGACCGCATGGGTCAATACTGGGATGTCATCAAATAAATCTGAAAACTTTCTTACCAACTGCTCAAATATATTTTTTCTGCCAGCTTCAACTCATTCAGATCCGAGCCTCCGTTCTATATTTACCGAATATTCGGTCTGATATTTACCAAAAAGCTCCGACTCTAATTTCACTCTTGCTGTTGTGATCTTTTGTAACTCTGCAACACAGTAGGAAAAGCGTTTAAAAACGCTTAAAATAGGTCAACACGGAACTGCTAACACATGCAATTGCAGTTTATCATCATCAAAATAAACGCTTTGTGATAGAATACAGCTATTTCAGTGTACCTGACATTTTTCATAGCAATGGAAGGCGCCTTCGCTTAAAATATTTTTCAAACTCCTCGTCGTAGATTTGGAAGTCAGGTGTTACCTTACTTACCCAGACGCCTTGGTAAAGGAACAATGTTTTGCAGTTTCATGACTGTCGGGCACAATTCGGTTTTGCTCAAACGCTCGTGTATTTGCAGGTAATTTTCCCCGTTAGAATCAGCCACCCAGCCAATGTAGTAATTCTAACTATCGTGCCGATGAGTCCGGGTTCGAATCTCAGAGAAGGCATGGAAGTTTATAAGCGTATAATGTCTGTGCGGCAAGTGAACACTCAATACACACGGAGAGTCAATAGTACTGTCGAGAGGTTAATGTTAGGAGAGAAAGGATGGGAGAAACTCGAACCTCCTGTGATGTTCTTCCTCAAAATGTGGGTGCAAGCTTCACAGTTAGAAAGGTCGGCGATACCTAATGTACCTACGGGAATTCACAGATGTCGGTATTGCTTCAATCTATACCTATAGGAGTTACATTATTCTCAGTTTTCCTTTTGTGTATAGGAATTAGTAGTTGAAATCTTGTCTTGTTTAGATTTATCCACTTTATCTACTTTATCCATTTTATCTGTAATTTTCGTATTATGTAGATCTGCATTTTTCAGGTTATCAAGAATTGTAATTAGTTTCCTTGCAATCTTTGTGGACGTACTTTCCATTTTTTCTAAGTTTGTTGATTTTAATACCATTTTCATATTGTTTATTAATGTAGTCCCTATGGCTAGTTATATTGTCTAGACAATCATTAAAAATGCTATTAGCCACTATGTTAAAGTCATATTCAGAACTCTTAAGTTCTGAATTAGAATCTGATAAATAATCCTGAGAAAACATAGTTTCTAAAGCCTTTATAGTATTCTTACGTAACTAATATTAAGGAGAAAATGTTTTTACAGTGAAGATATAGGTATAATACTAATGTAAATAAATAAGATCAATATTTCTTGCGTAGCCAAATCCTAGTGGTATAATATAATAAAATAAAATATTTATTAAATGCTCAATATTAGTTGAGTAGAAATTATTTATTTTAAGTATTTTTATGCACGAGCTATAACATTTTATGCATGTGCATTGTTACTATTGAAATTCTTTGGGTTTCAAAAATTTAGCCGCCCAACCGGTATAGTGGTTAGCGTTGCTGACTACTGTGCCGAAGGGTCCGGGTTCGAATCCCGGAGAAGGCATGGATGTTTGTATATGTTTAATAAAAGTTTGTAAAAACGTTTGTTGTTAATTTCAATATTAACCCTCACGGATTGGAGGAAACGGCGTTCGCCAAAGTCCTCATCTTCTTTCTTCTTGTTTAAAAAAAAGCAAGATTGATACTGATACTGATACTGATACAAAAATTTAATTAAGAACAAAAATGCCAAAAACAGTAAATACGCTATAAATCGAAACATGACAATTAAATTTGGGTAAAAATTATGTAGAAAATAGAAGAAATTTTTCTCTACATATCCATTAAAAATTAACATATTCCAATCAAAAACACTTATGAAAACATTGAAAATACTGTAAAATCTTTACAGTTATTGCTATTCTAACAATTACAACAATGTTAGTGATTTTATAATTGTCTAAAATATTGAAGCATTATATTAATTTGAAGCCATATAGAATCTATAATTTTACAGTTAATGAACAGGAAACCTAAATTTCTAGAAAGAGAAAATTTCTCTCTTCTTTCTATTGGTTTTAAGAGAACATTCTTCTTAAAACCAATATAATTATATTGCAATTTGACACAAAAACTTTGAAAATATTTCTTATTTAATGGTTTAACCATTTACCGATAGTATTTGATATCAGACTTAAAGTGCAATCTATGCTTATCCTTCTAGCTCACAGGTGGTTGGATTTATGAATTTTGAAATTAGAACATCATATTCCTACAGAGTAACTTGACGCTAAATATGATCTTTCACATATTTAAAGGTATAACACTTACATAATTATATTGCAATATAAATTACGTTATTTAATATTCATCTTACGAAGATCTTTTAGAAGATATAGCTTTAAGGATAGTTATCCCCATTTCTGAAACATTTATCGGAGAGAAAAAAAAAAAAAAAAAAAGCCGTTGCCCATAGTAGCACATAGTAGCCATTTTCAACTCTGAGGATTATTCGGGAATATAATATGCTCTTGTATGAAACTAATAGAATCATCTTCATTGTTTGCTAGATCCCGTGGACCCATGAAAAAGCACCTCCCGCCAAAATAACACCGTTCCTAAAACTGAGGCTTATAGATGCTTTTAAAACTTAACGATATCATACTGCTGTAACAGGGTTAATTTGGGTTATGGTGCCAAAAATGGCAACTGCTCGTTCTTTTTCTACGAATTTTAGTTTTTTTCTTCATTAGCAAACAGGTACTATTTTGATTAAAGGGAAGTGTTGGTCATATAGTCATAAAAATAACTTAATTTATCTCAAATGTTGTAAAATAGGAAAATATTGTGAAATACTGAAATTAGTGACTTGGCTAGTTTGGTATCACTAGTAAAATAAAATATTTGTGCAAAATAATAATTTAGTTATTATAGAAGGAATATTACATAAGCGCGTGGAACCAAAATTAATTTGATTAACCACTTGATTAAGTTAAGTGTTCTTTTTTAAAAGATACAGAAGATCATTTCTTATAAAATGCATCCGAATGTACTCTAAAACAAAATAATGTAGTTTTCTAAATAACATTTTTAGTTTTATATTAAATATAAAAATATTCACTGTGATTTTTAAAGAATCATATTTATCAAAGTTTATACCACTCTTTAAGCTAACTGGTTAAACATATGACCGATGTCGACTTCCGGAAAAACGCTCTGGAATATGAGAAGGTCCCAGATATTCCAATGTGCGTTTCTAAAGAAGATAGATAGGTGAAGTGGCTCCTGCAGCTTTATTGTGAACAACTGCTATATTTATATGCCATATTTTAAGTACCATATTTATGTGTAGTGTGATACTCCTGTAAATCAAACCAAAGTGAAAACACCAGAGTGAAAGCATAATTTATGCATTTCTCGTAAAAATAGTCAAAGCATTTTTCATGAAACTGTAATTAATATTTGATTAGCAGATATGCCAACAGCAGTACTTGTCTCAACTCACCCAGAATGCAAACATTGATTTAAAGGATTTTAAAAACTCTGTGAACCAGGCTGGCAATATCTATAGTCAGCTGATTCTCTATATAATCCGCTGCATATTTGTAAATTAAATCATGTTAATTAAGCATTTAGTTAGAACACCTGAAATAATGCTAATGTCAAAACTACATAAACTTGTTTAAGCAAATAACATCATTTGATGAAACTTGGACCATTCGCCAGAGCACGTCACAACTAGTTCATAAAATAACACTCGTTTATAAAGCCTTTAAGGTCGAAATTATAGCTAATTTACTCCTTTTAATGATCAGAAATTTGTATAAAAAACAAAACGTTATGAAACGTTAGAAAAGCCATTATAAAAATCAAAACGCACATTCAGAGAAATTACACTTTCACTATTGCACTGTTTTAATTACGTATTCCAGATCCAATAAAAATAAATAAATAAAAAATCATTTTTCGACAATATTGTAAAGCGGTGCAAAAGTAAGGTGCGCGTTGCGTTAAGCAACTCAGTCACGTCTCGTAAATTAGTCATAATTATAATCCAGGAATCTGAGAGATATACTAAAATCAAACAAACAAAATAATTAGCCCAACCATTGGGACCTGTGATGCACGTGATGCTGTTTGAAGTTCCCAGAGATAGACCTTTTTAGTAGGACGCACTCCTACCTCAGGCATGTAGAAAGAAATCTGCCTCCTTTTTTAAGCGAATTTGGGTGTGGTTTTTCTCAGGTCACAGTATTTCTTTGTCGTCAGGAAGTATCAAAAGAGGTTGCCATCTGCGAATAAGAATACTATCAATAAAGATGAAGTGTTGTTCGCCAACTCGCCAAACTCGGCAATCATCAAACAAAAAGTTAATGAATCATTGTTACAAATGAATTCCAAGCAAAGAAAGAAGAAATGTATTATTCCTTAATAAGACAATTTTACCTAAACTTTCAAAATGAATCATCACTCCACATTTCGCTTCGTTTGTTAAATCTCATAATTTAGTTCGTAGTAATTTTTAATCGGTTGCTAATATTTAATCTCCATTAAGAACCTGATCTAGAGGTACTTTTGGAATAACGAATGAAGCTCCTAGGAATAAAATGACATACAACGTATTTGCATTGGCTACGCTTTCCCAAAGAATGAAGGGAGAGAAATAAAAAGAATTTTGTCGATAATTTTTTCTTGCTGTGCTCTGATCTTCGGAGCGCCGGTTGCTTTGGGTTAGTTGATTATGGCAAGGCACATATCTGCGTGAAGGGAGGGATGCCTTCGTTGAGGACTTTCTATGGGAAACTGGCTCTTATACACGTTTACACATGGGGAAAACAACGAAAATGCCCATACAGCCAGCTTGTCCTTCTCGAATCGAACCCAGATCGGAACTACTAGTGTTCAGTGACTTTACTACTCGGCCGTTGTGGAACCGCTTATTTGTACGAAATAGCCTTTTTCTCATCTGATTATAAATGAATTTCGGCACCAATAACCTTTTCCGCTTTGTTGGGAAGAGATCTTAACATCAAAAACGGTTTGAAATATTATTGTATTGAAAAGTTTTGCCTACTACCATTAACAGATGTCTCGGAATAACTATAAAATTATAGAGCTTATAAATACATCCTTACACCTGCTCATTTAAATTTTTAATATGAGAAGTCCTCAATATGTATATCATCTTTGCCTTTTTGGAGAGAAATACGTGATCTGAACCAATTGTTTGATCATTGTTAACAGCTTCAGAGATGTGTTGAGGGCCACATCCATTTCCTGTTATTATTAATTTAATGAAAATATAAGACTTCCTTCTACTTAACCTGTTGTTTTCTAGATTACTGCAAAGGAATCAAACTTTCACTATTATGTTGCTTATAATAGTACTAGTATTCTAATGCGTTTTATAATAATATAATGCCGTTCAGGATTCTATGTTCTGATATACAGTTGATAAAGGAATTATGGAAGATTTTCTCTGACAAAGGACAAACGTAGGGCCACCCGATGTTTAGAAACCCTTGTTATACACAAAGAATGTTATTGTGTCCTGAAAAATAAATGTAGACAATCATAATTAAACCACCTTATTTAACATTTAGCAGAACACAATTCAGACAGTTGAATGGTACGATGCGTGGTAGAAATAAATCGTACGTCAAGTAAAACCATGCCTGAGTGAAGATAATCCTAAAATTAGTGTACCAAGCACCTGCACTAATGTGTGCCTCTATAAAAGATAGATAATATATAGCTTAGCAAAATGCCCTCAAGTCTTCCTTTTACATCAGTTAGAAATATTTATCACAACTATAGCAGTAAATGTTCATAACGATAGTATCATAACATCTTCACACACCGCAGCTATTGTCTAGGCATAATTCATTAATCAGTACCACCTAAGAAACTGCAACTGAATTTTAGTCACTGAACAATGTCAATAAAAAACATGAAGTCGAGGTGCTCTTGAAAGGAGAACAGTTGGTTGTTTCGAAGAAAAAATATCATTATTATTAGATCTGCAGATATTCGTTATTTTGAGCAACTCATGATTTCATATACGATGTCTTCAATATCCGAATGATTAGTTCTTAAACTAGTCGCCTGTCGTAACTAGATGATTCAAAATTAGTTCAAGTTTTAAACTAAAATCTGCATATCAAGATCAGATTACAAATTATTTTTAATTTTATAATTTTTATAGTTTTTAATTTCAAATTCACTTTCTAAAGTTTTAATGGTTAACTTTTTTATTTCACGTAAATAATACCAACACTACTGATAAATTTCTCAAATTTTCATGATTCTATAAATGCCAAAGAAAGCCACTAACTCGAGGCGCTCTTAATGAATAATTGATGACATTGCAGAAATATATCATTGGGGATAAATCTGTAGAAATCTGTAATCAGTCTACAAGTGAATGCCTACCATGAAATTAACCTCAAAAAATTATATAATTCGTAAATGTTTACCCTGGTTATAACTGTTTATGAAACTCATATTATGGTATAAGGTATTTCTCCCACTTTCCTAGCGGTCCTTCGTGGTGTAATGGATCTGCACGCTGGGCCGGTATTCCAGAGGTCTGTGGTTCGATCCCGGCGGAGGCGGTTGCTAATTTTTCATCTTTTTTGCTTCCAATTAACCTAAAGACTCTACAATGGTACTAACACTGTAACACTGTATTTTTCATTGCAGGGGCAGATGAACTCATTACAGTTTCTCTACAGTTTTGTAACATAAACCATTTTTGCTAATAGAAGCGTCTATGCAAAATGTGTCATCAAATTAGTAAACATTTGTGGACAGCCTATATTTATTTAAGAAGAATGGGTTTATAAAGAGAAAAATCCATGCTGCACAGATATAAAGGTGCATGGATGTGCCTTAACAGTCTGGAAATTTCTAAGAAACCGTATGCGTTTCTGGACAGTTAAGAAATATTCTGGAAGTAAATGAATTTGTAGGATTTTAAGATTCAACTGAAGTTAGTTTCAACATTCATTTCGCGAATGCGATTGGACGCTGGGTGATCGTGGGTATTTTGCAGAGGACTGAAGCTGAGTTTCGTCTGAACAGAATTATAAATCTACAGCTCGTGGATAAGGGCTCGGTAAAACCCGCATATAGTTATATAAATTACTTTGCATTCACAGAAATCAGAAAAAGACCTTTTTGAAAATATTCTTGGGAATCATACCACTGGATGTGCTCCTTGCTCATCTGAACAGACCATCTCTGACTTCTGATTGCTTTCTCAAAGGCAGCATTTATCAGTATTCCTCTGACAAACTGGCACTCATTCTCCGTTACGATCCTCTACATTCTGCGTCTGTTCAAATTCAGCACAGTTTGCAGTTTACTGATTACATAGAAAGGCAGCATATTAAGTGAAACAGCCTAGGCTGGAAAACAAATCTGCATATACTATTTGTGCCTTTCCCGTGCTTAGGCACAACAAAAAATTCATCACATCTGCATCTGGTTCATCAACTTCCCTTTCTGGTGATGAATCATTAACGGCTAGTTTCTTCTCAGATATTGCTCCACCATGACACATATTCCCGAAACTTCTGCTGTATTTCGGTTAATATGTAGCGCTTCAGTAGGTTTTAAACTTCATGTATTATTTGGACTAGTTTGCATTTTAAATTAACTAGCTCTGGCATTCAACATTTTTTCTCTATAAGAAGATAAAGACTTATGAACAGTTTGTGATAAATCTGAATTATTTCAAAATTTAACTTTTAATACCCAGTCATTTCAGAGATAAATGCATCTCTGAAATTCGAAACTTATGAAGTAATTTCGTTAAGTACTGAAAATAAAAATTTTTTAACTATTTTGTTTCAGATTTCTTTACTTACAAGTTGTTATGCTTCATAAATAAATGCCTGTTTCATTCTTCGCCGTACGTATACACATACACAAATATGGTTTGGTTTATTTTATGTGATTGAGGCAAAGCCTCGAGTGTTATCTGCTTAAGATAAGGACTGCTTTCGTGGAGGACTTTCTAAGAAAAACTGTCCTGTATACAAGTTAGACATGGGGAAAAGTAGCGAAACGCCTATGTAGCCTGTCCGTTCGCGGGATTCGAACCTCGGACCGAATTACCAGTGTTCAGCGACGTTCGGCAGCTAGTGGACCATACACAAATCTTTCTCTCTCTCTCTGCATATATATATATATAATTTTATTAAAAGAATAGGAAACGTCGTAGATTAAATGAAAGTTTACATTTTCTTTCCAATGAATTTTATATATATTATATATATATATGTATATATATATATATATAAGTTGGTAAGTGCTGAAGCATCAAGACGTTGCAAAGTACACAAGTGAACATAGTAATGGATGATTTAAATATTCCATTTTATTACTGTTGACAAACTTTATCATTAAGTCAACACGGTTAGCCAATAAGCCTTTGTTTGTAAAGATCTGTATCGGTATGGATAAACGTTTGAGATATATTTTAAAGAGCAAGCGTTAATAAGTTGATAGGAAGGAAGTAAGAGAGAAAAATCAGACTTGTGAAAGTGAAAGCATGATAAATATTGATTTTCCCATCATTCTCTTTGGCGGGATGAGTTTCAATTTGCAAAATCATTTGCGTCATTACCATTATGTGTAAAGTACATGACAAGAAATTAATTCTTAAAATTGAAGTAGGTCAAGAAGAAATGAAAAGAGAAATTACCTGCATAATAGAAACCAGATTCGAGGCTATGGAAGGCAGAATAGACACAGTTGAGTTCAAGTTGGAGAAATTCAAGAAAGAGTGTCTGTAGTGGAGTAACAAATTGAAGAAAGAGTTTCTACCGTTCAAGAACAAATCAAACAACAAATTGATGACAGGGTTTCTGAAGTTGCCAAAGAAAATGATAATTTAAAGAAATTCATAGCGACGACAGGTAGCACTTAAGATGCTTTTAAATTTTTACCCATGCCTGCTTGTCCCTCCCTGAAGTTATCCCCATATGATGGAAAGTCCTCCTGGCAAGTGTATTAGATACAATTTTCTATAGTGAGGGATGGGAATGGATGGGATTCCCAATCATCATCATCCCTGTCATCTCACCGCTTCTCTGAGAGCAGACGCTGTGGATATCCTTCAGACTCTTCTGGAAAACCGGAAGGCAAGCTTTCGAAGCTTTATCCAGTGCGTATCCGGTGCGGAAGCTTTATCCTTTTGGCGAGAAATGTGTACAAGATTACAGCAGGTTTCAATTAAATTCCCATCAACATAAGACGAGAACGGAAACACTTCAGGAACTTGCCACGGATGTTGAAAGGCTGTCTCATCTCGCGTTTTCAAAGTACCCGACAGAAACAATGGAAACCCTATCGCTGTAATACTCCATCGACGGCATCCGGGATCCTGAAATACAGAAAGCACTGCGAATGGCGGATATGAAGGACTTAAAAAGTGCTTTCGTGTACGCCATGACATTCGAGGCAGCACAGCAAACAACTCGTAGAGACCGATAACCAATCAGAGCTGCGCAGTTCCAAGAGCCAGTGGATCAAATGGCTGGCTCGCCTAGATGATTTGACAAGACAAGTCATTGCCTTGAGACGGAATAAAAGTGACAAGAAACCGAAACTTAAATGCCGGAACTGCGGTGCTGAAGGCCAAATACGAAAAAACTCCAGAATACCTAAAAATACGGGAGTTAAGACCTCGCACATCAATAAGGAAGGAAACTAATTAGTGGTCACCTCGCGAGGCAGAGGTTGCCAGATAATGAAAATCCCTAGTTTAAAGCGCTGCAGATTTCTGCAGTGAGTGGCTGCAGTAAAGAACTTTCCATGATGGGACATATCAATGAGGTTCCCTTAGGTGTATTTCGGAAGCAGGAGAGTTGGAAAATTTAGCAGCGCCTTTACCGGGAATCGAACCGCGAACCTCTGGAATACGCGCCCAGGGTGCAGACCACGACACCACAAATGCTTTCTAAGAAGACGAGAGAAACGCTTATAATGTTAGCATTAATCGAAAAGATGTGGCTCAACAATTGAAAGGCAAACTCAACTAAATGCCGCCCTGAGTTACCCTCCAGGCTATGACCGGCGATAAAGTTGACATCGAGGGACAAATAAACGTTAACATTACGTTTGGAAGTGCCGATTACCATCTAGCGGAATATGTGACAGATAGTTGAATTCTCGGATTGGACTTTCTAAGGAAATACAATTTTTCCTTGGACTTGAAAAATAACGAACTATGAAGACATACCCCTATTCGCAATTAATGGTGAAGAAATTAAATCTGTCCGACAAATCATAGGTTAAGATGATATCATAGCACCAACAAAAACAGATTTCCTACTTCCTGGATCCATTGTATAAAATAGAAATTTCCGCTACGGCATTATCCCGGTAAGAGTTGCTTATGTAACTGTAAGCGAGATTTATTAAGAAAGGCGCAGAGGTTGCAGCATGTACTCTAGGAACCAGCATTGACAGAAACAGCAATATTCCAGACTCCGTGTCTTCAGAGAGCATTACATTGGAGTTTTTGCAGAATGCGCAATTAAACGATGAAAAGAGCAATGCTGTCTAACGTGTCATTCAAGATTTTTAAGATATTTTCTCCCGCTCGTCTTCTGATGTAGATTGAATCAGGTTCATACAGTATAGAATCAACATCTAGGACCATTTACCAATCAAATAACATCCAAGACGTCTACATATTGCTAAACATGAAGAGGTAGCAAACTTTTAAAGGATATGCAAAAAAGCAGTGTCATCGAGCTTTCAGTAAATCCATAGGCATTCCCCATCGTCCTAATCAGAAAGAAAGCTAGATAAGAAAGAAAGACTCAACTAGATTTTGCGTTTATTATCGCCGGTTGAACGAGGTTAAGAAAAACGAAGCTAAGCTCTTTCTAGAATTAACGTCATTCTGGATACTCTTTCTGGAAGCAAGTGGTTTCTTGATCTAAACAGTGGATACTGGCAAATAGAGATACATCCTGACTTTCGAGAAAAGACGACATTTACTACGAGGCAATGACTTTGGCAGTTCAAGGTGATGCCGTTTGGACTCTGCAATGCGCCGGCTATATTCGAAAGCTTAATGGAGACTGTTTTGAAAGGTCCTTCCTACGAAGCCTGTGTGATATACCTTGATGACATAATCATCGTCGGGAAGAGTTTTGAAGAACATCTAGAAAATCTAAAAAGATATTTCAGAAACTAAAAAAGCCGATCCCCCTGATTCCCGTTAAATGCAAATTATTCAGACAGGAAGTGACTTACCTCGGACATGTCATCTCTGCTGAAGGTGTGTGCAGAGATCCTGAAAAAGTGTCAGCTGTTAAAGGCTGGAAATGTCCCGAAAATATCCATCAGCTAAGAGGCTTCCTAGGGCTTTGCGCCTACTCTTGAAGATTCGTGAAGGACTTCCATCGCAAGACTCTTTCATAAGCTGACTTAGAACAAACAAAAGTTCTTGTAGACAAAAGAATACGAGGATGCATTTAAGAACCTGAAGGAAGCTTTAACACCTGCTCCAACCCTGACGTATTCTCTGCTTGACAGACCATTTGTTCTCAACACCGACGCTAGCAATGAAAGTGTCAGTGCTGTTTTGTCCCAAGAAATAAACGACCAATAACGTGTAGTGGAACAAGTGCCTGTCTAAACCAGAAGGAATTACTGTGTCACTAGGAAAGAGTTGCTCGACATAGTCAAAGCCATAGAACATCTCCATCATTATTTACACGGTAGAAAATTCCTGCTCCACACGTATGATGCATCATCGGCCTGGCTTTTAACTTTCAAGAATCCTGAGGGTCTAATAGAAAGGTGGATACAGAGTCTCCAGAAATATGACATCACTATCCGTCATCGGAAGGGATTATCCCACGGAAACACTGACGCCCTGTTTAGAGACCTTACACAGTAAACTAACGATATTGTTCCAAGGTCGAATTGAAATACGAGCTGCTGAGTCTGGTTGCATGACAAATTACAACATCAACATCGGCTGATCGAGATCCGTGGAGTGAAAAAGAAGTCAATAAGGACCGGCTTCAAGACGGCGACATTAAACCCATAATTGAATTGGTTTGGTCTTCAAACAGGAAACCTCCTGTCAGGACATTTCGATCTATAGTGATACGACAAAACAATATTGGGCTCTATGGGACTCACTCCACATTCTAAACGGCGTCTTGTACCGGAAATTCGAATCAAGCGATGGAAGGGCGTTCCGATGGCAGCTGATGCTTCCAAGATCCCGGGTGCCGGACGTCCTTAAAGAACTACATAGCAGCCCTACAGCAGTCCACTTCGGAATAATGAAGACTTTGCAGAGAGTTCGAGAGCGCTTCTATTAGAGTAACGCAAAGGATGACGTGCAAACGTGGTACCTATCTTGCGATGCCTGTGCGGATCAGAAAGGACCGAAGAAACGCAGCCGAGGCAAGCTTCAACCTTGCAGTGTAGAAGCACCTTTCAAAAGTGCGTCTTAAGTTACATTCCGATCAGGAAAATAATTTTTCCTCGGCTGTAATTAAAGAACTCTGCAAGCTACTCGGCACTAAAAAACCCCAAACGACGCCTTTACATTTCCAGCCGGACGGCATGGTAGAGAAGTTTAATCTAACCATCCTTAATAACCTCTCATTGGTAGTTTTCAGAAATCAACAGGACTGGGACAAGAAGTTACCACTGTTTTTTCTGGCTTACCGCTGTACTGTCCGCGAGACTACCGGCTATTCCCAACACCTCCTAGAACTAACTGACCTAGTTAGTTCTAGGAGGTGTTGCTATTCCCCACCTCAGATGCTCTTCAGTCCTGACCTTCGTCTGCCTTGTGATCTCTTGTTTGGTCGCCCTCCGGATGCGCCATTCATCGCCTGAGAAATGCATTCAAGATCTCCAGGCCCGGTTTTGAAGTGAAGCACAGTTTTGCACGAGAGCGAGTCAACTTGACGACGGAGAAGATGAAGATCCGATACGACACAAGAATATGATATCAATAGACACAAGAGCTACTCTATATCAATTCAACGAAGGAGACAAGGTATGGTTATGGAATCCGTCTCGACGGAAAAGACTCTATCCTAAGCTACAGTCACCTTGGGAGGGTCCGTTAACAGTCCTAAACAGCCTTAGTGACGTCATGCTTAGGATCCGTAAATCATCGAACTCTAACCCTAAAGTCGTTCTATACGACAGGTTAGTCCTCACTATGGCTATAGTACGTAGTGTAAATAATTGTAAATAGTATAAGACCATGGTCCTTGTTGTTTCTGAATTTGTATTTGATTTGATTTGTATTTAGTATTTGATAGCATTTGATTTGCTTTAAGTTACTTATTGCAATTTTTTGTTTATGTTGTTTTTTATTGTAATGTAATGTTTATTATTGCATTGATGCCTTTTGTTGTAAGTTTGGTTTTCTGTTCATGGATTGTACTGCCCGGGAAGTGTAGTCCTTGGAAAGAAGGCAGTGTTACACATTTTGTTTTTAGTTAACTATTTTTAGTAGAATTGTAATTAAACTGGTTTTATTTCTCGTGCAATGCAGCGCGTGACGAGTTTTAAGAGAAATCTACGCCGAAAAAGTAAAAATACAGGGGCACGCGCATTTAAGCATTTAATAAATAGATATCTCATAATTTATATTTAAACTGAAAGAATGTAATTTACTTTGTTAGCTGTAACTGTAACTCTACTCTTTTGCTTTCCAGAACTCTCGAGAAAACAGGAACTACCAGAACTTTCTCGTGTCCGGTTAAAAAGCTTTAAAAGGTCGGAGAGAAACATCTCAGCTCAGTTGTTTACTTAGTCGTTGTTATATACTGTAGCTAATTCACGGTGAGATCGGATTAGCTTTCTCTGCGATTTGAATTGGGTTCTACTTAACGTTTTAATAGTTTAAAATAGAACTACTGTGTGATATTCTACGAATACTTTTGAGGAAAATCCTGGCTTTTGGCTTTCTTGTGATAAGAATAAATTTTATTAACATTTTATCGGACTTGTGTTTTCAATCTATTACGAACCTTTACGTACACAAAATATGACTTAGATTGTAGAATGAAACAATACAAATGATAAAAACATGTTATAAGGACTGTTCGGGGGAAAAAGGCAGAATCATAATTAAGGTTAGGTTTATGAGTTAATGTGGAATGGGACCTTCTCTGGCTTTTACACACATATCCCAACATGCTTTCATACTGAAAAAAAAGTTGTTAACCGCAGTTTGAGGAATCAATTTTCATTTCTACAGCAAGGTAGTCTTTAGTGCATTTACATTTCTAGCAGATGAACGTCTTCATTCAAATGCTTTTCCAAGATAGTCCCATAACAATTCCACCAAATCAGAACAATTTGCTAGCCACAATATTTGCTCACTATCTTTATTTTAAGGAACGTCTTAACGAGCTTTGTTTGATATGGACTAGCATTAGCGTCTATAATTAAAATGTCAGATCCATATGCGCCTCTGAAACGTCTGACGGAAGATTCTAAGACCCCATCACAATATCTCTTTGCAGATAAAATGCTAATTGTAGCAGATTCGCTGCCGAAAACTGTGAAGACCTACGTCCATCGACCATTTTTCTCCCCATACCATCAAACCTGCATTGCTGAAAAGGTCGCGTTCGAGATTTCTTCCATATGTAAACACACTTACAATCGATGCTAAACTCATCACTAAAGATAAGTTGAGGCTCTTGATGTTCACTCCAGTTCTGATGTTTTTTGCACGAATTAAGGTGATCTCTTTTAATTGTGAATGCGATGAAACATACACCCTTGGCTTTCTGCAAAAAGGTTGTTTATTAAGCTTTCTGAACACAGTTTACAGTGATACAACAGATCGAGTGGCAGCTGCAAGTTCTGAACCAAACTGTCTAACAACAGGTTCCGATCAATGTTATGACGGACAGGTGCTGCCAAGAACTGAATTTGAGAAGTTTTTACGACATTTTTCGGGGCTCCTTACAACAGTTTCATGGTTCTTAGAATTATTCCATAACTTTCTTACATCTCACTGTTTCCTTTTCCCTGTCCTGATTCCCTGTCCTGCTTCTAAATTGCTGATGGTTCCTCACTTCACAGATTCTTCCAAATGTACTTAGGAAGTAAAACAAACTGTTTTGAGTTCTTACACGCTGAAATCAAAGGTCGTATTGCAGAAATTCATTAAGATATTTGCTTTGCAAAAGGCGCATGATTCAATATCAAAGGACTTAATGCCTTGATTTGTATATCACTTTTGATTAGATAATGCTATTTAGGCTTCTCTTTCACACCTCTCGCGAAAATCTGGACTAAACATTATTTAATGGAATGTGATTGCTATTGTTTATAAAAAGATAAAACTGGACATGAGTATAGATCGCATATACCGATACGAGACTTTAGTATTAGCTCTTAATTTTATGAAGTTTATACTACTTTTTAATGATGTGGAGTATATTTTGTTGGAATTCAGTCTAATCGTTGGTATATCTCCAAACGTCTGTGTTAAGTGAACATGTCCTTCCTTTCTAATGAGTTGGTTCATGAATCGCTTTCATTTTGATGAGTGTAGCCTTTTCTAACCTATTAATATATAAGGCTACAAATCTAGAAACACCAAACAGCACATTGAGGAATATTTTGGGGGGTTTGAAGAATTGCCCCATGGCCGTAAGACCCACCAGCGGCTGAACACTGGTTGTTCTGACCTGGAGTTGATTCCGGCTGACGAGCTGGATGCATGACATTTTCATGATTTTGCTCATGTGTAACATGTATAAGAGCCAGTTTCCCTTAGAAATGACATTTCTTTCCTTAGGCAGATAGTCCTAGTGTGCTTTGCCATAATCAGTTACACCAAACGAGACCAGCTGTGGCCACAAAAATAATCAGATTCGAAGATATCTCGAATGCTATGCAGCAAGCTACATAGAAAAGCTACATTTTCGAATACAAAGCTGTGGATCGTTCAGCAGGAAGTAAGATATTTATTGTTCATCGTTCGCTATATTTCTTCAATTCTGTACTCCTATGAGGGACCTATTAGATATTAATTGTTATACAAATTTTTCTTGCACTTCAGTATTTATATGTACGTCTGAAGATATATAACTATACATAATAGAAACTCTAAGATAGTTATCGTGTAAAATATACAGTATCGCCGCATAAAAAGTTTCTCTGCTACTTCCCGTGCGACTTACAAATATCGTTTTACACTATTTTTCTTTCAATTTTATTATTCAAATATTTTATAACAATTATTTTTACAGTATACTGCAGTTACGTTAAAATTCTATTACCTTTTAATTTAGCAGTTCATAAAATGATGTGAAATTCTAACATTTTTTCATAACCGCTTGTACTCATAGTTTCAATGTATTTAAGAAATAAATTCAAAATTTTAAAATATATTCAATTCCATATTAGTTAAATACTTCATTAGTCATTCATTATTAAGCACTACATTACTATTACATCAAATATATGAAAGAAAATAACAGTTTATTTTGTAGAGACATTAGGATATTTTGGAAGCCTGAAAAATGAGCAACGCCTTCGCCGGGAATCGAACCACCGACCTCTGGAATACGCACCCAGCGTGCAGACCACCACACTATGGAGGCATGCTAAGACGACGAGAGAAATATCTTATAATTTTACTTTCACATCATGATTGCAGAAGGCAAAAAAGATATTTCACAAAATAAATAATGTATGAATAATACTCTACAAAGTGCAGGCATATGGGGTATAATTTACAGATAAGTATATAATAACAACAGTAATAATAATTCTGAATTTGATCAAGATAAATGCTCTAAAATGTTACTAGTAAGAGTAGTACTTTCTTTCTTTTTTTTTACGTGTATGCTATATATACGTAAATGCAAAAGCTTTATGAATAATTCCATATATTTGCACATTTTGGGGTAAATTATATACAAATTATGTGATGCAGTAAATTGCGCTATTCTAGAAAAATAAAGGTAAGACTATAAATTTATAAATGTATTAAGTTTTTCTTATTAGTAAATAAGATGAAACTCATTTCTTGCCCTCCAAAAGTTACCTTCCAAAAAAATTCGCCAAATCCTCAATCAGTCGATAAATCGCCAAACGCGGGTGAGATAAATATTCTATGGGAAGTTTCCTACCTGTCCTGAATATTCAGATCAATACGCATCTGTGGGGGTAAAAAAAAAATTTGTGCCTCCAGGTAATTGTTGCATACACAGCATCCCGATGCCCGGAGCATTTGGGGTGAAAACATAAAAAATGCGGCTACTTAATCATGATCTAATATTTGTTCTTTAAGGACATATAAAAGGGAAAGGCAATCGAAAATGAAAGTTAATACTGATTGACTGATAGTTTAGGGTGAGGTGAAAGACTACCTTAGGATTACATATTGTGGATAAAATGCTGAAGGTATGTAATAAATTTCTAGTAGTCTTTTGAAACATGTAACTTAATCTCTCACATAAATTTCGAAACTAAAATATTTTGCAAGAATTTATCATTTTTCCTTTCTTTAACTTCCTAAAAAAAGCTATTAAATTTTTATTTGAAGTTTTAAGGAAATATATGCTATCACCAAATTTATAATGTATATATAACTTATTCTAGGGAAATATTGCTGAAATGTGTTCTGAAAAAGAAAATTAAGTTAACATTGAGAACTATAACAAATAAAGCTTTAAAATTAGGCAAATTTTAACTTGAAAATAACGTTGGTTTCATAGAAAAATGTTGGGCATTTCGACTAACTCAGGATCTTTTTCGTCAGAGATCACGTGCAAAGATCTAAATTATATTCAGCATGTTTTCAGAATAAGTTTTGCCTAAATATAGCAGATAAAAAGAAATCGTTGTTAATCACGCTTGAAATCAATAAAATATTTCTAGAAGAGCAACAACAAGTTTAGATTTGATGAATTCGTTCTCAGTATATTAAATATAAGCATCTAATATTATTGAAATTTATCTTAAACGGGGTGATTTCCTATAATCTTAAGAAATAGATATCGTTTCTTAACTTCTCTGCATTTTTCCGATAATAATTAAAGCTTTGATTTCAATGAAATTATTCTTACGAGTTAAAACAAAGCTTATATGGCTTTAAATTAATAGGCATTTTAAATGGGCTTTAAGAATATTAACTGGATCTTCATGCTGTTTCTGAAGAAACACCATAAAGGAAGGCTGTCAGTTATAAAATTGGAGATTTACTTAAAATGGAAAGAAGTATTTCACGTATTTGTCATGTGCTTATGTACTATTATATTCAAATTAAAATTTTAAGTGTATGTTCTCTTTCAATGCCTTGGGAGTTAACATTAATGATGTTGTAATATTTATCAGCGATTATTTTCAATTCTTATCACTAATGTTTTTATCTTTCTATTATGAAATAGTTATACCTTTTCTTTGAATTACATGTTTAAATATTAGGGATTTTCTAATATTTATCGTTTATTTTCTAATATTTATCGATAATTATATTCTATATTTTTAGTGATTATTTCATAAATTTTATCATTGATTACCAATTATTAACCCAATAGTGCGTTGGCATTTTGCGTTGAATCACTATGAACGGCTGTATCGCTTTTCAAATTGCTGCCAACAAATATTATCGCCCCGCATTATATTTAAAGAAATTAAATGATGAAGACTCGGGGTGAATGTATGTATATTTCTCGCATTGTGAATAAACATCGAAACCTAGAGCCATCAAATTTTGAACAACATAAGTACTCCACACCAGAAATGGGCACCTAGAAGCCAGACCTAAAAGACAGATTTTCGAATGTGTTTTATTATCTCTTTCATATTTTTTAAACTTTAAAGAATTTCTGATTAAGAAACTTAGTAGCGATTTCAAAGACAGCAGTGCAGAAACACTGTACTGGAATAAAATATTTTTATCTCCAGCGTGCGAGACTGCCTATCGGAAATTATAAAGATATACTCTTTTTAAATATTTTTAGCCCAAATGCTCTTGAAGCGTGTATGTATGAGTAAAAGAGAAAAACACCTTAGGTGTAACATATAATCTGGAAGCCTTCGGATTTTTTTATATTATTACCGATTTTTATATTCGCTTGAAATAATTATAACTTTTCTCCTTTGCATTAATTACTTATTAATAAAATTAGTTTTGAAATTTGAATTAGTTGCTAGTAGTATTTTCCAAATATAACATAAATTATTTTCTGTATTTATTAATGATGATTTCATATGTTATTGAGTCTATTCTTTCGACAAATTTACAGCGTTTCTTCTTGTCTTATTAACCCTATAAATTTAGGATTTTTTTTTTTTTTTTTTTTTTTTTTTTTTTTTTTGAAAACCGTCGGATAATTGCATATACACTTTGTACTACTGATCTGTGTAAAGCTACGTGATTTGTTTTCAAGAAATTAAGGTGCTCAATTAATTTCATGGTGTGAATTAAAATTTAAATTTCCTTCGTTTTTAGACTATTTTATATTAAAGTAATTTCATTTGATTATACTTTGACTTTTCGTTTTTATCTTGACTCATTTAAAATGTAAAAATAAAAACATAAAATGCATCATATATAAAGCATCATTACAAACACTACTGATATTGACATATCAAGTTGAAATATTTTATTTATGCATATTTTTTAACAATGCTGTATTTAAAAATTTTCCTTGTCTATGTAGATTAAATATGCAGTAATTTTATGAGATCCTGTAATCCTGTTTGCAATATATTCCAGCAAATGCGTTTCATTCACATGTTTGTACTTGAAAATTTGTTAGAATTCGAAGCTAAATTGAGTATCGAATGACGGAAACTAGTTTTTAAGTATTTTGAAGTCTCATAATAGCTTTTCAATGTATGTTTAAAAGTTACTTTCTTATTCTTACAATATTCACTAATTTTTGCATTTTCAACTAATATCGTACACTTGTTCTGAACACGATCATTACGTTATATTTTTTTTATTCCCTTAACACTTTTCTCAATATATAGTAGCCTGATATAATTTATTAATGACCTAATATGACAATAATAATCTACTAAACATAACTATTGCAAAAGTTATAAGTCATTTCTCCCGCCTTCTTAGCATGTCTTCGTGGTGTAATGGTCAGCACGCCCGACACGTATTCGAGAGGTCCGTGTTTCGAGTCCCGGCGAAGGCATTGATCTTTTTTTATCTTTCCTGCTTCTAAATAACCTAATGTCTCTATCAAGTGAGCGTCGACACTAATAAAACGAGGTCGAACGCGTTCACACAATTATATATGGCAGCAAAAAGGCAGTGAAATAGAGCGGTTCGTAAGACAATCATGGAGCATCCTTTCATTTCTTTGTGAACATCAGAATCTCTTTACTTTCCTCTAACCGAACATATATAAGATATATGTAGACGCTGGTTACATCAGTTTCGAAACTTGCATAAATATGCAGTACAGTCATAGAAGACGTGGCATCAAATTTCACAGGATCTCTTCGATGATTGAATGAGTCCACACGTTAATTGAATATCCCCTTGCCCATTGACGCTACAGTTGGCTATTCATTATATACGCATTTACCTACTATACCATGAACATGACATATAATAATTTTGGACTTACATCTGCTAAATGAATGAGTTAATTCCTTGCATACTCGGTATCGGAACGCCTTATGACTGAACCTGAGACAACGTTCAGAATACTTTTTTTTTACTTTTCTAGTCATTCAGAATTATTTCAGGCTTTAGTTCAATTCAGTTCCCCCCCCCGGGGGTCGACGTAGAGAACTCTGCGAAGCTACTGGCTAGGATCTGTACCTAGGCAGTCTCGGCCACGGGGGTATAAAATTTATGAACTTGGTGGTTCTGAAGGCTCTGGGAAAGGTCACTTATTGGCCGGCCCCGGAGTCTGGCACGTCCTAGCGCGGCGTGGTTCTAGTAACTCGGGGGTCTCCCCCGGGGTCGCTGGGTAATGTCCTGCTGCGACGGGCTCGCCCAAGCGACTGGTAGGAGCATTAGACGACCGGTGCTGCCTGGGGCCTGTCCCCAGGTGGTGCGCTGCTCTCCTGGAGGGTAATAGTGGAGGTTGAACCTCCACGACGTGCCCAAAGAGAGAGTGGACCTGTAGTGGGATTAAGTTCCCGGAGCAGGGCAGCCAAAATCCTCTAGTTCAATTCAGCACATTTCATGCTACGTTATTTGAGTCAGCGCTTTCATTCATGCTCTTTCATGAAGCATAAAACGCGAAACGGATATCAAGTGTGTGGGGAGGGGGATAAGCGACTCGACCCTTCTTCCTAAGCTGTTGTTCCCATGGCTACCAGTCAAATCGGGAATAGGAAAATAACCTCGAAATTCTCATTTTAAGGTAACAGGACATAATTGCCTGTTTAAGTGGGGTTCTGTGTGCTCTCCTTTTATTTATAATAGCTAACTAATGCTTTGCATTAATTAATAGCCCATTATTCCTTATTACGAATCTAAAAACGTAATTATAGTATTTTTATGTTTATTTATTAAATTCTAGTATTACCTAAAATAAAAATGCGCAATTTACCATAAGTGATAGAATAGAAATGAGAAACAGAACAAAAGCAACCTAAATGCCTAACTCTACAAGTGTATAGAATAAAACAAGTCTTTCTTGGCCAACTTATGCATACCGTTTTGTATCTTCCATATAGGAATTCTATTCCAATATTTTATTTTATATTCCAATATTTTATTTGAAAGAAATGAAAGAGAATTAATTAATTCATTAGCAATATTTGGTTTGCTGACTATATTGTATGCAGAATAATAAAAGTTAGTTGTAATAAAAGCTAAATAAAGGTAAAAAAATGCGTGAATTTCTGAAAAGAATTCTCTGCTAACCATAATTGCAATATTATAAGCAAAAGTTATTATAAGTAATTTTTATGCATCCTAGAAAAGGCTTTTACATTAAGAAGAAAATATCATAATTCGAAGTATTAAATGAGTCTCATGATGTATTGCAGATCATTTAAATTTTTTGTAGTTATCTGAAAAAGAAAAGCCCGAAAATTTAACATAAGAAACTAAAAGAAAAAAAGTTAAACTTCGGGGTGTAGAGGTCAGCACAATCGGCGCGTATTCGAGAGATTTGAAGTTCGAAACCCGGCGAGGGCATTGCACATTTTCATGTCTCCTGCTTCGAAATAACCTAATGTCTCTACAGTGGAGCCCGAGCTAAAAACAAGTTGGTGGATGACGATTTTCCACCACCAGGATCTGGTGATAGGGTCACCTAATCCTTAGTCGCCCTTTAAAAGGGGGAGTTTTCCCGCCTTCCTAGCATGCCTTCGTGGTGTAGTGGGTAGCACACTCGGCACGTATTTGAGAGGCCCGTGGTTCGAGTCCCGGCGAGGGCATCGCTCCTTTTTCAAGTCTCCTGCTTAAAATTAGCCTAATTACTCTACAGCCATACACAAAAACAAGCAAGTGGGCTAGAAGACAGATATTTTGGTGCACAAAACTGAAGTTTATTTTTGGACTCACTCAGCAGAAAGGCATTGAAGGTACGGAATCACCATTCTTCTATGCTTCAAATGTAAATAAATATGGCTGCTATAGTAAAAACATTAGAGTTAGCCGCACTTAAACAACTTTTAAATTGCTGATACTTCTACAACTATTGAATGCAGATTAACTAAAGACATAAAAACCTTGACCGAAAGATAAGAACAACAAAATTCAATCATTTTTAAAGCAAAAACATGCACAATTTACCAACATAATAAGAATAAAAAAGATCGAGGTCACTAAGCCGAGTAACAGATTGGATATACATTTATATATACTTTTGATGCGGCTAATTGGAACCAAAAAAGGGAGGTGCGCAACTTCATGTTATAGCAGTCCTATATACAAATTTTCAAAGTTCTGAGGCAACTCGTTTTAGCGTTATGCAAGATACATTCATACGTACGTACAGAATTCACAAAAAAAAAGTGTCTTTTGAATCCCTTTTAAATCCCTTTTGGGGAAAAGAGTCTTAAAGTCCTTACGTACAGATTACGCAAAAAAATCTTTAAATTCCATCCGTTAGGGGCCAAAATGGACATTTTCGTTGATTATGATACCCGAACTTTTTCTCAACTACAATAGTTCCTTTACTTCTTACAAGGAAAGTTCCTTTACTTGCTATTGTAGTCGAGAAAAAGTTACTACTTCTTACAAGGAAGTAAAAATGGGAAAAAAGCTTATAAAGTTGGTACCTTTTGTTCACGGTTGGTAATTCTGAATTTAACATACTAGTATTTTCAGTCTGAAATATCTCTACTTAGTTTGTTTTAGAGTATGCCATAACTTTTTAATAAAATTACATAAATATTTACTATATTATTATTGTTATACTATGTATATAAATGTAACATTTAATGGTATTTGAAATAGAAAGAAAATTAGTAATTCTTTCAATTTCAGGTAATTTTGGTAGCAGGTCTTCTTACTGTGGCATGGGGCAAAGGATACCCACCGTACAAAACTACAGATGCGGATGAGTATGGTTTAATAAATGAAGACATATTAAAAAATAGACAACCAGTTCATCAAGTCCAAGTTGCTGTAGAGTATGATGACGATGACAGTAAAAAATATGATCTTCAAGCAGATGATAATCCACAACCTCAAATGTATGAACAAAAGTCGATAGAAATCTTCCCGAAGCGCTCGAAAGAACCAAAAAGTAGCATAAAGCTTGGGGAAAAACAAGGTAATTATAAAGGAACTGATTCAACAGAAGAAATTTCCCAGAAAAAATTAAGTTACCAAGCCGCAAAGGTCAGCCAAGAGAAAATTGAGGTAAAATCTCTTACTCGCAACTATGCAAGTAGGCTGCCCAATGAACCTAAAGACACGTATAATGTTTATAAATCAGGAAGCCATGTAACTTCTAAGAATACAGCCAGCCAAAAGCCAATAGAGTATTCAAGTCATATAGGACATAGCGATTATCCAAGCTTCAGTCATGACAGGCAAAGAACAAAAATAGAGAATCCGTATCATCCAAAAGGTGGTGATGTTTCAACGGGGCAGCAATATGTCGATGTCAGTTTTAAAGATCATTCTGAACCTCCAATATATGGAAGCGCCAAACTTAGTTCTCCGCAGCAGCATCAACATGTTTCTTATGAAACAGGAATTCGTCCAGGTAAATATGGAAGCAGTGGCATATATGGAGGTATGTATAAAATGAATAAAGGAGACTATAAAAATGTTATGTTAGGAAACAATGCAAAATATCCTAGTCCTTTATCACAAATTCAATCTAGCTATTTAGAAGAACCTAAATTTTACAATGAAAATTCTAGAGGAAATTTGGGTGTTGCGAACCATGAAGGATTACGAGGACAGTATAACTACCAGGGTCTAAGTAGAGGATTGGGAGCACAGCAAGACTATCAAGATGTAAGCGGAGGATTAGGAAGACAGTATGGCAATCAGGGTTTAAGTGGACTGTCATCCGGTTATTCAAAAGCAAGAGAAGTAGATAGTGGTCTTAAATCTTACAGATCATACCCCCATAGAGCTAGAAGTGATAATGCATTGGGACACCAAGGTATAACTGCTTTTAAATATCCAAATTCATTGGGCGGTAGTGGTGTAGAATATGGGGGAATAGGAAGTACAGCTGGCTTCAGATATGGTGGTGGAGTAGCCGTAAATCCCAAATACGCTCAGAATCAAGGCACAGGAGGCAATGCAAATTATCATGAATTCAAAATTACGAAATCCTCCTCATCTCATGGAATTTCAGGCAATAAGGAATTAGGCGTTTATGGTTCAGAGCTGCAGAGTGGCGTTCATTACAAAGGAACTGGAAGCACATCTGGGAAACATTTGACAAATGATGGCTTTAAATACCATGGTGGAACCAGTAGCTTTGGAAATCCCGGTTCTTCTATATACTCTGGAATCAAGCCTAGAAATGATGCTAGAAATTACGGAATTGGAAAAAGCAGTGAATTAGCATATGGTAATATTGAAAATATAGGCGGCTCTCATTTGACTCAAAAGAATTATGGTATCGGATCACAAGGAATCAAATATTCTCACGATGAAATCGGGAAATCTGGAATACATGGAGGAGCAGGTACAGCTGGTTATTTGGCTGGTGCACCTACTTTAAGTACTGGAGTAAATTCAGGATATTATAAAACTGATACGAATGCACAATTCAGTAGTTATCCCCATCAAGGTTCCGTAAAATCAGCTGGTGGAAAACCACACAACAGTGGATATCTTGGATTACCAAAAGAATATCAAGGTATTGGGGGACTTAAACAGAGTGACAATAAGCATCAGCAAAGTTCGGGAGTTGCATCAGTGCCTTATGCATCAGAACAAAGCGGAAAACCTACAGGAAAAGGAAGCAGTGTTCCTTCAAATTACCACATGAAAAGTGAATCTCCTACTATAGGAGAAACAACCTATTCAGACAATAAAGGCTATCGTCCAAGTTATGAACCCAAATTAATTCAAGTAGAGCAAAAGAAAATTCCATCTTCTCAACCAAAAGCTCTTAGTGTGAGTTCATCTCCTTCAGTGCAACGTGTAAAAGGAAGTCCAAAGAAAGACGATTCTGAATACCAAGGCATCGGGGAAATTAAATATGAACCAGAATCAAAAGCTAGAAATGAATATTCTCCAGCTTCAACACAATCGATAGGGAAAGGACAATCAGTAAAAGGTGGTTCTACTAGTCAAAGTGTTAAAGGTGGCTCTAAATCTGAATATGGTATTAATAAGGGAAAAAAATCCCAAAGTCAATATTTACCTATCACAGCCGTAAGTTCAGGCGTATCAAATGAAAAGCCTTCAAAACGTCAATATGCAGGCATCAAAGGTGCAGATAAAGCTCCTCAAATCGAACAAAAAGAGTTAGTTTATGAAGCAATCCTTGGTGGACCCGGAAGTCGCAATCAGGCTCATGGTTCAGGTGGATATGGTTTCTATCCAACAGAAGATGCAGCCAATCCACCAAGTAGTGCTACTGGATATGATGAAAATCACAAAGTAAGTATCAATACATTTAGATAATTTATACTAGTAAAAAAATAAGAATATATTATATTCCTTGATATAATCCTTATATTATTCAGGGAAGGATAAGAACCTGATGCACTGAAACTTTTACAAAGTAAGAATAATTGTTCAGTTGTTGCTCATCGGTGGTCGAATGTCTAAGACCAACGAACACTGTAGATCTTCCCAGTCTCAATGGATTCAATCGTACATATTGTGGTTTCCTTAAATGAGACCTGAATACGAGCCAATTTCCTTCAAACACTTTTGGCTAAAGCACATGTCCTTTACCATGTAGCCTAAGAAGGAGGTATAAAAAAATAACCTAATAAAATCTAACGAGTTTAAAACTTAAATAAAAGTTCTCTTATAACTTCATCGAATTTTCACAGAAAGTGAATATTAATTCTTTCTCAGAATTGCTACCACCAACATTTTTTAACTTATTTGAATTAAAAAAAAAATCTGTAACGTCATAAAACTCTAAAAGAAAGAACTTAAATACATTTTTGAAGCGTTTATAACATTTTTTAATCATTAGCAAGAAAATTTCAGCACTGTAACCTAGAAGATAATTTTACACCGCATACCTATTATATTTTCTACGTTTGAAAATGAAATAGCAATACAACGCTTAAAATAGAATTCAGTGCAAAAGCAATTTATTTTCTTTTAAATTTGTTTGCTTGTTTTTTGTTTGTTTATTATTAAACAACAAAGTTAAAAGGTATGGCCTTTTCATATTCTTTTATAATTATTTAAATGATTTATAACAACAAAATAAATTGAAAATAAATTTTCGTAAGAATATGAATTTTTTTCATGGGATTAATGGAAAGCTCTTAAAAACTTTAAAGATTTAAGAATGGATGTATATATATGCATTTAATCGCTTATGAAAAGAGATAACCTTCTGTTCTTTCAAACTGTTTCATGTCATCCCAGGGACATACTCATTAACAAACTAACTTTTATGCGCCAGGTAATTACGCTTTACATTTTATCATCTTTTACAGCGGAGTCGCAAATTACTTCTTATTTTGTTTTTTATCAGGAAAGATCTATAAAGGTACTAATTAATCCTTTTAGTATGGAATACGTATTTATCAGTATTTAAAGAAACTACAAATACTAACGTAAAAACTATTTTTTCGCTACGCAGCACTTTTAAGGAAGAAGCAGGAAACGCTTGAAATGCTAAGTAAAAATTTCGAATTGTGTTAACATTCGGAAAAAATTAACTTTGATTAGGCTATTTAATTATTTTGCCAGTGCTAATTATTTAACGAACGAGACAGTAAATTTATAATCGAAACATTAAAAGGCAAGGTAAGGTAATCTAGGAGTTTTAGCCAAGCCAAATTATTTCACCAGTTACTTAAAAAATTCCTTAACCAAATGAAGAACACAATACATTTGATTACAAATGAGTATACATTTAATATAATATTTCACAAAGAAAATGCAGCGACATGAAACAATGCTTCAGACAAAATTGGTCACTTAAATTAAGAAGTAATCTGCGTGAAAAAATTTAAATTAAAATAAAATTATTTCAGTAATGACATCTTTCGTCCAGGAAATTTGAAAATCTAAACTCCATAAAAAGTAATAGAAATCATTTTCTATAATTATTAATTAACAACATTTTTTTTTTGTTTCCACAACGAATCAAATTACAAAAGCTAAAAAATTTCAAGCTCCGCTGCAACTTGCGAGGTTAAATTTAAAAACATAATACCATAAAATGTTTTAAAAATCAAGCAATCTGCATCGAAGTGATGAAAATCAATTAACTCCCTCACTTTAACATCCGCTCTCTTTATAAGTTGTTAATTAAAATATATTTACTGCTTAAAATCACTGCCTTTTTATTTTCTATTTCTTTCTCAGTTTATTAACAGGCATAGAGGCATACATGCTGACCCCAACAAAATTACGATGGCGGAATTTATTAATTTCTAGCTGGATTTTCATCAGCTTTGATTCCCATTGCGCCTTCTTAAGTGCATCATAAATTCTCATATTCTAGACAGAACTGAATTAAACGGAAAAACGAATGAATGAAACCTTTAAAACTCTTTAAGGTAACAAATTCATAGTAACTGTATGAGGTTTTCCTTGATATGGAAAACGTTAATTCAGCATCAAAACCTTAACAGATGTGAAACAAATTATAGCTAGGTTAGAAGCCTTAGAAAGGTTTTAAATAAATCTTTTTTAAACAGAAATTAGAACATAAATCTACTCTCTTATACTAGCAATATCAGCCACAGCTCGTGATTTTGTAGCTAAACAGAACAATCAGTTTCATACAGAACGTAGAAATTGTAGTCCGTGTCCATGCAGGACAAAACCCTGCTGTCTTACAATCGAAGAACCTCAGTTTAAATACTATTTAAATCATTTATGTTCAGGTGAAGAAGCGGAAAGGAGAAATTATAGTAAAGGCTGAAGTATAAATAACTGGTAATAACCTTATACTTTAATAAACTATACTCCATAATTTTAAAACGTTATAATTATTTTCCAATTTTCATCAGCCGAATAATGCGGATAATGCAAATACAATTGAAGCCACAAGGGTTAGAGATGAATCAACATGAAGATACTAATTTAAAAAGAAAATGGCAAAACATATGAAATGACAAATAAAAAAAAGACGTCTACAAACTTATTAATATAATGCTGCCATTAATATCATGTAACACTTAAAGTAAAAATTTGAATCTCTCTCAGAATTTCTCTCGCCGCACTTATTAATAATTAAAGATCTTATGCAACTTTCAGTTTAGAAGAAACTCTTTCTTTAGTAAAAATCATGTTTCGACCTTATTGTTATTATTGTTATTCTATGAAGTTATTATTATTGTTATTCTATGAAGAAATTTATAATAAACTTTTTCTGGTGTTTCACAGCCTATGCCATATGAGTTTAGCTACAAAGTAAACGATGATGAGCATGGTGCAGAGCATTACAGACAAGAGAAAATGGACGACAATGGTTATTTGACTGGCAGTTATGGTTACAAAGACGCCCATGGAATTTACAGGCACGTAGATTATCAGGCTAGCAAAGACGGTTTTAAGGCTAACGTCAGGACTAATGAACCTGGCACAGATAATGAAGATCCTGCTGACGTCCATTTTGAAGTCGAGAAGAGCAGTGGCTCATATTAGAATCAAAACTCGTCGCTAGTCCAAGGTTAGCAAATTCTAATTTACTTTCTTATTTATTAATATAAATAAATATTAATAACAGTTATTAATATAAAAAAGAATCATATCCATTTAATTCCACTTTATAATATTTTTGGTATTTATGAGAAAAAAATATTCTTTAACTCTTTTCTCTTTTTCCAGCGAATATGGTATTTTTGTTATGCAACATAAACTGAACATATTTGACATATTCATAAGTAATATAAAAATCATTAAAAGGCTAAAAACTGGTTGTTAAAATAAAAATATCGAAATGCAACACGCGTTTTATAAAAATGGATTTTTCAATAAAGCTTCTCAACATACAGAAATGACTCAAGTTACAATAGTAAGAAAAACCTGAAATTAGCTTGCTTTAACTTAATTTCCGTACGTGCTTCATTTGATATACGGCAGAGCAGGAAATTGTATTTGATTTGTTCAAATTGTTGAGCTGCAGCTGATATAAGAACTGCACTTTTCTAAGTTAGGCGATAAAGATCACGAACATTTTATCAGCCACAATGTTATACTTTATCAATGCAGCATTTTATCTTATACGGTGTTTTTTCTTTTCTTGCAGATTATATCCATTAGTTAAAAAACAGAACCTTTTAAAACTATACTTTGGTATTTACTAGCAAAACAGAACTGAGCTAGTCCATTCTTTTCGATCCAAGAATTCGAGAATAACGGATTTACATATTTAGCCTTTATCATTCACATATTTATCCTCTAATACTAAATAATTTCGATTATTACTAACTTTACTGTCCTAAACTGTCTTGCTTGGAGTATACTTTTTCGATTAGGTAAATGTACGATGAGTAAACATTCCAGGTAAAAGGCACTGGTAAACTATATATTTTCTCAATGTGTCAGTATATTCACTTAAGCAACCGAAAACTTATATAAAGGTTAACTTGTCTTACTTTTTCATGCCAAAACCTCTTTGGTAAAACATTTCGACCATATTTAGTTTTTAAAATAAACATCTTGAAGAAACATCTTCACCTTCATCTAAGAACAAAAACTGTGGGAGTCAAACCGACTTCCAAACGGAAAGATAACTTAAGTCTAAGACATCAGGAACTAAACTGTTGCATTTCATGAAATTATAAGCATATGCATACCTTTAAACTTAAAATCTGAATCTAAGGATCGAAAGTTCCGTAGTTGCCGCAGAAATGCAATCGCAATAACTCATCTTCTGGGAACCTAATGATTTCTCATATTAAAGCTACAATATAACTAATATCATTAATAGTTTCATAATTTAATAATGTAATGTCGCACTCGAATCTCTTCTCTGTAACTTTATTGAGAAATTGTTTCTTCGAAATACTCTTATTGTTCCAAAAACAAGGAATAAAGCCACTACTGTTGTTTTTGTTACTGTCTTGTCCATGCATTTCCTGGAAGAATAGTTGCTAGTCTCAATGATGTTGAACTTCTACACTTCTACTGTCTTTAAGCTTAATGCTTAGGGAATTAAAGCTTTCCTTGAATGTGCTTTTGCGACTGAAATTTAATGGATAACTCATTACTTTAACAATCCAGTGATCCTAAGATGGAATCAGGAGAAGAGAACTATTTTGTTCCTATGGTATTTCGCTCAAAGATACTTTCTTTATGAAGTCCGAACTAAAGGTGATGAAAAATAATTTATCACCAAATTAAAATCGGTTTACCCGGGGTCTTTCTTTCTCTCTCCAACGGTCTTCAGGCTGAAGAGGGTAAGGAATTATGTATTCCTTTTACGTACTCCAGAAGACAGCACACCAGTTCAATAACTCAAAAGTCTCGAGTTCGAATAAAGACACTACATGTTTTTCTACCGTACTTAGATATAAGCTTATTCTCTTCTTAATGAAAGCAATTTTTGAAAATAAGTCCAGCTATTCATGAAAAACAATAATCTTTACAAGGTCGATCGCAGTCTATAAAATCTTCCTGACTTTTTGTAATTACCACGGTTTGGGCTGCAACTGAACTATGTTAGATAGTTTAAACTGTACTCATTTATTTATCAAATATTAGTTATTGCCTTAAATTAGTCATTTCTTTTCATTTTAAAAATTGGTAACCGGGTATGTAAGTATTCCCACTCTTAGATTTCTGTTTGATTCCTGGAATTAAATTACAATTTCAACTTATTAGTTACCAAACCGATAAATATAGAAAATCGTACTAAGAACTGGACAACAACTGCTTGTAAGACATGCGGAGGATGAGATTTTGTTTAAAAATTTCAGAATATCATTTCATAGAAATAATATATGAACTCATAATAGTTTCATTTATAAATGAGCTCATTCACCTGAATATTGGAACTTTATTGTTATAATCTAACCAGATAAATGACTCAGTTATTCAAGTAGGTGCTACTTTGGTAGACGGTTGCACGGATTTTTGGCGATTTACGTTGGCGCAATTGTTGGCGCGATTTTTACAATCATCAGCCATCTTGAAAAACGCTGCTTCTACGCATAGTAAAGTATTCGAAACTTAAAAAATAAATAAATAAATAAATATCGTTAAAAGTAATGGATTAATTTTTTGTTGAAAATGTTGTTTTTTAAGATGGCAGGCAAGTGTAAATAAATACATTTACTATGAGTATAAAATACTAAAGTAAGGCTATTATTACTTTCATATAGCGAAAAAAAAAGAATAAAAACACCGCTATAAAAACATTGTGTCAACGTTTAATTACATTAAAATATTACTGAAATTGAATATCGAATTAAAAACCATCCTACCAACATTTAAAAGAATTAGAATATTATTAAATTCAAATACTTTAAAATACATTATATAAAATATAATTAACATTAAAACATATGTGACAATAATTATCTCAGCAATTTTTGAAAATAGTGTATTAATTTTTTTAACAAAAATTGAAGTATACAATTATAAAATAAAAGAAAAATATGTACTTACATTTTTTGAGTAATTTAACCTCTTGTTTATTGATAAGTACCACAAAAAAATCGAAATCATAACTGAATTGGCTCTTTTAACCATCTTCATCTGTTATCCACATATCTCGCACTTCATTGAAGAAACAATTAGCGCGGTTTCCTCAAAAAATTTAAAATAAATTTCCTCTGACGCTATTAACAATTTCTAAATAAATCTTTGATTAGGAAAGACGGGTTGGCCAAAATAAGCTCTCAAAGGGAAATTTTTTTATTCCAATACCAATAATTCTTGGTAATTACCAATAACAACATTCATCTTCGAAACGAAGATATTCATTCCATTTGAAATCTGACGAATTCGAAGAGATGAATAATAAAATTTTAAAATGGCGCGGTAATGCACAAATATTCAGTAACCAATCAGGGAGCTGATTACATCACGCATAGAATTAAAATTATTTAAATATTTTAAAACAAATGCAAAATTAAATTGTATTTTAATATTTAACAGCCATAAATAATGTTTAAAACATTAGATTAAATTTATAGATATTAATAAAACCAATTACTTTTTAAGTAAGGTGACGTCATTGATTACATCATCAACAACATAAAATTATATAAAATATTATAAACAACAAAATTTTTATTTCAAATAAAAATGTAAAATTAAGTTGATTTTTAATATTTAGAAGCCATAAATAATATTTAAAACACGGAAGTTATGCATAATAAAACGCATTATTTTTTTAATAAAATGACAACAAAGTATCGGTTACCATAAATAACTTATTCAGCAATGGGTTTACCATAAGTTGTATTACTCGCCAAAAGAAAACTCGCCAAACAATCTCCAAAATCCGTGCAACCGTCTACCAAAGTAGCACCTTCCGTCTACCAAAGTACTAGAACGCTACATAATACTGATTCATTGATATATTTAAGAAGCCATCCGCGAATTCCTTTTCAATAATGCACGTACACGTATTTAAATATGATATTCATTTTATATATGCATGGTATTTCTACCAGTATCAGATATGTCGAAGTTGCATTAAAGAAAGGAATCATTATTATTATGGCATGACACGTTTTCTGAAATCTCTCTTTCTCTTCGGGATCTTTTTTAAACGAGAGAAATACACGTAATCTCCACAATAAAGCCTGAAATTGTCAAAAAGTGTATTTCATTATATTTGTTGGACTTCGGAAAAGTAACTTCTAATAATATTTGTTGGATTTCTTTAAAAAGGAAGAAATATATACAAGAACATACAATCGAAAATGAATAACTGTGCATACAGAAATATAGTAATAACCTTGCATACAGTGAATTTAATATTTGCAATAACTTGCAAAACTTTAAAACGTAAAATAAAAAACAAATATAATCACGAAATAATTTTCAAATGCAAGCAACAAATAAGATCACAATTACACAAATACATAATTTAACCAATTTTTCATTAAAAGACAATATTTTAAGTACCTTTACTATCTTTCACAGGGATTAAATTTCCTTTCAGGAACTCTGCTACAAAAGTGTCAGAATTTTTAGAATATCAACTAAAACTGTAGAATTCCATAATGCACTTGGGAGTTGCTAGGCTGAAAAAATTAATTATAAAAATTTAAGCTACAATTAACATTGCATTAATCAATAAATACGTTTTATATGTACTTAGAAAACTGAACATAAATGAGCGTTAGGAAATGCTTCGAATAAGAAAAACCTCTGAACCATTCTTAGATAAAAGCATTACTATCACAAAATTTTATAAATATATAATGCATTTCTACAGCTAAATTTAATCAACATGTTTTGGTGTATGAATAGTTGACTTTCGCATTAAAATAATTTATAAAATATTATGGAGTAATTAAATTACATGAGATGTGAATTTTATTATGTGAAGTATTAGTTTTGGTTTATAGATAATTTTTAATATCAGATTTTGTCATCAGTATTTTTTCAAAATTTATTGTTAAAAGCAAGCATGTTTAAGCATGTTTTAGAAATAAATTAAATAATTAAATACATATAAGATCCCAAAATATTCTTAATCCAAAAGACGCATATGAGAACAATTTAAACAGTTTTATTGTAATGTTTTGACTATATTTTCTTTTAAGTAAATTTTAAAAAGTACTTAGAAAGTTGTGCTTAAAATATTCAACAGCTATGAACATTATTTCATATGTTAACTATGTTTCCTTTTTTATTTCATTTTCATCAGTGAATTTAATATTTGCTTCTAAAAATAAAAAATTTGTGTAGAGCATACATTTCTAATGATTTTAATACTTATTCATTAAATTGTTTTTACAGGTCTGTAAACCAGATTTGCAAATACGTATCAATGTTCGCGTCCTCCAAGATTTTCTGTAATGTAAAGAAAGTGGAATACGCTGTTTTGCTCGTCAATACGGGATTTTTTTATTTATTATGTACAATATTGCTTGTGAATATGCATTTCATGCCTATCATTTTTAAGAAATAAAGCTCATTATATATCAGTTCTGTTATTCGAAACGTATTTCGCTACTATTTATTATTAGTACAGTTAAGCTAATTGATGCAATCTTTAATACTTCATCTATATAATATTCTTCTTAATTAACATACTATAAGGTGACAATTATTACATTATTTAAATACTGTTATAGTTATTCAGAAATCAAACAACAAAAATCAGCGTTATATTTTCAAATTTGACAGGGCTAGTTTCGATGGTTTTATCGAACTACCATCCTCAGCTGCAGAAACGCAAATGAACGAGATAGGATATAATGATCAGATTAGATAAGAAAGCCTGGACAGAAAATAAGCTAGTGACGCCATCTGTTGGTTAAACCAGAACTAAAGCATCATTTCTTTAAAGGCCGAAGGCAAAGATGGATTGGAATTAGGATCGTTAACTAGAACAAAAAGATGAAAGATTTTTTTGAATGTGAAATGCCTCTAGAAAATCCAGTTCTCCAATAGAAGATGTTTTTTGAATAATTTTGGCAGCAGAAAAATTGAAAGTGTGACTTTCAGACCAACAATGTTGAGCAACAGATTTTTTCTAACATAAGCCTCATGTTCCTTGCCGCGAAATTTTAAGGCTCTCTTAGATTGGCCAATGTAAATTAAACCACACTGGCAAGGAATCCTATAAATACCCCAGGAATTCATATCCGGAATGGGGTACTTGAGTATGGAGCTCGGAATTTTATTGATGGGAGAATAAACGATCCGAAAGTTAAATTTCTGCAAAATATGTGCAACTTTATAGCTAATTGATGGAAAGAAGGGAATGACAACAGAATTTTTATAATCTCCTAAAACAAGAGTGTACCTTTTAGTGTGTTGAGATGAGAATTTTTTAACTGCTTGATTAATAATGTTGGGTGAAAAGCCCCTGTCAGTAGCTATTGCTTTTAAATATAGTTTAGATTTTCATCAAGGGATAGTTTGGAGGAGAAAACTTGAAGAGCACGGAAAACATAGGAATAAAATGAAGCTAACTTTTGTTGAGGCCAATGACATGATTTGAAATGTGGTGGAAGGCAAACCGATGAAGGTATACGGTAAACTGTAGTACTGAAGTTGGATGTGTTACGTGTGACCAGAATGTCGAGAAACGGAAGAGAATTGCAAGTCTCAAGTTCAAAGTTCAAAAGTGAACTGAATAGCAGAATAAATAGAATTCATTGTTGAAAGAATTAATTTAAATCATCTTTATTACCTTAAAACAGGGTAAAAGTATCGTCTACGTAGCGGAACCATACCGGGAAGTTTAAAGTTTCAAACAATTTTGATTCATAATAATGCATGTAGATATCAGCCAGGATGGGACTGAGAGTGCTTCCCATAGCTAATTCCTCAGTTTGCTTGTAATATTTATTTTGGAAAACAAAATGTGTTTGTTTCAAACAGAGTTGAGTGAGAGAAATTAGCTCATCAATTTGGATGCAAGAGAAATGAAATTCGCGAAGTCTGGTTTCTAGATATCTTAATGCATCTTGGGGGTTCAGTAAAATCATCGAAACTAGTCCTGTGAAAATTTGAAAATATATCGCTGATTTTCGTTGTTTGATTTCTGAATTAGTATTTGTTTGGCGTGTTATTGTGTCTTAATTACTGTTATAGTTATTCATAAATTGCATTGAAACTTTTAGGACAGAGTAACACACATAAGTATTTCTTTGGACTAAATGCAGTAGAGAAAACATTCATAACTGCGAAGGTACAAATGAATTTTTGGAGCAAAAAATAGGGAAAGTAAATTTAGATTATGGGTTATTTATTGCAGAAAAGCTCTCGAATTTTGCTGAAAGGTTATTAGACTGGACATTCTGAACGCAGGAATTCAAAGCATAGTGAATATATATATTATTCCGTTTTATGCTTAATTTCTCGAAAACCTGAGTCGGTTCTCAAGCAACTGAACCAGTTAAGGACATAAAACATAGCATAACTCTTTCTGCATGTCCAAATATTCAAAACAAATGAACATATGTTTTAAGCTCTTCGAAATATTCCTCTAAGTCTGGAAACTGAATTTCTCACGAGACATAACGAAGCCAGCAAAACAGACTTTTTTACTCTCCTTTTAAATATTTTTATTAAATAGAAATATAATTTATATAAAATTTAAATTATGATTATATGTGTAATTATTTTGGAATTTCGTTTTGCCTTGAAAAATGTAGTAGACATTTTCTAGTAATAAGTAATACAAATAAGATGTAGACCCATGACAGACATCCGATTTGTACCAATGGTTAACAAATACGATGTTTAAGAAAGACATAGTTTATTTCTTCAAAATGAAATGGAGATTTAAGCAAGAACATTTTGAGCAATATGCAAATGAGGAAATGACCTAGAGGTTGATTATTAAAAATAATTTTAATAAAATTTCTGGAAATAAATTTAAAAAAAATTAATTCACCTTTAACATTCTTTTGTTTAAAAAAAGGCTTGCTAAAGTAATCGGAAACTTTATCAAAAAAGTTAATTTAAATATAACTCTCACTTAAATTTAGAAAGCCTAAAGTACGCGTGATGATTTGAGTCAATACAAAAACTGTAAATGTATTCAAATAGTTCAGAAATAATTTTTGGCATTATTACAAGCATTTAAAAAAATTGCTTATTTTTTAAGCATTACGTCTGCTGGACAATTATCTGAGCAGTTAGTTCATCTCATCTTGATTTTTAAAATGCCAGCACACTTTTCCAATTAGCCAGTGGCAGTTTGTAATATCTCCATATGGTGCTTTCAGTGGTCTAGTTTTGGTTTTAAATCCAATAAAAGGCATGATAAACCAGTGGTAAAACTTCAGAGGATTTCGAATAAGAAGGGATATGAAGAAAACTGCTGACTCTTTTGTCATTTTTCAAAACCTAGTAAATTTAAAGGTATAATTGCTAGCTTCAAGATGACGAAGTTGTTTTCAATAAAAGAGGAGAAATGTTTTCTATAAAATGTGTCAGTTATAACTTTGTTTTAAATATTAGCAAAACCCGGCAGTGAGAAAAATACATCCATTTATTCATTTACCTGATTCTGGCTTTTGTCACCTTTCAAATTTGTCAGTAAACATATTTAGATTCAGTTTCAGATTATTTATACTCAAGGAAGTATCTGTTATATTGGACGTAAAATGCTAGATTTCGGAGAGTACGTTTTTTACAATCAACACAACACTACTTTTTTACAATCACAACTACTGTTCCCCATTTAATGGTATAAACAATCATACAATAATTTGCAATTTACCATTTAAAAGGGAATCGCCTATGTATTAATTAGTAATTTATAAACAAATATGACAACTGCTTGTAAATTGGTCATAAACGTTCATATTTTGCCTTTAAATACTTACCGAAGGATTTAAGATATAACCAATAATGACAGCTTTGTAGAGCCCTTTATACGCTTTTGCACTGTCAGCATTGCTTTTAAATGCATAATATTTCAGTAAAAGAACTATCAAGAAAAAATGTCGCAATCTCGTATTTATGAAGTTTTTTCATCATAGAAGTGTAGAGAAATCTATAAAACATAGTTTCAAGAGTTTTGTTCGTCTAGAATAAAAATTCCGTTTAGGTTTAAAAAATTATGTCCGGGCTGTACCATTAAAAGCATAACAATAAGTAAGTTGTAGTACTCCAGTTGAAACAAAGAACTGGGCGCGTATTCCAGATGTCCGCGGTTCGATTCCCGGCGAAGGCGTGTTGCTAATTTTTCAAATCTCCTGCTTTCAAAATTATACCTAGTGTCTGTAAAATTTAATTATTAATCTTTTATTTTCTTCTTTTCAGCCTTAATTACACGTTATCAATCAAACTTCAACTGAAAAACCGTTCTTCAACAATGAATAATCACTGTCTTACTTCCGGCAATTCTCTTATTATTTATAACCATTCGCTACAATTTATAATTTTGAGTTTTAAATTAAAGTTTATGCATAATATCTGCGAAAAAATACGCATGCTACTCTGATGGCTTGCCTCTCAAGTAGCTAGTTAGAATATAAATTCTAGCAAATCTCCTGGATAACAAGTTTGTTTTACTATTCTTATTATAAAAGTGGGTGAAAAGTTTATTTCATAGCCTATGAATAGTTCAACTATTTCAAATAGGTAATTTAGTGATGTTAGAATTTTAAAATTCCAAAGGGAATATGTTATTATGCTTCAAAATAAAATTAATAAAATCAGCTTTTTAAAATAAAATGCTGAGAAAAATTATATAGTTTATAAAATGGAAAAACTAAAAATTCGGCGCATATTCCATTGCAAATAATTTCACTCTGTAATCCATCATCAAACTTTGCAGTTTTTGAGATTAGTAAGAGGAAAATAATACTCCACGGAAACGCTTTTTCTGAAAGAAGGAGTAATATGAACTCGAGTTTTTAAAATAGAAGAAGACTACTGCAGGGAAGAGAAATAAAAGAATAAAATCAATGATAGAGAATTCTGTACAAAATCCATAAAATTAATGTGACGTATGATGCTATCGTAATTTCGGAGTTCCAAGCGTATCACATGGTGCTAAAGAGAAAACCACAGTTTCTCCTTCAGTATATAAATTTTTAAATGAAGAAAGCGGCCAAATCAATATTTTTTATTAAACGTTCTTGTTTTAAAAGAGGGCGAAGATTTTGTTTCATAATCTATGAAACTTTCTAAGCATTAGAGAAGATACAGTTTTAGATGATGAAAATTTAAAGTAACAGATGTCACATAGTCAAAAGCATTTTCTTTAAAAGATTGTTTGAACTCTATCCCATGGTGCAAACAGTAAAATTCCAAAATTTCCACTTTTCGTAAAACGAAGACATGCGCTATTTATCGTTTATTACATATTACATTTTAAAGGACGAAGTCGAATTTTGAAGAAATCTCTTCACCACATTATATTGTCATTCAGGAAGTGTATTTGTGCAAACATTAGCTGTATATCTTATCAAGAAATAACTAAAAATCTGTGACCAAACATCTCACCATAACAACAAACACTATGAGGGAACTTAAAAAACTTTTATCAAAAGATGTTTCCTCAGTTTATTTTCTTAAACATTATTCTCAAGCACGTACTTATAATTGTAAGCTTTCTAGAATAAGGTAGAAAACTTTGTGAAAATGTTTCACAGAAGCAGGGAAGCGTCCTTAAGATGTAAGTCCATACAGGAAAAATTTCGTTTAGCAAATATTCATTATGATGTAGTAAATCGGAATAAAAAGGTCCTATCTCTGCTTGCAAAATTATTGGAGGTATTTGAAAATGATTTTACTGCATTCACTTTTTAATAGTTGTCAACGATGAAAACATATACGTTCTTCGGGCCAACTTAGGGATAAGGCTAGTCAGTTTGACCGTCAGTAGTTTTGTATTTAGCAAAACGGTATTTGCCATGAAATTTGCTAGTGTCATGAAAATATGTCCCTGAAAATTATGCATATAACGTTACGGGACATTTTATACTGAATATTAGAAGAAGTTAATATTTATTGACTGGATTACTTCCTCATTTGGGACTATATAAAAAATTAGATTTTGCAATTAGGGAAACACCTCAACCCCCATTTCTTTGACTTCTTTGTCTATTTTCAAATGAGACCCTCAGTGTCTTTTAAGAAACCAAGAACGGAGTGAGAATCCTCCTTCGTAGGAAACGTTTTGGTATTTCCTTCTTACTTTAACACCATTAGCAACACAAAAAATTTTTTTAAGATGAATTTTAAGCTTCCTGCATTTTAACAGAAATGCAGCCGAGTAATAGACGAATGTAAGCTATATAAAATCTTTAATAAACTGTCTTTGTTTCTTTACTATTTACCAAATCTGCAATTCTGTAAGTGATGTAGTGTAAAATAATTAAAATGCTTTGCTTATATAAGCAATCACGCATCTTAAAAATTTTTACGCACTTTTTTAATCTGATGATGGGCACTTTCCTATTCGACTTTGTCCACTCTTGAGGCGGGAAATTGTGGCCATTTTATGATGCAGTCACCTAACAAGCGGCCACAGTTGCCTTCTAGAAAGGAGCGGACAGTTACAGATGCCTTCTCCGGGATTCGAGCCCGGACATTTCAGTACCGTAGTTGATCCCCTAACCGCTATACCGTCTATGATATGTAATTAATCACACAACCTGAACTTTATGAAATACTTCATGAAAATCTTACTCAATTTCACATGTAATCTCCTAATAATCGAATTCACTTAATACCAATATATCAAAATACACTTAATGCATACTAAAAGCAAATATAACTCTCAAACAAAAATTAAATAACTAAACGTTTTTTATTTCAAAACCTTTGAGGCAGCATACTATTTTGACAACAAAAGGGCTTCCTTAAAGACAATATGCCACCTAGTATCATTCTCAAATATTTAAAAATGATATTTAAGCTGAACGGAGTTTATTTTTATTTTTTTTTTCTATTTTTGTATCTTTTTAGATGTAAACTGCTAAACAGTTGCTCTTTTCATCGACAGTTTTAGAAGCTATTTAGCATAATAGAGTAAATTCAAATAGGCGTACCTACTTATCGGAAATAGGTCGACATTAATTGCTTCCCGATTCCAAACCGGGTTTTTTAGATGATTGTGGGCTTTCTTGTTTATGTTAAGCAGATCTATTTCTTATCTTCAAGTATTTAAAAATATACTACTTAAAATAGTTCGTATATCAATAGTTGCTACACTTTACTTTTTCAATATTTAATTATTTGAAAAACGCGCGTACATTGCATACTACATGTTTAAATTCATTTTGTTGTGCATTTTTATGAAAGCGGGGCAAATGTTATTAATTATAATTTTCTGCCATTGATCATGGAAACAGTATAAAACCACAAAACTCAGAACTTGAACGGAATATACACGAAAGTGTAAAACGTAGATGGAAATAAATGAATAAATGACATTTCAGTTAATTTAGTATAAAGAAAAAAAAAAAGAAGACTTATTTGGGATTCTTCTTTTAAAATCAGTTAGAAATAATTTGAATTCTCGAAAATAGAAAAAGAATTAAAGTTCGAAAACCCGAATTTTTGGTTATGTTCCGCTATTTGAATCTTCCGAACCTTATATAAAAAACCGTTACATATTTTAATTTATGATTTTAGAAAGATTTCCTTTATTGAGTCAAACAGAAAGATTAAAAATTTTTAAATAAGTTTTTTTTTTTTTTTTTTTTTCTGAAAAAAAAAAAAAAGCTTTTAGTTAAAACTCATAAAAGAATTAATGAACTGGAATGAAAACAAAAATTATTATATACATCGATGGGAATAAGAAATGAAGTAATTCTCTTCACAAAATTCATCTACAATTTTATATAAAAAATTATTAATGTTTAAGACAGCTTTGAAAGCATTATTTAAGCGCCCATGCTTTTCTTATTCTTGACATGCAATTGTAAATATATTTTGTAAAGAAAATTATTTAATTTCTCGTTTCCGTTAAATTTTATAATGATTTTTTCTTTTAATTCATTAATTAGTATATGAGTTTTTTTTTAAAAAAAGTTTTTTTTTCCAAAAAAAATAAATTAAACTTTCTTTTAATGCTTTTATTTTCTTCTTTATAGACTCAATTACATGCTATCAAAAAATTATTCAATAAAAAATCTTTTTTAAATACTGATTAATCTTTCTTTTGCTTGCAACTATTCTGTTATTATTGCAACTTATCATAAAATACACTAAAAAAAAATAAGCAAAAAAACTAAAAGTAAAGGTACGGATGGTAAAAAGGGGAATTCAAAACATACAGCTTATAGCGGCTGCATCACCGAATGCAAATAGGGAAACAAAATTTGCATAGAACGCAATTCCGCAGTCGCACCACAATAACTTATAAAGGAGCATGCAATACCTATGCGTCAGTTTCTCAAGCAGCGATAGTTCCGTATAATCCGAGACAGTCAAAGCGGAAATCATGAGCTGTAGACACCATCTGCACGATGGAAGGCTTTGTTTCAAGTTAGTGCAAGACAATCCGCTGTTACGAGAGAGCTGAATGTGCATCGTAGTGCCATCAATAGCTGTGAAATCGTTACCTAAAGGAATCTAAAGTCCTGTAGAAGATGCAGATCTGGACGCTGTCAAGACGAAGATTATCACAGAGGCAGACGATCGCTTCCTGTTGCTATGTGCAAGACGCTGTAGATCCCTAACAGCACGAAAGCTGTCGCATCTCTCTGCTGCTGCAGGACAATCCATATCCCACCAAACTGTGTCACGTCGACTGCAAGAAAACTGCAGGACTGTACGCCCGACATGCGATGGGCAAGCAAACCGTATCTGCTGTTTGCTTCCCCATCGCATGTCAGAGCCCCGTTGAATCGGACCCGTAAACATCGCAGCTGGTCACCAGAGCAGTGGGGCCAAGAACTCTTTAAGGATAAGTCCCGATTTAACATTAATAAAGATTCCAGTTGGGCAATGATATGGAGAGAACCATGGACATCATATCGGGTGCCAAACATCGTCGAAAGAGACCATTATAGAGAAGAAGGCTTTTTTATGTCAGCTGTGATAGCAAGAAACGGCCTTACCGACCTCTACGTGTTTCCATTACAGCCGTCCAATATCGCCACGAAATCTACACTGTCTTGTGCATTCTTTTATGGCTGCAATGGACACCAATGCGATATTTATACTACGATGACGATTGTCAGCATAGAGCTCGAGTAGTGCGAAGTTATCTGGAAAGTGAAACCATTCCATATCTGCCGTGGCCTGCTAGATCCCCAGACCTGAATCCCATGCAGCATGTGTAGGACATGTTGGTACATTGGATAGCAGATCACAGTGTGCCGCAAGCGCCATCCACGAGGTCCGAGCTGCATTACTACAGGAATAGCCGCTACTGCCACAACAAGCCATCAGCGGCACTATTGGCAGCTTGCCTCGCCGTTATGCAGTATGCATTTCAGCTAGAAGGTATCACAGCCGTTTTTAGCTTGATGTATCCATTGCACATTCTTTCCATCCATTTGGTCTTTCTCGATGTGATGATCGTAATACATGTGTTTTTATAAGTCGTTGCTTTACTGTTTTCTATGTGGTCTAGTACCACATGAACTTATTGGATCAATTTCATGCCATATCTATCAAATAGCTTTTGTTTTATTCCTTGTTTTGCCATTTTTGCTTATTTTTTAAGCAGGATTCCATATCATTTCTAAATTTGTATTCATATTTATATATATTACCTTCAACAAAACATTCATGTACTTAATGGAAATTGTTTAAAGTTTCATTTAATGTAAGGTGTATCATGGATAATGAACTTGCATTATCTTCATTTCCATTAAAACTTTGTTATTATGCAGTTTTCTCCTTGTCAGCTTTGTGTTATCTATCTTATTTTTATAACATAAATTTTTTAATGTTGACTTTAAAACCCCATAAAAGAATATGATATCACACTTCAACATGAAATTAAGAAAATCAGCTTCTAAAAAGGAATGCTGAAAAACATTATATCTAAGCTTATAAAATGGGAAATATTAGAAGATTTTCTCAGTGTTATTTTTTTTTTTTTTTTTCGTGTTTCACGTCTGACATTTCTTTGCAAATATTTAAACACTTGTAATCCTTAATCAATACTTAAATTCTGTTGCTTTTGAGAACAATCAAATAAAATTTAAAGCATGCTCAAAATCTGTCTAAGAAAAAAGCCGTGTTAGCATTACTAATATGGCAGAAGGCTTCAATAATGAACTTAAGTAAATAATTCTTCCTAGCAAGCGGAGAGAAATAAATTAAAGCAATTTTAACGAAATTGTGATACGTTAAAAGCCCTAAGTGAGCGGGTCACATGGTTCAGGTTCCAGAAGTCCGATCCTGTGTGTATTGAAGTGAGAAACTAATAGCAGTTTATCGCTAGCATTGATATGACGGTAATTCTACAGCAACAGATTGCTCCAGCTGTTGTGAAAGCACTAGGTCAACTAGAAGAATCCAAGCAAGCAAGTAAAAAAATGATGAACTCCTGCCTTAGTACCGCTGATGAAACCAAGTGGGAGGAGATGTGGTGGCTAGATTGACGTCAAGAGTAGTGGGCTCCTATAGGCTGAGAATAAAAAGTTAACAAAATGATACCTCTGGATTAGTAGATGGGGATAGAGTGGGCTGACTAATTTCAGAGCCATACATAATTTCGTATAGAAAATATAAACCGAAAAAGAAAAAAAGGGAAGGGGAAATTAAGAATAGCAGGTGGTTATTTTTAATTTCCCTTGCTAATTCTTAATTCTTAATTTCTTAATACTCGTTAGATTTATTGGAATTAGCATCGACTGTATAAGCAGTTACTGAGCCAAATAAAAAAATAGTACGTACAAAGAATTGAGATTAATCATAGTGAATGGGCACAGGTATTCACAATCGTTGAGATCGGAGACAATTTAAAAGAAGGTATGCATTTTATCGCTATTATTAAACAAGCCGGGAGTTGGCATAAATTTCTTGGAAGTTTTATTCAAAGCAGTTAAGTTATTTTAAACAAGTATTTGATTTATTTCAGAAAAATTTTAAGAAAAGTTAAAGAATTCTAGGAAATCAGAGATTTGACATTAGTACGAGTAACTTTATTAGTGTCACTGCATTAATTAAATTATCGCCCGAAATCAGGGCAACAAGAAATAAATTGAAACTGTCAGTAGTTTGGCTATGATCAGTAATTTGGTTGTGTCAGTAGTTTGATGTGCTTGCTATTTTTATTTTTTAACATATGAGCATAACTAATGCCGAGTTTAAGTGAGTTATTCTTTCTTGTCTTGATGTTTCTAGACTTAGGAAAGTGTGATGTTAAATGATACCATAACTTATCTTAATCACGTGATACAAAGAAAGAAGAAAAACTTCCCCTTCTGCTTAAAATTTACACAGCACAATTTTCTTAATGCAACAAATTACTTAATTAAAATCTCTTTATCATTTTTATTTTAAAAGAAGACGAAGAGCTTGTTTCATAATCAGTGAAAATTTCAAAACTTTAAAACAGATCTTTTGTGATAATTTGAAATTTTTAAATAATAAAATATCAAATATTCAAAAAAGAGAAATTTTTGAAAATTCATCAAAAAATCCGAAATGACATTAAAAATTTCATTTAAAAGACTTTTTCGGTGCTTTTCTGTGATGTAAACATCAAATTTATGAGATTTTTAATTGGTTCGTTAAACGGAGATAAGTGCAAAACGTCATTTCAGCATTAAATTTAAAAAAAAATCTAAATCGAGCTTTTAAAAAGTCGTTTCATCACATTGTATTGCCAAAAAATATGTATGCACAATTTGAGAGCGACGGCTTATCACTATAAAGCTTAAAAATCGATGACAAAAATCGATGACCATAATGCCCAACACCATGAATGAACTAACAAAAAGTTTATAAGTTATTATTTCATTGACCTGGATAACCAGTCTGATCCAGTGCTGTGGCAGCTCTGAATGTCGCATCTAAGAAGAATTCAGAAATAGAAGGAATTTACCATTCTGTGTTACTGGAATTCAACCATGAATCTTTCAGTGCTAGGCTGACAATTAACTACTTACATCACGAGAGGTAAGTACGCAGAAAAACGCTAATTGCTTAAAAAGCGAGTGAGACATGATAAAGTCAGCAAATCATACTCTGTAATTCAAGCCATGGGCATCCTACCTCTTAGATTGGCATTTAACTACTGGTACTATGAAAGCAAGCGTTAGACTCACCATGAGAGGTAATGAATTTTAAAGATTTATTGTCCACCACGTAGTCGGGGGGGGCGTTGTAGAGACCGGTATATTTTTCGAAGTAGGAATATAAAAAGCCACCGCAACTTGTGCCACGAATCTTCCAGTTACTAGTTGGACGTATTAGCCATTTCACCACGTGGGCACGTAGAAAAGAAGTAATAATTCCTTACAAATAGTCATCTATGTTAGTTCTTGAAATAATCGTGTATCAGCTACACTTGCTTTGGTTCAAAAGCATTTTATTAAATGCAAACAAATCAAACTATTGGTCAAGTATTTTTTGCTAAATTATATTGAGAAAATGAACCTCAAAATTCACTAGTTTTGATTATCAGCTCTGTAAATGTAGGTGGATTTTTAAAGTGTTCTTATTTATCACGCATTAAATTACCAATTTCAGATTTTGTTTTTAAAAATTTTTGTTAATTATTTAATGCTGCTTTTCTCTCTTTTTCTCTCTGCTATATTCTTCTGTGAATATGTGACAGATTCCAGGACCATTTAACATTCGTCCTATTTGAAATGAAAATTCCTAAAATATTAAGTATTTACGCTGAAAGGGTTTATCAACATATTTGAAGCAAACATTAAATTTTAGTTTTTTGAAAATTTTAAATAAAATATGCCTCTATTTTGCCCTGATCTATGAAATTCAAAGTTACCCTATTTCATCGCAAAATTATTACATTATGTGCGTGTTTTTCCCCCTTAGGAAGGAAAATAAAATACGTTTAAATTTTATCTTTCTCATTTTCTTTTGTTGCTTTGGTTTGAAGATGATGAAGAATTACTCGGTATTTCAGGATAAAATTTAACATAATGCATTTTAAACTAACACTATGCGTTTTATCAATTTAAAATCTTTCTCTTACATTTCTAGAAATTACACGGAAAATAGATCAAAATTTAATCCTACAATCCTTAAATCGGAAATTTAAATGACTATTATATTATTATATTTAAGAATACGGAATATTTTTACTATTATAATAAAAAGATAAAATGAAATTTCAAAATTAATTAACATTTTAAATTTGCTTTAAACTTGTGTTATATTTACAATTTTTCATGGAGATAGAATTCCTCCCACCCTTTTTTGGGGGGGGTTGAACTTTACAAGTGGTGCTGCCATCTGTTAATAAATACTGAAACTTCTTCACTCTTCAGTTATCAGAAACTAAAAGATCAGCAAATAAATATATAAAATGTTTTGGTCGTTTTTAAGCATTTTCTTTATTTCTGAAGTCTTAAAAATTTAACCTATTATAAAGAGCTAATAATTATGCTGTCTTTAAAGTGAAATTTTTATTCTTCTATTTGTGCTTAGCGTAACAAAAATTCATTTTCTGAAATGGATTTGTTTTGCAGAATTAACGTCAATATTATATAAATACATACTATTCATTCTATTTTAAAAGCGGATATTATTACTGATTGTAATAGAAATAGGTGGGTTGTAAAGCTGATGATAAAAAATTAAATTTTGCTACTTTAATATTTTGACTAAAAACATAATTTTTAATTCTTTTATTGCTTCTTGGCAAGAATTTGAAAAACTGTGAACAGGCGCTAATTTATCCTATCTAAAAATCATATCGTTGAGTTTTCATAAATTCAGTGCTCCGCCAGATTATGGTGACCTCAAGTCAGTATCAGTGGCACCCGAGCGTCATGCGTATTTCCACTGCCACCTGACGTGCCACTCTTTTTGTAAACATTAGGTTCTATATCTGTGATCCCCTGAACGCCGAGTTATAATTACTGCAGGATCATTTCGCTTATTTATAATACGTATTTTTAATTGAAGTAATTTAAAAAATTTTGCGATTCCCTGAACCTGGAGAAATGATTATAACAGGATCATTTCACTTGTCTATAATAAGTATTTTTCAAATCAGGCCTTATCAGAAACTTTGCTGTTCCACTTTGCTAATCTTTGTTTCTGATTAAAAAAAAAAAAAAAAAAAGTATTAAAGTTTGAAATCCTTTACTGAAGACGGGAGATATTTGAGGGGACAAGACAGAAAAATATTTTAAGTTGTTTATAAATTTTAATCATAGAAAAATTTACTCTTAAACTATATGTTTTAATCATAGAAATAATTATGTTTGGTGGTAGACGGTAGACTAATTAGAGCTGTTTAGCTTAAAATGCGTTTAAACTGAAATTTACATGCAATTAACATGAAAAGTGTATAATGCATATTTAAAAAAAATTATAAACTTAATGTAATTGCAATTTTTAAATGCCGTTAGACTAACCTGAAATTTTTAGTTTTGAAGCTTACAATTTTCACTTTGGTAATATGTGATAAAATGCACCATAAATTTTTCATTCTTCATCTCTATTCAGAAAATGATAAGTAGAAGGCCGTTTCCTTGATCATTAAATCGAACAATAAACTTCATGTAATAAATAAAAAATCAACTGCGGAAGATATATACAAAAAATGCAATGTTTCTAAATCTTGCTGCCTAGAAGAAAGCATACTCTAAACAAATGCTAATATTCAATCTGTTTTCCCTTCGTACTTTTATAATTCCACTTTATTCAAAAAGCGTGTTAAAGGAACTTATATAACAGAGTTTTTGAAACAGAGAAATTGATTTAAAACGCTTGTAATCATATATTTAGGAAGTTATGTTTAAATTTTTTTAACCATTTAAAATAAGTTGAGCAGAGGAAAGTTTATAACGTAATGCGGCATATATATATGTACTTTTTATATCTATTGTTATTCAGTCATTTACTTTCTCGTTTATTTAAAAATTCTGAATTTCTTCCTAAATCTTTTGATGATGGAAGTTGGACCTGGAAATGAAATATTGGTATTCATGAGTAATTATATAAATTAAGCAGATGGTAATGTGGCTAGAGGATTGAATACTTGCGTTTAGATGATGCAGCAAGTGTGAATAATTATACAGCAGGTCAAAATTCTTGTTCCCAGATTAACTCACGGTTTATGGCAGCTTACGTAGTCGCAATGTCTTTTTCTGAGGAAATGTGGAACCATTTCTTCGAAGAAATTGCTTACAAGCGCCTTATGTCATAACACGGGCTGGAATCACTGCAATCCTTTATGCTCAATAACTGGTTCATCTCATAACTAAGAAAAGCTGGAATCTTGCACAATATTTGGTTCTAACGTAATCAAACATTAACTAATTTTCCATTTCTGCTCGATGCCGTCTGAACGAAGTTTTTTCGGAATTGTGGGATTTGCAAGGATTCAGCACTGTGAAGAAGCACCACTAACCCTTATCAATCCCACGTTAGGATTGACAAGGATTAGCTCGACTTAGTTCGAAGAAGCTCTTTCACGGATATTGCACTCTGGGATTTCGTCAAAGAACCTGTCCTGCTAAGCCGTTATTTAACTAATAATTATTTCAAAAATGCCTTCAACATAAAATGACTTTACGAATGTTGGGTAAAATTAGCAAGCGAATTTGGCAATGCGTTCAACTAATCAGAGACCATGGACAGACGTATGTAGATGCATTAAATTTTGAAATAGTTACATTCTACTTTTTCAGGAATTAGCTTAATATTTACCATTTAGAAAGTGATACTAAAAAGTATTCCTAGTTATTATAAATTTCGAGATTTGCATACAAAATTGTGAAATATACATATGACAACAGAAAACAAACTTTATGCTCTTTCTATATATATATTACAGCATGTTAATTAAGAAGTTTATTGAATTTATAATTTTATTGTGAAACATTATGAAGCAAATAATATGCTAATTAAAATACAGAAGTAAAAATAATTTATCACTTAATTCATAAACTTTACATAAAACCTGAAAAAAGAATTAATTAAAAAATAACACAATATAGCATTTCATAAAAATTCGTTTCGACTGCTTGGAAAAAATGAATGGACGCACAACTGTATTTACTTTATTCTATACAAGGCCGAAGACCAGGAAGAACAAAAAATATATTTCATTTCCAGAAACAATTTTAGTTTCAAACAAATGAATTTTAGTTTCAGTTTCTGACACTTCCCGCTTTAATTGCCAAATTTATTAGAACATTACAGTGCTGCTTCGAATAAAATAAAATAGATGGCACCACCTGCTAATAAAATTCACATATTCACAAAATGAGAGCTAAAATGTTCTACGTGTGGCTTTCTTAAAAAAAAAAAAAATAATAAAGTTCTAGAATATTTAAGTCTCAAATGTTCAAAGAAAGGAATTCATATGTATACATATTTGGGTTAATTTGTATGCTATTCTTGTAAATATTTTTAAACAGAGACATTATATTTAATGAATAATCATAGTTTCAAAACATTCTAATAGATGGCAGCATTAGAATAAATGCTAGAATGCTCAGATTTTGTTTGCTATCAGTTTTCAGGTAGCAAGTCTTTCTTTTGCTTAAAAGAAATTAATTCATTTAACTCATTAATTAATAAAACTCATTTTAATAAACTCATTTTAATTTTAATTTTCAGCAAAAGCTATCTGCTTTAATACGAAGTATTCCAGATTTTAAATCCCCTAGTATTAAACGAACGTTTAATGTAGAATTAGATTTTTTCCAAACTGGATACGAAAGGTAATTTTACATTCATTTACGAATTTGCGATTTAACGAAATCTTTTAGTAGTAAATTCGAGTTTGTAAAATGGAGAGTCTACTGTATTTAATTAAAAATTTGTGGGTCGAAAGGAAGTTTCAAAGATAAGTAAAATTATCCAATTTAATTTGAATTTTTTTCTTAATTATGTGTTTTGAATTTCAGTGTATCAGCAGATAATACAAATCAGACTTCTAATCACTAAACTCATTGGAAATATTATGAAGATAACTTTTGTAAGTAAAATATGTAAAATTCCATTTTGTGTTACTTCTAGTTTCGTTTATATTTTTCCTACAAAGATTTCAGACTTTTTTATTATTGTTACCATGACAGGCGACATACAGATAAATATCAAAATAATGAATCGCATTTATGTGCCTAAGCATGCTTAGCCACTTCATCAGTTACGGCAATGTATTGTCACTGATTCTAGTATTGTAAGAAAGAACTTTACTTTAAAGAATGACCCGTCAGTTACATAGTTACATAGTACATGTTTAAAATGTAAAACAGACCTGTACTTACCTATATGGTCTCTGCCTGGATCAAAGTGATGTACAGAAAGAAAATTCAGCGGTATAAAAATAAATGTACTAGAATTATTTCAAACTCCTCATGGTTTTTCAGAAATCCGGTGATCATACAGGTTCAAAATTCGAATGCATAGATTGTTGCCTGATTTCAGTGACATATTATACATTTCAGAAAATGAAGATATTAGTTTCATCATGTTTATAACCACCTAAAATAGCGATAAACTTGTACGTCGCTTAATTAAATGATCTAAAACTATTTTTAGATCAAGGCATCTACTCGTATGTACAGCATGGCTTATTTTACCTTTCAATACATAATTGGCACCAACTACATCACTAGCTAACGTTTATTCATCTTTAATGCAATGTAGGTCTAAATACTCCATTCGAAGTTAACATCTAGTGTATAACTTACGTAAATGACAGAACGTAGTTTTGCTATAGAATGTCATGAGGTACAATAGTAGAATTACATTCTCTCACGTACATGTGTTGTGCATTTGATCTACAATTTACAACAGGGTTGAGAAAATACTTTAAACTGCTAGCCAAAGAGGTCTTTATCATACGGGCAGGGACATTTTTCATGAAAAATTACCAGTGAAAGTTTACAAAAAATAATTTATTAATGACCTTCGTTAGTCAACTATGTAAGTTTAAAATTCTATTAATTGTTATAAGTTGCATTAACTGTCTATGCTTAAGTTTCCTTCTTACTTTTTCAGCAAAAATTTATTAGTTAATAAAAAATATGAAAATAAAAATTATCCATTCTTCCATCTCGTCATCACAAATCATTCTGTGAATATTAAAGCTGAAAATTATTAAAGCCTGAAAAACGCACGTCTGTAATGTTGTCGTTATGCGATGATTTGCAGACACTTTATTTTTTTCTACAATATTTTCGACGACGACGGTCTTAAACTGCTAAGTTTTTTAACCGCTTTATTTTCGACGGTGATATTTTACCCCACCGATGTTTTCCAGAGCTGTTATGTTTTCTCTTTGCTTTCTTTTCTCCCGCGGCGTTTTGTATCACGACGTTTTCTCCGCGATGTGTTCGGCGGAATTAAAAGAAGGTAAATTGGCATAACTCAATATTTTTTAACCACTAAAGCGAAGATTTAGCATAATAATGCTCACATAGTATGGTGATTATACGGAGTTTCTATGCTTTGTCGTGAGGGATCTTGGCTCCGAAATTCACGCCAGGAAAGTAAAATACACACCTTCACTTCGCGAAGATTTTCTGTTTGTATAATTCATCTTATCCTCAAAATTTTGGGCAGATGGTTAGTTCTTTCCGACACAATTATTTTCAGGTATATTTCAACATCTTATCTGCATCAGAAGCAATTTAGCCATCAACGGACGTAAACTTATTGATATAGAACAAGTATAAACATTAATACATATGTTATAGAATGATATGCCTTCTTTCCTTTTCAAAATACGCTAGCTCACCGGTCACACATCCTTTCAGAGTCTCATTTTATTCTCATATGTTCTAAGTAGCCTCATCTTAAGAATATATTCAATTGTCTGCAGTCGCAAGGGATCTTCTAACAAAGATCGTTTGTCTGCGCTTCAGTTGCAGGTGGCCCGAGCATAAAATATAATAAATAAAATTCATGCAATGTTTTAAAACTAATATGGCTCATTCTTATCTGACTACGGTTATAAATCACTACACTATCTTTACATTATTAGCACACTGTTGAAATATGATAATAAGTCAAGCTCTATAAATTCCTAACGTTACGAACCTCTGAGTCAAGAACTCGTAGTGCTGCCCTGATCGATGTACTTTCTATTGCTGGCTGCTGAATTGTGGGTCCCGGGTTCAAACCCCGGGCAAGGCTTGGATGTCTCTTAGTATGTAGTATCAATGCGGCAAGAGAACATTTAAAATACACCATTGAATTGATAATACTCTAGAGTAGTTTAGCAGCAGGTTATTAAGAGAGCCCTTTAAAATTTGAGAGAAGCGGCACTTCAACCTATAAGATGCTCATCCAAAGACTTTAAGTGCTCTGCTCATCGCCCCCCTCCCCAAAATTCGTGGGTATGTTCTGGTGACAGTCAGGTAAGTAAGATGAGTTACGGGTACAGTTAGAAGTAGTTAGGAGAACAGAATTTTACCATTATTGTTATATGTATAGTCTTGCCGCACTAACTGTACTATTCTTCCCCAGGTTTGAGAAGGAACACTCCGGGTATCGTTCTGAGAGTCTCCGATCCTGTTTCTCCTACTACCAACCTCTCGAGAAGAATTTCGGCTCACTGGATATTTTGAGTATCCTTTCGCTGCACAGGCACTATACTCTTACAAATATCGTCTTACAACATCATCTTTGTTTTCTTTGTTTTGGGTTCGAACGCTGGCTCTTCGGTGCGGCAGACTTATCACTGTATAGGCTGGGCGGCGTGAGATAATTTACAACAGGACTCGTAGTTATATCGTCATCCTCGTAGACTCGTCAGTCAGTGTTGAAACCTTTCCTTGAGTATAGAGCTTTATTGTTAAAGGTTGTTACCGAATTTAAAACACTGGAGAATTGAATGGACATGAATCTGTTTTCTAGTGAATCTAGACTGATGGGCTAAGATGGTCGGATTCCTGTCCCCAGATGGTGTGAATAATGATATCTAACAGTGGAAATTTAACTGAGCCCCCCTGAATGTAATGGCTTGGTATGCATTTTTGTTTTATACATGATCTTGTATTACATATATTGCGAGTGCCACAAATGATCAGTTGTGTATCATGGATGTCTTGCAAGCTTATGTCCTACTCTTCATAAAGATATTTTCTGATGTTATATTTAAAAGAAAATTGTCCTAATGTTAGTCATATTGTGCAGCATTTTCTATGGCTCGCTTAATTATCCGATGTACCAGAAAACATTTCGAAAATAAATGTCTATGCTGCAGTGCAATTCGTAATTGCTGTTTATTTACTAGTTTTAATGAAAGAAAGTGCACGAGCTATGATCATTCATAATGTACAACACACCTGTCATATTTCTTTAAAAGTTAATTGCATCAAAATTTCAGCAATAGCAATTCATTAATCATTTGAATAAAGAAATGCGTATCGTTAATTGAGAAATCAAACCTATAAAGTAACCCTTTAAAATAATGCAATGTAAGTATTCGCAACTTAATCACAACTATAAATTAATATTTTTAGTAAAGGAACACATACTTATTTTCAACAAATTCCTCAATGTCGTAAATACACTTGATTAGTATAGAATATATTTTATACGTGAGAAAATCTTGGAAATTTTTAAGCTTAGAACTGATATCGTATGTAAAGTAAAGTGGAAAAAGTGCAACTTCCCATGCTGTGTGTGCATAATTCTTATTATTTTAAGGAAGGGTACTGGGGGAAAAGTGCAACTTCCCATGCTAGTTTTGCATATTTCTTGTTATTTTAAGGAAGGGTACCGGTTCATTCAACAAAGATACGGGTGTTGTAATTAATACGTTCGCACTCATTCTTTCCTTATAATCTCCTACCACGTGAGTTATTCTTAAACTGGGTCGAACATTTTTCTCATTGTACAGAAACTCAGTCATGTTCTAATATATTAAAATGAAACCACGTTTAGTGACTTTATAATTAATTAACAACAACAAAATTGAGCAAGTCGTGATTTTAAAATCAAAGTACTTTTGCGCAAGGCATTTTGCAATGTAATGAGAGTATTAAAATTTATATGCCGTTGCTGTCTTTGAACACTAAAAGGTTTTATCTTGTCGGTGTTACACAAGAATCTTAAAAAACATGACATCGAACACCTGTTACGCCCTAACCTTTCTGTTTGTAGAAACAGCCTTCAGAATTTTACCTTGGACTAGGTCGAAGCTCTGCCATCTAACTTTCTTCTCCAGAACAGTTTCAGGAAGAAATAGCTTCATATTTGTATTTTGTCCTTTTTCTTCGAACACACAGATAAAAAACTGCAGTTGCACAATATTTCATTAATGTAGGTAAGAACTTTCAAAATTCTTTGATTTGAAGTTCATTGAATTTTGGACTTTTAATTATTCCACACCATTTTGACTTTTACGAATTGGTTGACTTGGTATATTTTTTATGCAAGTTCTAAACATTATTAAATTAAAAAAAGGATTGTTTGAACTAGAAATTTTTATTAGAACAGACTGTAGAATTAAATAATATTTATATTTTAAATTCTTACATTTAATAGAATTCATTATGCTACTAGAATCACGCTTTTAGTGATCCGTTTAACTGCAATTAGCTAACTTTCACTCGGTGATTTAACTGACGATTTTTTAAATTGGTACCAGTTAGGGGAAAAAAAATCAGCTAATGTAACAATAAGAAATATGGATTTAAGAATATAATTGAAGATTTATAATTACAATTTATTAATGCATTTTTCTTGTTTGCAAAAATTGGCATACATATCATAAATTATAAATTAAATCTTAAATAAATTTAAGTTTGTAAATTAAAGTAGATTTTTCAATTTACCGGAAATTATCAGAATTGATCATTTCCGAAAAAGTATCCGTTCTGAGCATATTTATATAAACATTACTTTTAGAACAAAGAGAATTCCAGTTCTTTGTCATAAAAAATACTTCAAAAAATTTAACAGGTCGTTTTTGATATTTTTAACATATTGACGTAGTGAAATATACTAGAACTGCATATTTAAATTTGAGATATCACCTTGCTGTTGTGAGCAAAAAAAATCCATCAAAAGTAGTTAAACATTCATTTCAAATTTTAAATTTTTTTATAAGTAAAGATTTAAATCCCTTTGGCGAATCAAAAGAATTTCAATAAAATAGTACAGAACACACTAATATAAAATTATATGCAAAGTAATCCAATAGAATAAAGAAGCAAATTAGCATTCACAAATTATTATTCACTTCATTTATTGCAAAAATATACTCATTAGCAGCACGGAAAAACCGACGAAGCGTAATTAATAAATCTCGGAAAGTGAGGTAACGTCAGACTTCGCTCCCAGAACTGATGTTGACAAACAAGCACTTCTTTTGTAGAGTAAATAAATCCATTTTTGATTAGAATTAATACTTCTTCAAATCGAGGCTTCTGAAACTGTACAACTTGCTCACTTATATTAAAGCAATATTTAGATCATGCGTCACGAAATGTTTTGATCCAGTGTTACCACAGAAAATCTACATTTCTCTGAAATCCTTTGTTTTAATAGAAAAGCTCATGATCATTAAAGATGTCCGACAAAAGGCATTCAAAATTGAATCAGTTGTTAGTAAAGGTATTTTTAAATAAGAAAAATGAATTAATATCAATCACTAAAAAATAAATAATGTGTTTAAGGAATATGCAACCCATATTTTATCCAGAAATATAATAATAAATAACATAATAATCATAATACGACATTGTAAAAATTAAGTTGTATAGCCATTGTTAAAAATTTTCTACAAGTAATGTAGAAACAACTCAAATCGCATTTAAAAAATAACATATTCCCGTTCCTACTAAATATTATTGTAAAATTTTCAAACACAATATTATGGAATTTGTCTTATAAAATATGCATTTGATTTGTGAGAACGAATTCTTCGTGTCATCTTTAAGGTATCTTGAAGGCATTCAAAATACTCGATTGATGCGAAAATGTTCTCTTATTTTTGTCTAACAATTTTTCTTGTTTTTCCAGGAACAGAAGAAACATTTCCTGTGTTTTGCAACAATTCTATAAGGGGGGATATTTCTGACCTCAGGTATCTTTCCTAACTCGAGAAATTTGCTAAAGTGTATAAAAATAAGTGGTTGTTCATTCTATACTTTGGTGTTACTGTTTGTGCACTTTTTGTGATCGCGAAATTCATTGTTTGAAAGCTGTTAATGATTTGTGCATTGATTCCAAAATTTGAAAAAATAAAAATGTAAGTTTTGTTTTTTTGTAATCAGCTGCAGAAAGCCCTGTCTCCCGTTTTGTAACAGCGGCTGTGGAGGGACAAAGGCAGTATATGAAACTCTTTTCTTAAACGCTTTGATTCTATAGGAAGACTTAAAAATTTTTTCACATTTAGAGAATACATGTCAGCTTCAGGAAAACGAAATGAACCTGTTCGGCGAGTTAAATGGAGCATGGATACATAAAGAATTTTGAATGCTTCTGCCCTTTCTTTCACGAAAAATCGGTTGAGTACAGCAATCCGTAAATATTGCAGTTGTTTTTTTCCATCGGATCAAAGCTACTATGATAATGAATTGATGAGCAGTTCGGCAAATGTAATGCTATTTATTTTATCTATAGTTTCTTCTGTCCATAAAAATAGTTTAGAAACAAATTTATCTTTTAGTTCCATTATACTGACGATGGAACAATCAAATCTTGATTCACGAACTTAATCCGTTCCTCTGAAGCATGTTCATCAACCGAAACGTCCGTAATCTGGAACAATTTTCCTCATAGGAATTAAGGATTAAGTCATTCCTGTATCGCAGATGATTGCTTATCTTACGACAATGCTTTGGCACAAGTTTGTAACCTAATGAAAATCATTAACTTTAAAAAAACGACTAATATTATTAAACAGGTGAAACAAAATAAAACTTAATGTATTTTACTGTACCTGTAGAATAAAGAGTATAGTAAGAAGAACGCATACGTAGAAAAGGATGAAATAGATTTTGTTTCAATGTAAAACTTCGTCCCCTAATCTCTGACATCATCGGAGAATTTAACACGTTGATAGAGTAACTACGTCGATAGAGTTTCCCATACAACAGCTAGAGATGTGTTAGTATTAAAAAATGTCGGGATTTCCGATTAAACTAAGTTATTTATTGTTTAATTGAACATACTGCAATTACCTGAAATAATTTTCAGTGTAAAATTTAATGTTTACGTTACGTTGAATTTCAAACTATAACCAACAGAAATTTCTTGCAGGTATCTGAAGAACCTTTAGGCTTCAGATAGAAGCTAAATATAAATTTAATATTTTCCTTTGTTTGGTTTGGTTTATGTGATTACGGCAAAGCCTCGAGGGCTATCTGCCTAAGGAAAGGGATGCCTTCGTGAAACTGGCCCAGATACACGTTACACATGGGAAAACCGCGAAAAAGCTCATGCAGCCAGTCCGTTCGTATTATTATAACCTCGGACCGAACTACCAGTGTTCAGCGACTTTACCACTCGGCCACTGGTGGGATCATGTTTTTCCTTTGTATTTTGTTTATTATTGTTGTTTATGTATGTTTTGATAAGTATTCAACAAGTAAAATTTTAAATTTGTTTTATTTATTAATTAATTTTTTTTTGTTAAAAATGTTTTTAAATTTTGATAAAATATATTCTGGTTCGTGATCTGTTTTTAGATCTAGTATTTGGCCCATATGACTTGAACTTGAGACCACTGGTTTAAAAGACAGAAAAATAATTTTAAAAAATGCTTTTCAGAATTTTTTCTTGAAAAATTAAAGATCAGAGTAGTAATTTTGATTAAATATTCTTGAGAAAATGCAAAAAATATATGCTATTAAAATACAATATAAGCTTTAAATGTCCTATACTTACTAAAAGATACACAGAATTCTGATTTCGTATTTTCTTTTATTTCCACAGAATTCAAAGAAATTGCGTTCAAATGCTTGAAAAATTAGAATAACTTTCTCGGAGTCTAAATGTTTTACTGAAACTGTGCGATAAATTTATCCCGTCGCTAAAATAATTTAACGTTATCTTTAAACTATTTTTCATAAACCAATCTTAGAATAAGTAAAGAGAATTAGAAACCTCTGAAATAACTTAAGGAGTCAACTTAAAAAAATCTTCCGAAAACTGCTAAATGTGCTAAAACTTAAATCTCATTAAAATCATTTCTGGATTTAAAATCTATCAAAAGAAAGTTTAAGAATTACTCATGTAGTTGGCATAAGATAATATGAAAAAACTTTTACTTTTTAAATATTTATCTAAACATTTAGTTCAGAAATATTGAATTGTACATAAAAAGTGATATAAATAACATGGTGAATTTTTAACAATATCGTTAATTGCGTTATCCAGTTTTAAACACGGGGAAATTTTGAGATATTTTAGTTTTTATTCATTTACAATTGTACATTTTCTTCACTCTTTGAATGTCAGAAGCTGTCATTCCAATTTTGTGGTAGGGGTCAAGAAGCTTCTGCCCGTTCTTGGCCCTCATGGTAACAGACGTGCCATCCTTCGAAAAGGCGTGGTTGCCGTAAATCATAATAGAATCATAATCGAAGGGAGTATACAAAATATTCTGGTTGGGTTTCAACTTATCGAAGTTATGTTCCATACCTGTGCAAACAAAAATGCATGTTATTCATAGTACCATATTTAAAAATTCAAAAGTATGTAAAATAAATAAATAAATTGAAACACAAAGCAGGAAAGCCTAATTAATAAAGAAACACTAAGAATGGTTATATCAAAATAGCATTGCAAAAATATTTTTATGTATATAATTAATAGAGAAAACGACAATTTACTGACAACCAAAAAAAGGAAATAAATTTAAACTAAAGCAATGATAGAAATTTATCTTAAGACAAAATGAAAAACTGAAGTGCAGTGAACACAAGAAAAATAAGCATATACAACGGAAATGATTGAAATAAAATTATTTTACTATAAACATTCATCAAAAATCTAATGTTGCTAGTATATTTCTTTATTGGTTAATATTTTCGTCCCTAAAGTGCTAAGTTATCAGTAGACTTTCTTATTTACTAAATGTAATTAATAATATTACAACAAAATAATATAAAAGACTTAATGATGTTTAATGCATTAGTTAGCGGAACAAATAATGGCATTTTATCATAATTTTAAGCAAAATATTGAGGTAAACTCCCTATTAGCAGTAGCTCATAAAACTTTCTAGTTCAAATTCTGCGACTACTCTTACCGTACACTTAATAAGAACCAGCTATTACTTTGTTCAGTTTGAAATCCTGGTAATTCTAAAAAGACTGTTTTTAATACTAGATAATATAAGTTTTATTTTTTTTCCAAATATGTTTTAACTCTTTTTTAATCTTTCAATTAATCTTTTTTTATATTTCCACTTGCAGCCAAACTATAAATTTAGACAAAATTCTAAGAGAAATTTTTCATGCTACGATTTGCAATGTCCTAATTACGAATACTCTTACATTTATATGAATGCACGTTACTGCAGCTATTAATAGCAATAAGTCAACTTTATTCAGTAAATAATTGATTAATTACTTCAATCTGAATTACAGAGTATTCTTGGATTATCTGTCAAATAATTTTATTCGTGTATTCATCAAAAAAAGGGGGAAAAGAGAAGAGGGGAAAAAATAAACAAACAAGAGACTTCCTTAATTCTCGATTTTTATATATTGAGAAAACTTTCATAGTATAATAGGTTTTTTTTTCCTGTTTTTATAATAAACAGAAAAAAGAAGACTGAAGACTTCATAGCGATCCAATTTTTAATTGGCGAAAGAAATTTATTAAACTTTTTGTCTTGTGTGTAAGTGATTCACTGAAATAAAAGCACAACTAAATCTTGAGTGATTCGTTTCCTTCCCACAATAAGTCTACATATTATTTAAATATGGCTCATTCACAAAGGCACATTCACTCATTCACATAATATTATAAAGATATTTTTTTCTACCGTTCGCTTTTTCTTCATCGAATAGTTCTTTTTAAATATAAGATTATACTGATTTCCTATCTGGTGAACAAATTTTTAAATTAGTTGACCTATCATTACTGCTTAGTTTAAATCTGTTTCAGGTACTAAAATGAAAGCAGTATATCAAGATCAGATTGAAAGTTTCTATTTAATCTCATGATTTTACAAGTTTTAATTGTTAGAAGTCCTTTAAACTTTTCTAAACTTGAATGGTGAACTCTTCGAGGTGTTCGACTGTCATCTAAAATTTTCAATTTGAATTATTGTTCTATACACAGTTCTAAAGTGAGATGCGCATAGGTATGGGTACTTAATAACATGCTCATGCGCAAATGAACTTATTACATGAAGAAGTATTTAGACACGACTGATAAATTTACACGTTTTACAGGGCCTTTCAAAAAGTCTCAAGTCAAAATTTTCTATGCTTTGTATTTGAAGTTAAAATCTCATTAACTGTACTCATTTTAAATTTTAAAACTCCTGTTTTCTAAAATCTAGTCGAGCATAAGGTTGTTTACATTAAAATTTTGTGATTTAAGACTTCCTTTAAATTTGAAGTACATATTTTCAATAAATATGCAGATATTATTATAATAGTTTTTGCGATTAAGAACTGTTTTCCATGCTCATTTTAAATGGTACTAATATCAAATAGCGCCCACATAATACTTTCAGGAAAACTAATGAAATGTTTTTTATCTTATTCAATGCAAGAAATTAAAAATTTTACAAATTATTACAATCGATATAAAATTCGATGCAGTATCATTTGTTTATACATATCTGTAATTTTACAATAAAGATTCATTCCTCCCTCGAATTTCAAAGAAAGAAAATTCGAGTTATTTAAATTTAACTTATTTCAGTAAAAGATGAACTACTAAAAAAGTATATAATAAATAAAATGAATAATATAACTGAATTTTATATGTACTTTAAAATTTCATTCAAAAACTGGGAAATATCGAAGTTAGACTCAGGCAGAATTTAATCTCTGAAATAATATTATACAGTTTGAAACGTCTATAAGAGAGGAATTTATTACAGGTTATGTGTTTTAATAAACCATAGTTAATTTTTCATGCACAATATTACTCTTTTATTAATTAAATAAAAATTATTATCCTTAACATTCATTAGCTATGCCTAAAACCTTTTTATGCTCGTCATTATTTATCTCGATGGATTGAGAACGAGTAAGCGTACGAAAGGTTTAGGTACGAAGGCAAACTGAAATTATCTTGAATTAACTTTCACTTTAGCTTTCACTCATTATATTCGATGAATTTCAACAATTACTACAACTTACTGGTAAATGTTAGACACTTGAATAGTTTGAGCATTTACCAACGGATTAATTCAATTACCACCATATTTGACTATCTGATGGTAAATTTTGGGATAACAGACAATCCCTGAAATTGAACAGCCTATGCAGTTTCGCAATAAATAAGGATCACTAGTCAGTATTTTAGCAATTACATTTGTAAGAATGAAAAATTAAGTTTTTTACCGTAAGTTTCAACAGCTAGTCTTTCATCATTAATAAGTTTAACCTACCACAAAATGAAATCAAGTTCAAATAGTATCTAAAGGTTTATCAGGGCATATGAAAAATCAACGCATTTTATAACAATCTTCCTACTAAGCCATTGTGGATGATTACATATGAAAAACCGCAATAACAAAGAGAACCATGGTGAAGACTCATCAAATTGCGAATTTTCAAAGAGAAAACACTAAACACTTATAACTATACTAACCTTTCTGAACATTGTTCATAAATATTTGGAGGTAATCATCTCTGTCTGATCTGTTTTGCTCGTGGTAGAACCCTAAAGCATGTCCAAGCTCATGGACAATTGTGCCTTTAAATATGCATCCTGAACCTAAAGATACTCCTTGTGGTCCTCCTGTCATGCCAACTTGGGAATAACACCTAAAAAGAATGGGAAAGACACTGTTTACGTATCAAAATATTTAGAATTACACGGAAACACAATTTTCTTTAATTGCAAGAATTTTGTTCTCTGTGTTTAGATAAAATTAGCTGATAACTACTTAATGAAAATGAAAAAAATCATTAAAGTTACTACCCTGGAAAGCAAAGAGCAGAAATATGTTTATTGTACGTATTCTGCATGTTGAAAGGATGTGATGATTAAATTTGAAGGTTTGTTTAGGGTACACACCGCGCAAAATTCAGTACACAGAGCTGCCACCTATGGCAACAACAACGACTGTAATTATCGAGTCGAACTGAGCTTAGATGATAGATGCAGGTACTGGACACTACATGCGGCTTCAGCTCTATTCTTAAGTTCATCAATCATAATTGCTGTTGAATGGGGGTTACCAGTATCTCGGAAGCCTATGACCAGATGTTCTCAATGGGTCACAGGTTTGGAGAATAGGATAGCCAGGGCAACTCTGTATTTAAAAATACTCAGGACAACAAGTGCAGTATGCGATCTCGTGCATTATCTTGTTAAAAGATACGTAACGGAGGTTTCGAAGAACAGGCACAGTCACAAACTTTAAAACGTCAGAAATGTAACGCCAACAATCCACGTTAAAGGCTGCGCAAACAAGAGATGATCAGGATGTGACTCATAGCAGGACGCCAGGTGCTGAGTCCATGTGAAGATGACGAATGGAAGCTGGCAGAGTTCGTTTTCCTCAGTATCTGTTCACACGAATACGTCAACCATGAATGCGGTACGTAGAACGAAGATTCGTCTGAAACTGTCGTTGTTCGTCACATCACTGTAGGTCCTCTTTTCTCTACTGCTTCGCTTTTTGAAGCTACAAGGTAGCAGTACTAGCAATCCATGGTACTGCAGACGTCTTCAGACTGTCCGTGCAGAAATTTCTCATTCGGCATTTAAGCCAAGTTTCTCACTCGTTTTACGATCCCGCAAGGCCAAGAGGACAAAATTTCTGTTCTCTCGGGCGCTTGCTGATAGGAGCTAACACTACTATCACACAAATAACCAATTTGCAAATGTGGTTTCAAATGAGAAACCCGCTGTGCAATCTTCAAATTTTATATACATGGCATTGCTCATACGTGCGTTATGGATGGAATCATTTGCCTACATAGTATCTAGCATGTAGTACCTTTCACGAAAATCTGTCATGCCACTATTAATGCTGTAGCCATTTTAATGGTCAGCGGTGTATTTTAGAAAATACTTCAGGTGTAAAATACTCATTTACTTTGTATATTGCTGAACTGAAAAGTCCACTATAATGTTGCTGTGTTGAAGCCCTGATCAAGGTAAACAAACTATGCACATATTTAATATGATTTCCAATACAAAAACGTTTTAGATGAATGTTTATTTTGAGTGCTATGTAATATCACTTCTGAATATTAATTAAAATTTATTATTAATTAAGAAGACTTATTGTATTGAAAACGTAGATATATGTAGCATAGTAAAAATAATGAAGGATAATAACTTAATTGTTTTGCATATTTTATTAGAGTTGAATATTCTTGCATTTCTAATATAGATAATTTTTGTTTCTTACGTTTTTTGAAGCAATCTATTGAAATTTACTATCTAAGAATGACACATTCAGTTTCCTTTCCCAAATGAAAGAGAGAGTTTCTTCATTTTAACCCTTAGTTAATCATAAAATGGAAATATGGAGTAGCTCAAGCATAAAACTCAAGCATAAAATCAGCATATCCTGGAAACAAGAAGTAGAATTTTTTTCATATTGTCTAATATTATGATATATTTAAATTTCAAATATATTTTAACACCACAAAAGTAGATTTTATTCTTTTCTCATGTTCATTAAATTGCATCTTGTCAAAACAGGAAGCAGTTGCGACCTTTGCAATTAAAATTAAAGGCAGGATTGCAACTATTTCTTTCCATTATTCGAAAATAAAAGGCGTTGATAAACATTTCTCTATTGCTAAGGTCAAAGTAGTTGCAGAGTGTTGACTGCAATGGGGTAAATGGATTTATAAGTAGCAACCTAACAGATTTATAATGAAATACACCAGAATTGTTAATTTTAGTTTGTTTTACTCAAACATTTAAAGATAAACATTTTTCGCTAGTTTGGCTATGAAATGACTTCAGGCAAATGTGCCATCCACCCCCCTCATAAAAAAGGAACGAAAGACTTATCTGTTTAATTTTTGAATTTTTATAATACAATCTGATCTAATTTAGCTTTATCTACTTTACATATGTTTACTCCGTTCAGCATTTTAGGGAAGCTCGTTTTGTAAAATTAAGTAACAAACTAAAAATACTATTTTCATTATAAAAATAATATTTTTCAATATAAAAAAATAATAAAATAAACATTATATCTTTGCGAATTTTGTACATAGGTAGATAAATTTAGTGAAATTGTATGTGCAATTGTTATATTCCTTTTGCATAATCTGACATGAAAATTTAAAGTGCGAAGCTTGCCGAAAAAATACGAATACAGGGGCAATTCTATTTAACATTGAGCAAATGGCTATCTCGTTAATTTGGCAGGATATCGCCAAGCTGGTAATGGCTTTGGCGACTAATTTTTGTTGCCCAGTTTTTAAAACTCGCCGAACTTAACGTCCATTTGGCGACATATTGGTACGATCCCTGAATCACCATAATAGGTATTGTAATTGAATAACTATAATTATTTTATCTGTAACTGTATTCTGCTCTCATACGCCTTTCAGTAATTTCGACAAGCAGAAAGTACTAGAAATATCTCGGCGTCCGAGTGAACACTCTCTATGAGACCGGAGAGAGCATTTGCTCTCAGTTATTGTTGTGAGTTGTTAGTTCAGAGCGACTTCGTAATATTGAAAGCTTCGCCTTTTAGATGCCCTTTGCTTGCGTTGTGTTTAGAGCTCTTAGTAATTTGAAGTGTAACTACCGATTGTACTGTGTGTTACTGTGAATACCTGTACTAGTATTTCTGTGGCATGTTCCAGAGCTCTGAAGCTTTTCTTTTGATAAGATAAATTTCATCAAACCCTCATCGGACCTGTGCGCATTCTGTCTATTACGAACCCGTGCGCACGCAATAATATTTTACACAATCGCATATTATAAGCTGCAAGAAAGGCAGTTAATTAGACCTCTAATGCACTGAGGTGCTATTTAAATAAATAAATAATTACGTTTTGAATATTTTTAATTTAGTCAACATATTTCTTTCTGTTATACTCTGATATTATAAAGATAGGTAAAGTTTTTCAACAAAAACTGTATGAGTAGTTGGAGTACACATAGTTGCAGCCCCACTCGAAAGTCTATACAATGTTATCACAAGTAGTGCAAGGAAGTTAAAAGAAGATATTGTCCTCAATGAAACGCTATCTGCGTTTGCAAGCGTGGCACCTAACAGTTGGTGAATAATTGCATTAAATGCTAGTGACTATCTTTTTTCTGTTTGCAAAAGAAAAAAAAAAATAAATAAATAAAAATAAATAAATAAATCAGTACGAATTTCAAAATTGTCTTTTTTTTTTTTTCATTTTTAAACACCGGAAGGATGATACACATTACATGTAAACTCCACTGTCTAACCTTATATTACAAAGGAGAAGAAAAACTGTGTGCGGCTTGGAGGTCCTCAGCTGCTTGAGATCAAAAGGATTCTCCTTTTTCCACCTTCTTTTCTCCCGCAACCTGAAAGCTTGGACGAATTTTTTCTGCGCTCCTTGTTTAGCACTGCTTGTATTATAACGTCTGTAGAGGCATTAGGATTTTTTTGGAAGCAAGCAAGATGAAAAATATGCAACACCTTAGCCGGGAATCGAACCACGGCCCTCTCAATTACGCGCTGAGTGTGCTGACCACTACACCACGAAGGCTCGCTAACAAGGTGGGAGAAATACCTAATATGTTTTAATTAAAGTAAAATCGAGTTTTCTGCTGTGAAGTTTGTATTTATTTTAAAGTATTGTAGTCATATATTACATGGACATTAATATTCGACAACATTTTTACTGGAAACATTGTCCACAGTGAAGATTTTTGATTAATTTCATAAGTCTATTTATTTTGTTAACTTTTATTGCTCATTGTCGCGAAAAGTTTGAGTTACGTTGTAGAGTAAAACAATAAAATGATTGTTCCACCTTCGTTTAATCTTTATTTAATATTATTTAATTTCTAATGTTGGATTTATTCTCTACTTTCTAATTCTCATATTCTCATCCCCATGCAATTCATACCGTAGCGAGTGTCACGCATTGGCTTGTTGGATTCATTAAAGAGCCTGTTAATCTAAGATATAATTATTGTCTATCTAGAGGTAATACACTGAAATAACGCGGTAAATGTTTCACGTATAAGAAATCACGTATTAGAAAAGGAGCAAAGTGGGTGTTGAATTCATGAGCTCCGTGACAGCAGTGAGAAGAGCTAAATAGGGTTCAGAAAATCAGATCACTTAGCAAGGTCATGATGTCAATAGAAGAAATCGGTAGCAATCTTACGGTAACGAAAAGAAAAGTGGACTTCTGTATTAAGAACATATTTTTTTTTCAGAATTATAATAAATCCAAATTAGTTGCATTGATAATAAATAAGTCAATAATAGTATATAAATAACAATAATCGTATTATTGCTTTTAAAGGATTAGTTAGATTTAATTTTAGTTAGTTTCAAGTATTGATCTGATTTAATTAGTTTTAAGACATCTGTTTGGGTGCGGCTACAGATACCAATCAAGTTTAAAAGGTTTTGACGGCAGGAACCTCAACCGAGAATTGAGATTGACAAGTAAGCTGATTTATCATTTCTGTTTTATGTAACTGCACTTTAGAAATTCATTGGATAACTTTACTTTTTCCCCAGACTTGATGCAAAACTTACTTACAAAACAATTGAAATTATTAAAACTACCATTAACTACTTTCAAATAACTGTAGCATGACGACATATAAAATATTTTACTATTGAATTACCACTGTGTTGTTAGAACATCACGCAAACAGATGATGGTTTATCAACTCAATAAGTTTCATATTATGCTGGTGATTTCGTTCTTCAAGAAATATAATTTTTATCTTTTAAAGCATATTTTTCCTATTTATGTCTAATTTTTATATCAGATTGTACATAGTTCCGTCAGGATTCAAAAAGAATGATTTTACGCGGAATATTTAATTGAAACAGACTAAAATATGTATTTATTTATTGAAACTAAAACTGACGTTACACGCTTTCTAAATTTTGAGTGTAGTTTTGAAGACATTTCACAAGGATATAAACAATCGATTTTTGTAATTTAAGATAAGAAATGTTAATTTAAGAAACAGCATTAATTAAGGAAGTAAATTTATTGTTAAATTATGTTTAAAAGTTCAAAAACATTGTAAGATCCAACTATCAATGCTTTTGATGCTTTTGAACTTTTAAACTTAAATTATGATTTAGCAGCATTTTGCGCTAATCTTTTCATTTAGTACTAGCATGTTTTATTCTCAAAACATTTACTACTCCTTTTCCATTGTTAAATTATAAGGTATTTCTCCCGCATTCTTGGCATGCTTTCGTGGTGTGGTAGTTTGCACGCTGGGCGCGTATCCAGAGGTCTGCGGTTCGATTTCCGGCGAAGGCGTCTGTTAATTTTTCATCTTGCCTGCTTCCAAAAAAATACCTAATATCTCTACAGTGGCTTCAGAACTAAAAGGGTGTTGGATGATGATTCTCCACACACAGGATTTGGCAATTGTGTCCCCTAAAACCCCAGTCGCCCTTTAAAAGGGGGAGTACATAAGGTATTTCTCTCGCCTTCTTGGCATGCCTTCGGGGTGTGGTTTGCAAGCTAAGCGAGTATTCCAGAGGTCCGCTGTTCGATTCCCGGCGAAGGCATTGCTAATTTTTCATCTTGACTGCTTCCCAAATAAATACCTAATGTCTCTACAAAATCCAAAAATAATTACCTTAAGTTATTTTCCTTCAATGCAAGTTATTAGCAGCGCTATTTTTATCACGAAGCTTGCCGAGATTAGCAGCACTTAGTGTTATGCAAAGCAAAGTTTTACAGTCTATTGCCATTCAACTGAGGTAATTATTACTCATATAATTAGTAATTAGTAATTTTAACGCAATTGGATTTAATTATATAAAACTGCATAATTTTCAATTGCGAATGTAATTTATTTGGCAATGACGGTGGCTGAAAATGCAATATATTTTACTACATAAAATACCAATTATTCTGTTGTTGAAATGGCCAAATAGGTCATTTTTCTCTCTAAATGCCTTGAGACTGACAATTAAAACAACAATAGAAAAGACTAAAACTGTTAATTACTATTAACCATAATGGCAACAAATTCTTGAAAATTTTCATTGTAATCTTGTCTTCTACTAGGCCACTTCGTAAGGAATGCGTCAATGCAACTGCTTAAACAATGTTCAAATATTATTTATAGCTATAGATAATCAGTAATTATTAACCGGAATTTTTGGTTCAAACGTCATGAATAATAAACATTCCCTGTTTCATTTTATGAAAAACTAAAACCATTTCAAGAAATTCGACTTTCAAAACAAAAAAGTTTCCTTTTTACTTCTATAGTAATATCTTTATTTTCGATTTTGTAATTGTAAGGTATAAAAAGTACTGAATTTGTTACCTTTAATTTGTTTATTTTTTCAATAATTACATTTCCTTTGCCTATAAATATTTAACTTACTTTGCATCTTAAGAGCTGTTCGAGTGATTTAAACTATATTTTAAGTAATAGCAAAGAATGCACATCTTATTTACAAATTAGAATTAAAAACTAAAATTTTGAATTATTAATTAAGATATTTGAGAAATAAGAAAATCCATTTTTACCCATTTCCAGCGAAAAGTCTGATGTAATCCAACTGATTCGTTCGAGGTACGAAGCGAACGCAAGTTGTAGAATGATAATTATTAATGGCCGCTGTGATAACGGCCATATGGGGTTCTGTTGGAAGCAAATAGAAAAACCTTGAACAATTATTCTACTCAAAGCAAATAATTACTGTACGAAAAATATTTAAAAAATTAAAATTAAATTTAATTAAACAGTGTACACTGCAACTAAATACTGAATGATAATAACTTATATTTTAAACATTGAGCAAATTAACAATAAATTATATTTACATTATCTTAGAAAATACTTTTGTATTGACAAACTGCAGAACCAATCATGTTAAATCGTAAAGTTTTTTTTTTTTTTTTTAACCTTTCTAAATTTTTGTGCATAAATTTCAATATTTGTTGCACATAAATGACATCTACGAATATAGAAAAATGGATTATCCGAATCCTTTCAAATATGCTTTAAAAGATGCTGGAGAACATCCGTGAAAATACTTGGAAACAATATGCAGACTCGCCTACAAAATTCTTCTATGCTCTTCCAATCGTTTTTTCTCTAATACCTAATCATTTTGTTCTTAGATCTGGGATCATTGAGTAGAATAGATGAATACATCTATTGCATTCTGCATGTTCTCTTATCATTCTAAACTTTTACTCATTCTGCTTCACATTGGTCTTAAAGGAAGAAACTTCTTTGCAAATTATTTCTAATCAGGACGTTAAAGCATTAAAGAATCGCGTTGGAAAACGTAAATAAATGCCGAAATAAAATATTGTATGTTTTAAAGCAATTTTTATTTAGATAAATCGATTGTCGAAACTAATGAATTATTCAAATGCATTTTGTCCTCGCTAAGTCTGATAAAAAAAGATTCGACTCTACTGTAATTTAAATTAAAATATGCATTTTAAATTAAAATATTATATTTTCTCTACACAAGTAAATTTAATTTATTATCACAAACATAACATTATATGAATTTTTAGAACTTTTAATTACTACATAAAGTGTTTACTTTTTAATAATCTAATATTTACGCTTTATTTTAGGGTTTCTGTAATCTGCTTCGGGCAATGTGATAACTAGTAAAAGTTCATTGCCTGTTCGAAATTGAGAATGCGAAAGGATCATGCCCTTGGCATGATTGTCTGCTTTATGTTTCTTAAATCTTTTACTGCTGATCTTTCCTGCGATGCCTGCTGGACAATGTCTTTGAAATGAATATGTAAATGAATCACGGGCTCAGTTGCACCACGGAGGAAGCCAAATAGCCAAGCGCTCGCCAATCAAATGGAAATAAATAAATAAATATTTTCTTAGGCGGAATCATTAACGTAACTAGAGGCTAGTCAAATTTATACAAAACCAATTAATTTGGCTTAATTATAAACAGCATAATGTATAATTAATTATAAATACGTCCGTTACTCATTTTTTCCGGTTAAAAAATATGAAAAAATGATAGTTAAAAGTATCAAACATCTAATCTTTGATGTTCTTTATACTACTCATTGTTTTGTCTATACTTGACTTGAATTTCATTGAATAGTTGATAACTTACTCAAGGAAGCGTCAATAACATAGGGAACCTCGGCATTAGGCCATCTAAACATATCAAAAGGAATACCATTTCGATCCTGAAATACAAAATATATTTCAGCATTCAAGAAACGCATTACACAACAATTCGAAAAATGTAGATGTATGCTGCAAGATATAGAGCAAAAATTAATTAAATGTTTGCTATAATGTTGTAGTCTGGCACAGAATAGAATCTTTTAAACTTTCGCTTTACGTGAAATAACTTGTATCCAAGCTACACGATTTTCAGTTGTTTTAATCCACCCAGGATTAAAATAAATAGATAACTCTATATTAATGTATACTACATCTACTAATAACAAGTAGCTTATACTGTGACTAATGTGAAATGTACCCTGTGAGGTATTACATAAAAAATTATGTGTTTTGTAACATGAAATTTCTATTAGAATATGAACGAAGACATTATAAATTAGTTCAAAAAGTCTGTTTATTTCATATATGTTTTTTTCTTTGTGACAATACATTTCTTTCTTAAAACCACTTGCTAAATACATTTTTGAACTTTTTTCTCATGATTTATTTGCTATAGTTTCAAATAGTTGCTACAACTTTGCTCACTGAAAATATAATCTTTCATAATTTGAATCAGTAGTTCAGAATGTTTCTGTTGCATTCAACTTCCATTTATTATATAGAAAAAGAGAGCAATTAAAAACAATTTACGAAATGGAAAACAGAATAAAATTTTCCTCACAAAAAACTATAAGGTATTTCTCCCGCCTTCTTAGCGTGAATTCGTTGTGTAGTGGTCTGCATGCTGGGCGCGTATTCCAGAGGTCAATGGCTCGATTCCCGGCGAAGACGCTGCTCCTTTCTCATGACTCCTGCCTAAAAAAAATACCTAATGTCTCTACAAAACAAGCATTTAATGCACTGTGTGTCATTTGGCTAATTTGAAGTAGAAGACGTGACTCGAACACGCGTCGAGTATGCTTCCAGTTACACCTAGAAGGCATGCGGAAATGAAGGAGAAAATACCTTATAACACAAAATTGCAATTACTAACAGTTATGCTCCATGCGTTTTATGATAAAATTGTAATTAAATTTATCTTTTCCTTTAATTAATCTCTATTAAAATTAATAGGAAAACTAATCACAGTTTTCCAAGGTAATAGGTAAAAAAATTTCGCAAAACTTTTTTTTTTTTTATCCAATGGCAGATTATGAACAATTACAAATGTAACCCACTCCATTAATCTATACAAGGCCAGATGTGGTGGTCTCTTTATTATGCAGGCACCTAATAGGTAGCCACCATCGCCTTTCCTATGAAGGGACGGACAGCTACAACCATGCCTACTCCGGGATTCGAACCAAAGCCTTTCGACATCGCAGTCAGCTTCCCTGACCACCATACCGACTGACCGGCATTTAGCAAAACTAAATAGACAAATAAAAATCTAGTTAAAAAAAAATGTCATTCCTGATTGGTACCAGACTCACTAAAAACGCAAACTTGAAATAATGCAGAATAGCAGTCAATGCACATTTTCTACCAAATGCGTTATAAATGCAGTAGCATTAACAAATTTACTCTTGAAAAAGCATTGTTGCATAAGAATTACAGTAATACTTTCAAACAATAATTACAATAAACTTAAAAAAAAAAAAAAAAAAAAAAAAAAAAAAAGGCAGTTTCTTCTATAACTTATTCGTCTACTTATACTACTACAAAAAGCTTATTAGTGAAATCAAATTTAATGTAGATATAAGGAATTTTCTTCTTCCTAAAGGTTCGTTTTCTTGGTGTAACTGAAGCACGTTCGGCTATCAAATCGGGAGGTCCGGAGTTCAAGCTCAGACGACAGCATAGCTGATTTTTCTCTTTCCTTCTCCGAAGTAAACCTCTAATTATACTCTATAAAGTTACTCAAAACGAAGACATGTTAACTCTTAAGGAAGTAACTTAACTTAGCAAAAGGATATACTCCGGGATTCGAACCGAAGCCTTTCGACATCGCAGTCAGCTTCCCTGACCACCATACCGACTGACCGGCATTTAGCAAAACTAAATAGACAAATAAAAATCTAGTTAAAAAAAATGTCATTCCTGATTGGTACCAGACTCACTAAAAATGCAAACTTGAAATAATGCAGAATAGCAGTCAATGCACATTTTCTACCAAATGCGTTATAAATGCAGTAGCATTAACAAATTTACTCTTGAAAAAGCATTGTTGCATAAGAATTACAGTAATACTTTCAAACAATAATTACAATAAACTTAAAAAAAAAAAAAAAAAAGGCAGTTTCTTCTATAACTTATTCGTCTACTTATACTACTACAAAAAGCTTATTAGTGAAATCAAATTTAATGTAGATATAAGGAATTTTCTTCTTCCTAAAGGTTCGTTTTCTTGGTGTAACTGAAGCACGTTCGGCTATCAAATCGGGAGGTCCGGAGTTCAAGCTCAGACGACAGCATAGCTGATTTTTCTCTTTCCTTCTCCGAAGTAAACCTCTAATTATACTCTATAAAGTTACTCAAAACGAAGACGTGTTAACTCTTAAGGAAGTAACTTAACTTAGCAAAAGGATATTTGTTTAACTGCAAAGTAATATAGAATCATGTAATATAATGAGATAACAGGAAGAAAATTTTGTATATTAAAACTGTGCATTGTGTGGCTCTGTTAAAATGTATCTGATCTAAATTCATCTTTCAGATTATAGATTCTTCAAAATTATTAGCATATGATGAATTCAAAAACAACAAATAATTATGTAAGAAATTTTCAGATGCTGAATCTCACTACAAAAACAGTTTTATTTAAATAATTAAATATTCTAAAGAAAGCAACTATAAATATCTTACATCCAGACTCTGTATTCCTGCCATATCACCGCCGAACAAATCAGGATTCTGCATAGCGAGTCTGCTAAGCTCTGAAAATAAAATTTAAACATTTGAACACTTCCAGAAATAATCATAATCACAATGTACTTCCTGCAATAATTATAGGTCAGAAAAATTTAATATTTATACTTCTGTTTTGTTCAGTTGTGATGTTCCATAATCAAACAGTTCCAAAGTGCAGATTAGTTTCATAAAACCAATATGCAACTGATTTCTGAAAACCACGAAAATAAAAATACTGTATAGATATTTTGCTGTTACAAATAAAGCAAAGAGAGAAGCTACATCTGTACTAGGATTTTTCGAGCCTCCTAACCGGTATAGTGGTTAGTGACTCTGAATGCTGCACCGAACGGCTCTGTTTCGAGTTCTGGAGATGATATGGATGCTTGTAAATGTATAGTGTCTCCTCGGTATCGGGGCACTGCAAATATGCGGCGAGTAGAAAGTCTTCTCGAGAGGCTGGTAGTAGGAAAAGAGGGTTGGGAGGCTTTGTTTCCAAATTGGGGGAAGGAAATTCTCAAAATCGCCCAGTCACCTGTATGGTGCCCAAGGCTCTTGCCAACGACAGGCGCAGTCTTGACTCCTTGTCACGATAAATTTTGTGGATTTGTTCTGGTTTTAGATAAGTCAGGTTAGTCACAACAACATAAAACGACAGGCGCAGTCTTGACTCCTTGTCAAGATGAATTTCGTGGGCTTGCTCTGATTTTAGACAAGTCAGGTTAGTCACAATAACAATAACAACATAAAACGATAGACGCAGTCTTGACTCCATGTCATGATGAATTTGGTGGGTTTTCTCTGATTTTAGACAAGTCAGGTTAATCACAACATGAAACGACAGGCGCAGTCTTGACTCCTTGTCACGATGAATTTCGTGGGCTTGCTCTGATTTTAGACAAGTCAGGTTAGTCACAACATAAAACGACAGGCGCAGTCTTGACTCCTTGTCATGATGAATTTCGTGGGCTTGCTCTGATTTTAGACAAGCCAGGTTAGTCACAACATAAAACGACAGGCGCAGTCTTGACTCCTTGCCATGATGAATTTCGTGGGCTTGCTCTGATTTTAGACAAGCCAGGTTAGTCACAACATAAAACGACAGGCGCAGTCTTGACTCCTTGTCAAGATGAATTTCGTGGGCTTGCTCTGATTTTAGACAAGTCAGGTTAGTCACAATAACAATAACAACATAAAACGATAGACGCAGTCTTGACTCCATGTCATGATGAATTTCGTGGGCTTGCTCTGATTTTAGACAAGCCAGGTTAGTCACAACATAAAACGACAGGCGCAGTCTTGACTCCTTGTCACGATGAATTTCGTGGGCTTGCTCTGATTTTAGATAAGTCAGGTTAGTCACAACATAAAACGACAGGCGCAGTCTTGACTCCTTGTCATGATGAATTTCGTGGGCTTGCTCTGATTTTAGACAAGCCAGGTTAGTCACAACATAAAACGACAGGTGCAGTCTTGACTAATTGTCAAGATGAATTTCGTGGGCTTGCTCTGATTTTAGACAAGTCAGGTTAGTCACAATAACAATAACAACATAAAACGACAGGCGCAGTCTTGACTCCTTGTCACGATGAATTTCGTGGACTTGCTCTGATTTTAGACAAGCCAGGTTAGTCACAACAACTACAACAACATAAAAGGAGTTTTTCAAACATGCTGATCAATTTTTCGATCAGCACATTCTTAAAATTAATCTTTCCAGCATTTTAAAGGAATGGATATCGTCTATCTATCATAGGTTATACGTATAGACTGCGCCTGTCGTTTTATAGTTCTTTTTTCGATTCCATTGACAGCAAAACGACTTGTATTTGTAATATCATAACTTTCATAACATTATTGTTGTATTGTATTGTATTGGGTATATCATAGCTTTCATAACATTAGGATATATCTTGATCTACGTAATAATGTGATGGCTATCTTGATTCATGTAGTACCGTGAGGACAACATTGATCCATTCATTATTTAAGCGTTTAGCTATTAGCTGAAGCCTGCCTTTAGGCATCTCCATATCTGAATCATTACACTGAATCTTCAAACTCTATAAACGAGTTCAGTATAGTACACTTTATAAATGCATTAGCAATTAAATTTTTAATTAGATAATCAAGCTGTCTGACTCTTGAAAAAACACACTTTTTTAATTTGTGTACCGTTTTGCTTTGAAAAGGTTAATTCTCTGCTTTAAATATCATGTAAGGTTTCCAAACGGTTTAGTTTATTTGGTTACTGCAGCACTCGAGAGTTATCTACGTAAGGGAAGGGATACCTTCGTGGAGGGCTTTCTAAGGAAAACTGGCTCCTATTCACGTTACACATCGGGAAAACCACGATAATGCCCATGCAACCAGCCCGTTTGTAGGATTCGAACCTCAGATCGAACTACCAGCGTTCAGCGACTTAACCGTTTGGCCGCAGGTGGGGCAATAAAAAGTTTCCAAACAATTTAAATACTGTATTTATAATTTGCTTTACTTACTTATTTATTTATTTATTCATTCATTAATCTAAGCACTTAACATTCTTTATTTACTTACAAGTAAGTAGTGCATCTCCTATACCCGTTGGATGAAAAGTTCTTCCATTTCTTTTTGTATTATTTTACTTTACTTTCATAACTTACAGATCATAAAAAAGCTTTGCGAAAAAAATAAAATAATTGAACAAAGTACTTTATTCAAAGTATAAGGTTACATATATGATAAAAAGGAGGATCTCCTGACGAAATAAAAGAGAATCCATAGTCCCTCACTGAGGAGAACAGCACTGCAGATTTTATTAGCTATTAGTTACTTATCAACTAATCACTGCGTTGCTTATGTTTGCATTTATTTTTCATGTAATCAGATCAGTTGAAAATATAGTTATTAATGACTTTTTTATACTGCTTTCTTATTGCAAGGTACCAATAAGGTAATACACAAACAGCGTATTTGTTAGCAGTTTCAAAGGCACCGCAATTGCTTTTATGTGTCTGTATGGAATTTACTCTGTTTGTATTTTTTACTACTCTTCTTGAATAATAAGATATTCTTTGATATTCTCAAGCACAGATGCTTCCCCAGGAAACAGACGCTAATCTGATACTTAATGAAAATAATTGATTAATTATCCCATTATAAAGTTAAACGAGACTCATCCATACAGTGCAAGATTTTAGAGAAATTCATCATGGATTTGAGCAGGGAAATTGACACAGTTCTTTCTTTTTAGATCTCTTTTGTAGTAAGTTTTTATTTATCAATTTTCCCTTGAAATATATTTGTGTTTCTCAAAGAATAGAATTTCTAAGTTGTTTCAAGTGGCAGATGATTTTAATTGTTTCGTTCTTTTAAGAAGAGAAACATATATTCTCTATTCACACATTACTAACTTAACTGATTTATTTTCTGTTTATGTTTCATTTATACTCTTATCAACATAAATCTAAATAATTAAACTAATACTTCTCAGAACTATGTCCATTAATTTTTGTAAAATTCCATAATTTTATAAGAGTTTTACACAAATATCTTTTTTTTTTCAAAGAATATTTTCATTACAATTTCTACATTAATAAATACTTACATTAAAAAACACTGAAGTCTAATTCGCACAAAAATTTAATAAAGTTCTTATCATCTGCGCTCGCTTCTATTGATTTCGAAATGAAACAAAATTAATCTTTTTTTATGCTTCAGAACATTCTATTTATTAGAAAAGAAATACACGCAATATGTTTTCCAAATTACTGCGTACTCGCAGGATAAGATACAAGGATTGATTTTAAGGTAAAATATTCAGTAATTATATTTTATATAAGAAGTATATTTTAATTATTACCTTTTACTATCCATTATTATTCACATAATCAAAACAAATACCTGAAACGAATTTTTAAGAAGGATCAAAATGATTTCAAAAGGATCATTTCAATTTGGTAAGAAATGAATAAAATCTTTTAATTGTTATGAACGCCCTCTGATATTGAAATAATTCTAAATTACATGTATATTTTTGTTTGTAATTAACACAAAACTTCGGTTGCAACAAAATTTAAGCTCTATCCTATTCATGAAGTTTCAATGGAAAATATGGCTCTTTATTTAACACATTATTTAATTCTCATAACAAATATTTTGGCAAGAAATGACATACCATCATTTTAGGTATTATACATGAAAGTTTTTATAATATTTGTAGTAGCAAATAACAAAAGAAATTTAGGGTTAGTGAAATCGTTGGAATAAATTACCTTCATCATCTTTGTTAATAGGAGCTGCAGAAGCAGCGCAAATCAATAGAAACAGACGAAACATCTTAACACAAGCAAGTAAAAAGGCTGTAATAAGTTTTAAAGAATAACATTTGGTGTTTAACTATGAGATAAACTGATAAACTATGAGAAAAAATGACACCTGTGTTCCAAATCTGATTTTATACTAGAAGCAATCATCTGTTAGATAAAAATAAGTTCTGATTAAAATAGTATTTACTCTTGTATTGTTTTTCTTGCTGTTCAAAATATGAATTTTAGTTTAAATTTAAAAAACGAATTTTAAAGAAATTAAATTTCTTTTTCAAAACATTTTTATAAAAATTTAAACTGCAAGTAGTAGTTCTTCAATTTTTAATGTAAAAATAAGGTTAAGATGAAAAAAAGTAGAGTAAAATAATTAAAGACAATTCTTAAACCAGATTTAAATCTCTGTATACTGTTTCAATTTCATCCATTTCATACATATGGGCTACTTACTTTAGTATGCAATACATGTAAAATCAGACTGCGTAATTTGTAGTAATTTTACAGAACAAAATAATAAAAATCAAATATGTATTTTAACACTGCTTTGAGAAATTCCCAATAGAATATTAGCTCTCTAAATTTGATAAAAATAAAAAAGCGAATTTAATATCTGATGCCAGCTTAGATCTATAAATCAGCCTAATCTTTGGAATCAAATAAAAAGCGATAATCCTATCATCATTAGAGTGTAAAATTTTAAATTGTAAACATTTAGTTTGGCATAAAAAATTATATCTAGTTTGATTGTGAAAGTTTTCGATTGAGGACCGTTTTCTAATGCTTCTTTTTTTTTTTTTTTTTTTTTTTTCAGAGTATGAAAATCCATTATTCCTTGGAATTAGATTATTTTATATATAAGAGAATTTTACATTTTAAATCTTAAGAAAAATTTTAGATTTTAATTTTATAATAAATGGAAATTTTGGGCTTATGCTTTGACTCAGATTAAAAGTACTCAAAAGAACAAATTCGTAAATTTAAATATATATTTTTGAGAAATTTACTGACATTGAAATCTTGTTATTTTGCTTAAATATGTAAATGGGCAATAATATGCAGATTACTGCCTAATTACAAGATTTCACTTAGCACTTTATTTCATAATTTCATTTAGCTTATTTTTTCTTTGATCACATATCTCGTTATAGATTTCAACACATAAATGGATTTTTATAACTTTCTTTCAAAAGAATAACAGTCGTTTCCCAAACTTTCATTATTTTTGTCTAACAGATTATGTAAGAAACAAAAATTGTGTCTGTAATTTTCAATTTCAGCTATTCAAAGCGGCTAAAAAACCTGCATTATCGAAAAGCATATAAAGTACGTTAATTTTACGTTTATTTGCAGCGATACTTCATAAGGATTTCATTGAAACTATCGTGTCACTTTCCTTCTTGGAATTTAAATGACAGAATTAAATCCTAATCCTTCATCAAGGTTTACTTATTAGTGTATTTCCTCCTCAGTTTCAAACAGTTTCCTATACATTGAAACTATTCTAACTATAAAATAATTTTAATATTCGTATTTTATGACGCATTTATTTGCGGGCAATATTTATTGTGATAAGAACACAATGCCAAATTACCAAAGAAAATGCAAACTTAAAAATTTTTAATTTTAATTAAAGTTTATCATCATTGTACTTTTTAAATTTATCATAATTCATAGTTTCATGCAATGAGCCTTGTATTTTTCATGAATGTCTTCTTATCTCTACCGTAAAAGTAAAAACCATAAATTTGTATTCTTTGTGGAATATGTATATCTTCTTCAGTTTTAAAACGGGTATAGTCATTACAAAATGCCCAAAATCACTAAATTTAGTGTATTAACAGACTGCAGAATGAAAATTCTTCAAAATTTGTATTTCAGGGAAACTTTTAAAGTCTTTTTCCGCCATTTTATACTTGCTTCTTATTCGTATCTTGATCGTTTATATCCCAAACGATGTATCATATTTTTTCCCGAAGTTTAATTATCATTTCTTTCTATAAATAATAACATGTTGCAAACAAAGCATCTTGTAAATAGAGCAACATCTTGCAAACAGGAAGTAATTAAAGCAATGTGGAGCCCTAGCAGAGAATTCTTTCAAATGTTCCCCATACCAATTTTTTTTAATGAGAAGAAGATAGTATTATGAGGAGTTGCAAGACAATTGTTTAGCCCATAAAACTTGCAGCCTCGTAGATAGGCAGTAATCAGTCTCTGTTTCTAAAAATGTTAAAATGCTTTAACTAATTTGTAGTGCTTCATCAGCATACATATACAAGACCGGATGGTAAGAACATCAATTTCAATGGTAGGTATATCTTATCTGTCTAGTATGTTTTAGGAATAGCGTAAAAGTATTTTTCAGATATATTATTTATCTATCTGTCTGTTTATTTTTTTTTATTTCTGTGGCTGATAATTTTGAGGTTTTAGACATGCTCAGAGCAAGTTGCCCGTTTGAATCAAATGAAAATAATGATAAAACAGGCTGTTGTATGTTCCATTTCTTGAGGGAATTTTGATTTTTCATGAGGGAAAATAAAGTTATGCATGGAGAAATTGTAGTTCGACAGAAATATAAGACGCGTAACAACTTTATCACATAAATCTGAAGCATAAATAAAAAGAATATTTCAATAAGTACCATGCAAGAACAACGTATTATAAACAAACTTTATTTCAAAAGAATTTAAATGTTTTGCCTTTATTTATATTACAGTACGTGCCGGGATTAAGGTTGAATTTGAAACAAAACTCACTAGTCCTCAGCGTTTCAACTAAGTAAGCAGAAGATTATGTCATAATTCAAATACTCATCTTTGGTTTTGCGTAATTTCTTTTTATTTCATGTATGGCAAAAATTAGTGAATATTTTGCCTTTGACTGGTAAGGTATAAGCTCTGAAAACTAAAACATTACATTATGCATAAGATTGTTTCATATAGCTGGGGTACATAGCTGTTTCATATTACATTTGTCTTTATTATTTTTGATGAAAGTATTAAGCACGTTTTTTCATATTTTGATAATACCTAGCTTTTATTCCCTTTACTGTTAATTTTTTCTAAATTTTGTAATACATGAAAAATTTTTATGGACACAAAATCATATCGAAGAATTTTGTTTTAAATTTTTGCAAGTTTATTTTTTAAGTATATTTTTTAAACTTATATTTTTAGACATATCAATGTCGCAAGACACCATACATTAAAAAATATTTAATCATTCTCCACAATTCGAGCCCGTATTCAACGATACTGCAAAAAGCATCGCTAACTATTTTATCAATCACGGTGACATCAAGATTAGTGATTTCTCAAGAAAGACTACTCTCCTTTCTGTATTTCAGAAGATAAATATTCTGGACTATAAGAATAGCGAATGCATGTTTTGATAAATTAAAAGGTAGTAAAATTCCATCTTTGTTATTGTTTATGATATTTGATTCTTTTCTTTGCACTAGTGATCTAAATATCCCAATGCAGTGCAAGATATGCCAAAATAAAGAAAACGCATTATCTCTTATTATTATGAAATTGGTTCCTTTCACGCTCGTTCCATTCTCAGATTACGCATATAAGAAAGACATGTTGACGAGATATACTTCGGAAAGATTTTAATTGAATATCAGAGGAACGATATGAAGAATTTGTTATTTCACAATATCACTATTATAATGAACTATGCTATACATATTGGGTGTGACTAGTGCGAGCGTATCAAATGGTTGAAATAGGACATATGAACTTGAAACAATATTTTTCTTGTCTTTCTTTTGACTTTTTTAAAGGAGAGGTTAATTATTGCCGGTATACTGATATTTCAATTGCTCTTAAGTGATGAGAAAGATTTTAGAGTCCTCAATAATACTGTACACTTATTCATCAATTTTAGTGTAAAACAATTTAGCTATCATTAATAGTAATATCTGTACATACGCAGGATAGTAATCTTAAATATCTTAATACATGAGCAGGATAATAGTCCTAAACACACCATTGGAAAATGCTTTTCAAAAACTCTTCAAATGCTAGTGAACTTTAATATTTTGATTTGTTAATACACAAATAATGATCCTAACAGCACACAACAGAACAAATGGAGTTTGATTTTGGAAAGCTTTTCAAAGTGTATAGACACTTTATTAAACACAAAAGTTATGTTTTCTTTTCATAGCCTTGTTTAATTACTTGTTAATTAGGTAAAAATTAATCTGGTTTGAAAAACCTTAATTTTAATTGCAGTAAAACCAAACTTATAGAGGAACTTTGCGTCTATGAGTTTAAATTAAGCATTACAGCTAATGTATATCTTAATCGTTTTATATACTTTCCAGTATTTTCTACCCTAGAAGTTTCAAACTTACCTTTTATGTTAAGTACTTTAAATACTTTCATAGTTAAAGTTTGTAAAAAGACAAAAATCAAATCCATAAAAAGTACAGTTGCGACTCCAGATTACTCGACAGATTACTACAGATACTCTTGACTGTGCAATAATATTCATTTTTTCACTACTTTTTTTTTTTTTTTTTTTTTTTTTGATGTGCGTGTTCTAGGAAAAGAATAACCTTATTAGATGTAAGTTTAATAAAACAATTACATGAAAACACTAACAAAAATAATAAGGTCGTATGAAAAGCATTTTCTCCCTTCTTATAGCGTATTTTCGAGTTGTAATTGGAAGCACGTCCAGTTAGAAATCGCTAACCACTACACCGGTTGGGCGGCTTCCAGTTGTGTTAAATCTGTTATCCATTGGTTGTGTTAATGTTTCCAGTTCCACTCTGATAAATACATCCACAATTTACTTTTGTAAAATGATTAGAATCGGGTTATCAAACAAAGCTACTCTTTACATATTTTCATGAATCTTTAAATCAGCATTTTAAAACTGTAGTTTGATTCTGAGATTTTGAAACTTTATTTAAAATGTGTCAAAAATTCATTGTAATCTAAAAATAATAATGCATGATCAAATGATAATTAGCAGATAGTATTGAGGGAAAAGAGAAATTTTCGCCAAAAGTTTGGTGATGGAATTTTTGCCAAACTTCCTAACTGAGAGATTAAACATTTCTCTGAATTATAATATGCTGTTAATAGTCATACATTTTGGAGGGGTATATTCCGCTTTTTATTGAAACACTTTGATCATCAGGGACATTGTCGAAAAGGATGGAATGAAACGTAATATGATTTACTTTTATTACAAGCATTTAAGTTTTTAATTAAAGAATTTTCATTATTATGAGGATCATCTTCCTCATGAATAGAAAAAAAAATTAAAGTAAAACAAGATAATTACGTTAAATGGAAAAAAAATTTAATTTGAAAAGAAAAATAATGACCGTGGTCCTATTTTAGATAGCATATTTACTAAATCAAAACGGTGAAGACAGTTTGAACGACTTTCGTCATACCATGGCACGGCAATTCGCAAGAACCTCAAACTTAGAAATACGATTTGTATCACCCTGTGTTCTCACCAATGCTCCAAGTTTTCAACAACTGTCACTTTCATTAGCATCTCGCAACGTGACAGCTGCTAAGATTATAAGTGCGTGCCTAAGTTTTATAATATTATGAAACTGAAAATATTTTAAAGTGAAAAATTATACGATATTTTCCCCTTTTTTACTCACTTAAAAGGCCATGACTTAAAATTATATAAAATTTGTAGCGGATTCAAAAGATTGAGTGATGAGAGAAGAAATCTGCAACATGATAAAAGAAAGTACAAACGTTATCGAAGTTATTTTAAAAGCAAATTACTTCCCAAACTATCTCATTGTCGACAGAATGTCATTCGAATATCCGCTGTCATATGTATTGATATACTATCTTGAAAGTGAGAGATTACGTTTAGGATTCAAAATTCCAAGGTAAGTCAAGAATTTTATGTAAACTATCTTCGTAGTCTGTACTGTATAATATTTATATTCGTTAACAAAGGAGAATAAAGTTGTTTGCTTAAAATTCTTAAATTTCCTAATGTTTCATAAAAATTCAAAAGAATCTATAGTTAATTATAAGCAATGCATCAACATTTAAAAAGAAGGAATTTTGGTTCTTTCCGTACATCGATTATACTTTATTATTGGAAGAGCAGTTTCAAGAAAAAAGCTTTGCATTTTTTAAAGTTATCCATCGATTATCGTTGAATGTAGACGTTAATGTGAAATGTTAAGAGTCCTTCATCACTAATTTCAAAATTAGAAATTGAAGAAAAAGTAAAAATATACTCCCATGCTTGTAAACATATAATCTAAAGAATTCGTTGTCAGCTGACGATTTATTTAAAAAAACGATGTCCGCCTTAAGGGCATAAAAAATAGCAGTTAACTAAAGATAGCGTTGTAAAAATCAGTCACGTAATTGGGAAATGAAGAAGAAATGCCATGTCTTCCTTCTGCACATATCAGTCCTTTTGAAAGAAATGAAGAACTTCATGAGAGAAACAATCATTACAAAACGTAATACAGTCGTAATAATAAAAATACAGTCCTAAAGCGTAATAATAATAATTTTACCGAATATTTTATCAAGTTCTTTTTTTTATCTCTGAGTTAATAGAACAGTTAAGAAGATTAGTAGATTATTATATAAAAATACAAAATTTTATGATTTTTTAACTTCTTATATAAAATTTTCTTATACCTATTATATGTTATTTAAAGGAAATTTAAAAATATTCGAGATTATGTTGAGTTTCACCTCTATAATAAACATTAATATTGCAGAGTCTTTCCTTTCCGCACTTAACAATGTCCTTTAGAATTCAAAAATGATGAACTTATATTACGTTCCAATTAATATTCACCATTAACTAAGACATTTCCAGAGTTACAAAGATAAGATGTGATGAATTAATCTGCTTATGGTGATGATTTTATTTAGTAAAATAAAATTATTTGAATCTCTGTTTCATTTTAAAGGGATCATTTACACCACAAAATATCTGAACATAAAAAAAATTAAGAGATTTAGATTTATGCTTCGTGTGCATAGAATCATGCCTCCTTTGCTACGTTTTCAACAATCACTTGAAATATTAGATAATAATATCTTTTATACGCGTCTGAAAGTAGAGTTTTTCTTCTTTCACAATGTAATTCTTTTAGATGATTATACTTTTATTTACATATCACAGCGCTTAAACATTTTTATCTCTTTGAAATATTTGCATTCTTTGCCAAATATTTTTCGCCGAATATATATTTTTATTATAAATATATATTTAATTATATATATATAATAAAAAATATATATTTTTGCCAAATATATATTTCTGCCGCAAAAATTGTAAAGACATTAGGTTATTTCGAAGCCGGAGACATGAAAAATGCGCAATGCTCTCGCCGGAACTCTAACCACGACGTCTCGATTACGCGTCTAGTGCGCTGACCACTATACCACAAAGGCATGCTAAGAAGGCGGGAGAAATACCTTATAAGGGTACCAAATATAAAATATCTTTGAGTTGATTTTTCGAAGTCTGGTTGTTTAAGGAGTACGAATGTTGTTATCGTTGTTTTTATTTAATTTAGTAAAAGAAGGGAAAAAACTGCACACCATATCTGCACCTTCAAAGATTGCAAAATATGTAAAGGTTTAGTGAATTTATGGCAAACATATTATTAAGCATTAAAGACAAACAATTTAACATACTTTATTGCTGTTAAGTGGGTTAGACTTCGTTTGTTGGTGTTAAGTGGATAAGTTTAATTACCCAGGTTTCAACTCTGGTTTTCAATTTTCTCATTTTTTGAATCTACCTTTCGAAAAGAAGTCCCAAATACACTATGAATAAAAGAAGAAGCAATCTAGATCTAGATTATCATACGGGTAGCAGATCACAGCCAATGTATAACTGCTCTCTGTCTTTTGTAGCACTGTTTAATAAAAGCTTTTAGAGCTAAGTTGTTATGATTATTTAAACTTAGGTATGTTTAGCTGGAAATTTGCCAAACCTTTGTCGCAAAGAAGATTTAAGTTAAAATTCTGTGGACTTTGGAATGACATAATAGTTAAGTATTTATTTCTAGGAAATAAAAATGTGGAGGAAATCTTAATTTATACATGCAATGAAACCCCGATTCAGAAATTGCAGAGAGACTGTCAATTATTATCATTACATTCTTGGCATCTTCAAATCGAGGATGTATCTTAAATTTACTATTTTAAACCAGATATACATTACATTGCGGTAAAAGATTTATTTGCACTTACTAATTATATAGTAGTTTTATGTTGTAAACACACATACAAAAAGCACTGCTTTGAGGAGTGGTAATACAGTTCTGCATCATTTCTCGCTTTGACCCTAGAATGCTAACCTGTGTAAATTTTACTCACACAACAATGAAATGCACGCATAACTTCTAAACCTTGCACACTAGCTCCAATATTACTCAGATATACTACCAACGTTCTTTTATATTTAAGATGCAGTTGTAACTGAATGTGAAATATTTTCTGTCTTTCAAGAAATACCCTTTACTAATTGTAAAGGGTTAGTATCCTAGGGTTAAATCAATGTTAGCCACTATCAATAGTAATGAAAGTACTATTGTAATGAATATGTTATAATAGTAATGAATTATGTTATCAATAGTAATGAATTATGTTATCAATAGTAATGAAAGAATTAAAAGCAATCTCATGCATGTCAGTGTTCATTTAATACCTTTCCGCAATCTATAAAACTGCATTTCCTTCTTCAGAGAGTTTTTTTTTTTTTTTTTCATAATTATGTTATCTACTTTATTTTAATTTTGGAAGAAAATGGTACTGCAATCCCGTTCTTCTCATCTTAAAATCTTATTTTTCAGTGTTTGAAATTTTACATCACTGAATCTTAATTTCTGATCATAATTTACGTTATGTAGAAATTAATCGGTACTAGCTTGATATTGGCTTTGCTACCCATCAATAATGGTAGATTTCTGAAGATTTAAACTTGATTGGAGAATTCTCCCTTTAGTACACTAACTACCAAAATTTACGATATTTCAGAAAGTGATGCGTAGGGAAAACTTCAGATTACGGACAAATAGTGGCAGAATTTACTTTAGAGTGGAAGAACTGTCCTTTCTGCCAAAATGAAGAACTTTCAAGGCTAAAACTCTTTGAGATGTTTTGTGCGTTTATGAGAGTGATTTGAAGCGTGAGCGCCTTGTGTAATATTGCCCCTCGGCACCCGAAATGAAGGAAGTGTCTTTTGTTGTTGGTGAGTTGAGAAGCGTATGGAAAGCGGGAACACGTTTTAGCGAGGATAATATTTGCTCCATGAGCAGATAAGCACTTAACAGTTACATTATACAAGGAACAAATCTGATATAACACAGACCCAGATCAATAACTTTCAACTAAATTATTAAACTCATTCACTTTTCCTCTACCGAAGATCCATTACGAAATTCTGAGTCTTGGATAAAGAGTTTCTTTCCAGTCATTGGATCCCAATCGATCATTTTGAGCATTTGATTACAAGAAATTCCAAAGTAAGCTACCTTAGATCATATAGTGCACTTTTATTCTTATATACATTTATAAAAATATATAAATGTATTTTGACGCTAAATAATTTGAAACGATTTTTGCATTTCTGTAGAGATTATATAAATGAAGTATAATACTGTTTCTTAGGAATTTTCGAATAAATCTAACTGACTGTTCAGACTTTTAGACTTACTTGATAATTTCTCCGCTACGTAATCAGGTCTTAGCAATTTGTTATTTAAAATTCATTTCAGGAAGTTCTTTCATATATAATAGCAGTCTCGCTTTGATCAAGCCTTATTTTATCACTTAAGGCGGATTTCACTGCAATAATTGGTCTTATTTTCTTTTTTCTGTTGTAAGGTACTTCTCCTGCCTTCTTAGCATATCTTCGCGGTGTAGTGGTCAGCACGCTCGCGTATTCGACAGGTCCGTGGTTTGATTCCCAGCGAGGGCGTTGCTCATTTTTCATCTCTCTGGCTTCGAAATAATCTAATGTCTCTACAGTGGCGCCCGAACTAAAAGGGTGGTGGATAATGATTCTCCACACCCAAGATTTGGCGATTGGGTTCCCTAAAAGAACACTGAAGTCGCCCTTTAAAAGGGGAGTATATAAGGTATTTCTCCCGCCTTCTTAGCATGCCTTTGTAGTGTAGTGGTCTGCACGCTGGACGCGTATTCCAGAGCTCCGTGGTTCGATTCCCGGCGAGGGCATCGCTCATTTTTCAAGTCTTCTTTCAAAAAATACCTAATGTCTCTACACTGTAAGATCTTTCTATAAGAGTTTCTACTGTGATCGTAGCATTTACACGTAAGACATGATAAAATTAATGCAAATATATTTAATCTATAAATGCTAACAAATTGATAACGGAAATATTCTTTAAGCGAATTTACAGATTCGCAGCACGAATACAAATATTAGAACATGCGATAAATAAAAGATAACACTAGATTTCATGATAAGAAGTACAATAATGTGATACAAATATAGTGTGATAAATAGCATAGATAAAAAGTGCGTTTTGCTCATTTTTTTAACTGCAGTTAAGTACATAAATAAATATCAGGCATTATTTTGTTTTATACTGCATTATTATTCTCTAAATACCTCAGAAACTGTAAAGTTTGCACTAAAGACCATCTCATATTAATATTTTAGGTATTTCAATTACATTAAAATGCATTCATATATGCATACGAGCACATATACAAGTAGGCGGTCATAAAGCAAGAGATCCTTTCAAAAGATAGAGAAAGAGGGATGAGCTAGATGTTCGAATTCTATCATCTGGAGTGGTCTTGGTCAGAACCGATAAGAAACTTAGGTCAATAGCTCTAAAGTTCTTTTGCATTAGTAAAATAATCAAATCCGTATGAAAAGGAATAGTTGGTATTGAGATTCGTCCTAAAATTCTCTTTAGTCTATGACACAAACACAAATTCTGGAGCACCAGATTCATATAGATTTCGAAGAAAGGTTGGTTCCAACAAATCTTTCTCCAACTGATGTCTTCGTGGACGTTTTATCACATTCATGAATTGGAAAAAAGGAAATTCTAGTTAGAAATTAAAAAATTAAATCTAGTGTATTTTTTAAAAATGCAAAGGCTAAATATTTGTAATAAAATGACTTATTTACAGTAGTGAAAACAGCTATTTTGGTTCGGTATCCATATAATATTTACTATTAAAAATTAATAAAAAAGGAGCCGCTGTTTTGAATAAATCTGTGTATTTTTTAAATATAAGCAAGATTTATTTTCTACATTGACAATTAATTCATCTTTTCTTTTATTTCGAATTCGCGGTGAATTCAGGAAGCAAATCTCTAAATCAATTGGTGTGATTAAATTCTGAAAATAATTTATTCATTCATTGTGAGGTTCATTGTGACTGTCACATTCTTGCCACTAGGTGGCGGGCATCTCTTCCTTTACTTTTGCTGTAATTAAGTTCCGAGAGGCAGTCGAGATTGGAACCGCTCTGAGGAGCGTAAAGACTCAGAACTAAAAATGTACTGTTTTAAAATAATTATCACCTACCTTGTAAATAGTGTATATTAGCTTTTTATTTCAATAAATAATTAAAAGACAAGATGGCCTGCTAATTGTAATAGAAACTCTTACTGGAAAACGTGATTATTAGAAGCCTGGCGTCGAGAACACTGAAGATGCAGCAGGTAAGGAATTTTACATTAATTTTATTGTAAATAGAAGAACCTGATGCAACATTTTTATGGCGCCCGAACAGGGATGCCAGGTTTTTCGAAAAGTTCTAATAAAGTGAATTCAAAAGCTGAATATTAAAATTGAAGATTTTAATACTTGTTCTTGAAGTATTCAGCAGAAGAATAATTTTGTTTTCTAAGTAAGAGTTAAATATTTGTTTTTCATGAGACGTATATTTTTTGTGTAAGTGTTTGAATCTAAGAAAGATAATGGCTGAAGTAGATAAATTAAAAAAGAAAAGAAGTATGTTAAGAACTGCCGTTACAAAACTATTTAAGAAAATCGAAAGTGAATTAAATAAATCTGAATGTAGTATTAATGAGCTCGAAGAATTGTTAGAACAGCTTAATGCTAAAACCGAAACGCTATCTAATGCCGATGTGGAAGTTGAACCAATTCTGAGTGTAGATGAATTCGAAAATGAATTCGAAATTACAGAACAATATCGCGAGAAGATAACGTTATGGAAATTCAGGCTTAAGAAACGGATTAAGGAACTTAATCATGACTTAAATGCACCGAACACACAGCAAAATATAAAAGATACACCTAATGTTAAATTACCAAAACTTTCGATTCCCGTATTTTATGGGAACAATAGTCAATGGCTTACTTTTTGGAATAGTTTTGAGTCCTCAATACATAATAACGAATCATTGAACAAAGTAGACAAATTTAATTACCTGAAAGCATATTTAGAAGGAACAGCTGCTAGCTGCGTTCAAGGATTTCCGTTATCGCCAAAACATTATGATTCAGCAATTCAAATCTTACACGACCGTTTTGGAAGGAGAGACACTCTTATTAATGCGCACATGAATAATTTGCTGAATATTGAATCATTAAAAAATGCGAATGACATAAAAACATTTCGTAACCTGTATGATAAAGTACAAACACAGATTAGATGTCTCGAAGCGTTAGATGTTGTATCGGAATCTTACAGCGCTTTGCTGTGTCCGATGATTTTGAAGTTATTGCCTTCAGAATTAACGCTTGAATTTCATAGAACACAAAATGTTGGCACAGATTATAACATGAAAGATTTAATGTCATTTTTACAAGCAGAACTTTCATCCCGCGAACGCACAAGGTCAACGGTTTCGCAACAGCAAAAAGTATCCGATCGGCAACAGTCTTCTTTCCCCCCTGCAACGAAAAGCGCATATGGTTTCTCAAATAGACATAATAAACCAAAGATTCCGACCGCTACAGATTTGTTTACAAAATCTGAATGCAGGGAGGAAGATATGAACTGCGTATTCTGTAATCAATTCCACAAGATTCATGACTGTAGTTTCGTTTCCGGCTTATCATTACAAGAAAAAAGGGACATTTTAAAAAGAAAATGTGCTTGCTATAAATGCCTAAAATTACACCATTTGGCTCAAAACTGCAGAACAAAAATAACTTGTTCTATTTGTAAAAAACAACATGCAACTATTATGTGTAATAAACAAAATCCTTCTGTCGAAGTTTCGGAAATTAAAAAAGACAAACAGATAGAAAATAAAGTACTTTCAAATCAAGCAGGATGTTCAGAAGTATATTTGCAAACTTTAGTTGTTCGCATATATGGAAGAGGGAATAACCAATTTGTTCGAGCGATAATTGACACCGGAAGTCAAAACTCATACATAAGCAGGTATGCAGCAGAAAGGTTACAATTAAGAAGCTTAGGTGAACAAAGTGTAACCCACGGACTTTTCGGTGGCATAGAAGTTTCGGAAAAACATAAACGTTATAGAATAAAATTGGGTAGCGTAGATAAACGGTATAATTGCGAAATCAATGTATTGGATGAAAGAAAAATATGTTCTTCGGTCCCTAAAATCAAAAATATACACTGGATTAGGGAACTTAGAAGAAGAGGAATTTACGTCAGTGATGTTTTTGAAAATTGCAGATTATTTCAGGAGAACCCCCAAGAGATTCATTTGTTGTTAGGGGCAGATGTTGCTGCAAATTTATTTACAGGTAAAATCGAAGTTCTTCCTTGGGGAAGATTAGTTGCTGTAAGTACAAGACTTGGGTGGACAGTCATGGGGAAAGCGAACACTGACAATTATGAAATAGAAAATTCCTTTTCCACGCTTTCGTTATCTTTACATATTTCTGATGCCACTCTGTCAGAACTGTGGAGGCTTGATGTTATCGGAATAACAGATCCAGTTACAAAGAAGGCTAGAGAGGAAAGGGATTTGCAATCAAAATTGCAATTCGAAAATTCTGTATCTCTAAACGAAGAGGGGCGTTATGAAGTCGCACTTCCATGGGCGAAGAATCATGTACCACTTTCCACCCACAAGGATTTAGCTTTGAAACGTCTACAATCTACCACCCAGAAACTTTTATCTCAAAATTTATTTTCTTCATACAATGCAGTTTTTAATGACTGGTGTAACTTAGGAGTGATCGAAGAAGTTAAAGAAAATATTGCGGTTGACTATGGACATTATTTACCGCATAGACCGGTGATCAAAGAAAATAGCTCAACACCAATTCGACCGGTGTTTGATGCGTCTGCGAGGAAACAATCGTCTCCTTCTCTAAATCAGTGTTTGGAGTGTGGACCAAATTTGATAGAACTAATTCCATCTCTTTTGTTGAGATTTCGGGAAGGCAAGTTTGCTGCTATAGCAGACATTGAAAAGGCTTTCTTACAGATCAGTGTAAGGCCTCAAGATAGAGACTGGCTTCGGTTTTTCTGGTGGAATGATGTGGAAGAAAGGAAAACGAAAATATTTCGTCATACTAGGGTAGTATTTGGGGTTAAGAGTAGTCCTTTCCTTTTGGCAGCTGTTATAGAATTCCATCTACAAAAGTACATGAAAAATTCTTCATATGATACGGAGATAATAGCTAAACTCTTGCGTAGCTTCTACGTAGATAACGTTGTTGCCAGTTTTGACAAAGAATCCGAGATGATTCAGTTCATCGAAAAATCTCGAGAAATAATGAATGAAGGAAAGTTTAATCTTCGAGGTTGGTTACATAATGGAGATGACCTGAAACAGGAAACTATTTCACCCGTATTGGGTCTGTTATGGAACTGTCAGAAAGATAATTTAACTTTGAATCTGAATTGGCTAGAAGATTTTGAAATGGGTATAATAACGAAGAGAACAATTCTCGCTGTAACACACAAAATATTTGATCCTATTGGTATTGTGAGTCCTGTTCTCTTGTATCCTAAAGTATTGTTGCAGAACCTGTGGAAAACAGGAATTTCTTGGGATACTGAAGTCGACGAGAGTACAAAACAAAATTTTGTGAATTGGTATAAAAGCCTTTTTCTCTTAAAAGAAATATCCCTCCTACGTTGGATACATTCCAGCAAGGACAATAGGAAGTTCTGCAGCATTCACACATTCTGTGATGCCAGTAGTAATGCGTATGCTGCTGCAGTTTTCTTGAGAACTGTGACGAATTCTGGAGTTGAAGTTCATCTGTTGGCATCGAAGTCTAGAGTAGCTCCCGTAAAATCTATTACGATCCCTCGTCTGGAATTGATAGCTGCCACGATAGGTGCCAGACTATGCTCTTCTGTTTTAAATGGTTTGCAATGGCAAAATATGGAAACGCATTTTTGGACGGATTCTACAACAGTTTTGACATGGATTCAAAGGGAAGAGATTGTCTGGGCTGTCTTTGTGGAAAACAGAGTCAGGGAGATTAGGAAACTGACGGATTTAAAAACGTGGAAACATATTGCTGGAACAAAAATTCCAGCTGACCTCCCATCAAGAGGTTGCACCGCTAAACAACTTTTAGTAGTTAGATGGTGGGAGGGCCCCGACTGGCTGAAGAAAAATCAGGAAGAATGGCCTAGACAAAGGGAAATACCGGATATGGAAATAGTAAATTCAGAAAAAAGGAAATCAGTCATTTCTGCACTAAATACGCAAAGGGTAGAACATTTTTTTGAGAAATATTCATCTTACCATAAAATGTTAAGAATAACTGCTTGGATATGCAGATTTATCAACAACTGCAGAAGACCAGATTCTAAACAATCAGGAGAACTCACGGTCCCTGAAATAGAAACTGTAGAAGAAGAAAATTTTCTCTGTCCAATTGTATTGCCCTCAAATCATGACTTAGTTCATAGGTTAATTTTAGATTACCATTTGCGACTATCCCACGCTGGTGTGCAATTCGTACTAGCCAATATTCGACAGAAATTCTGGGTCCTGAGAGGAAGAAAAACAGTACGTAAAGTTCTTATGAAGTGTGTTCGCTGTAGAAGATATAGCGCAAAGAATATAGAGACTGTTCCAGCACCTCTTCCTGAAGATCGAGTTCGAGATGCTCTGGTGTTTGAAGTGACCGGAGTCGATGTAGCCGGTCCTCTTTATTTACGAAAAGGAAAAAAGGCATGGATCTTGCTCTTTACTTGCGCGGTCTATCGCGCGATACAGCTTGAGCTGATAGAAAGTTTATCAACAAATGCGTTCATCTTAGGATTAAGGAGATTTATTGCCAGAAGAGGTCGTCCAGGTATTATTTACAGCGACAATGGCACTAATTTCGTTGGAACTGAAAATCTTTTAAGATCGATAGATTGGAAAGAAATAGAATGTCATTCAACTAGTATGAGAATACAGTGTAAGTTTAATCCCCCAACTGCTTCATGGTGGGGCGGTTGGTGGGAGAGGTTGGTACAAACAGTCAAGAAGATGTTGAGAAATGTTCTCGGCAAGTCCTGTGTCTCTTACGAGGAAATGTTGACTATACTTTGTGATATCAAATCAGTGATTAACTCAAGACCCCTTACGTACCTTTCAGAAGATCCAAATGATCTTACGACGGTACTAACTCCTTCAATGTTTCTACAAGATGTGCACGACGTCGGAGTGCCTGACTTAGACTACCTGGATACCATTAATCTGACAAAAAGATACAAGTTCTTGCAGAACTTAAGAGAACATTTCCGCAAAAGATTTCGTGATGAATATTTAGCTATCCTAGTGCAAAAACCATCTAAACGATCTACTCAGACTATCAACAAAAATGACTTGGTGTTTGTCGGCAGCGACAACAAGAAGAGAATAGATTGGCCAATAGGTCGTGTTGTAGAACTATATCCTGGGAAAGACAACGAAGTACGTGTTGTCAAAGTGAAAACTGCAACGGGTGAACTCCTAAGACCTGTGAAACGTATTTATCCTCTCGAACTTGATAGACCTAACTTGTTTAGTGACTTCACCATGAACAGAAAAAACTCTGCCGATAAGTGTGACAGTGATATGAACTATCAAACTAGATATGGACGTAAAACTGTAAAACCTCTTACATATTTTTAAATTGCTATACTAATTTTTGTTTCTTTTCAGTATTTTAGAAATTTAATTGTCCTAACAGTAGTCAATTGGAACATGTTATCTGGATATGGTATGAATGTAATGCAGAAAATGTTTAGATGTGTAATCCTTCTTTGTAAGTATTAATTTTAGAGCATTAGTTACTTTTCATATTTGTGAAAGTTGTACTTGAATTTTTGTTTGATTATTGATAAATTTTGTTTTGATTTTCCCATTTTATCGAGGTAAAATCAAAAGGTGGGAGGATGTCACATTCTTGCCACTAGGTGGCGGGCATCTCTTCCTTTACTTTTGCTGTAATTAAGTTCCGAGAGGCAGTCGAGATTGGAACCGCTCTGAGGAGCGTAAAGACTCAGAACTAAAAATGTACTGTTTTAAAATAATTATCACCTACCTTGTAAATAGTGTATATTAGCTTTTTATTTCAATAAATAATTAAAAGACAAGATGGCCTGCTAATTGTAATAGAAACTCTTACTGGAAAACGTGATTATTAGAAGCCTGGCGTCGAGAACACTGAAGATGCAGCAGGTAAGGAATTTTACATTAATTTTATTGTAAATAGAAGAACCTGATGCAACAGTGACATTAAACGGAACATTTATAGACTTAAAATATATTTATTTTTAGAAATGAATGCAAATTGTTTTGTCTGATTTAAGAGGTTTAAGTTTTAAAACAATTCAATTTCAAATAACAATTTGATTGCAAACGCCCAAATTTGGGCTGAAATATTATGAGGCTATCTACCAAAATTAATAAGATTCAGGAGTGAAGCATACATATTCGAACTGTAGAAACTGACACTGAAATACTATAGATCCAAAAAAATTACTAGCTTCCACCCCAAAAAAATCCTACTAAACTTATAGTTCACTTTAAAGAAGGAATATTTCCATGGAATTGAAAATTTACACATCACAAATGATGCCATACAGTACAATTCGAAAAAAATCACTTCGATTACACTTTAATTGTTCCAAGAAATTCAGTAATTCAAAACGTAATGCAGGATTATAGTAAAACATTTCCTATGAATAAAGTATGTAAATCAATACAATACGATTTCTTATCCTTTGGGAGAAAACTTCACTTGAAATTTTTAAAAGAAAGCCGTTAGAAAACCTCTTAAAATAACCCATAGTTAAATAGGTTGTTGAGAAGACAATCAGACATTTTGAAATATTCTAGTATAATCCAAGCTTAACAAAAACATCCATTACATTCTAGCATGCATAATCAAAGATCATCTTATATGAATTGACGAACCAGTCATATTGACGAACCAGTAGATATTAGAGGAAAAAACACTTTCGGAAACAAGCATGTTACTTCGGAAGTAGCATCTGTAATTTTACCTCAGCTGATAAAGTGTACGAACAGGCTGTACACACCCAGTCTAGTGGAGACAGAGAAAAACCAACCCTGAACTCGACCCCTTACGACAGACGATTTGACCTCAAAACATGAGCTGAAAACCAGTCTGCCACGCAAATTTTCCTTGCTTGTTTGCTCCGGCATTTGACCGAGCCATTCCGGGCGTGGTACTAAAGAGAGTAGAAAGGGGAAATTGCAGTAAGAAAAGAAGGAGCAAGTGAAAGTGGGATTGAGTTAAAAAGGTGAGGGAAGTGTAGTAAGGAGCCCCTCCCCTAATTCGCCCTAGATTAGATGTTTGTTCTTTACTTTATCTCTGCAGGAGGTAAAGGAGTTTACGAAGGCCGTTGAATGACCTTGAGGAAGTATTGTTAATAATGCACAGCTACCTTGAAACAATGCTATTTTAGAAAGGTTATTGAGTTACAAGCAGAAAACATGGTGGGAGCATGTTTTATTCTTTTTAATTAAGCACAGTTGTTAAAACTCAGGGCTATGGGCGACCGCTGGAGGGAAGGGGGCAAATAAGCACTTCTGCTCTTTCCAATCCCTCGCATGTTTTCGTGTTGATGACTATTTTTATATTATAAATAGTATATGTACATTCTATGTGTTTTGAATTGATACAGTATGCATTAACAGTTGACATGATATATAGCTGGTGCCCTCCATTCTTTTACTTGTACCTATTGATTTTAGATTATTATATTTACTTGTCATTCACCTTCCACCCAAAAAAATTAATTAAATAAAAACTTATTAATGTAATTGTTCCTTTTCAGTTTTTGCCGCCTTACATGGAAAGATTGTTTTGGACACCTATACTCATTGCTCTTATTCTATAAATACTTCTATTCTATAAATACTTCATATAAAAGCTTCTACAAATTATGATTTGTAATTTTTTTTTCCAAAAATAAATTTTTGACCACATATTTACTTTCCATTATTCAGATAAATTCACTCAGTAAGAAATATGAATTGGATAATTTGCAGCTCTATCTAATACGTCATCATTTCTCATTGATACAGTTTGAATGATTCGGATGAAAAAAATCTCAGGGTGAGAAAAATAAAAATATCAGGACACTATGACAAATAACATAGTTTTGAGATTCGAAGCCTTTCGTAAGAGTAAAATCATTAATGTATCACTTTCTTTAGTTTTTATAAACACAAAATGACAGGTGATGCATGAAAGAAATGCATCTAAACGATTATCAAACTTATGCTATAATTTTTAGTTTTGATTCTGAATATGATCAGTTTATAATATAAAAATAGTCAATATATCCTTTGTTTCTAGCTTTTCAATATCAGGAAACGATGTTTTAGGAATCGTGTAGATCTGAGGGTGAAGACCAGTCGATCACAGCATCTTTAATATATCTTCGAAAGAAAAAGTCACATAACACAAAATTTAAATACATGAGAAGCCAGTATATAATACCAAGTCCTCGGTTTCTCCAAAACTAATAAAAACTAATAAATACTGAATAAACTAATAAAATACTGAATACTAATAAATACTGAATACAAAAACTAATAAAATACTGAATAAAGAGTTCATCAAGAAAACAACGATTTCTTTTTACTGCTGGCATATCTTACAGAATGTTTCTAGCTGATAATATAAAAATTCTGCAATGTCAGTGGAACTGATGCTGAACAATGACAACCATCTAAAAATTGTAACAAGCAAAATCTGAAAATTGTAACATGACAGTGAAAGCTAAAAACAGTAACAAGAAAACATCCTTTTCAATTAAGGTATCATTTTTTCCGATTTTTGTTTTTAAATCTTAGCCATTTTGATAGTAACGCCATCTTTTCCCCGAAACATTTTTAGCCCAAATGGGCATTAGCCCAGAAAGCTATCATGACACTGTAGGAATAAAACACTTATCTCCAGCGTGCGAGAGTGTCTATCGGATGTTCTAAAATATTTTTAGCATAATGTGGCGTTAGTCCAAATGCTCTTGAAACGTGTATATGTCTGCAAATGAAAAAAACAAAAAAACACCCAATTGGGTGTAATATAAAATCTGAAATCAGATTTTTTTTTTTCTTATTTACCTTTTTTTTTTTTTTTTTTTTTTTTTTCCTTAGACCAAAGACGTTAGCTCAAAAGAGCTAATAATTTCGTTTTTGCATTTTGCGTTGATTCACTATAAACTCGGTTCACTTTTCAAACTGTTGCCACCAAATGTTATCGCCTTGTATGCTTTTGTTTCACATATATATAGAGATTAAATATTAACTGTCCGTTCATATTTTTCTGTTGAATTTCTCGGCAACACTGAGAAGAGCTAACAGTGGATATTACCGAAAGATATATCCCGTCATAAACTTCTAAAGATGTAACTGTCAGTTTGAATTTATCGTCTGTAAATTTATGTTTTGAGAGCAATATGCTCTAATAGTTTTTCCATCTGTAAGAATATGTCTTTATATTACAAATACATATACTTGTACTTCTCATGAGTAAAGTAAAGGCTTTTATTAAGAATAATGATTCATCATTACGTAAAATATAACTAACCGAATCGTACCACATACGTTTTTGTGCGCTTGATCAAAAACGAAAGTAAGCTACCTACATGTCTTAGATTTTATAATAGAGTATGAAACGAAAGTAAACTATCCAGATGTTTCGAATTTTGCGCCAGAATATGAAATGAAAATAAGCTGTTCAGATGTTTCAAATTTTGTGTTAGAATATAAAACGAAACTAACTTATTCTGATGCTTTGAATTTTGTGTTATATTCTTTCCTGATAGCTAGTTAATTTAGATTTTGTTTCTGACGTGAAAATTAATTTATTTAGACTTGCAGTGACTCTGATTAGTTTTCAGACACTTTTTTAATTTATTTCCATAAATCGGCTACTAAATATTGAATTTTTTTTCTAATATATTACTTTCCTTCTATTTTAAGCCTTATTTGATATAAAATGAATATCATAAATAATAGATAATTTATTCAAAACGTATTAATCAGGGAGCTTACATAATAATTCGGATACTCGAAAAGGTTTTGCTGAGATGTTTTGGTAGACCACGTTTTTCGTCATATTTTTTTTTTATTATTATTTTACATGAAAATACGCTACAAGATTTATCGCCTGTATTAGGAAATTATTACTTCTTTAACAAAATAAATTAACAGTTCCATATCTTAAGTGAACTTGGCAAGGCGCCATATAAATTAAAAATATGTTCTGTTAAAATTTAATTATTCTTCGCTTTAAAGATGGGTAAAGCATTCAAATTATCAAAAAAAAAAAAAAAAAAAAAAAATCCTTGATGTAAAGCGTTCAACTATCTTTAATGTTATAAAACGATGGAAATTGTTTGGAACTGTTGAAACTGCACTGTTGTTTTGACCATATTCAAAACTAACACCAAGAAATAGGAGGTTTATCCTACGAAAAAGTCAAATAAGACCCAAAAACTAATTCTGTAAAGCTAACAGCCAAAGCCGTTCCTAGGCCACTGGCTGCCAGTGTACTTTCCTAAGATTGCCGACCCAATTTTTTTAAAAACTACTCAGCGATTAATAAAATTTTTATTTCATACTCATTAAGTACTTACAATGAATTAAAAGAATTTAAAATATTTAGGTGTGGTATGGCCGAGATCTCGGCCTCCCCTGATTTTGGCCTCCCTCGCACTTATACGCGCTGCACCCTTGCTAGGAACGGCCCTGCTAACAGCAGATTTAGAACAATGGTTTGCAATATAATTTAACCCTATTTTTTTTAAAAAGCGGCATTACGGCATATGAGAAATTTGAGTGGGAAAAAATTCTTCATTGACAAAAAACAATGTAAATACGTCTGGAGAACGCGGAATCTACAATAAGTATATTGCAAACGAGTTATATTTGCAAACGAGTCAAAATTGAATATATTTTGTCCGGTGAGCAAAGTGGGATGTGGAGAAACTCGAATGAGGAACTGAATTAGAAGAACTAGTTACCCTTTGTTAAGCTCGAGGGTAGAGATGTACCTCCCCCCCCCCGAATGGCGGGCACTTGCCTTTTTTCAGCATTGACCACTCCTAAGGCCAGGAGTGATAGCCATGTCATTGCGAAGGCACTTAACAGGCGATCACCATTACTTCTTATGAGGAGACAGACAATTTACATCCATGCCTTCTCCGGGATCTCAGTCGGCTCCCCTAACCATTATACATGGAGTTAAAAATAAAAGGAGGGCCAACCTTGCACTACGAGTGAAGCATTGCTCCCAGGCTTTGGTCTCCAGATGGGGTGTTTTTTGCTTACATCCAGAGCTTCCTTGGTAGCGCTTTGATAGTATTTTCACACACGATAACATACAAATCCCAAAGCCAGACACTTCCGCATAAAAGAAACATCATTGTTGATGGATAATAGAAAATTGTATGGTTTAGTGACATTTATGCGAAAATTGTGGTTATTTTTCGACAACTTGCAACAGCGATTTTAGGATACCTTTAAAATTCTATACGTCTTTCGATACCATTGATAGAGCATTCGCTACTTTTATTTTACTTCAAACACCAAAATGTTTTAAATAAAATACATGTTTTATCATCCACACATTATCCTTTTATTTTTATATAACTAAAAAATAACACTTTGGGTTGTAGAGTCATTTTGATTCATTTCGGAAGCAGGAGAGATGAAAAATATGCAATGCCTTCGCCGGAAATCGAACCGCGGATCTCTGGAATATGCGCCCGGAGTACAGACTACCATACCACGAAGGCATGCCAAGAAGGCGGGAGAAATACTTTATATACTCCCCTTTTTAAAGGGCGACTAGCGTTTTAGGGGCACAATCGCGAAATCCTGAGTGTGGAGAATCATCATCCAACACCCTTTTAGTTCGGAAGCCACTGAAGAGACATTAGGTATTTTTTGGAAGCAGGCAAGATGAAAAATTAACAGACGCTTTCGCCGGAAATCGAACCGCGGACTTGTGAATACGCGCCCAGCGTGCAAACTACCACACCACGAAGGCATGCAAGATGGCGGGAGAAATACCATATAGGGTTAACAAAAAAATTTTTAAAAATATATTTCTGTCTCTCTTTTTTAAAAATTTTATTTAGCAACATGTTTAATTGATGACTAAATATAATATAAAATTATGAATGAAAAATCTTTATTACTCAGTGCATATACTTGAGTAGTGATCTTCTATTTTTGAAAGAGTTTCAAGACATGAAAAAACATCATCAATGTTATTAGTCGGTATATCAATATACTTTGCATATTGTTACCGTCTGGATTACCTCGCAGTATGAAAATTTCAGGTATTTGTGAATTTAGATCAATTAATTGTTATAATTGTTTTAAAAAATAAAGTAATATTATGCAGAGTAAGGCAATCAAGATTGCGATCTGATGACAGTGAGTTTAATGTTTAAATGGGAAATGGATAGCTATTACTTATTATATTATCACAAATTTGAATTTGATAATGAATATAGCCTAAAACGTGTTCTAAGTGAAAAGTTTGAAATTTGATGGCTAGATGTAAATATAAAATTATGCATGTTAAAATATTCGTAATTAGGCACATATGGCAAGTTAAATTTTATTAAATAGGGTAAGGCATGTAAGGGATGTCTATCTGAAGGGAGAAATGCCATCAGGGAGGAATTTCGAAGGAAAACTGTGTGTGGGTATTAAAAATAATGCATGTAATTTTCATTTAAATTATATTTATACATATTTCTTATGCACAAAATTCTGGTATACGCTAAATTATTGTAAATTACTTTACTCGAGAAAGATAGTGAATGACAGAAATTAAAGATTTGCACATGCAGAAAATGAAAAATGTTAAATATATATGGGTATTTATGCATATGCTTTCAAAAAGCATGTATCTGCCTTTAACAAAATACGTAAATATTTATTATATTATTTATAAATGTATTTGGAAATGAAGGATTTATACACTCATAAACTCCTGTGAAAGTTACTATGAAGAAATTTAGTTATTAAATATATCTAAATTTATAATGATAATAATAAATACGAATTATTTAAAATTATTTTTCTAATGTAATTAACTAAAACTTGTGAAAATATTTCATTCAAATTAAACTGTTCTGGAAAAAGTATAGCATTTAATTCCGTTCGGAATGAAATGTTGGTTAAAATGCATTCTTTCCCCACACTCAGGACTCTGAAATATTGTAGATAAAGAAAATATATATATTTATACGTATATTTACGGCGTAATTACAAAATGTTTACAACAGATCATGTCAAAATCCATTGATCCCCTTAATGGTAAGTCACTGAATGTTTTGGTCTCCATGAAGGCATCGCCACTGCTTTAAAGCAGTGAATGGGGAACGCCAGTTAGAGCCTTTCCTCTTACCTCCTACCTCCATGCCATTATACCGTCTTTTGGGGAATGTTTCGCTACTTCTAGGATGAGAAATTTAGTTTTTATAAAAATAATGTTTATCAGTATGTAGCTGTATTTAAATTTTATAGCAGTTATTTTTAAATTTTGAAACCCTTTCCTCTCAATTCTTATTTCCCATTTACAACTCTGTACCAGAATAAGTTTTTAGAATGAATTGAGTTAGAAGAAGTATTTAAGGGAAGTTCAACTTACTTCGAGAGAGAGTTCTTAGGAGGCCTTTTGGGGCGTATGTTTGTTTGTCTTCTGGCTACTTCGTTCTCGAATACATTACGCTCGGCCGTTGTGCCTGCTGATAATCGCCAGCTAGTTTAATTTAAGTTAAAATAAGTTAGGTATATGTGTCTAGCTTCGGCTAAGTCTATTTAGTTTAGGATTAGTTTAGTTTCTTATTTTATCCTGATTTAAAAGCCCAAGTGAAGGTTCTCCTGTATGCCCGAGAAGTTGCTATTTCTTTGAGTTAATTTTTCTATCTGTTATCATTTCTTTGAGTGAGTAAAAGGGTATTTTAATCTTTCTCAAGTCTCTGTAGCAGCTACTTGAACTCACTTATAATTCGCTACTTTGTTCACTAGGTTCCTCCATGTTATATCTATGCAAAATAACCAGGAACATTATAAGTAGATAAATATTATTAATGAAAACCTGAAAGGATCTTCAAATAATAAGGAAATATGATATTTCTTTGAAACATCTACTAAAAGCAAGTCTTATGGAAGAAAAAGTAAAATGGAGTACTCTTATACAAAATTATTAATTGAATCCATATCAAAGCGCATGAGAATTGTAACTTTAGCTGAAAGATATTTAAAGAAATTTTGCATGACCTGTTATTTTAATGTTTTCATTCAACATAAGGCCTTTTTTTTTTTTAAGTTTCGGAATACTTATGTGTGTTAATTTTCAGAAAGTTTTGAATAAATTACATTTTTTTATCAAAAAAGTTTTGATAAAAAAAGTAATATGGTTGAACGTTTGGAAAACCTTTGAATAACGTTTTCCAAAACAAGCAGAACTTGAAAATGATGATCAAGAGATTCTGTGAAAGAAAAATGATTCATTTCGCTGAGATTTAGTAATGTATATTTGCAAATAAACCTGGAAAACACAACTGTTCGAAAACAAATGTGACCTCTGTACTTTGGTTTAAAATGTCATATTTAGTGTAAAGTCTTAAAGAAGACTTGAAAACTTTAACTGATGACTTCGGACAACTGCATTTAAAGATTTCAAGAATGCTATTTTCAGTATCAAAGATTATAACGAATAGTTTTGCAAATAACGATTAAATATAATAATAAATATGCGAAAGCAAGTTAATTTTTAAGAAATTTTGGTGAGTATTCACCTCACACCAAACGAGATCAGCCAGACCTCGCCTGATTTAACATGAATTATTCACATACAGTGAAGGATGGACTTCAGGGCTAAAAATAACAATGTTCGATTAATTAATGGATTTAACTGTCATTGATGAAATTAAAAACGACAGCTTCCCCAAATTTCAGAGATTATTATTGGCCGAATATAGCAATATCGTTTCGCCTTTAGAACTGGTTGAAAAGCTTGATAAATTGGCAAATGTAAAAGAGCCCACTAAAGCACCATCTAAATTTAGAGCATGATCAGTCAAAGCTTTCAAGATCTCCTTTTCCGAGTTTTTGAGAGAATATCACTAGAAAAAGAGAAATAAGCAATAGGGATGGTGGCCAGGGGTCATCGGCAAAACGACAAACTGAGATGTTTAAGAGATGAAGTTTATTAAAATGTTATGACTGGGGTAACAGTGGGCGTTTCAAGCCTTATTTCTCCTGGGAAGAGCGGTGGTAAGGTGATAAAGGCCAGTAAGAAGACGGCCTTCAGGGCCGTTCAGACTGCGGTTTATTTGAGCTAACGGAGTCAGTTCCATGTGTCAACTAGTTCCGCTGTGCCTGCAGTTCAGATTTTTCAACTTGCTACCCTATGGGGAAAACTGGTTTTGGAGATGGGTCGTCTACGTCAGTTGTGTCCGTTAGCTCAGAGATAAGGACCGTTTCCACTGGTATTTATCTGAGCTAACGGAGTCAGTTCCATATGTCAACTAGTTCCGCTCTGCCTGCAGTTCAGATTTTTCAACTTGCTGCCCTATGGGAAAAAACTGGTTTTGGAGATGGGCCGTCTACGTCAGTTGTGTCCGTTAGCTCAGATAAACCCCAGTAGGAACGGCTCTTTAATGCTCATCTTGCACAACGTGTAATAATGTTTCGAATAAAGGACTTCAAATCAAAGAAGGGACTTTTAACAGTCTGTTCAAGAGAGAAGAAAAACACTCCAAACTAAAACATAAAATTAGGCAAAGAAATAGCCTTGTGTTTGAAGATTTCAATTTAAAAGATATCGATTTCGAGAGCGAAAATGTGCAGGTACCTCATCATCAGAAGCAAATGAATTCTACAAAGAAAGGAGGAGCCACGGGCGTAGTTATACCAAAAGCAAAGATAAAAAGTACAGAGAAGGGAAAGGTAGCCTTTTCTGTGCTCAAAAACAGTAAAGAAATACGAAAAATTAAGATAATGCAAAATTAAAAGCGTCAGGAAGGACTGGATAGGAATTAAAGTCATTAGCTAAACACGATAAATCTTTATGAACGTGAAAATCAACACTGAAAAAGACTTCTGGATAATTTTTTCAGACCCAAAATCAAAATTGTGATTAAATTTTAAACTATGATTAGCTACCGAAAATTAGTTTATTTATTCTTTTCTATGTTTAAAGATTCCATTTTTGACTTTAAATCTTTAGGAATTTATGGAATATCTTGTCAATATAATTTAAGATATATCGGTTAAACTGAAGAAGCTTTAAAATTTTACATCAAGGAACACATATCTTATGTCCGAAAAGAAGAAATAAACAAATCCTTCGATAGCTAAACAGTTGGAAAGTAAATCACAATTTTGATTTCGGATCTGCAAAAAATTATCCAGAGAGCTTCAACAGTTGATGAAATGGATTTCTTTGAAGCTTCTCACATTCAGAAAGATTTATTTTGTTTAGCAACTGACTTTAATTGCGATCCAGCCCTTAACAATGCTCTTAAAATTATACTACCTTATTTTTTCATGTTTATTGTTTCTGTGAACAGATGGCGCTATCTTTTCTCCTTTGCACGCTTTTTTGCTTGCTTTATTCCTTTGCTTTTGGCATAAATATGGCCATGGCTCCTCTTTTCTTTGTAGAATTGTTTTGCTCTTGTTGAGGAATTTACATATTTTCCTCCTCAAAATCAATAGAATTTTAATTAAATTGTACTCCAAACACAATGTTGTTTCTTTGCCTAACAGACTGTTGTTGCATTGGTCGACACAGCCAATTTAATTTGTCTCTCGCGTGAAGATGCATACAAAGAAACAGTTGGCTTATCAAAACTGTCAAAGAAATTAATGCTTTAATCAGAATCGGGTAATCAAAATTTTGGACTATGGAGTAATTTGAACTTAAGTAGAAACTGGTGGATTTGTGTTCATTCTGATGTGAATGAAAATCGTGTTGATTTTTGTAACTATGAGATTGCAGAAGAATGAAGCGAAAAGTAGTGCACAATCAGAATATGCTGCGGGAAAAGGTTCGTCTACTGCTCCTTTCAATAAGAAATATTATCATAAAACTGAAGTTTTTGATTCTCCAAAGAGGCATAATGAACGTTATGTAACAGACAACTATCATGATTCCCATAACTATACATACAGCAGATGACGGCCTCATCCAGTGTTGGGAGTAATTTCAAGTATCGCAATAGCTATCAGTCTTATCATAAATCAAATTATTGTGAACGTAAAATATATCAGTCAGTTAAAAAAATACTATCCTTCCAATAAATTCTGTAAAAACGAGTTTAGTTCACCCATTTTAAAGGTAATAGGATATTGAAAAGAGGTGAAACCGTTCAGTCAAAATTTTCCTTTAACTTATGAAGACAAAATTAAAATTGATTCACAATTGATATGTGTAGGAATTGTAGATTATGGTGCTACAACTGAAGAACTTGAAGACGAAGGTTTCGAAGAATTCTTAAATTTCTTTTCTTTAGTTATCAGTTTATGAGACCATACAGAAGAAATAGCTAATTTTCTCCGCATTCTAATGTATCCCTGAAGTCATTGACCCTCTCGAATGGCCGCATTTTTAAGGATTAAATGTTAGCTATCTATTTAAATTTCTCTTGATTATCTTGGCTACATTGTAAAAGAAAAAATCGTATGATGGAATTTTGAAGATTTATTAGTTGTATATAAATTCAGGCAAAGCAACAGTTGATGAAGAGTTTAGTCGAGATTCTATCGATTTGAGGTCAACCAGGTATATAGGTCTTCATCAGAAGCAAAGAAGCTACCAATGTGGTCGTGATCTTCCAATGTGGCAGATTTCTTTGCTTTTGAGAAAGTGGGACCTGTATGTGTTTCTGTTCTATCTTGACGAAGTAGCTGGTTTGATTTACCATCTGGGAGTGGACGTTATTGACAGCGGTAGGCTCCAGTTAAGGTACTTCTGTAAGAATGAGTGTTTAGGTTAAAATTATGTTTATCTTGAGTAAAAGTAAGTATATTAAGAGGAATAACTCACCAGAACTTAAAATATCTTTAACTGAATCATGCCACATATATAATATCCATATATACGGATAATAATTCTACAACTGTGCTTCTCTGATATCTGACTAATCTTTTTAAATAGCTCTGGATTGCTATAAGCATTATGATTTTATAAATACAATTGAAATTATTAGGCATGAAATAATTACTATATCACGGGAATTCAGCTTTTCTGGTGTTCCGATATGTTACTCATTTTCTGGGAATGAAATCAATGAACTTAAAGGCTCGTTCTAATTAAGCAAAAGATATCTAATCGATACCCTTAAAACAGTATAGTGCAGTATGTCGAAAACTGTAGAGTGCAAAGCAATGAGGGTAGTGTGACCACTTTTGTGAGTATCTAAGGGTTTTGAAGAATTTTTTCTTTTATGTTCCACTAATTTACAATGAACCTTCCTAAAATGCCCATCAGCAGTTTTTTTCCCTACGTGTTCGCCTTAGAGTTGAAATTTAACACAGATATACACTTTATGTGGTAGTGCTATTTTAGTCCAATAACCCTAACAGACCTAAAGCAAAATATCGCTTCTGAGAAAAATGACAAAGTTCTGAGAAGGTTAAAATAAGCTTTTTATTTAAACTTAATTTAAAATATATAGGCACTTTCTTGTGGTGCAACATAACCCAACTCGTGGTGATGCAAATAAATCGAACAGTCTAGTTTAAATCAAACTTTGAACAATAAACAGTCAAGGACTACACAATTAAATACTACTATAAGCTGGCTCACTAACTGTACCGGAGCGTCAGAATTAAACTATCGGCAGCGAAGCCGAATAATTACAACTATAGGGTGGTCCAGAAGTCACTTTACATTTTGAAAATTAAATAACTTTTTTTCTATTAATATATTTCTTTTTCTCTTTTCAGAATTAAAAAATATAATCCCTGGAAATTTTTGGCATGGATAAGTTTACAACAGAACAACGAGTGAAGATAATTGAATTTTACTTTTAATAATTGAATTTTACTGCTGAGAAATATCGAGAGATGCTAGCAAATTTTGTTCAACCTCAGTTAATAAACATGGCAGGGTATTGGTGGCAACAAGATGGAGCAACTGCACATACTGCTAGAGCCACAATGCAGTTGTTAACTGCAATGTTTCACGATCGGATAATCTCTCTTAAATCCGATTTTGAATGGCCTCCACGTTCTCCTGATTTGACAGCTCCGGACTTTTGGCTTTGGGGATATCTTAAAGACAAAGTGTATGCAAATAAGCCCCGAACTATTCAAGAACTTAAGGCAAACAACCTCAGATGTTAAGAAGTGTCATGGAGAATAGCTTAGAAAGAGCTCGACTTTGTGAAGACGAGAATGGAGGCTATTTAAGAGACATTATCTTTCGTCACTAAGTCAGAAATAACTTACACACTCTAAGCTTTGTAATAAAAAAGAATTAATTAAATACACTCATTTAAGAAAAAGTTATTGAATTTTCAAAATGTAAAGTGACTTCTGGGCCACCCGATATTAGAGCTGGTAAGAACATGACCAAATAGCGCACACGCTATGCCAGAAACACTCTCTGTCTAAATCCAAAATCCTCAGTTTTAAATACTCACTATTAATTTGCATTCTGTTGAGGAATATGGAAAGGAGAAGAAGCTTTTACTGTAAGCAAAAACTGAATTTATAAATAACTGGTTACTTAACTTCAGTTTTCCTATAATACGTTTATGTAAACTAAACTAAACTCAGTGGCGTAACAGCCTTAACGGGCCAATGCCTGCAGTGCCCCGAAATCTGCTTTCTTGGCCATGGGCCCCGGGGTGCGTAAGCATATCTGAAAGAATATCATATGCCCTGAAGAGTGGTCAGCTTGTTGCAGGACCTCCAGTGTTCAGTCCCCAAGCGAACTTGGTTACTCATTTTATCGACCCAAAGGATGGAAATCAAGGGATGAAGGGCTGAGTTGACCTTGCCCAGCCCGGGGATCGAACCCCGGACCTGTGGTACTGCTGTGCGATGGGCTAGCCACTGCGTCACCGGGCCTCAACGCAATGCAAAGCTCATCTAAATAGCGAAGCTCGCACGCAGTTCTCTCACTATTCTGAAGTCAACTCTAAACTAAAAACTGAGTACGTTTATGTACTCTAAAAATATATTGCTTTACATATATATTACGTCAAGACACAATAACACGCCGAATAAATACTAATTCAGAAGTCAAACAACAAAAATCAGCGTTATATTTACAAAATTTTCACAGGACTAGTTTCGATGGTTTTACCGAACCATCATCTTCAGCTGCAAAACCGCAAATGTTTTTTTTTTTTTTTCCATTTGCGGTTTTGCAGCTGAAGATGATGGTTCGGTAAAACCATCGAAACTAGTCCTCTGAAAATTTTGTAAATATAACGCTGATTTTTGTTGTTTGACTTCTGAATTAGTATATATATTACGTCTTTACATTACAAGAAATAATGACCACTTTAAGACGTGGTATTACTTATTCTATTATTGCATTATTTTCTATTAAATCCTCTTCTTCCTCTCCTTTATTTTTCAAAGTAACTATGCATATACGGATAGAGACGGAAAGGGGAGGCAGATTTTAGGGACAGCAAAAATTTTTAAAATTCACAGTAAGACACTAAGCAATATATTTTAGGACTCTCAGAGACTGCACCGGGTGGCAAAATCCCTAATGTCGGCCCTGAATATGAAGCGTCATGCATTAAAATTAGAAGGACATGAACAGCAAATCTAAAACATTTTGGAAACATTTATCTTACCTATTCAACTGAATGGTCTTTTTGAAAGATAATATAAAGTACTGAGTTTTGGGGAATTAAATTGTCTTTCCATCTCCAAACCGTTTTAGAATCAAACACAGCTTTATAAGCGTGTGTGTGTGATTATGGCAAAGCCTCGAGGGCTATCTGCCTAAGAGGAGGGACGCCTTCGTGGAGGACTTTCTAAGGGAAACTGGCTCGTATACACGTTACACACGGGGAAAACCACGAAAACGCCCATGCAGCCAGCCCGTTCGCGGGATTCGAACCTCGGACCGAACTACCAGTGTTCAGCGACTTTACCGCTCGGCCGCTGGTGGGCCTTACTTTATAAGCATTAAGTATTGAAATCAAGCATTTTTTGGATACTAGAAAAAAAATTATTAATTAATCTATTATCTTCTATCGTCTAATTATTTTGAGTAAAAATGGCACTTAACACATTATGTCTGACTTTAAGCCAGATTTTGCGTCTGAAATTAATGATCCATTGTGAAATACTGCAGCGAATATCTCTAAAAGAGCCAAGAATTTTAAGCAAGCTCGACTATATTTTAGCCCAAATTATCTAAATCCTCATAAAATTGCAAGAAGTCTCCAAGCAATGCTTGGACGCAAGAACGAAATTTACTTACAAACTAATATCAAAACCTTGAAATGAAAAAAAAAAAAAAGAAAAAGAAAGAAAGAGTATATGAAAGGATTCATATTTTGACATCACATCAGAGTAATTTTGGTTGAAATAACACGCCGAAAAACGATTAATTTAGAAGCTAAACAACACAAATCAGCATTATGTTTGCAAGTTTTCCAGAAGTAGTTTCGATGATTTTACCGAACCAGCTGCCCCAGCTGCCAAAGTGCAAATGACTTGTTTGTTAAGGTATTCTTATGCTTGAGTTTTCAGTTTATCAATCTGCTCCTCTACACACTCCTTCTGACACTACTTGTCGCTTTAATTTTATTATTTTTAACAGCACTATGTTCACACATACGTCACGAAAAATTAAACAGCGAACCTACAGTTTTTTTTTTTCTTTTTTTTTTAATGGATATCCTTAGAATTCTCGACGGAATGCTAAGAATTGTCACACACTACAAACAAAAGACGTAGTGGTGGCCAAAATTCTGGACACTTTTGGAAATTTTTATGTTTTTGAACTTTGTATGCTTATAGAAAATGTGACGTTTCGCAAAATGCAAACTTGTATATATCATTTTAAAGAGAATTTACTACTGAATTCAATACAAAACACAAAATTCAATTATTTGCAATACAAAAAAGTTATATGTACTTTCATATAAATAAAAAACACAGTTATGAAGTGGTTTGTAATGTCTAGCTTTCCTGGCCAAACACTGTTCTTGTTCTGAGAACCAATCAAATGTTAGTAACTGCCAGTAGAAGTTGACATCATGTTTACACTTGAAACAATTCATTATCTTGCTTTGTTCTGTAGAAGGAGGACCTGTTTCTTATACACTTCAATTAAAAGTAGGAATTTTTGTAAAAATTTATAATATTTAGTCAAGAAGCACTGACATCAAATAAAAGAGTAGATTGGACACCTAGAAAGAGATGTAATATTATTAAGAGAAAGTGGTCTTTCCTATGCTGAAATTGCAAGACAGGTGGGCGGTTCAGTGACTACATCTGGAGTCCGAAAGTTTTGTTTACGATATCAGGAGACAAATTCAATAAAAAACAAAGAAGGAAAAGGCCGAAAAAGGTGCACCACATCTATTGATGACAGAAGAATAAAAAGAACATGTCTCCAAGATAGAAAAATGTCATCAGCAGCCATCAGAAGTGATCTGAATGATGCTGGTGTTTCTGTCAGTTCAAGAACAATCAGGATAAGATTAACAAATGTTGGATTGAGAGGTAGAATTCCACGAAAAAAACCTTATCTTAATTTTCAGCAACGAAAAAAAAAGACTACAGTGGTCAAAGGAACACATTAATTGGACAGATGATGAGTGGTCACAAGTTATATAGAGTGATGAAACTAAGATATCGTTATTCGGTAGTGATGGGCGAAAATATGTAAGACGTAGAATAGGAGAAGAGCTACATCCTGACTGCATTCAAGCAACTGTGAAGAACCCAGTTAGTGTTATGATTTGGTCATGCATGTCAGCAGATGGTATTGGTCCCCTTCATGTCATCGATTTGACACTGAATGCCAGAAAATACATTGACACTGTTCTAGAACCAAAACTTCTACCTTCCATCAGAGATCTCTTTCCCAACAATACTTCGTTTATTTTTCAGCATGATTCTGCTCCTTGCCACACGGCCAAAATATCGAAAGAGTGGTTTCGAACGAAGAGCATTAAATTGTTGTCATGGCCAGGAAACAGTCCTGACCTCAATCCTATCGAAAATTTGTAGCACCGTTTGAATGAGGCGCCCATCAAATAAAAGGGAACTAATTGAGGCTATAATTGTTTCCTGGCATCATGTAATAACGAAAGAAGAGCTTAAAACTCTTGTCGGCTCAATGAAACGTCGATGTGAAGCTGTAATCAGAAATAAAGGGTACCCTACTAAGTACTGATAACTCACTGCAATCCTCACTATCTAATGTATATCGATAACTATTATCGTTTAACTTTTTTTGTATTGCAAATAATTGAATTTTGCGTTTTGTATTGAATTCAGTAATACGTTCTCTTTAAAATGATATATACAAGTTCGCATTTTGTGAAACATAACGCTTTCTATAAGCATACAAAGTTCAAAAACATAAAAATTTCCAAAAGTGTTCACAATTTTGGCCACCACTGTATATCATATCACACACCCTTAGTACCGAAATCTCAAGGAACAGTGACAAGCAGTCCGTACGGGTAATCCCGACTAAACATAAGTCTTAGCTTCAGGCCATTTACTGAGCATTTATGAACCATTTAAACTAACTCAGAAGGATTATTAGTCTCGAACCTCATTGCTGTGCGTTTCACTTTTCAAATAGTTACTGTGAAAAAGAAAAAAGCATACTTGATGCTTTTAATAAATCAAGTTAATATAATTTCACAGATACAGCTAATAATTAATATAGCTGCCTTCATTGTTTTTAAATCACTTCTTGTGCTAATCAGTAAGAGGTAGATTAAATTTAAAAGAAAATGAAATATCTTACGCTTCACCTAATAGCAAAAAACTGGCGTTAAGAGTTAAAAATATTTTACGTCGAATAGTGACAATACTTTAAAATTTAAAAAAAAAAATCCATGATTTCTTTTACTGAAATTGAAGACAAATATCTGACGCTTTTCCGAGTGGTAATACATTTGAAAAGCGAAATGGACAAAAAAGTGAGGTTCGAGACTAATGGCACCTCTAGTGCTAAAAGTGCCATATAATATTAGTTAAGGATTATTAAAAGAGGCTTTTCTGCATCAAACTGATTTAAGAATTTATGGCCGCAGTGAATTACAAAAACTGTTATGAAAATTGCAGGTCTGGAGTTTTCAAAACAAAACAGTAAAAAATCAGAGAAACATGCACAATTTACGTCAAGAAATATGCAACTCCTGAAAAAGTAAGAACTCCGTCAAGACGTATGAACTCCTTTACAAATCAAAATGGGTAAGAATAGAATAAGAAAAATAGATTGGGAACCAAAAGCTGTAATTGCATTTTTTAAGAGACGCAATGGACTTTGCCCTTGGCTCCGTGTTGTAAGGCCAGGGCCGCCTGAGGCGACTCTGGCCATGCTTCACAGAGAGACAAGACTTGCATTGAAAGCTCCTCCGTACTTCTTAATTATACTTTCATTAATATTTCATAATCTTCATAAAAAACTCAGATCAAAACAATGATTGCTACATAGGACCTGTAGGCTGAAGCTTGTAGGCAGAAACTCCAACTGTTGTATTCTGTATCCATGCCACTTTTAATGCATCAGGTGTAAATTTAATGAATTTGTAGTTCAAGACCCGTAGCAGCGAATAAATAAGAATTACAAACGTATATGATAGAAAAAATTAAATAAATAGAGACGTTAATTAGAGCATTAGGTTGAAGGCTTGATGTCGAATTACAGAAGAGATTCCACAAACCTAGTAAGAAAGCAGTAAATAGTGAATAGTGAAGCCCACGTTATTCTAAACCAATTAACAAATTTAATTCAACTCAGAAATTTATACACTGGAAACTCTATAAAATTGTTATCCATTGTTACATAAAGAATTTCTAATATACGCACATTTCAATAACTTTAATGCAAAAGATAAAAAGGTCGAAATAAATCAGAACTTCGTTTGAGAAAGCATGATGAAACCCACTCAATAAAGAATAATCAAGTATCAGTTGAGCTAAATAGGTTGTAAATCCGATTATCTGACTGTAAAATCTAAAGAATCTGCCAGTCCCTGGTCAATTTGCCATTAGTCACCGTGAAGTATAATTCAGAAAGGTCATCTTACGACTGGAGGTAATACCTACATTAATCTAGTATATACAAAATGCAAAGATGACTGTTACTCGACCCATCAACCATATATACGGCATCAACCGTATATATAGCACTATTGTACCATATAACCGTATTGTCACGATTCTGCAATACAATATACAACATGATATTTTAAAACAGAGTATTACCAAGCAGAGTTATCAAACACCCTTTTACATGAAATAATAAATTCATCACTAGAATCCTCTACTGGAAATACTAGATTATTTACTGTACTATAAAAAACTCCTTACTTATAAAAAACAACTTTGTAGTCAAACTTGAAATAGAGTTTGACTACAAAGTTGTAACCCCTGCAATATGCGTAGAAAACTGAAATCAGTTCATTTTATTAATCAGTAAACAAGCTCATGATGATAAAAGTACATATTGCTGGAATATTTAAGCTCGACAAATTTAGGCTAAAAACATGTAATCAATTAATTCGTTAAAATAAAATGTAAATTTGATAAACTATAAAACTATAAACTATAAAAATAATAACTTTCAGACACCGAATACGTGGTGTGGTGTGGTGTATTTTATTATGGCAAAGCACACTAGGGCTATCTGCCTAAGGGAGGGATGCCTTCGTGGAGGTATTTCTAAGGGAAACTGGCTCGTATACACGTTACACATGGGGTAAACCACGAAAACACCCATGCAGCCGCGGGCTTCGAACCTCAGAACGAATTACCAGTGTTCAGCGACTTTACCGCTCGGCCGCTGGTGGGCTTCAGACACCGAATAAAAAAGAACTTGAGTTTTTGCTATGGTTTATACTGCCTTCGTTTACTTTTCACTTACATTACATTTTGATATGACATAACTCTTTGATAAGACTTTTTATATAGAATCATAAGAAAGACTGTTTTACGCTGACAATTTTTTGGAAAACAAAGAACATTAGGTATTTACTCTTTACAAATGGGGTAAATGTTTTATAGGTTCATCCAGAAATACAACGAACGCTGATGATTGAGATTATCTTATGCTATAGAAACTGGTACAGATGGGCCGTCATAATTGGTTATAAACTAGTGCAGATGGTCTCTCTGTAACAGTCTAAGCTTTGAGATAAACAAAAGACGTAGTATATCACATCACACACCCTTAGTACCGAAATCTCAAGGAACAGTAACAAGCAGTCCGTACGGGTAATCCCAACTAAACAGAAGTCTTAGCTTCAGGCCATTTAAAACTAAGCATTTATGGAATACTGCGCTTTGTCTCGTGGTTTGAATCTTTAATGAGTGATGATGAGCTTTTCAGTCAGACAAAAATTCTATTCTTGCTACTCCACGTTTATGGAATGATACGGATATTGCTTTCATAATACTAAGCCATAGCCTCATCTTGTCAATTTCATTCTTTGAAGGCGATTGTGATGTTGTCAAAGTGTGAGGAATTATTTTCAGATGATCTTTTTCTTTGGGAATCTGGCACTTATTTGAAGGAGTTAGAGAGTGACATTAATATTGCCTTTGACTATTTATAGAACTTTGTTGAAAACTACAAACTGAGTCTTAACTCTACGAAATCTACATTTGGGTTCTTTAATACTAATAGAAAGCTATATGGATTTCAACCTAAGATCCTATTGAACCATCAGCCTCTCACCGTAGATAAATACCCAAAATATCAAGTTTTTGTTTTGGATCCTGAGCTATTGAGCAATAAAGCGTTGCTCAAATAATTACTGGTCTTCGGAATTCTCGCCCCAATGACGTTGTGCTTTACAAGGCAGATCTGAAACCACTAACTATTAGGAGAAGTGTATATATTGTTAAATACTACAAAAATTGTGTAGTCTAGTTTCTCAGAATCGAACTTCTGATTTCCTCGGATTTGGCGCAGCAATCAAAAGCTTAAGAGAAACAGTCCGTTTAGTAAAGTAAACTCTTGTAATCTAATCGCTAGTACTGCGGAACAACACCACCTGACAACAATGTATAGATACTTCGGAGGGTCTCTTTGACTTTTAAACAAGCGAAAATATTTTCCTGATTTTTAAAGGCAACTGCTTCTCGAAAGAATTAGTAATATTACAGTTGACGCTGTTCATGTGTATACGGACGGTAGTAAGAATGATGATGGTAGTACAGGCAGTGGAGTTCACATAAAATCACAAAATCAAGAAATAAAAATTTAGATTAGGAATCATGACTACTACTCTGTCTTTCGGAGTGAGCTAATTGCTTTAAATGAAGGCCTTGATTCTCCTGTATCAGTTACTGATGGAAGAGAAATTTGGACCCTGTCAGATAGCAGAAGTTCTATTCAACACTTGGCCTGTTAGTATAGTGCGAGAGATAACATAGGAGTTAGTATTCTTAAAAAAGATGAAGCACTTTTACTTTTCTCATCAGATTCACCTACAGTGGATTCCTTCTCATGTTGACATTTTCGGCAATGAGATTGCATACACCCTAGCTAAAGCCGGTGCTGGAGATACCTTGGTACATTCTACCGCTCTCACCTATACGGAGCTGTTTTCCAAGGGGGCTGTCTGGCACTTGATTGCAACAGGCGAGATCAAACAAATCTCCCCCGCTTCCTCAGTCGGCACCTTAAATCTCTGACAATTTTGAGAGTTCCAAGTGTTCTGAGCAAGCTTCCCTTGATTATATTCTTATTTGTCTGGGGCTTTTTTGGCAGGATCTTACTGATAATCCATTGTTGCTTCTGGATTTCCTTAGGGTGCATAGTGTCATGGACCTGATGTAGCACTGCTAGTTTATGGGGAGGAGCAACAACACGAGCATCGTCACCCAGAACATAGTACCCACTGCAGATTTACTGCTTTGGGAGTGTGATGTTTAGATGTACCATCAAGAAATTGATCATTCTCCTTATGCTTTGGTAGTCCACGTAAATAAGCAGAGAGAAAGTCATAATTCTAATATTTATAATATATTTTTTCGTCATCTTTTCTATAATGCTTCTAGGAATCATTACTGGTGCGAGTGATTTGCATACGCGCTGAAATCCTATACATCTGCATGGCCTATCGAAGTTCATGCATGGTGCAAAATTTTAAGCCTACTGGATGCTTCCTTTTTGGTGCTATATTCAAATTTAGAGAAAAGCCAGAAAGTATGTAAAGTGCTCCATGGTGGATCATTTCTAACCTGTAAAGAAATAATTTTATAAATATCCGCAATGAACCAAGACTGTGTGACAGCGTGTCTTACAATCTATGTTGAAACACTTGTGATATATGACATACAAGTTGCAGTTAAATCATAGCAACTAACGGTAAAGTTTACTAACTTCTATGAAGTTAGTTATGAAGCAGAATCAAATTAAAATATTCAGGCTAACAAGGGGGAGGACCGAAGTTCGATTCCCGGTGAGTGAACTGCACGTTTTTCCCATCTTTTCTTTCATCAAACTTATTGGCTATATAGTGGTGACGGAGCTAGAGTATAATGATGGCTTCCGACCACAGACATGAACCAAACGGAATTATATACCATCACGGCGGAGAAGACTCCAAAGTAACAAGGTAACAAGGTTGAATATTGCATATTAATAACAGTTTTTACATATTGATAACTGCAGGCACTAAGCGTTATTCTGGTTATCAGCTTTAAATTCTGAACATTTGAAACATAATATTATTTACGGTTGTTTCTGATTAGGCAGTGTCTTGAGATTTTCTCTATCAAGGGCTACTCTGTTTTTGAGTGTGTTAGACGTCCACATTGCTCAGGCACTGTCCGCTGGTTTCTTCAAGTGCCAGGTTCTTGTATGTACACAATGGAAGTAATAATGTCGCCGTGTCGCCTTCCTCTCCGCATTCGCAGAAAGGAGTATACCTAAGTCTAAATCTGTTCAGGTATACTGTGAATGATCCATGACCTGTCAAGAACTGTGTTAGGCTAGCACAGTGGGTCTTTATTTTCATGTTAACTTTTGGCAGTAAGCGAAATGTCCTTCGTCCTACCCCTCTGCCTCTGTCCATATACTTTGCCAATTTTGCAGCAGACTTGTCAAAGTTGTTCGCTTAATATGAGACGAAGGAAGTTAGGTTGGTCTTTCTAATATATCCGTGCAGTTGGCTGCCTGCTTGGCCAGTAGGTCAGCGGCTTCATTGCCTTGAATTCCTGTGTGAGCGGAAACTCATTTTAAAGTGGGTCTTTGCGAAATAGGCATTGTCAGAAGCTGTTTCTGAATTCGGTATACCAAAGGACTCCGGCTGCTTTGACTTGCAATAGCCGCCAGACTTGATGCCGAATAACTGAGTATAGAGAATTTCTCCTGTTGACATGTGTTCGCATATCTAATTGCACCACTGATCGCTAGAAGCTCTGCTTGGTATACCAAGTTGTTCAAGCCTAGTTTCCTTTTCCACTCGAATGTTACAACTCCATTTTCCAGTCTACAGAAGGCGCTGCCCGTGCCGTTCTCAGTTTTGGAACCATCTGTGAAAAGGTTATTACTGTTCTTCTGAATTGGTTGGTCGTATATGCTAATACTGTCGGAGAGATTAAAAGCTGCTGGATGAAAGTTATTGCAGTTGTTTTGCTTCTTGTAGTCCGAGTGGTGATAACTGTGAATCCAGAGTGTTGAAGTTTGACCCAGCCTGGTAACCCTTACGATAGCTGCCTCCTTTTCTGCTATCAAATCTAGGGAAGGAATTCCTGCCAGTTGTTGTAGGGCTAGTGTTGACGTAGTACGGTAGGCCTTGCATACTTGAAGTAGCTGCTGTCTCTGAATAGAGAGCAGGGATCTTCTCATATGAGAGGTAAGTTCACCATCCCAGATTGCTGCCCTGTAAGTTATTACTCTTTCTGTAATGGTTCTATGCCAAATTTTTAGTAGCTTAGATGAGATACCCCATTTATGGGAAGTCATGCGTCTCATGTTGTTGCTTAGGATGTTAATTCGAGTCTTAAGATTTATGACATGAGACATCCAAGAAAGTCTGTTGTTGAGTAATAGCCCAAGATATTCCAATTGGAAGAAACATTTTACCGGTATTCCATGGAGTTTAATGCTTGGATTGCATCTAAGCTGCCTGCTGCGTCCTATGAGTAAAGCTTTAGTTTTCTCTGTCGAAATCTGAAGCTTATGTGCTCTGGCCCATTTGGAGAACAGATCAAGAAAGTACTGAGATCTCATTTCGAGGTTACTCCTTCCTGCCACAACTAGCATAAAATCGTCCGAATAGGCTATGATTCGAGCTCTCGAACTAACGAAATGTCCAGTATTTTTGACATAAATGCCGCTGTCTGATGTTACTTGTACACTTCGATCTTGAAGGTACGAGCGAAGAATGGTAATAATGGCTGTTGGGAAGGCCACGCTGTGCAGCAAATTTATTACGTCTGGCCACTAAAGGGAGTCAAAGGCTCCCTTGATGTCAACGGCTATTACCAGTGAGTGCAAATTGTTATCCTTAATCTATTGGATAGTGGTTATTAAGTCTTTTATGGCATGCCTATTCGAAATCCATATTGGTTGGGATGCAGGGCGTTGTTCCTTCGCAGGAAGAAGTCCAGTCTGGAAAGAATTACTCTTTCCAATATCTTACCGAGAGCTGGTAGCAAACAGATTGGCCTGTAAGATGAAGGTTCTGCCGGAGTTTTGCCAGATTTTAGGAATAACGCCACTTCTGCCAAGTTCATATTTTTAGGAAAGTGCTGATGTTTTCAACAAGCTGAAATGACCGCAAGAAATAGTTTTGGGAATTCCCGGTGTATCTCTCTAATGATGATATTATCAATTCCATCCGGACCTGGAGCTTTTTTGGGTGCTGTTAAATATAGAAAATGCCTTGGTTCGCAAAACAAATATTTATTACTGAGATATGCAGAGATACACGCAGAGTTATATGCAAAGAAATACAAGCAAGCAGATATAAGCACAAGCAGAGTAATACAAGCAGAGATAAGGATCTGGATCATAAATTTAAAGTCTGGCCTCTACTACAAAGAGTAATCACCAGTAGATATCTTGGCTCTTGGGCTCTTACTTCAAGTTCAAGCATTGAAGTTACTTCAAGTTCAAGTTCAAGCATTTAAACAAAAATGCTGAGATTAGTCCATTTAAGCAATAATGCTTTCGTAAATACATGAGTAGGTACGGCTGAAGTCTTACACACAGTTAGCAGCTACGTGAGCGTGCATAGAGCAGGAGAAACAAGTACATCATAAAGTCACATGACATAAAGTCAAATTCAGATTAATCCTTGCTTTAATGCGAGCGGTTATGATGATGAGACGTAAAAAGCTTATATCTAAAATACATGTAATTTTAAAAAAAAATTATCTGGGATTATTCTAACTGAACTTCAGAGAGTAAGTAATTTCCACGTTTGTAAATATTTAAATTACACAGTTCAATGGCTTTGCAAAATCAAAGTCCATTGAAGAAACACGAAAATCACATTTTAAAATAACACCAAACTTGGCTATACACAAAAACGGTGCACAGTTCGCTTTGTCAAGATGATTTATAAAAATCACAAAGCCCTTGGTGCAAAACACTAAACACAAACTAGACAAAAAATAAAGAGTAAATAAGATACGAAAAAAAAATACGAAGTATTTACATTATGTGCATCACTACCACCGTGGGTTGTAGTGGATTGAGCGTGGGCGTTTTACAACACTCTCCTGAGTGGGATCGTAGGTAGTAAGATTTCTTATGGCAGAATATGGAGAATTTTGCATACTTGTGAAAAAATTGTGTGCTGAGGTAAGATTCTGTTCCTGAATTGGTAAAATTTTTAACTCTTCATATAGCTGCGAGTTTCTTATGAACCAGTAAGCATTTGTAATAGATCGAAGTATCTTGTTTTGTAATACATTCATCTTCTGTCTGTCTGTTTTCGTTGCTGTAGAGCAGGCCGGTACGGCATACAATAAAACTGGGCGAGTTAAGGTGATATAAAGTGTTCTTTTAATCTTTAAATCCAATTTAGAATTTCGTCCTAATAACGGGTAGATGGCCATGAATGCTGCGTTAGCTTTATTGGTCGCGTAAGTTACATGATCATGAAAAGAGAGAGTTCTATCAATATGCACTCCAAGATATTTGTAAGAATTTACAACAGGAATTGGGATATTGTCAATTTTTTACCACAATATTAAGCGGGAACAATTTTTTATACCGTCTGTAAATCACTATGTTACATTTAGAAGGGTTCACTTTAATCTTCCATAGCTTGCACCATGCATCTATTTCATTAATTTGGTACTTCAGCTTGTCTACAGCATTTCAGGGAGTTAGTTAAAACCACGGTGTCATCAGCATACTTTAAAACAGTTGAAGAGAAAGGCTGAGGCATGTCATTGACAAAAATGCAAAATAATTTTGGAGAAAGTACGCTTCCCTGTGGAACGCCTTTGTACATTCTTTCTTGCTGGAGAGAGAATCACCGCATCTAACTTGAAAAGTTCTTCTTTTGAGAAATGAAATAAGCTATTAGGAATTAGAAAGCTTAGGAAGTATGCAGTTTGAAAGCTTGTACACAATTCTTGCATGCCACACTCGATCGAAAGCTTTTTTGAAATCGAGGTAGCATGCAGCGACTGCGGTCTTCTTCTGGAAATTTAGAGCAATATATTCTATTAAGTTTAGGATTTGGTGTGTGGTACAATGGCCTCTCCTAAATCCACATTGATTTTCGTCAATAATGTTCAATCTTTCAAGACGAGTAGTCAAACGGTCATTTAAAATTCTCTCGAAAACTTTTCCTATTGCCGGGAGTAAACTAATCGGTCTGTAGCTTGCGACTTCATGGGGTTTTTTCCTGGTTTTAGTATCGTAATTATAATTGAATGGTATTATAATTGAATAGTATCGTAATTATAATTTGGGCTTAATCGCTAAGAATTTGGCCATTTCTGTTAATGTTTCTGCTGTTCCAAATGTAGTGTTTCGCATTTAAGTCGCCCGCTACTAAGGTGGGAAAATTAAAGTTTATAATTTTATCCACGTCCTGTGCTCTGAGTGCATTATTTGGAGAGTTGTAAACAGCAATGATGAGGTAACGCTCGTTAAATCCTGTGTAAATTACTGCGGCCGTTTTTTCTAAATTTCCAGTATTGGGGATTTTGAATCTGGTATGCTTGAAATGAGTTTTAATTATTAAGGCAGAGAGCCTCCACCTCTATTATGACTTCGGTCGTCGTGAAGAACGCTGTATCCGGGAATATTTGTTCTACTGCTTGGTTTTAAATGCGTCTTGTTGATCATCATAACATCAACATTATATTTTCTCAAGTAATGTATTATTTCTTAAAGTTGACTGTAAAAGTCGTTTGCGTTAAAATATGAGATTCTTAAAAAGCTTGTACTAGCTGAAATCCGGTTTGGGTTATGTGTTGAGGGCCTAAAATTCATAATTCAGGCTTGAAAAGTAATCAAACGCGGCAATGCCGACTTCTACCTTTTCGAATATAGACTTGGCAGTCTTGAATTTAGTAAAGAATTTCTTAACTTGCATAATTTGGATTTTCACCCATTCAAAGAAAGAATGTTCTTTTTGATTGGTTGCTTCTGCGTTATTGTTATTTTGGGAGGTAGCACGGATTTCCTGTGCACTACGGCTGGGTAATTTGGCGAAATCTTCAGAATTAAGTTTAAATTGATCTCTGTCAGCTTTTTTTTTTTTTTTTTTTTTTTTTTTTTTTTTCAGTTTTTTCTTCCTCAATACGTTTTTGGATATTAATTGGGTAATTTTTACAACCACGGTAGGAAGAAACGTGATTTTCTGCACAAAGAACACAGATGGGACCATGGACACCTTTTTGCGTTTTGCATAAGTGCATCTCGTGGTTTTCTGCGCATTTTAGGCACCTAGGAGTGTAGTTGCACAGGTCCCGTGTATGTCCGTACCTCTGGCACTTGCACAGGGCCTGGCTTTGATTTGTAGTTTACTACGAAAACGTCTAACCCTCGAAGTTTCTTTATGTCGAAAATCTTTTTCCCATCGGCGTTTCTTTTCATCTTCGCTAAGAAAACGGGTAATTTAATTATTTCTCCATCTTTTTTTGCAGTTATCTGTCTTATCTTTTCAACGGGGATTCCTAAATACAAGATTTCTTGTTTTAGAATCTCAATGTCAGATGTTTTGGGGAGTTTCTTAATGATAGCTTTTATTGGCTTTTCTGATTTCAGCTTAAAGGTGAGAAATGGAATTTCTCGCTTTTTTAGCAATGAAGTAATGGTTCTATAGTGATCTGATTCAAATACGCTGATTGTCAGTCTGCCGCCTGACAGATTACTGGTGTATTTTTTTATGTTTAAATCATTTTCAAGTTCAACTTGTCCCAACTTCCTGCAAAATCTGTGAGGACGATGGGGGAATGTGACCTGCGGTCTTTTTTGGTATAATGAATGGTTCGTCATTATCATCATCCATTTTGTCATCAGCATTTAACTGATCGAATTTATTTTTTTCGATGGATATTCCGGTTCTTCATTTGATAGTGTACGCTTGTGCGTAACAAATCCTTCTTTATCGGTGGATTGCTTTTTACGTTTTTCGCCGCTTGCGTTTCTAGTTAAAATATTTCCCTTTTCCATTTCTTGGGATGAGTTTGGGGTTTGTGAATCTCCTTCCGTTTCTTCTTTATTATCCTCTTCCATACTGATAGTAATACTAGCAATATGTTCGCTTAAATCTTTTAGCCTAGCATCATTTTCAGGGCAATTGTTTTGTTTAAGGGCGTCTAACTCCTGCATTAGTTGGTCTCTAATTGTGTAATCATCTACTCCTGGGTAATACTCACGTAGCCACTTTAATCGCGTTACATCCGTCTCCATAACCCAAGCTGCTAAAGGGCTGCGTTGGCACGGTAATGCATCAAGAAACAATAAATAGAATTCTTATCAAAGCGATCCAAAACCGCCAGGCCTCCTTTCAATTCACCAAGTCTCGAACAATCCTTATCCAAGATAGCGATCTAACTTGAGAAGCCAAAACGTCCGAAACGTTAGGAACGAAGGGAAAAAAAAACGTTTTATCAACTAAATGCGCAGTTAAGAAGTACTCGAGAGAGCAGCCTCCGAACTGAGAGTATGCCGATGAGCGAGAGCAACAGTCGACTGCAAGCAGCAAGCGCGAGCAGAGATAAGCGGTTACAGAGGTCATATATATAACTTTACAACAGATCATGGTTTAACAAATCATAAACAAGACACAATAAATAACCAATCAAAAGTAACATACAGAATGAGATTTAAGTTTCAGAATAATTCGGACCTGACTGAAAGCTAATGAATGTATCGGACGTGACAGAAAGCTATACTTCCTTTTAACCAGTAAGAAAGCAATTAGAAATATCTCAACACTTTCCCTTAATCGTACATTATACAAAACACAAAAGAAGTACACAATTTTTAAACATCTCAATGATAACAGTTCATAGAATTTTGTTTTGGTCAGAGCCTTAGTTAACATATCTGCAATTTGTAAACCTTATTGTACATATTCAATTCTAATATTATTTTCTTTAACAGTCTTACGAGTGAACTTTAATTTTATATCTATATGTTTCAACCTACTTGAAAAGTTTACATTAACAATACTTTTAATATATGACTGGTTATCCTCAAAAATGTAAACATTTTTAACACTGGAAATTTCATTTACTGCATTTTTTATCCATAAAACATCTTGAATATCTTTACATAAAGCAATTATTTCAGCTTCTATTGATGAAAGTGCAATACACTTTTGCTTGTTACAACACCACATAATAGGACAGTTTAAAAATATTATAAAGTAACAGGTAATTGATTTCCTATTTTGAGTATCTCCCCTCCCCCCCCCAATCTGCATCTACATACAAACATAAGTTTGCCCTTTCCAAATCACCCTTTTTGTATATCAATTTTAAATTTAAGGTGTTTTTAAAGTACCTAAGAATTCTCTTTAGAGCACACCAGGCAACATCAATAGGATGCTCCTGCAGTTGGCTTCAGAAATTTACTGCAAATAAAATATCTGGCCTTGTAATATATGCTAAGTAAAGTAAAGATCCAATTAATTCTTTGTATGGGCCATGAAATGCATTTCCTTTCTGAAAATCAGCTGCTGTAGATTTTGGTTCAATGATAGTTTGGGCTGTTTTACAATCAGACATTTTAAATTTATCAAGTAATTTTTCAATATATGGTTTCTGATCTAAATATAAACAACCAGACTCAAATTTCAGTCTAATGCCTAAAAATTCTGAGACCCTTTCAGATTTTGACATTTGAAATTCTCTAGATAATAATGATATTATAATACTTTATTGTTTTTCATTTTGTTTCTTTTACATCCGAACCTGCAATTAATAAGACATCTACACAAAGAGCCATAATTACTTTCTTACAATTTAGATTTCTGATAAAAATACATGGTTCAGAGTTGCTTGAAATCTAATTTAATAACAAAATTAAGAAATTTCTGATTTCATTGTCGAGGAGACTGTTTAAGACCATATAAACACTTTTAAGTTTACACTTCTTACCACTCATATCATCATATCCTTTTGGCTGGTCCATGTAGATCATTTCATCTAACTTTCCCTTTCACTTCCGGTTGAAAAAGCCATCATTCACGAAACACCAAATCAAAATCACGCGAACGATAAATTATTACACTGGAAATAGAAGGTTTAATCAGGGAAACTATCAGCGAATTCTAACTTTTGAAGAACCAAGCTCTGCTGTTAAACATAGAAAATGCCGTGGTTCTCAAAACAAATATTTATTACTGAGATATGCAGAGATACACGCAGAGTTACATGCAAAGAAATATAAGCAAGCAGAGATAAGCACAAGCAGAGTAATACAAGCAGAATAATACGAGCAGAGATAAGTCTTCCCAGTGGGGCGGTGTTTGAGACACCAGGGTGCCTGTGCCAGAGGCACTACCCCTTGTAGATCATATTAGACGTTTCGATTCACAATACAGTTAGCCAAAATAAAGAATATTGAACAGTTTTTTTTTTTTTTCTTTTTTATATTACTTTTGTAATTTTTTTTATTTTTAAATTTTGTTTTATTTATTTATTTTATTTATTTATTTTTTTATATAATATTTTATTTTATTTTTTAAAATTCATTTTTAATTTTTTTTCCTTTTTTAAATTGAGCCTGAACTCATTTTTTCTTTTAGAATAAACAAGGCCAGAAAGCAGTCGAGCTGGTGAATTGTCCTGGAAAGGAATGTGTTAATACATGGACAGAGAAGTGTGAAGATTTTGGTGCCGAAGAATAGATAAGCAGTAAGATAACATTGAAGCTACTGTACACCATATAAAGAAAACAGTATAATATAAATAAGAGAGATATAAACTAGTACACAGTTACATAATCCAAATATTTAGTAAGGCCAGCGGCTTCTCTTTGTTATTCAGATCATTAAAATCATATGTTGCAATCTTAATGGCAGGGTTGGTTAGGGTACTTTGTTTCATGTGGAATTTTTTTGGTATTTTATAATAAAAGGACCTTAGCATACATACACCAAGTTCCTCATGAATACGGTTGTTTCTGATGTACCAGGGAGCATTAACAATCTGCCGAAGCATGATATTTTGAGCAATTTGTAGTTTTCCACGATATCGATTGCAAGCATAAGCCCAGACAGGGCAAGCATAACAGAGTAATGGACGCATAATGGTTTTATAAATGAGCAGTTTGTTATCGACAGATAAAACACTGTTTCGAGCAATTAAGGGGTAGAGTCTAGCTTTACGAGCTCGAAACTTTTGTATACTAGCTGTAATGTGTGGGTTCCATGAGAGTGTCTTACTGAGGATCACCCCTAGATAAGGGACCTGCTTGGCCCAGGGGATGGAGTTTCCATAGAATTTCAGGTTAGACTTGAATTTTTGCTTTCTGGTGAACATAATTGCTTGAGTTTTGTTGACATTGATTTGAATTTTCCATTTGATCAGCCAAGCCTCTAGTGAATGTATGTATTTTTGTAATCGTTGTATAACTGAACCAGCAAATGCACTTTGTGATAGGATAGCAGTATCATCAGCATACATGGCTAATGTTATGTCGTGTGATGTTGGGACGTCGTTCACGTAGATATTGAAGTATGTGGGTCCTAAAAGGGACCCTTGTGGGACCCCAGCCCTGATGGGACGAGCAGAGATAAGCGGTTACAGAGGTCATATATATAACTTTACAATAGATCGTGGTTTAACAAATCATAAATAGGACACAATAAATAACCAATCAAAAGTAACATACAGAATGAGATTTAAGTTTCAGAATAATTCGGACCTGACTGAAAGCTAATGAATGTATCGGACGTGACAGAAAGCTATACTTCCTTTTAACCAGTAAAAATGCGATTAGAAATATCTCAACAGGTGCCAGAGTACGTATGATGTTATTCACTTCCATTTGCGTAGGAGGGGGTTCGTCTCTTCTGGTAACTTGGCGAAATTTTATACTGTAGATTTTTCTCGCTTCCTCTTGCTCCTCTAAGAAATCCTCTTCATCACCATCAGGAAAAAATGTTGGGGAGAATGTAAGATGTTTTCTCTTTCCTTACAGCATACCTTTATAGTGTAACTGGAAGCATGTCCAGCAATCGAGGGGTCCTAAGCTCCCGTTCCAACAAGGCATTGCACATTTTTCATGTTTCCTGCTTCAACATGCCTAAGCGGCAGTCAGCCATTTTTACCAGAAAGCTTTTTCTGAGAGTAAATCTACCCAAAAATTTCAATAAAACACCCTTAAAAAGCATGAAATTTCTCTCTCTTGATTGCTACGACGTACTGAATTTAATAAAATGTGGTATGGACTACACGTCTATGTGTCAGCCTTTCCTGTATACGTCATTGTACTCAATCGAAAACACATTAACAATAGCTTGGAATAACCTTGAAAATAAACAAAAAACGCATATGAGGTTACGCCTTGAAGATTTGAAAGTCCCTAATTCCAGTAATAATAATGTTGCTTGCTTAGCCAAGATATGGCTAATGGTGTAGTACTGTAGATAAATTTAGCAAATAAGAATACTGGCACTGATTAATTGTGTAAGCGTTAATAAATGCAACAGTCTCACTGATTGCTTATGAAAATGTTTGAAATTTTGTAAGATTTTATTATTACTCGTAACATATTTTATTCTGTTTTAGTCTGTTTGTTCACAGGAATATTAGTGTATTTCTTAGACAACGTGAGTTCCCTAGTATGTAATTTATGCCTTAAATTTTTAATATTCACATACAACACCTTTTGTTTTGTACTATTGTTTTGTACAAGACCTATTGTGTTGTATTACTGTTTTGTATAATAGCTAAATTTTAAAAATACCGATAATATATCTGCGTAAATATGATTACATGTATTTTATCGTCATTATTATATAGTAACTATAATTTATCTACCTATATAAAGAATACTCCTGCTTTGCACCCATTTCCAGCGTTCAATATTTAACTCATAATAATCACCGCCCAAGCATTGATAATCACCGCTCAAAACAGAACTTGTATAAGTTTATCACTGATTTATATTTTGCATTATTTCTGTGGGTATTTCTTTTATTCTGCTATTCGGAATTTGGTATTACCGCGAAAGGAGCACATCATCAATGCGACTGGCTATGATTGCTTATTTCATTGTGATTATCCGTTTGATTATTCCTAAATTACATCTTCCACATAAGATTAAAATATTGTTGCGTGCGTACGGGTTCGTTATGAAATGAATGCACAAGTCCGATGAAAAATGAACAAAAATTTATTATTATCACAACAAAAATGCTTAAATTTTCTCAAATTATCATGCAGTATTACAATATCTCACAGTAGTTTTCTTTTAACTACTCAAATGTCAATAGAACGTAATTCAAAACAGCTAAAGAACGCTAATCCGCGAATTCGCTACAATCAACAACAGTAGTTTTCTAAACAACAACAAACTAAGCAACTACTAACTACAAACTGAGATGTTTTCCTCCTTTTATAAGATTTTAAAATCACGCGCTAGAATTTTCCAGCACTTTCTCGAAATCAAAAAGAGATATTTATTTATTTAACGCACGCGCTCTTGTATTTTTAATTTTTCCGGCTTAGCTTTCTTTTTAATATTCGTCACGCGCTGCACTGCGCGAGAAATAGAACCATTTAATTTATAATTGAACTAACATTAGCTTTTTAAATACCAAATTCGTAACACTGCCCCCTTCCCAAGGACTGCACGTCCCGGGCAGTACAATCCCTGGACAGGAAGCTAAACTTACAACTGTGGCATAAATGCAATTGAGGCATAAACATTACATTACAATATCAAACAATATAAACAATAAATGCAATAACTAACTTAAACAAATCAAATGCTATCAAATACTAAATACAAAACAAATACTAAATACAAATCAAATACTAAATACAAATCAAATACTAAATACAAATCAAATCAAACACACATTTATAAACAAAAAAGACCATGGTCTGATACTATTTACAATTATTTACATTACGTACTATGGCCATAGTAATGAGCTAACCTGTCGTAAGAGTTCGAAGACTCACGGATCCGAACCATGACGTCATTTAGCCTGTTTAGGATTGTGTGCGAACCATCCCAAGGTGACTGTAAATCAGGCCTGACTCCTTTTCGTCGAATCGGGTTCCACAACCACACCTTGTCTCCTTCGTTGGATCTATGTCCAGCAGCTCTCGTGTTGTATCTGGTCTTCATCTTCTCCGTCGCCAAGTTGACTCGCTCTCGTGCAAAATTGTGCATCACTTCAAACCGGGCCTGGAGATCTTGAATATATTCCTCAGACGATGAAGGAGCATCCGGAGGGCGGCCAAACAATAGATCACAAGGCAGACGAAGGTCAAGACCGAAGAGCATCTGTGATGGAGAATAGCCTGTAGTCTCGTGGACAGCACTGCGGTAAGCCAGTAAAAAGAGTGGTAATTTCTTGTCCCAGTCCTGTTGGTTTCTGGAAACCACTAATGAGAGGTTATTAAGGATGGTTCGATTGAACCTCTCTACCATGCCGTCCGACTGGGGATGCAATGGCGTCGTTTGAGTTTTGTCAATGCCAAGTAGTTTGCATAGTTCTTTGATTACTGCCGAGGCAAAATTCCTTCCCTGATCGGAATGTAACTGAAGAGGCACTCCGAACCTGGAAATCCAGTGCTGTATCATTACCTCAGCTACTGTGACTGCCTCTTGATCAGGAATAGGATAAGCTTCAGGCCACTTGGTGAAGTAATCAATGACAACGAGTATGTATTTGTTGCCATCAGCAGTTCGTGGCAGAGGTCCCAGGATGTCAAAGGCGATACGTTCAAAAGGCGCACCTACGTTGTAACGTTGCAGTCTGCCTCGGCTGCGTTTCCTCAGTCCTTTCCGACCTGCACAGGCATCGCAAGATCGGCACCACTTTTGCACGTCATTCTTTGCATTATTCCAGTAAAAGCGCTCACGAACTCTCTGTAAGGTCTTCATAATTCCAAAGTGACCTCCTGTAGGGCTGTTATGTAGTTCTTTGAGGACATCAGGAATCCGGGATCTCGGAAGTATCAGTTGCCATCGGAACGTCTTCCCATCATCCGACTCGAATTTCCGGTATAAGACGCCGTTTCGAATGTGAAGTGAATCCCAGAGTGCCCAGTATTGTTTTGTTGTAGGACTACAAATAGAAATGTCCTGCCATGTAGGTTTTCTGTTTGATGACTCTATTAAATCAAGTATGGGTTTAATGTCGCGGTCTTCCAGCTGGTCTTTCCTGACTTCATCATCACTCCACGGGTCTCGAGCAGCCGATGTTGATGTTGTAATTTGTCTTGCGACCGGAGTCAGCAGTTCGTATTTCGCTTCCACCCTGGAACAATATCGGCAGTTTTCTTGGCAAGGTCTTCTAGACAGGGCGTCGGCGTTTCCGTGTGATGATCCCTTACGATGACGGATAGTGATGTCATATTCTTGGAGTCTCTGTATCCACCTGGCTATTTGACCCTCAGGATTTTTGAAATTTAAAAGCCACGCCAATGAGGCATGGTCCGTGCGGAGGAGGAATTTTCTCCCGTATAGATAATGATGGAAATGTTCTACAGCTTTGACTATGGCGAGCAACTCTTTCCTTGTGACACAGTAATTCCTCTCCGGTTTAGACAGGCACTTGCTCCAGTAAGCTACTACACGTTCTTGGCCGTCTATTTCTTGGGACAAAACAGCACCGACACTTTCATTGCTCGCGTCGGTGTCGAGAATAAATGGTCTGTCGAGCTGAGGATACGTCAGGATTGGAGCAGATGTTAAAGCTTCCTTTAAGTTGTTAAATGCATCCTCGCATTCCTTTGTCCACAAGAATCTTTGCTTGCTCTCTGTCAGCTTGTGAAGTGGTCTTGCGATGGAAGAAAAGTTCTTCACGAATCTCCTATAGTAGGTGCAAAGCCCTAGGAAGCTTCTCAGCTGATGGACATTTTCGGGACGCGTCCAGGATTTAACCGCTGATACCTTTTCAGGATCCGTGCGCACACCTTCTGCAGAGATGACATGTCCCAGGTAAGTCACTTCCTTTCGAAACAATTTGCATTTAGCGGGAGTCAGCTTCAGATTGGCCTCTTTCAGTTTCTGAAGCACCTTTCTAAGATTTTCTAGATGCTCTTCAAAACTCTTTCCGACGATGATGATATCGTCCAGGTATATCAGACAGGCTTCGTAAGAAAGGCCTTTCAAAACAGTCTCCATAAGACGTTCGAATGTTGCCGGCGCATTACACAGTCCAAACGGCATCACTTTGAACTGCCAAAGTCCTTGTCCCGTAGTAAATGCCGTCTTTTCTCGGTCATCAGGATGGATTTCTACCTGCCAATACCCACTCTTTAAATCAAGTGTTGAGAACCACTTGCTTCCAGAAAGAGTGTCTAGAATGTCATCAATTCTAGGAAGAGGGTAACTGTCTTTCTTCGTAACCTCATTCAACCGGCGATAGTCAACGCAAAATCTTGTTGAGCCGTCTTTCTTTCTGACGAGAACGATGGGAGATGCCCATGGACTCGCTGAAGGCTCGATGACATCGCCTTCTTCCATATCTTTTAACAGTGTTCGCACCTCTTCCTGTTTAGCAAACGGTAGACGTCTTGGATGTTGCTTGATCGGGGGATGATCGCCAGTATCTATTCTATGTTGTGTCAAACTAGTTCGACCCACGTCAGAAGACGAGCGGGAGAAAACAACTTGAAGATCTTTAATGACGCGATCGGCAGCATTTTTCTCTTTATCGTTTATTTGTGCATTCTGCAATAACTCCGATGTAATGCTCTCTGAGGACACGGATTCTGGGATGTTACTCTTTTTTTCAACGCTGGTTACTGGAGTACATGTTGCAACCACTTCACCTTTCTTAGTAACTCTCGACTTTTCAGTTACATTGGCGACTCTCACCGGGATAACCGTTCTGGATAGGTCGACGAGTGTTGAGGCTACTAATACTCCTTTTGGGATATTACAGTTATTGGGATATTCTATGATGCCGTAGCGGAAATTTCTATTTTCGGCTATGGATCCAGGAAGTAAAATTTCTGTTCTTGCCGGTATTGTAATATAGTCTTGTGCTATGATTTTATGGACAGATTTAACTTCTTCATCATTTCCCAGCAACAACGCAGCAAACAAATTAGTGACCATATCGAGGAACGGAGGTTGCCAGATAGTGAAAAACCTTGTTTTAAAGCTCTTAAAATTTATACAGTGAGTGGCAACAATAACGGACTGTCCATCAATGGGAATATCGATGGAGTTCCTTGCAATATGACTATAGATACTATAGATACGTAACAATATCATAGTATACAACAATTGTTAATCAATATATGTTTTTATAACTTTTCTACATTGGCATTAAATTTAATGAACTTACTTTTAGCTTTAAAAATCTATAACTAAAAACAATGATAAGCTATAATTAAAAACAAAGCATTCTTTTGATTCAAATGAAAATGGAATGTAAATAACGTTATATGTGTAGACCAGGGATTCCCAGTTTTTTCTTACGTAGGCTTCCTGTTAAAGAATGGTTTTTGCATCGGTTCTTTTACAGTTTTCTCTACAGTATACAACATAAACATAATCATAACAAAAACTGCACATAAATGAATTAATCATATCAATTAAAGTAAGGACAGGAACAAAATTTTAAAATTATCAAAATGACACGTAGCGAAATAAATTTAAACTCCACATTTATTTTTGAAGAAAAACTTTACTTCACATTTCTATTCTGCTTTTTTCCTTGTTCAGAAAACCACCAATCACATTACTGAGAGATCTATTCGTTTGCTTGATTTACGTAGACAGCAGAGATTTCTAAAGTGCTAAATGTACCGTTGTAGTTCTTGAATACTTCCTTTACTTAGAAAACGCTTCTCACAATTAATAACTTTTATAAGAATTACCAGGAAAGTTCACACTAGTATCACAATATTTAGAGCACTATTCTAGAGATTGTATTATAGAATAAATGGTAATAAATAAATAAATATCTGAAAGCTTTCAGATTTTAAATTACGTCCAAAGGGACTTTTTTTTACATTTTGTGTGTTACATTTACTTATTAAATATCATGTTCAAGGTACTCAAACCATAAAATTCAGTTCAACAACAATATCACGAAATAATTTTAAGTTGAGCATATCTTTAGAATTTCCGATACACTGTTTCGCGCTAATTTAATAAAGATTAAAATGTTTTTTCTGTACAACGTTGCCATTGCTCGCTTCGAAATCTTTGAGTTTGTTAATCAAAAATTCGTTTAAGTTTTACAAAATGTGAAATCGATAATAAAACAAATTTAAAATTCAAATTAGGGCTTCCGCTTGCCCATATTCTATGAAAGATTACGTTATTCAAATTTTGATGGCTCTAGGTACCCTTTTATCACAATGCAAAAAACATACATACATTCGTGCAGATTCTTCATTATTTAATTTCTTTAAATATATATAATATAGGGTGATAATATTTGGTGGCAACAGTTTGAAAAGTGATTCGCCGTTTACAGTTTTCAACGCAAAATCCCAAAACGAAATTAATAGTCCTTCATGGCAAATTGGACTAAAAAATGTTTATTAAATTAATGCTTTATTGTTTTTTATATTATTCTTAATGTTTTAAAGGTTATAAACGTAAACAAGTTTTCACAAATTATATTATAGGTTCTAATTGCACAAAAGTTGATATATTCACGCACTGAATGATTTGTAGTTGAGGACCTCAAGTTAGAAGTATCATTTACTGATAAGAGGCCATTGCTAAAAATCTTATTTTTCAATCAGAGCCCGTGAAAGCATAAAATTAGACGTTTTTGACATGCTGAAAAGCAAATATGTATGAAATCCGAACAAGTAACTAAATTTGTGGAAAACTTTATATGGAAGATTAAAATTTTGTTAAGGTAATAGCATATTTTCAGAGACGTTATTTATTTGTAGGTACTCAGGCAAAAGAACAATAATCCACTTTATATTTGAATAAATTTTATATAATATTCTATTGATTTAATATAAATTATTTTTGATGAACAAATAAATTACATTATTCTGCTTGAACTAATGTAACTTATGATAATCGCTCTCGAAACTGATAATGTTTTCAAAACATCTACTCCAATATAAGGTTATTAATTTGTTCTAATATTCTAGTTTATATTCCTCTTGTTGTATACCTTTCTGAATCTTAACGAAAAAAGTTGCTTTAACAATAATGCATTTGCTTATCGCTGAATGAATAGATCTGGTTTCTAAGCATCTAGCTATTGGTATATTCTTGAAGAATTTTAAAGCAGAAACCAAAATTCGAAGACTCCAATTCTTAATAATCTGAAGATTTCTTCTGGGAATTATTGCTGGTATTAGCTTCTATAGTCTTAGATAATAATTGCGCATAAATTTGATTCAAGAGAACAGCCAATTTTAGTAATTTTGCCTTATATTTTTCTTCTGTAGTTGCTATGATAAACTAGGCTTTATAAAGTTTAAAGTATAGTATGCACACCACTAGTCTTTCTTGCTATTGCTATAAGTAATAACTATAAGACACTGGTATTGGCTGGCTTCCTTTCTTATAAGTTTATTATTTAAATTTTTCGATAATTTATTGTGAACTAAGAGACCTGAGTAATGTTTTCAAGTGGGTACGTTTATAGATTTCGCCTCATGCATTTGCGAACTAGTTAATATAAAGAGCCATCCAATACTCCTGGGATCCCCTCACTGTGTAAGTTCGTGTGCCACTGTAGTGACCAATATGGTTTTCGGAGTTTGAAATGAGAAAAATCAACTGAGCCTTTGTTGAGATTTGAACCACTGGTCTTCCGCTTGCTATTTTGATAGGCTTACCGGATTCACCGTGTTAATTCTTTAGTATCTATAAGTAAAGAACATCTATGGACAACATGATAGTCAAAATTTCTATCTCTGCAGTATTGTTACATTAATAAGTAAGTGCAGGTGGTATGTCTCAATAATTTATGACATTCAAAAAGCAAGATAACTATTTCTGGACTCTTGTAGTAACCCAACAAGCTCTTTTATTAAAAATAGTTCGATGGCATTTTACATTAACAGAATAGCATACAATTTAGCATTACAAAATTGTATGCTATTCACTTAAATAGCATTACAATTTATATGAAAAATTAGATATTAAAAGCTTATGTGAAACAGCAATCAAACTATTATTACGCTTTATTTAAACTATTTGACTAAGGAAAATTATACATCAAATGCAAGATTCAATAAAGCTTTCGAAGTTATACAGCTCTGGATTAGATCTCTATTAGGCAGTTCAGTAAGAAATAGCTTACTTATTTCTTTCCCTGAGGTCATAATAGAAAGTGGCATAATATTATTGTGCCGAAGGCCTAATTGTATTTCCACCCCTCCCTGAAATTGCTCCCGATTCCCTAAATGTCTTCTCGTCTAATCCAGGGTAGGAAAGGTCGCTTTACAGCCTTGCAGACCTGTCAAAGACAGGGTGTGACTACTGTTTTCTGTGTTGGCCAGCAAGATCAAGAGCAACAACAACAAAAGAAATTAATATGGTTGTTTTACCTAAATATCAGTATATAAGAACGCAATGGATTCGTTCGAAATCATTCGATTCCTTTTCCTCAGAGCTTTCACTTCTTTCAGAAGTTCTCCAGCTTCAAACGTACTTTCACCATGATGTTTAAGGTAAGATAACCTGTTTGTTAGGAGATAACATGTATTAACTGAATGCTATGTTATTTTTATATACAAAGGAAAGGTTTACGAATTCTAATCTCTAAATATAATTAAAAAAAACGTAAAATAGTATAAATGAAGATTAGAATGCTAAAGCGAAATCCTCAGTACAAAATTTTTATTGTTAAAAACTAATATAATATTTATTAATTTAAGACTTTTGAGACATTTATTAATTTTTATAATTTATATCATTACTTCTTTGGTTTGGCATTATTTTTCATACGCTATATATGCACGACTTGATAAGTAACATTCCGTATTCAAAGTATAAATGAACGTTATCTAAAACAGACATTAATTTTTTCAATAGAAAATTAATATTAGAATAAATGTATAGCATAATTTGGTAATAGTGAAAATCGGTACATATCTTCGGTAACTTCAGATTTTTAGCTATTTTTAAACATATTTATTCTGCTTTGGGAGATAATTTTAGGATTTTTATGTTCACATGTTTAAGGATCTTTAGAATAGACTGTTTATTTTCTTTGAGAAAAAAGATCACTTAGTCAGCGTTATTCTTTGGATTCTGATGCAGAATTATAACTGTAAAAAATTATTTTTTTAAGTTCTTTGGAAAAGAATCTCCTATTTCTGATAAAAAATTACTATTAAATATTAATCCAATATAAAAATTATTATATATTTAAAAAAATTTCTTAACTTTTCAGCTTTAATTTTGTACAACTCATATACAAATCAACAAAAAAAAAAAAAAAAAAAAAAAAAATACTTGACTTTCTTTGTTTATTGCATTGTAAATTTAAAACTAATTTTGAAAAAACGCAAAAAGTTTGCTAGGGTGTTTAGTGTCGGCAGTATGCTTTACATGGTTTTAAAGAGAAATTTTTTGTTAATATAAACATATTTTTTTAAAATTATAATGCGCTAAAAATCCTTCATTGCAACTCACAAAATTAAATCCATAACTATACGTTAATCAAAGTGATCCCAGTAAGTTTGAATTAAGACACTCAATTCAGAAAAATATATCACTTTTATCATCATTAAATTTTTATCATTATTATCAGAAAAGCTAAAGGCAGAAAAGCTTAAAAAAAGACAGAAAAACTCTCTGTATAAAAAAGCTTGTTTTAAACTGTATTACAAAGCAATTTTGGAACCAAAGTACCATCGTTATCTAAATTTCCAGCAAAATTTGGCGGAAATAAACACAAATTGAGATTCCTATAATGGAATAGAAATTTTAAAGTTAACATGGTTTCAGAGGATACAAAGATTATAAAATTTGAAAAAGTGTTGCATAGCAAAAAAAATTCGATTATATTATGTTTCAATATTTTGAATTAAAGTTATCACATGAATTATGACATTCGCAACAATAGAAGAATTATGAACATGTATAAAACTTTTAGGCTCTTCTCCTTGTTTCCTTGGCTGCTGCTGCCATGGCTCAGTACGGATACGGTCATGAAGGAGGATATGGTGGTGCAGGATATGGCCATCAAGATTATGTAAGTACCGAGAATTCTTCCTTAAATTCTGCATTCTTCAAAATAATAATACCACTTACTCATGCCAAATAATCTTCCACAGAAACTTATTTAATCAGCGAATTCTCTTTCATTTTTCCTAGAACTACTTAAAAGAATCTTATTATCACAGGCAAATGCACAAATACTGTTTTCCTTCTTCAGTATTAGTTTTCTTTTTTTTTTTCCTATTTTTTAGGCAAAAATATTGTTCTTCTTAAGGCTAATTTAAATTTTTGTACATTGCAAGAAAAAATCTTTTAAATGAGTACATTACCATGCTAATTTTTATTATATTGTAAAAGTTTACTGAACTATTAATAAATTAACCGAAAATTGAGATATTTAATGATCATGAACATCATCATAAGCAGATGCAAATACCTTATAAGAGAAGAATCTTTCTTTCCCCAGCAGATAAAGTCATCAAATAAAACTGCTCAATATTTTTAAGAAATTAAATTTTGAATTAATTAAATATTTAAGGATATTTTTAACATTTCGAAAAGCATGCTAAATTTCCAGTCTTTGTAGAGGATGATATTACGGTGTCATTGCTAAAGTACTGGAGATCAGAAATTTTAAAATTTATTTTTACTGGATTAAAACTCAGCAAGTAAAAGAGAAATCGATACATCTCATCCGTTAATTAAGTGAAAAATTAAAACACCTGGTAATAAACATCACAATAGCACGTTCGAAATATTAATCTTTTTTCCGCTTCTTATCCACAAATTTCTTACTCATGTGAAGGAAAGGCAAATAAAAATTTTTAATATAAAGGTACTTGCAAAGTTAGTGTTAGCCACAAGCATGTTTCAAAAGATATGTATACTTATGGAAAAAATAAGCATTTATAGCCTTTTAAAGAAATTTAGAAAGCCGAAAATGTGCCAAAGAAGAGTTTTGGAGATTTGTCTACATTTTATCACTAAATGAGCAATGAATGACAAAGACAATCCCGCTTTATTTTAAGGATTTTGCCTTTATAAAAAATTTAAGATTTTGTGGTGAGCTATAAAACTTTATAGGAAACAGAAAATACAAATAATATTCATATTTATTCTTGTCTACTAGTTTTAGGTCTAAAAATCATTATAGATACTGATTTAAAACTGGAAATCATGCACTCAAGCCCAATAAACTAGCTAACATTTTCATGGATACAGTTCAAATATTTCAAGAAATATGAGAAAGGCTGAAAATCTTAAAATGCTTGATAGCTAAATTTAAAACTAGTTAGTATTAGCGATAAAAAGCGTTATAGACAACGATATGTCCTTCTTTTATTTATTCTACTAAATTTAATCCTTGTGTTCTAGATGTATTCCTTTGTTTAGGAAAAACATTTGGTTATATAATCATATGTGATGAAATATGATGTAAAATAAAAATTGCTGTCTTTTAGTTTGAACTTTTCCATAGAAGCAAAGTGATACTATTGACAGTATCGTTGAGAAATTTGAAAAGATACGTATCGGCATTCTGTTCTACATTGTGAGATCATTACATTAATGCTTTGTTCCAGGCTCAACCCATCCCCTACCAATACGGATACGAAATCCAAGGTGACCACGGTGAATTCAAACAGAACCGCGCTGAGCACGGAGATGGACACGGCAATGTTCAAGGCAGCTATGGTTACACTGATGCTCACGGAATCTACAGACAGGTTGACTATGTAGCTGATCATCATGGTTTCCGTGCCCAAGTCAAGACTAATGAGCCCGGAACTGAAAGCCAAAGCCCTGCTGATGTTGAACTCCATGCCCAACCCGTCCAGGTCCACCAACCCGCTTACTCTGCTCCTCAACATGCAGGTTACGGATATTATTAGGTACGCATGACTCCCTCTGTCGCATGTTCCTTTAGACTCTTTTACCTTTCTCTATAGTTACATGTAAACTTTTTAGTGCTTATCAAACTAAAATACAAACACTAAAACGCTTTCGTACATCAATATTATCTGGAAATAAATTTATTTTTATTAACATATTTAATACTAAGGTTGTAAAATGAGGAAGTACAAAAACAAGGTTCTGCTATAAACTACACTACTACTGTAATCTGTTACTTACTATAGGTCTTAAATTTGATTGGAGCATATTGAAGCTCGTCTGAGGTACTTATCAGCTTCGCAATGAAATAATGTAACCCAAATAAGATAGAATTCTGGTATTTATTTCTTAAATTAATAACTTAAATTAAACTGGAATTAAAATTAATATATTAATTTCTTAGTTAAGCAGTCAGTTTCCTCCCCCCCCCCATTTCCTTGCGGTTTTCTATAGAACTCCACCACTTCTAGTTTTATAAATTAAGCCGTGACTTTCTTAGCTTCTGATATTCTTTCCATTCAGATTGTTTTTGGAAGGAGGAGGAGTACCTATGCCTACAGTATTTCAGAGCTGTCCTTCTTACTCTTGTAGTTAAGTTAGACCTGCTTTCACTATTTAATGTTTCATCCCATGCACAAATATAATTTGACGTTTCAGAAATCATCCTCGGTAACAGATAGAATATTTATACAGCAAACAAAGTTATTTCCACACAAAAATTGCTGACATTCATTCTGACTTTTATTTATTCTTTATGTAAGGAATTTTATTGATGATGTTTCATTACAGAGAAGATATCTTCTCTCTTCTCAAATTCTATTAATTTTAAAGAGAAGATATCTTCTTGAAAATTAATAGAATTTGATTTCTAATCTTATACGGAGAACTTCAGGTATGAATTTGAAGATTCTTACACCAGTTGGGGATATCTGCATCTGAAATAAGTGGCAATTTGCTTTTCGAACAGAAAATCTATCCAGTAAAATGTAAGCGGTCTGATAGTTAACAAATTTCATATTTTCTTTCTCTATTTACCTAATTCAGTTATTTAAATATGTAGATTTTTTAACATTATTTATTAGGTATCGCAACATATGAATTTTAAGGTACATCAGAGTTGAAAAACAAATGAGTTTCACAAATTTCTAAGATTTTTTTTAATATCAAACAAATCTTCATTTTATTTTAGTGTTTACATGCTTAAATTTTCTTCTATTCCTTTCCAATGATATAAAAAAAGAAAAATCGAAACTGATTTTAAAACTATTTTCATAATTTCGAAGTATAAGTGTAATATTAAGTAATCTTAGTTATTAAATATATTACATTGAAGTTTCGAACTGGAAAGAAAAGAAAATTATAGGATTAAACAATTTTCTTAGTTTTATTTATCTATTATCTTAAGCAATTTCTTCAAACTTCCAATATTGCTAAAATTCTAAACGTTGAACGTGGAATTCTAAACGTTTGAAGCCTTTTTTATGCATCAAGTTTAATAAGATTAAGAGAACAAAAGCAATTCTGCCCTTATATCACGTTAAAAGTTCCCTTTCAGCAAATATGAAAATTAACAATCGATGCACAATTGTAGCATGTTTTAGCCTAATATTCATGATATATAAAAGAGAAAGGGAATAATTTAAAGCACTTGTTTTTAGAGCAAAACGAAATAACGTAGCATCAAGAAAATGCATGCAAGTACATGAATGTATGCAATAAATAATGTGTTAATGGAAGATAATTATGTCTTCTAAGTTTAAATGCAAATCTGAAAAGCAATATATTGCGATTACTTTAATATTGTACTTTTTTTCTGTTTCAGATAACCTATATTAAAGAATTATTTCAAATTTAGGTCAACTCTGCAGAATCCTTAAAAGATGAAAAAATGAGCCTATCCTTTACTTCAGGACTATTAAAGAAGATATTGGGTCCTCCGAAACTACCATCATTATTTATTACTAAAAGCATGCTTTCGAGAGGACCGAACATCTGTTTAGTTTTAGAGCAGAGTTTCAAGTAATATATATTAAGTACAGAATGCGTCACTTCAGTACTTGTTATGTAGAAACTGATACTCAATAAACTGTTATCTTTTTTAATATTGCTTTGTATTTTTTAAGTATCTTCTATATACAGATATCTTGCATATTTTTCTTACATCACGTATTATGTACATTTGGAAATCCGAATTTATTTATCCTGCTTCACTTCTCAAGCTGTTCTGCACAAAAGATCGTAAAGTTCACTTATAAATATATATGCATACATAAAAAAATTTAAAAAAAAATCTGAAATTTTTCAGATTTTAAATTACGTCCAAAGGGGCGTTTTTTTAACGTTTTGAGTGTTACCTTTATTTATTAAATATCATGTTCTTTGCACTTAAACCATAAAATTCAGTTCAAGAGCAATATCGCAAAATAACGTTAAATTAAGCATATCTTTAGAATTTCCGATATACACAGTCTCGCGAGCTTGAGATAAAAGTATTTTTTTTTCTATATAACGTTGCCATTTCTCGCTTTTAAAGCATTGAGTTTGTAAATCAAAAATTCGTTAAAGTTTTACAAAATATAAAATCTATAATAAAACAAATTCCAAATTTGGGATTTCAGATGCCCATATTCGCAGTAGGATTTCGTCATTCAAAATTCGATGGCTCTATGTACCATTGTTTTATCACAATGCGAGAAATAGACAATCATTTATGCAGATTTTTCATTATTTAATTTCTTCAAATATAATGCAGGACTCTAACATTTTGTGGCAACAGTTTGAAAAGTGAACCGACGTTTATGAGTCCGACGCAAAATGCCAAAACGAAAGCAATAGTCCTTCGGGACTGAAATCCCTTTGGACTAAAAATGTTTTACAGTTTCCTGAATAATTTGATTGCCGTCTATTAAAATAAATTAACGGCTGCTTGATGTATTACGTTATTTTTAAATGCATCTAATGATAAATTCAATTCCTTTTAAAATCTTCTGATTCTTTACTCATCGTAAACGATACTGTCTTGAATTTAAAAATCTTTTAATTACATTGTATAATTTGAGTAATTAATAAGAAACCGTCATTTATTAAATACCATCTTTATAGTGGTTTGTTAGATTATATTTGCAAAAATGACGTTACAATAAAAGAAAATTTTGTTTGAAAAATTATTAAGTACAAATAGTTAAACCATAGTTTTTTCATTAAATGTAATTAGAATCAGAAAAATAATAATAATAATAATAATAATAATAATCCTAAAAATTTTTCGTAAAGCAAAATTCAGAAGGGATATGAATTGTTTACACTGATAAAAATAGTAAAACGTTAATGTTACAAAGAGTTTTCATTAAATGAGTTACAAACAGTCACAGAAATAAAACGCCCAAAATACTTACATGGTAACCCATTTTTTTCCCCATATAACCTCCAGCTACAGTGGAAATTATATTCCTTCGATGTATGAGAATCCTGCTAGATGTTGCATCCAGCCTTTATGTTGCTACGGCAGTCACTACAAACCTCTTGCTCAATATCTATATCATCCTCAAAACTTACAAAGCTAAAGGAACCTTTGAGGGTATCAAACGTGAAATCGCATAGTAGATAAGTCGGAGTAGTCGAAGAGATTCCCGTCAGAACTGCACAAAACATTTTTGGTTGCCTATTTCATATAATCTTAACAATGTCATGCTGAAGTAAGATGCTGTCACACTATAGACCTACATATTCTGAAGGCCGGAAACTACAGCCAAAAGCTGCAGCATCTTAGCAATGTTATAATAATCACATCCTTCTCTCACTTGTGGTTGGTTGGTTGGTTGGTAACGGATGTCGGGGACGCCTGATGTCTAACAGAGGTAAACAGGCATGTGTCCCGCATCCTCCACTAACCAGGAGTAACTCCCTGAGGCCTCAAGAGCTTTTTAGGATGTTAACAGAGCATTTATATGGCCATACAAGAACAGATTGCATTTGTTTTACTGTTTTGACATTTTTTATTGCAATTTGCTATGGTAATTTTGCATATTCATAATAAAATTTTTAAAAAATACAAACTAAAAATGCAGATACAAAAATACAGTTAAAAAATAATAGGATTAAAATACAGGCTCATAGACAAAACACGTGAAGTATTATGCATATACAGAAGAGGAAACGTTAAATACATGCTGGAAACATTTGACTGCACATTATTTGATAAGTGTATGTAACAGAGACTTATATAAATCTTAGGAGCAGACCTATGTGTCTGCGGATGTGGAACTACATGCTGACTTACTTAGTTTATCATGCCTTCCGAATTTTGGTTAATGAGGAGAGCACAAATCTTGGCCCATTCCCTTGAGCTTGTTGACAAATTTGCAGATTGTATTTACTGCCGGTTTCTGCTTTATAAGGGAAGCAGATGGATGGGAAGAGAGAGGTGATTTCCTGCTGTCTAATTTCATTCAAAAACATAGTGGGCTGTGGAGCCTTCCGCTCCGCAGACGCACATGTCCGTAGTTATTATGCCATGTCTATTGAAGTAGGTCGGGAATGGGCTGTGTCCCGTAATATAAACCGTAATAGGAGCTATTGCAATGTTATTTTTGGGGCTAACTTTCGGGAGGTAGCTGTATGTACGTCTTCTAGTTGTTCAGTGCGTCCAGTCTTTCCTGCCAAAGGTTTAGGCCTTGACTCCGTAAAAGCCCTTTGAGATAAGAAGGAGGAGCTTTGATTGTGATTTTTTTAGCTTCTTCATCAATGGCTGCTTGCTTGGCCAAGCTATCAGCTGCTTGATTTCCTTCATTTGTGATTGTGATTTCCTTCATTTGTGATTGTGAATGATTGTGATTTTTTTAGCTTCTTCATCAATGGCTGCTTGCTTGGCCAAGCTATCAGCTGCTTGATTTCCTTCATTTTTTGCATGTGCCTTGATCTATGTGAAGAAGAGATGTTTCTGCGGGTTGCGCTGTAAAAGTTGTTGTAATTTGATTTGTGTCTCGCTTGTGAAAACGGACTAACAGCATAATAAATGAATCGCAGCCCTTTTCTTCTGTAACGTATATTCCTCTAGCACAGAAGCCATTTTATCACTGCCCTGACAACCCCTTATTGTAACATTGCTCGGAAGAAAATATAATTGTAACACTTTTTGAAACTAGTAGCTCCTAAGGACCTTTCTGATTAACCAAGCAAGGGAAGATTCCTGATTAACCAAGCTTCATTCAAGGACTGAATGGTTTGTAATGGTAACTTTACCATCTTCCGGCATCAAATAAATTTAATTCTCTGTAGAGAAAGCCCTGTTAATGCGCTATGCCATTAACTCACCCCGAATAATTGGGAATTGACTGCACATTTCCTTCTCATCCCATACAGATTTGCAACTCTTTCATTTACTGCATTTCCCTCATATTAATACAAACATATGGTGTTAAAAATGTGAAAAATTTGTCAATTAAAAGCAAGATAAAAATCTATTCTAACACGCTAAGTATCATTTGACTATTTTTGGTGATATTTTCTAATTTTTTTTGGTGATATCCGTTTTGCTCTGTATCTAAGAATGCATACAGTTTAGTCAGCAGCAAAAATGAGTCATATGCTGTTGTAGGAAACCTTTGGATATCAACTCGTCTATTACCATAGAAGCAATCCCAGCTTAGGAAAATTATAAGCATCCAGCATTAGAAGAAACATGCGTCACATTACTTAATCGAAAAGAAAGATTGTCCAAGTACTCCTACTCTCCACGTTTTTGAACGCTATAATGTTAATGGCAACTAAAACGTTGCCCATTAACATTATAGTGTTCAAAACCCGAAATCGAATACGTCAGTGAAGGCTTAGTGGACCTTACTTTCAAGCAACGGAAACACCTTTGTCGTTCTTTAGTGTATTTCACTACTTTCTACTCTTTCACACGGCGCAATTCACCTCTCTTTAACCGTTCTTGTACGCTCCTCCTTTGATGAATCATTTCTCAACTCCCGAAAATTGGAAATGCCTGAGAATTATGTGCCTGGACTGAGCGAGCGTTTGATATTTTCTTTTCCATTAAGCGATGTGACTCTTGCTTCCTCTAACGCCCTTTTAGGGTATTTATTATTTTCTGATGATTGTGATGCTTCATATTGCTGCTGCCTGTTCCATATATTTCACACAATAGCCATCGGCCGTATATTTTCACTGAGCATTAGTATACTTCATTGTAAGATTAGTCTAAAAGATTTGCGCAGGAAATATTTTGCAGTCAGAAAACCCACTACCAAATGTTTTATATCCTGCCAAATATTTCTAAATTTCTGTGCAACTATAGTTAAATTTAAATAACCAGACTTTCGAAAACAAAAATAATTGCGGTATGCTTGTTGAAATCAACCAAAGCTTATTCATAAGCAAATTCAGAAGTTAGATAAAAAATAAATAATCCCTCTTTACTTTCGTAAATTCCAAATTCTGAACCTTTTTCCGGGCGTACAATTAACTGAAAATTTGTTTTATTAAAAAAGAGTTTCTAATTTTACCCTTAAAACCATCGTAGTTTGAAATTAACGAAAACCTAAAAGATCGTGTAATAGAAAATCGAACACTTTTTGTGGTGATTCATTTTTAAAATCTTTTTATAGAAATTCAATTTTAATACTATATTTACTTACTTAAAAGAAAATAACTAATTTTGTTTGAATATTTATATTTGTGATAACACTGTGCAATTAAGCAATAGCTTCTTGAAATAATATCACTCAATATTTATAAAACTATAAAAAAAATGGCAGCATTTACTTGCTTCCCCAACTTACAAGTAATACAGCCATACACACTTTCATCTAAATCTAGATACCTAGATATATGTGAAGTATTCAACTTGAACTAAAGCTGAATATTGTTACTTGATTATAATCAGGAACACTTTTCTGAATAAGAAGACTGAATAAAGGAGAAAATGTAACTGTTTATTCTTGCTTTAAGCTGTAACAATTATTGCAAAGAAAGTAAGCAGCTAAAGTTAGCTGTAGCAGAAATGGAAGGTATTATTTTAACTCTCCTGAATACGGAAATGAATATCAGGGATTTGGACATTAAATTTTAGAATCATTTGCTGTTGAAAATTTACTGCGCTGAATTCAAAAAGCCCAAATTGATTCTTAAATTTGTTCACTAAACAAAGACTTAAATCAGTATGCTTGATAAAAAAATATGAACACAAGAATACGAACTAATTAAAGTGATTACATGGCTCCCGAAGTCTGCATTCCTACTTTTGCAACGGTTGTATTCATACTTTTGCATGCTTGGTTCAGAAATATATATTCATACTTTTGCAGGTTTGTGAACGAGAGCTAAAACGATTACTGAAATATGCAGGGAAAATCGTTTCTCTCTAGGCTTATGAGAACCCGTTTCTGGAAACTTTTAAAAACGTCACTAAATTTGGTAAGAAATTGCCCAGTGTCACCTACCTGGAGACAAATTGTCTTGCCATGGCTTGGTAGATTTTAATAAGATATATCTCAATCTCTATGCGTTTTATTTCTACAGATCCAGCGTGTGTTACATAAACCTGAATATATAATTGTAAGCTAGTTAAACACATCAAAACAGGTACTAGTAAATGATTATGCAAATGGAATGCGAAACACACACAGAATTACAATAAATGATAATTAAAAATTATTAAAATTAGACCAACATAAAATGATGTAAAATGAATAAAATCATCATACAACAAATTCTAAACAAATATAAGTAAACACTTTTACAAATGCATAACAGTTTATTTACTTTTGATATTAACAAAAGCAGAAAAATTAGATAAGCTGTAGTATGCATTTTAAATTGAATAAAAAGTCATAACCTAAATAAAGTTTTAGCATTGCCGAAAAATTAGGATCTTTAATCTTGCTGAAAAATAAATATAGGAGCATTTAGGATATAAAATCGCTTATATTAATAAAAAGACTAAAGATAAAAAGACTAAAATACAAGTCAAAAAAGTTTTTCAAGAAATAAATATGTAAAGCAAAACTTAAATTTTAATTTGCAATAGCCCCTTAAGACTCATATTTAATTTTGTAATCTTATAAGGTATTTCTCCCTCTTTCTTGGCGTGCCTTCGTGGTGTGGTGGTCTGCACGCTCAGCGTGTAATTGAGAGTCCGCGATTCAATTCCCGGCGAAGGCATTGCTAATTTTTCAAGTCTCCTACTTTCAAAATACCTAATGTCTCTACAATCTTCCTTTTCTATCAAAAAAATAGTAACAGGTTCATAATAAATCTCTCTAAACTGTGTCATTTCAATATGAATTCTTCTCACATTATTCTTAAATGACACATGCCCTTATATAACGTTTCAGTCAATAAAAATATTAAAATTTGCAAACTGAACTCTTAATTAGCCAATAGAGTGAAATCAGGCCAAAAATTATTGAGTCGTTATCTATCCTTCTACATGGAATCTGAGAACTGTTCTTCCTCTTGCTGCTGAATGAACTTGTAACTGTTTAACTTTCTTTCATGAAATATATTGTTATAAATATTAAAAAGCACAAACGTATTTGAACAAGAATGCGAATTCAGATTGCGCCAGTTTATCTGAATCTGCATCCAGAAATTTGGCAAATAATAAACGGAAGTTTTCAACCTGTCATGACTGCAATTAGTACATGTTGGTCGTCATAACTACGGTATTCAAATCAAAATTATTTATAAATGCATACTTAAGCCTATGTGTGTACAATGCAAAGAAACATCTGTATCTATATGCAGCTATAGGTTGAGAATAAATACACGGGTATAAAAAAAGGAAAAGTTAACAGGTCAACGCAATTTATATCGATGACTCAAAGTCAGGTTATGAAGTTCGTAAACGCAAAATATAACTTCTTGTTTCTTAACCCATTATACTGACTTTCACGAATGTCAGATCGCATTACACTACTTGTAACGATATCTTTATGAAAACTTTAATTAAAGCGTAAACGAAAAACCCAGTTTCCTATCCTGAACTCTTTCGACCTCCATTTGCATAAAACCATTATCCTCCTACCTCTTAGCAGATGGTATCAACAAAACATCAAACAAACAAAAAAAAAAAAAAAAAAAAAAAAAAAAAAGAACAAATAAATAAATGCAAAAAAATTATTATTACATCTGTAATGCAACAAGAAATGAATCAATATAGAAGGTAAATTTTGTAACTGTTCAGACTAAAGATGCTGGTTTCAAGATTTCACTGCAAATTTAGGGTTATGTTGTATATAATGGTTCTAAATAATTTATTTCTTAACTAGTTAAACTATCGGAAGATTTATCTCCGGATAAGCTTTGAAAACATTTCGCTGGCTTTTGCTCTAATTCTAAAGAACAAGAAAGTTCTTCTTTTGTCAAATTTGATATATTGATATGTGACAGTCCTACTTTTCTAACAGTTTTAATTTTCATTTCAGTAGTTGAACTGCTACACTTAATATATTAGTTTTATGTCAGATATATTATTTTTGCTTTCATCTGTATGTTTTAAAGAGAATTAGAGGTAAAAAGTATTATTTGTTCTTTACATTTTCTCAGCATTAAAATTTTAAATATTTGTTTCTGCATGAAGCATGTTACTTGCAAAATTTTTCTTCCCTAATTAAATTTCAGTGACATTCTGACATTCTTAAAACATAATCATTTATCTGAATTTGATTATTATGACTTACTATTGTTTGGAAACCTATAATGCTAAAATAGTTTTACGTATTACTGAGAAGTTAAAATAATCATAATTTATTAAAAAGTAAGAACAAATTTCTGCGTCCTAAATGTCAGCTTTGATATACAGCGAAATTATTTTTCTTTAATTTTTCTTTTATCTTTTGCGCTCTGTTTTAAATTTGTAATTTATTGGCTAGTACAAAAGTAGCTATTAGTGTTATCTAAAAAAGCTACATCGAATTAGAGAATGTACATAGCTACGAATAAAGAGAAGATTTGCAGTAGTTTTTAAAAACTGAAACTATAGAAAACGTCAAATTGATGTTCACAATAATAATTTACAAAGTAATTTTACAAAGCTCTGAGATAAGAAATGTTTTAGTTAAAATCTTTTTTAGTATCTCTTTAATATTCCAACATTTTAGCGGCCATTTGAAAACTTGAGATTAAGTGCTTATAATTTAGAATCTCGAAGAAAATTATAATTAAAAAAACTTAAAGCTATGTTAAAAAATCTCTGCATTCTTGAACTTTTCTGGCTTGAAATTAATGCTAACTTGTTAAATTTTAAAAGCTATTAAAGGATTTTGCAATTCACTGAAGTTTTTTCATCATTAAGCAAAATAAGCACGTCCTTAGGACATCAAAGTTCGGGGCGCCACAGAAAGTTTCTTGGAATTCGTAGAAAAAGGACACCACAAAATTTCTCGTTACTGGTTTTATGATAGAATATATGATGCCGCTAAACCAAGACAGAGAGAACAAACTAGGAAAAACTGGTATTATACTGTAATTGTATCACCTGGGTGCACCAAAATCTTTCAAATATTTAGGACATGTTTAAACCTTAATTGTAATGTACTTATTTGGATTTAATATGGCATGATTTAATTTTTTCTAATACATATAATTTTTAAATGCTTAAAAATGTATAATAAAACTAAAAAATAATCAACCTTGAATACATAAAGTAAAAGTTGTCCGTATAATGACTGTTGATTTTTAGATTTTTAAAGACGATTATTTATTTATTTATTCATAAATATATGTACAAGAAAATACATCTTATTAAATTTATGTTTTATTAATACTGATATTTATTATTAATTTTTTAGTTAATTTGTAACTGCTTAACATTCCCATATTGTGTGATCTCTTATCTAGATTAAGCATGCTTTCAAATAACTGCACCTCTTTTTACTTCAATTCATGTAAATTATGTTAATTTTTAAAGGTATGGAAGATACAGCCAATCTACTTATGCATATTATTTGTTAGTTCCAAAAGTCACGTTTTAGATTACATTTTTATGTGCATAATGTGTAATTATTACTTTTTCGATGTTTTTTAGCAATAAAGATGTATATTTCTTCACATTAGCCAAGCCATTCCAAAATCTTCTAAAGACAAATTTTCTTCTTAATATGTTTCAATTTAAACTAATTGTCAGTGCTGCCCTCTAGTAAACAAAAACTAACACTCTTCAGGATGCACTTTAATTGTATTAATGAAATTGCACCTGCACATCCTGATGTAGAAACATTAAAGACGACTCACCAACTAGATTTCTCTAAACAGTACAAGTAACTAAATTATGTAAAAACGGTATTTTCACCATTTTTTAAAACTATAATCATGAGAGAAATATAATTTGATTTCAATCAAACAGTAAACTAGCATTTAGAACATTTTTACCTAGTTCCCTAAAACATTTCGTGTAGTAAAACTTAAACGTGATTGGGTTCCGGTAAACTGGAAAATGAACCTAGAAACAAGACAATAATCCCCAGCTGATTTGCGAAAGCTAACGAAATGAATAAAAGGCCTCTGAAGTAAACACCGTGTGGAATGCACTTCTTTCTGCCCTCAAGCATACAGTCCTGTAGTCTCAAACTGTATATCAAGATCAAGGATTATTTATTACGGAGTATCTAAGGTTAGAAACCGTCTACCTCCACACATCAGAAAACTAAAATGTTAGCAGAAAGCGAAAAAATATATGATAGTTAAGAATGGAAAAAATAAAAAAAATAAAAAAATAAAAAAATTAGGCAACCACATGGCTCCAGAAAGTTTAGGTAGAAGAATATATTTAAATCACATTCTTTTTGTATTATTATGCTTTTTCTAAAGCTATTTTTTGTATTTTATATTTTACGATGTTTTTGGTATTTTTTATATTTACACAATACAACACTAAAAAAGCGGAGAGAAAAGCGATTAATGATTAATAGACTCCTTGGCTCATGCGTGTAAATCAGAAGCGCAGTAATTTCAAATAATGCGCGGGGAAACATCCAAAGCAGAAATTGGTCTTTTCAAGCTCTTTCAGGTGGTCTTCTCAAGAAAACGATAGCAAGCATTTCAGGTTGGTCTTTTTCTCAAAGCGACAACTCCGAAAATTTGCGTCGATCATCATCGGTATCCAGGGCTTAATTTCTAAAATTAGAAGTGCTGGAGCCCTATGGAAGACCGTCAGGAAAGATAAACAACAGTAAATAAATAAATAAAATGACTATTAAAATCATTGATAATTTGAAAATAAAATAGTAATTACTATCAAATTAATTGATAATTATTTAGTTTATATTAATAATTCATATGTATTAATTATTATTTAATCAATCCATAATTAATTTATTATTATTTATTAAAATAATTAAAGATTAAAGTAATTAATTAAAATTAAATGAAATGTAAAGAGATAAATTAAAATTTAACAAGGGATTTTAAATTTAATTTTATTGCTAAAAATAAAATTTTCGAGATCAAATTTCTACTAAAATTGCTGTTCAGTTACATACAAGAGGTGAAGAAGCCTTCTTATTTAGGGTTCCGATGCTCTCCGACTAGAATTATAATTTATCCCAAAAACAAAGAAGTACCGGCACTATTTAAGCTCTGGCGGGATCGCTATCAGAACTGAGGTGGCGGGGGCGTGGCGCGCATCTTAATACTGGCCTAATATATAATCTGAAAGCGGCTATATCACTCTTTTTTTTATTTTTTTCCCTTTGATTTATAAATATACGTAATGATATTTTAAATCAATTAGTTAAATTAAATTCTAATCATATTCCTTAATAATGTGTTGGCGATTCTCTACCTAAATTGCATCTCTGTTCCTAATTTTTGGCGAAGTCCTTTCTTTCTTATAAATTATACTAACCTCTTGCTGCCCGCCAAATCGCCAAACTCATAAATCTGTCACATTACATAAAGTCCTTATAGAATACTCCTAATGAGAAGATAACGTCACCTCGTGATCTCAAGTAATACCGCTGATTGGATGAGCGCGATGACGCTCACATACCTATTATTAAATAGGGCAACTCCTCGAGCCACCTTCTTTTACAAATTTCACACCTTGTCCCTAGGACACCTTTAAAAATGATTTTACTTTCATATCTGATGACATATCTGATGACAACTGGCAAAAAGCCTGCAAAGTCATGGAGGCTACGTCCAGGATAACAGAGGAAAATGAAATGGAATGGAATGTACGGGAGGAAAGCTTGGTAATTGGGCGTTAAAATAAACGTATCACTTCATTTTCCAAATTTTGTCTCATTTCTGTTGCCCTGGCTGCACAATACCAATAATATATGAGAATCTATATTTCATATATATAGAGAGAGATTTAATAATGAAGAAAAAATAACGCAAATACATGTTGAAACATACGTAGAAGATTCATAATGAAGAATTAACTAAGCAGCCAAGGTAGATTCAAATATTCATTTTTATTTTAATTACCATTTACAGATCAAATAACATGGCATACTTATCGTGCATCTTCCAGATTCCAGAAGATATTCCAGATTCCATTTGCATTCTTGCCGAACGCGGACTTGAGGATCGCGATTTGGCTTAAACTCATTTTCTTAATTATCACCATTTTAGTTGTCAGTTGCTATTATTTCAATTATGTGCGGTGCGGTACAGAGCGTCAGTCGCATTTCAGTAATTCTTTGGTCTTTTCAAGACATTAATGACTAGTTTGGAAATTCCTTTCATTAAAAAAGTCAAACATTGCCTCGAACAGCAAAACTTGAGCTTTAAATTTCTTAGGACATAGTACTGAAGCACTCACAATACTGCGTCCAAATATAGACGTTTTATTTCTAAATACTTCATTCAGACTACTTTAAAAAAATATGAAGTCGGATCTCACTACAATTCTCACGAATAAAATCACTATCTTCAGTGATTTACTTCCGAGCAGGACGTCAACACAGCACATGTTGCGTGAAAAGTCAAATCTCTCATTGTACCATGCGAGGTATAAAATTTTAACTACATACTAAGGAAAAATAAGCAATAGTTTTAATCAAAATTTATTGATTTTTAGCATCTTACATTTCAAAACTCAAATAAAAGAATATGCGAAGTGATTTGAAGAAACTCTATTTAACTTACCCACAAAATGCAGTGTGCAAGTTTTGTATTAAATAACTAAAAAAATCGTTTCTATTGTTGTTGTTCTTTGCTTAATTTCTTTTATACATCGTATTAGATTTATTATGGTATTTGAATAGAACACGTGGCAACGATTAGATAATTGTTCAGATGATATAATTTTTGTGCATTCTGAGTTATAAAGTAAAGGAGATGTAACGCTGTTAAGTGAACCTAGCGTCAGAGAGTCGGTATGATAAATAATTATAGTGAATTTTAAAGAGTGCATTTATTCTATTGTGGTTTATGCGCTATCGACGAAGTCGATTTAATTCAATTTAATAAGTTTTAATAAAATGTAAGAAAAAAGACGTATAATTTAATATTCCGTATAAGGAAGTCATGTGGTGTACATATCAGATTTTTTAAATTATACTTTCAGTAAAACTTTCATATGACAGTAATTTAAAAAAAAATAGTTGAAATCAAATATGAATAATTTGGCTAATTTAAAAGCATGTACGGTCTAAGTTTCGAAGGAAATCGCTGAATAATCAACAAATGTCTTTATTAATAACCTAAAAGTTGCAGTTCTCAACGAAAGCCAATAATCTGAGGGCAAATTTTATAGCAATCTTTAATCTTTATACCTTTAATGCTAATGAAAAGTAAAACTAAAAATTCAGTTAAAATATGTACATTATGTTTATAAAACAAAACAAAGAGAGAGGGCTACAAACGGGTTCATATAACTTAAATATGTCTGACAGCTAGAACCTAAAATTTTAACCAACTGTGAAAATCCGAAAAATGAAAAAGTCATTACAAATAAAAAGTTTATTTCTGTAATATATAGAGACGATTATTTAAAAATTAAAGACACTTTTGGAGTTTGGTTTTGGTAGCATAAACTAGCATCAAACTCCTAACAGACCTGGTGAGAATTATCGCTTTGTGTGAAAAGAACTACAGAATCTTGAAAAGGATTAAAACAACCTTTTCATCAAATCAAAGCCTTAATATAAACGCACGGCTCGTGCTTAACAAAACAACTACCGCTTTTCGAGATGAAACTTAAAATAACAGTCAAACGAAACAACTTAACAAAACAACTACTGCTTTTCAAGATGAAACTTAAAATAACAGTGAAATTCAAATTTAAAGCTAATCCTAATAGTCAAGGTCACACATTGGATTTAACACGAGGTTGGCTCAAAACTTCTCACCAGCGTAACAATTTAGATGTCAACAGCAATAATGCAAAGCTGAAGAATCACAATCTTATCAGAGTTAGCGAGCCTATAGTAACGTGACCTCAAAAAGCAGAAACACACTCTCTTACAATCCAAAATCTTCCATTTAAGCACTATCTAACCTCATTAACATTCTGGTAAGGAAAGGAGAAGTAATAGTAAAGATATAAATCATAAAATAACTGGTTATGCCTTAGAAACATTAAAGATCTCATGAAAAAATTTGTCAAGTAATAGTAAAGATATAAATCATAAAATAACTGGTTATGCCTTAGAAACATTAAAGATCTCATGAAAAATTTTGTCGATTAAAAGGTGTTCGAAGAAAGAAAGAAAAGACAGAAAAAGATAACGTTATATAATACAATGAAGAAAAGTTTTTATGCTGTCCCTCCTATAAAATTAATAGATGATGGAAATTATGACATGGAAAATAAAATTTTATCCATTTGTAGCGATACTGTAACTGACCAAGTTGCTGCAACGAAGCATTTATTTGTGGAACAGCTGTTCATTTTTTTACTTTTATTACTTTTAAACATCAATACCATTGGCATTTCTATAACTTCACAAAATTTTCTAATAATAAAGTTTGATATAATGATAGACTTGAGATTTCTTAAAGAAGTACATGTTAAAATACCACTATTTATGGAATCTTTTGAACCAAGTGCTGCATCTGTTATGATAGCAATTAATAATATTGCACTTCCTAAGTAAATGGAATCTCCAAAATAAAATTTAATTTTAGCGAAATTTAAAGTCGCTGAACGTTCGGATTTTATATTGAAAACTGATAAAGAAATAACTATTCAACTCGATTTAAAAACTGAATATTTAAGAAAGGGGTATATCCTTCCTTAATCTTTCTTACCTTCATAATTCTGCTTTTTTTCATTCTGCTATGTCTTTAAAAAATAGTGTATATAATTGCAGATTAAGAAATGTAAAACTTGTAAAAATAAGAAAACTGTAGATATTTCTATCAGATAGGTAAATACACTGCTCAAAACAATTAGGGGATTTTAGGATTTTGGTTATAAATTGCGGATGAGGGAATGAAAGATATATGAAGTATAGGTATTGTAAATTATGAGATAAGAAAAAGCAATGAACACGGAACAATTAAATTTTGTTGATGATATTTGTCAGTAAACAAAAAATGCATAATTTCTGCAGATTATACAAAAAATAATAAATAAATGTAATTTCTCGGATACAACTGCTTTTCAATAAGGGGTACCGTTTCCTCTGAGTGGAAGCAATGTCGCACTCCTACGAGACATGGAATTAATGAGATAATCAATGAGGAACACAAGTATTCTTTTTCAGTTCTGTAGAAAAGAAACGTACAGGAAACTGCTGAATTATTTCTGTTGGTGATAAGCGACTAACAATCCTTTTCTTTAGACGTCCCAAAATGTTTAATCGCATTCATATCTGGAGGACATTCTGGCCAATCTATTCGAATAATTCCTTCGTCGAAAAGGAAATTGCCCACTAGCTGAGCACGATATAGTCTGGCATTACCATCCATAAGAATGAATAGTGCTCTATTTCTGATAATATGCAGCTCGGGAGGCCATTGATAGAAATACTGGCCCACGCCATCACCGTCTACGCCAAATCGAACACTTTCATGCACAAATGTAGGAGTATTCCGTGTACCAGGTTTTACCCAGATGAGAATTCGCCTCTTGTATGGTTATTCACTAAAGCGGTACTCGCCTGTGAAGAGCACGTTGCTCTATTCATCACATCTCCATCTGAGATGCTCATGTACCCACCTTCTGCGGGCAGCATGGTGTTCCTTTGTCAACGAAGCACAAACCATAGATCTACAAGCATACAAATCCACATGTTGGAGTTGGTTTCGAACAGTTTGAATCGAAACTTTGGTATCAATAGCCCCCTACAGGTATTGTTGTAAGAAAGTGGCAATCATAGTGCAGGTTCTTCAAGCCGTTAATGTAAATACGTTAAATAAAATAAATAATAAATGTTAAAAAAATCCTCATTTTGCATTGTTACAGGCGTACGACTTTGTCCCGGCCTTCGACGAAAGTTTCCAGTTTCCAAAAACAATAGTCTAGAAATGACACTTTGAGAAACTCCTAACGCTACCGCTACAGCGGATGTCTTTTGACCCTCCTCTAAACGACCGATTGCCTTTCAGGCTACCGGCTAAGTCGTTTTGCTGAGACATAGTATTCACTGTTACAAAACATTCAACGCATATCCATTATTTTTAATCTCTTCCTACAGAAAGAATGCTGTAGGTCGCTTTTCATTTCTTATCTAAAACGCATATCTTTGGACGTCGCAGACAAAGTTTGCATTTTCCCTACTTTGCAAACGTTATAATTTTCCTTTTCAACTTCTTCTATTTCATTTTTGTTAAAAAATGTTGTCTGCTAGATGGTTATTTCATACCGAACTTTTAATATCCTCTAATTGTTTTGAGCAATGTATTATCATTTCAGTTGTGAAAATTGTGACTCAATAATTAAATACACAAATTTTGAGTATGAATGTTGGAAAAAATATACATATGCACACAAATAAAAATATTTCAAAAGCAATTAGATCTAAGGAATTTAAGTTCTTAAAAATTTTAGTATATAAATGGAATTCAAAAACAAGACAGTTAAACATCTCCGTGCTTATAGCAGAGAACATGATATCGATAATTACTCAAATCTTGAAAAGATGATTAGAATAATCATATAATACAAGCTAAAACACATTAACATGCAAAAATGGTAAAACAACTCTGTAAATATAGTAGATATAGATAATTATTTAAGGCTTAATACAGATGATTTTATTAATCATATAATTGAAAAAATTCAAAGAAACGAGTTAAATGAAATAGTTCCTCTTAAGAAAAAAGTGTTTTCGGAACTAAAGAAATCTAGAGAATCAATCAAAAATTAAATGTGATTTGTATAGTAACTATTATAAAAATTCATATGGAAATCATCTATAGCGAAGTTTGATTCATAATGACAGGATGTCCAGTAATGAAAAAATTGATATAATTGAAACCGCTTATAAATCAAGATTAGAAACATGGAGAGTTAGAAATAAATACAACATTATAATTCCTCTTGAGTATTTGGAAAGTCAAATAAATATTATAATTGAAAAAATATCAAATAGTGAGAAATATAAAGAATTTAAAAGTTAACAATTGTTTTTTACACGTAAAAATGGAGATGCATTTAAAACACTCAATAAAGCAATACTGGGGGTCGCGTAATTTTGATGCATTTCCATATGATTTTGCCATTGATAAAATGTTTACTGAGTTATACGAAATTATAGCATACGAATCAGGATTGACAGTTTCGGAAATTAAATACTTAGAATTGATAATTAACAAATAAGTTCATCTTTATAACGTCAACTTCAATTAATTAACCAGAAATAATTAAGAGTAAAGTAAGCTATCCTAAATGTGAAAAATAATGAAAATAAATGTTTCTATCAGCTTATTATCCTGCAAAAGATCATCCAGAAACAGTATCAAACTATGTAAAATTAGAAAATATATTAAATTTTAAAGGAATTGACTTTCCTATATTCTCAAATAATATTAAAAAATTGAAAAATTAGACAATATATATGTAAATGTATATAGATATGAAAAATCAATACATCCATTAAAAATAACTGATAAAAAAGTTTAAAAAGATATAATTTTTTTTTCGTATGAAAAATGATCCAAATGCTCGTTATTGTGGGACTAAAAATAACAATAGTTCAATAAGAAGTCAAATAGCTGCAAATCATATATTTCTATGTGATAGTTTCTTAGGATATTTTATTCAAAACAAGACTTAAAATATATGAAACTTATTATGCACGTAATAGTCCTGTAAAAGTGGAAATGCCTAAAAAAGGTACATATAAAAATTTTGAAAATTATAAAAGATTAATGAAAGAACCATTTGTCATTTATGTTGAATTTGAATTCTTTTTGAAAACGATAGACACTTGTCAACCAGATCCAACAAACTCTTATATAATGAAATATCCAAACCAGGATGCCCATAGTTTTATTTATTATATTAATTATGTACACGAATTTTTTAAACCACCTGTTATTTACAGAGGAGCTGACATTGGTCATAAATTTGCATACTTGTTAGTAAATGACGTTCGAGAAATTTAAGAATTTATTGATAAGAAACGAACACATATAAAGGCTTTAGGAGCACAGTAGACTATGACGAAAAGCATTGCTCAAAGTACAAATGTTTGTCATTTATGGAAAAAAAGAAATACTTAATGCTTCAGATGATAAAAGGAAAGTTATAGATCATTGCCATTTAACTGGAAAAGATTGAATTATCAGATTTCTAATTTCACTCCTCCAATAATTCATAATTTAGCAGGATGCGATGCGCATTTATTTATGAAAGAACTTGGATGAGATAAAACAGTATTAAAATTATTCAAAACACCGAAGCAAAATACATATATTTTTCAATAAAAATGTAGGAAGAATGAAACTGAAATTTATAGATTCGTTTAAATTTATATCATCTAGCATTGATAATTTATCATAAAATGTTAGACTGGGAAAGTTTAATGAAAGTTCAAAATTTTATTACGGTGGAAAATTAAGTCTTATTATACAAAAAAGTATTTATTGTTTGAATTACATAGATTCTGAAGAAAGGCATAAGGAAACAAATTTACCAGCTCAAGATAAATTCGATAACATATTAAATAAAAGTATATGGTTTGGTCAAGAATATAAGCGAGCGGAAGAAATATGGAACAAGTCTTATATTAATAATTTGGGTAAATATGCAGATTTATGTGTAAAATCGGATGTCTTAATACTGGCATATATTGAAGACTTCAGAGTTATATGCCTAAAAACATAAGATTTACATCCTGCAGGGAACTTTACAGTGCCAAGATTAGCTTGGGACGCAGTGCTATAAATCACAAAATACAGAATTACAGAATTACAGATTACTGAATTACAGAATTACTGATGATTATGACATGATTTTAATGAGAAAAAAGAACGAGAGGGAGTGTAGCTTAATGTTGTAACAGATATGGGAAAGCAAATAATAAATACTCGAAAAATACGATAAAAGTTATTTAATATATCTAGATGCCTATAATTTAAATGGATAGGCTATGAATCAGTATCTGCTGTATGGTAAATTTAAATAGAGCTACAGTGATGACCGGCCTAATAAAACAGATGACTCGGATTTACGGTAAATATTAGAAGTTGATTTAAAATATCCAAAAGAACTTCACGTAAAATATTCAGATATGCCTTTATACACCAACAGGCTTTAGACAGGCCAATTCCCAACCTTACATGACAAATAAGATTATGTTGATAAAAAATACTTCAAAAGTGATTTAAAATTGGAAAACGTTTATAGAATATTGCAATTTAAATAATATCATTAGTTAAAGAAATATATAGATGTGAAAAAAGAAATGAAAACTAAAGATGCTGATGACTGTGAAACGCACTTCTCTTAGTTTATGAATAATTCAGTGTTTGAAAAAATAAATGGAAAACATTAGAAACAGACTTGATGTAAGTTTATGCTATAATATGGAGAAGTTTAAAAAATTGATTGTTACACCAAACTGGGATTGTATTTGATGCAAATAAGCTGCCATTCTTATGAATAAAAATTCAATCACTTTTAATAAATCAAATTATATTTATCAAAACAATTAATGTATGACATTATAATGTTATGAAACCTAAATATTCGAGTAATATTACGCTACTGTATATGGATAGAGATAGTTCCATTTTTATCAAAACTGATGATTTTTATGAAGATATGAAAGGTGTGATCAATTATTTTGATACATGTTATTTATTACCCAAAAAAATAATAAATATGATATTCCGCAAGTAAATAAGAAGGTTTAATTAAGGTGACCATACGTCCCAAATTTCCCGGGACAATCCCGAATTTTCAGTCCCTCTCCAATTATTTACAACTCGTTTTTTGGTCCTGAATTTATAGCATTTGTCCCGAACTGTCCCAAAAAGCAGTATCATGAGAACGTGAGTTTAAATGAATACTTTTACATACTTAGGTACAGCTGGATCATATTAAATGAAATACCTTTTTGGAGCCAAATTGAAACAAACTTTTTGTTAATTAATAAAATGATACCAAATCATAAATTATTGGAAAGATAAATATGAGGAATATACTAACTTTAAACAATATATCATGGAAGAAAAAATATTGGAATGGTCAAAAAATAAGATGTGCCCAGTCCAGAGGTGACTGGAAATAACTGCATATTTTATAAGGTATTTCTCCCGCCTTCCTAGCGTGCCTTCGTGGTGTAGTGGTTCTGCATGCTGGGCTGGTATTCCAGAGGTCAGTGGTTCGATTCCGGCAAAGGCAGTCGCAAATTTTTCAATTCTCCTGCTTTAAAATAAATCCTAGTGTCTCTACAATTTTAATAAGAACCCCATTCCTTGCTGAAATGTTTTAAAATTGCTACAGTTTTCTTTCTGTTTTCCTGCCACTAACGCTGCATCTGAGCGAGTATTTAGCATTATGAACAATTTCTGGACTAGTGATAAACACAGTTTAAAGTGGACACATTGAATCGTATGTTAATCACCCAAATAAATTCTGATGAAAATTATTATAAGAAGATCAAAAAAGAAAAAGACGTTCTAAGAAATGTTAATGCTTCAGAGAAGTCCAAGACTACTTCATCAAAATAATTTAGAACGGTTACAAATTTATTATTTTGTTTAAAAATGAATACTGCGTTTCGATTGATTCCTTATGTATGAAAAAAAAAATAATATATCACTATCAAAAATAAAACAAAAATTATTTATATTGATTTATGTATATATATTTTGACCAACATACCACCTCCACCTCAATAACAATAATATTAAAATAATTAGTTTGTAAAAAAATATTTAAAAAAATTATTTATACATTGTTTCGAATTTCGAACTTCGAAATCTGGTCACCTTAGTTTTAAGGAAAACGAAGGATGAAAATAATGATATAATTATGGAAGAATTCATTGGAAACCTCATTAAAACTACTTTTTTTTTCAAGTAAGTATTTGTTTAAAAATTTGATTATTATTATTTTATGTATTTCTATTTTTAATTTCATCCATTTAAAAAAAAATAGAATTTTGTTCTGGTTATTTTTTAAATCATCGTGTTGTCATTTTATACGTTTTTATTTCTCGTTTTTAAGATTTTTTTATTAGAAAATATTGAATCGCTTTGAAAATGTCTCGTCCGACTATTGATACTTTTAAATATAAATTTTATTCTCATTGTTTTTTAGAAAAAAAAATTAATCTCCCTTTTGAAAGTTTGAGCGTGTAATAAAAAGGAGATTTGGAATATTATTAAAACAAATAATTTATACATTTTTCTTAATTCTTCATTTGTTTTGCATGCTTTCATATTAGAAAAATTACATTAGCTTTTAGTTGCCCTCAATTTGTCCTCATCAGATTATTTATTAAGTATAATTTATTCTGTAGAGGACTTTCTAAGAGGAGGTGGCTCTTATTTATAATACACATGACAGCTAGATACCTTCCGACTCTAGGCTTGAAGAATGCCTAACAGTAGTCCGTTTTAAACGCATTTCGAATATACAAATCACTTTCCGAATTATTACTAAGTACTAGTTCATTCGTTAAAAGAACTGGTATCCCTTTCGTTAAAAGAAGTAAGACTCTATAAAGTTTCAATATATCATTGTGTAATGAATTTCAAAATTAATTAGCATGCTAAACATACTTATCTCTAATGTTTTTGGAGTATATTGTTAAAAATATTTTAATCAAATGTTAATAGGATTAAAATTCTCTGCTTAGAGGCAAAGCAATAGCAATGCGTTACACAAACTAATTTTGTATAAATTAATATTTATGACACTTATTAAAGATTCCTACAAGAGCAAAATATTGGCATAAACAAGAAAAGTTTCATTCTATTTTGATTTAAAATATTGTAATTAGAAAAAAATTCCAAGTTTAGATTTTCTTTGATTACGGAATATTGTTAATCATGCATCTACAGTTATAGGGTTTCATTCCGTAAATAACTTTATTTCTCAATCTCTTTTAGAGCGTCCTGAATTACCTCCTCCCTCTCCGTGTAATAACAATTGAGTAAGAAGATGGATTAAGCCACCTTTTTAATTAAAACATTAAACTGAACAGGTTGCTTGGCTTCTGCTTACAATTTAAATCTCCGAAGCTTGAGGGTTTAGTAGAAATGTAAACTTAAAATTTAAATGAGTTAGATGCTGGAGACTACAGTGCAAACAGCCTAATAAGCGTCTGCTCAAACTTATTAAACGGATAACTGATTTAAACTAGCAAAATGGCTAACTCTGCGGAGACTCGAGAGGCTGGACGAGAGAGAAGCACTGTGGTCAGGATCGCTGCCCAAAGTTCTCCATATAAAACCTTCAAGAATTCTGTCTTAAATATACGCATCTGATTTACATTCTGGTGAAAAATAACGAAATAAAATTAGAGTGCAATTTAATATCATAAAAAATGGATTAATAAACATGAATTACATTGTAATAGAAATAAGAAAAAAGTGCTCAAAACATTTAATTCAAAATATAAATCTTGATTTTTCAACGAATAAAACTTTTATTAATAATTGAGAACAATTAGCTTCATATTTTTGACCTCCTGTAAACTGCCGACTATTATTGTTGAGAACTTTTTGATTATGTCACTTGATATTCTTAACATAAGTAATGATGTGAAGTCTTTCACTTCTGCTTTATTATTATCTCACTGCAAAAGGTAATTTCTACCTCTTTTCCTGATGCCTTTTTGGTGTAACTGAAAGCACGTCCAACATGTAATCGGGAGGTCAGAAGTTCGAATCCAGGCGATGACATTGCACATTTTTCAAGTCTCCTGCATCGGAAAACCAGAACTAAAAGGTGGAGGACAATAATTCGTCACCACCAGGATTGGCGATTGGGTCTCCTAATTCCCGGTGACGCTTTAAAAGAGTGAGTATATAAGGTAATTTCTTCCTCCTTTCCGCGTACCTTCATGGTGTAACTGGAAGCAAGTCCGACGTGTGATCGGGAAGTCGCTTGCATAGTTTCAAGTCTCTTGCATCTAAAATCCTAATTACTCTACAACTGTAATGCATTATCCTGTCTTTCCTGATAACAGCACCAAAGAAATTCCAGATCTCTCCAGAATTTTATAAGAAATGTTATCATAATCAACATTTTAAGAACGAACTTTAAAAATATTTTTACTGAAATGAAAGTTATTATGATACAAATAAAATATTCAACAACTGGGAACTTAAAACTTAAAAACAATAAGTAAGTAATTAACACAAGTGAAAAAGCGGATTAAGACATTGTCCTTCATTGAAGTTTAGGGTGTGGTGAGCATATTGATTAAACACTTAGCGATTATAAATCAAGTCAAACGTCGTGTAACGTAATTACATTTTGCATTTCGACCTGACTTTTCGGGTAGTATTCTGTTAGGTCTGGCAATCAAGTTTTCATAATTTAACTTTTTCTTTCTTAATAAATACAAATTTTTAATAAAGGAGATTTGACCTATCTTTCTTCTTTTTAAATTTATGTGTTGGAATTTTTTATGTGTTGGAATCTTACAAATTATGATTCGACTGCAAAGGCTAATAAGTAACTTTCTTTCGTTATCAAGACTAAGAATGCGCTCATTTGCGCACTTTTAGTTTTGAAAGTAATCGCTTTGTTTGAATAAGGTCTGAAATACGGTATTTTTAAAGAATGCAATTGAATTCAAGAAATATGGCACATTACAAGAAACCTAAATCCCAATGTTACACAAGAATGTTTATTCATCAGAATTAAAGGACATTAAAAGGAATAAAACGGTAGCATATCTTAAAAATGATTAAAAACAATTTTGTGGAAAAATATTAGCTAACATAAATTATCGTATTCGTCAGTAGATCAATCTTGAAATATTAAATTTAAAGTAAAATTTATGATTTTAAAGTAGAAAATTACTTTTCCTATTTTGTAAAAAACCTTTCTTTAATTCAGCATATCAGGGTCAATGTTCCTTCTAACCTTCTTCGGGAACATGCAAGGACCTGACTCGGAACAGAGAGCTTACTAAAGCTACGTTCAAACTGTGGGAAGTAGACAGGATACACAAGAAGGGTATACAAAACCCTTTATTTTCCTCTATTTACAATAATTTCCGTACTTCGGAATACACTGACCCACCACTTGGGGTCAAAACGTAAAAGTATAAAAATAAAACTAAACTCTAATTTAACTTTAAAATAATAAACGTGGAAGATTGGCCTTATATTAACAGGAAGCGTATGAAGTACAGGGAACTGTGAACACTGCAATACGTTTAAAACTTATCAAGAGGATTAAAACCTCTGGCCTGGAAGGCAACAAGCAACTGAGTAAAACTTCTAAGGTAAGCGGCCTGCTTCGACTCACTGCTTCCTCTCTCTCGCTTAGCAAAAAGCCACAACTTAAATACTTGGCGTTCGCCAGACAAACTTTGCATAAAAACCTTAACGCTTATAATTCTGGCCGGAAGTAGAAAATAAGAAGTGATAGTAAAGATTTAAAATAAAATAAACGTTAGTAAAACTTAAGATCCTTACATACTTCCCGCCAGAGTTAATTAGTTTGAAACTGAGGTCTAAAACGACCTTGTTTAAAACTTTTAGCTCTAGAATCTAACGCGAGGCCAATCTTTTACAAACATACTTCGCTAGAAACTAGAAATTTAAAAGAAAGAAATTTGTTTTTACAATAGCAGCTCCCAGGATACACAATTTTTTTTCATCTGTACTGCATCCAAACAGGAGCTCTTATTCAAATCTGGTTCCTTCCAGAGATCTGGAAGATAAGTCAAGTCGTAATATAATTTTTGTTTTTTCTGTGCTACTTCAGTATTCTTCTGGAAGAAGATAAAGATCTGGAAGGAAAACTAGTTTAATGAAATGTTACACAATAAAATGGCAAGTAACATGTATAATTATATTTCTCTTAACATTCTTATTTCATTCATGACTATTTTAATTATCTCTCCCCGTGCTCTCTGACATGTGTTGTAAAAGAACACCAAACACGAATGTGTTTCTGTCTACGTGTTCCACACTTCCTCCTACAATCAAAACACTAACGTGTTAAAGTTCAACATAACAAGACCTCGTAACACACCCTAATTTCAACTCTAAACCCTGAGGTACTATTCTGAAAATGTCTAACTCTGAAGTGTAGCGTCAGAGAGCCTAACTATATCATTCAACCTTTAACACATATTCACCATGATTTAGTCTTTTTACAGTCGCACGAATAAAAAAAAATTTTAACATTCACTTTTATCATATCACGGTATTTCTTAACATTTAAAATAACAGCTCACATTGTATATAAGAACATATCAACATGCCGTTAATTTTACACATTTGAAAACATACATTAGTAGTACATTGTTAACTTCTATTCTTTTCAAAGCAAGTGCCAATTCTTTCTACATTGAAATACTACATTTCAAAAAGTCTTTCATACTAAAACTTCTTTCTTGCTAAAATGTTTTAAATAAAATTTATACAATAACTTTTTACAAAATTTAAGTCTTTACACAACGCTATTATACATCAACTTTAGTTTTACGCGCGAGTAATTGAAAAACATAATACCAAAATCGGTAACAACTCATTTCTCGCCCTTTTGGCGATACAGGTAGACCTCGCATGAGGTAAAACTTCTTGAAATCTGCCACTTGCAGTAAGAATGAAAGATTAACTTAAGTTTGCAAAGTAACATAAAATTTTACTTATCTTTGTGATATTCGGACATCCTTTTCTGGGCCCAGTCCTTAAAGGTATTGCAGATAGTTGTTTGATTTATCCTCCTTCTTGTACGGGCTCGCCCTTCAGTGCCTTCCTCTGGAAGCTTCCTTTTTTCACCAGTTCGGTCACCCTTGAATACCTTCTTTTTCTCCTCTGCTTGTTGTCTTGGCCGTTTGATGGCAGCTGGTCTTGGCGGAACCGGGAAACTTCTTTCGTGTTCCTGCTTGGACCTCGTTGCTGGCCGTTCAAATTTTCCTTGTTTTTTCCTCCGCCGCTGATGGCCCTTCCGCAGTTCGGCGACATTTGCTGCGGAGAGTCCTGTCGGATGAGTAGATCTTCCGTTTTAGAGCCGGGTTATAGTTGCCGTCATTTCTCCTGGTTCTCTTCACATACGTCGTCCTTCTCATTTCTTCATTCTGGGGGTGTTCCTGAACTCTCTTTTCTGGACGGTGGAACGGCTTCTTTTTCTTGCTACCTTCAATTTTTCCGTGGGGAAATTTTCTTTTCACTTGCTCCTGCCTCTTAATGGCTTGCCCTTGTACTTGTCGTTTTTCCACCTCTGGAGCTTGTGCCTGCGTTGTCTGCCGTGCCGGATCCTGCAAAAGATCTGAAAATATTTGCATTTTATTACGATCAAAGTAGTGTTTGATTTGATCAATGTTTGCGGAGCAGGTTTCCCCATTTCTGGCTTTTAGCACTACTACAGCTTGAGTTATTTTTTCTGTAACATATGGTCCTTCAAATCGTGGAAAAAATTTAGCAGTCTTATCTTGTGGTGCTGAAGAAAGTGAATGCTTAATTTTTAAAACTTCATCTCCCTACTTTATAAGTTACTCCCCGTCGTTTCAAGTCGTAATATAATTTTTGTTTTCTCTGTGCTACTTCAGTATTCTTCTTTGCTTCCTTAATTAGTTTTTCTATATCACCCATTTTAAATTCTGGGGCTCTTTGTTGCACATAAAATAATTTATCTAACGGCGTTATAATCTTTCTGCCTAGAAATAACTCAGCAGGAGTTTTGCCCGTTGTATCATGTTTTGCGGTCCTAAGGGCAAAAGCAAATTCATTGACATAGTTATCCCAGCTTTTATGAAAATTTTTAACATAACTACGGATAATTTTCACTATACTTCTATTGACCCGTTCCGCTATATTTGATTGCGGCCGATACGGGACCATTTTTAAATGACGTATGCCCAGTTTTTGGCACATGTCTTCAAATATATTACTTACAAATTGAGGACCATTATCCGATATAACTTTTAGGGGCGCCCCGTATTTTAAAATATATTTATTTAAAATAGAATCAGTAACTCATTTCGCAGAGGCTCGTTTTAAGGGAACAATTTCGGTCCATTTACTAAAATGATCAGCCATAACAAGGAGATAGCGACTTTTATTTAACTGACTTTTTGGGAAAGGGCCCAATTTGGAAATTCGGATTTAATACTATTTAGAAACCCGGCCGGGCGGAAATTAATATAATTAACTGCTTGACATGTTGGGCAGGACTGGACATACGCCCTTGTTAACTTTTGCAGTTCAGGAAAGTAGACTGCCTCGCGTACGCGTTGGATAGTTTTTCGAATACCAGCATGAGAAGCTAAAGGGCTGTCATGGAACTCCTGCAGGATATTTAATCTAAGACTAGCTGGGCTAACAGGTCGAAATTCGTTGTAGGAATTCGTAGTTTTTGTATAGAATAATAGACCATCTATTAGTTCGTAATGGGCCGCCCTATTTCTTATCGCCCCAATATCTTGGTGGCTAAAATTTTCAGGATCCTTCAAATACTCATAAATGCTTCCAAACTCAGGATCCTTACCCAGTTCGGTTATTACAGTTTCTCGGGAATTTATTGTACATGCTGTGAGCATTGCCACCTTTACGGTATTACCTTGTTCATCTATTTTAATTCTTGATAGGGCATCTGCTACGATATTTTCCTTTCCGGGGGTATGCTTGATTACCAGATTATATTCTTGCAGCTTGAGTGCCCATCTTATTAACCTTGGGGATATATTTTTCCCTGAGTACAATCTCGTTACCGCCGCATGATCACTGTTATTGGCGCCTTTCCAAAATAGACTCGGAACTTTTGCACTGCTAACAGAACTGCAAGTGCCTCTCTCTCGGTCGCGGAATAGTTTCTTTGTGTTTGATTTAAAGTTCGCCTAAAAAATGCCACTGGCTGCTGATTTTGCGAAAGTACCGCTCCTACCGCATAATCCGAAGCATCCGCTGAAATTTCTAAATTCTCATCCTTTTCAGGAAATTTCAACACAGGGGCTTGCGTTAATGCTTGTTTTAATTTTTCGAAAGCACTATTGGCTTCGGCCGTCCACGAGAATCTTGCCTTTTTCCCTTTTAATTTTAACAATGGCTCAGCGATAGCTGCAAAATCTTTTATAAAGGACCTATAATATGAACAAAGTCCTAGAAAAGAAGAGAGCTTCTTTGCCGTGTTTGGAGTTGGATACTTTTGTACAGCGATTATTTTTGATTCGTCTGTCTCTATTCCTTTCTGAGATATCTTGTAACCTAAATATTTTAATTCAGGGGCTGCAAATTTGCATTTTTCGACATTAACTTTTAGACCGGCCTCATTTAATAAAGAAAACACCTGTCTTAAATCCTGTACATGTTGGTCGAGATTATCACTAGTAATAATGATATCGTCTAAATAGATAAATGTGGACTTTCCAAGAACAGGCTTAACACAATGTCCATGCATCGCTGAAATGTTGCCGGGGCCACTGAAAGGCCAAACGGTATACGCAAAAATGCATAAGTGCCAGACTTGGTTATAAAAGCAGTCTTAGACACGTCCTCAGGCCGAACCCCTATTTGAAAATAACCAGTCGTTAAGTCTAAAGTCGTCATAAATTTGGTTGATTTTATGTTCCTTAGAATTTCTTCAATGATCGGTAACGGATATACCGGATATTTAGTTATGGAGTTTAATTTACGGTAATCAATAGCGAATCTCCACCTTTTTGGATGCGTCAAAGGATAGTCATTATTTTTCTTACATAAAACCACCGGGCTAGCATAACTACTTGAGATGGGCGTTATGATCTTTTTACGTAGCATATCGGTAATATGCCATTCTGTAATTTTTTCCTTATTCTTATCATACCGGTATGGTTTTTGACGAACTGGCATTGAATCTCCTGTGTCAATACTATGGTTAGTAACCTGAGTAAATCCTGGAATATCACTAAATAACGAAGCAAATTCACTTACCACTTGTCGGATTCTTCCTTGCTCGTCATTAGGCAGGAGGTCAAGATTTAACATTGGCGGTTCTGCTTTTTCTGCACGAACTGGTTTCATTGTCAGCTTAAGGGACGCTTCATTAAAATCCAGTGTTGCTTGTGCGTCTGAAAGAAAATCTATTCCTAAGATTATATGTGCTTGCAGATTCTTTACTATAAAAAACATCACCTTTACTTGTTCGTCCTTGATACGGATATACAACGGTACTTTACCTATGCACTTACATTTTTCTCCTTGCGCCGCTAACACTGTCGTATTATCCGAATTATATATGCGGTATTTGCGAAGATACTTAATAAAAAAATCTTCTGCCACACAGGAACACTGCGCGCCTGTATCCAGGAGTGCGGTGGCTGGGATATTATTCACCAACACTTCAATCTTCGGAAGAGTCAGATTTTTCACCATTATTGTATTTAACTTGTAGGAATAGGGGTTTTCGTGACCTTCAGATTTTCGCACCCTCCCGTCAGCAGAAATCCGTTTTAGTTTAAATTATTTTTCATTTCCGTGCTTTCCTTCTTTTTCCCCTGGCCTTCAGATTTTTTTCCTGGATTGCTATTGAACTGTCGACGTTCGCCGGCTGTTTTTGAATGCTCGGGTTTCCTTGCCCACTGATTCGCTTTGCCTCCGTAGCCGTGTGCTTGAGTTTGCTGTAGTCTTGGCGTACCAAATTGGTTTCGCTGTTGATATTGGCGTCTTCTTTCGACGTCCGCCGTTCTTCTACTTTCAAACTGGATTGCTAGCTCAAATAACTTTTCCAGTGTAGTCGGATTTCTTAATTCAATAAAGTCTTGCACTTGGGGCAGTAACCTCGGCAAAATCACTTGAATTATTTCAGGATCCGGACGGTTTCCATACAAGAGTTTGAAGACGTGAATTTTTCTTAAAATTAAGCTTGAGAGATTTTCGATTCTTTGCTGATATATACTGAAAAGTTCCGTTTCTAATTTCGCACGATCCCTTACGACAGGGAAGGCTTTTAGTAGGGCAGTCTTGAAATTCACGTAAGTATAGGTGGGACTTCCTGCTTGACCCAAGAGACTTCTGCCTATACATTTGAACCAGTTAAGCGCTTGGCCCCTCAAAGCGCTGGTAGCTAAGGTAACTTTTTGAAATTCGTGCACGGGGTAGAGCATGAAGTGGTCATCCAATTTTTCAAAAAAACTCGTTACCGGTGAGTTTCCATTAAATGTTGCTTCTGGTTTCATCGAAGCGCGCATGGTCTGGACGATGTAACCAAATCCTTCCAGGGCGGCAGCTGGCATTTCTGGATTCTGAGCCGTTTCTGCAGGCAGCACAGGTTCTTCTTGAAACTCGGCCATGGTTATTCTTCTTCGTTGGGCGCACTATCAGGGTCAATGTTCCTTCTAACCTTCTTCGGGAACATGCAAGGACCTGACTCGGAACAGAGAGCTTACTAAAGCTATGTTCAAACTGTGGGAAGTAGACAGGATACACAAGAAGGGTATACAAAACCCTTTATTTTCTCTATTTACAATAATTTCCGTACTTCGGAATACACTGACCCACCACTTGGGGTCAAAACGTAAAAGTATAAAAATAAAACTAAACTCTAATTTAACTTTAAAATAATAAACGTCTTATATTATTAGATTGGTCTTATATTAACAGGAAGCGTATGTAGTACAGGGAACTGTGAACACTACAATACGTTTAAAACTTATCAAGAGGATTAAAACCTCTGGCCTGGAAGGCAACAAGCAACTGTGTAAAACTTCTAAGGTAAGCGGCCTGCTTCGACTCACTGCTTCCTCTCTCTCGCTTGGCAAAAAGCCACAACTTAAATACTTCGCGTTCGCCAGACAAACTTTGCATAAAAACCTTAACGCTTATAATTCTGGCCGGAAGTAGAAAATAAGAAGTGATAGTAAAGATTTAAAATAAAATAAACGTTAGTAAAACTTAAGATCCTTACAAGCATTTTGTCACTTCTGACAAAGGAAAGCACCGTTTTCAGTTCCTGGAAGATCAGCGGAGACATTGTTCGAGCTAGTAATCAATTACATGGTCCCGTTTATCTTGGCTCCATTGAACATGCAACGACACCACTATAACCAGTCCTCTTTGAAAAACTGACTGAGTGAGATTGAAGCCATTGTTTTTATCGCATAAAGTGTAATCTCTTATCGTAGAGCAGTGCAACGGTTGATTCGAGTCATGTGGCAACCTGTAGCTTTCATACAACTCCGTTGTCATTTCATTTTTAAACCTTCTTCAAAATGCTAGTGACAAAAAAAGCGGAGGTTATTTGGATGCAGTTATTGTTTTTACCCACTCTATACCAGACAGTTTCCTAAATGATTCACTGCTTAGATATCGGTTCCAAGTTCTCGATGTGATATTTGAAGAATATTTAGACCTTGGACAACCTACATGTGTGTCCCCCTCTTAAGGCTACCAATAAACTTTTGCTCTTAATTTAAATGATGTCTTTGAATCCTAAATAATAAATGCGATCATTCTAAGGAACCGCAAGAACTTTAAACAACACTACATATTCAGAAATCCAGCATGCGCCAATTCAAGCCGTTGTCAGTAGCTTAGTTCCATATTTCAATCCCTAACCTATAAGCAGAAGTCCGGTATTTGGGTTCGCTTGCAGTAACCAAGATAAATAACTACACCATTGAACACTGCTTAGAAACACTAATCAGCGTACATATTTCATCAGATTATTCTTTAATTTTGACATCCAGTATACAAAAAGCTGCTAGCATGCTATCTAGCAAAATGGCAGTGTGTTGGCAGCTGAGAGTTATTTTTTAATCTTCTCTTAAACAGGACTGAAATTTTTCATCGAGAACATATAATGCTGGAATTTTAAATGATATAATAAAAGTGGGCAATGTTACATTGTTTTACGCTTTTATCTTTCTGTTTCTCATTGAATGTGATGGCGACTTACAAAAATGTCGTCACCAGTCTATATTACTTCAGTAGCTCTGTGCAAACTCTTTAATCAACTTTTGTTCTGTATCACGACAAAAAAAAAAAAAAAAAACTTCTTTTTCTATTTTAAATATTTTTTTTTTTTTTTTTTTTTTCTAATTTTGCTCTCGATTTTATTGAGCAATATTAAAATAAGATCTTCAACAAAGAAAAACTTTTAAACCAATCTCTAGGTAATTCTCAAATCCTTTAATGCACAAAAGTTCTAGAATTTTAAATACATCGGTTGTAAATACATCCAGATTATTTCAAAAACACAGTATTAAATCAGAAGGGCTCATTTTAAAAGTCTCTCGTTAAACGGCTACATAATTTAAACAATATCAAGAACTCATATGTCCAATTCAAAATTTTAGAAGAAAGCCAAGTTCAAGAGCCAAAATAAGAGAAGTTTATGAGCGAGAATTTAGAAACATTCTAAAATATTTTGTAAGGATTATCTTAATTTGTATAAAAGTTAAATTTTGAGTCAAAGTTACTGACTTATTGCTTTTTAATTTCCTTAGTGCCTATTTGGTGGATAGACGCAGCTATCCACCAAATAGGCACTTCAATCTCAATCCCGTGGCCAAAGTCAGCATTATAAAGCAAGCTGAAACAACTTGCAACCGCACAATGCCAACATCAATGAGACCATGGACAACAAGGAAGACGAATATATGAATTCCTCCCTAAAGTAGATGCAAACTTTACTTTTTTTATCATATTTCCTTTCCCAGTACATCTCGGGCCACGGCGCATTTTTCCTCTACTTCTACAATAGACACAAAGCCTCCTCTGACAGATGTATTTGCGGACGCAACGGGGACCCAGAGCACTACATCTTCAACTGTCCAATGACGTCTGTTCACCATATCTGTCATCCAGGCAACCCAGGTCTAGAATTCAGGCGATTTCTAATCAAGCACCGAAAAACATTTAGTCACATAAAGAACATCATCGACTACCTCCACAAACAACGACTCAATATATGCCACCCTTAATCTTCAGTCCTCTCATTCTGCAATAATTTCAGAGTGCCATTGTTATCTCCACCAAACACACACTTCTAATGTGCCTTCAGTCTTCGTTCATATCTGTGCCTTACCTCCATACCATGATATTGTATCTATTTATTATTACGAACTTTATTGTATCTCACCTACCTATGAACATTGCCATCACCAAGTGTATCAATATGCATCTCTGTATATCCAAATGTATAACATCTGTATGATTGCATGTCACCTTGTTTAATTCTCAATAAACATGGAAAGGTAGTACACCGAGGTAATACCATTTTTGCTCATAGCGAACATATGGTGCCACGTGTACTTCTTCCTGTCCTGTCCTCCTTCTTAATTTCAAGCTTACAACTTCCGGCCAGAACGTATTTTTAGAATTGCGGTTGAATGCAAATGAGGTGAAGTGAAAATGAGGAACTGTGAAGTTCTACTGACTTCGTGAGAGAGAACCAGTGATTCTAGCGCGCGTCCGCCTTTTTAGGCTACTCTCTCTCAGGCCGCCGTTCATAGGCCCTTGATATCTCCACCAAACACACACTTCTAATGTGCCTTCAGTCTTCGTTCATATCTGTGCCTTACCTCCATACCATGATATTGTATCTATTTATTATTACGAACTTTATTGTATCTCACCTACCTATGAACATTGCCATCACCAAGTGTATCAATATGCATCTCTGTATATCCAAATGTATAACATCTGTATGATTGCATGTCACCTTGTTTAATTCTCAATAAACATGGAAAGGTAGTACACCGAGGTAATACCATTTTTGCTCATAGCGAACATATGGTGCCACGTGTACTTCTTCCTGTCCTGTCCTGCTTCTTAATTTCAAGCTTACAACTTCCGGCCAGAACGTATTTTTAGAATTGCGGTTGAATGCAAATGAGGTGAAGTGAAAATGAGGAACTGTGAAGTTCTACTGACTTCGTGAGAGAGAACCAGTGATTCTAGCGCGCGTCCGCCTTTTTAGGCTACTCTCTCTCAGGCCGCCGTTCTTAGGCCCTTGATATCTTCGCCGTTATTCAAAGCTTAGGGGCTAACTCCGTTAGAATTCTGATAGCGTCGGCTATGTCTTTTTAGTTAAGATTAGTTAAGTTTAATTTCTTAGCTCCTGAGTTCAAGCCCGAGTAGAGGCTTTATTGCAAAACTCCAAGAAGGAATTCTGTGAATTTAATTTGGAATAATAATTGGTCTTTAACCCTTCCCAAGTCTTAGTTTCTGTCTCACGAACTCAAGCGATTATTCGCTTACCAGTTCTTAAGATTCTTCAACTTTAACTTAAAAGAACGCAGGTGAGAATCTTACAATGTTATAAATAAATTTAAACAGCGCTTTAAAGTGTAGCTCGAAATCGGAAACATAACTATTTTAATATTCTATGAAGAATATAAAATATAATCTATTCTTTTTCTAACTTGTCGTTAGTGAAATAAATGTCCATTTGATGTAATAGAATAGGGGTGGTTAAACTTCACTGCGATAGAAGCCGCATGGTAAATTTCATGAAACCTCGAGAGCCGCAGCTGGATTTTCCAAGATTCACAAATCCATATATATATATTGCTCAAAAAATAAAGAAACACTTGATGTAAATTAATAAGAATTTTGCATTTTTGAGTAATTAACATGGTTTTACAAAAATGCGGAGTTTTAGTTATCCTGCTTAGCAATCAGAAACGTATATTCCAACAAATTATAACTTTAAAACGATACGATGCATTTGAGGGTTATTCTTTCAAGTAGAAAACAAGCATTTTCTTTTAGTTTCCTTTAGTTCTCCTTATTCATAATTGTTCTTTGGTTTTATTAAACCTGAACTGAAGTCGGAAGAATATGTATTGGTCTTTAGAAATACATATTGGAAAAGATTTGTCATTTGAGTGAAGAGTCACTCGTTTTAAAAAACAAATTGAATATTTTTCTTAAAATTTTGACTCCTACAGTGAGTTTTAGGAAAATTAAAATAAATGATACGGGACAGTACACATATTATAGAAACTATTATTTGAGAAATCAAAAATATTCTAGAATAAGCTATTGACTTTTTAAAGCTTTTGCATGAAAATTGATAACTTTATTTTCCTGCACAATTAACATGAGCCCCAACGTACCGAGATCAAATCTCACTTTAGAAAATTAAATTTATTCATTAGATGCATTTTTAAGAAGTTTTATTCAGAAATGTCTCTAAACAATGATTACTAATAGAAATTTTGCTTGTTTCCACAGAGATTGTTTTCCGTTGAAATTGCCATTTTGAATGCTATCACCTCTAATGAGTTTTCCAATACTGTCAAACTACAGTTGGAGAGTTAACCTTTCGTTTCATACTTTTGTATATCTATAAAGTAAATTTATTATAGGGATCATAAATATGCTTAGACACACTTCCTTATGCCCGGGTGCTTAGACACCATTACACTAGAGTGTCTACAGCGTTTTGTACATTCTGTGTTAGCAAAGAAGGCGAAACGCCCCAACTTTAACAAAGTTCACTAATGAACAAATTTTATTTGACAAACAGGTAACAAAACTTCCTCTTGCTCTACTCTAAGGAAAATTAAATGTAAGACAAGCAAAAGCTGCTTAGCATTTTTTCTTTGACGGAAAATAAAAAGAAACTTTAATATAATCTGTATGACTAGAGCAGCGTGGTCCAACCTGCGGCCCGCATGTGGCGCTCTTATTCATTTTGTTGGCACTTGCCCTTCTTTACTAAAAAAAAAAAAAAAATGTTAGATAAATATTTGGAAAAACAAAAAACCGTTCTTACTGCTTTAAATAATAGATAATAAATATAAATAATTATATTAAATATAATAATTAAATAATAAAAATTATAAGACTCAGCTAATGAAAACTGTTGTAAATATTGTAAATTTAATAACGGAAGACAAAGCCCAGAGACACAGAGCATTTATGGAAAATTTGGATGCTGAGTATAGTGACATTTTATTGTACTTTCAAGTGCTCTAGCTAAGTGCTGGAAATTGTCTGCAGCAGTTTTTATGGTTGAGGAAAAAAAATTCTTGCTTCTCTCAAAAAAAGAAAACATTGGGCATGAGTAACAAGAAAAATTGGAATACGGCACACTTCCCATTTTGTCAGCAGCTGAAAGAAGAAAATGACACAAATTTTAGTAGATTTTAAGAAATAGTAATTACTGATATCAAGAAAGAGTTCCAGGACAGATTCCAGGATTTTGATTCCCTAAAAACAAAACTTCCATTGTTAAAGAACCCCATGGAGATTGAAGTAAGTGAGGTGACTTGCGACCTTCAAATAGAAATTTGTGATCTTCATGCAGATCCATTCTACCAAGTTAAAAAGTGTGATGTCACTGAACATTTGTGGAAACAGATTTCTAAAGAACGTTTGCTCAAACTGCATAAATTCTCTTCGCAAATGTTATCACTGTTTGGCAGTACATAGTTGTGTGAAAATGCTTTTTCTGCTCTCAAAAAAATTAAATCAAAAACGAGAAATCGCACTGAAAGTGCTTCACTGGAATGGAGCCTGAGACTTTGCCTTTCTGAAATGACAGTGGATATCGATAAACTTGTATAAAAAAAGCAGTGGTAATCATCAGATTGATTTTTAGACTGTAAAATAAAGTGATATATTAATGTGCAATTCATTTTTTCTTTAATGGCTCTGGCCCTCACTCTCCTATACTAACGTTTGATTGGCCCGCGTGTAACTAAAGGTTGGACTACACTGGCCTAGAGTATAAAGTGCTTATATATTAGATTAATATATCACTTTTAATATATCACTTTAATATATCATTTTATTTTACATCTGAAGAACATTCTGTTCCTACTTGAAAGAAATCGAACATTTCAAAGACAGGTACTAACATAGATTTAGCTTTTTAACCATATACTATACTCTGCAGTGATCAGATATACTTCATCATATGCCTCGAACGCCTAAGTTATAGCTGTGCATTTACTCAGAACTTAAACAAAATAAAATTTCTTTCTTTTATTTGTGTTGGTTTGCCTGAGTTGTTAAAAAAACATGAACATAGAAACTAGCTTTATCATGGATCTGTTAGTAAGAAGTTACTTCATTTTTGCTCGGAGTTATAATATTTATCCTAATGTCTTAATTCTGAGCAATATTTTAGCTTCGAGGTCCAAAACTGTTAATATATTAATGTTTTAACATTAATAAAAGTAAATTTTATAAATCTTACTATCACAGTTAGATCTCAGAAATCTTGTTATAAGGTTCAGGGGAATTCTTTTAAGTATTGAAGCCAAAATGCATAGTTAAAGTCGAAGCTTAAAAGAAGTAAAATACAGCAAACCCTTGCCGAACACGAGGGGTTACGTCATCAGTACATTTCATATATGGAAAAATCCCTTTCCTCAAAGTTACCTTTTTACGGTTTGGTTGATTTTTACGGTTGGTCGCTTATGGGAAGGGATGCCTTCGCCGAAGACTTTCTAAGCAAAACTCGTTCGTATTCACGTTACACATAGGAAAAAACCACGAAAATGCCCAACCATTTTACGGGAATAAAAGAGCAATGTGTAATTCAGATTGAGAAAGTACATATAATTTACACAAACCAAAATCTTATTGTAGTTAAAAGTGAAAAATTAAATATTAATTGAAAGAATTTCTATTACTGCTTAATAAACTTGTGCACGTCGCAATTAAATTTTAAGTAGCTGATGACTTTTGTTTGGGACAATGTCTGGCAGAACTCATTAGACGTTTCACTAGAGTGTGAAGTTTTCTAGTACTTCTCATAAAGTAACCTCTTTCTTCATTTGAGTTAATCTCCATTACAGAATTGAAACAATATGTAAGTCTCTTTTAACAATATTTTCTATTTCTTGTCTTTACGTACGTTTAAATGGCAATTTCCTTGGCTTCATTTTCAGTCGATGGAAATCCTTTAAAACTGTCGAAAGATTTGGACCAGAGCTGATGCCAGCAAATGCCAGCAATCTTCATCTAGTCCTTTATTTGAAGAGATATGAACATGCCTGACATAATAGACTTCGAATGCTTGAATGATTCTTTGATCCATTGGCTGAACTAACAAAGTGAGGTCTTTAGAAGGAATAAAACAACTCTGGATGCTTTGCTGTGAGGGCTTTATTACCGTGTCCTGGAGCACTATCGAGAATTAGGAGAACTTTAAAGTCGTCAGGTTTTGCTGTTGTAAGTTATTTTTGACTTCTTTAGTGAATGAATTCCTAATAATTTAGAGGAGACCATAGCAAATTAGCCAGCAGTCTGCAGCGACCTGCGTATAATTTGAAATTCTAGCGTTAGGAAAATTAAATGGAGACATTTAAGATAGCGCTTATACGCAAAATCGCTTTCTGCAATTCAGCATTCGGCAAGGGTAATTGATGACAAACTAGTGGGAACAGGGATTCGATGAAGCATCCTACACTGAGATTGTTTTTGTTCCGAAAAGTATTTGACAACACTGTTGATTTTGTGATGAATTTCGGATTGTTTATGATAAGATTTGAATTTCGAGTTCGTTTGTAGCTGATCGAACGTTGTGGTGTGCTTGTGTTCGTCGGCATAAGAAGATGTAGTGCTCTGGTGTGTCTCTTTCACCACAGAAGAGATATTTCTCTCCTAGTAATACCTAGGAAAATGGACTTATTTGGATAGAAATTAATTTCACCGGGAAATATTGAAAACATGTTTTTTCCATTTATTACATGGATTAGTTTATGAGCTGTCCTTCCTTGGAAAGCAGAATTTCAATCATTCTGTCACATCTGATTTATTTTCTTGCGTGTTTCTTTTCTTAGATATAAATTTGGCCATTTTAAATCAGAAGCAGTACTTGCATCCTTAACAAGAGAGTCGGCATTTTTGTTTGCTAAATTCCCTGCATGTGCTTTTGTTCAACCAAGCGAAATTTTTATTTGGCTGTTTTCTTGGCTGAGATGAAAGACTTCTTGAACTATTACAGGAGGTTGCTTGAAGTTCTTTATTTCACCTAGAGAAGAAAGATATGCATTTATTATTAACTGCGACTTCTTTTGCCTTTTCAATAGCGAAATTTCCTCTTGAAAAACTCTATTTTCGGGTCACAGCCACCCTTTCTACGGTATTTTTAGATCTTCAGATTTATGGAAAATGCAGATTAATCCCAATTTTCATCTATTTTATATCCACATGTATGTATTATTGGGTACATACTGGTATTTATAGGCCCTCTTAAAGTAAGTTTTGATGTTAGGGAAATTAGCAACATGCCGAAAATACAGAGAGGTTGGGAATTCAACGTTATTCCGATAGTATGTTAGTTTTTATAAAGAAGCATCCCTCCTGAGCTATAATGCTTTATTTTCAAACTCCTCTAACTCTTTTAGAAGATATAATGGAGGTAGTCCGAGACGTACTCTCAATGCAGCGTTAGAAATGCTGCAGGAGGAGAAAAATCGTTGAATGGTATAGTGTTTCTGCTTCTCCCTCTCTGTCACACAAGTAACCTAGATAGCAGCTCCATAATTAATAATTTTCTCTATCACGGTGTTGAACGGTAGCTCTGGATATGATAATTTAAGCTCCAATCATAGCCCCTTATTTTTCTCATTGCGATAACTAATGCTGAATTTTTTTTCCTAATGTCTTGAAGGTGTTTTAGCCTAATGAGATTTCAGTCTGTTGTAATTCCAAGAAATTTCAATTTGTTTACATTAGATATTCGCTTTCTATTAACTTGGAAAGCTGCTTTTCTTTGCATGGTTTGACCGAGCTTGTGATATATCATCGAATCATCATGAAAATCTGTGATCATGAAATTCTGTGGATCACAGATTCTTTTTTACCTTGTCTTTCAATTCTACGAATCAACACTGATCATTTAAGGTATACCTGCTTTAGCCCAAATTATTTCTTTGTTTAAAACTTAAGTTTATTTCCCAAATTATCATGGATGATGATATAAAAATTTTTCCACAAATATAAAAATAAATATTCTATTCTGATTCCGAATAGATTTAAATACACTGTATTTATTAAAGATTTACTAGCAGAGTAAGAAAATGTACAGAAAGAGGCAGGGGCGTAGCTAGAGAGGGCATCTGTCCCCGGGCGCAGAATCCAAGGGGCGCCAAGCTGATGTAACGACATTTTATAATTAAATGTTTTCCATCCTTGGCAAGCAGTAGGGGGCGCGAAATCTTCAGTTGTTCCTGGGCGCTGAAAACCCTAGCTACGACTCTGGAAAGAGGGTATTTTCTGAAGTGAGAAAACATTTATTCCTCGGATGTAAAAGTTGCAAATCAGTTCTTACGAATGTAGCAGAATTAACATCTTTTTTTTTTTTTTTTGTAACTACCTTTGAATGACATAGATCTTATTTTAAAAATGGCATGTGATTTCAAATATTTGAAATAATGAAAATGACGTGTGGCTTTTAAATATTTGAAGCAATAAAAGAATCTGTACTGGCAATGAAAAATTCATAGAAACCAGAAGAAAAAACTGCAAAAGAAATCGGATAAGTAACTTATTTTACTCTCTAAGAAGTCCGAATTTTAAAGTTCCAAAGTATAGCTTATAAGATGTAAATTAATGCCTTATAGATATAAAGTTCTTCCTCTATATGTTTTCCAATTTAAGAAGTCTACTTAGGTCTCACTGAAAAATAAATTAAAAAGCCGTACCAAATAGGTAACACATTCCCAGTTTGCAAGATTTCTCCTACTTTGTTAAAGTACTTGAACCTAACAGTGCGTATTAGGTACCTGAACCTAACATTATCAAAGTAGTTATAACCAAAGAATCTTAGAGATTCTTTGGTTATAACTATGGCTTGTTGGGATTCTTGAGTTTAATTTTTTTTTTAATCTCAGGGTCCAAAAGAGATAATGCAGAAAGAAAAATATATGCCGCTTAGGTTTTTCAAAGGTGGAATTTTGGACTATAATATGCCACTTCAGAACTCACGAATTAAGTTTTGTGAGTATTTTCTTTTTGCTTTCTTTATTTAGGTTATATACTTTCTAATAATAATGATAGGCATTAAACATGATAGAAGAAAATTTTTGAGAGGGCATAACATCTCCAGAGGTGAGCTGCAAGTGTCGAAATTAACATTCTTAGGACCTATGGTGTTCAGAAAGGAAAAGACAGCACACCTAGGAGGAAGAAGCAATCAGACCTAGATTCATCGAGACTGCCTAACACAGTCAATCACAGCAACCCCTTGAGGCGAACCAAGAAGGCATAACCCACCCGGTCAGTCAGGTGGGTGGACAATTTCAGTTTCACAATGTCTGGGTTTTGTATAACGCTTAGACAATGACAGACTGAAATGAATCCATCAAAAAACATGCAACGTATGTTAGACATCGTCCGTCTCCCAGTGTTGACCATGGAGGCAGGAAGTAAGTCCTTTCTTACTTCCATGATGTTGACCTAGGAGAGTCAAACCCACAAAGACTACCTTCGGAATCTAGCCATGTAGCGTCCCCACAACCAAGAGGCAGACAAGACAGTATCATATTGTCCCTACCACCTAAACTACCACCAAATAAACGATGATTCTAGTCACTGTGAAGGCTGTTAATTAATTCACGTCTGTCCAGATACTGGTCTAGCCAGAACACTGGGATTGCTCCTAATCGACCCTCGGGGGAGAAAGGGAAAGACAAATAGCTTTGCATCAATGTTTACAGGAGTTAAATCAATTCTATTAGCACATCCTTCACCAGTAGTGTCATCAGCTTTTTTAGACAACGCACTGAACTTGTCTATTGAAAGCGCACAAAATACATCTAATGAAAGTAAACTGGAGCCTCTCGCATTTTTCTCAGTCAAACAGCTTCACTCTAAAAGTGTATATAACACACATGATAGGGCGTTTCTTGCAACATTCATGACAGGGAGTTATTTGCAACATTCACTTCAATAAAACCTTTCATATATGCCTAAAGGCTTTTTGACTGAACGTAAACCACGGATAGCTTTTCAGCATAAATCAGAGAAAGCATCTGCGTCCTAAAATGGATAGCTGGCTTTCATTTCGTAGTTTACGGCTGATGTACGAGACGGTAAGAGAGCGGGTAACACAGCAGCTCTCGCACTTTCCCAAAATAAAGTCAAGTAACTTGCATTTATTTTTTTTTTCGACGACGTTGCATGAAGTCAGAAAGAAGGTGAAGGAAAGAACCTTTTACTATGCCTTCAGTTAAGAATGTAAAGAAGGCAAAATACGAAAAAGAATTTTAATCCAAAATTTTTACATCAGACATCCAAAGCATTCTAAAGCAGTATAGATTCAGAACGCTTTAAACTAATACTTTCGCAAGGGTTTCGTTATGCCCTTCAGATGACCTGCCCGATATATCCATTGGCCAAAAATCATTAAGTATTCGAACGTTGAACCACGGTACCAAGAGGGCGTATTTTAAGAGAACTTTACTACTCTAGCATGTAATAAAGATAAGTAAAAACATTTAACTTTTTCAGTTTCTTTAAAGAAGAAAAGTATTTTAAATTTCAATGAATCCATGTCTATCACGTAACCGGAAGATTAATATTTCGAAAAATTCACTCAGTTTTTAAAAAACATAGTTGATGCAGCGTGGGCAATGTTGCTTTAATCCATAATCGATAAAATCAGTCAGTACATTCCTCTTTACATGAGCAGCAATTTGCAATACGTTGACTGTTGAATTTTCATCCCAGAGATTTGCCAAAACTGCGGTAAGTTCTATTCAGTATGTTAAGTTTAGTTTACATTACTTTGGCAAAGCACTCGAGAGCTATCTAAGGGTAAGATGTCTTGGTGGAGTACTTTCTAAGGGCTGGTTAGTATGTACGTTACACATGAAGAAAAAAACTTCCATGCAATCTGCTGGTTTACTAGAATTCGAACCCCAAACCGAACTACCAATTGGTGGGCGCAGTATATTAAAGATGGTTTTGATTAATTCTTTCAAAATCGAAAATGTAGACTTCATTTATAAATTTATTGTAGATTATTTCAAAATTCTAATTTTGTTATATTCTTAATGGCTTTCAAGTAGTTTATGAACTATCCTATTACCATTCTTAAATACCATTTCTTGATAAATCTTCAAGGTATTCATAGCCCTTAAAAAATATCTTAACTGCTTTTCTTTGCAATGAACCTTCTTTCGAGCTTTTTTCTAACAGGACTCCAAATTATCGATATAAATATACTGATTTGCTGTAATCATCAACAGTTGCAGAAATCTACAAATATGCTAGACATCTACAAATGAACAGGTCCCACAGAACGAATAAATAAATGAATTCTCAGGTTTTGATGGTGAACTGCTAGCGAATTATCCATTATACAGTTGCGTAACAAATAGTTGAATAATAAATGAGATTGTTAAGTTTGAACCTACATCACAATAAATTATTTTTTTGGAATATTTAATATTAAAATATTTTTAGTGGTGTAAATTTTTATGGTTTTAAAAAAGTTGGTGTAAACTTATCTATATAGTTTTTTTTTTTTTCATTCTACAGCTTTATCTTCTGAATAGTTTTGAACTAGATTGAGTTATTCAGTTCAAACCAAGCTCTATAAACATCTTGAAAGGATTTCTGCTTGTAGAGATATTTGGTATATTTTTAGAAGCAGGCAAGAGGGAAAATTAACAAACGCCTTCTCCGGGAATCGAAACGCGGACCTCTCAATTACGCGCTGAGCGTGCAGACAACTACGCCACAAAGGCTCCTTAAGAAGGCGGGAGAAATACCTTATATGCTTAAGATCTATTCCAGTTCTGATCGGAAGCAACATGGCTGTGAAAGCATTTGATTCCAAGTCATTTAACGTTAATTTGTTTTCTAATATTTTTGAATTCTCTAGTTACATGCATTTATTTATGTTAACTTTGCATAATTATAGCTCACATTACAGATAATTTACATCTTTGAGCATTATTATTTATGTACTTGTATGTGTGTATATCCTTTATATACATATAACATGGGAAAGAGTGTGAAGCAAATCCAGATGCTAATATCGAGAGCAAGAGTTAATACAGAATTGCAGAAAATAAATAAAATAAGTAAATCATAATACAAGATGAAACTCAAGAATCAGTGAAAGAAAGTTAAAAAAAAATCCTTATATAAATTGTTATCTAAATTATAGCTGTATGATTACTGCATTAATAAAATAAACACATAAAAATGGTATAATGCTTAGAAATAATGTTCCAAAATATAATCTGAAACTTAAATTTACGCCCACCAGCAGCCGGGCTGTAAAAGCCGCTAAAAACTGGTAATTTTGTCTGGGGTCCTAGTCCCGGCGAACGGGCTGGCTGCATGGGCATTTTCGTGGTTTCTCTCATGTGTAACTTGGATACGAGCCATTGTCCCTAAAAAAGACCACAGGCATCCCTCTGACGGAAAAACAATAAAAATAAAAAATAAAAATAAACTTAAAGATAAAATTAAATTAAAAAGGATGATAATGACTATATGTCATTGATGATACGAAAATATCAATCTTTTGTTTTTTAGATATACATTATTTTTTAAAATTTGCTTAGCTCTATTTAAAACCCTGTCATTGATAAATAACACTTATGAAAACAATAATTTCTTGACTTTAATTTAATTTCTCAGTTATCACAAACAGTTAATAACAGTAACAATTAATCAAAAGATTTTAACGTTTAATTAATATAATGTATATACTGAAAAACATTCCCCTAATAACGATTTACTTACCATCTTGTTAAAATAGGCAACCCGATTCAGACTCATTTATGATATATTTTTTCACTCTTTCATTTGAGTTACCTCATACTACAGTTTCATGCATCCAAAGAGTTAGGCATAAATATGTGAAATGGAGTTAACTGTGACTGAGAAATCAGTGCTTATCTAGGGTATTATCATTAAAAATATGTCAACTACCTTTCAACAATTATGGGCTAAATATTCATCATTGTGATAAACTCACTAGCGATAATGAAATAACGCTTTGTGAAACTGAAACTCTAACCTCATACTGGTAATCAGAAAAAGTTAAACAAAAGAACTCAATTTTATTATGATTAACAAAATTAACAAAATCCGCAAAGTAAGTTGAAAAGAAAATTAATGAAGTATTCTAAATGCAAATATAAGAAATTAAAACTTCAGCATTGTTCAAACAAACACAAAATAATTTATTTTTCACCTTGTAACTGACAATAAACGTAAACTTCACACGTATATGTGATACAGTAAAAGAATGACTCATTCATAAAGCCATTGAGATGACTAATATGAACCATTATCATGGTAATAATTCCGTCAACAAAATTCACGGTATTCATTTATCTGAACTACTATAATTTCGTTCAGCTTTTATTGTGCGTCGGTGACTAACAATTTATTTATTAAACAATGCACGAGTTTCATAAAAAGGAAATCTCAAGTACACTATCTGAACCGAAAGGGGGAAAGCGAGAGTTCATCCTTAACAATCACCTAAATTGTGGCACTTCTTGCAGCTCATTCTGTATTCAGCGTAGTGCTAAAGATATATACGTTTTGTGGGGTGGGTGTAACTTAAACATGCATGATAAAAGATCTATGCTCTGGAGAGTGTATACGCCCCATTCGTTTGTAAGACTAGAAATGATTGCCTCAGCCAGACTGGATAGAATTTTGTTTTCTTAGTTTATTAGTTGTCCATTTCTTGGGGGATTGCTCTAATATGGATGATGACCTAAGTAATGCAGACCGCACCTAGAGTTGAATAACTAGGTTCTGACAATGATGGAAGCATTTAGGAATTGGAAGTTGAGAAACACTTATTGAAAAAAGAAATTCAGGAGTGATTTTCTTTTCTTAAATTGTTCATTTACGTTTGCTGCACGTGATGCTTTTGCTGCTGAAATGCTATTGAAAAGAACGAATGTAATAGGAAAAAATGAGTAAATTGTTTTTTGATGAGCTTTAAGTTTCTCTCTCAACATTTTATTATTGTTTTTTTTATTTTCAGTTACGTTCTTACTGCCAGGATTTTATTTTCCGTTGCACATAAAACAGCAAAAATAAGGGATTGAGAATCTGCTTTAAAAAAATCCAAAAATTGATTGTAATTTTTTATAACATTTATAAATATGCATTTAATTGATTATTTTTATTAAAGCAGATAATTTAAAATTTGCAATTACATGCTTAGTTTTACTTAGATACTTTGACTTTATAGATCATAATTTCAATATTAAAACAAGCAAACAAGAATAATCTCAGATGTTCCAGACTAAAAAATTGAGATATATTTATGAAGTTCAAAGAATATTAATATTAAGAAGTAAATTTTGTCTTATAATTTTTTATTTTATATACTAGTAAATTTCTAACTGGAAAATATTCCATTTTTTATATTGAAAATAAGAATTGTTTCATAAATCTAAGAGAGAGCTAAAGTATGTTTACCAGATTTAAAGGTATTAGTATTTAGAAGTAAATTTTGCTTCTGCTCTTTCATTTTATCTATTAAGTAAATTTTCCAGAGGAAAGTATGCAGAGCTATTAGAATTTTTGGAAGTCTGGAAATATGAATCAGCTATTACCTTCCTGGGATTCTTACTCCGTATCTTCTGACTGGGTGGACGGACTACCAATTACACCATGACAGCACTCAAGGGGGAAGGCGAAATTTTCTTATGAATATTCCGCTTTGGTTTATGTAAGAAGTTAGTAATAAAATGGTTATTGCATTGACATCATACTTAATTTATGAATTTATGATAATAATTCTAATTAGTATTAAATTATGGTTTTTAGGATAATTTCATAATTCGGTTTATTCAATGTAATTATAATAACAGAAAGAGAAATGCATTTCAGTTTACGTTGCTACAATTTATTCCATTTAAATTCTGTAACTTAATATAAAGCAATAGGTGACTGCTGCTTTTTCTAACCGTTTTAGTATTTCAGTATCAATTTTTGCTATATTCGGAGTCTTGGGATTTTATACTTCACTTGAGATTCGAACACGATTTGAGGAAAGATTTTGTTTTGACAATTTATCTAATTTTAAGAATAAACTTTAATATTTTTCTGCAAGTTTCACTGGTCAACACAGATTTTATCTCAGTTCTTATAAGATTTATTTCCCATTCTGTGATTCTGATTCTTATTCTGTGAGTCTGATTCCCCATGTGCGTTTAGAAGATTTTTCCTATCCCGTACAGTTTGTAGTAACATCATTTATTCACACCACATGAAAGTACTTAATTACTTTGTCTAGGCTGGTTAATTATGTTAAAGTTTAAATTAAATTTGTGATTAGATAGAAGTTTTAATTAGAAGAGATGTTTAATACCAATTAACAGATCTCGTCCTACTTAATATTTCGGCTTATATACTTTCGTTTTCCTTCCTCGTCCTTTCCTCGTCCTACTTCAAATTTCGACTTTTTTTCCAATTAACTGTAACCAGAAGATAAGTTGTAATCCTAATAACAAAAATACCGTCATCTCAAGCTGACAGTGGAAACAAAATCTGTGAAAATTTGAAAATCCCCCTCCATATTCTTCGGAAGGAAAATCATGAACGAAAATTTTGTGAATTAAAAATATTTTTTGTTTACTTTAGAATTTAAATGGGTTACAGGAAAAAGACTGTATCCTTTTCGAATGTGATACCAGGGACACTAAAAGTCAATGCATATGAAAACATTACCTATGACGAGCATCACTAAGCCGCGAGTGAAGATTATTATCGACAACAGAATGCTTATAAATCTTGAAGAAATTACACCTGTCTTCCGAAAGTATAATACATGAACTGTTACGCTTTATTTCAACCTAAGTTGTTTGTTAAAGTAACGTTTACGAGTTTTTAAATATGTTACATGTAAATTTCTCAGCTTTAATTATTTGTTAAAATATACTCTTGCGAGACAGAAAAATTCCATTTAAATGTAGAATTTAGCAACAGAATTGGTGTTAGATTCGTATAATTTTATTGCACGGTAAATAAAGGAATAAAACTGATTATTTAATACATTTAATGCAGAAGAACAAATTTTCATTATTTCAGTTTTTTCTCCATTCTTATTAAAAATTCCAACTAGATTGCTGAGATTCCAACTTATGCTGGAGGTTCCTGCTGTGGAGTAAGCCTTTCTAAATAACATCCTGTCAGCTCTAGTTTGCTTAGAAATAATATTTCATTAAGTTTTCTTGTAGTTTGTGTTATTAATAACATAGCTTATGTGATTTTAGATAGATTTCACGTTATGAAATTAATAAACTAATACTCTAATGCTCTTTAAAAGAATATCTTAGCCATTGTCTTTTTTCTCTCACTTCCTATTGTTTCATCTAAAGAAAAACGCTTGCTTTATACAAATTACATTAATACATACGAGTAGTTTAAAAGTAAAAGAAATATATTTAAAAATCTAGATTTTTAAAACTCCTGAACAAAAGCAAACGAAACAAACTTAAAAACCTGAAATTACATATCCAAGAAAAATATTGTGTAAGTCTATTTAATGTGTTCTCACAATTATGAAGAAGGTTAACTGAAATGGGGTATTTTAACTCAACAGTTCTGATTTTTTTCAAAATAAAAATATTTAAGAAATGATTTTTTCTTATGTTACCTTTTATGAGGATTATTTGCAAACAAAATTTTTGCCCAGAACTTTCTGATTGAAACTGTTGCTTTTCAAAATCTGAACTTCTAATAAAAAGTAAAATAAAATTTTGGAAAATTATATTTGATTCGTATCTTTTCCTCTATCTGAAATGAGTTGGAAAATCCTGTTATGAAAGTAACTACATTACTATTCTAGTGAATAAAAAAACATCAAAAATTCTTTCAGAAACTTAGACCTTTCATAATAAAGTTCAGGCACACCAGCGGCCGAGCGGTAAAGTCGCTGAACACTGCTAGTTCGGTCCGAGGTTCGAATCCCGCTAACGGGCTGGCTGCATGGGTGTTTTCGTGGTTTCCCCCATGTGTAACGCGTATATGAGCCAGTTTCCCCTAGAAAGTCCTCCACAAAGGCATCCCTCCCCTTAGGCAGATAGCCCTAGTGTGCTTTGCTATAATTAAATACACCACACCATAATAAAGTTCTTTTAGTTCTTAGCCTCTCAGGGATGTAATCAAATCTGATTTATTTTTCTTTGAGAAAATATGTAGTTCATCATTACGGAAAAGTAATACAAATTTATAATTATTATCAGCAATAATAAATAACATTTGCTTTAAAGCTTTTTCATTTTTAAGTCCGTCAAGCCATTTCTTCTAGTTCTTCACATGAACTACATTTAGGAAATATTTTAGAAACCATAAACTTAAACATCTTTAGATTTGAATACATATGCTTCTTAACGACTATGCTGAAGTAAAAAGTCCTTTTCAGATGTCTCATTATAAAAGCAAGTAATGCATTATCTTTATTGTTTTCACTGTAAGTAGCTATACAAGTTAAAAACTTACTTTGATTGACCACTTTATCTTTTATGCTAATACTTCGACATGAAGCTTAGGGAATCAACTTAAGCTCTTTAAGAATTTTCCCAACATTTATTCGCAAGCAGGCAACATTAATGCATGGTTTTCATTTAATTATAATTGAGATGTCATGCAAAGTAATTCATCACATGTAAGCAGGTCTACTCTGAAGTAAATGCATAAGCTCTCGGCCTACGCATATCGTTTGTGATAGACATAGCCTGAATAATCCTGTTTAACTGTTTATTATATCAAATAGGTTTAACACTCTTTTTAAACTCTAGTGCTAGCAAATGAGTTATTCAGTTTTAGAGCATTTCCAGTCAGAAAATATGTCCGTTTGTATCAACAATTTCCACTATCATTTTTAAATTTTTTTTAAAATAATATGTCTTCAGAAAGTGAAAGGGGATTTAATATTTTTGTTAGGGTTTTGCATTTGAATAAATAACTTATACTTATCTCAAAATATTGCAGTTATTATAAATCAAAGCAGCTTTTTGAGGATTCTACATCCTTGAAGAGAGAACTTCTAAGAGATCCACTGTAGTTTCATTTATATTTATCAAATTTTTAATTTCATACTTACACTTTCTATTACATAAAAAATACTTCATTATTATTTGGTCATAAAATGTCAACTGCAAATTTATAAAAAGCGCTCACAAATGCAGATAAAAACATTGCTTATAATTTAGACTCTGGTAAATATAATCATTATATATATATATATATATATATATTTGTCCGTTTGCATCAACAATTTTGCTTGTTGTATCTTACATATCCGAAAATGTTATATCTTACTTATCCGAAAGCTTTGTTATATCTTACATATATATACATATATGTGTGTGTGTGTGTGTAAGATATAACAAAATACGATAGCAGCTTTAAAAATAATTGGCCACTTCAACATTCTAGATTTGGTGACTTCCCCCTAAATTCATCTGTTCGCTCGAATTCGAGCTCTTTCTACGTTATGTAACGCTAATGGAAAAGGGCAAATAACACTAATATTAACCAGTCATAGCTTGTCTCTAGATTCGCTACTACTTTGGTATAAATACCTCTGGCGAGCTAATTGCGTCATTATTCTGCTTCGCTTCTGTAAAGTGCCTGCGCCATTTCTTGTTAAAAACCAATGTACAGAGAAATTTATCATATTTCATTATGGCTAAATCATAGAAATGTGTCGGATTTCATTATGATTCGATAAATATCTACAGAGATGATTTTATATGAGTGGAAATAAAGATGATAATTGACTGAACTTAGTTTAGTATCAACTTCTTCCTCTCGCCTTACCACTCAGCCAACGCGACTGTGCTTCGAAATCATTACATATATAAGGTGTAAGATGTGACACACACACAAAAAAAGAGACTAAGTGTGTAGCTTAAAAAAAGAGTGGAGTTCGCAACAACTGTTTTGATGACGTCATCCCACACACTTCCTCTATCCATGCGGCCAGTTTCGACTTAACCGATCACACCAGTTGTGAGTACTCCGTCATTGAGTGAATATGTGCAACTCCATTCTGCCGGAAAAAATATTTAATGTAAAAGCCGAACAGCGAATCAACATCAAGTTTCTTGTGGAACTTAAAAAACCAGCCACAGAAATATTTAAAATGTTAACTGAGGCTTATGGATACGGAAACATAAAATGTTAACTGAGGCTTATGGATATGAAACTTTGTCTCGCGCAAGTGCGTTTGAATAGCATAAGCGGTTTTCAGGAAGAAGGGACAAAACACGCATGTCAAAATCAAAATTCAAGGCAATGTTAATTGTCTTCTTTGACATTAATGGAATTATAATGATTGAGTGAGTTCCCAGAGGTCAGACAGTTAATTAACACTACTACACTGAAGTACTAAAAAGACTTCGTGAAAAAATTAGGGAAAAAAGGACACAGTTGTGGAGTGACGGATGGCTAAGCTTTTTAATCATTAAAAAAAATCTTTTTAAAAACTTAACACATTTTCCGTAGCCTGAAGTTTCCAAGCTCAGTTTAGTGTTTAATGTAACTCTATTACGCCATATCATTCCATTAAGTAAATCGAAGCAACCACTTTTAATATCTAAAGAAAAAAATAATAGGAAATTCCATTTGGAAGAGAAGCAGTTAAATCAAAGCAACAAATCTTCCATTATCTCGACAGCAAAAACAAACACAAAGATCGCCTACCGGTCATTGATCAATGTCTTTGATTGGCGTAATAAGAGCAACGGAAGAAGTAGTTCACTTTAAAAGAGAGAGAAATCTTAAACGTTTACCTTAGGCTGTGAAATTTGAATATATACGCCTTCTTTATCTAGTTGCAACATGGCTTCTGGTGAAAAAATACATTATAACTGACGGAGAGATTTACTGCATCGATTATCCCTTCTTTTGTATTGTTTTTTCTTTCAGATAAATAATGCATCAATTAAAGAACAAAAATCTGTAAAGTGCAAATCATCATTCGATTTGTTGTTAATATAACACCTGCTTAACACTTAAATAAACAGTTTTACACACAGTACAGTTTAAACAAGAAATATCACTTCTAATTTCAAATTTTAGTACCTAAATTATGTACGGTTTTAATATTAAAAAGAATTGAGTTACAAAACGTACCTTTTCTAATCCCATTCCCGTTGTTATTTGATGCCTTTCTGCCTGAGCTTACGCTAACGCTATAACATTTTTAAAATACAGGATACTGTTAAAAAAAATCTGAAAGGTTTCAGATTTTTAAATTACGTCCAAAGGGGCTTTTTTTAACGTTTTGTGCGTTTCCTTTATCTATTAAATATCATGTTCTTTGCACTTAAACCATAAATTTCAGTTCAATAGCAATGTCGCAAAATAATTTAAAAATGAGCCTATCTTTAGAATTTCCGATACACAGTTCCGCGCGCTGGAGATAAAAAGGTCCCCCCCCCCCGTAGAATGTTGCTATTGCTCACTTTGAAATCCTTGAGTTTGTTAATCAAAAATTCGTTGAAGTTTTAAAAAATATGAAATCGATCATAAAACAAATTCCAAATTTCAAATTTGGTCTTCCACATTCAATTCATATTCGTAGGAGGATTACATCATTCAAAATTCGATGGCTCTATGTACCGTTGTTTTATCACAATGCGAGAAATAGACATGCATTTATGCATATTTTTTATTATTTAATTTCTTCAAATATAATGCAGGACTCTAACATTTGGTGGCTATTCATCGAAGAAATGCCTGGTGTCCCCAAACTTATCACAAATTAAGCATTTATCATTATTATCAGATGGAACCGATTAAAATAAGCCGGGAAACGCTCATAATTAGTCAGTACCTGATTGCTTCCAGTACTTTCGAGAAACTGAAGACACTAGAGATTTCTCGGTGGCCTATATATAACTATATAAGCCCAGAAAGAGGATCAGTTCCAGGTTTTAAGTTTGAAAAGTGAAAAGGATATTTATAGTGATTCAACACAAAATCGCAAAACGGAAACAATAGTCCTTCAAGGACAAAGCTCCCTTGGACTAATAATTTCATATATATGTAAAAATATTGCGTGCTTTTACGAATTTTGGATATGTTTAAAAATGTTTAGTAAAATTATATATGTGAAATTGTAGTATCTTTTGTATAGTGTGATACGGAAAGTATGAAATAACGAAGCTGCGCCGGGAAAAATAATATGACAGGTAAGTCTATTTAGCATAGAGGTAAATGGCTCTCTCGCTAAATTGGCAAGATATCGCCAAGCTGGTAATAGTTTTGGCGACTAATTTTTGTTGGCGACATTTGCCGCCATACTGGCGACATTTAGATCCGCTCACCGTATAACTGTAATTGATACTGTAATTGTATAACTGTAATTGAACCCTATATGTAATTGTAAAAATATCATTATTATTATTATTATTATTATTATTATTATTATTATTATTATTATTATTATTATTATTATTATTATTATATGGGCACAGCCCCGATCCTCCTAACCGCCACAAGCCGACCGTATGATTAAAAAATGGATCTGGCCAGAAAAAAACAAATATAAGTAAAAACATATAAAATCTAAAATCTGAATCTCAGTGGAGAACTCCAATTCTATCTTTGTTCGTATTTATAATTTTCATTATTGTCTCTGCAAAATCTTTTAAATCTGAAGAGTTTCTTTTAAAATCTTCCTTAAAATTCTTTCTATACTTCTCTCTTGCACTCTGGGTAAGCGTACATTCATCGAAGAAATGCCTGGTGTCCCCAAACTTATCATAAATTAAGCATTTATCATTATTATCAGATGGAACCGATTAAAATAAGCTGGGAAACGCCCATGATTAATCAGTGCCTGATTGCTTCCAGTAATTTCGAGAAACTGAAGACACTAGAAATTTCTCGGTGGCCTATATATAACTATATCAGCCCGGAAAGAGGATCAGTTCCAGGCTTTTAATTCAGAGCTGACTTCGAAGTAGTGAGAGATATCCATGCGAACTTTCACTCATTAAATGCGCTTTGCGTTCTATTTAACGTTCCTAGTAGTTTAAAGTGGTAACTACTGATTGTGCAATGTCATACTGAGAAGATCTGTACGAGTTCTTTTGTGGAAAGTTCTGGAGCCTTTAAGTGTTTCTTTTGTGAAAAAGAAATAAATTTTATCAAGCTATCAACTGTTCTGTATGCACTCAATCCTTTACGAACCCGTATGCACGCAGCAATATTAAGAAAAGATTCAAAAAATACATAAGCAAAAATGTTTATTTCTGAAATATGGGCGCTTCTAAAGTGCCATATTCATTACAGAGATAGAAAGCAAAATATCTGTTTTACGAATGTTTTTTTAAGTATTTTTGTATTTTTTATGATATGAATGAAAAGTCTGGTGAAATGCCGTTTTATTTATATTAAAATATACAGGGTAACATATATACAAATATTTTATTTGAAATAGCAGCTATTTTTATTACATTTGTGCAAATATCTGGAAGAAGCGTTATTAAAGAGCTAACTCTGTAAGGAAATTTTTCCTTCTTCACTGCATGTCTTCGTGGTGGAATCGCAAGCACGTCCAGCTAGCTTTCTTCCATCGGTTCTAATACTAGCTCTAAAAGTGGCACCCGAAAGAGGTACTTGTAGAATCGTAAAGCATCATTTAGCTTTAAACTAACCAGTTTTTGTTCAGTTACTTATCTTTTCTATCTTCCCTCATTCCCATTTTCAGCAAGAATGATATTTTAATTTCGCGTGTTATGCAAAGTAGAGTAGAACGATGCTATCTGAGTTACTTCAGACAGAGCATTTTCTGCCGTTCGATTACATTATTTCGCTGATTTAAGCTTTCTATTTTACGGTCGTGCATATTAATTACCGGTTTGTGTACGTCGGTGATAGGGCTAAGAGCTAGCTCGAGTTAATTATCTCTGTGCAGCTTCAGCTGATTATTTAGCTTTAATTATATATTTATTCTGAGTTACAGCCAAAACTACTGGCTAAGTTTGTAAGCACCAGGAGTGCCGTCTTTAAATTCCTTCTTGAGTTGAATAAAAGGGCCTTTTCATAAAAGGGCTTTTTTACTCTTCTTTTGCACTGGGAAGTGACTAGTTTTATGTGGATTACACTTTCCACCAGACCAGGTGTCGGCACTACGCGGCCAATTCAACCTTAGAACCAGCCGCAGGGGTTCAACCCCTGTCCTCGCACCTTGGAGAGGATTGGCGGCTGGTGCCAATGGAGAGTTTTAATATGCAGACGATGAAATAAATAAAGAAAAACTGAAGAGAAAAATTAAACACTAGAAGAGAAGTATTTCTATGACATGAAAAATTTAATCTACAAATTTGATCCAAAGTTAAAGAACATTAAAGTTAAAGACCAGAATATGTATCATATTTATTAAGACTATTAAGAGCTGATATTGTTCAGATGTTTCTTAAACCAGAAGAACCATACATGAAAGGATTACTGTTTCAGGTATTTTACTTTAGTCCAGAAAAATCCAGTATGAAATTCGTGCAACATCAAAAATTCCGAATAATAGATGGAGTAATTTCGTATTTGAGTTAAAGAGCTATTTTATTGAATGAATAGAAAATGTACAAGGGTAAGATTTTAATTTGTTGAAGGACCTTTTTGTCACAAGTCATGTGAAAAGGCGATTTTCGACAGAATTTTATGATGCTTTTAGTACTAAATGGTTAAAATTTTATTTCGGTTTCAAACTAAGTTTAAATGTATTTAATTATATGAATACCAGAGGACTGGTAATTAAAGATGTTATTCAAAACAAACAGGAATAATGCTACGAAATATAAATTAAAGTCTCCCCTGAACAAAACTCTCTTGAAAGAAATGAATACCCAATGAGACATTATCATATAAATTGTGAAAATCAAGTATTTTTTTTTTCATCTCTTTACATAATACTTGTTTTCTTTTATGCCTGGCAATTACAACGTTATTGTAATTACACTATAATTCAAATGAAATCACACAAATACACACAGTTCAATTGTAATTACAATTACAATGCACAGAATCAAAAACGTATCTTCATTTCATAGATGAAACTTTTTTCAAGGAGTCCGAATTATCTGTTATCTAAAGGATATTCTATGAAAACGTTTTTGAAAACAAATGATTCGAAGGTTACTTTTTTTCAAAATACTAAATTACAGTAACCTGTTTTCCAAACAGCAGCTTATTTAAAAACTGTGAATAGTGAAAGAAGTTAATAATTTTACCTTATGTTAAAGAATATTAATATCCCCTAATAACTTCATAAATGAAAAAAACAGGATAAAAAAACCTGATGGAACTTCATATTATTTGAAAATTCAAAGAGGCCGAAAAAACACAGGTGTGGTTATTTGAATACAGCAAAGCCACGATGGCTGTCTGCCTAAGACAGCGAACGCAACTTTCTGGATGAAAGTGGCTGTTACTTTCACGTTACGCATGGTAAAACTCGTGAAAAACAACCATGCCGCCAACACGTGAGATTAGGACAAAGCTAAAACTAGGTCGAACTACCAGTATTCAGTGGTCTTAACCATTCGGCCACTAAGAAAAAGGACTGAATGAATTTAAAAGCGGTACACATACTGTTCAGAAGAGTTCAGATAGTTTAATTTTTGAAAGAAAATTTTTCCATTTTAAACTACTTGGAATGTTTAATGAATTTTAATGTCTTACACACTCCAAATAGCGCTAAAATTTTGTTGCGCTATAACGAGAAGAATTTTGGATTATCTGTTATCCTCCAGTAAGACCACAATGTTGCGAAACAACTGATTGAATAGAAACAGAAAAAATTATGTTGCCTTGTAGATCAACATCAAAACATGTAACATTGAAAAAAGTACTGGATATTGAACAGCAGGGAAAACGTAAAAAAAAAAAAAAAAAAAAAAAAAAAAAAAAAATTAAAATTTCTCTCCGTCGGCAGAGGTTTCATGCTAAAACATCAGAATCTCAAGAATGATCCTTTCCTGAAGGTAAAATAAATCTTGCTTCAGTCTTAATTATATATTAAAGGCGAAAATATTAAAGGCGATCTAATAAGATTATTAATTCTGAAGTAGGACAGAGAACGTGGCTTGAAACTTTCACTTACGCAGTATATGTTGAGCTTCTGATCAGTGGCAGCGTTTTCATTAAACATTTTCCATCAACTCTAATAAATTTCACAATAAAAGAAAATACTTTATTTTCATAATGGAATAATTTTTATAGGAATTCATAACTTTTTCAAGAATGCTGTTTGAAAAAAAGTAAAATCCCAATAACCCAAAATTTCTTATAGCTATCACTCCACTGTGGATAGATTTAAGAAAAAACTAACAGACGTTTTGAAAGGAATTTTGGTAAAGACTTAGGAAATACATCGTTGATCTATGATGTATTCACAGTAGTTTCCTACACTAGTCGGTTGCAGAAGAGAGCATGGACCCTCTCTTCTGCAACCGACAATACGAGTAATATGTAGTAAGCGAAAAAAAAACTGGGACAGTTCTATCTCCCGTTTTTTACATAAAATCGGACATTTTATGAAATGACATGCCAAGGTTTTTCCATATTTCGATTCCTTGACTCAAATTATGTCTAAATATTAAGTTTTGTAAAATTTGGAGAGGAATTTACGAAGAAATTCAAAAATTTATCTTGGCGCGTATGCCAAATTTCAAAAAGCACCAATATGTAAATTCATGTATATCTTAGAAAATTAAAAAAAAAAAAAAAAAAAAAAAAAAAAACCCCTCTAATTTTTTGCAAGTGTGCCTAGAATACATCTACTTTAAGATGATGTTAACAATTTTATAGGTTACTGACCGCTTTCGTCTGGCTTTTAAATGTACCGGAAAATAAACGTCCTCTCGACAAATGCCGTATCCAAGAGAAACATTAAATTTAAAAACCGCACAGACGTACAGCTTCCAAGAACAATCTAAGGTCTAGAATAGTATTTATTTAGGCGAAAGAATTAGAAGCAGCCTTCGTCTGACTTTTAAATGTATCGGAAGGGAACACCAAACATTAAATTTAAAAACTGCACAGAATTTTACTGTGCCAAACAACTAAAAAAAATTTCAATAAAAATATTTTACATAAAAAACATAACAATGAAATAAGCAATATCCTTTAATACAAATATTAATTATCGTAATAAATAAATTAACCACTTCCGGTCGGCTTCTTTCGATAAACGTTCAGTATCCAAGAGAAACATTAAATTTAAAAACTGCAGAGTATTATCGCCCTCATTTTCCCGAATGGCAACAATGTTGATATCAGCAACAATGGCACAGTGATATATCAGCAACGATTGCTGCGTGCTATCGATTTGATGCGATTCCATCAAAAAACAGAAAATAATAAAAAAAATCTCATTCGAAAAAATTTTTTTTTTTTTCGATTTTGAAAAAATGGCTTCCAGATGCACAAGCTCTTGTCTAGATGCACCTATATACCAAATCTCGTAGCCCTGGGTCTATTAGCGCAGCACGAACGAAAGACACACAGACAGACAGACTCGTCCTCGTATGTATATATATAGATAATTCAAAATGTTTTTCGAAAAGTTAATAAAAATTATTTAAAAATACAAATTTTTAAAATAAATCATAAAAATAAGCAAATTTTATTTGGAATGAACTAAATTTCGAAATGTGAAAGGAAGAATCAAATAAATTTAATAAAAAAAGAGAGATCAACAAATATATACTAAATTCAATTAACACTGTGGAGCTAAAATTTTGACAGCTAACTTTTTTATAACTACTCGTGCGATTTTTACAAAACTTGACAGTTTGGCATAATTTAAGTTAATCGAAATATGGAAAAAAATTGGCATATCATTTCAAAAAAAGTCCCATTTTGTGTCAGAATACCTACATTAGAACAACGTTATATGTAAATATAATACATATCCTAAGTCGCGCTTTCGAGAGATGAAAAACGTAAGCTGAGTTTCGTCAATCTGTCCAGTAGAAAGAGAAATATAGAACAAATTTGAATTATATCGACAAGAAAAAGTAGGAAAAATGTTAAATTGTTGCTAAGTAATGTATCAAAATTTTACGGGAAAGATTTAGGTCAGTTACGAACGAACTGCAACAAGCATGTAATTGAAATATAGCTAATATTGTTCGACTATAAAATAAAAGCTCTAATAATGTGATCGGAGTTAGGGAAAAATCATAATTCCGGTAAAGAGTGAATTGTTAATATTGTCAAAATGAGACTAAACAAAGAGTAAAATTATACCTTTTAAAAATGAAAGAAACAAATAAATTCCTTGATCAGTCGTGAAGAACTGTTCGATTACCTAGTTTAAAACCAGGATGGAAATTTAGTGGCTGAGTATCAAAAGGCTTCTGTTCCCTTAAATCGGAAGGGGAAGTAGGAAAAATAAAATGCCAAATGAAATACTAACCAAAATTTTTGCGTATGGAAAAACGAACTGTCTTGAATAAAATGTCTTTGAATGAACAAAATGCTTATGACAGAATATATATTTAAAAATATTTGCCCCTGTCAATTATACAACAAATTTAAAATAAAATTTGCAAGGCCTTTTGTTCGAATACCTGCATTTCAAACATTTATTCCACGGATGTGACTAATGGCAACTGTATTCTCCAATGCAGCCTTGAGCTAAATATGCAAAATAGTGCAGTATTTTTTCAGTGGTTTTAATAAGATCCACTTGACTTAACTCTATAATCACGTAGAAAAGTTAATGATGAGTTAAACGTTGTTTGGGAAAGCAAAAATTTATTATATTTCAGCAGCATAAGAATAGCAATATATGTTGTTTGTGCCAAGTATTTTTAAGACAACCTGCTGCTGCATGAGAAATGAAACAGTCGCTAGCCATTCGTTTTATCATTAAACGTTAAAGAATTTAAATTCTGATGCGAAAAATTAACGGTTTTCTTACATTTATACTTATATTTCTTCTAATTGTAAGCATAGTTGTAAGAATCTAACTATGAATTAAGTAATAAAAATTCCTAAAATGAGGATAAAAACATCAAAGAAGGACAGATTTGTGCCTTACATGAAAAAATTGCAGCCTCAAAAATATAACGCCAGGGGCGGACTGTCCTTCTCTCCTCCTAGCTATGCTACTGTTGGCAACAGTCAATGTACATTCTATGAACTGTACTGTCCATCACCGGATACTTAAGTGAGGACTCTGTTTGCACTGGATGATTAACTGACTTTCTTATGCAGAAAACATAGCTTATAACGCTATTTATTAATTCTGATGCATTAAACTTGTAGGGTTTATATTTATTTTAACTAACATTTATTTTAAGTTTAAACTATCTTTCCTGTCAAGCCTTACTTTCCCCTGGAATTGCCGATGCCAGAGTATGTAAATTTTAGATAAACCACGCGTTTCGGCCTGTGTGCTTGCTTCGGCAGATAGTTAAATCTTTCAACGTAATATTCAGAAGTTTGCTGAATTATCAGAGGTATTTTAGAACGCGGTTAGGTTAGTTACGTTTAGAGATCCTCGTAGGTAGTCACTTGTTATTATTCATTTTTAGTTTCTTATTTTTATTTTACCGCCGGTTCGGCGTAGTTTGTGAGCGTCAAGAGCACGCATCTGTAATTTCTAAAGTTGAATAAAAAGGGATTTAAACCCTTCTCAAGACTTTGTATACTTTCCAGTTCATAGAAGTCACCACTATTGTTGCGTGCAGATTGGAAGCGCGCAACATTACATTGGCGCCCGAACACTTGTCGAACTGAAATGGCCGAAAATTGGATGGAAGCTGCTGGACAACAACAAGAAATGGCAAGCCAATTGGAAGGATTTGGACACCTGGTCCAGACGATGAGAGCGTCAATCAAGCCAAACGTCAATTTCGACGGAAAAAATTCGGTGGCGATATTTCTAGAAGGCCTAGAAAATCACTTCCAGCTCTACCCTGTGCCTGAAAGACATAAAGTTGCCATCGCCACATCTGCACTAAGAGGACAGGCCTCGCTATGGTGGAAGAATATAGGCAAATTTTTATTAGGGGAATTCAAAGGCCAGACATATACATTTGAAAATTTCAAAAAATCGTTATTAAAGGCCTTCCCCATAGTGAAAGACCGAGCAAGGCTAGAAGCCGAACTATATAGTTTTTATCAACGGAATATAGAAGAGTTGACGGACTTTATTCTGCGAAAAATTAATCTGACGGATATGCTGTATGGGAAGAAACCCCACGCGGAGATTATTGAAATAATCTTACCAAGATTGCTACCTACTGTTCAAGATTACTTCGAAATTAGAAACCCAAGCACATTGCAGGAGCTCTTCAATTGGCGGTCAAGTTCCAAAATCGCAGAATAGCGGAAAAAGCTAGAGGGGCATCGTATTCTCAAAGTATCCGAAGGAAATCTTCAAATGAGCAGACCAGAAATGCAAACCGCTAATATGGGGGAAAGAGCTATCAAGCTAACTCATCGAAGCTCGAAGGTCAAGGCCCAAAAAGGAAATTTGAAAACAACCGTCCGCGTACCCAGAAGGCAGAAGTTGAAAGGAAAGCTTTAAACGAGTAGAGGGTTGTAACTGCTTTAAATAGCATTAAAATCTTGTAGTTTAAATAATTTAAATAGATGAACATTAAGGTATTTGTGAATGGCAATATTTGAAACCAGACTCGAGTGCCACGTGTGACTCTCGCACGAAGAATGTAATTTATTTTTAAATGTTAGAATATGTTTTCTCTTCTTGTTTGTATGTCGCCATTTTTGAGTGTTAAATAAAAGTTATTGCTGTGTTCCATCATTGGAGTTGCTTCATATCGCCAAAGAAGTATTACAGGGGGCTGTAAAAGCGAGGGTCCAGACCCCAGAAGTTTTGAAAAAACCCTCAAGAAGATACTTAAATACGGTCATCGTAAAAAACTCACAATTACCAATTATACAAGTCTTGGTTGGCGATGTACCAGTAGAAGCCCTCATCGATACAGGAGCAGAAGGTAATTTTATGAGTGATATTTTTTTAAGAAGAATTTTAATAGGTTACGATTATTTAAAAATAAAAACACAAAAATCATAGCAGCGCAAGGACAAACTTGCCAATGTATTGGAAAGTTATCTTTAAAAATACAGGTTCAAAACGAAAGCCTTAAAGTATTAATTTTTGTAGTAAAAAGCTTGCAAAGTCCACGTATTTTAGGTATGGAGTTTTTAAAAGCCGCGAAGGCCAAACTCAATTTTCAGGAAAGTTCTATTGTGCTGGAGATGGATCGGAGGGTGGTGGAACCAGTGGAACAACCGCAAGTCGACCTTAGCCATTTGAATGACCATGAAAGCCAAGCCATCCAGCAAGTGGTGAGTACTTTTTCAAACTTGTTTTCAGAAAGGCCTGGTAGTTGTCAAATAGTTACGCATGAGATACAGTTAACTGCCGACAAACCCTGTAGGACTAAACCTTACCGCTATGATAAACAAAAAGAGCAAATCATAGAAGAACATATTCAGGCTATGTTAAAGAACCAAATAATAACGCCCATAAATAGTGAGTACGCGAGTCCAGTCGTACTATGTAGGAAAAAGAACGAGTTTCCTCCTTTGGATAAAAGGGCTTGGAGGTTTGCTATCGAATACAGAAAACTTAATAGTATTACTAAATTCCCAGTTTACCCTTTGCCGGTTAAACAGGAAATTATTAGAAAGATTAAATCTACAAGATACATGACTACGTTGGACTTAACGTCTGGCTACTATCAAATAGCTATGAGACCCGAAGACATACATAAAACCGCGTTTATAACAAAATCGGGCACTTATGCATTTTTACGCATGCCCTTTGGGTTGTGTGGGGGCCCGTCAACATTCCAGAGAGCTATGGACATTGTTCTAAAGCCTGTCCTAGGAAAATCGACTTTAATCTATCTAGATGATATAATTATAACGAGTAGTACGTTGGAACAACATATTAAAGACCTAGAAGAAGTTTTTAAATTATTAAAAGAGGTCGGTCTTACAATTAACGCCTCAAAATGCAAGTTCGCAACTAAAGAACTTAAATATCTGGGTTATAAAATTTCGCAGAAGGGTATAGAAACTCAAGATTCAAAAATAAAAGCCATCAAGAATTTCCCACCTCCCAACACCGCCAAGAAACTTTCTTCTTTCTTTGGGTTATGTTCTTATTATCGGTCATTCATAAAAGATTTTGCTAATATTGTTGAAAACTTGTTAGTAATTAAAAGAAAGAAAAGTAAATTCACGTGGACAGCAGAAACAAATACCGCATTTGAAAGGTTAAAAGAAGCGCTCATCAATGCCCCTGTTTTGAAATTCCCGGAGGGGGACGCAAACCTGGAAATTGCAGCAGATGCGTCGGACTATGCTGTAGGTGCTGTTCTCATGCAAGATGGCCATCCTTTGGCATTTTTTAGTAAAACGTTGAACCCTACACAAAGGAATTATACAGCTACAGAGAGAGAAAAATTAGCCGTATTAATGGCTGTAAACAAATTTCGAGTTTATTTCGGCAAAGCGCCAGTAACAGTCTTTTCGGATCATGCGGCTGTTGGTAGACTTTACTCGGGGAAAAGGTTAATAAGATGGGCTTTAAAACTTCAAGAATATAATCTCATAATTAAATATAAACCGGGTAAGGAAAACAATGTAGCTGACGCACTTTCTCGTATAAAACTGGACGATGAAGGAAATGAACTCAAATGCGCTGTGTTGACTTCAAAAATTTTAGATTCTAGAGAAACAATTTTTGCTGAATTGAAAGCTGATCCTGAATTTCGAAGTATCTATGCATATTTGAAAGACCCCGAAAGCTTTGAGCACACAGATATCGATGCGATAAGAAATAGAGCAGAAAACTATGAAATAATAGATAATTTATTATTTTATACGAAAACAACAAACGAAAATCTCGAGTACAAACCAGTCATCCCAGCCTCGCTTCGATTAAGCATTTTGAAGGAATTACACGACGCGAAAACAGCGGGTCATTTAGGGGTCAGAAAGACTTTAAAAAGGGTACGCGAGTCGGTATATTTCCCGCAATTATACAAAATAGTAACTGCGTATGTCAGGTCCTGCAATCAATGTCAGTTAATAAATGATATTAATTACAGCCCGGCCGGGTACTTAAATAGCATTCGCGCTACATTTCCGAATGAAGTTTTAGGCATAGATCTTCTTGGTCCTTTCCCCCAGAGTGAGTTAAATAAAAATCGTTTTCTTTTAGTAATTGTAGATCATTTTTCAAAATGGACAGAAATTGTTCCACTTAAACGCGCGTCAGCCAAAACAGTCGCAGATGCATTCTTACACAGATACATTTTAAAATACGGTGCACCGATAAAAGTCATTAGCGATAACGGAAAACAATTCGTTAGCCAAATATTTGAAAATATTTGCACTGGACTTGGCATACACCATATCAAAATGGTTCCGTATAGACCACAGGCAAACATAGCAGAAAGAGTTAATAAAAATATTGTAAAAATAATTCGAAGTTATGTTAGCACACATCACAAGCGCTGGGATGGATACATAAATGAGTTAGCGTAGGCTTTAAGAACGGCAAATCATGATACTACGGGAAAAACTCCAGCAGAATTATTTTTAGGACGGAAGTTATTTACGCCATTAGATAAATTATTCTTTGTGCAACAAAGAGAGCAAGAATTTAAACAAAAAGATGTGCAAAAACTCATTGACCAGGCGGTTAAAAGCTCGGATACGGCAAGAAATAGACAAAAATTATACTATGATAGAAAACGCCGTGAAGCAGATTTTAAAGTTGGAGATAAAGTGTTGAAGCGGAAATTTTCTTTATCAAGTGCCCCAGACAATTTTGTTGCAAAGTTAGCTCTAAAATTTGAAGGCCTATATGTAATTCAGGAAATCAAGGGAGTCGTATTGTACCTTAAGAACGAGTAGGGGAAATCTGTAAAGCAAGTCCCGACAAGGTGAAAAAATATTATAATCAAAATTATTTTGAAATCCTTAAAAGTTTCTTGCAGGACTCAAGCGTAAAAAAAGTAGAAGGTCCAGAAGTAACGTCACCTGCTCCACCACCCAAGAAGCAGAGAACTGAAGAGAAACCTATCCCTGCTACAAGTCATGCGACGGTACCGAAAAGAAGAAATGAAAACGTTCAGACTCCAGCATTTAAGAAATACAAGAAAGCAACGCCGCCGCGTAAAGAAGCTTTGGTAAAGAGGAAAAGACCACTTACAACTTATCTCAGTAGAAATTCTGCATCGAGGAGAAGGCTTCCAGGGCCAGAGTGTCAGGTGCAAACAAGGCCGCCGTTCCCGAGAACGAAAAGACAGCAGGAGGAACGAAAAGACCACCACCAACAGAAGAAATTCAAGCATGATTCCAGACCGGAGGACGCCAAGACCAGCCGTCCAGGGGCAAAACGGAAAGACAGCAACCCGACGACTACCACTCCAAGAGGCCAGCATGCAGAGGGCGAAAAAGAAATATCAACATGGACGACACTCGAAGGACACAAAGAAGACGACTGACGTCGACGAATTACATATCGTGGGAGCAGTTCTGCCAGAAGAGGATGTCGGAGTTACAATCATCGAAAACTCAAAAATAAGTTAAAATCTTCTATATATTTTTTTTTCTTTTGTTCCGAAATGTTATGCTTAAATACGAAGTCCTATGTTTTGACGGAAGTCAATTTGTCAATTTGTCTCGGTTGAGACTTAGTTTTGTTTTACTTTATTTAGCTAAGGCAAAAGTATTATTTTCTTTAAGTATAAAATCTAAGAACAAGCAGTTTCTGTTGGTCGAAAGACTAATTCTGTTATGTTAAAGCCAAAATTTGGCCGAAGATAAAAATAACTTCGTATTCTTGTATTAATAAGAAATTTAGTTTCAGTGCCGCCAGCTTGGCGAAGAATGCGTAAAGTAAAAATTTATTTTTCTCTTATTCATTTTATGGTAAATTGTAAAAAATCATATGTATTAGAATTTTGTAAATATACGTAAATACTTGAAAGTTATGTAAAAGTAGAATTTAGTCTAGAAGCATAAAATTTTAGATGCTAAAAGTAAATGCTCAAAAGAAATGAATTCAAATTTAAGTATTAAACTGTAGATAAAATCATGCTTTAGAGCGAAAGCCTGCATGTCTAAAGATGAATGAGGGGGAATTTAGAATGAATGTGTTTTGTAGGGTTCTCCACCTACACTTGAATTTTAAGAATGTTAAAATAGCTCATCGAGTTTTAGAATGTCGAGTAAGGTGTGTCTATTTGGTCGTTGAATTCTAACAAATCATTGTGGTTAGGGGAAGTGTTGCAATACTAAAACACGAATATTCCCGTTTGACACCACACATGGTGGAGAGCCAGGGTAAAGTATAATTCATGTTTGAATACTTGAATGAATGTGAATTAAGCAGTAACTAAGAAAAATAAATCGATCAAAAACAAAAACTTATTCAGTGTCAAGAAAGTGTAAATTATAATGTATTTAGAAAGATACTGATACTTATTCCTTCCAGATGCTGGAAGGAAGAGAACAGATTGATTGCTGAAGTCCAGGAAAGGTTGCTGTAAGAAGAGAGGGTTAAATAAGTATCTACAGAAATTTATTCTACCTTTTGTGAGAAAACAGTTTTTCTATGTAAACGAGGCTCTTAAATTTTAGTTCAGAATTGTGGAAACTTTTCAACAGGTCGTTTCTAGGACCTGCTTCCAAGTTTACCAAATTCTGACAGCGGCAAATGTAGGGTTTATATTTATTTTAACTAACATTTATTTTAAGTTTAAACTATCTTTCCTGTCAAGCCTTACTTTCCCCTGGAATTGCCAATGCCAGAGTATGTAAATTTTAGTAGAACGCGCAAAGTATTCAAAATTGTCAGCGGAAGTAATCTGAGTTAAATAGAAGGGAAACGAGTTCGAAAGTGTGTTTTCTTGCTTCACGAGCGTGGAGGTGGCTAGGTAGAAATTGAAGAACCACGCGTTTCGGCCTGTGTGCTTGCCTCAGCAGATAGTTAAATCTTTCAACGTAATATTCAGAAGTTTGCTGAATTATCAGAGGTATTTTAGAACGCGGTTAGGTTAGTTACGTTTAGAGATCCTCGTAGGTAGTCACTTGTTATTATTCATTTTTAGTTTCTTATTTTTATTTTACCGCCGGTTCGGCGTAGTTTGTGAGCGTCAAGAGCACGCATCTGTAATTTCTAAAGTTGAATAAAAAGGGATTTAAACCCTTCTCAAGACTTTGTATACTTTCCAGTTCATAGAAGTCACCACTATTGTTGCGTGCAGATTGGAAGCGCGCAACATTACAAACTATAAGACTTCTTACATTAAACCGCAAGACAAGATGCCTTTGTCATTTCCTTGTGCAATATAATCCTGAAGAAATCAAATTAGACAATGACATCTGAAAATCAGAATGAAAATTAATTATTTTTCTTGTATTGCCCACTTTTTATTATCGTTCAAAAACAAAATAATATATGACATGAATATTATATATTTTACATTTCATTTTAAGATTTATAAAGCTCAGTTTTTCTTTAATTTGAAATGTTTAATAGCCTTCCATACAGTTCCAAAGACCTGCAATATTCACATACTATAAAAATTAAATAAAATCAGCAGCATTAATATGAATATAAGATCATATTTTTTATATTTTTTGCAATTTCATATTTTTCTATGTTTCGAGAAATTCAAATTCCTTAGCTTTTACTGAATATTATCTCAAGAAATTTAAATCATAAATTTAATCATCATTGTATTCCGCCACCTTCAAGCAAATTCAAATTGTCTGCATAATTTAAATTTGCAGTTTCTTCACTCAATTTTTCGCAACATTTGGGCTAGTTAGAATTAGTTAAGACCTAATTTCACAGAGTCAAAAAAAGGTACAACTTAGTCATTGAGGCTTAGAATTTTAGATCAGGCATAAAAGAATTTCAAATAGATTAGAACTTTTTTGATATCAAGTAAAATAATGTTAATTATATATTTTCATTTTTTTAACCTTTTGTTTCAATACATAAAGACGAACTTTGCAATAAGGTCAATCAAGCCCAAATGAAGGTTTAATCTTTTAACTCGAGGCCAGGGTGGCTGCATTTTTAATCAACATTGCTCAACTAAACAAGAAAAATTTATAATTATTTGATTTATAACATTCTTCCAACTGATGCAATCGTAGCATATTGTTGCAGCTGCATTCATCAGGTCACAACGTCAATATCGGAAAGATCTAGTTGAGTTAACTGCTCGAAAAAGCTTGCTTCTTTTCATTCATTATTTGATTGTTGGCAGGTGTTTTCGTGCAAGTTGACAAGCCGAAAATTGTCTCGCGAACTGTTCGAAGGATGTATAAAGATAACTCATTCAAAACTGCTTAGTGTATAGAAATGTTATGTTTCAAATGTAAAAGAGAGTTTTATGACTCACGTTTGTCCATTGAAATTCGATGCGATGTTCAGGTCACGAATTTCGCTACAAAAAGATTTCTTTCGTTATTTGTTATTCAACTTGCTAAAGTAATGTCGTTTATGAAATAAAGACTAGACGTTCAACATTCTGTCACGACCTGAAATAGTTGTTACACAAAAGAAAGACATAAAAATGCAATTTAGGAAAATTCTTCATTTATTTCTATTCCTTATTAATAAATGACTTTGATCATATGATTAAAAGTGAATAGTATTTTTTGTTAAGTAGGTTAAGTGTAAATGGGAGCAATGTCAGGTCGTCGGATGTTTCATGTACCATGTATTTCCAGCTGTTTTTGGGGAGAGTGAAATGGGCAAATGTCATTCGGGCCAAAAGTGTATACAGTCCAACTAGCATTTGCACAAGCTACTGTTAAATTGGAAGCAGAAGAATAATAAAAATGAATGTCTCTCTCTGAAAATGTGTACATATATATGTATATATATACATATACATAAACAACAGTATGGAAATTAGAAATTCCAAAATAGTAACTTGAGAAGAATAACTTGCGAATCATAATAATTAATAATAATTCATCCGTGGTCAACTATCTAATAGAAGGAATACATATCAAAATTGAAACAAAAATAAAACAACTCACTAAAATAACACGAAATAATAATAATATAAAATTATAATAAAACAAATAATTGAAAATTCTTTGGTCTTTTTCAAGGAGCAGCCGAAACATTTTCAACAGAGCACAGTTCCTACAATATGTATGGATAATTAAGAAAAAAACTAATAAATAATTCAAAAATTAAAAAAAATTGTCGTAATTTAAAATTCAAATACAGGTCCATTAAAATTAAATTTTTTAAAAAAAATTTAATCAGCCATCAAGTTAATAATCTGCTCTACTATGACCTTAAACAAATAATACTAAATTAATCAATATTAAAATAAGAAGTTTCGCACTTAGAAACCAGATAAACAATTGCTCAAATTAAAGCAGTTAGATAATTTAAAGTTTTTCGAAACTGTTAAATAACTGTTCCAAATCCAAGTTAATTAAATTTTTTTCCAAATCAAAATTAATTCAATCAAATTTAAGTCAATATTTAAATAAACGTAACTTATATTTGTTGAGAATGGTAAACTGTTAACGTATTTGGGGAAATATTAGATGACAAAAAGTCTAAAATTAGGAAAAAGAACTACTTTAATAAAAAAATTATATTAATATATATGTAATACCCTCCGCTTATTAACCCTTTGAGGGGCGGTATATAAAATAATTTAAACTGTGGTAAAATTTTGCATAAACTATAACTTATGGACCCTAAGGACACAAAATTGAGACTTAAAAAAATTCTAGAGCAAACTCCTGAATTTTGAGAGCCGGTATATATTTTATACCGGCGCCCCTCTAGGACATTTTTTTCCAGGTAGTTGCCAACTGTTAATCTTTGTTTTTTAAATTAATTTTGAGCATTTTTGATGTGCGTCTGTAGTGATGAGTGCTTGAATATAGTTATGTAAGTCTAAAGACAAAATGTTCTTAAATTTCGGCAGAAATTTAAAATTTTAAAAATAAAATTTATGTTTTTATGCACTTTGATGATGCAACCCAGCTGAACATACTTATGGGTAAAAAGCTCTTCTACTTGATTTAAATTCAATATTATTTTATAAAAAAAATTTAGCAAATATAACACTGCATGTGTAAATCGTATCATGCTGTAACTGAACTAGTATATAATATTACAAGCAGATGTAACTCAGCCGAAAATTAAAAAAAAAAATTGAAAAATGAAGCACTACGACCGACTCAGCTGAGAAAGTATGTTGCATTTTTGAAGTTGTATTTTATGCTTTAGGTAATATGTGAAAAAAACCATGCTTCATACTATGATACGAAGAATTGCCCCCCCCCCTCCACGCACACACACTTTAGATTACGGAGGACCGTAAGGGTCCTTTTTTTATTTTTTGTAAATATAGGTTGTAATATATCTTTTTGTTCAGGAAGAAACACCGTTAAACAATTTTATTATTTGATACACCTCAAAGCTCTTATTCTGATTTTCAACCCCTTTGGCTTCATAGGGGATCCTTTTCAACTTTTGGATAAATTTTAGTTTGCATCTAAAACGGGGCTTAGAAATATTTTTCCTCCTTTCACCAACTGTGAAAATTTATTTCCGAAACAACCTATTTGTATCAACCAGAGCGCAAATTTCTCTTGTGTTCTCTAGTCTTTCATCTGAAATTAACAAAGAATTAAAAAGAATTTCCCTAAAGAATAAAAGCATGCTTTCAAATCAACAGTTTTTGTGATTACACTATGAGATGGACCTTAAATACATTTCCATTTTAAGTGAGCTTTGCCTTTGTGAAGTGTGATCTTATCACACTTCACAAAGGGAAGAAGGCCTGGCTCCCGAAAGACAAATTAGTTGTCATTCGCCTCTTTTCATTTTCTTACATTCTAGGATTTTGGAAAACAGGAAGCAACAGGTGTCTTTTGGGGGCTAGCATGCCACATTTAACCCCCACAATTGTGTGAAGTTTTGACCCCAGACGGCAATTTTGAAATCGATGAGTCTTTCTCTTGGGAAAGAGATAAGTGCTGAAATAAAAATTTAGCTAAACACAGACGAATGAAACTTGAGCTGAGTACACAAAGAATAAATGAAACTAATATACTTGTATTCAGTCCTAGCGCAGGGTCAGAAAACTCCCCATTCCTCCATGAACATAATATTTAATCCTAAACGACTTATAAGTTAATCATGAAATATTATTACATCATAAACTGTTATAATAATAAAGAAATTCTGTCACCTCACAGAGTAGAAAAGGAGAAGACTGGTGCTGCCATCTATTGACGTGGTACCCTCAGTGTGGGCGCCGGTATATATTATATACCGGTTTTAAAATCGTATAAATAATCTGCTGTTAATTATCACTTCTGACTGAAATGAAGTAAATATATAAGATTCAGCATGTGTACGTCATATATTTGCAGATTTTGAATTTTTTCTTTCCCTCCAATAGAATTTATCAGTCCTCCAACATGATACCTTGGAACGATGTATATTAACTTCATAACTGTAAAATATTGAGCATTCATAGGGTGATGTTGCCATTTAGAATCGAAAGAAAATACTAGACACTTACGATTATAGCTTTTGGTGTAGAAAATTTAGCATTTTTTCGGAGGTTAAAAAATTGACAAACAACCGGTATATATTCTATACCGGTGCCCTTCAAAGGGTTAAAATTGCTTCCATTACAAACATACATGAGTTTATTAACAGGTAGAATTTACTAGACTGGGATTTGTGTATTGCAGATCGCGATGCCAGTTTTAAACTTTAACATTATCTAAATTATTTACAATTTATTATTTTAAAATAACTAATAATTAATTCATTAATTTGTCCTAAATAATAATTAAAAATTAACACTGAAATTAAATTATTTACGCAAATTTTGAAATTAATTTTTAATTTTTTTGCATAAATATTTCTATTTTTAATGCAGTTTTATCTTTTACAAACAACTATTTCTGTGTATATTCTATCTGTGTTTGTTTCGTATTTTTAATAACAATTTTTCAATTATATTCTCAGTTTCGTAAAACTGCTAATAGATTTTTTTATCATAACCTTTGAGTTCAAGAACATTTGGTAGGATTTGAAATGGCATTCTAGATTCGATTGATGACGGCATGCATCACTTTTGCTGTGAGCTTTAACACTTTCAGAACTTTCATAGTCAGATTTTATGCGCGTTATCGCAATTTTATTGTGAATTAATACATGTCAGTAGTATGAAAATACGGGTTCACATTCAAGATGCTCAGCGCGGAGCACGTATGTCCGCGAATCGCGCATGGAGTGCAGGTTGCAAACTAAACTGATGAGGGGAAAGTCCGAGGTTAACAGGGACAATTTCATAAGAGGTTATCTTTTATATTGTTACGAAATGCCCAGCCGCGATAAGATAGCTTCCGCAAAGCGGATTAAGGGTTGACAGAAAATAACAAGAGCAGGCAGGGTTTCCATAGTTGGCGAGAAATCGTTCATTTGGCGACATACCGTAGACGGATGGAGAAACTTCTAGAACGATTTCTTACCGGTTTGGACCATAATATTCTCGAAGGGATCCCAAAAGCTATGTAAACCCTGTCTGCACGCAGTCAATTAATAGTCTGTGAGTGAGTGAGTGTCTCGTAGTCTAGCAACGAGCTGGTCGTCAGTCTATCGAGTTGATCGCGAGTTAGAACTTCGTCGAGATTTATCTTGAGTGTGTTGAGCTCCGAGAACTTTCGAACCGAGTCGGGAGCTGTACTCTAGTGCTTATCGTCGACTGCATCGCGAGTTGTAGCGTGGAGAGTCTCGAGAGTACGTAGAAATCAGAGAACGACAGAACCGAGTCGAGCGCTGTACTCTGGGGCATTGCCGTGAAGTTCTCTCCACCATTATAGCTTGATAGCCTGAAGGCTATGTCGCTGATTTTTCAGCATGCATGTCGTAGTTTTCAGCGACTGTAAACGGGTAATACTGGCTAATAAATTGTCTTTTCATTCTTCATCAAGGATTTTCGTTAATCGCTCTAAATCCACAAACTCGTGCAGAAAAGCAACAATATGTTTTTCAGCGATTAATTACCTTAAATTTGGGAATTTTTAGTTTTTGTGTACCCAATATGTTACCTTATAATTATTAATTCATTTTTTCATTTCCTCTGTTATTTTGGGCATTTATTGCTTATTCTCGTGAGCTTTGTTTAATTTGTGTAATTTTAAAATTATTATAGTACATTGTAACCAATATACTTTGAATTTAACTTACGTTTTATACATCCTTTTCATAATGACATATTTATTTTCCTTTGTCTTCATACTCAATGTTACTAATTTTTTTCATACCATTTTAAATATCGTATTCTTATTTTTAATTTTTTTGTTATATTTTAAGAGCGTAGTTGCTCAAATATGTGCTTATAGTTATGCTATTTAATTTTAAATGTAATTTTCGTAGTTTTTAACTTTCATAATTTCCACCATACACTTAATTTTATTTCATTTATTATACTTACAGATCATACATATGATCTTTATTTAATTTTAGAAGTAAGTTTTAACTTCTTTCGTTCATTTAACTTTCGTAATTTTCAAAATATTTCAATTTTTAACTTATATATTATATTTTATTAACATAATCATTCAACCAATCATATATTATATTTTATTAACATAATCAATCACATTTTTTATTTAACATGTTACTTAATTTTAAACATTATTTTTAACTTTTTGACATTTTAAACCTTTCTAGTTTCCAACATATTCTGAATTTTAACTCACTTTTTTACTTCCTTGTACAAATGCAATTTAACGATGTTTTTGCGTGGCATCTTTACGTAAGGACAGGATAAAGGACTTTTTCTCCCAAAAAAATTGTAAAACTAATTAAAAATGAATTCTGAAGAGAATTTTTTGTGGCGTCTGTGCGTACGTACATATGTATCTCGCATAACTCAAAAACGAGTAGCCTCAGAACGTTGAAATTTTATATATAGAACTGCTGAACGATGATTGCCGCCCTTAACTATAGTAAGCCTTACGGTATTTGTTTCCACTTGGCAGATGCTGTCCAATCATGACTCGCTGATCCGACAGCATTTATTATTTCAAAATCTTAGGTTTCATAATCACTCATTATTTTACATAGGTTTTTAGTTTCTATAACTGCCTGGTTGTTAACTCAAGTTCTATTTTAACTACTACGCTGCTAACTATACTACACTACTTTAACATGGCAATGTTGCTATAATTCCTTTACACTACAATACTACTTCAATATTTTACACTAGACCACACTACATTTTACACTGAGTACTATACATTGTAACAATATCATATATAAATGCAAGACATAGAAGAATATATTAATGCAAGACATAGAATATCCTATAAAAATGCGAGACATAGTAAACCTGGTTATAAATATAATACGATAATATTAGATCATTTTTCTATCGCACAATTTCGAGTACAATACAATGCCTACGAAACTTTACACTCTAGTACTATAAACTACAAAAGTAAAAATTTGGCTAGAATTGCATTTTACATTGGGTACATTACATTGTGATTCTATTATATATATGTACAAAATTTACAAAATATAAAAGCATTAAAGTCGCATAACCTCATACTACTACTTATACAGATATACTGAACAATTACTGTAAATACAGTAGCTCTATATCTTGATTACTATTCACACTGTACTAGTTAGCCATATTATTGCAAAATTAAGAAATAATATACAATGTTAATCAAACCATACACTGTTATTCATTATTGATGCAGGTACCCAAAGATAATACTATAAATGAAAAATGCTAAGGTTAGGTTACAATACACTTTTCAAAACCATTCCTAGTTAGCAAATGCAGTGGAACTACCAACAACATGATAAACATTGATATTTCAAGCATAAAGCATAATCCAATTTATATTCTGTACTCTAGCTTTAAAAAAAAAAAAAAAAAAAAAAAAAAAAAAAACCATATTTTTCTTTTTTGGTAACAATAGGTTATGCCTCCATCTATGCTGAGTAAATAAATAAATATAATTCTGCCAATGATGGAATAGAAACAATTCAACAATGATACAGTTATATAACTAGTAATTTTTACAATACGTTTTAATGATTCTTAGAGTTATGGGACTTATTAATTGTAGGGTAATCTAAAAGTCACAAAGATGTGTACAATAAAAAATTAAGAATCTATACACCAATGTGGTTAAATCACACAAACATTGAACAGTTCAAGGTTCTGCAATGGTGATAAAGCTAATGTTATGTTGTAAGGATCTTAAGTTTTACTAACGTTTATTTTATTTTAAATCTTTACTATCACTTCTTATTTTCTACTTCCGGCCAGAATTATAAGCGTTAAGGTTTTTATGCAAAGTTTGTCTGGCGAACGCCAAGTATTTAAGTTGTGGCTTTTTGCCAAGCGAGAGAGAGGAAGCAGTGAGTCGAAGCAGGCCGCTTACCTTAGAAGTTACGCAGTTGCTGGTTGCCTTCCAGGCCAGAGGTTTTAATCCTCTTGATAAATTTTAAACGTATTGTAGTGTTCACAGTTCTCTGTACTACATACGGCTTCCTGTTATTAAAAGGCCAATCTTTCACGTTTATTATTTTAAAGTTAAATTAGAGTTTAGTTCTATTTTTATATTTTTACGTAAGACCCCAAGTAGCGGGTCTGTGTATTCCGAAGTACGGAAGTTATGGTAAATAGAGAAAAATAAAGGGTTTTGTATACCCTTCTTGTGTATCCTGTCTACTTCCCACAGTTTGAACATAGCTTTAGTAAGCTCTCTGTTCCAAGTCAGGTCCTTGCATGTTCCCGAAGAAGGTTAGAAGGAACATTGACCCTGATAGTGGCGCCCAACGAAGAAGAATAACCATGGCCGAGTTTCAAGAAGAACCTGTGCTGCCTGCAGAAACGGCTCAGAATCCAGAAATGCCAGCTGCCGCCCTGGAAGGATTTGGTTACATCGTCCAGACCATACGCGCTTCGATGAAACCAGAAGCAACATTTAATGGAAACTCACCGGTAACCAGTTTTTTGGAAAAAATTGGATGACCACTTCATGCTCTACCCCGTGCACGAATTTCAAAAAGTTACCTTAGCTACCAGCGCTTTGAGGGGCCAAGCGCTTAACTGGTTCAAATGTATAGGCAGAAGTCTCTTGGGTCAAGCAGGAAGTCCCACCTATACTTACGTGAATTTCAAGACTGCCCTACTAAAAGCCTTCCCTGTCGTAAGGGATCGTGCGAAATTAGAAACGGAACTTTTCAGTATATATCAGCAGAGAATCGAAAATCTCTCAAGCTTTATTTTAAGAAAAATTCACATCTTCAAACTCTTGTATGGAAACCGTCCGGATCCTGAAATAATTCAAGTGATTTTGCCGAGGTTACTGCCCCAAGTGCAAGACTTTATTGAATTAAGAAATCCGACTACACTGGAAAAGTTATTTGAGCTAGCAATCCAGTTTGAAAGTAGAAGAACGGCGGACGTCGAAAGAAGACGCCAATATCAACAGCGAAACCAATTTGGTACGCCAAGACTACAGCAAACTCAAGCACACGGCTACGGAGGCAAAGCGAATCAGTGGGCAAGGAAACCCGAGCATTCAAAAACAGCCGGCGAACGTCGACAGTTCAATAGCAATCCAGGAAAAAAATCTGAAGGCCAGGGGAAAAAGAAGGAAAGCACGGAAATGAAAAATAATTTAAACTAAAACGGATTTCTGCTGACGGGAGGGTGCGAAAATCTGAAGGTCACGAAAACCCCTATTCCTACAAGTTAAATACAATAATGGTGAAAAATCTGACTCTTCCGAAGATTGAAGTGTTGGTGAATAATATCCCAGCCACCGCACTCCTGGATACAGGCGCGCAGTGTTCCTGTGTGGCAGAAGATTTTTTTATTAAGTATCTTCGCAAATACCGCATATATAATTCGGATAATACGACAGTGTTAGCGGCGCAAGGAGAAAAATGTAAGTGCATAGGTAAAGTACCGTTGTATATCCGTATCAAGGACGAACAAGTAAAGGTGATGTTTTTTATAGTAAAGAATCTGCAAGCACATATAATCTTAGGAATAGATTTTCTTTCAGACGCACAAGCAACACTGGATTTTAATGAAGCGTCCCTTAAGCTGACAATGAAACCAGTTCGTGCAGAAAAAGCAGAACCGCCAATGTTAAATCTTGACCTCCTGCCTAATGACGAGCAAGGAAGAATCCGACAAGTGGTAAGTGAATTTGCTTCGTTATTTAGTGATATTCCAGGATTTACTCAGGTTACTAACCATAGTATTGACACAGGAGATTCAATGCCAGTTCGTCAAAAACCATACCGGTATGATAAGAATAAGGAAAAAATTACAGAATGGCATATTACCGATATGCTACGTAAAAAGATCATAACGCCCATCTCAAGTAGTTATGCTAGCCCGGTGGTTTTATGTAAGAAAAATAATGACTATCCTTTGACGCATCCAAAAAGGTGGAGATTCGCTATTGATTACCGTAAATTAAACTCCATAACTAAATATCCGGTATATCCGTTACCGATCATTGAAGAAATTCTAAGGAACATAAAATCAACCAAATTTATGACGACTTTAGACTTAACGACTGGTTATTTTCAAATAGGGGTTCGGCCTGAGGACGTGTCTAAGACTGCTTTTATAACCAAGTCTGGCACTTATGCATTTTTGCGTATACCGTTTGGCCTTTCAGTGGCCCCGGCAACATTTCAGCGATGCATGGACATTGTGTTAAGCCTGTTCTTGGAAAGTCCACATTTATCTATTTAGACGATATCATTATTACTAGTGATAATCTCGACCAACATGTACAGGATTTAAGACAGGTGTTTTCTTTATTAAATGAGGCCGGTCTAAAAGTTAATGTCGAAAAATGCAAATTTGCAGCCCCTGAATTAAAATATTTAGGTTACAAGATATCTCAGAAAGGAATAGAGACAGACGAATCAAAAATAATCGCTGTACAAAAGTATCCAACTCCAAACACGGCAAAGAAGCTCTCTTCTTTTCTAGGACTTTGTTCATATTATAGGTCCTTTATAAAAGATTTTGCAGCTATCGCTGAGCCATTGTTAAAATTAAAAGGGAAAAAGGCAAGATTCTCGTGGACGGCCGAAGCCAATAGTGCTTTCGAAAAATTAAAACAAGCATTAACGCAAGCCCCTGTGTTGAAATTTCCTGAAAAGGATGAGAATTTAGAAATTTCAGCGGATGCTTCGGATTATGCGGTAGGAGCGGTACTTTCGCAAAATCAGCAGCCAGTGGCATTTTTTAGGCGAACTTTAAATCAAACACAAAGAAACTATTCCGCGACCGAGAGAGAGGCACTTGCAGTTCTGTTAGCAGTGCAAAAGTTCCGAGTCTATTTTGGAAAGGCGCCAATAACAGTGATCATGCGGCGGTAACGAGATTGTACTCAGGGAAAAATATATCCCCAAGGTTAATAAGATGGGCACTCAAGCTGCAAGAATATAATCTGGTAATCAAGCATACCCCCGGAAAGGAAAATATCGTAGCAGATGCCCTATCAAGAATTAAAATAGATGAACAAGGTAATACCGTAAAGGTGGCAATGCTCACAGCATGTACAATAAATTCCCGAGAAACTGTAATAACCGAACTGGGTAAGGATCCTGAGTTTGGAAGCATTTATGAGTATTTGAAGGATCCTGAAAATTTTAGCCACCAAGATATTGGGGCGATAAGAAATAGGGCGGCCCATTACGAACTAATAGATGGTCTATTATTCTATACAAAAACTACGAATTCCTACAACGAATTTCGACCTGTTAGCCCAGCTAGTCTTAGATTAAATATCCTGCAGGAGCTCCATGACAGCCCTTTAGCTTCTCATGCTGGTATTCGAAAAACTATCCAACGCGTACGCGAGGCAGTCTACTTTCCTGAACTGCAAAAGTTAACAAGGGCGTATGTCCAGTCCTGCCCAACATGTCAAGCAGTTAATTATATTAATTTCCGCCCGGCCGGGTTTCTAAATAGTATTAAATCCGAATTTCCAAATTGGGCCCTTTCCCAAAAAGTCAGTTAAATAAAAGTCGCTATCTCCTTGTTATGGCTGATCATTTTAGTAAATGGACCGAAATTGTTCCCTTAAAACGAGCCTCTGCGAAATGAGTTACTGATTCTATTTTAAATAAATATATTTTAAAATACGGGGCGCCCCTAAAAGTTATATCGGATAATGGTCCTCAATTTGTAAGTAATATATTTGAAGACATGTGCCAAAAACTGGGCATACGTCATTTAAAAATGGTCCCGTATCGGCCGCAATCAAATATAGCGGAACGGGTCAATAGAAGTATAGTGAAAATTATCCGTAGTTATGTTAAAAATTTTCATAAAAGCTGGGATAACTATGTCAATGAATTTGCTTTTGCCCTTAGGACCGCAAAACATGATACAACGGGCAAAACTCCTGCTGAGTTATTTCTAGGCAGAAAGATTATAACGCCGTTAGATAAATTATTTTATGTGCAACAAAGAGCCCCAGAATTTAAAATGAGTGATATAGAAAAACTAATTAAGGAAGCAAAGAAGAATACTGAAGTAGCACAGAGAAAACAAAAATTATATTACGACTTGAAACGACGGGGAGTAACTTATAAAGTAGGGGATAAAGTTTTAAAAATTAAGCATTCACTTTCTTCAGCACCAGAAGATAAGACTGCCAAATTTTTTCCACGCTTTGAAGGACCATATGTTATAGAAAAAATAACTCACGCTGTTGTAGTGTTAAAGGCAAGAAATGGTGAAACCTGTTCCGCAAACATTGATCAAATCAAGCCCTACTTCGATCGTAATAAACTGCAAATATTTTCAGATCTTTTGCAGGATCCGCACGGCAGACACCGCAGGCACAAGCTCCAGAGGTGGAAAAACGACAAGTACAAGGGCAAGCCATTAAGAGGCAGGAGCAAGTGAAAAGAAAATTTCCCCACGGAAAAATTGAAAGTAGCAAGAAAAAGAAGCCGTTCCACCGTCCAGAAAAGAGAGTTCACGAACACCCCCAGAATGAAAAAGGGAGAAGGACGACGTATGTGAAGAGAACCAGGAGAAATGACGGCAACTATAACCCGGCTCTAAAACGGAAGATCTACTCATCCGATAGGACTCTCCGCAGCAAATGTCGCCGAACTGCGGAAGGGCCACCAGCGACGGAGGAAAAGTTACAAGGAAAATTTGAACGGCCAGCAACAAGGTCCAAGCAGGAACACGAAAGAAGTTTCCCGGTTCCGCCAAGATCAGCTGCCATCAAACGGCCAAGACCACAAGCAGAGGAGAAAAAGAAAGTATTCAAGGGTGACCGAACTGGTGAAAAAAGGAAGCTTCCAGAGGAAGGCACTGAAGGGCGAGCCCGTACAAGAAGGAGGATAAATCAAACAACTATCTGCAATACCTTTAAGGACTGGGCCCAGAAAAGGATGTCCGAATATCACAAAGATAAGTAAATTTTATGTTACTTTGCAAACTTAAGTTAATCTTTCATTCTTACTGCAAGTGGCAGATTTCAAGAAGTTTTACCTCATGCGAGGTCTACCTGTATCGCCAAAAGGGCGAGAAATGAGTTGTTACCGATTTTGGTATTATGTTTTTCAATTACTCGCGCGTAAAACTAAAGTTGATGTATAATAGCGTTGTGTAAAGACTTAAATTTTGTAAAAAGTTATTGTATAAATTTTATTTAAAACATTTTAGCAAGAAAGAAGTTTTAGTCTGAAAGACTTTTTGAAATGTAGTATTTCAATGTAGAAAGAATTGGCACTTGCTTTGAAAAGAATAGAAGTTAACAATGTACTACTAATGTATGTTTTCAAATGTGTAAAATTAACGGCATGTTGATATGTTCTTATATACAATGTGAACTGTTATTTTAAATGTTAAGAAATACCGTGATATGGTAAAAGTGAGTGTTAAAATTTTTTTTTATTCGTGTGACTGTAAAAAGACTAAATCATGGTGAATATGTGTTAAAGGTTGAATGATGTAGTTAGGCTCTCTGACGCTACACTTCAGAGTTAGACACTTTCAGAATAGTACCTCAGGGTTTAGAGTTGAAATTAGGGTGTGTTACGAGGTCTTGTTATGTTGAATTTTAACACGTTAGTGTTTTGATTGTAGGAGGAAGTGTGGAACACGTAGACAGAAACACATTCGTGTTTGGTGTTCTTTTACAACACATGTCAGAGAGCACGGGGAGAGATAATTAAAATAGTCTTGAATGAAATAAGAATGTTAAGAGAAATATAGTTATACATGTTACTTGCCATTTCATTGTGTAACATTTCATTAAACTAGTTTTCCTTCCAGATCTCTGGAAGGAACCAGAATTGAATAAAAGCTCAAGTTTGGATGCAGTACAGATGAAAAAAAAATTGTGTATCCTCGGAGCTGCTATTGTAAAAACAAATTTCTTTCTTTTAAATTTCTAGTTTCTAGCGAAAAATATTTGTAAAAGATTGGCCTCGCTTTAGATTCTAGAGCTAAAATTTTTCAACAAGGTCGTTTTAGACCTCAGTTTCAAACTAATTAACTCTGGCGGGAAGTATGTAAGGATCTTAAGTTTTACTAACGTTTATTTTATTTTAAATCTTTACTATCACTTTTTATTTTCTACTTCCGGCCAGAATTATAAGCGTTAAGGTTTTTATGCAAAGTTTGTCTGGCGAACGACGAGTATTTAAGTTGTGGCTTTTTGCCAAGCGAGAGAGAGGAAGCAGTGAGTCGAAGCAGGCCGCTTACCTTAGAAGTTACACAGTTGCTGGTTGCCTTCCAGGCCAGAGGTTTTAATCCTCTTGATAAATTTTAAACGTATTGTAGTGTTCACAGTTCTCTGTACTACATACGGTTTCCTGTTATTAAAAGGCCAGGAAAATAAAGGGTTTTATATACCCTTCTTGTGTATCCTGTCTACTTCCCACAATTAGTGAACATAGCTTTAGTAAGCTCTCTGTTCCTAGTCAGGTCCTTGCATGTTCCCGAAGAAGGTAAGAAGGAACATTGACCCTGATAATGTCATTCACAAGGAAGTCTTTACCCTAAGATGATCCTTTAATTGTGAGCGTACAAGGTACAGATGTGTACAGTAATTTTCAATTATTCTGAAGTGTTCGTTCTGTTTATGCCTGCATGACTCTGTGCACAGTACTTTAATACCTCATTCAATTTGCGTTTAGCAATACTATTCTTGCAGATTGTTTCTGCCCATTGTGGCCAAAATAAATCACTTGGTCTCCTCAGGTGATAAGGTTTGGTGGGTGCACAATGGAAGAGATAGTTATCTGGATCACCTACCTCTCCACATTCACAGAATTCTGTTCTGCTTAAGTGGAACCTCTAGTAGGTAGGGAATGGTCCATGTCCAGAAAAAAAGTGGGTCTGTGCACCGTTCGTGACTTTTGCTACAGTTTCCACTTTTGGAAAAAAAGAGTAGGTCCTTCTACCCGTGGGTGCTGAGTCCCACCTTTCCTCCCACTGGCATAATAAATTTTCAAGAGTACTTCTCTTGAGATAAGAGGTTGGGAGTTTCACAGGATATTCTCTCAGGCTTTTATCATTTGCTGCCGATTTGGCAAGCTCATCTGCCTTTTCATTGCCTGTGATGCCCACATGAGCTGGGACCCAGACGAAGTGTGGACGTAAGGAGGGAGGGCAATGCAAAAGAATTTTTTTGAGCTCTTGTACATAAGAGCTCCTGCTTTTATTTCCTCTAATCGCTTCCAGGCTAGAGGCCGAGTCACTGAAGATTGTTGCTCCGAATCTAAGTGAGTAAACTGCAAATTTAATTGCTGCTTTTAGCGCTGCAACCTCTGTCTGAAAGACTGTATTTCTAATATCTAGTCTTCTTTTCCATGTTTTAATAATAGTCTCCCCTTGTAAAGCGCAAAATGCACTACCGGCGCCTCGCTCTGTTTTGGATCCATCCGTGTAGAGGCTGAAGCTGTTCTTTTTTGAAGATGCGTACACACGTTGGATGCTATCGGACAAGTCTATGTCTGCGGGGTGCCCTAAAAGAACTGGTTTGTGCTTTTCATAGTCTGTGTGATAATAGTTCTGATTCCATAATGTTGCATTCTCATCTAGTCTCAGCACACTTGCCAATAGGGATTCCCGTTCTGCTTGTAAGTCTAATGGTGTATACCAGCAAGCACTTGAAGTGCTGCTGTAGAAGTGGTTCTGTATCCTCTGCATATCAGTAATAATTGCATTCTTTGTATTGTGAGCAATAGTTTACTCATATGTGAGGAGATATTTTTCCCCCAAATTGCTGCACCATACAAGATAATCCTCTCGGATATAGTACGATACCAACTTCTCAGAATATTGGCTGGCGTTCCCCACTGTATATATAGAACTGCTATAACATGTAGATGAGCACCTCGTATTTTGGTTGCAATCGGCCGCCCCAAAAGTGTATATATATATATATATATATATATATCCACTCTGTTAGTGAGCTCAGTTTCTTTATTCTTATATGTTTGTAAATTGTGCATTTTTTTGCTTTAAAAATAATTGAATTGTGTTGTTCTTATCTTCCGGTTAAGGTTTTTATGCCTTTAGTGAATCTGTATGCAATATTTTTAGAATTATCAGCAATTTAAAATTGTTTAAGGGCCGCTAAGCCTAATAATATTTTCCCTGGCGATCATTTCTTGTTTACATTTGAAACAGCAGAATAGTAGAATTGTTGCCAATCTAGAGAAAGTAAGCTTCGCAATAACAAAGATAACGCCTTCTTTTATTATTGCGAATAAAATCATGCTTAAGCCATTCTGGAATTTATTCGAGGAAATAAGTGTTTAAGATTTACTTCATAATTTTTAATACAGAAATCTTGAGTTTTAATGTATTTTGCATTGTCGCGAAGTGAGAACTGAGTTAAATGAATGAGAAATACTGAATCGTCTGTGAGAAACTATTTCTTTTTGTTGTTGTTGTTCTTTACTTAATTTCTTTTATACATCGTTTTAGATTTATTATAGAATTTGAATAGAACATGTGGGAATGATCAGATAATTCTTAAGATGATATAATTTTTTTTGCATTCTGAGTTAAAAAATGAATGAAATGTAACGCTGTTAAGTGAACCTAGGGCTAGAGTGTCGCTATGGTAAACAAATATAGTCAATTTGAAAAAGTGCATTTATTCTATTGCGGTTTATGCGCTATTGTCGAAGTAGATTTAATTCAATCCAATAAGTTTAAATGAAATGCAAGAAAAAATGCGTATAATTTAACATTCCGTACGAGGAAGTCATGTGGTGCGCACATCAGATTTTTTTTTTTTTTTTTTTTTTTTTTTGATCGTAATGAAGCTTCTGATCTAACTTTCTTTTTCCCTCCCCCGCGATATTTTTCTCATGTTCAGCTTTCCTAAACGTACTGTGACTTTTAATTTAAGTATTTAACTTTACTTCTGTTAACTATTATTCATAGATAACTTAATGAATAGTTCCAATTTAGTCTATACATTATAATTCCTTTTGAATATATATATATTTAATATATGTTTTTAAAGGAAAATAGTAAAAAAACAGCCTAAATTTTACTATTTTTCTTTAGAAAAGACCTCAGTTAAGTTAAAATATTTTTCAGAAATTTTTGAACATACGCAATTTTCATATGATTTTATAAATAGTATTACTTTTTCAATAATTTTTATGTATTGTTAAGCAATTCTCGAAAATTGCGATCTGTGTTCCTGCATGTTAAAAGGTATTCAATTTTCCTTCTAGGCAGCGTTGATTAAGTGTAATATTATAAAGAATAATTTCAATATTTTTTCCAATAAATTAACAGAACACCAAAATCTGAGATGTATCAGAATCAGTAAAGGAACACTAAAATTACTTGATGATGGTGGACAACGAATTATTTATAAAATCATAACTGGTGACGTAACGTACGTTTTTTGACTTTCCAACGCATCGAGAAAGTAAACTATGGACATTTGAAGAGGAGAGGTGTAATATATGCCGCTTTGTTCAGAAGTACAGGAGTGTCAAAGGCATCAAACTAGAGGAGTAGTAGACAGTTACAGCTAACTGGTAGACTACTAAGAGTCTTCCAGAAATTCTTCAAGAACTAAATATTAGGGGACTCATACTTCACCATGATAATTCTTCTTCTTCTTTAGCAAGATTGACAGTTGAATTTCTCGAACAAAAACACATTATACTGATAAAATATCTCCCTTACTGTCTTTATCTTACTGTATGTGACGTTTGGCTATTTTTCAAACTAGAGCAAAGTTTACGTGGCAATCGTTTTCATTCCGAAGAGGAGATTGATGAAGCCATAAAAGGGTATGTTTAATCGATTCCAAGAAATGGATAGTTTGAAGCATTTGATCTTTGGAAAATTCTTCTACAAAAGTTCACTGATGTTTGGGATGAGAGAGGTTACTTTGAACACGCATACGATTTGGTAAGTTTAACTTGTACCACTTAGTCGTATCCTAAAAGCTTTAGATTTATCGTCGTAGAGTCTGGACATTTAAATATTCAGTAATCAAACGTTTACAGAATTACGTATGTATGTTACCGTGAAAGACCGAAATTGGAGAATGTCGACTTTCACCAAATATGTCGGTGAAAGATCGAATATTTCTTTACATTCTTGTACATTCGGACCCTCACCGGTGTATGTCGACAATCACAGATATGCTCTGGTGTAGGTCGAAAAGAGAGGAGTATACGTACATGCTGCCATTCCAAAAGGAAGTGTTCCACAAATAAATGCAGTTGTAAAAGCAAGGGCCTCTTATGCAATTCAAAGTGTCGTAATAGTTTAAGTTGTTGCATTAAATAAGATTTTAATCACATAATTTGGTAAGTTTATAACTTCTATTATTTTCCTTTCTCATTTTGAATGTATTGTCTGTGTTAAGTTCTTATGTTCTTAAGTTCTTATTCTGAGTCTCAAGTGCGTTTTTTCGCGAATGAATTACAGAGAAGGAAATATAATATTCTTATATGTACTAATGGTGAATGTTGGTGAATGTTAACATTCACCATTAGTACATGGTGAATGTCGACATTCACCGGTGTAAGTCAGAAATAAGAGTATTTGGAAAATATTTCGGACATACACCAAGCGACTATGTGAATGTTGACATTCACCGATAAAAGTCGACATTCTCCAGATTTCGGTGTTTCACCGTAACATATGTTATATAAACTACCTTTTTTTCGGACTTATTCTGTATGCTACATGCAGTGCATTTATAAAGAATAAAAATTAATTTTTAATAAATTTTAGGAAACTTGCCAAGCAGTAATTGACAGCACATTTACTGTGCTATCTCATCTTGCATTTCCTAAAGTATTACCCGTTTGCGGAAAGTTTTTGTGCAGTTAATAATTTTCTTTAATCCAGTGGCTTTCTGTTGTCATGGGCTCGGAAGTTGAACAAAGAATAAGAAAAACGTTTCGCTGCAAAAAATAAAATAAAATAAAATAAAATGAGCAAAGGAGACATTTAAAGTGTAAAATGTTGAGAAAAAATATGGGGATCAAATATTAAAACCATCAATCAATATTTTCAATATTTTTCGTTGGTACGGATGATTTCGTGATGAATATGAAAATGATGATGACGAATCCAGAAGCAGTCATCCTTCGCTGTCGGATTAGAAAGGACACGGAAATTGATGAAGATGGACAATTTGTTGCTTAAAAATTATTGCCTAGCTCTTCGAACGATAGCTGACAAGCTAGTAAAGACGCTGCTGGAACATTGTCTATGTTCTTATCACACATTGACTCTAAACTACAAGTCATCTGTCTATATGAAGCATGTCATAAATGAGGACAGATTCATTGGGTACTGCTTAGGCAACCTGTCTGTAATAACTTTTTTTTCTGTAGGGGGACGTTAGAAAAGTCTGTAACTTAATCCTTGGAATTTTGTGCAGAACATTTATAAAACTTTGCATGATAAGTATTGCTACTCTCTAACGCGTTCTTTTATTTATTATGTCCACGATCTCGTGGTAATTCTAAAAAGTATGGTCAATCGGCATAGATGAGTGGCAAATTTTTAATTACGGATATAAATTTTTTAACAAACTTCGATTATTCATATTCAACTCTGTATTTTCTAATGACGGGTTTCAGTTTTTATCAAACTTCTCCAAAAAACTAGTTTTCAAATTTCTATTTGAAAATTAAAAAACGTTTAAAAATATTTAATTTATTTGTTTTATACTTTTTAAAAATGTGGATGTCATTCTTTCGTTTTAAGTTTTCAAGAAATATTTTATTATTTTTATAACAATGAAAATGTAGCAAAATATGACTGATGTGTTTTCCTGTAAATATTTAATACATATCCAGTTTCTTTCCGTATCCCTCTCGCGCGCGCTAAAAAAAGTTTCAAAATGTGAAATAAAAGTGAGATCTGATAATGAAAATGAGATCTGATAATGACACAATAAAAATGAGATCATATAAGATACTCATTATGTTCTTCTATAGAACTATTCAACAAAAATAATTTTTCGGTATAGCACAATAAGTAAGTGTGTAGAATGATGCAATAAGTAAATATTCACTTTCTTGCTTCTTTGCTAATGACTATTTTTCAAGTAAGACATTTAAAATGTTTACTCTAGATTATGTCACGTTCCAATATTCCGCTGAATAGTTGGATGACCTTGATCTAAATCATATGACTGGCAGTTTGTCTATTAACCTGTTCAACTTAATAGTCTTACTTATCAATCAAACGTTACAGCCGGCATAAAAGTAATTCGTTTCTCTATTCCCTTCTATGTAAGAGACTCAGTGACATTATTCTAGTTCAGTATCAGGTCATGAAGTTAATGTTATAAACGTAAATCCCACGTACGTTTTAACATTTGCCTTTTCAATCCGACAGCCATGTTGATGGTCATCGAAACTCCGCGTTGTAATTAGTATTTTAGGATACCATTCGGCCAGTTGAGCATCTGAAGACAGTTTGACAGAAACATGATCATTTCCTACGCATGCTGTTATCATAACATTATTTTTGTTTGAGTTTTTATTATATATACGAATATATTTTTTGTGAAACCAGAAATATAAGAATCTGTTATCATGGAGGGTTATATAATTAAAGGCAGTATATGCAAATATTTCCGGTTTTCATAGTTACTGACAACTAAACCTTTGAGTGAAATTTTCTTTAAGCTTTAAAAATGAATGATGTAGTTTATTCAGTTTGAAAATCATTTTCCTTGCTATAGAAAGTAAACACATAAAATTTCAATTCAACTAATTAACAAATAAAGTTTTGATTTATAGAAATGCCTATCTATAACGTCTACATAAATCATCGTCATCTTCAATTTAAATTATCGGCAGAAATTAAAATTCCAAGAGGCTTCTGTGGGGAGAAGTTAAACATTTGTATAAGCAAATATAACTTTTAACATTATAAATACGTAACTTTTCACTTTAAAAGTAAGTAACATTTAAAGTGGAGCACGATAAATGTGAGTAACATCTAAATTAGAGGACTTTGAATGAATCCAGTAGTTTTAAATAAATTTCAATTTTTGATTCAATGTATTACTATAATCGTTAAATATCAGTTATATTTCCAATATTACATGTGAACTTTACTGTCAAGCAGAACATAATTCAACTTCACACTTCGCTATTCAAAACTATATGGTTATCTCCTCACGTTAATTTTTCTTTATTTTTATTTTTTTTTTTTCTCTTTCTTTTCCTTGTATGGTTGTCTATATTTTATGTGTAGATACTCGATATGATCCTATGCGAGATGGAGGCACACAGGTTCGCGTGTTACTTGTAATGGAGCGCTAAATGGATTCTGACTAACAGCTGAGTCAGTCATAGTATGGGAAGGTCGCGGTCCACGAAAACGTGCGCAGTCAGTGAGAGGTCTGGTAACTGAGATGGTCACGGAAATGTCTGGTATATGCAGGAATATACAATACGCTCTAGGCTAAGTGATAGGCTTTTCAACCACTGTGTGATTGTTAGTATAGCATGCGAAGACCGACGACCACTCTTAGGCGTCAACTATCTGTCTGTTAATTGCTGCAATCTCTCCTGCAGGTCCTATTCTTGCCAACACCACCTTAAGGTATGCATTGCTGCGACCTAATATGTACATCACTCTCTATTACATCTGTGCACGATATCGTCAATACATCGGCATGATGATATATCTCTTTCGACCGCGTGTGCTTTTCATTTCTCCATACTGTTGCTTCAAATACATACTGTTGCCGCTCCATACTATTGCCGCGTGTGCTTCATCATTTCTCCTTACTGTTGCTTCAAATGATAAAATGCTAACAGCAGCTTCGTCTCTACCCTCTTCCATCACGCGTTACATACACCTACTCATTTCACAATGCTTTTGCATTTTAAACCTGTTATTAAAGTTTTAGGGTAAAATTTAGCATCTCATTTAGATATAAGGTTTCATGCCGCTCAGAATTTTTGCTCTAGATGCTCCTTTATTATAAGGTGTATACATACATACGTAGTTTAAAAACATAAAAAATCGGAACTAATTTTTAGAAGAAAAGTGAAAGAAGCTTAAAAATACCACAGCCTATTATTTTCTCTCTTAGAACAGCTGCAAATAATAATAATGAATGAAAAATGAGTGCTTAAGATATTGTCTTTATTTTTTACACATTATAGATATGCTTGAAAAGTATTTTGCTTAATTCCAGTGGCATTCATTAAGATAAAATTGCCGCTGCGCAGATGTTTCATATTAAAGACGGATTTATTGGTCTATTTTGCTATATTTTCACTGCTGCAGTGAAATTTCTCATTTTCTTTTCATTGCTTCGATATTTATATTTTATGATCTTTCTCTATAGGAAAGAAAGATTGTAGTTTAAATTATCATCATTAAAGTGTACCGTATACATTTGCATCTAGAGATAGAAAGGCATTCGAACTGAACGATAATATACAGTTCATTTTAGCAAGCGTTTCTCATTAACAGACCGTTCTAGAATTCCTGAAACTCAAAGCGGGAGACTAGAGCACTCGGCTTTAGATAATACTCTTTAATAATAAACAACAATAGAACGCAGGCAATTTAATGCTTACTCTATTGCTGTGCCCTGTTTTTCCCTCAATATTGCTTCGATACACCTAGGCAATGCCTCTCCCAGATACTGGCAGGTGACTAAGTTATCCGAGATCATATGCAATGAACTTCAATTCCCTCTTTTTAAAGATTTGAAAGTTTTTGATTCAGCTGTCTGGTGCCCCTTTCTACACTGGTGAAATAAGTTAAGAGAATTCTCATATTTGATTCACGATCTCCAGAACTACTGGACAGATTTTAATAAAATTTGGTGTGAACATAGGTTGATATAATACAAACAAAATAAACATTCAACGGTTATAATAGACACACATGTTCGTGTGTAACGCTCATGGGAGTCTGAAGATCTGAAACATTGGCTGCAGAACACACAAAAGAAATGGGTTAATAGGAGATATGGTCCCCTCTTACAGCCATACACGCCTCGCAGCGCGATGTCATACTGGAAATAAGGCAGTTTAGATGGTTCTCGGACGGCGGTTGCTAGTTGAAATTGCCCTTCCCAGAGCGTCCCAGACATGCTCTATAGGGTTGAGGTCTGGAGACCTGGATGGCCAATCCATCCGGAGAATATCCTCATTCTTGAGAAATTCGTTGACCAGAAGAGGCCTCGCGTTATCGTGCTGTAAGATGAACTCGGGGCATACTGCTCCCGGAAAAGGCGAACATAGGACTCCAATACCTCAACCCTATACCTCACACCAGTCACAGAGCCTCTGTCAAAGACGTGGAGGGGTGTGCGGCCATCGAACATGATGCCTGCCCAGTCCATTACACCGCCACCGCCATAATTGTTGATTTCGCGGACATTGGAGGGTAGGTCTCCACATGAAAGTACGGCGAGAATCGGGACGAAGTAGGTGGCTAAGTGGGACGAAGTAGTTAGTGATAGTGATAGTGATAGTGATGGAGGACGTGGCCACCACCCCTTTACTATTAAGTTAATTAGCATATAGGGCCACGTCCGCCCTTATACAGAGTAAAGCCAGAGAGGCCACATGGGAGGCTTGCACAAGGCGCCCAAACCCAACGCCTGGACCATCCGGTTGGCAGTTCCGCGAATCAAATGCACCGGGTAGACACCCGTCCAAAGTGCCCGGGTCCAGTGATTATTGGAATCTTCAAAAATAGCATTGTACATGGCTAAACAAGGGCAGATATACATTAGTAGTTATTTACATGCTTCTGTTAATACATATTTGCTGACATGCAATCCAGCACTGTTACATACATATACTTTCTAAATACCTACATGACATTACCTTAATTTGCTTTGGAATAATAAGACAGAGCTAGTATATACACCTAGCACAATAAAAATAAATATAAAATAAAATAATAATAATAATAATAATAATAATAATAATAACATACATTAGGACACGCTTGCTTACACTATATACACACATCGCAGACATATCTAGATTACTTATGATTGAATGATACTGATTTACATTGAAATTAGCTGATATACTGACCAGTTATATTTACACATGGTATAAGTCTGGACCTATGTCCATTAGCTTATCTACTATATGTGTGATTTTGTTGGTCTGGTGTCGTTGCTTGATTATAAATTTGTTGAATGCCTCCCTGTTCGTTTGCGGGAACGGAATGTGCATTCCTTCCGTGAGAGGACATTTAAGAACGTAGTGTTCTGCTGTGCCCAGATCGCCGCAGCAGCACTGATCTGAATTGGAGATTCCAAATCTCTCGAAATATACTGGAAAGGGCCCATGCCCTGTGATGTAGTATGCCATTTGTGGCCGTGTAACCAGTAGTTCTTTATCTACTTTAGGCAGAAATGTATGCGCTCGGCGGCCTGTGTCTTCGTTGTCCCACGCAGCCTGCCAGACTGCTAGAGCTGTGGCGCGCAGATTCCGTTTTAAACGAGAAACCGGCCATGGGATTTGTACTGGGACTGCTTCGACGTTATGGGCTGCTTCTTTTGCAAGCTGATCTGCAGTCTCATTACCATGATTCCCGATATGGGCTTTCGTCCATTCTAGATTAATTTTTAATTCTTTATGAGCACGGAGGTATTCCTGAATAGCTGCTATTATTGGAGAACTGTGGGTGGGGTTAAGTATGGCGTATAACGTAGACAGGCTGTCTGTTATTATGTAACTATTGTATAGCCTCTGCTGAATTATCGCTTGCAGTGCATAGCTTATAGCTGTGGCCTCGCTTTGGAACACACTATTGTGCGCTTCCAAATGCCCCTTCCATTGGCATACTATTCTACCCTCTTTAAGTGCTGCATATGTACAGCCCACACTGTCGTCTATTTTAGATCCATCCGTATAATAGGTAACATCTATGTTCGTGGATCTTGTAGTCTGCTTTAGGTTGACATTAACACCCCGTCCTTGCAAAGACGGGTGCCTGTCAAGGCTGATGACTGCTTTTTCGAGGTTATCTGCAGTAAACACCTCTTCCCCAAATTGCGTTGTTTGGCCGAGTTGCTTGACTATCTGGTACGTAGCTTCCTTCTCGACACTAATGGACAAGGGTAGTATGCCAGCCAGGACTGCAAGTGCATTGGTCGGGGAAGTTCTAAATGCTCTCGTGATATTTAATAAAAACGGCCGTTGGATGCTTTGCAAATGCTTTACTTTTCTGCCCTGCATCGATAAGGCCCAGACAGCTGCTCCATATGTCACGATCTTCTCGGTGACGGTGTTATAGAGGATCTTGAGGATATGGGGGTTGAGACCCCAGCGATATCCTTTCATCATCTTGAGCTGCTGAGCGATGCGGACGAAGTAGTTAGGCTCTACTAAAGTTAACTACTAAAGTGGGACGAAGTAGTTAGGCTCTACTAAAGTTAACTACTAAAGTGGGACGAAGTAGTTAGGCTCTACTAAAGTTAACTACTAAAGCGGGACGAAGTAGTTAGGCTAAAACGGGACTCTTCGGTGAACAGAACGGACGCCCATTGCTCCGTACTCCAATCACTATGCTGCCTGCACCATGCAAATCAGGCTCACCTGTCCGTAGACATGAGCGGGACGCAAACAGCCGGTCTTCTGGCAAACAACCTTCTCTCATTCAGTCTTTTGGAAACAATCACCCTTGTTACACGGGTTGCTGTGGCTGCATACAGGTTCCGAGAGAGCTGGGAAGCCGTAGCCCCTATTTTACACCTTACTAAAATGGACAAATAGCGATCTTCTCTGGCCATCGTTGCTCTTGGATGACCTTTCCCAGGCTTTCTCACGATGGATCCAGTATCCTGAAACTGTTTCTATAGGTTACAGACGACGCTGGGCGTTAAATTAAACTCTCTGCATATTTGGACTTGCGATCGGCCTGCCTCTAGCCTCCCCACAATTCACCACATCATTCCATCATCTAAACATTGGTTGCTATTCATTTTTATTCTTCCGATGAGAATTTAACCGATTGCTGCAAGATAATACCAAGAAATTCGCCGAGAGTGCTAGCTAACGCAATTCGTCATACCTTCCACGCGCTTATAAAACCTGTTTTTCTGCTGGCTCCGCCTACACACATGTGTACGTTTACGTATTTGCCGTACAAGATTTGTATTTTTATCTAGAAGCAGTGGTTTGTCCTTCAGTTCAGTCGTTTTCATGTAATTCGATAAAATATGCAAATACTCTTAATTTATTTCACCAGTGTACTTCATCCTATAAGATGCGCCATGGGTTAAGATCTGGTGATTGCGAAGGTCAGTTTTAAAGCGTGAAATCTGTGTCGTGTATTTCAAGCTTTCTGCGCACATTGTGAACTTTGCTTGAAGTACGCACTTCTAGTTGGATAAACCAAAACCATAACTAAAGAAATTCAGTTAGCATAAATATTCAAATATATTGGAATGTATGAATGTTACTCCATGAATTATGGGACCAAAATAGTGCCAGAATACTATCCCTCAAATACTAATATTGCCTTCATGAGTTTAATGTGTTGTGAAAAATATACCTACAGGCCCTGCTTTTATACGATTTTCTTCAACTTACTTTCTGTATAACTAATTGCAGACAGGTTCCTAAGATCGTATGACCTTTTTCCATTCGATTATTTCCATTTCTTATGATCGCGCGTGAATTAGAGGAATTTAATTTTGTTAGATGCAGAGAGCAAAAATTTTCAAAACATCTTCGAATTTCATACCCGATAGCTGTTATATGTCGGACAGCATGCTTAGAAATCTCTGGAGTTGGTCTTTGATTTAAATTAATTGTAAACTTATTGTTACGTTTTTGTTGATGTGACCAAAGATGGGCATTCTCCTTTCAACTCCAACATCTAGTAATCGATGAAAAAAATTCACTTTGAGACCAGGGCAGATCTCTGTTTCTAAACATTAACAACAGATGTTCTCGAACCCTTCATAAACGAATTGCTTTTTTTACAATAGTAATTAACTCTTTGTTGTTTCACTCTTTAATTAGCTTAACTTCGCCCTTACCTAGACTGTCAAGCCCCTTATTGCCCGTCTCTCAAAATAACAACTGAGTCAAAAGAAGATCTAAAGAAACGTTTTATTTAAAATTTTACTTAAAAACACACGACTCGAATCTAAAATTCAATCTCCACTGCTTGCGAGATTTCCAGGAAACATAAAATAGATATTTAAAATTCAAAGTAATTTAGTGCTGTAGTTTACAAATGCACAGCTTGACAAGCGTTAACTCAATTCTGTCTAATTTCGCGAGAAATTTGGTTAGAAAAGAGCTAAACGCCGAATAACGTAAATTAAGCTGGGCAGAGAATTCTTACGACAAATCACTGCTAAAGCTCTCCGTCTAACCTATAGAGAACTCTGTTCTGATACATGCTATCTGATTTACATCCTGATGAAAGCTAATAAAAAGAAGAAGTGAATGTGCAGAAGAGAATTAATTACTTAACATAATAGTTACAGCTTACAAGTTGCGAATAAAATTAACGTAAAGAAAGTAATAATTTTATTCAAAAACCACTCTTTTTCCTGTGATATATGTGAAATTTTACAAACCGTTGTAATCGCGTGTATACATATATATTTTTCTTCCCTCATTTTAAATAATTTTCATTAGTAAAATATAATTAATTTTATTTAGAGTACTTTCAAATTTCCAAGGAATTCACGAAAAATTTGGATGAAATTCATTGATTTTAAATGAATTTCTAATTGACCCACTTATTTCCGATGACCGTGAATGCATCTATTCATTTGGAATGCTCAGACTGCTACCCATTCCATAGCAATGGGAAGCATTTTGGCATAAATACTCACAATCATACGGAAATCGCTGCTCATTAACACTTACTTAAAGAACTCTATTACGTCACCCATGAAGGAAGTCTGTATTTAAAACCGGAGGCTGTGTATGTGCAATTATACACATAAGATGCGAAACATCACTGGGTTTCACAGGAAGCAGGAAACTTCTATTGACTTGTGGGTGGTCCATGAATTTGTGAAAAGGAAAAGAAGACGGGAAAAGCTCCAATTCTGTGTCGCTAATCTTGCGTTATATACTTTTTCATTCAGTCATAAGCATGCCTTAAGAATGAATTCATTCAGAGGAAAAATATGTTGTAAGAACCTAAACATAAGTCAAAAACAAAAAAGTCAAAGTTACTTACATGATTGATGTCTGACTCCTGGAAGGGATTTCATCTATTAGTTGTAGCGGAATAAATTCTCTTGCGAAAGCTGAGAATAACTACGCTGAATTCTTTTATCAGGACACGGTTCTTGAAATTTTAGGATGGGAAATGCTATTTATTAAGATTAATGCTCACGTGCTTACAACATAAACAAAATGAAAAAAATAATAATTTTAAATGCTTTATTATTTGTTTATAATACTTTATTACTTGTTTAATATTGAATGCAATAATAATGTACTTTGACGCTAAAGCTATCTTATATTCATCACATCCGCCATTCTCGCCGACATCTTCGTAACTATCTGCGTAACCCTTTGAATGTCTGCGCAAAATGTGTATAAATGCTGCATTTCATTCAATTCTAGTCAGTCTCGGTCGAGTCGGTCCTTCTATCGCTGCCAAATCTGTCTTGAATTTTCATATTGGAATTTGCTCTCTAATTGCAATTCGGGGTGTTAAATATTTACGGCAGTAGATTTAAACAGAATCATGAATAAATTTTGAAGTCGTAAGCGAACTTGAGACGATAACAAAGCATCAACAAGTGCAAGACGAGCTTGGTTCCAAAATTTAAATCAAGAAAATATTCTCAAGAACACTTGAATTTTGGGTTAATCATTACCGAAGTAAATGAAGAAGAAAGACACTTGTGTGTTGTTTGCTCAAAAATTTGGAAGCAGACAGTATGAAACCTGGTAAACTTAAACGACATTTGCGAACGCTTCATGTCATTTTAATTCTTTGAATTAAAATTAAAATCATATAAAAAGCAAAAAACGTTTTTTAAAAACTTTATTTGTGAATGAAAAAGCTTTACTTGCTTCTTACAAATTCTCATATGAAATAACCAGATGTAAAAAGCCTCACACCACTGGCAAAGAGCTTATTTTACCAGCTGCAACTGAGATCGTAGAAACTATGGATTGAGATAATAATTTTGCTAAATAGCTGCAGTCCATACCTCCATCAAATGATACTGTTGACCGTCAGATCGATGATATAGCTGAAAATGTTCAGAAGCTTTTCGGTAAGTTGCGTAACAAATTGTTTTCAATTTAGCTTTAACGAGGCAGCAGATGGCGATAAAGATGCTCATTTCATTGCGTATGTTCGTGATGGTATGCCAGCACTAAAAGACTTGCGTTTTGTAAACCAGTAAAACTCAAAGCAACAGCACTGGTATTATTTGATATTTTAAAACGATTTAATAAACGAGGTAAACATAGAGTGAAAATATTGATTCGGAATACGAACATATGTTGCTCGTAGAATGTCTGGAAGATTTCAAAGTATACAAGCACTTGTGAAACATAAATCTCCAATGTGCATTTGGACACATTACATGATCCACAGAGAAGCAGGCTTCCAAAAAAAAAGGAGTCCTGGTCTGAATATTCTGCTAAAGACCAAGATGGTTATCACTTTGGAAATTTTTGCAAAATGTTTATAAATTAAGTGGGGAAAATGCAAGAGAAAAACCGACCGGAAGCTGAGAAGTTTCAAGATAGTTTATTTGTAATGAAATTGAGGTACTTGATCGATATAGCCCAGAAATTAACTACACTGAATCTTCAACTTCAACGAGCAAAAATCGCGCAAAAATATGGTTGGATATGAGTGATAAAATAAATGCTTTTTGTTGGAAATCTGGCATTATGGAGCAGAAATTTGAAGTGGAAAAAAGACATAGAAGTGTTTGAAAATGTGGATAATTGTGTCAATATAACATGTGGAAGTTATTTTTGAAACCACTGAAAATTGTTTAAAAATCTGCTGGCAAAGAATCTGCCGCACTCATGCTGGCAAAGAATTTAAAAAAGTATTTTCTTGCTCGCGACAGCTTGATAGCAAGTTACAAGTGGGTTAAGGATCCATTTCAAAATACTCCATAAGGGCTCTAAACTGCCGAAGAAGAAATCTTCATAGATTTCATGTCAAACGGTGAAATGAAATGGCAAGTTAGTAACAAATCACTCTTTGAATTTGGACAAGGGTGGATGATGAATTTTCTGCACTGAAAACGAATGCATCTCATATACTATTACGATTTCCAACATTTTACCTTTGTGAAACCGGATTTCCTGCGGTGACTGATTTGAAGACAAACTATATTGAGCTCAGCTAAATATATTAAAAGAACTTAGAATAGCAAATTCTAAGATTAAATCGTTTATTTTCGATTTTTCGATATGCTCGATCTCTCTCCCCCCTTCACAGTTGGAGAATCGCTGCCTTAACAGTTTGAAGCAGAGATATACTATAAAAGCCCATAAAAGTTCCATTCAAGTATGTTTCATATGTAATAAATTTTATTTGTATTGAGTAAACAAACTGTCCGTATTAATGGGAAAGTCATTTGCGAAACTTTATCTTTTAGATAACCTACGGCAACTCAATCCTCAGTTAAGTGACAGAAATAAATGCACATAATATAACCAAGCAAATGTGTAAATTACACATATAGACCAGAAATGAAGCTGTGTTATATATCCGCCGCTTCGTACTGAAAGCGAACTTCCAGTGGATTGAATTAAATTATTTAATTTTCGCAATGCGCATCAGGGGTTATTCGCCCAAGAAAAGAACGTCTTTTATTTATAATTTTCGGAAGGAAAATTATTCATATATTTGTTATGCATCGCGAAAAGTACGAAGACGCTTATGCAAGCAGCCTCTTAGCCTGGATTTGAACCGGGATCGACTTATTAGTGTTCCACGTTCTTAACTACTGAACCACTGAAAAGCCAGTTTTTCAATGGAAAAAAAGTAAAATATTGAAAGAAAGCGTTTCCTCCCTAGGTGGTTAATAATGTGCTCCAAAACCATATTTTAATGAATTTTCGTCAAAAAACTATGTATACATAAAATGCGAAACTAGAATAATCAAAATGCAAAATACACAGAAAAAGTAAACACAGATTTGTGTATGTGTTAGTAAATTAAAACAATATCAATCACATTTAATTCAGAGAGATTATTTTATACATATGTGTGGGCATTTTATAGAGCATTAATGAATACTTTTCTTAAATTTTCAGCAGCTATTAAATCTTCATTTTTTAAATTTAAATTTTATTTTGTTATTTTTATTTATTTATTGCAAATTCAAATGTTCGAGGTAGTTGAACGTTTTGAATTTTACACATAATGACTGATCGGCTACATGTACTTAAATTGTCGCTTTGACACCTTGTTCTTCTCAGTGATAAAACTTCAAGACTTTGACTACAGAAGTGTATCTATCTGCTTTATAGCTAGGCAAGCTCTATTTCACAGTCCCATCATTTACGTGTGATTTTAAACGAACCGATGCACAGTGGTACCCCTTCGCAAAGATGACGGCAGCTTTGTGCAAATCAGCCATTGATCGCCGAGTTAAAAACGTTCACAAAAGAGCTCCAGTATATAATTGCCCGAAGCATATGAAAACCAGTTTGTTAAAAACAGCAGAAATATATATGTTGCTGTTATAGATAAGTGTTATTACCAGTCTCACTTATCAGATAATGGTCAGTACAAGCCCACGGCATTCGTCGTGGTAAGGAGTCAAATGCGTCTGTCGTTGGCAAGAGCCTTCAGCACCACATAGGTGACAGTCCGACTTTAGCTCAGCTTCGCCTTCAATTTTGAGAAAGAGCAATCCGGGGGACGGTGCTAAGGGTCTTCTATCCCTCTTTCCTTACTAAAAGCCTCTCGAGAGAACTTTCGTCTCGCCGCATGTTTAGAGTGCCCTCATGCCGTACAGACACTATACTTTTACAAACATCCATGCCTTCTCCGAAATTCGAGCCCGGAGCCCTACGGTACGGCAGTCAGCGTCGCTAACCACTATGCCGGTTTGGTGTCTTTTGTAATACTAAATGCTTTTAAGTAATTTTTCAGAGTAATATAACTCTAAATATGCGGCGAGTCGAAAGTCCTCTCAAAGGTTGGTGCCAGAGGAACAGGGGTACGAGACCCTCAGACCAGCCCTCCCAGGGGGGCTCTCCATCGAAATTGGGGGTGGACTTGAGCAAATTCGTACTACTCAAGACTGTTGCCAACGGCACGAGCAATCTTGCACTCCTTGCCACGATGAAATTTCGTTGCTGGTTCTGATGTTCCTGACAGACAAATGAGATAAGTCACAACAACAATAACAACAGTACTAGAAAATTTTATTTTAAATGTGTTCACACTGATACCAAGAGAAAGTATTACAGTATTGGTTTAGAAAAAAAAAGAGTAGTATAGAATTTTAATATTAAATTCAGAGATTTTAGTAAATATAGCTACAACAGCTATCTCTAAAAATTAGCCTTTCGTATAGGATAAAGAACCTGTTTCTAACGCATTTTAATTCATACAACATTCTGGAAAGATTATGAGAGTATACTATTTGACTAAAGTTCAAACAGATGTGGAGTCTAGTGGGAATCTCGAAAGATTCAGAAAAATAGCAACCTGCTTTTCACATGATTATGTTGCAAATAATTTTAAAAAGAAATTTTTAGAATAATACTAGAAGCCTTGAAGGCAGATGGGTCTCATAGGTTAAGATATATTCTGGATGCAAAGATTAATTTTGAATACAGTAATATTACAATTCGCTATGCGAATAGAAATAAATTATGGGGTGTTGGCTGTAAGAAATGCAAACCACAAAGGACAAGAACTGAGAGCATCACGTTTTTCAATTTCTTATATACACGTGTTCATGACTGCTTATGTTCCACTTTTAAGTAATATGTATGAAAGAATTTGAATTTTTCAACATCAGTTTTTTTAGTTTTTTCAGATGTCTCCAGTTTCATACTTTGTGTAGAGCAAGATGCATGCCATACATTTTTTTCCTTGGGTACTGCATAATTTTTTATAAAAAAATCACTTTTTAAGATAAATATATGAATTAAAAATAAAAGAATTTTAAAAGTTTAATTCAGGTATAAAATATTCCTTTCCTTTTTAAGGAGAAAATGTAATTAAAATACCACTTCTTATTCACTCGAACTGAATGTTTTCTTGTGCTGAAAACACCATATCTATATTCTAAATGGAATTGTACTTGCAGTTTAAAAATAGATTCTTTATATCTCGACGAGAAAATGTTTCTTTGTATCTAGTTTCTTTAAGTTTTAAATCCTCTTGGATAAAATAAAGTTGTAAAATATTTTGTTGAACTTTTCGAAGGCTTCTGAGAAATAATTTAAATAAATTTTGGCGTAGTTGGAAAGTCAGAGTCTAAAAGATTTAATTTTTGACTAAATAGCGTTAAAAAAAAGTTTATAAAGAAAACTGAGCTTAAAGAAGTCATTACTTCTCTGTATGAACGGTTTATAGGGAAAGAAGAAATCAAAAATAAGTCATCTTGCCAATCTAAATACATAAGGATTTGAAACTTCCTTACTAAAAATAACTCATTATAATCCAGATCTGTATGTGGATCTACATGTATAAATAAGCCTTTAAATGACGTAAATTAGGCTAATCAGTTGGAATAGAATAGTGTAGAAGTTTGTGTAGAATTTGGTAGAGCTATGTTTAGTGACAAGATGCCAGGTTGTTGGTCGCGTTATTGGTAGGATCTGAGAACATAACAGAATACAAAATAAAAATATCAATCTGACAGAAATTTCATAATGGTTTAGGGTACATTTGCTTAAACAGTACTCCAAATAGTTAGGATACGTATTCGGCCATAGTCTTCTCTGAGAAAAGAAAGGATTTCGATTTTATTTTCCCATCTAATTATAAAAAGCGTGTGATTTGCTATATTATGGGAGGGCTACATTTGTGTACACGTATTATTTTATTATTTTTGTGTTGTTTCATGTAATATTTCATTTTTTGATTTTTTAAATGAGGGATATTCTTAAAGACTGTTTGAAAAACGCTCATTGTCTTAGACTTAATTTTGTGCGATTTATTTCAGCTGAACGGGAATCTTACAGTGATATTGGCTTCAGTGGTTTAAATTCGTTACTGTTTCTGATGAGTATAAAAGACCTTTTCTTGCCGTCAAAGCAAGCAGTCCTATTAAACATTTTGATAGTAAAGAACTGATCACATTTTAAATGCAAAGAAGAAAACATCAAGCAATTTCATAAAAATAGCATTGAAGAAAACATAATTATATTATAAAAATTAACTGATGTACTTAGAACTATACTTCTTCAAACATAAAGAAAAAATAGCAGATGATTGCGCAAGATATCTTAAAGAAAATAGAATTATTTTATAAAGTAATTGATGTATTTCACTTCTTCGGAAGTAATAATATATTAGATATCTAAGAGACCTGAAAAGTCATGAAACAAACTCATATTCGTAAAGATGTTGGAACTTTTAGCCACTTGTTATCCAGTTTCAGTTCATCATTTGATTCTGTGCTCAATTTTTAGATACATCGCCTACAATATTTAATAATGTTATTAGCGCTACTTCAGTTGCTTACAAAAATCTCTATAAAAAATAAATAAAAATAAATAATTAAACGAATCTGAAAGCTTTCAGATTTTACATTAAGCCCAAACGGGTTTTTTTAACGTTTTATGTGTTACCTTTATTTATTAAATATCATGTTCTTCGCACTTAACCCATAAAATTCAAGAAATTGAATCAATCTTCGTTTTTTTTTCTAGAGGTACTGAAAAATCCTAATTTCAAGTTTGCGAATCGTAAATGGAAATCAAATTTGTTAAAGTTCTGTAAATGTTAAGAGAGAAGTTTGTTTATAAAATCTATTCTAAATCAATTCAGTTTTTTACTTCAGTTAGAAATAAGAAATGAGAAAGAAATGAGGTTCCAAAAGTTTTAGTAGTAAGCCACCAAAAATATACTTTCATCAGTGAAAGTTTTAGAAAACTGAAACAAAGGTAAGATATATGGTACACTGTGCACCCCCCCCCCCAAAAAAAAAGAATGAGGCTGTTCCATATCTTTATTCTACTGGGCCGATTGACGAAATTCAAACTTTGTTTATCATGTCTCGAAAGCGCAACTTATGATATGTATTAGATTTATATATAGACTCATTCTAACGTAGGTATTTTGACACAAAATCAGACTTTTTCTTAAATGACATGATAGTTTTTCCATATTTCTATTCTACGACTCAAATTATGCCTAAATATTAACGTAAAATTTGGTGCGAAATTTAAGGAGAAATTCAAAAATTTATCTTGGCGTATTTTTTCAGTTTTCTCCAAGAATAATTTACTTGGCGAACTTCTTTATCTATAGCAACCTATTTTCCTTTTCTTTTTTTCATTGTAGACTAGCAAAAAAAAAGGTCACCGTTTATTCTTTCAAATAATTTTTAACGATTTGCGTAAATCCCATTTTCGTTATTATCACTTATATGCAAAATTTCAGAACGCGCTAAAATGTTAATTCACGTATATCTTAGGAAATTTTGAATTAAAAAACTCTAATTGTTTCCAGGTAGGCTTAGAAATATATCTACTTTAAGATGATGGTAAAATTTTCATAGGTTGTACGAGTAATTCAAATTTTTTTTTCCGAAAAATTTATAAAAAATATTTTGAATTAAGTCTGAATTTCGATTTCTGGAAGAAGGAATAAAATGAGTTTAATAAAAAAAAGAGATATTAATAAATATATATCAAATTCAATTAGCATAAAGGAGCTAAAATTTTGAGAGCTAATTGTTTAAAAACTACTCGTGCGATTTTTATAAAACTTGGCAGTTTAGTATAATTTGAGTCATAGAATCGAAACATGAAAATATATTGGCATGTCATTTCGGTCCGATTTTGTGTCAAAATACCTATATTAAATGCGCTATATATAAATTTGCTATATAGCCTAAGTCGCGCTTTCGAGACATAAAAAACGCTAGTTGAATTTCGTCAATCGGCCCAGTAGAATGAGAGATTAAAAACTGTCCCTCCCCGTCTCTCTCTCTCTTTTCGCAGTTTACATTGCTTATGAATTCCTCACTGTTGTCACAGTGTTATTATTTGCGAGGTACTTTGCAAGGTACAAGATAAACACCAGTTTGGGTACAAGATAAACACCAGTTATGAGAAATGGCAATTTGCTAAATCGTCCAAAAGGTTAACGAATTACTGTGCACATAAGATCTTCATTCAAAGAAAGGCTTTAAAATAATTCGAAAAGAAAGAAAATCTGAAGAATTCAGATTTTAACATCACATCAGATGGTTTATTAAAGTTTTTTATGTTCTTGCTGAGCACCGCAGCTTACCAGTCTGTTTATGGACTCACTCCTGCAAACACAATATTTTTGTCTTTTTAGCTTTATTATTAAGCATATTTATTATTAAGCTTTCTTATCACAAAATATTTAAAAATAGCGTATCCTTAGAGTTATCGTTAGACAATTAGAGGTTGCCTTATGTTTTTTTATATTCACCATATTATTTCTTTTAAAATTACACAGGCACCTAAAAGAGTTATAAAAAAAAGAAAAAGTGTTAATGATTTAAGCGAATCCAACTAGTATCATTTTATAAAACTACTCAATATTTCACATCTTATCAATTAAATGCGTTTGTAAATCAATCAGATTTAAAAAACATTAAAAAATTTTTAAGAGCTGTGTTTATTGCATTTCGAGCACTTTCATTTGCTACTCAGTAACACGAAGATAAAATTCGAAAGTTAAATATCGTACCTATTGCTGAATAGAATACGCTGGTGCTTGAAGACAATATATATTCTACCTAAGGCAATGGCAACACATTCCTTTCAAATAGCCGAATTTGAGGATTAAAAGTGAAAGATCTTATATTTTGCCGAAATGGCAATAATATAGCATGCTGGAGATAAAAATGTTTTCTTTTGAACAGTGTTGCCACTTTTGGCTTTAAAATCGCTGACTTAATTTTAAAAAAGTTTCGTTAAATGTTTACAAAATATGAAATAATCAAAAACAAGCTCTAAATTCAAAATTCGGTCTTCAAAGCGCCCATGCTTGGGGTGGAGAACTAATTGTATTAAAATTTCAGTGGTTCTAAGTGACGTCATTTTTTCCTCAGTGCGAAGAACATACATGCATATGTGCAGATTCTTCCCTATTTTAAATAATGCATTGCTATAAAATGTGCTGGCAACAGTTTGAATAGAAATTTGGACAAAAAGTGAGTTTCGGGATTAATAGCACCTCTGGTGCTAAGCAGTCCCATTAAATGCGCTGAGATCAGAGTTTTCTCTCTAACTAACACAGTGTACACTTTAACTGCAAAATAATTTTTGATAAGTGAATAGATAAGAGAATTAAAGAAATTGTAAAATTTACACTGCTAAAAAAATGGTACAGTGCTATATCTCCAGTTCTACTGGGCCGATTGACAAAATTCAAACTGCGTTTTTCATGTCTCGAAAGCGCGACTTAAGATGTATATTAGATTTATATATAGCACTATTCTAACATAGGTATTTTGACACAAAATCAGACTTTTTCTGAAATAACATATCAATATTTTTCCATATTTCGCTTCTACGACTCAAATTATGCCAGAATACCAAGTTTTGTAAAAGTCGTACGATTAATTTTTAAAATATTAGCTCTCAAAATTTTAGCTCCTCAATGTTAATTGAATTTGGTAAATATTTATTAATATCTCATTTTTTATTAAACTTTCATTATTTTTCCTTTCACATTTCGAAATTTAGGTTCATTCCAAATAAAATTTACCCATTTTTTGTGTTTTATTTTTTTAATTTCTATTTTTAAATAATTTTTATAAATTTTTCGAAAAAAATTTTGAATTATAACCTATAAAATTTTTATCATCATCTTTAGTAGGTGTAGTTTTAAGCATATCTGCAAAAAATTAGACTTTTTTATTCAAAATTTTCTAAGATATACACGAATTTACATATTTTCGCGTTTTGAAATTTGGCATGTTTTTTAGCGATAATAACGCCAAATGTGGTTTATGGATTTTTGTTACAGTGAATTGCCACAGCTATTTTTAACTTTAAATTTCAAGTAAAATTTTACGGAGAATTAATTATATGAAATATTTTCCCTCAATGATGCGTAATAAATATTTATTAATACTATATGAAAAACTATTTTTTTTACAATTACAGATGATATTATTCAAATTTTTAACTATTTTTTTTTAATTTCTCTCTTTCTTCCTTTTTTTAGTCCAAAGGGATTTGTCCCTGAAGGACTATTGTTTTCGTTTTGCGATTTTGCGTCGGACTCATAAACGTCGGTTCACTTTTCAAACTGCTGCCACAAAATGTTAGAGTCCTGCATTATATTTGAAGAAATTAAATAATGAAAAATCTGCATAAATGTATGTATATTTCTCGTATTGTGATAAAACAACGGTACATAGAGTCATCGAATTTTGAATAACGTAATCCTCCAACGAATATGAGCATGTGGAAGACCAAATTTGAAATTTGAAATTTGTTTTATGATCGATTTCCTATTTTTTAAAACTTTGACGAATTTTTGATTAACAAACTTAAGGATTTCAAAGCGAGCAATGGCAACGTTGTGCAGAAAAAACATTTTTATCTCCAGCGCGTGAGTCTCTGTATCGGAAATTCTAAAGATATGCTCGTTTTAAAACTATTTTGCGATATTGCTGTTGCACTGGATCTTATGGTTTAAGTGCGAGGAACATGATATTTAATAAAGAAAGGTAACACACAAAATGTTAAAAAAACGCCCCTTTGGACGTAATTTAAAATCTAAAACATTTCAGATTTCTTTTTTTTTTTTTTTTTTTTTTTTTAAATAAGAGTAAATTTTTACCTACGGCGTTTTATCCTTTGCTACTTTACTTTAACTTTGTTTAAATCGAATTGTCTATAACTGAGAATTTTCGTTTGATGTTTATTTTAATTTTATGAAAATATTTTATGACATTAACTACATAATTTATTTCTAAAGAAACTGTTGCTTATGAAGTGGCTGAAAGAGCGGCTGATACTATTATCCATATTTTTAAAGCACAGCATATTTTTATAGAAACATAAGATTTAGAATAATCATTTTTATAAAAGTCAAATCAGCATATAAACATACAACCCTCTAGAGACTGAATTAATGGAAGTTCAATGGTTATGTAGAAATGATCTGCAGGTATTTAATAGCTGGATAAGTCAGCAGGTTCTGTGGACAAGTACGAATAATTATATAAACGCCCAACATTCTGGATTTGACACCCAACATTCTGGATTTGACACCCAACATTCTGGATTAAATTAACAACGAGGATACGATGTTTATTAAATGAATTTAAGAAGTTTTAAAACATAAAAAATCAACTTATTTTTTATCCTAAAATGTATTTTTGTGCGTAGCATATTTTCATTATATCCTTAAAATTCTAATTTAGAATGTAATTGTCAAGAACTGAATCCTAATCATCAGTAATATAATAAGTAATTATTTCGGTTATTAATAAATCCTTCTTATAAAGTAATTGCAAATATTTCAAAAAACTTTCTGTTTGAATGAAAATATTTTTCTATGCAAATATTTTTAATTTTATATTAATCAAGACTGCACACGATATTATTTATTTACACTTCAATTCTTACCGTCAGCTCTAGTAGAAGTTATAAATCAATTATATTTAATTAAGGATTGGATTGGATTGGATTGTTTAATTATGGCAAAGCACACGACGGTTACCTGCCTAAAGGGAGGGATGCCTTCGTGGAGGACTTTCTAAGGGAAACTGGCTCGTATACACGTTACACATGGGAAAAACCACGGAAACGCCCATGCAGCCAGCCTGTTCGCGGGATTCGAACCTCAGACCGAAATACCAGTGTTCAGCGTCTTTACCGCTCGGCCGCTGGTGGGCTATTTAATTAAGGAATGACCATCTAAGTTTAGAAACAGCATACCGTAACAGCAATTCAATTATTGGCACCGTATCTTTCATGTTACTCCCGATTGGCAAGCTACATGATTTTTAATGTGTGTTCGGGTTTTGCTAGTAACTTCACTTGGAAATCGCGCTTAAACTAGGTTAGTTGGTTATTTGAACATAGAAAGAACATGGGAGCTATTTGATTAAGATGCCTTCATAGAGAACCTTTGTAAAGAGAACCCAGAAAACTACGAAAACCAACTATGCAAGCCTGGGTTAGACTTCGCAACAAACAATTAGTATTTAACAATCTTCAAATGCTAGGCAACTGGTGAGGCTCCAATTAAATCTCCAATTTAATATTTTATTTTTAAATATTTAAAATATTGTTGTATTCTTAGACATAAAAAGCAGAATTTAAGTTTTGTTAACTCGTTAGTAAACTAACAAGCCGTAGTGCAAATGAATATTCAATTTCTTTTGCAATAATTGTATTCACTTAATACGCTTGTAATATGAGCTAAAGAAGGAACGTTCTCGGAAGATTAAAGAAGTGTTTAAATCCAGTGATATTAGATTTGTCTTACAAGCTCAGGATCAAAACGATTCTGCAATTGCCCGAGCAGTTAACTTGTAAATGGCTGTGAATTAAGCAGATGACTTTTAATCTTACGTTTTCAGTCAGAAAACGTATTCCAAATGTTTTATATTGCATGACAATGCATGTTTTCATTATTCAATAACCAGTCGGAGAACCGCTTGTGTTCCGAAAATAAGTATGTATATTCAATCGTCCTGCATGTTCTTCAAATTTGTCTTCTTGTGATTTTTTTTCTTTCCCAAAAACTAAAGTTGCCTCTCAAAGGAAAGATTTTTGACATTGAAGAGACAAAAGGAGTATGTCATCTACTTTTAGAGGCATGTCAAAAACAGATTTCTACAAGCCTTCTCTTCCATTACATGTTGCGCAGTCAGACAAAAAGTTGCATCAGCGTAAATTCTATAATCTATTTTTATTACACTCTGATTACTTTATTAACATACAGTGAATATATACTAAACTTTTACTTCAGCTTAAGTAATTCGGAATTGTTGTCGGAACTAGGACTTAGAAAATAAGTCAAATTAAATATTTCGGTAACCCAATAAATTCAAGGTCGAAGTTTCAATATTTGATTTTCGGAGGGAGGGGAAATTTTTTCAGTTTTGGTCCATTATCCTAAGTGTATTTGCTTCGATTCTTTATTTTTCCATAAAAGCGAAAAATTTACGCATGGTATACATATAACGCATAGCTTCAAATTAAAATTTAATAATATAACAGAGTGGTTATAATTAAAGTTCCACATTGAAACGGTCATAAAAAGAAAACTACTGGATCAAATGTTATCAAGCATGGTAATCGTGTAAAGGAGGTCATAGGAATTTATTTTCCGGGAAAAAAAGGAAGTTCGAAACCTCACCACCAGGGAAATATGGCGCTGTATGCAATATTGTTAAACGAAATATGGGTCGGAATCTAACTTAACCTTTTGTTGCACGGGTTTAATATGTTGTATACCCTTAAGAAACTTTGAAGTAAGCAAATTACCATTTAAAGGCGTTAAATTCGATAAAAGTCGAGTGCGCCATCCGTGTAAGTGAGAAATTCGTCCGTGAAAACCACGAATTAGCGATTAGAAAATGTGAGATCGCAAATCACTCGCACAAGTGCGTACAATCTGGAAATCGTTTTCTTACAGATCGCTAATTTGTAATTTTTGAAGCCTGAGTTCGGCCATAAAACATGAAGATACTGATTCAAAACGCTTTTAATCGATTTGGGCCAAAGAAATCTCTCATGTTATCTATCTAGTACCATTGCATTCTCCTACTGCATTCGATTGCATAACAGTCATTCCACACCGTTTAGTGTTGAATGACAGCTAGTTTTATAACTGAACCATTTTTCTCTGAATAGCAGTCGACAGCTGGACTACTGTGATTGCAGCTCACTTAGAGTCAATGTTAAAATGTTTCGTGATACATGAACTGCAGTAACGTGGCATTTTAGATACTACGATTTTTATGCAGGGCTGGGCCCCACCTCACGTGTGTCGCACAGTTACTTAGGCAACATTTCACGAATGAACGTCTTATAAGTCGACACTTCCCACCAGACCTCAACCTCTGTGACTTTTGGTTATGGGGTTATCTCAAAAGCACTGTTTATGGTGATAATCTAAACAATTTGGCAGAAATGAAAAATGTGATACACTGACATGTCCGTAACATTCCTCCTGATATGCTAAGAGCTGCTGTTGAGAATGCAGTAACAGGAATTAACTTGCTTTCGGAAAATGCTGGATGCTACATTGAACATGCTTTGTAACACGTTTAGGAAACTATTAAACACATTTTAAACAGATTTTTTTATGTCTTATTTCATTTAACAATATTGTATACAGCGCCATTTTTCCCCTGGTGGTGAGTTTTTTTTTTTTTTTTTTTTTTCCTGCGGAAAATAAATTCCCATAACCTCCTTTACACGATTCCCAAGTTTGATAACATTTGGTCAGGTAGTTTTTTTTTTAATGACCATTTCAAATTGGAACTTTAATTATAACCACCATGTAAATTAAACTTTAAAAGTTTGACAATTTGGTTCAAGTCCCAGCTTTAAAAAAATATATATATAAATATAATCTTTTACATTAATCCTCTTAGAAAGAATGTTTTAAGATGCTAATTTTTCTCTCGCGTTATAGATTGTATAAAAAACATGATCTTTAGTATGATTTAGATTGTTTCAGATGATATAAGAATCGGGTCACTCGGTGGTACAGAATAAACCCTGCTGGACTGTTTTATTTCTTTGTCATTTAGTAAAAATCTTTGAATTAAAATTTTTATTCTTTGGACTTCGCTTTAAACTTTATTTTTAGTTAAAATGACTAGAAAATGAAAAGCAGTCATCAGCTGAAACGCAATTCATGTAATTGATATTTTAAAAAATTGACAAGAATGCAAAATTTATGGAAGTCTAGCAATCGAAAAATCTTAATTTTCTTGTGTGAGCACTGAAAATAACTGTAGAAGGAAAGAAGAAAATTAGTGAGGAAAGTAAGCAAAAATTTGCAGGGAAATTTGGCTGTTAGACATACCAAGATGTTTTAAAAAGTTGGACGCTTTTGAATATACTTTCATGATACTTCAAAGACATTAGGTGTTCAAAGAGAAAACATTTGGACGTGTACACCAGTAAATACCATCAATTGAGCTTGTGTTAACCGAAAAGACAAAAACGATATCATTGCAGATTAAAGTGAAGAGCGACTGGTTTTAGACTATATCGTTGTATAAATTTAAATTACGTTTTAGAACAACATATCGTATCATAAATGGAGAATCCCATGATTTTCTCAGTCGAATTATTTGAAGATTCAGGAGTTTATCCAATGATGTATGTGAATGTCACCTAAAGATGTTTTTCCCCCTCCTTATGAGACAGCGGCCGAGCGGTAAAGTCGCTGAACACTGGTAGTTCGGTCCGAGGTTCGAATCCCGCGAACGGGCTGGCTGCATGGGCGTTTTCCTGGTTTTCCCCATGTGTAACGTGTATGCGAGCCAGTTTCCCTTAGAAAGTCCTCCACGAAGGCATCCCTCCCTTTAGGCAGATAGCCCTAGTGTGCTTTGTCATAATTAAATAAGCAAAAACCTCTTGAGGAAAACAGGCTTTCCTTTCATCTCATACCTTCAAAATGTTTAGCCTCTAACGACTGATAAAGGCTCTGACCAAATACTTCGTGAAGAACTTTCTAAGGGAAACCAGCTGGCATACACGGTACACATGAGAAAATCCACGAAAACGCCAATGCAACCAGCCCGTTTACTGGGATTTGAACCCCGGAGTGAACTACCAGTGTCCAGCGATTTTATCGCTCAGCAGTTTGTGGGCCTTTATGAAATGGAAGGCGATAACTTTACTTAAAATGATTGTCAGAAATACCAAGATATTTCGAAAAGTTGGATGCTTTTTAATATACTTGCAGAATGCCTAAAGAAAAAGAGCAAGAATAAAGTAGAATGCCTGAAGAAAAAGAGAAGAAAAAATAAATTTTCGCGTAAAATTTAGTACTTGTATTTTTTTTTTTTTTTTTTTTTTTTTTTTTTTTTTTTTAATTTAAAACCTTTTAATCTTATGATATTTGATTCTTGCGATTTCAAAAATGAAATATTTGACTAAAATAGAATAGCATTTTAAGAAACCAAATGTAGAATAAAATTGTGTAAAGCAATGGACACAATTATAAAACTGTTTAAAAAATCTTAATTTTCTTGTGTGAGCACGCAGTGCATGCAATTCATCCTAAATTAAAAAGTCGGTTATACATCTCTCTTATTTATATATATCTTTTCTGAACGGAACATTGAAAGGCGTGTAAAACTGTGCTTTACTGTATTTTCTCTTTTAATATATGCAGATTTCAAACGCATCGTAGTCTGGGTTGCAAAGTATTCTTCCGAAAGAAACGCAATTCAAATAAATGAAATCAAATTCTGGAAAATTTATATTAATAAATATATTTTAAATGCTCAGTTCGAAGGAATAAATAGAAAATTTTAGAACAATTATCTGAAGAGACAATGCAACACAAACAATTAAAATAAAAGTATAAAAATTTAAAAAATACCTAAAATAATAACTAGGACAAAAATATATATATAAAGAAAACTATTTGAAAAAAAAATAAACGCTGCACCTTTATTTACGCAGTTCGAATAGGTAAATAGAAATTTTTAAAACAATTATTCGAAAAAACCATGCAACTTAAACAATTAAAATGAAATTCGAAAAAGAAAAAATTACTTAAAATAATAACAGTTATAATTAAAAATATAATATAAAGAATATTATTTGGAAAAAAGGAACGATGACTTTTTTTCCCTCTCACGGGAAAGGAAACTAGGTTGCCATATATTAAGAAGTTCGCCAAGTGAATTATTCTTGGCGCAAACTGAAAACAAATTGCCAAAATAAATTTGTGAATTTCTCCGTAAATTTCGCTCCGAATTTTACAAAATTTCATATTTAGAAGTAATTTGAGTTGTAGAATCGAAATATGTAAAAAAATTGGTATGTGATTTCAGAAAAAGTCCGATTTTGTGTCAAAATACCTATGTTAGTGCTATATATAAATCTAATATATATCCTAAGTCGCGCTTTCGAGACATGAAGAACGCAATTTGAATTTTGTCAATCGGCCCAGTAAGTAGAAGGGGAGATATAGCACTGTCCCCCCTTTTTTTTTTTTTTTTTTTTTTTTTTTTTTTTGAGCAGTGTACCTAGTCTTAAGCATGAGCATATAACAGCAGCTTATGCTCAAAGAAAGCTCAAAGAAAGTATCGAAATATAACCTGAAATATAACATCTCCTTGCCTAAAGTCTGTACGAAGTAGAACAAATTGACGGAAAGAATGAAATGCGGTCTTGAAATGGAGTTCTTTGTTTGATTATTGAAAACCTGATAAGGCAGCTCACATTCTAAATACATGGAAATTTTGCATTTTCAGAGAAACTATGCTAGAGATTAGTGAAATTAGATCAACGTTAGACTATGTGTTCCAAAGTTATCAGTAAAATATTTTGACTTTTTATATTAAATATTCCTCCTGATCCTGACTAATGAGTTACCAGTTTAACAACCAATCGTTTTCAGGTGATAAATTAGAATGTTTCAAAATTATTGTGAACATTTTTAACTTTCTACATTTACATAATATGTTGAAAGCAGAAATTGAAGAATTCCTCTTCTATTTTTGTAGCATTTTTATCTAATACAATATGCTATGTGCAGAAAATTATGACTTTTTACGCAAAAAATACGTTATTCGCTAACTTTTGAGGCAAAATATAAATGTAAAATGTAAAGCAACTGTATAATGCCCGACTGACATCCTACAAGAAAATTTGTTCAAAATAATGGACTTGAATGGTTTCAAAAAGAAGTTTTAACACTTAAGTTGTATAGCAGATAATGATTAATGGAAAAATAACTGACCACAGATGATAGTAATAATATTCTTACCTTTGCTTTTTAGCTTAATAAAAAATTACTAGCATCTCTTCCGAATGAAAGCTCATAAATAAATATACAGAATTTTAAGCATGCTTTATCTAGACTCAGATGTATCTGCGATCAAACAACTAATTGTTTCGAAGTGGAAACTGCAGGAAAGTATATCAGCACTGTATATCAAATGAACTAGAGGAATCTTGCACGCGATAAAAATCACTTAAGAAGAGATTATTGTGTTTTGAAACACGACATGAAAATCTCCAGTCTCTAATCTCCTTGACAGTCGTTAATCATTTGAAAATAGTAAACAAAAAATATAATCTTCTTGATCTCTCAGTATGATGTGAATATCAATGCATTTTTAAAAAATTAAGTATAATACCTTCAGTCTGAAAATGATTCTCTTTGTTTGAATTAAACGTTTCGAAAGTAAGTATCGAAATATAACTTGTGTATCAGTTCAAGGGATATTATTATTATTATTATTATTATTATTATTATTATTATTATTATTATTATTATAAGGACACACCCCTGATCCGCCTAGCCAGCACAAGCCGGCCATATGATCAAAAAATGGGACTGGTCAGAAGAAACACAAATATAAGGGGAGAAAAACATATAAAGTCCAAATTGTAGTTATTATTTTTGGCATGAATCATTATTATACTAACTTAAGTCGCAAATATTAATTAGATTATTTGGAATCTTAGTATTATATGAGAAAAGAAAGCTATTATGAGCTTTTTAATTAATATCGAAATATCTGCTTAATATTGTTGCGTTTTTTTCTTCTGACACCAGTTGTTACGTTATTTTCTTCCTTCACGTTCGTACGGGGTTCATATGGATTTGGAGTGAATAATGACAATACTACTTGATGAAGTATCGAAACACACTTTATTGGCCGGTATTGTCAGGACAGCTCCAAAACACGTTTTTACAGTCGTCGATGAACTACTATAAACACGCTGACACGATCAGCGACACAGCCTCCAGGTTATCAGGCTATCACGGTGGAGACAGCTTCACGGCAAAGCACTTGAATACAGCTCTTGACTCTGCTTGGTCGTTCTCGGAATTCCACGTACTCTCGAGACTCTCCACGCTACAACTCGCGATGCAGTCGACGACACACAGAGCACAGCTCCCGTCTCTTCGGTTCAGTCGTTCCCGGAGTTCAACACGCTCTCTCGACGATGCACTAACCACGATACACTACGAGACTCTTTCGGTGCACTCGACGATCCACTCGGCACTCGCTGCCCGGCTGTCAACTCGATCGACTCCGTAGGGATTGACTCGCTCGCTATACGAGACACCAACTCATACTAACTTTCTAGCACTCTCGAAGACACTCACTCACTCGCCCTCTCGACGAGGCGCTCTCTAACTGTGGACCAGCAGGGTTTATATAGCTGTCGGCTTGTGTTCGAGAACATTCTGGGCTAAACCCATAAGAATTCGTTCCAAAAGGTTCTCCATCCGTCCATGGTATATCGCCAATTTTGTCGCCAAATGGGCGATTTCTCGCCAAATGTGGCAATCTTGTCTTCCTTTGTCATTTTATGGCATCCCTAAAACTGCTTTGCGGGGAAGCTATCTTACCGCGCCTGTACAGTTCGTAACAATGTGCTATGAGGTGTAACCTAACAAGGATTATGAAATGCTAATTAACTATGGAAGTCCTACAGTTTTAAAAAATAATCATTTGATTCAATATTTATCAACAAAGAGAGTTCATCATTTCCTTATGAAATGAATTAAATCTCTCCCTCTTTTATTCTTTGGTGGTCCTTATTTATTAGGTTTTCATATTCTGAATAACGAGAAATTAAAAACGATACTGAAACTGGTAAATATTTAAAATGCTATATTTTGACAAATCTTCTGTTATTTTTAAAAAAGAAAATAAAACACAGGCTCATCATTTACAAAAACACAATTGGGATCTCTAAAACAGATTAAAAAAAAATCTGATGTGTACACCACATGACTTCCTTGTACGGAATATTAAATTATACGCATTTTTTCTTGCATTTCATTTAAACTTATTGGATTGAATTAAATCTACTTCGCCGACAACGCATAAACCACAATACAATAAATGCATTCTTTAAAATTCACTCTAGTATTTGTTTACCATAGCGACACTCTGGCGCTAGATTCACTTAACAGTATTAATAATTATATAACAGTTAACTTATATAATAATTATATAACGGAAACTAAGTTAACTGTTATATAATCCAATAATTATATAACAGATAACTTATATATTTCGTTCATATTATAACTCATAATGCACAAAATTTATATCATTTAAAGAATAGAATTATTTAATCGTTGCCACATGTTCTATTCAAATACTATAATAAAGCTTGAATGATGTATAAAAGAAATTAAGAAAACAAAACAAAAAAGAAACAATTTTTCACAGACGATTGAGTGTTTCTCATTTAATTAATTCAGTTTTCACTTCGCGAGAAGGCAAAAATACATAAAAACTCAAAATATCTATATTAAAAATTACGAAGTAAATCTTAAACACTTATTTGCTCGAAAAAATTCCAGAAAGAGTTAAGCATGATTTAATTGGCAATAATAAATGAATGCGTTATCTTTGTTGTTGCGAAGCTAAGTTTCTCTAGATTGGCAACAAAGACACTAGTCTCCTGTTTCAAATGTAAACATCAATGGTCGCCATAAAAAAGGGCTTAGCGGCACTTAGACAACTTTAAAATTGTAAAATTCTAAAAATATTGCATACAGATTTACTAAAGGCATGAAAATCTTAACCGAAAGATAAAATACAATCATTGTTAAAGCAAAAAAAATTTACAATTTACAAACATATAAGAGTAAAGAAACTGAGATTACTGAGCCGGGTAACAGAGTGGATATATATATAAATATATTTATATACGTTTGGTGCGGCCGATTGCAACCAAAATACGAGTTGCACATCTACATGTTATAGCAGTCCTATATACAAAATTTCAACTTTCTGAGGCTCCTCGTTTTTGAGTTATGCGAGATACGTACGTACGCACGTACGTATAACGACACGAAAAATTCTCTTCAGAATTAATTTTAAAGCAGTTTTATAATTTTTTTGAAAGAAAAGAGTATTTTATTCTGTCCTTACGTACAGATATCACGCAAAAACATCGTTAAATTGCATTCGATAGCGGTCAAAATAGATATTTTGGTTGAAATATGCTGCCTGAAACTTTTCGCGATTACAATACTTCCTTTTTACTTCGTACAAGGAAGTAATAGCCGCAAGATCATAAAAAATAATACCTCATACAACTATACAAAAATACTATCCAATGTAATTAACGTTCCTGGTATTGTTTCTTAAATTAACGAATTATTTATATTTTCAGCCTTTACTGTAACTTCTCCTATCCGTTTCTCCACCAAAATGAGTTAGATAATATTTAAACTGAGGTTTGGTGATTGTAAGAAAGAGAATGTTTCTAGCCTGCGTGTGCACCGTATATTTAGTTCCTGACAGCTCTGATAAGCTGTAATTATTCGGCTTTGCGATATATCGCTGCAGACCCTTGAATTTGATAAGCCAGTAGAGTTACTGAGCCAGGTTAGAGTAAGATTTAAATTGTGCAGGACCACACTTTTAGTCATCGTTTTAAATTGAATTTGACTGTTTCTTTAGTTGCATGACCACAAGCAGTGCTTGATATTAGCACAAGAACGTGCATTTATGTTCTAATTTCTCTTTAATAAAAATATTATTTAAACCTTTTCATGGCTTGTACTTACTTTATACATAGCAATGATTCGCTTCGCGTCTGATCGGATAACTGTTTCAGAACCTCATACATTAATTAAAAACTTCATACATTAATACCTCATACAACCACATACATTAATTAAAAAATAAATTGTTATATTGTAATTAACTGCACTTTTGTTTTTCTTATAATTTTCTGTTATTTGGCTTAGTTACTTTCCTATATTTCCATTTACTAAAGCCTAAACTTAAAGCTTGATTAGAATTAATTAATACAAATAGTAAACTGCTTGTATTAATTCTAATCAAGCTTTAAGTTTGAGTATTATTTTATATATTTCCAAAACAGTTGTTTGTTCCATAAAAGCAAGGCTTTCTGGAAAAAGAATGCTGTAATCATGCTTTTATACAATTACGTTAGATTTCTTTTACAGTAGTTTTATAAAAAACATTAACCTAGAATTACTCTCTGAATAAATATTTTCTTTGATAAAAATAATAAAATTCGTAACTTTGCTTTGATGTGGGTCACACACAAACAATCAAAATCTTAGGTCACATTTGTCTTTGATGATATAATCGATTAATGTTATCTTAAAAGCTTCTTAAAAAAATTTTAATTGCCTGGAAGTTATTTTTGATTGTTGCTCATTTAAAGATCTGGAACGCGAATAAAGAAGTGTAAGTTTTTTCAGACCGATAATTTAAAGAATATTTTAGAACTGGTAACTGGAAATTTATTTGAATTTGATTTTTTGTTTTTCTCTTAATATGTAATTTTATCTTAAACAAAAGATTCAAATTTAAACAAACTGTCATTTATACGTTGCTATAAGGAACCAGCTAAAACAACAAATAGGCTTAACAGACGAATAAGTGAATGTTGGTACAAATTGAATTTGAAATTAATAATGACTTGAAAATTACATACAGAACAATAACGGTATGGATGCTTAGGTTAAATGAGAGAAAGTGATAGTTCCAAGTAAATTAAAAACTTAATTATCTGAAAAAATTTTCAAAACATTTTAATTGTATATAACATTGCATTTCAATCTGTCAAAATTAGGGAAACATTAAAGGTCGCATTTTGATATGTCGTGCATTTAACACAGTTAAGGCGTTTAAGTACATTATCCTCTATTTAGCACTATTTTATTAAAGAATCATAAGTTAAAATGACTATAAATCTTTATTTAGCATGTTAAAGAGTTTGCTTACGTCAAATAGAACACAAATCAAAATTAACAGTCTTCACAATTAAAGTTTTGAAAAAGGAATTTACAAGAGACTAACTTATAAGTTTTAAATATCTTCAGGCTTACCTGTTTTGCAATAATATCAGGAGTATATCCCAAAAAAGAAGGTAACATGGCTGAAAAAGAAAATCTTAGACTTAAGTGCAACACAAGTAGAAAATCTTTTTAGGACTTCTGCATAAAAAAATATAAAAAAATAGGTAGAATCTTCTCTCGCCAATATATCGTTTAGCGCTCGTTTGATTTTGACGCTGCCGATTTTAATTATGGAAAAATGACACTAATTTATCTTAACATATTTACTTGGAATTTTTAATGGAAACAAACTTTGCAAGTTTATTGAAAGGGGATTTGATACCTAAATCCATGTGTAAGCATAATGTATTTAAGAAGAATTTCCAAAACTTCTGCTGCTTTTGTGAAAGGTCAAGGAATTATTTGTTAAATCTTTGTTTTATGAATCTGTAGCAGCGTAATCATTCAATATTTTATTGACTTTTTCAGTTCTCAGTTTTACTATTATAAAATTTTTGCTATTATTTTATCTGCTAAATAGAGAGTACTTAATACTTAATATTCTCAGTTAATCTCAGTTAATTCTCAGTTAATAGTACTTAATATTCTCAGTTAATCGATCAGTGTTCGTCAACCAAAAGTCATCGATCGTTGTTAAAGTTAATAATTTTCTTCTGCAAAGTAGATAGTCAAATTTTTCCTGGAGTGAATTTTCATACAAAGATTAACTCCGAAACATAGCTCTGAAGATAACTGATTTAGTTATAGAGTCATTAGGTTATTTTTGAAGCAGGAGTAGTGATGAATTATTGTCCACCACCTTTTAGTTTGGGGGTCATTTGTAGAGTCATTAAGTTATTTTGAAGCAAGGCATATGAAAAATAAACAATGCCCTTGCCGGGACTCAAACCTAGAGCTCTCGAATGCGAGGTGAGTGTGCTACCATTACACCAAGAAGGCATACTAGATGGATCGAGAAAACACCTTATATAGTTTAGTAAAGAAACCCTTATTTTTTATATTGATAAGCATCAGAATGTCAAGCACGAAGCTGTAGATTAATAGGATGATCAATAGAACACTGATTGATAAGTAAAATTAGTTGACTCTTTTTCTTTTTGAATTCACCAATAAGACTTACCTAATTCAAATTACTTGTTTCTTTTCCTTTTTAAATTCTCCTCTAAGACTTATTTAGATGAATTTCAAAGACTCATCACCCAGGTCTTCAGACTGTTTTCAAACTCCTACTCTAGTTTTTTTATGTCTTTGGAGCAACGAGGTCTTTTTGACTGACGGACGTCTTAAAAATAACTTTTAAGAGCCGTAAGCATTGTTTTGATTGTCTCTTTAGTAGAGTCAATAACAGCCCTTCTTTTTCCCTTTCAGAACACATTTTACACTAGGAAATCGAAGTACTCATAGACATTAGTTTTAGGGAAGCTCAAAACCATCTCAATTGATGGTGTGAAGATGTTTTAGGTTTGTAATCTAAATCTGGCACATGAGTTAGTGATTCTTCACTAACGCCTTACTCCAGGTCTTGCATTTTCTCCCTCTTTAGCAGCTATGCGTTGATGAACTTATACGGAATAATCCAGGGATTGAAACGCTATAAGACAAAAAAAAACATTTATTATACATAACATGACGTAACGTAACATAAAATAAAGAAGGCAAAAGAGGTAGACAGGTGCAGGTAAAAGTGTTGGAAGCACCAGAAATTTCATTAAAAATCGAACAGGTATAGCTCCTAATCATTAACCGACCATAAGGAAGAACTATAAAGCTGATGATAGTTTTTTAAAGGTTTAGAAGTTTATAGTTAAGAGAGGAGAACTAAAAAGGAAGAAAGCTTATTAGAAGAAAAAGTAAAAGAAGAAAACTAGAAGAAGGGTTATTAGAAAAGTTACTGTGTAGTGGGAGAATCAATAACTAGCCCACCGAAAGAGAGCAGATCTCGAACACTTTGTACCTTTGGGAAAGGAGGGAAATCTAATAAAACAAATTTTGCATTAATCTAACATAGACTATGTCATATGACAAACTTAGAATATTATTTAATATATAAAATATAGAATAATACATGAAGTACAGAATAATACATAATGAATAATATAATAAAATTTTAAATTTTACCAATTTGGAATAAATGCTAGAACATAGATTATTCCAAATTTGGAAAATTAAAAATTTTATTATATGTCACATTATGTATTATTCTATATTTCATGTATTGCACAAAAAAAAAGCTCTCACTCGACTTTCAGAATCAGCAATATCAGCTTGCTTACAGAGTACTGGAATAAGGCTGAACAGTCTGAACTTCAGCTACGCTTACAAGGTCCATCTTTTCCTGATATACCTCAAATTTTTCCTACTGGACATGTATCATTGGAAGTATCCCCTTTTAATACTAGAACGATATCGCCAACTTCCAGGTAAAACTACTCATCTGCACATTACGATCTGGACTTGAATGTATACAAATATTCGTTGCGTCATCTCTTCCAAAATCCATGCCCTGTTTTTTTTTAGCACAGACCACCTGAGTACAAGAACCTCGTCAATATGTACAGCCATATTCGGAAGTACTAGTAATAATTTCTAGTACAAGAAAATGAAAAGGAATTAGCACATATAAACTGACCATGCCCTTAGTAGTATCAGAATATCTGGATACTTCTCGTTGTCGAGTTGACATCCGGCCTAAGGCTGTGGCGCCTAACGAATTAATGTAATCCCGACGAAAAAAAAAGCTACCGGCAGACACACATTTTCTGATTCAAGCGTTGCAGGTTAGATACTGTTAAATTAATGTAAAATATTACATGGTGCACAAGTACATGCTTCTTTAGACTATTACATTCAGTATGCGCAGTGATAATTTCTAGTATTGCATATTACACCCAATTATGTTATATGCAACACTACATGATGCACAAATCAGTACTTCTCTGTCGATAACTAATAAAGTAAGGAATTAAAACTCAGGTATCAAATATGGTAGTCCATGACTATATAGACTATATAATTTATAAAAATTCCTTTGGAGATAAAGAAAATTCAATAAGAAATATTAGATAGTTAAAGTTATTAAGTAAACTATTCAATACATAATTCTAAGATAATATATTTTGATACAAAGATGAAATTATTTGCAAACCATTTACTACCTTTCATTAATATGTCAGAATATTACAAATGAGGACAAACTAAATCTTATAAGGTACTTCTCCCACTTCCCTAGCGTGGCTTCGTGGTGTAACGGTAGTACGGTGGGCCGGTATTCCAGAGGTTCGTGGTTCGATTCCCGGCGAAGGCGGTTGCATATTTTTCATCTTTTCTGCTTCCAATTAACCTAATGACTCTAAAGTAGCCCCTGAACTAAAAGGGTTGTGGATGATGATTCTCCGCACCCAAGATTTGGGCGACTAGGGTTTTAGGGGACCTAGTCGCCCTTTAAAAACGGGAAGTATATAAGGTATTTCTCCCACTTTCCTAGCCTTCGTGGTGTAACGGTAGCACGCTGGGCCTGCATTCCAGAGGTCTGTGGTTCGATTCCCGGCGAAGGCGGTTGCTAATTTTTCATCTCTCTGGCTTCCAAAAAAAATCCTAATGTCTCTACATATGTATATAGACAATGCAAGACAGTTCTATGTAACCTTTGGTAGGAAATCTAGACTTGCTTCCACTGAAAGCCAACATTTGTGCACAATACTCCGAAATAAGGCTACCGCTATCTACAACAGAACAAATACTCAATCAGTGAACAATTAATGAAGTACAGGACTGATTGCAATTTTGTGTTTCGTTTCATCAGATGGAAAGAAAAGGAAATGGAGATGAGATGAAAATGGATCGCCTTTGACTTTTCCCCAAAAGTCTATTTTTGTTTTCAAAATATCAAATTTCCATTGAAGCCCATCTGTTACTTAAATTTCCCAACAAGCTATCAAAGTAGGAAAAGTAGCAAAGTCGCTAGTAGTTACTTTTCCATATTCATATATATTTTTCCCATATTGCTCTCCTATCTTCATTCTGAAAGTCTTTATTAGGACGTTTGTACTATCTTCAGAAGTAGGATAGTATTATTAATTACCTTTTGAGACCATAAATTAGAAACACCAGGGTCAAATTTTGTACCAAAATAAATATGTACTACGGGTTTCTTTTGGAAGCACTTGCAAACAGAAAATCTAAAACCTTTAATTTTACCTCATCAGAACTGGTAAGCAACTAATCGCTTGAGTTCGTGAAACAGTAAATAAAACTTGAAAACGGTTAAAGACACTTTATTATTCCAAATTAAATTCACAGAACTCCTTCTTAGAGTTTTACAATAAAGCCGCCACTCGGGTTTGAACTTTGGGAACTAAGAACTGAAACTTAACTAATCTTAACTAAAAAGATATAGCCGAAGCTATCAAGATTCTAATCGAGTTGCCCCTTAAAGCTGAATAATGGCGAAGCTATCAAGGGCCTAAGGTACGGTTGAGCATAATAATAGCTTAGGGGAGAGTAGCCTAAAACGGTTAAATACGTCTCCTCAATTTGCCTTCAAATGCTATTCTAAAAATACGTTCTGGCCGGAAGTTCTAAGTTGAAATTCAGGAAGACAGGAAAGGACTTAACTCAAAATTTAACTGTTAAAAAATTAACATCATCCTCACAGTTTAATTGTCTTAAAATGACAGAATGTGTAAATAAAAAATTAGCTTTGTAAATGCAAATAAGTAGTTATAATAAAATAAATATTAGTTAAATAAATTCTGATTATATAAATGTGTAATGAAGCAAAACGAATTAAAAATAAGAAAAAGTTGCAGAAAGTTCTTATTAAATTATCCATATATATACAGATATATATATATTCATATACATATATATAAAGTATGTTATACTTTATATATAAAGTACAAAAGGTATGCATTTTAAACTTTAATTTCAAATTATGGAAATAATATTTATATTTGTATTAATGCAGTAAAGTACTGTTAATACAATAAAGAACCTGTAAAAACATCAGTGATGAATTATTCAAGTATTAATGGAATGAAGAATATGTGTCCACAATAAAGACAGTCATGAAACTCATTAACATACTTTGATTGCCATCTGTATATTAGTTCTGTAATTTTATTTCTTTAATGACAGATTATTAGTTTCCTTCCAGAATATGTTTTCAATTTCCTCTTGCTCATTTGAGAAAAATACTAATATCCTTGGTTACATACCTTTCAAGAACGTAAAAACAATAATATTTCGCATGCTCAAGTATTTCATCATGCGGGTTTTCGTGCTTCCATTAGCAATAAGTGTCTCTTTAAAGCATCAGAAAACTAGGTAAAACTGATACAATCTATGACATTTATAATTACAAAGAGGCAAACACTTTGTCAGAGAATGGCTATTTTAGATATTCGCGGAAGTGTAGTGAAGCCCGATGTACAGAAAATCAATTTTTAGGATAAATATTGATCTTTAAATTAATTGTGACAAAACTATATGCTCCAAGAGTAAAGTTTGATAAAATTATTAAAGATAAATTTATCAATCCATCAATTAAAATTAATTATTCTCGTGTTTCATTAAAATTAACGGTAAGTATTTTTTAATTTATAAAATATAATGAAAGGGAAGAAATATAAGAGATATTGCTATTGATAATAGCATAAGCTAAATTAATTTGAAGGTGACAAACTAGAAAATGCTTTTTTTTTAAGTGAAATGTTTTTCAATTGATTTGTAAAAAGTAAACATTGTTGTTTAAACTATAGTTATTTTATATAATAATCTGAATTCTTGCCTAAAACTAAGGGTTGTAAGATTAATTGGTGAAATAAAGATCTTATAATTAGCTGACTTGATACGAATACTAAGTTAACGATTTTTATGGCAAATATCTAAGATTTTTCTAGGCCATTTATTTTTGAACATCCATATTTTTAAGCAAAATCTTTACTTAATATCATTGCTTTTGAACCTGTACAAATAATTCTCTGGGGGGGAACTGTAGATAGATTCATCATGACTTTAGATTTGATAATTTTTAATTGGTAGATACTCGTCTCTGAAAAATTAATGGCAGATTGACTAGTCAATGTTTATCAAATTATTTTCTGACTGCAGAATATCCGCACTGCAGATGTATAGGAAGCCAACCATTGGAAACTCATATTTCTTTCGAAACTATTTTAAATTTAACTTGCTGACAATTTTTTTTAAATGCTTTCAAATTTCTCGATGAAGCGAGGTACTTTCTTCATGGCCAACCATGTATGATTCTGTGCTTAAAGCGTTCGCTGAAAGTGCTTGTAAGTAATTCTATTAGAAATGTGAAAACTGTTACCTCATGATCTTTGATGTAACGATTATCAAAATACACATACTTTTTAACATTCAGAACTCCTATTATTTCCGGACGCAATGTTTCCATATGTGTTATGGACAAGCCGCGATGACATTTTTAGTGGCTCTAACTGGTTATAGACTCGGGTAGAATTGTCTCGATAAGGGGTAACTGCTACGTCAGAGAATGAAAAATGTGCAAATAAGGTGGCTATGGGGACCTTTTTCTGTTTAAGAAGATCCAAGTATAGTCAAAATGATGACATCGTAAAATGACTTTTCCTCGAACTTTCCAAGCAAAGCAGTGTATATGGGTGTGTACATGTGCAACTTTTGAAAAATTAAATTAGTTTATAAAAATTTTTAATTTATTTATTAATTATAATTAGTTTATTAATTTATTAATTATAATTTATTATTAATTATAATTATTTGTTAATTATTTATTAATTATTGTTAAATTAATTTTATCTTTAAATTAATTTATAAAAATGCTTATGCCTTGTTTAATGGTTTTCAACAAAAAGGTAATTTACTATTAAGTAACTCAGGAACGTCCATTTCGTTTAATTCAAAAAAATATCATCTGTTACCGTTTTAAATACATATCACATATGGCCTACATGCAGCAATAGAAAAGCAGTTTAATATTATTATACAAGCCTATGGTTCTTTGTTTATTCCTAAAACCATCGCTTAGGCTTTCTGGAAGAAAATTTTATTGTGAGGTTGAGGCGAGCATAAACATTTTTGATATGTGTTCCGTTATTTTCTTCTCATTCTTGAGGTTAGAGATCCATTCTTCAATCTTTATTGTAACATGCAAAATTTCTTAAACTCTACAAGTCTGTTATTATCCCTCAATTGCTTTACTTTGAATGTTAAGAATGAGACCATAATCTAACAGGATAATTTAATTGCCTGCAAAGGCAATCCAATTATCCTGTTAGATTATGGTCTGATTTAGTCCAAATAACTAGAATTCTGTTCATATTGTTTTATCTTTTATCTACTGTTTTATCTATCACCTGTCTTAATGGACATTACTTTCTGTAAATTATAATTTTTACCTTATTTTTACTATATGTAAAACAGACTTTTTGTACTTCTGAGCATGCAAAAGAAAAATGACCTTGAGGTTCTGGGGTGAGTAAATGTTATATCTAAGAAGGTAACGTCATTCTGAACATTAATGTTCCTAATGATGAGACTAACAAACATTTTTAAATTATTGGTTTATATTTCAGTAGCTTATTTCTGTTTTGAACCTTTAGTGAACACTTCGAACACTTAAAAACATGTTTTTTCATTCTTATTGAAGTTTTACCTGTATTATATTGGTCAATTTTTCAATACATATTTTTAACGTTTAATTCTCGTTTAAATAAATCCCATATTTATTCTTTAAAGACCAGATCATTTTTATTTGTATATATTTAAAATAAAATTTGCAAAAATGCACATCATTATTTGTAATCACGCAATGAAAAGTTTTAATTAAAACGGTATTTGTACATTGTTATGTAAATGTTTCCTTTAGAAATAAAAATATTTTTCATGATTAAAATGTTTTAAAGATATTTTAGCGATTCATATAGTATGCCATTAGCTACGACTTGACAAATATACAGGATTTCAATTATATCATATCATATATCATAGCAAATATGTAGCATATAAAAATTAACAGAAAATTAGTTCCGCATCGTGTGTAGGTCTATTGTTCTGCGAATCATAGTCATCAGTAAATTCTGAAGCGCATTTTCCTACGCTTATAATTAAACCTGTGAGATAAGAAAAGGGACAAATTAAATCTCCAAAGTTAGAAACACAATGCGGGAAGAAGTCTCATGAGTTTCTCCCTCAAAGGTGCTTAAAAAGTTCATAAGTAAAAGTCAATTTAAAGTAAAATGTTTTGAGAAATGAAAAAAAAATTGAATCTCACGCCATTTTTGATCTCCGTGATTGAAACAAAAAAAAACAAAAAAAAAAAAACTGCATTTTGTCGCCTAACTTTTCTTGAGCTTGATAGTAAACCCAGGTTTTCTTAAAAAGCTGGAAATGAGCTTTGATCAAGCTTTTGCCTCCTGAATTTTAAATGGTTTTGATGCGGAATCGAACTCGAAACAGCTTGAGGGAACTAATATGTATATTGTTACCATTAGAAAAATTGATTGCATTTTAAATGTTTAAATGTAGGTTTACTAAACTGATGAAAAGAAAATATTTAGGGGAAGCTGATGTTTGGGACGAAAGATTTCAGGAAGCTGATATCGGAAAAACAGATCTATCCAGAATGTAAAAACAGATCTATCCAGAATAAATACTCGAAAATAAATTTGCAATTTTACATTACACATGTACTGAAGTTCAAGATCACAAATTTGTCTAAACATAACCTATAAAAAGTACTAGAAACTAAGCATTTCTAAACATCCAGATGCAATTAAAAGCATTAACATCAACTTGTCGCAACAGCAACTTTTATGGTTTTTTATTTGAATCTCGGGCTTACTCTCTGAAGCATCATTGAATGATTTAAATATATTTTCCAGCAGCGAGCCAGCAAAGTCTTCGCAAAATTTTTACATCTCTAATGAATGGATCGGTAGTCAGTGTTTGAAGGACCTACACAGTAAGTGTTTTCTTTAGCGACAATATGCCACACGGCCTATCATATTGTAGAAGTGAAGGATGGGTGTGGTATGCGAAAAGACTGAGAAGAGAAATTAGTGGCACCCCTTCAATTCAGGAAGTGGTTTCACCACTCCCTTGCTATGCCCCATATCCACAAGTAGATCGAACCGACTTCTATTGCAGACGAATCTCGAATCAGGCCACGACCTAGGAAAGTGAAAATGAAATAAAAATACCAAAATCAAGAATATAGAAACTTTCTCCCCTCCTCCTCAACCTCCCTCATATGTATACATTTTTTATTTTTATTTTTTTCTCACAGATATATTTCGTCAGATGGGATCGAGTTAGTATATAAAGACGTCGTACCGGGCATTGGATATCACACTTCGAACAAGTGAAGAACTATTCCATCATGTTCAAGGTAAGCTAATCCTTTCAAGTTGATAAGACTCCAAACTTCACCTTTCTACCAGTTTACTTCAAGATATCCAATTCTATATTATATTATGCAAAGTCTTTGCCATTTTAACTACGTCATTTTTTCATATAGAAGTCTGTGTAACGATTTTAAAGAATAATCTTGCGATATAAGTTTATATAGTCCAAAGATATTCTAATGACTTATATGCTTACTAAAAAAATTATAAATTTAGTTTGAGTTAAAATTTTTTAACTGTACGAGCAAACGCCATTCTCATTTATATTATCAAAGAGTGCATATTCAATACTAATATTTTAAACTCCTATAAAACATTTCTATTGTACGACTTAAGTTTTAATATTTTAGCTGTCAATTTAGTGCTCTACTCAAGGTATGGAAATTATTATATGAGGCAAATACTTATGTGCTTTAATAATGCAAGTTAAGTTATTTTAGCTATGACAGAGCCATATTAGGGTTTTTTGACTGGCTTCGTCTTGATCAAGTGTATCCAAAGGTATCTTAAAAATAAGACTTTGTATGGTTTATTTGATTACGACAAAGCCCAGCCCTCGAAGGCTAGCTGTCTAAGGAGAGGGATGCCTTCGGGGAGTACTTTCTAAGAGAAAATGGCTCTTATGCACGTTACAAATGGGGAAGAAAATCATGCTCGGCCGCTGGTCAGCGGTGTGATTTTATACGGTGCATGTGACATTCAACTGCTTTAGCAAAATAATCGATTCTGATTGAGTTTCTGATAAGCTATGTTTAAGCAATGCATTTTTGATAAAGATCCTTTGTTCTGATTAAATCTGCTAAAGAATACTTATTAAAGAGTTTTTTCTAAATTTTGTTCATTTTTATAATTGCATTGGATTATACTGTTATTGCACTTTGGGGAGGATTTTTTAAAGAAAAATTGGCTCCTATTGACTTTATCAATAGGGTAAAACACGAAACCTTTCATGCAGAGAACCCGTTCGCTGGAATTTAGACCGAGGTCCAACTGCTAGTGCTTGTGAGTATTACTGCTCAACCGCTTTCATTTTGCTAAATACCTGCTTGAAAGATATGCTATAACGAACTTACTGCCAGCTACATTTTACAACTGCACGAAATGCATTTAATACGCACACTGGTGAATTAAAAGCGGTAAATTTCAAAACGTGCCGTTGATACGACCACATGACGAACAGGGAAAAACAAATTAACCTTCCCAGCGATTTTTAAGGATTTATATGGATTTTTTAAAAGCAAAGCAGAAGGCTGACTTCCAGAAGTTAACTAACTTGTAGATAAGAAAATGTTAGCGATTATTTGAAATTTAAAAAACTAACTTGTAGATGAGAAAACGTTAACGGTTATCTGAAATTTTAAAAAAAAATAAGCTTTAAAACTACTAAGCTTTTCGTGAAGGTTACAAAATACTAATAACAGACAATTTCTTGCTGTACATTTTTTTCATTTTAATACTTTGTTTCTGTAACTTCCATGACTATAGTTGTACTTTCGATACATTCAAACTAAAAAACATTCTCTTTTAGCTCGTAGTTGCCGCTGCTCTTTTCGCCGCCGTCTGTGCGGTACCATACGGACGTCCATATGCTGCCCCTGTATATGCACGAAGCTATGCAGCACCTGCCTACAGCGCACCAGCACCCCACTATGGAGGTTATGCTCCTGTTGACTATGTAAGTCTATTTTTCATATATTTCGGGAACTGAGCAGATTTTAATAAAAAGGACATAAACTAAATTTCTAAGCATCCTCTTCTTTTGAAGCAAACGGAATACTTCTCAACAAACTGCTATATTTTTACTATGAGACAATTTAAGCATTATCTGAACGTAAATAATTACGTTTCGAAGTAATTTTAAACGTGCTGCTTTCGTTCAGACGAAATGCAGCACGTTTAAAATTACTTCGGAGAGAGTTCTTCCATTTGCCATTACCATTGGTGTTAGAAATAAGTTAACTTTAAGAACCAACACAGAAAAAACTTTGGAGCACTCGCTAATTATTGCACCATCGTCACAATTTAATATAAAAATTTAGTGATCATTATTGTGCCATATTCTTTGTAGAAACGTATTTCTTTTTATAATTTCCATTATGAGCAGATCAGTCTAATCAAATATATTTTGCATGAAATTCGTTGTAATACTTCTAAATTTCAGCAAAAGCAGATTGTCTGCCTTTTAGAAACAGAAAAATTTAAGAAAGTTAACAACTTTCAACTTACTAATCATAATGTTAGTGGACTAACTAATCATAATGTTAGTAGTTAACTAATCATAATGTTAGTGGAAGTGAGCAGAGAATTGATTTAATTAACAGATGAATAGTCAACTTAATAAGAAAAATTTTTATAAGTAGAATTTTATCTTTGAAAGAAAATTTGGCAATAGAAACCTTATTTCCCTTAGTCAAAGAACTTAGTTTATGTGTTATTTAAACTAAAGGCTCTTAGAAACATAGTGCTTTAGTTAAAATTGTTTTACTGCATTCTCATAATACATTCCTATCAAAGCTTTTCGTGTTTATTCCTTAAAATTATCAGAAGTTTCATCATAATATATCCTGATAGTAAATTTGTCCGAAATCCGAAATGCAGCACGTTTTTATGTAATCCATTTACGATTGGGGAAAATTAAGTTTTCTGGTTAAGATCATGAAAGCGAAGTTTACACTCATTTACTAATAAAATTTACTTATAATTTTCTGCTTATATTCTTGCATTTGTAAGAATATAAGCAGAAATAACTATTGAAATATTTGTTACTAAGGTAAATTAAAACTCATTGCATATATATCCTAATTTTTATACATATCTGCAAAATTCTTGTCTTCCTGTTAACATACACTCTGACGTGTTGTGCTAACAAAGAAAGGAGTACAATTTAATGTCTCACTATCATAAACTTCATTTCTTTACTTACATATAAGCAGAATAGTACACTACCAAATTTTACAGCTTAAGTACTTTCTTTAAAACAAGAAATTTTATTATTAACTTATATTCCATTTTTTGTTCCTCTTCTGCAGGCTGTACCCACTCCTTACGAATTCGGTTATGATATCGCTGGCGACTATGGTGAATTCAAGCAAAATCGAAAGGAAGCTAGTGATGGTAAGGGCAATGTCCAAGGATCTTACGGCTATACCGATGCTCATGGTATCTACAGACAGGTTGATTATGTTGCCGATGCTCATGGTTTCCGAGCAAATGTGAAGACCAACGAGCCCGGAACTGATAACCAGAACCCAGCTGATGTGTACGTCCAAGCCAGCCCTGCCCAATACGCCCCCGCACCTCACTACGGTGGTTACCCCAAATATTAGAATATCGCGAATTTAGGATAAGGCAATTTCAATTATAATCTTAATGGTAAGGAAATTTGAATTATTAAAAAATATTGTTTAATTAAAGTTCTATTTTTTCTTGTTTGCTGAGCAGAATTCTTAGAGATGTTCTGTTTCTTCGGGAGCCTTTATTATAAGATAGATTATCCTATGCTTTTCAATATTTCAATCTGTCTTATCTTTATAAGGGTAAGACATTTATTTTTTGCTATATATTTTGATTTTAGGTTTCTAACTTTGATTTTAGTTATTGAATATTATCAGTTGAAAGCAAAGGGAATAAAGTTCTTAATTCTCTAAAAAAATGTTGAATTCAGCTTTTTATTACGATATATCAGTTGGATTATAAGATTTGCAAATACGAATGGCATGTCCGAAACAGATCATTAAAAAATATAATTAGCGTGAGATTCTTTAAAGCTTTTCTTCGTATCCTTTAATGATACTTTAAACATGAAGAATTAATAGATACTATAAATCTTTAAGAATACAGACTCTTAATACATTTCGTCTCGTATCCATCTGGAAGCAAAATTTATATTTTTAAAGTACCTTAGATCTAGGTAAAGCAATATATATTTCATTTAAATTTGATTCAGTTTTAAGTGGAAAAGATCGAAACTTTAGATTATAAAACTTGACTTTAGATTACAAAATCTCTTCACAAATGGGTCAAAGTTGGCAGTATTTTTTGTAATTTCATATGATTTAGCATTTTCTTAAAACTTTTGCTATTACGGGAAGGTACAATTTCATTTCCACCTTTTTCTAGTCTTAATTATTTTTCTCAGGAAGCATTTTGCCTGTATCACGTAGAGTGCAAAACTCTATGTGTGGTAAAGCACAGATAAACAGACACTTTTATTCTTACATCTATGTTCTTATAATATATAATTAAAATTTACAAAATCGTGTGAGATAATTCCTTGAATTAAAATTTGCTATGCAACAATCAAAGAAATTGGTTTGATTTTAATGTCTTTTCTCCAACTATCCCGCGTTATTGCGTGGAATTCCTCAAAGAATGATTAAATTTTAAGGAGGGATTGTGAGTATATGTTCGTACATTCCAGTCTCTTATTTTGTTTCATTTATTTGCAGTCGGTGCTACATTCTCGCTGCACTGCAGGGATCCAGGACAAAAAGCAAGGTTCAGGGATTAGCAGAGCATTAAAGCAGACGGCTGTCGATCCTGCCTAACATAGGGTGGGAGAATGCTCAACCTCTGATCAAACTACGTCCCCCCTGTGTCATCCGTGTATCACGTACTTATTTATTTATTCTGTCTTTCTGTCTTTTACATGTGACTCTGTTCAACCTTTTCCTTCCCACACAGCTTAATGCTTGAGGCAGCACAAATGGCAGCCGAAACTGGCATTTGTACAGTCAAAATGAATTTGTTGGTGTTTGCTCTTCTTTGTATAGAAACCTTCCATTAAGCTCAATAAAGCATATTTCCTGAAAAATGATTTTCATTATTGATTTTCTTAAGCAAAGTTTCCTCACATTGGTCCCAAGAGCGTCTAAACATTTTATTTCATCAAAAACCAACAGTTAAACTACAGCAGCATATGATACCTAGTGAAGAAAGTGCAAAATTTCATTACTCTAATTGTAGTACAAATTGTATTTTACATAAGTTAATACACTAAACATTTAAACAAATAAATATATCAGAATATATTTGATGACATCAGAAGAATTACAAGGGAATCATTGATATATCATGCAGTTATATATCCGATGGCAGTAAGAAAAAATACATTTGAAAGAGGGATAAATTACATTGTAATTAACTGAAAGAATTATTTTTAATTTACCTGTATTTTTAAGCGTTTTTAATTTGTAGATTAAGTTCATTTGGATATGTTAATTAATTAGCATTCAAACTATACATTTCAAAAACGAAGAACAATGCATTTGTCTATATTACTCTTGTATTTCGATACAGGAAACAGAAGATTAATAGCTGTACACTTAATTTGTTTTTACGATTTAGTAATTTATTTTAATGTATGATTTAAAAATATTTATATGTTCCAGATTATGCACAATAAAATTACGTGATGTTGTCAATAAAAACTATTTCTAAATGCTGTTGCATCATCTGCTATCACGGCTATTATCTCAGACATTTCCTTCACCTTTCAGACTTACTCATAAAAGTTTTGTCTTATTCTGATGGTGTAGAACAATTTCTTCATCTTACTACAATAAATAAATTTAACCTTTTTTAGACAAGCTTCCTTTAATTCGGTCAGGTTAATCTGAAGTTCACTTTTTTGGATATAAAAGGAAGTGCATGAGAGTAATTTCTATATATATTTCAGTGCTACATATATTTCCAAAATTATTCTTATATTTCTCATTAGAACTTCTGATGAATTACTGCAGTAGTTAATAAAATTCTTTTAAAAGGAAGTAATCGGAGAAAACACTCTGAGATTTTATTTACTAAGTTAAATTCATGTTGTAGCCAAAATTTTAAAAAAATCAGCAAACTTCTTGCTGATATATGTGTTTAATAGCAATTCTAATAAGAACTTTTACTTTCTGTAGAAATAAATCACTATAATTACCTTCATTTTCTTTTCTAATTTTTCGAACTCCTTAAAAAATACATTTTTCAACTGTTTTTATCAGTATACATTGTATGTTTTTCACAGTAAATTAATGTGCAAGAAATATATTTATATATGAATAAAAGAAGAATGTATAGGAGTTAGAAGTTACAGCTTTCTCTTAGCTTTTAGGTACACCTACATACGGTCATCATGAAATTTAAAATCTAAGAATATGCGATGACAGTATGCTTTGGTAAGTTCTCATAAAAATGATTTGTTAACAATTTTGTTATTATTATTTTATATCTAAATCAGAAATTATTTGAAAACATTTTTCTTGTAAAAATTTTTTATTTAATAAAAGTAAAGCTTAATTAGCAGTTATATTGTACGTATTTGAAAAGAGTAAATAATTATTCTTCAGGAAAACAGCCTACTTGCCGTTAATTTAAATTATAATTTTCTTCCCTTTTTACATAGTTTTTATGCAAATGAATTGCATTAGAAAGCACCATAAAATGGGATACAATCTGTTTAGTACAATTTTCGTTTTTTTTAAGTTTAAATTTGATTAAATTTTTATTTAAGGTTATGCATTACATATTATTTATGTCTAATTCCTCTTTTATATTTTTAATGAGACAGGAAAAAGGGCTTTTAACTTCCGTAAATTGCAGTTGTTCTAATTCTCAGAGATGAAAACAAGTGTAATTAGATGGAAATATTTAAAAAAATCATTAAAATTCAGTGTTTATATTTTTTTTTTTTCAAAACCAGAGAATATACCAAAATTCGGAAAGAAAAATGGAAGAAAAGAAAGAAAGCAAAGAAAAAAAATGGAAGAGAAAAAACTGATGAAAAGAAAATATGCTTCAAAAATGGGTAAATTCAACTGATTTAAAAAAACAATTTCTTTCCATGGTTTTCGAAATAATAGCTGAAAGTGAGAATATAACAATGTTTAATTATGAACTCAAGCTTGCAGGCTTAACAAAAAAAAAGCCGAAATTATCTTTGGGATCTTAGAGCATGGAGTACAACAAATAAAACTTTCATTGATATTTTAGACACTTCACAGTTTATTATTCAGTTACTTTTAATTACATTTTACGTTTTTTTGGCAAAAACATTCCGAGAAATTAGCTTGTCTTTGGGTGTGATCTGATGTTCTTTATTAATGAAGAAACATTACAATAATTTCCTAGCTGATCAACAAATGTCTTTAGAATACAATGCATTCGAAGGATTGTCATTCGAAGCCTAAAATGTCAACAATCATTCGAAGCATCCAATGTCAGTATTAGTTAGCAATACTGAAGATCTGGGAAGTTTCATTACTATAGAAAGAACTATAAAACAAGAAACTATATATACAGCTTTTTAAGAATATGGCTAAATATGTGACTGGAGCCAATTTGTACCTAAACCCTTAATCAGATACTGTTTAATTTCATGGATATAAAGCAAATTGCAATTATTTTATTGTGTTAATGCTTAAAACGCATCAAAATACTCGAAAAAGCAAAAGCTTGCCAAATCAAGCATTAAATTATAATCAACATGAATGCATCAATCATATACCTCCATGAATGCATCAATCAAGAAATATCCCTTACGGAGGCAATACTGCATTCAGTTACACAAACTTTTTCTTCGAACTTTTGTTAAAGAAAAATAAAAATTTTCTAATTAGTTATAATCTATATCTCATTATTATTTATTTGAGAAGCATAAGATGTTAAATAATCTTCCATAATCGAGAGTAGGGAATTTTCATACTGTTGCCATTCAATGAAGCATAGATTAATTTATAAACGTTAATTTATCTTTGAAATTTACACCAATCTGTTATTGGTTGAACAGAGGCGACAATTGCACTGTACTTACAAACTGGCAAAGATATACTCGTAGTTAAAACTGCAACTAATGGGGATTAACCGCAGTTAATACAATGATAATTCGACTTACAATATTACTGTAATAGCGATTTAATTTTGACTCAGGTGTGAACAAGAATGATAATAATAATAAGATTTTTTTTTGCTTAATAGTGGTATTTCGATTCAGATTTGAATTCCCGAGAACAACTTTGAATGTTTGGGCATCTTCCTGGTTCCCGTATGTGTAACATGAATAAAAACAAGTTTCTGTCACAGAGACCTCCATGAATGCATCAATCAAGAAATATCCCTTACAGAGGCAATACTGCATTCAGTTACACAAACTTTTTCTTCGAACTTTTGTTTAAAAATTACTTATTTTTATTTTAAGTATTTTCTGCTTATAGAAGTCAATTGTAACAAAACATACTTCAATTATTTATTGCCAATATTTTTTATTTATTAGCCAAAAGAAGCGAAAGCCTAGAAGAGCTTAATCTCGAAACGGGATTTTGTGTTGAATCACTGTAAAAGGCTGAATCACTTTACAAATTGTTACCACCAAATATTATTGCCCTGCATTATTTTTAAAGAAATTAAGTAAAGGAGAATGTGCAGGAATCTAGGTATGTTTCTCGCATTGTGAAAAAATGACGGTAACATAATGAGCCATCAAATTTTGAATAACGTAATCCTCCATCCGAACATGGACATCTAGAAGCCCGAATTTTGAATTGGTTTTATTACCTATTTCACATTTTGTAAAACTTAAATGATTTTTTTATTAACAAACTCAACGATTTCAAAGTGAGCAATGGCAACGCTGTGCGGGAAAAAGCATTTTTATCTCCAAGCGCAAGACTGTCGGAAATTCTAAAAATATGCTGTTTTAAAATATTTTGTGATATTGCTGTTGAATTGAATTTTATTTGGTTTAAATGCAAATAATATTACATTTAATAAATAAAGGTACCCCTCAAAAAGTTTAAAAAACGCCCCTTCGAGGGTAATGCAAAATCTAAAAACTTTCAGATTTTTTTAGTTGTTATTTGTTGCAATTATTTATTGCAAATACTTTTAATAAATTCGAATTTACCTAATACTAGCATTACTAGTTTGAGATCACTAAATAATTAAGATGATCTCGGATGGAAAATGAAATAATTTTTCTACCGGCAATAATCATTTTTTGCAGGCACATAAAAGTATTATGCTTGGTTATTTTTACTCGAAGCTGTGAAAAATAGTTCGTGCATGTGTATATACTTGCAAAAAAATGCCTTTTAACTATTTACTTAAAATATGCGTTGTATTTCATAAAAATTAGATAGTAATCAATACTACTGCTGATAATTTTAGAATACATAGCACTTAGCCAGGACGATTGCGAATTGAATGTAAAATCATTTTTCTGCCAGCTAGGGCCAACCAGGGATTCATTGCATAAGATGAAACATATACAATTTAACCCAGTTCACACCAATAATCAAATAAACTAACCAAATAAAGTTTTGGTATTTATCTTTTGTGTAATGTAAAACATATATATATATATATATATATATATATGTTTATATATATATATATTAAAGTTTTCCACGAAGGCGTAAAATCCACAGACGTGGAATCGTTGAGTGCTTTTCTTCAAACGAATAATGCAAATCCGTGTGTGTATAGCAAACATCGTAAACATACACATGTTAATGAATTTATGCGTGTGATTCATCCCTATAATATATATTCTGTTTTAACTGCATTACAAACTGCAATACATGCAGAAGTTAGTTTACAGTTAATAATTTGTTCATATTATTTAACAATTTCTTACGCAAAGTGGCAATCATTTCAGATTCACTGTAATTTTTAATTGAGATAAAAATTATTCAAGGCAATGGGTTTGTAGCATTTGTCAAGAGCAATTACTTTCATAATTATGCAATTATAATTACTTGCTGCAAAGTAATTTCGCCCATCAGCGGCCGAGCGGTAAAGTCGCTGAACACTGGTAGTTCGGCCCGAGGTTCGAATCCCGCGAACGGGCTGGCTGCATGGGTGTTTTCGTGGTTTTCCCCATGTGTAACGTGTATACGAGCAAGTTTCGCTTAGAAAGTCCTCCACGAAGGCATCCCTTCCCTTAGGCAGATAGCCCTGTGCCATAATTAAATACACACGCATACACACAAAGTAATTTCAGTCACATTGTAACAGTAATTACCATATTTTTTCGAAAACAAGACCCGCTGGAACATAAGACGTTCTCTATACGTTAGGATAAGTTTGAAAAATAGAAGTTTGTTTTCTCTTGCAGTAATTCTGAGAAAGATTCTGTAGTTTCTGAGAAAAATTCTTAGTTTTGTTTTTCTTCCTCCAGAATTCCCTTGAAATTATAACCATTAGCTATGACCAAAAGACATTGTTATTGATGAATAGAAATGACCAGTAAAGCGGATATAGCCTTGAAGTGAAATCGCTCAGTTAGACATAGCTATTATTATTAATTCTAGTTATATAATTTATTATGCGATAATTATGTGTTTTATTAAGCATTTAAATAATGTAATTATTCTACATTATAGGCTTATAAAATTCCTTTCTTTCATTCTGAAATTTTATTTGTCATAATACTCGACTACAAGAGCCTACCAAATTTAAAAACAAAATAATAGTTCAAAAAGGTCTTAGTTTTGATTAAATGCAATAGATTATTATTTACAATTGCTTTGTACCTACAATTACATCGGAACTGTAGTTATAAGAACTAGATCGCACTTATTATTATTTTGTATAATGATAATTACAATGCAATATAAAAGGCAAATTGAACTGTAAATGTAAGTAAAAGTAATTTTATAATTTAATCATATTTGCTTAACTAAATTTTAATTAAAAATTTAACTGGACCTGTAATTGCATTTCCTTCAATTATAATTTAACGTATGAAAAATCTAAGCTACTTTTTTATTTATAGAGAGTAATGCAATAGTAGGCATAATAAACAAAATAAATGAGCCAAATTCAATTGAAACAGCTTACAATAATGTATTTATTCTTAAAAACATAAATTCTAAGAAAATTTCAGTGAAGTATGTTTTCGACGGGTTTCTTTCTGTTGCTTTTATGTAAAATAACTTCATAAACTAGCAGCATATTTTATTTATTTAATAAGATTTTGCTTGCAGTCTCTGTAGCAACCGAAGACTTTTGTAACGCAATTTTTCTGTTCCAAAAAGAAAATACAATTTTTAAGCTCAATATTTTATTTTTGGAAAAATTAATTGTCTCAAAATGAAGAGTAAACTTGTGTAATCCAAAGAAAACTGTGTTTTATACTTTAGTTTGAATTACACTAAACTTTAAAGCTTTTTTCAACACTTCAATTTCAGCACAACATGAGAAATTAACATAGAATTCTAGTTGCTTAAGATATAGAAAGACGAAAGATGTTCCGAAACAAACTGCGAAGAAATCCGACTTCGTGTTTCCAATTCTTAGCTGAATTTCTGCAAGTACGTATAATGGTACAAGTACATATAATGCAATAACGTATAATAATAATATACGTACTAGCGATATACATACTTGTACCATTGTACGTATAATAATACTACGTACGCAAGTATAATAATAATAATAATACCACTTGTACGTATAATAATAATTGCAAGTACGTATAATGGTAATAAAGCTCTTTACTATTGAGTTTGAGGCTCTTTAGTTATTTTTAATCTTTTGTGTTTATTAAATTTATGAACACTCTTCTATGTTCTTTTTGCAGCTGATAGTAGTTCGACCGTAAACTACCATTCTTTATACTTTAATTTATTATAATCGTTATATACATTTATACAATCACCCGCTTGCTGGGATATGATATATTACTTTTTTTAAATGCAGCGTATCGCCATTCCATACATTTCTGATATATAATCCTGAATAATTCACAACAAATGCTATGCAGTAAATAACGCAAAGTTAACTTGTTGTTTCGAAGTTATACGTGTGTTTTATTTTCTTAACAGAAATTACATCCAGATATGCCTAAAATTTATTATTGAAAAAAATAAAACATAATTTCCTATGATTTGTTTTTAGTTAGCATCTGATAGCGAAGTGAAATAATAGCTTAAAGAAATAAGTATTTTCTTTACTTCTTATAACATAAGTAACCACCTGAGATCCAACTTCAAAAGTACTGAAAAATATTTCTGTGTCACTTTTGTTATGAAATAAATATCCTCAGATGTAATAATTGTTAATGTCTTTCAACCCATTTAGCATGATGTCTCATAGAATAAGGAAATAACCATTTCGTGGGAGAAGCTGAATCTCTCACCTGCTTGTAATCATGATTATTCTGAAGTAGGAAAAAATAATAATAGTAGAAGCTCACGGTGAGAGATAAAAGCTATAACTTTCTGATAGGCGTTGCTGTATATTTTCTTATCACAGCTAATTTTTATCTGTAAATTGCAGTCGTGATCTAAAACATAATTAGCAGAACCATAATTGAGAAAACGTTCGCTCTGAAAATGGAATTTTTAACACTGATCTTATAAAAATGAGAATCTGAAATAATATAAGGAGAATACAAGTTTGAATGGAAATAATGTGGACTTCTGTATTATCGACTATAGCCTTGTTTTATTCATAAATAATATTTTTAAAAACACAACTATAATAGTTTCTGAAAATAATTTCAAAGCATCACTTCCAAATGAAAGCGTAATAGTGAAGCTTTGCTGGATGTAAATGAAACTCTCAGCAAATTGAAAGCCAAATAAATATTTAATTAAACGGCAATAATAAATTTTTAATTTAATGCCACTAATAATTTTTTAATTTAATGTCAAATTATTTAGAAGTCTTATTTTAAGACACACAACTATAATTAATTGGTTCAGAAACTTATTTCTAAGTGAGGCTGTTATAATTATACTTTACTGGAGGTAAATGAAATACTCAGCAAACTGAAAGTAAAATAAATTTTCAATTAAATGTAAATAAACAATGAAATTTAATTAAAGGCACTACACATACATTAATTTAATCTCTTAATTCATTCATGTGTGTTCATTAACTGGTTTGATCATTATAGTATCAGTCTAGAATTATCTATTAATTACTTAGCTAATAATAAAATAAATATGCACCCTACTGGATATTTAAAACATGTATTAACATAAATTATTACTTCATCTTCCACTGAAAAATTCATGGCTTCAAGATATAAAATTTAAAGCTTTTGATTAGTTTTCTTGCACATCTCCTTTTACATATTAAACTCAAAAATAGTAGATTAACGTTTGTGTAAAACTTCCATTCTTCTTTAAAAAAAAATCTTTAAAACATATGTTATGTATGTGAGAATTGTTATGTATGTGAAGACTTAAAAATATAAAAATTAAATTTACTTCAAGGTATTTTGAGCTTTATACATGTAGAACACCTCCTGCGTATTAAACTTGCAATATGTGACCAGTTTATATGCAAACCCCTCCTTTTATTTTTCTTTATACATATTCTCAAAAACAGGTGTTCATCTTACATGCAAAGCCAAAGTACACTAGCATTAGTAATTTTTTAGATAATTATTTTTACAAAAGGGTGATTTATAATGGAATATTTTAGAGTCGAAACGAAAATTTTTCATATTATGATTTGTTAACTTTTAATTACCCAAAAAGTTGCACTTTTAACTATTTGAAGTTTCATTTCTTTTAACTAGTGCTATAGAATAAGAAATGGGTGTTCTTGGAATCAAGTCACCAAATTCATGATGCTCATTTAATGAGTAAAGGTAATGACAACTTAGTGTAATGATGAGTGATCAACTCTGACTTCTTTATATTGATAGTGCAAAGCAATGCCACGAAAATGTCCGGAGAGGTAAAAGAGACCTCGTTGCCGTTTCCTTCAAATCTTAACAATTTAGATTTAGATAGATTTAGATAGATTGAACCACTTGGTAAAAAATATTACATTTTAAATTTAAAAAATCGATAAAAATCTCAGTAAACACGGTGAATGTGTCCTTATTTAATCAGATAAACATTTCAAACAAAACATTTATCTATTTCTTTGACTATTCTTGACTTCACGAATGCGTGTAGAATATCAAACTGTCGTTTGTATAAGACTGAAATGGACAATCATATTACAATCAAGTTCGTTGGTTGGTGTCGTGTCCTCTGAAAAGTTAAGTGGCTCCATGAGTGGAAATCACAGCTTTTGCAAGTTCCACAGTCTTTTCACTAAACAGCTCTCTCTGAAAAGGAAATTCCCCAAGCTTTGCTGAGCTGCAAGTTTTGCCGGATAGGTGAAGAAGTATTCTAGAGAAAGCTCCGTTTCGGGTCAGTTTCTACAAGTTCTATATGATCTGGTACCATCTTCACTAATTTTTTCATTCCTCTATAATGGCAGGATCTAAATATAGTAATGGTCTTTGTAATGTATCTGTTTGTATCAATCTGACATATTTTCATCGTGTTTCTTAATAGATTTCTCTTTACGTCTATATCTGGCAATGGCATTAGCATCTGCAAGATTAACGGAGATTGAGCTGTTGAGGTTTCTTACCTTTTTAGCCAGTTCATTGGTTGCCTCGTTGCCATCAATTCTAACATGTGCAGGTAACCATTGCATAGTGCACGTATTTCCAATATGGTTGATTGTTTCTAGGTGTTGGTGTACATCCTGGATGAGTCTTGAATGTCCTTGCAGTATTGCCTCTAGGGCAGCTTTAGAGTCACAGTAAATTACAAGTCCTCTGGTGTAATATCACCCCTTTCTTCCTTCTCCGCCTCATAGAGAAATAACTCCACCTTTTTGTATTTTGAACTTTTATTGCACAAACACAAACTAATACTAAAACTACAATACTAATAACTGAAATATATATAAAGTAATACAATACAAATAAAGTAATAATAGTTAATTTCCGTTTCATTAATGGCTCCCACGAGTCTTCCCTATGACCTCTCTGTCTTTCTCACTCTTGGAAACTAAACTTTTGGTGCCTTCAGATTGAGAGCCAGCGCTCTCTATACATCTTGTTGGTTGGCGTCACCCATACATCACATCTGTCTTTATCATTATCATTTAGAATCGATGTAAATTCTCAGGGTCTCCTGGATTGCTCTTAATTCCCATGTGAAGTTGGAAGCGATGTTACCTGTTCCATGGCTTTGGAGTATAGTTGCCCCATTTGGTAGAGTTATGTGAATACCAGTACCTTTTGCGTTGATAACAGCTTCAGTTTCCTTTTTACTTAATCAAGTTAAGAGATAATTAAGAGCCCTGCTCCTGTATACTATATCCCCAGCCCCGAGACTGCCAAAATACAAATCTCAACCAATATAATAAATGACCCGGAGGCATAGAAGCAGCATGTTATATTTATCCTACTTCGCCTAATAAAAGGCACTGCAGTTTAGAATACTGGATATAATCATCTCAATCGTTCGATCGTTTACCAGCTTTATTTAAAACAGCAGTTATTAACGATACATGGTATACATTATTTACAACACAATATAAAAGCAAATTATAACATATATTCGCACAATTTACAGATGTACACTATTTACAATGCATAATCTTCACTCTTAAGATGACTGAGTGATATGATGAAGGAAACTACTGGAATGCAAACACAGCTTACACTGATTTATTAAACAAAACAAAACAAAAAATAACAATATAGTTAACTATTTAGCTGGAACAACCGAAGTATTTTCTAAGAAATTATTATGTTAAAAATGTTTCCTTTGTTATCTAATTTTTTAATAATATTTCTGCAAATTTGCACATATATTGACATTTTAAAATATTTAAAATTTATTTGACATGTTCTTATTCTTTTATCATATGTTGTATTCAATGCTTTATTGCAGGATATATTGTCAGAATATATTTTAAGCTTGCAGCAAGTAAATGAGATACGCATATGTGTTAATAAATAATCCTTTTTAAGTTTAAATTAAAATTTGAATATCTTATTTTGCGTAACAGGAAAATCACATCAATCGCATTAACATCTAGTGCACCTTTAAATGAAATAGTTTCTATGATTGATATTTAATGTTCATTTCAAGCTATAAGTTTTGATTTTCGTAACTTCTAGTGAAATAAATAGAACATTTTGTGATTGCATTTATCATTGTGATAGAAAGTTTATTAATGTTGCTGATATTTTAATCAATTCTTATTATTTAAATTAACTTACAATTTTATAATTAGTTTTTAATTACGACTATTAAGTAATTAATTATCAGTAAATGTATTTTTACTCCTTGTACGAAGTAAAGGAAGTATTGTAATTGCAAAAAATTTCGGGTATCATACTTTCCATACTTAAAGAAAATATCCATTTTGATCTCTCTTGAATCTATTTGAGCGATGTTTTTACTTGGCATCTTTACGTATGAACATAATAAAAGACTCTTTTTCTAAAAACGGATTGCAAAATAGATTTAAAATACATTCAAAAGAGATTTTTGTCGTACGTCTGTACAGTGCGTCAGTGATTGAATAATGTTGTTCTTATGATCTGGTTAAGGTTCTTATACCTTTAGTTAATCTATATGCAATAGTGGTAGAATTATCAACAATTTAAAAGTTGTTTAAGTGCTACAAAGCCTAACGCAGCATTTTTTTTTTTTTTTTTTTTCATTTGAAACTCTTAATACTCGTAGAATAGTGAATTCAGTCAGTTTCTGCACCTTCAGTGTCATTTTGCCGAGTGGGACCAAAAGTAAACTTTCAGATTTGTGCTCCGAAACATCTGCCTTCTTGCCCGCTGGCCGAATTGCTTGTTTTTGCGTAGAAACTCTGAATATTTGGTTGTGACGTTTTTAATCGTATTCGATGCTTTATGTTTTCCTGTATTTTGCAATTTTTAATGAAGATGTTCTGAGTTTTTATGTATTTTTGCCTTGCCGCGAAGTGAGAACTGAATTAATTGAATGAAAAATATTCCTCTCGTGAAATTCGAGGAAATACGTTTAAATGAAACGCAGCAAAAATATACATGGTTTAATAGACCGTACAAGGAACTCATGTGGTCTCCACATCAGAATGCTTTAAATTATAAACTTTTCAAGTTTTCATTAGTACGGCGAATTAGTTTCCTGTGCCGGTTAGAATAATCTTATCGGCCTCTGCCCATGGATGTATATTTAGGGTCAATTTTATGAAATACAATAATTTGACATCTAGTGATGATTCAGGCGAACGCGCTAACACCATCCCAACGCTCAGTATCAAAGTTGATTTTAGAGCGTGTTCTGCATACTTGTGACCACATTGTTACCGTGATTAAATAGCGATCAGATTCTATGGTGCTGAGTGCTTCCAGCCATTAAGCTTGTCTCGCCGGTTTACTACAAACCAGAGCCTTCCTGCGTTTTACTTTATCCTTGAGCCTTTAGGTTAATCTAACTACATTTAATTTTAATTCAGCATTACTTAAGATATAAATTAATTCAGCATTACTTGTTTAAGTTAAGACAGAAGTGTTGGCTTGTATAAATCCAAGTTGGGTTATTGTTACTTCTTTACGTCCAAATAAAAGGGCTGTTTACACCCTTCTTTTGACTTTGTCTACAATTTAGGACAAGAGGATTATTCCTCAGAAATCTTTCTAGAGCTCATGAATTTATGCTACTAAAGAAAGTGAGACTCTATAACACGAACAAGCTCTTATTTTATCATTATACACTGACTACCAATAAGTATTTGGACACCTGTGATAGAAAAGAAAAACTAACTTTATTCAAAATCAATAGTTGGTAGAGCCTCCACGAGAGGTAATTACAGCGTGGAACCTTCGGGGCATACTTTCCACAAGTCTTTGTATGACAGCTAGTGGTATTTTCTTCCACTCGGCTTGGAGAAGACATAGAAGTTCCTTCACCTATTTTGCACGGGTAGTGCACCCCTGAATTCGGCAATGCAACTCGTCCCAGAGGTTCTCGATAGACTTCATGTCTGGAAGCTGGGCAGGACAGTCCATTCGATGAACTCCATTGGCACCATACCAAGCCTTGGTTAACGTCGAAACATGACAACTGGCATTGTCGTCCTGAAAGTAACAGGGGTCCAACCCGTAAAACTGCCACAACGTAGGAAGCACATTGTCATCCAAAATAGTGCAGTAGGCATCGGAGTTGAGCTTACCATGAATGGGGACCAAGGGTCCCAGGCCATACCAGGAGAAACACCTCCAGACCATAATTCCACCTCCGCCGAACGTGACTGTTGGCACAATGCATTCTGGCAGGAGACGTTCTGCAGGTAGACGCCAGATCCAGACCCTGCCATCCGAACGGTAAAGGGTGAACCTTGATTCGTCACTCCAAAGAGCCCATTTCCACTGATCTACGGTCCAATTTCGATGTGCTTTGCACCATATTAACCGAGCAGCGCGGTTGGACTTTGTAATCAAAGGCTTATGGGCAGCAGCACGACTATGAAAACCAAGCAGATGTGCTTCCTTACGGATGGTATTCATTGAAACAATACTCCCGGATGCCTGTTGAAACTCCTCGCGGATGAGGGCCATCGGTTGGGTGCGGTTCTTCCGAATTTCTCTGGACAGCACTCGTCGGTCTCTATCTCCCAGTTTCATTGGTCTGCCGACGCGGGGCACATTCCGACAATCACCGCTCACCTTCCACTTCTTAATCACATAGGCCACTGTCGATTTTGGGTACTTCAGATCGCTAGATATGTCCCTTAAGGATCGGCCACATTTGTGATACCCGATAATTATACCTTTCCCGAAATCAGAGAGCTCCAAACTGCGAAGCATCTTGCATGCGACTAAAGCCGATGCTGTTTCCTACACGATATATACCGGCGGAGTCCGTTACGTACCTTAGGACCGCAGATATCGTCATTTGCATAAGTGTCCAAATACTTATTGGTAGTCAGTGTATATAATATATCTAAACTATACATAGTACACCTAAATAATACATATAATTAGCCATGCATTCAAATGATAATTCTTATGAACATTTGGTACATAGGGTACGTGTATAGAGTACACACAGGCAATAGAAACTTTTTGTTGTTGTTGTTGTACTGAGAGCATTTGCGTGATAGACCTTAAAAATTTAAAATATACTAAAATTTTTACATTACTTTTATTTTTATTTTAAATGCTTTTCAGTGACTTCAAATGCATTTTTTTTTTTTTTTTTTTTTTTTTTTTTTTGTGTGTGTGTGTGTGTGTGTGTGTGCGAATAAACATTTATTTTCATGGTAAATCAACAGACTTCAGAAAATAGTTACATCTATTTTCTGAAAACGCAGAATGTACATGTGCGCAGAACGCAGACATGAAAATATTTGTATATTCGCATACCCGAAATAAATTACCATGGCTTATAACAAATACGAATTTTTTCGCTGAAGTGTTGAAGAAGCAAGGTTTTCATAACAAGTAATTATGAAACCTGGAATTTACATGAAACACAAAGCCAAATTAAGACGTTTAGGCCCTAAGCGCTTAAAAGATTTTGGTGGCCCTACATATAGTTACAGTATAACGCCTGTTCCCCCACCCCATTCTTTCTCTCTTAGTCTAAACATAGCCGCACCATAAATTCTTTAGAAAAGCCAATATTTTTTCGGATGTCACTTTTCTTGAGGCCTTAATCACATTTTCGTGGTGTCCAGATCCATTTTTGTGGTGACTCGTGCTTATTTTGCTTAATAGTTAATTCACCTCCGATGAAACAAGCTGAGAGATCGAAAGAAATGAGCTTAAAATCAAAATCTGTTAATCGTAAAAAGATCCTGTAAATTGAAACTTTGAAATTTTGCTGGTAATGCATGTCCTACTTAGATAATGCGTATTTTTCTACAAAATAGTTTTACTACAATTTATTTCTGTAAATTTTCGTTTTTAATTTATTTCATTGCATGTTACTTATTTTGAGGGTTATTACACAGCTGCTCCCATCCTTGATCTCTGACGTGCGTAAACGCTCTTGGTGAACATTTTGCGCAGTAACAAACTATGAATTTTTAGCTAATAAGTGTCGATCCGGGGCCATCTGTTGAGCCTACACTGCTTCAATCCTATGCCGATGTTGATTCCTTACACAGTTAACCTTCTGCTTGGGTCGATCCTGTGCCATGTCCATGGTGCGCCAGTGTCAAAACTACGTGCTGTCAATCTTGTGCCTCTTATCAATGTCACATCAATCAGTACTCATTATAACATCATTCCCAAAATTTTGGTTTTCATAATTTTAATTATATGCATGTCAGTCGGTCATATGCTGGATGATTCTTGTCAATCCCGCGCAAAGTCAGTTCTTCAGAGAGCCGATTCTATAAATGAAATCTTTCTTTTCAACAATTTAAGCACGTATATCATCGAAGATAAAAGTTCAGAGCTTTAGCAAGACACCCGAAATCATTACTTACAAATAGAACAAGTAAGTACAATTTGGCAGCTTGAAAATATGTTAAATATACGCAATATACATATAAAACTAATATAAAAAATTATTCCAGAGTCAGTTTTAACTAATGAACGAAAGTCAGAAACAATAAATGTTTTTTTGAATTGGAAAATATTCGACGATGGCACAATTGTCATAAAATCTATTCTTTGTTTATAATTATGAATATGTATTAAACCAATGCTAGCCATTTACAGCAGCATTAAATTATACACCAATTCAAACATTTTCGTTACCAGGAAACAAAGTTGTCTAATAATTCGCTGAAGTGTAGAAGGAGCAAGTTTTTCACAGTGAATAATTAGGAAACCCGGAAGTTACATGAAGCACAGAGCCAAATTAAGACGTTTAAAGGCCTTAAACACTTAAAAGATTTTGGTGGCCCCACATATATTTACAGTATGACGACTTTTTTTCACAGTTTTAAAATTTACAGTTTTTTACCATTATTAAGGAAAACAAAATTAATAATTGGATTTTCTGTGCAATATTTTGCTATGCAGTGCTTTAGTTATAAAATTAAAAATAATTTTCTTTATTCCTTTTCAAAAATCGGGACCTTTATAAGTATTATAATAAAAATTAATTAAAAGACTTGATAGCTTATATTGAGAACCAACGAACTAAGATAGTTCTAATCATCAATAGATGGCGCCATCAAATAAATCCCTTTTAAATCATCAATAGATGGAGCCATCAATAAATCTCTTCTAACAATTTTTTAAAAGAGTACATTTAGGTTTTTTTTGCCTCCTCCCTTTTAAAGTTTCAAATTTCAATGAAGCCATTTATAAAAGCATATTCGGCAATCAGAGCGTGATCCTTATTGCGTTAATTAAAGATTTAAAATTAAGTAAATAAAGTGATTTTCACGAATACTGATCTTAAAATCATCACACAAAATTTCTCCAAAATATTATATACATTTTGATATAAAACAAGATACATTAAATGGTTTGTCTGCAAATACCGGATATCCTGCTTAGAAAATAAAAAAATATTTTTAAAGTAAGGAGAAACACATACAGTCAGCTGCCAATTGTTGATCTGGAGGGCAAGGCAGGGTCGATGCTAGTTATTTTGCCGCCAGGTTCAATATTCGTTGCTTGAAAATTCTTGCCTAAATTCTAAAAATTTGCCGCGCCTATATTCTGCCACCCAGTCTAGCCCTCTCAGGTTTCGCTGACCCTGGAGGGAGGGGAGAAAAACGCCCTTGTCTTAAAAAAAAGTGTTTATTGTGGAACGAAAGAATAATTATTATCAAAATTTATCAGAGTGAAACAAACACACTTTACGGAGGGAGAATAGGATTATAGCCGTGAAATCAGATGATGTCATAGTATTTGAGAAATGCTTTTATCCATAATATTATGTCCGCATAAGTAAAAATGTACGATATATTTAAGTGTCAAATAAATTGTCCTCGTGTGTATGAATTTCCGACATATTTAACTGTGCAATTAAATTACATTTTACAGTTTGGTTCATATAAATACTGTTAAATCATTCGTTAAACAGCAATTACTCAATCGTAAAAAATCAAATGCACAACTATTATTCTCTTTTCTAAAGTGATTGTTTTTCTGTTTTTTACAGTGATTAGATTTACAATAACTACGTATTGCCAGCGTCAGACTTAGCCTAATTGGGGCCCGGTACGAAGACTTCTCTGGGGGGCCCTCTTTGCTTCACTACTTCAGTAATGAAGAACCGAATTTAATGGAGTCATTTAAATTTTTATAATAATAAACTTTCTATTCAATTCGTGCTCCCCCTCTGATTTTGGGGCCTGGGACAACTGCCCTGTATGCCCCTGCCTTAGTCAGGCTCTGCGTATTGCTCTTTAGTTTGAGCACTAATATAATTTTACTAGCAAGCGAACTTAATTTCTAGATTAAACTATATTCATCATTTTAGCATTCTAGTATATTAATGCAGGCCCTTTGAGATGGTAGATCGGAACCTGAACTTTCCGAATTGTTGTTTTTATTTATTGAATACTTATTTTTAAGTCATATCATTTTGGACAAGAGTAAAGTATACATGAATCAAGTCTTAATATTTATTTATTTCCAATTATTAATTAAAAATTAACTCCTTACGTTTAAAAACTGATTCTGAAAAGAGTTATTAACTCTTTAGATTTTGCAGATATTTACATGACCAAGTGACAGAAGTTTAGAAATGTGCATGAAATAAACATTTATAAAATCAATTACGTGATTTTTAATAATTCAGTGATTTTTAAATAATTTAATTGCATCATTTCATGAATAAGTTTAATTATTTAATGTAAGTCAATATATTATAAATTCACTTTTGTAAAATAACTCATTTGATTATTGCTCTTTCTGCACAAATGGCAAGCAATACGGTTTTTCATTTGTAGCTGCCTACTTTCGCATCATACTTTTTTCAGAAAAGATTTGTTAAAGAATTTTAATATACTGCTATAATTTACCTTTCTGAATTTTCAAGTGTGATAATTAAATATGAAACCATGCGTAATTTTACATTTTTATGGGACTGAAATGGATTCGATTTTTAATCACAAGAAAGCGCGGAAGATCTATTTGCCAATGAATATTTGAAATTGGAAACAAACTTTCGTTTCGGTATTTGATTAATTTCAGATAAAATGAAACTTTTAAGGAAATAATAGAGCATTTGTTTAAGAGCACTTGAACTGCAGAATGAAGGGAACAGTTTACGAATTTTTAAATTATTACTTTTATTATTTTAGAAGAATTCTTTTAACGACATCATATTGCTCCGTTTTGTGTTCCATGGGTTATGTGTGATATACCGAAGATAGAAATTGAAGTCGATTTGCAAAATGAAAAATATTAAAATTGATAAAACTAGTACTATTGATTTGTCTAAGCTTTCTAATTTTATCTTTTTCTACATATATTGCATTTATACCAGTCATCTTTTGTTAAATGAATGAAGTTGCCAAATCCAGAATTCTCTTGAAAAGATCAGATTCTTGAATTTCATTTTAATGTAGATTTATTAATCTGAGTATTACATAGAACATATTTTAATTCGGTTTTTGCCTTTTAAAAATTTTAGAAGCATCTGCATTATTGAATATGAAAAGGCTAATTGATCCAGTTATATCTATTGCAGACTACCTGAGTAGGAGCACTGTGCCATCAAATGATATTGGCGCTAAATGTGAGGAGGACGGCAAAATCGAGTTACGCATGCTCGTTTCGCCGCCAGGAGGATGTTAAAAAAACACGAAGAAATTCTTATGAAAACTGCCCGAAAAGTGTTGACTACATTACTTTTGACAAAGCAGGACCAACTGATGCCTTTTACGTTTATACTCAGGTTGACAAAATATGCAGAAGTATCAAGCTCAGTTACAGAGAGACAAAGTCTATCTCTTGTATTCAATTATGAGACTTGATTCACACTCATCTGTGATTTGCATGTTCGAGTCAAGATAAGATTATGGTGGGATAACAAGTGCGCAAATTCTGCCTTTATTTAGAAAAGCTATAATACTTCTGATGTCATAATACACCTGATGCCCTCAACTAAGGAGAGGTAACAACCATAAGTCCATATATCTTTGGTAGCCTTCCATACATACGTATACTAACACAGTAAACTTAAAGATATTCCATATTCCGTTTCATTATCATTCTTATAAAATTATGCCTTGACTTTTTAAAAAAGAAAATGGCCAGTTATACAGGATGCGTAAAAAAAAAATATGAGACACTTTGAATTGTCATAGAAAATTTATTTTCTAACATATAAATTTAAATTTCTGGGAATATAAGGCTACAGTCTAAATTTGAAAAATAGGTGTACTTTGTGGTGAAACTGAATGTTCCAAGTGGTGGTTGGCCTTCAGCATCAACACATTTATGAGTACGGATCACGATTGATTCCATACTTTGCTGGAGTGGCCAATGGAACTTCTGCGTATACCTCTTGAATCTCATGCCAGTGTGTGTCCAGAGTACTTGGTTTACGAGGAACACCTCATATTTTACTGCAGCTCATAATAAAAATGTATCAGCTCAATATCTAGAGAGTAGCGTGTAGAAAACTCAATTGGTTTCCTGCGTCCTTTTCACTAGTCTTCACTAGTACATTTTGATTCGGGTATGTTCTTGCTCCCTGTGATAGTGTAGGCCATTTTGTTAGAAATAAACCCAGTCGTTACTGCACGTTATACGAATAGTATGTAAAATTGAAACAGAAAGTATTCTTAAATACTTTCTCCCGGTTTCAGTAACTTCAAAACGGAAAGACGCAGTGAGCACCCTAGTGCACAAATAACACCACACATTTATACCATGCAAATTCATAGCCTTATCAGACAGACAGACAGACAGAAAGAAGTACAGGAGGCACCAAAACGTCACCATGGGCAAAACTGGTATCGCCTCACTGCACTAACCATCTATAGAAGTGTACCCTGACCGGGCACGCTAACACCATGATCGGGAATTAGTTTACATTGCAGCATTCATAATACACAGTTATATCATATTTCTTTTGTGTTTCGGTTTGGAGCTTTGTTGGCGGGGGGGGGAGTGTTTATGGTATGTGTTTCGTTGTTTGTTTGGTTTTTTTGGGAGGGAGTACGCGATTCACAGTTTATAAGTTCTCATTCATAGTGCAGTTCATAATACAGCATACAGTTTATGAATTCATTTCATGGTACATAGTGTTGAGTACGTAGTACTGGTGCATCTGTCACACATTGCACAGTATGAAGTAGTTTATAGTTCGTAGTATGAGAAAATTTATAGTTGTCTCAATAAATGGATATATTTAAGTGGGTTTTCTAAAGGCACTCCTGTATAGTATGAGGGTGAGAGTGGATATTCTTATTGTTGCGTTTTATGAACTTAGAGGATTATTTGGGGTTCTAAGCTATGGATGACACAGGTCCAGTCCTTGGCGGTGTAAGAAATCAATAATATTTTTGATGTTTTGGAAAACTTTACGGTGCTTAATAATGAATCTTCTAAATTCTATTCCAGTGTCGGTGGGATGGCGAATGTGATGGGCTGACGTTAGCGGACACTGAAACATGTAATGTTCAGAGTCTCTGCATTCCCCGCATATGCATCTATCCGACGTAGCCATATTGCGATTATAAAAATACTTGGAGAAGGGATCGTGACCCGAGATGTACTGGGTGAGGAAGTAGGTTGAAACTGTGGCATAGCCTTATCAACAGTAATGGAATTATTATCTTCAGTCTAGTACACACTGTTATAAATACTGATAGTTCTATTAAGTGGGAATTCTGTTTCCTCCGGCCAAACAATGGTGCCTATAAATCCTGGTTCACATTTGTGAATGTAGTGTGTCCTGCGATCTGAGTTGTCGTCACTTATCTGTTGCACCAGCCTTAGAATGTACACAAGCAAATTGCTCTTATTCAGAATGCGTAACATACTACTAGCGTTTACATCGCTTTCACCGTTGCTTTTCTGTTGAGCGCTGACAATATTTCAGCATCGCAATTAAAAATTCATCCCTTGTAGAAGTGCAGTGTTGCCCTCTGCACAACACACATTGTTTCATGAATCTCAAATTGTCTCGACGTGTAATTTGTAGCCTTGAAGGTGGATCAGTCTCATACTTACATCTCTGAATTGTAGTAACACTTACAGTACCAATTAATAAACCTGCTTCGGCTCTTCAAAGATCAAAAATACGTCCGCCATGTTGATAATACTCTCTTTCCACTAAATGGTTTGAGCAGCAAGTCGACAAATCTGCTGTCACATGTTGACACATTATTCCATTACATAAATTTTCTTCAACAATTTAACTTTGTAGACAAGAAAATAAATTTTCAATGACAGTTTAAAGTGTTCTTCAAAGTTTAATATGAATACTTACGTAATTGAAAATGCTGTAAGAAATATGGTATTATAATTAAAAATAGCTATTTGCATAAATCTGTAGAGCGATAATTAATTTAATTGTAAGTATGGGCTCGCCTTAACTTCTTCATTTTAGGTGAAAAAAATATCTAGGTACATCTCCGCATTACCAGCATACTGTAATTTTAATACTTTTCTTTATTCATTCTCATTGTATGTCTTAAGGTTTTAGATTCAGCAATAAGACAGCATAAAGCTTCAAAACAGTGCAAACTTTTAAATAATAAGCAAAATAAATTAAAGTCCGTGTAAAAAGTGAAAAACTGAAGTTTTACTTTAGCAATAAAATCTCGTAACATTCTCGTATTAAACACGCTTCTTTTCATGCATTTTTTGAGCGTTGAGTCGCAGTAGATTTCAAGATTGTGATTGTAAGAATTGAATATAAAAACTAATGAAGAAACGTTAGCTGCTCATAAATCAATACAACTCAAAAAGAAGAAAGGAAGAGATGCTATGACTAAAAAAATAGTCCTGTTTATTCTTTCATTTCTAGCAGTCGCCTGTACAGATAAAAATTTCTTTTGAATCATTTCCTTCCATTTTTATTTTTTATTATGAATATTATATGCAATTTTATTAATTTGAAACTTCTGGAAGCTTTTCACTCACTTCCCTAAAACTTTTTCCTCCAAATATTTTTATAGTACTACAAATCCCTTTCGATAATGCCTGTTAAAACAGCACAATGCTATACATTTATTATTAATGCATGAGAACAGATATATTAATAAGTAAATAGTTAGGAGAATATTTATATGGTAAATTTAATTTCAAAACTTATCTTGTCATAATCTATACATACCGGGTGGCCATAATTAAACTGACAGTGCTCACAGTGTTCTGTAGCGCGATCTATTTGCGAGAATGACGCCACATTTTGTAGAAAGATTAAACAAGACGGGGGACGAAGGATTCCGTGAAAAAAAATTAGTTCCAAAAGTCACCGCTAGGGGAATATTTGGCGCTGTGTAATAGAAAATAGAGTGTTAACAAAAGCAAATTAATACGGAATAAAATTACTTTTTATTATGGATATGCCTTATGGAGTATGGATATGCCTTACAGTACGGTATAGAAAATCTTACGAAAGATTATCAACTTCTATCCGTACAAGATCAGCCGTGTACAGGAGTTACTGTACCCCGACCATGATAAGCGATTGACTTTTGCTGTCACTTTTCTTGTCAGAATGGAGATGGATGATGCTTGGGCGTAGAAATTCTAATAAAGAGACGAGGCCCACTTTTACCTGAATGGAAATGTGAATACCCAGAACTGCCGAATTTCGGATGACAAACCACCACATGCAGTCACAGCAATTCCCTTACTGTTTATCCCAAAGGTAACTGTTTGGTGTGGGTTCACAACGGAATTTATCGTAGGTCCATTCTTCTATGAGAACATTACCCTGACAGGACCAGAAACCTGTTCTGTTACCGGAAAGAAATATCGCCACATGTTGAACAGCTTTGTCATCCCGGGCACTTTAGCAAAGACAAAGCCTGGGGGAAATCATTTTCATGCAAGATGGAGCCCCTCCACACGTTGCTGTACGGGTGCAACAAATGCTACGACAGAAATTCACAACAAAAAGAGTCATTAGCCGCTACTTTCCAACTGCATGGCCACCTCGGTCGCCTGATCTTACCCCATGCGACTTCTGGCTATGGGGTTACCTTAAGTTCAAGGTCTATCAAGGAGTGGTCCAGTACCTGGCTACGTTGAAGGATAACATATCACGGACTGTACGGGAGATTCCTGCAGACATGTTACTTTCTGCTGTTGTGCATACTATGCACAGAATGCAATATGTGGTCTACAACAACGGCAGCCACATTGAACCTCATTTGAATGCAAAATAAAAGCTAATTTCCGTATTGATTTGCATTTGTTAACACTCTATTTTCTATTACATAGCGCCAAATATTCCCCTAGCGGTGACTTTTGGAACTAATTTTTTTTTCGCGGAATGCTTCGTCCCCCGTCTTGTTTAATCTTCCTACAAAATGTGGCGCCATTCTCGCAAATAGATCGCGCTACAGAACACTGTGAGCACTGTCAGTTTAATTATGGCCACCCGTTATAAAGCAGAAAGTCTGTTTGTCCTCTAATAATCTCAGTCACTACTACAGCTATCGTTACCAAACTTTCTACAATTCTTTTCTAGGTTTTGGAAAAAGTCGACGTCCACTTTTTTCCAAAAGTATCTAAAATCAGATATTAATTAAGAACTCGGAAAAACGATAAAGTTCGATCTCATTTTTCCGAGTGGCAACAGTCTCGCGAGCTGGAGATAAAAAATCTACTTACTAATTCAAAACTCTAAAAGCCTTAATTTTCGCACTCATTTTTCCGAGTGGCAACAGTCTCGAGAGTTGGATATAAAAATTCTTTATTTCGAAAAGTGTTGCTAGTGCTCGCTTTCAAATCGTAGAAATTGTTAAACAAAAATTTGTAAGTTTTACAAAATCTATACATGTAAAGAATGTATGTGTGTTTGTTTGTTCGCATTATTGATAGCTGATCAATTATGATCCATTTCTTGCCAAATTTAATCAACTGAAATTGAATATAGGTAGGTAAAATACTTCAGCTTTTACGGCCATTTGATTAGAAAGACGGAAGTCATTAAAAACTGCGTGCCATTCTTGCTGATATAATGAGAATTAGTTAATTTTTATCAAAAATTTTTATGCGGGTTCCGTATCGCATCAAACTGAAAAACGTATGACTATGAATGGTATTTTTTGCATCGTTATTACAGAAGGATTACAGCAGTATCGTTCTCTCTGTTGTTAGATACATTACTCTCAAATTAACTTAACTGGCATCGGGTACTTTCGCTAGTCAAACAATAATTAAAGAAGGTATGTGTGTTTTCAGAGTCTACTTTAACTTAGCTTAGTATCAAAACTAAATATTTGATCGCTTTTTTACTGTATATTAATTTACTGTATTTTATTTTTGAGCACAGATCCTTTTTTTTAAGACAAGTGAGTTTCTGTCCCAACCACCGCATCGCACTCCCCAAAATTATTTCATTATTTAATATTCAAAATTTTCACATTGCGTCCGTTATTATGAAAGACTGTTAAATTTAATTAAAATTAGTTTTGTTATTGATATGTAAATATAAAGTGAAATTTTCTGTGGAAGAAAGCTTGCAAAGAAAAAGGTCTACTTAAAAAAAAAGCCAGCAGACTTAGTATATTAAAATTCCTTGCTGTGAAAGAGCCATCAAAAACTTGCTGTGAAATAGCCATAAAAAAATTGCTAAGTATACTTCAGACATTATCAGTTCCCTTCGGTAAGCGACAAAAAAAATTGCTGGATGATAAGTAATCCCTCAGTGGCTCAAAAAAAATGTAGCCTTGAGGTTAAAATTCCTTAAAGCTGGCTGTTCGATGAAAAGAAAAATGTTCAGTAATATATCTTCCCTCCTTCCCGAAAATGATAGAAATTTCGAAAGAGGAATTCCCCTACTGAATTCCGTATTTACATAGCCCGGCTTCTGCCCTAGGGTAGTAAATTTAAAAAAAAAATTATGTTACTTCTTCTTTAGTGTACGCATCAGACTATGAAATTTACGCTTGATTTACAAAAAGAAAATTACCGTTTATCTTATTTTACCTTTTTTTAAATTTCTTTAAAAGTATATTGCAGTATTTTTGGAATTACATGTTTTGGGAATGCTAGACTACTACTGATTTTGACTTTAACTAATTTCTGAAAATTTGGATGAGGATTTAATTTACGAAAAAATATGTGTGTGTGCATGACATATTTATTGCACGTGAGGGAATTTGACACTTCAGTCAAATAATCCCACCTTGCAAGAATTTTTGCAGCTGTGTAAACAATAAAATTTGCTATAATTATATTAAAAGAAATATTAGATATTTATTTATATTAAAATTCAAATTTTTCTATAAAAGTGTTGAATACTATATTCTCTGAATTTTGCAATAGAAAAACTGACAGCATGGGAATTGTTTTATGGATTTCTTTTAATTGTACTGGGATGGAAAATATTAAATTTTCTTTTCACTATAGTTCCTTTATAAAGTTGAGATTAATTAGCTATTAAACTCACATCTGTTTTAATTTCTACCTTGTTTACCTTTCATTTTTGTATTTTAACTTCAGTCTATAACTCTAAGAACGCAGAGAAGAGGACAACTTTAAATTTATTAGCATTGTATTTTGTAGGTACAACTAAAAATTAATGAAACGCTTTCACCGTTACAGAGATCTTAGCAGTACAAATACTCAAATAATGTGAAACACTGTAAGTAGCTTCGACATCTAAAATTCCAGGCTGCGGTTATCTGTAGCTTTTAGGTTTTATGTATTCGCAACTAGCGCATAAGCACTAACAAATATAAGAAATCACGCACCAAAGCCTGATAGGTGAGCAGCTCATAAATACAACTGCTTTCTGGTAGGTCACCAAAACTCTCCCGAAATTATACATTCGCTTGCTAATTAAACTCCATTTGATTTGCATACCGTTGAAGGCTGATGAAAGAAGCAGAAGTTTAAGAAACAAAATTAATATATAAAAAAAAAGAATTAACTAAAAGAAACCACTTTATATATTCAGTTTACTGTTTTAATACAAACTACAAATTTTATTTTCTTTGAAAAAATGCATATCTTAGAGTAGATGAATCCAATATAACGCCCCAAGGTCCATGCTAAAATAGCAATTCCAGGATTTGAGTTGTCGTTGCCAGTAATTGAATGTTCGTTTTCCTCTTTGAATATACATTCCAGAATAATAAACTTGGGTTATAATTGAAATTTTTAATTTCCCATTAAAAATTTCTTCGAGTGATTTGTTTATGTCAAAGCTTTAAAATGTTCCTGAAGCAATAGATAGCATTGTCACAAAAAATATCTGTGCTATGCCTTACTACTGCTTTATTAGAATGATAATGTTCTACGAATCTTTGTACCTTACCCTATTTTGCACAAATTTCGCAGATCAAATAACTAGGAATATACTTCCTCCTGTCTTCTTCTGAAGACAGTTCCAGTGTGCAAAGTGGATACAAGCCAATTTCACGTAGAAAGTCCTCCACGAAGGCGTGTCTCCCGCCCGGATGCCATATTCAGAAAAATCTAAACAAACCCGAACATTCTGCTTTAACTGCATTTTGGAATGTCATCTGTTAACGGCTCACTTGTTCATATCTCGAGACATCGCTCGTCATCCAACACACTTTTGTTTGGAAAATTTGCTCGTGAACCGACTTTTTCGTGATTCAAGGAATTCGTGATCCAGTATATTCACGACTTATGGATTAAAAAAAGTCAAGAACCAATGTAAAGTTGCGAGTAAGAGATTTAAAGAGCCATATCGTAGATTTAAAAAGTTGCCTGTGACTTGGGATTGCAATTCATACGTCACTTTATAAGATATTTTCTCCCTCCTTCCAGAATAGCTTCATGGTGTAACGGTAGCACACTCGGCGTGTATTGGAGAGGTCAATGTCCCGGCGAGGGCATTGCTCATTTTTCACATATCCAGCATCAAAAACTTAATGGCTGTACAACTGTAAAATTTCATCACGTCCACGAGATTTTACTTTGAACATAGAAGATGGTCTGAACAAGAAACGTATACAGTCACTGGCTATTAGAAACCCATTTAATCGTTATTTGGTATCAGAAATCCATTTGACTTATATTTAAAATGGTTAAATAGTATTAGAAATCCATTTTACTTATACTTTAATATAAAATTAAACTTGTTTTAGAGTGTTGTTAAGTTAAAATATTGACTGTTTGGATCAGGGGTTCCCAACGGGGTTGGTATTGATCTCCTGGGCACTGATGAAACTTCAAAGGGTGTGATGATGATCAAGGGGTCAACTGGAAAAAAAATGATAGCCGAATTGGCTCGATAGCCGATATTTATAATACCGTGTTAAAATTTCTCCTTAAGTTGACGATCTTATGGAGACACAATTAATTAAATTCTAAAAACGTATATTCTAGTTAGCTGATATATGTTCATCCTGCACCGCTGCTCAAAACTGCAAGAAAAAGACGCCGATCTCATCGAAGTTAAAAATATTACTTTCGATTCTTTTTCTTGCAGACTTGTTTACATCAACACTTAATCGAAAAGAAATCCATTACTTTGACAACTTAATAAGACTGTTCGGTATTAAAAAGGATTTCATTTCCATCAAAAAATGCATTGTTATATACAGAACATTTACGAAATTTAAAAGAAGATCTTAACGTTTGCTTCCAAGAACATTGAAAATTTTAACGTGCCAGCATTGCTCACAGAACTGCTGAAATTGAAATGCAATATATCTGGATATCATGATGCAAGAAGACTTAATTGCACTTTAAAGCGCAAATATTTTTCAGAACACAGGGTATAGTAAGTTTTAGAATTTAAAAATCATCCAAGAAACATATTTCAAATAAAAAAGTTGTTATCGAACACCAACATTATAAAATTTTAATTCTTCTTAGTAAAACCAGGCATTGGCCAAATCAAAAATTTACTATTGAAAACAAAAAAATAGGTTGAATATTTTTATAGGAGCTGATTTAAGAATTACATTCAACAATTTGATACCAAAGATTTAAAAAATGCCGGCGACCGAGATAGTGGTTAGTGACTTGGACTACCGTACCAAAGGGTCCGGGTTCGAATCCCGGAGAAGTCATGGATGTTTGTAAGTGCAAAGTGTCTGTACGGCAGAGACACCCTAAATATGCAGCGAGCCGAAAGTCCTATCGAGAGGTTGGCGGTAGGGGGGTGTTGTCCATCGAAATTGAGGGGGGGGAACTGAGCAAAGTCGTACTGTCACCTGTAGGGTGCTCAAAGCTCTGGTCAACAACAAGCGCAGTCTTGCAGTCCTTGCCATGCTGAATTTCGTGGTCTTGTTCTGATGTTGCTGTCAGACAAGTGAGATAAGTCACAACAACAACAACAACATACCTAAATATTTGCATTAGTATATCAAGCGCAGCCATTAAATAAATTGTAATCGAACTTTTATAAGATTAGAATCTGGGATTTTGTTTCTGAAAACTTATTTATATTTGTAAAATAATAATAAGAAGAAGAAGACAAAAAGTAATAAACCATAAAATCAATAAATCGTTGTTTTAATTTTTAATATTCTTAGTATAATGGTTATCTTAAATCATTTATGTACAATTATTTGTGTTGGGATTTGCTCTATGTAAGAGAAATACGGAAAGGGATCGATGAAGAGAATTATTCTTAAAGAAGGTCTCAATACAAGAAAAAGATTGGGAATCCTTAGTTTAAATTTATTTCGTTATCCTTTAGGCAATTCATTTTTGCATAGTGCAAAATAATAAGATGAATTTATGCATTATCTATTGGCAATAACATTCTAATCTTTATTTCGAATGGAAAAGATTTTATTGCCAATAGAAAATAATAAATAACAATACTTCTTTTGAGATTTTTGCTAGGAATAACTACATACAGCATAAAGTAAAAGCCTTTCTTAATCCTGTTTCAAAACTATGAGCTTTTTTTTCGACTCGTTTCCATTTAATTTTACCAAATAATGTGCTCAAGACAGTCTTCAAAATACGAGAGATCTTAAATAGAATAAAGAGTTTTATTTCAGTATCCCTGTTTACAAATAAATAATTTATTGATAAATGTTAGAGGAATTAGATTTTGAAGCGAGCAAATATTTTTTCGAAGTAATGTATTTTAATGATAAGCTATCAAGAAAAATAATCATCGATATCAAGCAGCAGCAAAAATTTATGATCGATTCTACAATTTCAGAATATTATTTTCCCTTCCAATACCTCTTTTGCTGGGTATAATTCAAAAGAAATATGTTTGTTATCTTTCACAATATTACAGTTCATAACACTGTTTTCAAATGAAATTATTTTAAATTCAAAACTAGGCAGAAAAGCAATTTGGCTTACATTTTGAATAAAACGCAGCGAACACAACACCATCTCTGACAAAAATAGTAATAAAACTTGAAGATTGAAATATTAGAATTCTGAAAGCATCAGTAAAAACTTAATTGGTATTAATATCATTAACTAAAGAGGATATATTTTTGTGCATCTGGAAAGCTTCATGGAAATCTAGTTCACCGATCAAAAAAAGCTCTGTGAATAATTGTAGCAGAATCAAACTTAAAATTCTGATTAAATGCCCAGTTATGACTATTTATCGAAGATTTACTTTGTAGAGACATTGGGGTATTTTTTTTTTTTTTGGAAGCAGGCAAGATGAAAAATATGCAATGCCTTCACCGGGAATCGAACCACGGAACTCTGGAATACGCGCCCAGTGTGCAGACCACCACTCCACGAAGGCATGCCAAGAAGGGGAGAAATACCTTATATACTCCCCTTTTTAAAGGGCGACTGGGATTTTTAGGGGACCCAATCGCCAAATCCTGGGTGTGGAGAAACCTCTTACAACACTCTTTTAGTTCGGGCGCCACTGTAGAGACATTAGGATTTTTTTTTTTTTTCCCTTGGAAGCAGACAAGATGAAAAATTAGCAACGCCTTCGCCGGGAATCGAACCACGGACGTCTGGAATACCAACCCAGCGTGCAGAACCACTACAGCACGAAGGCACGCTAGAAAAGCTGGAGAAATACGTTATAACTTGCTTCTTCTTTTCAAACGTAAGATTTCGTTCGTATTCTTTGAAGTGAAATTTCATCGCTGTTTTAGTTTTGCCAGTGTATGTCAAACCAGTCTGACATAACGCGCTATAAATTTCTCAACAATTAAAAGCATTAGTCTACATTCTTTAAAAAAATCTTTAAGATTCGAATAACAAATTTTACTGATAAGTGAGAAAGTAACTTGAAATTTGAATTTCCGGTGAAACTGATAGAAGGATGAAATGGACTTTGCTCCTGAAGAGAAGATACCTGTGTCTGGTTACCCTCGAAATCGATGGATGTTTTCTCAGAATCTTAACCAAATTAAGGCTACCTTTTTAATAATTTAAAATTTTATACTGGCGTGTTTTCTCTCCCTATTGTAAAACTATTTAAGGACATTTTTAAAAAGTCACGTGCAATATACACTTAAAATTATTTTAAATTTGTCTCTTCTCTCAGAAAGAAGCATTACATAAAAAGCTGAGGATTCAAATTTAGAAATTGCACTGCTTGAAATAAGAAGTTTTATTTCAAATTTGCTCTGAAAGTGCAGAATCGGCAATAATGTTTTCCTTAAATATATATGTTACTGTTTTTAACGCTTTATATTTCCTGTTTTTGAATATTCATAAATATTCTGACAAGCTACATTCTTGAAGACTTTATAAAAGATAGTTTTCGTTATACCATTTTTGTTTCTGACATGCAATTTAGATTATTTATTTCAGTACAGTTCCTTGTAAAATTCTTTTCTTTGAGATATAAAAGATAACGTGATAAGCAGAAAGAATATTGGCTGGAATGTAAGATGGTCTCACATACAAGATGCCCGCGCACTTTTTAAAGTGCTTAAGAAGTAAAAGATAAGACTTGCGTATCTGAGAATTTCATCTCATGAATTTGATAAGTTTTGAAAGTTTCTACAAGAAAGATTGTTAAATTCTCTACATGGTAAATCAATATAATGGTTTTAAAAACTAAAAAAGAAAGACGTAGTCTTAATGCATGTCTTTTTCAAACTTAATCTGTGCATATAATGTGGGTATAGTTTTTAGAAGCCTTTTTAAGGGAAAACAAATCTATCTCATATTAGGGCCAATTGATATTCTTTTTTTTAATTACAGTAGCACAGAGAATTCAGAAAAAAAATTAGTATGTTAATCTGAATAAAGCTGACTTAATTCGACTCTATATTTAAATACACTTTTCATTGCTAAAGCCGTAAATAAAATGCAATTTGTCTTCATATTAAGAATAAAGGCATCTTGGTTGATTGCTTATGCAATAAATGTATACATTTAATGAAATACTTTTATATTTAGTCGAAAGGGACAATTTGCCCAGAGGGACTATTAATTTCGTTTGGCATTTTGCGTTGATTAACTATAAGCGTTGTTTCACTTTTCAAATTGTTGACATCAAACATTATCGCCCTGCGTTATATTTAAAGAAATTAAATAATGAAGAATCTGCATAAATGCATGTATGTTTCTTGCATTGTGACAAAACAACGGTACCTAGAGCGATCAAATTTCGAATAACGTAATCCTCCTGCGAATACGGGCATCTGGAAGCCCAAATTTGAAATTTGGAATTTGTTTTATTATCGATTTCACATTTTGTAAAGCTTTAACGAATTTTTGATTAACAAACTAAAGGATTTGAAAGCGAGCAATGGCAACGTTGTACAGAAAAAGCACTTTTATCTCTGGCGCGCGGGACTGCGTATCGGAAATTCTAAAGATATGCTCATTTTAAAATTATTTTACCCTATTGCTCTTGAACTGAATTTTATGGTTTAAGTGGAAAGAACATGGTACTTAATAAATAAAGGTAACACACTAAGTGTTAAAAAAAAAACAGTACTTGGGACGTAATTTAAAATCTGAAACCTTTCAGGTTTTTGTTATTTATTTTTAAAAATATGTATATTAATGCTTATAAAGTCGGTCTCAGATAGCAAACCTCAGAAATTCACAAAGTACGTTTGACTGACGATTCTCAGGAATCTGACCTAGAAATAAACAGGCTCATTGACTTCTACACAGTTCTTATCCCTGAACTGATCATGTATTGACTTTCAGGGATGAATGGCACTGGATCGAGAGAGAGTTTTTAAGATTGATAAAGGAGGGGGGATGTTAGCGCCTACCCCATGTTTACGACGGTTCCGGCAGTGGATCCGGAACTCAAGATCCGGTTCCCGTAATGGTCTGCTTCCCTCTTAATGATCCCAACCTACCGTTCGGAAACACCCCTCTGGGTTCATTACCTACTTTCTCTTTTTCTTTTTTTCCTTTTTACCTGGCACTTTTCCTTCTCTTTGGATTATGGATGATAGCCGTGGAGAAAGAGTGACAATTTCCTAACCTTTTTGATTTTCTTCATCATGAACTTTAGAGATGATTGATACCTTAAGCTGATTACTTTCTTAACACTCAAATTATTTAATTAATTTTACAAAAAATTATTAGAATAAAACAGAAGGATTTAATTGATTGGCAGTGGAATAAAAATATTTAATTGTTTTTATTCCTCCACTTTCATTCTTCCGAAATGCCATTTTCGTTTTTCAGAATATATTTTCTTTTGCCATTTTGATTTTGATTCTTCAGTCATTTTCGGCATCCTGTGATAGTACTGATGAATCATATTAGTGATGGTAGAGTCAAAATTAAAAATAATATTTTAACTTAACAATGCTTTGCAGTTATAAAATTTTCATCCCATTATTACAAAACTTATTAGGCTTAAGTAATCTTTGTTGTCCACCACATAATTTCCAAACCGAAGCTTCACTTAGAATATTCAGATACTTTTAAGCGTATTAAGTCAGAGCACATTTTTAGCCCAAAGGGACAATTCGCCCAGAAGGTCTATTAATTTCGTTTTGACATGTTGCTTTGATTCACTATAAACGGTGAATAACTTTTTAAATTGTTGCCACCAACTATTAGAGCCCTGTATTATATTTAAAGAAGTTAAATAATGAAGAATCTGCATAAATCTATGTACGTTTCTCGCATTTTGATAAAACAATGGTACCTAGAACCATCGAATTTTGAAAAACATGCATTTCCGACCGAATATGGAAGCCCAAATTTGGAATTTGTTTTATTATCTATTTCATATTTTGTAAAGGATTTATGAGTTTTGATTAAGAAACTCAACGATTTCAAAGCGAGCAATGGCAACACGGTACGGGAAACAAATATTCTATCTCCAGCGTGCGAGACTTTGCATCGGAAATTCTACAAATATGCTCTTTTAAAAATTTTATGTCATTGCTGCCGAATTGAATTTTCTAGTTTATGTGCGAAAAACATGATATTTTATAAATAAAAGACAACACACAAAACGTTATAAAAACCTCCCTTTGGGTGTCATATAAAATCTGAAAGCGAAAAAAATCTGAATTCAGATTTTTAATCGAAAGTGGCAATTTGCCCTGAAGGACTATTATTTTCGTTTTAGCATTCTGTGTTGGCTCACTATAAATGTCCGATTCACTTTTCAAATTGTTACCACCAAATATTATCGCCCTGTATTATATTTAAAGACATTAAATAATGAAAAATCTGCATAAATGTATGTATGTTTCTTGCAGTGTGGTAAAACAACGGTACTTAGAGCTATCCACTTTTGAAATAACGTACGTTTCCACCCGAATGTGGGAATCTGCAAGCACAAATTTGGAATTTGGAATTTGTTTTATTATCTGTTTCATATTTTGTAAACTTTAACGAATTTTGGATTAACAAACTCAACGATTTAAAAGCGAGCAATGGCAACACTCTACGGGGACGGGGAAGCTTTTTATCTCCAGCGGTGCGGAACTGTGTATCGAAAATTCTAAAGATATGCTCCTTTTAAAATTATTTTGCGATATTGTTGTTGAGCTGAGTTTTATGGATTAAGTGCGAAGAACATGATATTTAATAACTATAGGTAACGCACGAAACGTTAAAAAAACGCACCTTTGGACGTACTTTAAAATCTGAAACCATTCAATTAATTATCATTTAATTTTAATTAATTTAAATTTTTTAATTATTATTAATTTTAATTATTACTATTTTTTTTTCTTTTTATTATTTAGGTTTAGTCATTGATACTTTTTTTTCTGGCTATGATTCCTCGCACTGTCTGAGATTCTAACTCGGAATTGGACTGCATTGCATTTTAGGAGCCAGGTAGGAACCTTATTTTTTCTTCCTTTGTTATTATGTCGCCTTTTTTTCCACTTAAATATAATAAACCATATCTCCTCCTATTTTACTGATTTTATCATACGAAAATCAAGAAAGAGAAACGATATGAACTTTCGAAGGACGCCGTGCAATATTTACAGTAAGAACAAAAATGAAAAGTATTCATGAATGAAATTACAGATAACTACCACAATTAAATTCCAGTTAAGAGTATATAGTAATAATATTATCATTACTCTACCTTATATCTTCATTGCTAATTCCCTGTAACGTGAATTTTGCCCGTTCTTTCTGTTGTTTGCTACTGCATTTTTTTGTGGTTTGTTACACTGAAACAGGAATTTCAAGGTTTTTTTTTCTGACTTCCAGTAACTCCTAACCATGGGAATTACAGCTGCTGAAGACGACCTGAGTCGCCTTACTTTTTTCCTCCATTTCACTTCCTTTTAGACTGTTTCGTTTGAAATTGAGGGAAAAAGGTTCACTTGAACAACAGCCTCAGATGAGGTAGAGAAAATTAATGTTCTGCAGTAATGACAACACGCGTTACGTTCGCAAATGGGGAAGGGCTGCAACGGCCTTGAATTTCCTACTTTAAAGTAACAGACTTTAACGCTGCTGGAAATGATGCCTGTATCATCTGCTACAGCTTACAAATTCGTTCACATCGTCACTGTTGTCATCGTTTTCGTCACCATTCGGTCTATGTTGCCACTTACAATGGTCTTCAAAGCCATCAAAACCATTAGATACCTCTGATTGCTTAAAGCTCTTCACGGCTATTGCTTCGTCAATCAAAATCCACGGACACATATATAAAGAGAAAATCCATTAGTAAGATGAAGACAATCGATTATGATTGGAAAATAAAACTGAAAAAATTCTCTATTTTCTGCCAACAAATCAGTTAGCTGATCTCACTGAACCCAAAGTTCAACCTCATTCACGTTCAGGGATGAGATTTATGTATGCTGAAATGCAATAATGGACATAATGTTTTCCAAGTGAGCAATTCCTAAAAAATCCCTGCTTGTCTCCCGAATGGAGATTTACGGAAACACATTTTATTTTCAAGAGCTGCTAAATTCATCAAGCTCCTATCCCCCCAAAAAGAGGTACTTATACAGGATGAACTGAGTTTTACCTTAAATTTTACAGTAGTTTGAAAAGGGAGGTTCAGGGGCCGGAGGCGCAGTGCGCATCAAGCTCGCAGGCAACTCTTGCAGGCGGTGTGGGGTGCAAATCAATTGATAAGGGGAAGGACTGAGATAATAAAGACCTTTTTGATAAGCGATTATCTTTTATTGCTTTTCCGGAGATAAATGCCTTAATTTTAGAATTTTTAGCTTTTATATTTTTCTTCGCACTTCCGCTGTTTTGCTACGTATATAATGGTTATTTCATGTGTACGCCTAACAGAGCTTAGTCTCGAATTTAATTATTGATTTCCAAGGTTTTAGTTTCAGAGGCAAATTTTTAATTTTGAAGACATATTTTAAGACTTTTAATTTTCGATATGCTCTTAATTTTACCTTATTTCTTAAATCTTCTACACATAATACTACATTTCCTTTCTGTAATAAAAATTGTATCTAAAATGAAATAAATAATAAAAAGGAGGAATATAGTTAATATTACAGAAAAAAAATATTGTCTTATGTATAGAAGATTTAAGAAATGAAGTAAAATTCAGAGTATATCGAAAATTAAAATCCTTAAAAGATATCTTAAAAATTAAAAATTTGCTCAGAAATTAAAGCCTTGAGAATCAATCATTAAATTCGAGACTAAGTTCTGTTAGGCGTACACATGAAATAACTATTCTATATATAGCAAAACAGCTGGAATGCGAAGAAAAATATAAAAGCTAAAAATAATAAAATTAAAGCATTTACGTTCGGAAAATAAATCAATAAAAAATAATCGATTATCAAAAAGTCTCTTATTTCAGTTCTTCCCTTTACCAATTGGTTTGCACCGCACACCGCCTGCGAGCTTGTTGCCCGCTACGCCTCCTGGCCCTGAACCGCCACTTCTCGGCCGTTTCATACTACTTCTGCCGTAATATGATCTTTGTGGAAAGAATATATAATCCAAACACGCAATTTTTTTAAGCAGAAAATCCTCAACTGTCTGTTATTACCAAATAAGAATGTTACCATTAAAGAAGTTCTAATGTTAATGCTGTAACTCTTTATATAACATAGCTTATGACGCTAATGCCAAAATAATTTGTCTGTATATGCACGCTTGTGTATTTATGCTTATTACATTTGTGTGTATGTGTGCATGTTGGTAATATTTAAAAAATAATTAGAAATACGTTATCGATTTGAGCGACATTTTGATATAAAATTTTTGCTAGAATATTGTTGATGTTGTGACTTATGTTGCTTGTCTAACAGTAAAGTCAGAACAAGCCCGCGAAATTCATCGTGGCAAGGAGTGCAAGATCTCGTTGGTAAGAACCTTGAGCACCATACAAGTAACAGTAGAACTTTGCCGAGTTCCCCCCTCACAGTTTTGAAGAGAGCACTCCGAGATTCAGGGGAACTGGTCCGAGGGTGTTCTACCATGCATGCCGGGATAGCATGTATTTCATGAATATACTCAGCCAAAAAGAGAAAATTCTGCAGAGCACTTGCGTTTCATAATTTAATCCCGATTAAATCGCTTCCCACAATATTTCAGATATAGAAAGTTTAGTCATCATTTCTGGGTTCCCCACGTGACATATTTTATATCCAAATAAGTCAATTCACATTAAAGAAAACGTTTTAATAAAGTAACTTTATAACGAAACGCCCTTTCGAAAAACCAACAATCAGATAGTGTAAAAATGCGTATAATGTGTTTATAAATGCGTAAAGATAGTCTACTGAAAATGATGAATTGGACTTTAAGATTTCTTACTCATAATTTTATAGAATGTAAAATAATGTACAATTCTGTGTTCCAAATCTTTAGATATTATTTTAACAACCTATAAGAAGTAAAGCATTTTGGTATTTCAAAGAAATGGGATTTGCGGGGAGGAATGCAAAAAAAATTTTCTCAAATGATGGTGGAAGAGTCCTAATAAAACTACAGGAGCTTAAAAAAACACTGTTGATAAAGACTAGTTAAAAAAAAAAAAGAATACGCTCTACTGAGAAAAATGCTTCTTTCAAACTAATCGTTAAATCGCATGCTATTGACATTTGCCGCTTCACATTTAATTTGATTTGATTAGAAATACTGATGAATTCCGGTATAAAATTGAAGAATCAATCAGTTTAGGGAAAATGCTAGCAATTATCTCATTTGCACTGACACGGAAAGCACGGACTAGATATAAATACTTATACTCTTATTTTCTCAGAAATCAAAAGTCGGAAAATTGAAAAAGAATAATGAAATGAAACAGATTACTGAATGAAGCTTTGCATCGCAAATAAGTTTTGCTTCTTACCTACAAATCAGTAATTCTAAGAATGTTAATTGTGATTAATTCAATCGTGATGGTTTCATAAATGAAGGTACAGATGAACTATAAAAAGCAAGGAATTTATTTTGCTTGTGTAATACTTTTTTGTACCTTACTATACTTGTATCATAAAGACCTTATTCAATGCAATGTACAGAAGAAAGAAGAAAAGGCATTTTGAAAAATTGAAAGTGCATTTAATGTTATTCAAAACGTTAAAATTTTGTTTGGGATGAAGATAAATATTCCCTAAATAGAAACACCAAACTTATTTTGATCTTGAAACTCAATAACATAAAAATTTTGATTTGGAATCACGAGTTTAAAGTAAAAAAGAAATCCGTATTTTAATCTGATGGTCAGAAAAAAAGTTTACTTTCATTTACCTGTATAATACAAAAAAATATTTCTAAATTATACTTTTTTTAATAAAAATTGTGTTTACTATTTTAAAAGTTTGTTTCAAAAGAAAACATTTGAATAGTTTGTCTTTTTTCAAAATTGATGTACATTCTGAAGTAAATGGCAAGTATAATTTCATGTAACTATAATGTGTACATAAATACAAATATACCATTGTTATAATTTTATCGTGTCCTCAGTTGGCAACAAGTTTTAGTCAGAAAATACACTTTCTGATTATACAAAAAAGAACGCTGTGTCTTTAAATTTACTAGAAGTGCCATTAAGCCTGCAATTTAGCGATTCGTCAGATTATCCTACGGTCACTGATAAAAGAAACACGCACTTCTAAAATAGCATAAATAATTTATTATATACTGTGGATTTACAAAATGAACATAGGAACAATTCAGTTATAAATACTTATTCAATGAAATGCGAGCAATAATAACATTTAAATAATATTATTTGCCTTTGTTTAATTAGACATAAGAAAGGTCTAAAATTAAATAATAAATATGGCAATTTGTAAACAAATCGCTTATAATACTGAGAAATTTCTACTAATTTGCAAATAAACATAGACTTAAACGCTCTGACATCTAATAAGCACACGTAAAGGAAAGAACAGAATTATTAATAAGCGAAAATATGAACTCTGTACAAGACTACAAAACATATTATTAATATATTTATTTAAAATCTGGCATTATATATTTTGCGCTTTCCTGCTGCTGCAAACATACATGTATGTTTACATACATACAAACATACAATAAAAAAAAACATGTATATGATGCCGAGAGCAATCTTTAATTGATTTTAGTTCTTATAATCTTCCAAAAATCTTAAAATATTTTAAAAGCGATGACTTTTCTCATTTACAAAACGCAAAGCTCATGCTGTTTCTATCTATCCAATTTTTTAATGTTATAAATGACATATGAATTGAATATCATATGTCTATTAATTCCACTGTCTTCGATAAACTAAATGCATTGAGGTAGAATTTGAGGAACAGAATAGTATATCTTCGTCATTCTTTCCTCGTATGTTCAACACCTTAATGAAAGAATACTTTCTAGAAGAATATCGCTAGTTATAAATGACTTTCTCCGGCAGGAATATCTGTGGATGCACACTACGCTATTACAATTCAAGAAAGACAAATTTCAAAACAAAAATGTTACATCATTAGGTTATTCAAAAAAGTAGTGTATATAGCTGTCTTTTAGCATTATTTCTTTAATTATATGTGAACTTAACAGACAGCAAATAGGCAAGTATATCATACACATAACTAAAACAGGCTTACTAGCTAAATTCATGCACATAGAGCATTATGAGAGAGAACGTATAGCATCCAGCCGTGACATTTCTGAATCATTCTGAATCAGAAATGTAAATATACATATCAAATTTCTTTTCAGACAATCTTAGTTTCGTTTCAGGAAATAAAGACTAACAGAATCCTGAATTTCACAGTGATTTAAATTCATATTTGACGTATTTTGGATACTGTAACCATCTAAAATATTTCATGTTTTATATTGCAATGAGTAAAATCAAAATAACAATTTAGTTAACTCTTTTAGGTGTATTGGTAAGTCATATTATTGCTTCCCAGGCTTCGAAAGATCCAATTTTGACTGTCATAGACATGCTGAATACTGGGTCCACAAAATTCGTTACCCGTCCTTTATTTTCCAATTATTTGGCGTAGGCAAATGCTTCCAGTTATAAAAATGTTTTAAGTAATTCAAAGTTTCATGTTTAAAGATATAAATTTTATAAAAGTTCAGACGTCAAACTTTTTGTGTTTTTTTCTGGTCCTTATACTAATATTTATAAAAATGTTGTGCTCTGTGTAAAAAAAAAATAGCATAAAAATTTTGACTTCAGTACGACAAAAATTGGCAGGAATGTTTAATTTCAAAATCTACGATTTTTGACGTCATATTCAGTTTGCATTAAGTAGTCACTTAGTAAGGAAAGTCGAAAAATTCGAGATTCTTTTTTTTTTCCTCTTAAGTGCCACTCGATGCTTTTTCGTGATTTATTTATTTTAATTATTATAATTTGTAATTTCATTACATCTGGTACGCCGAAAAAATTTCCACATAAGTAATTTTATAAGTTTTCAAAGACTAGAAATGCATTATGAACATTTTCATGAAGTTTTATTACTTTAGAATCATAATCTGGCAATCGTACAAAAAAGTCCTTAATCTATTAAGTATTTTTCATTTTTTAATTAGTGCAAATAATATTAGTAGTTTGCTAAGAGTCAATACTAAAACCTGCCAGAGTTTCGGGCGTAATATAAAGTCTGAAAGCTTTCAGATTTTATATATATATATATTGCTGTTAAGATTAGCACATGTGAATTTTCACCAGTTTGGCTTAAAAACTCACATTTTTCACACATTCAAACTCACATTCAATTTCACACATATTAAATTATTAATCTCAAAATAATAATCAAAGTATTTTGAAAGAAATGTAAAAATTCTTGTTCCCTCTGCTAACAGCATTGCATATTTAAATTTATAAAGAACTTTACATTTTTGCAACTCAAATAATTAAAATTTTAGTGAGGTAATTCTGAACTGAAAACAGATAAGTTTGAAGAAAATCGGCTTCATAATACTTGCCTAAAATAAAGTTTGAATTCAGCTTTCCCTATGATTCTGTGACGTACTCAGTTATCCGTATACTCAGTCAACATGTCGCACGACTCAGTTGGTGAAATGGCTGCATTTCGTATTGAATACCACGTTCTGCGCTTGCTCAACAAAACAAAAAAAAAATGAGCAAACAGTTTGTTTAGCAGAGACCTATTGTCGTGTTTCAACAAATATTTCCATCAAAATTTAAAAATCACTTTTATGTAGAAAATATATCTATAGTGTGTAAAAGCAGTTTAAAAAATGTGCGCAGGTAAAATTTTGGGATGACCTCACCTATCTGAAAAAAAAATTAATGGCATTCTTGAAGCTTTTCAACAAAATCGAATGAAATTAACAAGGAGAACGAATCTCAGTTTATATTCCGCAATTTGAAACATTATATGAAAGCTATTAAAATTCATTCAATACAAAGTGCAATTATTGCAGCACCTAAATTTGCTTGATGAGATCGAAAAAGAGGCTTTTTCGCTGCAGATGAAGTCATTTTGTTAACCGTGCTACATAATACACCGTGATCGCATACCTCGCACTGCGGGGGGGGGAGATCACATATCTTATGCGTACATACTCCTTTCCAGTTTAGTCGTGAAATTTTTCACTGTGCTTTTTTCCTCTCTAAGTTATTAAAACTGTATTTATTATAACTTTTGTAATAAATCTGTATATTTATACAGAAAATAAATATATAAATCTCTAAATAGTGCACATGATATGTTTATTAAATTATGCATTATAAATACCGAGTCCAAAAAAAATGGCGCTTAGAAAAGCCATAGAGAAAAAATAATGGCAAATCCATACGTGTAAAGCTAATGAGAAGATAAATCATTATTAAACTACATGAATTCGAAGTGATTTAAAATTTTCTCAGTATGAAAGGTAAATTAAGTAATTAAAATTTATTAATTGAATAGATGTATAAAGAGTTTAATAAAGTGATCAACGTTCCTAAATCTCTCTTGCTGAATATCTGAAGCTACTTTTATATGACCCAGACTTTTTTTTAAATCTTTATAGTCTCTTAAGTATAGATTTAACATGCGATTTATTTGAACATTAAATAAATAAAAAATTATCAAAATAACGTTTGCGTAACTTTGTGCCATTCTACTTAAAAATCGAAATAATTTTAACGAAATATACTTTCAGACATTCTTCCTCTTACATGTGATTTTACGGTGCTATTGTTTTAACAGATCCCAGGCTTTTAAAGTTTCAAAGCTCTCTTTTTTATCACCTTTTTGTCAATGTTGTCAAATTTTTAAAACATTGTCTTTCATTCAATGAAAAACCTAAATTAAATAGAAATTCGTTAATAAATTCCTTCGGGCTGTACAAAAAAGCAATTAACATCGATTATAAACATTATTTTAGTTTTGGTTTTTAAAAATAAATATTAATACTAATTAGTGTTCATAAAAAACAGCACCTTGAAAATCAAGCACATAACTTAAGTTCGAATATTATGATTAACGTAGACTAGGGATAGTAGGAAAAAACATAAGTAGTTATTCTCTCTTCTTAAGTTCCCTGAAGGATTCTAATCTCCAGCGTTCATTATCTTATTTAATATAAATTCTTCATCATATGTACTTAACGACCGGAATAGTGAAAAATCTTCTAAAACTATTATTCTCTATTTCAAGTTAGAACTGGAGGTTTAGGGGGTATATCAACACTCCTCGGTGGGGCTGGTCTAGGAATTGTAAACTTCCATGGTAAGGAAGTAATTCCAGACGGTGGTATGAATCTATGTAAGTGCAGAGGAACATTTTCAGGCTTAATTTGAACACCTCTTGAATCAAATAAAGGATTGGCTGGTTTATTTATCTCATATACTCTTTGGTCTGAATTCTGTAAGTTAGAGGGCGTAGCAGAGACCATGTCATGGTATCGAACTCCCTCCTGCGAATCGCTTTCCTTTAAACTTTTTTGTAATTCTTCTTCCAAGATCTTCCTCCAATTTGAAGTATTTCCTGTGTTATTTTTTCGATTTGCTTCCCCTGCTTTCTCACTAGAATGCGATTCAAAGTAGTCCGTATCATCTAATATGAAAAATTCGGAATTCTTGAAATTACCATCTAAGGCTCGTGTACCGGCTTTATCATTACTGTTAAATTCATCAATGGGTATTTTTTCTGAATTATCCGAGTTCAAATTAATTTTTGGGATTGTTTGGTGATTTTCTCTTAAAATATCATCAGAAAATAATTCAGTGTTGATACGTTTATCATGTTTCAGTAAGGCTTGTATGATACTGCTTGAAGTACTTTGGCTGTTCTTAATTTCAGATGAATTACTTTTCTTTGCATTCAAAGGCCTAATTTGACTTCCTTCTGGATTTAACGTTTCAGGGTCTTCTGTTGAAACCTTTACTGACTTTTCGTTTGTTTTATAAGGCAATAATACAAAACCAATTAAGTTTAAATACGCGAGCAGATTGATAGGTATTTTCTGAGGTTTATCGGAAGCCATGTTCAAGGACAGAAATAGCAGGTCCTTGTCGTTATTCAGAAAGCTATGCTTGTTCACATTTCCTCCAAGCGCCAAATGGTTTTCAGTGTCATGTGGGTTATATATTAGTCTTCTTCTGGACAAAATGTCAGTAAGTAAAAGAGAAGACATTACAGTGCTTTCCAGTATTTCTTCATTGCTTTGAAAATCAGGCATTTTATCTTCGGAAAATGTATTAAATACGTCTAATTTTTTTAATGAAGGAGCTAAACTCAATTCATCTTCATCAGGTATTAAAGATTTCTCATCACAAGGCAAACTTAAATCTGAAGGTTTCTGAAAATCCCTTGGATATCCTTTAGAGTCGGAAAAGGATTTATAGATATCAGACTGCAAAGGATATGAATTCGGTATTAAATGAGGTGGAAATGTTTCAATGGAAAGTGTTCGAAGAATCTCTGATAATTTTTTAATATTTGGGTTCGGACTCATACTATCCGCTGCGTCTTTCAAATTTTGAGCGCTATCAAGTATATCCTTTTGAGAAACATTAGCTGAGTTTTGTTGCACATAATTACTACTAAGAAAATTTGGTGGCTTGCATAAAACTCCACTGTTAACAGACCCACAGTCTGGCAAAGATTTATGAACTTTGTGTTGCGGCATACTAAGCAAAATATTTAATATTGGTGAATGAGTCGTAGATAAAGAAAAGGAACTCCCTAAACTGCTCCCTTTTCTGGAATTCAAGCCATATTCATGGCTATTATTGGAAGCTTTATTGTATGGTTCAGAATATTTTTCTTCGAAATTTTCGGGAATCCTTTTTACAGAATCCGGAAAGGAATTTCTATCCCCAGAAGGAAGAATTTGGTCTAACTCTTGTGGAAATCTCGATAACAGATTTGATTTTCTTTTATAATGAGATGGATCGTTATCTTTAATGTACGAATTAATTTCACCAGGAACTCCTAATCTTGAATTCCATCTTTTGCTTGAATACCTGTCATGCCGATATTGCATATGATAATAAGGATTATTATGTCTGTAATCATTAAATATTCTTGATTTCGATGGATCGTTTTCAATCTTTGGTGGCCGGTAGTATAAATCTCCACTGAAACGGCGCCTCTGTTGAGCAGGAGCAAATGAATGGGGATGAGGATAATCTTGATTTTCTAAGCTTTGTGACTCAACTTTATTATAACCTTTTTGATGAGATAAAAATGGATTTCTCATGAAAGTTTTCTCATCTTGGATTGAAGGTCTTCTAGCAAAACGGTTGATGTTCACACTTGCTGGGTTCTGTTGACCTAGACCATGCTCGTTTGAAGTTACATGAGCACGAAATCCTTTATCATCAGCTATGTAATGAACTAGTCGGAAAGCTCCTTCAGGATTCTGGAATCCATAACTTCCTCGGACAACACCATTAGCATCTCTTTGTTCTTGTCTAAAATGATTGGATCTGTCGAGCGAATCTTCTACAGAATAACTGAACCTCATGGGCACCTAGGATAAAAATTGAAACAGTTTTAATTTTCTGTTAGACAATTCGTTAAAAAAACTATGAAAATCTTTCAAATCTCTATTTTTACTCTTCAAAAAAATTTATTTGATTAACTCTCGCTACGTTATATGAATACTTTTCTTGCATTACTTAATATAATTAATGCATTAGGGATTAAAGTAAAGGTTATTTTTTTTTTCAAATTTTGAAACTCTTATGCAAATTTTGAAAATTATTATTGGGTACAAAACCTTTTCGCTATCAAAAATGTTGATCTAACTTCCGTTGAATGTGAAAGAGAAAAAATAATCGATTCAATAAATTAATTCTCATTAATTTCGTTAATTTAAAGAACAAAATATTTCAAAAATCTGAGTGATACGTCTAGATGTTTATTTATTTATATAGTAGCAATTATTATTTTACCTTAGAATAAACTTCATTATTTAAAATGACAATTTTACAAAAATGACACTTTTTTAAGCAACATATTCTACATACACTTCACGTGAATTTCAGCTGCATGTAAGCATTACAGAGTATAGTCAGAAAATTTTTAGTACAGTTAAATGCTATCAGCTGTTGCCAGTGACAAAGCGGTCTTAAGATACCCTGATGTGGAAATTTCAGTTTGCAGACCCAGCTTAAAAATGGAAGACTAAGGCAGGAGGAAAGATTTACGATGCTTTATAAAGTTAAATCCATGTATGTATTACTACTAACACATAGTAGAAAGCTATTTATATACAATGAAAATCAACAGCTCATTTCAAATGCATAAAAAAATTCTCATACTGATGTTTAAGTTTACATGTAACCCAAACATCAATATCTGAAATCCTTCATCAATGCATAATATGATTTGCACTTATTTGTTCACTTCTTGAAGCTAATATTCTCGAAAACGAAAGTGATTCATCCCAACATAAAAACAAAATCTTCACAAGAAAACTGGAACTGCATCAGAAAAAGATTTTGCTGTACGTGTGGTGGAACTGAGGAAGATATGATTTAATTTAAACTGTTAGAAATAACCAAAATGTCAATTCAAACATTTGCTGTTATCAGTTAGATGTTTTCAAACAAGTTTTTACCACCATGCGACTTCTATTCTCTATAAATATAATTCAGTTCTTCAGCAGGATAATGCTAGTTAAAACAAGGCAAGAATGACTTGAGAAAAGCTTAATAATAGGACATTATTATTCATTCATTTAAGAAACCAGCATACCCTCCGTTCAGAGATTGCCATTTAAGGTCACTGTAGCATTTATCTGTGGGTAAAAACCTTGTGAGTTAAGCATGAGATTGAAAATATTATAAATGAATATTTTGGGTGAAATCAAAATAATTCTTCCAAAAGGGTGTAGAAAAGGTACCTGAATGATGAGCAGTAATCATATAAAATGATGGATTTTATATAAAAAATTAAATTTATACAGCCACAGTTTTTGCATATTTGAAGCTGTGCATCTCATTCCTGCTTTATTTTTGATCATCATGATAATATAAGCCCTATTTACCAAACTTTGGTATTTTGTGTCATATCCAGATTTCTCGGATTTTTCATCAAAATATTAATAATAGGCCTTTTTCCTCATTTGTTCTTCAGTATGACAGCGGATCTTGCATTAAATTAAATTTTTGTTTAATTTTAGAATACTATAACATTTTACTTCTTAATCTCTTGTCTAACATTTAGCAGTAATCAACAGTAAATACTTCTGTAAAAATTATGAATTTTCAAATTATGAAATTATGAATTAAGAGCATTGCGCATGAAAGTGTTCAGAAAGAAGTGAACCTTAATATTTAATAACTGTAGCATCCAAATGACATCCAACATATTGGTAAGCCATAAAGGATTCAGTTTGCAATAACTACATTAAGCATCGTTGCTAAATGTGGCGTCTGTCTCCACAGCGTTTCATTTCGTTGTGAGACATTTTTCTTTTTATGTGTAGGCAACTGCAAGTCACCATAATTTTCGGTGAATGGATCGGTAATTTCGAGTGAAATTGTAGCGTTTTTCGTTAACACTTCGAAAGATCAACGTTCGGTGTTACATCAAATATGATTGTAAAATTGGACTATTTTCCCCATCAGTGGGCAATTACAGGTGCAACATACTTGGATACGGTAGAAGTTTTCGTGTTTTCTAATACTTATATTCAAGTCCAGGATTATATTCAAGTGTCAGAAAAGACACCATGTGTGAAGGACTTGTCCGCATAGAACACCTATGGGGAAACCATAGAAGAACAACCATAGAAGAAATTTCTGCTGATATGTTTTAGGGTCTCAGGTGAATATCGCTTTACACTCTGCCAGACTAATGCAAGCATTGATTTATATTAACAGATAATAAAATTTGTAACTTTGTGCTTTTGTGGGCCGTGCATTTCTACTTTAGAAATGCCATAAAAATGTTCCATTGAAAATGTTTTCTAACATCATGTACTAAATAGCAATTTTTAATATTCGCTTAAATTCGACTTTTTATATTGAAAGACTTAAAAATAATACAAAAATATTATTAATTTTGCGATTTTAAGAGTTGTATCAGTGGTATGAGACCTAACAATTTAAATTTTAACTTTGAGAATACTCCCCTCCCCAATTACTTATTCTTCTATTCATTATCTTGGTTTTTTAAAAAATTATCTTTCTTTTTATTTCTCTTATCTTCAAATTATTTTTAAAGATATATTCAATTTTTAATATATATATATAAGTTCTTACTTCCTTGGTCCTAGTATCTTCAGCTGCTTTATCTGCGCCTTTTACTTGATGAGCTTGTTCTGCTTTTCCTGTCAGGAAAATGGTTTGTATTCCAATTATCATCAGAAAATATCGAAATCGACATATCTGAAACAAAGAACACAAGATATACTTTCAAAATACATGAAGGTTTTTCTTCTCACAAAAAAGTGCGTTTTGTAACATGCTTCAATTCATAAACATGAACAATGAAACTTTGGCCCCTTACAAGCTTAAGTTGTGCACATGGAACGTGCTAATGAGTTTTGCTTTCTTTTGACAACACATTTATTGATGAACTGTTTTAAAAATATGTTATTTATTCTATGGCATAAATTTACTACTTTTACGGTATTAAATTTGTTACGAAATTTAAGCAGATGTATCATATAAAATAAAAACAAATAAAATAAATTGATCGATGTAGTGATTTATTGAAACTACGACTTTTGCTCTTGGTAGCAATTACAAAAAATATCTCCCTTACAAAAACTTAACATTACATGGTTGGAATGATGGTTAACACATTGAATGTCTCCCAGACGATGAAATACATTCCATAAAACACCTAGGCATGCTGAGTATCAAATTATCCCTTTGATCTTGTGGAAGATTACTTCACTCGGCAAGCAATGCTCTCCGAAGTTCCGATCACACGTAGGAGATGGTTGAAGGGCTGCAATTCGGGTAGCAAGCATGTAGCTCATATGTTCTATCGGATTCAAGTCAGATGAAAGTTCTGGCCATTCCATACGTGTGATATCCTCAGATTGCAGGCATTCCTTTACAATGTTCGCACGGTAAGGACGGATGTTGCCATCCATAACACAAATTCTGCGCCCATGGCACCCCTTAACAAACATACATGTTGTTCTAGAATGACGTCCCGATAAATCTGACCTGTCATGATTCCGATCTGAACATGCAGATCTGTTCGGGAGCTTTGTATAATTCTAGCCCAAACAAGCAATTCTGCACCATCGAAACGCTGTCGTTCAATGACTTGGTGGTAGCGGGTACCTGGAGTTCTCCATATGTCCGACGTGAATCAGACTGCAAGCTAAACCTGGATTCGTCGGAAAGCATCAGACAAGTGTGATGATGTTCACATTGCATGTTCTCTACTCCAGGCTAACCGCTGGAGACAGTGAGTTGCCGTGAGCTGAACTCATCTGACAGGCCTGCGAGTATATAGACCAATCTGTCTCAAACGTATGTACACAGTTTGCCTTGAAAATGTAGTACCCGTGGCTGAACATAGCTGACAAGACAGGTCTGATGCTATATTCCATCTGCTTCTTTTGGCAGTTACTGCCAATTAACGGTCGTCAGTCGGCGTTGTAACTCGGGGAAAGGGCGACCTGTACTGTAACGTCTACTGATATTTCCATCATTTTGGAATCATAGCCAAAGCCTCTAGATGACACTTTGGGCTATTTCAAGTTCCTCGGATACATCCATCAGAATACGCCCACATTCCAGGCGGCCGATAATTCTACCACGTAAAAAATCATCCACATGCGTTCTCTGTGTTATAACTATTCGGTTGTGGCACTGAGCGGCTTAAAGAACGCTTGTGAACAATTTTACTTCTTCCGTGTGATTCTGAATTATCCTTAATTTATGGCCATGAGTGTATTATAAAATTTTCATAACATACGAATCTGTTACGTAATAAAAATAATATCATGATGACTTTTAAAGTGATTATTATAAGTAAATATTAATTTTTGTGATAATAATCAACAATGTTCAAGTTACTTTTTATCCATGTTACTTAAATTGTTTTCAGATGTATGGAAATAACTTGCAGCCGAAATGTGTTCGCTATTTGTTTTTATTCAGATAGATGATAAAGCAACTAAATAGAAAAAAAATCACTAGGAGAACGTTCCTTCTAATTTTTTCACAGCTACGCGATGCAGAATCTAGTTGAATGTTGCATAATTTGGATAACTATAATTATATTTCAGTTAAGAGTAGCATAATTTGGATAACTATAATTATATTTCAGTTGAGTGTAGCATAATTTGGATTATATATAATATTATAATTATGCATTTATAATTGTATTTATTTAATGAATCTCTCAGTCCAATGTGTGTGTTTTATTATTTTAGTTAAGTTACATAAGTGCTTTTATTCCTGCGCACATTAATGTGTATAAGAGTAACTTCACAAAAATAAATACACTGTCGCGAGTTTAAGCATATTAGAGAAAATAATTAGCGAGAATATTAGCTAACATCATAAGCTTGGTTAGTTGCATGATTACTTGACTGTGCCGAAGTATGTGAGAATTGACGGCCTCAGGAAAATTGTTTTTGAGGATGCTAAAAGAAACTGTCTCATGTTCACGCTGTACATGAGGTAACCTTTGGAAGCTAGTCCTGAAGCATACAGCCCGAATATGGCCATATGCTTTAGAACGGATGCCTAGGGAAAACTGACTCGCATATATGTATCACATGGGGGATAACATAAAAACTCCACACAACCAAACTGCTTAGTTGACGAGAACAGAAACCACCCTCAATTCGCAGTGATCTTCTCTACTCTGTCAATGACATAAGAATATTTTCCTCAGTCAGAGAATCATGCCCTTATGTAAACGTTCACTCTGATCTTCACATTTTATTTATTTTAATACACGAAACAATTTAAAGATAAATAGCTACAATAGACACCAAAATTTAAAAATTAATAGTCAGAAATTCATGGTAGAAAACATAAAATTATACATTTAAAACAAGCTTTTCCAAACGATGATCCTAAATGGTAGGTCTTATTGAACACAGAAAAGGCTTATGACTAAAGCATTATTTATGTGTCTGGGGGAGTATATAAGGTATTTTCTCCTTCCTTCCAGCATGCTTTCGTGGTGTAAGGTAGCACACTCCGCTCGTATTCGAGAGGTCAAGGTTCGAGCCCTGGAGAGGGCATAGCACATTTTTCACATCTCCTGCATAAAAATCCTAATGACTCTACAAGGTTTCGAAGAAAAATTGGGTTGCTACTTCTGTGTGCAGTGTCGTTATTTCTCACATTGTAAGCCACCCTGGCGCTGCTACAGAATCAAGGAAGGGAGGAGCAACACTAGTCGATGTGCTGTACAGTCCGTGTTGCTGCATATGTCGTCGCAGTGTTCTTGGGACACTTGTCGTGCTACACACGAGCCAAGTTCCTGACTTAGTACTAACGCGGCTGTAAGATACCACAAGGCCGAGAGGGCAAAATATGTATCCTTTCAAGCATTAGTGGCCTAGGGACGCTGAGATTCTGCTCGCCGTTCAATATGGTACTTTAGGGCTCATCTTTACCATGCTCGCCTAACAGCCATCGGATCCCAACCTATAAGAGCAGCTGTGTGGGAGAACCATAAACCGTAGTTCCGGTAGGCCAAGATCCTTCTCAAACGTAATGCTTCTCCTTCTTACACGAGGCATAAAACGATTTTAGAGAAACAGCCAACGTTCAGATGCCATTTCCAAATGACAAACCGGCTGTACAATCTTCTCATTTATGCATAATGTAAATGCTGTTTCTCTTACCTCTTTTGAGCGCTTGCGCTGGAATGCTAATACTTTGCATTTCACAACATGTACTACTTCTCACGCAAATGTGTCGTTTATTGCCTGTCACCTTCATGGCGTAACAGTTTTAATGGTCAGTAGTACTCGTATATGTCGTTTCTAAATGAGGACAGTGCCTGGACTAATTCACTAAGTTTGTTTCTAAAAGTGTAACCTTCTGTTCTAATGTAATTTTTCGTGTGTTTAGTAAAATATTGTTAAGTTTATAAAGTGTATTATTGTAAAGCTTATGTTTCATAAAGCTTCGTAAAGCATTTTGTGTATTTCGCCATCTACAACTATGTAATAAAATGTAATGTCCTGAACCAGAACGTCAACAGTGTCTAGCAAGGTTATTTACATAACAATATACAGAAATGTTGTGTACTTCTGGTTTTAGGTATGAGGGTATGCAGGATGATAACTACTGTTAGAATAATGTATCCTCATGCTCCCATCAGCTATCAACTATATCGACACAAAATGCCAGTTTTGAATAAATATGCTTCCACAAACAGTATATATATATATATATATATATATTAAAAAGTGATTAATTGCAGTATATCTTAATCAAGAACGAAGGAATTTTCATGTGTGAAATGTATGTAATGACAACAGAAACTTACATCCGCAGACACATCCAAAAGTAAATCTGTTCAGCAAAAGAAGTATTTCAGTACACGTATTGGATTTAAATCTAACGATTTCTGTACTCTTCTACTCGAATACTTAAGAAATTCCAATCTTGGATTTACAAATGCTATCGGAGCCTTTACTTCTGGAATAACTTCATTCTTTAATCTAAATGATATAAAATTATAAAAAATTAGGAAAAATTAACACAGAAATATAAAATGTCTAGATGCATTTGCTTTCCAACAGCAAAATAGCTGAACATAATTAGTTCCCCCTGGTCTTGTTCGCAGCGGATGGGCTGACAACATGAGATTTCCGTTGTTTTTCCGAGCATAAATTTTCCCTTGTGTATGAGTCAGTTTCCTTCAAAAATTCCTCTAAGCATCCCTCCTATAACAGATAGTCTTAGTATATTCTACCGTAATCAATAGGTAATTGATCCTGGATATATAGCCACATGCGGTAGCGTAATAAAATCGTTGAGAATTGGTAATGCGAACCCGAACGAAAGTTACGGCTGTATGGGAGTTTTTATTGTTTTCTGTATATGCGTCCAGTATCCTTTAAAATGTCTTCCGCGAATGCACACCTCCCTTAGGCAGATATCCTTCTATGCATCGCAAAAATAAAAATAATAGTAGTAATAATGTTGCATAGGTGAAATTTAAGAGAAATGTTGGTGTTTTCAAATCTTAGAACATGATCAAAAAATTCGCAAAAATGATTGGTGACACTCGCGTCACAAAAAAAGAAAGAATGAATGAAAAAAAGAAAATCAAATCTGAAAGGTTTCAGATTTTAAATTATTGCGTTCAAAGGGGCCACTTTTTTTAATATTTTGTGTGCTACCTTTATTTATTAAATATTCTTCGCACTTTATTAAATATTCCCGATATAAGTTAAATAGGCATTTTTTTAGGAAGTATTCATTTTTAAAATGTAAGAATGATAAAATGTAAATGTTAAAATGTAAGAATGTGTGTTGAATAGAAAACTGACTCTCCATTAATTCTAATTATGTGTGAATTCAGAAACTCTTTCAATTTTGACATTTACACTGAAAATTTAAAAAAACATTTCAAAGCATTTTTGTATCCGAAAAGTACATTTATTCAAAAAGCACAGAGATAACTGATTGAAGTACTCGGATAAAGGAGTAAGAAATTAAAGAATTTCTACTTATCTGCTCTAATTTAAGAATTCCTAGTATGACGCATATCTGTAGCATAATGCCAATTAATTTCTTTGTTAACTGATTTATAGTTTGATATTTTGGAATATCAAACTGTAAATCAGTTAACATCAGTTTATCTTTTTTTCATGCTTCTTTTTAAATTTTATGCGGCAATTACTCATTTAAAATATATAGTTTTATAACTGTTATTTCTTTAAACGTCAGCTAGTTTATCTTAAAGTAGAAGTATGCATTTATTGGCTCGGTTTATTTTTAATTTGAATTTAAATTTTGAATCTATATCCTTGTTTAAACATAAAAATATAACTTTCGAGAGCTTTTCAAAAATTAATTAATAAAAGGGTAGCTCTTATCTTTTGGATAATTAATTATTAAACAATATTTTGCTCTAGCTAATCATACCGAAATTCAGATGCTTTCCAACTTTTCGTTCAAATAACTCTGACTAAGAATATATTGTTGATCAAGTAGTAATAAAAGGAAGTAAAACTTGGCAATATCCAAATGTTTTATTAAATAAAAATTATTAAAAATAACCTAATGTTATACTGAGACATACATACACATTGGGTATTAAAATGTTTTCATATCTCAGTTTAAAATTAGATATATTTTTCTCTTTTTTAGAAACAATGTAATTTTTGTTTTACCAATTAAACATAAAAAAGGACTAAATCAGACGAAAATAATATTAGAGCAGTGCTGTAAATATTTCAGTTTATCGGAATTATGAGTATCTTATACAAGAGCTGAAAACGCAAACGGATTATACAAAATTATAAAATTTACATAGAGCTAATAAAATATGCAAAACAAAACTTCCCAGTATTTCAAATCCCATTTATATTATTATTTTTTTTTCTTTTTTGTGCGTTTGTGTGCATGAGGTTAAAGCAGGAGGAAATAATTTAGTGATTGATTATTTTAAAGTCTAAGCGTTATGTCATTCACTCAAACTAATAAAAGCAGAAAAAACGTTTAAAAAACTAAAATACTTACTAAAATACTGGTAATCTTTTTAAAAACAATATTATTCCTAAAAATGCATTAATTAGCAAGTTCTAAACTGATTAACCGAATGTGGCGAAGAACGGATTTTTTTTTTTAATTATACTATTTAGTATTACTGTAGTTTCATGCAACTGCAATTATTCTTATTGCAGTTGCCTGCATTTCTGTTATTGTTGTTGCTGTGACTTATCTCACTTGTCTGACAGTAACATCAGCACAGGCCCAAGAACTTCATTTTGGCGAGGAGTGCAAGATTGCACTAAACATTGGTAAGAGTCTTGACCATCATGCAGGTGACGATACGATTTTACTCCCTTCCACCCTCCAATTTTGCTGGACAGCATCTGAAGGACTAACCTCTCGAGAGGACTTTCGCCTCACCGCATATTTAGAGTGCCCCCATGCCGCATAGACACTACATATTTACAGATATCCATGCCTTCTCCGGGATTCGAACCCGGGTCCTTCGCGACAGCAGTCAGCAATGTAACCAAATATTAACAGAAAATTCAATTATTAGAGCAACATTTTACTGAGCGGTTAACGAAACAGTTACTGGTGCAAGATACTGAATATATGTGTCAATTTTCCTGAGCAGCCTAACCGGGATAGATGTTAGTGACTCTGACTGCTGTACCGAAAGACCCGGGTTCGAATCCGAAAGAAGACATGGATGTTTGTAAATATATAGTATATAGTTTGTAAATATATAGTATCAGTAGCGATACGCTAAGAGACTCTTTCGGTGCACTCGACGACCCACTCGGCACTCGCTGCCCAGCTGTCAACTCGATCGACTCCGCAGTGATTGACTTACTAGACGAGACACCAACTCGATACTAACTAACTCGCACACCAGACGAGGCACTGTAAATATATAGTGTGGCTTGAGCGCACTCTAACTATGCGGCGAGCCGAAAGTCCTCTCGAGAAGTTAGTGGTGTGGAAAGAGGGATCAGAGAACCTAGGCGATGAATACCATGGGCTTGAGCTGATCATTGTCAGGCTAGTGAGACTGTAACAACTGAGAAGAAGAAAACACTCCGGAAAATTGAACAATTAAGGAAAAATGTCATCATGTCAAAAGGCAAAAGCTAAAAAGTCTGGTCTGTACGTATTGAGTCAAGAAGTCTTTAAGTGAATTAGAAACCAAAATAAGGAAGCAATTTTATCGTGCACAAAAGACTGTTGAAAACTTTTATCATTCTTTAATTCTGAGTCCCATATCAATGTTATAGTTCACTCAATGGTAACGTTGTTTTACAGTTTCATTTAATTTTAATGATACTTTTTAAAATTTATTATTAATTTACTCATTTTTCAATTCTTCTTGTTTTATTTAATTTAATTTATTTATTTCAATGATATTTTAATTTAATTTTTATATCAGTATAATTAGTTTTATTTAATTTATAAATATTTTTATTCATTTTTTTAAATTTATTCAATTTGAATCGCATATTAGTTACTAATTTATTTACTTATTTTTGTTCACTGTTTCTGATAATACTCAACAGGATTTCGGTATTTCTGATTTTAGAAATTAGCGTCGTTTAAATACCATGTTATATGGATTTTCCCTCTGTCTGTCTCTGAATAGGAGACATTACAAGAGGCTCTAGACATGCTAGTTTCTGCACTTTAATAGTAGTATTTCATTTTAACACTATTAAATTCTCTTCCTGGTTGCTCCTTTCCCTCTAACTGTGTTTTATATTTTCTCCTCGATTGCACATAGAACTGCAATGAGATAAACTAGGAGAAATTCATGCAGAGGCGTGAAGATTTTAAAAAGTAGATTATGCAAGATACTAAAAAGCAGTTCCCATTCTGGAAATCGATTTTGGTTTCAATCTTCTATCCGTGTGTTTCAAGAAGTATAAATTATTTGTCATTCAAGAAGTATAAATTATTTGTCCTATTTAAAATTTTTCAATTCCGACTTTTTCAAAAAAAATATCAGATTAGTATTTAATGTAACATACCAATTTCACATGTAAGTTAAGGAAACTGTTAGCAATGATTTCATCGTAATTAAAATAAGAACAAATAATCATATTGTAAGTTTAAAAGGTCTCACTTCTTTTTATTGTAAATTGACTCGAAAATGTATCCACCTACGGTTTTAAGTACACGAACAGTTGGATTTCACGTCATGCGGAAATTTACACAAAGTTGCAATAAAAATAGTGTATAATTTATGAAGCTGTAAATAAAAAATTCAGCTCCGTATTGCATACTTACGGCAACGATGTGCAATTTTAAGATTTCATAAGAATGAATCTAGTGAAAAATCAAATTGCATGCTTGTAACCGGCGATTACCAGAGGGGGGCTCATTTCAACTACTATCTTTTCTATTAGTCGCCATTAGATAGCCTAACAATAGCAAATGAAAACTTAAACAGCTTTCAGACAGACCAGCAGATGAAAATCTTGAATTTACTATTAACTTAAATTCAAACAAGGAACTATTGCTTGTAGTTGTATTAAATTATACTCAGATTTTTTTAAATCATTTACATATATAGCCAGAAAGTTTCCTGTCGTTAGTATTAGATAATGCGCTACACACCTTTTCTCATCTCGTTCTGCAAAACACCAAATTGCACTTCTGTCTGCGAGTACAGCTTCCTTTATTCAGCTTTAGATTAGAGTATTGTAAAGTTTTCAGTAATCTTTTCAGAAAAGATGTCGTTTTAAAAATGATAAACAAATTTACATCTTTGACGATGCAAGCATTTCAGAAGAAATAACTATGTCGATACTATTCGATATTATAGTCAGTACATGCAGGGAGGTAAAACACAGTTAAAAATTCTTGCAGTAATCGAAAAACGAAAGGATAGTTTAAATGACGGTAATATTCAACATGGATATAAATTAAATCTTACAGTAGGTTTTTCTATCTTAGCGTTAATAAATCTGAAATGCTGTTATTAAACAAACTCTCTAGTTAACTATGCATTAAAAAGAATTTTTTAAATCAGTTCTTACTTTTATCCAAATCTGCTTCAAACTTCGAGTGCCAGTTTAAGCATTCGAAGTCTTGAGGATTTATTATTGAAGTAACTTCGTGCAGGCTGTTCGCACACTTTTTAGATGCTTTTGCTTTGTTGTAAAAAAATAATCTTCTTGGAATTTTTTTAACTGCAGCTATGTTTTTGAAAATATAAATTATCATCTGTTTCTTGACAGTTTTGTTTTCATGCAAAGTGGGTTCTTAAAAAAGCAATGAACGGAAGGCTATGCTTGTGAACTTTCCGAAGAAAATTATTCGTATCTAATTATTAAAAAACTTTGTGAAAGCTGTGGTTTTTTAATATCTAAAACTTCTATAGATAATATTGTCAACAACAAAAGAAAAGGGAAGAAAAGTTCAAAGTTTAGCTTCAAGTGGAAAAATTGCTCCAAATACATATCCAAGGAGAAAACGGAAGGCTTCGATTGTTGCAAAAGTAAGATGTCTAATGTTATAAAAATTCCGCCAAGCCAAATAACAGTTGCAAAATCACTGAAATGCTCAGTGTCAACAATAATAAAGTGACTGATGATGGCGGGATCTTAAAGAGGCGAAAAGACATCGTGCATCTTCTGTCTCCCCGACATATTTCCGAATGCAGAATGCGCTGCAAAATTCTTTATAAGAAACATTTATTCGGACAAAAATGAACGAATGTTGTCACATTAGATGAATCTTGTGTGTAAAAGTTTGAAAAAAAAAGTTTAAATGACTGCAATAAAAAGAAATCCATTTATTTTCCTCAAACTAAAACTAAACTCAGTGGCGTAACAGCCCTAACGGGCCAAGGCCTGCAATGCCCAAAATTTGCTTTCTTGACTGTGGGCCCCGGGGTGCGTAAGCATATGCCCTGAATAAGTGCTCAGCTTGGACCCCCAGTGCTTAGTCCCCAAGTGAACTTGGTACTCATTTTATCGACCCAAGTGATGGAAATCAAGAGATGAAAGGCTGAGTCGACCTTGCCCAGCCCGGGTATCGAACTCCGGACCTGTAGCGCTGCTGCGCGATGCGCTAGCCACTGCGCCACTCGGCCTTTTATTATCATCGAACAGGAGGAAAAAATCTTAAAATATGGTTCAAAACCTCTAAAGAACGTTTTTCAAAGGGATTTGTGATTGCTATTGGTTTTTCATATAACGGCAAAATAAAAAATAAAGAGAGCGGAGAAAAATGTTAAGGTCAACTCTACATACTATGAGAAACATATTTTAGACCCAATTCTCAAATATCATATACTTCTGCTTACCCACAGTGCTATCAATCAAAAGAACTTCATCGAGACAAAGCAAGCAGTCACACTTCAAAAATTCATGTTAATTTCCTGGAAAAAAAGGAACACACACACACACAAAAAAAAAAAAAAAAAAAAAGGTATCAAGGCCATACCCGTTCCCTCATATTCCTACTATCTCATGATGTATCGTTCATTGATTTTTGAGCTTCTGGAATTTTAAAAAGCACATTTCCAGACTTAAGCTCTCCTTGGATTTTTGGAAAGCTGTTCAAGAGGAATGGGATAAAATACCTCTTCCGCTACTAAAAAAAGCTTTATTGCTTTGGAAATTACGATGTAAAAATATAATGAAAAATAAAGGTATGAATTGAAACATTTAAAACACAAATATTTTAGGCAAAATATTTCTGTATATACAATGAAAATCGTTTAAAATATGCGCAATCTGTCTTTGTAATTTTGCGTTTTAAGGAAGAATAATTACGTCTATACCGATATTAAAGTATCAGTTATTTTTTTAAATAAATGTATTAAATTAATGCCGTTACTGTTAAATGCGTATGTAAAATTATTTAATATTTCCTATAAGTACGCCTGCAGAAGTGCAAGAGTAGTTCGGTATGACGTCATTCAGCATGATGACCTAGCATAAAAACAAGAAATATTGTCCACTTTGAGAAATAAAAAAATGATCATATTATCCTTACAATTCTGAAATCGAAATAATTAGTTAAAATTTAAGCAGCCTAAATATTGTTGAAAGATATTTGAATAAATAGAGTATTTTTATTAGGTACGAAAGAAAAGACAAGATCTGTGAATACAGATAGAATCAATTCTTTAAATACAGCTAGATATATTTGGCTATTAATTCAAGCCGCTATTTGGCTATTAATAATTTCTGCTAACGGGAATTTGTCTCTATAGATTATAATCTCGATTGATATAATTCTGCAAAAACGAGCTAAATTTTTAACAAGCAAAATTTTTTCTACATGACATTTTTCAGTTAATACGTATCTACAAGAACTAGAAGAAAGTCTAAAAGTTTACTTCCTAAGCAGTTCCTGCAATACTTATGGAAATTAAAGAAAACTTGAAGACACTGCTGGTATTTAATATAAAATATATTACCTGACTCATTTTGTAGCTTTTCAGTTTAAATTGTAACGGTAATCCCGCTCTCGCCGTCTTAAATGCTGTAAATTATCCAAAGAATCTTCTCAATGTTAATATTTCACAGGGTGTTCATCCAAATGTTCTTTAAGCTGCGCTCCGGAAAAAAGGGCAGAAAGCAATAATGTTATTTAGATTACAGTGACAGAACTTTCACTTTTATATACAGGAGTCTATAATATCTGCTCAAACAATCAGTCACACCCGGCTTGGTACGATCTCTATCACAAATGGCAGTTCCAGAAATAGATGGAAGCATCATTTTTCTTCCCAATTTTTCTTTTTTACGACATGCCGCTTGCGGCACCGTTTTCGTTTTACTTTTGTTTGTTGACGTTCGTAAAGAACCCGGCGACCAGAGAAACAAAAGATGAAGAAGAAAACTACACACTGCTCTACATATATACATACATTGGCTGAAGAATCGGCCTCGTCAAGGTTGTTTTGGGAACTGTTTTCATCCTCAAATAAAAAAGGCGTTTACCATAATCTCGAAACAGCAGGCCAGCGACCAGAGGAAAACCAAGTGGGGCGAACAGCGAAAAGGGGGGAGGGCAAAGAAAAAATAAGAAAAATAGGGAAGGTGAGTGGGAAGGGGATGTTCTAAAGGGGAAGGAAGAGTCCGGTAGGGATGGGAAGATAAGCAGCGGATACCCGGACGTAATCCCAGGTAGTGTCTGCCCACTGCTTCGGGCAAGCGCAAAGTACCGGGTTCGCTGACTTGTTTCTTGCACTTACGTTGAGGTGCAGATCACCTGTTGCTTCTCCTGACTTCAGCACTGAACAGTAATTTATGGACTAATAAAAGGTAGGCGATAAATTTCATCACCTCCGAATTCTTGAACTCTTTGAGAATTTTTCTCTTCACTTTCAATGGTTTGGCTTTGAAAATCATAACTTGAATTACTTGAACTTAAACATCAATTTCGACTAAAATAGACTACTAAGTGAGGGCTATCTGCCAAAGTAAAGATTCCTTTGCGGGGGACATTTTAAGGGAAACTAGATAGCATTCCTCTACCTTTCGACAAAAACAACAAAAACGCCCAATCAAGCCTAGAAAATGGTTTTTGTGACCAGTTACCAGCATTCAGTGGTTTTTGCTTACATTCAAAGGTGAACATTTGTCAAACACATTTAATTTTGACGTGAATTTGACGTAAAAAACCTAATGACTCTACAAAATAATTACATCTTATAGAGCACCTCATTAAACTCCCTGTATATATATGTCCTACAAATATCTCACTTTACTTATATATTTTGAAAATTACATTCACATATATCTATATATTCAAAATATATAAGTAAAGTTGTAGAGAAATTAGGTATTTTTGGAAACAGGAGAAATGAAAAATTTGCAACGCCTTCGCCGAGAATCGAACCGCGGACCTCTCAATTACGCGTTGAGCGTGCAGACCACTACACCACGAAGGCTCCCTAAGAAGGCGGGAGAAATACCTTAACTCATTAATACTATATATACTCCTCCTTTTAAAGGACGACTGAGGTTTTCATGGGACCCAATCGCCAAATCCTGGGTGAGGAGAATCCTCATCCAACACCCTTTTAGTTCGGGGGCCATTATCAGGACTGGTTGAGCGTCTAATTTGTTTAGGGAACATCTGATGTCCTGAATGGGGACAGGGAGCTTACTCAAGCTATCTCCGAGTATGTGTGGAATGGACAACACAAGCAGAAAGGGTTAACTTTACCCTTTATTCTCCACGATATTACAGGCGCTCCCGCACTTCAGGATACAAAGACCAACCACTTGCGGTCTGAACGTGAAAGAACTAGTAACTAACTAAATTTAAATAACAGCTAAACTTTCTGAATACTTTATTCAATTCTGTAAAATTCTGGCATGGACAACTATAGGTATTTATATTTATTTTAACTAACAAGTTAAAGCTTAGAACTTTTCTATAAGCCTTCATTCCCCTAATTGGCAATGCCAGAATAGTTAAATTTTGTAGCGCGCGTGAAGGAATGCAAATTTCTACTTTGCAGGAAATATTTAAAAGCCGAGTTTCGGCAGGAGAAAAGAGAAAGTTAGGCTCTAACCGCCACCTCTGCCGTAGATATGCTTGCTTATTGCTGGTTCAAGTGGCTTAATTACATTTATTTGCTGCCACTAGTTTCGAAGGGCGTTTAAGTTACGGGATCTCACTGAGTCCTGTAGTTTCCTGCTACTCCAGTTTTCATACAGAAGTGCATCTGTTAAACCCTACATTGGCTCCCGAATTACTTCGCGAAGATGGCCAACGAAGAAGTATCTTCACAATTCTCGGAAGTGGCCGACCCATTGGTGACCTGCTCTCTACATGGATTTATTTTCCTAATACAGACAATGAGGGTAGCAATTAAACCAGCAGTGGTATTCGACGGCAAGAACTCGGAACTCCGTCACCTCATTTCTAGAAGCCCTTGATATTCACTTCCAATTGTATCCGGTACCGGAAAGACAGAATTTAGGTATTGCCCCTAGTTTCCTCCATGGACAGATGAAGACTTGGTAAAGGAATTGGGAAGTTCCCTCTTGGAGAAGTCGGAAGCATAAACTACCCTTTCGAGAGTTTCAAAGCGGCACTCCTAAAAGCATTCCCGATAGTTCAAAATCGTGCGAAGCTTGAAGCCGAACTATACAGCTTTTATCAACGGAAGGTTGAAGAACTGACAGAGTTTACCCTGCGAAAAGTCAAGCTAGTAAACATGCTGTATTATAGGAAACCCGATAGCGAAGTCATTGAAATCATACTACCACGGTTATTACCCTCTACTCAAGACTTCGTGAAACTCCGAAATCCTCGAAAGCCGGAAGAATTATTCGAATTAGCCGTAAAGTTTCAGAATCGGCGGATAGCAGAAGAAACAAGATTTCCTGCCCAGAGATGTAATCAGCAGTTCTCCCGACAGCCGGCCTCGGAAAGGAATAAGTACAACGGAGGAAAACGTTTTTCAGTTAAGCCGTCAACGAGCAAGAATGATAAGGATGAAGCCAAAACCCGTCAGCGTACCCAGAAAACATCAGGAGTAAAAACGCCTTTAAACCAATAGAGAGACCTGAGAATTTGAAGGTCCAAACCCCTTGGGCATCGAAAAATCCCTCTGAAATGTATGTGAATACTGTGGTAGTGAAAAGTTCCCAATTGCCTGTTAATACAGGTTCTTCTGAACAATATATCCGTAGAAGAACTCATGGACACCGGAGCTGAAGGCAGCTTCCTAAATCTAAAGTTTTATTACAGAAATTTTAGAAATGTTGGGTTATTTAAAAACAATACGATTGAAATAATAGCCACTCAAGGCAAAGTGTGCGAATGCATTGGGAAACTGTCACTTAACGTGCAGGTTAAGGAAGAAAATCTTAAAATACTATTTTACGTGGTGAAAAATTTGCAAAATAAAGTAATTCTGGGAACTCAATTCCTTAGGGCCGCAAACGCAAGAATTGATTTTTCAAGTAACTCAGTTACGTTAGACATGGAGCCAAGGGTAATGGAAGCTGCTTAAAAAGTTCCAGAAATTGAACTCCAGCATCTAAAGCAAGATGAAAGAGACAAGCTGCAAGAAACTGCTTCCGAAACAGAAAATTACGGTAGCAAGAACGGCGGTTTCGGTCCCATCAGCGCTTCCACCAGAGGAAAAAGAAAAAAAAACCGAGGAGATGACAAGGCCACAAACAACTCGAAGAGCCCCCCCCCAGAAAAGAACGCGACGACATATGGAAGCTCCAGCGGGGTAAAAAATTAAGACTACAGAATCGTCGAGAAGAAAGACCCCAGCTACGAACAAGGATAGCCGTGTCCTGACAAGGTCTCGCAGGAGACAACACCAGAATACGACTAAGAGGCGGTTTAAAGAAAGAACTACAAGACCACGGCTGGGTAGAACAAAGAGACCAGCCGAGGCTCAAGACTCACAACACGACCCGAAGCAACCAAGAATTACCACGCAACAGTCTTCAACTACTGACGCTCCAAGAACCAACGTTCGGACAAAAGAAGAGGACAGAAGCCCCCACCATTCCAGTCAAAAGGGAAAAAAGTATGCTTAGGGAAGAAAAAAGGCAAGACCGACACGGGAGCGAAAGCAGCGATTACGAATTGCCAGTGTGAGCAACCTTACATGGAGCCAGTTCTGCAATAAACAGATTTTGAGAATACCAATCAACGAAACGCAAAGATAAGGGAATTTTCAATAAACCTTTTCTGTTTGTAAATTTACACGTTAATCTTTTCAATACGAAGTTACATGTTAATCTTTTCAATACGAAGTTACATGTTAATCTTTTCAATACGAAGTTACATGTTAAATTCAATTGCCTCGGAGGAGAACCAAAATTAGTTTAGTTTTATTTGACGAAAGCACAAAGCTATGTTGTATTGGAGAAATATAACGTTAATGCAAAGAACAAGTAGGTCAGGTTTTGCTTGTCGAAAGACTTGTTATGTTAACACAACCAAAAGTTCTGGTCTGATGCAAGCAGCTTCGTATTAGTACTTGTGAATGAAAATTTGTTTTTAGTTTCGCTCTTCTGGAGAGAAGAAAAGAAGTCAAGTAAAATTTTCTTTTTCTCTCATTTTATTCTCTAGTATTATAAGAGTATGTGATTGTAAAATGTGAAAATATCTATTGTGCTAAGGTAAATGATATTGTAAGAGCATGTTTAAATTCCAAAGAAATTAGAGAATAATTATGTAGTGCGAAAAGCCTCGAAATATGTTTAAAAGTTAATGTATTTTAAAGTGAATATACTTAAATGTTAATGTATCTAAAAGTTAATGTATGCAAAAGAAAATCTTGAATTTAGGAAATTTTAGCCAAATCATATCATGCGTTTTCGAGCAAAAGCTTGCATGTTTTTAAGCTCGAATGTGGGAAAAATTTACTATGATATGAATGTGTTTTGTAGGGCTCTCCACTAACACTCCAGTTAATTTTCCTGTTTATTAGCTCATTATGAATTAAGATTTGAATTAGGGAATGTCTTAGAAGGCTGGTATGTGCTATGAATTGTGTGTTTAGGTGGAGAGTTTGTTCACTTTCACATATAGCACATGCGTTTCACACCACACATTGTGAAGAGCCGAAAGGGGATTAAGCTAAAGTAAAGCATGACTGTGGATTAATACTTGCGTCCCTTAAAAACCGCAATGTTCGGTAAACTTATGAAAGTTACGTTAAATGCTAGAGAGATAGAAATCTAATTAAAGAATCAATGTTTGTAAAAATAAAGTGTCATAATTTGTATTCATAAGTATTCCTTTTTAGATACCTGGAAAGACAAGACTGAAACAGCTAAATGAATAAGGAGAAGGAAACAAGCTAAGAGAAAGGAAAAGGAAGAAATACCACTAAATATTAAATTTTTGTTATTAAATTAAAAGTTTCAGGATTTTGTATGTAAACGGGACTCAGGGCTGTTTTATCTAGAATTTAACAGTTTGTAACAGAGCTTTAAGGACCTTTATTCAATTCTGCAAAATTCTGGCATGAGCAACTATAGGTATTTATATTTATTTTAACTAACAAGTTAAAGTTTAGAACTTTTCTATAAGCCTTCATTCCCTTAACTCAGCTAGAATAGTTAAATTTTGTAGCGCGCGTAAAGGAATGCAAATTTCTACTTTGCAGGAAGTATTTAAAAGCCGAGTTTCGGCAGGAGAAAAGAGAAAGTTAGGCTCTAGCCGCCACCTCTGCTGTAGATATGCTTGCTTATTTCTGGTTCAAGTGGCTTAATTGCATTTATTTGCTGCCACTAGTTTCCAAGGGGTTACAGGATCACACTGAGCCCTGTAAATTCCTGCTACTCCAGTTTTCATACAGAGTACATCTGTTAAACCCTATATAATAAAGGCCAGATTTAATAATTAAAGATGTAACTAAAGGGTAGATTATTGTATTCGGTCCCTTGCTTCAGAGGCTTGCTATAAATATTTCCCTTCAAGGGACAATACTTTTTTTTTTCCTAAGTTACGAAATCAGGAAACTAAAAATGATAAACATATTGAAGTGTTAATTAAAATGTTTAAAACGGATTTAAAATTACCGCTAACAATTTTTTCATTGAATTCGAAAATTCTTCTAGAAAAAGAAATGTTTCAGTTACTCACATATTTTTACTTAGCTTTAAAATAGCTGTCAACGCTGTCAATATGACTTCGGTTATAAATATGAGATTACAAATATGAATTTGGAATCAAAACATTTTCTCAGCTCTCTAAAGTATATCATAACCGACTTCATGTTCTTTTATGTTTCATAGATGAAGTTTATATTCTTATACAACCGGTTCACTTTTATCTATATTTATATAGTACTTCCTCTACCCTTTTCCTTTGCTAATTTCCTCTGAAAATTCAGTTCTTGGAATGAAATTACAAGAGACACATCATCGTCATCCTGAAACTTTATATCTTATTCTGATGCCTTTCCTTTTATAAAGCCCGACTGTTTTGAGCTTTCTACCATAGTCGTATCTTGAAACAGGTGTGCGGAAAAAAATGTCACCCGGAAAAAAGGGAAACGGAAAAAATGTCCCCGGAAAATAAGGAACGGAAAAAATGTCACTCGGAAAATAAGGAACGGAAAAAAAGGAACTCTAAAATCTCGCCAAATAATGTCGCCGATTGGAGATAGGGAAATCTGCCAAACGGGCAGGGTTATAGCGGGCTCTCTTGAGGGAGGTTTTAAGGGTAAGACGTTGAGCTGGCTGCAGCTGAGCAAGGTCATTTCGATAGCAGGTTTTTCCAACTTGCCTGCGGGAAAATCGTATGTTCTCCCCCGTGGTTTGCTTCACCCGTTTCCTTAAAGAAACCGACCCACCTCACCCGGAAGGAAAGAATTCACGGGGAGCAAATGTTTCTCCTCTGTTAAATAATGATTGCCGGTCTTTAAACTAAATTTCATCCATCCGTAACTGGAAACTAACAGCTTGTTCACATTAAAGTGTTGATAAATGACGAATTGTCAGTAAAGACGGCACACGAAAGCTGCTAAACAGAACTATTGGCGTAGTATAGTCTGTTATTTTTTATTACGATTTAACGAATCTAGCAATAATATTATATTATGCATTCCGTTATTATTTAAGCTATCCGTAATATGAAATATAATTTTCTAAACATTAACGGTTTATCATCAGTTAATTTATAAAACGACAGGTATTTTACAGTGTAATTTTTTTTCCACTTTAACGGTTTATCATTAGGTGGTGTTCCAAAGAGACTTTGATCCTGGAGGACTATTCTTTTCGTTTTGCGATTTTGCGCTGAATCACTATAAACGGCGAATCACTTTTCAAACTGTTGCCACCAAATGTTAGAGTCCTGCATTATATTCTAAGAAATTAAATAATGAAAAATCTGCATAAATATATCCATATTTCTCGCATTGTGATAAAACAACGGTACATAGAGCCATCGAATTTTGAATGACATAATCCTCCTGCGAATATGGGCATCTGGAAGCCCAAATTTGATATTTGTTTTATTATCTATTTCATATTTTGTAAAACTTTAACGAATTTTTGATTAACAAACTCAACGATTTAAAAGCGAGGAATGGCAACACTATACGAAAAAAAAAAAAAAAAATATCTACAGCGCGTGGAACTGTGTATCGGAAATTCTTCTAAAGATATGCGTTCTTAAAATTCTTTTGCGACATTGCTATTTAAATGAATTTTATGGTTTAAGTGCAAAGAACATGATATTTAATAAATAAAGGTAGCACACAAAACGTTAAAAAAAAAACGCCTTCTTTGGACGTAGTTTAAAACCTGAAAACTTTGAAACTTTTTTTTTGTTATTAAGTTTTTTTTTTTTTTTTTTTTTTTTTTTTTTATATGAATGATGGTCCTTCAGCCGACTTCGGCTTGACCAGAAGCAGTTGTCATTTTATTATGCAGTCACCTAATAGGTGGGCTACCTTTCCATCCTATGAAGGGACGGACAATTAGAACTATGCATTCCCCTGGATTCGAACCCAAGCCGTTAGGTATCGCAGTTGGCGACCCTAACCACTACACCGTCTGGGCGGCATTTATCATTAGTTAGTTTATAAAATATTATATTCTATACTAATTAATATAGTTATTTTAAAATAATTAGCTAAACCGGCTTGGCTAGTTCCCCCACCCGCCAAATACTTATTCGAGGAAATAACTTAATTATACGCTTTAACGGTAACATATATTTTACAATTTATTTATTTTATAATAAAATTTTTCCCATATATAAATAGATACAGCCATACACGCAATCCAATCGGCTTAATGTACTTTCATTTATAGAATAATGCACTTCCGAATGTGAACAGGGAACTTTCTTCTGGTGATTATCTTCCTATGATGATCAGTATTTCTGAGAACTTGGACATCAGTGCTGAGAGCTATTTCTCTAATTCGCAAAAGCTCAAAATCTTATGAACCTGTGGTCATCTTAGAAAGGGTTTACTGTACTTTCTGTCTTTAACTCTGGCAATTTATTGGTATGAAAAAATTTCTTGTAGTAGAATATAATCCATTCATGCAAGCCCTGTTATAAGAATAATTTAATAAAGAAGCAAAATTATCATTTTATTCAAAATTGCATTTTTCGAGTGAGGTAGTAAATAGTTCTGACTTTCTTATCGGTTAAATGTTGCTATTTCTGACTTTTAACTTGGTAATTTAACATTTATTTATTTTTTTTTTTTTTAGCCCAAAGGGGCGTTAGACCCAAAGGGCTATTAGTCTCAAAACGACATTTTGCGTGGTTTCACTTTCTGCGTTGATTCACTTTTCAAACTGTTGCTACAAAATATTATTGCCATGCATTATATTTAAAGAAACTAAATAATGAAGATTCTGCATGAATGCATGAATGTTTCTCGCATTTTCAAAAAACAACAGTACCTAGAGCCATCCAATTTTGAATAACGTAGTACTCCAATCGAACATGAGCACTTGAAATTCCGAATTTGGAATTTGTTTTATTAGCTATTCCCAAAAAATACATTTTGCAAAACTTTAACGAATTTTTTAATTAACAAACTCATCGATTTAAAAGCGTGCAACGGGAACACTGTACGAAAAAAGAAATGTATCTCCAGCGCCCGAAACTGTGTATTGGAAATTCTTAAATTTTGCGCTTTTTAAATATTTTGTGATATTGCTGTGGAATTGAATTTTATGGTAAAGTGCGAAGAACATTATATTTAATAAATAAAGGTACCACACAAAACGCTAAAAAAATCCTTTTGGGCGCAATATGAAATATGAAAGCTTTCAGATTTTCCTTTAAATAATGAAAAATATGCATAAATGTATGTATATTTCTCGCATTGTGATAAAACAATGGTACATAGAGCCATCGAATTTTGAATGACGTAATCCTCCTACGAATATGGGCATGTGGAAGACCAAATTTGAAATCTGGAATATGATTTATTATCGATTTTATATTTTTCAAAACTTTAACGAATTTTTGAGTAACAAACTCAGCGATAAGGGAGCAACGGCAACACTCTACGGGTGGAAGAAACCTTTTTGTCTCCAGCGCGCGGAACTGTGTATCGGAAATTCTAAAGATATGCTGCGGCATTGCTATTGAATGGAATTTTATGGTTTAAGTGCAAAGAACATGATATTTAATAAATAAAGGTAACACACAAAACATTAAAAAAACGCCCTTTGGACGTAATTGAAAATCTGAAAACTCAAATATTTTTTTTTTCCCAGTGGCGTGGTAAAATGAATCATTAAAAACGAAGCTGAGCTTCTTAATTACATTTTGCAGCTTTAGAATGATACCGCCAATTTGATTATCCAGAACTCGAAATATTGAATAAATTTGAGTTAAATAAAATTCAAAATTAATGCGAAAGAATTTGTTTTAGCAAACTTCGAGAGATAGATTATGTTCTGCTGTTCTGTAATTTTTAATTAGGACCGTAAAAGAAATGTTTCTTGACGAAGAGGTGAAAACTGTTGAAAACAGTCAATTCCCTATTTATGAGAAAACTTATGACTTTGGAGATAAAAAAGTACATATAAATATTATAGTTCTCATGTTCATGTTTAAATAATTAGTAAGAAATATGGATTCTAATGCAGCAATTGTAGTGTAATTCTAAATGAACTATTTATAACATTGTTATCAATGAAGCAACAATCGTATAATTAAAAAAATGAATGCAAAATTCTATTCTTATTGTTTTGAGCTCAAGTTCTATGTTTCAAGAGCTTTCAAGTCTGAATTAATTACTTTTCAGACTTAAAATTGCAGTATAACTTTTGTATTTAAAATTTTGTTAGCAGTTTCTTAGCAGTTCTAAAACAAATATCATGCAGAATTTTAGCAGTATTAGAAAAGGACTCAAAAACAAGGAAACTTCCTATCTTTTGGCTTTTTTAATTGTTGAAGTGTATGGAGTCAAAATTAAAGCTACTAACAACCAGTTTTTAAGGTTGTTATTAATTAAAACATCTGTAATTTTTAATAAGCATCATGTTTATGAGGAAATGACAATTCAGATAATAAGTATTATCTGAATTATCGTTTCCTAGTCATTCCTAGTATCATCAGGGCTGGTGCCAGAGCATATGCAATCGGTGTGGCCGCACCTGGCGGCAGAATTGAGAGAACGCAAAATTTTTAGAACTTTGGAAAGAGCTGGGCGGCAGAATTTTGAAGTTGTAAAGCAGGCACCGTGCGGCAAAACGTCTAGCGCCGGCCTTGAGCATCATTCCAAGTCTTAGTAAATCAGCTTAGAATAATTAGAACTGATTTATAACAATTTAGCAAAACTGCGCTACAGTAACATATCATTGATAAAAGTATATCCCAGGAGAAAATATTCTTATTATTATACTATAATGTTCCCTTAAAAAGAATGTAATATTTAGCAATCATACTTAGTATTGCCGATTTTTCAAGAAACACAAAATTCACAAGGTTTTGCAAGCGAGTACACCATTCAATACTTTACAAATGAATCGCACTTGATCAAACAAACCATAGGCACAACCGTCCAGGAGTAATTTAGTCAGGTATTTTTTTAAATGTTAATATGCAAAATATAGAATTAATACTAAATATGCATAAATTTTAGACTTGAGCCTTCTTCACGTGCTTTCGTGGTGTAGTGGTCTGCACGCTGGGCGCGTATTCCAGAGATCCGCGGTTCGATTCCCAGAGAGGGGGTTGCTCATTTTTCAAGTCTTCTGCTTCCATAAAATATCGAATGTCTCTGCAATCTAAGTGAAGAAATATTCGACATAACAGACATTTAACTTTTTCTTATAATATAAATTTTGCGTGGGAACAGTTTTACATTGAGCTGAAAATAAATTTATGTATTCTGCATTAAAAATTTACATTCATTCAATTAATTATTTATGTGTACTGAAAATTGTTTTTTCATTTTATGTAAAATTTATCTGGCGAAATTGAATTTAGAAATTTTCTGCATTGGCTATAATTTTCTTCCTTCTGCAAAGATTGGTATATACGTAAACGAGACATATTTTGTCGAATGCCGTAACAGCATTGCCGTATCCTTTTGTGTTAATATATTCAAAAATTTTAAATGCTATTACGTAAATTACAGCATTATATGTTACATGAAGGGGATTAAATTGAATCCAAATTCAAAATATATACATGTCTTTTCACTCATATTTCTAACAATTTTATTTTCATAGGAAAAGTTACCAAACACTGACGATATAATAAAATTGACAGTCATTTGTGTTCTATATTCTTAAGCAGAATACATAATGCAGCTCATCAGCGCTCCAGCGGTCGCCAGGGCCGTAGCTAGAAGGGGTCAAGGGGGGCATCTGTCCCCTGGCGCAGAATCCAAGGGGCGCCAAACTGATATTACGACATTGTAGAATTAAATGTTTTCCATCCTTGGCAAGCAGTAAGGGGCGCGAAATCTTCAGTTGTCCCTGGGCGCTGAAAACCCTAGCTACGACTCTGGCGGTCGCTTAACACTGATAGTTCGACAGGGGCTCAAATCCCAGCAAACAAGCTGGTTGCAAGATAATTTAGTTATTTCTTCATGTGTAAGGTAAATACAATCAAGTTTCCCTTTCTCATACTTCGTTAAGTCCTCCACGAAGGCACCCCTTCTCTTAGACAGACAGTTCCCGTGCTTTGCCATGATTCAAATAACCACCAAAGAAGAAATGAGGAGAAAATGCAGTAGATACTAGCTATTCAAGGGATAGAACAATTATTAATAGATGTAGAAGAGCATTTTTGAAATCATTTCTTGAGTACCAATTCCGGGGAGTTCTAAATCACCGAGAGTTCTTAAATGTTAAATAACTTCAGTGCCTTTAATTGAGTCTGAAAACTGGATTGATGGAGTTGAAATTTTTTAATTTTAAAATTTGCAATTTGCTAGAAAAGACGAATTTTCTGCTCAAGTGCTTGCAACAATATTGAAAATTCAAAATTTGCGAATCTATGGGCGACGTGCGTCATTAATTACATCAAATGCTTCTAATAATTCTTCTAATAACTATTTTAGAGTTTAACATAAAAACTCTAAAATTGCAGGGACTGTAAATAATCTAAAGATATTTAGAAATACAACAAGATTTGACAGTTGAGGAAAATTGAAAAGTACACTATTTATCATAAAAGATGAACTGAAAATAATTATAATGTAAGAAAGAAAAATGTTTTCCTTTCTTTTTGTTTATTTTCACAATTTAAAACAAAATGATATAAATCTAAAATTTGCTTACTTAGGGAAATTACTATAAATTACGCATAAAACAAATCAGTGCGAGAATGGTTTTGCATACGAACTGCGACTGCAACACATTTCAACCAGTTTTAACCAGCTTCAGATGTTAAAAAGTTCCAGAAAGATCTTCTTATTGTAAATGCACAAAGTTTAAATCTTGGCATAAAATTAAATAACTTGGGCATTTAAAGCCCGAATATTGGAAAATATCATAATTAAGAATTTTAAAATTTTTGCAATAACATACGTACAAAATAATGATCAACAATTGATTCAAGGCTTTCGTACGAATACAATAATCCGAATGGAATGTAAAAGATTATTACTATTCTATTTTATATTGAAAGTTGTTACACTACCTTGAAAAATCAATATTATAATTTTTAAGGCATACATGTAACTGAAATTATTAAATGCCACAAAAATGCAAATATAATGAGACTTTTCTATAATGCGACCACTAATGGCCGCTTCAAGCGATTTTTAAGCCACTTATATAGATGGTTGCATTAGAGAGGCAAATGTATAAAAGCCTGTTTGTTTATGTTGTAGGAAACACTTTTAGAGTTCACCGTCATGAGATTCTCTGTACTTATATGTAAAACAGTTGCAAATAATACGTCTTGATAAAGCGATCTGACATATTTAGGCTTCTAAAATGATGTCAAAAATTTCAAAAAGGAAATGTAACAGAAAAAAAATCCTGATTTGGTTAATTTAAAGCAGTTAACACAGTTTATGATAAATAAAACATTAATTAAAGCATCACAGGCTTCAGTATGAGAAAAAATTAGCATAATCATCAAATCAGATTATTTAGGTTATGACAAAGTACCATAAGATTATCTGCCGAAGTGAATATGGATGCCTTCATGGAGGACTGTTTATAGCGAGTAATTGACAAAAATTATTTCATACGTCTGATAGAAACTGACTCGTATTTATGTTACACATGGAGAAAAACACGAAAATTTCCTGGTAAGCAGCACATCCGCCATGGTTTGAACACCAGTCGAACTACCAATATTCAACGATTTTTACCTCTCGACTGCTAGTGGTCGAAGGCCATTTAAGTTATCCTCTGAATTTCAAAGTTATCGGTCTATGCTTTATTACACAATTATTCATGCTCAGAGTTTTGGAAACAAGAGATAAATTAAAAACTGGAATTCTAGATAACCAAGTTAAATAATTAAATTTATTTAATTTTCCATTTTGATACGTTTTACGTTATGAATACGAAAAGCTCCCACGTATGACTTATTTGGAGCTCAATTTGGAGAGTAGAAGGAATAAGCTTCTTTAATTTGGTTTGATTTACTTGACTATAACAAAGCGCACGAAAGGTATCTGCCTAAGAGAACGGTTGCCTTCGTCGAGGGCTTCCTAAGGAAAACTAGCTCGTAACCACGTTATATCGGGGAAAAACCACGAAAAGCTGCTTTGCTAGGAATCGAACCCAGATCTAACAACCAGGGTATTCAGCAACTTAACCGGTCGGCCGCTTTTAAGTTTCCATAAGCTTTACACGTAATTGTAATTAATATAACTACTATAAGTAAAAATACTTTCTAAGATATCCATCAGCCATCCATCAGATTTCAGCCTATCAGCGGCCGAGCGGTAAAGATGCTGAACACTGGTAGTTCGGTCCGAGATTCCAATACCGCGAATGGGCTGGCTGCATGGGCACTTTCGTGGTTTTCCCCATGTGTAATATGTATACGAGCCAGTTTCCCTTAGAAAGTTCTCCACAAAGGCATCCCTCCCTTTAGGTAGATAGCCCTCGTGCGCTTTGCCATAATTGAATAATCCTAATCCATCCATGTTTCTAGTTGATTTTTGATATTCTGTGAAGATCACCACCCTAGAAAGATGATATTCAGTGCAAGCGTTTGTTTATACCTATAGAAATGCCTGTCACTTTTGGAAGTGATCGTCTTAAGGAGATGGTCGCCAATCGTTTATGAGCTACTAGATGGTCAGGCTCTGAGTAGGTTACGCATTGGTGCATTGTAAAATGCATTAAATCCTCTCTAATACGATCATCCGCGTTTCTAATTATTTTGGCCTTTGGTGGAAGTGGTCGTCTTAAAGAGATAATACTCGGTACAAGTGTTAATTTCTACTTTGAGAAATTATTTTGGAAGAGGTCGCCATAAGAGGGTTCATTGCATATTAAATGTTTAAATCCAGATCGCGTGGTTATAGGATCCATTTTTATTAGATTTTAAAATTTTAGTAAAATAAAAAATCTGAAAGGTTTCAGATTTTAAATTACGTTCAAATGGGCCTTTTTTTTAACATTTTGTGTGCTACCTTTATTTATTAAATATCATATTCTTCGCACTTAGACCATAAAATTCAGTTCAAGAGCAGTATCGCAAAATAATTTTAAATTGAGCACATTTTTAGAATTTCCGATTCACAGTCTCACGCGCTGGAGATAAAAATATTTTTTCTGTACAACGTTGCCATGGCTCGCTTTGAAATTCTTGAGTTTGTTAATCAAAAATTCGTTACAAAATATAAAATCGATAATAAAACTAATTCCAAATTTCAAATTTGGGCTTCCAGCAGTAGGATTACGTCATTCGAAACTCGATGGCTCTAGGTACCGTTGTTTTATCACAATATTTGGTGGCAACAGTTTGAAAAGTGAAACGGACATTCAGAGTGATTCGACGCAAAATCACAAACTGAAAACATTAGTCCCTCAGGGACTAATAATTTTGAAATAAACCTCTTAATTTTAATAACTGTGGTATTCTTGTTTTCAAACTTAAGTGCAAAATTAAACAATTGTTTCCTGTGCAGATGCGTTACTTTTAATCAAAATCAAATGAGAAAAAAAAAATTATGCGAAAATTAATTAGGTAAAAAATTTAGTCCTGTTCTTATCGCAAACCGTAACTTGAAATTGCATCTACAACTGTTGCTTATACCAAAGCTCAGGATGAATTAGTTTTCTATAGTGCGTCAATAAATGTTTCACTAAACCGCAGCTTAAGGCTATAACTACATGGGGTGCGAGGAGAGTAATTACTAAAGACCTGACAATGACCGACGCTGGACAACCCGCTTTCCCCCCTGGCTTCCATTGCGAAAGCTTTCTTCTCTAAACAACCCTCTATTTTTAACCTTAACGAAGAAACCATGGAGGTAGGCTCCATGGAAGAAACAAGCAGCCAACACATCTGCTTGCTTCTACTCGCACATGTTTCCGGTCATCCGAAGTTACGGTTGTTGAGATAAAACTTTTATCACCCAGCTTGGCGATCTTTCTAAACATGCCTTATATTTCTCATTGCAAACGAAGGGTGACATTTTTTCCTTTCCTTATTTTCCGGGGACATTCTTTCCGTTTCCCTTTTTTCCTACAACCCTTGAAACATAATGCCACGCACTTTCATGCATAGGGGTCGGTGAAACGACATTTGTTAAAATGGGAATAATGATGAAAAGTAAATCTGCAAGCTCTAAACGACCTAATAAATTATGTTTCTTTACTGGGCAGGGTAAATTACGGTATTTCAATGAATAATTGAAATATTTTGAGACTGAGAAATAATAGTATGATAGCAGATATAGCGGCAGCATAATAGTGAATAATATCTGATGGGACTTAAAGAGAATTAACTACCTTAATCTATGGCTATGGTGAGAACTATATAGAAACATCGATTAGGTAAGGAAACTCTTAAGAAATAAAGTATTGAACAAAAAAAAAAAAAAAAAAAAAAAAGAATATTAGTGCGTATATAAGCCCTAATATCTTTTCGTCTGGGCAATATTCATTTTCTTAAGATATATGTATGTTTTCGAATCCCCATTGTTCTTCAGATCTTGTTTTTGATCTGGCACTTACATCTATACAAGACTACACGTTTTAGTTCTTAACAATAAAGTTTAAATTTTACGTGATTTCAAATTCATATACCAGGTTTAAAATTTATAGAGATACGATAAATTATATATATATGTAGTATATGTGTATATATACAGGGTGTCCGTAAAAGAATGTCCGAGTTTCAAATTGTAATAGTATCAGCTGTAATCTTTCGACAGTTGTGGTTGAAGGTGACGAATAAAGAATAACTCCAACAGTTTCAGATAAGCAGTTTTCACAGTCATCTAATGAAAATGGCGACTTCTGAGCGTAAAGCGTTTTGTGTTCTACAATTTGCTAAGAGTGATTCGGTAATTGCCGTTCAACGTGTGTTCCGATTAAAGTGTGAATGTGATTCCCCCATGTGACAGAAATATCCGCCGATGGTATCGACATTTCGAAACGACCGGATGTCTTTGTAAAGGTAAAAGCCCAGAACGACCCAAAGTTTCTGTAGAGAATGTGGAACGTGTCGAAGAATCTTTCCGTCGTAGTCCGCATAAATCTGTTCGGAAAGCAAGTCATGAACTACAGTTGCCAAAGACGGCAGTCTGGACGATTTAAAAAGAAATGTACACTTGCGTCTATACCGATTACAGTTGGTACAGCAATTAAAGCCAAATGATTGAGCAGTACGATTTCGCTTTGAATATGAAGTTCTTCAACGGCACAATGACTTTCTGCATCATGTGGTGTTCAGTGATGAGTCAACGTTTCATACAAATAGGAAGGTAAATACCCACAATGTTCGCATATGGGGTTCAGAAAATCCTCATCAACTTGTACAACACGAAAGAGATTCTCCAAAAATAAGCGTTTTCTGTGCTGTTTCACGACGACAAGTGTACGGACCATTTTTTTTTTTTCGCTGAAGCTACAGTAACAGGGGTTTCTTATCTGGATATGCTACAACAATGGCTCTTTCCCCAATTAGTAGAAAGTGAACCTGCAAACTTTATTTGGCAACAAGATGGAGCCTCTCCTCATTGGAGTCTCTTTGTGCGAGATTGGTTAATCGTCCAAGTCCCTGACCGTTGGATTTGGCGTCACGATCCAGACGACAGAGTTCTGTTACCCTGGCCGCCTCGTTCACCTGACATCACGCCTTGTGATTTCTTCCTTTGGGGCTTCGTAAAAGATCGGGTCTACCCCACGATTTACCAACCTTGAAAGGTAGAATTGCACAGGCTGTTGCTTCCATTACTCCGGACTTGCTGCAGACAGTATGGGAAGAATTGAATTTTCGTTTGGATGTGTGCCGTATCACTAAAGGCGCACACATTGAGCACTTATAGGAAAAACTAGGTTAGTTTTCCTTCAATTTCATGTATGATTTGTTATATTTAGTATAAAATAAACTCCTGTAATATAACATTAAAACTCGGACATTCTTTTACGGACACCCTGTATATATATATATATATAATTGTTTCATAAGAAATTTAAATACAAATTCAATTAAATAATTCTTTGCGCCATTGCTGCAAGGAATGAAATTTAAATTTAAACAAAATTAAATTTTAATTTTAACAAACACGTATAAAAGTAAAAAAGCAAATTTAAAGCAAAATATATATATATATATATATATATATATATATATATATATACCTACTATTATTATTATATATATATATATATATATATGTGTGTGTGTGTGTGTGTGTGTGTGTGTGTGTGTGTGTAAACATATAAAAGATTTAAAAGATTTAATTCTCGAACTAATCTACAATATCATTTAAATTCAGAAGCAGAAGCAAATCAAGTGTAAAAACAATCCATGAAAATAAATTATTTATCACTAATTTAGCAAATTAAAATAATCAAAACATTTTTTTTTTTTTAAATGCATAAGTGAATGACTGCTGAGCAGGCAGGAGACAGACTTATCAAGGGGAAGTTGCCTCCAAACCTAACTCTCCAGTCATTCAATTCGTGTTTCGTCATTCATGCAGGCAAGGGTAAAAGTGACTGATACTTATGCCATTATTAATACTTATTAATACTGCCATAATTAATACTGAACTAAATAATGTCATTACTTACAAAGACACCAATATACAAGAAAATGTTAATGCAAAAAAAAACCAAAAGCATAAGAAACTGCAAATTTTACAACCATCTAGCTACAATAGATTAGCCAATCTATATGCTCTCCCAAAATTTCATAAATCACCACTCAAATTTAGATTTATTGCTAATGGTACAAATAATTATAAAAAGAATATAGATTACATATTTGCAATTATACTTAAAAAAATCTGTAATTTAATCCAACAACTCGTTAACAAACAACACAATTATAGTTGGATTATTTATAGTAATGCTCCAGTTCTCAGCAGTTTTAAAAGTTTAACAATCAAGAACATTAACTGCTATGACTTTGAAAACCTTTATACTTCTCTACCATTAGAAGAAATTTTTAGTAGTTTAATGCAACTCCCACAACTTTTTCCTGACATACTTGACATCCTTAGTATTGAAAGATGGAATAATTATCTGAAATGTGCATTATTTAATAACTACATTAAATTCAATAATAAGATCTTTCAGCAAGTTAGAGGAATTCCTATGGGAGCAAACAGTTCTACACAAATTTGTAACCTATTTCTTTTTACTTTTGAATATAAATTCCAACTAAGTTTAAATAATAATGAATTGAAACTATTTGCTCATACTTTTAGATACATAGATGATATTATAACTTTCAATAATAATTTACTCAATAATAATACTACTAGCCATTCAAAATTTATCCAAATAGTTTAACACTTAATAAAACGAATACGAATCAAGATACAATTGAATACCTAGACCTGCAAATTATTAAACACAGTAAAATTAAATTATATGATAAAAGAAGGAATTTCCATTTTCATACTATTAAACTAATTAATTGGAACTCTGATATCTCTAGAAAAGTAATAGAAAACACGTTTCATAGCCAAATAATCAGAATAAAAAATATATGTACTGAAATAGACGATTTAAAGGAAGAAATAATAAAGCTAATTAATGTTCAAGTTGATAACCAAGTACCCCCAAAATTTATTAATTTATATATTAAAAAGGCAGGCATTAACTTTATAATTTTTTGGCTTTTTTTGATATGATAACATTACTTTAAACCTTAGCTGGAGGGTAATGAAGGATAAAGAAGAGTAAAGAAATTATTTGTCAATTTTTATTGTAAATAAATTTGTAAATATGTATATTTAATCAATACTGGATTCTTTCCTTTTACTAATAAAAGGCCAACTCTTTTCAAAAGTCTCAATTAAAGCCCGAATTGAGTGAAGATTTTAATCTTCTTCTTCTAATTTTCCACACTTTAGCCAGTATTTAGTTAAGTTTTGATATACCAGTTAAAATCTAGTTCATTAAACTTTCAATATTTTCTTTCTTTAAATTTAACTTCTTTAAAGAATTTTTGGGAAATTACTGGGAATTTTTTTAGAGGTTTTTTAAGGACTTCGTTTCACAAAATTTTGGGAAATTTTTTGACATTTTAAATTTTGCTTTAAAACTTAAATTTTAAAACATTTCATTTTTACTTAATTACTTTAATTATTTGCCTTGCAATATTTACACAATTTTTCAACAGAACACACATTTCACATTACAAACAGTTTACATTTATTAATTCACAATACCACTTAACTCTATTTTACTTCAAGCAAACTTACCTCTCTTGATTGGCTTAACTCCCTAAATAATTTCTAGTTAAAATTTAAACTTAATTACATACCTTTAGAATTTTTAATTTTTAATTTAATTTTTCCTAGATTTATTTTTATATATTTTAATATTAATGTTTTCAAAAAATTTTGAATATAACAAAGATAGCAGCTTGGCACTCAACTTTACCTACATAAGCGCCATCTATATAATTAATTTGAAGAACACACTTACTTCTCTTTAAAAACACTTTTGCAGACCCCAACGCTCATTTAGCAGGTAAGTTAGAATTAAAACTTACTATTTATTTGGTTATAAGTATTTTTTAAAATTTTTTATGTAGTATTTAAGTATTTTCTAGATATGAAATTTTATTTTTAAGTATATTTTTGTTTCTTCAAAATTGTGAATTAGTTCTTCATGTTTCTTATTGGTTTATATGGATTATGTCTAGTTCTTTTTTAGTTTCTTTTTATTGATATGCATATTCGTGTCGGGGAGGTTTCTGTAGACAAGGGTTTCTAAAATACATTAGTTTCTAGATTATTTTTTATAAAAAATTAAATTTTTAATTTAATTTTTTTAAAAAGTTTAATTTAATACTTGACTATACTTGCTTGTTTCTCAGAAGACTTCATTAGTAGTTTCCTTTTAAAACTTTAATTCTTAAATGCTAATTTCTAAGGGTACGACTTTATTGGTATTTCTTTTTGGACATTCTTCACTTTTTACTTTTGGTTTTGACTTTTACCCTTGCCTGCATGAATGACGAAACACGAATTGAATGATTGGAGAGTTAGGTTTGGAGGCAACTTCCCCTTGCCTCCAAACCTAACTCTCCAATCATTCTCAGGTCTAATGCATAAGTGAATGACTGTTGAGCAAGCAGGAGACAGACAGATAAGTCTGTCTCCTGCTTGCTCAACAGTCATTCACTTATGCATTTTTAAAAAAATTGTTTGGATTAATTTTAATTTGCTAAATTAGTGATAAATAATTTTTTTCATGGATTGGTTTTGCACTTGATTTGATTATGCTTCTGAATTTAAATGATATTGTAGATTAGTTCGAGAATTAAATCTTTTAAATCTTATATATTTTTTGCTTTAAATTTGCTTTTTTTTTAATTTTTGCTTTAAATTTGCTTTTTTTTAATTTTGGCTTTAAATTTGCTTTTTTACTTTTATACGTGTTTGTTAAAATTTAAATTTAATTTGTTTAAATATATATATATATATATATATATATATATATGTATATATATAATGCTGTATAATCTTAAATTCATTTAGTGCGAAAACAAGTTATTCTACTACTTGCGCAATTGCTGCAAAGTAAGTTAATAATAATTTATTTACTAAATAGTATTGATTATATTATCTCCTAAGTTTAATTACAATAGAATTATCTTAAATGAGTGAATCCATACTTAGTAAGTCCTATTTTGAAAGTTTTGAAGTAAATTGAATGTAGATTGTTAAAAATGTTTTAACGGGGACTGGAATTAAATCATGAATAACAAAATTTCAATTGTAAAAGGAATAAATTAAAGGCAAGAATTAAATTAAATGCATGTAATCATTGTCATTGATCGGAAATTAGTTGACTTTTTAAGGGGAACAAACCAACTCCCGTTCAATGAACAATAATTAAGAAATAAATACGAAGGTGTTTCGTCCTTTACTCGAGCAATAAGGCGAAGCCAAACCGGCAATTCAAGTCAGGCCAAATATTTCCGTGAATAGAAGGGATTATGAACCAATGCTGATATCCAAAGAGTTCATTACTATTAAGCATTTTAGCTAATTCAATTTTGAATGAAAAGCAATTTCTGCAGTAAAATTAGATAATGCTCGAGTAACCGTCCCCCGATACCCTCATCTTTATTCATTTGAGTTTAATATTATTTGTAAAAATTAAACATTTGAAATTGTCATTATGAAATAGAATTAAAAGTAGTTGAAATACATTAGAAAATTACAAAATATAAGAAAAATAATGCAAACTTTGTAAAAACAAATAAAAATATAAAAAATGAAACATATAATAAGAAAAGTGAAAGACATGAAGATATAAAGGCCAGAAAAAGTATTAACTGATGTTCTTTCTAGTTGGGAGTGGGCAAAGTGTTCTCTTCGCGTCTGACTCAGAAGGGTAGTGTTTCCTAAAATTCTTTGGCCGCAGCGGGGGCTTTGAATAATATCAGTCGGGAAGACTTGTGTAAAGTAATTTATGGTAATGGGTGGGACTAGGAATTCTTGAGGGATGTATTCTGTGAAGTTCTTCTTTGAGTGAAACCGTCTGTTAAATTTTTTTGAAAATACTAGTGAATGTAAATTAATTAATTTCTGGCTAATTGTCGTGTCGAAACGGTTAAGAATTTAAGAAAGGAAAAAAGGAATTTTCACTTTCAAAGAGCTATTTGACAGACTAAAGATTATGAAATAGGCCCATTTTTTTAGTTACAGCATAGTGACAGCATAAGTCTGAAGACAATTAGCTTTTTACATTATATACAGCTGAGTAATTACACTATATACAAATCCTTCAACTGATAGTCGTCCAATTTATACCGCCTTCTCAGGTTTAGGAACAAATTATCATATCCCTATCAGTTAAATGATTTAGAGTGAGTATTTAACGTCTGCTTCTTTTAAGGCAATGGTTAATAAATTGATTGGGTATTAGATTATTTTTGAGAATTTTAATAAGGAGCAAAATTTCGCTCTTGTATCTGTGCAGATATTTTTAATTCGTTGTATTTGATTTATTATTGTATTGTTAATTACTTTTTTGGATATGTTGGAATTCCAATTTATTAATTTGTTAGTATTGAGATTGATGTTTCTTGTTTTGTCAAAAAGTAAAATTTTTTTGTAGATAATGATTTGAAGATCTAGATAGTCTATGCTATTTTGTGAATTATTAGTTTTATTAAATGTAAGACAATTTGGATAAATTTCGGAGTGTTCAATTTTATTAAAATTATTAATTGTAATAAGGTCATCAATATATCTGTAAGTGTGCTTGTAGTAATTCAACTCTTGTGGTTGTAGATTTTTTAGTCCAAACGGGCTTTGTCCCTGAAGGACTATTGTTTTCGTTTTGCGATTTTGCATCGGACTCATAAACGTCGGTTCACTTTTCAAACTGTTGCCACAAAATGTTAGAGTCCTGCATTATATTTGAAGAAATTAAATAATGAAAAATCTGCATAAATGATTGTCTATTTCTCGCATTGTGATAAAACAATGGTACATAGAGCCATCGAAGTTTGAATGACGAAATCCTACTGCGAATATGGGCATCTGAAATCCCAAATTTGGAATTTGTTTTATTATAGATTTTATATTTTGTAAAACTTTAACGAATTTTTGATTTACAAACTCAATGCTTTAAAAGCGAGAAATGGCAACGTTATATAGAAAAAAAATACTTTTATCTCCAGCTCGCGAGACTGTGTATATCGGAAATTCTAAAGATATGCTTAATTTAACATTATTTTGCGATATTGCTCTTGAACTGAATTTTATGGTTTAAGTGCAAAGAACATGATATTTAATAAATAAAGGTAACACTCAAAACGTTAAAAAAACGCCCCTTTGGACGTAATTTAAAATCTAAAACATTTCAGATTTTTTTTTTTTTTTTTTTTTTTTTTTTTGAAGTTAAATTCTTTGATAAATAAAAAGATATTACAGAGCGAGGTACTGGAATATGAGCCCATTGGCAGACCTCTGACTTCTTTAAAAAGTTGATTTTGAAATTTGATGTAGTTATGAAAATGTGTGCATTTTAGGTAGGTTTTCCATTTGTTTAAGAGTCATAATTGTGAGCATATCAGGGAAGAGTTTAGGCAGATCTAGTATACTAGTATAGATTTCTTCTAGAGGAAGTGAGGTATACAAGTTTTCAAAGTCATAGCAGTTAATGTTATGTATGTTAATTGTTTGAATGGCATTAATGACAGGAATGTTATTATGGATGATCCAGCAATAGTTATGATTAGTGTTACAATCGTTGAAAATAAATTTACATATTTTTTTAAGTTGAATTGAAAAATAATAGTCTACATTTTTCTTGTAATTATTAGTTCCATTAGCTATAAATCTGAATTTTAATGGTGTTTTATGGAATTTGGGAAGTGCATATAGGTTAGTAAATTTGTTGTAGTTTGGATTTAAAGTAATATTTAGCTTTTTATGAAAAGTTTTAATTCTGTTTATTATAGATGTTTCTGTAAGGTTGGCTAATTGATAAGCAGTTGCGTTGAGAAGTTCTTTATGAATAAGTTCTGTGTAGAATTGTTTTCATATAATGCTAAAGTTATTATTTGCTTTATCTATTTTTGTAATAGTAAAAAAGTTGTTTTAATTTTTTAATATCTGATGTAAGTTGCGACCAATTCAATGTACTTTTAAACTTGAGGTAACTGATTTCGGTGGATAAGCGTGGAAGAATTGTATCTTTCCATTTTAAAAAGGTATATATAGGTAAATTCAGTTCATAGCTTACTTTAACTATAAATTCGTGGATGTTGTTTTCGAAAGTCTTGTAACAGTAATTTTTAGTTATGTTTTTGACTGGTCTAAATTTTGCACCATAACTCATTAGTGTTTTTAGTTAATGGTTTTGTATGATATTCAGGTTGCCAGTAATTATGTGCTGGTGATGAGAATCTACGTAAATGCTGTAAACTGGTGTCTTACAATGTCATTCTGCTGTTTCATCTATTTCATGGTGGTTAGTGAGCAAGTTGCTTAAAGGTCCTTTGATATTTAAATGCAACTATTGGCATTGTGTCTACAGCTGGGAAGTAAATTTTATGATTCTTGAGAATCGAATATTGTCAAACTGCGGATGCAGAAAATTGACTTTAAAATAAACTTTGCGTTGAGTTAGACTATTAGAAAGTCTGAATGGACTAAAATTGAGAACCATGTCTTTAATGATTTGTATTTCTTCGTAGCTTTCTTGAATGAATTTTTTTAGTTTGATAAGGATAGTACAAGAGTGTAACCAGTTGAGAAGTTTCTTGGGGAAGTTTTCTGAGTCAAAAAAGCATTTCAATTGTTTTTTCAATGCAAGTGTATCCAAAGTGGATAAAAATCTCGCATTATTTTTTAATTTGCTTCCTCTTTTACCTCTTTGCGTTTCGTTGCTGTAAAGTTTAAATTGGCTGAAAATGGATTTTTTAGAAGTATCTCTGTGACTATGTATATAAGTGTTAAGTCCATAGGGATAAAGTGAACGTTGTTTTAGTATATAGAGTGATTCCTGAGAAATTCGTGTTTTGTGATTGGGTATTATATCTAATATCTGAAGTTGAATAGAGTTGAAGTCATGGTGTTTAAAGGGCTCTAATTCTGCTGTATTGAGTGGCGATGGTGTACTTATTTTAATGCTATTTTTTTGTGCGTTGAATTTTTTAATTTGAGCTCTATGGCTATTGATTCGAAAGTTAAGATTGTTTTTAGTTTGTCCTATATATTTAATATGTCAGGTGCTGCAGGTAATCATGTAAATACAGTTAAATGTTTTTCATAGAAACTGTCTTTTCGAGTTGCCTGTAGTGGGCATGGCGTTAAATTTTCAAGTTTGTCATCTAGTGGAATGACATTTAATGATTTCAATTTGTGATAAACGAGCAAGATTTAAAAGTAAGGAGGCTGCTAACCTTCAATACAGTAAAGTTTTTGTAGAAAAACTTTAAAACTTAAAAATTAAAAAGAATAAAAGGTGGAGATAATATATATAGTAGGTACATTAGGTAAGAGATAAATAGCGCTAATAGCTGCTATTTAGCATATCAAATGTTGTATGATCTTAAATGCATTTAGTGCGAAAACAAGTTATTCTACTACTTGCGCAATTGCTGCAAATTAAGTTAATAATAATTTATTTACTAAATAATATTGATTATATTATCTCCTAAGCTTAATTATAGTAGAATTATCTTAAATGAGTGAATCCATACTTAGTAAGTTCTATTTTGAAAGATGTTTTGAAGTAACTTGAATGTAGATTGTTAAAACTTTTTAACGGGGACTGGAATTAAATCATGAATAACAAAATTTCAATTGTAAAAGGAATAAATTAAAGGCAAGAATTAAACACGAGGATGTCGGGGGACGGTTACTCGAGCATTATGTAATTTTACTGCAGAAATTGCTTTTCACTCAAAATTGAATTCTAAAATATTTAATAGGAATGAATTCTTTGGATATCAGCATTGGTTCATAATCCCTTCTATTCACGGAAATATTTGGTCTGACTTGAATTGCCGGTTTGGCTTCGCCTTATTGCTCGAGTAAAGGACGAAACACCTTCGTATTTATTTCTTAATTATTGTTCGTTGAACGGGAGTTGGTTGTTCTCCTTGAAAAGTCAACTAATTTCCGATCAACGACAATGATTAAATGCATTTAATTTAATTCTTGCCTTTAATTTATTCCTTTTACAATTGAAATTTTGTTATTCATGATTTAATTCCAGTCCCCGTTAAAACATTTTTAAGAATCTTCATTCAAGTTACTTCAAAATATCTTTCAAAATAGAACTTACTAAGTATAGATTCACTCATTTAAGATAATTCTACTATAATTAAACTTAGGGGATAATATAATCAATATTATTTAGTAAATAAATTATATAATATATATATATATATAAATTAATAATTTTTTATAACTATCTTCCCTTTAATTTATTTTTCTGCATGATTGAATACCTGTTCCTTTTTTTCCTTCCGTATGGTCAATACAAAACTATACTGAAATGAAAAAAAAGCATTTTTAATACCCCCCTTTTTTTCAGGTTTTTAACTGGATAAAAAATCTACTTATTTTTGAACTGCAGATAAATTTTGCGAATGATTTATCTAAATAATAAAACTATCTTCAGTATTTGCTTAACATTTTTGCTTCAGATATTATATGACAAAAGTGACATCTTATTCTTCTGCAATCTGAGTTCTATATAACAACTTTCACACTTTTCCCTAAATTTTCTTGGTTCTCCTCCCTCCCCATGCAAAGGAAATGAGAGCCACCTTTCCCGACAAAAGCCTGTATGTCCTGCACGAAAACGTCTCCTGCTTTGGCAGATAGCCTTTGATTGCTTAAATAATTAACCTGACCTTTCTTGCTTTTCTGTGCAGCATGAGCAGATAGACTTTAATTGCCTTACTAACTAACCTAACCTTCTTTGCTTTTTCAGTGGAACAATTTCTGAAACATAGTTCAAGCGCTGTAATAAACAAAATTTGAACAGAAAATAGCATAAATGATTTGAAAGATGTTGCCTGGACAGTACAAAAGACTATATTTCGCTTAAAATGCTTATAATTTGCTCAGAAATATATTTTCTTGATAAATAAATTTTCCATACAGATGTAAGATCTGTTTAGTTATGCATACATCTTGAACTAACTTCAGCATTTCATAAATTACGATTATGATTTTTTCAGCAGAAGACGAATGTGTCTTGTCTTCTTTCGCTGTGAAGCTCTTCCAAAGAGAAATGCAATTTAATATAAAAAAAATCGCCTGAACAAAGTGCAAAAGACGAAGCTACATTGCCAATATTAAACTTAAAGGCAGAAAACTGAATTTAGTTGAAACGAAATTTTATAGTTTTGATAAATCTAGTGATTCAATCTAATGTGTCATTTATTTAGCTTTGTTAATAAACTAAATAACGTATTCCGTATTAACATGGAAGTAAATAGAAAATGTTTATTTTTATAAGCTACTGTAAACTTAAGACGATTATTTATTTAGATGGTATTAAGTGAAATTAATTTGCATTTAGTCATGGAAGTCAAGCGAATACAATAGTAAGCACTTAACACTTATTTTGGTGATGAACGATATAAACTGAAACTGAATACTGGTGCACGAACTTCAGTGGTTTCATGACGTGGCAGGACACGAAAAAACGTGACACACACCACTAATAGACTGGTGCCAGCTCCTGGTTAGGATAACCGTTTTTTCGAACGCACGAAAACAGCAGTTGGAAACCAGTTATTTTTGCATTCGGAACTTCACAGCGAGCAGAAGGTTCTGGCCCCCTGCAGTGCTTCATCGAAGTGAGGTTTTTATTGAAAGCAAACGTCAAACACAGCACGATTTATTAAAGCCAAATGCCATATCGTTACATAACTTTTTTCATCTGATTGGGGTACTTATAAATATACAAAGGTTCTATGATCGACAGGTTTCCTTTCTCAGTTGGTTATTGCCTTTCATACTGAAGCCCACAGGAAGGCATGGGCTTTGGTTTGATTATCCCATGAAAGAAATCAAGCTTAAAAGTTTATTTATTTAAGAGTTTTTTCGATGCTGACGTAAAGAGTCTTAAACAATGTTTGATAAATAATTATGAAATAGTTCTAACAGGAAACGTATTCAGAGCATCGACTGGTTTCTGATTGCAAAAAGCAAAGAAAATACGTTTTGTAACTAATTAACATATAAAATGCAGCATTAATGATTATTTTATTACGCTTCTAAACTCGTCCTGAATGACATGATTTCAATTTTCTGAACAAAGCTTCAGGTCTTCAGGATTCACCAGATTGTTCTGAAAATTTAATGAATTAGAAAAAAAATAAAGAATTGTACCGGTACAGATTAGCAAGGAATGGTGTGTTTCTATTATTTTTCACAATTTGCAATAAACCAATATTCAGATTTTATAATTATTATTATTAGATTAATGTAGTTTTGGAAGAAATTGGTTTTGTTTAAATCCTAGCAATAACTTTAGTGATTATGACTTTTTCAGTGCATGGAAAATTTAACACTACGATTTTTCGGTCGCGGTACCCTATAGATACAATTCTGGTCATGAAGTAGGAACTTTCTCTGAATACGATTTGGTAACAACGTGAGAATAAACGCAAGACCTCCTCTGTTCATACAGACGCGCGCAAGTGACAGCAAAGGTCCTCGCAATGGTTCTGCAGTAGGAGTCAGCAGAGTGGCACATGCACGACCATGGTGATCACTTTAATACATTCAGGAACGAGAAATTTACCCGCTGTCATAAATTCATTGCATATCCTGGAGAATAGGCCTTCGGCATGTGGAAGGGGCTTTTCTTTCCTTAAAAGTCTCAACTTCTGCCCAGGGTTTGAGCCCAACGGAAAGATAGGCTAGCATTCAGAAGTTAGAATCGAGTTTTAAGGAATGTGTTTATCATTAAAATAAAATCAGACTGCCAAAATTGTGGTTCATGTACTTAAAAGAAAGGCCTGAGCTATCTTTTATTTAGGGTTCCGATGCGCTCCAGCTAAAATTGTGATTTATCTCAAAAATGAAAAGTACCGGAACCGGGCTCCGGCGCAATTTAAGCTCTGAGTGCAAAGGAAATTGACGTACCTTTCGATCATTCGCCGCGATGCAGCAAACTTTGAACAAAGAAGCTTAGATTTTTGCCTAGTCATTTTGATTATTTTCTTCGAAAGTGAGCATCATTTATCTTATCTTAAATGAATGCCAATAAGGCGCACTTCTAATGCTGCTTACTACGTTACAGTTTCTCGTGCATTTGGTGACTAAGGTCAGAATAAAACCCAAAAAATTGAAGAATGAATGTATTCAACTAAACCTTGTGACCTCTCAGTCACAAGACCCTGCCAATCAGGGAATTAAGAAACCGATTCCTTTTGTGCCATAGCCACGTTATGTACCAGGTTTCTCCACCTCTTACTTCTGATTACCTTTGACTTCTCACTTTTTAAGACGGATTTATGGGTACACGGTTTAAAATAATTCAGGCTATCCAAAGCTAAGGTTAGTTTACGATGTGCACCAATGCAGACATTTTTCCTTTTTATGTTTCCAGGAATAGCTGGAATGCTGAAGCCACTACGTAGATATTACTTCGAAATGAGGCTAAATAATATATATATATCTATTTTTTTTTTTTTTTTTTTTTTTTTTTTTTTTTACGTTTCAAATAACACTGCTTCCGAAAATTTCTGGTCGCAGGGATATTTTTGTAAAGAAGCATACATTGGCTTTTCTTCTGTATAAATACTTTGAATCGTACTGAGTTTAAAGTAATTTTGCATATTAATGAAACGTATTTAATTTAAAATCTTCCAAAGTTCTTCAGTTATAAATAAATTTCCAAAATTTTTAATTTTTAAGATAATCGCATGGGCACGAATTCAGTAACTTAGTAATCATCAGTGCAAAATCATTCTTTTAGCGTTAAGTGAATTAACACTCTATCAGCTGCGTCAGAAATTTACTAGTGTATTGTTGACTATCTCATATCAAATAATGTAACTAATTATTTTTTTTTCATATAAAATATTATTATAGACACAGATATGAGTCACTCTTTGTCCCTGATATAGTTAGAAACTTTATATAATAGTGAAGACTCAATATAACTATTTTTACTGACATAACAGCATTGTGATCAAACATGTTGGTACGCTGTTCATGACTACGATATCTGTACGTCACTTCTCTAGATGGCTCTGCATCTTAATACAAAACCTCAACGTTTCTTTAATGTCTTCAGTAAGAATACTCTCTTTACATCCTTCCTTCCTTTGAAAACAGTTTATTAATCAATGCTTTATAGCTGCTCTACAGGGCGTAGCTAAGGTGGGGCAAGGGGTAACATCTGTCCGCGGCCGCAGCATCCAGGGTGCGCCAAATTGATGCTAAAAAGTTTGAGAATAAAATGTTTTCCATTCTTGGCACACAAAAAGGAGCGCAAAATCTTCAGTAGCCTCCGGACGCTGAAAATCCTAGCTATAGCTCTGATGCTCCAAATGTAATTCCTGCTGTTCTACGGTTGAACGTTTCAATATTGTTTTGTTCAACCAAATCTTCAAAATCTTTGTTATCCCATTCCATGTTATTGGACATTTTCACATATGCAATTACCTCTCATCATTGCAGCATTCAAATCAGTCTGCTCTAAGTACTATTTCACAAATGGGCAAGACGGCCGGAAACAATCTGTCCAAACAGATCCTTATCTTCCTGTAAAAAACTTCCTATAAGGTGTATTAGTCTCTGAAGTCACCTTTGAAAAAGAGTCTTCGTGAGAGATTTTAGGAATTATGCATTATTTATTAAACCTTAGACAAGACGAGAACTGGCGTTAGAACACAAGAATTTAATCTAAATGAGACCCTACTTAGACTAAAATCTCTTAATCCTGAAGGATATGCAAGCGCCTTTTTCCAGTAGCGGATGGGTCTTTAGAGTAAACCTTTTCCACTTCAGAAATCTCTTAACTCTTTATCAAAAGCTTCGTTAAACCAGTCACTGTAAAACTGCCTAGATACTCAGGATTCGGTATTATTTCTCTGCATTACACTAAAAAAGGTTTTATGTATGCAGTTTTTTTTTTCCTTTTTTTAAATCCTTTGATTTTTTGAGAGGTAAACCATCAACAATTTTTATCTTGATATCTCGATTAACACTAACGCACAGAAAAAATTTTCTTTTATAAGCTTGTAATTTATTTCTTCTTTTATGTCTTCTCAGTTTTCTTCCAGAAGAGAGCCTTTCTCACCATACGTGAATGCTTATTTAGGAATAAAATTTCCCTTAGCCATATAATCTTTAAACTCCGTCAAAAATCTTTTAACAGCATCCTAAATCTACATTGGTACCCTCCCCATGCCTATCCACATCATAATCTCTTATCTTGAATTGTCAAATCATCCCTTACTTCTTTTAAATTCTTCAGTAATGGAGGAATTATTTGCTGTGTTGCTGTTCAAATGCCTAAACTCCTCACATACATTAGTTAACACACGCTATCAATAGCTAATTATTTTTCGTTAACCTTAACTATTAACTTCTTCCATTTCTTCCACTGCTGGAAATTTTTTACTAGTTAGAATTGCCCTCAGTCGTATGGCAAACTTAGCCATGTGTTACTTAATAGCTCAGCTCAATAAACGGGCAATATTTCTGTACCGAAAGATAAGTCCTTTTACAGAAATTTCTGACTTAGAAGTTATGACCTTCCTTTTATTTATTTACAATAATCTTAGCATTGGTCGATGCCGCTATGAAATAAAAAGTCTTAAGAGACAGATTGAATTTGTGAAATAATCACTGAACAAAAGTCATGAAAGAACTGATAATCAACTTCGCCACATCACCTGACTGAATACTAAGATGGACTAAAAAATTCCTTTAATTTTTTTTTCTAATTTTTTCTATCGTTATGCCAGAAAAAAGTTGCCTATTGCTTACCTAAGCAAAATGAAGAAAAAATTTCAGACAAAATTATATCATTCGTTCGCAGGTGCGACCGTTAGGTGCAATTTTAAAAGATTTCGCAGCTCATGATCGTGGTTCGCTTTTGTCCTCAAGATGGTTGACGACAGCAGGTCGAGTTCTCAGATTCTAAGTGAGTTTTCAAAAATTTCACAGATGATCCAAAAATAGTTTTTGAAGCCATCAGAACATTGCGATACCTAGCTCAAAATTTACCCAGTAATCATCAAAGTCATCAACCCAGTAATTCAGCGAAATGCTTTCTTTGTTCATACCGAAAATCTGATACTTGCAATGATTGTAGATGACGCAATGATGAAAAAAAATATACAAGGGAGCAAGGGATACGCCTATTGTTGAACGCTCGGTCACTTTTCAAGAGAGGGACTAGTCCAAACTTTACCAAGCCAAAATTCAACTGGGAAGCGACAAACTACGTCAATATGATTTGGTGGGACAGTTACAATATCTTTTCTTCTCCAATTAAGAAATATAACGGATGAGATCATCGAAAATCTATTGAAGACTGGCACACCGCAGTAAGTGATTTCCATAGCTTCTCTTGTTACACCCAGGTTGTAGAACTGTGTGTCAAACTTATGACGGAAGCATTTGAAAAGGTGTATGGCGCTGACGCAGGAGACGGCTTTGGTAAGGAGAATGGCCCTCCTATCAAGATGTATGATGTCAAGAATTTTCCCAAATATGTAACGTTAAGGTGCACTATTATGAATAACAAAATTAAAAATTATAAATATGTTTATTAATTTTTTTAAATGAAAGAGTAAAACTATCGAAAATTACAAAACAATTCTATTTTCACATTTTTTTTAGCTTAATGAACATACAAAAAATAATTTTAAATTATAGATTTTAAACCTTTTTAGTGGTCCTCGTTCCAAAATTCCAGGAACAAACGCATTTCAATAGTAATAAGTTTAATTAGTACAAAAAATTGATGGGAAACAGATAAATTTCGCAATTTTTCAAAACTTGGAGTGTGATGCGAGAATGGAATTAATACTTTAACATGAAAACATTTTTCCCTCAGTTTGCATATCGATTGACCCTATTGTCATTTTTGTTTAGGGTCTTAATAATCCCCCGGGGGGCGACTGGGGGCAACTCTAGGACTGGCGTTCTGTCTAGACAGACTCGACTTCTGGGGTAAATAATCAGTCTTCGCAGTGACTAGAATCATCGTGTATAGACAGTGATAGGTTCCGACTCGGCAGGAACCATATGGTACTGTTTTGTCTGTCCATTCGTTGTGGGGACGCTGCATGGTCAAGATTTCGAAGGTTGTCCAGGGGGTTAAAACTGGGGCACAGACCTTCTTGACTTGTGTTCTCTTCATTGACCATTGTGTCACTGACTAAACGTTGTATTTACCCAGATTTTGTGCATTTCTGTCCCTCTAAGTTGATTGGGGCTCATATCTCCTCGGATGGCCTCTAGGGGTTGGAGTGTTTAATTAAAATTAAATTATTTAAATATTTTTATAATTACGTTCTTGATGAAATTTTATCTCTTACAAACAACTATTCTACCTGCATTTGATTCAGACTGTTCGACAATAGGTTTTTTAATTATTGTCAGTTTCGTAAAATTTCCGATACGTTTTCTGGTTAGGACCTTTCGTTCAAGAATTTTTTTCAGAATTCGCTGTCCTTTTCAAGATTCTTTTTGGTTATAGATTACGCTATCAGTTTGTGAGGTTTATTTAATTTGCATAACTAGTTATTTTATGTTTTGAACCTTTACTGTATAAGGCATTTCCTCCCTCCTTTCCTCACGCCCTCAGAAGCACATTCGATGTGTATTCGAGAGGTCCGGAATTCGAATCTCGGCGAGGGCATTGGACATTTTTCCTGGTCCTGCATCGATATAACCTAATGACGCTAGGAGTGGCGCCCGAACTAAAAGGTGGTGGACGATAATTCGTCACCACCAGGATTTAACAATTGAGTCCGCTCATACTCAGTCGCTCTTTACAAGGGGAAATATATATTTTCTCCCACTTTTCCGCATACCTTTGCGGTGTCACTGGAAGCACACTTGACTGGTATTCGGGAGAGCCGGAGTTCGAATCTCGGCGAGAGCATTGCACATTTTTTCCATTCTTGCATCGATATAACCTAATGACTCTATAACTGTCACTTCTCTCTTTCTGTTTTTCCGCCAAAATGCAAATTACTTCGCATGTATTTGAGTGAAGGTTCGAGATTCTTTAGACACAGGGTGTTCTACGTCTTGAAATCCAACTTACTAATTTTGCTATTCTAGATAAGAGTTCCTGTCTTCTGGGTTGCATTATATTTGTTATAGTAAGATTCAAGTCGGTGAAGCCCGAGCCAACTTCGTGATAAATTACTTTGTCTAGCCTTTGGCTATTCGATATTTAAATTTAGCTTTACATTGCATTTTTACCTTGAGTTCTCGTCATAAATGCTGGCGGATTCGTAAGCACCATTTATGCCTTCTGTTCATCTATTTGAGTTTAAAATAAAAGGGTCTTTTACGCCCTTCTCAAGTTTCTGTACTTAAATTAGACTTAGCGATAAGTCGCTTTACTCTGTCAAGGGTTTGATCACGGTTCTAATAGTGAAAGGCTTTAAACCTTACAAATTTCTGAAGTTCTTTTAACACAGTCTGTTTTTATATAGCTTGTGTCAAGCGTATTGACACATATTCTGAAAATAAGTTTTCATAACTTCTCTTTCCGATATCCGAAACATTAGTTTGCAGTTCCTTTGAGGGTTCTTCAACACAAAAGCCACATTTTCGAAACAGTTTTTAAGAGATGCTAAGGGATTAACTCCCTGTATTGATGATAATACGGGCCTCTATTAGGCCTCTAGCAGAGATATCGACTTACTTATCTTCTTCGAAAGACTTTGCATTTTTACAAATTTCAGTTCTGTTCATCATTTGCTATACTTTTTTCCTGTAATGACATTTGAAAGCTTTTTCACAGCTCTAGAAGACTTTTGAGCTCTGTGGATGCGGTCCTTACGTTCTCAAAAATACCGTTATTTAATTTGCTGGGAGAGGGGTCGCTATAATTATTTTCTGTTATATTGTAGAGACAATAGGATTTTTTGAAAGCAGGAAACTTGAAAAATAAGCAACACCTTCGCCGGGAATCCAACCACGGACCTCTGGAATACGCGCTCAGCGTGCTGAGCACTACACTACGAAGGCATGCTAAGAAGGAAGAAGAAATACCTTATAATGGAATTAATTTAATTTAATGTCAATAAAAAATGGCTGTTTGTCTACGAGAGATTTAAGAGTAACCTTACAACATATAAGTTTATTTGTTTTCATCATATTTTTCATTGTACGTAACTGGTATGCAACATACGCATTATGAATCGTTAAATAATTAAGATTTAAGATATTAAATACAACTTTTCTATTATTATGCATAATAATACTATTTTTGAATGATGAATTAAAGTATTATTAAACTCACACAGAATATTAAACGCACTCAGAATACCCTCAGAACTCTGAATTTTAATTATAATTTTTAATACGCATTCGCATTACTACAAATTTTTATTAAAAGTCTATTATATGTGTAGTTATTATTTGTAATCTCTAAAAAAGTGATAACATGGTGCATATAGAAGTTATCACCGTTTTTAAAGGATTTGCACATTGCAGATCGTAACCTCATATTCTCTAGGGTTACTTTCTGAAATAAACAAAATTTCTTTAAACTCTACTAAGAGAAGCAGTAAGTTGTAAGCACAAGCCGTGTAAGTGCTCAGTTAAAAAACTGCATGATTTGTTCTTACAACTTAAGTCTTGAGTCTTTCCAGTTTGGGAGAAATCAGTAATCGAAAGGTGAAATTAAAATTTATATTAATTCAATGCTCGAGACTATATATCAACCAGTCTAATTAACGTTTGGCTGAAATTACTCAGCCAGCTATATACTTCAACTAGTTAAATATCTAAGACAAGATAACTAATTTGCACAGCCGGTCTAGAGAAAAAGCTCTACGAGAAACATCGCTGACAAAATATGTCTATCTAAATTTTCAAGAACTCTGACTTAAATATACGTATCTCATTTGGTGACAGTTAACAAAAATTAAAAGTCACCATAAAGCTAAAAATTGTAAGAAAATGGGTTGATTAAAACAAAATATACTTCACAATTCTTTCATGAACAGAAATAAGTTCTACATAATTAAAAACACATAAGATAGGTTGTTGGTATTTCTTATTGCACTTAAGTTTCCAGAAGATAAGATAGCAAGTTAAAGCTCAAATTTACGGATTTTTGTAATGAAATCTAATCTCAAATCTTGTCCTGGCGTAAAGTATCGTTCAAAATTTGCTCAATTGGAGTAATTTCGTCATGAACCCCTCCCCCCTTTTTTTACTTTATAATATATTTTTTATCTTCTTCTTAAACTATGACAGGAACTCAGGTATAATTTTTAGCCCAAAGGAGCGTAAGATCAGAAAGATCTTACGCTCCTTTGGGCTAAAAAATGAATTGATTTAAAATGGCTTTAAAATGATGGCCTTTGGGCTTTAAAATGAATTGATGCAAAATGCCAAAATGTTAAATGTCCGTATCACTTTTCAAGCTGTTGCCATCAAATATTATTCCTCTCTGTTATATTGTTATATTTAAAGAAATTAAATAATGAAGAATCTGCATAAATGTATATATATGTTTCTCGCATTGTAATAAAACAATGGTACCTAGCGCCATCAAATTTTGAATAACGTAATGTTCCTCCGGATATGGGCATCTCGAAACCCAAACTACGAAGAATTGTTTTACTATCTCTTTAAAATTTTATTGGAATTTGTTTTACTAACTCTTTAAAATTTTGTAAAACTTTACCGAACTTTTGATTACCAAACTCAACAATTTCAAAGCGAGCAATGGCAACACTGTACGGAAAAGAAAAAAAAAAAAAAAACATTTTTATTTCCAGCGCGCGAGACTATGTGTCGGAAATTCTAAAGATATGCTCATCTTAAAAAATTACTTTGCGATATTGGTGTTGAATTGAATTTTACGGTTTGCGTGCGAAGAACATGATATTTAATAAATAAAGATAGCACACGAACAGTTTAAGAAATGCTCCCTTGGGCGTAATATAAAAGCTCAAAACATTCATTTTTTTTTTTTTTTTTTTTTTTTTCCGTCATCATCTTCAAAATTTGTTAGTAAAATTCCATTGCAGTAAGTTTCTCTGCAAACTCAGCACCTTAGCGCCTTATTGTCATTCTTTAAATTTCAGTTTTAATATTTGTGAACCTTCGAAATGAACAATGAATTACCAAGTTCAGTTTCAATAAATTTAACATTTCGCTCAATTTATGATCACGTTTTAAACAGCCGCGCATAAAAGTATCAAATGGCAAATTTAGAATAATCACATGTGATTGAAAACAGAATTTCATTTCGCACCTATGCTTCATTCTAAAATTAGTTCACAGCAGTTGTCACATTCCTGAGGATTATAGTTAAGTTAAATCTCAACAAATGATTCTTTCAAAACCAGCTTTTTTAAAGGGGGTTGAATCGAGAATAATTCAGCCTTCTGTCTGTAAAGGTTATTGATGATGCTAGCAGCGGATGAATTGGGAAAGATTTTCATCAGTGAGAGTTATTGATGAGGCGGATTGGGTATAGCAGAGGGTGATTGTAGTATAACACTTACATAGAATTCAATATAAAATCTGTGTATTTTTTTTTAGATATTCAATATTAAAAACAAACTTAAAATATATGTATTAATTTCAGTTGCTTCTGACATGAAATAAGCAATATCCCTTAATACAAATATTAATTTAAAAGATGAACAGCAGAAAACTGGACAATGAACAGCAGAAAACTGGAAAAAATGTACAGCAGAAAACTGGAAAATTACTTTACCGGAATTTATTAGATTAAATTTTAAAATGTCATTGAAAAATAAACAATGGATCGAAGGCAATACTTTTGCACTATCCGAAGAGTAATACTCTTATTCAATTACTAGCAGCTTAGCTGCTAGCCTCCGTCTGGCTTTTTAAATGTACCGTAAAAATGCCTGATGGGAATACCAAAAGTTAAAATTTAAAAACTGCGCAGAATTTTACTCTGAAGAACAATTTCGTCAAAAAAATGTATTACATTTAACAAAATTACAATGAAATAAGCAATATCCCTTAGTACAAATATTAATTTAAAAGATGAACAGCAGAAAACTGGAAAATTACTTTACCGGACCTCTAGTTTCTCTACTGAACTAAGATAGCAGCATTATGTAGTCCACTTTTGGGACACAGACTTTTCCTTACAAACAGATGCTAATTTCATCAACACATGTCTAAAAAACACCTGTTTACCAGAGTGGTCTGTGTCCCAGAGTAGGCTATGTATACTGCTTAACAGTACCGCCTTAACGCCCATGTTAATGCATGAGAAAAGATAACTAAGTTACCATATCTTTTGTTATGTTTCAATCTTTGACCTTGTAGAGACATTAGGCATTTTTTGGAAGCAGGCAACATGCCTTCGCCAGAAATCGAACCACGGACCTCTGGAATACGCGCCCAGTGTGCAGACCGCCACCCCACGAAAGCATGCCAAAAAGAGGAGAAATGCCTTATATACCCCCCTGTCAAAGGGCGACTGATGTTTTTAGGGGACCCAATTGCCAAATTCTAGGTGTGGAGATTCATCATCCACCACCCGTTTAGTTCGGGCGCCACTGTAGAGATATTCGGTATTTTTTGGAAGCAGGCAAGATGAAAAATATGCAACGCATTCGCCGGGAATTGAACTACGGACCTCTGGAATACGCGCCGAGTGTGCAGACCACCACACCACGAAGGCATGCCAAGAAGAGGGAAGAAATACCTCATAATCTGAGCTTGGAGAAAGCTGAAAATAACATTGCTTTTTAGAACACGATATTTGTTCTCATGAGACTTATGCATTCACATACTTATTCGTGTTGGTATAAGGGTGAGTGTATTTCTTTAATCGAATGCATAAAGGAAGTAATTGTTTCCTTTCAAATAATCACTCATCATATCATCCGAATATATACAGGGGATGTTCACACATTTTTGTAACGACTTTGATTTTCTCCGTGGATTTAAATATTAATTTTAAAATGCAAACGTGATTGGAATCAAATTAGAATATGGTTAATTATCATCTCCAGCATTAAAAATATTTTTTACTTTAAAATGTCATTGAAAAATAAACAATGGATCGAAGGCAATACTTTTGCACTATCCGAAGAGTAATACTCTTATTCAATTACTAGCAGCGTAGCTGCTAGCCTCCGTCTGGCTTTTTAAATGTACCGTAAAAATGCCTGATGGGAATACCAAAAGTTAAAATTTAAAAACTGCGCAGAATTTTACTCTGAAGAACAATTTCGTCAAAAAAATGTATTACATTTAACAAAATTACAATGAAATAAGCAATATCCCTTAATACAAATATTAATTATCCTAATAAATACCCATTGCTTTCTCTCAACAAACGTCCAGTATCCAAGAGAAACATTAAGTTTAAAAACTGCACAGAATTATCGCCCTCATTTTTCCAAGTGGCAACAGTGCTGATTTTCAACAGTCAGTAGTCCAGAATACAACTGAATGAAAAACTGTTGCCAAAACCACATTTCTAAAAGAATGAAACTATTCAAAATGAGGCGATAAAATCAGAAAGATAAAGTTTAAAAAAAAAATCTGATTCGAATTTTGAAAAAATAGCTTCGAGGCGCACTGGCTCACCTATATACCAAATTTCGTAGCTCTGGGTCTATTAGCTTGCTCGCAGAATGAACGAAAAAGACACACAGACTTTTTCTCTTATTATTTGTAGAGATTAACAAAAGATGTAAAAAGCATGGTTTTAAAGTTCTTGCACGTAAAACAAGTGACATAATTTATATGAAAGGAAAGAAACTTCAAAGTTTACATTTGACTGCAAAAAAGGGCAAAAACTGCATACCCAACAAAGGTACGTACAGCTCTTATTAAATTTAAAGTCACATCTCATGTTTTAAAGGAAAATCCAGCCCCCTTATGAGCTATTGCAAAATCTTTAAATATCTCTGCAGGAACTGTGAACAAAATTATACAATCTTATTTAAAGCTAAGCAAAACAAACAAGCAAGCAAAAAAAAAAAAATTTTTAATTATTTGGCAGGTGAAAAATGGAAATATATGGTGACAATTGATGAGGCCTTGATTTACTCAGCTGATTGCAATAGAAAAAGATCGATTTACTACCGGAAAGAGGAGAAAAGGACTTAATATGTTGGTTCAGAGAAAACAAGGAAAGTTTTTCTAAAGGTTTTATGGTTATGGCTGAATTCTCTTATAACGGAAAACTTAAAATAAGGAAAGTAGAAAAAATGTTAAAATTAATTCCGATTACTAATTCAGAAGTCAAACAACAAAAATCAGCATTAATTTACAAAATTTTCACAGGACTAGTTTTTTGCACGTGGTGTGGCCGCCATTTTGTGATTGTAGGAGTTTCGGTGAGTACATTTTTGCAATTTTCAAGTTTGTTTATGTTTTGTACATTTGGATATTTTGCTTTGCTTGTCTGATTTCATGCATTTTGCTTACAAACATTTTGTTTTCTATTCATTTCAGTGAGGGATTTTTCTGCTATTTTGTGTGTACTTTATTATTGCTCAGTTAATTTAGTTTGATTTTCTGCATTGTTTATCATGCCTTCATCCGTTAATCGTTTCACTAAATTACGCCTGAAACGGCAAAAATTCCTGAATCATCTTGACTTTTTACTTAAATGTAAATGTAAAAAATTGATCCCCAATTTTATTCAAATCAAATCTAATCAAAAACCTTCGAGTCGCGTTTCAAGAATTCTGTTAAATTGCAAACTTGCCTTACTTCGGTCCGTGATAAGGGATACACGTCAACAATTGTCCAAAATTGAACATGAACTCTATAAGCTTCATCTGGAACTCGCTAAAACATATCCAAAATTCACTGCCCTTGAACAAAAGTCTTGGTCTAGAACGGAGAATGCAGTTAACCGTCATAAAAACACCCTTGCAGTCAAATTCGAAAAACTTCTTTTACAGTCTTCCAGTCCAAGTAGTTCAAAAAATCTTCCCATTGTAAACATCAAGCCAATAGTTAATATTTCTAATGTTAGTCTTTCAGAAGAACAAGAGAGAATTCTTAAATATAATTTTAACTTCTCACAAACCTGTAAACCCTCGATTCCAAAGATTTTGGCTCCTATCGAAAAAGCTTTCAAGTTCAGTAAAGTTTCAGATTCACAGAAAGAAATGATTAGGCATCTTATCGCTCATAATGTGAAATTCAATAATAAACCTTTGAAACCAAATCTAACTGCGAGAGAAAGAGCTACAATGCGCGAGATTCATTCTAACCCGGATATTGTCGTTTCAAAGGCCGACAAAGGTGGCCAGATAGTCGTCATGGATAAGAACACTTACATCGATGGTGTCACTAAACTCTTAAACGAAGGACCATATAATCCGATCCCTAAAGATCCTTCACCTTCGGACTTATCCAAAATAAAAACTGCGATCAAATCTTCGCAAATCATTTCAAGCAACTTAAAACATTCGCTTATCCCATCTGTTGCGAATTGTGCCAGATTATATGCTCTTCCCAAAATTCATAAAAGTGGTATTCCTTTCCGCCCTATTGTATCAAATTTAGGTACTGCCTCGTATCCATTAGCTAAATATTTAGTTTCTAGATTTTCCACTCTATTAGACAATAACATTTACACCATAAAAAATTCAATAGAGTTTGTAAAAAAGGTTAAAAACATTTCTCCTCGTAATTTACTCATGGTTTCTTTTGATGTAAAATCATTATTCACCAATGTCCCAGTGGAGGGTGCATTAAGATGTCTAGAAACCAGACTTCGCGAATTTCATTTCTCTTGCATCGAAATTGATGAGCTAATTTCTCTCACTCATTTCTGTTTGAAACAAACACATTTTGTTTTCCAAAATAAATATTACAAGCAAACTGAAGGATTAGCCATGGGAAGCCCCCTCAGTCCCATCCTGGCTGATATCTACATGCATTATTATGAATCAAAATTATTTGAAACTTTAAACTTCCCGGCATGGTTCCGCTACGTAGACGATACTTTTACCCTGTTTGAAGGTAATAAAGATGATTTAAATAGAGTTCTTTCAACAATGAATTCTATTGATCCTGCTATTCAGTTCACTTTTGAACTTGAGACTTGCAATACTCTTCCGTTTCTCGACATTCTGGTCACACGTAACACATTCAACTTCAGTACTACAGTTTACCGTAAACCTACATCGGTTTGCCTTCCACCACACTTTAAATCATGTCATCCGACTAAACAAAAGTTAGCTTCATTTTATTCCTATGTTTTCCGTGCTCTTCAAGTTTGCTCCTCCAAACTAGCCCTTGATGAAGAACTAAATTATTTAAAAGCAATAGCTATTGACAGGGGCTTTTCACCCAACATTATTAATCAAGCAGTTAAAAAATTCTCATCTCAACACACTAAAAGCCACACTCTTATTTTAGGAGATTATAAAAATTCTGTTGTCATTCCCTTCTTTCCATCAATTAGCTATAAAGTTGCACATATTTTGCAGAAATTTAACTTTCGGGTTGTTTACTCTCCCATCAATAAAATTCCAACTTCTATACTCAAGGACCCCATTCCGGATATGAATTCCTGGGGTATTTATAGGATTCCTTGCCAGTGCGGTTTAATTTACATTGGCCAAACTAAGAGAGCCTTAAAATGTCGCGTCAAGGAATATGAGGCATATGTTAGAAAAAGGAAACACAGAAGTCTTCTGTTGCTCAACATTGTTGGTCCGAAAATCACACTTTCAATTTTTCTGCTGCCAAAATTATTCAAAAAACATCTTCCATTGGAGAACTGGATTTTCTAGAGGCATTTCACATTCATAAAAATCTTTCTGTTCTAGTTAACGATCCTAATTCCAATCCAAATTTGCCTTCGGCTTTTAGAGAAATTATGTTTTAGTTCTGGTTTCGCCAACAGATGGCGCCACTTGCTTATTCTTGTCCAGGCTTTCTTATCTTATTTAAACATTATTTCCTATCTTGTTCATTTGCGGTTTTGCAGCTGAAGATGATGGTTCCGTAAAACCATCGAAACTAGTCCTGTGAAAATTTTGTAAATTAACGCTGATTTTTGTTGTTTGACGTCTGAATTAGTATTTATTCGGCGTGTTTTTGTGTCTTAATTAATTCCGATTACTATCAGAAATATGTTTTAACACCTATTTTTAAAGAACAAATTGCATTTCTTCATCCAAACAATCTTCACTCTGTTAAGTTCCATCAGGATAAAGTTCCAAGCCATACCTCTAAATCTACTCCTCTGTTTTTTGAAAAAAGGAGAAATGAAACCTGAATTGAAACTATTTTCTTTAAATGCATCCTACCCAAAGTCCCCTGATATGTCTCCTGTGGATTACTGTGCATTTGGACTTTTAAGAAAAGGACATTTATCTTGGAAATCAAGGTGTAATATGATAGGTCAATAAAAGGGCTATCATGCTGAACATATTAGAAATAAAATTCTACGATTTCTTTATATATAAATCTTTGCAAAATCATTATAAAAATGTGTGAACACCCTCTGTATACGAGCTGGCAAATCAATTTTTATTCTCCAGATAACCACGGCTTTCATATCATCTCCCTCCCCCCTCTCCCCGTTGTTTTTTTTTTTTTTTTTTTTTTTTTTTTTTTTTTTTTTTTTTAAGCAAGGATTCATATTATTCAGTAACTTTTCATTTTTCAGAAGATCTACAAAAAGACCTTTGAATCTACCAACTAAGAATTTTAGTAAGAAGTATAAGTTTATATGTTAATAAATAACGCATTCACGTTTGGAAAATAACTAAGCTCTCGATAAACGCATTCACGTTTGGAATAACTCATTCACGTTTGGAAAATAACTAAGCTCTAAAACATTATAACGTCATACTAATTCAGAAGTCAAACAACAAAAATCAGCGTTATATTTACAAAATTTTCACAGGACTAGTTTCGATGGTTTTACCGAACCACCATCTTCAGCTGCAAAACCGCAAATGAACCAGATAGGAAATAATGATTAGATAAGATAAGAAAGCCTGGACAAGAATAAGCAAGTGGCGCCATCTGTCGGCGAAACCAGAACTAAAACATAATTTCTCTAAAAGACAAAGGCAAATTTGGATTGGAATTAGGATCGTTAACTAGAACAGAAAGATTTTTATGAATGTGAAATGCCTCTAGAAAATGCAGTTCTCCAATGGAAGATGTTTTTTGAATAATTTTGGCAGCAGAAAAATTGAAAGTGTGATTTTCGGACCAACAATTTTGAGCAACAGAAGACTTCTGTGTTTCCTTTTTTCTAACATATGCCTCATGTTCTTTGACGCGAAATTTTAAGGCTCTCTTAGTTTGGCCAATGTAAATTAAACCGCACTGGCAAGGAATCCTATAAATACCCCAGGAATTCATATCCGGAATGGGGTCCTTGAGTATAGAAGTTGGAATTTTATTGATGGGAGAGTAAACAACCCGAAAGTTAAATTTCTGCAAAATATGTGCAACTTTATAGCTAATTGATGGAAAGAAGGGAATGACAACAGAATTTTTATAATCTCCTAAAATAAGAGTGTGGCTTTTAGTGTGTTGAGATGAGAATTTTTTAACTGCTTGATTAATAATGTTGGGTGAAAAGCCCCTGTCAATAGCTATTGCTTTTAAATAATTTAGTTCTTCATCAAGGGCTAGTTTGGAGGAGCAAACTTGAAGAGCACGGAAAACATAGGAATAAAATGAAGCTAACTTTTGTTTAGTCGGATGACATAATTTAAAGTGGGGTGGAAGGCAAACCGATGAAGGTTTACGGTAAACTGTAGTACTGAAGTTGGATGTGTTACGTGTGACCAGAATGTCGAGAAACGGAAGAGAATTGCAAGTCTCAAGTTCAAAAGTGAACTGAATAGCAGGATCAATAGAATTCATTGTTGAAAGAACTCTATTTAAATCATCTTTATTACCTTCAAACAGGGTAAAAGTATCGTCTACGTAGCGGAACCATGCCGGGAAGTTTAAAGTTTCAAACAATTTTGATTCATAATAATGCATGTAGATATCAGCCAGGATGGGACTGATGGGGTTTCCCATGGCTAATCCCTCAGTTTGCTTGTAATATTTATTTTGGAAAAACAAACACATTTGGAAAAACAATCATATGGAAAACTACGGTTTACCATAAACCTTCATCGGTTTGCCTTCCACCCCACTTTAAATCATGTCATCCGACTAAACAAAAGTTAGCTTCATTTTATTCCTATGTTTTCCGTGCTCTTCAAGTTTGCTCCTCCAAACTAGCCCTTGATGAAGAACTAAATTATTTAAAAGCAATAGCTATTGACAGGGGCTTTTCACCCAACATTATTAATCAAGCAGTTAAAAAATTCTCATCTCAACACACTAAAAGCCACACTCTTATTTTAGGAGATTATAAAAATTCTGTTGTCATTCCCTTCTTTCCATCAATTAGCTATAAAGTTGCACATATTTTGCAGAAATTTAACTTTCGGGTTGTTTACTCTCCCATCAATAAAATTCCAACTTCTATACTCAAGGACACCATTCCGGATATGAATTCCTGGGGTATTTATAGGATTCCTTGCCAGTGCGGTTTAATTTACATTGGCCAAACTCAGAGAGCCTTAAAATTTCGCGTCAAAGAACATGAGGCATATGTTAGAAAAAGGAAACACAGAAGTCTTCTGTTGCTCAACATTGTTGGTCCGAAAATCACACTTTCAATTTTTCTGCTGCCAAAATTATTCAAAAAACATCTTCCATTGGAGAACTGGATTTTCTAGAGGCATTTCACATTCATAAAAATCTTTCTGTTCTAGTTAACGATCCTAATTCCAATCCAAATTTGCCTTCGGCTTTTAGAGAAATTATGTTTTAGTTCTGGTTTCGCCAACAGATGGCGCCACTTGCTTATTCTTGTCCAGGCTTTCTTATCTTATTTAAACATTATTTCCTATCTTGTTCATTTGCGGTTTTGCAGCTGAAGATGATGGTTCCGTAAAACCATCGAAACTAGTCCTGTGAAAATTTTGTAAATTAACGCTGATTTTTGTTGTTTGACGTCTGAATTAGTATTTATTCGGCGTGTTTTTGTGTCTTAATTAATTCCGATTACTATCAGAAATATGTTTTAACACCTATTTTTAAAGAACAAATTGCATTTCTTCATCCAAACAATCTTCACTCTGTTAAGTTCCATCAGGATAAAGTTCCAAGCCATACCTCTAAATCTACTCCTCTGTTTTTTGAAAAAAGGAGAAATGAAACCTGAATTGAAACTATTTTCTTTAAATGCATCCTACCCAAAGTCCCCTGATATGTCTCCTGTGGATTACTGTGCATTTGGACTTTTAAGAAAAGGACATTTATCTTGGAAATCAAGGTGTAATATGATAGGTCAATAAAAGGGCTATCATGCTGAACATATTAGAAATAAAATTCTACGATTTCTTTATATATAAATCTTTGCAAAATCATTATAAAAATGTGTGAACACCCTCTGTATACGAGCTGGCAAATCAATTTTTATTCTCCAGATAACCACGGCTTTCATATCATCTCCCTCCCCCCTCTCCCCGTTGTTTTTTTTTTTTTTTTTTTTTTTTTTTTTTTTTTTTTTTTAAGCAAGGATTCATATTATTCAGTAACTTTTCATTTTTCAGAAGATCTACAAAAAGACCTTTGAATCTACCAACTAAGAATTTTAGTAAGAAGTATAAGTTTATATGTTAATAAATAACGCATTCACGTTTGGAAAATAACTAAGCTCTCGATAAACGCATTCACGTTTGGAATAACTCATTCACGTTTGGAAAATAACTAAGCTCTAAAACATTATAACGTCATACTAATTCAGAAGTCAAACAACAAAAATCAGCGTTATATTTACAAAATTTTCACAGGACTAGTTTCGATGGTTTTACCGAACCACCATCTTCAGCTGCAAAACCGCAAATGAACCAGATAGGAAATAATGATTAGATAAGATAAGAAAGCCTGGACAAGAATAAGCAAGTGGCGCCATCTGTCGGCGAAACCAGAACTAAAACATAATTTCTCTAAAAGACAAAGGCAAATTTGGATTGGAATTAGGATCGTTAACTAGAACAGAAAGATTTTTATGAATGTGAAATGCCTCTAGAAAATGCAGTTCTCCAATGGAAGATGTTTTTTGAATAATTTTGGCAGCAGAAAAATTGAAAGTGTGATTTTCGGACCAACAATTTTGAGCAACAGAAGACTTCTGTGTTTCCTTTTTTCTAACATATGCCTCATGTTCTTTGACGCGAAATTTTAAGGCTCTCTTAGTTTGGCCAATGTAAATTAAACCGCACTGGCAAGGAATCCTATAAATACCCCAGGAATTCATATCCGGAATGGGGTCCTTGAGTATAGAAGTTGGAATTTTATTGATGGGAGAGTAAACAACCCGAAAGTTAAATTTCTGCAAAATATGTGCAACTTTATAGCTAATTGATGGAAAGAAGGGAATGACAACAGAATTTTTATAATCTCCTAAAATAAGAGTGTGGTGTTGAGATGAGAATTTTTTAACTGCTTGATTAATAATGTTGGGTGAAAAGCCCCTGTCAATAGCTATTGCTTTTAAATAATTTAGTTCTTCATCAAGGGCTAGTTTGGAGGAGCAAACTTGAAGAGCACGGAAAACATAGGAATAAAATGAAGCTAACTTTTGTTTAGTCGGATGACATGATTTAAAGTGTGGTGGAAGGCAAACCGATGAAGGTTTACGGTAAACTGTAGTACTGAAGTTGGATGTGTTACGTGTGACCAGAATGTCGAGAAACGGAAGAGAATTGCAAGTCTCAAGTTCAAAAGTGAACTGAATAGCAGGATCAATAGAATTCATTGTTGAAAGAACTCTATTTAAATCATCTTTATTACCTTCAAACAGGGTAAAAGTATCGTCTACGTAGCGGAACCATGCCGGGAAGTTTAAAGTTTCAAACAATTTTGATTCATAATAATGCATGTAGATATCAGCCAGGATGGGACTGATGGGGTTTCCCATGGCTAATCCCTCAGTTTGCTTGTAATATTTATTTTGGAAAAACAAACACATTTGGAAAAACAATCATATGGAAAACTACGGTTTACCATAAACCTTCATCGGTTTGCCTTCCACCCCACTTTAAATCATGTCATCCGACTAAACAAAAGTTAGCTTCATTTTATTCCTATGTTTTCCGTGCTCTTCAAGTTTGCTCCTCCAAACTAGCCCTTGATGAAGAACTAAATTATTTAAAAGCAATAGCTATTGACAGGGGCTTTTCACCCAACATTATTAATCAAGCAGTTAAAAAATTCTCATCTCAACACACTAAAAGCCACACTCTTATTTTAGGAGATTATAAAAATTCTGTTGTCATTCCCTTCTTTCCATCAATTAGCTATAAAGTTGCACATATTTTGCAGAAATTTAACTTTCGGGTTGTTTACTCTCCCATCAATAAAATTCCAACTTCTATACTCAAGGACACCATTCCGGATATGAATTCCTGGGGTATTTATAGGATTCCTTGCCAGTGCGGTTTAATTTACATTGGCCAAACTCAGAGAGCCTTAAAATTTCGCGTCAAAGAACATGAGGCATATGTTAGAAAAAGGAAACACAGAAGTCTTCTGTTGCTCAACATTGTTGGTCCGAAAATCACACTTTCAATTTTTCTGCTGCCAAAATTATTCAAAAAACATCTTCCATTGGAGAACTGGATTTTCTAGAGGCATTTCACATTCATAAAAATCTTTCTGTTCTAGTTAACGATCCTAATTCCAATCCAAATTTGCCTTCGGCTTTTAGAGAAATTATGTTTTAGTTCTGGTTTCGCCAACAGATGGCGCCACTTGCTTATTCTTGTCCAGGCTTTCTTATCTTATTTAAACATTATTTCCTATCTTGTTCATTTGCGGTTTTGCAGCTGAAGATGATGGTTCCGTAAAACCATCGAAACTAGTCCTGTGAAAATTTTGTAAATTAACGCTGATTTTTGTTGTTTGACGTCTGAATTAGTATTTATTCGGCGTGTTTTTGTGTCTTAATTAATTCCGATTACTATCAGAAATATGTTTTAACACCTATTTTTAAAGAACAAATTGCATTTCTTCATCCAAACAATCTTCACTCTGTTAAGTTCCATCAGGATAAAGTTCCAAGCCATACCTCTAAATCTACTCCTCTGTTTTTTGAAAAAAGGAGAAATGAAACCTGAATTGAAACTATTTTCTTTAAATGCATCCTACCCAAAGTCCCCTGATATGTCTCCTGTGGATTACTGTGCATTTGGACTTTTAAGAAAAGGACATTTATCTTGGAAATCAAGGTGTAATATGATAGGTCAATAAAAGGGCTATCATGCTGAACATATTAGAAATAAAATTCTACGATTTCTTTATATATAAATCTTTGCAAAATCATTATAAAAATGTGTGAACACCCTCTGTATACGAGCTGGCAAATCAATTTTTATTCTCCAGATAACCACGGCTTTCATATCATCTCCCTCCCCCCTCTCCCCGTTGTTTTTTTTTTTTTTTTTTTTTTTTTTTTTTTTTTTTTTTTTAAGCAAGGATTCATATTATTCAGTAACTTTTCATTTTTCAGAAGATCTACAAAAAGACCTTTGAATCTACCAACTAAGAATTTTAGTAAGAAGTATAAGTTTATATGTTAATAAATAACGCATTCACGTTTGGAAAATAACTAAGCTCTCGATAAACGCATTCACGTTTGGAATAACTCATTCACGTTTGGAAAATAACTAAGCTCTAAAACATTATAACGTCATACTAATTCAGAAGTCAAACAACAAAAATCAGCGTTATATTTACAAAATTTTCACAGGACTAGTTTCGATGGTTTTACCGAACCACCATCTTCAGCTGCAAAACCGCAAATGAACCAGATAGGAAATAATGATTAGATAAGATAAGAAAGCCTGGACAAGAATAAGCAAGTGGCGCCATCTGTCGGCGAAACCAGAACTAAAACATAATTTCTCTAAAAGACAAAGGCAAATTTGGATTGGAATTAGGATCGTTAACTAGAACAGAAAGATTTTTATGAATGTGAAATGCCTCTAGAAAATGCAGTTCTCCAATGGAAGATGTTTTTTGAATAATTTTGGCAGCAGAAAAATTGAAAGTGTGATTTTCGGACCAACAATTTTGAGCAACAGAAGACTTCTGTGTTTCCTTTTTTCTAACATATGCCTCATGTTCTTTGACGCGAAATTTTAAGGCTCTCTTAGTTTGGCCAATGTAAATTAAACCGCACTGGCAAGGAATCCTATAAATACCCCAGGAATTCATATCCGGAATGGGGTCCTTGAGTATAGAAGTTGGAATTTTATTGATGGGAGAGTAAACAACCCGAAAGTTAAATTTCTGCAAAATATGTGCAACTTTATAGCTAATTGATGGAAAGAAGGGAATGACAACAGAATTTTTATAATCTCCTAAAATAAGAGTGTGGCTTTTAGTGTGTTGAGATGAGAATTTTTTAACTGCTTGATTAATAATGTTGGGTGAAAAGCCCCTGTCAATAGCTATTGCTTTTAAATAATTTAGTTCTTCATCAAGGGCTAGTTTGGAGGAGCAAACTTGAAGAGCACGGAAAACATAGGAATAAAATGAAGCTAACTTTTGTTTAGTCGGATGACATAATTTAAAGTGGGGTGGAAGGCAAACCGATGAAGGTTTACGGTAAACTGTAGTACTGAAGTTGGATGTGTTACGTGTGACCAGAATGTCGAGAAACGGAAGAGAATTGCAAGTCTCAAGTTCAAAAGTGAACTGAATAGCAGGATCAATAGAATTCATTGTTGAAAGAACTCTATTTAAATCATCTTTATTACCTTCAAACAGGGTAAAAGTATCGTCTACGTAGCGGAACCATGCCGGGAAGTTTAAAGTTTCAAACAATTTTGATTCATAATAATGCATGTAGATATCAGCCAGGATGGGACTGATGGGGTTTCCCATGGCTAATCCCTCAGTTTGCTTGTAATATTTATTTTGGAAAAACAAACACATTTGGAAAAACAATCATATGGAAAACTACGGTTTACCATAAACCTTCATCGGTTTGCCTTCCACCCCACTTTAAATCATGTCATCCGACTAAACAAAAGTTAGCTTCATTTTATTCCTATGTTTTCCGTGCTCTTCAAGTTTGCTCCTCCAAACTAGCCCTTGATGAAGAACTAAATTATTTAAAAGCAATAGCTATTGACAGGGGCTTTTCACCCAACATTATTAATCAAGCAGTTAAAAAATTCTCATCTCAACACACTAAAAGCCACACTCTTATTTTAGGAGATTATAAAAATTCTGTTGTCATTCCCTTCTTTCCATCAATTAGCTATAAAGTTGCACATATTTTGCAGAAATTTAACTTTCGGGTTGTTTACTCTCCCATCAATAAAATTCCAACTTCTATACTCAAGGACACCATTCCGGATATGAATTCCTGGGGTATTTATAGGATTCCTTGCCAGTGCGGTTTAATTTACATTGGCCAAACTCAGAGAGCCTTAAAATTTCGCGTCAAAGAACATGAGGCATATGTTAGAAAAAGGAAACACAGAAGTCTTCTGTTGCTCAACATTGTTGGTCCGAAAATCACACTTTCAATTTTTCTGCTGCCAAAATTATTCAAAAAACATCTTCCATTGGAGAACTGGATTTTCTAGAGGCATTTCACATTCATAAAAATCTTTCTGTTCTAGTTAACGATCCTAATTCCAATCCAAATTTGCCTTCGGCTTTTAGAGAAATTATGTTTTAGTTCTGGTTTCGCCAACAGATGGCGCCACTTGCTTATTCTTGTCCAGGCTTTCTTATCTTATTTAAACATTATTTCCTATCTTGTTCATTTGCGGTTTTGCAGCTGAAGATGATGGTTCCGTAAAACCATCGAAACTAGTCCTGTGAAAATTTTGTAAATTAACGCTGATTTTTGTTGTTTGACGTCTGAATTAGTATTTATTCGGCGTGTTTTTGTGTCTTAATTAATTCCGATTACTATCAGAAATATGTTTTAACACCTATTTTTAAAGAACAAATTGCATTTCTTCATCCAAACAATCTTCACTCTGTTAAGTTCCATCAGGATAAAGTTCCAAGCCATACCTCTAAATCTACTCCTCTGTTTTTTGAAAAAAGGAGAAATGAAACCTGAATTGAAACTATTTTCTTTAAATGCATCCTACCCAAAGTCCCCTGATATGTCTCCTGTGGATTACTGTGCATTTGGACTTTTAAGAAAAGGACATTTATCTTGGAAATCAAGGTGTAATATGATAGGTCAATAAAAGGGCTATCATGCTGAACATATTAGAAATAAAATTCTACGATTTCTTTATATATAAATCTTTGCAAAATCATTATAAAAATGTGTGAACACCCTCTGTATACGAGCTGGCAAATCAATTTTTATTCTCCAGATAACCACGGCTTTCATATCATCTCCCTCCCCCCTCTCCCCGTTGTTTTTTTTTTTTTTTTTTTTTTTTTTAAGCAAGGATTCATATTATTCAGTAACTTTTCATTTTTCAGAAGATCTACAAAAAGACCTTTGAATCTACCAACTAAGAATTTTAGTAAGAAGTATAAGTTTATATGTTAATAAATAACGCATTCACGTTTGGAAAATAACTAAGCTCTCGATAAACGCATTCACGTTTGGAATAACTCATTCACGTTTGGAAAATAACTAAGCTCTAAAACATTATAACGTCATACTAATTCAGAAGTCAAACAACAAAAATCAGCGTTATATTTACAAAATTTTCACAGGACTAGTTTCGATGGTTTTACCGAACCACCATCTTCAGCTGCAAAACCGCAAATGAACCAGATAGGAAATAATGATTAGATAAGATAAGAAAGCCTGGACAAGAATAAGCAAGTGGCGCCATCTGTCGGCGAAACCAGAACTAAAACATAATTTCTCTAAAAGACAAAGGCAAATTTGGATTGGAATTAGGATCGTTAACTAGAACAGAAAGATTTTTATGAATGTGAAATGCCTCTAGAAAATGCAGTTCTCCAATGGAAGATGTTTTTTGAATAATTTTGGCAGCAGAAAAATTGAAAGTGTGATTTTCGGACCAACAATTTTGAGCAACAGAAGACTTCTGTGTTTCCTTTTTTCTAACATATGCCTCATGTTCTTTGACGCGAAATTTTAAGGCTCTCTTAGTTTGGCCAATGTAAATTAAACCGTACTGGCAAGGAATCCTATAAATACCCCAGGAATTCATATCCGGAATGGGGTCCTTGAGTATAGAAGTTGGAATTTTATTGATGGGAGAGTAAACAACCCGAAAGTTAAATTTCTGCAAAATATGTGCAACTTTATAGCTAATTGATGGAAAGAAGGGAATGACAACAGAATTTTTATAATCTCCTAAAATAAGAGTGTGGCTTTTAGTGTGTTGAGATGAGAATTTTTTAACTGCTTGATTAATAATGTTGGGTGAAAAGCCCCTGTCAATAGCTATTGCTTTTAAATAATTTAGTTCTTCATCAAGGGCTAGTTTGGAGGAGCAAACTTGAAGAGCACGGAAAACATAGGAATAAAATGAAGCTAACTTTTGTTTAGTCGGATGACATAATTTAAAGTGGGGTGGAAGGCAAACCGATGAAGGTTTACGGTAAACTGTAGTACTGAAGTTGGATGTGTTACGTGTGACCAGAATGTCGAGAAACGGAAGAGAATTGCAAGTCTCAAGTTCAAAAGTGAACTGAATAGCAGGATCAATAGAATTCATTGTTGAAAGAACTCTATTTAAATCATCTTTATTACCTTCAAACAGGGTAAAAGTATCGTCTACGTAGCGGAACCATGCCGGGAAGTTTAAAGTTTCAAACAATTTTGATTCATAATAATGCATGTAGATATCAGCCAGGATGGGACTGATGGGGTTTCCCATGGCTAATCCCTCAGTTTGCTTGTAATATTTATTTTGGAAAAACAAACACATTTGGAAAAACAATCATATGGAAAACTACGGTTTACCATAAACCTTCATCGGTTTGCCTTCCACCCCACTTTAAATCATGTCATCCGACTAAACAAAAGTTAGCTTCATTTTATTCCTATGTTTTCCGTGCTCTTCAAGTTTGCTCCTCCAAACTAGCCCTTGATGAAGAACTAAATTATTTAAAAGCAATAGCTATTGACAGGGGCTTTTCACCCAACATTATTAATCAAGCAGTTAAAAAATTCTCATCTCAACACACTAAAAGCCACACTCTTATTTTAGGAGATTATAAAAATTCTGTTGTCATTCCCTTCTTTCCATCAATTAGCTATAAAGTTGCACATATTTTGCAGAAATTTAACTTTCGGGTTGTTTACTCTCCCATCAATAAAATTCCAACTTCTATACTCAAGGACACCATTCCGGATATGAATTCCTGGGGTATTTATAGGATTCCTTGCCAGTGCGGTTTAATTTACATTGGCCAAACTCAGAGAGCCTTAAAATTTCGCGTCAAAGAACATGAGGCATATGTTAGAAAAAAGGAAACACAGAAATCTTCTGTTGCTAAACATTGTTGGTCCGAAAATCACACTTTCAATTTTTCTGCTGCCAAAATTATTCAAAAAACATCTTCCATTGGAGAACTGGATTTTCTAGAGGCATTTCACATTCATAAAAATCTTTCTGTTCTAGTTAACGATCCTAATTCCAATCCAAATTTGCCTTCGGCTTTTAGAGAAATTATGTTTTAGTTCTGGTTTCGCCAACAGATGGCGACACTTGCTTATTCTTGTCCAGGCTTTCTTATCTTATCTAAACATTATTTCCTATCTTGTTCATTTGCGGTTTTGCAGCTGAAGATGATGGTTCGGTAAAACCATCGAAACTAGTGCTGTGAAAATTTTGTAAATTAACGCTGATTTTTGTTGTTTGACTTCTGAATTAGTATTTATTCGGCGTGTTATTGTGTCTTAATTATAACGTCATTTTGAATTAACTTTAAAAGAACTGAGCTGTATATTGAATTATTTGCAATTTTTTTTTTTTTTTTTTTTTTTTTTTTTTTTTTTTTTTAAGAATAAGGTTCGAGAAACTAATGAAAGGAAAGCAAAAGAAACATGTACTTTATCTTTTATTATCGAACTGGCATCTTTAGTGACATTTATTGAAGCCATACCGTAGTCTTGGAATTAACCATGGTATTGAAGTACAGTTCATGATTTATAGACAGATAAAAATTTAGTAATATTAATAAAATATATAGACTTCTTACTGAAGAACAATCCCACTTAAAGCTGGAACTCTATGTTTGTCAGAGTGACCCGCCCTTTCAAGAACCAGAATTCTTCAGTCTTCCTTCCAATAAACATTGCTATTTTTTCGTGCAACTGTAAGTATGAAACACTGCATTCTTCAGTTTAAAATTTATCAGGAATCACCTTAGAACCTGCCTCACAAACTCTTCTCTGTTTATGTCTTCTACGACGCTAAGCAATAGAAGCTATCGTAGACTTCATTGCCTTTTAATGTAATGATAATCGCAATCATCTTTCACAATGAATGAGCCTGTTGCTTACATAATTATATATATTCCTCTAATAATCAGTCATACAGAAACACTTCAAACAGCTGCTTTGCTAGCCCTAGCAATGTTATCCATGTCCTAACCATCTTATCCGTGTCCGCCAAAATCATCACGAACGGAAAATGTCGCAGAGAAAACAACGCAAGGCGAAAAGGTCGTGGTAGAAAACATCCTGGGAAAAAGGAAACAAAGACATCGCAGTTCTAAAACATCGTGATACAAAGTATCGCTATCGAAAATAAAGTGGTTCAAAAACTTCGCAGTTTAAAAACATCGTCGTCGAAAATATCGTAGCAAAAAATAAAGTACCTACAAATCATCGCATGACGATGACACAGCACACATGCATTTTTCAGGTTTTAAAAGTTGTAAATGTATTTTCGCATAATGAGTTTTAAACACAAGAAAGAAAGAGGGATATTTTTACTTTTATATCTCATATTTTTTAATGAACTAATAAATTTTTGCTGAAAAAGTAAGAAGTAAACTTAGGCATTTAAAAATTTTAAATAAGTAGAAAATTAATGCAACTTAATAGCATTCTATACAATTTTAAATGTACGTAGTTAATTAACGAAGGTCATTAATAAATTAATCTTTTTTTATTAAGTTTTACTCATAATTTGTCATGAAAAATACAGCCTGAAAATATTTAGAAAAGGAAGATAATTGCAAGAGGTTACATCTATAAAAATTGTTAGTTAATTATCAAATTACTTTCCTTCACGTTTGTTAATCTGATATTGTTTTACTGAAAATTATATCCTATTTTGTTTCCGTTTATACTTAGAGTGTAGTTAACATTTCTTACGCTTCCAAACCTTTATGCGAATATGCATTTACATTTTTTTGAAACCTGAAAACACATGTGTGCAATGTATTTGTAGATGCTTTATTTTTTACCACGATATCTTCGACGACGATGTTTTTAAATTCGAAGTTTTTTAACCGCTTAATTTTCGATGACGATATTTTCTACCACGATGCTTTAGAACTGCGATGTTTTCTCTTTGTTTTCCTTTCTCCCACGATGTTTTGTAACACGACGTTTTCACTTTGCACTGTTTCCTCCGCGAAGTTTTCGTCCGCGATGTTTTTGCCTCGATGTTTTCGACTGTAACCATCTTATCCCAACTGGTTAGTAAATTATGTATTTTATATATCTGAATGTATCGATGTCGCAATAGTCTGCATATTTGCTTCTAAGGACTTCTTCACATATCAGGTATAGATATTTAACTTCTAGTTAGTACATATCCACACATTTGACATTTTATTTAAGTTCTGTTCTTCATGCCTCGTTGCCTAGTCTAGTCTAGTCATGCCTCGTTGCCTAGTCTAGTCTATTCATGCCTCGTTGTTTATTCTAATCATTGCCTAATTTAATTAATAAAAAAGGAAACACAGAAGTCTTCTGTTGCCTAACATTGTTGGTCCAAAATTCACACTTTCAATTTTTCTGCTGCCAAAATTATTCAAGAAATAGCTTCCATTGGAGAACTGGATTTTCTAGAGGCATTTCATATTCAAAAAAATCTTTCTGTTCTAGGTAACGATCCTAATTCCAATCCATCTTTGCCTTCAGCCTTTAAAAAAATTAAGTTTTAGTTCTGGTTTTATCAACAGATAGCGCCACTAGCTTATTTTCTGTCTAGGCTTTCTTATCTTATCTGATCATTATACCTTTCTTGTTCATTTGCGCCTTTTGCAGCTGAAGATGGTGGTTCGGTAAAACTATCGAAACTAGTCCTGTGAAAATTTGAAAATATAACGCTGATTTTTGTTGTTTGACTTCTGAATTAGACATTTGGTTGTTGCCACCGTTTGCTTACCGAGCGGAAATCGCCGCTCAGAATAAACGTGCAGGATTTTAGGAAGTGTCGAATACTAGAGTTTAGGTTGCCCGCTGAAGTAAATATTATAAGGATCGCCGATGTTATAAACAATTCATTTATTGCAAAGTTCCAGCATCACCAATAACTTTAGTCGAGGAAACTTAAAGATTTTGTGTTGTATTACTTTTTAAGTTTAACTAATCAGCGATGAACAAACAAAGTTTAAGCTAACTTTTACATTCCGGATTATATCTTGCTTTCACAGTCAGTAAGCAAAGGGACAGTCACAGTCAGTAAGCAAAGGGACTTTTCACAGTCAGTAAGCAAAGGACTCTCCAACGCAGTGAAGCTAACTTTTGAGAGAGAGTGGCTGATAAAAGAAATAATTAAATAGTAAATCACCCCTCAATCGTTATAATATAGCGGGTGAAGCATCGTTATACCTCCGCCGAAGGCCTCTATCGTTTCCTGCCATTAATAATCAATAAATAAATTTTAATTATTTTCTGAAACTTGCAATTTTTCAAAATATAAGTAGTATTCATTTTCATGTTACTGCACCTATACCTAGCAATTAAATGCATCTGTGGTCCTCAAGTTCATGATAATACGATATCATTCTATATACCATTTAAAGAAAATTCTTGAAATATAAACAATAAAAAAATTAACTCCAGATCAGCAAACATTATACACGAAAATTTGTGTGTTTCCGCTTACTAACTTTTGTCTCACTTGAAAACTTCTTAAATTTCTAGAGCCATTGCCAATTCGCCATTGCCACTTGAGCAATGAAATTTTAGAACAGTGTTAAAACATTTAGTTTTGTGCGCCTATCGGTACGGAAAATTAACCTTCATAATTTTGCCTGACGGATTCAGACGGCATATTTCCAGAGAGAATTACTATTTGAAACATTGTTTCTAAAAAAGAAAAACAAATTATGCCTTCCATTTTCATTTCAATCCTTATAGATCGAGAATATTTTTATATGATCACTGTTTTCAGTCGCTGCATGAATAGTAGAAGAAGTTGGGTGTTAATGAAGATCCCTGTTTTCGTTTATAGAGCACAATTAACAAAATAAGAACAGTTATAAAATGTAGTATTCCTATCTTAAGCATCAGCATGTTTGATTCAGCATCGTGCTGAACTGCAGGTGTGAGGTAAGGACTATACTGATTTAACCTGGTCCAGCATTGACCTCTGCCCAAGGGTGTAAGCGTGTGACTCACAGCCTATCCTTATCGTACGTGGAAAATGGGAGGACATTTCTGTCCGAAGTCGCATTACGGGCCTGGGAGTGGCCAATATAACTGTTAAGATGAGAGAGTCAGTATGCCCCCGTGCGATGGAGAGAAAGAATAGATTGCAGGGGGGGGACTGAGGGCAAAGATTGCTCATGGCACGAGGCAGACGCGCGCCCTACCTTGTTAAATTCAGATGGTGGGCAGGGAGATGCTCCAGGGCAGAATAGAAAATGATCGACCAAAACAAAAGCGGATGCAACCTATGTTGGGGATCATATACAAATTAAAGTCGCTTATTTCTGCCGACATAAATGTTAATGCTGCTGATTATTTCTCCCCCCCCCTCAATATCTTCATTAACAATGAGAACTTATAATTTCAATAATGTATTTTAAATTTCATCCAACTCAATGTTCGGATTTAATAAAATTTGCATATTGTATCGAATAATTTTAAAATTATTTTCTTAGATATGCTTTTTACTTCTTATTTATATATTCTTATACATATTTTACTAATACATTTTTTTTTGTTTTTATCTATATACATTTATTGTTATTAGTCAACAGGGAGTTTGTCCCTGAGGAACTATTGTTTTCGTTTTACGATTTTGCGTCGAATCACTCTGAATGTACTTAATGTATTCACCCCTTTAAATACTCACTTCACTTAACTTTAAAATAGCATCCTGGCGAGGAAATATAAGGGAAAGTTGAGGGGTTCAGGAAAGATACCAAAAATTTTAATAATTGGTTATTTGAACTAAGGGATACCTTACAATATCTCTTCCCCAAGTATAGGAAAAAAAATTGAAAGTATGTAGATTTTACATTATGTCAAAGGGGCGTTTTTTAGTCCAAAGGGGCTTTGTCCCTGAAGCACTAGTGTTTTCGCTTTCCGACTTTACGTTGGTTCACTATAAATGAGCCTTTCACTTTTCAAACTGTTCCCACTAAATATTACCGCCCTGTATTATAGTTGAAGAAAATAAATAATGATGACTCTGCATAAATGTATGTATATTTCTCGCATTGTGATAGAACAAGTACCTAGAGCCATCCAATTTTGAATGACGTAATCCTACTGCGAATATGGGCATCTGGAAGCCGAAATTTGAAATTTGGAATTTCTTTTATGATCGATTTCATATTTTATAAAACTTTAACGATTTTTTATTTAACAAACTCCAGGATTTCAAAGCGAGCAATGGCAACAGGAAAGAAAAAAAAAGTTTTATCTCCAGTGTGTGAGACTGTGTATCGGAAATTCGAAAGATAAGCTCAACTTAAAATTATTTTGTCGTATTGCTCTTCAACTGAGTTTTATGGTTTAAGTGCGAAGAACATGATATTTAATAAATAAAGGTAACACACAAAATATTTGCACGTAATTAAAAATTTGAAAACTTTCAGATTTTAAAAAAACGCCCCTTTGGACGTAATTTAAAATTTGAAACCTTTCAGATTTTCTTGATTTTTATTTTTATTAATTTTTTTTTAATACAGTAGAAGCATTATTAACCGAAGTCTCAATTAAACGAGCAGGCAGGCAATCGGTTTATAGAAATCTTTGAGAAAATGTAATAACATTAAAAACGCGTTCGTCTATAAGTTCTCTTATCAGTAATTGATCTTTGGCCTTTCTCATCCGTGATGGTTGATTTAATAGCTTCTCTGTTGCACATTAAGACAAAAGATGCGACTAGCATTTGTTATAGAAGGAAGCAATATTAACTGTACGCTGACAATAAATTCATACGCATCCTTTAGAGCAGTGGTCGTCAACCCTTAGAACTTTACGGACCACTACATATATAATTTTATATTTGGGAGGCCACTAATATGAATTAAAAAATATATGAATTAAAAAAATTATGCAATAATAATCAGCAAACTACATATATTTCGTCCACATTTAAAAATTACATGAAAAGTACAAAAATCTTACCTTCTTGTACAGAAGGCTTCCCATTTCCATATCACTGAAAATGAACTTCACAAAAAGCAGGACCAAATCGGCATAAACAAAGCAATATCAATAAACTGATAGTGTTATGCCGCCAATTTATAAACATAATAATCATCGCTTACTCAGCAGTGGCGCCATCGATCAACAGTTAGACAAAACAAAAACGAAAACCTACAGTGAAGCAATTATAAACAAGAATGCAGATGGTTCTCAGAAAAATCCATAAAGTTGCCTATTGACACGGAGAGAAACTGCGTTATTAACGACTGCTATAGCATATGTTTGTAATTCAAAATGAAAGACAATTCCAGTTCGCGCTAATATTGATAACAGTAGCATATCCATGAATGCCAACTCTCACTTTCAAATATCGCTAGATACACCTGAAAAAGTAGCTAAAATGTAGCTAAATTCAGAAGGAATTTCTCTAAAAGTAATAGCTAAAATTTAAAAAAAAAAAAAAAGTATAATACATATTCCATAATAGGTTTTATTTATTAGTCATTTTTTAAACTGAATCTTCCTAAAAGTATAAATAATGTTCCAATTTTTCTGCTGACCAGCAAAAGGTTATCACGGCAACCGATGGTTTAAATTATCCCGATTCCCAACCTGTGGTAGGCACACATCTGAAAGTTTAAACAGGCGTACGCGAAAACAATACTAGCTTTAAGAAAACAATAAAGAATTATAATTAATACTGCTAAAAACAAAATATTTAGAAAGTTTAAAATTGTTAATTAGATAAAATGGAAAACAATTTTCCTTTTTATTCTTTAAACAGTTTTCGACTAATTAATACTTGAAGGCTGTATTTAAAAAAAGGTCGTATTATTTCCGCTTAGCTTTCATCAAAAGAAGAACATGAAAAATAACTAACAAGACATTCAAATATGTTTTTGCTATTTAAAAACAATGAAACTGGAAAATGAAGCTTCTCTGTATAATAAACAGGATGATCTCCTGATTTAAGACGTCATCCCTTCAGATTTGATCCCGTCTTCAAAACATCGCACTTAGCAAAGAGGGCTCAAGGATCACATAATGAAGCTTGAATAATAATTCAATATTATTTTAGATCATTTTACTAAGGTTGATTTTAATGACATTTTATTGATTTTTGGTATACTAAATGATATAATATTGTTGCCTGCGTACGGGTTCGTAATAGATTGAATGCACAAAGGTCCGATAATAGGTTAATAAAATTTAATTTTATCAAATGAAACACTTCAAAGTTCTGGAATTTTCCACAGAAATACTCGTACAAGTGATCGCAGTATCACAGAATACAATAAGTAGTTACACTTAAGTAAAGTTAGTACAATAAAGTTAAGTACAATAAGTAGTTAAGTTACAGTAAGTAGTTACACTAAGAACGTTAAATAGAACGCAACATAAAGCTCACTTAAAGAGAAAGCTAACCTGGAGATATCTTAGGTCACTGAAAGAACAACAATAACAATAACTGACAGCAGGTGCTCTCTCCCGCCTTATATAATTTTCATCCAACCACTGAGATGTTTCTAGAACTTTCTGCTTCTCGAAATTACTGGAAAGCGATATAAGGGTCGAATCACGGTTGCAGCTAACATAGTGATCAATTATATTAATTCAATTACAATACCTGTTACGCAGATACACTGACCGGAATAAAAGGTTGCCAAATGGTGGCCAAATCTAGCGATTTTTGGCGATTTTTCGCCAAATTACTGAGATACACATTTACTCGATGTCAAATGCCCCTGTGTTCTTACTTTTTCGGCATATCTTGTCTCTTTTAGAATTTTCTCATGCTACATTACACAGTAAAATACAAAAATTTGACATATACTAGATGTACTAAAATCATCTATCTATGTATAAAATTCTAATAACGTATCTAAGAGATTACATTTTAATTATTATAGATTTGTTATTTTGCTGTAGTGCAATAGTATTTTAAAAAGCTTAGGATTTTTAGTGCAGGTCTAGATCTTATTGATAGTCAATAAATTCATAAATTCACTGATTTTTCTCATTTTACTTTTTACAAAACGTGATATAGAAAGTAATTTTAATTAATGATATAGAAAGTAAAGTGAATGAATATAAAAAAAAGTGTATTATCATTGTATTTAATTTGAAACAAATGACATTTTTGGTTACATTTTTCAAACTTAATTTATTACAGTGTAAACTTTATGGTGTTCAAATAATACAGTAATAAGTTATACCGAGGGAATACTAAAGGAAGAGGGAGTCATAGTCTCTGAAGTAATTGTTAGGGTACTTTATCAAGAGGTACGAGAAAGAAAAAAGTGTTGGCAAGTGCTGCCTTAAAGAATAAAAAGGTTGCGAAGATATCTTTCAACATGACGTTTCGGAATGGATAAATGAAGGAAATAGCAAACCAAGTTTCAATGTTTTAAGAGACGAAACAATTTTTGGGGCTGTAGATCCGAAGAATATCTATATAAACAAAGTTCTTATATTTTTAGAGCAACCTCTTGGTGCTTCTTTTGTGGATCATCTACTGATAGAAATGTGATCTAATTGCGCAGTAGCTGATAGATTTATAAGATTGTGAGAAAAAAGAATAATGTAATATTTGGCCAAAAATCATCCTATGTCTCATGAAAGGCATATAAGAAGAAACATGATAAGATTTCACAAGTTTAAATTTCGATGAAGTATTTTTATACCAGTTTTTTGTTGTTGTTGTTGTTTGTTTGTTTGTTCGTTTGTTTTTTCTCTAAATATTTATGACACAAAATAAATTCTTGTATGCATTATTTGTTTAATTGAATTAAATAAATTTTATTATCTATTTCCTATTTTGCAAAACTTTAACGAATTTTTGATTAACAAACTTACCGATTTCAAAGCGAGCAATGGTAACATTGTACAGAAAATAACATTTTTATCTTCAGTGAGCGAGACTGTCTATCGGAAATTCTAAAGATATGTTGTTTTTAAATATTTTGCGATATTACTGTTTAATTGTATTTTATATGGTTTAAGTGTAATATGATATTTAATAAATAAAGTTAAAACACAGAACGTTGAAAAAACGGCCGTTTGGACGTAATATAAAATCTGAAAGATTTCAGATTTTTTTATTTTTCTTTAATTATTTTTTATATTTATTAAATTTTTGTTTTATATTAAAATTAGGCAAAACAGTTTTTTTTTTTTTTTTTTTTTTGTTTTTTTTTTTTTTTAGCACATTAGAATTGTTTTCGCCTTTGAACAAAAGTTAACTGTGTCTCGAATTCTTTTCAGAATCAGAATTCTTTTCGCTCTCGAAGTCGGTAGAGATTTGTTCAAAGTCTACGTCAAAATGAGGTTGCTGTTTTGGCTAATTTTAAGTTTTTCAGTTGCATACTTCACGCCCAAATTTTAGTCACTTCTTTATCATTTATTGAATATTAACTATTTTAATTACTTTAATTTGTTATTATCTTATTATTAATTATTTTGCTATTTTATTCATTTATTTTTTCCTCCTTCCTGACGGACTTCCACAGGGCTCCGGTACTTGTAATTTTAGAAATTAAGTTCTGATTTCTCTGCCATTCCGCCACTATTTCTTCTGGCTTTCTTAAACATGAAAATTCTGTCTTTAATATCCTTCTCGAATATTATGGGTTTCCAGGAAGACATTTTTAGAATCAAAGATTTGCCTCTTCCTTTTTTATCCTTTATTTTTAAATTACATAATTATTCACAAAATCTGAAGTATTTTAAACAACTTAGTATTGTACATCCAACGAGATTTGTTTGTATAAATCCTCTCGACAGTATCTGGACGGTTAAAATATCTGAACACTGGTAATTCGATCCGGGTTAAGATTAGGATTAGGATTATTCAATTATGCCAAAGCACACGAGGGCTATCTGCCTAAAGGGAGGGATGACTTCGTGGAGGACTTTCTAAGTGAACTGGCTTACATGGGGAAAGCCACTAAAACGCCCATGCAGCCAGCCCGTTCGCCTAATTCGAAACTCGGACCGAACTACCAGTGTTCAACGTCTTTACCGCTCGGCCGTTGGTGGGCCTCGATCAGGGTTAGATTCCGACGAATATATGGGCATCTTCATAGATTTCGTTATGTGTAACGTAATTATGGGCCATTTTCCCTGATGAAATCCTTCACGGGGGGATCCATTTCCTGGTAAATAACTTTCGAGGGCTTCATGTTAATTAATTTATCAATCAACCAAATTGATATATAAACTAAAATGATCAAGTTAAATTTAGCATTTATACTTCACCACACGATATGTGCTTGTTAAAATAAAAATGTACCGAATTTTGAATCATTTTATACTTTGTTACCTTCTTAAAATGATGAAACTGCGGAATAATTTTACGCAACGCTAAACAGCAGGGAAAAAAAAGCAATTGAATAAGTAAAAAAGAGTAAAGAGTGAAGAAAAATAACCAAAAGAAAGATATTGCTTTTTCACAGAATTTTTCGCAATTTTTACGCTGTTATAATTTGGTTTATTTGATTAGGTAAAGCATGCGAGGTCCATTTGCCTAAGAGTAGGGATGTTTTCGTAGAGGAAAACTGGTGGGGAAATACTCGAAAAAGCCCATGTCGCCAGCAAATTCGCCTGGAATCGGGCTGAGTTAAAACTACTAGTGATCAGAGGTATTACTGTTCTGCCATTTTTAACGCTGTTATCTAAACTATTCTCACTTCCAAATCTGAAAAACTGTAATTGATCATTCTTTGATTTTAAGAATTTTTGTTTTATTATTTTTCAAATATTTCCCTTGAAGATGAATGAAGCTACTTTGCCTTAAGTGTCAGGGGTCAATTTCAAAAGCATGAATTTGTCAAATTATTATTTTTCAAATCTTATTTCTTTTGACTACCTACTCTGTAGAAGACAAAATCAAAATTTTCGCCGATATTTCCAGGAAATGAGCGAATAAAAGAGCACTTGTTTCTCTCGGAAATTATTTTTGGGCAGTGAAACGATAAACCATGTGCTTTTGATATGATAATTAAGAACTCACGATTCACGTTCATAGTGTCAACGAAGACGAAAGTTAAACCAAACATAAACTTTGTAATGAAAATACTTTAAATAAAGCTCACAGCACTGCATTAAAATGCGATTTGAAGTTACAATAATAATAATAAATGCGACTGATGATAGAAATTCGAAATAACCCTTATCGTGATTATATTTAGCAAAATAACCTAGTAAAATCTATTCAGATTTTCATTGTGCTCTTAATTTAAAAAAGGAACTACTAGATGAAACAATGGTATATCACCAAAACGCATCTTCCAATGCATGCGCTCGCCTCAATGTCTTTTATAATTTTATTTAAAAACTGTTACCATCTGTCATTTTTGCACAGTCTAAGATTTGTTTCCTACCTTATTTTCTCTTCAAAATCACTTGATGAGTCGACTTCCTTCTTCTAACAGTTAGTGGAATGCTACCCAACCCGCCCTTTAAATGTTAACTTTCAGACAGAAAGAGAAAACAAACTGCTTCCTTCTGTTTCTGATGGTTATCAAAACACAGAAATATAGAAAAAATCTTTTTTCTCTCTAAATAGTTACCTTTTATGTTAACTTGAAAGGGGTTTCATTTTCCCATTTGTTTCGTATATTTGTATTTTTCTTGTTATCTTTTACTAAATGTGATATCACCGACCAATGTTTTTCACATATAGAACAACCGTTAGTCAAAAAAGAAGATGGGGTCATTGAATTCGTTCACTGAAAAAAAAAATCACATACTGCACAAAATAAATTAGACATGAATAAGATATGAGGACTCACACTATCTAGCGCTTGGAAAAGTACAATCGTAGACAGCAAGTCTCATATTTGCTTACTACTGTCACTCCTCAATTCTTCCATCTAAGATCTTCTAAACATATAAATATTTCAGAATTTGTGAGAACATTATCGGGAGTATTAATATTTGATTTCTTCCAACTCAGGTAAAAGTAGTACTGTTCCAAGAAATGAATTCCAGACAAAGTGTTGCTTTTTTTGTCCTGTCTATGATAAAGCCTATTCAAATAATGCCATGGGTGAAGATGGCAGCCCTGGCAATCTGCAAAATGTTATCATCATAGAGGTTCGGTCTCTTAAACAAGATCCCAGTTTTTAGCAATTCAGCAAGAATGCCGGACAATCAAAAATGCGTGTAATTGTCAGTTCTGTATCCGGGCAGTTATCACAGTTTCTGTAAGTTTTTCTACCCTCTTTGTCAATTTTTAATCCTCTGTGATGATCAGTTAAAAGTCTGACTATGGTTTAGTTATAAGTCTATCTCCATTGATGTTATGGAGCTGATGCCTTATTGGAATTGAGAGTTCCTACAATCTGTAGTTGACCATAGCATTTGTATCTGAAAGAGTGACATTTACATTATAACTATTGTTGAGATTTCGAGCGTGATATGACATTTAATCTGCGTTCTCGTTGCTTGTGATGTTGACTTGCGCTGGAAATTATTGACGAATTTAGACTTAATTTTTGAAGCTCATTTGGGCGAAAGCAGATCCCGTTGGTGATCTGGAAGCTTCCATCGAGGATTGCCTTTGAGTCACAGAAGACAACCATTCAGTGGCGTAGCTAGAATTCCAGCGACCGGGACAACTGAAGAATTTGCACCCCTTTCTGTGTGCAAAGAATAGAAAACATTTCATTAAAAAATTTCGTAGCATCAATTTGGCGCCGCTTGGATGCTGCGCCCAGGGACAGGTGTCCCCCCTTGCCCCCCCCCTAGCTACGCCACTGCAACTATTCCTTTTGCTTGCATAGAAATAGAAAAGGATTTATACATGTCAGGTGCCTCCGCTATTGCCAGAAGCTCGCAAGGGAAATTACAAACTATGGCTCCAGCGCCAATTTTGTATTGTTAAGTAATATCGCTTGATGTAGAAAAAAATAGTCCAGAACCTCCGTTACTGATTGTTTCATCTGATGAACTATCTGTATAAGTATGTACAAAGTCTTCTTTTGGACACTGTTCAACAGTCCTGAACCGTTTCGATTTAATATCAATCAATTCCTTTTTATTGCAGGTCTCTAGTAGGTTGTGTATTTATTATGTTAGAGTTTATAGGAAGATTGGAAGGAAATGTTTGCCCTTGGAAGATGGAAAATTTATTGTGATCGAGGCCGAAAACAGTTCTAATAATCTTTGTCAAATTGCATAGGAGATGACCTTTTCAGTCTAGTACTGCCATTATAATTTTCAAAGGCTTTCCTAGCAATGTGTTATGGTACACGACTTCTTGCCTTGTTTGTAAATTTTATTACATTATATTATCTCCTTTTTCCGAAGCTTTCGAGGGCATACTTCTGAATAACTTTTAAATTATTTGTGGAAGGCACTGCACCTGAAAAGATTTTTGCGGCCTTTGCCTGTACTCTTTCTAATTTTCCCAAGACAGTTCTGAAAACATAAGCCCGAATGGGAGAAGTCCGTTATTGGTTTAATTAATGAGGTGTATGTTGTTCTAAGAGTCCCAGGAAAATCTCCTCATTTTGTTCCGCAAAGACTTAATGATTCTTAATCTTTTCAAAGCACTGTCAGAACAGGTTTGGCGTGCTCAGTGAATCTCAATTTCGCATCTAAGGTGATTTTTAAGCATTTTGGGTATGATGTCTTAACTATGCATTTGCCTTCAATGTATAATTTTGGATTCATTAAATCTCGATGCTTTCTATCTATTGAAAAGACACAAACAGTAGTTTTCCAGTACTGATTTTAAGCTCTGCATCCACCTTATGATCCCATTTAAGGATTTCTGGAGCACTGTTTCAGATTCATGAATAACCCATCTGGATGCCAGATCGTGATGTCTTCTACGTGGCAGGCCACTTTAGTGTCTTTTTCAAGGTTAGGGTGACTGTGGTTCTTATATAACAGGAAGAGAACGGCGTTCAAAACAGAACCCTGCGGAACACCTGCAAGAATTTTCTTGCTCTTTGATAAACATTCATTGTAGCTTACTTTAATTTTTCTATCGCTCAAGAAATCATTTATCCAGATAAAAGCATTCGCTCCAATATCATAATGATGTATAAATTTTATGAGTTTCTGTCTCCAGTTGCTATCAAATGCAGAAAACATATCAAGAAATGGTCTTTTTCGATAATTCTTCTTGGAAAGAGAAAGTGTTATTTGCGTAATATAAAACGATGTGTAAATTTTTAAGAGCATGAAAGTTCATAATGAGGGCATTTTGTCATAATGGCTTCAAAATATCAGGATAGTCGAACTCAGAATCACTAAAAGGTATAAATTGTTGTTGCTTTCACATCCTTGAGGAACACAGCTCTGAAAGCTGCAATGGATTGTCAAGTGTATTAATTGGGAATCATTCCGTATAACATATTCAATTGCACTTTGTTTTGTATCTATTTAAGCCAAAGTGTGTGAATAAAACTGATAAAATCAGCCTCTCAGAAAATAATTCTATTCTTCATTACAACGACAGGCACTATGTTAGAGTAGAGTAACAGTTTGGTTGATAGCATAAAAGACGTCTAGTAATAAAATAATTAAATGGCCAGAGATGATCGCTATTTGACCATTTTAGCGAGGCATAACAGAGGAGCTACAGCTTCTCATCTCACTCGGGACCTGTATGCAGCCACTGGAACCCGTGTAACAAGGATGACTGTTTCCAAAAGACTGAATGAGAGAGGGTTGTTTGCCAGAAGACCAGCTGTTTGCGTTCCGCTCATGTCTACGGATAGGAGAGTTCGATTTGCATAGTTAAGGCAGCATAGTGATTGGAGTACGGAGCAATAGCCGACCGTTCTGTTCACCGACGAGTTCCGTTTTAGCCTAAATACCGATTCTCGGCGTACTTTCATGTGGAGAGAGCCAGGGACTCGCTACCTACCCTCCAATGTCCGCGAAATCAACAATTAGGGCGGTGGCGGTGTAATGGACTGGGCAGGCATCATATTGGATGGCCACACACCTCTCCACGTCTTTGACAGAGGCTCTGTGACTAGTGTGAGGTATAGAGATGAGGTCTTGAAGCCTTAAGTTCACCTTTTTCGGGCTGCAGTGGGCCCCGAGTTCATCTTACAGGACGATAACGCGAGGCCACATAGAGCTCTTCTAGTCAACGAATTTCTTGAGAATGAGGATATTCGCCAGATGGATTGGCCAGGCAGGTCTCCAAACCTCAACACTATAGAGCATGTCTGGGACGTTCTGGGGAGGGCAATTGCAACTCGCAACATCTCTCCGAGAACCATCCAGGAACTGAAAACAAGGTTGCTGAATGAGTGGGACCATTTGCCGCAGCCGCTGATAAACTGCCTTATTTCCAATATGACATCACGCTGCGAGGCCTGTATGGCTGTAAGAGGGGACCATACCCCCTATTAACCCATTTCTTTTGTGTCTTCTGCAACTGCTGTTTCAGACCTTCAGACTCCCGTGTGTGTAACACTCATGCCTATTATGTGCCTATTATAACTCTTGAATACTTATTTTGTTTATATTATATCAACCTATGTTCACACCAAATTTTATTAAAATCTGTTCTGTAGTTCTGGAGATCGTAGATCAAATATGCAAATTCTCTTAATTTATTTAACCAGTGTATCTTATAAATATAGGTTTTTTTTTCATGTAAGTGTCAAATTTAACATTTCAGTTCTTTTTTTAGAATAAAAAGCGATAAAGGATGATAGATAGGGAGAAGAAAACAGTATTAAAAGCCAAACAACTAAAAATATATTGCAAGCCAAATAGTTTTTTTTTTTTTTTCGGGGGGATTTTATTTAGAAAGCGGGAAAAAATTGGTTTTAAATAGTTAGGTTTTTAAAAATCTATTAGAAGTCATATTTTTAATACAATTTAGAAATTTTAGAAAAATATGAAGTATCTTTAAATACTAAATTCCAAAGAGAAAAAGCGAAATTTTGTTGCTTTTGGACATAGTAATACCCAAAATTATTTGCAATGAAATATGCTTAGAAAATTATTTACGACTACTTTTGGATCATTATATAATATGTTCTGCATTTACAAGTACACTATTTTTTATATGTAGTTAATCAATCATAAATGGATCACATACAAAACGGTATGAGATACAGCCAAAACAGTGCTGTAGTTATCTGTTTTACTGAAGGAGCTCTAAAATGGGAGTGCTACGACATTACACTAGACATTGGAAAAGTAATGTTGCATGACATCCGTTAACATTTTTAGCTACCCTAATATTCTAATTCAAATTTTTAGTAGCCATATGAGGTTTGGTTACCGTTGCATTCATACCACCTTATTATGTTGCATTCATGTCCTTCTGTGACGTTATATCAAAGTCGCAATGTAATGTTACATCAATATCAATATGTAATGTTACATCAATCGTAAGGCGTGTCAACACCCTAGTATATAAATATAAATCTGATTGATATCTGAAGCGATTTTGAGCTAATAGTAACAGTAGTAAAAAACCTTTAATTATTTAAAAATTAATTCCCAGAAATTCAAAATTTATGACGCTGTGTTCGAAATAGCAGTGTCAAAGGGTAGAGTTTTGGACTTGCTGTACTATTCTTCCGTGATAAATAATGCCCTTAAGAGATTTTTTTTCCAATAAAAAAATTAAAAAAAAAAAAAAGAGTCGGAGCAAATCACTGCATACCTTATTATTATAAGTATTAGGTATTACACATTTATTAGGTGTTGTGCATATGCATGGTTGAAACGCTATTCGTTCCGTAAAAAAAATAATAATAATAAATTAAAATTAAAATTAAAAATAAAAATTTTAAAAAAAATTCCCTAAAGACCAATACCTCTACAATAACTGATAAACAACACGCAAGTTGGTGAGCTCTTTTGGGGCTATTTTTAGTTGTGGAATCCTTTTATAGAGTGTTTTGAATAGTATTTTCTTAAATTGTAGATGTTCCGATGCATGTTTATCTATTTTATGTGCTTTTATATGCACTATTTTGGATTTTATAAACAAGCTTACTTTTAAGTGTAGCTGGCCTTGACGTAGCGGCGACTTAGTGCTTTCGACGTTATTTTGAATTTTAGGGTTACTACGCAAATAACGTTCAGAGTACTTTTATAATTCTACATGGTTTTGTTTACCTATAAATTGATTTGCATGGATTTTCAAGCCGTTTTCATATTTTTATGAATATCTGAAACTTCGAACAGTGATAAGCTTTGCAAGGGGACCGTTTGTTTACATTTGAAAGTTATCTTGCAGATATATGAAAACGTTTTGCCATTCGAATTTTATTGCGCTTTTATGTAAGAGCATATTTCTGCGTATTTTCAAATTTTAATTGCTCCGTGTCTATATCAGTGCATATTTGCGTTTAAAGATTTTATTTAATTTTCACTGATTTTATAAAATTTTATGTACAAAATTTTGGGTTGAAATTTTATCTTTACGTACTGAATTGTTGTTTCTGTCCCATTGCCGACCTGATAAGATGTCTGAATCTAAGAAAACTACTACTGAGTATGAGAGAGAATTTGCACATGACTGTCCAAAAGATGATATCTTTAATACGATATGTGATATTAACAAAGTGGTGGAACTTTGAAAGAAAAAAGTGTTCATAAATGTTTAATTGAAACTTTGAGTTCTGATATTAACAAGATCTCAGAATGGATTACGCAAAAGAATTTGGAACATGTTGAAATGCAAAGGGATCTACATAAGAAAGACAAACTGTATTTTATTGCCAAAGAAGTTTGTGAGTTTCGTAATTTATTAGATCACGAGAAACTGACAATGTATAGAGGAAGAGGTGAAGAAAAATCAAGTGAAACATACAATTATAGGAAGAATGAAGATCTCGATTCCTGAAGAAATAAAGAAATCATCTTAAAGCCCCTTAAGGAAGATATCGATGTATATGATGAAATAAAAAATATTATTTATCCAGAAAAAATGCAATCGGTGTTGTAGGTTCTTTTTGCAGGAAAAATGGGATATGGTAGTTAGACTGAAGAGCAGAGAAGAATGTAGAAAATTGGAAAAAGCGGTTATTGATGACGAAAAACTTAATCAACTTGTAATGCCAAAATGTAGAAAATTTATGCGACCTAAGGTTATTATGTACAATGTTTCTAATTTTCTTTCAGACGAAGTACTCATAGAGGCATTAAAAAACGATGCATCAACCGCTTAGCCTTCGGGCACACTAGAAGAATTTGTGAAAAGACAACCGTTTGTGGAGTGTGTGCGGAGGATTACCTGCAGTCTAAGTGTTCTTCTGGTTTCATTCGCTGTACTAATTGCAAAAAATACAATCGAAGTTTCAGTACTAAATATAATGAGGAATATGACGCTCTTTCTGAGGAACGTCCTGTGTATTTGGAAGAAATTGGATTTATTAAGGATCATCTTGATAAATAAAATTTATTTATATTTTATTTATTTTGGTCGGCTGGGACATTTTAAATCACTGTCCTTATTTGTGATTTACATTTCTGCACTCTGGTGAATTTTTGTAATGAAAATAATTTTCCCTTACCTTTCATTCTGATCTTTTACGCACAGCGGCCATTGTAGATTTTGCATATAATTGATCTAGAGACTGTGATTTTATGATTTTAATTATAAAATTTTTAGCTGATTATACCAATTTTAGCATAAAATGTTTGCAACAAAGTAGTGAACTCATATTTTATCTTTTTATATATTTATATTCTTTTTACCTCTGAATCCTTTTTATATATGAAAATTTTAAACTCTAAATCACTGTGTTGCCGCTGCTTGTAGGCTCTCTGCAATTCGTACCATTATCAAAGAAACACCAGACGTTATTACTTTAGAAGAGCCCTATTATATTTAAAATAAAATTGCGAATACTTGGAGAGTTGTGCATGCAGAAATAAGCGCAATCATTATTACTAAGAAAGAACTTCAATTTATAGTGGACGTAGTACAAGATTGTATTGTGGCTGTCGCCACGTCTAATGGTCAAAATAACTTTGGTATTATTTCTGTTTCTTTCTCACCGACGAAGGATTTGAATGCACATTTATATGCATTAAAAACGTTTTAAAATTTGTAAGGATCTTAAGTTTTACTAACGTTTATTTTATTTTAAATCTTTACTATCACTTCTTATTTTCTACTTCCGGCCAGAATTATAAGCGTGAAGGAGTTTATGCAAAGTTGTCTGGCGAACGCCAAGTATTTAAGTGTGGCCTTTTTCCCAAGCAGAAGAGAGGAAGCCGTGAGTTCGAAGCAGGCCGCTTACCTTAGAAGTTACGCAGTTGCTACTTTGCCTTCCAGGCCAGAGGTTTTAATCCTCTTGATAAATTAAACGTATTGTAGTGTTCACAGTCTCTGTGCTACATACGCTTCCTGTTATTATAAGGCCAATCTTATTCTAAAGTTAAATTAGAGTTTAGTTTTATTTTGATATCTTTTAAGTTAGACCCCGAGTGGAGGGTCATTGTATTCCGAAGTACGGAAGTCATTGTATATAAAGAAAAAAATAAAGGGTTTTGTATACCCTTCGTCTGTATCCTGTCTACTTACTACAATTAGTGAACATAGCTTTAGTAAGCTCTCTGTTCTAGTCAGGTCATTGTATGTTTCCGAAGAAGGTTAGAAGAAACATTGAACCTGATAGTGGCGCCCGACGAAGAATAACCATGGCCGAGTTTCAAGAAGAACCTGTGCTGCCTGCAGAAACAGCTCAGAATCCAGAAATGCCAGCTGCCGCCCTGGAAGGATTTGGGTACATTGTCCAGACCATGCGCGCTTCCATGAAACCAGAAGCAACGTTTAATGGAAACTCACAGGTAACCAGTTTTTTGGAAAAATTGGATGACCACTTCATGCTCTACCCCGTGCACGAGTTTCAAAAAGTTACCTTAGCTACCAGCGCTTTGAGGGGCCAAGCGCTTAACTGGTTCAAATGTATCGGCAGAAGTCTCTTGGGTCAAGCAGGAAGTCCCACCTATACCTACGAAAATTTCAAGACTGCCCTACTAAAAGCCTTCCCTGTTGTAAGGGATCGTGCGAAATTAGAAACAGAACTTTTCAGTATATATCAACAAAGAATGGAAAACCTCTCGAGTTTTATTTTAAGAAAAATTCACGTTTTCAAGCTCTTGTATGGAAACCGTCCGGATCCTGAAATAATTCAAGTGATTTTGCCGAGGTTACTACCCCAAGTGCAAGACTTTATTGAATTGAGAAATCCGACTACACTGGAAAAATTATTTGAGCTAGCAATCCAGTTTGAAAGTAGAAGAACGGCGGACGTCGAAAGAAGACGCCAATATCAACAGCGAAACCAATTTGGTACGCCAAGACTACAGCAAACTCAAACACATGGCTACGGAGAAAAAGCGAATCAGTGGGCAAGGAAACCCGAGCATTCAAAAACAGCCGGCGAACGTCGACAGTTCAATAGCAACCCAGGAAAAAAGTCTCAAGGCCAGTGGAGAAAGAAGGAAAGCACCGAAAGGAAAAATAATTTAAACTAAAACGGATTTCTGCTGACGAGAGGGTGCGGAAATTCGAAGGCCACGAAAACCCCTCTTCCTACAAGTTAAATACAGTAATGGTGAAAAATTTAACTCTTCCGAAGATTGAAGTCTTGGTAAATAATATCCCGGCCACCGCACTCCTGGATACCGGCGCGCAGTGTTCCTGTGTGGCAGAAGTCTTTTTTAGAAAGTATTTTCGCAAATACCGCATATATAATGCGGATAATACAACAGTATTAGCGGCGCAAGGAGAACAATGTAAGTGCGTAGGTAAAGTACCTTTGTACATCCGTATCAAGGACGAACAAGTAAACGTGATGTTTTTTATAGTAAAGAATTTGCAAGCACACTTAATCCTAGGAATAGACTTTCTTTCAGACGCCCAAGCTACACTGGATTTTAATGAAGCGTCTCTTAAGCTGACGATGAAACCAGTGCGTGTAGAAAAGGTTGAACCGCCAAGGTTAAATCTTGACCACCTGCCTAATGACGAGCAAGATAGAATCCGACAAGTGGTAAGTGAATTTGCTTCCTTATTTAGCGATATTCCAGGATTTACCCAGGTTACTAACCATAGTATTGACACCGGAGATGCATTGCCGGTTCGTCAAAAACCATACCGGTATGATAAGAATAAGGAAAAAATTATAGAATGGCATATTACCGATATGCTACGTAAAAAGATCGTAACGCCTATCTCAAGTAGTTATGCTAGTCCGGTGGTTTTATGTAAGAAAAATAATGATTATCCTTTGGAGCATCCAAAAAGGTGGAGATTCGCTATTGATTACCGTAAATTAAATTCCATAACGAAATATCCGGTATATCCGTTACCGATTATAGAAGAAATTTTAAGGAACATAAAATCAACCAAATTTATGACGACTTTAGACTTAACGAATGGTTATTTTCAAATAGGGATCAGGCCTGAGGACGTGCCTAAGACTGCTTTTATAACCAAGTCTGGCACTTATGCATTTTTGCGTATACCGTTTGGCCTTTCAGTGGCCCCGGCAACATTTCAGCGATGCATGGACATTGTGTTAAGCCTGTTCTTGGAAAGTCCACATTTATCTATTTAGACGATATCATTATTACTAGTGATAATCTCGACCAACATGTACAGGATTTAAGACAGGTGTTTTCTTTATTAAATGAGGCCGGTCTAAAAGTTAATGTCGAAAAATGCAAATTTGCAGCCCCTGAATTAAAATATTTAGGTTACAAAATATCGCAAAAAGGGATCGAGACAGATGAATCAAAAATAATCGCTGTACAAAAGTATCCGACTCCAAACACGGCAAAGAAGCTCTCTTCTTTTCTAGGACTTTGTTCATATTATAGGTCCTTTATAAAAGATTTTGCGGCTATCGCTGAGCCATTGTTAAAATTAAAAAGGAAAAAGGCAAGATTCTCGTGGACGGCCGAAGCCAATAGTGCTTTCGAAAAATTAAAACAAGCATTAACGCAAGCCCCTGTGTTGAAATTTCCTGAAAAGGATGAAAATTTAGAAATTTCAGCGGATGCTTCGGATTATGCGGTAGGAGCGGTACTTTCGCAAAATCAGCAGCCAGTGGCATTTTTTAGCCGAACTTTAAATCAAACACAAAGAAACTATTCCGCGACCGAGAGAGAGGCACTTGCAGTTCTGTTAGCAGTGCAAAAGTTCCGAGTCTATTTTGGAAAGGCGCCGATAACAGTATATTCTGATCATGCGGCGGTAACTAGATTGTACTCTGGGAAAAATTTATCCCCAAGGTTAATAAGATGGGCACTCAAGCTGCAAGAATATAATCTGGTAATCAAGCATACCCCCGGAAAGGAAAATATCGTAGCAGATGCCCTGTCACGAATTAAATTAGACGAACAGGGTAATACCGTAAAAGTTGCAATGCTGACAGCGTGTACAATAAATTCCCGAGAAACTGTAATAACCGAACTGGGTAAGGATCCTGAGTTTGGAAGTATTTATGAGTATTTGAAGGATCCTGAAAATTTTAGCCACCAAGATATTGTGGCGATAAGAAATAGGGCGGCCCATTACGAACTAATAGATGGTCTATTATTTTATACAAAAACTACGAATTCCAACAACGAATTTCGACCTGTTATCCCAGCTAGTCTTAGATTAAATATCCTGCAAGAGCTCCATGACAGCCCTTTAGCTTCTCATGCTGGTATTCGAAAAACTACTCAACGCGTACGCGAGGCAGTCTACTTTCCTGAACTGCAAAAGTTAACAAGGGCGTATGTCCAGTCCTGCCCAACATGTCAAGCCGTTAATTATATTAATTTCCGCCCGGCCGGGTTTCTAAATGGTATTAAATCCGAATTTCCAAATGAAATAATCGGCATCGATTTATTGGGCCCTTTCCCAAAAAGTCAGTTAAACAAAAGTCGCTATCTCCTTGTTATAGTTGATCATTTTAGTAAATGGACCGAAATTGTTCCCTTAAAACGAGCCTCCGCGAAATTAGTTACCGATTCTATTTTAAATAAATATATTTTAAAATACGGGGCGCCCCTAAAAGTTATATCGGATAATGGTCCTCAATTTGTAAGTAATATATTTGAAGACATGTGCCAAAAACTGGGCATACGTCATTTAAAAATGGTCCCGTATCGGCCGCAATCAAATATAGCGGAACGGGTCAACAGAAATATAGTGAAAATTATCCGTAGTTATGTTAAAAATTTTCATAAAAGCTGGGATAACTATGTCAATGAATTTGCTTTCGCCCTTAGGACCGCAAAACATGATACAACGGGCAAAACTCCTGCTGAGTTATTTCTAGGCAGAAAGGTTATAACACCGTTAGATAAACTATTTTATGTGCAACAAAGAGCCCCAGAATTTAAAATGGGTGATATAGAAAAACTAATAAAAGAAGCAAAAAAGAATACGGAAGTAGCACAAAGAAAACAAAAATTGTATTATGACTTGAAACGACGGGGAGTAACTTATAAAGTAGGGGATGAAGTACTAAAAATTAAGCATTCACTTTCTTCAGCACCAGAAGATAAAACTGCCAAATTTTTTCCACGCTTTGAAGGACCATATGTTATAGAAAAAATAACTCACGCTGTTGTAGTGTTAAAGGCAAGAAATGGTGAAACCTGTTCCGCAAACATTGATCAAATCAAGCCCTACTTCGATCGTAATAAAATGCAAATCTTTTCAGATCTTTTGCAGGATCCGGTACGGCAGACACCGCAGGTACAAGTTCCAGAGGTGGGAAAACGACAGGTACAAGGGCAAGCCAATGAGAGACAGAAGCAAGTGAAAAGAAAATTGCCCCGCGGAAAAACTGAAAGTAAAAAGAAAAAGAAGCCGTTCCACCGTCCAAAAAACAGAGTTCACGAACACCCCCAGAATGAAGAAGGGAGAAGGACGACGTATGTGGAAAAGACCGGTAGAAAGGACGGCAACTATAACCCGGCTGTGAAACGGAAGATTGACTCATCCGACAGAACTCTCCGCAGCAAAAGTCGCCGAACTGCGGAAGGGCCATCAGCGGCGGAGGAAAAAGTACAAGAAAAATTTGAACGGCCAGCAACGAGGTCCAAGCAGGAACACGACAGAAGTTTCCCGGTTCCACCAAGACCAGCTGCCTTCAAACGGCCAAGACCACAAGCAGAGCACAAAAGGAAGATGTTCAAGGGTGGCCGTAGTGGTGAAAAACGGAAGCTTCCAGAGGAAAGCACTGAAGGGCGAGCCCGTACAAGAAGGAGGATCAACCAAGCTACGGTCTGCAGCACCTTTAAAGACTGGGCCCAGAAAAGGATGTCTGAATATTACAAAGATAAGTAAAATTTTATGTTACTTTACAAACTTAAGTTAATCTTTCATTCTTACTGCAAGTGGCAGATTTCAAGAAGTTTTACCTCATGCGAGGTCTACCTTTATCGCCAAAAGGGCGAGAAATGAGTTGTGACCGATTTTCTTATTATGTTTTTCAATTACTCGCGCGTAAAACTAAAGTTGATTTAAATATTGTAAAAAGTTATTGTATAAATTTTATTTAAAACATTCTAACAAGAAAGAAGTTTTAGTCTGAAAGACTTTTTGAAATGTAGTATTATTTCAATGTAGAAAGAATTGGCACTTGCTTTGAAAAGAATAGAAGTTAACAATGTACTACTAATGTATGTTTTCAAATGTGTAAAATTAACGGCATCTTGATATGTTCTTGTATACATGTGAACTGTTATTTTGAATGTTTAGAAATACCGTGATATGGTAAAAGTGAAAGTAATGTTAAAAATTTGTTATTCGTGTGACTGTAAAGATTAAATCATGGTGAATATGTGTTAAAGGTTGAATGATGTAGTTAGGCTCTCTGACGCTACACTTTAGAGTTAGCCACTTTCAGAATAGTACCTCAGGGTCTAGAGTTGAAATTAGGGTGTGTTAAGAGGTCTCGTATGTTGAATTTTAACACGTTAGTGTTTTGATTGCAGGAGGAAGTGTTGAACACATAGACAGAAACACATTCGTGTTTGGTGTTTTTACAACACATGTCAGAGAGCACGGGGAGAGATAATTAAAATAGTCATGAATGAAATAAGAATGTTAAGAAAAGTATATTCTATATGTTATTTGCAATGTCATTCTGTAACATTTCATTAAACTAGTTTTCCTTCCAGATCTCTGGAAGGAACCAGAATTGAATAAAGCTCCTGTTTAGATGCAGTACAGATGAAAAAGAAAAAAGATTGTTGTATATTCCGGGAGCTGCTATTGTAACAAATTTCTTTCTTTTAAAATTTTCTAGTTTCTAGCTAAGTTATGATTGTAAAAGGTTGGCCTCGCGTTAGTTTCTAGAGCTAAAAGTTTTCAACAAGGTCGTTTTAGACCTCAGTTTCAAACTAATTAACTCTGGCGGGAAGTATGTAAGGATCTTAAGTTTTACTAACGTTTATTTTATTTTAAATCTTTACTATCACTTCTTATTTTCTACTTCCGGCCAGAATTATAAGCGTGAAGGAGTTTATGCAAAGTTGTCTGGCGAACGCCAAGTATTTAAGTGTGGCCTTTTTGCCAAGCAGAAGAGAGGAAGCCGTGAGTTCGAAGCAGGCCGCTTACCTTAGAAGTTACGCAGTTGCTACTTTGCCTTCCAGGCCAGAGGTTTTAATCCTCTTGATAAATTAAACGTATTGTAGTGTTCACAGTCTCTGTGCTACATACGCTTCCTGTTATTATAAGGCCAATCTTATTCTAAAGTTAAATTAGAGTTTAGTTTTATTTTGATATCTTTTAAGTTAGACCCCGAGTGGAGGGTCATTGTATTCCGAAGTACGGAAGTCATTGTATATAAAGAAAAAAATAAAGGGTTTTGTATACCCTTCGTCTGTATCCTGTCTACTTACTACAATTAGTGAACATAGCTTTAGTAAGCTTTCTGTTCTAGTCAGGTCATTGTATGTTTCCGAAGAAGGTTAGAAGAAACATTGAACCTGATAAATTATACAATTTTAACTTTATAATATCAGGTGTTTTTAATTCTAAAAATTTTAATTGGGATCCTACGGCACTGGACCAAAGAGGTATTTTAGTACATGATTTTGTTATGGTTCATGATTTGAAACTTTTCAACAAAGATGACTCACGTCCGACTTTCTCCTCCCCGGTGGGAATTAGTTGAACCGATTTGGTAATAGGGTCACCAAGTATGCATTTTAGCTCAGTGGAAATGAATATTTTAGATGAACCTACCCTGAGTGACCATAGATATATTTATGTTGATTGAAATGCTATAAAAATTAATAAGTTATACGAATTCTATTATTCTTACAATTCGTTTAGAACAAAAAAAAATTCGTCAACAAACTGAAAATAGACATTATGAAACTTGAAAATGAACTCGTGACCGTTAGAGATGGAAACAGTTTGAATAATGTGGTCTTCAGGATGGAAGAAAAGATTAAAATAAACATGGATAAATTTTTAAGACGTAAAATAAAGAATGGGTGTCAGAGGACAACCTGGTGGACCTCTGAATTAGATATTTTAAGACGTAAGACAAAAGCTGCAAGAAAAAGTTCTCAGATAAAGTGTCTGGACGTGGAGAGAAGATTACAAAATAAAATAATTACAAAAGATTTTTAGCGATATTTAAAGAAGCAATTCAAAAGACAAAAAGAAATTTTCGAAATTATTTGTTCAATAAAAACAAAATTTTAAATAATTTAGTTCAATAAAAACAAGTTTTATAAATATGCCCCAAGTAAATGAAAGGAAAAAGTTATTTTATATAGGGATAATTGTAGTGTACCCACGTCTTCCATGGAATGTTATGATAAGTTGATTAAAGACACCCTGAGGCTGGATTATTATCCTGATTATCGAAATATCTTTATGGAAAACAACGAGGAGGTAGAGCGGGCGTTTACTTATGAAGAGATATTTGATGTTATTTCTAGCCTCAGAGATGGCACTGCCCTTGGACTCAATGGAATCGGGACTACTTTAATTAGAATTCTTTTGGGGGGAATTCACCTCTTTTTATATATTACCAGGATCAGTCAAAAAGTTAGTTGCACTGCCTAAGAAAACAAAACAGGAGCAAAATTTTACAATAATTTTATTTATATCTTAAAGTTCCATTCAAAATCTACTTTTCAAAGCAATTATCTCCTTTATTTCAGCATTTGTCGAAACGTGATACAATTTTTTCGATGCCTTCTGCAAAGAAATCCCGTCTAATGTTCTATAACCGTTGTTGGGCTGCAGCTTTCACTTCGGCCTCCGAATGGTACCGTCGCTTTGAAAGTTCTTTTTTCATGGGGCCAAACACATGGAAGTCAGGAGGTCTGGGCTATCCACACTTCCCACCTAAATTTTTTCAAAAGGTCATACGTTTGTTTTGCTGCATGCGGTCTTGCATTGTCATGCAGGAGCACAATGCCTTTCGACTGTTTACGTGGCCGTCGACTTTTAAGGGATTTCCGCAATCGTTTTAGTGTTTCACAATAAAAAGATGCATTAATTGTGGCACCCTTCGGCATGAACTCTGTATGCACCACGCCTTCTCTGTCGAAAAACAGCGTCATCATCACCTTTACTGCAGATGGAACAGTTCGATACTTTGTTCGTGTCTGGGAACTGCAATGTTTCTACTCGAGCGAGCTGCGTTTCGTTTCAGGTGAGAAATCGTGAATGCAAGTTTCATCTCCAGTCACAATTTTGTCCCAAAACTCATTTTCTTCCGTTTGGTAACGTTATAGAAATGCAAATGCACTTTCATAGCGCGTTCCTTTATGTTCCTCCGACAATAGACGTGGCACTCATCGAGCACAAACTTTACGAAATTTAAGGTGATCGGCAATAATTTTATGCACACTTCCATGAGAAATTTCCAGTTCATTTGATATTTCGTCTATCGTTATGCGTCTGTTTGCAAGAAGGCATTCATTCACGCGAGCAGCGATTTTCGAATTTCTTGCACTTGATGGTCTTCCCTCGCGCTCCAGCGTCGTCAATATCTGTGCGCCCATTCTCAAACATGTTGCACCATTTTGCGATAGCTAGACGTGACACTGCATTTTCGCCATACACTTCATGCAACTGCCCATAAATTTCAGTGCAGTTGCACCTTTTTGCCCACAAAATTTTGACACTTGTGACAAATTTTGTCTGAAATATAGTATAAAACAGAAAATAGTGTATGAAGATAAAGCAATTACCAGCGAGGCTTTTTTAGAGCATGATCTGAGTTCAAGCCATCCTAGCGAATATTACGGTATACAATACGATAAAGACTATGTTTCAACTGCAGAAATTGAAATTTATACAGATGGATCGAGGTTTGCGGAGAGCGTCGGCTGTGCCTTCGTTGTATTTTTCCACGGTATTGAAATTGATTACAAAGCGTTTACTTTAAAACCAAAAAATTCAGTTTATCAAGCAGAATTGTTGGCGATTAAAATGGCTTTATCCTGGATCAAGAAATTATCCGGGGGGTATTACATTAATTTATACTCAGATATCTTATCTGCTCTTATGGCGTTCTCGCGCCGTTTTGAAGAGAATAATATTGTTAATGAAATTAAGCATATATATTTAGAACTACGAAAGAAGCATATATTGAATTTACCTTGGATCAAAGCAGACGCTGATCATTATGGGAATGAGAGAGCGGATGCTCTAGCGAAAGATGCTGCCCTGGGAGTTGAAACCGAAAAGGTTTCTATTCAAGATTCGAAAAAGAAGACATTTACTATAATATATGACAAGCTTATTAGAGACTGGAAAAATTTGCGGGATCTCTTTGAAAGAAACAAAAACTATCTAAGGTGTTTAAGAATAAGCAAAAAAAAAAAAAAAAATGCGAATTTTAGGAGATGTAGATGCCAATCAAATTCTCACTGCAGATGGAAGGTTCCCTGCTTACTTAAAAAGGGTTCCACCTCCAGAGAAATGATATATGTAAAGTTTGTAATAAATTCGGTGATTCAAAGCACTTCATCGATCTTGGATCTTGGATCATATCTTTACTGCTGGCTTTAGCTACTAGGAGCTCTTACCAGTATATTATCATTTTACCATAGACCATAAAGTTAAAAATTTAAGAGGTGTATTTAAAATACACCGCGCCCGAAGGCGAGATCAATAAATGAGAGAACTCATAAAATAAGTTTTGCTAAGTTGCATATCATGGCATAGCATGGGTGATTATATACGTAAATGGTGGCGAGAAGCGAAATGAAATTCTAAGCTTCTGCGTGAGTCAAGAAGAGCAGGAGCACGTGATCAGCGTCCGGCATTTAGATTGGTCGAGGAGTCAGAGTTCGAAAAATGAAGTTTTTGTAGTTTTTGGCAATAAATAAAGTTCGAACATAGTAAAAGCAACATCTATTTGTGAATTTAAGAGTCTTATGTCTTTTGAAACACTTGAAAATCTTCTAAACTTGCGATATAATCATTAAATGAATAGGAAACTGTAAAAGGTGAAAATGAGGTCAAGTAGCTCACTAGGGCTAATGAGTGAGAGTAAGCACTTGGTGTTACCACGAACTTTGATTTTAAAACACACGATACGAAATATTAAAAATAAGAAGTAAACATCTTGGTTAAATAAGTAGTAAAACGAAGAATTCATCGATGAAAAATAAAGTCTAATTTTGCAAAGTTCATCTTTCTTGAATTAGTAACTGCAAAGGAATAGTATTTTTTTTTTTTTATACATTATATACACTACCACCACTTAGAATTGTGGTGGATCGTTCGAGGTCTTTTCACTACGTTCTCAATAGTAGGGTCATAGTCTGTAAGCGATTTAATAGCTTCATAGGGAGAATTTCTCATATCTTCAAAGAAGTTGTGTGCAGAAATTAGGATTTGGTCGTGAATTGGATTGATATCCAGGTCTTTGTGAATTTGAGAATTTCGCACGAACCAGGGTGCGTTCACTATGCTACGTAAGATTTTGTTTTGGAGTACATTTAATTTTTGTCTGTCTATTTTTCGGGCAGTAGCCCAGGCTGGAACTGCATAGAGGATTATTGGTCGAATAAGTGAGATGTAGATATTTTTCTTGGTACGGAGGCTTAATTTAGAGTTTCTTCCAATTAATGAGTAGAGAGCAATGAAAGCAGCGTTAGCCTTATTTGTAACATATTGAATATGATCTTTGAAATTTAGGGTTTTGTCAATATAGACACCTAAATATTTATAGGAGTTGGCAACAGGAATATCTTGGTTATTGAGTCGGATATTTATATTCACTGGGATATTTTTTCTGTATCTGCGAAAGAGAACTACGCAGCATTTATCAGTATTTAGTTTGATTTTCCAGTTTTGACAAAATTTGTTAATAATGTTGACTTGGAGCTGAAGTTTCTCTAAAGCATTATTTGGACTTCGTGAACTGGTGAGGATGACTGTGTCGTCGGCATATTTGAGTATATTAGAATGAAAAGGTAGAGGCATATCATTTATGAATATTGTAAAAAGCTTCGGTCCTAAAACACTGCCTTGAGCTACTCCACTGTAAATCACTTTTTTTGAAGAGATTGCTTCACCACAGCGCACTTGAAAAGTACGATGTTTAAAATAAGAATGCATAAGCTTAATAAAGCTGTTTGGTAAAAGGAAGTTAAATAGCTTATGAAGTAAGCCAGCATGCCACACTCGATCGAAAGCTTTTTCGAAATCGAGGAAGCATGCCGCTACTCCGTTCTTTTTTGTAAATTCTTGGGCAATAAATTCAACTAAATTTAATATTTGATGTGTGGTATTGTGGCCTTTGCGGAATCCAAATTGATGCGTGTCTATTAGATTAAGGCGTTCTAGATGATTGGTGAGCCGAGCACTAAGTACTCGTTCGAAAACTTTTCCAAGCGCTGGCAGAAGACTGATGGGTCTGTAATTATTTGCTAGCTTTGGATCTTTTCCTGGTTTCGGGATCGTAACAATGATCGAATGTTTCCACTCCGATGGAAAGTAGCTGAGTCTAATACAAGCATTAAAAATATTTGTAATTAAGACTATGCATCTTCTAGGTAAAGCTTTCAACGCTTCATTAGAAATCATGTCATATCCTTTAGCTTTGCGCTTCTTTAATTTTTTAATAATTTGCTGAACTTCGTTTGGAGATGCAGGCATAAAAAAATTAATGCTGGGACTGTTGAGGATGCTATTGACAGAGTAATTAATATCTTTTTCGTGATCAGAATTTTTATTTTCATGTTGTTTAAAAATGTTTTCTAATTCTTTTGCATGAATTTCAGCTATGGAGTCTTCGGAGCTATGGAGTCTTCGCACTTCATCGAGGACTGTTGCCTGACTGGAAGTGTGAGAGGAAAATATTGTTACGAAATGTACAGGCGCGGTAGGATGGCTTCCCCGCAAGCAGTTTTAGGGTTGCTATAAAATGGCAAGGAAAAGGCAGGGTTGTCACATTTGGCGAGAAATCGCCCATTTGGTGATATTTCGAGACAAAATTGGCGGATGGAGAACCTTCTGGAACGAATTCTTACCGGTTTAGCCCAGAATGTTCTCGAAAACCAGCCAAAAGCTATATAAACCCTATTGGTCCGCACTCAGTGAGTGTGTCTCATCTACGTAGTTAGTCCGTAAGGAGACGATCGAGTTGACAGCCTGCCAGCGAGTGTCGAGTGGGTCGTCGAGTGCATCGAAGAGTCTCTTACTGTATCGCGGTTAGTGCATCGTCGAGAGAGCGTGTTAAGCTCCGGGAACGACTGAACCGAAGAGTCGAGAGCTGTACTCTGTGTGTCGTCGAGTGCATCGCGAGTTGTAGCGTGGAGAGTCTCGAGAGTACGTGGAGTTCCGAGAACGACCAAGCAGAGTCGGGAGCTGTACTCTAGTGCTTTGCCGTGAAGCTGTCTCCACCGTGATAGCCTGATAACCTGGAGGCTGTGTCGCTGATCGTGTCAGCGTGTTTATAGTAGTTCATCCGCGACTGTATAACGTGTTTTGGAGCTGTCCTGACAATACTGGCCAATAAAGTGTGTTTCGATACTTCATCAAGTAGTATCGACATTATTTACTCCAAATCTATGAACTCCGTACGAACGTGAAGAAAATAACTCAACAACTGGTGTCAGAAGAAAAAAGTAACAATATAAATTTGCGAAGTTTGAAGATTTATTTAGTAACTATAAATTGTTTAGAAAATTTGCAAGAGATATTATGCAAACTGTGAATGAGAATAAGAAGAATATTGGTATCGAGATATAACAAAGCAGAAAATCATATTAAAAACAGAAATAATTGAAGTAACTTATAAATTTAAGATGAATTTTGATAATATAAAGAAGATTTGAATAATAATAACTAATTGAAAATAAAACTTATAAAAATTTTAAACTTAGGAAAAAACACAGAAATGGAAACGATACATCTATATACTAATTTCACTGAGAGTGTTTGGAATGTATGTATCTGCTTTACGTTTTTTTTTTTTTTTTTTTTTTAATAAATGCTTTTTTTTTAGCTTTTATATTCGTTTTGTATGATCTGAACTTATTACCAGATGTTTATTAAATTAATTACTTTCTGCTATGTTAACCTTTTTTGTTGTTGTTATGCTTCGTGGTTTGGCTCTCCCCTCATAGCCATATGGCAGGTTTCGTCTGCTAGGTGGGCTGGGGGCCAGTGCTTAGAACTAACTAACTAATCTCTACAATAATTCTAAAATGCAAGTATATTCCTTTAAGGAATAAACTATAAAAGAATCAGTGTTGTAATGTTTTACTGGAAGCTGCTTATTTAGATAAGTAAGTCGGCTGTCATAAACTATTTTCAACTAAGACTTCTGAAGAACGGTCATGGTAGGGATAAGGAGCAAGCTTTGTCCCCGCGTTGTTGCCTATAAGTATAGCAATCCTAAGGGGAAGTTTTAGAAAATCAGAGAGAACAGAAATTGGTTGTCGAATCATGCGCGTTTGAAATTTTGAAATAAAGATCCGGTTTTTTATTGTGTATTAAGTTTGATTAAAGTTCTTGATGAATGCTGAAGAATTATTTAATGTCCCTGGACAATGATGATCTACACCATCCCACAATGGTGACCACATGATGATGTCAGATCTAATGAAAGGTTTGCAAGTGCTTTCTTTTTTTTATGAATCACCATCTCTCAAGCTTTCCAAACCAAAAGTTATAGTTTACGCATTCATCCTCAGGCTCACGGATGAGTACTAATTATAGACTATTTAATAGTTTTGATTTCTATTACCTCTTTCATTTTGATCAACATAATTAATTAAATAACTATAAAGTATAAATTTTGAATATCAATTTTTAAAAATAAATTTAATTTTTAGAGTCCTTTTAAATATTTCAGTATTTGTGACTTCACATAATCATAGTTTTACATGAAAGGTTCTTGTTATCAAAGAGTACCACAAATACAAAACCTTTTACATAATCATTACTTATACTTAAATGTAACACACATAAATATTTATGATGCTAGTTTGAGTGAAGTATGATGCTAGATGATAAATTGAGTAAGCTCCCTGCTCTCATTTAGCGTCAGTGAATGTTTCCAAGGGCAATTAGAAGGAACAGCAGTCCTGACAATTGCATTGCTAGTATCATAAAGAGGAATTATTCTATTTGCTGGTTTATAGTCTTTTGGCTTGTGTGATAGGTTGGCGCAATTAGTAGGTTGAAGAGAAGAAAAGTGGACTAAACCTTATTAATGGCAGTGAAAAGAAACCAGAAGAGAATAGAGATGGCTTATTTTTTGCCTCAATTCCACGTCGCTGCCTAGTGGTATGGTAACAACATTTAAGATTTCTCGGTGCTTTTCCGTTATGCATCTGATATGCATTTTGATGCCTCTGAAAGAGAAATCAAACACAGGCCGAGATTATACAAATGCAACTAGAAATAAATATGTTACCATCTATAAATTATTCCTACAACTACAAATTCTTTACAGTTAAAAAACACTGTGTTTGGCTTTTGTCTCACAAACACATAAAAACTTGGGAGGTGCATAACGGAAAAATACCGATCTCTCCATATGGCACTCAATTCATCACCAGTCTTTGCCATGTAATACAACTAAACCTAACAGCAACATCTGCACATTGTTGCGATAAATACTTGGTAAGTTCTGCCTCAAAATTGCATACACATGTAAAAGGGTTCGTTAACATTTGAGGTCCATACAAGGGTCCGTTAACACATGTACAAGGGTCCAAAAGTCCGTTAACATTTGAAAAATCAATAATTCATTGAATAATATAGCTATAGAGGTAAAAACTGACACACATGCTTGAAATGTCATGAGGTTTCCTTGAAAGCAAATAAAGTGCCTAAAACGGCAAACAAAAGGCGCTTCATATGATAATAAAAGTAATAATTCGCATAGCAATCGATTTTTTAGCAAATGCTATGTTCTTTAAAACAAATGCTCAACATGTCGACTGTCATTCATCAACAGTATCTGTAGTCGAGGACAATGTCTTGAACAGCACTGTACATCATACCTGTAGGTATGGTGAGAAACTGCCGTCGGATATTGTCTTTTAGCATCCCTAATGAGTCGGACAATCGCGGTAGATTTGCGATTTCAGGTAACCCCACAAATAATAATCACACGGTTTGAGATCTGAGGACCTGGGAGGCCAAGCATGACGGAAGTGGCGGCTCAGCATGCGATCTTTACCAAACGATGTGTGAAAGAGATGTAGCAGTATAGGATGGAGCGCCATCCTGCATAATAGTCATACCTTAGAACAGGTTTTTATCATCCAGATTAGGGATTATGCGGTTCTGTAACATATCAGCGTAGCAGAACCATGCATTTCCTCGAAGAAAAAAGGTCCGATCACGAATGATGTGATAAATCCACATCACACCGTGACCAACACCCGGAGGTGAGAATAGAAAAGTGACAAAATCATGAAGAAACTGATTCCCTCTCTCATTACAGATCATTTCATGCATTATTCTCATGCGACGTCATTGACATTTTGCCGTCCAGCGCCATATGTTGGCTTTTTTTTTTTTTTTTTTGCTTTTTTTTTGGGGGGGGCGGGGGCTTTCAAAAAAAACCCATGTCATTTCAAACATATGTGTTAATTTTTACCTCTATACTTACGTTATTCCGCGAATCATTGAATTTTCAAATGTTAACGGACTTCTGGGTCCCTCTGTTTGTTTACATGTCATCCGAGTAAAGTTTACGATGTGACAACCATACTCAGAACCGCACCAGTCCTCACCAGAACGGATGTTAATGAGATTTATGTGTCTTTTAGGTTAACTATTTTCATAAAGGATTTAAAGTAAAACGATCCCCTTTAAATGTAGTTAACGTTTTACGGAAAAAAAAAAAAAAATTTAAATCTGAAATGTTTCAGATTTTAAACGTCCAAAGGGGCGTTTTTTTAACGTTTTGAGTGTTACCTTTATTTATTAAATATCATGTTCTTTGCACTTAAACCATAAAATTCAGTTCAAGAGCAATATCGCAAAATAATGTTAAATTAAGCATATCTTTAGAATTTCCGATATACACAGTCTCGCGAGCTGGAGATAAAAGTATTTTTTTTTTCTATATAACGTTGCCATTTCTCGCTTTTAAAGCATTGAGTTTGTAAATCAAAAATTCGTTAAAGTTTTACAAAATATAAAATCTATAATGAAACAAATTCCAAATTTGGGATTTCAGATGCCCATATTCGCAGTAGGATTTCGTCATTCAAACTTCGATGGCTCTATGTACCATTGTTTTATCACAATGCGAGAAATAGACAATCATTTATGCAGATTTTTCATTATTTAATTTCTTCAAATATAATGCAGGACTCTAACATTTTGTGGCAACAGTTTGAAAAGTGAACCGACGTTTATGAGTCCGACGCAAAATCGCAAAACGAAAACAATAGTCCTTCAGGGACAAAGCCCCTTTGGACTAAAAAAAAAAAAAAAAATTCGCAAGTTACGTTTTGATAACAATATAAGAAATGCGCATAAAAAGTTCAAAATTGTTCTTATTTTTATTGGCAAGCATTAAATATTCTTCACGAAATTCCATTTCTCAGCACACACCATCACAATTAATTTATTCAATTTTAAAAAAAAAGTCAATATGGCAAATAATAAATACAGAAAATCGAACCACATCAAGAACACACCCATATTTAGCCAATCACTATTTACTTATACTAATTTAATAAAAGAAAATACAAGTATAATTTTCTATGAATAAAGAACAGTTACAGTAAAGGTTTGGTTTGGTTTATTAGATTACGGCAAAGCACTCGAGGGATATCTGCCTTAAGGGAGGGATGCCTTCGTGGAGGACTTTATAAGGGAAACTGGCTCGTATACACGTTACACATGGGGAAAACCACAAAAGCACCCATGTAGCCAGCCTGTTCGCGGGATTCGGACCGAACTACCAGTGTTCAGCGACGTTACCGCTCGGCCGCTGGTGAGCCCCTCAGTTACAGTAAAGAAAAATGTTTAAATATACATTACATTCTTAATTCTATATAATTATTCTTTTGTTTTGAACTGTCACTTTACATCAGTTGATGACAACTGATTCAAGTCGTAAATATTGTTCCTTATAAAAAAATACATACATAAATTTTATGTTTTATATATAGAAAAATTAGGGCATTCTTCTGTTATCGGGACTGGATTCAGAAATACATGTATGTATATGTGTGCGTAGATACACAAAAATTCATGCGTACGTACATATATGCATGCGTATATGAACACATCCATTCATATATACACGCATACTTATATACATTTGTGAATTTGGTTCTTGATAACAGAAGAGTATCAAGTTCTGTCACAATTATTAAATGAATAGTTCAAGGTAGAATGTTTTTGGTTTATTTGTAATTGTTTGCTTAAGAATTTATGACCAGATAGCAAAGCTCTTACTACAAACTTATCTGATTAACATAATTTATGCCTCTTTTTTTTTTTTTTTTTTTTTTTTTTTTTTTTTTTTTAGAAAAGGTTGTTGTATATAATGACTATAGTTGTTGATCTAAGAGTTGTGATATATTTCGCTTGAAACCATTATGGCATTATAATTTATTTTTGGTTGTTGGGTATCATATTTCTACGCAAAGATATTATGGTATATTGGTGATAATTTTCAAGCCTTAGTATTTTTATTCTCCCTTTGACAATTTTTGGCAAAAAAAATCTGACAACAAGGTACGTTAGCCCCAATAATGGAAGCATAACATCAAAACACACTCACGAATTCACCTTGGTTACATATACGACTGAGAAATCCTTAATAAATAATATTATTTGCTAATTATCTAAGTAACTAAATAGCATCTGTTCCTCCCAAATTTTCAACAGTTTCAACTCATATTTTGTCAAGTTTTTTATGTGCTATATCTGTAAGTAGTTTCTGTTGATTATGTAATTCAAAAAGAAAGATCTTTTTGCTCCAAATATCTGTTAGAATAATTTTCGTAAGTCTGACAGTATTTACATCAATTTTCATGACTAACAAGAAAATATGTAGATACTTTTTAGTTTTGTGTTAAATTATTATGGCATAGTGAAAGACATGACATCAATTTTACAATAAATCTGATATTTGTGTGTGTTTGGTTATTCTAAATGCTATAATTTATTTAGGAAATTTAAATAATTGTTTTCTGTAATGTAATTCATAACATCCATGTTGCTAAAATTCTCTTTCAGTACAAGACCATCATCTCAGTGTGCAGTGTGAAGTTTTTCTATGTGGAGGCTTGGCTTCTACTCTTTGTGTAAAACATGTGAATTTTGATAAATATAATTTATTCTTGTATTAGGTTGGAATGGACTTAGTGTTTTGGTATAGGTTGTTTCATGTTCATAGGGTTAGCTCAGAGTTTCATATTCAAAGATGATGAAGTTCATGCAATGTAATTAATTAATGGACTTATTTATTCTTGAATTTTTGGCTCAAGTATAAAGTTAATAATTAAAAACTGCATTCGAAAAGCAAAACTGGTTAAAAGACAACTTAAGTTATTTTTAAAGTTATTTTATTTTTAAATGCTTATTTTTTGCTTGAAAATAGAAAACGCTTTTATAGGTTGAATATAATTTATGTCATATAAATTAATTAAATTATTTTTTAATTATATGTCAATTAAATATAATTTTTATTAAAAAAGTCACTTCTGACTGCACTGCTTTTCTGGAAATTTCAGGTTACACATGCATGAAATCATTTATTTAAAATCAATAAATGTTAAAATCAGCTGCCTATTGCAAGTACAATAAAACACCCACACAACTACAGCCAGCAGATCCTCCTTCACATGAACAAGAAATTTTTTTATTTTTATTTTCCCTTTTTCAACTATGAAATGTCCTTCGATTTTATGAGGTGAGGATGCTACAGAACTTTTCTTTAAACAGGAAGCCACAATTTGTACGTTCCATATTTTCAAGTAAAATGCAGTTTATTACCTAATGTTTCGCTTTTAAAATTCTTTCTGCTTCAGTAATACAGCGAGATTTTACACCTCCTTGAACAAAATCAAGTATTCCAGAAAAGCTTAATTACTCCATTTTCAGGTGTACAAAGCCACATCACATACCGTTTTTTATCCGTCACGCTAATGTGTGAAAGCGCCACCTATAGGTGAAATGAATCGCGTATTGTGTTTGTTCGCCTTGCTTCATCACAGAAGATGGGTCTTTCTACAAAACCATCTTCCTCCATTTTAACTACATCTCTTAACAAAAGTCACGCCTTTTCACTTTGTCTGCTTGTGTAAGGGCCTGCACTAATCCCACTTTGCGTGGTTTAAAACATAGCCGCTTTCGCAACACCTTCCATACCATATCCTTTGGAATGTCCAATTCCCTGCTTACCTTATTAAGTGATTTGCTAGGACTTCGTTGAAAAGCCTCTTTCACTCTTTTAGTGTTTGCATCAGGCACACGAGGTCGGCCGAATCATTTGCCTTTACAAAGGCATCCAGTTTTCACGAACTGTCAGTACGACCTACTTACGTTACTTGTGTGGTGGGACTTTCCTAAACCGTGCACGAAACTCATGCTCCATTGTAACCAGAGATCTGCATTGTACCTCAAAACGGAGCACACAGAAAGCATTTTTCGTTTTTCTGTTGCAACGCAATCTTGGAACTGACACTGAGGTTGCGCAGTATGAGAAACTTGGGTAGTTGACAATACTTACGGTGTAGGTTTTTCCGTGGTGTAGGTTTATGAATTTATTATTAATTTTTAAAACCAAACCATTCATTTATAAACATCGCGTACTTTCATAATTGAAATAATCGACCATAAATCTATTGTTTCTACCGACCGTGTAAAACCAATCTATTTGCTTTTGGACTCTGATTTGTCTCAACCCAAACAAACTGCAGACTTAAAAGACGGTTCTAAAGAAACAATCTGCTACCGAATTCTTTTGGGCAAAAATTGTCACAATATTATAATTGTCACAAGACATGTCCGTTTTCAAAGAAACTTGCTTCTTATATATTACAATTATAAAATTTTAAAAACTTGCTTTGTAATATATTTATTGTTATTTCATTTCTATATGTGTGCATTATAGCATTATTATATGTTAAATCATATTTTTATCTCTTTTCATTATACAGCCTAATTTTGTTATTAAGGCGAAAAACCTTGACAATACAGATTCTCTGAAATCTTTGCTAATCTGATGTCGTTCCTCTTCTTAGGTGGCCACAGGCCATGAGACACGGGTTCCTAGGCCAGAGCCCTATCCTAGGCTAACAAGATATGTGATAAAAAGTAGCATGAAAAAATAACATAAAAGCAGAATAGTCCTTGTAGCAATTGCTTCTAGGGTAAAAAAAACGTTGGCAAAGTATTCGTAATAAAGGCTATACGAAATAAAGCATGTCCCTCGATGTCGAAGCTTGTATGTAAAGCGATGTCGTTCCTTTAAGTTACCTTCAAAGAAACTGGAAGGAGGGGACTCTGTGGTGATGAGTCATGGTAACGATAAGAAGCATACTTTGCCAAAGGCTTTATAGATAACTATTTGGCTTTGCCCTAGTGTTGTTGATTATAAATACAACCTTAAAGTCCGTATCACACGGCGTTTGTTTCACACGAACAACTGTTTCGGACAATTTTTCTGCCTGGTTTACTATTGAAAGAAAGACGTGCGACTTTTTCCTTCCTTTCGTAAAAAGTTGCAAGTTGTTCGGTTTCAATCAATCAGCTATCAGTGTCGAATGCTGTTAGCTTGTTTGTAGAACCAGTTTTCCCTGTGTTAACCCCAAAGCGATCTGTGGTGATTGGCTGTTGGGACAAAGCAGAAAAATCTTTCCAAACAGTTGTTCTTTCGAGACAAACCGACGTGTGATAGCAGCCTAAGAAGTCGCTTGGGAGAAACAGAGAATACAGCCCGGCTGTCGAATGATGCGCATTTGAAGTCATGAAATATTTTTTTGTGTGTGTTATGTCCTTAAAGTTCTCGACGGATGTTGATGAATTATTTAATGCTATGAATAATCATGATGATCCACATGCCCAAAGAGCACGTCACATACATACTAACATTTAGAATAAAAAAATATAAGGGAGACTACAGTCTTGTGGGAACGGACACCTGTGTCATGAAAATGTAGAGAACTTGCAGCCACCGGAGTTCCACTAGTTGTTGAACGGTAAAGTCGCTGAACACTGGTAGTTTGGTCTATAATTGATTTCAAGCAAATGGGCGCTTTCGGGTTTTCTCCGTGGGTAATGTGGATACGAGCCAGTTGCCCTTAGAAAGTCTTACACAAAAGAATCTCTTCCTTTAGGCAGCTAAGTCCTTGCTCGCTTTTGCCGTGATCAAATAAAGCAAAATAAACCAGCCATCTCGCGTGGAGTCAGTGACGTGCAGCTAATGCGCCAAAATGTCAGAAGTAAACTATGATAATTTAAAGCAACCTATGAAAGTATACATAGGAGTTAGCAAATATATATACACTAAAACAAATAATAATACGTGATATTTAAATAATCACTAAGAAACTTTGTACAGTGTTATATATACAGTAGAGAGCAGTAGGAATGAAAATGAGACGAATGAAAAGTCGAGGTTATCAAATTACGGGTAGCAAAGAGGATAGTTTATATCGCATTCTGCAAACGTAGTAACATGCAAAGAAAAGCCACTCCCCCTCTGCATGTACAATGCTGCTTCACTAGAGAACAGGGTTTACTCTAGTTTAACTAGTTACCTCACGTCTAACCGTATCTTTTTTATTTACATAAATCCGTATCACGCAGTATAAAGTTCTGTGATACGATCACGATCACATGATTGTGTTTTGATAATGTTCTCACCTTGGTTTGATTTTCCTAAATATCTATATGTATGTTTCTTTCTTTCTTACGAGTTTTGTTTAAAAATTAAAATACATTCGACATTATTATAATGACAACGCTTATGTATTACTTATTTTTAATTCCGATTACTCTGCCTGTTATTATGTTTTTTGTGTTTTTCGCGTGGATGGGTTTTCAGTTATTCATCAATAATTGATTTTAAATCCTGTTGGAAAATGATATCCTTGCATTTAAAACAAATGTTAACAACTATTTCGCATCACTATGCACAATTTGACTCGTGGTGTTTTAACTAAGATTCTTGATGGTGCCACAGTTAAAAACGCAGTTTTACAAATATTAGATTATAAAAAAGTATGTAATGGGGGAAAAGATCGCTTTCTATTGCTTTTATATGATGGTGTAACACGTTTTTCTTCTGCACTATTGGCCTTTAATTTGAATTATCTGATTGAGACAAATAAACTTAAAAAACATTCGACATTTAAATTGAAAAACTATGCATTTAAGCAGTTGTTGGATGCAAACAGTTGTTTGAAAATTATAATCTGTTTAGACATTGAAATCCTTATACCAAGCACTGAAGTAAAACAGGAGGTTTCATTACTAAACACTGACAAAAATTTCGCACAGCCATGTACATCATCATCATCTGAATCATTTGTAAACAGCTCGAACAGCAATGAGATAAATATATTTCTTTGTGACAGTTCACCTCAAAACCTGTGTTTTACTAAAACTGCATCATTACTTACTAAACTGGATATAAATAATTCAGACAGTAGTAAGAAAGGAAAATTACCCAGTAAAAGTGCATTAGAAAATCTGTCTTATAAACAGAACTTCAATTGTCATAAAGTGGAAGAACCCGTAAAACTAAATGATAAATTGTTAGCTCATTGTTCAAGCTTTCTTCCATGTGATACATTCAATAAAAGTGCTTCATCATCTACTAATTTTTTCAAGAATACTTTAAGCAGTGAAGGAGATATATTAGTTAAAAAAAGTACTCTACAAAATTTATCTTATAAAAAAAACTGCAATAGTAATAAAGTATGTGATGATAAACTTATTTTTCCTATTTTAAGTCTTACACCATATCATAGTAAGTGGACAATAAAAGCTAGAATTGTTTATAAAACAACTCTTATTAATTATGATAATAAACAAGGAAATGGAAAATTTATTTCATTTGTACTTTTAGATGAAACTGGTGACATTCGTGCAGTTGGATTTGATAATTATGCTGTGGAACTTCAATCACTTTTAGAAATTAATAATATTTATTACATAAGTAATGGCTCTGTAAAAATAGCTAGGGAAATTTCATGTGTTAATCATGAATACGAAATTGTACTTTCAAGGAATAGTAATATAGAACAAGTGATGACTGATGATTTAACTGTACCCATGCTGAGTTTTAACTTTATTCACATAAAACAAATTGCATCATGTCCTAAAGATTCATTTGTGGATGTTATTGGGATATGTGTCAAAGAATCAGATGTTGAAATGATATCAATGAGGAATGGCAAAGAAATTTCTAAGCGCTGTATTCAGTTAGTTGATATGAGTGGTAGTGTTATTACTGTTACTTTGTGGGGTGCAGAAGCTGAAAATTTCAAAAAAAGTCTTAATTTTGTAATTGCAATTAAAAATGCAAAAGTTCAAGATTATGGTGGTCTCTCATTAAATGTTTCGCCATGTAGTATGTTTTTTATTGATCCTTCTATAAAAGAAGCCTCAAATTTAAAACTCTGGATTAAAAATTTGAATGATTCTATTCAATTTCAACAAGTTTCTTTTTCTGAATTTGCACCTTGGAAGACATTTGCTGATGTAATTAAAATAGATAAACCAATTTATTATACAACTAAGGCAACTGTAATTCAAGTACGAAAGGAAAAATGTCTGTATCCAGCATGTCCATTAGCAGATTGTAATAGAAAAGTTACCATTTTAAATAATGGCTTATATAAATGTGATAAATGCAGTAAAATATATACTGCCTTCAGCTGGCAGTTGTTCTTGCCTTTAATCCTTGCTGATTTTTCTAGAAGTCTTAGGGTCATGGCATTTGAAGAAAAAGCAGAAGGTATGATTAATTTTAAAAGTGAAGAATTAAATAAAATTAAAGAAAGTAATATGGATAAATATTATGATATTTTATCAGATTTGCATTTTAAATCTTTTATCTTTAAGTTATGTTCCAAGCGTGTGAACTACAATGGAACTAATAGCTTGAGAACAGTTATTACTAATGTGAATATAGTAGAGCCATTGATATATAGTAAAAAAATAATAAATGATATTAAATTGTTAGCAACTATGTTGTAATATGTAAAACTGTCACTTAAAATAGTAGAAACTAGATGAAAATATCAAATAACTAAATTGAATTACAGTGGCTTGATAAAAGGATGAATCAGACTTTTAAATGAAATTTCAGTATTTAGCTTTGCTTTCTTAACCATTTAAATCTCATTAATGAACAGAAACTCTGTTTCCAAATGAATAATGAGTTTAAAATGTAGCATATATTTGATAATAGTGAACAGAGTGCAACTCTTCATTTGCTCACAGCTTTATTGAGAAATGTGTGATTCATCCTTTTAGTGCTTCTCACCATCCAATAAGGTTTAAAATAAACTGTTTAAAATGCACACAATATAGTTTGTATAAAACCTATTATACTTTGTAAATTTTTTAAAATTTTATTCACATGATAATTTTTATAAAAGATATTTCTGTGTAATCTTAAGTATTTTTGTTTGATACATGAGCGGAGTAAGGTGCAGAATCGACCACTTATATGGCACATATTGATGTGTACATGGAAAGGGAGTGCGCAGTGGCAAGTTTGTGCAATTGTCTGATGTTTTTTAAGTGAAAATAGGTCGATGTGTACACGGATACTGAGTTTGTGCAATTATTTGAATTGTTATTTTCAAGTTGATGCAGAATCGTCCACTTAGATGGCACATATCGATGTGTACATGGACAAAGTAAAGGAGTGTGCAATGCCAAGTTTGTGCAATTCTTTGACTTAATATTTTCAAGTTAGCAATTTTGAGAAACATGTAAAGCAGTGGGTGATTCAGCACTTTCTCCCATGAATGATGAAGTGTTTATTATTTTGCTATTAAACATACAGTGTAGTGCTCAGAAAACAGAATACAAATCCTTTCAATAATTTCTCAAAAAATGGAAACTTTAAAATAAAGTATGCATTAATTTAGCATCTAAATTCATGTTTTCACTCACTAATTTTTGGAATTTTAATTGAAAAATTACTGTTTATTAGTATATAAAACTGCATATATTGATTAATGGTTATATCAGAAACCTAGCTTAAAAACTTTTAAAGACATGAATTCATTAAATACAACACACTCATGTCTTAATTTGTATCTTAACATTCATGTTCTGCCATGCAAATATGTATCTGTTACTCTTCCTAATAAAATGAAATATCTGAAATATTTAGCATAATGTAACTTCTGTGGTTGAAACTGTAAAAATTGCCAACTGTATCATTTTAAAAATAAGAAAAGGCTGATCTTTATGTAAGATGTGCTGGAAAGTTCTGTCCATTTACATTATTTCAAGTTTGAACATGCATGCACTTGTTCATTTGAGACATATATGGCTGCCTCTGTTTATTATTGCATTTATACATATGTGTTCTTCTAAACTGAAACAAAAGTGCCTCATATCATTATTAAATAAGATGGAATCATGTAAACATGACTACTGATAAAGTTCATTCATGATACTGTATTTTGTATAAACTAACAAGGGAAAATGATATAGAAGCATGTTAAAATTTAATGAAAGTTGTTAGTGAAGATACAGTTTTGTTCCTGCATGTTCTGTCAAATATGAATTGTAATATTCGAGTTGTCATATGCAAATCTTTGCTTGCTGAGAATAAAAACGAAAGCTTCTTGGATTGGTTGATAATTGGCAATCTCCTAGTGAAAACATTGTTAGGAAAAGAGCATATTATGAGCATGCAAAACCTGCCCCGTCCAATTCTAAAACGAGCCTGAGCCTAAATAAGAGAATGTTCTGTATATGCACATCTGAGGACCAGTATAATATGACTTTGAAATCTAATAAAAGCTGAATTAGGAGATATAAGCAGTCAAAGAACAGAGGCTGGCGATATTAAAAAAAAGAACGTCATAACTCATCATGATAGTGTCAGACCACATGCTGCTATGGTGACATGTCAGAAAATTGCAGAGCTATACTGAGATATTCTGCTATATTCATCATACTACCCAGATCTAGCACCCTCATTATCACTTTTAGTTCTGATATACTTGAAGTAAAATAAAATTTATGAAACTGGTATCCTCTGAAATATTTCCATGCTGTGGTTAACTGTTGTATTTTGATGAGGAAGAAAGAAAACATGAAGTAATAATGATTTCTCAATCTCAAAAGGATCACTAGCCAAATGAAGAATGCATTTGCTGTGTATTAAAATATGAGCAAATAATAGCTCGTATTTTTTTTACTTATTTATGCTGTTTATTAATTTTGACCTTTTTTAATACCTAATAGAAATATGTAAATCCTTAAACTCTTAACGTGAATAGAAACTATCGTTATAATTTAACAGTGAGAATAAAAGAAAACTATATATACATAAACATTAAATTTTACATTCATAAATTTTATACAGTATAAAGTCGGTAATCCGAACGTCCATTATCTGGAATTATCTATAATCCGGACCTCAAAGCCACAAACTTTTTTCTTTTTTGTATGCTTTACGCATGCGCGTTTAGCACAAAAAATGAAGCAACTTAAACAACTTACATTGAAAGAAATGTTTAATAAAGTAAACAAATAAATATTAAGCTTTTTTTTTTTTTAAATTTTGATACCCTTTAGATCATAATTGCTCTTTATTTCATAAATTATGGTTTCATATTTTTAATTGTATAATTTTTGCATGCCATCATACCAGATTTAAATTGATGATCTATAATCCAGAAAAACCCTTAATCCGGAATCGCCGAAGTCCTGGCGATTCCAGATTACAGATTTGTACTATATATTAATTAGATACAAAAATGGTATAATTTTTTTTTCCAAATTTTGATTTTAATGAGAAGGCAAAAAATGCTGCCTTATGAATATGCCTGCAACTAAGTGAATAATTATTGGTATATTGGTATGTAATGTTTCAGACAGTCATTTGCTTATTTTCTTTAAGAAATTAATCTAACTTTGTTTGAGACTTTTTATTTTGTAAGCATAAAATACATGATAAAAAGTTAAACATGTAATGAAATTGCATTATCCATTATCATTGTAAATCCTCAAATTTTTATAAACTAGAGGCACTAAAATCACCTTTTATGTAAATAAAAATTCTAAAGTAGACAAAAATAAACATCATTCATTTTGTAATAAAATATCCAATCAATCATACTAAAACATTAATTTTTTAAAATGCTATTTTTTTATTTAAATTCTAAGTTCTATACACATAGAAGATTAAATTTTGAGAATTGACTTTTAGAGTTGACTGTAATTTTCCTTGTATGCTGATTTTAGAGTTGATGTAATTTTCCTTGTAATTTGGCACTAAAATTTCAGGTAAAACATTATGTCATTGTTTTTCATTACATTTTGTCATCATTTTCAAATTCCGCATCAAACTTTAGTTATAGTATAAATTTCTGTATAATATTTTATCAATCCATGACTAGGTTTTATTTATAATTTTTGTCATTTTACAAACTTTCTGAAATATAAATGGGTTTGCTCAATATTACTAACATGTGTCATCATAACAGATAAAAATTGCAGTAAAACTGTGCTGAAACAATCTGCTTGATGAAAACCCAGTTTAGCCAAAATGGAGAAAAGTAACAGTGAATTGAGCCCCAAAATAAGTTGTCTATACTTTTTAAGCAAAAATACCAGGTTCACCTGCAATTGAGCAGTATAATTGCTTAACACTGGCAATTTGACTTCAGTTCAGATCCCAGTGAATAGTCTGGCTACATAAAAGTTTTTATGGCTTTTCTCATGTGTAATAATATGAATATAAGCCAGTTTCACTTAAGCCCTCCATGAAGGCATTCTTTTCCCTAAAGTGTTTTGTCATAATTTAAACAGTAGAATCTAGTCATAAGCATAAATAGTGAACTATGATATTTCTGTCAGGGAAATGAAACAATTATATATATATCAGCGATTCTCAACCCATGATGGTAGGAAATAGAGCAGAAGCCCAAACTGGTTTTTCCTATGCATTGCTTTGAAGCAGTGACACAGCCCTCTTGGTAACACTATTTTAATTCTTGTATTCTGCATACCAACATTGTTGCAATTTTTCACAGAGTTAAAACAACTAAATAATCTAAATTCACAAATACCCAAAATTAACATATTGCAAGGTAATCCAAAATGCAACAATATAAAAATGCAATGATATACTGATTAATAACATTGATGATGATTTTTTTGTATCTTGAAACCGTTTTAAAAGTAGCAGACCACTATTCGATCTCTTCTGCTTTTATTAGGGATTAGATTAAAATATGTGATAGGATCTTTTACAATAGACAAAGCTTTTCAATTCCATTGATCACCCTATTTTCAGATTCTTAATAAGCTGTCATGATGATATGGCATGTCACATGGTTACATCACCTTGACCACAGATGACACATCTGCCAAATTGGCAACTATTTCGGTACACAATTTTACACAAATATATGGCTACCAGTGAAGGGAAGGATAACTTATTACATATCTGTCTAAATATATATTAATTTTAGAAAAGATTACCTGATTTCGAGGTAATTTCGTGTTTTTCACTTAAGCTATATAAACCCAAAGTGATTATTTTTCAGTTATATAAAAGTAAAATGATCAGTTTAAAATGAGCAACTCTTATGCCTGCATATTACAATATTATGTGGATTACAAAAAAATGTATTTTTTAAAAACATTTTTATATTTGGAACAAAAAATAAAAGTAGCAAATACACTGACTGTCAAGGGCAATGAAAAGAAGTATACAAATTTTCACGATTATAACCAGTTATTTATTAGGAAATTGAGCTTTAAAACGTGTTACATTTTTGCAATATTTTGGCATTTTAAAGGTACCTTAAGTATTTATTTATCACTCTTTATGCATAAATATTCTGCTAAAATCTATATTTTTGTAGTCCAGTAGCTTAGAATTTTATAAAACAAATTCATAATCAAAATCACTATTGCAAGTTATGAAAAAGATAAACAAGATGTGATTTGTGCATAAATGCTAGTTAAATTGCTATTACCCATCCAACAATGAATGTTTCTTTTATGCGGAAATGTCCCCCACGTTTAGATTTGTGTGGAAGTACTATCAAACCGCTGTCAAGGTAACATGCTCTGGATGTAAACAAAAGTACCACTCTTCTTCAGCTACAAGAGCTCAGCAGCACTGCATCAGCTGTAGTGCAAGGATGGTGTCTTCTTTTATTCCTACCTCCATGTCTCAACTGGGTGAATTTCATAGTCTCAGGGAGGGTATGATCAGCTTTTCATTCACTTGTTAAGTATTTAGTTTACTTTAGGAACACACACCAAAAAAAAAAAAAAAAAAAAAACTACTGCTATTCAAGTTTTCACATTTATCAACATTTTCTATGCTTTTTCTTGTATATACGAAGCACATTAAAAAATGATCTAAATTTAAACAACTAGAGTTTTTGAGTTTTAAAAAAGGGGAAATATTCATCTAGCACTGGCAGAAGGGTGCATGGAGCAAAAAAGACTGAGAACCACTGATAATACTATTCATTAAATGCTGGCTCATTATAACTATTAATAAGGATTGAAGAAGAAAAATCAATCATTATTTTAAATAACACATATCAGTACATTACACCATAAATATTTCAATATCTTGTAATGCATACATCTATATAATATTATACATATTTATTTCTGCCTTTAACTGGCAAAAATATTTCTCACAGGTTTTTCAAAAATATTTTGCATAATAACGTTATTTATTTTTCAGATTGTAATTAGGTAATATGGGATCAAGGAAATATTTCCAAACAAATAATTTAGAGAATCTGATGCAATCTAAGATATCAAAATGATGAAAATTATAATAGGTAGCAGAAAATGAATACATTTTGACATCCTTTCACAAATTTCATATTCTTGATAACCCTCTTCTGAACTTCGTTTGCTTCATCTCATCTCCATCTTCATGTGTTAGTTGTGTAAAAAATATTGAATATATATTTCAGAGACAATAATTTTTTTTTATTAATAATTTTTTATTACATTAATTTGTTTTTATAACCTATATTCTGTGGTTATGTATATTAAATGGGGAAAAAGTATAAAATACTAAGATAAAATAATCTGAATTAATATTTGGATTAATTACTCATATATAAAGAAATTATACTTTATTTATTTTTAAGATTAATTTTACAGAAATTCTTGATATTTATAGTCGTTGAATATGTCTATATATATACACACACACACAAGTATGCTGAATTTAATTATTAAGATAAATATTTAATTTTATTATTAAGCAGTACTATTTAAAATTAATAGCCATAATAATTATTTGCATTAATTATTGTAATATCTGTAATATGCATAAAATATGTAGTATATGTAAGGTCTATTTTTATTGATACACACTCCCTTTTTAATGAAAAAGATAGTCTTAATAGATTCTTTAAAAATGAGTTTTCTGAACACTAATTACAATTAATATATGATTAATTGCTGTTAGAGATTAATTGCTGTTAGATTTGCTGAACATGATTATTACATAATAATACTTAATAAAGTTTGTTATTTTTTATCTAGATTTCATTTCACAAGTTTATTCCAACAAAAATCATTATTATTTAATGATTCACGTTGGAATAAATGTTGTTTTTCCAAGTACAAGATTTTAAGACAGAAGAAGAGATAGATTAAATAATTACTATGCCCATGGACCTCTTATGACAAAATCCTGACCATAAACCATTAAATGTAATAACTCTTCATAACTGCATAACAGAAAAATTACAATTTAGCTTTGATGTCTTGAATGGTAAATGATGATTAAAAAAAATCTAAGTAAACATTTTGATATTTACAAAAACACATTATTACTTTTCAATGAGATCTGCAAACTAATGAGATGATATGAGGGTTTTTATCTAAATGTGTGAGTAACATTTGTATTTCCAGTCAGTTTCTTTATTTTGTGATGAGCTCATAACTGCACTAAAATCATTTTTTACTAAATAGAAAACTGCAGGAAAGTAATCAACAGCTTCTGTAGAGTGACCCATAATCCAAAATATAAAATTGGTATGTTTTTGTAATTAGAATTTGTAATATCTTTGTTCAAACATTGGTATCATCTCCTCATTTGCAGATTATTTATTAAATTGCGCCTATATTAATATGGATTCATCTGAGTTTGGATCTACTTGCAAAAGGGTCAGGCATCTAATCAATAATAACCAAGGGAAGAATATCTTCAAATCTTTCGTTGAAATCAGAATGTAGAGCCATTAAGTATTGACAATAATCAATTAAATCTTCATCTCATTTTTGCAATTTTGAAAGATTTGAAAGCTGAGAGCATTCTACTCTCCCCAAGTTTTGTTTGTCTAGAAAAAGTTGTACAATAAATGCAGATATTTTTGGTTTGATTACTTCATAGCTTCAAATTGGTTTCACTGAATTTGGCAAATCACTCAGTCATACAAGCTATGTCATTTTTTTGAATCATAAATTGAGCCACAAATTATTCCAGGGATTCCAACACTGATTTAAAGAATACATAAAATCAATCCAAACATGCACTTTCAACGAACTCCCATGCTAAGTAGTAAACAATTATAACCTTTGTCATTTTCCAAATAGAGTTAAGCAAATAATCTCCTATTTATAGCATTCCTTTTGATTTTATTAACTGCTCTAATGATATAATTTAGTGAGCCATGTAAGCTTTCACTATGAATTTTGGCAACTAAATGTTGTTGCTGAATGACACAAAGTACAAATAATACATTCAATATAGCTTGTTTGAAGTATGCCAGAGGACAGCCAGTAACAAAGAACATTACTCAAAAATATAACTTTTATAAAAAAAAATCTCTAATTCATTAAATACTGTTTCTTTTGTATCAGTAGCCAAACATTTAAAAAAATAACAATTCTTGGAAAATGTTTTCTTTCACAAATCTTATAAGCTAAAAATTCATGTTAAGTACTCGCATAAAGAATTTTCAATGCATTGGGTCATTTCGTCAATCTTTCTTTGTACTTTTATTATTACTTGATGGAATTCTTTTTATAATATCAAAAGCTGGTTTATGCAGCACAGTGCGTATTTTATTTCACTAATAAGTTCTTCACCAATGATGTATGGCTTTCCAGACTTTGCAGTTAGTGAGGAAATGGTATAAGAACCATGCACTCTCATCATATTGCTGAGATAACTCTTGCAATGACAGTATTCTCAAATATTTTTCTTTGACAGTTTTAAAACAAGTTAAATCTTTATCTTTTGTTGCTATGGATTTTTGCCAAATAAGTTTCACTGATTCATTTTGCAAAGTTTTGTAACACAGAAATGACATAGATAAAGCACTGTATCCTGGTAATGGAATAAAGCCATATTTTGAATATGTCACATTATACTGTCTGCATTTTTAATTGAGCTTACTCCTTCTGTTGTCTGTAAAAAAAAGAAAAAGGATATGTTTTTTTTTTTTTTTTATTTTACTCAGAACGTAAAAATTGCCCCCCCATCTATATATTACTGTTTAACTTTCATAGTAATGAAAATGAGTCACAATGATTTTATTTTATATTAAACCATTTGTGGACCTCTGACATTCTTCAACCCCCCCCCAAATTAATTTTAATTCACTATAGACCCTTCAGCGGTCATAAGGATCTCTGGGGATCCATAGGAAAATCTAGAAGAAACACCAGAATGGAATATTCTGTGCAGTTCCATTATTATTTAGAAGTTGTATTACTTGAAATATGCTTACATATTTCTCAGAAGAGGAAGAACTGATGGATTTAAATATTATTATAGGTAATATTGCTTTGTTTAAATGCTCTTCCTAATCAAAAGTTGAGCATTAAAATTCAAAGTTTTCCATATATATGCTAAAAATTAAGAAAAGTATGTGAAGGCAAGAAAAATGTAATTTATTTTTACAATTTCAATAATACAATGTGAACTGACAAGCCACAGCAAACATCATTTATTAAAGTTTATCATTTATTGTAAAGTTAAAAGCAGAAGAAACACATCTTAATGAATGTACTGTCTGTATCTAGACCAATGCTTATAAATATAGATTTCTTTATTTACACACATTTTGGCAAGAAAAATTTATTATTTATATTATCACTATTAATATATCATGAAAAAGCTTCAGTTCAAAGTATCAAAGGTATTGATGCTCTAAATATCAAAACAATAAATTTATAATACTGATGTCATGCAACATATTTCTAATGTTATGGCTCAAACAACAATATTGAATAACCAAGTGCTAATTTTCAGGTACACATTGTCTTCTAACAATGCAAAAAATTGAATTACAGTGAGAAAACTAATGAAACCGTAACAGCAAAGATTGTTTAGAAACCGCTGTAAACTGTAATATTAAGAACAATTTTGAAGCAATAATACAGTAGAATTCCAATAATTCACACATCTTTGCAACAAAAGTTGTGCATATTAGAGAATTTTGCAGATTATAGATCACATCTTTCTGTTGTTTGTTTACTTCCCCTTTTTATTTTCTAAATTAAATGTTTGAATTTTGAAAGTTACATGTTTGCTTGTTTAAAATTTGTTTGCATATAAATAACTAACTAAAAGGTGCTTATGTCTTAAAAATTAGTTAATCAAAATTTATGGGTTACAAAACCATTACATTTTTTATATATTTATATAGAAAGGAAATAATATCAGTGCAAAGGGAAAATGTATAAGAGAGGAAATAAGATAAATGAAAAGGAAATTAGTTGAAGAAGTAAAGAAACTATAAAAATGCACTGAAACATTTTAAAACTTTTAAATAAAAATGAAAATATCGGGAGTACAAATAAGTCTCCATAATTTCTTTTTATCAAAAACTGGGTATATACTGTGAAAGAATGGTACATTCGGTTTCACTCAAAAGTATTGTCTGTTGCCAGCCACTAGTTTTCCCATCTTACTAGCAGCATATGGATACCGCATCGGAAGAATGCTTCATTTTTCAAGGGTATCCGCAAATCAGCTCAATTTTTGTTATCTTCATATGGTGTAAAGCGCTGTTCAGACAGGCCATGCATCATCAACTGAAACAAGTACTAATAAGAAGGAACAATGTCAGGTGAATACAGTGTGAGATAGAAGTGTTTCTGAGTAGGTGCCACAACATGTGGATGAGCACTATCATGCAGGAGAATAATTTTGTCATGTCTGGAGTAGTAGCGGGTGCATTTTTCTTTGAGTACTCAGCTCAGTCTGATAAATTGTGTTTAGTAGAGAGCCCCAGTAATGGTTTCTTTCATTTTGAGCAATTCATGACATCAAGTTGATCCCACCACATACACAACATGATTTTTTTCCATGAATATTCGGCTTACCTGTCGATGTTGAAGCATGGCCAGGTGATCTTTATGATTTCTTCTTGTTTTGGTTATCATAGTAGATCAATTTTTCATAACCAGTGATTATACAATGCAAAATACCCTTTCGTTTATGCCTGGCAAGCAGCATTTCACATGTAAAAAATCAGCGTTTCTTGGTGTCCATTCATATGGAACTAAATTTCCTTACTTTCGAATCATCCCCAACGTTTTTAAATGAAGTGAAATTGCTTTTGAGTCACTCTTATGTAAGTGCAAGTTCTGCTAGTATTTGGCATTGAATCTTCATCCAATAATGCTTTCAATTCCGCTTCTTCGTACACTTTCATCTTTCTGCAACATTCTCTATTGACAACGTCAAATTCATTATTCTTAAACTTTTCAAACCACTTGCTACTATTTCTCTCATGTAATCCTTTATGTCCCAAATTACATTATTATTAGTTTTTGTTTAATGAGTGTGTAACTTTATTATATTTTTTTATGCTTGAAAAACAGCTCACATTAAACTTAAAAACATTTTACAAGTTTTTCATTTTTAAAAAATTTAATATTGGGGTTTAAAAATCTCATTGGGACATAACTTATTAAATTTATTGATGGGACTTTAAAGTCATATAGGGAAATAAAGGATTAAGGCAGCCTCACAATATGCTTCCACAAGCAATCGATGCACCTCAGCTGCAGATTCCTTCAAATAAAGAAGTAAATCAAAAATTACTTGCAAATGATGCTCATATGGCTAAAAACATGACATTTTCATATGAAAAATAGATGATGCTGATACAAAATCACTAATATTTCAAGGTTACATTGTTAGCAGATGTCCAACTGTATGATATTATCACATCAGACAATTTTAACTATAATTTACTGGTGGTGCAGTTTATTTTTTCCAATGGTGGAGATTTGTTTGTCGTCCCAAAAAATATATTTACTAAGAAAATTACATTTGTAATTTCTGGACTCTTAAAAAAGAATGAAAAATAGACAAATAAATAAATACATAGTTTACAAAAGCCCCAGCAGTAGATTTTCTTTTTGTAATCATGCTAATTCTCTCATTATGTTCTGCGCATGTGCAGTTTTAGCTCACAAAAAAAAAAAAAAAAAAAAAAGCTAGAATTGAAATTTTAAATAAGAAAATTTCTCTGTCCTCTATGATTTTTAATGGAAGAAAAAACATTCAAATGTTACTTTTAAGAAACTGTTCCTATTTGCTCAAGCTTGCTCTTTGTACAAGATGTAAATAAACCAGCTGACTCATTTCACAGAATGTAAACAAACCAGTTATAAAGCACATTTGTTTTGGAACTCGGTACCTAAAATGTTGCAGATAATAAATTTTTTACATGTACAAATCACATAAATTGAAAATTAATTTTAAAACAATAGAATTTACCTCCAAAAGTAATAATTTATATAAAATGAAAAAATTCTACGGACTCACAGTGTGCATTTACAGTAAAACTGGAGAACACTGATGTATGTGCAGAATGTGTTGAGTAACTCCAATAACAAAAAATTAAAATAAGTTGTAAATGTAATGTATTAGTGTTAAAAAGCTCATATATCATATAAAAGCATATTTGTACTATAGCTGTCCAGACGGTATAGTACAGTATAGTGGTTAGAGAAGCCTGACTGCGATACCGAAGGGCTCGGGTTCAAGTCCCAGAGAAGGTATGGATGTAAAATTGTCTGTCCCTTAATAGAAGGTAACGGTGGCCGCTTATTAGGTGCCTCCAACGACTTCATATAACAGGTAGACGGCTCACCCACAGACAATTCGTCTGCTAGGATGTCTCCAACATATACCACGTGACTTAAGCTCTTGGCGCTCTTGGGGAGTGATAGCTTAGGCTGTTTATCGCCAGTTTGGCGCGCTTCTGATATGGCTAGTAGTGCTTTTTATTTCCGTTTGCTGGCAGTCGGCAGACAACGGCCTCGAATTAGGTTATTGGATTTTTTACAATTATTTTTAGATATAACTTAACCCCTTTTTTCCTGAATATTTTATCTATATTTTTAATAATTGCTTTAAATTATTTGCGCCATTATTTAAGATGTTTAGGTTAAATAATTTTAGGAAGAAAATCTAAACTAAATAATAAAAAAATTGAGAGGAAACTTTAATTTTGAATAATGTTTAAAAATTAATTGCACTACTGTTATAATATTTGAGAAGGTAAAAAAATCTCGTTTATTTTTAATGCATTGCATCCTAAAGAGAAAAGAAAATCACATTGTATGTATTTATGCTATTCATGAAATATATACTTACAGACTGTTAACTTTCAGCTGGAACTATAAACTATTACTATCCAAAGTTATAATATAGTTTATGATACAAAAAGATAAATTATACTGAAATCTTATTACAGAAAAATATTTTACTTTCTTATATTTAAGTAAACATAATTTTACTTAATTTAAAGTCAGAAATAGTTTTCGGAACAATTTCATTTACCTTTGACCTTTCAGTGTTACCAATAGTACTTGCATTTTGGAAATTTACGATAGTAAATAAAATGTTTAGTTTTAAAAAAATCTTTCACTGATTGTAAATGCCTTTTTTTTTTTTTTTTTTTTTTTTTTTTTTCAGTTACTTGCATATTGAAGTGCTTATAAACTTAGCAATGTCTAGAAAATAATTTCATGCAAACTTGGAAGCTACTGCCTTAACTGTATGCTGCTATACATTAAATTTAGTAAGATTTCATATTTTGCACATCAGCTGTAAAATGTACATTTCCAAAATAAAATTTTATTACAGAATTATAAATTCAAACATGACAATACATATTATATTTTATTCCTCTATCCCAATTAAATAAACAGATTACGAAAATGTGCATTTAAATATAGTATTTACTATAAATATATCGGGAACAAATACCAAAAATCACCTACTCAAACTGGTAGTCAAGTATATTCCAAATTTCCTATTTTTGATATGTGAATAAGTAATGAGCTTTTTAAAACAAAAACACACAATTTGGCTGAAATATAGAAACTACACATTAATTATATACTACATGAAGAACTTTATGAAATACAATACCCTATATAAGGTTCTGATATGAGAAATTTGACCTTTTTTTTTTTTGAGATAATATAAATTTTTTTTAAAAAAGTTAGCTTGTAAAACCATGGAAATCTTTATAGATATATAAAGAATGTGATATTTACTTTTAAAAAATCAATACATAAAACAGTGTAAATAAAATACAAACTACAAATTAAAAATACATGCTTTTATTTTAACAAATACAGGGCTTTAATAAAACTGACTGTTTCACAGAAAAGGAAAAAAAAAAAAAAAAAAAAAAGCTTTTATGAATAGAAAGTAAAAACTAGTAAAGATATAATGATGAAAGCCTCATTCAAACCTGCAAAAGTTCACTCAGATATAGTTTTGATGGTTTTTTTTTTTTTTTTTTTTTGACAAACTATATATATATATACTGTTTGTATGCAACAAAAAGTTAAGGCCTGTTTTCAAGAATTTTTTTTTTTTTAATTTAACTCTTACTAAATATCTTAATACACATGTAATCCTCATTATAAATTAAAGAAAATTCTATAGTTATGATATATTTATGTTGCTAAAAAATAGTTTTAAAGGAAAAGGTTTTTAAAAAATCTTAAATTAAACAAATATTACTATGAAAGCAAAAACTCTGCAATCAAATATTGAAGTGATTAATTTATAAATAGGTGGCACTTTTAAGTATACGCAATCTGTTGACATTAACGAGTTAATACCATTTTATTCCTTATAATGTTTGGTAAGTTCGAATTCACTGCCACTTTATTCCTGCTTTACCAGATCATTCTTATGCATTAGCTAAATTAAAAAAATTTAGGATTTATTCATGCATTATTAGCTAAGATATACTAGTATACAAATTTTCAGCTCATTTATAGACTTTGAATTAGCTTTTCTTTTTTTTAACAAAGTAAACATATCGCACAATCTTATCTCAATAATTTAATAATAATAGCATTTTTCTTTCTTTCTTTCTTTTTTTTTTTTTTTTTAATTGCAGGCAGTACTTGTTTATGAAACCAAAACGCGTACGATTTGGCGAAAAAAGGTTAGCGCCAATTGGCGCAGCTTTTTATTTCAACGGAGTACACGGAAAAAGAACATAAAATCCAATTATTTGTAAAAGGTGATTCCAGTAAATAATGTCACAGTATTTATTACATTTTGATGCTATTAATACATGCTGAAAATGTCATATACAGCGGTAATTTTCTTATACAATATGGCTGAAACTTTCCAACCAATTCAACAGATAGTAAAATGACAAAAATACTGGAAATAAAATAATAAATCATGCAGTTTTAACTTAGCTATGAAAGGTTACAGGTCCCCCTTTTACAAAACTTTCTTTACATACATAGGCGCTGCAGCGGATAACCATTTTTTATTAAATTTTATGTGACCAAGCAGAGCAGGCTTCTTTCGTCCCATAGAAATGAATGTAAAGTATTTCCGGACTTTCGGAATTCGACCAGCAGTCACGTGACACTAATGTTGCAACCAGTCGGAGGTTGCTATAAGCTCTCTACCAGTATATATCTCGTTGGATGCCTCCACAATAAAATGGCCACCACTTCTGGCCTTAGGAGTGGCCAATGCCGTTATAGGCTAGTGCGCACCATTGGGAAACAAATTTTAAAAAATTGTATAAAAAAACCTATTGCTGAATTTTTTTAAAAATTGATTTTTTTAATCTATGAAAATGAGTGTAGATTGTCAAAATCCTACTATGCTTCTGCTGAAGAACAAAATTTACATATAATGTAACACAGATACATAAATAGGACATTTTTCATTTCTAGGACTTGCTGTAAATTTCCCAAACAGTTACACTGTGTTATAGGAAATCTAGGCACTGTTATATGAATCTAAAAATTGGCTGTGTGAGTATATTAAAAAATTATTAGGAAGAAAGGCTGGAATATTAAATTCTTTTACTACAATTAATGTAACTATGGTTGTGAAAATATTCTAATATATTTTTTATATTTAGTATACCATACTACTATTTTAAGGAAGGAAAAAAGAACTTTCAGTTGTTGTCTATCTTGTGTAATTTGTATTTATATCTACAATGAAATTCAACTACATCAAAATAGCCACTCATAATTTTTTCTAGAATTTTTCTCCTTTTTTTAAAAAATACTGTCATTTCTCCTCCCCATTCTTCTGGAAATTATGCACTAGTTATCCATAGTTTTTCGCATATCCAAACCATTCTCATCTTTGATGCTTGTAAGTGTAAACACATTCAGTTTAGCTGCAGAATGCTCCAAATTTAAATGTTGAATTAAATCACTAATTGATCAGCCCCATGGAATCCCATTTAATTTTATTACAAAAGAGTAATTTTCTGCTTCATTAGTTACAAGCACAAATTATGATAAGTGCAGTGGAGGATTATGATATGGATACAAGTGAAGAAAATTTGTTTTAATTTCTGATTCTACATGAAACTAAATTTGAATTGATAGCTCTTTCAAAAAATCAAAAATTAGTAAATAAAATATTATTACTCGCCTTTCTCTAGATTAGATTGTGAGGAAATCTTAAAGATCAATTTAAATCTCACTAAATTCTGTTTCAGAAGTGATCATACTTAGGAAAACACATTTCTAACTATAGGTATTTAATATGGTGATTATACTTTTAAGGTTTGGCTATACTGTTGTAATAACTTGGCAAAGTTGGTGTCGTGTCAAAAAGTTTCTGTTTCTTATCTTGCTCAGTGATAGGATAAAAAGGTGTCTCAATTGCAGCATTAGATATGATCTTATGATGCTGATTAATTTTGAAATGACTCAGTTTAGGATTGATATATTATGAATAGTTACTCTTTTTAGGACAGAAAGGGAAAGTACCAAAATTAATGTGAAGAACAAAAGAGACTATTACCAATTAAAATTAGAAGTTTACTTTCATATTTTTTATCTTGTATATCTCTCTCCTTCAAAAAAGCTTAGTGATAGAAAAGCCTTTTTGACAGAAAAAGCATGAGAACTGAGACATAAAAGAATTATACTATGCAAAATATTAATAACTAAATTTTGTATTAAATATTTAAGTAATACGAGTATACTCGTATATTAAGTAATATTAAGTAATACTCGTATAAATTTTGAGCATTATAGCTTTGAGAACAAATGCAATTTTTAAAGTCCTATTCAGATTTGAGTCCAATCTAAAAAAGTTCTGTTTCTCAAAAGTAATTTTTAGAGCCCCATTACATATATATGTCTTTTAAATCTGCAAAATAAATTTGTATGCATTCATATAACTCACTATCATGGCACAGAATAATGAAAATAGAATCATTTGTTCCACTAAACTGTACAAAATCTTTAAGTAATAAGAAATGAAAGTTTCAGAAATATAAAGCTAAGAAGGTATAAAATATAACTATTTTATTTCATCAAATACATACAGAAGCTTTTTTCTGAATTTTGCTGTAGAAATTCTGAAGTGAAGTTAGGTACAGAGCTTTCCCTTTTAAAACTTGAGAAGTACAATCCATAATCTAAGGAAATATATGCAATTAAGTAATATTATAAAGGTGATAATATTATAAAAATATTGTACATGACCCTTTTATAAACTCTTTACAAAATGAAAATTAGTAAACCATAAATGTTAAATGAAAAATTATCTTTTTTCTAAATCTAACTCAGATACACATTATGATTAATGAAACCTGCCTGATGATAGGATATACATTACTCCATACCTTTCTGTTATGCATCTGCTACACGTTTTGGTGCCAGTGACAGAGAAGCCAAACACACACCCAGACCTAAGTGCCATCTGGGTTATCATTGTGTGTTTGTGTATCTAGAAACTATTCCTATGATTTGAAATTGTTTGCAATTAAAAAAAACACCAAAATATATAGCAGATGCATAAGGAAAAAGTCCCATTATTAAACTCATGTTGTCAGCATAAAATATTAGACATAAAAAGGAAAATGAAATATTTCGTTTTAACAATTATTTAGATAATAATTTCTTCAACTACCTTTCATTATATAGTAAACCTTCTAATATTATTTTTTTAATGTTTTGTATTATATACACTGAAGTGTCACTGAATTAGGGACTAAAAGTCAATAATTAGTTGGGCCTCCTTTGGCCTTGATAATGGCTACATATGATGAGGCATAGCTTCGAAAAGTTTGCAGAAGCATTCTACAGGAATGGCTGGTCAAACATCAGATAGAACTGTCCATAATTCAGCAAGGGCTACTACTGTTGTGTGATGTGGTTTTACACCTTTCTCCGAAACACCCAAAATGTGCTCAGCAGGATTTAAGTCAATACTTCTAGGTAGCCAGTTCATAACAGGGGAATGGTCATCCAACCACGCAGTAGTCAACCGGGAACTATGAGAGGTGCAGTTATCTTGCTGGAGTACTCAATTTCTATGTGAATGACAGAACGACATAAATGGATAGAGATGATCGCCCAGCAACTCTATGTTCCAAATCATATTGAGTTGAAGGATACAAGTACCAAAGATTCCAAACACTGCTAAGAGAAAACACCTCAGACCATGACTAAGCTGCCATGGCCTTGTACAGTTCCAACCTGGCATGCAGGATCCATGCCTTCATGAGCTCATGAGCCTGATGCTCCATTCTCAGCCTCTCGTCAGTGTTGAGTAGTCGGAATCGAGAATCATCACTCCATGCTACTTGTTTCCAGTCCTCTAGAGTCCATTCTCTATGTTCTCTTGCCCTGGTAAGACATGCTGCTCGATGGCATGCACTGAGCAATGGTACTCTCATGAGTCTGCACCTCGCAAAGGCCATATGGTGAAGTGAGCGTTGCACAATCCATTCACTGACTATAGGACTAGCACCCTGATTCAGCTGGGTGGTAATTTAAGCTAATGTTTGGCTTTGCTGACTATGTACAATACAGCTGAGCCATCTCATACCATACTCGTTCAAGGCTAATTGTCCCTTACAATTTGTCCAATTGCTAGTCCCCCCTCCCCACCATATGTGTATTCTCGTACTCTTGACACTGTCAACCTTAAAAATCCTAGCCCTCTGATGATTTTGGAAATTGAATGGCCCATGTGTTGAGCGCTTACTATCTGTCTGTGATCGAAGGTGTAATCAGAAGTTTTACCCATACTGGGAAACGAAATGACTGATTAACAACAGCCATAGTACTAGCTATATAAGCAGCTACCACAATGTCCTCACGTGAGCATAAATGTGATACAGCATTACAAAATTTGCATAGCTATGTATATCCCTAATTCAGTGGCACTTCAGTGTAGTAAAACTTAGAATATACTTTTTTACATAATATAGAGTGTTTTAATGAGATTTGATATCCAAACATATTTTCAATAACTGGTCTTGGATATTAATTCCAATTTAAAAAGGCAAGCTTTTGAAGTAGACAACTTTGATCATATTAGAGCTTTTATTAAAAACATCTAAGATTCATTTTTAAATAGGCTTTTAACAATGTTTTCACAATGCAATTTTTCCTCAACTTATTGTAGATCTTTAATCAGTTATATAAATGCAAGACTGGCCTTGCAAAAATAGCTTAACACGAGAAATGTAACTACTTTCAGTCATTGAAAAGAAACTGCTAATTTCAGAAGCAATATAAATATTAAATTATTTAATATAAAAATTTCAGAATTTAGCATTTCTACTGAAAGGAATTTGTAACTGATGCTTATATCTCCATGTTTCCTATGCTGGTGTCTCACTCACCTCCTCTACAAATCTATATACGTACAAGAAATAATTTTCTACTAGAAAATTTACAGCTTTGTATATTTTTGCTAAATAAGAGGTTTTATAACTGGAACTGTCATAATCTCAAAGCCTATCTTATTTGATTGGGTTTTGAAATATATTTTAAACACTTTATAAAGTGTATTAACTGAATACACTTATAAACTGAATAACATAAATAAAGTAAGATGCCCTTATTAAATTGATACTTAAGGTAAGAAATTAAGAAAGTCCAGATTAAAGAAATTTATAATGACATTAATGCTTTTAATAGTTTTATGGTGAAATGTAAAATATATGCATTTTTTACATTGATTACTCACATTAATCATAAAATATTATGTTTCTCAGAAAAATCTTATGAATGCTTTCTTAATTTTCAGAACCTTATACTAACATATGTTAATTTGATGTTATTTAGTCACTTCACATGTATTGTAAATACATATGGTCATAGGAATTATTCCATGCAAACCTATGAAGTAGCAGGATTACCCCTAGCAATCTGTTGCACAGTTTACACCTAGCTGTTTGCTGTATTAGTGCATTTCGTTATATGAGTGGTGTGATAAATATGGAGTTGCAAAGTGGAAGTATTAAGTTCTACATTAAGTTTGGGAAGACACTTATATTAATATGCAGCATGATACAGCAATCTTATGACAATCAAGTGTTATCTAAAGGTTGTGTATTTGAACATCATAAGAGATTTTGAGAAAGCAAAATTTCAACAGGTGGTATCAGTATCAAGTCAGCCTTCAACAGCATATACACTGAAAACGACATAAAGAATGTAAAGAAGGCCATTGTGTTATTTTCAGAAGATATTAGACATAGTGAACTTGAATAAGGCTTTTTGTCACCAAATTTTATGCAGTGACATACGGAAGATTAATGCAAAAATGCTTTTTCACATATTGACAGAGGAATAAGAAGAAACTAGAAAAATAGTTGTCATCACTCTGTTGAAAAAGCCAGAAATGTTTACATATTCATGCTTAACATTAGCGCTGTAAATAAAAGTTAGTGATACAAATATAACTCTCAAATAAACAGGAGTTTCATACATTAATGTTTTGGTGTACCCCCTGAGGAAGTAGTCAATACAAGAGAGGTCTGGAGATCTTGCTGGCCAATGCACCAGACCATTCCTGCCGATCCTATGTTGTGGATACATTTTGAACATAATTTCAGACACCTTTGATGACGATCATCTATTTTCGTTCTTATTTCTTGGTTTTCTCAGCACTAAGCATAATAAACATATATCTCACCCTGTTTGCGTTCTTCCTTTCTTGTGTTTTATGTCGCCACTTACGCAGGAAGAAAGCTTTGCTGCAGTGCATTGCTGTGTTTTTCCATCGTCTAGGTGTAATCTATCTCTCCTAAAAGTTTGTAACCTATTTGCTGAAACACCCTGTATATACATGTTCAGTACTGTTGATTGTAATGATAAAGGAGTTGCACAATTAGATGTTATTGCAGTTCCATATACAAAATTTTCACATTCTATGGGTAATTGTTTTCGAGTTTATACAGATGTATGTACAGACATCACAAAAAAAGTCCTTTTTAAATCCATTTTGGAAAAAAAAAAAGAATCCTTTTTTTTCTGTTTGTATGTACAGACACCACACACAAAAAAAATTGCCCAAATGGATTTGAGAACAGTCAAAATGGATAAATCCATTGAAATATGATACTTGAAATTTTTTGTGATTGCAATACTTGATGATGTACCACAGCTTTAATGTTGAGGTATTGAAATACTTGTGTCAGGCATTTTGACACTTCAGACTTGACTAAAATTTTATTTTTATAATTGTAAAGGTTATTTTGTATTTTGCCTTTTTACTAATAAACTTCCTTTTTGTTAAATGATATGCCATTTTTTAAAATTAAATGTAATTTCTTTTTTATGTATTTATTCATAGCATTTAGTCAGTAGCATTGATTCAACTTATTTTTAAAATAATTAACCAAAGGTAAAAATTACGTGAGAAAAATAACATGATCAAAGCATCATAAAGTAAGTTAGCAGCAGGGAAAAAAACCACAGATTGAGCAACTGTTCCATTTGAATCACTTTCAGCTTTTTCTGCTCATTTAGCAGCTTTCATTAATTTTTTTCCTTTGAATACAAAATTTTGATATAGTTATGATATAAATGTTATAGAAAATTTTTTACACTTTTACAAAGAATGTTACATTTTACAGAGATTTTTCTGTGAAGTATAAAATTTTGTTACAGATATAACATAGATGTTATAGATTTTGAAATTGTAAAATTTTTGACAAATTAAAGCACTGTTGTATAATATTTTATGAAGAACAATGCAAAGTTGATAAGCAGAGTTGTTTAAGCATAACGCCTGGAATATATATGGAATATGGAAGGCCTGTATGGAAAATGTGAGAAACTTTAAAATAACGTTCAGCAAAAGCCTTTGAAATAATATTTCATGTTTCACTGATTTGATTCAAAATTGTTTAAATAAAAATTTTTGGGGCGATCTTTCTCTGTATACAGTGATTTAAAAATATCTGGCAAAAATGCAAATGCAGGTAGAGGGTACCAAAATAAGCAGGTTTTGTAATGGAATGTGAAATGGCATTTAAAGATGGTACAGGGTACTACCTGCTAGACATAAATTGTAATTAACTGTGCAAAAGTTTCAAATGGTATACATTGCTGGATGAGCACAAGACTTGTCAACATGCATTTTATCAGTGCAGCTAAAATGAAACAGTTACTCAAAGGAGGTACAAAATGATTCCAAAGTATACTTTTTAAGCAGTTGCAACTATAAAATCCAAGATTCCATCAATAAAAATGTATGTAATTAAGCTTTGTGTTTGTACAGCTATACATACTACTCAAAATCCACATCGGGAATGATGATTTTGCCAGGAAAAAGCTTTTATCTACTTCTTTAATGTACCATTTTTACACACATATTCCATTCTAAAATCAGCGTATTTCAGTCTACTTGCCACATATTATTGAATCACCCTGTATATATATATATATATGAATTTAACAAACATTCTCTATTCGTAAAAAGCAAATTAAAGTTAATAAATTTAAATGAAATTTAATGCAAACAAATAAATGATTAATTATTGTTGTGAACTAATCTACAATATCATTTAAATTCTGAGAGCATATGTAAATCAAGTGCAAGTATCAAAATCCATTAATAAATATAAAATTCCAAAAATTATTTAATACTAAAAAATGTATTTATAAAAATGCATAAGTGAATGATTGTTTAGCAGGCTGGAGACAGACTTATCAAGGGGTAGTTGCATCCAAACCTAAATCTTTAATCATTCAATTCGTGTTTCGTCATCCATGTAGCCAAGGGTAAAAGTCAAAACCAAAAGTAATACTAAATGTGGTGAATTACTAAAAAGAAATTTAAACAAGTGGAATTTTGAGAAATTAGCAATTAAAAGACCAGAATTAAAATTAATAAATAAGATTAGAAAAACAAAGTAATTTAGAAACTCTTGCCTACAGAAACTTCCCCAACATGAATTATGCATATAAATAAAAAAGAAACTAGGCATTATCTATAAAAAATAATAAATTATACTTAAATAATACTAAAAAGGCAAGTAAACAGTAAGTTTTTATTTAACTTACCAACTATATTTGTTTTTGGGGAGTAGAGAAGCATTGTCAAACTAAGTGATGTTAAGTAGTGTGTTCTACAAACTTTAAATAGAGGGCGCTAATGTAAGGTTAAGTTGAGTGTAAAGCATATCTATGATCAATTTAAAAAACAAACCTATGCTGTAAACTTTTAAGTAATGTAAAATGTGTGTTCTGTTGTAAAAATATATAAAAAAATTCTAAAATGCAAACTGTAATGTTATGTGAAAAAATGCTGCAAACTATTAAGGAATGTAAAATATTAAGTATGTAAAAATTGAAAATGTTTTCAAAAAAAAGTATGAATAAAATTATTTTGAAGTAAAATTAAATTTTAATTTAGATTCTGAAGATTTTTTTAAATGTTATATTTACAGAAAGAAATTTATTGTAATATTCTAAATTTATTAAAACTGGATTTCAACTGGTTTAATCGAAACTTTACTAAATACTGGCCAAAAGTAAGGAAAATTAGAAAAAGATAAAAATCTTCACTCAATTAGATTCAAAGATGAAAATCTTCACTCAATTCATTAGAAAAAGATAAAAATCTTCACTTTATTCTTTTGAAGCAAATATATATATATATATATACATATAAATTACAGAGTAAAATAGAATATAAATCTACTTAAAGCAGCAAGCTACCTAAAATGAAAGAAATGAAAATCAAACATTCTTTCACTTTCAATGAAGTGAATCTTAATTTGTGTACTAAAAATTTAAATATTTTATATCGTTATTTTTAACAGAAGAAGGATTTTTCTTTGATTATTGACAGTTGTGTAGGAAATTTGTAAATGTAAATATAAATTTGAAACATGAGTATAATAAATCAGAAACGTGATTTTTACTACACTGTAAATACATTAGGGCATTTCACTATAAAGACATTAGGAATTTTGAATGGAAAGAACCAAAAGAAATCTATACTGTTGCCACGAATCAAACTTGTGTCTTCAGACAGATGTGCTAACTGCTACACTAAAAGAGCACATCTTTAATCCTTTATGGTATTACAGAACTTTTCTCACCCCCTCCCAATGAAAATCGTATTTTGTTACTATATTTAATGATTTATTTTTATTTAAAAGAATTTGAATTAAATTATTAAAACATGAGGTAATATTTCAAAGACATTTAATGAATATTATTCAGAACTCTCACAGACAGCACAAATTTGTTTATAGGAACATTATTGTGCCTTCATGTGTGTGAACAAAAAGACTTTAAGGGGTGTTGCAACCCAAAAATCTTCAAAAAATGGTGATTTTGGATTTTTGCATTTTCAAATTCTCTCCACTTTTAGCTTTCCAAAAATACCATTCTTTAATCTCTATGAAAATTAGAACTGTAAAAAATATAGTTTTAATTTGTCACCGAATGCTTTGAAATGAGGATTTTTACATAAAAGTGCGTTTTTCTCCAAACGTGATTTTTTTATACTCAATGTACCTTTTCTTACGAACTACTGCTCGCAGGTATCTAAACTTTTTATGCTTTATTTTTTAGGTTTCCTAATATTTACTGAAATGAGCTTTTTGTGATAAACTAAGAAAAAAAAATTTAAAAAATTTTTTTTGTCTGAGAAAAGTGCTAAATTTTACTATGCCTAACAAAATATACTGTAAATTACTCTAAAATTCAAAATGCTTCAAAAGCTCATTTCAGTATAATCAAATAGGTATACTTTAATTACACAAAAAATTTCAAGTATGTATCTATAGCAGATTTTGAGAAAAGGTACGTCGAAAATGGCCAATTTAACATTGTCGGTATAGAGGTTGCTGATATCCCTCAAGACCTACTGTGATGCAATCAATATGAATGCTTACATGAAACTATACAGAACATTGAATACCGTTCAGTATGCAACGTGTATTTAACATACATAAGTGTGTTAAGTGTAACTGATAAATTATGCATAGATAATATTACTAACATTAAATAAAATAATAATAAAGTGTACTGTTTTTCATTTGTATATTTATTGTGATTTTCCTTCTTTTGTGTGTACTTTATATTAAACAATCTCCCTCTCTCACACATATGAATGACATTTCACTCTAATCCTCAAGTGACAAATCAAATAATGCAAAAAACTCCACTTTTGGCAGCATTGATCAGGATTAATATTATGGTATGGAAGAACAATGAAAATCATGTTTTTCCATCAAGCATTGACAAAGCAATGAAACATTGATACTCCGTATGTGTCAAAGCATTTTATGGTTAGGATCTGTGAGAAAACACTATCAGGAGTATTTGGGATACTATATTTCACTTTGTTATGGTATAGTCTCCCTCACTTGATATGCCTTTTATAACTTATAAACTTTTTTAAGTTTAAAAATAATTTGTATGGCAACATAAAACTGAAGCTAACTTGATTAATGAATACAGGGACATGAGTATATTCCCCATTATTTAAGAAGAAATTTATAAGAATTAGAACTATCTGAAATAATGGCTGGTTACAATCAGTTTGGATAATTCTATGAAGTATTTTTAAGAAAGATTTAATCACTAACAAAAATCAAACTTAAATAATAGTAGGGAGGTAGTACATAAATTATAATTTCTAAATTAATGCAATTTATATTCTCATGAAGTAGAATTCTAGTGTCTTACCTCTACAACTATATAATCGCCAGGTGATGGCAACTGACAATTGCTTGAATTCTGTTCAACAGGAATCGGTAGTTGTGGAAAAATTACTTTAGTATTCCAGTCATTTCTGCCAGACCAGTCTAAGTTAGAACGCTTACTTGGCTACAAAATAAAGAAAATGGTAATGAAATTTAAAATATATATATATAAATTACCAAAATCATTATTATTAATTATGCTCAGCAATTGAAGGATTGTATAACACATCAAAGCAGATTTAATAGAGGAATGCAAAGAATATCGATCACAAGGAATATATTGTTACGAATTTGGTATTTAAAAAGCTAATGTTAGTTCAATTATAAATTAAATGGTTTTATTTCTCGTGCAGTGCAGCGCGTGTCGAATATTAAAAGAAAGCTAAGCCAGAAAATTAAAAATATAAGAGCGCGTGCGTTAAATAAATAAATATCTCTTTTTTTTATTTCGAGAAAGTACTGGAAAATTCTAGCGTGTGATTTTAAAATGTTATAAAAGGAGGAAAACATCTCAGTTTGTAGTTAGTTGCTTAGTTTGTTGTGGTTTAGAAAACTGCTCTTGTTGATTGTAGCGAATTCGCGGATTAGCGTTCTTTAGCTGTTTTGAATTATGTTCTATTGGACATTTGAGTAGTTAAAAGATAACTACTGTGAGATATTGTAATACTGCATGATAATTTGAGAAAATTTAAGCATTTTTGTGGTGATAATAATAAATTTTTATTCATTTTTTTTCATCGGACTTGTGCATTCATTTCATAACGAACCCGTACGCACGCAACAATATCTTTCATCATCTTTGCTTTCAAAATTTTTGAACTCATTTAAAATATTATATATGAGCATAAAATATTAAATGCGTATAAAAATTTGAATAAACTATTAATAGTTCAAACAAATATTTGAGTAAAACTGCATAAGGTATTAGAAATAGCTTTTATTAATTAAAATACATATCTAATTTGTTTAACTTTTATTATTAACTTATTTTGAATATTTTTATGCTAATTCTCATTTTTCTCATTAAAATTTAAGAATTAGACACACTTCATTTTCTAAAATAATTACTATTGTCAAGGTTGATGAATTAACTATGGGTAATTCTGTGAGTCAAGTACTTACTGATATTTACATACATTATTTTGAAGTCACAATTATTTGAAAAACTATTTTTTCAACTCTTTCACTTCTTTTATACACTCACATTTTTTTACAGAAATGAAGAAGATTTAAGAAAGATTTTATTTTCAACTGATCCAATCATCTAGTTTATTTTTAAAACTAAATCTGGTTATTCCCTTCCTTTTCCTTGATATTCTAATCAATTGCAGTGAGTCTGATTTCAGTACTATTGTACTGTTACTGTCTGTTTGCATGCTTATATTAAATCATGATGCTCTATTAAACAATAAAAAAAAGCTTCTTTTTATTCTCATGGCAAATAAACAAATTATAATGTAGAGTCTTGCTTATGCGATCTAAATGGGCAGGCAGAACGCCAGATAAGCAAAAATATCAGGTAATAGGGAGGTTTCATTAAAAGAAAGACCTATTAAACATCAAACTACGTTATAATTGTACACATTATGAGCCTAATAATGAATTTTATAATAAACATAAAATATTAACTGAAAATATGAACTTAAGTGACAGAACTGTCTGAAGTTAAATACAGTACGTACAGCACTTTAAAAGTTCAGTTCCTGTAATGACTGACAGAAATTTTTTTATCATTATCTATTTTCTTGATGAACACTGTTTCTTAACTGCTAAGGTCTTGCCATCTTTGTTGCATCACTATGTCAATTCCTGTAGTTTCTTCTTGCTGCTTAATATATTTAACTGCAGTTTCTAGAGCCTTAACACCATCGTTATATGAAATTTTGCCAGACTCAAGAGTTGATGCTTGATATTGATCTTCAATTTCATTTTCAGCACAATTTATTCATCAGTTATTTCATACTGATCATCATCCTTCGTCCAGCTTTTGATTTCTTGCAAAGACGCATCTTTACATCCAGAGATATATTGCATTAAAAGTAGAATGGTTTCTTCAATTTCATCTATGCTTTCTGTTTTCACCTTTTCATCATTACTTCTTCCATCATTTGATAATTGTTGTAGCTTTTATGCAGGCCCAGGCATGTGCAACCCAATAAGCAACATCCTTTACATTGATGTATTTCAACTTTTCAATCATGTTTTGTCCTTCAATTTCTTCTACCATTGGGAACAGTAAGTTTTTGCAATAACTTCTTTTTATCACTTCCAAAATGCCCTAATCCATAGGCTGGCATACGGTAATTACAACTGCAGGCAAGAATGTTGCCTTAATGTTACCATCTTGAAGCTTCTCTGCATCAAGATGCATTGGAACATTATCCAGCAACAAAACAGCTTTTCTCAGTAAATTATTTTCTTTTGGAAACTTCTCAGTTGAAGGAATAAATTCCTTAAAGAACCAGTCTTTAAAAATTTCACTATTCATCCATGAGTTTTTCTGACTATAGTATTTTACACGAAGAGTGATTTGAAACTGTTTTAAAGGCTCCAGAATTTTGGGACTTTCATTATAAGATTCACTTTGAGGTTTGTTATAGCATTACTGCATGCTAAAATTGTCAGCCTTCTCTTACTATCTATTTCTATTTCTTACTATCTACTTACTATTTATTACTATGCTTAGGCTGCCACTTTGGTTCTGGCTGCAAGAATCTTACTAGGTAACATCTTGTAATTAAAGCCCAACCCATCACAATTAAATATCTGATCATTCATTAGGCTTTCACATTCAATTAATTCCTGAAGTCTTCCAATTTTCTTGAATGCTTTCATTTCTTCAAAATGTGATGAAAGTTCTTCACCACAGGCACTTAACTGATGGACACTGTAGCGTTCTTTCATTGGTCAAACCAACCAACACTTGCAGTGTAATCTGGATTCTCTTCATTGAAATAATTATGAAAAAGCAATGCTTTTTGCTGTAAAATAGGCCTTAAAATGGGTCCATGTTTGCCTTTGAACCGTGTAAACCAAACGTACAAAGATTTGCTCCATTTTTTATAGTTGTACATTTCTTTTCTTTAACACACAGTCCATGCTTCATGATGCGCATCACACTGTTCTTTACATTCATTCATTTTCCAGTCTCCTACTGTTAGCAGCCCAAGGACATTTTGGAAGAGCTGTCAGCTACTTTCTGCATTGTCTCTTCCTCGTCCTTTCTAAATCACCTCAAGTTTTTGTTCCAATAATACAATGGATTTCTTTCTTTTCATTGCCATTTTTTCTGTACTTACTTAGATTTCAACATTTAAACACCACAAATATATTTTTCAAATAAATAATAACACACAGACACATATGCATGAAGCATGAACAGTAACAGACTACAAAACCGATTTACATAAATGCACTGCATTGAATGAAAAATACATGAGTCATAATGTAAATGGGTACAGGAGCAGCAATAACAATAAGGAAAAAAAAAAAGAGACTATAATTACAACTTGCAGTTTTTGTTGCTCTTTTTTTTTTTTTTTTTTTTTTTTTTTTTTTTGTGTGTGTGTGTGTGTGTACGAAGGTATGCCAGATAATACAGGTGAGAGTAAGTCCAGACACCCAGGTGGCTTACAAGGACTATTCAGGTATCGCCTGGAATCCACAACTGTATAACGCAAGAACTCCCGGTACCCCAGGAGTGCGGCATCGAGGTAAATAAAAATATACTTTTATTTTACTGAAAATTAGAAAGATGATCAAGAAAAGACAACTTAATCTGCCAAAATTCTGGCATAGATTCTCATGTAATAATAATGATATGCAATGTAACACATATGACAAACAAGAAAAAGTGGAGTTACCTTATCTTTTTTAATACAAGGAGATTTACAGATACTTAAACAAATAAATGACTTTATCTCCGTTTTATTTTAAAAGAATACACAAGTCCCCTTAAACTGAATGGTTTGTACATCTTTATATATATTCATTTTTATATTAACAATGATAAAAAATAATAATAAAACTCTCTTACTCCTAAAACTTGAACTAAATGATAATTTCCTATCTCTTTCTGGTGTAGTTCTAAGGCACATGCTCGAAATAAATTATAAACTTCATCTGCTCTACATTTTTTTACATCTTCAGGCACATCGTCTCTTAAACGGTGAAATGCTTGAGTTTTCTGCAAATGCAAAATTTATTGTTGATTATATAAACTATACACTTTGTTTCATAATAACAAATACACATAAAAAGTAATTAAATTTAATGGTACAATTTTCCTGAAGTGCTTTTATTGAAGTTATACTTTTCCCACTTTTGTGAAAAAAACCTTTTATTTACTGTCACAGTTATTAATAGAAAACATTAAAGCTTTCACATTAGAATGATATTTATATAAGAGCTCTTATTAAATAAAAGTATTTGGTGAACATGGAGTAAAATGAATTGTATGATTTTAGAATCTTTTTGAAATATTTCAGCCTCGGTTATAAATAAGATATGTGAAAGAAATACTAATGATTTATTCTGGTGCTCTAGCAATTTCTATTTCTGCAGCAAGGTCTACCTAAAGCAAAATTGTTCCCAACTTTTTTAGGCTTCATATACTGGAAAAACAAAAATTTTTTAAATGTTCTATGTGATTTTGTACCTTTTATAAATGTGTTAGCAACCCCTGCAGTATTATTGCAGCCAGATGACTGATAACTAATCACTTAAGGACACAAATTGGTCTTTGTCACACTTTAAAATTTCATCAAGAGTAGGGTACTTTGACATAAAGTGATGTCGCAGTATGTTCAAAATCATTAGCAACTCTGTTTTTTCTGACATTCATAAAATTTTTTTCTTTAAACTGCATTACGTTAATGATACGAAGAACACAATGAAAGAGGAAATTAAAAATTATTCAGTTTTATCACACTGATCTAAACTTGATCACTTTGCATCTAATATTAAATTTTTAATAAAATTATATCTGATTATTGCAAAGAGCTGTTATTGCATGGTGTTTTCCAAAAAAATATATTATTTATGCTACATTTTTTCATATTCTACTGTTTTTTATTATCTTATTAAAATTCTAGCCTCATAATTTGTTAGTTTTTTTATTGCATTCTCAAACTTGGTAACAATTGATATTATTGACCACATGGTTAAAATTCTTCTTTTCTTCACATGCATACAAAAAATAAAATGTTTTTTTATTCTGAGCAATCATAAAAATTTAGTAGATATTCCATTATTTTTATCAATTAGTTCCAAAACTATACGTTTTACACAGGTTTAACTTTTGGATCATTCCCCTTTAGTAAAATTCATACTTTGAACCTGAAAGATTTTATCCCAAACATGAACTCTTGGCTTGAATTCTAGTCAAAGTGGCTTAATATGCTCTGCTGAGTTTTACATTGCAAAACATAAAACTTATATTAAAAGAAAAAAATATAAATCAATCATTAAAAATTGTACAATGGAAAATCATACCCTTTATTTCCCCACTGCTATAACAGTTATTACTTTTTATTGCTATAATAGTTTTATTATTGGCAAAATAGATTTCATGAAGGCTCTTCAAACATTAAAATATTGCTGTTTTGTTGATGATCTAAATTTTAATCTCTATTTATTCTAAATTTTTTAAAGAATTTGATTTCTCAGTTGTTTCTTATTCACCTCTCCATCAATGCATGTAATCAGAGGTTACATTTTCACAGAAATTTCTAGATGGTTTTTCTACATTCAGATTTATCTATATTTTTTTATTAATATCATATTTGCATTTGCAGCTGAAAAAGAAGGTATTATTTTTGAACTATAACACTACAAAATTTATATATTATGCCAATTATTTACATTACATCAATTCTTGTTTATTGTATCTCTTAAATCCATTAGTGTGTCTGTGTCTGGAAGTTAATATACATTTTTAAGGCCAAAAAAAGACAATGATATTTCGTAGGATGACAGCATTCTTAATTGATCTGACATTAAAAGGAACCATTTAATCCACGCCATAACTCTTGCTGAATAAAATCATGCATACAGGGAAGGTGGAAATCAATACCCTTGAGAACATTTTCAGAAATTAGATTCAGAATTGTTTTAGAAGAATTTCAAAAAATATCAACTGCATATCAGAATATTTGCTTCTCTTTTCACAGCTGGTATCAATCTCATCCACATAAATGGAATCTCTACAGTTGCCAGCAGGTATGCAATTTAAAGAAAATTCAAGCAAATTTTTGTAAATTGTACCCATCTAAAGAAAAGATTTCAGCAAAGTAATGTGTTAATAAACCATAATTCTGCTACTGAAATATTCAAAAATCAAATAGTATCTGGGTTCTTGTTTAAGGGTATCCTACCACTGGCCAAGTCACTAAAGATCACTAAATACTGATAATTCTTTCCAGGTTGAAACCTAAGCAAATGGACTGGTTGCATTTTCATAGTTTCTATACATGTAATATGAATATGAAGCAGCTTTTCTTAAGAAGTCCTCCATGAAAGTAACCCTCCCCTTTGAGAGATAGCTATTGTATGCTTTGCCATGTTTATATAACTATGAGATTTCAGAAAAGAAGATAGAGGCATACATTTTGAAAAATTAAATTTAATATAAAATCAAAACAATGCTAAGTTTTTGAATAAAAAAGAAAGCTTGAATTTCTAAAATATTACAGATTTGAATATTATTAATTTATGTATTTACTAACTATCTATACAGATCTAATAATGAATCTTAGTTTTTTTTTGAATGCCTTTGTTTTTGGATCTAGCCATAAAAAGAAACTCTGCTTTTTGACTGAACATAACTTGCACATAATACTTCAAATTGTATTCATATTTTGGCATTCATTCTAGAATATTAATTCAGGAACATTCACTATATTATAAAAGTTACATATTTTGGAATATCTACTATTACAAGTTCTTTCATAGGTAGCATTTTGAGACGGCAATAAAAATTTTCTAATTATTTAAAATTTTTAATTATACAATAAAGTTTTTAAATTAATAATATGATAAAAAAGTGTAATTCACTAAAACGTGTTATTGATATAATTTCAGTTCATAAAATATTAACATTTTATTTAGTATACTTTTGTGTAGCAAGTTTCATATGTTAAAATACTGAATTATTTTAATTTTTCATTTAAATTAAATTTATCAAATCAACTTTCTCAAAATTAAAAAGTTCAATTTAAATGAAATTAAAGTAAAATTAGCTGAGCAAAACACAGCAAATTTTACAAACATAAAAAAAGAAAAATAGATTAAAAATTTTATTAATATTCTAGATAATTTTAAAAATTCGTTTCAATATAGTAATAATAAATATTTATTATGCATTATTAATAAAAATAAATTCTATATGAATTATTACTTTTCAGTATAACTTTATTTGGTTATGGTTGTGTGTGATTATGGCAAAGCCTCGAGGGCTATCCTGCCTAAGGGAAGGGATGCCTTCATGGAGGACTTCTAAGGAAAACTGGCTCATATACACATTACACATGAGGAAAACCACAAAAACACCAATGCAGCCAGCCCGTTTGCGGGATTCGAATCTCAGACCGTACTACCAGTGTTCAGCGACTTTACCACTCGGCCGCTGGTGGGCATAACTTTATTTGGAAATTTAAGATTAAAAATAACTATGGCAATTCACTGAAGATGGTAACAAAGTGCGCAAACCAAATTTGATATTATTATGACTGATGACAAAGATGCCAAATTAAGATGATGTTAAAAAATTCTCTAGGGTATAATTCAAAAAAAAATTTTTTTCAAGAAATTTGTAAAAAAATTTAAAAATACAAATTTTTAAAATAAGTCAGAAAAAATGTCAGAATTCTTTTTGGATTGAGCCTAATTTTTGAATTATGAAAGAAGAAATTAAGTAAGTATAATTAAAAAGGAAATATTAGATATACACAAAATTCAATTAACATTGAGGAGTTGAAATTCTGAGTGGTAATTAATAAAAACACTAACTGTTGCTGTGATTTTTATAAAACTTGGCACTTTCTCATAATTTCAGGTGTAGAATTGAAATATGGAAAAAAAAAACCAGTATGTTATTTCAGAAAAAGTCTGATTTTGTGTCAAGTACCTATGTTAGAAGAATGTTGTATATAAATCTAATACATATCTTAAGTTGTGCTTTAGAAACATGAAAATGTTGATTGGCTGACTAGAACAAGAGATACAGAACTGTCCCCCCTCTTCTTTTTGACTTGATATATATTTTAAATTATGTTTAGACTTTATACCCATGAAGAAATATCATTATTCTAATAAAGAACTGTAACTAAATGCTAATTATTTCAGTAACAAGAAATAATAGCTCTTGAGTAAGCAAAGTAGAGGCCAACTGAAAGATTAGAGATTTAATTTATGATATAATTAAAGCACAGTTAAACGATCAACGATTAAAAAGAAAATCCCTTTAATTTATTCATTTAACAGAGATTTATGATTATAAAGTTTCTTATATTTCCAATGTACCTGACCCCTTGTTAATTAAGTATTTGAAACTGTACCTATACATGTATGCATTTTAAAAAGCAAGTATAATTAATTTGATTGATAATTACACATTGTTTACATTGAGATAAACAAATAATAAATGCTAAATTGGTTTTGATAATAGTCAGTTAATTTGCTTGAAAAAGATTAAATGCATAATCAAAGAATTTTTTATTTAAATGCTATGCATGTTAAAATAAATTAATTGAATTGATTTATTATTAAACAGTTAAGAATTATGATTAAGAAACATATTTCAAATATAGAAAGTCTTTTTCTCCTGGCATTAAAATTCACTTACATTTTAGTTAAAAAGTGCTAAAAGGATTTTGAAATGCACAATGTTTCATGTGTTTAATTTTATATACCTCTCTCATACTGTAAGGAAAAACATATGCAAATTCATATTTCACTCTTTCAACTAGAGATAATGTGTCCTGATGAGCTTCTTCTGTTTCACCACAAAACCCACAAATAAAATCTGAGGTAAATGCCACATCTGTGAAATATAAAAAACTTAATGAATCATTTTATGGAAACATTACCTAACATAGAATGAGTATACTACCACAGCATCAAGGGTTAAAAAAAGGTAAATACATTCTTTCCTAATGTTGAATAAGTGACCTAAACATTTTAAAGAAAGTGTGTTTTTCTATTTTATATGTCATAAAATACTTTGCATGCAGAACTGTACTATTTATTTTCTACTTTTGTCCTTGAAATAACAATTTCCAAGCAAATATTTACTCCATAAGATGTACTTTTAACCCATTCTTAAAATATGATGAAGATAAATGTGTAACCTCTATAAATCATATAGTCTTTTCTTTTGTACAACTTAATGTAGACTATGAGTGGCAACAGTAGAAAACAAAAATAGTCGTAGTATGATGCAGGGCCCGATTTAGCATTTTTTCTAGGCGGGGCAAAAACTTAAAATTGCCGCCTTTACCCATCTTTAAGTTTCTGTAACAAAGTTTAGTTTTTTAAATAAACATAGAAATAGGTAGTTTTTGAGATAAAATGTAAAATCCATTTTATAGTAAGAAATTCCTTATGTGCCATTTTTGTTCTAAAAGAAATATACATAACAAATGGTTTAGTTTCTTTACTTATGGCAAAGCATAAGAGAACTACCTGCCTAAGAGGGAAGATGTCTTCTGAGGTCTTTCTAAGAGTAATTGGCTCATATGCAAGTTATACATGAGCGAAACGGTGGAAACACCCATGCAGCCAGCTAATTCGCTTGATTCTAACTTCCGACCAAACTACCAATGTTCAGACTTTACATCTCAGCCGCTGGTGGCCGAACATACATACCAAAAGTTACATAATTAAAAACCCATGCGAACACTCTTAATGCAGTCACTTCTCCGGTGCACTGAAATAACCAAATTTACATTTTCCCTGAAATGGGGATTTTTTTCAATATTTGCAACAATACCTACTCACACTAATAAATGATGCTAATAGAAAATGATTCAGCACTAAATACTAAAATAGTTCAGCACAGCACAAAAATGGGAATCAGACATTACTAAATAATAAAAAAATTCATTTAAACAAATACAAGCAAATTACAAATCACTAATACAATGGACTGAGTAATTTTGTACCAATGTCTCGATACTAACACTAACTTTAACCTAGCATGTTAAATATTCATTTCACAATAACGCCTTCATGTAGCCTACTCAAGAACTCTACTATCGTCCTTACAAAGCCCGATAACACAATAAATATTTACATATTCATGCAAAAGACTATTTTTGTACTGTAATAATCATTTTCTCTAAAATATGCAATTTTGGAATATTTGCAACAATAACTGCCAGACCATGGAGGTAAGAAAGAAAGGAAGGGCCAACCCCGCACTTCGAGTGAAGCACTGCTCCGAGGGCTTCGGTCTCCAGATGGAGTGTTTAGCACACTGATAGTATTTTGACACACGATACCTCCATACAAATCGAAAAATGGGACACTTCCGCATAAAAGAAACATTCATTGTGTGATGGATAATAGCAATTTGTATAGTTATGCTTATACAAAATGTTATGTTTAAAGAAGATTTTAGCAAAAATGTTACGCTTAAAGAATGAAAAATACCTTATGGTACCTTTAAAATTATATACGTCTTTCAATACCCTTAATTATGCACTCGTAATAAAAATAATCGGTACTATTCGGTTTTGAGGGCCGTAAAAAAATTGCAGCGAAAATGTATGCGCAAAAGCGCCAAATCTAGCAAACGCGCCCATTTAACAGCGCGCCAAATCTAGCGTACCTGTTGATTTCAGATTGCGTAAGTTTATATAGTTTTATATTTCTTAAGCCGCCATTGACATACTAGTTTAATTTTTAAATCCTTTTTTGATATCCTATGGATTTAACCATTTGGGAATTGCCCATGACGAAAAGTCGGCAATAGAATTTTGGGTAAAGTGCAGAATCACCCACTGCTTGAAGCGTTTTTAAGAATTGCACATACTCGGTATCCATGTGCACATCGACCTATTTTCACTTAAAAAAAATCCCAGAATTGCACAAAAATGGCACTGTGCACACCCTTGACTTTATCTATGTACACATCGACGTATTTTCACTTAAAAAGTAAAAGAAAATTGACAAAAATTCAATTGTTTTTACCCTTGTAAAAAGCGGCAAGCAAATATGTGAGCGATTCTGCACTTTACCGAGAATATTTTCAAAGAAAAGGCATCATTCATTATAGAAAATTACGTTTGAACAACGAGATGAAATTATGCTTTAGCGATAAGTCGGTAGCGAAATAGCGATGCAGGCATCCATTCAGTTATGTTTAGCAATTTTTATATAAATTATGACAATGACCTGAAATAGTTATTTACTCTTATGCTTCTATCCAGTCATGTTTAGCCTTTTTCATATAAATTATAATAATAAAAAAGTATTATATGAAATTAACCTTTCACCTAAATTAAAACATCAATCTTAAATAGTTATTTACTACTATACTTCCTTTTTTGCGGCAGTTATTAGGGTTGCTGCAATTATTTTTCTCAGCATTGGCATCAACAATAGATTGGTGATTTTATACGGCTCTCGAAACCGAATACAGTCAAAAGTCGTTAATTCGGACACCCATAATCCAGAATGATCTATAATCCGGACCTCAAAGCTACAAACTTTCTGCACATGCGTCGCGTTCACGCATGCGCACAGGCGTTTACGAGAGCGCGTAAGACCCTTACGGCTGCGAATATGTTTGTGCGCATGCGCGTTTAAATTGTAACGGAGTTATACGCTAAGCTAAAGTTATCTAATTCAGTTAATGTTGCCGATTGCGTTGTTCCTTAATCTTCGAATTGGATCCGGCTTATTATTTTTTGCAGACTGTCAGAGCAATTTTATAAAAGTAAGCTTGAACGTTCGATTATGTCAAATAGAATTTCCGATATATATTACTACAAAGCGAAAGTATGTTTTGAAATCCGAAATCTGTTTATCAATTTCACGCTGCTCTGCGGCAGAGGGGGGGGGGGCAGAAACGTCATTATTAGATTATGATAGATTAGAAAGATTATGTCAAATAGAATTTCCGATATATATTTACTAATATGTAATTTGTATCTACAAAGCGAAAGTATGTTTTGAGATCCGAAATCTGTTTATCAATTTCACGCGGCGAATTGGGAGTTGATCTGTCAACACTATCCTTATCTTCAGGACAGATGTTTTTATTTTATTTGGTTTATAATTCCATACTAAGTGTAGTATTTCATTCTGTCTTTGATATGATTTAAATCAAGTTCCTCGTCATTATAATTCACTTCCGATAGTGAAGAAAGTGACCCAGAGGTTATTGAAAACGAAAACATTTCGATTGACAAATTAGTCGGTATTCTCAACACAGCAATTATAGGACTTGAACAGCGGAACTTTGTAACTAAACAAGAAATTATGTCTGTTTAAAAGAATTAAAGAGAAAGGGTTTAACCCTAGTATTCGGTGCACACGGGATTTGGCTACTTTTGGCGACTTTATGATGAGCAGTGACAACGGGACATATACGATGAGTAGTTAACGGGTCATTCAAAGAAAATATATAGTTAAACATAGTATATAGTATATATATATATTATGTGTGTATATACATATACTATGTGTGTATACTATATATATAGACGTTCTTTGGATCATTTTTGGTGTTGGCGATAATTTTCAAAGTCGCGCCAAGGCTGCACCGTATACTAGGATTTTACCAAGAGAAAGTATTATCACATGAAACGAAGCAACTTACATTGAAGGAAATGTTTAATAAAGTAAACAAATAAATATTAAGCTTTTTTTTTTTTTTTGTAAATTTTGATACCCTTTAGATCATAATTGTTCTTTATTTCATAAATTACGGTTTCATATTTTTAATTTTTTAATTTCTGCATGCCATCTTACCAGATTTAAACTGATGATCTATAATCCGGAAAAATCGATAATCCGGAATCGCCGAAGTCCCGACGAGTCCGGATTAACGACTTTTGACTGTAGTAGCAAATAATCTTTAGTTACAAACAATAGATTATGTAAGTTAGGACAATAGATGAGCTGATTAATTACATAACTAACTTTCATTAGCTATACATAACAACAATATGGGCTACTGCTGAAAGGAAAAGGTTAGTATTTGTACTTCTTTTCATAATTCTTATTTCAATAATAATTTTATGTTCTTACCTAACACTCTTAAAATATTACGGAATTAAAATTTTACTTTGCAAGCCTTTTGTTCTGAAAATAAATCTATGGCATCGTCATAATTAACTTGACAATCCGCAGGACAATACAAATATTGTGAAAGGCATTCTGAAAATCATAGGTGTAGATCTGTTGCAAGAGATAAAAAGCTCTAGCCTATTTTATGTCAACGAATAACACTGGGGCTTGTTTTTTAAAAACGGCAAGTTCCTGACAGAACTCAAATGCGTTTAGAGATCTCGCTCATATTTTCGTGCAAGATCTGCTCCATTCTTTTGCAGTTCTTTAGTTGACATATTCAATATTTCACGACCACTAAGGAATGGAAGTTTGAATTTAGTGTAATAGCCCTGTTTGCCTTCATTTTAATTTCTGATAAGATTCGATCAAATACAATTTTCATTGCATTAGAAAGTAGCTGAACACGATGAAATGTTCGTGATTCGTCCTTGCACAATTCATCAAATTCCTTTTGCGTTTTAGAATTCGTTTATCTGTCAGAATAGGTTCAACCTCAATTGTTTTCACCTGCTGCCTTAAATTCTTTTATCCAATATTCCGCAGGAATTTCTCTCACTTTTTGCAAAGTTTTGGTCAGACCTTCCATTAAAACGACGGAACGCGCAAGAATATCTTCCATTTGAATTTCAGAATTTATTCGATTGATTTCTCGAAGAATATTAGCCCAAATTGTCAGGCTGATAATAAATTCAAAATTTTTTACAACATGTAGCAGATGTCCTGCTTCATACTTTGATAGATAATTAATTTTGAAATAGTAATATAGTACTTTGAAATATAATTAATTTCTTTCAAGGATTTTATTACTTCTGGTAAATTCGTTAGAAGGGCTTTCGCAGCCACATATTTTGACGACCATCTCGTCTGGCTGCTTCCTTTTGAGTTGGTTTTTGTACATCTCTTCGTTATATCCCATCGAATAGTGAATCCGACAAAAAAAGCTAAATATCTTCTGGATAATTCCAAAGAAGTTAACTGCTGTGGGGCAAGACGAGGCAATGGCACACAGACAAGATTCAAAGAATGAGCGAAACATCACACATATTTCTGCCAGCTTATTCATTTCTGTAATCCTGGCTTGTACTCCAGGATCTAATAGGGCCGGTAAGTGCAGGCCATGTTAGATTCGTAATCCTCAAATTGATCATGACATTGCCAATGTCTAAACCATCAAGCGTCAGTTTTTTCACAATCCGTTGAGAAATACATTCTCTCATCTTTCCACCAAATTCTATGAAATCAATAAAGCTTTCCTTTATTTCACACACAACCGCACATATTTTTTACGTATTGAATCACCCGGCTCATTTTTTCTGTATGCGACACATCTGGAATGCAATCGAGCATTATTGTGTAATATTTGGCTTCTTTAATATCATATAAAATGCTATTGCGAACTGTTTTTGTCATCACATCAGTAATTTCATTTTGAATTATCTTTGTTAAATATGATGCTTGTCCCTTCTTTAGGAATTCTAACTGGTACTTAAGAGTTATGTTTGACTAGCAAAGTCATTAAATCAAAAAAATTGCCTTGACTAGGCCGAGGACACTTTGTGAGCAGATTGCCAGGGGTTTCATCAGACCCACGGAAAGAAAGACAGTTTGTTGAAAGATACAATACAGCATTCATACTCACCTGTAGGATCTTTCTCCATTTTTCTTTCTCTGTGTGAATTAATCTCTTAATGTCATGATGCCTTGACACTATTTCATTTGTTGTAGTCTTTCCACCACTTAATCATGCATTCTCTCTGGTATTTCAGATATTTCGTGCTAAATGCCTTTCTAAAGCTTTTTTTCCAATTAGTGAATCATGTAGTGCTGATTTAACGGCAGTGGCATGTTTCTGATAAATTTCACAGGGTGTACAAAAATAGCATTTTTATTGTCTTGGAATATATAATCCAAGATCTTTTTTAAACCTTTCATTATTTGCTAATGATCTGTGCCACAATGAAGATGTTAAATGTCTTCCATCACGTTCAGGGAACCTAAGGTCTACGTTGTTGGATATTTTTCAGCTAATAATACAGCTTGACTGCTAAGAAAGATCGTTCATTTTTTTCTGTGATTGGCCAACTATCTGGGTCCGACAAATCAAAAGATTTTAAGTCTTATTTCTGTTGCACACACTCACCTAAATTAGAAAATACTTTATATCCTAATTTCATGTCCTCTAGATGTTAGTTTGAGGTCTATGAAGAAAGTTGTTCTCTCAGTTGCCAAAATGAAGTGTGTTTGAGGATGATAAATGAAGATTCCTTATCTTAGTCATGCAAATTGCAAGAAATATCAATATCGTTTAGAATCTTGGCACTATCGGAATTTGCGGCAGGATCTGACGGTTCGTCTTTTCCATTAAACCATTTTTCATTTTAGCTGCAATTTGTTTTCTCTTTTCAGTCCTATCTCTTGCTCTGGTTCTATATTCTGCCCCTGAGAGTTTTTTCCTAGACTCTCTCATGATTTCTTGCACCCTATATAATATATAGTATAACTTACTTTAATAAGAAAAGCTAAAAATTGACATAATTTCATTCAACAGTATTAGGGTCGCTTCGCGGACGTGCCCACTAACTAAGTGGTTGCGTCTCGCTAAATATAGTGAGGAATACTAGAAGCAGGCATATTAAAAGAAAATAAAACAAAACAAAAAAAAATCTGAAAAATCTATAAAAACTATTAAAAAAAATTAACCCATTTTTAAAACTTAGGTTGCTGACTGGCTGCAAAAAATCAAAATGCCTTACTTCATTTCTGTTGTATATTCTCGACAAACATTAATTTGAATTATTTCATTGGTCCAAGGTTAATTTGTATTGGGTGTTAGGAAAGAGTTACAATTCCTCCATTTATTTTGAAAGAGGCATTGGTATAAAAACAAGGCGCCTCTATACTATCGTTCTGTTTTTCATTTGAATATTCCCGCCAGGAGAGAGGACAACAGACTATATGCAAAGAAGTTGAAGGGAAAGATATGTAAATTCTTTGCTCTAGGCATCACTTACAGGGACCAAAGACCAAGGCGTTTACGGAGTACCTTTGTAATAAAATTACATGTTGGGTTGGCAGAAGGACAGGGTCCTTTGACATTTTCAGTGACGCCTGAAGTCCCTCTATTGTCCTCTCTCTGATCTTATCTTTAGAGCCGTGTTCGGCTGTACTTAGCTTACTTTTAAAACTGTTTGCTTCAAAAGTTTTGAATAATTAATTATAAATATTCTTAAAAGAGGTTTTAAACCTGACTTTAAAACTACTGATGTTGCATCAAAATTTGACAACATTCCAAATACAATTAAGCGCGCCTCTTGAATTTGCCGCCCTCAGAAGTTGCCGCCCAGGGCACAGACCCCGGCTTGCCCCCCACCCCTAGATCCGAGACTGGTATGATGTTGTTTAAAAAAGGAATATCTTTAAAAAGTGAATGGGAAATTGTTTTCTCTTAAATATAGTAGTGTTAAGTAATTCCTAAAGCAGAAAAATAATGTTTATGGTGCAGCAACCATTACAAATGCTTAAGTCAGCTTGTTTAAATATATTAGATACACACACACACATATATATATATATATATTATATTTAATTGCTAGACAGTATCTAGTTTAATAATTTAACACTTAAATTATTTAGTTTAATAAAAATGTCAATAACAATAATAACAATAATATTTAATAATAATGTCAATATCAATAATAATAATGTAATCATTTAATATACAATTTAATTTTAATTTAATAACTTGTTAATGCCTTGTTTAATAATTAAAAAATATTTAAGTTTTAAAATGAAAACACTGACTTGGTATTATTTCCCTAATATGGTCTACTAATTCTAAATATGCTTCTCTGGTGTAACCACGTCTCATGCGCTGAAGAACTTCAGAATTACCACTTTGAGCTGGGAGGTGTAGTAATTTGCAGATATTTGGTTTCTGCTTAATAACATGTAAAACCTGTAATCATAAAACCATAAAAGCATTTATAGCATTTGAATTTAGCATTCACAGTTAGCATACTCTCCTTTATTATTATCATCATTATTGAAGGTTTTGTGATAAGAAATATAATACAGTCAAAAGTCTTTAATCCGGACTCGTCGGGACTTCGGCGATTCCGAATTACAGATCATATATCATAAATTCATATCAAAAATATGAAACCGTAATTTATAAAATAATGAGCAATTCTGATCTAAACGGTATCAAAATTTACAAAAAAAGAAGCTTAATATTTATTTGTTTACTTTATTAAACATTTCTTTCAACGCGCGCATGCGTAAAGCATACCTTACGCATAGCCGAACTTAGAAAATTGCAACCAGAAAACTATTTGATTTGTATTCGTGATATTTATAATGACGATGAATTTGATTTAAATCATATCAAAGACGGAGTACATCGAGATTAAATACTACATTTAGTAAGGAATTATAACCCGAATAAAATGAAAACATCTGCCCTGAAGATAACGATAGTGCTGACAGATCAACTTCCAGTTCATTGCGCACCGTGACGTCCCCCCCCCCGCGCAGAGCAGTGTGAAATTTGTTGGCAGTGGTGATAAAGGCAAAGCATATTTTGCTTCCCTTAAATAAAGCTAAAACTAATCTAAATAAAATTCATGCTTTATTCCGTAAATAAAATAAAAGAGCTAACACTGTAGCCTTTACATTTAAAATCATTAAGTGAAAGAAAACTAGCATAATGCTAACTGATAATCACACAAGAGAACAAGCACATTCGCCGATACCGGCGTACATTTATATAATACTCGGCTAACCCGCCGATCTTGACGTCATCGGCCAATCAGCGGCAACCACGTTAGCTTACCGCCGATTGATCTCCGATCAAAATTTGCATGTGAAAAACTAAAGCCAACAAACGGCCCTCTTTTCCTCATGCAAAGACAATAACAAAACTTACACAGAAGTTCATAGTTCAATTCTACGAAAACACTTACTGTCTTTAAACACTGAAAACATCTAAACAAAACTTTCTTAAATTAACAGCAGTCGCTGCTATTGTAAATAAGTCGGCAGTATTTAATTTACTGGTGATAAATTCAAGGTCAAACACTCTATCATTTACTAGTCTTCTAACAAAGTGATATTTTACGTCTATGTGCTTAGTTCGGCGATTTTCTATTGGCGATCTAGAAAAATCAATGGCAGACTTGTTATCACAAAATAGTTTACACTCTCTTAAATTAAACTTTAAAATTTCATCTTGTAAGACATTTTTTGTCCACATTAATTCCTTCGCTGCTTCAGATAAGGCGATATACTCCGCTTTCATGGTTGATAAACTTACACACTTTTGTTTAACAGTTTTCCAGATTACCGGTACTTCATCTAAATATAATATAAATCCTCCCATGGCTACGCGGTCATCTCTATTACTTGCATAATCAGCATCTGAATAACAATACAAATTTAGATGTTTAATCTTCGATAAGTTTAATTTATATAATTTAGTACTACAGTCAAAAGTCGTTAATTCGGACACCCATAATCCGGAATGATCTATAATCCGGACCTCAAAGCTACAAACTTTCTGCGCATGCGTCGCGTTGACGCATGCGCGTAAGACCTTTACCGCTGCTAATTTGCGTGTGCAAAATGCGTTTACGAATGCGCGTTTAATGTATAACGGACGGGATAAGCTAAGCTAAAATTATCTAATTATCTATTTCAGTTAATGTTGCAGATTGCGTTGTTCCTTAATCTTCGAATTGGATCCGGATTATTATTTTTTGCAGACTGTTAGAGCAATTTTATAAAAGTAAGCTTGAACTTTCGATTATGTCAAATAGAATTTCCGATATATATTTACTAATATGTAAAGGATATACAAAGCGAAAGTATCTTTCGGAGTCCATTAAACAAAAAGTGGAATTGCTGCAAAAAATGGATAAAGGCATATCCTTTGCTTATTTAAACTTTAACGTTTGTTTATCTTTAACGCCGCGGCGGCGTGCATTGAATTGGAAGTTGATCTGTCAGCACTATCCTTATCTTAAGGGCAAATGTTTTTATTTTATTTGGCTTATAATTGCTTACTCAATGTAGTATTTCATCTCGTCTTTGATATGATTTAAATCAAATGCCTCGTCATTATAATTCGCTTCCGATAGCGAAGAAAGTGACAGAGGTTATTGAAAACGAAAAAATTTCGATCGACAAATTAGTCGGTATTCTCGAAACAGCAATTATATCACTTGAACAGCGGAACTTTGTAACTGAACAAGAAATTATATGTCTGTTTATAGAATTAAAGAGAATGTATTATAACATAAAAAAACGAAGCAACTTAAACAACTTACATTGAAAGAAATGTTTAATAAAGTAAACAGTTAAATATTAAGCTTTTTTTTTTTTTTTTTTGTAAATTTTGATACCCTTTAAATCATAATTGTTCTTTATTTCGTAAATTACGGTTTTATATTTTTAATTTTATAATTTCTGCATGCCATTTTACCAGATTTAAACTGATGATCTATAATCCGGAAAAATCGATAATCCGGATTAACGACTTTTGACTGTATTGAGATAACCAAGCAATTTCAACAATACTTCCCAATGCCTAATTCCAGGATTCCCCTGAAATTGTGATAAGATATTCACTGCATATGTAATATCAGGCCTTGTCCTGTTAGCTACAAAAACTAAACATCCTAACAGATTTCTAAAGAGTAATGTATGCATTTCCGCAATTTCTGCACTTGTAGATGGACAATCTAATTTTGTAAGAATAGTGCCCTTAGCTATGGGAAGTGAAGTTATTGGTATCTGGAAATGTTTAAATTTTTCAAAAATGTCTTCGATATATTTTTGCTGATGTATAAAAACCCTATTCTCATTCTCTAAGAATTCAATTCCAAGTAACGTTTTAGTTTTGCCTAATACTTTAAGATCAAAAAACTTACTCAGCTGTGAAATTACTTTATCTGTACTATATTGACCTTTACTAAAAATCACAATATCATCTACATATAACAAGATAATTACATTTGAACCCTTATAAACACAATTACACCATTGTATTTTCTTAAAATGTAGATTTTCTAAAGTACTTTCAAATTCACAAAACCATTCACGGCCGCTTTGATGTAGACCGTAAATGGCCTTGTGTAATAAACACACTTTATTTTCCTCTTCGATAAATCCCTCTGGTTGGGTCATATATATTTTCTCATTTAGATATGTGCATATAAATACGTGTTCTTTACATCTAACTGACAATTAGTCCATCCATATAAACATACCAGGATAGTGAAAAATATTCTTATGATTGAAAAATTTACTACAGGACTGTAAACGTCATCAAAATCTTCACCTCTTTTCTGCCTGAATCCCTGTGCTACTAAACGTGCTTTGTATCTAACCACTTGATTATTTTCATTTCTTTTTAGCGTATAGACCCATTTGTTTCCTATCATAGTTTTATTTTCTGGCTTTTCAACTAATTCCCAAACCTTTCTTTTCTTCATTGTGTCAATTTCTTCTTTCATTGCCTTATCCCATTCTTCGGCATTTACTGATTTTCGTGCTTCTTTAAAATTTTGTGGGATAACAATTTCTACGGAATTTGCCTCTTCAGACACGGAGCTAGTCTCCTGTTCTACAAAATTAACTTAACTTCTCCGAGTATTTGTTTTTTCCACTAAAATCAAACTTATCTTTTTCATAATTAATATTTCTTACCTCACAATACTTTTCAATATCATTATACGATCTAAAACGGGTGTCTGTTCCCTCTACATAATAATATATGTCTGTACGTGTTCCACCTGGCCTTTTAACTGCTTTTCTTTGCCAGTTTAAAGTCTGATACTTCTTTCGGAGTAGATTTGTCATTTGACAACTTTATTTCTTCTCTAGAAATTTCCTGTTCTTCATCTGATTCTGCTAATAGCTCAGATTCCTCTAGTCTTTTAAATTTAGGTTTTGATTTCTGTTCCAGGATGCCATTTTCTGCATACAGTTTTTCATCGAACTTCACATTACAGGTTTCTATTAATCTGCGTTCTTCTGGCAGCCATATTCTATACCCCTAGTTTCCTTCGCATATCCTACCATGATTCCTTCTTTGCACCTCATTTGTAATTTATTTCTAATCTGTTTTGGCAAGCCAACATAGGCTTTAAAACCAAATATTTTAAAATAAACAACACTGGGTTTTCTATTTAGGAACATTTCATAAGGGGTTCGGTTGCTTTTATGACATACTCTGTTCCACGTATGTACGAAACAGCCAAGAGCATCTGCTCACCATTCTTTTCCCATTTTACCATCATTAAGCATAGCTCTAACTGCGTTTAATGCCGTTCGGTTAAAGCGTTCACACACACCGTTCTCTTCTGGGGTGTACGTGTTTGTGCGTTCAACACTAATTCCATTTTCGGCTAAGTACCCTTCGAATTGCCTATTACAGAATTCCCCACCGTTATCGGTACATATACTTATTAATTTTCTATTCGTCAGTCTTTCCATTTGCCTATGATAATTCTTAAAGTTGTAGAACGATTCATTTTTATTTTTCATACAATACACTGTTACTAATCTACTATAGTCATCTACAATAGCAAGGAAATATTTACTCCCACCCTTAGATGGAACTGGCAGTGGGCCACAAACGTCTAAATAAACCAACTGCAATGGTTTATCCAATCTCTTTGGAACAGTTTTAAAAGTTATTCTACTAGATTTAGCAATAATACACGATTCACACCTCTCTATTGGTTTTTCAATTTCTGGTAACCCTTTCACACTTTGATTCTTACTAGTTTTCTTAATATAATCAAAATTTACGTGGTTAAATCTCCGATGCCATAGCATTGCATCGTCTACTTTATTTAACTTTCCAATTTCTGTACCGTAACCAGCTTCCCTTTTACCTGTTGCATATCTAAATGGTTTTACGTGATAAAAAGTCCATCATGTAGAATAATCTATCCCAATTATTAAAATATATCCACATCTTCCCTTTTGAAATCACAAAATGAGCACCTGCCTTTTCTAACCTTGCTCCCGATAATAAATTTCTTCTTAGATTTGGATTATACAACACATTACCTAACACAATCCAATTTATTCGATTGCCTACTTTTACTGCAAATTTGACAGTACCCTTTCCTAGTACTTTACTTTCACAATTTCCTACAGCTAAAGACATACGTATATCGTTTATTTCTTCAAAATTTGTCATTAAATTTCTATTATTACAGAAATGAGTTGTAGCTGCAGTATCTACAACCCAATTAAATTTATCTGCGTTACCTCCTTTATCTGTAGTTGTTACATAATTTTCTACTAACATTAATTCTTTAGCTTTAAACTGTCCATTTTTATCATCTATTTTAAACTTCTGATTTTTACTTACATTTTCTTTACATTGAGCGATTAAGTGCCCAAATTTGTAACATCTGAAACAAGGTCCTATTCTCATATTCCCCATCCTTTTCTTAGATTTAATTTTATTTTCAACTTTATCTTTCCCTGCATTTGAATCAATAGTATTAAACACGCTTACCTTGCTGTCTTCTAAATCGGCCTTTACCTGGCGAAGTCGGCTTTCTTCCCTTACCAATTCTTCAGATATTTTTTCCAGCGTAAAATCTTCGTCTTTCCACCTATAGATCAACTGTACAATGCCGGAGTATTCCTGGGGTAATCTCCTTATTGCCTGAAATCCTTAAAAAAGATCTGCCAAGTTGTGACCAGCTTCAGCCAACTTCTTTGCAGTCATTCTTATCCTGGCGATGAATAATCCTATTTCTTCATTTGGCGTATATCTAATACTAAAAAATTCATCCAGTAACTGAATTATCCTTGCTCTTGTTTTGAGTTCGAATTGCTTCTGTAGAACTTCCCAGGCTTCTTTACCACTTGAACATTCTTGTATCAGCAGCCTGAACTCAGCTTTAATTCCGTAATATAATGTAGTGAAGGCTCTGTTCTCTCTCAGTGTGAACTCCTGCTTTTCACGCTTTGTTGCACTTTTATCTAATTCTTCTTCTTTGTCCTCTATGAAGCTCCAACAATTTCTATCCAGTAACAGCATTTTCATGTCTTCCATCGATCCCAGTTGTCATGGTTTAACAACTCAAAACCTTCAGGTAGTAATGACATCTTCAATTAAGTGTGAGCACAATGACTTGAACAAACTTCTAAGACAGGTCAGTTTCTTTTCGTGGATAACGGCCCTCTTCACCTACATTCCTTCAATGCTGAGTTGAACTGGATGACCGATTAGCTGTTGGCGCTGGTGATGACCATAACCCTGTTGGCAATGGTGATAAAGGCAAAGCATATTTTGCTTCCCTTAAATAAAGCTAAAACTAATCTAAATAAAATTCATGCTTTATTCCGTAAATAAAATAAAAGAGCTAACACTGTAGCCTTTACATTTAAAATCATTAAGTGAAAGAAAACTAGCATAATGCTAACTGATAATCACACAAGAGAACAAGCACATTCGCCGATACCGGCGTACATATATATATATTAATACTCGGCCAACCCGCTGATCTTGACGTCATTGGCCAATCAGCGGCAACCACGTTAGCTTACCGCCGATTGATCTCCGATCAAAATTTGCATGTGGAAAACTAAAGCCAACAAAATTGATAAACAGATTTCGGAACAGTTAGATAAACAAAGGATATGCCTTTTGCTCTTACAGTCTGCAAAAAATAATAAGCCGGATCCAATTCGAAGATTAAAGAACAACGCAATCATCAACATTAACTGAAATAGATAATTAGATAATTTTAACTTATACCCTCCGTTATACATTAAACGTGCACGCGAAAACGTATTCTGCGCTTGCGCAGACGCATATGCGGAGTCGTAAATGTCTTGCGCGCACGCGTAAAACGCCTATGCGCATGCTTCAACGCGGCGCATGCGCAGAAAGATTTTAGCTTTGAGGTCCGAATTAACGACATTTGACTGTATATATATATATATATAAACTAACTAAAGTGACTATTTAACAATGTGGTCAAAGTGGTCTACAAAAATACTCCTTACATATAAATTACATTAAAATGACAAAAAAGAAAACTGGGAGAAGATTAAGTGGTATATACGACTTCTGAAGAGATGCCTTAAATGATAAAACACATTTCAAAAGATTTTTAAGTTTCAATATTTTTTTTTTTTTTTTTTACTTACAGAAAATATTTTCCAATTTATGCATACATTTCACATTGCTACAATATAGTTTCTATGCTGAAGAAAATTAGAAGTTTTTAATTCATATGCTGAAGAAACTAGGGAGAAAATTATGGGAGGAGGAGAAATATGTGAGTAAATACAGTAGTTAAAAAATAAAATAAAATTAGTTATTGACTAATATGTTACTGAGCAAAGAAATGCACTTAAAAACTATTTTACAGCATGACAAATATATACAAGTTTAAATATACAGCATTTTATTGAAACAATTCAAATCGAGCTTTACAGCATTAAATTTATGTTAGTTAATAAGGGGTCTTAATTAGTCTGTGATGACAGGGGGAAGTGAAATATAATACTGCTGCGTTTTTCTTTTTTGACACCAGTTCGTACGTTATTTTCTTCCTTCACGTTCGTATGGGGTTCGTAGATTTGGAGTGAATAATGATGACACTTGAAGTATCGAAACACACTTTATTCACCAATTTTAATCAGGACAGCTCCAAGCTTACAGTCGTCGAAGATCTACTATAAACACACTGGAACAATCAGCGACACCGCCTTCGCACTGTCGGTGGAGATAGCTTCACTGCAAAGCACCAGAGTACAGCTCCCAACTCTGCTACGTCATTCTCAGAACTGCAGGTACTCTCGAGACTCTCCACGCTACAACTCGCGATGCACTCGACGACACACAGAGCACAGCCCCCGATTCTTTGGTTCAGTCATTCCAGGAGCTTAACACACTCTCTCGATGATGCACTAACCGCGATACACTAAGAGACTCCTTTGGTGAACTCGGTGACCCACTCGGCACTCGCTGCCCAGCTGTCAACTCGATCGACTCCGCAGGGATTGACTTGCTAGACGAGACACCAACTCGATACTAACTAACTCGCACTCCAGATGAGGCACTCTGACTCGCCCTCTCGATGAAGCACACTCCCTGACTGCGGACCAGCAGGGTTTATATAGCTTTTGGCTTGTGTTCGAGAACATTCTGGGCTAAACCAGTAAGAATTCGTTCCAGAAGGTTCTCCAACCGTCCATGGTATATCGCCAATTTTGTCGCCAAATGGGTGATTTCTCACCAAATGTGGCAACCTTGCCTTCCTTGCTATTTTATGGCAACCCTAAAGCTGCTTTGTGGGGAAGCCATCTTACCCCGTCTGTACATTTCGTAACAGTATTAAAATTATTGGTTATATGCACATACAACAATATATAGGCTGCAGGCAGCATTTTAAACCAAAAGAATGTTTTTAGATATTTGTCAGGAGAATTACCCGCACGTGATGCAGGCAGCTGTGTCTTTCATCCAATTGATGTGGCATTGAATGTGAGGAAATCATGGTATTCACATCGCAAAATTCAATGACTGAGGAGTAGTTAGGTGTTATCAGATTTCTGATCACAGAGGGGGCTAAACCGGCTGATTGTTCATCACCAGATGGTGGCTGTTTATGAGGGGGGGGAGATACAGTGTGTCCAACAAGTCAGTGAAAAAGTGGAGTGCTCATTTTTATGAAGGTTGGGAGTATTTGAATGATGACCCAAGAACAGGCCAGGTGAACACAGTAACCATAGCCGAACTCATAAACAAGGTGAATGAACTGATGAGAAGTGATTAGTGTGTCCCAATGCAAATGTTGGCAGCGATGGTGGGGGCCAGCATTAGAACAGTATGGAAAATCATGCATGACAGGTTGGTTATTGGAAGGTGTGCAAGCAGTGGATTCTGAAGAAGCTCAGTGAACTACTGCAAAACAAGTCCTGGTATCTGAAGACCTAACTTGGAGCAGACTATTGCTAGTGATGAGAGCTAGTGCCATCACTTCGAGCCAGAGAGAAATTGGAACAGTATGCAATGGAAGCATGCATCATCACCTCCCCTTAAAAATACAAAGCTGTGTTCTCAGCAGGTAAGGTGTGCTTATTGTCTTTTTTCAACATACTCATAGAGTTCCTCGAGCACAGAAAAATCATAAATAGTGACGTGTACTGTAAGACACTCCATAGCCTACACAAGTCCATCAAGAGCAAACGACCTGGGTTGCTCATGGAAGAAGTGATTCTGCCTCACGATAATGCATGCCACACATCTCCAAAGTCACACAAAGTGTTATGGTCAAGTTCAAATAGAAGGAACTTGAGCACCCACCCCTACAGCCTGGACATGGTTGCCCCGCAACTTCCATGTGTTGGATCCACTAAAAAAATCTAAGGGAAGCACTTCAACTCATTTAATGAACTGTAGAACACAGTGGAAGACAGTTCCTGGGAATAGGAAATTCTTCGGCTCATGAGATAGTGGAATAGTTGTGCTCAGGCCTCTGGTGATTTGTGAATAGAGACTTCAGTTATACCCACAGTGTCATTCCGTACCTTTTCATTGGAACACCTTTTATAAGTAAAATATTATTTTCATCATAGGAATTCTTTTTATTCTGCAACTGTCATGGCTAAAATGATAAAATTATCAATAAATTCAATTTAAATCTCAAAAATTAGAGAATTTAGAGGTATAGCAATATAAATTTAATAAAATTCAGAATTAAACATTATTTATATAGGTGAAAAACATAATTTTAAAATTCACATATATTAACTGTTTATTGTATATAAAACAATACAGTAAAATAGAAAACTTACATCATCAGGGAAATCTTTAGGATGAGGAGAAGTAAATCTGATTCTAATTTCTGGATTTACATCAGACACTTTATCCAATAAATCTGCAAATCTTAAGCCTCCATTTCGAGTTTTGTAAACAGTATGAAAACCTGAGCTGAGAATATCCTTTGTTGGAGAATACTTTTTAAACATTTGTGCAGATTCAGATAAATCTCTAAAACTATTTACATTTTGTCCCAGAAGAGTGATTTCCTTGATTCCCTAAAATTAGAAAAGAGATATTAAATTACTTTCATATTACAAATACTACATTGTAACACAGAATCACTCCTATTTACCTACCAAAGTTACTACATACACCTAAAAATTTTTGCTCAACAGTGGAAGTGGTTATCTTACAGACTATTACTACCCGCGATGCTCAATGTTATTACTTAATCATATTTTTAACATTACTAATCATTTTCAAAGGTGAATCCTATAGGAAGTTTTAATACATTGGTATTCTTCTGAACTTTTTTTTTTTTTTTTTTTTTTTTTTGCTATAAGTGAGATGATAAATTTAATTAAAAAAAAAGTTTATTTAAATTTAATAGTTACTTATTCATAAAACTTCACCATCTATTATTCTAACTGAATGTATTTATTTGTAACTTCAAGACACTAAAACAAAATATTTTAAATTTCATATTTTAGATATTATTTTAAATGCACAATTGAGTCAAAAAAATCTTAAAAAGAGAGACTGACATTCTGACTAAATATGACACGAGCAGGGAGGCGGATACAGTAAAAAAGAATGAAGGCTACTACCAAAATGCATTAAAAAGAAAAATATTTTATTAAAAATGAGCAAAAGTGCAATAAATGATGTTTTCCAGTGCTGCAGAAAATTTGAAAACAGAGGTTATTTTCTCATTAGTTTTCAGAAACTTTATCACTACACAGTTGTCAAATAAGTTGCCAATTGAATGATAGGGAAATGCCACCAAATATTACTTAGAAGACTTTTAACATGGCTGAAAGTTATATGATTTCATGCATTAATAGCTTTAAAAACAAAAGTATACTAATAATTTAATCAACACTTTTTGAATCAAACATATAAATTTTACAGATTTAAATATAAATGTTGCTAATGTTAAAAAGTTAATTCATGCAACACACATTAAGATTTAAAAGTTTTATTTGTAAATATGTATAAAATATACTGAAAATAAATGTACTTTTCCATATTTTTCATATTTATATCAATTTTTACTAGTATATAAAAAGTGAATAAGTCTACATCTCATTTAACCAATGAAATAAAAACAGCAGTTACAACCAAACACTTAATCATTCAAATAATTTTATATTTTGGAGTCTTTTTGAGGCCATGTTGCTAATAGCAGATACTATTTATAATAAATTTACTTCTGCCAGCAGAATTCAAACTTCAAAACAAAGCAGTTTCTTTGGATTCAAAGCATATTATTTCAGTGAAATTAGGACAAGAATGCTCGAAGATTTGAAAGAGACGCAAATGCTAAAACAGATGTAATAGAAAAACAAATCTCTTGAATATTTTATACATTTTAGTTATGCCACAGAAAAGATCATGCTAAAAATAACCCAAAGTGAATTTTCAAAAAAGAATTTCAAGCAGATATTGAAATATAATATGATTTTTTTTAATAAAAGGAAATCTTTCTTTCAGTTCCCTGATAAAAGACCACTAGAGGAAAGCGTATGAGACAAAAACTATTAAAAATAATCCGATTGTGATAATTGCCCATGCAACAAATACCTACATGGATGAAAGCACACATAGATAAAAGCCTACACTAATAAAAGCCCATGCTGATAAAAGCCAACATTGATAAAAGCTCATGCTGATAGAATACATGATTTATATCAATAGAATATATCATAAAAGGACACATGATTTTTATCAATATAAAATATACTTAAGACTATAATTATAATAATTAGTCAGCACTGGATTTATATCAATAGAATATATCATAAAAGGACACATGATTTTTATCAATATAAAATATACTTAAAACTATAATTATAATAATTATTCAGCACTGGACTTTACCTTTATAGGATTTCTATCCTGTTTCATAACATTTCAGGTACGTGATTATGCATTCTTTAAAATAAATTTATTCATTTAGGATGTACTGTTTGGTAAGCATTAGAAAGATCCTTTACTGAAACAGCTGTTCTTTTTAAGTAATGTAATTTAAAAAAAAAAAAAGTCAGAATCTGAGCAGAAATGTGTTTTATCTAAACAATTTTTCAGTTTTTTTCAGTTGATTTTTAAATTTCTGGGAAACAAATATAATATTAGTAATAATTGAAAATAATTAAAAAAAACTGAAGCAGTGTAAATTTTGCAGAAATTCAAATAAAGGAAATCATAACCAAATTAAATAAAAGAGCTAAGAAGCTATTGCAAATTAGATAACAAAAGTTAATATTTTATATTATTTATTTTTTAATCTTACATTTAAATATCCAAGATAAAATATTAACTTTAATTTGCCTCTTAACTCCCCTGCAAATTAAAGTTAATATTTTATTACCATAATAAGGTAGTACAAATTTTTCATTTAAAGGATGTGATTAAGCTGCAAAAGATTTCATCTATTTCGAAAAGAATGGGATTGAGATCCATATCAGTGAACATGGCACCTAATTGATGTACACTTTATGTGAGCTTGCAAGTTAACAGTTATCATCCATCATTGACTGCTCAGTAAGTATTTTTTCATACCGAATAATGTTGCTCTAAAAATACACTTTAGATTGTCTGGCTCCAAATGTTTTTTCTTCATCCAAAATGTTAAATTTTAAATAAAATAAAAATTTATATTTTATTGGTAGTAGGTTATTAGTTATTGTAGTAGTTATTAGTAGTAGAATTTTTAGTCTTTGAATAAATACACTTCTTCATTAGTTTCCTAATAAATGAATTAGTAGTGTTAAAATTTGTCATCAAATGAAAAAAAAAAACTTTACATTGTTTATATATATATATATAAGCTTTTTTTTTTTTTTTTTTTTTTTTTTTTTAATAAGTCATTTCTAGCATTGGTTTTTGAACTTGATCCGATTTCAACTTAGCAAGACTCAAACTATCGACTCTTCCCAAATTCTAGTGATGATATGTGGCTATGAGTGCTGCACTTGAATTGTAAATATAATATCAATATTTTTATAAACTTGGAATCTTCAGATCTGGGAATGTTGCCATTAAATCTGTTAAATAATTAAATTTATGTTTTTATGATGTATCTTGCTTTGGAAGGGGAAAAGCAAAATAGAACATTTATATAAATATTTTTTTTGCTTAGGATTTGAATTACTTAACAGACATATGAAGGTTTCATCCACCACTTAACAAAAAAAAGGGCATATACATATTTTTAAATCACACTAAGAATTCACACATATGAAAAAAGATAAAAATAATTTTTTGTCTTACTTGTTCAGACAGATATTTTACTTCATCTAAAATAGAAGAAACTGGTCTACTACGTTCTCTACCTCTAGTGAATGGAACTATACAATAAGTACACATATTATCACAACCTCTCATTATTGATCTGAAACATAAAGAAAAACATGGAAATTCAGAACAAATTCATAAAGAAGTACATGCAAGTGTGGCCACTGAATACTTTTTATTTTTCACAAAATATTCAACATAAAATTCAGAGCTTAATTGGCACTGTCTGCATACTTTTTTAGAATGGTTACATGGTATTTTTTTACATTTTTGTAATACATATGAAGAAACATAGAACAACAGCAGACAGCAAGCCTGCTGGATAAGAAAGCAAAGGGAGGGAAATGCGTTTATCACAATTTGAAGGTTTGATTAAGAATGATATAGTTTTCATGTCACTTTACTCCAGTTGGCTAATTTAAGTTTCAGCTTCAATATTATTGGTTGAAGCATTAACATTATATACCTGCACCATTAGCATTACATACGAATCACATGACAAGGATAAATGTTGGAATGACACAATTTAGTCAGATTTATTACTGTTATAAGCATGTTATTACTGTTAAAACAAAAAGCAAAATTAAACAATTAAATAGAAGACTTAAAGGGTACATGTAATAAGAATGGAAGCTTTTGTAAATAACTGCAATGTGGCAATCTCAGTCATTAGTGAATTAACACATTAATTTGCTAAAGAGAATTTGTCATATTTTTAATATTTATACATACATCAGTTGTTCAAGAAGCCTTACACATATATGGTTAATAACTGGAATGACTTGAGAAAACTGTAACTTTAATAGGACATTAAAGTGTCTGCAATGTTAAAAATATAAGATATAAATATGAAAATTCAATATCAGTTTTTCATATGCTATTAACTTTTGTAATATGCAGAAATAACTGTTGGACATGTAAAAATATTGTTTAAAGTTATGGTATTTTGTGATAAAATGAAAAAAGTTTGAAAATGCCCTTTTGAAGAATCTTCAGAATTAAACAACTTCATAAACACAAGAATTTTCTCAAATTAGTTAGACTGAATATTGAACTGAATGTCTGAAATTTCAGTGACAATTAAATATTCAGAATTTCATTTGTTTAAATAAAAATGCAATGATCAGAGTTTATGTTCTGCATTTTTTAAGCTATATCACACCGACTTATAGTTTTAGTTATAACTTTAACTATCAAAGTATTTCATACAATATTTTTCTTTACTCCATTTTTCTATTGCTTTAATGATTCTTCTTAAGAAAGGAGTTTTTTTTTTTTTTTTTTTTTTTTTTTTTCACCTAGCGCTTTTTTGGGGGAAGAGCAGGGAAAATATGTAAGATACCTCAAAGTCTCTTTTTACATTTGGTTATTTTCCCTTTCAATCCTAAAAATAATAAAAATCTTATAATAAATCTTTCTTAAGAACGTCATTTTAAATTAATCCCTATCGCATGATGCAAGCAACATAAATATCAGATAAAACATAAATAGCATATGATACTCATATGATGCAAGTAACATATGTACTTATATAAGCTTAAAAATTTATGTAAATATTTTATCCAATTATAATCAAACTAAAACTTTTATTTTATAATTGGATAAAATATTTACATTAATTACTGCAATACTATTTCCAGGTATTAAGAAACTAAGAAAATTTGCAATCCTTAACCTAACTTCAGTAACATAATCTTCACTATTTTCTCGCTTGATTCCCTTGCTAACAAATAGTTCATTGCCCCACTTTTTCTCCAATTGCAGTGCCATGAATATATGAAAATTATGGGTATTTTTTTGTTACTGGGACTGGACTCAACTCTATAACAAAAATCTAAGAGATTGTTTATACAAAAATATTATTATGATTTAAAAATAATAGGAAGGAAGAATTAGCATGTCTACATTCGGCATTATTGCAAAGCATTTGATGATATCTGAATCTGCCCCTGATAACAGTAAAGTACCAAATTATCTTAGTAACTGCTAAACAACAGATGCAAATCTTGTGCCAATTTCTATATAAATATATTTACTTCAATAAAAATATGGCAAAAAACAAATAACTATATCAACTGTCTATGAATAACTTACCATTTTTATGCACTAACTCTAGAAAAGAGTTCACTCTAAGCTGTTGATATCTTGATCAGAAAACAATGATCACGTTTGAACACTTATAATAACTCTCTCTAAACTGCATCACCTCAAAATTAATCCTTATGACATGACTCTTACTATAATGTTAGTGACACAGGTACTTAAACAATACTTCAGCCAATAATGATAGCAAAGCTTGCAAACTGAACCTAAATTAGACAATAGGAATAAAGTTAAACCAAAATTGTGTTATTCTTAACCAAACCTTCATATCATTCTACTCTTGCTTGCTACTCTTCAAACATAAATGAACTTATATTTCTTTCATCAAATATACAGTTACAGATATAAGAAAGGCACAAATATAATTTATCAAGAACAGCATGCTGATTGTATCAGTTCAGTTGTACATGTTACACCTTCATGTTTTTCAGATTTATTTTGAAGATATATAAATCATCAATAAACCCTTATATTATTATTTTTTATTTAAATCAGATATTTTTGATATTTTCTATATTACCTTAAACCTTTAAAGTGATGTTAAGAAGCATAATACATATTTTTATATGTCAACTAACACCCCAGAGGGTATAGTAATTAGTGACACTGATTGCCGCACTGATGGGCTCAAGTTTGAATCCCTGAGAAGGAATGGATGTTTGTAAACGTATAGTGTCCATATGGCATGGGAGCATTCAAAATACATAGTGAGCTGAACATCATCTCTACCTGTCTCCCATGGTGCTCTTCAAAATTGGTGTGGAAGTGGGCAAAATCATACGGTCACCTATATGGTGCTGAAAGCTCATTCCAATGACAGATGCAGTCTTACACTCCTTGCCCTACCTCAAACAAGTGAGACTAGCCACAACAACACGTTTAAATTAACCCTTAGGACTCTTATGTCAAGTGTGGCTCAACATCATATTTCTTACACCAACTCCTTTCTTGAGCTAGACTCGACATTATACATTGTAATTTCTAAAATAATTAAAAATATTTAAAGCTATTTTTCTTTCAAATATTTTGTAATAAGTAAATAAAGATTAAATTTATTATATTTCACCAATTTAGATAATTTTAAATTCTTCTTAGTATTATTTTTACATTAGGATCAAAACAGTCATTTGTAGTATAGTATCGTGGTTGAACAGGCTACCCAAAGCCTCTGTTGTGTTTTTCAGGGTTGAAATAACTCCAAACTCAAGTTATAAAACAATAACAGGAATTTTAATAAAAACATAAATGTAAGAAGTTAAGATTACATCAATTTGGTATGTGGATAACACTTAATCCAATAGTACTTTTAAATAGTTACAAATGTACTGTGCTAAAAAACCAGCACACTCGGAAAGGTTAGTCCGTGTGAAAACTTTTAGCATAACAAAATACTCCAAGCAGGTCAATGCTACCTCCAGTACTCCTGGTGAACATATGGTCTTCTAGCACAAGAAAGCTGGCTTGTTGAACATGCAGACGATAAATCTTCGAACTGCCGTACTCACTTGAACCCATGGAGGTAGGAAGTAAGAAGGAGTCGCCCTAAACAAGTTTCTCCATACCCTGCTCTGAAGCACCGGCGATCCCTACGTGGTGACCAAAACATTGGGTCATTTACCATTGAGTTCTATGGGATTTGACGCATTCGGGTGTAAATATTTTGTAATTACATCGTAAATATACATATAAATGTATATATTTTCTTTTTCTACAACACTTCAGAATCCTAAGTATGTGAAAACAACATATTTTTAAACAACATTTCATTCTGAACGGAATTAAATACTATACTTTTCACAGGACAGTTTTCTCAGAATGGTTTAATTTGAATGAAATATTTTCACAAGTTTTCGTTAATTACATTAGAAAAAAAAATTATGGTAATTTGATTTTATTCGGTTAAGGTACAAAAATTAAGATCAAAGTTTATTGTATTATTAATATTAAAATTATGCATTATTTCTTTTCTATTTATAGAGCTTCTTCCTAAAATACTTTCTTAAATATGACATGATTTTTTGGCTTAATTCTTTTAATTATACTTATCAGATTTTTTTTTTTTTTTATCCTTCATTTCAACAATACATATTCCAAAACTCTTTATTACGTTCTTAAGTGCGCATCTCATAGCATTTGCTTTACAATACCTTTTAACAGATTGCTTTCCAATACGAACAATTCTTGCTTAAATAGTTTTATAACGTATTTGTCAACAGGATTTCAATTTATGTTTACAATTCAATATTAAGGTTATTATATATTTAGATAACATTTATAATCATTATAAATTAGATACATTTAATCATTAGATTTCTTCACAGTACTTTCACAGTTGTTTATAAGTGAATAAATTCTTCATTTCAAATACATTTATAAATAATTTAATGAATATTTAAGTATTTTGTCAAAGGCAGATACATGCTTTTGCAAGCGCATGCATAAATACCCATACATATTTCCTATTTATCATTTACGGCATGTGCAAATCTTTAATTTCTGTGCATTCACTATATTTTTTGTGTAAAGTAATTTACACTAATTTAGCATACACCCGAAAGTTTTACATAAAAAATATATATGAATATAATTTTAATGAAAATTATAAGTATTATTTTTAATACCCACTCAAAGGTCAGTTTTTCTTCAAAATTCCTCCACGATGGCATCTCTCTCTTTAGGCAGATAGCCCTTGCATGCGTTACTCTATTTAATAAAAACTTAATCTGACCTATGTGCCTAATTACAAATATTTTAACATACATAATTTTATATTTACATTTAGCCATCAAGTTTCAAAATTTTCAAATCTTCTAGAAAATAAATTTTGGCAGATCTCTTTTAGCAATTTTCTTAAAATCTATATTTTTGTAGTGCAACAGCTTAGAATTTTATAAAACAAATTCATAATCAAAATCGCTGTTGTTAGTTATCGAAAAATAACCAAGATTTTTGCGTAAATGTCAGTAAACTATACAAACTGCTATTATCCATCACACTATGAATGTTTCTTTCATGCGAAAGTGTCCCTTTTTCGATTTCTATGGAACTGTCGTGTGTCGAAATACTATCAGAATCTTGTCAAGCGAGCTTCTGAATGTAAACAAAGAACACCCCGTCTGGTGACCCAAGCGTCAAAGCAGTGCTTCACTTCTAGCGTGGAATGGCCCCTCCTCCCTTTCCTACCTCCATGCTTGAACCGAATACTCTAGTCTGTTACATTTCAGTTTTCTTTGACAATTTATATGAAAACTCACAGCTCTCAACTGAGTCCATATAACTAAAGAAGGTCACATATTGAGTTCAGATGTACTTAAAATGTTATATTTAAACCAAGTCACTTAATTTGAATCAGAGAAACATCTGATTTCAAAAATATTTTACAGTTTGAATAATAAGTTCAGGAACATTGGATATATTTAAAGGTCTGACCAATAAATAAGAATATGTGCTAAAAAACTATGAGATATAAGCTGAAAATTGTTTCCCAATTCTTTTCTCAATTTTAACACACGTGCTGAATAAATTTTACATTTAAATTTTATTTCCAACTTTTTTAAATAATAACATCAAAAGCAAGGATGAGTAAATTTTCTCTTGTAAATGGTGTTAATAATGCATCAATAATTTCCACTAAATGTACAGCTCCATCTATTGCACAAACATACATGATGATTATTTCTTTATTGTGGATATAAGATTGATCATCTAGCACCATATATACAGTACAAAGTCCGTAATCTGGACGTCCATTATCCGGAATGATCTATAATCTGGACCTCAAAGCCACAAACTTACACATGCGCGTAAAGCGTTTATTTACTCACATGCGCTTCTGATAATGAAGAAAGTAACAGAAATTATTGAAAAAGAAAAAATTTTGTTTGACAAAGTCGATATTCTCGACACAGCAATTACAGGACTTAAACAGTAGAACTTTGTAACTGAACAAGAAATTATGTCTGTTTATAGAATTAAAGAGAAAGTATTAGCACAAAAAATGAAGCAACTTAAACAACTTACATTGAAAGAAATGTTTAATAAAGTAAACAAATAAATATTAAGCTTTTTTTTTTGTAAATTTTAATACCCTTTAGATCATAATTGCTCTTTGTTTCATAAATTACGGTTTCGTATTTTTAATTGTATAATTTCTGCATGCCATCTTACCAGATTTAAATTGAGGATCTATAATCCGGAAAAATCCCTAATTCGGAATCGCCGAAGTCCCAACGAGTACGGATTACGGACTTTGTACTGTATTTCGTTTGTTTCACTAAAACATTAATACATTTCTCCATTTGTTTTTCATATATATCATTTAATAATTTATCATTTATGTCATTTTTCAATATGGGTTTATATCTAGTAAACAGTATCTCTATTAATTTTATGAAATAAGGAATTTTCACACTACAAAATGATGTATTTCTAGAATAAAAAAAAATTACCTACTTCATCATCCATTTTAGATTTTTGAGATGATGATGTTTTCACAACAGATTTACATATAGCTTTGAATTAGAGCCATCATGATCAGATTTATGTTTGAGACTAAACAAAGAAGTTGCAAACTTTCTTGCATTGTACTAACGTGGCTTGTTTAAAATATTTTAAACAACTCTAATTCTTTAAAAAGTTTGTATTTTTTGTATTCAGTTATTAAAAAATCTCTTAAAAAGCATTATAGATTATCATAAGAACTAATTTTGAACACATTTCCCATCATTTAAAAACAGAAGAATACCAATGATTTTGCTTTTAAATCTGCTGATTAAAACAGGATTTAAATCATAAAGCATGATTAATCAAATTATTAAAACCAGGATTTAAATCACATGATTTATCCTGTAATGTACATTAGATTATTCAATAATTATGAATATTTAACATGCTTATATTATTGCATGCTTTAATATTATTTAGCCGATTTTGTAATATAAATGCTTCGGCCTGCCAAAGGAAAAGGAGAAAGAAGAATACAAGGGGGAGGGGACTATTTTTTAAATTATATCATTTTTAAAATTTTCTTTTTTTTGCAATTTGAAATAAAACAAAAGTTTCATAAAAATTCTATATGCTGCTTATTTCCCTGGTCTATGGTTTTCTACTAGGAATATACATTTTTTTAAACCATCTCCATATTTAATGTAACATGCAAGAGAAAATTAAGTATACAAACATTTAAATTTTGAAATTACACACTTTGTTCCTACCCTGCATATTAAAATATTTTATCATTATTGTAAACTTTAAAACAATGTAACTGGAAAATTAAATGCATAAAAATATGAGTAAGCACAATAATAAAATAATGCTAATGAAATGAAAATCAAACCAAAAATATAAATAGGCATTACTCACTTACACAGTAATATATATTTATAAATATTTGAATAAATTATGGTTCAAAGTAACAAGAAAAAGGATTACAATCATAATAAAAGTTAAGTAGTTTCATCATATTATCAATAAAGCTGACAATTTAAATTGCTTTTTTAATACAGTACAAAGTCCGTAATACGGATGTCCATTATCCGGAATGATCTATAATCCGGGCTTCAAAGCCACAAATTTATGCATGCGCATAATGCGTGTAAAGCCATTAAAGCGTTTACCCATGTGCGCTTACGATAATGAAGAAAGTAACACAGAACGTTATTGAAAACGAAAAAATTTTGATTGACAAGTTAGTCGGTATTCTCAACACGGCAATTACAGGACTTCAACAATGGTACTTTGTAACTGAACAAGAAATTATGTCTGTTTATAGAATTAAAGAGAAAGTATTAGTACAAAAATTAAGCAAATTAAACAACTTATATTGATAGAAATGTTTACTAAAGTAAACAAATAAATATTGAGCTTTCTTTTTAATAAATTTTGGTACCCTTTAGATCATAATTGGTCTTTATTTCATAAATTACAGTTTCATATTTTTAATTGTATAATTTCTGCATGCCATCTTACTAGATTTAAATAGATGACCTATAATCCGGAAAATAAACTCCTAATCCGGAATCACCCAATGAGTCCAGATTATGGACTTTGTACTGTATCCTAAAATCTGAATACTAATTCAACAGAAATCATACTCTAAAAGCTTACACAAATGCAGTTTTAGATGATGCATTCATTCTTACTGGCATAATATCTGCGTATGTCTCATCCACAGAAAGCATCACATTAACTAAAAATAAAATTTGGGTATAACTTTAATAAAGAATCATTCATAATTACAATTCTACTTTCAATACATAAATAAATATAAAAGAGTATTCATGTTATCCATTAATGGTCTCATGTTAAAAACGAAATGAACACACTATGAAATCTTGTCAAGTTCTCTTAAAGTTTATTTTTATAATTATCATGTTCAGATCAAATTTATTTTTTAAGTAACCAACAATTTTGTCTAAACAAATTTTTATATTATGATTTCTCATATAGATCAGTCAATTTTTATAACAGGCTGAATAATGAACTGGCCAATTGCATAGCCAGCCATCTAAAATAGTTATAAGGAAAAAATGTACATATAAATATAATTATTTTAATGAGTCCAGCTAAAGTAATTTCACAGGTTCCACTATTAATTAACAACAGTATAAATGAACTGCTTATTTTGTTAATCAATAAAAGACAGATTAAATTTGAAAGAAGAATTAAACACTTTATGTTTCACCAAACAGCAACAACACCTTGGCATGTGAAAGATAAAAATATTTTTGCTAGTGGCAACACATATCTTTTAATGTTGATTAGATTTGAAAGCTAAATATCTTATGCATTGCTGAATGGCAATATGTTAATTTTAAATTGCCATATTTGTTAATCAAAATTTCATTAAGTTTGTACAAAATATGAAATAATATGAAATAAAAAATATAAAATTTAAAATTCAAGTTTAAAATTCAGGTATGCACATTTGGCAGATGACTAAGTGTGCTCAAAATTCTGTGGCTTGAGGTATCATTTTTTTGCATGATACAAGGTACATATGTACATGAATAGTATTTTTTTATTATTTAATTATAGAAATAATTTATCAGACAAAGCCAGCTCAAAATCAGAATTATTTCCTTCTAAAAACTAAAACTGAGATTTATAACATTAGGACAACCAAAAATAAACCAGACTGCTGGATTTTTTTAGCGAAAGTTCTAGAAGCATGTAAATAAATAACCTTTGATGTTCCGACTATCATACTGCTTACCAGAAACTCATTTTAATCTCTTTTTAGTCATGGGTGGCATTAGTGAGAATGAAGAGTAAGCACAAAGTGCATCAGCTGTGGAAGAAAGAATTTGTGATAAGATTTTAGTAGAAGTAAAGATTTCAGAATTTTGACCAGGCTTTGCAGACAACATGGAGAAATGCCTGCTTAATATATATGGATTGGATATCCTGCCTTAAGCCTGTTGTACTCCAGATTTAACCCCCAGTGTTCCCCAGAATCATCACAGAAATCTAAGAGTGGATATGCACCCAATCAAACACCTTCTTTGAAAAATGGGTTCAATATCCAGAATGTTAGAAAAGATGTATTGTAGAATATGAAAATTATTTCAAATCACAATATGGTTTACAAAAATGTAATCATTCCATTAGGTGCAATTTATATTTGAAAAGCCTAATAATTTTTGTCAAGGAAGTATAATTTAAATTCTTAATACTTTTTTAAAAGAAACTTTTTTCTTTCCTCTAAAAATCAGATCAACTACATTTTATAGACCATATTTAAAGAAGAATTTTTTTTAAAAATGAATTGAAATTAAGAACTTTGATAATCACAAATACTGAAGTAAACTGGTTTCTGTACTTTCAAAGATAAGCTTCAAAAAATTCAATAAGCATTAAAAAATAATATGTTTTGATTCTACATTTAGAAAGTGTCATATAACGACTGTAATGATTTATTTTCAGATTTCAGATCTAATTAATATTTAACAATTTTGTTACTTAGTTCTTCCTTCCCTCCTTTAATTAAAAAAAAGAGCACATCTTTACACAAAATAAATACCTAAAATAATTCTTAGAATACCTAAAAAATAATTAAAATTTAATGAAAATGTTCAATTACTTAAATGTTTGTTAAAATTACATATCTTATGAAATTTTAAACTTTTACAAAACTGAGCTATCTGTGTGTGTTTCATATTGTTTGTTCATCAACAGTTTTTCGGTTGTATTTTTTAAGTTTATAAAACTGTTGATAGGTTTCTCTGATAACCACTTTTCAATCAAGAGTTCTTAAAATTTTCGCTCCTTTTTTAGATTTGATTAAGATTTGCAAGTCTTCATTTTCTTCCATACCATTTCTTCCATAACTACCTGTTGAAGCTTCTACACAGCTTTGAACACTATATATTATAACTATGATATGCTATAATATCATAGTTAGTTATTTCCCATGTTGTCTCAATATTATTTAAATTGCAATATATTCTAAAAATGAATTTTCATATCTTCCTTCACTGACATCTAAAGCATTAGCTATAACAAAGGAAGGATTATTCATAAAAAAGCAATTTAAATATTTTAATAAATTCCAAATTTATATTGTTAAGCATTGTGTGCTCCTGGAAAGGTTTTCATGATAAAAGAACAGTAAATAAATGATAATGGCTTAAAAAAGGTAGTCCGTTATTTTAGTTAAAGATTCATAAAAACAATACAGAAATTAATACTGATATTTTGAAATCAAGAAGAAAGGGTATTAATTTATTACTTCATATAAAATTAAAGATTCAAATGAAAATATGGCTTCAACATTCCAGGAACAAACTTATCAATACAATAGGAATATGTTTTTATTCATATAAATTTCCTTTTTTAATTTCATATTTATGTGTATATGTAAGAAAAATGAAGAATATATATTCTTTATTTTAAAGATTAAATTAGCAACGTAAATTTCTTTCCACTATTCTAAAAATAGTAACCTCTCTCTGCACTATGTCATTTCAAGACTATTCTATGTCATATAATTCTTATGTAATTATGATGATGTAAATGGAACTAAACCAGCCAATAGTAATTTTACAGCAATATTAACTATCCGAGCAAAATGCTTTGAGAACTAACTCAGTCTGACTTGAGATTTCATCACACATTTGCTTTCTACACTTTGCCTTAGCTGGACTGTAGTCTGTCTGCTACTGCTTTCTTGCTACAAAGTTATCAAAAATGTAAGGAACAGTCACGTTTAACCCCTTAACTGGTCAATTTTTTCCCAGAAATGTTCCAAAAAAAAAGCATATTTTTTATTGCACATAATTAAAGTCCTAACTTAGTATAAAAGGAAAATGAAAGAATTTTTTAAAAAATTTGATAATTAATGAATTTAAGCATTTTTTTATTTTATAACTTTGTAACACAAATGCCCCTGTGTGTTGGCTCTTTGTAATCACAGAGTTTATGCAGTAAAGACCGTTATACAGATCTCACAAACTGCGAATCTAAATAAAAACTTACCATACGTTAAAAATTCATACTTTCAATACTATTGTTGAGTAGTCCTTTTTTGTGTGGTACAATTTGAAACACGGTTTTAGACAAAGTCCTGCATCCCAATCAGGACAGATATACCATGTTTCCTTTCGGATTCTCTTTCCACTTTCATTCCTTCTGGAACAGCATACAATGCATTGTCTGGCAGGTCTCAGTTTCTTCTCTGTTGGAGCAATAACTTCTATGAAGTGTCTCAAAGGATTAGGCTCAGAACCAGGTCATCCATATATGAAAGTCATCCCAGAATGGTATTTCTCGATAATTCTGTCAACAAGATCAAGTCTGAACTGTAACTGCGTTTTCTTTCCACCTTTCTTACAATATACGACATATGAGTTCCATACAGCAATATTAAAAATGTGGAAAAAATTTTTTCTATAATAATTTTTTCTCTCTTTCTAATGACTTCAAAATTTTTCAAATTTGGTCCATGCAGTCTACTCCTCTCATCGTGTTATTATAATCCATAACAATTTTTGGTTTCTGTTTCGTTTCAGAGCGGACCTGTATTTCTACCTTTTCAGTATTATGAATAGTAGACAGTAATGAAACATTTTTTTTGTCCATCCACTTCATAACAGAAACTTTTCCTCTTTGAAATGTAATGATTTCTCCTTTTTTTAGTTTTTTTCTTTTGCATTTCCTTTGGGACTTCTTTCCTTTTTAGATTTATGGTGCCATATGTATCCGTTCAACAGGAAACTAATTTAACAGCTAATTCTGGTGATGAATAATAATTATCCGTCATATAAGACAATATCCTTTATGCAGTTACGGATGCATCATTGTCATAACAACTTGTGATGAAATACATAGATTTGAAAACTCTGGTTTCAGAACCGTGTTTTTGCCTGTGTATATTATTATAGAGCACACATAACCAGAAATCGATTCACACAGCATGAAGCATGTTATTCCAAATCTTGCTCTTTTTAGGGAAATATACTGCTTCCAACCTAATCTTCCTTTGAAAAGCATAAGGCTTTCATCTATAGTTAAATCATGTTGTGGTGTCACTGCCAAACGAAACTTTTCATTCAGATGTTTCAAAACTGGCCATAATCTGACTAATTTTGGACATTCGTGACTTTGTGCATCAAATGCTGAATTATCCGAAAAATGTAAGTACCGTTGCAAAAGATGAAATCGACGATGAGTCATTATTTGGGGGGAAAATGGCGTGTATGTGGAATGTCTCTTACTGCAGTACTGATCAATTGCAGGCTTCTTTATAATTTCTTGGAGTATAGCCAGAGCAAAAAATATATGCATCTCTTCCTGAGTTGTTTGTTTCCAAAATTTACTTCTTGAGAATTTTTTTGCAGTGCTTGACTGGATGCACTGTGTCACATATCTTTTTGTTTCTTCTACAATTTTATTCATCAGAGAAGAATCAATAAATGCTTCATAAAATTGTAGTTCCTCAGAAGTATCATCAGTTTGTATATTTACTGCTGGAACATCAGTAAAATGAAACCTGGGACATGCAAGAGGTGGGTTTTCCATATCAATTTCAATAAAATTTCTAGCAGAAGTCAAGTCTTCATCGGAGTTAAGCTCACTACACATGTCATCTGAAGAATTATCCAGAACATTACATGACAGTTCTGAATTTGTACCCGAATCATCAGAAGCATCTAACAATAAAGTAACATCATCTATTGTATCATACATAACTAAAGAGCTTTGAATTCACAACCAGAAAACCGTGTAGCAAAACTTTCAAGAACCAAGAATGCAAAGTACTTTCGACTTCCGGTAACAAAAGAAAAACTGATTAGAATGCTTTTAAATGGCATGGACAAGCTATGCCATCTATTGAAATCTTCTATTACTAAAGTCTCTCTTTCAATATATTAAAAATACGGGCAAATAAAAATAAGACGGGGAAATATCGATGCACGGATGCATCCAATGATCAGTAGCCCATACAATGTATGGGCAAACCAGTTAAGGGGTTAATGTGCCAACTTGTATGTAGCTACAACATGTTGCTGAAAAAAAGACTGAAGTTTTAATCTGCCTTTGCCTCCAATTTCCTAGTCATTATGGATCAAAACTTCTATGCCATCCAAATTCTTGCTCCTGAATTTATTACATATATATGCACACACACACACATACACACACATATATATATATATATATTAGAGAGAGAGACAGACAAAGAGAGACAGAGAAAGGAAGAGAGATAAATTCTTGCTCCTGAATTTATTACATATATATGCACACACACACACATACACATATATATATATATATATATATATATTAGAGAGAGAGACAGACAAAGAGAGACAGAGAAAAGAAGAGAGATATCAGACTAATTCATCATTGATTCTGATTATTTAACCAGACAAGCTTGCAAAAGTTCGGTTCTCTCACGTTGTTTAACTTTTGTTTATTAATTCCTATATAATCTTTAGTGCTAAATCTGAAAATAGCATTATTTTTTTTTTTTTTCGATCAAGTCAGGGTTTTTTTGCAACTTTCAAGATTTGTAAAAAGTCACTGTAAATCGTAACTTGCAAAATTTGTAAAAAATAAAAAAATTGCTAAATGTGACACATTAGACTTAGTTTAACGTTTTTTAAGCTTAAACTAAGATAATGTACATAAAATATACAATTTTATTTCTTGTGTCAGTTCCCATTGAGTTCTCATGCTTTTTCTTTTATATCCTCAATGGGATTCATTTTAGTGTAATATCCAGCAATAGTCAGTCATCAAAATAATCCTTTCAGGAAGATAATCCAAATATGAATTTGGCATGTGAAACTTTAAGTTCAAGAAATAACCTAATTCTTTTGTAGTTTTGCAACATGTTCTTAGTGATTGATTTAATGTTTGGGTCATTCTTATTGCCCAGAAACTTAGTTGCTATGCCTAAAAGGCTCTCGAGGCTTCTTTTTCCTCAGCTTACATTTGTTTCTCAAATTACACAGTGTTTCCTTTTCGTTCGTTGTTTGTTAGACACATGACCAATAAAGACACTCTTTTAGTTTGGCAGTTGAAAGGGCTAGAAATTTGTCACAGATTTAAAATACTGGCCTTCTTTTGTTAAAGCTCTGATAAATTGCTTCATAGAGCCTAATTTGATATGCAGAGATGAAAAAAAAACTTCATTTGGATCTATGAGAGCTCTCAGAGCACATTTTTGATTCCAGGTTCTAATGAATCCTTTTTTGACCAGTCTTTCTTAATTCAATGTCTACTATGCAGGAAGAGAGATAAATTCTTGCTCCTGAATTTATTCATATATATGCACACACACACACATACACACACATATATATATATATATATATATATATATCAGAGAGAGAGACAGACAAAGAGAGACAGAGAAAAGAAGAGAGATATCAGACTAATTCATCATTGATTAAGACACAATAACACACCAAACAAATACTAATTCAGAAGTCAAACAACAAAAATCAGCGTTATACCTACAAAATTTTCACAGGACTAGTTTCGATGGTTTTACCGAACCATCATCTTCAGCTGCAAAACCGCAAATTGTTCATTTGCGGTTTTGCAGCTGAAGATGATGGTTCGGTAAAACCATCGAAACTAGTCCTGTGAAAATTTTGTAGGTATAACGCTGATTTTTGTTGTTTGACTTCTGAATTAGTAATTCATCATTGATTCTGATTATTTAATCAGACAAGCTTGCAAAAGTTCGGTTCTCTCACGTTGTTTAACTTTTGTTTATTAATTCCTATATAATCTTTAGTGCTAAATCTGAAAACAGCATTATTTTTTTTTTCGATCAAGTCAGGGTTTTTTTGCAACTTTCACATTATGCAAAAGGGAAACTCTGTGTACATTCTTTGCTGTCTTAACAGCAATGATATCATTCTGAGGTCACCGTAAGTAATAATTGTCATATTTCATTTTATTCAGATGAAATGCTAAATCATTGTAATGTTCTTTAAAATAAACAGAATGTCTGACAGTTATTCATGCATATATATTCTCATTGTAAAAAAGGACAACTTTGAGGCTTCTTTTGGATGAATCTATGAACAGTTTCCATTCAATACATTTGTACTGAATGTTAAATTGAATCATAAGTCCACACATATCAACAGTGCAGAAGACAAAGTTTTCTTCATCTGAGAAAAATGGAAGAGGCTTCTTCTCTGTACTTGAACTAGGAAAATGAAGTGAAATGAAGTTTTTTGAGTTTTTTAACAATTTTGAAATTTGTGAAAAATCCTAACATGATGGTAAAAAATGAGGGTCATTTTTGGATTTAGTACTAAAAAATTCATAAGAATCAGTTGTCAAAAGTTGAAAAACACAGACACTGCAGGCTTGTGTAATGAAAGTACACTGTACCTGAAACTTCCTTTGGCATCTATATTAAGTCTATTATTTCTATTTAAATCCTTGTTCCTTGTGTATGCCACATAACAGTAAAATTTAATTTTATCTATCGTCTATTCTGTCCAGATACAGTCTTTCACATTAATTCATAATATTTTTTTTGATAGATAAAAATATAAATAAAAGGTTTTATACATAAGAGTTATCAGCTGTGCCTGTTTTCCTCATTCTGCTGCTTTTACGTCAAAAACATCAAGAATTACTACTAAACAAATTTTGAATTAAACAGGAGAAAAATCACAGCTTTGAAAAATATAAGATCCACAGTCCTAACAATTATTATAAAAATATAGCACTTATATTCTCAGTAGGTTCATACCTGCTTTTTGTCCTTCATCTGCCAAAGATAATAAATTTGGAAGATCTTTATAGCTGTCAGGACCAGCTACAATATCCACCATCCGCTCTTTTTCCAAAAACTTATGTTTTAATCTTTCAGCCATACAGCCTAGAATATATATATATATATGTATATATATATAAGTATAAACATACACATATGCCATATTGAGAAATACATGTAACATAGATTTATGGTAAAGATTACACGCTAAAAGCTGAAAAAATTTATTGCACATAAAATGAAAATATAACAATGATGAGTAGACCATAAAGAGAGTAAAATCAATCAATAATAAATTATAAAACTATATAAGAAATTTTAATTTTTATATTTTATAAGAAAGAAAATACTTTAAAAATCCTTAGAAAGAGGGGTTACATCATATTGTAACAGAAGATGCTGAATTAAGGTAATTCAAAACAGTTCTGATCATTAAAACGAAGCAAAAAAAAAGTAACAGAGTTAAGTACTTAACACAATTTTAACATTTTCCCTAAATGTTTCACCTGCTCTTTTCAGATATGATATTTTTTCCAAAAGCCTTGATACTTTTTTTACTTTTATTTTAAGGATTATATTTTTATTCTGCATTTATTTTAGCAACTGATGAGCTCAAGTGAAACATAAATTAGGCATGAGCTCCCATCAAGATTCATAAGGCAACAGAATAATTATTTGGCAACCAATGTTGTCATCAAAAAGTATTTAAGTGGCAGCCCAGGTATGACTACGGCAACTCAGACATGTCCTAGCACATGTCTGATTAAGCATAACCAAATTTGCACTTTTGAATTCAACAGTGGCGTACCGAGGGGGGCAAAGGGGTGTATGATGCCCAGGGCGCCGCTCCCAGAGCGGCACCAAATGGTCTCCAAACAAGATTTTCATCATATCACTGTGTTTTTTTCGGGGAAGGAGGGCGCCAAAAAGGTATTTTGCCCCGGGCCCAGTTATGCTCGTTACTCCACTGGAATTCGTCATTTTTCTATTCAGAGTTTTTTTTAACAGACCCTCTCTTTCTCTCTATATATATGTATATGTATGTCTCTCTATATATGTATATGTATGTCATAATTCCGGGAACATAGATGAGGAATCAACTTGCAGTCGTCGTGGTAGAAGGTGAAGGCTTACAGATGAAGATAACAAAACATGACGAATTTCCGGTCTTCACTTCCACGTATATAAAATCATCTCAGCAGATATTTATCCAATCATAATTAAATCAGAGACATTTCTATGATTCAATCATAATGAAATATAATAAATTGGCATGTACATTGATTCTTAACACTTGGCATGCGGGTATACTTCGCCGCCAATTTACGAGTGCAGCGGGCGTTTTTTCGTGAAATTTTACAATGTATTTAAAAATATTTTTTCATAACAAATACAAATAGATATGATAACACTTTAATAGTTCTTTATAGCATGGTACTGTTCAAAGCATTTTCCTCTGTGAAGAGGAACACGGCAGAAGCTACATATAAAACACGTTTCACTTTGCACTTTTTTGGCTGCGCACACGCGACATTGTCTTTGTGGATTTTTCTTCTTTCCAGCACCAACAGTTTTCCCAACATGTGTTTGTGCATATCCATGGATAATCTTCCAGAAGGGTCGCGTTTTGATATCATTTGCTCTGGTTCTTCAGTGCTGGTTTTAGGTAGTTCATCAGTAACCCAATGCTGTGCGATATCGTGCAAAAATTTCTTGTATCTTATTTTTTGCGTTTTTGTCGAATTGTATACTACATATGCATTGAAAAATGCACAATTCATCATGCACATAGCTAAACACTTTGTCCACTTCACTGTTTTATGCAAAATACTATAGTAGGACAAATACTATAGTATGAAGGAGTTTTCATGTACATGTTTTCATGTAAATGAAAGGAGTTTTCATGTACTTGTTGTAGTTGATCAAAGCATTTGGCTTTATAATTTTTTGTCTCTTGATACGATCAACGTTACTACTTTCTTTCATTTCCGCAGAATGTATTGAAGAGATGAGACTGACTTCTTTCTTGGATTGCCAAACTTGTACCAATACATCTTTTTTTCTGCAAAAGCAATCCGCATATAATGTCACAAATATATATACCGTATTTGACGGCATATAATACGCACTTTTTTTTCCTAAATTTGGTCTCAAAAAAGTTACCTGCGTCTTATACGTGAAGGTAACTGCATTCAATAATTGTTTATTTGGCTTTTACGAAACGTGAGAACTAAAAGAAACCACACTATTGAAACTTTTTTTCCTTGTGTGTGGCCATCTAAATAAGAGTGCGTCTTACATGCCAGTGCATCTTATATGCTGTCAAATACAGTAATTATATATATTTAATAAATTTGTGGTAGATACTCGCTATCCACCACAAATCTACTAAATACGTATTTTTATGTGACCCGCGCTCCAATGACAGACTGCAAAAAGCTTAAAAATACGTTGCCCGCATGCCAAGTGTTAAAATTAAGACGCAGGCATTTTAGACACAGAAGTAAAGCAAGGAGATATTAGCAAGGTAGAAGCTAGCCGAAGAAGTGATGTAATTAGCTGCCAGGGGTATTTATACCAAGTTTGATGTACTAATCTATGATTGGTTAGTTAGCAGTGTTAACGTCGAAAACACTGCTAACTAACCAATAACTAACCTAAGGGAGAGTGTAGAATGTTAATTTTGAGGTCACCAATTATTTTTTAAAGCAGCCATTGTATTTTGTTTTATCTTAACAAATGGCAAACAAACAAATGACTTAACTTAACAAATGACTGTGGAGTTTGCAAATGATGAAAAGGAAAGAGCTGCATTTTGGCAGAAATATGACATTTTGTCCAACAAAACATGCAAACATGCACTTTGATACAGTCAAAAGTCGTTAATCTGGACTCGTCGGGACTTCGGCGATTCCGAATTATTGATTTTTCCGGATTATAGATCATCAGTTTAAATCGCGTAAGATGGCATGCAGAAATTCTAAAATTAAAAATATGAAACCGTAATTTATGAAATAAAGAACAATTATGATCTAAAGGGTATCAAAATTTACAAAAAAAAAAAAAGCTTAATATTTATTTGTTTACTTTATTAAACATTTCTTTCAATGTAAGTTGTTTAAGTTGCTTCGTTTTATGTGATAATACTTTCTCTTTAATTCTATAAACAGACATAATTTCTTGTTCAGTTACAAAGTTCCGCTGTTCAAGTCCCGTTAATTGCTGTGCCGAGAATACCGACTAACTTGTCAATCGAAATTTTTTCGTTTTCACTAACCTCTCTGTCACATTCTTCATGTCTTTATCCAATTTTTGCAGCAGTTCCACTTTTTGTTTGATGGTTATTGAAACATACTTTCGTTTTGTACGATACTTTGGGAGCTCCAGATTTGGAAATTCTATTTGACATAATCGAAAGTTCAAGTTTACTTTTATAAAATTGCTCTTACAGTCTGCAAAAAATAATAAGCCGGATCCAATTCGAAGATTAAGGAACAACGCAATCATCAACATTAACTGAAATAGATAATTAGATAATTTAATAATTTTAGATTATACCGTCCGTTATACATAAAACGGCCAAGCGAAAACGTATTCTGCGCTTGCGCACACGCAAATGCGCAGTCGTAAGAGGTCTTACGCGCACGCGTAAATGCCTGCGCGCATGTGTCAACGCTGCGCATGCGCAGAAAGTTTTTAGCTTTGAGGTCCGGATTATAGATCATTCCGGATTATAGGTGTCCGAATTAACGACTTTTGACTGTACATCTTAAACGAACATATTTTATAAAAATGCATTACAAAAAATTGCAAGAGAGATGTTACAAAGAATGTCAGAAACTGATTTGAAGATAACAATGTCTCATTCACAACAACTGTTTGCTTCATTTATCATTGGCTGCCATGAAGGCCAAAATTGTGCAGATTGCAGAATTTGGCGATTCTCTGATTTTCTTTTTCAGCAATTCTGGTATTCTTAGCATGTCATAATTTTGGAAACAGCTTTTGCTTCTGGCATATTAGCTTGGCAAAAAATTAGCTGTAAATGAGTTTTCAGATACTTTTCAAAGTTCAACAAATTCAGAACTTTTCAACCGGACAGTAATTAATCAAGATGTATAAAAAAGCAAGTCATAAGAACTTCATATTTTATTTTATTGTCATAATTTACTTTAAGTTCAGTCGCATCACCTGGCAAAATAAATACAAAAAGTGAATTCATTTCTTAAAAATTAAAAAATATATATATCAAAAGAAAGAAAATAGATAGATATGTAACAGAGATTCAAATCTTAAAATAGTACAAAATAAATTAAATGCATGCTCAACATATTTCAGATGAGTTATTTAACTGATTAATGTCTAAGCAACAAAGAAATATGCTATATTAGACAGCTTACTAAAATACTTAGTGAGTCCAGCCACATTAATTGCAAATTTATATATTATGATTTAGCAAATGAAGCCATGAATTTGTAATTAAAGGTAAATGCCAAGAAAAGAGTTTTCAACTCCATACATGGCCTTCACCTTGTCAAAGTGCCCTCAGCTTTTGTACATGCAATGATTTTTTTAATGGAAACTATCCTCAAAGATCACAAGATCTAACACTGCAATATTTTTTTCCTTCTGGATTTAGCCTATGTCATCATTTAAATTCTATAATGTCATTTAAGACAGTATCTCATCACACATCACTCGGTGTCAGTAGAGCATTTTACTGAAAATTACAGATCTTTTAAAAGACATGCTTCAACATATTTCTGCCAAGGTGTATCGCTGCACTCACTGTTGAGAAATACCCCTATGTGTTATCATGCTAGTACATGTTTGTAGCCCAATCAAGCAATAAATGTTACATTTCAACTAGTTGAAAACAGATCATAAAACCACTAATGTAGTTAATAGGATTTATTGTGCAAAGGCACTTTTATATTCTGTAGGCTTTAGGCCTCTTTGTGGAATGAACTGTCAAAGAGAATTCAGTATTAGACCCCCTCATCAAAACAAAACAAAAAACAAACAAACAAAAAAATCAGATCTCTTTCCTTCAGAGCAAAAGAGCTTCCTTCTCTATCTCTTTTCAAAGATGATGGACCAAACAAATGAGGTTTAGCCTTGAATATCACATAATAGCTCAATGTGTAAAGCTTGTTCAAAGTAGTATCACATGGATGCATCATGCAAGACTGTCTTGACCGATCAGTTCCTGAATTGAGAAAAAAGCTTTACAGTAGAAATGGGATGACTGCTTGTCAGAGAAAACAGAGAGAAAGAAGTCTAAATTTCAAATAACATGAGGAATATGGGGTAAAGCAGCAATATTATTATATAAATTCAGCATCAGAGCCATGTCTTGAGCAAGTCAAACAATCACATGTACTAATGAGCCAATTTGAGTGAATGTAAGTCAAAAAGATAGCAGAAGCACTATCATTAGCTGTACTTCAGCATCCTCAGTAGTTTTTAGAAGCAATTTTATCTATGTTACTCAGCACAGTAATGTAGTATTTTTGAGCAGATCCATACATAAATTTCATAATTTGAATAATTTAAACTTATTTCAAGGATTCTTACTCTTTTGACACCTTTTCAGCAGTTGTAGAATTTCATTTAGGAATCCATGTGTCTTGTTACTGAGAACGAGAGTTCTATACGTTAGTTATCCATCCCAAGAGTCAGTGTTATTTTCGATACTCACTTCTTAACAGAAGAGGGTAGTGAGGGGGTAGTTTCTTCATTTGTACTGCTGGAGTTATACCTATTTCTCCATGTATTATTTTTTTTCTTTAATTTAGGGTAAGCTTTGAAAGTACATGGGTGGTTTCCATTGCATCAATAACATGTGACAGGCTGATTTGGGGAGAGCTTCCATGTTTAAATTAAGTGGGCTTGAGCCCACTTGAGATATCTGGTTTTGTTAAAATAGCAATGCTGACTGTGGGTGAATTTGTTTTATACCGAAAGGAGATAGTTAGTCCTTTCCTTGGTTTATAGAGCATACTATTAAGTTGAAATAATAGTTTGATGTCAAAGAGTTGACAGCCTTCTTCATTTACAAAAGCTTCCACAAAATATATTGGGAGTAGTTCTATATGGTTCTCGTATTTCTGCTGAAATTTCCATACATTGGTCACAGGAATTTTCAAGCATGAGAATTCAATTTTTAATTTTAGCCTCTGCATAGTCTGCTAGGAGACCTCTCCCAGCTTTTATTGAGGTGTCTTTAGGGCTTCTGTGAATTCAATTTCTTTTTTTTTCTTTTTCCTTCTTTTTTTTTTCAAAATTTTTGTTCTTCATGAGAATTCAATTTTTAATTTTAGCCTCTGCATAGTCTGCTAGGAGACCTCTCCCAGCTTTTATTGAGGTGTCTTTAGGGCTTCTGTGAATTCAATTTCTTTTTTCTTTTCTTTTTTTTTTTTTTTCAAAATTTTTGTTCTTCATGAGAATTTAATTTTTAATTTTAGCCTCTGCATAGTCTGCTAGGAGACCTCTCCCAGCTTTTATTGAGGTGTCTTTAGGGCTTCTGTGGATGCTGAATCATACCTCCTTTATGCATAAGAAAAGCAATGGCCAGTTCTTGCATGGATGCAGACTTGAAAGTGATAATGCTATTTTCTTTGGTGACAGTACTTTCTCAATTATTAACCCTTTATTGCATATAAATAATCTAGAGAAGTTAAATGAAAATGTTTGTATTTTTTCTACTTAAAATAACCTTAGTAATAATAAAAAATTAATTTCATTCAAATTTTGTTTTAAATAATTGCTACAGTTTGTTCACTACAGTGGACAGCATGCATATACATAAATACATACAAATCACTTTCCAATGATTTACGGTCATTGCATTTGAAATCATTTCCTGCCTTGTTTGCAATGATCATTACCATCTTCTGTATGGTAAATCTACAACAAACATGTACATACGGATCCCCCAACATACCTTCATTTCGTCGATTGTGATTGAATTCATTTTGCTACGATTTTGTAACCTGTACCTATTGGATTCAAATGTCAAATGTTCTAGAAATTACTTGCCAAACATAAACATTTCTAAAGGTGTTTTGGCTTCATAAGCAGTACATTTGGGTTTCAATTCACTCTTCTCGGTAGATCTGTATCTACCCACTCCACAGTTTTCTCATACTGACATTTAAAATAAAATGTCTAAAATGAATAATTATGAATAAAAAATGGTAGTATAAGAAAATGTAAGCAATATTATATAATGTTTACTATGAGAAATTGTACTAACTTGGAAACAGAAGTAGCAGCCATTTATCAAATAGCAATGCTTTACTTAGTGATGCTATACAGCCATTTATGATCGACAGTTGAAAGTTCTAATAATATAGAATGAATAAACACAGGAATGGAATCTGTTAAGGCATTTACAGAAGAATAAACAAATTTAAACTTTTGTCTACTAGGATGGACATGATGTAACAAAGGGTTAATAAGTACCTTGAAAACAAGTCCATTAGAGATTTCCCAGAGAATGGGGACAGCCATTCAATGTGCAATTTTTTTAAGCAATTCATTATGCATACACTATCACTGTTTTCTTCACTCAGTTGTAGACTAAATCATAAGCTAAGTTGTACATTTAGTTGCTAACGTTGTTTCAAAATTTGATGTGTTCTAGCTGATACTTCACTTAGTTAAGCATTTCTTAGAAGTAGTTAAGCATTTTCTTTAGCTGAATCAACTTCTTTTCCACTGTCAGATTCAACTAATTGAGCAGTATTATCTTATTCTGTAGGTGACCATGTGCATCCTTGGTTTTGTAAGGTGAGTGATTTTGCCATGGTTTGAATTCTTTAGCAGTTTTACCTTTTGTTTGTTATTCTGTTTGAAATAATTTAAAAAAATAAGTAAATAAGTGAAGTGATATGTTCTTGTTTCTTGTCTTCTAGGTCTGGAAGTACATTATTACACTTATCCAAACCTATTTTTGAGTCATGATTGTATTCTTTATGGCAATCCAGGAAAGTTCTCACATCCTTAACTTATTCCTTCCAATTAATCTGTGCTTTTCAATGTACTTAGCAAGTTTCTCACTATCAGTCAAGACGTGGTCATCAGTTTAATACTCATTATCATTTGAGTTTAAAAATAGAGACATACTGCCACCAAACAGGGTGAACAAATGCAAAAAGCAAACATTAGGAGGTTCTCGCTGCTTAATGATGATTGCAGAGATGAGAGGAGCCACGACTATTTTATACTGAAAACAATTGTTGCAGCAAAGCAAAAATAAAGGTAGCCTCATCTGTTGAGAATTGAAAAGCTTCAACGAAGTCCAGTTCAGCAACTGAAGAAGCTTTATGGATAATTTTTACAGAACTAAAATTATGTTTAAGTACTCAAACACTGAATATTTGTTTGTATATCCTTTTTGAATATAAAATTTGTATACTTTTGAACATAAAATTTGTATAGGTGAAACAAAAACAAGATATGTTAAAAATGAAATGTGAAACAAGGATAAAATAAGCTGAGGATGGCAATGATTTATAAAAAAATTTTAAATGGAATCATAAAGTTTCAGAACTTTTATTTTGGAAAACAAGTAACTTTTATATATTTAAAACTGTGAATTCCAAGATTCCATTAATAAAATCAATAGGATGTTATGAGCACTTTTTTTGCAATCTCATTTTATGATTTGCTTTCTGTGAACTGTTTCTTATGTTAATTTTAAGATATAACAAGCTGAATGAGCTTTAAGCCATGAGTTAACTACTTTAGTTATTATTTCCAGTGATAGCAGTGACATCAGCATCAAGGCATATCATAACATCATACAGAAAGGCAAAGGAAAAAAAATGGCAAAAAGAAAAAAATGTGTGTTGTGCATGCAGGTAGCTGATCAATGTTTACAAGTAATGTTTTCCAAAATGAGAATAATCAAAAACAGTCTAAAAGAGATCATTGTGCAATCAGATCATTGAGTCATTTTAGTTTGCTCTATATGCTCAACAAGTTAACACTAATACCAACACATCAAGAAAGTTATTCAAGACATATCATTAGAAATTGGAAACAAGAGTTGAACATTCGACAGGACATAGTTAATTTGGTTGATCATTCTTTAATTTAAAGCTTTAATTGATTTTTTAGAGAAGTGGGTGCTTAGCAATTATTCCTTACAGTAGAAAGTCTTTTTTGATGATAAAATGGAAAAAAAAAAATTAAAGGCCTTATCCATGACATAGAGAGAATTTTCTGTGAATAGTAATGACAGATAATCGTTAATGAGAGATTGCTACCTTTTACTTTCAGTGATTTTTTTCTTTGCTCTACCACTGCATTTTATACAAAATCAGTATTGTTCCTCCTCCTCATCTTTGGTCCCACCAGCGGCTGAGCGGTAAAGTCGCTGAACACTGGTAGTTCGGTCCGAGGTTCGAATCCCGCGAACGGGCTGGCTGCATGGGCGTTTTCGTGGTTTTCCCCTTGCGTAACGTGTATACGAGCCAGTTTCCCTTAGAAAGTCCTCCACGAAGGCATCCCTTCCCTTAGGAAGATAGCCCTCGAGGCTTTGCCATAATCACACACACACACACACTGTTCCTCCTCTTTGCAAAAGGTTTTCTACTCTTCAAGAAGATTGACTTGTGTTTGATCACCATTAAAACTTTCAAAGTTTCATTCAAAAATCTATGCCAAACGACGACTGCTTTTTTTATCTCATTTTACATTGTTACATTTCTCTTTCAGTTTCATCAGAGATAACTTTTCTGGTTGATTTTTACATGTATGACCTTAGTTAATATGTTTATGGCGATGTTTTATCGCCATTAGACTCTATCAGAAGGTCATTAGAAAACATCATCACCCAAAATTCAGCTAATAGTTAAAATCAACTTTATTTAACATAAAAAAAAAAAAAAAAAAAAGAACGAAAAGAAAATAGAAAGCACATCTCACAAGAGGCTAAATATTTAAACATTCACATACACAAACTGATGCCAGACATCAGCCTCGAACAGGCAAAAAAAGGTGAGAAATAGTAGTAAATAAAATTTGGCAAAAAAATTTAAGCTTTTATCTTCACTGCAGATGAATGTTGCCACTTAGTGGAATGAGGATCTCTGCCATAGTACTCCTCCCTCCAAATACTGGAGGCATAAGGGGTCAGAGATACCTTGGGTTAAACTTGACCTTATGGCCCATGTGCATAGCATAGTGCCATACACCATACAGGGCTAGCCCAAGCACTTTTGTATAGTCAAATGATTCCCTGTGACATGAGGAACTCAAACTCCTGTTGTGCTGCCTGAAGTAAATCTAGCAACACACGACAAGGTTTAAAAATGCAAGGTTCACAATATAATGAAAAATTGTCACAATATAATGAAAAATTGAAGTCTGATTATTGCTGGTTACATAAGAAGGAATGGTGAGCTTAGGTTATTCGCCTAATAATTTATGAAATTTAGAGTCATCATGAAGTACAGACATGCCTAAATGAAATGAACTCTTAAACAATTTGCCATGTGATGACAAACCAGTCCCAGAATCGATAAGGCAGTTATTAACAATGTCATCTAGTAATCAATTATTCTTGAGAATGATTCGTGGTGAATGTAATATGCCATGAAATCACTAAACCCATCCAAGTTGCTCTAGAACTTCCTCCAATAGCATGTAAAACTGCTACATACTTCATTTGTCACTCCTCCTTCAATAAATTAAGATTATGTAGACCTAGTAATCAATGACAGTGATTACTTTTGAAATGATACAGTTTAAAGAAATTTCTCATCAGCAGTAATATTTTTACGATGGAAAGGAAAATAACCAAATTAAAATAGAAAGTTAAGGGGTTATTTCAAGCTGAAGTAAAAATTTTGATTTGCATGTTTTTTCGTCTGATGCATAAATATATATAATCTAAAACCAAATTTTAGTAATAGTATTATAAAAGGACAAGCAAAATTTTACCAAGAACTCCAATTTTCAATGAATGCTGAGAAATCAAATCATGCTTTGCTTTCAAGTGACTAAAATATTTCAGTCTATTCCAAATCTTTTGCTCAGCTCCTTCACGGATTGCACAAGTGACTATAAATATGACATCTGTCTGAAATAATACGTTTATATAGGAGAATTTATTATTAGAGCAAATATACAAATTAAAATTATAAAAAAATTACATATAAACATCTACAAAATTCTTAATTTAATATCTAAATGCAGAATAATGTAACTGAATTATAAGAGAAGAATATATTTTACGTGATTTAATGTATGGATGTAGAAACTTTACCGATGACATATTTTGTAGCTCTTTGCAAATTATTTAGGACAAAAGAAAAAGCAATTAAATTTATAAAAGTGAGGAGATTGTGAAAAGCAGAAAAATCAAAACAGGAGAACACCTAAGAGGTTTCTTCTTGCATGCTATTTATTAGTTTCTTACCTTTCTTGACTTTTCCTTGTTTACAGAATTTCAACATCATATCTCAGTATTCAGAGATATCTTGTTTTATTTAGTATAAGTATGCATCCTTTCACTATTCTTTCTATTCTTGATACAAAACTGCTTTATGTTTCTAAAGCAGAAGACTTCTCACACTATCAGCACTATGCATATTTCAGTATGCTCTTTTAAACTTGTCTCTATCCAGTAAGCTTTATATTAAGAAGTACAATAACTTTTACATATTTGTGACATTATATAAAATGAACAAAGAGTTAAACAAACTAATGAACTACTATCACTAACTATACTTACATCATTTATATCTTTTGTAATTTCAAAACCAGAATTCTGCAAAATAGATAGCACGACTTCTGTATCACTAGCATTCATCTGACATCCATAAGTCTCAATGTAAACTAGAATAAAAAAAAGTATATTAATCTGAAAACAAACAAATTTATCTCTAATTAATAAACTGTAGATCTATTACTTAATAATAATGGTATAACCATAAAACTTTAAAAAAAATTGCAGAATGAAACATTATAATTTTACAGTTACCTGAACAATTAGAAATTTTCAATTCAAATGTTACTAATATAAATTTGTTTTTATTATTTAGACACAAAACATAAAAGTTCAGTTAAAAAAACTCGTCTAGCAAATAGCATTAAAGTGAGAAATGCAGAAAATCAGTTTTAGGTAACAATATGTATTATTCTTTGAAGAGAAGTAAAACTTAACTCCCTGAACCCTTTGCAATCATATGTCTACTCGTCTACTCTCAGCCGTTTATATCATATATCTACTTCTTTCACAGTTCCAACCGTATGTCTTCTCTCATCAGCCACAGCAAAGAACCATGTTGATCTTATATTGCATTAAATCGACAAGCTTCACAGATATATAGAGTTCAAAATAATACTTTAAAAACTGTGTTTAAGTATAATTAGGCATTTAAAAATAAAACTCTAAAATGGCAAAAAGAAAGTCACTGAACAAATTATTTTTCCGACACATGTTCTCGGAAACCAGGGATTAATATTGGAGACTCCACACAATGGAGAACTATAAAATATAAAAAATATAATTTTTACATAAAATTAAAACATATTATTCTGCTTTATATATCTAAAATTTAAAAAGAAATAATAAATTTTGTTTTTACTTCATAATCTTTCATAGTATGTATTAGAAAATTAATTCTGAGCAGCATGATACCCATGTATAAACTTAATATGACCACAAAAGATAAAAAAAAAAGTTTCATTTTAGCCTCCATTTTAAGAACCTTTCATTTTATTCTGTACATATTACATTATAATGAGCAATTAATTGATATCTTAAAAAAAGTAACATATTTGAGCACTTGAGTAACTAATCCAAATTTAAGAACTTAAGAAAGAACATATAAAACTACCAGGTAATAGTCTGAAAACAGACTTGATAGAAAACAGCTGCATATAATGTGAAATATAGTGAAAGTTTTTAAATGAAAGAAAATATCAGGAAAAACCTTTGCATCTTTCATCTATTAAATGCCTCCATAATAAAATGGCCACCACTTCTGGCCTTAGGAATGGCCATTATTGAATAGGCAAGTGCTCACCAATAGATAAAAAAGAAAAAAAAAAGTTTCCATTTATGGCAATCCCAATGAAAACTTTCAAAAATGTATCCATGATGCAGCACATCATGTGGTGCCAAAAAGTATTTAGATTCATTTATTTATTTTATCATTATTGGAAGCTCATCAGTATGGATTGCTGTAAATTAGGTCATTTGTAACAACCTCCCCTTTTTTTTTTACAAAGGACTGTATGACAGGATAAATAATAAAAATTCATATTACATGTAACAATTTAGTGGTATTCTAGTCTTAAAATGTGAATCAACAAAAATGAAGATGCTTTAGTGACAGTTCAAATTTTTACTTGAGAAATAAGACACATTTTGAACCTTATGTGTATATTTAAAATAAGTAATAGATCCCTAGATTTCATTGCTTTTTTTAGTGTTATTATAGCATAATTTGTGGCTTTTGAATTGCTTAAAAATTATTATTTTCATCACTTTTGTATTTTAAGTGTCCACAGTTAAGACTTATTACATAGATACATCTCACTTTCATTCAAGATCTTCTCTCAATATTTTTAGTCCTTCAAAAATATTTTTAAAATAAGTAATAATTGTTCAGTGAACATAAAGGCATTTACCTCCTATTACGAAATGAAAACATACAAAATTAATTAAACAATTAACTCTTATTTTTTTTTGAATTTATGTGGCAATGCTGATATACGGATTCTAGTTCAGATAATTTTATGAAGTTTGTGGATGCTGTTAAGGAATTTTGTGTGCCACAGAGGTAAGTGGATATTTGCTTTGTGTAATGCTCAGATGCATAACAGGTTTTTTTCCCTTTTTATGTTATTTTATTGTTTAGTTTAAAACGTAGTTTACTGAGATTAATTTTTTGTTTGCCTCTACTGTAGAATTGGGTGCTCTTTTGACTTTTTAAGTGAAAATATATCGATGTGTACATGGACAAACTCAAGGGTGTGTGCAAAGCCTAGTTTGTGCAATTCTCTAATTTTTTTTAAGTGAAAGTAGGTCGATGTGTGCATGGATAAATTCAAGGGAGTGCACAATGCCATCTTTGTACAATTCTGGGATGTTTTCTTAAGTGAAAATAGGTCGACGTGCACATGGATACTGAGTATGTGCAATTCTTTGTCTTGTTATTTTGCTTTGTGTAGCAGCGACGCAAGCCAAAATAATAAGTCAAAGAATTGCACAAATTCGGTATCCACATACCGCCAAAAATCGCCAAGTTTCACCAAGGGGTACCCTAAAATATACATTTACCTCGAAATTTTATACAGGTGTTAAAAAAAGCTTATTTTTCTACAAGATTATGATAATTTAATATTTTTAACAAGAGTCGTGTCCCTTAGTAATATTTAAAATGCAACATGGTTATTACAAGGGTTACATTTTCAATTAGTAAATAACTTATTAATATATATTATTATTTAAAATTACAAGAGGCTGGCCAATTGCTGATCTAATTGGCTTTCTGTGCAGTTGCATTAATTCTGAGAACTTCTTTCATGTTTTAACATGCTGTCTGGTAACAGATCCTTCATTTAGAGTGGTCTTCCTCTTGTGTAACGTGAACGAGACAGTTCCACTGAGCAAGTCCTGAACGAAGGCATCCCCCCCCTTAGGGAGATAGCCCAATAGGAAATTTTTGGGGCATGTGCGTTTTGCCGTAACTAAATATAAACCAAACCTTTATTTATACATATTTATGAACTTAAGATAAATCAATATACAGATTATAGAATTATTAACGGAGGACTACATTATCAATGTAAACTTGATAATCTAAGTACCTTTTCGCGATTTGTTTATTGTTTCAGTGGGAAGATAAGGTACACCATCAGCAACCTTAACCTTTTGATCTTTGGTAATAAACGATGATAACGGTGGACCACTAGATAATTTTTCTTTAAAAGTAGTAAGTTTCTCAGTTTTTGAATCGGTTCCATGTAAATGTTTATACACATATCGATAGTACTTATGTTTTGAAAATGCCCAAAATAGGCCAGAAAAGCATTTTGAGCGAATCATTTTAGAGTACTACGTAATTTATAGTTAGAATACAGCATAAAACTCTAGTTGGGAAAGGTTTTAGCTATCAATTTTCATCAACGCCAGGTCGGAATAAAATCACATTACACTTTCGTTTACAACACGGAGTATACTCCATGGTTTAAAAACATTCCCATATACAGCAGGCTTCGAATGTTGAGATACAGATCTTCTGCTTGGAATACATATATAAAAAAATTCTTTTCTTTCTATGGTTGTTAGCGCATCATGAAATTTTTGGGGCATTATATTAATTAAAGTTTAGGTTTGCTAAAAAATTAATTACTAAGAAAACAATTACCTTTTTTTAGAAAAAAAAAGTACTTTTTAATTATTTTCACCCTCAATTTCAAATGTGGTACAACTGCTGCGTTTTCGTCGTATTTTCGAGGACTACACCTGTGTTCGAAAGCAAATAGATTTAGCTGTGATTTCATTTAATAGCATTCATCTTTAGTTAAACTTTTACACATAAGGTTTTAAAAGTCATTTTCGTGCGCAGAACTATATCGATTATATTTGGAATATGTGTGATGACTTCTAAAGGAAAACCCTCAAGAGAATGCGAGCCAGCATCGAGCCACATTGGATATGCAAATTAATGCCACGCAAGATAGAATTAAAGTATTGCAAGGTAACATAGATATAATAATACTAATTTAGTATTACTATATCTATGTGAGGTAAGTGTGAAATTTTTTAGGCACATAGTAAGTCTACTGTAGATTCATGTGTTAATTGTCTTAAGAATGGTGCTAATTGTGGTAAAAATTCTACTGTTGTTAGTTCTAAGAAAAATTTTGGATGTTGTTGGCAGTGTTGAAATTTCCAATGTGTCACACTGTAGCGAAAATTCGACACTTTTCCATAAAGCACCTGCCGAGAGTTTTGGTGGAATTATTGTAATAATATGTGTATGTGTGTTTAATCATTTTTGTTTACTCTCACACACACATACACATATTCCTCAGATGGTGCTACCACTGTGACTCGGCATGCTCTTGCTTTTCTTTTCCCGGGCTTCTTTTTTCAAGGAGTTGTTGGCTTCTTTTTCACAGGAGACAAAAACCATGGCAGGTGCAAAATGCCGGTGCTTAAGCTGCTCCGAAGCACTGCTACAGTACTTCTCAGTTTTTAAGATAAATTACAGCTTTGCCCGGAGTTCACCGAACCCCTAAATAAGATCAGCTCCGGTACTTCTTTTTATAAACCTGAATCATAATTCCCTGCCCCCCAAATCTTTTGAATCTGTAACGCTTCATTTTAGCCATAAGTAAGACCTTGCAATACTCTATTTCCCGAGGATACAAACTTATGAGAACATGAGATGTTCAAGAAAAGCCCCTCACACACATGTGGAAATCTTTCCCTTTAAGAAGGACAATAAATTTACGAAATCTTATTTTGGAAAGCGTAAATTTCTCGTCATCGCATCTAGTGTTTTGTTATTGATGGTTACAGTTAATTATCCTCGCTGGAAGAGAAATTTATGGTATTAAATGTGCATTAAGTGACCTCGAGCATTACAGAAGGAAATACCGAGATAAATTGCTCAAGCACATCCTATATTATCGTCTTCACACAGTATCCACTATCGTCATCAAATTCGGAGGTATTCATTAACGTAATCAATTGCAAATAATGATATGAGGATGCCTGGCGATGTAGAAGGTGATAAAGATAACAGTCCTTTCTTTTTTTCGAAATCGGAACCATCGTCATAAAAAAGCAATTTTGCTGAAATTTTGCCAAGTTACCGCTCCATTCAACAAGGTATAGAATTTTTGCAAAAGAAAAAAAAAAAACAGACAAATTAATTTTAGAGGATAAAAAATTAGGATGTCAATGGTGTCATTTAGTGTCACACTTGGGTGTTATGAGATCTTAAAGTTTGAAAGTTCAAGTAAGTTTTGTACTTTCCAGTCGACAGCGACTGGGCCAGTTAATATTAGACCAAATGGCGATTCAGAATTTAAACAGCAGAAATCACTAAGAAAAAAGAAAATTATGAGCTTAAATCATATAAATCTCCTAAATTAGCAGAAAAAGGAAAAAAATAATAAAGAAATAGATGAAATTGGCACACTTGTTTCAGCTGTGAGAAAAGATGAACAGATGATCACCGAACGTATTTTTAGGGCAACGTATCATTTGGGAAAACAAAGACAGGCCCTGCTATGAATTTGATAAGGAAACTGATGTTCAGATATTGAATGGATTGAATACGGGAAGGATTTTGCATTTAAACGTGTCAGCTATGAGTATAGTTAATCATGTTTCGGAAAAAATGCAAGAGTCTATAACTCAGAAATCTGTAGAAGAGAATCAGAAGTTTTCTTTAATTTTAGATGAATCAACAATATTTAGGAAGGCTACATGTCTCATCATATACACACTCACGCAACTTTTTGATATGGAAATTCCAGGTAATATAATTTAAAGTGTTTAAATAACTCGACTGCAAATGGTATTTTGACCTGCTTGTTAAGAGAATTAAACCGACTTAAAATAGACGACAATATTCTTGGAAAAAATTTGCTGGCTGTTACTTGGGACGGAGCATCCGTAATTGCTGAGGAAAACTCTGATATATGCAAGTTATTACTCGGCAGGTTCCAGACGTCTATGGCATTGTTTAAGCTACAGACTTAATGTTGGAGATGGTGCTAATCTTGTTGGCGGAATATCTTATTTTAAATACTTTTGGATAAATTAATATTTATCCAGTCCCGGATCTAGCGGGGGGGCAAGACGGGGTTCTTGCCCTGGGCGGCAACTCTTGTGGGCGGCAAATTCAAATATAACGCTGGATAGTATTTGGTATGTTGTTCGCTAAAACTGCTCTCTAATTTTAGTACAACGTTAATAGTTTTAAGGCCAAGTTTAAAAACCTCTTCAGAAAATTTATAATTAAATATTAAGAACCCTTTTAAACGAACATGAGTTAAAATAAAGTTAAGTACAGCCGATTACAAATATAAATATAAGATCAGAAAGACGCAAATAAAGGGACTCCAGGCGTCACTGATAGAATCAAACTGACACTATCAGTAACCTCTGAAGTCCCTCTATCGTTTCCTGTCTGGGCGGGGCGTATTCAAATGAGAAATAGAACGATAGCTTGTTGAAGAAGTCGCCTAGTTTCCATAGCAACGTCTGCTGGGAAATGGAGAAGCATTGTAATTATTTTCTAAGAGCTAACAAAAAAAAAATTAACCTTGGGCCATTCTGGACAAATGAAATAATTCAAATTAATATTCGTCGAGTATATACAAGACATCATCATTATGCCTTCAAGATGAAGCAAGGCATTTAGATTTTTTTGCAACCAGTTGGCAACTTAGGCTCATCTTTGGTTTGACTCGAAACAGTGGAGCGTATTTTGGATTTTAAAGCTAAATTTATTATTATTATTATTATTATTATTATTATAAGTTTTCAGGTCTTTTCTGTACTCCTTTTTTTTTTCTTTTTTCTTTTTTTTTTTAGATATGCTTACTTTTAATAGTCCGAACTATATTTAGCGAAACGCGACCATTTATTTAGGACTGTTCAGTGTAATTACGTCAATTTTTAGCTATTCTTATTAAGGCAATTCATAAATTCATAGTGAATTTCATTTAGATTCAAAACAAATTAAAGCAAACCATCTGCGCGCTGAGAGGGAGAAAAGCGGAATATAGAAAACGAACCAAAGATAAAGCCAAACAGAGAAACAAATTTCAGCTAAGATGAAAAATTAACTTTAGGGAAAAAGTAAACAAACCGTCAGACCCTGCCGCAATTCCGATTATGCTGAGATTCTAGAGCGTATTAATATTTCTTGCAATTTTCACGACCAAACATGACTGCATATATCATCCCCAAACAATCTACAAGTCAACATTTGAAAGAACAAACTTCTTCATCGACATCAAACGAATAGCTGGAGGACATAAAACCATGATATAATTTGAATCTTTTCATTTAGATGGGGGCGGGCAGCAGAAAGACGAAAAACTAAAAATTTTTGCTTTGTTGGACCCATGCATTTGGCTGGTCATAGAAAAAAAAATGAAAGATCACCAACAATCTTTCTTAAGCAGTAAATCAGTATTATTAGCCGGTAAACATCCAGAAAAAGTAAACCTCAGTCTCATTGAAAGTAATGGCAGACATTTGACATGTAATACAGAACATTAGTAAATAATGAAAAGCTTAAAAGATCTTGGTTTACATATTCTAAAAACAAGAATGCAATATTTAGTACACCCTGCAAGATTTGTCAGAAACTTGGTGCTGCCACCACATCATACTACAGGATTCATTAATTGGAAAAAGTTTTAGCAAGATTAACTGAGCACGAAGCGTCTGGAATCCACAGAGGTGCATGATTAAGTGGAAAATTCGAGTACAAATGAAATCGTGTCAAGGCAACAAATGAAATCGTGTCAAGGCATCGATCACGACACTGAACGACTCATTCACAAAAAGAAAGAAAAATGGAGAGAAATTCTATTTAGTCATCGATGCGCTACTGTATCTTTCAACAAACTGTCGTTCTTTTCTTGGGTCTGATGATATCCCAAGTAGCCTGTTGACAAAGTGTCCTCGACCTAGCGAAGGAAATTTTCTGAATTTAATCTCTCCGCTTGCATGTTTGGTCCGCTTGCCATAATTCAACTCTTAAGTACCAGTCAAAGCACTAAACAGAGGGAAAGGAATCATATTTATCAAAGGTAATTCAAAATGAAGTTATTAACTTAAAGGCAAAACAGTCTGAAGTAGATAGAAGAAGGTGTTTCTCAATGGAATGAGGAGAATGTATTTCTCAATGCACTGTAGAAAATTAGTGTCTTAATTGACATTTGATAGGATTACAGAAATGCATGAACTGTAGGAATTTGTGCCATGTTTGGCTCACTCCTCGTATGTTGTCCGTTTGCATTCTGCTTCTTCGTGCCCGGAAGTAGTTAATATGTTTAGAATAAAAAAAAATATTTCGCTTTCTTGTCGAATGCACTACTCGATGGTATATTATGAAAAAATGTACAAAATACAATTTAAAAGGAAGCAGCCAGACAAAATGGTCGGAAAAATATGTGGTCCTTCTAATGAATTAAGCGGAAATATTAAAGCATTTAACAGAAATTAAAGATATTATTTCTCTTGATGCGGAATCAAAGTAGGAGGTAGGACATCTGGTAGAAGCTGTGAAAAATTTTGAATTTACTATCAACCTGAAAATTTGAGGTATTATTTTTCCAGAATTCATAATTAATAATTTCCAGAAATTAATTATAATTTCCAGAATTATAAAAAATGAGAGAAAAATCCTATGGAATATTGGATGCAAGAGTCTAAAACTGTAGCCGAAAAAAATGCACTTGAGTCTATTCTGACAAAGAAAAAATTCCAAAGTACAAAAAACAATCTGATGAATTGTTTGAGGACGAATCACAAACATTTCAACCTGTTCATATAGAAGTTTTAGCAAATTAAAACATATTAAAAAAGTATCTGCGATCATCGGTGAGCGAGGAGCGCTTATCAAGTATCGCGATTCCGCCAACCGAAAATCAATCCGCAGATCAAATTAAGATGATTCCATGCACTTATTTGCGGAATAAGAGGCTTACAGAGTTAACTTTTAATTTTCGTTACTAATTTCGTGATATTTTAATAGCGTTAAGGCAGGTAAGAACAAGACAGGAAAGCACGAATGCTCTCAGTGATAGCCCATATTCTGTATAATCTTTTCAGAATATTTCCTTTCCGCAATAGCCCATATTTTGTATGCAATGGCCCCATGAGTGGCTGAGCTATAAAAGCCGTTGAGCACTAGTAGTTCGGTCAGAGGGTCAAGTTATATGTGAATGTGCTGACTGTATGAGCATTTCCGTGATTTTCTCCGTGTGTAACATACATACGAGCTAGTTTCCCTTACGATTTTTCCCCGGGGCATTCCTCCTTTTCCATGCAGTGCCTACTGGCGAAACAAATAGTAAATAAACAGACAAATTTCCTTAGCAGTGGCATAGTGATTAAGACCGCTGTATGCTGGTAGTTCGACCTTGCCTGGGTTCAAACGCAGGCGAACAGGCTGGCTGCATGGCTTGTTTTCGTGGATTTCCTCATGTGTTACGAGACAGTTTCCCTTAAAACGAGACAGTTTCCCTTAAAACGAGACAGTTTCCCTTAAAACGAGACAGTTTCCCTTAAAACGTTCCTCCACGAAAGCCCCTCTCCTCTAAGCAGATAGTCCTCCTATCTTTGCCATATTCATATAATCTAACCTAACCTAATTTAACCAGTATGCGATGATACGGAATAATGAAAAGCTTAGGAGATGCCCGTTTCCCCTAGAGCGGAGAAACGTTTCGAGGACTGGAGGGTTAGAAGTACTCAGGATTAGAGTTAGGACTAGGAATGACTCCGAAAGTAAGCTCACCAGAAAAGAGATTCTCCTAGGAGGGAACGATTTTCAAGTATTTTTCCTTTATAAGAACAACAACCAAAAAAAAAAAAAAAAATTGGCAGGTAAAGAATTTAGTATAAAATGGAGCTTAGGTTTTTACCTCAAAAGCCTAAAGTTTTTACCTCAAACCCTACCTATTTCTGTATTTGTTAAACAAATTAAAACTTGTTAGAAAAACTTAAAAAGGATGATGGGTGAGGGCGGCAGTTTCAGCTTTTGCCCCACATCAGAAAAATCAAAGATCCGGCGCTGTATTTATCATAATTCACCAAAAAAATGAAAGAGAACTGAAAGAATATGCTGGCTATACTGAGCAAATTCTGCTTAAAATTGGTCGAATTCTAGACACTCATTGAGCAGCTTCGAGTTTTTGTCTGTGAAAGCTGTGTGACATGATTATGTAGCATTACATGAACACTTTTCTAGTTGTTCAAAAGATGTGAAAAGAGATTCAAAGGAAAGGTCTAAATTTTCGGGCATAACAAAAATTTAAAAAATGAATACATTTGGTTTAAATCTTGGACTCTATGTATGACGCTTTTCTTCACTTATTATCTTTAGAGTTGCAAAACAGGAGCACAATTCTTATTCATGATAATCGTCTGATCGTCTGATATGTTTGCAAATATAATTATTTGAATCAAGATCTACGAAACGTGCAGAGTCGTAGCTAGGGTTTTCAGCGCCCAGGAACAACTGAAGATTTTGCGCCCCCTACTGCTTGCCAAGGATGGAAAACATTTAATTCTAAAATGTCGTAACATCAGTTTGGCGCCCTTTGGATTCTGCGCCCGGGGACAGATGCCCCCCTTTCCCCCCTCTAACTACGCCCCTGGAAACCTGGAAGGTACGCTTTCGAGGCAATACACTGCGTTAAAAATAGGAAATTCAAGGATATGAGCCTAGGCAAAAGCAGGAAATCTATCCCCGAAATTCAGTATTGTGAACTATAGAGATGTCTTGCTGATTCGATGAAAAATACACTACTGTCTATTCGTGCTTGAAACATCGGCACTGAATGTGAAGAATTTAGGAAATTTACGCGAAAGTTCCACCTAAATGAACGACAAACGTTAAGGAATTTTAGAGTTTTTAAAGACACTAACGGAAAGGAAATAAATTCAGCATTACGGAAACTTTGTCATCAGTAAACTGCATATCTATTTCTAGTGCCGAGTGCCAGGGAGGATTTTTGATCATGAACTTCATTTGCAATCTGCAACTCGCATGTCTTCATGTTAAAACTCTTTCTAATTTAATGTTCATTAGACTCATCGGCCTTTCACTCAAAAACTTTCAGCCAGTAAACTTATGTACGTTCGTGCCAAGCAACGGTTCACCATAGTGCAGTGGACACTCAGTCAAAACAGATTAAAGAATAAAAGGAAGATCGGGATTTGACTGCATTGTGGAAAATATTTAGTGACTTTCTTCATTAACGGTTAGCACGCGATTGATTAATAGTATTAGAAAAATGAGACTCAGACAATTTAAAAGTTATTAACAACTTTAACAAAATATCAAACTAATTTATTGGAAAATCTAAATTCTGACTGTATTAAAAATTTATGTTTTTAATAATACTATCCATTGTTAATTGACATAAAATAGCTCTGTTTGCATATTATGTTATTTTGTATTTCTGGCATTTATTATTAACAGTTTATGAAAAAATTGCTTAATTTGTAATGTGTGTGAAAAAATACACGACATTAATATTAATATTCACATCATATATATAAATTTATATTACATTTTTGTGTTTCTGTGTTTTAATTAGTAAAATTTCTCATACTTTTACTACACTTAAAAAAATAAAAAGCTAGAAAATGTCATTTATGTTAATTTATTTCAAGAGTTATACATATTTATATCATCTAACCTTCATTTGATCTATGCGCTGAAATAAGATCCATTTAACCAATTTTCCTATAAAGCGGAATATAAGAATTGTTCCGGTAAAGATGTGCATAAATTCAAAATTCGAGTTGCTTTTCTGGAAAAAGCATTATTATATGATATATTTATCTAACAAATGGCGCACGTGTTAAATTTTAAAGTGTTACTTTAAGTGCTTAAAACTTGTTAAGAATTTAGTTCCAATTTATCAGAAAATCTCAACTTTTATATTTTTAAAATTTGCATGTTTTCCGATGTAGTCATAAGTAATTTTATTTTATTTCCATATATGTTATATTTATACGTCTTTTTTCTGGTTCTCATAATTAAAAGTTTAGAAGCTTAATTCTTTTGCTTAATTAAGAAAGTAGTATAATACATTAAAATTAAAACTTACGTTGTGCCTAAACTTTTGTCATTATCTTTTAAATTTCTACATATTTTCAATGTTCTAAGCGATGGGAAAAACTGAACTTCAGTTTCTAAGCAACGTTAAGAACTGAATCAGTAATCACAAAACTGAAGTCGACAAACCCCAAACTCCAACTTGCCCGAGATATATTTTTGCTAATCCTAGTGAGAAGATATGTGCATCTTCATGCATGTTTTGTGATTTCATTTTTAAATTATTCAAAAAATCAGCCTCGGTCAATTTCTTCTCCTGTAAATTAAAATATCTGATTAGGACATATTTATGTTAAATATATGAGTTTAAATGTCATCGCAATATAATTTGTTAAAATATTTTCAAGAGGATTTCGTGCAAAAATAAGATAATAGAATGGTTAAACATTATTTTATCTTTTAGAAAAAGTTCTTAATAAAAAGCTTAAATTTCAGGAGCACATATTAATCTTCGGTATTTCTTTTGCCCGTAATTTGAAGCGTAAGGTTTGGAAACAATTATATAAGAATTTAATGATTACTACTAAAAACTAAAATTTTTTAGTCCAGTTTTGGATAAAATTTAATGTTAAAAATGAAGCTGTTGTGAAGATAGATAAAATTATAAATTTTGTTTAAAAATGTAAGTATTGGTTTTTGCATTTCCGTAGAAAAATTATTTATGATAAATATTTTTATTCAGATATGAAGACCAATATTTATTAACTGAATTAAAAGCGTATATATACCACAATTATGAGAAAAGAGAAATTTATTATTTGCAGTATTCTCTCATCTTTTATCTTTTGTAGTCTATCGTATTATTAATTTTCTCATATCACATTTGTTTCACGACTGATTTAATTTTTATAATATATTTATTACTTATTTAATTGATTATTTACCTACTTATAACTTGTTTAATAACAATTAATAATGTATTTATATTTTTATGTATGTAATAATGTACTATATTAAATTTTATTTTCTCATAATTTAGTATTTTAATTAATATTTTGTTTATACCAATTTTTTTTTGCATCATTTCTAACAGTTTAACATGGGATCCGAAACTTCGTATTTTAGAAATCAAGTCTTGCATAATGGAAAAGTACCAAAAATTCTGATGTTGATTGTAGGGGGAAAATTCGAAGTTTTTCTAGTTCTAGTAAAAATTAGCTGTAATGTAGCTGTAAATGTTTAAAGATCTAGTGATGTATGCAAATACTGTGAAAAAAGGTTCGCTTAAAAATTAGGATAGTGCTATGATTGTTTTATTTCATGTGAAACAAACATTAATATCAAAGCAAGTACAGTAAACTAGATATCAGCTCTAGAGTTACTAAATATTTAGTTAAAAATCAACAAACATTAATCATTTATAAATTTTTATAAATTAAAACATGTGGTATAAAACGTATGAGCTTAAAAAACAGTTTAAGAAAAACTACAAAAGGTAAACATTTAATGAAACCTAAAGGCCTGTTTCTTGTTAACAAGTGGTAATATTTCTGTCTCTTTTGCTTAAAGTTAAGTCTCAAAGGTTACTGCTAATTCCATTTGGAGTTTATGTAAGGAAGTTGGGAAAATTCCATCTCGCATATATAAGATGAGGCAAATAGTAATAATACGTTTGGAGCTGCATCAAACAGTTCTGTGTATTCATTTCGAACTTTAAGCCCAAAATTGCTCAGCAAATTTGAACACTCTCTCAGATGATAACTCAGTTTTTTTCTCTTAAATGAAATGATAAATTTTTGAAGGGAATTTCGGATCCATTCATTAGAAGTAACTTCTAAAAAATAAGTACTGAACTGATATTTAAGATCTGTCAAGTGAGTTGTTATATTTTTAATAACCAACCAATCGAATAAATTTTAGTTTTTCTCATATAGCAAAAGTTTCTAAAGCAGCAAATGCTGCAAAATTAATTTATTTGCAGCATGAGTGTCCCAAATAAGTTTTCTGTGCAAAGGCTTTGATTTTATCATTAAATATACTTAATTGTTTTCTTTGAAGACTTAAATTCAACTCTTTCAATCTGAGAAAAGTATCGTTTAAGCAAACTAACCTACATAGCCACTCTTCATTAGTTAAAAAACGTAAAAATGTTTTATCATTACCATTGTCATTTTGAAAATGCAAACACATTAAGTTCAAAAACTCTAGTTATGACCCTACGTCTCAAAAGCCAATGTACATCTCTATGTAAAAGAAGCTGCTGATGTTCACTGTCTATTTCTCGGCATATTTGAGAAAATATCTCTCAGCTCAGAGAACGAGCCTTTGTATAAATTTATCACTTTAATCCCATTATCTAAAACAAACTTTCGGTACGAAGGCATGTTTCTCGACACAGGTCTTTTTATATGAGCAATATCGTAACCCTGTGTTACACTGAAAAAGATTTCTTTGATTCGATCTAGATACATTTCCTACATTGCACGAGCTTCATCACTATACACCCCCACACAATTTACTCAAGCAATACTGTTTCCCATGATATAACAATTTACCAGTTTAAGGATCTCCCATAATTCTATGTAATTCCTTGCAAAAAAAAGTTTTGACGACTTTATTTTTGTATTTATATTTTGCAAAACAAACTAGCTGTGTAGTGTTTTGGCAATCATTGAATTAATCCATGTGAAGACTGAACAATTTAGTTTTTTGAACTCTGATTATAAGTTTGAAATCCACATTAGCTGACATTTCGTTTATTCTGCGATCAACTGTTGTATTAGAGAATAGTATTTGACATATCTGTTGCTTTTCCTTTTCGCCGAACATTATTCCTGTTACATATATCCTGCAGTGATGGAACAATTAAGGCTTCAGCAATTCTTATATGGCTTGCTAGTTTTAGTTATAATAATTCCCTCGATAAGAAGCCCCCAATCCTTTTTGTTACTATCAAAAGTAAAAGTAGATATGAAGTTTTGTTTACATTTCAGATGCCCTATTTTGTTCTGAAATAATTCCATGCTTTTTCTTTGGATTTTGGGTTTTTGGTGTGCAGATGCCTCTGCAGTTTATTTGTTTTCAGCGACTCGTTTTACAGTATTGTCAGGTATAAAGTGCGTCTAGGCCAGCCTTGGTTTATCAAATACAAAATACAAAATACAATAGATACAAAATCATATTTTATAAACTTATTATCAAACTTTTTTTTTTCTTTTATTTCTTTATGCATCGACTCTGTATAGGCAGAAATATCCAAATGTATTTGACCGGTGTCGGAAGCACTTTTCTCGTCGTTTTTTCCTTCACTGTCTTGTTTTTTCTAACTATCCTGCCAGTTTTCAGCCACTTACCCGTAAAGAAACATGAAATTAGTAACTTTAAAAACAGTCTGTTTAACACAAATACTAAATACCAAATTTTACACCAAAATAATAATTAAACTTCAAGATGTGCCACACTAACTGTTAGCAAAATCTGCTCTCTCTTCCCTTGTTTACATGCACGCCCTTTAAAAACGAAAGCGATTGTAATGTCTGTTTACCAGGAGAACTATATCGCTATTATGTTTAATACTAGTTGGTGGCTTTCGCTGTAGCAACAGGGTTAAAATATTTCAATAGGGAAAACATAAAGTTTTTTATTATTATTATTTTTTTTTTTTACATTTGAAATGTAAGCAAAAGAGCCAAGTGAATGTTTTATTATTATATTGTTGTTGGCGAATGTTGATCTCCGGAAAGAGAAAGTTTAGAAAATTGCGCCAAAATGGCAATCTGAAAAGCAATTCTTTAAGGCACTCTACAAAAAGATGGGCTAGGGTTCGTTTTTAGTGCAAAAGACAGCTGCAGATTTTATGTCAAGAGCTGTTTTTGTTATAGACACGCAGTACACGGTGTCATCCCAGGCATTATCCGGACCAAACTACAGCGATTTAAAAAAGGTTAGGTTAGGTTATTTAATTACAGCAAAGCCTAGAGGGCTATCTGCCTAAGGGGAGTGATTCCTTCGTGGAGGATTTTCTAAGGAAAACTGGCTCGTATACACGTTACACATGGGGAAAACCACGAAAACACCCATGCAGCCAGCCCGTTCGCGGGATTCGAACCCACGGACCGAACTACCAGTGTTCAGCGACTTTACCGCTCGGCCGCTGGTGGGCCGATTTAAAAAAGATAGAGTCAATCACTTTGAAATCGTTATTCTAAAATTAGAGTAATCTCTCTAGAATTTAATAAAATTTTCCATTTTGATAACCAAAATTATGTTCTAAAAAAGTTGGTCAATGATTTGTATTTGTGTTAAATTAATTTACAATTTTTTCATCCACTTTGTGACTCCAATTCAATTTTTCGGGACCCTGCTTGGGATTGCGAACTATAGATTGAATATCACCGCCTACCACGATTATATCCTGTTTACTGTAAAAAACACCCATGCAGCCAGCCCGTTCGCGGGATTCGAACCCACGGACCGAACTACCAGGGTTCAGCGACTTTACCGCTCGGCCGCTGGTGGGCCGATTTAAAAAAGATAGAGTCAATCACTTTGAAATCGTTATTCTAAAATTAGAGTAATATCTCTAGAATTTAATAAAATTTTCCATTTTGATAACCAAAATTATGTTCTAAAAAAGTTGGTCAATGATTTGTATTTGTGTTAAATTAATTTACAATTTTTTCATCCACTTTGTGACTCCAATTCAATATCGAAAAGACGAAGGAATCGGCCATACTCAACAATATAAAAATTTCTGATTGCGACACCAAAACTAAAAATTTTGTTAAAAGACCAAGGTTAATTCCCCGCAATTCTCCTTAATAATTTCCTTATTTCAAAAGTGCAGTACCACGCCAGTTTTCTCTCCCATGGCGGCACATGTTCGACTCATGAAATTCATTTACTGAAATTTTATTGCTTGATGTTTATCAAATATCTGACTCAGTTTTCAACATTTTCTGCTAACATTGCGACTGCACTTAATTTTACGATTACCGCGATTGACCGAAAGGCAACATCTTGCCTAAAAATATTAAAATTGCATGCCAACAGGAAAAAGTATCAAGTTTCTGTGTGGTATTTACTGGCTGTAAAAACTCTAATACTGGCTACTTGGACTTTTATTTTTCCTCCTAAAACTCTTATTTTCTTTATAAAATGTTTCTTTTTATTATGATTTATAACCAGACCACAACTTGTACGAAGCAAAGATAACCATAAAAGTGTTTTTCGTTAATTCACAGTCAGTAATGAATTGACGACTTTATCGGGGTGCGGTTAATCAGAAAGGGCCAAGTAAAATTTAACAGAGTAGGAAGTTTTTATTTTGTTTACATGGTAGTGAACGGGAGAAAAGCACATATTAAGAAATAGGGCGGCTTACTCTGATTTGGAATTAAAAATTTATTAAATTTCATAAATCATTGGTGCTTTTTTGGTTCAATCTACATAATTACATAATTGCAAGTTACTTTAAGTAATTTTGAAATTTACATAAATATAACTTTTTATATAAAAAACTTCCTTTTTAATTTTGTACTCACAGTGCAAATAACCCCTGAGAGCGTTTTGATAAAAGAAAAAAAGATTTGATTAATAAGTGGTCTATTACAATTTTTCTTTATTTAGAACGACATTTTAATGGACCAGAACGCATACCAAATACACATACGGCACACAAAATACAAAGTGCAAGCTTTTAATAGAAAACTGCTGACGTCTTACACCTAGTTTTGAATTTTAATTCTTGTTGCCAATTCTAAGAAAGCATTCCTAATAACTTTAATATGATGAAAGTACCGTATTTACGCGAATCTAATGCGCATCGTTTTTGGCCAAATGTAGTATTCAAAATTGGGGTGCGCATTAGATTCGATGGCGCATTAGATTCGAGTGCAAAGTTCGCCGATGACCGCGAATTGACCCCGAAAGGAAAAATTAAGCGTGCTGCACCGCACATTGTTGCACTGAATTTCTGTTGCCTGGAAAAGCATCGAAGCACCAAAGATTGCGAAATCTTTCAAGAAATGCTGCATTTCAAATTCATTGAATGGCAGTGAAGATGACGAGCTCTAGAACGCCGAGGATGACGATGACGATGATGAGGAAAGAAGAAATGAATCTGCGTCTGACGAAAAGAGCTGCGAGGATTCCAGTGATGAAAACAGTGAATAAAGACGTTTACTATTAATCACTAATTGTAGAAACTGTTAGCTAGATAGAAATGTTACGATTTATTTCATGTTCATATTTTACGATAGATACCGTATATACGGTAGTGGTAATTAACAGTGATTGTTTCACATAACAATTGCCCACTAATAGGTTAATTCTATGTTCCACTACTTTATGTATAAATCCATTGTTGTATAAAATATGGTATCTAAATTTAAATAAAATTATCATACCATTAATTGATAGTTTATATACAAATCCACTGTTGTATAAAATAAGATTCAATAAATTCCTCATATCATTGATGCGCATTACATTCGCCGACAAACAATTTTTTTATTATTTAAAGTTTTAAAATGGGGATGCGCATTAGATTCGATGGCGCATTAGACTCGCATAAATACGGTATATATCACTCTGGTTTATTGCTAAGCCGGTTATTTATTTTTTTGTCAGCTTCTTCATTCAGCCATTCTGATGCTTCTTTCGTCCCGAAAGATTCGGCTTTTTGTGCAAACTTAAATAACGACGTCTATTAACAGGAGCAGGAAACTCTTAGCCGGCCTTTTTCATCCATCATCAGTACTGCAAATGTTTATTTATACTGTTCGACTTAGAGCGCTTATTTGTGCACTTTTCAAAACGTTGTTTACACATTTGGAACTCTAATACCATATCCGGAAGGTCTATTTAGACTACTCTGACATTTGTATTATTATGATTTGGAACGTATATTTACGGAACGGTAGCATTTTATGTATGAATTATTTTAACGTCATACGACAAGGTCTACAATATCCTAAGACAGAAATAGATCCCATATTAAATGAGTGCTAGTCCCTAGTTAACAACTGCCATACTGTAAATGATGGCACACCTTTTGACTGATTCGCACTATAATTTCTGTCGTCAGGCACGTGCAATATTTTGTCAGGGGGATTCTTCTAAACCCTAAATATTTTTTCTTTATTTGTATATTGAGTGTTGTGCTGTTTAAAGCACTTTTATTGCATTCTCGACTAGAGCAGACTATTTCTCATTATTATACAACTAATTTCAACTTTTGAAATCACATGGTTTTCCAATGCAAAGCGAATAGCTTTCAGTTGTTAAACAGAAATCTGATAAATAAATTTCAAATCTCTATCTTTGAAACATATTAAATAGTGTTAATTCTCAGAGCGAAAAGGCAGTGAATTACATACCATTTATTGTTATACATTTGCAGTAGATAATATGTTATTATCTCGAAAAGTTTTAAGAATGTATCTTTGTTGATATTTGATTCCATTGTTTTAATTCGCAGTAAAATTCAGATGAAATTTTAAGATATAATTTCTAAATATATTTTTAGAACAAAGTAAATTCATGGCGAGTTTCTTCATCAACAATAAATTGATATAATTTCCATTGCTTCATTATTAATCATTAACCGACATTTTTATTTTTTAACTGACAAGGCATAATTAATTTGTTAACGATCAAGACTCCTCTCGCTACACTTTCCTCTCACATTTCCCTATCACTACTTTATGTAACAATAGCTTGTAAATTTCTAGTATAAGAAAGAATTGATGCGGGAGGGTGGAACCTACCATCAAATGCTTTCCAGTATTTTTCCGCCTCTTTCGTTATCATTTCTTCTATAATTTTATGTAAAAAAAAATTATTGAAGGCACATTTGTTTAGGGACTGTATTGTTATCAAATGAATAACGAAATATAGTACAATTTTATAACTTTGTAAGAGAAATTCCTTTAAAAATAATCCGCTTTAAAAAAACGAATAATTTTATGTGGAAAGAAAATAAAATGGGCATTAAAGAACTCTGCTTTCGCACAATGAAACAAAGTGCTTCTGAATAGTGATTCATATTAATTTATTACTCTGTTTTCAGAACCAAGAGATGAAGGATCATCATTGTAAAATTCCTATATTTGAGTATCTACTATCTTAGATAAAAAAATTATTAAACAAAAGTATTTGTTAGGAAGAAGTTTAAATGTGTAAAGGCTTTATGCAGTTTTCTTCAAGAGTGTTAAATGAATGATCTGTTTTGATTTGTAGCAAAACATAAGCACTACATTTCAATGATAAGATTCAAACCCGTTTTTGTGACATTTTTTAGAAGACTCTATAAAAACATTTTAAATTTGAAGCTTTTATCGACTAGGAAAGGATATATTTTTGAAACGGTATTTTAAGCTTATGTTCAGTAATGCAATGTATTAAAAGTGGAAATTTTCGTATCTGCATTTTTAAAGCAGACCTTCTGAATTTGCATAACTATACAGATTTGAATTTAGGTTGAGCGTCGTTTATATGATCGTTCCTTTTCGGAAACATAGTATATTTATTCATAGAGTCACGCGAAGCTGCTAAACGCTTCAAATATCTTCTGTTTCAGAATGAAGCTGGAAATTGCGATCTTTTATTACAACCTATTGACTTCAGAACTCTAACTCTGCAGTCTGATCTCGTGCTTCTTTCCCAAATTTCTGCTTGCAGTTTAAATTTTTTATTATTATTTTCCACTTACGCGAAGATATCATTCAATACTTTTGTAAAGGGTTTAGCTTTTTCATATGTAATTTTCTGAAAAAATAAACTTTTCTCAGTTAATGTGGAATATAATTAAAGATATTTTTGACAAATCTTTGTAAAAAATGTCATTTTGTTACCAATCATGATCCGTGATCTGTATCAAATAAATGATCTCAGAACACCTTAAACTTTTTAAACTAATAATTGTAAAATTAGAAATTGTTACACATAAAGAGCTCATTGTTAACGCACCTTAAATATGGCCACTTTAATATGACAGTAAGCTGTTAGTTTCTGTTTCACGTCACATAGTAGGCTCATATGGTAATGCACATGTGGTAAAATTTCTTTTATTGCATTAGCATTTAGAATGCTTTGTATGAAACCTTAAGCCTTGAATTATTAGTGTTATTTAACTTTAGTTAACAGATATTTTACAATTTCATAATTTTACTAAAACCCGGGTGTTTATGTGAGTATCGTTTGCTTCATTTTATTGTTGCAAACAGCGTAAATTCCTTTTGTTTTTCTTCCTTTAGTTTTGAACTTTATGTGTGGCAACAAGATAATTAATTGATAGAATTGTGTTTGTGACAGCCATGTAGAATGGCTCGCTTATTTTGTATCAATTATTTTGCATCGCTGATAAGTGTAATTTAATAAAAGTGTAGGAATACAGTCCATTTTTTGATTGATTATTGTTTGTGAAACATATTAAGTTTAATAGAACAAATATTGTTGGTCAAAAGTCTAGCCGGAGAGCTAGTGAAGATAGTGACTGTTCTAAGTGTATGCTAACAACGCAAATATGTATATGGTTTGTGAAAATTATCCACTTTGTGAGGTAAGTGGATTTTGAACAAAAATTCGTTTAATTTGTTGTTAAATTTTAAGAACAATGTTGTAATGCAACATAGAATTCGATTTCATTTTAATAATAGTGTTAAGTGATTTAAGAACAATTTCTGTTTTTGAATTGATCAATTATGAGTGAACTTATAACTTTTAAAACAAAAAGAGCGGTCTTACGCAGGAGTGTTACTAATTATGTAAAGAAAATTGAAACTATTTTAACTGCAGATGAAATTAATTTAATAGAACTAGAGGAATGTGTCGAATTATTGAAACAAAAAGAAACTGAGTTAAGGAAGCTTGATTCTGAAATCGAAAGTTTAATTACAGATACTAAAGAATTAGAAAACGAAATAGATAATGTTCAGGAGTACACAGATAAAATTTATTTGTGGAAATTTAAAGGTGAAAAAATATTAAAAAATCAAAATAATAAAAATAATTCTAATAGTGTAATTTCAGAACAGGTTCTTGACAATATTAAATTCCTAAGTTAACATTACCGACTTTTGGTGGTAATATTACAGAATGGATAGCTTTTAAAGATCTTTTCAGTGCTTGTGTAAGAAATAATACAAATTTATCTAATGCTCAAAAATTGCAGTATTTGAAGGCTTCGTTGAAAGGTGAAGCATATCGCATTATTCAAACCATTCAAATTTCGGATTGTAATTTTGAAATAGCATGGAATCTGTTAGACGAAAGATATTCAAATAAGAGAGAACAAATTTTTGCATATATTAAACGTTTTTTAAGTTTACCAACTATTCAAAATGAATCAGCATTTGCTATTTTAAATTTAGTTGACAATATTAATGAAATAATTCGTTCTTTAGAAGTATTGAATCAAACCATTGATAATTTTGGTGACACTTTAATGACTTATTTAATTTTGCAAAAATTAGACCCTGCTACAAAATTATGGTGGGAACGTGAGTTAAAATCTAATGAAATTCCAAAACTTACGACTTTAATTGAATTCCTAAAAACCTATGCAAGAAAACTTCAAAATAGCAAATCAACAAGTAATAAGGTACCTAAATCTGTGTTTCAAAATAAGAATAATGTTCTGGTTGCTACTTTGGGTTGTGGTTATTGTAAAGAAGATCATAGTTTAGCCAAATGTTCGAAATTTCTAAATTTATCGGTTCAGCAAAGGATAGATTTTGTAAAATCTAATCGTTACTGTTTTAATTGTTTATCTAATATGCACTTGCTCAAAAAATGCAAGAGTTTAAATACATATCAACATTGCTTTAAGAAGCATCACAGTATTTTGCACATTGTAAATAATTCAAAGAATAAAACTCAGTTAAACAGTATATCTCCGCCTACGCAATCTATCATCAAAAGAGATGAATTAACGAGTCCTAAGGACGTTTCAGCCACAGTTTGTGCCTCTCATTATGATTCGAATGCAAAAGGTAATCAAACCAGTCACATTTTATTGTGTACTGCTTTAATAAAAGTTCAAAATTCTAAGCAACAATTTGTGAAGTGTAGATGTTTATGTGACACTGGATCTCAGAGATAATTTATTTCAAGGGATTGTGTGAAGAAATTAGGATTACGAGTGAAAGATAATTCCATTTCTGTATCATGTTTAGGAGAATTTAATACTATAAGTAATGGGGAAGTCGATTTAGTATTCACTTCTCATTTTAAAAGTGATATTCGTGTATCAACATCAGCGTTTGTACTGGACAAGGTGACAGATAACATTCCCTATGTATCTTTGCCATCAATCATCTTCGATAACTTCAGTGATTTACAATTAGCTGATCCATTATTTTACAAGTCACAACCAGTTGACATTTTATTTGGAGTAAATGTATTTCTGCATTTAATGACGGGAGAAATTGTCAAACGTGGTCCTGATCTACCATTTGCTCTAAATTCGAGGTTGGAATGGATAATTTCGAGTACTACAAATTTTGAATCTACAAATTTTGAGCCAGTATATGTAAATCATTTGAATACAAACACAGATGAGTTAGTAAATTCTTTCTGGGAGTTAGAAAAGTTTCCAAATGTACAACCTTTAACAAATGAAGAAAAACTTTGTGAAGAACATTTTAAAAACTCGCATTTTAGAGACACATCAGGTTGTTATTCAGTTGCATTACCATTCAAACATAATAGAGATATTCTAGGTGACTCCCGTGAAGTGGCGTACAGAAGATTTCAATACTTGGAGAAGAGGCTGTTATTTATGAAAGAAATTTACAACCAGTATATTCAGTTTATGAAAGAGTACTTTTCACTAGAATACATAGAATTAGTGCCAGACACAGATTATGAATTAGAGAATAAACACTATTATATCCCACATCACTTTGTGTTGAAGGACTCTAGCTTAACAACAAAATTGAGAGTTGTTTTCGATGCGAGCGCTAAAACAACCACAGGTGTTTCTTTAAATGATACACTAATGATAGGCCCAAAAATACAAGATGACTTAATTTGTATTTTACTAAGATTTAGACTTCATAACATTGCAATAACCGCTGATATTAAAATGATGTACAGACAGATAAAGGTTCATGAAAAAGATAGAGATTTTCAGAGAATATTATGGAGAGATAGCACGTATAAGCAAATACAAGTTTGTCGTTTGAAAACAGTTACATATGGAACTGCAGCTGCTCCATATCTTGCAACCAAAGTGATGAGTCAGTTAGCGATTGATGAAGGATTGAACTTTCCAAAGGCAAAGAATATAGTTTTAAGAGATTTTTATGTTGATGATATGTTAACTGGTGTAAAAGATAGTTCGGAAGGTATTGCATTGATAGACGAATTGCAACATCTGCTAAAAAGTGGTGGCTTTGAGCTTCACAAATGGTCGACAAGTGAACCGTCATTGTTAAAAACCTCTGGCTTAACAAACACAGATAATGACAATATTCATCGTGTAATAGAAGACAAACCATTGAAAGTTCTGGGATTGGAATGGCATCCGGACAATGATGAATTCAAATGTAATGTCGGTGTAATAGAGTATCAAAGTGTTCCGACTAAAAGAATTATTTTGTCATTCGTAGCAAAACTATTCGATCGATTGGGGTGGATAGCTCCGTTTGTAATTCTCGCTAAAATGATCCTTCAGCAATTGTGGAAATTACAGTTATCATGGGATGATCCTGTAACAGAAGAGATTGATCGAAATTGGAGAAATCTATGTAGAGAAGTTAAACTTTTGAATTCTATAAATATACCTAGGAAAATTCTGCTACCTGATTATTTTCGATGTGAACTTCACGGATTTTGTTGATGCGTCTGAAAGAGGTTATGCAGCAGTTATTTATATCAAAACTTGCAATAACTCTGACATTAATGTTAAACTCGTAACAGCTAAAACTCGTGTAGCACCATTAAAATCTATTACGATTCCAAGACTGGAATTATGTGCAGCAGTGTTATTGGCACGCTTAATTCAGTCTGTAAAAGCTGCATTAGTTATAAATTTTGATTTAGTGCAAGCTTTGAGTGATTCACAAATCGTGTTGGCTAAGGTCAGATCCTAAAAAATGGCAAGTCTTCGTTTAATAGAGTTTCTGAAATACAATCCATCTTACCACCTGAGAACTGGAGTCATGTTGATGGAAAGGAAAATCCAGCTGATTGTGCTTCACGTGGATTATTTCCTGCAGAACTATTATCTCATCAATTGTGGTGGAATGGTCCTTCTTGGTTAAAGTGCAGTGAGATTGCCTTATCTAAAAATATTCTTATAGATGAAGAGGCATTACCAGATGCACGTAAAACAGTCTCATTTGTAGTTTCTGAACCTGTACAGGAACTTGCTATTATATCAAATATATCTTCATTTCAAAAGTTACAACGCATATTTGCTTGGATATTAAGATTCATATCGAATTCTAAAGTAGCATATCTAGAAAGAAATACGTCTTTTTTATCTAGTAATGAAATTCGAGCTGCAACTTTCTGTATTGTCCGAATAATACAGCGATTTCACTTTTTTAAAGAAATTCAATGTTTGGAGTTGGGAAAGGACTTACCTACAAACAGCAACCTCCTTAGCTTGTGTCCAATTTTAGATGACAACAAAGTGTTACGTGTAGGAGGAAGACTGAAAAATGCGCAACTATCAGAAAATGAAAAACATCCAATCTTATTACCTTCAAAACACAATCTGACAGAAATCATAATTAGACACTTTCATGTCAAATATCTGCATGCAGCACCGGAACTTCTTCTATCTTTAATTAGACAGCAATTTTGGATCATAGCTGCTAGATCTGCTATCCGAAAAGTAGTGAAATCTTGTATTACGTGTTGTAAACTTAGAGCTAAAACTGCAAGTCAAATAATGGCTGATCTACCGGAATCTAGAGTAACACAATCACGACCATTTCATCGAACTAGAATAGATTTTTCTGGACCGTTCATGATTAAACATCGTGCAGGACGTGGACAAAAATCATTTAAATATTACGTATGCTTATTTGTGTGTTTTGTAATCAAGGCAGTACATCTTGAAGTGGTAGAAGATTTGTCAACAAAGGCATTTTTAAGTGCATTGAAACGATTTATTGCAAGAAGAGGGAAACCATTTGAGATTTATAGTGACTGCGGTACTAACTTTAAAGGTGCAGACAAAGAAATCAGAAAATGTTTTTTGCAATGTAAGCAAAATCAAGAAATTCACAAATTGTGTTTAGAGGAAATAAAATGGATATTCAACCCGCCATCATCTCCCCATTTTGGTTGACTATGGGAATCGGCAGTAAAGTCAATGAAATTACATCTAAAAAGGACTGTTGGTGATACTGTGCTGACCTATCCGGAATTTCAGACCTTGATAGCGCAGGTTGAGGCTTGTCTCAACTCTAGGCCATTGTGTCCAACATCGGCTGATCCAAATGATTTAACTGCATTAACACCTGGTCATTTCCTAATAGGAACGTCTTTAACTGCCATACCTGAACCAGACCTAAATTATAGTTCCTTCAATCACATTGACAGATGGCATGTGAGACAGTTTATTTTTCAGCACTTCTGGAAAAGATGGAGTCGAGAATACCTGTCTCAGCTTCAACAAAGACCTAAATGGCAAAAAAGTCAAAACAATTTAGAAGTCAATGACTTAGTCCTCATCAAAGAAGACAACCTTCCGCCTCTTAAATGGAGGTTAGGGAGAATAATTGCTGTTCATCCGGGCTCAGATCAAAGAGTCAGAGTTGCTAGTATTAAAACTGGTCATGGTGTCATAAAACGACCAGTCGTGAAATTGTGTCCTCTTCCTATTCAGACTAAAAAACTATGAACTGCTTCGCATATAATATTTTGTATTATTTTTCTTATGTTTATCTTTATTACAGACTAAGAAGTTTCAAAATGCTCCAACTGTTGAAATCCCCTGGGATTTCAACGAGGGCCAGGATGTTTATGTGAGTATCGTTTGCTTCATTTTATTGTTGCAAACAGCGTAAATTCCTTTTGTTTTTCTTCCTTTAGTTTTGAACTTTATGTGTGGCAACAAGATAATTAATTGATAGAATTGTGTTTGTGACAGCCATGTAGAATGGCTCGCTTATTTTGTATCAATTATTTTGCATCGCTGACAAGTGTAATTTAATAAAAGTGTAGGAATACAGTCCATTTTTTGATTGATTATTGTTTGTGAAACATATTAAGTTTAATAGAATACCGGGAGTGTTTCATATTTTCAGCCAGAGTGGTTAAGTGAAGAGAACCCAAAAATTATGTTTGCGAGACCGCATTCCTTATCATCTAGATTCGTCTTACGTTTCACCAAACAGTCCTGGTGTCCACGTATTAATATCTTTACAAAGTATCTGCAGCTTAAAGTTGAAATAAATAAATGAGGCAAAATTAATAAGGCTATATGGAAGAGAAGTAAGCTAATTTGAAACATTAGTTTAGCCAAAGCTGAACTTTATATTAGTCTATGAAACGAACATGAAACTAAGGTTCAAATTTGTCTGTTTGTATGGAAGAGAAGTAAGCTAATTTGAAACATTAGTTTAGTCAAAGCTGAACTTTATATTGGTCTATGAAACGAAAGTGAAACTAAGGTTGAAATTTGTCGAAATTTAAATTGTGTTTCTGGTAAAATTTTAACACATAGTTGGTACTTTAATTTTTGCCATAAATTTTCAAGCAAATATCTAAACTTATGGAATGAATTTAGTATTGTTACGAAATGTACAGGCGCGGTAAGATGGCTTCCCCGCAATGCAGTTTTAGGGTTGCCATAAAGTGGCAAGGGAGGCAGTGTTGCCACATTTGGCGGGAAATCGCCCATTTGGCGACAAAATTGGCGATATGCCACGGACGGATGGAGAACTTTCTGGAACGAATTCTTACCGGTTTAGCCCAGAATGTTCTCGAAAACCAGCCAAAAACTATATAAACCCTGCTGGTACGCGGAGAGTTAGTATCGAGTTGGTGTCTCGTCTGCGTAGTCGATTGAGTTGACAGCCGGGCAGCGAGTGGTCGAGTGCATCGAAGAGTCTCTTAGTATATCGCGGTTAGTGCATCGTCGAGAGAGCGTGTTGAGCTCAGGGAACGACTGAACCGAAGAATCGGGAGCCGTGCTCTGTTGTGTCGTCGAGTGCATCGCGAGTTGTAGCGTGGAGAGTCTCGAGAGTACGTGGAGTTCCGAGAACGACCGAGCAGAGTCGGGAGCTGTATTCTGGTGCTTTGCAGTGAAGTTGTCTTCACCGTAAAAGCCTGATAACCTGGAGGCTGTGTCGCTGGTCGTGTCAGCGTGTTTATAGTAGTTCATCGACGACTGTAAAAACGTGTTTTGGAGCTGTCCTGACAATACTGGCCAATAAAGTGTGTTTCGATACTTCATCAAGTGTCGTCGTTATTCACTCCAAATCTACGAACCCCGTACGAACGTGAAGGAAAAAAAATAACGTAACAAGTGGTGTCAGAAAAGAAAAACGTAACAGTATGAAGGATGTGGATTTTCAAGATAACGGAGAAAGGAAAATTAAATGTCGAAAACAATCTTAGTTTACCAAATAAAATCAGCAAAATTTTATGCAAAGTTTTACAAGTTATAGTTTTACAAGTTTAAGCCATATAAACCATAGTTAGACCATTGTTAAGGTTTACAAGTTTTAAAGTTACTAAACTTACAAATTACAAAAATTTTACAAGTTATTCTTTTTTCGGCAATTCGGAATTACTAGATGAGAAGGAACATTTAATTTAATGATACAGAATGTCTATATATCAGTTAAAGAGTATAAATTATTAGAATTTAAAATTAAAAAAGAATGGAAATAATAAGAGTTACTAGGCTTAAAACTTTGTACACCTGATTGGCTGAACGATTAATAATAGCTAAATCAGTGAATGTTGTCTACTTTGAAAACAGTTGTCTTTTATGCAGATCTTTCTCAAAGGATTTTATTTCGATCGCAAAAATAAGATAACGAAGAACTTTACAGTTGTGTTCAGCTGCCTAATAATAATTACAAAAAGGAAAATGATGAGTGGTTCGGCAGCTGCGTAGATTAATCGAAGACTTCGGAAAATGTTTTATTGAATAAAAAGAAGTACTAACAATATAGTTAAATCACTTTTACAAAGACCGATCGAAAAAAAAACCAGTCCATTAGTTTGCGAAAATCCCTTAAAATCTTTCTAAGCTTATAAAAACTCGAATTTTGTCAAGATTCTTCCATTCGTGGGGAAAAAATACATGTGTTATCTCAAATAAGATGCTTTAAATCTTAATCATATGTTATATATAGCAAAGAATTTAGAAATTAGAATTTAGAAAAACTTAACGTTTAGAGAACAGTTATGAATGGGGTAAATGTTATCCATACATGTATATAATGCAATTGCCTGCGTTCATCTTATGATCTATGCCTGAATAAGCCCATTCTCAAGCCTAGGTCCTTAGGTAATATCATTTCGAATTTCATTCCCAAAGTGCGATGATGGCATGCACTTTCCTTAAGGAATAGGTAATGTAAATAAATGTGAATTTTTGCGGTAGGTGTTTGGGTGGTTCCAAAAGCTTATGTAAATTTGTGTGGTTCAAATAAGTAGTGTAAATTTATGTGGCTTTTGTTAGAACTGCCTTCCACTAGATGCATCCTTTTAGAAAATAAGGAATACATACAAATTTAAGAAAATAAATCACATTTCATTCAGGAAAAATTTTCCCCTTTACACTACTCCCTGTGATTGCATACACTGGCTGAGTATTATACTATGACAGTGGCAGCTTCGGGGGTAAAATAACACGAACTGGATTCCTACAGAAGGGGCATCCTACGTTGTCCCCGATGGTAATAGCTTCTACTATCCGACTAGTTAGTGTGACAGCCAATAACACAGAATCATAGTTGCCTTTTCTCTTCGTGGTGTTTCATCCCAGGCCCAAGGCCCAAGGCGTTTGACTTCCGGAGTACCTTTGCAAATTAATGCAATTACCTCCACAACTTCGTTTCTCCAGTGGGGACTTAAGGGAGAGTTCTGTTTTAAAGTCCTATTCCGGGACTGATCCCCCGATTTGTAGTAAGTGAGTTTGTATATCTCTTTTATCTGAGGTGACTTTTTTTATTATCTCTCGACTCTCTCGCCTAATGTGGAGAATAGGGATTACTCCGTGTAGTGTCCTTGATATGGCGGAACACGTAATATAAATTCCTTTTCTTTTAAATTGTTGGTAAAATTTAATCTTTCCAATGAAATTATAATGCAATATCTTTCTCCTCCCAGCACGCTTTCGAGAGGTCCAGGTTCGAGTCTTGGTGAGGGCATTGCACATTTTTCATCTCTTCTGCTGCAAAATAGCATAATGACTCTACAAGTAACACCCAATCTAAAACAAAAGATAGCGGACGATAATTCATCGCCACCAGGATTTGGCGACCGAGATTCCTAATTCCCAGTCGCCATTAAAAAAGGGGGAGTACATAAGGCATTTTCACCATCCTTCCAGCATGCCTTCATGGTGTAACGGTACCATCCTCGACGCATATTCGAGAGGTCCAGTTTCGAGTGAAAAGAGTTTTATTTTTGTGACTAAAATTCAATATATACATAATTAAATATGCATAAGTATAACTTTAGTAGTCACTAGTAGTGAAAATCCTCACTAATTAGAAAAATAAAATTGGATGTTCATAAAAAGAATATATTTATTTGTTAAATTAATAGCTTGAAAAATTAATGAGTGAAACCACAGCCTTCGAAAATTACATCTTTTCAGAATAAAGCATGATATTTCTTTAGTTAACTCTTTGACTATAACTCGCTCCAACAACAGATTCCCTTCTGTGTGCGGCAATATATTTGCACATACAAACCGCTACGTATCCAAGCGCTGATTTGCTGTGGTCACACTGTGTTACATTATTTGCTCAACTCATCTATACGTGTCAGATGTTCACTTATCAATGAAGTCTAAAATGTGGTAAGAAATTGGCACAGTTGAAAGGGTATATTCAAGAACTTTTAGTTCTAGCAGGTGTTTCATCTGAGGTGATACAAGCGTTCGGGTGTCGATTCACCATTGGGGGCTTAAGAGATAGCCCTGTTTTAAAGCCTGTATTCCGGGATTGAGGCGCCCAATTTGTAGCAAGTGAATCTGTATATCCCTCTCTTTGTGGTGATTTTTTTACTATCTTCTGACCGTATCGCCTAATACGGAGGATAGTGGTCACTCCGTGTAGTGCCTAATCATTGTGGCGGAACACATAATAAAAGTCGATTTCCTTTTAAACTGTTGGTAAAATTGAACGCTTCCAACGAAATTATACGGTATTTTCTCCATCCTTCTAGCATGCTTTCGTGGTATAATGGTAGCACACTCGACCGCATATTCGAGAGGTCCAGGTTCAGCAGAACTACAATGGGAACAGGAATCTAGCGTGAACTTCCTTTTTATTCAAGAAAAATGAATGAACACTGCTTATGATCTGTAGCTATATACAGTGTTATTCATTTTTCTTCACTTATCTTCTAATCCGAGAGGTAATTGAAGATAAATTAGTGCATATGCACAATCTAGTATCTTTATATATATATATAACAAGCAAGGTAGTTAGTACAATACTGTATGACCAATTTGGTCTAGAAAACATTTTGCGCAATATGCTGCAAAATAAGTAAATTAGAAATTGTAGTAAGCTCGCCTAAAAGTTACCAGGAGCTGTTGCTCCAAAAAGTTCAACACATTTTAAAAAACAATGTCATTGAAGGGTGAGAAATTATGCTACACGAGAAAAGAAAATAAACACAGTAAAATACTTAGCGTTGGAAACTAGTAATGGCAAAAAATACAGTAAAATACCTATGGATGTGACACTTGAAAAATTAAAACATATGAAAATCAAATCAAGGAACAAATTAAAATATAAAACAAACAAAATCAGATAAAAACAGAAAGCGGAAAATGGTAAATTAGCTGAATTAGACTTCCAATCTGGCTTTTCAAGGGAAATATCTGATTGAACGTCGAATCAAGCTAACTCCATTACGCGTTTCGCTGAAACAGACAATTGAAACTTTTTCACTAAAAATTTTTTTAATTAGACAAAGTGTCTTGGAAAATTTATTAGTCTCAATTCTCTGTTCCAATTTCCCGACGCGTCCGCACAAAATGACACATTAAGGTGTTAAAATATGTAAAAACTATTCCGATTACATCTAAAATCAAGACAAAAATAAAAATAAAAATAAAAATAAATAGCGGTCTGCTATTAGTCCTAAATATACAATAACATACGGGTTGGGCCTGCGAGCTTAAAGATTTATAACTTTATAAAATTTAGAAAATCTGTAATTAAATTTAAATGAAAACGAACACAGTGGGTCTTGTTAAGACCAAGAAAAAAGTTGTTGTAAAAGAAACAGAAAAAACTGACCTGTGTCGATGCAGAGCTCTCCCTCTTAAAACTAAGTTTAAAAGGGGTTGTAATTCCCTTCTGTGAACTTCAGCATCATCCCGCTCGTCTTGTGACGTAAGTAGGGGGGGAGCGATGTCTGTTGGGCATCAGCCAATACGAAAAGACTGTTCTCTAATTTTCGAAGGGGGGTCGGAAAGCTCGGAAAAACGTGTAAAGATTTCAAAATGGCCTCAGTCAAGTTGTTGGAAGAAAAAATTGTTACTGAAAGTGAAAATGGCTAATTCAGCTAAAACTACTAAACTTGGCCACTAAAGTAAGAGTAAAAGGAAAAAAACAGTCATTTTGTTAATAAAAAGTCGTAATTCTTCAAGCTAGCGGGCGATGAAGCTACTATGAAAAACGAAAAGGCCCGATTTGTTAATAAAAGTAGTAAAATTGGCCATCAAAGAAATTTAAAACTATTTAAACAATAGTATTAAAAGTAATTTTGTATTGCATACAAAGATGCGAATTTAGATTTTTATTTCAAGCAAAGAAGTATCTAAACATGATTTGGGAATTAAACTGTCATTTTGACATTCGCCGTGGAGCAGATGAAATTCAAGTTGAAATATACTTACTAAGCAAGGAAAAAAAATTAAATTCTTGACGTGTTTTTACTAGTAAAATAAGCTATTATCTATCACAGTTTCTTCTGAATACATAAGAATTAGTGTACTTCTTTAATGGATATTTCGTGCAAACTAATAAGTTGTCATAAGGCCATCTTTCAACGGAAAAGCGTGTTTAGAAATATGTATCTATTTAAGTGAGAGATGGATGGCTCTAAAAAAAAAAAGAATTGGATCTACGACTTCTGATTTGAAAGTAATTATTTTTGATAAAATCTTAGTATTTATGCTACTGGTTACACTTCAAATTTATCTTCAAACTAGCTTTTCAATTTTGTAAAAATGAATTAAATTTAATTTTGGAAGGTTAAATGTATTATTATTTTTCATATGTAGTTGAGAGAAATTTATTGGAATAATCAGAACTAGATCATGAAAGTTCTGATTATTTTTGCTTCACTTTTTCATTACTTCTTATCTCTTTATTTAATAAAAAGAAATTTTAATTTTTTTTTTCAAATTTCTAATTACAGATTCTGATACAGATACTTTCTCCATATCGTAGTGGAACTAGATTTGCTTTCTGTAAATATTACATGCAGTTGTCTTTTTTTTATTACAAGCAGTAGATTACAAAGAAAGACCAACGTCGAGAACATTTCCGTTTATAATTAATTTTATTTCTGCCTCATAGATCAGCATTTTAGATAATAATTTCAGTGCAGTCCAAAACTTTCAAGAGCTTAGTGACAGCTGAACAGAGAGTCCGAAATGCAGGACTCTTTCCTCCGGGTGTTCTCGATCGAAACTGCAAAGGAACTACATAGACAGTCCTGTTGCAGTTCGCTTTTACCCCCTGAAATTTGAATTGTCTTTTATTAAAGTATGAACTTAAAACATCAGTTCTTTTCAGAAACTGTTTTTAACAAGGTGTACAAAGTGCTTGGGGTTATCGTTTAGTATAATTCGACAGCTATTGGATTAGCACAATAACTCATTCTGAAACTATTGAAATTATATGTGGCGCAAGTACTGAGAACCATACATTTAATAAATAAACTTACACAAACAATACGCACAAATCCTTAATAATAATAGTAAAAAAAGGTTTTGCAAGCCATTTTACTAAGAAAACTGAACTTTAATATGACAAACGGAGAAAAAACTGTAAAAAATAGAAAAATGCATGCCAACACTTAGCACTGGGAATTCTAAACATATGCTGCTGTACTGCTTCTAAAATTTTTGTGATTTTGATGTTGACCTCTATATGGCTTAAGTGCGAAAAAAATATGCTTAATAATAAAGCTAAAATGACGAAAAAGGGAGGCGTTCGCAGGAGTGAGTGCAAGAGCAGATTGGTAGACTGCGAGCTCAGTGAGAGCGTAAAATCCTTAACAAACCCTTTTGGGCGACCTCTAAAATCGGAAGCCTTTTAGATTTTACTGTAATTTTTTACCTTTTTTTTTAATCTTATTTTGTTTTGTTCATTGCAGTAAACAGTATCAATGTTTGTAAATTAATCAGTGCCTAAAATTAGATAGAGCCCACTCGGGTACTTCGTAATATTTGAAAGAAAGTGTAAATGCAATCGAAGCACCAAATTGGACAATTTATTGATTTGGCGTTTATTTGAATAGTAAAATTGGTACAAAACTCTCTTGATCATTTAGCATTTTTTTAACCATTTGTAAAGCAGATACTGATGTATCTGCTTTACAAATGGTTAAAAAATGGATTGAATGTATAACCTTTTTCCATAGGAAAGTACGCACACAACCTTAAGCCTAAAACTCGAATCGAAATGCAAATCTCATCAAGAAGTGAATGAATTCATGAATATCTTTTCAGAGAGTTAATGTTGAATTTTAATTTGGGTAAAGTTGAGAGTAGCGTAGTATAGAACTACTTGGTTGCTTATCAGTAGATAAAAACTAAACATAAACTTAAATAGGAGTGCTTGGCTGTAAATTAAACATGAACTCTGATAAGTGCTTTTCTTAACAATACCGATGAACAGGCTATGTCAACTTGTGACATGTGCGGAAAAAAACATAACATGTAGAAGATGGATGATAGGCGATTAATACTTGACTGGTATGTCATGAAGTACTTAGCACCAAAAATTCCATACGATACTTCACATAAATGCTGCCTGGTACACTCTGCTAGATTCCTGTTCCCACTGTAGTCTTTAACAGCTGTTTTTCCTGTAAGGATTCAGTGCATCGGATCGCCGCACCATGCCAGAGAAATTCACAGCTAACTCACCGCGTCGATAGCCAGCTACGGCACTTCGAATCGTCACATCGAGAGGACACAGTCTTCAGGCACATTTCTTGGCTTCTATCAAGCGACTATCTAGCGTTGAGCTTTACACATTTTCGTCACTGTGCAGCCGCAAGGAGGAAGGCAAATTTGACAAGATTCTCTCTTGCAGAGCTGAAAAGAGAATAAAACAGAAAAGCATTCATTAGTTAAAGCTCAAGACCTTCATATATTTTCGATGTTTGTCCCAGGCAAGATTCTTCACTAAATATTGGTAGGCATTTCTGCTGTAGACACATACATTTCCTTATCGTCAGACAGCCCTGTAAGATAATGAAAACGAGCACCAATGTATTTTGTTTGAGTGCGATGAACTGGATTTTTGGCCAAATGCTATGCGTTTTGATTATCATTATATAACGCAGTTGGTTCCACTATCTTCTCTGAAAAACTAGCTCTCTTAATAGAAAATGCAAGTGCATCTCTTCTTTCAAAGCTCTAGTTAACGCTATGTATTCTGCTTCCGTACTTGATAACACTATAATAATTTGCTTGCGTGATTCCCAAGAAAACGAGCTTCCTGATAATATAAAATCATAGCCAATAAATGATTTCCTGTCGACAATATTTTCGCTTCAGTCCAAATCTACATAACATTTAAGACTTTGATTTGCTTTCCAATAAGTTATCTTATCGATGAACGTAGATTTATGATTATTGCCGTATGTGTTTTGCTTGAATCTAGGGAAATCACTCAGTGCTACTATTAAGTTGCCTTAGTCTACTAACAGAATTTGCAGTATCAGGTAGTGTAGATACAGCTAAGTAAATTAAAGATCAGATTAAGGATTGATCCTACTTTTTGTCTACACTTTCATTTTCACTGGTGATGATTGATGATTCCCGTAGTTTAATGTTAGGGTCTAACGGCATTGATATAGCCTTACATTCTTACAAAGCGTATTTGGCTAAGAGTTCTTTTATGTATTAAATTTGACTAATTGATACATTTTTATTTTGTTCAATGTTAATGTCTAAACACTATTGTATTTTATTCAAGTCCCTCATTTCAAAAGTTTTTATGAGATTTTTCTCAGTGTGTGTTAGAGAGGATTCGCTTTTAGTAAGAATTATCAAATCATCTATATAAATAGTAATTATGATACAGTCATCTGTTCCTTTTATAATGCTATCCAACGGTAATTTTTCTGATTTGAATTTCCGCTAAGTTTCAACTAATTTTAAGCTCCACATTCGTTCTTCTTGAAGTCGTAAGCTAAATTTTTCAATTTCCAAACTTTGGTTTCAGAAGTCAGGAAACCTTCTGGTTGAGACATGAAAATCTCATCATCAATTTTCCATTTAGACAAGCTGTTTTGAACATTCATCTGATGGATCTTTAGATCATATTCGGCAGCTAAAGCGAGCATTGTTTCTATAGAGTTGCAGCAAACTACGGGTGAAAATTTTTCTCAGTTGTCTATTCCACATTTTTGCGAACATCTTTCGGCGACTTCTCTGGCTTTGTACTGATCGACTATGCCACCCACCTTCCGCTTTATTCGGAATACCCATCTGCATCCAATTGCTTTTTCTATTCTCTGGCAAATCGCTGGATTTTCAAAAATGCAGGGCTCACGAAATCAGCGCTTTTCTGCATATATATTTTTCTTGGTCTGCCTGGTTTTTTTGTTTTCAAAAAAATGTTGGTCTTCTTGGTTCTTTTCTGAATTTTGACCGTGTACTTCATTATCTTCAATATATGTCTTCCGTCGTCTAGCCCTTCTGAATTCTTATTGGCTTCTGAATTCTTATTGGCTTCTGAATTTACTTCAGAAGAAATAAATTCGATGAATTCCTGCTTGTCAGTAGTTGAAGTTTCTGAACATGTTTCACTTTCTGGCACTTACAAAAGTCTAACATCACGACTTTGTTTTACTTCACAAGTTTTAGATATATACGATATGTTTTTACTTCCTGAGAATATCTAATAAGAATATATTCTTCTTTTGGGGAGAAATTTGTCTTTCCTGCTCGAAATGGTTAATGCAGAAGCTATGCTTCCTTTGGTCCTGATATGCGATACTGTAGGCTTTCTTTTAGACCATATTTTCTCAGGCGTTTTGGATCTGCTTTTAGTAGGACGTCGGTTACAGATGTAAGCTGCTGTTGATCCCATTTCTGCCCACAATACTTGCGGTAATTTTGATTCTAACAGAATACATTTGGCCATTTGAACTAGGATACGATTGATGCGTTCTGTTGCGGTCTGTGCTCAAATGAAAACTGGCATTTAATGCACTCCTTTTCTAAGAATTGTTATGAATTATTTGGCATTATTGCTGCAAAGTATTTTTAGTTGTTTCCCCATTTGCTTTTCAGCTTGAAATTTGTACTTCTTAAATGCTTCAAGAGCTTCAGACCTTTTTTGTAGGGCATACACAATCATTTTTCGCAATTTTTCGTCGATGAATGTTATGAAATATTTTGCACTACTTAAAGATGAGGGATTCATGGGACGCCAAATATTGGTGTGTACAAATTCAAGTTACATTTTACTGTTTGGTGTATTTGTATTACCTTTTCCAACATTTGAAATTTTGGTTACGTCCTGGTGATTTACAACATATAGACCATTTTGAATTGTTCCTTGTGAAAGACCTCGTTTATTTTTGTCTTTAACCCACGCATGGTTATTTCTAAAACTGATAGTATATTTCCGTTGCGTTGCTAAGTTAACTGAATTTCAATTTAGGGTAGGAACGTATCGTTAAGTATTATGTGCTGTAAAGTTGAATTGACATTTTCATAAATATCAACTTATAAATTCATTATTTTCCAGTTGAACTTCATTTTCTATATCACTTATCAATATTAAAGTTACTTCCTTCATATGTACGGTTGCTCCTGAAACAAGATACCAATTATGTGTTCCTAATTATCGCTTTGTTTTCACAATCCTGAGAAAGCAATTTTGTTTAGAGAATTTTTGATTATGATTACTGCTTTTATTTTTTCTAGATTCTGATGCTTTGTGTCTTTTCGCTTGCAGCTATATCAGCTAAAGGTTTTTTAGTATTTTCGTATTGCCGTGGTATTTAGTAATTTCACTTTACTGCTTTTCTGCGCTTTAAATTGGCTTCTTTTACGAGTATATTCTTCTAGAAACTTTTAGCGCGTTTACGTGGTGCACTACGTTACGAGATTCTATCACGATTCTAGAGCTTTCGAATTCTTCGGTTATGCTGCATACTGCATTATAGCAAATTTCTGAAATATTTTTCTGAAGTTTCATATCCTATTTCTACAAGTTAATCTAAAATTTCGAAGAAAGAAAGAAGTTAAGTAATCCTGCATTTTTTCTTTCGTCTTCGTCATTTTCGAGATAAGTTGCTTCATAAGGCTAACTTTAATAATATGGCATTTAGGCTGATGAATTTCGTGCAGTTTCATCCACGCTTCATATGAAGTTTGGCGTTTTTAGAGTGCACTAACTCAGATGTTTTCAGTCTCTGGCTTGACTAACTTCTCAAAGTTCAAATCTAATTAAAACCATTTTCACTTGGAAACGCCAAATTATATGGCATTTAGGCTGATGAATTTCGTGCAGTTTCATCCACGCTTCATATGAAGTTTGGCGTTTTTAGAGTGCACTAACTCAGATGTTTTCAGTCTCTGGCTTGACTAACTTCTCAAAGTTCAAATCTAATTAAAACCATTTTCACTTGGAAACGCCAAATTTACTGTTATTCAGTTTTTAAGTTTTATATTCGGGTTTATCATTTTTATTAGTTACATATAATTTCAGTAAAGCCAAGGGAAAACAATAATTTGCTCACCTCATTTTATACCAAAAACACAGACGCTTGACTTACTGCTGAGAAGTATAAACCTAATAAACTTCTTGAGCGTGCGGAAAACTGGGTAACTGGACCCTTAACCTGTTGAATTTTAAGTTGGGTAATATTGATAGTAGCATAGTATAAAACTTAGTTGCCTATCAATGGAACATAAATACTGTAAGTTTAAATTTAACAAGTTCTTTCCCTCAGCTAACAAAACCGATGAACAGGATATGTCAACCTATGACATATATAACATGAAAAAGATGGAAGATGGCTAACAAGTTATAAGGTATTTCTCCTGCCTTCTTGGCATGCGTTCGTGATGTGTTGGTCTGCACGCTAGACGCGTATTCCAGAGGTCCGCGGTTCGATTCCCGGCGAAGGCCTTGCTAATTTTTCCTCTTGCCTGCTTCCAAATACAATCCTAATGTCTCTGCAAAGTGATTAACATTTGACTGGTATGTCGGCAGGTACTTGGTTGCAAAAATTCGGTACAATACTTCGTATAAATGTTGTCCGGTACACTCTGCTAGATTTATGTTTCCATTATAGTCTTGGATAGCCATTTTCCCTGTCAGGATTCCGTACGTCAAATTGTCGTACCATGCTAAAAGAATTTTGTCCACCGGCTACGTTAATAACCAGGTACGATGCACACATCGGGACGACTCAGAGTCTTCATAATATTTCATGTCTTATATCACTGGACTTTACAGAGTTGAACTTAAAGCATCTTCAGCACTGCTCTGCAGCAATATTCTTTTAACAACGTATTCATATGTTGCTATCGGTAATTGACTCACTTTGCATTTCTTCTACCATTTCAATTCAATTTTTATGATACCATTGTTTTAATATATTTCTTATTTATATTTTTTATTGATTAAACTTAATTCATTAATATTTTTATTTAATTCATTGCATTTGACTTGATTTAAATAATTAATTATTTATTGCTTTATTTTTTATATTGTTTACTTACTTTTTTTCACATCTTTCCATTAAGCACCTACGCTTTTGATTTCAAATATTAAGCTCTGAAAATTACTTTTTTAAAAATTTAAAAATTTATTTTGTATGCGCTCTTTTGGAGTAATAATTAGTATACCTAATTAGCACTTGAAAGACTCATTATTCGTTTCATGACGAGGACGCAGCTGACTTTTATGCTTTCCGATGTGAAAACCTGATATTCTCTACAACTACGTTTCATAAAACAGAAAAATCTTCGCAAAGTACCTATAACTTTTTAGCCCTTTTATTCATTTATGTTTCATAATTTTATTACTTAAGTAGCTATTCTAGGTGTCACGAGATTTAAGTGATATTTTTTTAAGTGTATCGGCACTTGTAGAAACGAGTGTAACCTCGTAAATCTGAATTATGACGTTTTTAACTTCAGCTTAATTTGAACGTGTATATATTATCTGATAAAATGTTGTTAGATATTACAAACAGTATACTTGATGTTTTGTGTTGTCATTTTAGAACAAGATACCTGCTAGCTCGCAATATTTCACTAGTCCCCAGCCGAGCCATTCACAAGATATAAAAGCCCAACCTTCTTTTGTGCTACCATCGAAAGTTCCTTTCAAAACGCATAATTACCACAAATGAAGGAAAGGGCGTGTGCCTCCTCCGCGGTTGGGATGGACTAAACCAACTTAAAACCATGCATATGAGCTACAAAAGAAAATAATAAGAAACAAACAAAAGAAAAAAATAAACACGCACATCAAGCCGTATCGTGTCTTTGGGTCTTAAAGGGGAGGAGTCACACAAGGAAACATAAACGCGGAGAAAATTAGAGGGTCTCTTTTAGTTTCTTTACCTTCTTTACTCCTTGGTTCTTTTTCTCACAGCGCTTTCGATCGTTTACTCAATATCTGAAGAACATGTTTTGAGTCCTATATTGTTCCATTCACGTGACGCCCAGCCCCTTACTCAACGCATGGAGTGCAGGGTGAAAAGGTGCTGCATCTTTTTTTAATTCGCATTTTTATTCGCATACGTTTATAGAGCTTGAAAAGGTAAATTTTAAAATAGGGAAAGAAGACGAAAGGGGCCGAGAAGAACGGCTGGTAATCACAAAAGAGATCTTACAAAAGGGTTTATTCGTTTCAAATATGATTCCATCACGTTTTCTTAATAATATATAAAACAAGTTTAAGGTCTGATATTTAATGGCAAATTTGAAAGGTAACTGAATTCGGGAAGAAAGAGCAGATGTTTGAAATATGAACTTTGACATTAATGCTGAGTGTTATACCTTTGAAAAAGCTTATGACCACTCATATAAAATTTCAAATTTATGTTTGATTGTATTGTTTGCTTACCTTTACAATATCAGAAATTTAATTCTACCTAAGTGAAAAGTGGCTAGCTAACGGCTCAAGGTTGACAATCGTGAATTTCCAGGTGCGAGTGTATTTTCTTTACTTTTTTCCCTGATAAGGAGAAGTGCACCATAATTTCTTAAACGCCATATCTAAATTCAAAAGAAAAGTACTGATTTTTAGAAAATATTACTAACAAGGAAAGTTTTAGGACTTCCCGATGAAACTGGTCTTGAAAAGTTCACTGGTGATCAAACATGTTTGTAGATAAAATAGCAGGTGGAAAATATGATATTTCGCAGTCGCTCGTCAAAGCAAGATATAGTAAGTGGCGCGCACGTCCGCGATATTTATTGCCATGAGTTGGTGAACACACGTGAGTATACATAGTGTATACGTAAGTTACAAGATTTTTGTATGATAAATACGTATTCCTGGTAGGTGACATGCATGCAGTACGCCAGAAACCATTACTTATGCAGAATATGGGAAGTTTCGAACGCTGCAAGTAGTGTTGTGGAATAAAACGTATGCTATATTTATAGCCAAATAGTCTGTAATCGTCATGTTGCAGTACAAATACTAATGGTACAAATGACGCAGATATTCTCAAATAAATGCATGATTCCATATTACACTGACAGAACTATTTACTCTGTCGAAGCACCAAAATTCCTTAACAGCAATCGCCCGAAAATTTAAGATACCAGCCAACAAAATACGGAAAATAGACACAATTCTTGAGGCAGATAATATAGCGGAATACAAAGTGATACAAATTGACAGTCGACGAAATCGACAGCATATGTACACAAATTCTAAAAGGAGGGTGGCGTGTAATACAGGACTTGCAGTTCTGTAGTGGCATTTAAAGAAGTAAGTTAAAGTAGCAGTTATTGCAGTTCCAAATCCAGAACATATTCCCTTCACCACAACAGATACCGCTTTTGTTCGGGATATAACCTCCATTGTGTGACATATGTAAAAATAGTTACCTAAACTAACTGTTACGATACTGTAATTATTTTGTTTATTATTATCTCATAAATGTGTGCTTCTTATTTTACCTTTTCAATATAATTATCGAAAATCGCTTTTGTGCACATTGTACATAGAATTAACTGGTCTCAGTGAATTTCCCTGATTTGCATTTTGCGATTTATTTAGTTTGAATCGTAGATTGGAATTATTTGTATCCTGTACACAAGATTTCTCATTCTCACCGTGTTTGACATGATTTCGTTACCAAGTGGTCTTCCAGACTTAGTCTCTAACTTCTCATCTTATGGCTTTCCATTGGGCTTGAAATGTAACGCGACAAGGATCATCCTCCATTTACATCCTTCTGCTAATATTTGCAAAAAGGAAGTCTCAGTTTATGATTGTTTTCGCAATGAAAAGCTCACAGTGACATTATTTTGAGCTCAGAACTGTCTATTTCTAGGGCCAAATACGGAATTCAATTAATGTGTCAATATGTAAACCTTTTACCTATGAGCCAAGTGTCGTCATTATTTACTTGTGGGCAAGTAGTATTAACTGTGCTCACAGCCTTGTCTTATTCCCATTGCATTACCATACCGGAGACAGACGTAAGTGTACGATATGTGCATCTTTACGATGGCGTATGTGACCTCTGTTGACTAGAGAATGCCTAAAGTTGCATATATGCTTTCGATTTGATTAATCTGTGGCTACAAATATTAGGCTTCCAAGTGTTACTTTTTTAGCCTTGTTTTGGACGTTTCGGATGCAAGATAGCATATTTTACACTTGTTACTTTGCTTACATGCTATATCACTCTAAAAATTTTATAGCTATTATCATCGGGAAGTATGATGGCTTTCTTTGAAAAAAAGAAAATATCCCGAAGTGAAGGGTTTTCAGGAGAACTAAATCTTTAATATTTTCAAGTATAGGCATATTCGAATGTACTTTTTGCATTTTTGAAATGAAATATGATCAGAAAGAACCTGACAGACTGAAGAATAACTTGTAAAACATAAGCAACTTTGTCTAAAATCAATTTACTCTATTCTCATTAGCACTTAGTGCTCTCATTAGTTTATGATATGTTAAAAGCTTTACAACTAAGGATATAAACATGAAAATGCCGCACTTACAGCTACCTTGATTTGAACTAATTCTATAAAAAGTTGTATATACAGAATAAAGAAAAAGAGCAAATTACTCGAGCTCAAGAAATTAACAAATCTCCCTAAACCTCCGATTTATTCCATTCATTACTGTTCATCTTATCGAAAAATTTCAGCTATTAATATATAGCAACTGAATAGTTTGATTTGATTGAACGCTTTCTTACTGTCAAACTAGAGAATCAGAGTTCACGTTACTTTACCCAAGATAAATCACGTGTGAGACTACGCACAGCTCGAAACAATTAAAGGATATTGTAAATGTGTTATAAAACTACCATATACTTGACGAAATTTATAATAAACTTTAAAGAAAAGGAATAAAAAGGAAAATTATTACCTGCACAAACATAGGTATATGAAACGTAGGAAACGTAGGAATACATAGAAATATATATATATGCCATATTTATCGTTTGTGACATGGAAAATTATACGTTTTCAATAAGTAAGGGAAAAAAGCCGGCAGTATATTTTGCGCAGAAGGGGAAACAACTGACATGAGTTAAATGTATCGTTTCAGTGAATGCGATATCTTGACAGCATGGCTTAACCGAATCGGTAGCTTGGGGAGTCATCGCTTTTTCAGAAGCAAGAGAAACGCAACTCGATATAGTGTCAGGGAGGGATAGGTTACTCCAAGAGAATTTCGAATTACATAGAAATCTAACGGGGAAAACGCAATCCTCATATGCTAGTATGCAGAGAAGAAAATCCAAGAAAGGAAAGAGATGCGAATAAAAATAGTTTAATCAGCATATCTTAATGTTGTGGTATTCAGAGGTCGCAATAAGTGTTCGAAAAAACAGCCGCTATACAAGCGAAACGCCGGTGCAGTAAAGAATCAAGGACTTTTTTTAATATACCAGGCGTCTCAAGAATGATCGAGCTAGCTACACTAATGCGCGCGACAAGATCCTTCTCACTGACCACGGGTGTTTCACACATCAGAAATTTTCATGTAACTCCTGAGAAAGAAACATGGGCAGGAACGTACAGGCCAATGAATAGGACCACCACGACCAACCTACCGTTGACCAAATCTGAATTTAAGTGAGAACGGAAGGAGTCAAATGGCCTTAAGCCCCATCACGCTAGAATCACACATCATTGCATCTCGGCTACTAGACGATTTGCTCATCCTACAGCTCAAGCAAGACATCTTCCAAGAAAATCTTATGAGACCGTGCGCTCAGATGAATAAGCATAAGATACGAGTATCGCCTATCAGGTAGTAGCAACAATGTGCGTCCGAACATTGATGGAAACTGGTGCTGCGCTGCAAGTGCTCGGGTACTTCTGGAGTTGTCCACTTTCCATACATGTGTGTTATGAACGTTATTTCAGCCTTTTCTGCTAAGTATACCTCGTCGATGAACAGGACAGCAGCCAGAAAATGGAGATTCCGTCATACACTTCAGCATATACCATTCAGTAAATGCAATTCGCGGTGCGTAATGAGCAGGAAGCAGTTGTTCTGTTATTGGTATAGATGCAAGAGCTTCGGGTTCAGAAAAAAAGAATCAGAATCTGCTAACCATTTTACCGATAGTCTGGAAAACAGCAAGGTTTGTCGCGATCGCTCGTGAGCTACCATGTGGCTTTCTTCTGGGTAACAGAGCGTCACCTCTTATACTTTAGGTGTCCATGTTGTTCGTTCCTGATTCCTTTGTCTTGTCCAGAAAGATCCCGTATCTCATAATCTTTTATGCAGCCGTAAAAACGTCTGGTGATTCCGAATCCGCCTATTCAGGTTCTATTCACTATGCAGGGTGAATCTGAACAAGAGGGCAAAACTTTAGAGGGTGACAGAAGGCAGCTATACGAGCAATATTCGTCATAAAAGTATGCTTGGAACGCAAGCGGTGAGAAGTTAAAGGATAGTATTCCATTGTCACATTTAAGAAATTAACACAAGAATGAGAGGAAACACATCAGAAGACATTTTATTAACAGAATATGCTTATAAAAGTTGCTCAAAAGACCTTCCGCCAGCTATAATGCAGGCTTCACACCTGCAGGATAGGGAGGATTGCCGCACATTTGGCAGCAACGGCGATACTGGTGACTAGATCCATATTGGTTTCAATGGAGGACTCGAAAATTAGGCTTTTCATATGGACCCCCAGAAAAAAGTCCGAACACGAGAGATCGGGTGATCTTAGTGGCCAAGCTATGAGACCACCTCGACTAATTCATCGCACTGGAAATTTCGTAATTCGTATAACCAGCCATCCTCTCAACAATCCACGGTAAAAAATGCCGTTGGGTGAGAGAACCGATCCTTTTTATACCATTTATTTACAATGCCACCTAGAAGTTCGCTCTTTGCGTTCCGACCATACATTCTGTGACGAATATTGATCGTAGAGCTGCCTTCTATAACCCCCTAAAGTTTGCCCTCCTGTTTAGATTTCTCCTGTATACTAGATGTTTATCTGATAACTTTATAAGGTATTTCTTCCTCCTTCTCCAAGCCTTCGTGGTTTAGTGGTCTGCACGCTCAGCACGTAATTGAGAGTTCCGCGGTTCGATTCCCCGCGAAGGCGTTTCATATTTTTCATCTTGCCTGCTTCCAAAAAATACCTAATGTCTCTACAGTGGCGCCCGAACTAAAAGGGTGTTGGATGATGATTCTCCTTCCCCAGGATTTGGCGATTGTGTCCCAGTCGGCTTTTAAAACGGGGAGTATATAAGGTATTTCTTCCTTCTTAGCGAGCCTTCGTGGTGTAGAGGTCTGCACACTCAGCGCATAATTGAGAGTCCGCGGTTCGATTCCCGGCGAAAGCGTTGCATAGTTTTCATCTTGCCTGCTTCCGAAAAATACCTAATGTCTCTACGACTTGAAATTACTGAAATTTTCCATCCTACTTCTTTTGCGGTTGACTGTTGACTGCCGGAAGTTTTAACTGTTCCACTACAACGCCCGCTACAAATGTGCTTTCATCTCTACATTGCTATGTATTTCCGAATCATCTCTGAGTAACTTACCTCTCCGTAAATTTGTACACGCGTAAGCTAATCACTCTGCATAGCGGAAGCCTTTGGTATTTTCCAAAGTGTCATTTCCAGACTATGAAACCGATTTTTGGAAGATCGAAATGAGGCAGATAGCAAGAGAGTACTTTATTATAATCAAATCATAAAAAATAAAAATAACACTATAAATGATAGGCGAAAAGTTAAAGAATGTCTAAGGCGTGCAACAAAAGGAATTGACTATGGTTATTTAACTACCAGAAGAAATCACAGCTAGAAAGCCAATTCCTTTGAAACATCTATTCTTGGGGCGACCTTGATAAATTTATAAAGATAATGGCTAATACTTTTGACAAAATAATTCCATTACTAGACATCATTATTTGGACGCCGACACTTTTATTATTCGTGGTATAAAACTGTAGATGAATTTTGTAAAGATAATTATTTAAACTCTTGTTCCCATGAAACTATATAGGTTATTTTTCTTCATTTAGTTCATTTATTACTTCATGAGTTTTAAATAAAACGTATTTTATAAAAACACTTTTGTCAAATTTTTTAACTAACTAGATCTTGATTTTTTTAATGAAATTTGTGTAAAAATAATAAAAATAATAGGAATAAAATTTAAACTTTGTATATTTTTACTCAGTATAGTTTCAAAGCCATTTAACTGATCCATTTCTTAACTTGGAGCTGTAGATCAGTGACCAACCGTTTAAGACCCGTTTAAAATCGTAGTAAAGACAACTAAGCAGAGCTCTGAAAAAAGCAAGTTTTTTTTTTTTTTTGTATAATAGCTTGCATTCCTGATAATAGCAACTGCAATCAGTGAGACGGAGATATAACCTTTTGGGGGGGGAGGATCTTCCCATTTTAACGGTTTCCCAAAAGGGTTTATTAAGGTTTTTAACGCTTTCGCTGAATTTGCAGTCCGCTCTCCCACTCACTCCTGCTAACCCATTTTCATCTGCCTTTTTTCTGCTTTTTTTATTAAGAGAAATTTTCTTCGCGCTTCTGCTACATACAGTTCAACAACAAAGTCGCAAAATTTTTAAAAGATGTTTATATGTTTAGAACTCAAGATGCAGTATTGCCGTACACTTTCATATTTTTTTTCACTCTTTTCTCTTAGTTATCATAAAAAAACTCATATAATGATTTTAATGGGCCCAGTTAGTCAAATTTTACAAAAATATTAAGTATTGCCAATTATACATTACAGTTTTAATACATATTTATTTAAATCGATTGGATTAAGAAATGGAAAAAAATATTCTTAAGAACTGTGTTTATTACTTTAAAGCGCTTAGTTTATTACAGAATAATCTCCCAGATTAAATTTGAAAGTATCTTAAGTTTTACTGAATGGCAACAGTAAGCTGGATCGTGGAAGATAAACGTATTTTATTTAAACGCCACGGCAACACATTGCGTTCATAGAATAGTTTGTTAAATACAATTGAAAGATAAATAGCTTACATTTTTTCGAGTAGCAACAGTCTCACGCACTGACGATAAAAATGTTTTACTTCGAAGAGTGTTGCGACTGCTCGCTTTAAAATTGTTGAGCTTGTTAATCAAATATTCATTAAAGATATCAAAATATGAAATCATTAATAAAACGAATTCGAAATCCAAAATTCGAGCTCCTAGGTGCCTATGTTTGGGTGAAGGACTACGTTATACAAAATCTGATGGCTCGGTACTGTCGTTTTTTCGCAATGCCAAGACACACACATATATGCATGCACATTTTTATTGTTTAATTTCTTTATAAATAACATAGGGCGATAATATTTGGTGGCAAAAATTTTAAAGGAATATGCAGTTTATAGTGAACCGATGCAAAGTCCCATTTCGAGACTAATAGCCCCTTTTGTGTTAAAAATATTTATCATGTCGTTTATTTAATTACATGAAATCTTTCGTTCTTACTGAAATAAAAATCAGCATCTAACTGAGGTAACAAAAATTTAATTAGTGTGAAAATTCCTCCAAAATTTTTATGCGAGACAACATTGACATTTTAGATAAAACATTTTAGGGGATTACAGTTTTATTTTCTTTAATTAAAACGCTTACCTTTCAATTAACTGTTATTCAACTAACTATAATTAACTATTCATTAAAGCGTCACTTCAAGGTGGTAGAATGCAGGGAAATCTGAAAATCGTTTCCTGCAGTTGTCATTTTATAGTAAATTAACTGAAACTAATTTAAACCCGTTTGTATGCGCACACGAGCGGCCGAGCGGTTGAATATTTGTATACTGATAGTTCCGACCGGGGTTTGATTCCAGGCGAACGGGCTGGCTGCATGGGCGCTTACATTGTTTTTCCCATCTGTAACGTATATACGAGCCAGTTTCCCTTTGACACTTCAGCGGGGCTCATATCTTATCCAGAGCAGTCTTCCTGGTTTGAAAAATTCGTTTCTACATTTCAGTATTATTTAATTTTAAGTCTTTCATAATTTAAATTTACATTATGTATTGTATCATCTTACATTATGTATTGTCAAAAAAGAAGCGATTGGGCTAATTACGACCTCCTGTAATGATTCCAAAAGAAAACAATGAGGATAACTCACTAATTTGCTACTAAATGGCACCAACATCAAAAAATTCTCAAGCGTTTTAACATGACTTTGTATATATTTATTAGATTACAAGCAAGCACAATAGGATTATCTACCTAAGACGGGGAGATTTTTACGAAGGACTTTTGTATTCTTGTTACACAGAGCTAAACCATGAAAACGCTGACACAGCAAGCCCGTTTATCAGGATTTATGCTTAAGATAAGTTCCAAAAGCAATGTTTTTCGTATTATGTAAAAATAATATAGGTTGCCCTCAAATAATTCGCTGAACAGAGGAAAAATAATGCTCAAATTTTGATTTCACTTATTCACAAATGAGCGCATCGAGTATGTCGACGTCTTTTCTAAAATTTCTGGTATTGTTGAATGACGTCGGATGTATGGCCTTTTACGCATGTCATTATTGCATCACATGTTGCTTATTCCAATGTTAAAGTTTTCGATAGAAAATAACACTATTTTGCTATCGATTTTAATTTCAGATGATGGTCAAGTTAATTAATAACCCCAATAAATCTAGTTTACTGTCAGGAAACTGAATGTTTCAGAAAATATGTTTGTAAAAATGTTAAATCACATTAAATTTTGCATCAGCAAATTCTTCTAGAATTATTAAATCTCTTTAATTGCGACAAAGGTTAGATTTTGATGTATTATTATAATTTAATTCCGGATAAACTGCGTAAATTATGTACAAGCAACATAAAGATAGGTTCTCATATCTGCTCAACTTTATAGAAACGATGCGGGTAATCTGAACTTTTGTTGATGATAAACGAAGATCATCAGCCTTGAATAGAAGTTTAACTGTATTTAGTAATTTTAGTTCCGTTCGTTTATATGTAGTTTAATTTTGAAACAGTAGCTCATCTCTTATGAAAATTAGCTACTACTTTCATTACAGACATAGGCTATTTAAATATTCTGTTCTTGTTTAGTTGTGGAATCGAATTTTTAGAAATTACTTGCAAAATTACACATGAAATGACATGAATTATGAAGCTTCTCTTTGCTTTTCAAACATCATGTGTTTCTTAGTGATGTAAATTCTTTTGATGTTTTATGAAAAGCTTATAGAAAAATGCTATGAACATGGAAAGATACATGAACTCATGGGGTTTTACTTGATCTGTTAAAGTGAGTCCACAACCCCTAATAGATGAGAAGCCAAGTATCGCTATGTCTGAAGTCAGTCAGATAAAGGTTTAAGTAAACCTTTTTATTTGAACAGAACATCAATGCAGGTTCTGTGCTACTAAAATTAACCATAGCTCGTGGTGATGTAACTAAATAAGCAGTAAATTTCGAGTTAAGGCATAGTATAGTAGTCAAAGACTACACATTTAAATCTTACTCTAAGCTGGCTCAGTAATTACAACCAACTTAAGAAATTCAAATGCCGGCAGCGGTAACGCTAATCCGAATAATTAGGACTTATAAGAAGTGGCAGAACTAAACTTAGGATGCCCATGCAGGTCAGAAACACCTTCTATCTCAATAAGATAAATATCTTAAGGTTTAATAAATTTTGAATGCTTATACTCTTCAAAGTAATCGCATTAGGAACTGCGATTTTATATTTTATAAATAAATTATTATGTTATTTATTATAATGTTTTATGGGTTTTCAATTAAAATATTTTTTATACAGTCACTTAATAATGTAACTTAAATTAATTTTATATAAAAAAAAGATCTCATGGGGTTCCTCTAAGAGAAATATTTTATGCAGTTTTCTACGCTTCCTTAAAATTGCAGAATACTTATCTCTTGTGATGCAAGCATACTTAATTACCTTATGAAGACTGACACTGACAAATATGCTAAAAAATTACTTTTATCCTGTACGTATTTTTTACAGATTTCTAAAGCTCCCAAAAAATATTACACTAATAAGTATTATAAAATAAACATAAAATGAAAGAAAACTTTGTTAAAACCTCACGTTTTCCTGCAATGAAGACTTTTTACGTTTTTATTCCCTTAAATGTTCTCTTATATGTAAATTCAAGTATATTGAATGTCTATACAAAAATAGATAAAATGTGTGTCAGAACCTATTCTTTAATATTATGTGATATTTATATACTTGAAACACATATTGTTATTAAATAATCAGAGAGACATTGTATGTTTTCAATCAACAATTTAATTATGATACAGAAAACATGACAAAACATGGACAAAATTTTTACTTATGTTACAATACTCATTTGATCTCTCAAATGTTTCTTTTTGAAATTGAAGGGGCTGGAAGACACATTACTACGCTCTTTCTCTCTTACGGATAAATTCGTAGGAGAGGGACTTTTGCAGTTCTCCAAAGTGTTATGCAACCCCATATTATGGTCAGCTGCTCGAGTTGCAACTGACGGACTAGATCTCATCAAACCGAGATTATAGCTCGAGAAATTAACATTCGAAAAGGCATCTTTGTCACCATTTTTTAATGTCCTTTCGATTTCTTCTTCATTACTGCTAATGGCTTCAGAAAGTGGGGAATAACTTCTAGAATCTACCTCTAAGTCTAAATTTTGGGTATTTGGGGGACGACTGAGATCAACAGATGTATTATCTGAAATTCTGTAAGATGAGCTTTCAAGTGGATTATAAAATCGTTCCATAGGATTCACTTCTAGAATCCCCACATTTCCCTCTTTGCAAGAAGTTTTGGCACTAGTATTATCATTTGTGGATTCTCTGCGTTTTCTTTTATGTTTTGATGATTCATGCGAGTGTTTTCTTTTCCGATGACTCCGACTATCAACATCTTTGTTATTATGACTATTCTTCACTGCGTTCTGAACTGAATTCTTTTTTTCTGCTTTGAGCTTACCATATTTCTCCATTACTTCTGGAGGTATTGGTATAGGAACGGGTATTGGAAGTGGAACTGGTAAAATTAAAGGAAACGGCACCATTACAGTAACAGGTGGAAGAAGAGAAGGTGGTACAGATATCTCTGAACTAGTGGTATTATTAGCAGCATGAGTTTCGACATTATTTGCAAATGTGGATGTGTGCTTACTATGCCCCTTGTGTTTACCGTGGTGATTGCTTTTGTGAGAAGAGCTTTGATTATGGCTGCGTACAGGCGAGGAGGAATGTGACAAAGATGGGCTTCTAGAATTCAGAGATGGAGGAATGTGTGGCGGTGGAGGTACATGGACTTGAGGAAATGGAGGCATAACCCACGGTGGAATTGGTAAGGGTGGAGGGGGTTTCGACCGTAAATCCAGTCCATGTTGAGATCTCAGGAATGCTTCCATTTGTTGTTGAGCTAAGAACTGGAATGGAGGTGGCACTACATTGTGTTGAAAAAAAGGTTGACGACCATGGTCAATGTTTCCCATATTTAAAGGTGATGGTACTGGAGGACAAGGCCGAGGTGGTAGAGGCCCAACATATGGTGGTGGCCTCGGCACTGAACCGAGAGGTGGTGGCGATAAAAGAGAGTGAGACCCATTAGTTATTTGGTTGCTCCGTGTATGAGAAGGAGGAGATGCATGAATGGGTGACTGTCGAGGATTACCTGGACTTTCACCTGTATTATGCAATCCATTAACTTTTCTTTCTCTGTGGTGTTTTGACTGATGATGAACTTTCTCAGAAACATTTTTCCTTGGAGAGTGTTTGGAGGAGGACTTGTTGAGCACTTTTTCTTTAGGCGCTTGGTTTTGTTCCTGCTTATGCTCTTTCTTTTCTTTAATCGGTGGAGTTGATGGCTTTGGTGATTCAAGAATAAGACTGGGTGATGGCGCTGCCGAAATATTATCGTCAGAATTAATATCTTCCATTATATCTATTGTTTCATGAGGAGATCTGGAATTACCGTTTGTTTTACAGTCTCTTAGCCACAGTTCAGGCGTTATTAAGTTCACAGAACCAGTCGAAGCCATTTTACAGGCTGCCTCTTTAAGATGTGTGTGCATTTGTAAATGAGCTTGAGTTTCTTTGCAGAATATGTTCATTTTATATTGATTCAGACATTTATCACCACAGAATTGTAACTGCTGTTCCCCGTCTTGAAAATCTACATAGTTCACAGTGTGCCTCACGTGTTTGCACCAATCACAGATTTTGTTCTTTTTAAAAGACGCTCTTCTGCACTGAGTAAAGCACAATTCGCTACAGAAAGCTTTGCATCCATTTGGTGTCTTCAGTGTAAATAGTTTCATACCTACTTTCTGACACCATGCACAAACAATGCATCCTGGGGGTAGATTTGGAGAATCTGTAAAGATAAGAATAAAAGAATTTTAAGAATTAAGGAAGTAAAGTTTAAAAGAATACAGCTTTGTAATGTAATAAAATGATAAAATGATAATTATGTTAATAAATAAAACTCAAAATCTTGGGCTTAGAATAGTTTTTCTATCACATTCTAGGAATTCTTTCGATATTTAATGTAAATCAAAATTAGAAATTTTTATCAAATTATTTCAATATTTCTATGGAGAGGAAATTTATTGGATGCAGTTTATAAAATAGTAATATACTTTATATATACTGTTGCACTTAAAATCACCAATGTGGTACGATTTTCTTTTTCATGCATATACTAATACACTTAAAATCACCAAATATGGTGCGAATTTTATTTTAGATCAGATACATAGCAATTATACATCACCTAGAATAAATACAGGGTATTACAAATGACTCATTGTATTTTGAAGTCCACTAGTTTCCGTGTTATGAACCGCTTATATTTTTTATATGTACATAAATAAGAAATTCTTAAAATTTTTAAATTCACACCTACAGACCTTTTTGCGATATACCATGTAATAGATAAGCTCTTTTCAAAACGGCAGGTTTAAAGATAAAAGCATTTTAAGATATACAAAGTGTTTATCCATTGTTACTATGCAAGTGCGTCTGATGCAGATCTACTAAGCCATCAAAGCATTCTGCAGTGGTACTGATAGTTCAATAATGTATGTTCCTGTGTGAAGTCAAAAGCTTCGAACGACTTACTATTCCTTTAGGAACATTAGAGACTCAATAAATCCCACACAATATCACACAATCCAATAAATCGGACTAGCCGCGTGTTCTGACATGGCATCCAGTGATTTTATTCTTTTGATATGTTAAAAAAAAATTATGTGCTACCAGTGACAGTAATAATACAGTAGTTCCAGGGCAGCATTACAGCTGCTTTGGTGACAATTCGCAATGAAATGTTACATAGCATTTGGGAAAATTAGTCTACCGCTTGTCCCGTAACAAAACAATCAAATATTTTTATTGTAATGATCAAACGATGAAAGATTTTTACTTCATTTCAAGTAGTATTCATTTTTTAATTGCAATACTTGCGAAATAATTGCAAATAATTTATGTGAATATTCAAAAAAAGTACCTGAAGATGTGGAACATTTGATTTTTTTTATGCCTTACATTTGATGGTATAAAAAAAAATCAAATGTTTTACATCTTCAAATCGTTCTGCAAGATTATGCTTGCAGAACGATTTGAAAATATTCGGCGTGACTTGGCCAGTGAACTTTTATGTTTCCGTGAAATCCAGACTGCTGCTCTCTTTTTTTGTTCGTTTTATTTATGCATGTAATATTAGTATTCAGTTAACTTACTTTTGTAAGTCCCGTGTTGTACGTCTGTGGTGCATGAAGAGATTGTATGTATTCGAAATAAAATAAAGCAAAAAATACTTGAGAAATACAGCGTTCTGAATTATTTGTAATCACACTGTATAGAGATTCTCAAGAGCTTATAAAACCCCTCCTATCAATATAATACCCTGTAGAAATAAAATTATCCACACAAATATAATAATATTTACATACAAAGCATTCGATACTTGAAAGCACATTTAAATCCAAAGGAAAAAAATGATCAGCAGATTTAAGTATTTTAAATCGGAAGTATTAAATTACAGGATAGTTTATTTCGTTTGATTGTAGTCATTAGGGAATATTATTGCAGTTAGAAAGATTGCATCATAGCTTGTCCTAAACAAAAAACAGTTAGGATTTCCTTTATATTTAAAAACAATCACATAAGTCACCACTAATTAGCTATCGTCCATTGGTTACGAATGAAAGCACAAAAAACACAAATCTTTGAAAAACACAAATCGATTGAAAACACAAATCTTTTTATTCGATCACATGGTAGGATCCGCTTATCACACCGCTTTTTAGAGTTCCAAAATATCTCAGTTACTAACCTATAAAACTCAGCCTATTTTTTCGACCTTGTTCAGGGCGGTAAATCAGATTATTACATTTTTGAGCTTGCACTTTTATTCTGTTGCTACATTCATTCTTAGCAGAATTATTTTCTGAAACCTATTAACCCAATACGTTTCGACAAAATATATGAAACAGGCTGTAATTAAAATCTCTTATCCTCTTTAACCCCACACGCTATCTAATCAGTAATCAAAGCAGTTGCATTATTAGCAGAAATTCTTTTTATTGAAAAAATTATAGTTTTCTCTTTGTATGTGTTGTCTATTTTAGAATTACTCAGTGCTGGTTTTACAGACTGTTAGATGCTTTGAAGTACAGTAAAATAAAAAATTAAAGTAAGATAAAGTAAATAAAATAAAGTGAGTTTGAAGTAAAGTAAGATAAGTAAAGTAGATAGATAAAATATTTCTTCTTTTCTCTGGATTAAAATTTGCAATCAATAAGAAAATCTTTTTAGAGTCTAAAGAATTTTAGCTCCATTTTATTTTGTCACTTTTTGATCAGAACAAGCTGGATATGAAAGTACAACTAATTTTAAAGATTAAAAAAAATTAAAAGCAATATTACGTTCTTATATTGATTTAAAAAATTTTAATTACAAAATCAGAATTTTAGCATTGTAAGTTTGTAATTATGAAACTAAAAACATATGTTTGAACTTCATTTTGGTCCAATTTACAATAATTGCCATTACAGGCGCGAAAACACATTGTGAACGCGAATTACTTTTTTATATTATTAAGGTAATAAATTATTTAAAAGATCAGGCTTACTTAAGAAATATTTAACTAAAAAGGAGTTATCTATATACATGCTTAATAAATCAAAACACAGTCATTGTGTTATCTTGGAAGCCTTAATCTAAATATTTGAATATAAAATTTGAACGAAGTAATTCTGCTCTTATCGTAAATAATTTAAAATCGTAAATAAAAACTTATTATGGAATGAATTTGAATATAAAAGAATTTACAAATTCTGACCTGATTATGTATTTGAGTATAGACCTGATTTATGTATTTGAGTACATACTCAAAAAAATTATTGCGTTGAAAAATGGAGAAAAGTCCTTTATAATGGCAAAGCGTTGCACAATAAAATAGGGAAGAAATATACTGGGATGAATACTAAAGAAAGTTATAATATACACTCTGCAAAATTCGGCAAATTATTTTACAAAAATGCTTTCAAACATCCTTTGCCAGAAAAAATGAGAATTTCCTAAAAGACTATGTGAAACATGTACTTTTAATAAAATTTTCAGCGTGTGTGTTGAATTTTTTCGCATATTATTATGCCTTAAAATGCTTTGGACACAATACGAGATAAAGGTATATGTACTTGTTTAAAAGTAATATAAGGGCTCATCAGCGGCTGAGCGATAAAGTCGCTGAACACTGATAGGTCGGTCCGAAGTTCAAATCTCGGTGAACGGCCTGGCTGAATGGGCGTTTTCATGATTTTTCCCACATATAGCGCGTATAAGAAGCAGTTCTCCTTAGAGAGTCCTCCACGAAGGCAACACTCCCCTTAGGCAGGGAGTGCCTTGCCATAATCAGATAAACCAAAGTAATATAAGGAGAAATAAGCGTTGAAGGTATGTATAAAGCTGGATTGGATTATTTTAATCAAAACAAAGCACTATAAGAATGTTATGTACTGAGTCTGGATGGTTATACATAATGAATATAGAGTAGGATTTTCGCAGCTTGTTTTCTAGCATTACTAATACGAATGAAGTTTTCATACTGTCGAGTGAAATTAATATCAGTTAGTGCTAATCACTCATAAATTAAAAGACTTTGCTTTCGTGCTGAAGTAGCTATAAATTGCACACAATAGCTAAACGATTTATGGCTATGTTATTGTTTATCTATATCCTCGGTGGTATATACATTAAATATAGTAAGTTAGTCCGATCAGTTGGGGTATGATAAATTCGTGAACCACTAATACCTAGATTCTGCATGTAGATTTTATGGTTATCCAATGTGCAGCGCCATGTAATATCCATATCCTTACGCAGATAGCCTTTCAGTATTATGAGTTAATCAAATAATCAAACAGTATAAACTGTAATAAAATATTGTGATTTTCGTAAATTCTTAATCTGACTGGAAGAAAACTCTGTCATTCAGAATCCCAGCTATTAAGGTAGCAAAGTAGTAAGCCAGGCTCAATAAAATGTTCACTGTCATTAGAGTCAGTTTATCCGTCTAATAAATCAAAAGTAGAATGAACATTTAGAAGTAACAGATAATTTAACTTTAAGTAATACGTGAAAAAGCAAAACTAGAATCAAATACTTATGGTATTTAAGAGAGGAAGATTTTTTTTTTTTAGGAAATCCTTCACGAACGGATCCCTCTCTTAGACAAAGCACTATAAATAGCTCTACAGAGCTGTGTCGTAAACGATGAAGAGCAAGAAAAAAGGGTGACACAAGTAGCAAAATGCTTGCGTCACATAGAACATCTGTCGAAAAGTAGAAATTTCAAACAATAAGTTATCTAACTAGAAACTGAAACAAGCTACTTCTAAATCGAAATGGTATAAACCCTTAATAAAATTATTCGTTTATTCAGAAATATAATTACAGGACAAAGCGATAAGAGATAGATTTTGCAATATGCGATTGAAAAAGATTTGTTAAATTTCGAATTAGCACATCTATTTTTGAATTTATTATGAAAGACTTTTCATGTGATGATACTTATACTTTTAAATGTGATAGATTTTTTTTGTATTAGTTTAGATGTTTACTTATTTCTCCATAAATCAGTAGTTTGGCTTAGAATTTGAAAATAAAAACAGAATACGCAAGATAAAAATACATTTCATACGAAAAGGTTGAATAAATAAAAGACTGAAAAATAATGAAACCTTGCAAGATACTCATAGATATACCTTACCGTGCCTTTGAGGTATTTTAAACTTGTAATTGATGTTTTATACACATTTATTTCTACCACTAACTGCTGAAATTAATTCACAGAGATTGCCCTAAACCCTTTCATCACTATTACATCGAATAAAGGAGGTTCTATTGTAACGAGAATAATTTTCTTCTGTTTGAATTACAATTTTTCTAAGATGGATTAAGCGGCGAATAAGGAAGTCTACCTAATAGTATAGTGAATTTTTTTACAAAAGTAGGAATAACATTTGTTACTTTAAACACACTTTTGGACACGCGATAAAACAGTAAAGTCCTAAATATTTTGCAAGTATTAAGCACAATGACCGTAAGCAAATTGTCTGATTTGTTCATACGACTCAAAGCGTCTAATACTCGTACAATAAAACTCAAAGCACCTAATAATAACAGTCAAATAAGCATAAAATAATTTATCTAATGACTATTTACTTCTTTATATGTTGATGTAACTTCAGACGAATAAAATTCGAAAAACTTTTATTAATTTATTCTTTTATCACCACTATTTATGATAAAAAGGAAATTGCCATTTCGTAGAAATATACTTCAAAATATTAATGATAAATGTTTATTGCTAGTAATGAAATGCTATTTGCATAAACGAATCTTAAAGTTCTACGATAATGTATACTAATGGTTTAAGTGATTCCGATATACGAGCACCGCACAGTAACATATCGCCTTCAGATGCTTGAATTTGATATTCGCATTCAGATGTTTGAAGGTACAAACTAGTTCCGGATATGCTTGAATTTGTTACAGGAACCATTGTATCATTCGTTAAATATCTAAAGCACCGAAATTTAATAAAAGGCTTGAAAAAGCCATTAAAATTTAGCAAGTGAGTTCTCACAATATTTTGGGTGGAAAATTTCCGTGGATTATAATAAAAGATTTTGTTTTCGATGCATACGATATAAGAGAGTTTAGCGAATATTTGTTATTAACTGAGGTAATCTCACAAAAAGACATTAACATTTTATATATGCATATAGTTTACGCTTTGCTGTTAAAAGAAGGAATTTTTACATACGTCAAAATTCAGCATTTAGAAATCAAAAGCCGCTAATAAAATTATTTTTCAATCATTACTGAATTTCAGTTTAACATATAGTATTACTTTAAAGTAATGGATATATAGAATTACGCAAGTTAGGGATATGGATATGCATATGGACCTTTAATGAGTGTATAAAATGAAGAATGACATTACGCTAACCAGAAACCTAAAACTGTATGCCTCATGCTTGACAGAATAAATGCAACATCAGCAAGATAACAGTCCCTTCAGACACTGAAAGTTTCTCAGTAAAGCAATGTATATATCTATATTTTCAGAAAATTATATTTTAGCTTATATTAAAAATGTGGTTAAACATGTTTTTATTGGCTACAAAAAATTATTTTAAAGAATGTATTATACAAATTATCTTTTCTTCTTACTTGATTCCAATGTAAAAATTAATGTAATTAAAAATAAATATGTTTAACAATTAAGAGCACACACACACACACAAAATCTTACCCATCAAAAGTGAGTTTTCTTGAAGAATTAGGATAATGACAAATGACTAATTATTCTCATTTTTTGTTTATATTTTGAAAACACAAACAGTAAGAACAGTGAGTCTTCGGACATTAATCATTTTAAGAAGGATCAATTCTACCATACAGCATGTATACATGCTCTCATATTAACATCTTGTTTCAAAGCACTCAAAGTTCACTCAAAGTTCTCCCAATAACACCCTGTTTCAAAAAAAAAGTATCTAAACATACTTATAAAATTATCTGAACATAATATTTCATAATCACTAATTTTTAATCCGAATGTGTCTAGAGCAAGAGATATCTTTCATTTTCTAAATAACGAGCTGAAGATGAATCAATAAAAAAAGGAAAAATAAAAACAAAAGTAAACAAACAAACAATAAATTTTATAATTTAAAATTTAAAAATGAACTGAAATTTTCCTATAGCTTGTCAACTGAAAAAATGCTTAAAAAGCCACATTAATGCTGAAATGTGTTTTTAAGTTATGTTTTGATTTAATTTTATGGTAAGACTATTCCTTTTAAAAACTTAAGCCTGCCTGTTGCAATTAAAAACATATTTAAAAATTATACGAAATTTAAGAAGAATAATTTGCTAATCAAGTTCTAAGGTATTGTCTCTTTCCTTTCCGCATGCCTTCGTGGTGTAACTGAAAGCACGCTAAACGAATATTCTGAGAACTAGGGGTTTTAATCCTGGCAATGGCACTGCGATTCTTCAGTTTCCTGATTTCTAAGTGACTACTAGATACACCCGAATTAAAAGGTTGTGGTGATAATTCCTTATTCCCAGAATTTGATGATTTGATCCCCTAATCACCAGTCGTCGGAGAGTATATAAGGCATTTTCTTCCTTCTTTTCACATGCTTTCGCTGTGTTAACTGAAATAAGTGATAAAAATTATAATAATAACTCACGCAAAATAATAACTAACTCAAATAAATAACTAACGCTTGGCACGTATGCGGGAGTTCTGGATTTGGAATCCTGGCGATGGCAATGTACACTGCGCAGATGGGGGAAAAAAAAAAAAAAAAAAAAAGAAGAAAGAGCAAAGAAAAGGGACAGTTCCTAATAGCTCCTGTTCTGCTGGGCCAATTGACGAAATGCAACTTGCGTTTTTCATGTCTCGAGAAAGCAACTTAGGATATGTATTAGATTTACATATAGCATTGTCCTAATATAAATATTTTGACACAAAATCGAACTTTTTCTGAAATAACATACCATTTTTTTTCCATATTTCCATTCTACGACTTAAATTACGCCAAACTACCAGGTTTTGTAAAAATCGCAGGAGTAGTTTTTAAAAAATTAGCTCTCAAAATTTTAGCTCCTCAATGTTAATTGAAATTGGTATATATTTATTAATCTCTCTTTTTTTATTAAACTTATTTGATTCTTCCTATCACATTTCGAAATTCAGGTTCATTCCAAATAAAATTCACCCCTTTTTTTATTCCTTTTTAAAATTTGTATTTTTAAATAATTTTTATACATTTTTAAAAAAATATTTTGAATTATAATCTATAAAATTTTTACCATTATTTTAAAGTAGACGTATTTCTTAGCATATGTGCAAAAACTTATAGTTTTTTATTCAAAATTTCCGAAGATATACGTGAATTTATACAGGGTGTTTGTATAAGTCCCGAATCCATTTTGATGTTTAATAACTCATAAAATAATGAAGATATAAACAAACTTATGGCATTTATTTGATGGAATAACTCACATATTTTCCTTTTTAGGTTTGAATATCTTTGCTATTGTAAATACCGTCTGCGCGTGTGGTTAATTTCAGATAATTTTCCAGTCTAAATATCTGTACTTTTCTAAATATCGTCTGCGTATTAATTGCATTTTTCTCTCTTTTGTTTTTGGCAACTATTGCAATGTTATGTTTACTTTTGATGTGTTTGTTCTAGTGTTTTTATATGTGATGTTTCATTTCAGAATTTATGCCAGAATTACAACCGCAATAGCCTCTGTGGATGTCGACATGCTTGCCTGGCGTGAAAATGAATATAGACTTGATATTCTCCGTGCGACGAAGGGGGCACACGAGGAAGTTCATTGACAAAGGTCATGAAACTTTTGAGTCTATCTAACCATTTGTGTTATTAATTTTAATCTATCTTTATTATTTTATGAGTTATTAAACATCAAAATGGGTCCGGGAGTTTATAAACACCCTGTATATTGGCGTGCTTTGAAATTTGGCATATTTGCTGAAAGCATAAAACATCAAATGTAGTTTAGACACTTTATTAAAATTATTTGAAAGTAGGAATGATGTGACTTTTTTTCCTGCTCATATACAATGTAAAAAGGTAGTAACGAGGTGCCTTTTTTATCCCATCCGTCATAATGGAAGGGAAAGGAAAATTGGTTGTCGTAGTATATTAAGAAGTTCGCTGAGTGAATTAGTCTTGGCGCAAACTGAAAAAATAAATTTTTGAATTTCTCCGTAAATTTCGCACCAAATTTTACAAAATTTCATATCTAGGCATAATTTGAGTTGTAAAATGGAAATATGGAAGAAAATTGGTATGTTACTTCAGAAAAAAACGATTTTGTGTCAAAATATGTATGTTAGAACAATTCTATATACATATGCTAAGTCGCGCTTTCGAGACATGAAAAGCGCAATTTGAATTTTATCAATCGGCCCAGTAGAACGGGAGATATAAAACATCCCCCCTTTTGTGTGTGTGTGTGTGTGTGTGTGTGCAGTGTACATTTTTTGCGTTCCTGCATCAATATAACCTCTGCAAAGTGTTGAGAAAATATTAATGTAGGTTATATGATTTATTATGGCAAAAGACTCTAAGATTATCTACCTTATAAAAATTTTACTATCAGGGCCCAGATTCTAAAGCTGGAGCTGATTGTGAAGAACCATGGAAAACGTATATAAACAGGCTATTGAAACAATAGGAATGAAAACCAATACGAAAAGTGTTCAGTGATCTCAACGGCTTTGCTAAGAAGAATTTCAGTCTTTTAATAAATTTTAGCTCTAGTGTTGGCAATAGTTTAAAAAAATGTTGAGAAATTGCACCTTTTAAAAGCCTTCTCTTAAAACTTTATAGTTTCAAATTTCTTAATAAATTTTACAGAAGCGGTAAATTAATATTTCTTCTCTCTTACAGAATATCAGTTTACATTTTTAATAATGAATAAACATAATTCACGTACTAATTCAGAAGTCAAACAACAAAAATCAGCGTTATACCTACAAAATTTTCACAGGACTAGTTTCGATGGTTTTACCGAACCATCATCTTCAGCTGCAAAACCGCAAATGAACAAGATAGGAAATAATGATTAGATAAGATAAGAAAGCCTGGACAAGAATAAGCAAGTGGCGCCATCTGTTGGCGAAACCAGAACTAAAACATAATTTCTCTAAAAGCCGAAGGCAAATTTGGATTGGAATTAGGATCGTTAACTAGAACAGAAAGATTTTTATGAATGTGAAATGCCTGTAGAAAATCCAGTTCTCCAATGGAAGATGTTTTTTGAATAATTTTGGCAGCAGAAAAATTGAAAGTGTGATTTTCGGACCAACAATGTTGAGCAACAGAAGACCTCTGTGTTTCCTTTTTTCTAACATATGCCTCATGTTCTTTGACGCGAAATTTTGTTGTTTGACTTCTGAATTAGTATTTATTCGGCGTGTTATTGTGTCTTAATTATAATTCACGTAATTACGCAGTTATTAAACAATGCCAGATTTAAAATTATTTTGTTAAGTTAAGAGCTTCAGGATTGCTGTGACTTATTTAAGAGTAATTTTCGTGCTTTTCCTATTTAATGTAGTATCTTTATATATAAAATATAAGCTTAAGAATTCTCTGTCTTTCATATTGAAGACGAACATAATAATTACATATTTTAGGGGAAAATTGAATGACATTTTGTAGGATTTAAAAATGTTCCTAATATTTCGAAGCATTCAGATCAAATTATTCAATAAAAGTTTTCCAAGCGTAATAAAGCAAAGATTATTATTTGATATATTAAATTAGGACAGGTTTCCTTTATTCATTAAAAAGTAAAAAAAAAGCATGCGTTAATTTAAATTTTAAATCAAATCACTTCTGATGTGAAGCAGAGAAATGATGTTAAGTTCTAAAACAGGTGCCTGAAAATCTCTGAAATGATTTTTATTTTTCATTTACTTCCTTTATATCTATTTCTCGCTTACATTCATTCTGTAGCAAAAGTTCGAGACTTAGAATATTAGCATAATTTATCCGAGGAATTAAATTATGAAATAAAAATCATCATTTCCTTATAGAAAAGGTCGATTTAGAATCAGAAAATATATCAGTAGAAATAAAAATTGAAATTGAAACTTTGTCGATCGGGCAATTAAAATTGAAGTCAAAGAAGTACTGGGTTAGCAAGAAAGTAGTTTCAGTTTGCACAAGTAAGACAGCGTTATATTCCTTTTGTTATTTTTCTTTTAATCTTACATACATTTTTTCTCTTGAAATTTGGCTACTGACACTTTTAGGTTGCTACAGAAACAAATTCCGTGTAACTTTGCTCATAACTATTAGTTAACTGCCAGTTGTTTAATATGGAGGGCAAAAATAAATATTTTCGACATATTTAATTTTTTTAAATTTTCATCAAGGTAAGAAAGCGGTTGAGGTTCACAAAGAGATATGTCAAGTTTATGGTGTCGATTGCTCAACAGAAAGCATGTGTCAGACTTGGTTTAAAAAATGTCTTTCTGGAGATTTTTCACTTGAAGGTGACCAACGTTCTGGCCGATCATCTTAAGTTGATGACAAACTTAAACACATAACTGAATTGAATCGTAATATAACTGAGCGATAAATTGCATAAAAAGTTAAAGGCATCATACGGCAATTGAAAATCACATAAGATGTCTAGAACTAGTACCGGATATTTGGGTTCCCCATGAATTGAAAGAAATTCACTTAACACATGCGATACGCATTACAAAAGTAATGCAGTCGAGCCTTTATTAAGCGAACTATCACTGGTGATGAAAAATAGATCGTCTATAATAATATTAATAGAAAAAGATCATAGTCTAAGCATGATGAATCAGCACAAATCATACCCAATGCTAAATCGCATCAGAAAAAGATAGTGCTGTCAATTTGGTGGGATTACAGAGGTGTTGTGTATTTTGAGCTGCTTCATAGCAACTATCAGGTTCAATGTTTCTTCTAACCTTTTTCGGAAACATACAATGACCTGACTAGAACAGAGAGCTTACTAAAGCTATGTTCACTAATTGTCGTAAGTAGACAGGATACAGACGAAGGGTATACAAAACCCTTTATTTTTTCTTTATATACAATGACTTCCGTACTTCGGAATACAATGACCCTCCACTCGGGGTCTAACTTAAAAGATATCAAAATAAAACTAAACTCTAATTTAACTTTAGAATAAGATTGGCCTTATAATAACAGAAAGCGTATGTAGCACAGAGACTGTGAACACTACAATACGTTTAATTTATCAAGAGGATTAAAACCTCTGGCCTGGAAGGCAAAGTAGCAACTGCGTAACTTCTAAGGTAAGCGGCCTGCTTCGAACTCACGGCTTCCTCTCTCCTCTGCTTGGCAAAAAGGCCACACTTAAATACTTGGCGTTCGCCAGACAACTTTGCATAAACTCCTTCACGCTTATAATTCTGGCCGGAAGTAGAAAATAAGAAGTGATAGTAAAGATTTAAAATAAAATAAACGTTAGTAAAACTTAAGATCCTTACACAACCAACTGATCAACTCAGATGTTTACTGCCGACAACTTATGAAACTGGAAGAAGCAATCCAAGAGAAAAGGCCAGAACTGTAAAATCGAAAGGTATTCGTGTTAAACCACGACAGTGAGAGGCCTCATGCATTTTTAGCAATACGTACGAAATTATTGGAGCTTGGTTCGAAAGTGATGTCGCATTCCCCATACAGCTCCGACCTTGCACCATCAGATTATCTTTTATTTCAAAGTTTACGAAACTTCGTAAATGGTAGAAATTTCAATAATAATGATGACCTTAAATCACACTTGGTTGTGTTTTTTTGCTGATGAAGACCAGAAGTACTTTGAGCGCGGAATCATGGAATTACCAGAAAGGTGGCAAAAAGTCATCAAACAAAATAGAAGATATTTGACTGATTAAAGATACTTTTTGTTTAAAAAAATTGAGTTTCATTTCACATTAACAAAAATCAAATTTACTTTTTTACCAATTCGATAGTTTTATTTACGGAATGTGCTTTTGATACAGAGTTTTGCATTGTCTCTTACTGGTATTCTGTAATCTATATGTTATCTTCGCCCTATGAAGTTTTTAAAAATGAGAAATATAATTAAATATTTTTGTATGAAGTTTTGGATTATCATGTCATACTTGGACTGTGTATGTACTGCAACTTCATATCAATAATATTAGTTACAACTTCTATGAAATTTGTATTGATGATTACACTCAAATACGAACCACCTCAGAAAGTGACCGATATTCTGAAAACATAATAAACATTATTATTTAACGTCACTTCTTTAAGGATATACCTACATAGAAGACCAAAACCGTTTGGAATCGTGGATTCCCTATATTATAGAGTTCATTGTAATTCTTCCTTTTGTCATAAGCATACATATGCACGCAAATTATCTTTAATAATTTTTATTTAATCCTTTTTTGTATAGTTCTGATACTATTGTTACATGGAATATAACTTTTAATTCGATAACGATATGCTTTAAGTTCACATGAAATATCTTCCTTTTTTCTGCCACGACTTTTCCATTCGTCTTTTGTGGTTTAAGAAGCAGACTTTAATGCAGTTTGTAACAATGTGAAATGTAAAATAATTAATTTATGATAATTCAGGGTATCGAATAATTAATTTGTCAGTCAAACATTATTAATATGTTTTTACGATTTGAAAATTTTCTCAGGATCGTCTTTATAGATGCATGTGCTTTGTTAAACAGTTCCCTGATTCCAAAACCTGTAATACTTCCAATTTAATTTTTCTCAGGATCTATAAAATGTGAGTATTTAAAGTTTTTCGTTAAGTGTAATAAGCTACACGGATATAGGAAACTCTTCAAATTTCAATTATATAATTAAAAAAAGTGTGTATCATACATGGTAAAAGTGGGTTCTTTTTGAAAAAAATTAAGATGTTTTGGCTCTTTAAAAAAAAAAAATCTCATGTGGACTCCACATGACTTCCTTATACTGCCTATTAATATACATATTTTCTCCTTTATTTCACTTAAACTGATTAGGGCCACCAGCGGCCGAGCGGTAAAGTCGCTGAAAACTGGTAGTTCGGTCCGAGGTTCGAATCCCGCGAACGGGCTGGCTGCATGGGCGTTTTCGTGGTTTTCCCCACGTGTAACGTGTATACGAGCCAGTTTCCCTTAGAAAGTCCTCCACGAAGGCATCCCTACCCTTAGGCAGATAGCCCTAGTGTGCTTTGCCGTACTTAAATCAACCAACCATTTAAACTGATTTCGTCTAATTATTATAACTTAAGTAACTGATCCCTCAAGGAAAGTTGAAAACGACATCAAAAACTGCTAATTTTGAAATTAAATATCCCGGTTATTTTTTGTCGTAGAGTCAAAACTTCTTGTTTTATTTTTCTTAACGAGTATAAAATTTCCAAAATGTAAGTATAGGAACTGAGAGACCGCATTAAAAGTTAGATATCGCTATTTGTGAAAAAATTAACTTTTTTAAAATTTAACCTTGGCAAAATATTAATATTTTCGTTATTTAAAAGACTTCTGTAAATGGAAGTATATGACTACGACCAACGATCGCAAATTCAAGGCCGGGTAAGGAGTTTTAACCCGGGTAAGGGAGTGAGTGTGTGTGTGTATATATACGTATATAAATAAATAAATATAAAAATAGGCTAAAAAGTTTGAATTAAAGAAGTTTTACTGCCAACTGCAATAAAAAAGGGAGGCGCACATATTATAGCAGGCTCATATACAAAATTTCAGGGTTCTACCGCTAACCCTGGGAGATACGTTACATATGTTATGAAAAAATTCCTTTTGATTCCATTTTAAATCCATTTTACGATCCGTTTTGGAAAAAGCATCCTTTATTCTGTGCATATGTACAGACCTCACGCAAAAACAATCGTGCAAACGAATTCGGAAGAGGTTGAAATAGGATGCCCTAAATTTTTCGCGATTGCAATATTTCCTTTACTTCGTACAAGGAAGCAAAAAAGCCTACTTAGTAAGCATTATGATATATATAGGGTATATTGTTAAAAAAAATTTTTGTAAACACATGAGCAAAGGTTTCTGAGAAAAAGGTACAATGATCCATTAAAAACCACATTTTGATAAAACACCAATTTTTTCAATTATTATCACTATTATTATTTTACTTGCGTGGGACCCAGGGCAGATCTAGATATTTGTGAGAAGTTAATGTATTAATCGTAACATTTTATAATCTCAAGCTGATATGTTTTTGAAGACTTTAGAGTTTCAACGTCCCTCAAAATTAAATTAATTAAAAGAGCTTACTAATTTATTACCAAAAAGATGAAAAATCAAAGTAACAACATCTGAAATTATTTCTATTTTTCTTATCTTCAATAACAGATAATCAACAACCACTGATATGAATGTTTTAACCATAAGTAGCAGTCATATATTCTGATCTCGGCTTTTTATTATTTTCCTTTAAGTATTAAGTTTCGGAATGAAAATTTTTGCGCCGCATATATAGACAGTTGTATTGAATTGCAAACTGCTTAGTATTGGTTTTGATTTTTGGGGCCGTCAGCATTGTTACAGCGTTTCAGAAAAGAATCCTGTTTCCTAAGTTAGGAAAGAACATAGTTTTATTGATCAATACAGACAAGCGCCAATAGGTTTTGTATTTCCAATGAATTCAGGATTTCGTCTTTTTTCTTTGAAGCTTAGAGTTTCTTGTTTGGAATAACACAAAATGAAATTTACTTTTTTCTGTTATAAGAAAAGAAGGGCAATATCTGTATCAATCTATATATATTAACACAAATTTGCGATTAATATTACCGGAGCATCATAAATATTTTATCACTTTTATTATAATGTAAGTATTTGTGCATATAAACATACATATATGATAAGGAATACGTATAATCAATTTCTAACTTTAATTGACAATAACCCTTAAGTTGTAGAAACATTAGGTTATTTCGGAGCAGGAGAGATGAAAAATGAGCAATGCCTTCACCGGAACTCGAACCTCGGACCTGCCGAAGCACGCCGAGTGTGCTGACCACTACACCACGAGGGCATGCTAAGAAGACGGGAGAAATACCTTACATACTCGGCCTTTTAAAGGGCGACTGGAGATTAGGGGTCCCAATTGCCAGATTCTGGTGGTGGAGAATCGTCACCCACCACCTTTTTTAGTTCAGGCGCCACTGTAGAGACATTAGGTTTTTGAAACAGGAGATGTGAAAAATGTGCAATGTTCTCGCCAGGACTCAAACCTCGGACCTCTCGAATACACGCCGAGTGTGCTTACCACTACACCACGAAGGCAGGAGAAATACCATATCAAATCTCCTATTTGATTTAGTTATTTCCTTTTTCTTTTCCTAAAAAATGGTAACATGCTTAAAATAAATCTCTCGGAGCTGCGTTGTTTCAAAATTAATCTTTGTCACATTATTGTTACGTAACACTCAAGATGCATATACATTGGTTCCTACCATTAAGAGAAATTTTACATTAAGTTAATTATTCAGAGTACTGTCGGAGATATTTAAAAGAAATTTCGTATGAAAGAGGTTATTATAATAAGCTTGTACAACACAACCGTTATGGTATGCACATATGATGGTACGAAAGGCATTTGCACAGTATTATTAAACAACTATTGCAAATTACAGTTAGAATTTTTATTTACATATTTTTAATATTCATAATTCTTTGGTCTTTGTCAAGGTCTTTATCCCCCTGCCAAAAACCTAAAGTTATCAACTATTACTTTAACTTGTTTTACTTATGTATTAATTTACTTTTGTTTCAGTTCTATTTTCATTGTTTTTGATTCACTGTTTTGGTCTGTGTCTTTCTGTTACAAATTTTATCATTTAATATTTACATTAACTCAATTTATTTTATTTTATTCTCTCTCAATTAATTAATTTAGCAGCATTTCGCGTGACATAAATAGTGTTTTTATTTAATCTTCCCAGTGTCTGATATGTATCTATCTATATAATTTGTAAAGGTAAACAAGAAGAAAAACTTTGAAATTATTGAATTTTAAAATTTGTTTAAATAGGACTTAAAGTAAAATTCTGCGATATTGCTGCAAAGCTAAATTTAATTTAATAGAAAACATATAAATGAAAATTATCTCCTATGAAATGGGAAGTGAAATTTAGGTAAAAAATGTGTGCTATTGTGGAAATTAATTATTGGAATTTGTAAATAATTAAACTGGAATTCGTAATTAAAATGTAAATCTAAAGAAAAAAACAGCAGAATTATTGCTGATTCCATAGAAATGCGAAATAACGAAACGTGCTCTTCATGAATCGTTGATGGTTACATGGAGAGGTTTCAGTTCGCCCTGATAAGTCGAGATATTTCTATGGAATAAGCAATAATTTTCGTGCTTTATTCTTTTGTTTTTTGTTTTAATTAACAATTACAGTACTATTAGAATTATTAATTTCCACAATACAATAGTACACATTTGCTACCTAAATTTCACTTCGTATTTCATAGGAGATAATTTTCATTTATATATTTTATATCTCTCTTATATATATATTATGTTATTATATAACGTTATTATTTTTATTAACATTGTTGTTTAATTTTATTAGTTGGATATTTTGGTCATGTTATAGAGGATTCTTCAACCTCATTTTTCCTTTTTCATGTCACTGCACCCTGGCAGTCTTAAACCGAATTATTGATATAATTTTGCTTCATTTATTAATTTTTATTTTCTTTCGAATCAACTGTTTTTTAAAAAAATATTTACATCTAATATCTTAAAAGATCTTCAGACTCGTACAGCCTTAAAAAGTTGAAGAATGTTAAGTCCTTCTCTTACTCCCGATAGTCCAAGATGCAATGCAATTGCGGCTTTCCGTCTAGGACATGATTGTTTTGCCGTCCACCTGCACCGCATAGGCATTTCAAGCGATCCTATTTGCACACTTTATGGTTCTGGAGAAGTAATAGACAGGGACCACCTGCTCCGATGTGGTGCTCTTCGTGCTCTTACAGAAGAATCGAGATACTGGAAGGTAAGAACGCAAAGAGCGTTCTCAAAGGCAATGACTTCGGTCTTTTTAATCTCAGTTCTATTGTTTGCAACCTCTATTCATAAGATTTTTGTTCTTCGTAATTTTTTGCCTAGTCATTGGAAATAATAATAATAAAAAATGTTCGAATGATTATGGAGTTGCATAGAGGTGAACTCATCAATTCATTTCAATGCGCTATTGTAACTAGATTTGTAAATTAAGGGAAAATTTTAGTACTTTTTGGATTGATTGCTGTGTGATACTGGTATTTATTGCAACATTTACACGTCTACGGTTATCTTCTAATTTGTTCTAATCTGCCATGTAATTTATTTCGTATTCTCATTTTGACACATTATTAAGGTTTCTATTCTTCTGTCTGCGCATTTTTACGAATTGTCGACTAGCTCTGCGTGCGGGATTCTCACATTATTAAATACTTTCTCTCACCATATGAATGAATAATTTACCCATTCCCTAATTAATTATAGAGTATTAAATTAGTGTACGCGAAAAATGCTCTGTTTTAAGATTTAGCATGAGTAATTTCTTAATTAAGTTTCAAATAATTCAGAATTACAATGTAACAGCCAACCTTTATTTTATACAGTAATCACAACAAAGATTTTAGCAGCTGCAAATAACGCATAGAGTATCTTGAAAGCCCATCAGTAGCCTAGTGGATAAGGCTAATGATTCCTGGTAGTTTATTCCTGATTCTTTTATAGCTCCTGAAAAGACTGACTATTTATCTGATTGAAATTTCATCGCTTTCTACAATTATAATATGAATAAAAGCCAGGCTTCTCTGAAAATTTTATACGTAAGTTTCTTTTTTAACGCAGATAAACCTCAAGACCTTAAGCGATAAATAACCTAAACTAAATTAATAATAACAGTAATAAATGAGTGTAAGCTTTACGGAGAGTTTCTATGCTTTGAGTTAGCATTTCCTCAATTTCACATGATATATCTATTAGATATTAAGCCATGTGGATTAACTAAACTATTTGTTTACATTCTGAGAAAACTGCTTACGCTGTAAAAAATGGCCTTTTTTCATTAACATGCATTGTTACTCTGTTAAATCTGTAGCAGCTCACTAAAGTAACACTCAAAAACTGTTCCATAAATACGCGTTCATCCTAAGTTACTAGGTAAAACTATTACAACCAAAGTAAAATCGAAAATAAAATATTTATTAAGACATCGACCTGATGCTTACACAAATTGAAAATAATAGAAACAAAACTTTGTTAACACGCATCCAGGAAAACAGTTTTAACACAAATTCAAAGTAAACTGAATATAATTCATAATATAGCAAAGCCTAACACTTAACATTGGTTCCTCTTGACTAAATTGCACGCGAAGAATCAACACGAGCAAATCTTTGGCAAGCTGTTGCTGATAGCAGAAATACAAGAATGAGTATGTGGCTAGTCTAAGCAGCCAAATGCTCTTTAAAAAACATTGAAACTAATTCTTATTTGTACTTTAAACTAATCTGAAGGTGGAATCTAAAGAAAGTATACGTATAGACCGCCTAAGTAAGACGATAACAAGTTAATTAAAATGAATCTAATAATAATCACGTGAATAAAACTCCGGCTTATGTTCGATTCCTTAAATGCTTTGAATGGAAAATGCGCGGAATAAAATCAGTACTTCTGAAAACATTTCAACGCCGAAAGAGAGTATAAGTATGCTAGAATAGTGGGTATAGACATTTAGGCTGGTTTCAAATCTGATATACTGATGTCAAAGTGATCAGTTAATTTGATTCAAGCTTGGTTAGGTAACATCGCTTATATATTTCTTTTATAACACTGGCAAGAAAACTCCTACTGGTATAAAACTGGAAATATGCATAGTAACTTCTAATTCTATTCCCACAGCACGAAAGGAATTTTTTCTCCCATTTTTTTGCTAGCTGCATTTCGTAATTTTTGTTATTCAAATAAAGTTTCGCGAAAGAACAAATTAAGCCTTCAATCATGGAATGGAAGATAAATAGATTTTTTTTCATTTTGCAAGACGCTAATTACTTTCTATACTCCCCCCCCCATTTATCGTAAATCATAAAAAATACATAAGCATTCAAATTATTTTCGAGATGAAAAAAAATCATGATAAAAAAACATCAGACTTTTTTCCCTTTATGTTTTTGCTCCTCTTTACAAACATAAATAAAAAAAAAAAAAAAAAAAAAAAAAAAAAAAAAAGAAGAAGAAAAAAACTTTTTGAAAATATGCTCGTTTCCTTAATGATTTTATAAACGCTTTTAAAGTAAAAAGAGGAAACAAATAATTTTTTTGTAAAATTTAACGCAGGAAAAAAATATTTTTATTAAAAAACAGGCAACTACTACTTAGGTCCTTCATCAATCAGCAAATTGCGTTGAGCTTAAATAGGTAAAGATGCAGCATGCACTGGCTGTAGTGTTAAACATCATCATCGCATTCAAATCCCTACAAGTAACTTATGTTCACTGAATCATTAGATATCTGCTCAGTTCCTAAGGATTTTACCAAACTTAGGGATTAATATCGGATACACAATTAAAATTGCTCTTCTATCATGGTGGTAGGGAAGTTCGCTGCCGTAGCTTTGATTCGAATTCCGAAGAAGCATTTCTAAATGTATATTGTCTTTGTGACATGGGGACTCTTGAAATACTGTCGAGCAGAGAATGTTTCGACACTTTGGTGGTAAAGGAAGAGGGTGGGGGGACCCTTAGGTTTCATTTAGAGAAAGGTTTTGGGGTCATAAAGCTTTATGGCTGAAGGCGTAAAAATCATTAAGTCCGTTCACATCTGTGTAACAGGATTTAAGCTGTAGCTAATCAGAGAAGTAAGTTGCTATTGCGTGTATGTACAGCTGACTCGGCGAAATCATTGACCGAATGTCAGTACGTCTTTGCTTTGTTGTGATTGGTCAGTAAGCATCGAAAATTTAGAATATTTAGACAAATTCCTTAAACCAGTTTTTATGACGCAGCAAATTCTGATTTGCAATAAACGGAGCTCTGCTTATTCCTTTAACGAATAGTTCCTCCTAATCCTTCGTCTGAACTTATTATTCTTAATAACTTGTCTGAACGTAGCCTTAGACTAATCCACCCGGGTGGATGGGAGTTCCATGAAAATAAGAGCAGAGTTTAGCAAACTGATACTATCACATATTTGGTGCCCAAGGTCTAAGCCAACCCAGCTTAACCTTTGCGATCTTTGCCAGGGATGAATTTTCTAACTTGATCTGGCTATAGTTTCAGATAAGGAGAATTAAGAACAAAGACCGCAACACAACTCAAGTTACAGTTGAAGACTGAAGACTGAAGTACAATCACTTCAAGCTTCACAAGAAAGGCTGCGATATGACACTCACACGTGTTAAACGATCTCACATACTGCACATTCTTTCAGAATTTCCCTATCTTATTCGGGATTACTACAAAAGGGGAACTGGAATATACCCATGCTTAGGGCGTAAAATTGTGTTTACGTATTTTCAAAAATAGCATCAGTGAAATAATTCGCATTTGTTACTATTTTGTATAACATTTGTTGTTCACTGTAAACAGGATATTTCTAAAGAAATGAATTATTCTTCCACGTGTGTTCGTCTTCAAAATTGCTTAAATAACAGAAGAGATAGTTGCATTATTATGGCTTTCCGTTTACCTTATTTATCTATATATTGCGTGTTATTGCAAATCATATTGCATTACAAATCAGCAATTTAGTTTCTGCCTTTCTTCCTGTAAAGACTCAGCTTTGCTGTGCTCTTTTCTATCACAACCAGTTTCAAAAATGTAATTACTCTAGAAATAGGCAAGATTAGAGTGTCAAGTGAATGGTGGCCACAGATGTCAATTGAAATAAAGATGAATACTTCATCTTACTCGACTGCCACAGTTTTTTAGTCATTACGGATTCAACATTTTAGCATTCTACGCAATTAGAATTCTTCCTCTTCAGTATGGATTTATGTTCTACGCCATCAACACTGCTACGTCTTTTTATGTTTTTCATCATAGATAATATATACATCTGTTAAAAAACTGACTGCAGCACCGTAAAACATTTATCAAGGTAACGTAGCAATAACAATTAATATTGAAAAATTTTATAATGTAGGTTTTCTTCCTTGTACGGAGTAAAAAGGAAGCATTGTAATCGCGAAAAATTTCGGGTATCGTATTTCAACGAAAATATCCATTTTGATCGCTATTGAATGCAATTTAAAGATGTTTTTGCGTGACATCCGTACGTAAGGACAGAATAAAGGGCTCTTTTCCTCCCCAAAAATTATAAAACTGATTTAAAATGAATTCTGAAGAGAATTTTTCGTGGTGTCTGCGTGTACGTATGCATATATGTATCTCGCATACGTCAAAAAGGAGCAGCCTCAAAACGTTGATATTTTGTATATAGGACTGCTATAACATGTAGATGTGCATGTTATAGCAGTCCTATATACAAAATATCAACGTCTCCTATTTTGGTTACAATCGACCGCACCAAATGTATAAAAATATATGTATATGTTACCGTGAAAGACCGAAATTGGAGAATGTGGACTTTCACCGGAGAATGTCAACATTCACCAAATACGTCGGTGAAAGATCGAATATTGCATTACATTCTTGTACATTCGAACCCTCACCCGTGTATGCGGACAATTCCAGATATGCTCTGGTGTAGGTCAAAAAGAGAGGAGTATATGTACACGCTGTCATTGCAAAAGGAAGTGTTCCCCGAATAAACAAGGGCTCTTATGCAATTCAAAGTGTTATAATAGTTTAAGTTGTTGCAATAAATAAGATTTGAATCACATAATTTCGTAAGTTTTTAACTTCCATTATTTCCTTTCTCCTTTTGAATGTACTGTGTGTTTTAAGTTCTTATTTCTTAAGTTCTTATTTTAAGTCTCAAGTGCGTTTTTTCGCGACTGAATTACGGAGAATATATAATATTCTTATATGTTCAACATTCACCATTAGTACATGGTGAATGTCGACATTTACCGGTGTAAGTGAGAAACATGAGTATTTGGAAAATATTTCGGACATACACTAAGCGACTATGTGAATGTTGACATTCACCGGTGAAAGTCGACATTCTCCAGATTTCGGTGCTTCACCGTAACATATAAATATATATCCACCGTGTTACCTTGCTCAGTGATCTCAGTTTCTTTATTCTTATATGTTTGTAAACTGTGCATTTTTTGCTTTAAAAATGATTGAATTATGTTTTTCTTATCTTCCGGTTAAGGTTTTTATGCCTTTAGTAAATCTGCGTGCAATATTTGTAGAATTATCAACAATTAAAAAGTTTTTTAAATGCAGCTAAGCCTAATCATTTTCACCATAGCGGCCATATTTGTTTACATTTGAAACTGGAATAGTGGAATAGTGGATTTGTTGCCAATCTAGAGAAACTAAGCTTCGCAACAACAAAGATAATGCCTTCTTTTATTATTGCGAATTAAATCATGCTTAGTACAATCTGGAATTTATTTGAGGAAATCAATGTTTAAGATTTACTTCGTAATTTTTAATATAGATATTTTGAGTTTTTATGTATTTTTGCTTTGTCGCGAAGTGAGAACTGAATTAATTGAATGAAAAGTACTGAATCGTCTGTGAAAAACTGTTTCTTTTTTTATTAATCAACAATTTAAGTTATTTAAGTGCGGCTAAGCCTAATTTTTTTTACCATAGTAGCCATATTTGCTTACATTTTAAAGCACAATAGTGGATTTGCTGCCAATCTAAAGAAACTAAGCTTTGCAACAACAACTGTTTCTTTTTCATTTGGCTAATTTTTTTTATACATCGTTTTAGATTTATTATAGTATAATTTAATATTCCGTACAAGGAAATCATGTGGTGTACATATCAGATTTTTTTAAAATTAAAGTCAAGAAATTTCAAGGGTGATTCATGGCTACTTTCTGGAGAAAAAAGTAGCCATGAGATTGGATCATCGTGTTGAATTCCTCTGTCGGAAATTCCTTGAAAAAATTGATTAGATACATCCACGCAATATTATCCAATGAAGAGTGGCCCCATATTGTTACATAACGGTATTAGAATTAAGTGAGAAATTTGAAGAATCCAAAATTTTGTCTTAAGTAAATTTTTTTGTGACAGTAGGTTTGGTTTAACAAAGAAAATCCAAACCAAATGCGTTTCAAATCCAAATCCAAATCAAAATGCGTTTATAATTACAGACTTTACAAAGTTTGGGTTTTAATTTTTGATATAGTCTCACAATTGCATTTTTTAATACACCAAGAATTTTTGGATCGACCTATATTTCACAAGTTTGCTCAAATTTGATGATATTACTCGTAGAAAGGGATTTAGTAGAATTATTTTCTGTTCATAAAAACATTTGTTTACAGGCCATTACTAGTGTATTATCGGAGTTTAAGGTAAAAATAGTTTTCAGTTTCGCATTCTTTAACGACACCTAAATTTTCATATTATATTTAAAGGAAAAAAAAAAAAAAACATTTGTCATCGCGTTTTGATTTTTTTTAAAGCTACATTCTGTTGCAGAACAATAAAAAGTAGTTTTATTGATGATAACTGAAAGATTTGAGAAATAACCTTTCCCCATTTTTAGCCCAAGTTAACAGGAATGATTCTAAAATATGGCATTTAAAATCTTTAAAAAAAAAAAATAAAATTAGCCAGTTAAAATCGAGTTTATTTCACAACACTCAATCGACATTTTCGCTTAATGACTTTTGTAATGCTACTTCTCCCTGAGTAAAATTTGAAAATTTTATCAGTCATCATATTCACAGTCTTAAAGAGCTTAAACGGTTTCAGTTGTCTCCTCCAGCTTTCCTAGCTTGCCTTCGTGGTGTAGTGGTTTTACACGCTGGGCCGGTATTCCAGAGGTCCGTGGTTCGATTCCCGACGAAGGCGGTTGCTAATTTTTCATCTCTCTGGCTTTTCCAATTAACCTAGTGACTCAAGCGGCGCCCGAACTAAAAGGGTTGTGGATGATGATTCTCCGCACTCAGGACTTGGCGACTAGGTCCCCTAAAACCCTAGTCGCCCTTTAAAAAGGGAAGTATATAATGTATTTCTCCCACCTTCTTAGCGTTCCTTCGCGGTGTAGTGGTCAGCACACTGAGCCGGTATTTCAGAGGTCCGTGGTTCGATTCTCGGCGAAGGCGTTGCTAATTTTTCATCTTTCCGGCTTCCAAATATCCTAATGTCTCTACAACTTTTTAAAATTACTCAGTATTTTGATGTTAGAAATGTCCTCCTCTGAGTCTTCCGAAAATTTGTGCTGCGTTATTTTGCATTATGTTGGCATGCATTTATCAAACATTTATTTTCGGCAAGTTTTAGCACTGCAACACACATTTTACTGCCGTACTTTGGTTATTAGAAACCAGTGAGTCAATGGTGACTAAAATACACAAGTCTCTGGTGATCTGTGATGGGCTTTGACGATCACCGAAGCTTTTTGGTAATGGTCAATAGTAGCCTTCCGTTAAATTTAATTTTAACAATCTAACTGGATTTACAGCACTGTCCCATACTGGTGACATGAGTTAATCGCCAGTACCATCCGTAATCAACTACTCTGCACAGGTGCAGGTTATAAATTTTATTGCATAACCCCACACTCGTGATCTATGTGTTGTTCACCAATGACCGTTAACTTATACGTACAGTTACAAACAGCCTAAACTGATACCGATGTGCTTCATCTGTGCAAATTTACTGTACCGTAGCGTATAAGTGACCCATTGTTGACCGTGGATGACCTCAAACTGTAGGTTATAAATGACCAGTAATCTTAAAAGGAAACGATGTACTTCGGTTTAAGCTTAACTTTAAATTCTCTCAAAATTTACTGCGCTGCATTATATTGGTAATATGTGGACTGGCTGTCAGTGATTATCACTAGTCTCGTTTACAGGATTGAAAGGTTAGAAACACATAACTAGCAGCTTATAATATAACTCATAAAATTTTAAAATTGTACATAACACTGAAAATGTTAAATCAAAAGAGATTTTGAACTTGTATCATTAAATTATTCTGTTAACTGATTTGTTGAGGAAATGTATTCCGTACAAATTCATGTCCTATTAAAGTAACATACGATATGCAGATAAAGTATGGACAAGCATAAAATAATCGCATTCTTTTTAATAATTCTTATTCGATTCCTGGAATAGAGAGTAACTTAAACTGAAAGAATTTCGTATGTTCCTTAAATGAATAAAAATAACAATAAGCAGTGATAAATTTGGAATAAATAAAAAAAATTATACTAAACAATACTGGGTGGTTTTTATAATATACAGAACGCTAAGCTAGGTAGTTAGCTTATTACTGAAAAATTTGCTTACGATTCCATGTAATAATACCTTATTATGTAAGGAATAAATTTTGTAAGAAAATACATGAAAGATTAAGAATATCTTAATTTCAGTAAAATTGACTTTCGTTGTTAAATGTTTTCAATTACTTAGGCGTTTTAGTTTAGTTGTAGAGAAGTACCAAATGCAGATCTAAAAAATAATAAAATTTCAACTATATATGATTATGATTCATGATCATTATAATTCATACATTATTTTAACATGGAAATAGGTATACAAAAAACAAAAGAGGAGGTAAGCACTTTTACAGTGTGTTACTTAAGTTACTTAATTTCAAATAAACACATAAAACAACGTATATATCAACTATTACAGTTGCTATGATTTAATAGTTAAATACACAACACTTACAGATAACGTATTCTTCCTTCTATATATCCCTGAATTTCATTAACTCGTCGCACTATGTGCGTAAAATATCAGATCACATGGGTCGCGAGAGGAGTTTTATCCTTTTAAAAATGTATAGATAAATTGAAGTCTAATAATGTTTGAAGTAATGATTGAATTTTCTTACAAACGATATTAAAATTTTGAAACGTGAAAAGAATCGGTCTCAGCTGCACATATTCTGGACCCCTAATTCTAATTCATTATTAACCAATAAGTATAGGCTGAGGTTTAGCTTTAAAAACTTTTTATACCGAAAGCATAGTAAAAATTTAAATAAATAACCTATTAAAAATGTAAAAAAGGCCGATTTCTGGAAGTGCATTTTGTTAGTTTGGAAAGATAGGTTGTTACAACACAGAAATAAGAAGAAATACATTGAAATTTTTAAGGCAATTTGGATTTTTTGCTGCTAGTTTAAATCTTTTAATCTTAAAGAAATAAATGAAAATCTAAATTATTTTTACTCTTGGATACCAGTTATAAAGATCACTTTCTTGTTAACATGATAACAAGGTTTTACTTTCTAAAATAAAAAGTGTATATAAAAATATCCTTAAAAGAAAGTAACCAAGAACGCTGCTCGAAAATTAATAATGAAATAAAATATATAACGTAATTAAAACAAACATAAAAAAAGAGAAAAAGGGAAATAAACTAACAAGCAAAGTATAATATCAATAGCCCCGAAGGAAAAAAAATACTATCAACATCATTTCATTTTTTAATTAAACAATTATGAAATTTTTTATCATAATGCTTTAGAATAACTCTTTTTATAATGCATGAAAAAGATTAAGTTTATTAAAAACATTAAGCTAGAATATGCGTTTAGTTAACAGGATTGCTAAACATGAATAGTGTGCTAATTACTGATAAGAAATTGGACTTCATTTCAACTATATGTAAAACATAATTATATGACATAAAATTTGGATGTCTGAATTTTACCTTTTGTTTTTAATTTTAAAGTTTGTTGCTTATTTATTAAGTAATTCCTTGTTGCACTAAAATAATCTTCAGTATTACTTGATAAGCCCCTTTCAAATTTTCATATCATACGTAATTTCATTTCCTGATAAACGATTCAAATTTAAGAAGACTGAACGAAGCTCATCTAAGCGAGACGTTCGGTACGTTTAAGCTGGTTGAAATTAAGTACTGACTTCGAACTTCAGTGCAAACTCGTAGCTTGGCTGTTGTTTACTAAAAACTTATTAAGATTTAGAGTGATTTTTCAATATCAAAAATACAAATAAGTTACATTTATATCAATTGTAGGCGCAACATCAAAACCGCAAAACTTAATTTTCGTTTTCGATCTTACAACATTCAAGTTCTTTCCCCCATGTTTCACATATGTTAAAAAGAAAAAGATGCATAATCTGTGATAGACATATAAAGAGTTATTATCCATAAAATATAACTCGATTTTTTTTGCTCGATTCGAATTAAATGAATTCTTCAAGAAAAAATGATTTTGCATATTCGTGGCTTTGGCATGGTGCCGAGGATGTGAAAACTTCTCTATACAACATATACAGTGTCTCAAAAAAGTGATGGGACACTTGTGCTTTACAAAAGGAAACTGTAATAAAATTAATTAAAAAAACATGTAAAAATTTTTTGTGGGTGTGTTTCATACTTAAATTTAGTAACAATTATTACATAACATAGATTTTCTCAAAATATTAAAATATTAATTTAATAAAAATACAATTGTTTAGAACGGAGCAAAAAATGGCTCACATAAGTGATGGGACACTTACTTTTCCATCAAATATTTATCCAAAAATTTTACTTTTTAAAAGGTTTTAATATTTTGTTGGATTTCCTTTTATTTTTAAAACATGATTTAATCTTCTTGGGATGGATTCGACTAATTTTTTTGTGATTTCTTTTATTTCCTTTTATTTTTAAAACATGATTTAATCTTCTTGGGATGGATTCGACTAATTTTTTTTTTTTTTTTTTTTTTTTTTGTGATTTCTGGAGTGATTTAACCATATTCTTCTTGAAGCACCGATTTTAATTGTTGTTTTGAAGAAATGGTGTGTTTGCGAATTCTTGATTCCAATTCTTGCCAAATATTCTGCATGGGACTTAAGTCTGGAGATTGTGGTGGTGTTTTTATTATTTCAGGACAGTTATACAGCAGCCAGAGTCTAATGTTCAAAGCAGTGTGCGTGGGGTCATTGTCCTGGTAGAATTTAAAATCGTTATGAAGGTTCAGTTTTCGCGCTGAAGATTTCAAATTTTGATTTAAAATGTCAATATACTTGTACTGATCCATTATACTGTCAATAAAAACAAGATTACCAACTCCAGCGGACGATATACACATCATACCATAACTCCTCCTCCACCATGTTTTACTGTTGGCACCAAGTTCTGTTTGCAAAATTCTTCCCTGGGTTTTCTCCACACCAAGATTCTACCATCAGAACCAAATATATTAAATTTACTCTCATCAGCAAATATAATCAGAATTCTTATTTATGCTGGATTTTGCGAAAGCTAGTCTGAGTTTTCTATTCTTTTCACTTACGAAGAATTTTTTCCTGGCTGCTCTACCGTGATATCTAGGACATCGAATTACTCTTCTAACAGTCTCAGGATTAACAATTACTCTATATAATGCTTGTAAATCAGCAGCAACTTTAGGAGCACACATTCTTGGATTTTTTTTTAATATTTAGAACGATAATTCGCTTTATTTCATCCTAAATCATATGATTCTTTTTATATCGTTTAATGATATTGAAAACTGTTGAATGACTCAAGTTAACTGTTTCAGCAGTTTCTCTAATAGATTTTCCACGTTCAATATGCAAATTAATAACTAATTTTCGAATTTCAGGCAAAGTTTCTTTTCGTTTAGCATTCATGGCTGCACAGAGCTAAAAAACACAAAAATTCGAAAACAAACTGGAGAGAAATACTGCAGACGATTTTATAAATTATTGCCAATTGCTTTTGAGTAAAAATAAAAACACCAAAAAATATTTTTATTGTAGTACGTAGTAGTATCTAATGGTGTCCCATCACTTATGTGAGCCATTTTTTGCTCCGTTTTAAACAATTATATTTTTATTAAATTAATATTTTAATATTTTGAGAAAATGTATGTTATGTAATAATTGTTACTAAATTTAAGTATGAAACACACCCCAAAAAAATTTTTACATGTTTTTTTAATTAATTTTATTACAGTTTCCTTTTGTAAAGCACAAGTGTCCCATCACTTTTTTGAGACAATGTACATGATTTCCAGATATGGAATTTAATCAAATTCTTTGCATACATGCCTATATTTAGCATCATAATATTTAATATTACAACATAAGCTTCAATATTACAGTATTGTTCTGAAAGATATTTATGGAAATTAATAATCTCAAAATTAAAGTAATTTTTGTAACAATAAAACATTATTATTTAAAAATTAAAAGAAAAGTCTAAAATAAAATGAATAAAACAAGTCTCCAATTTATTTACTTTTAAACTCCATAACATATCCGTAACCAAACGATTTTCACGATGAAAATTTGTAATTTTTTTTTCTCTTAAATTAAGATGTCCTTAAATAGAGTTATTTAATACATTTCTTTTATTATTTTCTAGAAGGCAAATATAATAATCGATGAGATAATCTTTTCATTTATACTGCTCTATTCAAAATGCAAATCTCAACCCTTCATCATATATATAATTTTTAACTTTATATATGAATAATAAGAAATACTCACTCGGGTAAATGCAGTCTGTTCCCCAGCTCGACCTCATAGATGTGCTTCATGTGCAAATCCTTGTAAAATCACAAATACGAACAACTTGACAGCAACGACTATCTCTAACTATATTAAGTGTTGTATACTTTCCCACCAGTTCAGATCGTTAATGTGGGAAAGGGAAGAGCAGTTCTTTCTGTAAGGGTTCTTGCATAAGCCAATGGTGTTGGAGAATTGGGGGAGGTGAAAATTAGCATAGAATCCCCTCTAAAATAATACGTTCCAAGCACCGATTTCTACGTGAAGAAATTGAGATAGATTTTGAATAGAAGTCCGACCACTGATAAAATATAAAAGGCATAATTACGATAACTACCAGAGATATCATTTGTCACACTCAGAAGGCAGCAAAAAGTAACTAGAGAGAGAAGATGAGCACGCGGGGATAACTAGTGGGGGATGAAAATAGCCCCCCCCCAGATAAATGTCATTGCGATAAAGGTGCCTTTTCAAACAAACAATGTGCTAATAACAGGCGATGTGTTGAAGAGAAATGGACTTTCAGCAAAAGGTCGAAAAGTAATAATAGCCATTTCTTTGTTATTGCACGTAGTTAAGCTAAGCAGAGACACAGCAGACAGAGAGTCAAGTGTGATTGCCTAAATGATGAATACAAAGAAAGAAAACGAAAAAACAAAAGACGGGGTGGGAATTGCTAAAATAGAGGAGGGAAAATCATTGGTCATTTAAGCAGGGCGGGGATACCAGGTAAATTAGGGGAGGGGGTAGTTTTAAGGAACCGCAAAATCAAATTCGAGTGATTGCGACTTGAGGGATGAGAACAGCAACACACATGCTTTATTTGTAGGACGTGATACATGACATAACTTTGCACAGTGTAAGACGGGCCATGAATTTTTTTATGACATTGGTTGAAGATTTGCTCTGACAGCAAACACAGTCCTCATTTTATCATAAACAGTCCTTAAGTAATCTTTGCTCTACTAAAATGATCTTCAGTATTACTTGGTTAGCACTTTTCAAAATTTTATACATGTAATTTCATTTTATGCTTAATAAAGGCTTTCATAAATGTAGTTTCCACCTCATTTATGTAATTGTAATTGAAAACATTTTCTTACGTTACTAAGAGAGCGACTGGCAACGATAATGCATTTCTTAATCTATGTATCAATATTGTTTTAATACTCCAAATAAACAAAACTAAAAATCTATGATTTCCTATTTGAAGACTAAGTGGTTATAAGATTCGGGAGAAATTTGAGTATTTCAAAACATTTTTAACATCAACTTAATTTTTCATGAAATGGAGCAAGGCACTTAGTTATATCTTGCACCATTTAAATATTAGATGGTTATTAGGATTAAATATGCAGAAGAATTAAAATATTATTTCAGTGGCATTTTAAAAACTGCATTTCAGTAGCAAAAACTGCATAAATTCCAACCTAAAAGGATCAAAGAGCTTCTATCTCTTATATAATTCTGATACGAATAACATACTTAGTTGGCGCACTGAGTGAAGCGCTCTGATAATGGGAGGGCAAGCAATTAACTCCTGATAAAAAATTGTGATTGAAAACCTTTGTCATAAATTATGCTTTCTCGCCCTTTTTTTTTATGAATGGAAATCATTGCTAAGCTTCAGATTTGTTTTTCAGGCAAAGGATTGAAATAAGACTAAAATTTAGATGCACAGCAATGTCATTTTCTAAAATCTTATATATTGAAAATTAAGTAATGACCACTATTTGTTGAGAAGAATTTAAGTTTGTAATTACAGCTGCAATTTTTTGAATGCTCAAATTATGCAACTTAAGCATGTTATTGACATGCACGAATCCGTATAAGAAATTCTTTTTTTCTTATTTCAATTATTTTGAGAAGTTTTACGCCAAGAATAATAAGATATAGGAAATTCACTGTTACTTTGCAGTCTATCTGAATCTGTGACCTACGTGCTTTGAAATGTAACCAACAGAATATTTCGAAGTAGTCGCCTTTTCAGATTATAATAACTTCTTAATCATTTACTTCTTTCGTTTTTCTCTTTATTTCAAATGCTCGTAAGGCAAAGCAATCAGTTGTTAAACCTTTTAATTCCAAAACACAGAATAATTTTAGCACAGTGTTGTATTGCATATATCAACCATTTCTATATACCATATTTTTCCCGTTGCCAGATACGACTGCCACATTCTTTTCATATAAACAAATGAACGATCTTACATATGACTTGATTTATAACAAACCTCAAATTAAAAGCCAACTATTGATATGTAATTCATGCAATTCAATACACCTTCTTTATACGTGTCATCTATATAAACGTTCCGTTATATCTAACATATAATCGGTTTTACAATAATTATGATTAAGATGTATTAGTAAATTGATTTTCGACTTTTCTGTAACTTGAACATTTTCCCTCAACAATCGATGTTGCGACTACCGTATAAGCACAACGGAATGCTCCCATCACGATGTATTTTCGGCGTTGGATCCAATCACATTGAACCGGAGGGCAGATCCGTTTTGTAGAGTCACGATTGAAGCCCGCAGCTTCAGGAGTATCGAAAGGGCAAAAAAAAAAATGGTCCCCTTTTATAAGTGGGTAGGTAAACGGTGCGAAATTACCCAGAGAGGAGGCGGAGTGTAGTAAGAGGTATCCTATTCCAGCCTGCCCATCATTACGAGGCACTCATCTTCGTAGAAGGGCGCCCTGTCATTTTCTCTGATTTATACATCTGGAAGTCAGATCGCAATGACACGAAGTGATCTTGCCGAATCGAGCATGATCTTGAATCTCCAATGAGGTGGTTAATTGACGAAAGAAAAGGGAGAGCGGCTGTTTCTTTCGTAGCTTCCCATAGGCTTAGGGCTATCATTTTCTGCGGTTCTAGATCATTGCTGTCAATCTTTCGAGATTGCTGGATCTTTTTAAGAAAAATATCTAAAATTACAGTTCACGACATTCTACCACGTACACAATTTAGCGTAATCAGTTCAACTGTACAATACCGGATGTTTGTAATAATTGCAGAGTAAAAATAGATGGCAACTATTATTTTACAATCGAATGAATTGTATATTTATAAGGATTTCAAGTGTTACTAACGTTTATTTTATTTTAAAACTTTGCTATGCTCTCTTATTTTCCATTTCGCGCCAGAATAAGCGCGATTAGTTTTGTTTATGCAAATGAGAATTGTAAACTGTTAAGTATTTAAGGTATGGCTTTTAGCCAAAAGAGTAAGAACTTCTCGCTGCCTTACTACGCGCGTGCGTTTTAGTCAGTTCATGTCTGCCTTTAAGACCAGAACTTAATTCTCGCTGATATTTGAAGACGTATTGTAGTCTCTTGCATTCGGCTCACTACATACTTTGGAGTTAAAAAGCCAATCTTCACATTACTAGTCTTTGTTGAGTATCCTAGTGCTTATTAAGTTAGTTTCACTTCTTATTTTCTACATTTTAGACCATAAGTACTGGTCTTTGTATCCCGAAGTGCGGGAAAGTACGCTGTGAGAAATAAAGGGTAAATTTAACCCTTCTCATCTTTGTTGTATCTTCTACACACACACGAGGCATAGTTTTCGTAAGCTTCCTGCTCCCATTCAGGTTTAGCATATGTTTCCAAAGGCAATTAGAAGGAACAGTAGTCCTGGCATGTTAAAAGTACTTTCAAAGAGTTATAATGAAGCAAAGAAGCTGTCAGTTAATTTAGAATAATGAAAAGCTGAGTATGGATTCTAAATCTACGCAAACTTCTCTTTTCGTGGGTAAAAATGCATTTTATGCATTTATGGTAAAAGCGCATTTTAAAAAGGCTAATATTTTCGGTGAATAAATTGAATCTGAGCTTCATTGGCTGTTTAAAACTATAATAAGAATTCAAACCATTACAAAGTTCTTTCAGACACACAAACTGAATCAGCTCAGGAAGATATCTAGCGTAAAGCATTCATGTGCCTTGTCCACTATGTCCACTTCCGGTTTTATGATTAACATTTTAAAATGGAGGAGACAATTTCGATTTCCGGCAGGAGTACCATAAATTTTTCAAGTTTTTTTTTATTGCCAAATTTCCAAATTAATGGCTCTAAATAGTACATTGGTATTGTTAAGAATATGAAATTGAGAATATATAGTAATATGAGTGAACTTATTTCCATCATTTACTCAAATAAAAAAAATTCTGACGCAAAAGTTCAGTATAAGGAATAATAAAAGATATATATATTTTAAGAAATCACTTCTCGAATTAAAATGCTTTCTTTTAATGGAAGTTTTAGAACAGGAAAAATTAACAATAAGGTTCTAGTTTTCATTTTTCAAAAATGTTTTTTATCGCATTTTTTCGTCTTTCTTTTCAAATGTAATCTGAAATTCAAAAGACGAATAAATGAAATTCAAAACTTTCTTTCTGTCTAGATTTTATTTCATATACAACATTGCTCTCATTAGTAAAGAATTTTCAAAGTTCAATCTTCTTTTAAATCATAATTTTTTTTTCCCCATATAAGTTATTTTTTTATTGTTTCAGTAGTGTTAGGCAAAATAAATATATTTCTTAAAAAGGACGTTTAGAAGCATCATAGTAGCTCGAACGAAATTTTGACTGTAAAAGGATTAAGAATAAAATCGTTTCAGTGTAATTATAAATTATTTAATTATTCAAAATGTCCTATTTAAAATATTTGTATGGCACTATAGATATCAAGAAAGTAATTTAAGATTTGATTAGAAATCATTTAACGATTTTTATTGTAATTCATGAAGAGAGAAGAATGTAACTCAGCAATAATTTACAGTTTCAGTGTTATGATTATGCATTTCACGGAATAAGTTTAGGAATAAATCAAAACGTTTAGGATTCTTGTTAAATCTAAATATCGTTCAATGCTGAAAATCATTGAAGAGGCTGTACGTCCAGTAATGTCACATATTGCAAAATGATTTAATTTGTTATGCAATAAAAAACAAGCACATCAGCGTCATTAGAAAATAATTTTTTTTATCAATTTTGTATACTTGAAATAAATTCTAAAGCTACTTGCTTTACATAAATCCTAAAACTACTTTTACTATTTAACAAAGACATAAATTACAGGAAAAATTTCTTTTTACATCTTCTTTTCTACTTAATATCTGAAGTCGCGAAAGAAGTGCTATACTACGTCTTACTTTAAATGAGATAAGCAAATGTTTATGACCGAAAGAGTTATCATAAAACTTTAAACTATATCTCCATGACACTTTACATATATTAGGCAGCAATATATACTTTAAACTTAATTGTTAATGTTTTGCTTTATTCCGTGAGTTACAGTTTAAAGTTTTATGATAAATCTTTCGGTCAAAAACATTTGCTTATCTTCTTTCCCGATTTCACATAAAATTTGCTAATTTAAATTAAATTTTTAATTATCTTTAAAATCGCTTTTTACTAATAAAGAATGTTTGTTAAATTCAAATAATTATAAAAGAAGATGTAAAAAATTTTTTTTCCTGTAAGTAATTTATTTTTTTCTATTTAATAGTATCTATATAAGTAGTTTCGGGATTTATGAAAAAAAAAAATAGCTTTAAAATTTAAACTGCTGGCCATTAAAATTGCAGCACCAGAAAGGAATGATCTGACGATAGTCAAAATCACATGAAAGGAAGATGAAGTTGGGATATGAAAATGATTAGTATTTCAGCCCATTTAGAAGAGGCAGAAAGGAGAAATGACATCTGAAGGACAGTTGTGTAGTGGATAAAAGAAAGTTGTGTAGTGGATTTCTCGCGCTTTGTAAGGTCGGAGTTTGGTCAGAATATCGTATTATGTCTCGAATATAAGAAGAAATGCTTTCCAGCAAGTGCCCGAATGCGACAGAGGCAAGATCGTTACCTATCGAGAGTGTGGATTATCGTTCCGTGATATCGCCCGCCGCACTGGTCAACATCCAACCACTGTCACGCAAATATGGAATCAATGAGTTATTGAGGATCATATTGAACGGCATGCAGAATCTCAACACCCTCCTATGACTAACGCATGAGAAGACAGACATATTGTGAGGTCAGGTATAGCACACCCGAGATTACCTCGTACGGTGCGTCGGTGTTTGCAGCCGCCTGGACTATCGACTAGACGACCATTACTTCGGCTTCACTTGACAATGCAGCATAGAGAGAGACGACGACTCTGGTGCGCCAAAAGGCAAAACTGGATACAACGTCATCTTTTCAGACGAATCCTGGTTTTTTGTGCAATATTCTGATGGCCGTATACGTGTCTGGAGGCTTCGAGCAGAACGCATGTCGCCTGCTTGCATTCGATATCGGCATAAGGCCCTTGCACCTGATGTGATGGTTTGGGCAGCCATTGGGTGCGCGGCACGCACATCTCTAGTTCGTATCGACGGTAATTTGAACGCAGATCGGTACATTTCTGACATTTTACGTCCAGTGGTTGTGCCTTATCTTCGAGGCCTGCCAAACGCCTTCTTCCAACAAGACAATGCAGCGTGTTCTGACCTTCCTCGATACACAGGGTACTTGATTGCTGCCCTGGCCTGCACGGTCTCCAGATCTGTCACCCACTGAAAACATCTGATCATGAGTTGCTGAGAGACTGGTCCTCGACCCTTCTCCAGCTAATACGGTTGATGAAGTGTGGCATATATTTGAAGCAGCATGGAATGAGCTGCCCGTTTCAGCACCCCTGTAAACCCCCAAACTGCTTATAAACTTAATCCTTTTATCTTCCTGCTATACTGTTTACTTAAAATAAATATTTTTTATGTTTTGGCTTTCCTTCATGGTTTTGCAATTTTAATGGCGAGCAGTGTATTTCAAAGTGCATAAAGTTGATATAAGAAATAATTTTTTAATGACACTGATGTCTTTTTTTATTGTATAACAAATTAAATCATGGTGCAATATATGACATTACCGGACGTACAGTATCTTCAAGGATTTTCAGCACTGAACGATATTTAGATTTAACAAGCGTGAAAGATGAAAGATTCCATTTCAGAAATTGTGGAAAATTTAGTTCCCCTGTTCTTCCAAGTGTTGATTTTTTTAATAAAATCTTCAGCTTTAACATTCTAAGTAAATAGACTGTTATTATTTTGCTTGGAGAGACAAGTTGAGATCGTTTTACTTCTCAGAAATGTCTGATGAATAGTACAGCTTTGATAGCCAAAAGCCATTTTAAAAGGAGCAAGGGATTGGATTATTAAAATATGACAAAGCTTACGAGGGCTATCTGCCTAAAGGGAGGGTTGCCTTCTTGGATGACTTTCTAAGGGAAACTGGTTCGTATACACGTGACACATGGGGAAAACCACGAAAACGCCCCTGCAGCCAGCCCGTTCGCGGAATTCGAACCTCGGACTGAACTACCAGTGTTCAGCGTCTTTACCGCTCGACCACTGGTGGACCTGAAAGGTAGTGTGGATTTAATTATGGCAAAGCACACTAGGGCTATCTGCCTAAGGGGAGGGATGCCTTCCTGGAGGACTTTCTAAGGGAAACTGGCTCGTATACACGTTACACATGGGGTAAACCACGAAAACACCCATGCAGCCAGCCCGTTCGCAGGATTCGAACCTCGGACCGAACTACCAGTGTTCAGCGACTTTACTGCTCGGCCGCTGGTGGGCCCGGACCTGAAAGGAGCAAGGGAATCAGAATTTTGTTTGGTTAAAAATATAACAAACATCGTTTTAAATTTCGCCCTCTCGAAATCCATCTTACTTCTGCGTGTAATAGTAAATTTTTGTATTCGAAGCTTATGTCTATACAAAGATTTGGAAAAAAAAAAAAAAAAAAAAAAAACCGGCTATTTTAGAGGAAAGGTTTTTGACAAAGTTTTACATCCTTCAATTCCGCCGCTAACTGTTTTCCTGCAAGAGGTTCTTGATTGATCAGGCAGTGTGTAAAAGTTACTTGATCACTATCAGCAACTTTAGGGAATGATTTTAAAAGTAATATTTTGGCTCATCATCGCTTTTTCACCATCTGTGCATGCAATTGAAATGCAATTTTCCCATTCTTCAGTTTTAAAGCATTCGCCTACTTTATGTCTTCCTCAAGTTTTAGTAATTAGTTGCTCCAATTAGTCGTTGCTAATTTGAGAAACAATATTGATAACAGAATCATTTGACGAAGGAATTTTCCGAATTTCATAGCCATATTTACTTCCGTGAAGAACTTCTACCATTTTAGTTGTTGCAAATAATAAAAGATCTTATCGAATAGCATACAGGTTTTATTCTTAACAAATCAGATATAAAACTTTGTATGAAATGAGTAAATTATTTTTCACTAAAAGTCGTAAATTTCTCAAAATATTGCTTGTCTTTATTTGAAGATTTTTAAGAGTCGTCCGAAATATTCTTTTGGCTCATTTACATACGAAGGATACTTGGATGCGATACCTGTTATAAGTTTGCTTTATACGTTCCATAGTCAAAAAAAGTTGTTGAAAATAAAGCCAGATTGGAGAAATGGCTGAATGAAATTATATTTTCTTTTCGATTAGATATCTCTTTGGTGATTACTAAATCATAGACTTGCCGTATGCCGTATGCATGGATACCTTTGTTAAGCAAGTTCAGCCATTAATGTATTTCATGTTTTTAATGTTCAGCCATTAATTCATGTATTTCATGCTTTAATGTTCAGCCATTAATGTATTTTGTGTAAAGAATTTTATCACCTTACACAAAAAATAATTATATTTATATAATCAACAAAAAATTATTATGTAAATAATTGATAAAATTTTATATATAATAATGTAAATAATGACATTTTACGTTTAATAATAAAATAATATACATAATAACATTTTATGTATAATAATAAAATAAAGTAAAATCATTATTACATTAAAATTGTAAACATTTTTACGTTAACAGAGCTCTTTTACAGTAATTACAGAAACAATAATCAGAAAATAATTCATTTGGATTCGAACTCACAATCTGCTGGTTCATGGAAAATTTAAACACTTCGATAAATGTGTCAAGCGATCGAAACAATTAAACCTAGTTGAACCTTCGAAAATTATTAATCATAAAAATCAGAAATGCAATCAAATGCAAATGGACGATAAATCAAACTTTTCATGTTTACCAGAATTCTCAGAACATAAGAATATAGTAATCCCCTTAAACAAGTTGTTTAGGTTTGGTTTACGTGATTGAAACAAAGCCTCGAGGGCTATCTCCTTAAGGAAAGGAGATGCCTTCGTAGAGGACCTTTCTAAGGAAAACTGGCTAGTATACATTTTACACATGTAGAAAACTATGAAAACACCCACGCTGCCTGTCCTTTCGCGGGATTCGAGCCACAGAACGAACTACCAGGATTCAGCGACTTTACCGCTCGGCGGCTAGCGGGCGCCCTTAAACAGAAAAAAATATTCTGTCAGATTTAGTTAATCCTAATAAACGAGGTAAAACACTACATCGTTCTATAGCTTAGAATCACTTGCATCAAGGTGAAAAAATATTCAATTTATAAAGAAATCCATTGGAAATTGTGATCCGAAAAAATTACCTCATCATAAATGAAGTTTGTTAAAATAATAAGCAAACCTCCAAATTATTCGAGCCATTTGCTATTCAGAAAGTTAAATGTTGGGAGTAGCCGCCATTGCTTTAGAGCAGGGTTTCTTAAACTTTTTGGGGACCCCATAATATTTACGAAAATGTTGTGGGACCCCCATAAAGCATTGAGCAAATCCGACACACGCGTGAGTGAAACTGTCAGTTTCTTCACTAGTTATGCAATATACTATTGCAGTTCTAGGTCACTAACTTTAATTTTTAAAGTATAATAAACGTTTCTATTATAAAAAAAAACCGTCGAAACGTTCTTGTTTTTCTTTTGTCTGCATTGTCTTATCTTTATCTACTTTCAGATACATTATCTAAAAATATTTGGTAATTGTAAAATTATTATAATAAGTTAAGGAAATACCAAAATTGCCCATTACCATTATGAAAGTTTGGACAATTAAAATCTTAATAATTTTTTTTTTCTTTTATAAGGTATTTCTCTCACCTTCCTGGCATGCCTTCGTGATGTGGTGGTCTGCACGCTCAACGCGTAAATTAGATTTTGATAATTGATTTCAGATTCTAGCAGGATTTATCATTTTTGTATGTTTAAAAAAATTAAATGTTTTACTATTCTCGAATTTACTTATGACTGTAATTACTCTCTGTCCTTTAATTACTCTCATTTAATACCCTCATACTATCATTTAATTATTTTAAATTAATCGAAAATACGTTTAATTATTCTAAATTAAAGAATTCTTCGAATAGTTCTGAAATTTATTCAGATATAATTTAGAAACATAGCTCTGTTGATAATCCCTTCGGGTGCTCCTTGAAAAAGACCAAAGAATTATCAAGTGTTACTTAATATTACAAGCATTTATTTTTGCATCAATATACTTTTGTATAAGTTTTATTTTTCAAGTTTTGTATTCAATTCTTTTATTTTGCGTCTTTCTCTTAGAAAATTCACTATTTTAGGTTGATATTCTACATTTTGTATCTCTTTTACATATATGTCCCAATTTATCATTTACTTATTTTATGAATTACGGCATATAACTTCACAGAAGTTCCACTTTTCCTATTAAAGCAGTTTTCCTGATTAATAACACTTTATTTCTTCCTTAAAACTTTTAAGAGTGTTGAGTGTTACATAAATTTAAAAAAAAATGTAAATATCTAAAAATGAATCATTTTCTTTAAAATAAATAGCAATATATGTTTGCAATTTTCTGCTACATTTTTCTGCGAAATCTCCGGTAATTTTACTTAAATCTGTGAAAAAGAAGAAAGTAGAGTAGTTATCTCATCAAAATTATCGCTTAAACATCCCTAGAACTTTTTCATATCCAAACAAACGCAATTGTCCTGGGCTTTCGTGAATTCATTAAGTAGTTTTCTAAATTTTAATTTCATTTCCTCTCTTGAATTTTTGTGTTCTTAACCACACAATCATCTTTGTTCTTATACAAGGTGCTAAATCCAAGTGCCGTAATTAGCGGAAACAAAGAAAAATATCTCACTATTTAACCCATTTCGGAGTCTCAATTTTTACAAATGAAATATAAATCCACCTTAGAGCGTTTCGCAAACAAAACAGGAACGTCCAAGCCGGACAACGTGTGCCGTTGAAGAAGGAACAAAACTTTTTCCCGCCAAAACAGACAATAGCGAGGATGGTTTAAAAAAATTGCCGGAGCGTAATTACCCTCCATTACCTCGTAATTAGGTTCCACTGTGTTTAATCAAAGCAATCAGACGTAATACATTTTTTCGTTCAAGTTCCCCTCATTGTTTCTTCGTTTCACTAATTACTTCAGAAGTACAATACTCTCTGGAACTGCACCTCCCCTACCCACGGAAACGAACAGCGAGGTGTTACGTCCTCGAAAACCACGTGTTTGGATGATTTATCTGTCGACAGTCCCCGAACACCCTGGTCGTTGGTTGCTGCAAGTTTTGGAAGAAAAGATTCCCAGCAATAGCAACAAAAGAAAAATAACAAAAAATCTTCTCTGCAACTGTCAGGACAGCCCCGGCAGGAACATTAATTATTCGTGTATTTGGAAAAGAGGGGGGCATTACATTGTCAGAAACATGGTGTGGGAGGATCGATAGCAGCCAAAAGCTGCACGCTTGCTGGTTATATTATTCCGATTGTTGGGGGGAGTTAGCTGGTTTGTTATTGTTTTCGGAGCAGTCTGTTTAATGCTATGCTTAAGTTGCCAGAGAATGATCCGTATAGCTATAGTTGGACACGGCACCATTGGTCAATGTGCAAAGTTTTCAAAGCAATTGTCAATTGACACTACCAGCCGGGCAGTGTCCGGTATCCATCTCTTGTTAGAGACTCGACAAATTAATGGAATTCCTTTTCACTTCATACTAGGCTACTGTTTTCCATCGTTGAGTGGTCCAGAATTAAATCGTTCACCTCTTGTTCCCTACGAATGAATTGAAAACTCTGCAGTTGAATCACGAAAGGAAGTATCAGATTGTATTTCAATTATGAGATAGGATCTAAAATAATATTTTGCTAGAAATGATTTGTTCTAATAATTTAAAATAAAGCTAACAAATGTTTATACTGTAATTAAATCGCAAAAAAAAAAGACAACTTTTCAGTACTTAGAAGGAATTAAAATGGCACAAAAATACTTAAGTTACCATTAAGTTTACTTTTCCTATCGACGTAGCTTAAAATATTGCAATTGTTCACGGCCGTTCCTAGGCTACTTGCTGCTAGCGTACTTTCCTAAGATTGCCACTGCCAAATTAAAAAAGAAAATGCTCATTGATTAATAAAAATTTTATTCCATACTCACTAAGTACTTACATATTACAAATGGTATGACAAGTACTTAACAATGAATTTAATGAATATAAAATATTTAGGTTTAGTATCGCGAGAGTCCGGCCGCCCTGGATTTTGGTCGCCCGCGTACTCTTACGCCCTGCACTCCTGCTAGGAACGGCCCTGCAACTGTTTTTTTATTACGTAAAAAAAAATAAAATAAATAAAATCAAAATCAAAATAATAAAATGAGGAGCCAGAAACCAATGACTTATTTTTTACCACTTGACATCCTTCATATAACTTTTGATTTCTAGTACTAAATTGTTTATTAGTGCAATACTATAAAATAGTACGCATCTTAATATTAATTTTATATTTCTAATTGGCAAAATGATTGTTAATAACCTATCTCAGCTTTCAATATCGGCTTCCCTGCTGCAATTTTATTTTGATTTATAAATCAGTATTACTGTTATTTGTAGTCTTCAAATGATGCACATAAAACTGTGTCTATGATTTTTCACCTGAATAATGTTTCTTCCAAAAGTTCGTTCCCCCATCGACGGGTAACAATTCCACTTCCTTTGATCATTGTCCCTCTCTCTCTCTCTGATACTCTTTCGCCCAAATCATGGCTTCCCCTCTCTCAGCGGTTATTATTCGAATAACATTCGATTCTCCCAAAAATTAAGATTATTCCGCCTTTTTTTGCTCGTTAAGATAGATGCTTTCGGCTTAAATTTTTCCTACAACTTATTTGCATAACAATACAACATAAAGAAAAGTATTTTATATCGTATAATTACGTATTAGTAGGATCATTACTAAACCCAACAGATATGCACAATATTCTAAAATTTTAATTTATTTGAGAGCTATCGGCCTAATTAAAGCATTTTAAAGACTTCACGAAATAATTAAAGATTATACGATGATTGTTTAACTCATTTGTTAAAAAAAAATGAACGTTCTATAATGATAAAAACTTTGAAAATGTCTGACACATAACTCTGCATTGAGATCAAAATTCAAATTTCCGCAGTTTAAGCGATAATCTTCGACATAAACCACTTCAGTTTCAGAAAGAATTTCCATGGCGTAATTTAATGAATGCATTTCAGTTTTAAGGCAATTTATTGCTACTGTGTTTTTCAATATATGACTCGCGAATTATGGTTTAAATTTATTATGTAACCATGCGTTTATTAAATTCATTTTTAGTCCAAAGGGACTTTGTTCCTGAGGGACTGTTGTTTTCGTTTTGCGATTTTGCGTTGGTTCACACAAAAATGTCCATTTCACTTTTGAAACTGTTGCCACCAAATGTTAGAGTCCTGCATTATATTTGAAGAAAATAAATAATGAAAAATCTGCACAAATGTATGTATATTTCTCGCATTGTGATAAAACAACGGTACATACAGCCCTCGAATTTTGAATGACGTAATCCTACTTCGAATATGGGCATATGGAAGCCCAAATTTGAAATTTGGAATTTGTTTTATCATCGATTTCATATTTTGTAAAACTTTAATAAATTTTTGATTAAAAAACTCAAGGATTTAAAAGCAAGCAATGGCAACGTTGCACAAAGAAAAAAAAAAAAAAAAAAGAAAAATTCCAACGCGCGAGTCTCTGTATCGGAAATTCTAAACATATGCTCAATTTAAAGCTATTTTGCGATATTTCTGTTGAACTGAATTTTATGGTTTAAGTGCGAAGAACATGATATTTAATAAAGAAAGGTTAAACACCACATCACACAAGACGTTAACAAAACGCCCCTTTGGATGTAATTTAAAATCTGAAACTTTCCAGATTTTTATATACATATACTTTTAAATATTAAGTTAAAAGAAAAATATTTTTACATGAGCTACCAAAATCCTCTGCTAATCAATCTACTGGCCGTTTATGATCGAAATTTTGGCGACTTTTGTTTCTAGACATTACTTAACGTAACCTGCACTGACAAAATTATAGTATACAAGCAATACTATGTAATAATTCAGAAGAATAATGATGATTTGATTCGATATTTAATTTGAAATTAGATTTTTATTTAAAATACCACATTTCTAACTAGGCTGTCTTTCTTTGAAGCAGATTAGGTTTTGATCGATTGCTGAGATCCAAAAACCACCAGCTTAAAAGGAGGATTATTTTCATTGAATGCTTTTAATAGAAAATTGACGTTATATATATTAGAACTAAAATTACGCTTCATTCTTAATGTTTTTTCATTTATAATACTTGCTGTATTTTTTTAATTAACGTAAATATTTTAATTGATAAAGCATGTTTATAACGCCATACATTACGTACCATGGTACAGAATAATCACTTGAGAGATCCCTAACAATAAATTCTTAAAAATGTACTGTATAGAAATGGTATTCAAACGCGACCACGTGAGGTTGTGAAAGTTATAGTGTGGTCGCAAGATGGACAAACGTCTTAAAAAATCTGAATTGATAATACATAAGTAAGCGTTGCTGTTCTAATTGGGGTCGTTTGCATTTTTATGGGATTGGACTGCTGTAAAGTTTGAATACCAGTGCTTAAAGACAGAAAGAGAGGAATATGACAACATTCTATGTTAATTAACCAGTTATTATGATTTGAATTCTTACTTCTTCTTTCCGCAGTCCTCACCAGAATGCAAATTAGCTCTTGAGTATTTCAGCCAAGGGTTTGAATGTCATTTCCTGTTTCTAGCAGTCTCGCATTGCAGTTACGTACTATCGGTAGCTCTGTCAAAGTTTATTCTCCGGCTGTATCCTTTCTGCTAGCCGCCGTTTAAATACGCGCCGTTTATTACGTGAACCATCGTAAGAACACTTTTTTTTTATGTAGCCTCTGACTACGTTAATTGAATTTAACTTTAGCGTATGTAATTTGAGTAGGAAGGAAGCGTTGGAGTTCTGGTAGGTGTTAGTTATGATTATTATGATAGGAAAATGGCAAAAGTGGAACAGATTCAATTAGGGAAGAAAATTTATGTGATTTTTACTGTTTGAATGGGTCCTACTTGGCCAACAAGAGACCGAAATTGTTTCTCAAAGCACTGTAATAGCGATCGTCTTGCGTACATAATTCATTGAGATTGTTGTGGTTTATTTGATTATGGCAGAGCATTCGAGGGCTATCTGCCTAAGGGAAAGGATGCCTTCGTGGAGGTGTGTGTGTGTGTGATTATGGCAAAGCCTCGAGGGCTATCTGCCTAAGAGGAGGGATGCCTTCGTGGAGGACTTTCTAAGGGAAACTGGCTCGTGTACACGTTACACATGGGGAAAACCACGAAAACGCCCATGCAGCCAGCCCGTTCGCGGGACTCGAACCTCGGACCGAACTACCAGTGTTCAGCGACTTTACCGCTCGGCCGCTGGTGGGCCCCCTTCGTGGAGGACTTTCTAAGAGAATCTGGCCCGTACACACGTTACACTGGGAAAAAACCACGAAAACGCCCGTGCGGCCAGCCCCCCTCGCCAGGAATCGAACCCGGACAGAACTACCAGTGTTCAACGACTTAACGACTCGACTGCTGAAGAGCCGAGATCGTTGTGGATTTTAGACATGATGAACATTACCGATGACTCTGCGATTTCTAATGAAGAATGGGAAATAACTGAGAACTTCGAAAGAGGAATACGGTTCAAAAGCGTTATCTTGGCTTATTATGGAAACTGAAAGCAGGACAATTAGAATATAATTTTGGAGTAGCATTAAAGCGATTTAAAATTCTCAAAAATAGACTTATTCGAAATCCTAAGATTTATCAGCAGTATAAATCCGTAACTGAACAGCAAACGAAAGATGGTAAAGTTGAGAAATGTTATCATTAAATAACCGAATCGCCATATTTTACGCCCTACAGTGAAATAACAATGCTCAACGAAGCCAAGGAAGTTGTAGGTTTATTGATAATGCGAATTAAAGGCATAAAATCCTTAAATGATTTTTTAGACATTGGATCTAGTTTATCCTAGAGTTTAGATATAATTTTAAAATTTTATAAATACGGAATTGCTTTCAACGGAGATATAATCAAGGCATTTTTAATGATTAGGATCTTACAAAACGATAGGATTACCTAAAATTTCTTTGATTATGAGGCAATGAGCAAGAATATAATGTTTTAAAGTTGAAACGTCTTCTGTTCGGACTTTCTTGTAGTCCAGCGATTTCAGCGATGACAATAAAAGTCTACATTAAAAATATAAAAGCACAAATCTGGAACGTTATGAAATAGTACATTTCTCATGTAAAGTACAGACACTATTAAGATGCATGTCGATTATCTTCGGATGCGGTTAAGATTTTTAAAGACGCTGAGATGAATATTAGAAAATTACGGTCAAAGTTCAAAGAAATTAATTCCTGACATGCGGGCCTCGAGCTAAAATGATCGCGAAAATTGTTCTAAGAAGTTTAAATACATGTAAATAAAATGCCTAGGTAATCTAACTTCAATTCAAGTTAGTTTAGTAACAAAGCTCGCTGAATATCTAAGATACATGCAACACTGAACAGGGGGAGGAAGAAATACACCAGTTTGAAATTTTAAAATAAAAAAAAAGGAAATTTAACTTGCCTATGTTTATTGAAAAATCTTTATGCATTTTGAGGGAGTCTTCCTTTCTCAAACTTAGTAAGTCCTCCACGAAAGCATCCCTCCCCCTTAGGCAGATAGTCTTCGGTTACTTTACCACAATTTAATAAACCAAACCAAACCTTTTGCAAGAAGCAAAAATATTTGGCACCATTTTGCAAGAAATACACTGGTGTGCAAAAATTAAGGACGAGACGGTTTTTTTCAAGTAATGTAAGCAATACTTACTAAAAGAGAAATCAGAGGGATAAAAAGAAGCTTTATTGAAAAAGTAGCATGGAGCGCAATGCGACTGAAGGCCGAAACATCCCTGTGATGGGCGTCCAGCAAGAAACATCCGGTCTTTAATAGGGGATATGATCTCCCCTGACTGCTAGGCAGGTTTCACAGCGTCTGCCCATGCTGAGAATGAGGGTGTCAATGAGTTGTTGAGGCATTGCTGCCCATTCGTCTTGCAGCGCCACTCAAAGCTCCGGAATCGTTACTGGTGGTAAGGTACGAGCTGCCAAGCGTCTGCCTAGAAAATCCCATACATGCTCGATGGGATTGAGATCCGGAGATCGTGCCGGCCAATCCATACGTTCAATATCCTCACTCTCTAAGAGCTGTTCGGCAGCTACTGTGCGATGACATGGTGCATTGTCGTCCATGAAAAGGAACTGCGGACCCATAGCGCCTCTAAAAAGACGCACATATGGAAGAAGAATCTCGTTACGATAACGAATCCCGTTGACTGAACCTGCGTCGAAGATGGGAAGGTCTGTCCGACTACCAAGCATGATGCCTCCCCAAACGAGAACACCGCCACCTCCATACCTGTCTCTTTCAATGATGTTCGAGGGATGATTGCGGCTTCCCCGCTCTCTCCAGATGAGTATGCGATGAGAATCGCTACTCAGACTGAATCTGCTCTCATCTGTAAAGAGTACTCGTCCCCATTCATTGTCTCTCCAATTCCGGTCTTCCCGGCACCCCAGAGAACGCCTTCTCCGATGGGCAGGCGTTAGAGGTACACACCGTACAGGGCGTCGTGCAAACAGATCACCACCGTGCAGTCTTCTGGCCACGGTAAAACGCGATATCGGTCGTCAAGTCGCCTGCGTCGTGTGTCTAGGGATTTCTCCCGCTGTCTGCCGCCTGTTTCTTCTGGCCTGTAAGGCAATATACCGGTCATCTGCGGGTGTGGTTCCTCGTGGACGACCACTACTAAACCCCCGGACAGCTGTTCCTGTAGTTTGAAATTGTCTCAAAAGTCGTGAAACGATGCTGTGAGCAATTCCGAACTCTGCAGCCACACTTGTCACACTGCGGCCTTCCTCCAACTTCCCAATGATTCGACCTCGGGTAAAAGCATCCAGATGTCGTGTAACAGATTGATTATTCGACATTTCTCGCTGAGGCAGCAACTCGGTGTGATTTTAACTGCTATACGGCGTGCAATCTCTTTGCCAGAAATACTGATCTTACACCGACAACATGCTTTATACTACTCAGACACTCCCCCATTACGTCTACCTGCATATCTGCGCATGTGCTACCGTACATCACCTTACTTAATCTCCTGATTGGTCTTTCTGTCCGCTCTGCTTCTTCGTTCAGCTGATATGCTAATTTTTCGACTTCGTCCTTAATTTTTGCACACCAGTGTATATCATATAAGCCCAGTACAACAGAATACATTAATTCTTTGGTTATGCGAAGCTTTTCCTATAAAATGGAGGAAAATATTTTGCTCGTAAAAAAAGAGGCGTCTAAATGGAGGAAAATGTTTTTGCCCCTTGAAAAAGAGACAATTTTCAATTTTCTAAGATTTCCTAAGAATACGTAACACTTTTTCATTAAAACACTGTGAATCTAAGTTTGAATTTTTCTGTACTAATAATAATTTTTAAAAAGAAGGAAAAAAAGCTCCATTGCTTTGATGCTCGAGTTCAGCTTTTAAATTAGTAAAATTTCATTTTCGTTAAATCGGCATTATTAAAAGACACTATAGAAATTATATAACCCAACTATTACAATATTATTTCAAAATACATAAAAAATGTTAAACTAATACAGAATACATGCAAACCATTGAAAGGGCATAACTTAAGGCAAGAAATAATAAGTTTATTTTATATTATTTATATATAATATATTAAGTTTATATTATATATATATATAGAATATCACTCATATATATATATATATATATATATATATATATATATATAAAGTCAAAAATTTTAAATGAAATTTAATTGCAAATAAATGACTATTGCTGCGAACTAATCTACAATATCATTTAAAGTCTGAGAGCATATACAAATCAAGTGCAAGCATCAAAATCCATGAATAAATAGATATAAATAAATAAATATAAATATATAAATATATAATTCCAAGAAAAATTTTTAATCCTAAAAAATTATAAAAAGGCATCTAACTCTTCAATCATTCAATTCGTGTTTCCTCATCCATGTAGGCAAGGGCAAAAGTAAAATTCAAAACCAAAAGTAAAGCCAAATTTGTGAATTACCAATAAGAAATCAAAGCAACTGGAATTTTGAGAAATTAGCAAGTAAACAAGAATTAAAATTAATTAATAAGTTAATTAAGTAGAAAACCAATTTTTTTTTTTTTTTTTTTTTTTTTTTTAGAAAACCAAAGTAATTTAGAAACTCTTGCCTACAGAAAACTTCTTCACGAATTATGCATGTAAATCAAAAAGAAACTAGATACTATCTAGAAAAAATACAAATAATACTAAAATAATACTAAAAAGGCAAGTAAATAATGAGTTTTAATTTAACTTATCAACCATATTGTATTTGGAGAGTGGAGCAGCATTTGTCCAACTAAGTGAAGTAAAGTAGTATGTTTCTGCTAACTTTATAAATACAGGGCGCTAATATAAGGTGAAGTTAAGGTAAAGTGACCACACGTCCCGATTTTGGCGGGACAGTCCCGCTTTTTGGAGGACAGTCTCGCGTCCCGCCGATTTTTAAAAATGTCCCGCTTTTTAGAAAACATCTGCATTTCTTATTTTAAATGTACTGTAAAAATATATTAATTATTATAGTGAATATAAAGAAATAAAAAAAATACATAAATAAAAACAACACATAAAATGTATGCAGAGTAAACTAAATTAGTCGATGTAACGAGTTAGATATACTTGGTGATGTTCGATCATTGTCGTTACGTCTCGTCAAGGAATATGTATCGTTAACGGAGGAACAGCAGTATTAGCTGAAGGGCTATTTACTTTCCACACCATAAACCACAAAGTTTCAGATCAATTGATTGTACGTCGCAAATGATTAAAACATTGTACGACAAAAAATTTGCATGTGCAAGGACAAAAACCGAAGCAATTATTTGTAATGTTTTTTCACCATATTCGCTTTCACAATTGCAGAAAGAATTAGATAAATGCACATTTATGTCCTTATATTAAGATGTTTCTAACCACAAAGATTTAAAATTATTTCCCAGAATTGTTAAGCCTTTTTGATCCAGAAACAGGAATTAAAATTAGAATATTAGATTTTGTTTTATTGCCGAGTGCTTCACAAATAATTTTTGATTCAATAAGTACTATTAGGAACAAGGAAAATCTATCAAGGAAACTGGCCAAAATCTAACAAGGAAAATTAGAAAAAGATAAAAATCTTCACACAATTCGGGCTATAATTGAGACTATTGAAAAGCGTTGGCCCTTCATTAGTAAAAGGAAAGAATCCAGTATTGATTAAATATACATTTTTACAAATTAATATTTACAATAAATATTTACAAGATAATCCCGTAACTCTTCAAAATCCTCCATTACCCTCAAGTTAAAGTTTAAGGTAATGTTATCATACCATAAATAGTCAAAAAATTATAAAGAAAAGTTAATGCCTGCCTCTTTAATATATAAATTAATAAATTGTGTTGGGACTTATTATTAACTTGAACATTAATTAGCTTTGTTATTTCTTCCTTTAAATTTTCTATTTCAGTACATATATTTTTTATTCTGATTATTTGGCTATAAAAAGTCTCACCTATTACTTTTCTAGCGTTATTAGAGTTCCAATTAATTAGTTTAATTGTATTAAACTGGAAATTATTACTTTTATCATATAATTTAATTTGGCTATGTTTAATAGCATCTTGCTGTATTTAAATAGCATATATATAACGGATAATTATTTGCGATGGAAAAGTCACTTCTACACAGAATCTTTTCCGAATTCCAACTTAACGATTTCGAAAGATGTTGCATTAGTTGTTGCATCAGTAGTTAAGTTTGCATTCAATCTGAGAGAAAATTTTCTTTTTCTAAACGATTTTTTATAATGTTCTTAATAGAATACTTTAAAAATAACTCAAATAAATTATTTTTTATCCTTTACTTATATTTTACTTGAAATTATACAAATTTCTATCGATTATGAATAATTTAACAAGCTAATTTTGTAGCGAAATATTTCACGATCAACAAATGAATGAAATTGAATTTAAACTTTCTATGAATTCACAAATTTTGAAACTAGCTTCCATCTTCTGGTTTCCACATTTTCTAGTAAATTTACACGTCGAACGTAATTTATTACTTACAGAATCGATCCTTATCTAACTACTAAGACACAATTGTTTTTAATTCTAAATACTGAATTTATTTTGAAGTTTCAGCAAGTCCTTGGAGGGCTGACATCGAGAAAGGCTTAATGCCATTAGAGAATATGTGAAACTAACATTTGACTCTTCAATAAAAAATATAATTCTAAAAAATAGTTAGTAATATTATTTTTATTGTCTGAGAACCGCTTTACTTTCAGTTGAAATCCTTCCTTCCATAAGTTGAACGCATGTACCTGAATTTTCCAGATGATAACCTCTTAGAGAAAACAAAGAAATTCAGTTTGCAATTATACTGAAACTTAGTTTGTAATAATGCATTTCATTAAAGTATCTTTGATTCTCTGTCTAAGATCCTTTACAAGATGTCCGCGACGAAAGTATACGTATTTAATTATGTAAGCTTTAATAATTCCAAATATATGGCCAGTGCCCATGACCGTTAACTGAAGTACGAACACAGATTAGAAACGGATATTTCTCACATTATGGATATGAAAATGTTTGAAAGAAGAAACATGCTGTCCAAACTTATTCGCGATCGTTGTTAATAAATGCGTAAGTCCACATATACAAAATTTCCCTAATAAGGTAATGTATCATCTTAATCTTTTGGCAAGTTTGACTCGAGAGAAAACTCTTCCCTACAAATTTGCATCCGTCTTCCATAATAATCAAATCTAGGTTGTCCGACAAACCATCAGGAACCCGAAGAACAATCAGTTTGGAACAGAGTCAAGACGTAATCGTGGTCAGGAGGCGAGGACTCTTAACCAAATGACGACCACTAATGAATATGGCGAAATCACTGACCAGTCCGAAAAATGTCATCCTCCTTTCTCTGCAGTCTGGGGCGAAGACCGCGTCATTACCGAGATGGCATTAATGCGCTTTTAATCGAAACCCCATCAAAATTGCATTTGAGGTGGCAGAAAGACGCCCCTGAATAAATCATCTCTGGAATCTGATGGGAAGTTCGGTGGGTTATGAAGGAATAGCTATGAGCTTGAAAATGTAAATAGTCCTCTTTCTCACACCTCTAGGAAGTTGATTACTCAGTAGGTTGTTTCGCCGATGGATCTGATGGATAGACATACGCAGAAAATGGGTGCTAGTGTATTTGCGCTCGAATTAGATGACAAAGTAATTAAGGCAATAGGTTTGAAGTTTATTTCTCAATATAATAATACCTTAAATAAACATATTTTAAAATGTTCTATGTTTGAGTGCTATATACATGTTTCATTCTTGCAAATTTAACGCAATAATTACTTTTTTGTTCTCTTTGAATAGAACTCGTGGCAATCATTCTCAGTTTTCAGGAGATTTCAATAATTCTGGTGTAACGTGGTGGTTAAAATCTTTAGGAATAATTATCATGTAAAGTGACACAGTATGAGGAGTGCAAAAAGGTAAGTTTAGATTCCAAATTTGAGTGAATTGTTTTGTTTTTATAAAATTAAGGAATACATTTATTAAAAAATATAACAAACTCTTTGCTAGGTGAGCGTGGATTTATGCACGTATGAACGCAGATGTACTACTTGCACTTCAGTAGTTTCATAAATCGGTATCATGCATACAGAACTTTTAACATATGACCTCTTGCTCAGGGCGTACAGCACAGCCTCCACTTGGGCTTGAACTCAAAAAAAAAAAAAAATAAATAAATAAATAAATAAAATAAAATAAGAAATAAGACTTAACTAAAGAGATATAGCCGAAGCTAACAAATTTCTAAGTAGTTGGCCCCTAAATATCGAATTAGCTGGCGAAGCTATCAAGAGCCTGTAATACGGCCGAGCATAGTAACAGCTTAGAGAGACGTAGCCAAAAGGCAAACGCGCGCTAGTCAGAAACTCTAAAGCTTTCTCCCAAAGTCAGAGGAATTTCGACTACTACTTTTACTCATTAGCATTAAAAGCGATTTTAAAACGCATTCTGGTAGGAAATTGTAAGCTGAAATTAGGATGGACAGGAGACTAGCTTTAACTTAAAATAACTTGTTAAAAATTTAGGATAAACCTTACATATAAATTACAAAAGCCTTATAAATTATAGCAATTAGGTAAATTATCAAAAATGGGGAAAAAATGAAATCATTAAGATACACATTATTGTTTTTAAATCTTTCAATCTGTAAATTGTAACTGGAAGAATATATTACACATGCATATGGTAATCTGGTAATAATACATGGTAATCTGCAGCTGGAAAGATATATTACACATCTTATGTCAAGTGTAACAGGACAATTTTTTTTTTCCCTCTCTTTTTTCTTTTCTTTTTTTTATTTCTTAAATTTCCTTATCTTTTAAAGTTTCTTCAGAGGTATTTATATTTGACACTTTGTTTTAAAATTTTGCAAATACTCTTTAAAGGGTACATTTTTGTTTTCGTCAGATAAGTTCAGGGATATAATTTAACATCCTCTCCCTCAGTAATTTCCTTACAGTTAACCTAAAAACGAGTTTAATGTAATTTTAAGCTTTGGATAATGGAGAGAGAGAAAAAAAAAAATACGAATCTCGATGTTTATTATATGGGTAATTCATATTAGAGTGAAACTGTATTCCAAGAATTCTGTGTTATACGGGTTCATTCCTGCGTTCTGTACCACCGTAAAGTAAAACTGGATTGCAGAGATACGGGATAGAGCAGCGGTTCTCAACCTTTTGACTAACGCGTACCATCTAAACAAAATTGGGAAACCTTTAGTACCACCACTACAAAGTACTACTATCACCACCACTCTTGAACAAAGCTCAGATCGCATAAATTTACGTGTGTTAGACAAAAAAAACTCAATTAGGATGTTGGAGCTTTAATTTTTGAATTTAATAGTTTCACTTCTTTGCATACCATCTATTTTTCTCTTGCGTACCACCGGTTGAGAACCTCTGGGATAGAGTATTAAAAGAGGATATAATACAATGAATATGCAATGAGTTAATCGGGAAGTAGATGTATAAGGTATTTCTCCCGCCTTCTTAGCATGCCTTCGTAGTGTGGTGGTCTGCACGCTGGGCCCGTACTCCAGAGGTCCGTGGTTCGATTCCCGGCGAAGGCGTTTCTCATTTTTCATCCCTTCTGAATCCAAAAATATCCTAATGTATCTACAGTGGCGCCCAAACTAAAAGGGTGATGGATGATGATTCTCCACACCTAGGATTTGGCGACTGGGTCCCCTAAAACCCCAATCGCCTTTTAAAAGGGGGAGTATATAAGGTATTTCTCCCGCCTTCTTAGCCTGCCTTCGTAGTGTGGTGGTCTGCACTCTGGGCGTGTATTCCAGAGGTCCGTGGTTCGATTCCCGGCGAAGGCATTGCTCATTTTTCATCTTTCCTGCTTTCAAAAAATCCTAATGTCTCTACAGATGAAAAGACGAATTTTGATTCGCTTTAATTCTTTTGCTCGTTTTTGCTTAAATTTAGTTGAACTAATTGTCCAGAAACATGGAATGCAGTTAATTGCGAGGAATGACTATAAAACGTCAGATTATACCACAGAAGTATTAAACTTCGACGGATACTAAAAATAGTTTCAGATATACACTAATCTAAGAGGGGAATCCATGGTCCTCAAACAACTTTACTTTACTGTAGGTCATGATATTAGAGAGGCGATATTAAATATTTATGTTTACTTTTGTTCTGAGAAATACTGGTCACTTTTAATGCTACTCACCTACGAGAAGTTATTACCATGAAAGTTTTCGCTTTATTATGCATTTGAAATCTCAATTTATAGAAATAATAATCGCTTTGACCAGTGTTTTGAAAACTTTAATAACATAAAAGATAAATATTCTTCAATTTTATAATACTTTTAGGTACATTTATCACGTATTTTCTCCCTCCTTCTAGTATGTATTCGTAGTGTAACAGTGGCACATCCCTCGTGTATTCGAGAGGTTCCAAATTCGAGTACCGGCGAGGACATAGCTTATTTTTCATGTCTCCTGCTTCAAAAAACCTAATGACTCTACACACTAAAAAAATTAGATTCCGAATTTTATTACAAAATTTAATTAAAGAAATTTATAATATTTAAGAGTGAAGTTGAATAAAGCAGTTGATTCTCTTCTTATAAAAACTCCGTTATCAAAATACAACGTAAAATACAGTTAGTTCTTTCAAGTTTCAAATATTCTCAAGTACTGTGACAGTAAATTTTAATATTAAGTCAACATGTAGTCAGTTTTCTTGTCATAAAAACCAATAATGAAATTTTGTTTCAAAAGAAAAATAGATGTACTTGATGTCTATTAAAAACAAATATTTTTGATAAAATAAAACAGATTTAAGCTTTTATAAAAATCTCGTGCTCCTCCTTTTTTTTTATAAAGGGTTGTCGAAGAAAGTTAGATTAAAAAATTACCTTAAAATTATCTTGGATTACAAAAATAATTTTAACGTTTCCTATAGTTGAAGAACAGGACGTTTTATGAATTCGAATTTTGTACCCTTGAAACGTTACTGTTAAGAATTACAGATATTTATTTATTTATTTATATTTTGTCAAAGTGCATTTGAATGTATTTCCATACTAATTCAAAGATAGGACGACATGTTTTTCTTAGGATATTCGTTTGGAAACATTTATCAGGACTTCATAATTACGTTTCTTGCAAAGAAGAACCGAAATATCAAGCACGCGTATATGAGGTTATAAGGTATATAAACTCCCTTCTTCTAGCATACCTTCGTGGTGTAATGGTAATATACTCGGCACGCATTCGAGAGGTCTAGTTTCGAGTCCCGGTTAGGACATTGCGGAATTCTTCAGTTTACTCATATCAGAATAAACCTAATGCCTCCGAACAGGCACTAGGTCTGAAAGGTGGTAAACAATAACCTGTCACCACCAGGATTTGGCGACTGGGTCCTCTAATAACCAGTCGCTCTTTAGAAGGGGAGCATATAAGGTATTTTCTCCCTCCTTCCAGCATGCCTTCGTGGTGTAACGATAGCCCAGTCTTCGCGTATTTGAGAGGTCCACGTTCGAGTCCCAGCGAAGGCATTGCTCGTTTTTCATGGCTTAAAATTAAAAATTCTTGTGATTCTACAAAAGTTTTCATACATGCAAACATTCTAAAAATTCTACAAAGGTTTTCATACATGCAAATTCTCTTCCAAAATACCTGCAAAAATGTGAAAGTTGTCTTTTCATGTGAAGCCGTTTCATTATTCAGCCAATACTTCTTTCTTGAAGCTTGCCAGTATTTTATTTTTCAAAGTAATCTATGTTCTTGATATAATAATTCCCATTTTCAATGCATCTGACTTTTTTCTCGATGCACCAGAAGTAAGCTCTGTCTACCCTGGGTTTCTTTCGGACGTCTACCCAATAAATGTTTAAAAGAAAAAGAAAATAATAATTCTTCTTTCTCAGATACGAATCTTTGTATTTTCACTGAAGGCACTTTTTTTGTGCTGTTAATCCACCACATACGCTCGTTTAACTACACAAAGTTTTATTAAGGCATACGTAAAAGAGCTTAACAGAATGAAACATTTCGGCGTAATTAATCATTTTTCTTTCTGATTTGTTCAGCCACGTGCGGAAGAGATATGATTCTTTTCATAAAACCGATATCGATCAATGGCAGTTGATCTGAATTTCAAGTCAAATGAACGGAAGCCCTTTTTCGGATTTTCTAATGAGAGAGGGGAGAGGTTAATTACTGCAGAAGCTTCGGCTAGATATGTGATCGGACTGTTTATGTGGACTCACCTGGTGTATCAGGGTGTTTAACGATGGAGGACAAGGCCGACACCATTTGCTGCTGTTGTCTCGCCACTTCGTCCGAAGAACCTAAAAGAAACCAAATACTTTATTTTTTTTATTTCGTATGTTGATTAATAAAATGAATCTGCAAACAACATATATGTTTAACTGATACGAAGAGCATATGAAGATAATACGTGATAAGAAATAAGAATGGAACTTTAAATTTATCTCACGACGACACGCTATTAATTATCTTGTAGTAGTTTATAATCACTTAATGATTGAAGATAAAATATTTGCATATTGAGCCTTATCTCTTGGCCTTTGGAGTAACATATCAGCCTCTTGCTTTCTAAGGAACTAATACAGTTTTTGATATTTTGGACTAACATTAGAAATCTTTTATCGAGGGATATTAACGACAGCAGAAAAGTTGTGTGATACCAGGTTCAAAAATTAGTCATAGAAGCTATCTTCAAATTACATCATTTTCACTGAATTCTTGTCAAACACAAACGCAAAATCTCTGTTTTTCTAGTAGTGAAAAACAGACGTACTACAGCCTGGAAACCTAAAATTTTACATAGTATCATTCGCAACGCTATTCAGTGGTTTCATGTATTATTAAAACAAAACAGAGTATTCACTTTATACGATTGTTATTCAATGAAACGCAAAGAAACCTAAATATTTAGAATATATCAGGTTATTTCAAACTTTTTGGAGATTTTAAAATGTTTTATTCAAAAGGCTTTTAAAAATTCGTAGTACTCTTGGAGTCTGTGCTGTACAACTTTAAAAAAATTCTGTAAAAAATCGTGCAAACAGATTTTCTGGCCACCATGATTGCCAGATCGTACGTCTTATGTTTTTTAAGCAACTGTGTCACAATCACAATTAAAATTTCACAATCCTGTAGCTGTGTCTTCCATCAACTCTGATATGCTTCAAGAAAATCGGTGATTTCAAGAAACCCAAATCAACTTTATGTTGTACCTGATCTTCAAGGACTATGAGTGGAAATTGATTGACATTTCAATGGAAAGTTGGTGTGCGTTCGATTTCATCTACATAATTACAGTACCACGGTCTAGAAACTAGTGATAATATGTTGATTTAGTAAGACAGAGTGTAGACACCCTATAATAGATATGAAAGAACAGCGAGGATCTGTCGAGTTCAAATACATTAGACTTTCCAGTTTTACAGTATCTGAGGCATCAGACTTAATGACGTCCCAAACAATTCGGGAAAGAACGTTTAGTGAAGAAGTATTGAAAAATTAAATGATGATGGCCATTACAAATGAACATGGGTTCTTTGCACAAGTTCTGCATAAACAGCCTAGATAAACTATCAAACGAGATGTCAAGAATTATTACTATATGGCAGATCCCAAAGCAAAAAAGTAGAACTCAAAAATATCAGTTATAACTGAAAAATTACTAAATTTAACATTCAGAAAAGTTTCAAGTGAAATACGACGTTATTAAATCCAATTAACATAATTAATTTTATTATCTGTGGCGTTCAGTTTCCTCTTATATTTTGGTGTTTTAAATATGTTAAAAATTTTAATTATGCCCATGGTTAAACAGACAAATACAATTATTTACTATCTTAGATAGGTGCATTTGACAAACAACTACTCTTTAGGGAATTTAATTTAATTAATTTTATGATCACTTGAGAAACGAGTGGCTTCAATACGTTTTCCTTAAAAAAATGTAAAGCATTTTAAGCTAAACTAATTAGTTTTCATTTAGTTTTGCTAATATTTACCCTTCGTTTTTAATTTCATGAAAATCGTATTTAATTAATATTTGACACAGCACAGCGGGCATCAAGATACTGTAAACATTAGTAACCAAAAAGCGAATTTATGTGATATAGATTTTTGCAATATAGCCGAGAGCTAAGGTTAAAAAATGCTAGATATTTAAAGCAGGTTTAAGAAAGCTCAAGTAAGAAGAATTCGTAATAACATTAGACTTAAAAATGTGAAGGCCTCACTCCTCTTAATACAAGTTTACGTAAAATAAATATAACTGCAAATTTAAATTTATGGGAGCTCTATTTGGAAAGAGGGCTGAGCATTGCAAAAGAGTTCTCTCTCTTTTTTTTTTTTAAAAAAAAAAAAAAAAAAAAAGATAAATTAATTTCTAAAAAAGCAATTAACTTTATTTAATTTACTTAGTTAACTACTTTTAATCTACTGTAGAATTGAAAGAGTTTTCATTTAGTTACAAATATCTGACTTCTGGTATTTAAGCAATTAACTGTTTAAAGATGCTACGGAAGCAAACTTCTTCTGAAGTATGTTTACGGAATAATCGTTTTAATTATCAAGAAATGTATTCTGTGAGATATGGCGAATTCAGATCTGTTACTGAGCAGCAAATAACCTTAAACGTTAAGGGAGATCAAGTTTTTTTTTTTTTTTTTTAAATCATCGAGAATCTCACAAACGTTTGCTCAAGAAAAACTGTAAAGTTATAAACATGTGTTTGTTATACAGTGAAAAAGTTATAAATGCGTAAAGAATATGAAAAGGCAACCAGAAAATTCGAGAACAATGGAATTTTTGATTAAAAAAAACTCCATCTTCGAGGGAATCATTAAAATTGTCTCAGCTGAAGACAACATCTTATCGACAGACGTTCCAAATCCTACTATGACAAACGATCCTGCTGGTGATGTCGCTCTCCGTTCGATCGCTTGCTCCCTTTTTCCGCAGCCAAACGACGAGGGGGGCCTCGAAGATTTTTAGGTTCTGGTATCGTCCGGTTATGGGCGGTGCCGACATGTGAATCCGGGACCCGAGAGCTTCTCCTCGCGAATCCTTTTGACGTCTGCTGCTCTGGTAATAAATGTTCGTCCCGCCGATAAAATCGCATTTGTCACCTGGTTCTGTTAATTACAGCTAATGATAGCGACGGACTACGCCCAGCTAACCCCCTCATATCAGGATAATGACGTCGTTAACTTTGTTTCTCGTCGAACCCTTTTCTTCGCTTTGGACCCCCCTCTCTCTGACTCCTGTACCCTGTTTACTTTGGAAGTCTCACTCCCACTCGATGGTGGACGACAATCCGAATGATTCCTGGATGGCGGGGCGGGCATCCGAATCGAAAGAAATTGAACAACTAACAATGGGAAGAGTAGGAATTCCTTTTTTGATTTTGATTGTTGGCAGTCATGATTGCAAAAGCGGGCGGAATTTGACTTCTATTTGTGAAAGAATGACTGGGATTTATTTTTAAAATAAATTCTGTTACAAAAGCAGACGATATCATTTCAATAACTGGTTTCAAAGTTGACACACCGCATATTTACCTTTTTCATGTTTTTCCTCTAAATAGTCGATGACGTTTCTTAGTTCAGTAATAAATAAATGCATAAATAAAAATTAAGGATAGGAAGAGGAGGAGAAAATGGGAAATAAGAGAAAACTCGCAGATGATTATTAAGTTCAGAACATGAGTCATTCGCTATAGCAGAAAGACAGATATCCTCATTTGGTGTAGTTTTCCACATTCATTTCTTGCATACGCAAATTAACCCTGTTTATCCGAATTATAGCCAATAGCAACGCTTCCTCCAACTACATGGGTTACTTCTTCTTGAAAATTTACTCATGTGTGCTTTTATTTCACACACATATTCACGACAGCTGCAGGGCATTAACGTATGGAACATTCATGATGACGAAATAAATGTCGAGTGAAGAATTATGATGTACCTGGAAGATAATATTTTGCATCGAGAACTACAAAAAATTTTAGAGGATTAAAGGGAATGGAACTTTTTCCTATTGTTCTAGTTATAAATAAACTCTTAAAACATTGTTAAACAGAAATGTAGGCAATACATATAATCTCTAAAATAATGGATGATCTTTTGGGCTTTTGTTTCACCTCATAGCATTTAAGAATAGTTACATTATATTTTCTCCCTCCTTCCAGCATGCCTACGTGCTACGGTAGAACACTCGATGCGTATTCAAGAGGTCCAGGTTCGAGTCCCGGCGATAGTACTTCTCATTTTTCATGTAGTCCTGCTTCAAAATAACCTAATGACTCCCTAATGACAGTGGAGCCCGAACTAAGAAGGTGGTGGACAATAATTCGTCACCACCAGGATTTGGTGATTGGGTCCCCTAATCCCCAATCATCCTTTAAAAGGGGGCATTAGTATTTTCTACCTCTTTTTCAACATACCTTTGTGGTGCAACGGTAGTACACTCGGCGCGTATTCGAGAGGTCCAGGTTCGAGTCACGGCGAGGACACTGAACGTTTTTCTCATCTCCTGCTTCAAAAAGCCAAATGACTCTATAACAGGACGCCCCTTTTTTTGGAATAGTGTAGCTAAAAGTATGCCTGAGTTAGTATCAAAGGTCGAAGATCGTAATCTCCTATGGATGAAGGCGGAAGGCTAAAAATACCGCAGTATGCTTTAATAATACTTTTTTTTTTCTTTTCATCTTATACCGTGCAGTTCTTTTTGGACATTCGTTTTCAGCATTTTTAAGACCAAAAATCGTTTTCATGATTTCTTTCAGCTGGTTAAAATGTATATCGCTGTAAATCATTTGTAAGAACCAAATAGTATGAAATAGGAGATATTTGCAATTAAGATTTACATTTTCCTGGAAAACTATCAAACAGATTGCTATTTTGCAAATGACTAAATATTTAATAACAGAGATTATTTATAAGTAATCGTCACTAAGTATTAAATTAGTTCCATTTCTTACAAATCTAAGGCGTATTCCTTACAACGTTCTCTTATCTGCATTTCCAGGGTTCGATATAATTTTTTAATTGATGACCGTGATGCAAACCAAACGGATGACCCATCAAGGAGTTTTAAGGGAAACTGGCTCGTATCCACGAAAATGACCCTACAATTAACCCGTTCGCCAAGATTCGAACCGCGGACTAAACTACCAGCGTTCGGCAACTTTGCCGCTCGGCTGCTGGTGGACATACCTGCAAAAGGAAAGCTGTGAGTGGAGTGCGCCAGCAATCACTTTATCTGTCCTCCATAACGTGCTATATTAATAATATAAATTTCATTATTTGTAAGAGTGTGTAGGAGTGCACATTTTGAAAATAGGCCGTATATTTTATATTATGTTTATTAAAAATTAAAGTCTAAAATATTCATAAGAAAGCTGTAAGATAATTACTTTTATAAGGAGAAAAATGAATGAAAGTATATTCATAAAATAATAAAAATAAGCTTTAAAATTAAAAAGAAACCAATGTAGCAAATTCGTTATTAAACAGAGTTCGAGTAATTATTCTCTAGCCAAGGTACATACCATGTGGAATTAAAAACATCTTTTGTTAGTTAATTTTTTTTTAATTTTGTTATCACCTTTTGTTAATTGTGGAAATATTTATAAAAATTATCAGTTAACTACATTACAAATTATATCAAATAGATTATAAAATACATCATTCTGCTTGGATTATAAATTTATATTTTTTCGTGTACATCATATCAATTAAATATATCATTAAAAAGGAAATAAATATATATATATATTTTTTTTAAGTTTACATATGTTTTTAAAGCAAAATGTTAGTTTAATTTGCAAGATAAAACTAAGGTCTTAACCTCATGGAGTAGTAATATCTCTGAAAACTGGTAATCTGCCAAGCAACGGGAATGATAAAAGCATATGCTGAGCACAAAAACATCATTCCAAGAACTGTGATGCTGTCAGACCATGAGATAAGTACAGTAGTAGTATAACATAATTCAAAAATTGGAAAAATTTAACTATAATTTTTTCTAACATAAAATAATAATAATAATAATAATAATAATACGTTGTAAAAAAATATACATAAAAAAAAATTCTGAAAGGATTCGGCTTTTTACACTTTCGCTGAGTTCGTAGTCTACCAGCCTGCTTTGGAACTCCTGCTAACACCACATTTTTTGTTTTTTTAATATCTGTGCTTTCAACTTTATTATTAAGAATCGCTTTCTTCGCACATACGCCAAATGAAATTTGAATCATAAAATCACAAAATTTTTAAAAGCAGCATATGTTTAGAATTTCTAATACAATGTTAAGTTTTTTTTTTCCCATATTTTTTCTATTTTTTCAGCCTTTTCTCAGTTTATATCAGTTTTCCAGTTTCTTTTCAGTTTATAATATGAAGATGACGTTTTTAGCCTAAAAGAGGGTATTAGTCTCGAAATAGGATTTTGCGTTACTAGGAGGAAACAGCACTTTACTAAGACACAGTTTTGCAACCACTATTAAACGGAATATCACCTTTCAAATTGTAGCCGCCAAATATTATCGCAATTGTATTATTTTTAAAGAAATTAAGTAATGAAGAATCTGCATGTATGTTCTTCACACTGTGAAAAAACGACTGTACCTAGAGCCATCAAATTTTGAATAACCTAGTCCTCTACTTGAACATGTGCGCCTGGAAGCCCGAATTTTGAATATGAAATTTTTTATTATTTATTTGTTTTATATTTTGAAAAACTTTAACGAAATTTTGATTGACGAACTCAACGATTTGAATGCGAGCAGTGAATACACTGTTCTAAATAAAATATCTTTATCTCCAGGGCGCAAAACTGTTGCCATTCGAAAAAATGCAAGATATTTATCTTGCAATTTTAATCAACAAACTCGGTTACTTGAAAGCAATGTGCTACCACATACAGAAATAAAACACTTTTATCTTACACGCGCCAGCGTGTTCCCATTAAACCAAAGCCTAAGATAATTTCAAATTTAACATTGAAATGAATAATAAACTAATCGATTTAAAATTATTGAATAATAAACTAAGCGATTTAAAAACAATAAACACAGTTCTTAACATTCCCCCCCCCATTTCTTAATGTGAGTGATTTAAATAAAGCTGTCTTAAAATCATGAGATGTCTAATTAGAAATATTCAATATTTTTATTAAGTTACACTAGCTGGACTCATTTAGATCATTATATACTTTTTCTTTTTTATCATAACTGTTTTATGCAACTCGTTTTAACGAAATAATATAATGAATAAAAAATAATGGCAACCTCTAACACTCTATTGAGAATTCTAAAGATATACTATTCTTAAACATTTTGAGATTTTGCTCTTGAATTGAGTTTTATGTGACGTAAATGCGAAGAACGTGATATTTAATAAATAAAGTTTACTTTGAAAGCTACTTTACTATTAAAAAAAAAAAAAAAACTGTATGCTGACATAACGAACTGAGAAAAGACTGAAAAAATTTATAAAAATGCATCCCAACAATTTTTCCATTGAGTTGTTGAACAGTACGGGGCGAAAGTGTGAAGAAAACGATGCTTAATAAAAATAAAATTAAAAAAAAAAATAGCTTAACATAAGTGAGTGCAAGAATAGCTATGCTCACAGCCTACCAGTCCGCTCTTGCATACTCTGTTTACTAATTTCACATCCGCGTAGTAGAGAAGGGAAATTAATATTGTTTCAGAAATGAATGACGTCTAATTTAAAGTAATTAAAGCTACGTTATCCCATTGAACTAAAGATGCATTTGTTGAGCATATTACAAACCACTAATTATTATTAGTGGTTATTATTAAGGTGTGCTCATCGAAAAATCACAATAAAAATATAAAGAAAGGATACGCTCATTTGTTTCCAAGATCACATATAGATGGCAGCACTACACATTTTTAAATCCCAAATGCGCACAAAAGCAAAAATACCCACGGATTATTATTATTCCTTTTCTAAAAAAATTCTTAATACGCATGCGCAATTAATTAAAAATTACTCTCATCCATTTAAGTTTCATGAAGGTAGATTCCATGGTTCTTTTATAGCTACTCTCACCATTTTTTAAGCATTTAAAAAACCGTCGTGACTGAGGGTATGGCTATTCCGTCACATACACGGAATTTAATTGATGTCGTGACCCACGTGTACTTTCTCTTTGGGGATTATAATGAGCATTGTTCATCTTAATAGGTGAGACGACACATACTTATTATTATTATTAACTCTCTTCCTTTTAGAAATTCTAAGGCTTACCTTCAGCACTAATTATTTTGATTACAAGGAGAGGGAGGAAGATTTAAAAAATAATACTACATAAATAACATAAGAGAAAAAAATAAAAAAAAATACTAGAAGTTTTCTTTGTTTATATATGTGTGTAAAAAGGTTAATTAAGAATCTAGTTTCTTACTTTTTTTTTTTTTTTTTTTTTTTTCCATTTCACGATGGTCAGTATGTATGATACTCGTGGTGGTGCATTTACTAACTATTCTCTGTGAAGAAAAAAAGTGAATACATTTCTAAATCCATAACAAAAGTTACTGCTTAGATAAAGTAATTATTTCGTATACAGGCTTTACTTGCTTCAAAATACTTTTTAATATCGAGAAGAAAGAAAAATTTCAGAATAGAATTTAGAAAATTTAATGCATGGACAAAACTATTCTATACGAGTAAATTATACTGAGAAAGGCTTCACGAATGATTATACAAATATTTTTGTGTCTATGAAAAGCTCAGAATGTCACGAAAATGGCTGAGATACCATTAATACTCTAAGAATATATTGTACGAAGCTGGTTATCGGTTTCAACAAGTTCAGCAGTGCTGGTACCCTAGCGATCTTAGAAATAGCCAATTTCTATTATTTGTTAAAGTTGGCTGTTACTTCAGCAGTACAGAAATTTGATTACACAAATAGCATATACGCACAGCATATACGCCGTCAATTCATATCATAAAATAATAAACTTCTTTTAAATCTTTTTTGAAAGCAACGAATTAATTTTAAGAGTAACTAAAATCTTTGAAAACAGTTCTATAAGAAATGTCAAGACTAACAATTTGCATCTAAAATATAAAAATATAGAAGCTGAAGTATTAAGAATTATACAAAATATATAGTATTAAGAAATATATATCGTAAGTGCAAGAAAGATCTGTTAGAAAAATATAAAAATTCTTTATTAATTGGAAATCATTCCGGTTATTAAAATTATGCCTTTTCTGCCTAGGTATATTTTCTCAGAATTTGTACACGATTCATTGGGTAAAATATTTAAATATTTTTTCGTAAAAAAAAGGTACAAAGCGCAATTTATCATTTCATGAAATTTGTGTTTTTTCACTAATTATAAATTATATTATACTGAAATGTTAATAAAATTATGCATTAGAGGGGATAGATTTCCTGAGCAACTGAAAGTGTTTATATATCAATGCATACGGCACGCATTGCTATGGTGTGACCTGGGGCAACATAGACAAGAAACAGACAGTGACAGTAAGAAAATGGAAGGAACATTTAAAGATTTTTTTTTTTTTTGAAAAATCGTAGACCGCATATATCTGCGATATAAGACACTTAAGGCTATTAATTAAAATTGAAACGAAAATGTTACATTGGATAACACAGTACAGGAAATAAAATTAAATTACTTAATTTTAAATTTTGTTTCAAGCGACGTTCACATTCTCTCGGCAGTTCACTATTTTATTTATCTATTTATTTATTTATTTAATAATGAACAACAATTTTTTACTCGCAAAGGCTTAGCATTCTCTAGTTAAAGAATCCAGCAGTAAATTTTAAATGTAGTTTAAAGAAATACAATAAAGGAAAAATAAAATGTAGCAATTTTGAATATAATTTCTGTCATGGCTTCTAATTAAAAAAATTAAGTTTTAAATAAGTTCAAGAATTTTCAAGAATTTCATTAGCATTCAAGCTATTCATTTCATAGCTATTCAAGAATTTCATTAGCCTAATTATCGTATGTCTTGATTCCATATCTCACTTTGCGAAAGCCCCTCCCCTTGTTTTTAAATCTTTTTTGCATTTTTGACTGCAAAAAAGGAAACGTAACAAATGTTTGTTAGTTACACTACAGTGGCTAAAGCTTTAATTCATTTTTAATCTAACTAAGCAGTAACACATTTGCTGTTCATAAGTGTCACCGCAATACTCAGTTATTATTCAATTATCAGTTCATTATTGTACTGTGAGGATTTGAGAATGTCATGTATTTTCAAACGATTTTCATAAATACAGCTTGTGAATAAAATTGATTTTAGGTAGAATGATGGACTCCAAATTCTTTTTCGCACCTGATTTTGATTTGGTTAAGTAGGGCTGTCTTGTTATATAGGATGATCCCAAAGTTAATACAAACTTAAATTAAAGACTTTTGAGTGAATTTACAAGGATTGTTGAAAGAATTAGTAAAAAATTTCATAAAATTACAAATTTTCAAAACAACTTTGTTATATAGAATCTTCAGTTATAGTTAATTCCTCTAGATGGCGCTCTTTCTTTCTAAAACACATTTGAACCACCACAGACACATACCAACACAATACTATGCTGTTTGCGAAACTATTATACTCTAAATCGAAAGAGTAGCAAATATTGGAATTTTAGACATTCATGCAAGATAGGGCATTATATCCGTTGCTTTTCAGTAAAAAAAAAAAAAAAACATCTAATTTTTTACTATTGGTGAGAACCGAGTAATAAGGCGTCATTTTCAACATGGATGACCATCCAGATCTCTGAATCTAAGAATCGTATGATTTCATGTTATGGAGATTCTTGAAGCCACGAATATGTACAGATCACTAAGTGTTATTCACAGTTTAAACTGTCATATTCAGTACGGGGGACCACGTTTCAAACATTTCTACGAAATGCTGCCGATCGAGATGGCATCCGATCTAAGATCATTATAGTCTGGTTTAAAGGGATTAAGTCATCCCGATGACACATATCTTTAAGTTTACAGATTCAATACATTGTTCATACATACAACAGGAGAAACTAACCATAAATAGTCTTAGAATGTATAGTCCTGAGATGTATGGTCTTAGATGTCCTGAGATGAATACTCAATAATCCATACATAGTCTATAGAATTAATCAACAGTCCGTCAGTAGTCCATATGCTGCTTCTGCTGTCCATACGTATTAGCTTGCCTTCACAGTAAGTGTTCTTAGACCACAGCTTCCACGTTCAACATTATGAGACAGAGTCTGCTCTTTTACGGATTATCTTCTGGAGGACTTAAATGCAATCAAAAATATGCACAAAAAATTTTTTATTCGTTTTGATGGACTTACAAGAAACTAAAATTTTTGCATAAAAAATTCCTAATGGCTACTTGAATGTTCTCCTCTCCCCCCCTCGAACTGATATAATACCATTAATAATCGATTTACCTAACATTATTTTAATTCATTTTCTCTTGATACCCTTAAGAGAACTCTTGGAAAAGTAAAAATTTTAGTGTTAATAACATTTAATAAATTAAGATTTATTCAGGATTTTAACAATTTTTAATAACTTTATGATATAAATATAGTTTAAGAATATGACGCAAGCAAATTATAGGCGCATCCAATGTGAAATGTTTTAAAAAAAAACTTGAAATATTAAATGAATTAGACATAGGATTTACGAATATTCATAAAAGAACTAATTTTCCTAATTCTAACAAAAGTCTACTTTGTACATGTTCTTTTTACGTAAAATCCACAGCTTCTACAAATTAAATTAAAAAAAAAAAAAAAAGAAAAAGAAAAAGCATCGTAACGTCCGCGACAGGATTCAAACCTGCAATCTTCTGATTCGAAGTCAGACGCCTTATCCGTTAGGCCACGCGGACTTGGTGAATTAGCTTCTAATATACAAACAGTGTTATTTATTTAAAACTAAGCGATTATTCTGTAATCTAATACGTGGCGTTAGAAATGTCTTTTATTAATTACACTAATTATTTTCGTAATAATATTTAATGAGCATGCATATTATCGAGAACAGATAAATCCAAAAGACGGCTCTATCAGCTATCTCCCTCTCGTCTAGTAGGGAAGAGAATTTGAGATTGACCCCCGACAGTTAAAGGAAGGCCGAACTGACCCCCGAGGGTGCTGACTGACCTTGCTTCTGTCGCGCAATATCTGCCGATTTTCCTACGAATTAATAATGCGTGTTACTAACTTGGATTGCCTGTGATTACTCTTTGATTGAGTAAAATGACTCATCTGATATTTATTTTTGTTATATGTGCTAAACTAATTTATTTTCTAATCCAAACAAAGTAGTAGATTTAAAACAGGTATGTCACTTTTATCCTTAAGCTAAACACACATCTCTACAGAATTGTGCCTGTACAATCTCTCTAACTATACACTGTTTGTAATACTACAGTATGTATTATTGCAAACAATAAAGGTAAATATTTTATCACAGGTACTAATACAAATTGTTAAAAAGCATGCTTATAAATCCACTGTAAAATTACATATAAATTAGGATTTATTATATTGTATATTTAATTAGCGTGCTTGAAGTTTTGATTTTATCAAGCTTGATGTTTAATAAATATTTATTCTTTAAACCTTTATTAATATAAAATTATTATTATACTTAATAAATGTAAATTCCATACGACATTTTCTTGTTCTTCGACATACTTTTAATCCGCTATAATCTCATTGTGCTGTGACTTCCTGCTAATATCTAGGATATTCAGCATTAATATAACTGATGATGCTATCTAGATATGCCTGTAAGATGAAATAGAGTATAGCATAGATCAGGAGTTCTCAACCGGTGGTACGCAAGAGAAAAATAGATGGTACGCAAAGAAGCAAAGCATTTTTAATTATTGAATTCAAAAATTAAAATCCCAGCATCTTGATTGAGTTTATTCTCTAACACTCGTAAATTTATGCGATCTGAAGCTTTGTTCAAGAGTGGTGGTGGTAGTAGCACTTTGTAGTGGTGGTACTAAAGGTTTTAAATTTTTGTTTAGATGGTACGCGTTAGTCAAAACGTTGAGAACCACTAACATAGATGTTGCAAAAATTGTCATACTGTGCTTTCTCCTCTTTCAGCATAAGAAAGTTTGGCATTTGCTGCATATATTATTTATTATGAAATTTTAAAACGCTGAATAGAATTAAGAATAATCCCGCAATAAATAAATTAAAAGATTATATTAAATAAGGCTATTCATGAGGAGCTTGGTATTGTCAAGCTCAAAACCTTTTACTACCATCTTGCTAAAAGTTTTCGTTGTTTTATGAGCAATAGTAACAACGTTAAACTGCTAATTTACCATTACGATTATAAATGAAGTACAAAACATAAAAACATAAGACGACCTATGTTTTTTCTCAATCCTATAATTATTATAGAAGATTAATTTATTGCTACTTTGCTTTTAATATGTAATTTTTATTCTACCTTTCCATTGTTGGTATCGCTTTTAGCACTTGTTCACCATTTCTTATTGTACCAGCTCGACGACTTTCTGATGCTTCTCCCCATTTATCCATTTTCTCGAACAAGTTTTAATACTTTTTATATCATCAGAAAGAAAAATAAATATATTAGTATAAATCTCTCTATATAATTTTATTACAATCAATCTTCACTTAGTTGAGATACTATTTCGAAGCTTTATATTGTTGCGTTTTTCTTTTTTTCTGACACCACTTGTTACGTTGTTTTCTTTTTTCACGTTCGTACGGTTTCGTGTGGATTTGGAGTGAATAACGACGACACTTGATGAAGTATCGAAACCCACTTTTTTGGTCGGTATTAATCAAGACAGCTCCAAAATTTCGTTTACAGTCGTCGAACTGTTATAAGCACGCTGACACGATCAGCGACACAGCTTTCAGGTTATCAAGCTATCAGGTGGAGACAGCTTCACGGTAAAGCACTAGAGTACAGCTCCCGACTCTGCTTGCTCCTTCTCTTAATTCCACGTATTCTCGAGACTTTCCACGCTACAACTCGCGATGCACTCGACGACACACAGAGGACAGCCCCCGACTCTTCGGTTCAGTCGTTCCCGGAGCTCAACACGCTCTCTCGACCATGCACTAACCGCAATACACTACGAGATTCTTTCGGTGCACTCGACGACCCACTCGGCACTCGCTGCCCGGCTATCAACTCGATCGACTCCGCAGGGACTAACTAGATGAGACACACTAACTCGCACACGACGAGGCACTCTCTGAATCGCCCTCTCGACGAGGCACACACACACACACACTAACTAACTGCGGACCAGCACGGTTCATATAGCTTTCGGCTTGTATTCGAGAACATTCTGGGCTAAACCGCTAAGAATTCGTTCCGGAAAGTTCTCCACCCGTCCATGGTATATCGCCAATCTGTCGTCAAATGTCGCCATATGGGCGATTTCTCGCCAAATTTGGCAACCCTGACTGCCCTTGCTATTTTATGGCAACCCTAAAACTGCTTTGCGGAGAAGACATCTTACCGCGCCTGTACATTTCGTAACAATATTTTTCATTCTGGAGTACAGTCCGCGCAGGTACCCGGGTGTCTTAACACAGTTCCGCAAGAGGGATTATATTAAGAGGACTAACAATGAAATAGCATAGAAATAAGTTTAACAGTTAAGTAATATAAAAATATGCTGCTTAATAACTATTAGAAATGTCAAAATAGTTCAAGTACCAAAATGATAAGAAATATCCAAAGAATTTGCCTTACTTAAAAAGCATTACATTAGAACCTGTTTTAACCGGTAGCAAAGGGGCTTCACGAATTATGGATAAAAGATTTTTCCAGTTAATTGAATACATATTTCTAGAAGTTAATTGTTCGTGTTTTATGATGCCACATGCAGAAACTGCAATACATGAAGTTCGCTTTTTTTCATCTGTTGCCTACCACTTAGGAAATGATATCGAAAATCGCACATATTATTTAAAATTATTACGTGCTCATTCTATATTTCAAGAAAACTAAACTGAACAACATTTTAAAAATTACCATATATGTTACGAATATTTTAATGTTATTGGCATATACTTTCGAATGTCTGTCTGCTTAAAAATTTTATGGAAATCTACAATCCTTCATCCGCTGTCTTCCACGTCCATTCTCGCTCTGTCATATTCATCTTCAGTCTCCCCTTCTTTCATTATCTTTCTTCCTTCCGATTATCTGGTCATCATCTTGAAAAAGCATGGCGGTAACAAAATTATCTACATAAACCAACACTACACTTTCTCTTCACTAATACTAACCTTCTCCGGGCATCAAAACTTCTCCCTAGCTAAATCTTAGATGTTGGAAACAAACGCCGTATATATTTTAAAACCAAGAGAAACTTCGTCACTGGTTTCCTCATCTACGAACATGATCGTAGCTAAATGCGACGCAATGTAATGTTCTTTTACAATTTTCGAAGCGAGAGACAAGTAAATATGGCGTTCCGTGAATTCGAATTGGTTCAGAAAACTATGGACTTCACCTAAAGGTCAAATATCGACGCATAAAAGTGGTTCATCTGTATATTCTGGGTCCCTAGCTGAATAAAGCTTGTTACGCTGGGTGGCAGAAACAAGATAAAAATTAATTCTTAACTAATCGGAAGATTAGTTAAGAAGAGGATTAGGCCGTATTATAATTAACAGAAAAATACTCTTAACAATTTACCTGCATGTTCAAGCCATTTATCTGGAGAATTAGTTAATTTGCTTATGCAAATTAAATCAGTAGTCAAAACAAGAACAGATTTAAAAAAAAAAAAAAAAAGAAAGAAAAGAAAAAGGGGTGGGGGAACATCCAAAACTTTAGATTGTTAGCGCCATTAGATACTTTTTAATCTCATAGACTTAAATTTCAGATTTAAATTTATGCCTTCTAAAGTGCCATAGATTAAATTTTGATTTATAATTATGTAAGGATTATGTTAATTTTATTAACAGTTAACTTCTTTCCTGTCAAATTTTTAACTTCAAGTTACTACTTCCGGAACGTAGTTTTAGAATCACGTCTGAATACATAATGAGGAAGAGCGGTATTTAACCGCGAAGTTCTTTGGTCTTAGCGAGAGATTGCAGGAAGATTGTGTAGATGTGGCCCAGGCCATTGTAAATGAAAATGTCATACTTTGAGTCCTCAAAATTGGCTGAAAGAAGTTAAGATTATTTATGGGGGATTCCGATAAATGTGGGTTGCATAGGACCTTAAATTGATGTCAATTTCTACGAGCTCGTACTTAAAATTGTCTGAATAATTTGCCTCCGCGTTGTTGATGGCTTTCTTGAAAAAATTATTATATAAGTTATTGATGAATAACGCCAGACTTTGGAGTTTAAAGTCCCTGTGTGTGCAGACAGAATACCTGGTAAACTCTCTTGCTACAAAGTCTTAGCGATAGAGTTACCAGGTATTCTGTCTGCACACGTCCGCCTTTTTAGGCTTCTCTCTCGTAAGCTATTATTACGCTCGGCCGTACATAGGCCCTTGATAGCTTCGCAGTCAATTAGCGTTAAGGGGCCAACTCGGTTAGAATCTTGATAGCTTCGGCTATATCTCTTTATTTTAGATTAGTTTTAGTTTACTTCTTAGCCTCTTAAGTTCAAGCCCAAGTGTAGGCTTTTATTGTACACTCCAAGACGGAGTTCTGTTAAATCTTGTTTCAAAAATAAAGGGTTAATTACCCTTACATCTTGTTGTTTCTTGTCAGACGAACTCAAGAGATTATTCGCTAACTAGTTCTTAAGATTCTTCCCGTTCAACAATAACTTAGCATTTAAAAAGTGAGGAACTCTACAGCTAAAAAGGACCGATTTCCAGAAAGATAACGGCTTACTTGATGCTCCTTGGCAAATTCGAGAGGCCTTTTTTCTGTTACAGAGACTCATAAAAGGAATTTTTACTGGCCATCGTAACCTGCTTTTTTTAATGACATTTCTCACCGTTTGGGTTGTCACTTCATTGTTGCCATCGGTCTTTAAGTCAGTTGCGACTTGATATACAGTTATTCATGGATTATTTTAAATTTTACTCGTTATATTTCATTCATACAAGCGATTTAGCTTTTCCGGATCAATCTCAGTTCTCAAAAGTTTGAAGCTTACGGTATCTTTGCACAATATATCGTATACTGTACACTTCGATTTACTGACGATTTAACCAGTTTATTTCATATTCACATTTAAAATTCGTAAATGAATCACTAAATTCCAAATTATTTAACATCATTCATCAAATGCAAGCGATCAATCGCAAACTAGAACTCAACAACTATTGCTGTGATGTGTTTGTGACGCTTACGTACCATCCAGTTTAGAAAATTTACTGAGGGACAGTTGTTAATTTGCGTACTGTGTACAAAAACATTTTTTGCATGACACTTCGCAACATCTTCTAAATATTTGAATTAAAACGCTTTTGTAAAAATATGCATTCATTATGAACTCATTTTAAAGATCCCAATTAAGCCATTTCAGTAGTTATTGCAGGTATGAAGCAAATATTAGAAATTATGCTAATATATTCGTAACGTTTGACTCCGACGGAAACATTGTCCTGTATGTGATCCAATGGGTGCAGAATTACATTTGCTATCGAAAATTTTTCAACAAACCGCTAGAAGGGGGGTCGAAATTCAAAAATCACGAAACTGCAAAATGCAAGCGTTTTATGATGCAGTCTCATGCGCCATTTCGAATAGTATCATCATTTATCGTCTTTAAACGTTTTTAGAGAGCATAACATGATATTATTAAAATCAGAGTTTATAATTAGTTAAATTCTTAAATAGCCAATAAAAAATGTGTATCTTGTACTAAAATAAGATATTCTATTACATGCGACCCACCTGCAAATTCAGGCTTGGATCAAGGTTTGTCAAACTGCTCCAAACACTTCCTAGATCTTTCTAAATATTTATTAGAGATGGACCTGAATCTTTTATAATCGCCATCATTTTATAGTTTTCGATGTGAATTACTTCTTCAAAGGATGATGAAATGATATAATCTTATTGCTAGACCTAGCCGAACCAACAATACTGTCTCGTTAAGTAATAGCGAAACAGTATTGCTGGTCTGGCTCCAGTATCTTCGGGCGCCTAGGTGATCTAGGGCATTGATGCTCGTAAAAATTAAACTCAAAATAAGCTTTTTTTATTTAGTTGTCCCTTGGGATAACAGTTTCATTAGTGCCCGTAAAAATGAAACATTAATAATCAAAACAAATTTACCTTTATTTATTTAATACTTAGAAGGACACACCTTTATTTATTTAATACTTAGAAGGAGAACTTAGTGGGTCCTTTTCAGAAAAGTGGCTGTCTATGGCGACTATACCGGGAGCTGGCCCTGTCGTATCGTTTCATCATACTTTGTTTCGTACCGTATCGTTTCATTATTCAAAAAGTATGATAAAAGGATAAATGCCATCATTATTTAAAATTTAATATTCAGATATATTTAAGGTGTAAAATTAAATGACATAAGTAAAAAAAAATGTATAGGTCTCTAATAAATCAGACTGGATCGAATTTAAAGTGATCAACAGAGAGCGTTATTCTGTATTACCTTTATTTACGAACAGCAGACTGCAGATCATAACCTTGCTATCTGGTACCTATTACAAAGAGTACCAACCAGTAATTATTTACGAACACAAATCGTTTCTTTTATTTCTGGTGTACAATTATTATGAATTTTAACCAGTTCATTCAAATTTAGGCCATAAGGCTACTCAGAGCTACTACATATACACAAATATGACATCACAGTTTCTTTTACAAATAAACACAGCCGTCATCTATTGGCAAGCTAAAAATACATAATCATAAACTTAAATTTAACTGCGAGTAACACCCGAAACTTGCCATTTTCTCTTTCAAAAAGATCTGCAAACGGATATGATAATGTATTGTGAAAAATTAACAATACCGGACCACATTTCCCAAATTTTATTGGACATTCCTTTCAATGTAAAAATTTTTTCGTATCAACCGAGCTCTATTTTGAACAATAAGGCAGACTTTCGTGTGCGTTACCACAACTAATTAAAAAATACTTCTCGGACAATGATACACATTCTTCTTCTTCTAGGAATAAAATAAAGCTTCTCTCTAAGCCTTTCTGATCTGCGGTCTACACCTTGAAACCGGAGTGTTCGGATAACTGGAGCTCTGATAGTGGCATTCTATCTCAAAGTTCTATTCATTTATTTATTCCAAAGCCTCTTGTTTGATCTTGAGGGCATTACATGATTATTCCCGTTTAAAATTCTGGAATCCAAAAAAGGCTCCTAATAAAGTTATGCACAAAAAGGAAATTATTTTTGAATAATCGATTTTCAATAGGCAGTATGCTAGTTCTTGTACATTTAAAATTTATAGAATAATGTGGTTTCAAAGGTCCGACTTTATTTCTTTAACTAAAAGTCCATACATAAGGTCCTTTTTGTAGAAACTAAAAAGTTTTCTCAAAGCTTCCATCTTAAGTTTAGAAAAGACAAAAAGACATCAGTGTTCTTTGAAAATAATTAAAGCACTTTCTGGTTTCTTTCGTAGTTGCGCGAGCACTAAATAGCGCGAAAAACAGTTCGAAAATTTTCCGAAAGCCTCATCCCTCAAAGACGTTCTCCGTTGGAGCTCAAACCGCCCGCAGTAGGGAAAATGACAACTTATGATGAATTGCTGGATCTCTGTGCTAGTATTTATTGGTTTCAGATTTAGGAAACGCAGTAGGGAAGTAACACTGATCTTTAAACCCCAATTTCAAATGGATTTTTTCATCCGACGAAGAGGGATAATACTGGAAAGGATGACGTAGCGAGATAATATATGGCATCGAATGAGCCTCATTGTTTGATGAGTTTTCTGAAGGAAACGGTGAGAGATAATTTACAAAATACTTCAATATAAAATTGCATTAGTAAACGAAAATTTACAATTTCCAAGGATAAATCTGAGTATATTTAAATTTAATGATAAGTTATTATTTTTCAATATTTTATGTGTTGATTGGTTTTTTATTATTCATATACATATTGTTTTAAGGAAACTCGTAGTTTTAAATTTTTTTAATGCATTAATATCTTTTTATAACGAGATAGGACTGTGTGAGGATTAAGCAGCTTTCCAAGCCAACTTATTGGCTTTATATATAAATGGACTTTGAATGAAATCACTAAATACAATCCGCAGAGGTCCTGACGTCCACGGTTAACTCAAAACATTAGTCCGAGGACAGATTAAGGTTAATCCGAGGGCAGATCAAAAATATTACAGAAAACAATATTACACTTTACCTGCATACTTCAAGCGGTCAGATGCATTCATGGACCTTATAAGAAATATTATATCTCTTATAAGGTCCATGGATGCATTCCGATGACCTCAGAGATCACGTGACTTACGTAAGCCAATGTAAACAAACAAGGCAGATTATCTCGGAGGTCACGTGATTTATATATTACTAATAAACACTATCATGAACAACAGAACAAGTCTGATTTTCACCCTGTCTTCGCCTCTCCTGGCCTCCCTTCACCCTGTCCTGGGCTTCGTCTGCGTGTTTCTCTAACTTGTGACGTCATGCTGTCACCCCCTCTTTGCACTACTGATGCCTCCTTTCAATCGTCATTGCCAACTACCGTCATGCGCCCTTCGGGCCGATGTGCTATGAGCCGGAAACGTTGCGTAAAAACAGCAGTATGCCGGCAATATTGATGATGATGATGATGAACAAGCTCATTCTTCCGCTTCTTCTCTTGCAGAGCGTATCTCATTTTATCTGTAGAATTAGTTCATTTTATTGCATAAAATGTAAGGATCCTAAGTTTTACTAACGTTTACTTTATTTTATAACTGTACTATCACTTCTTATTTTCTACTTCCGGCCAGAATTAAATGCTGTAACTTGTTTATGCAAATTGTCTTGCTAACGCCCAAGTATTTAAGTTGTGGCTTTTTGCCAAGAGTTAGGGAGAGAGAAGGAGTTTTAGGAAGCAAGCCGCTTGCCACTGCAGTTTTACGAGTTTTCACTCGGTTGCTGGTTGCCTTTAAGGCCAGAGGTTTAGCCCTCTTGATATTTGCAAACGTATTGTAGCTTCAGCTGCTCGGCGTACTCTATACGTACCCTTTTAAATAAAGGCTAGTCTTAGCGCTAGGCATTTGTATACTAATTCAAAGTTAGCTTTTAGTTAGAGTCTTAGTTAGTAGTTTTATATTCTTACGTTCAGACCACAAGTGGGTGGTCTCTGTATTCCGAAGTTCGAAAGTACCTGTAAAGTATTGAAAATAAAGGGTTTCGTATACCCTTCCTGCTTGTGCCGTCTGCTATACACAAATCTTGAACATAGCTTGAGTAGGCTCCCTGTTCTTATTCAGGACATACCATGTTTCCAAAGCAAATCAAGAGAAATACAAGTCCTGACAAAATCAGTAGTCAGAACAACAATACATTTCAAAACAAAACTTTTTTTTTTCATCATTTTTGTAATTCGATAGAAATCAAGGTGAAACAGAAGCTAAATGGCCGATTTAGTTTCACGACTGAGCAATTTACTTTTAACGAATGAACTAACAATTGTTTACATGTTCCGGATAACATATAATTAAACCTCATAATGTTGTGGATAAAAACTATTCCCAAAGACTATGACATCACTTGGTATCACTGCTGTTAGCTAACTCAATTTTTTGTTCCTTTTTGTATTTTCTGTAGTCAGTTTTGTTTAATGCTGACGCACTATGATAGTAGTTTTCCGTACTGTTATAAACTACCCCCAACCGGGATAGAGGCTAGCAACTCCCGGGGATGGCATAAATGGTTTTAAATGTATAGTGTCTGTGCGGCATGGGGGCACTCTAAATATCTTGTGAGCCGAAAGTCCTGTCAAGTGGTTGGTGATAGGGTAAGGAGTGCTGTCCATCAAAACTGGGAGCTGAACTGAGCAAATTCATACTCTCATCTGTATGATATTCAAGGCTCTTGGTAACGACAGACGCAATCTCGCACTCCTTACCATGATGAATTTCGTGGGCTTGTTCTGATGTTATAATCAGACAAGTGAGATAAGTTACAACAACAAAAGTATTTTTTTAAAAACACAGAGTCTAGTTAATCCAGAGTTGATTAATGTAGAGTTGTCTGTATTTACTTGCTACAAGAAAAATTGTATACGTTAGAATAGCATAGAATTAGTTAGTATAGTATTACGTTAGTATAGAATGTTCGAAAAGCTGGCTACAACCTTTATTTCTTTCAATACTGATCATAAACATACATTTTCAAATATAAAGGTTTTCAAAATAAGATGTAGTGTTTTTGAAAAACATTTTCGCCCCTAGGAGTGGGAGGGACTTCTAAATATGAAAGCTAATTTTGGTCTCCACAAAGCAAAAATTATAGATAATGATTAATAATGCTTTAAATGTTAAGTATAAGATGTTCCATAACTTAAAGTGTAAAATTTACATAAGTAAACTGGTGAAATATTTTATTGATTTCGGTTCATATTCAGTGGGCATTATCAAACGATCTCGACCATAATTTTAACGAAATTTGGAAAGAAATTAAGAAGAAAATTTGCTGTTTTTTTGCCAATTAATTGTTTCGTGCTCAGTACAACAGTATTCGTTTCTATTTTGCTTCCATAGCATTAGTAATTAGTAATATTTCTGAGAATTTTGTACATTATTCTGTGGAACGTTTTGTCTCTAATTTATCAAAGTATAGTAAATATTTTACTAAATGAACGTTTTGCTTTAAAAGAATCACGTAAAAAGTAAATTTTTCGGTTTAAAGGATCCAGCCACCTACAATGCGAAAATTGTTTTCTTACATTTCTGTCCTTATTCTGAAGCTTTGTGAGTAGTATGTCTAAAAGAGAACAATATAAGGAAACAAAACCTACATCTACATACTTGAGCAATCATTGCACGTATTTAGAAGGGGGCTTTAATTTTTTTTTTTTTAAGCATTCTTTTTAACAAATGCTATAAGTAAATAGCAAAAAATAAACCAGAAAAGTTTCAGATTCAATAGCGCATTGTTTTATAAAGGTAAATACATGCGATCATATGTCTATATGCATGTTACTTCGTTCAAAATAACATCATACACACTTAATTCTTTGCTTACACTTACATGTACTGTTAAGTTTTATAAAAAAATGAAAGACTCTCAAGACCAAAAAGGCTAAAAAAGCGAAGAGTTTAATGAAAATAACGTTGGTTATTTATTTAGTTCGATATGAAGGGGACTGCGCACAGGAAATTCGTCCTTGCAGGTTAAATAGCCAGTCAACTGCTGAGAGAGAATATTTATTAAAAAAAAAATTCCTTTTTGGATTCCTTTGAGGTACTCAGATGTTACTGCAGAAAAAGTCAGACATATTTAAATTTTTAGCAAGTATTCAAGACTGTTAGGCTGCATTTTATCATAATGCAAGATGCAGTGTTCATGTATAAATGTCGAGAGTGGCTATTCCTCCATCCTCAAATGATGGAAAATGTATTTAAATTCAGGTCAAATTTGATTGGCCTTGTCATATTTGTTTGATGAGCTGGTATTTTTATTAACCGCTTTGCTACATAACATATTAATATGCATTTCGTTTAAAAATGAAATATTTCATATTTTTTAAAACATAATTTTTAAAAGAAGCAGAATTGAAAAAGACTGCAATCGATAAAAATTATAACTACTTAAAATCGCACTTCTATAATGCAAATTGTACTTTATGAATCCTTATTTTTAACCAATAACTTTTAATGTTTCTGAGTGTAAAATAACTAATATTACTATAAGGTATTTCTCTCGCCTTCTTAGCATACCATCATAGTGTGGTGGTCTGCACGCTCGGCGCGTATTCCAGAGGTCCGTGGTTCGATTCCTGGCGAAGGCGTGGCTCAATTTTCATTTCTCCTGCTTCCAAAAAACTAATATCTCTAGATTACTTTAAAATTAAGTAAAATTCAACCTTAAAATACTTATAAAGAAAATCTTATGAAATTTAATAAAATCGGACACAAGTCCTTCCTCTTCAAGGAACTAAAATATTCTGAGCAATTTTGCCAGAGATATGTCATTAAAACAGCTGAAACTTCCAAGCAAAAGGGAAAAGGAAATTTTGGCTCCTTAAAAAGGCGGAAGCTGTGTCAAATTTTTTTAAAACACATAAGGCTTTTGCATATAAAGGCTAACACCAAAATAAGATTAAAACGTCCGTTTAATTTAATTGCTGATTACACTAAGTGTTTCTGAACACACCCAAGAAAACTCATTCTGTAGCCATTTTTATTTATATTCGAACACGTCCAAGCCCCAGATCAAATCTGAGGCCAAGTAAAGCTAAGTTACGTGGCATTCATAAGATATTTCCTGTACTTTCCGTGTTTATCAGCTAAGTGTTGAACAGTATCAAATATAATAAAGTATAATGTGCCTGCTTAACAATTTTTAAAAAAGTCTGCAGTTTGTAACAGTGCCGCGCAATAAGTGATATTAACTTTTATACTATGAGAGTAACCAATAAAACACATTTCGAAGCTATATATGCTCTGGCTCTCCACTTCAGAATTTCCATTTAACTTTCCTGATTTGCACAATCATCTGCATCAAAAATAATTTCCAATAAAAAGCATTAAATTCTGCACCAAGACTATATATAATCTTCATTAAAAGGTTTTATTTGTTATTAGCCCAGAAGGTCTAAAATTAATTAGTCCTGTATTATATTTAAAGAATTTAAATAATGAAGAATATGCATGAATGTATGTATGTTTCTCGCATTGTAAAAAAAACAGCGGTACCTAGAGCCATCAGATTTTGAACAACGTAGTCCTTAACCCGAATATGGACACTTGGAAGCTCGAATTTGGAATTTGTTTTATTGTCTATATCATATTTTGTAAAAAATTAACAAATTTTTGATTAACAAACTCAATGATTTCAAAGGCAGCAATGGCAACATTGTACCGAAAACAACATTTTTATCTCCAGCGCGCGAGACTGAACTTCAAAAGATATTTTGCTTTTGTATATTTTTAGCCCAAAGCGACATTAAGCCCGAAAGCTCCCGAAACGTGTATGCGTGTATAAATGAAATAATAATTATAATAACAAAAAAAGATCTGAAAAGTTTCAGATTTTAAATTACGTCCAAAAGGGCGTTTTTTAAACATATTGTCTGTCAGCTTTATTTATTAAATCTCACGTTTTTCGCACTTAAACCATAAAATTCAATTCAAGAGCAATATCGCAAAATAGTTTTAAATTGACCATATCTTTAGAATATTCGATACAGTCTCACACGCTGGAGATAAAAATGTTTTTTCTGTACAATGTTGCCATTACTTGCTTTAAAATCCATAACTTTGTTAATCAAAAATTCGTTAAAATTTTACAAAATATGAAATCGATAATAGAACAAATTGCAAATTTCAAATTTGGGCTTCCACATGCCCCTATTCGCAGTAAGATTACGTCATTCAAAATTGGATGCCTAGAGGTACCTTTGTTTTATCACAATGCGAGAAATATATACATCCATTTATGCAGATTTTTCATTATTTCATTTCTTCAAATATAATGCAGCACTGTAACATTTGGTGGCAACAGTTTGAAAAGTGAAAGGCTCATTTATAGTGAACCAACGTAAAGTCGGAAAGCGAAAATACTAGTGCTTCAGGGACAAAGCCCCTTTGGACTACAAAACGCCCCTTTGACATAATGTAAAATCTACATACTTTCAATTTTTTTTCCCTATACTTGGGGAAGAGATATTGTAAGGTATCCCTTAGTTCAAATAACCAATTATTAAAATTTTTGGTATCTTTCCTGAACCCCTCAACTTTCCCTTATATTTCCTCGCCAGGATGCTATTTTAAAGTTAAGTGAAGTGAGTATTTAAAGGGGTGAATCATTGGGGTTTATTCAGAGCGTGTTTTCGCTAGCGAACTTATTTTTCGTTTCTGGCCTTGCTGTTACGCGGAGTTGCTGATTCTCCTTTTTTGCCATTTGAATAATTATCACGTCTGGTAGGTTGTCGAGTCAACCTAGTTAGCCGTAACTTAAGGTGCTAGTCCAGTACTACTCTTTTTAGACTTGAATTGATTTGTGTTACAACGCTTAAGTTTCAGCGCAAGTTGTCGGTGTTATTGTAAAGCACGAAGTAGTTAGTGCCTTTCTGTCCATACTTGAAAATAAGAGTTATTTTCAGTTATTTTCACCTCTCTTCTGTGCTGGTATTATATCACGCCTGTACGAGAAGTCGCCAGGTTCGTTAGTAATATCTGGTTTAGTTTATGTGACCAAAGAGAGTTAGATCTTATAACATAATGCCACTGTATCTAAATTTCATTAAAACTATAGCAATATATTTTGTTCATGATATAAAATTTTTATTGTCTCATTGAGATTAGGCTTTGATTGACGAAAAATTTACCACATTGATCAGTCACTGACAAGTCATTTGCTTACGCTTCAAAGTGGCAGTTTTTCAGGCGAGATTAGGAAAATCAAACAGTAAATGCATTAATCAATAATCCGGTTTTAGGGAAACGTGCATTTATTTCAAAGCGATTTTATTTTAAGATTCTAGATATGGCAGTACTCTATTTTGCAGGAAACAGAAATCAATGGAAAGCAAACTTGTTTCTTTGCCACATAAGCAGGGGAAAAATGAATATACTGGAAGTTGAAATAATGACAAAGAAGGTTGGTAAGCACTAACAGACAGCATGTGGATACAAAGGCGTGGTCGATGATGATGACAGATACGATCTGCTACTGACTGCAAGCAAAAAGAAAATTAGACTTCCGGAACAAAAGGAGTAACAAGCGATTGAGCTGAGGTGATGATTGGAAATTTTGCTATCATTACGTGGATTGACAGGAATGAATATCCTTTTCAGTGACACGTAAATTCTTTTAAAGTAACAGAATTCTACTTCTTGAAGTAGTTATTCTTTTTTTTTTTTTTTGGCCATAAATAAGTATAATATAAGCAAATCACTACATAGATGATAACAGATGAAATATCATTTTATTACATCATAATTTTTTTAAGCTTAAGCTGGAGAAGATTTTGCAATAACATTCCAGTTCAACAGGGACTCTCAAACTTTTTCTTTCTTGTATCGACCCCTTTCAAAAGAATTGGTTTTCTTTATCGCCTTCTTACGTAGGTAAAAGTTAAGTAGACTAAGGACATAAAGAAAAGCTTTGAAAAAATGATTTATTAGATTTTTGTTTTATTATTTTTAATTTTAGACACATAAGCATGCAGTCGTGAAAAAAATTACAGTTTCTAATTGCATAAAAATCCGATTTTAATAATGTGATGGCTGCTCTTAATGTAAAGATCTAATTTTCTTAATTTTGGGCATAAAACTGCTTAACTTAATCACCTCGTTCAAAAATATTCAACCTGTTTCTTATTTTCCATAGTAAATTATTGACTTGTCTAAAGCGGGCTTCTACTAGATAAGAAGAGCGAAAAGACAATAATGTTCTTCTGTAACACCCTTTAATTTGGGATTACTGCCGCCCAATTGGGATAGTGGTTAGCGACGCTGACTTCTGTGCCGAAGAACCGCGCTCAAATCCCCGAGAAGGCACAGATGTTTGTAAATGTATAGTGTCTGTGGGGCACGTGGGCACTCAAAATATGGAGCGAGCCGAAAGTCTTCTCGAGAGGTTGATGGTAGAGGAAGAAGGGTGGAATCCCTTTGACCCCCCTGGCTTCTCTTCATCAAATATAGGGGCGGAAGTTAGCAAAGTCATACTGACACCTGTATATGGCCAATGAACAGGCGCAGTCTTGCACTCCTTGCTACGATGAATTTCGTGGGCCTGTTCCGATGTTACTGTCAGACAAGTGTCATAAATCACATCAATGAGATATTTCTCTTGAATGACTTTTAAATTCCATAACTTAGCGGACCCATCTGTTTTCGTTAAGATTTCTTCAATGGAATCACTTTATCTTGCATCATAAAATCAAGATAAAATATTTCACAGTTCAGCTGCTGTATGAATCATGCTGGCACATACAAACTGCCAATTATTTTGGAAGCGAGCATTAAAATCTTCTTTAAAATCTGCAAACAGCTTTATAACAATGCAAATTCTGAAGTTTTACGTTATTCGTATATTTTTGGTTGGTTTTCTAGTTTTCCAGCGTTTCACTTTTTTATATTGCACCTTTTAGCATAAAAAATTAATGTATTAAAACTATTATTGATTTTTATAGCCTGATATCAATAAGCAATTCGTTATCAAGTTGATAATATTAATAATTTTTCATAATCATTGGGATCTTCATTATGCCGATCAGTTGCCAGTTTGGCTGTCCACCCCTTTATCATCATTAACCCCCTTTAAAATTTCATCGACCCACAAATGGTCCATACCGATCCCTTTCGGAACACCTACAGTTTAATACCTGAAATGCTGGCATAAACTTTGTATCCTTACAACGCGAACTGTGAGACACGCGCAACATAATAAAAGAATTTGTTTTTAATATTAGAAAAAAAAAATGCTCCTATATACAAACTAAAATAAGTAAGAAATATTTATTCGTGCATTCGTGAAAATTTATTATTATACAAGGGAGAGGAAATCATACGAATATTTCATTTCTCTTTTTAAATAATAAAAAAAAAAAATTCTTATTGCCATTTAACAAAATAAAACCATTACCTCAAAATAAAATTAAATCTTGTACTCATCTGGGAAATTCAGTAATGTAAATGATTTACAAAAATAAATCGCCTTATTAAATAATGAAGGATATGTATGTGTGGATTAATTAACAAACTAAACAATTTAAAAGCATAAAGACAGTTCTTCATTGTTATTATTATTTATTACTAGCTGGGCTCGCGAAATTACACTAGCTGGACTCACTATTATGATTAGACATTTTTACTTTCTTGCACGAAATAAAGGAAGTATTGTAATCGCGAAAAATTTCGGGTATCGTATTTCAACGGAAATATCCATTTTAACCACTATCGAATGCAATTTAGCGATGTTTTTGCCTGACATCTGTACGTAAGGAGAGAATAAAGGACTCTTTTTCCCAAATGAACTATGAAACTGATATAAAATGGATTCAGAAGAGATTTTTTCCCGTGGCGTCTGTGCGTACGGACGTACAAAGGTATGTATCTCGCATAACTCAAAAACGAGTAGCCTCGGAACATTAAAATTTTGTATATAGGACTGCTATAACATGTAATTGTGTACCTTTTTTTTTTTTTTGGTTGCAATCGACTAGACCAAAAGTATATACACTGAAGTGACAAAAGTCATGGGATACCTCCTAATATTTTGTCGGTCCTCCTTTTGCCCGGCGAAGTGCAGCAACTCGACGTGGCATGGACTCAACAAGTCGTTGGAAGTCATCTGAAGGAATATTGAGCCATGCTGCCTCTATAGACGTCCATAATTGTGAAAGTGTTGACGGTGCAGGGTTTTGGGCACGAACTGACCTCTCGATGATGTCCCATAAATGTTCGATAAGATTCATGTCGGGCGATCTAGGTGGCCAGATCATTCGCTGGAATTGTCCAGAATGTTCTTCTAACCAATCGCGAACAATTGTGGCCCGGTAACATGGCGCATTGTCATCCATAAAAGTCCCATCGTTGTTTGAGTACGTGAAGTCCATGAATGGCTGTAAGTGATCTCCAAGTAGCTGAAGGTATCCATTTCCAGTCAATGATCGGTTCAGTTGCACCAGAGGACCGAGTCCATGCCATGTAAAAACAGCCCAGACCATTATGGAACCACCACCAGCTTGAACAGTGCCGTGTTGACAACTTGGGTCCATGGCTTCGTGGGGTCTGCGCCACACTCGAACCCTACCATCAGCTCTTACCAACTGAAATCGTGACTCATCTGACCAAGCCACGGTTTTCCATTCGTTTAGGGACCAACCGATATGCTCACGAGCCCACGAGAGTCGCTGCAGGCGATGTCGTGCTGTCAGTAAAGGCATTCGAGTCGGTCTTCTGCTGGCATAGTCCAAGGAAGACAAATTTCGCCGCACTGTCCTATCGGACACGTTCCTCGTACGTCCCACATTGATTTTGACGCAGTGTTGCTTGTCTGTGAACACTGACAACTCTACGCAGACGTCGCTGGTCTCGGTCGTTAAGTGCAGGTGGTCGGCCATGGTGGGATGTTATGCCTGAAATTAGATACTCTCGGCACACTCTTGACACTGTGGATCTCGGAATGTTGAATTCCCTAACGATATCCGAAATGGAATGACCCATGCGTCTAGCTCCAACTACCATTCCGCGTTCAAAGTCTGTTAATTCTCGTCGTGCGGCCATAATCACGTCAAAGCCTCTTCACATGAATAACTTGAACACAAATGAAAGCCCTTCCAAAGCACTTCGCATTTATACATTTTCTACGCGATACTACTGCCATCTGTATATTTGCATATTGCTATCGCATGACTTTTGTCACTTTAGAGTGTATGTAAGATATGACAAAATATGATAGCTGCTTTAAAAAATAATTGGCGACCTCAAAATTAACGATTCTAGGTTTGGTGCTTTGTCCCTAAATTCATCTGTTCTCCAGAATTCGAGATCATTCCAAATTACATAACATTGCTTGAAAAAGTAACTAAAGCTAATATTGACCAATCATAGTTTAGAATACTTTCTGCACCTACGTAGTATAAGTACGGCTTTCCGAGGAATTACGTCCCATTTTGCTTCCTGACTTCTGCTATGCAAATAACTCTGCGCCGCTTATTCTTTCCTACCTGAAATAACGTGGTATCCCTCTATCTGTGTATATAAGAAATTATTGTATTCAAATATAACTGAAAAGTAAATCTGTCTGCCAAAGAGATGATTTGAGATGTGCAAAAATAAAGATGGTTATTCTTCAATTCATATATACATAAAGCATCTAAAGTTAGAAGTAAATTGGAGATTCCTCAACAATATTAATAATTGCATCCTTGTAAAGGGTTTGTTAAACATAAAATCAAAACATTTGAAAATAAAAGTGATCATAGTAGCACAAACTCGAAAACTAAAAATGCAAAAAGAAAATATATACAAGATAATAAAAATATAAAAATTAATTCAGAACTCATCAGTGGAAAATGAATTAAAGCTTCATAAAATTTGATTAATATGCTTCGAAAACGTGTTTCGTTCTCCCGGTAAATTTGAGATCAAAAACCGAAAAAAAGAAACAAATTTATATAACACAAAACTAATATAAAACCGAAAAAAGTGAATTTTAAATGTACCAGGATTTTCCCTAAACGCCTTCGAAACACTTGGAAAAAAGAATAAAACGTAACATTGTTTCAAATTTGAAACAATGTTATGTTCAATGTAAATTTGAAGCAACGTTATGTTCAATGTAAATTTGAAACAATGTTATGTTCAATGTAAATTTGAAACAATGTTGTTAATTTCAAACAATGTTATGTTTTATTCTTTTTTCTGTGTTTCGAAGGCTGTAGGAAAAATCATGGTACATTTTATAAGGTATTTGTTCCGCCTTCTTGGCATGCCTTCAGGGTGTGGTGGTCTGCACGCTGGGCGTGTATTCCAGAGGTCCGCGATTCGCTTCCCGGCGCAAGCGTTGCTAATTTTTCATGACTTCTGCTTCCAATTAACCTAATGTCTACAATTTGAAATTCACTTTTTTTGGTTTTATATGAGTTTTTATATAATATAAATTTGTTTCTTTTTCGGTTTTTGTTCTCAAATTTACCGGGAGAACGAAACACATTTTCGAAGCATATTACTCAACTTTAATAAAGCTTTAATTAAGTTATACTAAGCCTAACGATGCCGCCATTTGCTTACATTTGAAACTTACTAGCATAGTGAATTCAGTCAGTTTTTGCAGCTTCAGTTTCTTTTTACGGGGGGGGGGAAAGTTTTATGAACCGAAAAATATGCCTTTCTGCCTAATTTTAATTATTTTAAACTCTAATTTTAACTGCAAAAACATTTTTTTATCGGTTTTTAACTCTATTTTGTGTTTTAGTTTTTTCTGCGTTTTACATTTTTTAATGAGGATGTTTTGAGTTTTTATGCATTTTTGCTTTACCGCGAAGCGAGAACTGAACTAACTGAACGAGAAACATCTAATGAAGTTTGAGGAAATAAGTTTAAATGAAATGCAGCAAAAAATGGTTATAACTTAAAAGGCCATACAAGGAAATCAATGGTGTACATATCAGATTTTTTTTCTTTAATTAAGGGCTGTGGTCTACACAGGGATTACAAAAAGCAGTTTTGTGATACAGGTATGTATTACATATTTTTGTAATGTCGTATATTTACTGTATTACGAGTATGAAACCTAATAAAATTCGTTAATGTGAAATACAAATTGTTTCAAATGAATCATTTCGTTATGCAGATGAATAATGTACTTTTATATGTGCGTCAAGGCATTTTGAAATATCGGACAGCATTTCGAAATATAGAATCCCAAATTATGGAAAATACTATAAAACTAATAGTTCAAGCATAAAATTATAAAAAAACATAATAATACACATGAATATCAAAATATAGAATTCGAAATTACGGGAAATATTAAACTTCGTATATTGGCAACAATATTTTATTTTGCCACAAGAAAAATTTTTACTTTTCACTTTGTGGGGGAAAAATACTTAGTTTCAGAAGTTAGCTATTTTTATTTTTTTTTTTCCATCCTATAGGACTATTTAGATTATGACAAAGTACTAAAGATCTGTATAACATAGAAGAAACATACATTTTCGAGGATGTGTTAAGTTAAACTGGCTCATATTGACGTTACACATACGCACATACAAAACTCTCATGCAGCCAGCTCCTTAACCAGGATTTGAACTCCGGTCGAACTACCAAAATCCAGTGATTTTGCAGCTCAGATGCTGCTGGGTTTATCCAACGCCACCTAGAATAGCCGCCTGTAGTCTAGGTGGCGTTGGTTTATCCCATATCTAGAAACAGTTTCTTTTAAACAGACATAGCCTGGAGGTTTTCAATCAGCTGTCACATCTGAGTTCTGCAAATAGAACTTGAAACAGTCCTCTGTCTTTTAAATTTTTTAATAATTTAAAAATTTAGTTTTTAAAATCTTTAAAATTAAAAACTTTCTTTTTAAAATTAAAATTTTTCATAGATAACATTAACTTGAGATTAAAGCTGAGGAAATATGAATGCAAAAGTATGTTCAATAGCTGTTGTAATATTTAAAAGTACGTAATCCATAGCTTATTGCAAGCCGAATTCGAAACTTTCTTTCGGCGATCTAATGATAATTTTTCGCAATAAAAGGTAATGAGCAATTTTTTAATTTCAGTGGAATGAAACGTAAAATTTTTTTACCAAAAATGAACAGCCGTCTTTCCAAAGAGCGTCGACTGAGATGCAATTCTAAGAAATAAATATATAAAATTCATCGGTGTTGAACACATTTCAAATTAGCTCCAAATCTCTTAATAAAATTATATAAAACATTCAGGTTGCTATAAAAAAGCAAAAATAATCATTTTAGTATCACAGCCGATTATCGGCGAATAGATTAATCCTAGATTCGATTATCATTTATTTGGACAGAAAAATTCATACAGCGAAGTGAAAAGATATATTTCTTAATCCTGGAATTGATTATCGTTGTCCTGGATACTGGATTATTGTTACACGAAAGAAGATCCTGACTTTTATTCTGAAAATAATATTATCTCGGAATTGATTTCATTACAACCGAATGCGACTGAAATTTTTTACTATCTTAGTCACTATCTTGTAAGAAGCATGTATCTCAAAAACTGTTATAACTATGTATCCGATTAGTTATATAAAGATAATAAAAAAATTTTTTTGATAGGATAAGTATCAGATAAGTTTAAAATTTTGAAATTTAAGCCATTTTGATAGTGATACATTACATTTTTATCTTATAAATGAAATGTAGATATTCTATAGAATACTTTCACTCTGGCCGTCATTTCACAATCTTCCATATTTTCAGTAAATTCTTTTCGTGTCTTACCGATGTATAAAAATATTCATTGGTTGTCAAAATGTAGAAGTAGAAGTTAATGTTTCTGATACATAAAAGCATCGTCTGCTCGATTTACTTTGAACACCTTCACTTTAGGCTTCTGAAATGTGCACTGTATATACACTGCTCGACATTGAAAATGCAACACTAAGAAGGAGTGGTCAGAAAGTGATGAAATTTGGAAAAAAGACAGAGACAGCAAGCAGCAATAAGTGATCTTTATTTCAAAATGATAGTCAGAATACAGAGCGAGAACGCCGTAGGCTGTAGGACCACCGCGGACAGCGATACACGAAGAAACACGTCTAGGCATAGAGTCAATAAGAGTGCGGATGGTGTCCTGAGTAATGGCTCTCCATTCCCTTTCAACCATATGCCACATTTTGTCTTCTGAACGAGGCAGGGGCAGAGTCTCCAAACGGCATCCAATCACATCCCACACATGTTCCATTGGTGACAGGTCAGGAGAGAACGGTGGCTAGGGAAGCATCTGTATACTTTGCAGAGCATGTTGGCAGATGCGAGCACTGTGTGGTCGGGCGTTATCCTGCTGAAACATTGCATTAGGCAGCCCCTAAAGGTAGGGGATTGCCACCGGCTGCAGTACATTATCCAAGTATCGTTGGGCCGCCATAGTGCCCTGAATACGAGCTAGAGTGACCTAGAATCGTAGGCAATAGCGCCCCAAACCATTAGCCACGTTGTCGCACGGTGGGGCGTTCCATAGTTACTGCCGGATTAGATCTGTCTCCACGTCGATGCCACGCACTTATGCGGCGACTGTCACTGGATAAACAGAAGCGTGACTCATTTGAGAACAAGACGTTTCGCCATTCTGTCATCCACATCGCTCCAGTCCGGCACTATTCTAAACGTTCGCGTCTATGCTGTGGGGTCAATAGCAGTCTTCTTAACGGACGTCGTGAGTGCCGGCCACGTTCAACCAATCGACGGGAAATGGTTCTGGTCGACACCAGAACATCCAGGGTATCCTGCACATGCTGCAGGTGACTTGCGGAACCGCCACAGATTGTCAGCGGATGCGTCGATCCACGCGTGCTGACGTCACTCTGGCTGCACCTGCATCTCTCCTTCTTCCCACATTTCCTTGTTCCAACCATGTTCGCCATAGCCGATGCACCGTGCTCGCATCCATGTGGGTATCAGCAGCGATTTGACGTAAGGACCAACCCGCCCTTCTCAGTCCGATCACCATACCCCTCGTAAAATCGTCTATCTGCTAGAAGTGCCTTTGTCGACGGCGGCCTGGCCGTTCTCTCCTATTACACGTAAAAGAGCCGTGTGGATTGTCATCGAGGACAGACGTCGTTTCGATTCGCTCCTGTATTTTTGAGATTTTTGGTGGAAAAAGTGCCGCCGGAAGTGTGTTTTTTGTTTAAAATTGTTTGTGAATATACGCTGCATCCGAGGATATATCATTTTTGCGTGTGCGCCAAGTATTTCTCTAGTTATTAGTGTTTTAGTGCCGAAAACAAAGGATTCTAGGCCGCTGCAAAAGTGCCGGACTTTTGTTCATATGTGATGCCGGCACTGCTACGGTCGCCTTCCGCCAGCTTACCACGTGGTGCCCTGGTAGGGCTAAGAAAAGTGCTCAATTTTTTCTAAGTCCCGAAATTGGTGTGTAATTTTGAAAAAATCATATCTTACCTCCAGTTGCACCTAGGCTTACCTGGTTTTCGGGAAAAAGGTATTTTTTTTCATGATCTATTATTCTGTACAGTTCTTTTATTGCTAACTATTGTATCTTCGGACTTGATCTTTTAACTGAAAATTCTATTGTTCTATTAATTGGTCTGCAATCATTTTACTATGAAACCTATATTCTCAAGCTAAATATTTAATAGTGCCAAAGGGTTCGTCCTTCTGGCTTAGACTTTTTGAAATTGCAATAATTTTGACTCTGTTGAATTGTCCTATATTTCGTCGTTATTTGAAATCGATGACGTGTGTTATTACGACACTTTCACTCTGATTTCGATAAGTGTTGAATACTATCTATATGTATTATTGTAACAGTAATTAATGTTTAAACTGTTTTAAATCATTTTAATTGATGTTTTAATATACTTTATGTTTAAATATCGTTGTTATTATGCAGTATTGGTAAATTTACTTGTATTTTATTATTTTGCTCTTTATACTTCTTGTTGAATTGCATAATTCTGTGGTACAATTTTATCTTTACTCATTATACAGCTGATTAATATATATGTTTAATGGTGTTTATGCTACATTACTTTTTGTAAAATGTCTCGCCCTTCTGTAATACCTGTTGATAGTAATCAAACTCCTTCAGTAGGTGATTTGGATCCATTTACATTGATACATTCAGACATTTCTTATCATGAAAAAATAAAGGTATTATATGAAACTATCCATACTATAGCAGTAACATATAAAGGAAGCAAATTTGTCCTTCCCTCAAATTTAAGAGAACCTCTTTGTAAATCCTTAGACGCCTTCAAACAATTAGCTGAAGAAGGCCCAGATTTTGTACCTAAGCCTCCCACAACTGATTCTGGTAGCAATACCTCGACTGTTATTTGTTGTGAACTTGCCCATCATAAACAGGCTTCAGATATCTCATTTCCTGTGCAAGATACAGTAAATTTGCCAACTCCACTCGCAGGCTATTCTTACGCTGCGGCAGTGCAGCATTCCATCCTTCCAGCAGCTCCTCAACCGACGTTGCTAATATATCCCAAACATACGACAACTAGTCGTAAATTGAAGGATAAACTTGCTAAGGAGTTCCCACTTCCAAAAATTGGAGCTCAGGTAACTGCTATACGTTCAATTAAAAAGGGTGGTCTTGCTGTTGTCTGTTCAACAGAGTCAGATAAGAAGAAACTCAAAGATACCTTAACATCTGAGAGAGCTTCCTCACTAGTTACTATCAAGCAACCAACATTAAAAAATCCTTTACTAGCCATTCATAACATTCCTACAGATCTTCCTCAAGAGGATTTAGGGGAAGCATTTCTTACTGAATTTGGTTTAGAGACAGAGGACATAAAACCCCTTTTTCGATTAAAAGAAAAGAAAAATGTTAAGTGGATCTTCCAATGTAAGCCCGCAGCTTTCAATACAATTATGCGATACCCCAAACTCCATATTGGATGGCAGTCTCACAAAATCACAGAACATTTTAACATCAAGAGATGTTATAAATGTTAGCGATTTGGACATTTGCAGCGGGAATGTCGCAGCAACTTCTACTGCACGTACTGTGCTGGTGAACATGACTCCCGAGACTGTTCCTCGGATTTTGCACCCTGCATCAATTGTCTCGACGCAAACAAGAATTCCAGAAACCCAGTCCCAGTTGATCATACCGCCAACTCCAACGCATGCTTTTGCTATCAGAAACAAGTCGAACGAATGCGCCAGAATACCACATATGTCTAAAGGTGCGATTCATGTATCACAGAGTGCTTTGCAATCATTTAGATGCTTACAAATAAACATGCAGAGATCTCGGGCAGCTACAGCACAGACAATAGAATTTGCATTAAGAAATCACATTGATCTCATATTGGCCCAGGAGCCGTATACTAGAGACGGTCAAGTTGCTGGTTTTCCTCTTCTTTGGACAACTTTCTCCAAGGCAGACACTTTAGCACCTCCACATGCAGCCATTATTAACTGTAATACACAAATTTCTCCCTCAATTTTATCAATTAATAGAGATCAAGTTGCTGTAGTTTTAGAAATTCGAAATTTAATAGTTGTTATTTATTCAATTTATTCTCCTCCTACGGATGACATTACCCCAGTTATTGCCTTTTTAGAAGAGAATCTTCGCATTATTGGTAATAAACACCAAATCATCAGTGGGGACTTTAATGCCCATTCAATAGCATGGGGTTATACAACAACTGATCCTAAAGGTCGCCTATTGGAGGATTTTATATCTTCAAAAAATTATGTGCTTTTTAACTCACCAGACTCTGCGTCTACCTTTGATAGAACATATGCTATTGGATGGCCTGACTTAACTTTTACTAAAGCAAATACTGCACATTTGGTTCATAACTGGACTATTCATGATGAAATAAGTTTATCGGACCATAAATTCATTACGTTTGAAATAACCAACAATGGCTCAGTTCCTATTCTCATTAGATATAATCTCCCAGGTCGTAAATATCGTCAATTTACGAGAAAAATTAGAGGAAAATTGAATCAACTGAGAAGACAACTATCTTTGCAAACAACTCCAGCTGCCTTGGAACAATTTACGGACTTGGTTTTAACTACAATCCAAGATATTTGTCAAGATCTTCTTCCAAGGAAAACAAATAAAAAACTTTCAGCTCTCCATTGGTGGAACGGTGAATTAAGAACTCAACAACAGAAAAGTCGAGCGCTTAGAAGAAAATTAAAATCTGACCGTCGAAATTGTATCACCTCAAATACTTTGCAACATTATCAAACAGAAAAAGCAATTTATAAACGCATGATTATTCAATCTAAATTAACAGCATGGAAGCAATATTGCACTCAAAATCATGATCCATATGGACTTCCTTACAAAATTGCAAGGATAAAAATTTTTCAACCTTCGCAAACTCATCTAATAGCATCTTCTACTTCGACTGAGCACCCAACACAAGACACAATAGAATCAATTTTAACCACCGTGTTTCCATCTGATGATCCTTCCACAGATTCTCAGTTCCAGACAGAAATTAGAAATAACTTAACAGTTCCTGATACTGCAGATGATCAAGATATAACTTTAGACGAAATTAAAACTACAATACGAAATCTTCCTAAAAAACGGGCGCCAGGGCCAGATGGAATTGATTATGTTATCATCCGAGCAACTATTAATTCTCATCCTTATTTCTTCAAGGACTTCTTCAACAAACTTTTCCATTTAGGACTTTTTCCTAGGGCTTTTAAAATTGGCAGAGTGGTCTTATTCCTAAAACAGGGTCGAGACCCACATAATCCTGCATCATACAGACCCATATGCTTACTCTCTGCATTGGGTAAGGTATATGAGAGAATAATTGTTTTACGCTTAAAACATCATTTGCATGTGCAAAACTTTTTGTCTGATAATCAGTTTGGTTTTCGACCTGGTAGATCCACTGTTCAGGTATTGTCAAAGATTGTTAATGATTTGCAATCTAATAGAATCAGTGGTCACCACAGCGCTTTCATTAGTATTGATCTTCAAAATGCTTTTGATACGCTGTGGTGGCCAGCAATTCTGGAATCATTAAGAAAAGCTCATTGCCCTAAGTATATATTCTTGGTATTTAGAAGTTATCTATCTGAACGAAAATTAATGTATTTAACTAACCGGGAAGTAATAACCAAGATACAAAATCGTGGCTGTCCCCAGGGTTCCTGTGCTGGCCCTGATTTGTGGAATGTAACATTTAATTATGTTCTATCCTCCACTTGGCCAGCACATACCCGTTTATATGCTTATGCTGATGACACAGCTTTTGTTGTCACAGGGCGAACAAGAGATGAACTGCAAATTAACTCCACAGAAACTTGTAATCTTTTTTATGAGTTATGTAATAATATCAAACTTACAATTTCCTCTTCAAAGTCAACCATTCTCCTTGTCCCAAAGAAAGGAAAATCTTTAAATCGACGACCGAGAATTACAATAAATGGTACCAGAATTGGTATTAAAAGGCAGCTCAAATTTCTCGGTATAGTATTTGATGAGAAATTAAATTGGATTTTGCATCTGCAGGAATTGAAAAGAACAACTATCATTGCAACTAATCTTCGCCGTATGTATGGACACAATTGGGGTATTAGTCCGTACATACAAAAAATATTATATCAAACTGTAATCGAGAAGATGGTTATATATGCAGCTGCAGTCTGGGCCGGCCCTATGCAGGGTCGTAAGGCCAGACTATTGCAAAGCTTACAACGACCCTTTGTATTACAGATTACCCGCGCTTTTTGTACAACTTCTTCTAATGCCTTGACTGTGCTTGCAGGCATTATTCCATTGCCTCTACGCACTCTACAGGAGGCAGCTTATCAAACAGTTCGCCAATTGCAGCAATCTGTAAATTTTCATGATGATATATTTCTTCCAACCAACTATGAAAAGCAAACACAGCATTTGGATAATCATCCTGCTCAACAAGGATATGGACTCAATGTCTTTTTGAAATGTGACAATTTGCCACAACTACCTCACTTACAGATATTCACTGATGGTTCGAAAATTGAGCAACAAACTGGTTGTGCCCTTGTGGCTTATCACAATGAAGACCAAATATTTAAATGGTTAGGACATCTTACTGCTGAGAACAGCGTTTTTCAAGCAGAAGCGATGGCTATTCTTAAAGCTGTTCAATATCTTAAACAAACCGGCGAGATGGAAGGTATAATAATAACGGATAGCCTTTCATCTCTTTTTGCAATTAAAAATCCAAGGCATTCTTCGCCTATTATCTCTGCCATTCAGCAGGAATTGCACATGTCCGGAAATTCTAAAATACTGATGGCCTGGACAAAAGGTCATGCAGATAACATTGGCAATATCCAAGCAGACTTCTTTGCAAAAATAGCTGCCCAAAAAAGTATTGATCATATTAGTGAAATTGAAAACCTAATGGTAAAACGGCCAATTTCGTATTTTAAAAAGGAAATTTTACTCAAGACTATTTCTGCGTGGCAAACAAACTGGGATGACTCCGACACAGGTCGTCGTACTTATTTTCATATTTCATATGTTGATATACATAGACAGGTTACCAATCATCATTTGGTACGTTATATTACAGGGCATTGACCCTATCCAGTTTACTATTATCGACATGGGATTTCAAATACTGATATGTGTGTATGTGGTGAACTTGGAAATCCTGAACATTATGTGACTCAGTGTCCTATTACACAAAATTATCACATTCCCATACCAAATACTAACACTCGTGCATTTTGTAAGTTTTTAATTAAACAAAAATACTTAGTTAAAAAACTGATCAAAATTATGGAAATACTTCATTCCTATGGTACTGACTTGTGCTTGGTAACATAATTTACAATTTTATTATACTGTACGCATACATGTTAGTGTTAATCTCCTATTCTTATATGTCAACTTATCACATGCTTGGATTGGTATTTGTCTCATTGAATCTTCGTTGAATTTTGTTCAATAAGAATGTTTACAAATATATATATATATATATATATAATTTATTTCCTAAACAGTATTGATTAATTGATTATATTATCTCCTAAGTTTAATTAAAGTAGAATTATTTTAAAAGTGTGCATCCATACTGGTAAGTTATATTTTGAAAGATGTTTTGAAGTAATTTGAAAGCAAAATGTTAATAATGTTTTAACGGGGACTGGAGTTAAATCATCACGAAGAATAATATTACAATTGCAAAAGTAAAAATTAAAACATGTAATTATTGTCATTGATCGGAAATTAGTTGACTTTTCAAGGGGAACAAACCAACTCCCGTTCAATGATCAATAATTGATAAAAATACGTAAATATGAAAGTGTTTCGTCTTTACTCGAGTTATAAGTTAAAGCCAAACCGGCAATTCTAGTCAGGCCAAATATTTCCGCGAATAGTTGTTACTCAAAGAACTTATTCTCATGAAGCATTTTAGTCAATTCAATTTGGAGTAAAAATCAATTACTGTAGAGAAATCCTGTAAAACTCGAGTAATCGTCCCCGACACTATCATCTTTATGTATTTGAGTACTATATATATATATATATTATTTATCTTTGTTAGAAGTACCATTTGATAAATGCATTTACTTTTCTATTAATATCTGGATTATTTTAGTATTTGAATTTGTATTGTATAGATCTTATCGATTGTATTGGGTTGTTTTCTCGATATGTCTTTAACTTGTTATGCATTTATAATTATATCAGTATATATCTACTGACTGTATTTGAATATGCATTGCATAGATATTTTAAGAATAACATTTTGCTTTTGTATTGGTCATATGTTCGGATTTGAGTTTATTATTATAATTATATTTTAATACTGTTGGTATTTAAATTGCAATACCATTCTGTTGTACGAATATGACTTTCTTTTGTATAGTATATCTATATCTAACATTGTATACTACTACTCTTTAACTTTATGTTTTGCATTGATATGCATAGTCCTTTAACTTAGTATTGTTTTGCACTGATGGTTCATGAATTATTAACATTTGTAATTACATACTCGTGTTTGCATTATATTGTACTGTTGGACTTGTATTGTATTATACAGTCTATTTATATTTACAATCTCATTATGTACCAATTAATCATTGTATTATAATTATCAGAGAATTTCAGTATTGTTATCATATGTACTAATATTTGAAGCAGTAGTTCTTTAATTTACTATTATTTTGCACTTATGGTTCACGAAATATTTGCATTTGTAATTATATCTTACTTTTTACATTGATATTGTACTATTGGACTTGTATTATGTAGTATATTTTTAATTGCAATTTCATTATGTACCAATTGCACATTGTATTATAATCGTCAGAGAATCTCAGTATTTGCTATCATATGTACTAATGCCTGGACGGTTGGGTGAGCGTTGTATGGAGGGCGCTTTTGGTCAGTTTGACTGCCCTCTGGATGGTCCGAGCGTTGGGCCTCGGCTTTTGGTGCTGGGCGCAAATGTGGCTCCTACACATTGGCTCTAGACAGTGGTGGGCACGGTGCAATACCGATTAACCATTATGGTAAAGGGACAGTGCCCGTGCTCCCCGTTACCTACCTACCTATTACACGTATCCTCCAGGACAAAAACCAACTTTCTTCAATAATTCGTCTGGCAAAAATAACGACACGAATATTACCCATTCTGCACGTTCCTTCCCTTATATCTTATTCCACGTGCGTCGGAGAGCTGCGCATTTCACATCATTCGCATAACTCAGTGACGTGCGTCTACTCTAAAATTTGCATAAATTTTTGACCACTCCTTCTTGGTGTTGCATTTTCAATGTCGAGCAGTGTAAATTTATATAAATATACCATTTCTATCCCATATTCCAGTTTCGGTTGGTTTATTCAGCTTCTGTCTGTGCTGTGCTCGGACGCAATTTCGCTACGCTGCTTCCTATTGCAATAATATCAATAATGTAAATGTTCTTGAAAATGCACGATTAGGATGCCAGGTGATCTGTGGCCATATAATGTCAATTGGAAATAAAAATGAATTAAAATCGCCTCGATTGCCAAGTTTTATTTATGAAGTTAATTAATTATTCTAAGGGGTCGAAGCATTTAATGGAAAATGTCGCGCGGTCTGAGAGACCGCTCAGAGCAGTTAAAGGTTAAATGAATATTTCTCATGTAGAAATTTCTGCTCTGCTGCCATTATAAAAAACTTAGATTTAATTTAATAGAGATCTTTCATCCACATTATTAAAAACCAATCTCGAAACATTTTTTTTAAATGGCTGGGCGCTTTATTTAATAGCCATTAGCTTGCGCACTACAAGGGCCAGAAGTGTTAGCCGTTTTATTATGGAAGCACCTAATAGGAGGAACATCCAACATTATAGAAGCACCTAACATTAACACCTAACATTATAGAAGCATCTAACAGATTCGAACCCAGACCCATTGCTAGAGCAGTCAGGATCACCAACCGCTATATCAGCTAAACGGCAATCTCAAAACATTCTCTGCCTTATGTTAAGAAAGTAATTGAAAGTGCATCTCTAGAATCAGTATTTGAGAAACCATAGCCTGTATCCACTTTTGTAGAATACATTTTATGCACTCTTACTGAATAGCGTAACAAATAATCTTAGAATGAAACTAATATGATTTAGTCTGCTGTTATTTCGGCCACCTAAGTTTGTTAGCATTTCTTGGAACGTCAATACATTGCAGTACGCCATTGGCTGAAGAATAAGACCGCTGAGCATAGGTAGATTGACTCGAATTTTAAATTCCACCGCACAAGCTTGTTACATAGGTATGTTCGTGTTTTTTATATGTTACGTGACTAAAGATCAATTTCTCTTATTAAGTCCTTCGCAAAGGCAATCCCTCCCTTTAGGCAAATAGTCTTTGTAAGCTTTTCCATAGCTGTGCATTTTTCGAATAATACATAATGAACCCTAAATTTAAACACACGGTGTATATTTACTGAATGCAGAGGTGGAACAAGAGGACATAAGCCGCCTGAATTTGGTATTTCATATAATTGCAAGTTATTCTAATTAATTAATTATGCAAGAACACTTACCGCCTAATTCTAGAGCTAAATGTACATTTCCATGTCTTTTTGAATTTCGACGAACAAGGCATCACTAAGGTTAAAAAAACATAAAATTCAACATCCAATGAGGCCCGCCTTTCAGAAATTCCGAGAACAGTTCATAACGAGGTAGTTATTTTTATAAAATTCACGCCCGTACGTCATTTATTTAAATAAAACCGAGTTTTCTGCGTCAATTACCATTCTCTGGCGTAGGTTCTTATCTCGAAAGGATAGGGAGGGAAGGGACTATGGCAAATTGTGTGTCAGAGACAAGGGGCGTGTCAGATGGGGGTGGGGAGGGTTGAATCACGATCTCGTTTGATCCGGAATATCTCCTCCGCCCGACATAAATCCTTGTCCACGTCACCTGCGACTTCTACACATCTCCTCCCAGTCCCGCCACTCCATGGCTTCCACATTGTGTACTTATTCGCCCAAAGTCACTGGAGCAAGCGAGAATGAAACCGATTCCGAAACCAGTTGATTACGGTAAATTTAACATGCACTTTATGCCTTCGCCTGTTGCCATCAAATCTTAAAGAAAAACTACTTTAAATTTCATGCTTTTAATCAAATACATCAGACACAGACAAATTGAACGTATTCTTTTGAACCAGACAATACGGTTTCTTCGGTCTTTCCCGGCCATTTCGTCGTTTATTTAAAAAAATTGTTTGTATGTCAGATTTCGTCGTTTTCCGTTAAAAATGACAGTTTTGTTCCGTTTTCAGTAAAAGCTTTTATTAAGCAAATCTAAATTGTTGTTCGAAACGCGATTACCATGAAGGTAAGAATAACTATGGAATTAATTTGCTTGATAGATATTGCTATCGGCAGAATTCAACGAATTATAAAAAAATCTGAGGCAGTTTTATGCCTCTGAAGTAAAGGTAACATTCTTATTTTTGATAGATAAATACAGAATTATTTTTGTCATTAGTAATAATCGCCGTGATTTTTCAAGATTTTTTGCAATATTTTAGCGTTTATTCCTTTGAAAAATACAGAAAATGAAGAATCTAGATTATATATTGAGACACCGAAGGTTATGCTTACTTGTGACACAAAACTCTGTCATAAAGTATGTGAAGGTTCTTAGGTGTAGAAAAATCAAAATACTATTAAGATAGCTTCACCACAGAATGTGTCAGAAACAGCTATGACAAAATGTAACTCACTTTTAAATTTACTTAAATTTTTATACAAATTCTATTACTAAAAAGAAGCAGCACTTTTTTACTTTTTCATTCATAAAAATTCCTGTCTTCTTTCTTCATTATGAATAATTAACGTAGCATTAAAAAGTAAAAAATAGTTTTCATATCTATTATAAAAGTATGACTATATTTAATTAAATATAAAATCCGAACATTACTAAAAATGAAGGATAATAAGGCACAATCATCAAAGGGTAATTTAAATGAATAGAGGGCAAACATTCTAATAAACGTCAAATTCTATACTGTCGCTTTTATTTCTGTTAATGTCCTATTATAATTCGTGCATAGGCGTCCACGATTTTATTGTTAATCAGTAGTCTCGTGTAATCAAAACTTTTAGAGTAGCTAAAAAAGTCATTTCTTATTTTTTAGACTACACTACTGTCATTGCAAATACGCATGTGTGAAATTTTTTTAGAAAATCGGCCGGTAGAAAGTGTCAAAAATTAATTTCAAGATTTGAGAAAACAAATAGAGAAACTAAGTTAAATGAAATCATGTAAAATGAAGCAGAGCTAGTATATAAAAATTAGATTTAGTTTATTATTTCAATTCAGTAATATGAGATGAAAGAGCAGACGATTTCACGTACGGTATGCAATGATGCAAGTCAGAATGAACAAGATTTTTTTTCCACCATTCTGCAGATATGCTCACTGAATAAGAGTTTATTTTCGCACATAAACTTCGCACTATAAGCACAGTTTACAAAATTCAGCTGCAATTTACATTTTAAAATTCCTTCTGATTTTTAACTTAATGTAATTTTGAATAAAGTCAGGGGAAAAGTGCAAATAATAGTTCTTTAAAATTTTCATTTTGCAATTATTACATATCATCTCTGTAGATGATAGTACAAATCGTTCTCGAGTTTGGAAGCAGAATATCAGAATAGATTTATTTAATAAGGGTATTCATTACTGTTTTACTTATATAAAGAACTGTGCATTCGGTTATCTTTACCTGCAAAAACATTTCCTTTGTTTAATTTTATTTTTACATTTATTTACACCATTTTATTTATTTACATTTTAAAGGCAATATGTGCGTTTTCATTTTAACCAAATATTGGTAATTCTGATAGTTAAATAATTCAAGCTCACAGCAAGAAATTTTTAAAAGACCCCAAAATCTGAATTAGATCTAAAATAGTATTTAGATTCTTGCCATAACAAATGAGATGTTAATAAAATTGCAGAAGGAATTATTTCTAAATATCAATGTATTTGACAAGCTGTGTTACTGTGAAAGGAAGCGAACAAAATTTGTCAAATGGTGGATACATTTTCCCGTGTGCATGATGTACGCTAAACAGTTTCCCTTGGAAAGTTCATCAAGAAGACATGGCTTATCTTAAGCTAGTACCATTTCGATCTTTAATATAATCCATTGTATAACCAACCGGTGGCATAAGCATCTAAGACCATAAAACACAAATTCTGAATTATTAAAAGGAAATGAAAAGAGCAAAAGAACAAGATGAAGGAAAAAGCTAATATAGTATATAATTATAAACAAGCTATTTACAAATCAATGATCCGAACTGGAGAAGTCAGCAGCTGGAGAGAGTATTGTTCAAATAATACAAATATTTATGGTACACTAAATAAATAAGCAGCCTCAAAATTCACAAACCTTGAAAAATTAGATATTTCAATAATAATTTATATGTGAAAAACATACACAGCTGCATCTGTCACTGTCTTAAATATATTATTACGAAATGTACAAGAGCGGTAAGATGGCTTCCCAGCAAAGCAGTTTTAGGGTTGCCATAAAGTAGCAAGGTACGCAGGGTTGCCACATTTGGCGAAAAATTGCCCATTTGGCAACATTTGGTGATATGCTATGGGCTGATGGAGAACGTTCTGGAACGAATTCTTACCGGTTTAGCCCAGAATGTTCTCGAACACCAGCCAAAAGCTATATAAACCCTGCTGGTACGCGGAGAATGAGTTAGTATTGAGTGTGTGCCTCGTCTAGCGAACTGATTGTCAGTCATTGAGCGAGTGTCTCGAAGTCTAGCGCCGAGTTGGTCGTCGAGTGCATCGAGAGAGTCTTTTAGTGTATTGTGAATTAGTGCATCGTCGAGTTTTGTCTTAGACTGTGCTGAGTTGAGAGCTATACTCTTGTGTATCGTCGAGTGCATCTTGAGTTGTAGCGTTGAGAGTCTCGAGAGAACGTGGAGTTCCGAGAACGACCAAGCAGAGTTGGGTGCTGTATTCAGGTGCTTTGCAGTGAAGCTGTCTTCACCGTTATTGCCTGACAGTGTGAAGGCTGTTTCGCTGAACGTGTCAGCGTGTTTATAAAAATTCGACGACTGTAAAAGTGATTTTGGAGCTATCTGATTAATATTGGTAAATAAAGTGTGTTTCGATACTTCATCAAGTGTCGTCGTTATTCACTCCAAATCTACGAACCCCGTACGAACGTGAAGAAAGAAAATAAGGTAACAATATTAAATTAACTTTTCATAGAAATCGTTATAGAAAATGAAAAGGAACAAAAAATCATTTACGACCGATAATACTAATCCTACTAATGTAGATAATTCTCAATTAAACCGCTTTAGTTAATTAATTAATTATAGCAAAGTAGTCTACGGCTATCTGCTTAAGGGGATGATTGCCTTAAGGGGATGGAGGACTTTCTAAAGGAAACTTGCTTGTATACACGTCACACGGGGGGGGGGCAACCATGAAAACACCCATGCAGCCAGCCATCTGCTGGGATTCGAACCCTTGACCGAACTACCAGTGTTTAGCGACTTATGCGCAGCTTACTTAACACAACGAATTAATATGTGAGATTCGCATTTGAAATGTAATGCAACTGACCCTTTTTTGCAATGATGATGACGATTTTTTATGGTGAAAAATGGATTTTCTACAATAACATTAATCGAAAAAGATCATGGTTTAAGCACAAATCTTATAGAAAGCTAAACTGCATCAGAAAAAGATCATCTATCAATTTGGTGGGATTACAAAATTGTTGAGTATTTAGAGCTGCTTCCAAGCAATCAAACTATCAACTCAGATGTTTACTACCAGCAACTTATGAAACTGGAAGAAGTAATCCTAGAGAAAAGGCTAGAATTGGCAAGTCGCAAACGAATCGTGTTCTATCACAACAATGCGAGACAACAACTTCGTACGTATTGCTAAAAATGCAATACGTACGAAATTGTTGGAGCTTGGTTCGAAAGTGATGTCGCATTCACCATACTGCACATCGGATTATAAATTATTTCGAAGTTTACAAGACTTCTTAAATAGTATAAATTTCAATAATGATGAAGATCTTCAATCGCAGTTAGTTGTATTTTTTGCTGATAAATAACAGAAGTTCTATGAGCGCGGTGTCATGATATTACAAGAAAAATGGCAAAAAATGTCATCAAATAGAGTGAAAGATATTTGCTTGATTAAAGTTCCTATTTTGTATAGAAAAATTGAGTTTATTTCACCTTAAAAAGCTAAAATTACTTTCTTGCCAACCCGATATATGAATCGGTAATTATAATGATGGAAAATGAAATCCCAACACAAAGAAATAATCGTGCTAAATAAATAAAATTTGGGAGGCGTTTTACACATCTGAAAGATAATGCATTAAAAGTATAAAATTATGTATTAAAGGCTTTAGAATCTCATGAATGTACCTAGCAGTTTTTAAATCGGCATTGGTATCAAAAAACACTAGGTAGATTAACTGACGGCTCCTCAGGTCATCATGAGCGAGCTCTGTAACTTCGACAATTTTCCTGGATTGTCCAGTTCGCAAAGTCAGTGCAGTTAAACGGTGGATCCTATCCGTCCATCGTTGAAAATTGAATGTAGTAAACAAAGAAATGAATGATGCGCATACAGCTGTATTATTGCAAGACGACTGGAAATCATTTGACAGATAATAAGGTAAGTGAAGAAACTGCATTCAAAGTGAAGACTTGCGAAAGATTAAATACCAAGAAATTTGATCTGATTCATATAAATAATATATTATACGTTTTAAAGCTTCGTGTTCAAATCGTGCCCACTGATCGGAATTTGATTTACATTATGTTGTTTGGTTGGGTTAATTATTTGGTTTAGAACCTAATAAACGGATCACATGTTTATTTTTACAGTTTTATGTTGGTTATAATAAAATCATCTAATTATCAACTCAGTGGCCAGTTTCTTTAGCTATCCTTACACATATAAAACGAACAAAGAAAATGAGTGGGAAACGTCATCGAACTGAGTATTTGAATGGCATTTGTATTACGATCTCAAAAGATGGTGGAATAATACTTGCTTTCTTCATTTTGAAATTTGAAGCTCAATATCAAATAACTTTTCTATTTACAAAAGGAAAGCGCGTGCTGTCAAAACATGATGAGTCATGAGATTAAGTTATCAAGATTGTAGTACCATGATCGCCATTAGTAATATTAATTGAATAACGAATTTTGAGACGAGAAAGATCTCCTCTTTCATGTTCCTGATATTGATATCCTGATCTGTATTTCAAGTAACAGTAATATACTCGTAGTAAAAAAAACGTATAACATGAAAATGTAATAAAGTGCTACGAATTTCGTACACAGATAAATATATTTAGTGAAATTATATGCGAAATTGTTTATTTTTCTGTCCTATGTAACATGAAAATCTAGAGAAAAGAAGTTCTGCAGGAAATATAAGAATACAGGGGCAAGTCTTTTTAAGATTGAGTAAATGACTATGTCGTAATTTGGCGAAATGTCACCAAATAGTCGCCGAATTTGGCGACCTGTGGCAACATTTTGCACCGTAACAGGTATTGCTACTGAATAACTGTAATTCATTTCATATGCAACTGTAACCGTATCCGGCCCTCATATTTTATTAACCTATCACCGTACCTGTGTGCATTCAGTCTATTATAAGCCCGTATGCACGCAACAATATTAATATGCATTTCAATTTTAAAAATGAAAAATTTCAGTAATTTAAAAGAGCATATTTTTTAACATATTTGAGCCAGAGTTATACTCTAGCGTACAAAATATTCTACATTATATTATCTAACAATGTAGTATATGTAATACATAATATATTGTAGTGTGTAAAACAGGTTTATTATTGTAACATTTAATACTGGCAACTACAGTACATAGTTTATGAATTAAATGCAGTTTTACGAATATCTTGTTTTAAACAGAGTTTGCTATCATTCGCGGTAAGTCTTGGAAGGTAAAATACCCGAAGATACGGAGGTGCTAGTACAGGTATTTAAAGGGACCGACTGGAAACGAATGCATAAAATTTTTCAGTGATAATGATTGTCTGTACTGATGAAAGAAAGGTATTACTACTTAGTTAAACAAAAGCTGGCAAAAGCGTAAGGGTTTTTAACAAAACGTCCAATCGTATTAGACTTCCATTGCTCAAAATCAGGTGCCAAAGCGCCGCTGAGAGTTACTCGAAGTTGCAGCGAATACAACGGAAGTTGTATTAGCTCTCGATCACATCTCTTGCACCTGTCGCCTTCATGAAGGGAGCAGCTATACAAGTTGATATGATCGATTTTGATTCCCATTCATTCCAGTAATCTATTGAAGTTTAGATCATTTATTTCATCAACAACACTGGGTGTTGGCACCTATCGTTACTGAAACTGTACTTGCCATATGTCGAAACACATTTAGCACTTAAGATGCTCTCGAGAGAATTATCTCATGTAGATTCTATTATTATGTATAAAATTTATTTCTAGGTAATATATTTAACACTAAAATGTATTTAGTTTTAGTAGCATATAATAAACTATCAGCACTAGAAAAAATAACACTGGAAAAAAGTTACTTGCAGAAAAAAGTAGTTTATTGAATAATTTCTCTATGTGAAGCTACGTGGAATTTCATTTGAAGTTTTATCAGTCTTAGTATATATTTTCAGTAACTAGCTAGTCTTTGTAAACTATAACTATTAGAAACTTGTAGCCACTAGAATATTTCTTTGACGGAAAAAATATTTGTTTTTAAATTTCAAGATAATTTTACATTTGTTTTTAATTTAGATCTATGTACCTCGGCATACGTAGTATTTGAGTGAACTTTATTATTATTATTATTAAGACTAAAAATCAGAAGTTCAAATTCAGCATGTGTAGCTCATACATGATTTAATTATTTTGTTCAAAACATTATTTTAAAATGAATATTACTGAATCATAATATTATATTGCTCAAAATGGGAAGTTGCTTTTTACAAATATTCGCATCAAAATTAGCTAAATACAAGAGGAAGTTTAAGAAATGTGAACAAAATATATTCTTCCTGCTGCTTTATAGAAAAAATATTTGAAAAAATTTTAATTTCGGTAGGTTACGTTTTCAAAGTTACGATAACGGAATACTTTGTATTTTAAATGTATTCATGATAACCAATCCACCTCTAAATCCACTTTCTAATAACGACTTCTCCTTCCTTAAAAAATATAAATAATGTGAATAGAGCGCAGTAAACAAGAAAGCAAATCAATAAAGAAATTTAAATTCCATCTTCTTGAAATTTTCCTGTTACATCATTTTTCTTTTGTTCTACTTAAAATAATTGTTCTGAATACAGTTTTGTAACATAAAAAATAAAATAACATAAAAATTGCTCCAATGTAGGGAGCAAATTCTTACATCTGGAACATTCATGCGTTAAGACGTTGAATCATTAGGATTTTGTCGAAGCAGGAAACACAGAACATCAACCATGCTTTCTCTGGGATTCGAATTCTGGATTTTCTGATGCTAGCTTTTCCTCTGAATGAATGGCTGTTTTATAAGATATCGGTTTTATTCAGCTACATAGCTTGCGGAGGACTGAATTTCCTCCTATACTCATCCGCTTTAGCAGCTGTGATGTTGCATTCTGGAAGGCTTCAAGCACACTTGTCCGAACAGGATCATTGTTCATGTGCCGCTTCTCCCTGACGTATGTTGTGAAGATACCCCACAGGGTATTGCCTTATGTCTTAAGGTCCGGCCTTAAAGGCGGCCAAGGATAAGGGGTTAGTGAATTTGGAAACCCGCTATCCATCAGCCAGGGAAGAGCTCATTAAGACGTTCACGAGCAGCAAGCGCGAAGTGAAAAGAAGCTGCAGATTTTGGGCATCTTTTTTCTTCCTGCCCGAACAGTCACGGGGAAATCACTTTGAAATTCTCGTTAGGAGAAGTTTTACCACATCAGTGATCAGGATGGAAGGTTTAAATCTTAAATATCTTATCATCTTACACTGCTACTTTAGGTGTAAAGGGACTTTCTGGCCACACTAAATACGATGGTTTTCTATACCAGGCTCAATGTTGCATTTATCCTATGTTCAATATTTTTTCTCTGACAAATAACTTTTGGATTAAAAGTTAGCGTGGATTACATTGTAGTCGATAAAAAAATACTAAATTCTGTATGTGACACTTGGCATACTTTTTCTGGGTGGGCTAAATTTGTTGGGCAGTTCGGTCCTGAAGATGCGAAAGATTGGATATCCTCTCTGTAAATACCGTATTTGGTCCCCCCCCCCCAAAAAAAATTAAATGTAAGTGTATTTGATGAGAGTATGGTTTTGATTAGAATTTATTCACATCTGATTGGAATGGAAGGCAAACTGTATTAAATACAATATTTTACTATTGCAGAGGAAAAAAAAAAAAAAAAAAGAGAAAAATTAGATACATGTTTTCAGGCATGCAGGTAACCAGTATGTTAGATGTTAACTTGAGCTGAAATCACTCATCTAGATGCAGCATTCATCGTAATTCGCAATAGTTATTTTATTTATACATATGTATTACCTTTGTGGTTTACTTAATGTTTAAGTGTAATTATAATATGAACATTTAACTCATTTATTTATTCTGCAAATCAATTTTATCCTTTATTAAAATATTTAATTATTGGACTTTACCAAACTTCAGAACAAAAATATAACCTAAAAAAAAGTTCTAATTTTTGAGTAAATATGATAACATTCAAGGCTTAGTTCAGCAGGGAAACAGAAAAATATTTGTGAGAACAACATTTTTCATTCTCAATAAATCAAATGTTATGATACTCATTCACTTTTCACAAGGGTAACAAAATACATTACTATAATTATATCTATCTCAGAAGTGTTAAGGTTACACGAGTATAAGAAACAATAGATTATCTCGCAAAATGACGCTATTTTGAAGTAATACGGATGACAGCATTTCAGACTCCCTATCTGCTATTCCTTGAATATACTTACAGGAGAACATAAAAATGTCTTTGATCCTTAAAACTCTAAAATAATCTTAGTCTTCTAAAACATACTAATGTACAAAAATAAAATAAAAAAAAAATTTTCTTCGTAGTGTCGCAAGAAGTTATGTGATAAACATGAAAATCAAAATACAGATACAGTATTTTTAACTTGAAGTAGGAAGTAAACCAAATTCGAACACAAATGTACAGGACTCAGCACTACTGAAACAAGTAAAAAATGTTTTTAGGGATATTATGATTTGAATTGACAAGAGATTTATAATTTGAGCCTTTACTATCACTTCTCCGTTTCGATTTCCTCACACGAAATGCAAATTAGTTAGAGAGCATTTAAGATGAGATTTCTGGACTGTAAGACAGAGTATGTTTCTGCCTCTCGAGGCCATTTTACTAGGCTTCGCCAGATTTAATAAGATTGTAATTCTTCGGCTTTACGTTACTGCTGCCGACATTTAATTCTTACGCCGATGGGAAATTCTGAGGTAGTTTAGACTTTAAAATCAATTGCGTAGTCTTTGACTACACAGTTGACGACTTAGTTTAATACTTAAATTTGACTGTCACTTTAAGTTACTTCGCCACAACTGGTGGCTGATTTTGTAAGTACAAGACTTGTATTTTATCTTCAAGCTCTGATTTAATAGAAAGGTTATTTTACTCTTTTTAAATCTCTATCGTTAACTTCAGACACAGCGATAATTCGCTCCATGTCTGTTAGGAATTTGAGGCTAGTTTATGCTACCAGAGAAGGTAAATCTCTAGAGGCTTCATAGACACTTTATAGCTAATAAAAATTATTGCTTTCTCAAAAGAAATCGCAACAAGCAGACGTTCCTTAGTAATGGATATGGCACACTTTATCTGCAGTGGTTGCACGATAGCGTCTCACATACTCAACTCCTGATGATCGAACATTTCTTGAAGTAAGAGTATACTTTCTTCGATGAGCATCTTTTACAATTATTGGTTGTTTGCCGAATGATGTGAAGTGTACAAGAAATTTCTCAAAACATACCGTACATGTTCTACAATATTTAAAATTGAAGAGCAGGCTGGCCAAACCATTCGACCGATATTCACACTTTCTACTAGTTCCTGCACAGTAGAAATTTGGTATATTCTGACGTTATCATCCATAAATCCATAATCTTCAACAACGGCACATTGGAACAGAAGCATATGGCGAAGACTCAAATTTTGACAATAGCAGCATATTTATGCAAGAATATGAAGGTAACGGTGTTTACATCGAAAACATGGAAGTTGGTTAGCATAATGATCCTAAGACAAGCATACTAGGAGCATCTTAATGGTATATTTTTTAATGTTCTTGGTATGAAACTGTATCCCCATCTCTCTCCAAATTAGTTGACATACGAATATGTTCATTATTGTAAAATGGCTTTCATCTGTAAAAGATGACATGGCCCTTTTGACGATACGACCTGCCTTTGTGCTTTAAACTCTAATACCTCCAATGTGTAGCAAAATAAAACAATCAGTACGACTGACAAATAGGTCACTTTTATAAAAGTGTATAGTCACAATAAACCGTGGCATCTCATAGCCTGCTGCCATATTTAGCTGCTGAGCAATCCTGTTCGCTGATTAGTGTCATTTTCTTTTCGTCTGCAGAACGATATACCTGTCAGAGATTAATGTTGGGTTTCTCGGCTGACCACCACCAATCTTTCTCCCAGTTATACCGGTATTTCGGAATGCTCTTCAAAAGTACGTGAAGGTGGTGTGGTCGATATCGAATTCTTGGGCTATACTCGTTATGCTACACCTCTTCTCAAGCTTACTTCCATTACTTATCATTCCCCCACATGTTAAATCATCCTTTAGCCGTGTTACACGCATAATTCAACTGGATTTGGAAATCTTGAATAATTTCCTTTACCGTTCCTTTGTTTATCATCATGAGCTGTGGGTGGGTGTAGACTGCAAGTTTTTATATGTTGTCGTATGACTTATATGATCCCGATATTTGCGTACAAATCTCCTTTACACAGAACTGGTGTTTATTATGTTACCTACGCTACAAACCCTTTTCTCTAATTACATGGATGTCTACTTCAAAATTGCATCCATCCTTAAGTTTTTACATGCTAAAGTATAAGACTAAGCTGATAATTTTTTTAAATTTGACTGCACCAAAGCACACTAAAGCTTTCACATTTTCTAAAGAGGGTGCTTTCATGGAGAAACTTTAAAAAAGAATCTGGTTTATATACATATTACACATCGGGAAAATTACGATAACATCCATGCTACCAGCGCTTTCACTGATATTCGAGCCCAGGTCATATTATCGGTGCTTACTGATCTTAACCATACAGCCACTGCTGAGCACAAGAAGACCCACGTGGTTTCTGAAATCTATGGAATCTGCGTTTTTAACAGTTTAATTATTAGCAATTCATATGAACAGTTTCCAAACATTTTATTATAAAAAAGTCATATCCTTGACAGAGATATCAGCTGTATTCAAAATTCATTTGAGTAACCTTTAATGTTCTTTTACTTAGTTTTTTCTTTACTTATAGTGCTACATTCGACCTTTTTCAGTTAAATCAGTTGGGGGGACACAAAATAATGCGAATACTTAAAACAGGTAAATTTTCAGCTTAGTGAACAGGAAGAAGTTCCAAAAATACTTTAAGGAAATAAAAATGAAATTAACCGGAAAAAAAAGTTAATCTCCAGAGGAAATTCTAAAATGATTACACAACAGTAATAGTGATAAACTAAAAGAAAAGGTGAGAGATTTACTAATGTAAAATATTGTGAGTTACTGTTGAACAGAAATATTTTCTCTTATACAAACAAATAATTCCAAAATTCTAGTGACGCTCGCTTTTAATGCAGATATCAGTTTTCCAAAAGATTTATGACACAATGCAGACTGGATCCATAATCTTAATACTATTTCTCAGTAATAGTTATGGAAAGTAAATTTTGGATTTCAGCAAAGTACATTGCAGAAATTAAATGCTCAGAAATACCAGTTCTCAGTATCAAATTCGTTGAAAACTAAGTAATGTACTGTACAATTTCATTAGATCAGAAGTCTCACAATTTTTAGATAGGTGTGCTAAATCATTTAGTAATGTAATACAGTATAACTTTATTAGATCAGAAACTTTATCAATTTTCGATAACTATAATAATATATTTGGTAAAAGTAATTTTTAAGAATTAAGTTACCTATTTACAAGTTTAATATCTAAAACAAAAACAACGAATTAGAAATTACTTTTTTTAACTGAAGAATTTTTCTCCTTTCTTCCCTTTTCCGATTTTTTAAAAACTTACTGCTGACACATAGACAAAAATCAAATATAAGTTACATTATAAAATTCAAAATTTTTCCTACCTTCCTAGAATTATAAAATAGAAAAATTATTTGAGTTTTTATTAACAGTAAATTTTGAAGCTATCGAAATTCTTTAACATAGCGTTATTTTTAATTTCTTATTTAATATTATTTCTTGCATCACCTTTACGCATTGGTGCAATTTTTAAGTACAAAGAAATGGAACATCTATTCTAGATTATAGAAAACTAATAGAAAACCTTTTCTTTAATTACTTATGACTAACAAAACGTAAAAAATGGAAGAAATAAAAATCATAAAATACCTTTCAGGTTTTCTTCATTTTCAGTATAAAATAAAAGCTTAATGCGGGTATTGTTTAACAAAATCTCATAAAATTAACTTCCTTAAATTTGTACTTTTGCACATGTATTCGATGCCAAAGAATTAAAGATTTCAGATTTCAGTGTCTAAAAGATTCGATGCCAGAAGTAGAATTGTACTTTTAAGAACTTTTTTTAATTGTTTTTTTAAGAACAAAGTAAATCTTTGTGTAACACAATAAGAGAAAAATAAACTTGCATTAAAAAAAGGCTCCAAAATTATGAGATACGTTTTATCATGCTTCAGCTGGTTTCGGAAATTATAGCTGTAGCTGTACTTGAGATTTATTTTTAGTGCTAAGAAAATTTTGCCTCCAGCATTAACGGAATTAACTTCCGCTTCCAACAATAAATTGGATTAACCTGTCGTCACCTGAAAAAAATGAAGTTTCACCGGTTCTTCCTCTTCTAACAGAAGAATGAAAAGCAAGCAGTCATAATTTTCAAATACTAAATTTTAATAAGATTAAATAAACTAACCTTTTGTAGTATCAAAATGTTTTACACGTGTGTACTTTTATGTGTAATCTTGCATGTGAATTGCAGTTCGAACGACTGGGGGAGGGGCGATTACTTTAATGAAATATATGGTAATTTTATATTGTTTGCTATCTATTTATCAGCATGGTTTTTGATGAAAATCGTACGTTTTCACTTGACCTGCAAATTTTAATTAGTACAATAACCCCAATGGACGTAAAGCGGACTATTGCTATACCTTGAATAACTACAAAGTCGTCATATTTAAACAGAATTTAGTCTAAAAGCTCACTTTATCGTGCTAACAAAATCAGTCATAACTCGTGGTGATGCAACTAAAGGAATAATCAACTTTAAGTTAGGACGTGAAACAGTTGAGGAATTAAAATATTCTCTAAGTTCGCTCAGGAATTCTAACTGGAGCTTCAAAAACAATTTATCGGAGACTAATAATTCAAAGCTGAAAATTATAACTATCAAAGCTGACAGGAACTAAGTGTAGCGTGCGAGCACAGCCAGAAACATGCTCTATCTTAGAACCAAAAAACTTACTCTAAATACTATCTAACTCATTTACATTCTGATGAGGTGAACGGAAAAGAGAAGTTATAGCAAAAATCCAAATTATAAAGAACCTGGTTAATTTAACCTTAACTCGCTAGAATTTGAGTAATCGCAACGAAGATCTTTAACGACCTTGCTAAGATTTTAAATTCTAAACCTACACCATGAGCTAATTTTTACAAAAGCATAAGTTTAAAACTAAAATCTATGCATTTGAACTTCATCAAATCCTTTCTTACACTCTGCTGTTTCTCTACAATAAATTTTTCATCCCTGCTCTCCAACATCGTAATGTATGCAAGTGTGTCTGAAAATATACAAAATATTTCTACAAACTACCTCCTAATCGAAATCCTACATGTTTAAATCAAACTCATTAGACCTTAACGAACACCTTATTTCAAGGCTGTGCCTAATGTGCCGAGCTGAAATTTCATTAACACTTCCGTGTTGGCTGGAGAGCTTAATTTTTAACTACTTACATTTAATACACTAGCTTTTACTTTAAATTTTATCATTCACAACATTAGAAAACAGACTTTTAGAGAAAAATTAGCAGAACACTTTACTTTTCAAAATAGGTAACAAATATATTCCACGAGGAAACGTTTAAACTTCATTTACGTTCAAATAATTGGCCAGCTTGTACTTTACATCACAAGAAATCCATTCTACAAATGTCCCGAAATTTTCTCAAAACAGTCTCTTGGACTAAAATCACAGTATCATATTTATGTTAGAAATTAAAAAGTCTTGAGAAAAAATGCATAACTAAATTAAAAAGTATCTTGCTGCATAAAATTTAAGATGCCCTCGCTTGAGACGAAACTCAGTATAAGCAAATGTTGTACTTAAGACATAAATTAAAACTGAATCCTTAAGTAAATTTCATCTTTTGTTTCGGCAATACTCCTCCATTCTCTTCTGAAGAAATTCCTACCAGGAGGGTAAAGTAGTTATGTGAAGAACTCGTCTTCTTTGAGTGGGCCGTTGATTCCCTGTTTCGTCCAATAATAGTTTCGGTTTCTGGGCTTTGTGTCTAATCCGTCTGGATTTTTTCCAGGGTTGCGGCAGTTTTTTTAATCACCAATGCTTGCTTGCTCCTAGATTCGGCGTTGAAAAATCTCCCTTTTCGTCTGGAACATCACCAGTTGAGCTGGCTTTTTATGTGCCGTAGGAAACCTCTTTTGATTCTTTTGCAACTTTACCGTTTAAGCTGGCTCCCGTTATCCACTTGTCGTGTACCGCCTAATGTCTGGTTTGTCTGCCTCTATCACTTCACGTCTTTGCAAAGCTCTCTCGTAACTGGATTTCCACTTTGTAGACTTTCCAACAGGCGTTACTGATCTCTCGGCAGGTAACCGCATCTGCAGGATTTATGATCTCTCCTTTGAATTTTTCATTTTTTTTTTTTTTTTTTTTTTTTTTTTTTTTTTGTCTTCTTGGCCCCCGTTATGTACTATTTCGGCAAAGCAGCATTATACTTTCTGTGCTAACTTTGCTTTTTTTAGACTCGTCGAAATTCGATCTTTTCTCGTCTTCTTCATCAGTTCCGACTTCTTCCCTTTTTGTTTGCGCACCTTGTACTCCTAATTTTGATGATAATTCTGCCGCATTTTTCCTTGTGCCTTCGTTGCTCACACTAGGTGATTCCTGCAAAACATCTCTTAGTAGGTGGCATGTCAACATATTCGCAATAGCTCTTCAGCCACCTAACTGGGACAATAATTAGCAATGCTGACTGCCGTACCGAAGGGCCCGGGATCAAATCACGGAGAAGCCATGGATGTTTGTAAATTTACAGTGTCTGTGAGGCATGGGGGCACTACAAATATACGACTAGCTGAAAGTCGTCACGAGAGATTGGTGGTAAGGGAAGATATGGTGGAGACCCTCGGCCCCGTCTCTCGGGATGCTTTGCTTTAAAACTGGGGTGGAACTGAGCAAAGTCGCACTGTAATCTGTATGGTGCTCAAGGGTATTGTCAACGACAGGGGCAATTTTGCACTCCTTGCCACGATGAATATCGTGGGCTTGTTCTGATGTTACTGTTAGGCAAGTGAGATAAATAACAACAACAACACAATAGGACTTAATCTGGTCTATAATGGCCTTAGAGCTTTCACCATTATGCCCTTTTAAATATATTACTATGTTTCGTATTCGCTCAACCGAACACGGCCTTTTGAGCTTATTACGAAATTTTCACACATTTTCTTCTGTTGCACACGAGATACAATGTTAAATTTCCAGTACCTTATCTCCCACCTTAAAATCAGCATCTCAAATTTATCTTTCATAATAAAACATTTTTTTTTCGCCTTGGCCATATCCGAATTTTTAATTTTCTCGTATTCTATTTTCTAAACCTCTGCCATTTTAAATTCCGCAGACCTCTTTTGAGCAAAAAAAAGTTCATCTAGGACCGTAATTAAGGGGTATCAGAAACCCCTATACCGACAATGTTAACTTGGCCATTTTCAATGTACCTATTCTCAAAATCTGTTGTAGATACACGCTTGAAATTTTTTGTGTAATTAAAGTATACCTATCTGATTATACTGAAATGAGCTTTTGAAACATTTTGAATTTTAGAGTAATTTACAGAATATTTTGTTAGGCATAGTAAAATTTAGCACTTTTCTCACACAAAAAACTTTTTAAAAGGTTTTATTCTAAGTTTATCACAAAAAGCTCATTTCAGTAAATATTAGGAAACCTAATAAATAAGCCATAAAAATTTTAGATACCTGTAAGCAGTAGTTCCTGAGAAAAGGTACATCGAGTATAAAAAAATCACGTTTGGAGAAAAACGTGTTTTTATGTAAAAATCCTCATTGATCAAAGCAGTCGATGACATATTATAACTAGATTTTTTTACAGTTCTAATTTTCATAGAGATTAAAGAATGGTATTTTTAGAAAGATAAAAGTGTAGAGAATTTGAAAATGCAAAAATCCGAAATCACAACTTTTTGAAGATTTTGGGGTTCCAACACCCCTTAACTTTTCTGCCACAGATGTAGTCTTCCTGGTAGTATCATATTTACCAGTCCGCAAGGTAAGTTCGTTGATGCAGTCATGCCAACGTTGCGAATAATTTTTTATATAGCTGTGGATAATTTTAAGTGTATTACTATTCACCTGCTCTGCTACATTTGACAATGGGCAAAAAGAAACCATCTTAAAATGCTGTATGCCATGTCCTGAACATAATTCCTCGAAGTTTTGACTAACAAAACTATTTCCATTATATGTCATTAAAGTGGAGCTCTATATTTTAAAATAAATTTAATTAAAAAGAAATCTAACACAATTTTAACGGAAACTGATACATTTTTTCAGTGGCATTATTTCTTCCCTGTGGAAAATAATCAGAGATTTAACAGCAAATATCTGTTTTTAATGTTCTCAGGACGTGGGTAGCATAACGACCTAGTAGGTCAATTCATGTTATTTCATTAAAGAAAGTAAACCTTTATGTTATTTTGGTTTCCGGCTGGACTACATTTAATATCGTTAACTAACTAGCAAATGTTGCAGGTCTTGATATATAAGGTAACAGATTTTGCAGCTGTGAAAAATAAACAGCTTTCCTTTCTCTCTGAACTCTTTATCTTATCCCCAAATGGCTTCAAATTGGTACATCATGCAATTCCTGCAAAATTCTTAAACTCGCTGTGATAGCCTGCCTGTCTTAATTCATTATTATTATTTGTTACTTTGGATTAAAACAAAAGTTTGTCAATAATTTCATTATTCGCAGCTCTATTTCTAAAACCCGTCATATCATGGTATTCAAAGTGGTAGGGATCTCTGAAACGCGCATAAATATTTTTAAACTGTGGGTCTGTTTGTAACTCAGGAATGATTATTCCTCGAGAATTCAAAATTTTTTAAGTCAACATTGCCCATTTCACCCATTTCCACAGCCGTTTAATTCTTGACAGAGCATACGCTACAACATTTTCTTCTCCGGGAGTATGCTAAAATATTCAATTTTATTCTTCAAATTTAAGGTCGTATTTTATAGTTCTCGGTGAAGATATTTCTTGGAATACAAACGAACCTCGGTCTCATGGTGTGTATATACACATTTATGGGTGCCTTTCCTATATACTCGAAATTTCTAAACCGCCGAAAGAACTGCTAATGTCTCCTCGCGGTAACGATATGGTTTCTTTGCGTTGGGTTAAGTGCCTTACTAGATAAAATATACAAATATCTGTCCACCTTGCATCATCCAGCAACGTTTGGAACGGGAGACCATACCCAAACCGAAATGCTGCAAAGCCGCGATGAGGGGTCCAACACAATTACCTTCTACACCGATGGTTCTCAAGTGGAGGGAGCAACACGGTGCAGTTATGTCCCCAAACAAATGCAGGACGTATTGCAAACCTGGAAAAGACAAGGCAACTCAGTCTTTTTGGCCGAAGCAACAGCCATTAGACAAGCCCTTCTTGCTGCGGGACACTTTGAACGTCATAACATAAAATTATTCACAGACAGCCTCTCGACCATTTTCGTCGTCAGGAATCCCTTCGACCGGAAACCACTCAGAGGTGACATCCAACGCCTATTAAAAAACCCAAAACGTCCTTACACTGTTCTCATCTTCTGGATTAAGGCTCACGCCGGACTCCAGGGTAAGGAGTAAGCGAATGAGCTCACAAGGAAAAGAGCCCTCCATTCCACTGCCGAAATCACATCTGAAGGGGCACGTATAGGAATCAGCCTTAAGGAAGTTGCAGGAGGAGTGGGACGAAGTACCGCAAGGTTGACGTATTCATGACTTCTGTCACAAAGTAATGACAGACCGCCTATACTCTGTTCCCTACCTGACCATATGCATAACCGTTCGTAGACCCTTCCCGTCGTATTCCTTCGACAGGGGGATATCACCAACTTATGTGTGTGTGTGTGTGTGTGGAAATTTGGACACGCAAGAACACTATATCACCTCATATCCTCTTACGGAGGACTCGTTTGAACGGGGAACAACGAGCCACCGTTCAAGCGACTGTTCATTAGGCAGCCAGTATTTCATAACCCATTCACGAGCCCGTCCCTCCGAACTAAATGCTTTCAAAATGGCCGTGTTGTCAGTTAAAAAATCCCTCCAAAAAATCGCTTTCGTTTTCTGAAATCTCTCTAAGATGGCCCAGCCTAGGCCAGTATGTTCGCTTCCCCTTAGTATGATGAATAAGCCACAAAATTGCCTCCCTGCTAATGAATGACAAGAAGTACTTGTTGCGTTAGTTTCGTCTTTCCTCTTTCTTTGTACTTGTAGCTTGTAGACTTGTTTCTTTAACAAACTTAAGTGTATAGTAGACAAACTACAGGCATTAAGCCAGGAACTGTGCGGTTCCAATTAGCACAGCAGTAGCTGGTGATCCGAAGTTCATTTTCTGAACAGGCAAAATATACATAACATAAAATGTTATGCCAGGTATATAACATTCCACACCCAGTACTGACTCAAGTATTCCAGAAATATCATTTTACTATCATATCGTGCGTATCATATATAAGTACTTGTGTATTAATTAGGTACAAATATATACGGGTATTCCTTATCTTCGTTAATTTTGTATTACATACACGCGATTAAGAACCAAAAACGTGTAATTTATACAATATGTATATGTATATATTAACTTTCGTAAATTGTGTATTATATTTATGTACATTGTGTATTAACGCATGCAAATCTTGTATTAGTCATATGTACATCTCACCAAGAGTAAATTGTGTACTAAAGCTACCATATTAATTAGTATGTTGGGCATCAGTATATTAATTAGTGTGCTGAGTATGTACAGATATGTCCTCTTACTGTAATGTTCAGTAATACGTGTATTACACTTAAGTATGTTGTGTATTGGTGTATATATGCATCCAGTAACTGTGCTAGGTATGATTATGTACACTGGTGTGCAAAATTTAAGGACGAGACGGCTTTTTCAATATAACTTTGTACAAAAGCTTTCCAAATTAACACATTTAATACCGTAAGATCCCCAATACGTAAGGACATGAGTAATATAAGCAACACTTACTAAAAGAGAAATCAGAGGGATAAAAAAAAGCTTATTGGAAAAGTAGCATGGAGCGCAATGCGACTGAAGGCCGAAACATCCCTGTGATGGCTGTCCAGCAAGAAACATCCGGTCTTTAATAGGGGATATGATCTTCCCTGACTGCTAGGCAGGTTTCACAGTGTCTGCCCATGCTGAGAATGAGGGTGTCAATGAGTTGTTGAGGCATTGCTGCCCATTCGTCTTGCAACGCCAATCGAAGCTCCGGAATCGTTACTGGTGGTAAGGTACGAGCTGCCAAGCGTCTGCCTAGAAAATCCCATACATGCTCGATGGGATTGAGATCCGGAGATCGTGAAGGCCAATCCATACGTTCAATATCCTCACTTTCTAAGAGCTGTTCGGCAGCTACTGTGCGATGACATGGTGCATTGTCGTCCATGAAAAGGAACTGCGGACCCATAGCGCCTCTAAAAAGACGCACATATGGAAGAAGAATCTCGTTACAATAACGGGTCCCGTTGGCTGAACCTGCGTCGAAGATGTGAAAGTCTGTACGACTACCAAGCATGATGCCTCCCCAAACGAGAACACCGCCACCTCCATACCTGTCCCTTTCGATGATGTTCGAGGGATGATTGAGGCTTCCCCGCTCTCTCCAGATGAGTATGCGATGAGAATCGCTACTCAGACTGAATCTGCTCTCATCTGTAAAGAGTACTCGTCCCCATTCATTGTCTCTCCAATTCCGGTGTTCCCGGCACCACAGAGAACGCCTTCTCCGATGGGCAGGCGTTAGAGGTACACACCGTACAGGGCGTCGTACTGGCCATGGTAAAACGCGACATCGTCGTCCAGTCGCCTGTGTCGTGTGTCTAGCGATTTCTCCCGCTGTCTGCCGCCTGTTTCTTCTGGCCTGTAAGGCAATATACCGGGCATCTGTGGGTGTGGTTCCTCGTGGACGACCACTACTAAACCCCCGGATAGCTGTTCCTGTAGTTTGAAATTGTCTCCAAAGTCGTGAAACGATGCTGTGAGCAATTTCGAACTCTGCAGCCACACTTGTCACACTGCGGCCTTCCTCCAACTTCCCAGTGATTCGACCTCGGGTAAAAGCATCCAGATGTCGTGTAACAGATTGATTATTCGCCATTTCTCGCTGAGCCAGCAACTCGGTGTGATTTTAACTGCTATACGGCGTGCAATCTCTTTGCCAGAAATACTGATCTTACACCGAAACATGCTTTATACTACTCAGACACTTCCCCATTACGTCTACCTGCATATCTACGCAGGAGATTAAGTAATCAGGAGATTAAGTAAGGTGATGCTACCGTACATCACCTTACTTAATCTCCTGATTGGTCTTTCTGTCCGCTCTGCCTCTTCGTTCAGCTGTTATGCTAATTTTTCGACTTCGTCCTTAATTTTTGCACACGAGTGTAGGTGTTTTTAGTTATCGTAATGTATTTATGCATGAATTTTGTGTATTTATTGTGGTAATGTATTTTGACTTACGATCATATACAAGACGATCATATAAATTTTTACCTTTGCTGCAATAAACTTCCAGTGCAATCCTTGCGAGGCACCGGGAGAGTGTTGCTGTGGACAGTTGTGGATACTAGAAGACACTTAATTAGTCATAATGCCTTCCGGGTGTCCGATCCCGCATTCACCTGCCAATCTTCCATAATCACGGTTCCTACCGCAAAATTTGAAGTATCTACAGAGATTTTCTAATTTGTCGTTCTTTTCAAAGAATTTCAAGTCGGGAGCTTGAATAAATGCTGTTTGAAGTCTTTTTTAAACTGTATTCGCTTTTGCCACTTAAGGTAAACCTGACTTCCCCCCCTTTTTAAGTTAAAATTCGGTTCTGTTATATGAGCAAAATCATTTATGAAACTCCTATAATAGGTTGAGAAGTCCATAGATGGGGACAACATTTTTTGCTGTATTGGATGGTGGGTAATTTTTTTATTGCTATGGTTTTAGAATCTTCTGTCTCAATTTCCATTCGAGATATATTAAGGCCCAGCTAATGAAGTTGCTTGGCCGAAAATTTACATGTGGCAGAATTTATTTTTAACCTTGCTTCTTTTAGAAGCAAAAACACTTCATGTGATTCCCTAATATGTTCATCATTAGTTCCGCTAATAAATGTCATATCGTCTAAGTATACAAAAATTGATTTTCCGAGAGCAGGTCGTAGAATAATAACTATAGGTCTTTGAAACGTTGCAGATGTTAAACTAAACTATATTCCAAGAACATAAACTCCTGATTTAGTAATGCATTTTTTGTTACGTCCTCTGATTTCCCACATATCTGAACATATTCATCATATCTGAATATGTGAGGTTAGTTTCATCATATATTTTACATATTTTATCTTTCTAATAATTTCCTCAATTATTGACAACGGGTAAACTGTATGTTTTCTTATGCTATTTAATTTTCTATATTCAATAGCAAAACGCCGTGCTTTGAAATCTATAGGTGGGAGATTATTTTTTTGACGCAGTGCTACAGGGATTAATTAGCGGAATTAGAATTTTATTCTTTAACATTTATGCAATATATTTTTCAATAATTTTTTCTTTGATTTATTATAGCGGTATGATTTTGCTCGGTAGGAGGAAAGGGATGATTTCTCTTTTCTATACTATAATTTATGACCTGAGCTAACCCTGGGGCTTCATCAAATTAAATCAGAAAATTTTCTTACCAACTGCTCCTACTTCATTTTTTTGGCCGTTTCAGATCCAAAGGCGGCGGCTGGACTTCTTTTTTCCACTATCACATTCATTTCCAGTTATACAGTAGCTTCGTGAATATTAATCATCGCCCTCACAGCCTTTTAGAAATCCATCCCCAATATTACGTTCGCTTCTAGATCTTGCACTAGAAAGAAAACTATTCTTTGTGTTTATTCTTGGTCAGCACGTATGAGGTTACTTTCCCTACGCATTCTTGCCTTGGATGGCATTAACACTGGTTTCGTCAGCACCAGATAATCTATACCGCTTAAAGTTTTTTCTGAAAACACTTTTTGACAAGAAACTACTTTGCGCCCCTGTATTCACTAATGCATCTGCGGGTACATTGTTTAACAGAATTTGGATTCCTGGCGGGGACAAATTTAGACTGTATTTAATTGAATCTGAGAGAGATTTTTTCCTTTCCTGGTGACTATACTCTCTTTTGCAATTTATTTTGGAGATTGCCACTGGCAGATGAAAATTTCTACCTGTTATCAAAACGCCAACAGCCATCAAAACGTGGGCTTCCCTTCCGCTACAGATTTATGAAAATGTATGTTCGACTGTTATTCGCATTCCGATTGTGCGTGCACTCATTGCTATTCGCTTACTTTCGAACTTATTGCAAGATCAAATAAATGCTCTAGTGTACTCGGTTTCGCAATTAAAAAAAATTCTGAATTTTAGGCGACAACCTAGACAATATAATTTGAATAAAACCCGCAATGGTGTTTTTTTTTTTTTTTTTTTTTTTTTTTTTTTTGCTACACAGTAAGCTTTCAACTTGTATTCTCCTCAATATAAACTCAGTCAGTTCTTCACCTAAGTTTGATACCTGGCCAAATCGTTCCGCTTCTAATTTCGTCCTATCTTTCAGCACGAGGAATGTAAACGTAACAAACTTAAAATTATCAATACCTTGTTCACCAAATAAAAATTTACCGGTGCATTCTACCAGCTCAGTGGCTGTCCTAGAAGCGCGGTGTTTGCTATCCTGGCCATTTGTACTTCTGCAACCAGATAAAGTAAAAAGTAGGACTCTAATTATTCCACAAATTCACTGCCGAAATTCTGCCATCAAATATAGCTGTTAGTTTCATTGACACTCGCATCATTTTTACAATGAACACGAAGCTTTTTTGGGGCTTTCTGGTGCTTTTGGAGCCTGCGATTTTGGGTTGGGGGCAGGTTAAATGTTACCTTGTTTTGCTAGATAAACCATAATTCGTTCGGGAGCCACTTGCGAGGTTTTACTTGACTTGAAAGTGGTAATTAGTTCAATAAGTCTAATAAATGTAAAGCGAATTGTCGCTGGAATAACTCAAAAGTCGTGGAAAGGTTTAAAAAAACCTTTTTATTAAACATAATTTAGAATATAAACGCACTTTCATATTCTAACCAAATCAATCACAACAGCTAAAAGACGCAACTAAAGAAATACTGATGCAAGTAAAGAATCTGTAAAATTTTACTTAAAATAGACAAACAGGAAGAAGTACAGGGGGCACTAAAATATCGCCATGGGCAGAACTGGTATCGCCCCACTGCACTAAACATCTATGGAATTGCACCGGGCACGCTAGCGCCATGCTCGGCCATTTGCAGCATTCATAATACACAGTTATATATTAATGGTGCATAATTTGCATTGCAGAATATTGTCTAAGATATACTTTTCACGGGTACTTTGTAGTTGGATGGATAAATACAATAATTACTATGGATAATTACAATAAGTTATTTACAAATGTATCGGTTTGGAGCTTTGCTGGCGGCGGGAGTGATTATGGTACGTGGTTCATTGTTTGTTTGGTATTTTTGTTACACGGTTCACAGTTTATTAGTTCAGCATACAGTTTATTAATTCATTTCATGGTACATAGTGTTGAGTACGTAGTACTGCTGTATCTGTCACACATAGCATAGTATGAAGTAGTTCCTAGTTCGTAGTTTGAGTAGTATGAGAAAAGTAAGGGTTGTATCAATAAGTGGAGATATTTAAGTGTGTTTTCTAAAGGCACTCCTGTATAGTATGAGGGTGAGAGTGGATATTCTTTTTGTTGCATTTTCTGAACTTAGAGGATTATTTTGAGTTGTAAACTATGGATGACACAGGAGGTGTAGGACGCAATTAAAATATATTCTAAGCTGGGCACAATAATTCAAGCTGGTGGGTCAATATCAATTTGTCGACCGCGAATAACACGAAGCGGAAAACAAAAGCTATCAAAGCTGGCAGGAACTAAACGTAACGTGCACGCGCAGTCAGAAATATTCTCCATCTTAATTCTAAAATCATCTAATCTTTTATCTTTATTCCCAAAACTTCAGATTAGTAGGTGATTCAAGCTGATTTGGCCCAAATTTCTAGACAGGTCTTGACAGCTGGTGAAAGGAGAAAAGAAAAGTTTCTATCGGAAATATAAAGCCGGCTTCAAGGGCAAAAAGGTTACGTTTGGAGGGAAAAAAGGTAACAAATATTTGAAGTGGTTAAAAAATTGGTAAAGTGGTTAAAGAATTTTATGGCAAACAACAATTGTTTTTGATTTGTTTTTGTTTTTGTTTTTGTTTAGCGAAATTGAAGTTTTAATTTGTGATGCCAAGATGTAAAGCAAATATAAATCAGATATGAGCCTACTAAAAGTATAATTATGAATATGTTGTTATAAATGATTTAATATATATATTTAATATAAATATTTTATGAAATCAAGAGAAGACTATAAATTTAATTTTGCAGAACAGTCATAAAAGAACATCAAACCGCCTATTAGGTGCTTCCACAATAAAATGGCCACCACTTCTGGCCTTTGTAGTGGCCAGTGCCGTCATAGACAAGCGCTTGCCGTTGGAAAAAAAAAGAACATTGGACAGGAAACTGTAAAAGGACTGGTCCATCTAAAGCAGTTAGTTACTGGAATTAATTGGCAGTCGATCCTGATTATTGCGAAGACATTTTCCTTCACATATATATTACAATTTTAAAGAAAAAACGAAATTTTAGTTTTGGATTTTTCTAGGATTCTTTAAAAAAAACTGTATACATTTCGAAATTCTAGCAATAGTTTTACTACAGACATTTCTGGAGAAACATAAAAATTTTAACTTTTCTGGGCTAGTTTTATCAATAGCCGCGCAGTTATAGCTTTTTAAAAGCCGAAGCGCTTATTAACGAACATATTTATGAATAAGTAATAAATAATTTATAATATATAATTAATTTTAATATAGTTTATAATATAATTTATAAACTATATTAAAATTGTAATGTCCATTTGCACAGTAATACACGAATTTGTGTAAAAATATTCGTAATTATATTTGATTTTAATTCAAGCCGATCAGTGAAATGTGCGAAAATAAATCAGAAGTATTTGTCCTATTTTATTTTTTGACTATCGTAAATGCTTCACAGTCTCAGAATCTAAAATATTTTTCGTGGATATAAAACCAACGATTGTATTAACACCTTTTAAGTAACGGATTAAATATATCATTAGCCTACACGATCTTGCTTATACCTAAAAATATAGTACGAGCACATATTAAACTAAATAGCAATTTTTCAGAATTAAGAATTTCGAAATTCTTGCTTAAAATAATTAATACATTTTGCTATGCACTTTTTTATAGACGTCAGCTCTCCGATATAAACTCCCCTATTTACCAAATTAAAATTTCTCTGCCTCGGTATCCTTGGCGTTGAAACTTAAAAGGTCGCCAAGAGTAATGAATAGCTGCTCCGGTGCGAGGCGCAACCCTGTCTACGAACCGCCTTTTGCGGACAGATGGTGGGTAGACATCCCACCAACCTTTACCTTTGACTCCGACGCTACTTCATAATTACATTAATTGAGACCAGGAAAATATAGAGAAGAATGAAAAACCGAAAGGGGGGACACAGCTGTAAGCCTCAAAGGGGGTGTCATGGTCAGTCATCAAAAGTTTTTTCTTTCTCCTCTTCTCTTGTGCCTTCAGATTTAGGACATTATACGGGGATATTTTGGAAGAAACTATATTAAAAGCAGGTTATTGTAAGAAGTAATTTATATGCTCATTCCGCTCTAAAAGATATATTGCGTAAGAGATTGTGTGAGCTGTTTAGCTACTTTTAAAGGTTTAATGCAACACTGTATCTTCTCTTTTTCAGAAAATGTTTTGTCTTGCGCTCAAAACTTGTTATCTCAGTCTGTTATTCAGACGAAGATCGTAACCCTGGTTAGTTTCATTTTCATTTTTATTTTGGATTTTCAGCTATGTAATCGATTCTTTATTCCTCAGAAGTCAGAGTTTAAAATCAAATTTAGAATTTTCAAGTATTTCTCCCGCCTTCTTCGACAGCCTTCGTAGTGTAGTGGTCAGCGCGTAATTGAAAGGTCCGCGGTTCGATTCCCGGCGAAGCGTTGCTTATTTTTCACTTCTTCTGCTTAGGTCTCTACAGTGGCGCCGGAACTAAAAAGGGTGTTGGCTGATGATTCTCTACACCCAGGATATGGTGATTGGGTCCCCTAAAATCCCAGTCGCCCTTTAGAAAGGGGAGTATAAAAGGCATTTCTTCCACATTCTTCGCATACTTTAGTGGTGTGGTGGTCTGCACGCTGGGTGCGTATTCCAGAGGTCCGCGGTTCGATTCCCGGTGAAGACATTGCTTATTTTTCACTTCTCCTGCTTCCAAAAAAATACAACTTGATTTTTAAAACTTAGCAAAGTTTAGTCTTCCATTTTATTAATATTCAAACTATTTTGATTAAAATAATTTGTTTAACTTTTGCTCAAGTGAACGTGACATTAAGAAGGCACATTACACAAGGACTATTTGCCTAAAGAAGAATTTCTTCGTGGAGGAATTTTGAAGAAAACTGACTCTTAGTCAAGTTACACGTATAACAAACGGAATGTAGTAGATTTACAAATAAAACAGAATAAAAATTAATACAAAGGTATTCCTAACACCTTAAATTTTAATTATAAAGATCATTTAATTGCAAAGAATGCAGAAAAAAATGCTTGAAACAAATTTTCTGAAATCACTGTACTATAAGTTATTTACTCCCTCATACCTTCGTTGTGTAACGATAGCACACTCGGTGCGTATTCGAGAGATGCAGGTTAGAGTCCCGGTGAGGGCACTGCACATTTTTTCCGTCTTCTGCTTCAAAAATAATCTAATATCTCTATAGTAGCGTCCGAACTAAAAGGTGGTGAGAAATATTTCGTCACAGCAGGATTTGGTGATGGGGGGCCCTTAATCCCCAGTCGCCGTTTAAAGAGAGGGTATATAAGGTATTTTCTCCCTCGTTCCATTATATCTTCGTAGTGTGACAGTAGCACAATCGGCATGTATATGAGAGATCCAGGGTTCGAGTTCCGGCAAGGGCATTGCACATTTTTCATTTTTCTTGTTTCAAAATAACCTAATGTCTCTACAGATATGTCTTCAAAATAGTTGACGCTTAGGCTAAAATAATTGGATAATTTTCGGGATCTATATATAGAAAAAATGTCTATATAACAAAACAAAACAAAAAAACAAAAAAAAAACCGCAATTTATCGAAATATAGTGGTCGTGTTTTATTGTAAATCGTATTCTAAATTTTTACAAAAGTAATCTAGACAGCTATCTGAAGCCAACTTATAATTTACTTCTACTATGCTTTAAATGTTGAAGTGGATAAAGCCCTCAAAACATTTTTATGCGTCCGAGGTTCACAACCCAGCAATGAAGTTGGCCAACTGCGTAACTATTTTCATGTCCCCCTTCCCAAATAAATTTTCTAAATAGGAACTAGATTTTTTCAGAAAATCCGTTCGAAAGGCTCCCTTTGTAGGAAAATAGGCTTTGCTTCTATTTCCATACATCATTAATTAATTAGAAAAGAGGAAATCAAATTTAAAAATCAGTCTTAAATTGCTACATTACATTTCTTATGACAGAAGATTTAATTCATGTTGTTCTTCTAAGATGCTACAAGATCTAAAATTATTTTCCTTTTGAAGAGTATGAGCAAACTTCTCATTACGAATTTTTGCCGAAACCGGGTATAGAGACCTTCATTCAGAAAACCAGGTAGTTCGTAATTTTAGGTCTTTACATTTGGAAGGCGGGTCCTTATATTAAATCATTTACTACAGAACTCTTGAAACTTACTACAGAATAAATAAATTACGAATAAAATAAGTATTATAAATAACATAATCATTATGAATAACTATTCAGGAATAAAAATAGTTATTTTTTATGAATAAAATAATGTTTCAACGCAATGAATTCTCAAAATGTATTAAGTTTAATGAAACCAAATTGCAAAGTATGGCATGTTCCCTCTTATCTAGAATAAAATATTATTTGCATAATGAAGAAAAATATTTTAGCATAATCTTTTTAAAGGAGAAAGGGGATTAAATCCATCCTATGTCTATAAACTTCTAAATAGTGAGAACTTGAAATAGAGATATTAATGGCAGAAAATTTCAAAGAATTAAAAATATTCCATTGAAGAAGCACTTTCATAATTTCTATTGCAAGTTTCTTTTTTATAATTAAGGATTTCAGCTTCAATTTGGCTATTTAACTGTTTTTGAACACATGTTACCTCATTTGTGTTTTAGGCTTATAAATTCCCAGTAATCGAGAAAAAAACGGTGACCTCTTTCTCTTGACACAAAATTAACTTAAAAAGGCTTTAGCTAATCAGATCTCCCAATATAAACCCTACCGACGAATTTCCCTTTCGAACCTATTGTAGGGCAAAGAGTATTCAGTTATGCCACACACTCGTTACTGAAAGACACTGAAAAGATATTCGAGCCATTTAACGCCCATACATTGAGAAGAGTGTTTTAGAAACAGTAGAAAAATATGAAAACGTGCGTGCAAGACCAGTTTCAGTATCATTTACGAGGAGGTCTTGTTTCACTTTGTTCTCATGTTGAAGGAAATTGTACGTAAATTAAATTAAAACCTGTTGGCAAATTAAAACATTTATTAAATAAAGTGAGGGGAAAGCCAAGTTTCCTAACGCAGTGCAGGTAAAAATGCATTAATCGAAGAACTATAGCATGTTATAAAATGGCTCCATAAAATATTTATATTAAATATTTAAATGAACTCTAATTTTTAGATTTTATTCTTCTTCATTGTTTTGTCTTTCTAAAGATCGAAAAATATTTTAGCGTTACATTCAGAATTACTGTTTTAATGAATGAATGCGTAATCTGATCTTTAAATCAAACGAAAAACGTTAATGGTACAGAAGGTTATCAATTTACATTCCTGCCTTTACAGGAAAGTTCTTTGTTATTTTGTTATTAAAATATTAATTAATTAATTGTGAAGTAGTTTACCGGATGAAATACCTTTTAACATACAGCGGTTAAAAAAAAGATTGTTTGCTTTCCCTGATTAAAATTTATCGAAATGTTTCGTGCAAAGTTTCCGATTGCATCAAGTACTAAATTTGAAGACTGATGGAAAAAAGAATAAATTCTCAGTTTTCAAAGAATTTGTTAAATATGTTAAAAAATAAACAACCATATAAGACAGAGTGAACGAAATTTAAAACACAATGAAATTATTAAGAAAGCAAATCATATAATTGCTGTAGGGTTTTTACGAAGATTAAAAATTAAACAAGACTCTTCCTGTTTGTTAAAAATGATTTAGAATGATTTATGAAGCACATATGACGGCATCAAATTAACAAGCATTTCCTCAGTTCAAGCAAAAAAAAAAGTTGAAAAAAGAAGTCGTAGTTTAATAAGCTGAATAAGCATTTCGAATAATTTCAGGTTTTATTTGATTTATATACATCAATTAAATTATTTCTGAAATCTGAGCTCGTTTCAAGTTCTTCCGCATAAAACGCTAAATTAAAATTAAATTGATTCATCTTACAAACTTACATGATATAAAGTAAATTTCATTACTTCATACTAATTTTATCAAGTAACTGAACCTTGCACATGTATTTGTAGCACCATATTTTAGTATTTCTCATATCATTTCTAAAATAAAATATGAAAAAAATATTTATTTAGCAATATTGTTATCTGAGAAATATACGCTTACTTCTTCATATGCTCTTAGATAAAAAAATATTTTACCAATTGTCATTACATTTCTAATACCAATAACTACGAAGTTTAAAGAATTACTTAACCTATACGGTAAGAAAAAATGTCCTAACTCATTACAACGATGGTGGTAGGCCAGGTTATTAACACGGCGTTATGCTGAAATTCAACGACATCCGAATGAAAAAGAATCCCATTATTTCTGCTGTATGAAGAAGTTATGTACTTCTGTGTTTGGTAACGAATTTTAAAACCTACTTTTAGGAATTTTACGCATTAATGAGTTTATTTGTAATAAAGACTATGTTGTTATGTTGTTAGGAGAGATCATATGTAATTATTAGATAATGAACATTTATCTGACATGAAGATAATAGCATAATTTAAGATTAGGTTAGGTTAGGTTATTTCGATATAAGAAACTAAACAAAGGCAATCTGTCTAAAGGAAAAGATGCCTTCGGGGAATTCTTCCTACAGAGAACTGACTATTATTCACGTAAAACATTAAGAAAACCATTTATGCAGCCAGCCTAGATTCGAGATTAGGTCGAATTATCAGCATCAGGCTTCTTAATGATTCGCCCATTGATGGAGACCTAGGATTTAGGGAATAAGTAATAACAACATGAATAACCAAAACAAAGGAATAACTTTAGACACTTGTAAATAAGAAGTTAGAAGCTGATATTTATCGGTGGTCAAACTATAAACTAATAAAATCACAGAATATATTTTTTAGTGTATATGCTGGTAAATGTAAATACGTTTATGCGAACATGATAGAAAAAGCAGAGGACTATTCTTCTTTGAATATGCAAATTAAGGAACTGATTTTAAAAAGCACGTAAAACTGCCCTATCTTAATACATATTGTTTCATGATTACCTTCGTACTTACCATGTCCACATTTTACCTCCCGCCACCTATACATATGTGAGGTAATATTTTTTGTCGAAAAATTCGATAGTCAGCTTTCAGTGAATAAGAAAGAAACAGGTTTCTCACAACACGCTTTTGCATTTTTCACAATGATATCTACCTGTATATGTGCGTGAAAATGTTTTTGTGCACCCTTTATATCAAGCTTCCAGAAATTTATATTTTCCGTATCTAAGTTTCCCCTATTTATACAACAACAGAAGTAGTGCTAAAAATGGACAACCAGAATTAGTGCTTCACTTAAAGCCTATAACGGTTTGTATTGGACGACTGGAAATGGTACTTTATCTGAAGCCCATAAGTGTTTTAATTTAAGAACTATATTAAAACGTAATCCAAAACTTTTCAGTTTTAGTATTTAATACTTTATATCAATGGGAACAACATATTAGATTTTGGCTAAAATTGATAAAATATAGGTGATACTTTATTTGAAGCTCTGAAGAGATTTTCCTTGAAAAAATATATGAGATATCTAGAACTTCAGAAATTTGGTATTTAAAGCTCGTACGCAAATGAAAACAACATGTCCAAATTTACCTTTACATACCCAAAAATAATGATATTCCATAAAATATCCAATCCATTTTTAAAGGAATGTATAAAAGACAAGCCTAAGTAGCATTATCCAATGAAAAAAAAATCAAATGGTTTCTGATATGCAAATCAAGGCGTTACGTCATTTGATGGTGAATCAAGCACTTTGTGCACAGTGAATATCTGACTGAATTTCTGAAATAAGGTGCTTAATTTCAGTGCGTAATGATTAAAAAAAAAAGGTTTGTTATGGCTCCGAAATATTATTTGGAAATATCTGTGAAGTGGAAAATCATCAGCCATGAAGAAGCAAGACAGACAATCATAAAAGCAGTGAGATGTGTGAGTATTTCAAGACAGACAAGCTTTAAGTTAAGAAAACAGTTTCAGAGCTCTTTAATTGCTCTAATAAGGCCTAGACAAGGTCGCAAACGAATAACAACTGCTTCTCAAGATCGATTCAATTAATCAAAATCATCAAGCTCAATCTAGCAATAATTGTCCATCGTAACATGACGTCTACTGCTTACAGTTAAGTTCGCCACCAGAACTGTTGTATCACGGTATACTGTATGCAGAAGGCTTAATGAAAAAGTAGTCTCGGCCCCAGAGAATGTGCAATCCTACTGGGCGACAGAATTTAAGGCAGAAATTTGAAAGGTTGAAGAAGCACGGAGCTGAAAAATTTAGGGATGGCAAAATTTTTAGAATTTAGGGAAGGCAGTGGGCAGCAGAACTTTGGTGCAACAAAATATTAAAAATTAGAGAGGCGCCGAAAAACAGAATTTGGAACTCGCTGAGACTGCTCCGGGCGGCAAAATGTGTAGCGCCTGTGAGGGCTTTATGCCAGAAAGCCAAGGGTATGTGTTTCACTGCCTTCACAACAAATGGGGGATCGCTTGAATTGGTTCAAAGTACATCAGAACTGGAGTCAACACCAATGCTTCTATTCTCTCTTTACTTAAGAGTCAAAGTTTAGTTAATATCTGATCCTAAACGTACTTGCATCTGGAGGATGTCAGGAAAAGCGAAAACTTCCTTCGATCATTATGAAACGTGACTATTTTTGTAATGCAGGTGTAATGTGACGGGGAGGGATAGTGATCGATGGACGTACACCCTTACACGTTTTCAACAGCGGATCTGTGACCGGCCAGAGATATCGAGATGCGGTCCTAAAAAGTTAAGTAAGAATTTTCATAGGTGCATATGGATCCTACTCTTTATTTATGGGCAACAATGCTCATCCACATCGAGCAAACTTCGTTCAATTCCTTGAAGCTGAAGACATACCGTGGCCAGCAATACCGAATATCGTGGCCAGTAAAATCTTCTGCTCTGAACACGACAGAAAAATTATGAGACTACCTTGGAAAAGAAAAGAAGGGAGAGAAAAAGGTGAAGAGAGACATCCTTCACCTAGAGATGCAATTGCCCTGAAGACCGCATTGTAAGAGTAATGGAACTTAATTCCCCAAACTGTGGTTATCGGGGTACTGCCAGCATGAAAACGCGTTGTGACATGTGTGTACAAATCAGACGATATGATATTATTGATTAAATTCTTATGCTTTAATTTTTTTCTGAGTTGTTCTTTTTTTTTTTTTTTTTTTTTTCTAACTTTCCTTGTAACAAATTATAATGCTATGTGTCATTCCTATTTGCAGTTTCCGTGATTTCGTACATATAAAGATAATTTTGAACATGAGTGTAGATTTTGGTATATATGATGAACCGGAAGTGGCACTTTATTTGGAGCTCTTACGAGATATTTGTAGAAAAATATAACATCACCATAATAAAAGTTTTGCAGGCAGGATTTTTTTTAATTGTGCCTCCAATAAATTAGATTTTGTTTAAAAACTAAGAACTACTTGTAAAATATATGATATTCTCAGAAATTTAATGCAATCAAGTAATATAGTGCAAGGATACTGTAAATTATTCACCAATCTCGAAAATGTGTATTTTCAAATGTATTAGACATACAATAATAACTGACATATGAAAAGAACCGGAAAATCGAAAGTTTTCCTCACACAATCATAAATGTTATATGCGTATTGGTTACATAAGGTACGTACAAGCGATAGTCGATTTCGTTCTATACCTCTTATAGAGTCTTCAGATTTCCTGATCCATGTACTTCTTCTTATGGGATACGTACTGAAAATTGTACTATATATTAACTGACGTTTTAATCATTTTACGTTTCACCCCGAGAAGTTTGTTGAGAATAACACTTTTCAGTATAAAAGATTTGGTACAATGTAAAATTTTGTTATTGGGAAATAATACATCGTATGAAAGAAATAAAATCCTAAAAGAAATGCAAAGAACAAGATACAGGGAGAGTTCTGCAATCTCGGTTGATTAGAAGCACATGGAAAAAAAAAACAGCAAGAAAACTTCATTAAATGAGCATTAAAAAAGTATGATAGAGTAATGTCTGTAAGAAGAGACGCCCAGAAATGAACTTACCCTCCCCCGTCTCACGTAACACCTGAGGTCTCTTCCCACCTTTGCTGCTTTCTTCTAATTACGTTAATTACAGGAAAGCGAAACGAATGCACGTGTTGAGCTGAAGGAACTTTAATGCAGAGCATGATTCTCTGCCTTAGGCGGAAAGATACAAATATAAGGAAGAAAAAAACATCACAGGAAAACAATTCGTCATACACTTTAGTTCATTCACGGTTTTTTATGCGTTTTCTACTAAAATTAAAGGGAGTAATTTGCACTCTGAAAATGATTTCCCGATGATAAAATATATTTTAAAAGAAATGAGATTCGTTTGATTTCACGCAGTTCTTGAGAATTTCGATTTGTAATTATTTATGAAAAACAGATCATATGAAAATTCTAACACAGAAAATTTTTACTTACTCAGGCATTTTTCTGAATTTTCAAACTAATCTCAGTGGACATTGTGTAATTAAATTGTGCCGCAGTGTATTATAAAGTCAAAATGTATTCAAGATAATCTTTATGGTAATTATTTCTGAGCATATAGTACAGTCTCCAAGTATCAGTCAGTCCATCCATGCATCTAAAAAGCCGGACAAATGGACTGTTTCTTTTAATATGATTTTTTTTTTTTGAGGGAGATAAATCAGTTTTTATTTTTTATAATCATTACCGTATAGATTTCATAGTCTGATAAAACTTGTTTATGAGGTTTGCATATACACTACCAATCATTATTGAGGAAATTAGCTCCGGTTTACGTACAGTACTGCACCATTTAGTGTTACCGTACAGTACCTTGTCTGGAACTCGTTTTGTGGACATAACAATAGTATATTAATAAAAATCTAGTAGATAAATACTACAGTTCTTGCAACAAAATAAGAGGTAAACTTCACCTAGTTTAGAATCATTATTTTCTACAGAGAAAGGAAGTTGAAAAGCTGCTTTAATAACCTACCAATGAAAAGATAACCGAAATTGTGCATAATTAATCATAATTATAATCATTGCTAATTTCTTTTCTAAGGCAGCACTCTTTTCTTTTATCCCTTTTTTTAAAGACTAAGGAATTTCTAGAAAAACTAATGTCACTTACCATCAGGACAAGGGCTGACGCTGTCTGGTCGCAGTCTGGATGGTGCGCTTTCCAAACCACCGTGGTGGGAGGCAACGTCCTCGGAAGCATCACTGCCTTCCATGGCAGATGACGGTGGTGAAATGCCATTTGTTGAGTTATTGTTGTCAGCGGCTGCGTTTGAGTTATTCTTGGAGGCAAAATGTGTGAGGTTTAAACCTTGGGTGTCACGGCTGTCCACTTTTTCATACCCGTACCAGCCAAGAAGCTCATTCATCGTGGTCTCGGCGTAGTCCTGGAACAAAAGGTTCATTGCCTTTTGAGTGGTGTCTGAAAACAGATGAATACTCTTTTTTAAAAATAGGGGGACTAAATTAATTCGAAACTACCTAAACAGCAAGTTTCGTCAATGCTTTATGCAGGGTGTGTTCATAAAGTTAGGAAATCCTAATCCTAACTTCGAAAAGAAATTGCATTTGCCTAATATGCTGAAATCTAAGAATTTTTTTAATATTCAACGGATTAACTTGTTCACTAGATGGTAAAGTGCCACAATTGTCTAGGATTGGATTATTAAAACTGCTGAATACTTTTTTGTGAACTTAACTCAAGCAGAAGCTTATGCAGATATAATCTAAAACCTACGGAAGATTTAGAGGCCAGCATAAGAAATAGAATTCCACGCAGAATAACAAGAAATTCTGCTTCAATATTCAGAGGAGAGGTTTGTAACTCTAACAACAAAAATTGTTAAATAATCTGCTTACTCAATATCACATAATCTTATCTGTATATGTCGAGTGGAAAAGCTGATCTACCATGACACTGTTTCCTCATTTCTCTTTTCAAGAATTTACAATAAGTGCTGGATATGTCGCTCAAACTTCTAAATGCGAAGAGTTTCAAGGCAATATTCCACATAGATTTTCCTGATTAAAGGTATTAGACTTCTAGTTTTTTCACAATTCTGAAATCATCTCTGAATCATATTCCCTCCTTTACATAGCTCTACATGAATAAAATTCCGAGGTGGCAGATATGCAGGTGAAATAAAAAGCAGAAAGATATGGGTAATAAAGTAATCATGTTCGTATCTAGGGGATATGTTCGGCGCCTTTCTTCTCCCATTTTCAAGACATCCAATAAACATGAAAAGTCATTTGATTATTGTAAAAAGATAATAAATTTCTTGCATCAGGTTTCCTGACTTTATGAGCACCCTACATTTCACGAATGTTATGGATAGCTTAACACATATTCTGATACCCAAAAGAGGACATCATATATTGTATTATAGTATTAAAAATATAACTTATTGTTTAAGTTAACAAGAGAGCCTAAATGAAACTATTTGGAGAATAGAAGAAAGAAAAATCAGTTTCAAATAGGCCGAAAAATAAATAGAATTAGACTGAAAACAACGATAAAAGCTTTAGCTATTTAAAATTATGAGAAAATGATACTTGAAAAGTGATAATCACAGTGTAATAGGTTTTTTAAACTTTAGAGCAAATAGATATTCATAGAGTTTTAAAAAGAAAAGACATATTTTATTAGTTCTAAAAATTATTTCTCTCAGTACAGAAGGATGCTATACATTGCCTGAAAAGGAAGAGAAAAAATATTGTGTTTCTGTGTTATAATACTAAATAACACTTTTGCTTAAACTTGCGGCTCATATAATATCAAATACATATTTATATTAAGGCTCAAAACTTGCGGCTCACATAATACAAATACATATTTACATTTCATATTAAGAACGAGTATATAAATTACTAGATTTATGCACAAATGCATTTACAGGTAAGGTTCGTTAGGATTTCAATCTTATTTATGCAAAAATGCATCTTTTACTAAAGAACATATTAATACTCATTTATTTTAAAAATGACACTCAATTGGAAAATAATAATATTTTTAATTTTATGAAGACTATATCGCCAAGGTGACCACAACCGCCCCAAACAGCCGAAATTCCGATGTTGTTTTCTTCCCTCTCCTAAGGCATGCAGTAGCAGGTGCAGTTTCCCTAAATGCATTGCATTAGTTTCTTGCAGACAGCTTGTCCTAAAAGGATTTATTTCTGGTTTTTTATCTTTGTCTTGTTAGAAGTAAAAATGATGTCATTTGAAATCTTCACTCTTCTTTATGCGTTAATGATTGGGGAGGGTGGAAATTGCTGTGACTCTCGAAAACCATTTCGAACGGTTCGGTATTTTAACATACAGGTCAGCGAAGGCTTCGGTTTTCAAACAATTAAGATTCAGGAAGGATATTCGTAATAATTATTGCTACCAAAAAATACGCTAGGAGAATTTATGAGATTTTATTTTATTTTATTTTATTTATTTATTTATTTATTTGTTTGTTAAATTATTTGTTAATACCCAATGGCATGTTACCCAAAGTTACCTTCTGGGCAAGTAGCCCAAAGAGGCAATTTGCCCAGAAGGGCTATTAATTTCATTTTAGTATTTTGCGTTTATTCGCTATAAACGGCGAATCACTTTTTAAATTGTTGCCATCAAATATTAGAGCCCTGTATTACATTTAAAGTAGCTAAATAATGAAGAATCTGCATAATGTATTATCTCTCTGGCATTGTGAAAAAACGACGGTACCTAAAGTCATCAAATTTTGAATAATATAGTCCTCCGCGCGAACATGGGCACCTTGAAGCCCGAATTTGGAGTTTCGAATTTGTTTTGTCTATTTCATATTTTGTAAAACTTTAAAGAATTTTTGATTAAAAAACCCATCTCTTTCAAAGTGAACAGTAGCAACACTTAAGGGAATGAAATATTTTTATCTCCAGCGCGCGAGACTGTGTATCGGTAATTCTAAAGATTTGCTATTTTTTAAATATTTTTAGACCAAAGTACATTCGCCTGTTATTCATCTCATGGGTTTACTAATGTGGTCATAGTCTGCCGATTTTGTTTTGTTAAACTCAAGGAAAGCATCTATTAAATCTTATTACAGCGAGTATACTTACTACTTTGGTAGGGAACCACGTTTAACACTACTGCGTATAAATCTCCAGAACCTTCAAAAATTCAAAACATCATCAAAAACAGTTCTGTTCTTTTAGAATTTTAATATAATCGAATGCCATCTTCCGTGAAGGGATTATATATATACTGCTAGCTATTCAACTCTGTTTATGCGGGTATTTATTAATTTAAATTTAAATTTTCTTAATTATTAATTTAAATTAAAAGGACTTATATTATGAATGCTATTATTGTTCATTTTAAAATATTTTTAAAAAATCCTTTGACGTTTTCGTGATGTTTCTTTGCAAATAAAGCACATATTGTGGAACAAACTGTTTCTTTTTTAATAATGCAAACAGAGTTTAATTATTGTTAAGTAAATTGTTACATACACAAATGGTAAAGAAATTTAATGCCATATTACATTGACACAATTTAATGAAAACAATCAACTTACACACAGGGTCATCGAAAAGCTATTTAGAAATTTAATTTCCTTAAATATCAATCCTAGACATATACACTCTTATTAGCAGTGTCTCAAAATAAGATACGCAGTTTCGTGAGAAAGTTTCATAGTAGATATGTAAATACAAAAATTTAACCTTTTATGTGGTTTTCATAATCAAAAATTAGTAAAATACATTATGAAATTAAATACAAAACACTCCATACATTCAAATTCAGTATTCAAGAATGAATTTGCTGACTTAGATTATTTTTGAATGCTTACTGCTAAGCAGAACGTTGCCAGTGTAGTAACGAATTCCATTACCATTCAGAGAGCATTAATTCCAGAGGTACGTGATTATTCCGTTGCGTTATTAATAGATACGAATTTATTTATTATTTTAGCAAATACAATGGTTACAAGCATTATTATTAAGCACACGCCTTCATCATTATTAGGCTTAACACCTTCTTTCTTCCATCAAGAAAACTAAAAAACTCAAGTTACAGAATATCAACAGAGACAAGAAGCTCGGAGCGCCACCTAACGGCGCGAGCTATCAATTTATAACAGCCAGGTTTCGGTTGTTCGTTTCGACGATTAATGATAGCGCTCGTAAAATAGCACTGCTTGTTTAATTTGTAATTATCCTCATAAAACTATTATTTGCTAATTCCTGGGCAAATTTTGCACATAAATCTATGAGAATTTTATATGAAATTTATAGAAGCATAATGAGTATTTTACTTTATCTGGCATTCATAAAAGCATAATGGACATTTCATATACACTCATGTCCATAAATTAAGGATAATGCAAAATCAGGCGAAGGAAGAGTTAGAAGCAAAACAAATTTGACTTATTTGTAAAGCTTATTTATTAAACAAAAGGTAAACAGCAAAAAAAGATGCTATATGTTTGATATTATTAAAAAGATTAGCGATTTTTTCTCCCTGGAGCAAATTACAAAAAAAAAAAAAAAAAAAAAAAAAAAAAAAAAAAACCTATTTACAAAAAACCAATATTACATGGTTGGTATGATTGTTAATACATTGTATGTCTACCTGTCGATGCAATACAGTCCGTACAACGCCTAGGCATGCTGAGTATCAAATTATCGATCTGATCTTGGGGGATATTACACCACTCAAAAAGCAATGCTCTCCGAAGTTCCCGTACACATGTAGGAGGAGGTTGACGGGCTGCAACTCGTCGGCCAAGTAAGTCCCACACGTGCTCTACTGAATTCAAGTCCGGTGAGAATGCTGGCCAGTCCATACGGGTGATATCCTCCGATTGAAGGCATTCGCTTACGATGTTTGCACGGTGAGGACGGGCGTTGTCATCCATAAACACAAATTGTGCGCCCATGACGTCCCGAAACAAACGTACATGTTGTTCCAAAATGACGTCCCGATAGATTTGGCGTGTCATGGTTCCAATTTGAACATGCAGGTCAGTTTTGGAACCCAGAATAATTCCACCCCAAACGAGCACTCCTGCACCACCGTAACGGTGTCGTTCAATGATGTTTTCTTCGTGGTAACGGGTACCTGGAGCTCTCTATATGAAAGTCCGGCGAGAATCAGACTGCAAGCTAAACCTGGACTCGTCGGGAAACAGCACACAAGCCCGCTGTTGCGGTGTCCACAATGCATGCTCTCTACTCGCAGGCGACAGTGAGTTGCAGTAAGTGGAACGCATCTGGCAGGTCTACGAGCATATAGACCAATCTGCCCTAAGCGTCTGTACACGGTCTGCCTTGAAATTGTCGTACCAGTGGCTGAAGAGAGCTGACGAGAAAGGTCTGAGGCTGTGCTCCGCCTGTTTCTTTTGGCAGTAACTGCCAAATACCGCTCCTCATTCGGCGTTGTAACTCTGGGGCGACCTGTGCTGTAACGTCTACTCACATTGCCATCATCTTGGAATCGTTGCCAAAACCTGGAGATGACACTCTGGCCAATTCCAAGTTCGTCTGATACTTCCAGTTGGGTACGCCCACATTCCAGACGGCCGATAATTCTACCACGTAAAAAATCATCCAAATGTGTCCTTTGTGTCATAGCTATTCGGTTATTGCACTGAAATGCTAATAAAGCGCCTGCGAACAATTTTACTTCTTTGCCTGTATTCCTTATATAGCACTCTCTTACACTCTCGTCATTGTGACGTACCATCGGTGTCATCCGGTTACTTCCTGAAATTTGCATATGATTCTTGAAGATGTGTGTAGTGATTTTACAGGTGATATATCTATTTTAGAGTTCGATTTCCGCGTGACTTCAAATTATCCTTAATTTATGGACATGAGTGTATTTGACGTTTTTATCCTCAAGGATTATGTAAAATGTTAGATTTTGCACTTACGGGATCTTCCTACCCGATTAATGCTGTGTTTTCATCAAATTCTGTACCTTAATTTGAAAATTATTAAAATACACGTATCTAGGATTATCATTTAAAGAAAGAAAGGCCATGACCATTTTTTTCCCAAAGTCCTATAGAACAAAAATGCATGTAGGTAATTTTTTCACGTGTTTGTTAATAAAAAGATCGTTTATGAAACAAAAAATATTTTGTTATTAAATTACTTCTTAGTATTTAAAAAAATAGCAAATGTCACAAAATACGCAATGTTGCTCATGTCGTACCATAAAAACATACACCCTTGATTAAAAGACGGAAATACAAAGAAATGATCCGCGAGAAGCCGTTAAAATAGATTAGGACAACGCAAGCAAAACTGGTATTTTGCCATTCTTCAGTTATTTTATTATCAGTTTACCAAGTTGTAAAAATTAAGCATTGATCTTCTTTCTGTCATTCATTACTGCTTGAAAAGGAATCTTGACAGCTACAGTGCATTATCGATCTTTTAGTGGTACAAGAATGTTTCCTCTTTCCAATTGAGAGCTTTATGCGTGAAAATTAGGTTAGGAAACTACCATCAGTGAGATGTCTTTCACTTTCAATGTAAACTAATTTTCTTCTTAACGTTTAGCACTCGTCATGTTCAAAGAATTGGCGATTGAAAGTAAAAAAGAAACTACCTCTTAATTAATTAAAAAACTAATCAAAAAACGTAGAAATTACTCAACAAATAAATCTCCTGTCGCCTAAATTTAAATTCTACCAGTAATAATATATACCTTCTTTTTGAGACTTTTAACTGATGACACACCTTGCGAAAAAAAAAAAAAAAAGGGAGGGGGCAGTTCTATTCTATATCTTCCTTTCTACTGGGCCGATTGATGAAATTTAACTTGCATTTTTCATGTCTCGAAAGCGCGGCATAGGATATATATTAGATTTATACATAGTTTTTTTCTAATATAGGTATTTTGACCCAAGATCGGACATTTTCTGATATGAAATACCAGTTTTTTCCATATTTCGATTCTACGACTCAAATTATGCTAAAGTGCCAAGTTTTGTAAAGATCACACGAGTAGTTCTTAAAACATTAGCTCTCAAAATTGAGCTCCTCAAATCTCAAAAATCTAAGAATTATATATTTATTAATATATACCATATTTACTTAACACTGAGGAGCTAAAATTTTGAGAGCTAATGTTTTAAAAACTACTCGTGATATACCTATTTCGATTCGTAAAAATCGCAGGACTAGTTTTTAAAACGTTAGCTCTCAAAATTTTAGCTCCTCGATGTTAATTGAATATGGTATATATTTATTAATACTTCTGCTTTAATTAAACTTACTGGATTCCTTCTTTCACAATTCGAAATTTAGTTTCAATCCAAATAAAATTTGCAGCTATTTTCTGATTTGTTTTATAAGTTTGTATTTCTTAGTTAAATATACAAAGTTTTCGAAAACTGTTTTGAGTTACAAGTTATAAAATTTTTACCATAATCTTAAAGTAGATGTGTTTGTAGGCATATCTGTAAATAAAATATAAATTTTTATTGAAAATTTCGGAAGATATACAGGAATTCATATGCTGGCACGTTTTGCAGTTTGACATATTTGTTATTAAGCGAACGCCAAGTGTAGTTTACGCACTTTGTTAAAATTATTTGAAAGTATGAATGATGCACCTTTTTTTCTACTCTTGCACAATGATAAAAGTGGAAGAGGAATACGTTGCTATAAATTAAGAATTTCGCCAAATGAATTAATTATTCTTGGCTTAAACTAAAAAAAGTGTGCCAAGATATATTTTTAAAATTTTTCGGTTAGTTCTTCACCAAATTTTACAAAATTTAATATTAATCATAATTTTGGTCGTAGAATCGAAATATGGAAAAATATTGGTATGTCATTTCACAAAATTCGGATTTTATGTCCAAATACCTATGTTAAAAGAGTGTAACATATAATTTTTAAGGTAGCCTAAGCCATGCTTTCGAGACATGAAAAGAGTAAGTTAAATTTCGCCAATCGGCCCAGTAGAGTAATGGAGATATATAACTGTTCCCCCTTTTTTATGCAATGTGTACATGTCTGGGATACATATTTAAGGAAATAAAGTCCTGTAAAGAACATTTACTAATACGCGGTATAACATCATATTGGAGTTAGGTATCTAATATTTACTTTTCCCTGTTGCTTTTCTTCTTTTATAAATCAAGTCCTTATTAAGAAGCGCTTATTTGAATCTCACTATTTTCACTACAGTTTCACTTACCTAACAGTTGAACATACAGAATCCGAAATATGGTTAATACATGTTTTAAGTAAATGCAATATATTACTGCAGAGGGGAAATATGAAATTCTGTATGAGATTTTAACTCCATTTCCTCATTTCAGATAAGGCGTAGTCTGCCTCAGTTTATATCGTTAACACGATGGCGTGTAACATGCTACAACAAGTGACAGTCTCAGCGTACATGACTGCATTGCAGAATGATCGTGGGATCCTGAAACGGGATACATGTGAATTTAAAGCAACATTATTGTCCTGGAATAGGCGCTACTACAGGACTATTTCAACTGCTGTGAAACCTACTTGCTACGCTCAGTTGCGTGTCGAAAGAAACATTTCCTGGAATCTTCGCTTCCTTACAATCTGATTGTTGATTCACGCGAGGCAAAGAAAGAGCTACCAGAAGTATATAGTCGCCTTCCTTTCTTACACGAGACAGAGATGTGGACGAAAAATTTTCTCTAGCCTCGTAAAATGTTGCGGGTACGTACGCGCAGCACATACTTTAGTTAGAAAACCTCTCTGTTCAAACTAGAGAAATTCGTTTTTCGGAAAAGTGTTGCAGGTCGCTACATGTGATGAGACTCTTACAAAGAGAAACCTACTGCAAGGACTCGAAGTAGCCCTTATGCATTAAAGCTAGCAAGAATTGAAGAAGCACTCGGAATCGCAAGCAGTTTAAGATAATAAAGGGATTTTGGTTGGTATCATTGCCTACCGCGCCTGTGTTTGGAGCCTTAATTTTTCAGCGGTACAGTCTTACTTCTTCTGTTTATGACACTGTCATCACACGATGCGTTCAAACTTATTGTCAGATTTCTGAGACTTCCTGTATACCTATGGATTAAGCGTTTACGGCTCCGAATATTAGTACTTAAAATTTGTACAGCTCTCAAAAGAATTAAATTTGATTAAAATTCAATTTAACGTTAGTTTTATAAGGAATGCCTTTCAAGGCTGACTCTAGTTGAGTTTCCCTTCTTTAAAGAACAAAACTGAAATTTTGAAGAACGTTCACTATGTACGCGAAATACAAGGTTGTTATTGCGATTTTGATCGTCACATTAGAGTGCTTCTCTTCTATTCTAACTTATATTATGTTTTATGAACAATTTAACTAACATCAGCTACTGCGCAGCAAACATTTTCCACGACTGTAATCTTTTACATGAACTCTCTTTCTTGATGTTGTCTACCCCAATGTCTCTCTCATAATGTAATGGTGGTTTTTAAATAAAATAAAAATTTAATTTTCTTAGATTTATTATTAACTAATTTACTATTTTCTTAGATTCATTATTAACTTATTATTATTACAAATTTACCTTGGAAATTTGGAAATGAGAAGAATTTTTAGTCTTTTGCTTCAATACAGCTTATTTATCCCCCCCCCCAAATTCTGCTAAAAATATATCGCTCAAAATATTTCGAACTAAGAATCGAAACCTAGCGGTTATATATGGAGTCTATTTGACTACGACTTTCCTCAATGTTAGAACACCGTGTTTTTTCCACTTGAGTGTACCATACAGCAGTGGTCTCGAATTGTCGACCCCCGAATTGTCGATTTTATGTATTAAATTATGTGGTCTCCGAAGTAATTTATTTGTTATGTTATTTTATGGGATTAAATTTATTTCTGGTAAGATGGTTGTACGTTAAGAAACGTATTATATACATAAATGTACACATGTCTAAGTACATAAATATGCATTTCGTTTTATGGTTTCATGCAACATATGTGTGATATTGCTATATAGATAAGGATTAGATAGGTTCATAAAGATTTCTGTAATTATATGGGCATATGAAGAGGAAAACACGAACCTTTATTGCAGCTTAAAGAGATAATAAATTTTATAAAAGAAGAAAAACAGCTGAATATAGCACGTGGAGGAAAAAAAAAACACAGCTGCAATTCTCCTTAACGATGCAACTATCGCAAATTCCGTACAAGGTCACCGCAGTCGAAGATTTGCAACTTTAATATTTTAAACACACAATAAAGTTGTTAAATTGCCCAGAGAACAATGTTAAAATCATTAGGTAGTAAACTCTACAGTTTAGATTACATATCACAGGAGTGCAAGAGTAAATATTCCTCGTTGTAAAACTAAAAAACTTATTTCAGTTTCTTTAGATTAAAATATTGCGAGTACATAGAAGTACTGTGTATAAAAGGAATCTACTGGTTTGTGATAGTTACTTTTTTCATTGTTCCGCAGTAAATAAATTTAAATTTTTTTAGACAAGACCAGTTAATCAACCCTTAGTTAATCAGAAGTTGACTGTATTTTACACCATGCGTATTGTGAATATAAATAAAACCGTAAGTGAAGTTCGGAAAGAAATGATGAAAATATAATTTAGTGCATTTTCATTTTGGTTTGGACAGAAATTTAAAAAAAAAAAAAAAAAAAAAAAAAGAACATTAAGCAAGCTCTCAATGCTGATTACATCGGCCCATTGAATCGGTCGAATGCGCAAATGGGGCCCGTCGTTTTGGGCGGTGCCCTTTATGACGTCATTTGTCACCGCCTGTCACCGCCCAGTGACAATCATACCCGCTGTACATGCATCTGCACTAATCTTAACCTAATTTTCTCCAGCAAAGCTTCACCCCTTTTCAACCAGCTTTTAAAGTAACAATGTGTGCGTATTGACCTCAGATGGGTGGAAAGACGGGGAGGAGGACGAGGATGTTCACTTTCGAAAAGGAGCTATTGGTCGTCCGCAAAGCGATTTGCATCTGCTAATGAAGTAGAGGGTGGCAAATTATGGTCTTCGAAGGAATTCACTCAGGAGAACACCCTATGCTGTAACTGGGTGACAGAAGAATTGAAGTATGGTACAGGAGTATCGGACGTAATGCTAAGTGACGACTATAATGTGGGGAAATTTATTATCGCCTCAGACTCACAAAATGAAAGTTAACTACTTAAAATGCAAATACAGTCGAACTCGCTATAACGAACCCGGCTTACAATGAATACCGGATATAATGAAATTTTTAATGTCAGCCAATTTCTTGTACACTAAATGTTATGTTGCTATAGCGAATCTCGAAAGCCGAGTTTTTAAAAAGTTGTTTTAATGTTCAAGGACAAAACAATTATTTACATTTATAATTGTGCGATTTAAGAGAAGGATTAGAAACATGATATTTAAGCTAAGATGTTTATCATGCACAATCATTTAAACTCGAAAAGAATGCCATGTAAATTTAATAACTTCGCAAAATAATAATTGTAGTTAAAACTTAATATCATTTTTTTTAATTAGATTTATTTTTCACTTCTTTCGGTGTAGGCCAACCGGGACAGTGGTTAGCGACGCTGACTGTCATCCCGAAGGAGCCGGGATCGAATCCCCGAGAAGGTACTGATGTTTAAATGTATAATATCAGTGCGGCAGGGGACACTCTAAATCTGCGGCCAAACCGAAAGTCCTATCGAGAAACTGATAGTAGGGGAAGAGGGTCGGAAGACCTTCCGAACCGCATCGCCAGGGCCCAAAGTGATCTTTAAAAAAAAAAAAAAGTTATATTTTGCACTTTTCAGTTCTTTAACGTTTTTTACATATTTTTTAATTTTTTAATAGTAAACTGTGAGATCTCATGGGACTTCTTTTTTCGGTTACATAATATCCACCAAATGTTATTTCCAGCATTTTAAACTTTTAACTTCCCATAGTTTCAAGAATTGCACAATTTATCTCTTTGCATAGTTTAAAGAAACTTCATCCGAATGTCTTTATTTGCCACAAATGGTTCAAAAGCAATTTTCAAAAGCAATGGTTCAAAAGCACTTAAGCAATTTTTGGTTCTTTTAGTTGAAACTGTTGACAGATAAAAGCCTTTATAAGTTAGCATTGAAAAATCGAAAGAATTCAAACAATTCCAAAGAGATTCAAACTTTTATTCCTTATCCCGATAAGCGTTCTTTACAGACATACCGACAAATACATTGTGTATGATAAAAATATATGTTATATTAAACGACTGCAACAACCATCTCAGAGTAATGATTCAGCGAACATGGAACCCGGTCGATCACAGTTAAGAAGCTACCACAAAACAAATATAGAATATATGCATCTATTTTACAAAGGCAAATAATTTTCCTTGTCTAACCTAATCAGAAAACGTCTAGGAATTTTAAACTGGTCAGGAGCAAAGAACTACTAACTACCAAACCACTCAAGCAGCATATAATTAACAGCAGGACATTTCCCAGTTCTATTAAATATTTCTCCCGCCTTTCTAGCGTGCCTTCGTGGTGTAGTGGCTCTGCATGCTGGGCCGCTATTCCAGAGGTCCGTGTTTCGATCCCGCCGAAGACCATTGCTCATTTTTCATCTCGGCCATTGCTCATTTTTCATCTTGTCTGCTTCCAAAAAATACCTACAGTGGCGCACGAACTAAAAAAGGGTGTTGGAGGATGATTCTCCTCACCCAGGATTTGGCGACTGGGTCCCCTAAGAACCCCCAGTCGCTCTTTAAAAGGGGGAGTACATGGTATTTCTCCCTCTTTTTTAGCGTGCCTTTGTGGTGTAGTGGTTCTGCACGCTGTGCCGGTATTCCAGAGATCCGTTGTTCGAGTCCCGGCGAAGGCGATTGCTAATTTTTAATCTTGACTGCTTTAAAAAAATACCTAATGTCTCTACAGTTCCACCACAGTTTTGAAGAAGAATCCCCCCCGGGACGCGTTCAAAGTCTGCACCCTCTCTTACCAAACCAAGCAAACCACTCAAGAGAAATTTCCTTTCTCTCTATTTTACGTGCCCCCGTGACGCAAAGACACTATAGAATTGCAAACGTCTAAGCCTTCTACGGGATTCGAACCCGCACTCAACGGTATGACAGCGAACAACGCTAACCACAGTACCGATGAGGCGTGTTACACTATTATATGCTGTACAACTAAAAAAAAGTAATGTAAAATGTACACTAAATGTCTTTTCATGGCCAACACGTATTTTTCATGGTTTTCCCCATTTGCAACGTGCATACGAATCTTTTTCCCTTAGAAAGTCATCCATGAAACCATCCGTATGCTTAAGCATGTAACCTTCATGTACTTTGTCGCACATATTCAAATAGCCTTGTAGAGACATTATTAGTCCAAAGGGGCTTTCTCCCTAAAGGACTATTTTGTTTTCGTTTTGCGATTTTGCGTTGAATCACTATAAATGTCCGTTTCACTTTTCAAACTGTTGCCATCAAGTGTTAGAGTCACGCATAATATTTCAAGAAATTAAATAATGAAAAATCTGCATAAATGTATGTCTATTTCTCGCATTGTGATAAAACAACGGTACATAGAGCCATCGAATTTTGAATGACGTAATCCTCCTACGAATATGGGCATGTGGAAGACAAATTTGAAATTTGGAATTTGTTTTATTATCGATTTCATATTTTGTAAACCTTTACCGAAATTTTGATGACTAAACTCAAGAACTTCAAAGCGAACAATGGCAACACTCTACGGGGGGGGGGGAACAAAACCTTTTAATCTCCAGCGCCCGGAACTGTGTATCGCAAATTCTAAAGATATGCTCATTTTAAAATTATTTTGCGACATTGCTGTTGAACTGAATTTTATCGTTTAAGTGCAAAGAACATGATATTTAATAAATAAAGGTAACACACAAAACGTTAAAAAAAACGCCTATTTGGACGTAATTTAAAATCTGAAACCTTTCAGATTTTTTTTAGAGACATTAGTTTTTTTTTTTTTTTTTTTGTTTTCTTTTTAAAGCAGAAAAAGTGAAAAATGAGCAAATCCTGGGTGTGGAGAATCATCATCCACTACCTTTTAGTTCGGGCGCCACTGTAGAGATGTTAGGTTATTTTGAAGCAAGAAAGATGAAAAATAAGCAACGCTCTCGCCGGAAATCGAACCACGGATCTCTGAAATACGCGCCCAGCGGGCAGACCACTACACTACGAAGGCATGCTAAGAAAGCTGGAGAAATACCTTATAGCTTAACCTATCTATCAGCCTTCCTCATATATAACGTGAAAACGAGCCGGCTTTCCTTACAAAATTCTCCACGGATGTATTCCCTCTTTAGGCAAATAGCCTCGCGTGTTTTACCCTCACAATTAAAATAATCCTAAATATTCTTAACTTATTTAATTGGACGGTGTTTCTGTAGATTAAACAGCTCATACAGTGATTTCTTTTTTATTAAGATTACATATGTTTAGAAAAGGATCGTTCGGCATCAAAATTATTTGTTGGCATCAGAGGGCGATTTCACGTAAGAGATTTTATTGTATTCCAAAAGGCCAACAGAACTTGGAACAATTCAAACAATAGTTTCCTAATTTAAGTTTTGGAGTAAGATTTTAGAGTGATCGGGTAATTATCATTACAAGAAACAAGAAAAGTCAGCAGTGCTCTTGTCGCGATTCAAACTCCAGACTTCCCGCTTTTCAGCCGAACGTGCTTTCAATTACAACATGAAGGCACGTGGTAAGGAAGGAGAGATCGCTTACAAGATTACTCTGCAATATGTCTTTCTGAAAATTCTAACGCATAAAAGTTGCATAAAAAATGACTTGAATATGAAAATAATCTAATAGTTAAAATAAACTAAACTCAGTGGCGTAAGAGCCCTAAAGCTGCGTTCAGACGGGAGCGTAAAGGGCATAAGTGGTTAAAGCCGAGCTCCGTTGCCAAGGCAACCAGTCTGTGCAACGTCACAAAATCTGGTTTAGGGCTCGTGGCATAGGATTCAAAGTTTTCAATTTTACGCCGAGTTTGGGATAAGAGTCGACCAATCAGAGCGAAGCTAAAACGAAGCGGCGTTTTACAGAATGTTTTGCTGTCACAAAACAAGCAGAGAGAACGCGGGAAATCAATCAAGCAGGAGAAAAGCGCGGGAAAGTTGTAGTCACATCCACGCATGCGCAAATTTATTTTCTCTCATTGGCCACTGTTCAGGAACGTGCACGAACTCAGTTAATGAACAATAATTTAATATGTTCGTTATAATGTAGATTTTTTGTGGCAACAGTGATGTTGTTTACATATTACTTTGAGCGTGATAACGCATGGGATGTTATTCTTTTTGATATGTTTAGAATGCTAAATAAAATAGTTCGTTGTTAATTAAAAAGGTTTTCTCTGCTAAATATATTACGATTCGTCCGAAGTTATTAAGTAAGTAAAGAAATTGATCTAATTTCAAACAATTGGCGTCCTTTGACAGGACGGAATAGCTATTTGAAGAAAACGAAACAACGGTTGAAAACGAAACATCGATTTCGTATTGGAATTTATCAAGTGAGTTTATGATTTATTTGATTATATCCTTTATTATTTGAATATATTGGACATATTGAATTTAAAAATCATGGAAATTTTATTAAAAAAGCGTAAGCCACTAAGGCAATCGTTTACGATTACTGCCAATGCTTTAGATGCTGAAATTCTAAAGCCTGACGTGTAAGTTAATCAACTCCAAGTATTGAGCTTACAGTTGGAAGGAAAATTCAACAGATTAGATGAAGTTCAGTCACAAATTTCCGAACTTTTATTGGAAAGTCAAAACGAAAGTGAATATTTAGCTGATTTTGACACGAATGAAACATATCGTGATAAATATATCAGTTTAAAAACAAAAGTAGAAAACAAAATGGTGAATTCCACTCCTGTAATTACACCTGGAATTTTAGAAAATTCCACGAAAAGGAACTTTAAATTACCAAAGTTGGAGCTTCAAAAATTCAATGGGGAGACCCGAAATTGGTTAGGATTTTGGGGACAGTTTAAGAAGATCGATGAAGATGTAAATATAGATGACGATGACAAATTTCAATACCTATTGCAGGCAACGCTCGTTGGATATCCAGCGAGAGAGCTCATAGATAGTTATCCTCCCTCTGGCGCGAATTATAAAGAAGCTATCAAGCAGCTAAAATCTCGATTTGCACGAGAGGAATTACTGGTAGAAATCTATGTTCGCGAATTATTAAAGTTGGTTTTGGCTCAAGCTAGCAAAAAAGGAAATATGACTCTATCCAACTTATATGATAAGTTAGAGATGCAACTCAGAGCTTTGGAGACGTTGGGAGTAAAAAGTGAGATTTATACAGCTATGCTGTATCCCCTTGTAGAGTCTTCACTACCTGAAGAAATTCTGAGGGCATGGGAGCGATCTCGCCAGCGTAGAAAAAGTGTGACACACACTGAAAATTTGGAAAATTTATTGCATTTTCTCCGAATTGAAGTTGAAAGTGAAGAGCGTCTTCAGTTGGCCCAAACAAGCTTTTCTGCTCCAGACAAATTGGACTCGGTTCCAGCCACAGCAGCTTGTATTTATGCAGGAGATTCAAAGAAGAAACAGCTTAATTTTTGTGTTTGGTGTGACAAGGAAAGACATAATTCTTATGAGTGCTTTAACCCTCTGAGCGTTATGACCGGGTTTAGGCGGTCAAGACGGCCTACCTCGAAAGCGTTACGGACGCTTCTAGGCGGTCACTGGAAAAGTGTTCGAAAGCGTTACTGACGGTTCTAGGCGGTCAGTGGTGAAGACCTCGAAAGCGTTATGACCGCCTTAAAGCGGCCGTGCAGATGTCTCCTGCCCATCTTATTTCTGGAACCCTGGAGATCTCTAAATGACAGTTCTCAGTAGGAGGCAAAGAGGGTTGCTCTTTTTCGTTTTAGACCGATATGTTTAATCGCCAAGAAAACGCTTGAGCATGTAGTGGTTTATAAAAACAAACAAACGTGGACATTCTTTGCGAAATAAAAAAATAGCATGTAAGCGTGTTTTTTCAATACTCTCTTTAAACAGATAACATTTTCATAAAATATCCTTTAGTTTTTAAATTGAATGTTCAGAAATATGCGAAATGCTCGTGAATTCAATTAAAAAATAGCATTAGGAAATATTTAAACAAATTTACTTATGGATATATAGATACATAATTAAAACCGATAAGTTATAAATTTTAATTATTCGAGCGAAACGAAGCGCATTTAATTACTGCATTTAATATGAATTATATATAATTACATGTAAAGAATAACATAATTAAGCAATAATTTAAATAAAAATTAGCCATCAACTGTAATTTATAATAAGCGTATTTTGAACGGGTTTATGAAGCATAATCTAATCTGATAGTAAAAATAATAATGGCGAATTATTTATTCATTTTGGAACAATATTCGTGGCTTATACTGGTTTGATGAAGTTCTGTTCAAATTCATTTCAAATATTCCAAATCTTTTTATGTACATTGATTTCAATGCGATTTTTATTAGAAAAAAATTCAATGAGTTTGATTTTTTTACATAATTGTAATTACATTGTTCAACGCAAAATAACTACAAGCAGAAAGGCAAAGGTGTGTTAAAATTTCTGTATTTTGCTATATAAATTATTAAAATAACCAACCTACAGCCTAACAACTGAATGTCCGAAATATAACCCGCAACTTTTCTAAAAGTAACAAATTTCAGTTAAGAAAAAAAACCGCAGTAAATAAATAAAACGAAATACTATTAAGAAAAGAAGCACGAAAATTTATTTTTTTATATTTACTTACTTTATTTTTAGTTCAAAGGGGCAATTTGACCTGAAGGGCTTTTAATTTCGCTTTGGCATTTTTCATTGAAAACTATAAACGGCGAATCACTTTTCAAATTGTTGCCACTAAATATTATCGCTCTGTATTATACTTAAAGAAATTAAATATTGAAGAATCTGCATGAATGTACGCATGTTTCTCGCATTGTGATAAAACAACGGTACCTAGAGCTATCAAAATTTAAATAACGTAATCTTCCATACAATATGGGCATGTGGAAGCCCTAATTTGAATTTGAAATTTGTTTTATTATCGATTTCATATTTTATAACACTTCAACGAATTTTTAATTAAAAAACTATACGATTTCAAAGCGACTAATGTCAACACCGTACGAAAAAAATCTTATTTTTATCTCCAGCGCGAGAGACTCTAAGATACGGTCATTTTAAAATAATTTTGAGATATTGCTTTGAACTGAACTTTATGGTTTGAGTACGTAGAACATGATATTTAATGAGGTAACACACAAAACGTTAAAAACGCTCCTTTGGACGTAGTTTAAAATCTGAAACCTTTCATATTTTTATTTATTAGTCCAAAGGGACATATTAGTGTTTAAAACAATAGTCCGTGAGAGACTATTGTTTTAAATACTAATACAGTTTTCGTTTTTGCGATTTTGCGTTGAATCACTAGAAACGGCGAATCACTTTTCAGACTGTTGCCACCAAATGTTATTAGTCCCGCATTACATTTGAAGTAATTAAATAATGAAAATCTGCGCAAATGTATGTATATTTCTCGCATTATGATAAAAAAAAGGTTTGAAAAAAGGCCATCCAAGTTTGAATGACGTAATCCTCCTACGAATATGGGCATGTGGAAGACCAAATTTGAAATTTGGAATTTGTTTTATTATCTATTTCATATTTCGTGAAACTTTAACGAATTTTTGAGTAACAATCTCAAAGATTTCAAACCAAGCAATATCAACACTCTACGGGGGTGGAAACCTTTTTATCTCTAACGCGCGGAATTGTGTAGCGGAAATTCTAAATATATGCTCATTTTAAAATTATCGACATTGCTATTGAACTGAATTTTATGGTGTAAGTGCAAAGAACATTGTATTTAATAAATAAAGGTAGCACACAAAACGTTAAAGAAATGTCCTTTTGGACGTATTTTTTTTTTTTATTTTTTTATTTTTATTGTTTTTTGAATATATGTTGTTGGCGAATGACGCAGTAGTCGTGTATAATCTGAATATATAATAATTATTTGTGCTATTTTTTATTTGAAATGCATAGAATTCTCTAAAATAGTAGCATTCTTAGATTGAATATTGTCTATGCAGGTGCAATGATATTTTAACTTCATTACCATATCAAATACAGTTTCTTTTTAATTTAAAACCTTCGGTCTGAAGCACCTTTTTGAATCATAGTATGAGTTTTAATAAAATTTGTAGTAGTCCGAATTTTTAAAAGTATCTAGAATTACTGAAATAAAAAAAGCTAACCTTTTTAGAATTTCTTTATCAAAGTATTACATCTTAGGCCAGCAAGACTTGATTAGTAAAATCTGGGAAAGGATCTATGATTTTTTAGTAAGAAGTAAAAAAAAGTACTCTAGGTCTAAGCAGTAAAAAAAAGCTTGTCCCTCTATAGAAAATTGTCACGTATGTTAGAAAAGATTTTGCAAGACATTAATATTTTAGCTTAAACATGATTTTTTTTTTTTTAAATTTAGTCTCTTGTTTTGGAGATGGTGTTCAAGCATTTTACCATAATTTATTTTCACATGTGCAGAATTTTTATACTTTTTATTGATTGCTGTATTTTTAACTTCCATAGCCTAAATTAAAGAAATACACATAGCAACTTCAGCCATAAACAGATGACTTAAGAGAAATTTGTTTTGACATATTATGTGAAAGACTAAATAAATATTAAATGCTTTTGCATTTATGTTACATGACAGTACTTAGAAAACAATAACTGTAGATGCGCAAAAAACCTGTACTTATAACCTTCTGCCTTTTTAAAGAAAGTACAAAATAGTTCAGAATAGCAGATGGCTTTCAGATCATTCAGTAATGTCATCGTAAGTATATTCTCTTCACGTTTCGGAAGAACTGCAGTAGTTCAGATTTGTCGTAAAAGACTAATTACACCCCTGGGGATTGGCGTACTTAGGGAACGGAAAAACAAGCTTTGAAACATACTCATACAAAAGTCCTACCTTTTCTTCGACAGATAAATGACAGATGTGATATTTGAACACATGCTTTCAATCAGTTGTTTCCTTCTAACAAAGCGTCTTGCGCGGCTAGCAGGATCCTAGCAAAGTCTTGTAATAGTCTCTTGTTTTAAATATGCTGTGTTCGAACTCAGACTCAAAGACAGGCATTTAAAGATTTTATTAATGCTTTCTTTTACATTCGGCGACTCAATATTTATTAAAATAAACACATAAATAAACTTGCATAGCAGATCAAAATTATGTTGCTGTGGAAATGTTTCATCAACAGTTATTAGTAGTTATAACAGCATAACTAAATAAGCCCATTTCGAAATATGGATGATATTGCATTCATTATTTTTAATCTGAAACAATATCATGTTGTTATTACTAGATAAAATGGCTTAAAATAAGCTGACACATTATAAGAAAATTTTTTAAAATGAAAATTGGATTCACTTTCACATAATTTATGACCAGTTCTTCCAAAATATTTTAAAGCTTACTTTACTACATAATAGAAATGTCTCCACGTTCGTTGTTTTTAGTTAGTTAGCAATTTTAATTGGGGCTGTTATATAAGAAGGCTATTTATCGTTGTTGTTGTGTTACAGTATTTATTTTATTGTATAATGCAAATTTTGATCAATTGGTTAATTTTATAATGTATAGAGGAACTTCAAAAAGAAAAAAAGTAATTTCCACCGTTATAATATGTCCTTAAATGGTTCCCCCAATAAAAACATAGTTAACTAAGTAGTATACTACATTATATTAATTAATTTACTAACCAAATAGCAAAAACATTTCAAATTCGAAATCCATCTTTTTACTAAGTACTTTTTGCAAAGTAACAAAAATTCTAATCCCTTTGCTGTTTAAATTAAAGATAAACAAAAAATGTTGTTTTCTTTTTTCCCCCATGAAATGCTAATTTTATGTTATTTGATAAAAACTGGGAAGTGCAAAATCAAAATCCTGGCAAAATACATATATTTATGAATGAACACAGCACACAAACATTTCTTCACCCTAAGCACGAACGCAAATAATATTTTAAACAGCTTAAAATGAATCCAATTTCAAGGTATTTAATTTGTGATAGATAATGACAGCTGAAAACATTTTCCAATATTACAAGATAAAATGAGGTTATTTCTCACATAGTTTCACAAATAAACTCACAAAATAAAGAACGCTTTTTTAAATTTTTAATTTGCAGTATGTTAGATGCTTTATTGAAGAATTTGCAATAATATCGTTCTGATTTTCATTTTATCCAAGATTGCCATTATTTTTTCCTGATGAGCAACTTTCTAATTATTAGTCCAATGTAGAGTCCTCCTTCTGTTTTCTCATAAAATCGCCTTTGTAAATTTAGAGTTTAATTTAGCAAAACGTTTTCCACCTAAGTGGTAAAATGTCTTCGTAAAGGATTCCCTATAGAAATCTGCCTTGTATTTATGTTGCATTTAGGGATATTTTCAACAACACACGCTGCTTATTGTTATTTTTAATAGGTAAACAAAAGAAATATATTTTTAAGAAAGAATATAACTTAACTGCAGCGCTATATCTTATTCCTAGATAGCGAAGCTTGATTACAAACTCAATTTTTAAAATACATTTAATTATCTTTATGCTTTAAAAAATGCCTTGTTTGGTAATTGTAAATGCATAAATCACTTGTTTTTTAAAACTAAGTGATCCACTCCAAGTTCAATAATTACAAATAGCATAATATGAACGATTAATGAAGCTAGAACCGCCAGTTTATTCTTATGTAATTAATAAAAATTTCATTGTTTCAGCATCCTAGTATCTTTCTTCTTCCATACTAAAGCTCACATAGAAAATAATCATATTTCTTTCAATTACCATCCCTCAGTCGAAACTGATGAATAAGAGTTTTCACGCATAACAAAGGTGTTTACTGGGTATTCGGATAGAAAAAAAAGTTCTCGAAAAATCTGAGTTGTTAGTATATTTTTGGATAACATCCTGAGTGGAATTCATTAATAATAGTAAAGCCATGAAACAGGTAAACTCAAAACGTCCTTGGAAGGATCAAAATCATGATTGATTCAGTTATTTAAATCACGCAAAGCTGCGAGGGCTACCTGCCTATGAGGAAGGATACTTTCGTGGAGGACATTCTGAGAGAAACTAGCATATTATACAGGGGGAAAACCACAAGAACCAAACATGCAGCCGGTCAGTTCGCTTGTAATTGAACCCAAAACAGGTCGAACTGCCAGTATTCAGAGGTGTATCTTAACCACTGATGAGGCTTGGATCACAATCATGAATCTTCAAACTTATTCATCTAGACGTGCTGTCAATTTACCTTACAAAGGCACCCCCCCAAAAAAAAAGATCATTCCTTATATTCTGCTCCCTTAAGGACCGGGATTCGAACCACAGATCTTCCAATTTTACTAGCTGGATCTGCTACTACTTGCACCACCACAGGACGCAAGGTAAACCAGTAAGTCTTTATAAATGTACTAGCACGACAGCATTAATTATATGAATTGTTGGGCATTTTAACTTCGAAAATTAGATAGAATAGTATTTGAAAATGAATATTATGTTCAATTATTTTTAAGTTTGTTTGTAAACTGATCGTTGCCTTTCCAATTCAAAAAAATTTCGAATCATATCTAGATGCTAGATATATCATTAAAACATTTACTTGATTTGGCCACCCACTTAACTTACACGTTGACCATTTAAATAGAGCACTACCAATTGGCACATTCGTATCTCTTTTCTGTTTCGCATCTCTTTCTCGGAAACAAATATACCTCTGTGGTAGATTAATGTATAGGTAGCAGACATTCTGTCACTGTCAGCGGAGCGGTAAAGTCGCTGAATAGTCGCAGAATACCGAGTTCTGACTTAAGTTCGATTCTAGGAGAACGGGCTGGCTGCATGGGCGTTTTCATAGTTTTCCGCATATATAACATATATACGAGCAGTTTTTTTAAAAAGTCCTGGGGCCCACCAGCGGCCAAGCGGTAAAGTCGCTGAACAACACTGGTAGTTCGGTCCGAGGTTCGAATCCCGCGAACGGGCTGGCTGCATGGCTGTTTTCGTGGTTTTCACCATGTGTAACGTGTATACGAGCCAGTTTCCCTTAGAAAGTCCTCCACGAAGCCATCCTTCCCCTTAGGCAGATAGCCCTCGAGGCTTTGCCGTAATTAAATAACCTAACCTTTAAAAAGTCCTCCACGAAGAGACCCTCCTCTTAGGCAGACAGCTCTAGCATGCTTTGATGTAGTCAAATAAGCCAAAACATTCTGTTGGCGAAAAAGCAAGATTGCATTTATCGTGAATAATTTCGAATGCAAAAGTTATACTTGTTACTAAGGAAAGAATTTATTTGTGTGTAAAATTCAGATTGCCTGAATTTTAACAATTCTCAGAAACGAAACACAAATAACAAGAAACTAAAAAAATATTTATAATTAATTAGGATATATAAACGATGTAATCATTAAGCATATTTTTAGTAAGAAAGAATATTTTGTAATAAATAAATGAAAAATATATTTAATGTTAAAGAATCCTGTATAAATCTCTACAAAGTATAAAAATTACAAATATTTTTCAAGGTGTATGTGTATATGTACCTGATAAAAAGATTTACATTGTTTATTATTCTAGCGATATTTTTAACCAGATGCATATTTTCCGTGAGGCATTTTCCGGAGATTTTTTTCACCGATATACATTTTCAGGATATTTTCTTGGCATTCGTTTTACTCAAGTGGTTAGATTAAAGTGTTATTTTGTATGCTGTGAAACCTAACTAGAATTTATTTTCATTCCATAGTTGCTTCACATAAATTTTCGATTTCATGTAATATTCAGTTTCATAATGGCATTTTGAGATTTACTATACTTTTTTTTTTTTTTTTTTATTAAATGTCGTCTACAACTACTTTCAATAAAATACTGATATATAATAGGGAAATATAACATACACGCGCACTCATGCTCACAAACATACATCACCATATGTATACACAGTGTTTTGTTCTGTGTGTATATATATATAGTTTACATACAAAACCGTTTTAATAATTCCTACGAAAAATGTGATAAATTTTCACGAAATAAACTGCTTGCGCTTTCTATAGTTTAACATAGATGAAGATTTTAAAGTCTGAATTTAAATAATGATATTGTGTTTATATGTACTGTAATTACTGATGAAAGGATGTTTCTGAATTAAAGCCAGGGTAGCTTAAATTACTAACAGAATGCAAATACACAACTTGAAATCAGAGTCTTTGGAAGAAGCAATAAATTTAGAATTTACGGCAGCTCCATTTCTCGTCATAGTTAACAAAAGGAACAAACTGAGAAAGATCAGAATTATAGATTGTCCTTGCACAAAGGTAATGGTCTCCCATACAAAGTAGAAAATGTACAAAGGTGGTAAGCTTTTAGTTCAGTTTACCCTGGAGGTATATTTACGTTGAAGTCAACTTGAAGATTCCGCTATTAGGTGTTTTCTTTGAAAAGGGTAATATCTTTTTCAGCACATAACCAGAAATAAGAGTTTATGTTTTCATTACTTAATCTTCAAAGCTGTATAATTTGGAGCATCTGCTCGGAAAACTGTTAATTTATTTTTCATCATTTATGAAAAGAATACACACCTGCGTAAATGTCTTGGAGAAATAATATCGTTAACAATTTTGCTACAAAGATTTTTTTTTTTTTTTTGTTGTTTCTATTAACATCTCGATAATGCACGTAGTATATAAATACTTGCATTGTAACTCTTATATAGTTAATTACAAGGAAATTGCATTGTAACTCAAACTATAAAATTCAGTTCAACAGCAATATCTCAAATTACGTATCTTTAGAATTTCCGATACAGAGCCTCGCGCTGGAGATAATTTTTTTCCCCCGTACAGTGTTGCTATTGCTTGCTTTAAAATCGTTTCGTTTTTTTTAATCAAAAATTCGTTGAAGGGTTACAAAATCTGAAATCTATAATAAAATAAATTTCAAATTCAAATTAGGGCTTCCACGTGCCCATATTCTATGGAAAATCATGTTTTTCAAATTTGGGTGGCTCTAGGTACCGTTGTTTTATCACAATGCGAGAAACATACGTACATTTATTGAGATTCTTCATTATTTAATTTCTTTAAATATAAGACAGGGCGATAATACACGGTGGCAACGATTTCAAAAGTGATTCAGCCTCTTAGCAAAATGCTAAAACGAAATTAATAGTCCTTCAGAGCCAACCTGTACTTTTGGAATTAAAAAAAAAAAAAACGACCGAATGGATGTAAAATGCACAATTTAAGGGAAATTTCCTTGCGTGACAAGGTATTCCAGATTACCTCAGCTTAAAGGTAATAATTTTATCAGATTTTAAATAATGAGAAAAGGGAATTTAGACTCCTAGGTATATGATATACCGATGAGACAAATAATATGTACGTATGTCCGATCTGTAACAGAACTGCTATAGGCAAATATTAAGTTGCATTATACATAAAGTTTTGCTTAATTTAATAACATATATAGTGAGACATCAGATAAATAAACAGCTAATGAGCAATATATCGAACAACTAAACAGTGAAGAAAATCACGTCATATCATATGCTCCTTTTTTAGAAGGTGGCAAACCGGCAAAAATATTTTGTAATTATGTTATTACATTAAAATTGCATAATTGAAACGGCGATAACCGAAGAATCGAATTATCGCAGTTAATTTTATATGTATAATATACTGTATTTATATTTTATATGTATAATATACTGTATATAAATACAGTTTTAATTTAGCTGTATTAAAATTTTTAATACTTATAAATTTCATTACATTATAAGGTATTTCTCAGGCCTTCGTGGTGTGGTGGTCTGCACGCTCAGCGCGTAATTGAGAGGTCCGGGGTTCGATTCAAGGCAAAGGCGTTGCATATTTTTCATCACTCCTGCTTTCCAAAAATTACCTAATCTCTACAGTGGCGCCCGAACTAAAAGGGTGTTGGATGATGATTCTCCTTCCCATGGATTAGGCGACCTAAAAACCAAGTTGCCAAATCCCACCTTCTTGGTATGCCTTCGTGGTGTGGTAGTCTGCACTCTCAGCGCATAATTGAAAGGTCCATGGTTCGCTTCCCGGCATTGCTTATTTTTCATTTTTTCTGCTACTAAAATACCTAATGTCTCTAGAACGTAAAAAATAACAAAAATTGTGTTTATGATTTCTCATTCATGAATAAGTCTTTTGATAAAATTATTCAAGCTAATTTGTTTTAAGTGCATTCTTCACTCTGATTTATCCCAGTTTGGAAAGTGTGTCTAGAAGCAAAATATTGTTTGCATTTTATTCTCCTTCGAAAAAAGTTTCAACACTTCAAATGTATTTACTGCCTTTTTTTATGTAATACTTTCTCTGTGTATGTACATCGTACTTCCTCAGAACGATATATGTATATAGAGGACTGTCGTACTTCGTCGGTCCTACTTTTACATCGCACTTTATCGGAAGCTCATTTGATTTAACTGTAAGCGATGAAAAATACTAAGGTTATCTGCCTAAAGAGCGTAATGCTTTCGTGAAGGATTCTGTAAGGAACCTACCTCACATTTGTACTCCCTATGGAGAAATCCACAAATGCAGCCAGGCATTTGCCATGATTCTGGCCCAGGTCGAAAACTCAAATTCTTTGGGCTTATCCAATCGGCCACCAGAAGGCCCAGTTTTATAGAAAATTACTTGAATCAAGTCATTGAGAATTTAGTAATTTGTTGTTACATAGTATCTGCTAAATAACTTAAAGATGACATGGATTTAAAATTCTAACATAGTACAGCGGTAATACCTCTGAACACTAGTACTTCGAGCCAGTGTCTAGTTTTGGCGAACAGGCTGACTCCATGGAGGCTTTCATGGTTTTCCTTATGTGTTAACGTCAGTGCCAACCAGTTTTCCTTAAGCAGTTCTCCACGAAAGCATGCCTTCATTAGGCAGATAATACTTACGAATACTTGTTTTGCAGCAATCAAATAAATAAAACTAAACTTAAAACACTTATGTGTTTTTGCCACCTTTTAAAGGACGTTTTACACACAACATCCTCCTGTAACAGCAATGAGATAATTTTACTTGATCGCATATTTCATATTGATATATTTTACCCGTTCCAATATTCAAAAAAATAATTATAACACTATTTTGGCTGAATATAGAGTTAGAAATAGATTATAGAACAGATGGACATAGATGATAGAAATCGATCTTTACACAGAGCTTGTATCATTGTTACATTGTAGTTGAACTGACTGCTTATATTATATACAGGTAGATAACACAAATTTAAGCATACCAAATTTATGAGTAAAAATATTACTTTATAATGAATATTACACAAATATTTTTCAGAAAAACTATTTAAGGTGGAAATATTGTGCGATATGCATTCTAAAACAATATTTTCCTCCTTAAATTGTCTTTCTGAAAACCGTAACTGGTTTTATATGTAATATTTTATAAAAGGATTTAAAGAAAATTTAATCAGTTATTCTTTCAAATTTCAACTTTCCTTGAAAAGAAAATGTATTTAATGTGTTTCTTCTCAAGGTATGCTATTTAGATTATTTCTTGACTTCCTTGTAGAATATTTACAAACAAATAAAGCTGATACATTTGAGATCATTTGATATTCAAACCATATATTTATTTATTTTGAAACATCTTAAAAAATCTGATGCGGACACCACATGACTTCCTTGTACGACAAATAAATGAAACGCAATTTTTGCTAAACTTCATTTAAACCTATTTCGTTTGAAAATGAGATATGATCTTCCATTTCAAAATGCCCCTTTGGCACTGCCGAAAGCAATAAAAAAGGGAGGTGCACAATTAGATGTTATACAGATGCCCCATACAGAAACTTTCAACATTCTACGGTTAACCGTTTTTGAGTTATGCGATATACATGCATACATACGTACAGACATGACTTTATTTATTTCTCACAAGTCAAAACGGTGTCATAAATAACTAACTACTAATAAATTTATGATGCAATCTAAAGAATCATTTAAATCTAACACTTTAAACTGGAATAAACTTATAATATTTGAAAATTAAATATAAACATAATACCAAAATAAGTTGCGAATAATTTGTATTCGAAAAATTGGAACACGAGAGAAAAAAAATTCTCACAAATTCCCTTCGCATATTAAAAAGTATTTCCTCAGAAAATAAGGATAAAAAAAATGCAAGATTAATTTTTCACCATTATCGAAGCAATTCCTTAAAGAAACTGAAAATTTAAAGCATTTTACGTAGTTTCTCTTACTGATGTATATTGACTAACTTTCTGTATTCGGCACACATCTTGATTTAAGGTACGAGTAATATATAGCATATGTGTTAGTGTGCAAATTATAAAGTAGCCAAATAGGAGATAAAATACTATTTTAGCAACCAGTCTCGTGACGAAGATACCATAGGGAGAAAAACTAATTTCACTCGCTAAATTCAACGGAGGGGAGAATTAGCTTAATTATATCCACATGGTAAGGGGGGCCCGCTTTTGAAGCAGTTTGAGTAAAAATGCTTGCCGCTTTTGCGACAGTCCTGGTAAAAAAACACGATTATTTTTACGTCGTTTTCTGAAAAAAACCCGTAACACTCGGGGGGTTAAGCTGCACAGCCTTTCATTGGAAGATAAGAAAAATTTACTAAGAAAGAAGCTTGTTTTAACTGCCTAAAAATTGGGCATGCTGCCGAAAAGTGTAAAAGTTCTGTGAAATGCCTATTTTGCAACAAACGTCATGTAACGGTGATGTGCATAGAACTAAAAGGTTCTAGAAATTCAAAAAAGGAAGCACCCAAAGCAGCTAACGAAACGAGTGAGACTTTATTGTCTAACCAAAAACTGCAAACAACTCTTCTCCAAACTATTATAGTGAAGATTGTCCGTAATGGAAAAAAGGAACTTGTGAGAACGCTTTTTGACAGTGGGTCACAAAGATCTTACTTACGGAAAGACATAATAAAGAGACTAGATTTAGTCCCATTAGATCCAAGAGTCTTTGAGCCACAATTTGTTTGGTGGAGTTGAAACTGAATCTCAGGTCCATGGTATTTCTGATATCGAAATAAAAGGAACGGAAAATAAATTCAAATACGAATTATCGGTTTTAGATAAAGACAAAATTTGCGGATACATTCCTAGAGTGAAACTCAAACATATATGTTCCTCACTTCGAGAACATAAAATCAAAATCAATGATTCTGGTAGAGATACACCAGATATCGGATTCTTAATAGGAGCCGACTATTCCGGACTGTTGATGACGAATAATATCATTCCAATTGACAAAAACCTTATTACCATTGAAATAAAATTGGGTTGGACCCTACAAGGCCCAGTTCAATGTCATAATACCTTGCTTGACACCGTCGGACTTTGTTATTTGGATCTCACAGAACTATGGAATTTAGAGACAATTGACATAAAAGATACGGCGGAAGTGAAGACTAAGGAGAACTTAGACACTGAAACGATCAAATATTTCCTAGAGGACATTAAAGTAATCGAGGGCAATAGCTATGAAGTCTGTTTGCCTTGGAAGGATAGTCATCGCATTCTTGGAGATAATAACGATAAAGCGAAAAAAAGACTTTTCGCCAATACACGAAGACTGCAGAAGATGGGATTTTTCGAAGAGTATGATGGTTTTATTAAAGGCTGGCACGAGAAAGTTATAATTGAAATAGCTCCAAATAATAGGGATATTGGTCGATATTTGTCTCATCAAGCAGTAATCAGGGATTCCAATCTGACTACGAAAGTGCGACCTGTATTGGATGCATCATTGAAGGAGGAAAATGAGAATTCCTTGAATGCTTGCGTCGAAAAGGGGCCGAATTTAATAGAAATTCTTCCAAAACTTTTGATACAATTGGTATTATGTAAATCAAGAGTAGCACCCGCCAAAGAAGTAACTATTCCTAGATTAGAGTTGCTTGGAGCACTTATAGCTACTCGGCTGTATCGTCAAGTCACTGACGTTCTTAAATTGACAAAGTGCCAAGTGTACCTTTGGAGTGAATCGTCTGAAGTTCTGACATGGATCAAAAAAGACTCCTTGGTGACAAATCATGTAGCTGAAATGCACAAATCCGGACGACTGGCATTATGTACCAAACTCAAGCAATCCAGCTGATCTTCCCTCTAGAGGGTGCGATGCCAAAATGTTGCTACAGAGCAGATGGTGGAAGTGGCCAGATTGGCTTAAAAAGGAGCCGGATAAATGGCCTCTCTCTGAAGAATCAGAACTAGAAACTGATGAACTGAGTAGAGAATATGTTGCAATTTCCTAAAATTGCAAGGTGGGAGGATGTTCAGGAACGTGCACGAACTCAGTTAATAAACAATAATTTAATATGTTCATTATAATGTAAATTTTTTGTGGCAACAGTGATGTTGTTTGCATATTACTTTGAGCGTGATAACGCATGGGATGTTATTCTTTTTAATATGTTTAGAATGCTAAATAAAATAGTTCGTTGTTAATTAAAAAGGTTTTCTCTGCTAAATATATTACCATTCGTCCGAAGTTATTAAATAAGTAAAGAAATTGATTTAATTTCAAACAGCCACGGCTTACACCTCGTTTTGGCAAGTGTGAACGGAATTCCCGTATTTTATGCCCTTATGACTATGTCTCTATGTCCTTTACGGCGCTGTCTGAACGCAGCCTAATGGACCAAGGCCCGCAGTGCCCGGAAATCTGCTTTCTTGACCGTGGGCCCCGGGTTGCGTAGGCATATACCCTGAACAAGTGGGCAGCTTGTTGCAGGACCACCAGTGTTTAGTCAAGCAAACTTGGTACTCATTTTATCGAGCCAAGTAATGGAAAACAAGGGATGAAAGGCTGAGTCAACCTTGCTCAGCCCGGGATTCGAACCCCGGACCTGTTGTGCACAATGCGCTAGCCACTGCGCCAGCGGGCCTTCATGGCCTAATCTAATAGTTATAATATATAAATTTTAAAAAGACTGGGAAATTATCTCATTTCCAGATTTATTTGCAGATAATATGTAATATTCGTTAAATCTTGCATGTTTCTCCCGTAGTAAAGCTGTTATCTTAGTCATAATGATGTAACTGACAACTATCTCCCTAAAGGAAAATATGTGTTCGTGGAAAACTTTGTAAGGAAAACCGACTTGTTTTTAACTTGGAGAATATCACGCAACGTCCATATTTTTCCGTGGAATTCAAACCAGAATCGAATTACTAGTTTTCAGAAGCCTTGCTCTCTCGGCCTCTTGTAACTTATAAAATATTAAAATACAAAGTATACATAGTGAACATTTACAGGATACTATCGTGCTCAGTCATACATTTAAAAGTATGGAATTTTGACTCATTACCTTAATCAGTACACGAATAGTAATGAAAATACTGTAATTCCTATTCCGTTGTTTCATGTAGAATTTCAAGATGTGAGAATAAAAATCATGCTTTAGTTCAAAGCACTGAAGTACGATATGATCCACTTAAGTTTGAAAGCATCGATCCAGACCGTGTATTTGGTTTGTTCTAATGATCACTTTGGCGTGAGACGTCAGTACTGGACATAACTCGATTGTTATACTGCATTATCTTATTCTCAAACTTTGGCGGGTCTTGTAACTTGAGAATCATTTAGGAGGCGGTAAATTGTGCACAAAAAATCAGCAAGCACGTTAACACTATATTTTCGTTAATGAACGGTGTGACTCAAGTGAGAAAGGCACACAGCAAGATTCTCAGTTAATTTTATTTTTTGAAATTAGCTCGGAGAAAAATGTTTGCTTAAAAATGAAAAATATACTTATGAATAGAAACGGTTGACTCATTTCTCATATTTTCTATGTAAGCTGTGAAAAGTATGACATAAGTAATGCAATAAGGAGGGAGAAATGATAAGTTTGAATATAATAGAGGTAAATTTTCAGTATGTTTCCATTGCAAAAGTATCCAAAGTGCCTTCATTTTTCTTCGAACATTTTCATTTTTTTTTTCTGTTTTTGTTTTCTGAGAATTTGCACGAAAATAGAAAGAAAAAATAAGCTCATGCATCTCCCTTCCCCATAGAATGAAGATTCTGCACCGAGTGTACTCTCCATTTTATCACGAAGGCATGCTAAGAAGGCGGGAGAAATACCTTATATGCTCCCCCTTTTAAAGAGGGACTGGGGATTAGGAGACCCAATCGCCAAATCCTGGTGGTGGACAATCATCATCCCCCCCCCCTTTTTTTTTTTTTTTTTTGTTCGGGCGCCACCGTAGAGACATTAGGTTATTTCGAAGCAGGTGACATGAAAAATTAGCAATGCTCTTGCCAAGACTCGAACTTCGATCCTCTAGAATACGCGTCGAGTGTGCTGGCAATTACACCACGAAGGCATGCTAAGAAGGCGGGAGAAATACCTTATAAGATGATGACAACACTATTAGGAAGAAATTTGAATGGAGAGAGTCATCCATATAAACATGTATAAAAAACAAACTAGTAACTTAAAGAACTACAATATAAGATTTTGGTGACACAAATGTTAAATAGCACAGTTCCGTTTGTATCCTTATTGCGACATAAGAAACCAGCTCATTCTACCGCCGGAGTTGTAGCTGGAAGCAAATTATCGGTTCCAATGAATTAAATCCCTTGGCAGTTGCTCGGCCTTGATGATGAACAATAGTACATTCCAGAAAATTAAGACATTTCAGAGGTACATTTTATATTACTTTTAGCACTAAAAAAATGTACGATAAATATGCCCAAGGGTTAACAGGTCACATTTAACAAATAATCTCCAGCATAAAGGTTAACCAGATTGAATAAGATTCCTTCGTAAGTAAAGGGTTAATTCAGCTAAAAACGACGTAAAATTGTGTTAATAGTTTTTAAGCACTTTATGGATGATAAAGAAAAACAGAATTTACACATCCATTGTTAGAAAAAGTTAATAAATTCTGGTCAATGCCTAGATTTATCAATTATAAAATCTCAATTCTTAGAAAGAGGTGAAGACGAATTATGGATACAGGAAATTTTAGAAATTCGGACATGTTTTAAAAATCATAAAAAATCGTTAAAAGACTATATATGGAAATGCAGTAAAAGACTTAATACAAAGACTAATTTTTTATGGGAGGAAGGGGTAATATTAATTCGCAAATTATGCTTTATAAATTTAATTTTTCATATTACATTTTTTAATGTCATAGTAACAGCGCTATATAATCGGTGGAAGTTTCAACTAAAATTTATTCTTATTCCCCCCCCCCCCCTCAAAAAATGCTTCTTTGAGTGGGTGTCTCAGGGTGGATCGCCAGTTTTGCTGTTTTATTTTATTTTTAAAATATGTCCAAATTTATGGAACACTCTGCATGCAATATAACCAAACGCTTTTCATTTGCAATCATTCTCACGGCATTATTTTCGGAATGTTAGATTTTACGTTCCTAATATAGTCACACAATGCCGATCCAAAACATCCGTCCCAACCCTTTCTCGGGATTCGAGCTCTGCGTAGTCAGAATAGTAGTTGCATTATCTAAACAGCATAACATGAAGTAATTTCAAAACCTCTTGAACTTTCTTGTAGAAATGGGCTTGTTACGATATTAATAGATTTAATATGACTCCGGTGAAAACTGTTTAAAAGCAGATGAATGCGTATGTTACTTACACTTAAAAAGAATGTTTTTAAAATTTTACAAGTTACAATTTAAAAATTATTATTAATTTTACAATTTTTAAAGAACTTCCACTTCATATTTTAGCCCCGCTAAAAAAAAACAGTTACAAAGAAGTCGCAATATTCTGTGATTTAGATTAAATAAGAAATTTGAAAGAAAAAAAAATACAATTCCTGTAATTAAATAATTTTGCTTTCATAATCAAAAATCTGTGCTTATATTAATAAACTCTGAAAAGTGTCTAATTTCGAAGAGGTTACCATTAACGTTTTAAAACGCTAATAAATAAATAAATATAAATTAAAAAGGAAAAAATATAAAGATAAAAGTCTGAAATAATACTTCAACTTAATCTTGGTAAGCAGATTTCAAATGAAAACCGAAACAAATTTAAGCTAAGCACTTACGACGAGCTTACTATTTTTAGACTTTGTGTTCCATATATTAACGGTATGAAAGGTAAAAGTTTTGTATTTAAAATAAACTATTCAAACCGGAAAATAAAATAAAAATTATTGTGATAATTTTCCATCAAAAGCCACATGGAGACTTATGCACTCATTTAATAAAGAAAAGTTTTAATTATTTTAAATATAGCAGTTTATTCATTTCACTGGATCGCTTGTGCACAAGCTTGCAACAAGCATTTCCCTCAAATAGCAGTAATTTCTATTTTTGCCAGGACATGAAATCCACAGTCTAAAAGCAACCAACATCTGAAGAGGTTTCCTTCAAAATTTTTAAGTAATTTAAGAACTTAAAATACAATTAGCGAGATCTGAGACATTGAAAATAAAAAGTACTGTAGATGTTATACGAATTCAAGGTTGTTATAAATAGTTTCGAAAGATTTAATAACTACTTATTTATGTTAGTGATTTTATTTAAAAAAAGTTGAATTGCTTACTTCTTAAAATTTTTTAAGTGTTTAAATCTATGAAATATTTGGATAATTTTGAAAGATAAAAACCTGAGGTGGGCACCATATGACTTCCTTGTATGACCTATTAAATTATACACATTTTTTGCTGCATTTTATTTAAACTTATTTCCTCGAATTTCATTAGAGATATATTTCTCATTCAATTAAATCAATTCTCACTTCACGGAAAGGCAAAAATACAGAAAAACTCAAAACATCTTCATTTAAAAAACTGTAAAATACAGAAAAACAAAACAAAACAAAAAAATCTGAAAGGTTTCCGATTTTAAATTACGTCCAAAGAGCGTTTTTTTTAACGTTTTGTGCGTTACTTTTATTTATTAAATATCATGTTCTTTGCACTGAAACCATAAAATTCAGTTCAATAGCAATGTCGCAAAATAATTTTAAAATGAGCCTATCTTTAGAATTTCCGATATAAAGTTCCTCGAACTGGAGATAATAAGGTCTTTTTCCCCCGTAGAGTGTTGCCATTGCTTGATTTTAAATTGTTGAGTTTGTTATTCAAAACTTCACTTAAGTTTTAGAAAATATGAAATCGATCATAAAACAAATTCCAAATTTCAAATTTGGTTTTTCACATGCCCATATTCGTAGGAGGATTAGGTCATTCAAAATTCGATAGCTCTATGTACCGTTGTTTTATCACAATGCGAGAAATAGACATACATTTATGCAGATTTTTCATTATTTAATTTCTTCAAATATAATGCAGGACTCTAACATTTGGTGGCAACAGTTTGAAAAATGATTCGCCGTTTATACCGATTCAACGCAAAACGAAAACTATAGTCCTTCAGAGACAAAGCCCCTTTGGACTAATAATAAAACACCAAATACTGTTAAAAATAATTTTTACAATTAAAGTTTCTACGCAAAAACAAGCAATTCGGCCAGCGTTCAAGAAGGCAAATATTTTGGTGCACAAAACTGAAAGGTTGCTTTTGGTCTCACTCTGCAAAAAGACATTTAAGGTGCAGAAACTGAATTAATTCACTATTTTACTGAGTTTTAAATGTAAACAAATATCGGTTCGTTAGGCTTAACTCGCCACTTTAAATTGTCGATATTTCTATAACTATTGCATGTATATTAATTAAAGGCATAAAAACCTTAATAGCAGCCCTAATCTTAAGAGGGGGAAAAAACACATAATTCAATCACTTTTAAAACAAAAAATGCACAATTTACCAGCATAAAACTATTAAAAACTAAGCTCACCGAACCAAGTAACAGAGTGGGAATACATACGTTAGGTGCAGCTGATTGCAACGGAAAAGGGAGGTGCCCGACTGCATGTTATAGCAGTCCCATATACAAAATTTGAACATTCTACAGCTACTCGTTCTTGAGTTACGCTAATACATATGTACATACGTACAGATGTCAAGGAAAAAATCTCATCTGAATCCACTTTACATCCATTTTACAATCCGTTTTGGCAAAAACCGTCTTTTATTCTACAGATATCACTAAAAAAAAATCGTTCAAATGGTTTCGAGAGCGGTCGAAATGGTCATTTTCGTTGAAATATGACACCCGAAATTTTTCGAGACCACAATACTTCCTTTACTTCGTATGAGGAAGTAAAAATAATATTTTCCTAATAACAAAGATACAATGACGTGCTGGCATTTCTCACAATCGAAAAAAACGCTGTCATTTACTAATGACAGAAGAGATTTCAGAAATTATCGTATTCAAATATTTTACTTATATGAAGATTAAATTCCTATATTAAACCCTCAAGTAATTTTCTTTCAGAAGCAAATTGAAATTATATTCAAATTACTCTTAATGCGTCATTACTTCTAATTGTTATATTTTATTTTTTCCTCATTAAACGCAAAGATGAATTACAAAAAGCTGAAATTAAAAGGAACTGGAAATTCTTCGGCATGATTCTTTTCAAATTTTCAATTACCGATCATTTTTGATTACTTATCATTCTTTCCTTAAAAAAAGGCGGTATTCTTATTAAATCTTTTACTTCTTTGGAAAAAGAATTGGTTTATTTTTAATGAAAACTGGTCTCTTTCATTAAAGTGATTTCTAGTTTTACTTTCATAAAGAAGAAGGGAATTAAAGAATTTAAAGGGAATTAAAGAATTTCATAAATTAAATTTATGAAAGTAATCTAGTTTTACTTTCATAAAGAAGAAGGGAATTAAAAATATTCTTTAAAGCGCTACTTTAAAGAATATTTTTACTATACCTATAGTTTTTAACTTTAATGTGCAGCATTAAAAAAAAAACTTAAAGATGCTATTTTACTTTACAAAGTGCGAAATTAAAACAATCTGCAAGCAGCCACTGATCCATACGAAAATCTTTTATGCTCTAGCGATTTTATTAGACTCGGGTGTTTTTGAGCTTTGAGTTAATGACATTCTGCGTTTACCTGTACTCCAATTCTCTGCACTTGTTTCCTTATACCGTTAAGAACATATTTCTCCCTCTTACTTTTTACATACAAGATCAGCAGCTGGAAATAAAATAGAAAATAAAACAGAGAAATATAAAATTCAGGAAGTCGTTATGATATTATAACGAATGAGACTTATTTTAACATGATCTTGTTTGTGAATGCCCTTGCAAATAACAAGAACTTTCACGAATTCAGTTTCAAATTTCAAAATGATATCGATATGAACACCCAAGTTCTTGCAGAAAAATTACATTTATTTTATTTCTACAACGGAAAAAGACAACCAGTCTGCGATTAAAAATTTCTAATTTGTCATGATCAGAAAGTACATAAGTTTCCTCATTCCTGAAACAGAGTTGTTTTTAAGTAGTACATGCGCGCATTATTCTATGCGTATGCGTATTCCCTCTGGGGAAGATTCTACATGTTATTGGCTACATGTAATAAGAAATAATAAAGAACAATAAAGAAAGCAATTTAAAAACAATATGTATTTTTATAGCAGTTTTATTCATTCTAGTGGCAGCAGACATTTTTGATAATCATCCCATTAATTAATATAACATGTGAGTTTTCTTTAATTTGAATAATCAGTTATTTTATGTCTTCAGTCTTTACTACCACTTCCCCCTTTCCGTATTCCCGTCAGAATGCAAATGAGTTCTCGTGTATTTAAAGCGAGATTTTAAGATTGTTACGTTAAAGCGTGTTCTGCTTCTTGAAGCCCACGTTGCTAGGTTTGCTATTCTAGATAAGAGTTTCTATCTTTGACCTTGCATTTAGATCGCCAATAGTTGAATTAACGCTGGTGAAATTGAGCCAACTTTGCATTAAATTGTTCTGTGTAGTCTTTGACTATTAGTTATTTATATTTAGCTTTACATTTAAATTTATACTTTAAGTATCTTGCCGTAAATGCTGGTAGACTTGTAAGCGTGCATTCTGTTCATTTTATTAAGTTTTAAATAAGGGGTCTTTTACAACCTTCTCAAGTCTCTGTTGTACTTCAAACACAGAGATAAGTCACATAACATCTACTAGAAGGTTGGTCACAGTTTCTAGTAGCAAATTTATAACCTTATAACATGATTCTGAAATCCTACATGCAAATGAAAATGAAAGCATCACGTTACTGAAATTATAATCATTATTAGGATATTCATTAAAAATGTCTGAAGAGAAGTCTTTCAAATTTTGGAGGCCAAGCTATCATGATCTTTATCGCACATTCGACTCACCAAGTGTTGCCAAAAGACCTGACATAAGATCAATTTTTTACCTTCCGGGCGGCATGGCAATTAACCACTTCCCAGAGTATCACTATTCGAGATGGCATAATATTTTTACTTAACCTCTTAAACCATAACTGTAACTGCTTATCGAATTTAAGAATATAAACACTATAAATGTACATTCTATTTAACAATTTATATTCTAGTTTTTGATGAAATATGTTATGAATGTAAAATGTAATACATTCAACTGATATAATTTGACTGAATGGTAATTTTTATGAATAATTGCATCATTATGATAATAATAAAGTATTTTGGCATCAAGATGTATCGTTACAGAATAAACCTTAACTGCACGACTATTATATCTTTGATTTATGTTTATACTGAATTAAAAGTTGCTTTTTAACATTTTTAACGTATAAACTAGTAAGCTTTGCCTATCCAAAAAAAATATTGCATTTATTATCGGCAGCAACATCAATGTCAAAATTTAAAATCTTTAATGATTCCTTTTTTATTGTAGACTGAATTCAAAGTTTTATTATTCAGTGTCGAGAGTCATGTCACTAATAAAAAATCTTTTTCAAACTTTCAATATTACGAAATCTGCATAAAAATTATCAGAAAATTAAGAAATATTTTTTTAAAAATAATAGTTTTAACGTATAAATCAGAGAAAAAAATAATTCTTCTTTATTAATAATTGAGGAATAATTTGTACTTTTATTGATTAAATAACTGAGTTAAGTCCGAAATGAATACTTAAATTATCAATCTGCATTTATAAGAAAGCATTTTCCTGGATTTTGGGTACCAAAAGAAACAGAAAGCAATATCACTGAAAGTATTTCAGAAGTAGAAAGAAGCTTCCTGAAAAAAGTGAAAATATTAAAATCGAATTGAAAGAAACTATGGAGAACTGAAGGAAAGCTATTCATAAGAAAGAGGATCATATTTTTCTCATCAGAAAGCCATCGTAAATCTTTCTTTAGATTTCTGGTAATTGCGCAAGAATTCAGAAAAAAAAATTTTTTTTCGTAAGAAATTAGATGACCGGAAACGGAAAGCATTCCGCGTTTCTTTCCGCCATAGACATTTCAAAACAATCTAAACTACTTCTGCTACGAAAATGATTGCCAGTTCTTTTTTCTTAAAGTTCAGACGAAGATAACTCATAATTATTATATAATAACGATTTTGTAAAATTTGCACCATGTATTTTCGGTCATCTACTTGTTTAACCATGAATGGATTTTGCGAAAACAATATTTCAAGAGAAAAATAAATTTTTGCTATGCTTAATTTGATCCTAAAATCCAGTAAATATTATTTATCAATTTATATTTATGTTTAACTCATTTTTGCACTTTTAAAGTATAAACATGCTAATATAAATGCGGAAGAAGGTGGAGGCATTTATTTCCTTGAGCTTTTCTTGTGGTCTGAGCTTCTTTTCAGTAAAATAAACTTTTTCATGTTTCAGATAACATTTGTATAAAAGATGAAAAACAAACATCTTGGCAGACTACTTTAAATTTGCATCGAAAGAAATCTTTTGTGCAGGTGACAAACAATCTGCTGAATAAATATTTATGAAATGGAAAATTTATGTATTTTTATCTATTTTTCATTATTTTGTATACCTCATCTTTTATGGAGGTTCGAATCCCGCGAACGGGCTGGCTGCATGGGCGTTTTCGTGGTTTTCCCCATGTGTAACGTGTATACGAGCCAGTTTCCTTCAGAAAGTCCTCCACGAAGGCATCCCTCCCCTTAGGCAGATAGCCCTCGTATGCTTTGCCATAATTATATACACCAATGCATCTTTTATGTAGGTTGGCATTTTAAAACATAGAACAAATGAGAAAACTACTATACTGATTATGTTTTCTTCTGGGAACACTCTAAACATATATGATAAGGATAATGTTTTTTAATTAACGCACAGTTCAACCACGTTTATTTAAAACAAATAAAGATTTTAATGGTTAAGAAACTTTGTACTCCCAGTATATGCCACACTCCAGCTCTAAATATTTTTTATGTTTAAATGCTTCGTAATTCGGTTCCCCCCGGTTTCCTTTAAGTGACAAGAAACAAAAACAATTATACGCAGTGCAAATATTCACACTGCAGTACATCACAAATATGGAAATTCTTCTGTTCTTTGAATGATGCTTGACTCTCGGCATTTATTTATACATAAAATTGCATTCAGAAATATCATATTTAAATAAATGCCGAGAGTTATAAAATCTTATGTTATATTTTTCAAGTTTTAGAATAACAAAGGAGAACAATTAACTTTTCTTTCATTATAGAATTTTAGATACTAAATTAAAATTGAAATCAAATAAAAAAATCCTTCCCTTTTCAAAACCTTCAACGGATTTCTCAAGTCATAAAGAATCAGATTTAATTTTGTTTTTACTTAATACTCATTTTTAATATTTTGTATTTAAGAATTTTCATCATGACCCGTAACAGGCAGTTCAGCTCTGTGTAGGTGAGGGGTGAAACCGCTTATCAAGTGGCAAATCCTTCTTACCGTAGGATGTGCAGCATACAGACAAATGGGGGGAAAAAACTGTCCTTGTGATTTCATAAATTAGAAGTGTAGCGAAATTTCCAGTAATATTGACTGATGCCTTGTTGTAGAACCTCACACTAAGCTTGTTTAAGTATTCCTTCATAGTGTCAATTTTGAAATCATAGTGCAAATTTTCATTTCCTACGAAGAAAGGAGCCAGTCATGATCCGCAACAACTAGTTTTGCAGGATTTGCAACTTCTTCAGTTCATTTATTTCGCGCCCACCAGCGACCAAGCGGTAAAATCGCTGAACACTGGTAGTTCGGTCCGAGGTTCGAATCCCGCGAACGGGCTGGCTGCATGGGCGTTTTCGTGGTTTTCCTCATGTGTAACGTGCATACGAGCCAGTTTCCCTTAGAAAGTCCTCCATGAAGACATCCCTCCCCTTAGGCAGATAGCCCTAGTGTGCTTTGCCGTATTCTCAATACACCACCACGAGCACCACCACCACACCACCATTTATTTAGCACTGGCCTATACTGGTGACACGTAAATAAAGATCGGGCGTACGACACCCTCATAAAAGACGTAACTCACGGACAAAATTGAGCCCTGAGTCATTTAAAGTAATGGGAGAGGTCTGCAAATGATACCAAATGACTACATACACTGTTAATATGTGTAGACCAAATGAATGATCTGTTGAACCAAATTTCCAAGTATTTAACCGAATGTACAAGCGGTATATGCTTTCCGAAGAGAGTCACTTTATACGCCGGTTTATCTTCAGCTTTATGATAACTAAGATTTGGAATTTTTCTGATTTGATTTTATTTTCTATTTATTGTGATAAGGTCACATAAAAGAAGAAGAGACTGAAGATTTATATGGACAAGGATGTCTCGTGAGAATAAGCTGAAAATTATTATTTTTTAACTTACAAACACATTTTCAATAGTTCTTAAAATAGTCTTTATTAAAATAATTAAATCGTTGGCAATGTTAAAAACGCAAGCTCGAGAGCCACGAATTGCTCTCGCACGTAAAAATGTATAGATTTTTGAGATAGATAGGTTTTTCTCTGCAGAATTGTATGTAGCCATTTTTTTTTTTTTTTTTTTTTTTTTTTTTTTTTTTTTTTTTTTTAGCATTCAATAAATTTTATTATGCTGTGTTTTGTTTTCAACCTGATGTCACAACTCAGGGTTAGCATAGCGGTTTCGGCCACTACACCACAGCAGTAAATATTAAAAGTTGGTGGCAGCTTTTAGGGATTGTTCCTGAGAGTAAATTTAGGAACGGACTTTTTCGCCTGTGAACAGTCAAGACTTTCTTCTCTTCAAGAACGATCTAATTTTGCGTGCAAGGACAGTTCGCGTGGTGAAGCCTCTTCAGTGACAAGTGACAGTGTGTCAGAAGGGAACGCCGGACGAAGCGTGATCTAGAGCCGCAAAATAGTGAAATTTCCCGGAAGAATATCCAAGTAGTGCCAGGAGAGTCAATCGAAGGTGTCTTCAAAATTGGTGAGTACCATTTTTGTGATTTTGGAAAGGTTATGCCAGTTATTCGAGACTAGGCTTATTTTGGATATAGAACAGGAAAAGGTTGCGTCTTAATTAGCATTTTTTTATATAAGCTTTGTTTGTAGGCATAGGTATTATCATTAAGTGTTGTAAGGCAATTTGTGTTCAGAATTGTTAGGGAATTATTCAGTTTTGGAGAGATAGACCTGTTGTTGTTTTTGTGTTATTGTATTTCAGGGTAGGTTATTTTTATTTAATTTTCCATAATGGGTGAGTTTATGAGGAAATTTACTAAAACTCTGCTTTTGGAGTCAGCGGAGGAGCTTGAAACAAATGTGTCTCAGGCAGATAGAGTAAGAGAAATTAGGCAGGCTATTCTAAATGCCGAGGACTATGAAGAAAAAGCTTCGAAAGAATACGCGGCAAGAATTTGGGCTGCGGCTGAGCAGAGAAAAGCAGAAGAAATATCCGAGCAAGAGAGAGCAGAGCGGGAACGTGAATAAGAGAGATCAGAACGGGAACGTGAACGTGAACAAGAGAGAGCAGAGCGGGAACGTGAACAGGAGAGAGCAGAGCGGGAACGTGAACAAGAGAGAACAGAACGGGAACGGGAGCGAGTTTTTGAATTGGAAAGGTTAAAACTGATGAATGTGGTTCAGACTAATAGCCTAGCTTCCACGGTTTCGAAAGTTGAACGATCTAGAGAAAAAAAGGTTAATTTGAAAGATCTAGTACCGCGTTTTGAACCGAGTAATATAGATATTTCATTATTCTTTATGCTATTTGAGAAACAAGCTCAAAAAGAGAACGTTAATGAGATTGATTGGGTCTCACAATTAATTCCTTTATTACCTTACGATGTAGCCCAGTTAATAGTGAAAGAGCCAGCGGATAAAGAGGATGATTATCAGCATGTTAAGAAATTACATGCAGAGATTCAAGCTTAGTTCTTGGGCACTAAAAACAAAATTTGAAAAACATTCTAGAAAAAACGGAATGTTATGGGTGGATTTACTGTATGAATTGAGAGTGTATTTAGAGAATTGGTTGGATTCAGTAGAAGTTCAAGATTTTGAAAGTCTTAAGCTCACTGAGCAAATTAAGGGGCGAGTTCCTCTAGAAATAAGAGAGCACTACTTAGACAATTGGGAAGAATTTAAAACAGCTTCCATTTTAGCAGAGAAATGCGACAAGTATGAGGTTTTGCGAAGAGATACGAGGAAGTTAGAACAGGGAGCGGGGTTAAAGAAACCATTTGAGAAAGATAGAGAGCGGTATATAAATTCTAACTGTAGTTATAATCAGAAAAGTAGTGGTCATCAAAGAATTAAATCAGAGGAGCATAGAAAAGTGGAGGCTCCTAAAAAAAAGCAAGTTTTCAATGAAGCAGGTTTCGAGAAACAGCGGAAAATAAGGTGTTACCAATGTGGAAAGGACGGACATATCCGACCTAACTGTCCATCCCTGGAAAAGAATAAGGCTAATCTGGTGAATAATACAGGAACGAAGAGTTTAGGAAAATGTTTTGAGCCGTATTTCAAGAAAGCAGTAATAATGGAATAGAGAAAGAATATCTGAGAGATACTGGAGCTAGTATAGATCTGTGTAATAGTACTTGGATTAATACTAGTGACTTATTAGGGGAAACTGTATGGGTGAAACAGCCTTTGGACACAGAATGGAAATGTTTACCTTTGGCGAAAGTCACCATTGAAGGTGATCCCTACTCTTAAGCACGAAATCACCCTACTCTTAGGCAAATAGCTTTAGTGTGCTTTACCATTAACTTATAAATCGAATTAGATAACTTAAGAAAGAAGACACAAAAAAGCAAACAAATATTTTAATGGCATTTTTTAAAAATTTATACCGATGGCTATATTTGTAGACTTACAAGCTTTTAAAATGAGAGCATATAAGGCAATATATATATACAATTTAATAGAGGATTTCGAGGCTTATTAGATATTTTAAACTGTGTAGGCATACAACATGCTGAATAAACAAGCGAATGATTTAGTAAGCTCGACATGGAGCGAATAAATGAAACAAAATGTCGCTTACTACCCAGAGTAAAAATTGCCACAAAAAAACAAATAGGCTGATTATGAAAAGCAAAACAGATAATGCTAGCAAAAGATAATTATAACCTATACGTAGATATGGGGAGTTTTAGGTACTTGGGTGAAGATTTAATAATAAAAATATAACATTTTAAGCTTTAAATGCATTTTCCCCAAAATCTGATTTTTCCCAAAACATGCTTACTTGGGGCAAGATAAATCAATTATTACTATTTTTTTTTGGTAGAACGTTGTATGCTTAATCTATATACATAGTTACCCAGAGAATGATACACCAGAATATTTATTTGTTAAATATTTTTGAAAGTGTGTCCTGTTATTAAAATGATGACATCATGAATTTATTGAAAATTCATAAACTCATTAAAAAAAACTTCAAAATGCTGAAAAGCTTTTATTTTTTAAGATATCCTTGAAATTCTACGTCATTATCTAGATAAAAGCATGCAACTGATTATTGTATGACCTTTTTTTTATATACCTGTAATAACTTTCTTTATAGGATGTTTCAAATTGTTTTAAAATTCGGGCTTCTTGGCTAACACCCAAGGGGGCGTTAGTAGTAAGCCCCCGTACTCGGTAGGTGGAAGTGACGTCACAGAAAAGGGGCGTGGCCAGTATCCAGAGGGGCCTGGAGCCGGAAGTGACGACACCAGCGCCATTTTGTATCACGTGATGGAATGACATCCATCATTTTTTATTCTGTGGTAACGATTTTATGATTTCAAAGTTTTTATTTTTTGTGGCAACGAGCTCTGGAGCCACGTGTTTGGCATGACATCACTTTTAATTTATTACTTTTAATTATTTACTCTTTTTTAATAAGCATTTTAATTATTTAGTACGTCATTATTTTAATTATTACCTTTAATTAATTTTTATGGAATTTAATATTATTTTCCCTGAATTTTAAAAGCAACTCCACGGCTAGGATTCGAACCTGCCATCTCTGAGGTGAAAGACTTGAACGTTACCACACGTCTACCCCGTCGTCTTATCAGGCATGTTATTTGAAACTCTCTTTGTTCCTTTCACTTATTTGCACCATTGATGTCATGAGGCTGAAAGTCTGCGCATGCGCTTTGACATGAAAACCGCGTCACACATTTGTTTCTAGACGACGGCTAGGATTTCTTTTGGCTTCCTAATCATTACTTTATTCGTTGCTGTTTTAAATGTAAGATTTTCCCACAGTTCAATTTTTTATTATTATTAAGATATTTTTAATTGTTTTCATTTTTCATCTCATTCTTACTATTTTTTAAGTTATTAGTTAATTTATTAATTTTTGATTTAATATGTTTTCCTTTCCCAAACATAAATTTTATTTTTAACTTTCGCAAATTGACGTTTATTACTACAAAAGTGAATTTACATTTTCTTTTTACTTTTTATTTTGCAAAAGTTTTCTTTTCTTTTTTTTTTTTTCCAAATTTATTCCTTTTCGCATTTTTACTTTATTTATTCGTATTTTTACTTTATTTTTTTTATTTAACTTTCTTTTTGGTTTTACAGAAGTAATATTTATTTTTATGAATTGAATTTTTCCTTTTCACTTTTTTATTTTGCAAAAGTTTTTTTTTTCAAAAATTTATTCCTTTTCGTATTTTTACTTTACGTATTTTTTTTTTAAACTTTTTTTGGTTTTACAAAAGTAATATTTATTTTTACAAATTTAATTTTTCCTCTCCGCTTTTTATTTAAAAAAAAGGTGTTACTACATTTTTAACTTTATTTTTTTACAAAAGTAATATTTAGTTTCAAAATTTCAATTTTTTTTTTTTTTTTAGTTTTTTTTTTTTTTTTTTTTTTTTTTTTTGTTTACACAAATGCTGTGTTTTGTTTTTTCCCTTATGCATTTTACTTCCAAAAGTAAATTTCAATTTTTTTTCCTTTCCTTTAAAATTTTGTTTGTTACATTTCTATTTTACCCTTAACTTTTTTCCCTTGTTTTTAAATACAATATGATGTTACATTTCCATTTCTCCAAAAGTAAACTTACCTACATTTCTCTGTCTTTGAAATTTTAAGCTGGAATTTACATGCATATAACTTCACTAGATAATATTTTCCGCAACTTTAAACCAATATACACAATGTTCATTCTATATAGTTTAACTGGAATACTACATTTCTTACTTTTTTACTACTAAGTTGGAGATACTCAGAACGTTTCCTTCTAATGTTACTAACTATTAATGACTGTATTAACTTTTTGGCCAACTATACAAAACTTTGTTGATTCCCTTTTACACGTCTTACTTTTATTCAAAGGATTCAACAAACTATGTCTGACAAATGTAAATTTTACACTTTCCATTTACACATTTATCCTTATATTTAACTTATAAAACATACTTATGCTGTATTTCTGATTCCTTTTCCCTATAATAAATACAGACTCACACATGTTTCTTTTATGTAAGACCTACTGGCTTTAAACAAATCTTATAAGGAGCAATAAATTTTCATGGTATGAAGTTCACTCAAACCAATGCACAGAGCATTTCTATCCAGTTAAGTTTAGATACGTACCAATAGTACTTCATTTCTTCTTACTTTACTCTACAGACATTTATACATATATATTCAGAACACTCCCTTTTATTCAGTAAGATTCATTTATACTACTGACACAAATTTTGCTAACTTTTTGAAATATTTTACAAAAATATCTTGTAATTTCTTGGCACACATCCTACTTAAATCACCAAACATACACTGAACCTTGATGTTTCCTTCATATGAAAACGTCACTCGGATTCTTAATATGATTCCACCATTTACCGCAGAACTTTATAAACACTACTATATTTGAACTTATCACAGCCTTACTCTCTTAACAAGGTACAGAAGATTGAATTATATTTTAACTACAGAGAAGAATATCCACATTGTAACGTATTATTTTAAATTTGAATTATAGTCACATTTTGTGAAGGAGAACTTAAAGTTTATAATACACATGAAATTAATATTCAGCCATGGAAATGAAACTTTATCGCCTTTTCCCCAACTTGGAATATAAAAATTTGTTAACTTGGAATATTTTTAACGTATTCATTGTAACTTAACTGAAAGATACCCATATTTTACATTGTCATAAATTTATTTAGCAAACTTACTGAACTCTTACAGCCTTTTGAGAACGGAATTTAATTTATCATACCTGACAAATAACTCCTACATAGTTATGATACATTACACGAAATATTGAGCAGACTTCCAAATAATGATCCAATGTAGTAATTAACTTAAAAGACCTAACACAATAATTTTAAGATAAAAATTTCAAACTGACATTGCTTAATAATGAACTTTTACAGCTTTTTTGACATTTAACTTTTCATAGATAGTAAATAAAATTACACACAAATAATTATATAAAATAGGTAATAATGACAGAAACTCCATATAATGATCTACTATAGTCAGCAATTTAAAAAATTTTAACGCATTTTAATATGTCATAAGAAAGATCACACTTTCAAAAAGCATTTTTTTAATTAAACATTGGAGCCACACAATCCTGTTCACATGTATAACATTTTTATTTATCACGAACATGGCACATAATAAGTAAATAAAATACATTTCACAAAGTATGAAACGATTTTCTCTTTTAACCGGCTTTACTCTTAAGAAAAGATGCAGTATGGAATGCTTAGAACCACTCGGTGCCACAGTTCTTCATTTCCCCACGCATTGATCAAAATATACGTGTACTTTAAAAATCAGTTAAACAAATTCAAATGCAAGTATTCAAACAGGAATACTTCACAAATTAGATAAAAGATAGGTGAATAATGAAATTAAGTGATAAACACAGAAAAGCATGTAAGGACCAAGAAACAAAAATGTATTAGCGCAGAACTTTTTCAGATAAAGTTGCTCTATTTTTTGCACATGGGTTACATTTTGCATTTCAGATTAAGGAAACATTCAAGATAATTCTCCTGTATAACTAGGGATTTTATTCACACTTGTTAGTAACGTAAGTTATTAGAACAGTGACAGACATATAGAAGTATGCCATATCCATGGAAATAAAAAATTCCCAAGCCAGACTGTAATAGTGAAATATAAAAGGGAATAAGAAAATACCATATTTCCAAAAAAATTAGTATCTAAGTATGCAAAACATGAACAAGAAATGAATATTTTCTGAAAATGTTCTGAATGTGATAAGTCAGGAATAAGAATCTGGACTAGTTTCATGAACAAAGCATGAAAAATAATGAAGAATTTTATTTTGTCTGTAGTACATTTACTTATACTAAATTCTTCCACTTGGTTAACTGTACTTTACAAATAGACGCAAGTTGATAAATCAGACTGATATTGTGTTTTAAAGCTTCAAATTCAGAAATAATACAACCCAAAAGCAAAAAAATTAAAATGACAAGAGAATATACTGTAAACAAGCGAACGTGATAAATGACTTTTTGGGGCTGATTTTCATGAATTCATAGATCGATAGCAAAATTTTAATGCATTGTATATGAACTACTTTTTCAAATGTATTAAGATCACTGTTTTCTAACTTTACATAGACTTTTTACATAGTAAACATTTAATATAAATTTATCGTTTTTCCTGAGATTTATCTACGTTTGTACTTAATTTTTGCATTTTGTTTCCAATTATAATACCAAAAGGACATAAGAGAACATTTGTTTCTTGAAAACGTCCATATTTTTACCCAACTGTTATTTCTTTCATATCTTTGAAGTAACCTATTAAATACATAGTTATCTTGTACTACCCAGACAACCGTTGGTCTTGCCAATGTCTGAGTCACAAAGCTAGAGAATTTAAGTGATATTTTATCATTGCGGAGAACTTCTTACTGCGTTTTTGATGAAAATTGGCCGAATTTACTAGTTCATTACTGATCTAGGAGGCTTTAACTATTTCTATTAAAAACAAACACAGTCAGAAATTATCATCAAGATTTTCCATTATTTGTCTAATTTTCATGCCATTCCATTTCCAATAAAATATGATTCATTGCCAGATAATTAAATGATTGTTATTTTCCCCACATCCGAATGCTCATTACATATTATTTAACAAAATTGCAAACAAGTTAAATGAATATTTTCTGAAATACTGAAAATTTCATTTTGGAAAGTTTGCATGAGTATTTTCATTTTGAATCGTTTAATATTTCTTTTCCTGCATCCCAAGTAAATTTTGAACATAAAATTTTCAGTTTTGATGAAAGTTAATTGCGGATGGCTGTGATGTGATCGTGTTTTCATAAACAGTTTTTTGTGAAGTACCTTTTCGATAACCTTTTGAACACTTTGAAGATTACCACTTTTACATTACTTCCACTGCAAATCATTGAGTTTTCAAATATTTTCCTATTTATCCTTTACAACGCTTCGTAAAGACTTGAGAACAAATTTTTACTAAATATTTATATTATTTGATTTAATAATTGTGTTACACATTTAGAAGATTTAACAACACTACTACGCTGAACCAGAAATTAAGAAAAGAAATGAAAATTTTATCTTAGTATACTATATGAATAGATTAACGTTCTCTGACTTTAATGTATTCGAATCTAGATAATGGAGACTTTTAACTCAGCTCATACAGACTTCGAATATTTTCTCTAAGTCACCACGATCACTGACTTGGATTGTCTCGTAAAGACTATTTCTTAAATTTTTTTTTTCTCGTAAAGACTATTTCTTAAAAGAAGTTTATATACTAATTTCATTAGAAACATGTCTAAAAAATATCTCATCTTCATAAGAAACATCAACGCTTTTGATTTGAATTACTAGGAATACAAGAACCATTGTTTTGTAAACATGGTTTCTCTCTGACTTAAAAGTTTCTGCTCTGTCATATTTGAAATAAACAATTAACCGTACACACCTAATATATTGCATTGATGAGTTATATTTTAACTTACTGCATTACATTTCAAGTGAATGTGTTTATTGCAATTTTAATAAAATCTTAAAGGCTGAAATGAGTGTTTCATTACCAAATTTGTACTTTCTAACTTCATTCTACTGAAACGAAAATATTTATAACTTATTGCGAAGAAAAATGTTTACGTGTTATACTTTTTGATTAATTTTCATACCACAGTATCATGATTGAAAATTTGTTTCCTAGTCCACTGCTAATATATTACTAATTTTCGCTCTTTCAATACATTTCGTACGTGACAAAAAAACTCAGTTTAGAAATTTTTTTATTTAACAACTTGTATTGCATTGTTGAAAAGGAACCGTGCTTTCATTTTTATTACATATCATGCGAATATTTTAAAAAAGGCATTTTCCCCCTTCTGTTAGCACAATTTTAACCAGCATTTTACTATTACAGAGACTTCTTTAGTAAAATCTCAAGGGTTAAATTTAACGTTTCATTACTAATTTTGAAGATTCTGGATATATCCTACTTAAAAGTTCATAACCGATTAGCAAAATAATTTATATATGTAGTTCGTTGTGCTCTTGGTTAATTTTTAAATCGTTGTTCATTTATAACACTTGATTTCTAGAGAAGTATGGAAATGATTACTTACTTTCCGCTTTTTCCAAAGAATTTCGTAGACACATATGTTCAGCATAGAAAATGTTCCTAACTTAAAATTATTATTACCCAAATAGAAAACGTGCAAAATTTTCCTAAAAATTGATGTATTTGTTTTTTACAAACATGTACACGAATACCCACATTTAGTTATTTCATGTGTATTTTCCTATATCAGAACTTAAATTTCGAACGAAAATTTTTAAATAATGTCATGTTCCATAAAATTTATGTCCTTTTGAGATCATTGTCTTTTCGCAAACGTTTTGAGAGTGTGCTCTAGGTTGTCGTTTAGACATTTCGAAACTGTTTTCTCTTTGCTATTGGAAACTATTTTATCTTTGCTGCTTTATTTCTTTGAACATATGCCAATGAATTCCCGATACTTTTTTGGTTTATCTTCAGCTTATAATATATTAAAATACTTAAAAATATATTTGTATATCGTTTATGTTGACACTTGTGAAAGATTTTCTGGATGTTTGTTTTTGAGAATGTATTTATTTTATTCACGTGAATAAAGCTGATATTTTCTTAAAATTTTATTATACCTTTGGCGTACGATAAAAATCTGAAAAATTTCAGATTTTCGTTTTATTATCTTTAGATGTATCAATGAAATTAAGGCTTCGTAGTGAAAGTTAGAATGTCAGTCCTTCATTTATGAGGGATTTATAAATGAAATTCCTTGCGAATGCAGTTTTACCTATACAAGACATACCTGGCAAATTTTTAAAATTCATGCTAAGTAAGCACGTATTTTATGTTAAACAGAAAAAAGTAAAAAAAGTCTTAAATGGCTTACAAATGTTAAAATAAAAAATATAAATTTCAATTTTCGGGAACGAAATTTATCTCTCAATTTGAATATCTCGTAAGCTTCTGCAATAGCCCCATATAGTATTCTCGTGGATGACGCAACTTCTGCATCAGATCCAGTGGCGTAGCTAGAATTCTTGGGCTCCTGTGCAAAGAATTTTCCTGTCCCTCCAATAAATGCACTGTGCTTAGAAAAAAGGGGGGGGGAAGAAAGTCTAGATTTGCGGAGATTTTTAAATAAAATTCAGTAGGTTTTACATGCAAGTATATTTCGTGTTTCTATATAAAATCTGCGCCAATCCAAGTTTTTTTTTCGCTTAATTTAGCAAGCTAGTAAATAACTGGTTATGTTATAAACTGACAGACAACATGATAGGTAAACGTACAAAAAAGAAATTACACTAATATATAGCGGTTTGTGATCAACTGAGCTTACGAACATGACTTATGCAATAATGTACAAGTAATAAATAAGAACTTTTATAATGTAAATGATACATTTGTTAAACATAAAACATATTTATCATAAATTTCATAAAGAAAACTATTTGAACATACAATTTTTGTAGAAAATATGTATGGTAAAATTTCCCTCTTTCTTTTAAGAAAACGTTTTGGTACACTAAACTACTCAAATACATGATTTTTATACGTGTTTTAAGTTTAAATATGTAAATGTAGTTCAACAGGACATTCACGGGCCTTCTGTCTTCGGGCCCCTATGCGACTGCATTCCTTGCATACCCTTATTTACGCCACTGATCAGATCAGTATTTAAGCATAGCACTCAGTTCAATAACAAAAGAAATAACGTGGTTCTTATCAGGTCATGACCCTTTTTCCACGTACTTTTATGCAAGGAACTTATCTACATCAGACCAGTGTCTATGTGAAGAAAAAGGCTGTCCCGAAAATTATTTATTTAAATGCTCCCTCATAGTTGAACATCATTTAAAAGTCTCAAATTCAGAAAGTGAAACGATTTTTTTTATAAGATATGCGCTGCCCAGCCAGTTTAGTAGTTAGCGTCGCTGACTGCCGTGCCGAAGGGCCCGGGTTCGAAATCCGGAGAAGAAATAGATGTTTGTAAATGTATAGTGTCGATGCAGCATGGCAGCACTACATATGCGGTGAGATGAAAGTTATCTTATGTGTTTGGGAGCCCCTCGGACCCGTCCCCTCGGGGTGCTCTCCATCAAAATTGGGGGCGAAGCTGAGCTAAGTCGCACTGTCATCTGAGTGGCGCTCAAGACTGTTGCCAACGATAGGCATATCTTACGCTTCTAACCACATGGAATTTCGTGGGCTTGGGCTGACTACGTCAACCAAGTGCGCATAACTAACAACAACATAAGATATGCTACCAAGAACAACCATCTCAGAAAAAAAATCATAAATGTAATGAACTTCTTGTCCACAAGAGACACTGAGTTATGCAACACAGCATAGAATAACATAACAAAGATATTATCTCAAACTACGTACCTAAGCAGACCTGGAGCTGTCCTCCATAGCATGTAAGTGCGAAAGGCACCAACTGTGAAAACATCAATGTATAAAAAAAAGCACTGCCCGAGGTGTGGTACAGACCAATACAATGCATTGCAAGCAATGCCTGGCAGGGTCCCCTGTGAGCCCTGTGGAGTGTTAATTATCTGGATAGCTAGTGTGCCTGGACAACACCCACATTGCCAATGGTTAAACAATGGGTGTCCACCACACTTCACTATACCCATATCCATATCAGATCAGTGTGTATGTGGAGAAAGAGCCAGCCCTGAATACCACTTTTTTAAGTGCTCTTACGCAGTTGAACATCATCTAAAACTTCCGAACTCAGAAGGTAAAGCTGGTTGGTGTATTGGGGCAATACCTGTAATGAAATGCCTGGTGCCCCATGCACTTTCACCTGTTTATCTGTTTATAAGATATACTATCAGAAACAAATATCTCAGAAAGAAAACGATAAACATAATGAACTTCCCGTCCACAAGAGGCTTTGAGCTATGCAACACAGCGAAACCTGGAAACACAGCAACTCTTGGAGGGGGCCACTTGTGGGCCCTGTGAAGTGTAGTTATCAAAATTAAATGTGCGACTGGAAAATACTTACACTGCGTACGATTAAACAAAGGATGTTCGCCATACTTCACCATATCCGTATACGTTCGTATCGGGGTTGAAGAAAAAAACTGTTTACAAATTATTTTTGTTAATTATAACTTTCAACTTCTTTATTGGTTATTATAAAGCAGCGCAGCTGCACCAAACTATTTTTCTCCGCATCATTACTAACAAATTTTAAGAGTATTACTCTTAGAAAATAATTAGATAATATAAATACTACGCTGCTGGAGTGCGAGTAAAGTTCTTCTGTTGGAGACCAAGAAGTAACACATAAGGTTATCTTTTACCTGATATTCGTATAGCCTAGCCAATATTCGCAGGAAAGCTTTAATATCGGGTATCAAGTCTAATACAGTCATCAAAAATAATAAAATTTCTTTTCTTCGAGAGATAATTAAGAATTCAAGAAGACGGACTCTTAAGTATTTATTAATATCTTCCTCCTCGAGAAATTTTTCCGAAACCCAAGAAATAAAATATGGATTCCAGATAAGTAATAAATTCTCTGTGATATCTCTCTAAGCGCTGATGAGGATTTGACGACTTTTCGTTATAATAACCTCCTCGAACTCCCAAAAAGGGAAGGGGGTGGAAGGAACAGACGCCCCATCCCAGGGAAAAGGGGCGTTACCGTGATATAACCATGGCCTCCGAGGCCATATATGAGATGGCCTGGAGGGCCATTAAAAAGGGTCCCCAATGAAGCCATTGATTTTTAGATAATGCGTTACGAGCCTTCGCGTATGATTAACGATTTTCTGAAAGAGTTTCACTTTATTGGTTTATTTTTTCTCCAAATGTGCTCTGAGTTAATGAAAGTCAAACACTCGAAAATTGTCAGTTGAATTGAGAGAAATGCTGAAAGGAATTCATTTCACCTCCAGAGTCTTAGCATCCGCAAATATGAAGTTTTATTTCTTTTGATTGGCAGGTGTGAAGATGTCTATTTCTGAATGCGCTTATCATTTTAAGATGCTGGAAAGTTTAGAGCGATTTAAAAGAAAATAAGAGGAGGAAACTTTATGCCTGTAAAGCAAGAGATAAGTCTAAGTTTGAGATGCGGAAATTTAAAACCTGCTAACCATTTTTCTCGAACCCAAATGTATAATTATTTCCTGGAGACAATTCAAGAAAGTTCAGCAGCCTAAAAAGTAATAAAATAGCTAACAACGTTATTTGTTAAGAAAAAGTTGCATTTTGCAAGAGATTTTCTAAAGTGTAATATTAAATGATGTAAAATTATAATAAGCTATCGACAATGAAATAACGAAATTCGTCGTTAAACCTAGTGAGTCATTAAATCAAAGACTTGTCTTGACGGGTGACTGGGGATTAGGAAACCCAATCGCCAAATCTTAGTGGTAAAGAATCCTCACCCACCACCTTTTAGTTTATTTCTGAAGCAGGAGCCATTAAAAATGAGCACTACCCTCGCCAGGACTCGAACCTGGACCTCTGGAATACTCGCCTAGTGGGCAACCGTTGCACTACGAAGGCATGCAGAAAGGAGGGAGAAAATACGCATGCATTAAAAATAGTCTAACGGACGTCAAAATTTGTCAAGTAGCTTTACACATACTATAGCGTATAAACGAAGTGATACCCTTTAGTAGAAGTGGTTGTACCTAGTTTCATCCAATCCGTCCTCTCTTTCGAAATTGGATGATTGTGCATTTGCTCCCTGATTTTTTTTAATAGTCGGCCGCTTTATTTAATAGCCATTAGGCGTACGCCGACACAAGGGCCGAAGCTGTGGTTATTTCATTATGGAAGCACATAACAGGCGGCCTACGTTGCCTCCTGTAACCGGAAGGATATTTACAGCCATGCCTTCTTCGGGATTCGAACTCCAGCCCATCTCTACGGCAGTTAGGGTCTCCAACCCCTATATCGGCTGGGTGGCTCTCTGTTCATTGTAAACTACTTCAGTTGTCTGACTCGCAAATTCCAATTTATAAGTCGCAATTTACATTATAACCGCCAACTGCAGATAAATCAAAAACTTCTAACTTTTGATCTTGTTCGTATGCGTCATCCTGATCTTGGAATAGAAGGTGGAAAGCTGCTTTGTAAAGCATCTGTAATTTCCGATGTTCTAACAGTATCCTACATTTTGTGTCACATCTTCCATATCATTAATATTTAGCCTGCAGATAACACTTCCAGCGTATTCTAGTGTTGACAACACACTTTTGAACAGAAAATTTGCATTTTTGAGCTTTAAAAGATGTATTTATTCCTAGAATCATTAGCGACTTTTCACTTGCACATTTTCTGATATAACTACCGTTTTCAGCTTCGGAATTTTATAAATGAGTAAGATTTGGTCTCGGAGAAGATGAATTTTCCACATTTTCTTTCCAAAAAGAAATTAAAAACATTTCTGAGGAAAGCGTTAAAAACGAAAGCTGTACTTTTAGCCCGGTTTGAGAGATGTCTATAACTCAGGAATTTTCGGTAAAGTATTATCGTTAACTAATAAAAAATAATAATTTTAAAAAAACTTTAAAAAAAAATCTGAAAGGTTTCAGATTTTAAATTACGTCTAAAGAGGGGCGTTTTTTTTAGCATTTTGTGTGTTACCTTTATTTATTAAATATCATGTTCTTCGCACTTAAACCATAAAATTCAGTTCAACAACAATGTCGCAAAATAATTTTAAATTGAGCATATCTTTAGAATTTCCGATACACAGTCTCATGCGCTGGAGATAAAAATGTTTTTTTCTGCACAACTTTGCCATTGCTCGCTTTGAAATATTTAAGTTTGTTAATTAAAAATTTGTTAAAGTTTTACAAAATATGAAATCGATAATAAAACAAATTCGAAATTTCAAATTTGGACTTCTAGATGTCCATATTCGCAGAAGGATTACGTCGTTCAAAATTGGATGGCTCTATTTACTGTTGTTTTATCACCATGCGAGAAACATTCATACATATTTATGCAGATTCTTTATTATTTAATTTCTTCAAATATAATATAGGGCAATAATATCTTGTGGCAACAATTTGAAAAGTGTAACGGACATTCAGAGTGATTCGAAGCAAAATCGCAAAACGAGAACAATAGCCCTCAGGAACAAAGCCTCTTTGAACTAATAATAAAAACTACTACTTCTAGATTAAATTAATTGAACGATACTGCGCTTTTCTATCACAAAGTGGTGCCCGTTTTGTAAAGCAGTTTATGCAAAAATTAAGAATTCGCAACACATAAATAGTTTCTAAAATAGACAGAAATTTAATAAAGAATATGCACGCGAGGGATAAGCTGATGACATAATGATATTTTTTATTGCTTTAAAACTTACATCGGAAAGTTAATGATAATAATATAAAATGATGAATTTAGGGATTTGGGGAAAAATTTTAGAGAATTAAAATATAAATTACGCAAAAATAAACTACAAAATAATTACAAGAGAATTTAAAAGCATTTAGGCAATTTAAGTATCTATCCATGGTTTCGTCCGATCGAATGAAATGTATTCCAGTTTTCGAATAAATTGAGTGTTCTACCCGAACACGATATAAAATGCGAAAACGTAATGACAATAATTTCTCAATTATTAATCGGCAACGCAGTAATTTACTTCATTCTTGTCTCAGTTATTAAATACATGCTGATGAGGACGAAAAGATAATTACCAAGCTGTAATCAGAAACCTAAACAGACATTTGCAAAACTCTTGATTATTACTGAAATAAAAGAGGGGGAAAGGGCAAAAAAATCTTTGAAACTATAGTCAGCTCAAATAATGAATGTTAGTTTAGCTTGGCGAGCAAATCTCGGAGCTGGGCTGCGTCATTCGAGAGTCGCTAGTAATTTGATCGCCAGAAAGCTGTTAAAATACAAAACCAGGAGAAAAGCAAGGATCTATTAGTGCTTGGCTCCATTAGACGGTTATTTAAGCCGATTTGTTCTTAACGAAAGCGTACAAGGTTCACGTTACAGGTTTTCTTGCAGGGTTGCTGCAATTATAAAGCGCAACGAACCAAAAAATCAAAATATAGTTAAGTAGAGTAGAGTTTTAGATATTTTAGTTTCACGTGAAATTTCAAGTTAATAAATCTGTTTCTTCTTTCCTCCTTTCCCTCCCCATCTGCATCATAAAACTCATTTTGCCGTGAATGTAATGAGGATTTTATTTCATTAAATACTATGTTTACTAGCTGTACTGCTGAAAGAAATAAAAAAAAATGAATCTGCAGTTTTTAAAATGTAGAGCAGGGGTGGCAACGTTTTTGGAAAGAGTGCCACTATCAGGGAAAAAAAAAAAAAGCTATGCGTGCCACTTCCAGTATTTCCATCATACTAAAAAATATAAAAAGGCGAAAAAAATTTTATTTATAGGCTGATTATGGGATTTTTACACAAATAGCACTTTTTTATGTAAGTCTGAGTAGTGGGCATTTAAAAAATAATATAATATATAAAACAAACGTACAAACTACAGTTTTACTTTAATAAACATTTTTAAAGGTTCATTCAGTTAGGTTACGTATAAATTGAATAATTTGAAACATTTAATTCTAAATAACTATTAAACAGTCAATAAATACTTAATTAATGTAGTTTTGAATATGTAGTTCTTTTTATCAAGTCATCTACGTATATAAGGATTAGTTTTTGAAGATGCTAACAAAATTAGGTGTTTTAGATGCATATCAGCTGATCCTGAACGATATTTTGATTTTATTATGTTCATAATAGAAAACATTTGTTCACAAACATATTGTTGCGTGCGTACGAATTCGTAATAAATTGAATGCGAAAGTCCGATGAAAAGTGAATAAAATTTATTATTATCACAACAAATAAAACAAAATGCTTAAATTTCCTCAAAGATATTCGTACAGTATCGCAATAGCTCTCAGTAGTTATATTTGAAACTACTAAAACAGAACTTAATTCAAAACAGAGAAAGCTAATCCAATTTCACCGCGAATTCGCTACAATCATTAACAGCAATAAATAAACAACTGAATTGAGATGTTTTCCTCCAGCTTTTTATAGGCCTTTTTAAACGCACGAGCACATTCTAGTATTTTCTCGGATTTTTCTGGATAGGAAAAGCAATTACGAGATATCTATTTATTAAACGCGCCTCGTTGCCCCTGTATTTTCAATTTTCCGGCTTAGCTTTCTCTTCAGATTTGTCCCGCACAGCATTGCACGGGGAAATGAAACAATTTAATAATAATTCTATTAAAAACAGCAAAGTTAAATCCGTAACAATATGTTGATCCAAATCTACGATAATACCTAACAGCCAAATCATATTAATTTGGAGAATTGCTTGTTGGTACAAATTTCCAAAATTCAATACAGTATGGATGGATCACTTGCAACTGAAATAAGTTCCTTATATTTGCTTTTCAGTGTAGTATGCTGCTGTAGGTCAATAATTTCGATTTGGATTTAAGTTCGGTAACAATTAAAGTCTTACAGACAAACTGAATTGTTATATTTATTCTAATGTGTTTATATGTGCATCAATCGACGGAGTTGATGCAGATGATATTATTATAATTTTTTTCAAATCTTTTAATTTTTCAACAAGTCTTCGCGCGCCACTGTTAGAACTTCGGCACGCGTACCGCAGTGGCCCTCCGTGGTGTAGAGTATCATTTTAGAACATAGCAAAAGGAATTTACATAGTTTCATAAAATAGTAATCAATATTTCTACAGTTGATCATTTTAAAGAAAGGTAGGTCGAAACAAAGACTGTATGATAACAAGTAGGAAGGTAGTATATGTTTGCGTAGTTACAATAGCCGAAAAACTTTCACGATTTTATCTCGTATAATTCTAAAAATTATTTGAAGAAACCTCTACTTATATAACTTACATTACACTTGAAATATAAAATCCACACACATATGCAAACTCATTTATGTAATAAGCAATATTTATATACAGCCTTACGTTGCATAAATTTGATTTTTTAACTTATACCTGCACTACGTTGTAAGATTTAACTTTCTTTGCTATCATAAAGTTAATATGATGTTACGAGAGAACCTGGAGACTTCTCGCACAAGGGTGAATAATACAAGCAGAGAAAGAAGGGTAGTATTCGTCAAACTCTTAACGCAAATGGGCGTACTTCGTGCTCACAATAAAACCGACGATTTGTGGTGAACTTAAGAAGAATGTAACAATAAATTGAAAGATGAGTAGTGCTGCTGGACTAAGGAGTACGTAGTTTAATGCTAACTAGGCTGATTTAACAACTTACCCGGCGATAGACTTATTAAATGGCCAAAAGGCGTATCAGTAACTCAGTGTAGCAGCAGCAAGGTCAAAATAGTAACGTGCGCTGCCTAGCGAAATCACGCTCTGAATAAACTTCTAGATTCGTCTGTTGACTTTAAATTTGCATCCTAGCGAGAAAATATAAGAGAAAAATAAGAAGTTCAGGAAAGATATCAAACCTAAAATAATTTGTTATGAAAATTAGGGAAAACCTTACAGTATATGCTATTCCAAAAAGGTAGGTATACACTAAATTTCCTTGATGCTAACTGTGCATTTCTAATTACAAAGGTTTTTAAATAAGATACAGGATTTCATGAATATGGTTTTAGTATTAAGATAGGTTTGTAAAAGATCTAACTTTCTGTATGGTTCCTTGAAAAAAAATATACAATTCATGAAGCATTTATTATGCTTTAAGGAATTAAATAAAAAAGTTTCATACTTTTTATTTAATTGTTTCAAGCAGTTTCGAATATATTTTCACCAGATTTAGGAAGAAAGGAAATTACTGAAAAAATGCTCCTGGTTTTGGGAATTAATAGTTTCGTATTGAGCGAAAAGCTCTTGTTGACTTTGGTCCCATGAAACTGTTAATCGCTAAAAACTCCTTGAACTTTACTGTATTTAAATTTTAGTATTTATCGAAGCACAATGAATACATTTGTCAGTTATCCCTTTTATTTTGAGTATATACTTAAGTACTAAATGATGATTGGTTAGTGTCCTGTCCTTTGAAAAGTCTGGATCCATGCGTGAAAATCACAGCTTTTGCAGTTCCACAATCTTTTCAGCTCTCCCCTGGAAAGGAAATTCCCGCAAGCTTTGATGACATAATTAAACAGTTCATTAAAAATATATAATTACACAGTAAATTATCATGCACTTCTATTTGAATTCAAATAACACAGTTTAAAATAATAAAGGAAAAATCATACAGCGAACATGAAGATGTCATCCTCTCCAAAAGGTGTGGTACAAGAGGGCAGAATGATGTGCATTGTTTCATTGCCAGCACGGAAAAATTAAATTTCGAAAACAAGATTTATTTCTAGATTTGCATCCCACGTGTCTTATAGGTTTTATATGGCAGATTGAGAAAAATCAAAAGGCACGCTTTCTCCAAAAAATCAGTTGCTACAAAAGGAGGTACTACGTACAACAGAATAAATGTATACCTCTACTTTCTCACCAATTGCCATATTATCCAATGTGATAACATTTCCAAACATTTTAAAAGACACGCAACCCAACATGATGGTACTTCCAGTGACACAAAAAAGCATTTTATTTATTTTGTTCTAATTATTGTACTTATGTAATATACACTCATGTCCATAAATTAAGGATAATGCAAAATCAGGCAAAGGAAGAGTTAGAAGAAAACAAATTTGACTTATTTGTAAAGCTTATTTATTAAACAAAAGGTAAAGAGCAAAAAAAAAAAAAAAAAAAAAAAAAGATACTATATGTTTGATAATATTAAAAAAATTAGCGTTTTTCTTCCTGGAGCAAATTACAAAAAAAAAAACCTATTTACAAAAAAACCAAAAATTACATGGTTGGTATGATTGTTAATACATTGTATGTCTCCCAGACGATGCAATACAGTCCATACAACGCCTAGGCAAATTATCGATCTCATCTTGCGGGATATTACACCACTCCAAAAGCAATGGCTCTCCGAAGTTCCGATAGACATGTAGGAGGAGGTTGACGGGCTGCAACTCGTCGGCCAAGCATATCCCACACGTGCTCTACTGGATTCAAGTCTGAGAATGCTGGCCAGTCCATACTGGTGATATCCTCCGATTGAAGGCATTCGCTTACGATGTTTGCAAGGTGAGGACGGGCGTTGTCATCCATAAACACAAATTGTGCACCCATGGCGCCCCGAAACAAGTGTAAATGTTGTTCCAGAATGACGTCCGGATAGATTTGACTCGTCATGGTTCCAATTTGAGCATGCAGGTCAGTTCTGGAACCCAGAATAATTCCACCCCAAACGAGCACTCCTGCACCACCGTAACGGTGTCGTTCAATGATGTTTTCTTCGTGGTAACGGGTACCTGGAGCTCTCTATATGAAAGTCCGGCGAGAATCAGACTGCAAGCTAAACCTGGACTCGTCGGAAAACAGCACACAAGCCCGCTGTTGCGGTGTCCACAATGCATGCTCTCTACTCGCAGGCGACAGTGAGTTGCAGTAAGTGGAACGCATCTGGCAGGTCTACGAGCATATAGACCAATCTGCCCTAAGCGTCTTTGCACGGTCTGCCTTGAAATTGACGTACCAGTGGCTGAAGAGAGCTGACGAGACAGGTCTGAGGCTGTGCTACACCTATTTCTTTTGGCAGTAACTTCCAAATACCGTTCCTCATTCGGCGTTGTAACTGTGGAAAGACCTGTGCTGTAACGTCTAATCACATTACCATCATCTTGGAATCGTTGCCAAAGCCTGGAGATGACACTCTGGGCGATTCCAAGTTCGTCTGATACTTCCATTTGGGTACGCCCACATTCCAGAAGGCCGATAATTCTACCACGTAAAAAATCATCCAAATGCGTCCTTTGTGTTATAACTAATCGGTTAGTGCACTGAAATGCTTATAAAGCGCCTGCGAACAATTTTACTTCTTTGTCTGTATTCCTTATATATCACTCTCTTACACTCTCGTCATTGTGACGTACCATCGGTGTCATCTGGTTACTTCCTGAAATTTTCATATAATTCTTGAAGATGAGTGCAGTGATTTTACAGGTGATGTATTTATTTTAGAGTTCGATTTCCGCGTGATTCCAAATTATCCTTAATTTATGGACATGAGTGTATTTATTTTAGAGTTCGATTTCCGCGTGACTCCGAATTATGCTTAATTTATGGAAATGAGTGTATACTCACAACTGATAAATGGTATTTTCATAAAAATGTTCTAGATTATAAAAATCCTGCAGTCGCAATCCTTGAAAACATGATGTTTCAGAAAAATTTAATTTTTTTCTGATAAATTTCGAGGAAAATCACGTGTTATTAACATTCACAAGAATCTCAGATCAATATAGTTCTCCATGATGTTTTTGTGCTTCGCATATACTCATACCTTACGATAAAATATACAAATAGTTCAGTTCTGGTGACTAATACCTGACTAGATGGAAATATAACTCATTGCGACAGAGCATCTGGAGGATATATAAAACGGAGGGCATTCCGGTGCATAACTTAAATGCAAATGTGATTCCGTTGACAAACGTGGACTGCACCAGTGCGTTGAAGACGGGTTCGCGAACACTATAAGCAGATGTTACCATTTCAGACAGAGCGTACAAATGGATCACAGGAAGCAGAGAAGTTAAGTTGCAGGATCATTAGACATTCCAGTTAGAGCAATGCTACCATTCGACATTGTTGGCAGGAAAGGTGAAACATGGCAATATAGAGCGGCGTCAAAAAGGTAGCAGTCGATCGACAGCGACAGGTACAGATAGAAGCTAAGCCAGCACCTCCGTAGTACCACAGGTAATTGAGGTATTGCTGAACCTACCTAACTGTTAAACTTTCCACCCCAATTTTGAGGGAGAACACCCCGGGGGTGGTCCGAGGTTCTCCCGCCCCTCTTTTTTTACCATCAACCACTTGAAAGGACTTTCTGAGATAACTGAATTCTGGTATTAATAGTGTACACAAATCATATTGAGAAAAGACTGTCCTTGAAAAGTTCAACAACTGATGACTCCAAAAGCATAAATGTAAAAATAAATGTCTTTTCTAAGGAGGAAGGTGTAATAAGCAAGTCTTTGGAGACCCCGTCCATCAGCATTGCGTAGATAAATGAAACTGTTGGAACATTAAAATGAAATAAAAAAAATAATAAATAAAAAATAAAATAAATAATACAAATAAAAATAATAAATAAAAATAAATAAAAAAATATAAAAATAATAAAAATAATAAATAAAAATAAATAAAAAAAATATAAAAGTAATAAATAAAAATAAATAAATAAAATAAAATAAAATAAAGACAAATATGGTTTAGTAACATATGGAGATGAATAAGCATTAGATATGACAAATATCCAGTCCGTGTCTTTGGATATGTATAAGAACGTCTCTGATTTTGGCCCTAAGGTGTCTGTTCTTTATTGCATATTTCTTAAATGGTATTAGATTGTTGTTAGGCTTAATCAGATGTTTGCCCTCTGTTAGATTACAGCCAAAAATATAATCATCAGGGTCACCCCTTTCGCCACATAAGCAGAGATCCTTGGGGCACATGCCTCTGTCATGGAAGTAGGTAGGAAAAGGACCGTGCCCTGTGATATACTGATTTAGAACATTGTCATAGTGTAGTGCCTCTTAGTCAGTTTTTGAGAAAAAATTGTGGACTCTTCTGCCTTGCAATGCAGAATCCCACTCTTCTTGCCACTTTGAGTCGACAACTGCATTCAGTGTAAATTTTAAATGGGACTTGGGCCACGGGATATGAATTACCTCACTGTTGATGTTAGTCGTTGCATCCCTTGCAAGGAGGTCAGCTGTCTCGTTGCCGTCGTTTCCGTTGTGGGCTTTCACCCAATTGAGGATAAACTGGATTTCTGGGTGGGCACTTATCGTATTTTGAATATCCTGAACCAGTTGGTTCTTATTGTTTCTGTCCTTCAGGGTATATAATGCAGATTGACTGTCTGAATAGATAGCTATTGTCCTGAAATTATTTGATATAGGCAGAAAAGGTAGTGCCGTTCAGGTAAGCATCTTCTTTCAACTGGAGTACTCTGGCTTTTATTGAATCCTTCGTCGCAATTAAATGAAGGGGAGGAATCCCAGTAAGAATGCATAGAGAGGAATTAGCTGTCGTTCTATAGGCTTTGCTAATGCTCAGGAGAAAAGGTCTCTGAATGGCGAAAAGTTTCCTTTTCTTCCTTTCTGTCATAGTCTCCGCCCAGATTGCAGCCCCATAATTCACTATACTTGAAATTACTGTTGTAAATAAAATTTTTTGAATGTGAGGACGAAGTCCTCAGTTACTACCTTGCATTTTTCTGAAATTATAAGTGATTTGATTTTTTTTTTCTGAGTCTCCGTGAGATGGTACATAAAATTAAGTTGGTTATCTATGTGGATACCCAGAAACTTCAGGACTTGGGTAATCTTAATTTTCTTTCCGTCCAGGGTGAAGGTGGGCTTTCTTAAGAGCTTTTGGCCTAGCTTGTTAAAAAGTATAGCCTTGGACTTCACTTGCGAAATGCAGAGTTTCAACCTCTGGCATTCTATGTTAAGCTGTTTGAGAGAATCTTTCACATTCCTTTCGAGGATGTCTCTAGTCCTACTACTAACAACCAACGCAGTGTCATCCGCAAACGCGAAGATCTTCGTATGATCGGGAAATTCATATTTTAAGACGTCATTAAAGGTGAGGGCCCAGAAATCAGCACTCAAGCAGGATCCTTGGGGACATCCTCTAGTAAATTTTTTGCAGGTTATCATGTTGTTATGAATGAATATGCTTTCTCTATTATGAAAGTAATGTATGAGAATATTGAGAAGATTAGAGGGACAGTTGGCTTAAGTGCATAAGTGCATGTAATACTGAATAAATTTTATTAATATTAAATTAATAAAATACTGAATAATATTAAGTGCATGTAATACTGAAGGCCACCGAGTCGAAGGCACTTTTTAAATCAACACAAATAAGTGCACTATGTTCACCTTTTGATTTATTCTGTTGGATATGCTTCAGTATTTTATCATTTGCATGAATAGTGCTTGAGTTGGCTTTGAATCCGTATTGGTGTTTACTGATTGTTGATTTTTGATAAAGTGATATCTCAACCGCCTGGCAATAAGTCTTTCTAGAACTTTTCCTATGGCGGGCAGCAAATTTATTGGCCGAAATGTAGAAGGATCTTCGGGTTTCCTATTCTTCTTCTCGAAAAGTACAATTTGTCCTTTCTTCATATTATCGGGAAAGGTCGACAATTCTAAGCATTTATTGAAGAAATTAAGAAGGATTCTTGGGTCATGATTGTGCATAATTTTTAGAATTTTGTTGTTTATAGTGTCGGGGCCCGGGGCTTTCTTATTGTTGAGGCGCTTGATAATATTATTAATTTCTTGTAGAGTGAAGGGGAAGTCTTTTGAGCCATTCTGTGAGAAATTGGAAAGTCTAATTTCTCTCTGCTCGTGTGTATCTTCTTCTGAATTGTCATCCATGAAGATAGCGTCAAGGATTTTGGTTGCTGCTTCTTGCGATAGAATCTGGGAATCAGGAATACTATTGTTGTTGCTTGCGTGATCTTTGTTAAGAAGCATAATTTTTGTGGGAACGAAGAATTTCCTAGTTGCCAATTTATGGAGGATGCCATACGTATCTTTATTTTGAGAACAAAAGTTTTTCCACGAGGTTAATTTAGCTTCCATAATTTTCTTTTTGTAAATCCTTCTTTGCTCGTTGTATCTTACGCATGCAGCATTCCTAGAATTGTCGTCCAGAGCATATTTTATTTTCCTTAATGCTTTAGTTTTGTTCTCTCTGCCCTCAACTCTTTTGTCCACCAATTTGCAGTGAATTTATTTCTTGGAGCTCTAATTTTAAAGCTGATCGACAGCGACAATAGAACGCGAGTACAGAATGGCCATCCAATCGGTCCTGACATCCCCGATGCGTCCTTTATAAACGACCGGACGTGTAACCAGGGCACCAGTGACTGCAATAACTACTGATAGGCGACTCAGCGAATGGAAACTAATTTTACGCAGGCCATTGCGCCAACTACTCCTCACCGCTGCACCACAGCGCACGTTTGCAATGGTGTGGGCACATTCCATCTGGGATGTCACGGGCTGGATAAGATAAATAATTAATAAATTCGATCGTTACTGACAGTGCCCGAATCGTCTTTTATAAATATGATATGACGTGTAACCAAGGCACCAATGGTGACGCAGACCACTGCGCCGACTGCCCCGCACCGTTGCACCACAGGGCACTTTTCCTCTGGGATGTCACAGACTGGAGTATAATTGTTTTCAGACTTACTTGACTGTTATCCACCCCATAGCACTACAACCAGGAGTTACGGTATGGGGTGACATTCATTTACTATCTGGATTCTTTGGTTGACATCCGTAGCACTCTTATAGTAAATACTACGGTACGTTGACAAGATTCTACGCCCCGTAATATTGACCTCCCTAATATTTCAACAGGAAAATGCGCAGCCATACATGGCCCGCTTTTCTACTGCTTGTATTCGTGATTTCCCTGGCCGTCGGTATTTCCAGAACTTTCTCCAATAGACGTGTGCGTTTGTGTTCTGATAAACAGGCGCGTAACAGGCAAGCAGTCTCGGAGAAGAACATTCGCCAACTCTGCAAGTCAATATCCAGCCGGAAAATAGCTTGCATTAGGGCCAAAGGTGAGCCAACGCGTTATTAATTTTTTTTAATCTATGACACCGTTAGCGTTTTATTTTCCATACATCACATCTATCGCTTTTTATCCCCTTCGGGTAATTCTTTCTTGGTACGTTGCTTTTCATGTTCTAGAGCAGACATGGCCAAAGTTCGGCCGCGAGTCAGATGCGGCTGTCTGACACCTTAGCTGCGGCTCGTGAGCTACTCATAATCGTGGTCACATCGTACTCCTTTTCCCTCTGAAACGGGACTTGTTTTCAATAAATAGTAATTGAATTTTTTTGAATGCAAATGGAATTTTAAATAGAAATCGTGCAACTACACATTTCTTTGTTAATCCCTAATTTAATTTTTTATACTAAGTATGTAATAATTTAATAGATTTCAAACACTTCACCGCAGGCTTATCGTCTGAGCAGCAAATAAAATTGCAAATAATTCCATTTCTGGCAATTCAGGCATGTTACTTTCTGACCAGGTAAACGGTCAGTAGCCCAAAATGTACCAATACGAAGTTAATCCAAAAACGAATGCACTTTAATATTTTTTTTTTCAATTTGTCAAGCTAATTTTATTTCAGGGAATTTCTGCTTACATTCCTCATGTGTGATCGTATTATTCACAACAGCTGTGATCCACTTGGAAGATCTGCTATTCGCTGTAGAGTACTACTTTTATTCAAATTTCAATGAGGCATAATGTTCTGATTACTAAAAAATTCCGGCAGATTTCGCTGGATGCCATACTGAAATAGTGTATCACAAAGGGGCGTGAAATTGGAAACATGTTCTTTTTCAGTTAATTCTTCTACACTGGGCATCTGTAGAAGGAATTCCAAAGTTTTGAGTTAAAATGTTTGACGATTTCTAGATTGGGATCAAAGACGTGAATGGTCTGAGTATGTTGATCCTCATGTTAATTGTGCTGAAAGAACAAAATTAATTTTATGTAAAAGTCTAAAAAAGATAATAGCTTATTTTTAAATAAATTTTCTTTCTTGAATAACAATCTCTGTAGTGCGCGTTGACCTGTGTCATTTAATTTATTCTTTCTAAAAGACTAAAAAAGAAAAATACACTCAACTTTTCTTTTAAATAAGGATTTATAATTTATCCAAATATTTTTTTTTACATAATTGTAGACCATTGCATAACATTCTTGTTTCACTTTGCTTCTAATAATATCAGACAACAAAAATTATAAATGGAGTGGCATAAAGAAAATATTAATTTCTCTACCTGAAAGAAGGACGCTCAATTGCACAGTAAAGGAGTTAAAAATTTATATTTTATAGGAATTGACGGGCACTTGCCACTCCTAAGGCCAGAAGTGGTGTGATATTTATATAAACAGATTATAGGATTGATGCAGCGATATGACTGAAACATTATACATAGTAGATGACCTGAATATGCTCAGGTAACATACGTAAGAACAACATATAAATCATGTCTTTAATAAACATTCCTTATCAACAAAAACTACTCAGTGAACTTTAAATAGCTATAGGTACACCTATGCTAAGGCAGCATAATCATTTAACTCCTAATGTCTAATAAAATTTTTATATCTCCGTTTCTTTCTTTAATATTTTTCTAAGTCATTACTTTAAACCTAAAACGTTATTTATAAATATGAAAGACGAGAAGACTCTATTAAAGTCAAGCATTGCTTGAACAATGATTAATAAAATTTATAAAAAAGTAGTAAAGTGAAAAACATCTAATAGTCTGACAAAGTCGATTGAAAGATCAAGTTACGTCACGTAAATAACAACGCAGTAATATATTCAAACTCCAAATTTAAGAAAATTCTTGCAGCCTCAATTATGGATTAACAATCTCTAAGGTAAAAATACTTTATAAATAGATCTCTTGAAAGTCAGACCTGTAAAGTGTATGTCGAATTCTATCTTCTCGAAATTCTTTTCTTAGCAAGAAATGGTCTCATGATACATTATTAACACTTAGTTGCTAAAATATTATATTAATTTAAGAACTTAATAAAAAAAGGTACTCTTCCTCTGTTCATTTTGTAGAGTTTCAATGAACACAATCATAGAATGAAAATTCCTTATGCATATTCAATTGTAAAACGGCAGACAACATAGAATTTATAAAAATCTGATAATCACTCACCGATGCAATTTAACTTTTTCATAAAAAAATAGCAAGCTAAAAAATAACAAATTTTTCATAAGTATATTTAACTTTTGATTTACTTCAACTGTTTATATTGTAGAGATATTAGGTATTTTTTGGAAGCAGGCAAGATGAAAAATTAGCAACCGCTTCGCCGGGAATCGAACCACGGACCTCTGGAATACCGTCCCAGTGCGCAGAACCACTACACCACGAAAGCTCGCTAGGAAAGCGGGAGAAATACCTTATATCCTCTCCTTTTTAAATGGCGACATCGATTTTTAGGGGACCTAATCGCCAAATCCTGGGTGTGGAGAATCCTCATCCAACATCCTTTTAGTTCGGGCGCCACTGTAGAGACATTAAGTATTTTTTGGAAGCAGGCAAGAAGAAAAATTAGCAACCGCCTTCGTCGGGAATCGAACCGTGGACCTCTAGAATACCGGCCCAGGGTGCAGAACCACCACACCACGAAGGCCCCCTAGGAAAGCGGAAGAAATACCTTATAATATATCTCTTGTAATTACACTGATTTCCAAAAATTAAGAAAAAATACAAAAATAGCGACGATTCACTCAAAAATAAGTCAATACGTATAAAATTTAAATATGTTGTCAAATAAAAGTTCGTGGGTAAAACCGCAGTATGCAAATTAGTGGCGCTGTAATCGGAATACGTCATAGTACGTCGTAGACTTTTGCAATAATTTCTACCCCAGAATCGGAATCTAGGAGGTTCAACGAAGGACGGCCAACCGCTACCATGAGCGCTGATGACCGAATATTTGTTGTTATGTGCACGAAGGAATAGAACCACATTCCGACTCAACTCATATTCTCACTTGTTACAGCCACGGGAAGGTTGGTGTCAGCATCAACCCGTGCGTAGAAAGCTTCACGAAGGTGGTCTGTACTAGAGGCGACCAGCCATTTGTGTACCGCTCACGTCATGTTGTAGAAAGGAACGAGGACACGTCAACATGTACACTGGACAGCTGAAAATTGGAAAAATGGACGGCAGTTCACTTTACGGATGAGTTCAGGTTTATCCTCCAAAGCGAAAGTAGGCGTTATTTGGTTTGGAGAAAACTTGGAACCCTTTATCATCCATTAAACATCCGTGAAAGAGATGCATATGGAGGAAGCAGTGTCTGTGTTTGGGGTGATGTCTCTTTGGGTGGACGCAAAAATCTCCATGTCTTTCTATGTGGAAGCGTGAATGCTCAGTCCTACAGAGATGACATTCTTGATGCTTATGTGCGCCTTTACATCGAGCAATAGGTGATGATTTCCAGTTATGAATCTTAATCCTCTCTTTTACGATGTGTCAATTTTTAAATTAAAAGTCGATTAGTTATACATATATATATTATTGATAGAAATATATATATATAATTAGACAGTACATACAACAAATAGACACTTCTAAAGGAGGAAGAAATACTTCCGGAGTACGAGCATACGACAAGTTGATCGCGAAATTGTTTAAAACTAATTATAACAACTTTCAAATAACCATAATGTACGTGCAAGAGAAGGCCAGATTCGTTGTCCTGTACAAAAACTTGCACCTTGATATCAAAGATAAACCGAATCTTATTTTAAATCGCTGGAATGCGAACAGCTATGTAAATTTGTGTTGGCCAGAGGTTTCGACATCAACTTCATTTTCAGAAAGAAGACCATTCGGCAACGATCTTCAACACATGAACCTCGACTTACGAACGAGTTCTAAGCTACGATCGACGAGATAGTTCCTAACAGAAACATGAGAAGGGATGTGCATATGAGCAAATACAATTATAGTTATCTACATACGGATGAATAGAACAATAAAAAAGAGTTGTGGACAGGAGTGAGTTCAAGAGCAGATTGATAAACTGCAAGCTCAGCGAAAGCATTAAAAACTTTAAGAAAACATTCTGGCGCGACTTTAAATTCAGATTTATTCCTTTTCGAAAGTAATGCTTTCAGAATTGGAAAGAAAAGTATTTATCCCCTTTTTTTCACACTTTTTGCAATAATTTCCTTTTTTTTTATTAAGGACAAATATAGCATCTTAACTTAAACTAAAACTTAATGAACGTTTCAGAATTGTTTCGATTACTGTTTTTCTCGAACGTCTGCAATACAGGGTTTGACTTCACAGTTTATTGAGTTGAAATGGATTTTTATGGAGATGAAATATCAAAAATCCATGGTAAAATTCTTAAGGTGAAGAGATATTACTCGTTTTGTAGCAGGGCAAACAACTGACTATATGGCAAGATGTTTCCTTTAGGTCTCGGTAAATATTTGAAGACAGGAAAACTCTGCTCTCTGATTTAAAACTCTTAATCTCTTGCTAGAGACCTGAGACAAGGTCATAAAGAATCTCTTGATCATTTTTTGTCCGTAACTGACCATCGTATAAGAGAATTGACTGATAGGCGTCGGAGTTCTGAGCTTGCACCGTCACTGAAACTTTTATTTCACAGCAAACTTCGTATAGGGGTAATAAGAAATGTCTTCATGTCACACAGTCAATGGTTTTCGTTTCACCCAGCTCATAACAAAAGACAGCTTGCCTGAATTGGTTCAAAGAATATCACAGCTGGAATCTGGAATAGTGACCTATGCTGTCTTCAGTAACACGTCGAAGTTCAGTTTAATATTTGGTTATAATGGTTATAAACGCGTTTATATCTGAAGAGAGCCAGGAAAAAATACATTCTCACCAGTTTCGGAAATGGTAACAAAGAGGAATAAGATCTACCACAGTAACTTTAAGGTATAAGAAATTCCCGTGACTATTTTGGAAAGAAGGAATTTTCTATTATTCGAACATTACACTTTTCATAAAAAAAATTAAAGAATATTTCTTTATTTCCGTTTGATTGTTAGATTATTTTTAGTACTTAGATAAATTGTAGGGTTTTCCTTATTTGCATAACAAATTTATTTTAAATTGATACCCTTTATCTGAACTTCTCAATTTCCCCTCCCATTCTTTCGCCAGGATGTAAATTTAAAGTGAAGTGAAGTGAATATTTAAACGGGCGAATCTCTGAGTTTATTCAGAGCGTGTTTTTACTAGGCAGCGCACGTTTCCTTGTTGTTTCGCTGTTGTGCTAATAAGTCCCTTGACCAATTTCGTATTTATCATACGCCTGCTGGGTTTTGAGTCCACGTGTTAGGCGTAACTTACGTGCTATCCAGCACTACTATTTTATATTTTGACTTGATTAATATTCTACGTTTTTAGTTTCACCTCAAGTTTGACGGTGCCTTTGTAACGCAAGAAGAGCGTGCCTTTCTGTTAACTAATTTGAATTAATAAAGGGTTATTTTCACCCTTCTTCTGTGCTGGTAGTTATTCATGTCTGTGCGAGAATTCACCAGGTTCATTATAGAATCTAATTTAGTTTATATGGAAAAACAAAGAACGACCCTACAAAGTTTAATGCTCACTTTCACGAGAATTCTGTAAAAACTATTATGCAAATTAATTCAATTCCATTGCTCTTGAAAAGCAGTTGCAAGCATGGCAGAGGTCTGAAGAAGAGGTTTAAGAGCAATTAGATGTCTTCCTAAAGCATCCCAAACATGCTCGATAGGATTCACGTCCGGTGATCGCGCTGGTCATACCATGTGCTGAATTGTTTGCTGCTGAAGATAATCATACACGGTGCGAGCTCTGTGCGGTCTAGAGTTGTTGCTATTTTTGTGATTTTGTTTCTTAATTTTTGGAAACCAGTGTAGTTTTGTGATGTATGCATTCATGCTTGATTTTTCAGTTTATATTTGCGAATTATGGATGTTATATATATATATATACAAATATATATATTAAACATAAGTTCATTTAATTTTAGGCTACTGATATATTTATTTTTCAAAATTTCATGTTCTTTGTTATGAGAAGGTAGTTTTGGACACCAGTGTAGTTTTTCTGCTTCTCTTTCTTATCTTCCATATCAAGAAGCTGATCTTTTTTTCATACCGAATAGCACATAGAACATCGCAGCAGTATGATAAAAAACTTCTTTTAAAAACACCCATAGTATGCATACTACTTTCTCTTGAAAAGTCATTATGTTGAAATATGACATAATAATGTCCTAAGTGTTAACGGAGTAAGTACATTGTTGGCCAGATAAACATTTTTTGGATTAAATTTTCACAATTAGCAAGTCGATTTATTTTTTTTCTTTACGCTTGGGAAATTAGGTCATGAAAAGCGCATCACAAATTTACAACTGTCTAGTTTATTATATAAATTTTAAGATATATCTAGGACCTGAAGTTCGTGTTGAATTATTCAAAGACAATGGAAAAGTTGGAACAAAGGATTGCTTTGAGATTTAATATTTTAAATATAATCTATTACTTATATATCAGCACATACATGCTGAAATTCATAGGATCTTAAATAGCTAATAAATTTACTGAATTCCAGTAGGCTTTCTAATTAGATTGAGAAAAGGTATTTCTTTATCAACTTCTCTAGAGAAACTGGGGCACAGAGAAAAAATATGGACTTTTAAAAGTTCATGACAGAATTTTTTTGACGCTCAATTTAGTAAAGCAGTATTCACTTCTGAAATTAGAATTTCATAAGAAATTATAATTTTTGTACAAAAGCATTTTTTACAAACTGTTATTTTGCGATATGTGCTCTCTATGAAAATACAAGGTGATTATAATTAAACTTGCCCTATTCAGAGCCTTCTGTAGCTGAAACTAAAATGCGGATTGACTCGAAAATTTGCAGATAGATGCGCTGAAAAATTTAGAAAAAGAAAATTAGTTCAAAGAATTTCCGCTAGGGTGCACATTACATCCAAATAAAAATAAGCTAATAATTCCAGTACAAACATCGTTTATTTGTTTACAGACTCTTTAGAGATTTAAAGCATGTTGTTCAGTGAGAGCCCTCTCACAAAGGTGTAAAATATGGAGGCAATGAACAGCGTACTGAACAATCGCCCGTAACTGACTGTCAGTGATTTTTCGCACATACAGTGGTTCTTCAGGTTAACCAAAGTTACAAGATTTCCACGATAAACCACGCTGTTATTGGCCCCCTAAGCAAAAATTGCACGGAGTGAGATCGAGAGAAAGGGCCGAGTTGTGTGGGAAATGAACAGTTAATCATTTAGTCGTCGATAAAATGTTGCCGCAAATATTCTGCACACAGAATCTATTATGTGAAGGAGTACATTTCTGCGTATAAATAGTAGACAAGGCATTGTTGTTGCTGAAGTTGAGGTCAGAAAAAATGTTTGAGCATTTTACGATATTTGAGGGCAGTAACAAAGCATGTTACGAGGTCATTTACTTTTTAAATATACAGAAGATATATAATGTTCCCATGTTAGTTTAAATGTATATTCATATAGTATCTTATAAAATATTTTGTTATTCCACTTGGGCCATCTCTATAATAATCTAATATTAAGCTTTAAAAGAGCCCTTTTGTTCTCCCCTTAAAATCTGAAATTTCTCAGATTGTGATTCAAGAACACTGATATCGAATTTATCTTTTCATCATAAGTGCTGGAACCACACCCTCTAAAGAAAAAATATTATTATAGATGATGTAGATTATTAAAGTTATGGTATGCTGGTTTTTACCGAACTGTTAATATAATCAAAACTTAAATTTTTATTTCTTTTTCATACGATAAATTAATCAGTTTCATAAAAATTAAATATTTTAAACTTTTATGTAACGTACAGTTAATAGCTATTTGTATTTATGGCAACATTACATGATAAAACCAATTTCGAAATATGCACAATCAATGGATTTTCTTAATATGAAAGTAATAAAAATCTATAGAATTTAGAAAATATATGTTTATATGGGGAATACTGAATTTGCAAGAATTCACTATTTCTTTAATTTTAGTGTCATCAAATTTAACACAAATGCTTTCTTTCAAATGGAAGTGAGAAAACGTTTTGCTATTTCACTGCGTTCTCTCAGTTTGGTTCCAGTTTTTTTCTCTGTTATTTCAGAATATGTGAGTTCGTCTTTAGTATTATTACTGATCATAGAACATATTATTATCGATCAACTTCTATACGACTTTTTGGACTGTCTCAGATCTTTCAGTAAACATTTCCGCAGAGTATTTTTTTATGAATTTTCCAACTAGATTTTTAGCCGAAAGGGGCTTTGTCCCTGAAGGACTATTGTTTTCATTTTGCGATTTTGCGTTGAATCACTATAAACGGCGAATCACTTTTCAAACTGTTGCCATCAGATGTTAGAGTCCTGCATTATAGTTGAAGAAATTAAGTAATGAAAAATCTGCATAAATGTATTTATATTTTTCGCAGTGTGATAAAATAAACAGTACATAGAACCAATTTAATTTTGAATGACGTAATCCTACTGCGAATATGGGCATGTGGAAGCCCTAATTTGAAATTTGGAATATGTTTTATTATCGATTTCATATTTTTTAAAACTTTAACGAAATTTTAAGTAACAAACTCAACGATTTAAGTGAGCAACGGCAACATTCTACGGGGGAGGGAAACCTTTTTATTTCCAGCGATTCCATTAATATTTTTAATGGAATTGTCAGGACTGCTTTACTGAGAGGAATAAAAGGAGGTTTTGATATCATACAGCACAAAATATTCTCTTACATATCTATAAAACATCATAGAATAATCATAATATATATATTATGATGTTTTACATTTTATAATTCTTTTCAATATTTTTCTTTTCATTTTTTAACATTTTTAATAGTCAACTGTATTTTGAGGCATTAAAGTGTAATCTGAAATTCCCAGACAGCAATTCTTTTTAATTGCTGCAAGAATTGGAGTATATTTCTCACAGCCACTACTTTTCCTAATTACACAGTCTCCCGCAAAAATTATTTCCAACTGAAGTCTTTGTTTGGAACTAATGGTTCAAAATCTAAAGCCGTATGCAACTTTCGGTATTATTTTGAAACTATTGGTAAAAGGGCTTTTAAACGGGAACGTTGAAAAATCTAATGAATTAATACAATTTGTAAGGAATTCAAACTTTCATTCCCTTATCCTGATAGGCTTTGTTTGCAGGAATACTCCCAAAAACATTGTGTATGATGAAAATATCTTTATCATTATCATTAAGGGCACAGCCCCTATTCTCCTAACCGGCACAAGCCGGCCGTATGATAAAAAAATGGGACTGGCCAGATAATGAAAATATATATGATCTCCAGCACTTACATTAAACGCCTCAAACAAATCACCTCAGAGTGATAATTCAGCGAACTCTAGAACACAGTAGATGACGGTTTAGAAGCTGCCGAAAAACAATTGTCAGAAACCTGCAATATTGAATATTTCTCAGCATTTTAACACTTGAACTACTTCGATGTTTCTGATAGTTATACAGCAGTATGTTTGTATGTTAATCAACTGTTAAACTTGTTCTATGATAATGCATCATAGCTCTCTTAACATAATCGCTTAACTTACTTAAGCACGATTTTTTATAATTCTATAAAACAAATTACAGAACGAATGCCAAAATTTGTTATACTGTAAGAGAGGCAAGCTAAGGTTTTAAGTAATATTTAGCAAAAGCTCAGTGTAAAACTTTTGCCGATCCGGCAGATATCTATTAGTTTCATCCTATAGGCGTGCTGTGTTCAGAGTCGAGCATCACTGTACCACATCATTGATTATTTTACAGGGAATATTCTAGATTCAGGTATTTCAAGAGCAAGGCAACATTCTTTTGTATCCCATAAAAAACTGTCATATAGGATTAAATCTGAAGGCAAAGGTTGCCTCTGCAATAAACGCGATGTCTTCTCTTTCTCTGCCTCCTATTTACTTTTGCTGAAAATCTTAATTATATGCTTTTTCAAAATCTCTTTGTTTTGTGCTAAATTTCGATTAAGACACTTTTGCGAATAATATCTGCTTTATGGCAAATTTTATTAAAACACTATTGCTAATTATCTGTGCCTTTCTGAGAAATTTTTATTAAGATACTCTTGCAAATGATCTTTGTCTTTATGGTAAATTTTGATTAAGATACGTTTGTGAATGGTATCTGTCTTTATGGCAAATTTTGACTGAAGGTTCTAAGGTGACTAAGGTTCCTTTTGACTGACTTTCCTTGCCCAATTTTGTCCGGGAAACAGTAGGACTGAAACTTGTCTGGAAAATAGTAGGACTGATTTTTTAAAAAAACTTTTATTCACAATATTGACGCATCGATTTAATAGTTTTCAAAATATGCCCCTTCTGCATCAACACAGCGACTCCACCGACTATGCCAATCACTCCTTGGAACGCAGAAACTGGAATGCTCTTCAGCTCCTTCGTTACGGCATGTTGAATGGCCTGGATCGAGCCGTGATGCCGTCTTTTCATTAACCTTTTGAATTAGGGGAAGAGGAAGAAGTCTGAATGAACGATATCTGGGCTGTACATGTACTTGAAAGACTGAGAAAACGAGTCGTCTGAGCATCCGTCCTGCAATTGCTGGATCATGGAGGCTCCATCACAATAATGCACCGAACCACACTGCCTTTGCTGTCATGGACTTCCTAACCAAACAGCTTCCCCAGCCATCCTACAGCGCAGATGTCGCTCCTTTAGTCTTCTTCCTCTTCCGACTAAAACGGGTCATGGAAGGATGTTACTACGTCTCGGTGTAGCCCATTCAGAAGGCTGTAACGAGAGAGCTGAAGAGCATTCCAGGAAGCCTTCAGTGCTTGGCAGAGTGCTGGAAATGCTGTGTTGATGCAGAAGGAGCATATTTTGAAAAACTGATGAGTCGATGTGTGAAAATTATGAGTAAATATTTTTAAAACCCCAGTTCTACTACCTTCAATTTTAACAATTGTCAAAGACAAAATAAACTACAGGGACAAACCCTGTAGTTTATTTCTTATGATTATATTAGCTATTAACGCAGTAATAGGTAAAAAAATTAACCTTTTATCCTTCCTCATTTAAATTCGTTTGGAATTTCTAGGCCCAAATCTCATATGTTTGGAAATTAATATTCCATTGAATTTGCTATCAACTGATATTACCTTTTCGCATTGATATGGCTAGAGAACAGGTGACTACATGAAATTTTCCACTATATGAAACTATAATAAAGATGCGTATGTCTATAAAATATATCCACGATAGGTTACATTTATGTACATGGCGCTAAAATGTATTTAAAATTTTAATATTTTCCAAAATACTTGAAATAAAATCCATTTCGCATATGAACGTAATTACCTAAATTAAAATTACACTTTTAAATTTGAATTACAAATATTTAATTGCAAACAGAAAGACCGCCAGGGAAAAAAATGCAACGCAAATGGCGAAGCAGGTTTCTTCACTTTACTTCTTAAAAAAATTGCTTTGCGAAAACACAATTCGTGTTACATTATTAATATAAAAAATATCGCTTCTCAGCCATTATCTAAACAGTTTCGAATAAAAAAGAATATTCCCGCAAAATATGCAGGAAAGCTGAATTCCAAGAAACCGGAGCGTTCGCCAGCTTTCCAGGACATCTCGGATTTCTCGCAACCGTCACATAGTCATTAGTTTCCAGAAGAGGTGTACGTTTCTCCCGTTTTTTCCGGGAGCCAAAGGATATATTATCTTGGGAAATACTTCATGTATTGGAGAGCGTCTGTGGCTCATATTTATAACGAAGAAGGAAAAAATGGTGAGCCGTGAATATGAAGACGATGATGAAAGAATTAAAAAAAAAGCGACTGCAAAATTTCTCGCAGATTTTATGTAAGATGATGCGCATTTAAAATATTTTGTTAAGCTTCTTCGCGAGCATTTTTGGGACTCTATTTTTGTTTACGACGATGAGTTTTCTGGAAACTTTTTGAAATGTTCAAGGGAAAATAACCAAGAAGCATTATTACCGAAGGGACACAGTAGAAAGATCATTTAGCAAGTCTTCTCTCCCATAATTTGAAACATAACGCCAGGAAATCTTTTCTTGGAAGAATTTCGGTACTTTTCTGTCCTTCTTCTTCGTCTTCCCTCTTCATGTTATTATTATTTTACTCACAATTTTTAAAAACTGTCTCCTAGCAGAGAAAACTTGAAAACAAAAACCGGGTAAAGATTTTGTAACTTTAGATGCCCTTATAAAAGGTATAGCCCGGAGAGTTATTTTTCCGGTTCTCTAGATGAACCCGAACCGGTTTTAAGAGTGTGGTGATAATTTCTGATCATCTGATCCCGTAAACATCGGATGCCCAACTGAAATCCAAGTAAAGGAAAGAGGGCTTTAAAAAGGTTCTTCATCTGAGAGTTAAAGTCTCGAAATTTTGTGTAATCCAAGAAGACCCCTTTCTCGGAAATCATTTGGTTGATGACGCAGGAGGAGAAATTAATGGAAAGTAAACTCTGCGAACGTATCAATTATTCGCGGAAGAGAGGGGGATGAGTGTGGAGAACTCGGAGGATGGGGGTTGGGGGAAGGGCGGAGTTGTCTTTGGGAAGGTGAGCCAAGTCTATTTTTAAAAGCTGAATCAATACGATCAAAAATGAGCAAAATTTTCGGGAACTAATTTCATTTCCTATACGGAATACAATCAAATTTCATTTGCAAAAATCTTAAGTCATGATAAATCTGCTATCCCATCTGTTGTTGTCAGATGAAAATTTAAGCTATTATTTTCATATTTATTATAAAGAACTAGTATTACATCCTACGAGTAGTATATGGTAAAACTACTAGAACTAATTAATTTAACTATTCAACTAGTGGTTTTATTTTGTATTACTTGTAAGATACCATACACTTGTATAATTTGCTATAAAAATATTTTTTACTTAAGACACAATAACACGCCGAACAAATACTAATGCAGAAGTCAAACAACAAGAATCAGCGTTATTTGCGCTTTTGCAGCTGAGGATGGTGTTTTGACAAAACCATCGAAACTAGTTCTGTGAAAATTTGAAAATATAACGCTGATTTTTGTTGTTTGACTTCTGAATTAATATTTTTACTTATTTACTTTTCTCTCAATGATTCCATCTTGTTATAAAATAAATGGAAAAGAAATGGCAAAGTTACTGGACGAAAAAGGAAACAAAGATTTTACCTTTTTCAGAGCAGTTAATTCCTTACTTTTCAAACACCAGCGTGGCAAACTGTTTAGCAGAATTGACTTATTGCCATGTCTTTGAAATCAGAATACGGTATGAAATGCCATGACATTGAAATCAGTATATTTATCCTGGATATGGTATGGATACTAATTCAGAAGTCAAACAACAAAAATCAGCGTTAATTTACAAAATTTTCACAGGACTAGTTTCGATGGTTTTACCGAACCATCATCTTCAGCTGCAAAACCGCAAATGAACAAGATAGGAAATAATGTTTAGATAAGATAAGAAAGCCTGGACAAGAATAAGCAAGTGGCGCCATCTGTTGGAGAAACCAGAACTAAAACATAATTTCTCTAAAAGCCGAAGGCAAATTTGGATTGGAATTAGGATCGTTAACTAGAACAAAAAGATTTTTATGAATGTGAAATGCCTCTAGAAAATCCAGTTCTCCAATGGAAGATGTTTTTTGAATAATTTTGGCAGCAGAAAAATTGAAAGTGTGATTTTCGGACCAACAATGTTGAGCAACAGAAGACTTCTGTGTTTCCTTTTTTCTAACATATGCCTCATGTTCTTTGACGCGAAATTTTAAGGCTCTCTTAGTTTGGCCAATATAAATTAAACCGCACTGGAAAGGAATCCTATAAATACCCCAGGAATTCATATCCGGAATGGGGTCCTTGAGTACAGAAGTTGGAATTTTATTGATGGGAGAGTAAACAACCCGAAAGTTAAATTTCTGCAAAATATGTGCAACTTTATAGCTAATTGATGGAAAGAAGGGAATGACAACAGAATTTTTATAATCACCTAAAATAAGAGTGTGGCTTTTAGTGTGTTGAGATGAGAATTTTTTAACTGCTTGATTAATAATGTTGGGTGAAAAGCCCCTGTCAATAGCTATTGCTTTTAAATAATTTAGTTCTTCATCAAGGGCTAGTTTGGAGGAGCAAACTTGAAGAGCACGGAAAACATAGGAATAAAATGAAGCTAACTTTTCTTTAGTCGGATGACATGATTTAAGGTGTGGTGGAAGGCAAACCGATGAAGGTTTACGGTAAACTGTAGTACTGAAGTTGGATGTGTTACGTGTGACCAGAATGTCGAGAAACGGAAGAGAATTGCAAGTCTCAAGTTCAAAAGTGAACTGAATAGCAGGATCAATAGAATTCCTTGTTGAAAGAACTCTATTTAAATCATCTTTATTACCTTCAAACAGGGTAAAAGTATCGTCTACGTAGCGGAACCATGCCGGGAAGTTTAAAGTTTCAAACAATTTTGATTCATAATAATGCATGTAGATATCAGCCAGGATGGGACTGAGGGGGCTTCCCATGGCTAATCCCTCAGTTTGCTTGTAATATTTATTTTGGAAAACAAAATGTGTTTGTTTCAAACAGAGTTGAGTGAGAGAAATTAGCTCATCAATTTCGATGCAAGAGAAATGAAATTCGCGAAGTCTGGTTTCTAGACATCTTAATGCACCCTCCACTGGGACATTGGTGAATAATGATTTTACATCAAAAGAAACCATGAGTAAATTACGAGAAGAAATGTTTTTAACCTTTTTTACAAACTCTATTGAATTTTTATGGTGTAAATGTTATTGTCTAATAGAGTGGAAAATCTAGAAACTAAATATTTAGCTAATGGATACGAGGCAGTACCTAAATTTGATACAATAGGGCGGAAAGGAATACCACTTTTATGAATTTTGGGAAGAGCATATAATCTGGCACAATTCGCAACAGATGGGATAAGCGAATGTTTTAAGTTGCTTGAAATGATTTGCGAAGATTTGATCGCAGTTTTTATTTTGGATAAGTCCGAAGGTGAAGGATTATGAGTTTCACATTATGAGCGATAAGATGCCTAATCATTTCTTTCTGTGAATCTGAAACTTTACTGAACTTGAAAAAGTTTCAGATTCACAGAAAGAAATGATTAGGCATCTTATCGCTCATAATGTGAAATTCAATAATAAAGCTGTGAAACCAAATCTAACTGCGAGAGAAAGAGCTACAATGCGCGAGATTCATTCTAACCCGGATATTGTCGTTTCAAAGGCCGACAAAGGTGGCCAGATAGTCGTCATGGATAAGAACACTTACATCGATGGTGTCACTAAACTCTTAAATGAAGGACCATATAATCCGATCCCTAAAGATCCTTCACCTTCGGACTTATCCAAAATAAAAACTGCGATCAAATCTTCGCAAATCATTTCAAGCAACTTAAAACATTCGCTTATCCCATCTGTTGCGAATTGTGCCAGATTATATGCTCTTCCCAAAATTCATAAAAGTGGTATTCCTTTCCGCCCTATTGTATCAAATTTAGGTACTGCCTCGTATCCATTAGCTAAATATTTAGTTTCTAGATTTTCCACTCTATTAGACAATAACATTTACACCATAAAAAATTCAATAGAGTTTGTAAAAAAGGTTAAAAACATTTCTCTTAGTAATTTACTCATGGTTTCTTTTGATGTAAAATCATTATTCACCAATGTCCCAGTGGAGGGTGCATTAAGATGTCTAGAAACCAGACTTCGCGAATTTCATTTCTCTTGCATCGAAATTGATGAGCTAATTTCTCTCACTCAACTCTGTTTGAAACAAACACATTTTGTTTTCCAAAATAAATATTACAAGCAAACTGAGGGATTAGCCATGGGAAGCCCCCTCAGTCCCATCCTGGCTGATATCTACATGCATTATTATGAATCAAAATTGTTTGAAACTTTAAACTTCCCGGCATGGTTCCGCTACGTAGACGATACTTTTACCCTGTTTGAAGGTAATAAAGATGATTTAAATAGAGTTCTTTCAACAAGGAATTCTATTGATCCTGCTATTCAGTTCACTTTTGAACTTGAGACTTGCAATTCTCTTCCGTTTCTCGACATTCTGGTCACACGTAACACATCCAACTTCAGTACTACAGTTTACCGTAAACCTTCATCGGTTTGCCTTCCACCACACCTTAAATCATGTCATCCGACTAAAGAAAAGTTAGCTTCATTTTATTCCTATGTTTTCCGTGCTCTTCAAGTTTGCTCCTCCAAACTAGCCCTTGATGAAGAACTAAATTATTTAAAAGCAATAGCTATTGACAGGGGCTTTTCACCCAACATTATTAATCAAGCAGTTAAAAAATTCTCATCTCAACACACTAAAAGCCACACTCTTATTTTAGGAGATTATAAAAATTCTGTTGTCATTCCCTTCTTTCCATCAATTAGCTATAAAGTTGCACATATTTTGCAGAAATTTAACTTTCGGGTTGTTTACTCTCCCATCAATAAAATTCCAACTTCTATACTCAAGGACCCCATTCCGGATATGAATTCCTGGGGTATTTATAGGATTCCTTGCCAGTGCGGTTTAATTTACATTGGCCAAACTAAGAGAGCCTTAAAATTTCGCGTCAAAGAACATGAGGCATATGTTAGAAAAAGGAAACACAGAAGTCTTCTGTTGCTCAACATTGTTGGTCCGAAAATCACACTTTCAATTTTTCTGCTGCCAAAATTATTCAAAAAACATCTTCCATTGGAGAACTGGATTTTCTAGAGGCATTTCACATTCATAAAAATCTTTTTGTTCTAGTTAACGATCCTAATTCCAATCCAAATTTGCCTTCGGCTTTTAGAGAAATTATGTTTTAGTTCTGGTTTCGCCAACAGATGGCGCCACTTGCTTATTCTTGTCCAGGCTTTCTTATCTTATCTAAACATTATTTCCCATCTTGTTCATTTGCGGTTTTGCAGCTGAAGATGATGGTTCGGTAAAACCATCGAAACTAGTCCTGTGAAAATTTTGTAAATTAACGCTGATTTTTGTTGTTTGACTTCTGAATGAGTATTTATTCGGCGTGTTATTGTGTCTTAATGGTATGGATGTTCGTGACTATAGTGCTGTTGCAAAGTCAGGGCACTTAAAATCTGTCAGTACGAAAATTCTATCGAGAGGTTGTTGACAAGAGAAGAGGAGTATTATAGACTCGCATTTCATTCTCAGAAATAACTAGAACTGAAAAAATAGTCTTCGAGTGATTTGTTTTAGTAAAACTAAGTCTTTACTCCTCTATTGTAAGGAGTATCAATTAATTTTCAATCTACGCAGGTATGACAAATCAAAGTAAAATTTAAAAAGATGCACTTTACAAAGTCCACTTGTCTCCCCCCGACGACAGATTGCTATAGCCTTTTATTTAAATACTGGGCACAACTATTTTGCAAGATAATTGTATAGATTAAAAAATATATTCTATCCTAAATTGTATTATACATTGTGATGGCAAAAACGAATGTTTGTACCCTAAAGAGTTCTGTATGCTGTAGGGGAACAGATATAAGAAGTACTGGTAAGGAACGGAAGAGACCAAAGAAACCCCGATTAAATAACTCCCCATTTACTGATTCATTTTTTATTTATGTTTTTGTTTCTTCTTCAGCAGTGTAGACTCACTGCTAATAAATGCTGTCTTCAAATACTTCTCTTATAAATAAAAACAGGTTTACCTCAAAATTGGTGCAAATTTAAAGTTTGTCTGGCATACGTATGGGTACTAAAAGAAAAATCCATGACTTTCAGACCCTTAGTGTGATAAAGAAACAAGATTTGTTCTTTTATGTACAGAGCTAAGTTGATAACGATTAAGGTAAGCCTATAAACCTTAGTTTAATTTAAGGTACTAATGGATATTTCAAGGAATAACTTATTAGATAGAAAAATCTGTCAAGCCGAAAAGGCAATAGAAGCTGTGTCCAAACTGAAAAGGTCATAAACTGTTGTTGCGCGGTGCACAAATTTTGTATGCATAACAGATGTACGCATGCGGAAGCTAGCCTGCAGAAAAAAGTCTGAATACTATTTTTTAACAAGAAAATGCGTTAAATAAAAAAGTAACCCGTTTTCTGCCCCCTGCATTATGGACCGCAGAAGGAAAATTAAAAAAATGAGTGGACATCAGCTGAATGACGATGGGTGCTGGAAGAGAACAAGGCATCACGAAAGAGGTAGGCCATCGTCGTAAGTAGCTCGAACCTCAAAAGTTAATCGTTGCGTCAAAATCAAAGTGAAGAAGATGATTGCGAAGAACAATAAAGTAAACGTCCAAAAGTCACAACCACTCAGGATGAAAGCGTTTCTCTGTTATCGAGCAAGACACCTCTGGTGGATGAATCAATCCACATCAATTTGTTAACGACCTTACAGCGTCAAAAAGAAGAGCACTATCTCCGCAAACTGTTTGCAAAGGGATACATGCTAGTCAAGCTGTATGTAATTTGATCCGTGGTTTATATTCCACTGAGACCTTCGCATAGAGGAGTTAGCTTAGTCTCAAAATCACTTCAGTTGGATTCAACAGGAAGTGTGCGCTTTGCGGATAAATCAAGGTTTGGTCTATAGCAGAGTTTCTTAAACTGTGGGTCACGACCCCCATGGTGGTTGTGGTACCTGCAGCAGGGATCGTCAAAAATGTTAGTAGTTTTGATATTTCTTAAACTTATTATAATAGTTTTACAATTACCAAATATTTTTACACAATGTATCTGAAAATAGATAAAAATACAGAGAAAGAAAACGTTTCCTTTTATAATAAAAACGTTCATTTTACTAGCTTTGCACGTGACGCTGTCATTTTGTCTGTTACTTTATTTAAAATTTTCACATTGTTCTGTGTCTTAAAATTAGAAATTATAGTTAATGACCTAAAACTGCAATAGTATATTATAGTACAAGTGAAAAATTGACAGTCTCACTCACACGTGTGTCAGATTTGAGCAATGCTTTTGGGTCTCACAAAATTTACGTAAATATTATGGGGTCCTGGGATCTCAGTGATAAAAAGGGGTCGCGACTGAAAAAAAAATTTAAAAAGCCCTGGTCTATAGAATGACATCTCATAGTTATTGGCTTGAAGAACGGCTTGAACTCTCTCACATGCCAGTAAATCACGCGAAATGTATGTGGACATATGTATGGTTTCACGATTTGGGCAGTGATTGCTGTCAGCAGTCGCACTGATACTCGTATCTTCTCCCTCGTATCTATAAATGCAGCTCGTTCTAGAGATCGCATACTGCATATATTCTCGCATTTTAGCCTTGGTTTTTGGTGCTATTTTTATGAAAGATAACTCTCAAGCTCACACGGTTCTTACTGTCGTCCAGACGTAAAAACACTTTTACGTATGCGACGGCAATCGAGATCATTCGATACAGACCTCATCGAGCACGTATAGAATATAAAATGTTTAACATCTCTCTCGGAAACCTTTACGAGATAAGAATGTGTTTGCTAAGTAAATGGGCATAGATACTTACAACTGTTAGAGATAATCTCCTAACAGGAATCGACATTTTGTGCTTACAGAATTTTCCAAGTACTTTTTTACCACCAACAAAAACTTATATTTTTACCAGTATTAATTAATTACCTATTTTCTTCTTTAGTTCCCCCTGTTAGTATCTTTTTACGTTTGTTATACTCAAAGATTTTTCAAAATATCAATGAATTTGAATAAATATATTTTAATCCGCTTTTTTCACTTTATTGTTTAATATTTTGAGAGGAGAGAAATTTAGTAGTGCCACAGAACTAAAAACAAATGCGATTCCATGAAAATGAAAATATTTAAATTCCCAGTATACGGTTTTTTTTATTAATTCATCAAATAAAAAAAAAGAAAGAAAGCCTCATTTGGACGACAAGAATGAAATTTATTTGAAATAAAAATTCAGCAATTTCCTGACTTATTATTATGAAATATTCATATCAGAAAATTAAAATTCTACTAAGGATTAAGCATTTCTACATGAATTAAAAATCTTTAGAAGATGCAAAGAGCGAACATTCGGAGTGAGAAAATGTCTAGTACTATGAAGGAAAAAAGTTAGGTCTTTAAGTATTCAAGTAAAAATGAGCACCAAAAAATTTCCCATTGCCGGTTTTACTATGCAATACATGGTGTACCTAAGAAAGAGAAGAAATGAAGAAAAAGTAGGCGTAAACATATGACGACACACCAAAATCTTTTAAGTTCTTAGGACCTCTAAATGTCTTAATCCGACTGTAATAATAAGCCCAGATAATTCACCTTTGATACTTTCTGAATTCTCTTAGTTCTATGCCAAGGAACTTCCTTCGAAGCCTTTGATAGTAACATTTTATTTTCATTTTTATGAAACTCTGGCGGATCTGGAAACTGACCAACGGTCAATCTAAGAAAGACCAGAGCTCAATCCATTGGCTCCAGAGCATGGAGTTCATTTCCGATTATGTTGTAGATTCTTCGTTTCAAATCAACAAGTCTCGGTTAGATCCCTAAGGTCACAGGCGCAGCGACAGCACCAGAAGAATTAAAGTCACACGCCTGAAGAAAATATGGAATAAAATCATACGTGCCATGACACTCCACGACAGGCTTTATAAAGCAGAACAGGCTCAAACAATGGAGGTAAGAACGTACTTCATACCTGCATGGCTCAAACAGTAAATTAACATTCTAGGGCTGCGCCCCCTGGACCGCATCTCTCCATTGCAATTTGTCAATCAATCACATCAACAGCAAGGCTCACAACCACGAGCATAATACGCACTCAATAGCGACGATCAGTTGATTGATCCCCCCCTTCACAATAAACATGGAGGAAAGAATGAACGATCAGCAGATTGGAGCCGAGCTGTAGTTCTTAATATTATAGAGGAAAAGAATAATTTAATATATGTATAATTTTAGCTTCCTTTGTGAATCGTATTTTGCAAGAAATGTTATTGTATGCTATTAATATGAAAATTAATTAAGTTCATAACATCACATATGACGACTGCAATATTTATATCTCCCCTTTTGTAAATGCTATCATCCGCATCCAAAATAAAAATCTAATAGTAATCATGAAATTTTATAACAACATACGTATTTTAGTTCTTTTTCTCTTATATGTATGTTTTTGATTTATTCAAAGAATAATCTTTTTTAAACAGCGATATAATTTGTTAATATTTGCTAATAATTTGCTGTTTTATCACTTCAACTATTTTAAACGCAGAAATGAACAGCAGGGCTTTTAGTCTGAAATTGGGTTTTAATTTTGTCTAGTAGTAAATTTTAATTATAGAAGCTCGCAAGAACAAATTTTAGTTTCTTAGTGGTGAACTTCTCTGAGGTTGTAGAGACATTAGGTACTTTGGAAGCAGGAAAGATAAAAAAATGAGCAACGCCTTCTCCGGGAATCAAACCACGGACCTATGGAATACGCGCCCAGCATGCAGACCACCACACCAGGAAGGCGGGAAAAATATCTTATAAAGTTTCAAATACAGTCGGACGTTTCTAGAATGCAAATGTTATTGACACAGGCATATTCCAAAGAAAAATTTTCAGAATCATTTTTATCAAGATACAAAATAATATAAATGTCGCTTCCAAAATTCGAATTATTGAGAAGGAACATTTTTAGAATTGAGATTCTGAATATACTATCGGTGTCTATAATCAAATTGCCTCATTCAAACAATTTTTTCCTCATATATAGCTACTATAAACGCACATGAGCAACCAATTCCAAGTGTTAATTAAAGGCATCTTAAGCACAATACTCGATGAGAATTCGGGACCTCTTTGCGATCCTTATCGGCTAGTGATTTTATCGATAATGGCAGCAGCATCGTCTTTCCATTCGATCCTAATCTTCCAGGAATTGATCTTTGGCTTCTGAAAGAGTCTCCTAGTGTCATCCGAGGATCTTTCCAGTTACAGCACATCCTAGAATTACTCGTTCTATGGAGGGAGGGTTAGCGATATAAAGACTCGGTTCCGGTTTCATACGAGGTGTCTCATAGCACGGTACTCGCTCCTTCTGTCGCCCTAGTGTTAAAACGGAGAACGAGATGAGGGTTGCCAGATAAAAGTTTGAAATTTCATCATCAGTGACGTAATACTAAAGACACCGCCAAAGGACATTTTTCGTCTGCCAAAAAAAATTTCTTTTATAAAATGAATTCGTTTTCCCTTAAGAAACACATAAATTAAGTAGATGTTTAAATATGAGAAAAATAATTTTTTTATATATAATACAAAGCTACATTTTTTACCCTGAAATGATCGCAGAAATTGTGAAATTAAGTTCCATAAAGTGACAAGTTTAGGTCTTCCAACTTTCTGCGCAGATTAGTACGCTTATACTATCACAGATTAAACATCGAATGGTCTAAACAAAATAAGTAATTAGATAGATGATTGAAATAATTAAGGAGAAACACGTGAAGACAAGCTGTCAAACGACGGGTTCCTTTGTGGAGGACGTTTTAAAAGAAAATGTCTTCTATTAAATAAGGGAAAAATCCCAAAATATCTCATTCAGTTAGCCCATTTAGTAGTTGGGAATAAAAACGGAGTCATATTACTAGTGTTTCTCAGCTTTGGCCCCTGGGACCCTAACTTACAACATGCAATGCAACATAGCAGGACTACAGGCATAATATGAACAAATACACGACACACATTGCAATCACGGTTAGTTGAATTTATTGCTGCAAAGCGCAATCTGTTTTATCAGGTTCTGAGAAACCAAAATGTGTATTATTAATAAATGTATATTTATCATTATAAATAAAAATATTTGTAGACAAAAACAATAATAAATGATACTAAAAGAAACGAAATAAGAAATAAAATGGGAAAAAAATCCAAACGATTCTTCGTAAACGCGGAGGGGGAGATGAAAACTAATTGCAACAAAAATTTTTTCTCATAAACAGTCCTGAATTTTAGATGTAGCGCGACATTATCATGAGCACATGAGCGTGCTGTTGTTGTCATTACGTTCATATAGCTAACTAACGTTGATAAATTTTATAATAATGAGAGCTTTTAGAGACATTAGGTTATTTTGAAGCAGGAGACGTGAAAAATGAGCAATGCCCTCACCGGGACTCCAACTACGGACCTCACGAATACGCGTCGAGCGTGCAGACCACTACACTAGGAAGGCATGCTAAAAAGGTGGGAGAAATACCCCATAAGCTTTGTGCTCTACTCTTTTTATTTTTTTACCATACTTTACATCCAAGGTTTACTTCTGACGGTCTTAATAAATGTCAGTGTCAACAGTGGCAACACTGTATGAAAAAAAAAAAAATCTCCAGCGCCCGAGACTGCCTATTGGAAATTCTAAAGATATGCTGTTTTTAAACACTCTGCCGTTGAATAAAATTTTATGTAGCGTAAGCGCCGAGAACGTGATATTTAATAAATAAAGTAAACACAGAAACTATTAATTATAAAAACACACACAAAACAACAACAACAAAAAAAAAAAGTTTTGCAAAGCTATCTTAGTAAGAAAACTGAACATTGAAATGATGAACTAAGAAAAGACTGAAAAAAACAGAAACACTTATGCTAACACTTAACGCTCCGTCAGAAATTCTAAACATACACTGCAATGCAGCTTTTAAAATTTTTGTAATTTTGCTGTTGAACTGTATATGGCGTAAGTGAGAAGAAAATGGTGCTTAGTAATACAAAAAACAAAACATAATGGGTAATTAGGAGTGCATCAGGAGAGTGTGATAGCTGACTGGTAAACTGCGAACTCAGCGAGAGTGTAAAAAACCTTAGCGAGCCCTTTTGGGCGTCCGTTAAAATCTCAAAACTTTCAGATTTTTGTTTTTTGTCTTTTTATTTTGGACGTTTTGTATGTTAACTAAGTTTATTATATATGTCACGGACTTCGCACTTACGCCACATAAACTTCAATTCAAAGGCAAAATGAAAAAATATTGAAAAACAGCATATCTTTAGAATTTCTGATACATAGTCCCGCGTGCTGGCAGTAAAAATGAAGTGTGTCAACCAAAACTTCATTAAAGTTTTAAAAATATGAAATAAATAAATAAAAATACATAAAAGAAAATCTGAAAGATTTTAGATTTAATATTACTCCCAACTAGGCTTTTTTTTTTTTCATTTACGCATACATACACGTTTCGAGAGCATTTGAGCTAATGCCCCTTTGGGCTAAAAATATTTAAAAACAGCATATCTTTAGAATTCCCGATAGACAGTTTCGCGCATGGAAGTTAGAATAGATGGAGTAAGCCTTCCCAGTATGACCCGTGCAATGAAAATGAAGCCATGAAACGTCACGGTCTTATCATGGCCGCTGCCATAGGCGGACACTTTGTTCACATTCTAATCGGTGTTATTTGCATCTTAACTATTCATCATTTAACGTTTAAAAGTCTTTCGTTCTAATTTTAATATTTAACATAAAATATCTACTACTTAGTATATAGAAAATCACAAGGAATGAAAATAACCTTTTCAAATTTATTAAAATCTAGGTACATGAAAATGTGTAAATGGTAATTATAACATAAAATTTCTAGGCTTACGCCTATTTGGGCTAATATCGTTATAAAATATTGAATATTTTTAATTAGGTAGATCATGAAATAAATGCATTTTCAAACCAATTCGATTGAAAAGTAAGAAACGAATGCTTTTGAAAATAATAGTTTTTTGGCTTGAAAATTAGTTTAGAATAATGGATAATATTAATTACTAATGAATACTTTGGCAATAATGAATTTTCTAATTCCTCCACCATTTTTTTATTAGTTCTATAGTTTTTAACTGTCATTTTGGCACCGTGTATGTTTATGCTTTATTTCCATGTGTTTCGAAAATGTGTAGGGAAAATTATGCTACACTTGAGATTCGAGGTTTCGTTTTTATAATAATTTTAAAGTCTTTCATAAAAATTTGATGAAATCTTTTTACGGTTTTTGATCTCAAATGGAACAGGAGAACAAAACACATTTTCTTCGAAACATACTAATCGACTTTTATGAAGCTTTCATTCATTCTTCCCTGATGCATTGGAGTTTCAATAAAAGGAGATTAATTTTTAATTTTTATAATTTTGTATATTTTCCCTTTCGCATTTTTATTTTTCGAGATTGTTCTACTATGAATTCCCTCTTTGATTCTATTAATTCTGATATTATGTTATAAGTCTTATACACGGTTGCAATTATTATTTTATAGAGGAACTGCCACTCTTTTATTCCAATTCACTAATTAATTTAGATGTTTTAAGTTTATTCTACTTCAATCCTGCAGCTATAGCGCATAACGGGTTTTTAAAAAATTTAATCGAATTTTATATATTTCTTTCTTCTTGTTGATGAGTTGGATCATACATTACTTTTATACTTCAATTATATATATATATATATATCTGATTGTGTGTGTAAGATACATACATATATACGTACGTACGTGCACGAAAAAATAATCTTCTGAATCCATTTAAATCAATTTTGTAATCCGTTTGGGGGGAAAGAGTCCTTTATTCTGTCCTTACATATACAGATATCACGCAAAAACATCGTTAAATTGCATTTGATAGCGGTCAAAAGGGATATTTTCGTTGAAATAATGGTGCCTGGAATTTTTCGTGATTACAATACTCCCTTTACTTCGTACAAGGAAGTAAAAAACTGAGCTTGCCGAGCTGAGTAACATATTGGGTATGTGTGTATATATATATATAAAATGTTGTAAGATCTTAATTTCATTTAGTGCGAAATTGAGTTATTCTACTACTTGCGCAATTGCTGCAAAGTAAGTTAATAATAATTTACTTACTAAAGAAATATTGATTATATTATCTCCTAAGATTAATTTTAGTAGAATTATCTTAATAGAGCGAATCCATAGTTAGTTAGTTCAATTCCGAAAATTGTTTTAAAGTAACTTGAATGTAAATTGTTAAAAATGTTTAACGGGGACTTGAATTAAATCATGAATAGCAAAATTTCAATTGTAAAAAGAAATAAATTAAAATATATATGTGTGTGTGTGTGTGTAACTCCCCTTGATTCCTTCATACAAGAATTAAAAACTGAGCAATGTAAAAGAAGTCATAACACTGTTCAAAATGAAACATTTTCATCTCCAGATCGCTAGATTGTTCCTATTCAGCAAAATGTAATATATGTCTCTTTCAAGCAATAAACGCAGTTCTTAAAAATATTTTTTCTATCTTTAATCTAATTGATTTTAAAAAAATAAATTTCAATTATAAGATGCCTAATTAAAAATATTAAATAGTTTTATGAATTGATTAAGATTACTGACGGACTCATTAAGATCATTATATTCTATTTTGTGATAAAAGTGTTTCAGTCGGCTAATTAAAAAAATAAAAAAAAAAAAAAACTGCGCTTGGAGCCTAAATAAAGAAAGAATCACAAAAATTTCTCATTCCCGATTTTATCAATGAATGTACGGTATAACTGAACCAAGGGGAAAGAAAATAATAATAAAATAATAATAATAAAAGACAGGCGTTAAGCCTGTGTTTTTCAATCAGGGGCAATCCCTGCTTTTGCGAGAAGGAATTGCATAGTCTCAAGGAGGAATGCGATCAGCCTTTTCAGCTGTTAAGTATTTAGTTTTAATTTATGAATATAAAACACTACTTTTATTTACGTTTTGGTATTTATCAACATTTTCTATACTTTTTATTATTTAATTTGTATATAAAGTAATACAAGTCTAAATGTATATTGTATTTTTCTGTTTTGAAAAAGGAGGTGGAGACGGTCTTGTAGCAATGGTGAAAGGGGTGCATGGGATGAAAAAGGTTGAAAGCCACTGTGTTATACTGCAAATTTTTGGAAATGCATTAAAATCTTTTAATTGCTTTGGACCTCTAAAAGTCTCAATTCCGCCTTGGCTATCGGTGATGAGAATACATTTTAAGTTCTCCAGTCCTAAAGCAGATTATCTTGGAATGTTTTGCAATTATATATTAGGTGCTTCTATGGTAAAACGCTTATCGCATAAGCCTTTGGCGACATTTGGAATTTGTATATTACAAGTTGGATTTACAAGATTGCAAATTTTGGTGGCAATGCGTGGTGGCTGCTTAACACCTTCACTGCTACCTACGTGATAAGTTGCACTTCACATTCAGGCGCCGACTACGAAATTATTCGTACTTGTTACTTTCGTGAAACTGCGTTTATATTCGTAGAACATAAGTACACTTAAGCAAATAGCTTCTGGGAAAAGACGTAAAAGTCAAGGCTGGCTTATATGAACTGAAAGTTTTTAATAAATGAACGTGAACTAAACACATTATATTAATTTTAGTATTGTTATTTATTTAAAGTAAGAAAACGAAAAATATTTTTATTTTATATGATAGTTTAAAAGTCTTTCACTCAAAGAGCTGGTTTCTCTTCACAGATTAGACAGAATTTTTTTTTTTCCGTTTGGGTACAAATTTGGTATGACTTTATCGGATGCATTTCTTTTTTGAGGGGTCGATGGGTGGAATACTTTGTAAACAATGGGCGTTGTTTTGGTTTAAAAGTTTAAATCTTGAACTTTACTACAATTAGAGTTTTGAAAATATAATATGATCAAATCAAATTGATTTCGGAAACTTGTCGTGGCAGTCAATAAGGACTGGACAAGATACTTTTGGCTATGGCAAGGCACTCGACGGCTGTCTACCTAAGCGGGGGAATTTTAAGGGATCAGGTACCTTTAAAATGTCAAATTATGCCACCGATATCACACATTTTAAATTACTGAATCTGTACAACTAATTGATTTATGATCGTGAAGTTTTGTGCACTGAATTTCAGTATCTTTGATACTGATATTTACTCTTTTACTTTTTATTCGAGATATTGAAATATTTTAAATAAAATATCTTCTTTGTCCTCGATACATAATTGTAATACGCATTGCTCGCAGCATTACGGATAATCAAATCACTCTTTCCAACTAATGTTTTTTACCTAGTTAAAAAATTAATGTATGATTAAAATGACCTATTTTTAAAATAGTTGAATTAGATTTTCCTAAAAAAAATAATATCTCTTATTTCATAGATCCGAAATCGACTATTTTTTCACATAAATATCATTTCTAAACTTTTTATGCGAGAAGCTTAATAGTTGGTCACTTTATACTCAAGCAGGATTAACAATATACACTTGTTTCCAAAAATTAGAGAAAAATCACTAAAATAGTGATAACTCATTCCAAAATAAGCCAATTTATTAACAATTTGAAAATGTTGTCAAATAAGAATTGCTGAGTAAAACTACAGGATGCAAATTAGTGCTGATGCAATCGGAATACGTCATCTGCGAGGAGCATAAAATTTCATGTTCGAAAGCAAGCCTGCAAATTTCTCTGTGATACTGAGACAAGAAATCTGGGATACCAAATTGTAACAATGACCTCCAGGCATCATTTGCCCGAAGAACTGCATTGGAATGCTAGAGGAAAATTATAGGCAGAACAAAGTCAGACGGAAATGGCCAAGCTAAATGTGAGTCCTGTGGTTCACGGACTTTCGCAACAATTTCGCAACCACAGATTCGGCATCCAAAGAATGCTCAGCCAAAGACGGCTGACCGTTACGACGAGCGCTGATGACCGGTATTTGTTGCGATGCACGCGAAGAAATAGAACATCAACTCCGACTCGACTCATATCCTTCCTTGCTACAGCCACTGAAATGTTGATGTCGACGCCAACCGTGCGAAGACTTCACAAAGGAGGTCTGTATTCGAGGCGGCTCATGTCCACGTCGTATAAGGGAACGTTTTAGAAGAGCATGTCAATATGTCCAGTGGAAAGCTGAATAATGGATGGCTGTTCTCTCTTTACGGATGAGTCCAGGTTTACCCTCAAGCGATAGTAGACGTTATTTGATTTTTAGAGAAACGGAACCCGTTACAATCCATCAAACATTCGTGAAAGAGATGCATACTGAGGAGGCAGTGTCTGTGTTTAGGGGGGCATCTCTTTGAGCGGAAGCACAGATTTCCATGACTTTCCGTGTGGAATTATAAAGCTCAGGCCTGTAGAGATGACATCCTTGAGGCTTATGTGCGTCCTTATGCGGGCGCAATAGATGTTAATTTCCTGCTACAAGACGACAACGCTAGACCGCACAGGCCTCGCCTCGGGGATGAGTATTTTCAGCAGCAAACAATTCAGCACATGGAGTGGCCAGCTCGATTACAGGACTTTAATTCTATCGAGCATTTTGGGGATGCTTTAGGAAAACGCATAGCTGCTCTCAATCCTTCTCTTCAGACCCTCGCCACGTTTGGAACTGCTTTGTAAGAGCAATGGCTCTCTCTTCCTATGGAAATGATAGACTGCGTAATTGATAGCATCGTACATCGCTGTAAGCGTTTTATTGCTTCAAAGGGAGATGATACTCCATATCGTAGGTAATTTTCCTATACAAACTGATGCGTCCGATTTAATCATTTTATGCATATGCTAATTTCTATAAATCATAACTGTCTGGTAATTTCTTTTCACGTTATTTCCTACCTTATTGTGTGTTTAAAACTGTGGGTCAGTTTCATTAAGTTCCACAGGTAATTTTTGAGTAATTAATTTTTCCTTAATTAATGGTAACGAGTTCAGTTCAAAATATCTTGAAATTCTTACGAAGGGTTTCAACGAAATCATGAAGCAGGAAAATTATAGCTTTGAGAAATCTTAATTGACATATACATCTTACAAATGCATATTATTTTCTTAATACTATTCAAGAAATATTCAAATATATATTTAAATTAAAATTTGTAAGTAAGCATAATTATTAGTGCGTAAACATTTATCGTAATTTTACTTGAGATTCTGAAAAGTGAAGAGTCGAAATTTTCATGATTACAAATTTAATTACAGTTACAAATTTAATTATAGTTCTTACATTAAAATAATAATTGGTCATTTTATATAAATGTGAAGTTTACACAATTAATTAAATTTTCTTGAAATTCCGATCAGCCAGTTCAGAAAAATTGTTCACGCAAGCAGAAAAATCACATTTTTATGAAATATTAATTGAAAAAGAAATTCACTTAGAAACTTGTAAACACATTTCTTTTAATTCACCTGATCTTTTAAAAGAAACTAGCTTTTATTCATATTACATATGGGAAAAATCACGACTTCCCTGAAGTCAGCTTGTTTGCCGAGGTATGAGCTGCTGGCGAGTCTTTTAAATAAGAAAGTATCATTCATCATCAATCTCAAAAGCTGCCGTGAATCTTGCAAAAGTAATTTCTTCAATAAGAAGTATGCCAAATCTAATGAAAAGGAATAGCAATCTCATATACCATGCGCTTGCTCTAGTAAAGCAAGTTATAAATTTGCGAAAAAGTATGTAATAAGTTATGTCTTTTTTCTTTGAAATTTTTCCCTTTTAATATCTGCTTATTTTAAAAGTATATCTGACTCCTTATTATTCTGTGCAGTCAACTGCACAGTTCTTTCGTTTATTTTAATGGCGATAATGTAAACCGAAAACAATACATTGTTTAATTTCTTGATTTTTAACCTTATGTGAACCATAATTTTTTAATGCGCCTATATATTTTAACATTGTAAGTAGATTAAAGCGTTCTTCACCATAAAAAATATCTGATGTGGACACTACATGACTTCCTTGTACGGCATATTAAGTTATACAATTTTTTACTGCACTTCATTTAAACTGATTTCCTCACCTTTCATTAAAGATATATTTCTTATTCAATAAATTCATTTCTCGTTCCGTGGCAAGGTAAAAATATTTAAGAACTCAAGACATCTTTATAAAAAATTGTAAAATAGAAAAAAAAACCTAAAAATTTAATACAGTTAAAAATCAAATTTGCAATTAAAATTTCTACGCAAAGACAAGAAAAAAATTTTAAATTAATTGTTGATCCCATTAGACAAAAACACACTGAAATTGATGCACCAACTGACTTAATTGACTAACTACTAAGAGCTTCAAATGTGAACAAATAGCCATAACGTTAAGTCTTACACTTTTAACTGAACTAAAAAACTCAGTGGCACAAACAGCCCTAATGGGCCAAGGCCTGCAGTACCCCGAAATCTGATTTCTTGACTGTGGGCCCCGGGGTGCGTAAGCATATGACCTGAAAAAGTGGTCAGCTTCCCGCAGGACCCCTAGTGTTTAGTCCCCAAGCGAACTTAGTTCTCATTTTATCGACTCAAGGGATTGAAATCAAGGAATGAAAGGCTGAGTTGACCTTGCCCTGCCCGGGTCTCGAATCCCAGACCTGTGGTGCTACTGCACGATGCGCTAGCCACTGCGCCACAAGGCCTTTTACACTTTTAAATCGCTGTAATTCTACACCTAATTGCATTCAAATTAATTAAGGCATAAAAACCTCAACAGTAGGATAAGAATAACATAAGTCTATTCCTTTTAAAGCAAAAAAAATGACGATTTACCAACATATAAGAATAATAAACAAGGTGGATATATATATTTGGTATTGACGATTAGAGGAAAAAAGAGAGGTGCAGATTTAGATGTTATAGCAGTGCCATATACAAAATTTCAAGGATTTACGGATACTCACTGCTGCATTATGCGAGATACATATACAAAAAAATTCCTTCCGAGTCCATTTTAAATCCATTTTACAATCCATTTGAGAGAAAAAATATCCTTCGTTCTGTCCGTACGTACAGAAGTTATGAAAAAATAAAACATCCAAAAGGGTTCTAGACTGGTCAAGATATAAATTTTCGTTGAAATACGATACCCGAAAAATTTCACCATTACACTACTTTCTTTCCTTCGTCCAACAAAGTAAAAATGTGGCTAAATTACCTTTGATATTCATAGGATATGGCAAATTAAAGCATGCGTTTTGCACTGCAATACATTTTAAACATTTTGCTCATACGGTAGGCTCCTACTTAAGCGGGGCAATAACAGAGAAATAGTAAATCATGTTTAATCCGAAGCAATGTTAAAAAAAATTAAGAAAGAATATTTATGCTTCTGTCCCATATACAGTTTCTGTGACCTTACAGTGTCCTCTCAATGTTACATTTTCGTCACATTGCATTTGTAACCACTATACAACGTCACAGATATGTCACATTGTGATATGGATGTGAGTATCGCATGGATGTCATATACACGTCACAGCAAACATTAAATGTGACCACTAGAAATTTCTCAGTCTCCCCACTCTGACCTTTCTTGACCTTGTTCGCGTAATTCTTTTTTTAGTGGGATTTCTACGCCCACGATTCGTTGCTAAATGTTTCCAATTAGCCTTTCGAAATAAATTATTTTTTATGCTAATAGCTTGCGATTGCAGTTATTTCTTTTTAAATAAAAATATTAATAACTTATAGCGTGTTTTTACTTGGTGCAATATCGTGGAATTATATTCTGCAATAAATACATACACATTCTACCGTATCTAATATTATCAAGAGAGACTGACCAAAGAGTTAACCATAGCTTTTTTTTTCCGTCTTGAGGATTTTTCGCGACCATTTTTTTAGTTCTTTTCCTCTTCTTAGCTGAATAGCTCGTCACTTCTAAATTTTCATGTACGCACTGTTTATTGTATATTGATGTGTATGATATCAGTAATAATTAATATATAATAATAAAAGCGTAATTTAAATATTATGAACAAAAAGGAACAATAAAGTAATAATCGACTCACTTTTATTTGTTTTAATAAGAGTGTGGAAGCAAGGGCACTAAGTAAAAGTAAGGAGAGTAAAAATTTACTGTCCTTTCTTTCTCACTGCTTAGAAACTTTGATTTATTGAGTCAGCATTTTCCGTAGATATAATTCAATTTCTGTTGCTTCTAATATCATAAAATAATGTGAGAAAAGAATTTTTTTATTCATTTCGTTGCAGTGCTTTGCATCATTCTTCCTTTTCTTCCCGTAAATTATGCGAAATTTTTACATATCCTGAAGTTGTGTTGTTAAAATAATCCAATTCCTTATTAAGAGATTTAGTCAGAAAAAATAGTTCTTACTTTAGGTTAAAAGCTCTCTGGATATGGCAAAACACAGGGCTGCCTTCCTAAGAGGAGGGATACCTAAGTGGAAGACTTTTTAAGGGAATCTGGCTCGCATTCATGTCACATATTAACAACATCATGACAACCAACCCCGCAAAATTATTTCTTACTTGAGACATTAAGGAAATAATATAATTAAGGTATTAAATTTTTTAAAAAGTGCATTTAAATGGCAAGAATATAAAAATAAGCGAATTACATTTCATTGGCACTTATATACACTCTTTTGCAAAAATCATCGAAGCACTATGAAGGAGCGGTTGTTTTTGATGAAACTGAATAAGTGTATAGTTCATACACAGATAATAAAATGATTAAAAATTCAAGGTCATAGTACCTGTTCACGGCTCACAATCCCTTATTGAGTATTCAAATTAGTAGTTGGTCGAACCGGCCCTGGTGGCAATGCATGCTTGAATTCGTCGAGGCAAGGAGTGGTAGAGGTTACTAATCTCATCCTGCGACACATTCTGCCAGGCATTCATCAGTTGTCGCTCCAGATCTGCGATATTTTGTGGTGCCCGAATCTGGCGGCCTACCATGTCCCAGACATGTTCGATTGGTGAACGGTCTGGTGACCTTGCTAGCCAAAGCAGAGTATCAACCGCACGGAAACAGTCCAGAGAAATGCGAGCGGTATGTGGCTGTGGCCTGGCATTATCTTGTTGGAAAATGGCCCCAGGATGACTTGCCATGAAGGGTAATGCAACTGGCAGCAGAATGGTGTAAAGATATGAGCTGTTAAAGATGTATGGAGGATGACTAAAGATAACCTGCTGTCATAAGAAATGTTCTAATAATAATATAATTCTAAATAAGTTAGCTAGGTTCAGCAATACCTCAATTACCTGTGGTACTATGAAGGTGCTGGCCTAGCTTCTACCTGTACCTATCATAAGAAATGGCGCCCCACACCATCACACCAGGGGTTATGGCTGTATGCCTTTGTAAAATAAAGGTTGGTTGGGATCGCTGACCCCGTCCTCTCCAGACACGAACACGGTGGTCATCTGGTTCAAGAGTGAAGAGGGATTCACCGTTAAACACTATACTATGCCAGTCTGATGATAGCCATGAGGATCGGCTGCGACAACACTCCAGATGACTCCGCCGATGTTGTGGGGTCAAAGGCCAACGTCTTAAAGGCATCTGTGAGCGTAACCCCGCCTCAGACAAACGCCGTGAGATGGTGAACGGTACCACGGGAGGTATAGACGTGGTTTAGTGAGTTGAATTGTCGGCAATGATACCGCTGGGGCGGTTCGGGCCTGGCGAACAATCATCCTACCTTGCCTCGCATTTGTGCTCCTTGGCCTTCCAGAGCATTCATTTTGTCGGCAATTTCCTTGTAACAAACATTGCTGCCAACATCCTTGCACAGCAGTGTCTGTACGCTGCAGGTGGCTGCTATTGCTCGGTCTGACCACCCAGCTTCACGCAACCCTACAATGCGACCACGTTCGAAGTCGTTTAGTTGTCTGTAAGGTCTTCGATATCATCGTAATGGCGTCTTTAGTTGCTTCTTTACGAAATTACAATGGCAGCAACAAAAGAAGATAGATCTTCCGCCTCTGTTACTGGTTTTATCCTTTGCGAATTGCGCACTAGAAATGCGCGCTATGATCGCAATTTCTGTTCATTTGCCTTGAAACGTTGATCATTTGCATTGTTTTTGCATACCAAATTTCGTCACGATCTTAAAAGTCCTTCTTGGTGCTTCGATTTTTTTGCAAAAAAGTGTAAAAGGAAGTTAAAATTTCGCTTGTGAAAAAATAGTGTATATTGATATTAATTCGTGTGAAAAGTAAAGTTACTTTATTTTATATAAAAATTTAATTTAAAACTGTTAACATAATCTAAAGCATTGCAAAAAATTTTATAAACGTAATAAAATCACTGTAAATCGAAATGTATATTTACGCCACAAGACAAAATTTATCCGAAATAAAATTTTTATCTTAAATTAATGTATTTCATTTCATCAAACAAAGTACATTACTTTGTTATTAGAAATTTAATTTGTTATTGAAAATTTACTTTGTTATTAGAAATTTAAAAATTACATCTAACCCTCTAATTATTGTGACTATAAGAAGGTTTATCTGCCCTAGTAACATCTAGTTTTACTTTAATGTATTATTTGCAGAAATGGACAATGAAAAGATATTAATTTTTGCAGTCATATTTAAAAGGCTTAGGAAAATTAAGAAAGGAAACTTATTTCACTGTGATAACTTGGACATTTGCATATTATAAAACATTGATTCATTAAAGTGAAGTCTTTTCCAACATCCAGTGAAAGAAAAACGGATTTTAAGGGAAAATATCACTTCATGAAATTCTTGGTACAGACCGCATGCAGTTTACCGCATTCAAACTAACAAATAAATTTCTATTTGAAATTTGTTTTATAGTAGAAATTCCTGGAGATGCAGTTGAAGTATTTGAAAACTCTGGATAACTACTTTGCCTATTACTCTAGGACAAACAACTATTTCTTTTAACGTGATAGAAGGAGTTTCATATTTTGTTATTCTTTTATTTTAGCAAAGTTGTAAATTTATGTAGTTGAAAAATGAAATCAATACGCTATATAATATAAATACACTATACAATATAATACTATACAATACACTATTAAATTATAATACAATATAAAATAAGGCTTTTTTTAGACAAAATTAAGTAGTGGAATTACTTTTATTTTCTAAAATACAGCCGAATTCTGTTCAAAATGAAATAAATAAAGGGAGATATGTTCTAATTGTTTAGATTGTAAAATTAAAAATATAAAAGTGTTTTTATAGTTACTATACAAAAAGTAAATAAAAAAACTATTGCTTTACGTTAAGGATATGGTACAACCTGTTTCTTTGCAATTAAACGTATCCTAAGAAAACGTTTCTTTAATTCCCATCTAATGATAAAATAATGCAATCAATACTACAATATGTATTAATGCCTTTTAGCACTTTACAGTTTAAAACCATTTCTTGTTTTAATGAAGAAAATTAAATGAGTACTTTACATAAAGTCCACCTGTAAAGAATCAGACCAATGTTATCAGATTTTAATATCCGAAGCTAGTCAAGTGCTTCTCCTAAATATTTTTATTACCCTTCAAACACTTATTTATGCAGTATTTTCACCCCATTATGGCAAGTGCCTGACTCGCCCCAAAACAATACGGCTCTGTGTTATAAAGATTTATCTAGATTAAATTAACAACTTTTTGAAAGTATGCATTGCAAAATATATTTTCATATTATTTAAATCAAAGCAAAACACAGAAATTATATATAAAAAAAAAAGAAATTGATTTCCCATAGCAAAGAAATACTAAATAATCTACATAACTAGAAATTACATGGATTAATTAAAGCTCACATGGATCTACTAGAACTTATGCGGATTTCTTTTTTCGGGTAACTGGAACTCATCTCTGTTTTCGTATTTATGTTAAACAAGAAGATTAGTAAGAATGCGTGTACCATATGTTCCTCAAAATATATTTTGTCGAATCCTCATCTTTGCTCTGTAAAATCATATTAAAATAATTCCAAATGCCCAAGTTAAAAATATGGACCTGACTTCATTTTATATTTTCAGAAATTTGTGGATAGCAAAGAGCGTTCCTTCATTTTTTCGAGCTTCTGCAAAGTTCATGCATCTCTGGTATTTTCCTTTAATTCTTAATGCATTCTAAATAATTATTTTTAAAATTTATCTTTAATTGTTATATATTAATTACTACTACTATCATTTCACGTTAGTATATAATAAGTGTTTACTCCCCAAATGTGTTGATTAAAATATGAACTTAGATGTCTCTCATATAAATAGCTAAGTTTCATTCAATTTACCGTATGAGCTACTAGTAGGATTTAAGCATTGCTAGAATGTACAGCGTATATCCTCAGAAGCGAGTAATACAGATTTTCCTTCATTCAGCTCATAAGGTATTTCTCCCGCCTTCGTAGTGTAGTGGTCAGCACACACGACGCGTATTCGAGAGGCCCATGGTTCGAGTCCTGGCGAGGGCATTGGTCATTTTTCATTTGTCCTGCTTTCAAAAAATACCTAATGTCTCTGCAGTGGCGCCCGAACTAAAAAAGGTGGTGGATGATAATTCTTCGCCACCGGGATTTGGCGATTGGGTTCTCTAACCCCCAGTCGCCCTTTGAAAGGGTGTGTATATAAGATATTTCAACCGCCTTCTTAGCATGCCTTCGTAGTGTAGTGGTCAGCACACTCGATGCGTATTCGAGAGGCTCGTGGTTCGAGTCACGGTGAGAGCATTGCTCATTTTTCATCTGCCCTGCTTTCAAAAAATAACTAATGTCTCTACAAGCTTTAGAAACAAGAATTGTTTTATGAACAGGAATTATTATATTACACAAATATGTTATGCTCTAGCATAATAAATTGTGTAAAACTGTGTTAAATTTTAATTTTACTGTTAATAGAGCAGCAAAATGCGTTTAGGAAATGCAGAAATATCTAAAATAAAGTGATTCTCATTAATCAGCTAATGAAATAAATTATACGACATTTTTACTTAATTCAATTATTTAAATATATTGTAGCTTTGCAGTACAAGGAAGTTATTTTAAATTTATAGTTTAAATATCGCATAAAATTATAATTTGTCAATGGAGAAATAATGAGGAAATAGAATGCACGTTTTATTTAACTAAATATAAATTTCTATAATTTAGTTTTCAGAGCCGCATTTTCGATCTATTAATTTTTGTACCTATAATTATTCCTTCAGTATTACAGATCAAACAACAAATCCCTTATTTGAAAATTAAGGTTGTAGAAAAAAATTGTGTTGATTTTTGTTTTTTGTTCAAAACGAAACATTTCGCTACACAAGAAACTATTCAAAATAAGTAAATATCCCATAAACATAGTACTAAAACGGTTTTTATTTAATCTAATTATCAGATATAATAATTTAGTTCTTCTTTCGAAGAAAAAGCAATTAAGGAAAAGAAATGAAGAAGAAAATACATTATTGAAAGCCAAACAAACAGCAACATTTTTTTTTTTTTTTTTTTTTTTTGCAAGCCAAAGAGAATTTTTTTTTAAATATTTCTATTTAGAAAGAAAAGTGTTAATTTAATTTAAGAAATTTAGTTAAGTTTTTATCAAATAATAAGAATTCAGTTTTTTAATACAGTTTAGAAATCTTAGAAAAATATGAAGTGTATTTAAATATTAAATTCTAAAGAACGAAATCAAAGTTTTGTAGTGTCTGGCAGGTAATGCTGAAAAGTATTTGCAATGTAACATGCTTACAAGATGACCATATGATCACTTTTGGATTATATATAATGCATTCTGCATTTCCAGGTACACTGTGGTAATAAATCATAAATATCACAGTCATATAATTTTAACAGGATGAGTAGTATTTAGACAATTTCACATCATTATGCAGTTAATTGGTTTACTGAATCAAACCTCTAAAACAGAAGTATTGCGACATTGCTCTAGCCATTTAAAAAGTAATGCAATATTGTGGGAAATCCACATCTTTAGTGGCATTACATTCATGCCACTTTATTGTGTTACATTCATGTTGTAGAGACATAAGGTTATTTCAAAGCAGGAGAGATGAAAAATGAGCAACACCTTCGCCGGGACTCGAACCACGGGCCTCTCGAAATATGCGCCGAGCGCGCTGAACACTACACTGCGAAGGCATACTAAGAAGGCGGGATAAATACCTTATAATGTTACTGTATGACGTTATATCAAAGGCACAATGTGCCGTTAAAGAAATGTCGCAGTGTGACTTCCCGACAACGTTACAGTGTAAATTTACAACGACGTCGCATGTGTCTATGCATAAACGTCACCATGTGACTTCGCAACAATATCACAATGTGACTTCACATCAACATCACAATGTGACTTCATACTAACGTCTCAGTAACATGTCACATGGACATTATAATGTGACATCACAAAAAGCCGGCATTAAACATCGCTGTGACATTGAGATCGTCATAGTGTGCCACGCTTGCAGTATCAATGCGACGTTGGCGTGCTGTTGAGTGTGCTACTCTTCTAACTCCGCTCAAGGGTGAGTGGCTGCACACTAGTACCTTGATCCTGGTTCGGATCCCCGTGAACATGATTGCTGTGTGAGTGTTTTCGTGATTTTCTTCATATATAACGTCAATAAGAAATAGTTAAGATCAACTAAACAACCAATTTTACCAGCTATAAAATAATTTCATTGCATCATTTTCAAATTAATTGAAATATCAAATTGGAAGAGAAAAGGCCAATGTAAAATTTAAAATAAGACAAAGTAGCCTTAGTTTGATAATATTTTTGTTGGGTGGTAGGTTATTTTTCGTAGAATACAGTAATTTTAAATTAATTTATTTGATTTCAGGCGTTTTCAGTTGCATTTTGTATTCTAATCTATATGTAAAGGATTTAAATTTTTTGTTACGTTTCTAATTATTAATCTTTTCTTCAGGCCATCCACTAGAATTTCTTTCCTATAGTTTAATGAGCTTAGTTCTGAATATTTTACTTTTATAATCCATCCAACTTAAAATTACGGGTCGGCGGATTAGGAATTAAGCATGCAGCAAATAATTATGTTCACTTTTAATTTACAAGCAACAAGTACATATTTGTACCTAATGAATAATAAAAAATATACCAGAAAATCAGCAGGAGTCATATTACACCGAATTTATTCTATTGAAATGAGGGAAACCTAATTACAACAGGTATCCGTAAAAATACATCCAGCCCCCAGAAAATAAACAACTTGTCATATTACTTCGATAATTTTGCTTTCGTTGATGAAATAATACAATTAAAAGTGCTAATTTAAACTAGAGTTCGTATTTCTTAAGTTTGAAACGAACCACAGCTCCAATTACACATGCCTATTAAATTAGCCTCCAGTTATTTCTTAGCGAAGCAAAAGGTGGACTCTCATTATTTCATTTCGTTCGCTGATTCCCTTATTTTGCTGTCTTCGTTGGGGACAACAAGAGAACTTTGAAAAGATTTCGAAATCATAATTATTGATGGCAGACTATTTTTAAGCCAGACGCAATTCTAAAATTGCTGCTGAGGAAATTTTAATGAATGCTTACGAAACTTTTGTGCTGTTCGAGGAATTTACTTTTGTAACAGAAACAGATGGTAACAATTTTATTTATTTTTAACAGTGAATTACAAGTAATTACAGTTTACTGATAACGTCTGCATCTTGTTAGAGAGTTTTACATCTTAATAATAATCAAATATTTGGAAAAGTATAGAATTGCGTAAGAATTCCTCGAAAATTTTTAATCGATGCTTCAAAGAATTCTCGCAAAATAATTATTGCCAAATGAAAACAAATATTACCAATCAAATTCATTTCATGTTAAATATTCTTTAAACTACGTGCATTTATCTTTTCGTGAGACTTTTCGCGTATTCTTCCTTCTTGTCTGTTCTTACAGGCCTTCTTTCTTCCAGATGCGCAGTGAGAGGAACAAAATACTTCATCCAATCTTTTAAGTTCTTTAAGTTCACAGCAAGCCATTCTTTAAGTAATATTGTTTGTCTTCTATGTAATGATAAAAAAAGTTCATAAAGTGAGCAGTAAATTTTTACTTGAAAGGCGAAGTCTCATAATGTAATTAAAGTTGCGTTTTTTAGACCTACTTACACTTTTATTCACCTATGAATTAATTTGTAAATATTTCTGTATCAAAGGTTCGTGGAAATACTTGTGATCGGGCAATTCTCTTTCAAATGTAAAATAAATTATACTACCTAGGCACCTTTCAAGTAGCATTTATTGAAACACGACATTTCTGAAGGCATTGACAAAATGCAGCTTCTAGTGTCTGCCATAGACAAGCCGTTGTGTCATTTTGGATAGTTTGAATAGCTCGAAGCATCTTGCTAAAAGGGACCAGAGGTGTCAGAATGTGAGAAATCTGGCAAATACAGTAGTTATGTCTCGATAAGTATCTACTTCTGATCTAAGAAACCTGATCTTCTTTGCTCAAACACACACTTTCTAAAAATCGCGCAGAACGACTGAATGATACTTTAATTCTATTTGCATTACAACACGAACTGCGATAGCCCTGATATCGTTTCTTTCATTCCTTCCATAAAAATACACAAAATCAATAATTACATCAAAGCACTATACACAAAAGTAATATGACACACCTCCCCAAAAGCATAGCGACGTCTCTGTAGCATTACAAACATGTCACAATTAAATACATGCCCACTCAATCCACATCACGCAATGCCATAGTGATGACCTTAATGTCTGCTTTCTGTGACGTCACACTGCGACGTTTATGTGACGTCGCAATGTGACTTTAATATGTAACGTCACAGTACCACATCGATGAGAAGTCAGTCTGTAATAAGTGATATAAAGTTACACTGATACGTTGCTGTGAAGTAAGACTGCAACGTTGTTGTAAGGTCACTCTACGAAATTGTTGTGAAGTTACACAGAGACACTAATGTAACGTCACAAAGTGACTGCAATGTAAGGAAGGACTTTTAGGTCTTTTAATAAATGCTTGCGAAACTTTTGTACTGTCCTAGTAATTTACTTTTGTAACAAAAACAGACGCTAACTATTTTAATTATTTTTAAGAGTGAATTAATTATAGTTTACTGATAACCTCTGTACTTTATTATTAACGCGTTTGCACTATTTTAATTAACTTGCATTAATGCCTGCGTTTAATGGCATATAACACTGCACTATTTTTTAAATGACTAATGCAATGTCACAATAAACCCATTTGATTACAGAATTATTATGAATAACTTCTTCATTAATCCTATAGAGTTCCTCCAGTAAAATGGAAAAACTGCAGTGCTTTCCTAGTTCAGTAAAAAGTTATACTTCTTAAAGTGATAAAATATATCCTTAACACTTCAAAGTTTTAAATTATTCTACATAATCATGCGAAATTTTCTCATCATATTAAGTTTATATCTTGTCATATAATTCATATAATTCTTATCTATTTAATAAAGGCCCACCAGCGTCCGAGCGGTAAAGACGCTGAACACTGGTAGTTCGGTCCGAGGTTCGAATCCCGCGAACGGGCTGGCTGCATGGGCGTTTTCGTGGTTTTCCCCATGTGTAACGTGTATACGAGCCAGTTTCCCTTAGAAAGTCCTCCACGAAAGGCATCCCTCCCCTTAGGCAGATAGCCCTAGTGTGCTTTGCCATAATTAAATACACACACACACATCTATTTAATAAAATGTTTGACATGAATGCTTAGAATGGGTGTTTAGAATACAACCATATGATCATATTACAATTGTTCACAAGTGATCCATATGGTCATATTTTAAAGCATATTCCATCACATATATCTTTTAGTATTACCTGTTCAGAAGCAAAGTAATTTTGGTTTCTAATTTTATCTCTATAACTTTAGAACTTCATATCTAAAGACACTTATATTTTTTCCAAAATTGTACTCAGTTTTTTTTTTTTTTTTTTTTTTTTTTTTTTTTTTTTTTTTTTGTTAACTTATTAAAAAATCTCAGTTTAGCATACTTAAGTGTAAGTTTTGAGTTCTTTTTACCAACTTATTAAAAATTAGTTTCTTAATTTAACATCAATTTTTTTTCCAAAAATTGAAATATTAAACAAATTATTTGGTTTGCAATATTTTTTAATAATTTAGCTTTTTATGCTATTTTATACTTTCCACTTCTAATTGCTTTATCTAATCGTCCAAAAATTTAAGTATTTAAAAAAAATTCTTTTGTTTAGCTTGGAATATTTTTTAATAATTTGGTTTTTAATACTATTTTATATTCTCCATTTCTTTACTTTTTCTAATTGCTTTTTCTTTCAGGAAATTAGCAGCATTAATAGATTTTAGATTTCAAAATGAAAAGGATAGTTTTTTTTTTTAACTATAAGACGATATTTGCATATCCGAACTTTTCTTTTGTATAACGAAATATTATATTTTGAATAAACACATTTTGTAAATCAGCATAATATTTCACTAAAATCAAATCTTAATTTTCAAATTAGTGGTTTTTTGCTTAATTTGCAGTACTGAACGAATAGTTATGGACATAAATATTAGCCGACTGAAAATGTGGCTCTGAAAACAAATCACAGAAAATTCATATTTAGGTCTATATAATGTGCGTTCGCTTTCAACATTATTTATTCATTGACAAGTTAAAATTTTATACAATTTTTAATCTGTAAATTAAAAACAACATTTAAATTCAACATTTTAAACATTTGAATATTTCTATGTTCTCTAAACGCATTTTATTGCTCTCTTAACAGTTAAAGTTTAAATTCAGCACAGTTTTACACAGTTTATTATGTAAAAGCATAACAAATTTACATGAATTAATTATTCTTATCTATTAAACAATCATTGTGTTCAAGGCTTTGCCACGGAAAATCTTCTATATACTTTCATATAACCTTCATAGTAATGTTTAAGTAATATTACTAGCACCTACGGTAAACAGAATGAAACTCAACTGTTTATATGATAAATTTCTTTAAGTTCCCTATTTTATTCAATACATAAGGAGAGATAAGCACTGTTTATTGTATACTGATACGAATGATAGCAATATAATCAATGTATAAAAATTCAAGCGAAATTTAAAAATTGTTATTAATAATGAATTAATAATGAAACGATTAGCATCAAGAAAAATACCACAGAATCGTGGATTTTATAGAAACGTGGCAAAAGCCAAAGAGGGTTCTTTGCTATGCACGAACTCCTACAAATGTAGACTGAAATTAGAACTAACTTTTAATTTGGACATTTGAAATTATTTTAATATGAATTTTACAGAGTAAACCAAGCATAAATACGAAAACAGTGGCGTTCCAGTTATCCGAAGTATGATATCCAAAGTACTGGTTACTTGGATTACTTATTATATTATCCGAAATTAATTTCGCTTTTATGTGATTACAGTTTTTGATTCAATTTAAATAACATGAAAATATTATGCTTCACATATTTTTAAAAAGCTGTTAATTTAATCTAGATGAATCTGCATTACATGTTTGAGCCGTACTGTTTTACGGCGAGTCAGGCACTTGCTAGTAGTGGGAAGCAAATACTGCACAAACAAAGATTTAAAAGTATTTAGAAGAAGCAATTCTGAGACTCGTTTCAGGTATTAAAAATCTGATGGTATAGTTCTGATACTATACTGGTGTAATTTCTTTAAAGTATTCATTTGATTTTCTTCATCAAAACTTGAAGTGGTTCCAAACTCTTAAGTACTAAAAAAGCATTAATACATATTTCAGTATTGATTTTTATTATTTTATTACTAGAAAGCCCGGCGGTCATACGAAATGATCTCTGTTCTAGATATTATAACTTGTAATTAAAATGATTTGTGCAAAGGTGTCTGCTAGTTCAAACTGAATTATCTAGGGCAGGCGGCGAGGACGCCCCTTTGCTTACTGTCCCACGGGGGTTTCCCCCTTCTACTTGCTTAATTCCTTAAAGTAGAGTGCAATGAAGGAAACCACTGGCGATACATTTCTTAAGAGCCACGGCTAGCTCAATAAATAAAGGTGATTTAAATAATAAAATGTTAATTCACGTGTCAAAGTTCTCTTTGTACACAGCATTTCTTGTGTAGATTTTTCTATCATTTTAAAGCTCGCCTTGCAGAGGCCCATCAATTATTTTTAATTTTACGTCCGTTCTTTCACGAACTCTTGAACGGGCAACATAAAATTTACCGCGTCCAAATGCAAGCTCAGATAAAAAAATGCAACACGCTTAAGCGTTTGGCCCTGAGCTTATGGATGGTCATAGCAAAGGCAAGTTTTACAGGAAATTGTCTACGTCTCAATTGAAACGGTAACCCTGTGCCGTGGCAACTTCACCCCATTGTCTAGTACAGTTACGCAAGCAACCAATAAACTATCGGCGACAAACAGACACTTAAGCCATATATAATAAAGATATTTATTTCATTTTATTTGTTTTTCATCGTTGCCGGTTGCATATTTCCGAATTCTATTATATATAGATGTTAAATTTATTTATTAAATGTTAAATACACGTGCTCTTGTATTTTTAATTTTTCCGGCTTAGCTTTCTCATAATATTCGTCACACACTGCACTGCACGGGGAATAAAACAATTTACAGTTACGCAAGCAACCAATAAACTATCGGCGACAAACGCTTAAGCCGCTTATATATAAGATTTGATGGGAATGAAAGAATCATTTTTTTACTAAACGTTTTACTGAAGAGAAATAGATTATACTATTTTTTAACACATTTTGTTTATTTTCCTTAAGCACAATAAATATAAAACGAAGTTGATATCTTTCATTTTAGAAATTACGAAATTAAAAATTAATTTCATCTATTTATTTTAGTTCAAATAAAAATGGGTTGTATGTTTAATTATGAAAATAAAAATAATTCCGTAATTTAATTTTTCCGATTAAAAAAAGGAGTATTTTGTATGGTTTCAAGGGTGAAATATTCTTTCATTTTTCAACTATATAAATTTACTATTGCTGTTAAAATAAAAAATCTGACACCGCATTATTTCATTATATGGCCTATTAAATTATACTCATTTTTGCTGCATTTCTTTAAATTTATTTCCTCGAATTTCATTGTATTTCTCATTCAATCAATTCAGTTCTCACTTCGCGGCAAGAAAAAAATGTATAAAAACTCGGAAACATCTTCATTAACAATTGTAAAATACAGAAAAAAAAAAAAAAAAAAAAAAAAACACCAAATATAGTTAAAAAAGCTAAAAAAAAGTTTGGACAATTAAAATTAAAGTTTCTACTCATAAAGAGGCAATTCGGGTCAGCGAACAGGAAGGCATATTTTTCGGTGCTCAAAACTGAAAATTTACTTTAGATACCACCCGACAAAATGACATTGAATGTGCTGAAACTGAGTCTTAATTCACTATTCTACTGAGTTTAAAATTTAAACCAATGACGGTTCATTAGGCTTAATTCGCCATTTTTAAATTGTTGACAATTCTACAACTATTGCATGCAGATTAACTAAGGGCATAAAATTCTTAAATGGAACGTAAGAACAACATAATTCAATCACTTTAGTTAAAAGCAAAAAATGCACAATTTTCCCTCCAATATTTTAACTCCTCGTTCCGGTTTCAAATGCAGCAGCATTTCTGTATGCTTCTTGATTTCTCCAGCGCTAGTTGCCTTCTTAATCTATTGAATAGTGTGTAACGTCGTGTATTTTTAGCTAGCATAAAATGTATGCCACGTTGAAAGACTGTTTAGTGAATTATCACTAAGTCGCTTAAAGTACTGCAAAATCAAGAGAAGGATGTATTTATTAACTCATTTACCCTTTATTAACTCAAACAAAGTTTTATAGTCCTCACCAACTCATGCTTAAAGAAGCCAACACTTTTGGCTTAAATCAAAAGGTAATGAATAACTTAAAATTGATGAAGTTTAAGTATTATAGCCTAACGGCTTCACAGTTTAACTATCGTACAAGTCGGCGTAAAGAAGCCTAATGTCAAGAATTATTCAATGGCCGCCCAGACGGTATAGTGGATAAAGAAGCCTACTACGATGCCGAAGGGCACGGTTTCTACTCCCACAGAAGTTATGGTTGTAATTTTATCCGCCCTTTCCTAGAAGGTAAAGGTGGCCTCCTAGTAGGTGCTTCTATAATAAAATGGCCATCGCTTCAGGCCTTAGTAGTGCCCAAGCCTAAGTCGGCTAAGTGGCTGCCAATGGGAAAAAAATTGGATCAATTCCTCTTCTATAAACCAGCTAGTCTATACATGGTGTTTTATAAATAATGGTACAATCTTTAAGGCCATATAGGGCACGTGAAAAGGATTGAGAATTGCATAGCAACCCACGACCGCAAACGTCATCGTATACCGTTAGATGCTGCCATTCACGAGGGTTTTCACAATGTTTAGGAGGTCACGGCTTCGAATTCCGGCGAGGGCACTGCTCATTTTTCACGTCTCCTGCTTCGAAAAAAACCTAAAACTCTACAAATGGTGCCCGAACTAATAGGTGGTGGAGGATAATTCGTCACCAGCAGGATTTGGCGATTGGGTCCCCTAATCCCCATTCGCCCTTTAAAATGGGAATTACTTATAGTATTTTCTTCCTACTTTCCGCATGCCTTCCTGATGTTATTGGAAGCATACTCGACGCGTATTCGAGATACCTTTTCTGCTTTAAAAATTCTAATTACTCTCAGAACTCTGACTGCTTAGTAGAGCCTTGCCTGGTGCTATCAACTATGACATGAGGAAATTGTGCATCTTTTTGGAACAGGCTCTTATTGCACCCTGTGGCACAAAATGTGAGACCCAACATGCTGTTTCAACATGATGGAATACCTTCTCGTTATGGAAAATGTGTTCGCAGACATTTGAGTGTCGTTTTGTCAATAATGGATTGGGCATGGACCCAACGCTCTCCGGATTTGAGCAGCCTGGATTTCTTTCTTTGGACAGCACTTAAAGGTGTTGTGTATGAAACACCTGTCGAGTCTGAAATGAATCTCGGTGTAAGAATAGCTGCGCTGCTGCAAATACCCACGCAAATCCAGGTGTTTATGACTGCGTCCGCCAATCCATAGTCCGTTGGTGTAACGTAAGCATCGCTTGAAATGCTCGGAATACTGACCTTTTCTTTTTAATTTTGAAATGGTGTCACCTGCAACATTATGCAATATTTATGAGCAATAAATACATCTGGTAATCCCTTTCATTGTGATCTTTATTTCTTATACCTCTGATACTATTTTTCCATAATATTTCATGTGATGGGTTGCTATGCAGTTTCCAATACTTTTGACGTACCCTACCTGATTTTATGGTTTTACCAATATTTATGGGACATTCTGTATAAGCGATGTAGTAGAATTTTTGTCCTGAAAGCAAGTCTTATTAGTTCACATAAAATACTCTTTCAAAGAAATTATTCTTAGATAAATTTAATTAAAATAAGATAAATAGATTAGATAAATTTAATTAAATCATTTTTTCAAGCAAATAATACAAATTATTTTTCTAATTTAATATTAATAATTTACCTACGCTGAAAATTAGAGGATAATCTACAAAGCCACATACAGTCTACGATGTACTAAATTAGTTATTGATAAGTGTGGTAAATGTGTAGGTGTTTCAACATTCATCATTAGACGTTAAATATGCAAATGAGACACGCGACAAAAAGGTGCATGTAATAATTTGCTTCTATCGTCCTGCTTCCAATGATGAAGATTGATTGGAAGAATGCAGGTAAGCTTATCCTTCGCTCAGATATTCAAGCATTAAATGATTACCCTCGAAGCAATTTTATGCGGTCCTTAAATTCATTTTAATTATGCATTTGTTGCAGATATGGACTTCCAAAGACTTCAAGATTTTAGTCACTTGAAGTCCGAATTTACATTATTTTCATTATCGTTAGAAATGAACATGAATAAATCACTAGAAAATCTATAAATGAAACTAATTAATTTTCTATGTGATATAAATTTTATTCAAAATAAGATACTGCTTTTATTAACTTTCCTTCGTACTTGTCAAAAAATGAATAAGCTCATTTACGAATTTTTGGACCAAAAATAATCTTTTTAATCTTTTTGTTTCAGAACACATTTATATGAGAACAGTTTTTTTTTTTTTTTTTTTTTTTTTTTTTTATACAGTTAAGGAAAAGAACCCGACGATTGATTAATGAGCATGTATTTCTTATTTCTTAATGAAGATAATTTCTAGAAATTTCTCTCCAAGGCTTCAATCAGAATCGAAACGCGACCAAGGACTAAGCTATAGTAAGAAATAAAGAAGTTTATACTTTTATATACACAAGTTTACATATTTTTTATACGTCGATGAAAAATTTCATAAATAAGAAAAGGGGCTAAATTGACATTATTTATTGTAAAGTTTTGCCTTGCCCCAATTGGAAAGTTTTCATATTTGCTGATTATAAATTAAATTAAATTATTCAACCATTAATTAAATGGGTCAGAAAAATTTCAACTAGATGTTAATCTGAAAATTTAATATAATTTATAATATTATAATAATTATAATAATTTAATACAATAATATATGTAATTCCTAATATAATAATATAATTTCTAATATTTAGCTGTCAATATATTTGAATTACAAAGAACAACTAACAAAAACGTTTTGCATGTACGAAACTTTAAATTTCACACAGGAAATAAATATTAATTATATTTTTACCTTTGTTATTTTTTTCCCTTTATGATATTATTATTGTTGTCTATGCATGTTTCCATTTGTATTTAGTAAGCGAAATTTAAAATTTACTTAGGTTTTTTTATTTATTTATTTTATTTTATTTTGTTAGTAAAAAAAATTTATTTCGTTAAAAAATGAAACCGTAAACTGTTTTGAGATTGTGTATTCGGCCTTCCCGCAGTTTGGGTTTTGAGCTTTATACAAATACTTGGATATTATAGTCTTCTTCTTTTTTCCCCCAAAAAGTTCAAAGTTTTTAGACGTTGCTGATCGTTATGCCTACAGCGAACTGGACGTAACATTTTTGACGTGTTGCGACGCTGAACTACTAAAGTAAATTAATATTGTTTACTAATGTTTCGTAATTGCAACTGTTTCATTATTTAATAATAACAGCAAAAAATATCTCTATCCAAATCAAACCAGAGTAACTGTGCACTATCAGTATACAATACTGTAGCGCACCGCATCTGCGCAATATATATTACATTCTAAAACAAACAGCGATTACCTGAAACAATACATACTACCAGTCACTATACATAAAAACACTAATTCAGTATCATACACTGATTCTGCAAAGTATGATACATTTCATGACATTATCAACACTAAGTAAATAATAATAAAATCAATTACAATCTGAGTTGCACATTTTTTTTTTATCTCTCTCATGTCAGGCATTCTGACATTTTGGCCAAATCCTTGAAGTGGAAGGAAATAAAAGGAAAATACCACCAATATGCAGTGTTTAGTAAACGGATGGCATATCAATTAAAGTATGCTTTTCATGGAGAGAAAAACGAAAATAATAAATAATCGACCTGTATTTCCAATGAGTACTAGTGGGATTAAGCATTGACTACGTCCCTCTTAAGCAATGTGTTTAGGCTATTCTAATTGATAACAGCTACAGCTTATTCCTACATTTATATCCTTAGTTATTATTACGGGAAAGAAGAATTAATTATGAGAAAAATGCGGATAACTGAAAATGCAAAAACCAAATCAACAGTTATAGAAGAACTCAGGGCTTAATTTTTAAAATGAAAAGTGCCGGAGCCCTATGGAAGACCATCAGCAAAAAGAGGAACGAAAGTAAATAAATAAATAAAATCATTAATGATTTAAAAACTGAATAGTTAATTATTACCAAATTAATTAATTATTATTTAATTAATATTAATAATTAATATTTGTCCGTTATTATTCAATTAAATAAAATTAATTAATTATTATTAAAATAGTTAAATTATTAAAGATTAAAGTAATCAAATAATTTAAATTATTAAAGATTAAAGTTATTATATAATTTAAATTAAAATTAAGTAAAATGTAAAGAGATAAATTAAAATTTAATAAGCGATTTGTAATACAATTTTATTGCAAAAAATAAAATTTTCGACATCAAATTTCTATTGAAATTGTTGTTTAGTTACATAAAAGAAGCGAAGAAGCCTTTTTATTGAGGGCTCCGGTGAGCTCCGGCGCAATTTATGCTGTGGAAGCACTGGAAGCAGTTGTTATTATAAAAGGGCTAAAAGATCCTCGGAAACAATTAGGTTAAAGAGGGGTACATTAGGTTCATATACGATCCAAAGTCAGAAGGTGTTGATAAGAACTCTAACCACCACCACTGGTACTCAGTACTTATGATTATTGACAATTTGCATGAGTTCTCTTACCAATGATGCTTTAAAATTCAGCAAGTTTCTCTTAGAAATTCCTCTACCAGAGCATCCTTTCCTTTGAGGAGAGAGCCCTCGATTTAACAGCCATAATTATTTAACCCAGTTCACTAATGACGCTTCATAAAATTACAAAAAAGTTATTTGTTTTATATTTATTTTATTATTTTTTTAATTTCTGAAAATTTCATTCATTTTTCAGCTTCAAATAAAAAACTGTAAGTTATTGCGAGTATTCGAACAAACCGCAAACGGAAAAGAATTATCGCACTCTAACGGAATTTGATGAACGAAGCCAAATAGTGCGATAGCAAGCCAAATTCTTGCAGTCTTCCTATACACGATTCCACGTTGCCGCCGAAAATTGATACCCGCGTATCGCTTGCGCCCGAAACTGGGAATGACAAGAACTTAAAAAAGCAGGGGGAAAAAATGGTTGTAGAAGAGTGTGTTGCTAAACCTTGCTTCATGTAACTTGAGTGTTACTGGTGTCAAATTTGCTTAACACATGTTCCTTACACTAAGTAATATAATACAGACAGGTCAAAGGGAGGTCGGGTGTGCTTTTTTTAAGATTATTATTATTTTATTCGTTTATTTTGTCACATAGAAGTTGGTTTACATTTCACAGTAATTTAGAAATCTTAGATCTTCATTTCATAAAAAGGGTCCGACACCCAAACATGGGACCAGATTGCAATCTTCTTCACGCAATATAAAATCTGTCGAATGTAATATTATCCTTACCAGTCTAGCAGGAAGTTGTATCTTTGTATACTATAGATCGAATTAGAGACATAAAAAAATCTTTATGACACGTCTTCAAAATGTTGTTGGTGGATATTCCAAACCATATAATTCATTCAGCCACTGGAGGCGGTAACAATAATTTGATCTTTGCTTTCTCTTCATATAAGAAAACTGAATCTGTTTGCGCACGTATATATATCAATTAAGTCTATTGTCAATTTCTAGTTGTAGAACAAAAGCAGAATAACTAGAAGTACTTCTATGCGAAATTTTCACAAGAATATTCATTTCAGCAATATACGAATTTAGTTTGGCAATTGTTTTCAATATTATCTTTCACTCTAGCAGTTGTTTTCCCTCTGCGTTTTAAAGCATATTCATGAAAAATTCAGTAAGATCGTAAGCATACCTGCTGTATTTTAGGTTAAAGTACACTTCGAATAATAATTATTGGAGAAATCAAACAGGGTAATATTTGTAAATTTTGCAGGGCTAGTTTCTATGGTTAAACAACAAAACCATCTTCCTTAGCTGCCTAAGAGCAAAAGCAGCCTTCGCTCTTTTGCACTTATGCAGCTGAGGAAGATGGTTCTGTATTTAACCCATAGAAACTAGTCCTGCAAAATTCACAAATATTAAGCTAATTCTTGTTATTTGATTTCTCCAGTTCCTGATGTAGAAACCGGGCGGTAAAGTCGCTGAACACTGGTAGTTCGGTCTGAGGCTCGAATCCGGCGAAAGAGCTCGCCGGTTTGCTCCATGTGTAACGTGTGTACTAGCCAGTTCTCCTCAGAAAATCCTCCACGAAAGCATCCCTCCCCTTACGCAGATAGCCCTCGAGGCTTTGTCATAACCACATAAACGAAATAAAAACTTATGTATGCTACTCAGTGTCTCCGCACTTACAATGAATGATCAAAGGCTGCTAACAAATCTTAGAACAATTTTAATTAAAAAAAAATAGAAAATATTCTAAAATGTGGTCTAAAACAATTATTTGGCAACAGCTTATTATTTTGAACCTTAGCGATCATCCAATGTAAATGAAAATCCTCTGCTTTAAAAATTGCGCGAGTAAACACGATTTGCATCGAAGCAATGCTTTCACGCTTTCCAGAAAGGAACTTTCTTGTTCTGTAATTAGAGAAAATTTATTGGAGTAAACAATTTTTAAATATAAAATGGAAACTGTTGTTCACTAAAATGCTCTAGTTTTATTATGAGTTAAAAATTGCGGTATAGTAATATGTGCTAAGTACTACTCACTTTTACAACTATTTCAAAGTAAACAATTCTTTAAGAAGTCAAGTTTCCGGTTTCAAAAATAAATGCAAAGATTCGGAAAGCAATCGCGATTTCTTTAAATATGTCTGGCTTAAAATTATGTAGAAAATAATAATAATAAAACAACTACCCGTAGCTGTTTAGCTTTTTTTCCGCGTTTGGGCTCGGATTACTTTACCATGTGTAGGATCCGGCTACTACAAGGATTCATTTTCATTTCATTACGTGATTTTATCAAAACTATGTGCAGAAAAAGAATATATGCAAATGACTAATTAATTGGGCCTTAAAAATTTATCCGCAGTGGTTATCTTGTAAGGATCTTAAGTTTTACTAACATTTATTTTATTTTAAATCTTTACTATCACTTCTTATTTTCTACTTCCGGCCAGAATTATAAGCGTGAAGGTTTTTATGCAAAGTTTGTCTGGCGAGCGCCAAGTATTTAAGTGTGGCCTTTTTGCCAAGCGAAAGAGAGGAAGCAGTAAGTCAACGCAGGCCGCTTACCTTAGAAGTTACGCAGTTGCTGTTCGACTTCCAGGCCAGAGGTTTTAATCCTCTTGATAAATAAAACGTATTGTAGTGTTCACAGTCTCTGTGCTACATACGCTTCCTGTTATTATAAGGCCAATCTTCCACGTGTATTATTCTAAAGTTAAATTAGAGTTTAGTTTTATTTTTATACTTTTTTACGTTAGACCCCGAGTGGAGGGTCAGTGTATTCCGAAGTACGGAAGTTATTGTATATAGAGAAAAAATAAAGGGTTTTGTATACCCTTCGTCTGTATCCTGTCTACTTACCACAATTAGTGAACATAGCTTTAGTAAGCTCTCTGTTCCGAGTCAGGTCCTTGTATGTTCCCGAAGAAGGTTAGAAGGAACATTGAACCTGATAGTGGCGCCCAACGAAGAAGAATAACCATGGCCGAGTTTCAAGAAGAACCTGTGCTGCCTGCAGAAACGGCTCAGAATCCAGAAATGCCAGCTGCCGCCCTGGAAGGATTCGGTTACATCGTCCAGACCATGCGCGCTTCGATGAAACCAGAAGCAACGTTTAATGGAAACTCACCGGTAACCAGTTTTTTGGAAAAATTGGATGACCACTTCATGCTCTACCCCGTGCACGAGTTTCAAAAAGTTACCTTAGCTACCAGCGCTTTGAGGGGCCAAGCGCTTAACTGGTTCAAATGTATCGGCAGAAGTCTCTTGGGTCAAGCAGGAAGTCCCACCTATACTTACGAAAATTTCAAGACTGCCCTACTAAAAGCCTTCCCTGTTGTAAAGGATCGTGCGAAATTAGAAACGGAACTTTTTAGTATATATCAACAAAGAATTGAAAACCTCTCGAGCTTTATTTTAAGAAAAATTCACGTTTTCAAGCTCTTGTATGGAAACCGTCCGGATCCTGAAATAATTCAAGTGATTTTGCCGAGGTTACTACCCCAAGTGCAAGACTTTATTGAATTAAGAAATCCGACTACACTGGAAAAGTTATTTGAGCTAGCAATCCAGTTTGAAAGTAGAAGAACGGCGGACGTCGAAAGAAGACGCCAATATCAACAGCGAAACCAATTTGGTACGCCAAGACTACAGCAAACTCAAGCATACGGCTACGGAGAAAAAGCGAATCAGTGGGCAAGGAAACCCGAGCATTCAAAAACAGCCGGCGAACGTCGACAGTTCAATAGCAACCCAGGAAAAAAGTCTCAAGGCCAGGGGAAAAAGAAGGAAAGCACGGAAAGGAAAAATAATTTAAACTAAAACGGATTTCTGTTGACGAGAGGGTGCGGAAATCCGAAGGCCACGAAAACCCCTCTTCCTACAAGTTAAATACAGTAATGGTGAAAAATTTGACTCTTCCGAAGATTGAAGTCTTGGTGAATAATATCCCGGCCACCGCACTCCTGGATACCGGCGCGCAGTGTTCCTGTGTGGCAGAAGTCTTTTTTAGAAAGTATTTTCGCAAATACCGCATATATAATGCGGATAATACGACAGTATTAGCGGCGCAAGGAGAACAATGTAAGTGCGTAGGTAAAGTACCTTTGTATATCCGTATCAAGGACGAACAAGTAAAGGTGATGTTTTTTATAGTAAAGAATTTGCAAGTACATTTAATCTTAGGAATAGACTTTCTTTCAGACGCACAAGCTACACTGGATTTTAATGAAGCGTCCCTTAAGCTGACAATGAAACCAGTGCGTGTAGAAAAGGTTGAACCGCCAAGGTTAAATCTTGACCACCTGCCTAATGACGAGCAAGATAGAATCCGACAAGTGGTAAGTGAATTTGCTTCGTTATTTAGTGATATTCCAGGATTTACTCAGGTGACTAACCATAGTATTGACACCGGAGATGCATTGCCAGTTCGTCAAAAACCATACCGGTATGATAAGAATAAGGAAAAAATTATAGAATGGCATATTACCGATATGCTACGTAAAAAGATCATAACGCCCATCTCAAGTAGTTATGCTAGCCCGGTGGTTTTATGTAAGAAAAATAATGATTATCCTTTGGAGCATCCAAAAAGGTGGAGATTCGCTATTGATTACCGTAAATTAAATTCCATAACGAAATATCCGGTATATCCGTTACCGATCATAGAAGAAATTTTAAGGAACATAAAATCAACCAAATTTATGACGACTTTAGACTTAACGACTGGTTATTTTCAAATAGGGGTGAGGCCTGAGGACGTGCCTAAGACTGCTTTTATAACCAAGTCTGGCACTTATGCATTTTGGCGTATGCCGTTTGGCCTTTCAGGGGCCCCAGCAACATTTCAGCGATGCATGGACATTGTGTTAAGGCCTGTTCTTGGAAAGTCCACATTTATCTATTTAGACGATATCATTATTAGTAGTGATAATCTCGACCAACATGTACAGGATTTAAGACAGGTGTTTTCTTTATTAAATGAGGCCGGTCTAAAAGTTAATGTCGAAAAGTGCAAATTTGCAGCCCCTGAATTAAAATATTTAGGTTACAAAATATCTCAAAAAGGGATCGAGACAGATGAATCAAAAATAATCGCTGTACAAAAGTATCCGACTCCAAACACGGCAAAGAAGCTCTCTTCTTTTCTAGGACTTTGTTCATATTATAGGTCCTTTATAAAAGATTTTGCGGCTATCGCTGAGCCATTGTTAAAATTAAAAAGGAAAAAGGCAAGATTCTCGTGGACGGCCGAAGCCAATAGTGCTTTCGAAAAATTAAAACAAGCATTAACGCAAGCCCCTGTGTTGAAATTTCCTGAAAAGGATGAAAATTTAGAAATTTCAGCGGATGCTTCGGATTATGCGGTAAGAGCGGTACTTTCGCAAAATCAGCAGCCCGTGGCATTTTTTAGCCGAACTTTAAATCAAACACAAAGAAACTATTCCGCGACCGAGAGAGAGGCACTTGCAGTTCTGTTAGCAGTGCAAAAGTTCCGAGTCTATTTTGGAAAGGCGCCGATAACAGTATACTCTGATCATGCGGCGGTAACTAGATTGTACTCAGGGAAAAATGTATCCCCAAGGTTAATAAGATGGGCACTCAAGCTGCAAGAATATAATCTGGTAATCAAGCATACCCCCGGAAAGGAAAATATCGTAGCAGATGCCCTATCACGAATTAAATTAGACGAACAGGGTAATACCGTAAAAGTTGCAATGCTTACAGCGTGTACAATAAATTCCCGAGAAACTGTAATAACAGAACTGGGTAAGGATCCTGAGTTTGGAAGTATTTATGAGTATTTGAAGGATCCTGAAAATTTTAGCCACCAAGATATTGTGGCGATAAGAAATAGGGCGGCCCATTACGAACTAATAGATGGTCTATTATTCTACACAAAAACTACGAATTCCAACAACGAATTTCGACCTGTTATCCCAGCTAGTCTTAGATTAAATATCCTGCATGAGCTCCATGACAGCCCTTTAGCTTCTCATGCTGGTATTCGAAAAACTATCCAACGCGTACGCGAGGCAGTCTACTTTCCTGAACTGCAAAAGTTAACAAGGGCGTATGTCCAGTCCTGCCCAACATGTCAAGCAGTTAATTATATTAATTTCCGCCCGGCCGGGTTTCTAAATAGTATTAAATCCGAATTTCCAAATGAAATAATTGGCATCGATTTATTGGGCCCTTTCCCAAAAAGTCAGTTAAATAAAAGTCGCTATCTCCTTGTTATGGCTGATCATTTTAGTAAATGGACCGAAATTGTTCCCTTAAAACGAGCCTCCGCGAAATTGGTTACCGATTCTATTTTAAATAAATATATTTTAAAATACGGGGCGCCCCTAAAAGTTATATCGGATAATGGTCCTCAATTTGTAAGTAATATATTTGAAGACATGTGCAAAAAACTGGGCATACGTCATTTAAAAATGGTCTCGTATCGGCCGCAATCAAATATAGCGGAACGGGTCAACAGAAATATAGTGAAAATTATCCGTAGTTATGTTAAAAATTTTCATAAAAGCTGGGATAACTATGTCAATGAATTTGCTTTCGCCCTTAAAACCGCAAAACATGATACAACGGGCAAAACTCCTGCTGAGTTATTTCTAGGCAGAAAGATTATAACACCGTTAGATAAACTATTTTATGTGCAACAAAGAGCCCCAGAATTTAAAATGGGTGATATAGAAAAACTAATAAAAGAAGCAAAAAAGTATACGGAAGTAGCACAAAGAAAACAGAAATTATATTATGATTTGAAACGACGGGGAGTAACTTATAAAGTAGGGGATGAAGTTTTAAAAATTAAGCATTCACTTTCTTCAGCACCAGAAGATAAAACTGCCAAATTTTTTCCACGATTTGAAGGACCATATACTATAGAAAAAATAACTCACGCTGTTGTAGTGTTAAAAGCCAGAAATGGTGAAACCTGTTCCGCAAACATTGATCAAATTAAACCCTACTTCGATCGTAATAAAATGCAAATCTTTTCAGATCTTTTGCAGGATCCGGCACGGCAGACACCGCAGGTACAAGTTCCAGAGGTGGGAAAACGACAAGTACAAGGGCAAGCCAATGAGAGACAGAAGCAAGTGAAAAGAAAATTGCCCCGCGGAAAAATGGAAGGTAACAAGAAAAAGAAGCCGTTCCACCGTCCAGAAAACAGAGTTCACGAACACCCCCAGAATGAAGAAGGAAGAAGGCCGACGTATGTGAAGAGGACCAGGAGAAATGACGGCAACTATAACCCGGCTTTAAAACGGAAGATCTACTCATCCGACAGAACTCTCCGCAGCAAAAGTCGCCGAACTGCGGAAGGGCCATCAGCGACGGAGGAAAAAGTACAAGAAAAATTTGAACGGCCAACAACGAGGTCCAAGCAGGATCACGACAGAAGTTTCCCGGTTCCGCCAAGACCAGCTGCCATCAAACGGCAAAGACCACAAGCAGAGGAGAAAAGGAAAGTATTCAAGGGTGGCCGTACTGGTGAGAAAAGGAAGCTTCCAGGGGAAAGCACTGAAGGGCGAGCCCGTACAAGAAGGAGGATAACCCAAGCTACTATCTGCAGTACCTTTAAAGACTGGGCCCAGAAAAGGATGTCCGAATATTACAAAGATAAGTAAAATTTTATGTTACTTTGCAAACTTAAGTTAATCTTTCATTCTTACTGCAAGTGGCAGATTTCAAGAAGTTTTACCTCATGCGAGGTCTACCTTTATCGCCAAAAGGGCGAGAAATGAGTTGTGACCGATTTTCGTATTATGTTTTTAAATTACTCGTGCGTAAAACTAAAGTTGATGTATAATAGCGTTGTGTAAAGACTTAAATATTGTAAAAAGTTATTGTATAATTTTATTTAAAACATTCTAGCAAGAAAGAAGTTTTAGTCTGAAAGACTTTTTGAAATGTAGTATTATTTCAATGTAGAAAGAATTGGCACTTGCTTTGAAAAGAATAGAAGTTAACAATGTACTACTAATGTATGTTTTCAAATCTGTAAAATTAACGGCATGTTGATATGTTCTGTTATTTTAAATGTTAAGAAATACCGTGATATGGTAAAAGTGAAAGTAATGTTAAAAATTTGTTATTCGTGTGACTGTAAAGATTAAATCATGGCGAATATGTGGTAAAGGTTGAATGATGTAGTTAGGCTCTCTGACGCTACACTTTAGAGTTAGCCACTTTTAGAATAGTACCTCAGGGTTTAGAGTTGAAAGTAGGGTGTGTTAAGAGGTCTCGTTATGTTGAATTTTAACACGTTAGTGTTTTGATTGTAGGAGGAAGTGTGGCACACGTAGACAGAAACACATTCGTGTTTGGTGTTCTTTTACAACACATGTCAGAGAGCACGGGGAGATATAATTAAAATAGTCATGAATGAAATAAGAATGTTAAGAGAAGTATATTCTATATGTTATTTGCAATGTCATTGTGTAACATTTCATTAAACTAGTTTTCCTTCCAGATCTCTGGAAGGAACCAGAATTGAATAAAGCTCCTGTTTAGATGCAGTACAGATGAAAAAAAGATTGTTGTATATCCTGGGAGCTGCTATTGTAACAAATTTCTTTCTTTTAAATTTTCTAGTTTCTAGAGAAGTTATGGTTGTAAAAGGTTGGCCTCGCGTTAGATTCTAGAGCTAAAAGTTTTCAACAAGGTCGTTTTAGACCTCAGTTTCAAACTAATTAACTCTGGCGGGAAGTATGTAAGGATCTTAAGTTTTACTAACGTTTATTTTATTTTAAATCTTTACTATCACTTCTTATTTTCTACTTCCGGCCAGAATTATAAGCGTGAAGGTTTTTATGCAAAGTTTGTCTGGCGAGCGCCAAGTATTTAAGTGTGGCCTTTTTGCCAAGCGAAAGAGAGGAAGCAGTAAGTCAACGCAGGCCGCTTACCTTAGAAGTTACGCAGTTGCTGTTCGCCTTCCAGGCCAGAGGTTTTAATCCTCTTGATAAATTAAACGTATTGTAGTGTTCACAGTCTCTGTGCTACATACGCTTCCTGTTATTATAAGGCCAATCTTCCACGTGTATTATTCTAAAGTTAAATTAGAGTTTAGTTTTATTTTTATACTTTTTTACGTTAGACCCCGAGTGGAGGGTCAGTGTATTCCGAAGTACGGAAGTTATTGTATATAGAGAAAAAATAAAGGGTTTTGTATACCCTTCGTCTGTATCCTGTCTACTTACCACAATTAGTGAACATAGCTTTAGTAAGCTCTCTGTTCCGAGTCAGGTCCTTGTATGTTCCCGATGAAGGTTAGAAGGAACATTGAACCTGATAATCTAAGTTTTAGGGGCAGATAGCTCTTATATAAAAGTGAAAAAGTATAAGTGCTATATTTAATATTATTGGAAATAACTTTTGTTTAAAATGGAAATCAGTAACCGTATCAATGAAATGCAATGTCATATTCTATAATCGTGTTTCAGTTTCATCAATCCAGAAATTATAATTCTTAGACCTCTTCCTCTTAACACGGCTTTCTCCACAGCTACCGAGTGGTTACGACTGCTGAAATACCGGGAGCTCGATCCCAAGTAAAAGGGCTGGTTGTTTCTGTGATTTTCCCCATTGGTAACGCGAATACGTGCTCGTTTCTACTTAGAAAGTTTTTCGTAAAGGCATCCCTTCCCTCAGGCAGGGAGCCTTCGTGTGTTTTCCCGTATTCGACTAGTCTTAAACTGCAGGGCTAAATATTTTAGATATTTGGTTACAGAATAAGCATATTAAAATATAACTGATATCCGGTTTCATTTTTTATGGATGCATATGAAACATCATGAAATGTAATATATTTTATTACGGAATACTTTGCGAATATGCAGTGTATGATAGTCCTCCAAGCTCAGTGTTCTTCACATTGCAAACGTTTTTTGCCATATTTAGAGAAGTTAATGTATTTTTATCCAGAATTTAACTGTTTCATAATTAATGTTTTACTTAAAGGCTTATTTCTCAAGTTTTCAGTCTAATGGCTCTTTGCGTAGAGAATTTCCTACTGTTAGTTATGACACTTTTCTCGATCGTCTCCAGTACTTTCCACAGTCCATCTAGTGTGTTGTTAGTAGGCATTTTCTATGGCATCCAAAAGATAGAATAATTCATTTGCAAAATGAATAAAAAGAAATCAAGCACATTTGACAATTTAATTGGAAAGTATTCGATGACGTTAATGATTCATATCCTTCACTTTCGATGTCCAATTGAAGAAAAAGTGTTACACTTTCAACATATATTGGTCTTATGCATAATAAAAAGAAAATCATTAATTATTAACTGCTTTCAGCCCGTTTGTGCAGCAAATAAAAATATATGATAAAGGAGCAAATATAAAAATATTCACTTAAGATAAAGTAAACATACCATTATGACAGGATTAACTTAAAAACATGTTTTGACAATAGCTTACTACACATATACACATTACTATGATAATATAAAGAATCTGAATCGCAAAGAGAATAAAAGTTTTTACAAAATGAAATCTAGCATTTTTTCACATATTTTCATTTTTGCTTTGCTTTAATTCCATTTATATTTAAAGAACATCCAACTGTTATATTAATTTTAAATGTCAGAGTACAGAAATTACATTTATTTATTATTTTCATTTAAAAATTTAAAACTTTCTTTTGCATTTTGACACCTACGATATGTTTTTCTCCGATATATGGCGCATTTGGGCGAAATGTCCAGTGCATATACGTGTCATTAAACTCTATTTTGAGACGTTTAACGTGCTTGAAATTTATTTTCCATTAGAAACTCCTCCTCAAAGGACATCCATCCTCTAGCAGATAGTCTTTCCTGTGTACTGCTAAAATTAATTATCCAGCTCTACTTTGAAATGGTTCCAATGGGTGGGAAAGGACTGTTTGTTTAGAGCACTTTCTAAAGGGAACTGGTTCGTACTTACGTTATATATGATAACAACAACGAAAAACTTTAAAGTAGTAAGCCGAAAATATCGTATTTGCCGGCGTATAAGTCGTACCTTTTTTCTTTGAAAATAGATCTGAAAAACAGGTGCGTCTTATACGCCGATTCTGCGTCTTATACGTCGATATTTATTGCGTTTATTGCGTCTGTACGTCGTTTATGAATGGGTCAAAGCTTCATGGGATGCTGTGAAAACTGAGACAGTGGTTAAATCATTTAAGAAGTGTGGCATTGGCAATGCATTGGCTTGTACAGAGTGTTTGTACGAGATGCTGATTTAGAAGAGGTTTCAAGTGTCTCTTCATTTAGCTCTGGTGATGAGTGTCTGGGTTTGGACGAAGGAGATTAAAAGGTGTTCTTTAATTAAAAGGTGTTCCAGATAGATGTATTGTACTCCCAGATAGATTGGGTATTTACAGAAAGTGTTACTTTAAAATACGGTAAATTCATTATAATGATCAGTAGTAAAGTTTTATCCTTCAAAAATGTGTACAAAAAAGGGGGGTGCGTCATACGCTGGCAAATACGATAATTACATTTTTTTAGGCTAAATGGAAGATAAATTAAAAGCATTTTTTTCATGTTTTGCAAAACGTACCAGGTTGCTCAGGGGATAAATGGCATGGTAATCTAAGATAATGTGAAGTCTAAGCTGCCCACAAAATTTGGAAAGCTTCTGGGATGTTTCTGACACGGAAATCATAAGCGTTATTTAATATTATGATTCCGCTTGCGAAATGTTCTAATTTAAGGATTGAGTTTTAATGACAAATCGAGACACTTTGTGCGTATTAGCGAAGAGGTTGTAAAGTTTATTTTTTTAGTTCGTTTACATTTTTCAGTTTTATTCCCTCCCGAAAAAAATATTTAACTTTAGATTACTCACTTTCAAGTCCATTGTGAAGTTACATAATCTTTAAGAACACACTTCACAGCAACGAATTAAAAACACATGTCTTCCGTATCTCGCGTTGATTTTTAATTGCCTTTACAAGCAATTACGTTGAACTTGAAGATGTCAAGGGCATTAGCGATGATGGTTCAGATTTTTAAACAGTCAACGTATATGATATTTAATAACTAGACACATTAATGATAGTATGAAACTAGACATTACTGATAGTACAAAATATGACAAAATGACATTGAGGGCTCCAATAACCATTACGCACTTATTATATGCACATTGACCACGGAAGCCAAGGGAACACAGAAAAACCCAATGAGACGGCCAAGGTCGTATATGTGGCTGAATAGAGATGATGGCCTCTTCTACTGAGCCATCGGGCCTTTTGTTTTTAGTTTACCACTTTAGGCAGGAACAAAATTAACATAAAATCTGTTATCGGTTACGAATTTTGCTGAAGCTGGTCTGGAATATTACTTGATACATAGGAAAAATTCTTTTCGGATAGAATGTTCAAGGCCTTAAACGTGCTTTTATTCTTTTAAACAATTTTTTGCTGAATTTGTTGTTTTCATATAAATGTTTCGAAATTAAGATTATTCAAAGTTGGAAAACAGTTCTGATTCTCAACCTGAGCTTGCAGGTTTTATGAACTATTCAAAAATTTATTTGTACCGAAATGACGTTCTTCTGAATTCTTTATCATAAAAACTTCAGATGCAATAACATTCGCTTAACCATGTTTGCACAATATCCTATACTTATACTAATAAGGTATAAAGAACGGGAGTTTCCTTACAAACAACAGAAGACATTTTCATTCATTTTCGATGAGAAAACTTTCTAGCTCTTGTTGATGTAATTAAGGTTGGTTGCTTGATTAATTGATTAAAGCAAAGTGCGCAATAGCTATCTGTAAAACCAAAATACCACCAAACAGCTTCCTAATATGAAATATAATGAAATAATATATCAATTTATTTTATTCAAAACACATTACAGATTTCTAGTTTAAAACAACATCATATGTTAATGATTTAGCATACATATACAAAATTGGTTTTTCGTATTAATGATGCAGATTATGAATCTATTTTCTCGTGAATTCAAAACATGAATTTATTTAATAGTAAAATAGTTAAACATAAAATGATTTAAATGATTTCTGATGATAACTGCACTGTGTGAAATAGCCGAGCTATGCAAATGAATTTTCACATTAATGGTAAGTACAGAATATTTTTTAGCTTTTTCCATTAAGCTTTATGTCTGCTGTAAACAGTCACAGTGTGCAAATGATTAAAAATTATATTTAGTTGTAAGAAAAGGAACAATTATTAATACACTATAATTTCAATACATTTAGAACTCTATGATACCTTGAAATGCATCAGAGAAGTCAAAGCAATCAAAGGTTTAAATACAGTTTGTTTACATGTTTTGGACTGCTTTCCTGACTACAACTGATGTAGTAGTACAATTAGGCCATTAAATCCTTACAGCAGTTCTGGGGAAAATTAACCAAAGATTTTTATTATCATTATTTACTATGTGATGAGATATGCGTTTATTCCTACTGTCATCATTTCTTGTAAATGTGCAGATACATAGCATATATAGCATTTTAATAGTAAACAAGTAAGTTTGCTTAATTTGTAGTTTCGTTCACGATTTTAGCGTTCTTTATAACTTACAGTATATTTTAAATACATTATAAGTTTTCGCACAAAATATCCTCGAAATGATCGTTTGAATTTCTAATGTGTCTTACATTTTGTTCCTGTGATATTTTGCCTCAAACAATCTACATAAGGTAATTTGAAATGAATGCAAATAAAAGGTAATTTGAAATAAATTCAAATAATAGACTTAAATAAGTCGCATTAATAAGTCATATATTGAATAAGTCATATACATATTTCACTAAGAACTATTGAGATAGCTATTAAGATGCATTACAAGATATTATTTAAATAAAATAGTATTTAATACAGCCCGCAGCATCAACTCAAACTCAACGATGTCAAAGCGAGCAGTGGCAACACTCTACGAAAACATTTTTTATCTCCCGCGTGCGAAACTGTCTATTGGAAATTCTAAAGATATGCTGTTTTAAAATATTTTTACAGACCTTAGCCCAAATGCTCTTGAATCGTGTATGTATGCGTAAATGAAAAAAAGGTCCTTTTGGGAGTAATATCAGATGTTAAATTTTCAGATTTTTTCTTTGAACTATGCTGAACTTCTACCGCCCAATTCTTTTCACAGTTTCTGAAACTGCGTCACAGTCACCCTTATACATTGGTACACACACAAACATATTTCGCTGTTTCATTTGCATATGCTTTTCAATTAGTTGATATGATTGTATTAATCGTTTTCTGATACGCTTCTCAAAGAAGAACGAAAAAGATTGATTTATCACGTATTTGCTGCCAATTTGTAGAGACATTAGGTAATTTTCGACGCAGGCAAGATGAAAAATGAGCAACGCCTTCTCTAGGAATCGAACCGCGGACCTCTGGAATACGCGCCCAGTGTGCTACTACACCACGAAGGCGGGGAAAATACCTTATAAATTAAATGTAGATTGCTGGATAGATAGATACAGCATTCAAATATTTTATGATCTTGAAAGCTGGTCGATATAAACTACACAGCCAATGAATAACATCTTCCAGGCATCTATACAATTTACACTGACACCAAAGTTATAGTTATTTATAATTTTATTGTTGAAGCACTTAATATTCAAGCTTCTTATAGCCTTATTTCGCCTTGGATGGTTACTTACATTGATCACTTTTGAAGACATCAAAGAGAAAGCACCAGTTGAACTAAGTATTATCTTTCTTGTAAAACTAGTTCAACTAAGCGCAATCTCGGTAGTAACGCTAGTTAAACTAAGTATTAAATAATGAAGAATCTGTATGTATTTATGCATGTATGTGGGTATACATTTATAGCACAAACATTTAATTAAACACACTCAGTCCTTAACCCTGAGGCCCGGTGGTGCAGTGGCTAGCGCATCGCGCAGCAGCACAACAGGTCCGGGGTTCGATTCCCTGGCTGGGCAAAGTCGACTCAGCCTTTCATCCCTTGATTTCCATCACTTGGGTCGATAAAATGAGTATCAAGTTCGTTTGGGCACTAAACACTGAGGGTCCTGCGACAAGCTGACCACTTGTTCAGGGCATATGCTTACGCTGCCCAGAGCCCACGTTCAAGAAAGCAGAATTCGGGTACTGCAGGCCTTGGCCCATTAGGGCTGTTACGCCACTGAGTTTAGTTTAGTTCAGTCCTTAATCCAAACATGTGCACCTGGAAGTCTAAATTTCGAAATTTTTTTATTGATTTGATTCTTTCTGGGAATTTAATGAATTTTAGTTTAACTCAGTAATTTAAAAGCGATGCACTTGGCCAAGCTTAAGATATTTATGTATCACATTTACTTAGGAAACTCAACAATTAAAAGCAATGTGTTGCCGCAACCAGAAATAAAATATTTTTATCCTCCAAGCGCCAGAGTGTTGCCTTTTGGGCAAAGTGTAACATTTTTAATTTTTCTTTCAAATTGAACCTGTCTAAGTAATTTAGAAACAATAAACGCTTTCCTTCACCTCTATTATTGTTAATTATAAATCATTATATGTACTTTTTTCCTTTTTATATAATAAATATTTTAGGTGGTTGAGCGGTTAGTAACTTAAATAATAGTACTAATTTAAAGCAACTCTAGCCCGAATGTGTAACCACGATGTGAGAGCAAATGGATATATGTTGGTTGTTGGCCGAATATATTATTTTAGGATTGTTCTTCTTGTTACGGGGTAGAACCCAACAGTTGTCAATTGTATAAGGCTTATGCTACGATCATAAATATGCTGCGATGCTCTTATGATGATATGTTACGCTACAATGATAAAGTGCATTCTTCAAAGCTGAGATTAAAGTAGTCTAAATATTGCCTAACTAATCAAACATCTTTTTTTTATTTGGATATCAGGATTTTTGCTCTTCTAACCATAAGCCATCCTGATGTAACTAGTAACACGTCCCGCTGGCACTGGAAGATCCAGAGTTTGAATCCCGGCGAGGGCACACCTTGTTTCCTCTTTTACGCTTCAAGAAAGTAATAAATTCTACAGACGTATTTGATGAATATGAAATTTTTGATTTCAATTGAAGAAAAGCTATGCGTTTAGCGGAATACAACATGCAATAAAATTAACTCATTTTTTTTTTTTTTTCAGTTACGGAAGTTAAGAATGTTCATGCGTTTAGGCATTTCTTTCCCATGATAATTAAATTAGAAAGTATTACATTAGCAAAAATGTTCACTCAAATAAACAGCTGTGTATGTGTTGGATTAATTATTAGGGTTAGTTAGTATGGGAAGGCATTACCAGTTGATGTAAGGTACATCGCTGATGTTCCCCATACTTTTGCCTGTACTTGTATTTATTGCATTAAATATTTATATTAAGAGCTTAGTTGTATTTATTAAGGGCTTAAAAGATTTTTTTTATTTAACTTTAAATTTATAACTACAATAAACAAAATAAGCTATTAAGAGTAATAAACATACTTCTTAATATCTTCATTGTACTGTTTTAGCAATACATTTGATTGATTTAATTAATAAAATGTTAACGTCATACTTTACTACCTCGGTATAAGCAATCATTTTGTTTCTGCAGTCGGCTGGTAATGCTGGTTTCAAATTTATTCCAGCTTCCTTTTCTCGAAACTTTCCCTGAGAAGCTAAGCTTTTAAATGTAAGTTAACATTTTGGAAAGCAAATTTCTGTATTATGAAAAATTGATTTTTATGAGTATTTAACTAAGTTTTTTAGAAAGGGTCTACTGATGGGCACTTAGCCGACTTAGGCTTAGCAACAACTAAGGCTGGAACTGATAGCCACTTTATTATGGAAGCACTTAATATGTGGGGTACCGTTACCTCCTATGAAGGGGACGGACAGTTACAGCCGTGCCTTCTCCGGGATTCGAACGAAGGCCCTTCGGTATCGCAGTAGGCTCCCCTATCTACGATACCATCTAGGCGGTGTATTTACTGAGTATAGAATACTATTGCACAGGCATAATTGATGATGAATTCATTTATAGTTCAATCTCCATAATAAATGGATGCAAATTTTATATGTAGAATTTATACATAACGAGTTTCGCACTTTTTTAACTTATTTTATGTTATTCTTTTGTTCTTGAAGTGGCTTTATATTTACTTGAGTTTTCTGACAGATTTCATCAACATACATATGTACTAAGTTTAAAGAAATTTTCAAAGAATAGAAGCCAGAAATTAGAAACTTCAGATTACAATCTAACATTTCGAAGAGTTTAACTTTAAACTTCCAAAAAGTGTAAAAAATTACATATACATAAAAAACATAAAAATCATATGATTAGAAACAAATTTAAGTCTTATCTCGGAAAGCATATTTCATTTCAACTTTTGAAGAGCAAAGAATTTTAAGGTAAGCTGGCATGGTATGTTTTACTAACTGAGAAATCAGTCCCACGAAAGTTTAAGGAATAAAATAGAAAATCTTATATTTAAAATGAACTGTTCGAAACAGCAAAGCTAAAAAGGTAGAAAAGAAATTCGAAATAATCTTTCATTGTAAATTAGCGCCACTTGAAGACTATTAATAAGGAATAGACATAGTACCATATAAATTTCACTGGATCGCTTAGCCACGAGGCTTGCAACAAATGAAGCCTTCAAAAGCAACACTTTTTATTTACTATGGGAAATCCACTTACAAAAAATAAGAAATACCACAGAAGAATTTCCTTCGAAGTGTGAAAAAAAAATTTACGAATTTTGAAATACATAGAAGTTTACGCGAACGTTTACAGGTGCCTCACCAAATTTCAAAATTTCTTCGTTCTATAATCTTTTGAAATCACTTCAATCCACCGTAGGCCAAAATTATACTCTTAAGTTTCTAAAACTTGAATTACAACACCGCATTAAAATCCCTAACCATAACTAAAAATGTACGAAGATTGCTTCATTATTTTAAACGTAACCTTTATTTTAGGTGAATTCATTTTAGAATAGATTTGTTTAATCAGAAAACTATGTATACTTATAAGTAAATAAATGCTTAGTTAAACATTGCATAACATTGCATAACTCGTCAAAGCCTTACGTTCCATTTTTTTTTTCGTTGCTTTCGGTGATGGTTTGCTTTGAGTTTTGAATTTCAAGAAATTCAACACCAATCGCTAACAGATTTTTAAAACCCCCTTTCATTCTCTTATCCCCCTTCATTTCTTATTTTCCGGTGAAGAAAGAAAATGGAGCCAAGGGGGGAGGGGCTCCAGAAAATCTCTGAAATTAATGTAGCTAAAAAGAAACCCTTCCGGGACGATATGTTATATCCGCACTCTTTACCTTCGGCGCCGGAATCTTCTTTCTTGGCCATTTTACATCACTTCAAAAAAGTTCTTAAGTTTCAACTTTTACTGCGCAGGAAAAGAAAAAAAAACATTTGAGACGTTCCTCTCATTTCTCCACATCTCTCTTTTCTTGGGTTTAAGGGGGAGAGGGGAGGGAAAATTCCGAAGCTTTTTCCGATTTTCCTCATCTTACTTTATCTTATTTTTTCTTATCTCCCTTTTCTTAACCCTCAGTTTTGTTTGCGTTGAATGTACGATTGTGAAAGCGGCAGCGGCACATTGCGCACGCACACACACATACACAGCCCTCCTCCTACTTTTTCTTTCTCTTTCCACCCGAAACCGAACCAGAACCAGTATCTGGTTTCGGTTCGTCTCCCGTTGCCATGCGCCGAGAAGGAAAGCTAGTCCAATATTTCTTCCGCGTGGCAACATTAGCCGCGAGATCTTGTGTCTCATTAGTTGGTCGGGCCGAGTTGCAAACCTCCTTGCTGGAGCGCCACTAGAAGCTTCGGGTTACGAATCGGCTTCAAACTTCGACGTTTATATCCGAGACGGGTTATTTTATACCTTCCTATACTGCTCTTGGCAGGATTTAACCCACACATCAAAATCGGTTCGGCGTCACTTGTAAAGCAAGTCTCGTAGCGGATTTAAATTTCCAATTTATTATTGCGCAGTCATTAAATTCAAAAGAAATTAATTTTATTGTATTCTTATCCTGCGTCTGAAATGTTGCTGAAAACTCCTAAGGATCACGGTACTCTAAATTTTACCAATTACCTAAGAAAACCGAAGTCTTCGCAAAATAAAAATATTGAAGCAAATATTATTTAGTTTCTGATTTCAGTTTTGAATTTGTAGTTAGATAAGAGTGTCATAATCTGTAGCAGAATCAGTAATAAAATCCAATGCCGAGAAAAATGCAGTCACTTTTGCACGTGAATCTACAAGATAGATTTGATTTGATTGATGGATATTTTAAGGGCAATCAGCAGGAAATACGATGTTCATGCGAATAATAAACACTGCAATTAACTTTAGGGGAGGAAAGGGTTGGTTTGGTTTATTTAATTATGGCAAAGCATACTAGGGCTGGCTATCTGCTTGAAGAGAGGGACGCCTTCATGGAGGACATTTTAAGAGAAATTGGTCCATATTCACGTTACACACTGAAGAAACCACGAAAACGCCAATGCAGCCAGTTCGTTCCCTGGGATTCGAACCGGATCGAACTACCAATGTTCAGCAATGTTACCGCTCGCCCACTGGTGGGCCCAGGGGAGGAGAAGAATAAAAAATTATTAATAAATATGAAATTACTATTTTCTATGAAAATTTTTCAGTCCTTAACTAGTATGTGAAAACTTTGTTTTGATTCAATACATTTCTTTTTGTTAAATAAATTATTAATAATTTATTTTTAAAAGATAAAATAAATTCTGTATTTTTACTCAAAATGAACAGAGTCTAAGGTGCGATAAATGTTATTATTCCTCAGGTAAACAAAATTGTCATAAGAAAAAAATTATATTCTGATCTCTAGAAAACATAACCATATCATTTGAAGGGCAAAATTTCATATCCTATAGTCGTCTTCAGATCTTACCTAGCACGGTATTTGCAGTATCGATCAACTTAATACAGCAGACTTCTCTTGACCGATTTCAATTTAACAGAATCTCCGCTTTAACCGGCCGTAAATAATTTGAGTAGGAAAATCACAAAATAAGGAATAATGATGCTTACGATCACGATAACTCAAACATCGATGACAATGTGGTCTCCGTCATATCACATACAAATGGAGTAAAAGCATTAGAAATTGCTTTATGCTATGTGGAACAACAGGCATTGGCTTCCTCCATTGAAGTAATGCTTTTAAAAAACATGGCGGGAACAAGTCCCCAAATTTCCAATCTTCATAAAAAAAAAAAAAAATGACTATTTTTTAAGCATTCCTCCTAAGTAGTTTTGTGACAAATTGGCACGTTTAATAAACTCTTACTTTAACTATAAAATATCCGCTTCCATCAATTAAATATATTTTTTTCGTTCTCCGCTTTAACCGCAATTCACTTAATCAGCTTAAACCCGGTCCCATTTAGGCCGGTTAAGAGGACGTCTACTGTACACCCAAAAAAGATGACTTATAATGAGGAAACATAGTATTCAATCAAAAAGAAAAGTACTGAAAACAATAGTTTTCGTTCCCATTTAAAAATGTCCAATCGCAATAAATAAATTTTGTAAATTCTTTTAAAATGCATTATGAAGTTGGGTTAATTACATAGAAACCTTCCTCCATTACAGAAACAATTATGATATTACCCAATACCACATCGGTAGTTACAAATAAAAGTTCGGCTCATGAGTTTAAAAACTTTCGTAACGTAAGTAAACTCCGCAGATGCGGAGAAATGGTAACAGAAGGATATAAGAGAGAGGGGACCTCTGGGCGTAACTGTCATATTTATACTCTACGGCAGTAAAGCAGACGAGAAGGTAATGCCATCTCTCGGCAAAAATTGTAACAAAATTGAAAAAGGTAAGTTAATAGAATTTTAAAAGCGTTACGAATGACTGAATTGGACTTAAAGTCATCAACTAAACAAGTTAAATCTTTGTGAATTCGAAAAGCTTCAAGAAAATCCAATTCACCAATTGAAGAAGCATTTTGAATAATTTTTGCAGACCCGAAGTCAAAATTATGATTAAACTTCCGACTATGATTAGCTATCGAAGACTTGCTAATTTCGCTTTCTTGGGCATAAGATTCGTGTTTGTTGATAGGAGACTTTAACGTTCTTTTAATTTGTCCGATATATCTCAAATTAGACTGACAAGATATGCTATAAATTCCCCAAAAATTAAAGCCAGGAACAGAATCTTTAAGCATCAAACCATGTATTTTATTGATGGACCAGAAAATGACTTAAAAAACGAACTTCTGGAGAGTTTGTTCAATTTTGTAACTGACAGAAGGAGGAAACGGAAGCACCGCAAGGTTATCAATGCTATTTGTAACTTCTTCTTTGAGAGCAAAATGAAAAATTTTTAAAGGCTTTATCAATGATAGCGGGAGAAAATCCTCGGTCAGTGGCAACTGATATTAAATAATTGAGGTCATTAGCACGGCAAAGATTCTGAAAAACAAATTTTGAGAGTGCGAAATGCATATTAACAAAAGAAAAAACCATCTTAAGTTTAACTGGGTGACATGACTTAGCATTGGGAAGCAAGAAACAGGAAAGAGTTTACGGTAAACAGTAGTGCTGAAATCAGATTCATTGCGAATTATATGAATATCAAGGAAAGGAAAGGTATTGTCAAATTCAGCTCAAAAGAGAACTAGATTGGCTTCGAATTTATAATAGATAAAATCTGGGATGAATCTTCTTTACATCAAAAAGGGCGAAAGTGTCGGCTACATAGAGAATCTAGAGAGGAAGCGATAGTTTCGCAAAAATAGTACATGTAAATGTCAGCAAGTATAGCTATGAAGGGATTATTCAAAGCCAGTCCTTCAATTTTACAACAATATTCATTTTGGAAAACAAAGTGTCTTTGACGTAAAGATATTTTAGTAACAGAAATTAACTCTTCTATTTCAGTATATGTGAAATGGAATTCTCGAAGCCTAGTTTTAAGATAATTTAGTGCGCCTACGACTGAAACATTAGTAAAGAGTGATTTAACATTTAAAGAAACCATAATTGAACTCAGGGGAGAAAAATCTTCAAGTTTATCGACGACTTCAAAAGAAGTTTTTACAGTGTGAATATTGTTAGAAAGTAAGAGAGAAAATCTGGAAACTAAACATTTGGCTAAATGATATGTCGCCGTTCCGAAATTGGAAACTATAGGTTGAAACGGAATTCCAATTTTGTGGAACTTTGGAAAGAGCATAGACCTAGCACAGCTAGCAGTCTTATTCTACCTATTGTCACTATGGGGGGGGGCAATATTTAACTTCGGCCAAACAGAATCATTGCTGAGATTGAATCATCTCAGGTCAATAAACAGTACCTTAGCAACTAAACGTCTGGACCTTATGTTATTCAAACCCAAGTAAGTGGTGACGCCGATGAGACATTATAAAAGAACACAGCCTACTGGCAGCCAGGCAAATAGTCCGACTTTATGAAGTTGTCCGGGCGAAATAAACCACGATATCTGGCCATTATAGAACTAGTTTTCAACGGCTCCCACTGTCTGGTGTCGTTATCTCTTAGCCTATTGTATTTTTGCGTTCTATGGGTTTGGAGTAATTGCCGATAATACTTGATAAATAATTAAAACACGATTTATTCGTGAATATTATACAGGAGAGTTCTAAAGGTACTTTTACAGTCGTCGATAAAACTACGATAAACACGCTGACACTATCAGTAACGGTAAAGACAGCTTTACGGCAAAGAACTAAAATACAGCTTCTAGAGCTGTATTTTAGTTCTGTCGCATTCAAGCTAATCTATGAACTCAAGACTCGGTTCGGTCGCATTCAAGCTAATCTATGAACTCAAGACACTACTACTGAACTCATCATAGTGCTACAACGGCTAACGAGTAGAAGAGTATCTGAACTCAAGATACTCTTCTACTCGGTGTACAGGCAGAGTATATATATCTTTAACCTACCTTCGAGAACAGTCCCGAGGAAAACCGCTAATAATGCGTTCTAGAATGTTCTCGTGCCATCTATGTCATATCGCCAATTTTGTCCTCAAATGAGCGATTTCACGACAGATCTAGCAATCATCCCTTTCCCAGATACTATCTGGTAACCTTAATCCCGTTTTGTGGAAAAGCTATCTTACCGCAGCTAGGCATTTCTCAACAATATTATAAAGTAGTCATCATTTGGTATTAAATCTCATGAAAAACCATTAATACTTCTTCGAACAGCTGGATCTGTCTTCATGCATTTCCATTCTTTCAACTTTCAAATTTCTCTGCTATTTAAATGTCTAAGAAGACATCTAAATGTTTTTAGGGGGCATTCATTGTCTTCAGGAATAAATTTCGCTATAACGCTATGTAACGCTCATGCTTACTGGTGGGGAATTTGGGGAGAGTTTTTGATCTTTTATCAGTTGCGCGTCATCTCTGACGTCACGATTTCAGTTTATAACCTTTTTTTTATATTACACATAATTTATTTTAAAAAATGAACTGAATTAACAGAGAAGGGACATTTTAATATTCAGTTTTATTTTCCACTACGAATTAGCAGATTATGTATTTTATATATATACATAGGTATAGATCGCTATACATAATGATCAGTTTACTAAAATTTCTGAAATATAATGAAGTAGCCTAAACTGAAATACAAACATACTATGAAGACGTAAAATACTAACCAAGACTTTCAGTAATCAAAAACAATATTCGGAAAATATTTCATTTTGTTAAATTTACCTGAAGGAGAACTTATATTTAAAACACATACACCATACTTTCCTTTTTAATGTCATTAAATGTTCTTTTTTCGATATCATTCAATTCTTCGATTTCTTCGATCAAATTTTATATACAATATCTTAAAATTTCAGCTTTATATTTCATTGCTACTATCATTAAATTCTGGTGCTAAACAACGATATTTCAAATATCATACTGATAACAAGTTTTTTAATGGATTGACATCGATGGCTAAAATGCTATATTTTAAGACAATTTCTTCGAAACCGGTTTGAAATATTAATACTTGATAAAACTTTTCACAGCTTTAAAAACTATAGAAGAGGTGTACATTTAGTTTTATACTGTCATAATTAATTGGACTTAATTATGTTTTTAATGGATTGACATCGATGGCTAAAATGCTATATTTTAAGACAATTTCTTCGAAACCGGTTTGGAATAATAATACTTGATAAAACTTTTCACAGCTTTAAAAACTATAGAAGAGGTGTACATTTAGTTTTATACTGTCATAATTAATTGGACTTAATTATGGCTGTACAATTATCTTAGTTCCTTCAATGAGTCTGTCTGGATGCAGAGCTAGTGCTTGAGCTCCGTCTAATTGTAGTCGTTATTGTAAAAAATAAGTCTTCTCATACTAACAATAAATACATATTTAGCATTTCGTAAGGAGCCATACACATAGAAGATTTGAAATAGTTCAAGCTAAAATAAGCGGGATACAAGCATTTTGAAAAAACTTTTAACAACTAGGAAAGAGAACACACATTTAAAAGTAAAGTCTTCGGTGACTGGAATAAGAATCAAAGACTAAACACTTTTTCAAGCTGTTGTTTAAACAAACAAAATGTGCTCTTGTCAATACATCATTTCAGTATGCATACGTCTGCAAGCATATATATTAAATGAATAATTTTAAATTACTGTTGCCTTCCAATTAATTGGAGGCTCACCAGCAGCCGAGCGGTAAAGTTGCTGAACACTAGTAGTTCGGTCCGAGGTTCGAATCCCGCGAACGGGCTGGTTGGGCGTTTTCGTGGTTTTCCCCGCTTGTAACGTGTATACGAGTCAGTTTTCCTTAGAAAGTACTTCACGAAGGCATCCGTCCCCTTAGGAAGATAGCCCTCGAGGCTTTGCCATGATCACACACACACCAATTAATTGGAGGAGGATTTAATAGCTCCTGTCTAGACCTGATCCCCAAAACATTATGTCTGTTTATTGGGAAACGATCAGAAAATTGTTATCACAAACCATTAACGTAAAATAACTTTCTATGGTTATTATGGTTTCCATGGTTAAATTGAAAAAATGAAAGGAAAAGCGTAGGATAATAGTATTAATAACAGATGATGTCAGCCAGATAAACTCTATCAAAAAGTAAAACCTCCTAGCAGAATGTTAACGAGAGTTTTAATTCAGTGACATTGCTCAAGTTCTCTAGTAAATAATGTTCTTTAATGATAATTAAGACTTCTTTTTTTTTTTTTTTTTTTTTTTCATGTCTAATGTTCTTTCAGTGTTGAATTCTGATAAAGTTTACTTAACCAAATGAAATGACTCTTCAGATTTAACTGCTTAAAATTAGGGGTCAATTATTAGTAGTATTTCTCTTAACTCTAACACAGGTTATTTTTCTTTTGTGAGTTTCCTTAAGTGCCCTTTGATTAATCATGAGTTTGAGGTAATTGTAAACATCGCCCTCGATCTTACCCCGGTTAACTGGGAATTCACTATATGCTGCAAATTTGTCGAGTAAAATAATTGTACACATAAAATATTTGCAAAATATGTGAAGGATACAAACGTTATGCAAACACCAAAGCGAGGTACTATTAATCGAAAGCCTGTGGGAAAAAAATTCAGTGGTCAAAAAATGAGATTTACTAAGGAAAATTTTGTAAATCGCAATTAAATTGTGAAATATATATGTAAATCGTGTAAAATAAAGCTCAAAGCTCTTGTATTATTAGCATAAGACCAGTCACAAAGGTAAGATTTTCCCCATAATGATAGAGTCTGTTGTAGCTAAGTAGTGCTGAAGTGCCACTAAAAGCAAAATAGTGATAAAATGCATCTCAAAACCATGTATATACAAGCAGGTAGTTAAATAAAAAAATCTCCCTTCACTCAAAATGGAAAATACTTCCAAAGCAATATGCGAGTAAAACAAATCCCTAACAAACAATAATTTCAATATCATTGCAGTAAAGAATGCAAAACTTAACTTAAAAATAATTCCTAAGCCGTATAAATGCATGATGAGTAAATAAATTATAAAAGTTATACCAGGAAATCTTAAAAGTGCACACCCAGCATCTTACATGACGAACAAAAATAGAAAAGCATAAATGAATTACATAAAAAAAAATCAATTGCCTTCTAATTTTATTTAGGGAAAAGGGAAAAAAAAGATGAAAATTTAATCCTCATGAAAGATTTCTATCCGAGAAAAATGAGCAAACCGATGTATTCTTCAGGAGTTCAACCCACACACTGAGAATGACAAAAACCAGGGTGTCTTGCGATGCCATTCCCGAGTTTGGGTGGGTCAGATCTTATATCATTCATCAACGGTGCATCCCATTATTTTTCTTCATCAAGAAGATCAGCCAATGTCAGAAGTGAGACGTCACTAATTGTGCAACGTGCGCTAGGAGAAGTATTTCTTCCGTTTCTCCACCTCCGATGATGTTCGATGTTAAAGGGATTGTAACCATAATACATTTCATTTCACATCGGTCTGAAATTTATTACTTTATATTAATTTTTTTCTTTAAGAAAGGAGAAAGGAAAGTTCAATAATTACATTTAGACTCAAGATTCCTAATAGCAATTAATTCGGTTAAATATAACGAGGTAAAAGAAACACGGATTTCTTTCCTTCCCATATACCCTGGTACTGAAAATTATAGAAGTCATTGAAGTATATACTATATGTATGTACTTCAATATTTCGGGCCTGATTCTACTTGGCCAATTGACGAAATTCAAATTACGTTTTCCATGTCTCGAATGGGGGACTTAAGATATGTATTAGATTTACATATAGCTTTGTTCAAATATAGGTGTTTTGACACAAAATCAGACTTTTCTGAAATGACATGCCAATTTTTTTCCATATTTCGATTCTAGGACTCAAATTATGCAAAATTGCAGAGTTTTGTAAAAATCACACGAGTAGTTTTTAAAAAATTAGCTCTCAAAAATGTTAGCTCCACAATGTTTAACTGAAATTTGAAATTTGATATGTATTTATTAATATATTTCTTTCTATTAAACTTAATTGATTCTTTCTTTGATATTTCGAAATTTAGATTCATTCCAAATAAAAAATCGCCCATTTTTTTATGATTTATTTTTCAAATTTGTATTTTTAAATAATTTTTATAAATTTTTCGAAAAAAATTTTGAATTATAATCTATAAAATTTTTACCATCCTCTTTAATATATTTCTAAGCATACCTGCAAAAAAATTACAGTTTTTTATTCAAAATTTCCTAAGATATACGTGAATTTATATATTGGTGCGTTTAGAAATTTGGTATATTTGTTGAAAGCGATAATGGCAACAAATGTGGTTTAGGCGCTTTGTTAAAATTATATGAAAGTAGAAACGATGTGAAGTTTTTTCCTCTCATGCACAGTGTAAAAAGCTGGGAAGGCTGTAAAATTTTTTCGGCTCCTGCACAATGGAAGGGAAAGGAAAATAGGTTGCCGTATATTAAGAAGTTCTCTAAGTGAATTATTCTTGGTGCAAACTGAAAAAAATGCGCCAAGTTAAATTTTTAAATTTCTCCGTAAATTTCTCGCCAAATTTTACAAAATTTAATATTTAGGCATAAATTGAGTCGTAGAATGGAAATATGTAAATAATTGGCATCTTATTTCAGAAAAAGTCCCATTTTGTGTCAGAATGCCTATGTTAAAATAGTACTATATATGAAGCTAATATATATCCTAAGTCGCGCTTTCGAGACTTGAAAAACGCAATTTGAATTTTGTCAATCGGCCCAGTAGAACGGGAGATATAGAACTCTCCAATTCCCCCCCCTCCCCGTCCGCAGTGTACATACATTTCAGAGAAAGTTAATAAATTCTTCAGGAGAGAGTACTGAACAAGTAAATTTCTCCATTTGCTTGAATGCCCTTGTTTGTAAAACGGTTATATATATATATATATATATATATATATATATATATATAAAAGAGCTATATTTCATACTCTCCTATCCATCCGAAACGCAACACCATGAAAAAAAAAAGGACGTTTACCATCTTCACGAAATTTTATTAAGCGGGATCTTATCAATGCTTTAACTACGTGAAATTAAGAAACAACTGTCAAATTTTCCATCCTCTAACTTAATTAATAAACAAAGAGAAACTCAAAAAAGGTGTTGGAATAGCTGCGAACTGCACGGCTTTCTTTTTGCTTTCTCTCTTTTCCAAGAATTTTAATTCTGAAGAAAAACATGATTGCTACAAAAAATCATTAATCCTTATAAATGGGACACTTGGTTGAGACTACAAATCGTTAATTTCACCTTTCAGATATTGTTAAAATGTTCGTATAGAATAAATATAAACTGAAAATTTTGTTTGCTAAAGTAAAAATGAATTAGACTAACGCGGATATTATACCTTTTTGCTGAGTTGGACCAGAAGTAAGCTTTCAGTTTTGTGCACCAAAAAAACTGCCTTCTTGCCCGCTGTCCCAATTACTTGTTTTTGCATAGAAACGCTAATTTTAATCGTAAAGAAATTTTTAACGGTTTTAACTGTATTTGGTGTTTTATGTTTTTCTGCATTTTACAGTTTTTGATGAAGATGTTTTGAAGTTTTTATGTATTTTTGCCTTGCCATGAAGTGAGATCATTTGGCACAATATACGATAATTAATTTAACTTTCATATTTGATTAGTCCTGTTTTTGCTAACATATTCAGTGATTTAAAAGTAAAACACTTCTTAAAAATTAAATCGTTGACGTATTTTAATAATATAACTAACTGAAATATTTTAAAACATATTAATTGTATAGTATGTCCAGTAAATATTAAAATTAAGAATATTTTTATCATGCTGCGCAACCTGGATAGTGGTTAGCGACGCTGACTGCTGTACCAAAGGGCCCAGATGCGAATCCTGGAGAAGACATGGATGTTTGTAAATGTATACTGTCTGTGCGGCATGGGTGCACTCTAAGTATGCGGCGAGCCAAAAGCCCTTTTCGAGAGTTTGATGGCAGGTGGAGAGGGGTTGGGAACCCTCGGACACGTCCCTCCCGAGGTGCTCCCCATTAAAATTGGGGGGGGGGGCGGAACTGAGCAAAGTCGTACTGTCACATATAGTACTCAAGGCTCTTGCCAATGACAGGCGCCAACTCGAACTCCTTGGCACGATGAATTTCGTGGGCTTCTGTTGGTTACTGTTATACAACTGTGATAAGTCACAACAACAACACATTTTTATCACTGCTATGTATGATATGAATTTCTTTCACATTTTTAAAACTTCATTCTTTACTAAAGCAACTGAATTATTTATTACAATGTTTTGTTAAAGTTAACTGTACAGTTCATAAAAGTCTAAATTTATATCACGCGCAGTAAAAGAAGTAGATGGAGAGAACCTCGAGAACACTATATTGAATTATAGATAATTATTATATTCATAAAGTTTTACTTTTCCCATCTCTTGCTAAGTTACGTAAAATTTTAATTTTTAATATATTCTGCCTTTAATGCAATAGTGAAGAATATTATGTTAGTCGAAAGCATATTTTTTATTATAAATATGTCGTTTTTAATTCCGAGAAGCATAACACAAATTTTATCAAAATTGTTTCGCTGTAATCCCTTAAAAAACTTCAATGAATAACAAATGATAAATAAGAATGTTTAATAATAGGAAAAAAGGAAACTCATACAATTCTTCTCTCATTATTTTGATGAGTACTGTGTAATTGTTTTCAAAATAATTCATTTAATGAAGCATTGCCGGGTAACGAATTTTTCTTCGTATAATGTTTCTTCCATTATAACCATGCAAAAATTTCAGAATACTTACTTATAAAACCTTTTTTTTAAGCGGATGAAGGGGAAGGGGAAAAGAAACGTATGTAGTCATATTTTCTATCAGTATTGTCCAATGAAAATAATTAACGTTAAGCTTAAGTAGTGAATTTAAGAGCTTTGCATAATAATTAAAACCTTTGAAGACGGCAAATAAAATAGTCTGAAAGTTTTTCGCACAACAAAATCTTGGAAAAGCTCTGACATGGATCAGAACTTTCGAAATAATTTCGAGCCACGGTCACTCTCTACTTGATATAAGTTTAGTAAGATTTGTTTCATCCAAAATAAGTATTTAAAACTGGACACACAAAAAAATCTTCTCACACATGCACATTTTATATAGTCATTTAACAACCCCGAGAATTTGTCAGATATTTATTTACCCTGAACTTTTTGAATGAAAGAGGAAATTAGCAAAACAATTCACTTATGCATACTTATTAAAATATTCGAAGGAAGCTTTCTATCAATTTTCTCCAATTTGCCAGGTTTTATTCACTTATTTATTTACTTGTATTTCTTTTTTTGGGGGGGGGGGTCATATATTTAACCAGATAGTTAATGAGCAAGATTGACTTCTCCAGCTTCATATTAACACTTTTGTGGGCAAATGTGATTCTCCAATCTACTGCTGTCGGATGGAGCTAGAATTCTTTCAACGATAGGTACTTAAAAATTCTACCTTACACAAATACACTGCAGCGAAAAGGGTAAGAGCTCTTTAAATCCTGTTCAGTTAGGGCAAGATACTCCTGCTTCGACAATATTCAAAACTGCAGTGAAGGAGATCGCAGAATCTTAGTTTTTAAGGCGGAAAGTAATGAACTACTTACAAGCAGTTCTTGCTCCGCAAGGAATGTTGACAAACTACCGGCACTTATTCATATTTTCCGTTCAACTTCTAAAAGTACTTATTGTTCAAAGTAACAAAGTGATAAAACAGCATTAATGTATGACACACAGTCAAGAAATTATTACTTCGGTGCAAGTCATTTTCTTTCAGAAATTTGTTTGGTGAAGAAAAGCCAGTTTTTTAAATTTTTCTTGTCTCTTCTTTACTTTTGCGGGATCAGTTTCCTTTTAGAAATTGAAAATTGAACTGATTCCTGATCCCATTATATGATAGCTAACGTCTTTCCTACTAGTTTGCTAAGAAAGAATGGTCCATTAACGGCCGAGCGGTAAAGTCGCTGAACACTGGTAGTTCGGTCCGAGGTTCGAATCCCGCGAACGGGCTGGCTGCATGGGTGTTTTCATGGTTTTCCCCATGTGTAACGTGTATACGAGCCAGTTTCCCTTGGAAAGCCCTCCACGAAGGCAGGCAAATAGCTCTAGTGTGCTTTGCCATAATTAAATACACACACACTAAGATAGAATGAATGAAATGGGAATACAGTATAGAACAGAGAAATGTAAGCGGCAAGGTAAATGCAGTGGAACTTCGATATGCATCATTAATCCGTTCCAGATCCTTGATGTATACCAAACTGGACGTAACCAAACAAATTTTCCCGATAAGAAATCAAGGGAAAATAATCAGTCTGTTCTTGTAAAAAATCCTTACGTGATTATTATAACATTGTTTAATAACGGGTGAACTATATACCTGCACTGTACATACATGTTTTTCTGCTATCCATATAAAAAGGAATTTTGCAACATGCTTTGACGTCTTTGATCTTTCTTTGATAATCGATTTCATCCCCTTCACAACGACGTTAGCCGATTTAATAGCGTCTTTGTTTTTTGCAATGGTGGACACCATCGTACTCGGCATACCCTATGCAATAATAGCCATATCCCCGATACGCATACCATTTTCCTACTTTTAAAAAATCTCTTTTTCTTCACTTCGATGTTAATACTATCAATTTTCTACGTTGCTTGACTAATTTCATTAATGTTCTTAAAACACATTGTTATTGAATTTACAAAAACTTTACTCGAAAAAGCATAAAATCGTGTGTAAATTCAGAATTATAGCGCGAGTTATTTACTGAATAGTAGGAACGGGCATACTGATGCTCATGGCCAGTCGTGATGGTGTCTCGAAAGAGGTAAAAAAACGGGTTTATCTTGTTGTTCTTGTCGTTTTTTATGGCGGACACTAGCCATTTTTGGCTTTCGCCATTTACTAAGGCAGGAAGCGGTGATAAATTTATTATGCAGCCACCTAATAGGCGGCCACCGTTACCTTCTAAAAAAAAAAAAAAAAAGTATTATTTCTGTCCTGCTCCAAGTTACTTTTATATTATGCCTTCACCTGTTGGTAGATTAACACGAAATAACAACTTTCGTGGATAACCAGAAGCAAAGTTTCCTTTTTATTACATCACAACAACTTGTTACTCGCGAGGAAACAATTTATTGTTTTCTAATACAGGATGACCCAATATAAACGGAACACAAAGCAGATGAAGCGATATCACATACGGTGGCTCAAGATAAACCAAACCGAACACAGTAGACTTGCTTTGAGTTCGGTTTAGCTTGGGTCATCCGATATCGTAGCTTACTTTTTTAACGGTTTTAATAAAATTATTCATTAAAGGCAAACATTTAAGTTTAATTTTTACTTCCTTGTACGAAGTAAAGGAAGTATTATAATCACAAAAAATTCCGGCTACCATAGTTCAGCGAAAATATCCATTTTGACCGCTATCGAATGCAATTTAACGATGTTTTTGCGTGACATCTGTACCTAAGGACAGAATAAAGGACTCTTTTTCCCAAAACGAATAATAAAACTAATTTAAAATGGATTCAGAAGAGTTTTTTGTGGCGTCTGTACGTACGTATGTATGTATGTATGTGTGTATCTCGCATAACTCAAAAACGAGTAGCCTCAGAACGTTGAAATTTTGTATATAAGACTGCACCTCCCCTTTTGGTGGAAATCGGCAATACCAAAGGTATATAAATATGCATATACACACAGACACACACACACACACATATATATATACACTCACTTCTGTTACTCGCCTTATTCAGCTCAGTTTTTTCATTCTTATATGTTGGTAAATTGTGCATTTTTTTGCTTTAAAATGATTGAATTATCTTGTTCTTATCTTCCGGTTAAACTTTTTATGCCTTTAGTAAATTTGAATGCAATATTTTTAGAGTTATCAACAATTTAAAAGTTGTTTAAGCCTAATTATTTGCTAAGCCTAATTATTTTCGCGATAGCGACCATGTTTATTTACATTTGAAACTTGACCGAATAACGGATTTGTTGCCAATCTAGAAAAACTAAGCTTCGCATCAACAAAGATAGCATCTTCTTTTATTATTGCGAATTAAATCATACTTAATCCTTCTGGAATTATCACTTAAGTTATTAAATTATCTTACATATTGACTGAGCGTCCATGACTGAGTCAGTTTCTACGCCTTCAATGTCTTTTTTTCCGAGTGAGACCAAAAGTAAACTTCCGTTTTGTGCACCGAAAAATTTGCCTTCTTGCCCGCTGGCCGAATTGCTTGTTTTTGCTTAGAAACTATAATTTTAATTGTAAAAATTGTTCTTCAAGTTGTTTTAACTGTATTTATGTTTTATATTTTTCAATTTTTAATAAAGATATTTTGAAATTTCATGTATAATTTCATGCCTTGTCGCGAAGTGAGAACTGAATTAACTGAATGAGAAATATATCTCTAGTGAAATTCGAGGAAATAAGTTTAAATGAAATGCAGGAAAAAAGGCGTATACTTTGATACCCCGTACAAGGAAGTCATGTGCTTACACATCAGACTTTATTATTGGTGATAAGCAAATGCACGAAACAACTAGTCTATATTTCTCAAGCTAATTTGTTTCGGTTTTTCGTAGGCTAAATGTATCACATACATTTCTGAAAAGTAGAATTAAAAAGACTCTTACTATAATTTCCTTTTCAGATCTGAAATGTCAAATACGAAGATGGGTAGCACCTGGCTGTCAGTGGAAATGGTAATAAATAATAAATGGTCATATCCAGGTAAAAGATAAGTTCATAAGAAAATTCATTCGTGTTCCGTTCCTTAAATATAAATTATGAAAATACGGTAGCCAACTCCCATCTATTTGTAGCCATATGTTCTCATGTGAAAATGGCTGACCTACATTTAATAATTATTTACAAACCTTTTTACTATTCTGTATAACTAGAAGAAGTGTTAGCGAATGCTAAGAGTTCATCAAATTGTTCAACTCCTGTTTAACAGTTTTGTATTCCTCATTCTCCATAAATGCCGTTCGCAAATGTACTTGCTTTCAGGAAAAGATATCATGAAAAGTGAATGTTCGTTTATCAACGGAAAATTTTCTTAAATTGATGTAATTCATAAAAATCGACTAAGATACTTTTTTACTTTTTACTGCACATATCTGATTGATATACTCTCTTCACTCCATTTTCAACTTGGCACATAAGTTTGATGTCAAATGAGACTGGATTAAAAAACGTACTCAAAAGAAACTATCTATTTTACGAAATCTTAAAAGATATTCTCGAAGACTTTTGAAAATAGAAATAGAAATCTAATCCACAAAGGGCCATATACCTGAGCTTTACGCAAAGATATTCGGCATAACATTGGAAATACAGGCTTCAAAATCTCAACATGGAAAAATAAACAAAATACCGAATACATGGAAATAAAAATATGAAAAGCGATAATATTCTTTTAATTCTTATATCAAGCAATGGACTGATCGAAAATAAAGGTTAAATGCCAAAGAGAAAAAAAAATATTTTTCCTAAATAAAAATGTATAAAAGCATCTAAAATCATTCTTTTGATTATTTTTAATTAACTAAAAACATTTTACGAGCAATAGTGAGCATTGCGGATTGGAGGGTTCGCGCGAGCCCTTTTCAAAATTTCTGCTTAATTTGCGAACTTCTTTTTCTTTATTTTTGGAGATCCAAAAAGTTTAGATTTTCTGAAAACTGAAAAAATCCTTTAACTGCACTTTTCTGTGATGAAGTTAGTGTACTGTTAGAAAAAAAATAAGGGTTTGCATTAAAACTTCTATAAAAATATCCTAACACAGTAATTTAATTACTCATCGTTTACAATTAGCATTACAAGATAGTAAAATATTACGAAATAAATCATTTTGAAGTATTTTTTGATAAATTACATGCTTTTCATCATTACTCTAACAAGAATTTGCGAGAATTAAGTGAGGCTGGAAAAGAATTAAATTAGGCTTTACACTATAATACTTGTTTAAATACAAAATATAATTCGTTGTACAACAATAAAGGGAGTTAGTTGCTTTGCTCCTTCAGCTTGATTTACATTTCATGAAACAAAGCAAAGCATATTGTTGTGAAATGCTCAGTTACGGTGGGATAGCTTCCTCGCAGAGGGGGTTAGGGTTGGCAGAAAGTGGCAGAAAAAGAAAGAGTTGCCAGATTTGCAGTGGAATCGCTCATTTGACGATATTTGGCAACAAAATTTGCGATATGCCACAGACAGAGCAAGAATATTCTAGAGAGCATTCTTAGCGGTTTTCTCGAGAATATTCTCGAAGGCAGGTTAAAGCTATATATACCCTGCCTTCCTGGGAGAGAGTAGCTATTATTATTATTGTTTACGTGTTCCGCCCTAAGGCACTACACGGAAAGGAGGGATGTCTTCGTGGAGGATTTTCTAAGGGAAACTGGCTCGCATTAACACATTACATATGGAGAAAACCCTGAAAATTTCCTGTAGCTAGCCCGTTCGCAGGACTCGAACCTCAGACCGAACTACCAGTATTCAGGGACTTTGCCGCTCGGCTGATGGTGGGCCTGGGAAAGAGTATTTAGCGTAGTATCTTGAGTTCAGAGAGTAGCTTGAGAGTGATCAACGGAATCGAGTGTATTTAGTTATGTCAAAGCACACGAGGGCTATCTGCCTAAGGGAAGGGATGCCTTCGTGTAGGACTTTCTAAGGGAAACTGGCTCGTATACACGTTACACATGTGGAAAACCACGAAAACGCCCATGCAGCCAGCCCGTTCGCGGAATTTAAACTTCGGACCGAACTACCAGTGTTCAGCGACTTTACCGCTCGGCCGCTGGTGGGCCGACAGAATCGAGAGCTGTACTTTAGTGTTGTGCCGTGAAGCTGTCTTTGCCGTTATAGCCTGAAGTCTGTGTTGATGATTGTTTCAGCGTGTTTATCGTAGTTTTTCGAAGACCGTAAACGTGTCTTTGGAACTGTTCTGTGTAATACTGGCGAATAAATTGTGTTCCGATTCTCCACCGACTGTTAGCATCCATTACTCCAAATCCACGACTTCGTAGAACGCAACAATATACACTAGAAGACATATTGCTCATCAAACAGTTGCATAGTCACTAATAAGGGCTGCAAAGTCGAATTCAAAAGAGAATCGCTCATTCTATAAATAGCAAGATGGTTAAATTGTTTATAAGGTACAAAAACCTTAACCTTTGTAAGGTTAAATTGTCTTTGTGCCTGGAAGTAAGGTTAATCCAACAATTTAACCTTACTTCTAGGCGCAAAAACAATCTAACCTTACAAATTTTCCTAAGAGATGCATGTTTATTTAATCTATGTTACATGTTTTCAAATAAATGATTTGAACATACGTAGCTCCCTTAAAATTTATAACTTGAGAACATAACTATTTTCTGAAATAAGGAAAATCCAAATAGTTCAACCATTCATAAAATCATAACCATAAATGACACTATTTCTGAATAAGATTTTTTCTGCCTACTTTAAACTTCTTAATTTAGCCCTGATGTATCTCAGAAATTACTTGGGATCGGTAATAGCTTATAAAATATATTTCTGTAGGTGGGAACGAGTTATGAAAAAATAAAGCATGTTATTAAAATGATTACTTGCAGAGTACAGTTCTGTAGTACTGCAAAGCAAAAAGTTAGCTATACGAATATTTCTTCCTTACCGATTTCACAAAAGTACTATTGCAGGAATTGCTTAGCACAACTCTTAGTGATAAATTAAAAGGCTAAATATTATACCTCAATTCGCAAGAACATATGCACGTTTTTGTGTTTATTGATCTGTTTTAGTGTGAACGTCAAGGCACAAAAACAAAATTGTTTCAAAATAACCCAGTAGTTTATGTAAATGAATTGTCAAAAATTATAAGGATTGAGACTTTAACGTAAGTAGCATTATTTCGAAATATCGTAATCAATCTCCTGTATTCAAGTGCGTACGGGTCCCTAAACCGTGCAAGAACGTTTTTTTTTTCCGAGACAGACAGGAAAGAAAAAGAAAGCCTCTTTGCTTATTGAAAGGAATCTCTCTATATAGGTTGCATGAAAAGTGCTTCTTTTCTGCTTTTCATTGAATATCTACTTGCTTATTAAACAACCGACAATTTTCCTACCTTTCTCTGAGAATACTATAACTAATCAACTAAAAAAGAGCTGTCATCTGTCATTTTCTAGCGAAAATAAAGAAGGTTTTCTAAATCTTTTAAACTTTCTTATATATATACAAAAAAGCTATTGCAATACAGAATTCTAAAATGATTTTACAATACGGGATAAACATTTGAAATTATTTTTCACTCATACTTTGTTATTTTCGAATATTGAAAACTTCATGAACCTCTGTTTTATATGAGGTTACAGATGAATTCGGTAATATTCTAACGACGGAAGCTACATTAAAAATTTGAGGAAAACTAAATTGTTGAATTTTAGCTAAAAATAGATGCAATGCGCAATTTTATGTCACGGAAAAGTGTATTGCAACTTGTGTTAGCTAAAAGAGTAAATTACAATTAGTTTATTTTAAAATTACTTACGCTTGATTGGCCGGATATTTTATTTGATTAATCTAATGATCCCAAAAATTGTACTTACATGAAACCAATTTTATTTACAAGTGGACGACTTTATTGATATGAATGCTTAGGAAAAAAATTCTCCGTTGCGATAATACAAAGCCATTTTTACAGCAAACAAAATAATAAAAATAAAAACAATTAATTTTGTTAAATAATTTGGAATTCAGTTTCTCATATTTCAGTAATCTTATAGCCATAAATTTTTTTACATCATTATTTTTGAACTCTTCTTTTGCAGATTTATCTTGAGATACGCCCCGTGAAGAAAACTGAGGATCTCAGTTACTTGAAGAGGAAAATAAAACCGTACTCGATTTTTTTATTATCAAGAAAAACTTTAGTCAGCTCTTGGACTTTCTGAATATTCACAAATTAATTTTACCACGGAGTTTAGTGGCAAATATTCGTCGGGATCATTAATTTTTAAATTAAAGCAAAATTTAAATCTGTAGCTATTTGTTTATCATAAAGGTCAAAAGCAAAGGACAAGATCATAAGTCTAAAAATAAAACCCAAGAAAACAATTTCTTTTAAACAAAGAATAAATTCAGAAAGAAATGAGAAATCAAGTGTTAAAATTTATTTATAATATCTCTGATATCAAGAGAATTAAATTCTCTGTTCTTCTTTAGAAACTGAGAGTATGTCATCAAAATACTTTCTTTTCTGTTCATTTGAAGTCAACTTAAATTACCTTTTGGAGAATGTTTGTTTGAAATACGTTAGAAATAAAAACCTATTATGATTGAAAATAAAATGAATTCCTTGATAATTTTCAAAATTATTTGCTTATGTAATTGACAACAGCTATGTGAAATACTTAGCACTAGGAGAAAGAGCCAATAATTCTTCTATATTTGCTTAAGAAATAGATAATAATAATTCAAAAAGTTTAATATTTGTAGGAGAGTTCTATTATTCCCCGATCCGTTTTTACTTAGATAACGGATGGCAATCTTAAAGAACATATTTGGGGAAGAATCTTACAATTACATTATTCTTTTCTTTTAAGTAATTGATGACAATTGTAATTAGTACTTAACATCTGGGGCAAAATCCTACAATTTCTGTATTCTTTTTGCTTAGATAATTAATTGATAACTCTCGCAAAAAAGTACTATCTGAAGACTTCAGAATACAGTCTAACGGCTCGGAAGAACTTACCATTAAAGTTTTAGAAAAATTAATTAAAAATGAAAATCCCATGATTGAACAAAAACATCACTTCAGGTTACAGTCTAAGAGCTCGAAGAATTTACCATTAAAGTTTAAAAGCAATTTAATTTCAAATTTAAAAATTAAAATCATAGGATTAAAAAGAAATTTCAATCTGAACTTGGTATCATTAACAAAATGGCATCATTAACCTACTAATTTAACAATTAGGCCCTCGGGAATAATATTCTGTATATGTTTATATACAGAATATAGAACATTAAATCATATATTTAAATTAGCCATCTGGAACATTAATTAAATACAAAGTTCCAGATGGCTGGTAAAATTCACTATAATATTATTTTATTGTAAACTAATAGCCCAGTCATCGAAGATTCAAAAAAGAAGTTTTCAGGAAAAATTATAGAAGTTTTCTTTCTTACCGGTTCACCTATCTTTGGGGGTGTTGAATCCGAATTTTAGATTCGCTACCTCTCCAAAGGCCGGCCAAACAACGAAAATCATGGGGAAAAAAAAAAAAACCACCAAATTTTGCCAACTTTTTCAATTTTTATTTTATAACTCGAATTAAGCACTTTTTGAAGACAATTATTCTATGTAAAATTTCAGTAAATAACATTTCCTACCAAATGCATACAATAAGTTTAATGTTTGAACAAACTGCGATGCCGCTAGAACCTACTGAAAAAAGGCCATTTTTTGGCTTTCCATGAAAAACGCAAAAAACCCCTTTCTCACTTCGATGGCGCCCTAATAACGATGTCACATGCCTGAAACTAATTATTTTATGAATTCCTGATATGCCTATGTATCATAAATGGAATTAACCAACGTCAGTGAGGTACGTGAATCTTACTAGTTTATTTGAAATCGCGCTACTACTCCTTGTTACATTTTAAAATGGAAAATGAAACTTGAATATTTAGAGTGAACTATTATACAGTAAACTAATTTTGTACTCTAAATTATCAAATGTCAATGAGGCACCATGTTATCTTGTATTTCGTTAGCTTGCATGTTTGTACCACACTATAAGCTAAAATTTAATGAAGGAAAATATGTTTGAAACGATATTTTATATACAAAGAAAAAAATTTTAGATCAAAGTTATTGAAGGCTTTTAGTCGATATAAAATATTTTGTCACGCTGGTTTCCGTCATTTCCGGGTATTATGTTTATCTGAAAAAGAGAGAGTTCCAGATGACTATGATTTTTCAAACGGAAAGTCAATTCGAACAGGGGTGTCCTATGAAAAGACAGAACGTGATGGAATCAATTAGCGTATAAAGTTTATACGGGCTCAAGACTGCTTCCTCTTTTTTCCTCTGGACGGACAGGTCATCCCGAGGGTTAGTATATCGTCTTTTAAATTGCTTTGTCTTATGGGTTTTCTGTTGATAAAGTTAGGACTTTTCATATTGGGCGTCAGTTCCTACATGTCCAATACTTCCTATTGAAGGTACTATATCAGGAAGTATTCAACAGGAAGTATTGCACATGCAGGATATACCTTCCTTTTAAAGGTATATCATTCAACCAATCGTTGTGTTCAACCGGAACAACAGCAAGCTTTGGAATCACACAAAGTATACCACCCATCGAATGGCAATGTGATGTACCCATTAACAGCTGACTTAATGCTTTATTATTATTTACCATTTGAGGAAGTCCTTGTTAATCAAGAGTCAGAGGTGGTTGGATGTTGGAGGACATACGTGTAGCTTCCGTGTGGATGAGTAAATTCTTAATGAGCTCAGCACATTAAGTAACTAGTGCGATCCGTTCTTCCTACGCAAAATTACTGCACCTCATACTTGCAGAGGAGATATATACTATATATATATGACTTCGGCCTCAACACTGTAAGTAAGCAATCGGCTATTGAAAATGATTTCTTTCTCCTTTTTTCAATGTTTCCTTTCTTCTTGGTTATCACTACAGCAACTGTTAAAGCTTGAAGAGATTGTGGAATGAGAATCCCAACGCTTCCCAAAAATGTATCTGTTGGAGTATACCGTGTCATGTTAGACACTTGAGACCGTGCATCCTCAACGATAATAGCAGTTAATATTTTAACATTTCTTAGCTTTCCTCATCCTCTGGCAACCTATTCTGATATCATGAATCAGTAAAAAAACCTTTTGACATGTAGCCTAAGACATATTAGCTGTTACCAATACATCGTCGACATAATTTTCAAAGAGACGTGCTTTTACTGTTTTGGGGTGAGGACTAAAGTCACCTTCAATGTCATTCATCAGCTCATCAATTGTAAATTGTCATTCCTCTACACTTCTTTTAAGAAAGGGGAAAATTGATTGCATTGATGCTTGATTGCAAATTGATTGCATTGATCCTCTTTAAGTATACCAGGTCAATACAAAATTAGTTTACTGTACCATCATTTCACTAAAGATTCAAGTTTCATTTCCCATTCTCAGAATTAACAAGGAGAGTAATAGCGGGATTTCCTTCCTATAAACAATTGGATTCGCTGGCCACGTACCTCTTTGATGTCCGTTGCTTCCATTTATGTGATTTAGACATACCAGGCATTCAAAAAAAAAGTTTTAGACATATGACAATGACATTTAGGCACCACCGCACAATTAGAAGAAAGTTTTTTCTGCTTTTCATGGATAGTCAAAATGTACCCTTTTTTCAGCTCGCTCTAGGAGCATCACAGATTTCCCGAGCATTAAACTTAACGTATGCCTTTTGTAGGAAAATGTTTCTACTTTAATGTTTTGAAGGAAAATATTTCTACTGTAATTTTGTACAGAACGACCATCTTCGAAAAGTGCTTAGTTTTCAAGTTATGGGCAATCTGAGAAAAATGCCTAACTTTTATGGTTTTTTTTTTTTTTTTTTTTTTTTTTTTTTCCGATTTTCGATATGAAACAGTCCTCTGGTAAGGTGGAAAACCTAAACTTCGGATACAGCATTTTAAAACACAAATAGAACCGATGAAAGAATACCTCTATATTGTTTTCTTGTCTCTATATATACCTCTATATTGACTATAACCCCACGTGGAAAACTGTTAGCTTATTTAAGAAAGAAAAATAGATCATTACTAAAGATATTGCCATGCATTTATTTCACCAGCTAGTTTGCCCTCGTTGTCTTACAGTAATGAATTTATTTTACCAGAGCGCAAATTCCGGGAACTGAAAACAATACGCACCTCGAAACTGCTTCCTTCGAAGTATAGTTGATTGTTTTCCTAAAAGTAATGAAAACAAAAAAAAAATCTTAAGGAAATGTGCAGGATGACAATTTAAGAGTAATACCTTGAAAAATAAATTTAAAACGAATTAAAAAATTCCAAACGAAAAAAAGAAATGATGTGTTAAAGTAAATTTATTTCGATTAAAAAAACTAATCTACTTCATGTCTTCTAGAAATGAAGAATGTTTTATAAAAAAAAAGTAAATAAAAAAAATCTGAAAGGTCAGATCTTAAATTATGTCCAAAGGGGCATTTTTTTAACGTTTTGTATGTTACCTTTATTTATTAAACCTCATGTTATTAGGTTCTTTGAACTTGAACCATAAAATTCAGTTCAGTAGCAATATTGCAAAATAATTTTAAAATGATCATTAGAATTTCCGATACACAGTTCCGCGCCCGCTGGAGATAAAAAGGTTTCTTTTCCCCGCCGTAGAGTGTTTCCATTGCTCGCTTTTAAATCGTTGAGTTTGTTACTCCAAAATTCGTTAAAATTTTACAAAATGAAATCCATAATTAAACAAATTCCAAATTTTAAATTTGGTCTTCCACATGCCCATATTCGTAAGAGGATTGCGTCATTCAAAATTCGATGGCTCTATGTACCGTTGCTTTATCACAATGGGAGAAGTATACATCCATTTATGCAGATTTTTCATTATTTAATTTCTTCAAATATAATGCAGGACTCTAACATTTGGTGGCAACAGTTTGAAAAGTGAAACGGATGTTTATAGTAATTCTTGAATCGCAAAATCGGGAAAAAAAAAAAAAAAAAAAAAACCCAATAGTCCTTCAGGGACAAAGCCGCTTTGGACTAAAAAAAAAATTCTCTATTCAAATCTTGTAGGCATTTCGAACCAGCTTGTTTGGAACAACTTTCACATAAAAATATCTTATTCTAACTTTTCTGTGATTTATCTTTTGGTTTTTTTTTACTATCTATACATTTAAACAATGCATATTTCAATAAATAGACAGCTGTAAGCATTCTTAATATTCATGCTATTATAATGAAAAACATTACAAATGCCTTGAATTCTGATCACTGTATACGTAATGTTTTACTTGGACAAATATTATTTCCAATTTTTCACAAGCACAACGTAAAAATGCCCTTACAAGCCTTGGCTGTCTCAAAATTGCGCTATTTCCAGAGTCTTTTATCTGCAGCGACTCATCTCCAAACGTTAATTTTCAAAGTTTTTTAAGTCTTTTCAACGTCACCTAACCCATCTAAAGGAAGGTCTTTCATTAGATGGGTTAGGATCCCTCAGGTTTTTTTTTAATGTCAAGATCTTAATGGGATTCCCAAACATTATGCAGCCATCTTAATCTATTACTATGGCTGACTTGTGTTATTTGTGGTTGCCTATAAAGCCTTGTTCAGTCCAAAGTTATATCTTGTTCTTCAACGTCCCTCTTCCTCAGCCACAAATTTGCCTGACAACTTTTTTCTCAAACACGTTGAGTGAGCGTTGTATGTCTCTATTTAAAGTCCACGTTTCGCTACTTCCATAAAGTAAAAATAAGCATTAGTGCCTTATACATTCGTAGTTTTGTTTTGCGACATATAAGATTAGATCTTAATTGTCTTCTTAGCCAAAAGAAGCATTTATAAGCCATTTTTAATTCTATTACTAATTTTTGCTCTTAACTTTTGTCATAAGTTATATTGTCAAGGTATTTAAATTACTCAACCTTTTCTAAGGTTTAGCCGTTAATGCAAATTATTATGATAGTTTACCATGGAATGCGTAATTTCCATGAATTTAATTCTATCCTCGTTTACTCTATAGCCTATATTTGTGACAGAAGAAAAATACATTTGCCATTTAGAAATAATTCTTTAATTCCCTTATCCCTTTTTTAGGCCCACCAGTGGCCGAACACTAAAGTAGAGGAATACTGGTAGTTCTATCCGGGTTCGTATTCCGTCGAATAGGCTGCCTGCATGGGCTTATCTTGATGTTCCCTATATGTAACGTGTATATGAACCAATTTCTCTTAGAAAGTTATCCACGAAGGCGTCCCTCTCCTACGTCAGATGACCCTCTCGGCCTTTGCTATAATCAAATTAACCACACGAAGATTTATTCCTTCTGCCGAGTAAGTGATAACAGTTAAAAATATATAACATTTGTAGAACATATAATTATGCATATACATACAGCATCTAATATATACATATTATACATATATACCCAGTTTTAGCTTAGTATAATTATCATGAAATATATTTGGAAAAGAATCTTTTAAATATACTCTTTTAGTTTCATTAATTGATGACAATTATTAAAATGTTCAACATTTCGAGAAAATAATTTCCTTATTCTCTAGTTTAGATCTCATTATTATAACAATCATGGAAACAATTTCATTTAAAGAATATAATTCTTTTATTCAGTTTAAAACTTGACAATTGCTCATGAAAGAAAATTTGCGTAATGATGCCAGATTCATTTCTGATGTCCATCTTTTCCTGCACAGTGAGAAAACATTAAATTCTCTGTGAAATCAAGCAAATATAGGGCAATTTAAGTTGAAAATAGCTATACTATTTCAAAATAAGACATTTTTAACAGTCTTTTTCTACCAGTATTTTAGCCACTGCCATAGAATGAAAAAACTTCTCATTTACATACTTTTAATTGTTTACTAGAAAAATCCAGTAACAATTAGAATTTTGTTATTTTTTTATATTCCTTTTTCCTCTATCCTTTAATTATAAAGCATCAAATACAACCATTTTGCGAGAGAAATGTTTATTTGGATATGTTCTCACTTGGAAGCATTCACGTTTAGTTCGTATCTTGTCTTTTACGAATGAATCCATTAGTGCAAAACATTTATAATTCTAGAACGTTTCTAAGCAATTATTAAGTAATTGAGTTTTGAATTTAATTATTTTTACTTCTGTTCCATGTTAAGAGATTTAAAAATAATCAGAATTTTTCCCAAAACTTTTATTTATAATAAATGAAAGTGTATAATTTCTTTATTGAACGAAATTATTTTTAAAACCAATTCTATTCAATAATTAAGCGAATTTCAATATAATTAATTTAAATAATATTTAATAAATATTAGACGTTGGAAACACCGAAGGTAAACGGTAGAATAAATTACTATTTTGTACTAAATCTTCCTTAGATCTTGGAACATATTAATAGAGTATCAAATGTATTTGAAGAGCAATAGTAAATAAGAAATATTTATTTTTTAATTATGTTACCTTAAATAGAAATGACTGAAAAGATGGATAAAAAAATGTTTGCCTTTCTTTCTGAAATTTCCCATATGTACTAAAATAAAATATCTCAAATTTCTTTCATTTTGCTCCAATATTTCTTTTTTTTAAATCATAAAATAGTGCACTATAAATTCCTAAACATAGTAAGGGTTCCTAAACATAGTAAGGGTAAAAGCAATTTTGCGAATAGTAAAGACCTAGGAAAAATATTAGGTTTCAGAAAATTATTTTTGAATGAATGTTTTATCATCAAAATAAAACGTTTCGAGCACGCAAATTACTGTCGATAAATTCTTTCCAGAAATTTCGGTTAATTATTCCATAGAAATATTAAAATTTTTGATGCAATATGATTGTATTTCAAAAATGTCAAAACTCTGAATATTATTTTGGAAAGTTTTTTACAAACCTTTTACAGTATTGGTTTACTAAATTTGATGCAAAGCACTAGGCTTTCCTATTTTAATGAGTTTTGCTTAAAATTTGGAGAAGTAAAATAGCCATTTTTAGAAAAACTTTCCTCCAAGAGTCGGTTAATTTTAATTTTTAAATGTTATATCATATTGACACAGGCATACTCATATTTCACTGAAGGAATAATTCCAATTATATTTCATAAGAAAATTTAGATTCGGCATCTGGCATTTTGAAATTCTGAGAATTGAATAAAATGATAGGATTTTTCAATGGGGTGTGACTGAAAGACTAAAGACTCATATAAAGCTTGTAGAGACGTTAGGTTAATTGGAAGCAAGAGTCATGAAAAATTAGCAATGCCTCCACCAGGAATCGAACCACGGATTTCTGGAATATTCGCCCAGAGTGCAGACCACCACACTACGAAGGCATGCCAAGAAGGCGGGAGAAATACCTTATATACTCGCCCTTTTAAAGCTGCGACTGGGATTTCTAGGGGACCCAGTCGCCAAATCCTGGGTGTGGAGAGTCATAATCCACAACCCTTTTAGTTCGGGCGCCACTTGTAGAGACATTAGGTTAATTGGAAGCAAGAGTCATGAAAAATTAGAAACGCCTTCGCCGGGAATCAAACCACGGATCTCTGGAATACGTGCCCAACGTGCAGACCACCACACCACGAAAGCATGCCATGAAGGTGGCAGAAATACCTTATAAGTTTATTTCACTTTTCAGTTCAATTCCGGAAGCTGACGGTTTCACCCACGCGTGTGTCAGATTTGCGCTCTGCTTATGGGGTACCACAAAACTTTCGCAAATATTATAGGGTCCTGGGTCGCTAAAAAAAATCTCAGCGATAAAAAGGGGTTGCGAGTGATAATAATTTAAGAAGCCCTGCCGTAGAGGGATTTGGCTTCGACATGGACACCATGCGGACAGCAATGAAATCCGCAGTGACTTTTGATGGAAAAAAGTCGGTACTAACTTTTCTTGAACATCTAAATTCGCATTTTATGTCTTATCCGGTACCGAAAGTTCCTAACATTACGGTATCAACCGCCGTATTAAGAGGGCAGGCGCTGAACGGTGCATTGGGAACTTCTTTTCTGATGAACCAGAAAGTGAGATCTACAAGTACGCGATATTTAAGAAAGACTTCGTACAAGCATTTTCCTTAGTGTTAAAAGAAAGCGCTAAGTTAGTAGCCGAACTGTTCAGTAAATACCAGATGAAGGTCGAAGAACTGACTGGGTTTATACTAAGAGAAAATTCAAATTTTTAATTTGCTGTATATGAAAACACCTGATACAGATGTAATTCAAGTTAGTTTGCCTAGGTTGCTTCCGCAGATTCAAGAATTCTTTAAGAAATTCGAGCAGGCTCGAGAGTTTGTTTTAGCTCGTAAAGTTTGAAAGCAAGAGGGTTGCTGAAAGAATGCGTGCAGCGCAGTATGACCAGAAGGCGAACGGACAGTTTTATAAGCCTACACAACAAGAAAGGCCGCGGTTTGATGTAAATAAATTATTTTAAAATAGACAGAAAGTTTCAGCCACGAGTGGCGATTGCCAAGAAAAAGCTTAAAAGAGAAGACAGAAGGAAAGAAAACCATAGGGACTAAAAGCAAGAGGGTGCAGTTATTTCGGAAGCAGAAAATTCCCTCCAGGCTTCAACTAAATACGGTAGTGATAAAAATTTGGCTCTGCTTGTGATACAAAAATCACTAAATAATATTCCATGGGATGCATTATAAGAAACTGGGGATTCCTAGCGGAGAATGTTTTGGAAAATACTTCAGAAGATAGAGAATGTTTGAGGTTACCGAGACGAAAGTTACTGCGCCTAAGACAAGTAGTACACATGTGTTTGAAAAGTCATGGTACACGTGTAAATAATGGACGAGCACAGAAAGTAGTGTCTGTTGTTGTAAAAAAGATTCCACCCCCAATAATTTTAGGGAGGATTTTTTAAAGGCAACGGAGCCAAAATAATTTCAGGAGGTCACGGCGCAAGTGAATAATTAATGAAGTGGAAGAAAAAGAAGCACACTCTCCGGGATTGAGTTAAATCACCGAATGAAGATAAAAGCAAACTGGAACTATTGGTAAGTCATTTTTTCTAAATTATATGACAGTAATCCAGGCCACACTCAAATTGTGAGCAACAGCATTTATACAGGAAATGTCCTTTCTGTCAGAGCAAATCCTTATCGTTATGACAAAGAGCAAATAATTGAAAAACATATACGTACAAGAAATGGTGCAGAATATGAATTCTCGTAAGTAGCTCTTACGCTGGCTCAGCTGTACAATGCCGAAGGGATAATCTCCCACGTACAGATCATAAATCTTAGTGATTCGCAGTCAATTAACGAAAACTAAATAGTATTTATAAATATTCTCTTTATCCGCTGTCCATAATGAAAACAACATTTAGAAAAATCAAATCAACGAATTATACAACGTTAGATGTTACTTCTGGATAGCTCCAAATTTGTGTAAAGCCAAAAGATATGCCTAAAACCGTAATTATTTATAAAAAATTTATTATGAAGTCAGGCGTTTATACATTTTTCAGAATGCTCTTTGGCTTATGCTAAGCCCCCACTACCTTTTCTGAGTGCATTGGATCCGATGACCTGTCCTCGGAAAAAGTGCTTATCTATCTAGATGATAAAATTATAACTAGTGAGACTATATTATGGAATTCACACGAAGTGTTTTCCCTTCTAAACGAAGCAGGAATAAAAATAAATGCTTCAAAATTCAAGTTTGTCGAAAAGGAGCTTCGTTACTTCACGGCTACGAATTTTTTATTAACGAAATTCAACGATTTCAAAGCGAGTAATGGCAACACTGTACAGAAAAAACATTTTTATCTCCAGTGCGCGAGATTGTCTATCGGAAATTCTAAAGCTATACTATTTTTAAATATTTTGTGATATTACTGTTGAATAGAATTTTATATAGCTTAAGTGCGAAGAACTTGATATTTAATAAATAAAGGTAACACACAAAACTTTAAAAAAAGACCCTTTGGGCGTAATAATATCTAAAAGATTTCAGATTTTATTTTTATGTTGTCAATTTTAATTTTTTCTTTTTATTTAATTTTCCCCATTCTTTTTTCTTTTTGCAGTGCTATTTCACTTTTATTATTTACTTTGTTGGTGTTGTACCTTATTTGTGCAAGCGTCGTAGTATACAGTGTCTCACAAAAGTGATGGGACACTTGTACTTTACGAAAGGAAACTGTAGTAAAATAAATTTAAAAAAACATGTAAACATTTTTTTTGTGTGTGTTTCATACTTAAATTTAGTAACAATTATTACATAACATACATTTTCTCAAAATATTAAAATAGCAACTTAATAAAAATACAATTGTTTAGAACGGAGCAAAAAATGGCTCACATAAGTGATGGGACACTTACTTTTCCATCAAATATTTATCCAAAAATTTTACTTCTTAAAATATTTTAATATTTTGTTGGATTTCCTTTTACTTTTAAAACGTGATTTAATCTTCTTGGGACGGATTCGACTAATTTTTTTGTGATTTCTGGAGTGATTTTACCCCATTCTTCTTGAAGCAATGATTTTAATTGTTGTTTTGTAGAAATGGTGTGTTTGCGAATTCTTGATTCCAATTCTTGCCAAATATTCTATATGGGATTTAAGTCTGGAGATTGTGGTGGTATTTTTATTATTTCAGGACAGTTATACAGCAGCCAGAGTCTAACGTTCAAAGCAGTGTGCTTGGGGTCATTGTCCTGGTAGAATTTGAAATCGTTATAAAGGGTTAATTGTCGTGTTGAAGATTTCAAATTTTGATTTAAAATGTCAATATACTTGTACTGATCCATTATACTGTCAATAAAAACAAGTTTACCAACTCCAGCGGACGACATACACCCCCATACCATAAACCCTCCTCCACCATGTTTTACTGTTGGCACCCAGTTCTGTTTGCGAAATTCTTTCCTGGGTTTTCTCTACACCAAAATTCTACCGTCAGAACCAAATATATTAAATTTACTCTCATCAGCAAATACAACTTCATTCCAGTAATCAGAGTTCTTGTTTATGTTGGATTTTGCGAAAGCCAGTCTGAGTTTTCTATTCTTTTCACTTACGAAGAATTTTTTCCTGGCTGTTCTACCGTGATATCCAGCAGATCGAATTACTCTTCTAATAGTCTCAGGATTAACAATTACTCCATATAATGCTTGTAAATCAGCAGCAACTTTAGGAGCACTCATTCTTGGATTTTTTTTTTTTTTTTTTTTTTATATATATATTTTATATTTTGAACAATAATTCGCTTTATTCTATTGGATAGCTTTGATGGTCGGCCAGGCCTTCTTTTATCCTGAATCATATGATTCTTTTTATATCGTTTAATGATACTGAAAACTGTTGAATGACTCATGTTAACTGTTTCAGCAGTTTCTCTAATAGATTTTTCACGTTCAATATGCAGATTAATAACTAACTTTCAAATTTCAGGCAAAGTTTCTTTTCGTTTAGCATTCATGGCTGCATAGAGCTAAAAAACACAAAAATTCCAAAACAAACTGGAGAGAAAGACTGCAGACGATTTTGTAAATTATTGCTAATTGCTTTTGAGTAAAAATAAAAACCCCAAAAAATATTTTTATTGTAGTACGTAGTAGTATCTAATGGTGTTCCATCACTTATGTGAGCCATTTTTTGCTCCGTCCTAAACAATTGTATTTTTATTAAATTATTATTTCAATATTTTGAGAAAATGTATGTTATTTAATAATTGTTACTAAATTTAAGTATGAAACCACCCACAAAAAAATTTTACATGTTTTTTTTAATTCCTTTTATTACAGTTTCCTTTTGTCAAGCACAAGTGTCCCATCACTTTTGTGAGACACTGTACCTTGTGGAACACGACAGAATAGAATTATAATTAAACAAAACGCAAATAAATAATAAAGAATATTTTACAAATTAGAATTTTCGTTTTACCATGATGATGTAAAAGAGTACATTTTTTACGTACAGATATACATAGTATTGAAACTATTTTCATAAAATTCTCTATCTTATTTTGAAAAATACTGTAACAGGAACGACATGTCTAGTGCTATAGTGCTTGAGGAAATAAAGCCCAAAGCCATCGTTTTTAGAACAAAACGTATATAAGGTTTTTAATTCCATTCAAAAATAATGCTTTAATTCTTGAATAAAGATAGATTTTCCGTATTTCAAACAATCTGAAATAAATATAATTTAAATATTGTCACCAAAAACTTTATATTTATATTGTATGTTTGCTTTATATAAATTTCACATAAATAATGATGATTGCTATAGCTAAGTTTTAACATAATTCGTAATAAAAAAAGAGAAGCAACAAAACTCTTTTTTTCTCGCGTTACAGAAAATGTAAAGGAAAGTTTCCTTGTTTCTTCTCCTAAGGTTTCTCCCATTCCTTTATTATTTTGGTCTGCGTATACTTTCAATAAAATCGTAAGTCGCACACAGGAAAAAAAATTATAAAACAAACCTTTTCAAGAATATCGTTGACCCCGAGCAACATCAAAAGCACTGTTGAAGATTAAGAGAATGGCTGTCATATGAGCAAGGGAGAGAAACTGGACATGAAATGAAGCGAAAAGAGAAATCGTCTGCCTAAACGCACACTGGGATAGCAATTCGAAAGGCGAAAAGGGAAAATAGAGAAAAGTGAACAAAGAGCTGCTCGTTGCTGAAGACTCTTGAAAAGTTATATGAATGCATTTCTTTTTGTTTGTTCATTTGATACTGATGTTTATTTATTTTTGTATATCCCTTACAAAATGCATGGATCTTCATTTCTTACTCAAGGAATACATTTTTAAGTACCTCGAAGGAAGCCTCTACGAGGTATTCAATAGTCGAATTTCAGGAATTCAATAGTCGCTTTTAATGGTCGGAATTTTGGTCCTGGACAAATAGAAGTACTGCCACTTAAAGAAAAATGTACACTTAAAGGAAACAATAGTGTAAGTGTTTTGTCTACCCAGTGAAACAAAATCACAGTTATGCCTTGAAAATGAAGTCTTTTCTTTATCCAATAAATGCACTATGAGGGCTGTTAATTTACAACGGAATGATATCATAGCAAACATTAGTTGGCTTTGCCATTTTGAATAGAACATTTTAAATATAATATTTCAGCTTCTTTAATTTTGGAAAACATGTTCTTAAACTAGTACGCTTATAATAACTCTTTAGCTTAAATCTCAGCCAGATATTGAGATCTGCGTATCAGCATCAAATTGCAGTTTCTTTTCGATCTCATAATTTATATATATATATATATATATATATATATATATATATATATATATTTAATTTTTGAAACTTTGATAATGAACCCTTGGCAAACTGAAGTCTGGAATTTTAAATTAAGATCATAATTTTTTTCTCTCTTCGGGAGGGTAAACATATAAACTAACTTGGAAACGAGCTAGCCGTTTAAAAAAAATTCACATTTTTAAAAGAAAAACAACATATTCCCTTAGTCGTACAATATATAAATATCAAAAATTTTAAATCCCTTTTTATTTGAACACAAATCTGATAGAACAATTTATCTCGAAGCAAAATTTGAGTTGATTCACTTTAAATGCCTTCCACTGTAAATGCTTTGTTTCCCTTTTCATTCCAGCCTGTTGCCATTCGTCAAAATGTAAGATATTTATTTTTCAAAATTTAATTTGCCTCTTATTGGTCAACAAATTAAACTATAAAGCAACAGGTGCAGTTCTGAAGAGCGTTACGTTTTTTTACTTTTAATTCGATTGATTAAGTAAAAATGCATTTAATTCTTAATATGCCTAATTAAAAAAATTAAATATTTTTATAGAATTACGTTGTGTATATTTCTTCCCTTACTAAGTACACTTACTAACTTCGCTGGGTTACTAATTTTTAAATTTTTAAAAGATACATAATGTTTCAATGTTAAATGTATATTCATCTAGTATTTTATAAAATGTTTCGCTATTCCATATGAATCATCTCTACTGATAATCACTACTAATAAATCGTATTAAACTTTAAAAGAGCTTTTTTGGGGCGACCGTTAAAATCTGAATCCTTTCAGATATTTTTTGGCTTATATATAGAGAGAAAGAGAGAGAGTTACAGTGAGAACATTTGACACTGAATACCTATCATACGCATTTAAACATGATATACGCATGTCTAAATACTGAATACCTATGATACGCATTCTATAAATTATGATAGAATTTTATCATTACCTTTAGATTTTGTATTGCAAACGACAGTGTATACTTGAAGAGTTACAATTTTTGTAAAGCAGATACAGTGCTAAAGCTCATTACAGGACGCAAGCTGTTAGAAATATGGCAGGAACGCTGGGTTACTAATGTTACAGAAAGAACCTGTCGTCTGAATCGCGAAAGATCGCTTCATTTCCAATACATCATGGACCACTCTATGGCTGTTTGTGCAGATTCAAAAAACGTGATAGTGACTCACGTAAGTTTGAAGAAGCAGAGGACGTGTTTGAATGTTCCTTGACAGAAATATGGCACCTGACCAAGTCAGCAAGTATCAAGTGGCCACATTATGCATGGACTGACAACACATTAAGCAGTCAACAAGCAAATAAATTTGTGTAAAATATTCGTACCGTTTATTTCTGAAATAAGTTAATCCCGAGATTCACTCCGATTAAATGTACATAGCATTGTATCTGTACTGTCATTTTTATTCCCTTTCCTGCTAGTCTTTCATTAAATACTATTCTTTCATCATATCGTATACATATATCATTGTATATTTGATTTTACATAAAGTAAACTGTTTGTCCCTTGTATAACTGCATACTATATATAATATGAATCTAGCTGCTATTTGTATCAGTAATCACAATGTATGGTACCACTAGCACTTCTCTATTATTATTCATGTAATTTTTTTTTACTATTTTCTTTTCTTTTTCTGAGCACTGTATATTTGATTGGTACTTAACATATTTTTTGCGATATAACATTTTGCGAGTGACAGTTAAAATTTTATAATTCTGTTTTTAAGCATACCAATTAAAGTCTGTTTAAGTATATTAATTAATCCTTCGCAGAAGGTTTTTTGTGATCAAAAACATTTATAATGTCATTATATCTAATTTAGATATAAATTTTAACTTGAGATATAAAATTTTGTATCTATTTTACAGTATGATAAAGGTGTCAGTAAATCCTACTTACAGTAAATAGTTTACAACAACATTATTTCTTAATCAGGATTAACTTATCATAATTTACAGCATCATAAGGTGATATAACTACTGTTTCGGAAAATGATAAGCTAAAAATATTTTTAATGATTGAACAAGATTTGTGTCGGTGATTTGCAAGAAGAATGGCTGTAGTAGTGGCCCCCAAAAGGAGGCCTACAGCGCATTAATCAAGAATTGCACTCTAGATGCAGGTGTTTAAGTTCCATTATCCGGTCCTTATGTATATATTTAAAGAGAGACAATTAGGTAGACAGAAAGACATTTATAAAGAAAGAATATGTATTTGCAAACTAATTATTTAGCACATAAGTATGAAAAAAGAATTTTCATGCTCGTGTTTTCAAGCAGTTCGTAAATATGCCTAAACAATTTGCTTCTTCTATTTAGACGATTTAAAGACTGTCAATAACTAATGATGATATAATGACTGTCAATAACTAAGATTTAATGACTGTCAATAACTAAGGAATACCTAAATTTTAAGCATTAAGAATTCATCATCTGATATAAAATTTTCACATATTAGAAGACATACATAAAAATTCATAGTACACATTTCTTCAATGTAAAGATAATATTGTTCAAATAGTTCTTGAAATCAACTCCATATTGAAAGCAGAATACAATCATTAAAAATTTAAATACTGAAATTCGAAATTTTCTATATTTTCATTTCTGATCATAATGTATGAAAGCAATGTAATATAAAATCTCATCTCTGTTTTCCATTTAAGTTTTCATCAGTGAGATAGGTCTCTTGAGTATGAAATATTTTACTCTTCCGGCCTTTACCTCCAAGATCCTGCCGTTAAGAAAATTGAAATGCAGATATTGCCAAGAGGAAATAAATAAAAGTTTGCGAGTTTATTGACCTCATCTCGAGACTCAACAGATCCGGAACTGCTGAAGAATTATTGTAATTATGTTTTTTTTTTCCACTGCATCAATTCATGCACATATTAATTATAAAAGTTTGAAGTCTGCGCACACCAGATGTTTGTAAAATAAAATTTTCGTTACATACTAGGCTGAATAATAATTAGCAACTCTCCTTCTTTTTAGTTATATTCTAAACAGAATATTTAATTCTAGAACTTTTTCATATAAAATTTTTCTAATAATTCAGTTTAAATAATTTTCAGTTTTACATAGTGCTATCTATATCGAGGACAGTGCCATCTTTAGGGAGGAGAGTTAACTCGGCGACTGCGAATTACCGACAGCGACAGCAATTTAGCCTTTCATTATTTTATTAAAATATTGTTTTAACTTCCTCCGAACACTGGTAGATTGATATGTTGCCATTAAGAAAACAAAGTAGCCTGATTTTGGCCCAAACGTTGAGCAGTTCTATTCTAGAACTTTAAATAATATGTCATTTCATCTGACGTTAAAAGCTTTAAATATAATACAAAGAAGAGCCACAGTTAAAGTGACTAAAGATCGGCTATGCCACAATAATAATAATGGTCTTCCGTAAAGAACACCTCGTGTAACAAACGTACCGTACATTTAATGGAACGGAAAATATACCGCATAAAAAATTCCTTCTCGCTTCACAACCGATCGTGGATTTTATCACATACTGTACCCGAAGCTAAATTTGGTTTAATTTTTATTTGGCAGCGCGTACGTACAGAAAACGCATATATATTATAAGATATTTCTCCCGCCTTCTTAGCATACCTTCGTGGTGTAGCAGTCAGCACACTCGCGCGTATTCGAGAGGTCCGAGGTTCGAGTCCCGGCGAAGGCATTGCTCATTTTTCATCTTTCTTGCTTTAAAAATATACCTAATGACTCTATAATATATAAAAATAAAACGAATGAGCAAAAGATGTGCACATTTGTTAATAGTATTGTTATACAGGCACTGAATTATAGCAAATCATCCATTAAAAGGAATATGACAAACCTGAGGAAGAAGTTTCTGGTGAGGAAATGGAATCATCAAGGAACTTCCGAACAAAGAGGGCGGCCCACAAGTGGCCGAACGGTAAAGTCGCTGAACACTCAGTCCGAGGTTCAAATCCGGCGAGCGAGCTGGCTGCATGCGCGTTTTCGTGGTTTCCCATGTGTAATGTGTATACGAGCCAGTTTCCCTTAGAAAGTCCTCCACGAAGGCGTCCCTTCCCTTAGACAGGTAGCCCTAGTGCGCTTTGCCATAATATTTCAAAACAAACGGAAGGATCTAGATCATAGTCATGCTAAGATGGCTCTACTGTAAATATGAACAGAAACTAGTTTCTAATTTTTATTAACAATGCATAGTACTGAGCCACAGTTCCAGATGTGCTCCCGAAATTATTTGTATGCAGACAATTTTTATATTTGATACATCGTTACCGGAAAATGAAAATTTATTTAGTTAGAAAATGTTTACTGAAAAGTCATTTAACTTTCCTGGAACTTCCCCTCAACCTTTCCCAAATCGTTACAGCCAAACTATGGTCGATTGGCTAAAGCACAAAACAAAATACTAAGCCGTGGAAGGAGCTGGTTGCATGAGGCTTTCTTAATGTGTATACCAAATACTGGCAGATATTCCCAAGAAAGTTTTTTATGTCATCTTTTCCCATAAACGGATAGGGCTACAATACGTTGTAACCTATCCGTAGAAAGATTCCTAAGCCAAATCACTAACAACAAGTAGGTTTTGTTTTTACAGCAACAAAATTTTAAATAATTAGCAGTACTTTAGGTTTGCCGCATTAAGTTAATAATTTTATGAGAGTTTAATTAAATAGAAGGGCACATCTAAAATTGTTGGTCTGGATATAACTTATGGCAGAAAGCTTAAAAAACATACGAGAATGGGATTCACCTTTCCAGTTTAAGAAAACTATTGAAATTAACCATTTTATAGGTTTTTAAGTGTTAACTCTTATTTAGTTTAATTTCTATTTGAGAAATATAATTTTTAAAATAATTTGCTTCAGAAGAATAATAACATACTCTTATTTACTAGTTATTTTAAATAAGACATTAATGGCACTTCTGATTTCTTTATAACAGGGAAATCATAGGAGCTAAAAGCAATTAAATTAGAAATTCAAATTAATTACATTGTGACTATTTAATCATATTCAAGAATTCTTATTTGGGAGGAGTTTTACAGAGTCGGGAAGAAAATTTGTTTCGGCAGCAGATTGGTAGATTTAGATTGTAGCAAAAGGCTCTCAATGAAGATAAGCCGCTGTGTGATTGAAATTACATAATCTAAGAACACATTTTTCCATTGTATTCCGATCTATACATTGTGTAAGATTACATTCAATTAATTTAAATGACTAATTTATATAGAATTTCGATCTTCTCATCACTTACATTATGGATCTGCTAACACTGAAGGATTAAACTACTAAAACAAAACCAGTATGAAAATTTTTAAAAATTCGCTATCGAATAAAATACGTACACATGCATCATTAAAAAAATTGGCTCGTCTGGAGGGATCAAAAATTTATTTTAAGTTTTGAACTGAGAAATCAGGCAATATATAATAGAAAATTATATTAAGAGCCTAAGTTTATGCAAATATAGAAAGCAAAATAGGCATGAATTCAAATTTTAACTATCGAAGCAAACCGCTCAGATGGTATAGTGGTTAGGGGATCCAACTGCAATACCAAAATGCCCGGATTTGAATATCGGAGAAGGCATGGATGTAACTGTCCGTCCCTTCATAGGAGCCAAAGGTGGCTCACCTATTAGGTGCCTCCCTAATAAAGTGACCAACGCTTCTGGCTGGCCAACTTTTATGATGACTTTTGCCCGCCATTTGAAAAAAAAAAAAAAAAAACTATTGAAAACAATGTTGCTTTGAAAACCATTAAACTGGTATTTACATAAATGGAGCTGTGAATAATCTTAATAGTTCTTCTAAGAATCATTGGATAATATACATAATCAAACGATTATTGTGTTTCACCATCCGTTTCTTTAATAAAAATAGAAAATAAACTGAAACTATTTTGTAAAGATATACTGGTGTAATTAAACGCGCTTTATGAGACATAATTAATATTTTTCACTCAGGAATAAAAATACTTGTCAAACTTTTTTGCAACTTTTATCAGGACTGGTTGCGTAAATATTAAGAAAACGTGTATTTTTCTATAGAAATATATATATTATGATTATATTTTATATTAATTACTAAATAATGTGAACTTTAAGAAAGTTCCTCTTTAGCACGTGCTTGCTTTTTGGATGCCTTAGGAGAGTGAGGACCTATAATAATTTGTCAGCGACAAGAATCGCTTCTGGGTTTTGCACATCTGAATTCCTCAGCATAATAAATAGATCATTTGGCTTTCTGTAAACTTCACTTTCTTTTAGAAAGGGTAGAAAATGATCATTTTTCAAAGTAATTGTGTAAACATTATGTGTTAACTGGTTGGCTGGTTAATTCTTTACGGCGAAGCATTCGACAGCTACCTGCCTAAGGAAACGGACGCTTCGTACGAGGACTTTTAAAATAAAACTCTCTCGGTATTTGTATTACACATGTGAAAGACCACAAGAACTACACGTAACCAACACATTCACTGACTGGCAGTCAGAAATTTGGCGAACTGTTAGTATCCTTTATCTTTATCCATTCTGCTAATAGTGGGCTCCATTATATGCTGAATTTTTAAAACTCTGTAATGCTTTTCGCTTATAAAACTAATGCGCAAAATGAGAATAGAAGCTGAATTGATGTTTCAAATAGAATGCTGTAACAATCAGACCACATCCTGTTAAGCTTCCTCCTTTTGTATATTTAATATTAATGCACGTAATTGCATACTTCTACATATACATTAAAACTGCTTAATATTCAAACAGAAATTTCATTTTTAATAACTGATTTATTCTGTATCTTTCAGAACCTATCATCACTCTTAGATAGCTGTTTTAAAAGTTCAATTTATATTTCATATATATATGAATACATTGAGATATGTGCATTGAGTGGTAGATAGCATGCGTAAGTAGACATGAACAGGTAAAGAAAATCTTTGCTATAGCTTATAATTCCTTTTTTAATGAATAATGAACTTTCTATCCATTTACTTACTGGGGCATTCCTCGTTGTCTAAAATCTCTGACATAATTACTTCACGTATAAAAAGTAGAAAGGCGTCTCTTAAATTTTACTAAATGCCTTCTTTAATAGGAAAAAATTTAAAGGATTTATTTTAAGTACAACAGTTTAATATTTTCTTATCCCTGTCATTGAACGAAATTTCTTGACATTTTCCCACATATGAATTTGTGATAATGATACAATATTTCCCATTACCGATGTTTTTTTTAATTAGTGATCAGTTTTTCTCCCAAATCTTTGTTTAGGGGATAAGTCAATCATCTGGGAATGATCATTAGACCATCCGACGATCAAATACTAGGCTTCCTAATAAAGTTCTTTCGGAATTTCTAGGATAATTTCCGATATTGTTGTGGGTTTTCAAAAATCGCTGGATTTTTTCTTCTAACTATCGTGCAGTTACTAACAGCAGTAAACCTTTCACTCGAAATATGTAATATTTCATTTTTACTAGGTCTGTCATTTAAAGTAATAATGGAATCGGATTTTTTAAATCGAGCAGAAATTTGAATGAATTGAGACTTAATTTTACGCCATATCAAAAAGGGTGTTTTTTTTTTTACCTACTTTCAGGCGCACTGATTTTTTTAATTGCTTTTCTATATACTACAGAATAAAAAGTTTAAAATAAAATGCATAAAAAGACCTTCTATATGTATTTATTCGAAAATGCAAAAACTGATTATAATATATTCTTGTCATATACCTAAAATTATTATCACGGGGCGCCCATATACGAATTCATATACAACTAACAGATTTAAGAGGAATAGCAAAAGCAATAGTATAGGCATGAAAATTACAAGATTTAAATTTAATCGCGTTCATTTCGCTTAGAAATATTTTGCGGCAATTTTGATTTAAAATTGGCATAATTAGCAACCCCGTCATTTTAATTTAGTCCAACAAGATAGAGCTTAGCTAAAACAACAAATTTGCTTTTCAGTGCTGTTAATTAAAACCGTATTATTTAGAAATAATTTATCTATCTATCGTATCATATTTCGAAAAAAATTAGGTAGTTAAAAGAAATAAAATGTTTTTATTTCCATAATACAAAATTAATAGTTTTTCAAAAAATTAAATGGAAATATTATTTTTTGTTCGCCTAAAACCCTAAATCACTTTTATTTCATTCAAAGCAATAAAATTACCTTACATATTTTACGAAACCTTGCGAGCATCACTTCATTTCTATTTTTACAGTACTAAAAATGAGCACAGACGTTATTTTTTTATTAACCGAAACGCTACTTAAATTTCCATGCTAGAGAGGAATTAACAAAATATCTCCACGTTTTGCTTAATCTGCTTGTAGTAAAGGAAAACGTGTCATATCTAAGCAGTGATTTACGAAATAAATATAAAAATATAGAGCGTTATATATTGCTTTTCCATTAATATTTGTAGGTTACATATTTGACGAATATTAAATGTCAGCATGCTGTATACATTGATTTAAATTATTTTAACCGCTTCTTAAAAAATACTACACTTCTAATTGTTCATTTTTAAAATATATCAATAAAAATATTAAATATATCAATAATTAACGACGAATACATTAAAAACAAATTTAATTTATCTATTCTAAAAAAGAGAACAAATGGTCTGGATCAGTCCCAGATAATTACAGATAGTCCGGAGTTTCAGATATCTGAAATTCGGATAAAAGGTATTATATTATACCTAATCAGCTAAGCATAGACGTAATTTACAATATAAAATACCCACGTTATTTTCAGTAAAAATAACGAAAGTACCTGGACGCACTTGATATTTCGTTAAATTTAAAATTTTTGAATTTGTGATAATGATACAATATTTCACATTACCAGTGTTTTCAATATTAAGACCAAAAGAACTACATGTGACTAACACATTCACTAGCCGGCAGCCAGAAACTAGGCGAACTACTAGTATCCTATGTCTTTATCCATTCTGGTTCTAAATTTAATATTCTGGTTCTAAATTAAAAATTTCACAATATTATTTTGAGAAATTTCAAGTTTATTGGTAGCTTCTTTACTGCAATGACACTTATCTCAACATTTTAATTATTTGGGATTATTAATAGCCAATTTAAAACACGAACTAAAAGCGTTCACATCAATTTACACCCAAAAAAAATATTCCATAATATGCGATATACTTTAAATAAAACTACAAATTTCTCTATTTTGTTCTTACACTTGCTCGATGTATAAGCCCCTAAATCATGCAGAAGAACTTTCGGAGTCCGTCTACTTAATTGCACGCCTGGAATAAATTTGAATGTTTACCTTGATATCCTCATCGGGTTCTCTCTTGACGGGCAGATCCCCTACATCATAGCCGACAAGAAAGCGTCTTCTCCGGCGTCGTGGTGACAATTCGGCCGCATTCATGGTCCCTGAATAACAACACCACAGGACTAGACGAATTTATCGGCTTACTGACACCAAAGTTCCCGCCGCGAGAAGCTTACGTACCGCATCAGTTCAATTTAGGCCTAAGCCTGCACCGGTTGTGTTCTAGAGATAAGAGTACTTGTTATGAGTGCATTCTGAGACGAACGCGTTTGCACCTGGTCGTGAGGGTGTACCACCCTCTTGCGACCGAGTGTGGAGATTTTCTGCTTGCTAACGTCAGTCAATAAGCGGCTTGCGGTAGTCTCTCACCGACGATTATGACCTGCGATGCCATGGTTGCTGCAATTTTGATGGAGAGAGAGGAAGTTCTCGCCAATCGCGCCAAAAACCATCGCCAAAGATGCACTTGGGACAAGGATGAAGCATGCGGAGCACGGGGAGCTGAACAGCGCATCCTCACGTGGAGTGAGGAGAGTTAACTCCAGAAAAATGCTTTCGTAGCATGCTAATTACATATTGGTTGATAACAGTAGTTGATTTATTTTCACTGTTAAGGCATTCGCACTACTGTGCAGAGCTATTTTGATAGATATTCGTATATTTTAATTTCATTCGTGTCTTTGAATAGTATAATTTATACAGATATGCTTAATTCCTAGTTGTAGTATCCTATGAAGGGTAGAGAAAATTAGGTCTTTCACAAATATTGGAAGAAATAGACTATCTGAAAATGTTAGGCTAATATGCTTCATCGAGACTCTTTAAATTTTGTCACTAAGCAAAATAAAAGCATAAGTCGCTGCTAGTGATAAAATATACCATATGTCACAAAACAGCTTGAACAGTTCATTTTAAATATAGGATTTTATGATTTATATCCTTTATTTGTGAGAATGACCTCTATACTAGTAGACCTTAGTAAGTGTTTAAAATTGTTCAGATGCTGAACCGAAATCTGAATATCAAATTATGATTATAATTTGTTTTAATCTAAAGATTTTTATAGTTATTCAAATATTTTTAAATACTTTTAAAATATTTTATCTTTTTGAAGCTTAAATGATAAACTTTTAGAGGTGTTAGACTATAAGCTCAAATTTTTAGATCATATATTTTTTTAACTTCGGATAGATGTCCTTTATATACAGCAATAACAATAATATGTGAATAAATACTTTGCTGTTTTCAAAGACGGAAATTTTCATTATGTAATTCTGAAAATGAAAGTGAAAGGGACAAAGGAGTGTTGCTACATTTAATTTTATATTTAAAAGTTATTTGATAATAAAGTCTAAATGATATGCTCAAGTATATAATATATTTTGCATTTTACCATCAAATACATATTTATGATTTAGCTAAAAATTTCACAATATTAGTTTCAGAATTTTCAATTTTATTGGTATAGTTTCTTTTACTGCAATGACACTTATCTCAACATTTAAATTATTTGAGAGCTGCACGATCTATATGGAGAAAACGGGAAACGATATTCTAGAACCGACATCCCGGAAATTTCGGATAAGGTACGAAGATTGCCTTTTCGGTAATAGTCTTTGCGCCACTTGAGAGGCGATTTTCAATTATCTTTGCCTCATAATATTGATTGATGATTAACAGTCCAAAATTCCAAATGCGAAAAAAAAGTAGAATTAGAATCCGAAGGTCTTCTTAAGTGATTGCTAGTAGGCGAAAAGGCATGAGCAATATTCCCTTCATTTTCCTGAGGAATATGGGAAGCTTTCTGGAAGATTACCATAAATATTGGCATACGTTTTCAGTACACTGTATGGGATAGATTTAAAAAAAGACATAAGCAATTTCACAAAATTTAGTGTGTTAAAATAAATGAACGCGGTGTACGGTTTTAACGTCCTAAAGATATCAGTTACAAAATGTATTTATTATTTTTCGCCCGTGCATTGTTATTTGGTGTATTTTTTGTGAGATCGTGCAAAGGTATAAAACAAAAAAATGTTAAAAAGAGATTTGGAAAAGGAAAAGTACTCGTAATAAAAAGTTTTAGTTCTGAAAACCTTGTTTGTATCTTTTTAATGAGAACTAAGGTATTTTTTTCTTAGAGATGTATAACGATGTCGGTGTAGCAGCTCAAAGAGAACGCTGTTACACAACACTCGGTTGCCATCTTTCAGGATAACCTCGATCAAAACTTGAAATGAGCTTAATTAGATAGCCATGGTTAATTGGCCATAACTGATTGAGACAGAATAATCAGTTTTCGCTCTCTTTAGTAATGTTATGTAGTCAAATCTATCGGTGACAGAAATGTTTAAAAACACGTAAACACTTTTTTTTCTTGATGAAGAAATTTTATTTATGGTGCAAATATTAATTTTGTGGACAAAGTAATGAGAACAAACAAACACGTGCAATGTCTCATACAGGGTCACCACATGGTGAAAATATTTCGAACTAAGTTATGCAAGAAAATTGCATTATATTTTATTCGTATTTGCTTCATTCTGTTTAAGACAATTAACTACGTTAGATCATAAATTATCTCGATATAAATTAGCTAAATTAACACATGCGATTAGGAAAAGAAAAATACAAAACTCATCTCACTGTAATCATCCAATAAAACCATGAGCAGCAGTATTTAGTAATCGTAATGTTAGTCGGAGTAGTAACTTTAATACTTAACATACATTTATTTACAAATAACTTTTAGTCTCATCGAGCTTAAAATAATGTAACATGAAATTTTCAGTTACTTAAAATTGTGTTTACTTGTGTAGATATATTCCTATTTACCAGCAAAAACACTAGGAATATTTATTTGATACTTCGATTTTTCTAAATTATAATTATTTAACTCTTAAAAAATATTAAAGTCCGAAGCTGAAGACTATTTTAATTTTGCTTTCGTCAGAAAGACTTTATTCATCAGGGAAGTTCGTAGTTGATTGCTTGTTTTATTTTAACTAATTATTAATGAAGATTGTCTTTCAAGTATTGCCGATAAACGAAAGAATCACAATAGAGCTTTATTTAAATGTTCTTAAATTAAGAAATATTATTTCTTCAACAGCACTTTCCATTTCAAAAACTTTATTTCAAAAGATCACGAATCCTTGACCCTCCGCCCCTTGTTTCTAGATTCTTCATTTGACACTTTTCCCTCTAAGACTTGGAGTCAGATTCCAATTTAGAAATTTACAATTTCTACATGCTTAAGAGAAAAATCCAAATAATAATAATTCTGATAAAGACCAAGTTGATAAAATTAATGAAAGTATTGAACAGTCAAATATTTTTACAAATGATTTGGAAGAAACATCTATACCGCTCAAAACCATTTTTCCTCAAAGATACAAAGACAGAGGTGTAGGTCTCAATTCTTTGAGAACCTTAGAATAAATTTATCGGCTGCTACCTTTCGGATGGCGTCGTAAGGGATAGAATTGAAACGATAGAAAAATAATGTAGAATGCTGTATAAAAATACGAAAACGCAACGAAGTTATTTACGCTGCTAAAAGTATTAGTACATGTGTTATTTTCTTGCGAAATTTAAATTGCGAATGTTTCAGACAAAAAATTATGTTCTTCTCTGTTCTAATTAAAAAAACAAACTGCAACACTCGTCAGCGACCTGAAATCTGTAAGATATTGATTCTGTCTCACTGTTGAAATCTGAAATACTTTAAACGACAGATTGTTTCTTACACCTTGATACAGTCGTCGAATGTGTGTTACATGGAATGACAGTACCGATTAGAACTACGGGTTGTAAACAAGATCATTTTGAAAAATTCTGCAATGCTTTTTATGATATTTTACGTATAAAGTCACCCAACATATCTGCATATTTTTAAAAAATTGTTAGTCGCTGAACGTCAGTTTTTAAAAATGATATAAATTTCATTAACTTAATGTCTCCTCTCAAACGGCAAGGAATGCCCTTTCCAAGAGAAGAAATTTCACGGGTTTAAAGAGGAATTTCTTCACTAACTTGGTAAACTAAAACTGTAATAGAAGACTCACGACTGAAATAGAGAAACGTGACTGATATAGCGTGACCCAAAAAGATTAAGAAAGTCAAAAGGAACATCATGTAAGCGTTTTGAGTTCATAACAAAATTTCTTTACTTATAGTTTTTAAATATAATACTACTTTATATAGTCGTCTCCATGCAAAGGTCGCAAACCTGCACTTCTTCCTGTTTTCCCTTATACCCATTTTCTGTGTTATTTTTTAATGTTTATTCTGTTTAAAAGAAAAACGCATACTGCACAGAGGAATATATCGTACTAATTGTATAGGAGTCAAAACTCGATTTTTCTCAAACCCAGTAGTATACAAAATATTTAAATACTTTCTTTTGAAAGCATTCGAATCAAAATGTCTTAAGAGGAAAATTATATTTTAATCCGCTAGTGAGAAGAGTGAATGGGGCAAAGCTATTAATACCATTTTTAGAAACTAAACGATTTTGTATTGAGGTAGAGTAATATATACAATTAAACATCGATCAAATAAATTGATAAAACAAATAGAATGAAGAATTTAAATTATTAAGGAGTGCACTTATTGCCTTAAATCGCTTATTGTTCAAAGTAGATAGACTTCAGAAGCTAAATTTAAAATATCCTATGTCATGTTTTTCTGTAGCAATCTAGAAATAGCTTTTTGGTAGGCTGCCTGAAATATTAATTAAAGATCTTGTATTTCGTGAAGTAGAAATGCTTGACAAGTGCCTAGATATAAATGGCATTTTAAAGTAATTGTACTGGCCCAAAAAATTCGTTAAGACTCCGCGAATTATGTTTCTAACGATAAAAGTAGCATGAAATTACTGTTATAGACAGTGGAAATTATTTCTAATAATTATTCAGTACCGCTTTCAGTATAGTTTTGGAACAAATGCTTTCAGAGTCTATCAAAAAACTAATTTCTAAGCAATATTCTTGCTGATAAAAACCGTGAAGTTTTTATTTTGGGATTTCTTACCACAACTAGCCTTTGTCTCCTTAATATGGTTTAATAAAAGCCATCTAACGACAGTACAATCACTTTAGTTTTCATTTTAGTATCAAGTTCATTTTCGTGTCTACGTATCCAATCCCAATAAATTTTAGCTAGCTCTTTTTGAGTAAAATAATAGATAGATATGATCTGACGGTCAGTCAGACATTAGAGTCAAACACATTAGAGATTCGCATCATAGCTGCAATGCATGTCATAAATTCCTGTAAATGAATTAATATCTTTTTCTTAAAGCTCAAAGAAAAGTTCAGAAACTGTTAAAATTTATTATGAGGCAATGTATATATTTAATTTTATAACTTAATTAAATTAATCTAAAATGCCGTTAAAACTGGAATTACAATTCTCTGTTTTTAAAGTAAATGTTTCGAAAGCGTATTAAATTCATACATAACAGCCCTCATGCAAAATAGTTTTTCTATTTTAGTAAAGTTATGCATTTTATCTCTTGTGTTTTTCCCTGTTTTTATAAATCTTCAAAATAAAAATTCAAATATTAATATTAGAAATTTAGTTGAAAAATATGATCCAATCATTCATCATATTAAACTAGGGCTACTTTTGATTAAATTTCGAAAATCATGAAATAAAAAAAAATGTGAATTAGATAAACGTTTTATTACATATAAAAGATAGATTCAAATTAATTTTATTTCTCTATTCAATTGCCTTATTCACAACATTTGTCATAACCCGTGTATGATTTTATTGTAAAAGTTTTCCTCCTGGCCATTGTACTATTCCATCACAGATTCTGAGCAAAATCCTCAATCCTCATGCACTTTGTCATGGCCATCTGTTCGTTCTTTCTGTAACTTCTGTTATCATTTTCGTCAAGTATTATCATTCACAACTTTGTTTCATACTCTTGCAATCTGCTATGACTTTTAGCTACATTTTTACTATCAGACTAACCAGATCTAATAAAAAAATGAATTTCTGGATTCGCGGTAGCGTCGATTCGGTAAGATATTTTAATGCACCCGTTACAAAAATGGGTAAAATGAACTACTGACAAAAAGCACGATTTAATATATATATAATTGTTTCATATTGTAGAATCATTAGAAATTTTTGATACTGGAGACGTGAAAAATGAGCAGAGCCATCTCCGGGACTCGAACTAGGACTTCTCGAATCCGTGCCGAGTGTGCTACCATTACACCACGAACGCATGCTAAAAGGTGGTATAAAATACTTTATAATATATTAAATAATATTTCGATACTTACGTGTTAGTGTCATCATCTAGGATCTAAGTAAATATAAATTAACTCCAATGTTTAGTTTAATTTATAAATATATTTTCTCATTGAGTTAAAATTAATTTTTAAAATTAGTCAAAAAGAACCCTTAAATTAGCTTTCCTTTTGTAAAGAAAAAAAAAAAAAAACCTTAACTCATTTTGAACGTAAGGAACACGGGCCTCTCTTCTTCAAACAAAAAAATTAAATTTCGTGTTTTCAACCGGAAATATGCAATGAAATATTTCATTCCTATATACATTATTTGAATACATTATTTGAATATTTCATTCCTATAATATAAGTATTTTTGCTGCTTGCGAATAAGATATCCATGAATGTCTTCCTAGGATTCAAGAAAGTTTCTGACAATATAAAAGACAATTTAAAGCTGTTTTTAGCTTTCCTATCTAATACTTTCGTTCTTTTCTTCCATATAAATATTAATATCTGGGCTTAACTTTGTCAAAAAAGTATGCTTTATATTTGTTTAATTCATTGAAACTAAAAACTGTTTTATTTTTTGAACATAGAGGCATCTTTCTGAAATAAAATACAATAAACGGAATTTTTTTTTTTTTACTTGCATTTTAATAAAAACAAGAATGAACGAAAAGAAATCATGTAAAGCTAATTTATCTTTAATATGAAAGCTATGAGAAATATCTCCAAGATAGAAGTATTATTTTCAGTTAAACCAAAGAATAAAGAAAACATCCAGAGAGAAAGAAAGAAATATCGCTATTTTATTGTATTTTTTAGTTTCAAATCTAACCTCTGAAAAGGGTTTTATTAATTCTTAAATAATGTTATTAATTTTTGATTAACTGGAGCAGTTCTTTCACAAACAAAAATATTTTTGTTCTCAATTAACTAACGTAATTTTTAGTCCAAAGAGGCAATTTTCCCAGAAGAACTATTGATTTCGTTTTGGCATTTTGCGTCGATTCACGATAAGCGTTGTTTCATTTTTCAAATTGTTCCCACCAAATATTATCGCCCTGTATTAAAGAAATTAAATAATAAAGAATCTGCATTTCTCGTATTGTGATAAAACAACGGCACCTAAAGCCATCAAAATTTGAATAACGCAATCTTCCATAGAATATGGACATGTGGAAACCCTATTTGAATTTGAAATTTGTTTTATTATCGATTTCAGATTTTGTAACACTTCAACGAATTTTTGATTAATAAACTAAACCATTTCAAAGCGAGTAAGGGCAACACTGTACGGGAAAAAAATTATCTCCAGCTCACGAGACTCTGTATCGGAAATTCTTAAGATATGCTCATTTTAAATTATTTTGTGATTTTGCTATTTAACTGAATTTTATGGTTTAAGTGCGAAGAATATAACATTTAATAAATAAATGTAACACACAAAATGTCAAATAAACGCCCCTTTGAACGTAATTTAAAATCTGAAAACTTTCAGATTTTTTTTACCTTTAAAATCTATACTCAGCCGTAAGAATTACGAGTTAAAAGCAAATAAGGAATTTAGGAAACAACAAGTGACATACTTCCATCTCGAACGGTTTTAAAAAAATACGCATTCATTACAAATCTAATAAAAAATAATAAGAAAATAAAAGTATTTATGTATCTTCCTATACTAATAATAACTTAGATATATTAAATTCTGTAGAAATTGCTTAAACCCTAATTTTACTGTAAAATTGACATTTTTTTTACCAAATTGCTTTTCCTATTTCAATCGATATAAACTGTTTTAAGTCTACATTTTCTATCGCCGTAGTCATCATAATGTTTTGGCTGATCCGTGTAAATAATTTATTTTAAATTGCCATTTAAGAAACCGGTTTTGATATGTAAGACAAATACATTTAAATTTTCTTGGAACATAATCACCATACTAAAACGTAAGGCAGGCATCCTAATGACAGGGGAATAAGTATTATTATATTCAGCACCTTCCTGTTGCATATAGCAGCGAGCCTTAAGATAAGCTTTGTATTTGCCATCTTGTTTTTATCGTAAAATCGATTTTCATGAAGTGGATCTTTTCGAAGATGGTAATTTTTCTAGAACCCAAGCATCATTGTCCTTTATACCCTGCATTTCTTCATCCATAGGTTTCTTCCATAGCCTTTGCTCATTGTCTGGTAACATAGATATATCTTCATATGACAATGTTTCTTGATTAGCAATTATGTCTTCGTATACTTCTGACTCAGGATATCTAATTGGCGGCTTTCTCTTTCTCGAAGGTTTTTCAATTTCCATTTTCTAATTTCGTGCTTTATCCACATCAATAAATTTGTCATCTGTACCTTCCATCTCATAATCTTCAATTTTTGTTTCAGAAGAATTAAGATTCTCGGAAACAAATATTCGGTTATCATTCAACTTTCCTTCATTAAATTTTACATTTTTGGATACCACGATGCGCTCTGTGCTGGATCTATCAAACGATACCCCGTCGTAGAATAACCGACAAATATCATTTTATTTCACTTAGGGCTGGATTCATCAAACGACATCCCATCCTAAAATATCCGTCGAATATAATTTTATTTCAGGTAGGTATCAACATTAAAGTGTCATAAACAATTATATATATATATATTTCAAAGCAGGATCTTTATCATGTTTCAGACGTATGGCGACAGTTCTCAATAGAGCTATTAGGAATTTTATTAGAGACAGAAGATGATGTTAACACGGAACTCCTCAAAGATACTTTGGAAGTTTTGATTCAAAAATTAGAAACTGCCCATTTTCTAGCAGGTTTCTGTTAGCTGTTTCTGCGACACTGTTTAATGTGGGAATAAATTGAGAAATTGGATCAATTATAGCAGTATTAGCAGTAATTATACTACACTAAAATCTTCGGCTTCAGTATTTCATATTAAACATTCATCATTCAGATATGACACGAAAAGCACATTTTCGAGAATTATACAAATAGCACTGTATGTTGTGGCAGAAATCTGGCCCACACATTTCACATTTAACCTAGATGAACGTGAAGTACATTTTACACTTCCTACCTTGTCATGAATGAAGAAAAGCATTTTTTATGCGAACACATGTGAAAAGTTACTCCGGATTCAATAACAAAGCTTCTTGATATTATATCACATATAATAAACGAAATCGCTGGTGAAACTTGTATCTCTTACCGTTTAGCAGTTGACTTTGATTTACAGCAATGTTTCACGTGTCCAGGTTTCCCACATTCAAGGCACAGTATCTTCTTCCCACATTCCAGACACTTCTGACACTGTAGTATATCTTTTCTTTTTACAGTGAAAGCAAACAAGTTCCTTCCGACTTGTAGAAAATGCAACATTATCTTTCGCTGAACGATTATTTTCCTTAACTTTTGAATCATTGTAAAGAGCGTCCATATCCTTAAATTGCATAGTAACAGATTCCAGGGTTAAATTCGCACTTGGATGATTTTTTAACGTAATTTTCACATTTCCAAACTCTGGTGTAAGCGATATCAAAATATAAACTGCTGTATCCACACGTGCATATCACTTGCGCACCAGACATTTTTAAATCCCCTACAAATTTTCTCATTTCATCGAGATGCTGTCTAAACGACATTCATGAGTCTTCTTTATGTTTCCCAGGCGTTTCCTGTCAATTATTTGATTCATTTCTCCTTTACACTCGTAAACCAGTATAAAATTTCTCCCACATTAGCTTTTCCGATTATTCCCGATGCAATGATGCCAGTACTTCATCAGTTAGCACCGACATCAGAAGTGTACACTCTTTCGTACCTCTAACCGCTTCAGAATTCTTTGTTGCATTTGGTTCTTTTCCTAAAAACTAGTCCAGCTCTTTGGCCACCAACAGTATTTCAACACGCCAAATACAAGCAGTATTATTCGTGCTATTGAAGTAAATCTCAGCAAGCGGTATTTATTACTTGTCATTATACATACCAAATAACTTCTGAGCAATGCAGCTACTATATATGTATTCAGTTAAATTTCTTGGGAGAAACTACTCTTTGCTGTTAACTCTGAGGTTCTACTGCACCGAAATCGAGAAAGTTCATTTTAAATATGCGTAGGTAAAGATACAAAAACAACAACTCTTACTAAAAATAGCAACTCTTACTTCTATATGTTGTGCTCTATTCGATTCACAGCTGGATTAACTGCATCCTAATTTATATATATGTAAGTAGCTCTCAGAATCCCTCAGTCTTGATAAAGTTTCGCGGAATTTCAGGTGAACTGTACACGGGTTTCACATATTATTTTGAAAACATGAAATACTGTTAGCATAAACCTAGGCGTATAATTATATCCACAGCAGTTGTAAATACAGTGTTTCTAGTTTTAGAGACATAAAGATATGAATTAGAGATATGAACTGAACTTACGTGCACGATAGAGAAAATTATATCAAATCTTCTTTCCCCATCTGTATATATTGTACACGTTTTCCTTCCTTACTCCATTTTTATATTACTTTATATGGTTAACAAAGAACCAGTAGGTGCCGTTGACGAGGTTAACAAAATTTCCAGTCGAAGCGAGATTATTTCGTCTGCCCTCAGCCTTATGGCTGCATATACTGAATGGATGGCTGATCATTCGGCAATTTCGGCACAGGGTTCAAAATTTTCTTCCCGCAGTGTCCTTCGGTGAACGGGAGTTCAAAAATATAGATAGATAGATGTATATCTATGCACGTATGTATGTGTGTATACACGCACATATATACACACACATACATGCATGCATACATACATACATTTCTGAATCTGGTACCGATAACATAAAAGTACCACTTGCATTATAAACTAAAAAGCTTTCGCTTACTTTTTAAAGTTTAATGTTAATTAAACAGTTATCTTATTATTTTTTTGCACTTTCAGTTCTACTTTTGTCGGCTCCCACCAGGATGAAAATTAGTTAATACATACAAGCGCAGATTTCTTGAGTTCGAAAGTGAGAGCTTTTAGTAGTTATCACTAACAGTCACTCTATTACTTCTCTCTGAGAGTGAACTACTTAAATAGGCTTTGCTAGCCGTAATTTCTTCGTGAAAAATTTAGAGCAGAACCTTAGTAGGCGCTTTTTGCCTTTAATATTTTAATTTTACTTAAGCTTTTGCTCTGAATTTCTTGCAAGCTGCAAATATTTCATTTTTAGTTATTTCTTAGCTTGTGTAATCATCAGGCTGAAAAATAAATAAAAAAAAGTTCATTTTAAAACTTCACCTGAGCTTGTTGTACTCTACTACAGATGTTTCGATGGGATTTCGAACTCGCCAGATTTTCTTTACGTTTCCAGCAATTAATATTCAGCTTAGTGTGGAACAATAAAACTGATCTTCTAAAAAAATTTCTTAGACTTTGCTTCGGATTTTAGAAGACTCAATACTATTTTTTAAATGCTGAAATCTCTTTCATGATACCTTGAGACTCTTTCAATTCGTTCTACACCCGACTGCTTTTCCGCATCTGTGAGGTCTGTGCTCTTCACTCATTCTGCAATCCGTATGATTATTCTCCTTTGTTGACTGTTTTCCAAAGCGATCCACCCATAGTGATGGTTGTCACGCCCTTTCCCAACATACGGAGCAGACTGCCCACACTGCCTGTATATGAGTTTCTTATTTCTTTCCAGCGTTTTTGCTTCAAATAGTGAATAAACCGCCTCTTTTCTGATTAAATTGTCTTGCATTTCAAAAGTAAGCTTTTTTTTATATTATAGTGATGTTATTTATACCAAAATGAAAACTTTCTGCTATAGTAACATAATTTAAATAGGTTTGATACGTTTCAAATACTAGCGTTATTTTCTGTACAATCGTCTTTGGTCTGTCAACAGGATGTTTGCGGATAAAAATTTCCAAATAATGACAATACATGAAATAATATTTTTGTTTTCTTTTTAGTTTCCTTTATTATCTTATAAAACGAGCGTCATTCTCGGGCGAATAATTAATGATTATTTTACGTTTCTTTTAACTTCGCTGAATGCGCTGTGTAATATTTAACAACTTGATCCACTTTACAGCATTACGCAATAGTCTGAAAATTTTAATCAACTTGCATGTAAAACATAAATCCCCATTACAGTTAATGAAACAAAATTTATTGGAGATTTCTGGTTTAAATTTTGAAAAGAGCAAAGTGGTAGATATTATTTTCATTTAAACTGCCCACATTTAGTTTAAACATTTGCTGTTAAATCGTTCTAACAGAGAATAAGTTTGAAAGTAAACCTGAAATGTTACAAAACGTTATTAGTTCTATACAAATAACAGGCTATAGACTTATTACTCTGTGTTACTTAACAGGTTATTTGCTGACTTTAATATAGGTAATATTTTAATATTTTGAGAATAAACGTTTCTACAAGTTCTCGCGAAGCAAGAATGATTAGCAAACAGTTAAATTGACGCTTGAGAATGTTTCATATTGTACATTTTATACAGGGCGATTTCAAATTCATAGTACAAACTTGGAGGGGAGATACAGATCAAAGATACGAGTAATATTCACATAGGAAACCCAGGTCGCAATCCATTAGTCATAAATACAGACTGCCGCACTTCAATTGAAACAAGATGCTTACAGAAACTGTTCAAACCTTCGTCCACCAACAGCGATACATGCTTGACAAGCGTGGGTGAAGCGACTGACGTACACTGACAAAGATGCCAGTTATTTCACGCACACATGCAAGAGCTACCGATATTCGAGGAACGGTATCCTCAGCCGAGTCAACTGGAGTCGCATAAATAAGACTCTTTAGATGTCCCCAGAAAAAGTAATCGAGGCACGATAAATCGGCAGATAGGGTTGGCCAAGAGACTAGTTCATCGCTCCATAAAAGTGGCATTCATGTAATATCAGTGTTAAAGTGGACTGGAGCCCCATTGTGTTAGAACTCGATGGGGTTCTAGCACGATGGAGTTCCTATCTCCATTCAGTTACGAATGGAAATCGGAATATCTTGCAGCAGTTCTGTTAACACCTTTTCCAAGAAAAGAAACTTAACTTTGGCCACTGAGGTATGGGCCAATTAAAAAGTCATGGACGATACCCTCTCACACATTCACATTGATTCCTTGTTGAGACGCATGTGGTCGCTTTGCGTTTGGATTTTCAGTTGCCCACACATGAGTATTGAGCTTATTAAAACACACTCGCAGGTAAACGACGCCTCATCTGTAAATACCACATGAACTGTAAGGTCCAGCGGCAATGCAGATTGCTGCAATAACCACTGACAGAAGTTGAGGCGCAGAGGATAATCTTGCGGTTTCAAAGCTGAAAAAGGACTGGGTTTAAGCGATTTTTGTTTAACACTCTGTAGAGACATTAGGTATTTTTTTAAGGCAGGCAAGATAAAAAATTAGCAACGCCTTCACCGAGAATCGAACCACGGACTCTGGAATACGCGCTCAACGTGCAGACCACACCACGAAGGCATGCCAAGAAGGTGAGAGAAATACCTTATATATTCAACCTTTTAAAGGGCTACTAGGGTTTTTAGGGAAACCAATCGCCAAATCCTGGGTGAGGAGAATCATCATCGAACACCCTTTTAGTTCGGGCACCACTGTAGAGTTATTAGGTATTTTTGGAAACAGGCAAGACGAAAAATTAGCAACACCCTCGAAGGGAATCGAACCGCGGACCTCTGGAACACGTGCCCAGCGTGCAGGCAATCACGAAATATACCAAGAAGGTGGGAGAAGTACCTTGTATAATGCACATTTCTACTTTAAAGAAAGTATTTAAAAGCTAAGTTTCAGTGGGAAAGAGAGGAGAGTTACGCTCAGCCTCCACCTCTGCTGTTTAACATTTGCTTATTGCTGGTTCGCGTGGTTTAGTTGCATTTACTTTCTGCCTCTAGTTTCGAAGGGTTTTAAGAAACGGGATCTCGCTGAGCCCTGTAGTTTAGGTCTAACACTTATTAATTATCTTCAAATTTTAGTTTCGTTATCTGATTTTCAGTTACCGCCCAAGCAGAGGCGAAGTTTGTTAGCGTCGAGTTGACGCATTGTAAATTTTAAAGAGTTAATAAAGGGTATTTTAACCCTTCGCTCGGTGCAGTTACTATTATTCCAATTTTTCTCACGGAAGTATATCTACTGGACTTTACAACTCCCTAAATTGTATATTGACTCGCACCTATGTTTTATGCAACAGATTTTGTATTTGACTCGGGTCTATCAGCCATCATGTTCAAAATGATTTCTTCAAATCTTGGATTGAGTTCAGTTAGTTGTCGATCGGCATCCAGACTTGTGACGTGGAAATGACCTGTTTCACGAAGTTGATAAAAGTCGAACGGCTATGCTTTTCTGATCATCTATAATTTATTTTACTGAACTTTTTATTTTAGTAGAACTTTATCTGTTTCATGATGATATGCTAACAAGTACTCAATTTTTCGATGGTAACAAGTACTCCAATGTTGCACCATTTTACTGAGGAAGCAGAACAAAATTGACAATGTAATCGCTAAAACATTCTGTGATGCGGCATTGGTGTATCCATAAACTGCGAGTGATACATTCGTAGCACATCTCTGGCGTTATTGTTTGCGCGGCTGTACATGTAATGCAGCTTTTTCGGCATTCGCAAAGCCTCCAATTTCACATACGTAAAGCCTTTTATCTGACGACAGCACAATCGCGAATGGCATCTTCCCCTACAGAGATGCACACTTACTTCCCTCTACCGGCAACGGGGTTTTTCTATGTAAATTACTAATATGCAAATGTGTTTCGTGACGTAGTTTGAAGCAAGATCTTTTTAAAAGTGTGATAAAAGGTTCTGTGGGGGCTGTTCTTCGTATGAAGCGATTCATACAAGATGTTATATGACCTCAGCCTCATTTTAAAACTTTCTTATTGTAAATGCATTTTAAGTTGTATTTATGACTATATAAATGAATTGTGACTTCGGTTTCCTATGTGAATATCATTCATATCTTTGTTCTGTACCTTCTCCAAGTTTGTACCATGAATTTGGAATCCCCTTGTATACAGCAAAGTTTAAAAAATAAGAATGTTTAAATTGAAATCTTCTCTGCAATGATATTAATTAGAACACTGTAAGTACCAACATATAAAACACTTTTATTTGAATCAAACCAAACTATCAAGAGAAAGTTACAAATGTTTTCACTTCTGCAAAAGCTACGGCCGTAAAATGGCATTTAATGTTGACACAGGTGAATACACTACATCTTGCTATAAAATTAATACAGGTATATTGTTTTTTTATGAAAGACCTAAATTAGCACAATTTTTCGGCTAATGGAAGAGAAAACGATTATTCGCTTTCATGAAGAACGGTATGCATCGAAAATATCGTTCATCTTTCGTTCTATGCCGTAGTTGCAAAAACACAATGGTTGTTTTTATTTATAAAATAGCATGTATGCTTAGCTTTGTAAGATGCTTTAAATACGAGTAGTTGTAAAGAATTGAAAGAGGGAGAAGTGATTTAGACTTAGAAGTCACGCATACTCACGTAAACCAGGAAAACATTAAATCTGATTTTCGTTTTTAATTTGGGCAAGGAATAAAAATTGCAGACGCTCTTATTGCATGATTAGAAATTGCAAATAATAATAATAATAATAATAGATCGTCACAATTCTATCTTTTTTCTGTAGCCCTGCATCTCGCATTACCCAATGGTCTGCTATTCAACGTAACTGCTTTTAAATCTTCTTAACGTGTTTGCTCTTTCTTTAATAGGGCTAGGTTAAACTACACTGTAATTATATAACTTATATTTACATGTACTATATTTATATTTATCGTACTAACTTATATTTATCGTACCAACACTATTTTCAGTGTTTTCTTAGGGTTTACGAGCTGTTTGGTATAATTTGTTAGGTTTCTCTGACGTCTGGGAATGCTCACAAACCTTCTTTTCATAAAAAAATAAATAGCAATTGCTTCTTTTTTTCCAATTCAATGTCGTTTTGGCTTACGAAAAGGCTGATAGGAACGCTCTACTTTCGTAAAACGAAGAAATTCTCTAACTTATAATAATTGAGTTGAAATTTATGTTAATGTCAGCGCAATAAAAACAAAAATTATCAATACATAATCATACTCAATTTAATACGTATAACTCAAGCCACATTTACCACATAGGTATCCAGTTTAATTTAGTGTTTAATAAATATAACTTTAAGATATTATTTTTCGATTCAAAAATATTTTAAAACATCCACTTATTAACTCTAGAAGCAATCTAACCGATTCTGAGTCTCAATAATGCAATGGAAAAGCAGTTCATGAGAAAGAAGAAACTAACCAGAATAAAGATCCAAAGCCAAGATAAGTATAAAAGAACTTAATCTGAAATATTATGAATAAAATTTAAAAAATAAGGATTATTTATATGCTGTGAGAAATACACATTTAGCGAAAGCGGAGTATAATCAAGACAAAGGTACCAAATTTATTTTACCATGCGTAATTAAATATAGGCTCATTTTCATTTACCGAACAGGTTTAGAATAATGCTTCTCGAATAATTTTTTTACCTGCTTATTATATCAGAAAATAATTTCTTGATAACGATAAATAGAATGTAGTATTGTCCTTTTCACAAGTAATGTATATTAGTTCTCCACTACCGAAATAACTATACAAATATATTTTAAATTATAAAGAACTGAATCATTAGTTAAATAAATAAATAAAAGTAAAATGGGAGTTCAAAAATTCAAAATTCAAAGAAAGTTTAGAATTATGATGAAATTTTAAAAAAACTTTTGAAGGGATAATAGAAGACCACTGCTTTTGATTTATTTTTATCGCATTTGAAGGTAAATGTATATGTTTATAATGCTATTAATTTAATAATAACGGTATAAATCAAAACAAAATTTAATCAAAATAACATTTCTGAAGTGAATTGCTACGCACCAGATGAAAGTATCAATTATAATCTTTTTTAATGCTTTATAAGATATACTTTCTCCCACCTTTCTGCATGCCTTCGTGGTGTAATGGTAGCACACTCGGTACGTATTCGAGGAGTCAAGGCTCGAGTCCCGGGGAGGGCATTGCTCATTTTTCCTGTTTCTTATTTCAAAAGTACCTAATGTCCCAACAGTGGTGCCCAAACTAAAAACGTGGTGGATGGTGATTCTTCACCACCAGGATTTGGATCCCTTAAAACCCAGGTACAGGTAAAAGTATGGGGGAACACCAACGATGCACCATGGGTCAACCCCCTAATCTCCAGTCGCCCTTTAAAAAGGGGAGTATATAAGGCATTTTTCCCTCCTTTCTGCATGACCTTGTGGTTTAATGGTAGCACACTCGGCGCGAATTCGAGAGGTCCAGGTTCGAGTCCCGGCAAAGGCATTGTTCACTTTTTCCTGTCTCATGTTTCAAAAGACTTAATGACTCTGCAGTGGTGCTCGAACTAAAAGTTGGTGGATGATGATGATTCTTCACCACCAGAATTCGGTGATTAGGTCTCCTAATTTTTCTCTGCTTTCTGCATGCCTTCGTGGTGTGACGGTAGCACACTCGGCGCATATTCTAGAAGTCCCGATTCGATTCCTGACGAGGGCATTGCTTATTTTTTATGTCTCCAGCATCAAAAAAACCTAATGACTCTACAGCTTTACAAGTAAACTATTCACCTATTCCATAAATCAATAAAGCAATACCCAAAGAGTTGAAATCCTGGTAGTATCATTTTAAATTCAATTCTGGTGACTCACTGAGCTGGTTTCTCATGCCGTCGGAACTATGATAATGGTTACAGTTATGTATATAATGTGCACATAAAATCTATGTCTATGATAGTTATAGCTATGTGACCCAATTAAATCTGTGAAAATCAAAATTTAATTTTTTGATTAAATATTTATTAGCTGGTATTTCACAACACAGCGTGAAATTTAATTAAACCTAAATACAAGGTTAAAACACACACACACACACACACGCAAGGTGCACAAGTTAAAGAAAACGAAATACAGTCTGTTCTCTGAATAAGCCTTTAACAGTCGTGTTTCCGAAGAAGCAATAATGAAAGCTAATTAATTTCGTTTCGCATTTATTGCTTATTTTATTCCAAATATGCAAAGAAAAATCTTATAAAAAATTCCAGTAGAAATTTTAGGGGCACAGAATATTTTTAAAATACGTGTCAACTCTCCAAAATTACTAAGATATATTTCTGTTATGTGAAATACACAGTAAAATGTATTTAAGCCTCATACAGTACACCGCCAAGATGACATTCGTCCTAGGTCGAGCCATTCGGATTTAAATGTTATCCCGGTGGGGAATTTGATTGAAAAAAAAAAAGATATATATAAAGAAAAATAATAAAATAAATGCATAAATAAATTAAATTTTGCAATGTTTCACAGCAAACGTATTTACAAAGTGAACGTTAAGATTTATACAGTTAAATGTGACTTCAGCCAAATACATAGTTTCTTATTGAGCAATAATACTGAAATTTTTATTCAAGTTTCAAAATCCTAATTTGCAGTACAGAAAATCCGAATCAATAATAAAGTGTAATGACTTACAGCTCTTTAATAGCTAGATTTTAAATTGAAAACATCTTACATTACAAGTACGAATCTTAAGGAATACCAAGCACAACATGTGCAGAGTTTGATTTTCTTGATATTAATTGGAAGCAGCAGAATGAGAAGAAGAGCTTTAAATAGAATCTTATAAGTAGAAAGCCTTGTTTGAAATGCAAGCCAATGTTTCAAATTCTACAGAAATGGAAGAACCTGAAAAAGAAGAAGAGAGAGATGAAACGAAACTTTAAATTATTTAAATAATTTAAAACAAACAGATTTAAATTTAGGACACTTAAGTCAAAATTTAGTAAACAATAGGATATACTTAAGCTCAGACTGTCACAGAAAGGACATAACTAGCCAAAAGGCAAAACAAAATGCATACGTATAATTAGTAACAAGAATCAGCGTAAGACGCATAAATTCCTAGGATTATGCTTTCGAAAGATTAAATGGAACCTTTTTCTTCAGCTGCAAGAGCGAAAATGATGCAATTTGTTCGTCTACCATTATCATTTTTTCTCCTAGCAATTAAATTGACAGCTCGATACTTTAAAGACTGTACTTTGAATATGAACTCTTGCGTGTATATATATAGTATTCCTTACCACTGTAGCTTAATATGAATTTGTCAAACTAGCACAGCCTTGAAATTTCGTACAAGAGTAGGAGACGCGTTAGGTAAAAACTCATAAATCCCCCATTTTCTAACACTGCTACCAAAAAAATCATATTTTTCCTTTCTTTCGAGCCACAGTTATTCAAAAAATATCTTCCATTGGCGAATCAGATTTCCTAGAGGGGTTTCACATTTACTTGTATAAAAATCTTTCAGTTTTAGCTAATGATCTCAATTCTAATCCACCTTTTCCAGCTTTTTAAGAAATTATTTCATTATTGCTTTCACTTCTAACACTCCTTTCCAAATATTTCTCTCCAACTTGTCGAAGTTCGTTTTTCAGTGTACACAGAAAAAGGCCTAGACGTTATAATCGTGAATATATTAAAAAGGTTTCCTGTCTTGGATTACAAATACACCAGCCAGATGAGCACCAACAATCTGTGTTCTTTTGAATTTCGATATGTCTTCCAAAGGATGTTTTATAATGTTGAGTGTTCTAAATCAGTACCTCTAATACCGCCGAAATTTCAAACTTGACACTACTACGGTTGATCAGTTTCAAAATTATTCAGGTTTCTCAATCAGAAAAACGTACGCTGACTTGAAAAATGAAACGCTATATTCGACAGTGTTTCAGTTTTCTTGTGCAGCCCCTGCGTGTACCCATTTGTAGTAACGGAAGTCTGTTGTTTATCATTATCAGAGAATTTTTTTTCTCTGCTGTACTTTAATATTTTCTCAAAATTGAAATTCCAGAAAATTCCAGAAATTATGAAATTGCAGAAATATTTCATAAATATGAAAATATATTTATTCCAGAAGCTATGAACTATTAAACTAATCAGTTGCAATATCTAAATTTAATTTTAAAAATCTGTTAAATATCTATAATTTTGGAAGGTCTAAACCGCACAACACACAGAATTCTTAGCCAAAAACAGATTTTTTTGTGTGGGGGGTCATAAAATCAAATAATAATAATTATCATGTTTAACTTTTATAAGTATTAATTGATCATCACGGGCTAGAACTTCGGTTATATGTTAAATTTTAGCCCTAAATTTTGAATGATCAATCCTTAATTATTAGTTTAATTTACTGAAATTAATTTCAGTAGGAATGACTAAGACTGAACTTGAATATATTTCGTATCTGGATAGCCAAAAACAAAATTTTGGAATCAAAATGGTTTTTCATTATTAGGTTTCTGATTGCACTAACAAGGTAGATCAGCTTTTTATAGCTTCTTGTTGTTAGCATTCAGATTGAAAATATTACAACTAATTGCCTTTTATGGATATATCTTAGGTTTCCTAATTGCACCTTATTAGACATCTGTTTCAATACATATTAGAAAATACGTCATAGGTAGTAAGCAACGAAGGTCATCGTATTCTTTAATCCAACCACTTGAGAGAAACATGCAGCAAAGCACCGTTTATCCATCTTTCTAGGGACTTTTTAAAAAAGACGTATAAATGAGAAAGGTGTATAATCGGGAGAGTAGTTTAAGATGTGTTAAATATGTCATAACATGTAGAAAAGTTGATTGCGTAGATTGAAGCACAGGTAAAAGATCCATACTGAAGAACAAACTTGGAAATTATATAGATGCAATAAGACGCAGTTGTAGCAGATTTGGATAATATTCCTTTTTATTTTAGTTTTCTTTTAGTCCTTTTTCAATTATTTGACTCTTCTAATAATGCATATTCTAGAAAATTTACATTTTTTATATCGTTTTGGTAAGCAGAGAGCAACGTAGCAACTATCTAGATAGGTCGAGAAGCAAAAAACAAGGGTAATATATTCAGGGCGAAATCTTTATTCAGAGGTTCGAGTTTTAGCTCGCAAAATCTGTACGACAATAGTGCTATGAGAAGTCATATGATATGGATTAATGTGGTGCTAATATGCTTGATGTTAAATTTGCTCTTTAATTCCTTTTAGAACTGTTTTCTTTCGTTTAAATTGTAGTTCAAAAATCAAAGTACATATCTTGACTTACAGGTAAATATCTTGATGATTGCTTATGAGGAAGAATATCACCATACTTTCCAATTATGAAGTAATAGCCAGTGGAATACGATGCCAAATGTCAAAATGACTTCAAGAATTAATTATTTTATAAAGAATTTTTATACCAACGAACTGTAAATCAAAGAATTTGTACACTTTTGTCTGCATTATATATAATTACTTATTATACATAACGCAATCAATAATTTGGTATAATGTGTATTATTAACTAGGATGTTATTCTACAAATGCACTTGAAAAAATAAATGTGCCCCCTCCCACCCCATTGGTATTCTTGTGGTGTAGTGTGGTGTATTTAATTATGGCAAAGCACACTAGGGCTATCTGCCTAAGAGGATGGATGCCTTTCGTGGTGGACTTTCTAAGGGAAACTGGCTCGTATACACGTTACACAATGGGGGAAGAACACGAAAACACCCATGCAGCAGCCCGTTCGCGGGATTCGAACCTCGGACCGAACTACCAGTGTTCAGCGACTTTACCGCTTGGCCGCTGGTGGGCCATTGGTATTCTTGAATGGCCTCTATAAGGTACAGAAATGTTAAGAATCTCTGATAAAGGCTTCAGAAAGCCGACATTCAAACTAGAATATTTCTGATGATTGCACAATACAGAGTTTTGCGGCTCACCTAAACTTTGCAGTTCGAACACTGATGGCTGGAACAGGTACTTGATCTGATCAGTCGCATTTTCAGTTGCTTTATGCACACTGTAAGAGGCTTAAGTAAGGCAAATCCATCATTAAAATCTATAGCCACCACCACAGGATACTCACCTTTACCACTACAGATACTCATGTAAGACAACAAATGACAAAAAATATTAAGATTGCCTGGTATTGAGGATAATAACAATAAAGAAGGTTTACTTAATTTCATAGAAGTTCAAATAAACTATTAAATTATTTTTAACTAACCTATTTTTTTAACTATTAAATATTTTTAAAAAAAAACTGCCTTTTGCAACGCATTTTTGAAACGCAAACCTGAACAGAATAAATAAAAGCAATAAAACATGTGCATGAAAAATAATATACGCATGAAATTTTGTGAAGTATATAAAAAAATGATTATGCCAACCTGTATTGGTCACATCAATGAGTATTTCTCTAATTTCTAACGCATATAATATTTTACTGTATCAAATTTGTCTAAAATTTATTTCAATACTCCTTTATTACTTCCTTGTACGAAGTAAAGAGGAAGTATTGTAATCGCGAAAAGATTCAGGCAGCATATTTCAACGATAATATCCATTTTGACCGCTTTCGAATGCAATTTAACGATGTTTTTGCGTGATATCTGTACGTAAGGACAGAATAAAAGACTCTTTTCCTCCAAAAAAATTATAAAACTGCTTTAAAATGAATTCTGAAGAGAATTTTTCGTGGCGTCTGTACGAACGTATGTATGTACGTACGTATCTCGCATAACTCAAAAACGAGTACCCTCAGAACATTGAAATTTAGTATATAGGACTGCTATAACATGTAGATGTGCACCTCGTATTTTGGTTGCAATCGGCAGCGCCAAACGTATAGAAATATATTTATAAATATATGCTCTCTGTTACCCGGCTCAGTGATCTCAGTTTCTTTACTCTTATATGTTTGTAAATTGTACATTTTTTGCTTTAAAAAATGATTGAATTATGTTGTTTTTATCTTCCGGTTAAAGTTTTTATGCCTTTAGTAAATGCAATGTGTGCAGTATTTTTAGAATTATCAACAATTTTAAAGTTGTTTAAGCGCCGCTAAGCCTAATAATTTTTTTGATGGCGGCCATTGCTTGTTTACATTTGAAACAGAAGAGTAGTGGATTTGTTGCCAATCTACAGAAACGTAGCTTCGCAACAACAAAGATAACGCCTTCATTTATTATTGCGAATTAAATCATGCTTAATTCTTTCTGGAATTTTTTCGAGGAAATAAGTGTTTAAGATTTACTTCGTAATCTTTAATATAGATATTTTGAGTTTTTACGTATTTTTGCCTTCTCGCGAAGTGAGAACTGAATTAATTGAATGAGAAATACTCAATCGTCTGTGAAAAATTGTTTCTTTTTTGTTTTGTTTGCTTAATTTCTTTTATACATCGTTCTAGCTTTATTATAGTATTTGAATAGAACATGTGGCAACGATTAGATAATTCTTTAAATGATATAAATTTTGTGCATTCTGAGTTATAATATGAACGAAATATAATACTGTTAAGTGAACCTAGCGCCAGAGTGTCGCTATGGTAAACAAATGGAGTGAATTTTAAAGAATGTGTTTATTCTATTGTGGTTTATGCACTATCGGCGAAGTAGATTTAATTAAATCCAATAAGTTTAAACGAAATGCAACAAAAAGTGCGTATAATTTAATATTCCGTACAAGGAAGTCATGTGGTGTACACATCAGATTTTTACTATTATACTTCCTTAAAACGTTATACACAGACTTCCATAATAATACGTTACCTCTATAAGTGATGTGATTCCCAGAAAAGAAATATTTAGGAAAGAAAATTTCCACAGCTAAATGCAAACGGTTATGCGTTATGTGCCTTTTTGATATTTATGCTAACAATTCAAGATAATTTATTCCTGCTAACAACTGGGAACATTAAAAAAGCTATCAAATTCCTTACGTAAATTTTCTGTGTATCAAATCTTTTACGAAAGTATTGATTTATATCACTTACAAAGGATGTTTAAACATTTTTAGAACGAATTCAGTAAAAGATATTAAAAACGTAAATGTTTCGCAACACAAGTTTCTGGCAGAAGCATGTAATTTGAAATGAAAATTATCGTCTGGTACCTTGAAATTGATTATACTTTCAAAATATAACATGTAAACAAATAGTGCTATTTATGAAGAAGTATATTCTTCTTACGCAATTCAAAGACATTGGGAAATGTCTTTGAATTTAATTTTCTAAGCATAAAATAAGCAATATTATTAATCAGAGAGAAAAACTAGTCAGTCATTATTGTAATGTGAAACATTGTGAGGCTAGCAGGTCAGTCAGTCAGTGTCTCGTCTCTCGAGCTGATAGCGAGTTAGTGCCTCGTCGAGTTTTATCTTGTGTATATTGAGCTCCGAAAACTACCGAACTCAGTTGGGAGCTGTACTCTAGTGCTTATCGTCAAGTGCATCGCGAGTTGTAGCGTGGAGAGTCTCGAGAGAGCATAGAGTTCGGAGAACGACTGAACCGAGTCGGGAGCTGTACTCTGGTGCTTTGCCGTGAAACTGTCTCCACCGTTGTAGTCTGATAGCCTGAAGGCTGTGGTTGCTGATTGTTTCAGCATGCTTGTCGTAGTTTTTCGACGACTGTAAACGTGATTTTGGAGCTGTCCTGAGTAATAGTGGCTAAATAAATTGTATCTGATTCTTCATCCTATGTTGTCGTCAATCACTCAAAATCAACGAACCCGTGCAGAACACAACAACTGGTGTCATAATTGGGATTTGAGAGTGGATGCCAGTGACCCACCTGTAGGAGAAAGCCATGACGGAGGAAGCGAAGACTTTGAAGGACTTGTTAGTCGGGATGAAAGCCGAGATAAAAGCCGGATATGATGAGATAAAAGCTAGATATGAAAAAATGAGAGCTGAGATGAAAGTCGGACAGGAAGAGATGAAAGCCGAACGAGTGAAGTCTGGTAGCAACAGAAAACCTGCTGACGCCCTGATCAACTGCAAAGCTTTTAAATAATCTGTAATTATAATAAATTGAATTATAAACAGAGATTTATTGCTTAAAAGCAGAATGTTTACCTTTCTTTCTTTCCACCCACAGCGAGGCAGCCGATCCACTGAGACAGTTAGCATATCGGCCAGATAGCCCCGCTGACGGAATTAACTTGGTCCACATAACACACTTTGGTGCATATTGTGTTTAAGACGAGTGCTGGGGGCGGTGCAAACAAATGCTGGGCGAGATGATAGTGCAGTAATGGTAGAAGGATCCATTGCGGGAACAATAAATGAGTACAGTACAATATATGAGCAATTAGCAGAGTAACTAATAAAACAGTAAAAATAATATTTAAAGCAAGTTAAAATGCTAAATAGCAATACTAAAAATACTAAAAAGCAAAATAATACATAAAATAAAATAAGGGAAATAATACATAAAATAAGGCAAAATTCGTAATTCAAGGTTCACAATTCAGGGTTTACATTTCAAGGAAATAAGTATGGACAGAAAAGAATGGAAAAAACTAACTTGAGAAAAAATAAACTAACTACAAGAGCAGAATGTTCACCGGCTTTTGTCGAGATATATAGCTGAAATTTCAAAATGCTATATGCGCAGTTTTTCAGAAGATAAATAGAAATACAGGCCCACCAGCAGCCGAGCAGTAAAGTCCCTGAATTCTGGTACTTCGGTCCGAGGTTCGAATCCCTCGAACGAGCTGGCTGCATGGGCGTTTTCGAGGTTTCCCCCATGTGTAACGTGTATACGAGCCAGTTTACCCTAGAAAGTCCTCCACGAAGCCATCACTTTCTTCAGTGTAGTGCCTAAGAGCGGAGCAAATAATAATGAAATAAGATAGAAATACACTGTGACCCTTGATGAAGCATGGATTTACATATAAATGACTGCTCTAAAAATTGTCTATTTACTCTCGAACGGGAGAAGAAATGGATGCCCAAACCTGGTTCCGTTGGAAAAAGGCTGTTTTCGATGATCAGACACTAACCCCTTTATGTGGAATCATAATTGATGATGTTTTGTGTGAATTATGGGCTTTTCAAAATTCTATTAAAATTGCTTTTCCGAATGATCAGCTTTTAACTGTTCAATACAAAAGTTTCGTTTATGCTTCCTCTTTGTCTCAAGATTTACTTGATATTGCTTTTCAGTGGTCTAAACATTATAAATTGAAATTCAGTTTGCTTAAAAACAAAGTTATGATGGTACATAAAAAGATAAATACTAACTGCAGAATAAATTTATTACTTTAGGAATGTTCCTATAGCAGAAGTTACTCAAATAAAGTATTTAGGAGTTATTTTGGATAATAAATTTCAATAAAATTACCATATTTCTCAGAAAAATACGAAAAGGTATTTTCAGGATTATTTAAAATTTCTAAAACCACTTATGTAGTCAAAAAAAAATCCTCTTAAATTGATCTCTAGAAAAGGAATAGTGCCGGTTATTTCCTATGTATCAATGGTTTGGGGCAGTTCTTTACTGAAAAAAGTAAACCGCAAGCTTCTTAGGAAGATTCAAAAAGAGATTTTTTTGTAAGAATTGTTCGTGGCTCTACGACTATTAGTTACGAGGCATTTTTTTACTGTCATTGCTATTCCACCCATAGATATTGAAATTTTGAGCATTATTGCAATGAAAGAAAGTATTTGCAGGTAATCCTCATCAAATTTTCTTGACGGCAATCTTCCACTTTCTTCTTTGCCGCATCCTCCTAACAAGAATCTTACGCCAGTTGTTGGCTATTCCGATGTTGTACTTGAAGAGTACAAATTAATTTGTTTTATAGACGGGAAGTAAGATAAATAATAAGGTTGGCCTTGATTTTGTTGTTTATGAAGATAAACAAGAAAGAGATTTCAGCCAGTACGGAATTAATGATCAATTCTCTGCATTTCAGACTGAGATGCTATGCTTAAATCTTTCTGAGAAACGGATTCAAAATTTGTGTAAGTGCTTTGAGATCAAAGCACATTTTAGTATGTAGCGTTTCTGTTTCTTCGCTAAAATTATTACAGAAAATTGGTATTTCAGAGAAACTTGTCGTTGAAACTCAAGTTATTATTAAGGCCTTGCAAGATCTTGATATCGACATTCATTTTCCTTACATTCATGGACATATATTGATTTAAATCTTCGTGTTCTTGTTCCTGGCTGGAAGCGTTTTTATAGAAATGATGCTATCTGTACTTGGAACAGAGACTATCCGGCCTCACCAAAAGCATAACGGGCCAAAAGTTTTCCCCTACAATTTTTCCACAGAATAAAAGTTGTTCAATTTTCAACAGATCTTAAAATAACTCAATTTTTGACTGGACATGGCGATTTTAAAGCTATTAAAAGCGATTTGAACTTGCCTGAAGTGCTTTGTTGAGCTGCGGTAGCAGCGATAAAGTATATACTTCTTAAGTGCGTTCATCATGTCCAGCAGAGGAAGATATTTCAGGCAACTTTGATGCGCCTGTTTATATTCTGGTCACCAATCTCTCTGAACTTTTCTGAAATAAAGAGACAATTTTTGCCTTTCGGAATTTCATTCTCAACTTAGATTATTAAGTTTATTTTATTTTATTGCCGATTATTGTCGACTATTATATTATTTATTATATTTTATTGTCATTTTTTTCTTTGACTAATTTTTGTATTTAAGTATTATTTTTTACTTATTTTTCAAATAATTTTTCCACATTTGCAGTATTATTGTACATTTGTTTTATTTATTTTGTTACTGCTACAACTTACTTGTGTAAGCTTTTGTGGGACAGGCGGGGGGAACTGTTTCTGATAGTGCAAAGAAAATTTCAATAAGGAGTTTACGCCTATTTCAGGTTGCTCCTAGGGTAGGGAAGTAAAAATATTAAAAAAAAAAAAAAAAAAAAGTAAGAAAACACTCATGAAAATGTTTTGCATCTGATATTTAGAGAAGCAGCTGCATTTTATTATTTCAAATGAGCCTGAAAAAAATAAAATTCAACAATAAAAATACACCAGTCGTCCCTGGAAAACTCCAATACATTCCTTGAAAAAACGAAGACGGCTGCAAGTATTGTGTGAATATGTTTTCTACGAACTCCTCCTAAGTACCCTGACATTTCACTCATAGAGTATTGTGAATCTGGCCTGCTGAAAGGGCATTTTTCTGTAAATTATCTCAAAATCTATTCTGTCATTGAAAGCACGATGTAAGTAAATGATCCAAAAAAAAAACAAAAACAAAAAAAACAAAAAAAAAAAAAACAAAAAAAAAAAAAAAAAAAGGCAATCAGGTAGATAAAAATAAATTAAACGGGTCCAAAATCACTTGTAGGGTTTCTAACTCCTTATGTCTAAGATGAAAATCGAAGAACCTAATGAACTATCGCTGAGTTCAAATAATTACTTATCGCTGAGTTCAAATAACTAAAGACGTAGACTCGAGAAGCGTTAAAATACCCTTTTATTTACTCAAATAAGAATGACAGTCAGCCCCTTCTCGGGCTTAGAATAAGAAACTTTTGTTTCTTATTCTAAGCCCGAACCTAAAGTAAGCCATAAATTAAATTAGCCGACGAATATCAATAGGCACGTCTAATACGGCCGAGCGTAACAACTTCAAGAGTGACTAAGCCAGAAGGCAAACACGCGCTACTAAGGACTCCTAGCAACTCTGTATTGAAGTTAGTTGAACCTTCCTTAAATATTTCTTCTAACTCATTTGCATTCAACGCGATTCTAAAAACCCTTTCTGGTAGGAAATTATAAGTGGAAACAAGGATTGAGAGGACAGAGTTTCGAAATTAAAAAAACTGTTATAAAATTTCTTCAGTGGAAACTGATTTTTTTAAAAATATTTTAACAAAAAAAGTGTTTAGGATTATTTATAAGAGATTTATGGACTCTTCTGATCCCATTTTAAATCATTTATGAACCTAATTTTTATAGGCACTTCTATTTCGTTGATGTAGAAGCCAAAATAAAGTTCAAATAGATAAAAATTTACTTATTCATTAATTACTTAATTACTCACATTTATGAATGTACAGTAAAGAAAAACGTATTTGTAAGTACATATGTGTGAATTAGATCTGAATGTTTCCGAAAGGAGACAGCCTGAAAATTATATAGAATAATTTTTCATATTTATAATAGTTAATAGTTTTATCTAGCAGGTTCATTATTAAATAAGAAACGCAAAAACAATTAAAGGAAATTTAATGATAAGACCACAGCCCTCCTTTAACATGACGTTATACAAATACAGCAAATCTGATTGGAAAAGAAATACACCAGTGTGAAATGCAACGTATAAATTTGCCTAATTTTCAAAGTTGAAGCGATAGTAAATAGAATTAACGTATTATCAAGAAGAAAACCACAGAACAAGGCTGACCTGCTTCGAAAAAAAAAAGAAGTAAGACTACATCATCATTGGTAATAGTATGATATTCGTACGAATTAATTGTTTTCAAAACTCCAAGAGGAAAATATTTTCTTTTACGCAATGCAGGGGGAGAAAAAAAGAACTTTAAGGAGAGTAGCGTTTTTATCAGCTTGATGACGAGTTCAATGCTCAATGTGATCAAGTAAAAAGAATGAATTTGATGAGGCATTTGAGTCATAAGATCAGCTAACTCCTTCCAGGTTTTTGACATATTCAAACTTTTTCTTCCCCTTCACGTTTACAAATAAAAGAGAGCAAAAAAAAAAAAAAAATTTGTGCTAACGCCCTGATCCGGTAAAAGTTTTTTTTTCCTTGAAAATTAAAGGCAAAATAATTATTGATACGAAATTATTTTTTTTTCTCTTTTTTCTCTGGGATGGCTCATAGGGGAGGGGGAATACAGTATAAAAGAGAAGCTGGGTGCTTTCTTTCAGAGGCAGCGCCAAATTTTTGAAGCAACAACTCGTGCATGACAAAACACATGAAGAGAAAATTTCCCTCCGCCAGAGATGGGCGTTCCATCTTTCTTCTTCCCCCCTCTCCATATCTTTTCCTTTCTTTTCTATTTCATCGTCTTTTCAGTGAAGATGACTGAGCAGAAGTGGATATCATGGAGAAGGGCCCGAGCTTCGTATATAATTAGGGCCCGGACGCAAGACTTGCGTTGTACTCGCGGTACCTCCTCTTTTGCTGAGGCCCGCTCCCGCCCACAGCTGGTTTCATGGACCAAAAATACAGGGTTATCAGAAAGAAACAATCGCCAACGATGGGGCGAATAATAGCCAGAATAGCTTACAGATGTTAAGTTAAACTATGGGAAAGTAACATAAAAACGAAACAGGAAACCGCCAAGTAACGATATAAAACAAACAAACAAAAAATATTTTTATTTAAATGCTTTAACGAAATTTCTTCGATTATATTTAAATTATTTAAAACATTTTTGCTATATGCTTGGTAGATTTGAGAAATAAAATGAAAATGCATTTATCAGTTCACTGAGCAGTATCACATCTTTTTTCCAATATTCGAAATAAAAAGTCAGTGGAAATGAATGACATAAATAATTTATTATTCTAATTCGGAACATACGTCTTAAATACGTTTAAGTCTAATAAATAATACATCACTATTTTAGAGCCCTCAGCTGTTTCAGTTAGAAACCATATAATGCAACATCTATATCTATATAGAACTATCTATATCTATATAGAACTATCTATATCTATATAGAACTCGCTGAGATCAACTATCTATATCTATATAGAACTCGTTGAGATTATAGCTTTGTTCACACACTCAGAGAGAATGTAGTAGTAAGTTATTTATTAAGACTGGCAGTTATGTGATCTGAAACATCTTTTGACTAGTGCCTTAGATTCAGAACCATTGACATGGACTTGCATTGGCGCATGTCACATAATATACGTGCTATGATGAGTCAACATATAGCCATGGTAAATGTTAGATCAAGAACCAAAATATCCTAAGCAAATAAATGTTAAATTTTAAATGCCTGCTTTTCTTCATAATTATCACCAAATGAAATTATTTGTTAGCAGAAGTGTTTAATGAACTAAATGATAACAAGAGATACAGGTATTCTTTCTAAACACATGAACTTTTAACTTCACAAAATTATTCCTCTAAAGCTGTATACATTAAAATTAAGTTGTTATAAATAAGCTGCATTTATAGATATGCTCTGTATTCCTTTCTCAGCCTTCTTATCTGAGAGGATCTCGATCAAGCAATGGCCTAGCAAGCATAACTGGCGCCCGGGGCAAAATACCTTTTTGGCGCCCCCGCCCACAATAAAAACTTTCAGTAATATAATGTATAGAATACATTCGTAATAAGAAAATAATGCAAATAATAATAAAATGCTGAGTCTGCCATAAAATACTCAAAAATATATTAAGAATAGTCACTACCTAACTACACCCTTGGATTCGGAAATGCATCTGTGTCGGCGAAAAAATCAGACATAGGATGATCTAGAATTAGTTAAAAAGGTATTATTTATTTTGCATATTTATATAAGTGTTTTTAAAAAGTACAGTTTTTAAACAATTAAAGTTTAATTGTTAAACTTTTAGTTTAACACTAAAAGTTAAACACACTTTTTTGTTTTAATTTAATTATACATCATAGATAAATAGATATGTAGCAACTTGCCTACTACAACTCAACTCTGCCAGTCTGGTAACCCATAGCAACCAAAAACAAAATAATATTTATTCTATTCAATTGTTATTTAATTATCTGTCTCAAAAAACTGTACTACCATAATTGGTGACACGTATTTACTACGAATAGCAACCTTCAATGTTGCACGAATATGGAGTTTATATGTCAAAATTCTGAGCAGCAGTAAGTTATCCAGTGTGATGAGATGCAAGTAAGACATTTCACCTATCATTTCAAGCGTTGTGCCGCATTCCGGTGAGTCAACATATTTCTGTCATAATTTCAGTGGATATATGATATGTATCGTCTACTGCATTTGAGCCGCCAATTTCTTTGATTTCAAGTACCAAGAAACTGTCACTATATACATATTGATTATTTTTCTATACATATTATTATTGTGCATATTTGATTGATCTAAAGTGGTTGACAACGATGCTGCTTCCCAATTGGCGCGAGTGGCAGTTAAGCCACTACCTTTTTGTCGCCGAGACCCATCGTTATGGTTCATTCAATTGGATGCGCAGTTGAGTCACATTACTGCCGACGAAACTCAATTTTATACAGCGATCACTGCGTTAGAATAAGAGGTACTGCAATCAGCTCGCATCGCGGAAGGCGTTGCATATTTTTCATATCTTCTGCTTCCAAAAAGTAACCTAATGTCTCTACACGTTGACGCATCAACAACAGGTATAGGAGCAGTTTTACAACAGAAAGATCAAGACTTATGGAGACCACCTTTCATAGTTTTCTAAAAAACTCTCACTAGCACGAACCAGATATAGCACTAACGATCGCGAATTATTAGGAATTTATGAAGCTGTCAAATATTTTCGACATATGCAAGAGGAACGCGTTTTCATGATCTTCAATGATCACAAACCCTTAAGCTATGCTTTTCAATAGCGTTCGGATAAAGCTTCTCCTCGTCAAATGAGACACCTAGACTTCATAGGGCAATTTTCAACAGATATCCGTTATATTGAGGGTTCGCAGAATATTGTTGCATACACCTTGTCTCGTATTGAACAACTAGCCGTTCCTTCGCCAATAAACTTTGCTGCCCTTGCGGATGAACAACACCGAGATTCAGAACTACAAACCCTTTTGAAAAGCAAATCTTCCACCAATCTCAACTTGCAGCCTATGCAGCTGTCACCTGGAAAATCACTTTATTGTGATGTTCATGATTCAAGATTTCGACCTCATGTTCCCTCCGGATTTCGCCATGCCATTTTTAGTCAGTTACATCGTCTGTCACATCCTGGCATCAAGGCTTCGAGGAAACTGATACAGCAACGTTTCGTATGGCCTAGCATGCAAAAGGACGTAGCCAACCGGACACGTTCGTGCTTGGAGTGCCAAATATCTAAAATTGTCAGACACACCACCAGCCAACTTAAAAATTTTAATTTGCCCTCATCTCGCTTCAATCACGTGCACCTCGACTTCGTCGGGCACTTATATTTATAATTAATAATGTAATACGTGAATACAATTAATTACTATGTATACATTTTTCTTACCTTGGATGAAGCAAATTTATCATTTACTTCATCGAAGTCGATCCTTTCAAATTTTTCTATTTCCACACTTAAAAATGCTAGATGACTCAGGGGATCTTGGCCCATCGTTGATTGTAAATATGTGAAAATTTATTTTAATTTGCTGAACGAACGTTCATAGCTAGCATTTGATAATGAAATAGTAAGTAGTATTTGAAGTGCGACTTTTAGGTTTGGAAAAACATTTTCTCTACAGATCTGTAGTGGAGTTTTAGGTTTCGTTTCTTTTCTACTGCGGAATAACGTCATGCAGTCACATTCACTGCTCAAAACAATTATATATAAGGGCGAGTCAAATGAAAGTGAGCCAATGCGAATATATGACAAACAGAGTACTTTATTTAAAGGTAGTCTCCATGAACATTGAGACATTTATCCCATTGACAAATGAGCCGCGTGATCCCCGTCTCATAAAACTCCTTGGGCTGTCGATTCAAAAAGTCTGTAACCGACTCCTTTACGGCGTCGTCCGACACGAATCTGTTACCCCTGAGATGTTTTTTCAGTTTCCCGAAAATGTGAAAGTCGCATGGCGACAAATCTGGGCTGTATGGAGGATGTTGCAGCGTGTTCCACTTGAACTTTGCCAGTTGTGTCTTAACCACATCAGCGACGTGGGGACGAGCATTGTCGTGTAGCAAGATCACACCATTCGTCAATCTTCCAGGTCGTTTGTTCTTGATTGCGACACGCAGCCGATCCAGCGTTGCACAATAGCGCGAACTATTGATAATCTCTCCACGTTTAGAAAATTCAATCAGTAATGGCCCCTGACGATCGAAAAAAAAAGTCAATAGCACCTTTCCCGAGGAAATGACAGCCTTTGCTTTCTTCGGGGGTGGTGAATTCAAATGTTTCCACTGTAAGCTTTGCCGGCGTGTTTCAGGTTCGTAGTGGTGGCACCATGATTCGTCTCCGGTCACAATTGCAGACAAGAAGTCGTCACCCTCATTGTGATACCGGATGAGATGAGTCAAAACAGCGCCGAACCTCTCCGTCTTCTGGCGGTCGTTCAAAATCTTGGGCATCCATTGAGCACACAAAAGCCGATAACCGAGATGATCATGACTTATGGTGTGAACCGAACCGTGACTGATGTTCACACGCTCTGCCAGTTCATCGATGCTTATCCTCCGTTCTTGTCTAATCAGCTCATCAACCTGTGCAGTTGTGTCGGGGGTGATTGCAAGGTGGCTTTGGCCCGGTCTTGGATCGTCTTTGCAACTTTCACGTCCTTCTCTGAACCGTTTGCTCCAACGCTTCACAGTGGCCAATGCGATGCAATGTTCACCGTACACAGCAGTCATACGGCGACTAATTTCATGTTGGGAAAGGAAACACCTTCAGCTGTCAAAAACCTGACCACACCACGCTGTTCCTCTATTGGAGCGTCCATTATGTCACGCTACCGTCTTCAACCCAGTGTAAGAGCGCCTTAAAGAACTTTAACCTCACACTTTCGCGCCACATTCCTTAAATGAAGGCTGTTTCTGTGCTACCCGCATGCGCCGCAGATGATGGACCGAACCATTCTTGCTGAGGAGGGGTTGGCTCACTTTCATTTGACTCGCCCTTATATATTGTGGGTTCGGTAGGAAATAACCATATAATCGATAACCTTTTTGAACAAAAGAAAATAGAAGAGATTGTAAAGGGAAATTATAACGTTTACAAATTGGGAATATGCAAATTTAGTCTGTGACGTCGAAAACTATGCGTTTAAGATAGGGAGTGAAAAGCGACCTGCAGCATTTCTTTTGTAGTAGGAGATTAAAAACAATTGACTGTTTGTAGCAGTCAGTCCGATATCTCAGCAAGATGACTTAGTTGAATCGGTAGACTGGAAGGCCATCAGCCGTTTACAGAAGAGTCAAACGCAATCCATTGTAGCGGAAGCGTTAGGATTTTCCCAAAATGTCATTTCCAGATTATGGAATCGGAATTTGGAAACTGGATATGTTTGAGAAATTCGGGACAAGGTCGTGTTATCGTTTTAAAATAAAAAGTGGGAGATATACGTGCATTTCGTTTAAAAAAATAAAAAATATCTCTCTACTTTGGAGAAATAAAATGGTCAGAAAGAACGTTTTGGTTGATGTACTGCAAAAATTTTATTACACATTTTATCAGACAAATCAAGAAAATAAATAATTAATTATATTACAATCGTTAGTAATTTTAAATATATTTTCCAGAAATCGGTTTGCTAGATTCCAAGGTAAAAGCAAGAGTTACCAAAAGTCTCAATGAAAAGCAAGTAAGAAACATAGTCATAATAAAAGGATTCTTAATGTAAGCAAATGGAGTAGATTTCCTTAACTCATTATGGTAAATGTCTGTAGATAGTACGTAGAGGAATGATAAAAGAAAAAAGGTTACAAAACATTTCTAGTAAATATCTGGATAGAAATATCCAGAAAAAGTATCTAAAACAGATTTATGTTTTTTCTGCTAAAATCTTCCAAATATACTAACTCTTGCTCAAGGATATAAGTGAAAGATATTTAAAGAGAGCTATTATGTAGCAGAGTAAAATAAATGAAACACATATTTATTAGATAAATATAGACCAGAAAGTGTAGCAAAGGTTATGTAAAGAAATGGAGAGTTACAACAATCAGCAAAAAGGATTCTTACAGGTATATAATTCACGATGCTAATGTTAATAAGACTGGAATATGTCAAAATACATTTTAGTATTCCGTGAAATTTCAGTAAACTGCTTGGAAAAGTGAAGACAGAGAGAATAATAACTGATGTGTGAAAACACATGTTTGTATGCTAGATTTTAGTATTCAAATCCACGAAAAAATAGGAAGTGTCATAAGGTATTTCTCCCGCCTTCATGGCATGTTTCGTGGTGTGGTGGTCTGCACGCTGATTCCAGAGATCCGTCGATTCCCGGCGAAGGACATTTCTCATTTTTCATCTCTCTTTCTTTCAAAAATTACCTAATGTCTCTACAGTGGCGCCCGAACTAAAAGGGTGTTGTATGATGATTCTCCTCACACAGGATTCGGCGAATGGGTCCCGTAAAAACCCCAGTCGCCCTTTAAAGAGGGAGAGTGTATAAGGTATTTACCAACTTTCTTGGCATACCTTCGTGGTGTGGTGGTCTGCACGCTGGGCGCATATTTCAGAGGTCCGCGGTTCGATTCCCGGCGAAGGCGGTTGCTCATTTTTCATATCTCTTGCTTTCAAAAATTACCTAATGTCTCTACGATGTAAGCATAACAATAGGCTTCGCCTTTTCTGCCGAAGGAAAATATAAAGTTCGAAATCTCATTAAAATGTTCCTGAAATACCCACAACACAATAACTCTCATTGTTTATCTAATAACTGTAATGATAAATTTCTGATGTTAGGATTATAACATATATTGCGATGAATTGAAAAATAATGACAACATCCAATGAGTGTTTTTGTGTAAACATTGACGTATCCCTCAATGTAGTGCGTGCAACTGTTTTTCATGCGAAATTCAACATATCTAAAAGGTTTGTTTGTTTGTGGGAAGCAGCCCTCATCTTACCACAAGTGTCCCTGTGACTTAATTAGGCTGTTGCAGTTAAAAATATAAAAACAGGGTATACACTAAAGTAGAATTTCTATTGTTGATCGATGAGTATTGATATAATTCTTAATCTTTCTTGGTAAACTTTCTGCCTTTGTCAAAATCTGGTAAAATCCATTCCACGTTAAAAGTACCATTTATGATAAAATCTTTTCATATATCTTTTAAAAGTGGGCAAATCTCCACGAAGTGTTTAGCATCTCCAGTTTCCTTACAGCTGCCACAGAGGTCGGAATTTTGAAGATTAAATCTTCTAAAGTACGCAGGAAAATGGTCATGACTCGTTAAAATTTGATTTAAATCTATGTTCTTTTTTTGTTGTCACTAGTCTCATATAGTTTTTACTTTTGTATGACATTTCCTATTTTTCGTTCTGTAATTAGTGGGTATAATTCTTCATAACGGTCACCGCCTTCCTCTTCGACTGCTGCAGCTTAATCATTTCAGTGTCATTTTATGTAATAGCGTCTATGTCCAGTGCGTCCGCCCTCTCATTTCCAATAAAACCAGCATGTGATTTTATCCAATTCAAATTAATTATATGTCTCTCCAGGAGTTCAAAATAAAGTTCTTTTATACCTAATATCAGTTCATTTGTCTGGTCCGGGCAGGAAAGTGTCTATAAAGTTGACAAACTGTTGGTAATATATATATATATATATATAAACATATTGATAATATTCTCGACTTTTAGGAATATTTTATCCACTTCAAAATAAAAAGCAATGGCCTCCGCCTGAGATACAGCATGTGTTTAGCATCAAAAGCCAGGCTTTCTGGATAGTACTCAGTTTCATTCTAAGACGTATAAGCTCCTCCGCGCAGCAACCCCATGCACCTATGCCATACATAATTGTCGGAATGAAGATAGTTTCATATATAACTCTCACAGCATCATTTCTAATTTACAAAACTTCTCTACAGGATGTATGCTAAAAAGTTACACGCTTCAGCTTATTTAGTCCAGTTTCATCTTAGATCAAATGAAAAGAGTTTGGTATGCCCCGCTTTCCTAAAATGCGCTTTTACTAACAGCCTAAAGTAGTACTTTTTCCGGTCAACGGAAGATTTTCACTTTTACAGGAAAAGTTTCAAGGAAATTGAAGAATGTTTCAACATTTGTTTCATGCGAACTTCTCGTTCCTGCAATGACTACAAGAAACCTCAGTTCGGGGAAATTTCATATAAAATTCAAAATAAAATGTTACATAAAATCTGATAGCTAGGACTTCTTCCTTAAAACTCAATATTTTGCATGTTTTCGCTGAATTAAAAACCAACTGATGCTAGGAATGAAGGTCCATTTTTCAATTCCTTAGACGTTAAATCTAAAAACAGAAAAACAGTAAAGAGAGGAAAGGACATTCCATAATTTTTGTTACAAAAAATTCCATTATGCTTTTCTCACCTTGGTATCCTCTGTCAACACGTGATTATATTGTTTAATAATTAATCCATCCCCTACAAAAATAACAATATGTGGAAAACTCTAGACTTTTTTTAGTGCCGCAAATCATGGAAAGTGAGGGCCCAGAGATAGTTTTTTGCATAGGGCCTCGTGAACTCTACTTAACCCTTTCCGGCACGCTACCTTTTAAAGTCGGAGTTTTGATTAAAAAAAAAAGTAGGTAGTCTAATTAGGCCTAGAGGAGTACACAAGTAAAATTTTGTGAAGACAGCACTTATCGTTTTAATTCTGTGGGTGTGCCCAAAGTGGCACACTGATTGAATAGAACTTCGAAAAGAGTGCTGAAACAAGCATTGTTGTCAATGAACTGACCGATGAAATGCGAAGAAACAAAGAATACAGACTCTCAGTTGTTCTAGATTATCGGTGAACCCGGTCTGGGCACACCTAGGGCTCGCCGTTTGATTTTACGCAAGATTTCAAGGTAAAAATTTAAAACTAACATAGAATAAGGAGATTAGCATATAGCCAAAAAAAAACATAGAAATTTCTTTTCAAACAATTCCTTTTATACCCCCCAAAAAATCTGGAAGATTTCTTTGAAAAATGAGTGTCTTAAAAAACTAAACATGCCTAAAATATATGAACTGGTTTGTGTTGAGCTGCCATCTACTATAAATAAAGAAGGTTCAGAGTAACCTATAGTAACTTATAAATCATTTTTCATTCAATTTTTCTGTGAGTGCAGAAGGAAATTTTTAGGTGTGTCCAGACCGGACACACTGTGCCGCAAAGGGTTAAATCATTGTCTCTGCGACATACAACCTTTCGTATACAACCTCGAATGCCGTAGGGAACTTTTCATCAGCAAAAAAACCATCCTGTGCAGGTCAATTTTTAACTTGCTCTCCTTTATGCCTCCACTATCTGGAGCCATGCGGCGAAAACACACATGCATAAAATATAAGACTTTCAGAAGAAGATAAATCACAAACGCTCTCTGGTACATTAAGATCTTACATAAAAGTTTGAAAATTGAGTGCATAAATGACTGCATCCGAAACAATGATATTAAATTTTATCTTTTAGTCAATCATCATCAAAACTTACTCATTTCTATTTAAAAAACATTTTCCCATAGATATGCATACCCGGCTAACACCACGCTTTTGCCATAATTATCAGTGTCACATGTTGTTCCAGTAATTATCCGGTTTCCTTTTCGTGGACCTCTTAACAATCTTTCGATAATAAATTTAATAGCACAGTTTTTTAAAAATATACCTACATTTATCAAGAAAACGTAAATAAATTTAAAATTAGGTCAAAAAAGCTACCATAACTAAAACTAAATTTTGAGATTTATTTTCGCAACAGCTTGGCAAAGAAGGTAGTTGATAGTTGACGGTGGACGTGTGCACCATCCCTTTACCGTAATGGTTAATTGGCATATGCAACACGTCCACCTCTATCTTGAGCCAGATGGACCACACAGGCGCCTCGCACCATACACCGAAACCCAGCGACCAAGCCATCCAGGTGGCAGTCCAAAAGACCAAAGAAGCCCCCAGAAGCATGTTCACACCAACCGCCCGGGCCTAGTATTTATTGAGTCAAAGTTCAACAAATACATGGCCAGACAAGGGCTCAAAAAAATAAGATAAATAGATAAATAAAGGGTACATTTGAAGTTTTGACAAAGCATAAGATTACAAAGGTGCAAGTGCCAGTTTTGAATAAATACTAGAATCACATAGACATAATTAGAACAAAACACATACAGATAGCGATAACAATAGAAAACCAAAGGAGTAAACACCATTACAAAACTACTACTGCTACATACTACAATACTACAAAACTACTACTAGAATACTTACAAACAGTACTACAAACTGATACAATGCTAAATATTACAAAACTGCTACTGCTGCTACATACTAGGCTGATAATAATGCTGATAGTATGATATCGATGATGTAATGATCTTAATACTGATGGTAAGTTCAATACAATAGTTAGTGTACAAAGCAAGGATACAATACATAAATACATTATGCAACTATATAAATACCAATGCAAGGTAAAGAGGATACATTATACAACTATATATACACGCATACACACATATATACAGATATATACTAATACAAGGTAAAACGATACTAATGATTCTGTACGAGATGCAAGACAAGATAGATAATTCAATATAAGATTAATAAGCCATATTGTTCAATACAATAGTTAATGCAAAGTTAATAAAACACTATTTATATTACTATACCAACTGTATATTTCCTATATTAGTGCAATTTTATACGACGCATATCTATACGATGCTCACAATTTAATATATATTACACAGTACTGTATTGCAGGGAACTTATAATTCAATTTTATACAAGATGATACATATCTATACTATGCTCACAATTTAATGTATATATTATATAATACATTATACAGTACAATATGATTTACAACTAATACGTAAGATAATGGATGCTATATCATTCAATTACAAAAGTTAATGCAAAATTAATGATACATTATTTATATTACGATACCAACTACACATTTCCTGTATTGCAGGGGACTTATAGTGCAATTTTATTATGTATACGATGCTCACAACATTGCAATTTCATATAAGATGATACACATCCATACATAGCTCACAATTTAATATATATATTATACAATACGGTTATACGATATAATATAATGTACTGCAAATACGTAAGATATGTGATACAATAGGTAAATTAACATGCTTACAGGGTTAGCATACAAGACACAACAATAGGTACAATACAATACTAAGAGTAAATAAATAGAGTATGTGACAGTATATAGACAAATGCAATGTAGAAAAATACATATTGTCAAGTAATTGGTAATAATTCTATGCAATATGCAATACAAGACATATGATACAGTATAAAATCGATAAGCTACGTCTATGATACTATTTATAATTTAATGGAATATTTAAAGCAAAAAGAGACCAAAATACTACTTTAACTTTCATACAGTATTTTAACACAATTGCTAGTTCAGTAAAATAATTAATACAATATTTAATTCAATACGTATCTCAGGGTATAAAAAGAAGTGCAATATATATATTCTTAATAGTATGATGCCTATAAGGCAATGATCTTAATAACTAAAGCGAATTAAATGCAATACTTTGTATACAATACACAAAAGCAACACTTCAGTACAATACTGAGGATAAAAAGACATATTTTGCAACAGTATATATATACAAATGCAATGTATAAAAATACCTATGATCAATTCAATATTATTAATTCTGTGCAATATGCGATACAATGCAACAATATAGTTATACCAATATAATGTATAAAAAATACTTATGATCAATTCAATATTAATAATTCTGTGCAATATGCAAAACACGACATATAATTCAATATAATCAATAAACTAAATCTAAAATCTAAAGTCTAAAATTCTGCATGTAATTCAATAAAATAGTTAACGCCAAGTTGAATCAAGACTACTTATAACGTTATGCTAATAATCCAGTTTCTGTATTGCAAAGAATTTAATTTACAGTTCCATACTAAAGCATACATAGCGATACGATGTTCATAATTTCAATATGTTGCATCACATATTCTTAGGGTAGAGCTTATAACTCAACATAATATTACATAACTACCAACTTAATACAATAATTAATGCAAGAATTAAAATAATAAGTAAATTAAGTTAATAGACTAGTTAGAATATAATGCAGTACTTAGAGTGCAAATATTGTATATTGTAATTATAATGAAATATGATACAATGCTAATAGTTTGATACAATAGTTATTACAATGCTCGATACAATATTTTTGATATATAACCAGATTAGAATACTTAATATGTAGCTTGTAATTCAGTAAGATAGTAATACCAAATGTATAGTTTGAGGTTACGAGTATAATACTTATTGTGCAATATCTTATAGTGCATTTAAAATACAATACAATTTTTAGTAATATTTGTAACAATACTGGGACTATTAAAAAGAAAGAATATAGTTATAATATGTAAATAGACAAGAATGCAACTGGAGTGTACAAAAATACAATTGTATTATGAAAACACTATGTAAACAGACAAGAATGCAACTGGAGTGTACAAGAATACAGTTGTATTATGAAAACAGGAAAAAACCATTAACATTACACAACCTGACATAGATCAGATCCATAACTGTGGAGAATGTCCATAATTTTTGAGAGTTTTCTGATAAGGTACTTCTGCTTAATTAAAAATTTACTAAATGCTAGTTGATTATCCACAGGGAAAGGAATGTGAAATTCCTCCGTTAACGGGCATGTAGTAATATAATGTTCAGGTATGCCTAGAGTTCCGCAGACACAATATTCACTATTTGCAATTCCATGCTTGTAAAAGTAGCTTGGAAATGGACCATGCCCCGAGATATATCTTACTAGTTGATGATTTGTTATCTGACGACACTGATCCACATACGTAATATGATTGTACGTTCGTCGACCAGTTTCATCAGTATCCCATTCTAGTTGCCATTGGGATATAACTTTTAAAAGAAGAGCTCGTTTTAAGTGAGATGTTGGCCACTTAAGAATCACTTCTTCAGCCTCGGCATCGGTATTTTCGGCAGCTGATTTGGCTAACTTATCTGCCAAAGTATTACCGTGATCCCCAGCATGGCCCTTAGTCCAAGCTAGCGTGATGTTATTTCCCACTTGATTACGAAGTTCACATTGGATGTCCGAGATAAGCGAAGAAGAATGTCTGGGGTTTTGAATCGCTTGAAGCGACGAAAGACTATCAGTGATAATTATTGCCTCCATAGCACCACTTGTTTTACAGTGTTGAACTGCTTTGAGGATGGCTAGGGCCTCCGCTTGAAATACACTATTATTTCCATGGAGATGACCCAGCCACTGATAAATTGACTGACCATTATGAAAGGCTACAAGGGCACAGCCTGTCTGTTGATCTATTTTAGATCCATCAGTGTAATATTGAATGCTTGGGATAGGTGGCAGTGTTACGTCCTTAAGGAAAATCCGAAGTCCTGTTCCTTGAAGGACTGGATGCACATCCAAATGTTGTGAGGGTTGTTCATAGTGCAATGGTGTGAAAAGTTCATCAAATAGGATGAAAGGTTTTTTCAAAACCTTGACGGATTGTATTGCTGCTTCCTGCAGAATACGTAGATGAAGAGGGATCAGTCCCGCCATGACATTTAATGCACTGGATGAGGTAGTACGAAACGCCCTAGTTATCTGTAAGGCAAATTGACGCTGGAGACTTTGCAAGTGGCGCACTTTGCGACCCTGCATGGGTTCAGCCCATATAGCAGCCGCATAGGTGACCATTCTCTCGATAACGGTGAGATAAAGAACCTTTTGTATATAGGGACTAATTCCCCATCCACGACCCTGCATTTGACGCAATTTACATGCAATTATAACAGTTCGTCTCTTTAGTTCCAAAACATGCGGCATCCAGTTCAGTTTCTCGTCAAAGATAACGCCGAGAAATTTGAGCTGCGGTTTGATAGGTATACGTGTACCATGAATGGTGATTCGAGGCCGTCGAACCAAAGATCCTCCTTTTTTAGGGATTAATAAAATTTGCGATTTTGGTTCGGAAATTGTTAATTTAATTCTAGAACATAAGTTATAAAAGAGATCACAGGTTTCAATAGCATTTCTTTGCAACTCTTCTCGAGTTCGTCCTTGAATGATAAAAACTGTATCATCTGTATACGCATATGCCCGGGTATGTGCTGGCCAGTTTGCGGCAATAACAGAATTAAATGTTATATTCCATAAATCAGGGCCAGCACAAGAACCCTGCGGACAGCCTCTGTTTTGTTGTCTTGTAATAATGAATTAACCAGTGTTCAGTTGTTTTACTGCTGACGTGTATTTGTCGCTCCGCCGTTTTGCCTAATATCAGCGGAAGTTCTCAACGTACCGCTGTAAAAGTAGTTGCTACGTGTAGCTAACATCATCAGGAGTACACTTATATAAAAATTGTGTCATTACGACATTTAGTCGTTTTTTTATGGAACTTCAAAGTTTTTAACACTATCATTCACGACTTGGAGCCATTTTCGCCTTGTTCCTCAACTTCGCAGTCCGTGGATACACCGACGGACGTCGTAGCAGCCGGATTTTTACACAGCCGGATAGAGGATCATCTCAGCAGTATTTTGATATAAGTTTTATCAAGATTGGATAATTGGTTGAATAATTATGCAGAAATTACTCATTTAATTTAGCGCTTTTTTCGCTCACGCTGCATTTTCGACCGTTAGGTGCCACCATCCCCCCCTCGGGGTAGCGTGTTTTCGTCAAGGACATTCGCAACGGCTTTCCTTTTATGAAGTGGACACTTTATTAGCTGCCTGCTAATTAATTTCCTAATTGCTGTATCATGCTGGAATAAACGGCAATCTTCATCATCTATCTTCAGAAGCAGAAGTTTCAAATTTTGGTCGTGATCGGCCCACTGGTTCCAAAGATATAATTTTTTCGACATTTATTAACTTAGAATTTTCAAGCTGCAAAATTGCGTAGTTCGACTTCCTATTACAGTGCAGTGTTGTGTTTCAGTGTCTATGTGCCTTTGGATTACTATGGAATACCTTTATACAGATGAAGGACAGATGAAATACTGCTGCCAAGGTAAGAAAATTTGACTTTTTCCTGTATTCCAGATAGAAATATAAAAATTCAGCACCAAACGCAGTACTGTACAGAAAAACTTAGATCCTTTCCCATACGATGAGTGACATAGATTCCTCCACTTACTCGAGAGAATTTGCTTTGCAAACATTCATTACCTCGGACATAAGCTATACTGAGAAGATTGATAAACTCACTGACGAAATTAAAAAGATCGCAACTTCCTTTCGAGGTGGCAAAAATATTCTACCCCTAGGCTTGCGAAAGCAACTGATAGACACGGTTGAAGCCTTCCGAATTCTGGCTTTGGGAGTATCTGAGTATATCCCACCTCCGGATACCGTCGATAAAGCAGTCAACACATCCAGTATTTTCGCGTGTGAACTAGCAAGTCAACAGCAACACATCACAGCTGCACCTAATCTAGCGCAAAAGGCAACAGACAATCGAAAGTCCTACGCAAGTGTAACGGCGCAAAAGCCTAAACACACCTTGCTGATCTACCCTAAAGACCCGTCCACAACATCCAGGAAAGTGTTAAAAGAAAAATTGACTGCTGAATTTCCGTTACCCACATTGGGAGTTCAAGTAGCAGCATTAAGATACATCCCGCAGAAAGGACTTGCAGTGGATTGCCATACAAAGGAGGACATTCACGCACTCTCGGAAAAACTGCAGACTGAAAAGGCTAAAGAATTCTTGCAAACCAAGATCCCAAGCACAAGGCTTCCCAGGGTTGCTATACACAATATCCCATTAAGCGTTACACAGGAGGAACTTGGACGAGTCATCAGTTTAGAACTCCATATTAACAAGAATAATGCCAAAATCCTGTACAGGCTCAAAGAAAGGAGTAACACAGTCAAGTGGATTGTCGAATGTAATCCCGATGCCTTCCAACAACTCATGCGCTCCAGAAAACTACTCATCGGCTGGCGGGCACATCGAATCTCAGAGTACTTCAACACTAAGAGGTGCTACCGCTGTCAAGCATTTGGCCATACCCAGCAGGGATGCCAAAATAAAATCTATTGTGCATACTGCTCGGGGAATCATGCAATCAAAGACTGTCAAGCCAGACGAGCCACATGCATCAACTGTGCAGACAGTAACTACCGCAACCGAGACAATAAAGCTTGCGACCATCCAGCATATGATGTTGCCTGTCCAACATACACGAGATACGTCGAACGGATCAAACGCAGCACTATCTATGAATAGTCTATCTGCTACTAATGCTAACAACAACACGCCTGTAATCCAATCTAATAATAACAATAATCATATGCAGATTCTCTCTCCACATACTATACCTCCATCAAGCAGGAACATAGGTACACTAAGCACAAGTATCATCAAATGCCTGCAAATCAATCTTCAAAGGGCTGAGGCAGCAACATCTCATGTCCTCACGCAAGTTATTTCCAACGACATAGACCTCGTAATCATGCAGGAACCATACTGTAGAGAAGGTCACGTCGCTAGCTTACCTATTGCATGGAAAATATACCAAAAGGAGTCCCCGACGGCAGATCTTGCTCCTAGAGTAGCAATTGCCTGCTGCAACCCCGCATGGACACCACAAGTCATCAAGCTGCATAGGGATTAAGTCGCCATTCTAATCATTTTTGAAAATATGCAATTTATCCTTACTTCGGTGTATTCACCACCAACAGATGCAATTGGCAGCACTGTCGCCCACATAAGCGAAACAAGTAGAAAATTTCCAAACACAGCTCAAGTCATAGGAGGCGACTTTAATGCCCATCATATTATATGGGGGTATAGTACCACAAATCCAAAAGGGCAGGAGCTTGAAGATTATATTGCGGCAAACAATTTACAATTGCACAATACAACGAATGCACCACCTACATTCGATAATTCGTACAATCAAGGATGGCCAGACTTAACGATCTCAACTTATGATATTGCTAACAACATACATTCATGGCATGTCTCAGACTCTGAAAGTTGTTCAGATCATAAATACGTAGAATTTACTATACAAACAGATACCACCATTTCTATAATTAAACGCTATAGGCTGCCAGGTAACAAGGTTAGACAATTGACACAGGCCTTTACTCGTCTCCTGCAAGCAAAAGAATTGCAGCTAGAATCTTGCAACAACTCAGAACACCTTCATTCCCTTGCACAAGGACTTCTAGAGGAACTTAATGAAATATGTCAACAAATTTTACCCCTCCGTATAATCAAGAAATTACAAGGAATCTCTTGGTGGACCGGCGAACTAAGGCAACAAAGACAAAAATGCAGAGCTTTGCGCCGCAGACTAAGAGGCAACGTGGACGGAGAGACCAAAGCACAGATTCTGACTACATACCGGCAAGAGCGGGCTAAATATAAGAAGAATATTCTCGCTGCAAAAGTGACAAGCTGGCGTACCTTCTGTAACAACAATACGAATCCCTACGGGATCTTACATAAGATTGCAACACAGAAGGTATTTAAACCAGCACAAATTCATGCACAGGTTCCAACAGCTAGTCTTTCAACAAACCCAGCGGGGTTTACAGCTGCCACCCTTCTTGACGAAATTTTTGCAAAGGACAATCCGCATGAAGATACACTGGAACAACGTGCAGTGCGAAACAATACAACTATCCCAGATACGCCAGATGATTATGCTTTCTCAGCGAAAGAAATCGCTCATGTATTTCGCTACCTACCCCTGAAAAAAGCCCCAGGACCGGATGGCCTGGACTATTCAATAATTAAAGTTGCATATAAAGCCAATCCAGATTTCTTCACTAAATTTTTCAATAAATTACTTCAGGCAAAGCTCTTCCCAACCGTATTTAAGAAGGGACAGGTAGTCTTGTTCTTGAAAAAATTCAAAAATCCAGCTGAACCGCGGTCTTACAGGCCAATCTGCTTGTTGTCTGCACTGGGCAAAGTGTATGAAAAGCTGATTGTCAATCGACTTCGTCATCATCTGCACAAGACCAAATATCTAAGTGTCGGACAATTCGGTTTGCGCATAGGATCTTCCACCGTTCAAGCCCTTTCAACAATCAAGGATTGCATCCAGAAGAATATAAATGATAATATGCATACGGCTTTCATTTCGATTGACCTGGCCAGCGCATTTGATACTCTGTGGTGGCCAGCAATCAAACAAGCTTTACGCAATGCAAAATGCCCGACCAACCTTTATCTAACAATCACAAGCTACTTACAAGATCGTATGTTAATAATGTCCCACGATGCAGGTGTTTCATCCAAAGCCCAAGTGAGAGGTTGCCCGCAAGGCTCTTGCGCGGGGCCCCTCCTATGGAACATCACATTTAACGAAGTGCTCGCTGCAGACTGGCCCGCACACACGCGAGTTGTCGCCTACGCAGATGATGCTGCACTCCTGGTGCGAGGACGCACACGCAACGAACTGGAGAAAAATGGCACAGAAGTCTGCACACTTTTTGCTGACTACTGCACTCGACTTAAGCTTCAAATATCAACAGAAAAGTCAACAGCGTTGATCATTCCAAGGCCAGGAACAAATCCAACACGACGGCCCTGTATTAAATTAAACGGGAGCAATATTAAGTTCGTTAAAAATCTTAAATATCTAGGAGTAACATGGGACTCCGGTCTAACCTTTATTCCTCATATACAAGACCTTCGTGTTAAAACATCTCGAATAGCGAGAACAGCGCGCCAATTTCAGGGCAAGAATTGGGGTCAGAGCCCCCATTTTCAGAAACTGTTATATCTCACAGTTGCAGAGAAAATCGCATTATATGCAGCCCCAATCTGGGCAAACCCAATGGGAGCCAGGAAAATCCGTCAACTATCAGCCTTGTAAAGACCTTTTGCGATAAACCTATGCAAAGCATATCGAACTACAGCCACAAATGCAGCACAGGTACTAGCTGGTATCATACCACTCCATATCAAAGCCTTAATGGAATCTGCATATGCCCAACTGATCCACTTGCGCCGAGATGCGACATTTGGAAACACTACCTATAGCCCAGTCCAATATGAGCATCTGGGCGACGTATTGCGTACACATCCCTCAATAAAAGGGACAGGCATACGCACAGTTAAATCCAACTGCCTTCATCGAGACACCCTCACGAAGATATACACGGATGGCTCGAAGCATGAACATGGAGTAGGTAGTGCCTTTATACACTATGATGGTTCCAACACCGAATACACATGGAAAGGACATCTGAAACCGGAAAACAGCGTCTTTCAGGCGGAAGTTACTGCTCTCACAGCAGCGGTACAGCATATACTCAACAACAATATACAGGCATCTACCATATACACGGACAGCCTTTCAGCAATAAATGCAATAGAAAATCAACACCATGTATCGCCGAGCATCATTAACTTGCAAGACATCCTGCAGCATAATCGTCACACTAAAATTACCATGGTCTGGGTCAAAGCCCACGATGGCAACCAGGGAAATGAAGCAGCTGACCGTTTGGCTAAGGATGCTGCAAGCAATCTCGAAGCACAAGAAATAAATATTCCTGCCCCACCATCCTATCTAAAGCGTCATTTGCAGGGACAAGCAATACGACAATGGCAAGAAGAATGGACTAATGCGGAAACAGGGAGGCGCACCTATGAGCGTATTTCAAAGGTATCAACTGACCGCCTTATCGCCATTGCTCCTTTGGTAAACTACATAACAGGTCACGGGCCGTTCCCGTCTTATTTTCATCGACATGGGATATCAAATACAGACATCTGTGCCTGTGGAGAAGACGGAACGCCAGACCACTACCTATTCAGGTGCCCTCTGACAAATACCATGCATCTTTTCATGCCCACGAGCAATATAACTGCCTACCACCGACTGATAATAAAGCACAAGGGAAGCATTAATGCAATATGTAAAATTATAAAATTTATCGCGGCACTAGGTCAGGATATCTGCCAGCCCATTTAATCAACATAAGGTTTTCCACTGCATTTATCCAGGAAACTACAATTTGCACACGCATACCTTATATCTTATACCTAAACAGAACTTAAACTGGTTTGAGAACTCTTGCACAATAGCAAATATTTAATGAACTTTAACGCTGTCATGTGTCTTTATTAGTTCTATACAAGCACAGTATTATGTGCTTTTGTCAGTATTATAACGACTCTGTAGCATGCCTTCCTATAAGCATCATATCAGCTCTCCGTATCATATGTTTCTATTAGCACTTATTACTTATATACTATCATATGTATCTTTGTCTACCTTAATATTTATTTGCACAGTGTGTTTTATTCGTATTATATCTGCTTTGCTATTAGTATCATATCAGCTCTGCACCATGTATATTTATTGGCATCATATTTACTTTGTACCAAGTGTATTTACTCGTTCTTCACCTGTACTGCATCTACTCAGCACCATGTCATTTAATTAGCTCTATATTTGTTCTGCATCATGTATATACATTAATATCATATTTGCACTGCATTATGTGTTTCAATCGTATGACAGCCTAAGTTCGTGCACTATGAGTCGTCTAATCATAAGTTTTTTTTTTTTTTTTTTTTTTACACATATACTATCATATGCATTATATGAAACACCAACTGTTTACCCCAAATATTTATCTGCATTAAATATTTTCATTTGTATTACATCTACTTTACATCATGCGTTCCTATTAGTACAACATATGCTCTGTACCATATGAGCCTATAAGCTATTTATCTGTTCTGCATCATGTATATTCATTAGTATCATATCTGTCCTGCATCAAATGATTTTAATCGTACTATACCTTCTCAGCGGCATGTGGCCCTTTTTTTTTTCTCATATCTGATTTGCATCATACGTGTTCATTAGAACATAAACTGCACTGCATAATGTATTTTCATGTATTTCTATTAGTATCATATCTGCCCTATGTCACGTTTTTAATTAGCTCTAGATTTGCTCTGCATCATGTGTATATACCAGCATCATACCTGCTCTGCATAAAGTACCCTAATATTTATTTGTATCATATGCTCCTATTTGTATTATATCTGCTTTGCATCATGAGTTTCTATTAGTATAACATATGCCCTGTACCATGTGTATCATATTTATGCTTGCATCATGTGTTTCTCATTACTATTATCTCTGTCCTGCATCATGTGCTTTTAAATAGCATCATCTCTGCCCAAAGTCATGTGTTTTTAACAGTATTATAGTTGTCCTGAATCATGTCTTTTATTTAGCTCTATATTTGCTCTGTATAATGTGTATATACTATTAACATATTTGCTCTGCATCATGTACTCCTATCATGTGTTAGCCTAGGTTCATGCACTATGAATTGTCTCCCCATAAGTATTATTACTCATATACCACCATCTGTTTCATATGTAAACCAAAAGTTCATTGCTAATAATTATTTGCAACTTATGTTATTATCTGTCTTAAAACTGCCCTGCATCATGTGTTTTAATTAGTATACGCGCGTGCTTTATATCTGGCAATGTTACACGCGTGCTTTATATCTGGCATGCACCATGTGTTTTCACTAGTATCGCAGCTTTATCTCTGCTCTGCATCCTGTGATCTTACCAGTTTTATTACACGTTTTTATATGTCACATAGTATTACATCTGCCCAGCATTATATGTTCTAACAGCATCACATGAATGCATTATTAGTACTCTACTTAGCAGTCTGTGAGTATGTTCTGTGTATTTTAAGTGTGTTGTTATGTGTATTATGTCTTACATTTTTATGCCACCTCCACCCTTTTTTTTTTTTTTTTTTTTTGTTTTTTGATTTCCTGTAACAACCACTGTAATCCTAAAACTTTCAAATGTCATACACATCACTTGTAATGTAGACTATGTCAACCGCCCTTGTATGGCCATGTAACTTTCTCATTAAGATTCAAATATACTCCCGAGGCAGCCTGATGAGGCTCCAGGGAGTTGTTGCCACTAGATAGTGGAGGACGCGGGGCATATGCCTGTTTACCTATGTTAAACATCAGGCGCCCTCGTCCTCCGTCACCTGTCACCTGTCTTGTAATAATGCCATGATTAGTGGAGTAGATAATTTTTCTTTCCGACAAGTAACTTTGAAATGCAAGAAATAAATTCTGAGGACAATCAGCTTGTCGAAGTGCCTCCAGTATTGCAGGCCACCACAGTGAGTCAAAAGCATTCTTAAGATCTATACTGATGAAAGCACTGTGGTGACCATTGTTGCGATTACGATGTATATCTTCTGTAATTTTTGATAATACTTGTAGGGTAGACCTACCTGGTCTAAAGCCATATTGGTGATCACTTAAAAAGTGAATTTTGTGAAGATAATGTTTTAAACGGTAGACAATAATTCTTTCATAAACTTTCCCCAGAGCAGATAATAGACATATAGGTCGATAAGATGTGGATAATTGCGGATCTTTGCCTTTTTTGAGAAAAAGAACCACTCTTCCAGCTTTGAAGATACGAGGAAATACACCATTAAGAAATAACTTATTAAAATAATCACAGAAAAAGAAGATGTGGGAATTAATGATTACACGAATTATAGAATAGTCAATCCCGTCGGGGCCCGGGGCCCGTTTTTTTGGAATACTTCGAAGAGTGGTTTTAATTTCTGTAATTGTAATCTGTGGATCATCCTCTGTGTTAGGAATAGAAGTTTGCTGCCTAATTGACAAGTGCTCTGGGGAGTCATCTGTAATATCATCCTGAGGAAGAACTGATGCTAGAATATCATTAATAGTATTTTCTATTGGGCTAGACCCAGCAAGTGATGATTCTGAAAGATACGTTGATGCAGGCTGGAAAAGCTTATCTCGAGCGATCTTATAGGGTAAGCCAAATATTTCTCTATTTGATGTGCAGTATTTTCTCCAAGCTTCTATTTTGCTCTGCATAATCATCCGTTTATACAGAGCACGCTCTCTTTGAAAAACTTGAAGAGTATTAGATGTTATTCCATTGCGTCGTTCAGATTTTAATCGTCGCCTAAGCGCACGACACTTCCGCTGCTGTATGCGAAGATCAGAGTTCCACCAATGTAAAGTATGGAGCTGCTTGGTAGTTTGCTTTGGAAGTATTTCGTGACAAATATCTTGAAGATTTTGCATTACGGACTCTGAAAAACGTTCAATATCTTCAGATATGTTTAAAGAGTTGATTTGGTGACGAAGACGATTAAGAGTTCCACGAACTTTTCGACTAAACTGATTAATTTTCTTGCCAGGAAGATTATAACGAGGTAAAATAGGTAAAGAACTATGTTGTGTTACTTCAAAAGTGATATATTTATGGTCAGATAATGAAATCTCATCTCTGACCGTCCAGTTACTTGTTAAGTGAGAGGTATTGGCGGATGTAAAGGTCAGGTCCGGCCAACCCACAGCATATAGTCTGTCGAAAGTAGGAATTGTATTCGTGGCATTGAGTAATACATAATTTTTAGAAGATAAGAAGTCTTCTAACAGACGGCCTTTGGGGTCTGTTGTTCGATAGCCCCAAGCAACAGAGTGAGCGTTAAAATCGCCGCTGATAATCTGATGTTTATTACCAAGAACTCTTGTATAGTGTTCCAGGAAAGAGATTGTAGTGCTGATATCATCTGAGGGACTGGAGTAGATCGAAAATAATGCTATAGTAAAATTTTCTAATTCTAATAAAAGTGCTACTTGATCTTTAGTAATAGTAATAATTGATGGAGAGAATTGAGGGTTACAATTAATTATTGCTGAGCGTGGAGGATCTTCTGAATTTTCTTGATGATATACAGTCCATAATAAAGGAAAACCAACCACTTTGCCATGTCTGGTATATGGCTCTTGAACGAGAAGAAAATCAATTTTGTTGCTTAACGCAAACTCTATTGCCTGGGCAGTTGCAACTTGAGCTTTCTGAAGATTAATTTGCAAGAATTTGATGTTAGGAACAGAATTAAATGAAACATTATACTGGGCATCTCTACTCATAGGTGGTGATGCTTCGGATTCTGTCAATATTACTTTGGTAGCAGTAACAGGTGTTGGAGTTTGCTGCGTGGTCAATCGGGACTTGATATCTGCTGCCGTTGTTATAATCGATGCAATTGATGCATGCTGCTGTATTGGCATCGGCCGAACAGTCCTTGGTATCGTGTTGTCCAGCACACAATGCGCAATAGTGGACGCTGCGGCAGTCTTTTTGCAGGTGCCCAAAACGTTGGCACTTGAAACATCTTTTGACATTAAAGTGCTCAGTGATAAGGTGGCCTTGCCAGCCGATGTAGATGCGAGGGTTGCACATGAAGGTTTGATATGCCCTTGGGCTGCACTCGGCAACCCACTTGACATTGCGTCGCTGCTTTAGACGAAATATAAGTTTAACTTCGTCACTAGTGAGACCAAAGTCTTCTTGTATGGTAAGCTGTAAATCCTCCTGTGTCAGATCTGGGGATAAATTATGAATTGCAATAAGGGGTTTTTTTTGTTGTGGGATTCTTTACGTTAACAAATGTAACTGCGTGATCAGACGTTAAAGTAGCTGCTAATTTTTTCCGATCTTCTTCCGACTGGCAGACCACCGCCAATCCACCCCGTTGGATAGGTTTGATCCGTTTAACTTGGACTCCAAGTTTCGGCAAAGGAAATTCCTGGGAAAGTTTATCTCTAAGCTTCCTTCTAGTTGTGTTCTCTTTTGGATATATTAGTAAAGTAGGTGTAAGAACTGACGGAAGGGATTGCTGTAATGCAGATGCGTAAGAGTGTCCAGGAGCTGGAGAAGGCAAAGCAGGGGGATTTGGAACTAAAGGAACTTGCTGCAGAGATGAAAGAATAGGTGGGTTATGAATAACTTCACAGCAGACCACTGTTGATGTATTCACCTCAGCCTCAACTGTGGCTGGTTTCGGGATGTAATCCGGGCCCTGAAGAGCCAATTGCCGTAACGCATCCAATGAATGGAGCAATTTTTCTCGTGGTTCGAAAGGAAGTGTATACTTTCCTCCTCGATAGAGAGTTGCAATGGCACGAATATGATCGTATAACAAATTAACTTTGTCACTATAATTGTTATCAGTTGCAAGCAATACAGTAGGATCAAAGTTAACATTCACTGGGTCATCCGTAAACGAAACTGATTGTTGAGGCATAGCGATGCGTGAATATTACATAAGCTCACACTAGGTAATTAATTTCCCATAAGAAACAGACTGGTATAATATAATTACAAATGACGTTAATATGCTTTATATCAGTAAAACATAATGAATGTTCAATATAAACAGAGAAATAATATATTATTATATAAAATAATATATAATCAATCAAAAATATGTATACGATATGTAAAGGCACACAGAAAAGGCTCAGAAAGATATAACACAGTTAAAATAACAGTAAACAGTTTTAAAAACTATGGAGAATACACTGTGAGTTTGTCGAAATTGCACTCGACGACGTGAAGGAGTTGTGTCGAAATTCACAACGTTTCGACAAAATCAAGTATCATGTTTAAACTAGTATTCCGAGCCCAATGAACAGACCCTTTGGTGTTACTAGCATATTTTATAAAGTTTCAGACAGCAATCAGAAAATTAAGTTTATTTGGGTCCAGATTTTAGCTAGGTTCCAGAAAAGGTTAGTCTTAAGATACTAATATCGAAGATAATGCAGTTATAGCCATATTGAAAATATAATATAATAGTATATGAAGAACTTACCAATTTGCCGAAAACCCGGTAATCCTAAGTGCATTAATTACGAAGATATTGATTTTGAAAAGAAATCACAGATTTCTGGACTTAGAATTTTTTCGACGGACTTCCTAAGCCTAGTACGGCAACCACGTGGTGGCCAGGCGGCACCCTTCCGTTACAAGGACGGCATATGAGGTGAACAAAATTATTGAACACACTTTTTCACAAGTTCGGTCCGAGGTTCGAATCCCGCGAACGGGCTGGCTGCATGAGTGTTTTCGTGGTTTTCCTCGTGTGTAACGTGTATACGAGCCAGTTTCCCTTAAAAAATCCTCCACGAAGACATCCCTCCCTTAAGGCAGATAGCCCTCGAGTGCTTTGCCGTAATCTAATAAATCAAACCAAACCTTTAAGAAGAGATTATTTGAAGTAGTGCGATTTAGCGCCAGTTATGGATTATCATGGCCTCTGCAGTAACGATTGACGATAGGTGACCGTTGCTCAAATTTTCGCGAAAGGTCGATGAATAATACGTAAATACTTGTTTTGGGAACTGTTGACTCGGTTTACTCAGGTTTACCTCTACACTTTGTTTACCGGGGATGAAGATGACTCGGTTCTTTTTTTAAGATTTTGTAATGTTCATTTCGAAGTCAAACAACAAAAATTAGCGTTATATTTAAGTGTTGTTTGACTTCTAAATTAATCTTTGTTCGGCGTGTTATTTTAACTTCAATTTTGTAATGTCTTAGAGCAGTGATCTCAGTTTGTGATACGCGTACCCTATCTTAGGGATACGAGAAAAAATTATTAATAACGGCGGAAAAGACAAAACAAAAAAATATAATAAATCCGGTACTTACTTGTTATCTCATCAATGCTGTCTACCAGAGAACTAGAAAAATTGGCAGAGATCCTTCCAAAGTTGAGGAATTCTGAAGAAACTGACACCTCTTTATTTAATAAGCAATCAGTATACGATCCGATTCGTTTGCGCTTCGTAAAAACGGCTGAGATTTCTACTATTCTGCTAGGCCTTCCGATTTTACCGGAAGCTCTGTTTAGAACGCTAAGGGTACAAACTTCCCACATGTAATTATTCTAATCTATACAGCTAACCACATCTTGTCCTATTCGGCCTCGTCAGCCATATTCAGCTACCCATATACTCACTTTTTTTTTAATATTAAGATCCCATAACTTTGAAAATAATCCCCTGCTTGTTACTCTGTAAAATGCAAATCTCAAATTTTAATCTTTTTTTTTTTCCCCAAAATCCAAGGAAGAAATACAGGAATAACGGCTAATTTACATGCTTGTTCATAAAAACAAAACTTGGCTTATCAAGAATAAGTCAGGCACAGCAAACGAAAGCACAGATGTAAAAACGTGTGGTTACATCCCGCTTATCCATAATTGGCGCTAAATCATGCTGCTTGGTGAAAGCTTCATGGTCAAAGGGATAATATGTAAGAACCATAAATCCTGATAAATGAGAAAAATATTCTGAAAGTTTAAATTTGCATTGAATAAAAGAAAAAGTAACTGTAAGGCTCCCGTTGTGACCGTTACTGATCGAAGTGTCTAGAAAAGCAGTATACCTGTAACTAGGCCCATAGTAACCATAATATTCCATCCCCTATGCATTGTATATAGCTATATCTTTCGTCACTTTATTACTGCATGACAGGCCAACGCCAGAAAACATTTAGGGGCTGTAACATGTTTAGAATTTAGAAAGTAACAGACAGCAGAATTTAGAAGTTGCATAGTTTGTACCGCGCGATGAAAAGCTTAGCTCCGGCCGCCCTACTTTGTACAGCATAAAACAACCTGCAGCCAACCATGTGAATAGTACTGAATGAATTATCAACTGGGTTACGTGGTTCTCTTAGTTCACAACTGCCACATTTAAAACAGATTTAGTCCAGGATTGGTTTAAAAGTCGATTTTGTTCTTTTAGCCTAGCTAAATATAAAGTTTTACTTATGTAGAAATGAATACTCGATTTCAAAAGCAGATCTTCACATAGAACTGAAACTATCGTCGTCGGTTTGATTTTGCCTCCAAGCCAAATATTTCTAAGAAATCGGAGACTATTATAACATTCTGGGGGCTGGAAGAAGCTGTTATTCTGGTAAGAGTAGTAGCAAGTACAACCAGTAGTAAAATTCCAAATATTTACCTTTTCCAGGCGGAAAAAAAAAAAAACTTTCTCATGTATATTAAAAAGGTGGACTTTCATTCACAGAACACAAAGATCTAAGTCTGTCTGCGTAGTATGTGGGGAGGTTTTGTGAAATGGTAAAATCGTCTTTACCGTTACGTCATTTAGAAGCCAAATATCCTAGATACAAATAAAAAGGAATAACCCTTTCTTCAGCGATTATTAAAAACATACGAAATGACCGCTGTTCTAGATATTATAAATTGTAATTAAAATTATTTGTGCAAAGGTGTCTGTTAATTCAAACTGAATTACCCAGGGCAGGCGGCGAGGACGCCCCTTTATTTACTGCCCCACGGGGTTTTCCCCTTCTACTTGCTTAATTGCTTAAAGTAGAGTGCAATGAAGGAAACCACTGGCGGTATATTTCTTAAGAGCCACCGCTAGCTCAGTAAATAAAGGTTTTTTTAAAATAATAAAACGTTAATTCACATGTCAAAGATCTCTTTGTACACATCATTTCTTGTGTAGATCTTTCCATCATTTTTAAGCTCGCCTTGCAGAGGACCATCCATTATTTTTAATTTTACATCAATTCTTTCACGAACTCTTGAACTGGCAACATAAAGTTTACCGTGTCCAAATGCAGGCTCAGGTAAAAAAATGCCAACACGCTTAAGCGTTTGGGTCTGAGACTTATTGATGGTCATAGCAACGGCAAGTTTTACAGGAAATTGTCTACGTCTCAATTGAAACGGCAGCCCTGTGCCGTGGCAATTTCACCCCATTGCCTAGTACAGTTACACAAGCAACCAATAAATTATCGGTGACAAACAGATACTTAAGCCGCATATAATAAGGATATTTATTTATTTCATTTTATTTGTTTTTTCATCGTTGCCGGTTTTTGCCGTTGCATATTTCTGAATTCTATTATATATAGATGTTAAATTTATTTATTAAATGTTAAATGCACGTGCTCTTGTATTTTTAATTTTTCCGGCTTAACTTTCTCATAATATTCGTCACGCGCTGCACTGCACGGGGAATAAAACAATTTACAGTTACGCGAGCAACCAATAAACTATCGGCGACAAACAAATGTTAAATTTATTTATTAAATGTTAAATGCATGTGCTTTTGTATTTTTAATTTTTCCAGCTTAGCTTTCTCATAGCATTCGTCACGGGCTGCACGCCACGGGGAATAAAACAATTTACAGTTACGCAAGCAACCAATAAACTATTGGGGACAAAAACTTAAGCCGCATATATATAAGATGCTTAATGTAAAATTTTATCCATTACCAGGTAATACAAAAAATGAAAAGTGTTTGAAGTGTCCTGCAGATTAAACTAACGTATCGATAAAAGTAGTAAAAACCTATATTTCCTGAAACTTTGACAGATCTTTGTGATAAAAGTTGCGTTTAGTGGTTGTCTGAAGATGAGTATGTTCCAAAAATTTAAACAATGCAGCTTTTTGGGGGAATCAAGGATGTATCTGATGCTACTGAAGCAGCAGTAATGGACAGAATAAGAAATAGTCATTCTTTTTTTTACTTATTAAAGAGAGCACAGATACACTGAAACTTTCAATTTTGCTTTTATTGAAAGAGTGAGAGGTAAAAATTATGAGGAAAAATTTCTTGTTCACCTGTTCTTTTACAGAAAGATGTACAGAGAGAATAGTTTTAAATGCCATTTATAATTATTTTTGCGAAAAGGACAGAGATTAGACCCTTTGCTGTGCTGTTTGTATAGATGGAGTTAAGTCCATGATAGGAAACTGCACAGGTCTGCGAGTCGGCATTAAAGAAACGTATCTTTCCCTTCCTGTAGTCTGGAGTCACTTCCTGCATCCACACACAGAAGATAGTTTCCAAATTCTTCCATACCCATTAAGACAAATCGAATATGAAAAATTTTAATTTAGTTCTGTTCATTTCAACAAATTCCAAACTACTCAAGCATTATGTCAAAAAACGGATACCCTACCTCTACATACAGAATTTAGAGTGGACATTACTTTGAATCAAGACGTGAGGCTCAAATTCTTTTTAAGTCTACCCATTTCAGTTCAACATCTTTTCAAAAATAAATCAATTCAATTTAGATTTACAGAACAGTTCCATAACTGGCTTTAACTATTTCCGACTAAACTGATTCTATGATCTGAAAATTAGAGATTTATGAGAATTAAGGGTTAAAAAATAAGACAGAAAAAGGTACCTTACTATTTCTTATCGGAAAATTACCTTCATTTATAAACGCAGTCAATGAAAATGTGGTAACCTGTAGAGACATTAGGTATTTTTGGTATTTTTTTGGAAGCATGCAAGATGAAAAATTAGCAAACGCCTTCGCCGGGAATCGAACCACGGACCTTTGCAATACCGGTCCAGCGTGCAGAACCCCTACACCACGAAGGCACGCTAGGAAAGAGGGAGAAATACCTTACATACCTTTTAAAGGGCGACTGGGGTTTTTAGGGAACCCAATCGCCAAATCCTGGGTGTGGAGTATCCTCATCCAACACCCTTTTCGTTCGGGCGCCACTGTAGAGACATTAGGTATTTTTTGGAAGCAGTAGAATTGAAAAATTAGTAAACGCCTTCGCCGGAAATCGGACCACGGACTTCTGAAATACCGCCCCAGCGTACAGAACCACTACACCACGAAGGCACGCTAGGAAGGCGGGAGAAACATCTTATATACACTGCCTTCGCCGGGAATCGAACCACGGACCTCTGGAACACCGGCCCAGGGTGCACAACCACTACACCACGAAGGCACGCTAGGAAGGCGGGAGAAATACCTTATAAACCTACTAAAAAGAACTCAAGAGTCATTTAAACGTTACTTTCTTAAATGAAAGGCAGAAGACAAAATGGAATTTAGATCTTTTCAATGAAGATTTCTTAAAAGCCGCATCAAAATTATCAATTTGGGAGATCGAACAATTTATTGAGCTTTCGAATGATTCCTCAATGGATACCGTGTTTTAAAAATGCAAACAAATGAAATTGTATTTCACAGCAAAAGGAAAACATGAATGCTTAAAATGCATGTAATGTAATGATGCATTTTGCTATCTGCCTCTTTTAGTAATTTACTCATGTTTTAAGATGGCAGCACTAAAATTGGTTGCTGTTTTAATACGGTATTTACATCCTTTTTTACACCATTTTATCACCCGTTCGAATTTAAGAATAGCGTTTTAGTGGAGAGTTTTACAGAGAATTTTATCTAAGAAATAATAAACTAACTAAAAGCAGTAGATCGCATACATTACTGTTATATAAACTAGATACAGCTCCTATTTTAAAACTTAACCTCTCTAAACCTGATCGCGATTTTAAAATGTTGAGCTGAACAAAGTAGGCTTAGTAATCATATTAATAATGGTTTTGAAAAAACAATTTGGGTCTGTCTTCTTTATTGTGTTCTTTAATATTTTTTATTAATTTTTGAATGTACAATGTGATGTTGTTCTTTTCAGTTTGTGTTAAAACATTAGGGTTTTAAGCTTTCCCTTATAGATCGAATCTTTGTCTTATATTTAAAGTGATTGAAATTATATTAATTATTTTTTACATTATAACAGGAGTAGTATTTTACTGTAGAACAACCACTGTTTCAAATATGTTTCGCGTTTTTAGTACAGGCCTAGTTCCTCAACAGTAATAACAATTCATCAGTTCTCTAATTTTTCGCATTCCAATTTTACAAAGATTGACATTCAAAATAATTATTGAACATTAATAATGCTAACTTTTGATCCAAAAACATTATTATCACTATGTTTATTTGAAATAAATAATGTTATAATCAAGCTTCATTTGTTTATACTTTTCTGTCTTTCTTCACTGCAGTCAAAAATTTATAACGTTGAAATAATATTAATTTATAATACTATTAAAATAACAATAATTTATATTTGAGGAAATACTGTAGGGAAGTGAAGAAAGAGATATTATACATATTCTGAAGGGGATAGTTACGGCTATTTTATATTATCAAAGTCTTATTAATGGGTAGTTGAAAGAGGAACAGGTCGGGAAACGCTGCCTTAGAGAATCATCGCACAATTCAAACTAAACAAAATTAGTTTTTTTTTTTTTTTTTTTTTTTTTTTTTTTAACCTCTGGATGTCTTTAATGATGTGAATGATAATCTGGGGCATGAAAAGGCCAGTTATATGAATAAATTCATCGTGCTTTCAGGTAAACAATAGCTATTGAAAATATATGTTATTGAACGATAGCAAAAAGATAGGCAAATGAAATGATTACAGAACTTAGACGTAATCTGTGATGAAACAGTTTCGATGTACCTTATATTTTCAAGTTAGTGAAAAAAAAAATTAATTAAACTCATTGAAAGACATCGCACATCCCAATGGTTTAATAAAATTTAAAAATAAAAATAAATAAATAAATAAATAAAAATCTGAAATGTTTCAGATTTTAAATTACGTCCAAAGGGGCGTTTTTTAACATTTTGTGTGTTACCTTTCTTTATTAAATATCATGTTCCTCGCACTTAAACCATAAGATCCAGTGCAACAGCAATATCGCAAAATAGTTTTAAAACGAGCATATCTTTAGAATTTCCGATACAGAGACTCACGCGCTGGAGATAAAAATGTTTTTTCTGCACAACGTTGCCATTGCTCGCTTTGAAATCCTTGAGTTTGTTAATCAAAAATTCGTCAAAGTTTTAAAAATAGGAAATCGATCATAAAACAAATTTCAAATTTCAAATTTGGTCTTCCACATGCTCATATTCGTTGGAGGATTACGTTATTCAAAATTCGATGACTCTATGCACCGTTGTTTTATCACAATACGAGAAATATACATACATTTATGCAGATTTTTCATTATTTAATTTCTTCAAATATAATGCAGGACTCTAACATTTTATGGCAACAGTTTGAAAAGTGAACCGACATTTATCCGTCCGACGCAAAATGCCAAAACGAAACTAATAGTCCTTCGGGATTCAAATCCCTTTGGACTAAAAAAAAAAAAGATACCCAAAGTAATGAGGAAGAAATTAGTAATAAAGCACTGAAACGTGTCTCTTGGCAACCTCGAATTTAATGTCCTGCTTGGGAGGAGTAATATGAGTTATTCCGAAGAAAAAAGAAAAGAGAGATGAGGTAGCAGACATGGGCGGACACCCTTCTTTTCTCTTTTTCTTTCCCTTTAGGACACTCTTTGTGGCGCCATCTATTGATCATCGAAAACATCAATGATGTTATTAATAATAGGTTCTGTCCATCATATGCTGCCGCATAAAATGGGAATCATTTTTTGGTCTCAGTGTGTGCAATCACCCAAGTCTTATTGATTTGCGGAAGATCTCAGAAACGGACAGTTGTTTTATTAGACAAAGCGCACTAAAACTGAAGTTTCAAATACTATTCGTTTTGATTCCTAAACGTAAAACAATTTTCGGCGGATATAAGATGAACACTTATATCTTATATTTTATAAATAATTAATTTTTTTATATTATATAAATAAATTATGATAAAATTCTACGTCTCATGTTAGTTTAATGTCATCAAATATATTGTCCCTTTTTAACTATGTTTTAACTGTCACAATAAGTCGCATTCAAATTTCCTTTTTATGCCTTCTGCTTCAACTGTCCCGTTTCCTAAATATCATAGTTGTCATTTTGTTGGAACAAAATTAATAAAGCTTCCTTTCAAGCAGAGCGTTAATTTCTGGTAGCTAGAAAATAAAGGAATATTTAATTATTATTGTGCACATGTAGTGCTGGATAAACGCTTAAAAGATTTTGCCAAATTCAAAATACAAATAATAAAAAACGGTAAAATATTTTATTTTTAGAATGATAGAAATTAATGCTTGTATTTGTATTTATCCAATAAATTTATATTTCATCTTCCTACATTTTTTCAACCTCTTTTTTTTTTTTTTTTTTTTTTTTTTTTGCATGAAAAGGCCAGTTATATGAATATATTCATCGTGCTTTCAGGTAAACAATACCTGTTATTGGATGATAGCAAAAAGATAGACAAATGAAATGATTACAGAACTTTGACATACACTGTAATGAAACACATTCGATGTACCTTATATTTTAAAGTTAGTGAAAAAAAATTAAAAATATCTTTTAACCTCACTGAAAGACATCGCACAACTCGATGGTTTAAAAAAAAAAAAAAAAAAAAAAAAAAAGATACCCAAACTAGTGAGATTTTTTTAAGTTAGCTGAGTGTAAAATGAGATAAAATTCTTTCCGCGTAAATAATTTGCTGCGTTGATGTTGCCTTTTATTGTCCAGAATTGGTGTTGATGATGCGTCAAGATGTTGTCTAGAAAAAAAACGCATCTCCCAAACGAATGAATTAAGACTTTAAAACATTTTAAAGTTTTGAAAAAGTCATCGGCCTTTTAAAATAATATCATCTCTATAAAATTCTAAAAGTGAATATTAATTCTTCTTTCGCCTTGTAAGGATCATTCTAAAAAGATTTTCAGTTACAAAAACTTGGAGACAACATGAACTGAAAACTGCGCTACTAGAAAATTTTGGAGGTATTTTTGTCGAGTTTATATTAAACTATAATTTTTTTTATCAATAACAAAAAAATAACTTCATACTTCATGGAAAAAAAGATGCTCTCTGTAATTCCAGCATTATACAACATAGGACAAGAGTCGTGGAATAAAATGAAACAGAACTACAGAGATTTTGTACAATGCCGTATAAGAATTGCACATTTTAAAATTTTTAGCAATAACAAGAAAGTAACTGAAATTTTCAATAGCTTTAAAAATCATTAATGAGTAAATAATGATAATATATATGGAAAATAGTTTTTATCATCACATTATTTCATAAAACATATAAAAAATAGATCGCGATTTTTCTAGAAGCCACTCTGTTACATAACCTCCTCATATAAATGCTGCGTCATAAGTTTTCCTATACAGATGCCTTCTCGTCTTTGTCCTGCTAACATCTCCGCTATGCTCCTCTTTTTTTTAGAACGTTATGACGTATTAAAATTTAAAGTCAATCGTATCTAACAGTGCAATTACTGAATAAGTAATTTGATTAACTTCATCTGGAAAAAGTCATCTGCTAAATTAAAATAAAGATATGCTGTTAAAAGTGAAAAGTCCTGAGTCGTCATTTTTCTCCGTGCTTCAATCATCCCAGCTTCGTCAACCATCTGCCAAAACGTGTAATGGAATAGCCTCACCATTCACCCACGATGTGTTGGAATAACTGAAATATTACATATATATATATATATATGAACTTAAATCCATTTAGTGCGAATACAAGTTATTATTACTTGCGCAATTGCTGCAATTGCGCAAGTAATAATAACTTGTATTCGCACTAAATGGATTTAAGTTCATACAACATTTGATATGCTAAATAGCAGCTATTAGCGCTATTTATCTCTTACCTAATGTACCCACTTTATATATATATATATACATATAAACACAACATGCTTAGCTATCTATATTCATTTACGGCTGAATATTTTTCTTTAATCGCTTTCTAAATTTATTCACACTGTCTTTTAGGAATTTCTTTTTATCTTAACAAAATGTGGGGCAACACTTAAAGCGCTTAAAAAACTAGCCTTTATGCCTCAAATACTTATTTTACTTGTCTTTTTTGAAATCCTTTTTTAAAATGCGAAAATTCAAATTAACTTTCAGTTAATTATTTTTTGAGAATATGTATTGTGGTGTGGTGACCGAAACCGCTATGCAAACCCTGGGTTGTGACATCAGGTTGAAAACAAAGCACAGCATAAAAAAATTTATTGAATGCTAAAAATATGGCTACATACAATTCGACAAGAGAGAAACTTAAACTTTTTTTAAAAATCAAATTCTATACATCAATCGTGCGAGAGCCATACGTGGCTCTCGAGCCTGCGTTTTTAACATTGCCAGCAATTTAATATTATTTTAATAACAACTATTTTTTACAACTTAATATTATTTTAATAACAATTAAATAATTATATTTAGTCCCGTGATTTCATCACGTATGAATTTGCAATTTGAAATCATTCGTCGTAGATTTATGCGACCTTATCACAACTCCTCCCCTCATAAAGAATTTTTTTTTTTGACTATGGAAGGAAAAATTCTAAATACATTTCACTGCTTTCAAAACACAAGTGGTAACCATTTAAGTGATAATAGAGAAGCCAGTTACATTACCCAGCACTTATTTTTAGATAACATAAATGCAAAAATACAACAGAAAGATTTAAATTTTGAATTTACACAAAGTACCTTTTCGGTTTACAAAATGTTAATACTTAAACATTTGATTCTAACCATTTTGAAAATGAAACACACTATGCAAACAAATTTAAATCTACAAAAATATAATTCCAAAGCGCTACAAAAATCATTTTTTAAACAACAGTTTACAGAACAAAAAGGATTGGCTCCTCCATATACTTCATATGCTAAAGTTCCTGCTGTCCGTAGATCTGATCTCGAATAATCAATCACTGAGATAGGACACTCTTCAACATTTACAACTATATTTGGATGAGGTCCCAATTTCTTTTTCCTGACTTTATGATTTGTCAGTTCATCCAAAGAAAACTCGCCAATGGCTGGTAACGTCTCCTTATACATTGCACGCCATATAGCATATGCATTTGATTCAGCATTATAATTAAGCATCATTTTTACAGCAAGGTTATTTGGAAGCAATTTCTCAGAAGAAAACGTCTTGATAGAAGTGGGTTTTTCAAATATCGAATTCTGCAGATCTTGTGTTCCTTCAGTATCCGACATAATAAATTTTGTTTGGTGTTGAACATTATCATGAGTTTCTGTTGCTTGTGCTTCTGAGAATTCTGATCCGCAAGGATAGCCTTTTCCTCTAAACTGATGTCTGGAATTTTAATGTCCTCCTCCGTATTACTGGTTAACTTCCTTTCTCTCGAATGCTCATTATTGACGGCCCTTTCACTTTCTATCTCTTTCTTTTCTTCCGATCTGGAATCAAAGTCTTTTGCACTCGCTCTCTCTAAACTCCTGCGCGCATGCGCCTGACTACGAGTCTCCACAGCATTCAAGAGAACCGGTCGTTCCCTAATTTCCTCAATCAACTGTGCAGTTTTATTCCCTAACAAACAGTACTCTTTATATAACTCTACCGGAGTAACTGCTGCCTTTGTGGTGACCACACCAAAATCACCTTCAATGGTGACTTTCGCCAAAGGTAAACATTTCCATTCTGTGTCCAAAGGCTGTTTCACCCATACAGTTTCCCCTAATAAGTCACTAGTATTAATCCAAGTACTATTACACAGATCTATACCAGCTCCAATATCTCTCAGATATTCTTTCTCTATCCCATTAATTACTGCTTTCTTGAAATACGGCTGAAAACATTTTCCTAAACTCTCCGTTCCTAGATTATTCACCAGATTAGCCTTATTCTTTTCCAGTGATGGACAATTAGGTCGGATATGTACGTCCTTTCCACATTGGTAACACCTTATTTTCCGCTGTTTCTCGAAACCTGCTTCATTGAAAACTTGCTTTTTTTTAGGAGCCTCCACTTTTCTATGCTCCTCTGATTTAATTCTTTGATGACCACTACTTTTCTGATTATAACTACAGTTAGAATTTATATACCGTTCTCTATCTTTCTCAAATGGTTTCTTTAACCCCGCTCCCTGTTCTAACTTCCTCGTATCTCTTCGCAAAACCTCATACTTGTCGCATTTCTCTGCTAAAATGGAAGCTGTTTTAAATTCTTCCCTATTGTCTAAGTAGTGCTCTCTTATTTCTAGAGGAACTCGCCCCTTAATTTGCTCAGTGAGCATAAGTTCCTTAAGACTTTCAAAATCTTGAACTTCTACTGAATCCAATCAATTCTCTAAATACACTCTCAATTCATACAGTAAATCCACCCATAACATTCCGTTTTTTCTAGAATGTTCTTCAAATTTTGTTTTTAGTGCCCAAGAACTAAGCTTGAATCTCTGCATGAGTAATTTTTTAACATGCTGATAATCATCCCCTTTATCCGCTGGTTTTTTCACTATTAACTGGGCTACATCGTGAGGTAATAAAGGAATTAATTGCGAGACCCAATCAATCTCATTAACGTTCTCTTTTTGAGCTTGTTTCTCAAATAGCATAAAGAATAATGAAATATCTATATTACTCGGTTCAAAACGCAGTACTAGATCTTTCAAATTAACCTTTTTTTCTCTAGATTGTTCAACTTTCGAAACCGTGGAAGCTAGGCTATTAGTCTGAACCACATTCATCAGTTTTAACCTTTCCAATTCAAAAACTCGCTCCCGCTCCCGTTCCGCTCTCTCTTGTTCACGTTCCCGCTCTGCTCTCTCTTGTTCACGTTCCCGCTCTGCTCTCTCTTGTTCACGTTCTGCTCTCTCTTGTTCGGCTATTTCTTCTGCTTTTCTCTGCTCAGCCGCAGCCCAAATTCTTGCCACGTATTCTTTCGCAGTCTTCTTCTCTAGTCCTCGGCATTTAGAATAGCCTGCCTAATTTCTCTTACTCTATTTGCCTGAGACACATTTGTTTCAAACTCCTCCGCTAACTCCAATAGCAGAGCTTTAGTAAATTTCCTCATAAACTCACCCATTATGGAAAATTAAAGAAAAATAACCTACCCCGAAAAACAATAACACAAAAACAACAACAGGTCTATCTCTCCAAAACTGAATAATTCCCTAACAATTCTGAACACAAATTGCCTTACAACACTTAATGATTATACCTATGCCTACAAACAAAGCGTATATAAAAAAATGCTAATTAAGAGGCAACCTTTTCCTGCTCTATATCCAAAATAAGCCTAGTCTCGAATAACTGGCATAACTTCTCCAAAATCACAAAAATGGTACTCACCAATTTTGAAGACGCCTTCGATTGACTCTCCTGGCACTACTTGGATATTCTTCCGGGAAATTTCACTATTTTGCGGCACTAGATCACGCTTCCTCCGGCGTTCCCTTCTGACACACTGTCACTTGTCACTGAAGAGGCTTCACCATGCGAACTGTCCTTGCACACAAAATTAGATCGTTCTTGAAGAGAAGAAAATCAATCTTGACTGTTCACATAAAACTTAAGTTCACAGGCGAAAACGTCCGTTCCTAAATTTACTCTCAGAAACAATCCCTAAAAGCTGCCACTAACTTTTAATATTTACTGCTGTGGTGTAGTGACCAAAACCGCTATGCAAACCCTGGGTTGTGAGATCAGGTTGAAAACAAAGCACAGCATAAAAAAATTTATTGAATGCTAAAAATATGGCTACATACAATTCGACAAGAGAGAAACTTAAACTTTTTTTAAAAATCAAATTCTATACATCAATCGTGCGAGAGTCATACGTGGCTCTCGAGCCTGCGTTTTTAACATTGCCAGCAATTTAATATTATTTTAATAACAACTATTTTTTACAACTTAATATTATTTTAATAACAATTAAATAATTATATTTAGTCCCGTGATTTCATCACGTATATTGCACTCTGAATTTGCAATTTGAAATCATTCGTCGTAGATTTATGCGACCTTATCACAGTATCAACCAACAATTAAGACTACACATTTTTCAATTAGAATTACAGAAATGTCAAATATGTTTAAAAAGAAAACCAACCTCTGACTCTAGTACCCACAAGAATAACTTCTGTTGAGCAAAGCAAATATTCAGGAAAGTTAAACTGTATGTTTGCAGGTTTAATTTTTTTGTAAACGATAATTATTTAACGAATGAGGCCTTAAAATTATATGAAAATCGATGAAACACCTATTTTATCATCTTATTATTGACTTGGAGATTTTGATGATGTACAACAATCTAAGAATTAACTGATATTTTATGAAGATCATGAATCACCTTTTACAATAAATAACCAAGACATAAGTATTTTAATTAATAACAATATCGTCACTTATAAAACAGTACAACAAGCACAAACAGAAAAATCCCTTCTGGAACAACCATACAGAGGAAAGCAATCCAAGGTATATTAACAGTAATCTAACAATTGGCTATTCACTAGAACACAAGTATTTTAAAATTATAATTACCAAATTAATGGCATTTAGGAATGAAAAATTATATCTTCTTTCATTTTGTAACACGATTTTGCACCATATCATAAATCCAAGAAAGTTGTGATTGCTTTTCAAAAGTATCAATTACGTATCCTGGAATGGTCAGAAAACTAACCTAACCTCAATTAAATCAAGAACGTTTGGTTAAGAATGAAAGAAACCCTGAAAACTAAAAATAACACGAGAATAAACCTCCCAACTTCCATATCATCAAAATTTGATTTTGTGATGACCAGAAAACAGATATATAAAAAATAGTACCAGAACGTGTAGAACAATCGTTCTACCTGTTTTGACACAACTTTTGTATACACATTTATGTGTGAAAAAATTATGTGTTAAATTATGTGTGAAACTGAAATGTTATATATAAAATATTTATGCGTTTGTGTGATAGAAGATATATTCATACATGAAATACTTATGTGTTGTGTGACGGATGAAAAGTTCAAAAATGAAATACATGTATTTTGACTACTTGATGATTATAATTCACTGAATTTTTATACGTAAGAATATTTTAATTATTTATGAAGAGCTCCCTTTATAAAATTTTGCTTTCATATATTATGCATAAGCTGTTTAAAATATTTAAAGCAAACTTCAGATTAGGCCTTTTCCATTACCCACACTAATTGAACAGTTATGATGTCAAGATTTAGTGATTTATAAACAAAATTGTTATAATAATTATTGTTATCATCGCTATTGACGAGTATTATACCTATATATAAAAACTTAATAGATCAAATCTAAGACGCAAGAGAAACACGCCGACGTGGAAAATAAAATAATAAATCAACAACCTTGTATTCGGATAGGAGATTTTACTAAATCTACGCTGAATACAAGGTTGTCAATTTTCTGTTTTGGATCATATCTAAATTGAAAGTACATTATTGTTAATATAACTGAAAACATCATCATTTAATCTACCCAGTAAAAAACCCTATAAGAGGAATTACTCCTTTTAGGCAGTTGAGCTATTATTGATATGTAGTGAAAGATCAAAGTATCACTGCTATTCTCACTATAATAATGAATAGTTAATTTTATAATAACAATATTGGATAATAATATTGGAGCACGCAATGGAAGCACCGTTCGCAAGCGACACTCCACTTTCAGGTAAAGTGGATTGCCGACAGGGGACGGTGTTTGATTTCCTGTTGCTGCTCATTACGCGTTATGCGGTCAAGTTTCTTGCCGTAACTATAAATATCCACGCCGCTGCGGTTATATTGCTGCTGCTCCAGAAAGTCCAGTACTGGCTTCACTGTACATCGCATGGAGTTGTGGACCTCCCTTTCGTTTCCTTTGTTACGTTACATTAATTTATTGTTAAGTCAACAAATGATATGTTTACTGTTACAGAGTCGTTCCCTGGATTATTTTCTTTCTAAGTTCAAGCATTCAAGTAATAGTTTTTAACAGAAGCAAAACTTCACAAATTTCCACTAACAAAATTCATTCTTAATTTGGTACTTATTTGAACTGACAAATTTCATCGAGGATGTCCTAAGGATATACTGAAATGTGACATCAAACATTCGGGAGAATGTACAGTACAAAGTCCGTAATCAGGACGTCCATTATCCGGAATGATCTATAATCCGGACCTCAAAGCCACAACTTTTTTTTGTAAGCTTTACGCACGCGCGTTGGGAAGATGTCTCCAGATACGTTAAAAAATGCTTGGTATAATTTATGGCCATTTACCATATTTCATGGTGAGGACGATGAAGATGATAGCCGCGAATTGGAAGGTTTTCGGACATCGCTAACTAAAGGTGAAATTTTCCAGTTATTGAATTTTTTAAAGAAATGTGGAGAAGCGGAAATAAATGATGATGATGTAACAGAAGTTTTTCATTGCGACGACAATGCCCCAATCATCAATCAATTAACGGACGGCGAAATCTGTAGTATGGTTCTAGATCCAGAAAATACCGCTTCCGATAGGTGGAACTTTGTAACTGAACAAGAAATTATGTCTGTTTATAGAATTAAAGAGAAAGTATTAGCACAAAAAACGAAGCAACTTAAACAACTTACATTGAAAGAAATGTTTAATAAAGTAAACAAATAAGTATTAAGCTTTTTTTGTAAATTTTGATACCCTTTAGATCATAATTACTCTTTATTTCATAAATTACGATTTCATATTTTTAATTGAATAATTTCTGCATGCCATCTTACCAGATTTAAATTGATGATCTATAATCCGGAAAACCCCCTAATCCGGAATCGCCGATCCCTATGAGTCCGGATTACGGACTTTGTACTATATTTAGAAAATTAGCTGGATTATCTTGGATGTTCTAAAGATGCACTAAGGCAGACTTCATATTCTAGTAAAAACATCAGTACTCTGCCGATGAAACCTTGAGAGTATGCCCTGAGGATATGTTGGGATATGATGTTAAATATGGTGAGGATGTGCTTAGGAAGTTAGGGAGAATATTGAGACGTCTTCATGATACCCCGAAGATAACCCGTAACTGCGCTATAAGGGAAACTATCAAGGCCGAAGTAATCGTAACCCTAACATTTCCTATTAGGTTCATCATTAAATTTTATAAACTTGAGTTTCCTTAAAATTATGCTTTTCTTGCACAGTGGTGGCCAAAATTGTGGACACTTTTGGAAATTTTTATGTTTTTGAACTTTGTATGCTTACAGAAAATGTTACGTTTCGCAAAATGCAAACTTGTATATATCATTTTAAAGAGAATTTATTACTGAATTCAATACAAAACACAAAATTCAATTATTTGCAATACAAAAAAGTTATATGTACTTTAATATAAATAAAAAACACAATTATGAAGTGGTTTGTAATGTCTAGCTTTCCTGGCCAATCACTGTTCTTGTTCTGAGAACCAATCAAATGTTAGTAACTGCCAGTAGAAGCTGACATCATGTTTACACTTGAAACAATTCATTATTTTGCTTTGTTCTGTAGAAGGAGGACCTGTTTCTTATACACTGCAATTACAAGTAGAAATTTTTGTAAAAATTTTTAATATTTAGTCAAGAAGCAATGACATCAAATAAAAGAGTAGATTGGACACCTAGGAAGAGATGTAATATTATTGTGTTACGAGAAAGTGGTCTTTCCTATGCTGAAATGGCAAGACAGGTGGGTGGTTCAGTGACTACATCTGGAGTCCGAAAGTTTTGTTTACGATATCAGGAGACAAATTCAATGAAAAAACAAAGAAGGAAAAGGCCGAAAAAGGTGCATCACATCTATTGATGACAGAAGAATAAAAGGACTATGTCTCCAAGATAGAAAAATGTCATCAGCGGCCATCAGAAGTGATCTGAATGATGCTGGTGTTTCTGTCAGTTCAAGAAAAATCAAGAGAATATTAACAGATGTCGGACTGAGAGGTAGAATTCCACGAAAAAAGCCTTATCTTAATTTTCAGCAACGAAAAAAAAGACTACAGTGGGCAAAGGAACACATTAATTGGACAGATGATCAGTGGTCACAAGTTATATGGAGTGATGAAACTAAGATATCGTTATTCGGTAGTGATGGCCGAAAATATGTAAGACGTAGAATAGGAGAAGAGCTACATCCTGACTGCATTCAAGCAACTCTGAAGAACCCAGTTAATGTTATGATTTGTTCATGCATGTCAGCAGATGGTATTGGTCGCCTTCATGTCATCGATGGGACACTGAATGCCAGGAAATACATTGACACTATTCTAGAACCAAAACTTCTACCTTCCATCAGAGATCTCTTTCCCAACAATGCTTCGTTTATTTTTCAGCAGGATTCTGTTCCTTGCCACATGGCCAAAATATCGAAAGAGTGGTTTCGTACAAAGAGCATTAAATTGTTGTCATGGCCAGGAAACAGTCCTGACCTCAATCCTATCGAAAATTTACGGCACCGTTTGAAAACTCTTGTCCGAATGAGGCGCCCATCAAATAAAAGGGAACTAATTAAGGCTATAATTGTTTCCTGGCATCATGTAATAACAAAAGAAGAGCTTAAAACTCTTGTCAGCTCAATGAAACGTCGATGTGAAGCTGTAATCAAAAATAAAGGGTACCCTACTAAGTACTGATAACTCACTGCAATCATCACTATCTAAGGACGAGACGGTTTTTTCAATATAACTTTGTACAAAAGCTTTCCAAATCAACACATTTAATACCGTAAGATCCCCAATACGTAAGGACATGAGTAATGTAAGCAACATTTTTGAAAAAGTAAAAAAAGTTTTTGAAAAAGTTTTTGAAAAGTATTGAAAAAGTAGCATGGAGCGCAATTCGACTGAAGGCCGAAACATCCCTATGATGGGTGTCCAGCAAGAAACATCCTGTCTTTAATAGGGAATATGATCTCCCCTGACTGCTAGGCAGGTTTCACAGCGTCTGTCCATGCTGAGAATGAGGGTGTCAATGAGTTGTTGAGGCATTGCTGCCCATTCGTCTTGCAGCGCCAATCGAAGCACCGGAATCGTTACTGGTGATATGGTACGAGCTGCCAAGCGTCTGCCTATAAAATCCCATACATGCTCGATGGGATTGAGATCCGGAGATCGTGCCGGCCAATCCATACGTTCAATATCCTCACTCTCTAAGAGCTGTTCGGCAGCTACAGTGCCATGACATGGTACATTGTCGTCCATGAAAAGGAACTGCGGACCCATAGCGCCTCTAAAAAGACGCACATATGGAAGAAGAATCTCGTTACAATAACGGGCCCCGTTGACTGAACCTGCGTCGAAGATGTGAAGGTCTGTACGACTACCAAGCATGATGCCTTCCCCAAACGAAAACACCGCCACCTCCATACCTGTCCCTTCCAATGATGTTCGAGGGATTATTGCGGCTTCCCCGCTCTCTCCAGATGAGTATGAGATGAGAATCGCTACTCAGACTGAATCTGCTTTCATCTGTAAAGAGTACTCGTCCCCATTCATTGTCTCTCCAATTCCGGTGTTCCCGGCACCACAGAGAACGCCTTCTCCGATGAGCAGGCGTTAGAGGTACACACCGTACAGGGCGTCGTGCAAACAGACCACCACCGTGCAGTCTTCTGGCCACGGTAAAACGCGATATCGGTCGTCCAGTCGCCTGCGTCGTGTGTCTAGGGATTTCTCCCGCTGTCTGCCGCCTGTTTCTTCTGGCCTGTAAGGCAATATACCGGTCATCTGCGGGTGTGGTTCCTCGTGGACGACCACTACTAAACCCCCGAATAGCTGTCCTTGTAGTTTGAAATTGTCTCCAAAGTCGTGAAGCGATGCTGTGAGCAATTCCGAACTCTGCAGCCACACTTGTCACACTGCGGCCTTCCTCCAACTTCAAAATGATTCGACCTCTGGTAAAAGCATCCAGATGTCGTCTAACAGATTGATTATTCGACATTTCTCGCTGAGGCAGCAACTCGGTGTGATTTTAACTGCTATACGGCGTGCAATCTCTTTGCCAGAAATACTGATCTTACACCGACAACATGCTTTATACTACTCAGACACTCCCCCATTACGTCTACCTGCATATCTGCGCATGTGCTACCGTACATCACCTTACTTAATCTCCTGATTGGTCTTTCTGTCCGCTCTGCCTCTTCGTTCAGCTGATATGCTAATTTTTCGACTTCGTCCTTAATTTTTGCACAGCACAATTTTCCAGTTTTAATCGATAACTATTATTTTTTAACTTTTTTGTATTGCGAATAATTGAATTTTGTGTTTTGTATTGAATTCAGTAATAAATTCTCTTTAAAATGATGTATACAAGTTTGCATTTTGTGAAACGTAACGTTTTCTATAGGCATACAAAGTTCAAAAACATAAAAATTTCCAAAAGTGTCCACAATTTTGGCCACCACTGTATTCGGATTAATTTGCATACTATTATACTTCTTCAGCACTTTTGTCATTGGCTACCTCCCTAACATATTTGCGAGTTTGAAATGCCATCAACAATTGATGGCATTTCCTTCAAAATTACTTCATAGCTTTCAAATTCACATCGTGATGTGTGCAGTTGGCCGACTAAAATCCATACAGATTCAGAATAGCTTTTTTTTTTTTCGTTTAATTCATATCTTCTACGTGGAGCTTGGCTTACTCCATATAATTTTTGCCATTTACATACCAAAAATTCAACACACACACAAAAAGGATTTTAGCTTTAGCAATGTAAAAGAGGGCTTTTCTAGGCTACAGGGAAAAAGTACCAACATAAACGGTACGAAATCACCTTTATCAGTATAGTTTGCATGTATGCAGACCTATACTTCATGTTCTTTTAACCATAAAACACCATATCAGGATGCGCAGCAACTAAGCGGATAAATATTGCAATTGAAGTACTCTGTACTACTGGCATCAAGTTCTCCTTTAAAACTAACCAAATTTTATTTGCACCCTCGCTAAAGACGTTTCTTCATATGAAGAGAACATAATGCAAGAAATAATTACAATTTTTCAGCGCTTCTTTTTCAGGCACAGTATACAGGAGAACTGATGGAAAGTATGGGGCGACGGCCGGACCTATGTATAGTGGGGTACAGGGTGTTTCACGAAGAACCCTAACTTTAAAAATAAATAACTCAGAAACGATGACAGATAGAAGCATGAAACAAGTAGTATGTTTAATAAAAAAAAAATCGTAAGAATCTGATACAGAAACCTCAAAAATTTAGTTACAAATTTCCAGAAGTGATGTATTCCATGCAGAAACGTATGTTTATTGTGTTGGAGTACCACCAATTAAATCACAACCCTGCTGCCACAAGGAGAAGTTTTCAAACGCGATTTTTTAAGTCGCAAAAGGCCCAGATGGGAAAACAATTCATGAGCTATTCAAAAAATTTAAACGGACGTGCAAAGTTACCAATGCATTAGCCGTAAATATGGGTGCCACCCAGTCCCAGTCCGTTGTTACACCTGACCGCAATCTATTGGCGAAACTGGTAACTAAAATTTTGAGGTTTCTGTATCAAATTCTTACGTTTTTTTTTTTTTTTTTTTTAATAAACACACCACTTGTCCCGTGTTTCTATCTGCCATCGTTTCCGAGTTATTTATTTTCAAAGTTAAGGGTCCTTCGTGAAACACCCTGAATGAAGGTATTCTATACTACATGTTGCCACTAAATCAGGAGTAATAATATTCCCAAATGGCAGTTTTAAAGATAGAAATCGAAGTAAAGCACTCAGAACCGGCCAAATGTCGAGATGTTCTCCATCATTACAATATTCAACCACAGATTTCGATGCAAGTCACACAAAGATTTCATGAGTATGGCTGGAATGATTAGTGTCACTTCCCATATTCAACAGACTTTGAAGTCTTGGATTTTCATCTCTTAAAGTTATTTCGAAATTCTTTGAACAGCCAAAAATTCACTTTTTGGAAAAGGCCAAACAGCGCTATAGCCCGACTGAATGAGCAAAGGGTGAAAATGATCCATCTGCACGTTCAAATCATGCCCTCAAATACCACAGATGTCTTCAGACTGTCCAAACGAGACATGTAAATCCTCCCTTTAAAAAGGTTGAGGATTTACTACTCATTTTATTTTTTGAAGCTAAATAATAGCCACAGTATGTAAAACAGACAGAGAATTAGAATTAGAAAACAAACGAAGTAAAAAAATGAGTAACCAACTGGAATTACAGCAATAAAAGCAAGAACTAGAAAAAAAAAAAAAAAAAAACCTCCGAAAGCTTTTGAGATTTTATATTACGTACAAAGGGGCTTTTTTTAACGTTTTGTGTGTTACCTTTATTTATTAAATGTCATGTTCTTCGCACTTAAACCACAAAATTCAATTCAACAGCAATAACACAGAATATTTAAAAGAGCATATCTCTACAATTTCTGATACACAGTCTCGCGGGATGGAGAGGTTTTTATTTTTTTTTTCTCCTGATAGTGTTGCCATTGCTCGCTTTGGAATCGTAGATTTTCTTACTCAAAGAATTATAAATGATTTACATGAAAATAAATTCCAAATTTGGGCTTCCAGATGCCAATATTCAGGTGGAGACATACGTTATTCAAAATTTGATGGCTGTAGGTACCGTTGTTTTATCACAGTGCGAGAAACGTACATACATTTATGCAGATTCTTCATTACTTTATTTCTTTAAATATAACGCAGGGCTCTAATATTTGGTGTCAACAATTTAAAAAAATGATTCGCCGTTTATAGGGAATCAACGCAAAATGCCAAAACGAAATTAATAGCCCTTCCGGGCAAATTGCCCCTTTGGGCTAAAAAGATATCAGTAAACACAAACATTGGGATTAGAAATATCTCATTAATTATAATAAGGGAAATATTTATAGTATTACAAATCATATTAAAGCATATGAATTAGTTTTCTTACAAATTACATTAGTTAAAGTTATTATTTCATTTTACATCTTTCTTTAGAAATAACAATAAGGAATAGTTAAGTGGCATGCAAACGATTATTCAATACACCCTAGTATGTAAAAGTGTGCTATAAATATGTTTTGTAAACCAAAGTAACAACACAAATGTTTGCAAAAATTATTAGTTAAATATTTATTTCTTGCAAGTAGGATATACAGTACCTGGCGCCTATTAAAACCATTTCCGTTCCAAGCATATTTGTGTTTATTAAGCAGCTGATGCAACTGCGTTTGTCTCATATTGTTCAACAACAGTTTTTCAATTGCATTCTAAATTTCATAAAATTGCTGATAACTTTTTTGATCAGCACCTTTCAGTTCAGGAATTTTTCTTAGAATCTGAAGTCCACGATTAATGACGGCATTCATCATCATTTTGTGTACCACTTTCTACACTTTCATAGTCAATTATACATGTTGTTTCGATATTGTTGTGAACCGACACATATTCTAAAAATGAATCCTCATAACTCCCCTCACTAATACCTAAAACATTAGCTATAGTTTGTAATTCCTCTGAGGCTTCTATGAAAAAGATCACGTTTTCAATAACAGTTTTCAACTGATTTTAAGAAATTAACCATCTGCATTAACTATAATGTACATAGCCTCTAACAGAGATAAGGACTCATTTGCCTAATTCAAAATTCATTCATTTTTACAAAATTCAACTATCTTCATCATTTACTAAGCATCTTTTGTATAATGACATTTGAAAGCTTTTATAGTACTCTAAAATTAAGGACTGAATGTTAGAAGTGGTATGTGCAGGAACAGACACTGATGTTTTCCAGAGGGGAATGTGTGGGCTGCACAGCTACTTAAATAGTAAAGCTATTTTTTCATTTCTCAGTTCACCGTGCCATTTTAAAAGAAAATCAGCAAAAATATTATTTGTCATCTATGAGTTTTTGTTGTTATGGTAAATTCATGTTGATTATAGAAGTAAATTCGTGACTCCTTTCAAACATCGAAGTTTTCTGCTTTTGAGAATAACGAGTGTTACCTTCTTAATTGTTGGGTCCATATTGCATGTTAATAAAATAGTAACTTATTCCTTCAATTTCTTAAACTTGTACTAGCCTCTCAATTTCCTATAGCACAGCTTCATCTACGGCAGGTGTATGTGTAGTGCACTGCCAACTGCTGTGGCTGCTTACTCAGAAAAATCTAGCTTAGTCTGCAACTAAATTGTTTAAACTATAGATAAATTGGAAGAAGTCTATTTGGGAAGAGCTCTCAGTACATGCATCTCACAGTTTGTGTATTTTCATCTACAGCCCCATAAATTTAATGCATGTCAGCCAATTCCTTATTGCTAATACATACTTCTCTTGCAACATCCTCACCTGAAACGATACCGCGTTCTGCTCTCCAGTATGCCTGAACAACCTTTTAGGGCACCCTGTGTACACAAACTCACATATATATATATATATATATATGTAATAAAAACAAAGTCAGAAGTAATTGAAGAGCACGAGAAGGAATTTTGATGGTGTAGAAGTGCTGATCCATAACGACTAGGAAATTGGGGGCGAATGCAGATTAAATCTTCAGTTTTATTTTGAGGAACATGTTGCGGCTACACTTAAGTCGGCACATTAAATGTGCCTATTCCAAAAGGCTTACATTTTTGATAAAGCAGCAGCAGACAGACAAGCAGTGTAGTTAGGCCAAAGCGTGGAAAGCAAGTGCGTAATGTTCAGGATGAAATCTCAAGTTAGACTGAGTTAGTTTTGGTTCTCAAAGCATTTTGATTGGATGGCTAATATGTTTTGATTTGACTGCTGTAAAATTATTATTGGCTGTTAAGAGTTTTAGTTCCGTTTACATCACCAGAATTACGTACGAGTCATATGACATAGATTTTTCTCGAAATGACGCAGTGCAGAGAGGAGTTACTATTTTTAGAATACAGAAGGGAAATTTACGTTGCTAATTTAATCTTACTTTACTTTTCTTACATATATATATTTCTACAAAGAAAAACATAGTAATATGTCAAAAACAAAATTTAAACCTGTCCTGTGCTATAGCTGCTGGGTTGAAGTAAATTAAAGCAATCAAAATTATTCGCCTGATGAGTTGTAAATTAGGATTTCAGACAAAGGAGATTAATTTTTAATTTTATTACTTTACCATTTGCAGTTTTATTTTTCGGGTTTATTCTAATGATGAATTCTTTATTTAAATTTTATTATGCTTAGCTACAATATTATACTTTTTTAACGGTTGCAATTATTCCAAGTTCTTGCCGTTTCTGATATGGCATTGGAAGAGTGAACCCAACATAAAAATAGCCGCCAAACCTAGCGATGAAGTGGTTAGGATGGGAGTCCAGACATTGACCAAGAGTATAAAAGCATGTTGCAACCATTTAGTAGCATGCAAACATATTACTAAATGGTTTGAAAAATGGAAGATCAAAATTAACGCCGAAAAATCGTCAGTCATCATTTTCAACCGCAAGAATAACCAAAATAGCCTCCCCGATATCCATATTAATAATACCATCATCAATAAAGAACCCCAAGTGAAATACTTAGGAGTCTATCTTGACAGAAAACTTAATTTTGGATACCACACCAATTACATCAAGCAAAAAGCGCAAAAGGCCTTCATGTCTCTTTATTCAATATTAGGCAGAAATTCTCAACTAAATTTACCCACTAAAAGGCTTGTTTATCTTCAAACTATCCGACCCATCATCCTCTACGCGGCACCGGCCTGGGCAGCCACTGCAAAAACCAATAGACTTATCCTACAGAAGCAAGAAAGTATCCACCTCAGAATCATATCCAACTCCCCCTCGTATGTAAGAAACTCGGTTATTCGGAGAAGCCTCAAAATCAACTTACTCAACGATGAAATACTAAAAATTTCCAAAAACTTCCATCCCAAATGCGACCATCACGACAATCAAGTAATCAGAAACCTCGGAAATTATGACAGTAAAGTGATTCAATCCTTCAAAAGACCACGCTCCATATTTCATAACAATAACTGGAACTAGCTACTTCATTTTCATCAAACTTCATTTTCATCATGTATATATGTAAATATTTTTCCTGAGCAAGCAGGAATGGACTTTCCGCCTGATCAGCGGGCTTATGAACTTGTTTTGTGATCCAACTTTTACTTTTTATCTTCAAAAAATTTTTACTCAACTTTTTTCCAGTATTTAACCAAGTTTATTTAGTTTATTTAATCCAGTTCCTTTTACGCAACAAAATGTTTTTTAGAAATTGTGGAATTCCAAGCCAATGTGATCACGTGATCAACTAACTTTCTGATTGGCTTTCATGAATTCGAAAAAGTGACTTGTATATATTTATTTTACCTATTTTACTTATTTTATTTTACTAATGTTGCACCCTGCAAATGTTTTTACTATTCCTCAAGTATTTTGAATCATCTCATCATCATCCATCCTATGCCACAATAATTGCTTATCTAAAATTACTCCGAAATAGAACAACTGCTTCATGCCACCAACTTCTCCCATCACAAACTTCTCAACTTAGCCAAAAGATGGAGCCACCGGAAGGTACTCAGTTTTCTGAAAATTTTTCCACTTAATTTTTAAAGTGTAAAGTTTTTTCATCACTAAGACGCACCCCGTAGGGTCAATAATTGCTGAGTAAAAGTCCTAGGACTAAATACTCATCTTCACCGAAATTCATGCCAATTCATGCCACTTCAAACATAACTCACACAAAGACTGACTGAAATGGACGCGTCAAAGGCGCTTGTTCGAAGGTGTTTGCTGTATGATTTTAAAGTAGGCCTGTCAGCAGCAGAATCAAGTCGGCAAATTTGCCAGGTCTTCGGGGATGATGCCTTTAACAAATGGACGGCTAGGCAATGGTTCCAGAAGTTCAGGTCACGGGATATATCGCTTAGTGATGCACCACATAGCAGTTGGCCACAAGCGTTGGACGATGAGGCCCTGAGAGCAGCCATAGAGAGTGACAGGAGCAAAACATGTGGTGAGCTTGCTTGCTAACTTTCAGGTATCTGATGAAATGATCAGGCTCCATTTGCACCACATAGCAAAGGCATACAAGCTGAGCAAGTGGGGTACCCCACTCACTGTCCGACGCAAACAAGCAACAGCGTGTCACTGCCTGTTTGTCATTGCTTACTCGGCACTACAATGCATCCATATTTGATCGAGTACTCACCAGCGATGAAAAGTGAGTATAGTATGATATACTCAGACATTGGTTACCACCACAGGACCCTCTGCCTCACACTGCGAGACTTCTCAACCAACGCAAGATCATGCTCTGTATCTGGTGGATTAGTCGCCAAGTGATGAACTATGAGCTCCTGCCAGTGGGGCAAACCATCAAGGCAGATCTGTACTTGCAGCAGCTGGAACGTGTGCATCAGGCACTGATGCATAAACAGCCAGCATTGATCAACTGTAAGGGTGTATTCCTTCTCCATGACAATGCACGGCCGAAAATAACTCGGGAGACCAGGGACATCATCCAGCGACTAGGCTAGGAGACACTACAAACCAGATTTCACACGAATAGACTACCACCTCTTCCATTTCCTGGACAACCATCTTTGTGGAAAATCCTTCAACAACCAGCCAGACCTCGAAAAGGCCCTCACGGACTTCTTTGTGTCCAAGACTCCTGAGTTTTACTGCGATGGCATTGCACAGCTAGCCGCTCATTGGAAAAGGCACTGGATGCCGATGATGATTACTTGAGGATTAGTGGTGATTATTATTTGTTTCATGACTTTTTCTTTCTGACATATAAAACGGCAAAAACTTTTTTTGTTACCTGGTAATATTGTTAGGGAATTGCCTTGTTTTGATTCCAATTTAATTTTAATTGCTTTAAGTTTATTATGCTTATATATATTGTTACGAATTTGGTATTTAAAAAGCTAATGTTAGTTCAATTATAAATTAAATGGTTTTATTTCCCGCGCAGTGCAGCGCGTGACGAATATTAAAAGAAAGCTAAGCCGGAAAATTGAAAATACAAGAGCGCGTGCATTAAACATTTAATAAATATCTCTTTTTGATTTCTAGAAAGTACTAGAAAATTCTCGCGCGTGATTTTAAAATCTTATAAAAGAAGGAAAACATCTCAGTTCGTAGTAATTACTTAGTTTGTTGTTTAGAAAACTGCTTTTGTTGACTGTAGCGAATTCGCGGATTAGCTTTCTTTAGAATGCTGTTTTGAATTACGTTCTATTGGACATTTGAGTAGTTAAAAGATAACTACTGTGAGATATTGTAATACTGCATGATAATTTGAGGACATTTAAGCATTTTTGTTGAGATAATAATAAATTTTTGTTCATTTTTCATCGAACTTGTGCATTCATTTCGTAACGAACCCGTACGCACGCAACAATTTTTGGTGTCAGGAGTGAGGTTTGAATGCCAATAACAAGAGCGATGGAAGAGCAGTTAAGACAGTTGATATCAGCCTTTTCCTCGTTTAAAGAAGAAATGAAAGAAGAGATGAAATCTAGCCAAGGAAAGATGGAAGGGGCCGTCAACTCCGTTAAGGAAGAAATGAAAATGGGACAAGAAGAAATAAAAGAAAAGAAGGAAGCTAGTCAGAAAAAAAATGGAAGAATCCGTTAGAAGAGAGATGAAATCTATTAAAAAAGAAATGAAAGTAGGTCAAGAGGAATTGAAGAGAGAAATTACTTGCATAATAGAAAACAAGTTCGAAGCTATGGAAGGAAGAATGGATACAGTTGAAGACAAAGTTGGAAAAATTCAAGAAAGAGTTTCTGCGGTAGAGCAACAAATTGAGGAAAGGGTTTCTGCTGCTGTTGCCAAAGAAGTTGACACTTTAAAGAAGAACATAGCGACAGAAGGAAGCAATTCTGAGGGTTTTAAATTCTTACCGATGCTTGCTCGTCCATCTCTGAAGTTATCCACATATGATGGAAAGACATCGAGGCAAGTTTATAAAACTCAATTTTCTATCGTTTCAGATGCGAATGGATGGGATTCCCAAACTAAGGCCTGTCATCTCGCCGCTTCTCTGAGAGAAGACGCAGTGGATATCCTGCAGACGCTTCCAGAAAACCAAAGACTTGACTTCGAAGCTTTATCCGGCGCATCAGAGCTGCGCTTTGGCGAGAAGTGTTTGAAAGACTACAGCAGGCTTCAATTAAAATCCCGTCAACAGAAGCCCACCGAATTACTCCAGGAACTCGCCACGGATGTTGAAAGGCTGTTCCACCTCGCCTTTACGGAGTGCCCGAGAGAAACGAGGGGAATCCTATCCCTGCAGTACTTTATCGATGGCATCCGGGATCCCGAAATACAGAAGGCTCTACGAATGGCGGATGTTGAAGATTTAAAAAGCGCTCTAGTGTACGCCATGAAATTCGAAGCAGCCCAGCAAGCAACTCGTAGAGACCGCCACCCAATCAGAGCTGCTCAAGTTCAAGAGCCAAGGGATCAAGTCACTGTTCGTCTAGACGATATAACCAGACAAATTGAATGCCTTGAGACGAAATATCAGTGACAAGAAATCGATCTTAAAATGTTGGAACCGTGGACCTGAAGGACACATTCGAAGGAACTGCAGAACTCCCCAGGGCACGGATGTTAAGACCGTTCCTATCAAGCAGCAGGGAAACTAATTTGTGGCCATCTCGCGGGGCGGAGGTCGCCATATAATGAAAAGCCCCAGTTTAAAGCGCTTCAGATTTCTGCAGTGAGAGGCAGCAGTAATTGACTTTTCATAATAGGACATATTAATGGAGTTCTCTGCAACATGACGATAGATACCATCATCCGAACGTTACCATCATCCGAAAAGATTTGGCTCAACAACTGGGAAACAAACTTATCTGGACGCCGCCCTGCGTTACCTTCCAGACTGTGTCCGGTGAGAAGATCGACATCGACGGAAAAGTAAATGTTAACATCACGTTTGGAAGTGCCGCTTACCATCACACGACATATGTAGCACAGATCACTGATTCTTGCATACTCGGATTGGACTTTCTAAGGAAATACAATTTTTCCTTGGACTTTAAAAATAACGAATTGCATTCTACATCTGAGGATATAGCGTTATTTGGAGTTAATGATGAAGAAGTTAAATCTGTCCATAAAATCATAGCACAAGACAATATCACAAGACCGGCAAGAACAGAAATTTTACTTCCTGGATCCATAGCCGAGAACAGAAATTTCCACTACGGCATCACAGAATATCCAAATAACTGTAATAGCCCAAAAGGAGTACTAGTAGCTTCAACACTCGTCGAACTATCCAGAACGGTTATCCCGGTGAGAGTCGCCAATGTAACTGAGAAGGTGAGAATTATTAAGAAAGGTGAAGTGGTTGCAGCATGTACTCCAGTAACCACCGTTGAAAGAAAGAGTAACATCCAAGAATCCGTGTCTTCAGAAAGCATTACATCAGAGTTACTTCAGAATGCGCAATTAAACGATGAAGAGAAGAGTGCAGCCGATCTCGTCATTAAAGATCTTCAAGTTGTTTTCTCCCGCTCGTCTTCTGACGTGGGTCGAACCAGTTTGACACAACATAGAATCGATACCGGCCATCATCCCCCCATCAAGCAACATCCAAGACGTCTACCGTTTGCTAAACAGGAAGAGGTACGAACACTTTTAAAGGATATGGAAGAAGGCGATGTCATCGAACCTTCAGCAAGTCCATGGGCATCTCCCATCGTCCTAGTCAGAAAGAAAGACGGCTCAACAAAATTTTGCGTCGACTATCGCCGGTTGAATGAGGTTACGAAGAAAGACAGTTACCCTCTTTCTAGAATTGACGACATTCTAGACACTCTTTCTGGAAGCAAGTGGTTCTCAACACTTGATTTAAAGAGTAGTTATTGGCAGGTAGAAATACACCCTGAAGACCAAGAAAAGACGGCATTTACTACGGGTCAAGGGCTTTGGCAATTCACGGTGATGCCGTTTGGACTGTGTAATGCGCCGGCAACATTCGAACGACTTATGGAGACTGTTTTGAAAGGCCTTTCCTACGAAGCCTGCCTGATATACCTGGACGACATCATCATCGTCGGAAAGAGTTTTGAAGAACATCGAGAAAATCTTAGAAAAGTGCTTCAGAAACTGAAAGAGGCCAATCTGAAGCTGAGTCCCGCTAAATGCAAATTGTTCCGAAAGGAAGTGACTTACCTGGGACATGTCATCTCTGCAGAAGGTGTGTGCACGGATCCTGAAAAGGTGTCAGCCGCTAAATCCTGGAAACGTCCCGAAAATGTCCATCAGTTGAGAAGCTTCCTAGGGCTTTGCACCTATTATAGGAGATTCGTGAAGGACTTTTCTTCCATCGCAAGACCCCTTCACAAACTGACAGAGAGCAAGCAAAGATTCTTGTGGACAAAGGAATGCGAAGATGCATTTAACAACTTAAAGGAAGCTTTAACATCTGCTCCAATCCTGACGTATCCTCAGCTCGACAGACCATTTATTCTCGACACGGACGCGAGCAATGAAAGTGTCGGTGCTGTTTTGTCTAAAGAAATAGACGGCCAAGAACGTGAAGTAGCTTACTGGAGCAAGTGCCTGTCTAAACCGAAGAGGAATTACTGTGTTACTGGGAAAGAGTTGCTCGCCATAGTCAAAGCTGTAGAGCATTTCCATCATTATCTATACGGGAGAAAATTCCTCCTCCGCACGGACCATGCCTCATTGGCCTGGCTTTTAAATTTCAAGAATCCTGAGGGTCAAATAGCCAGGTGGATACAGACTCATCTCTATCCATCACTATCATGACATCACTATCACGACATCACTATCCGTCATCGTAAGTGATCATCACACGGGAACGCCGACGCCCTGTCTAGTCGACCTTGCCCGGAAAGCTGCCGATATTGTTCCACGGTGGAAGCGAAATACGAGCTGCTGACTCCGGTTGCAAGACAAATTACAACATCAACATCGGCTGATCGAGACCCGTAGAGTGATGATGAAGTCAGGAAAGACTAGATGGAAGACCGCGACATTAAACCCATAATTGATTTAATGGAGTAATCAAACAGAAAACCTACTTGGCAGGACATTTCTATCTGTAGTCCTACAACAAAACAATACTGGGCACTCTGGGATTCACTTCAAATTCGAAACGGCGTCTTATACCGGAAATTCGAATCGGATGATGGGAAGACGTTCCGATGGCAACTGATACTTCCAAGATCCTGGATTCCTGATGTCCTTAAAGAACTACATAACAGCCCTACAGGAGGTCACTTTGGAATTATGAAGACCTTACAGAGAGTTCGTGAGAGCTTTTACTGGAACAATGCAAAGGATGACGTGCAAAAGTGGTGCCGATCTTGCGATGCCTGTGCAGGTCGGAAAGGACCGAGGAATCGCAGCCGAGGCAAGCTGCAACGTTACAACGTAGGTGCGCCGTTCGAACGTATCGCCTTTGACATCTTGGGACCTCTGCCCCGAACTGCTGATGGCAACAAATACATACTCGTTGTCATTGATTACTTCACCAAGTGGCCTGAAGCGTATCTTATTCCTGATCAAGAGGCTGTTACAGTCCCTGAGGTGATGATACAGCACTGGATTTCCAGGTTCGGAGTGCCTCTTCAGTTACATTCCGATCAGCGAAGGAATTTTGCCCGAAATTACAGTCATCTTGGGATGGCCCGTACACGGTCCTAAAAAGCTGAATGACGTCGTGGTTCGGATTCATAAGTCTTCGAACTCTAAACCTAAAGTCGTTCATTATGACAGGTTAGCTCATTACTATGGCCATAGTACGTAAAGTAAATAATTGTAAATAGTGCAAGACCATGGTCCTTTTTGTTTTTAAATATGTATTTGATTTGATTTGTATTTAGTATTTGATAGCATTTGATTTGTTTTATCTATGCATTTATTGTTCACGTTGTTTATTATTGTAATGTAATGCTTATTATAGCATTTATGCCACAGTTGTAAGTTTAGCTTCCTGTCCAGGGATTGTACTGCCCGGGACGTGCAGTCCTTGGGAAGGGGGCAGTGTTATGAATTTGGTATTTAAAAAGCTAATGTTAGTTCAATTATAAATTAAATGGTTTTATTTCCCGCGCAGTGCAGCGCGTGACGAATATTAAAAGAAAGCTAAGCCGGAAAATTGAAAATACAAGAGCGCGTGCATTAAACATTTAATAAATATCTCTTTTTGATTTCTAGAAAGTACTAGAAAATTCTCACGCGTGATTTTAAAATCTTATAAAAGGAGGAAAACATCTCAGTTTGTAGTAATTACTTAGTTTGTTGTTGTTTAGAAAACTGCTCTTGTTGACTGTAGCGAATTCGCGGATTAGCTTTCTTTAGCTGTTTTGAATTACGTTCTATTGGACATTTGAGTAGTTAAAAGATAACTACTGTGAGATATTGTAATACTGCATGATAATTTGAGGAAATTTAAGCATTTTTGTTGAGATAATAATAAATTTTTGTTCATTTTTCATCGAACTTGTGCATTCATTTCGTAACGAACCCGTACGCATGCAACAATATATATAAAGCTAAAAGCTATAGCAAACTGCTAAACTTCTGCTTAGACCTGAAAGCTTTTGTACTAAGGTTTTGAATCAGAGCTTAAATTATGCTGAGCTTCTCTGCTTTTGAGATAAAGCATACGAATAAATGACTTTTAGTAGTAACCACATTCTCACTCAAGTTCTTAGAAAAGAGGAGAAAAAGCAAATGCAAAAAGGCATGTAGTTCACACATTTCCTATCTCTTTTTTTTTTAAATCCTTCACCTATTAATGTGGGGGATGGAAAAGTCAGTTATCCTTCAACTGCCTCATGCAGTTAGCACATTGATAAGACCCCTGTTATTTCAATTTCATGCAACTAGTACACCACTGAAACAGCACCTCAATAGCTTCTTCATGGAATAAACGTATTGACTATTTTATAAAAACACTTTTCTTAGCAGCTGGAGAGATGGCAAAAAATCATAGAACAAAATAGTGCTTTATGTGATTCAATGATTATTTTTTTATGCTTTTGTACTGCTTCATTTATATTTACCATGAAAAAACTGCAGAAGTTTTTAGATGACTCAACATTTAATTTCTTGATTTTTTAAAAATTAAATTAAATATGGAAAATTCTTTTATCGGCAATAAAAATGTTTTAAAAAAAGAATAAATATGCAGAAGAATGTAGAAATAAGAATGCTGTTAAATTACAAATAAAATAAATACAGCATACATGTTTATTACAAGTTTAATATAAATAAATATTAACAAAACTGTACAAATTTCTTATGGTATATATATTAATCATCCTAGCTCCTTCAAGCCATATCTTTTTAAAACTTCGAGTGTCCTTTCAAATGAACTGTAAAAACAATTACAGATTTTACAATAATATTCATACATATTAAAAAAGTGATTCCAATTTTATGTAATTACATTAGATCTGCAATAAAAAAACTGATTCAATGTTATACAAATACTATCAAAACTAAACATTAGGATATAACATATTCCAGCCTAAAAGGAAAACATACTTCATAAAATTGTTTTTATATACCGTATTTGCTGGCATATAAGACACACCTTTTTCCCTTTGAAAATAGGTCAGAAAAACGGCATGCGTCTTATACTCAGTTTTTTATTATATGTGATTTTTTTTCTTCTTTCCTTGTAGAGTGTGGGAATATTACAGTTACGTAGCGTTCAGTGAATGTGCATGTGCTGCCATCGACGATCACAGCTGGGTTTGTTTAAACTTTCCATTTTTTGTGAACGACTTTTTAAGTGTGTGAAATTTCTACTGTTCAATTTCCTTAAATGTGTTGGCAAGTTATGGCTCGAAAAAAACGTCAACATAGCATACAAGCTATGTGTGATTGCGTATGCTAAAGAACATGGAAACAGGGCTGAACATGGAAGCAGGGTACAGAGGACAATTTGTTATATGAGGACTCAGATGCTGATTTAAAAGAAGTTTCAAGGGACTCTTCATTTAGCTCTGGAGATTAGTGTCTGGGTATTGACAAAGAATATTAAAAGTGTCCTTTCCTATTTGCAAAAAGTATTCTTTGTATTTGTGGCATTACTTTATATTTAAAATACTGTAAATTCATTATAATGATCAGTAATAAAGTTTTATCCTTCAAAAATGTGTATAAAAGGGGGTGCCTCTTATAGGCTGGAAAATACGTTAACATATTGCATAAAAATGTAAAAGAATATCAAGTTTGATATATTCCCATACATAAGTATATTTTTGTACAACAACAGAAAGTATGCACAATTAATCTAAGAATATTTCTAAAATATCCATGAAGTCCATTTTTAATCTGTACAAAGAAACTACTCCCCTGAGTAGCATATTTATAAATGACGTGTAAATGCACAGACAAATTGCCCTTACACTCAATTTTTCCAAATATGGCTGATCTTCCTCAAATGGATTCATTTACTCGGACTGAAGATTTTACAAAACACATAATTTCTAACGTTTTTATTTAGTTCATACATTAAAACAGTATCATATTCTTAGAGAATCTTAAACATTTTTAAATGATGGCTGGTTAAATTCAAAGGCAAAAGAGAATGCACTCAAAAATATTTCTTTAACACATTTTAAAATGAAAAAGTTAAATGATTAAATAAGCTGTTAAAGCAGCAAAGAATTTATTATTTTAATTCACTTATTTTGATACATATTTCACAGTAAAAATACTCTTAATTTATTAAAATTTCACAATATTTATGTACTTTATTTTTGATTTCACTAAATATTAACAGGGCAAAGAAGGCAAATTACTGTACCACTCACTAAGTCTTTCTGCCTACAAGGTGAAAAATCAAGCTAAGGTGTGAAGAAAAGGGGGCAATTTTGTGTGACAACAGTGTTGCCAGATCTTGTGATTTTTGGTAAATTTGTTATTTTTGACAAGCCTGTGCAACTGAAATTTATGTGTATGCGATTTTGCGGAAGTTTTGCTACTCCATCATTCCTTGTACTACTTTTTCAGATTTTTAACATTCCTTAATATATCATGAAACACTTATATATTAAAACAATTAATGTATCTATTTAAAATTAACTTATAACAAATAAGAAAAAAATTAACTAGTCTAACAAATAAAAGTTGGCATCTGGTAATCCTGAGATCTTAGAGCAGGTGCACACTGTTTTCAATGACAGTCCCTAGTGATTTCACCTGCCTGACTAATTGCTTTGTTTAATCGTTAAAGTTTGCCTATAAGTAATGCAAAGGTAGAAAAGTTTCGGAATTTCAAAATTACATACTTCAAATGAAGATGTCACTGGGAGAAAAATAAATCCGCTCTGTTAACTTTGTACCCTCGCCACCCATGCATACATGTAGCTAAGATACTTAAAGAAATGAAGACAAGAAACCAAGAAAATGAGCTAGATGATGAAGAGCTATTAATTTCCTTTTAAGTGTAAAATAAAAAATGCATATATTTATAAGATTTATTTTCCTTCTATGTATTAGTAAATCAATCAAGAATGTTATGATACTATGCTCTGTAATATATTTTATTTTAGTTCAAGTACTAGTAAATTTATTTTAAAATTAACAAAAATTTTATCTGAATAATTATATGGATCAAACAAATTGAAATAATTGAATGTGAAAAAGTTGTATTTCAATGACATTAAATACAATATCTTCACAGTACAGAAGAACAAGCCTACAGTAGATTCTTTCAAGGTAACTACTTCCGATAATGATCTTTATTTAAAATAATATAAATTTACATTAGCTCTATAAATGACTGACTCCACAGAAATCAAAATTATCTGGAATCATGAATCTTAAGAGAATATTTACTGTGTTTGTTCTATAATATATTTTATTCCAAATATTAGGTTAGTTTTAAAATGAAATATTTTCAGAACTGATACATACAATATTTATGTACTTTAAAGCAAAATAGAGTTAAAACTTTAGAAGCTAAGACATGAAAGTCTATTGATAATTGGAATAACTATCTTAGGGGTTGGACAAAAATATGGAAACACCAAAATAAAAACATATTGCTGTGTTGCTGTGACTAATATGGTGTCGGGAAAACTGCTGGCATTCAGAACATCCTACAGACTTTTCAGAATGGATAAATAGAGGTCTTGCATGTTTTGGAAGGGAATCTTGTACTATTCTTCCTATAAAGCATTGGCAAGTTCCATTAACAATGAATGGTGGTAGATAGCACTCACACAGATTTCTCTCCAAAACAGCCAACAAAGGCTCAATAATATTGATATCTGGTGACTGTGCTGGACATGGTAGATCTGAAAGGTCACCCTCTTCAGAAAACCAGTCCTGGATGATGTGAGCTGAGTGATCTGGAGCTGTCGCCTTGGAATACGGCATCACAACTGGGGAACAAAATTCCTTCCATAATCCTAGGCAGTAATGTGACCTTGCACAGTAATGTTGAGTGACATCGAATATCATGATATGGCTGCTCAAACTATGACGAGCCACCTGCCATGTTTCACTCTCAGCAGTAAACAATCTCTATCATGTGCTTGGGACAATCTTCTCCAGACATAAACTTGTCCAGAAGTTGAAAACCATGTGAAGCAAGATTTATCCAAGTGAGTATTCCACTTTTAAAACAGTCTAGGTATTAGGACTTTGGCACCACTTTCTCCTCTTACAGCCATTTTGATCACTGATGAGTGGCTTCTGAATTCAGCTCACCCAAAAATAGCCTGTTTATAGAGCTCCCTTTGTGCTGTTTTGGTGCCAATAGGTCTGTGAGTGTGACTTTCAGTTCAGCAGCCAATTTTGAAGCTGTAGTTCTCTTACTTTTCATCCCAATCCTCTTCAATGATTGTCTGTCATGATCACTGAAGACACATTTTTGTCCATGCTGTGATTTAGTGGATGCGGTTTTTTCCGGTTTTGTTTTAAGTGAAAACACATCAAGTTCTTCCCATTGTAACAGCTTTAAATAATATTAAAATCTTGTAGATTAAATAATTTAATTAGATGAACATTAAGGTATTTGTGAATGGCAATATTTGAAACCAGACTCGAGTGCCTCGTGCGACTCTCGCACGAAGAATGTAATTTATTTTTAAATGATAGAATGTGTTTTCTCTTCTTGTTTGTATGTCGCCATTTTTTTGAGTGTTAAATAAAAGTTATTGCTGTGTTCCATCATTGGAGTTGCTTCATTTCGCCAAAGAAGTATTACACCATGTACCTAGGAATATGTTTTCTTAAAAATTTTTTAAAGAATTATACAGATATTGTGCACAATTAACAACAATTAACATTATATATAAAATTATATTATGTAATATACTACCATTATTATAGATTCATTTTCTTTTTCATGAAGCATCACATATTGTTAGGGTTGCTGCCAATTAGTTAGATTTTGCACCAATGTTTATGTTAGGCACTCGGTAACCTCCCTTTAACAGAGAAGTCCTACATTTTAAAGTGTTAATTTAATAGTTTATATGAAACTGTTAAGCTTTCTTAACAATTTCATGTAAACTATTAAATATTTTTTTTTAATTTGAAACTTTCCTATTTTACATTATGCCCAAAGGAGAAATTTTTTTTTCATTTACACACGTTTAATTACACATGTTTCAAGAGCATTTGGGCTAACGCCCTTTTGCGTTAAAAATGTTTAAAAACAGCATATTTTCAGAATTTCCAACAGAAGTCTCCCGTGCTGAAGACAAAAATGTTTTATTCCATATAGTGTTGCCACTGCTCACTTTAAAATCATCGAGTTTTTTAATCAAAAATCCACTAAAGTTTCAAAAATATGAAGTGAATAATAAAACAAATTCAAAATTCAGGCTTCCAGGTGGAAGACTACATTAAAAATTTGATGGCTCTGGGTATTTTTTTTTTTTCATAATGCGAGAAATATACATACATACACGCAAATTTTTCATTATTTAATTTCTTTAAATATAATACAGGGTGATAATATTTGGTGGCGACAATTTGAAAAGTGGTACAGCCGTTTATAGTGATTCAATACAAAATGTCGTTTTGAGATTAATAGCCTTCTTGGCTATCACCTCTATGGGCTATAAAACAGAAAATAAATAATAAAAATTAAACAAAAGACAAGTATGTTACTTTACCATCCACTCCTTATCACTCTGAAAAAGCCCTTCTGTGAGAGGTCTACTACTGTTGAACCTAATCTCTTTGGATCTTGCAAACCAAGTATGCCACCATCAACAATTAAATCTAAATGTGACCACATGTCCTTAAATTCCTATTACAATATACATTTATTATTTGCATCATTATGAAACATATCACAAACAAAAATAAAATAAAGGTTTATACTGATTCCATTTGTCAACTGGGCTTCACTCAAAAGTAAAATAAGTAATAAGTATTTCGTTACTGCCATATATTTACAATGAAGTACACCAAGGATGTCAAACTCGCAGCCCACAACAAATATTTTTGCGGCCCGGCCAATATATCGGCAAATAATAATATATAATGATAAAATAACATATCGACGAAGAAAGGGACACGTGCACTCAGAACTTGTATGCATCCCCCGATACCCGAATGTGGCCGAACTCATGGTCAAAAGCAATGCTCAATTAGCAGTGTTTCTTCATTCTTGTGACAAGAATTTTAACATTTTTGAGGAATTACTGGAACTAATATCGATGCCTGGTACTACCACAGGAGAAGATATATTTACTTGTGTTTTTGGACTTCTGCAGAAATACAGTAGCTACAGATGGCGCTCCATCAATGACCGGGAAAAACAAGGGCTTCGTAGCATTACTAAGAAAAAAACTTAGTGAAATTCATGGTTCAAACATTCATCATATGCATTGTATTATACATCAAGAAGTTCTATGCACGAAAGTAATAAATATGGAGAATGTTTTGTCATATATAAAAAAAATTATAAATTTTATAAGATCTCGAGCTTTAAATCAGCATCAATTCACTGCTTTCTTAAGTGAGTTAGATAGTGAATATTCAGGTTTGTCCTACTATACCGAGGTACGTTGGTTATCTTGCTCCAAGATTCTCAACATGTTTGACATAATTAAAGCATTCAAATGTCAACTAGTTCTTTGGGAAAAACAACTTTAAAATGAAGATTTGACGCACTTCCCGACGTGCAGCATGAACAAATCAAGTTTAGATGATACTTGTTCGTATCAAAAATACGCAGAAAAATTGCAAATTTAAGAACTGAATTTGAAACGAGGTTTAATGATTTTAGTTCCCTCGAAGACATTTTTTTTTTGTTTTTGTTTTTGTTTTTGTTTTCTTCGATTTTTCTCAATAAGTATTGACTCAGTACCCAGCCATATGCAAATGGAGGTGATCGAGATTCAATGCAACTCAAATTTGAAAGCAAAATTCATTGAAGTGGGCGTGCCTGAATTTTACAAATATTTACCAGCCAGGTTTGAAAATACTCGAAAATTCGCATATGAAATTATTTCCATGTTTGGTAGCACTTATCGGTGCGAGCAGTTATTTTCAGTCATGAAAGGTAATAAGTCTCCTATTAAAAACCGTATTAATGATGCTCACCTTGGGTCAGCGTTGAAAGTTATCACTGCAAACAAAATTTCTCCCGAAATAGGAAAGATAATAGCAGAGAAGAGATGTCAAGTATCAGGACATAAACATTAAATTTTTCTTGTTCTTTTCTATATAAATATATATATATATATGTTTATTATTGTATTATTCGAAATAAATCTACGTTTCTATGAATATTGATTTTTTTTTTTTTTTTTTTTTTTTTTTTTGCCTGCCTAAAGTTAAACCTTGTTTGTTTGGCCCAAGTGTACCTATGAGTTTGACATCCCTGAAGTACACAGTTATAACTGAATATCAGAAATGAAAACTTCAATATAAAGTCTTCCTATCAGAATGAATGTGCAATAGATGCCACCTAATGGGATCATGTTCATCCACTGCTATTTTGATAACATTAGTCAACAATTAAACAATAAGAAAAAATACCCTTCACACCAATAACGGAATTTAACTAATTTAATATCAATAATAACAAAATGCATAAAAATAAGTACTTTCACAGAATTTTAATTAGGATTTATACAGAATAATAGGACTTTTACACAATAATAATGAAATGTTCAGAATGTATTTAACCCAAAAGTATGTAATGTTCATAACATTTCTGAAAATTACATTCATGTGCAAAATTAAGAGAATTTGCAAATTATGTTTATTTTTATCAAATGTATTGAACCAAAGGTACTAACCATGCTGCCAAATGTATAATTATATATATATTCAGAGTTGAATACGTAAGTTTACACATGCTTGTCTGCGAAGCTACGATTGTGGAGGGGATATAAGCACACTAAGGGTTTTCACCGATTTGTGCATTTGTATGCCTTCATCACATTCACTGTCTTTCTCACAAGAGTTGTGTTAATTTTATCAGTTATAAGATAAAATGAATAGCCACGAACATATACAGAATTGTTTGCAGATTGTAGGTACAACAATCATAGGTGCAAGTGGTTATACAGCTTAATGTAATGCCCAATGTTGTCTGCAGTTTGTGGAAATATTTTTAGGATACTGGATCCATACTGAGATCTGGACAAGGTTGAGTGAGATCTACAACAATAAATGATGATCATTTACTTGGCACACAGTGTGGTGACACAGGACTGCTTCACAGCTCTCGAGTGAGCTGTATGCTGATACTGCAAATCACATTTATAGTCTACAGTTGTTCGAAGGCTTCATGAGATAAGGTTGTATATCAGAAGACCTGCTCTTTGTGTTTCACTCACAGCAGCACACAAAATACAGCACATTTAGCATGGTGCAGACAGCATGCACCTTGGATCAGACTTCAGGGAAGCACCATGCTTTTACAGATGAATTGATATTCAGCCTGGACAATGATTCTTGGCATATCTTTATCTGGAAAGAGCCTGGAACATGATACCACCTCTTCCTCATTCAGGAAAAGGATCACTATGGTGGTGGAATTGTAATGGTTCGAGTAAGCATTAGATTAGACAGCCACACCCCCTGCATGTGTTTGACAAAGGCTCCCTGACTGCTATAAGTACAGACAGGTGATCTTAGGGCCCAATAATCAACTTTTCAGATTTGAAGTTGGCCCTGGGTTCCTGTTAATGGATGACAACACTCATCCACATGGGACTCAGCTGCATGATGATTACCTGGAAAATAAGGATAGCCACTGCATGGACTGTCCAGCCAGGTCTCCTGACCTTAATCTTGTACAGCATGTCTGAAACACTCTTGAGTGGGTAATTTTAATTCACCATTTCCCTACAAGAACCATCCTGAAGTTGAAAACAGCCTTGCTGCAGGAATGAGATCAACTGCCACAGGAACTCCTCAACTGTGTCCTATCCAGTCTGTCAACACACTGTGCAACCTGTCTGGCTATGTGGGCATTATATCCCATATTAGGATAATTTTGAATTCATTATCACAATGCGGATTTTGGACATTCCTGCACAAGCTTTACTGATAATTATGCATACATAAAATGACTTTTAAATGGTATATCTCTTTCTCTGTTGTAAATTATATTCAAACCGAATTTTATCAAAATCTGTCCATTAGTTTTTCAGAAATTTAACATAATGTGCAAATTCTCTTAATTTTGCACATGAGTGTATTTCATCCCTAATTTTCATACTAAGAGGGCATTTCTCATTCACTCGAAAAAAACACACGAATGTAAAATTTTAAAGTAGGCAAAAAAGGAACCTTAGTTTAGCATAGATTATTTCCCTCTCCCAAAACAGGGAAAAAATGGTACAGAAATTTTTCTGCTCCTTAAAATTTAGGGACCAGCATCTGGTCACCCTCAAAAACGATAAAGTTCTTCAAAATTTATGCCAGACTAAGGTTGCTTTTTTTGTTTAATTTGACCAAAATCAAAAGCTGTTTGGCAACTTAATCCCTTACTTGGCACTATTTTTCTGACATCTAGCAATTTTTATAACTTATTTTGACTTTATTTGGTGAATTTATTCAGTTTAAAAAATAATTTTTTAATGCTTTGTTAATATTAAGGGGTATCAGAAACCCCTATACTGACAATGTTAAATTGGCCATTTTCAATGTACCTTTTCTCAAAATCTGGTGTAGATACAAGCTTGAATTTTTTCTGTAATTAAAGTATACCTATCTGATTATACTGAAATAAGCCTTTGAAAAATTTTGAATTTTAGAGTAAATTACAGAAAATTTTGTTAGGCATAGTAAAATATAGCACTTTTCTCACACAAAAAAATTAAAATTTTTTTTCTAAGTTTATTACAAAAAGCTCATTTCAGTAAATATTAGGGAACCTAATAAATAAGACATAAAAAGTTTAGATACCTGTGAGCAGTAGTTCCTGAGAAAAGGTACATCGAGTATAAAAAAAAAATCACGTTTGGAGAAAAACGCGTTTTTATGTAAAAATCCTCATTGATCAAAGCAGTAGATGACAAATTAAAACTAGATTTTTTTTTACAGTTCTAACATTCATAGAGATTAAAGAATGGTATTTTTAGAAAGATAAAAGTGTAGAGAATTTGAAAATGCAAAAATCCGAAATCACAATTTTTTGAAGATTTTGGGGTTCCAACACCCCTTAACTGAATTGTTGTTCACAACAAGTGAATTTTTTCCATGTTTTCATATACAAGCAGACAGGACTTGAGGAATTTGGTAATAACATCTGAATGATAATATAAACTGTGATCACATTAAGCATCTACTGTAAAAACATTTTATTTAATTCAGTGAATAAAAACAGATCGTAATTCACATTATTATAATTTACGCTATAGATGTGGAACACAAAATCAACTGTCTTCTGGATAATTTGTTACGAAAACTAACTAATTCTTTTTTTTTTTTTTTTTTTTAATTTCTGTTTTTAATTCCTACTAACACTCTGTTCTGGATGACACAATTATAAAAGCATACCACATCTTTCAAAAATAAGTAAAAAACAAAACAAAAGGAACTATGTAACATACATATTATTATTATTAGAAGTTCATTGCTTGCTGGAAACTCATTGCACAGTGTTTAAAATATCACCACTGCAGATGAACTACCTTGTCATTTCTCTTCATTGTATTATTACTTCTTTTAACATTATTTTATTTTAAAGGAGAATTCATTTATGAAAAATGTTTTAAAGGGAACAATACAAAAAAAGGGGGGAAGAAAATAACATTTTCTTATTATTCTGTTACATCAATCTTACATCTTTTTCCCATACTTTTAATCCCAAAAAAAATAATTATTATAATTTTTGATATCAACCTCCTAGCAAACACAAAATTCATTTTTTAAGAAATCATCAACTCAGGACTCCATTTTTAAGCCTGTGCTGCGATCTGCATGGTTCCCATTAGTGACAATGAAAGAAATTTTAATGAATGCTAATAAGCTGCACTTTTTCCTTGAAGTTTTAAAGAAAATATTTTCTGATAAAAATTAATAAAGATAAGTCATCATTCATTTATTCAATGCATCCAACACCCAAATATCTTACATTCTGAATGCTTTGATGACAAATACCCTGCTAACAATTACATAGGTGACAACCTTAATATATAAAAACCAGAAGTTCTTGGGATGTTTTCATGATGTACAAAAGCAAAAACGTAAAACAATTCCAAATTCAATTCTAATAAAATTCCGATTTCATAAAACTCCAAACTTACTTAAATTTGCTTTATAATACCTGAACCTGGTTATTCAAATATTTTAATATGGTTGTGAAATATACATATAAAATTAGATGTTTTAAATTTTATGTTCTTTGGCTAATCTCATTTTGTAATTTTCTTCTATTTTTATGCTGAGAAATCCCAAGTAGGAAAGGAAGGCTTAATTTATCAAAGTGCTTGTAAACACAATGCAAATAAAATTATGTAATTAATGTGAATAAACTTAGTAATGTTCCATATGGGTGTACTCCAACTGTGCTAATGAAAATCCCCCACGGGTTGAGCTATAGTCCAACTGCGCCAACCAGAATTTCTTCCCCCTGCTGCCTACAGGGTTACAATTTGACTTTTCGAAGCCAATTGTAGCCAAGAGGAAAATAAAAATAAATAAATAGAATTACATATTACAAGACCAAGTAAAAAACTATCTAACAAGCAGGCTAATTACTTGAATAACAGTAATAAATGCGAGAGCTAACAAAGAAAATAAAAGGTATTGGTAAACATACATATTAGCATTACAAACATCTTTCATTTATTATAATAATATCATAAATTAAATAATTATAAAGCATACAAATTATATTTTTAATAAATTACATCAATAACAGTCAAGATGTCTGAACTAGACTGAAAAATTTAATAGAGTTCACTAGCGTGCAAAAAATTATTTCATATCAAAGTGTGCTAAAAATATTTTTTGTTAATTAAAGTAATCATGTAAATGTTTGCAGAAATTAAATTTAGTTAAATTAAAAAAAAGCTTAGCATGAAATCTATTATAACAACATTACTATGCATTTGGAACCCTGACGTATAAATTGTAAACAAATTTAAATTATTATGCTAAGAAGTTTTTTCTAAAATTTATCTAGAAGAAATGAATTAGATAAACAATACTGCAAATTAATATAATCAGTCAGGCCTCTCAATAAATAAAAGTTTATTTTTTAACCAAAAATTAAAAATTGGGATGCAAAAGTTTGAGTAATATACTTGGAAATATCTGAACATATAATTAATTAGAAATGTATAATTAAATTAATAACAAACTAATTAACAGTAACATTAAGCTTAATTTCATTCAATCTAAAACAAGCAATCGATGAGGAGCTCAGCATAACTGAAGTTTTAATGCTATTTTACGTAGATTTGCGTATAAAATAAAAGTTGCACTTGTGAAACAAGCGAATAATGTACTGATAGTCAACAGGAATTAAAATACAGTGGTTAAAAATATAACTACTTGTCAGAAGGTATGCAAAGTTGCCATGGCTAGAGAAATTGAATGGTTATAGAAAACTCATGACGTTAAGCGCTACAGTGTGAAAAGAAAATTCTGGAATAAACATGTTAAGAAAATTAGATGGAGAAATAATCCTTAATTTATTGATATCCATATAAACTCTGTGCTTTTGGAAAAATGTTACATATAATTTGCACCGTGGTATCAATCACCGAAATTGAGTTAATTTCTTTCCTTATTTTTTCTTATTAGAGGGATTTGTAAAAAGATATGCTAAGGTAAAGGTAAAAAATTTTGCAATATTTTTAAAGAATAAATTAAAAAAGTATTTTTACTTCATGGACTGAAATTTTTACACTACATTTTTACACAGTAAATAAGTACTACAAAAAAAAAAAAAAAAGAAAGAAAAAAAAAGAAAAGAAAGAGCTGGGGGATCACTGGGACTAGAAACTCGGGTCGAACTACCAATGTTTAGTGACTTTTCCACAAGACCTTTTGAAATTAGGCTGAACAATATATTAAAGAAAGTAGAAGATACAGCACATGTAAAAACAAAAGTGGGCTGAATTATAGATTTACATGTTTGGTGAATGAGTTAAACATAGATAAGTATGCCATTATGAAATATTAGGTGTGTATGGTGTGTATTTAATTACGGCAAAGCACACTAGGGCTATCTGCCTATGAGGAGGGATGCCTTCATGGAGGACTTTCTAAGGGAAACTGGCTCGTATACACATTACACATGGGGAAAACCATATGAAATATTAGGAATGTAGCATAAAAGCATCAATGAAGAACGCAATGGAAATCTAAAACACTGTAATCTAAATGTATAATATTATCAGTATATGCTATTAATTTCAATACTGCTGAAAAAATTATAAATGAATAATATTATAAATCACACGAACTCATTGAATTATAAATTACAACAGTTAGAAATATTATTAGCGTGATTTAGTGACCATCATTGTTAACAAATAATTTCAAGTAATTAATTTTACAAATAATTCAGCCTAAAACTAGGTTAGAAAATAAGCTACATGCTGAAGATTAAGCTTTGCCAAGGTGTTATAAACATCTTCTGTTAACTAGAGTTGTGATGCAAGAATTTGTAAAAATTATCATTTAAATATAAATTCGCATTAATACAATACAAAGTAGTATATAAATTCTACATACATGAAAACATGAGTACAGTGCAACAATATGAGAAAAAGGAATGGATTAAAAAGGAACTGAAAATTCCAGGATATAAATATAAGGGAGTTTGATTTTTTTTTAATTATGAATATTCTGCTGATGCTCATAATTATTAATTTATTAATTAAATGTGTATTAGAAATTAAATGTATGCCAAAGTACATCAGGTGGAAAACAGAATAAATATTTAAACGTTTCTAGTATTAAAATATGGAATTTATAACAAAATAACCTTAAAATAACTTCAATGACTAAAAACGGAAAGCTTAATATGGGAATGTATTGCAATAATATTAGAGTGAATTTAGAAAGACTTAAGATGTCCAATTTTTAGATTTAATAAAAAGAATTTTTTTAATTAAATTCGAACTGTTTACCTAAAATGGTAAATTTGAACGTTAAAACCATTCTGCTATCTAAGAAGATTTGTTAATATTTATCTAGATAAGAAACTTATTTAAGATGCGCGAAAAATCTGACGTTTGATAGGTTGATTATGTATCAGTTTTGTCTATGTCATTAATCTATCAATTTTACAATTCAAAACTGATATATATATATATATATCAGCGACTAAAATCTACAACTTGAAAAGTTTTTAATTCTTACAGAGAATAAAAAAGATCTGGCTCATCATTTCTTTAAGCATCATAAAACTTTAAAATGAGTGTAAAAGAAATTTATTTTTACTTTACCACACGTCAGACTTTAAATTAATATTTGTTTTGCATGCATAATTTTTACAATATTGATAAACGAAAATAAAGGTCAGTCTCAATAGAATGTCCCATTAATGGCGATAAATGACTTTTTTTAGCACCCAATCTTTTTAGGAAAGAAATAGGGGACAGGAAACGTTGCGCAGTTCGTGGATTAAATAAGAGGGGGACGGGTATCTTCGATCAAATTTGGCGCAGTTCGTACCCTACCTTGCATACATTGGTGTAAAATAAAATTAAATGCAAATATTTACTGATTACACATTATTTGAAACTTCATGTAAAGTTCTTCAAATGTTTACAATAGATTAAAGATAACTCAGATCACATAAAATTTAATAAGAGAAATTATGCTGAAAATCGCAAAGGATAGGAGAATGAAATACGCATAATTCAAGTTTAGTTATTTCAATAGATTTCATTTGCTGCTTAAAAGCATTTTCCTTACTAAAAGCTAAAATTTAAAAATTGGGAGAGTTGGCAGGTGTGCAATAATGAAGAAAATTGTGGAAAATTAGAATAAGTTAGAACAAAATAAATAAAAAGTTGCTGTTTTATTAAATTTTTGTTATACATACACAACATTATTCCCTAAAAATATTTTTTAATAACATTTTTTCAAATTTAAATAACAAAAAAATTTTTAATACCAGTAAGAAAGATGCTGCTGACAGTAAGTGCTGAACAATAAACAGTTTATCTGCAGCATTCTTACTGTAGCCACTGTACACTGCCAAAAAAAAGGGGGGGACAGTGGTATATCTCCCATTCTACTGGGCCGAGAGACAAAATTCAAACTGCGTTTTTCAGCTTTCGAAAGCGCGACTTAGGAGATATATTAGATTTATATATAGCACTATTCTAACATAGGTATTTTGACACATAATCTGACTTTTTCTGAAATAACATATCAATTTTTTCCATATTTCGATTCTACAACTCAAATTATGCCAGAATGCCAAGTTTTGTAAAAATCATACAAGTAGTTTTTAAAATATTAGCTCTCAAAATTTTAGCTCCTCAATGTCAATTGAATTTGGCAAATATTTATTAATATCTCTTTTCTTATTAAACTCTTTTGCTTTTTCCTTTCACATTTCGAAATTTAGGTTCATTCCAAATACAATTTACCCATTTTTTTTTCGTTTTATTTTTTTAAATTTCTATTTTTTAATAATTTTCATAAATTTTTCGAAAAAAATTTTGAATTATAACTTATAAAATTTTTAATCATCTTAAAGTATGTGTATTTCTAAGCATGCCTGCAAAACATTAGACTTTTTATTCAACATTTTCTAAGATATACACGAATTTACATATTTTCACGTTTTGAAATTTGGCATCTTTTTTTTTGAGCGATAATAACACCAAATGTGATTTATGGATTTTTGCTACAGTGAATTGCCACAGCTATTTTCAACCTTAAATTTCAAATAAATTTTTGCAGAGAACTAATTATATGAAATTTTTTCCTTCAATGATACGTAATAAATATTTATTAATACTATGTGAAAAGCTTTTTTTTTAATTATAGATGATATTATTCAAATTTTTAACTTTTTTTTTTTTTTTTTTTTTTTTTTTTAAATATTTGTAAAAGTAAATTTTTATCTTCTGCTACTTTACTTTAACTCTGTTTAAATTGAATTGTCTAAGACTGAGAACTTTCGCTTGATGTTTATTTGAATTTTACGAAAGTATTTTATGACATTAACTGCATAATTTATTTCCAAATAAGCTGTTGCTTTTGAAGTGGCTGAGAGAGCGGGTGATACTATAATCCACATTTTTAAAGCACAATATATTTTTATAGAAACATAAGATTTAGAATAATCATTTTTATAAAAGTCAAATTATGATATAAACATACAACCCTCTAGAGACTGAATTAATGGAAGTTTAATGGTTATGTAGAAATGATCTGCAGCTACTTAATGGCTGTATAAGTCAGCAGGTTCTAAAGACATGTAAGAATAATTATATAAATGACACCCAACATTCTGGATTCAATTATCAATGAGGGTACGATGTTTATTAAATAAATTTAAGAAGTTTTTAAACATAAAAAATCAACTCATTTTTTATCTTAAAATGTATTTTTATGCGTAGCATATTTTCATTATATCCTTAAAATTTTAATTTAGAATGTAATTGTCAAGAACTGAATTCTAATCATCAGTAATATAATAAGTAATTATTACAGTTATTAATAAATCCTTCTTATAAAGTAATTGCAAATACAGTCAAAAGTCGTTAATTCGGACACCCATAATCCGGAATGATCTATAATCCGGACCTCAAAGCTTCAAACTTTCTGCGCATGGCTGAGAATATGCTTGTGCGTGTGCGCAAAATACGTTTACGAGTGCACGTTTAATGCATAACGGACGGTATAAGCTAAGCTAAAATTATTTAATTATCTATTTCAGTTAATGTTGCAGATTGCGTTGTTCCTTAATCTTCAAATTAGGTCCGGCTTATTATTTTTTGCAGACTGTTAGAGCAATTTTATAAAAGTAAGCTTGAACTTTCGATTATGTCAAATGGAATTTCTGATATATATTTATTAATATGTAAATGATCTACAAAGCGAAAGTATGTTTCGAAGTTCATTGGAATTGCTACAAAAAATGGATAAAGGCATATCCTTTGTTTATCTAAACTTTAACGTTTGTTTATCTAAACTTTGTTTATCTTTAGCGTTGGGGCGCCACGCAATGAATTGGAAGTTTATCTGTCAGCACTATCCTTATCTTCAGGGCAGATGTTTTTATTTTATTTGGCTTATAATTCCTTATTAAATGTAGTATTTCATCTCGATGTACTCCATCTTTGATATGATTTAAATCAAATTCCTCGTCATTATAATTCGCTTCCGATAGCGAAGAAAGTGACAGAGGTTATTGAAAACGAAAAATTTCAATTGACAAATTAGTCGGTATTCTCGACACAGCAATTATAGGACTTGAACAGCGGAACTTTGTAACTGAACAAGAAATTATGTCTGTTTAAAGAATTAAGAGAATGTATTATCACATAAAAAACGATGCAACTTAAACAACTTACATTGAAAGAAATGTTTAATAAAGTAAACAAATAAATATTAAGCTTTTTTTTTTTTTTTTTCTTTTTTTTTTTTTTGTAAATTTTGATACCCTTTAGATCATAATTGTTCTTTATTTCATAAATTATGGTTTCATATTTTTAATTTTATAATTTCTGCATGCCATCTTACCAGATTTAAACTAATGATCTATAATCCGGAAAAATCGATAATCCTGAATCGCCGAAGTCCCGACGAGTCCGGATTAACGACTTTTGACTGTATTTCAAAAAACTTTCTGTATGAATGCAAATATTTTTCTAAGTAAATATTTCTGATTTTATATTAACCAAGATTGCACACGATATTATTTTACACTTCAATTCTTACCATCAGCTCTAGTATAGGTTACAAATCAATTATATTTAACTAAGGAATGACCATATAAGTTTAGAAACAGTGTACCGTAACAGCAATTTAATTATTGGCACCGTATCTTTAATGTTACTCCCGATTGGCAAGCTACATGATTTTTAATGAGTATTCGGGTTTTGCTAGTAACTTCACTTGGAAATCGTGCTTAAACTAGGTTAGTTGGTTATTTGAACATAGAAAGAACATGGGAGCTATTTGGTTAAGATGCCTTCATAGAGAACCTTTGTAAAGAGGACCTAGAAAACTAAAAAATCAACCCTGCTGCCTGGGTTAGACTTCGCAACAAACAATTAGTATTTAACAATCTTCAAATGCTAGGCAACTGGTGAGACTCCAATTAAATCTCCAATTTAATATTTTATTTGTAAATATTTAAAATATTGTTGTATAAAAGGAGTATGACATCTACTTTTAGAGGCATGTCAAAAACAGATCTCTACAAGCCTTCTTTTCCATTACATGTTGTACATTCAGACAAAAAGTTGCATCAGCGTAAATTCTATAATCTATTTTTATTACACTCTGATTACTTTTATGCATGGTATACATATAACGCATATCTTCAAATTAAAATTTAATAATATGCAGTGTGGTTATAATTAAAGTTCCACTTTGAAACGTTCATAAAAGGAAAACTACTGGATCAAATGTTATCAAAGTTAATAACCATGTAAAGGACCAAACTTAATGACCATGTACATCAACACCAGGAGGAAATGGCTCTGTATGCAATATTGTTAAACGAAATATGGGTTCAAATCCAACTGAACCTTTTGTTACATGGGTTTAATATGTTGTATACCCTCAAGAAACTTTGAACTAAGCAAATTATCATTTAAAGGCATTAAATTCAATAAACGTCGAGTGCGCCATCCGTGTAAAGGAGAAATTTGTCCGTGAAAACCACGAATTAGTGATTAGAAAATGCAAGATTGCAAATCACTCGCACAAGTGCGTACAATCTGGAAATCGTTTTCTCACAGATCGCTAATTTGTAATTTTTTAAGCCTGAATTCGGCCTTAAAACATGAAGATACTGATTCAAAACGCTTTTAATCGATTTTGGCCAAAAAAATCCCTTATGTTATCTACCTAGTTCAATTGCATTCTCCTACTGCATTCATTGCATAGCAGTCATTCCCCACTGTTTGGAATGGAATGACAGCTAGTTTCATAACTGAACCATTTTTCTCTGAAGAACAGTCGACAACTGGACTATTGTTATTGCAGCTCGAAGAGACGTTCCCAATGAGGTTTATCTGAGTTAATGGAGTCAGTTCCATGTGTCGACTAGCTCCGCTATGCCTGCAGTCCAGATTTTTCAACTTACTGCCCTATGGGGAACACTGGTTTTGGAGATGGGTTGGCTACGTTAGTTGTGTTTGTTGGCTCAGATAAACCCCAGTGAGAACAGCCCTTTAGAGTCAATGTTAAAATGTTTCGTGATGCATGAACTGCAGTAACGTGGCATTTTAGATACTATGATTTTTATGCAGGGCTGGACTCCACCTCACATGTGTCGCACAGTTACTTACGCAATATTTCACATATGAATATCTTATAGGCCAACACTTCCCCTCTTCCCACCAGACCTCAACCTCTGTGACTTTTGGCTATGGGGTTATCTCAAAAGCACTGTTTATGGTGATAATCTAAACAATTTTGCAGAAATGAAAAATGTGATACACCGACATGTCCGTAACATTCCTCCTGATATGCTAAGAGCTGCTGTTGAGAATGCAATAACAGGATTTAACTTGCTTTCGAAAAATGCTGGACGCTACATTGAACATGCTTTGTAACGTGCTTCGGAAACGATTAAACACATTTTAAACCGATGTTTTCATGTCTTATTTCATTTAACAATATTGCATACAGCACCATTTTTCCTGAAGGTGAATTTTTGAACTCTTTTTTTCCCGCGGAAAATAAATTCCCATAATGTCCTTTACACGATTTCCAAGTTTGATAACCATTTGGTCCGGTAGTTTTCCTTTTATGACCATTTCAAAGTGCAACTTTAATTATAACCACAATGTAAATTAAACTTTAAAAGTTTGACAGTTTGGTTCAAGTCCCAGCTTTAAAATTATATATATAAATATAAATTTTTATATTAATCTTCTTAAAAAGAATGTTTTAAGAAGCTAATTTTTCTCTTGAGTAATAGAATGTATAAAAAAACATGATCTTTAATATGATTTAGATTGTTCCAGCCGATATAAGAATCGGGTCACTCGGTGGTACACAATAAACACTGCTGGACTGTTTTATTTCTTTGTCATTTAGCAAAAAATCTTTTAATTAATTGGAGTTCACTTTAAACTTTATTTAGTTAAAATGACTAGAAAATGAAAAGCTGTTTTCAGCTGAAATGCAATTCATGTAATTGATATTTTAAAAAAATTGACAAGAGTGCAAAATTTATGGAAGTCTAGCAATCGAAAAATCTTAATTTTCTTGTGTGAGCACTGAAAATAACTGTAGAAGGAAAGAAGAAAATTAGGGAGAAAAGTAAGCAAAAATTTGCAGGGAAATTTGGCTGTCAGACATACCAAGATGTTTAAAAAAGTTGGACGCTTTTGAATATACTTTCAGGATACTTCAAAGAATTTAGGTGTTCAAAGAAAAAACACTTGGACGTGTACACCAGCAGATATCATCAATTGAGCTTGTGTTAACAGAAAAGACAAAAACGATATCATTGCAGATTAAAGTGAAGAGCGACTGGTTGTATAAATTTAAATTACGTTATAGAACATCATATCGTATCATAAACGGAGAATCCCATGATTTCTCAGTTGAATTATTTGAAGATTCAGGAGTTTATCCAGTAATGTATGTGGACGTCACCTAAAGACGTTTCTTTTCTCCTCCCGATGAAAAAGTGGTTCAGCGGTAAAATCGCTGAACACTGGTAGTTCGGTCCGAGGTTCGAATCCCACGAACGGGCTGGCTGCGTGGGCGTTTTCGTGGTTTTCCCCATGTGTAACGTGTATATGAGCCAGTTCTCTTAGAAAGCCCTCCACAAAGGCATCCCTTCCCTTAGGCAGATAGCCCTAGTGTGCTTTGCCATAATTAAATAAACCAAAACCTCTTGATGAAACCAGCCTTTCCTTTCATCTCATATCTTCAAAATGCTAACCTCTAAAGATTGTGGTGTGGTGTATTTAATTATGGCAAAGCACACTAAGGCTATCTGCCTAAGGGGAGGGATGCCTTCGTGGAGGACTTTCTAAGGGAAACTGGCTCGTATACATGTTACACATGGGGAAAACCACGAAAACACCCATGCAGCCAGCCTGTTCGAGGGATTCGGACTGAACTACCAGTGTTCAGCGACTTTACCGCTCGGCCACTGGTGGGCTCCTCTAAAGATTGATAAAGATTCTGACTTAAATACTGATGAAATGGATTGAATTGGATTATTAAGTTACGGCAAAGCAGGGCTATCTGCCTAAAAGGAATGATGCCTTCGTGAAGAACTTTCTAAGGGAAACCAGCTGGCATATGTTACACATGAGAAAATCCACAAAAACGCCCATGCATGCAGCCCGTTTACCGAGATTCGAACCCCGGTGGTAACTTCCAGTGTTCAGCGACTTTTTTCAGCGAATTCTGATCCTGAAATAAGGGGGTTTTCCCCCCACCCCTCCCTCTATCTTCATATTTATAAAATTATTTTCTATTTACATCTTTATAAACGAAATTAGTATAATGCAGAATCTGAATAGTTTTTCAATTTTTAAAAAACATATAATACGGCTCACACGATTTTAGCACGCATGGAATAAAAGTATAAAAAAACACAGGATTTTTTTTTTTTTTTTTTTTTTTTTGATAAATATACATGCTTGTAAGAAATTTTATTTGGAAATATATTTTAATCACCAAAGAGGACGTAAATCTTTCATGATGTATACTTCTTGTTCTTGGATCTGCCAGCGCCAGTTGAATGCGTGTTAGATTGAATAAACTTGGAAGTTTGAAACCTGATTCAAATGTTCATTTACCTTGATGAAATTGTATGTGATTTAAATTAAATAGCAACTCGTGAACCAGGATATCTTGAAATCTTGACGGTTCTATTATATTATTTTACATTTAACTAATTTGTACAGTTAATAATATTATTTGTACTCACTTATTATTATTTTTCCCCCCATGGTAAACTGTGAAACATGGCTCTAAACATAATCCAACTTTACATTCTTCACACCAAAAGCGAGTCTCTTACGTACTTTTTTCCATTGTTGTCTTTTTTGGAGCAACATACAGCACATTGCCTTCTAGGTTCCTTTTTAATAGGATTTGGTGATATGTGGCTTGCAAAATGCCTCCCTACAAAATGAATAAAGTTCATACTATCATTCCTAGACCATATTGATGAGCATATAGCAGAAGAGTATTTGTCAAAGATTTGCTCGATAACAGCTAGCTTGAAATCAAGAAATTTTTTTTTTTGTGTTTATTATATAGAAATTTCACACTGCTAGATCCAATATACGGAAAAAATATTTTCTTGTAATATTTACAAAGTTGTTTTCGGGTACTAGGGTAGTACGACATCTTCTGATCACATCTATTGACACCACTCATGGTAAAGTTATAATCATAAATCACTTTTGGCTTTAGTTTTTCTTTTGCCGTCCTCAAATAATTGATACAGATGACGCACCATGAAACTATTTTTTTATCATTCCACTTTAACACCATAACTTTTCCACGCTGATATGTAATGCACTGACCCTTTTCCACTTTTTCTTTCCATTCTAGTACTATGAAGTGTTTCATATATGTCTGTTTTCTTTTGAACAAGAATATCTGCCAAATATGGCAACATATAGTAAATATCAACAGTTATATAATATCCTTTGTTCAGATACTGGTGTACTAGTTGAAGAACAACAGCAGTTGATTGTGGATATGTTGAATATTCATGTATGAAACGCATGCTTTTCCTGTGTACAAAAGAAAATTGCATATATAACCTGATGAGGCTTCACATAACATGATAAACTTTATTCCAAACCAAGAATGTTTCAAAGTAATATACTGTTTCCATGCCAAACAACCTTTATAAAGCATTAGAGATTCATCTACACTGACCTGACCTTCAGGACTGAGTGTCTCACGAAACTTTTTCCTAATATTTTCAATGACATCATAAACTTTCCACAATTTAGGGCAAGAGGGTGTTGAAGGGTCATGGAGATTTCTCATCAAGAAGTAAAAATGATCACGTGACATTTGTGAAAATACTAGCGTTTTTATAGATTGCCTTTTTGACCAATACCAATGATAATCTAGCTTTTCTACTATCTCTTGCAAAAATAAAAGTATGAAAAATAACATCACTTCGTCAACATTAGTCGGTCACCATGGTTTACACTTCTCTGAAAGTTTAGGCTTCTTAGCAGGATGTTGAGATGCAAATCTATTAATTCCATTTACTACAAAATCAAGTTAAGTCTTTATTCACAAATTAAGCTAAAAAATTCAAAAGATTCATCTTTGTCAGTTGTTATATTAGCTAATATTTTAGGATAGCTGGAAAATGGGAATCTAGGGGAAAATGGAGGAGGATTATTTCATATTTATTTTCATCCATATATGAGCATTCGGAATTGCACTATCATCATTATCATCGGAGCCTTCTGTTTTGGTTTGACTTCCTGATGAATTTCCACTATTACCATCACTCTCCAAATTTATGGAATATTTAGAATCACTAGCACTATTGCTGTCTTCATACTAAACATAGTTTCATTTTTTATTCAAGGGTAAAATGCCACTGCAACCCTTCAAATCCATATTTTCGCACTCGTTTGCCACGTAAATGACAAAAACAGTTCCCACCAAGAATGAAAGAAGCAACAGCGTCGATCGTGTTAAGGCGTGAAGAAACAATGTACTTCCTTACAATGATATTAACCTGTAGTGCCAGCTAGGTTCAAAACAAAATGAGAAATATGAATATTACAATATTCTTAGCCTACACAGAGAAAAAGCGGGATCCGTATTGAAAATAAGGGAAATAAATTTACGCACACTATTTTCAAGAGGCCCATATTATGAGATGGATTTTGTATCCCGTGGAAACTGCAGGGGCCATATGCAGAGAGTTAACTTCTGGCAAACAAGTGGATTTTAAGTAATTTATATAATCAGCAGTCTTATTTAATTTTCTAAAATTATCTGCCATATTAGAACGGTTAGTTTTCCTTAACAACATTATATAATGAAATTTTAATAATTTTGTCTCATTACTGCTATTCTGAATTAAAATATTTATGATACAGTACACAGTAATGCTAAATGTATGCATTTTTAACATGCTTACTATGCCATTTATTACAGACACTGTAAAACTTTAAATAAAACTTCTCTTTATTCTAATATAAAAGTATAGCTACAGTTATTAAATAAAGTAATAAATATCTTAATTAAATAAGCATTCATACTTAAAAGTAATTTGAAATTTTTACCTGCAATTCATTATCTATTAATTTCATCAGGAAATAGTAAAAAATACACTAAAAGACTTATAAAACTGTGAACTTAAAACTAAGGGTAATTTATTTCTCAAATTTAATCTTCTGTTTCAAAGAAAATAATTAGATTATCTCCTGATGTTTTATTGAAAAAATGTGTCACTAGCTTTTTGTGATCTACTACACAGAACCAGACAAAATGGAGGGGGGGGGGGGAAAGGAAAGCCATTAACATAACTAAAGTACAGAACATTTAAGTAATGTTAGCATATTCTTCACCAAGCATAAAATACATCACTAATGTACACTGCACAAAAAAAAGGGGGACAATTCTACATCTCCCGTTCTACTGGGCCGATTGACAAAATTCAAATTGCGTTTTTCATGTCTCAAAAGCGTAACTTAGTATATATATTAGATTTATATATGCCATTGTCCTAACATTGGTAATTTGACATAAAATTGGACTTGTTCAAATAAACAAATCTTTTTTTTTTTTTTCATTTCGTTTCTACGACTCAAAATATGCCTAGATATTAAATTTTGTAAAATTTGGTGCGAAATTTATGAACAAAAATTTATCTTGGCCCACTTTTTTCTGTTTGCACCAAGAATAATTTACTCGGTGAACTTTTTAATATACGGCAAGCAATTTTCCTTTCCCTTCCATTATACTGTAGTGAAAAAAAAGGCACCTCGTTCCTACCACTTTACATTGCGCATGAGCGGGAAAAAAGTTACATTGTTCCTACTTTCAAATAATTTTAGCAAAGTGTCTAAAAACCACATTTGATGTTTTATCGATTTCAACAAATATGGCAAATTTCAAAACGTGCCAATATATAAATTCATGCATATTTTTGGAAATTTTGAATAAAAAACTGTAATTTTTGCAGGTATGCTTAGAAATACATCTTCTTTAAGATGATGGTAAAAATTTTATAGATTAGAATTTTTAAAAAATCATAAAAAAAATGGGTGAATTTTATTTGGAATGAACTTGAATTTCGAAATGTGAAAGGAAGAATCAATAAGTTTAATAACAAAAAAAAGAGAGAGAGTCGCGCTTTCGAGACATGAAAAACGCAATTTGAATTTCGTCAATCGGCTCAATAGAACGGGAGATATAGAACTGTCCCCCCTTTTTTTCTGGCACAGCGTACATAATTGTCATTCCTTATAAATTTTATATAAAAGAATACACAGAAGGGAATGACATAAACAAACCTGAACTGCTAGAGTACTTTTCGCAGAACTGATATTTGCACTAGTTAATGCTAATGGTCCATCACACTGTGAAGCTAAATCTTGAATAAATTTACTCTTGGGTATTCTTATTCCAACCAATGGAATACCAGGATTTAAATTAGGATTTAGAGAGCTCTGTCTTTCCATAACTAATGTCACTGGCCCAGGTAGTAAGTCATCTAACAGATGCTTTGGGAATGTTAACTTACCCCATCTGAAATAAATAGGTATATTATTTGCAAAATATACAAATTAATCATACATTAAATTACATTCAATTCTGAACATTTAAAATCAAATACAATTACTACTTTTTAATTACAGTTAAATTTAATATAAAAACTAAGTCAACAACACAATAGAAAGTTTAAATTCCGGGCACCCAATATCTGGATCTCTGGACCACCCGCCAAGGGGGGAAATGAATAAAAAAAATTAAATAAGCTCCACTATAAAGTTGGGTAAATGGAGAATATAATAATAAAAGGAGGAGGCCAGGTGTGCTGTAAATGTGAGTTTTCTTTAGTCTACCAGGGGCCCTCGAATTTCATATAGTCTGTTTCTCATACAATTGCTATTTGGCACATTTTTAAAACTTCAATATTTTAAAGATTTCTGTTGATAATGAAAAAAGTGTGCTTGCATAACTGTTGCCAGCTCACTCATTCCATCTTCTGTTTTTTTCATCACTCTCATCGCAGCTGTGATGAGGGAAAGGGCGAGGTAACATACATCACATCCTATAACAGCAGATGTCTCAGAATCGTATCCTACTGTGTTCTTCTGAGCAAGAGGTCAAAACAGTTTCAGTCTTACATTGGGGGGGGAGGGCGTGCATCAATGTGTTGTGTTTTGCTAATTTATTTACTTATTCTTAAATATTTGATCCTTATAAATTGACAGACATGAGTAAGAAATGGAGAAACTGCAGTGTTGATGTGAACAAAAAGACATTAAGGACTCGTAAACTTCATATGATTGAAACAAAGATGGAAATAATTAAATGTTCTGAAAATGGTGATCCTTTTGCTGCAATCCATTGTTTGTACAATGTAAATAGATCTAAAATATGTTCAGGTTTGAAAAATAAGAGAAAATTAAGGAATTACGTTCAAAATTGTGGAAATACATCTCCAAACATTGTTTCTAAAAGACATGACATAGCAATGGATGAAACAGAAAGATCTTTATCACCATGGATTGATGATCAACATCAAAATAATGCCCTCCTGAGTTTTTCAATTACTCAGTGTTAAGACTCTTAATGTGGATGAAGATTGGAAGACTAGATTAAATGCAGATTCAAATATGGTGTTTCAAGCAAGTAATGGCTGGTTCAACATTAAACTGAGCTATTATCCACATAATACTAAATTAAGTGGAGAATTGGTTGATACAGATAATGATGTAGAATTCATTTCCAACACTGTCCAAAATTATTGCACATGGAGAATATAATCCTAGTCAAATATTCAATGTAGATAAGATGGGTTTATTTTGGAAAAAAAATACCGAATCATACATTTTTATTGAAGGAAGAATCAGTAGCCCCTAGGCATAAAACTTCCACTGATATTGCTTTTTCAATTAACTGATATTGCTTTTTGGTGGAAATTTAGCTGGCGATTTAAAATTGAAGCCGCTGATAGTTTACTAAGCAGAAAATCTCAGAGCATTGAAAGGAAAAGTTAAATAAATGCTTCCAGTCATATGGAAATGAAATAAAAATACCTGAGTTATTGCTTTAAAGCTTGGTTCACTTTTTATTTTGTACTAAACAATTAAGCAACATTGTAATAATAATAATTTACAATATAGCTTCCCTACTGGTTAATGGGCTGCTCAGCAGTTACTTTAAAAAGCCTCCATTTCTTGTTCAAAGGCAACTGGCTTTTTTTGAACTGCACTAAAACAATCTCTTACAAAAAAAAAAAAAAAAAAAAAAAAAAAAAAAAAAAAAAAAAAATCCACTTCTTTCCGTTATGAAAATAATAATTATATATGAAAAAATTAGCAATTTTTCATAAGGATGGAGCCTTTTTAAAATTTATCTTAACATATTCTTGAAATATTTAAAAAAATTCTTTGAATTCAGATTTTAAACAATAATCTCATTCTTTAAATATTTCAAAAATAGTAATTTAAAGAATAATGAAAAACATATTAATCATATTAAGAACCTACCCTAAATAAAAACTTAAAATTCTTTAATTCATTAAACAAATTAGTAAAATTTGAATTTCTAATACCATGGATTATTTAAAATTTTAAGCTTTCATTTTCATAAAACAATCCTATACTTTTAATCCAATATAAGAAGAAACAGCATTATGTATTCAAATTTCACAATAACATTAATTAATTAAAAAACTATTTAGCTGTTAGCTCTGAAACAATTTAAACAAACTCTATTAGCATTCTTTGAACAGCATGTTTTATTTTTCACTAAAGAACAATGATTTAATAAACTTTAACCAAAATAATGGATGCATATTTAGAAGGGTAAATATAGGATATATATTTGACCTTTTAAATGTATATCCAATGTATTTATTTCCATTATATCTAAATGTATATCCAATGCATTATCCATCCAAATATAGGAATCAGAAGTAGATTAAAAAAAAAAAAAAAAAAAACTTTCCCACAATCCAACATGTGTGGAGTAAATGACATTGTGATGACTGATTACCAGGATGCTGAATGATTTTGTAGTTGATTCGAAATACTTCTATTGACTTTGAAGTACTGGTTAACTGCAAAGCATTAATTAAAGCACAGATGATCACACCATAATTTGTTTTTTCCTTTCTTTTTTTAGACATTGGCCAGGACACAAATGAGGCTTTGAATAACATAGAAATTAAAAATGAGCATCTCACAAACTTCCATCAGAATTATGAACACAGAAACATAGAAGCAGAGCATGAATGTAGAAATTAAATATAGGCATGCCACAGATTTGTAAAGCTAGTAATATATAAATATATATAATTACTTTCATTTAGTATATACAATAAAATCTAAATGCAGTAATATATATACATAAATTAAATGCTAGTATTATACATATATATATATTACTAACATCGGAAAAGTCTTAACAATCCTTATACAGACATCTACAACACGCAACCACATCAACACGAATTTGCTTTTAATTTCTTCTACAGTTTAACCCGTGCTCACTAGAATTAAATGCTTATTCAAGCCTACACCATCATATTCTATGCTCACATACAAAAATGAAGTCACCTGATCTGCAGAAAGCTTAAAGTGCTAAACTATTATCCGAATAGTTCTATAAAACACTTTTTTTCTTTTTAAGTAGCTAACTTTTCACAGTTTTATACAATACAATTAACCCTCACTTTAGACACAAACTGATATAATTCATTCATTTTGTCTTTTCCTCTACAAATTATTATATTTCTGTTACATTAAAAAATTAGATTTATGTAGTTTTCGGTTTTGCCAGAGCAGGTGATAAAGTCACCAATAATGGTACAACCAATGCCAAACAGAATATCCTCGCTGGTAACCTTTTACTCCTCATTTCCAAAACAAGCCGCAGCCTTTTATTTACAGATTGATTGTTTCTTTCAATACTGGCATACGATTACATAGAATTTTTACCAGACAGTTCAGTTTTATGAAGGCCATTCGTGGGCAATAATTAAGTCAATTAGGATGTAATCACACCGCTCACACAATGGCAAAAATATAGAAAAGGCAAAGTGTTAAATTCATCAATTCTAATAAGAATGCACTAGCGACGTAAAGCACTGTGGTTATACAAAATTTCTGACTAAGCTATTCGTACGAATTGAAATAATTCTTGCATTTAAACTTTTATTCCAAATTAAGATTTAACTTGAAATTAATATAGATAGTTACTGAGGGAATTAGATTTTTGTGTGAGAATTAGATTTGCTTAGTTTACATGAGATGAGATCACTTGGGATCACGTGATATGAATTGGCGAATTAGGATGTTGTACCATGAAAGCATAGTAAATTCTTAGTCTTTTTACAAATTTATTGTCTTTATTTATTGGCTTCATTGCAAACTTTTAAACGACATTCAAATGTTTATAACTTAAAAATAAAAATTCTTAGAACTAACATTTGTCAACATTTCTTATGTGTATACTGTGTGCTGTCGCCAATAAAGTCTGCTTGGCGAATCTGCACCGACAAAACGGAAACGTACCTAGATTAAAAATAATTTAATTTTCTCACAAGACTTATACTTTTATTTTAACATGACAAAATCAATAATAAATGGAAATTTCAGAAAATAAACACTATTCAGTACTCATAAAAGTTCCAAAAATTGGATAATCTCTATCCCTCTCTCAAAACCATCTGAGCAGAGGATATTTATACGAGTTACGTATTCTAAGACTTACTTAAATTTCTAAGTTTTAGAGTGCATGGATAAATTCAGGAAAGTTAATACATCAGCTAATAACCGTAGATTATACGAGCAAAAACAGAAATTCAGAACTAAAGAACTTTAATATCGGGTTTTAATGACAGTTTCCTGTCACCACAAACATCATCTGCGCAAACAGTTCACGTTGGCATGTTTAATCATATTTTGTCAAACAAATTTTTGGCATTTAAAAGAAACAGACTTGCTTTAGAATACTGTATTGTGAAGTTTGAAAAAAAAAATATCATTAAGTATAAGGTGTCTGAAATGAAACTATCATGCTACCAGATTAGAACCATCATTTACTACCACTTCCGTTGCAAAAAGTCAGCTACAGAATACTATATCATGTGTATATAGCTTTAGGTACTAAATGACATTGTGAAGGTTAAGTACCAAAAGCTCAAATATAAGAACTATGACATTCAAGAAGCAGAGTGCTCTACTGATGTTGATGACGTCCATCTGAGACAACTTGTGAAAGAAGATCAGAATGCAACCATTCAAGAACTTGCTGAGGAGTTAGATGTTAGTGCCATGTCTATCAGTTGCACTATGCATCACATAAAGTTGACGTACACGTTCAATCGTTAGATGCCACATGAGCTGATTCAAGCAGATAAGGACAGACATGTTCGGGCCTGCACTAATCTGCTCGAACATCAATGCAAGGACAATATTCTGGACCAGATTGTCACTTGTCACGAAAACTGGATTTACTTCAACAATTGAGGCTGGAAAGGTTGTTAGTCTATACCAGATGAGCCTGACAGCAGCATCGCAAAGCACAATTTGACTAACAAAAAGATCATGCTTTTGTATCTGGTGGGATTGCCATGGTATTATCTGCAAAGACTATCTGGAAAAAGGTAAAAACCTTCGACAGTGAAGTGTACAGTGAGATGCTAGTCCATGTTGATGCTGCTATCAAGGGAAAATGCAGCCTATTAGCAAGGATTCTCATGATTTAGCCAAGATTTTCAGCTAAATCATAACTTTATATTTTAACCACAATCCATAAAAAGTCAACCAGTTATCTTAACATTGACCAAGTTTTTTAGAAGAAAAAAAAATCTAGTCTATAATTGCAAACTCACACTTATAGCATACCTGAAATAATACTAAAGCTACCTTTAGTGTTTTGACCATTACTATTAACAACAGATACTTTCTGATTCAAGTGGTCTATGACTAGTTGCTGGAATTGGCAAACTTGATCATCAAAAATTTTTATCATGCAGTTTGGTTTTTACTCATTTATCAGTCTTGTTAGATGGTCTCTATATTTAGGAAGTATCTTATAACAAACAGATAAAACTTATACTCGAAATAATGGAGAACAGCAAATGTTGACATTCTTTCTAATTCATTTTCATAAGTATTTAAAACATAAACAATAATTCTTGATGCAATTAATTATTAAATAACTAAAAATTAAACATAAAGCACTTTCATACTTTGTTACATCTTCAACACATCCAACACAAATAGCCAGTGGCTTTCTGCAGTCTCGTCCTTTTATTTTATAGATTGCTTTCACAGCAGTATCACATTGAGCTAAAGCAGTAATGCCATAAACAGTGTCTGTAGGCACAGCAATAATTTTTCCTTCTTTCAAGATATTAGCAGATACATGAACTGTAATGAAAAACCTTATTTAAAAAAGAATACTACAAATTATTTTTATCTGAAGAATATAAAAATTCGAATTTTATGCAGATCATTAAAAAATAATTTCACATTAAAGCCATGGCCTAAAAGTATATCAAAAGAAAGTTTGGCATGATTATTTTTGCTAATTTCAAGGCATATTTTTACAGAAACAAAAAGGATTATGAATCAGTTTTTGTCTAATATCCCATGTTCAAGACCAAATGTTTAAAAGCAATTTTGTAAAACAATTTTAGTGAATTTAATAATTTTCTAACAGATAATATTTTTCTAGCTTTATAAAAAGTATAGTAATTTACAAAACATTGTAAATTCATCTAGGGCTGGCTCTACGGGATTTTCAAAGTTTTTCGTATGTATAATGTTAATATGAGATGTTTCCCTAAAACATAACTCTACAAAAGAATCCTTCCCCAGACAGATGGTTCCTGCTCACTATAATCAGTTAATAAGCACTACCATAATCAATTCAGCAGCCAAGAAAGTAAATATTCCGGAACATTTTTTTAGTATTTTTAAAATTATTCGATGATTTCATTTTTATTTTAAACAGGGTTCGTAGCCACATTTTAGTTAAAAAAATAAGCACCTATAAGCACTTTTCAAGCACATTTTAGGAAAAAAAATAAGCACCTGTTTAATTACATTATACACAACTGCATGATCTTAAAAGAAAAATTAGACTTGTAATTTAAAATATGAGAAATTCAGTATTAATTAAGAGAGAATGAGCATTACTCAACCATGGAAAACAATTACACTATTTTTTTTTTTATTTTAAATAACAGTTCAATTTACAGAACTAGTGTACAAAAAGAACAGAACTAGAAAAAAAATTATGCAGAACTAAATCATATTACAAGATTTAATAACGAAATTTCTGTTTAAAATAGAGAAAATAAATAATAATAAACCATATTTATTATATTCACTTGGCACTTAAAATAAATACAATTTATTTTTCCAATCTTATTAATATTTAAATAACTTAGATCAAAATTCTGAACATTTTCTAAATTTTCAATGTATAAGAGTTTTCCTTTAACAGATATTGCAGGCAAAGTACGAGGCGTATTCGGAAACTAAGTACCATTTTGAAAAAAAAAATAGTAAAACAATTTTTTCGAATCCAATTTTATTTTTACATGAAAATACATGTCTTAAACTATTTTTCAACATAGTTTCCGCCAATGATCAAACACTTGTCATAGCGGGTGACCAGTTTTTGTATACCATCGTCAAAGAAACTTCCCGGCAGTTTCGATAACCACGACTCCACAGCATTTTTCGTGTCATCGTCAGATCCAAAGCGCTTGCCACCAAGCTCGCGCTTCATGTGCAGGAACAAGTGATAGTCGGATGGCGCCAAGTCCGGGCTGTACGGCAGGTGATCGAACTGCTCCCAATGAAACTGTCGAATTAACGATTGAGTGACACCAGCAGTATGGGGCCGAGCATTGTCATGGAGCAACACAATTCCTTTACTGAGCATTCCTCTTCGTTTGTTTTGAATGGCACGCCTTAGTTTTGTTAATGTCTCACAATATCGTGCCGCATTAATGGTTTCCCCTCTGGGAAGAAATTCAGTAAGCAAAATGCCTTTCCTATTCCAGAAGACAGTGCACATGATTTTTTGTGATGACATTGTCACTTTGAACTTTTGTTTTTTCGGAGAATGAGTGCGTCTCCACTCCATCGATTGTTGTTTCAATTCTGGTGTGAAATGACACACTCAAGTTTCATCACCTATCACAATTTGGTTTAAAAAGTTTTCTCCCTCATCACTGTACCGTGTGAGAAATGTCAGGGCACTACCAAGTCGCTTTGTTTTGTGAACATCAGTGAGCATTTTTGGAACCCATCGGGAACACAGTTTGCGAAAATTCAAGCGGTCAGACACAATTTCAAACAAAACAGCATGTGAAATTTGTGGAAATGCCTCTGAAAGAGTTGTCATTGTGAAGCATCTGTTCTCATGAATTGCTTCATCAACTTTCCTTACCAAATCATCGGTGACAACAGAAGGCCGACCACTCCGAGCCTCGGCGTGGACATTTGTTCGACCTGCATTAAACATTCTTACCCACTTTCTCACCATTCCATCACTTATCGCGTATTCATTGTAAACTTCTGTCACTTGACGATAAATTTCGGCCGGTTTAACATTCCTCGCGTTCAAAAATTTAATCACGGCACGAATCTCACAGTCAGCGGGAGAACTAATTGTCTTAAACATTTTGAATTTGCACAGCAAGCTGAAAACACAACATAGAGCAACCAAAATGGCGACAGTTGAAAGTCAGTGAACAAGAAAAAGAAAGACTAGTGCGCATGCACGGGACGCCTACCACAGCGCTGCGACGGCGCTAGAATGAAACGGTACTTAGTTTCCAAATACGCTACGTAATTTAAGTAAAAATAAGTAAAACGAGCTTTTCAGAAAATGGGAAATTTCTTCATGAAGTCATCCTTTAACAGTAGAAGCTTAACTAACCGGCATACTCGGAAATTTGCGAATATCTGAAAATTCCAGATAGCCGAATATAACTGGTAAAAGTGGAAAGGGAGGTAGGTTGTAGCCATTCTTTACATTTTTCAGCTAAATAATGCTCTTGACATTTCGATATGTGCATCATATAAAAAATAGTCCAATGGAACTGAAAATTAATCTGCTTAGCAATCACAGTAAAACTCTTTTATCTCGGTGAAATATCGCAAACATTATTGTGCAATACATGCGCCTTAATTCTTCCGCACGTGATATTACCCAATCGGAATCAACAGCTGCTGGTATTCGGAGAATAAATAACTAAATAAAGGAAAACGCCCCTTTGCTTCGTTGGGTTTTCACCGTCATGCGCCCATGCGGCATATTTATCATTGAGAAGGACACGTCGCGCTCTGCGCGATATCCTTGCCGTACTCATATTGATTAATAAAGAGATTTACCAATCTGGAGTGCTTGTCATTCTAATTTTGAACAGACTGCATTAAATTTCCGGAATAGAATCATTCTTCGCTTGGGTTGGTACACTGCAGAACTTTTAGTCTTATTCAATCCAGATGGGAAAGTGACCAAAAAAAAAGTCCGTTGCTTGCTTTGCTGCAAACTGTAACGGTTTCAATATTCGAGATTTTGCAGAGAAAGAGGAGAACCCCCAGCTTCCGTACTGTATAATGCATTGGCAAAAAAAGAAAAAAAAAATTTTTTTTTTACTTTTCGATTACTTTCCCTTTATTTATGCCATTCCGAATATTATTCCTTTGAAAACTAATTTGTGTTAAAACACACTTACGCATTTTTTAAGTTTACCTATACTTCAGCAGTTACTGCAAATATAATATTATAAATATTCATACATATGTTCATAATATAAGCATACCGATCATAATAAATGCGATTATGAACTCACCCTGTGGAACGAGAATGTAAATTATTAAAATCTTGATAGAAATTCAAACGTGTGTAGTATTAGGTGGGAGCAAAAGAATACGGAATGTACTGGAATTTTCTACCGGTTTCGCAATTCTTTGACCAGTAGAGCGACATGCACGTTATGCTAATGCAGAGAAAGAGGCGGAAAGCTATTTCTGGGATTACGATTCAAAATCTGACGTTCCATATAAGTAAGAAAAGTTGTTTATTAGTTTCGACTTTGGTACGGAGAAAAAATGTACGTTCCTTTAAAAAAAAAAAAAAAAAAAAAACACTAAAAGCAAAAAATAAGCACTAAAGAAAAAGTTTTCAAATATAAGGACTTATAAGCACTTGAAAGGACCACTATGAACCCTGTTAAAGTTTAAAAATAAAACATTATTTTATAATATTTTAAGATCAAACATCTCTTATTCACAGAGGAAACAAATTGATTTTATTGTGTCTAATTATCAAAAATAAAGCCTTAATCTGACTTGTGAATTACAGTGAAAAGTCTTTAATCCGGACTCATCGGGACTTCGGCAATTCCGGATTATCGATTTTTCCGGATTATAGATCATCAGTTCAAATCTGGTAAGATGGCATGCAGAAATTATAAAATTAAAATTATGAAACCGTAGTTTATGAAATAAAGAGCAATTATGATCTAAAGGGTATCAAAATTTACAAAAAAAAAGGCATGACATTTATTTGTTTACCTTATTAAACATTTCTTTCAATGCACGCATGCGTAAAGCATACATTATGCAAAAGTCAAAATTAGAAAATTGCAACCAGAAAACTATTTGATGTGTATTCGTGATGACGAGGAATTTGAATTAAATCATATCAAAGACGGAGTACATCAAGATGAAATACTACATTTAGTAAGGAATTATAAGCCGAATAAAATAAAAACATCTGCCCTGAAGATAAGAATAGTGCCGACAGATCAACTTCCACTTCATTGCGTGCCGTGACGTCCCCCCCCCCCGCAGAGCAGCGTGAAATTGATAAACAGATTTCGGAATGGTTACAGAAACAAAGGATGTGCCTTTATTCATTTTTTGCAGCAATTCCACTTTTTGTTTGATGGGCATCGAAACATGCTTTCACTTTGTAGATCCTTTGGCAGCTCCAGAATCAGAAATTTTTTTTGACATAATCGAAAGTTCAAGCTTACTTTTATAATATTGCTTTAACAGTTTGCAAAAAACAATAAGCCAGATTCAATTAGAAGGTTAAGGAACAACGCAATCTGCAAAATTAACTGAATTAAATAATTTTAGCTTAGCTTATACCGTCCGTTATACATTAAACGCGCATGCAATGAACATATTATGTGCATATGCGTAAAAGTATTACTTTTGTAGCTTTGAGGTCCAGATTATAGATCATTCCAGATTCTGGACGTCTGGATTAAAGACTTTTTCAAAATTTCAAGGTAGCACAATAGTTACAAAATGTTCGAATACTGATTGGAATTTCTTCTGCAGGGTTTGCAATATGAGTAAAACATGTAACGAATTAAATTTTTATGCTTCAATTTTTTATTAATTTTTATAACCTTTGTTTTAAATCAATATTTTGGATTTTCTATTCAAAGAGTGATAAAATTCACTTTTCCCATACAAGTCCCATACTTTACTTACTGAAACTGAGCTTAATAAAAGAAAATTTGAAGGTAAAGTATTATGAAGAAAAAAAGTAATGTTTTGGATTATGTAGAAAGGAAGTCAGACATTTTCAAATATGAAACACATAAAGCATTACAAGAAATTATACAGTCAAGGTACAAAAGCAGAAAAAAAAAGTAGTTCAGATGTGTAGTTAATAATATATAAGCCTACAAACTACTACTATATAGAACTAAGAGTTAGTTTTTAACTAGGTTTTTTATTTTAAAAAAAAAAAAAAAAAACTGGTACTCTTCTATTATCAGAGCTGGATTCAGAAATGTATATATGTATGCAGTTGTGTATGTGTGCATGTATACATATACATACATATATACAGTCAAAAGTCTTTAATCCACACTCATCGGGACTTTTGCGTTTCCGGATTACATATCATCAGTTTAAATCTGGTAAGATGACATGCAGAAATTATAAAATTAAGAATATGAAAACATAATTTATGAAATAAAGAGCAATTATGATCTAAAGGATATCAAAACTTACAAAAAAAAGCTTAATATTTATTTGTTTACTTTATTAAACATTTCTTTCAACGTGTGCATCGTAAAACATACATTACGCACAGTTGAAATTAGAAAATTGCAACCAGAAAACTATTTGATGTGTATTCGTGATATTTATAATGACGAGGAATTTGATTTAAATCATATCAAAGACGGAATACATCGAGATGAAATACTACATTTAGTAAAGAATTATAACCTGAATAAAATAAAAACATCATCCTGAAGATAAGGATAGTATTGACAGATCAACTTCCAGTTCATTGCATGCTGCGACGTCCCTCCCTGCAGAGCAGCGTGAAATTGATAAACAGATTTCAGAATGGTTAGAGAAAGGATATGCCTTTATCCATTTTTTGCAGCAATTTCACTTTTTGTTTGATGGACATCGAAACATGCTTTCGCTTTGTACATTCTTTGGCAGCTCCAGAATCGGAAATTCTTTTTGACATAATCAAAAGTTCAAGCTTACTATTATAAAATTGCTCTAACAGTCTGCAAAAAACAATAAGCCGAATTCAATTAGAAAGTTAAGGAACAACGCAATCTGCAACATTAACTGAAATAGATAATCAGATAATTTTAGCTTAGCTTATACCGTCCGTTATACATTAAACGCGCATGCATGAACGTATTATGTGCATGCACACATGCATATGCACATGCGTAAAAGTATTACACGCTTGCGTAAACACCTACGCGCATGCGTGAACGCATTATGCGTTGACGCATGCGCAGAAAGTTTGTAACTTTGAGGTCTGGATTATAGATCATTCCGGATTAAGGATGTCCGGATTAACGACTTTTTACTTCGTCGGGGTTTCAGCAATTCCGAATTATCGATTTTTCCAGATTATAGATCATCAGATTAAATCTGGTAAGACGGCATGCAGAAATTATAAAATTTAAAATATGAAACTATAATTTATGAAATAAAGAACAATTATGATCTAAAGGGTATCAAAATTTACAAAAAAAAAAAAAAAAAAAAAAGCTTAATATTTATTTGTTTACTTTATTAAACATTTCTTCAATGTAAGTTGTTTAAGTTGCTTCATTTTATGTGATAATACTTTCTCTTTAATTCTATAAAGAGACACAATTTCTTGTTGAGTTACAAAGTTCCGCTGTTCAAGTCCTATAATTGCTGTGTCGAGAATACCGAATAATTTGTCAATCAAAATTTTTCGTTTTCAATAACCTCTGTGTCACTTTCTTCACTATCGGAAGCGAATTATAATGGGGAGGAATTTGATTTAAATCATATCAAAGACGGAGTACATCGAGATAAAATTCTACATTTAGTAAAGAATTATAAACCAAATAAAATACAAACATCTGCCCTGAAGATAAGGATAGTGCTGACAGATCAACTTCCAATTCATTGAGCGCCGCGGCGTTTCCCCCCCTCCCCCGGCCGCAGAGCAGCGTGAAATTGATAAACAGGTTAGATTAGAGAAACAAAGGATATGCCTTTATCCATTTTTTGCAGCAATTCCACTTTTTGTTTGATGGACATCGAAACATACTTTCGCTTTGTAGATCCTTTGGGAGCTCCAGCATCGGAAATTCTATTTGACATAATCGAAAGTTCAAGCTCACTTTTATAAAATTGCTCTAACAGACTGTAAAAAATAATAAGCCGGATCCAATTCGAAGATTAAGGAACAACGCAATCTGCAACATAAACTGAAATAGATAATTAGATAATTTTAGCTTATACCGTCCGTTATACATTAAACGCGCATGCGTAAATGTATTATGCACATGCGCACACGCACAGCCGTAAAGGTCTTACGCGCATGCGTGTCAATACGACGCATGCGCAGAAAGTTTGTAGCTTTGAAGTCCGGATTATAGATCATTCCAGATTATGGGTGTCCGAATTAACGACTTTTGACTGTACTAGGGCCGTTGAGTCCGGCACATTTTTATGTAAAAGGAGTCGGAGCTGGAGTTGCTAAAAACAGCTTAACTCTGACTCCAGTTTTTGTTGGACAGTTTGAATCTGAGATGAAATTAAAGTGAACTGAAAAAAAAATTAATTGAAAACTGAGCTATTATTTTTATTTATGGACTATATACATGTCAATAAAATGGAAATATGTCAATAAAACATGCCAATAAAATGGAAATAACTATAAATAGTTATTTTCCATTTTATTGACATGTTAATAAATAAATATAAGTGAGGAGATGGATGTGACCTTTGTCATTATTGATTAAATTGATTCATTTAGTTAAAAATCTCATTGGTAAATTTAGGTAAGCAGAAATAGTAGTAAGAGCTCCCAAAATTAATGCTATTCTTAGGAAGCAAGTGATCAAGTAATGCAATGGGGAATTACACAGCGGAAAAAAAAAAGGGACAGTTCTATATCTCCTGTCCTATTAGGCCGACTGATGAAATTCAATTTGTGTTTTTCATGTCTCGAAAGCACGACTTAGGATATGTATTAGATTTATAGATAGCATTGTTTTAATATAGGTATTTTGAAACAAAATCAGCTTTTTTTTTTTTCTGAAATTGTAGACATTAGGTATTTTGGAAGCAGGAAATCTGGAATCGAACCGCGGACCTCAGGAATACACGCCACTACACCACGCTGAGAAGGCGGGAGAAATACCTTATATACTTCCCCTTTTAAATGGCAACTGGAGATTTAAGGGACCTTATCGCCAAATCTTCGGTGTGGAGAATCATCATCCACCACCCTTTTAGCAGACCATTACACCACAAAGGCGCGCTAAGAAGGCGGGAGAAATACTTTATAAAATGACATGCCAATTTTTTTCCATACTTCGATTCTATGACTCAAATTATGCCAAATTGCCAGTTTTGTAAAAATTGTGCAAGAAGTTTTTAAAAAATTAACTCCTCAATGTTAATTGAATTTGATATATATTTATTAATACCTCTTTCTTTATTAAACTTACTTGATTCCTTCTTCTATAATTTAGGCTTAATCCAAATATAATATGCACATTTTTTATGATTTATTTTTAAAATTTCTATATTTTATAAATTTTTCTAAACAATTTTTGTATTATAAGCTTTAAAATTTTTAACATCATCTTAAAGTAGATATATAGTCAAAAGTCATTAATTCGGACACCCATAATCCGGAATGATCTATAATCCGGACCTCAAAGCTAAAAACTTTCTGCACATGCGCCGCATTGACACATGCGCATAGGCGTTTACGCTTGCGCGTAAGACCTTTACGACTGCGCATATGCGTGTGCGCAAGTGCAGAATACGTTTTCGCGTGCGCGTTTTATGTATAACGGATGGTATAAGCTAAAATTATCTAATTATCTATTTCAGTTATGTTGATGATTGCATTGTTCCTTAATCTTCGAATTGGATCCGGCTTATTATTTTTTGCAGACTGTTAGAGCAATTTTATAAAAGTAAACTTGAACTTTCGATTATGTCAAATAGAATTTCCGATGCTGGAGCTCCCAAAGGATCTGCAAAACGAAAGTATGTTTCGATGTCCATCAAACAAAAAGTGGAATTGCTGCAAGAAATGGATAAAGACATGAAGAAGGTGACAGAGAGGTTAGTGAAAATGAAAAAATTTTGATTGACAAGTTAGTCGGTATTCTCGGCACAGCAATTACGGGACTTCAACAGCGGAACTTTGTAACGGAACAAGAAATTATGTCTGTTTATAGAATTAAAGAGAAAGTATTATCACATAAAACAAAGCAACTTAAACAACTTGCATTGAAAGAAATGTTTAATAAAGTAAACAAATAAATATTAAGCTTTTTATTGTAAATTTTGATACCCTTTACATCATAATTGTTCTTTATTTCATAAATTATGGTTTCATAATTTTAGAATTTCTGCATGCCATCTTACAAGATTTAAACTGATGACCTATAATCTGGAAAAATCGATAATTCGGAATCGCCGAATTCCCAACGAGTCCGGATTAACGACTTTTGACTGTATTTATTTCTAGGCACACCTGTAAAAAACTAAGAGTTTTTTTATTCAAAATTTTCTAAGATACACATGAATTTGCTTATTGCAGTGTTTTGAAATTTGGTATCTTTTTTGTGAGCGATAATAATGCCAAATGTGGTTTATGCACTTTGTTAAAATCATTTGAAAGTACGAAAGATGACTTTTTCTCCCCGCTTGTCTACAATGAAAATAAAGAAACAAAAAATAGGTTGCTATAAATTAAGAAGTTCGCTGAGTAAATTATTCTTGCCGAGAACTGAAAAAAAAATACACTGAATTAAGGTTTTGAGACCAAATTTCACAAAATTTAATATTTAGGCATAATTTGAGTCTCAGAATTGAAATATGGAAAAAATTTGCACGTCATTTCAGAAAAAGTTTGATTTTATGTCACAATAACTATGTTAGAAAGATGCTATACATAAATTTAATATATGTGTTAAATTGCGCTTTCGAGACATGAAAAACGCAATTTGAATTTCGTCAATCGGCCCAGTAAAACAGGAGATACAGAACTGTCGTACTTTTTTTTTTTTTTTTTTTTTTTTCAAGTATACATATTTGTTGATCTAAAGGTTGTTGGAAGAAAGTTTTTGGAAGTTGTAGAGAACCCTAACATTTCACTAACAGAAAAACTGCGGAATGATCTTTCAGAAAAGAAAACTCTTCTTTCTGCACCGTATATAGCCACAAAAGAGGTGCAATCAGAAAAATTAAAAGGAAGTGAGAATGGAAGTATGTGATGTTTGTTCTTTCTGAAATGTAGGATTTAATGCAAAAGGAATCATTTGTTCAATTAAGAAAAGAGAAACTAGTTTGCTAGACAATGAGATCTTACTGGACTCAATATATATAGATCCAAAATGCCGAATTTTGTTGGATGATGAACAAATTAAAAAGGCAAAGAAAGACATCTATGAACTTTCATTAAGGATGAAATTATTTTCAGAATAATTGGAGTATTCAAATCAGGACAGTCAAACTGCAGACATTGTTACTGAGTCTCTATGATCCTCTTCCAGTGATGAATTAGATTTTCAGAAATATTTGGATAATATTAAAAAGGCTAAGAGAAAGCAAATGAAAATAAAGAACCAAGACCATTCAGATACAAAAATGAATAAATACAAACAATATTCCTACATGGACTTTGAAGAAATAGAGAAATATGATTGCTCTTGCAAGACACCTCTTTTAGGTAAAAGTATAGTTTAGGGTACCCCTTGGCGATTTTTGGTGGTACATGGACACCGATTTTGTGCAATTCTTTTTTGACTCATTATTTTGGCTTGCGAAGCAGCGATTTTTGTGCCAAAAACCGCCGCTACACAAAGCCAAAATAACAAGTTCAAACAATTGCACAAACTCGGTATCCATGTACACATCGACTTATTTTCACTTAAAAAAAAAAACTCCGAATTGCACAAAAATGGCATTATGCACTCTTTTAACTTTATCCATGTACACGTCGACCTATTTTCACTTTAAAAAAAATCCCATAATTGCATAAACTTGCATTGCGCACTCCCTTTACTTTGTCCATGTACACATCGATATATTTTCACTTTAAAAGTCAAAGGAGCATCAAAGTCTACAATATAGGCAAACAAAAAATACATAATCTCAATAAAATACATTTTAAACCAAACAATAAAATAACATAAAAAAGGAAAAACATGTTATACATTTAAGCATTACCAAAAGCAAATATTCACTTACTATGATTTTCGAGTTCGCTTCGTACACCAGAGCCACGTGAAAATCAAAATATCAATCATACTCCAATGACTTTTTCAAACCAGGTACTCTTTCTGATCGAACGCTTCACATAGTGACCATCTGAACCTTTCTTCCTACAAACCCATTCAAATCCATCTAAACAGTTTTAACACACACCACAAAAACGCTTACAAAACATCCCATGATTCAAAATTTCCCATAATCATGCACCCGGTTATGTCACAATAGGGTTTCCATAACATTCAACTAGTCAGGCTACCATAAATGAAACAATAACTTGGCGATAAATCAAACAACAACTTCGCTATAATACAATGGGTACCTTAAAGTCTACTCTACCCCCTCTTTTACACTTATAAAAATCTATCCTGAAAAGCTAAAAGAAGTAGCTCTAACAGTAACAGCTCTTTTTCCTACTCAAGTCATTTTGAAAAGACTTTCTCAGCTCTGAAGTTTATCAAATCGGATTTACGATCCTCTAACAAATAACTTGCCGAAGCTATTCTGTTTCTTAGAAATTCCTAATACCAGTTTTTCCATTTTATAATAAATGTTAATTAATATAAATAACTTGCTATGTTATCAATAGTTTTTCTGTAACTATTGCTGCTTTTATATTAAAAAAATATACTGTAATCCACGTGTATATGTTTACATATATATGAGGGAGTCAGAGTCGAAGTCTTTAAAATTACAAGAGTTGGAGTCAGTCAATTTCCCAACTCCACAGCCCTGGTATATACATGTATATATGAATACATACACCAATACATACTAGCATATATACATATATTTCTGAATCCAGTCCCAATAACAGAAGAGTACAAAAAAAAAATCTTAGATAATGATAAAAAAACTTTTAAATGTTATTTTTTAAAAAATATATAGCAAATGTTTAAAAAAAAATTATATAAATAGAATAAAAAAAAGAAACTTACCATTTATCAAATTATATTTAAAATAAACTCCCCCCAGTTTCCTTCTTTTTAAAATAGCATTAATACATTTATTCCTGTATGTTTAATTATACAGTACAAAGTCCGTAATCCGGAGACTCGTTTGGGCTTCGGCGATTCCGGATTATAGATCATCAATTTAAATCTGGTAAGATGGCACACAGAAATTATACAATTAAAAATATAAAACCGTAATTTAGGAAATAAAAGGCAATTATGATTTAAAGGGTATCAAAATTTAAAAAAAAAAAAAAACTTAATATTTATTTGTTTTACTTTATTAAACATTTTTATCAATGCAAGTTGTTTAAGTTGCTTCATTCTTTTGTGCTAATACTTTCTCTTTAATTCTATAAACAGACATAATTTCTTGTTCAGTTACAAAGTTCTACTGTTCAAGTCCTGTAATTGCTGTGTCAAGAATACCAACTAACTTGTCAATCAAAATTTTTTCGTTTTCTATACCGCTCTGTCATTTTCTTCACTATCGGAAGCGCAAGGGTAAACACTTTGTGTGCATTTGTACTGTATTAAATTCCCAACTGAGGACAGACTAGCTAGGCTTTGTCTAAGAAAACATAATTTTTTTGCAAAATGATGAAAATATTACTATCACAAAGCAGAATAATGCAAAATTCCTATGGAAAATAGAAAAAGGAGCAGAAATTATGTGGGATAACAATAAAGATAACAGATAAAGTCACTGCATTTAACAGGGTTCGTACACATTTCTGCACACGGAAATTAAGTACTTTTAAGGATTTTTAAGGACCCTTAATGAAGAAAATTAAGGACCTATGAGCAAATGGTAACTGAATAAGTTCAATTAAAAATATTATTTTATGCCTGAATTTCACTTTTGTAATACCATCCTAAAAATAAAATAGATCCCTAAATAGTATGCATTATTACTAAACATGAATTAATTAACATAATTATTAATAAGTTTTAGAATAAAACTTCATGCAGTTTATCAAGTAGCATTAAACAGTTTACACTTATAATAGGTTGGACATATTTGAAAGAAGATAAGTGACATTTATGTTTTACTAATAGTTAGCTTTATGTTGATTTTCACATACTTGATCAGTCTAGAGCAGAGGTTCTCAACCGCTGGTACACAAGAAAAAATAGGTAGTACACAAAGAAGCAAAGTATTTTTAACTATTTGTTTCAAAAATTAAAACCCCAGCATCCTGATTGAGTTTCTTCTCTAACACTCCAAAATTTATGCAATCTGAGCTTTGTTCAAGATTTGTGATGGTAGTACTACTTTTTAGTGGTGTTACTAAAGGTTTTCAATTTTTGTTTAGATAGTACACATTAGTCAAACGGTTGAGAACCACTGGTCTAGAGTTTAGTAAAAATAGCAGGTAGATTTTATGTCAAACGGCATAAGTTAAAATGAGATCATAATCAGCATCATTCATAACAAAAAGACTGAATGTTATCACCGCTGCTGTTTTTCTAGAATGAGACCTAATTTTTAATTTTAATTTGAAGCCTTTTCAAACATTTTGGCTAGTTTATATCGGTGTTCTTCTCTTTAAGCATCTTTTCTAACAATAATTAGAGATTTGTCTCAATATGCAAACCAATATTCTTGCTAGTTTCTGCATGCTTTATCTCCTAACTTGTCAACCTCTCCACAAGGCACCTATGAGGTTCTACTTGATCTGGTAAAAGTTAAATAGTCCAAAACCCTCGATAGACATGAAGCAAATTATCTCTATGTCTGAAAGTAATTACAATATTAGACAAAAGTTTAAATAAGCCTCTTATTTAAAAAGAACTTAGAAGAAGCATAAAGGCATGTTCTGATGCTATAATCAAGTCAATTACATCTCACGGTGATGTAATTAAACAAGAACAGTCAAATTCAAACTGAAAATGTGGACTAGTGGTCAAAGATTATACAATTTAATTTTAATTTAATCTACTTCTGTAACTTTATCATATAAGGAAACAGAAATAGAAAATTATAGTAAAGGCTGAAATCATAAACAATTTGGTAATTTACATAATAATATAATAATAATTACACATATCTTTAAAGAAAAATTTTCTTTATGTATTCAGTTTCTTTCTTCAGCATCTTTCCTTTACATTTTAGAATTTTTGGATTTAATTAAGGATTTCTGTTTTTCTAAAAACCACTAAATGCATTTAGAATGTATAGAAAAAGTGACTAATTTAATTTTGTTCGTAATATGAAATTCAGAAGAAATATGAAATATATATGGTAAAGGCCGGTTACAGAGCTGGTGTGGCAGAATTTTTAGAATTTAATAACACACCAAATAACAAAATCTAGAAACGGCAAAACTTTTAGAATTTACACAGGCATTGGAAGCAGAATTTAGAAAGACACTATGCAGTCGATTTTAGGATCCACAGGGATTGCATCAGATGGGAAAATGCCTAGTGCCAGCTCTGTGTATGATGCATTAAGACACATTACATGGATCTTTTAAATTGTAGGTTTTCAATTTCTTTATTAATAAAAAAATCCCTTTCTATAATGCCTGCCAAGGGATAAGATTAGAAGCATTTTTGATATTTTCCATGCTTGTGTCTAGTGAAAAGTAGAGAATATAAAGGGAAGATAAACATGTTAAGAAAAAGATTCTAGTATTAGGAGTAAAACATTAAAATATGTCTTCATTGTTCTTCCAGACGTTCTCCAAAAAGTAAGTATGTGTGTGTGTATTTAATTATGGCAAAGCACACTAGGGCTATCTGCCTAAGGGGAGGGATGCCTTCGTGGAGGACTTTCTAAGGGGAACTGGCTCGTATACACGTTACACATGGGGAAAACCACGAAAACGCCCATGCAGCCAGCCCGTTCGCGGGATTCGAACCTCGGACCGAACTACCAGTGTTCAGCGACTTTACCGCTCGGCCGCTGGTGGGCCTCTCCAAAAAGTAAGAAATTCATCGCTAACTTTCTGTAAAATACATCCATTACGCATTGATACCATGGAGACATTTTTTCATTTTGTCACATATTTCTCGAATCTTCTAGAATCGTGGGTCTATAAATCTTGCTTTCCAATCCTTCTAAATTTTCCAAACTGCAATGTCAAAAATATTAAAGAAAAATTATCCCAACCAATTCTGCAACAGCGAAAAGATAGAAATATTTTGGAAAAAAAAGGAAGGAAAATGTGTAAAAATAATTTTATAGAGAAAAATTATGCATATTCTGAGAATTTTGAAAATCAATTGATCAATTTTGAGTCAATTACATGGAAAAAACACTTACTATGAAAAAATTAAAAAGAAAACATTTTTAATTAATATTTTTTAATTAGTTAATTTTGCTTTTGCTAAGAGCTGTTTCATAAATTGTGCTTTATAGCATTATACCTTGTTTAGTTTTCAGATTCAAAATATTGTATAATAAGTTGCCAAAAATGAAACTTTATAATACGAAAATGAAACTTTATAATACGATAGCGAAAAATCAAAACGTGGTTGATCTTTGGATTATGGTAACTTGGCGATTTTTTGGACAAAATTTGGCGACCAACTCTGCTACAGCAACCCTCTATTTTTTTTTTGCCGCCATTTTGTCTTCACGAAGTAAAGACATGTTTCTTTTCTTTTTATTTACTCAGCACTTTTTCCAACAATCTACTAGCCGAATTACACTTATGCTAGAAATTTTATGTAACAAAACAGCTTAATCATGACAAATATTAACTGCAAAATTGGGAAAAAGTGCACAATCCCAAACTCCTTGCGCGTTTTTCAGAATAGCACATACACATAAACCATTTACACGTTGACTTATTTTTACTTAAAAAAAATCCCAGAATTGCACAAAAATGGCATTGCACACACTCTTAACTTTATCCATCTACACTGCTATTTTCTCATAAATTACAAAAATTTGCACGAAAATGCAAAAAAATTCTGTGAATCTTTAAACTCGGTAAAAAGCACATATATGAAATTACCTGATCGCGAAAAAGTATATACCCTTTCGGTTGATCTTTACATTATGGTAATTTGGCGTTTTTTTGGTGAAAATTTGGCGACCAACTCTCCTACAGCAACCCTCTATTTTTTTTTTCCCGCTGCCATTTTGTCTTCACGAAGTAAAGACATGTTTCTTTTCTTTTTATCTACTGAACACTTCTTCCAACAATCTACTAGCCGAATTACACTTATGCTAGAAATTTTATCTAACAAAACTACTTAATCATGACAAATATTCACTGCAAAATTGGGAAAAAGTGCACAATACCATACTCCTTACGCGTTTTTCAAAATAACACATACACATAAACCATGTACACGCCGACTTATTTTTACTTAAAAAAACACCCCAGAATTGCACAAAAATGGCATTGCGCACACTCTTCACTATATCCATGTATCCATGTACACTGCTTTTTTCTCATAAATTAGAAAAATTTCACGAAAATACATGACAATTTTCTCAATCTTTAAACCCGGTAAAAAGAACATATATGAAATTACCTGATCGCGAAAAAGTATTTACCCTTTCGAAATATGAACATTTCCACATATAAAATAAATAAAATATCCAAAACTTTTACCTCTAAATCATCTATTACATTATACACGTCACCAACGAATTCATACCGCAAGCATTACAAATACTTAATATCAAATATTTAAATTATTTCCATGCACGTTTACTTCAACTTAAACGTATACCAAATTCCTACAAACATAAAATTCACAAAATAACTATCATTTAATTAAAATATCACTAAACCATGTACACGTCGACTTATTTTTACTTAAAAAAACATCCCAGAATTGCACAAAAATGGCATTGCGCACACTCTTCACTACATCCATGTACACTGCTTTTTTCTCATAAATTAGAAAAATTTCACGAAAATACATGACAATTTTCTCAATCTTTAAACCCGGTAAAAAGAACATATCTGAAATTACCTGATAACGTATACCAAATTCCTACAAACATAAAATTCACAAAATAACTATCATTTAATTAAAATATAATTAAATTCAAAAACACTACTTAAAATATAAATGAGCACATACATTAAATTAATAAAAATTACCTTACAATCCTAATTACTTTAAACTAAATCACTGCTAATAACAATTTTCCCAATAATACCAAATTCCTTTACTTCCACCTTACATTTAGAACAATGCATAAAAATAATATCCTCAAGTAATTAAAAATACTAACTTACCTAATCTTCTTCAGAATCTTGATTACGTGTCCGATAAACTTTTCTTTAGTTACGACCATGGGATCCAAAAATTCACGAACACTGTTTCACACAACACAGAATAAACCGAATACAAAATTTCCAGATTTTTTCCCGATTTCCCCCGTTTTCCGATTCAAGTACCGTAATTCGTCCATTAATATCACATGACATATCCCATGATCTCTCATTTCCCTCACACAAAATAATGCGTAATCGGAACTGAGTACTGCTCACATTATTACCAAAGTCCCAGGTAGTAACCTTTATCGCCTCCAAAATGTCGCCAAACTACCAGTTACCATATTGTAAAGATCAACCACCCTTTCCAAGGATGAACATTTCCACGTATAAAATAAATAAAATATCTAAAAACTTTTACCTCTAAATTATCTATTATATTATAAACGTCACCGACGAATTCATACCGCAAACATTACAAATGGTTACAAATAGTTAGTGTCAAATATTTAAATTATTTCCATGCACGTTTACTTCAACTGAAATGTATACCAAATTCCTACAAACATAAAATTCACAAAATAACTATAATTTAATTAAAATATCACTAAACCAAGTACACGTCAACTTATTTTTACTTAAAAAAAATCCCAGAATTGCACAAAAATGGTATTGCGCAAACTCTTCACTATATCCATGTACACTGCTTTTTTCTCATAAATTAGAAAAATTTCACGAAAATGCATGAAAATTTTGTGAATCTTTAAATCCGGTAAAAAGAACATATGTGAAATTACCTGATCGCGAAAAAGTATATACCCTTTCCAAAGATGAACATTTCCATGTATAAAATAAATAAAATATCCAAAAACTTTTACCTCTAAATTATCTATTATATTATAAAGGTCACCAACAAATTCATACCGCAAACATTACAAATGGTTACAAATACTTAGTGTCAAATATTTAAATTATTTCCATGCACGTTTACTTCCACTGAAACGTATACCAAATTCCTACAAACATATAATTCACAAAATAACTATCATTTAATTAAAATATAATTAAATTCAAAAACACTACTTAAAATATAAATAAGCACATACATTAAATTAATAAAAATTAGCTTACAATCCTAATTACTTTAAACTAAATCATTTCATTCATTTAAACTAAATCATCTAATAACAATTTTCCAATAATACCATATTACTTTATTTACTCCTTACATTTAGAACAATGCATAAAAATAATATCCTCAAATAATTAAAAATACTAACTTACCTAATCTTCTTCAGAATCTTGATTATGTGGCAGATAAACTTTAATAAACTTCAGGATCTTTAAAATCATACTTATAGTTCACAGCAACGTACAAGGTAAAATAAATTACTTAATAAAACATCTTTACTTCTATCTCGCACAACCTTAAAAAAACACTTATTACTACCCCTTTCAATCTCACTAAATACCCATTTCGAATTCACTTTAATTAGGGCCATGGGATCCAAAAATTAACCAACACTGTTTCACACAACACAGAATAAAGATAAATACAAAATTTCCCGATTTTTTCCAGATTTCCCCCCTTTTCTGATTAAAGAACTGTAATTCATCCATTAATGTCACATGACATATCTCATGATCTCTCATTTCCCTCACACAAAATAATGCGTAATCGGAACTGAGTACTTCTCACATTATTACCAAAGTCCTAAGTAGTAACCTTTATCGCCTTTAAAATGTTGCCAAACTACCAGTTACCATATTCCAAAGATCAGCCCAAAACGTTTTATTTTAATGTTATTTTTTAAATACATCTCCAATTTTATTATTTTAATGAAATTTATCAATGATACGATGTTTTAAAAAAATCATAAAAAAATTCTCAGATTTCAGAATTAAAAATTTTCTATAGAAACTGATCTTAAAATTGCCAAAATGTTGACAAGTTACCAAATTTAGGACCGTTTAATAAAAGAATTCACATTCCCAAAAGCGAAAATTGCTTAAGAGTTCTTTATTACAAAAAAATGAATTTTGAAGTGCTTATGTTTCACTTCTTTCGAGTATCTCATCATTTATATTAGGAACAGAAATAAATTATAACCCATGAACACATTCAAAAGATAACTAAATATGTCAAAAATATTCCTCCAAAATGCTAATTTACACTCAAAATGGCAGTCGTAAAAACAGGCAGAAATTTCCGATGATTAAAATTAAGGACCTTATTAAGGTAGAAATTTTGGCCGAAATTAAGGACTTTTAAGGACCAAAAATCGATTCCAAAAACTTTAAGGACTTTTAAGGATCGTACGAACCCCATTTAAGAACTGGTTTTATTCACAACAGTAAACAATTTAATCATATATAATCTGGAATATACAAATCTTGTTAAATTAACCATGAAAAATAAATTGCTAAGTTGTAAAATTAAATTATGTGTACAGCCATCAACCTGCCATTTCTTACTGAATGAAGTAAAATATACAAGACTGATGCTAGTAAAATATATAAGTATAGTAGTAAAATATACAAGACTGATGCTAGGCATTTTGCAAAGTGCAGTCTCTGAAGATCCTAAATTATGCTGCTTGGTGCTTCTCTAAATTCTAACCATTTTGCTGTATTATTTGCACCTACTCTCATGCCAGCCTTGGAAATATAAGGAACAAACAAAAACATTGTATTTCTTGTTTTGAATGCTAATTTACAAAACTAAATGAACATATTCTCCAAATCAAACTACTCAAAAGTACATATAAATTTTTCTATTAACTATAATAAAAGTTATTTCTCTTCCCTGAGTTTTTCTAACTACTGTCAGATTAACTCTTTGAGGCACGGTGTGCCCGGTCTGGGCATACCTAAAAATTTCCTTCTGTATGCATAGAAAAATTTAATTTTTTGGCTGAATGCTAGTCTCCTTATTCTATATTAGTTTTAAATTTTCACCTTGAAATATTGCCTAAAATCAAACAGCGAACCTTCAAGTGTTCCCATAGCGGGACTCTAGCACAACTGAGAGACTGTATTCTTTGTTTCTCCGCATCTCATCGGTCAGTTCATTGACAACAGAAAGGTGGGTCCACATCTGTTTCATTTCCTGTTTTTCTCTTTTTTTTTTTTTTTTTTTTTTTTTTTTGGTGGGGGCATTTGTTTATCAACTAAGAAATTGTTGGGGTGATTTTCTGAAGGTCAAGGGTAATTTTATCAGTTAGCTGTTTGGTTTTTCACTAGAGCAGTTCTCTTTTGCTTTAGTTCAAAGTTTTGCTAGCGGTATGTTTAGTAGTTTTGAGTTGTAGACGTTTATTTAATTTTATAGTTCATAATTTCTAACTGTAGATATAATATTAGTTTATTTTTTTTATTTTAATTATTTTCCAAATGGATCAGAGAAGGCTGACTATTTCTGAAGCACTGAAAGTAATACACGAATTGCTTCAGATAATGAATCTGGTACGGATCCCAGTACATGTTGCAAAACAAACAATATTGGGTTGTGCTTTTTCAAAGGTGGTGTCACTTTCTTTGAAAAGTAGCACCATGAAAAAAATAGACTAAAGTCTACATATGAAATGTAAATAATGTAAATATCATATACCCAAGCATGCAACCATCATATTGCATGCTTGGGTATTTGTAACCGATGTATTTTCACTTAAAAAGTCAAAGGAAACTGACAAAAATCCAATTCTTCTTGTAAAAAGTGCCAAATAAGTGGATGATTCTGACTTCACCTAGAACTTTCTTTATTATCAGGATAACGATCCTAAGCACATGGCCCTCAACGTTGGACTTTTGACTGTCTATAATCGTCCACAGGTTCTGAAAACATCACCTCAGTCACCAGATTTAAATCCAATAAAACACATTTGGAAAGAATTAGGGGTTAGAGTATGAAGACACAACATTAAAACAAGAGTCAAACTAAAAACAGTCATGATAGAAGAATGAAGGAACATTGACGCAGATATTATCAAAAAAAAAAAAAAAAAATGGTGATCGCTATGCCCAGATGTTTGTAAGCTGTCATAAATACTACAGAATACTAACTGACAGAAATACTACTATATATACTAGTATGTGCAGATTTCTTTAAAGCGTACGAAGACTTTTGTGAGGTAATTTTTGTTATTGATTTTCCAAAAAAAAAAGTTTTAATATGTTCAGAAACTAATTAATGTAGTCTATTATTAAACAATTTTCCTTCTAAAATATTCATTAACCAATATTTCACTGAAATTCGTAAGTGTACGAACACTTTTGTGAGCCACTGTACGTTTATGCATTATGAAATCGAAGCGTAAGTAAAAATACGCATTTGTGAAAGGACATGGACCAAAAAAAGCAATAGGAATTAATTAAAAATCATACCAACTTCATCCGTAGGGCAATTATTTGAAAACAGCTTAATAATTTTTGTCATTTCACGTCTTACCGCATACATACTACAAGAATCATGAAGAACACATAGACTTTAATTCAGCAAACTGCTCTGAAGCAAAACTACAAGATTGCCTACTATGCTGCAAAACAGTAAAATTCATTTTCCCCTAATAAAAATCCCTATTTTTCAGAAGAAAATCCTCAAATTAATCATTTCGCTTCGCTTCTCTAGATGCAAGGCCAACTTATACTCAAGGGACGAAATTCCGGTTTCCAGTGGGTTTCGCAAAATTCATCACTAGGTAGCGCTCGCGAACCACTATACTTTAGAGCTACTAGAGACTTTATAGTAGCCTTACTATACTTAGGCTATACGTTCAACGTTTGAAACGTAGCTCATTAATAACAAAAATTGTATTTTATGAAAAAGTATCGCTGTTTGCTAACAGTCATACAGGACTTTAGCTTAATACTTCTCATCTTATTGTCATCTTATTGTATTGTATCTCATCTTATTGTATCTCAAATTAGCTTAATACTTCTCATCTTATTGTAGTGTGCTATCAAAATTGCCATACTGCAAAGTTTTCGTACTTTCAACAAAATTTTTACGGTCGCATTTAAATAATTATTCGCAAGATATAACTGATGGAAATACTATGCATAATACATAGCATGTCCATTAAATTAGCAAATTTCGGCTTAATACTTCTCATCTTATTGTAGTGTGCTATCAAAATTCTGTTTGTCAACTCCAAATTTGTTTGGTAGCTAATTCATATTTAAACCTTTTTTAAAAAAAAAAAAAAGGAAAATTATTTCACTTCATGCAAGTTACTGCTCGCTGTTTCTTGTGAACCCTCTCACAATCCTCATGGAATAAATCAGTGCTCCGCAACCTTTTCTCACCTGCGACGCACAAAAAATCTTTCTGGAATTTCGTGGCACACCAAGGAGTTCCAAGTTATTGAGGAAGTGCCGAAAAAATTCAAATGCTGACACACTTAAAATAACACACACACAACCACACAAGTGAAATAAGTGAAATTTAAAATAGTGAAATTTAAAAGAAATTTAAAAGACACAAGTGAAATTTAAAATAGACATTATTAAGGGAAAAAATTGTCATTGTGTATTAAATACATGATAAAAAATTGCAAAATGTCAAATACATGTATTTGATTGCGGCACACCTATATCCTACTCATGGCACACTAATGTGCCGCGGCATACCGGTTGCGGAGCACTGGAATAAATGAATATGTCAGCAACACGTTCTAAATAACTGTACTTAGCTCATGTGAATTAAATCTAAATGTATTAAAATAATAGAAATATTTGTGTAAGATTTTATTCTGATTTGCACCGTAAACTTCTGTGATGTATATTTAGTTTACGTTCCAGATACTGCACGCTAAGTGTACATTCAGTGTGTTGAAATCTCAGACAATGTATACGCCCTACAGTTTATGAGCACTGATTATTGATTATATTGCACCATTTATTGTGTTTCTTAAATTAGATATTTTTTCATCTTTATAAAAATATTATATTGGAAATAATCTGTTTTCTACATAAATTATGCATAATAAATACAAAAATAAACTTAAAAAGAGGCAAACATAAAAGCAAATTGCTTAAACCTGTGTTGTATTTTATATGTGTTGGGTACGTGCTCAGTGATGATTACAAGATGTACACCATCGGAGATCATCATTCGTTAAGTGGTGTTCGACCCGAGGGCCTTTACCACTACATGTTTATCAATCCCCTAAGGACCTGTAAAAGTTCGTTAAATTCCATAAACTGGAAAAGTCCTGTGCACTTGTAATAAAAGTGCAAAGTCTTCAGTAGTGAAGAAGTTGATCAGGGGTGGCGACTTATATCGGCCATAGATGAAGTCTTCGTTGGATAAGCTATAATAGCAAATAAATTTTGGCATATCTTTTACACATTATCGTATATTTGACACAGTATCGTACATTAGTAAGATGAAAAGGATGATAGATGAAACAAAATCTAGATTAAATAGTTGAAAATAATAAAATATATACAAGAACTACCATCTAACATTATGATGTATAGTTCTGGGCCGTTTATGCGGCTGTTCGATTAGATAGTCGTACTCCCCTATATTTTTAATAACTTCGTGAGTGGAGGAATCACATTTTTCGTAGAATTTGAATGTAATCTTTAGTAATTCAGCATCTAATGGTAAAATCTTTAAAGAATTATGGATGACAGTGTTCCTAACGAACCACGGAGAGTTCGAGAGGAATCTGAGAGTTTTACTCTGAAGCCTTGCTCGGTTTGAACGTGCAGTAGCTGCCCACGCCGGAGCGGCATATAGAATTATGGGTCGGATTGCCTGTAGATAAAGTGTTCTTTTAGCGTTGATATTTAACTTCGAATATTTGCACATCAGAGGGTATATGCTCATTAAGGCACGTTGTGCTTTGTCTCTGATATAATTAACATGAAATTTGAAAGTTAACTTCTGGTCGAGATAAACACCTAGATATTTTACTTGGTGGTCACGTGACAAGATTTGTCCGTCCATTGTAATTTCTTCTAAGTCTTGAGGGATATGTCCTTTTTTAAAGTAAATCACTTTTGATTTTTCGGGGTTAATTTTAATTTTCCATCCTTTAAACCAGGGTGAAATGTAATTAATGGCATTCTGAAGTTTATTTCTTGCATGATATGGATTAAGTGAGTGACATAAAAGTGCCGTGTCATCGGCATAGCATGCAGTGAGAATATTTTCAATATTAGGAAGATCATTAATATATAAATTATAGAGAAGCGGGGAAATTACCGACCCCTGTGGTAAACCCGCGTGAATTTTTCTTGTGGTAGAATAATTATCTTGAATCTTAACTTGAAAAGTTCTGTTCTTTAAAAAATCAGCGATTAGATGGATGATGGCAGGTGGGAAATTATAGTTCATCAGCTTGATGATAAGATCGTGATGCCAAACTTTATCGAAGGCTTTCTCTACATCCATAAAAATAGCAGCAACTACTTCCTTTTTATTAAAATTTTCGCCTATGAATTCTACGATTCGGGCGATCTGCTGAGTCGTTGAGAATCCCTGGCGAAATCCAAATTGATGGTCTTTGATAATGTTATTTTCATTAATAAAAGTGGTGAGTCGAGACTCGATAAGCCTTTCGAAAAGTTTGGCAATCGCAGGCAGAAGACTGATCGGTCTAAAGTTACTTGTGAGATTTCCAGCTTTGCCAGGCTTTTTAATGACAGTTAGAATGGCGTGTTTCCAATTTTTTGGGAATGTATTAAGTCTTAAACATGCGTTAAAAATATTTGTAATAAGAACGATGCCTTTCCTTGGGAGGTATTGCAGGGCCTTATTAGTGATATTGTCATATCCAGATGCTTTCTTTGGATTAAGTTTCTTTATAATTTTCTGTATTTCTTTGGGAGAAGTCGGGTTGTTTTGATTTTCAGGATCTTTGCAGAGGAAATCGGTCACGTGATTGATAATATTCATATCATTCGGGTGTGGGAAATTATTTATATTAAACTGTTGTTCATAGTTATCAGCGAAGAGGTTGACAATTTTCTTATGATCGTAAATTTTGGTATTATTATCATCAAGAATGGGTCCAATATTGGAGGGAGTGCTTCGGATAGCTTTAGTAACTTTCCACACAGAGTGGTCGGTGTGCGAAAGACTTTCAATGAAGTTATCCCAGCAATTGTTTCTGTACTCTTGGATAAGTTTTCTGAGGTTTCGATTGGCAGCATTAAATCTTCTTTTGTCTTGGGTGGAGTGTGAACGTTGATAAATTTTTCTTAGTCTATTTTTCTCTGTAATTTTCTTTATAATATTGTGTGGGAGTGTATAATTAGTCTGTTTTGGAATAAATTTGGCGTGGTTGATGGCTTCGTTGATTTTACTGCTAAGATAGACTGTGGCATCATTAATTTCGCTGTTATTAGTTATTTTAGTGGTAGCAGATATGTTTTCTTCAAGGTGATAAGCATAGTTTTCCCAATTAATGCGACACTTTATAGGCGGAAGACCATGCTTTAAGCCATATAAAGTGAAGCGTACTGGTAGGTGATCTGAAGAAAGTTCATTATCCACTTGGAGAAAAGGTATTTGAGGAACATTGAAGGTAATTAAGATGTCTAATACATCAGAAGTATTTGAGATTTGATGAAGATGCGTAGGTTCATCTGGACCATAAATGTTGATATCAGGGTTGTTGATGATGTAATTATTAAGAATAATTCCGCCTGGATTACTTCGCCTGGAGTTCCAGTTAGCGTGTTTACAATTTAGGTCCCCAGCAATAATAGTTGGATAACCTAAGTTGAGAATATAGTCAAGATCTTGAGTGTTGAGGCTATTGTTGGGTGGCTTATAAACAGCAATGATGAGATATTCTTTATTGTCACTGTTCAAAATACATGCACTTGCTTCAAAGCTCATAAGGGGAAGAGGAAAGATGGTACTGTTTAGGCATTTTTTCATGAGAATAGCTGTACCATCACCACGGTTATGAAGACGGTCAGATCTATAGATGTTGTAGTTGGGAATTTTAAATTTGTCATTCGGTTTGAGGTGGGTTTCACTTAATAAAATAACATCCAGACTGTGCTGGTTGATGTAGTTTTGAATTTCAATTTTTTGATTTTTAATACCATTACTATTATAAAACATAAACTTGGCATAATTAATATGTTGCATGGTATTTGGATTAGCCGTATGGGCGTAATTATTCATGCTCGTTCTGGATGAATATCTTTAGTGCTGTCATTGCAGTCTTGAGCCTGGAGTCGGGGTTAGAAGCCTGCTTGTATTGCTGGTAAATTTGGTAAATTTCAGTAATGAACCCGGTGAATTCTTCAAAGGATTGTTCTTCTGTGTCTATGTTTACTGATTTTCGTTTATTTTTGGAGGATTGATCTTCTTTATCGTTATTTACAGATTTCTTATTATTCTTGAGGGATTTCCTGTCGTTAACCGTCTTCGGGTTGCTCTTGGTAATCACCGCATATGATTGGTTGTACGGGGCAGTGCCCAAATTACGTGATTGGCTGAGAGTAGCCGGAGTCTGTTGATCTTGCTTATTTTGGGAACTTTTTGGTGTTTCTTCTTCATTAATTTTTTCAATAGCTGTATTTCCTGGTCTTTTGGAGCATTCCTTACTACAGGATGCATGTCCTCCTCCACAGAGGACACATTTCGCAGGAAATTCTTTACCTTTTTGAGGGCACTGGAAGGATTTGTGATTCTCGGCGCATCTGAGACACCGGGGCATATTTTTACATGCACGTTGAGTATGCCCGTACCGTTGGCAGTTGAAACACTGCGTCGGTCCGGGCCTGCTTTTGTACGAAACCACTTTTACTCTAATATCAGTAATGTGACGTACATGATTAATTAATTTTCCAGCTTCAGTGCGTGGAGTTTCAACATAAAAAACGGGTAGGTTCACAGCTATGCCATCGCGCATGCGCTGTATTTGTTTGCATTTTAGTACTGGAATGTTTTGAGATTTAAGATCATCTTCAATTTCTTTTATGTCTGTGTCATTTGATAACCCTTTTATTATGCTTCTAACCATTTTGTCAGAGTTCAGTAAAAATGTGTGATAGGGAATCTTTCGAGAATCAAGCCTATCCTGAACTTTGCGGTAGTCGTCGGCAGAAAACAGCTTAATCCTGAAGTTTTCGCCTTCTATTTTTCCTTCAACGTTTTCGATGCCTAAATCTTCTTTTATTTCTTTACGTAATTCTTTCCAATTTATTTTAGGGTCTGTGATAATAAGTGGTGGAATTTTGCCAGCATATTTACGTGGTTGTTTAAATCCTGTGATACAGTAGTCGTGGTCGTTAATTGCAGTAGTCGTGGTATAACTCGCAGAAGTATCAATTTCAGTGTCTTGTTCCATATTATCTAAGTTTTCTTCGCTAGGAAGAGAGTCAAATTTTGATTGAGTTTTTAAGGGGGTAAATCCTCTTCAACCGAGGAGTTACTGTTATTTCGTGTGCGTTTTCTGGGAACTTGTTTCCATTCATCTTTGGTTTTAGTGTTTTGTGAAATGGCTATTTTTTCGACTTGTTTTACAAGGCTTTCGGGAGTGTTATAAGTATCATTAAGGGTTTTATGATACTGTTGCCTCAGATTGTTTAGCACAGCTAGTTGCTCACTATTCGGTTTGCCGTCGACGAAATTCGCCGAATAATTTGCAATTTCTTTTTCCAGGGTAAGAAGTAAGTCCAGATCCTTAAGGTGCGTATCCTTTACCGTTTCCATATCGTCTTCGTAAAAAAAAACAATTATAGCGCGTGAGACGGACTCTCAACTTAGAATCAGGATGACCAAAAGGAACAAATTACAGCTCGGAAATGATGTTGCACTTACTAAGCCTAATTAGGCTTAGCATCGCGCAGCACAAAAAAAGTTAATTATTTTACCAGTTTCGCTCAAAATCAAAAATACTAAGTCACACTAGATGAAGTAACACTTAAATTATATGAAACACATAAAGTCACAATTCAAATGGACTTAGAAATACAAAATGAAAGCATAAATTGAAGAGCTCACCAACTTCCAAGTAACATCCCAGTCGCCCGACACCATCTTGTGATGTACACAAACATCGTTTAATCTACATTACAGTTATGATTAAAGATAACAATAGATACAGTTACAGTTACATATATAACATCTCCCTTTTTTATAAAAAATAATAATAGTAGTAAAATTAAACATATTCTTTTAAATAATGAGGATTCTTAACAGTCCTACCAGATCGAGTAACGTAGTTATGTCCATTTGAAAAATTTGATGATACTATACCTCTTTCACTATTTGGTGACACAACACTTTTGTTAGGTTTTGAAGGACTTACAGGCACATCTAAATTTGTAGTGCTCCTACTATTTTCATGTATCTCGGGTTCATCTATAACTTCATTCTCATAGTTGTTTTGTATTGCAAACTCTTCCTGATTAGTTCCTTTCAGAAGGTCTCTTCTGTTCCTTTCTACAATTCTTCCATCTGTTCTTATAATTCTATATGAACGTGGTCTTTCTGCTTCTTCTATAATTTTCCCTCTTTCATTTAGTTTTTTCCCTTTCTCTTTTATGTAAACATATTAAGATGTTGAACTGCGGTGCTTAACCACCAGGGTGCCTGGGCGCCATATCCCTACCCCTCATCGAATAACATGATAAAAGTTTCGAATTATGAGAAATATAACTGAATGTGCTAAATAATTAAATGAGCAAGAGTTTAAATTCATAATTGCTAATAGTTAAATACATATTTTTTTCCTTAAGTACCTAATTACTAATCCATACATAATTAACTATTTTTTTAACATTTATTTCACAGAAGAATGCATGTACACACGAGAGAAACAAAATACGAAGTGCGACGCCTTAGTGCCACTAGTAAAAACAAAAAGCAATCAGGAGGAAAAAAGAACAATATACAATAGAGAATCTGAGCAACAATTTGCATAACACATAAACAAAATTACACATTACTAACATTTAGGATCGCCCTTGGGCGTTTACTGAAATTGGGGTCCCTAGTATCATAACAATAGTTAACAACCACAGGATTGTCTAGAAGTTCCTGTTTATCATAAAATGCCCTATATAGGCGCCAATAAAAATCACAAAGATCCTCTATTCTTAACTCTTTACGAATTTGGTTATTCCGAATGTACCAGGGGGCATTACATATCATACGCAATACCCCGTTTTGGGCCGCAGTGGCTAATCGCACCGACGGTGCGAATAGCTAACAGGCTATTCACACCACCTACTTTCGCGCATGCGCACAAGCAGCCCAGGTACCAGCATTTTACGCCGATTTCCGTAAGGCAGGCGGTAGTGAGAGCGAAGGTTGTTAACCCTAACTCAGCAATAGAAAGGTTTGTTCACCAGCAAGAGAATAATTTGCAAGTAATAATTATTAGTTACAAAGACGAAGTCAATCTATATACATGATAATGTTTAGATAAAATAGGGATTTAATGATGGTTCTGATTGCAAGCGAGGACAAGTAATTAGTTAAAAAATCTTTAGTGTATTGACAAAAAGGCTACAGAAATTACTTAAATTCTTTTATTTAACAGAGGAATTTTTATGCAAACTTAGACCCTATTCTTATAGCATAGGACTGTCAGAATTTATTATTCAATAAGAAAACATACTGAAAATGATAATATTCTTATATATTCATCACTTTTTCAGTATCCACACAGGTTTATAGGTTCAAATGCCGTATTTCAAAATCAAAGTTATTTATGAAATAAAGCCTTACAAAATCTGATAAATCATTTGATAAGCATTTTTAAATCTAAATCTCTTACATTAAATTATTTCTGTCTTTTAAATTACATCCCATTATTTATATTTCAATTTAATTGATTAATGTGTTCGTACTAATATTTCAAAGTTCTTTGAAGTACTTTTTGTCTCCTGAAAATGCCAAGTATTTTCATAAAAAAATAAGCAGGCATACAGAATAATTCATTTAATATTTCATATAATCGCTTTTAACTTATTTAATGTCTAAATTTTCTACACAGAAATCCGCTGTCTAATTTTTAGTATCTTTTATCGGACGAAATTTTTCAAAGAGGAATGAATTAAAGGCCTGATTGAGCAAAACACATCTTTAAAGCTAAATGTATTCTAAGAAGTATAAAAGATGTCAACACGATTTTGCCCCCCCCCTTTAAATCAGTCATTTAAACTATTCAAACCGTTCAGGAAAAGGATAAACATTGCGAACATAAAAATCTGCCTTTTTTATATATACTTTAATAAAAAAATGTGTTCCTTCTTTTTATAAGAAAAGGAACGCATTTTCCTTTCTAAATTTTTGAAAGTCGCCAACGCTTAAAAAATGATAAACTACGCCAAGGTAGAAACCCGCCTTTTACAACTCAATGCGCATGCGTGGTTAATGTTGGTGCGAATAGCTTAAGCGTCTAATCGCACCGGTGGTGCGAATAGCATCGGCCGTTTTGGGCAGCTTGTAACTGCCTTCTCAAACTTTTGCACGAGTATGCCCAGACGAGGCATGCATAACTAAGAATTGTACGCAACATGGTTTTGTAAATGAGCAACTTATTATCAATAGATAGAACACTGTTTCGAGCAATTAAGGGGAAGAGTGAAGCTTTACTAGCTCGAAACTTCCTGAGAATATGTGTAACGTGTGGGTTCCATGTAAGAGATTTACTGAGGATCACCCCAAGATAAGGGACCTGCTTGACCCAGGGAATGTCCACAACATACATTTGCAGGTGAGTCGGGAAATTCTTCTTAGTAGTAAACAGTATGGCATGTGTCTTGTCGACATTCACTTTGACTTTCCATTTGGTCAGCCAAGTCTCTAGCGAGTGGATGTGGTGTTGTAGCTGTTGTATTGCTGAACTAACAAATGCACTTTGCGTAAGGATCGCTGTGTCGTCTGCATACATGGCTAGTGTTGTGTTGTGTGTAGTGGGGATGTCGTTCACGTAAATATTGAATAGGGTAGGGCCCAGAAGGGATCCTTGTGGAACACCAGCCCGTATAGGCCGGTTTGTGGATAATGAACCAGAAACATGAACGACAAAGTGTCTACCGGTTAGGTAGGATTTAATTATGTTTGTGATGTAGCCTGGTAGTCCCAGGTTGTGTAATTTGTATATGAGGGCATCCAGCCATACTCTATCGAAGGCTTTGGCGACATCTAAGAAAAGTCCACCAGTGACACGATGTTGTTGCATCCCACTGCTTATTAACTCAACAGCTCTGTAGAGTTGATGCGTTGTCGAGTGCTTACGCCTGAACCCAAACTGATAGGGTATGAGGATCTTCTGCTCATCCAGGAAGATGTTTAGTCTATGTAGAATAACTGCTTCCACGATTTTGCTAATTGAGCTTAGCAAACTGATTGCTCGGTAACTCTCAGGAGCAGTCGCAGGCTTGTTGGGCTTTAGCAGAGGGACAATCTTGGCAGTTTTCCAACAAGTTGAGAAGTATTGCCATCGTAGTATGATATTCACTAACTTGGTGAAGTAGAGTATAATCTTGACAGGGAAGTGCTTGATCATCTCATTTGTGACCCCGTCTACTCCAGGGCTCTTTCTTTTCGCAATTCGCATAATATAGAGACAGACCTCCGATGGCATGGCTGAGATAATGTTGTCTGTGCATGGCTGTGTTGTAAAATTGGAGTGGAAGTCAGCAATAAGCTGTTCAGTGTCTGAGTCTGAAATGTTGTTAATGCAGAACTGAGATTCCAGATGCTGAGCTAAAAGTTCTGCTTTCTCAGTTCCGGTGTAATGGGTCCGTTGAGGGCCGTGAAGGGGCGGAATGGCGTTATAGCATTTTTTGTACCTCTTCACTGCTTTCCATAAGGAGTTATCCTCTGCAGAAAGAGATCTGAGGTAGTTAGTCCACCGATCTTGTGAGAGTTTATTTGTAAGAAACTTGACCGCTTCGCACAGGCGATTGAAGTTCCTTTTATCATCACGGTGTCTGGTACGTTGATACGCTCGTCTTGCAGCATTTCTCTCTTTAATCAATAATCTGAGCTCTTGAGGCTTGTGTTTCATACCAGGTTTAACTTCAACTTGTGCTTTCGCATAAGCATTTTGTATATTTTCAGTGAGGTCCTTGACCAAACTATCAATGCCACTCCCCTTGTGTATCGTGGGTAAAGTGTACTGGGTGTTGGAGAGGGCTTTGGCAAAGACCTGCCAGTCTGTACGAAAGGCCCTGGTGTCTGATGTAGTATATCTGCTGAGGTCCAGAATAATCCTAACAGGATTGTGATCACTTGAAAGTTCGTCCAGTACGGAAATATCCAGTGGAAAACTGGTGTTCCGCAACAGGAAAAAATCAATAATTGCGGTGGACCCAGCAGCATACCGTGTTGGGGTACTTGGAACTGCCAATTTAAACCGTGCCGACGCGGCCAAGGAATAAATCAGTCTGTCTGTTGCATTAGAAGTGTAGCAGTTCCATGCGCGGTGTCTTGCGTTCAAGTCTCCACCAATAATAACATGTGTACCAAGTGCGAGTAGAATTTCAAGGTCTGCCTGAACGACAGCCACAGGTCTCATGGGAGGAATGTAGGTGGAGACAAAAGTGTATGGAGTGTTAGTGTCTGTTGTGGTGCAGATAGCTGTGGCCTCTACGGCTGAGAGCTGTGGAATGTTCACGTGATAATGGGGAATGCAGCGTTTGACAAGAAGTGCAGTGCCACCTCCACGTGGGCGAGGAGCGGTAGTACTTCTGTGCGACTTGTAGGTATAGTAATTTGCCACACACAATGGTATTTTAGGGTCAAGCTTGTGTTCTTGTAGGAAAAATAAGTCGGGACTGTGCTCACTTGCAAAATCCACCAATTCATTAATCTTACGGAAGAAACCATTTGCGTTCCAAGTAATAATACTTAAGTACCTATTGTTTACACTATACATAATTATTCAACATTGGAAAAAACACTGTCAAAAACATTAAATAATTTAAACAACTTATCGATTGAATGCTCCGCAGCCCGCAATTCAGGCATGGCTGCCGAGATTTTTTGAAAAACATTCATAACTGTGGTGCCTTTAAAAACATCACACACCTCTTTGATTATTTTGAGAAAGTCCATAAACATACCCGAACCAACAGTAGCATTAGCAGCACCACCACTGCTGACAGTCTGTTTATGCATATCAACATTAAAACTATTAACAGTATTTACAGATCTTTGAATGTCACCCTTGGCTACACTAGCATAACTGCGCCCGGAGGCAACAGCAGAATAACTCAAATTTGCATTAGAAGTACTAGGCATTTTAACACCATTATTTACATTTTCTGAGTTTGCACTCTTATTCACAGTTTTATTTCCGACTATGCGTCGGGGGAATTTCGGACATCCGCGATAATTGGCGGTGTGTCCTTCTTGCAGGCAATTGCAACAAATAGGAGAGTCTAATTTTTTAACATTACATTTATCAGTATGATGTACACTCGCACATTTCACACATCTTGGTTGTAGTTTGCAATTTTCACTACTGTGGTGGAAGTGTTGGCAGTTGTGACACTGCACAACATTTCCACGCACTTTATAAGGATGTATTTCAACAAAGAAACATAGCAGTTTTTTAACATCATAAATAGATTGTACCCCTGGTACATTCTCTAAATGAACCTGAAACAAAGGCATAGGAGCCTTAGATTTGGTTCTGTGCATTTGGGTAACTTTTCGAGGTTTATACTTTAAATTAACCAGCTCCTCAAAAATGTCATCTGAGGGGCAATCGATAGGTAAACCTCTTATAAATTAACCAGCTCCTCAAAAATGTCATCTGAGGAGCAATCGATAGGTAAACCTCTTATAACTATTTTGATGGGCCTATCCATCTTTCTGGTAATTAAATAATGATCTACACTTTTTTCATCCAAATATTTTGTTATCTGACGGTGATCATTTTTCGTTTTCGGAAAAACTTTTAAAAACTCGCCAGTAACTTTAGCTGCAAAGTCTAAATTAGTTTCAGCCCTAAATGTTTTAGAGAAATCCGAAAATTTAATTGGTGGCTTCACCATTATCGGTTTCACCTTCGGTTGTTGCATTTCAATAACCTCATTCTCTTCACTAACTTCCATATCATTATTAGTGGCAGTATTATCTGCATTAGGATTTTCACCTAGCTTATCAAATTTATTGCTAACATTAATTTCTGCATTAGCTTTGACTAATTTAGCAGGCCGAGCCGCAATACGCGGCTGTGTAAAGCCTTCTGAATCCTGAATTTCGCTCACACATCTTTTTCCTTTTTTCGAAGGCCGTTTAAGCAAAATTTTTGTTTTTTCTCCGCTAGGAGTTTGTGCAATTGCACCAGATTTATCACTAACATTTTTTACACTTGATATAGTATCATTACAGTTAACAGAATTAACAGTAGATATAACCTGCATCTTAGGGACATGCTTGACAGCATTCACATTCAACTTATCACAAGATAAATTTACAATACTAGGATTTTGGGCACTAAAAACGTCGCACTTACCCTGAAATAATAAAGCCAGTCTTTTGGCTATTCCACTCCTTTTTTGGTGCATATCCAGACGTTTTTGCTTATCCTCCTCACTGGATAATGTATTGAGATCATCTTCCGTTAACTGCTCATCTACATGAACTGCAACATTCAGAAGCAGAACTTTTTGAAGCGCGAGTTGATAATCCTCCGCATCGTAACAATCCTTGTTTAACAGCTGACTCCAACCTTTTCCTAACACCTTGTCTGCATACTCACATATCTCCTCGGGTAAACCAGAGAGATTTTCTTTACTAACGTTCACAACCTCGGGCGGAGGAAGCGGCGGGTAATCCTTCGGATCCATTGATGACACTCTTTATGTAAACATGATCTCCTGTTTTCAGTGGTTTTAACGGTCTTGCATTCCTATCATAATAACTTTTTTGTAAGGTTTGTCTCTTCAGTCAATGTTGTTTATGGTCTTCATATCGTTTAGCTTGAACAAAATTCTCTTTTATAGGCATAAATCCATTTACTTTTCTTCCAAACATCAATTCTGAAGGTGACTTAATTTCATCTGAAATAGGAGAGTTACGATATTCCAGTAATGCTAAATATGGATCCTTGTTGTCAACTACAGCTTTTTCTAACATTCGCTTGACAGTTTGAATATGTCTTTCAACCATTCCATTAGATTGTGGATAATTTGGATTTGAAGTTCTGGTTTCAAAATTCCATCTTCTTGCAAAATCTTTAAATTTTCTGCAATAATATTGTGGACCATTATCCGAATATACTATTTTCGGAATACCATGTCTTGCAAAAATTGATTTCAATTGCTTTATCACTGCTACACTTGACAAATCTTCCAAATGTCCAATTTCAACATATTTGCTAAAATAATCTATAACTATTAGATAATCCCTTCCTTGAAAGTAAAAGAGATCTGTTTCCAATACTTCCCACATGGACCATTAGGTATTTCTTTAGATATCATTGGTTCTTTAGTATTAGCTTTTTGTAAACTTAAACATGTTTGACAATTCAGTACCAAATCTTCAATTTCTTTCGACATTCCTGCCCAATATAATATTTCTCTTGCTTTGATCTTGCATTTTACTACTCCTAAATAACCATAATGAATTCTGTTTAAGATATCTTTTCGTAAACTTCTTGGTACAACAACACAGGAATTTTTAAATATTAATCCATTTGCTTCTGATAGTTCTTCTCTGAAGTTAAAATATGGTTTTGCCAGTTCTGAAACCATACATTTTTCATCTGGCCATCCAATTTTAATTAATTTTCTTAAAACTTGTAGTTCTTCATTTTTTTCTGTTTCCAGTTGAAAAATTTCCATTTTACCATTTAGTTTATATATATGTCGATAGCTATATAGTTTATATATATGTTATATATCCTATCGGCTGCGCCATGTGTTGTATTTTATATGTGTTGGGTACGTGCTCAGTGATGATTACAAGATGTACACAAACATCGTTTATTCTACATTACTCATCTACTATTCTATATTAAGACAGACAGACAGACAGACAAAGTAGAAAGATGTCTTGTTTTGCACCCGCTAAGTCTTTCTGCACCGATGGACGAAAAATTAAGCAAAAGCGAAAAATCAACCATAGGTGCGAAGGAAAGGTATATAGAAAGAGGGGCAATTTCGTATTTGAGGAGAGTAAAAAGGAACTTCGTACATTTTGTACGAGTTCAAAAGGCCAGAAAGAAAAGATGGGACAAAATAAAATTTAAAATAAATGGCCCAAAAATAATAGAGGGGGTAAAAGGGGGCCTATAAAAAGAAAAGGAAAAGAAGTAGAAAATATCCTAAAATACGATTGTGTCCATGAGTGTAGTTAAAAGGAGTTCGTTTGCAAAAATTAGTAAATAAATGAATTCCTACATGGTAATGTGTATGCCCTTATCTTGAGACCTAAGAAGAAAAGACATATATCATCACAGAGATGTACATAATATTTTAACTAAAGTAATATTAACTATTACCGTTCCCAAAAAATTCATGTATATTTCAGAAAAACAGTAATTAGCAAATTCATAAATCCATACACAGTGTGAGAGCATTTCAGCAAAAATAAATTATACAGTATGTTTTTCTTAACTATTAGTTAAATATAAAATTAATTTATTAAGTTAACCGTTGTAATTTATTATAGTACAAGTTTAACAAATTCCGTCACACTGTATTTATATTTGCTCATAATTCTAAGTATGAGACCTGAAAAAAAGTCGAGGATCTTAGTTACAAAAATCACAATCTATACTCATCGATGGTCAAGAGATCCCCATTTTTGCCTCTCAAGAAATTCCTAAGCACGAAAGGAGGGGCCTCCGAAGGGTATGAATTGCTGATAAGAACGGACTACTGATAAGAAATGTGGCGTCTCTATGGAATACTTACGAAGAAAATAACCACATCACTTGCTACTATTACTAACTACTGTATAATGCTAGAATCGTATGAAAATAATAAATAAAGAAATTTAATGGCACTTTAGTGATAGAGAATAAGATATTGTATAGAGAACATAATGTTACTTATCTGAATATTCCGTGCCAGGGTTTCTTTTGGATTTCTCGTGTTGATAGTGAACAGCGAACAAGTGAAGCAAACAATTTGAAGTTTCGAAGAAGCGATGCTTCCTTTTTCAATTTGATGGATGAGACATTGCATAGGAAAGATGCATTACACTTTTTTTAAGAGAGTTTAAAACATTTCTTGAAACACTTATTTAAAAATTTCGGAGCTATGTTTAGACACTGCCTCCAGCTTTCGTGATCGCAGCGCCCATAGCTGACAGGGTCCATAGATAATTTTTCACTATTCTATATTACAGTTATGATTAACCCTTTAACTGCTTAAGACGTGTTTAAACGTTTTTGGAATTTCTTTAAAAATGCTTAAGACTTCTTTACACGAATTTCAAATCGCACGAAAAATGCTTAAGACGTGTATACACGAAGCCCGAATTTCGCGAAGATTGCTTAAGACGTGTTTAGACGACGCGATCTGGTCTTCCTTCCCCTACCTTTCTGCAGGCGGCTGTCAGTTGAGACAAAGTTCTTAATAGGGTGTGAAGTCTCTTTGAAAAGAGCACTTTAGGAAAAAGTCCTTAGAGTGAAATATCTTTGTCAGACAGCAGGTATGTATTATCTGTATGCCGACTAAAAGTTTGCGAAAGAAGATAAATCGTTTTACAACTGTTTGCCTTGTGGTACTTTATACAAATGAAAGTCAAACAGGATCCGACGTTGTTATAGTACATTCCCGAATTTTAGTAGAAACAAGAACAAATAAGAATTGTAACGGAGGACGCCTTTATGCCTATATGTTATAGAATCAAATATTTTATTTTTGTATTGAAAAATGATTACAATTTCTGATTCGTCAGGAAAAAATATAAAATGTTGCAACCAGCTTTCTTGTTTGCCTTCGTATTTCAAATGCGCGTTATTATAATGGTATATTCTTCTTTTTACATTCTTAAATGTTAAAACTGTGCTGTCAGCATGCCTGTGTTTTGTACTCGTATGTGTGGCTCTATGCTCCGTAGAAATGGCGAACTGACATATAAAAATTATATGAATGTTGAAAGGAAGATATTCTACTCGAAACTTCAACTAAATGGAATAAATGAATACGCCGAAGGAATTTCTAGAAATATTTGTTTTAAAAATTTTATTATTAAGATTTTAAATACAAAATGTTTTGAAATCTAAAGGAAAAAATATGTAATCCTTGAAAAATGTTTGGAAAGAAATCTATCGATATAAAATCTCTTAAAATTAATGGAGTGTAAATTAATTAAAACAGTTAGTGTACGAAAGGGTTAGATATACTGCGCACAAAAAATTACAGTCAGAAGATCAATTATTTAAAGATATAAATTAATTACCTTAAAAGAATTTAAAATAAATTAACATCTGTCCAAATGTCAGTGCTAACAGCAATAGCACGAATGAAAGTTATGCTTTAAATTCCGAACTTAGCTCATCCGTCGGTACGCAATGATTGTGCCTTTGCGATTACTTTTCTTATAGATACTACAAAAGGCCGCCAACGAAGTAGCGGTAAAATCGTTGAATACTAATAGTTTGAAGCGGTTCAAATCCTGACGAATGGATTGCCTGCATACCAGTTTTAGCGAATGTTTGTTGCGCATGTTTAATGTGAATATGAGCCAATTTTAGTTAGCTTTTCATGATGACGTGCCTTGACTACGAGTCCTCGCTCGGGTTGTGTTTGGTTTGGCTTGTTAGATTATTAAGCACGTGAAGGCGATCTGTCTAAGGGGAGGTATGCTTTCGTGACAGATTTTCTAAGGGAAACAATCTCGCACTACAAAAAGTTAAAACCATAAAAACGCCCATGCAATCACCTTGTTCACGGGGATTTGAATGCAAGTCAAACTACCAGTATGTTAAGAGAAGCGATTCCAAGAATGTTTAATTATTTTATTTAGTTTGTCATAAGCTAAATAAAATAATTAAACATTCTTGAAATCTCTTCACATTACTGAAATGGCAATAACTTCGAATTATACTATGCTACCACTTTTCCTCTAATATGAAATTTTGAACATTTCCGTTATCGGACAGCCCACCAGCGACTGAGCGGAGTCTAACGGAACAACTGGTGGTTCTGTCCGGGGTTCGAATCCCGGCAAACGAGCTGGGTGTCAGGATGATATTCTTAGTTTTCCATATGTGTAACATGTATGCAAGGTAATTTCCGTTAGGCAGTCCTCGAACGAAGGCATCCTTCACCTTAGGCAAATAACCATCGAGTACTTTGCCATAATCAAATAAACCTTTATCCATAACATGCTTCAAATATTTTTATGTTGAAAAGTTCATGCGCCAAAGTTGGCCCCCGTTGAATGAAATATGTTGTTTATTTTTTCTTTGTTTTTTATAACAACAATGTTCTTGTTTTCAGAATCTGAATTATCAATAAAATTCTTTTAATAATATGCGATTCTATTTTGTTTTTTTGTTTAATGAAAAATTAATTTAAGCGACAAATCTCTTACATTTAGAAACATTTTCGATTTTCGAAACGAGTTGCTGTCAAAAGCGCATCTTCTCGTTGCTGCATACATTTATTTAAAGCAAACTGCTTGGCGCGTGTGCTTTTATATTTGAAAAGATTCAAAGAATTTTCAACAGGGAAATAAAGTTATTAATTTTACTGAATTTTGTGAATTCTTTGTGTTTTGAGGTAAAAGTCAAACCATCAGATATGTGATAACCTTAAAATAAGGGTATATATAATCAGGATTTTGCGGCCAGACATTCCCAGCGAAATACATTACAAAAAATTATCTATGTAGAATTAATGTATATTCTGTTTAGAATTTTAATTTATCAGTGTTATTACACATCAGTTTATCAGTGTAAGTTATATCGAGTTTTAGTTGTGTTCGATATAAGAATTTTATTTGGTTTATATAAATCCGATTCGTTTAATAATATTATATTTATTAAATACTATTTATTAGGTTTCCAAATCTGTCAAACGCAATCAATGGCCTCCTGGCTAAGATATCTGATTATCGCTATTTCGACTCATATTCGAACCCAAACAAACGAACTGGTTGAATTTTGTGATTTTCCCTATGTGTAACATGAACATGAGTACGTTTTACTTAGAAAGTCGTCCATGGAGACATTCATTCCCTTCGGCTGATAGATCTCGTTTCCTTTGCAATACTCAAAAAATCTAAAAATTTTTCAAAAACACTAACAGATGCATATAATAAAATAAAATTAAGTAAATGCATATGAGAAAATAAATTAAGTAAGTGCACATAAAAAAACTGAAGTAAATGTATATAACGAAAAAAATGAGGTAAAAACAAATTTTCAATAATTTTTCAATACAGTAGTTTTTAAATTGCTTGTTTTCAAATTTTATTTCATTTTTATGTATGTACTAATATACAGTGTATGTGTGCAAAAGTGTGCTTGTTCGGCATATCCATATATATTAATTAAATAAATCTGATTTGAAAATGCATGCACTAACGCGCTATTCTCATAATTTGAAAAACACTAAAATATTGTCTGAGAAAAATATTTATAAAGAAAATTAAATTTCGTCTCCTTACTCGGTGCTGTGTAAAAAATTTAAATAAGCTTATTAATTTTTTTCTTCTTTATTAAAAACAAATTAGTTTCTTTTCATCTATATATGAAAAATAACAAAATCTAGCTGTCAGAATGGAAATTCTTAAAAATATAAAACTCGTTTTTTTCGAACAAAAGTTTCTGAGAAATTTCTCTAGGTCAGCAGGTAGTAACAGGACCACTGACTGCTTTGTTTGAAAAACCCGATGAAGTGGATGATTTTACCCCCAAAAGGTTTTCTTTAACAAAGCAGATGCAGTGCTAATGGCTTTGCTGAGAAGCGTTCGTATTTGAATAGCTTGAAGCTTGAGTTGGAATACTTATTGTTTCCGAAGCAATCAGTCAGAAAGCAATAAAATTTGTTATAGATATTTCTCTCTCTCTGTGAGTTCTTGAAATCTTGGAATGGGTGAAAGTTTATTTTGTTTTACATATATAAGGAAACTGCATGTAAAGCAAAATAATTCAAGGCACCCATTGTATGTTAATCATTGTACGTCCCCTCAGCCCTTCGGTTGGGTATTAAGAAAAGAAATTCCTATACTGCTTTTGTATTACTTTTATAGTGAAAGATTTGAAAAAAATAGCTTCATATGAAAAGATTTTCTCCGATGAACGAATACAGCTGAAACATGTTTCTGTCTTCAAGTATATCCACAAAACATGAAATAGTATTGTACACTTTTGTATTCTATTGCATTTTTATATTACTTCGTGGTAAAGTTTTTGATTCTTAAATTTCTCTCTCTCTTTTCTTATAATACACAAGTACTCTTTCAAATATGGCTGACCTATGAACCTAAATTTTTATACTATAAAATTTTATATAAAAATTAGCCGTAATCATCGGACACAGCTTTGTGTATATTATATTCTTGAATACATGCCTGCAATTAATACTAAGAATACTATTGATAAAATTCGTGATATAATTAATAATGAAAATACTGTTTAAGCTAAAAACCGATTTGAAACTTTTTTTTCATTATAGGGTAACATGAGCCAAACAATTTTCGTTAGAAATATACAATTATGCTAACTTGACACATCAGATAGAAAATATTTTATCGTCATCATCGGCTACGATAAAAGATTTTTACGCTTAAGATTTTGGACCATCGAAACTAGTCCTGTGAAAATTTGAAAATATAACGCTGATTTTTGTTCTTTGACTTCGTGTGGCTTTTAAATGTACCGGGAAAATGGCTGAAGGGAACTCCAAACGTTAAATTAAAAAACTGCGTAGGATTTTACTCTGCAGAACAACTTCATAAAAAAAGTTATTACGTATAACAAAATTACAATGAAATAAGCAATATCCCTTAATACAAATATTAATTATCCTAATAAATTGTAGGGTTTATATTTATTTTAACTAACATTTATTTTAAGTTTAAACTATCTTTCCTGTCAAGCCTTACTTTCCCCTGGAACTGCCAATGCCAGAATATGTAAATTTGAGTAGAACGCGAAAGCATTCAAATTATTAGCGGAAGTAGTATGATTTAAATAGAAGGAAACGAGTTCGGTGAGAGTTATTCTTACTTAGCGAGCGCGGAGGTAGAAATCGAGAATTGAATAACCCCGCGTTGCGGCCTATGTGCTTGGCGGGAAGTAGTTGCAATTGTTCCAGTGAGCTTCAAGTCTGCTGAATTAGCAGCCGTATTGTAAAACGCGGTGAGTTAGTTATTTTAGAGAGCCTCGTAGTTAGAATATTGTCTTTACTTTCTTTTCAGGTTCTTATTTTTATTTTGACTGCCGAGTTGGCACCGTTTGTAAGCGTCAAGAGAACAACGCAATTGTAATTCATTACGTTGAATAAAAAGGGACTTAAACCCTTTACAAGACTCTGTGGTTTATACAAGCTTTCACAGTCACCCTTGGTTGCGTGCAAGTTGTAGGCGCGCAACGTTATATTGGCGCCCGAACACTTATCGAACTGAAATGGCCGAAAACTGGATGGAAGCCGCTGGACAACACCAAGAAATGACAACGCAGTTAGAAGGATTTGGATACCTGGTCCAGACTTTGAGAGCATCAATCAAGCCAAACGTCTATTTCGACGGAAAAAATTCGGTGTCCGTATTTTTAGAAGGTATAGAAAACCACTTTCAGCTCTATCCTGTGCCTGAAAGACAAAAAGTTGCTATTGCCACATCAGCACTAAGAGGACAGGCCGCGCTATGGTGGAAAAATATAGGCAAATTTCTTCTAGGTGAATTTGGAAGCCCGACGTATACATTTGAAAATTTCAAAAAATCGTTAGTAAAGGCCTTCCCCATAGTGAAAGATCGCGCACGGCTGGAAGCCGAGCTATATAGTTTCTATCAACGGGATACAGCACAATTGACGGACTTTATTTTATGAAAAATCAAACTAACGGATATGTTGTATGGGAAAAAACCCGATGCGGAGATAATTGAAATAATATTACCAAGATTGTTACCCGCTGTCCAAGACTACTTTGAAATTAGAAACCCAACCACATTGCAGGAACTTTTCGAATTGGCGGTGAAATTTCAAAATCGCAGAATAGCGGAAAGAGCGAGAGGGGAAACATATTCTCAAAGTACCAGAAGGAAGGAGGAAACCAGAAATGGAAATTGCTCATATGGGGGAAAGAACTATCAAGCTAACGCATCGAAACTCGAAGGTCAAGGCCCAAAAAGAAAATTTGAAAATAAGCATCCGCGTACCCAGAAGACACAGATTGAAAGGAAAGCTTTAAACGACTAGAGGGGCCTGTGAAAGGGAGGGTCCAGACCCCGGAAGTTTTAGAAAAACCCTCAAATAGACATCTAAATACAGTCATCGTAAAAAACTCACAGCTACCAATTATACAAGTCCTGGTTGGCGATGTACCAGTAGAAGCCCTCATCGATACAGGAGCAGAAGGAAATTTCATGAGTGAAAAGTTCTTCAAAAAGAATTTTTATAGGATACGACTCTTTAAAACCAGAAATACGGAAATTATAGCGGCGCAAGGAAAAACATGTCACTGCATCGGGAAAGTATCATTGAACTTACAGATAAAGGAGGAGGGTCTCAAAGTATTAATTTTTGTGGTGAAGGACCTCCAACACTCTCTTATTTTAGGTATGGACTTTTTAAGGGCCGCGAGGGCCAAATTAAATTTTCAAGATAGTTCCGTGGTGCTGGAGATGGACCAGAGGGTGGTGGAACCGGTGGAGACACCTGAATTGGACCTTAGCCATTTGAATGACCAGGAAAGTAAAGCAATACAGCAAGTGGTGAGTAATTTTTCTCATTTGTTTTCAGAAAAACCGGGAAACTGTCAGATCGTGACTCACAAGATTCAATTAAATGCCGAAAAACCTTGTAGGACTAAACCTTACCGCTATGACAAACAAAAAGACGTAATCATCGAAGAACATATTCAGGAGATTTTAAAGAATAAAATAATAACGCCCATAAATAGTGAATACGCGAGTCCAGTCGTACTATGTAGGAAAAAGAACGAGTTTACTCCTTCGGATAAAAGGGCTTGGAGGTTTGCTATCGATTATAGAAAACTAAATAGCATAACTAAATTCCCAGTTTACCCTTTGCCGGTTATAGACGAGATCATTAGACAGATCAAATTGACGAGATATATGTCTACTTTGGACTTAACGTCTGGCTACTATCAAATAGCTATGAGACCCGAAGATATACATAAAACCGCGTTTATAACAAAATCGGGCACTTATGCATTTTTACGCATGCCTTTTGGGTTGTGTGGGGCCCCATCAACATTCCAGAGAGCTATGGACATTGTTCTAAAGCCTGTCCTAGGAAAATCAACTTTAATTTATCTAGATGATATAATTATAACGAGTAGTACGTTGGAAGAACACATTAGGGACCTCGAACAAGTTTTTAAATTATTAAAAGAGGCCGGTCCTACAATTAACGCCTCAAAATGCAAGTTCGCAACTAAAGAACTTAAATATCTCGGTTATAAAATTTCACAAAAGGGTATAGAAACGCAAGATTCAAAAATAAAAGCTATTAAGAATTTCCCACCGCCCAACACCGCCAAGAAACTTTCGTCTTTCCTTGGACTATGTTCTTACTATCGATCTTTCATAAAAGATTTCGCTAATATTGTTGAACCACTCTTAGTAATCAAAAGAAAAAAGAGTAAATTTACGTGGACAGCGGAAGCGAACACAGCTTTTGAAAGATTAAAAGAAGCGCTTATTAATGCCCCTGTTTTAAAATTCCCTGAGGGGGATGAAAACCTGGAAATTGCGGCAGATGCATCAGACTATGCGGTGGGTGCGGTTCTTATGCAAAATAACCATCCGCTGGCATTTTTTAGTAAAACATTGAATCAAACACAAAGGAATTATACAGCTACAGAAAGAGAAACATTAACCGTATTAATGGCTGTACACAAATTTCAAGTTTATTTCGGCAAATCGCCAGTAACAGTCTTTTCGGATCATGCGGCTGTTGGTAGACTTTACTCGGGAAAAAACCTAACGCCCAGGTTAATAAGATGGGCTTTAAAACTCCAAGAATATAATATCACAATAAAATATAAACCGGGTAAGGAAAACAATGTAGCTGATGCACTTTCTCGTATAAAACTGGACGATGAAGGTAATGAACTTAAATGCGCTGTATTGACTTCAAAAATTTTAGATTCTAGAGATACGGTTATTACTGAACTGAAAGCTGATCCTGAATTTGGAAATATCTATGCTTATTTGAAAGACACCGAAAGCTTTGAGCACACAGATATCGATGCGATAAGAAATAGAGCAAAAAACTATGAAATAATAGATAATTTATTATTCTATACGAAAACAACGAACGAAAATCTTGAGTATAAGCCAGTCATCCCAGCCTCGCTTCGATTAAGCATTTTGAAGGAGTTGCACGAAAAAAAAACAGCGGGCCACCTCGGGGTCAGAAAGACTTTAAAAAGGGTACGCGAGGCGGTATATTTCCCGCAATTATACAAAATAGTAACAGTGTATGTCAGGTCCTGCAATCAATGTCAGTTAATAAATGATATTAATTACAGCACGGCCAGGTACTTAAATAGCATTCGCGCTACATTTCCGAATGAAATTTTAGCCATAGATCTCCTTGGTCCCTTCCCCCAGAGCGAGTTAAATAAAAATCGTTTTCTTTTAGTAATAGTAGATCATTTTTCAAAATGGATAGAAATTGTTCCACTTAAACGCGCGTGAGCCAAAACAGTCGCAGATGCATTCTTACACAGATACATTTTAAAATACGGTGCACCGATAAAAGTCATTAGCGATAACGGAAAACAATTCATTAGTCAAATATTTGAAAACATATGCAATGGACTTGATATACGCCATATCAAAATGGTTCCGTATAGACCACAGGCTAACATAGCAGAAAGAGTTAATAAAAACATTGTAAAAATAATTCGCAGTTACGTGAGCACACATCACAAGCGCTGGGATGGCTACATAAATGAATTAGCTTATGCTTTAAGAACGGCACATCATGATACTACGGGAAAAACTCCAGCAGAATTATTTTTAGGCAGAAAGTTAATTACGCCTTTAGATAAATTATTCTTTGTGCAACAAAGAGAGCAGGAATTTAGACAAAAGGACGTGCAAAAGCTAATTGATCAGGCGCTTAAAACTTCGGATACGGCAAGAAATAGGCAGAAAATTTATTATGATAGAAAACGCCGTGAAGCAGATTTTAAAGTTGGGGATAAAGTATTGAAACGGAAATTTTCTTTATCAAGTGCCCCAGACAATTTTATGGCAAAGCTAGCTCCAAAGTTTGAAGGCCCCTATGTAATTCAGGAAATCAAAGGAGTAGTCTTATATCTTAAAAACGAGAGAGGGGAAATCTGTAAAGCAAGTCCCGACCAGGTGAAAAAATACTATAATCCAAATGATTTTGAAATCCTTAAAAGTTTCTTGCAGGACTCAAGTCTAAACGAAATAGAAGGGCCAGAGACTGCAACAACTATTCCACCACCCAAGAAACGGAGAACTGAAGAGAGACCTAGCACTTCTACAACCCGGACGTCGGTATCAAAAAGAAAAAAGGATTTTCAAACTCCGGCGTTTAAGAAAAACAAAAATACAGATGAACCGGGTAAAGAAACCGTGGTAAAGACGAAAACACCACCTATAAAAGATGGCAGGAGAAATTACACATCAAGGAGAACGCGCACACGGCCACAGAGTCAGGTGCCAGCAAGGCCGCCGTTCCGGAAACTGAAACGCCAACAGGAGGCACAAAAATACGACGAACAGAAGAAATTCAAGAAGGACTCCAGACCGGAGGACGTCAAGACCAGCCGTCCCAGGCAGAAACGCAAAGGCCAACAACCAGACGATTACTCCGTCAAGAGGCCAGCATGTAGAGGACGCAAAAGAAAGAACAACGGGGACGACAATCGGAGATCAATAAGGAGAAGATTGACATCCATGATACCTCTAACTTGGGATCAATTTTGTCAAAAACGGATGACGGAGTTTCAAGCATCGAAAACTCAAAGATAAGTTAAAACCTTCTATAAATTTTTTTTCTCTTTTGTTCCGAAATGTTATGCATAAGTACGAAGTTCTATGTTTTGACGAAAGTCAATATGTCTCGGTTGAGACTTAGTTTTGTTTTACTTTATTTAGCTAAGGCAAAAGTATTATTTTCTTTAAGTGTAAAAGCTAAAAACAAGCATTTTCTGTTGGTCGAAAGACTAATTCTGTTATGTTAAAGCCAAAATTTGGCCGGAGATAAAAATAACTTCGTATTCTTGTACTAATAAGAATTTTAGTTCCAGTGCCGCCAGCTTGGCGAAGAATGCGTAAAGTAAAAATTTATTTTCTCTTATTCATTTTATGGTAAATTGAAAAAAGCATATGTATTAAACTTTTGTAAATGTACGTAAATACTTGCATGTTATAGTAGAATTTAGTCTAGAAGCATAAAATTGTAGATGCTAAAAGTGAATGCTTAAAAGCAATGAAGTCAAAATTCAAGTATTAAACTGTAAAGTCATGCTTTAGAGCGAAAGCCTGCATGTTTAAAGATGAATGAGGGGGAAGTTAGAATGAATGTGTTTTGTAGGGTTCGCCACCTACATTTGAATTTTTAAGAATATTAAAGTAGCTCATTGAGTTGTAGAATGTCGAGTAAGGTGTGTCTATTTGGTTGTTGAATTCTAACAAATCATGGTGGTTAGGGGAAGTGTTGTAAGACTAAAACACGAATATTCCCGTTTGACACCACACACGGTGGAGAGCCAGGGTAAAGTTAAATTAATGCTTGAAAAATTGAATGAATGTGAAGTAAGCAATAACTAAGAAAAACGAAACGTTAAAAACAAAAATTTATTGTGTCAAGAAAGTGTAAATTATAATGTATGTAGAAAGATACTGATACTTATTCCTTCCAGATGCTGGAAGGAAAGACCAAGATTGATTGATGAAGTCCAGGAAAAGTTGCTGTAAGAAGAAAGCTTTGTAACGACTAACAGAATTTTAATTGTTACATAAGATTTCTTTGTGTAAACGAGGCTTTCGCCAGATAGTTCAGAATTAGATAAACTTACAACAGGTCGTTTGTAGGACCTGCTTCCAAGTTTTCCAAATTCTGGCAGCGGCAAATGTAGGGTTTATATTTATTTTAACTAACATTTATTTTAAGTTTAAACTATCTTTCCTGTCAAGCCTTACTTTCCCCTGGAACTGCCAATGCCAGAATATGTAAATTTGAGTAGAACGCGAAAGCATTCAAATTATCAGCGGAAGTAGTATGATTTAAATAGAAGGAAACGAGTTCGGTGAGAGTTATTCTTACTTAGCGAGCGCGGAGGTAGAAATCGAGAATTGAAGAACCCCGCGTTGCGGCCTATGTGCTTGGCGGGAAGTAGTTGCAATTGTTCCAGTGAGCTTCAAGTCTGCTGAATTAGCAGCCGTATTGTAAAACGCGGTGAGTTAGTTATTTTAGAGAGCCTCGTAGTTAGAATATTGTCTTTACTTTCTTTTCAGGTTCTTATTTTTATTTTGACTGCCGAGTTGGCACCGTTTGTAAGCGTCAAGAGAACGCAATTGTAATTCATTACGTTGAATAAAAAGGGACTTAAACCCTTTACAAGACTCTGTGGTTTATACAAGCTTTCACAGTCACCCTTGGTTGCGTGCAAGTTGTAGGCGCGCAACGTTATAAAATAAATTAACCAAATTCCCTTTGCAAAATCTTAAGAACTCAAATGGTATAAAGGAGGTTAAGAACTTTGTTTCCTAAAAAAATCAGTCAAAACTTTTCAATATCTTAAAAACAGTGAAATGAGCAATAAATAAAATAAAGGAATGCAAAAAAAAAAAAAAAAAATTCTGAAAAGCAAAGTATAATTAATGATATTTTATCTTATGTTTTCAAGGGAAAAATTTACAATGAAATAAGCTATATCTCTTAATACAAATATTAATTATCCTAATTAAAAAATTAACCAACTTTCCGTAGAAGAACAAAAATCATGCAAAACTTTTCAATATCTTATGAACAGTGAAATAAGCAAAAAATAACATGAAAGCAACTCAAAAAACATAACTTTCCGCGCAGAATTTTACTCCACAGAACAACTTTATCAAAAAAAAATCAATAAAAATATATTATACTTATATAAAAATGACAATGAAATATGCCAATCTCTTAAAAACAGTGACATAAGAAATACGATGAAAAATTGTTGCCAAACCCATATTTCTAAAAGAATGAAACTATTCAAAATGATGCGATTTCATCAAAAATCTATCAACAACAATAAGACAGGAAAATTGTTGCCAAAATCACATTTTTAAAGATGTGAGATGTGAGAAGTGTACTCGGAAGCTTCATTTAAAAAATCTTTTAAAAATACAAAATATTATCATTTTTCCAAAATTCTTTTTGTAAAAGCATTCGCAAGGATGAAAATTTAACGTGTCCAAAAATCAAAGAAAAATAAACTGTACATTTTTAAAAATAAACTTTTTTAGAAAAAATCCCATTGAAAAAGTATTAAGCTCCCTTTCTGAGGAGCTCCCTTTCAGCTCCCTTTCTATAAATATATTTATTCTTTTAATCTATATTTTAAGCTCCCTTTCTATTTTTTTTCTCTTTTCCTTTTCTGTTAAATAAATTCGTATTTAATCTATTTATTGTAACACGAAATTTATTTTAAGTTCGTAAAATAGCTAAGTGCCTACGTTTCATGACGATGTGAAAATGGAGTGTGTAGAGTAAAATCTCGCTTTCCTATAGCCCATTATGTTTCAAAATGACACGATTTCGTCACAAAACATGAAATAAAAAAAAATTCGAATTCGAATTTCGAAAAAATCGCTTTGAAGTGCACTGGCTCGTGTGTAGATGTACCTATGTACCAAATTTCGTAGCCGTGGGTCTATTAGCTTACGCGCAGCGCGAACGAAAGGCACACACACAGACAGACTCTTTCATTATATGTAGAGATAAGATTGTTTAAGGGAAGGAAACTTTTAAGTTTCCCAGCTGTACCCCCTGCGGCATTAAGACGGTCATCACGGAGAGTCTAGCCTTTTGCAATTCTCTTGAGAGCTCAGAGCTACCGAACAATATCTAGTGTAATCAATCTCACTTAGCGGAATCATTGAAGGAAAATTCTGGGAGGGATGGGAAATAACAAAAGAACTGCTTAACAATTTTCAGAGGTTTATGGTTATTTTCGCGACATTTTACGGGAAGTTCGGTCCAAAACTAGCGACAGTTTTAAAGGGATTCGCAGAAAATCATTCGACAGGCTAAGGGTTAAAGATAATAGATACAGTTACAGTTACATATATAACATCTCCCTTTTTTTATAAAAAATAATAATAGTAGTAAAATTAAACATATTCTTTTAAATAATAAGGTTTCTTAACAGTCCTACCAGATCGAGTGACGTAGTTATGTCCATTTGAAAAATTTGATGATACTATACCTCTTTCACTATTTGGTGACACAACACTTTGAAGGACTTACAGGCACATCTAAATTTGTAGTGCTCCTACTATTTTCATGTATCTCGGGTTCACCTATAACTTCATTCTCATAGTTGTTTTGTATTGCAAACTCTTACTGATTAGTTCCTTTAAGAAGGTCTCTTCTGTTCCTTTCTACAATTCTTCCATCTGTTCTTATAATTCTATATGAACGTAATCTTTCTGCTTCTTCTATAATTTTCCCTCTTTCATTTAGTGTTTTCCCTTTCTCTTTTATGTAAACATGATCTCCTGTTTTCAGTGGTTTTAACGGTCTTGCATTCCTATCATAATAACTTTTGTAAGGTTTGTCTCTTCAGTAAATGTTGTTTATGGTTTTCATATCGTTTAGCTTGGACAAAATTCTCTTTTATAGGCATCAATCCATTTACTTTTCTTCCAAACATCAATTCTGAAGGTGACTTAACTTCATCTGAAATAGGAGAGTTATGATATTCCAGTAATACTAAATACGGATCCTTGTTGTCAACTACAGCTTTTTCTAACATTCGCTTGACAGTTTGAATATGTCTTTCAACCATTCCATTAGATTGTGGATAATTTGGACTTGAAGTTCTGGTTTCAAAATTCCATCTTCTTGCAAAATCTTTAAATTTTCTGCAATTATATTGTGGACCATTATCCGAATATACTATTTTCGGAATACCATGTCTTTCAAAAATTTATTTCAATTGCTTTATCACTGCTACACTTGACAAATCTTCCAAATCAAGTGTTCTGTAGCCAATTTCAACATATTTGCTAAAATAATCTATGAGCATTAGATAATCCCTTCCTTGAAAGTAAAAGAGATCTGTTCCCAATACTTCCCATGGACCATTAGGTATTTCTTTAGATATCATTGGTTAAACTATATATATATGCAAATTTATATATATGTCTGAGGTATGTTTAATTTTTTTCTTAATTGTTAACACTTTGAGAAATGAATTTAAAGCAATTAAAATTTAAGAGTGCATCCATGCATATATTTTATAAAAAATGTTAATTGCATTACCTTTTTTATGAAATTTATTACTTTTTAGCTCTTCTACTTGTTATCTTTGATCCAGAAACTTTTGAATACTGTATGTACTAGCTTTAAATTTTATAGTGCAAAGCTAATTTTAATTAGTATCATGTATCAGTATGTTGTACATGAATTTTTATTTATCTGGTTGAGCATCTTGTGGTTGTAGATGTAATGGATATTCACGAGGTATCCATATATATATGTAATTAATAGAGATAATACATTTTTGTTTTATGGAATATGGCCTTTATGTTTTATTATATGCTGTTGATGATATTGAAATAACGGGTGACCATAATTAAACTGACAGTGCTCACAGTGTTCTGTATGATCTATTTGCGAGAATGACGCCACATTTTGTAGGAAGATTAAACAAGACGGGGGACGAAGGAATCCGCGAATAAAAAAATTAGTTCGAAAAGTCACCGCTAGGGGAATATTTGGCGCTGTGTAATAGAAAATAGAGTGTTAACAAATGCAAATCAAGACGGAAATTACCTTTTACTTTGCATTTAAATGAGGTTCAATGTGGCTGCCGTTGTTGTGGACCACATATTGCAGTCTGTGCACAGTATGCACAACAGCAGAAAGTAACATGTCTGCAGGAATCTCCCGTACAGCCCGTGATATGTTATCCTTCAACGTAGCTAGGTCCTGGACCACTCCTTGATAGACCTTGGACTTAAGGTAACCCCATAGCCAGAAGTCGCATGGGGTAAGATCAGGCGACCGGGGTGGCCATGCAGTTGGAAAGTAGCGGCTAATGACTCTTTCTGTTGTGAATTTCTGTCGTAGGATCTGTTGCACTCGTACAGCAATGTGTGGAGGGGCTCCATCTTGCATGAAAATGATTTCCCCCAGGCATTGTCTTTGCTGAAGTGCCGAATGACAAAGCTGTTCAGCATGTGGCGATATTTCTCTCCGGTAACAGAACAGGTTTCCGGTCCTGTCGGGGTAATGTTCTCATAGAAGAATGGACCTAAGATAAATTTTATTCCGCATTAATTTGCATTTGTTAACACTCTATTTTCTATTACACAGCGCCAAATTTCCCTAGCGGTGACTTTTGGAACTATTTTTTTTCGCGGAATCCTTCGTCCCCCGTCTTGTTTAATCTTCCTACAAAATGTGGCGTCATTGTCGCTACAGAACACTGTGAGCACTGTCAGTTTAATTATGGCCACCCGGTATATTTGCCAAGAGGTCCACATATGATGGGAATATGATATGTGGATAACTTCAAGGAGGAACGAGAAGGCACGGATAAAAATTTAGATCCATCAGAATTACTTCCTGCTGTCGCTACTTGGTATTCAGCACTAATAGTCTCAGAATTTTATATACAATTCATTGTGATTAATGTCATTATTATATTTTGTTCGTGATATTGAAATACCTGGTATTCAGCACTAACAGTCGCAAAATTTTATATATGATTCATTGTGATTGATGTCATGCATGTACGATGTTGAACTCACTGCTATATGTTTTTGGGTTCTACTTATCCATAAAAAATTTAAGACACATGTCTGTGAATAATAAGCAATACTTACATTACTCTCTTTAAATGAAATTATTCTATTAACAGCTTTACATTTTATTACATACTGTCGGTTATATTGAAATACTTGATATTTAGCACTAACAGTCTCAAAATTTTATGCATGATTTATTGTGATTAATGTCAGATATGTATGACGTGATTTCCATTAATTTAGAAGTCGGACAACAGTTAGACTTAACTACTCCATGCTTTTGGTTTGTATTTACCCTGTAAAAAATTTAAAACCTACTTGAATGATAAACTTGTCTTAAATAATAAATGTCTTATATTACTCTTTAAATGACATAAATTGTATTGGTACTTTTCCGTTTCGTCGGCGCAAATCTCGCCAAACAGACATTATTGGCGACACATAAAAAATGTTAACAAATGTTAGTTCTAAGAATTTTTTATTTTGAAGGCGTAAACATTTTAATATAGTTTAAAATTTTATATAAAGACCAATAAATAAAAACAATAAATTTGTAAAAAGAAGTTAATTTAAGAATTTACTATGCTTTCATGGTTCAACATCCCGATTCGCCAATGCATATCACGTGATCCCAGGTGATCTCATCTCACGTAAACTACGCTACGAAAATCTAATTCTCTTAGTAAATATCTACATTAATTTCAAGTTAAATCTTAATTTGGACTACAAGTTTAAAATTCAAGAATTACTTCAATTTATATGAATAGCTTACTCAGAAATTATGTAAAACTGCAATGCTTTACTTCGCTAGTGCATTCGCATTAGAATTGATGAACTACATGCCCTTGACTTTTCTATATTTTCGCCTTCGGGTGAGAGGTGTGACTTTATTGCCTGCGCTGGCAAAACGGAAAAGTACCATTGTATTAATGGCTTTATGTTTTATAATATGCTGTCGATGATATTGAAATAGTGGTACTCAGCTCTAACAGCCTCAAAATTTTATGTATGTTACATTGTGATTAATATCATGTACGTGCATATAGATTTGAACTAACTGCTCTATGTTATTGGTTTGTACTTGTCAAAGATTTAAAACACATGTCTGTAGGTGCTACTTTGGTAGACGGTTGCACGGATTTTGGCGATTTTTCTTTTGGCGAGTAATACGACTTATGGTAAACCCATTGCTGGACAAGTTATTTATGGTAACCGATACTTTGCTGTCATTTTAACTAAAAAATAATGCGTTTTATTATGCATAAATTCAGTGTTTTAAATATTATTTATGGCTTCTAAATATTAAAAATAAATTTAATTTTGCATTTTTATTTGAAATAAAAATTTTATTGTTTATGATATTTTATGAAATTTTATTTTGTGGATGATGTAATCAATTACGTCACCTTATTTTAAAAGTAATTAGTTTTAATATCTATAAATTTAATCTAATGTTTTAAACATTATTTATGGCAGTTAAATATTAAAATACAATTTAATTTTGCATTTTTTTTTAAAATGATTTATTATGAATGATTATTTAAATAATTTTAATTCTATGCGTGATGTAATCAGCTCCCTGATTGGTTACTGAATATTTGTGCATTACCACGCCATTTTAAAATTTTATTATTCATCTCTTCGAATTCCTCAGATTTCAAAGCGAATGGATATGTCCGTGTCGAAAATTAATGTTGTTATTGGTAATTAACAAGAATTATTGGTATCGGAATAAAGAAATTGCCCTTTGAGACCTTATTTTGGCCAACCTGTCGATGCTACTTTGGTAGACGGTTGCAGGGATTTTGGCAATTTTTTGGCGAGCGATACGACTTATGGTAAACCCATTGCTGGACAAGTTATTTACGGTAACCGATACTTTGTTGTCATTTTATCAAGGAGGTTAGAATATAAGGAGGGAGGGTTCGCATTTTCCTCCACTATCGGGGAATGAAACTCCACCGAACAAGCGGCGTCCATGTTTGTAACTTCAAAACATTGCATTACGGCAGTGAAACGTACGTGATTTTAAGCTGTTCCGTGCATGTATTTTCCACTAAAAATATGTAAAATTTATAATGAAATATATATATAAAATTTATAATGAAAGAAAAACTAACAATAGAGCAATTGTTAGTTTTTTGTTTCAAAGTTATAAAGATGATACCCGTAATTTACTACGTACAGAAAATCATTAAGAAATAGTTCGAAATCTAAATGCATGTGCATAACATTAAAGCCTTTAAAAATAGAATTTGTGTAGGTTTTATTAGCAACCTGTTGGGTGTACTTTCCAGTTTGTCCTTTAAGAAGTGATATTTCTGATTTATTCACAATATTGTAATTTATTAAAGAATCATTTAAAATATATTTAACCTGAAAGAAATTAATAGCAGATAATTATCTAAAAAAATAGTCACAGGTTGCATTTTTTTTAAATGAAAGTTTTAGACTCTTTTCACAACTAGCAATCTTATAACAAGAAAATAAATATTAATAAAATAAAAGAGATTTATGTGAATTCAGTGATTTCAGTTTATGCGCGTTTCATATTTATGAATCTCAAAGAAATTGCCTTGAATTAAGCTAAATTAGAGAAATATACCTACAATTTTGGATACATCTTTCCACATGTTCAGTTGTGTAAATATTTTACTTACTTTTATCGCTATACTGCCCACAAATTTGTAAATCTATGCAAAAACATTTTAACACAATAGTTAGTTTATCTTGATCAAATGCACAAATTATATTCTTAACAGTTCAAAAACTTTAAATTGAATAATAATTAATACATAAAGAAAAGCATTACTTTATTTAACACCTTTAAAAACCATAAAAATAGTAACAATTGGTGTCTTACTTTTCATGAAAATTATCAAACGAATTACCTAAAACGTTCAAATTATACAGTTTAAATTCTAGCATACATCATTGTATGTTAAGGAACAAAGATACCAGCTATAAACAGAAACATTAAAATGTATTTAACATATTTTGAATATTATTAAGTCCCTTTTTAAACATCTGGAAATCACATAAATCTCTTTTATTTTATTAATATTTATCAACGTGACATTGTGATATTTTTTACCATAGTTATCAAATTACATAAAAAAAGGAAAATCAATACTTACGCGTGAAAAGTAATCCCAGGAATCTTTTTCAAAAATATGTTTGTGCATCCATATACAACACAAGCTGACATGCTTCAAAAAGAAAAGAAAAAAAAATATTGCAATTACAGACTTCCTTGCACAAGTCACAGCGATAACAGGAACATGGCCGCCAAGCCTCACCGCTTGAGTTGAACTTTCCCTCCTTCTATTCTAACCTCCTTGCATTTTATTTAAAAAATATTTTATTATGCATAAATTTCGTGTTTTAAATATTATTTATGACTTCCAAATAATAAAAATGAATTTAATTTTGCATTTTTTTTAAATAAAAATTTTATTGTTTATGATATTTTATGGAATTTTATGTTGTGAATGATGTAATGAATGACGTCACATTATTTTAAAAGTAATTGCTTTAATGTCTATAAATTTAATCTAATGTTTTAAACATTATTCATGGCTGTTAAAATATTAAAATACAATTTAATATTGCATTTTTTAAATATGATATTATAATGAATGATTATTTAAATAATTTTAATTCTATGCGTGATGTAATCAGCTCTCTGATTGGTTACTGAATATTTGTGCATTACCGTGCCATTTTAAAATTTTATTATTCATCTCTTCGAATTCATCAGATTTCAAATGGAATGGAAATGTCCGTTTGGAAGATGAGTGTTGTTATTAGTAATTACCCACGAATTGTTGGTATCGGAATAAAAGAATTGCCCTTTGAGACCTTATTTTGGCCAACCTCGCTTTCCTAGTCAAAGATTTATTTATTGTTACAAGGGTTAGAAGAAATTTATTTTAAATTTTTGGAGGAAACCTCGCTAATTGCTTCTTCAATGAAGTGCGAGAGATGTTGATAATACACGAAGATCGTTTTTTTTTCTGGTACTTATCAATATACGACAAGTAAAATACATTAAAAAATGTAAGTACATATTTTTTTTTACTTTATAATTGTATACTTCAATTTTTAATTAAAAATTAATACATTGTTTTCAAAAATTCCTGAGATATTTATTGCCACACATGTTTTAATGCTAAATAATTATATCCTATAAAAGTTATTTTAAATGATTTAAATTTAAGTAATTGAAAAATTTTAATTCTTTTAAACGTTGGTATGATGTTTTTAATTTAATATTCAATTTAAATAATATTTTATTCCAATTAAATATTGGCGCAATGTTTTTATAGCGGTGTCTTTATTCTATTATTTGAAAGTAATAATTTAAGGTACTTTTCCGTTTTGCCGGCGAAAGCGATAAAGTCGCCAATAATGGTACAATCGATGCCAGACGGAAAATTCTCGCTGAAACGGAATATTCCTTTTACGCCTCATTTTCAAAACAAGTTGCAGCTTTTTCTTATCATATTGATTGTTTCTTTCAATAGTGGCATATAATTACATAGAATTTTTATCAAATTGTTCAGTTTTATGTCTAAGGTTATTTTCGGTAATTAAGTCAAACAGGATGCAATCACAGCGCTTACCCGAAGCCGAAAATATAGAAAAGGTAAACTCAAGGGTTAAATTTATCAATTCTAATGAGAATGCATTAGCGAAGTAAAGCACTGCAGCTTTACACAAATTCTGAGTAAGCTATTCGTACGAATTGAAATATTTCTTGCATTTAAGCTTCTGTTCCAAATTAAGATTTAACTTGAAATTAATGTAGATAATTACTGAGAGCATTAGATTAATACATTGTTTTCAAAATTTTCCGAGATATTTATTGCCACATATGTTTTAATGTTAAAAAATTATATCCTAAAAAGCTTATTTTAAAGTATTTGAATTTAACTAATATTTTAATTCTTTTAAACGTTAATATGATGTTTTTAATTCGATATTAAATTTAAGTAATATTTTAATCCAATTAAATGTTTACGCAATGTTTTTATTCTATTATACGAAAGTAATAATTAAACCTTACTTTACCCTTTTATACTCTTAGTAAATGTATTTATTTACATTTGCCAGCCATCTTAAAAACAACGTTATCAACAGAAAATTAATCCATTATTTTTAACGATATTTATTTTTTTTACAGCTTCGAATACTTTACTATGCGTAAAATACCTAAAAACAGCATTTTTCAAGATGGCTGACGACTATAAAAACCGCGCCAACAATTGCACCAATATAAATAGCCACAAATCCGTGCAACCGTCTACCAAAGTAGCACCTGTCTGTACATCATGAGCAGTACTTACTCTTTTTAAATGAGGTGCTACTTTGGTAGACGGTTGCACGGATTTTTTTTGGCGAGCGATACGACTTATGGTAAACCCATTGCTAAACAAGTTGTTTATGGTAACCGATACTTTGTTCTCATTTTATTTAAAAAATAATGCGTTTTATTATGCATAAATTCCGTGTTTTAAATATTAATTATGACTTCAAAATGATAAAAATGAATTTAAGTTTGCATTTTTATTTGAAATAAAAATTTTATTGTTTATGATATTTTATGAAATTTTATTTTGTGGATGATGTAATCAATTACGTCACCTTATTTTAAAAGTAATTAGTTTTAATATCTATAAATTTAATCTAATGTTTTAAACATTATTTATGGCAGTTAAATATTAAAATACAATTTAATTTTGCATTTTTTTTAAAATGATTTATTATGAATGATTATTTAAATAATTTTAATTCTATGCGTGATGTAATCAGCTCCCTGATTGGTTACTGAATATTTGTGCATTACCGCGCCATTTTAAAATTTTATTATTCATCTCTTCGAATTCCTCAGATTTCAAAGCGAACGGATGTGTCCGTTTCGAATATGAATGTTGTTATTGGTAATTAACAAGAATTATTGGTATCGGAACAAAAAATTGCCGTTGAGACCTTATTTTGGCCAACCTTGCTTTCCTAATCAAAGATTTATTTATAAATTGTTAATAGCGTGAGAGGAAATTTATTTTAAATTTTTGGAGGAAACCCGGCTAATTGCTCCTTCAATGAAGTGTGAGAGATGTGGATCACACAGATAAAGATCCTTAGCGGACCGATTCTTTTTGTGGTACTTAGCAATATACGACAGGTTAAAAAATGTGAGTATATAATTTTTCTAACGATACTAATTTTTTAAAGTTTCGAATACTTTACTATATGCGTAAAATACGTAAAAACAGCATTTTTCAAGATGGCTGACGACTGTAAAAACCGCGCCAACAATTGCGCCAATAGAAATTGCCAAAAATCCGTGCAACCGTCTACGAAATTAGCACCTTAAATGAAAGTTTTGAAAACATTGTATTAATTTTTTAATAAAAATTGAAGTATACAATTATGAAGTAAAAGCAAATTATGTACTTACATTTTTTAACCTGTCGTATATTAATAACAAAATAATATAAAATAATATAAAATCAAAAAAAAAAAAAAAAAATACCGGTCCACTAATGATCTTCATCTGTGTGATCCACATCTCTCACACTTCATTGAAGAAGGAATTAGCCAGGTTTCCTCCAAAAATTTAAAATAAATTTCCTCTCACGCTATTAACAATTTATAAATAAATCTTTGATTAGGAAAGCAAGGTTGGCTAAAATAAGGTCTCAACGGCAATTTTTTTGTTCCGATACCAATAATTCTTGTTAATTACCAATAACAACATTCATATTCGAAACGGACACATCCGTTCACTTTGAAATCTGAGGAATTCGAAGAGATGAATAGTAAAATTTTAAAATGGCGCGGTAATGCACACATATTCAGTAACCGATCAGGGAGCTGATTACATCACGCATTGAATTAAAATTATTTAAATAATCATTCATAATAAAATCATATTTAAAAAAATGCAAAATTAAGTTGTATTTTAATATTTAACAGCCATAAATAATGTTTAAAACATTAGATTAAATTTATAGATATTAAAACCAATTACTTTTAAAATATTTTGTGACGTCATTCATTACATCATTCACAACATAAAATATCATAAACAATAAAATTTTTATTTCAAATAAAAATGCAAAATTAAATTCATTTTTATTATTTTGAAGTCATAAATAATATTTAAAAGACGGAATTTATGCATAATAAAACGCATTAGTTTTTAAATAAAATGGCAACAAAGTATCGGTTACCATAGACAACTTGTGTAGCAACCCATTGCTACACAAGTTGTTTATGGTTAAGTCGTATCGCTCGCCAAAAAAAAAAAAATCGCCAAAATCCATGCAACCGTCTACCAAAGTAGCACCGAAATTAATTATATTAATGTACTTATTAAAATTAAAATCTGTGTATTAATGTATTTTAGTTAAATGAAATTATTGTAGAACATTGAGTATAAGTTGGCCTTGATGGGACAGTATTACTAATAAACGCACTTGTAGTGTGCATTTCTAGCAATGGGGCATGGGTGCCCCATGCACCCCACCCCAAGAAGCTATATCCCATGCTGTACCCTTTGATGCTGGCCAATTATGTTTGAATGACATCATTTTATAGAGAGTGATTCTTTAATGGCTGTCCATGTTCCAGACAAATATTCACAAAGTTTATATAAACTTGATATAGTTTTATAGTCTAATCTTATTTTCTTTTGTAATTTCAAGTTTTCCAAATTATATTACATTATTATGCCTTCTGAAAGTTTAAAATTGTTATAAGGTACTGCTTGTTTTTGCATTTTGGCGGTTGCTGAAACATTGATTATTTAATTCGAGTTTCAAAAATATTTATAAATGTCCACTTGCTTTATTAACATACCTGAAGTAATTTATAGGGCATCATACTGTTAAGTATCTGTGCCATTTAAAAAGAACATCTGTACAATTAGTTATTATTCTTTTTTACGTAATCATATCTGTATCAGTTTATAAGGGAATGTTTATGAATGCAAATTATACAGAATTACTATCAAACTGCAGTAAAAAAAAAACATTTAGGTTTATTCTATTGTGAAATTACGCAAGTGATAAATGCAGTTGAACTGCAGTTATTAATGCAATATGAAGTTGCTGTTTTCATTCTTGAGATAAAATAAGGAATATTTGTCAGCCAATTGACTAAATTTGTGCCTCTGAGTATATATATATACAGTTAAAAGTCTTTAATCCGAACCTCAAAGCTACAAACTTTCTGCGCGTGCGTCAACGCATGTGCATAATACCTTTACGCATGCTCATAATACATTTACACATGCACAATTAATGTATAATGGGCGGTATAAGCTAAGCTAAAATTATCTATTTCAGTTAATGTTGCAGATTGCGTTGTTCCTTAACCTTCTAATTGAATCTTCTAATTGAATGTTTTTTGCAGACAATTAGAGGAATTTTATAAAAGTAAGCTTGAACTTTCGATTATGTCAAAAAGAATTTCCGATTCTGGAGCTGCCAAAGGATCTACAAAGCGAAAGCATGTTTTGATGTCCATCAAACAAAAAGTAGAATTGCTGCAAAAAATGGATAAAGGCCTTTGATTCTCTAACCATTCTGAAATATGTTAATCAATTTCACGCTGCTATGCGGGGTGGTGGAAACAACGCAGCGCGCAATGAACTGGAAGTTGATCTGTCAGCACTATCCTTATCTTCAGGGCAGATGTTTTTTATTTTATTCGGCTTATAATTCCTTACTAAATGTAGTATTTCATCTGGATGTTCTCCGTCTTTGATATGATTTAAATCAAATTCCTCGTCATTATAAATATCACGAATACACATCAAATAGTTTTCTGGTTGCTATTTTCTAATTTCAATTGTGTGTAATGTATGCTTTACGATGCGCGCGTTGAAAGAAATGTTTAATAAAGTAAACAAATAAATATGAATTTTTTTTGTAAATTTTGATATTCTTTAAATCATAATTGCTCTTTATTTCATAAATTATGGTTTCATATTTTTAATTTTATAATTTCTGCATACCATCTTACCAGATTTAAACTGATGATCTATAATCCGGAATCGCCTCGCCGAAGTCCCGACGAGTCTGGATTACAGACTTTTGACTGTAAATATTTTAGATGGGGTTGTCCCATGCTTGATGTTTGCATGTAATAGTTCTAAAGTTTTACAACTGAAACTTATTTTACTTTCCCATCTAATCATTTTTTTTATGTTCTCTTCAGTTTCTGGGAGGTTGTATTGATTGAATTAGCACATTTTTTTTATGTGTCTTATATAGGGATAAACACAGGAACTTTTCAAAAGAATTTTGTTTTCAGAATTCTTTTTCTACTTACTTTCAGTTTTAATCTTATTGAGTTATTTTTATTTAAGTTATTAATTTAGTTTATGTTTTATTTTAGTGTCATGGATTATGCTGAATGTAAGTTTTAAATTCATCTGAGCAGAAGCTTAGCTAGGATTTTTAGTGCCTGGGGACACTGAAGATTTCATGCCCCGTCCTTTCTGCCAAAATGCAATGGGGAACATCAGTTTGGCACGTCTTGTATGTTGCACCTAGAAACAAGGGATATCCCCCTTGCCCCACCCCAGATATGCCACTGCATCCAAATCCTTTTTACATAGCAGTATCTTCAGCTGATTATTCTTGTGTAAGCATTTTGTCTCATGTTTTCATTATGAATTTACTATTTAATGTTGCAGCAGCATGCATTTCACTCATCAGCTATCATACTGATGTTATATTTAATAACACTGTGCATCCTTTTAATTATCAATATGCCTATCAGAACATTTTATGCATATTTACACATTCCTGTCTGATAAACTGTACTATTTTCTAGTAAATACCTTTTTAAATAATAACATAAAAAAAAACTAGTATTAAATATCTATCTGGTCAAAAAATCAAAATGGATGGAAGTCATGTATATGTTTCCAATAAATAACAATTATCGACAAGGTGAACATTTTTATGACAATTACCTCTTAAAGTTTTCTGAGTAAAATGGGATTATCATATCTGATGATACATAAGGCTAGAAGAAACTTTTCCAAGAAACAAGGTTGTTCATTTACTGCCATCAGAGGGTTTGCAGCTGAAACATATCGTTGGACCCTGTATCTCGGTTAGCTGCACGGGGCTTTTTGAAACTGAGCTGAAAATATTACACATGAAGATTTGTTTGTGAGCCTTGTATGAATTTCTCCAAAGAATTGGTTTTCCTGTAAGTCAACCAATTAGATATTCGGGGAAAAAAAAAAAATTGCAAGAAATATTTCTTTCGATGCATTGTTGAGGGTAGCTTGTAGATGTTAACCGGTTTATGAGAACATCATCTTCTATTTTTGCAGAAGACCACAGTAAACTGAAATTGTAGATGGTGGGTGTCTTAGATAATCTTCTCTGTAATTACATTAAAGTGGCAAGCAAATGGAGCATAGATAGTGTAGTTCTGCTTGTTTCACTCGTATAAAAATTTAACTAATTTTAAAGCTGTAGGAAAATATCCACTGTTTGTAATAAGGATGATGTTTTTGGAGTACTGTATGAATGAACAGCTTAATGGGCTTTTTTGTTAATGCAAAAAAGGAAGTAGATGACTGTGAATGCATTTACAAGTGTGCAACATTTTGGATAAAATTTTTCTATGAAATTAATAAAAAGTTGGATACACATTATTATCAATAAATGTTAATTTTTAAGTTGTTTTTTCCTGACTAAAGAATTAGTTTTGGGATGAAGCATTTGAAATTACCTACAACATTAAGCTCATGCACAAAATTTTCATTACTTATTTTTACTATCTATGAAACATTCAACAAATAATATTTACAGTAAAAGTAAAAGAAATGTAAAATCTCTAGTTTTGTGTGAGTGACAAAATATATTACATCAGTCAGATTTATTATTTTCAAATGTTTGTCTTACAAAATTTTGATTATTTACAAATGTTTCCTTTAAGCACAGCACACTTCCATTTAGCAAACAAATTTCCTGCATGAAATCAGGCATATAAATACTAGCTTTTAATCATCTTAAAACATTCTAAAGCCACTTGAAATAATCATTTAATCTCTTGTAGTTTATTCTATATTAATACAGAAAGAAACTTACAGAAGCAGTTAACAGTAAAAAATAATGATTAGCTTATATGATTAAATTTCTTTACCAAACAGCAGTAATAAAGTTAACTTATTAGTGATGTTTCTCTTTTGAATAGTCATGATCATTTCCTTTTGCTAATGACAGGCTGTCATAATAAAATACCTCTGAACTTTTCAGTTTCATTTGCTGTAGGTTTGTTCAGTTTCATTTTTTTTTTTTTGTTGAAGAAAATCTTTTTATTTGTAAATTCAAATTTAGTGCTTATATATATATATATATATATATATATATTTCAGATTTATTTTGTTGTAATTTTCTGACAATCGTAATAATTTTTTAGCAGGATTTAAATGTTGCATGATTGGCTGAAATGTTTCGTCTGTTAAAGCAGTCTGCAAATTCTTATTTTCATTGTACAATTTTTGGATTTCATTTAATTTATTAGTCATTAACAAAAATTTATGATAAGTTGATTTCTCAGAAATAAAGTTTGTGGTTTTTCAAAATTTTGTACTTCTTATTTTGAGAATTTAAGGATTGTTTAAGAATAAGCTGTTTCACTTCTGTTGCACATTACTGCTGAATGAATGTGTCTGCACAAATTATTTTGAATACTAAAGTCAACACAGTCACAGGTATATACTTGCATACATATATTACACTGTCTACACATTTTCAAATAGTGTTTGTTTTAATCCTGCTCCGATTTTTTTTTTTTTTTTTTTTTTTTGTAATAGATGAGCTATTTTCAAATTAAAATTTCCTGTCATCAATCTTCTCAGGTTGTAAAAAATTTTGGATCTTTGTGCCACCTTAAAGCATCTGATATTTTTGCTTTAATTTTCTCTTTGAGCATTTTTGTCAGCCTGTCAATTTTTTTATCTGCTAGATATGACAATAGTGCATCTATACATTTATCAACTCTTTTGGTCTTTTTTTTTTTCTATATATAAATGTTTAATTATTTTATGAAATGATTCCAACATGCATGTTTGTGTTTATTCTGCTTTGCTTTCTAAAGCAGTATGACCACATTTCTGTTCTTGGCACATAGTATTTTTGAAGATAAATTGCTACGTCTTTGGCTCCACTGTCCTCTTCTAACTCATTAAGAAGGCAATTTAGCGTATTTTTAAAAATATTTATATGGCCTTGCCAAGCTCTATGCGCATGCTGGGTACAAAGCAGATGTTTGTCTGCAACAGCAAAAATGATTTCCATGCTCTCTAAAAAATGGGTGTGTCATCATTCATAAATGTTTAAACAACAAAAAGCTGCAGGAAATCCTTCATCAATAACTATGACAGACACCAGTTCAAATCCATATCCAAATAACCCAAAAGTTGAATCGACACATATGCGGTCACAGCCAAAAGTACTCAGCTGCATCGGATCCATTATGACCAACATAAAATCTTTTGGCAAGATTCCATGCAGGTCACCTTGTTCTTTATTCAGAAAAACACAATTTTTTTCCTTTCATCCTATTAATCCATGCACATACACTTACAATATCATCACCAAATGTAAATCCATTATTACAAGAAGGCATTTGAAACTGTGTCCGAATATTAGCCTTATCTTTGAGGAAGATTAAATTTCTTTTTAAATTTTCATTTTGCAGTGAACTGTGTTTCTGAACTGTGAATCTTTCACTATTTTCTTAGAATCCACTCCCATGAATAACTTTCCTGAAAGGAGGAAATAAAAGTTTAAAAATTATAATTTTCTATTTGGTGTAGTATTTTTTAACAAGTAAATACACTGTGATAATACATATTATTCAGAAAAATGTTATTCTGTCTTTAAAAAAAAATATTTGACTAGTGCAAAAGTAATTTCTTTAAAGTAAACTTGGAAGCCTTTTAGTGTTATATTAAATTTCAATTGCATACTGTTTGTTACGAATTATTTGTTTATGTTGCAAGGTATTTTCTCTCTCTTTTCCACATGCCTTCTTGGTGTAACTGGAAGCAGGCATATTTTGCAGGTCCGGAGTTCAAATCCCAGCCAGGGCATTAAAGATTTCTTCAGTTTTGTGTCATCAAAAAATTCTTAACAACAACAAAAAAAAAAAAAAAAAAAAAAAAAAAAAAAAAAAAAAAAAAGGGCTACAATAGTGCCCAAAATAAAAAGGTGGTGAACGATAATTCATCACCACCAGGATTTGGCGATTGGGTTTCCTAATCCCCAGTCGCCCCTTAAAAGGGGGAGTATATAAATATACATGCCTTCATGGTGTAACTGGAAACACACTGAATGCATATTTGGAAGGTCTGGAGTTCAAACCTGAGCCAGCAAATTGCAGATTACTTCTGTTTCTTGACTAAAATATTCTAAATGACTAAAATCAATCAAAAATTATATATTAAATCAAGTCTATCAAAAGTCAATATATTAAATCAAATCTTGCTAGAATGTCGTCTTTGACGGAAGATCTAATACCCAAAAGTGTAAGAGGTAACGATTCTGTCCAGTGAGGATTCTCTTGCGATTTTATGCTGTTTTCCAGCTGGCAATGGAAACGTTCAATGATTCCATTTGATTGAGGTCTATAAACAGTGGTACGAATACGATGAGTGGCCAGCAGGTTCGTGAACTCCCTGAAAAGATGTAATTCAAAGTTCCGACCCTGGTCAGTAGTGGTAGTGGAAGGGCATCCAAAACGAGCTATCCATCCACTAATTACAGCTTTACAAGTTGTTTCAGCCGACATATCAGATGTGCGAATTACTTTTGGCCATCGCGTGAAGCGATCGATTATGGTCAAGCAATACTGATAACCTTCAGAAATTGGTAATGGGCCAATAAAATCTATGTGCATATGAGAAAATCTGGCATCAAGAAGTAAAAATGTTGAAATGGGTGATTTTGTATGCTTGTGTATCTTGGAACGTTGACATTTCTCACAGCCTTCACGGAGTTTTTGATAAAAGTGTGCATGTTAGGCCAAACGTAACATCTGCGTATCAATTTTGAAGTGGCAGATATAACTGGATGCGAAAGGTTGTGAATACTTTGGAAGATGATATATCTAAATGAAAAGGGAATGAAAGGACAAGGGACATTGGTTGTGGAGTCACAATAGAGATAAATATCTTCAAGTGGAAAATACTGTTTAGAGAGCTTCAAAGAAGACGATTTAGAAATTAGCAATTGTTGTAGTTAATGGTCTGTGAAATGTGCTGAGGCTAACTGTTTGAAATCCAGAATAGGTGAGCGAGAAACAGAATCTACTTCTATTCGGGAGAATGTGTCAGTAATAACAGTTTCCCTACCTTTAACATATTGTATATCAGTGGAAAATTGAGAGATATAGTCTAGGTGTCTCAGCTGTCGAGGAGAGGACCTTTCTGCTTTTTGTCTGAAAGCGAATGTTAGTGGTTTTTGGTCAGTAAATATGATGAAGTTACGACCTTCTAACATGTGCCAAAATTTCCAGATAGACTCATATATTGCCAGAAGTTCGCAGTCATATGTAGACCATTTCTGTTTACTGTTATTCAATTTTAAAGAAAGGAATGCTAGTGGCTCCCATTGACCATTTTGGAGTTGCGTGAGAGAGCTGCCAATAGCAACATCAGATATACATCAGTTCAAAGAGAGTTGAGCACCAGGAATTGGATGTCTTAAGAGGGTAGCTTTTGTAAGAGCTTCTTTAGCAGCTAAAAATGCCTTTTCGCCGTCCTCAGACTACGGGAGAGGATTTTCAGTCTTTGTAGTTGGACGGAATGATTTCTTTTGTTAGAATGACCTTCGAGAAGCTTAATTAAAGGTGACAAAATGTGCGCTGCATGTGGCAGAAATCTGCGATAAAAATTTAATAGGCCAAGAAATCTGCGAAGCTATGTTAAGCTTGTTGGTAGTGTATTTAATTATTATAGCAAAGCACACTAGGCTATCTGCCTAAGGGGAGGGATGCCTTCGTGGAGGACTTTTTAAGGGAAACTGGCTCGTATACACGTTACACATGGGGAAAACCACGAAAACACCCATGCAGCCAGCCCGTTTGCGGGATTTGAACCTCGGACCGAACTGCCAGTGTTCAGCGACTTTACCGCTCGGCCGCTGGTGAGCCTTTAAGCTTGTTGGTCTAGGAAATTTAGAAACGGCATCAACTCAATCTGGAATGGGAGAAATACCTCTTTAGAGACTTTATATCCTAAGAATTCTAGGTAGGAACTCCAAATGTACACTTTGAGGGTTCGATTGCTAAACCATAATGATCTAATCTTTGAAAGAGAGCTTGTGGATTGTTAATATGCTCTTTGTGGCTTTTTGAGGCAATCAAAATATCATCAATAAATGCATATACACTGCTTAAACCTCTCGTCACTTCATCGATAAACCTTTGAAAAGTGCTTGATGCATTGCACAAACCAAATTGCATCCGAGTACTCCCAAAAAGTTCAAATGGTGTGCAGATAGCAGTTTTATGGACATTGTAACGTCAGAACATCTGTGTTGGGTGCAAGAAAAGACAGGTTGTCTTTTAAAATATTTATTTTAAAAACTTAATTATAAATTCTTGATTAAATAGTAAAATAACTGAATCATTAAAACCATAAATTAAACAAAAGCCACTGACGCGGCGAGGACGCCAAAATGCGTCCGTTTTCTCTCGTTTACAGCATCAAAAACTTGTTACACAAAGCTCTCTCTTCGTTTTGTTAAGAAACCTGGAAAGAGAATTAATTAGTCCCTTATTGCCGGAAACCACATGAGGGGGTTTCTGCTGCACACTTCTTCAAAGTTCTGCTGTCCATTTTGTCTCTGAACAAAACAGGAAGTTCTCATTAAGCACCTGGAAGTCCGAGGGGTGCATATGTCTAATCGTCACAACTCCTACCCTCCCTGGGGGTGGGGTGGGGTTTCAGAACTCCAATTCCTAGTACCTTACCACAGCAAGTCTTAATAATAAAACTAACTAATAGTTATTAGCACTAATGCTTCTTTTTTTCACAATGCTGGGCTAAGTACCAAGGATAAACATAACAAGAACTATATTGAGGCCAGTAAAAAAAAAAAAAAAAAAAAAAAAAAAACATATAAACAACATAATACTGAGAAATAAACTCGTTTTTACACATACAAATAAAGAATGTATAATTTTCTGAAAAATGTAATATATAATATACATTCCAACTTTAAAATTAATTATGTTTTTAGCCAGGCTGAAAAGGGAAACCTTGCAGATTTTTAATTTTCCATTTGTGATAAACTCCATGGTAACCCAACACCTGGATGAGAACTACTACATTTGACCTCACAATAAACATGTACATTTAATTTGACTTTAAGATCAGAAAAACTACTTCATTACAAATTGGATTTACATCATTCATGAAGTAGCTATATTTAATCCCATTTGACCCTTCAGTAATCAGGCACTAGTATAGATAAATGATGAACTGGGAACTCTTCTACTTTCCTTGGTACATTTACACTACTGGGTGTCTTGGGCAATTCTCCTACGGAATTTTTAGGCATTTGCAAACCTTCTGAGTCTGGTTGGTACGAAACGTCATTTAGCTTATCTACAGTTTCTTGTTCGTGCCGAACCGAAAAGGAACTTCTTAACTTGTTCACATTTCCCAATGGGTTACTGTGTTTAATGCGACTAAGTCAAAACATGGTTTTACGACATCACCTTTCTTTATTAGATCAGACAACCGTGTCTTGTCTAGTAGTGTCAGGTCGTCCACCTCAGTTTCAGGCAGGGCGAAATTGACCTCCATCCCTTTTGTTGAGGACAAAACTTCACCTCTTTCAATAATGGGGAGAGAATCTTCGCCTGATGGTTTGAGTTCGTCACGTTCAGACTCCAACTGGACAACTTTTCCCCATTTCATTCTTTGATTAACTTGGAGCTTGAGTACCTGGTTCACTTGAAAGAAAAATTTATCGTGTTGATCTCTTGCTAATTTTGTGGCTGTTCTACTCCCTAACAAATAACGGCCAGAATCCAATTCATTTCGAATGACCGCTGCTTTTGTTGTTACTTGACTAAAAGTTCCTTCTATCATAATGTTTGCTAAATATAAAAAATTGGGGCCTCTTCAAACAGGTGTTTTACCCAAACAGTCTCGTCCGTCAGCATCGAAGGAGTGAGATATTTCTTGCAAATTACGTCAATGCATGACCCGGTATCTCTCAAAACTGGAAGATCGAAACTGTTCGCTTTAGCCATCGTCAGATACAGGACTAAGCAACCTTCTTAAATCTCCTGGACTCTATTTACAATAAACAGAGTTTTTAGATCCTTTTTAACTTCAGGACATTGAGGCCTTAAGTGTTCGGTTGGAGGAGAGATGGCTATTGATTTTAACTTGGAAAGTATACTGATAAAGACAATTTTTGATGAGAATGATGAGACCAGGGTTAAAACTGTAGTTGATTAGCTTGATAATTAAGCCATCGAACCATATTCGGTCAAAGGCTTTTTCTATGTCGGGAAAAATTCCTGCCGCTGTTTCCTTCTTATTAAAGCTGTCGCTGATAAATTCTACGATTCTGGTAATTTGATGAGTGGTGGAGTAACCTGTTCTGAAGCTAAATTGATTACTATTAAAAATATTATTATTTGACTTGATTGAGACTTGATTCTACTTACTATTCGTAGAGTTCGTAGAGTTTTCCTAGGGCTGGAAGTAGAGAGATAGGCTGGTAGTTAATGGTAGATGAAGGATCTTTTCCACATTTTTTAAGCACAAAAATTATTGCATGTTTCCAGGATTTGGGAAAGTAGTTATTTCTGAGGCATGAATTAAAGATATTTGAGAAGACAATGACTTTTCTTGGAAGATTTTTGAGGGCAGCGTTTGAAATTTCATCATATCCTGCGGCTTTCTTGACATTTAAATCCTTGATAATATTTTGAATTTCTCCTGGGCTGGTAGGGGGGTTTGTACTATTGATGTTATCTATGATAAAGTTTTTGGCATAGTTTAACGTGAATATCATTGCTGGAGAATTGAAGTTTATAGTTGTGCACAAAGAGCTCAGCTGCGCTGGTGATAGTCTGGTTATTTTCTTTTATTGGGCTGATGTTTTCTTTCTTATTTTTGATTGCTTTCGCTATTTTCAAGACTGAGTGGTCTGTGTGTGAGAGTCTTGTGACGAAATTTTTCCATGAGTCATTTTTGTAAGTTTGCATCAGTTTCTTGAGTTCTTTATGACATTTGTTGAATTTTCTTTTATCACGGAGGTCTTGAGAGCGTTGATAATTTTTTTTAATCGGTTTTCCTCATGAATTTCAGTTTTAATATAGTTGGGAAGCAAGATTTTTTCCTCTTGTATAACAATTTTGGAGTTTTTGATAGCAGCTTGAATATTTTAAGTAAGGTTTTTAAGATGGCGTTTCCAATTTCATTTCTTGTTGTGAGAATGGAGAAGCAGATGTGATACTATTGTTAATCTTGTGGGAGAAATTTTTCCAAATGATTTTAGTTCTTAGAGGTGGTAGTTCATGTTTTAGGCCATACAGCGTGAAACGGAGGGGTAAGTGGTCGGAAGAAAGGCTATTGTCTGCATAAACATATGGCGTCTGGCTGATATTATTAGTAATGACTATGTCAAGCACATCTGGTTGCCCTTGATGATGAATAGGAAAGTAAGTCGGTTCGTTTGGAGCTGAAATTATGATATTATGGCTGTGCATGTAATTATTTAGAACAGCGCCATTGCTATTTACACAGTTGCTGTGCCAGTTGGGGTGCTTACTGTTCATGTCTCCAGCAATGATAGTGGGAAAGCCAAGATTGAAAATTAAGTCTAAATCATTGGTATGTAGAATACTATTGGAAGGTTTGTAAACAGAAACGATTAAACAGTCTGTGTTGTTGCTATTTAAAATGCAGCCACAGGCTTCAATGCTTTGCAGTGCAGGCAGGGTGTAGGGAAGGCAATTTAAAAATTTATTAGCAGCGATGAGTATACCACCTCCTCTATTATGCAAGCGGTCATTACAAAAGATACCAAAATTTGGAATTTTGAGAGAGTCTGAAGGTTTAAGATGCGTTTCGTTGATGAGGATGATGTCGATATTATTATTGTTGATATAGTCTTTAATTTCCAGTAGTTGTCTTTTAATTCCGTTGCTATTAAATACCATAAATTTGGCATGATTGATGTGTTGGTTTCCTATTGTTAAATTTCTTCGATTTGTACTATACATGGTTGCATTCAAAAGCCTTTAATGCCTCCATGGCGATATCAAGTTTACCGTGCATTGCTGTATTTAAGGTAATTATTGTGTAGGCATTTTGTTGTAAATTCCTCTAATGAGTCTTCTGAGGTATTTTTCCTGGTGTTTTGGTTTGGGTTGATTTCAACATTCTTGGAGAGGGTTTTTGGGTGCTGGCGGTAATACTTGCGTAAGACAGGTCAGAGCTAGGTGTGGTTCTAATTCCTGATTGGCTGCTTGTATTGGTACTTGGTTTACCTTTCATAGCGCTGGGACTGATGGTAGTGGTATCTTTTTTCTTTTCAGTTTTGTTTAATGGGTTCTCAGGGCAATTTTTGTCACACGATGCGTGCGTTCCTCCACAGAGGACACATTTAGGTAAAAGATTTTTGCCTTTATCAGGGCATTCGAAAGATTGATGATCTCCTGTACAACGAAGGCATCTTGGTTTGATGTGACAGGCCCGTTCGGTATGCCGGAATCGCTGGCATTGGAAACATTGTATTGGGCCTGCTCTTCCTCTGTAATTAACTATTCGTACTTTCATGTCCATAAGGTATTTTATTTCAAACATGCATTTACTGTCTGGTATATTAGGAGTTTCAATGTAATACAAAGAGAGAGGTGTAGGAATTCCAACCCGCATGTGAACCATACGATCTATTTTGTTAACTGGGATTTTGCATTCTATTAAGGCTTCCTTTATTTCGTCAGCATTATAATCGGTGTCAATTCCTCTTAGAACACATTTGATAGTTTTTTCTGAGCTTAATAAAAATGTGTGGTAAGATATTTCTTGCTTGTTTAAATAATCCTGAATTTTCTTGTAATCTTCGGAGTTTGAGACCTTCAAAACGAAGTTTTCCCCTTCGATTTTACCTTCTATTTTGTTAATTTTAAATTGTTGATTTTCCTGCTTTCTTTCCAGTTAAATTTCTGTGTAATAATGAATGGTGGTATTTTACTTGCAGTCTTAGTAGGTTTTATGAAAGGTGCTTCATTATTATTGGTGACATCTGTGTCTTCCATTTGGTTAGATTCTGTATCAAGATCAGTGTTAAGAGTGCTGAATTTTGAAGGTTACGTTGGGGGAAGGGAGTGAATTATCGATACTGTTGCTAGAATTTTTCCTGGCTCTTTTGTGTGGGAAAGAAAAATCCTTATTAGTATTTTATCATTTTGAGTATTTCTGTCAACCTGATAAAATGTTTCGATCTAGTGTGCTATTATTTCTTGATACTTCTGGTTGAGAGCGTTAAGTTCTTTTCCCTTGTCACTTAGTGATTTCAGATCTGTGTCCGATAATGCATCCTGTTTGCTAGCCTTTAAAAAGGCTATTTCGCTCTTCAATTTCATAATGGCATTTATGATTGTTCCTAGTTCAGATAGATCGTGGTCAGTAAGAGAAGCCATGTTGTCAACGTAGTCAGATAAGCAAAGCCCCGGGAACTGTCAACTGCCTTAGTCGGATGTCGGTGCGTTCAAGAGAATCAGAGACATACTTACGTAAGGTCAAGAAGATAAGAAAATTCGATCATGTCTCCTAGAGCTCAGTGGATCGAATGAGTCAATAATGTCATCACCACGCACAGTTTCCTTATGTGAAGTCTCATGTGACTACTGATGTCACTTCACTGATTACCAACTGGATTTGACAGCTGGTGCCATCTCTTGAAAAGAATTGAAAGTATCTGTGAGAATGCCACATGTGTATACCATTAATTTTGTATATACTTTTGTTATTAAAGTGTTTCCAAACAAGAATTATTGTAAATATAAAACCAAAATATATTTTTTAACAGTATGCATCTCAGATCTGTTCCAGTCAATAAATAATATTCAATAATTTAATATGTTATAATAGATACTGCTTTAATGTGATAGTAGTTAATGGCATCATTCAGATACTTTATCAAATCATAGAAGTCCCATTCATTTGTAAATGTAAACATGAAAAATACACTACTTATTGTGGTCAACAATTCGATTAATATTACCAAAATATTATGAAATAGATTTTTTTAAACCAAAGTAAATTCTCAAAATAAATTTAAAAATTGCCCCTGAAAAATGTCATCAAGTAAGGGATTAAGTTGGTAAACTGCTTGGTTTTTACTTAGGGTGAAAAGTTTAAAATTAGGCAAAAGCAAACTTTTGTCTAGTTCAGTGCAGAATTTGGATACCTGTTGATTTTGAGAGAAATCACACACGTCTTTCTTCTTCAGACATAGAAAATTACAGAAATATCTATAACAGTAGCTTTCTGAAACAAATCTAAGCACATCATGTAGTAAACATTCTGAAGACCGTAAATATAAAATCTGAAAATTCCATGTAAATGCTGATATATGGAATGTCATCTGAGGATTAAGATTAAAAACGCTGATAAGCAATCCACAACGAATAACATTTTTTTCTAGTTAAATGCTGTGAAAGTAAGTAGTATTTATATGTATTTACTTATATTCATAATAAATTGGTTAAATTCTATTGCTAATTTGAAGGATATTTTTTCTCATTGTCATGGCCCATGCTAGACTTTTTGTCCCCCAGTGCAAACTCTGCAACTTCAAAATTCTGCTACCCGGTTCCTTCCAAAATTCTAAAAATTTTGCTATCCCTAAATTCTGCCAATTCATGCAGCCATATTGACTACACAAGCTCTGATGCCGGCCCTGCTAATTGTTTGATGTTATCAAAATAGGCCTGGTAATACATTAAATGGCACATACTGTAGTAACATTTTCAGTTTAAATTTGGAACTCAAAATTTCAGAGCCAAATAGAAATTAACATATAGAATTTTAAGTTAGATGAAATGAAAACTCTAAAAGATGAGAAATACTTTCAGTTTTTAATAAAAGTTGATAAGAAATTTAAATAACCATATATTATAAATATTATTTTTTCACTGTATATTTTACTGAACTTTTTGAATTGGGAAAACTGGTAAACCAGGCTAGCTCGATTACATTGCTAGACTTCCAATATACATCACTGCAATGAATGAGAGATACCAAAGCTTTATTTATTAGACATGCATGCCCAGTAACTGTAAGAACATTAAAATAAACTTTAGCATGATGTGTAGTTGCCTTGTATTGCCAGTAACTACTGCAACATGTCTTGCACTGTGGTATGTCAGTCTATGTTGTTTTTACATGTTACTCAAGTTCATCTGCAATAACTGCGGGTATCATTGATTACATGTTTTTAATAGGTAATTTATTAGGCATATGGCTTAGCCAAGACCTAACAGACAATGAAAGACTTGAATATCATGATCATATTGAAACTGAGCAGCAGGCTATCCTGGGAGGAAGGACAACAGAGTGCAAAATTTCAAGGTATAGTGATTGCTGCTGAGGGTGCCTGTAATGTAGCACATTAGGCATACGCAACAGTGCTCATGCCTCCCTCCTTTTCAGGGACACTTTTTTTGTTATGCAATACACAATTTATTACAGAGTTCTTACTACACGATTTAACATTTTTAACACTAGAAGTAGTGGGTTTCTCTGTAAGACAGTCAATGCTATTTTTTGAAATAGAGAGTTTCTCATTTAAACATGCAATTTCATTTTTAACAATATCAGAGAATACAGTAAGACCATTATCATTAGAGCTAGTACCAAAGATTAGGCAGCCCAATCTTTTTGCATTTTTTGCCCAAAATTAATCACACTTACCTCTAAGTATTTTAAGACGTTGTTCCACAGATGCTTCTCTACAACATAATAATGAGCCTCTTGATCCACATGATCTTGTAACTTTTCAGACAATTCTCAAAGATTCTTGACATGCCCTTTCAAGCTTGAAAAAAGTTTTAAGGCATGGATGGATCTTAGCGAGGATGTTTAAGGCCCTTTTCGCAAAATTCTCCTTGCAAAGAAGGGCATCTATAATATCGTCCAATTTCGAAGTCCTGAAATCAAATTCACATTAGAATAATAGTCACTATTCAAAATATAAAGTATATCCATGATGTTATTATCCATCAGGAAACAGTTCAAAACACAATAACCATACAATGAAAATCCAAGCACTCGAAAAGCAAGTGCCCATCTTTAACTCCTATAAAAATTTCACAGTACAGCTAAACTGATGTAAAAGAACCTAAGACACAGACTATAAAAAGGGCCTTTTTTATATCAGTACTCCATCATAAAGATGCCATGTTAGCTTTTAGAAAGTAACCTTCACAAAGCTGCGGCACTTTCATGCCTGGGCACTGCTATAGAAATGAGTTTTCGTCTGCTGGATTAATCACAGCAGTAAACTAAGACTTACTTGCATACCAGTGCCCTGGAATAAAGGTGGCTGCACCTTTATGAAGGTAACATGTTTTAATCAGAAAAAAATTTGTATAAATTACTGACATGTTTATGCTAGCCATTCTTATAGAGATTTCTGTGATATTAAATGGTGGGAAACTTGCATATAGATGGCATCACTTTGCCAGGCACAGTTATTAAGTGATCCCTTGTAAGACAATTATAGGGCCATCATGACAAATTTTCATCACCACGTTGGGACATCTGATGAGTTCTTATCAGCTTAGGGAAATTCAGAAAGTTTCCGGAAAATAATTTTCAAGAATCCAGAACTAATTTTCCATAAAGATTCCAATTTTTTTTTTTTTAAAATTGATAGTGCATTAATCTATACTTCAGGTCAACCTAACTTGAGAACATTGGATATAGTAGAGAATGTATGTGTCCGCCGTAGAATATAGTTCTACCATTTCGAGAAGTAATATTGTAAAAATTATGCTGTGGAATATGAATGCTGTTCAACAAAGAGAATGGAAGGAAAAAATGTGTGAAATGATAGATTATGTTGCATCCAGCTTCTTGCTTAAAAATTTCCTAAATCGTGTCAATCAGTCAGTGACCAGCAGGAAGAAATCCCCCTTTTTTGGCATTATTGGCGAAACTGAAAATTTGAGCAACCCCGACCTCACTCCACTTTTAACGAGAAAAACAAGTAAAGCATTCATTCACTGACTAGGAGGAGAAAAAAGTAATTGTTATAGTATCTGCTTCATCTTCGACATATATGTATAATTTTCAACCTCATGAAGCTGGAAAACTTCATAAACCTGAAAAAACAGTACTGCTAAGATTATCGTAATGAATGCTTTTGTCAAATTATGGGAGCAGTTTCCTAATAAATACAATAACGATATTGTTACTTGTTATAATCTTAGCGAGACTGAATACCTCAGTTAAAAAAAAGGCCTTTTTCCGGGCCACAAATTAAAAATACTACGGCCATTTTCAAGGCCAAAAATAAAATTTAAAAAAAGGCAGAACTATAAACAGTTATAAACAACATTATAAATACAAGCTAACAAATCCCTTACAAAATATAATATGAAAGTGTCACACCAGTAGCCGAGTGGTTAAATCGCTGAATACTGGTAGTTTGACATCGTTTGAACTCAAGCGAACGGGCTGTATTCATGGTCGGTTTTGGTCTTTTTCCCATGTGTAATGTGAATACGAGCTTGTTTCTTTTAGAAAGTCCTCCACGAATGTATCTCACCCCTTAGTCGAATAGCTCTTGTGTGCTTTGCTATATTCAAATCACTTAACCTAAGCAATACGGAAGTACTGATCAATTAAGTTAACTATGGTAGAAGAAACAAGGGTTTCTGTCTTAAGGAAGAGATGGCTTCGTGGGGTCTTTATAAGGGTAAAAGACTTCTTTAATATACTGAGAGACTCCTATGCAGTCCAGAGCTTACAGTCATTACAAACGAACTCGCTCCAGATTACCAGGTTTCCCGGCTTAAGCAACTCTATCATTAATATGCTTGATTTGCAGATGATTCCATCTAAGGAAAGAAATAGCCAGATTTTTCCATATGATATGCTTCTTGTTTTTATACCTCGAAGGAAATGTATGGTTTTTACCTAGCTTATACAGCCCTACACAACAAAATATAATTCACAGATTCTCAGAGAGCTGAATCAGTCTGCTTTTAATAAATTGAGAGATGTAAAAGCAATGTATTCCCCTTCATGAAGCAAAAGACGCACCTTTCACGCCACATCGCGCATAGACGTTTCATTCTTCAAAGCATAAAAACTAATTTATTCTTAAAATACAAGCGAACTGTCTTTAATACGATAAATGTCTTAAAAGTATTAAATGCACTGAACCTTTCAGATTTTCTTTTTTTTTTTATACTTTAGTTGTTATGAACTAAAAAAGTTATAACTAATATAAGACATTTCTAATGTTATAATTGTAATTGATTAGTGGAATTAAATGGTATATGATTAATTAGTTGGTATAAGATCATTTGTTTCTTAACTTTTATGTTTGTTTCACAATTTTAAAGTTTTAATATTTTTTTAATACCTTGAAATTTTTAATGGTAAACTCTTTAGTTGTTAGACTGCAATCTGAAGATTTCAGTTTCCAGTCTTTTTATTCATTTTATTTTTGATTTTAAACAGTAATCAGAAAGATAGGATAAAAACATACTGTAGGAGGGTGATTATCTGAGTCTGACTGGGAAGTGTATGTCTTAGGAGACAATTAATACAGGATATAATTTTTTAAATGTTTGCTATAAAATATTGTCAGAGTTTTTTAAACAATCACAAATTAAAATAATTTTATTTATTAATAGAACGATACTAAAAATAACTATCCAAACAATCCATAATTTAAGTGTTAACCCTTAACTTCCCACTGTTGCATTTCTGCAACATATGATTTATTTTAATTTAACAGACTCAGTATTTTTTTTAGTTACCTACAAATCACTTACCTAAGAAAAAAAGGTTACTGCAACGAAATACATGCTAAATTTGTCACTAGATAGCAGCACATTTTTTCCAGAAATCGCAACAATTATAAAAATCTATGATGCCTCAAGAACTGTGTTTTTGCTATAAAAAGAATCCATTATATTTTATGCTTCCTCTTGTTTATTGACGAAAACAATTACCAGGTAAGAAGTTTAAACATTTATGTTCATTTAAAAGAAATTTTGATTTTCTAATAGAAAAAGTTTGAAAGAAATTTGATTTTAATTATATGTTGCATGTCTGCAACATTGGTCTTTGGTTACCACTTTGACACGGCCAAAAAGCGTATACTAACCCAAGATGAAATTGCTAGATATATGAATAATTTGGGCGAATTGAGTGATTTAAGCGAGGATAGTCTTGAATATTCTGCTGATGATGTTCATTTTTTACCTGATTGTGTGTCATCTAATGATGATTCGGATAGCGACTGTGAAATAGTGTTGTTTCACAAAATACAATTCAGAATATAAAAACATCCGATGATGATGATAATAAATTTGATAGAAATATTTCAGCCAGTGTGTGTGTGTGATTATGGCAAAGGCTCGAGAGCTATCTTCCTACGGGGAGGGATGTCTTCGTGGAGAATTTTCTAAGGGAAACTGGATTGTATACAAGTTACACATGGGAAAAACCACGAAAATGAACTATCAGTGTTCAGCGACTTTACTGCTCGGTTGCTGGTATATTTCAGTCAGAAAACCTTTTTTAAATTTAACTCTTTAAGAATAATAAAACATTATCAAAGAATATTTTATGGAAAAATCAAAACATTTCATTGATTGAAGAAGTAATAAAATTCCATGGAGATGACACGCTCCCAAGAGAAATTACGGATTTGGACACTACGTACCAATTTTTTAAATATTTATGGACTTATGGACGGAAGAGATCATAAGTAACATTTATGAAGACAGCAAACGATATGCTATTCAAAAGAATCCAAGTAAGCCTTTGACTATATCAGAGAATGAAATAAATCAATATTTGGGTATTTGCATTTATGCATCTCTAATTCACCTGCCAAACTATAGAGCATACTGGTCAGAAGAGCTTGGATTTGATAGAATTAAAGAAACAATGAAGAAATCTGAAAATAAAAAATAAAAAAAAAACTAATGGATTTACAAAAATTCAAATCTGAAGTTGCATCATGCTTATGCAAAATGGGGTACGATCGAAATGCTAAAAGAGGAAGACCTAATAATACTTCAATAGAACAAATGTCTCGGACTAAATGATGCAAAGGGACTACCCAATCTGTTCCATGTGAGGACATTCGTAGAGATGGTATAAATCATTGGCCAATATGGTCCGAAAAGAATACGGTGCAAGTTTTCAAACTGCAAGAGCTACACTCAAACTGAGTGTGAAAAGTGTAAAGTAGAGGACTTTTTACAACAAAGTCAATAACTGCTTTAAAAATTTTCATTGTATGTAAGACTAAAGCAATTTATAAAAATGAATAATAAAATCCTCATATAAAAAAAGTTTTGTAATTTAGAGCACTACTGCGCAATGTTGCACTTCTGCAACAAACAAAAAAAAATGACTGAAATTCAATTTAAAACTGCTTAATTTTTTAAAAAAATATTTTTCGCTTTTATTATTACTTAAGAAGTAGCTGATATAATTTTTTCATAGAAATTTTAAAAATTGGGAAGTTAAGGGTTAAAATGTATCAGAAGTCAAATTTCCATTTCCAAAAAAGCTTGTTTCCCACTTTTTTTTTTTTTTAAAGAGGTCTCTTTAAGGTACATTTCAGATTAAATATATCACTGGGTAAAGTGCAGAATCGCTCACTTATTTGTTTGGCGCCTTTTACAAGAGTAAGAAGAATTGGATTTTTGTCAATTTTCTTTGACTTTTTAAGTGAAAATTGGTCGATGTGTACATGGATAAAGTCAAGGGAGTGTGCAATGACATTTTGTGCAATTCTAGGATTTTTTTTTTATGTGAAAATAGGTCGATGTGTATATGGATAACAAGTATGTACAATTCTTAAAAACGTGCCAAGCAGTGGGAGATTCTGCACTTTTCCCATATCGCTAAAAAATTTTATAGTTACAGGAATTTTATTACATACTTCTGTATGATATTCATATACTTTTCATGGTTTATTCTGAATGCACTAATTTACTGAAGAGAACTTTAGCAGTACAACATTAAGAAATTCTAAAATATGCATATTTTCATATATACTTACGTGATTAATCTGAAAAAATGAGTTTATAAATCGATTAAATATGTTAATAAAGCTTTGATTTTATTAAAAAAATCAGACAAATCACTCATACTTTGTTTCTCCTGTCCTCTGATTTAAGTGAATACTTATTGAAAAAAGTATTGAGAAAATGTCTGCAGTTAGTTTCATTGCTTTTAAAGGAAAAAAAAAAAAAAATGCACCATACAGATCATACAAATGTAAAAATTATTTTCATTTAAAGATGCTCAGCACAAATGTAAATATTATAATTAAATTTGTCCCTGATTATACATTTGCATTTTCATTTCATTCCTTAAATTAATATTATTCTAAACATAACTTATGCTATATTAATTGATTCAAGAATTAAAAGTAACAGGGTATTCACAACAGGACAACAACTAAAGGTAACAGGAAAGGTAGCGTTGTATTTGTATGCATATTAATGGTAATACCATAATACTGTAGTAAAAAATGAAAAAAAATTCAACAAGATGTTCTTAAATTAGATGAGATTACAAATTTTAAATTGCTCAAATCGCATGCACTTACGTGTTTCAAGAGCAAACGCGAAGAAAAGTTAGAAGTTTCCAAATTCGTTTGTAGTTGCCTACAACTTACCATATTCTAAAGATCAGCCGCATATACATATATATACCATTCACTCCGTACTTTAATAATAATATCCAACTTTTATGATATCCATATATTTTTTAAGGAATAAATAATATTCAAAGACAGTGATTATTAAACACGGCAATTATTAAATTTCATCATTAGGATAAATCATGCGTTTCTTCGTGTGTTTTGCTATATTTAAACAACCATGATTTCAGCAAATTTTCTTGGCATTTTAACTTCTCGTCTAACTCGACAGGTAAGACTAGCACCGAATCGAGATAGAAATTTTGAAAGATATGCATTATCGGACGTCGACATATTAAGCCCAAAAGTGGCTAAAACATAAACCATTCGTTTTCATTTTAATACGGATACGGCTATCAAAAATTTTTCAATTGTACCAAAGAATACTCCTACAGAGAGCTGAGTAAACGGATGTAAACAATCCTCGCCGCTGACTTCTCACAGCATATCCGTGACGTACTATTTGATCGTTAGCGCAAGTCCAGTTATGTGGTAAACTTGTCTAACGACCATATGGTTTGCTTTCTGAATTGCTAATAATCTAGACATGTAAATACATGAGTATATTTTAATTTTACTGGAGCGTGTGTTTCATACTTTTGTTTTTGTATCATTGAAAAGTTCAGAAGGTAAGTCATAAAAATATGCAAGGTGTTCTTTCTTTTTGGGAAAATGTGATAACTTTTTGTTTAAATAAAAGATAACTCATGGTAAAATATTAAGCCGTATCTGACAGTATTTGATAATTAATGTAATATATCTGGCATATGAAAATTAAAATACCTTATTAATGTAATCACAATTTTAACAAACTATATATGGAGTGTGTATCCTAGTTTGTAAAATAGCATGCTATTTAATGCGTATTATTTTTGAATATCTTTTGTTAATATAATCTATTTACATGTATATCTGTGCTTAATTGTAGCTATCAAAATGGAAGATATTTTAGCAAAAATTATGAAGGATGCTTCTACAACAAAACATCCTTATGTTAAACAGTCATGTTTAGAATCACAAGGTATGTATGAATGCTGTTAAAAATAAAATGGTTTAAAAACTATATTCTATCCGTCTTTTCAAATAATGCCTAAAAATTTTGACTTTTCCTTTCAATTAAAATGATGTGAAGATAAAAATAAAAGTAATGAGAAATATTTTCATCTTAAAAATTACTTTCTTATTGCTCATGAAAGTGCTTTGATCAATTAAAATATGAACATTTTTGGGAATAAATGTGTAATAACCATAGTATTTGTAATTTATTTAATATATTTATACGGTATTAACTTCATTTTATGTATTGTATATTTGAGGTTGAAAAACTTTTCCATTTAGAAATATAATTAAAATTCTCCTCAAAAGTGAATTTATTTGCATAAATTGATTTATATTTCTTCTTGTAGAATTGTTAGCAAATCAGCATAGTTTGATGCGGTCTCCACCATATGAAGTAAGGTAAGACGTTATTTACGGTTTCAGACTACTGTTATGCTTATTCGTACATTTATGCACTGATATGAAACTGCACTCTTAATATTCAGAAATTAATATATAGATGTCTCTCATGCAATGGAAGAACTGTAATTTACATATGATGATCTGAAAACATTTTTATTTTATTATATGAATATTGTACTTCTTTGGAGTAATATAAAAGTATTATAATAATTTGTATCTGATATTAAAGTTATAAAAATTGCTTAGACATTTCAGACCACAAAACAAGAGAAATCAACTATGCCCCCACCAGAATTTGAACAATAGATTGCCCAGTTGGTGGCCCAGTTAACTGGGTGCTCACATTAACTGTACTGCGTACATTATGACAGCAAACATAGGGAAACATGATAATTCCGTATATTTTGTGCGATATAAAAGGCAAGTGGATGAACATGAGACTCACTTAACCAAAGTGGTGATGAGTTATTGCCCATTGCATTTTAGTTTAGATATCACTGTAGAGATCATTTAGTCCAACAATTTCCCAACCCTTTTCTTGCATTTACTTTCAAAAGAATCATTTTTTCCCTCAACCCCTTTATTATCTTTTCCATAATATACAGCATACAACATAATCATTATACAGATTTCACATAAATTTTTTAAAATTTTAAGATAAAAATTAAACTCAGAATATGAACAGAAAGTTTGAAAAAAAATGGATAATTTGTGTATTATTATTTTTAATTTTCCAAACATAAGTAAGTTATCAAAAACAAAATCGCAGACTGATTGATTGCACAAAAGTCTGATTATAATTAACAATGTAGCTGTGTTTGATGCATTGATTCATTTTTTTAAACCATTTGGTATAAAATTGCTTAACTTAATCCTTTAATCATCTTGGTCAAAAATATTCAACTTGTTTCTTGTTTTTTGCTGTAAATTATTGGCTTGACTAAAGCTTGCTTTCATTAGGTAAGAAAAGGGAAAACTATGTGGTTTGAATGACTTGAATTTGTACGGTTGTTATATATCAATAATTGTCAATGTTGTTGATACATGTTTACTAGTTTACTGGTACATATTTGGCTGTTGACCCCTTGATTATTATTGACCTCCCAGAGGTCAATACTAACCTCACTGAATACCTCTGATTTAGGCATTCTGAAAAAAGAAACATGAAAAATATGCCATCAACCAGGCTTTAAATCATGGCTCTTTAAGAGGCTAGCTAAATGTGCTTGCCACGTGTGTCACATGTGCATGAGGAGATGCAGGAATTCCATATAAGGCTTAAAAACAAAAATAACAACCAAAATTGTGATTTTTTTAACCATTAATAATTAATGAAATTTTTAATTTGTTTAGTAATATATTTTTGTTACAGTAATTAATGATTATGTATAAGCAACAAATTATCAAAAAGGAATAAAAATGTATGTACAGAAAACTATTGAAAACAATGAATTAGATATTTGACTTTGTTTTATAAAATTATAAGTATCATATCTTTCTAATTTTGTTTCTTCAGATGCTTAAAAGAAATTTTTTTAGTAATAAATTTTGTTTTGTCAAGTTCTTTGAATATCAAATGTTTTTATTAGTCTATCAAAATACTGCATTTTGTATTCTGAAAATATTCAATATGAATGATTATTCAATAATTCTGAATACTTTCTTCCTGTCAGTAATTAACTGTTTTGAGGATAGGTTATCTTGTTACTAGCACACTTTGCCTCAGTATTACTTATTTGCCTCAGTATTTTAAAAATATTATATATATATGAGCAAAATATATATGTCAGCATTTGCTGCACTAGCGCAGATTGTTCATTCACTGCTTCTGAAAAATCTAAATATAAAGGATGGATACTTTACTGTGATACTACTGAATTTTCGTAGGCATTTAATTTTAAGTTCTGTCATCATTCCTAATCTTTTTTAAGCTACTTTTTCAAAACTGCCATGTCCTGGTAAGAAGACAATATATTCTTTATGAATCAAACATTTATCATCTCTTATTCATCAGCTTAAATAAATTATGCTTGTAAAAGGCACCTTTTTAACACCTAAGGCAAACTTCAGAATGCCGTCTAAATAATCTTGGTTAATCTTTGGAATACATTTTAGTAAGGCGATAAAGGTTACTAGCTAGGACTTTAGCAGTGTACATGGATAGAGTGTGCGCAATGCCATTTTTGTACAATTCTGGGATGTTTTTTTAAGTGAAAATAGGTCGACGTGTACCTGGATGATACCATGTATGTGCATTTCGTAAAAATGCGGCAAGCAGTGGGCGATTCTGCACTTTGTCCCAATTTCGCACCTAATCTTCGTCATGATTAAGCACTTTTGTTCCATAAAAGTTCTAGCATAAGCGTAATTCGGCTAGCAGATTGTTGGAAATGTTGAGGGGAGGGGGGAATGCCTTTACTTCGTGAAAACAAAATGGCGTCCAATCAAAAACTAGCAAGTTGCTGTAGCAGGGTGGGTCGCCACATTTTCGCCAAAAAATCGCCAAGTTACCATAATCCAAAGATTAAACAATATCTTTTATAGCAATTTTTACTTAAATATTATATTTTAATTTTGTACTTGATCTAATTTTTTAGGCAAATTAATACCAAATTAAAGTATTTTAATCAAAAAGCTGGAAGAAAAATTTAAGGGGAAAAAAAGATAAAAAAGCTAAGAAATGGAGAGCAGTCAAAGCACGCAGAAAAAAATTAAGTTAAATGGAAATGAATGTGATTATACATATAATTGCAATAGCAATATAGGCAATTATGGACAAGATGTAACATACCTTAGCGAAACCAAAGTGTGGTTATCATGGCTTTTCATATGCATTAATTATATCGACCTTTTTCTTTTAATGTGATTATCTTTTTCTTAGATGTAAATTTTTAATACATTTTGTTATTTAATAGGCAAAAATCCATTAGAGAATTAGATAATATTTGTAATGAATGTAACAAAAATGTAATGAAGTCATTCTTTTTTTTTTTTTTTTGTCCGATTCATAGTTGAAATAAAGAAGTGAAAATATCATAAAGATCCTTTTAAACTTTATATGTTTGAAACACCTAGTATTTTAAAAAAATAATTTGATTTATAATAATTCAATTCGGCTCCATTCCCTTTCCCCAAAAAGTTGAAAAATCTGAAAGTCCAATGCTAAAAAATTCAAGAAAAGATACCATTTAAAAAATACTATTTAATTCATTATATGCATCTCTCTAGATCTGTAGATAGGATCTCTCTAGATTTGTAGATTTGAGAAGGGAACATAAAGGAATTCAGGTTTGGGCATTGTCTTTTATTTTGTTGCTGTTGCTTGAACACGTTTTGAAAACTGAATGTTTTTGATATAAAGTAGCAACAGAATAAAAATAAAGCTCAAGCTGACATAGCAAATCTTCTTAGATAATGACTGGGAAAAAAGAGAAAGAGTTATGAAGACAAGTAAAAGAAATATTTTAGAGCTTTGAAAAAATGATTTGATAAGTGAAGTGGCATGTTAATCATGAGAAGGCTTAAAGCGATTTGCTTATTACACTTAATATGTTTATTCATGTGTATACTTTAGGAACCTAATGAAGGATGCTGAGTAATTATTATAAATGGGGTATTGTGTTCATATATAGTCTTTAAATTGTCAGTATTTTCTATATTTCAACTATAATAAAGTTTAATAAATCTTTTGTTTTATATATATTATGTGGAGAAGAGTTTAACGCTTTGAAGATTTTAACGCCCCAGATGGTCTTTCATTCAAACGGCAGAAATTCCAATGTTGTTTTCTTCCCTCCCTTAAGATACAGTAGCAGGTGCAGTTTCCCCAAATGCATTGTATCAGTTTATTGCAGACCTAAAAGGATTTATTTGTAGTTTCTTATCTTTATTTGTTAGGAAATAGACAGGATGACATTTTAAATCTTCACTCTTCGTGCGTTAATGGAGGGGATTGGACGAAATTACTGTGACTTTCGAAAACTTTTTCAGGCAGTTCGGTATTTTATGCGTACACGTTAGCAAAAACTTCGGTTTTCAAAGAGTTAAAGTAAACGACATTTTCACTTTAGAACGCATTTCATATTTTTTTCAGATACATCTTGACATATGTTAACATAGTGTTTATAAAATAATGATAACATTTTAATTTTCTGAATTTTTCTAAAGTTGTTTTAATGTGCATATTATAGTGATAATATGATTTGGGATATAGTTCAAATTTTGCTGAATTTATATATTCTTATTTCAATGTTATTGATGCTTGAATATATATCAGGTGAAATAAAAAAATCACATGAAATTGTTTTGAATCTAATTCCATGAGAATTTCTTTTTCATATCTTTTATATATATTGTTCCATATCTATTGCTCAGATTTTTTTTTTAATTTTTATTTGTAGATCTAAATGCTTAGACACCCTTCGCCTGGCTTTGGAATCAAAACATTCAAAACTCATGAATCATGCATTAAATGGCTTCCAGGTTGTGTATACTTAATATATATATATATATATATTTTAAAAAGCAGTTTTCTATACACATTTGGTACTTACATACTTTTTTAGAAGTCATTTTTAACACAGTAAAACTATCTTCATGCAGTGTGATTTTGCACAGTAATGGAAAAGCATGACATCACAGTACTCCTATTAGGTATTTTCTTTAATTAATGCTCAATAATCCAATTTTATTTTTGCAAAGAAGGATGTAAATAACTTGTTATTTTTCTGTTTTCCCTTTGCATATTGGGAAAAAAAAAAAAAAAAAAGAAAAAAGAAAAGTTGGGGATATATATATATATATATTTGAAGACGAATAAACAGTGTTATGCAGTGTAAAAAAAATATAACAATCAAATATCTATTTGGCAATGTGGTTTACACCAGAGAATATAACTTGTATGTGTTGATTATCTAGCTAAGTAAAGAATGATTTGCTTTGTCAAACTTTCACCAGAATGATTGGTGCAAGTTTGGTGGGATCTCTAACTTTGATGGCAACTTTCTTGATTAAGGAGAAAGTATGTAAGTATCGCATATTACAATACAATACAAAAAAAAAAAAAAAAAAAAGCATTTATACAGTTAAAATAAATAATTTTTCATTCTAATTTTTAACATTGGTTTACAAAATTCTTTTAACAAGTTTCTTTCTTTCTTTCTTTTTTTTTTTTTTTTTTTTTTTTAATATAGCGAATGATATGGGATAAAAGTTTTCAGTCAGTATTTGAGAGTGATAATGAAGAAAACTGGCTTCCTATACAGCTAATGAGATCAGTAGCATCACTTCATACGCATTCTGATGATATTCAAATGGAGATATTAAAAGTAATTAATTTGTTCAGAAAGTATTTTAAAACCATATCATTAAATGCTCTTTTTCATTTTATGGAATTTTGAAACAAACAATGTAATTGTTCTATACCATGAGAAAGAAAATGTTTCTTATTATTTGTACTTGAAGGGGATGTTCAATAATTTTTTCTTTTCAGATATTGCTAGAGAACTAATTTTTTAAAGAATTTTTTACTATAAATAATGGTATTTTACACTGAGTTGGAAAATTTGGAAACTGCATTGCTGTGTTATAGGAGGTTTTATGTCATTTCAGTTCTTGAGCTATTTTAATAATTATAATGGTACTTTCATGTAATATTTATTATCCAATGTTTCAATAAATTTCTTTGCACATACAGGTAATAATTTGGAAGATAAGTAGTTTCTAAAATAGTTTAAAATGAATTAAATAAATAATGAGAAAAACAGATTATATTTTTATGTTCCTGAAGATTAATGATTATGTATGAAAACAGTCATAAATTAAAAAAGGAAATATTGGAAATTGTGTGAACTGGTATTCTACTTTTATATCTTTGTCTGTTAGAAGTGACAGAAAAACCTTACTCTGAACTGCCAGCATCCTGATAGAAGCAGGAGTCTTTCAGTTTGCTGTCATATGTCCTGGTCTCTTAGTAAATCTCCAAGTTTCTCGGTTTTTAGTTTATTTATATTTAAATTCTCAACTGAAAATATTGCTTTTGAGTTCTTAAGTGTCTGAGAGAAAAGAAAAGCCATGAAAGACATTTTAAGAAAATTTTTTTTAAAGAAAGTAAAGTAGGATTTTATCTTCTCTTAATGAAGCTTAAATTGTACTATTTGCATTTTTCCCTAAATGATTTTTTTTAATAATAGTTTTTAATTAATTTGAATTGGTTCAATCTATTATAGGAGACTGAAGAGCATATTTGAACAACTTAACTGACATTTAATAAAATTTTTAAAAAAATGCTATTTTAAATCTGTAGTGTAACTAAATTTATCCTCTTGGTTGTATGCACATTAATCATTAATCTCACTTTCATCATGTTTAAAAGCACTATAGCACTATGCCATATTTTTTTAAATAATAGTTTTTAATTAATTTGAATTGGTTCAATCTATTATAGGAGACTGAAGAGCATATTTGAACAACTTAACTGACATTTAATAAAATTTAAAAAAAAAAAAATGCTATTTTAAATCTGTAGTGTAACTAAATTTATCCTCTTGATTGTATGCACATTAATCGTTAATCTCACTTTCATCATGTTTAAAAGCACTATAGTAAATAAAAGCATTTTTTTGCATTATTAATTATATATTATTATTATTTTCAGCATTATAAAATTTTGAGAAAATTATGGATCAAATTAGCCCAAAATATATCTTGCAGTAGTATTAAAATTTATGATAAAGAATTAAGTATTAAATTAATATATTTAAAATCAACATATTATAACTGGTTATCTGAGTTACGCATCATGAAGTGACTGATTTGCTAGTTTAGGATCATTTTAAATTTATGCTGCCACACAGCATGAAAACCCCCTGTTTTAATCTTTCAGAGTTAGAAACTATCATTTAATTTTACTGTCAGTTCCAAAATTTAATGAATTAATAAATGATATTATTACATGTTATTTAATGCAAATTTTGTCATTGAATGTTTCAACACGATTTTGTCAAATTTTATGATTTTTCACTGCAATTGCACTTTCTTTCTAAAACTGTCATGCCATATTTAATGCTGGTTATTTAAAAATTTACCTAAGATGAACCATTTTGAAATAGTAATTGGTGTAGAATGTGCTTCATATAGTTTCAATGTTGCGTTCTTGAGCTGTGATTTAAGAAAGCAAACTTATTCCTTGAAGTATCTGTTTAATTACCTTTTTTAACTCACTAACCCTCCTTAGATTTCAGTTCTTTGTAGATTTCTTATTGTTGTTTAGAAGCCTTTTTACATACATGAAACTTTTAAATACCTCAAATACTTCATGGCTTATAAAGTGTTGGTATTGACATTTCTACTTGTACTGTCTGTGTATTATTAAAATCTTTAAAGTAACCAATTCTACATTGGAAATTTTTTAAATGAAAGCAATAGGAGCACACATATTCTTCTGAAGAAATATACTTTAATTTTATTCTTACTTTGAATGAAAAGTGTAAATGATTTACATGTCTTTAAAGTTAAACAAAACTCAACTGTTGCATTGATTGTTAAAGAAAAGCTCTATGCCTGGGGTGGCCAAGCACCTTGATAGTCCGAGCCGTTTTTCAAAATTTGAAATTTTTCGCAAGCCACAATTAAATACGTATTTAAAAGGTATACAAAAAAGGTATTACAAAAATTTTACAGAAAATGTATTTATTTAAAACATATAAATAAAAATACAAAATATGTGTATTGAATTTAAATTCAAAAAATTAAACACATTTATTTTACTTCTCTTGATAATTCTTTAAAATTTGGTGAATAATTGATGACAGCACTTCTCAGTAATTCTTTGAGATGCTGGTTAGTTAATACTGATTGGTGTTTGGATTTCACGAATTTTAAAGTGGAATAAAATGATTCATGTAAGTACGTTGTTCCGAATATTGAAATAATTCGACAAGCAGCCTTATTTAATTCAGGATACTTCGATTATGGTACAAATTTCCAAAATTCAGTAATCGGCATCGATTTATATTTTAATTGTAGAGCTTTATCTTCTTGCATCTCTATTAATTCTAATTCTCCAGATGCTTTTTGGGTCAAACCTGTATTGGAAATGGAAAACTCACCTTGAATTATGTTAATTTCAAATGGATTATAAAAAATCAAGAGACGATGGACGGAAATGAAATTTCTTACAACGTTGCACTTAGTCTTTCATATTTGTTGTCTGTAATTTAAAAGACATTTTGAAACACATACGGAATGATAATAATTTTTTAAAATATAATAACACAAAAATGAAAAGGGAACTGGGATACATTTATCGAAAGCCACAAATAATCCTTCAAAGAGCCGCAGGTTGGCCACCCCTGTTCACATGCACATATGCAGCATGATTTGATGTGAGTTTCTGTTCTTCAAGGTACCAAAATAGTTTGTCCCATTTTCTGGAAATGGCATTATTTATTTACCACATCAGTGATCTCTTATACTTTTTTGACTCGCATAACCCATAAAGCTATCATTTTCTCTATATAGCTTTATCACCCTCAGGAAAATAGATATTAAAAGAAACATTGAAGCTTGACCATTGTTGCATACATTTTGTGGAAAATGAAAAGAAAATCATTATAACATCGAGTAGCATTTCTTTTGTAATTCAAATAATAATAGAAACTGTGAAAAATATTAATTAACTAAATATTATTCCAAATGATATTAAAATTTTAATTTTTTGCTTAGTTTGAATTTTAATTTTGTCTTGTGGAACTCCAGGGCTATACAGAACACTATTTTGAAGACCACTGATTTAGATGGCGGAAAAGAAAGGTATACATGCAGTGTTCCTTAACGGGCACTGAATTTTTCATTAAAATCAGGTGGTCTGGGGTCAAATCACAGACCACCTGTGATTTGATAGGTGTGAATCACATAATCAATTAAAATCAGGTGGCCTGTGATCATCAGATCTGTGGTTGAATTTTGTGTTAGTTTAAATTCAAAATCTTGTGTTTTTCCTCTTCTGTATGTTTATATGTATGGCTGTGTTTCTGGAGTCTTAACATTTTTCTGTTATGTGATAAATGCAGAGTACTTCTTTGAACAAAGTTCATTTTTAATGTTTTGAAAAACTATTTTCTTAAATATTGTTGCAGCAATGAAATTTTTAAATTATTATTATGTATTAAAATGATGTACATTTTCTTTTTTTTAGATATTACTAAATATGACTAGCACTCATGGACAGAATTTAACATCTCATTCAATAATCATGTTAATAACTTTATGCTTGGAAGCATACGGCACTAACACAGCTGGTGTACGAACAGCTGCCCAGGCAACCATAAATCAAACTTTGACATCATTTTGCATTATGTTACAAGAGACAGATGGAAGCATTGAGGTATTATTATTTACTCTTTCCTGTGAGAGTTTCTTTTCATGCGTAATGTCTAAAAATGATAGAACCATTCTGATATTGGAGTTTGTATTGAATCAAAAATTGTAATGACATCAAATAATTTCTAGGAAAGTTTCACGGCAGTTCATGTAAAAATCTGAACTAAATTAAGGTCTAGATGTTTTACATTATTGCTGTGAGAATCATTAAGGTCGTTACAATGAATTTGGTTTCTGCAAGTTAATCATTACGTATCGTTCAGTTCAAATACATATTCATTCATTACTTCTTATCTGAAATTTTATTACTTTTTACAGAAAACATATGAAGCCTTAACATGAAAATTGTTAAAATGTTTAAATTGACATCTGTAGTTGCATTGCTGTGCACAGTTTTCTAATTTTAGGTTCAAATGTTGATAATTGCCAGCGAATGCCTTGTTCTGCATTGATGCAGATTCTCTGAATAATTTATTGGTACCTGTATAAGTGATAAATCATGTGTTATAGGCATGTATAGTCAAGAAAGTAAGCAGTACTGATTTTGCTTTCTCAGATAAAATTTTGAATTCATCTTGCATGCAGCTCAAACTCTGTTATGCTTTGGTTTTGAACTTGATTTTTAGTTCATTGCTAAATCTGTAAAGATATCATGTTCTATTGAGTTTAAGCCAAATAGTTTTTTGTTCATGCTGAACACGTTTAGACCCATTCAGAGTCATTCAAGCGCCTTCTGTTGAGTTGTGAGAAAATAAAATTCTGATGAGTTTTCAAAGCTTCAAGGTGCATTTGAGTATTTTTTAAAAATTATTATTAATTATTTTTCATTGAATCTGAATGTTATTTTCTCCCAAGAATGTTTTTGTAAGAGAACTGCAATTGTTAGCTTTGTCAATACATAAGTGTCTCTCGTAAGAAGAAACTTTAGTTAGCATCAGAAACCGACTTATTTTATTCGGATTTTTTTCTAGCAATCATAGATTCATTATGTTCATTGCTATGAATTTCAACCAATACGCTATTTTACACACTCAATTTTTATTGTTTTAAAGCTTTACCATAGAGCGTTATGACATATTAAAAATGCTACTACTTTGCATGCAGTTTCTCAAATATTTGAATACTTTTCCTCAAGACGACCACTTTACTTCAGTGTGCAGTAAGAGAGACTCATAGTGGCTTCTTATGACTGCTTTTATGTTTAATAAATCTGCCAAGTCTGCTTTTAAGAGGTCAGGAGTTTATACAGTCTATTATTTTTTATATTAATTTTCTCGCAAAGAAAATCACCCAGAAAGAAATTATGGAAAAATCACTAAGAAACACTAGTATTATCTATATGAACATTCACAGTGAATTGACTCCAAATTGACATCTTGGCCACTGACATTACATTCATTTTCTGTTTGTATTTATATGGGGCTAAGTCTCAAGAAGCTTCGAGCAGATTTGAGGAATTCTTGAAAGGTGATAAGGAGAGAGAAACTTCTTGAATGTGCAGTTCCAAGGAATGGCCAAACATCATCTATTAAAGGAGATGCAAAATTGAATTTTGTGAATTTCCAAGTTTAGAATGCAATTTCTAAATATCTTTTTTCGAATTTACTTTTTGTCTGTTGTTCTTTAATTTCATTCAGTTTTTATTTATTTTAATTTCTTGGAGCAGCTGAAGAGTCCTTAGGCCTTCGTGTGCCCTAAGAACTCCCTAACTTACTCGGCCTTAAAGTCCTTAAATTTACAGTAGTTCCCAAACTGTGCTTTAGGACAGTTGTCTGTTCCAAACTGTGCCTTAGCACAGTTTGTCAACTGCTGATCTAAGGTGATGCTTAAGTCTGCATTCTGTTATTTTCCATGAATTTCAATGTATCTCATTATTGGTTCATTGATAAATTAATGGAAAATACTGATTAATTTCATTTTGGTATTTTTCTGTTAATTGGGTGACGGATGTGCATGGATTGTGATAGCCTATTTATATCGCATCCTGAATATCTATGCATTGAATAGATATCTGTGCAGTATTTAATATGCACAGTGCCAAATTTATACAAATATGTGATATTTTTAAGCAGAAATAAATTGTTGTGTACATAAGTAGAACATTGAGCAATTCTTTGGTGTTTTTAATTGGGGGGGGGAGATCACTGTGTACGTAGGGAGAATGTGGTGCAATTCTATGATTTAAGGCCTGAAAGAATTGCAGACATTAAATATTATATGTATTTTATTAAATGATGCACTAGTGTTATTACAAGTATATCTTTTTCATGAAGCTTTTTAGATATCTTAGGTTAGCTGCCACCTATTTTGATTTCATGCATACATTTATATTTGATACCAAGTGTTAACCCATTAACAGAAAACTACTCTTTTTTTTTTCTTCAACTGTGTGATATAAGATGTAGAACTAGTTTTTCGTTGAAAACTAGTGTTTTCTCATGTTGTTTTCATCATGTTGTATCAACATGAGATGGCTGTCTTCTATCAGAATAAGTTAAGTTTCAAGTAACACAGGCTCACAGGATCTAAATCACTAATTTCATAGGTAGGAATCTGAATTTCTTCCACCATGTAATTTGCAACACCACGTTTATTGTCCATTGAATCATCTGATGGAATTTCTTGTAAGTCTGCTAAGCTGCTTTAGGACTAAACCAATTTTTTCTAATAGAAATTTGATTGCTTTCTACATAAATATAAAAATTTTTAGTGTTAGCTTTAGTAAAGATTCTTATAATATAAATAAAATACAACACACGTACAAAAATTAGAAAATTTATGAAGCATCTGGCAGAAATAGGAAAATAGTTTTTGAGCACTTATTAGAAAACTATTGATAATTTTCAGACATAAATTATGAAATTAAAAATTCTTTGCAGCATTATAATATGGACACTGGGTTAAGAAATTATCATTCATACTCAAAATGGTAGCTGTTTGCCAAAAACTTCGATAATTTTTTAAAAACTGGAAATGGTTAAAAATGAATGCTGTTTTCTTCTATTGTTAATTTAAATAAATTGTTTCATTTACAAATAACACTAATAAATGCATGTATTTTTGTTTTAACTATCTTTTGTTATAATTCTGTTAAATATGCATGATAATCATATAAAAAAAAAACAATTGCATTTTGAATTTTTTTACATGTGAGCATTCTTTCTAGGATCAAGTTGATGATTCTGATGGAGAAAATGGTAAACATTTGTTTAGTCTAGTTTATAAAATGATTTAAAATTAGTTAACATTAAATTTGATATTCACATTTAATTGCAGTATAGTTGCTGTTTTACATGTTGTTCCCTTTTAAAGCTCTGGCCCATCAGCAGTCGAGCGGTAAAGTCACTGAATATTGGTAGTTTGGTCCGGGGTTCAAATCCTAGTGAACAGATTGGCTTTGTCGGCATTTTTGTTATTTTCCTCATGTGTAATGTGTATACGAGGCAGCTTCCCTTAGAAAGGCATCCCTTCCCTTAGGCAAATAGTCCTTGTGTGCTTTCCCTTAATCAAGTAAGCCAAGCTGAATCAAACCCATTTTAAGTTCATTCCCATTCAATGAAAACAGATTCCATTAAACATTATGTAAAGCCATAATTCAAGTAGTGTTAATATTTGCAGAGGCTAATTTTATGTAATTGTTCATTTTATTACAGTACTGTAGAACTTTTATTTTTTAAAATTATAAATAATATGTTTAAAATGTTAGAAATTTCAGTAGTTAATATATCTAGAAATAGTATCATAATCTATCACAGCAAGCAAAATTTCGTGCCCTACATAGCCAAATAGCAATATGAATGCAGTAGTGATGTTATTAGATTCTGAATACCAAAAAAGTTCACTAATTTTCAAATCACAGCTAGAAAAACTAATACAAAAAAGAAAATAGTAAGGTAAAAATTAGCAAGCACTTTTTAAAAATAAATAAATAAAACTCATTTATTTTCTGCAAAAACATTTGCCAAGCTACCAAGAACCTGCCAGTACATTACTATAGTAAATCATATACACTTATTATAACAATCATCAGAAATAGTACCATAATGTAAGTAAAGATATTTTTAGAAGTCAGCATTTGTATCTGTATATAAAAAAAGCCAGCTTTTACTTGAATTCTCTGTTGCTGGGCCTTTTTCAAAATTTTTAGAATTTTCCCTCCCCTAATTTATTAAAAATTATGAATATTTATGCATTTCCTTTGTAATTAAACTTCTTTTGTGGTTAAAGAAATGTGCAATTTCTTGTTATTTTTTGTGATATTTACCTGGTTAACCTGTTCAGTAAAAGCTACGAGGGTAAGTTGAAAAATAAGTTTCCTCTGTTAACTGTGGTCAGAGTTGTGTATGAAAGTCAAAAAATAGAATGAGACATTAAAGAAATGACATACCTTTATTTTATTATTCTCGTACGAGTACGCTGAGACATTTGTCATATCGCTTGATAAGCTTCAAAAAGTCCTCCAAGAAAAATTCACGCTTTGCATATGGAAGAAGCGTTGATCGGCTGTGGGCGAAAGGCGACACAGCAGGAAAACGCGCAAGTCACCGATACACCATTGGGTAGAGGTCGCTGCAAATGAAGCAGATGGCGCTGTTGCAGTGCCTGTGCAAAGCGGAGACCAGCCTCTCATTTGAGCCCCGGTAGGTATGGAGTGAAGGTGCGTTTTGAATTCGTGGTCAAAGGAGGAAGTGAGAGCGGTTATCCGCTATGAATGGGCACGTGGAGTATCAGGAACAGAAATTCATAACCGCCTTGTGGAAGTCTATGGGCCAGGTGTGATGTCGAAGCAAATGGTGCGGAGATGGTGTTACACATTCAGTGATGGACGTCAGCAAGTGGAGGACATACCGAGAGCTGGACGGACGCGCACGGCCACTACAGATGCAAATGTCAGGAAGGTGGATGACATGATTAGAGCGAACCGGCGTATCACCATTGATGAAGTAGTGGAAGAACTTGGAATCTCACATGAGCGAGCTCAAAACATCATCCACGACATTCTTTGATACAGAAAAGTGTCAGCACGATGGGTGCCCCAACAGTTGACCTCGACACACAAGGAACAACACATGGGGGTCAGCCTGGAACATCTCGTGCTTTACCATGAAGATGGCAATGACGGATTGTGACAGGGGATGAAACGTGGGTCCACCATTTCACGCCAAAATCGAAGGCCGCATCTATGGAGTGGAAACATCTGTCATCACCTGTCCGAAAGAAGTTGAAGACAACTCCCTCTGCAGGTAAAGTGCTCCTCACAGTTTTCTGGGACGCCCAAGGAGTTTTGTTGCTGGACTTTTTGGAGGTTGGAATCATCAATGCTACGCACTACTGTGACACCCTGTCGAAATTGAAAGAGGCGATTCGGAAAAAGCGGCCTGTCCTTTTCACATTTGGCGTTCTGCTGTTGGATGACAATGCCAGACCACATTCGGCGACGGCAACGCAAAACCATATTGCAACTCTTGGTTGGGAGCGCCTACACCATCCGCCATACAGTCCTGATCTCGCACCAAGCAACATCCATCTGTTTCCGGCTTTGAAGAAAAATCTCGGGAGAAATACTGAAGTGAAACAAGCCGTTCAACGCTTCTTCCATATGCAAAGCCCTGATTTTTTTCTGGAGGGCTTTTTGAAGCTTATCAAGCGATATGACAAATGTCTCAATGTACTTGGTACCTATGTGAAAAAATAAAGGTATGTCATATCTTTAATGTCTCATTCTATTTTTTGACTTTCATATGCAACTCTGACCGCAGTCGACAGGGGAAACTTATTTTTCAACTTACCCTCGTACATATGTAACTGTTAAACCTGGTCTAAGAGGATTTTAAAATAAAATTGTACTTTTTAATAAGCACTTTATATAAACAGTTATTCATAAAAATGATTAATAATTCAAGTTTAAGCCTACTATTTTTATTAAAAATGATAAAGGCACTAACATGCTTATGATATTCTTGAAATAAGCTAAGTGGAGAAAAAGCATTAATGTGAAGGTTCTGGGGCCCATATCATACTAGCTGAACATTAATTACCGTTCTAGTATAGGTATTTTATTTTTATTTGCATAATATTAAGACGAAAAAATAATTTTTAAAATTTTTATTTTGTCGTTTAAAAATAGGATTTAACTTGCTTGAAAGTGTTACAGAAGAGTTATATCCAGTATTGCATTTTACTTGTGAAAAATTGAAAGATATAAATTGGTAAGTCTCTCTCTTTGTTTCTTGGCTTATTTTGTGATAAATCTGAATAAAAAGTAACATACATTACAACTTTCTTTATTTTACAGCACCAGAGGGAAAATTGGTGCTGCTTTGTTATTGCAGTGCATCTTGTCAGTGCTAAAAAATATCAGAATTGATATTTATCATAGCTCAGATTTTGTTAATTTTTTATGGTATGTATTGGCTTTTATAATTTTTGTTCATTTTATTTTCAGAAGTGTCTTATCTTTTGGTAGTTTTCATAGTCCTTGTGAAGGTTACAAAATATATTGTGAAATATTTTCCTCTTAAAAATAATCAGATATCTTTCAGACTACATTTTAAAATGATTAACAATAAATTACAGGAGTTCAGGGGTAATTTAATTGGCATATTTATAGATATATGTATATAAACACCGTCATTCAAGCATTCTTCAGAAAGCAAAATTCCAGACATCCGTAGAATGGTGTGGAGGCTTGCCACATCTCTTTCTGAAGAACTGAACTCATCGTATGTTACTAAGCACGTACTTATAGAACATAATTTGTATTTTTTCAGCTTAGTCATTTTTGTTCATCTATCTTGAGAATAACCAACTTTTATTTCTTTCCTTCTTTATCTAATTGCTTTTTCACTTACCTTTTCTATTCCACAAGTTTTGATATTTATGACAATCTGAGAAGGTATGAAAATAATTGAGAACACTAAGAATTGTCTAAAATTATAAATTTTTTTGAGAATTGGATTTCTGTAAGAATGTGTTGACGGTATGAGACAATCATGGAGGTATTTGTTTATTAGCATACTTTTCCATAACCATTTCTGTGTATACAGTATGACTGACTGTGTTTTGAAACATTTTATCATTATGATATTAAGAATTTTATTATTTTCCAATACTGGGATTTGGCTTTCGTTCATTTTTCTGAAATGTTGTAATTTCTTTATTTTAAGAACTTATTGAAATTCACTACATTTTCTTTCTTTGTTTAATTAACTAATCTTCTTTCATCCTACTTTATGTAAAACTCAAATAAAGTATGAAATTTTATTTAATCTTTAATTTTGTATATTTTAAAATAATGTTGCAAAAAATCCCAGACATTTTGAATTTAAAACCAACTTTTTAAAATAAACTGGAAATGTTAAAAAGAATTAATTTTTTTTAAGTTGATAAAATCATTTCTGACAAGGTAATTTGTGATTGATGTTCAAGGATTTCTTTTTATTACTGAATATGTTGAGTGATGTGTAATATGCTCGCAAAATTTCTGTTTGGCCTACATTGACCATGATCTCTAATATAGAAAGTTTGTGTAGCATGTCAGTCATCTATGAAATATGGGAAGAATTACTTTGCAGTTTCATAAAGTAGAATGTGGATGGAATCACTATACAGTTTCAAAATATTTTGTAGCAGTTGAAATTTTATTGTTGCTGCTTAACATGTTAGTACTTGTTAGTTTTTGTTGTTTGACTTCTGAATTAGTGTCTTAATGTTAGTACTTTCTTAGGGAAATTTCTAGCAGTTTTAAATCTGTGAGCATTATCATTTAGATATCATTTTTATGATTCCAAGCATGAGCATTATAAATGGAAAAATAAGGTATTTCAGGGTAATAAATTTTAGCATTATGATTTTTTCTACAGGTTTTATAAATAGCTTTTAGAATTTCAGCATTGTTCTGCAATTTGAATTCATTATTTCTTGTTTGAATTCCTGATATCAACATATAATATTTTGTATGACAATGGCATTGTTACACTTTAAATTATGATGCATCCACAGTTTTGTGATGAAATGCTTAGTGTATAATCTTTCGACTTTAAAACCTAAATGAAGCTACGTTAATTATTTTTGCAGAAAATCTTAATATGATATGAAAATCTTTTTGTCAGTCATTTGTGTTAAAATTTTAAAATATCTGTATAACGCAAATGCTTGCTCAATTTTGAGAGAAAAGTGCTCAACTAGTTATAAAAGTGTAATTCATATTAAGCATATACAACATACTGTTGGTCAAAATAACCATTATGTAACAAGCTATAATGGCTTATTACCTTTACCTTACAGTAATTTATTAGCAAATATGTTGCAAAAATCAGCAATTCCAGGGCTAAAAGTATTAAAGACACTTGTTAAAAAGAACTCGGCTTTCACTTTATAAGTGTAAAATAGCTTTCAGTGAATTTTACAGATACAGACATCAAATCTTGTGAGATTTTAAAAATGTTATTAGCTTGATGAACATTTACTCCTTCCTTCAATCAAAAATATTCATCTCACCTCTTTTTCTGCCAGACTTACTAAATTACTAAATTTTACATCTGTGTTTCTTCTTGAGTTAACATATAATAACATATAATAGCAATTTTACATACCACATCAGTGATTCCCTCTTTTCTAGTTTGTGTACCAATTGATAAGATTTTGTATTAATTTGTATTGCATACCCCTTTATAATATTTGAGTACCTCTACTTTTCAGAACTAGACCCCATCCCTCATCCCCTTACAATATTTCTGCAACATATCCTACTAACGTAGTATTTTAAGCAAAAATCTATTTTTTAACAACTTATACCTTTATATTTTAACAAGAACTTAACATTTAACAACTCTAAAAGACAAACGTAAAACTAATGTAAAATGTAATGTAAACTATTTTAAAACAAATCTTTACTCTCAAACAAATTTGACTTTAATACAATTATAAATAAAGACTGCTTTGTAATTCATTTTGTGATTCACTCTGTTAAAAATATTGGCTGCCAATAGTTTTATACAACTCGTTATGACAAAATAGGAAAGGGGAGTGGCTACATACAATGAATAAGGAATTGAACTATATAAATGGTGTGATTTGAGTTAGTTACCACAAATTACATAGCCTTTGAACTGGTTTTGGTCAGTGACAATCCCAATGGAATTCGCCACAGTTACTTTGCCTTTTATTCAGCAACACATTTAACTTTCCTATCTTTCTTTTTCTATTAGCATTAATTACAATACATTATTGGTTTCTTCCATTGCTGTTAATTTATTCATGTACTCCCAGGGATTTGCGTACCACGGGTTGGAAACAGCTGTACCAGATACCAGAAAAATAAGCCCATGCAAATTTTACAAATATTTGAATTTTGAATTAATAATATCAAAAATTGCAAAATTTACTTTGTGAGAAAAATTATTTTAAAATATGTATTTAAGTACTCATAATTTGATTATATTTGAAATACAGGGTTATCCAAATTAAACTTCCCCAACTCAGAGGCCTGTGCAGAGTGCTGTATGGGTCATAATGTGATGAAATTTTAAAAATGGACCCTTCAGATCATGCGCTCGAGATTTATTACACAAAAAAAATTAGTACAAGAAGTTGCCGATAGGTAGCGCTGTAACACTAGTAATGTGCATATTGCAGCAACATGATTTGCAGAAATAAAGCTTCTGCGCAACTTACCCAAAAGACAAACCCTACAAAAGTGGAAGACAGGCCTCGCACAGGCAGTTGTTTCCAGCTCGCTGATGCACAATGGTGACTTTGAAAGACAAAGCTCTGTTAGTGAAACTTTTCTACCAGAATGACGAGAACTCCTGTGCTGCGATAAGAGCATTCCGTCGGCTGACGATCTTAAGCCGAGGACCAATGACACTACGCGCTCTACGAGACATAATGAAGAAGTTCGAAAGAACAGGACAGCTGGGAATTTTACCAGGTAGAGGATGACAGGTTGTGGAATCTGCACGCGAGAAGACGTTGCTTTGGCAGTCGGGGACCCCACTAGCCAATCGCCACGTGGTGTTGTCGGTGTGCCAACTGTTTCTTGTGCTGTTGATATGTCCTATACGACCGTCTGGCGTGTGATGCTTCGAATCCTCGGTTATTTTCCTTACAAAATCCATAGTCGTCATCAGCTGTCCGACGTGGATCTTGTAGTTCGGGAAACATTTGCGTTGCAGTTCCTTGCCAGAATGGAAGTCGATGCTGCTTGGCCGTGGAACATTCTTTGGACGAATGAGGCCCATTTTCACCTGAATGGTCAAGTGAATACGCACAGTTGCCACATTTGGGCAAGTGAAAACCCGCGCGCAATCCTTCAAGTGCCCTTGAACGCTCCAAAGGTTACTGTATGGTGCAGTTTCACTGCAACATTCGTCATTGGGCCTTATTTTTTTGAAGAGGTGACTCCAACAGGGTTCAAAAACCTGCTCTGTCACAGGAAAACGGTATCAGGACATGTTGACAACATTTGTGATCCCTGAACTGTGCCAACGTGGCCGCCTCCAGGAAATGATATTTATGCAGGATGGTGCACCTTCCCATATTTTTCGTGGCGTTCAACAGGTGTTATGGGCAACTTTTACCGATGCACGTGTGATCAACCGCTGTTTCCCTACAACTTGGCCTCCCCACTCGCCTGATCTCACGCCATGCGACTTTTGGTTATGGGGATTCTTAAAGAATCGGGTCTACCTGGAACACCCAGCAACCTTGGCACATCTGAACGCAATTATTCGACATGTCCACTGTGGAACACACTGCTTTGCGAATGGAAAGAGTTGTGGAGAACCACGGCACACATATAGAACATCTGTAGAATGTCTGTTTGATCTGCAGTGCCACCTATCGGCAACTTCTTGTACTAATTTTTTTTGTTTAATAAATCTCGAGCGCATGATCTGAAGTGTCTGTTTTTAAAATATCATCACATTATGACACATACAACACTCTGCACAGGCCTCTGAGTTGGGAAAGTTTAATTTGGATAACCCTGTACATATATATTTTACATTAATTTAGTTTTTACTTAAAAGTTTTATTTTTTTCAGGCAAGAGTTATGTCCTTTACTTGTTGCTCTTTTGGGCTCTCCAAAAACAGATAAGAATATTGTTTCATCCCAGAAAAGTATTGAAGGAAATGAAATTGGTAGAGGTTCTGGTGTTTTAGCTGCTGCACCTTCATGTCAAAGTATGGAGGCGAAGACAATTTATAGGTATCTTTTATTTTAGTAATGATGGATAATATTAGTGTAGTTAATAGGCAAAACTGCATCGACATTTTTGTGTATTTTATTTTCTATATTGATCTAGCTTATCTGTTTTATTGCTGTCTGTATATTTTATTTTTGGGGTGCTTTCTTCGTGATACAGCTTTCTATCTTTCGGATGGCATCTACTCTTTTCTAGAACACAACTTGTTCCTGACTCACCTTGTGTGGCTGAAGTTGCAAGTTTTAGAATGTTAACTGGGTACAATTGCCTCCATGCTCATCTTTTTTGTTTTAACATTGTGGACTGTCCTACATGTTCTCTTTGTATGGCTGTACAAGATATGGCTGCTTTACATTTGAACGAGTGCCCTGCATTATCTGCTTTCTCTTGCTGTGTGACAAGATATTTGAGAATCTGTTGTCTAATGACCTAGTGGCCAAATGACAGGCATTTGTTAAATAAAAATATTAATTTTTGGAGGGATGACTTAAGTGAAGAGCATAACACATTAAAAATACATGTGAGTAAACATAGTAAAATTATTCTGTTCTTTATTTCAGAAAAATTAGGTAGTTTTGATAGTATTATTCTGTTCTTTATTATTCTGTCTGTAATAAAGTTATTTTGTTCTGTATTTCAGAGAAATTACGTAGTTTCAATAGTATAGTTTTTACTTACGCAAATACTGTCATGTTTATGCATAAAGTTTACATTGTTGTCTTGAAACTGAAGTTTTTGTTATTCTGAATTTTGTCTACATTTTCCTTTTTCTAATTTTTGTGTTAAATTTAGATTGTACATAAATAACTAACTGAAACATGCTCATGCATTAAGATTTTATTTGATGAAGAATTATGTAACACAAGGATATTATATATTAAAAATATAATTATCTGCAATGTTAATACCTGAGAAATGTAGTGGAGAGAAAAAGATAGGTAAAGAAAATTAAAAAACAAAAACAAAACAACAAAAAAAAAAAAAAAAAAAAACCTATAAATAACTTTTTATTGCTTACATTTGCAAAGTGCATACGGTGAGGATTAGCACTGCATTTAAATTTGAGCTCAATATCTGGACAAATGTATTCTTTGCATATGCCAATCACATAAACTAAAAATTAATTTAAAAACAAAAAATAAATGCATTCCCGAAAGCAGGAATTTTATTTAAAATTAAAAAGTTATGTAGATTTGTTACTTGCATTTACTAAAGAAAATAAATTAAAAAAGAAAAAGCTACAAATCTGAAAGCTTTTAGATTTTATATTAACTCCCAAAGTTTTTTTTTTTTTTTTTTTTTACCATTTACACACACATACGTGTTTTGGGAGCATTTAGTTTAATGTCCCTTTGGGCTAAAAATATTTTAAAACATCATATATCTACAGAATTTCTGATAGACATTCTCATGTACTGGAGATAAAGATGCCCTCCCCATATAATGGTTGCTTTGAAATTGTTGAATTTGTTAATAAAAAATTTGTTAAAGTTTCACTAAATATGAAATAGTAAAGCAAATCCAAAAATTCATATTCATACTTCTACGTGCCTATATTCAGAGGACTATGTCATTCAAAATTTGATGGCTTTAGGTATCATTTTTTCACAGTGCGAGAAACATACACACATTCATGCAGATTCTTCATCATTTAATTTCTTTAAATATAATACAGGGCAATAATATTGGTGGCAATAATTTGAAAAGTGAAATAGACATTTATAGTGAACTGATGCAAAGTGCCGTTTCCAAACTAATAGCACTTCTGAGCTAATGTCCCTTTGGGCTAAAAAGCTTAAACAAACATAGTAGAAATGCTAAATACAGTAATCTTTAATATCCATCATTTTTTATCAATTGCCTACCAATTGTATTAAATTATGTAAATTAGCACTAAAATCTAGTTACTTGTATATTTAGCCCAAAAAGCATTAGCCCAGAAGGGCTATTAATTTCGTTTTGGCATTTTGCTTTAAACTTGAAAAGTCTGAATCGCTCTTTAAATTGTTGCCACCAAATATTATCATCCTGTATTATATTTAAAGAAATTAAATAATGAAGAAACTGCATAAATGTATATATGTTTCTTGCATTGTGATAAAACGATACCTAGAGCCATCAAATTCTGAATAATGTACATCTCCACCAGAATAGGGTATCTGGAAGCCCAAATTTGGAATTTGTTTCATTATCTGTTTCATATTTTGTGAAGCATTTATGAGTTTTTGATTAAGAACCTTGATGATTTCAAAGCAAGCAATGGCAACACGGTACGGGAAAAAAAACATTTTAATCACCAGTGTTCAAGACTGTGTATCAGAAATTCTAAAGATATGCTCTTTTAAAATTATTTAGGGATATTGCTCTTGAATTGAATTTTATGTTTAAGGCGGGAAGAACATGATATTTAATAAATAAATGTAATGCACAAGACTTCTCTAAAAAAATCTCCTCTTAACCTAAAAAATGTCCCTTTGGGCATAATATAAAATCTGAAAGCTTTCAGATTTGACTCAGTTTCATTATAGTTTTGTTGTAAATATATATGTACAGTAAGACCCCACTTAACGCGGGGGATACGTTCCATCGAAGTAGAGCGTAATGCGAAACAGCGCTAAGCGAGGCTATCTTAACATGTAAATAATGAGGTTAGGGGAAGACGGATAAAAAATGGTTAGGCATTAAATTTAATAATGTTTTTTTTTAATAAAAATAAAATCAAACATTTATTTCTTACAAAAATAAAAACAATATAAACGCATAAACTTTTAAAAACAAATAAAATTCTCAGTCAGATCATTCAGTCTATTCTGGGTTTCAATTTTCTGCCTTTTTGTTAAGAAGGCATTATGATAGATTGGCTTAATGGCATATTGCATTCAATTTCGTCGTCAATCCATATAGACAATCATTTTTCCATTTCCTCTATAATGTTATTTCTAGAACGGGTAATTCTAGTTGCAGAGCTTGACGTAGTTGCAGTTGCCGATGACAGTATTTTTTCTTTATTCTTAAGAATTGTCCTTATTGTTGAAGTTGCCAAAATCAATGCAGCACTAATTTGAGATTGACGTTCACCAGAATCTAATCTTCTAATCACTTGCATTTGAGTTTCCAGTGAAATGCTTTTTCTGGTTGCTTTCTTTTCTTGTTTTTTATTATCACCCATGATAAAAACTAAAGATCATAATATTTGTCACTGTATTAATCGTTATAGTATTATACAAATTTAAACTTACAATAATGTCAACAAATGTTTCAAATGATAAAAATGCGTCCACCAAGCAAGAAACACAACTACACTGTTTCGGATATGTTATTTGGAAACCTAGCGCTGCACACAATTTCGGAGAATCCCCGGGTTGAAATAAAAGAGCGCTAAACCGAAACAGCGCTAAACGAAACAGCGTTAAGCGGGGTCTTACTGTATATATAATTTATCATGCTTATTTAAAAATTCACAGCTCTTTAACATATAAATTAAACATGCTATTTTTTAAAATTTATTAGCATTGCAATTGAACTTGTTCGGCTAATTGGCAGTGTGGGATCTTTGCGGCCAGTTTTGGAATCTCTTTTTCACCGAATGCTTTTATATCCACCAGTCCAACACAGACTTGAGGCATTAAAAGCTGTGAAAGAGGTATCACTTATGTAATTTTTAACGAATAAGATATTTAATGCTTGATTTTATGGTAAATGGCTTCGAATTTCACTGCATTTTAGATATAGAACATGATTTGAATTTATATTTGTGCAAATATGAACAATGTACTCTCAATTGCAAATGTGTAATAAAGAAAAATGGTGTTAAATAAATGTATTATGTTTGCATTGCTTAAATTATTTTTCTTTTTAAAAATTTGGCTTTTTTTTTTTACTTTATGGGCATTCTGTTGCAAATATATATATGTATAACTAATTAAAGTAAAAAGAACAAACGAAAATAGACCTATGTAGTTGAAAACTTTGTGCATTGAGCTGCAAAATTTAGAAAAAAGTTAAAAGAAAATTCCTAGTTCGTGCGCTAAAATGCTGCTTAGATACTGTGGTTCTGTGAAAATATTAGCATAAGTAAAATAAGGTGCAATGAAATGTGTAATAAAGATAAACAATGCAAACACTTGAATATTTACAAATAAAATTCAATACTAATTGTAAGCAATATGTTAATCAAAGTAAGGCATATTTTAAACATTAGAATTAAAATGCGACGAATGATTTAAGCAAAAATATAAAAACAAAGAAGCGGTAAATGGTAGATTCGCCTAATTCAAATCTCATTATGGCTCTTCAGGGGAAATTTTTTTTAATGATTTTCGAATCAAGCTAACTCCATATGCATTTCGCCGAAACAGGCAATTGAAACTGTATACGAAACACTTTTTATAAATTAATTGAAAAAACTTTGCCAAAAACTTTTGACTGAATTCTCTGTTCCAATTTCCTGATGCGTCTGCTTGAAGAAACACATTAAGGTGTAATAAAAACTATAGATAAATGGATTGGTAATGCTGATGTACAAAATAAAATAAATAACGATTTGCTGTTAGTGAAAATATACAAGATTTTATGGGAGGACGGACACACACACACACACACATATATATATGTATGTATGCATCCCATAAAAACATTAATTATGGTCAAAAACTCAGCATGCATTTATGACAGATGCTTAAGGTTTTTGAGCTCATCTTCCACCTCTTCATAAATATCCATATCTCTCCTTTTTTAATACATCTGTATTTAGATTTTTTTTTCCATGTGCTGATCACTGAGTGTTGAAAGATGAAGAAATGAAGAAAATTTTGATAACAAGTTCCGAGAAATGGGCACTGTCATCTCTTAATGGAACTGTCATATCTTAACCCTCCACATATGGCTTAATTTTTGTATTTTCCTATTCTGAAATAGGGACTGAATAGATGAATACAGCCCATGCTAGCATCATTGGAATGTTTTGATGAACAATTCAAAGCTTTTATGCAAATTCTCTACAATGAAATTGACCCTGTATAACCATATATTGTCGAGATAATGAATATTAAGCCAGTTTCATTCTGCATAGAGAAAGAATGGGATTCTTATTCAAATCAAGGGAAAAAATCTTCTCTGATTTTTCACATGAATCACAGAAGCAGACCAACTTGATAATCCCACTCAAACTGTGGGTTGTGTCATCTTGTAATGAAACTTAAACTTGTTTATATTCTGTGTCTCTCCCCTTTGTAATTTTCAGCAATAATAATTAATTAATTAATTAATAATTTTTCTGATTAATTTTTATTCAGTTTGATCTAATTTAATCTGTTATGGGAATTTGTAAAACTTTTTATGAAGATTTAACTAATATTTAATAGAAAAATATTAGTGTTTAATTTTGCTGTAATATTATATGATGCATTACTATTTATGTAATTATATGCAAATTAATTATTAATTTTATTTTATTGTGTTTTGATAAATAAAAGCATTTCATTTCTTTACCACTGCAGTTGTGTATGTATACTAATTATTAATTTTGTGCTTAAAAAGGTTTTGATAAATAAAAGTTATTCGTTCCCTATTTAAGGTTTCATCAATATAAAATTTTAAGAATCAAATTACAAAATCAAAAGAAGTTTAAATGAAATCAAATAAATGTAAGAAATGTAAAATAAAATTAAAACAATGAATGAAAGTAATATATTTAATATTATAACTAGTTTGACAATTCAAATGATGCAATATAAAGTGGCCTTATGCCAAATCCATCTATTTGGAGTACTTTTGAATTTGTGGCAGCACATAATGCAAAAATTTTATTTCTCATATTTCATAATTGATAGCTGTAATGTTATTTGAAACAAATATGCAAAAGATTAAAACTTTGGGGGAGGATAGGTGGAAGTGAGAAGATTGCATTTTAGAAAATGGTAAATCCTCTTCTATACAAAAACAATATTCAGAGTCAGTTAAGTTATTTATTTCTCTTTGCAGAAAATTCTATCTCAAATTTTACATCTTCTAATTTCTGATAGGCTGAAATTGCCTTCTTAGCATGTCTAGTCCAGGAATAAATGTATGCATCTGGATATATATGGAATACTAAATCCTCTAGAACCTTGCCAAAAATATGGCATTTGAGTGGTTTGACAATATAAGCAGAACAATTAGCTACAGAATATTGCTAAGATGCAGGTTGTCAGCAGGGCCACTAGGCATTTTGCTGCCCATTGCAATCTCTGTGAATGCTAAATTCTATTGCGAAGCATCTCTCCAAGTTCTGAAAATTTTGCCACGCATAAATTCTGCTGCTAGTCCTACTTCTAAGTTCGAAAAATTTTGATGCTCTATGCTTTTAAATTCTAAAAATGTTGCTTCTTTAAATTCTGCCACCTGGCATGACTGCACTGGTTCTAGTACCTACTCTGACTGTCAGATTACTTCGCAGCTCGTCTACAGGCGATTGGCTGACCTAAAAAATGACTTTTCAAATTATCATGTCCTATGTAATGGCCATATACTACTTGATAATAAATGCAGATCGGAATGCTGGCTACCTGTTCTTAACACACATATGTAAAGGTTATTTGCATTGAGAGAGAAGTGGAATTAATCAGTAAAAACAAATCACTTCATTTGTACATTGTCCAGATTGACAGAGCTGTGTAACAATCTAGATAGCTCTGCTTAAGTTAATCCTTAACCCCTTGAGGACCAGCGCGCATAGAACAAAGCACAGCCACGGGACCGAACCTCCTGAAATGGAATGTCACCACCGGCCCATGCATTTTCAGCAGTTAAGCCTACTTTTACAAAAAAAAAAAAAAAAAAAAAAGATATAAAATCAGCATTTTAATATAATGACCTCAATTTTTGAAGTTACGTACTTATTATATCAATTCTTAATATGTATTAATATTAATATGAAGAATATCACGTTAATAGAAATAAATGAAACATGCAAAATACTAAATTTATAATTGTATGGATGAAAATGAATACTATACTCATGAAAACAGAATTACAAATACGAAATGTAAAAGGAAATTAAGTAATAATTATCTCTAGGTAATTAAATTCCAATTTAATAATTCTGCTGTGTGTCAAATAATTCATAACGAGGATCAACACACAGGGCAATGACGACTTTTTTCGCCGAGCAAGTGAGATGCATCAGGAAAACTGATGTCTTTCCCCTTCTGTAATAATGCTGTAAAGTTGCTTTTAAATTAATCAAGAAAGTATATGTTAAGTTTTAAAATAAATATGAAAAAGTACAACTGCTCTAAATTTTTCCATGACTGAAGTTCAGCGATGTTTCACCCCATATAGTCAGCTAAATGCACTTTCCCACATTCTCCTAACAGAAAAAAAAAAAAAAAAAGCTGGATGAACTTCCCTACATTCTAATAATGGAAAATCCAAGGAATAAAAATGAAGACAACAAAAGAACAAAATTCCTAATGAAATAAACAAACATGCAGGTGTCCCTTTAAACCTAAAAAGGTGTGATTCTCAGTTTGTTTATACCAATTGATCTATCAAAACCAGAAGCGCAGCCCAGAAGCACTAATTTGTTTAACTCTGTTAGTACTATTAGTACACCGAGTATATTTGCCTATAGCTCAGTTTTTAATAGATACATATATTTTTTTTGTTGTGGTATTATAGTATATTTAAAGCAGTGATAATTAAAGTATTTTTAATATCAAATGCATCAAAATATAAGAAATGTTTGTTATAAACTTATAATAGTTAGGATAAAATTCTAACTTTTACATGAATGCTATGCTATTTTTTTATATTTGTGTTGATATTTTTTAACTCGTGTCCTCAGTTGTTTTAAAATTAATATTTCTTTTTAAAGTTGAGACTTGGTGCTTTTTGCAGTTATTTTGCTTTCTACTAACAACACTAATATAAAAAGTTCTTTTCTACTTACTAACACACTAACTTGTTGTTTATGCAGTTATTTTCAAAGCCAGAATTAATCCTTCAATTAGCTGCTCCACCATTATATGCCACAAGTGACAAAGATTGGATATCCTTGGATTTGGATCTCATTAAAATGTGCGTATTATGAATGTTTGCAATATGTATGAGATGCTTAGTATATTGCAGTCATACTTTTGAATATTTATACAGCATAATAAGGCATGTTCTTTCTAATAGGTAAAATATATATATATATATATATAATAAACATTGAAATAAAATTCTAGCTATGTATATATGGTGATTTTCTGTTATACACCTGCCAAACATTTTTTGGGCATTAAAGACACAATTAAATCTATTAAATTAAATTAAAGACATCTGCACACAAGTGTTTTGGTCTCCAGATACCTCTATGATTGGGTCTCAGCCTATGTTTGGCTTCTTTTTCATAGGTACCAAACAACATGGAGGTGCATAACAGAAAAGTAATGTTAATTTTTGTAGCAATTTATTTGTCGATAAAATCCTTTTTTCTTTTAGTATTAACAATGGTAAAAAATATAAATTACATTTGCATACGGGAAAAAAAAAAAAAAAAAAAAAAAAAAAACTGTGGCAGCTTTTAAAATTTATCTGAACATATAAAACTCATAAATTTTAAATTAGCATAATTTCATTCTACTTATGATAATTATTCGGTTTTTTGAATTACTCATATTTTTGTATGTTGTTACACTATTCTATATCAAAACATTTAATATTTTCTTTAGAAATACTCAAAAACACTATTTGTTTATCATATTTTATACTAAATTTTCAAAATTATTCCATTCACTTCTTATCAACAATTCAAAATTTTCAACATAAATTAAAAAAATATAATTATTTAGTTTCATATCCTTCCCTAAAAGTACTTTAAATATCTTGAAATTCATTACTTAATTTTGTCACACGTAATTATGAAAAGTTAAATCTTTTGAACAAAAATTTGTTGTGGCTATTGTGTTGTGGAAGTTTTGGAAAAGAAAAGTTATTTTCTCATATAAAGTTAATTAGAAATAAAAAAAAACTTATGAATTAATTGTATAATATCCAGCAGAAATGAATGTTTAATCAATAACAAACTTGAATGTGGTGTGTTAGTAAAGATAACTGTGTAGTATTCTAACAGAAAAAATTCTACCTTTCATATGTTAAATTTATTTCTTTCAAGAAGTCATTCCAGGTAGCTAGCAATTCTGTCTGGGTTTGTGGTAGATTTAAAAGCATAAAAAAATGATGTTTTGCCATGTAAAAAATGTTTTTGTACTTTGGCATAGGTTAGCATTGCATACCATGATTGCACATTCCTGGGTGTATTTGAAATATTTGCTTTGAAATTATCAGCAGTTATTTCTGGTTGGGAGAAAAAAAAATCCAGTCTTCTTTTTGATTATCAGCTGAAATGAATCACAGTGTTCATTAATCTGTAGAAAAGATTTTATATTTAGTTTTCAAACTAATATAAATTGATCTAAAATGCTACTACATTTTTAGTGTAAAATAGTCAATGTATCACAGAAAGTGGCATTAAGTTATTTTTTGCCATTTATGCATCTTCTGTCAACATCGCTGATGTGATTAATAATATATATACAGTACAAAGTCAGTAATCTGGACGTCCATTATCCTGAATGATCTATAATCCGGACCTCAAAGCCACAGACTTACTTGTGCGCTAAAGTGTTTACCCATGCGCGTCTGCTATACATGCGTGTAAAGCGTTTATCCATGCGAGCTTCCGATAGAAAGTGACAGAGAGGTTATTGAAAATGAAAAAATTGCGATTGACAAGTTAGTCAGTATTCTCAACACAGCAATTACAGGACTTGAACAGTGGAACTTTGTAACTGAACAAGAAATTATGTTTGTTTATAGAATTAAAGAGAAAGTATTAACACAGAAAAACGAAGCAACTTGAACAACTTACATTGAAAGAAATGTTTAATAAGGTAAACAAATAAATATTAAGCTTTTTTTTTGTTGTAAATTTTGATACCCTTTAGATCATAATTGCTCTTTAAAATTATGGTTCATAAATTATGGTTTCATATTTTTAATTGTATAATTTCTGCATGCCATCTTACCAGATTTAAATTGATTATCTATAATCCGGAAAACCCCTAATCTGGAATCGCCTGGAAATTAAGTAAGTCCCAACGAGTCCGGATTACCGACTTTGTACTGTATTTTATTTGTTTATCCACTTTTCCTAACAGCGTTTCATCATTCAAAAGCTCAAAATTTTTATCTTCATGTGAACATAACTTGGGTTTTACTTTCCCTTAAGACAAAATTATTAAATATGCTGTGGACTTTATAATTTGCATTAAAATTTTGCTTAAAGTTTCTGAAGTTTGAATGTGCTGTTTTGCAAAAATGTGAAATTTTTGTTCAAAAGATTTAACTTTTCATAATTATGTGTGACAAAATTAAGTAATGAATTTCAAGATATTTAAAGTACTTTTAGGGAAGGTTATTAAACTAAAATAATTATATTTTTTAATTTATGTTGAAAATTTTGAATTGTTGATAAGAAGTGAATGGAATAATTTTGAAAATTTAGTATAAAATATGATAAACAAATAGTGTTTTTGAGTATTTCTAAAGAAAATATTAAATGTTTTGATATAGAATAGTGTAACAACATACAAAAATATGAGTAATTCAAAAAAACGTATAATTATCATAAGTAGAATGAAATTATGCTAATTTAAAATTTATAGGTTTTGTATGTTCAGATAAATTTTAAGAGCTGCCACTGTTTTTTTTTTTCGTATGCAAATGTAATTTATATATTTTTTTTAAAATAGTGGAGTGTGGTTAATTTTCTTAATCTAAATGCAATGTTATAGTGCAGTTCAAAAAGGATAGTTGCTTTTAAACAAGAAATGGAGGCCTTTATAAGTAACTGTCCATGTGTACCTTTAACCGCTTCCCTTACAAATTTTTTTGAAAATAATTGCACAAAATCATCACATTTTTTTATTTTCTTATTAAATACAACAAAACGAAACAAATCAGAATATGTAGGTTTTAAGTTGAATTTTTATTTTTTTGAAGGTGTAAAAGCATTTATTTTTAATATTAGTTTACTATCCCGAGTTATCTCGGGCAAACGAAAAAAAGTTAAATATTAATCTTTGTATGATAGTTTTTGAAACAAGGGACAACACAGAGTGATACCTGACGTTCTACACTGGTATCTGGTCTCTTTTCTTACTGGCTTACCGCTGGAATCTCTTTCACAGGAGCACAGAGTACACTGTCTCGTTGGATTTGATTCTTTTCTTACCTTTTCATATTCACTGTCTGAAAAATCATCGCTTTCGCTACCTTCCATCATCGCCATTATTTTATTTTTTTCCAACGCATGCATCCTTCTTTATACATTACTAATCCACAAGCCAACTTATACTGTACAGTAGGAAAACACGCAACCAGTCCCTCCAAAAGAACCACGCAACGAATAAAATTTGGCAAACAGCCAATCAAAGCTAAATACAGTCAAAAGTCGTTAATCCGGACTCGTCGGGACTTCGGCGATTCCGGATTATCAATTTTTCCGGATTATAGATTATCAGTTTAAATCTCGTAAGATGGCATGCAGAAATTCTAAAATTAAAAATATAAAACCGTAATTTATGAAATAAAGAACAATTATGATCTAAAGGGTATCAAAATTTGCAAAAAGAAAAAGCTTAATATTTATTTGTTTACTTTATTAAACATTTCTTTCAATGTAAGTTGTTTAAGTTGCTTTGTTTTTTATGTGATAATACCTTCTCTTTAATTCTATTAAACAGACATAATTTCTTGTTCAGTTACAAAGTTCCGCTGTTCAAGTCCTATAATTGCTGTGTCGAGAACACCGACTAATTTGTCAATCGAAATTTTTTCGTTTTCAATAACCTCTGTCACTTTCTTCGCTATCGGAAGCGAATTATAATGACGAGGAACTTGTTTTAAATCATATCAAAGACGGAGCATATCGAGATGAAATACTACATTTGGTAAGGAATTATAAGCCAAATAAAATAAAAACATCTGCGCTGAAAATAAGGATAGTGCTGACAGATCAACTTCCAATTCATTATGCACCCGTCGCGGCGTTCCCCCCGCCGAGCAGCGTGAAATTGATAAACAGATATCGGATTTCAAAACATACTTTCGCTTTAGATCCTTTACATATTAACAAATATATATCGGAAATTCTATTTGATATAATCGAAAGTTTAAGCTTACTTTTATAAAATTGCTCTTACAGTCTGCAAAAAATTATAAGCCGGATCCAATTCGAAAATTAAGGAACAACGCAATCATCAACATTAACTGAAATAGATAATTAGATAATTTTAGCTCATACGTCCATCATATATAAAACGCGCACGCGAAAACGTATTCTGCACTTGCGCACACTCATATGCGCAGTCATAAAAGGTCTTACGCGCACGTGTAAACGCCTATGCGCATGTGTCAACGCGGCGCATGCGCAGAAAGTTTTTAGTTTTGAGGTCCGGATTATAGATCATTTCGAATTATGGGTGTCCGAATTAACGACTTTTGACTGTATTTCTTTTCATTTCCTCCAGACCGAGTAAAACAGTGATAAAGGAAATCGTACTAACAAATTCTGCTTCGCCCGAGTTTTCTCGGGATAATAATTAACTGCAATATATATGAACCCGAGATAACTCGGGATAATCAGGCAAGCGGTTAACCATTGGTGAAAATTCATATACTAATTTGTTAATGTGGATTTGCCTAATCAATAAAAATTTTTGTTTAACAGGAAGCTGTGGGGTGTTCCAGTTTGTAAAAAATAAGTAAATTAGAAATGTCGATAATAATAGAAAGCATAATTTCAGCAATATTATTTCAATTGATATTTCAAATGAAAAGTCGGTAACATTATAATATTTTCAAATTTCTTGTGATTTTATAATGTAATTAGAGGTATTTAGAATTTTTATATCTGAAAACTTTGAAAACCTTCCCTAAACAGATAAAATTATTAAGTTTATTTATTTTCTTATTTTTATATTCACAAAATTATGTGGTCCATATTAATATTATTGTAAGGCAGTGTAAAATTTTATATATCTTTAATTTTTGTTATATTTTTTATTTCCATTAACTAATTTATGATTTTTATGGCCATAAGTTATAAATGCAAATTTTGATATTATGCAATATTAAAAGGGCAGTTACCTTTTTTTAAGGAGCGGAGGTATTTTAGGGTGTATTGTCTGTAAGCATCTCGCAGCCATCAGCAAGTTGGTATGCTGATTTGCATTGTAGAGGATTTGCCCATTTTTATCAAAGTGTATTTTGTTATTGTACTGAATTTTGTTACTTTTTATGTTTGTTAAGTTCTAAATTCCATTTTACAATGCTTTACAATTAAGAAAATGCGAATTGCTTTATAGGTGTTAAATAATTAATTTTTAATATAAATATCATGAATATGTAAAAGGAAATTTTGGTTTTATATTGATAGCAACAATTTTTATGAAAATCTATCAAGCTAAGGATTGCAAAATATTATGATTATGATTATGATATTCAGGCAAAGATTTTACAGAACTGTGAACTTTTGAAGCTATTTCTTGAAAAAATTAGGACATTCCGTACAAAAATGACTTGCAGATTTTCAAAATTTCAATAGCATTTTCAGTTTGCATTTATTGTTAAAAATGATGTCTACAAGATTTTGTAATTTTAAAACATTTAGATAAAAATTTTGTGATTTTTTTTCCATTGTATTTTCCTTGTTTCTCTAATGCTTTCTGCTAAAAAGGATTTTTATCGCCAAGCCTTTTTCTCTTTAAAGGAAGGATATATAAGATGAAAAAATATGTAAACCATCTTCATAATTCAATTTAGCAATAGGCTTTTAATTCCTCATTTTTAATTTTGGTATTTTCTTTCTGTTTTCTAAAAATTGCAATAATTTTCCCGGACTGCGTCATTTCTAGATTAATGTATGTCACATAGCTTGTGTGATGCTTATGACGTAGCTCATTTGGAGCCTAAATTCAAAACTTTGAGAACTGAAACTTTTCTGACCTAAACCATTTTTTCAGTCATGACCCCTTTTTATCACTGATTTTTTTTTGCGACCCCTCAGGACCCCATAATATTTACAAAAATTTTGTGGGACCTTATAAGTATTGCGCAAATCCAACACACGCGTGAGTGAAACTGTCAATTTTCTCATTTGTACTGTAATATATTATTGCAGTTTCAGGTCATTAACTTTAATTTCTAATTTTAAGGCATAGAACAATGCAAAAATTTTAAATAAGTAACAGACGAAATGATAGCATTATGTCCAAAGCAAGGAAAATGAACGTTTATATTATAAAAAGAATGCATCGAAAAGTTTTCGTTTTTTTTTTTTTTTTTTTTTTTTTTTTTTTTTTTTTTTAAATCTGTATTGTCTTGTCTTTATCTATTTTCAGATACATTGTGTAAAAATACTTGGTAATTGTGAAATTGTTATAATAAGTTAAAGAAATGTCAAAACTGCTAAAATTTTTGGTGACCCCCTGCTGCAGGTCCCACGACCCTCAGTTTAAAAAACCCTGATCTAGCTAATCAACTTGGTTGGAGGCTTCAGGCACTTTTCCCTTGACAAGTTCTGTTTGAAGATTTGAACAGGAAAGATTAACAAAATTGTTTTGTGCATTTTTGCATTTTTTTTTCTAATTTTTGTGTAGTTTGACATGATTTTTGTAATTTACTTTATAACTTATATTATAAAGTGTTTCTGGAATTTTGACAGGATACTGCAAGTGTTTTTTATGACTTCTTCTAGGTTTCAAAAATTCCTTTCTTATTTAAATAAATATATATATATAGGAAAAGAAATTTAAAAAAATCTTTAAAATGTAAATTTAATCTAAACCAAAAGAATAATTTTTTACTGCTTCTTCACGTTTTCTTTTGCTTATTTGTTATACTTTGGAAGATTATAATTTTAGTATTTAATATGATTTTATAATTACACTGGGGAACAGAAATTTTGTTGTCTTAGATATGTTACTTGTTTTTTTACTAACTTTTGACGTAATTCGAAAAATAACCTCAGTTTTTGTCTGTCACCTCAACTCTTTAAGCTACAGGATACCCTCTCTTTGTCTCAAAAGTCATACAAAACATGCATCTAAACGAAAATAAAAGGGATATATCAAGGAGGAATAAATAAAAGAAATTATCAAATATGCTGTTCACAAAGACTAATTTTATTTATACGAAGGTATATATAGTTACTGCAAGTTAATACGAGGTAATCAAATGACGAGCTACGAAATGTCAAATGAGAACTTGAGATACTTGAAACAGTCTCCTTCAATTGGCAAAGCTTTAACAAATTGATTCATGGGACCTAGTTTTATATGCAGAGGTGGAAATATAATATTCTGTCTGTCAACAAGTGGTTGATGTAGAATGTTTGGATCACCAGGTTTCAGGTCAGATTTTGGCATCCAGTTTGACTGCACCCAATGCATCTCACAAGTTTTGCAGTCCCACATACAGAAAAAACAGTTTTGCTTGGTATATCCAGACTGCTGGCGAACGAGGAACTAGAAGAGGCTGACATGAGGAAAGGTTTCAGTTCATATATAAAGGAAAACTTAACAGCTGCTAACCTCATATATAAACAAGAGCTTGCACACCATGTCAGAATGTGCTTCAGTATATCAAAGTGATACATAACTTCTCACTACAATACCTTGGGCATAACTAGACTGTCTGGGCAGTTATATACTTATTGCTAGTCTCTTATGGTGTCATTCACCACTGTCAGTCAGAGGGTTTATATCAGTCAGTAGGAGAGTAGTAGTACTTCCTATGATCCACGCTCGATGCTGTGAAGTTTGGTCACATTCACATAAGGGGTAGACAAAACAACTTGGTGTGATAGAAGAAAACTAGCTACAGTTTTGAAATCAACATACTTATTTAAATATAAAACAGCTCAAAAATTGAACTCTGCAGAAATTGTGTTACAGATTGTTCCTCAGGCTTGCATATATACAAGTAGCAAGACAACATGAATTAGAGAACCTTAGTGGTCAAGAATTTTGTGCACTAAGCTGCAAAATTTTTTTATTAAATTTTTAGAAGTTAGAGGAACGTTTAAAAGCTTATGCTAAAAAATACATTTGACTCTAGTTCCTTAGCAAAAATGTAAAATCATTCAACAACTAGAAACAATAATAAAGTAGTAAAAGCAATCTCACAAAAGCTAAAAGTTAAAACTACAAGTCGAGATGATTTTAAAATCAAAAAGGGGTGAGAAAAAAATTAATAAATTTTAACTCACAAATAATTTTAAAAGGACTTTGCAAAATTTATACATATTTCAAAAATACGTGATACATATATATATAAGTGTATGTGTATGTATATATAAAGGGTATTTAGTTTTATCTTTTGTGAGTCGAAGAGTATGGTATTTAAAATGAATTTTATTTGCAAGAGTGAATTATCCACTATTCTGATCTAACACATAGATTGTAATTTTATATTTTTGCTTTGATTCATGTCTGTAGATTGAAACACACATTTTATTAAATTAAAAATACTTTTACCATTCTAAAACAAAACAACAATAAAAATTGACAAACTGAATAGAAAAAAAAAAATCTGCAAACACTCATAGATGTGTCCCCACAGCAAGATTTTTCAACCATCCTATGGCCTTCTTCAGACTAATTCATGTAAAGAAAAGCTATCTCAAAATGTTTGTATCTCCTTAGCCTTAATTGTTATGTATCCAAGTGGTCACAAGAAGGTCATAGAAAGGTCAAAACATTGTCAGAAACTGTTTCTTTTCGTCACTAGTGAGAAATGTTCATTTTTCAGATTTGCCTTTGTTCGTCTGACTACTGAAATATTTTTCACGAAGTAATAATTGTGATATATATAAATAATTGTTATATATATCTTTGGGTAATTTTCAGTTAGGGTACAGGATTGGTTTTGGCAATTCAACATTTGAACATTATCGGTGAATTGTTTCATTTTTCGTTATTGAAGCAAGCTACGATATGTATAGTTTTATATTTTAATATATTTGTCCCAATAAATATACTATTATATGTAGTATATATGTTCCAATAAATAGGCAAACTGAGCTACCAGCAGGATTTGAGGTAATGTTTGGCCACACACACTGGCTGCCCTGTTGGTGAAGAACCCATTTTTAAGACGCAATAACACGCCAAATAAATACTAATTCAGAAGTCAAACAACAGAAACAACAAGTTTTTTTTGTTCTAATTCAGAAGTCAAACAACAAAAACAACAAGTTTTTTGTTTGTTTGACTTCTGAATTAGAACCCATTATTAGTTAACCATCAGATAATTGAGGTAAGCATAGTATTAGAGATGGAATATTATTCACTCTTCCCCCATTTTTTCTGTTATAGACGATGGAGATTGATAAATGATGATGGAGATCAATCAAAATTTTATATTGAGTCACTGTAGGAACAGTGACTCAAAATTTTTATTGAATCTGGTAAACTCTTAATAAATTCATGAAATTATGAGAATTGTTTATGAAGATAATGCACTGAAGAAAACACATGAACAAACTATGAATGAGAAAATATAGAAACAGCCAATAAAAAATCAAGGTCTTACATTTTTTTTTGGGGGGGGGCGGAATATTCACGGTGTTATCCACCATGAATTTCTTCCTGAAGAACAAGCAGCAAATACTGCCTTCTATATGAATGTTCTTAAGTGCTTGAGTAATCATGTATGTCATTGTGTGGTAAAATTTGTATGGTTGTGAAGGATGGGTGTTGCATTATGACAGTGTGTCTGCACATTCAACAGTGATTTGTCCGTAAGTCTCTAGCCAGTAATTCGATCATCTCATTAGGTCACCTTTCATGTTACTGGACTTGACCGTTTGCAAATTCTTTTTTGTTCATGAAAAACAAAAATATCATGCAGGGGTGCACAGGGGTGATATGAAGATGATCAAATGCGAAATAATGAGGCAGCTGAAGACTTCAATTTCTGAGTAATTTCTGGAAGTTTTGAATCATGGAAACTGATTTTAGACAAGATTATAGCTGTAAATGAGGTGTATTTTGAAAATGATAAGATTAATATGCACTAAACTTTATAAAATAAAGTTTTTATGACCTCAATTTCACCTATATAAATTGAACAAGCTATGCATTTCATGCTATCACCAAGTTAATACCCCTAACTGAAGATTAACCTATTTTCCATTTATTTTCATTCATGCAGTTTTATTTTTATTTATATAGAATTATTCAGAAATATATGATGATATTTTTTGCTTTAGTGCCATTGACTCTCTTGGGGAATGCTGCCATAGTAGTGACAATAGTGTAGTTTATGCAAGTGTTAGTTGTGTTTTGGCTCTTCTGAAAAGTTTGGAAGAAATCTGTTGTGGTGATCATATGAAGGACGACTTGATCACTTGCATTAATTCTCAGTTTAGAACTTTGGAGAGTTCTGATTATAAAGGTATAAATTAGAATTCCAAATATTTATGTGCATAAAGCTTTTGATGTAGTAGACTTCTGATTTTACACGCTTGTATGAATGCTAGAAATATCAAGAGTTCACGAATGGGAATGCATTAGAAAGATCATTAACTTTTTGTGATCAGAATAGCCGTTCATTAATAGTTTATGAACAGAAGGCTCATAAATATGAAAATTTACAGTAATTTGTTAAAGGACTTTTGTATTTCTTTTAGATGAATATATCTGAAGGACAGTTCTGTAGTACATACATTGAAAGAATCTGGAATCAATGAAAGTTATTTGTCCTGCATTTAATTAATTAGATTTTGCAGAAATAAGAATGTGTTAATGTAACACACCCAAATCACTTGTAGATACTGAATAAATTACATAAATTTAATTCCCAAATTTGATCTGTGACTTAGTTTAAAGCATATGAATACTGTCTTTTATTCTTCATATATTTCACTTCCCCCCCAAAAAAAAATTAGAAAACCATATGTAATAGTTTTTGAATGTTTACAGCAGAAGTCATACAATAGAGTTCAATTCAGACAGAAAACCATTGGTTTCATGTCTTCCAGAAATATTCTTTAAAATTTCACTTACAACAGCACAGTTGTGTGAATCATTCAAATTGTTTGTTGTGGAATTTATAAAACTATGCGAAGTAATAGATTGCAGTAAAAGTATTAAACACACCATTGTTTTTATGAATTATCACATTTACCCCAATAGGTTTTTGTCTTTTTAATGCTATTCCCAAATATAAACTTCTGATTTTAAACATTTTTATGATCTATGTGCATCTGCAAAATTGAGAGTCTGCTGCATCTGGTATATTAATTTTGAGAGATCAGACAGTAAAATTATATGAATTTTTGTTAAGTATTATATTTATTAATTTCTTAACTTAATTCAGTTATGTAAAATATTTTGTGCATTTTCTCATTTAAATATGCATTTATTGCTAAGATAACTTAGAAATGTTCTCATCATTTTCCCATTTTTTTGTAGTCTTTTATTCTGTATTATCTTTTAAATATTACAGTTATTGATAATAGTCTGTTCATTTTACTGTAGTTCTCAATTTACTTTGTATACTTAAAATTAGGGGCTAAATCTGAGCGGTGGTTGAAAACTAAACTACGATCTTTAATTGTTGCAAAAGAAAAGCAGGAAAATCATGCTAAGATAGACAGAACATGTGTTTCAGCTTCTGCAGAAAAATCAGATGAATCTGTTTTGCAATCTGTATGTTCTACAGAAAAAACATCTGTTTCACCTTCTTCCGAGAACTCTGATGAACCCATTTCTGCATATCCTGCTGAAGAATCAGAACCAGTTCTGCTTTCTACAGAAAAGTCTGATCAACCTAATGAGAACAACCATTGTGTAGAAAATACTTGTAATCATGAAAATATTGAATCTGAAATACCTAAGTCAATAGATAATAATATTATAAAAGAACAAATTGAGAACTCTTATTCTGTTGATAGTACCATTGAAGAGCATCGTTCAGATAATTTCTCAGTCATTTACTCTCAAAATGAAAAAGTGAAAGAATCTGAAAGAGCATCCGAGAATATGCTTGAAGCTGGTGATAAGCAAGCAGATTTATCTTCCAATCCATGCCAGGACAATATTTCTGTCTCTAACATTTCTAAGAAGGATGATAATATCTGTAATTTAACATCTGAACCAGCCTTAAATCTTCCTATAGAAGAAAATCCATACCTATTTAATGAACCGAAAGTACAAGATATTGTTTCTCCTGTAACAGAAAGTGCAGAAGATGCTCTTAATTATATATCTTCAAGTTCAAGTGATATCTTAAGTGAAGAATTTGATAAAAATTCTGTAAGTATTTTCTGCAAAATATGCATATATTATAATGGAAATTTCCTGTGATGACCACACATATTTGTAGATAATTTTTATTTTATATGATGTTGGTTATCATTAGAGGTTTCATGAACTTAGTAAGAATGTTTTTAATCATAATTATTATAACTATACATTTTTTGCTTTAAAATTGAGGTATGCTTAGAATGTTAGTGTTCAATGCTCAATTTACAGACATTTTAACTGAACATTTGTTATAGTCTGAATTGATATTATTCTAAAATTCTGTTAATTTTCATGTTGCATCTAAAATTCTGCTGTTTTTAATTATTCATTATGCAGGGTGTATCCTGAATTTTCACAATGAATATGCTGCTTAACATCAAATTAACATATATATTAATATTATATTATTATAATGTATATTAATATACATATTAATGTGTGGGAATTAGCTAGATGTATATTTCAGAGTTAGCTGCATTATTTGCATATTAACTTTGTTGAGTATTGCGTAGCAAATAAAATAATGAAACACACATGATAAAAGTTTAAAATTCACCAGTTTTGAGGACATGGAAATATTTATAAAATTTTATAATTAGTTAAGATTGTTAAACATTTATATCATAGTCCCAGTTCAGTTTCCCTTGGTTTATGAAGACTACATTATAGTTATATGTTTAGATATAATCATTTTACCAATTATATTATTCCATTGACCATAAAGGTTGACTACCATTGAACTATGAAATTTGGCAAAGATCCCACTAAAGCTGTGCTAAACATTGCTGCATATTTTGGAGGGACTGACAATTAGTAAACAAACAGTATTCAACCCGCTTCATTTTTGCACTTTATAAAAAGGCTTTAGTCAATTTCTGCTATTTTGTTAAGTTCTTTGATTTTGTTGGGAGGTCTGTTTAGAAAGCTACGAGTTCATTTACCATACATAATAGTTCCAATTTATTGCTGTTTTGTTAGTTATATTCATGCGTTCATATTCATGTGTTCATTTCCCCCATTTGACAGATGTTAATTCTCTTGACTAGCTGTAAATGAATCAGACAAATATTGCATCATCATTGTTTATGCATTTTTTAGTAAAATGTGGTATCATATTCATTAACATACTTTTTTTCATGGTAAAATCCTATAAATTCTTCTTCGTTAGGATGAGTTTGTCAGATATTAGGCACCTTTAAATAGCATTTTCTGTCCAAATGCACAAAACCCAATGCTTCCTAGTTCCATTTGTTTGGGTCTTCCACTTTGTTTATAAAGTCAAGGAACCACTTAACAAAGCTCAGGTGTAACTCTTTAATATTGAGTAAAGTAGTCAACATTATCAGAAGTTAAAAATCAGTAGTCTGTTCCTCCGATAAACATTTTTAAGAATATCCCTCAATGAGTACAGCCATCTTGACCACTGTAAGAGCCTCTCTGAAGGTGTAACCTTCAGGTTTGCCTCTTTTGGTTGTCTTCGGGGCTGTATTTTGCTTCATCCTTTGATACTGCCTTATTTTACCTTTTCCCTTGAGTTTTTCATCCCAAGTGCCTTTGGGAATTTACAATTCTCAGATACGTTTCTTTTTTTTTTTTTTTTTTTTTTTTTTGTGTGTGTGTGTGTGTGTACTCTGGACATTCTCTTTTTTATTTTGATTTTATCTAGAGAGGCAGATATGCTTTTAATAGCTTCCATCAGAATGTTGATTGAGTAACTTGAGTTGAGGTCATTTCTACATCATTTGATGAAGGATCCATTTCTGCTCCTTCGATTGATTTCCTCTGGGTTTCTTTGTTTTGAGAAGAAAGGTCTATCTCAGAGATTTCACCTTCAAAAGCAGAATTTCTAATTATATTGTTGTTTTCAGCCATATATAAACTAGAAAAGAAAGTACAGGATAAAAAAGGTCCACCCAGTATAGCCTGTTGCTGGGGAAGGCAAAGTGTTCTAGAAAATACCAGCCATTCTAGAGGCTCCTTTAAGACACTATAACTGCAGTGTGATTCACCCTAGGCATGGGTTGCATAACACCAAGTTTATGGGAGGTGATTCGTGGTTTCCTATTTATTATTCGAAGCTATCCTTCCAAATAATACACAACAATCTGGCTATCCATAACCTGCCGACGCGTTTGGTAGCCACTGAAGCCCCAGGATCCCATACAGTGGCTCCCAAAAGTATTCATACACTTATGATTTTCATTTAAATAGGGTTCTATCCATTAATTAAAAGTAAACTTTCTGAATGAGATTTTAATAATAAGATCTATAATCTATTCATAACAAAATTACATGAAGTATTTTTTAAATATAGCAACACTTTATTTTTAAGAAATTAATAAACAAAAAATGACAAACATTTTATCTTACAAAAGTCTTCGTACACTTAAAAAAATCTTGACATATTAGTAAATATTTTCATTTTTCATTGAATTAATATTTAGTAGGATATCCTTTAGCATCCACAACAGCTTTTAAACGTCTGGGAATAGATTTTACTAGTTTTTTTGTAATTTCTGTATCAATGTTCATCGTGACTTCCATCATGACTGTTTTGAATTCGCGTTTCGTTTTGATGTTGTGTTTTCATGCTTTAACCTCCAGTTCTTTCCAAATGTGTTCTATGGGGTTTAAATCTGGCAACTGAGGTGGTGTTTTCAAAACCTGTGGACAATTATAGAGACACCACAGATGAACGTTGAGAGCAGAATTTCTAATTATGCTTAGGATCATTATCATGATTAAAAATAAGGTTGTTTCCAATACCCAAATTTTGGGCTGATAATTTTAAATTGTCTCTTAAAATATTTAAATAAAAAGAATGATTCATTATGCCATCAATAATGATTCATTATGCCATCAATAAATACTAAATTACCTAGTCCTGATGCAACCATGCACTCCCACACAAGAACACCTCCACTGCTACGCTTAACTGTTCCAACTAAATTCTTAGAATGAAGTTCTTCATATTTACAGTTATTCGACCATCGGAACCAAAAATGTTAAATTTGCTTTCATCAGCAAGTAGAACATTATTCCAGTACGTTTCGGGTGTATTTATCATTGATTTTGTGAATGAAAGCCTAAGCTTTCTGTTTTTCTCAACAACAGAAAAAAGTTTTACGGGCAGAACGCTTCTCTGAGAACTCATCGAACAATTTCAGGTGAAATTCAAGTAGAACATTTTGGAATTAAATTCTGTAGAAACTTTTACAGCACTCAAACGTGGATTTTTCGCAAATTTTCTAATAATAAATCCCTCATCACGTTTAGTTAACTTTCTCGGTCGACCTTTTCTTACCTTGTTTTCAATCCGATTTTCTTCCATAAAGCGTTTTATCACATACTGCACTGTAGAATGGGATAAATTAATTAATTTAGCGATATTTCGAATTGATTTACCCCTACTATGGTGAAAATTTATCAATTTTCGAATGCAGTTTGTAATTTCTTTACGACTGCGACCCATTTTTCAGTAATAAATAGAAGTAAACAATAAAAAATTAAAGCAAATGATTATTTAAATGCCACCACAATGCAAAAATTAAAAAAAGCGGCGAACGATAATTCTACTTTTGATTTTATCCAAAAATATTTCAGTGTACGAAGATTTTTGTGAGATAAAATGTTTGTCATTTTTTTATTATTAATTTCTTAAAAATAAAGTTTCGCTATATTTAAAAAATATTTTATGTAATTTTGTTAGGAATAGATTATAGATCTTATTATTAAAATCTCATTCAGAAAGTTTACTTTTAATTAATGGATAGAGCACTATTTCAATGAAAATCATAAGTGTACGAACACTTTTGGGAGCCACTTTAAGTTAATCTACTACTTGCTGTTCCCTAGAAGGTTGGTTCCAAATTAAAGAAATGTTTTTAAGAATGAAAAAAAAAGCAATAATAGTTAATTTGTGTCCTTATTCGTAAAAGCAAAAGATGACTTACAAGCATCAATCAGGTTTACATCAAATGAAAGTGCAGATATTATCAGTGCTGTTATGCCACTTGTATCCATAACTGATGCTTAACTATACTGCTTAACAACAGTTTTGCTGTCAACAAGGTAATATGCAAGTACCCTTTTCTTCAATAAAGTACTAAATGGCTAATTTTTTTTTTTTAATTTGTTTGAGAATGTCTTCTGTATCTATTTATTTTTATATTTACTGCACATGTCCATTAAAGAAGAGCAAGGTGTATCATCTATTATTAAAAAAAATTTCACGACAGTAATATCAAAATCTAAAGTGTATTGGATTATGCTTCTGTCAGTTTCTCTTTCTCCATCTCAGTTTCTTTTTTAGCTGCATTTCAAATTTCTATAGCTGAATATATAGAACTTTAAAAGATATTCAGAAATCAGGATTAACTAACCTTAAGTTAAATATATAGTACAATGTAGATCTCAATGTAGAAAAATCATCTCTAGTGTACTAAGAAATAATACTAAATTACCCTAAATTTAATAGTATACAATGAATATTATTTCCTTGTTGCATTAATGCAGCAGCATGCAAGACACCTTCTCATGTTGTGGAAAAAGAAAGTGAACAAGCAAGAAGTCCTCTGTACCTGTGTTTCATTGACTGAATGCTGCATGTTCTTTGACATGCACTCTGTTTTTATGGCATAGAATAAGTTGAGAGAAACAGGAATTGGTGGCATTGCACAACTTTCCTCTGGTTTGAAGTCCTGTCTCTAAAATCAATGATTCAGCACAGAGCTACAGCTTGAAAACAATTCACTTGCACCAAGATGAATTGCCCTGAATTTATGATTAGATTACTTTAGGCTTTCTCAGTGCATGCTTTTGAAATTTATAAAATTTTCATAATTGCTGCCCATGTTATGCGATAGGGACTGAAAAAAACAAACCAGTTTTCATAGATTTGCTAGAATTTTTATCAATTACTAAATTATTAAATATGTAGTTGTAGCATAAATAATGATTTAATTAATTTTAATGTATGGGTTAATGTATTTAATCTCTGTAGATAAACTCATTTGAAATCTTATTGCAAAATACTTTTTTGGTTGGTAACAAGGAAAGTAGTCTAGAAGAGAAACACGCTAATGTGACAATCAAAATCGTAAAAACAACCTTGTATTTAGCGTAGGTATAGTGAAACACTCAATTGATTTCGAGGGCAGCTAAAGGTCCCTCCTCATCAGGAGACAGAAATACCTAGAAAGAAGCAAATAAAGGAGAAGGAGTCTCAGAAACACGTGGTCCTTATCAGCACTGCACGTGTTTATAACTGGATTTTTAATCAGAGTTGCACTGGCCGCCTACTTTTACTGAGCCAGGCTATCTGATCAAGCATAAAGGACAAGAAAAATTAGCGAAGTTAAAATAGGGAGCGAGAGGCAAATGCACCTTCACACTCAAAATCTGCACTTCAAATAATGGAAAACAACCACTGAACGGATTTTTATGCCCTCTGGTAGTACCAAATGGAGGTAACGCCATCTATCGGCAAAAATAACTGAATTAAGATAGTAGAATTTTAAAGGCATTAGGAAGGACTGGATTGGACTTCAAATCATTAACTAAACCTGCTAAATCTTTGTGAATGTGAAAAGCCTCAAGAAAATCCAGTTCACCTATAGAAGAAGCCTTTTGGATAATTTTTGCAGACCCAAAGTCAAAATTATGGTTAAATATCCAACTATGATACGCTATTGAAGACTTGTTAATTTCGCCTTTTCTGACATAAGATTCATGTTCCTTGATACGAAACTTCAACGCTCTTTTTTGCGTCCTTTGGCCAAATATTTAGTTTCCAGATTTTCTCCTCTGCTTGCTAACAATATTCACACTGTAAAAAATTCTGTTGAAGTCATTGATAAACTTTAAAATATTTCTCCACTTCATTCCATTATGGTTTCATTTGATGTCAAATCACTGTTTACTAATGTTCCGGTCAAAGGAGCACTAAATTGTCTTGAAACTAGGCTTCGGGAATTTCACTTCACACATACTGAAATTAATGAGTTGGTTTCGCGTACTAAAGTTTCTCTGAGTCAAACCCACTTTGTTTTCCAAAATGCATATTTTCGTCAAGTTGAAGGATTGGCTATGGGTAATCCTCTCAGTCCCGTACTTGCTGACATTTATATGCACTATTTAGAGATGAAATTATTTGATAAACTATCTTTTCGTCTTTGAATTCGGTATGTTGACGACACTTTCGCACTTTTTGATGGTTATAAAGAGGATTTATCCGAGATTCTATCTATTATGAATTCAATTGATCCAGCCATCCAATTCACTCTGGAAATTGAATCCAACAATTCCCTCCCCTTCCTTGAAATTCTTATAATCCGCAATGAAACTGATTTTAGCACCACTGTGTACCGTAAACCCTTTGCAGTTTGTTTACCACCCCATGCCAAGTCATGCCACCCTGTTAAGCAAAAAATGGCTTCTTTTTACTATTATGTATTCCGCGCTCTTACAGTTTGTTCCTCTGAATCTTTGCTTACCAATGAACTTAATTATTTGAGAGCAGTTGCGTTTGACCATGGATTTTCTCCCGTGATTATTGATAAAGCCGTTAAAAAATTTTCATATTCCCATCAAAGAAGACATTCCACTGTTAGAAATAATATTAATAACCTTGTCGTGCTTCCATTTTATCCTTCTGTTAGCTATAAAATTGCACGGATTCTCCAGAAATTCAATTTTCAAGTCGGTTTCTCCCCTATTAATAAAATTCAGCCTTCGATTCTAAAAGATTGCATTTCTATCTTGAATTCTTGGGGAATTTATAGTATATCATGTCAGTGTGGTTTAAGATATATTGGTCAAACAAAAAGAGCGTTGAAGTTTCGTATCAAGGAACATGAATCTTATGTCAGAAAAGGCGAAATTAACAAGTCTTCAATAGCGTATCATAGTTGGATATTTAACCATAATTTTGACTTTGGGTCTGCAAAAATTATCCAAAAGGCTTCTTCCATAGGTGAACTGGAGTTTCTTGAGGTTTTTCACATTCACAAAGATTTAGCAGGTTTAGTTAATGATTTGAAGTCCAATCCAGTCCTTCCTAATACCTTTAAAATTCTACTATCTTAATTCAGTTATTTTTGCCGATAGATGGCGTTACCTCCGTTTGGTACTACCAGAGGGCATAAAAATCCGTTCAGTGGTTGTTTTCCATTATTTGAAGTGCAGATTTTGAGTGTGAAGGTGCATTTGCCTCTCGCTCTCTATTTTAACTTCGCTAATTTTTCTTGTCCTTTATGCTTGATCAGATAGCCTGGCTCAGTAAAAGTAGGCGGCCAGTGCAACTCTGATTTAAAATCCAGTTATAACCACGTGCAGTGCTGATAAGGACCACGTGTTTCTGAGACTCCTTCTCCTTTATTTGCTTCTTTCTAGGTATTTCTGTCTCCTGATGGGAGGGACCTTTAGCTGCCCTCGAAATCGATTGAGTGTTTCACTATACCTACGCTAAATACAAGGTTGTTTTTACGATTTTTATTGAAGGAAAGTAGTATTTAATAATTATGCATTAAATTTTTATGTACTTTTAAATTTCAAAATATTTTTTTTTAATCTTAATAAATATTGTTTGTTTAATTCTATGGTACTTGTTTTGTAAATACATGTACCTCTGTAAAAAGATTGTCCTTTGCTTCAGTTTTGAACAGACCTCTTTGTTTCAGTTTGATCAGTCATCTCTTGTTTCAGTTTTCCTTTGATCTTCCTTTATTTCAGTTTTGATAGAGATAGTTGTCTTAAAGAACATGGCTGTTGGTGATATTTGGTACCATTATTCATTGCAGTCTTAGAAATATTGTCACTGTCAGAGGTGTTTATGTTAGGGAAGTGATCACCATGAGAGACAGTTTTTCCAACTTCCCATACTTTAAACGTCTGTCAAAGGCCCTTTCTATACATCTGTCAAACATCCTGCCCAAACACCTGTCAAAGAAGGAGGGAATGTCATAAAAATGAAATTATTGATGCGATGAACATTGTTATGAACAATTTAGACGAAAAGGGCATCATTATGATCTCATGGTTGTGAAGCCATATACTTGCATGAAATCTTGTTACAAATTTTGTATATGTGTAAATGATTTTACTGAAATTATATGTAAAATTATAGAATCTCATTAACATGCAGTGCCTCGAAAATGCAAAGCTTTGCTGGGGGGGGGGGAGATTGCAGGTGAGAATCTATTTAACATTGAGGTAAATGGCTATCTGGCTAAATTAGCAAGATATTGTCAAGCTGGTGATGGTTTTGACAACTAATTCTTGTCTCCAAATTGCCAATAAAAATGAATTAATTTGGCATTGTGATTTTCATTGCGATGCGCTTTCCATTGTACTGATAAATCACCAAAAGTCGCCAAACTTGCTGGCCATTTGACAACATTATAATTTGGTCCTTGTATAACTGTGATTGGCCTAAATGCGTATGTAACTGTATCTGTTCCTATATGCAACTGCAACTGTATTTGCCTTCCAGCAGTTAGAAATCGCAGGTAGTAAAAATTTCTCAGCGGTCGGGGAAAAACTACATAAGACTGGATAGAGCATCGGTTATCAGTTTTTAGTACAGAATTAAATTCAGAGTTTGAGAGATCTGTATGTGACTCTTTAGATGTGTTTTACATCGTGCTGTGCTTAATAATGATTTGAATAGTATTTATAATAGTTTGAAGTGGTAACTACTGATTGTGCTTTAACATACTGAGAAGACCCGTACAAGTTTTTGAAAGTTCCAGAACTGTAAAGTGTTTCTTTCAAAAAAATAAATTTTATCAAACTATCATCAGTGTGCACTCACTCTTATGAACCCATATGCTTACACTAATATATATATATATATATAAATTACATCTCTTACTTGGATGCATGGGATTACGTGGTAAGGTATATGCATAGAGTTCAGGGAGGATACCCTGCGATATGACATATCAGATAGTGACCTTTTGTCCTCTAAACATTCTGAAATGGTTTTAGATGTGTCTCTATATTTATCAATCACATTTAATCGTAGTAAAAGTCAAGTGATTATGTATTAGTGAGGGCAGGGAATCCTACTCATGAAAGCCTAACATGCTATGATAAAATTTACAACAGATTGACCATAAATATCTTCAAAATACTCTATCGCCATAAGGGTGGCATAAAGTGCTAGTGAGTGTGTCTGGTTATCATGAGAACTTATTCCTTTAACACTAACCCCATATAAGAGGTATCTGGTTAACCCACAGTAAAGGAAGATTCTTAACTAGCTGGCACTATTTCCAGCAATACTTGCATACCATTTATACAGATACATTCTATGACTTATTGAAGACATATGATCAGGTGAGTTTGCCACTCTTAAATTAGGGCAGGTACCACTGCAGACTACATCAGCCAATTACTGATATGTGATAAAGGGATATACTGTAATGCAGTGCCATCTGCAAGACTTTTTTTTTTTTTTTTTTTTTTTTTTTGGTAAGTACATGTATATTCATAAATATGTTATGTAGTTGGTGGAAAATGACATTATCAACTACATCTAATATATAGTGACATAAGCCCTCTGTAGTGACACTGGTTCTGATTTTCATGAACTAATGGATCTAATATATTTGGATTGCGATTTCACTGTAAACTGAATGCCTCATGAGAGATTGTCTGTATTAATTAGCCTTTTGTAGTCCAATGATCAAACTCTCAGCTTTGCTCATTTGCTTGCACTGTGTAAAATATTGTATTGAGGTATCTTTCGTCCAGAGCGTTTTTATGTAACATTAGTTTGCTGCTGCAACTGCTGTTGAGCTTTGCTCTTGATGTAAGTTTTTGTTACATGTTTTTCACGCGTTCTGATAACCCTCTATTACAATCTGATGTCATAGCTGCTCTTGGTTTTAAGTTTTGCACTTTATTTCAGTCTTTGATGCATGATATTTATATACTATTCATGAGCCATCAGTTGGACATTGGCCTTTATTAGTCTTGGAGTATCTGCATGTGAAATGTCATGAAATTAAAGTTCATTATTGTTGCCCTTTCTTTGCTATGATTTGAAAGATGCATTTAGTGAAAACATTAATCCATCTTAAAAATCTGTGTTAATTTTCTAGTTTTAATTTTTCTGAAAGCATATTTAACACTATTATATATTATTGCAGTGACATGTATTACATTTATATCCCATAAATTACATAACAATGATTTAGTTCTATATCAATAATGATTTCAGGTTGATGTAGATGATGATCCAGAAGAAACAGATCGCCTGAAAAAAATACCCCGTACTTTATTAGGTCAGGAAGATGCTGGAAAAGAAGAACGAGAAAGAATAGAAAAATTATGTTTAGCTAGGCTTGAATTTGCACAGCAAGAACGACAAAATGCTAGACATTTTGTTCAAGTGCTTCAATCCTTCCTTCCTGATCTTCTCGCTATGCGTAGTTCCATTGAAGCAGATCAAGCCATGCAAGAATTCTCCTCTAAATACTGTGAAAGTAAGTTCTGAATTTTATATATTTCTTTGAAGAATGTGGTGATAATTTAAAAAATTAGATTTGAAAGAATCACTAAAAATATTTAATTAAAACTGTTTCTGTCATATATTTGATAATTTATATGAATTTATTAGTGTTATTATTGATGGATTTATGCTATATTTGCTTTGCTTTAGCTGTAGAATACGAAGTAAAATACTACCGAACTGTAGAAATAAAGAAAATTATAAAATATTTTCAAGTTCAGCAGTTTACAGTTCTGTTTACTGTTACTTAGATCTGTTTACTGAAAGCAGTAACTCTATTTTGTTGATTATAGTATCGTTGTTATGAAGAAGTTGATCGTCACTGAAGCTGTGTTTCTCTGAAAAATTCCTAATCTTATCTTTGTTAGTAATGATAATTATTGTAGTTTAAGAAAGTGATTTTTGAGTAATCGCTTTCTTTCTTTCCTTTTAAGAAAGTGTGATTTAATTCTGTTCTCATTAATGAAATTTTATTGGCAATATTAGCCTCATTTAACTGATAGGGGTCTTTTACAGTCTTTTTTTTTTTTTGCTTTAGTCATAACTCGTCCTTTTTATTTTGTTGCATATATCAGTTATAGTTATTGCAGTTTTTTTACATGTGTAAAAATAACTGATGTGGATACCGCATGCCTTCTTGCATGGCCTATTAGTTGCATAGAATGCTATTCATTTTAGTTGCTAGTAATACATTATCAATTATTGTTTTCACTTCTTCACAAATGGATATTTTTTCTTTGGATATTATCTGGGATCTCATTTAGTAAATGTACTAATCTTGTTGCAGATAATAAGGGATTTTGTTACGATGTCCACATGAAATTTACTATTTAAATGCAATTTTAAAAAACCAATTTCCAATCATCTGTGCATTTTTTCCCATGAACAAAATCATTATTTCCATATCTATCATGACAGTAAATACAGATAACTCCATTTTCTTTGTTGCCTAAAAATATGTCTTGTAATGAAATTTGTAATTTATTTTTACTGTTTGTGGTCTCTGCTTCAACTGTTTCTTTCAACTATTCGTTTTTAAGATCACTTGCTGTTTTTTCTCCTTTTTACAAAGTTTTCCATGGTTTATATATAAATGTATGAATATAACAGTAAAATGCATAAACACATATATTATTATCTACAGCTGTGGACAACATAGCTAATCACTCTAATAATGTCACTTTACTTACCACATTTAGGAGACAACACAAGTGCACCAGCATCATTTACTGCAGTTGTATGGCTTGACACAAGTATGCATATTAATTATCAATGAGATATAACCTAACATATTTATCAAACATTCTCTATTCATAAAAAGCATATTCTTTTGAAACTAACGTATTTAATATATTTTGTTTTAAAATAAAGTTTTTATAATTACTATTTTGATTAGTGGTATGTTTGTCTGTGCACTTATTAATTTTCTTTATGCACTAAATTTTTTAAATTCATGCTTAGAGAGAACTGTGCTGCAGACCTAATTTTGCTCTGTAAATGGATTGATTGCTATTAAATTTTAATCACTTTTTAACTTTTGTTTTCTTGTTGCTCATGCCCAGTTTCATAATAATTTAACAATTCTTTTAGGCATTTTTTTTCACAGCAAGTATATCTTGAAAAGTTTTATTTTTAAATCTGTTATTTTAGAACTTATGCAAAAAAACTGCATTGTTTGTGGAATAATTTAATATTTAAATCAGAAAAAGTTTACATTTTTGATCGACAACAATGGTAAATGCTTTGAAATTCCAAATTGCTATGAGCCCACTAGCAGCTGAGCAGTAAATTCGCTTAACACTGGTAGTTCAGTCTGCAGTTAGAATTCCACAAACGGGCTGGCTGCATGGGCATTTTTGTAGTTTTCCCCATGTGTAACGTGTATACTAGCCAGTTTTCCTTACAAAGTCCTTCACGAAGGCATCATTCACCTTAGGCAGATAGCCCTCGAGGCTTTGCGATAATGACATAAGCTAAACCAAGCCATGTGCACACATGTGCATCTATAAGCTATTTCTTTTATTCATTCCATTTATCTTGTGACTTTAATGAAATCATGAAACGCACATTTTTTACTTTAACCATACTTTCCTTGAATCTAATATTGTGTACTTTTGTGTTGTCATGAATTTAAATATCCATATTTTTATGTGTACCTTCATTAAATTTAAATATATTTTAAGTGCAATTTTTTTATTTTTCCTAGGTTTTTGGCAAGAACAGCAATCAGTGAAAGAGAAGAATGCTGATATTGTATCTCACATAACAATATTGAATGCAGATGGCATATATTTAGCATTGTTTTCAGTACTTTTGTTAAATTTAAAGCTGATTCGAAATAATTATTATAAAGATCCAACTAGCAATCCACCTTTAACTGAAGTAAGAATTGATTTTGCTGTATTAAATATTTTTGTTGACCAAGAATTGTAGTAATTTTAATTAAAGTATATTGTTTTATATAGTTTTAATTATGGAATAAAAATTTTTCACTTCTATTTACTTTTATATATTAAATATGTCTATAAATAATAGTAAAATTTTATGTATTATTTTAATTTAGCAACAGTTTATTGAAGAAGTTCATGGAAGTGGTGTATTGGTGTATCTGTCAGCTACATGGCTTGCTGAATTATATCAGCAAGTATTAGCCATTAATATGTTAGAAGAGGCTGGCTATAAACCAGTATCATTGGAAAATTCTGCTTTAGTGAACCTATTATCTGGTATTCAACCTTTAAAATTTTTAGTGTTCTTTTTAATATACAGTAATTGTAATTATCTTCCAAAATATTTAAATGTATTTTAAAATGTATCCCAAATATTAAAATTTACATGTATGTATGTTAGAATTAACATAATGCTATAAGCTTTAGTTTAAAGAAATTATCAAATTTACTTTAAATTTAAAATTTAAGCTAATTTATAATCCATATTCATTCATGATACTGAAATGATGTTTAGGTTGTATTAAATTAAATTATGCTTTACAAAATAATATAACCAGAAAGGTAAATTGATAATTTTTTTCTTTAATTAGTATTTAAGACAGGGATGTACAAATCTTGGTATCTCAAATGATCAATTACATGGATCAACATAATCATAAAAACAGCTCTAATCTCAGGTGAATTATTATTGTAACGTGTATCGGAAGTTAAACTGTAATTTTTTTGTGTATTTCTCTTGATCTTTTCCTTTGGAGGCTAGCATGCTTGGAACAGTTTTCTATAAAACGATATATGTGCTAAATACACTGCATTTAATTTTAATTCCCTCTTTATTGAAATATCTAATTTCTGAAACATATTTCTAACCTTTAGAAAGGTTTTAAAAGCATGTTGTTCCATTAAATAAAAAAAAATAGCCTCTGTCTTATGATAGTGTTTTGTTATATTGTAGGTAGGGTTTAAAAGCCACATTATTCACTTGGGGTCCGGGCTAATTTTATCATTAGGTTAACTCATGTGATTGATCACCTGATGCACCAAAATATGCAAGTACCTGTTTTACTCATTAAAAAAAATATTAATACATTCTTTTTGGTTACATTAATCTCTAAAACATTATTTAGTTAGGTATTAATTAAATATTAGTTCTGTATTGTAAATAAATATATGAATAGATTTAGCAAAAATGTATAACGTATTTAACAAAAATTTAATTTCTCCTCCTCCCCCAGTTATTGACATTACAATTGCATCAGTAGCTGAAAAATTGAAGAGCAGTTGGGGGGGGATGGTTTTCTTGTAAATACATGTGAATTGCAGAAAATTATTTTAGTGGAGCTGCTTTAAAAAGGGCTTGATAGAAGATACCTAAAGCATGATAATTCTAGTGATATTGTACGAAGAGATAATCTGGGATCACAATCAATACAACAAGGCAAATTGCCAAAAATACTTATTCAATAGATATCTGGTCATACATATGCAAAAGTAATTTAGAAAATAATTTCCCGAATGTGCTGAAAAAGTATTGATACTTTCCAGTTTTCTGCACACCTGCTTTCAAATTTCAACCTAACTTCCCATTTTTGACATATTTTCAAGCATACGTGTGACATTAAATAACCTATTCATATACATACCACATATGTGTCTTACATATGGATTTACATGCTTTAAATTTAGTAAAAATGTAAATATTGATTATAAAGATTTTTTTCTGTCATAAAATGCTTCTCTTCGTTACTATTTATGAACAGAACCCTACTTATGAGCTATAAAAATAGCCAAGAAAATGTCTTTTGTCAGTTCACGAAATGCTCAGTTGGCAGCTTTTCATAGATGTGCAGATAATCAGAAAGTACAGTCAAAATCGTTAATTCAGACACCCATAATCCGGACCTCAAAGCTACAAACTTTCTGCGCATGCGTCGTATTGACGTAAGACCTTTACGGCTGCAAATATGCGTGTGCGCGTGTGCAAAATATGTTTACGAATGTGCATTTAATGTATAATGGACAGTATAAGCCAAGCTAAAATTATCTAATTCAGTTAATGTTGCAGATTGTGTTGTTCCTTAATCTTCGAATTGGATTTGGCTTATTATTTTTTGCAGACTGTTAGAGCAATTTTATAAAAGTAAGCTTGAACTTTCGATTATGTCAAATAGAATTTCTGATATATATTTACTAATATGTAAAGGATCTACAAAGCAAAAGTATGTTTTGAAGTCCATTAAACAAAAAGTGGAATTGCTGCAAAAAATTTATAAAAGCATATCCTTTGTTTATCTAAACTTTAACGTTTGTTTATCTTTAACACCGCATTGCGCAATGAATTGGAAGTTGATCTGTCAGCACTATCCTTATCTTCAGGGCAGATGTTTTTTATTTTATTTGGCTTATAATTCCTTACTAAATGTAGTATTTCATCTCGATGTACTCCGTCTTTGATATGATTTAAATCAAATTCCTCGTCATTATAATTTGCTTCCTATAGCGAAGAAAGTGACAGAGGTTATTGAAAACAAAAAAAATCGATTGACAAATTAGTCGATATTCTCGACACAGCACATGTAGGACTTGAACAGCGGAACTTTGTAACTGAACAAGAAATTTTGTCTGTTTATAGAATTAAAGAGAATGTATTATCACATAAAAAACAAATCAACTTAAAACAACTTACATTGAAAGAAATGTTTAATAAAGTAAACAAATAAATATTAAGCTTTTTTTTGTAAATTTTGATACCCTTTAGATCATAATTGTTCCTTATTTCATAAATTATGGTTTCATATTTTTAATTTTATAATTTCTGCATGCCATCTTACCAGATTTAAACCGATGATGTATAATCCGGAAAAATCGATAATCCGGAATCGATGAAGTCCCGACGAGTCTGGATTAATGACTTTTGACTGTATAAGTCAAAATTTTGTCAACGTATAGCTCTCTTGGCCATCTCCCCTTTAGAAATTTAACCATTCTGTCATCCTTCTCTTTAATATCATGATTGTCCTTCATGAATGAATAGTGTAATTTAGAAATCACTGCATTATGGGGTTGTATATTTCAGTCTATTGTAATTCTCGTTTTCTCAGTTTTATTTTGAAGCAGCATAGATGTTATATTTATTATCATCATGTAATGTTATGAATTTCCTTTACAGGATGAAATTTTCTTTCCCAGAATATTGATATTTTATTTAAAATGTTCTATCTTCTGTCTGGGAATGATTGAGATGCTTAATTGTTTTGCTTCTAATATAAATTTCTTTTGTATGCTTTACTATAATGAGTGAGCTAAATCATCTTTTTTCAATATTATTAGTTGTTTCATTGTGTTTGTATGCAAAATTGTTCATTTACTCATGCTTAATTTTATAACTAGTTAATTAAATTTGTTGGGAAAGTTGTTCGTGTAGTTATGGAAAATAGGGGAACTAAGCAAAAAAGCAATCTTGAATTCAGTATTTTTTAGTTTTGCTTCTGACAAAGGGTAATTTTCATCTGATTGTCTTTGAAGTAAATAGTTTTATTTAAAATCAGTGCCAATCTAAGATTTTCTTCTAGTTAAATTCAGGAAAATTTAAAGCTGAATTTCAGTGGAAACTGAGAAATATTATCCTGTGTTTTTAGTTCTTCGAAAAAGTTTCCCTTTGTAGGCACATATTCCTCAAATGCTCTAGTATGATTAATTGGTTACTGAATAAAAGTGCTGTCCCTTCTTTCCTCAGTTTCTTTTCTTTGTATTGATAGATTACATACTTTTGTTTGTTAATACTTTACTACAGATTTTTTTGTTGATAATTAGGTTTTAGATTTTACATAATGCCAAAAATAACACATTTTTTATATTTTCTTTAAAAATAAAAAATAAAAATAACTAAAAAGCCTTAGAATAAAAAACTGTTAGCCTGCTTTCATAACATATATTTAACTGTTATTGCATTATTTATGGTGAATATGAGGCACATAAACAGGAAAATATAATATATACTAAATATCAATAATCCAAAAACTTAGCTGTTCTTCATTTTATTAAATAACACTGACAACTAATAGTAAATATGACATCACCAAGAACTTGTAAATTTGTTAATCACATAAATAGTATTCATTTGGTGAATATTGCTGTGAATTCCATTCTGAAAGTTAACTTTATTTCATTAAAAATATTATTGTTATCCAGTTAAACATTTTGTGAGAACGTATAATCTAGTTTCAATGCCTGTCATACATATGAGACTTCATGAAGGAAGTCTTAATGACAAATGGCCATTTGTATTTATGCCTTTCACCACACAGCAGAAGAAGGATAATTTAAAAGAGGCATGCTTTATATCAGTTAGACTAATGATCAGTGGGAGTTTGTTAACGTAAGCATTCAGGGTTGCTTTGTTTGCAATTTCAGGTGTATTTTGATTCAGAAAAAATGAGGATTTGAATGTTTGGATGTAAAGAGGAACCTACTGTTGCTCATTTTAATGTTCATATAAAAGCTAGTAAGTAAAACAACTTTTATATAAAGTAAAACAGCTTTTATGTGAACATTAAAATGAGCCTTAAAGTGAAAATTTGGATTATGGAATCAGTATGATAGTGAGGATGGTATCTTATTACAGTAATGTCTTTACCCATAGTTCTCATAAAGAATGTTGATAAAAATTTAAAACGTGAACTTAGCAGTGTGGATAGTATCTTAGATCCTGTATGCTTTTCTTGGCCTTAATCAATTAAATAATCTAACCATACATTTTCCTTTATGCAAACCAATAAAAAATTCATTTCTGTTGTTAAATGTTAATTCTGATTCTTACTGGGTTGGGTTAGCAGACCTGTATTAAATTCAAGAAGAGGCTACCATACAAGTAACATTCCAATGGAAACACAGATGTCATCTTACTGAGTTTGTATACTTGCTATAAGAAAGTATGCTGAGCCTAAATTTTCATTACTGAAGTAATGAAATGGTTTTGAGAAACCACAGAAGAAAATCATTTCTTATTATCAGCTTAGCTAATGAGTTAGGTTATCTACAGTATAAAACATCACAATGACAAGTGATCGTACTTTATTTAGAGATAATTTATGTGATCTATCTTTGGATGCAGTATTATAAAAACTGTTTTTGTAGTAAATATGTATTTTATTAAAAGTTTTTTGTAACTTATAATTAAAAAGAACACAATTGGAATTATTAAATCAAATTCCAATTGTTTTGGGGTTTATTATGTTTATTTTTATTTATTTATTTATTTATTTTTATATTTTCTATAAAGTAGTGTATACTTTTATTTTACCCTACAGTATATGTAGTGAAATACTAGTATATGATATTCTTATGTCTGAATTTTCTTGCTCAATTTTACAGCTGTATAGTGAAATATTGATTATTATTATAAACAGTCACTTAAGATTGTTTGAAAAAAGTTTTTTTTTTTTTTTTTTTTTTTTTTTTTTAACTGAATTTTGAGATCTTAAACTAAATATCTGTTGCAATTTTATCATAAAAGATTCTTTTTATATGCATAGAAACTGAAATATTTTTGATAAATTTAACGTTTAAATGTGCTTTTAGATCTTGCTTTAAAATGTCTTTCTAGGTTTTTATTCTTAATGCAGGCATAGAATTTTGTTTCATTATTTAATATGAATATAAAAACTAAAAATAATGTCATTGTTTGGATTTGCTTCTTACAAAACCACATTTTTATTTGTTTTGTTTGATTATTTTTGTTTTTCAGTTTGAATGAAATATAAATGTTTAATTTGCATTTTTTGTTTAAATATTCTGTCTTTTATAACTTAATTATCCATTTTAAATGCTTTTTATTGCACCTTTTTTTAGTTCATTTGAATTTTTCTCAGTTCTGCTTTGCTTTTTTCCCTCTTATTTCACTTTGAATAATAGGTGTGCTCTTTGGTACTGATGATTGGTCGCATAACAATATTTCAGATGTAGATGGATTAGGAAATACTTTGCCTGGAGCTCAGCAACTGTCTGACTACAGGCGACTTGAGAGAGCCATTGTAAATACTCAAAGCTCGCCCAAAAAGGAAGCAGGTATGCCTTGAATGAAAATATTTTAATCTTGTGCATTTCTGTATATTAAATCATAATGTTTTATAGAAAATTAGGAAAATTTATATTTTTCTGATTTACAGTGTACTTATTTATTTAACGCACTGTTCCTATTTGTAGCATAGATCAGTTTGTTGTTTTATTTAAAGCTTGTTAAAAAGTAATAGTCAGTCAAGGCAAACTGAATTTTGAACATTAATTCTGAATAAAATCTGGTCCTTATCAGTGCAAAAGAGTATTCTTTCTCTACATTTATATATCAGTCTCGGTGGACGTATCATGATTATATTTTCTTTTAGAAGTCTTAATTGAAGTATGTCCAGCATTCTCTATGAATTATCAATCCTAGCCAAGGCCAGCACTTTTGCCCCCCCCCCCATTGCCATCTTTACAACTCCAAAATTCTACTGCCCAGCAGAAATTATAAAATTTTTGCAGCTTCTAAATTATACCATCCAATGCAGCCACATGAGTTGTACCAGCTCTGGCACTGTCTCTAGATCTAGGAGGTAGGAGTGCAATAGAAATGGTATTCAAAATATTTTTTTATCCAGGGAATTTTTTGTAAGAATTCATCTTCTCAGGTTACATGTTCAGTATGGTATTTTTTATTGGAGCTATTGATCAGCATTCCTAGGAATGCCATATTTATATAAATGAGAGACATATTAGTCATTTTTACTGCTTAAGCTTTCATTGATGAATTTTCATTTTGTCCAAGAATTATTAAGAGTTTCATGTGTGTAAACTTCAGGGTTCATACAGTGCTCACAAGTCTAAGTTTTTAGGAAACAATTTTTGCTTCCTTAAAATCCTTAGTTTCAGCCAAAATTGGTAAAAGGTCCTTAATTTTATTTATCTGCTATTTCTTTTTGTTTTCTATGACTACTATTTTGAGAGAGAATTAACATTTTGGAGGAACATTTTTTGGTGATTCATTGACAAATATATATCTGGTGAATTATCTTTCAGGTTTATTCCTACTTCCTATATAAACCTTTTGATACTCGAATTTCTGAGCATGAGGCTATATCAGAATATAAACATTTTGAAATTGTTTCTTTTTGCAAATGAAGAGTACTAAAATATGAGATCAAAAATAACATTTCTGTGTAGGGGGACTTCTTGAGAAATTAATAATTAATACATTTGTTATGTGGCACTAAATTTAATAACTTATCAACATTTTGACACAGTTAAGATGAGTGTGTATACAAAATTTCTATTCTCAGATTTGTGAAATTTTCATTTTTAAAAACATATTCATAAATCTCATTAAAATAATGATAATGTATTATATATAAAAATATTATTAAAATAAAGCATTTCCATTAGTTTAAAGTGACATTACTTTCCATTCTGGTGACTTCGAAATATTTTAATCTAGAAGATAAAGTAATAAATGCTATAAAGCAAAGCTTCTGAAACATTTCTTAAGCACATGAAAAAAACTACTGTAATTATTTTAAAATTAATTTCATTTTCTATTATATTTTTTCGTAAGTGTTTTACAATGTTATTTTTTCAGAATATTCAACTGTGTATGAGTTTTCTGTATAAAATTCACTTTACCCTCTTTTTTTTCTGAATTTTATTTTTAGAAATCTTTTGTCTTTTCACTCTTACACAGTTGGCAGGGATAATTGTTCTTTCGGATTTTAGATCTTGCACCATGAAACATTTAGGCAAGATTTACAGACATAAGATCCCAAATGTTTCTATAAAAATATGACAAAAAATTATCTTTATGGTATCAACGTATAATAGACTAGTTTTATAGAAAGCTTGTTTGTTTGACGAACAGGGAAAACCTACTTTTGATCCTGGAAGTTTCTCACATAATATGTTTATCATCTCATTATTTTCTATCTTCTCTAGATACCAGATTTGAAAAACTGAAAACTTGGTATATAAGCAGTTAAAATTATATTGTCATATAAGCAGGTATCTGTAGAAAGGAATTTTTCTTTTAATAAAGAATTTAAAAACTGGCAATTTAAATGATTCAGCTTCTCCCCCCTCCACTGCTAGATGAATATCTGATGTGCTGTTATATGTTTCAAGCTGTTATGCACAGCTTCAAGAAAATTATTTTCTACTTAGCCAACCGCAGCTCAGGGCAGGGTTGGCAGGCCAATTGGGCACGTATTTCAGTGTATAAATACACTAAACATTTACAGATGCAGTCTCATGTACATAATGTGGAACTGAAACTTGTAGGCAATCCAGTTTGGCAATTTTGAAGCTCAAAATTTTACAGTTTTGAATACAGTTACAGGTGCTTATAATTTTGAAATTGAAATTTTAGAATAATATTTGAATATTTAAAACAGTATTTCACAAATACCACTTTATTAGTACCAGGAAACAGTTTAATTCTTACAGAGTTTATAGAACTGGCAATTACTACAAATGCTGCTTGATAGTTGCTTAATGCTATTTTTTTTAGTTTAGCATATTATGTGGGAAAACGTTTTCTAGGATATATTAGTCAGTGTCCATTGCTGTAAATGCTATAAGTGCTGCTGCTGAGAGGGTAATTGATCTGCAGACTTATTATGAGCTATTTGGAAGGTAGTTTCAAATTTTTTTACTGTACTAATACAGAAGGTATTTCAAGATGCTCTTTTGGCATGTAATATAATTCTTTCTATGCTGCTTTGCTCTCATAAATTAGTAATAACTTTTCTGACTCTATGTAAGATAAAAAAACACACAAATCAGCTTTATAATTTAATTTAGTAATAGCTTCTTAATTCTTCATTTTTAATTTGGGTGCTTCCTCACTGTATTCTCACAGTAGTAATAACTTTTCTGCTTGACCTTTTCTAGATTAATGTATGCTACAGAGCTTGCATAAAACTGATGACAATGACATAGCTTATTCAGGTCTCAAATTGATCTCAAAATTTTGAGAACTAAAACCTTTCTGACCTAAACCAAAACCTTCCTTTCAGCGATCTTCCATATTGGATAAAGGCTCACTTTTAGCTTCGCCCTCTGTACTGCTTTATGCAATTTCGCTGTGCTCTCTTCCTATCGCAATAGTATTAAAAAATTTAAGTAAACGGTGGCCCCAAATGTGAATTTAAATAAAAATGGATTTTAATCTGCCTCGACTGCCAAGTTTCCTATTTGTTATTGATTAGCATTTTGCACGATCAAAATTCTTCCTTTTCAATATTGATCTATGTCTATGCCATCAGCATTTGCTACGTCTTTTTCTCTCTTTTACCACAATGTTGTAGCTATGTCCTTTTTTATTATACATATATAATTATTTTTGCCATACATCAACATTTTTTTCCTGTCTGTATTCCAATCAGCTTTTTTCTGTAAATGATTTTTTTTTTCTACCTTTAAAATATATTTGTAAAAGAAATCTTTAACTCATAATTGTACAATGCAGATTTTGTTGTCTTGGATTAGTAAGAAAATTTTTACTGAACAACTTCTGCAATACCTTTTTTTAGTGAATTATGCTGTATTTTTAACTGAAGGTATATACATAGTATTCTGCAGATATTGAGTAATTCTGCATAATCAAAAAGAAAATAGGGTTTCAGTATATATTTTATTCCATTATAATGTGATTTTAAGAAATTGCTTCCATAAAAAGCATTTTATTTATGAATATTTTATTACTATTAAGATGAGATGATTAAATATGAGAATGTATTTAAATTCAATTAATAATTTGCAGGAAGAAAGTTTAGCCGAAGAATTTTAACTTGCTGTTGGGAAACTGTTTTAGAAGTCTTGTCAGTTTTATTAAATGGAACTAACTCATGTGGAATATCTAGTACAATAGGTTTCCTTCTTGGAACAGAAGGAGCTAAAGAAGAACACAGAAAAACAAAAGATGCTATAGCTGAAAGTTTGGATGGACTACAGAGAGCTGCAAAGCTCTGTAATATGCTAGGTTAGTTTGCAATATGTGGCATGTACAAATTTGAATAGTGCTGAAAGATTAATTTCAATTGATATTTGAAATGGCACTTTTTGCTAAATTCTAGCTTTTTTAAATACAAGTTAAATAATCCTTTTTAACAAATTCTTTAAGTCACTTTTAAAAATTTTGAAAAAAATTCCGAGATTACATTTTCTGTAATTCTTATATATAAGTTTTGTGTAAGGATGATAAATTTTCATATTGAATGAAGAATATGCATCTAATTCTTTTTAAAATTACATATTTAATTATGATAAATAATTTGGACAATTACTTTATCCTCTTCAGGGCCATTCTGCCTTCTTTTCTCAATTTTTGTTGTCTTAACTCCTCTCCCAAAAAAAGTACTTATGCATCCAAAGAACTTTTTTTGTGTTTTACAAAAGTATGTAAAACACAAAAGTATGTAAATGTATTTAGAAAATTATCATTTATTATTACCTTGGAGTTTCAGAAACATTCTGTATGTATGGCTACAATATATTTAATTCTAATACCTTCAGCAGATATCAAATCATTCTTTCTTACTGACAAAATATCTGTAATTTATATAAAAACACTGACAATGTATATGGCCAGTCTGTGGCTCTCTGGCCACTTAACCATGATTCAAGAGCTGCATGCTGTCTTTTGGCTTCTTAAATGTGACTTGCTTGCAACAAAAAACTAAAACAGAAAATTGTGCAAAAACTGGTTCAGTATCAGTAAATTACACTTTGCAAGTAATAATTTAATCATTTTCAAACTGTGCAGCATGCAGTGATGTACAGAGTTTAAAATAAAATTCCATTTTTGTGAATATATGATAATTTTAAGTAATAGTTTACCTCCTGTGTAGCATTTTTGCTTCTCAAAGGCCACAATCCAGTGTCTTGGAAGTTATGTATTCTTTGTAAGGTACTACTTTAATTCAGCTCTCAAATGGTTTGATTTACCACCTAAAAAATCATGGGGGGTGGGAACACTATTCCATGCAGGCACTTTTTCAACAGGGAAGAATTTGAAGCGTGATAAATATATTTATATAGGAACTAAAAAAAAATAAATATTGTGTGCCATGTGTGTATCTGGTGTGCGTTCTGGTCCATTAAATGTCTCTTTCTAAATCAAGAAGCCCCATAGATTTAACTTATGCCACCCACATGGACTCTATACATATTATATACTTTATGGCATAAGTAAACATTCAGAGTAAAACTTCTTACTCGTATTTGAAGCAAACGGAATAAAACTTTGGTCAACAAATCTATTACAATCTTCTGCTATATGGATGTGCATTAGCATTCAAAATAAATTATCCATCCCTAAATAGCTAAGTTTTTTTTTTTTTTTTTTTCATTTTCTGCACCTTTTTTTTACTACTCACTTAAGTCAGTCATGTTTTTTCAGTTTGGAGCTCAGTTTATGGTGATTATTCTTTGGTCCTAGGCAGCGATCATCATTTACTTTATCCATCATGCACTTAGAAATTTAGGATAATAATTAGGACATTCATCTCCATTGTATTGATAGTGATTTTTAAATTTGGTTCAATGTTTCTGATTCACATTTCTTCAACAAAAACTATTTTGGACTGATTGATATCTTTCAAAAGGAAGAAAATCATATAAAAATGCTTTTGTCTGAAAAAATAGTATTATGTTACATCATTCAGTATTTCACACTTGTGTACTGTAGAAACATACTTTTTAAACTATGGTAAATACAGGGAGAAACCAGAAAGAATATGAATTACAGGAAGGAAGATGCTATAGCTGAAAGTTTGGATGGACATGCTATAGCTGAAATGAAGATGCTATAGCTGAAAGTTCGGATCATGTTTGAACAAATCAGTGGACCTGGTCTTCATCAGTAGTAGCAATATGATCATCAAGAATAGTCCATGTTTCCAGAGAACTCCCATGATACTGCAGTTCAAACTGCAAAAAATTCACATCCATGCTTTCACTCTGTGACAATCTGAATCATATGAATTTGTGAGAGTTCTGCATTTATAAAATCTCCCAAAAGTGGAAAAGACAGTGAAGGGGGACTGACAGTTTAGCAATACACATTTTGCAGTGTGTTCTGTTCATAATTTAAAAAGTCATTTTATATTTTCTGGACACTGTATTGCAAACACTGTAGCATCCTTTCAGGTAATTTCCTCTTATCTTGCCAGTTACTCCAGTAGGATACAGTTTCTTTGTTTTATACGTATACTGATATGACCCTAGTACTGTGGGCTTTGAGACATAAAAGGAAATACAGTCTTGGTAACCAATACACCTGTCAGACAAATACCAATAGTTTATTGTGTTTTTTAGCTCTAACATTAAAATGTTAAAAGTAACATTAATGTTAAAATCTGGAATACTGTATTGACTAAGTGTTTCTGTTTTCGTTGTCCAAGCTCTGTAAGTATAAATGTTTATGTGATCTGCAAACCTTAACACTTTCATGGTGGTTTTACAGTTGAGAGATTAATTTCTAAGCTAATCTCATAACTGTTTTTTATACTAAAGAATAGTATATGTTTTATAAATGTTATCGGTGTCAAAATTCTTAGGAAACATTACTTTGTCATTTGCGAGGGGCAAGTAATAAATTTCCGAATATGCAGTGACGCTACTAGTATCTGCAGCAAATTAAAGATCGTCAAGTTAATAACCCTTTTAAAGCTGGAACAAAGTTATTAGTGTTTATTAAATGTATTATTAATTGTAAATAAGTACTATATCACATAAAAGCATTTCTTAATTTTGCAAAAGTAACTGTTGTAATTATATATTGATTTATAAGAGTTTTGCTCCCAAATGTCATAAAATCATTTTGCACCTGATTAACCCACAAATAGTCTTTTTTTCTGTGAGATTATGTATGTGCATGTAAAGTGAAATAAAATTACTAGAAGTAAATTAAGACAAAAGGTTGAAATAAATTCATAACCAAGTTTTAGGGGGAGGGGTAGAGAAAAAATTGAAACTTAATCAGGTTCTTGAATTTTTTCGAACATCCATATAATAGGATTTTAATGTATATTAATGAATTGCATTGCTTTAATATGCATTTTGCTTTCAAATATTTATTTAAAAGGTTTGTAAATGTTTAAAAAATATATTTCACTAATTCTGCAACTTCAAACATTTTAAATCACATTGATATACGAGGGCTATCCAGAAAGTAGATTACGTTTTGGAATAAAAAAATAAACAAAGTATAGGAAACAAATTTTATTATATACAGATGAAAGCCACACTCAAATACTACTTTTCTACATAGTCACCATACAAATTAAGGCATTTATCGTAGCGATGTACGAGCTTGGAAATTCCTTCGTCGAAAAATTCGGCCGCCTGCGCCTTCAACCACTTCGTTACCTCTTCTTGCAGCTGTGCGTCGTCATCAAAACACTGCATAGCCAGCCACTTCTTCATTGCTGGGAATAGGTGGAAGTCGCTCGGTGCCAGGTCGGGACTGTACGGCGGATGAGGAAACAACTCCCACTTAAAAGATTCAAGAACTTTACGAGTGACATTTGCCGTGTGGGGCCGGGCGTTGTCGTGAATCAACAAGATCTTAGAGCTCAACATTCCTCTGCGCTTGTTTTGAATTGCTCTTCTGAGTTTTTGGAGAGTTTGGCAATACCTTTGAGAGTTTATTGTAGTGCCTCTTTCCAGGAAGTCCACCAAAATTACACCTTTTCTGTCCCAAAAAACAGTCACCATCATCTTCCTTGCCGACATTGTTTGCATGCATTTCTTGGGTTTTTGGGGAGAACTTGTGTGCCCCCACTGCATTGATTGCAATTTCGTTTCACAGTTCACATGTTTCACCCATGTTTCGTCACCAGTAACGATGCGATCGAGTAAAGAGTCACCATCCTTATGGTAAGCGTCCAAAAAGTTCAACGCTGCGGCCATTCGCTGATTTTTGTGGTCCTCTGTCAAGATTTTTGGAATCCATCTTGCACAAAACTTGTGGTAACCAAGCTTTTCGCTGATGATTTCGTGCAACAAACTTCGCGAAATTTGTGGAAAACTCAAAGAAAGTTCCGTTATTGTGAAATTTCGATTTTCACGGACTTTAGCATCGACTTTTTCGAGAAGTTCGGCGGTCACTATGCTGGGTCTCCCACTTCGATCTTCGTCGTGAACATTGGTTCGGCCATTTTGAAATCTTATGACCCACTGACGCACTCCACCTTCAGTGATAATGTTGTCCCCATACACTTCACGAAGCTGCCGATAGATTTCTATCGGTTTACAGTTTTTTGCAGTCAGAAACCTTATTACTGAGCGCACCTCGCAGCTCGCGGGATTTTCAATTAACGCAGACATTTCAAACCGTCACAGTATCTGAACGGAGCACAGCACGAACCTCTCACTAGCACGGCTAGATGCAGACTGAGCTGCGCAACGCTCTGACCCCAAGATGGCCGCGCTAGCCCCGCCCCTAGCGGACACAGACGGAAACGTAATCTACTTCCTGGATGGCCCTCGTATGAATAGAAGTTCATATATAAGCATTATAAATATATAAGAATTTGAAAATCCTAGTGTTATGTGTAGACTTATTATTTGGTGGAATTAGGTATGTAAATTGTAGAATAGATACACACTTGATATGTTTAAAGCAGTTTGATTTTTGTTTAAATATTTTTCTGTGGTTAAAACATTTATTTGTCATAATACCAGTATGTTATTGCCGTAACACATTACTGCAATTAGCAGTTTTTCTTTACCAACATTTGAACTATACAAATGTATGTTATTTTACTTTTTATAACTTTTTTTATTAATATATTATACTTTTACAACTAAAGGTTTGCAGTCCAGTTGTAGTGCAGTATTTGCTCAATTAGCTCTAGCCTCATGCCCTTTATCTGAAGATGTTTTCCCTCAAATGGCATGCAAAGCAGAATATCGTCAGCAGTTTAAGAAATCTTTAATTCCTGGACGAAACAAGGCATTACGTTTGCATTGCTGTCATATATTAAGCATGGATGTAATCCTTAGCAGAGGTCTTGAATTAGGAAGTCATAGCCCTGAGTGCTGGAAATATGTGTTTCAGTAAGTTGGACTTTAATGGCTTTTATGCTGCATTATATGTTAATATTTATTTCATAAATCACGTGGAAATTTCTTTTCATTCACATAAAATTTCATTCTGTTTGCATCTTTATATGTAATACATCTCAGATGTATTTGAAGTTTCTTTGTGTATTAAATTTTAAATGTTTGTATTAATTTAAGCATTATTAGCTTAGGTAATCTTTCCATTAAATAAGTGAAATTCAATCTTCTTATAGGGTGGTTTTCAAATCAAAATAACTTCACATTTTAGTAAACAGTCTAACCTGAGTCTTTTTTTATCTGGATAAAAACAGAGGTCCGAGGTTGGAGTCCAGGCGAGGGCATTGCTCTTGCCAGGACTCCAACCTCAAGTCTCTCTCAACCAACCTCCCAAGTCTCTCTCATAAAATCAACTTAATGTCTCTATAGTGGTGCCCGAACTAAAAAAGATGGTGAATGAGGATTCTCCACCACCAAGATTTGGCAATTGTGTCCACTAATCCCTAGTCGCCCTTTAAAAGGGTGGAGTATGCAAGGTATTTCTCCCGCTTTCTTTGCATGCCTTCGTGATGTTACGATTAGCACGCTTGGTGCGTATTCAAGAGTTCTGTGGTTCAAGTCGCAGCGAGGGCATTGCTCATTTTTTATGACTCCTGATCCAAAAAAATCCTAATGTCTCTACAATCCCAGATTTGTCTGTTATAAATTCAATTCATCTGTCCAGCTCACTTTTGAAACTATCTGACAATACCATTACACTGGCATTTACATCATGCTAGTAAGAGGTCATAAGTAATGGCATAACTTATACTGTACAATTAATGTTAAAGGTATGAAAAATGTCTTATTTTCTTTCATCTACCAAGCGGACAAAATTTTCCGGTAGATCTTATATTTAAAAATAAATAAATAAATAAACCCCCATGTAACTTGACTATTTTTGCAGCTAAGAGTATGAAACTTGGACAAGATCATTATTTTGTCATACTTCACTTATCTTAAAAATGTAGAACTGCTTATTTTCAAATAATAATAATAATAATAATAATAATAATAATAAAAATGTAGGAAATGTGATGTAAAGTGAAGTAGGAAGAAAGTTGGTCTTGCAGCATTTGAGCGATAAACAGGGGGAAAAAATAAGATGTATAATCACTCTTGACAAAAATGCAAACATTACAGTGATTTTCTATGCTATGCATTAGATTGCGTAGGAGTTTTTGTACTAACAAAATTTATTCGCGATGAACAACTTCCTGAAGCTCTAGGAGCATGTTAGTTAGGGTTTGCTGTGATACAAGTGGTATCTTAGTACATTACATAGGTTTTCAAATGATGTTTTGTTGCGGGGTTCTCAAACTCAAACAGCATGCAGGTCAAACACACAATTTAGAAACAGCTGGCAGGCCCAAATTTTTTTTTAACAAAGTGTAATTTTTCATTAGCAAAATAAATTTTTTAAATAAATTTTAAATTTCTCTTATTAAATTTTTACCAAAACATAGGTGAACAATAATCATAATAATATTGCGAATGAAAAAGAAACTGAGTTTATAATTATTTTTTATCTGAAATCTGAAGGTTGATCTTTGCAAGACATTTTAGTTGGTTCAAATATTTTAGTAGCTAAATATTAATTTTTTGATTGAGCTTTATTTTAAATAATTTTAATATGTGTAACTAATCATTAAATAACTTACTTTAATTTAAATTCGAAAATAAACAAATTATTAAAACCTTCCAAGTTTTCAGAAAAGGTTTACCAAGTGGGAAATTTGAGAGTAAATAATGACAATCTCTTTCTCTTAGCTATTAAATTTTTCTTTGACACAGACAAAAATATGTTTGCTTGTATGTAAATAATTTTGAACATCTTTATTTCTTCAGCTTGATACTTTATAATGGTTTGATTCTGATTAAGTTTGTGGTTTTGGAGTCACATATTCATTATATATTATAACTTCATCACATATTGATGATAACTTAACATATTGATGATAACACTGATCATAACTTCATCACATATTGTAGATGCTCATCAGTTGAATGGATTATCTTCTTAATAGTAGTTGTAAAAAAATAGCTGTTCTCATATAAATATATTCTCAAACTAATTATTCTTAGTGCAGAAATTATCTTTGAATAAGATTTATATCACATTGTAAATATATTAGTATTATTTCTTGATTTTTTTGTGCATTATATATATTTGTTTTTAATGGTAATGAAAATAACTTAAAAAATTCAAATAAACTCAAGTAATAATTCAAAAGTCAAACAACAAAAATCAGTTTATATTTTCAAATTTTCACAGGACTAGTTTCGATGGTTTTACTGAATGTATTTTTGCAGCTGAGGATGGTGGTTCGGTAAAACCATCGAAACTAGTCCTGTGAAAATTTGAAAATATAACGCTGATTTTTGTTGTTTGACTTCTGAATTAGTATCTGTTCGACGTGTTATTGTGTCTTAAACTCAAATAACTTTAACCTTGAAATCTTCACAATACAAAATTTGCAACAAATACATCATTGAAATTTATTCGTGGATGTATGCATTGGTGGCTGCATGCAGCTCATAAGCTGTTCAATTTGACACCATTGTTATATTGGACTTAAATATGGACAATATGTTAGGTATTCCATCTGCTGGATTCTTTCACCGTCAAGATAATGTACTGGTCCAGCACGATGGGCACAAGCATTATCATTCATCAGGAGGAAGTTATTACCTATTGTATGATTAAAACTTTGACATAGGGATCAAGAACCTAATCTTTGTATATTTTAGCATTCATGGTTGCACTGATAAAATGTATAGGTCAATCTGACCTACACATTCAGAATGGTGCCCATCCATACAGTAACTCCACAACTTTTGTACTGGTGCCATTCTTGGTTGTTTTCAGGCTTAGTGCATGAATTTTACTCCCTCCAGTTTTAACATGTCTGGAATCACTCTTCAAGCAAAAATGAGTTATCTGTAAACATATTTTGACTTCAGTCTCTGATACTCCAGTCAGCATGATCTTTGAACCAGTCAGCATGATCTTTGAACTGGGTGCATTTCACAGCCTAGTTAGAATAACATAGATCATAAATTTCCTTGCATACAGCTCTCTTTTATGCAACCTGTCACTCTCATTTTATCTGGATAGTCAAGTTCTTCTAGCTTCAGCAAACTCAACTCCCTAGCAGTCTAAATTGATGTCATTTACTTCTTTCTTTTAGAAATCATTGCCAAATAATTGTTCTAAATAACCAGTGTGTTGTGGTTCATGTTTAATCTTGATCTGTTTGTCTACATAAATCATCAGTATTTAAACTGTTTTCAGATTCTTGATACGATGCTAGTCCATGTAGATCTGTGTCAGTTTTTGTCATGGTTCCGTTCTCCCAATCACATGCTTCTCCTCACTATTCATCAGATGCCTTCTGAGATATTCCACCTGGGACACATAAAAATTTTACCCAACTACTCGTATAAACTCTGAAATTAGAAGTGCCCCTTCTTTCTATGCATGAGGAAGGAATAGATGCAAAAATTTTCATATTTCAATGTAGTGAAGATGAATCCCAACATTGATCTTGAGCTATCAACCAACCACCTCTCATTAGACTTCATTTAATAGTATTAAACTTTTTTTAATAGGTGTTCCTTTCATTTTCCCCTCCTGCATATTATATGGGTAAGATATAAGTGCTTCAAAAGATTGTTTGTAATTTAATGCAAAGTACTCGAAAACTTTTAGGGAGTTGGTTTTATATGCAAACAGGGTTTTATGTTAAATATGAGACAATTGCTTTAATTTGTTTGGTCTTGTTTTCTGATAAATCCTTAAATTGTTTCATTGATAGCTCATGAAATTACTTAGACTAAATAAAAAAAAAAAAAAAATTGCTTACTCTGTCAGTTGGATTATAAAGCCAATCTTTTTTCCCAAAGTTTTGGTTTCTGTCATATAATTTTAGCTTTATTTTTACTGTAAGCATTCTATTAGCTGAAAAATCATAAACAAATATTTGTGTTACAGAGATAAATAAAAATATGAATTTCTTTAGACATTTTCGGTATATTTAAAATCTTATTTTTATGCACAGAATTTTTTTTAATATTTCTAGAAATAATATTGAATTTCATCTTATTTTCTCTTTTGCTAGGTGTTGCTTATTTGTCCTGCAGTTAGAGAATACTTACTTCAGTGGACATGGGAATATTCAGTCTATACTTTCACGCCCAGTGCTACCATCTTTTAATCAAACAAATCAGAATGAATCTTCTGCAATGTTATCAGATTCTTCTGGGTATCTGAACTTTACTTTCTTATTCAAATAAGAATTTACTTTGTTTTGAGCAAATAATGTAGTTTTCTATTGTATTCTAAAAATTCTTTCTGTGTGTAATTATTTTATAAAATTAGGAGTGTTTATAGTTTTTTTTTTTTTTTTTTTTTTTTTTTTTTTTCCAGAAGTGAGTTAAGTTTAGCAACCATGCCTGGGTCATCAGCTCCTCAAAGACTAGAGGTTAGTGAAATAATTAAGCAAAATCGTGGTTTTGCTCACTCATCTGATGTAATCAAAGATCAACAGTTGCTAGAAGCCATTGAGGCTCTGTCACAACAAGTCGATAGGTTAGTTAACTATATGCTTTATATTTTTTCAAGTGCTTTTTTTTTTTTCTCTTTTAAATATATAAATAAGCTCTGAGTAGGGTAGCTATGAAATCATAAATGTGAATCTTTTCCAAAAACTCTCAGTGATTGAATACTACTCTGCAAATATTAAGTTACTGACGTTTTTCAAATTCTGGTTAAAAAAGAGAAGGGGGAAGAGAAGGCACAGTCCGAAAACTTCGATTACATGTGATACCTCAAAGAGGAGTTTACCATTAAAATTTTCAAGAAATTAAAACAATACATAAGGAATTAAAAAATGTAAAGCATCATAAAAATAAAGGCACTTTCTTATTATAACAGCTCCTGAGACTGAATTACTTATAAATCTAGGTATCTTGCTCGGGGCTAAATTTCTGAGATTAGAAGTGCCGGAGCCCTATGGGAAGACCGTCAGCAAAGAGGAACAAGAGTATATAAATAAATAAAATGACTATTAAACTCATTAATAATTTTTAAATGAAATAGTTAATTATTATCAAATTAATAGCTATTTAATTAATGTTTATAAGTTGTTATTTAATCAATAATTATTGCATAATTAATTAATTAATTATAATTTAATTGATAATTATTATATAATTAATTATTATTTATTGAAATAATTAAGATTGAAGTAATTATATAATTAAAATTAAATAAAATGTAAAGAGATAAATTGAAATTTAATACGCAGTTTTTAGTATAATTTTATTGTTAAAATAAAATTTTCGAGATAAAATTTTTAATGAAATTGTTATTCAATTACATAAAATAACTGCCGCAGCCTTCTTATTCAGGGCTTCGATGCGTTCTGGCTAGAATTTTGATTTATTGCAAAAATTAAGAAGCACCGGAGACGAGATTCGGTGTGCTCCGGCCCAATTTAAGCTCTGATCGTAAGGGGGGGCTTTTTTTTATCATCACAAAATTTAAATATACTTAAAGTATAGCTGATGAAAATTCCAGGGCGAAACAAAATGAGGGTATGAGTGGGTGGAAACAAAAAATGAAGGGAATCTTGGTGAGAGAGGACGTTTTCTTTGACCGCGACTCTCTGCTGATATAACTATAGCCATCAAGCAGATATGTGTCAGGGGTAAAGTGGGTCCTGAATCTGACTCCTAAGGATGAATATAAAGTTGCTGGTTATGCTTTTTTCCCTATTAGTGGATACTGTGGTTAGACAATGTATAGCACGTGCTTGAACAGTTTATCTTAGTATTTTACTCTTATTATACTTGCTATCACTTAACACACATTTAAGAACACAAATTTTCCTTCCTACGAGGATAACTATAAGCATCGATAACAATACACTAGATAGGATAGCATGGCGAGAAATTTACGCTTTCCTAAACAAAATCCCCTGAATTTATTGCTTTTCTTAAAGGAAAAGGTTTCTGCATGTGAGTGAGGGGACTTTATTTGAACGTCTCATGTTCTCACGAGTTCATATTTTTAGGGAAATAGAGTAATGCAAGGTCTATTTATTGTTAAACTAAAACATTAGGAATTCTAATTTTTTTCCCCTTTAAATTGTGGTTCAGTTTTATAAAAAGAAGTGCTGGAGCACATCTTATTTATGGCTCCGGTGTCCTTCGCCTAAAATTGTAATATATCTTAAAAATTGAGAAGCACCTGAGCCGGGCTCCGGCGCAATTTAAGCTCTGATCTTGCCACATGTTCTTATATCAGTATCGTGTTTCATTTTTGCTAATGTTTTCGAATTCTCATTATTATTTTTTTAATATGCCTGGAAGATGGGATTGTTTGTCATTCAGATCTCAAATACAGTTAGTACATTAATGGAGAAAATTATTCAACATGTGCAAGGTGAATCAACAATCTATTCAGAGTGCTGGAAGGGATAGAAAAGGAGCAACCTGAAGAAGTTGGTTACAGTCACTTAAACAGTTATTAAAAATATTATTAGCAAACAAGATCTGAGTATTTTTATTATTATTATTTATTGTGTTATTTTTATATTTGCGCTTCAGGGATTTGGCAAAATCATAGCTGCGTAAAGCTCGGCGGCCACTATAATAAGGAAATACCAAATTAAAAAAATAAGTAATTTTGTTCCAGTAGTGTAGTATATGACACTGTAATGATTATTTATTAGTTAAAACAATATTGCAAATTGTGAAACATTTACTGGTATGATATATTTTAAATTAAATGTATTTTCATTTATACCTATTAGTTATATTGTTAAAATAAGTAAGCTAAAGATTTAAGTTATTCAGAAATGTATTTATTGCTTTTAAATCACTTAGAACTTCATTAATAACACAGTGATTAAATTTTAAAGGGAGTAATATGTGGAAAGTAAATTGAAGGTGTTATTTTTTGTGCAGTGATTATGCAACATGCATTGCAGATATGCATAAACATTATGCATTATGTTATAAATTGAGTGTATTTTAATTTATGTAATTTATATTCATTTTTAGAAATGTAAAACAAATATTATTTATTGCTTTTAAAGCACTTTGTTAATAAGTTATATACAAATTATTGATTAAATTTGAAAGAAATGAAAGATCTTGTACTTTGCTGAATTGCAGTATTCTAAGAAATGGCATGAGGGTGCATGGTCCTTGTTTATAGTAATTATAGTTAAATAAATTAAAGGCATTGCATTTTGTGTAATGGTTTATTTTTGCTTACACCAAAGGCTTCCAAATTCTTTCTGTTATTCTGTGATAGTTTTTATGACATGAAATATTATGGATTTTGTTTTCCTATGACATGACTTTGTACACTAACCTAAAATAATGCACTTCCTTTGAGTTAAATGAGGGGGAGGAAAAAAAAAAATAGCTATTTTACAGTTAAGTTTTTTTTGTTACATATTCTTAACTTGATATTATTTTTTTACTGAAAAATGATAAATGCTTTCTGCAGAGTGTGTGGTATGGCATTTTTATTATGAATTTTAAGGTAGCCACACTTATTTGCAGTAGTATCATCTGTAAACTTTTGTGTGAAAGTAATTTTAATATCTTATTTTTAGACTTCATGTATTAGTTTGTCCTTTCCTAATATTTATTATATGTTTTACTTTTAAATATAGGTTATTTGAAGAGGCTGCTAGCAGATTAAATCTTTCAGCTTTGATTAGTTTTCTGGTTGAATTATGTGCTGCAAGCCAAGTGCAACTGTTTACTCAAAATTACACAAAGTCCACCTCTTCATGTAATCATGGTAGTAACCTTCTTCTCTATCATTTGGGTGATGTAATGTTGAGATGTGCCAGAGGAGGCAGGCCATTGATACATGTTATGAAAGCATGGAGTGTAGTTGCTCCACATTTTGTTGAGGTTGGTTATCTTTAATTGATCAGTCTTTATTATCTGTTTAATATATGTTAATACTGTGTTTTAGTAAAATTAATATATCATGTTATTCAGATAGTAATATGGGAAACTGTATATAAAATTTCATTTTGTCCTTCTTTGAGTATTCATGAATTGTTCATTTCTGTGGATTTCACAATCTTAATGTAATACAGTTTACAGAGAGAATAGCTGTGCTATATTACTCCATTTAATGTGTAAAGTTAATTAAAAATGTTTCTGAAAATTTGTGTTAATGTAAATTGCTTGCTATAATAAATTATTAAGCTATTGAATATAACTGACCAAAAATTAATCTAGCTGACAGATTAATTTTCTGTTTGAAGCAAAAAAATAATTACTTGAATATTTATTTTCATAAAATTAAATATATTTAAAAATATATGGTTGTAAAACTGTAATTTAAAATGAATGATTAATTATTTGCTTGATGCATTGTCATATGTACATAATACTGCCATAAGTTCTGTCAGTAAAATCTTAACGTGCAGTAGTATGGTAGTTGTGAATAAATAAGCTGAATGTCATCACCCTTAAGGTCAACTTCATGGACTCTGCAAGTAACCGGCTTGCAGTGTGTCAACAGTAGGCAGCTGTGGAAGATGGAGTGAGGAGTGTATGAGAATGATATTGCTGTATTGGCATTATTTTGTTGTGGAAAGTGAGCTAAGGAAATTGTTTTTGTGCTGAAAATTCTCGGTATCAACGAATGGTTTGTGTTTCGAAAAATAGCACAGTTTAAACAAAGAGAAGTCAAATGCTGATCGTGTCAGATTGGACTGTCCTAGATGTTTATGCAGAAAAGAAGTTGTGAATGATGTTTTTACAAGGATTTGATACAATCCTTTGCATACACAAGAAATTGTGTCTGGTGAAATGAATATATCTCCACAAACTATGTCACAGATTTTGAAGGATGATTTACATGTTGGTGCATATAAAAGGTATACGTGGCATTTAAAAACTGAAAAATTAAAGACGATATTCTGGGTTCGATCACAGGCTTTGTTAACAATATATGGAGAAAGCCAGTATCGTGACATTCTATTCACAGATGACAAAATACTCACTGTGGAAGAGTTATTTAACAAACAAAATGGTTGTGTGCATGCACAGTCTTTCAAGGAAGCAAGAGAAAAAGTTCTATGTGTGCAGTGCAGATATCACCCTGCTTCTGTCATGGTATGGTCTGCAATTTCTGGCGGGAAGTGTTGACATTGCATTTTTACAAAGGTGGAGTAAAAACTTCTGCAGCTTTCCTGGTGATACCACATATCAATTTGAAGCTGTTTGAAGGGAAATTGTGGATTTTCCAGCAGGATAGCATACCTACACACAAAGCAAAATCTATGCAGCAGTTTTGGAAACCTTCCTATGGCTCATCGCTGATGCTGAGAGGCCTAGTGAAAGTTGAGACCTTATTCAATTATTCAGTGTGGCAGAAGCTCGAAGCAACAGCATGTCAAAATGCACCACAATATTGAAATGTTAAAAAAATCTATTGTGCCAGCTGCCAAAAAAATTCCACTAGACATGATTTGTGCAGCTATTGGCAAATTGGCCTCAACTTCTTTGCTGCTGTGTTGCCACACATAGTGATCATTTTGAATAAGAGTATGTTTATTCTGTTGCATGTTTTGTGTTTTTTCAGAGTATGTGCATATTAATGGGTTTTATTTAGTAGTTATTATGCATTGAAAGCGCTGACAGAACTTATGGCAGTACTATGTATATAAATAAGTAGGTTTCAAATTCATTGAATTGATTTACTTTATTGGTTTATAAATATCACAAATTTTATTTAGGTTTTATAAAAAATAAATATGGTTAAGGAAATAGCAAAAGTTAAAATAAAGTTAAATAAATTAAGATAAATATGATGGTCAAATACAAGTCAAAAATAACTGTATATATATTTTCAATGGAATCAGAAAAAAATGAAATTATTCCTTCTTTGTAAGAGCCATTATTATAAACCATATTTTTTAAAACTTGTAAGTTTCTTATTTATGCTAAATTTGTTGTTTTGTTTTTCCATTTCAAAAGGCAGCTTGCCATAAAGACAGTGTAATTGCGAAGAAAGGTGTAACAACTATCCATGATATTGTCAGTGCTCTCCTGTCATCAAATTCTGAACTCCCACATTTTCATTTTAATGAAGCTCTGTTTAAGCCATTTGAAAATCTTCTTTGCCTTGAATTGTGTGATGCAGATGTTCAAGAACAAGTAATTGACTTTTTTTTTTTTTCATTTGATTTATTTTGAGTATGTTCTTATATAGTAGCAATACATAACCTATGAGCCATTTGCAGCCTCTTATAAAATTTGCTAACTGCACTATTTTAACACTGCAACTAACATTTAAAATGTAGTAAACCATTTTAGAGTTCTGTTTTTATTACATTATTTATGTGATGAAGAGAAAAAATTAAACTGAAAAGTATAGGGAAACAGTGCAGAGTGTAACTGTCTAGTTGTTACTTTTCAAGAGCTATCTAATTTTTATTATGTCCCCTTACCACTGCTGTAGCCAAGTGTATCACAGCATAAAGTTCATAGAAATTCACATAAAGTTCATAATTGAGTTCACAGAAAATTATGACAATTGAAATTCATAGAAAATTAGGAAAATTCATAGTAAGTTAGAGAAGTGAAAAATTGTCTGGGAAAGTTCAGGAAAATATAAATGGTCTTCAAAAAGATCAGGAAAAACCAGATATCTTTCAAAATGCCAGGGGAAAAGAAAAGAGTTGATCAATCATTTCAAATACAGTCAAAAGTCTTTAATTTGGACGTCCATAATCTGAAATGATCTATAATCCAGACCTCAAAGCTACAAACTTTCTGTGCATGCGTCAACGCATACGCATATGCGTCAACACATGCGTGTTTAATGTATAACGGATGGTATAAACTAAGCTAAAATTATCTAATTCAGTTAATGTTGCAGATTGTGTTGTTCCTTAATCTTTTAATTGGATCCAGCTACCATTCCGAAATATGTTTATCAATTTCACGCTGCTCTGCCAGGGAATGGGGACATCACGGCACACAATGAACTGGAAGTTGATCTGTCAGCACTATCCTTATCTTCAGGGCAGATGTTTTTATTTTATTCGGCTTATAATTCCTTACTAAATGTAGTATTTCATCTCGATATACTCCATCTTTGATATGGTTTAAATCAAATTCCTCATCATTATAAATATCATGAATACACATCAAATAGTTTTCTTGTTGCAATTTTCTAATTTCGACTATGCGTAATGTATGCTTTACGCATGCGCACACGTGTTGAAAGATGAAGTAAACAAATAAATATTAAGCTTTTTTTTTTTTTTTTTTTGTAAATTTTTAATACCCTTTAGATCAATTGCTCTTTATTTCATAAATTATGGTTTCATATTTTTAATTTTATAATTTCTGCATGACATATTACCAGATTTAAACTGATGATCTATAATCCGGTAAAACCGATAATCCGGAAACGCCGAAGTCCCGACGAGTCCGGATTAAAGACTTTTGGCTGTAATAAAAAGTTCATGCTTTAAAAATAATAAGTAATAAACAAAAATTGCCATATTGCAGAAAGTATTTGCCCACTTCGTATGTCTTGCACACTATCGTGATATAAATTTACCAGCCTATAGCTCTATTCTACTCTTATTAGTGAGTTGTTTTTCATTTTTCTGTTTAGAAATGTAGTTTTTCTACTACTACTCTCTTTAGGAATTAATTACCTTTCTAAAGTTTATAGTGTTGTTAGGAGTTACTACAATATGGAAATAAACACTGCAAGAAATAAATGTGTTAAATAAACATTTTTTTAAATCCATTATAATTTAAAACTCCATAGTTTATCTTAAAACTCCCTGATGTGTAATATTTATTATGAGTGATGTACTGCTGTATGTTCCTTTTACATAATAAGTTTTCCCCCCAGAACTTGATATTACTTTTAAAAACCCGATGTACTATCTAAATGGTTTAGATATATATTTCATATATATATATATATATCTTTAATTTGGCCCCTTCCAAAAATAAGTAAGTTAAACTTATATAAAGTTCATATGTATTGTATTGTATTTTGTAGTAAACATATAAAATTATCTTGTTATTGTACTTTATTTAATATCAACTTCTTTACATGTGTCAGAGAAATGGTTCTTTTTGGTCACAAAAATTCAGGGAAATTAAAAGTTGAGTGTCAGTGGGAACATATATATATATATTTAATATATCATGTATTTAACAAATATTCTCTATTTGTATAAAGCAGAAATAAAATAAAATAAAAATATAATATCATGTACTTACACATACACTTTGATCATAATTTTTGTACTAAATTTTTAATCAAATGAAAAAGCTGCCAGATTTTATTTTTATTACATTTTTTTAATTAATACATATGGGCTTGCTTATTTCAGATAGTTAGTTCAATATGTGAATTTGTGGAAGGATGTACAACAGAAATACGTTCAGGTTGGAGACCTCTATTTGGAGCCTTGCGTGCTGTTCGAATTCCATGTTTGTCTTCCAGCACTACTGAAGCTGGCGTGGAACGAGAACATATTCACCATCTGAGAGTAGTTTTGGATGTTTTTGAAGCTTTTCTTGGAACAGATAATATTTTTGTATTTGCATATGCTGCTGTAGATTGCCTTTTGTGTTTACTCAAGCATGTTAAGGGTCCAAGTATGTTTAATTTATTTTTGCTTGAATGTTGACAAGTTACTTTAGTGCATTATGTGTATTATAGTATTTTTGCACTAAATCTCAGAGTTTGTTCTGCAAAAATTAATGTGGATGCTTAAAAGTTTATATATTCTTAAAAAGTCTGCTTTACTTAATTTACTCAAAAAGCTGCTTATTATCCTAAAATATTATTTTTAATGAATTTAATTAATTAAAGAATTAAGGGATTTTTAATGAATATTATTAATATAAAATATTAGTTTTTAATGTTTTAGTAATTTTCCTCATTTTCTTTCAACAGCTGAGTTAGAGGATTTATCTTCAGATTTATCTGATGATGTTAACAGCCACATCGTTCCTTTAGATATGTGTTTAGCAGCTTTAAGATACCTTGAAAGATGTTCTGCTATTCTAGCTTCTATGTATACAATGCCAACTTGTCCAGTTTTTAATTCTGCCAACAGGTCATTCATTATATGTGTTCTATCGTATGAAATGTGAAGCACTTTTTTAAATATAAAATTAGGGCATTGTGAGCTGTTTCATTCTATTTTATTTGTTGCAAAAATTTTTCAAAAATCACCAAAAATAAGTATTAAAAATGTACTGTATTATAAACTTAATTGTCTTATTCTTTGCTGAATAAACAGTGTTATGATTTATTAATGTAAAGAGTATCATGATTTTCATGTAATGATATTAATTAATGGCTTAAGGAAAAATAACAGGCAGCTTCTACTTTCATTATAAATATACTTTATAAAGAAATAAAATTGTTCATAATCTAATTAGGTTGAAGATATGTATTAAAATACATGTAATTCTAATGTGTTATAATTTATTAATATATTAACAAATAATTGTTTTATAATTTATTATAAAACATTTAGAACTTTGATGTTTTGTAGATGTTTATTATTAGACATTAACTGTGTTTCTTTAGTAATTTCTGATTAGATTGATGACAGCTTTAAAAAATTAAATTGAGGTCCACCTTAAATACTAGAGTAGTTAAATAAAGAAACAAAACAATCAAAGACAAAAAAAGAGGAGAGAAAGCAAAAGTATTATCACTTAACAGGGTTCGTAGCGGTCCTTATAAGTCCTTATATTTGAAAATAAATTATAAAGGCCCTTATAGGTGCTTACTTTTTCTTTAAAGCCCCTATTTTTTTATCTTGGTGCTTATTTTTTGCTTTTAGTGCCTTGTTTTTTTGTGTGTATGTGTGTGTAATGAACGCGCTATTTTTCCTCGTACCAAAGCCGAAAATAAGTAAACAACTTTTCTTTCTAGTATGGAATGTCAGATGGTGAGTCATACTCCTGGAAATAGCTTTTTCCCCTTTCTCTGCCTTAACATAACCTTTGGTGTGCACGAAGAGTACAGACAAGTGCCCGTCATTTTATCAGTCAAAGAATTGCGAAAGCAGTATTGCAGAAAATTGCAGAAAAAAAAAGAATTGCTGAAAATTCCGCTACATTCAGCATTCTTTTCCTCCCACCCAAATACTACACACGTTTGAATTTCTATCAAGATCTTAAAAATTTGCATTCTCGTTCTGCTTGGTTAGTTCATATTCATGTTTATTATGATCGTTATGCTTATATTATGGGCATATGTATGAATGTTTATAATAACATAGTTGCAATAACTGCTGAAGTATAGTAAACTTCCAAAAATGGTTGTGTTTTAACACAGATTAGATTTCTAAGGAATAATATTTGGAATGGCTTAAATAAAGGAAAAGTAATCGAATAGTCAAAATAATTAAATTTTTTTTGGCCAATATATTGTACAGTACTAAGGTTGGGAGGTCTCCCCTTTCTCCGCAAAATCTTGAATATTGAAACTGTTACAGTTCGCTGCAAAACAAGCCACGGACCTCTTTCTTTTTTTTTTTTTTTTTTTTTTTTTTTCTGGGGGGGTCACTTTCCGATCTGGATTGAATAGGACTAAAAGTTCTGCGGTCTACCAACCCAAGCGAAGAATGATTCTATTCCGGAAATCTAACGCCGTCTGTTGAAAATTAGAATGAAAAACACTCCAGTTATTTAGTTCTTTATTTTCCTAATACCGGCAGTTGTTGATTCAGATTGCGTAATATCACGTAGAAAAGAATTACGGCGCACGTATTGTGAAATAACGTTTGCGATATTTTGCAGAGATAATTAATTTTGATGTTCAGTCCGAGATTTGTTTATGAACGCTTAAAAGAGTTTTACTGTGCTTGCTAAACAGAATAATTTTTAGTTCCGTTGGTTTATTTTTATATGATGCACATATTAAAATGTCAAAAGCATTTATTTAGCGGAAAAATCTAAAGAGCGGCTACAGTCTACCCCCCCCCTCCGCTCCTTCAAGTTACGCTTGACTGTCCGAATATTCACCAATTTCCAAGTATGCGGGTTAGTAAACCTTTTACTGTTAAAGATGACATGACTGCATGAATCAAATTTCTGTCTTCTGATTTCAGAAATGTTCCTCTTTTTTACTTAAATTGCTTTGCTTGCAATATCTGTTAAGAGAAAACTGATATACAATGAAAATTTAGATTTAAGTTATTTAAATATCAATATGAGTGGAAAAATAAATTGTATTTATTATTAGGTTCCAAGCGAATACAATAAATATACCTTATTATTATTTATTTTCTCTATTTTGAACTGAAATTTCATCATTAAATCTTGTAATATAGTTTAGTTCTTCATAGTTTATTTTTTTCCCTCTCATTGTAAACTAGTTCTGTAAATTGAACTATTATTTAAAAATAAAAACAAAAAAAAAAAAAGTAATTATTTTCCATGGTTGAGGTAATGCTTATTCTCTCTTAATAAGTACTTTATTTCTCATATTTTAAATTACAAGTCTAATTTTTAAGGTTATGCAGTTGTGTATGATGTAATTAGACAGGTGCTTTTTTTTTTTTTTTTTTTTTTTTTTTTTTTTTTTTTTTTTTTTGTTAAAATGTGCTTGTAGGTGCTTATTTTTTTAACTAAAATGTGGCTATGAACCCTGCTTAAGAGGAAAGATCATGCTAACTGAAATTTCATCTTGCATAATAGTTCATTTTCTGTTTGAAAAATTCTTGTCATAGTGTATTGTCAGAATCTAAAGAGAAAATGCAGGAGGTGATAGTGGACATAGTCAAAAGTGATACTCAAGGAATTGGAACTTGCATATACTTAAAAAGTAGTAGAATGTCAAAACTGAAATGCTGCAGAAGAAACTTTAATTTTGAAAGCAAAGAAAATGTCGTTTAATTGTTTTTAACCATTATAAAGAGAAAAAAACAAGAGTGTGCAATTAAAACATTTTTAAGTGCTCACATGTATATTACATAAGATCAATGATTGATATATTTAATAAGCATATTTTTGAGATTAATTAAAGCAAAATTATTTACTCTTATTAGTTTTTATCCCAAAGGGGAGTTAGACACAAAGGGCTATTAGTCTCAAAACGACATTTTGTGTCATTTCACTTTCTGCATTGATTCATTTTGCAAACTGTTGCCACCAAATGTTGTCACCATGTATTATATCTAAAGAAACTAAATGAAGATTCTGCATGAATGTTTCTTACATTGTGCAAAAACAACGGTACCTAGAGCCATCAAATTTTGAATAACATAGTCCTCCAATCAAACATAACCACTTGGGAGCCAGAATTTTTAATTTTTATTTTGTTTTATTATCTATTTCAAATTTTGTAAAACTTTAACAAATTTTTGATGAACAAACTCAACAATTTCAAAGGGAGCAATGGCAACACCTTATGGAAAGAAACATTTTTATCTCCAGCACACGAGGCTGTGTATCGGAAATTCTAAAGCTATGCTTTTTTAAAATTATTTTGTGATATTGCTGCTGAATTGAATTTTATCTGGTTTGAGTTTGAAGAACATGGTATTTAATAAATAAAGTAACATACAAAACTTTAAGGGCATAATATGAAATCTGAAATCTTTGAGATTTTCTTTCTTTTTTATTTATTTTTATGTTATGTGAAAATTCCAATGTTAAAATGCTTGGAAGTAGTTGAGAAATATATCTGTGATATTATATATAAAATATTTGTTACATCTTGTTTATTATTTGAAGGCATATGCACTGCAGAAATTTCATTAGTGTTTTTGAAATGCAAAGTGTCCAAAAATAGTTGTTATTATTACAAAAATTCATATCAAAACTATGTATTAAATTCAGATGAAATAATGTAATAGAAATACGTTTTGTAGTAAAAGAAAGGGACCTTACAAAATTTTTATTGCAAAAATGCAGTATACAAAAGCCAAAATTATTAGTGCATATTGAATAAATTTCAGCATTTGCTTCCTTAATTGTTTGAAGAGTGTCCAAACTTTGCTGTATTCTCATTGAATTTTTTAAACATCTCTAACATGTGTAACAAATCCAGTTAATGGGGATGGGGAATTGTAATTTTTTTAGTGCTAATTATTTTGTGTTCATTTAAATGTCTGTATCCAAGTGTAAATTGCGAGGATTTTTTTTTAAATTCCTTATTGTACCTTTTGAATTTCTTCTCTTTGACTATTGTAGATTATTTATTTCAGCTAAACATTCAGTACATTCCTTTTTTCTTGTGCTTTTGCTATTTTGAACTATCCAATCTGCTTGCATTATCTATTTAACAAGGTTTTAAACATGGGTTGGATGACACTTTTTGAGGTATTCTTCCTTTTACCATAAATGACATTTCAGTAGGCTTTGAGTATTATGTTTTTAATATGTTAATTCTGTGCTGTGCAATGATAAAAATATCTATGTTTTGCAATTATAGTAGTCTTTTTAAGGAAATCTGTTCTCATACATTGATGTTAGTTTTCGTTGTCTGCTTGTAAAACATGCTGTGAATAATATGTCAGGATGTGCTGGCATATCTGCAAAGAGATTTATTTATTTTTAAGAGTGCAGTACATTTGTTTTTTAGGATCCAGCTACGTTCTGAACCCAACATTGTAGATTTTTTTATACCTGGAATGCAACTAGTGCATTTTGATGATCCAAGCAGTATTTCTAATGAGTCTGAAGATAATAAAAGTGAGACTGCGATAGGAAAAATGATGGATGTAAGTATTTAACTAAATTAATTTTATTCCAACTTTTAACAACATAGCACAGTTAAAATTCATATTATTGGTATTTCATTTTACTTTTCATGCTATGTTTTTAGATATCCAAAAAATAAATTTCATTTAATGATTAAAAAAAATTGAAAAGGTTTTATTGAATTTTACTATTATTGGAAAACTGCTGTTATTGGAAAACTACTCATAATTCATAATGAGACTGGTGTTTTTATGTCCCCACATTATAAAATTATGTTAAAAATCATGAATTGTCCAATAAAAAACTTCATGGCCATAAATTTACAAGTTTAGATAGTTTATTTCACTTTTTTTTTTTTTTTTTTAATTTTATTTTTTCTTTTTATATTTTTTATTGGGGATCACCTTTCTGTTGTGTAATGTGAAAACGAGAGTGTAGTGTTAAGCTCCCCTCTCCCATTGAGCATATTTGGCAACCAGCATATGCAGATCTTTCAAAATTCTTTGCAGTTTGATCCAATTCCATGGAGAAAGGATTGTTAAATTTATAGGGAATGATGAAAAATGACCAAACTATTGTTTATGTAGTTTTACAAACTGTCTCTTTGATTGCTTGCACAGAATTACCACTTTAGAAACAGTACATTCATTTGAAGTCCTCTTCACATGTAGAAGTAATGAATGATGTTTTTTTTTCCTTTCTAAATAATAATGTTGCTTATTTTGCATTAAAAATTTTAATATCATACATTTCGCATCTATTTTTGAATTATGGAACAGGAATATTTCAATTCAAAAAGTGCTGATATGTATCTTTCAATCTACAGCTTGTTTACCTGTGACAGTTTGAAAAATGAATAAACTTAAAAGTAACAGATGATATTTTTTATTTCAAATAATGCCAGACATTTGGTTTTAAAGTTTTTTTTATCGAAATTGTTTGAAATGTGTAATTACCCTCTGTATATATGCATGTTACAATTTAAAAGAAATTCTGTAGAATTTTCTCCCCTTCAAAAGTGAAAGAAATTACACATGTTATCTGAAGGACACCTGATTAAAGCTGTCTGTAATGCCTGAGTATAATTTCTACGCTTTGATTCACAATTATTTATCATTGTTAGAAAAAAATAATATTATTGAATAAAAATACACTCAAAGAAATTTTTGTACATATAATATATATTGAGTGATCTAGAAATTTGTTACTCAGTATTTTTCTATTGTTACCATTGGAGAAATAGAATTTTTGTCAAAGAACTGATTCTTTTGAATAATTTTAATATTTTCTTACTTATGAATAATATGACCTTTTTTTTTTTCAGGTTAATGTTATCAAACAAATTGAAGTTCAAGTTACCCTTCAGAGTCTTGATAAACACACTGGTATTATGCATGTTTGGTTCCTTCTTCTGGAAGGCTTAGCTGGTGCATTAGCTACTTGCCCTAAACGATATCAATCACATACTATTGAATCATTGTTCAACATGCTGCAACATCTTAAAGATGTTCCAGGTATATTTTGATAATCAGTATTAATATGATGCATTTGGAATTGCAGTGTGTTGGCTAGTTAAAAGAATCTTAGGATCTTATTAAGATATCTGTTTCTAATGTAAAAGTGCTTAAGTTATTCAGGTTATTCTGTCATTATTCATCTAGTATCTGAGAAAATTTCAACTGATAAAATAACTACAGACTCACTATAATGATCTGAGCAGGATCAAAAGCTTGGTTCACTGTATCTGCTTCAATAAGGAAAAAAGATTATCTCACAAAATAGTGTGAAAATTGATTGATGAATCAGAAGAGGAGGGAAACTGATTAACATCACATTTACCAAAAAAGTGAATAATAACTATTAATTTTGAAGGAAGTCATATTGAGTTTTAATTACAATTTTTGTTGTATGCAACTATTAAATTCGTTATTAATTTTTTTCAGTTTTACCATGTAATAATAATTTTATATGCTAAATTATTTAGCTCAAAAGCCATAATTCTGATCCTTTCCTGTAATTACATAATCTCCCCTTAAAATACGCATATATAATTATGAGTAATTGTTTTATCCATAAAAATATAAAATCACCAAAAATGAATAACAAGAAATATTGATGAATTTACCATTACCTTTTACCTAACTCATGAGCTCACCCCAAAAAATATGTAATCTTCTGCATGATTCTGGTTGCAGGAAAATTTTATCCATCTTTTTGTGCAAGAATTTAAAAATTCCATCAATTTCAGCTCTGCACTTTATGTTAATAAAAGCTTGTTAATGACATACATTGCAGCTTTGGCATCTAGTAAGGTGTTCATTTTCTGTGCATGGTATTTATTCAACATTAACATCGGCATCAGAAGAAGAATCTTTGGTATCTCCCTTTCACATTTTAATTCCTGTCGCAGTTTGAATGCCTAGCTTGCATCAGACTGCATAATTTCTGTCACAGTATCTTCACCGCTCAAATCTTTAAATGTAGCCACATCATCATTGCATATTTGAAAAAATATATCACATTCTGAATATGTTGAAATCCATTTTTTCTTTGCCTTTTATTCAGTGCTTAAATTGCGCCAGAGCCCACCGAAGCCCAGTTCCGGTACTTCTGAATTTTTAAGATAAATTACAATTCTAGCAGGAGGCACCAGAGCCCTAAATAAGATGAGCTCCGGTACTTCTTTACTTCTTTACTGAGCTCTGGTTACACCACCCTGACGTGAATGAAATATAGATGCTTGCATCCTAAACATTAATGATTTTAAGGCTAAATAATTTTTCAGTTAAAACTTAAAGAAATTTTGGAAAAAATATGAAAAATACTAAAAATCCAGTGAAAGATATCCATAAAGTTTATTATATCAGATTTTTATTTCTTTGGAGATTTGCTGTAGCTATAAGCTATAAGATATACAGTCAAAAGTCTTTAATCCGGACTCATCGGGACTTCGGTGATTCCGGATTATAGATCATCAGTTTAAATCTGGTAAGGTGGCATGCAGAAATTATAAAATTAAAAATATGAAACCGTAATTTATAAAATAATGAGCAATTATGATCTAAAGGGTATCAAAATTTACAAAAAAAAAAAAAAAAAAAAAAGCTTAACATTTATTTGTTTACTTTATTAAACATTTCTTTCAACGCGTGCATGCGTAAAGCATACATTATGCATAGCCGAAATTAGAAAATTGCAACCAGAAAACTATTTGATTTGTATTCGTGATATTTATGATGACAAGGAATTTGATTTAAATCATATCAAAGACGAAGTACATCGAGATGAAATACTACATTTAATAAGGACTTATAAGCCGAATAAAATAAAAACATCTGCTCTGAAGATAACGATAGTGTTGACAGATCAACTTCCAGTTCATTGCGCACCACAACGTCCCCCCCCCCCCCCCCCGTGCAGAGCAGGGTGAAATTGATAAACAGATTTCGGAATGGTTAGATAAACAAAGGATATGCCTTTATCCATTTTTTGGAGCAATTCCACTTTTTGTTTGACGGACATCGAAACATACTTTTGTTTTCGTAGATCCTTTAGGAGCTCCAGCATCGGAAATTCTATTTGACATAATCGAAAGTTCAAACTTACTTTTATAAAATTGCTCTTACAGTCTGCAAAAAATAATAAGCCGGATCCAATTTGAAGATTAAGGAACAACGCAATCATCAAAATTAACTGAAATAGACAATTAGATAATTTTAGCTTATGCTGTCCGTTGTACATTAAACGTGCAGCAAAAACGTATTCTGCGCTTGTGCACACGCAAATGCGCAGTCGTAAAGGTCTAATGCGCACGCTTAAACGCCTATGCGCATGCATCAACGCGGCGCATGTGCAGAAAGCTTTTAGCTTTGAGGTCCGAATTAACGACTTTTGACTGTATAGGAAATAGCATATAATATTAAGTGCATAGAAATTAGACGAGACTAAAAGGCTCATTTGTTATTAAAGTACCATAAATTTATTTGTTTTTAAATAATTTCTTTTAATCACTCTCATCAAAATATTGGCATGGATGGACAGTAACAGCATTTCAACTTCAGAATATTTACTACCATTTTTTTTTTTTAATTTGTGGAAAGAGAAAAATATGATTAGGATGTTTTAAACATACCATTTGTATGAAATATTATATAAAATCATGCATTGAAATACAGTTTTTTTTTTTTTTTTTTTTTTGTATTTTTTTTAGTGTTAATTTAAATCAGAAAATTCTAATACATTTTAAAGAAAAGATGATGTTAAAAATCATAATTGTAATGAGTATAAATTTCTGAATTATGGTACTATCTATTTCTTTTAAAAATGTTCTAGCTTTTCCTTTTACTTGTTGAGATAAATATTATGTACACTACTCTTCTTCTTGAAATAGTAAAACTAAATAATTATATTTAGGTCCAGAGTTTGGAATTTACTGTGTCAATCACCTTTTGTTGCCTATGCTTCAGAATTGGCTACGAAGAACAACAAAGATCTATCGTGGTTGGCAGAACTTTGCAACCAATTTCAAGCAGTGTTGTGGTTTAGCAACAGATTTGGTTGTTGATTACATACAGTACTTAGCAGGTATTTTAAATTTTTGTCATTTCTTTCATCTTTTTCAATTTATATTAGATTTTTGTATATGCAGTCAAAAGTTGTTAATACGGACACCCGTAATCCGGATCTCAAAGCTACGAACTTTCTGCGCATGTGTATATGCGCATATGCGTTTACGCATGCGCGTTTAATATATAATGGACGGTAAAGCTAAAATTATCTAATTGTCTATTTCAGTTAATGTTGCAGATTGCGTTGTTCCTTAATCTTATAATTGGATCCGGCTTATTATTTTTTGCAGACTGTTAGAGCAATTTTATAAAAGTAAGCTTGAACTTTCGATTATGTCAAAAAGAATTTCCGATTCTGGAGCTGCCAAAGGATCTATCTACAAAGCGAAAGCATGTTTCGATGTCCATCAAACAAAAAGTGGAATTGCTGCAAAAAATGGATAAAGGCATATCCTTTGTTTCTCTAACCATTTCGAAATCTGTTTATTAATTTCATGCTGCTTTGTGGGGGGGGGGCGTCGTGGCTTGCAATGAAGTGAAAGTTGATCTGTCAGCACTATCCTTATCTTCAGGGCAGATGTTTTAATTTTATTTGGCTTATAATTCCTTACTAAATGTAGTATTTCATCTCGATGTACTCCATCATTGATATGATTTAAATCAAATTTCTTGTCATTATAATTCACTTCTGATAGTGAAGAAAGTGTCACAGAGGCTATTGAAAACAAAAAAATTTTGATTGACAAATTAGTCGGTATTCTCGACACAGCAATTATAGGACTTGAACAGCGGAACTTTGTAACTGGTAAGATGAAACAGAACAAGAAATTATGTCTGCTTATAGAATTAAAGAGAAAGTATTATCATATAAAACGGAGCAACTTAAACAACTTACATTGAAAGAAATGTTTAATAAACTAAACAAATAAATATTAAGCTTTTTTTCTTTTTCTTCCTTTCTTTCTTCTTCTTCTTCTTCTTTTTTTTTTTTTTTTTTTTTAAATTTTGATACCCTTTAGATCATATTGTTCTTTATTTCATAAATTACGGTTTCATATTTTTAATTTTATAATTTCTGCATGTCATTTTACTATATTTAAATTGATGATCTATAATCCGTAAAAATCGATAATCCAGTCCGGATTAAAGACTTTTGACTGTATTATAGAATACATTAATAGTGGAATCAATTATGAAAAGTAAGTTTTCTTTTTAATTACTTTAGTTTTAAATAAGGTTAATTTAGTAGTACTAGTATCTTGAATTGTATGTGACACAGATTGTTTTAATGGCATTTTTATATATTATTAAGGCAGATATTTATTTTGTATGGTTTAGTTTAATGTCCTGTTTAGAATAACTCATTTTTATGTCTCATTTTAATTTCACTTGCACTGCTTTCAAATGCAAATTAACTGTTAGATTCTGTAAAGATTGATTGCCTTTTGTATACCTTTGAAAATTTATAGAAAGGTTTTTTATTTTGTATTTTGTTAGTATTTAATGTATTAAATATTTTGCTATGCAAGGCTAGCTGAAAACCTGTATTTTTAGCAGTTTGAATCAGAAAATTGTGATTTCTTTGAAGTTTTATTGATAGCAGATTTTATTTACCCATGATTTTAAAATTATTGTAATTTATCTTTTACATTCACAAAGCTTTGTAAATGCTTAGAGAGCTTTACAAAACTTGTAAAGTGTTAGATTGCAGTAACTTTTAATTCTGTTCTTGCAAGTGCTTTTTAAAAAAAAAAAAAAAAAGAAGAAGATATTGTAGTCTGCGAAAACAGAGTTATAGTCTCTGTTTTCATAGATGAAATGGTAACTAATTTTCACAGGTAAAATAGTGTTTACCTTTAAAATTTTAAAAAGCAAATGATTCTGCACTAGCTACATAACGTAGGGCATTCAAAACATATTTGTTAACTATAAAACGGCTGCAATTCATGAAAATTATCTATTAGGTGCATTATAAATTAAATACATTTTATTTTATAGCATTTGTATTAATACATTATTTAAAAAAGTAAAAGGTAATCTGATCTTGAATTTTAATTTGGCAGTAGAAGAGTTTATTTATCAAATGAAAACGTTATATTTCCTTTAAAGTATATTAAAGAAACATATATTTTTGTGGCAGATTATGTTTAAAATGCATTCAGTATGAAAATCAGAGCTGTTTTTAGGTAACATGCAAATATTTGTTTGTTGAGATCTATAATTTATATGATATTAGAAGTATCCTTTAGTAATTGAACTGATAGTGTAAATGTTTGTAAAAATTGTCATTTAGCTGTATTATAAATTATAATAATTATTGTCAAACTTTGATAAACTAAAACTGAATGGAGCAGAAAAAAATGTCAGTAATCAATAATTTAGTTTATCAATAAAGATTCATATTAATTTCAAATTGCACATTTTGAATGAAGTTTCACTTTTTAATAACAAATTTTGACTAATGAAAGCTCTATTGTAGGTATGCTATGAATTGTATCAGTTAGATATATTATTAAAAAAGTAAAGCCTTAAATTATTAAGAATATTTATATTGCTCTTAAATCACTTAATTTGTTAAGCAGTATAGAGTTTTAATTTGTGAAGAAAATTAGCAATCATATTTCAAGGAAAATGACAGCACCTTTCAGAATTGGAAATTCGTCAGTCAGGTTATGGTAAAATTTTCTGGTAGTGTATGATATAAAATGAAATATAGGTGACTGGGGGAGAATGGAATATAGATGTTTCTAACATCATATGATCAAAAATGTTTATACTATTATTTTCTTTTAAAGTATCATTTTGTTAATTTTTCATAAATGGACCATATTATTCATTGCTTACATGGACCATATTCTATTGCGTTACTTTTTGATTTAATTAAGCAATTGGCCCAATGATCTAAAGTTAGTTTTATAATTTCAGTTTGAATTGGTAGCCTAGCATTTTCAAACTTCAAATTATTTGCTGAAGTCAGCAATAAGAGTGGCATATGAATTTGATTTGTTTGATCGGTCAGATGGCCTAATTAATTGATATGCTATTTTAACTGGTATTGCTGTTGCATATATTTCACTTGGAATTTGTTCTTTGCTGTTTTTCTCATTACTTTCATTAACCTTTTACCTTATTAACTTGAATAGACTAATTTTATTATTTTTCAATTGTTTGATTTCCAGTGTATCACAAAGATCATAAATATTATTAGAAAATCTGGTAGAATGTAAAAAACTTAGTATTTATTTTGTACTGAAGTAGAAATGATAAAAGGGTAGAAATAAAAAACTTTTTTTCATTAAACTTTGAGCAACCGTATAATTTTTGTAACAGTAAAATGAAGGTATAATTGATGATTTCAAATTATGGTTTGTATGATTTTTGAAATTATCTATTTATTAACAGAAGTTTCTCCTGAAAAATTGTCTGAAGAGTCTGGTGTTCATTTGATGATCCAGCAGCTTTTCTTTGTATTAGCAGAATGTGTTGCTCAACCTATGGAAATCATATCTCGTCTTGGTTGTGCTTGTATTAGGTGATAAATTTGTTTCATTATTATATTTAATGTTTGTAATTTTGTACTGCTAAGAAGATTTTTAAAATTCAATATAGAAAATACTTCCTAATGCTGTAAACTTCATTTCACTTTATGATGTTCCATTAGTATGATATTTAACTGTGAAATATCATATATCTTTTATAATGTATAATTCATATTATTTATGTGTAATATGTGTAATCTTTTATTTAATTTCAGGCATACTGTTCTAAGTGCGGGAAAATATTTTACTACACAAATATGGGACATAGTTTGCTTTAATTTGCAACGAACATGTGAAGTGAGCTTGCACAGTATAAAACAATTGATGGTTTGTTTTCGTATTGATTCTGATAATTTTTATGGAGATATAGGCGAGGTAAAAGTTGCTGCTAGAAGAGATTGTTCAGTCCAAGAATCAGAGAGACTGAGGACACTTTCTCATCAAGTAAGCATTGTTCATTCTATTTAATTCTGTTGCTGTTTTGTTTGATTTTATTGATGTTTTCTTTCATTCTAACCTTGAAGTATAGAAATTTTGATAAAAATAAGTAAAAACTGTTCCTTTTTAATTGTAATTTCATTAGTTATGTTGTATACCTACTAGGATAATAGGTATACAACATTTATTACTCTTGTTAAAGGTATGTTTGCTTAGTACAACAAAAAATTTTATTACATTTCTTCTAGATGTGTGCATACATCTAAGTATAGAAAAGTCTGTCCCGTTCCTGTATAGTATGCTATCTTTGTTTATATTATTTTAATGTGAATAATATTTATTATATGTGTTATAATTTCCTATCGTTTAAAATGCCAGTTTTATTTCCACATACTTTAGCTGCAACCTTGCACATTGTATATTCTGGTCTTATCTTTAAATGTAATTATTATGTCAAAGAAGTGGTAAGAATGTGATTAAAATCAATACACAGACAGAGAATGCATTTTTAACTAAATCATTTTAATTCTAAGAATGTTATGTAGTACAATTATTAAACATATAGGGTAAAAAATAGAAAGTAAAACCACCTCTTTGTGTGATATTAACAACAACTCTTTGTGATTCCTAGCCCATCAATATTTGCATATTGTCTAGAGGTATGGATGGCCATATTGTTTCCTTAATTGTCACAGTTCATCCTTTGTTTCAAGCTAGAGCAGAGCAATCAAAGACCAGTTAGTCTCACAAATGCTGAACCGGGGAGAGATCTGCACACCATAATGGTCAAAAAAGGATCTGGTTTGGTTTATGTGATTTTGGCAAAGCACTTGAAGACTATATGCCTAAGGGTAGGGATGCCTTTCTGAAGGACTTTCTAAGGAAAACTGACTTTAGATATACACATTACACATAGGGAAAACCACAAAAACAGTCATGCAGGCAGTCTGTTCACCAGGATTTGAACACCAGATCAAACTACCTGAGTTCAGCAATTTTACTGCTCGGGAGTTTGTAGGCCAAGAGGATTAGGATACCTTCTGGAGTTTGCATGCTGATGTTAACTATGGCCATTATCTTGCTGAAAAAGATCATTTTATGACCTCTGACAACAGGTAATGCAGTCAGCTGAACACCTTAACCTCATATCAATGTGTTAATCATTGTACTCCTTATTGAAATTAAGGTGACCTGCTGTTGATGTTGAATGCACCAAAAATCATTGTCATATTGATGAGCAGTATAGTGTTTGTTCAGTGATTGCAGCAGGATTGAATCTGTCTCCACATCACTTCCAGACTGCCATTTGATGATTTATCATTAACAGGGTAGAAACAGGATTCACCACTTAACATTATCCAATGTCATTTATTACATCAAAAGACTCAGTCTTGACACCATTGTAATCTTTCATATTTGTTGACGTTATGTCAAATGCAGTTTTTGCAAGGTAATTTCGCCCAATTTACTGCAGATTTTTCTAGCTGACATTGGAGCATACAAAGGTCCCTGCACAATCTGCAGAATGTTAAAAATTTTTAAGAGTGAAGCCTTCACTGCATGCTTTTTTATGTGTCAATTCAAACATTATAACATTTGTCTAGATCAGTGGTGTCCAACCAGCTTTGCCTTAAGGGCTACTTTAAAATTTCTGCTGTGACTCATTGGTATCCAATATTTTATGGTTGGGAAATAACAATTTCGTCAAAATATATGATTTTATTGGATGATTTTTGTTTCCAAATAATAAGGAGATAATAATAAGTTAATATGAACATACAAAAAACTGAAGAAACTTCATGAATAAGTTCAAACTAATTTTATTTCAAATTAGAATATAAAGAAAAGCACATAATAATAAACTAGTTACTAATACAAATAAGTATAACTGTTAAATTGTCAAATATCCCTAAGACGGAATTACATGAGGTAATTCTATTATGTTAATGAGGTGTGATTATTAATATTCTCTGATGACTTATTACAATTTTGCACATATTCTGATACACAGCATGCCAGCACTGTATTCTTTTTTGCATGCTCTAGAGTTGGCGTATTTCTGTACTTGCTCTTTATTATTTTAAGTTGTGAAGAAACCTGTTCACAGAAGTATGTTGACCTAAAAAGTGCTTTCACTGTTAGTGCACACCTAAATATATTTTTGTATTTAGTAGGGTCTATTAGTTTTAGTAGGGTCTATTAATTTCATCACTTTCATTTTCTGTGCTTTTGAGTGTTATATCAACACGAAGATAATTACTCTCTAATTCAACCCCTGATTTATCAATAAAACAAGATTTTTTCCACTATGTCATATGTCTAATTCCAAGAAAGGACTTTTTGTAAACAATACAATAGACTCAATACATGATGTCTTGGAATCTTATTTAAATTCTGAGCTAAGTAACAGAAGGTGTTCAACATGCTTCTTAGATGGATTATACTACAAAAAATTTAGAATGAAAGTAAATGACGGAAAATGTTGATAGTCTTTCTCCAATTTTTTTTCTTTCACAAATTGATTTTAGCTAGAAAAGCAGATATTGAGCCCTTCATTTCTAATGTGTGTTCCGCCCCCGCTTGTAAAATGATATTTAGATCATTGGTTAAAAATGCACAGGCCACTCCATGCCATCCAATCCAATTTTTGATCATAATTGCCTTTGGATATGAGAAAAGTTTTAATCTCTGACAAATCCAACAAATCCAACAAATCTTGTTAAATTTTTTCTTTGACTCCATACTTCTGTGGGGTAAATGATATCACCATACTCGCTATCTAGCCCATCAAGCAAAGCTTTAAAAAGTCGATGATCCAAAGGCCGTCCTTAGATAAAATTTATAGTACATATAATAACAATCATTTTCTAATTGAGGTTCAGCTTTTCAGTGGTCAGATTTCCTTGATTAATAACTCAGTGGTATGCATGGAATATATAAAATGTGTCATCCACCTAATAAATAAAAGTCCAATAAACCCAATGTTATTCTTGATCATAGTCAGCGCACTGTGCATTGTAATTGCATCAACATGTTCTCTTCAATATTGAATTAGTATATTATAGAAGAGAACAATTGGCATGTTCTAGAGAGAGTGTTCCCCTTGAGTGTGTTTTGCCAAAATCAACATCATCAACAATGCTTATTTAACGGAGAAGTATGAAATCAGGAAAGATCAGAAGTTGTACTGAGTCAGTAGCATCAGTGGATTTATCGAACTGCAGGAAAAAATATACATATTTTTAAAAATTGGATCTCATTTGTATGTAGATGTTGTTTGCCATATAGTTCACTTGTCATGGTGTTTGTTTCCTATGAGAAGCATATCTTTTATAACCATGAGGATTTCATTTTTGTTTTTATATTCATGAAATAAAGACTCTGACATTGCCAGTGTAGCTTCCTTCACAATGCCCCATCTGAATATGCCTCTCTATGTGGTACAAAAATGTAACTTACTTTTAAGGATGCTTCTGTGTGATTCTTTGCTTCATTTGTTAGGGTGAAAAGATTACTTTGTTGAACATTTAGAGAAGATTTTAATGATTGAACTCTATGTCTGCATAAAGCAGAATATGCATAAACCATAATGAATGGATATTTACTATTGAAATCTTTATGAACAGTTTTATGATGACATTTAACATTATATGACTGTGGTGCTGCTACTGAAGATATATTTGTTTGTTAAGCAGATGATGCTGCATAATAAATAAACTGCTTTTATGCCAGCGTTCGTAAATAATAGCACTTCTTTCCTTTCAGGGTTGAAGTTTTCTTTCCTTTTGATGGTTGTGGCATGTCACTCATGTTAAAAAGCACATTACGAGATATACAAAATAACTAAAGTGTTAGTTTAAAACTACAATGCAGTTTAATAGTCACTACCATAATATTTATCAACTTATTTGAACTGAACTGATGGCTGACTTCCATAGATCGCATGGCTATAGATAGATGATTCAGTCTCTGCGAAGAGCTTATGTTAAAGCAGGTACTTTAATCCTAATTGGCTGTGCTGATAAAACCACAGAAACTAAGGTGAGTGAGTTAAGGTAATATGAGTAGGTAAACACAAATGCAGTACTCCTGTATGTGACATGTAATTGTACTTTTTTATGGTTATTTTTTGCATTAGGATTAGAGTAAGGCTTCCTTCTCATGGTATGATTGTGATTATGGCTACTGGACACCTAAAGATGGAATTGCAGGCTACCTTTGAGCCACCAGTTGGACACCGCTAGTCTAAGTGTACCTATGCTCCTATAATAATTCATATTTCCTTCTTCAGTTCATTTTGTCCATATCTTATGCACAGTTAGCAAATATTTGTGTGCTTCAGCTATGATATGATGGTATGGCAAGTTAGCAGATGTTGATGTATAAAATAGACCTGAAATAAAAACTGTTGTTAAATTTTCCGTTTAATAAAAATTTTCTTTGGTAGCATCTCTGTGTTATTTCTTCAATTTAACATTTATTCTGAAAGGAAAAGCATCTCTAAAATGCAGGCTTATATGAGCTGAAGAAAATGACAAATATATGTTTATCTGAATCCTAACCTTTTTTACATTTTTCTTTGGTTTCATTTGCTAAACATGCAGCCAACTCAGATTTTCTTGCAATTTATGAAATACCCTGGCAAAATCTTCCTTGTGCTGTCTTTTCTCTTTCAAGTAGTGTACATTCTTAAGTAATATTTTTGCTCAAAAAACAAATTTCTAAATTTATAATTTAATTATTGATGATAATGCCAAAATTTTGATTATGTGAATTATTAGGCAATCAAGACTTTGATTCATGGTATCTTAATGTTTATTTTACCCTAATACAGTACAAGGTCCGAAATCCGGACTCGTTGGGACTTCGGCAATTCTGGATTTGGGATTTTTCCGGATAATAGATCATCAGTTTAAATCTAGTAAGATGGCATGTAGAAATTATAAAATTAAAAATATGAAATTGCAATTTATGAAATAATGAAGTATTTATGATCTAAAGTGTATCAAAATTTACAAAAAAAGCTTAATATTTATTTGTTTACCTTATTAAACATTTCTTTCAATGTAAGTTGTTTTAAGTTACTTCGTTTTTTGTGCTAATACTTTCTTTTTAATTCTGTAAACAGAGATAGTCTCTTGTTCAGTTACATTGTTGTCCTGTAACTGCTGTTTCAAGAATTCCGACTAACTTTTCAATCAAAATTTTCTCATTTTCAGTAACTTCTCTGTCACTTTCTTCACTATCGGTAGCGGTATTTTCTGGATCTAGAACCATACTACAGATTTTTCCTTTCATTAATTGATTGATGATTGAAAAGCATTGTCATCACAGTGAAAAACTTCTTTTATATCATCTTCATATATTACCGCTTCTCCACATTTCTTTACAAAATCCGTTAACTGGAAAATATCACCTTTGTTTTGCGATATCCGAAAACCTTTAAAATTAGCGGTTGTCATAATCAAATTTAGCTATCCTTGCATCATGAGCTTGGCGACTAACGACAAGTTGTTCCGTTAAATTTTATCTTGCTTCTATCATGCACTGAGACAAGCTTGAATTGTATTAGTTTACTTATTTATTATACTTATGTCTATTTCTCGCACACGCTTAAGTCTTATCAGATAAATAAATTCCCACATATATTTAAGCCTTATTGAGGGCCGGCGCAAGATATCGCCTGATGGTCCGCCTGATGAACCCTCTGTGGGTCCTCAAGTCTGTGACTTGGCATGGCCATATGAGCCCTGACACTGGTTCCGGGTTTATGCGAATAACAAATCAGTTATTTTTAATTCAAATAGCCCTAAATGTATAATCTTTGGGTCTATGAGTATCATCAACAAAATCTATTTTTAGCATATGGAAAGAAATTTTTGGTAAATTTTTCCTCGTCAACATTTTTAGTGCAACTGAAATCTGTAATCATCGCCAAGCGTAATGTCAACATAAAAGGTTACCACATTCCTTTATTATTCAAATAGTAACATAAAAAATTGTTTAGGTATCGCTGCATGAGTCATTAATAAGTTGTCATGTTTTGATAAATATGCGGTAATGAAAGGAAAGAATAATAAATAATGATTCGCCAGGTTGACGTCAGATCAACGCTGTATCTATGTGGAATGTTTCAGTCTGAGATGCACGCCAAGCAAATAGGCAGCAACGGAGGCAAATTACTGATTGTACAAATTTATGCTAAATTTATTGTTTTTTCAGTAACGGAGTATTTTATTTGGTATCAAAGATAATTAAGAATTGTTACTCTCCAGATGTTTTATTATGTGCGGAGGGGGAAATCAAATGCGCACACGTAAAGCCTATGAGAAAAATTTTGTTAGTGATTTTGAGGTCCGGATTTTAGATCATTCGGGATAATGGACGTCCAGATGTTGGACTTTGTACTGTATTTTTTTCCCTGTGAGTAAAGGAAGAATACAGTTTTGATTATTAGGTTTTATACTTGTAGAGTTTTTTATCATCCCCCAAAATACTAAAAGTACTATGTAAATATGTTTATATATAATAAGCAGATGATTTTCACAGAATTTTGTGCAACAGTCATGCATGTTTGATGTATGCATATGATTGCATTTTCTTGTTAGGTATTTTTATTGGATTGTCAACAAACATCTAACCTTAGTGCCAAATCAAGCTGTGTGGAAGATGATGAACGCACTTTTACATTTTTACTCTTTCCTCCCAATCTTGATCAAGAAGATATTGAAGCTTCAGTTATTAGGTCAGTTTTGCAATTATAATATTTTCAAATCAGTTTCATGCTTATGAACATTTGCATGCTTGTTTATTGTATGCTTACATTTAGTTTTTGACATAAAGTGATTTGATAAATCCTGTGCGACTAGATACTGCCAAATTAAAAATGAATTTTTCACTATAAATTTTAATGTTTTCAGAGCTTCATATTTGTCTTTGTTTTCAATAGACATAATCTGCATATCTGAGGCAAAAGGCAATTATATTTCTCTATATTGTATAATGTAATAGTCCTCTATATAGTATAATGCACATTATTTTCGTGATATTTGTGATATATTGAGTTTTAAAATAAAATAAACAAGATTTATTTAAATACAGTAACTCTGACTAATATCTACAAATATAAAATATTAGTTTCACCATCATAAGGCCCGGTGGCACAATGTTTGGCGTGTGGCGCAGTAGCACCACAAGTCGGGATTTCAGTCCCCGAACTGGGCAGTGTTGACTCAACCTTTCATCCCTTGAGTGGGCTGATAAAATGAGTACCAAGTTCACTTGGGGGCCAAAAACCGGGGGTTCTGCAACAAGCTGACCAATCCAGGGTATATGCTCATGCACTCCGGGGCCCGCGGCCAAGAAAGCAGAAATTAGGGCACTGCAGGTCATGGCTCGCTAAGGGTTCTTGCACCATTGAGGTTTTTTTTTTTTTTTTTTTTTTTTTTTTTTAATAGTTTCAGCATCGTTATTTATTTACAGTAAAGAGAGAATGTGTTTTTTTACTTAAAATAGAAAGTGATACATATCTGTATGCAACAGAAACCATAAAAGTCTTAAAAAGCTTGCTTATTTTTCATAAAAGTAAATTTGGGTTCCATATCATGTCCTCATTATATGCTAATAAAAAGAACCATGATTGATGCAAGTTTTAATTTTTAGCTAAGCAAATTAATGTATAGTTCCCTATCATGAATTTATGGTTTTGTGTGAAAAAGTAAAGAAGGAGCTTTGAAAGTAGTTATCCCACAAATGCATATCTTTTTCATCTAACGAAACTTAAACTAAATACTGTAATAATTAATTAATGAACTAGAGCACCAAAACAAGAATTGCTGTAGAATTTTTCTGTCAGATAGTATTAACATTTTCTAATCAAAAATTGTTGTAGTACATATCATATTGATTCTAAATGGGATAAATGAGAGCATTCAAAATGTTTTTCAATGTTGCTAAACTTTTTTATACAAGTATGACTTTTTTACATTATAGGCTACATTTTATCATTTTTAGATTATGTCAAATGAAATGTGATAACCATTAGCATGCAGATATTAATTTTACATAATTTTGTCTTGGACAAATGAGAATGAATTAGGTTGATTAGGTTGTTTTTATGCAGAAGACTTGAAAAATGAGCAATGCCCTCACCAGGACTCGGACCTCTCGAATACGCGCGGAATGGGCTGACCACTATACCACGAAGGCATGCTAAGAAGGTGGGAGAAATACCTTATAACATTCGATTTAACACCAAAAGTATTGCATGCAATTCAATTCAGTCCATGCTGAAGTTTCTTGGATCTTGAAATCTGCTTTTTCCAGTTAAATTTGCTGACCGGTAAAATACCTAAATATTTCATTTCATTCACCATCTCAAGCAGATCATTATTAAAAACCTGTTGATAGCCATCATAAGTAGTATTTCTTTATCAATGAGGGCATCATTTTAGATATTTCATGGTTAAATTTCAGCATAAAATTTGTCAGCCACTCAAAAAGGAAATTTAGAATACTTTGAGCAAGCAAAAAAATATCATACAACTCCTTTCTATGTACACAGAGCAACAGATCATTAGCAGAATCAATTTCTCCACAACTGAAAAAATCAGCAAGTTTCTACAAGAGGTCATTGAAAATGACAATCCAAAGCCTCGGATTGAAAACAGAACCTTGTGGACATCCCTTTTTAGGGCCACGAAAGGTGGCACCCCCCCCCCAAAAAAAGCTCAACAATCCATCAGCAACAACATTAAACACATTATGGGACAGTTTCATTTTCTTCAGTAAATTATGAATGGCAAACAATCATTCATTATTATAGGCTCTTTCAGTATTCAAAAAAATTAAAATAGTATACAAACTTCTCATATTTCCCCTCTGTACAATGCCGCTTAGATGCTAAAATGCATGCTCAGTATATTTTTTAGCAGTGATATCATATTGATCAGCACTAAGATTTTTATTATATAGATGCCAAGTAATTCTATTAGTAATTAATCTTCCATTAGTAATTCTGTTTAATAATTAATTTATCAAAACATGTATCTAGAAAGAAGGCAGATAAACTTAAGATTATTCACATGTGGAACACTGAAAGTCTTTTTTTGTGGGTATCACAATGACAATGGCATCCTTCCAGGTGTTCAGAAAAACACAAAGACTTAAATTAATGTCGAATAATCTGTGAAAAACATCACGGAAATAATGATGAAGGTATCTTATAGTTTCATTGGGAATAGAATCAAGACCAGAAGCCTTACCAGGCATTAAATTCTGAATTATATCATCAACTTTGGCTGGCGAAAAGGGAGGATCAGTGTGAGATTTATATTCACTGTGAGCAGGTAAGTGGCACTGAGCATGAAAATCTTATTAAACCTCTCACAATCAGAAGGAAGGCTTTTGCAGTTTAAAAGCTTTTGCAGAATATAAGAAGGGCAGAATTGCTCTTCATTATATTCTCTTTATTAGGGAAACTTTCAATCTCAGTAATGTCTACAAATTTTGCTCCCATGAATGACTTAGTGAAGTAAAATCTCCATACCTGCAAATAACTGTAATTTTTAAGATAGTTCATGGAGTGCTGTCCTTATCCTATATGATAACCTTCAACTGAGTACATATTCACATTAGATCCTTTAGCTGTTAAATGACAAAAAAAAAAAAAAAAAAAAAAAAAAAGGTTTCCAAGTGGATAGTGTCATTTTTATGCTGAAGTGATTTAGAGAAGGTAGGACGTGCAGTGTATCAGAGATTTCATTTGAAAACAAACTGTTATTTTGAATCAAAACAACACTTGCTGTAGGAGTATTTTCCCAGATTATGTGAAACAGACTTCTTTGCTGCTGTATAGTCTTTCCCAAATGAAACTGTTCTAACCAGAACTAAAATACATGTATATAAAGGTGTACTATTGGGAAAAAAATGGCATTAGTATCTTTTTAAGGCAGAGCATGAGGCAGTTCTTCTAACACTGAAAGGAGAGTCTCATCAAGCTGGTATATCCACAATGTTTAACAAAGGTATTTGAAAATGAAAGTTGCAACAGTCATGTATTTGAACTTGTATAATTTGGTTTTCTTACCTATCTTTGGCTCACACTGCAGAAAGCAGTGCCCTGTAACAAGATTTTCCACTGTTGAAACTGATATTCATGCATATAAAGAATGCAGATGGTTACATTTAAGATATTCAAATCTTGAAAAAAAAAATGATTTGTTGATTTGTTTCTGAATTGTCAAGGGGTCTGAGAATAAGAATGCATGTAGAAGCTTTTGGACAATATTTTTACTGAAAAATGTAATTGAAATAATGTTTATGGGTTTTATAGTCTTTGTTAGCTAAAAAAAACTTAAACATTGCTTGAAATCAATAATTTATAGGATAGACAATTGTGAATATAAGATTTGAACTTTATCTACTGTTCATATATGTTATTTTAGTATTAATTTAATTATTAAGAGAACATATATTGGACGGTCTTTTTTTTTCCCCTCCCCTCTTGGAATTTGCAAAGCAAATCTTTGATAATTTTCATTGACTCAGGTTAAAAAAACGTATTAGTATAATAAGCATGGGCATTTTTTAAATAGCAACTGTCTACTTTTAATTAAATTAGTTTAAATCACAATAGGTACAGCTGTGTTTGATTAATGACATCTTAACTGATCTTAACTGACATCTCATGTATGATCTCACAGCACAGTTATTTGAATTTTCAATTTCTATTATAATTGATATTGGGAATATTATATTACAGTTAACTAATAATGTGAATTCTGTCATTGGTGTATTCCATGGAAGTCTTGGTCTTAAGGTTGATTAAAATGCAAATAATCTAAACAGAAAAGCAGATTAGCAAAAGTATTAACACTGAGTATGGAGCCAAACTGTTTATTGTGCTATATGTGATCATAGATTAATCACAATGTGAGAAATCCAAAAGATCGATACTGAAGGAGTTACAATTTTGCTTTCATGACACATATGCTACACAGATCAATGAATTTATAAATAATGAAGTTAGCTGTTCTTGCTATGAAATTAGGAGCATAACCGTTTAGTACCTTTGCTATTTTTTTAGATCAATCTTATATCTTATATCTATTTTTTAGATCAATCTTATATCATTTGCAATGTTCCTGCAAATTTCTGAAATTTGTTAAAATAAAATAATTTTGTAAAAAATTTGTAAAAAAATTTGATGAAACCAAATTACTTTATAAAATGTTTTGTAATTATATTCCTATATGTGAACTGTAACAACACAATTTCAATGAATTTTTTTCTGTTTTGTATTTTGTATTAAAATACATTTGTTTTTAGGGTCCCATTCTGCAACTTAGTTGTCGGATTGTTATCTCATCAGATTTTACTCCAGACTCTTGGTTCTATGCTTTTGCAAGGAACACAATATATGCTTCCTATACTTATGACTCTTTTGCCATCAGAAAATCCTGTGCCATATGTAGCTGATGAAGTTAAAAAACCAGGTACTATATCATTTTCCTTATTTTTTATGATTTAAAATTTTCTAATTTTGATTGTAAATGAAGTAATAGAAATTTATGACTTGGGAAAAACTGTTATCATCATTATTATTCTTATGTGTTTCTTGCTTTAAAACAAAGAAGAAAATTCAGCTTATTTTGTTTTGTTTTTGTGGTGAAGAAAATTGAAATTTGAACATTTAAATTTCCAGATTATTAGAGATGCTATTTTTCCCTTATGTTTGCATCTTTTAAAAACATGCAAATTGTTAGTTCATTAAAGCATTTTAATATTTAAGCTCTGCTATTAATAATAGGCTAAAATTTCTTTTATTCTTTGTTTTCTGCCTAGGTAGGCTCTCGGTTATTTTCTGTTGATTTGATTTGTTTCTTATCTATTTGACTATTAACTGATGCTCCTGTTAATCTTAAATATATATATGACATAATAAAAACAAGGGAAAAACTGGAACACTGTAGATTCATATTGAAGGATTCTGATTGCATAGTATGCTAATGTGCTGACTTCATAATATCCAAAAAACTTGGCAGTCAAGGCAGTTTTAATTCCATTTTTATTTGCAATTGATATTTGTGGCCACAGTTCACTTGGTACTTAAGTTGTGCCTATTCAAGAACATTTACATTTTTGATATTATTTCAATAGGAAGCAGCATAGCGAAATTACGTCCAAGCAGAGCAGAGACAGAAGCTGAACTGCAAAGTTATACAAGATGGAAGCCCACGAAAGGAAAGGTTTCGTTCCCAATTATAACAACATCAGTGCTGTGCAGGCCATGCAAAATCGAATGATCTAGAAATGACGCAATTGAGAGAAGTTATTATAATTTTTAGAACCAAAGGGAGACCATTTTACCGTTAGTTTAAATTATAATTTTGATTCACATATTTTTTATCTTACACACACACACACACACACACACACACACATATATATATATATATATTTAGTCAGACTCAGGTCCTTGATCCAGTTAGCTTAGCTTATCTACTTGTCTCTAAATCATTTTCAGAGATTGTGTCTTATCTGTCCTTTAATATAAATAACTTTGTTTTGCTGAAATATGCAAGGAGCCCCAGAAAGATTTTTATTTTACATCAATTCATAACATTATAAAAAAATCATGTATTAGAATTCTATTTGCAAGAAAGGAAAAAAATAACCGGAGAAGTTTTTATATTGCAAAAATTGCAATAAAAAAAATTGCAATTAACACAAAAGGTGAAGTATGAAACATATATTTAACAAACCTCAACATGGTCACCTTTTGCTGCTTGGAAAGTGCCAATACTTTGATAAACCAAATTCTTTTTCATATCCAGAGAACATATTCTGTAGAAATTGATGGAAGGCTATCATAATTGAAATAAATTTCCTGTGTTTTTCTGCATTTTAGCATAAATTGTAAATGTGTAAACATGTCTTTCCATGTTTGCTATGACATTTTCTTCAGATACTTGTGGGGAATTTTATTTTATTTAACTATAATACATATTTTCATTTATCATGCATAATTCGCCACCCTCTTTTTTTCCCATTTTCAAATTTAGGAAGCCATTAGCACCATCAGTTGAGCACTGTTACAAATATTTATGATAAAACAATTTTTTTATCATTCTTTCTTTTACTGCAAATTTCATTTTAATAGACCCGTTCTTTTATATCTTCTGTTATGCAATTTTATAACAACTGTAGAGTCATTAGGATTTTTTTGAAACCGGAAGAATAAAAAATGAGCAAACTCCTTCACCGGGAATTGAACCACGGACCTCTGAAATACCGCCCTAGCGTAAGAACCACTACATTACGAAGTCACGCTAGGAAGGAGGGAGAAATACCTTATACAACAAACATCAGAACAGCTTTAGTATAGCCCACCTTCAAAGTTTGGTGAATTTGTTTTGGCACCAAAGCACATGAAATACGTTGTTTTGATAAATGGTTGCCATCCAGATATTTGACAAAACTCTGTGTTTCAAAAAATGGCGGCCATCTTGATTTCACCAGAAATCGTGGATAATAGAAATAAATTTACGACTATTATACACAATTTTAAGAGAAAGAAATATTAGGAAATGATTAATAAAAATGATTAAGGTTAAAAGGGTGTAATTTTAAAAACAATACCGAAACCTTTAGATATTTCACCTTTAATAAATAATTTGGTAAAAGCGTAGACTAGGCTGCATCAACAAAGTTGAGAAGGCAGAGCTGTGTGATGTCCATAAACGGGCGGGAATAAGCTTGTGATGTCACAATGTATTCTCCATGCTAATTTCTATTTTCTCTTAAAAAAAAACAATAATGAATTGTTTATTATTGTAAATTAACATCAAATTCTTTAAATTTACATTTCTGACATTTAAGCTTAGGCGTAACTGAAAATAAGTATAATAAATTGTTTATATTTAAAACTACTATGATACAGTAAGCAAATTCTACCAATTATTAAAACGATAAAGAATGTCGCAGTCTCTGATACTTGTATTTCATACAACTTAAATATTTTCAAAGATTTTTAAGCTTCAGCATTTATACAAATAAAAAAATATTTTTTTAAAATTTTAAATTAATTCTCTGGAACGTATCAATTTTATCATATTTACAAATTAACATTTTGCTATATAACGACTTAATCCCTTACATACCAGTAACTAGACAATTTTCATTATTTTCTAAAAATTTTAAACTTCACATTAATGAAAAACAGGTTCCTAAATTACATCATATTCTCTGTAGGCAGGCATACTAGAATTCTACACATTAATAAATAAAAAATTCTAATTTCTCACAATGAAAGAAAATAAATACTACAAATTTGGAACACTAAGTAATACTTCACATACACACACACATATTATTAAAGAACTCATATTATCAAGTGCAATTACGATAGCAAACACTACGTATTATAATAATGAGGTAAAAGTTACTTATAGGGTCAAAGTTTACAGTTTTGCTACTGTTGAGTAGATCGTCGGGCTATCGATATATATCATAAGTCGGAAAGCATTATAAACATATCAAAACCAAAAAATTAAAAATACAATTTAAATGAAAAATGATGTCTTAAATATAATTCACAATTAAAACAGCAATACAAATTTAAAATACACAAATGATATGTTACACATTGCATATAAAATACGTTACATTACAGCTCGTCATCACACATTATCTCGTTTTCCTTTGTACACAACGATCCGTATTCGCTTGAAAAACATCAAAGCTTGGTGTCCATGTACACATCCATCTATTTCCACCTTAAAAATATCAGAGAATTGCACAACCTCTGCATTGGCTGTGCCCATGTACACTTCAATCTATTTTCATTTAGAAAAACATCCGAGAATTGCACAAACTAGGCACCACGCACAACCTCGGCATTACACACTACATTGGCTTTGCCCATGTATATAGCGATCTCTTTTCACTTAAAAATCAGACATTGAATAAACTCTGCATTGCTCATATACGAGAGCAATCCCCCCCCCAAAAAAAGGTCTCCTATTTTTTGGGGACGTAGAGAAAGTTTTAATACGGTTGTTGGCAACACTGTTGTGAGTGGTGCCTTCTCCGCTACCACATAAGCACACAGGCGCTTCGCTCGGATGCTCAGTCTTGGTTTGGCAGCCATTCGTAATGGAGCTCCCGATAAACGTTACTGCCAAGTGCGAAGTGCGCACAGTTATTCGATTTTTGAACGCAAAAGGTGTTAAACCAGTTGAAATTCACCGCCTATTGACAGAAGTGTATGGACAGTCGTGCATGGATGTCAAAAATGTTTGCAAGTGGTGTAGAGAGTTTCCAGCCAGTCGTACTTAAATTCATGATGAAGAAAGGAGCGAGAGGCCGTCAGTTGCCGACGAGACAATCGTGAAAGTTGAGGAACTCATGTGTAAAGATCGGAGGATCACTCTGGATACTCCTGAAGCTCCTCAACACTTCCTGAAGGGCATGGCAGCAAGTTGGTATGGCATGGGCATTGTAAAACTGCCACAGCATCTACAAAAATGCCACAGCATCTACAAAAATGCATCGACCGAAATGGCGATTATGTTGAAAAAAAAAAGCACTTTTCAATCTTTAAAGTGATGTAGCAATTATAGAAAATAAACGGTTCTTTGTATATCTAAAAATATAGAAGACTTTTTTTTTGGGATTGCCCTCGTACTAAGAAATCTGCTTTCACTTAAAAGAAATCGGAGAATTGCGCATAAGCAACTCCGATTGCTTGTAAAAAAAAATGTTTCTAGAAAAATTGAGCTTACTACAGGCGAACCAAGATACTAGCCTAATTGATTTCTCAGCCCTACACTTCTTGCATCTCCAAATACTACCATTCGATGACTTTTTCTGACTAACTAACCAGTATGGTATCTTACATTTTTCACAACAAACGTTATCCGTCAATAATCGACAATCCATCAAAAATCCTCTAAAAAGTTCATACCCCCTCTTGTTAATTAATACATAAAATATCTGTTCCCAAAATTTTACGCTTGTTTGAAAACTCCCACCTTTATAATCTCCTGATACTTAATTACAACATCACTAATAGCAGTTTTAGAGCAAGCAATAAGTACACACAAAAATATCACCTCCAAAGTAACCCAAAAAATATATACAAAATATTATTCACAGTGTCTGAGCGTTAAACAATCGCCAATAACAGTGTTACGAATTGTGTATTTAGATATTAATTTTAGTAGAGAATTCTAATTTAAAATGTTGTATTTCCCCCTGCAACGCAGCATGAGACAAATTTTAAGAGAAATTTATACCGTAAAAGTAAGAATACAGGGCACGTGCATTAAACTTTGAGTAAACGGATATCTCGGTAATTTGTATTGAAATTGAATATACGTAACTGACTGCTATATTAGCTGTAACCGTAATTTCATCCTCTTGTTTACATTGCATTTGGCGAATAGTATGGGTTACCAGGTCATATCATTTATCGCCGCTCTTGGCGATATGTTTTTGTTTAAAATTCCGGGTGGGCTATACTGAAGCTGTGCCCAAACATCTTTTTGCTATATTCTGCATTTTCAGTATTAAATATGAAGGTAAGTAATACCATGCGTTATCAGTGTAGCACAGATAGCACCATTCACTTTCAGGGTGAAAATTCACCTTACGGAGTCTTAAACTTTTCTTTTTAGATTCATCATGTTTCCGTCTTTAAAAAAAAAAAAAAAAAAAAAAATTCAATCTATTTTAAATAATAATGCCACAAAGAAGAATTTCATTTTTAGTCCAAATGGGCTATTAATTTCGAAACACAATTTTGTGTTGATTCACTTTAAATGTTGTTTCCAGTAAATCTATGTTTCACTTTTCAAGTTGTTGCCATTCAGTAAAATGTCATTTTTCAAATTTGGCTAATCTGTTATTGATTAACAAACTAAGCTCTTTAAAAGCAATAGATGCAAATTTAATAATATTGTTTTTTTAGTTATTCATGATATCTTTTCAAATATATAGAAGAAAAGAAATATATATTTCCATGTTAGTTTAAATGTGTACTTATCTAGTATCTTATAAAATGTTTTGTTGTTCTGCCTGGACCATCTCTATCAATAATCTCTGTTGATAAACTGATAAATCATTAAACTTTAAATGAGCCTTTTTGTGTGACCATTAAAAACTTTCAGATTTTTTTCCTCCAAAATATTTTTTTTTTTTTTTTCCTACTTAGCGACTGATATTAATCAGCTGTACCTTTGAAATAAAATGCCTGCTGCACGACATATGATGGTTCAAATCTCTCTTTCTTATTTTGGGAGCATAAAAGACCTAAATGGAGTTTGGCTTTTAGGCCCAGATTGTAAACTGGGTAATTTTGAGCCTGTTTTTGAAACTGATTCATACTGTTTTTTTAAATAAACTAATAAAATAACTATCTTTGAGCAGATCATGTACTTGCAGTTTGGAATATAGGTAACTGAATTTCTGTTTAAGAAGAATAGTACATTTAACATGATGTGTTTGAGTTAACAGTCAATTTATGTCTAAAAAATTAAATGAAAAGTATGTGGTAGATAAAAATTCTCTTCTGCAGCACTGGTGTGAGAAGTAGAAAATGTTTGATGTGGTCCGTTCCAATCTGTTTCAGTAATTTAATTTTTTTAAATTTGAGTGAATTTCATGGTATTTATATTTCAAAGCAGGAAGCAATTTATTACATAATAAATTATATGTATGAAACAAAGAATTTGAAAGTTCTAAAACCTGGTAACTAAAACCAAGCACTAAAAGCTGTCTAATTTACTGAAAATATGAAAAATATAATAAAAATTGGAAAGTTTTTTTAATTATATTTCTTAAACAGCAACATAAGATTAGAAAAGGAAGTGAAGAAACCACTACAGGAAACTGAATAAGTGATAAACGAATTTTAAAATCTTAAAAATCAAGGGTATTAAAACCAAAGAGGTGTTTGCATTTTTATGATACCTTCATCAAAATATTGGTGCCAAAGAAATATAAAAATCAAAGCCATTTTCTGAACTAATCAGTGAAACATTTAGCAAAGCCAAACAAATTAATAATACTTAAATAATAATTTTTTCAAAAATTGAATTGCTTATTAGCTGCCTGATCCTGACAGGTTTTGAGTGTGACAGAATAGCAGTTAGCTATATACTTTTGTAAAGGTAGAAAAACAACAATAAAACAAAGGAGAAACAAAAGAAACAATTAAATTTTAAAACTATATGTAAAAAACCAACCAGAGTTAATTAAAAAAAAACAGTAAAATAGATGGCCAAACAATGTCCATTGCATGTGGTCAGAGTTTTTGTGTAATGTACTTCTAGCTGCATTTACATATCGCAAAACGTTCTAGCCACCTGTAATGGTCATTACTTGCCGTCTGTATTTTTTGTTCTATGATTAGGTCTAGTTGATTGTTTTTTACACACTAGAAAGTATTTAGCCATTCTTTTATACTTGTGACCTGTTAGAATTGGGCAGCTAATTAGCAATTTATTAAAATATACATTCTGCAAGTTAATTAAAATATTAAATTATTTAGTCTTACTAGTTCACTGGTTATCTTTTACAATCTTATCTTATCTGAGGTTACAGATGATGAGATGATTATCTTATCTGAGATGAGTTGTTTATCTTCTTATTTGAGAAATAAAGCTATGATTCTTACTTTTCTTTCGTATCAATACTTTGATGAAGATTATAAGAGAAATGCAAAAGCTACTTTATTTTTATAATCCTTTGTTTTAAAGCATTGAATATTTGTAAATTACTTTTTTTCAGTGGTTTATTCATTTTTTAAATCATATCTCAATGTTTCAATAAAATATGATTTTAAATTTTTGCTGTTTATTATGTACAGTCAAAAGTCTTTAATCTGGACTCGTCGGGACTTCAGCGATTCCGGATTATCGATCATCAGTTTAAATCTGGTAAGATGGCATGCAGAAATTATAAAATTAAAAATATGAAACCGTAATTTATGAAATAAAGAGCAATTATGATCTAAATCTAAAGGGTATCAAAATTTACAAAAAGAAAAGCTTAATATTTATTTATTTACTTTATTAAACATTTCTTTCAACGCGCGCATACGTTACGCATAGTCGAAATGAGAAAATTGCAACCAGAAAACTATTTGATTTGTATTCGTGATATTTATAATGATGAGGAATTTGATTTCAATCATATCAAAGACGGAGTACATCGAGATGAAATACTACATTATAAGCCGAATAAAATAAAAACATCTGCCCTGAAGTTAAGGATAGTGCTGACAGATCAACTTCCAGTTCATTGCGGGTCGTGACCCCCCCTTCCAGCATTCCCTTTGTAGATCCAGCATCGGAAATTCTATTTGACATAATCGAAAGATTCAACTTTTATAAAATTGCTCTAACAGTCTGCAAAAAATAATAAGCCGGTTCCAATTCGAAGATTAAGGAACAATGCAATCTGCAACATTAACTGAAGCCCACCAGCGGCCGAGCGGTAACGTCGCTGAATGCAGGTAGTTTGGTCCGAGGTTCGAATCCCGCGAACGGGCTGGCTGCATGGGCGTTTTCCTGGTTTTCCCCATGTGTAACGTGTATGCGAGCTAGTTTCCCTTAGAAAGTCCTCCACAAAGCCATCGCTCCCTTAAGGCAGATAACCCTCGAGTGCTTTGCCGTAATCTAATAAAACCAAAACAAACCAAAACATTAACTGAAATAGATAATTAAATAATTTTAATTTTAGCTTAGCTTATACCGTCCGTTGTACATGAAACGCGCATGCGTACGCGCATTTTCGTTGACGCATGCGCAGAAAGTTTATAGCTTTGAGGTCCGGATTATAGATCATTCCAGATTATGGGTGTCTGGATTAACGACTTTTGACTGTATAACATAGTTTATATAAATTTGAATTTAACAAACATTCTCTATTCGAAAAAAGCAAATTAAAGTTAAAAAATTAAATAAGGCAATCATTAACTTTTCTTTATAATTTGACTCTTTATGGTATGATAACATTATCTTAAACCTTAACTGGAGGGTAATAGAGGATTTTGAAGAGTTAAGGGATTATCTTGTAAATATTTATTGTAAAAATTAATTTGTAAATATGTATATTTAATACTTTAATACTTTTCTAATTTTCCTTACTTTTGGCCAGTAATTAGTAAAGTTTTTATTAAACCAGTTTAAATCCAGTTTTAATAAATTTAGAATTACAATAAATTTCTTTCTTTAAATACAAACATTTAAAATTTTTTTTCAAAATCTAAATTAAATTTTACTTCAAAATAATTTTATTCATACTTTTTTTCAAAAACTTTTTTAAAAACATTATCAATTTTACATCCTTAATAGTTTGCAACATTTTTCCACATAACATTACAGTTTGCAATTTACATCTTTTTTACACATTTTTACAACAGAACACACATTTTACATTACTTAAAAGTTTACAGAATAGATTTTTTAAATTGATCACAGATAGCAGCTTTACACTGAGCTTAACCTTGCATTAGCACCCTCCTTTAAAGTTTGCAGAACACACTCTTAACATCATTTAGTTTGGCAATGCTTCTGTACTCCCCAAAAATAAATGTAGTTGGTAAGTTAAATTAAAACTTACTATTTACTTGCCTTTTTAGTATTATTTAAGTACAAAATGTAATGTATGTATTATTTTTTATAATAGTTTCTTTTTATTTATATGCATAATTCGTGTCAGGGAAGTTTCTGTAGACAAGAGTTTCTAAATTACTTTGGTTTTCTAAAAATTTGGTTTTCTACTCTTATTTATTAATTTTTTAATTTTAATTCTAGTCTTTTAATTGCTAATTTCTCAAAATCCCACTTGTTTAAATTTCTTTTTAGTAATTCACCACATTTGGTATTACTTTTGGTTTTGACTTATACCCTTGTCTACATGAATGACGAAACACGAATTGAATGATTGAAGAGTTAGGGCCCTATCACTTCTATGAACGCGCGTGCTTACCCGGGACAATTCCAAGAAACGAGATTCTAGTAGCACGGCTTTAAGCGGCAGGCAGGTTTTGACTTATACCCTTGTCTACATGGATGACGAAACACGAATTGAATGATTGAAGAGTTAAGGCCCTATCACTTCTATGAACGCGCGTGCTTACCCGGGACAATTCCAAGAAATGAGATTCTAGTAGCACGGCTTTAAGCGGCAGGCTTCCGGGAAATGTTTCGTCTAGCTAGGAGGAATCTGTCCCGGCTACGAGCAACATTTTAAAATTTGTCCGAAAATGTTCCGGCTGGAGACGTGTTCCTCGAACGTTCAACCAATCAGACGAAAGTTCTGCTTCTGAAGGATCACTGGTAACTTTCAATATGGCGATGGCTCTCACTGTGAAGTGATGGATGCTGGAAATTGAGGCCGATTTAATTATTGCTGTTTTGTTGTAATACAACTGCCTGAGTCATTTTTAAAATGTGTATATATTCATTAAATATATAATCGTGGAAATTTCAGAGTTGACAGTATTTTACGACGTTCTTGCAGTTCGGATTTGTTTACAAATTGTTCGTCGCCAAAAGTTCGCCAAATTTGTCGTATTTCGTGCTGATCGTGTATTATCACTGTTATATAATAGAATTTTATTTCTTAAATTTAAGTTGAATAATTTTTTAAAATCCGTTTGTATATGCACGGCTGTTCTCCTAATTACTTATCTTTTAAATTGTTAATTGCATAATCAGTGACACATTTTAAACAGCATAAAAGATGCATAAAAAAAGAAAAGCATAGCTTATGTAATAATGAGAATACTCATTAAATTTGTCTATTATTTTCATGTTATTAATGAAATACTTTTTGGATTATAAATACATTAGAAACTATGCTTTTATTGTAAATACTACACTGAAACATTGAAAATTTATGGATTTATTATTATACATGATGAAAAACATTTGTATATACATTCATTAATATAAATCTTATTCATTACATTAATACTAATAAATATACATTAACAACTTCTAAACCATCGCATCTCTGTATCTGTATGTAAATATATGACTTATTAGATGTGTATATATATGTATGTATGAATACAAAAATTAACATTGCCAAGAAGTTTATTTGAAGTTGCTTTTAATTCAGATAACGATTATGTAATTGGCAGCAACTATAGTTATCAGTTCTTTGCAAATTATTATGGGTATGTAATAATCAGTTGAAAAATAATTGATGAGTATTTGAGTACTAAAGAGTGTACACATTTTGTTATTGGATTAATTCATAATTATATCATACGTATGATCTACATAATAAAAACCTGACTAATAAATAATAAGAAATGTAACAGCTGTACATTTATAACATTTGATTACTTAAAACAGTGCACAACTGATTATCACCTTCATGTCTGTTTACATAATGAATTGCACTTTCCAATTAAGTGCACGGGCCTACTAATGGCCAAAGCGTCGTTGAACACTGGTAGTTCTGTCTCAGCTTAGAATGCCACGAACGGGCTGGCTACATGACGTTTCCTTGGTTTGCCCCATTTGTAACTGGTATACGAGCCAGTTTAAAAAAATCTTCAACATAGGGATCCTCCTTGCACCACCTAATTTCTAGAGTTGGTATAATTAATGTGTTTTAGGTGCATTACCGAGTGTTCTATGGGACAGTAAACAACTCGCACATGTTTGATTGCTCATGTATTCATATGTTTTATTTGATCTTCATTTTGCTGAATAGTATCTGCTGGCTGTGAGGATGTAAATATCAGCCATATAGACTTTTGGCATAAAAGGTCTTTTTTTTTTTTTTTTTTTTTTTTTTTGTCTGTTTGTTTGTTTGAATGAACAGAACAGTAATTATGAGCCATAAAGTTAGTCAAGGTCAGAAGGTGGTCACCAAGTCACAAATTTTCCAGTGAGCCAGCAAATTTTCATTGCAATGCAGACAACAGAAAATACACATAGATAATGTCTGATAAATAGACTTATCCAGCACACGTTTTAAACAATTTTTAGTGTATACAGAATTTGGCTATTACTGATGTAATTGATTACTATAACCAGAAGTGTGTTTATCTGTTAATTGAAGTGCCAGAGTGGAGATCAAAGTGATTATCTTGATAGGAATCACCTTTCTATTATCTTCCATTACTAACAATAAAGTTTAAAACGAAAAGAGTGTGAGCGATACAAAGCAACACGGAAGAAGCAAACGCCACTTCAAAGGAAACATCACTTTCGCCAATCTGAGTGATAACTGATTCTTGTTTGGCTTTCAGCCTGTTTACCAAGTGAAGATGGTAACCCTATTTCGCGAAAGGCCGTTTCTCAAAACTGTTGCTGCAAACGTTTTGTTCCAGCAACAAATATCGTAATGTGATAAGGGTTTTTAGGTTTGGAGGCAACTTTCCCTTGATAAATCTGTCTCCTGCCTGCTCAACAATCATTCACTTATGCATTTTTATAAAAAAATATTTTTGGAATTTTAATTTTATATTTGTTCATGGATTTTGATACTTGCACTTGATTTACATATGCTGTCAGAATTTAAATAATATTGTAGATTAGTTTGCAACAATAATTAATCATTTATTTGTTTGCATTAAATTTCATATAAATTTTTTAACTTTAATTTGCTTTTTACGAATAAGGAATGTTTGTAAATTCAAATTTTTGAAGTAACATAGTTGTATATATATATATTTATGTTTGAGTGTGTGTGTGCATGTAATAATTTTGATATGTCGAAGGCAGATGTTGTTGCATAATCCAGAAAAACTTGGTAGTCATGTGAAATTGAAATATATGTTTTATTTTTAGACGACTTAATGTTTTAATAAGCCACCATAAGTAACTGGCTGTCATATTGCTTGTTTTTTGAGAGTTAATTTTGAAGAGAGCATTTGTTAGAAGATCCTTTTAGCAGCAAAATCAGACAGAAAATTATTTCTTGCTGCAAATGGCTATTAAAATAAAAATGAATATTTAATCTGTTTTTACTGCAAATGTATTCTTTATTATGCACCTTCAATGTATTTTAAATTGTTACCCCTGCACACATATACATAATAAACGTATAAATTGAATTAATGATTATTTATACTAGTTACGCAGCATTTTGTGCAACTTTGGTAATTTTTAATTATGTATTTTCCATTTCTGTTCTCTCTCTATATATACTGTACATGTGTATGCATAATATATATTATAAAAGATAAATAAATATGTGTATCTGCATATTATGCCTAGAATGTAAAGTACACAAAAAATTTTATGACAAATGAAAACAGTGTAATTATTTGATAGTTTTTTTAAGATTTTTAATAACTTAATTTTATGAATTACTGTAAGCATAAATAGTGTTAGACTGTTTGTGAATCTTTATATTTTTACCTTATGGTATTAATTTCTGGTTTTTTTAGTCAGAATTAGATAGTTATATTTTCCTCATTTCTTTAGGCTTTCTTTCAAAATTGTCTACTGGTCAGCTACAGATATTATCCAGTTGTCTCGAAGATTCATATGAAGTTGCTTGTAATTTTGATTTGAGACCAGGTTTGAAATTTTTGATACAGAAAGTAGCACAGACAGATGTTGCTGCTAACTTGTATAAACAAGCTGGACTTAGCTGGACCATCCACATGGTTGTGCTTTTTGAGCTCTGCATGTCAATATCTCCTCTAACATTAGAGTTTGTAAAAGCCAGTATTTGTCATGAGAATGGTGCTGCCATATCTGATTCAGATTCTAGTAAGTATTTTTATCAGTACTTTCCCTTTATATAAATTGTTTGTTAACACACTTCTTTGCAGAATTTGAATGCATCACACAGAAAGAACTTCAGAGATTCATATTTAAAGTAGATGAAAATTGTATCAGTTTTTGGAAAATATTCTAATTTTTGGCACTGTGAATTTAATTTTCTACTCATTAGTGCGGAAACATTTCTTTTATATCTGAAAAAAACTGATCTTATAATTTTGCTAAGGAAAACATTTCTAGTACTCAAGGGGTAACAACATTTGGGGTTTTTAAAGTTATTTCTATTATTTAGGGTTTTCAAAATGAATAAATGGGATATTGTCTGCAGAAATTTAAGAATAATGAAAGCTATAGGATTTTATCAAATGTAAAAATTTTTTATGCCATGACTTAGAAGAGCCAGGGAAGTAGAGAGGAGAAAAAAGTATAGATAAACAAAAGGAAAAATGGCTGAGCTTTGATGAGGCAGTGAGCAAAATCTTATCCCAACTGAAAAACCATGCAAGTCTTTTCCTATGACAAAGGTACCAGAACCTTCTTTATTTCTTTAATGAAAATACGCAAGAAATCAAGAAGGGTAAAACCCTTAACACTAAATTAGCAGCTAAGTTTCAAGCTATAATCCGTTTTGCAGATTCAGAAGACAAATTCCTTTCATTCAGTAGAAGTCCCACAACCACAGCATTAATGCACTCGGATGAAAAATTTTTCGTCCACCCCAGATATTGCAGGTTCAGGCCTGGCTATTTTCCTATCTCTCAACTATCGAGCCAATCCATAAGTTCGGGCACATTAAGAGTATGCGTGGAATTCACTATGACACATTTACAAAAATAATATAATTTTGAACCTGTTGAAACTTGTCATCATTTGACTAACATATTATTCTGTTCATCACCAACTTTTGTAAATATCAAATGCATTTTAGTACCCATAAAAGATGAATATAGATAATCAGTACAAACTCGTTGTGTTACATTTTTTATTTTTGTGGGGTGAATCTGCCAGATTTGCAGCGATAAAAATTAATAGTGTACATGTTGAACACACTATTAGTGTAAGGACTGCTCAGAAATGGTTTAAAAAATTTTAAGCTGGAAAAAGCAGCATTGATGATGAACCCCGTTTCAGAACGTTTTGAACTGTAAGAACCAAATCAGACGATTAATTCAGAAGTTTATAGTGAAAAACTTTGCCATCTAAACTCAGAATTGATAAAAAAATGCCCACGATTGGTGAATATCAAGAAAGTGTTGTACCATCATGATAACGCTAGACTGCATACGGCTCGAACAACGCTGCAAAAAATTAGTGAATTTAATTAGGAGCTTTTGTCATATCCTGCTTACTCCCCAGATATTGCCCCAAGTGATTTTCACTTATTTTGTGCCTTACAATTTTTTTTTTACTGGCAAAAAATTAAATTCTAAACAGGATGTACACAATGAACTTTCAAGTTTTTTTGCATCAAAACCAGAGTCTTTCTACAACAATGGCATAAAAAAGCTGCCTGTAAGATAGCGAGACATTGTAGATAATGGAGGGAAATATATACAGTCAAAAGTCGTTAATCCGGACTCGTCGCGACTTCGTCGATTCCGGATTATCGATTTTTCCGGATTATAGATCATCAGTTTAAATCTGGTAAGATGGCATGCAGAAATTATAAAATTAAAAATATGAAACCATAATTTATGAAATAAAGAACAATTATGATCTAAAGGGTATCAAAATTTACAAAAGAAAAAGCGTAATATTTATTTGTTTAGTTTATTAAACATTTCTTTCAATGTAAGTTGTTTAAGTTGCTTCGTTTTATGTGATAATACTTTCTCTTTAATTCTATAAACAGACATAATTTCTTGTTCAGTTACAAAGTTCCGCTGTTTAAGTCCTATAATTGCTGTGTCGAGAATACCGACTAATTTGTAAATCGAAATTTTTTCGTTTTCAATAACCTCTGTGTCACTTTCTTCACTATCGGAAGCAAATTATAATGACGAGGAATTTTATTTAAATCATATCAAAGACGGAGTACATCGAGATGAAATACTACATTTAGTAAGGAATTATAAGCCAAATAAAATTAAAACATCTGCCCTGAAGATAAGGATAGTGCTGACAGATCAACTTCCAACTCATTGCGTGCCGCGGCATCCCCCCCACACCACAGAGCAGTGTGAAATTGATAAACAGATTTCGGAATGGTAAGAGAAACAAAGGATATGTCTCTATCCATTTTTTGTAGCAATTCCACTTTTTGTTTGATGGACATTGAAGCATACTTTCACTTTGTAGATCCTTTGGGAGCTCCAGCATTGGAAATTCTATTTGAATAATCAAAAGTTCAAACTTACTTTTATAAAATTGCTCTAACAGTCAGCAAAAAATAATAAGCCGGATCCAATTCGAAGGTTAAGGAACAACGCAATCTGCAACAATAACTGAAATAGATAATTAAATAATTTTAGCATATACCGTCTGTTATACGTTAAATGCGCATGCGTAAACATATTATGCGCATGCGTAAACATATTATGCGCATGCGCACACGCATATGCACAGCAGTAAAGGTCTTACGCGCATGCGTAAACGTGATGCATGCGCAGAAAGTTTGTAGCTTTGAGGTCTGGATTATGGGTGTCCGAATTAACAGCTTTTGACTGTAATTGATTAAAATGTTAAATTGTGTTTTTTTATATTATTTAAAAATTTACCAAAAAATGTGCACAAATTTATGGACTGACCTAATAATTTCATTTTTGATTTTCGCCTGTTAAGTTTGTTGTTTCGCCTGCCACTTTTGTTCTTAATTTTCTTCATAACATTGAGCCTTTGGCAAAATTCTCACAAGATGATCTATGTTGTAGTCTGTAAAGCTGATGACAGTTAGGCAAGTAAATTTAGATATTTGATCCAACAGCTTTATAAACAAATTGTGATCTTTTTGTTAAATTTTAATTTTAGGCTTTGTTTTAAAATATAAAGTTAGTGAATTAGTCTACAGCAGAAATTTCTGTGGTAAAATTTCTACAAAAATTCAGTATTGTTCCTCAAAATTACCAAAGAGACTAATTGCTTCAAGTGATCATTATGAAATTTGCATTTGAACAGAACAAATAAAAACTCACTTGTAAGTAGGTTCATTGATAGACTTCTGGGATTAATATGCAATTAAAATGTAAAATATGCAAGTAATAAATAGTTCTTTGCAACTATAAATCATCATTCTTTTTCTTCCATAATAGTTTATCAAAACTTGATAAAAATGGTTGTACTAATGCATAAAATATCAGTCATAAAATCTACCTAAATTTGTTCATTTGAAAGAAATCATAGAAATAATGCTCTTACACTCTGCTGGACCTCAAAGTGTTATGGCATAAATTTGAGTGTGAATACATTGAGAAGAGAATAATTGATTAAATATTTTCGAATTAAAAATAAATAAAAAAAATTATGCATTAAAATATATGCATAAGTGCCCATATGTATGTTACCTGCCGTATATGAAATACAAGAGTTATTTAAATATGTTATATGAATTATTTGACTTTCACTGGGCATTGTATGGCATTCTGTAGCATGGCAAATATTATTTAGGTAAAGTATGAAAACAAGGTCACGATAATGCTTTTATTTAAAAAAAAGTACATTATGTGGATATACAAATGTTATTTAGAAAAAATAATAAAAGAAGGCCATAAAAAATCTTTTATTCAAAATATGTAAAGGAAAATTAAAGTTATACTGAGCAAAGCTTATGCCTTTCTTATTTAAGAAAATAAAATAAAATATGAACCTACTTTATTTCATTTATTACCTACTTATATATTTATTAATTTCTGGGAAATAGTTTCAATTAAGAACACACTGTCTTTTGCAGCATTAACTCTCACTTTAGATGGTTCATCATAGAATTGTTGCATGTCTATTGACAATGATTTTCTCTCTTTAACATCACATCATGCTCTTCTGTTTTCATGCAGCATAATGTAGGCCTAATTTTTTGTTAAATAAATTCACATATGAATATAATATATTTTGAGACTACAAACAAAGTGTAAAATGCAAATGGCAAAAGCTGGGCCTGAGGCGAGTATTAAAAGTCCTGTGCCTTAACACCTGGAAATTCGAAACAAATCAGGGATGTATTTCATACTTTTCTGTTATGTCATTTGGCATTGTATAGAATGCCTAAGAAATATATGAAATATTAATCATTTCATACATTATAAAAGTGCATAGGCATTCCATAGAATGCTAGATTTCAAACTTTGCTAGTAACATAAATACTGTTATGTTATGTAAAAATACAAAATATCAAATTAATAAATCGAATTTACTTACGTTCAGTCTGACTGCCAGGTAGATCTTCACAAATCCAATAATGTTAAGCTATTAGAACAAACTTTATTACAGTCTATTTACAAAATATATACATCACCAATAATTTTGTTACAGTTCTGTATGGGACCATTTTTCCGTTAATCAGTTTTCAACTATTTATTTTTATCTCAAAAACATCTGCATTGCTTGAGCGCTGTTAGTCAGCGCCCTCTGTCTAACAGCTCGTGATTTCATAACAATCTCCCCGCCTTGAGTACGATGGAATTATGCTCAACATCACATAACAAGTCTCTTTGGCTTATGTATTATTCGCCCACTCCTGGAAATAACTGGTGAAGATTTCAGATCTGCTTTGACTCTTCCATCCGGAATAGACTGCAAAACCATCATTTCATTTGCTTGGTCACCCATTTCTAAAGGATAAATATTCTGCACGGGCCTTATTATGTCACCGTTCCTTGTTTTTATTGAACAACACGAACATGTCCATCCTTCCCTGGATACAGCTTAATTATTCTTCGTAGCTGCCAATCAATTCATTTGCTGTTTTTATTCCCAACCAAAACTATTTCTCCTAATTTCACTTGTTCTTTGATTTTACTGGCTTTCTTAGAATTTTTAAGTTGTCTTAAGTATTCAGCTCTGAATCTTTTTCTTAAATTATCTCTGAGTTTCTAACGATACTGCCAACGCTTATATAGCTCTGTTCAATTTATGTGATCAAATTCAATCGTAGTACCTTCTACATTGTCCCTTAAAAACATATTTGGATTTAAAGGCATTAAATCTTGAATGTCTTTCGATATGTATGTCAAAGGACGGGAATTGATGACATTTTCAACTTCATATAACACCGTGGGTAAATCTTCGTAATCTAGGTTTGTTGCCTAAAATACTCTTCAACATGCCCTTTATAATTCTAATGTCTTTCCCACCATCCTCCCCACCATGCCGATGTAGGAGGATTAAATTTCCGTGTAATTTTCTTAATCGTAGCTTTTCTCTCCATTTCCTTCCAATTAATTTTCTAGAAAAGGTTCTTAGGTCCTATAAAGTTAGTACCATTGTCTGAATATATAATACTTTGTCTTCCTCTCTGAGCTATGAATTTTCTCAGGCTTTGCATAAATGCTTCTGTGGATAGAGTAGTAACAATTTCAGTGTGTATTATCCGATAAACAGCGCATGTAAATATCACTATCCATGCCTTCTTCTGGCCTCGAAGGTATAAAGGTCCAACCAAATCGACAGCCATAATCTGGAAAACTGCAGAGTCTGTTACTCTCTTTTCTGATAATGGTAGGGGGTTTACGTTAAAATTGGTTACCTTAAATCGTCTACAGCGATCACAGTTTTTTATTACATGACAAACTGTACGCCGGCATTTGAGAATCCAAAATTGTTCTCTCAGAATTGCCATTAAGGCTTGAATACATGCATGGGAATTGTCCTCGTGTTTTCCCTTGATTAACAAGTTGGTAATAACATGGTTGGGAGGAAGAATTATCGAAAATATAATATTTCTACTGTCGTTTCTCCGAGAGATCTGTAGTTTGTATTAGTCTTTTCTCATTCACAAAAGGTTGCAATGATACAATTGTTTTGTCTTCATGAGATTCAAACTTTCTTCTTGGATTAATTTTAAAAGAATATTTTCTGCTTCTGCATATTCTGCAAAAGTAATGTTACCGAAGATACGATCTTTAGGTAAATTTCTGGCATTTTTGCTGAATTGTTTTATACAAGCTATCATCCTTACTATCTTTTTATATGAAGAATATCTGTTGTCAAATAAATCCCTTGTGTTTATAATGTTGGTAGCTGTTATGGCATATTTTCTTTTCTCCGAATTTATTACAGATTCGTCAGGTTGCACTAGTTCATAATAAGTGTCAATCCTTAAGTTTTCCTTCAGCCATTCTGGCCCATTCCATCACTGAGCCTTCACTAATTGTTGTACTGTACATCCTCTTGAAACTATATCTGCTGGGTTCTGTGAGCGTGGAATGTGATACCAATCATTTATACTACCTTTAAAAAGTAAAGCTATGCTTGTTCCCAGTACGTTTGATGAACAAAATATTGCTTCTTTGATGCTCGATAATTCTCCATTGGAATTTGTAGAAAATGTTAAATATCTTGGTGTCATTCTTGACCAAAAATTAACACGGAAAAAGCACATTGAATTCCTTTCTGCTAAATGTGAAAAAATTATTAAGGGCTTTCACCGAATTGCCAAAAATACTTTTGGAGTAAGCTACGATGTTAAGAAACTCATGTATAAGCAGTGTATTGTACCTTTCATTTCATACGGCTGTCGTGCTTGGGGACATGTTCTTGCCAAGAAGGTTAACAAAAGAAATTTAAGAAAGATTCAACGGAGTATTCTTCTTCGTATTATTAGTGGTTATAGAACCTTAAGCTATGAGGCTACTTTTGTTCTTGCAGGAGTTCCGCCTATTGATTTTGAAATTGCATATAAGAATAATATTTTTGCGTCATTGGCAACTCATGCTTCAGAAGACTGTATTAATGGAATTGTCCCCTTCACTGATCTTCCTCATCCTGCTTCTTTAGAACCCATAAATTTCTGCAATTATAAAGAGACTGCTGAAATAAGTTTTCATATGGTTTTCTTTACAGATGGCAGCAAGATGAACAACAAGGTTGGCCTTGCATTTGTTCTTTTTGAAGGCCATTCCGAGATTTGTTTTCTTAGACACCGTATACGGAATGAATGTACAGTTTTTCAAGCAGAACTTCTGTGCCTTCTTGCCATCAAATGGATCCAGGATCATGGGACAACATCCTCAAAGTACCTTATTTGTTCTGATTCTCTTTCTTCTCTTCAACTTTTGAACAGTATTACCAGCTGTGATAAATTAGTTATCGAAATCCTAGTAACTGTTAGTTCACTTAGAATTAGAGGTATTGACATCTGCTTTGCTTATGTGCGTGCTCATCATGGTTTCTACGGAAATGAAAGAGCTGATTTCTTAGCTAAAGATGTTTTAAATTTACCCATTGATATCAACATTAGCATTCCAAAGAGTTATTGGAAGTCCTTTCATTATAAAAAGCTTTTAGCTATGTGGAATGAGGAATACATTTCATCTTGTAATGCTGAAGTCACCAAAAAGTTCCTTCCTTCGATTTACCATAGACTGAATTCCAAGTCTTTCCTCTCGTAAAATTTTAAAGTGTCTCAGTTTTTATCTGGTCACGGTAAATTTGCAAGTTATCTGTTTTGTTTTAATCTATGATCAAACAATTTACGTGAATGTTCAAAAAGAGTTCCTCAGGATGTGGAACATTTGATTTTCTCGTGCCCTACATTTGATGGCCCTAGATTATGCTTACAGAACAATTTGAAAATGTTCAGAGTGACTTGGCCAGTGAACTTATCTGTTTTCGTGAAGTCCAGACTGCTGTTCTCTGCTTTTGTTCGCTTTATTTATGCATGTAATTTTTAATGTTTATTTATACTTGTAACCTTTAATGTTCTAGTTAACTTACTTCTGTAAGCCCCGTGTTGTACATATGTGGTGCGCGGGGAGTCTGTATGTTCTCAAAGAAAAAAAAAAAATCATTTATGCTACTTAGTTTTCTAATTTCGTTTACTCTATTGGCCACGAATGTAGCCCAAACCACTTCTTGTTTAATCCAACAGAGAGCATTGCTGGAATCTGTCCAGTAAAAAGTTTTAATATCTGTTAGATGTAAGTCTCTTCTTACCACTGCTGCTAGTCAAGCACCAATTAGGAAAGCTAATAATTCTAAGCGAGGTACTGTTTTCAATCTCATTGGAGCTATTCTGGACTTAGCTTGCACTAACTGACAATGTACTTCATTATTTTCTATTGTAATAAATATGCATGTTGCATAGGCCATTTTGCTGGCATCACAGAATACATGCAGACTCCATTTATCAGGTTCATAAATTTGAGAGCATTTTGCAATCCAACGAGGAATTTTAATATCTTTCAATTCAAGAATTTGACTATGCCATAAATTAAACTTCTTCAAAATCTTCTCTGGCACTTCTTGATCTCACGAGAGTTTTGATCTGCAACATTCTTGTAATTATAATTTCGGCAGCAGTGTCAAAGGACAGGGGAATTCAATCGGGTTGAAAATCGCTTGTGCTAAGGATTTTCCTTTTCGTCACTAACAGGACTTATTCTTGAGCAGGAAATCTTTTTGTGTCGAGAGTATCTTCCTTTACGTCCCATGCAAGGCCTAATACAGAAATACAATTTGTTGTATTTTCACTTGCCTTCAAAGAAGGTTCAGTTTCTGAGAATAATCCAGGATCATAATTTTTTTCAGGTGTATTGTACTGCCAGTCCTGAAGCTGAAATTTAGCATCTGACGTTATCCATTTTGCCAAATTCATAAATTTCTCAACTTCTTCAAAACTGTTGAAACTGGTCATGCAATTATCATCGTAAAATGATTCTTTCAATTTCCTGGCTGTCTCTTGGGTTTCCTCCTCCACATTATCCAAGTGATATACTATAGTAGCACCTAATAAAAAAAGGACTTGAAGTTACTCCAAATGGTACTCTGCAATGTCTATAGATCACTAAGTTAATCAGTTCTCAACTATTTATTTTTATCTCAAAAACATCTGCATTGCTCGAGCGCTGTTAGTCAGCGCCCTCTGTCTATCAGCTCGTGGTTTCGTAACAAATGCTGAATAATTGCTTATTATTGCAATATACAAAGACTAAATATAGAGGAAAATTATTATTGCATAAATAATACTGGGAGGTTGTTGCACAAATATACTAATACAGTCAAAAGTCTGTACTCCAGACTCGTCGGGACTTCGGCGATTCCGGATTGTCGGTTTTTCTGGATTATAGATCATCAGTTTAAATCTGGTAAGATGGCATGCAGAAATTATAAAATTAAAAATATGAAACCGTAATTTATGAAATAAAGAGCAATTATGATCTAAAGGGTATCAAAATTTACAAAAAAAAAAAAAAAAAAAAAAGCTTAATATTTATTTTACTTTATTAAACACTTCTTTCAATGCGCACACATGTAAAGCATACATTACGCATAGTCAAAATTAGAAAATTGCAATCAGAAAACTATTTGATGTGTATTCATGATATTTATAATGATGAGGAATTTGATTTAAATCATATCAAAGGAGTACATCCAGATGAAATAATAATTTAGTAAGGAATTATAAGCCGAATAAAATAAAAACATCTGCCCTGAAGATAAGGATTGTGCTTACAGATCAACTTCCAGTTCATTGCGCACCGCGTCTCCCCCCCCCCCCCCCGACCGCAGAGCAGCGTGAAATTGATAAACATATTTCGGAATGGTTAGAGAAACAAAGGATATGCCTTTATCAATTTTTTGCAGCAATTCCACTTTTTGTTTGATGGACATCGAAACATGCTTTCGCTTTGTAGATAGATCCTTTGGCAGCTCCAGAATCGGAAATTCTTTTTGACATAATCGAAAGTTCAAGCTTACTTTTATAAAATTGCTCTAACAGTCTGCAAAAAATAATAAGCCGGATCCAGTTAGAAGATTAAGGAACAACGCAATCTGCAACATTAACTGAAATAGACAATTAGATAATTTTAGCTTATACCGTCCATTATACATTAAGCGCGCATGCGTAAACGCATATGCTCATACATGCATGCGCAGAAAGTTTGTAGCTTTGAGGTCCAGATTATAGATAATTCCGTATTATGGACATCTGGATTAAAGACTTTTGACTGTTCTTCCTTTGCAAGATATATTACTAGTTTGGAAAATTCAGTAATCTTTATTTTAAAAATAGCAAGAAATGTAATGATTACATAATTTGTTGTGGTTATGCTGCAACTTAAATAGTAATTGAATAATTAGTGTAAGAAAACCAAAAAGAGTAAAACTCCACCAGATGTAATTCATAACTTAGAATTAGCATTGTGAGTTTGTTGAGGGGAAAAAGCTGAGATTATTTTAATATTACTTATTCTATGTATTTATATGTGTTAACATTTTATGTTATCTTCTTTGTATAATTGGTATGGCTAAAAAAATTGATTGATAACACTAAGAGTCAGTTGCCATGGTAGCAAATGATGTCTGCTCTCACTTTCTTACCATGTACCTTTTTTAAAATCAGAATGGGTGTAATAAAGTGATGGAGATCCATTTTTTTTAGAGTTAAATATCATTCTTCCTGCCATGAAAATTATTGAAAACAAGTATGATGCTCTGAATATATGGAAACAAGCAAAATAAAGTGTCTTAAATTTTTTTTTTCGCTATTTTATTTATTTGATTATGCTTTCTGATCATGCTGTTAAAGATGTTCCTGTTTGTTACAGTTATATCTTAGAACCTGCTTATACCTGGTAGGTGTTGTTATTAGAAACATTCTCTATGTATGGAGGCAATTAATGTATTTTAAGAGAAGTTCATATATTTGGTGTAGGAAATTTTAGTTTTTGTGTAAATTAGTTTAACTCTTATAGTTAGTGTTGCTATAGTAATTGTTATATCACAACTATAGCTAAAGCTTATTTGGGTTTCTAAATATATTTATCACATATATTTGAGGGCTTTGGCAAAGTCTTTGTGGTTTTAGGTTAACATTGGTCTCCAGGACTGTATATTTTCTGCTAATGATCATGGGATGTGCTGCATTAAATCACAGTCTTGCAGATTGTGCTGCTGAGCATTGATTTGCCAGCATTACAAACAAGCATTTTTTGTAAGGTTCCTTTATGTTAATAAACCAGTTATTTTCTGTCGCTTCTCCCTTTTGTTTTCTTGCTAGAAAGCAGATTAGTTGCCATGTATTTAGAGTGAAGTTTTTGGATTGTAAGACAGAGCATGTTCTGCCACTAGATTGCTAGATTAGATAAGATTTGTAATCTTTGGCCTTGCATTATAATTAATGATAGAGTTAACATCCATGCCGGATAAGTTTTGAGGCAGTTTTGCATTAATTGATTTGTATAATTTCTGGCTACTAGCTTATTTAAATTATACATTTGACTTTGCTACAAATGGTTGGCTCAGTTGTAAGCACCTTCTATTCTTAATTAGTTTTAAATAAAGGGTCTTTTCACACCCTTCTCAAGCTTCAGCTGTTACTTTAGAATTAGCAATAATTTGCTTAACATCTACCAAGAGTTTGGTCACTATTGAATGATTGCATAACACTCCAAATGCTATAGTTTTGCTGCAGTCAGATCTGTGTAACTCTGTTGGCATGAAACACTCTGTATATTATATGACTACTCTGTATATTATATATACAGAGTAGTCATTTATTCCAAGCATCATTGAGGTGTTTTTAAGCCGATGTAAAGTTAAAAAAATTTTAATGCTGCACTATATAAAGCATTTGTTAATATAAATCTATTTATTTATTATTTTTTAAGGTACTGTGTTGAATAATGTTGCATGTTTTCTGTGTATTTTTGCATCTAAATTTAAAGACTTTAATAAAGTTCTTAAAACATTAATTATTATTTGAACTGTTTATCAGCTTAGTTTGTTCTTAATATGTAGAGAAATATATGTATTATACCTGGTCTTTTATAACTGTGAAAAAAATTGTAAAGCAATTTCACCATTGAGTATTTCCTTTTTATGCTTAGTAGGTCATTTAAGTGCCATTAATTTTTTTTTCAGATTTCTTAAACAATAAAATAAATATTTTCATATGCCAGTTGAAATGACTATAAAAATTTTCATGTTTCCAATGTGGATGTCTTCAGTGTTCATTCTGTTATATAAGTAACTTACATTTTTTATTTTTTATTACTTTTAGGATTGTATAACTGCAGTAGCACAAGGCAGTTAGTGTTGTCTAAATACTAATTTAAGAACAGATAATTTTGCAATCACAATTTCAGTGGCAAAGAAGATAAATAAGTATTAATTTGCTGCAGTGAATGTAGTGTAATGAAGCTTAACCTATTATTATTATTAAGCATTTTCTTGATTAAATATGAAGTATAGAATAGAAAATTTAGAAATATAAATTTATATATTTACATTTTATTTGCAGCAAAGTCTATATACTTGTTTATTTGAATTTTTTACAAACAAATAAGTGAATGCAGTTTTTTTTTGGGGGGGGAGGGGAGAAATTGTTTGCAGTTAATTTTTAACAGCAGTTGTGTGATCCTTTTTTTATTTATTTATTGGATCTTGTCTGAAATATTTTATCTTGTACTAAACTAACTTTTGAAAATAGAGGATTAATGTTTCTTCAGCAAATGGTGTGAATTAAAAAATAGTTTTAAATGCTTCCTTTTATTTGATAAAACTGCATACATTATGTAACAAAATGAACCTGTGGGTTTTGGTAGGCCATGAGTGTTTATCCATATGTATATATATAGAGAGAGAGAGTCAAAAAGTAAGAAATTTATGTTTCAACAGGACCAGTGCTAGATTTTTTGCCACTCTGTGTGGTCTCCATGGCTCTTAAATTTTGCCATGCTCTATGTCCCCAAATATGAAAAATTTGCTGCCTGATGCAGTCGTTCTGGCTTCAGACCTGGATTTTAGCAGTTCCTTATTTACATTTTCTTTTTGTTGATTGCCCAGGAGAAAAATATTTCAGGTTATGTTACTGTTCTTGACATTTCCTCATTCTTAGCAGTTTCTTAGAGAGTACTTGAATAGGAATTCAGTATATGGTTATGCCTTAGTAACCATCGTGCCTTCAATTCTATTATTATTTATCTATTTTTAATACCAAATGATATATCTTCCAATTTTTAAGTGTAACTAAATTGGTTGAAGTTGTGAATTATGTTATTTCTAAAATAAAAAGTTCATTTACTGTTTTATAAGTTAACACGTTATCTTAAATGAAAGGTTTATTTACTATTTATAAATTAACATGAAAAATAAGCATTAAGTATTTTTGGTAGATCAAATATGTAAAACTGGATTTATCAAGAAAAAAATTATTTTATTAAGGTAAGCAATTTAAGATTTTTGTTTTATTAATGCATTTATAGAATAGTGTCCTTCCTTTCATTTCAGGTAAATCAGATGGGCATTTAATGGCCTCTGTACCTGCTGGAAATTCAGAGCAAGAAACTTCTTCAGAAAATAACTTTAATGAATTTGTGATGTTAAGGGATAAATTTAGAGATATATGTGAATTATACACGGAACATACTATTGACAAAGAAGGGTTAGGCACATTAGTGGATAAGATGAGTGAACAACCTATATTTTTTCTTGCTACTCCTATTGATGAAATGAATGATTTTTTATTTCCCTCAAAGCAAACTGAATCTTACAGTGCAAAAAATGAAAATAAAGAAGAAGTGCCACCACAAGTTTGTTATGATAGCTCAGATTCTGAGGATTTAACAAATATTCATGAAGATGAAACTAAAGATAAAATTTATACACTTGCTACTGAGCAGACTATTAATTCACTTATATCTGAGTATAAGAAACGTAAAAACCAACATTCCATGCCTTCTAAAATGAAAGAAAAGCTTTCACGAAAATGTAGCTCTTCTGCCAAAAGAAATTCATCAAACAGTTCTCTCCCTGGAGAGATTGCTACCCAAAGACGTAATTCTATAATGAAAGTATGTATTTATTTTTGACCATATTTATAATTTTCAGTTTATTGCTTTAAATAAAATCTAAAGTTTATATCAAGAAGCATGTGAAGGAGTAAAAATGTATCGTACTCTAAATAGAAATCACTGGCCTGCTAAGCAGTCTGAGTCAACAGAAACTTTTAGTTTGTATAGTTATGCATTTGATTGACAGTGTGGGTGCAATCATATTACATGGCAATGCAATGGATAGTTAAAGATCAATGGGCATTGAGTTTGCCTTGTTTCCTGTGTTTGGTCATCTGGTTAAGTTTTGTGGTTTCTCAAGATAAATACAAATGAAACAATACAAAAACATGAGAAAATTTCGTTTAAAGAGTCATCTAATTTTATTCTATGGATTTTTTTTTTTTTTTTTTTTTTTTTTTTTTTTTTTTTTTGTAATCTCTCCAATAGTTGGAAAATTCCTTTTTTTAAGAAAATTTATTCATGAAGAAGTTGTCAGTTGTCAGGATGCTGTATGACAGTCTCCAAAGAAATTAACTCTAGGCCATTCAGAGAATTTTGAAATGACCTGAAGTGATGAAAATCTGAGGAGCCAAGGTTTGGAAAATATGGAGGTTGACATAAAACGTCTCAGCCATACTTCAAGTCTTTATCTGACACTCATGTGGGGCCTTCTTATGGTGGAAGATAACACCTCAAGGCTTGGCCCGTTCTGAATGTTATGCTTTGATTTTGGTTTTTGAAACTGTCATTTGAGAACAGTATTTTTTGGAATTTATTTTCTGATATGGTGGCAACAATTCATACTATGCATTTCATCTGTATTTCTACCATACATAAAGCATTATGTTTTGGGATGCAGTTCATGTGGCTTACCACAACTTTTTTTTTTGGGGGGGGGGAGAGTGGAACATTCCTCCATAGTGTCTATTTCTTATCTCCAATAATTAGACATTTTAAAAAAAGAGCTTCTTTATTTGATTTCAGCAAAGAATCACATGCCAAAATTAGAGTAGCATATTGTGTTCTGTTAAAGTATAGGGTATTGATATACTGCTGTGGCTTACATATCTAGTGTTCTAACAGTCGTGTTTTCGGATATTTAATTTCTGAGAATCCTTATAGCATGGATATTTAAAAATAGCTTTTTTTAATAGGTTAGACAGATAATTTGTAGCGAATTGTCATCTGGAGTGGGCATCATCTTTAAGGGCTGAAATTTCCACTCTTAAACTTCTCCAGCCATTTTTGGACTTTGTCTTCAGAAACAACACTTTGTTCACATACAATCCTGAGCAATCTGAATAGAATTTTTCTCGTGTTTGAAATAAAAGAGCATAACATGTTGAAAAGGAATTTTTCAGTCCTCCATTCTTAGCACTGCACTGAAGAAAATGTTATGTCACAACATATGCCAGAATTATGCAGTGTGAGCTGAAAAAACCAAATTTACACATTTACTTAAATTAAAGTGTGTCTTTATCAACAGTATTAAAATAATCATAAGAAAATTTGCCTTGATTTGAAAAAACACAGAAGCTTCTGGATGACTAAATAGTACTTGTATATCTTACATAGTTATTTGTCCAGACAAAAGTGGCAATAAATTAAAATGAGTTATATGGCACCATAAACAATCTGATGTTCCTTTGTTTGATGAGGATTATTTCCTTTTTGTAATTCTATTATGCAACTACACTACGAAAAGTTGTATTCAAAGGCTGTTACTGATTCAGAATTACTGTGGAAACTATGCAGATTCTTGGTCAAAGTTTCTGTATGTAAATTTTCATTGTGCTTCGAAATTTATCAGCAACTCATAGACTCACTCTTTATTTTAATATACTGCTATGTTCCTTTTGAAAGTTAAATAGCTCGAATATTTTAATTGTGTAATATTGATATATTTATTTATTTTATGTGGTTGGTTAGACAAGTTGGAAATAAGTATTTTCTTTTTAATGATTTAAATAAAAAAGATACTTTTGATTCTTGGATAAATGTTCAGCAGAACTCTAAATATCTTTTCAGAATTCTTCAGATTCCCTTCATTGCACTCCTAGTTTGTTTTCTGAGAAGAAAATTCTTTTCAGAACTATCTTAGCATATCAGCTAGCTGTAGTTAAAAAGAAAAATATTTTTCTTTTCCCATTGTTTTACTTGTCTCATTTTCTACAGTATTAGCTTCATTTTGAAAAGAATTTATACATGTATTTAAGAAATATTACATGTGTAGATTTTTGTGTTGTGCAGTCAAATTATAGAAAATTGTAATTAAGTTCTACATCTTGTTTTAAGTATATTGGGTTTTTTTGGACTATATAATTCTTTACATTTATTTGCAAACTCCTAGGGCCTAATTATTGCCCAAAATCATGGTATAATATTGTTCAATCATTATAATCTTGTTTTTACTGTTGATTAGAAGGTGAGCTGTGTAGTCAGTTGGAATTGCATATAAATTTAGTGTAAACACTTGTTTGCCCTATCAAAGAAATTATTTTTATTCATCAGTCAAAATATCTGGGAGAGGGGAAATTAAATCGAAATAAATTTTGTGGTAAAATATTTTAAGAGTTTATATTGATTTTTATTATGTGGGAATTTTTATTAAATTTCTTGAATTTTCAGCTTTCAAGTTTGTCATCTCACAACTTTGATGTCAGTTACTTTTTTCAGTTGCATTCTCATCTTTTATTTTAGCGATACAGAATTCAGAGGCTATCAAAGTTGTGCTGAATATAAAAACATGAAAAATTATTATTTTATCATCCTTCTGGGAGCATATACAGGAGGGGAGAAGATATTGTTTATACATATGTATATGTTAATTTTTCACAGTTGAGATTTGCAGTGGAGTTAATAATTGTGATGGTGTCTGTACTGACGGTGCATGGGCAGTGATGTGTGAGAATATTAGATTCTTATCAAAGATTAAAGCTAATGAATATAAGCAACTCATAATGAGATCTCCTCCAGTTTGATATGGATTTTCATAACAAACAAACAAACAAACAAAAAAACAAAAAAACAAAAACAAAAAAAAAACTGAATTCTTAACTGTTGTTTATTTTTAAATATTTGCAAAAATATGAATTTGGATTACTAAACCTTATTGCTGCATGCAGAAGTTTAGTAAAAGCAGAAGCAAAAGTACAAAGTTTATGAAATTTATTACAGCTGAATGATGAAATGGTTATATTTTTAAGTGATTAGAATTTTATTTTTTCACAATGAATTTCTGCTTTTAAAATTGCATTATTATTAGATATTTTTGAAAAACTAGATGATGTAAACATTTCACTTCAAGTAAGTAAGTGAAAATATAATATTAAAAGTTTTGTTAAAAAAAGTGAACATATTGGAAAATAGACTGGAAAATGTATCTTTAACCCTTTGCACTTGAGGGGTGCCTCTCAGGCACCACTGCATGTGATGCGATAACTCGAGCGGTGCCTGAGAGGCACCATTCAAATCGATGTGTTTATTTGTGTTTGACCTAAGGAATGTCGCTTGAGAGATCTACTTGGCCTTTTGTAGGTCATATTACAAGGTGTCTGAATAGCTATAAGGATGTCTTATCTCAAATAAAGGTTGTCTTTGCAATGCTTATGTGATTAAATGTTTAATCTCAAAAATACTTGCAACCACGGGTAGGACTCTGTCTTCGACATCAGTTCGAACTCAACCTTCTTGCCGATCGCAGTATTTCTTTCAAAGTTACTGAGCCCAATAAGTATGGAACACGATGAAGAAGTTACTTCTAGCGAAGATGAGTTTTAATTTTTCGGCAATAACGAACGAAATTACATCACTACATAGACAGCTTGCCCATGAGAACGAAGACGGAAGTGATAAAGATAGTGACGACGTTAGAGGAGCAAGAAGACGAAAAATCCGAATAATCGATAGTGAATCTGGAATCCAAAGTGATTGTACAGAAGAGACTGAACCTTCAGAATGGACAGTGTGCACAGAAAAGCGCCTCGAACGCAAAGGATTAAAAATGTTAACAGTTATAGAAGCTTTTATAACTGAATGTAATGTATCCAAATATTTAATTTGAAAAGTTAAAAATGATCATTTAAATTGTCTGGAGATACAAATGCAAAATACGTTCAGGTAAATTTTGATGTTGGAAAAAAATTGGGTTCATAACTCAACTGAAAAAAACTGATATCAAGCACTTATCATTAAACTATGAAAAAGAATTTACTGAGTTATTGAGTAAAACTGTTTTTAAATTTGGGTTTTCCTAAAAGTCTTCAATGGAATTTTTGGTTGGAGGTTAGGATAACATTTATAATATTTTCTGAAATGCCCTCAATATTCATGAGAAGCACTATTTTTAGCATTAACATTTATAAAACCAAAAATATGATCATTGTGCAAAATGTTGAAGAAGCTATACACCTTGTGGTATCAAATATGCATCCAAGATTTGAGTCTATACAAAAAAAAAGGGGGGGAAGCTGACCTAGGTCATAAGTATAAATATTTGGCTTTGTCTTTAATATATGGCATAATTATATTCCTATGTATACCAAAGAATTATTTTCAAATAAATATTTGGCTTTGTCTTTAATATATGGCATAATTATATTCCTATGTATACTGAAGAATTATTTTCAAATAAATTTTCATTATTACCTATTATGAGCAAATGTTTTAATTCATTGTCATAGTTTATATGCCTTTATATTTAAGGTAGCTGAAATAGTTGTTTGGATAAAAAGAGTTACAAGTATTTGCAAAACTGTGTTTCTAGGGTTTTTAAGTGATCTATAATAATTTGCGCAAATTTAAAGTTTTACAATTATTATTTTTTATGCTTTTAAAATTGTCAATAGTTGAAAAAAATTCAAATGAATTGTTTTCTTTTAAGTCTAGTGATAAGTTGCTTGATGTAGTTGCTTATTTCAAAAATTTTGTTGGTGACAGTGTTGTTTAACAAAGGAATTTTCCACATATTTACTTCCTGGAAGTATTTCTACCATTTTAATAGCAGCAAGTAATAAGATATCTTATATGGGTTTTTATTTTTAGTAATCAAATATGAAACTTCCTATGATGTAAGTAAATATTTTTTGCTAACAGTTGTAAATTTCTCAAAATACAGTTTTTCTTTTTTGGAAATTTTAACAGTCATTCCAAATATTGACATGTATTGAATTTTGGTTTATTAATAATTATTTTTTGAAAAATGCTTGGATTCAAGATACCTTTTGGTTTCATAATTTTCATAACCAAAACATTATTACAATTTTTTTTAAAAACAGGTTGTGCATTATCATCACAGTTGTTGAAAGTAAAGCCAAATTAGAGAAATTAGAGCTCATCTAATGACCTTATTAAAAACAAATATAATTTTCATCTATTAATTAATGTCAATAAAAATTAATTGAATTTTAATTAATTGTATTTAAAAAATAAAAGTATACTGGTAGTACTATATGCTAAAAAATTGCTTTTGAAGGGGGCGAGAGTAAAGTGGTCTACAGAACATTGTAATTTATAAAAGTGGTCCGAACTTTTAAGAATTTAAGAAGCACTGTTTTGCTGTATCCAATGTATACATTTTATCCAGTTAAGTACTTAAAATCTTACTTATCGAGTACTTATCCAGTTGTTAATCATTATAATTTTTTTACCTTTTTGGAAGATTTTAAAGAAACCTTGCAATTTTAGCTCTGTAATTTGTAAAGCTTTGGCATGTAAAGCTTGACTTGTAAACCTTTTTGACTTCTAAAGAAATCTTTGTAATTTTTAGCCCCAAGGGGTGTTAGCCCCAAAGGGCTATTAATCTCGAAACAGCATTTTACCTTGAAGCACTAAAAGCATTGAATCACCTTTCGAATTTTTGCCTCCAAATATTATTGACCTGTTGGTTTAGATTGCATTATATTTAATGAAATTAAATAATGAAGGATCTACTTAAATGTATATATGTTTCTCGCATTGTGAAAAAACAATAATACCTAGAGCCATCAATTTTGAGTAATGTAGTCCTCTACCTGAATATCAGCATGTAGAAGCCCAAATTTTTAAATTCATTTTATTATCTATTTCACATTTTGTAAAATTTTAACAAATTTTTAATTAAAATATTCAATGATTTCAGAACGAGCAAAGTCAGCACTGTATGGAATAAAACATTTTTATCTCCAACATACAAGACCATCTATCAGAAATTCTAAAATTATGTTTTTAAATATTTTTAGCCCAAATGCTCTTGAAACGTGTATGTGTAAAGGAAAAAATGTCCCTTTGCGCATAATATAAAATCTGGAAACTTTCAGATTTTTTTTAAAATTTTTATATTGAACTGAATTTTATATGAACTGAAATTTAATACTGAATTTTTTCCCAAAGATTTTGAATTGAAATTAATTTTGTTAAAGTTCTAATAAGCCCTTAAGATACTTTTATTCCACTTGTCTATCAGTGATGTTTCCATTATATCATTTGCTTTCTTGTATGCGTTCATATGAAATGCTAGGATTCTTTTCTGACTTTCTGGAACTTAAATTCATACACTTTTAAAAATAAAAGTTTTCAGTTGAGGATGCATTAGGAATTTGAAAATATTTTTTTTTGATGCTGACACTGTTAAGTGTTTATTCATGAATAAAATTTATTTTTTGCATGAAACATTTTATAAAAATTGCAATTTCACTAGTGATCCATGGTGATTCACTGGTGATCCTATTTACTTTAGCTTCATCATTTTAGAATTGCATTTTGCATGAATATAAGAAACATTCACGTTTGAGTTGTAAAATCTTTACACACATCTTAATTTTGAAAAGAATGTAAATTCTGAGAACTAGAAGAATGAAAACCTGAATCTAAGATAATATGTAGTAATAAAGAAGTTTTAATCACTTCAAGAAATATGCAAATCCAAGATTTTTTTTGCTAATTTTTTAATTGTAAAATGTTCTTTTTATAAGTTTTCTTTTGACCCAAATTTATATGAAAAATGTTGAGAATGCTGTAAGAACATAAGAAATAGGAGTTAAATTGGTGATGTCTGATAAAAACTTAAATGATAGAAAGTATGTTCATTTTCATCATTTATATTTTACTAACAATAAATAATAGGGGAATATTAGTTATTATTTATGAGAACATTTTAATTAAAAATGAAATATAAACCAGAAAGGATAATTATTCAGTGAGCTGAAAATTCATTTTGGTCTTTTCTGCAAGATTATCTATGCATATATTAGTGACAGAAAGTTTTATCAAAATATGGAAATTTACATATTTGTTTGTAAATATCAGCACAAAATTGTTTCAAGAGTCTATAGCCACATTTCAAGACTATCACTAAAGCGCAATATTATTTATATGATTTGTTAGCATTTTACAGAAGAATGTTAATAAAACAGTTCAGTTTTTGTATTTTGAGGTTTTGAATGAAATCATTTTTGCCTTTGAAACCACTAACTATCAGCTACTTTTATAAATTTATATTAAGTGCATATTTTCATTTTCACCATCTTTTACATTTGATTTTATAATGGAAAGTGGTAGACACTGTTCTTCCTGTTATGTCATGGTATCAAACTCCAGGTATAACTGTTGCAAATAACTTTTATTTGTGATTATATTTCCCCATTTGTATTTACAACATGTGTGGCAACACGCTTTTTATATTTTTTCTCTTGGCAACATTTTTTTAGTTGTTGTCACTGTTTTACTTTATCATGTAGAATTTACTGTACTTGTGCCATTTTGTGTTTCAATATATGTTAATTTGGATGAATCTCTGCTTATTTATTTGTCTCCATTCCTAACGTTAGACTTCATCAGGTTATGGGTACCAGCATGATATAACTGTGTGGGGAAATTTATGAGCGAAGTGGAGATAAACATTACCGGCAGTTCGTAAGCCTAACACGGCAGTTCTTAAGCCTTACGTGAGTCGGCAAATTAGTTCGCAAAAATGGAAACTGCAAAGATATTGGTTCAGCTGTTATGCGGAAAAAGTGATTGGCCTATTTGGAAAGATAGAATTAAGTTCGTATTAAATTATCACGAAAACGCTTTAGAAGTCGTGCAAGGAAAACTGAAAAAGCCAGAGGAGCCTGATCATGCGGCCGCCGAAAAGATTCGAAAGAGATTTAGAGATGATATGAAGGTTTTTAATAAAGCAAATAATTGCGCTATGATGGTTCTTACGAACTCCATGACTGAAGACACTTTACAAAAGGTAATGAGATTTGACAGTGCAAGAGACATTTGGCTGGAACTTCACAAAGTATTCGAAGATTCGTCCGATAACCAACTTTATAACATATGTTTACAGTTCTTCAAATTCAGTTCGTCAAATGATGATAATGGCAGCTCATTTGTCAAAATTGAAAAATCTATGGAATGAACTGAACAGTGGGCTTGAAAATAAGGAAGAAAACAGACTGCCAGAAATGCTGTTGATTTGTAAAATATTGGATACTCTTTCCCCCAGTTATCATACTTTCAAATCAAGTTGGTTACTTCTTAGTGATGAAAAGAGAACTTTAGATGAATTAACCACACAATTGTGCACCCATGAAAGAGAATTAAGGAAAGATCCAAATTTTTTAGAAACTTTAGATCAGGAAGCATTGATAGCAAATCCGGAATTTAAGCGGAAATCATCTATTAACAAGAAAAACAATGGCAAGTGTAATTATTGCCACCAGAGAGGACATTGGATCAGAACATGCAAGAAATGGATAGCTGATGGAAAACCGCCGAAACCCAGTCCACATATAGGGCCAAACAAGGGAAGTAAAAACAGTATTCCTGCAAATATGACACTTCTAGCTGTAGATGATACAATATTTTCTGCAGAAACGAATTCTGATGATTGGTTTATTGATAATGGGGCCTCGAAGCATGTCGTCAATAACAGGCACTACTTTATAGACTTCAAAAGATTTAAGCTTCCTCATAGCATCACTGTGGCAAATGGAAAGTCATTACCAGCAATTGGAAAAGGCACCATCAAGATAATGACCATTGTAAATGGGATGAATCAAATCAAAAATCTTGAAAATGTCTGGTATGTTCCAGAAATAAGTAAAAATCTATTTTCTGTGTTAGCATCTCAAGATAGAAATCAAAACAGTGTATTTGAATCAACATTTAAGGAGTGCTATTTAAAAATAGATGGTGAAATAGTGCTGCATGGAACAAGAAATGCTGGCAGGGGTCTCTTCAAAGCCGTGATGAAGACCTTAGTTCCTGAAACTCACATTGACATCAACATGACTGAGAATAATGAATCAACTCTCCAACTTTATCATGAATGATGGGGTCACCAAGATAAAAAGCATGTAAAGGCCATTGTAGAGAAAGAGTTGAATATTAAGATTAAGTATGATATGAAATTATGTGAAGCTTGTGTATACGGAAAATCCCACCGTTTAAAGTTTGGAACCAGGAAAGCGGTTACAAAAGCTGGAGAATTGTTCTCGACAGATATTTGTGGGCCATTTGATCAGTCATTTAGGAAATACCGTTACTTTGCAATCTTCAAAGATGCCTACACCAAATTTCGATACTGTTTTTTCTTAAAGCACAAATCAGAAGTAAAAGATGTGCTTGAAAATTTCATAGCTCATGCTAAGAACTTAGGGCATACGGTTAAAGAAATACTCAGTGACAATGGTGGAGAATTTGACAACCAAGCTGTTCGCAAGATCTTGAACAAGCATGGAATCTCCCAGAGGCTCACAGCTCCATATACACCAGAACAAAATGGCAGTGCTGAACGAGAGAACAGAACAGTCCTAGAAATGGCCAGAACTTTCAAATACTCGAATGAGGAAGTGGACTTTCCAGCTTTCCTATGGGCAGAGTTCGTCAGTACTTCAATTTATATATTGAATAGGACAGGCAAGTCTTCAGTTCCTAATTCAAGCACTTATGAATTATGGATGGGAAAGAAACCCAGAATAAAACACATGCGCATCATTGGATTGACTTGCTATACTCATATCCCAGTTCAGAAGAGGAGAAAGATGGACAAAAGGGCAACTAAAGGCTATCTCCTTGGGTATGATGGAGATGAAAGGTACCGCATTTACATCAAAGAAACCAGTACAGTAATCTGTTCCCGAGATGTCATATTTGAAGAGAAACCTTCCATGACTGGAAACATTATAACATTGCACCCACAACAAGTTTCTGGAAGAAATTCATCTCAAGATGATGAAGTTGAAAATAAAGTAATAGACGAAGGCCCTCAACAGGAAAAGAAGGAGGTGGAGGATATACCAGAAAAGGAGACTCGACCCAGAAGACAAATTTCAGCGCCTAAGTGGACAAAGGATTATATCGTGGAAAATTCAGAGATTTATGAAGAAAATCCTCCAGAAATAAATGGAATTACAAGTGGAATGCAGTGCAGCTGACAATCTGAGAAACAGAAATATGAAGGCTCAACACCCAAGAAAGTTTTTTAGAATGATCCTGAAACTTTAGAAGAGGCATTAACTAGTCCAGATGCAGAAAAATGGAAGTTAGCCATGGAAGAAGAGTTGGAAAATTTAAAACAAAATGAAACTTGGGACATAGTGCCTAGGCCAGAGGGAAGGAAAGTTGTGAAATGTAAGTGGGTCTTCAAGAGAAAACTTGGCAAAGATGGACAAGTGGAAAGATATAAAGCTCGTTTAGTTGCTCGTGGCTACACCCAAGTCGAAGGAATTGACTACAAAGAGACGTTTTCTCCTGTAATAAAAACAAAATCAATTAGAACTTTATTAGCATTCTCAGTTGAGCAAGACTGGCAGGTTCATCAACTTGATATTACTGCAGCCTATTTAAATGGAAGACTGAGTGAGATAATTTTCATGGAACAGCCACCCGTGAGTCTGCATGAGAAAACACAGAAAAGTTTGCTTGCTAAAGAGAAGTCTTTATGGACTTCATCAGTCTGGGAGAGAATGGAATATGTGCCTCGATAAATTTCTGAAATCAACGAGCCTAACAAGATCCAGAGCAGATCCTTGTGTTTACTTCAATAAAGAAAAGAAGTTAATTGTAGATGTGTATGTAGATGATCTTCTTGTAATGTCCAGCAAAGAATTCATCATTCAGGAATTTAAGGATAATATTGCAGCTACATTTAAAATCAAGGACTTGGGAGAAATACATCACCTTCTTTCAATTAGAATAAGCAGAAGGGAAGATAGCTGTGTGACTCTTGACCAAAGTGTCTATGCTAGTGAACTCTTGGAAACAACCAATATGCAAGATGCTAAAGGAGCATCAACACCATTAGATCCAGGTATGAAATATACAACAGCCACTAAGGATAACATGTTGAATGCTGAAGGAGCATTAAAATATAGGCAGGCTGTTGGAGGGCTCTTGTACCTAGCAGGAGGAACAAGGCCAGATTTAGCTTTTGCTACTACTTACATGAGCCAATTCAATAAGTGCCCAAGCAAGGAACATTGGGCTGGTGTACAACATATCCTTCGTTACCTAAAACAGACCAAGGAATTAAAGCTGACTTTCCAAAAGACAGGAAAGAATTTGGAAGTGTTTTGTGATTCTGATTGGGCTGGTGATAAGATTGACAGACGATCATTTAGTGGCTATGTGGTGCTACTAGCAGGTGGAGCTGTCTCATGGTGCAGTAAGAAACAACAGACGACTGCATTGTCAACAGTTGAAGCTGAGTACCTCTCAATGTGCCACGCAGCCAAGGAAGTACTGTGGTTCCAAAATTTTTTTAAAGAAATTGTGGGAGAACATTTTTTAAACTTTCCACAAAGCATATTTGTTGATAATCAGGGTGCCATTTCTTTAGCCAAAAACCATGTCACTTCAGAGCGTAACAAACATATTGAACTCTGGCATTTTTTCTTGAGAGAAAAGGTTGAAGAGAAGTTGTTAAACTTTACGTATGTGCCTTCCAGTTCAAATGCAGCAGACATGTTCACAAAGAGTGTGCAAAAGAAAGCCTTGTTCAATCAAAGGTTCTGTGTAGGACTGAGGGAAATTTAATCAAGGGGGAGTGTTGCAAATAACTTTTATTTGTGATTATATTTCCCCATTTGTATTTTACAACATGTGTGGCAACACACTTTTTATATTTTTTCTCTTGGCAACGTTTTTTTAGTTGTTGTCACTGTTTTACTTTATCATGTAGAATTTACTGTACTTGTGCCATTTTGTGTTTCAATATATGTTAATTTGGATGAATCTCTGCTTATTTATTTGTCTCCATTCCTAACGTTAGACTTCTTTAATAACAGAGTATAAATTTTAATGAAAAATAGCCACCAACAGATAGTAGTTGAATGGTGAAAAAGTGATCATTTTAAAATCACCTATAAATGGGTTAGAGATCTCTGTTCATTATCAAGAACTATCTTTATAATGCTGGAGTATTACTTAGCTAGGTTTTCATGAGGCAAGAATAAAGGGCAAGAATAAGATGGGCAAGAAGATTTCAAAGGGCAAGAATAAGATGGGGCAAGGAACATTAAAGTCTTAAATTTAGTATATGATCTTTTCACTGACAAGTTTAAATTATTCTCTTTGAAACTGATGCATCTATTATCTTATATTGGTTTGAGATCTATTCAGTAATTTTATATCTTATGTGAAGCATGGAAAAGGACATGTGAGGATTTAGAGATGTTTCTGTACTTGTGAAATATGTTATTTGTTAGAGATAAAAGGTTGTGTGGATATAGTAGCTTTTCAGAGAATAAAAGAAGACTCTGTTGCTTTTACTTCCTCAGTTATTGGATGTATGATAGAAATAGAATTACTAGAAAATATTATGGTTTGTTAATTTAATTTTAGTGGCTAGGATTACCCATAATATATCATCCTAACTCATCAAGAACTCTTTGAAGATCATAGGACAATAAAAATGAAATAGTCTAATCAGTTGTTAGATTTTAACTTGATTTAGCATTTACTAGAAGTATTAGATAAGATGACAGTGGGACTTAAAAAGAGCAAGCAAAGGTGAAATTCTTTAAAAATTACAATAGCAGTCAACTGCTATTCATCAAATCTTCTGAAGATCTAACCTCCATGCCTCAATATTGTCAAACTGTAATTCATGTAAACGGTTTTGTGACTGAATACTAATTCAGCAAAAAATTGTTTAACTTATCTGTTTTTGTAAGATGTATTATTTTTTAATACTTTAATAACATATATGCATACTGATAATATTTTGTTTGATTGCAAACGGATATAAATTTCAAAATATGCACATTATGGTAATCTAATTTGTTAATTCCATTTTTTTCCATTAGTTTATGTGTGAAAATCGTAGCATTTAATTTTTTTCTCAAAAGTAAAGTTCTAGAAATATTTTTTTAGTTTTTCTATGCATGTGTACTTTTTTCTTTCTTTGTTTTCTTTGTGTGTGGGGGGGGATTAAAAATTAGCAATTTAATAAAGAGACTTGAAAGAAATAACATAAATGTTTTAAGGTCATTTTGTTAAAAATTAAATTTAAACTTTTCTGTAAGAAAATAATATTCTAAAAAACTTCTTTTTCATAGGATGGAGAGGCACATCTTCAGGTTTTTAAGCAACTGATCCAGTCTGTTTTAGACCTGCATCAGTCTCTTGCCAATGAACAATTCAAAGCATTTTTGCCAGTATTTTTTCCTGGTATTCAGTTTTTAGTAGCTTATGCTTCAGACAGGGAACTTCGATTAGCAATATCTGAGTGGTTACAGAGACTTGCTGTGTGTTGTAATTTTCACGTATGACTTGAAGGAAATGTAGAAATCTCATTGGAAAGTGATCTTTTTAATGTTTTATTTGTGGATGTAGGTTTTATTACTATGTGATGCTTTTTATTGAAGGATATTGATTTTTATGAATAGAGTCATTGGAATGTGTCTAATGCTATACAAACATGTAACATTGTATGTCCAGTATTTTATTTGCAGTTATCAATGTTGCTTTCATTACACATCAGATTGCTAAGCTTAAACTGAAGTATATTGTTTAAAATTTTAATAGATGTGGTCATGTTAACGAATCGAATGAAACATCTTTTTTTTAAATCTAATTTGTATGTGTTTTGTTATCGAGCCTATTTCAGTTCATTATGTTATTTTTGTGGTAAATTACATTGAATTTCATTTCACTGAATACAAGTTAAAAGTACACAAACTCTAAACAAGCCACAAAATAGAGCTTTCAATTTTATTATGTTTGATTTTAATACACAGCAAAAGATACCTAGTCAAAAATTTTTTAATGTAATAGAATTTTCCTTTGTGTGTGTGTGTGTGGTTTTTTTTTTTTTTTTTTTTTTTTTCCCTTGTGTGTGTGTGTGGGAAGAAGGGGCTGATTGTTTTTATCTTTTAATTACGATGATCAGAAAAATTTAATATTTTTTTTCTTAATGTGGTGTCAGAAATCAGTGATATAAATTATGTGAAAATTCAGCTAGATACAACAAGTGTGGTAATTCTGCAAAAGGCTGATAACATGTAACTGTAGATTACAGAAAAAAAAAGTTATAAATTCATTCATAACTGGAAGTTTCCAATAGATTGTTATATTATATTATAACAATTATATAATATAATATTGTAATATTATACAAATTGTTCCTGATATATTATTTTATGATGATTATGGGTTATATATATATAAATTATGTATGCACGATATGGGCACCATGTGTTGAGAAGCAATATTGAACCATGACTATCTTTAACAATGTCCTAAGAAATTTTATTCTTTTTCTAGTAAAACAAACTTGTATTAAATCTTTTCAGTTAGTGGTAGTAACATGCAAAAAAACAACAGATCAACATTGTTTACAATTAAGTTATAGTTTTACCATTTAAGGTATTTCATCTCAATATGTTTAATGTTTTAAAAAAACAGCTGGAGTAAAAAACTTAGTATTTGAATATGAAATCTATTCCCAGTCTTTAATGGCAAAGCATAATTCTGTGGGAATATGAGAAAGAACAGAGAAAGAAAATTCTAAATGAAGTGCTAATAGTAAAGCTATTATTTCTCTTGTAATCGATTTTTATTTTATGTATCAAGTTTTTTGTTTTTGAGGAGATTTTTTTTAATAAGAATCTCAATGCATGTTTGTTTTTAAATTCCCATGAAATTGCACTGCATATCTTCCATGAAATTATCAAGCATATGTATTAGTAATTTCCAGATTATTAAAATAAACTAAACTAAATTAAATGATAAAATTTTTATGTGATATTTTTAGGTATACGAATTCTTGTTAGCATACTTACATGAATATTTGTTAACTCTGTTGTGAGTACTTTTTATTTGCACTAAATAGTGTCTAATAATACATTCTAAAAATCTTTGAAATTGTGTATCTAGTGTAGTAACATTCTGATTCATATAACATGACCTTGCCCCAAATCAAAGCTTAAATATTAGGTTATTTTTTTATTACTTTATTTTTTATATCAATGTTTCTAGTTATATGCTTTTGATGTTTAATATATATATAATTGCTTCCATGACCTGCCTTATAGCCCAAGAAACCCAACAGAACAGCTCAAGACTAGCCTATGCCAGGATAGTCACGAATGGCTTTCAAATGTAAATAATATCATTTCATATACGAGAATATTTACAGCTTTTACACTACAATAGATTGTCAGGTATTATAAAAGAAAAAAATAATTTAAATAATTATAAAAGAATAAAAATAGTAAGCCAGAATAGTCCATGCTGGATATTATAAAATAATTAAAACAATTATCTTGAGGAATATACAATAGATTAATGTCAGGTATTATAAAAGAGTGTAATTACTATTCCAGTCAATAAGCCATAATGGGCCATGCCTGATATTATAAAATAGTCACAGTGAGCATTGTCAGTAGCTGCATTAACATTTGGATGGCAGTAAAGTTTCAAAAGTTTTCATTGAAAAAGAGAGGAAGTAGGATGCTACTTCATTCCTATTTCAGTTGGCATTGCAAATGGAAACCTGCTCATCTGAAACTTTGTAATGGATGGGTGGATTTTCTTCACATTATCCTAAAATGTTTTGCATATTGATATATTGTTTATATATTTCTTAAAGTATGTTTTAAGAAATATTCAAAATTTGTATTTGGGCTGTTTTGTCAGGCTGTTTTAGATAAAGGCTATTTGGGCTGTTTCTTCAGGACTGTTTGTCTTGGGCTAATTTGATGTATGTGGTGCTGTGTAAAAGCTGTATATATTCACATATATTATTAAACAATAATTATTTACAAGCCACTTTTTTTCAGGGCTATTTTGGCATGGGCTATTTAAATCTTGAGCTGTTCTATCAGAGCACTTATGGCTTGAGCTATTTTGATGAGGTATCAATGAGGAATCAGTTGCTTGGTATCTTATTCAGTTAGATAAATATGCACTTTTATAATGACACAATAAAATGATACAATGTGGTTGAAAAATTTTTTAATATATTTAAAGGAATTCAAACTAAAACACTGAAACTAAACAATGAAGCTTTCAAACTAAAACATATGATACATAGCTGTTAATTGGGGTGTGCAGTAGAAACAAAATTAGAGAATTCATTAGTATCTACTACATAATCATAGTCAGAATTAATGATAATACTACTATCATTTTTGTCAAAATCTGAGTAAAATATTTTTGACAGTTTTGCAAAAGTAATAATTAAATCAATCTAGATGTGTATTGGCATTATGCCATTTTTATGTTTCCGATTTGCATTCAAAATAAGAGATACATTCTTTTATTAGTAATATTTTCCCAATGATTGATCATTTATTTTGGTTCTTCAATACACATATAGTTGATCTTAAATTAATTTTTCTCAAAGTAAATGCCTTTTATTTTCATATATGCGTATATTTAGTTATGTTTAATACTTACATATTGCATTTTAGTTTTTGTGTTAATATAACAAGAATTTCTATTCTATTAACGTTTCTTAAAAAAAAAAAAAAAAAAAAAAATTGTTATTTCATTGAAGAATATTATTCTGATACAGATAGTAATTCTAAGGCTGTCTTATTAAAGGATATAGGTGTGTAGGATGATATAATTTTTAAAGAACTCATGTACAGTATAATATTTTTGTTAATTTACTATTAAGTATTTTTTTTTACCTAAGGGTGAAAAAACAAACTTTCTGAGAGCTGAAACTTACTTCATCATGCCATAATTATTATAATTAATATAAATGTAATATTTAGAGGTAGAAGAAATCCTAAATTTTCTCAAATCTGTATTCTCATAGGTTTGCAAGCTTTTCAAATCTCAGATCTTTTCTCACACAATAAAAACAGGAAAGAAATAACCTGTACTTGACATTAAAAGTTTTGATGACTCAAAATTTGAAATCTCCATTTAATGAAAAATAAATTTAAGAATGCAGTTTTTAAAAATACACCTGTGTTTATTAAAAAGATGCAAACGAAGTTTAATCAACCCTTACACATAAATAAAATTCTTGAACATGAGGTTCATTAAAACAGTTGAAACTCGAGTTTCATTTCTGCAACATGATTTGGCAAAAAATATTTTCGTAACAGTTCATTTTTACTTCCTTGTACGAAGTAAAAAGGAAGTATTGTAATCGCGAAAAGTTTCAGGCAGCATATTTCAACGAAAATATTCATTTTTGACCGCTATCGAATGCAATTTAACGATGTTTTTGTGTGACATCTATACATAAGGACAGAATAAAAGCCTCTTTTCCACAATATATAATATAACTGCATTAAAATGAATTCTGAAGATAATTAATTTTGTGATGTCCGTACGTATCTCGCATAAACATTGAAATTTTGTATATAGGACTGCTATGACATGTAGATGTGCATCTCGTATTTTGGTTGCAATCGGCCGCACCAAACGTATATAAATATATATTCACTCTGTTACCCAGCTCAGTGATCTCAGTTTCTTTACTCTTATAAGTTTGTAAATTGTGCATTTTTTGCTTTAAAAATAATTGAATTATGTTGTTTTTATCTTCCGGTTAAGGTTTTTATGACGGTTAAGGCTTTAGGTTATTACCATTTCTAACCATGAGATTCGGTCGAAATCTTGCTCCCAAGCGGAACTCGTTTGCGCGCATTGTGAAGCACGACTCGATTCCGAGCTGAACTCGTTCATAACCATCAAAGGGTTAATGAGTGCTCCTGTTAGACATCAATAAAGCTAATCAGCCTTTATGAAGATGAGTTACAAAGTTTTCTAGGTTAAGATTCAAAGTATTCAAATGGTGAAAAAAGGACGAATTTTTGCATCTAAAAAGATTTGAAAATTCAAATGTCCTATCCCTAAGTACTTTGAAAATGCTGCTGTTGTAAATAAAATTATTATATTTTCAGAATTTCTTTTATGTTAAAATGAATAAATAATTTATTTGTTCTGTGGAAAAAAAAATTAAAAGCATTTATTAAAATAGATATTTATAATCTTGTTGTTGCTAAGTGTCTGAAAAATATCTGCTACTTTTTCAAAAAGGATATAGTTAAATAATGCATCCCTATGAAAGTATTCTTGTATCGCTTCACTTCCCTTAAAATGATTTTATCTGTATTTAAAAATATGTCAAATTTTTACTTTACAGTATGATACGAATATTTATGTGAAATTTCATCATTTTTGGTGACAAAGTGCATTTTCTAGTCAGATTGACATCAGACAGAAGCAATGACATAATAAATAATCTTGCTTTTTCTTTAAACTTCATGTACTTTTGTTTGAAGAGAACGAAGGGTACGACGCATTTATGTTCTTTATATCTATTTTATATTAGTAGTCTTGTCACTCACATATCGTAGTATGTGCTATCATTCTTCAATCCTTGTCATTTTTTTATTTAAAGTTATCAAAAATTTGTCTATTTAAATTATTTATGTATGAGATAGAGGCAAAATATGAAATAAAATTATATTTTTCTTGGAAATTGTTTATTTTTTTTAATGAAGCTTTATTACTCGTACAAAATTGTCCCATAGACTGCTTTTTAATCTTTCATAATTATGCCCTGAAATAAACATGTGTTATTTTAAAATGGAAGGTCCGGCAAAAGTAACGCATAGTTTTATGTAGTGTAGTCATATGAAACAGAGGCGGCTCCAAGCATAGGCAGCATAAACGTTATTTTTTTATTCACCTAAAAAAAATTGACACGTTAGGTTATATTGCCGCTATCACTATGGCTTTGAAAATCCTAATATGCATGCATTATGTTATAATAGATTCTGAATCGCTTTCAAACGAAATATGTCAGTGACATTTAGAAGCGATTCTGATAATGGACAGTCGAATCTTAATCTGCATCGACAGCTGTCCCAAACACAGAGTCTCGGACGTAATAAATCCAGTTATAAAATTCACATCCTCTATGTCTGTCTGTTCACAAATTTTTTTTTAGACGATTTTCATTGTATTTACAGGAATATTTTACTTAAAATTTTTATGTTTAAAATGCTCTATTTGATAACCCCTATTCTTCACTATGTTTTTACATCGTTATTTCGAAGACAGTCTTTTGTTGTAACGGAAGAAGTATTTTATCCGATTCCTCTTCAACAGCTTTCCAAAGACCAAGAAGGATAGTAGGTCGACGTTTGGACAATTCGCTTTTTAAAAGTACAAAAGCGAAAAATACATTGCTGATAAATCTGAAGTTTTAGTAGAGATTTATGAGTGAAGGCGGCCTTGATACCTTTCCTTCTTCCATTTTCACCAGGAAATTAATAGCAGATTTTGATTTTGCCGCCGCTTGCTTCGTTTTGATGGAGTTCTACTGATTGATCACACTGTGTGTAAAGAGAACATATTTCATATTTAAAAATTGGATATTAAATACGTTTTAGATAATATGTGGAGTTGATTTTAACATTTTTCTACACTCTATTTTTAATTTGTCGCAATATGAAAAACCATGCAACAATCAAATATGCAATAAATCCCTTAGAAAAACTTTGTTTAGATCCTTTGAACCGTATTTTAAGACTTTTTCCTTCTCTCTGATTTTAACAAGTGGATCTCATTTTATTCCAGTCGTTTAAATCCACCCAAGATTCATCTACTGTGACAGTATTTTTTTCCATTTTTTTCTGGACAAATCTTTCTTATGAAGAATTCTGCAGCGCGTTCTGGTTCAGCCTTCGGCGGTATGTTATGGAGAAAGACGATGTACATTGTTTTCCCGCCTTTTCAAGATTCAAATCAGCATTAATCACTTTGTTTATGCATGCTGAGTTCTCCAGTAGGTCAATTAAGAAGATTCAAAAGACAAACTGTGGCTTTGTGGTATCGTGCGCCTCTCCATGTGAGAGGTTCGAATCCCAGCTTTTTTAATTTCGTGGAATAATAAAATGGTTAAATGATGTTGTTGGTATAATAAAAAATGGAATCAATTTAAAATGAGTCAATATTAAATAATGAGATGTTCAATTAAAATTAAAGAAATATTAAATAATAAAAAAGGAAAATTAATTAAAAGTAATGTCATTCCAAACACGTGTTTCAAGAGGTTGATGCCACAAAGCGGAAAAAAATTAGTCGTCACAAAAATAAAACTTTGGAAAACTATTGTCATTGCCACCCCCTCCCCCCCTCAAAAAAAACTATCGTGTATGACGTCATTCAAACACTCTTCGTCACTTCCGGAACAGGAATGCAAACATGAAATTAGTTTAAACCGATAAAAGCTCTGCATATTTGGAGCCGACGTAAGCAGTTACTAAAGAAAAACGAACAAGTGAATAATTAGCGCCGCGTCACTCTCACCAGCCGAGCGGTAAAGTCGTTGAACACTGGTAGTTCGAATCACGGCGAACGGGCTGGCTGCGTGGACGTTTTCATGGTTTTCCCATGTGTAACTTGTATATGAGTCAATTTCTCTTAGAGAGTCTTTCACGAAGACATTCCTTCCCTTAGCCAGATGGCCCTCGAGTGTTTTCCCATAGTCAAATATAAAAACCAAGCTCGCCGCCCGCGTACGTTCACTCCCTTTCAGCAAAAGGACAGACCTAGCGAGGATCGCTGTTTGCAAGGAAAACAGTTTTCAAAGTGGTTCAGGAGGTAAGTAGTACCTAAATTCCTCAAATAATATCTTGACTCATATTTTTTTGCCCCCATATTTTCTTATACTATAGGTTTGTCATCGCTGTCTTAAACGATTGAAATTTACGCTTGATGCCAAATTAGTACTGTTCTCTGATGTTTTTTAAGCGAAAACAGGTGACTGTGTACATTTCTTGAAAAAGTAAATGTTTTATCACGGATATTTCTTGTCTTTTTATTCTCATTTAAGTTCCTATAAGTGAACTCTCAGTTTCAAAATAGCTGCTGTTTTACGCTTATTAGCTTGGCAAAAATTAGTCGCCAACAAGTTCGGCAACATTTAAAAGGGAAGTGTGAATAATCAGAATGTACCAATTAAAATATGCATTTTCGAATTCCAGCAAACTTTTTCCACTGTTTTTCATTACGTTTATGAATATATTTTACAATTTTAATAATGTGTTAAATTATCGATTTTATTACTTTATAGTTTTACTTCAATGGAGCATAATGTGTTAGTTTCATTACAATTTAATGGAAACAGGCTTATGCTTTTTGTTTTCTGTTGGGAAAGATAATTTCTTAATTTTTGTACAATGAAAATATAAACAAGATAGTATGCATAGTTTTGGTCCTCGGGTAGGTAAAAAATAAATGCATTGATTTCTTTTGTCGGAAATGTTTGCTTCGTGTTTTATTTTAAAATATTTAAAAACAAAATTTTTATTTTGTTTTAAATATATTCGGGTTAGTTATTGCTTTTTTAGGCGAAGTAAAATGAAGCCTACTAATTTATTTATCAAATTTTTCTTCATTAAATACGGTTATAATACAATGCAAATATGTTACAGTGCAGATTTTACTCTGTAAAAGTGTGATACAATCTTTCCTTTTTAAAGCATATTTTGGTCGAAAAAAAATACGCGATAAACTAATATATAATGTATTTTAAAATACTTTATTGCGCTTTTAACGGACTTCATTTTTATTTCGCACTTTCTTTTTAATTCTTTCAAGAATTCACAATCATCCAGATAAAAATCAGAAACGTCGCTCTCTTGAAAATTTTTCGGTTGCTCCTTGCAGAAAACCAAGGAAATTTCAACAGTTTGTTATATTATTAATTATATTAATTTTATTTTGTTATTTTATTGAGTTGTTTTTATTTCAGTTTTAAAATATACATTTCCTGATTATTATTATTTTTTTTTTAATTCGAAACGGTACTTACTTTAAAAACATGACTCGTCGTATCTATACATAAATATATTTGCCTTGCATTTCAATAAATACACATTTTGTCTACAGAAGAAGGAATTATGCGGAGCGAGTTATTCAGAGGGTGTGGTCGCAGTTAATTTGAATATTTGGAGTATTTTTCTAAGCTGAGCTAGCAATCATAGATCTAAAAAATATAGCAATTTTGAAGCTGTCAATTTTTTTCTTCCTGGATAGGAAAATAAATGGCCAAGTAGATCAACTTAAATATATTAATCATATTAAACATTTCAGCATCTGTTTCTCGCGGTAGAGCATTTTTTTAAACCGTCTGCATACGTAATGTAAAGAGATCTGTTGCCGATGCGAATGAAGCGCATTGCTTACTTTATTAATGAATTGACTATAGAAAGGAATGTTTTAAAAATCGTTTTTCTACTAGCGAAAACAAATCAGTCTCTCAAGAGATTATTATAAAAGGCATCAACGCATGAGTGAAAAAGTCATCGTCATCAGTGCAAAAATGCCTCTTAATCGTTGATCAGGGGCGGTGGTTTCGCCTTGAAACCGCATTTTCAACATTTTTTTTTTTTTTTTTATTTAGAAAATTTGGTTTTTGCTGATAACAGATGACAGCAGCAAACCTTTCTGGGCATCCATTAATTGATACGAATCATTCAAAAATAGCTTCTTTTGCACCCTACTCTTTTTGACGCATTTTAAAAGCAAAAAACCCAAAAAATTTTAATTTTTCCACAATATATTTTATAAGCAGGCATCAATGAGTAAGGAAATGTCCTTAGTTCACAAAAAAAAAAGTAATGGAACCCTTTTAAATTTGAATGTTTTCATTGCGATTTCAGTACGAAACCACCGCCCCTCTGGGACATCGAAGAAATGATCAGATGACGCAGTCGAGAGATTTTTTGCAGTTGTGTTTATTGCTTTCGGATCACTGCTGTAAACAGTTGCACAATATCTTCGCTTGAGTGGCTTCAAAGATGAGGATTTATGGAGCTTTTGAGAGAGGGAAAACATTTCTTATTTTTTACAGAAAAACAGAGCACACTAAAAAACACTCGTAGTTGCGTTTTTATTATGCTTATCTTAGCGGTCGCTTTTCTCATGCTTCTAGTTCATAATAAAATAATCGTATGCAACTTAATTTATTTTATTTTTACATATAATTTTCTTAGTTTTAAACATAATTTTTAAAAATATTTCATAGTTTTATGCAAGTAACTTAGTGCATTATTAGTTACTTTATTGTCTCATACTTTTTTGTTTCCTGTTTTAAATTTTTTATTTATAATTAAAAATGCGTGCTTATGCAAATATTACTTACTTTATTAGTTGTTCAGTAATTTACTAGTATAATCTGCGATTTGGGTTACGTTTAGATACTTTTCAGCAAAGTAAAGATAAATAAGCAAATGTCTAGTCTTAAGTGCTCTAGACGGGCGCTGGTTTCAAGGCGAAACCGGTCCCCTTTCCATAAAGGGGGACAAAAAAATTTTTTTAAACTCATTTATGTTGTCTATAGGACCATTGCATGTCAGTATGCTTACTTTTTCATAACTTTTAAAAAAATCATAACATTGCGCCCCTGAAAGGGTTTTAAATGCTGTTTTAATATAACCTAACGCTATTAAAAACAGTTTTGATTTACAGCACAAACATAACTGTCGTGTTAGTGTCGTTGTGTGTGTGTGTTGTGATTTATCTCAGTAACATCAGAACAAGCCCACGAAATTCATCGTGGCAAGGGGTGCAAGATATAGCCTGTCGTTGACAAGAGCCTTGAGCACCATACTGGTGACACTGACTTCGCTCAGTTCCGCCCCAATTTTTAATTGAGAGCACCGCGGGGGGACGGGTCCAAGAGTCTCCCACCCCTGTTCCTCTAAGGTAACATGTGATAATAAATAATGCGAAAATATTTTCAGCAGCTATAAATTTACTGTGTGTCCACCAAAGTTCTTACTGGGATTTTATATTCGCAACTGTGGGTCCTCAATTTCTAATTGATGCAAATATTCACGCTTTGGAATTTTATAAAAATTGCGAAATCTAACATTTTATACGTTCCTCCTCTCTCTATACTTATATTTAGGAAAATTTTGTACTTGTTATTATAAGTAAATAAATAAAATTCAAAACAATGACTGCTTTACGACAAAAATTGGCCGAGATATTTGATATTCAACTCAGAGATTCTATTCAGGAGCCGTACACAAATTGAAGAGCAAATGTTTGCTTCTGTACGTAACTAAAATACCAGTTTAAAAAAAGTTTCTGATATTAGATTAACTGACGAGCTTTTTTATGACGATTACGGTGAAAAATATTGATTCCCCCCCCCCGCTCCAAATTGTAAATCGTATTCACAGAACCTTGTAGATTTCTGGTTCTAGGAAACATTAGCAGGCTTTAATATTCGCACTTAATCAACTCTAATATTATTTGCATTATTTAAGAATGAAAAATATTTGTAGCTTAATGAATGTTTTGTGCGATTACCAGATTATGATTCTAAAGTAATAAAACTTGATGATAATATTAATGGTGTATTTTTTAGGCTTTGAAAACTTACAAATTGCTTGTATGAAAATTCTTTGGCATGCTAAATGTAACAAAATTATAAATTAGATACTAGTAAATCGTAAAAGGATATCATTGAATAATTGGAAAACTCGAATTACTCTGATTTATTTTAATCAAACCTCCATGCAAATTGAAAATATCATCAAAAATTGCAAGTTTGAAAGTAAATAGCTCTGTCAATTTTTGTTGTGCGGGAGCCATACGTTTTGTGATTTATTTTTATAACAAATATACATAATTTTCCTAAATATAAATAAAGGGAGAGGAGGAAGCTATAAAAAGTTACATTTCGTATATTTAACAAAACTGAATTCTTTACACTTAAAAATGTCAAAACATGAATATTTGCATGATTTAAAGTGTTTTTAATTGAAAATGTGTTTTTGGCCAACGGTTTTGAAAATAAAAGCCGGGTAAGGACTTTTTGTGGACACCGTATATATAGAGGTATGGTTACATAATATACCAGAAAAATTTAATTTATTCAAATTTTTTTTTCGTTGTTGTAATTATTTTTTAAAATTCGCACATTCAAAAGACTCTGCACTTAACTGTCATAGAAATAATGGTTACATGTGCTGTTCCAATCTGAGCCCAGCTGATGTAAGGGAGCAAAAAAAAAAAAAAAAAAAAAAAAAAAAAAACATCATATCATCCAGCGCCCATTTGCGCTAAACGTCATGTGGCTATTTCGCACAATAGCAATTGCATCGGTTGATGTCCTGGCTTGTCGAACATATCTGCATATCCGTGTTGAGCGAGAAGCAGTAATCCAACAAGTATTTCATCTTCGCACTCCGACAAGCTTCTTCGATGAGAACATTATCCAAAGAATTATGAAATGCCAGCGACGACGCTACATGTTCACCCAGCACTTAAAGTGCAACATGTAAACGTACATCTGCAATATCATAACACCCCCAGCAACAGCGCTTCGACTATATGAACGAATGGCTTACGTAAGGAAGACAAAGTTGTCAGCACACTAGTTCTTCGACATGGAGGAGAAACCTTATCTCTATGGAAACAGTGACTATGCGACAATGACACCGTATTTCAGACAAAAGCAGTAGCTATTTCCAGAGCTGTTCAATCAGCTCTCAGCGAAACCCACAGGACATCACCATGCCGGTACTTCTGCCCATATTCAATTATCGCCACACATTCCTTATAGTTATTCAAAATCAGAGAGACTTAAAGGTGAAAGCACATGCTGGGGTGAGTGGAAACGAAATTGCTGACAGATAAGCGAAAAAGGAACAGTAAGACCCCAACTAGTACTTTGGCCACGTTCATACTTGATAAAACGGCTAAAACACAAGGCAGAAAACGAATGGCGCACTGAGTGGGATGAACGTGAACAAGGCCGCCGCACATATCACACAAACCGACAAACAATCAGACGCAATAGTTTGACCAGCGGTTCTCAACCTTTTGAATAACGCTTACCATCATAGAAATTGAAAACCTTTAGTACCACCACTACAAAGTACTACTATTCACTCTTGAACAAAGCTTAGATCGCATAAATTTACGAGTGTTAGAGAAAAAAACTCAATCAGGATGTTGGGGTTTAAATTTTTGAATTTAATAGTTAAAAATACTTTGCTTCTTTGCGTACCACCGGCTGAGAACCCCTGAATTAGAAGATAAACGCAACATCAGGTCCTCGAAATTAACATGATTTATTACAGGACGTGGTTTTCCCGAATAGTTTAATAGACACGGCGTCAGCAACACGATCAGTGTGTGGAGAAAGTGGTACCTCAGACCATTATCTTACCATCTACACACTTACTAGGGAACACAACCTTAAAATCCACAGTAATAGTACGCAAGCCTTCTGCAAGTATACGGTAAAACAACGTTATTTAGTGCAAGAATCGCCTAGATCATCCACAAGCATTCAAAACCCGGAGCTAACTTATACTGCTTCATATAATAATAATAATAATAAAAAAGTTTTTGAGGGGGGTTTAATAGGAACAGTCCCTATATTAAGAATTTAACATTCACTTACTTTGTTTCTAGAAGTGTAATTCTCTGACTGTATTTGGATGTCACGCAATATACGTTTGTAAACTTTTGTAACGTCTTCTGTAAAGTGTATTTTGTAATGTGTACTATTGTAAGTGTGTGTTCTGCTGTAAAGTAATCTTTATCTAAAATAATGTATTATGTAATTATGTCCTGAGCCACAAGAGCAACAATATCTTACAATGTTATTTGATGGATCTCCTAATGCTAGATACGCGGGGACGCGAGACAATACCACCTAACCCCTTGGAATAAAATGATGGTGTCTTCGTCTCCCGTTCAACTGTAATTATCCTTCTTATTGTATTATTTATTCTTTTCAAGATATCTTTTCAACGTCAATGTTGCTATTAATAATTCATAATTTTGAGAGTACTAGAAACACTGATTACTCTAAGGACAGCTAGTATCCTGACGTGTCATAGCGAAGATCATAATAACCCATTCTAATTTTCTATTAGCATCGCCTATTCTTGCAAAATTTAAGTCAGTTTTCATAGCTTTATTTTGTGAATTTAATCATTCAGGTTTTAGCCTAATATGTTTCTGCCAACCATCCCTTTCCTGCATCAAAAAATGTCAAGTGGAAAGCAGAAAAAAAAAGTTCTTTCATTTGGGTATAAACATGAGATTTAAACAAAAAAAAAAAAAAGATTAGCTAATGACAGGTCAATGCTTATATTTCCCACTTCTTCTGTGGACGTGGAAGAATGATTATAAAAAGAAGAAAACTGAATTAGGAAAATAAAAATCCCCCCCCATATAGGTACGAAAAAATAAAATTAAGTACTGATTTTGATGGGCAGTAATTATACGTGGCCTTTTAATGCACCAAATTTGTAATATAATCTTTTGGTTGTATTTTTTCAACAGGTTTATTTTAATAATCGTTCTCCGATAATTAAGCGTTATCTGACCTCGACTTATGTCATTTTTGTATCAGATTTTTGGGACTGTACTATTGAAGACCAGCTTTATCGGGACTGTACTGATTGAAGGCTGACATTCAAAACCCGGCCATCTATTAATCCTATTCCTTCAGATTTCCAGCATTAATTTCGGAGCTTATTTACAAATTTACTTAGTTGGCGCGCCATTATGTTTCCAGAGGTGCCGTTTATGTTTTGCTGCAATAATCCGCTTCAAATGCAGGTTAGTCATAATTTTACCGTGCAAAATACGGTTCAGTAAAGTCATTTCAATATGTGAACATCATCAGCACACGAACTAAAACTATATACAAATTTATTTACAAGATTTTAACTACAGTGTCTCAAAAAAGTGATGGGACACTTGTGCTTTACAAAAGGAAACTGTAGTAAAATAAATTTAAAAAGCAGTAAAATTTTTTGTGGGTGTGTTTCATACTTAAATTTAGTAACAATTATTACATAACATACATTTTCTCAAAATATTAAAATATTAATTTAATAAAAATGCAATTGTTTAGAACGGAGCAAAAAATGGTACACATAAGTGATGGGACACTTACTTTTCCATCCAATATTTATCCAAAAATTTTACTTTTTAAAAGGTTTTAATAATTTGTTGGATTTCCTTTTCCTTTTAAAACATGATTTAATCTTCTTGGGATGGATTCCACTAATTTTTTTGTGATTTCTGGAGTGATTTTACCCCATTCTTCTTGAAGCACCGATTTTAATTGTTGTTTTGAAGAAATGGTGTGTTTGCGAATTCTTGATTCCAATTCTTGCCAAATATTCTCTATGGGATTTAAGTTTGGAGATTGTGGTGGTGTTTTTATTATTTCAGGACAGTTATACAGCAGCCAGAGTCTAACGTTCAAAGCAGTGTGCTTAGGGTCATTGTTCTGGTAGAATTTAAAATTGTTATGAAGGTTCAATTTTCGTGCTGAAGATTTCAAATTTTGATTTAAAAAGTCAATATACTTGTACTGATCCATTATACTGTCAATAAAAACAAGATTACCAACTCCAGCGGACGACATACACCCCCTTACCATAACTCCCCCTCCACCATGTTTTACTGTTGGCACCAAGTTCTGTTTGCGAAATTCTTCCCTGGATTTTCTCCACACCAAGATTCTACCGTCAGAACCAAATATATTAAATTTACTCTCATCAGCAAATATAACTTCATTCCAGTAATCCGAATTCTTATTTATATTGGATTTTTGCGAAAGCCAGTCTGAGTTTTCTATTCTTTTCACTTACGAAGAATTTTTTCCTGGCTGCTCTACCGTGATATCCAGCAAATCGAATTACTTTTCTAATAGTCTCAGGATTAACAATTACTCCATATAATGCTTGTAAATCAGCAGCAGTTTTAGGAGCACTCATTCTTGGATTTTTTTAAATATTTCGAACGATAATTCGCTTTATTCCATTGGATAGTTTTGATGGTCGGCCAGGTCTTCTTTTATCCTGGATCATATGATTCTTTTTATATCGTTTAATGATATTGAAAACTGTTGAAGGACTCAAGTTAACTGTTTCAGCTGTTTCTCTAATAGATTTTCCACGTTTAGTATGCAAATTAATAACTAATTTTCGAATTTCAGGCAAAGTTTCTTTTCGTTTAGCATTCATAGCTGCACAGAGCTAAAAAACACAAAAATTCCAAAACAAACTGGAGAGAAATACTGCAGACGATTTTATAAATTATTGCCAATTGCTTTTGAGTAAAAATAAATACCCCAAAAGATATTTTTATTGCTTACTTCAGACGATTTTTGTTGCATAGTACATAGTGTGCTATCACTTATGTGAGCCATTTTTTGCTCCGTTCTAAACAATTGTATTTTCATTAAATTAATATTTTAATATTTTGAAAAAAATGTATGTTATGTAATAATTGTTACTAAATTTAAGTATGAAACACACCCACAAAAAATGTTTACATGTTTTTTTAATTTATTTAATTACCGTTTCTTTTTGTAAAGCACAAGTGTCCCATCACTTTTTTGAGACACTGTATTTTAAATAACTGTCAAACGAGAGTTCAAATCATTATTACCGATTCAGTCGGTTCTTGCTACAATTCTTTAGAACACAGCGCAACTACAGGGTTGCCACAAAAGTACAAAGTCTAGTTATGCGCTTCAGCGCTACCTAACGGCAGTCACAACATGCTGCCGCTGTACTCCAGAAATAGCTGTTGTGTCTTGCTTGCACGTGCCAATAGATTTATTCCTTCTCATTTTGTCACGTATTTTTTGTTGTGTAGGCCTTGTAATTAATCAAATGCTTACTTTTCACTCTAAGAAAGACACTGAAAAATTTTGCCGAGGTTAAGATTTCCAAAGAAAAGCAGCTTATACAGCAAATTCTTGCTTATGTTAAATATGTAACTAATCATGATACTAAGGAATAGAGTTGGAAGATCCGTTCCGGAACTGGTTCAAAGAACCGATTCGCTTAACTGAGCGAATTTACTTTGATTCCAGAAAATGGAGTTGCAATTCTGTTGCAGGTCACAAGAACTCTTTGGAAGCTTGCCAGGAATACAGATCAGCAGTCCGATTCACGGAAAAATAATGGAACTGTTGTTGGAAGCGTTCCAGAAAAGTCTTTTCCTATTTTAGGCGAGAAAAGAATATTTAGCTTCCCATGTTAAAAGTAAGTTTAGTTTTTATCATTTCCTAGCTTTTTCAAAATTTTTTTATTCTAGAATGTTATTTTTAATTCTGCGTAGAAAGGAGGTTTTAGAGACTACATTTGGAAGAAATCAGTTCAGGAAGTTAACGTTTGATTGTGTTGACTCTTCCGATCTCACTGCTTATTCGATTCTTTTTCGCTATTCGCTCCATCCTCGCTAACCGTTCTTGGTTCACCCTTTGTTCCGAATCTTTTTCATCAAGCTTTTTGCCAGTAAGCTGGGAGTCATAAAAAAGAAACAATATATTAAGTGAGCGAATGATTCTGATCCAATCTCCTAATAGAGCCGTTTTGCTCATCTCTACTAAGGAGCTTTCATAAAGGTTTAATGAAGGATGTGTTAGCAGAATGGATGGATGTTAATGAAAATGTGTCTACAGTCCATCTTTGCAGTGATTCTAAAATTGTAGATATGTTTAAAAGTCCAAAGAGTGCAAGTTGTGATGATGTCCTGTACAAATTGTGATGATGATGAAAATAGTGAAGAAAACGAGGAAAATGTGAGAGGAAAAGGTCTTTATTGACGTGTTAATTATGTTGAAGCTTCAAATTGTAATAATTGAACAACGGAATTTTGTAACTTAGCTAGAAATCATGAATGTTGACGTTAAAAGGTAGACTTATTAGAGAAAGATCCAAGTATATGAAGCAATAGACATTACATGATATATTCAAGAAAATACAGGAAAAGGAAGAAGCAGTAGCGATGTATACAGTTGACAATCAACTCCCATCAACTTGAAGGCATGTGTTGTTGCCTCTATCAAGCATTTCCTCCATAATTTAATTAAAGCAGTTTCTGTTGCTGAAGATGCTGTTATGCTGTCAGTCATGATGATAATCATCCTGACAGCCATCTGCTATTTAGCTTCTTTTGAAGGTGCAATATTGTCTAAAATTCTGAGGCATTATTTTGTTTAGTTTGACTAAAACTCTGGGGATTTTTTTTTTCAACAGAAACTCTGAGGAATTATTTTGCTTTTTCGAATTAAAATGCTGTAGAATTATTTTATTTAGCTAAATTAAAATTTTGTGGAAATTATTTTATTTGAATGAAATGTTAATAAATTAATATTTCATTTACTTTTCATTTAATGTTTCTTTAAATTTAAGGTCTCTGATTAATTTGTCTCTTTTCCCATTTAATGTTTCTTCTTTCCTTCCATTTAATTTTCTTTTTTTAAAGAACATCATATAGGTGCTAATTTTCTGTTAAATATATATAGCATATATAACCATGAAAATCAGGCATTTTCCAAATTCTGGAGGTTACTGGATTTTTGAATGTGAAACTTTCCTTTCGAGTTACATCACATATATTCTTATACAGCTAAAGCATTTTGCTCCATTGGTATTTTAACTAAGGAATAAAATATAAATGCTCGGAGATTCTCATTCATCTCGAAATCTAAGTGCAAAGAAACCATATCTAAGAAATGATTCATTAATATTACATGCGTATCCCGAGTTCAAACACTTTATCCTCACAATGTAAAATTTTGTTGTTCTAAAATGGGTGTACCATTTAAGAGTCTTAGTCTGAAGTAAGGCATCCCAAAATGAAAATGCATATATATGAGTAAAATAATTCTTATTAGCCTACGATGAATAAGCCAAGCAATATCCGCGATCACCAAATATAATGAAATGTCCAACTATCTTACGATAACGTACCCAGGCAACGTGACGATAATTTCTATTTAGCGAAACTATAGAGAATCTAAGAGAGGAAAAGAAAAGAAATATGTACTATCGTTCAATATTAAAACATTGAGATCAAAATGATAAATAACAAAATATTAGAAAATTTTTATGAATCAATATTTACAGTTATTCTCGCTGCAAATGGCTTTCAAAGAGAATGGCTACAAGATTTATTTCTATTAGTATTAATTTTAGCATTGTATTTCCAATAAAAGTTTCACAAAATTTGAGGAATTCATGAGAAAACAGTTTCAACATTGTGAACGCATTCAAAAAATCAAGAATTTTTAAATGAAATCATTAAAAAGTACATTTTTATAAATACCAAATAACCCTGAAATAATATAAATAGTAGTACAATTAATATACAAAGTATCTGAACGTTTTTTAGGGCCAAGAGAAGATTTTGCAGTTTTTCTTTTGTTTTAATTTATTATTCTTTCCCCCTAACATTAATAAATAACAATGTTAAAAATATTCTTTACTAAGTTTTTGAATTTAAATATATTTGAACTTTACTGCATTCCTGAACTATTTTTAAAAGACTGATTTTGCTTAGCAACCAGAGTGATTGAAATATTGCGGTTTTTAAATCTTCCAAGCATTACGGAATGGCCTTCAATGAATAGGTAGAATTGTGATTATAATTCGAAAATGACCCTCTCATTTTGTATCTTGACTCTTTTTCTTCTGATATTCATCCAACTTTAAATCAGATGCATCCAGATCAGGTAGAAATTTTCATGTGTAATGGGAATAAGAAAGCCATTCATCCTACAAGAGGGTTAAAACTACATATTTCTGATGAAATATGCGAAGCATTTAAACGCTAAGCTGTCCAGTTTGAAAAATCAAATCCAGTGACATTAATTTTCATCAGTTAGAAACTGAAAATTAGAAGTTGCCTTGTTTAATTTTTGATAGCTCTTTTAGTTATAAAATTAAAATCTTTCTCATTTCTTTCATTTCTACCATGAAAAAATAATTATCTAACAATATTAGATCTTGAATTGATTCTTGAAAATCAAATTTATTAACTATTCTTTTTCACTTCTCTTCATATTTATATATAATCTTGGCTTTCTTAAAGTTGAATTTTCACATGTCTGAAAGAATATGTTTTCTGTTATTTTTCATAAAGAAAGAGGAATTCCCTATCATATTTTTTTTGTTTAATTAAATATGCAAAGCATAACAGAACTACTTATCTAAGTAGAGGGATGCTTTCATGGAAAACGTTCGTGCGGAAAATCGCTCGTATTTAGGTTACCAATGGAGCTAATCATTCGTCCAGATTCCATATTAAGTTAATCCGTTTATAAAGCTTGGAATTTTTATATTTTTAGTCCAAACAGACGTTAGCCCGAATAGCCTATTAGTTTCGGAACCGAATTTACGTTGTCCACTATAAACGGCGAATCACTTTTCAAATTTGTTGCCACCAAATACTGTCGCCCTGTATTATCTTTAAAGAAATTAAGTAATGAAGAATCTGCATGTATGTTTTTCGTATTGCGAAAAAACGACGGTACGTAGAGCCATTAAATTTTGAATAACGCTGTCTTACACCCGAACATGTGCACTGGAAGCCCGAATTTTGAATTTAGAGCTTTATATTTCATTTTTGTAAAACTTTGATGAATTTTTTATTTTACAACTCAACGATTTGAAAGCGAGCAGTGTCAACTCTGTTCGGAATAAAATATTTTTATCTCCAGCGTGCGACACTATCCGAAATTAGCTGATTTGCTGTTTTTAAGTATTTTTGTGACTTTGCTGTTGAATCGAAATTTATGTTGCATAAGTGCGAAGAACGTGTTAGCTAATAAATAAAGTTTACACATAAGACGTTAATAATAATAAGACACAAAAAAGTCTTTTTGTAAGCCATCTTACTAAGAAAACTGAACTTTGATATGATAAACTGGGAAAATACTGAAAAAAATAGAAAAACATGCTAACTGCATCGGGAATTCTGAATATATGCTGCTTTTAAAATTTATGTAATTTTGCTGTTAAATTGCATATGGCGTAAGTGCAAAGAAAGTGGTGCTTAATAATGGTGCTTAATAATGGTGCTTAATAGTGGTGCTTAATAAGTGTAGTTGCTTGCAAAGTTCTTTTTTATAATAATTGAAAAGGTAACATCTTTATTATTCATTGTAGCACTCGCTAACTCCTTACTGATTTCAGCCATGACAACCTTAGAAATTAAACTAAAACTATAGGTGAAGTGAAAGTAGTAGTTATTATTTATTAGAAGTAGTTGTAGTTATTATGACCAATAATAATTGTTGCTACATCACTCCTCTACCAGTAACGAAGTTACGTTACTCTGAAAACAAGGTGGGAGAGAAGATACAAATATCTATACAAATAACACTGATACAAATATATAAATTGAAATTATGTAAAGAAAAATATAGTTACGTTTTAAATTAATATGAAAGTTCAAGAAAAGTCAATAACGTCATTGAAACGAACTGGAAGTTTTACTTGTCTTCCACAGCGTGTTGATTTTTTAGGTTGTTCTATTTGCTGACTTGGCACAGATGTTTGCTTTCTTGGAACAGATGTATGATCACTTTTTGAAGTTGGAGACAAAAGTTCATTAGGTTGTAACACATAAGCTGTTTTTAACCTATCCACAGAGATACTAACTTGTTTATTTTTCATTGATAGAAGAAAATATTTCGGGGTTCTTTGCAGTGCCAAAAAGGGTCCTTCATATGGAGGCTCCAAAGGTTTTTTTACTCTGTCGACCCGCAGAAACATATGCGAGCAAGTGTACAAATCTTTTGGGATGAAAATCTTTTGTTTACATTTGGATTTGGATCGATAGGGCTTTAAGAGGGCCATCTGATTTCTAAGATTACTTACAAAATTATCATTAGACGTTGGCATGTTTGATTCTTCAAAAAATTCGCCAGGTAATTTAATAGTTTTGCCATAAACCATTTCAGCTATTGTATATTTACAGTCCTCATGTAGAGCAGCTCGCAAACCCATAAGAACTGTTGGTAATGTTTCTGTCCAACGAAGAGAATTGTGACATCTAATAGCTGTTTTAAAAGTACGGTGTAGACGCTCAATTTTCCCATTACTCTGAGGATGGTAAGAAGTTGTATGGTTTACTTTTACTCCACATAGCGAAGCAAAATTTCGAAACAGTTCTGAAATGAATGGAGTTCCTCTGTCAGTAATAACACAAGAAAGTACACCAAATCGTGTTATCCAATGTTCATAAAAGGCTCTTTCTATACTTTCTGCTGTGATATTTGATAACGGTACCACTTCCATCCAAGAGGTAAACCGATCAATACACGTCAAACAATAAGTGTATCCATTAGAAGGTGAATAAGACCCAATTAAATCAATGTGCACGACGTTAAATCTTTCGTCTGGTGCTTGATATTGACAATATTCTGATTTTGTATGTTTAGTTACTTTATTTTTCTGACAATCGATACAAGTTTGGGCCCACTGTTTAACATCTTTTTTTATATCCGGCCAAATGAATCTTTTAGTAATTTCTTTTACAGTACTTCAGATTCCAGGGTGAGCTAAACCATGAGTGGCATTAAATATTTTCATCCGAAAAGTTTTAGGTATGAATGGTCTGATATTAGAAGTAGAGGTATCGCAATATAAGAGTTTTCCTGATGGTAATTGGTGGTGCAATGCAATATTTGGAATGTAATTTCAACTGTTGCAGTTCATCATCATTAATTTATGCATCTGCTATCAGGTCAAAATCAACAACAGGTGAATCGATGTCCACAATTCTAGATAGGCAGTCTGCAACCACATTGTTTTGACCATTTATATGGCGTAGGTTAGTAGAGAATTTTGAGATATATTGTAGCTGTCTTAGTTGTCTGGGAGATGCTTTGTTATTATTTTGCTTAAAAGCAAATGTTAAGGGCTTATGATCCGTATAAATAGTAAAATCGCGGCCTTCAAGTAAATGTTTAAAATGTTTAACGGATAAATATATACCTAAAAGCTCGCGATCGTAAGCGCTATAATTTTTCTGGACATCATTAAGCTTTTTTGAAAAAAATACAATAGGCTTCCATCCATTTGGTTCTTTTTGTTGAGTAACTGACCCAATAGCCAAATCGGATGCATCTGTGAGAAGTGCCAGAGGGTAATCCGAATTGGGGTAGGCCATCTACGCTACTTGAGCAATATCTTGTTTACATTTTTCAAAACGTTTCCTGGTTTCATTGGTCCAGAGTATTTTACGTCAATCTTTTTTTGTAGATCCTGTCAAAAGTTCATGAAGAGGAGCTTGAGTTTCTGAGGCATTTTTTTATATAATTACGATAGAAATTGATCATTTCTAAGAAGGAACGACGTTGGTGTATAGTTTCTGGCAATGGATATTCTATGATAGCTTTAATTTTTTGAGGTAGAGGTTTTGAACCTTCAGCAGATATTTGATAGCACAAAAAGTCTATTACAGGTACTCCCAAAACTGATTTGCTAATATTGATTCGGAGACCATATTTATCTAAGCGCTGGAAAACTGCTTTAAGATGTAAACGATGTTCTTCCTCGCAAGAAGAGGCAATCAACATATCATCCAAATATGGAAACACGAAATCTAGGCCATAAAAAACTTCATTGATGAACCTCTGAAAGGTCGCGGGGCATTTTTGAGACCAAAACTCATGACATTGAATTGGTAAAAACTAAAAGGTGTGATGATGGCAGTTTTTCTTTATCTTCGTCTGCTACTGGAACGTGAAAATACGCTTTAAAGAGATCAATTTTAGAAAATATAGTTTTATGAGTTAAAATATGTTGAAAATCTTGAATTCGAGGAATGGGATAACGATCAGGTACAGTTAAATCATTCAGTCTTCTATAATCCCTACATGGGCGGAAAGAACCGTCTTTCTTTGTCACCATGTGTAGGGGACTTGCCCATTCTGAACTGGACGGACTAATGATGTTATTGTCTAGCATATATTTGAATTTTCTTTTAGCTATATTTCCAACCGTTTAGGGTCTAATTGTCTTACATTACAATTTACAGGTTGTTCTTTAGTTATAATATGATGTTTCACATTATGCTTTACAGTAGAAATAAGAAAATTTGGTTTTGTTATACTAGGATATATAGCAAATAAATCAGAATATTTACATAAGCTGTCCATTGTATGTACAGTTTCATTAATAGAGATGGGTGCGATGTGACCATAAACTGCAAGGTTCGTCACACCATCAATTAACCTTTTATGTTTTATATCAATCAATAAATTGAACTTATTTAAAAAATCTGCACCTAATATGGGTTTACTAATTTTTGCGACAATAAATGGGAATTGAAATTCTCGGCGTAAACCAAAATCAAGAGTTAAAACTTCTGTACCAAAAGTATCGATTTCTATATTATTTGCAGCATATAATTTATAGTCACTAATAAGTTTGTGTTTAGAAGTACGAGGAATAAGGCTTACCTCTGCTCCACTGTCAACCAGAAAATGTAAGCCTGTTTTTTTGTCCGTGATAAATAAGCGGAATTTACGGCAATTTTCTTTATTTACAGCAGCAGAGTCTGCCGCTAATTCTTGTTTTCTGGGGAGTTGTTTTTCCATGCATATGGGGCTTTGCATCTATCAGGAAAACACTTTTCTCGAAAACGAAAGTGGAAATAACAGTACTTGCCATTAGGGTTATAACGGCTCCAAGACTTACTTTGATAATTAGATGATCGACTGCTATTTCTTGAGCGAGGACGAGAATTCCTTGCGACAGTTAGTTTTTCGAGTTTATTATCCAAAGCTGCAATTTGTTGTCGTAATTCAGCAATAGCATCTGCTCCTGGATAAACAATACTGCTGGCACAGTATAGTTCTTGTTTCGGTTGCATTTCGATGATACGATCGACCATTAGAACCAGTTTTTCGATATCTTCATCACTAACGAGTAAAATATTGCGCACAGAATCTGGCATTTTCTGCAGAAATAGTGTTTTAAGAACTTTATCCGAAATGCCATCGGTAGCAAGATTTCGCATTTTTTCTGAAAGTTGACTAGGTTTACTATATCCCAAGTCTATGCCTGTTAGCAGCCTCTGTAAACGTTTATTTTGACTTTCTTTAAAAGTGTTCAAGAAACGTTCTTTAGCAGCAGTATATTTTTGGTTTTGCTATTGTCACTTATAATATCCCACAAACTTTCAGCAAATTTTGCTTCCAATTGCGAAACTAACTAGTTGAATTTAGTTTCCTCGGCAGTTATTCCACAAATAGAAAACTGCGCTTCTACTTGATAAAACTATATCTCTGGCTTTTCAGCCCAAAAGGGAGGTGGTATTTTACACTTACTCGTGCTAGTTCTTTAATCGCCGATTCTTCACTTTCTGACATCTTTATGAATAATTTCGAGGTCACCAAGAATGCAGTTGCTTGCAAAGTTCTTTTTTATAATAATTTAAAAGCAAAAGCAAGAATCAATTTTTTATATGTAACATCTTTATTATTCGTTGTAGCACTCACTAACTCCTTACTGATTTTAGCCATGACAACCTTAGAAACTAAACTAAAACTATAGGTAAAGTGAAAGTAGTAGTTATTATCTAGTAGAAGTAGTTGTAGTTATTATGACCAATAATAATTGTTGCTGCAAAAGCTAGCAGGAGTGAGTGCAACAGCGGATTGGTAGACTGCGAGCTCAATGAGAGCGTAAAAAATCTTAACAGATCCTTTGGGGGATCGTTAAAATCTGAAATTTTTCAGACTTTTTATAAATTTTGATGCCAAGTTTTTATTAATATTGTCTTTTTTTTCTTGAGGCATTAAATTCATTGAAGACATGTGTAAAATTTTAAAAGGATTTGTTTAAAGACGTTATTAAATTCAACCCATTGCTTGATGGCTGGTAAATAGTTGAACTTTGTATAAGTAATAATAAATGAAAATTATGTAAAATGCTTGACAATGACTTTTGTCTCTCACTTTGAACATTTAATCGTTATCAATTTGTAGAGTCAATAGTTTTTTTTTTTTTTTTTTTTTTTTAAGTTGAGATGTAAAAAATGAGCAACGCCCTCGCCAGGACTCGAACTTGGACGTGTAGAATACGCGCCAAGTGTGCTAACGTAACACCACGAAGGCATGCAGAAAGGAAGTAGAAAATACCTTATAAAAGCACGTGCTAGATTTTGCTGAAGAATATAACGCGCTTCTTCTCTTTTTACATTATGCTACTCCAAAATGGTTCTGGATTTGTTTCGAAACTGAAAGTTAATGATCAAAGATCATTTTTTAAATGCATTTCTAAAATTTCGGAGCTAACTTAACCCCCCTCTTTGCCCTTCGGTGTATATTAGTAGGCATTATGTACAAATTCGACCAGATTTTTGTTTTTTCAAAAGTTTATTATAAATAGATTTATACTATAGTGATTTCCTGTTAAGTTTTTACCACCAATCCTCGAATTACATATCACAGATTATGTTCGTACTGCATTAATATAAATATTAACAAGACATAGTGCACAATAAAAATTAAACTTTATTTAGGAACATCGCGCATACTCCCCGACAGCCTGCCTGTTTCGCTCTGCTCGCTACTCGTAAGAAACTTCTCCTCTAGGGTTGCCACACTTATCGGAGGGCGCAAGGCGCGCTCCTTATCGCCATCACCACAGAGTTTCCCCCCAGTTCCTTTAATGGCTATTCAAAGGAACGACATAGGTTATGAAATTATCTTAGAGGATCCGTACTGTCGGGTATTTTTTACATGATTACAAAATTAGAATATAAAATTAGAAAAGATCAAAATGCAATTCAATATATAACAAGGTATTGACACATATAATAAACATGAAATAACAAGAAATATGTTAAGATATGAATTTAAAAAAAATGTTTTAAATTGTTATGTAAGAAGCAAGTTTCTTAGGGAAGTGAACATGTCTTCCCGATCTGGTGACAGTTTGTGTCTTAGAGAGTTCGTTTGCAGATTTATTCTGCTGAACTGTCTTTAAGTCTTTATTTGTTTTTAGTTCAGGCAAATTAGAGTCCGAAAGCAAATAGGCTGGTTTCACACGGTCTATAGACACAGTAGATTTCAGACCGTTAATATCAATTGTGAAAGTTTTGTTCGTTCTAGAAAGGACTTTATGCGGACCTGTATATGGTTGGCACAGAGGTGGCTTTACTCGATCGACACGTAAGTATACATGCGTACACGACTTTAAGGTAGCACTTACGTAACATTTTTCTTGGCAATGTGCAGATGTTGCTATTGGATTCAATTGTTGCATTCTATGCCTAAGATTCGTGATAAATTGTGTGTCATACGGAGATATCTTAGATGACGTTATCATATCACTAGGCAGCTTGAGAGTTGTGCCGTACACCAGTTCAGCACAAGATGACTGTAGATCCTCCTTTACGGCTGTCCGAATACCAAGCATAACAACTGGTAGTGTTTCAGTCCAGTTATTGGTCTCGTGAGCCTTGAGAGAAGATTTTAAATGTCGATGAAATCGTTCAACAATGCCGTTGGACATTGGATGATAGGCTGTTGTTGTGATTCTGTTCGTACCTAAAATGCGCGTAAATTCTGCAAAAAGTGCGGATCTCATTTGAGAACCTTGGTCTGTTGTTATGATCGATGGGCAGCCAAAACGAGATATCCAACAGTTGAAGATGGCTCTGCAAATGGTTTCCGTTTTCATATCCGGGATGGGAATGGCTTCAGGCCATCTGGAGAATCTATCTATTAGAGTCAAAAGGTACACGTTGCCTTCTGATGGAGGTAACGGTCCGACGATATCCATATGGATTTCTGAAAAACGTGCATCAGGAAGAGAGAATGTGCCCAGTGGTGCTTTAGTATGCCTAGTAATTTTCGATTTTTGGCAAGATTCACAGGATTTCACCCAATTTTTGATATGACGTTTCATATCGGGCCATACATAACGAGAACAAATAAGCTTCGTAGTAGCTGCAATTCCTGGATGTGACAGATTATGCAGATGATTAAAGATGAGTCTGCGAAAGGAATTCGGAACAAATGGACGAGGAATGTCTGTTGATATGTCACAAAGAATATTACCATCAGAATATTGGCACGGTTTAAATTCCAGTTTCAAAGATGATGTGTTGTTTTTGAGAAGGTCTTGTACCTCCGGATCATGCCGTTGAGCTTCCGAAAATTTTTTTAAAATCCAAAAATGGAGATTTTGTTATGGAATCAATTTCGATTCTTGAAAGAGCGTCAGCAACGACGTTTTTTGAACCTTGCACATGCCTAATATCAGTAGAGTACTGAGAAATAAAATCTAAATGGCGCAATTGTCGAGGTGAACATTTATGAGGGTTCTGTTTAAAAGCGTATATTAACGGTTTTTGATCCGTATAAATTATAAAATTTCTGCCCTCTAACATGTGTCGGAATTTCTTAATTGCAGAATAAATAGAAAATAATTCCCTATCGTACGCGGACCATTTCTGTTGACTTTTACTGAGTTTCATAGAGAAAAATGCTATAGGTTCCCATGTTTGTTGAGACAACTGCATAAGTGTGCCGCCGATTGCGACGTCTGAGGCATCTACCCAGATGCTTAGCTGGGCTCCGGGAATAGGGTGTCTCAAAAGGGTAGCCTGAGCAATGGCATTTTTGGCAGCAATAAAGGCTTGTTCAGCATTCTCGTTCCAATTTAATTGTGGGGATGAATCCTGAACACGCGAACGAGATTTCTTTTTATTCATATAGCCTTCTAACAATTTTATTAAAGGAGAAAGAATATGTGCTGCTTTAGGTATGAAACATCTATAAAAGTTAAACATGCCTAAAAATCGGCGAAGCTGAGTGAGAGTGGTAGGTTGAGGAAAATCTAAAATACATTTGACTTTGTCAGGAAGAGGTTCAATTCCGTTTTCACTAAGGTGAAAACCTAAGAAATCAATAGATGTTTGACCAAAGGTGCATTTTGAAACATTTATGCAAAGTCCATATTCCTGAAGTTTGGAAAATAAAGCTTTCAAATGCCTGCAATGTTCCTCAGAATCTTTAGAGGCTATGAGCAAGTCATCGACAAAAGCGTAAACGCCTTCTAAATCCCGCGTGACTTCATCTATAAAACGTTGAAAAGTCGCGGATGCATTGCATAAGCCGAATTGCATACGGGTACTTTCGAATAAACCGAATGGTGTGCATATGGCGGTTTTGTGGATGTCGGCTGGGTTAATTGGTATTTGATGGTATGCCTTAATCAGGTCGACATGACTAAAAATTTTAGTACCGTGCAATGCAGCAGTAAAATCGGCTAAGCATGGAATAGGGTATTTGTCTTTTATTGTTTGAGCGTTCAATGCTCGATAATCTCCTACAGGTCTCCATTCCAGACTTCCCTTTTTTGGAACCATGTGAAGTGGGGATGCATAATTGCTGCTCGAAGGTCTCAAATGCCCCAATTGCATCATAGTTTGAAATTCTTGTTTTGCTATTTTTAAGCGATCTGGAGCTAACCGGCGAGGTTTTGCAACCACAGGTGGACCTTTAGTTATGATATAATGAACGGTGTTATGTTTAACAGGTTGGTTAGGATCTGGTAATCTAGTAACTGAAGGAAATTCTTTTAAAATTTTGTGATATGGTGTATCACTAAATACAGTTTTTACTGAATAAATGCTTGCATTTTTCACGCAACCGACGGTTTTAAAATGCGTTTTTAAATCTTTGAGACATTTGTTTCTGAGATCAGGCACCAATTCAAAGAAATGGAGAAAATCTGCTCCAAGAATGGGTGTACTAACATTTGCTATAAGAAAAGTCCATGTAAACTGTCGTCTTAATTTGAAATCCAAAGAAAGTGTTTTTTGACCATAAACATGAATAGTAGAAGAATTAGCAGCGAAAAGTGTTTGTTGGGACGAATTCCGTTTTTGAGAATTATTTGCTGGAAGTAAGGACACGTCAGAGCCGGTATCGACCAAGAATGAAAGGTTTGTTCTACGGTCACGAACGAACAGGCGACGTGAAACTTGAGGCAAAGAATAAGTCGCCTCTATTCTTTGCTGGTTTCGTTTCCCTGCCACGAACAAGGTTTTGTACATTTGTCATCTCTACACTTTTTCCCAAAACGTCTATGATACCAGCAAACAGAATAATCTCTCCTTTTGGAATTGCTTCTTTCCCTATTGCGATCTCCGCGGTTTGGCGAGCGACCACGAGAAAGAGAAATGCGATCAATACGTTTGTTTAATTTTTCTATTTGTTTAAATAATTTATCCTCAAGAGACTGATCGACTGTGCGAGAAACGGCACAAGTCCCTGGGGTTGGATTTACTTCTAAAATTCTGTCGGCAATTTCTGCAGCTTTATCTACAGTTAAATTGGAAACCGCTGCCAAAATAGACTGAACAGTCGAAGGCAAACGTTGAAGGAATAATTCTAACATTAAGTTATCAGGAACATTTAAAGATTCTGCTCGACGTTTCATATTTCTAAGCAAATCGGAAGGTTTTCGAGAACCTAATTCTTCTCCAGATAATAATTGGCGAATTTCTTGCTGAGAAGATTCTCCTGAACGATTTATTAACTCAGTTTTAAGCTTTGCATATGGATCAATAGGGTCTGGTTTCATAAGTAAATCCTGTACTATTGATGCAATATCTGGAGGAAGATGAGAAACTACATAATTATATTTAGTAATGGATTCTGTGATAGGTTTGGGGGTGGCAAGAGCAAAGGTACTTTCACACATAATAAACCATAAAGATGGGTCTGATCGGTTATAAACCGGAATTTGGACGGCATGAACATCAGACATTGTGCAAGGTTTTTAAGCCAAAATAAAAGCAAAAATTTAACTAAAGAAAATTAAATTAAATGATAAGTAGAAAACAGAATTATAAAATGATCTATAATTAGTACTCATCTGTGATTCGGAGGATGAAAACCGATGTAATCCATTACTTCTGGTTTGGAGATCTTGAGTGATGGCTTGTAGTCAAAACCGAAAGTGCTTGAGAACTGTTCATACGATTTAACACAGTCCGGGTCACCATTATAGTGATTTCCTGTTAAGTTTTTACCACCAATCCTCGAATTCCATATCACAGATTATGTTCGTACTGCATTAATATAAATATTAACAAGACATAGTGCACAATAAAAATTAAACTTTATTTAGGAACATCGCGCATACTCCCCGACAGCCTGCCTGTTTCGCTCTGCTCGCTACTCGTAAGAAACTTCTCCTCTAGGGTTGCCACACTTATCGGAGGGCGCAAGGCGCGCTCCTTATCGCCATCACCACAGTAACCCCCCTCTTTGCCCTTCGGTGTATATTAGTAGGCATTATGTACAAATTCGACCAGATTTTTGTTTTTTCAAAAGTTTATTATAAATAGATTTATACACAAAAAACATTAAATCTGATGTACATGTACAATTAAAATCTTCAATAAGGAATGTATTGTGAACAGTATGTGTCTAAACAATGCAATATACAAGTGCAAACATTTATTTATACATAAAACATGTTTTAAGGATAAAATTATCTTAAATATCTTTGGTTAAATTTTAAAATTACAAATAAAAATAATTGCACATATGCTTAAAATACAAAGTACTGTAATAAACATTTCTAATAACATAAATATATGTTTGAAAAGCATGTATGGTATATTTGGCTTGTAATAGAGTTTTCCGCTGATTTTCAAACAGTAATACGTAAAAAGAAAAGAGAAAAGGCAAATGATGACCTTTGATTCAACATAGTACTTACTTCTAGCATAAACAGAATCTAATTCCATGCAGCTGCGTCATTATCACGTGCATCGATTAATTTTTTTACTGTCACTCAAAAGTCAAAAACATGCATATGTTAGTTGGGCATTAAACATTCTGAAGGTCAGCTGGCAGTTTTTAGTCCAAAGGGATTTCAGTCCCGAAGGACTATTGCTTTCGTTTTGGCATTTGACTCATAAACGTCGGTTCACTTTTCAAACTATTGCCACAAAATGTTAGAGTCCTGCATTATATTTGAAGAAATTAAATAATGAAAAATCTGCATAAATGATTGTCTATTTCTCGCATTGTGATAAAACAATGGTACATAGAACCATCGAATTTTGAATGACGAAATCCTACTGCGAATATGGGCATCTGAAATCCCAAATTTGGAATTTGTTTTATTATAGATTTTATATTTTGTAAAACTTTAACGAATTTTTGATTTACAAACTCAATGCTTTAAAAGCGAGAAATGGCAACGTTATATAGAAAAAAAATACTTTTATCTCCAGCTCGCGAGACTGTGTATATCGGAAATTCTAAAGATATGCTTAATTTAACATTATTTTGCGATATTGCTCTTGAACTGAATTTTATGGTTTAAGTGCAAAGAACATGATATTTAATAAATAAAGGTAACACTCAAAATGTTAAAAAACGCCCCTTTGGACGTAATTTAAAATCTGAAAAATTTCAGGTTTTTTTTTCTTATTTTGTTTCAAGTTTCTGTTGATGCAAAACAGATTTAATAATGACTTGCGAAATGTTATGATGTGATGGCAGCCTTTTGAATGTTAAATTTTATATGAACACGAGAGAACAGTTTATGCACGCATTGCCGAAAACCATTTGAAAAAATACAAATTTTAATTAATAATTTTTACTAATTTATTTTATTGATTTATACTGCGTACCATATGAGAAGGGGAAAGTCAAAGGTTCCCTTTAGTAAAGACTGCATTACAGAGGGTGTTTACACACTTTTTTTTAGATTTAGTAATTTCACTAAAGAATTAGGAAAAAAAAAAAAAAAAAATCTGAAATGTTTCAGATTTTAAATTACGTCCAAAGGGGCGTTTTTTAACATTTTGTGTGTTACCTTTCTTTATTAAATATCATGTTCCTCGCACTTAAACCATAAGATCCAGTGCAACAGCAATATCGCAAAATAGTTTTAAAACGAGCATATCTTTAGAATTTCCGATACAGAGACTCACGCGCTGGAGATAAAAATGTTTTTTCTGCACAACGTTGCCATTGCTCGCTTTGAAATCCTTGAGTTTGTTAATCAAAAATTCGTCAAAGTTTTAAAAAATAGGAAATCGATCATAAAACAAATTTCAAATTTCAAATTTGGCCTTTCACATGCTCATATTCGTTGGAGGATTACGTTATTCGAAATTCGATGACTCTATGTACCGTTATTTTATGACAATGTGAGAAATATACATACATTTACGCAGATTTTCATTATTTAATTTCTTCAAATATAATGCAGGACTCTAACATTTTATGGCAACAGTTTGAAAATTGAACCGACATTTATCCGTCCGACGCAAAATGCCAAAACGAAACTAATACTCCTTCGGGATTCAAATCCCTTTGGACTAAAAAAAAAAGCAAATGTTATTTTTCTCATATTCCAAAAATTAAAAAAAAATAACTGCTATTTAAAAATTTATTCTATGAAAATGTCACATGTAAACAAGTTGTGGACTGAAGGATATGTTTTTACGCTTTCCAAAAAGAAACATTCCTATTCCATAATTTAAAAACGTTGTGAAATGTATGGTATTAAAAATTGTTGTGAAAAATTAGCAACATTATGAATAGAGAAGGGAATAACTGTGAATCATTACTTCTATATGGAAAGAAGTCTTTAAATGAATACCTGCGAAAGGTACGTACTGTTTTTAATATTTCTAAAGTTAAATCTTTGGCAACAAGAGAAAAATCTGTCCACGCAGAAACCAATTCAATTCGTCTTAAATCTGTGGAGAAAAAATAGTGAACCAAGATTTACAATTTAAAAGCTAAAAAACATAATGTTTACCAGCTTTTTCCAAGGCATGTGGCTGAATGCAGAATAATTTGTAGAACAATGCATGAAAACTATTTAGCATGGAATTAATTAAAATACATTGTGACCCTTGATGAAACATGGGTTTACCTAAATGACGGCAACAGAAAATGGTCTGTTTATTATGGAAAAGGAAGAGAAAAAATGTATAAACCTGGTTCTGTCAATGCAAAGAAAGTTTCTGTAAGCGATTTATGATTGTCTCATGATTCTCTTATAACAAGAAATTAAAAGTAAGAAGAATGGAAAAATATTAAAATGAACTCAATGTTCTATGAAGAGAAAGTTTTAAGTTCAATTTCTTTAGACCAGTGATTTTCAAAGAGTGAAAGTTCATTAAGACAAAGCAACAAGTCATACTTCAAAAAGTACCGTTGCATTCCTTAAAAAAATGAAGACTGGTACAGGTATTTCATACATACCTTTTAAACGTATTCCCGCGAAGTCCTCTGATATATGACCCATGGACTATTGTGCCTCTGATCTTTTGAAAAGATCCCTTTCTAAGCGCAAATCCACCACGATTAATGGACTCTGGAAATTAGTGGAAGAGGATTGGAAATCAATACCCCTGAAAATTTTAGGAAAAGACCTTCTATCATGAAAATCATGACTCAAACGTATAGTCCAGAAAAAGGCTATCGGATCGAACATTAAAAAAGATATTCTTTACATTTAAACATTAAATAAACAGACCCGAAATCTATTTAAAAATGTGTAAACACTCTCTGTATATTGCGGGAAATTTAATTACAACACTGCAAGAATTGAACGTTTTCATTAAGTAAAATATTTTAATAGCGTGATTGCACGAATTTCATTAAACTAGTTAAATTGCGTAAGTAAATTTCCTAAAATAATATATTATTTACATATCGTTTTTACATATCTGAATATAATTTACTTATTGCATTCTCTCCATAAATGAATCATTTTTGCAAGTACGCTTTAATTTAATAAGCCTTTTCCCTAAATAAAAATCTTTTGCTACAGTAACAACTAAACTTTTTGCCGCTCTTTACAACAATGGATGCAATTTTCGTAAGGAACTTTCTGGTAAGTCTTATACTTCTTACGTCGTAAATATCCCAAAGCGTTTTTGGTAGAAGCAAAGTGAATCCGAGTGATAAAAGGTTCTCGAATCTTTCGAATTCTTTATGTAAGAATAATAAAAAGAGTTAAAAATTTTGCTTAATATTGGAAGTTATAACAGCAATATCACTTGAAATGGTTATTTACATATCAGCGCTGCCATTGGCACAGTTTGTAATTTTTTATCTGATGTGTACACCACATGACTTCCTTGTACGGAATATTAAATTGTACGCATTTTTCTTGCATTTCATTTAAACTTATTGGATTGAATTAGATCTACTTCGCCGACAGCGCATAAACCACAATAAAATAAATGCATTCTTTAAAATTCACTCTAGTATTTGTTTACCATAGCGACACTCTGGCGCTAGTATAACTCATAATGCACAAAATTTATATTATTTAAAGAATAGAATTATCTAATCGTTGCCACATGTTCTATTCAAATACTATTATAAAGCTAGAATGATGTATAAAAGAAATTAAGCAAACAAAACAAAAAAGAAGCAATTTTTTCACAGATGATTCAGTATTTCTCATTCAATTAATTCTGTTCTCACTTAGAGACAAGGCAAAAATATATAAAAACTCAAAATATCTATATTAAAAATTACGAAGTAAATCTTAAAGACGTATTTCCTCGAAAAAATTCCAGAAAGGATTAAGCATGATTAAATTGGCAATAATAAATGAAGGCGTTATCTTTGTTGTTGCGAAGCTAAGTTTCTCCAGATTGGCAACAAATCCACTAGTCTGAAGTTTCAAATGTAAACAATCAATGGCTGCCATAAAAAAAAGGCTTAGCGGCACTTAAACAACTTTAAAATTGTTGATAATTCTAAAAATATTGCATACAGATTTACTAAAGGCATAAAAACCTTAACCGGAAGACAATAACAACATAATTCAGTCATTTTTAAAGCAAAAAATGTACAATTTATAAACATATAAGAGTAAAGAAACTGAGATCACTGAGCCGGGTAACAGAGTGGATATATATATATAAATATATTTATATACGTTTGGTGCAGCCGATTGCAACCAAAATACGAGGTGCACATCTACATGTTATAGCAGTCCTATATATAAAATTTCAACGTTCTGAGGCTACTCGTTTTTGAGTTATGCGAGATACGTACGTACGTACATACGTTCGTACAGACGCCACGAAAAATTCTCTTCAGAATTAATTTAAAAGCAGTTTTATAATTTTTTTGGAGGAAACGAGTCTTTTATTCTGTCCTTACGTACAGGTATCACCAAAAACATCGTTAAATTGCATCCGATAGCGGTAAAAATGGATATTTTCGTCGAAATATGCTGCCTGAAACTTTTCGTGATTACAATACTTCCTTTTTACTTTATACAAGGAAGTAAAAAAAGAATGCTTCATAACTGCGAAAATTATTGACCAAGTACATAGTTATAGTTACATTTATACAGCAGTTTCTTCTACTACGAGCAAATCCGCAAGTGCATATTTTAAAAGATACAAATTATATCACAATTTTTCCGTAAAAACTAGTGGAATTTGGAGTACAGCAAAAGGTATGCACGCGAAAAGAGGGATGTCGCTTGTTAAAACTGTAGAACTGTCATAGGCATGATTACTTGAGGAACTGTTATGTGCATGGTTGCTAGATATCTGCACATTCTGAAAATTTGTCGACTTTTATCAAGGCTGATGCGGTAATACATTAATAGCCTGAAAAGATAAAAATGAAGTATATAATTGAAATTCTTGGATCTTGTGGTTAATTTTGTCAATATCGTTTTGAAAAAAGAAATATTTGAGTAACAGTTTAAATGTTTTACATTTTTTCAGTTTTTCCGAGAGGAGAGAATTCAAAAGTTATTTATTTCAGTTCAAGAAGTACTAAACATATTACACTTTTAGAAGACAGGGTTACATTTGTGATCCAGGTACCACAGAAATTTAAAAAAACATATTTTCTTTTTTTTTTTTCTTTCTTTTTTTCTTTTTTTAAGAATGCTTTTATTGAGTACCAGCAGTTAAGCTCCCAGCCTTCGTCTTTTCGTTATAAATAAATTAACTAACTTCCCGTTGCCTTCTTTCAACAAATGTCCAGTATCCAAGACAAACATTAAATTTAAAAACTGCACAGAATTATCGCCTTCATTTTTCCAAGTGGCAACAGTGCTGATTTTCAACGGTCAGCAGACCAGTATACAATTGAATTAAAAACTGTTGCCAAAATCACATTTCTAAAAGAATGAAACTAATGTTGCGATAAAATCGAAAAGATAAATTAAAATAAAATCTGATTCGAATTTTGAAAAAATCACTTCGAGGTGCACTGGCTCTTGTCTAGATGCACCTACTATATACCAACTTTCGTAGCCCTGGGTCTATTAGCTTACGCGCAGCACGAACGAAAAGTCACACAGACTCTTTCTTTTATTACATGTAGAGATAAATAAAACTAAGCTTTGCATAGTTTTTATTCTGAGATAAAAAGTTTAACAGTTTTTAGGATTAAGATTCGAAAGATTCGAGTAATGAAAAAGGGCAAAGTTTCGAAGCCTATCAAATCTTTTCGAAGAGTTTCAATATCTCCATTCCTAATTTTGTAATTCATCATCAGAGATTGGGCATATGTAACATATCAGTTGTTAGCCTTTCGACCTACTTATTCATTTTATGGAATGTTAGATGGTCAATAACAAGCAACTTCTCAGTTGATCAATGAACTCAAGAAGCGAAATGGAGGCGCCATGAGTTCAAAAAGGAAAAACTAAAACGAAAATAACAATGAATTATAAACACTGAACTTAAGCTTTTTTATTGGCCATCTAAGCTTTAGAATTTGAAGAGTTGCAGTTTTGAATCTTGCTTCTTTGTGTTTAGGTATTTTAAAGAAACATTCGGCATATGAGCATACAATTAAGCATAAGATATTGTACTTAATGATAATTAAATGCTTTTGGAAGGAACGTAAGTAAAATAAAAACTACTATTATCCAAAAGATTTCAGTTTGCCAAAATAAGGCATCGCAGATTTCTGTCAAAGAATTTCTTTTGATTTATACTTAATTAGTAACAATATTTAAAGTAATCTTTCCAGTGTCATTCCTATCCGATAAAACTTTCTTCATTAAGGTTTACAATACATGCAAGAAATGTATCAATTTCAGCTTTAATAAATGGTAAAATTCAAGTTGTAAATTATGAAATTGTGAAACAAATGAAGCTCAAAATTTACCAAATTCTGAAAATCATTGCTATTATTTATAAGATAGCGTTATCTCATGAATATGAAGTGTTATAAAAATAAATAATTAAGTAAAAATTAACAGTTATTACGCAGTTTTTAAGTCAACCTGAGAAAACAAGCTTTGATTTTGTTGATTGAAAATTTTAGGTACTTTTTATTGCTTTTAAGATAAGAACTTTTGCTAGTTTTGTAAAATGTATATTACTTGAATACTTTATATGCACAAAATAGCCATTATATAGAGCAAATAAACACAATGGAAAGATAAATATAGATCAAACAGGAGAATAAACAGAAAATTGCGCTCCAAATTCTTCCCTGAAAATTTATCATTGAGCTTAAAACGTCTGGGTAAACAAAGAATATTTATGCAACGAATTAACATTTTTTAATGAATCATTTCCTTTCTTGCTACCCAAATGTACGATTAAGCAGAGTTCATAACATTGCACTTAATTCCACTTTTGAAATAAATGATATTTAGATACATCTTTCACTGGAATGTAGAAATCTGATTTCTGTTCCCATGCGAAAAACCGAATGTCTCAACAGTATTATTCACTTTTTACATGACAGATCACCGGGGTTGAGAAACGCTTCGTTTCTTCATATCATACAATTATTAATAAGGCCTCCAAACTGTTGCAGCTTCACTTTGTGCTGTCCGTGGCAAGGCATTCAAACGCAACGAATCAAGCCTTTCGCGAGACGATGGCAATACCGTATGACCATTTGTGCTATTAGTATCCTGTCGCGTTTCATCTGAACAGGAAGAGGGCGATTGCAGTTCTTTGTTGAGCAAATCGGGATTATTATGATTATTTAATTGCTGTATTTCTTGATGCTGAGAAGCCATTGCTGCTGCGACATCATACGAATTCCTGGCATCATTTCCAAGGAGATGGATGGATGGATGAAGATGGCTCTGTTGATAGAGTTGCGGATACAGAAGCGAAGGTGGCACCATACTTGGCCCTAAGTACATACCAGCACCAGCTGTTGCGCCGTTGCTGGCATAATAGTTTTGGGAAGCCAACAAATAGCTGGCATGATTCACTGACAAAGTAGACGACGAAGCACCTGGTAGAAGAGGAATATTAGTTCGAGGTATTTGTAATGACGTGTTGGAAACTGATAATTTATTCGGTTCTAACACATGCTGTCCTGGACTAGATTCTGACGTAGATGCAGATGTAGCTGAAGATGGACTGTTATTTAACGGTCGACAGGTTGAGAGTTCGTTCTTCGCTTGCCCTAGGTTATCCAACAATGATTTAAATGTGAATGCTGATGACGGATGCAGATGGCCATTGCCTGGATTTGAATTCGGTGAAGTATTAGCCTCTGAAAAATAAAATCAATAAGCATTTATTTATATATGAAAACCGGTTCAAACAAATATAGTTAACAAAATATATAAAATTTTTGTTGACCTTATAAAAGAAAAGTTATTCACCCCCCCCAAAAAAAAATAATTATTTTCATTCATCAGCACTGGCCGAAAGGCCTAGTTAAAGTAGCTTAAAAGACCTAGTTAAAGGAGCTTAAAGGATCGGCGAAAATTTTAGCATAAGAGCTTTATAATATTCATTAATATTACTTCATTCATTTACAATATTCAGAATCTATATTTTACAGATTTTCATAATGAATATTTTACAGAAAATAATAGTTGTAAAGGACGAAAAGAAGAAATATTTTCTACCGATGAACAAAATGTGAATGCTTGAAATACTAAGAAAGATTTTATAATTTTAAGAGCAACAAGGAGATTAATGATTGTTGTAATACAAAGCAACCTAAAGCAGGAGATTTTAGATAAATTTGGACAGATAAACAACATACTATGAATTTAAAATCCCATTCACTTTACTCATTTACGTTTTCCCAAATAAAATTTTACCTTCTTCTTGTCCACAAACATCGTACACTATATACTTATATTGCATGGGATGCCCAGTATAATTACCCGAATAAATTTTGAACAAATTTAGTTAGGTTCATGAAAGCTGTTAACTGACCATGATATACCAGACGAGATAATTGAATTTCAGAAATTATGAGAGATATCGAAAAATATACAAATCAATACTTCTTAATTAATAGTGCTACCTTCCAAATTGTGCACTAGGGTTTGATTTAGTTTGCTGATTATGATAAAACTAGCAAGACTGAAAGTAAGGATACCTTCAAGTAAGATTACCTAAGAGAAACTGGCAGGTAGCTCTCGCGTGCTTTGACACGTTGTAAGAGCGCCGACAGATGGCGTTGTAAGAATGCCGCCGTTAGAAGGCGCAAAATTGAGAAGCGCCAGAGAGAGAAGAATGCAAAGGAATGCAATGTCCCAGCTACTGCTGGATGATTTTATGTGAATAATTTGTTTTTATAATAACCTAAAAAGTGTGACATTTTTTTTATGAGTCATACAAAGGAGAACACATCATCAACTAACAGATGTATCCAAATGACATAATTTAACCATATTATACAGATCCAAATTAAAAATTAATCCTAAAATTTCTGCAAACCAAGAGAAATAAAATAATGAAAACTAAGAGAAATAAATTTATTGCAATTTGCATTGAAATAACATAATATTTAGAAATGAAGCCTTTAAGTGGACGTGAAGTTGAGGACTAGGTGTGGAATGGTTTCTGTGTTGCCATATTTAACAAACAATAAATACCAACTTCTTTCGGGAAAGCGGAAATAAATAACGTTACCTATATACAACTAGTGTGTGTGTTGTGGCCAAAATTGCGAATAGTACATGTAAGAAAATACGATCATTGCAGAAGGGATAGTTTGAGGTTCTGTACACTACATGATTTTTGAAATCAGCAACAAGAAAGGAAAGGGTGCAACTATATATACTGCTGTTAATATATATAAGCAAATATGTATTAACAGCAGTATATATAAGTAAACTTGTAATTAAGTTAAAAATAAGTTAAGAATGGACATACAAAATAAATATTGCGCTATCGCTGCTAAGAGCATCAATATAAATTTTAATTATGATTAGTAATTATGATTAGTAATTATGATTAGCTTTTAGGAAACGAATTATTGTAATTGGAGAATTTTTAGAAGTTAAATCTTAGTAAACGCTTAAATCTTAGTAAAACGTGGTTAGCAAAATACAGAAGTTAAATCTTAGTTAAACGTGGTTAGCAAAATACAGAGTTTGTATTAAATTTTATAAGACTCAAATTAAAAAATCAAAGAATAATAGAAAGCATGTAAAACATAAAAATATAAGAATAATGAACACAAGATTTATATTTTCTTATTACTTTGTTATCTTTCAAATAGTATTATAATAACATCAAAATTAAAATATTACAATTATAAAAAAATCTTTAAAAAGAGTTTGACTTTTTTTTTTTTTTTTTTTCATCTAGCTGAATGTATGACATTTTACAAAAACAGTGTCATAAATATCAATCTGTTATATTTCATTGAATCAAAATTTCGAAATTCCAGTTTACAGAAGCAAAAATGTTCCATGTAATGGCAGTTTAAGGGAGAAGAATATTTATTCTTACAAATGGCAAATTTATGCGATTGTACAAGATTGCATTACTATCATTTACATTTAAAACAAGCTTTGATTTTATGGTAGAAGCAAAAGGCTAGAAATAGCTCAACGAATTCGAATATAATTTTCGCACTCTCGTTATGTAAAGAGCTCCACAGCTCTTTACATAACGTTGAAATCATTATGAATTTCAACAAATGGGAAATGAAGCATAAATTTTATTAGATGGAAAGATTTTTGTTATTCTTGAAGATGCCATAAACTCTATCAGCGTTTGTTTCACAGCAACAGCTCTCAGACTTTCACAGTTCCACCTCGCCCCCCCCCCCGGAAAAAAAGGACTCTGAAAGTTTAGTATGTTTTATCAGTAGAGATTACATTTAGAGGTGGCTCAAGTGTATCGAACTTTTTATCGGATACTAGATGAATATACATTTAGACTAACATGAAAACGTTATACATCTGTATATTTGAGAAGTGAAAAAATATTCATTCTATAAAAATATTTAATGTTTTTAGTTAGATATATCACGAATTAAATGAATTTGTATTTAAATTAATCATGTTAAAAAGTAAAATAATAACATTCTTAAAAATTGCATCTATTATTTTTAAATAGCTAAGTTTGTTAATCAATAACAGACAAAATTTTTTACTTTTATATTTATTTACGTGCTCCGCCCTTAGGCAACTACACAAAAGGGAGGGGTGCTTCGTGAAGGACTTTCTAAAGAAAACTGGCCGTATACACGTTACACACAGGGAAAACCACGAAAACGCCCATGCCCCTTTCGCGGGATTTAAACCTCACACCGAACTACCAGTATTCAGCGACTTCCCCACTCGCCCGCTGGTGCGCCTTAACAGACAGATTAAATTTGAAAAATAAATAGCTTACATTTTGGCGAACAGAAATAGATCCGAAAAAAAAAAGTGAAACAAAGCATTTACAGTGCACGACATTTAAGTGAATCAACGTAAAAAAAATCGTGTTTCGAACAATAATAAACCATAATAAAAAATAATCGAAGTTTTTTTCGGAAAATTCAAGAAGCTAGAATGATAATAAAAGAATAATAGCCTTTTTGGGCTAAAACACTCAGATACACTTTGTTTCTTGAGGACAATGCAAATAGTTCTCAAAAGGCAAAGCATTTTGATGTATACTATTTCAGTTTATATATATACATACATATGTGTGTGTCGAAACATAATCGCTTCTTTTAGTTATTGATTATCGAACTTCCGAGCTCTCCAACTCGCGCCGAGTGTGCCGATCATTACACCAGGAAGGCGTGCTAAGAAGGCTGGAGAAATACTTTGTAATATATATCAAGATTTGCACACTCTCCCGGTAAAGCTGTGAGACTGTCAGTTTTTCATCACAATCTTCCTGCTATCTATCAAATATAAATCGAGAAGAAATAATGGAAATTCAGTTTTAAAGGAAACGGAAATGCTGTGAAAAAATATTTTGGTGATAGATTCTTAAAATAATGCTAATGTTGTCATCTTTTTTATTAAACTAAAATTGCCCAAACTCTATTTTCTTTCCAAGTGACTTTCAGAGTGCATGCAGAAAGTTTAATGGTCCAAAAAATGCCTTTATATGGAATATTTTGAGCCATATCCTTGTGTAACGAAATTTAGCATTACCACCTATCTGAAAATCATAGTTAAATAATTCAATAATCATGGCCATATTTGTCTTTTACACATTTTCTTCTCAGCCGGAGAAGATTATTTTAAACAACAAAATGCTTTGTGTTACACTACGAAGAAAGTTAAGGAATAGTTCCAAAAGCGGGAAAGACGAATTCCATTAATTGGCACTGCCCTCAGTTTCGTAAAATGTCAATCCAGTCGAGCATTTGTGATTTACGTTGGAGGACCATTAAGAGCAACATTACAGAAACCACCCAACTATTAGAATTAAGGAATATTCTGCAGTCTTTGTATTACCCACCACCAAGAATCTAGATCTATGCGATCTACCAAAGAACACTGAATCTGTGTCTATTGGTATAGGAGGTGTTTTGGCAGTAAATAGTGGAAATACGTTATGTTAGATAATAATTTTTAATGTTTCGATTAATTGGTATATCGCGTCTGTTTTCTTCTAGATGTTTAAGATTACAAACTAAACTACTTGAGAATTATTGAGTAAAGTAAAAATATGTACCTGCGAGCGGTGACAAATGTGTGTCTTGGCTGGAAATTCCTGTAGCAGTGAAGGCGCTATCGATAGCATAACCAGTGAATCCTGTACCTCGGAAAGCCGCTGACGTGAAATATGGCGAGTAATGAGTATTGTACGATAGCCAATGGGGATGGTCTCCGGCTGCGAAACTGAATGTCTGAGACAGTTCTGAAATATTAAAAACAGTGTTCCAGCAAATATAACAAAATTCGTACATACACATACAAACACACACGCACACACATAAAAAAAGAGACAGAAGAAAGAAAGGGGAAAAAGTGAGCATAAAAAATTTAGCTGTTTTTTTATTCCATTATTAATAGATAATGTGCATAAATTCATAAGAAAAGAATCTTTCTTTCTATAAGCCTTTGAAAAACAAATTATTTTAATAAAAGTTTCATATATACAACTGTAAAGAGCTTAAGCATTAATGCAATTAATTATAAGAACAGTCCCGGATCTAGGGGGGGGGGCAAGCCGGGGTCCGTGCCCCGGGCGGCTACTTCTGAGGGCGGCAGATTCAAGAGTGACGCTGAATTGTATTTGGAATGTTGTGAAATTTTGATGCAACATTAGTAGTTTTAAAGCTAGATTTAAAATCTCTTTCAAGAATATTTAATTAATTAGTCGAAACCTTTTAATGGAGCAAATAGTTTTAAAGGTAAGCTAAGTACAGCCGAAGACGATTCTAAAGATCAGATCAGGGAGAGGACAATAAAGGGACTCTAGGCGTCACTGAAAAAGTCAAAGGACCCTGTCCCTCTGCCAACCCAATATGTAGTTTTATTACAAAGGTACTCTATAGACGCCTTGGTCTTTGGTCCCTATAAGTGACGCATAGAGCAAAGAATCTATATATATTCCCCCTCAACTTCATTGCCTAGAGTCCCTCTGTTGTCCTCTCCAATGTCGGGAATATTCAAATGAAAAACAGAACGATTGCATAGAGGCGCCTTGTTTTTATACCAACGACTCTTACGAAATAAATGGAGAAGCATTGTGAATTGTAACTCTTTCCTAACACCCAATACAAATTAACCTTGGACCAATGAAATAATTCAAATTAATGTAAGTCGAGAATATACAACAGAAATGAAGTAAGGAATTTTGATTTTTTTGCAGCCAGTCAGCAACCTAGGTTTTAAAAATGGATTTATTATTTTTATAGTTTTAAATGTTTTTTTTAGTTTCTTTAATCTGGAGGGTTTTTTGTTGTCTCATTTTCTTTTAATATGCCTGCTTCTAGTATTCCTCACTATATTTAGTGAGATGCAACCATTTAGTTAGCGCGCGCGTCTGCGACGCGGCCTTAATACTGTTGAATTTAATTACATCAATTTTTAGCTTTTCTTATTAAGGCAAGTTATACTGTATATTACTTAGGGTGCAAGAAATCATGAGAGGGTCTAGGGAAAAACTCTCAGGGGCGGAATATAGAACCAGAGCGAAAGATAGGACCGAACAGAGAAAACTAATTGCAGCTAAAATGAAAAATAGCTTCACGGAAAAGACGAACCGTCAGACCCTGCCGCAACTTCCGATGGTGCAGAGATTCTAAACGATATTGATATTTCTTGCAATTTGCATGCCCAAAATGCAGAATCTTCATCTATCATCCTCAAACAGACTCCATTTCAACAACTGAGAGAACAACTTTCTTCATAGACCCCCAAACAAACACGTAGTGGACATGAAATTAGAATATAATGTATTTTCTCATTTAGGTGAATGTGGGCAGCAGAAAGAAGACTTAAAATCTTTTGATTTGTCGGACCCAGATAGTTGGCCAATCACAGAAAAAAATAACGATCAGCAACAATCTTTCTTAGCAGTCAAGCTGTATTATTAGCCGAAAAATATCCAGAAAACGTAGACCTTATTAGACTGACCGTGATGGAAGACATTTGACATCTTCATTGTGGCACAGAACATTAGCAAATAATGAAAGGCTTAAAAGATCTTGGCTTGTATATTCTAAAACTAAAAATGCAATTTTTGCACACCCTGTGAGAATTACCAGAAACATGCCACTGCCGTTACATCTGCATTTTGTACTGCAGGATTCATTAATTGGAAAAAAGCTTCAGAAAGGTTAACTGAGAACGAAATATCTGAAATCCACAGCGAGTGCATGATTAAGTGGAAAACTCCACTACAACAAATGAAATTGTGTCAAGGCATCGATCATGACATTAAGAGATTAATTCACACAGAGAAAGATCCTACAGATGAGTATGGATGCTGTATTGTATCTTTCAACAAACTGTCTTTCTTTCCGCGGGTCTGATGAAACCCCTGGCAGTCTGCTCACAAAGTATCCTCGGCCTAGTCAACGCAATTTTTTTATTTTAATGACTTTGCTAGCCAAACATAACTCTTAAGTACCAGTTAGAATACCTAAGGAAGGGACAAAAGTATCATATTTAACAAAGGTAATTCGAAATGAAATTACTGGTGTAATGGCGAAAACAATTCGCAATAGCATTTTAAATGATATTAAGTAAGCCAAATATTATACAACAATGTTCGATTGCATTCCAGATGTGTCGCATACGGAACAAATGAGCCAGGTGATTCAATACGTAAAAAATATGTGGTAATGTGTGTGAAATAAAGGAGAGCTTTACTGATTTCATAGAAATTGGTGGAAAGTCAGAAGAATATATTTCTCAACGGATTGTGAGAAAACTGACACTTGATGGTTTGGATATTAACAATGTCGTGGTCAATCTGAGGATAACGGATTATCTAGTATGGCCGGTACTTACCGGCCATACTAGATCTTGGAGTAATCCTGGAGTACAAGCCAGGATTATAGAAATGAATAAGCTGCTCGAATATGTGCGATGTTTGGCTCACTCTTTGAATCTTGTCTGTGTGCATTCTGCCTCCGTCTTCACCCGAAGCAGTTAACTTCTTTGGAATTATCCAGAAGATATTTAGCTTTTTTGTGGGATTCATTATTCGATGGGATATTACGAAAACATGTACAAAAAACAACTCAAAAGGAAGCAGCCAGACGAGATGGTTGGCAAAATATGTGGCTTTGAAAGCCCTTCTAAGGAATGTACCAGAAGTAGTAAAATCCTTGAAAGAAATTAATTATCTTTCAAAGTACTATATTACTATTTTAAAATTAACTATCTATCAAAGTACGAAGCAAGGCATCTGCTACATGTTGTAAAAAATTTGAATTTATTATCAGATGATAATTTGGGCCCATATTCTTCGAGAAATCAATCGAATAAATTCTGAAATTCAAATGGAAGATATTATTCTCGCGCGTTCCGTCGCATTAATGGAAGGTCTGACCAAAACTTTGCAAAAAATTAGAGAAATTCTTACGGAATATTAGATAGAAGCTATTAGAATTAAAGCAGCAGCTGAAAAAAATTGAGGTTGAACCTATTCTGACAAATAAGTGAATTCTAAAACGCAAAAAGGAATTTGATGAATTGTGCGAGGACGAATCACGAACATTTCATCGTGTTCAGCTACTTTCTAATGCAATGAAAATTATATTTGATCAAATCTTATCAGAAATTATAACGAGAGTAAACAGGGCTATTACACTAAATTCAAATTTCCATTTCCTCAATGGTCGTGGAATATTGAATATGTCAACTGAAGAACTGCAAAAGAATAGAGCAGATCTTGCGCGAAAATATGAGCGAGATCTCTAAACGCATTTGAATTCTGTCAGGAACTTGCCGATTTTAAAGAACAAGTCCCGATGTTATTTGTCGACATAAAAAGGCTAAAGCTTTTCATCTCTTGCAACAGATCTACACCTATGACTTTTAGGATGCCTTTTACAATATTTGTATTGCCCTGCGGATTTATTCTATGCTTCCAACTACATCCGCAAGCTGTGAGCGAAGTTTTAGCAAATTAAAACTTATTAAGATCGATAACATTAGATTATTAAAAACTATCTAATGTTATCGATGAGCCAGGAGCGTTTATCAAGTCTCGCAATTCTGGCAATCGAAAATCAAACAGCACATCAAATTAATTATGATGATGCCATAGATTTATTTGCAGAACAAAAGGCTCACAGAGTAAAATTTTAATCCCGTAATATTTTAAGAGCGTTAGGTAAAAACTTAAAATTATTATTGAAATAAGAATTATGAAAAGAAGTACAAATACTAACCTTTTCTTTTTAGTAGTAGCCCGTATTGCTGTTATGTATAGCTAATGAAAGTTAGTTACATAATTAATCAGCTCATCTATTGTTCCAACTTATGTAATCTATTGTTTGTAACTAAAGATTATTTTTATTAAGAGTGCATAATCAAGGGTATCGAAAGACGTATAAGACGTATATAGTTTTAAAGCTACCATAAGGTATTTTACATTCTTTAAGCGTAACATTTTTGCTAAAATCTTCTTTAAACATAACATTTTGCATAAGCATAGCTATACAAATTGCTATTATCCATCACACAATGAATGTTTCTTTTATGCGGAAGTGTCCCGTTTTTCGATTTGTATGGAAGTGTCGTGTGTCAAAATACTATCACTGCGCTGTCAAGGGAGGTTCTAAATGTAAACAAAAAAACACTCCATCTGGAGATCGAAACCCTCGGAGCAGTGCTTCACTCGCAGTGCGGGGTTGGCCCCTCCTTTCTTTCTTACTTCCATGGTGTGGCTAGTTATTGTAGTAAATATTGCAAAATTGCGTATTTCTGAGAAAATGTAATTTTGATTATTACAGTACAAAAATAGTCTTTTGCGTGAATATGTAAATATTTATTATGTTACCTAGCTTTGTGAGGACGATAGTACAGTTCTTGAGTAGACTACATGAAGACGTTATTGTGAAATGAATATTTAACGTGCTAGGTTAAAGTTACTGTTACTATCGAAAAATTGGTAATAAATTATTCAATCCACTGTATTAGTGATTTGTAATTTGCTTATATTTGTTTAAATGAATTTTTTTATTATTTATTAATGTCTGATTTCCATTTTTGTGCTGTGCTGAACTATTTTAGTATTTAGTTTTGAATTGTTTTCTATTAGCATCATTTATTAGTATGAGTAGGTATTGTAAAATATAAATTATGAAGGTATTGTAATATTGAAAAAAAATCCTCATTTCAGGGAAAATGTGAATTTGATTATTTCAGTGCACCGGAGAAGTAATTGAATTAAGAGGGTTTGCACGGGTTTTTAATTATGCAACGGCCACCAACGGCTGAGATGCAAAGTCTGAACACTGGTAGTTCGGTCGGGGGTTAGAATCAAGCGAATTAGCTGGCTGCATGGGTGTTTCCGCCGTTTCGCTCATGCGTAACTTGCATATGAGTCAATTACTCTTAGAAAGATCGTACCCCTCTTAGGCAGGTAGCTCTCTTATGCTTTGCTATAAGTAAAGAAATGAAACCATTTATTATGTATATTTATTTTAGAACAAAAATGGCAAATAAAGAATTTCTTACTATAAAATGGATTTTACATTTTATCTCGAAAACTACCTATTTCTATGTTTATTTAAAAAACTAAAATTTGTTACAGAAACTTAAAGGAAGATGGGTAAGGGCGGCATTTTAAAGTTTTTGCCCCGCCTAGGAAAAATGCTAAATCCGACGCTGGATAAGAAGGAAACAACAACAACAAGAAAAAAAAGCACTGTTCATTTTTACTTTTATTTACTTTTATATCTCCTTTAGTACGAAATTTATTTCCTCCAAAGTTTTATATATGCAGTTATTTATTTATTTATTTACCATCAGATGAGCAGCTGCACCGCCTTTAAGACATTCAGCTTTTATGCTCAACTGATAGAATCATCTACCAACTGTGTTGTTATACATAAAATGCAATAAAATTTTACAGTTTTGATAATTACATAATAAAAATTAAATATCAAGAAATAAATATATAAATACATAAATAAGATACAATAAATAAAAATAAAAAATTTAGAATGAGATAAATGCCTAAATACAATGTTGTTATATATGAAATCAATATAGTATTAGAATTTTGAGAATTATATAATAAAAATTAAAAAAAAATTAAATATATAAATACATAATACCTAAATAAATATGTAAGTAAATAAAACATAAATACGTAAGTAAGTACTTAAGAAGATCATTACAAATTTTGAAAATGAACAACATAATGTATGAGAATAGTAGGGGCTGTGATGTGGTGTATTTAATTATGGCAAAGCACACTAGGGCTATCTGCCTAAGGGAAGGGATGCCTTCGGGGAGGACTTTCTAAGGAAAACTGGCTCGTATACACATTACATATGGGGAAAACCATGAAAACCCAACGAGCGTTCGCGGGATTCGAACCTCGAACCGAACTACCAGTGTTCAGCGACTTTACCGCTCGGCCGCTGGTGGGCCCTGTAGGGGCTGAGAATGTAAGTTTTGTAAAGAGTTTAGAATAAGAGTATAGTTTTTTTTTATTATGGAGAGTGAAGAGCAGTAATTGAATAAAAGTTGATGAGAAATAGAATTTGAATGAATTAGTATAACTTGAATAAAAAGTTATTGAAAATTCTTGATAGAAAGTAATTCTTGAGTAAAAGTCTTGACTAATAATCTTGAGTTGAGACTTTATTAACACATTTAAGATTAATATATTAAGGAGATGGAGTTAGAAAATATTCTTAAATTCATGATTGAGCATAGGAGATCTTGAAGATGTACTTACATAAAGATGGTCTTGAATGAAAGCGCGGAAATGTATTTTTAAAAAGTAAAATGAGGTAGCAAAAGGATGGCTTATTAAGTAAGGTAAATGAAAATAGAATAATATGATTTCAAGTTCCTTTAAGATTATCGATGTTTGCGGAGATATAATTTATTATATTTTGAAGATGATTTTTTAGAATATTACATTTTAATAACTGTTGAAACCATAAGAGCAGAGGTTAAATTGTATGCTTTAAGGTGATAAATCTTTAGAAAGGTTGCAGTGAAAGAGATAATGATATATTGTGCCTTCACAGGTACAGAGATTTGTATGGTGAAGTCCGAATCTACGAAGGTATTCTGTAAATGGACCATGAGCTCTTAGCAAAAATGTAATTGAACGGTTGGTAGTTATTAATGATCTGGAAGGATTTGATATGAAAGTAAAAGTTCTTCTGCCGGTTGTTGCTTGAGTCCAGATTTGCTTCCATAAATGCATTAATTCTGTTTCTAATTTAGTTTTTAGTAATGATATTGGATATGGAATTGAGTTATTTGGAAGGGAAGAATTGTTTGCTGCCTCTTTTGCTAGTTCATCTGCGAGCTCGTTGCCACTATTACCGATGTGTACTTTAAACCATTTGAAATGTGGTCTATTATTGTTTTGAAATTTAGAGAGTATAACATGAATTTCTTGTACAATAGGCGATCGACTGTGTCCAATTATGGCTTGAATACCAGATGCACTGTCAGAGAGAATTAAGAATGGTAAAAGTTTTTTTGCGAAGCATATGGCTTCTTTAATTGCAAAACCTTCTACTTGAAAAACCGAGTTGTTATTGTTTAAACGAATATTCCAATTTTTAATATTTGAATTTTTTCGGAATGCGCAATATGCACTACCGACGCATGCTTCAGATTTCGAACCATCAGTATATATCGTGAGTTCATATTTATAGAGTTCAGAGTTTCTTAATAACGATTTTGTGTAAAAATTTGTAGGATGCAGCTCTAAAGTTGTGTTTTAGATCTTCAAAGTCTGTGGGTTGTAATACATTATTATTCTTTATGCTTTGAATTCTTAGTTTTGATATTTTTACTTTATTTGCTTCTTTTATTAGAGATAAAGTAATTATATATGCAGTTACAAATAATGTATTAAAATTTAACTGTGCTACCGCTTCTCAAGTTCTTTACTCAGTAGAAGTTTAGCCATAATGTCTCGGTTTCGAGTCAGCGTAATTTTCCCGTTACAATTGCTTTGCAACATTTTCTGAAATCCAAGTTCCTAACCTCTCATCTTCTTCTTAGTCATCATAATGAAAAGCAAACGAATCATTTTCACTCTCTGATTAGAATGACCTTTGTTTTTGTTTACTCAATCATCTTATTTTTAAACTAACGTACTAAAAAATTATTAATATAATTATAGTGTAATAAATTTTAGTGTAATAAATTTAATGCTAAAGCTAGTATGCTAGCACTGTTAAAAACTACAGGAGGAATACTATCTAAGAGATCATCATGTTGAAACTTCTTTCATGTAAATCACATATAATATTAATAGCTATTGCGTGACTTCGGACGTCATTCAGAAAATCAACAAGTACTTTCTCCTAGTGGAGTTTCTTAGGGAGCTTTCTTTAGCGATCAAATCAATCACTGCATTCGAGGAAATGGTGCCTGATTTCGTGACACTTGACATTCTCATCTGTTTCTCACTTTAATAATAATTTTTCTGACGACTCTTTCTTTGAAAAAATAAACTTAAGTGAAAATAACTTTTAGACTTAACACGAAAGAAAGCATTATGAAGTTCTATTCTGAATAATTTTTGTTGAAAGGCAGAATAATTTTCAGCATAGAATTTTTTTGTGATTTCTTGTCGGAGAAATGTTAAAAGAAGTGTTGCTTGCAATGGAAAAAGACAGACAGATAATCGAAAATTCAGATATGTTTGTGTTCGCCGTATAGTAATATTTTTGTGTGACGTAACGTCAGAACATTATTGGATACAGCTATTGGCGGAAAAATCGAAATTTGATTTTTTAATTTTAAATATTAATTCTACTTTAGATGTATACATCATTTTCTTACATTACAGTATACTTAATCGAGAAATATACTTTCCATGTAATCATTACATCTTCCGCTGTGTTATATTGTTATAATTACAAAAGGTTTACTTATAAAGTTTATTTATTGCTATCATTTATATATTAGTTCATATGCAGCTTTTTACTTCCTTGTACGAAACAAAGGAAGTATTGTAATCGCGAAAAATTTTGGGTATCATATTTCATTGAAAATATCCATTTCAACCGTTCTCGAAATCATTTGAACGATGTTTTTGCGTGACATCTACAACTACGTACAGCTGTTTTTGCCAAAAGGGATTCCAAAATGGATTCAGAAGAGATTTTCCTCTTGACGTCTGTACGTATATGTACAGACGTATGTATGTATGTATGTATCTTGCATAATTCAAGAATGAGTAGCCGTAGAACGTTGAAATTTTGTATATGGAACTACTCTCTTTTTAGTTGCAATCGGCTGCACCAATCGTATATACTATATATAAGTGGAAATATATATACGCATATATATTTCCACTCTGTTACCTGGCTCAGTGAGCTCAGTTTTTTATTCTTATATGTTGGTAAATTGAGCATTTCTTGCTTTAAAGTGAGTGAATTATGAGGTTTTTATGTTCCGGTTAATGTTTTTATGCCTTTTGTTAATCTGCATGCAATAGTTCTAGAATTATCAACAATTTGAATGTTTAAGTGGCGAGTTAAGCCTAACAATCGCCATTTGTTTGCATTTGAAACTCGGTAGACTAGTGAATCGCGCCAGTTTCTGCACTTCAGTGTCTGTTTGCCGAGTGGGACGAAAAGTAAACTTTCAATTTTGTGCACCGGAAAATTTACCTTCTAGCCCGCTGGCTGAATTCCTTGTTTTTGTGTAGAAACTCTAATTGTAAAATATTTTTTTAAAACTCTTTTAACTGTATTTGGCGTTTTATGTTTTTCTGTATTTTACAATCTTTAATGAAGATGTTTTGAGTTTTTATGTATTTTTGCTTTGCAGCGAAGTAAAATATGAATTAATTGAATGACAAATAGATCTCTAATGGATTTCGAAGAAATAAATCTAAATGAAAAAAAAAAAAAAGTTGTATAACTTAATTGGCCATGCAAGAAGGTCATGTGGTGCCCACATCAGTTTTTTTTTATTTAACTCCTTGAATACTTCTAACAACTGAGCGGCCGAGCGGATAAGTTCGCTGAATACTGGTAGTTTGACTCTGGTCGGCATCCAGAGAAGGAGCTGAGTGTATGGGCGTTTTCGTTGTTTTCCCATGTGTGACATCATTGCGTCCCAGTTTCCTTTAAAAACTTCTTTGCGAAGTCATCCCTCTATTTAGGCACGTAAGGAAGGCACGTATTTATTAGGAAGCTATAGCAAAGCATCATGTAGTCTGCTTTGCTATAACCTAATAAATCCAAATACAATTTTTAAAATTTCTAGTTTTACAGCTCGTGCTTGAATATTTCTGTCACATCTACCACTGGTTTAGTACACAGTAAAAATACTGTGAAATTATCGAAACATAATCTAGCGCGGATAAATAACGATTTGACTAGCTGAACAGACAATATAAAATTTATCCCAGAAGGAAATTTCTTCTGCTTCAAAAGACCACTTTGATAATTACCGAAATCAACCACCATCCACCCGTTTTATAAGCATAGCATTTTTTTTATGAAAACCAGAATTTAATTAGTTACAATTTTAATTATTAATGTGTGTGTAATTATGGCAAAGCCTCGAGGGCTATCTGCCTAAGAGGAGGGATGCCTTCGTGGAGGACTTTCTAAGGGAAACTGGCTCGTATATACGTTACACATGGGGAAAACCACGAAAACGCCCATGCAGCCAGCCCGTTCGCGGGATTCGAACCTCGGACCGAACTACCAGTGTTCAGCGACTTTACCGCTCGGCCGCTGGTGGGCTAATTATTAATGAGAAAAACTTCTCATTTCTCTTGCGCTTGCTTTATGTGGCGATGCCGTCTTTGAATTGGATCTGATTTTTTTTTGGTCATCTTAACAACATCATAAATATTTATAACGTTTAGTGACTTCAAGTATGATGAGCTTTGATCAGTTATCAGCGCAGTTTATGAATTATTTATTTTGCTGTCCATAGTATATATTGTGATATTGCTTAGATCTTATTTATAACCTGTAATAATATCACTTTATAACATTCAACATTCATTCACTAGTTAATTTAAAACAAAAATGTAAGGCCATTAGAATTTGATAATATTGCTAAAGAATGCTATTAAAAATTAAATTAAAAAATTTTAAATAATTTTTAAATCAATCATCAATATATGTTCTGCTTCGACGTGACTCTAAACAAACCATATTGTACAAAAATTAAACAGTATAAAATGAAATTGAACAAAAGTTAAAAAGTATTAATATTTCTTACGTTAAATAGTTTTTGGAAGGATATTAATTTACCAACTGGAATTGAATTTACCAATTAATTTACCAATATTTTGGAAAGATATTTTTATGTGACCGCATTGTTTTTCTGGTTTCTAATTTTATTCTGTTTAATTTTTGTGTTCGTCGGAGAAGATTTTATCTTCATGTCTGACTAAAAAATTATTTAAAACATTTTTTTAAACTTAATTTTAATAGCCTTTTTAATTATAAAATTTTAACAATCTTGCATTTTTGTTTTAAATCCCTTAAGTTTGTTTATTTACTCACGTTTTGATTTACTTCATGAATTTGTTTGATAATCATCACATATAATGTAGAAACATGGCTCTGTTGAAATATTTTCAGCTGCTGCTTGCAAAAGACTGAAAAATTTTCAGCTGCTTGTTACGTTGCATTATCTCATTATATTTTTATATTATTTTATTATGTTGTTTTGTTTTTGTTCTAAATTTGATTTTTCTTATTATCACTTTAATTTAATTACTGTCTCTTGTTTATATATATGTATATTCACTGGCTTCCAAAAGTTAAACACGCAATGCAAATAAGCAATTTTTGAAAGCGTAATTGAACTGAGAGGCTGAAAATCACTGCTGATGCGGGTGGCAATAACACTATATTTCCGCGAATTACAATAGACTGCTTGAACATATGCTAACTAGATAGCCATTGAAGAAGGCAGCATTCTGAAGGGTTTAAAGGGATTCATTTAAATGCCGAAGTGTTTATAACTTTCGTAAGCTATTTTTTTTATTGTATTTGTGTTTCTATGTCTGAAAGAAGACGAATGTCAGATACTGAGAGCTGGTGTGCTACCGGACTCAGTGAAGCTGGCCAGTCAATCAAAGATGTCCCTTTTTTCTTTGATGCTGATTATTCGGTAATTTCTGCAATATGGAAACGAAACCAAATAAGCTAAACTGTTGTCTTGTGCCGGATCGATCATGTCCTGTGCCGGGTCTATCAAGGTTTACAACCTTTTCGGAAGAACGGCATATTACTATAGTAGCCAAGCGGAATCGATAAGCGACGTCCACAACTGCTATATCCAAATGTCACTTGATAAGACATTATCTGCCAGTACTGTGGGCCGAAGGCTTCCCATAAAGGGACTGTATGTCCGAGAACCAGTGTTTGTGTTCCACTAATCTAGTTCAGAAGGGCAAGATTAAAGTGGTGTCCTCAACACCTGAATTGGATTGTCTGAGATTGGCGCAACGTTCTCCTTATGGACAAATCCAGATTTCCCCTGGAATCAAGTGCTAAGGATGTAAAGGATTGGAGAGATGCACTTGGAATCAGCATCGTCGAACATCACGCATTCAGAGATGGGCTAGAATTTTATTGAGATAATCGCAGCCAGCTGCACAACTTTAAAGACCATTCTGTGACGGCTGGTTTGTAAGTCTTACACTCTATTGTGAGATTTAAGGCTGCAGCTTTGATACCGATTTCCTTCTTATGAATTACAATACCGTGTGTTCACAACAACGTGTTCGGAGAGTGAAGGTGTTTTCTCGTATGTAATGGCTAGTGTATTCCTCCAACCGTAAATACATCGAAAATCTTTGGGATGACCTTAGTCAGGTTATCTCTGCAGATTCAACTCCTCCAGTCAGTCCACACAACTGGAAAATGCCCCCTAATGTAGGAATGACCATTGTTAGCATCTACGATGGTTGATACCTCATTGATGGCATGGGCAATCGATGTAAAGTTTATGTGAACATCCTAAGGGCTTACATCCTTATTCACGCAATTGTTTGTTTTTCACTTAGCATCAATTTGTAGTATGTAACATCAAATTAAAATAAACAAAGGATAAAATGGGAAAAGGGGCATTTAAAATAAGTAAAAACTTAATTCACATTTTTTTCATAGAGAACGTCAGTTTCCTGTATAAACATACATTTGGAAAAACGAAATGCCACTACGAATAGAAGTAACTTTTAGCTTTCTTGCTGGGAATGTGGGAGGCAGGAAAGCAACGAGTTTGCCATCGATGGCTTAAATCATTCCACAAAAGTCTGGGAAAAAAAAAAAAAAAAAAAAAAAAAAAAAAAAAAAAAAAAAAAAAGGGCTAATCTTAGTGTCCTTGACACTCTATCGATATTGACAATACTTTGTAGAGTTGCGCGCCTTCAACTTGCACGCAACCAAGAAGTGACTGTTGAAACTGGATAAATGACAGAGTCTTGCTAAAGGTTTAAGTCCCTTTTTATTCAACGTAATAAATTACAAGTGCGTGCTCTTGACGCTCACAAACTACGCCAACTCGGCGGTAAAATAAAAATAAGAACCTGAAAAGAAACTAATAACAAGACTCTAACTACGAGGCTCTCTAAAAGTAACTAACCTCACCGCGTTTTACAATACCGCTGCTAATTCAGCAAACTTTGAAATATCACGTTGAACGATTAACAATTCTCCAAGGCAAGCACACAGGCCGAAACGCGGGGTTCTTCAATTTCTGGCTAACTACCTCCGCGCTCGTGAAGTAAGAACAGCACACCTCGAACTCGTTTCCTTTCTATTTAACTCAGAATACTTCCGCTGATAATTTGAATCCTTGCGCGTTCAACTAAAATTTACATACTCTGGCATTGGCAGTTTCAGGGGAAAGTAAGGCTTGACAGGAAAGATAGTTTAAACTTAAAATAAATGTTAGTTAAAATAAATATAAACCCTACAACTTTTTTAATGAATAAACGTAGCCAAGGTTATTTATTATAATGCTTTGGTGAGAAATTTGCCTAAAATTAGTAGAATGGTATAACACTCTGTAACAAAGCACTTTAAGACTGTGATGGAAAAAAAAGGGGGGATTTCCTTAATAGTTTGAAGAAGTACAAGGATGCCGGACAAGAATGTCTGCTAAAGAGAAATAAAAATATTCTGTCATAAAGTTATGGAAGTAATATTGAAATAAAAAGTCTTCACTCAATATGGGCTACCATACGTCTTAAGAAAAGAACATAAAGCGTTGTTATTAACAGTACACAGTCAGAATTATTTATACGGAAACTATACGCTTTAAAAAATAATTAAATATAGTGTTTAATAATAATAGTTAAAAAAAAGAATCTCTAAACTGAATGTAGTTATAAAATAGTGCATAATTAAGGAAAATTTTCCAACAGTCGTCTGTAATTACTGGCAGTATTTGAGGGAAAAGTGAAGGAACAGTTAAAAGACTGTTGTAAATTTCTGTTTTAAAGGAAGTGAGGTGTACAGATTGTCAAAATCGTAACAGCTGATATATGTTTTTACTTCAACATTTTTAAGTACTGAACGTTGTTATTAAAAATCCAGTTGTAATAGTATTTTATATTGATTGATGCAAAAATAAAAGCACAATTTTTTTAAGCTTGAGAGCAAAAATGCAGTCACTTGCCTTTTTGGAATTTCTAGTACCATTTGCAATAAACCGGTATTTTATCGAAGATTTGTGAAATTTTGGTAAACAATTCCACAAATTCAAAAAAAAAAAAAAAAAAAAAAAAAAAAAAAAAAAAATTTGCAAAGTGTTCTCAATAAATGAAAATGATATCGTTCGGATATGCAGACGACAAATTAGGCTGGCTTTAATCAGAGTGAGACGACATTCTTCCTAAAGAAATATTTAATTTGTCCTGTTACTTTATGGGCCCACCTTGTAGAACCATTTAATATATAAATATAAATCTGTTATTAATTGTAAGTGCATATCAGAAATATTTTTTCCCTTTTCTCTTCTACAAATAATTATTATCAGTTACCATAATTTGAAAGCTGTGGTAAAATCAATTATATTCTTTTAGTTTGAAACACATTCTTGCCGTTACTGCAGATTGTTTAGTTAACAACAATTTACAGTATAGCCAGTAATTTACAGTAGGCAGCAATCCGTTTGAAACTGGTATTACATTATACTAGTTCGTGTTCTAGTCCTTTCAGTTCGAAAGTCAATAACCACGATTTGATATTCATTTCTGATGATACGTATCATTTAGTACTACATAATTAAATACTCCTATCCGAGCTTATGTCTCTTCAAGTGTACCCCCTAGACAACACTGAGAGAAAACTAGAAATTATATGCGAGATGGCCATCAAGTTGATTCTGGACTTCAAAAGCTCCAACTTCTCCTCGTCACCATAGCGACAATGCACTCTTCACTTCCGGAGTTGAGAGGTTCACGTGACCGGAAGAGAACGTCATCAAATCGGTCTCCCCATTTCGTGATTCGGAACTTTTGGAGGGTTTTCAAAAGTCGGGAGACAGTAAACAAGTTAGTCGAGTGACACTTACCGCTGTTGAATGCGGACGATATGAGGTAATTTTGTGGGCGAATGAGTTAATCCGAAAAGGAGAATATTTAAAGGAAGGAAGGCCCCTGCTCATAATTCCACGTAGAACATAATCTGTGTTAAATCACCAATACAGAATGAAGTTCCTAATAAGAGAAAATATGATGAGGTAGTATATGCCTTCTAACGTTATCACAATTAGCAGACTGCTATTTCTTATTTTGTCTATTGATATCTTGCGAATAAATACAGGTTACCTCCTCTTTACGCATGTAAAGTTTCCATGAAATCTTTCGTGCGTTTAAAACAGAGAAGCAGTTACCCTTACAGTGGAAACATTTCATAGTGTGCCTAGACAAAATATAACAGGCTACATCATACCAAACAACATATAAAATATAAAAGAGTAAGTACTGTAGGGATCATTAATTTTTTTTTCTGGAATAAAAATATGAAAAATTATGAATATCTTAGCCTTAATTCGAATAACGGAGCTTCCAGTTGCCAAATGGATGTAGCAGCCACTTACACCACGAGATCACGCTTGGGAAAATGCGATGATTTCTTACATTCTTTCTCACTGAAGGGGAGATGTGAAAGAGGCATGAGACCTATTATTGAGTTATCGCATTTTTTCCATGCGCGCAGTTGTAGTATGAGTGAAAAATGTCTAGCTAGCGAAGACACAATTAATTTTTCGTGTATTTTGCTTCAAAAATTCTAACAAAGAAAGACATTGGGAAAATCACTTGAATATGTTTTAAAATTAAACTATCCAAACACACTTGCAGTAGATTGAATTAAATCTAAGAGGCGTCAGATATCGTTTTCTCCTAAACCACTTTTAAAACGCAAATGTTTTGCTGTATGAATGTGTTATGGTTATAATTTTACATTTAAATAGTAAAAAGCCATACAGTTAAATACTATATATATATGTTGTATGATTTTATATATATATATATATAGATATATGTTACAATCATATCCTCATTGCTGATATAAAATGTTTTTGCAGAATAAAATAGCAAATGAGTTTCAAATGTTGATGCTAAATTTTCTTCATGCTTAAGAGTTTTTTTTTTTAATATCTAGACAAAAATTGCTTTCAACTACAAAATAATTTTTATTTCTTAAGAGGTCTTGTGACTAAATGAAATTTTTAGCTCAAAGGAGTGTCAGCCCAAAAGAGGCTATTAGTCTCGAAACGGCATTTTACGTCGAAGCACTTGTAAACGGTTGTATGACTTTTCAAATTGTTGCCACCAAATATTATCACCCTGTACTATATTTAAAGAAATTAAATAATTAAGAATGATGAATGTGTGTATGTATCCTCGCATTGTAGAAAGGTTAGGTTAGGTTAGGTTATTTTAACTAAGGCAAAGCCTCGAGGGCTATCTGCCTGAGGGGAGGGATACCTTCGTGGAGGATTTTCTAAGGGAAACTGGCTCGTATACACGTTACACATGGGGAAAACCACGAAGACACTCATGCAGCCAGCCCGTTCGCGGGATTCGAACCTCGGACCGAACTACCAGTGTTTCGCGTTGTAGAAAAAGCAAGGCCACCTACAGCCATCAAATTTTGAATAATATAGTTTTTCACCCGAATATGGCACCTGGACGTCCGAATTTTGATTTTCGAATTTGTTTTATTATCTGTTTCATATTTTTAAACTTTAACGAATTTTTGATTAACGATTTAAGATTGACGATTGATTTAAGATTAACGATTTCAAAGTGGCAACAGACTGTACGGAATAAACTATTTTTATCTCCATCGCATGAGATTGACTATCGGAAATTCTAAAGATCTATCGTTTTTAAATATTTTTAGCCCAAAGGTGCCTTAGCCCAAATGCACTCGAAACGTGTATGTATGTGTAAAGGAAATCAACGGCTATTTGGGCGTAATATAAAACATGAAAGCTTTCAAATTTTATATTTTTTATTTTCAGTTTTTGTTTTAGTTGCTGCTGATTTCTTTGAGACAAGAGAAAAAACATTTTTATGCTTTTAAATTATTGTTGACTTGTTGCATTTGAAAATTAGAAAAATTAGCAAAGATGCTTTTAACTACTGAATTAAAATTCTTTTCTAGCCACTGTTTAACAGCTGTATAATGATCGTAAAATAGAAATTCCACAGTGTTAAAAATTGAAAATTATAAATTTTTAGACGTTTCGTGATATAAAATAATCTGGTATGGTGTAAAACGATACAGCTTAAAATTTATATTAGTTATGAGGTAGCTGTTTATTTCTGTATATGTTGAATGAATATGCAAATTTGTCCGAACTTTAAGAAATATGTTTCAGCTGTTCATGTAATGCAATTAGTGTCATTTAATTAAAAACAAGTCAATTTTTGTTGATGATTATAGACAGTTGTTACAAAAATTTTAGTGGACTGTATTTTAAAAAATCTGATGTGTACACCACATGACTTCCTTGTACGGAATATTAAATTATACGCATTTTTTCTTGCATTTCATTTAAACTTATTGGATTGAATTAAATCTACTTCGCCGACAGCGCATAAACCACAATAGAATAAATGCATTCTTTAAAATTCACTCTAGTATTTGTTTACTATAGCGACACTCTGGTGCTAGATTCACTTAACAGTATTATATTTCGTTCATATTATAACTCATAATGCACAAAATTTATAACATTTAAAGAATAGAATCATCTAATCGTTGCCACATGTTCTATTCAAATACTATAATAAAGCTAGAATGATGTATAAAAGAAATTAAGCAAACCAAACAAAAAAGAAACAGTTTTTCACAGACGATTGAGTATTTCTCATTCCATTAATTCAGTTCTCACTTCGCGAGAAGGCAAAAATACATAAAAACTCAAAATATCTATATTAAATATTACGAAGTAAATCTTAAACACTTATTTCCTCGAAAAAATTCCAGAAAGGATTAAGCATGATTTAATTGACAATAATAAATGAAGGCGTTATCTTTGTTGTTGCGAAGCTAAGTTCCTCTAGATTGGCAACAAATCCACTAGTCTGCTGTTTCAAATGTAAACAATCAATGGCCGCCATAAAAAAAGGCTTAGCGGCACTTAAACAACTTTAAAATTGTTGATAATTCTAAAAATATTGCATACAGATTTACTAAAGGCTTAAAAACCTTAACCGGAAGATAAAAACAACCTATTTCAATCATTTTTAAAGCAAAAAGTGTACAATTTACAAACATATAAGAGTAAAGAAACTGAGATCACTGAGCCGGGTAACAGAGTGGATATATATATAAATATATTTATATACGTTTGGTGCGGCCGATTGCAACCAAAATACGAGGTGCACATCTACATGTTATAGCAGTCCTATATACAAAATTTCAACGTTCTGAGGCTACTCGTTTTAGAGTTATGCGAGATACGTAAATACGTACGTACGCACATATGTACATACGTTCGTACAGATGCCACGAAAAATTCTCTTCAGAATTAATTTTAAAGCAGTTTTATAATTTTTTTGGAGGAAACGAGTCTTTTATTCTGTCCTTACGTACAAATATCACGCAAAAACATCGTTAAATTGCATTCGATAGCGGTCAAAATGGATATTTTCGTTGAAATATGCTGCCTGAAACTTTTCGCGATTACAATACTTCCTTTTTACTTCGTACAAGGAAGTAAAAAGAACACATTTTGGTACGCATCATCATAGAGTATCACAAAAACGAAGGTTGAATTTTCACATCTAATAATTATCCATAGTGCTCTTAATAACTCCTTCAACCTCAAAGGACCAGATGTTGATGATTATATAGACACTTGCTACAAGAATTTCAGTGGGCTGTATTTTAAAAACTGTATTTCATTTTGAAACACATTTTTAACTCTATTCTCTCAAACTGTTAGATTCCGCAATCTAAAAAATAAAAGTAGTCTGCTATTTCCATGGCTGCTTAAATCGTTTTCCTTTTCTCTATCGCGCTGCCGCAATAGCGCTTACAATTAGGTACGGAACAATTCCTTTAGGCGTAATGTGCTTGATGTACAAATGGTCAAGAAACGTCTTCTTAACTATAGATGAGAAACACCGTACGGCGACAGAGATTTTGGTTCTTTTGATAAAGAGCAGTTTACTCGAGTTATGTTGTGTCTCTAAAAATTTATAAATGTACGAAGTAACAAAACTGAAATGAATTACAATTAATTATGGATACTAAACAATGAAGAAAAAGTAAAATTTTAAAACTATTAATAAAACTTTTAATAAGAGCTTTATATTTTTTAAAAGCGCATATTTTTATAAATGGATAAGTTGTACTGTAATTGTACATGCAAATTCATAGATGTTTTATTTGTGATATATTCTGTGTTTTAATGTTAATTCACTTTGCAAAAATTATTATTTCATTTAACAGGCATGTAAGCTCGTATACGTTTATACACTTAAAACAAAATCTGTGCTTTACCTTATAAAAGTTCGGTTATTTATTTATTTATTTGATCTAGATTTATGAAATAAAGTAAATTGTTATTTTGAAAATTGAAATAATGTGAGTAAATTGCATTATGGATTTATTTCTGAAGAATATCGTTTTCGGATATCCGAACGTGATCAAGTGACTAAGGTCGAAAACTACTGGAAGACTGTGCATCGAAGACAAATTTTCAATAGTTTTCGAATAACCTTTTCATTTAAACCATTCTCAGTAATTTAAAACGCAGTGTAACATTCTACATTCTTTTATGGATATTACTTAGCCATGTGCTCATGGTGACAACTGTGACGGAATATAGGCAGGTAGTTCTAGTATATTTAACGAAAATAATATAAATTTTACATGTCATTTCGCGGCTTCTGCCACATTAGTGGAGATGCTGCCTGGTTTGTATCAGCTCTCCATCCAGCCAATGATTCTTTTACTATAAACTTCCATTTAAAAAATTGAAAAAACAAAAAATTAGTTTGATCTCTTCTGTGCTGCGCAAAATCTCTCTCAAATCAAGCTTTTTTTAGGGGGAAATTACTTCTTATCTGTGAAAAGCCTAGATAAGAAGGGGCGAAAGAGCTTGAAAGTTAAAGCATGAAAAAATAAACAACTAACCAGCTAGATGAGGCTAATAGATGTTAAGTTGTAAGAAAATGCTGCGCAAACAAAACAACGAAGCGAAACTCAAATTGATGAAGACGGAAAGTGAACGTTTTAAAGTAATTCTCATTGTCCCGACTTCTCCCCTTCCACAATCGATCACTTAACTTAATTACAGCCAAAATGAGATTTAAAGACTTTCATTTGCTAATGACTGAGATTCGATGGGGGGAGGCCTTAGTGATATATGGAGCGCGTCATTTTTATCTGGGGCTGCCCCTTAAGTAGGATAAAGCACCGCTGTGGTCCCACCAACCACAATCTTTGAGCCGCTTTTCTCTTTGATTGTGGTGCTTAACTTATCGGTTCTTTCTCCGCTGCAATAGGGTTGCCACTTTTTAAAAAAATAATTATGGCACAATTAAGCGAGTTGAGCTTTAATTCCGAAATCGCCAAAGCTATCACCGATGCAGCCAGTAATGACTTCTGATCACACTGGAATTCATATCTTAAATTAATCCGAGATCATTTCTAGAAATAATGAAGTTGCTGCATGCTGATCTTAACATCTAATAAATTTAACAGCTGATTCTTTCGAAATTCTTGAAGGTAAATTTATAAAGCAGGTAGATTTCGATTTATGAAGTTTTGATTTTACCACAGTGGGGAGAAAGCTGTTCATTCAGTGGAAACTATAATTCGAATTTATAATTTCGATATATTATATTGTCATTAAAGAATGGACAGGCCTCGAAAAGAAAGAAGAATTATATGTCACTAAATGTATGCCGTCAGCCAATGAAAAGACCACCGTTATCGTTCATAAATATTGTGTCGGTACCCATTGCAGCGATAAAAGGACATATAAGAGGGGTGTAGAATTTCATCGCGATATCGGGCAACTGTAACGGAGCCACCAGGAATCACGTAGAAGTCGGTGCGGCTATTTGTTGTTATCTCAATCTATACAAACAAGCCTCCTCCTCTATAATGGTCTTTTGACGATGCTTGACGCTCAACTCGCTATATCATTGCCCTTCAGGAATTGTTCAGGATGTAAACCATCTGCCCAATTCGACCGCACTCTGACATGCAATGGGGACAAAGGAACGCAAACCACATGTCATTGGGCGTACAGTCCTTCACGCAGTCGACTTTACTGCTTTATGAACTGTCAATAATTCTATCTGAAAGATGCAATTAAGGTGTCTTTGTGAACCTGGGCACTGAAAAATATAGTTATTCCACATTTTCGTGCAGAAGGGACTGGCTATACCATCGGAATATAGTATTTCAAGATCTGCTGTCCCTTCTATGTGACTCATAAATGCCTCATAGTTATATCATGCAAGATGGCTTTTTTTTTTCGATGGCACTGTCCTCTCTTCAGAAAATAAACTGAAAACGTTTGTTGAAAACTATTGAACTGAAAACTTTTACACCTCGCTAAAATGAACAAATATTGATTTTTATTCGTCGTCTTGATTCTTGGAGACTATGCCCAAACTTTTTCTCTACAGATTTAGTATTCTTAAATTGTTTCCTTCAGTTACATATATCTCTGGGTGTTGCATTCAAGTCTCTAGTAATCTTCACTTGAGAGTGCCTGCTTCCAGTCTCCCTACGATTTTTGGCCTCATTTAATCACCCAGCCATTGGTGATGACCATTTTAATTGTCTGCCTTTGAAGTTCAGGAAATGTTACAGAAACAAACACCACGGAAGCCACCAACCAGTGCAAATGACCGAAGCACGAAAAATGCCACTGTGCTTTAAACAACCCTTCCCTTAAATACTTTGCCCACATACACATTGCATGCGTATTTGAGACTAAAGACTTGCATTTTTGCTTGGAAGATAATTTGTGCCTTTCATTTAGTGCTTTTTTAAAAAATCGCCAAAATGTACAAATTCTCTTAGACTCAAACTCTAGTGTTATTTGACTACAGTTCTTACTTCTCTAACATTGCATCAAAATGAGTAATGAATATTTAGAAGGTTATTTTTCTCTTGAGAATAAGCATTATGCGAACATGTTGTGATACAACCAGACTTTAGCAAAACATATCTGTGTTAGCATGTACTCCTTCACACAGAACATTAAATTCCATGAACAAAAGCTTGAATGAGACCAAATTCGGCAGTCAGCCCATTTTGAGAAGAAAACTGATTAAAAAAAAAATGTGTGGTTAGTAAATGAATGCACTGAGTGTTTAGTAAACCATTTAAAATTCAGGAGATGCATCGTAAATCGGCATAGCATTGATTCGATGAGGGCTTTAATATAGTGTTGTCCGATGCTGTAAACTGCTTGATATTAACCAAAGACTCGAGGATTCCAATTCATCCTCATTGCGAAGATATTGAGAACACATTCGACAAATAACTAACGTTAAAGTTATTGGCAAGACAGACATAAAGTAAGTCTGCGAAAAGTCTCGCTTTGAAAAGGATGTCTGCTGGTATTTGCTGTGTATGGCCGTGCATTCTTGTTCTGGAAACGAACGTCTGGTAGAGCCGACTAATATTGTAGCGTAGCAGACTGCAGAACCTTAAAGGCATGCGGTTATTCTGCCCGTTAGGCATACTAAATACCGATGGGTGTGGATGCCAATGGTCTTCTGAATTATGGGTCCATGATAACGAGTTGCAGGGAATTCTGAAGTGGCAGAAGACAGCTCGATTTTCCCATTCCGTTGCGTCTAACTGTCTGTTAGTAGTCATTATTGCTTAAACAAAACGAGATGAATAACAAATTCAAACAATAAAAATTGGCCTATTCATCGTTTTACAGTGCTTAGTGGTACCACCACAAGTATTCCGAATGGTGTTTTAGACTAATAGCAATGTTCGCAAATGTCTGCTTGATTGCAAACAGGTCTCAGGCATTCAACGAAGAACTGAGCGCAGTGGCGTAGCTAGGGTGGGGCAAGGGGGGACATCTGACCCCGGGCGCAGCATTCAGGGGGCGCCAAATTGATGTTACGAACTTTTAGAATGAAATTTTTCCGTTCTTGGTACAGAGAAAGAGGGCGCAAAATCTTCAGTTGTCCCCTGGCGCTGAAACCCTAGCTACGCCTTTGACTGAGCGCATCGATAAGGGAGCGTTTCCAGATTTCTTAATTCAACCTATAGCAAGTTGTGAATTCTACAGCCGCTACGTCATCACATAAGATGCTTTGATTTATACGTTATTCCATCTCTCGTGAAATCCCAGCTTCAATCTAAAAAGTTTCACTGTCTTTTAACAGTTATCTCCAAATCTGAGTCATAATTTTTGAGTCATGTTGAGTTCCTTCCGCAACACTACGCAAAGAAAAACCGGCTGCTGTATATATAATCTTTTACTAAACGCTTCAGTTTGATATAATGTTCTAGACGGCGTCTCCCTGCCAATAGAAGGAAACTAATTTCCATAATCATGGGAAATTCGAAATGTTAGTTTAATAGAATAAACCTTTCCCATTTATGGCGCTTACAAATAACATTATCGAATAGAAATTGCAGACATTTGCATAAGTTTTCCTTCTAAATATACTCTGAAATCTGCAAAGCGATGCAATAAAATATTCATACTATTTATGCATTTTCACGCTGCTCATGCCGTTTTATGCACTTCCATTTTCTGCTGAAGGCCCACTAGCGCCTGAGCGGTAAAATCGCTGAACACTGGTAATTCATTCCGAATCCCGCGTACGGGCTGGCTGCATGGGCGGTTTTGTGGTTTTCCCATGTCTAACGTATATACGAACCAGTTGCCTTAGAAAGTTCTTCACAAAGGCATCCCTCCGTTTAGGTAGATAGCCTTCGAGGTTTTGCGTAATCACATAAACCAATCCAAACCATTTTCTGCAGAGTAGCGCAAATACTGTTAATAGAATAATTTTCATAATATTATTTCTGTAGTATATTATGTTTTATTTGAGAAAAGCTGAAGCATAGAAGAAATAATGAATTGCTTAGGTGGGTTATAAAATAAATTATTATAACTTTTAAATTTTATTCTCTTATTTCATAATATCCCATTTAGTTTTTATGTGAAACAACATTTCTTCAATTTTTCTACAAGTGTCAGTAATAAGCAGCCAAAAATGGCAACCAACTTTTTTCTTTGATATACCGATTTCAGTGACGCTAATTTCAGAGATTTCCTTAAATGGAAAGCGGAAACAAAAATCTTTCTCTTTTAACGCTTTTGGAACAGAAGTCAGAGGTTCTTTACGTTACTTTAAAACTTGCGTTTTCCCTGTTACTTTTAAGTTTAGACAAATAAAGCGAAAAGTAAGAAAGCTCCTTCATTCTGTGAATATGACATCAATAAATTTTCCTTTATTTTAAGCTGAGACAAAGGCAAAGATTTTAAGTATAAATCGATGACAGTTTTAACTGAAGAGATCTGAAAAAAAATTGCCAGACTGAATAGACTTAATACCAACGCATCAGTAATTGTTTCCAGAATGGATTACAGATAAATTGTAACAGCTAAAAGTGTGTGATATTTTGTAGCACTTAGAATTTCAAAAAAAATCTAAAGGATGTGTTATTAGAGCAGGGAAAAGAATTTAAGATTTATAGCAAAATTAATAAAAAGTTTTCCGTACTAAATATTCATTTGATGTAAATTTTGGTTTAAACGATTTTGAATAATTTTAGCTTATATACGACAATAATTCTTTCTAACGTAGTTTATTCATAAATTAACATTTTTTTTTATGAATCTCTCGGATCGAAGTAGTAGAAGCGTTCCAAGTGAAAAGATATTTCAAATTTTAAATGACACTTTTTGTAATTAAGGAGAAGTTTCAGATAATCTTGAAATTATATGAAAAATTTTTTAAAACTGAGTGAATAATTGTAAATATTTTTTCACCATTTATGCCATAATTATTGTACTATTTCGTAGCTGAAGGAATTTTATGTTTATTGCAATTTTTAGGTGCAAAATTTCCACTACAACCATCCATATTCCTCGAATGTCCCTTAGAATGTTTTTAAAAATATCAGTGACTTCAAGATTAGTCATACAATAAATGTAATAATGGTTTCTGTGATGCACGCTGGGGTGTCTGTGGCGTTCTCTGTGGTTTCGCTGTCTCTGTGGCGCTCTCTAACCAATAGATAGTTTGGTTTATTTGATTATTGCAACTCTCTAAAAGCAGGGATGAAGAACTTTCTAAAGAGAACGGAGGACGGAGAGAACTTTACGGAGGAGGACTTTCTAAAGAGAATTAGCTCATATACACTTTACACATGGAGAAAACCACGAAAACAACCATGCAATCAGCCCGTTCTCCGGGATTCGAACCACGGACTGAACTAAAAGCGTTCAGCGACTTTACCATTTTGCCGCAAGTGGACTGCTCCCTTGCCAACATGCTTGGCCAACAAAAGTTTGGACATTGGAGGGGAAAAACCTTTTAACGGATAAGAGTCGTTAAAAGATCGTTTTATATCTTTTTGAAAGGAATATTTCTTTAGACAATAATAATCTTTTATCAAAAGTATACAGATCTCATTTAGAATAGGGCTATATTCAAACTTTTAATGTAGGCATTTTGCACTTTCGAATGCAGGTTACGTTGCAGCTAATTTCTTTAAATGTAGGAAAAGAATTATATAGACGTGAAACAGTATGTGTTGAATTTTCCAGAACTTCTAAAAAAAATCCACTTGAAAAAATTCTGTAGTTATTTGTCTAAGTCAAAGATACTCTTACTTTTCGGTATATCATGAAGTATTTATGAACAATAAAGTACCATGGTATACAATGGGACTGACATTTGCTCTCCCCCCAAAAATTAGCAGTCTTTTCGAGACAAAAAAGGAATTAAGTAGGTAAAATTTATTGCGAAGTAAGATTTATTGAGGCAAATAGATCTATTCGTGTAAAGCGATTCTTTCGGCAATTGGTTGGAAACATTACGGTAAGTCAGCCTTACACGCAGCTATAGAAGAAGGAAAAAAATATCTCGTTATTACATCAACTGGGCGTTGGGCAAACCAGTGCATTTAGAGACAAGAAGTTTGTAATTAAGTTTAACATATTTAGTTATACTAAGGATAATTACGTGTAATATGCATTCAAGCGAATTTTTAATGAAATTTAACATCGCTTCAATGATAAGAGTTTCAGTGTACTGGTCGGTTAAATGTTTAAACCCACAGTGTTTCCTATTTGTAAGAAACACTGAAAATTTTGACATAGAGGCAGACAATATACACTAAAAAAATTATTTGTTAAATTGTGCTCTCAGACGATTATTTGTGGCAATAATTGCAATTTACGTTTCGTAGAATGAATTTTGAAAAAAGGAAAGGAGCCGACGCTGCAGCATTATCGCGCTATGATTTTCTATGATTTTTAAAGTAGGAAATCGATTTTTACTTTCTTGTACGAAGTAAAAAGGAAGAATTGTAATCGCGATCCATTTTGACCGCTATCAAATGCAATTTAACGATGTTTTTGCGTGACATCTCTACGTAAGGACAGAATAAAAGACTCTTTTCCTCCAAAAAAAATTATAAAACTGCTTTAAGGTATGTGCCTACCCTAAATTCGTCGTTTTGGTGAAAAGTTTCGAAAATTTTTTTATTTATTCATTTTATAGGCCATATATTTAGGTTTCCAAAAACGCTTTATTTCTGTTTTTACAATAACTAGAAGAAAAGTTATAGTATACATAATAAACCGGAAGTGAATTTTAGGACGCCGGAAGTTGGCATTTAAATGGTCGTAAAAAATATAAACAATAAGTTTAAACAACTATTTTCTAATTATTAAACAATATAAAAGCTGTAAAAGCAGCAAATCTTTCACTTTGTGACACTTTGATGATGAAATGCCTACATATAACAGAACAATAATGAGTGTTTTAATAACCTCAAAATAGTCCTCAAAAGGACTATTTTACCTAAAGAAACTTTTGTCCGACTGAAAACATTGCTTTTAGGTGCACATATTGCTGTATTATTATTTAATTCAAGATATTTAGGACTTTTACCTATTTTCAGGTGTATAGAAATAGAAATTAATCCCATTATGCTTAAAAGCTACATGGGAATAGACAAACAGCGAATTCAGAAACCGAAACGCCAATCTCTGCTAGAAACAAAGTTATCCAGAAAAATGCTAAAATTAGTTAAAGTCAAAATTAGTTAAGAATGAAGTAAAAGAGGGCCTAAAATACAAATACGGCGAGTGTTAAAGGTCTAAAGTGGCTAAAATTTTTTTTGTGCTGTATTAAAATCTTTAAATGCATTTTCTGAGAAATTGTGTTTTTCGTTGCCTATATTTAAAAAACTAATGAAACGTTTTATAAAATCCCATTTAAATTCATAGTTTTATATCCCATCTTACTGAAAAGCATGTGTGTTTAATTAAAATTTTATGTATTTAAAAAAAAGTGCTTTGTATGTAGGTACATACCTTAAAATGAATTCTGAAGAGAATGTTTCTGTACGTACGAACGTATGTATCTCGCATAACTCGAAAACGAGTAGCCTTAGAATGTTGAAATTTTGTATATAGGACTGCTATAACATGTAGATGTGCACCTCGTATTTTGGTTGCAATCGGCTGCACCAAACTTATATTTATATAGATGTATCCACTCTGTTACCCGGCTCAGTGATCTAAGTTTTTTACTCTTATATGTTTGTAAATTGGGCATTTTTTGCTTTAAAAATGATTGAATTATGTTGTTTTTATCTTCCGGTTAAGGTTTTTATGCCTTTAGGAAATCTGCAAGCAATATTTGTAGAATTATCAACACTTTAAAAGCTGTTTAACTACGGTTAAGCCTAATTTTTAAATAACATGGCGGACATGTTTGTTTACATTTGAAACAGCAGAATAGTAGATTTGTTGCCAATCTAGAGAAACTAAGCTTCGCAACAACAAAGATAACGTCTTCATTTGTTATGGCGAATTAAATCATACTTAATCCTTTCTGGAATTTTTTCGAGGAAATACGTGTTTAAGATTTACTTCGTAATTTTTAATATAGATATTTTGAGTTTTTATATATTTTTGCCTTGTCTCTAAGTGAGAACAGAATTAATTGAATGAGAAATACTGAATCATCTGTGAAAAATTGTTTCTTTTTTGTTTTGTTTGCTTAATTTCTTTTATACATCGTTCTAGATTTATTACAGTATTTGAATAGAACATGTGACAATGATTAGATAATTCTTCAAATGATATAAATTTTGTGCATTCTGAGTTATAATATGAACGATAATTTAATATTCCGTTCAAGGAAGTCATGTGGTGTACACATCAGGTTTTTTAAGTAGGGATTGGATTTTAAAGTAGGGATAAATTTTTACTTATTACATGTAAATGAAGCTCTATCTCATGGCGTGGTTAGATGCTTTACAAAGTACCATAGCGGTCGAAATCCTCTCCTGTATGAAGAACATACAAAAAATCGTTGTTAGCTATAGTCTCAGAAAGACATTAACCAATGATAAACTCTGCACCTATCAAATGGTATATAAGTAACTTAAGACTGGATCCGCAGTACATCCGCATAAAATTGTTCATGAAGACCTATACGTAGTTTGTCATTGGGTCTCCCATTAATTTACAGAATACCAAAAACTGGGGTGCATCAGAATCAGTAAAGAAACCCTAAAATTACTTAATGATGGTGGACAGAATATTAGTTCTAAAATTATAAATTGGATACCTAACGTTTTACATTCCAACACGCCAAGAAAGTAAAGTTGACGATAAACCCTATCCAAAAACGGTGAAAAGACGAGGAATGAAAAAAGTAATGAATTTTAGCTATTTTTAAATCTAAAACAAAATATATGTAGCCACCGTTTATATTTCGAAGATGAGGCTGATAAAGTTATAAAAGCATATTTTTCACAGATTACAAAAAATTGATAGTTTGAAGCATTTAATTCTTTAAACGTTCGCCTACAAAAGGGCACTGATGTTGAAGAAAATCCATTTGAACATATTTGGTAAACTTGCACCGTTCAATTATATCTAAAAAATTTTAAAGTGACGCTCGTATACTCTGCGTACCATTGAAAGTTACTACTAAGAAGTGGATAGATTATATTTAAATTTTGAATAAATAAATACTCAGGATTTCACATTACATGTCATACAAAATCTCTGATTTTGAAATAAGAGAGATTTCTTCATAGAGTGGTCTAAATATGACTGGATCATTACGCGTGATGTTCTGAATGAAAGGGGTTATTATCTGCTACGTGCTTTGCCCATTACTAAAATTACTTCGGAAGTTGAACGGGAGATTGAAATTGAGAATTCCCTAGACACAGGCTATCATTCTTGTAACGCATTTCTTTCATTCCGATTCAAACTGGGAATGGATTCAGTACCTACACGTAAAGTTGTTTTTCAAAATTGAGCGAACACTTTGCACATTACTTCTGAATAATCGTAAACCGCTACACGTGCATATTTCTATCTTATTTTTATAATAATAGTTATACACATTAAATATTAAAATATTAACTGTTTAAAAGAAGTTTTGTATATTAACTGACTTATGATGCATACATTTTTCTATGATTAGGGTCGGCCGAGAATTAGATTAGGGTCGGATGGAAATCATTTCTGTTACTACGAGTTTTTTCTCTTATTTTGTTTATATCAATGACGTGAAAATTCTCTGCATCAGTTGTCACATACATAGCTACATAATATTTACAATATAGACAATATTTACTATTACATAATATACTTACATTACATTTGATAATTATTGTCACCGTTTCAAAAGGTTTGTAGCAAAAAATTACGAAATGTTGTTATTTTTACAAAAGTATCGATGTGAAAAATGTTGCGAGAAAGAAAAGAAAATTATTAGAGATGAAAAAATTATTACGTTACAGTATAATTTTCCTAAACTCTGGTTCAAGGCATTTTATACATTATTAAACTGATTTTATTTTTTTAATACATTTTGTTTTTCAAACTCTTTCCGTAGCAGAAATTTTAAATTTCTCATAAATATCCATAATAATGAGCAGAGATTATACCTGATGACCTATTGGTAATTTATCTCTGCTTATTTACTTTTACTTTAGATACCTACTTTACAAAATACCTACTCTGCAATCGATTTCAGTGACAAGCAGGTGTCGAAAGTTTAAAGAAAGTGCTTGTGATACTATTATTTGTGAAAAAATAAATTCATTTACCAGTGGGTGTAGTACCAGAAGTGACTCCCATCCTTCGAGGTAGCTCAAGAGCCCACTGCTCAGCAGTTTTCCTACGAAATTGTTCCCACTCTCGTAAGGGATCCACTAAGCGGGGATCGAAGAAAGGTGACCGTTGTCCAAAAGCAGAAGCAAAGGCTCGCAGATGATGATGATGCTGCCCTGCAAAATATAGAAAATTTATGACGAAAGGTTATTTATTAATTAATTAATTTTTACAGAAGGCTATTTGTCTTTTTCTAGGGCTGAAATATGATTTGCAATTTAGGCTGAATTTGACATCAGGTATATTAAATAAAATGGCCACTGCTGTTTGCTTAGCATTTGCAATCCGAACCTCTTAAAATTATTAATGCGAAGATATCTTTGATTCAGGATTTTTAGTGCAAATGCAGAATGTATTCATTTTAAATATTTTCGTTTTCTGTAATGCAGCTGTTTGATGAAGATGGTTGACTAGTGTCCGGAGACTTACATTCATTGAACAGTAATTTTTTTCTGAGTTGAAGCCGTCTGGTCGTTATTATATATACATAAAAAAAGTTGGTCGTTATACCTATGGATTTGAATTCGTGTCAGGCGTGGACGTTTATGGCTGCACCGCAGCATCTTTGAGGAATATAAGTATATTTAAGGCCTGTCGATCCAGAAGTTCTTTTAAGAGACTGTGGTAAGGAAAGAAAAATTAAAAGATCTTCAGATTCCATCTCCCATTGATATTTTTCATCAAAAGTAAGATGGGATTTAGACAAAGAGTCGAGACGTTTTCTTTATTGAATAATCCAATCCATTCAGAATTAGATTTAAAGGTATCTCCCCGTTTTCATTTGCTTTACAAAAGATTTAAATTTGTACCTTTTCCGATAAACCAAAGAAATCGGAATACAATTTTCGCTTTTGCGAAGAAATGTAAAAATCGAAAATATGGATTTTGCCTTTACTTTATACAGCTACTGTAGAAAAACATGACGAATTATGATATAGAATACGGATTTAAGGTAGTATTTGCAATATGCTTTGATTGCACAGTTTCGTTAACAGTGCTATGAAAATAGCCTACCAATCTTAGCAGCTAAGTGTGTTTTACCTTACATCGAACTTTTCATATCATTCAAAGCATAAATAATTTCATCTTTCGCTGCTGGGGCAAGCAAGAAGATCTGATAAATGTAAATAAAGCATGTGAAATTCATGGTGCGCTGGCGGCATGTGTCCCTGACTCATTTTTTGCGTCCCACCCCATGAAAATAACGAAAAATATATATTATATTAAAAAAAAACTGGAATTCTACCAAAATTGATGCGTATATGTAACCTTATAAGGTATTTCTCCCGCATTCCTAGCGTACCTTCGTGGTGTAGTGGTTCTGCATGCTGGGCCGGTATTCCAGAGGTCTGTGGTTCGATTCCCGGGGAAGGCTGTTTAATTTTTTATCTCTTCGGTTTTTTCCAATTAACCTAATGTCTCTACAACCTCGGGAGTTAAAAAGGAGTCTTTGTAAAAGGAGACGGTCTCTTTATTAACAATATTTTCTCAACGTTAGTTGAGAAAGTGCCAGCCCATTTACAGACAGAATTAGCAGAAATTCAAAGCAACTCAACTCTAAAGCAAAGATTCGGTGAAGTGGGAAACATTGTTCAAAATAAAACATTTTTATTTCCAGAGCCGCGAGACTGTTGCCTTTCGGAAAAATGCAAGATTTAATTAATAAATTTAATTTGCAAGATTTACCTTTCAGTTTTAATTAACAAACTCGGCTGTATGAAAGGAAGGTGTTGACGACCGGAAATAAAATGCTTTTATCTTCAACGCACCAGCATGTTGCCATTCAGAAAAGCCTAAGATACTTTGAAATTTAATCTCAAAGGTTACTAAGTAATACACTAAAAGCAATAAACACAGTTTTTAAGAATAATGATTTCCTTCTCCTTAATGTGATTGATTTAAATAAAGCTGAATTAAAATCACGAGATGTCTAACTAGAAGTATTCAACATTTTTATGAAATTACTTTAACTGGAATTATTGAAATTATTATATACATTTTTATGATAACTATTTCAGATGGCTAGCGGCTAGTTTTTAAGGAAATAAACGTCCAGTGCTCGAAGCTAGACGAACGAGTTCACCACGTGCTCGGTTTTTGTAGTTTTTTCCATATGTAATGTGAATACGAAACAGTTTCCCTCAGAAATTCCTCCATGTAGACATTTCTCTTCTTAGGCACATAGCCTTCATGCTTTGCCGTAGTCATGTAGCCAGAACATGCTATACACTGCGAAATTTTCGCGCTTGCTATAAATTTTGCGCTAACGGAGGAATTTAATCTCTTATTTTAATACACGCCCTACACTTTTATGCTAACAGCATTTTACAGCATGGGTAAGGATAAACAAATTATCAGACTTATATTCAGGTTCTTATTTAATAATAATTCCAATTTTCATTTATTAGCCCAAAGGCGTTAGCCTAGAGGGATTAGCCTAGATTTTAAATTACAGGCGTTAGCCCGTTAATTTCAAAACGACATTTTGCGTCGTTTTATTTTTCAAACTGTTGCCACCAAATATTATAGTCATGTATTATACTTAAAGAAACTAAATAATGAAGAATCTGCATGAATGCATGAATGTTCCTCGCTTTGTGAAGAAACAACGGTACCTAGAGCCATCAAATTTCGAATAAGGTAGTCCTCCAACCGAACATGGACACTTGTAAGCCTGAATTTTGAATTTCGAATTTGTTTTATTATCTATTTCAAATTTTGTAAAGCTTTAACGAATTTTTGATTAACGAACTCAACGATTTCAAAGCAAGCAATGGCAACGCTGTACGGGAAAGAAAACATTTTTATCTCTAGAGCGCGAGACTGTCTGTTGGAAATTCTAAAGACGTTCTGTTTTGCTGTTTTTAAATATTTTGTGCTATTGCTGTTGAATTGAATTTTATCTGTGTTTAAGTGTGAAGAACATGATATTTAAAAAATAAAACTAACATACAAAACGTAAACAAATATAACAAAACAAATAAAAAAATCGTAAACAATATAACAAAACAAATAAACAAATATAACAAAAATTAAAAAATAAATAAATAAATAAAAAGAGAGAGAGAGAAGAAGAAAGAAAATCTGAAAGGTTTCAGATAGATAAGTCTTAACACATTTTTATTTGGAATTTGCTACAGCATCTTTAAATTACGTTGCTGACTCAGTGAAAGGTTTCAGATCTTAAATTATGTCCAAAGGGGGAGTGTTTTAACATTTTGTGTGTTACCTTTATTTATTAAATATCATGTTCTTCGCACTTAAACCATAAAATTCAGTTCAAGAGCAATGTCGCAAAATAATTTTAAATTGAGCAAAACTTTAGAATTTCTGATACACAGTTTGACGCGCTGGAGATAAAAATGTTTTTTCTGTACAACGTTGTCATTACTCGCTTTGAAATCCTTGAGTTTGTTAATCAGAAATTCGTTAAAGTTTTACAAAATATGAAATCGATAATAAAATAAATTCCAAATTTCAAATTTGGGCTTCCAGATGTCCATACATTGCATTATTTGTTTAATTCAATACGCAAAGCATACGAGATATACCTGTTTAAGGAGAGGGATACCTTCGTGGAGGACTCTCTAGCGAAAATAGACATCGGGGAGAAACCACGATATCATTAAGAACCATTCCTCGGGATACGATATTAGATTAATCCCTCTATAAAGGCTTTATTTACCTTGTCTTTTAATTCCTTCGAGGACATGTAAAATTTTAAACTAATTTCCTGAAAGCAGTTATTAGTTTCAACCCTTTATTTACGTCTTATAAACATTTAAACGTTGCATAAATATAAAATAATTATAACAAGCTGAAAATTATATAAAATGCTTGACAATGGCTTTTGTGTTTCATGTTAAATGTTTAATCATTAAAAGCAAGTTAAGCTTTTCTGAAATCTTGGCGTCCCTCTTAGTCGTTCATCTGAAGTGTCATTTGCCTCATCCTTGCCCCAATTATGTCTTGCTAGTTCGATAAATCATGCAATTTATGGTATGTAAAGAAATGTACTTTAATCAGGCTACAATATATGACTGCATGATACAAATAAAATTATAAATCAAAACCAAAATTAAAAAGTGTTTTCTCATTTAAAAATAAGATATATATCTAGCCTTAAGATAAAGAACACACAGATCAAAACGTTGTTTTCTTGGAAACAATGAAACAATTAATATCCACTATTATCTAGAAATATTAAGAAAATTAAATTTTAAATCAAACATTTTCGGAACGATAATTTTAAGATTTGAACCAATCGATAATTTTCAATTCTGGGTACAATAATAATAATAAATCAATAAATTCTCCATCAGATTAAATGCAAATTAAATCAAATGTAAAAACTGAAGTTCTGAATATAACTGTCTGTTGGTCTTCCTTCATCTACACCTATTATTTCTTTTAGAAATATATAATAACGTTAAATAAGAAGCAAATTTTTAAGTCTTTATAACACATTTTTATTTGGAATTTGCTACAACATCTTTAAATTACGTTGCTGACTCAGTGCGACAAAAAAGATTTGAAAAAAGCAGTGTTTGGAAAGGCTAGCCAAAAGGCAAGAGAATAAGTTAAATCAAGTCTTCCGACAGCCGCGAATTAGGAGGTTTAGATTTAATAGCGGAACAAGGTACTAAATTAGCCACCCATAATTGCTACTCCACAGGTATTCTTTTCGAGCCACCAATGTTGCAATCAATTTTATTTCAGAGTCTGCCGAAGTTCTTTTTTCAGTCCTGTCAGTTGCTAAAAGCTTTCGTAAACACTAGATTCATCATTGAAATTTGTGTTTACTTTTCAGTAATTTCAAGTGACAAAATTGGGGAATTCTTTCTCTGATTTCCTTACATAATTTAAATTTAGCCTAAGTGTACGGAATTAGGGAAAGTTCTTTTTCACTGTACTGTAAATCAAAGCATCGCCGAAGCAGAAACTATACAGTAGCACGACCAGTAAGAATTTACAATTCTTCTTTAGGAAAAATGAAAAAGAAAGAAAGGAATAAAAAAGTCGACATCAAAGGCAAAATCTTATAATAAATTTTAAATTCGCTTCTGAGTTAAATTTTTAATGTATTTTGCTTAGATTATGAACGCCAATTTTTTTTGAGACTATTGACTGATTGAAATTTCATTTGTAATATTTACAGTTTTTACTTACTCCTAGAATTCTGTAAAAATTCAGTCACATTTGAGAAAGCATTATATATATATATATATTTTTTTTTTTTTTTTTTCCATAGCGGAGAAGCTATTAACGCTTTTCGATCCCGATCGAAGAGAATTCTGAACTGCATTACTGTACGCTACTGCCATCTATCGAAGAAAGTTTTAACAAAATGCTATTCCTTTAAAATCAAACAATTTTACTTTTGCAGTTATCGTAAATCATCTGTTTTGTTTTGAATTTCAGAATTCCATAGATACAAACTGCCATAAAAGCTGGCATTTATTTGCTTTATTTGTGGAAGTTTATTTCGAAATAAATTTCTTCGCCGAAGGAACAATACAGCGAAATAAATTCCAGGCTGTGTGAAGAATTCCTACCATTATCGATTCTGCTGTTGGACATGTGCCTGCGTTTGCTATCGAGTCTTGATTATATTATTTCTGTTACTTTATGTATTCTAATCACTTATTGCCGATCAATGATGCTTAACAGCAACGTTACCTCAAGTTTAAATATTGCTGCATCACATTTACAGTACCAAAATGATCAGAATACTAAGACAATTCTCTTTAATAGTATTGACTCTCGGTTCGACGTATTCGTCGATTTGATGCCGGCGCTCAGTGAAGGAAGCGCCGGGTATTTTGACTTAGTGAGCGATGTACCTTTCGCTGTGAATGGATCTTTGATCAACATCACAATGCATGACTCGACGCCTGCGATATTCTCCGAATCTCTATCTATATGCATTCGTCGGAAGCGCTCACCAATCGAAAACAAAAGTGATCATGATAATGATTCCAAGACCAGAGTTACCACTTGCAAAAGATATTCTAGTGTTTCTGGAATTCGCATGCATGGTGAAAGAATTTACAATCTAGATGATGGTATTATCCAAATTCCTTCCAATACTCTATTGACTATGCTTTTATTTGGAACAGATTTCTCTGTAAATACACAGATTGCAGTTACTACAGCTAGTGCAGAAAGAGGACAAAGGTGTGATACTTTACCTATAATTAAAATTATTAACTTGTCAGAAGACAACGTCTTGTCCGAACGTACAATAAAAGTGGAGGTATTATTTCCCACTTCTCTGGACAATTCAAAATATTATATTTGCGTTAGAGAGTCTGGGAACATTTCGAGACCTTGGATTCACCAAGGACATGATTCCTGGCTTTCTTTCAGAGCTGTGGGTCGTATTTTACCTGTTGGACTACAGTCTTTCATTATATTCATTCTCCTCATCCTTTCAGGCTTATTCAGTGGTTTGAATTTGGGATTAATGGCTCTCGAATGCACTGAGCTTCTAGTGCTCGAAAAATGCGGGACTGAAAAGGAAAAGAAGCATGCCAGAAAAATATATCCTATTCGAAAAAAGAGTAACTATTTATTATGTTCACTTTTGTTAGGAAATGTTCTAGTAAATAACACATTAACCATTCTTTTAGACGATTTAACATCTGGAATGATTGCGATTGTTCTATCAACATTTGGCATTGTGGTTTTCGGTGAAATTATTCCTCAGGCAATATGCTCCCGCCATGGGCTAGCAGTAGGAGCAAGAACACTTTGGGTGACGAAGTTTTTTATGCTGATTACTTTCCCTTTGTCTTATCCAATTAGTAAAATTCTCGATCTGGTATTGGGTGAAGAAATTCGAAATGTGTATAACAGAAAAAGACTTATGGAGTTCATCCGACTAACTAAAGATTACAATGATTTACAAAATGAAGAGGTTAATATTATATCAGGTGCATTAGAGTTAACTAAAAAGACTGTATCAGACGTAATGACGAAAATTAATGACGTGTTTATGGTACCTATTTCTACGATATTGAATTTTGAGACTGTTTCTGAAATCATAAAACGAGGGTATACAAGAATACCGGTGTTTGATGGAGACCATAATAATATCGTTGCTCTTCTTAATATCAAGGACTTGGCTTTTGTTGATCCAGATACCAACACCCCATTGAAGACACTATGCGAATTTTATAATCATCCCGTAAATTTCGTTTTTGAAGATACAACTTTAGATGTTATGCTCAATGAGTTCAAGAAAGGACGTTCTCACTTAGCCTTTGTTCGACGGGTCAACAGCGATGAAGAAGTTGATCCATTCTATGAACTTCTGGGAATAGTGACATTAGAGGATGTTATAGAAGAAATTATTCAGTGTGAAATCATAGATGAAACTGACGTGCTTACTGATAATAGAAGAAAGCATGTTCGCAAAGAATCACAGATAAGACAAGATTTTTCAGATTTTGTGAGACTGGGAGCAGGCGACAAAAGAACTGTTAGCATATCCCCTCAGCTTGCGTTGGCCGCGTACCAGTATTTGTCCACATCAGTAGAACCTTTTAAAAAGGAATTCCTTTCTGAATCTGTGCTTAAGAAACTCATGGCACAAGATGTATATCTGAAATCAAAACCTGGAAAAGAAGACTATGTCCCTTCGTCAAACATTCTTTATCAGTCTGGCAAAGCATCAGATTACTTCATTCTTATCCTGGAAGGGCGTTGTCTTGTCACAGTAGGAAGAGAGAATTTGACTTTTGAGACTGGCCCTTTCACTTCCTTCGGATTACCCGCCATAACAAACATATGTGAATCTGCATCTCTCAGTAGTCCCAGCAACTCTGAAATTCCTCCTTTTAAGGGTTTTATACCAGATTATACAGTGGTAGCTGTTGGTGAAACTGTTTACATGAAAATCCATTATGCGGTCTATTTATCAGCTCACAAGGCGACGTTAATGGAAAGGCAACAGAAACAAGATACAGATTCCAAAGATAGTTCTAAAACGGGATCAGGGCGTTTATCTCGCTGTTCTTCAAATGATATAATGGAATGTTAAGTGCAAGAAAAGCAGTTCCAGATCTGTGACATCAGTTCCACTGCTTTATAACATCTGTCTATTTTAGCTTGTAAGTAACTTGAAATATGACAGTGTGATATGACTGATCACTGTCTGTCATAACTTTTAAACATTTTAAGTAAGTTAATGATATTTCAGTATCTGGATGCTTATTAGTACCTGATGTATAAGTATTGTTCAAATACCCAAGTAGCCGAGCTGCTATGTTTTATTAATTTTTAATATGTGTATCGTGTAAATGTATACTTAGTGCTTTATATGGAAATACTAAAGTTTCCTTTACATGTTACACAAAGCAATAAAATATAATAAATATAGATTTCATAGAGATATAGATACCGTAGAAATGTTATTGAGATGTTATTAATTTAACATTAATAAATACAAATGAATAAATAGATTATGAATAACGATGAAAATTATTTTACTCTTGCATTTCCTTCGCCAAGACAAATGTCTTTCTTATACTCGTACATAGTCAAATGAATGTTAAGTTATTTTATTATGTAATTGGTCGAGTATGAGTAGAATGTATTTTTTCTTCAAAATATTTTTGTGAACCTTTTAATTATCGATTTTTTACAAAATTTGAAGCATAGTATGAAGCTAATGTGTGCGATGCGGTTTTATGTGGATCATGTGGCTGTTTTTATACTTAGGTCAATATTGTAAGTTATTTAATCAAAATTAATTTTTAATTAAGCAAATTAAATTTTAATTAATTTATTTATTATCATAATTGAAGAATCTTTCGAATTTAAAAAACTGTATAGTGTATTTGATAAGTAACCTGTAAGGGTTTAGATTATTTATTTACAGTTGGTATTAAATAATTAGGAAATAAAATATAGAACAAATAATTATCGTATTACAGTTTCTCGTAGTACAATAAAAATTCCATCTTTATCTGTATTTTGTTAAAAATTATAATTTGCAGTGTTCGGAAGCTGAATATGAAACTTTAATTATCCTTAAAAATAAAATTATTAACACTGGAAATATATTGCTTTTGGAACATCTGCACGTTTAGAGGCAGCTGAAAGGCATTTTAAAAAACACCTTTTTTAATTTTTTAATGCGATGATTGAAATGTAACGATTTGTTTTAACGATACTAATTCACTGGCAATTTCATGATTGTGTTCAAATGCATAAAATATTTTTCATATTTAGAAACAAAGCATTTTTTTAATTTCTAATAGATTTTCATATTTAACTTGAAATAATACAAACTATTATTTCAAGGTTTATTTATCGATTGTTCTTTTCCTTTAGATCGAATTAGCGACTTTTGATTTATGCGTACTTATATGTAAGAAAGCTATATTGATTTTAAGTTTTATTAAATAAATTTATAGTTTTCCATTGTTTTTTATTTGAATATTTATTTTTTTTTCGATTTATGAATAATATGCATTAATATATCTCTTTACTATTTCTTCAAATTTAAAAATTCTTCTCGTATTTTTAACTTACTTTTACATCAATTTTTGAACGCGTATTTTGTTTGATTAATATTTTCGAGAAGTTTATTAGGCTATGGATGTGACAAAAGTATTTTACAAGAATTAATAAAGAAAAATATCAACCTATTTCCTTTCAACACAAAATAGAATTCCATTTCATTCAGAATGGGGTTAATTCCTTTCACGCGGACAAAATGATTGTCCCTGTCTCTGTTTGGAAAACAGTTGTGAGAAAATAAATCATATTTTATTGCAGAAAATACCCTAAACCAAGTAAATGATACCGTTCCCGCCTAAACAAATAGATAAACACGAAAACAGTAATTTCAGTCTTCATTTCGATTACAATTATCTGTTGTACGAATATTTTACAATGTAAACCAGGAAAAAGAAGGAGATGGAACGACCCCCCCCCAAAAAAAAAGAAAACTGTATTATTACTGTACATGTAGTATGTTATTCGAAAGTCAGAAATATGGCTTGTGCGTTTATTTCATTGTCTACAGAGCTCAAGCACGCCCACTTCAATGCACGCTGCGATAAAAATGCTGGCACCGGCACGAACAAAAGAAATAATAGAATGATCGGGGATTTTATTCCCTTGGGGTTAGGCAGTCGTGGGAACGACGTCAGCTTGCTAACGGTCGACCCAGTAGGAGCTGAGGGGATATCGCTTGTACAAAAATGGATTTTGCAGCTCATACCAGTTTCATGCTAGCTATACAATATCCTGTGTAGAGAATTTCATAACGTTTATAAACACACGGTTTACAACTGTCTGTGACTGAATTAATTTCTTTTGTGTGGTTGGCATGTGTTGGTTCACTATGGTACTTCCGTGCTTATAACAAAATATATGTCTTACAAGCCGTCAAAATATACAGATGAGCATAATACAAATATACAATGAATCTTTAAAAAACTGGATTAATGGCAGAAATTCATTGCATAGAAAAGTCAATACTTTGTCTTTTCTGCCATGAACTCTGGTGTAATGTTTCTTACTGTATATTCTAGCACTGCATATTAGAAACGCGTTAAAATACCTATTTATTATGTGCTGTTTCAAAGTGAGAAATTACTCACTGTTTATATTTATAAAAGATTTTAAACAAAACCTTTATGCATTTCTTGTGCATTTTCTATAGATTTTAAATAAAATACAGGGTGTTTATAAAGTCATGGACCAATTTTGATGTTTAATAACTCATAAAATAATGAAGATATAAGCAAACTTATGTATTTATTACTGGAATAACTTATATATATATATATATTTTTTCAGGTTTGAATATCTTTACTTTTGTAAATATCGTCTGCGCGTGTGGTTAATTTCAGATAATTTCATTTTCCAGTCTAAATATCTATACTTCTCTAAATATCGTCTGCTTGTTAATTGCATTTTTCTCTCTTTTAATGTGCCCTAATGTGCACATATGGGGATCTGAAAACCCCACGAATACTGTGAGGCACAAAGGGATTCTCCAAAGGTTAATGTGTGGTGTGGATTAATGCACGACCGAGCCATTGGGCCTTTCTTTTTTACAGAAAAGAAAATATCAGTCGTATACTTAGACATGTTGAAAAACTTCGTATTTCCACAACTAGAAGAGCTTCAGCCACATATCTTTTTGCAACAAGATGGTGCACCACCTCATTGGGGTACCATCGTTCGTAGTTTTTTGAATGACCATTTTACAGAAAGATGGATTGGGCGAGGAGGTCCAATTCCTTGGCCACCCAGATCACCTGATATAACGCCGCTGGTCATTTTCTTTTGGGGATTTGTAAAGGACAACGTTTAGAGGAGGAGAGTGTCGAACATTGATAACCTAAAAGCCAGAAATACAACCGCAATAGCCTCTGTGGATGTCGACATGCTTGCCGGTACCTGGCATGAAATAAATTGAATATCGACTTGATATTCTCCGTGCGACGAAGGGGGCACACGTGGAAGTTCATTGACAAGGGTCATGAAACTTTTTGAGTCTATCTAACCATTTATGTTATTAATTTTAATCTATCTTTATTATTTTATGAGTTATTAAACATCAAAATGGGTCCCGGACTTTATAAACACTCTGTATTTCTTATGCAAATACTAGATACACCTCTGTAGTAAATTAAAATTGTGTTAAGATAGTTGTTACAGTTTCGAGGGAATCTAGACTAGTAAAATGAGGCCGACCATTGCATATAAAGCTTTTCGTTTAAATTGTGCTTCTGCATGGATTATATTTTAAATGATCGAGTCTGCTTTTAAGTGTTTTTCTATATGGACCATGAATGGAAGGAGGTAAATTGAGCATTTTAGAACTACATGCACCCAAAATGATGAGTTTTATCTTTTGACTTAAACATTAACTCTCTTAAATTATGTATCGACCACCAGTGAAAATGTTTTTGCAACTCAAACCAAGGTTTGCGTCATGTGTTCATGTTTTTATTCTGCAGTGGCTCTGTCGTTTGCTATTATTCTAGTTATGCGGAAGTGGCAGCAATTTGCACGAATGTTATGAAGGTCTGTATGAATAATAATTGTTTTAGAATTCGAATATTTATTCAAAAACTGCCTTTATAGATACTTGTATTAGTGTTCCCCAGGAATTTTTTTCGCTTAACTTTTATTGCGGTTCCACGTCACCGAAATACGGTGAATATGTAATAAAAGCGATGCTGTGTTTACATTAAACATGGTCTTTAAAAGTAATAATTCTTACTATTTGTTCCAAACGAGAGATATACAATTCTTCTCTCCTTTGAGGTAATTGTACGATAGTAATGCTAGTTGAAAAGTTTGAAATATTATTGAAATTTACTATACACAGAGGCTGTTTGCATGTTATTTAGACGATTTTGTTTTGTTGTAAAAAATCGTCTGCTTGGAATTTTTTTTTAACTGCGACTATATTTTTAGAAAGTATAAATTAATCGTCTGCTACTTGATAGTTTTGTTTTTATACAAAATGGCGCTTTTAAAGAAGTAACGGGTGTAGGGCGAAGTTTGCGTTCTTTTCGAAGATAATTATACTTACCTAGTTATTAAAAAACGCTGTAAGAGTTTATGATTTTTCGATATTTAAAGCTACGATTGGTAATATTGTCAACAAGAAAAAAAGTCAAAGTTTGCTTCAAGTGGAAAAATTGTTCGAAATACATATCCAAGGAAAAAAACGGAATGTTTCGAATGCTGCAAAGTTAAGATTTTTAATGTTAACAGAAAATACGGGAAATCAAAGGACAGTTGCAAAATCATTAAAATCCTCACTGTTAGCTGTAAACAAAGTGATTAATTCTGATTTGAACCTCAAAAAGGCGTAAAACATAATGTGTATCGCCTTTCTTCATGACATATCGCCGAACGCAGAATTCTTTATGAGAAAGATTTATACGGACAAAAACGAAAAAATATTGTCACAATAAATGAGTCTTGGGTGTATTTAAATGACTGCAATAAAAAAAGATCCATTTGTTATCATCAAAGAGAAGAAAAAATAAAAACATGGTTCAAAGAATCTAAAGAAATGTTTTCAAAGGAATTCATGATTATTGCTGTTTTTTTTCATATAATGGCAAATTAAAAATAAAGAGAGTGGAGAAAAATGCTAAGATTAACTCCACGTATTATCAAAAACATATTTTATAGCCAATTTTCAAATATGAAATATCTCTCTTTACGCACAGTGCCATCAGTAAGCAAAACTGAATCAAAACAAAGCAAACAGCCACACTTTAAAATGCACTGTTAATTTCCTGGGAAAACAAGAAAGAGCTCTCAAGGCCATAATACCCTTCACTCATATCCTTACTGACGTATAACACATGGATTTTTGCGCTTTTGGACTTTTAAAAAGCGAATTGTCCAAAAGTCAAACTACAAACCCTTCTTGGACTTTAGAAAACTGTTCAAGAGGAACGGGATAAAACACCTCTTCTGATACTACAGAAGGCTTTTTGTCTTAGAAATTACATGTAGGAAGATAGTGAAAAATAACGGTTAGCAAACAGAGAATTTAAAACACACAATGTTTAGGTAAAATATTTCTAAAAATACAACAAAAATCGTCTAAAACGTCTGCGAATAGCCACTGTATTTAGTAAAGTAGACGTCAAAAGCAGAGTAATATTCTCTAAAAAATGAAAATTCATCATATGGATAACAGTAGACACAATTAAATAATTTTTGGAGACTCAAATAATAAATCTGGTATTAGAAAATTCTACAAATATTTTCTAGCCTAATTTTCCATACATTTACAATAGAAAATGTTGTAGTTCTTTACGAATCAATCATAAGCATTTGACACCGAAACACTAAGCAAGCGCAAAAATTTAACAGAATGGCACTGATCGACTGACTCAAATGCAGGATTGCAACAGATGTTGATTTACAGAAAGAGAGTGACAGACCAGTAATTAAACCGGTGAACCAGTTGAAAATTGAAGAGGTTTTGATTTGTAAGAGTGTTATAAAGATTTAACCAGTGGCAATAGAATTCTAAAACATTGAAAGTAAACATTTGCGAAACGCAGTAAAACGAAGTGCTTGTAAGACGAGGCATAACTTTATTGCATAATGCTCAAATAAATTTGTATGCCATTAAATTCCAGCGTATCCATACAGACTTTGCTGCAAGCTCAGTTTTCCCTTTCAAGCTAGACGTTTAATAAACAATTTAATTTTCAATGTATTTAAAGTATCATAATCTAAATCTCCATATAATCTATGAAAAACTTAAGAGCTAGCTATTAGAATGTACAATTGATGAATAAAATGCTTTGTCTCCTTGTATACTTTAAGATGACGGCAAGAAAGTTTTTTTTTTAACTAAATTATGTTATTTTTTTTAGACACTGCTTGTAGTTAATTTTATTTTATGTTTAATGATACTGTAAACAAGTAGAAACTAATCAACTTATATCCTTTGCTAATGAAATTATTTTTCTCTGCAAAATTTTATTCAAAAATGCAACCGACATGATAATTATTTGCTTAGAACGTATATGTGTCAGTGTTCGGTGTTTGAAAGTTTTCCTTCCTATTTATAAGAAAAACCCTTTAATTTATGCTCAAAACGGAGTGATTATGTCAGAATAAGGCCAATACTTTTTTTCATGAAAAACATGTTTGGTATAATGTATTTCTCTACTTTCGTTAAGAAACGAAAAACCTAGAAAATTTCCTAGGGGAAAAAACCCCTAGAAAATAGATGTAAAACCTAGAAATTTCTAATTTGACTAAGTATGTATTCAATAAATTACGTTGTAAATTATTACAGTCAAGTTATAAGGTCCAAAGTCTATGGCAGAGACTTGAGGTATAAAATAATTTCATACTGCAGCTCTTCATATCCTGGTCAACCAATTTTGATCAGAGCATAAATCTTCAAATTTGTTTAGTGTCAAATAATTTTATATCCCATATTAGTTCCTTTATAAATGAGATATTTAATAAATTCAGTTTTAATTCAGAAATGCAGTACTAGCTTTATTAACTTGCTCACAGAGTTTTGATAGCTAGAGCAGACATTTCTCTAAAACTCATGAATACCTGTTATTAATAATGCACTTTGAAGTGAAGGAACGAAGAATTCGCTTAGAAATAATTTAAACAATTAAAAAATTCTGTAAAGCCGTAAAATTAGGAAACAATGAGTAAAATGTAAATTAATACATGTTATTATAGACTGAAATTTACAGCTGAAGAATGAAACGACTTCATTCTGAACGACAGCTAAAAAATTTTATTCTGAAATTAAACAACTATTAATGAAGGTCTAAATTTTTATTGCTTTTATTCATCCTTTCCAGAAATAGGTTTTCTTCATTAATTTGATTTTAGGTAAAGCTTGTGTTTCTCAAGAAAAATTATATTAATACATATTTTTGAACGAATAAAGTTGAAATAATAATTTGATATAGTGAGTGAGCTTTAAAATAATTGGCTCCAGTGGATTCGTATTAGCAAGCCAACTAGCTCGTCTTTAAAGTAATCGTTGAACGGATACGCATAATTTAAATTCCACAATTTTTACTCAAAGGGGTCGACGGTGCGTGTTACTGATACTCCAATAAACAAAATCATGGAGAATATATTCGGTGGGGTTGGCTCATCGGCCGCGATACTGGCCAAATTGGCCTCGATGGTTGTCCTGAACACGCCACGTGAAAATTTCAACCAATATCTAAAGTAACACGACGCGACACATAAGTTCCTCTGAGGATTTTGCATTAAATATTCAAGACAGCAATTACGGGAAGTTGAAACGAATCTTCCGAAAGAAAAACGGCACGCGAAAGCATTCAGGTTTTTCATTTAGAATGGGTCACATGAATTGCAGTGTACGGCAACATTTCAGAGACCTTTTAGGAGTTTAATGGTAAATGAATGGAGAAAAGCTTAGTTAATAATATTTATTGCTTTATTTATATTTGAGAAATACACTACGTGGAATTAATGAGCTATCCATTTTAAATAGGTTTTTAACTCTGATATGAAAGCATGTAATTTCAAATCTTATAATCAAGCTAAAAAGAAACTTCTTGAAATTTCCTCTATTAGAAATTTATTGTAAATTTATCTGTGTATTAAGTGCTGAAATAATTTTTTTCTGAGTATGTAATTGTCACTTAATGATATTTCTTTTTTCAAAACAAGCTCTCAAATGGGAAAAGCTTTTTAATTTTTTTGTAATAATGGCTATTTATAGAAACAGTATAACTAGAGAGAAATACCATACATGAATATAATTAGCATTTACAAAAATGGCAAAACTTGCATACCAGTTCTATTATGGCCATTAAATTTTATTTGAAATTATGTAATAAAGTAATTCTTAAATGTATTGTCAAATTTTATTCAAACTATGTTTTCTATTTTTAGTAATTTGTTTTTTGATTGCGTGTACAAGCTGTCTGAGCTTTCAAAGCTACAGTAATATTTAAATTAGGTAAAAAAGCAACTTCACTCTGGCGAATATTTGAAATAAATCTCTATTGACGTCGAAGTAGATCAGACATAGGTCTTTGTTCTTCAGGAAAATGACCGAATTTTATTAAAAATGCCAAAATGACGTTGTTTTTTTAAATAATACTAAATTTTACATTCTCGTGTGTCTCTTCTAATTTGACTGGAATTATATGTTGCCACGTACGCGCATATTTGTGTTTCATGAGGTTTCGAAATATGATTCTGCATACTTAGAACCCAACAATTTTGTTTCACGCTGCTTTTATTCATCGCTTGTCTTACTTTGTTTTATGATGAATTAATTAAAAATTAAAAAACTTTAACTAATCTCTTTTTTGGAACATATCCCGAGTAAAACAAACATGTTTTGGATGCGATGGCACATATAACATTTCATGATATTTTATTTTTCTGTGTGAATCAAGGAAAGAAATCATATCTTGGGCATATTAATTTCTTCAAATATGTTTTTAAAACTTATAGTTAAATGTTAAAAAATAGCGGCTGCTGTATAATAAAATTCAAACTCTAAAATGACGTAAAGGCAGTTTTACAGTTTAAAAAGTTTATCATATATACTATCTGTTATATCGATTATAATCTTTAAATTGCGATCCTTTTCCAATCCTTATGATTAGTATTTACTTTTATGTTTTTACTTTTCTTAAAATTAAATTTATTTTATTGCAACGGCGTGTCTTAGTAACAAACTGATTGATAATTATAGCAATAAGCTTATTTAATTTTTGAGAACTGTTAGAATATTTTCTTCAAATATTTTCTTTCGGTTTATTAGTTTCAATTTTGACGGTTATAAATAAAATAAAGTTCTTAGTGAATACAATTTCACATTTCTTTTCCAACCAACGGGAGTCTTATACAGAAGTGTAGTAACTATAAATAAATATTAATAGAGGTATATCTGCATAGATATTAATGCATAGTGGAAGATAAGTTAAGTTAAATATGTATTTCGCGTAATGGTAACACTTGATAAATTTTGTAAATACTCCAATAAAACTTATTATTAATACTAGTTAAAATTAATAATAAAGATGCGTCGTCATGAATAAGCTATGTTTATGTTTTCTTAAATTGGATTTTTGTAATTCTACATATTTTCAAAACAAGTATATTCTTATTGTTACAAAAAATTATGGACAATTGGGTATACGAAACTTTAAAAAAACTAGCCTGCGAAATTTCATTTTTAATATTTTCTTTCAAGACACTTGTCATTAGTAAGCATTACTAATATCTGATGAATTAGGCCATTATATGTATGCATTCAAGTAATTAGTGAGTTTCTTTTCATGATCGAGGAGTTTCAATCAATGAAATCATTTTATGGTCATTGCAATAAAATGAATTTCAATGAAATTATTTTATTTTATTTGAAATTAATATTATAATTTCATTGATTATAGTCTATAAAAATAAAATATTTTTAATGCATGCTATTGTGAAAAGCACCCTTTTCATTATTTTTTAAAGAATTGTTTATTGAATCATATATCATTTTTATTTTGTCTGAAACTAAGCTGTAAAAGTATACAGAGGAAAACTTTAAACCCTTATAAAATCAGACTCATATTTTTCCAAGGGGAAAAGTCATAAAACTTCATTCTTAAGTTTCAATTCTGAAATCTTTCTTTCTTCCTCTTAATTTTATTTATTTATTAAGAAGATTAGAAAAATTTTTGAACTCCGTATTTTTTAAAATCTTTGAATCACATTGTCTTAGCACTTTTTTATTACACTCTTCCGTTTTCAATATAAATAAAGGAAATTGTTTAATAAGAGTAATCCTAATATTAAACATTCAGAGAGGATTTAAAAAATAATAACAATAATAATGGTAATTCTATTATTATACAAATGCTCTTATCAGAGCTGTCTTAACTTTTAATGATCAAACGAGCACTTTTTTAGTATTTGTATTTCAATTATTTAATGAAATTATTTCGTCTTTTAAATATATATTTAAATTAAGCTAAGAAATTAAAGGAGTTTAAGATAATTTTGATGATTTTGCTTTCCGCCAGGTGCATAATTTTCACCACATGAAAGTATACGTGTATTTTACCTAGACTATTTTATGGATTAAAATACATTTATCCTGTTTTTTAAATTAAAATTTAAACAGTGATTAAAAATTATTTTACAAATTTTTTGGTGTGTATTTGTGTTTGAATTTCAGTTTTTTTTTCATGTACATAGCACTTTGTATTAATTTATTAGATTTATTGCATGTCCTTAGATATTGATATCTGTTCTTGGTGATTTTATCATCATTTGAAAATATTCATATGAAACTCAGAGTTGGATAAAAGGCACATTCAGTTCACCATACATGAATCACAATACTGAGTTTTACTGTTTAAATCATTTAAAATTTATATCACAAGAAATTTCCCACTTTCGCGTTGTAAAGGTAGTTTATTTTCTTTGAACCTGATGTGCCATATTTTTAAATAATGGTATCAGTATTCCTGTTGAACAAAAGCTAAAAGAAAGCATACGGAAATTTAAGTAATTAAATTTTAGACTAATAAAACTCCGAGTAAAGGTTTGGAGCTTTTATTCTGTAGCTACAATGATTATTTCTTTAGAAACCAATAAGACCAAGGCGAAACTAAATTCTTTGGAAAGAAATCTTTAAACTATTCACATAATGAATAGTACACATTCTTATTCATTCATTTGTATAAGAAATACGAAGTTATTTTCTTATAAAAAACTTAAAATAAGCTTTCGCTTCTTATGTAAAATGCCTTTACACGGTGTTTTCGAAATGATTTAAGACATGTTATTTTATTGTAAATACATTCAATTACATGCTATCACCTTCAAAAGAAACTTTGAAATGTTGTTTAAACAAACAGATACTTGAGATGTTATTCATCATCGTTTCAGATGCTGTTAAAACCACTCGTAATAGATGCTGGACTTTACCAGCTGCCCTTAAATGATATCGCTTGAGACTGGTTTTGAGCTTAGAGGATAAAGGAAGCAAATTCAGGGATGCACAGATAGATGGGAAATTGTTATTTCTTTGAGGCAAAAAAATTCGCTCGCAGGCAACGACGTGTGTTCATGGAAAAAGAAATCATTTGCTTCCTATTCCATGATGACCGTGCCCAATACTTTTTTCTCCAAACGCTCAACTATCTGTTTGAACCACATTATTTTCAGTTTCCTACGCTGAAGGATGCTATTCGCGCTGTTCGCTTTTGGTATTCTCTTTTCAATTCATGGATGCCTTGTGTCACCTGAAGACACAGTCCAAAGACAAAACAGCACCCATATAAATTCTTTATAACATTTGCAGGATTACAGACTGGATTTTCAATCTTTCGTTCAAAATGTTATCACGTATCTCTGCTGGAGATTAATCTGCATCTTTATCTCTGACAAGATATAAAAACTACATGTGCTACGAAGATGCGAACTCAACCAAGGAAAATTAGATATTACATCTATATTCTTCCTTGGTCTCTCTCATCTCCCACTTTGGTTTTCCTGACTCTTCTGCAATGCACAAAAGAAAGAGAAAGAAAAGTTGTTGCTTTTGGGATAGATCGTGTATTTGATATATGAAACCACATACTGTGTATTTGCTTTCATCTGAAGAAGCCCTTTTAGAGGCCAATTGGAAAAGATCTCTGAATACTGAAAGTTCTAATTCTAGGAAAAGGAATGGCTACATGAGCATTTTGAGAGTATTGATTAGATTATTTGAATAAAACACATGAAGGCTATCTGTTTAAGGGAACGGATACGTTGTTGGTGGACTTTAGAGAACTGTCTCGCATTCACGTTACACATCAAGAAAAACGCAAAAAAGATGTAGCCCGAACTCAAGCCAAACTACTAGTATTCAGCTATTGTAACCACTCGGTTGGTTTCATGGTTTTCTACCTGTGTGAATAGGAACCAGTTTCCAGTTTCCTTTAAAATTTTTCCTCTGTGAAACGTCCGTCGTCTTTGGCAGATTGCTCTCGTATGCTTATCATATCATAACTGATTAAGCAAACGTATCTGAAGTAAATATATATAAATTGTAAAATAGAAATTCAAGAAGTAGCTTACTGTTTTTCCTACATTTTAGAAAACAATAAGTTGCGACAGGAATTTGTAGAAGAGAAATACATAACGGGATTATTCGACAAATGCGCAGATTTACATTTTAAGTGGAATTTTAGTATTAATTTATCGAACATTTTCGTAACTTTCTGTTTGTTATATGACTGTTTTCTTATTTATCAGATAAACTGTTATTATACTCAAGCGAAATAAAAATGCGAATGATTATTACGGTGCTTTGCGAAAGTGCACACACCAGCTTGTCGAAATTATGCCTTTGTTCTCATTATGTAAATGAAAAGACATGTATTAGTAAAATCTTACGAATTCAGCAGTTTCTTGGAAAAAGTTGAGAACTGTTAAAATTGTTTTCCTAAATTTATTGCATAATACAATAGAAGCAATTTTGATGCTGGTCCATGTATATGCCATATTTTGTTTTCCAAACTACTCGATCTTTCAAAAGTAAATAATGTTATAAATTTACGCATTGCAATTTTTTCTTCAAGCGTTTATAATTTATTATGTTCAAAAAGTGTTTGTTATGCATTTTATCTACGTAGTATATCAATAAGAACTGTCGAGGAATGCTCATCTACGAGTATGTCACTACCCGATGGCGAAGCTTCACAGCGAATTTTCGAAACTACGGCAACAATCTTCTAACTAGAGAGAGATTGCAAGTTATACGCTAGAAGTTTATAAGATATATTATTTCAAATGTAGTTTAATTTTATTTTTTCTGAGATACAAAATCATGTATATGTGTTTTAATTTTAAATTATCTGATCACCTTAAATTTTCGATACTGTTTATTTTATTGTGGTTGAAGGATTCAGAGACACGACCAGCGAAGTTCGCATGTTGCAATTTCTGCAGATGGCACCACAAAACATCAACAGGTAAGTTTTAGAAATACAAATTCAATTATCCACAGGGAAAAGTCTCTTATCCAAAATTGGTGATGTCCCATTGCTGCTTCTATTGAGAGATTCTATTGTATTTTGTTTTAAACTCAGCTGGCATGTTCGAAGGGTCTTCTTTTTTTAAGTTGATCATTAATTAATTTATGTATATTATACTATGTCCATATTTTTCAGGAAGAAGTATCTTTCATAGGATTTTAAAGAAGCTTTATATTTACATTATAGTGTAATATGAACGTGCACATAAGAAATCTTTTAAAGAATTTAACCATTCAACATGTTGATAGAAATTATAATCTTAAGCATTGAAATAATTTTAATAAGCAGTTAATAGATCTTTCATTAGAAATTTGGATATTAATAGATTTTGAATGATTTTTGAGTAATCTTATAAAGGTATGGTATGGTATTTTGAATATCACAAAGCCTTGAGGGAAGACTTTCTAAGGGAAACTGGCTCGTATAACGTCACACATAACCCAACCACGAAACCCAACCATTCAGACAGCCCGTTTGCCTGCGATCAAACCCAAGCCGGGTCGAACTACCAGTATTCAGCGGTCTTAACCACTCGATCACTGGTGATTCAGCCTTATGCATTTTGTTTTATTAAATGTTTGGTACTGTCTTTAGAGTCATCAATAAAACTACAAATTGCTAATTTTCAGTAAATGTACCTAACTGAACACAGTGAGCATAGTTCCAGCCGCGCGATGTAATCCGTTTGCCGCCCCTCTCAATGTACATCAAAATTCTAAAGTATCAAAAACAGCATATAGAGAAATAAATAAAGTTCTGTGAGTATTTTTGAAATGAAACTTTAATCCAACATTCCAGAATGATATTTTACTTGTTTTTTTTCAGAGCATAATCGTTGATGACGTTCTGTTGTGATTATTCAATAAGAACTGTAATAAGAACTGTAGGCAATACAGTCAGATTTCTTAAACGCAAGGTATTCATTTTTAGGTCTTAGAAGTTTCTTAATCGATATGCAATTAAAACATTTCCTCTCACAGCAAATAACCGAATTGCTATCGGCCTTTTTGCACCATGCATCCTTTCAACATTTTCCATCAGTCCATCATTCCCCCTCCTAATTCCAAAGTAAAAAAATACATACATATACTATATTTAAATTTAGACTATTTTTAATGCGCTTTATAAATTAAAGAAGGAAAAGTAAAGAAAATGTTAAATACAAAACTTGCATAAAAATAATTTTTCATATTTATAAATACTTAACAGTAAAATAAAAGGCTGATTGTATTTCCCCACCCCTGAAACTATAAAATTTCTCTCTGGTTGAAAATCTCTGAATTAACTCTTAAAACATTTGTGAGGCAAAGTAGCAGTAGTATTACTGTTAGCATAAATTTAGGTATTTTGCACAATGAAACTCGAAAGGCATACGAAACGAACGGGCGCCAAGATATATATTGGCGAGAGAAAGTAAAGTTCGCGTGCAATGCAGTATATTTGACTTTCACCTTAGCTACGTGCAATGTATTCGATGTTTTCACCCTAGCTACTTATATCACGGCCAAAGGTCTAATTCAGTTAGTACTTTCTCTTTTCAGGTACGGTGTCAAAGTATGTTCCTGTTTTTTCTTATTGCCTAGATAGGTATGCTTGAAGATGTATGATTTATATTTGTATGTAAGTTATTTCCTTTTCGATAATTCAGTGTTTTAATGTCTGTGAAGATTATTACTTTTTGTTATGCTTAAGTTAAGCAAAATTCTCCTATTTTATTAAATAAAGATTTCGTAGTTAATTTTTTGACTTACGATTCTTTAATGAAAACTATGCCTGAGGAAACTTACTTACTACGCCTTCAGTGCTAATGCACAAACCAGCATTAGATTATGAGACTGAGTAGGGTAATTGCCTTGTGGAAATGCTTCTAAAAATTTCTAAAATTGAAATTTTGTAATGCTGTAAGATTCCAGGGGCATAAAGTGTTAAAACTCTTTGTTGAAAATACTAGTTACGTAGTTTATAAGAATACTTGTAACAAATAATAATGTCTATTCTAAAAGAATCAATTTGTATAGAAAAGTTAACAGATGAAAATTACTCAGTGTGAAAATTCAAAATAGAACAACTTCTAATAAAAGAAGGTTTAGATGATGTTGTATTCGAAGAAAAACCGGGAACTGTTACTGATATTTGGTTAAAGAATGATCGTAAAGCTAAAGCTTTAATATGGCCTAAACATTTCGGATTCGCAAATTATCTATGTTTTACATTGTAAATCTGCAAAAGAAGTTTGGCAGAAGTTAAAATGTGTCCATGAACGTGTAAATTTAACAAAAAAGTTATTTCTTCTTAGAAAACTATATTCCATTAGATATAATGAAAGTTCTAAAATGCAGGAACATATCAAAGGAGTACTAGAATTGGCTGAAAAGCTGCGTAGTATAGGTGAAGAAATTAAAGAAAATAACTGAATAGCAATATTACTTACTATGTTCTTTACCAAATTCATACAACTCTTTAATAACTGCAAAAGAAAGTAAATCGGAAGCTGAATTGTCGCTAGAATATGTTAAAAACAAACTAATAGATGAGTATTGTAGACGTGTGGAAACTAAGAAAGTTCAAAAATACGATTCAGTTTTTTTAAAAAGTAAAAGCAAAAATAAAGTAAAGCGAAAAGTATGTTACACGATATTGTACTTATTGTAAGAGAAATAAACCTGCGATAAATGACTGTTTTCATTTAAAACGCAACCCTAGAACTTCCCCGAAAACAGATGTAAATAACAGTAAAGTAAGAAATTATTCTCAAAATTATAAAAGTAATGCATGCCAAATAGCAAATACGCAAAGTGTAGAAAACATAACAAAACTTAAAGAAAATAAGTATCTTAAAAGAATTGAAACTGAAAATTCGCAGATTCAGTTTAATCAAGTTCTAAAAGTGGAAAATAAACATGAAAACACGCAAACACAAGAATGGGTTATCGACTCAGGAGCCTCAACTCAGATAACGAGTGATAAGAATTTTTTCTCTCAGTTAAATGACTCTAATAAACAAATAGTAACTGTAGCCAATGGTGCTAAATTACATTCTTATGGTATTGGTGAAGGCTATTTTAAAGTTCAAAACTTAAAGGGTCAGGTTACACAAATAAAAATTAGAAAATGTATTGTATGTACCAGGTTTAGATAGTAATTTACTTTCTGTTCAATCTGTTACGAATAAAGGTTGCATTGTTACATTTGATAGTAATAAGTGTTACATAAAGCGTAACAATATACTCGTAGCCGACGGCAACGCTCAGCAAGGTTTATATAAATTGACCGTAAACTCAATTGACGAGAAAGCATATTTAGCTAATGATGTTTCATGTTCTAATACGAACTGTATACTAAAATGGCAAAGATTAGGCCACAGAAATATAGATGCCATAAAAACACTTGAGAAAAATGATTTGGCAGACGGCATTAAATTTGGCAAATGCACTCATAGTGTGGAATGTTCTACTTGTGTAAAAGCGAAACTAACTGAAAAATCTTATCCCCAAACTGGTTTTAGATTTAAAAATCTACTGGATTTAGTGCATACAAATGTGTGTGGGCCAATTGAAGTAAACAGCTTAGGAGGGAAAAGATATTTCGTAACTGTTATTGATGACTATTCGCGTTATACTCAAATTTATTTTATTACTTCAAAAGATGAAGTATTCGACAAACTTAAACAGTATGTTGCATCGATAACAAATAAATTTAGAAAGAAAATAAAGGTTCTAAGATCCGACAACGGTACAGAATACTGTAACGAAACTACTGAAAATTATTTAAAGAAACTTAGTATTTTTCATCAAACTTCGGTTCCTTATTGTCCGGAACAGAACGGCGTTGCAGAAAGGAAAAATCGCTCTTTAATAGAAATGACAAAAGCTATGCTAATAAACTCTAAATTGCCGAAAGGATTCTGGGCTGAATCAGCAGCTACTGCCGCATATCTTCAAAATAGGTTACCAACTAAAGCCACAGATAGAACACCATATGAATTGTGGAATGGTAAAAAACCAAACTTAAGTCACTTACAAGTATTTGGCTGTAAAGCATTTTATTATGTGAACAAACAAAAACGGCGTAAATTCGACAACAAAGCTGAAGAAGGAATATTCGTAGGATACGATTTGCGAAGTAAGGGATACAGGATTTATGTAGGTAGAAGGAAAATAATAGTAAGTAGAAATGTTCAATTTTCAGAAAACACGTCTTTATCTGACAAACATGCAGAAAATAATGCTGAAGATTTAGAATTAATTCACTTCAATAACTCGCAAGAAGATGAAGAAAATAATGAAGAAACATCTCTTGGCGATGATTTTACAGAAGATTCAGAAAGTTCTGAAGAGTTAATTAAATGTGAAGAAAATATAGAAAGAAGGGTTTGTAGCAGATCAACCAAAGGGGTCTCAACGGAAAGATTCTCTTATAAAGCAGAAGACGAAGAATCAATCTTACCTAAAAATAAAGATTCAGAAAGCTTTGAAGAAATTCTAAACTTACCAAAACGTGAACAAGAAGTTTGGATCAAGGCTATGCAAGAAGAAATACATTCTCTAAAAGAAAATGAAACCTATACACTTACAGAATTACCACCAGGAAAACATGCAGTAGGCAGCAAATGGGTGTTTAAGACAAAATATGATGAAACTGGTAAAAATATAAAATACAAAGCACGCTTAGTAGCCAAAGGATTTACTCAAAAATACGGCAGTGATTATGATGAAACGTTTTCACCAGTAGTGAAACACACTACGATAAGAGTTTTCTTAGCATGGGTAGCGTATAATAATGCCAAGGTACTACATCAACTAGATGTTAAAACAGCTTTTTTGTATGGCAACTTAAATGAAGAAATATATATGGAACAACCAGAAGGATTCGTGGTTCCGGAAGAAAGACATAAAGTTTGTAAATTACAGAAGTCGATTTATGGTCTCAAACAAGCAGCTAGGTGCTGGAATGCAGAAATTGAAAATACATTGAAGAATCTTGGGTTCAGTCAAAGCAAAGCAGATCCGTGTCTTTTCACAAAAGTGGTTCGTGATAAAAGAATTAATTTAATAGTGTATGTTGATGACATCCTAATAAGTTCTACAGAAGAAGGACTAATTCTTCAAACAATTAATGATTTAAAGAAACGTTACCAAATAACGCATCTTGGTGAAGCTAAATATTTCCTAGGCATGGAAATAAATCGCAAGGAAGATGGAAGTTATCTCTTATTACAGAAAATACAGAAATACAGAAAAATAAAATAAATCAACTTGTCAAGCAATTTCAACTTGAAGAAGGGAAACCCGCTAGAACACCAATGGAAACAAACTATTATAACCTAAACAAGGAAGAAAATATCCTAACTTCAAATGATAAATTTCGCCAAGCTATTGGAAGTCTTTTGTATATATCGTCTATCACAAGACCACATATCACAGCTTAAACTCACATACTCAGCAGAAGGTGTAATAAACCACGTCAAAAGGACTGGAATGCTGTTAAAAGAATCATTAGGTACTTAAACACGACAAAGAATCTATCCTTACAAATTTCGTCGAGTGAAGAACCTAATATTACAGTTTATTCAGATGCTGATTGGGGACAAGATATTGAAGATAGAAAATCTACATCAGGAAGTGTTATTTTGTTAGGAAAAAACTGTATTTCGTGGTTTTCAAAAAAACAAACTTGTGTTTCTTTATCCTCAGCAGAAGCTGAATATATTGCACTATCGCATGCTACGCAAGAACTATTATGGCTATTAAAATTAACAGAAGATTTCAATCTACCCCAAACTCTACCGATAAAGGTATTTGGAGATAATCACTCTACTATAAGACTTGTAGAATCTGAAAAATTCAGTTCGCGCACAAAACATATTGATGCAAAAGTTCATCATATACGCGACTTGAATAACAAGGGAATAGTAAAACTTGCTTATCTTTCAACGGAGCAAATGGTTGCTGATATTATGACTAAACGAATTCCTAAAGCTAAATTTCAGTTTTGCAGGAATGAATTGCAATTGGTATGAGTTTCATTAGCAAAACAGGGCAATGTTAGCTCAAATTTAGGTATTTTGCATAATGAAACTCGAAAGGCATACGAAAGGAACGTGCGCCAATATACAGTGTCTCAAAAAAGTGATGGGACACTTGTGCTTTACAAAAGGAAACTGCAATAAAATAAATTTAAAAAACATGTAAAATTTTTTGTGTGTGTGTTTCATACTTAAATTTAGTAACAATTATTACATAACATACATTTTCTCAAAATATTAAAATATTAATTTAATAAAAATACAATTGTTTAGAACGGAGCAGAAAATGGCTCACTTAAGTGATGGGACACTACGTACTATGCAACAAAAATCGTCTGAAGTAAGCAATAAAGATATCTTTTGGGGTATTTATTTTTACTCAAAAGCAATTGCCAATAATTTATAAAATCGTCTGCAGTATTTCTCTCCAGTTTGTTTTGGAATTTTTGTGTTTTTTATCTCTGTGCAGCCATGAATGCTAAACAAAAAGAAACTTTGCCTGGAATTCGAAAATTAGTTATTAATTTGCATATTGAACGTGGAAAATCTATTAGAGAAACTACTGAAACAGTTAACTTCAGTCATTCAACAGTTTTTAATATCATTAAACGATATAAAAAGAATCATATGATTCAGGATAAAAGAAGGCCTGGCCGACCATCAAAGCTATCCAATGGAATAAAGCGAATTATCGTTTGAAATATTAAAAAAAAATCCAAGAATGAGTGCTCCTAAAGTTGCTGCTGATTTACAAGCATTATATGGAGTAATTGTTAATTCTGAGACTATTAGAAGAGTAATTCGATCTACTGGATATCACGGTAGAGCAGCCAGAGAAAAATTCTTCGTAAGTGAAAAGAATAGAAAACTCAGACTGGCTTTCGCAAAATCCAACATAAATAAGAATTCTGATTACTGGAATGAAGTTATATTTGCTGATGAGAGTAAATTTAATATATTTGGTTCTGACGGTAGAATCTTGGTGTGGAGAAAACCCAGGGAAGAATTTCGCAAACAGAACTTGGCGCCAACAGTAAAACATGGTGGAGGGGGAGTTATGGTATGGGGGTGTATGTCGTCCGCTGGAGTTGGTAATCTTGTTTTTATTGACAGTATAATGGATCAGTACAAGTATATTGACATTTTAAATCAAAATTTGAAATCTTCAGCACGAAAATTGAACCTTCATAATGATTTTAAATTCTACCAGAACAATGACCCTAAGCACACTGCTTTGAACGTTAGACTCTGGCTGCTGTATAACTGTCCTGAAATAATAAAAACACCACCACAATCTCCAAACTTAAATCCCATAGAGAATATTTGGCAAGAATTGGAATCAAGAATTCGCAAACACACCATTTCTTCAAAACAACAATTAAAATCGGTGCTTCAAGAAGAATGGGGTAAAATCACTCCAGAAATCACAAAAAAATTAGTGGAATCCATCCCAAGAAGATTAATCATGTTTTAAAAGTAAAAGGAAATCCAACAAAATATTAAAACCTTTTAAAAAGTAAAATTTTTGGATAAATATTTGATGGAAAAGTAAGTGTCCCATCACTTAAGTGAGCCATTTTCTGCTCCGTTCTAAACAATTGTATTTTATTAAATTAATATTTTAATATTTTGAGAAAATGTATGTTATGTAATAATTGTTACTAAATTTAAGTATGAAATACACCCACAAAAATTTTTACATGTTTTTAAAATTTATTTTATTGCAGTTTCCTTTTGTAAAGCACAAGTGTCCCATCACTTTTTTGAGACACTGTATATATTGGCGAGAGAAACTAAAAGTTTGCGTGCAATGCAGTATATTTGACTTTCACCTTAGCTACGTGCAGTGTATTCGGTTTTTTCACCCTAGCTACGTATATCACGGCTAAAGGTCTAATTCAGTTAGTACTTTCTCTTTTCAGATACGGTGTCAAAGTATGTTCCTGTTTTTTCTTATTGCCTAAATAGGTATGCTTGAAGATGTGACATATATTTGTATGTAAGTTATCTCCTTTTCGATAATTCAGTGTTTTAGTGTCTGTGAAGATTATTACTTTTTGTTATGCTTAAGTTAAGCAAAATTCTCCTATTTTATTAAATAAAGGTTTCGTAGTTAATTTTTTGACTTATGATTCTTTAATGAAAACTGCTCCTGAGGAAACTTACTTATTACGCCTCCAGTGCTAATGCACAAAAGCAACAATTACGGTATTTGGAAATGCCATTCTGAAGAGTCCGTTTTAGAATAAACTGCAAAAGTCCAAAGCAACTGTCCTTCCACCCCTCTGTTTCATCTTTTCAAGCAATAATGGATGTAAAATTCTGAAGTATTTCTCTCTCTCTTTCATCCAGGAATTATTACTTACTCGTGGCATTCGCATTTTTCATTCAGAAGTTTGGATAGAATGAGAACTGCATGATAAGAACGTGAAGCTGTTGGAATCTTGTGATTTCTTTCAATATTCTGTCCGGTGTAAAAAAAAATTCTTTTCTCAATTCAATTTTGCACACGAATTTAACAACTCATAATTCTTCTCCTTACTAACGGCGGAGTGGATAAGATGGCTGAATACTAGTAGTTCAAATTGGGGTCGAATCTCAAAGAACAGATTGACTGCATGAGTGGTTTAGTTGTTTATCCTATATGTAGCGTAGGTATCGTTGTATTCACGTAAACATGACATGAAAACGTTCCAGTTATGTATCTTTCATGGAGTCCTTCACGAAGGCATTCTTCCTTAAACAGATAACTGTAGTGAAATTTGCTATAATCGAATTTAATTCTAATCCTTCTTTCTACTTATACGAGCCATACGACTAACCCCTAAAAATTATGTTTCGCATGAAGGATGTCACCAAGGTCAATACACCTGCCTTCTAGTGACAGCAGTGGAATAACTAGATGATTTGATTTGGCAAGGCATTCGAGAGCTTTCTGCCTGAAGGGAGGGATGCCTTCGTGGAGGACATTTTAAGGGAAACTGCTTTGTATATACGTTACACATAGGGAAAACCACGAAAACACCCGTGCAGCCAGCCCGTTCGCAGGATTCAAACCTCATACCGAATTACCAGTGTTCAATGACTTTACCGCTCGGCCTCTGGCGGGCCTTGGATTAGTTAGAAAGAGTTCCATAGAAAGCTATAACATTTATTGATAAGACTAATGTTATACGTGTAAGTGAAGAATTATCTTTTAACAAAGGCTTAAACTGCTATTTCATGATGCGTGAACTGATGCTTAGATGATTATAAAGAAATACTTGCTTTTGTATAATTGTTAACCATGTTATAAACGAAGTTAAAAACTATGCTATGTGAAATGTATTATATTATTTTTATCATGGCTAGATTTTGGATAATTTAGCAATCTAATATGGAAACTTGTAGTCGTCTAACTAATTGCTTTATTCGGGTGAAAATGTTTCAGACTGTTTATTAATGCTGAGAATAATTGTAGCGTATTCCAAACAAAGCACAGGAAACAATTTCTTTGCAATATGCATAATATGAATTCTAATGTCATACCAAAATATAGTTTCTCTATCAGTGTCTTCCGTGTTAACGAATAGTAAATGGATAAAAACAATTTAGATTAACATTAGAATAAACCATTTTCTACTTACTTTAGGTGAAAAGTTCAAGCATGGGAGTCATCAACAATAGATAATTATGCTGAGCATGGAAGTATGTTTTTGATTTTGATGCAACAATTAATTTATAATGCTGTTCGAAAACGTTTCTCAATTATCACTATCGGTTATCACATAAATCAAAGTGTTACATAAATGAGAACGTGTAATGTCGTCTGTTTTAAAGTGCATTACTGCAGTTTCTGTTCAATTGATATTCTTACACAAATACAGAATGGGTTCGAATCACATTCTATTCATGTCAGAGCTGACTGGCAGAAACATTTCAGTTTTCTTGTCACATTACGCTATTTCAACATTAGTCATTCATGTAGCGTTACAAGCTGAAAATTCTGAGAACTGTTTTCATAAAACCTTTGATTCATCTGCCAGGTTACCAGTATAATAAATTGAGCAATTTGAAAACATGAGCTTAATAAATGTAGTTTATCTGCATAATTAATGGTGCAATTTGAAAAGATCTATATAACTTCTGGTAATTTACATATTTATTTTATTTTTTCTTTCACGTCATAAAATTTTAATATATCAGTTGTTTAATAGTTTAAAAAGATCAGCCATTTAAAAATAATATTCTTTTTAATAACAATTTTTTGTTTATATAAGTATTAACAATAAAATGTTCGTAAGTATTGTTTATAGTATTATATAATATATCTAATTGATAATTTCTAAAGAAATGCTCAAGTACTATGCTTAACAATAATATATATATATATAATGCCATATATTATATATCTTTATTAATATAGCATTTACCAAACGTAATTACCTACCTATTTTCCGGTAAATATACGATACAGGTTATCGCAGAATTTTTTTTCCCATTAAGCGGAATCGGGAGGTAAATAAATAGAATTAATTTTGGTAGGAGCTTAAATTTAAGAAGCTTAAGATTTTCGAAATATTGAAATTCAGGACATGAGGGCAAAAGGAAGCAATTATTTTGATTATTTTCCAAGTCTGGAATAAAATGCTGTAAAATGACATCATTTAGTAACTTATGGCTAACTACGCTGGTGAAATAAATTAAGAGAATTTTCACATTTGATCTACGATCTCCAGAGCTACTGGACAGATTTTAATAAAATTTAGTGTGAACATAGGTTGATATAATACAAACAAAATAAACATTCAACAATTATAATAGGCACACAAAAAATGGGTTAATAGGGGGTATGGTTCCCTCTTACAACCATACAGGCCTCGCAGTGTGATGTCATACTGGAGATAAGGCAATTTATCAGTGCCTGTGGCACTTGGTCCCACTCATTCAACAACGCTGTTTTCAGTTCCTGGATGGTTCTCGGAGTGGGGTTGAGAGTTGCAGTTGCCCTCCCCAGAGCGTCCGAGACATGCTCCGAGACTATAGGGTTGAGGTCTGGAGAACTGGCTGGCCAATCCAGCCGGCGAATATCCTCACTCTGGAGAAATTCGTCGAGCAGAAGAGCTCTATATGGCCTCGCGTTATCGTCCTGTAAGATAAACTCGGGGTCCACTGCACCCCGGAAAAGTCGAACAAACGGCTCCAAGATCTCATCCCTATACCTCACACCAGTCACAGAGCCTCTATCAAAGACTTGGAGATGTGTGGTGTCATCCAACATGATGCCTGCCCAGACCATTATTGTTGATTTCGTGGACATTGGATTGTAGGTATCTGGTCCCTGTCTCTCTCCACATGAAAGTACGGCGAGAATCGGTGTTTAGGCTTAAAAGGGACTCATCGGTGAACAGAACGGTCGCCTATTGCTCCAATCAATATGCTGCCTGCACCATGCTAATCGAACTCTCTAATCGAGCTGGCTAACAACCCTCTCTCATTCAGTATTTTTGAAACAGTCACCCTTGTTACATGGGTTCCTGCCGCTGCATACAGGTCCCGAGAGAGCTAAGAAGCTGTAGCCCCCTCTAGCCTCCCCACAATTCGCCACCTCATTCCATCATCTAAACGTTGGTGGTTACTTATTTTTACTATTTCGGTGTGAATTTGACCTAACGCTGCAAGATAACACCAAGAAACTCGCCGAGGTGTGGTAGCAAACGTAATTCGTCTTACCCTAAACGCGGTTATAAAGCCTGTTTTTCTGCTGGCTTCGCCTACATACATGTGTACACTTGCGTATTTGTCGTACAAGACTTGCAATTTTATCTAGAAGCAGTGGTTTTTCCTTTAGTTTAGTTTCTTTCATGCAATTCGATAAAATATGCAAATTCTCTTAATTTATTTCAACAGTGTAGTTATGGCTGTAAAAATACTGCGACAAATTTCAGTAAAACTTACAGCTCTTACTTCTAGGTTCTCGGGGTCCATCCACGGTGATCTTAATTGCTTTGGTATAGGTCGCTACTTGTGGAGGGTTGGAACTCACTGTGATGATCAAAGTAAAACTTTTGCCTGCCAAAAGAAAATTAAAAATTAGAGATCTTTCATTCAGTAAGCTCTGTACGTTGTATAAAGTTATACAGTGGAACCTCGAGATATGAGTTTAATTCGTTCCAGCATTGAGCTCGTATAGCGAATTTCTTGTATCTAGAAACAAACTTCCCCATTGAAAATAATGAAATTATAGTTAATCCGTTCCGCACCCCAAAAAATATCAACATAAAAATTAATTTTTCTAATAAATAACAATCCTAAATAATATAACCGTAGTTTACCTTTATGATAGCTTCCGACACCGACCTTAACTGCTTCTCGTTAATCCACACCAACAATACCTTCTCAAAAGCTTCTAGTAGTTTTGGACGGTGCTTGAAAGTAACGGTAACTCCTTTACCTACATCAAGTTTTTTAATTTTTTCCTTCTTCTTCAGAATAATGCAGATCGTCGATGTCGAAAGGCCGTAAGTCTTCGCCAATTCCTCCACTCTTACACCTAGCTTATGTTTATCTATGATTTCTTTCTGAATTTCAACGGCTATGGCTTCTTTATTTTTCTTTGCAGCACTATCTGAGGCAACAGTCTTCTTGCGAGGCTTCGTGAAATAATTATTTTCACGTTAAATGTAATTAACAATTACCTCACAAGCGCACAGACACGTAGATAAAAAAACACTGAGTGATCTGACGAGGGGATTCTCCGAGTTGAGACGGATCGAGAAATGGCGCCACGCATACCAACAGCCTGGCTCATTGCTCGTTACTCGAGTCAATGCTCGTATTTAGAGACAAATATTTCGCTCACACTTTCTTCGTATCTCGAATTTATCTCATGTAGCTCTTATCTCGAGGTTCGACTGTATTAGTTTATCAATAACAAAAATATTAAATTAAACAGGACTTCGCGCCCATTTGCAAAAAATGCCGAAGTATAATTTTCTTTTGCTGTTGTATTGATTATAGCAATGAAATTAATTTATTATATGCCCAAAACGTGAAATTCTCATCAGTTAGTTAGCATCCTTTCTACCGCAACAAAAGTTAAGTTGATATTTGTTACACGATGACCCTTTGCATCCTAAAGAATACAAGTGTTAGCTAAAATGAAATTCACTTAATGTACTCATTCTTTTGCACCGGTCATTGCAAAGGAACGGTAGCTATAATGAGCCACCTATAATGAGCTATAAGAGCAATGACTTTAGAAAGAAATACAATTTTTTAAAAAGTCTCTGTGTTATTTATCCAATATAAAATGGCTGATGTTTCTCTCCATTTTTTTCACCATCCTTTAGAAGGACATATGATTTAAATAAAACTGTGTCAGTTTTGAGGACAACCCGACATAGGCCCTTTCTTTAGGAGCAAGAATCTTTTTGTGCAACTGAAGGAACCGGATCTGTGCCTGATCATCCTCGAAATCAATAGAGTTTTATTCAAATCCCATGCTAATCTAAAGCTGTTTTTTATCTAATTTTACTCTTTATATAGATATATTTCTCTTCCAGTCTCATCTTTTGTATAATGCGATGCTGAAGTAATTGTATTTTGAAATCAGATCTTAAAATCGTTTCATAAAAAAGACGTTTTCAATTATTGAAAATATTATAGATCAAGTTTTTGGAACTCTTAATTTTTTTTTCATATAGACGGGAGCAGTTGAAAACTTTTGAAGACCTTTCGTAAGGACCAGGGGTCGACAAATACTTTTTGGAAAGGGTCTGATCGTAAACAATTTAGACTTCGGCGGGCTAGGCAGCGAACTCGAAGGTAATTTTACTGTTACAGGGAAAGAAAGCTAAAAATAATTTTTTTTGGAAGAGATATTTTTACGTAATATTTATGCACATTTTATTTTCATTCCCATACACAAAATAAATAAAATATTCTTCTTTATTTATAGTCATGTTATAGAACAAGTTAAATTTTGTACGAATGTGATGAATATTAACTGTTTGTTCTGAGATAAAATCTCATCATATTAGATTTCGGAATGATTACTTGCTATCAATAGAGTCCTTTTGGTCAACTGTTAAAATGATCTGTATTGCGATTTTACATACTTTATTTTCGAGAATGTGCTTTTATGCTGGTACGTACTCTCAGATACATATATAAGTCGCGGTGCATATGGTTTTAATTGAGAGTATTTTTCATTAAAGAAATATTTATAGACTCGTGCTAGATCCTTTTCTTTAAATATAATTTTTAGCGTATCATTATTTTGCAGATTATTTACTTCCCACTGAAGATTTGACGCACGTTCCTCAGTTGAACTTGAACAGTCAAATGGATTTTGATATACGGAAATAAATATCTTTTGCACTTGTATTAAAAAAAAATCTGAAAGTTTTCAGATTTTATACGTCCAAAGGGGCGTTTTTTAACATTTTGTGTGGTACCTTTATTTATTAAATATCATGCTCTTCGTACTTAAACCATAAAATTCAGTTCAAAAGCAATATCTCAAAATAATTTTAAATTGAGCACATCTTTAAAATTTCCGATACACAGTCTCACGCGCTGGAGATAAAAATCTTTTTTCTGAACAACGTTGCTATTGCTCGCTTTGAAATCCTTGAGTTTGTTAATCAAAAATTCAATAAAGTTTTAGAAAATATGAAATCGGTAATAAATTCCAAATTTCAAATTTGGATTCCCAAATGCCCATAATTCGCAGTAGGATTACGTCATTGAAAATTTGATGGCTCTAGGTACCGTTGTTTCATCACGATGCGAGAAACATACATATATTTATGCAGATTCTTCATTATTTAATTTCTTCAAATATAATGCAGGGTAATTATATTTGGTGGCAACAGTTTGAATAGTGAAACGAAGATTTAGAGTGATTCGACGCAAAATCGCAAAACGAAAACAATAGTTCCTCAGGGACAAAGCTCCTTTGGACTAAAAACGCTCTTGTAACTATATTTTAAGCTCAGGAAACATATCCTTGGCGAATATATTGGGAAATGTGTATTTCGTTAATATTTGAAATTTATGACATCGTGGAAAATTGACAAAATTGTTTAATTTGATTAATGTTTCAAAGCATGCAAATTTTCTGCAGTGTGAAAGATAGAATGCATTTCACATATGAGCACTGTTTTCTCCTGTAATTTTTAGTTAAATTTGCGTTGCTGAGCCATTCAACTGTTGTATGGTAAGGTAAGTCAGGATATTCGGCTTCTATCTCTAATAAAAAGTCACGAAACTGACAATGACCAAGTAAAGGTACCAATGACACAACTGGATCTATAACACATCACAGATTGAGATGTTTCCCTCAAATAGCCTGCAGATGAATAATGCAACGAATTACCAAAGTTGTGAATATTTAGCTTCTTTACAAGCCTTCAGAATTTATCCATCCCTTCCCCGTTTTACAATTTTATGACCATCAGTTGTGACGCATTTTAAGATTTCATTGCAAATCTGAAAAACTGTGTAAGCGTTTCCTAGACTTCCTTGAAGAGGTCTTCGCCTGTAGTTGTTACATGCAGATTTTTCATACAAGCTATTTCTTCATTCACCTTAAAATCAATATTGACTCCTCGATTAAGCAATAGCAATTGGGTAGTATCAGCAATTGGCTGTTTATGAGTGGGTAGATACCCACTCATAAACAGCCAACCAAATCATGTGAAATATTTTTATTTTGTCTCTTCTTGATTTTTGATGTGGCCCGCGACAATACTGTAGCTAGGATTTAATTTCGGGAGAGGGGTTATGACATTTATGTAAAACTATTATTTTTGTAACTGTATTCTATTCATAAACTGAAACTCCAGTTTCGGGAGGAGGGAGCTGCCGTCCCTTCAGCTACTACCTAAATACGATTATGGCTCTTGATATCCTGAACTCTTCTGCCAGTTGTTTTCGTCGAAAGACTGACAATTCGAAGCAAATCCATTTTCTTTGGGCACATTTCTTGGCTGCTACAAGGAAGCATCATTAAATAAATTTACCATAGGTAAATGAAGTCTTTTCGTGGCTAATAAATAAGATATTTGTAAACTGACTCCAGTTACTGCTTCATTATTATTATTTTCTTTATTTTTACGAGTAAATTGTTGTGTGATAAAACATTAATTATAAATCCAATCATTTATTTTCTGTGAATTTTGTGTCGCGGGCTTAGTTTGGTAATGACGACGTATACTGTATTCTTTATTTTTTCACAGTTATTATGCCCATTACATAATAAACATTATACTTTATCAAAATTCGATATCTGGTCATTAAAGTAACATGGCAGCGGTGGGTAACAGATAAAATAAAATGGAAAGAACAGAATAAAAAAGCGCCGTTTTAAATAAGACACATGCGATACTAAAGCAAAACTGAGAAAACGGGCAAAATTGTTCTGAGGTAACAGCCGACAACAGAAACCGAATGTGAGATGTCAGTACAGCCATGTGCGGTCATTATTCACAACTTCTCAACCTGTCAATCAGTTGTTGCATTAAAAAGCATAATTTGATTTATTTTGAAATTTTTAAATCTAAAAAAGCAATATTAACCTACGGGTCGGATTAAAAACAGGCGACAGGCTGATCTGGCCCGCGGACCAACCCCTGGTAAAGACAACCCCTGGTAAAGACAGCATAACATTCATACAATCAGTTCTTTCTATTTTAAAATTTTAAATAACTGCTTTTAAACTTTTAAGAGCAAATAAACCGTTTACCATTTTCAAATTTCTACTGAACTATACCTCTCAATAAAATTAGGGTAAAATGCAGTATAAATGTAAAATTACTAAGTAAGCATAATAACTTAAGAAGCAACTGTGATAGAAGACGCAATATGATAAGTTAACGCTGCATAAAATTTTGGCAACTACGTAAATTTGCTTTTATGGATAAATTTTGAATGTTAATATAGTACTTGATAGAAATTACGTTTTAACTTAAAGCTAACTGGATCATTAATACTGCGCTAAAATATTTATTTTGCGGAATATTTAACTATTCTTCTTCAATATATATAAAGTTTCAAGATATATGTATTGAGTTTTTTCAAGATATATATTAGATTTGGAGAGACTTTGGAACGCTACCAGATGGCCGTTACAGACTTTCTAATTCCATAAAAAGCTTTGAAATGGCTTTTAAAAATAACAAACAACAAACAGAAAAACAAAACGCTGTTGCAGATAGAATCTGCCTCAGATGTTGACTATGGTATGTCTATTAACTGTTCAGTTCAATTTTACATGATACATTACATAACTACTATGGAGGTTCGCAGCAGGAGCAGGCCATTTCGCATCGGAAAAAACTTTTTGCAATTGTCATTTTGAAGTAGAATTACATGCATAGAGTCACTAAAGTGCCTCATGTTAAAGAACAATTAATATAGAACTCAATGACAGTGGGCTGTGCAAAGACTACAAAAGTATAGTTGCTGAGAAACAGCAATCTTTGTTACAGATGACGAGCAATCAGTAAGCTCTCATCTGAGCGAAAACTTAATTTATAACAACCGGTTCCTTTTACACGAATTTTTTTCACAAGAAATTTTGTTTATAGGAAATACAAGTATCTGTAATCATAATTACGTAATCAAAAACGATTAACTGGTGGCAGTAAGAGTACAGAGAAGAAATGCTTTGATCTTTTCTAATGACGTATGTTTCTGCTGTCCAAACGATGACAAGTTTAGAGAGCACAACTGTTTACAGATATGTTAAAAGATGAGTTGTATGAGCTAACCAGCGGGTGATCTATGTTAAACCTGTTTGAATGTATTTGGAACATAATGAAAAGTCTAGACCGTTGATCTGGAACCATCTCTATATAGACTTATTTATTTGGAAAAGAGAATGACTAAGGAATCCGCAAGCATTCAGAGATAATATAGTTTAAACCTATTTTGCGTAAGTGGACACTACACTATTATAACCATTCACAGTCATCATAATCCAGCTAGACATTTGTAATGCTCATTTCATTGATTTTAAGATAATACATTTTTAAATCACTTATCTATAGTTGGCAAAATTTAAGTAAATCAGTAATCTTAAAGGTTTTCTTCTTTTTTTTTTTAAATTTTCATATCATAGTTTTACGTTTATCCTTTTAAAGAAAACTTCAGCAACCATACTCTGTATTTTGTTTGTTATTCTTTAATTTTGCATCACAGCTGACAACCAAGTGTGATTGTAAAAGCACCAATAATTGTAATCATGTGTACTGGGAGTTAAATTTATGAAGGGAAGTACTTCATAAGACACAGCAGCATGAATGCTTGCCGTTTATATAAAGATGCTAAACATGTCTGTAGTCAATGTTTTCAATTTTTGTGCCGTTATGTTACTTTGCATTAGGCTACTCTACGCTGGCATTCATTATTCGTTCGAAATGGTAAGTATCGCCTTACAAAAAGACATCAGAATTTGAACTTCCTTACGGCTGGCAAATACTTGTTTTTTATTATGTTGCCATTCAACCTGGTATAAAAACTTTACATTTCAAACTGCAACTGAAAATTCTTAATAAATTAAACAATTTAAAAGTAATAAATATAATTTTTTAATAATTTGTATCTTTAATTTCTTTTTTTTAATAATATCCCCAATTGAAATAATTTCTAACACAATGAACCCTTTTTATGAAACCTTGCATCGATATAGTAATTAATGGAAGGTGTTCTCATACTGTATATAGAGGTGTATCTATATATATATATGCTATATATAAATGAAACGTTTGGTTTTTAATTACTTATTTAATAAATGGTTTATGATGGAAATAAATAATATTTTATTAATAGTTATTAGAGAAAAAATTAAAATGTTAACTATCGCTACTTCAGAACCGGTTGCATAACTTAACAACTGTTATATTGTCTTCTCTAGCTGTGAACCATGATTCCCAAAGGAAGAACTTGCTCATTTTTTTAATCCGAATTTCATCCGAATACATGATGTCTTTTTTCCATGGCGGAGAATCTGTTTACAAACAAATCGGAAATCCCGGTTCTTGCTTGTAAACGAATTACGTGGCTTTGGTAGCGTACTCCGAAAACTCAAAAGAAACAAGAGAGTCGGTCTACTGACTCTGAAAAGTCTACTACTGTCTCCAAACAGTAGATAGCGTGAAATGTTTTGCACTTAGATGAAAAATAGAGCTTAAACTTCTCTAAAAACAAACAATAATCCTTTCGAACCTTTAGTCATCTGTTTAGAGACTTGCCGTACTTCCCATCTCATGAATATATGTTCTTCTTGCCCTTCAATAGCAATCCTGAATTTTTAACATTACTTCAAGAACTATTTCCGACAATTGCAAGAAATAAATATTTTCTACGGAAAGAGCGATTAGGAAGCGTGTGCATTACATCCATTAAATTTTTCAACGAAAATTGAAGGAAATTGAAGTCGAAAGGTTAGAAAAGATGTGTAAATTATTTAATTACAGCATTTTTATTTTTTATGGTAAACACAGATGTAAAACAAAAAGTGTTTTATGCCACGAAAATGTGTTAAGAAGTGATTTGACTTTTGATTGTTGGATATATTATAAAAAATCATTCAAACAGCTTATAGACATACTACATAATTAATTGTCTTTTAAGTAGTGCAACAAACCGATCAACAACAAACGTCACTTAGTTAATGAAAATAGTAAGGATATTAACTTTGTAAAGCGAGCAAGATGTGAACCACAGCCATAAATATTTTATTGCACTAATAACGAAATATTTTTAGATTTTCTGTAAAATGTTTTGTGATTATAATAAAGAAACAGCAATTTGAATTATGAAAATTACAAAATGGGGCTACCCTAAAATGCTACGCAAAACATCTTGCCGAGTTTTTGCTATTTTTTTATTAATCGAGACAATCTATTGAATTTACAAAAATTCAGTGCTGGAATAATGAATTACTGTGCGAGTATCCTAGTCAGAAACATATCTTGTTAAGTCTTAGTCGCTGAGATATCTCGTTGGATATATCGTTGCGTATTTAGCGTTTAATAGCGAGCCCGAGCAGAGTATAACGAAAAAAATTAGAATGCAAGGGATCTGTTCGCATGGGAGACAAGAACAGTGTTAATAATTGTTGGAAATCCAAAGTGAAAACTTAGGATTTGGATAGTTATGGAAGTATGATTGCTTAAAACTCTTTGCAACTTTTGAGTAAAGAAATGTTTTGGAGATTTAACTGAAAATTAATTTAGATTTTTTAAAACATTTTATTAAAATATTGTCACCTCACTTTCATGAAATTAAATCAATAATGAAATGAACACTTTTGGCAGAAATTTTATCCATAAAATTGGGTGATGTTAAACTGGAATCGCAGTATAAACGCGACGCGATATCGTTACCCAAAACCTTTAGAAGAATACCAGCAGAGTAAAAATTGATTTTTTAAAGAAAATTATGTAAGTATTTTTTTAACTGTTTGATTATATCTAATATAGGGGGAGAAATGTTTTATTTAATTATTTATTGGTATTATTCTGCGATACATTTCACTATATTTGAAGATATTCTTGATACATACTCAGCTATGATCGTTTTTCTTGGCCATTCTGAATGAGAGACTGAAGGAATTAAGTGCGATGTATTTCAACAAGTAAGGTTTTACAGCAAGGATTACAAGATTTTACAGCATATTTTACGCATGATATAAAATTTTCTGTTACAAATCTCGGATTTAAACACTTAAAACCGACTTCATGTGTTGACAACTAATACAAAATTTTGGAAAATTATATTATTTTCAGTTAAGATGTATAGAAGATTACTATTTCATTTAAAACACATACAGCTTTGTCCTTCTTAAGTTATATTTTACTCTTCCTTTGATATGCTTTTTATAAGAATATTTTACAATTTGCAAATCGTGGGTCAAATGCCATATACAGCCTTACTTCGGATGATTAATGAATATTTTTTGAAATGGAGAATAATCTTACCACGCGTAATAAATCATTCATTAATATTTTACCACATAAAGTAAGCCAAGAAACATTTCTTTCTGAATACCGTGACTAGTAGATTATATCGACAGGCGAATGGTCAAATGCATAGATGGAAAAAATGAAAAAAAATATAATGTTTAAGATTAGATTGATTATGTGTAGTTTATTTAGATTGTTTATTTGATTGAAGTAAAATTTAATGTCTATGCATTTTATTGGTAGTGTATATTTCATTTAAAACACAATACAGTCTCAATCATTTCAACTTGTTTGGATAGATATGGGACTAAATTCAAGAAAAGTTTGGTAATAAGAACTATGCTGTGGTGAAAATTTTCAAGATCTTCTGAGTGCTCTTCTCTTTGCAATCGACGCATTTTTTTGTATTCTAAATTCCTTTCTTCTTTTTATCCCAAAAGTGGCTATTAGCATCGAAATGGGATTTTGAGGCTGTGCACTAAGAACGGCGAATCACTTTCAAATTGTTGCCACTAAATATTATCGCCCTGTATTATTTTTAAAGAAATTGAATAATGAAGAATCTGCATGTATATACGTATGTATGATCCTCGCATTGCGAGAAAACGGTGGTACCTAGAGCCATGAAATTTTGAATAACGTAGTCCTTCACCCGAACATGTGTACCTGGAAACAATGAAGCACCTAGATGTTTGAATTTCAAATTTATTAACAAACTCAACGATTTAAAAACGAGTGATGGAAACCATCTACGGAATAAAACATTTTCATCTTCAGCGCGCCAGATTGTCTATTGGAAATTCTAAACGTAGGCTGTCTTTAAATATTTTGTAAGCTTGCTGTTGAATTGAATTTTATGTGGCATAAGTGCGAAGAAGGTGATATTTGATAAGTAAAGTTAACACAAAAACATTAGCAACAAAAAGACACACACACACACACATACAAAAAAAAAAAAAAAAAAAAAAAAAAAAAGTTTTGCAATCCATCTGTTATGATAAACTGAAAAAAATATGAAGATGTATGCCAACACTTAATGCTGCATCAGGAATTCAAAACATATGCTGCTTTTAAGAATTTTTATAATTTTGTTGATGAATATATATGGAGTAAGTGCAAAGAAAATGATGCTTAATAATAAAGCTAAAAATACAAAAAGAAGTGAGTTAGCAGGAGTGAGTGCAACAGTAGATTGGTAGACTGCGAGCTCAGAGAGAGCGTAAAAAACTTAACAAATCCTTCTGGACCGTCATTAAAGTCTAAAATATTTTACACTTTTATTTTATTTTATTTATTTATATTTGATTCAGGATGATTTAATCTTGAGTGTAAATGCAGGAAAAATTGCTTTATAAGTGCATTGTTCCTAATTACGGAATCGAAATGCAAATGATTTGCAATTTTAACGAGTTAACAGTTTTTAATTTTTTAAGACGCGGGAAACCAATCAGTGAACGCAGAAATAAATTACTTCATTCTTGAAAATAAATTTATATTTACTTAAAATAAGTAACGTAACGTTTTTTTGGGAATAATTGCTTGCTTTGAAATAATCATTTTTAAATATGTGTATGAATAACTATCCGAATCGCTTTGGTGGCAATGAGTTAAGATGACCGAGGACCGCATACAAATGAGCCACCAAAGGTCTTCATTATTAGAATTTTGAATATGGATTTATTTTATCATGGCTTGTCTGGGGGGGGGGTATTTTCGTAGAAAGGTTTTTAAGGGAAATCAGCTAAAAACATCATACATGGCGAAAATTACGAAATCTTTCTTGAAGCCAGCCTTTTACCGGGATTTGATCCCAGATCGAACTGCCGATATTCAGCGGTCGTATTCATTCTGCCGCTAGTGGTTTCTAAATTGTTAGCAATTGGGAGAAAACGAGAGGCAGGAAAAAAATAGTTTTATTCTGCTAAGACCTTTTACAGAAGTAAAATGAAATCTCTTTGATAAATTTGCACTGGGTCTATTTTAGCAGTAGCAAAGTATGATATGATATGTGCTAAATATACCACATAAAACATCCCCAGAAGTGTTTGTTTTAATACGAGGTAATTGCGTTAATAACAAATGCTAATGCCAAAGAACAGTTGTAGAGACATTAGGATTTTTTTGGAAGCAAGAAAGATGAAAAATTAGCAACCGCTTTCGCCGGGAATCGAACCACGGACCTCTGGAATACGCGCCCAGCGTGCAGACCGCCACTCCACGAAGACATGCCAAGAAGGCGGGAGATTATACAATTTGTAACTGTAAACTGGTTGAAGGGATAATTTATGTATGCAATTTATAGATTTAATCTCATTTTGCAAATTCTATTATTCATTTTTCTTCCAGCTGATTTCTAAATAGGAAAGAGCGCAAATAAGATAATTAAAGAATTAGATTAGGTGCACTTGGCATTTATAGATAACAGTAATCATCTATAATATAATTAAAATATATATAAAGTCATTTGCTATGTACCAAATACTTGACCACATTCTTCTACTGTACCGGAGCAGAAATGTAACAAATTTTCTAATTTAAATTCACTTATTAATTAATAATTATATAATTGAAAACCATACGTTGAATCGTTCCACACTAAAAAGAATGTATAACGGATAATACACAAATAAGAGATAAATTAGCTGAGTTACATACTAAGCAGCATAAAAACTATCACTTTCAGCCCCATCGCTAGGGTTATGAATTGAGACATTTCCATAACGAAACTCTAAATTTCGCGGCGCGGTTGGAAATCGAATTTTCGAAACTAACACAATCAAACGAAGGTAATCTGTACAGATTAATAAATTTAGATAGATATTTGATTCTGATAAAGTTAGATATAAAATATTAAACAAAACAAATGTTGTAAAAGGCCTATTGAAAATCTCCATACAGAAACTTTGCCGCAAGTCATTACATAATTCTTTTCTGTGAGAATAAATCCGATCTGGCTCATTACCATGCTTTTCTTCTTCTTAGAATACGAACTACTGATTGGTTAATTCAAAGAGAAATTTCTTTCTCTCTGTTTCCAGTGGGTGATGACTGAGCCGTTCTATCTTAGTTAATCAGGTCATCAAATTAAACTCGAAATTCTACCTCTTTCGAAAGAGAGATGTTAGAAGGATAATACTTGAAGACGATGAAAAAAAAAAGAGATTGGTTCTCGATCTCCTGAAAAGCGGGGGATAAAAAATCGCGAATTATCCCCAACAGATCTCCCGGCGAGAGTTCAGACAAAAGACATGCAAAGCGCGCTGCAAAAGAGAAATTTCTCGGACGCCTTAAGGGCGATACCATCTTGAACGGCGATTTGTTTAAAGAGTGGTTGTTGTTTGTTAGTGCGCCATTCGGGTGCAATTTCTCGTGATTAAATGCAGGTGATTGGTGGGCCGAGTCAGAAGCCACTTAAAACTCCCTAGAGAGCCTAATGGAAGTGAGGAACGGGCTTTGATATCGCTTCGGGTCTTAATAATGGGACCACTGACGTCAGAACTTGTCGGAGGAGATCTGTCAGAGAATAATAACATAGCAAAGAGAGTTTTATAATTTGTAAGCCTTAATTAGCATGATCGAGAAATTTCTTCCGTAGTTAAACGATGCCTTTATTATCTGAACTAGCTCTTTCATAACGTTATAAACTTTTATAAATTCCTATTTTGGAATAAGCTTTTGGAAGAAGACGACCAACTTTCATCTACTTTTACAAGAAATGTATAGAAGACATTGACACGAAGTGCATGGTTCTGGCTTATCTGATTATCAAATGTCAGCATTTTACCTTTCTTTGCCTTGCAAACATAGTGATTTGACCAGCTTTGGAGTATACGTTTTTGAGATTAATTTCTTTAGCTTCGCAAGGTGCTAGGTGAATAATAAGAATGTTCCAGTTTATGGCGAAGTAAGCTAAACTAAACTAAACTGAGTGCCGCAACAGCCCTTAAAGAGCCATGGCCTGTAGTGCCCTGATATCTGCTTTCTTGACCATGGGTCCAGGGTGCATGAACATGTGCCCTGAACAAGTGGTCAACTTGTTCCAGATCCCTGGTGTAGTCCCCAAGCAAACTTGGTACTCATTTTATCGACTCACTCAAGGAATGAAAGGCTGAGTTAACTTTCCAGCCTAGGGATCGAACCCCGGACCTGTGATGTTGCTGCGCGACGCGCTAGCCACTGCGCCACCAGGCCTCGAAGAAATAAGCAGAGTCTAAATATTTTTAAGCATCTAATTGCCCCTGATCATAAAATCTGGCATATATATAGCTGAATTATAATTAATTAATGAACATATTAAGTAACTTTCAATGAAATTTTATAAGTAATGTTCGTCTTGTTTTCTGCTGAAACTATTCAGGAGACTCCGAAATTAGTAGTGGTATCAGAGCCTCTATTCCGCAAATAGCCTGCTATATCACCTTACTTTACGCTACCTATTCTTTTTCTTTAGATCTACATTAAATATTTGTGTTTGTGTTATAGAGTCTTCGTGTTATTTTCTAAGTATTAATAGTAAACCCTACGTAAAAGGACTAAGTAGCGAAATTTCCTACTGAAGATCTTGCAGAAGAAGGTCTAAATAACCTTTTTATTTGAACTAAACGTAATAAAGGTTGTACTCACTGGGTTCTCAAATTACCACCACTTGTGGTTAAGTAACTCGAACAGAAAATAAAAATGTAAAATCACAATAAGGTAAGATGGCTAAACGATTGGCCCCTTATTTATCTAAACCGCTAAATTGGCTGCACACAGCAAAGCCAAGCCAAGCCTAGAATATCAATATGATCTGGCTAACACCAACTATAGAGCTATTTCAAAGGTGTCCGCCGATAGCATCGCGGGAAAGACATCGCGGACGGAAACGTTGCCGAGAAAACAACGCAAGACGAAAACGTACAAAACATAGTGGAAGAAAAGAAAGCAAAGAGAAAACATCGCAGTTCGAAAACCACCGTGGTACAAAATATCGTGGTCGAAAATAAAGCGGTTTAAAAACTTCGCAGTTTAAAAACATCGTCATCGCAAATATCGTACGTAAAGTAAAAAATAAAGTACCTACAAACCATCGTATGATGATAACATCGCACATATGCAAGTTTTTCAAGTCTTAAAAGTTAAGTGCATTTTCGCATAATCATCGGGAGCGCAAGATGGAAACAGGGATATTTTTTTTCGACATTTCATATTTTTGAATGAACTAACAACTTATTACTGAAAAAGTAAGAAGGAAACTTAAGCAATTAAAAACTGAAAATGAAAAGAAAATTAATGCAATTTACAGAGCTTAATTTTAAATTTACATACTTAATTACAAATTTTCTGATTTTTTATAAAGTTTTACTGATAATTTTTCATGAAAATTATAGTCTAAAAATGTAAAGGATGATAAAAAAAAAAAAAAAAAAAGGATGATAAATAACTGCATCAGGTTACCTCTATACAAATTTCTTAGTTAATTATCAAATTATTTTCTTTCACCTTTGTTAATTTGTTATTGTTTTAGTGAAAATTATATCTTCTTTTGTTTCCATGTATTCTTAAATTATCGTTAACATTTTCCCCCTCTTTCCTTTTTGCGCTACAAAATCATTATGCGAAAATGCATTTTCAGCTTTTAAAACCTGAAAAAAGCATGTGTGTGATATTATCGTCATGCGATGATATTGTAGGTACTTTATGTTTTACTACAATATTTTCGACTACGATGTTTTTAAACTGCGAAGATTTCGGACCGCTTTATTTTCAACCACGATATTTTGTACCACGATGGTTTAGAACTGCGACGTTTTCTCTTTGCTTTCTTTTCTCCCACGATATTTTATACTACGACGTTTTCGCCTTGCGTTGTTTTCTCGGCGACGTTTTCGTCTGCGATGTTTTCTGCTGCAACCATTTCAAAATACGCAGCAAGAACTAGAAACTAACTCCACTACTATTCCTCACGAGCTCTTGAAACCGCAGCTTAAATACTGTTTCTGAACTCGCTTAGATTTGTATACTACGTCATTAAAATTTACATTCTGGCAGGAAACTGAAATCAGAAGGGAAAGGAAAGATTCTTAACTTAAAATAATTGGTTAGAATAAAATAAGGCCTTTACAGCGTGACCTTGTCATCATGCATATACGATTTCAAAAACATTACTGATGTTGATGCGAGAACAGTAACAAAATGTATACTGAAACGATAGTAGCTTGAATCTGATTATTATCCCGATGCTGTTCATGTGAATAAAGGAAGTCGCACTCGACACATACAGCCAATATTTTGATAATTTCTGTTTCCTTTTATTGCTTCCTAGTACTTGTCCATTTATGTTCCTAAATAAATACTTGAAATCGGATCAGTCATTTCGAATAGCTTTTCAAATTAAAAAGTAAAAATATAACTAAAATAAATTTTTAGAATTTATTGCATTCAGTTTTATGAACAAAATGGTATTGCACTTTTTTTTTCTTTAGTCTTTATATTCTAGGCCCACCAGCGGCCGAGCGGTAAAGTCGCTGAACACTGGTAGTTCGGTCCGAGGTTCGAATCCCGCGAACGGGCTGGCTGCATGGGTGTTTTCGTGGTTTTCTCCATGTGTAACGTGTATACGAGACAGTTTCCCTTAAAAAGTCCTCCCTCCCCTTAGGTAGATAGCTCTCGAGGCTTGACCGTAATTAAATAACCTAATCTTTATATTCTAGTTCTCAACTCGTGGCAAGCGTCTGAGAAATGCGTTGAAGTTTACCTAAATTTAAATTTCAAATCGACGTGCTTCTTCACCACATACTATTTTTATATCAGTTAACCTTTATCGAACTTAATACTGTTCTTTTTCTATTTCTTTCTATACATTTTTTTCAGCTTAACGAACATCTATCTTGACACAAAGAGACATTTATTTAGGATAAAATTTAGTTTTTAAAAACTGTATAAATAAAAACATTCACAAATTTCAAAATTTCGCGTAACTTTTACTTGCTAACGAATCTCATTTTTAGTGCACCAGTTTTACAAAAACTCATAAATGATCCCCCAAAAGTGAGAAGGCAAGTTCTTTGTTTTTAAATATCTTCCTCATCACGGAATAATATTTTTTCCCCTTTAAGCTCTTTTATGCGAAAGACGCCCAAGAGATTCTAGTCCACACAGCTAGTCAAGCGTTGTTTACACAGTTAAAGAAGTGTTGAGATACAGGCTTTTAGCATTTACACTCTCTGTTAATGGCATAAAAACGGGAGGGGAGAGGAAATCTACTTCAAGAGAGAACGCAGATTGAAAAAGGGTTTTAAATAAGTCAAACAAAGATATGTAAAGAAAAAAAAGAAGGATTTTCCTCCCTCAAATAAAATTTAGAAGAAAAGTGAAATAATTAGTAAATTGCTATGGAAGTTCTATGCTAGTATTTAAATAATGTGTGTTTTTTCCGAAGAGTTTTTTCACTGAGAGAATAGTCAACATTGCGACAACATTGTGAGAACCAAATGTCATGCGTGAAACGATAGAAATCAAGAAAACCCGAAGCCTTTTGTTAAGATAATAGATGAGTGATAGTAAAGCAGATATAAAATCAAATCTCAATCAGGTCGTCATCGTAAAATACTTGCTACTGATATTTAATAACCGTTCTTACCATTTTATGCGCCATTGCTGCATATGAAGATTTCTATTTTTCTCCGTGCTAATGTACTTTTTGTTGCCTTTTACAAATCACCAGCACTTTTCTTGTCAATTAACTGTGTCATACAGTTTTTGTGATTTATCGATAGCAGCAGTATGTGATTAAAGGACTGCATTCTCAAATTGTATCCCACACATATCGTACAAATTATATACCACTCGCATTGTCTTTGATGCGATGGTGATCAGCTCTGAAATAAGAGCTTGATCCCAAAATTATCGTAAAGAAGGTTCGGTGTTCCCGGAAACTGTTAATGTTTATTATAATACTTCTCATATCACTAGCTATTGGAGTATATGTATTTCCCACTTTTTCTTCGCGTTCATTTACTTTATTGCTGTCTTTTCCAAGCCAACCACCTAGTCGCATTTCCTGGCTTCAACCCACAAGCAAACGGGCTGGTTGCAAGGGCGTTTTCGCTGGTTTTCCTCATGTTTAATACGAGCCAGTTTCCCTTAGAAAGTCCTCCACGATTATCTCCCCCCCCTCAGGCAGATAGCCCTACTGTGCTTTGCCATAATCTACTAAAACAAACAAAATCAAAACATTTCCTACCTTCCATCGTGAACCTGCTTCATAGCACTTTTGAAAATATTATTTGTTTTACGTTATCTCTAGATGTCTCTCTTCCTCTGGGAATTCCATTTCAAAATACTGTAATTTATAACTACCTTCTGAATAATCTATTTTATTCCTATAATCATACTTTCAACGATTCTAATCTTTTGAATCCTGTTCCGTTGTATTTGATGTTGCTTACATGTAGTTTCTTACAGATCGTGCAGCCTGGGCATAAAATTTTTAACCTTTTTCTAAAGCATTAATTTTGAAAAGTGTTAGAAATTTACTAGGTTTCTTCAGGGATTAATTTTGAAGTTTGTTAAATTTAATTTTGTGTAATTTTCCAAACATGCATGTTTCAGATACTTGCAAAACGAGCTATTAGCACCTATCCGGTTTTCCGATTTTAAAACATTTTGTGTTTTAATACTTATATTTTATCTGTATATATATATGTGTGTGTGTGTGTGTGTGTGTAAGATATAACAAAATACGATAGCTGTTTAAAAAAAAATAATTGGTGACCTCAAAATGAACATTCTAGATTTGGTGCTGTCCTCCTGAATTCATCTATTCTCCCAAATTCGAGACTGCCTCGAAATTCATCTGTTCTCCAGGATTCGAGGTCTTTCTATGTTACGTAACGTTTTAATGCTGGTACTTCTTGTCCAATCAAATTAATTGTAAACCAAAACTTTCTATAACTCGAACTAAAACTATGGACGCCCTCCCTTCTTCCTCTGAGTTGCTGCGTTCTCTTTCGCTTATGCTTCCCTGCCGGCAAGATGCTGTTTTTCCACGCTGCTGCTTATTTGCCTAAGATAACGCCGTACTTTAAAATGGAACTTAATTTATTCAACTATAATCAAGAAATATCTTGTCTGCAAAAGAATGATCTGATATGCACAGAGCCGTGCCTACATATTTTTTCACCTGAGAAAAAGCGGTAAATGTGCACCCCTGTATACAATGCAAAATTATTTATTTAACTATTTTGGGGGCGGGGAGAATAAATAAATAATCCTAAACGATGTTTGAAAACATAACATTATGCAAACATGCGAAATATATATATATAAATAGGCTAAAAATTCGAAATAAAAAATTAGAATAAAAGTTTTTATTTAATTATCGCTTTGTTATATTGCACAAAGTGAAACATATATGATGATTAACAATTTTGAATGGAAATCATTAAAAATATGCTTTTTGAAAAATGACAAATAGCATTAAGTAGTGTGAATAAAACGTCTACTCAAAAATTTATGTTTGAAGAAAGCCTTTGTTTATTCTTCGGATGCTGTTCCAGGAGGCGTTTATGAAATTGCAAAACTCAGCAGTTACGTCGTCGTCTATGTTCAGTTAGTGGACTTCGGCAAGTTTGTTAAACTAAGCTGAAGTCAAACTAATGAGAGACAGCAAAGAACAGCTAATGTCGGTAGTATAATATTTTCTATAAAAGTTTAGTTTATACAATTTGCTACACAAAGTACAATCAGTTCTTTAAAGCTACTTTCAACAACAAGTTTTAATGTTAGAAAATATTGTATACGCTACTGTGAAAGCTCATGTCTTGCAAATAGAAGGGGCTCGAGCCCCTTCTATTTGTTCACTTGAGGCAAGTACCCCTCACCTGTCTCACCGTCGGTCCCGGCCCTGGATATGCGTAAAAAAATAAAGATTGTGATTCTTCAAGCTCAGTTGTGCTAAATGTGTCATCATTGCTTTTCCACTCAGTCCTACTTTCAGCCACTACGGTCTTCTCAGTCATCTCTACACAATATCGAAAGCTGCTAAAAGTTCCAGTGCCTTGACATATCTTAATGCAGGAATCGTGCGTCATACATCTTCCATGTGTGATGTAGATCTTCCGCATGCGCCGGAGATGCGAGGCCTGCATCAGGGTCTGGGGTCATACTTTTGAACACCTTCTTTAATGACGATCGTTATCTATTTTTGTTCTAAAATTTTTACTTTTGATGTACTAAGTACAATAAACATATTTCCTCACCCTGTTCATTTTCTTCCTTTCTTGTGTTTTGTGTCGTCACTACCGTGCCAGGAAAACGTTTCTGACCATACGTTGCTATATGATGTTTCATCGTCTAAGTGCACTCTATCTCTCCTGGAAGTTTGCAACCGATTTACTGAAACACCCTGTATATATAGTATATATATATATATATATATATATGAAGAAAGCATTGGCAAAATCATTTAATTTATTTATTCTTTTTCCCTTTATTTCAAATTCTTACTTGTTCCTTTATTCTTTGAAATTTGTTTAACCTTAATTCTTTTTTAAAACGCATTTCATTCTGCGTATATTCTAACTCTGTCTTGTTCTTGCTAGTTATTTTAAGCCGCTCTTTAAATAATAGTATTATTCTTTCTTTACTTTCTTCCTTTTCTTCTTCTTTCCTCCGATTTCTTCGCTTTTTACATATAAAATACAATACATATGTTGATGTGTTCGGTACGAATTGAGAAAGTAATGGAACTGGATAAGCTAAATAACCAGGTGTTTTCGAAGTTGGGGTAAATTTAGATCTTCTGAAAGGAAAATAAGAAAAAAGCGAATAAATCGGAGAAAAGATGAAGAAAAGGAAGAAATTAAGGAAAGACTAATACTATTATTTAAAGAGCGAATTTAAATAACTAGAAAGAACAAGACAGAGTTAGAAGATAGGCGTCACGAAAAAAGCACAGAAACGAAGATGTAAAAAGAAGGCTCATAATAAGGAAATACACAGCAGAACTAGAATAAGAAAGTAGTTTTTCTCTTTAAAAAATCTGAATTTTAATGTTTCGATATAACATTGGAAAGATATACTCGGTTTCTTTCCTATATAAAGTACCCGTTTATTAGGTCTCAAAGATACTAATTCCGTGAGAATATGAATACATAATTTTTGTGAAATTTTATTATATTAGTAAATTTTATTGCTATGTATACAATAATTCCATTTTTAAAGTTATATTTTCCTCGAAATTAAAAATTCTTTTACGTTTCAATCGAACGACCAATCTCTTCCTTGCCATTGATTATCAAGTTATTAATATATAACACGATACATACATATTCTATCAGGTGACCTGAAGAGGAAAGTTTCGAAAGTTTTCGCTCAGTTTTTCAGTTGATATAACCGATACGGTTTAAGCAGTGATGATTACGTTAGTCATTTGGCCAATAAAATCATCAATAAATACGTGTTAATTTGTGCTATAATTTTCATATATATGCTAAGCCCCAAAATTCTTGGAATTGCAGTATGTTATGTGCACTACTAAAAATATTGCTTTCCACAATGAATTCAGTTTAACCCGGCCAAAAGCATGGATTGCTTCTTAATACACTTATTCATTCACTTTTTAAATAACAGTTTCACTCTTTTTGTTATCAGCCGAAAGTACCGTTAACCCAAAAGGGCTATTCGTCTCGAAACGGAATTTTGCATCGAATAAACCGTTGAATCAGTTTTCACATTGTCTTCAGTTTCAATTCAGAAATTCGTCAAAGTTTTAGAAAATAGGAAATAGATAATAAAAGTAATTCGAAGTTCAAAATTCGGGCTTTCAGGTCCACATGTTCGGGTGGAGGACTACGTTATTCAAAATTTTATGCCATTGTTTAAGTACCATTGTTTTTTCTACAATGCGAGAAACATGAATACATTCATGCAAACTGTTCATTATTTAATTTCTTTGAATGTAATACAGGACGATAATATTTAATGGAAACAATTTGAAAAGTGATTCAAAGCTGTTAAAGATTCGACGCAACAACTGAAAAAGTGATTCGGCGTTTATAGTGAAACGCCACAAAATGCCGTTTTGAGACTAATAACCCATCTGAATTAACGCTCCTTTGGGATAATAAATTGAAGGATTGGTAATCTTTCTTTATTATAAAGTCTTTTAATGTAAGAAATTTCTATAATTTTGATTTGGTTATTTTTGAAAATTATCATTCAAGTTAAGTTCAATTATCAACAATCTGTCAGGAGCAAAGTACGAATCTGACTTGAGTCATTATTCATGGAATAACAGAGTACAAAATAAAAGTGTAATGGAAAATATGACACTTTCAAAATAAAACAAAAATAACACGAAAAAAATTACGATTGTTTGGCAAACTTTGCAATCACCAAGTTTAGAAAACGGGCTGAGAGAGACATACAGTGGTCCTGTACTCATCATTTATTTTGATTTCACGCCGGAAGGGTTAAAAGCATTAAAAAAATCTACCGTTTTCTGTAAGCGACGGTAGAGAGGGGGTCCAAGATGAGATTTTGAGTCACAAAGCAAGAAAGGGGGTAAAAAGGCAGTAGAGTAAAGAGGGTTGAAAGGAAAGAAAAAGAAAGCGGTTTTCGAATACCGTCCATGGCCACTCGACTGAAGACTGAAAGACAATATGGGGAAGATTCGAAAAAGAGAGAGGAGAAAAAAATAAAAGCTCGGGAGAAGAAAATGGAAATAAATAAAAAAAATTAAGAGGAAAGGGTGATGCAAGAGCGATGGGAAGAAGAATACAGAGCAATGAAGCGTGATCTCCAGCCACAGATCCTGCTTTTGCATGCATGGCCACACTTCAAAAGGTCCTGTCCTAATGCCTCACAGTTTCTTTCCCTTTTTTTCCACTTCTCGCACTTTCGTTTCGCCGCTCAAAAAGTTGGTAAAAATCGCTAACCAAACTAATGTGACAGATCACGATCATGGCTGAGTGGTGCCAACATTCCGTCCCAGCCAGTGAAACCGCTTTTGGTTACCCCCTGCTGCGATCCCCCACCTCGATTCCTCCTCTCCTCTGAATTCTTTTTCTATACTCCTTTTATACCCTTTGTCTCTCTGTTTTTACCATTCTGTGTGAGTTCTTTTTAGTTTCTTTTTTTCGCGCACAAGAGGGCTTCATCAAGATTTTTTTTTTCAGTTGATGTCCTCGCCCACAATACTTCTTCCATCCACATGCAATGGCATTCTTTTCACAAAGTGACTTTTTCGGATTTACATCTCAAAGTATGTAGTTCAATGGCGCGCATTTTTCATCAAGTAAGAATTTTTGGAGGGGCTTGAATTGTCATGCATATTACAAAAGTGATGTAAAACTGCTTGCATTTCTTAACTATTGTACATCAACAAATTTGTTTATATTTTAATACAATTCGAATTAGACCTAAACTTTAAATTAAAAAATTTGAATTCAATTTTTTGTTTTATTTTTAAATTGTGAAATTTTAAAATAATCATTAGGAAACAAAAACCGTCAGTGGTATACAAATCTTCTAGTTAAGTTTTGATGAATTGATCTAATAGTCGTTTATATTGCCAAACCTTATTTGACATTGCATTTTTACTACCAATTAAACTGAATATTAGTTCAGCTATCATAAACAGTTAATAAAATATATAACATCTAAAAATAAAGATAATTTCCAAGACTACGAAGTAAAAACGAGAATTCATTACCAGCTTATCATATAACAAAGCATCGGACGAAATGCATTTCAGAGTACTTCAATAAACCTTAATATAAGGGACATAGAAGTCTAATCTAAAAACCAGAGATAATAAGACAAAACGAGCGATACATGTACAAGGAATTATTGCTTTTTCTCCCTTTATGCTCTGGTGGTGTAACTGGTATCACATCTTGCTAGCAGATGGAAGATTCAAAGTTTAAATCGCGGCGAGGGCATAGCTGATTTCTGTTGTTTATCGCTCCAAAAACCAATGTCTTTACATATGTAAATGCTAAACTACACAGAAAGAGCTTTCAGTAATTAAAAATCTGCAGATTCCAATTAAAATTATACTACACATTTCGGCAATTAAACAGATTCCAATCACACTTCCACGGAACATTTCAACTTTAAAGTTCATAAGAGTAGAATTTGATTTACAGAAGAACCTAAAAAAAGTGTCACGATTAAAAAATATATTAAAGTTTATAATTTAAACCTTGCCGTCCAGGAGGTGTAGCGGTTAGTGATACTGAGTGCTGTGACGATGGACCTGGATTCGAATCCCGGAGAAGGCATGGTTGTAATTGTCCGTCCTATCATAGGAGGCAAATATGACCTCCTATTAGGTGCTTCCATAAAAAAAAGCCTATCACTTCCGGCACTTGTAGTGGCGCAAGGCTAAGAGTTATTAAATAAAGTGCTCGGCCATTAAAAAATAATTCAGACTTAAAAACGAATTGATCTATTTTTAATTTATAAGCCAGTGCTGTAATCTAAGATAAGTAATCTGTGAAATTTGCGGTTAAATGCTTTTCTTTTTAGTTATTTCATAATGATTTCTTTAGGAGGGGAGATTGCAAACACTACTTGCTTATAATTATGTTATTGTATTCTCCGGATATGTGTTTTCTTCGGATATTTATTGTATTCTCCGGATGTACGTTTTCAGTGAATGAATATTGCAATGCTAATTGTCACGTTTGCTTACGAATCACGTAGCAACGCGGATGCTCTTTGGTGGAAAAAAGAAAAAGGAAATTGTACTTTTCCGGAATGGCAATATAAAGATATTCTAAAGCAGGTGTTCTCAACCGGTGGTGCGCAAGAGAAAAATAGGTGGTACGCAAAGAAGTAAAATATTTTAAACTATTAAATTAACAATTAAAAACTCCAGCATCCTGAGTGATTTTTTTTTCTTTAACACTAGTGTGTGTGTATGTGTGTGATTATGGCAAAGCCTCGAGGGCTATCTGCCTAAGGGGAGGGATGCCTTCGTGGAGGACTTTCTAAGGAAAACTGTCTCGTATACACGTTACGCATGGGGAAAACCACGAAAACGCCCATGCAGCCAGCCCGTTCGCGGGATTCGAACCTCGGACCGAACTACCAGTGTTCAGCGATTTTACCGCTCGGCCGCTGGTGGGCACCTCTTTAACACTAGTAAATTTATGCGAACTGAGCTTTGTTCAGGAGTGGTGGTGGTAGTAGTACTTCTTAGCGCTGGTACTAAAGGTTTTCAATTTTTGTTTAGATGGGTACACTTCTGTCAAAAGTTTGAGAACCGCTGTTCTAAAGGCTTTTTGCGTATAAGTAATTGAATATTTTATGATGAAGTAGCTAACATTTTTGCCCTTTATAAAGTTTATATAAACTTGTTGATATTGTCAAAAACAGTTTTGTTTGTTTTGAAAAACTTAGTTTTCATGTTAAGAATCGCTATTAACTGAAATTTAATAAAGAGCGGGAAAAAAATGCACCTCAGTATGGAGTGTGGAATAGAGTAAGAGTACGGCCCACGGAGTATAAAGTCTTTATACTGCATGAAGTCTTTATATAAAGTCTTTATACTGCTTTGTACGGATTTTAATAGATAAAAACGAATGGACTTTGAGAGGAAGTGAGACATTTTCCAGCGCAGCTTTTGGAAGTTAAGTGAATGTTTTACTTATCGTATTAAAGAAATAAATTTTAAGCAAGTTGATAAAATTTAACAGGGTACCCGAACAGGGACTGACAATAACTGATTATTGAAACTATCAAAATTTATATGAATGATATAGATAATACATATGCATGAATAATTAGTGAATTACTGATAATTGTTAAATTATTGAATATTAAGACAATGACGGAAGAAATCGATACATTGAAAAGAAAATGCGGCCACATAAGGGTAACCGTTACAAAAGTAATTGGCCAACCAGAAGCGAATGCTAAAGAAGTAGAAATTTCCTCAGAATTCTTTTGTGAAAAATCAAACGAAATAAAACAAACAGTTGCTGATATAGAAAAATGAATAAGCATAAAGCATTTAGACCAGAAACTAAACGGTGTTGATGATTATCGTGAAAAAATAACCACATTTAAATACAAAACCGAAAATTGAAAGAAATTAATACAGAACAGCAACAACTGTGTTTAAAAACACTGGACAGTTAAGCGAAAATATGAAAGCAAAAGTGACATTAATGCAATCCTTCCAAGTGCTGTAGCCAATGTAGCTTGAAGCACAGTACGAATGAAATATTTCTATTTATACCAAAATGTATAAACACTGAATCCTCTGAAAACATGGCAACACAGCTTTTCTCAGTCTGAGGTCAGCGGACCACAGCAGGGGGTCCTCCAAGCTTGCCCTTGTGGCTTGCCTCGAAGCTTTCCTGGAATATTTTTAAAATATAATTAATTATATTTAAAAAATATTACTATACTGTGTAACATATGTTAAAAAAGTTGCTTTCAATGGGGACCAGAATGATGTGGTCATTGAATACTAGAATAAGGTGAATAAAGGCCAGAATAAAGTGGTTCCCTTCGGAAAAACTTCTTTTATAAATCATTCCCGATTATAAAAGTATTCCCCCCATTTGAAAAAAAGAGAAACGTTTTTGTAACAGATTCTGTGCCTTTATTCTAAAATAAGTATTAAGTCTTAGTATAAATTAGTAATAAGTTCTTTCTACTGCTAGACACATCACATTAAAATTGTCCTAAACCTAGTCTTTTTGTCATAATTTTCTGCTATTAGTTTGCATACAAATGCTAAGCGCTGTTTTCGCTTTCCGTAAAAGATGAACCATTTCAGATTTTTTGTGTTTACAAAAATGGGTAACATGAAAACAAAGTGGGATAAATAAACTGATACGAAGGCAGCTTTTACAAAGATTTGGATACCTGTATAACACATATGCATGTTTTGAAGCAAAGAGCTTTAATTTTATATGCATATTTAATTTTTTTCATTAAATAGAAATAAATGAAATGCGCTTCTAATTTTTCAGCAAAATAAGCGCCGCAAGATGCTAAATTATTATGTGTGAAATTTTTGTGTTGTATTATCGTTCATTCTTTAAAATTATTTGTTCAAAAAGACCCTATTAGTAGGTGAGAAATAATTTTTATACTTACTTTGCTTTTTGATTTAATACATGATTTAATCATTCAAACGCCAAGCGTACAAAATGCATTTTTACATCATATATCCCATCATACTAGTTGCGGGGTGGATAAAAGCCATTCAGCATTGGTCAACTTATCCAGGATTTTATATATTTTACGGAACGGTAGTTTTATGAGAATTTTCTCATTCCTTCTCATACACGACGAAAAATGCAAGCCAAATTTCATTGCTCATAAAAGTCATTTCCGATGTAGGTCCTAATTAGAGTTCTCGTCTGCTGTGTACATTTTTTAAACTTCACGTTTTAAAATTATGTAAGTATTAATGAGTGTATGTTTAACATTTATGCATATTTAATACTAGCGGAAGTACCCGATGCCGGTTAAGTTAGATTGAGAGTAATGCATCTAAAAACAGAGAGAACGATACCGCTGTAATCCTTCTCTAATAACGATACAAAAAATACGATTTTTAGTCATACATTTTTCAATCTGATGCGATATGGAACGCACATAAAAAGTTTCGATTAAAAAATGAACTAATTCTCTCTCATTATATCAGCAACAATGGCACGCAGTTTTTAGTGATGGTCGTCTTTCTAATCAAATGTCTGTAAAAGCTCAAATTCCATCCAGTATTTCACTTACATTCAATTTTAATCGATTAAATGTGGCAAAAAATTTATCATAATTGATCAGAAATCAATAACGCGAAGAAACAAACAAACACACAAACAGACATTCTTCTTTATGTATATAGATTTTGTAAAACTTACAAGTTTTTGATTAACAAACTCTACTATTTGAAAGCGAGCAGTAGCAACACGTTTCGAAGCAATTTTTCTCTCCAACGCGCGAGACTATTGCCACTCGGAGAAATGAGTGCGAAAATGACCGCTTTCGGTGTTTTTAATTAGTATTTCGGCTGATTAAAGTCGTATAAAAATGGGAACAGTGGAAATGGCTTTCCACGAATTTTTGGAATCGGGAATAATGTGTTTAATGTTTAGCAATGCTAGTTTTATTTCACTGTAAAACTTAGAAATGTTTTATTAACAAACTCTGCGATTTGAAAGCAAGCAGTGGCAACAACTTTCGAAATAAAGCAGATTTTTATCTCCAACTTGCGAGACCGTTGCCACTCGGAAAAATGAGGGCTAAAATTATCATTTTTCCGAGTTTTTAATTAATATCTCTGATTTTGAGCACCTTTTTTTTCGTTCCAGGACCCAGAAAAGAATCGTAGAAAATTTGGCGACGATAGCTATAGTAGTGACTGAGTTATTAGAGGACAAACACATCGACTTTCTTCTTTATATATATAGATTAATGCATATTCAATATTTTGGAAAATATTTTTGCTATTATTCTTTACAAATGATACTGAGGTTTCTGATCATTATTTTTCGTAATAAATAATGCGTCGACCTGTGATACGCACCAGAATTAAAGACCTTAATTAATTATTAAAGACCTGTAGATTTATATTTCGTTCGTTTATGACAGAATCATTTCATGTTGTGTTACGTAGTGGGTATCTTTAATTGTATATTACTTCTCCGGTAACCTTGATTTATATGCGGTAAATAAAAACAGACACCAATGCCAGACACAACATGTCATCAGAACATTAAGAACCTTCATAAAAAATAGTTGTCCGTGAATCTGGTAACACACATTTTTGAAAACTGCGGTTTGGCAGCGAATGTTTTGATTACGTCTGACCTTTTTGACACTCTCCACTGAGGTTAACCGCAGAGTTCCATTTCTGCAGTATTACGTAAGACTCATTCATTCCGTTTCCTGCAAACAATAGTCGACAATGACTGGCTAAATACTATTTCCTGATAGCTTTCTTAAATTTGGATAGTTACTTAGAAGTACAACAGGATGTGCTTGGCATAAAAGAAAATAATTTACTTCATGAAATACTTTAAAAATAGTTACCGAAATGCTATAATTATGAGCTATCTATAATACAAAAGTACAAATTAGAATTGAGACCACGTGTGTAAAGGTTTACATATTTTGAAGCTTCAAGGTAATCTAAAATATAAAAAATATATTTTAAATGCTTCATTTTTTGATGCATCATGTATGTTCTTCTTCTGTCTTCTGTAACTCTGTATAATCCTCAGCTTATTACCATGCATTTTCTATCTTGGATAGACAGCAAACTAGATACAGAAGCATTTTAAAGCATAATCTGATGACAGTTGTATCATAAACATACGAACGTTAAATTAAACTAACTGACGCCTTAGACCAGTGTCAAGTTTGAATGTTCATCTACTACATTCAGCATGCATATATCTAAACAAGCTAAACAAGAAAGAATATTAAATGAAGTATATGTAGTTTTTAAATGAGTTTTCTTGTAAAAACTATTAGCTTTTTCGAACGGTGAACATAAAAATCAATTGAACCCTTGCCAGTATTCGAACGATGGATCTTCCCGCTAGATGGACATGCTGATCTCTTACCTTATAAAAGCAAGCATGAGGTAATGTGTTATGCAACTTTTACTACATTTTCTCGCATTCAAGAATATCTTTTACCATATATACATCGCAAATGCGAATAGAAACATCAAAAGTACGCTTTTGTAAATAATAGGTGATTAATGCTTTATTGTCAATTTGACGCTGTACCCCAAATGACTGCTCGGTCTTGAAACGAAAAATCATTATTGAGATTTGCAGACAGATTAAACTGTTTATTTTTTGACGAAGTAATGATTAGCTGGTAGTCCACAATCGACTATTTGCTGAAAGCATCATATAAAATGTTTTCAGCTAAAACTTACTTCGGTTTTGAGTTAGCATCACCCCCCCGAAAAATAGGTAAAGCAATTTTGAGCAATAAAATTTACGTATATTTTTCAACACATGATCATGATCAGAACGTAATATATGGGATCCAAAATTTTTTGTAGTGAGAAAACATTTATCAAACGGTATAAAGCTTTGCAGGAAGTGGCTCCAACTTGCAAAATTTTGGAGGTAGGGATGGTGAAATTAGGACAGTTAAACGTCCAAAACACCAAGACATATCAGGAAATTAACGATGAATGAAAGCGTATTATGTAACTAGATATAAACTAAGAGTTGATGAGATGGGACGTAGCACCTAGGCACAACGGCACATCCTTCTGCATTGAACAAATATTTCAATACTTACGAGTGTGTTGCTCATATGACAACAGGCATAGTGCATTGATTCTTTATATACCCTTAGATTTAATACAGTATACCTAAAGTATGAGACAGTATTCCATTTATAAAAGAACGTGATTTCTTCAGCTTTCAAACAGTAATGCTGTATAAGATTGGCGAAAGAGCGGTAAAATGTCATAGCTTCATTATACATTTTCTTGTATCTAGCATGCATAGTGGTAGTTCAGTTACATTTGGTAGTTCGGTTACAATTGACATTCCGGATTACAGCAGAATGCTTATTTACAGCTGATGATACTATGATTAAAGCAAAAATATAGGAAACTTACGCAGACAATGTAATCCCAGGTATTGCGGTTTGAGGGATTTAGTTTTCGAAGATGATAGTGTCAGGATTGAGCAAGTAATTGCATCCACCAATGGCCAGGCTGCATACGAGTTTCGTGGGTTTCTCCATGTGTGACGTGAATAAGAGCCAGTTTCAGTTAGAGGCTTTTCTTCAATAATATCCCTCTCCAGACAGTGAGATATCACATATTTTGCCAGAATTAATATGTGCCTGCGAAACGTTGGGATGTTCGGGTGGAGTGACGACTATTTTCACTTACCATAATCTTGCACACATGGGTTAACCCAAAAGCTTTTACAAGACAGGAGATATCACTACAAAAGCTTTATCGCTGGTGCCACTGATATCTGCATGGGAGTGAAGACTAACATGAAATGTCAGAATATAACCTGTACGATTAATAACTTAAGATAGTATTTTCGTTCTTTCCCTGAAAAGTATGCTTTTTCATGCATAATTTATCGTTGTTTATTTTTGATTTTTCAAGTTTTCTGTTTTTTTTTTTAAATAAATAGGTACTAAATTATCGCTACATTATCTTTTCATGCTATGCGGTTTTCACATTTGCAATACTAATTATACTTTTAAAATTTAGACGCAGAACAAAGGTATCTAACCTGTGTGATAAGACAGATTATTTACAGAATTATTTTTCAGCTTTGCTAAAGCAAGTTCAAACGCAAATCTGAAAGAAGTTTAAATAAATTTATTTCTTTTCTCTAATAAGGAATGTATAAGTCATATGCCTATGACATTAAATTTTCATTTAAAATTTTATTTCAGAAAATGAGGATCATTTTCAGCTCCTCCAAAAAAATCAAAGCAGTTGTCTCTTCTGCTGTTCTTGTGATCCCGCGAAGAATTTTTTGAAAAATTTTTCTCTACTCCGATTCATCTGTCAAAATCTGATGAATGGTGGCTTGATTCAAATTCAACGCTTCTCCAATCATTCTGAATGTCAAGCAATGATCAGATCCCGGATTCCAGCAACACTTTAGTCAGTTATTGGAGTTACAGGCAATAACTGACTAAACTGAGAGCTTCATCTTCATCTGACTGTGAGAGGTTCATCTTCAATCGATTCCTTTTCTTCGGAAAATACCTTAAACCAGCTGAAAGCCTGGGCCTTGGCAAAATATTGCTTCCATAGACCTGCTGAAGCTTTGTAAAAGTTTCTTTGGCACTGAATTCAGATTGGGAGCAAAATCTAAAAGCACAGCATAGCTCGAAGAACTTAATTTCATAACGTACTAAACAAAAACAGTTTACCCCCCTCCCCCCAAAAAAAAATCCTATGGACAACTACGTGACTCTAAGAAGTTCAAACTCCTACTGGCTGTGCATTGAATGTTCCGTTCCCCTTTTCTTCTGAGGGGGAGTCCTTAGTATTGCCGAATTAAACGGTACACTTTCAGTTTCATTATTTTATTTACCTACTTATAATATTGTCTTATATTGTCTACTTATATTGATCTGAAAAGAAATTTAATTAAGTTGTTAAAATGCGCGAAATGAATGCTTGAAGATGAAATTTTGCTTTAAAATCGGTTACAGAAGCTCATATAAATTTAATTTTAGAATTTTTTTGTTAGTTCAAATGGCTACAATAAATTAATAAGATGAGAAATGTAGAAGACGAACTTTGAACTTATTAATTTAAGAATAAGTACATAAGTCAGGCAGTCCGCTTAATTTGTTTTATTTCTACCAATTGAAAATAAAAATTTTGAATTGAAAATCAACTTCATACTGGTAATGAAATTTTTAATAACATAAGAAAAATGTATTATTGAGCTAAACATATTGGATCATCTGAATTTTTTTATGTAATATTTGGTATTTTAGCTTGCGTTCTCTTTCCCAATAAGTTAAACGTATTAATATTATGGCGCAAAAACAATGGCGTGAATATATTTCGTTAATCTGAGTCTAAATTTGCACGTTACATGAAGCTTTTAAGGTTTCTGTTGTGTGAAGACAAATGCGAGCCATTTTCCCGTAGATCCTTTACGAAGATACTTAACCAAGGCTGATAATTTTCTAGTATTATACTGTAAAGAATTATCTACATTCTTCGCCAGTTGTTAATACTCATTTAAATTATCGAAGTGTTAAAATATGGCATTAAAACTCGAATACTGGTAAAGACGTGAATGAGAAATTTCCCGTTCAAAACGAGACAATGATAATGATATTATTGGAAGATGTGGTCTATTCCAGTTTTGCTTTGCTGGGAAGTCGGACCTTCTTCAGCCTAGCTTCAGAAGGTAAACACGATTTTGAAATCTACTCTACGGTAGACTTGGCAAATATAGCAACTTTTTCTAATCTAAAGAAAAAATGAGGGTATTTCTTAGCATTTTGATCACTTTTATTACCTATGTTTAAGTAACAGTTTTATGCGCATTATATTTTTGTAATGCAAATACTTTTTATTGGTGACCCTGTATACTAGAAACGTGAGATTTGCTTACATGCTGCCGAAAAGCACAAGTGACATTAATATTGTTTATATAGCGTTGTCAAAAATGTATTTATATAGCGTTGTTGTTGTTTATATAGCGTTGTCAAAAACTTATGTTAAAATGGCACAATTTTAGGATAAGTTTTTTTTAAAGGTTTTTATTGTCTTTATTGTAAGAAAAAGTTTAAAAGAAAAAAGCACCATTTACGTAGTCAACAAACTTTATATAATTGTGTAATCACACAGAGACGCATTTTTTTTTTATAATTTTATAATGGAAGTATCCCTTTTTCTTTTTAATTCTTTTATTAAAACCAGTATGCTAAGCATTGAATTCTGTACCAATAATTAATACATTATGTTTGAAAATAAAAACACGCAAGGAAATACCACCCCCCTCTTTCGAAATAATCTTCTATTTTCTTTCGAAGAACACCCCACGACGTTTCACACAGCCAGGCGGAAATGACAGTGGTTAACGAGCATTTATGGTAATTCGAGTTTCGGTGAACGCCCAGTGTTCTTTGGAACGTTTTGTGGTTTTTACGGCGAGGAGTGGGAGGGTAGAAAAATTACACCGAACTGACAGAGAGACCGCAAACTGCCGTCCTCTTAACCACAACATGAGGTTATGGTTACGCGAGAAATTAATCCGTAATCTTTTTATGGGTAATACAGGTTTTCGCGTATTCGGTAACCGTTACTTTACAGTGTTTAAAAAAAAGTCAGTTGCGGTCATCTTTGCATTATCGTCGGACCAGAGTTTGTATGCTTTTGAGGCTACACCTCTTTAATGCTTACCTAAAAAAGAACTTATTATAAGTTTTATTTGTATCACGAAATTTCGCTTTACGTCATTTCGCTTTTAAGAAAGACCTAAATTTAGCCTTTTCCGAAAAAGGCCGAAAAGAACAAGTAGCATTAACGCTTGCTTATCTAGTATTTTCAGAAATGCATTAATTTTTAGAAACACATAAGTTTAGGATAAGTTTTCAAAAGTTTTAATGTTTTAAGAACATGTTTTAAAGAAAAATGCACGATCTAAGCTGTCGAACCGTATTTCACCAAAATCCATAATAGAAAATAAACTTGTTCTTTTTAGCGTCCAGGTTGGTAAACAAAGAAATTGCAGAGTCAACTAACGTGTCAGCCTTGATGAATTCAAGCGATGATGAAAAGTTAATTAATTTGAGCGTCTTCTGTGGTTCCCTATAAATCAATCTTTTATATCGCCTACAATCCCGAATTTCGTCCATTAAATAGCTTTTAGCCTTTAGTATATACTTTCGTTGTCTTTTCAATTCTGGAAAACGAAACTATATTCAATACACATTAACTCGACATCGGCTGTTTAGTCTTCCTGCCTTTCCTATGTAATAGTATTATCTTGGATTTTATGTCATTTGGCGCGATATGATTAGTTATACTTTGAGTTAGAAACTTAAAATTTTTTGTGGTACAAATTAATGCTTCTGTGTTAATTCGGTATACAAAAAGTTCAAACGAAAATTCTTTTTGGCAAAGTTGTATTTGCATTGTAATTATATTACTTAATTAATGACATTGTGTTACTTGTACTTGTAAGTAATTGTATTACTTTTATTTATATGGTTTGTCTTTTGGACTCGGTCTGTGCAACATTATAAAAAAAGGTTTTAAATTTGTTAAACTTGTTTATGATTTTGATGATATAATTTTCAATTTTTTGTACTGCGTACTACGGCCTGTAGGTATTGGATTGATAAAGATTACTTTGATCTATTTTAAGTATTAAACTTTAATATGTGTCTTTGTTGATTCAGAAACAGGTTGATGTGTTTATTTCTTTCGCTGTAAAAAGACCCTCATGAGAATGCAGGGAAAGGTTGTAAATTTCTTTTTTCTTTTCACTTTTGCTTTTGGCGCTTTTTTTTTTTTTTTTTTTTGCAGCTTATCATACAGTTTGACACTGTGCGTCTGATGTTTTACATATGGTTTGTTCTAAATTGAATATGGGATGGATTTTCCCCTTATGTGGTTTCGTTTTAATCGCCCTCCCTTTAACAGGACATATTTTCATCACGATATCTCAAGCTTATTCTTTAGTATGTGGTTTAATCTGTGTCTTTTTACTGTAATTACTATGCATGTTAGTTTAGTTAATTCCTATAGCTTTTACGTTAATTTGAAGTGATGAATTGGAATAAACAGAAAAGGAATGGATAAACTATTAAAAGGAAAGAAAATTTGTTGGAGCATGTTGATGATACAGAGCTTGTGAGCTAGATGTCCAATGAATGCTCAAAACAGTTCATAATCTTTATAAGCAAACAGAATCTGCAAAGATCTTCTTAAGCAGATTCACTATAAAAACACTAAAGAAAAACAGTTACTGGCTATGGATATAATAACCGATTTGTACACTTGGATATGATAATCGAACAGCAAACAATCTAATCGGCAATGATATACTAGGGGAATCCTATTAATTGAAGTCCTAATGAAATGCAGATAGTTGATAGCTCGTGGTTTTCACTTAGTCTAATCATATTCACTTTAGCTGCACAAAAATAAGTAAATTTTTTAACCTTTCGTACGTGTGAAAGGCAGTGCAATTCTAATTTTTTTTAAAATTCTAATTTCAAGAACTATACGAGTAGCTAAATAAAGGTTTTGCACTTGGAAAGTGAAACATATCGTTGAGAAGAAAGCATTTGGTGGATTGTAAAAAATAGCGTGCGACTGGGAGAATGGAATTAAGACATATACTGACACAGGTCTCTAAAGACTTAAAGGTAACTAAAAGCCTCATACCTAAATTCTGGAAATGGTTCAAAGACATTAGTTAGATATGCAGACAAACAGATCAAAATCGAAAACGTTCCGCAATAAACTCTCAGGACCGTTATTTGGCAGCAATGGCTAAGCGAGACCATTCACGTCGGCCAAGATTTCAAGGGAATTTCAGTGCAACTACAAGAACTCGAAAATGCGGACACACCATGGAGGTAGGAAGTAAGATGGAGTGGCTCTAAACAAGTTTCTCCTGTACCCTGCTCTGAAACACCGGCGATCCTTACGTGGTGACCAAAACATTGGGTCGGGATTTGACACGTTCGGATGTAAATATTTTGTAATTACGTCGTAAATATGCATATAAATGTATATATTTTCTTTTTCTACAACACTTCAGAGTCCTAAGTATATGAAAACAACATATTTTTAAACAGCATTTCATTCTGAACGGAATTAAATGCTATACTTTTCACAGGACAGTTTTCTCAGAATGGTTTAATTTGAATGAAATATTTTCACAAGTTTTCGTTAATTACATTAGAAAAAAAAATTAAGGTAATTCGATTTTATTCGGTTAAGGTACAGAAATTAAGATCAAAGCATGTCAGGAGATGACATCTGTTGAATTTTGTGAACTCCAGCTCAAGATGAACCACTGTACAGTTGTAGACGGGAACAGTTACATGCGTGAGGTGTATGCCTCAGCTTTATTTGCTCGGCCCAAGTCTAAAATTAGCGGATGTGGCAAAATTATTGAAGTAGACGAAAGCCTTTTCAGTAAAAGAAATAACAATGCTAGACGTGTTCTTCCGCCACAATGGGTTTTCGGCGGATTATGCAGAGAATCAAATGAGTGTTTCTTAGTCGCTGTTCCAGATCGATTGGCGAAAACCTTATTGAACATCGTAAAGGATAATATCGCAGAAGGAAGCGTTATTTATACTGACTGCTGGAAATCATACAAGTCAGATGAACTGCAAGATGCCGGTTTTAAACACTTTACTGTCAAACACAACTTCAATTTTGTGGACCCGGAAAGTGGGTGTCACACACAAACAGTAGAACGGCTATGAGGCAGTGCTAAATGGCGTAATAAACGCCATCGGGGCACTGCTCGACAACATTTTGATTCTTACTTGTCCGAGTTTATGTACAGACGTTTGCACAAAAAAACTGAAATTTGTTCAGCTATGTTGGAAGACATAAAAAATTTTATGCCACCCGTTTAATTGCAAGTATATTTAGCCTTTTCTTCATAAAGTAATACAAAATTGTATTATATGAAATTAACGTCTCATCTAAATTAAAATAAAAATCTGAAATAGGTATTTACTATTACGTTTCCATTCAGTTATTTTAGCCTTTTTTATATAAATAATAATAATAAAAAATTGTATGATGTGAAATTAACCTTTTATCTAAATTAAAATAATAATGTGAAACAGTTATTTACTCTTATGCTTCCCTTCAATCATGTTTAGCCTTTTTTTATATAAATTATAATAATAATAAAAAACTATATGAAAGTAACTTTTCATCTAAATTAAAACATCAATCTTAAATAGTTATTTACTATTATACTTCCTTTCTTGCGTTAGGGTTGCCGCAATTATTTTTGGCAGCATTGGCATCAACAAAAGTTTGGCGATTTTTTACGGCCCTCAAAACCGAATAGTACCAAAACTTGTAACTGAGTTATTATAAAATGTAAGGGTAATAATTCTTTTAATTATACTTATCAGATTTTTTTACCTTTCATTTCAACAATACATATTCCAAAACTCTTTATTACGTTCTTAAGTGCGCATCTCATAGCATTTGCTTTACAATACCTTTTAAGAGATTGCTTTCCAATACGAACAATTCTTGCTTAAATAGTTTTATAACATATTTGTCAACAGGATTTCAATTTATGTTTACAATTCAATATTAAGGTTATTATATATTTAGATAACATTTATAACCATTATAAATTAGATACATTTAATAATTAGATTTCTTCACAGTACTTTCACAGTTGTTTATAAGTGATTAAATTCTTCATTTCAAATACATTTATAAATAATTTAATGAATATTTATGTATTTTGTCAATGGCAGATACATGCTTTTTGCAAGCACATGCATAAATACCCATACATATTTCCTAATTTTTATTTCCAGCATGTGCAAATCTTTAATTTCTGTGCATTCACTATATTTTTCGTGTCAAGTAATTTACACTAATTTAGCATACAACCGAAAGTTTTACATAAAACATATATATGAATATAATTATCCAAATAAGTAAAACGTGTAAGCCCAAAGTGATTATTTTTCAGATATATAAAATTAAAACGATGAGTTTAAAATGAGCAGCTCTCCTCTAAAAAATTTTAAAAGGTACATGTTACAATAATATATGGATGTGAAAAAAAATTGTTTTATTTAAAACATTTTAGCGTTTGGAAAATAAAATAAAATTAGCGAATCCTCTATTAAGGGTATCGAAAGACGTATACAATTTTAAATGTACCGTAAGGTATTTTTCATTCTTTAAGCATAACATTTTTCTTAAAATCTATATTTTTGTAGTTCAACAGAATTTTATAAAACAAATTCATAATCAAAATCGCTGTTGTTAGTTATCGAAAAATAACCAAGATGTGATTTTTGCGTAAATGTCACTACTAAACTATACAAATTGCTATTATCCATCACACTATGAATGTTTCTTTCATGCGAAAGTGTCCCTTTTGTATGGAACTGTCGTGTGTCGAAATACTATCAGAACCCTGTCAAGCAAGCTTCTGAATGTAAACAAAGAACACCCCATCTGGTGACCCAAGCTTCAAAGCATTGCTTCACTTCTAGTGCCGGTTGGCCCCTCCTTCCTTTCCTACCTCCATGGGACACACCGTGAGTCAATGATCGGGCCGCATGTGGCTTCCGAAGCAGTTTTATGCGGGCCACGAGTGCATTTCAATTACGGTAATTTCTTGTAAATACGGTATTGCAAAGATTTCAAGATTTTAGTTATTTGAAAGAGTTACATTATTGTCATTACCATTAAAAACAAACATGAATAATCTTAGGCAGATAGCCCTAGTGTGCTTAGCCGTAATTAAATACACACACACCAAACATGAATAGTGCACTAGAAGATCTGTAAAAGAATTTAATTTATTTGTTGTGCGATATAAATTCTATATTCAAAGATCTGAAGATATAGATTTGATTAAGTTTTATTCTTACTTGTTAAAAAATTAATAAGCTGAGTTACGAATTTTTGCACTAAAAATAATCGCTTTGTTTGGGAATCCATTTCTACGCCAAAGAGCTTTTTTTTTTTTCCAAGTTGAAAATTGTTAAGAACACAACTGGGTTAGTTGATAAGCATCTACAATCCGTGATGAAGATAATGTGATAATTTCCCTCCAAGGATACAAACTTAATTAGAATTGAAATACCATCAAGTGTCAAGCTGTAGCAAGAAATAAAGAAGTTTGTAATTATTTATATACAAACATATGTATTTTTGTTTATGCGCCGAAGAAAAATTTAATAAAGAAGCGAAATGGCATAGGGTGTCACTATTTTCTCTCAAGTTTTGGTGCAACTTGGAAAACCTTTCTAACCTTTTTAAACCCCCTTTTTTTAAACCCTAAAATATTTTCTCTGAAAACTTAGAAAGTTTTCATAATTTCTTTATTTTTAGTTTATATTAATAGTATTAAGTAATAATTTAATTAATATTAAGTAAATAATTTGATGATTAATTAAACACGTTAGAATTATTTGAGATAAATATAGTCTGAAAGTTTAATATTTGGCTGTCAGTATATTTGAACTACAAAGTGTAACCAGCAAAAATGTCCCGCAGGTGCCAAGCTTTAGAAAATAAACATAAATTTGAATTCTTTTCGTTTTTGGTATGTTAATTATTATTATTTATACATGTTTTGATAAATATTTAGTAAGTGAACTTTAAAGTATTTTTTATTTTGATAACAAAAATTTTTCATTTTGGGAAGGGCAAAAAAGGAAGATTTGGCACCGTTTTTTAGATTGTGCATGAGTTTGTTAAGAACCACTGCCGTAAATGGTAGGCTGGATAAAAGAGGGCCTTAGGCAAAGAAACCCATGATTTGTTTCTCTCTAACTTGTTATAGAGATCATCATGATTGGAGCACTACGCACTAGAATCGAGTTCTCTTTATTGATGTATCTCGTTTTTATTTGTAGAGTGACTCCAGATGCGTTTCAAGCTCGAAGGAGGAAAATACGACAATAAGCCTGAAAACATCTCTGAAAATAATCGGTACAGAAGTATTGGAATCATGATGGGAATCTCACTGAATGACTAATACTTATACATTTTGAACAGTGCAACTATGAATGTTTAAACACTCAGAGATGAGTTCTTGATTCTTATGTCAAGTTATTTAAGGATACAATATGTAATTACTTCTTTGTAATGGGCGATAATGCTCATCCCCATTGCACTGCACAAGTGACCGATTATCTTGAGGATATAAGAATCCAGTGGATGGAGAGGCCCGCATATGTGAGGGCGCACGAAGATACCTACTTGCATTGCTACAACCCTATAAAGTTGCAATTAAGCTGTTACTTGAATTTGAGTCCTACAGTTCTACTAGACAATTATCGAATTATCGCTTAAATATAATCCAAATAGTATGACGGAGATTTGCGAAAGTTTAAACAACTCTCTCTCTTTTTTTTATCAAACTGAACTTTAACAGAAAAATGGCACAACTTGTGCTATTGATAAACTACTGCTTGAGACGATGTATATTAAACAACGAATTAAGAATATTAAGAAAAGTATTATGATGAAAATTGCATTTATACATTCACATTTATTTAGATTTATATAATTTTTTAACGGCACAGCAGGAAGCAGGTGGAGTCAGGCTGACCGCTTTCGCCCCTGAAACTATGAAATTCCCTCCTGGCTGAGAACCCCTGAACTAGACGAAGGAAAGCACGGCACATTAATGATACTCTATAATCAGTTAAACTTGAGACACTGCATAGCAATGATAAAACTCGTAACGAATCATCAGCAAAGAATATTCATCAACAAAGAATGCTTGCCAGCATCAGTTCTCGCAAGACGCTGTCAACAATTTTAAAGGACTTCCGTCGATTGAAAATGAAATTATACAGATTGCAAAACCAATAGGCAGTGAGGGAGTTTTCAGATATGGAAAAAGGAAAAATCAAGCAACTAGTTGAGAATGACGATCGTGAAATGAACAGCAGACGGTGAAAGCAGCGCTAGTGAAGAATATAGAGAGTTTTTAACGTGTAAGAAGTTAAACGAACTGTTAGAAAGGGCACAAGAATTGTGCGATTTTGTTATGGAGATTAATCCAAATAAAGACCAAAGCAGATATTTTATGAGATATTGAAAAACTTTGCACTCCTTACCGGAAACGTTTGGTGAGTTGCAGCAGAAATTGTTCCAAGCAGAAAATCACCAGCTGTTTAAGAAACAATTGTATTATGTACCTGCTTATTAAGCAATAAAAGAAATTTTCAATTAACATTTTTCTCTTTCAACTACAATAATATTTAGGTTTATATCAATTATACATACTTTCTTAATCTGAACAGCATCTAATCCGACTTTTACATAAAAAGTAAACATCTGCGGAACGAGATTTTGGCGTACGTGCAATGTGTTAATGGCGTAATCCCTGCGTTCGACAAGGATTTATTGTACTGTAAATGTTGAAAGTGAGAACAATGTTTTCTATTTCCAGTAAAATAATAAAAAAATCTAAAAGATTTCAGATTTTAAATTACGTCCAAAGGGGAGTTTATTTAACGTTTTGTGTGTTACCTTTATTAAATATCATGTTCTTCTCGCTTGAACTTTAAAATTCAATTCAACAGCAATGTCGCAAAATTTTAAAATGAGCATATCTTCAGAATTCCCGATACAGAGTCTCGCGCGCTGGAGATAAAAAGGTTTCCCTTCCCGTAGAGTGTTGCCATTGCTCTCTTTTGAATCACTGAGTTTGTTACTTAAAAATTCGTTAACGTTTTACAAAATATGGGATAGGTAATAAAATAAATTCCAAGTTTGGGCTTCCAGATATCCGTATTCGGGTGGAAATGTAAGTTAGTCAAAATTGGATGGATCTAAGTACCGTTGTTTTAACACAATACGAGAAATAGAGATACATTTACGTAGATTCTTCATTATTTAATTTCTTTAAATATAATACAGGGCGATAATATTTGATGGCAATAATTTGAAAAGTGAATCGGACGTTTATAGTGAAACAGCGCAAAATGCCAAAACGAAAATTTTAGTCCTTCAGGGCAAATTTCCCCTTTGGTCTAATAATAATAATAATAATAATAACAAAACTCATTACATATGCAGGTAGAAACACGTTACCACATTTCTTCAAGAATAGATAATTTGTAATATCTTTTACCGCAGTTTCTCAATGGTGTAAGAGCTTATTTTCTTCCACTGCTTTCATTTCCCCCCAAATTCTGAACATTTTGCTAATTAAGCTTCGTCACGAATGACTATACCAATCAGCCTTCTCACTTTCGAAAACATTGCCCATGGCTCATAACCAGAATTTTACACGCAACAGAGGGTAAACTCCGTCTCAAATTTGATGGAGTTCCGAGTGTGCTGACCACTACACTACGAAAGCATGCTAAGAAGGCGGGAGAAATACCTTTTAATTAAATAATTAAAATTATTAAATATTTGCTCAAAGTAAAAAAGTAGATTTAGCAATATTTATGAATATCGATTTATTCTTGTATGTTGCTATATACAATGGCAAAGAAACTTTTCTGTTTGTTTCAGTGTAATATAAGCAACAAATATTTTGAAAATGAAGCTAACGATTATAAAAGTTTACGAAAAATAATTACTTCTGTAGAATAAATGAATTCAGATCAATTTGGATCCACTGTAATAATGAAGTTGGAGTTTATCTACAGGACTTAAACCAGATCCTATTTTACTCAGTTTGGAAATTCAGAAAGAATTATTAAAGTATAACAATGAAAGATACCATACCTTTTTAGATTCTAACATAGAAAGTTTATAACATATAGAGTTGGTATCAACATGAAATATCAGAAGCAGATTCTTAAAATGTTTTCCCGTTCTTGTATCAATCATGTTAGTTTGATAATTCTCTCAATTCTATCATTAGTTTGATAATTCTCTCAATTCTAGCATTAGTTTGATAATTCTCATTTGTTTATTCATTTAAAATTCAGAACATAAGTTAAACATAAATCATAACTTAGGTCAAACTTAAATCAAATCCTTTACTTCTTAACTCCAGGAACCACAACTCAAACTGAATAAAATTTCTTTATTAACACGTCAATTTGATGCTTACCCAAAATTTGAAAGTATAACAGAAACATAAATCCCGTTACTTGCGAAAAATACAAAATGAATGTCAAACTGAATGTGAAATACAAATCAGCACGTCCTAATAAGTCTTGATTTAGTCTTAAGTATTCGATATGCAAAAGCAGTTTGTCGAAGCTAAATCCGATACATTCGATTCAAAGAGCAACAGTATACAGCAGAGAGACGGTCAGCAAATATAGCCAAAAGCTGTCTTTGTAAACGCAAGAACTCTGTGCTTATTTATTCTTTCAGTAAATTTATATTTTGATGCGAGTTTACGAAAGTACAGCAATGTCAGTTTGACATTGCAACTGAGAAATATTAATATAAAATCTTATAATCATAAGAGTATTTTGAATCAATAATTGATGATATACTTCGCTTTGGTGTATTTTTATTTTGAGAGCTTATTCGTTTAAGGTTTAGAACAGCGGTCTCCAACCGCTGGTCTATGAAAACTTTTTGATAGTCCGTAGAAAAATTGAGACATTATTTATATTTTTATTAAGATTCAGTTTAAGAAATGACGAGAAACAAAACCTACTATGCAATATGGATTATACTTTTTTTTTTTTTTTTCTTTTTTTAAATTTTAGCTACTACTTTTAGCGAAAATCCTTCTGAATTTAGCGACTTTTTAGCAACTTTTGAAGGTGTATTTAGAGACATTTGAAAGTGAGAAAGTGAGGCATCCATGGATATGCTCTACTATTATCAATAATAGCGCGAAATGGAATTCTCTTTCCTTTTGAATTACAAACATTATGGTATCGTGGTTGTTAATAATACAGTTTTTCTCCGTGTCAATAGGCATCTTGATGGATTTTTATGAGAACTATCAGCATTTTTGTTTATAATTGCATTACTGGAAGTTTCCGTTTTTGTTTTTTCTAACTGTTGATCAATGGCGCCATTGCTGAGTAAGCCATGATTATTATATGTACAATAATTAAAAACTGGCGGGATAATACTGTCAGTTTATCAATATTGCTTTGCGTTTGCCGGTTTGTTCTTGCTTTTCGTCAAGTTCCTTTTCAGTGATATAGAAATGTGAAACTTTCTGTACAAGAAGGTAAGATTTTTGTACTTTTCATGCAATTTTTTAATGTGAACGAAATATGTGTAGTTTTCTGATTATTATTGCATAAATGTATTTACTTTTTTCGATTCATATTAGCGGTCCGCCAAAAATAAAATTATATATGTAGTGATGCATGAAGTTCTAAGGGTTGACGACCGCTGGTTTAGAACATAAGTCAAACTGAAAGTTAAACACTGAGGGAGCTGTTTGCTTAAAAGAGGGGGAAGGTGCTTTCCTGGAGGACGCTTTAAGAGAAACTGGCTCATATTTCTATTGCATATGAGTAAAAACACAATAACACCTACAGTGAGCCGTTTGCCAGAAATCGAACCTAGGTTGAACCACCTAAGTTCAGGTATCTTATCTGTAACTGCTAAAGCATTTACGAATATATACTGCTATTTGCGAACAGAAAATGAAAGGTCAGACCTGTTACACGTTCTTTTATCCGCATGATTAAATTTGCGCATAAGTATGAGAAATGATAAATAGCTTAGATGACAGAAGCATATGAAGTCGGACATAGAAAGATTTATTTACAAGAATATCACGATTGCTCTTGTGAATAACTAATAAAGTATGGGAGAGGTCCTTTGATGCTTGTGAGATTAGTTTGATGCTTGTGACGTATTGTAGTATCATTGACCCCATTCAAATTCTCTGTACTTACATAAGCATCTCGAAAACCAAAGCAGCAATACTTAGGATCAAGCGTTTGATCGTGGATAAGGCATAATAGTGTATATCCACGTTTCACAGAAGTGACTGTCTTCCTAAAGTAGCCATCGATTATTGCCCGGCGGCTCGTTGAAATTTATCTCTACAGCACGTGTTCGATAAGGCTGTCTTCTGCTCGCTGTCCGCTATCATTGATTACGGTTTGAGTGATGAACAAATCTAATATCCCGTGTAATGGCTTCAAACTTCGATTTTTCCTTCGATTTTCAGTTGATGACCGTTAAATTTAGAGGCAAATGTTCCAAGGATATCTAGTATACAGTTTTTGGCCAAATCATAGTCAAGTCATCGTTATATAGAAAGACGTCTATCTACTACTACAGCAGAAATGTTTAAACAAATGTTTAAAACATTGTTGAATTTTATAAAGTGTACTTTAATACTGTGAGTCGTTAGGACGTCCAGCTAGCAACTGGAGGATCCGCTGTTCGAATACTGGCAAGGGCACTGTTAATTCTTGCCGTTTCCCAGTCCGAAAATCTGATACTTTCTACAGTGACTAAAACTAAAAATTTAATGCAAACTAAAAAACGTGATGAACGATAACTCATCACCATCTGGATTCAACTGTCTGAATCTCGTGCCTCTCCCGAGTCATACTTTAGGTACGTACGGAATTATCGTTTCCCAGCTCATGCACGCTTGCTGCAAATGCAACTGGATAGCTGGAATGCCGATGAGGGAAAATTTGCTTTTTCATATTTTCTGACTTCAAAAAAAAAGTCTACAAAAATCCCTAGTATTTTAATGACTACATAACGAGATATTAGAAATATCAGCAAAAGCTCTGGATACAAATTCAGTTTGCAATCAAAATTGATAGGGACTTTCTCGACAGTTCTTATGTCCCCGATTGCCTGAAGGTAGAAAGTATCTTAGACAGCAGTAGCATAACTTTTAATTACTTTAAATCACAGAAAACTTACCAGCACTTTGTTAGTTATGGTGAAACATTTCTAGAGCATGAAATTTAACCTGATTCTGTAAATCATAAATGTTCAATTTTAAACTACTTTATATATGTATCAAACTGCGTATATTTTCCTGAGTACAGTTATTATAAGAAAGACAATAATTTTAGGGCAGCTTCAATTTCAGCAAAAAAATTTACAAGTTTTGCAGGATTTCCTGAAATTTCGCAATTAGGAAGTTTTTCCACGATTATCAAGTGAATTTCCGAATTTTAAATGTCTCGCATAGTATTTTATAATATTCATTGCTTGATTATTTTTCGCTTTCAAATAATTTTGATATTTGTATTAATTAAATTAATTAAAATGCTAATAATTTTAAATATAAATATTATAATGATTGTGAAATATAATCAGTCCATTATAAAAGCAATCTTATTAGAATTTACGCCAAAATATATTACGAAGAATTCCTTTTCTAAACTGGAAATCAGAGCTTCAAACCTTGAATCAGACAACTGTAGAATGAATTGCTAAATGCCATCTTTTCACTTGTTGCAGCAAAACATTTAACATAATGAAAATATAAGTGAGGTTCGTTTTTCAGCTAACCGCAAATTTCTTCAAAGCATATAATTCTTGTAGAATAACAATAATGTGGCCAACTGTTAATATCAGAATAACCGTCATGTGCAGTTCGGACTACGGCTAGACGAGCTAAGGTAGATTCAAGACGCTGCTAGAAAATGTTTACTTTAATGATCTATAAATGCATACTGTTTAATGATCTATAAATGCAGTGCAGATGAAAGCTGCTGAACGGTGCGTGGCGGGTCATCAATAGAGAGGTCAATCCCATTAAGATGGCTTCAGAGATTTTTGACTGGGTTTATGTTTGGGAAATCTGGGATGTAGGAAAGTGCAATAAAGTCTTTTTCGTGCTGTTCCAACTACATTTCTAACTGCCTGATCTCGCTGCTGAATGCCGTAAGTTTGGAATCACGTCTGAATCCCGGAGAATGATTGTATATTTCTAAATATCTCTGTGAGGTATGGGGGCACTTTAGATACTGGTGAGTCGAAAGTTCTCTCGATTGGCGTGTTGCAAGAGTCATAGTAGGCCTTCGGATCCGTCTCCCGGGGTGTTTTTTTTTAATCAAAATTGGAAGAAACTTCCCGTATTTGCTGTGGTAAAATCAGTCATTCCCTTGAACAACGTGTACAGTTCGGATAGTGGTGGTCCCCTTGGTGCACCTTGAGCAACGTTCTCTGTAATGAGACTGCTAAATGACCGATGAGTATTGGCCATTCACGACAAATGTAAGTTACAAGTATTTAGCCAAGTTACAAGTATTTAGCCATATGGAACAACACCAGCAACATTTCTAGCTATGTGAGATGGCGCATAGTCGCGCTGAAAGATGCAGTCATTCCAAGAATAAACAGAATTTGTATGTATTGGTATACGTGGCCTGAAAGGACTGATGCATAATTAACGATGTCCACTGTGACATCCAAAAAGATGAATGGGCCCAATGGAATTCCACGAAAATATTTCAGAGACCATAACGCTGCCTCCTCTAGCTTGTATTCGCTCTCACGTAGCTGAGGGGTTTTGTTCTTTTATTTTTCATGACGTATGCGCTGATGTCTATGTCTAGACAGCTTCGACCTGCAGAGCAAATAAACAGTCTTCGCATAGATTAGAACCATCGTTTATTCGATGGTAGGTTCAGGCTTGGCAGGGACCGTATTGGTACTGCCTTGTTCGTGTCCTTGGTGGTGGGGACGTTAAATGGTGGATGGTGTTGACCGACTGGGAGGGATTGGCTCCTCTCGGTCGGTGTGGAGGAACGTATGATCTTGAGATTTAAATAATGTTCCTTGTTGCAGTACCGCGAGAGGGAGTGGTGCCCCCTCTTGTGGGAATTAATCTTTGAAGCATTGGATCTAACGTGTGCTGAGTAATCAGAGTTGAGGTCGGCCCTGTGGATCTCTTCGTGATGGTCCCCCGTTGGTCTCTTCTCCGACGAATTAGATTGTCGAGGGAAAACTTCCCTCTGCAGGGACCTGGAGGAGTGGCGCCCTCTCGGATTCGTCCTGAAGTTGCAGTTCTGAAACCTTGAAAGGGAGGACTTGATCCTTCCAGAGCAGGGGTTGTACTTTGGTGTTTATGTTGGTACTTCCATGCAAATTCCAGTCATTTCCCCCGATGGACAGTCAAAAGCACAGATAATATCACCATCCCTCTGCTCCACAGTGCAGAGACGGTGATATATATAAGAAAATTTGCTGAAATATCATTTTGAACCCAATTACATTAGCCACCTGCTTTATTTGGACAGTAAATTGCTTTACTGTATTATGATCTGACCGAACGCACTGCACAACGATCGTTCACCTCTTTCTGCCTACAGTTTGACGTTTTCATATTGTTGAGTTTGATCAGTGCTTTTTTGCTATTCATAATACACTTTCACAAAAGAAGCCCGCGAATATTAAAAAAAAAAATCGAGTTTCTGAAACGTTGCTTCGTTTATCCATGACAACGATAACTGAAATCTTTCCCGAATGTGTATAACACACTTTATATAACTACCAAATTTGCACATGCCTGGTGCAAATAGTTGTTCAACACTCATTTCAAACGTTACATTAATAATATTCTGATCTGTTTTGATCTTATTTGTTTGTTTTTCAGTCGCATATCTATTATGTACGAAGATGAAGATAAATCAATATTTGAATTTCATTAATATAAAAAACAATGTAAATGAATTTTCTATTGAGAAGTACTATTTCTCGAATATGAAAGATTCTTTTTTCTAGTATATAAACTTATCGACTGTTGTACTCACAACAATACAGATACCGAAACACACTTTTCTAAATTTAATTTAAATTTTCTAATTTTACAGATGACAAACTAAACACTAAAATAATTATACGTAGAATAATAACTTATCAATACGTTTTATACTTAGACAGAAATTTTGATCTCATGCACTGTAATGTGCCTCGATGTTGACATTTTTAGCAGAATTTGAATGGTTACTGGTTTGATATTATCAGTTTATAGAATTTATTAGACAAAGTTTGCTATGCTTACTATGATTATTATTACTTTAAATTATGTGCTAGTTGTTTGTATTAATACTTCATATATGGTAGACCTTTTTTAAAGTGTTAACATAATTCCTACACTAAGAATTTTCCATAAAAATATTATTGAATTAACTGGTTTAACACCATTACTCAGAGAATGTTTCAGCAAAATTATTAGTACAAATTCTAAACCGTGGTAATTTTGAAAAGCTTCACAATATACCGTAAGGTTGCTCCAACATTTCGTCTTTTTTCACACAATAAAATTATTGGCCTTCTTAAAATATTCAGGAGTTTTTACTTCGCATTTATTTATACATACGTACACACACATAAAAAAGTACTGAAAGATTTGGGATTTTAACTGTAGTACAGAGGGTTTGTTAAGGTTTTTTTACGCTCTCACTGAACTCCCAGTCTACCATGTCTGCTGTTGTACTTAATTCTGCTTACTCATTTTTTTGTCTTTTTAGCTTTATTATAAAGTACCGTTTTTTTTCGCACTTACGCCGCATACAATATTAAGTGTCGGCATATAATTTATATTTTTTCAGCCTTTTCTCAGTTTATTATATCAATACTGAGTTTTATTAGTAAGATAGGTTATAGATTAAAAAAAACTTTCTCTTTTCATTATTAATTCTTATGTGGTAACATTATTAAATATCACGTCTTCGCACTTAAGCCACATAAAATTCAATTCAACAGCAAATTCTCAAAATATTTAAAAACAGCATACCTTTAGGATTCTCAACAGAGTGTTAGAGGCTGCCATACATATTTTTACCTTCACTATATTATTTCTTTAAAAACTAGCTGCTCGAGCGGCAGCCGCCTAAAATAGTTACTTTAAAAACACGAAAAATTTTTTAATGATTTTAATGAGTCCATCTAGTGTAATTTAATAAAAGTATTAAATATGTCCAATAAGACACTTCCTGTTTTAATACACCTTTATTTAAATCAATCACATTAAAAAGTAGAAAAATGTAATCTTAAGAAGTGTTTATTACTTTTAAATCGTTTAGTTATTCAATAATCTTCCAGATTAAATTTTAAAGTATTTTAGGCTTCCGTTAATGGGAACACGCTGGCCCGTGGAAGATAAAAAAATTTATTTCCAACGGCGGCAACACGTCACTTTCACAGAGCCGAGTGTCTCAGTGAAACTAAAAGATAAATATCGTATATTTTTACGAATGGTAACCAGTCTCACCGCTGAAGATAAAAATGTTTTATTTCGAACAGTGTTGGCACTGTTCGCTTTCAAATCGTTGACTCTGTTAATTAGAAATTAATTAAAATTTTCAAAACATGAAATAAATTCGAAATTCAAAATTCGGGCTTCCAGATACACATGCTCGTGTGGAGGATTTCCTTATTCGAAATTTGATAGCTGTAGGTACCGTCGTTTTTTCAGAATGCGGGGAACATTTAGACATACATGCAGATTCTTCTTAAGTTCTTTAAAAATAAAACAAGTTGATAATATTTGGTGGCAATAATTTGAAGAATGATACGCCGTTTATAGTGAACTAACGTATCTCATTTCAAGAGTAATAGACCCTTTTGGGCTTTAAAAAATCTGAAAGCTTAAGATTTTATATTACGCCCAAAGGTGTGTTTTTTACCATTTTGTGTGTTACATCTATTTATTAAATATCATGTTCTTCGCACTGAAAACATAAAATTCTATTCAACATCAGTACCGACAAAAATATTTAAAAGACCATATTTTTAAAATTTCCAATACACAGTCTCGCGCGCTGGAGATAATTTTTTTTTTGTAAAGTGTTGCCATTGCTCGCTTTTAGGTTTGTTAATCAGAAATTCGTTAAAGCTTTACAAAATATGAAATATGTAATAAAACAAATTCCAAATTCCAAATTTGCGCTTCCAGATGTCCATATTCGGGTGGAAACGTACGTTATTCAAAATTTGATGGCTCTAGGTACTGTTGTTTTAGCACGATGCGAGAAGCATAAATACATTTATGCAGATTCTTCATTATTTAATTTCTTTGAATATAATACAGGGCTCTAATATTTGGTGGCAACAATTTGGAAAGTGAAATGGAATTTTATAGTGAACCAACGCAAAATCCCAAAACGAAATTTATAGCCCTTCGGGGGAAAATTGCCCCTTTGGGCTAAAAAACGTAGCTATGAAATCATGTTTTTTACGATTTTAGAATAATTTAAAAAAGGAGTAGAATTTTAACTTAACACGTAAATCAAAGTCATCTGTATGCAGGTTTATGAAGTACGATTCGATGATTAGATTGTAAGAATAATGCTTATTTCCTTAACTTTGTTAAAATACTAAAACGCAAATATGTTATTTATTTAGCAGAACAAAAACGGGAGACTGAGCCTGGATCTTCGAATGATGTATCTTGAAATATTACCTACAGGCACTAATCAATTCTTCTCAGCGGATACTGATACTTTACATTAAAGAGGATGTGTTTTGAAATCTCTTTAAATTTTTGTTTATAAATCAGAAGAATTAAGAGTATTCAGGGTTTTCATTAATGTTATAATGTCTAAGATATCATTTAATCCATGTTCCTCATGATGTGAATATTTGAATTTCACGTTTTTAAATTTATTGCAGTTTATTTCGAAGTTTGTATGTAGCAAACATTAATTGAATCAGGCGACCTTCAAATCACGAAGTTTGAAAACGTGAATGAGTAAATGCATTACCGATTTCTAATGACGTTTCCTGGCAAATATTTATTTTTTAGTAAAAGGTTTTAAGCGTATTTTGCGTATCTTTAAACAGCGAAAAGGCATTCGATTCTGATAATAAAATAGTTTCAGAAAACAACTCTCAAGAAATATGAAATAAAAACAGCGATTATAATAAATCAATACTAAAAGTAGAGTAAAATATACACTTCGAAATGTTGGCTTGGGCATGTATTTATTAAGTTTCGCTGTAGAGCGGAAAGAAATCAAAACTCAACACAAATTTTGGCTGCGGTTTGTTTTTAGATTGTTTAACTGCAATAGAAAAGTGTTAACTATATTGCAGAAAGAAAAATAAAAGTTTTATCGCAACGCGCAAATCTTACAGAACATTCAGAAGAAAAATGGGATTTAGATATTGTAAAATTTTAAATATCCTCCGCTAGGCAGATTTTGACGAATAATATACAGACATATCTTTTAAGACTTATAAAACAGATACCTAGAAAATATTTAGAGAATATAAATGAAACATATTTTTTTAAGATTAAACTATCATGCAATTTAAAAGCTATGTAAATTATATCTGTTAAATAAAACAGGAAACAGTTGAATAATTTTATGCTTTCATTCGTTAAAAACGTAAAGTAACTAGAAGAGTAGCCTTTTCTCACATAATATATTAAAATAGCTTAACTATATTAGTTATATTCGTATCATTAACTTAATTAGTTTAAACAAAAGCACCTCACATAGAAAAAGATTCAAAGAATTTTAATAGGTTATCAAAATAACAGTTGAACAAAATAATTTATGAATGCAAATTCTTTATTTGTATTTTAAATTTCTATTATATTCAAAGTTCATTACTGGACTTCAATAGTTAAAACTATTGAATATATAGAAATATATATATATATTTATCTGAAAAGATAAAAATACCGTTTGACTGAGAAGTCAGTATAACATTGTCATAAGTCCTTACGATACATATAACGCAAGGTATTGCTCATATGATCCGCGTTTTATAGTCTCTGTTGCCAGTATGTGATTTCATATTGGCAATATGAGAAACTGCACAGAAGGGGTAAAAGTACCCTTTGTTAACGCTTTAAAATTTACAATGCGTCAACTCGACGCTAACAAACTACGCCTCTGCTTGGGCGCAACTGAAGTTAAAGAACTAACTAAAGATTTAAGATATGTACAAGTCGTCGAGTTAAACTACAGAGCTCAGAATAATTCCTATTTCTGAACCCCCCCCCCCCCCCCATCGAAAACTAGTAGCAGAAAGCAAATGCAATTAAGCCACACGAACCAGCAATAACTATGAGAGCAGACGCTTAAGCAACAGAGGTTAGGCAATAGCCTAACTCTCTTTTATTCTTTCCTACTGAAACTCTGTTTTTAAAATCTTTCTTCAAGGTAGAATTTGCATTCCTTCACGCGCGTTAGCAAAATTTAAATATTCTGGCACTAACAATTAGGGGAAAGGTTTATAGGAAAGAATAACAAAGTAAATATAATTGGTTATTTAAAATAAATATAAATCCCTTACAACATTATGAAAACTAATGAAATAAGAAAGAAAAACTTCTAGAAATTTTCTTCTGGAAATCGAGTATATTTTTGTACAGCGAGTGTGTTTTTGGTATTAATTTAATAGAGTATAACGAAATGTTCTATTCTCAGAGACATTTAAACTGTAAAAAACTCTTAATGTAAGGATCGTATTACTAAGAAATGAGTTATCTGAATTTGAGTTTACAAGAAATAAGCAAAGGATGCATTTCCTGGAAATTGTTATAAATGTTTTATTTCGAGAGTAAAGTGTATCCGGAAGGTTTAAGACTTCGCCTATACGCTCTCCAGTATTGAGCACACAAGGTAATACACATCCAAACCCTTTATGAGCTCCATTCAGCATTTATTCTTGATATTTCAACCTTTCAAATACTTCTTAAGTGAGAAAGACTGAATTCAAGAGAAAGGCTGCATATAAAGGAAAATAACAGTCATTGAATCACTAAAGCTCCGAACCAATTATGGAAATTATAGAAAAGCAATTTAATCCCTTGTCAGACAGACCAACTCAACATAATCAAGCCGACACAATATATTTAACAAAGCAGTTAAGAACAATGTTGAATTCAGAAAAAAGAAAAAAAACTCTAAATTGTCACTATGTTTGTAAAAAAAATGGTCTTTTGAAACAGCAGATGAGTTTAATTGTTTAAAATAGTAGAAAAGTCCTGCAAAGAAAGAAGAATTTGAGATACTCTTGTTTAATTAGTACGCACATTACACGAGACAGATTAGCTTTTTCCCATTTTATCGATGCGGAGGAAGAAGGAATCAAAAGCTTTCACTAGCAAAATTACGTAATAAGTGTAAACGTTTTAAGAAATTCTGAAAAAGTAGTGGAAAATTAATTCATGTTGCCAAGTATTTCTTCTTATTAATATATAATTTATCTTCAATTTTTGAAAATAAATCGTGATTATTGAATTCAGAGGGCATATCAGACGAGATTATGAGGTTTTAATAGAACACAGAAAACAAAAGGTCTAGTTACTGATTTGAAGATTCATAAAGACCTTTTATTGAAATTTGCTTTGTTAAAGAAAAGTAATAATTTTTCAGTAGATATTCAAAAACCCGGAAGAGACCATCAGTAACAAATTTGTTTGGGGTTGAGAGAAATGATGATGGATTTTACAGCCTTTATCAGACTTTTGTTTCAAACACTTTGTTTACGCTTTTGTTTTCAAACGAAGTTCAGCACTACTTAGTGATTGGTTGTTGTTTTTTGAGCTGCTATCTTATGATAAATGAAAATGCAAACTTTATTTGAAGAAAGACAATATGCAGCAAAAGCATTTTTTTCTAAGAAAACATGTTTTTCCAGTAGAATATAATTTAATACGCTTTTATTCCCTTGTTGCAAGAAGTTAAGGAAAAATTGTCACATGTTAGATCTACTTGCTATTATTTGGTGCATTATATTCAATAAAGATTGAGATTTTTTTAATAAAAGTTTTCATTTTAAAAACGAAACATATTTTCTAATTAATAATTATTTATGAAATAAATTTCAGTTTTACTAAAAACAACTAAAATTAGATAGTTTACAAATAAGTTGAAAATAATACATAAATGAATTGAGAATAACGTTCAGGAAGTTCAAGTGAATGCAAATATTTTTGGCTCGCGAACGAAGCAGATGAGTAGAATAATCCTGGAGCCACTGAGGTGTGAAATAAGTGGCCTTATTCTTTTATTTTAGAATTCGTAAAGCTTCGGAGGATAGCAGCATGTGGGACCAATTATTCTAATTCATAAACTGTTTCAATAAGGAAGCCGATTATCTTATTTTAGCTGCTATATTGTAAAATGCATGAAAATATCCGTTTTCTGCCCACTATGTTATAATTTTAGATAATTAGGCATCTCTTTAAGTATACGTTATTCTTTAAATTCATAATTACCAATTTCTCTTTTATTTACACGCTGCTGAATTTGTCTTTAAATCTTAGTTGTCTAAATATAATGAAAGGACGGAAACCAAATTTCATAAATGTAGGAATGGAAACCAATTTCATAAATGTTTAAAACGTGTTAAAAATTCTACGTAATAATATTGCGTAATAATATTTTTCAATACAAGCATGAAGTAATTAATACCTTCCCTAAACGACTATTTAAAATGGGCATAAGCAATGACAACAGCTTTACTTATATACTCAAATTAATTTGCATAATTTCAATCTTCAGATCCTAAAAAAAAGTAATTTATTCAAACTGGTAATAAAATCATGAAGTTGTACTTCACTTTTATGTAAATTGAAATTTATTTGAATTAATGTATAGTAATAGTAATTTGAATTAATATTATTTCTGATAACATCATAAAATCACATATAAGGGGAGAATCTCCAAAAGACGAATATATCAACGCAAAATAGTTATAACATCCTTTTCTCAGTTGTTATCATTTATATATATGCTTTGATTTACTCAAAGCATATTCATTTTTTACGAGGTGTAAAGAAAAACTTTCCGTGAGCAGTTAAATAGTGTAAGAGTAAAATTATTTAAATTCGAAATAAAAATATCAATTCAAAAGTATCACCTTACGCAAAGATTTCATTTAATTATTTTACAAGTTATTTTGCATCTACAGTCAAGCAAACAACAAAGCAATATATGTATTAGAAATCCATTGATAAAGTACTTATGATGTTCACATTAATTGCATGCATGAATAAAGTTTAATTAAGTAAATTTTATATTTTAATAATTGCATTGTAGAGACATTAGGATTTTTTCGAAGGCACAGAGATGAAAAATAAGCAAACGCCTTCGCCGAGAATCGAACTATGGACCTGTGAAATACCGGCCCAGCGTGCAGACCACCACACGACGAAGGCACGCTAAGAAGGTGGGAGAAATACCTTATACTTTCCCTTTTAAAGGGTGACTGGGGTTTTCAGCGGACCCAATCGCCAAATCCTGGGTGGGGAGAAATCATCATCCACCACCCTTTTAGTTCGGGCGCCACTGTAGAGACATAGGATTTTTTTCGAAGCTAGAAAGATTAAAAATAAGCAAACGCCTTCGCCGGGAATCGAACCATGGACCTCTGAAATACTGGCCTGGCGTGCATGCCACCACACCACGAAGGCACGTTAAGAACGTGAGGGAAATACCTTATAGTATAAATTTCGGATAACCAAATTTCTTTTACAGAGAAACAGGTAGAACTGTCTCTAATTACGTTGATTTGAAATACGTCAGCAAACGTAAGTACATGTTATATAAGCTAGTGTAAGTATTCCGTATGGTTTGACGAAAAAAAATATGAAATTAAAATTTCAAAAATAACTAAGCTACTAAAATTGAAAATATAAATTGTCTGTTTTTTCTTTTTTTTACTATAATTTCTTATGATTTTCGAAGTCACTATCTTGAATTTTTTCATTCGATATACTTAAGTAAAATATCATAGGAAAGAAAACATTTCATATCACAATTTGCTTAGTTTGTTTTTTATTACTCATGAGATTCGATTGGTTATTTAATCTTTAAAGTCGCTGCTAAATCAATTAAACGACAGGAATTCCATCCTGACGAATTTAATTTTTCTTTACACGTAATTATATTATTCCTTCAGTTTACATAAACTATTTTATACATTCTCTTTAAAAAAGTGAAAATCATCCACATGAAATCTGTAACATAAATAAACCTCTATCTTAAACTAACAGTTACGAAAATGATTTTTTATAAACCAACAGTTTTCTTTTTTAGAAAAGCACGTTTGGCAAATAAGAAGTGTATTGTAATATAATGTCTCGAATCATTTTTCTTTTGTCCCTTGAACTCATGAGGAATATATTGAATAATATTGAGTCATTTATAAAACTAAAAATTAAGTATGACATTGCGCGAATAGCTGCTCTTTAAATAATTCATATTGTAGTAAAACTTAAAGCAGTTTCCGAAAAGACTGTTGTAAAGAAATACGTATAATTAAAAGAGCAAAAGGTAAACCTACTCACCTCTTCCACTGCGTCCCACGAACCTCAAATCGTTAAACTTCGCGATTTGGTTCTTGACGACCGCTGTCGAGTTGCGCATCTCCCCGCAATAGTTTTCGTCGTTGCCCGCTCGAATGGTCACTGTTGTCCCATCGAGCACCTCTCCCAGGACAACCACCTTGAAGGCGACAGGCAAGGTCTTGTTGGACCTCCAGTGGTTAGGCAGGACAGTGCACAAGATATTAGGACTGCCCGTGCGCACCAGTTCTCCCGGGTGTTCTCCGAGAACCTCGCAAAGGCCCCGGTCCACGAACTCGGTCATCGCGGCGCCACGTGGCGGCTCGTTCGGCACATGCATGCGGGAATGGTTGGCCCTCGCGGCCGCTCTTTCGGTGCGCCGGCGCCCGTGCGAGTTGGTGCCGCGCTCTGCCCGCCGAGCCAGCCAATTGAGGCTTGTTGCGTCAAGGGTTGCCGTAGGACAGCATTTTGTCGGCGGCTGTTTCTTTTTTTGAGGAGAGATCGAGGGACTCGGAAATGTCGCCAAGAAACTGCAGTTTCAGGAAAAAGTTTTGTTTCGTTTTTACCTTAAATGCAGTCTTTGGCTTTTGGTAAAACTGACACTCGTAGTCATTTCGTGAACCATATTTTGCGTAACTATAAGTCTTTACATTAATCTGCTAACATATATTGTGTTATCATTTATTTACCTCTTTTTACATACAGTTTTTTCCACTCTTGGTCTATAAATGTATTTTTTGGCTGCATTGTTATCACTGCATTGCTTTGGTACTTCTTTCTAATCAGATGTTGGAAGATAATGTTTCATACATAACGCAGCTAGTTTTCTTAGTTTTAAAAGTTTTACGCATTTTTTTTTATTATTATTTACCTACGAATGTACTGATACTTAAATTATTGTTGTAATTTTATCTTTAGTTGTTGTTACAGTTGTATATATATGTATGTATTCAACTGTATTATTATTTATTTAATTACATGTCGTAGAGCGTACCCACTTCCATTATATATATATATATATATATCATTAGAAAGTTTTTTTATATATATCATATCCAAAAAACATAAATTTAATTAATGCGATAATTATTGGATTTATTATTTGGCAGATTTAGCACAAGTATTCGTTATTTTAAATTACTCATAATTACTTGTTTACTTGTATATATATATGAAAAGTTTTAAATTTTATTTCCGAATCTTCCTTTTTATGAAACTTTATTTCCATTTAAGCCATAATTAGCTCTTTATCTATTTTATTAAGTGATTTATTTACTATGCCATTTCTTATTTAATTACTTCCAAATTATGCAATTTCCAAAACTTCTTATATTTCTTTAATTATTTTTTGTTTTGGTTATCTAGTATACTTTGTTGAGTAATTGAGTTACATGATCAGATATAGGTGCGAATGTTTATTTAGAGATCAGTAAAATATAGTAATTTTTTCGTCTGTCAGTATATAAATTTGTGACAGATCCATCGTTAACAAAATACTTAAACAATGCAGAAAATGAATAGGAATCGGCTCAAAACTTCAAGCTCAAGTTATAGATAGCTTAAGTAGCAGCTTTTCTGTATTCATCCTCTTGCTCAAAATATTGTTTCGTCATTCAATAATAGCTGATTCCTGTCGTATGTGATGCAAAATATTTATCAAATGTTGTATGCTCTTGCTCAAAATATTGTTTCGTCATTCAATAATAGCTGATTCCTGTCGTATGTGATGCAAAATATTTATCAAATGTTGTATGCTCTTGCTCAAAATATTGTTTCGTCATTCAATAATAGCTGATTCCTGTCGTATGTGATGCAAAATATTTATCAAATGTTGTATGCTCTTGCTCAAAATATTGTTTCGTCATTCAATAATAGCTGATTCCTGTCGTATGTGATGCAAAATATTTATCAAATGTTGTATGCTCTTGCTCAAAATATTGTTTCGTCATTCAATAATAGCTGATTCCTGTCGTATGTGATGCAAAATATTTATCAAATGTTGTATGCTCTTGCTCAAAATATTGTTTCGTCATTCAATAATAGCTGATTCCTGTCGTATGTGATGCAAAATATTTATCAAATGTTGTATGCTCTTGCTCAAAATATTGTTTCGTCATTCAATAATAGCTGATTCCTGTCGTATGTGATGCAAAATATTTATCAAATGTTGTATGCTCTTGCTCAAAATATTGTTTCGTCATTCAATAATAGCTGATTCCTGTCGTATGTGATGCAAAATATTTATCAAATGTTGTATGCTCTTGCTCAAAATATTGTTTCGTCATTCAATAATAGCTGATTCCTGTCGTATGTGATGCAAAATATTTATCAAATGTTGTATGCTCTTGCTCAAAATATTGTTTCGTCATTCAATAATAGCTGATTCCTGTCGTATGTGATGCAAAATATTTATCAAATGTTGTATGCTCTTGCTCAAAATATTGTTTCGTCATTCAATAATAGCTGATTCCTGTCGTATGTGATGCAAAATATTTATCAAATGTTGTATGCTCTTGCTCAAAATATTGTTTCGTCATTCAATAATAGCTGATTCCTGTCGTATGTGATGCAAAATATTTATCAAATGTTGTATGCTCTTGCTCAAAATATTGTTTCGTCATTCAATAATAGCTGATTCCTGTCGTATGTGATGCAAAATATTTATCAAATGTTGTATGCTCTTGCTCAAAATATTGTTTCGTCATTCAATAATAGCTGATTCCTGTCGTATGTGATGCAAAATATTTATCAAATGTTGTATGCTCTTGCTCAAAATATTGTTTCGTCATTCAATAATAGCTGATTCCTGTCGTATGTGATGCAAAATATTTATCAAATGTTGTATGCTCTTGCTCAAAATATTGTTTCGTCATTCAATAATAGCTGATTCCTGTCGTATGTGATGCAAAATATTTATCAAATGTTGTATGCTCTTGCTCAAAATATTGTTTCGTCATTCAATAATAGCTGATTCCTGTCGTATGTGATGCAAAATATTTATCAAATGTTGTATGCTCTTGCTCAAAATATTGTTTCGTCATTCAATAATAGCTGATTCCTGTCGTATGTGATGCAAAATATTTATCAAATGTTGTATGATGAAGTACTATTTTGTGACTGCTGCAAAAACTGGACAAATTAAATTCATTGTTCTTATGTTAAGATAGTTTATCGCTTTTCTCTCCCGTTCTTGTGAAATGGGTTATTATAATTATATGATCTTCAAACAGCTTCCTTTAACATTTTAAAATTTCATTAGCTTAATTTTATACACTCCTTGGTTGCATATATGCGTTTAACTATTATTGAGTTTCTGTTATTTCGTTTTACTTTTGATGGTTCAAATGTACAGATGTACATTTTAACTTCGAAAAGTGATTAAATTGCAGAAGTAATCGTTGATTCAGTCTGAACGGAATATTGCTTTAAATTTTCAAAATAAGAAAACTGAAGTTGTAATATAATTTTTAATTATTATTGAAACTGAATTCTGAACAGCAATATACGATCAGTTAAGTATAAATTTAGAGTGAGATGCGACAACTTAAACATATCGCTCAAGAATTTAAAATAGCATATTTATGTCAATTGAGATTTGTACGAAGAAGGAGGTGGATTAGAATTATGTTTCCGTCAACTTCATAATTAATTTCGAAATGCCTTCCCACATGGGATTATTATCACACTGATAGTATTAACTATAAAAGGAATAATCACTATGTGAGTTGGGTTTGGAACGTAAATCCATTGCACTGAGCTGTTTAACTTTGCGCTTACAATCAGCGTGAAAAGAAAAGCTGCATGTGTTAGATTAAGCACGCTTTACAGAGAGTAATGATACATTACTTCAGTGGCAACACATTAGGTATTTAAATAATAAATATGTAATTGGCTGCTTTAACGTGTAAAACTGAGAATTATCTCAGAAAAAAAGGGATTTTCTAAAATTAAAATTGCAGCTTGAGTACAAGTGCAATAATGCATCTAATTATACCATATTTATACACATTTTTATATTTATATGTATTTATACTAAGTATCTTTCTATACTCATCGAGATATTTCAGAGTAATTTAATTTTTTAAGTCAATTAAAGATATATAAGTTACCGAGTATTAAAAACAAGATATTATTTTAAATATTCGTATGGTTCATTTTGTTCACATCTAAGGGGTATTGTCTTTATCAGAAAGTCTCATAATTAAATAAATCGATTTTATAATGATTTCTAAATACATAAAACTCTGAGAAAATAAGTGAACTGTAAAGTTGGATTTTCCGCACACATACTCTAAAGCAGGTAAAACCACTTTTACAGGGGCTGCTGAGTTTGCAGCTCATTTTTAATTTACTTCAGACGGAGGGGGGAATTAAATATAGTTTTAAACGCATGAAGAAAATTATTTATTAAATTTATGTTCGAAATTCTTAACAGTAAGTATTTAATTTATAGATCGAAAGCTTTGTAATCGATATTTGAACTTTATAATGTTTTAATCATAAAATTATTCTAACACTACGTTAGATAGCCTTATGACAAAAAAAAAAAAAAAAATATATATATATATTTTACTGCCAAGTATACTAAATGATTCTAATTCTCTTTCAGCTGCGTTTAGTTGATTATCATTATTAAAATTAGGCAACATTTTAACTCCTGAGGTGCAAGAATATTTTAACTCATTAATTAAGCATAGTTAAACATCATTAGGTTATTGGGGGGGGAAATTATATAACTCCTCATTTCAAAAACATAGGTGTGTTTTAGAGTGCAATAGTGTTTTTGAATTATCAAGGAATTAATAAGTACATCCTGATTTCGAACATAATGCATTATACTCCCGAATGTTTGGCATAGCTAGAATTCTGATTTACGAAATAAACCTGTAATAGGGGAATAGTAAAAAACAGGGAAAAAAATTTCAAAAAAAATCTTAGCCTCATTAGATAATTTAAAATAGCGTAACTAAAATTAGAAAAGGAAAAATGACTGGTGTAAGAATTAAAAAAATCTAGTGTTTCTCAGAAATAGTCTATTCACCAAAATTAGATATGTACTTTATAATCTCCGATTAAAAATAATATTCTACATGCGTTTTAGAATAATCCGATTTTTAAACGTAATATTTTATATATAAGTGATACAGAAGTAATAAATTGTAAATTTAATTGATGTATTATATTTTATTATAAGGGATATATTGTAAATGCAGTTCACTACGTTTTACTGTAATATAGTTGTTATAAATTATCAATTTTAAATCATGTTTTAGTTTATTTTCTAGAGTGGTCGTTTTTGTGGTTGTTCTCTGTATGTAACTTGAACACGGCTTAATATCTTTTAAAAATTTCGCCGTGAAAGTACCGTCTCCTAGTAGGAATTTAGCGGTTACATGCTTTCCAGCAATTTAATATACCCAAATTTAGAATTCTATTTAAATCCCATTTTACATGAAATTTTAAAAAATAATTCTTCTGAGGTAATGCAGGTGACATTATTATACATTGAAATAAAAAAGACGTTTTGGGTTTATAAAATATTTTATGATATTTTTTCATAGTTCACAAAAAATCGCACTTCGAGTATCCGGCCGTTTGACAAATCTTTGTAGGTAGAAGTCTGAAACTTTGGCGACAAGTCGCCAAATCAGGCATCGCGGATCACGCACAGGTGTGGTTGTGGTGGAAGATGCGGCGCCGTGCACGTGACACCACGTGATACCGTATACCCGCCTCTTGGCTCCGCTGTTGGGCGGGACACCGAAAAGTTGTTCCGCGGCGGGCCCTGCGTCGGCCCTCCCGTCGAAAAGGAGGCGGTTTTTACGCGTGGGAAGTTTTCGACACGCGCTCGCGTCCACTCAGAGGAAGAAGTTGGCTGGCGGAAGAAACGGATCAACGCTTGGTTGGCTCGCTTGAGTTTGGTTTCGCACGAGCTTCGAAAACATTGCGCTCAAAGTTCCAATCTTGGGAAGTAAATGGGGTAAAACGAAAGTATGTGACAGGATCAAAGCGAATGAGTTAGACAGAAATAATATCTAAATCTTGCTCAAAATATTACTTAGTATAGTCCAATATAGTATTGGTTGCGAATTCAAAATCAATGTCACGGAACTAAATCACCTGATTTTGTGATTAAAATCCAAATAATAATTCAGCTAGGCTTCAATTGAATGAACGAAGCAGAAACGATGATTGCGTGAATCCCGTGAATTACAAAACGAGAACATTTCATTGTTTAGGATGTTTAAGGAAGCTTCACCGTGATTTTGGTCGTTTTTTGTTAATTAGTTTTCTTTTTTTTACTATTAAGCGCCTATTCATCAATAACTTTTCCTGCCTGCATTGAAGTTTTTGAATATTCTTAAAAATTTGTTCATTAACATTTTACGAATTTGTTGGTTTTTGCAAGTTCGTCCACATTTTATTTTACAGTAATACACATTGTTTGTGTTGTATGGTTGGTTCTAAAAGAGTTCCTGAAAAAATCATTGAAAAAGTAGCTTATTCTAGGAACTCTTAAACTGCAGTTTCTGCAGTTTTGTATAATAGCTTCTGCTATTAAAATTTTTGTAATATTAAAATTATTAAAGAAATTAATATTAGTAGGTAGAAAATTGAGTAATCTTTTACGGAAAAGCTCTCGAACCCATTTTGTTTCTGGGCATACTTTCGTGGAAGACTATCTAATGGAAACTGATTCATACTGCATTACAATGAGATGAACCATAAATTTATTTATTAGCAACCGTTTCCTCCAAAAGAAGCTAACTCAGAAACGAAGCAGCCACTGTTTAGGGCCTTACATTTTGATTTTATTTATGCTGAATATTTAAAGGGTCTGTATTCAAGTGCATTTTAATAGATTATGTAAATATAAGTACTATTTGGCATATTATAAAATTAATTTAAGCTGCATTCATTAAGCGCTTTTTGCGTTTCTCGTCCGGGTTTTTTGGTTAAATAAAATATAGGCGTAAGTATTTGTTTCTATTTGAATTTGCAATTATGTGCCGTGATTCATTTATTTTAATGATTTTTTATAGTAATGACAGTTCTTTGAGCATTACATATGCAAATATTTTATGCATTACATGAGTAGAAATATTTCCGTTGCTGCATGTGAATGCATTGATAATAATAAAAATAATTTGAGATGTTTTTGATTAAGTAAAATGGAAATCTCTAAAAGTCTCAGTAAAAGTATTACTTTAATAAATACAGGTATTATGTAAAGAATTTGCAAGTAAAAGTAGTAAAGTAAATAATTTTTTTGAGAGTAATAAATATAGCAGACACGTATGAGATTTTAATTGATAAGTAATCAAATATGGTAAAAGAAACAGCAATTTTTTTTTTTTAAATTTCGAGAAGTTTTTTCCTTTTCTCTCTTCCTTCTTTCTCTTCCTTTTTTTCGGGGGGGGGAGAGTAATGTTTAAATTTATCAAACGTCATTACTTTCGTCAGCGAGCATTTTAGAATAAAACCAATCAATACAAGCATTTTTTTTCTTCCAGAAATAACTGATGTACTGTCTTATAAGTTGTAAATCTATTACAATTCTATTTTTTATATAAAGGCAGGAAGTCATAAAAAATGAAGAAACTTTTCAGAAACGCGGATTTTAAAATGCTTTTAAGCAGAGATGCTTACAACAGTCGGGGGGAAAAATGAAAAATTTTACAGATATTTAATCAGATGAGGTATAACTGAGTGCCGCCTGAGATAACCACTGACCTGACTTTTTTGTAAAAGTCTTACAGTGTTAATAGTCATCCTGGCAGAAGCGAAAATTTCCTCCGTGTAAAAATATACATATAAATATTACATGGGCATACAAGGCCTGTGTATAAGCATAGATATGTTGATTACAATCATTGTCTTGTACAAGTTACATATGATAGATACATAAAATCATGACAGCTATGTGTACATTTAAACATTATATGAATTCATATTTACAATACTTTTACTGAGATAATCAAATTAAACTTGTAATTCATTTACACATTGACTGGATTTTCAATATCATTTAAACTGCTTTAAAATATTATTTTTATCAAGTACATACAAACAGGATAGTAATATGCTTACATTACAATAGTTTTGCTCTTACAGTCCTGTTATTATTCTACGGGGTGAGCTATTTTCCTAGTGTTGATATTCAGTTGTTGTAGTATTTTGAAATGCTATTAAAATTATGCTGCGAAGATACAATTCTCAAGGGAAGGGGATAATTTCTTAGTATCTTGCTGAGCATAGCCTGATTACCTCCTCTATTTTAGTTTTCGTCTGCTTGTTGCCGCAGGTATTCTCCAAGAGGTATAACTGTGGTTTTTGTTTTCATTTCGTTTTTCTGGATTTTCTTATAAATGAGTTTGATAAACAGAGCACATTTAGGTCTAAATTTACCGCAAACACTGCGTCAGGAAATTTTAGAACAAATTTTTTTTTTAATTGCTAAACAATAGCTACTATTAGTGTTTACTTACAAATTTTTACTAGCTTTCTTTAAAATACCTTCTTCTATTGGAAAATCATTTAAATGGAATTTTTTACTGCTTTTATGCAATCAGTACGTGCTGCTGTGATTCGAAAGCACTGAAAGCATTAACATACTCTTTATACAGTTCATCTATCATTAAGTAGTTTATTGCAAAGAAAAGTCTAATTGTTCTTAATCACATCATTTACGGCTGCAGATTTTGTATCTGATCACCTCTTTTATGTTAGGTAAGGTAATGTTTAGCCTTCAAATCCATTATTTTGAGAATATCTCACATAAGCACTTTGTAAAACACATATGATAGTTCATTTATTTACATGGAAGAAGTTATCCAAAGCTACTTATATATATGCGGTTCAACCGGGATAATGGTTAGCGACGCTGACTGCCGTACCGAAGGGCCCGAATTCGAATCTCGGAGAAGACATGGATATTTGTAAATGTATAGTGTCTATGCTGCAGGGAGGCCACTCTACATATGCTGCGAGAGAAAAGCTTTCTCGAGATGGTGGTGGTAGGAAAAGAGGAATGGGAGACCCATCGGACCTGTTTCCGCCGGGCTGCTCTCCATCAGAACGGGGGGCTCAACGGAGCAAAGTCGTACTGTCACCTATATAGTGCTCGAGGCTCTCGTTAACGAGAGACGCAATCTTCTCTCCTTGCCATGATGAATTTCGGATGCTTGTGCTGATGTTACTGTAAGGAAAGTGAGATAAGTCACAACACAACGTACATTGTGTTGTGACTTATCACACGAACGTTGTGTTGCCACGTACGTTGTGTGTGACGTTGTGTGCACTTTTATACGTAATCACCAGGTTTGTTTAGACATTTATCGTAGCGTGGCACAAGCCTCTTATTTCTTTAGCCTCACAGCACATAAAAAGCACGTCTCGAGATCAAAGGTAATGGTGGTTGCCTTCTTCTTGCTATGCAGGAGGTTCTTCGTGACGCGCGCCCAATTTTCGAACAGAGCGATTGTTTTATAATTGCAACCGCTATACCAAAATATCAATGGGTGGTACATCATCTTGTGGACAGAGGACAAATCACGAAGCACATTTCCAGTCTATGCACTAGTTCTAAATGACGCGATATGTTCACCACTGATAATAACCGAATCTACGACACGACCGACACTGAATTGTTTTAACAGAAGTATGAGCAGTTTTTGCCAACTACGTTCATCAAAATATATTTTCCAGACAAAATAGTTTTTTTGAACTGCAACTTAATAATTTTTGTCGTGCACTTGTACATACGGTATTTAAAGGAACGTATGTAACGAAAAAACAGACCATATGGCTGTTTCCTTGAAATCCTTAACTTTTATTCATCTTAAAACGTTGTAGAGAAATTTAGTATGCGGCCAGTGAGATCACTCTTTTAGAGTCACCTAAATTGTAACAAATTTAAAACAGACACACAAGTTACCTATCACTGGAATTGCACAATGGAGAAAAATTAAAAAATGACAAGAATAGAAGAAGAAATGCATGAAAATTCTAAAAACATTTTAAAGTTAATTTTGTCTTGAATGAGGCAGGATATTCACCGAAACTTCACATAAAATTTAACGTCAGCCGGTAGCATCATTTATAGCTATGATTATTTTTTTCTTGTGAAATTTAAGAACCTAGACATATTTTAATTAGACACATTTCGGGATATTTCCAGAGTTTAAAGTAAAAACGGAGAAATTTAAAAACTGAAAAAATTTTAAATATTTTCAAAGGAAAATTGTCAAATAAATAAAGACAATTCCTAAATAATTTACATATGTATACATATTCAGCAATCCATTAGTGTGAACACAGAACAAAGTTTTTAAAAGTAAACAGTTTTTCGCCTTGCTGACTGAAGAATTTTTCTTATAATTCATTTCCAAATAATAAATAAAGAAAATTTATCATTGTAATAATTTTTTGTATCTTCTAAAATGGAAAATCGGGCGTATTTATGTTGCGGCATGGAATATCTGAGTAGAAATGTGTCTAAAACAATCCTAAATCCAAATCAATGAAACTGATATATTAGTGAATGTATGCTCCCATTCTCAGCAAAAATAACTACAAACCAATTTTATACACGTTCATTTTTTATATATTTATTCCACATATTTATTTTCCTTTTATTTGATTATTATGTCTTGCTGTCGTTAATTTACTCACCTATTATTTGCTTTATTATTTTGCAAGGTATTTCTACAGCCTTCTTAGCACGCCTTCATGGTGTAGTGGTCAGCACGTTCGGCGCGTATTCGAGAGGTTCGTGGTTCCAGTCCCGGCAAGGGCATTGCTCATTTTTCATCTCTCCTGCTTCCAAAAATTACCTTATGTCTCTATAACTTAACTCTTACGATGCAGCTATTAATTTAACTATTATTCTTGTATATGCTGCTAATTTAACTTATTGTATTAAATTGCCTGGTTTTGTTTACTTCTTTCAATTTTATTAAATTTTTCTTATATCTATTATTATTTTATTTATTGCTATTTTATTTATTTATTTTTGTTCTCCATTTCTTGCAGATTTTGATAGTCGTTCAGTGCTTTTGAGTTTACAAATTATGCTTTAAAATGATCGTAATCATATTTAATGCTTCTTGGAGAAAAGCTTTAACACACCACAACTTTTGCTTGGTCTGCTTACCGTGTGAAGTCTGCATTGTCTGTCTGATTGTACGTGACATTTTTTTATAAAATTAGAGGAAGGACTAAAGAGCATACGTACCTTTTGCTTAAAAATTTTAAACCAAAATTCTTACATTCTTTCACTCATTTCATTTCACTTTTTCGGGAATTTGAAGTTATATTCAACACCATTGTTTTAATTTTTTTCTGACCTTTACATAAATAATATTATTTTCTTTCACTTTGGTTGTTTAAGTTACAATGACTTGCAGAACTTTGATTTTCTATCATATTTACGAAACACTTGATAAAGCTAAGAAATGTAAGAAAAGAAATTCTTTCTCTGGCATTAAAATAATCTTTTTAATTGTTGCAGACACTAATGAGAAAAAAAAAAGAAAGGAAGGAGATACTCACCATCATATATTCATCACGTATAATAATGCACTGTTATATCTTGAAAACAGTACAAGTTAATACACTAATATTAATAACTCGTGGATATTCCTTCTGATATATTCATAGACACATAATAAAATACGTGAGTATAAACTAATGTAGTTTAAAACGATAAATGGAGCCACACAGAAAAAAAAAAAAAAAAAAACAGAAAAAGCACAGTACTGCATTTGTGCTCATTATAAGTCACTGTTGGAAATCAGAGCCAATTAGGTGGGATATATTTAAAATATTTTTTAACACTAAAATAATTCTTTTTTTTATTTTTATCTTTAATTTTTAACTGTTTAAAGAGTATTAAATAATATGCATTTTTACGTGTATGAACACATGCGTATGTGAAGTCTCTATCTTTAATAGATATATTTGCTTTTAATCATGAATTTAGCTGTATTCATAGCTTTATTATGTAGGTCGAGAGATTGCAAAATACCAGTTATTTTCTTTTCTTTGGTTTTAGAACAATATTCGGATCAAAGCGAAATTTTATGAACTCCAAATTACTATTTTCCTGCAATGCAATAAAACATTTATTTCTATATGTTTGTAGAGACATTAGGTATTTTTTAAAGCAAGAGAGATTGAAAAATTAGCAACGCTTTCACCGGGAGTCGAACCGCAGACCTCTGGAATACGCGCCCAGCGGGCAGACCACCACACTAAGAAGGCATGCAAAGAAGGTGGGAGAAATACCTTGTATACTCCCCCTTTTAAAGTGTGACTGGAGTTTCTACGGAACGCAATCGCCAAATGCTGGGTGTGGAGAGTCATCATCCACCACTCTTTTAGTTTGGGCTCCACTGTAGAGACATTAAGTATTTTTTAAAGCAAGAGAGATTGCAAATTTAGCAACGCCTTCACCGGGAATCGAACCGCGAACCTCTGGAATACGCGCCCAGCGTGCAGACCACCACACCACGAAGGTACGCCAAGAAGGTAGGAGAAGTACCTTATATGTTTATTATTGCAACAAAATAATAAATTGAAATTCGAATAACAGATATCTCTGATTCGATCTATCTATTTATATATTTACCTTTTGAAACAAGTGCAACTGATGTTTTTGTCTGAATATACACAGTTTGGTTTAATAGCAATAATTTTGTCGATATCATGCCCAAATCCGGAATATACGTTTTGTTTAGATTTTACTTATATGTATTATTTTGCTTCCTGATATGCTACATTTACATAATGCTAAAGGACTCAAATACACAACCGTGAAATGAATATGGAAAAATTATTCTACAGAGAACGATACTCAATTTTTCTCAAAATTAAGCATATGCCATATCTTAAATCATGAACTTTTAGCAATAATGGTAGCTTGAAGAATTGAATTTAAAGTTACTATGCATTAAAACTGTGACATAGGTGTTACGTACAACATGTATTTATGTATTTCTGTATACCTCCTTTATTGCGTTTTACGCATAAGTATATACATCACATTCTATACATATTCATCACACTATAAAACAACCTTGAAAAGACACAGATGAAATTACTCTTACTAAACGGAAGAGAAGTAAAAATCACACAGTTGGTACTAATGTGTAGATGAAAATAAATAACAGATATTCTACTAATAAAATCACATTTATTGTGAGATTTATCTGCCATTCATTCCTTCGCTTTTAGATTATTTGGCTTGTGTAATTATTATTATTTTTTTTTTACGGAAAACGAACTGGAATATTCAACGGATAAAATTGTACGAAACTAAAGGGAAATAATCCACTTCCATATTTATTTAAGAAAACGTACTTTACACTTTGCAGAGAAAGAAAAATAGGTAATTTTGAAATGCAAAAAGCTAACTTTGCAGCTTTGTGCAAATATAATGTGTGAATGTTTAATATTATTTAGGCATTTTAGTGGATATATATATATATACTGAATATGTGCTTGTGCCTTGTAAACATTTTGCTTGTTATTTCCTTCCGTTTAGTTTACATTTTGTTACATTTAATTTTCATGTCATTTGAGTTCTTTCGTAATATATATCAAAATATGGATTCCAAAAATTCACAATGTTTTTATGTAGCAGGCATCCTTTTTAGCCCAAACGCGCAGTTTGCACAGAAGAGCTATTAATTTCATTTTGAAATTTTGCGTCGGTTCACTATAAATGTTGGTTTACGTTTCAAATGGGTGCCACCAAATATTAGAGCCCTGCATTATATTTAAAGAAATTAAATAATGAAGTATCTGCGTGATGATATGTACGTTTCTAGCACTGCGAAAAAACAACGGTAACTAGAGACATCAAATTTTGAATAATGTAATCCTCCATTCGAATATAGATATCTGGAAGCCCAAATTTGGAATTTGGAATTTGTTTTATTCCCTATTTTACATTTTCTCAAGAATTTTTGATTCACAAACTCAATGATTTCAAAGCAAAAAATGGCAACAGTGCACGAAAAAGAAAATATTTTTATGTCCAGTGCGCGAGACTGCGTATGGGAAACTCTAAAGATATGCTCTTTTTAAATATTTTGTGATATTTCTGTTGAATTGAATTTTATGGTTTATGCGCGAAGAACATGATATTTAATAATAAAGACACAAAACGTTAGAAACGCCGCTTTGGGAATAATATAAAATCTGAAAGCTTTCAGATTTTTTTAATGTTAATTGTTTTTTGTGTCGAACTAGAGAACTTCGATTGAAGCTTCAGATAATATCATATGGCAATTATTTTTTTTCTTTCCTTTGAAGCCATTCACAGTGTTAAAATGTATTGTTCAAAAAGTCTGTGACAAGGTAGTCCTTTTTCGAAAGCGAAGTAATTTGTTAAATTAAAAACTATTTTTCTTATCTCAATTTTTTCGTGTGGAATTTAGAATAAATGCACGCTATTTTGTAGTAAAAACATAATCGCTATTAATTAATTTCTTTTCACTCCTTCTTTGTCTTTACTTCAATGATATCAAGGGTTTTTTAGTTACCCTTGATGTTTTCTTTTGAAAATCGAGAATTCGCCGCTTTATATCCAGCCTCAAAGTTTGGAGTTCATGACAGTTACTGTATAGAAACATAATAGTGCGGTAATGAATGAATTCATCATAACCCATCAAGACCAATAAACGCAAAAGTACATACATAAGACAAAATATGTTTTATATATGTACTTTTTATCTGCAAAGACTCTTACAAGTGCTTTCCAAGTATAATTTTTTCAGCTTGGTTTTTATAATCAGTAAGTATCAGTTGTATTTGATGGTTTAATTTTGTTTTTTAATTTTGGAAGAAGTTCCTGCTTTTTTGTTTTCTTTATTACATTAATATGAGCTAATTAATTACCGTAATCTTTATGTACTTGTATTCAACTTTTTATTTGCAGCAGCTTTTAGTATGCGTAAAAATTTCTTATTCTTACTGAACGATTTCTTTCTGAGGAAGTACTTTTTATTCAAAAATATTACCTAACAAAGCATTTATACTAAAGAACTTCAGCTTTTTAGCTTGGTTTATCCATTATCAACAAGCTGAAAATATAATAGGTTATATGTATGGGCCTTTATGTGCATTGTTTCTATAGAAACCTCAATTAAAATTATCAGTTCAATAAATTCATTTAATGAAAGTTATACTATACAATGCAAGAATTTCATAATTTTATCATGTTTTAATTATATAAGTGTAATGTAATCATTCAGTTATTATATCCTCGTATTTAAATAGCGATATAAATCTATAGATATATCTATAGGTATTATCGCTATTATGCCTATAAACATTTATATTCCATACAATGTTGTTGAATTTTAGTTTCAAAACTAAAACAACAGCTGAAAATAACAATTGAACATAGTTGACAATAATAATTCTGAGTTAATTTTCGAAAATTTAATATATCGAGTCATGATTCAGGATAAGTTTTAAGTCACCAAAATTTAACATATTGTCTTAAGCGCATGCTGTAGTTTACAAAAAATGATAGAGTTTACTTTAATTATTTCCATTTTGTTTTAAATGGCGTATAAAGCCATGATGGCGTCCAACCATGGCATATGCTCTATCTTCTGCATGCTGAAATTATATTTCATAAAAGGATCCCTTTTCCATGAAATACTCTCTTAAAACATTGAATATTGATTCGCTTTTGGCGTCACTATCAAAGTTCTGTCAAAGAACTGTTCATCATAGATTTTTTGCCCATAATGTAACGATATGCCAATAATAGGGCTTCATTTCCAGATAAAGTTGATCATAATTTAATATTCCAATAATAGGGCTTCATTTCCTTCAAGTTGATTTGTCCAACTGTAAGGAGAAATGCGTCGTTTGCAAGCTATCATTTTTTCAACATCGTCACTCATTTCCTTAATATGTCTTTGAACTATGTTGCTACCCAAAGGAATTCATTTGAGCATATTATATGCCAGTTTGTTTAGAACAGTTTGTAAAACCTCTTCAATGGCTAGCAAAATTAGCTGTTCTTCGATAGTATATGGCTCCCAGATTTTGCTTTAAGATGCCTGTAAACCATCATCGTCTCTTTTTGACGTAGGAGCCAACTTACTTGCCTCTTCTGAAGTTTTTATTTCAATGTTTGAAAGTATTTCAATTCTTTACCTGTTTTCTTAGATGATCTTCCAACTTGGATAGTTTCATAAAGTCATTGTTTAAAATTGTGTTGCAGAGAAAGCCCACGGGCAGATGTACATATGAAAATGATGGAATGGAAATGAACTTCACATATTCAAAGATATACTGCCTACATTTTATTTCAGTATTGGTCATGTTTAGAAGCAATTATCTGTGAACAAAAACTAAACCGTTTAAATATGATAAACAATTCAAAATTGGATCTTGGTTTAAAACCTTAGTTTAATCTTGAGTTAGGTATAAAGAATATTTTTTAAGTTGGGGCATTATTTTTACGTAGTCATAGTACTGACTAAATTAAGTTACTGTGTAAAACTTATCTTAGAAAGTATTAAACATTACAAAATTAAAAAAAAAATCGAAAGCTTTCATATTTTATATTACTCCTAAAGGGGCGGCTTTTTTTTTTCATTTACCTACACATACACGTTTCAAGAGCATTTAGGCTAACGTTCCTGTGGGCTAAAAGTATTTAAAGACAGCATATCTTCAGAAATTTTTATAGACAGTCTCGTGCGCTGGAGTTAAAAATGTTTTCTTGTTTTCGTATAGTATTGCCACTGCTCGCTTTGAAATCGTTGAACTTGTTAATCAAAAATTCCTTAAGGTTTACAAAATATGAAATAAACGATAAAACAAATTCAAAATTCCAAATTCGGGCTTCCAGGTGTCCATATTCGGGTGGAGGACTACGTTATTCAGAATTTCATGACTTTGGGTACACTGCGCAAAAAAAAGTGGGGACAGCTCCGTATTTCCCGTTGTACTGAACCGATTCACGAAATTCAAATTGCATTTTTCATGTCTCGAAAGCGCGACTTAGGATATATGTTGGATTTATATATAGCATTATTCTAACCTAGGTATTTTGACGCAAAATCAGACTTTTTCTAAAATAACATATCAATTTTGTTTCCATATTTCGATTTTACAACTCATATTATGCCTAGGTATTAAATTTTGTAATTTTTGGTGACAAATTTATGGAGAAATTTGAAAATTTAACTTGGCGCATTTTTTTTTCAGTTTTTCAGTTTCAGTTTTAAGAGTAATTCACTTGACGGAATTCTTAATTTATAGCAACTTACTTACTTTCCTTTTTTTAACTGATGCACGCGAAGAAAAAAGGTCCATCGATCATTCTTTCAAATAATTTTAACAAATCGCGTAAACCATATTTTCGTTATTATCGCTTATAATAAATACGCCAAAATTCAAAACGCGCCAAAATGTAAATTCATGTATAGCTTAGGAAATTTTGAGTAAAAAACTCTAATTTTTTTTGCAGATATGCTTAGAAATAAATCTACTTTAAGATGATGTTAAAACTTTTATAGGTTATAACACAAAAATGCTTTCGAAAAATTTATGAAAATTATTTAAAAATACAAATTTTTAAAATAAATGATAAAAAATGTGCGAATTATGTTTAGATTAAGTCTAAATTTCGAATTCTGGAAGAACGAAACAAGTAAGTTTAATAAAAAAATATTAATAAATATATATCAAATTCAATTAACATCGAGGAGCTAAAATTTTTAAAGCTAATTATTAAAAAAATACTCATGCGAATTTTACAAAACTGAGTTCGTAGAGTTGAAATATGGAAACAATTGACATGTCATTTCAGAAAAAGTTAGATTTTGTGTCAAAATACCTAGGTTAGAATAATGCTATATATAAATGTAATACGCATCCTAAGTCGCGCTATCGGGATATGAAAAACGCGCTTTGAATTTCGTCAATTTGGCCCAGTAGAATAAGAGATATAAAACTGTTCCACCGTTGTCTTTTCACAATGCGAAAAAGATGCATATAGTCGTACAAATTCTTCATTATTTAATTTGTTTAAATATAGTACAGGGCGATAATATTTGGTGGCAACAATTTGAAAAGGTATTCAGACATTTATTATTATTCAACTCAAAATCTTTTTTTGAGACTAATAGCCCTTACGACTGGCTAACACTTCTTTGGGCTGAAAATCCCACCTTACGTCCGCAACAAAATGTCTTAATTCATTCAAGAGCCAAACGTAACAATATACTCGATCCCAAAATGGTTTATATGCGTTATAATGCAAAATATTGTACTGATTTTTAAAGAGGTATTCTTTACCAGAAAACATAAACGATTCGCAGAAATATTATAGAGACATTAGGTATTTTTTGGAAGCAGGAAAGATGAAAAATAGCAACCGCCTTCGCCGGGAATCGAACCACGGATCTCTGGAATACCGGCCCAGTGTGCAGAACCACTACACCACGAAGGCACGCTAGGAAGACGGGAGAAGTACCTTATATACCCCCCTTGTGATGCTTCTTTAGCGAAATGAAGCAACTCCAATGATGGAACACAGCAATAACTTTTATTTAACACTAAAAAAAATGGCGACATACAAACAAGAAGAGAAAACAAATTCTAACATTTAAACGACGAGGTGAATAAATTACATTCTTCGTGCGAGAGTCGCACGTGGCACTCGAGTCTGGTTTCAAATATTGCCATTCACAAATACCTTAATGTTCATCTATTTAAATTATTTAAACTACAAGATTTTAATACTATTTAAAGCTGTTACAACCTCTTCCCCAACGAAGAGACTTTTTCCGAAGGGAAAAGTTCTGTAAAATTTGACAGTTTAAAAAGCTCGGCTTGCTCATTTGCTTAAAGAGAAAAGGTAACTTCTTTCATAAGTTTCCAAATTTCAGGTCAAAAATTTAAAGTTTTAAACAAATACTTTTACACCACATTTAAAAAGAAAAAAATGGAGAACGTTCAAATACATCAGTTGAGCATACATTAAATAATAAAATGAATTCCGAACGTGGTTACATACACTAAGAGTTATTACATTACTTAATTCTACTCAGAACATCTACGTTCTTGTGGAAAGATCGTTTGCGATGAATGACCTTAAAATTATAAAGTTGTAATGAGAGTGCCCAGCGCATCAATCTAGAGTTACATTTGGCGTTGGATTGTAGCCAGACCAAAGGATTATGATCAATTTGAATCAAGAATTCTTGCTGACCATCCAGATAAAAATGCTGTTTCTTGATAGCGTAGATGATAGCAGCGCACTCCTTTTCAGTAGTACAATAATTCTTTTCAAACTTAGTAAATTTTTTGCTTATATACAAGATAGGATGTTCACGTTGTTCATCATCTAATTGGCATAGTACTATACCCATGCCATTGTCTGAGGCATGACAGACTTGCTAGATATTTTTACTGGACGAGGGGTTACAAAGAAACTGAAGATTTTGTAAGAACCTGTGATGCTTGTCAGCGCGCTGGAAAAGGAAATGACAAAAAGAAGGCTCCATTGACATTAGTAGCAGTAATTTCCGAAATATTCACTAAAATAAATGTCGATGCCGTTGGTCCGCTACCTATTTCAAAGACTGGAAAAAATCCTTTGCCTAATATTGAAGAACGTATCGAAACTGTAGCAAAAGCAAAATATATTACCCTTTTAGATTTATCTAGAGGCTACTGGCAAATTCTGTGTCAGACCCATGTCTCTTTGGTCTTTTTGGCACCCAAATGACCAGAAGTTCCTTCGTGGCACATCTTTATAATTTGACGGCTTGAGATTTTCAGGTATAACGACAAGCTGTCTTTCAAAGCCCATTTTATCCGTCGTTTTTTTAACTAAAAGCTCTTTTCTTGTCAGACTATAGTTCTCATTTTTGCATGTACCTTCTTTAACTTCTTGGATGATTTTAGACAGTTCCTCATCAGCAAGCTGAAGTTGTGCAATTTCTTCTGAGTTAATGTTTACCAGTTTCATGAGAGTTTCATCTTCCGAATTTAGCTCCGGTACATTATCTTCTTCTTCAAAAACATCTCTGGATGCTTTATTTTCTTCCTTCATCGGTTCAAAGATCTTCTCTTCAGCTATTTCTCTTTTCTTTTGAGCTCTAGAAGAGACAGCATTAATCTGGTGAGGACAACTATCAGGTTCCTTTCCTTGTTTATTCAACAGTGCAAAAGATTTTAATACTATTTAAAGCTTTTACACCCTTTTAAAGGGCGACTGTTGTTTTTAGGGGACCCAATCGCCAAATCTTTGGGTGTGGAGAATTATCATCCATGGCCCTTTTAGTTCGGGCGCCACTGCAGAGACATTAGGTATTTTTTGAAAAAGCCGGAAAAGATGAAAAATGAGCAAACGCTTTCGCCGGGAATTGAACCACGGACATCCGGAATACCAGCCCAGTGTGCATAACCACTACACCACGAAGTTGCGCTAGGAGGGCGGGAGAAATATCTCATAATATCTTCGTTGTTGTTTTTAGATGCGTCCGCTTTGGATTTTATAATTTACGCGGGATTATAAACATGATCGGCATTTCTAGGGAACCGGAGAAGCTATAAAAATATTTTATTAAAACATAATTTAACTTACTTTTCTCAAAGTTAAAAAAAAAGATGACTGTGATTCGCTCTGACTCTTATGTACCTAACTATCTATTTATATTTTTGAAAATATTTGCTTATCTTTCTTCATCACAAAATTCAGAAAACAAATAAATTGTTTGTCTCTGACACTCGTATTTATAACTGACAAAGTGCGTAAAAGCACAAACGGTGCATATCATCACCTTCCATGAAAATCTGTAGTACATGTCTGGGCAAGTGTATTTACAGTGCATGTGCGCACAATGAGTCTTCAAATGTGCAAATTTTTTCAAGTACTGTGACCACAAAGCGAATAGGCACCTACTTACACAAGTTTCTGAAATATACTTAATTAATATGCTATTAATTTATAAGCCTATTACATAAGTAAATGTTATGTAATTGCATGCCTATTAAATATGTAAGGGTTAAATATACTTAATTAATATACTATTAATTGAATTACATGCTTGTTATATAAGTAAGTATGTAGGTAAAATCTATGTTACTTGCATTATGGAATTTACTGAATCCCTAAATTGCGGTAATAACCCGCCTAAATGGGGTTCATTCCTGAGAACCCCTATTCATAGCTCATACCTACCCCCCATTTTTTTTCATTGACCTGGAACCCTTGACATGGAAGTTTGGAGTAGACGCTTGGGGATCTATATAGAATACTCTGGAAATCTATGGTTTAAACTGATATTATAAATTAACTAAGAACATGACAGCTGTGCTGTTGTATATTAGACATTTGCAGAAATGATCAAGTTTATAATTATTCATACGTTAATTCAAGACATTGAGCACTATACTAAACATTTAATTTAACAAGTTTTGCGGAATTTTGAATTCAAAATTGTTAATTTAGCAACAATTGCATTATTCTAGACAGCTTTCATGATAAGTAACGTTTTCTTCATTTCAGAAAATAATGATCTGAGATATTTTAGAGACTTAGACTACGAAACAAAACTTACAGAAATATTGCATGCTTGTTACTGTTCAGTTAAATGCAAAATTTTAGCTTAGATAAAAGGAAATAACCTTAAAAGAGAACATTTGAGTTTTAGATGAAATAAGAAATTCCAACCACTACATAAACCGAACTCTTCTATAACTCCAGGAGAAAGTCTTGCCAAATCACTGCTGTTATACCCCCTCTACATGAGAGCCAGAGAGGTTGCATACGATTACCCACCATCCCTTCGGAATTGAGGCTATAAACCTATCAAACAGCATCGTGTTAAACTAACCAATCGTCAGCCTCTTACGATCCCGAGTGATGCTCTTGAGCCTCCAGGATGTAAAAACCGCGTCGTAAGTGAGCATCCCGTCCAAGCCGTTTGCTTTTACGGCCCTCTAGGATCAAGCACCGGCCCAGCTGGGGCCCGCAGTCTCTCTCTTTTAGTACTTGGTGTCTCTCCGCAATGCGAATCAGCAGTAAAAGCCTGCTGACTGTCCCCTGCCCTACGTCACAGCTGGTACTAAGTGACGAGACTTTCCCACTTGGCTTGGGGTTTCTTGCTGTGCCTTAGTGTTCTGGATTCAAAGTAGAAGCTTCAAAATGAAGCTATAAATATTAGATTTTTTTAAAAATAAAAGTGACTGATGCATTTGAAACAGATAGGTTTATCAATGAATAGCAAATAAAAATCTGGAGATTAAAAAAAATAGTTAAGGATTTTGCTATATATTAACAAAATTAAAGCTATTATAAATCAGCGTGAAAGATTATTTAAGAAAAGTAAATAAAGGTTACAGAATGTTTTGAAGCTATTACATGAATTAATTTCGATGAGCTAGGATTATGCACTATTTAAATGAATAATGATTTAATGGATTTGTATTGGCTGAAGTTGAATAAAACAGCAGTATTCTGTAACTTAAAAAATGTATTACACAAAAGCTGATCATCTTGGGTAATTACTAGAACAAACTGGTGTAATCACATTTCATATCGTGTTGTATCCTATAAAATTAAATCGATGAACCACGAAAATGAATGTTCAAAACTGTACGTTAAATAATAAAATACTTTAAAGGTTTGCAGTTTCCAAAAAATGCTCTGTAAATCTTAAAGAAAAATACATTATAGAAATAATTTTTCTTTATTTTAAAACTGCAGTAAAATATATTAATTTTCTTTGATGAATAAAATCTATAATATGATTGATTGCAGATTAATTACTACTATTTCAAGATAAAGGGAAAGCTAATTTTTAAGAGATTTCAACGTTTTTATTGTGAACTCTAATTTTAACAGCCTGATTCTTTTTTTAAGATTTACAATACATTTTCAGTAGCTTTAAAACTTCATAAATTATGTTATAAAATCTACAGTATCTCTTATGAAAATTTTCTATTTTATGATGTTATGAGGTTCATAATTATTCGAAAATATATTTGATTCAACTTCCAATAATCTACAAAACGTATTATTTCAAGTACGTAAATACGTAGAGTGAGAAATGGGCTTGTATTTATTCTCAATAGATGGAATGTTTTCTCAGTTGCAAATTTGTCTGCTTTTTTCTAAATGGCGGGGATTAGCTATTCTTAGAGTTTGGCCAAGCCAGAAGAGGCGGCCATTTTATTATTTTGGCACCTAATAGGTGGCCACCACCATTGCCTCCTAGAAAAGGACAGGCAGTTTTACATCCATGTCCCGGGCCCTTCGGTACGGCAGTTAGAGTCACTAACCACTTTCCCGTCTAGGTGCGTTAATGTAAAACTTATGTTTCAATTTGAAATTATGATCGCGATCGTTATTTCATCTGGGCAATCACATGTGCTTGTGAACACCGGAGTGTAACTTCAACAACTGTTTATAGATAAAACAATTCATTCAATGAGTTGCTATAATTTATCAAAGTGATATCTTATTATTTCATATCTGAAGCCAGAATCTTTAAAATCTAAACGCGGTACTTTAGATTCCAGTTACATCTATATTTTTTAGAATTTCTTAGGAAATGAGTTTCGCTAATACAAGACCAGAATCTAGATTGATGTTAATCAAGGCGGCTGCAAACCAGCGCTTAAAGAATTGTATTAAAAAGAGAATAAATTATTCAATGTCTTACAAACCTCCACTTCGATAATTGAATTCAAGTATAATATTAATTATAATTCTGGAAGGAAAATTTTGATATTTCCACCAAAGGGGTATTTCTAGTAACTTTTGCAAAGCTCTTCTAAGTTCATAAAGGTAAACTGCCGAGAGAAATGAAAATTTTACGTTCGAGTCTGGCTAAAGATATTTTTTTCACCAAGCTGAAAATATAGTTATTTTAGCCAATGCCCTAATTCTTGGAACATAACTATGTGTCAGCTGTAAAATTAATTTCTTACAATAAAGCTTATATACAAGTCTAAACTAAACTGCTCTTCTCATAAAAGCAAAAAATCAGATTCAATAAAATTTGTATTTTTAGTATTTATAATTCATTGCATTTCGTTCTAGTTGTATACAGAAAATTATTTGTTCAAATTTTAAACAAAGAGGACTCTGTTTTCTGACGATTGCTATGATAGACGTCCATGATAGCTCTTTGTAATGTCTTTATATTCACAAAAGAAAAAAATTTTATAGCTTTATTTTCCAAAATTTTGTGTCCATCTCTGCTTCATGTGTAATGTACATAGGAGCCAGTTTCCCTTAGAAAGTCCTCCACTAATCCGTCCCCTTAGGCAGATTGCCCTTGTATACTTTGCCGTAATTAAGTAAAGCAAACCAAACCATATCTACTTCACACATAATCTTGAAACTGAAAACACTGTATGGATAGTCAGATTATCAACTAATAAAGAAGAAAATTGGTATAACAGCGTGTTTCGAGTATACTTATCTTTATAACATACTTATCTTCATTCATATTAGGCTACGCGTTCCTAAGGCATATTTTATGTTTCCATTTCTCTTTTCACTTCGCAAGTGATTCATTCGTTATTTCAAGAGAGAATGAGTTCACTTTTTTAGTTTACAGTTGTTAGTTCTGTTATATGTAATTTTCGTTACTTTTGTTTTCATTCATTCAATATGCATGACGCAAATTTTATGACTCAAATTATGCCAAACTGCCAAGTTTTGTAAACATCGCACCGGTAGTTTTTAAAAAATTAACTCTAAAAATTTTAGCTCCTCAGTGTTAATTGAATTTGATATATATTTATTAATATCTCTTTTTTGATTAAACTTACTTGATAATTTTATCCAGAATTCGAAATTTAGGCTTAATCCAAATATAATTCGTACATTTGTTATGAATTATTTTAAAAATAGTTTTTGTAAATTTTTCGCAAAAATTTTTGTATTATAACCTATAAAATTTTTAACATCCTCTTAAAGTAGACGTATTTCTAGGCACACCTGCAAAAATTAGAATTTTTTATTCTAAATTTTCTAAGATATACATGAAATTACATTTGGGCGCGGTTTGAAATTAGGCATCTTTTTTTGTGAGCGATTATAACGTCAAGTATGGTTTACGCACTTTGTTAAAATTTTTAGGAAGTATGAACTGTGACTTTTTTTCCGTTCGTCTGCAAAGCAAAGTAGGAAAGGAAAATTAGGTTGCCATAAATTAAGAAGTTCACCAAGTAAATTATTCTTGGCGCAAACTGAAAAATATACTGCAAGATAAATTTTTGAATTTATCCGTAAATTTCGCACCACATTTTACAAAATTTAATATTTAGGCATAATTTGAGTCGTAGAATCGAAATATGAAAAAAAAAATGGCATGTCATTTCAGATAAAGTCCTGTTTTGTGTCAAAATACCTATGTTAGATCAAAGTTATATAAAAATCTGATATACGCGCTCTCGAGACATGAAAAACGCAATTTGAATTTCGTCATTTGGCCCAGTAGAATGGGAGATATAGAATTGTCCCATTTTTGTTTGCGCAATGTACGTTACACAGCGAAAATTTTATAAATGGTTAAATAGGGACCTAATTGACATTACCAGCTACTCAGAATAGTACGGTGGTTTGCGGGAATCTTAAACTGAAACTAAGGAAATGACTGTGACCCACGTATAAGGAGACTTTGTCGTGTTTTCCCCCTCCTTGGAAGTTAATATTGTTCACCACTTGTAGTGTATTTTGGGCAACGTTCTCTGTAATTAGATGGCTAAGCGATCAATATGCTTCCGTTCTTGACCATTAAGAAGAAAAAATTTCATTTCCAGTATGTATATTACACATGGTACAAGGTAAGGTAGAACATACAGTAATAATGCCATTACTAAAATTGACTGGGGGATCGATTTAAATCTAAAACCAAAGCCAGTGCAGATTAATGCTGCATGTGTTTTAAATCATAGCTGGCGGCCTATTTAACATTAGAAAAAAAAAAAAAAAAAAAAAGGCGTTTATCTGTATTTGAACCCAATCCTTTTGAACTGATGTAATGAAGCTTTGTAATGTATGGCAATCGGAAATTTTCTCAGTTGTAATGCTACAAATGTTCAAGTAAATAATGAATTAGCTGTATTACAAACCCTATGAAATAGTTGTATTATAAATTAAATCAATTAAAAATATTAATAGAGTACAAGAATGAGGTTACAAGTTACCAAACAATGCGTGTATTTCTTCTAAATACCTCAATTATTTAACGAATATACCTTTTCAGTTTGGAATTCAAATAGAAATGCGCTATGATCTTACACTAACACCTTTGGCTACTAGCAATTTAACCAAATTACGCAGCAGGCCAATGAAAGATTTTATGTCGGTTGAATGACAAACCTGTGTTGTTGTAAAGATATTAATGAACACGTAACCAAACGCGATAAATGGCGAGACTAAGACATGTTTCTCACGTAGCAATGCAACGTAACTACGAAGACAGGCTTCCAACTTTCCTTATGTAACTAATATAATGTAAGCATATGTATAACTAACTAAACATGTTGTTAATCAAAAGGAAAAAAAGAAAAGGCAGAAAAAAATATTTGTGTGCTACCGTTACACCACGAAGGCATGTTGGAAGAAGGGAGAAAATATCTTATAGTCATAGCAGAGAAAGCATCCTTTATTAGAACTTATGACTGAAGAAAACAATTTGCATAAAAAATAATTTAGAATAAGATTATTGCCAAAGCTTAGTGGTTCCAGAAGGACTAGTACCAAAAGAAATAAAGTCTGCATATGTTCAAAATTTGTGCCTTTGGTTTGCTAGAAGTATTATCTTTTACTTATAACGTCATGCAAAACTGCGACTACGGTTTTGAATTCGGAATTGTGAGTTTTACAGTTCATAATTATCCTATACCTGTAATAGTAATTTTAGTTTTTATTAGGCGTCAGAGTAGGTAAATATTCTTATAGTGAAATCAAGTAATTTGTGCTTTTAAAAAAGTACTTGTGTTATAAATTCTGAAAAATGAAATATTATAATAATAAACAATAACTTACATATTTTTCAGCTTATGTAGCCTAAAAATAAGTAGCTTATTTTGTAATTTTACTGTTAATGAATCATAGGTTTTCATTTCAAAATGAAAGAATCACTTAATGAAATATAGTTTCATTAGAATCCCAAAAATTATCTGAATCCTTCAGAATCAACATTATTCTGAATGTCTTAATATCTAAATCTTAAAAATATTTTGTAAAATCTTTGACAGACATAAATTATTAAACAAAAAGTGGTTTACACAAATCGAAAAGTGAAATAACGAAGTATTTTTTAAAATAAAAATACATATTTAAATCATTTTACTCCAAAGAAAATTATGACCGTGGAAGCAAACAGTTTGTTATTATTTTATTAATGAAATCTCAATAATTTCTCGGAATTCACAAATAATTGTCAAACGGTTTATATCCATTTAATGAAAAATTATTTGGCTAAAGTACGCATTTTGCACTTTATGTATGTGTAACATACTACCAAAAAAGATTTTAATTTATTTTTTCTGGCTCTTATTGAATACCTAAATGCTGACATATAAACCTGTATTTTTTTGCAGTGTGGAACGTGCTTTCGACAGATTTTTTACAATCAGAATTATTTGCTAATACTTATACATAATCATAACTATACCAAAGTCACATGTCTTCAAAACAAATATCTTAAAGGAAACAAACATATCTAAGCTCTTCATATTTTCCCGAGTTTGGTTTTGATAAAATGAAGTTCTGTTTTTTTAAGAAACAATTATATAGCCTTCTCACAGAATACATATATCTGCTTTTGTACGTAGTATGAAACATCTAAAAACAGCCCCGAAAATCATAGTAAATGAAGATAAAAAAAAAGATGCATAGTTGTGATTTTAGTGGGAAGCCGGCAATATGATAAAGTCATATTGTCGGCTTCCCACTAAAATCTAAAATTTTCTGTTTTACTTTTTATGATAAAGTAAAACAGAAAATATGAAGATTCGAAATAATGACGATTGGGTCGGCAATCACTACCTTAGCCTACTAGCGGACGAGCGGTAAAAGCCACTGAACACTGGTAGTTCAGTCCGGGGTTCGAGTCCCGGCGAACGGGCTGGCTGCATGGGCGTTTTCGTGGTTTTCCCCATGTGTAACGTGGATACGAGCTAGTTTCCCTTAACCCTTTGCGGCACAGTGTGTCCGGTATGGACATACCTATAAATTTCCTTCTGTACGCACAGAAAAATTGAATGAAAAAGGATTTATAAGTTACTATAGGTTACTCTGAATCTTCTTTATTTGTAATAGATGGCAGCTCAACACAAACCAGTCCATATATTTTAGCCATGTTTAGTTTTTTAAGACCCTCATTTTTCAAAGAAATCTTCCAGATTTTTTTAGAGTATAAAAGGAATTGTTTGAAAAGAAATTTCTGTGTTATTTTTTGGCTGTATGCTAATCTCCTTATTCTATATTAGTTTTAAATTTTTACCTCGAAATCTTGCCTAGAATCAAACGGCGAACCCTAGATTATCGGTGTGCCCACTAGGACAACTGAGTCTGTATTCCTTGTTTCTCCGCATCTCATCGGTCAGTTTAAATTTTACTTGTGCACTGTTCTAGGTCTAATTAGACTGCCTACTTTTTTTTAAAAAGATAGCGTGCCGGAAAGGGTTAAAAAGTCCTCCACGGGGCATCCCTCCCTTTCCGTGTAGTGCCTAAGGACGGAGCACGTAATAAGCAAAAAAAAAAAAAAAAAAAAAAAAAATTACTACCTTAATTGATAACTGGGCGGGAAAAAACTTCTGTTTATGAATATTATGGCACACCAGTATGAGATACTGCAGAACATCGATTGGCAGCAGCTCATATTTTAACAAGATTTGTGTACATTTTAAAATTTATTTATTAATTTTTTTTGCAGTGGAAATCAGGAACACTTCCTTCCAGTCGTTAAAGGCACCTTCAGAAAATCCAACCTTTAGCTCTCAAATAAAATGTTTAAGCAAAAACTTTAATTAGATAACTTATATGGGATTTTAAGTAGCTCTTTTACTGAGAAATAAATTTTCATTGAATGTCTTCGTTTCTATCAAGCAACGTAGCTTTATAGCATCTAAATTCTTGTGCTGTTTATTTTAAATGAAATATTTCTGCTTCTTTGTAAGGACTCTATCGTCTTCAGTGTCATATGACGACCATAAGAAACCATTTGAATTCACCCTAGAAAAGTATTAGCAAATACATGAAATAAATATTTGTGCACTTTATCCCTGAAAGGAAACGAATTTGATTCTTTCATTTAACAAGATCCGACTTCCCACCTTAACTGAAGTGGGATGAGAAAACTTCGAAATCTGAGAGTACAACCAGCGAAGTGCAGTAATTACGATGTCGGGCTGTAATAAGGTGTCCCAACACCTCTTCTTATTGGGAAGACCTTAATACGATGGTCTGGACTTTGGGCAGTAAAAGCCGCGCGTCATTCGGACAAAGCTCTTGTAGCGGTTTGTCACGAACTTCCACAACATCAAAAGAGGGGGAAAAAGGGCAAAAGCAACAAGAAAAAAAGAAATAGTCTTCGGATGAAGACATTTTATGTGTGTTTGTGTCGAACTTGTTTTTCTTTCGTTTATATATCTTGGGGACCGTTGGACTGAAGAAATATGTTAGACAGAGTGAGTAAACTGCATTGCAGTATCATGCCCAAGTGGAGGAAAGTCGTATCACGTTCATAATCAATGTTTTATGTAACAGATTTATATAAAAAATAGTTTTTTTGGTAAGTTGAAAAGGCATTGTAAAGTAATCTATCTGTCTCCATGAGCGCTAACTCATAGACAGTTATTAAACTTGTATTCAAACCTGAAAAAATGTAATTAATTTTCAATTGAGGACTATAATCTTTCATATTCAGCGTGAATTTAATGATTTCAGACAGAATGCAAATACTTGAAAACATAATAAACTCAAATTTTAAATATATTAGAACTTCAATAACCCAGATTTATTGGATCACAAACGATTTAGATATTCAAAAACTTCAGGATATAATGGAGTAAAACAAACAAAGAAATTTCATTTTTTCGTTGTTTGCTTTTCATTTCAGATTTTAATGGTAGCCCAAAAGTGTTTGTTGATATTTTTAAGCTCTCGACGAACTCGCAATCTATCAGTTTGAAATTACATTCACTCAGTTTGAAATTACATTCGCACTTACGCCATTCCAAAAATTTAAAAGCAGCATAGCAGTATACGTCTGGAATTCCCGATACAGCGTAAAGTGTTGGCATACTGTTCTTCTGTGCAAGAGAGAAAATGCTAGGTGGCACATTTACGAACAAAACAAAAGTAACTCAAAATAACTAATAAATTACGAAGAAATGATACATATCTGATGTCTAGCAAAGCTCACAGACTCGGTTTAGACAAAAGACAGATAAATAAACAATAATATTGCACTAATTTCTTGACGTATATTAATAAAAAATACATATATTTGCCAGTTATAGGTATTTCCAACTTTAGAATTAATTTTATTTTTATAATGCGCTGTCAAATCCAAAGACAAAAGTCTAGTATAGTAAAAGTTTCATTTCTTTAGAACGTTAAAACATCACTCTACTAACGGGTATGATATACTAGCTGAAATGCATGCTTGACAACTGTGAGGCAAATTGGCAATAGTGCCGTTGATGGTTGTTGTGGCAGTAGCACCTATTGTAATGCTAGTTGAAGTTTGTAAAGGGTACCTAGCGGCATACTGCGAGGTGCTACCTGTCGTCCCAATATGTCCCACACGTGCTGTGTGAGATTCAGGTCCGGCGATCCAGCAAACTGTGGCAGGTGTGGAATGGTTTCTCTCTCCAGATAACTCAAGTTTTATGTGGGTGTTTTCGTGCATAAATATTGTGTCGAACCCATTGCAGAGGCACAAGAGGGTGTAGAATTTCGTCGTTACATTGGACAAGAATATTTATTGGACGGCTGTGAAGGAGCGTTTTATGCTAATTTTGGTTGCCTATTTGCAACCTCCACCTCGTATGCAACCTCCACCTCGTATGGAAACTGTGTTTTAATTCCAATTTTTACTTTAGTACCGCGTTTGTTGCTTATTTTTTTACCACAAGTGTATTTAGAGTAAAATGAAAATAATTAGTTAATTCTAAAACAGTAGAAACATAACAGGTTTTCCTTTCAGTCTCATATCTTTCCTTTTCAGTACTAATTACGGTAGTTCAAAAACTCATAAAACAAAGAAAATCGTAATTATTTTAAGTATTTTTGAGCATTACATAGGACTGCATCTTAACATTAAATTATTTAAAATTAAGTAATTAAGAAGAAATCCATTTTATCGTTTGAATTTTTTTAAATATCTCGAAAGAAACCTATACGAAGTGTTTATTGTTTCCACTACGCTAATATCGAGTTCCTCCAAAACAGAAATAGCTTTAATTTCTTTTGTGAGCCATATTTACTGCAAACGATCCACTGAAAACATATAGAGCTATGAATAATTGAGAATTTCAAGAAGATTCAGAAGTGTTTAATTAAAATCTATCTATCAACATTAAATCTATATATCAACATTGAATCTTCTTTTAAACTTAAGGTTTATACGTTTTTGAACATTTGAGCCCAAAGGGACAATTCGCATAGAAGGGATATTAATTTCGTTTTGGCACTTTGCGTTGTTCACTATAAAAAAGTTATCAAATGTTAGAGCCATGCATTAAGTTTAAAGAAATTAAATAATGAAGAATCTGCATAAATGTATACGTGTTTCTCGCACTGTGAAAAAACAGAGGTCCCTAGAGACATCAGATTTTGAATAACGTCGTCTTCCATTCAAATATGGGCATCTGGAAGAACAAATTTGGAATTTGTTTTATTATCTATTTCACATTTTATAAAACTTTAACAAATTTTTGATGAAAAAACTTGAAGATTTCAAGGCGAACAATGGCGACACTACACGAATTAAAAAAAAAAAAACATTTTTATCTCCAGCGCACGAGACTGTGTATTGGAACTTCTAAAGATATACTCTTTTTAAATATTTTGTGATATTGCAGTTGAATTGAATTTTATAATTTAAGTGCGAAGAACATGATATTTGCAGTTGAATTGAATTTTATAATTCAAGTGCGAAGAACATGATATTTTATAAATAAAGGTAACATACAAAACGTTAAAAAATGCCCGTTTGGGCGTAATATAAAATTTGAAAACTTTAAGATTTTTTAAATAATTTTTTTAACATTTAGAAAATTTAACTGCGAATTTATTCAGGCTTGTAATCTGAAGTTTTAGGTTGCAAATTTTCTTGTTTTTTAAAAAAATATGAATCGCTATTACAATTTGTCTTCACATTAGACTTAATTTGATTCTATCATCTCTATGAACTAGAATGAAGATAATTATAAAGCATCGAGTTCTCTATATAATAAATTCTGAAAGCCTAGTTTCTGAAAGAAAAAAAATCCTTTCAGAAACATGTCTCCTAGGAACGGGAAAGAAGAAATTTCTGTGCTAGAAAATGCATTCTAAGTTTAAACGTTTCACAGCTTTCAATCAAATTTCCTTTGATGAAATCTATCGATCGTGGAATGAAATTTTAATCGAACTGGTGAATGCTACAGTACTTGTCACACACGCGTAACTTTGACATGCGCTGAAAGTGATCGACGTTTTATTCGACAGGATTGGATATATTTGCAGGTTTATTAAATGCGGGAACTCGTACATAAAGACTATGAAATCATTGAACTCAGCGATTTTGAAGTTAACTAAGTGATACGACTCTGGACATTATTTACCCTCTCCGTTTTTTGTCTCGAAACAGGAATAATTGACGAGATTTAGATTAGTTTGCTTTATTTGTTAAATCTCCGTCTTCTAGAAAATAAAAAATGCTCATATATAGATTTGAAAATAACATGTTAGCTTATCTGTTTCCAAAGAAGCGTTCAGGATCAGTTGTTGAACAGCCATTGGAAGATAAGAAATTAAGTCAAATAAAGAATACGTATTTTGATATGTTTCCAGATATTTCGTAACGTTTATAGTTCAAATTCCGAGAACATTTTACTTTGGATGGTAATATTTTATTTATTTATTAAGGTACTAAATTACGCGCTGAGAATGAAGAATGTACAAAATATTATATTTTTAGATGCATAAAATTACTTAATATAAGGCGGATAAAAATATGGAAAAAATAATTAAAAATCTGATAGGTTTCAGATTTTAACGGTTGCCTAAAATGTTTGTTAAGGTTTATTATGCTCTTGCTGTGATCGTAAGCTACTACTCTCCTATTACACTCGCTCCCATTTTATTTCCACTTACAAAAATAGGTTACCAGCCCATTTTTTTTTGTCTCTTTAGCTTTATTATTAAGCATAATTTTGTTCCCCCTTACGTCATAAACAATTTAATAGCAAAATTACAAAATTTTAACAGCAGCATAGCAGTATACTTTTAGAATTTCCGATGAGGCGTTAAGTATTGACATGTATTTTTTTTGTTTTGTTTTGTTTTGTTTGTTTGTTCAGTCTTTTTCAGTCTTTTCAATGTTTAGTTTTCTTATTAAGATGGCTTTGCCAAACATTTTTTCTCTTTTTATTATTAACGTTTTGTTTGTTTACTTAATATTTATTAAATATCAATCTTAATATTCATAAATAAACTTTTATATATATTATATTTTGTAATATTTATTAAATATCTCTTACTGAATATTTATGAACTATATGAAATATACTTATATATATGTATATATATATATATGGCTCTTACTCTACATAAAATTCGATTCAACAGCAAATTCACAAATATTTAAAAACAGCATACCTTTAGAATTTCTGATGGACAGTCTCGCGCCCTGGAGATAAAAATGTTTTATGTTATGCAGTATTGCCACAGCTAGCTTTGAAATCATTTACTTTGTTAATACGAAATTCGTTAAAGTTTTACAAAATATGAAATAGACAATAAAACAAATTCGGAATTCCAAATTATAGCTTTCATGTGTCTTTGTTTGAGTGGAGGACTACGTTATTCAAAATTTGATGGCTCTAGGTAAAGTTGTTTTTCACGATGCGAGAAACATGTTTTATATTCATACAGATTCTCCATTACTTAATTTCTTTAAATTGATACAGGGCGATAATATTTGGTGGCAACAATTTGAAAAGTGGTACGCTGTTTATCAATTCAAAATGCGATTTCGAGACTAATATCCTATTTGGGACGAGCGTCCCTTTGGGATAATAATAATTAAAATTTATGTTGATAGTAGCCTGAATTTATCTTTAGGTCATAAAAAGTTAAACTGATTTTGTTTAGAAAGCAGAATAAAGAAAGCCTCTTCTGTTTATTTTTTCCTACATAACAAAGTCTTTCTAAAAGTCTATCTGAGGTATCATTTAAAGGAATATTGTGCTGTGAGATTTCGTTTAGAATCCCCTTTAGATAAACCGATCACTGGTTATATACTAATTGTTATAAATTAAAAAAAAATTTGTAACTTTTCTGGAGTGTAAATTTGCAATTCCGATGTGTTATTCAAAGCTAAAAGATGCTTCTCATTGCTAGTGAAATGTGAAATTGTACTGTGAATTTAAGAATTAATGCAGATAAAATAGTTTCCCAAAATGATTGATCCATTTCTTTTGGGGAATTAAAAAAACATGAATATATAATCTATGTAACATTCTATTTTGAATGAAAAAATAGCAGCTTTGTTTTACAAAAATTAAGGAAGTCAACGTTAGCGTCTTAGAGATTGCAAGTTTTGTAAAAGGAGTCTATTGACTGCGTTATTTAGTATCCGAAAATACATTCATTGACCGGAGTTCATAGAGCTTTCAGAACAATGTTTCGCAAGAACCCAAAATCCATTTTTACAGACATCAAAATAGAAGTAATTACATGCATTTGAAACGCCGATGCTCATGAAATATTTCGTTGAATCTGTTGTTTAGATGAGAATACGGGATGAGCTATTACAAACTAAATGTCTGTAGCACCCAGAAAGAACTTCACATTAAATATCTTTAAAGAAAGTAAAGCCTTAACATTTTTAATTTAAAAATTATTTGAATAAGTTAGTATTATTGTAATATTTAACTTAATATGCAAAACTGAAAAAGGCATTTATCCTTTTGACACGCCAAATATAAGTATGTCTCGCATATTTTAAAATCTTATTTGAGTGAACGGGTTTGGCATTTTTCGACGCTTAAGTTAACCGCTTCACATCTTGGGAACAAATATCATGTAAAATGTTGATTGTAAAATGCGCAAATGTTTAATATTTGTTATTATCCTTACACTTTGCTACATTTATCTAAATATGGAGTTTCATGAACCCTGTGTTATGGCTGGCTTAGGTAAAGAAAATGAATTTAACGTGTTCTCTTTATAGTTTTAACTTACATTGAAGAGCTAAGTAAAACATTTGTTCACAAAATGGGAAGTTGTACCTCTAACTCTTGCTCTCTAGGCGACGTCGTAAATGGCAAAGAGATCTGCAGTTTTAGTATCAGTCCCTTTTAAAACTCATTTTGATCCTTTGAAAGATTTGGATTAGTGAATCTTGTAGTCCAGTCTGCCATCTCTTATGATTGCAGAAAAATTTTATATTAGTATTTACAAACAGCTCTGCCTCAGAGAGGAATTAAATAAATCTGTTACAGTTCTAGTTTTTAAAACTTTTAAGAATGAATAATAACCAATAGATCTAAATTTGCTAGAATCGATAATAGCCAAACAATTTAGAAAATCTTATTTTACTGACGATCTTCTCACTGAAGAGTAGTGGGAAAAGAAAAATCCGATGAAATGGTGCTAATTAATTGATGCAGGTAATTCTTATCAACACGTAAAATAATATATATATCCCCAAAGTTCCATTATAATATCAGTAATAAACAAAAGAATCCAAGAAAACATAGTAAGAAAATCTCAAAGCTATTCCCGAAATGTATGGAAAGAAAGCAATCGCTTCATGCCAGCATAAATGCAGAAAGCAAAGGAAGATTTCTAAACTCATTTCAGGTCCATATTTTAAACAGATTACATCAAAAACTACAGAACATCGCAGGTTGAGCAAAAAGGTGCCTGAAATAATTAGACAAAGGAAATTTACTTACCTCTATACAAATTCACGGCGTGGGTGAAAACAAAACACGCAAGAACACTGAAGTCTAGCCACAAATGGATAATTGCCAATTTATATTATTTGAGAAGATTATAATTCTATGAAACAACTATATCTGATGTATAGTTATGATCCATCTACTATTGCATATTGTTTGCGAGTTCTTAAAAGTCTCTTAAACATTTTGTTTTGTCCATGCAGGTCAAGCGAGTTGATCAGTGGTGTGAAGAGGGAAGACCTTTGACAATGTATTCTATCTTAGAACCCAGTGGAATAGATGCTGGGAGTTCGTGCTGTCACTTGATCTGATAGGTAGGATTAATAGATCAGCGCATACTTAATCGATGAATTAAACAATTAATGCGTGTGTATCGTGGACCTCAATTCGGAGGCGGATTCGACGAACTTTTAATTAGCCTCCTGCCCTGTCTATCCACTCTAGAATCACTATGGTGGATAACAGGTTTGATATTTAGCCTAAAAGCTCAGCAATACTCTTAATTAGTAAATACTTATTTGTATTTTAGGTACATATTACTTAACGACTTTAAAAGCTCTTATACTTAAAATTGTTGTAAATAAATCACTACACTGAAACTCAAACTTTGGAGGCACTTTAGGAGATTACGCATTTGATTTTAGGTACCTGAAGGTAAAATTTTCAGTTCTCAGTTAGCCTTTTATTTATATGATTTATGAAGAAATATTTTGGAATTCTTACAGTGTGTATTCTATTAAAACTATTAACAACTCATTATAATTTCGATACTGTGGACAGATCAAAGAAAAATCGCAATCAATAACACAAGCAAAGAACCAAAGGCCTGTTTCCTTGTAATTTGTTCGAAATCCTCATATTTAGTTTAGATTAAACGAATATTGGTATTTGAAAGCATATTTGAGAAAATAATTAGTGCTATAAAATAATAATCTAAATCAGTTAACCAAACTGCCCTAGAAATAATGTAATTCTGTGCTAAACATATACGGCTCCACAATACTTTACATCAGCGGTTCTCAACTTTTTGACTAACGCGTACCATTTAAACAAAAATTGAAAACCTTTAGTACCACCACTACTAAGTACTGCTATCACTACCACTCTTGAACAAAGGTCAGGTTGCATAAATTTAAGAGTGTTAGAGAAAATCTCAATCAGGATGGTGGTGTTTTAATTTTTGAATTTAATAGTTAAAAATACTTTGCTTCTTTGCGTACCACTTATTTTTCTCTTGTGTACCACCAGTGGTACGCGTACCACTGGTTGAGAACCCCTGCTTTAAATGTTAACTCCTAGAATCATAAAGATAGATAAAAGACTTATCGCCCCATTTAATCTTCTAGAGTACAGTAACTAAAATTTCAGATCACGGCTTAAAATAAACCTTTTAATTACTTGTCAGACTTATAAATATTGAACTCAAATTAAAATGTTAAAACAGAGAAGTAATACGCACCTACTAAGCTTTGGCTTTATAATAATATTTTCACGAAGCAATGATGGCTAGCGAAGCTAAAGCCGACAATAGAATTCAGCAATTGAGACAATAGATCAGTGATAGTTGTCAAAGGTTGAACTTTTGCGTTCTGATAAGAGCTGATGAAAGAAAAAGCAAAATAGTAAGATAACCGAGCTTTTTCATATAAAACCCTATAAACGTAATTAGGATAGATAAAAAATAAGATACGGTACCGAAGACACCGGGCTGCGGAGAGGGCATAGCTGCAATTGTCCGTCTCTTTAATAGTAGGTAAGGGTGGTAAGTGCTTCCACAATAAAGTGGCCACTACTTCCGGCCTTAGGTGTAGCCAAGTGTAAGTTGTGTAAGAACTAGCCAGTGGAGAAAAAAAACAACCTTCTATCATATGCATTCTGAGACGAAATTTATTGTTTACTCTGTAATATAAATTTTTACCGCAATCAAAACAATCATAATGATTGGTTATAACCTATAACCAAAAAGCATTATATCTCTAAAGTCTCCCTTATTTACTAAATACGGATATGTGAAGCAAAAATTTCAATTAATTTTCTGAGGAAAACAGTATATTAAATCAACAGATTTGAAAGCTCAAATGAAACATGATAGTCTATGTTTAAAAACCTCGAAATATAAGGTCATAATAAAGAGCTAAGAGTAAGGAATTAAGTAATCTGTAAAAGCATGTGAGGATTTTCTGCATAGTGACCGCATAGAAGATTTTCTCAAAGAAAAAAGAAACTGCCTCGTTTTTTTCATTATACGTGAATTTACATACTATATGAGTCAAGAAAACCGAAAGGCAACTAGACTGTTTCGGAATGGAACGCATCACAAACTATTCATATTAATTCAAGACGATTTTAGCTATTCGTCTAGTTGAGATTCTGGTAAAATTCGTGCGTAGAAGTTATGGATAAAGAACCTAAGATTTGTAGAAATTAAAAAAAAATCTGAAAGCCTTTAGATTTTATATTACGCTTAAAGGGGCGTTTTTTTAACGTTTTGTTTGTTACAGAATATCTGTAGAATATCTGATACAGACTTTCGCAAGCTGAAGATAATTTTTTTACAGTGTTGCCATTGCTCGCTTTGAAATCGTTGAGTTTGTTAATCGAAATTACAAAATATGAAATAAATAATAAAACAAATTCCAAATTAGCTACAAATGCTAAAACGAAATTGATAACCTTTCAGGGCTAATGACCTTTGGGCTAAAAAAAACCGCACCGATAGGTTGAAATCAAACAGATTCTCTAAGTTTTAAGATTGGTATAAATCAGTTTATTTATTATACTTCATTTTTATATAAGTTTATTTATTGATATAAATTAGTTTATTTATAAAATCTTGAGAGGTAAAATAAGCTAGGGAGCAGACTGGAATGAATACCTTTCCACTTAGAAAGAGAGACGTTTAACTTTGAACCAGAAATTTAGCATATCACTGCAAACAATCCGTCTAGACTTACGAAAAAGAAATTAGTCCTTTATTTCGTTCTCAGACATTCATGCAATTAAAAATGCTATTATTTTGTTTACATAATGAGAAGAAATGCAATACTTTGTTATTTATACACAAGCAGTTTCTTTATATAACCCTTAGCCAGGCGTACAAGCCCTTTTAAGGAATGCGCATTTGAACTTCGGCAAACAGAACACAAGGATCAGAAAAAAATCGATTTACCAAATATTGGCGTTAACGAGCTTTTAGAGAAATTGCGTTTGAAAAACACATAGAATTCTGCTTATATATCTACTTAAATGCATATAACAATGCAAAATAGCAATTATTCCGTATAAAAATGAAGCAATTTGGGTAAATATAAATTGTATCCTATAATTAAAGTGTAGAAATATAAAACGTAATCATGTATTTCCTTTAAAATGTTGTATGCATGGGCATAAAATTGAATGCGTCTCATGGAGAATTAGATGGCATAAGTCAATTTGAATGTGATAGTGATAGTTAGCAAAATATTTTCCCTGCATTTGGGTCAGTTTAACAAAACATTTCCCGTGTATTTGTATATTTTCCCGTGCAAAGTATTTTCCGTATAATTCCGAAATATTTTTCACAGATGAATAATGCTTTTAAAATCTTAATAAATAAAAGGTTGTAAGGTATTTCTCCTTCCATCTTAGCGAGCTTTCGTGGTGTAGTGGTCTGCACCCTCAGCGCGTTATTGAGACGTCCGCGGTTTGATTCCCGGCGAAGGCGGTACTAATTTTTCATCTTGTCTACTTCCAAAAATACATAATGTCTCTATAAGGTAAAAAGATATTTTAAAAAAATATTTTAAATTATTTAAAACATAGAATAAAGGAGTAAAATGTCAAACGGCTGAATTTTGCTTTATGCCATATAACAAGTAATGTAAAAAAAAAGAAAAAAAAAGAAGTCAATTCTACTTAGGTCAATAAATAAATAAATAAAAATAAAAACACAAAAAATAAAAAATAAAAATACAAAAAAAATTAAATTATTAATTTAGAACAGTTTTCAGTAAAAATTTAGAACAGAAAAAACAGTATTAACATCAAATGTCATCACTACAAGTTTAAAAAAATGTATTTGAACTTGAGTGTATGAATAAAAAGTATTTTATTAACGACTGGAAAATTGAACAAGATATAGGGAGAGTGAGTTAATAGTAGAAATTTAAAAATAAAGACTGCATTTTTAATATTAATTAAAATTATCTAAAATACTTCACTTCACATTTAAGTTTTTTTCAAAATTGCCAAGGGCTTGATCTTCATGTTTTGAGGAAAATAACCGACTTCGGGCTGTCTAGAAAGAAATGAATAGATAAAATCACAACATCTTTCAGAAAATGATCGACTTACTATATATATTTTGACTAATGTAGTTAAAGAAATTCGATTTAGCAAGGAAACTGCAAACTAATTTTTATTATATTTTGTTGAGAGGTTTAATATTCAGTTCTATTTTTTTATTAGCTCTCAGAATCGGTGGTGTTTGCTTCATTTTTAATGCGCGTTGTAAAGTGTTTTGATGTATAGTTTGGAGGTTGTCAGACTATCAGATATGAGGTAGAGAAAATCCTGTATTAGAATTCGAATGACGGGCTTATAAATAGTTCTAAGAAATATTCAATGGAAGAGATAGGCGACAGTAAAACTGTAGATAAAACTTTCCAATAAAGCCACTTTTGTAAGATAGATAACCCTCCAGTAGGTACCTACCTACATATTTAAAATTATGCCCTATACGAAATCACAGCCCGCCTCCCTTTTTGCGCGCTTAATTGCACAGATGGAATACAAAAACACCAGAGGAGTTCTTTAATTTTTCACATGCAAATTTTCGAAGAAGTATTGGAAAAGCCAAACACAAAAGAAACCGCTTCGAATAAACACTCTAACTAATAACTAAATTAATTACACCCATTTCTTTCGTTTAGTAAGCCTTTAATTGAACTCAAGCCATTCCACTGTGAGCGAGACTTATTGTCCTCTAATTAAGTCACCCCAATAACGCATCGCTTACCCTTCCTCGAGAGAAAGAAAGGAAGAAAGCGAAAGAAAAGGAAGGGGGCGGAAAAAAGAGCCACCACTCAAAATGAAATCTTGGAAACTTGTTAAGTCTCGAGGAAGCCATATGTTTTAATCTTTAGGAGTCCCCTTTAACTTCTCAATCTCCATTGCCCATTAATCATACAGATCAGTATAAATGAGCGGCACACAACGAAACGTTTAAAACGAAAAGCGATCTCTTTACAAGGAAATTTGAAAGAAGAATTCAACGAAAGGAAAAGAAAGAAATATAAAGGAAGGGAAAAAAAGAATTAAAAGGAAGGGGGGGGGGGTTGTGTGGATGAAGCGAATGGGAAAATTTATTTGGGGTAGGAGAGGCGAGAAATTTAAGCTTTTCTACTAAGACCTTGTGTGTAATAATGGGCGCGTGTTAGAAGCCTCAAATAGTCATCAAGTTGGGAGAGAAAAATGTGCAGCGGAGAGGCCATTTGGATGCTAATTATCTACGGTGATGGATGGTGAGTACTGGGCTGCTGTGGTCGGATTCATACGACGGGAATGGCATTTTTATCGCCCATTTTGGCGAGCATCATCATCTTCGATTTATAGTTGAGAAATAAATTAGTACTTTTTCGTTTAACTGTTTCTTTTTGAAGTGACTTATGATGGTTAAATGACGGGTAATTTTGCTGGAAAATTTCTAAGATATAACTTAAGAACTCGCTACAGAGTATAACCAATTTTTAAACACATTACTGAAGATAATTTGACTCTGCTTTTTAAACATAACTGTCAACAGCGGTGGAACAAGAAAGTGACTGAATCGACACGGCCTAAAATCGACGCCGGTAAACCATCAACACAGCGTAGTTTAATACACGCATATAACACATGCTTCACAGAATAGGCATTGCAGTACCATCGATACATCGTAAGATCGATAGCAGCATAGAACTGACATCAGCATGCAGCTGGCATAGCGTAGACAAGACTTGACATATATCGATAGACAGGTTGTCCACTTTGCGCTACATCGATCCTATGCCGAACTGCATTTGAATTAAATATTTTACTTCCATTTTAAATTTGCTAGACGTGACAATTAAAAAAAAACCTTTTCGATTTGAAGAGAAATTTGTACTGAAGAAGTATTGGTTTATTTTACACTAGTTAAAAATTATTCAGGGAAACTGCAGATTTTGCACTTTAATTAATTTAACTTAATCCTTATTGAGATTGCCAGGCGACTTATTGCCGCATCTGTGGAAACGACTGAGTAAGAAGAAGGTTTAAACGACCTTTTTGTTTAAAACTTTAAACTGTACAGATACACTGCTTGTGCTTGTAACTTAAATCTCCGCAACTAGCGAGGTTTCAGAAGATGAATTAAAGTCCGAAGTAAAATTATTTCTTGAATTTCATAGAGAAAACAAGTGTTGGCTCAACTCTAACTAAATGCTTGAGCACGTCGGATAACGTAACCCTCAGAGCTGGGAGAGGAGATTTCATAGCGGTCAGCGTCGTTGCCAAAGCTCTCTGTCTAACTTTAGAGAACTTTGCTGTTATATACACGTTCGTTAGCTCTCACAATTTACATCATGTGAGAGCTAACGAAAAGTAGAAATGATAGTACAATTAAAAAATATTAGGTTAATTAGCTTAAACTTTATAATACAGTTCAACTACTTTTCTTGGAAAATCAAAATGTTCTATGAAAATTTATTGCTTAGAAATTTGCTTAATTATTTTGCCCAGAAAATGAACATTTTTTCAAGCGAAGTGGCATACCTACGAACTTTTTGTTTGTTTTTGAGAATTTTGTTAAGTATATACAGAGATATTCACATATATATGTTTAGCCGTATGCAGGCTTTGCTGTCAAAACATGGCGCTGAAATATAACGCTAAAGTAATACAGTGTTTTTAATAGTATATTTATCAACTTAATATTATTTCACTAATATTAACTAACGTTAATATCTAATATTGTTTCAAAATTTCGTTTCTAAAATTCATTTTCGCTTTTTGTATCATTTTTAATTCTCGTTATCATTTATGCTCCTTAGTTCAAATTATATAAAATTTTAAATTATTTTATGCTTATATAATAAGGGTATATTTTAAATATATGAGTCTTGTTATGCCACAAAAGGTGTTCATGTTAAAGTAAATTGAGGAATAATACGATCTTTAAAGAGAAAAAGTGCTTTGAGGCAGATGAAATGCATTAAGTAAAAAAGTCTGTATTTTCTATAGTAATTCAGCTTTCATGAAGTACTTTAAATTCTATATTAAGAACGATTTTTTTATCTTGCCACTTGTTATCCAACTGAGAAATTAAAACATATGTACGATTATTTGTAGATAATTTTGCTATTTAATGCAGATGGTAAATAATTCAAAATTATAGACTGGAGCTTATTGCGAAGTATCTCAAGAGTTGTGACTTATCTCATTTATCTAACAGTAACATCAGCGCAAACCCACGAAATTCATTGTGGCAAGGAGTGTAAGATTGCGCTTGTCATTGGCAAGACTTCTGAGCACCGTACAGGTGACAGTACGACTTTGCTTATTTCCGCCCCGAGTTGGAGGTTCGAATCCCGCGAACGGGCTGGCTGCATGGGTGTTTTCGTGTTTTTCCCCATGTGTAACGTGTATACGAGCCAGTTTCCCTTAGAAAGTCCTCCACGAAGGCATCCCTCCGCTTAGGCAGATAGCCCTAGAGGCTTTGCCATAATCACACACACACACACACCGACCCGAGTTGAGTTGGAGAGTACCCCGAGGGGGGACAGGTCCAATAGTCTCCCATCCTCCCCCCTCTTCCCCTACCACCAACCTCTCGAGAGGAGTTTCGACTCGCTGCATATTTGCAGAGTGTCCTCATGCCGCACAGATACTATACATTTACAAACATCCATGTTTTCTCCGGGCCTTTCAGTGCGGCAGTTAACGTCGCTAACCACTATGCCGGTTGGGACACAGTATCCCAAGAGTAGAACAGTGATATAAGATAAGTCTAGCTACGGCTTGAGTTTTCCCTTTTTTATGTCTGAAAAAAGTTTCTTTGTCAACGCTGCTATTTTTTGGTTGCTGTCTTTTAACCCAATGCAAGTCAAGACGCTGAATTCTGACAAATGAACTATTTGTAAAATGGTAATATTTTTTAAGCTACATTTAGAAATGCATTACATAGACTTTATATGAACTTGTATTTCTTTCTTTAATCATGAAAGTATTGTCATTCAAGTAAATTAGGCCATTTAATACATTTGCAGGAAATTTATTAATCGTCGATAGAACATTACATAACTTATGAAAAATATTAAAATTCTAGAGTATTCTATACTAATAGTATAAATGAAAATGATAGATTCTATTATCTTGGTTTAACTATTAGGTGTTTTAACTGCGAAAACTTTTTTCACATCTACAATTGCAGAGCAATTCATTATGAGCAATAAAAATACACTCAGGTCAAAGCTACATACTATGAAAATAAAATGCATATATTATAGGGAAAAAAAAATTCAGCGATATTTTATTATTAGTTTCGCAGCGTTAGCTGTAACTGTTAAATTTGTGTTGGCATTTAAAGCTGGCGTTTTGATGCTCCTTTGTTGTTTAATTTGATATGACAAAACGCATGAAAATTGCCTGCCTAAAAGAGAGGGATGCTTTCGCTGAGGAGTTTCTAAAGGATACTGAATCTTATTTATTTTATGTTATTTATAATTATACTATATACATATGGGGAAAACCATGAAAGCCCCTTACATACGACCAGTTGTCAAGATTTAAACCAGGGCTGATGTATCAGCATTCAGCACTCTTATACGTTAGCGGATAGCTCACGTTTGCGTTGCCTTAATTACAAATCAAGGCTATCTACCCATATTATGGGGAAAACCATGAAAGCCCCTTACATACGACCAGTTGTCAAGATTTAAACCAGGGCTGATGTATCAGCATTCAGCACTCTTATACGTTAGCGGATAGCTCACGTTTGCGTTGCCTTAATTACAAATCAAGGCTATCTACCCATATTATGGGGAAAACCATGAAAGCCCCTTACATACGACCAGTTGTCAAGATTTAAACCAGGGCTGATGTATCAGCATTCAGCACTCTTATACGTTAGCGGATAGCTCACGTTTGCGTTGCCTTAATTACAAATCAAGGCTATCTACCCATATTATGGGGAAAACCATGAAAGCCCCTTACATACGACCAGTTGTCAAGATTTAAACCAGGGCTGATGTATCAGCATTCAGCACTCTTATACGTTAGCGGATAGCTCACTTTTGCTTTGCCTTAATTACAAATCAAGGCTATCTACTCATATTATGGGGAAAACCATGAAAGCCCCTTACGTACGACCAGTCATCAAGATTTCAACCAGGGCTGATGTATCAGCATTCAGCACTCTTATACGTTAGCGGATAGCTCACTTTTGCTTTGCCTTAATTACAAATCAAGGCTATCTACTCATATTATGGGGAAAACCATGAAAGCCCCTTACGTACGACCAGTCATCAAGATTTAAACCAGGGCTGATGTATCAGCATTCAGCACTCTTATACGTTAGCGGATAGCTCACGTTTGCGTTGCCTTAATTACAAATCAAGGCTATCTACCCATATTATGGGGAAAACCATGAAAGCCCCTTACATACGACCAGTTGTCAAGATTTAAACCAGGGCTGATGTATCAGCATTCAGCACTCTTATACGTTAGCGGATAGCTCACGTTTGCGTTGCCTTAATTACAAATCAAGGCTATCTACCCATATTATGGGGAAAACCATGAAAGCCCCTTACATACGACCAGTTGTCAAGATTTAAACCAGGGCTGATGTATCAGCATTCAGCACTCTTATACGTTAGCGGATAGCTCACTTTTGCTTTGCCTTAATTACAAATCAAGGCTATCTACTCATATTATGGGGAAAACCATGAAAGCCCCTTACGTACGACCAGTCATCAAGATTTCAACCAGGGCTGATGTATCAGCATTCAGCACTCTTATACGTTAGCGGATAGCTCACTTTTGCTTTGCCTTAATTACAAATCAAGGCTATCTACTCATATTATGGGGAAAACCATGAAAGCCCCTTACGTACGACCAGTCATCAAGATTTAAACCAGGGCTGATGTATCAGCATTCAGCACTCTTATACGTTAGCGGATAGCTCACGTTTGCGTTGCCTTAATTACAAATCAAGGCTATCTACCCATATTATGGGGAAAACCATGAAAGCCCCTTACATACGACCAGTTGTCAAGATTTAAACCAGGGCTGATGTATCAGCATTCAGCACTCTTATACGTTAGCGGATAGCTCACGTTTGCGTTGCCTTAATTACAAATCAAGGCTATCTACCCATATTATGGGGAAAACCATGAAAGCCCCTTACATACGACCAGTTGTCAAGATTTAAACCAGGGCTGATGTATCAGCATTCAGCACTCTTATACGTTAGCGGATAGCTCACGTTTGCGTTGCCTTAATTACAAATCAAGGCTATCTACCCATATTATGGGGAAAACCATGAAAGCCCCTTACATACGACCAGTTGTCAAGATTTAAACCAGGGCTGATGTATCAGCATTCAGCACTCTTATACGTTAGCGGATAGCTCACTTTTGCTTTGCCTTAATTACAAATCAAGGCTATCTACTCATATTATGGGGAAAACCATGAAAGCCCCTTACGTACGACCAGTCATCAAGATTTCAACCAGGGCTGATGTATCAGCATTCAGCACTCTTATACGTTAGCGGATAGCTCACTTTTGCTTTGCCTTAATTACAAATCAAGGCTATCTACTCATATTATGGGGAAAACCATGAAAGCCCCTTACGTACGACCAGTCATCAAGATTTAAACCAGGGCTGATGTATCAGCATTCAGCACTCTTATACGTTAGCGGATAGCTCACGTTTGCGTTGCCTTAATTACAAATCAAGGCTATCTACTCATATTATGGGGAAAACATGAAAGCCCCTTACATACGACCAGTCGTCAAGATTTAAACCAGGGCTGATGTATCAGCATTCAGCACTCTTATACGTTAGCGGATAGCTCACGTTTGCTTTGCCTTAATTACAAATCAAGGCTATCTACCCATATTACCCACTCGGGCACTGATGAGCCTATCTTGTCTTAAAGCTGTTTCTTTTTTTCAATTGGTGGGCTGGTATAATATACTAGTGTATTTAATTATGGCAAAGCTTGACGCCTATCTGCTTAAGAGAAGGGATACTTTCTCGGACGACTTTCTAAGGGAAACGGGCTCGTATACATGTTACACAGGAAGAAAACTTCGGACTAAGCTACCAATGATCAGCGACTTTACGGCTCGGCTGCTGATCGGACCATAGCGGGTACTTAGCCGACTTAGTCCTGGCAACTATTAAGGCCGAAAGTGTTGGTCACTTTATTGTGGAAGCACCTAATAGGGCCACCGTTACCTCCTATGAAGAGACGGACAATTACAGCCATGCTTTCTCCAGGATTTGAACCCGGGCCTTTCGGTATTGCAGTGCCCTCTCCTAACCATTATACCGTCTGAGTGGTGGTCATAAAGCTGTAAAATGCATAATGAAAAATATGACATTCGGATTATAATTCATTAAGTAAAAGTTTCCTCAAGAAGAATAACATCGAATCGAAACAGCTGAGTGATTTTATTAAAAGCTTGTAGAAACGCGTCTCGGAGGTCTCAAAACACATTCAAAACGCCCAGATAAGGATGTTTTACAACTTCCCCTTCCACCGCTACTTGCAATTAATAAAATGCTCTGCAAAATTAATAGAACTGATAATTCTTAATAGTATTATTTTTATTTGATAGAAAACCTATCTATCTGAATGCAAAGGTAATAGGAAATTTGAAGAAGAGAAACATAGTGTTTTTATTATCTAATATCGACTTCGCTGAGTCGCCAATCAAGAAATTGTAAAATTTATTTGACTGAAATAAAATGTTATTTTTAAAAAGAGATAAGCAGCAACAGTGCAAGAACATTTTTAGATTTGTGTTTTGTGGATGTCGAATACTGAATTTAGATTTCTTTCGAATAGCTTTGTTTCCGTACGGTATATAATGAATTATTTAAATCATATTGAGTGCTTACTGCTACAGATTTACCACTGAACCAAATCATGCAGAAATACATAAAACCAATCTCCATTTGGATACAAACTTATTATTTGATTCGGAGATAAGCGCAACTTAGACAAGTCTATTTTCGTAATCTATTTATTGCTATAAGCAAAATATTCGTTAGAAACTTATCTAGATTAAAAACATTATATTTAAAATCAAACTCTTGTAAGGTTATAATACTTATCACACTCTTGTAAGGTTATAATACTTATCAAACTCTTGTAAGGTTATAATACTTATCAAACTCTTGTAAGGTTATACTTATCAAACTCTTGTAAGGCTATAATACTTATCAAAGTCTTGTAAGGTTATAATACTTATCAAACTCTTGTAAGGTTATTGATATGCAAAGAATACAGAGCACAGTGTTCGAAATTTATTCTATCATAGCTGATTGTGCAATAATTGTGCCAAGAATGGAGTACCATAAAAGATAGGCATAACTTTTCTGTGGAGGGAATAAGCTTAGCTTTCCTCCATGAGATCGATTTTTTAAATTTTTTATTAGAGGTTTATCAAATGGACATAAATAACTAATATGATCATTAAACATTATTTTCACGCAAGGAACACTCTTGATGTCTCCGAAAGATTAATAGTGACTACATTTCGTTCAGATTTCTAAAAGGCAAATTCTGCTTCTAATTATTTAAAGGATTATTATTTCCTTGAAATAAATTTTTTCTCTTCTATAACTTTAAAATTAAAATGGTTTTTAGGCTCGATTTCGGATACAAAATCAGACACATTCATCATTTTTTCGTTTATCACCTTTTGTTCCTATTTATTTATATTAAAAATGTATTTAGTACAAAGATATACATATATATATATATATATATATATATATATATATATATATATATATATAAATACAAAACAATATTTTTTAAAAACTATTGATTGTTTAAAAATTTTGGGTTTCATTTATTAAATTCTTTGTTGCATTTATTAGATTATTTGAAATTTATTAATTATGACTTTCAAAAATTTCGTCTTTGTGAAACATTAGTTCTAAATTTCTTAATATACATATATATATATATATATATATATATATATGTAAAATATAAAAAATACGATGGCTTTGCTCAGCGGGAACAGACAACCTCTAATTAACGTTTCGCAATTTCAGGATCTTCCCCCTAGACCAGTACTTTCGAGAACATTCTGGCATGTACGTAGTCGCTACTTTAAATGAAGAGTTCGCGCCTTTTTTTTTTTTTTTTTTTTTTTTTTTTTCTCGTCAGATTTGTTTTTCTCCTCCTGTCGCCTAAGATCTTTTGCTGCCGCTCTGTACCTTCTTCTTCCCATTGTGAGAATTGTTATGATATCGAAAACTTAACTTTAACATTATTTTAATTTATGTCATTATTGGATGTGTAATTTTGGAGAATCTAAAAGGATAATGATTTGCTATTTTAAATGACTGAAGGTATGGTAAGTCGTACTTCGTATCGTAAGTCGCACTGTCATCTGTATGGTGCTCAAGGCTCTAACCAACGACAGGCGCAATTTTGCTCTCCTTGTCACGATGAATTTCGTGGGCTTGTTCTGATATTACTGTCAGACCAGTGAGATAAATCACACTACAAGACAAGAGCACTGGAAGATGGTTACGTCTAATTATTACCTCAAAATTTTCTTTCTTTCTACCTCTTAATTTTCATTCAGAGTAGACACTGTAGTATTTATTAAAGAGCCTTAAAAATTGTAAGATTTATTTACTCGATACTGATTAAATCTGATTAAATCTTATAATGAAATGTACATATGAGGGGAAAAAAAAAAAAAAAAAAAAAAAAAAAGAATTTCAGAAAATGTAATCAGGGCATTTGTGAGTAGTAGATATTTGGTAATGTATTTAAATCCAATGTGGAAACGCAGTACTTGTAAGTATGTCAATGATTTTATTCCAAATTCATCTAAAGTATTTTAAAGTAAATTAATGGCATTAAAAATCATACTCTGAAAATTGTCTGCTGAAGAAAAAATACCAACTAAAAGTACTAATGTTCGCAGAACAAATTTGAACACGCCAAAAGGCACGTGAAATTACATAGCAAAAAATATATTTGGAGTTAGAATACATTATCAGTATTTTAAATTACTTTTTATTGTTATCGGGTTCAATGAGAATGAATTTAAGAAATCATTTCAGCAGGAAAACTCGTAAAGAACTTCAAGAGCATTTTAAATTAACATTTTCAATTGCTTTCTGTAACGACTGTAGCCATTTTTTTAATTTTGTGACACGTAAAGTTTTATTTCTTGTTATTAGTTTCACAGCTTTACATACTGTAAGAGACAGGTAAGGCTATCGTTATGCAATGAGATTAAGAAAAGAATTTTAAACAAAAATGTACTTTTTCAGTCGCTATGGTGTACTTTGATTTTCAGTTTATTTATTAGCCCTGTAAAACTCAATAGCTTGAATAAGTTCGGGATCATACCTGAATAAATTAGAGAAAATCCGGATTAAACGAAATGTAATGTAACGAAATATAGCAAACGAAATATAGCAAAAGTAAACGAATATATAAATAACGAATAAAGTAAACGAAATATAGCAAAAGAACATAGATAAATCAAACGTTTTTACGAGAAAGAAAGATCAATAAATCACGAACGTTTCAACTGAGTTGAAAAATTTTATAATTTAGATCATCCTACTGGTTTTAAAAACGTGTTTTTTATATACTTAAAACATAAAAAGTAGTATAAATCATTACCAATAAACATATGTAGCTTCCAAAAAATTTCTGTTGTTTGATTTGGATTTATTATGAAAGCTGCTCTGGTCCAGTACTTGTAAAGGAAGTAGTTTAAGGTCCAGTACTTGTAAAGGAAGTGATTATAATTTGGGTTACAGTAAATTTCACTTGTTTCATTATTAAATGCTGGGAATTTTTCTTGATGCTTGTAATATGTCGATGCATTCTAGTGTTAAATTTTCTTCGTATTGTTAATAGTGCGTTTTAAATATTTCTTCACTTCATTCACATGTAGTTTTTCTTCCTAGTTTTTTTCTGTACTATTGAATATCGTTTTCATCACATTTATTGGAAATGGTCACTGTTATGGCAATGTTTATTGTTTCAGCTTCAATCTCATTTTCAACTATTTAAGGATGTAAACATTTTTATTCATGATAGGATCCCTCCCCATTCACAGCCCAGAGTTGAAGTTTAATATACTTTATATCAGACTCAAACATTTGATTTTACATGGTTCTTAAATGTTTTACTGCCCACTGACCCCTCATAGAAAATATACTTCAAAACGTTGAAGTAAACAAATTAGAAACAACATACTTGCAAATTTAAAATTGAAGGCAGCAGCATCGTATTCAACAAACCTTTCCGTTTTCTACATTAATACTGAACACCATGTTTCGTAAGTCATTCTTTTTCTTTTTTTTTTCTCTTAAATCCTACGTGATAACATTTTGTAAACGCATATTTCACAATTGGTTTCTTTTCAAGTTTCTCGCGAGATTTTCTAATGAATAGAAAAATGCCTTAAGGTTTTGTTTCTTAGTGTGTCAGAATATAAACCTTATAATTTACGAAGCGGACTTAAATGTACTGATTTTAATAACTGTTAAATTTGAGAATGACAATATATTAAGATATTGCACAGCACTATTAAAATAGAATACCATAGAAGCAAAAACTAATGTGTCTGAGAAGTATCAAAAGATTTATAAGTGACACAATCTAAGTGTAACGAAAAGTAACCGACAGAGATGCGATCTATTGTGATGCTTTGATTGTCATACAACTAAAGGTAATCGTATTTGCTTTCTAAGCTATTAATTTGTATTTCGTTTTTTTTACTATCATACTTTTGTGCAACAATGTATAATAAATATCTTTCAGATTATTCAGATTAAACGAAATCTGGATTCGCAGGATCTGAATTAACGATGACTTATACCATTAAATTTCAGAAAACACGAAAAATTTATCCAACCATGGAAAGAAAGCATACTTGTTGAAAGCTCTATGAGCCTGACATAAAAAGAATTAGGAATCCACTATAAAAATATAATTAAATGTTAAAAGTCCATTCCAATCAATTAGTCTCATCTTTAACGCATTTCATTTAATTATTAAAATGATCTATTTTGAGCTATTTCACACTTACTTGCATCCAATTTGTTCTTAGATAAAGGTTTCGTAAGATAATGCATTTTATTTGATGTAACTTTACGTCATAAATGCAATAATAAAAATGCTAACATGTTCTTGACCTTAAAATGTAATTCTGTCACATTGCTACATCAGATACGATTTAAAATTCGCTTACGTTTAGATTTTAACTGACGCCACATAGTCAAAAGCCAAAATGTTTTCGAGAGGAATTTATTTGAGGCACATAATTTGCTACAATTCTATAAATATATATAAAATACTATTGGAATGTTCACAAATTTTCTTTATTTTTAATAACAGGAGGTTAATAAATTTAATCGTTGCTTGAAATCTGAAAACTGTTGTAAGAATTTTCCATCGATGACTTCCTGGAGAGCCATACAGTTTAACGTGAGCGATCTCAAAAGCCTCCACTCACCACTCGTGTTTATATTTTTGTTAGGGATCGCGCAACCGCACCACGTACCTTGGATCACGAAATAGGTGCGTTGCACAGCACTTACTATCCGTAAGTAAAGTGCGACTATGTCCGAAACGCCATGGATACTTAGCAAGGAGATTATTGCTTCGAGTTCCCATAATACAGGGTGCTTATAAATGAATGGTGCGGTTTTAAAAATTAATATAGATGTGTTACTTTATATTGGCAAACTTTACAGCAGAAGCAACTGTTCAAGGTTTTGATGCATTAACCACAATCCTTCAGTATGTGAACCTTTGGTCACATTATACACATCTACACGGTAATAAAATTTTTCCCAAACTCGGAGTATTATTTTCGCCGTGTTGGTCTACAGTGCACCTTTATCCGACCGAAATCATAGTGTGATGGATTTGTATAGTTTAGTGACATTTACGCAAAAATCACATCTTGGTTATTTTTCGATAACTAACAACAGCGATTTTGATTATGAATTGGTTTTATAAAATTCTAAGCTGTTGAACTAAAAAAATATAGATTTTAACAAAAATGTTATGCTTAAAGAATGAAAAATACTTTACGGTACCTTTAAAATTGTATACGTCTTTCGATACCCTTGATAGAGTATTCGCTTCTTTTATTTTATGTTCCAAATGCCAAAATGTTTTAAATAAAATAAATTTTTTTCACATCCATATATTATTGTAACATGCACCTTTTAAAATTTTTTACAAGAGAGGCTTTACTGCTGTTCATTTGAAACTCATCGTTTTAATTTTATATATCTGAAAAACAATCACTTTGGGCTTACACGTTTTACTTATTGGGTTAATTAAAAATAAAATCCTTATTGTATTCCCTTTCAGAAATGTTCAAAGAAAGTTAAGTACTATTTAAAGTATTTCGCTAATTTCTAAATATTCTCTAATTTAAAATGAACCTAATAGAGCATTAATTATAAATTGATTTATATTTTTCGATTTAAAAGATGCCTCAGAAGCCAAAAAATCATGTCATATTGAAGAAAGTATTTTAGGAAGAAGCTCTATAAATAGAAAAGAAATAATGCATAATTTTAATATTAATAATACAATAAACTTTGATCTTAATTTTTGTACGTTAACCGAATAAAATCGAATTACCTTAAATTTTTTTTTCTAATCTAATTAACGAAAACTTGTGGAAATATTTCATTCAAATTAAACCATTCTGAGAAAACTGTTCTGTGAAAAGTATAGCATTTAATTCCGTTCAGAATGAAATGTTGTTTAAAAATACGTTGTTTTCATATACTTAGAACTCTGAAGTGTTGTAGAAAAAGAAAATATATACATTTATATGCATATTTACGACGTAATTGCAAAATATTTACAACCGATCGCGTCAAAACCCATTGAACGTAATGGTAAATGACCCAATGTTTTGGTCACCACGTAGGGATCGCCGGTGCTTCAGAGCCAGGGCACGGGAGAAACCTGTTTAGGGCTACTTCATCTTACTTCCTACCTCCATGGGTGATACTGAGTCTTTAACAAACCGCCAAGAGAGAAAGTCTGTTGTTGCAGCTCGTCCAGTCAAGTGTTGGTGAAAAACGCGTTTAATGAACTAACGTATATTCCTGTGAAAATGGGGGCGGAGCACCGTCCAGATGTAAAATGTAATCATCATAATTGGTGCTCAGCTAGGGTTAACAACCAGGTTTCCAACGTGATGTATTACTTACTTATACATGATGTGTTACTTACTATGTCTATAAATGAGTTTTCACAGCTTTTTCTCACAAAACAGTGCACGAAACCCACGCTACACTGAAAACCCTGATCTGAACACCTCAAGACACCTTTTCCTGTGGCGGCGCCGCTGCGCAGTAAGCATGACAAGTAACAGCAGGTAGCACATGAGAAACATGGATAGCTGTCAATGATTACAGTGCAGGGTTTATACTTGTAAAGTAATACATCAATTTATTATTAATTTTTAAAACCGCATCATTCATTTATAAACACCTTGTATTACGGCAAAGATCAGCAAGATAAACTATGGTACAGAATGAATTTGCATGAATTGCAATATACAAAACTGACATAAAAATTTTATTTGACTCGATGTCAAACTGAGCCAACTGAAAGTCCAGCAGCTTAACAGCTGCGCTTGTTGCCAGAGGCTTGCGTTTCGAGTACTGATTTCTGTTTGTTTTGTATCTCAAAATTAACTAAAATTTTAATTATTTCAGTTTTCTATTATAATATATTTACAAGATAAATATGATTCTGCTAATTGCTTTCTTCCTCGCTACAGCAATTTTAACGGTCAGCTTTGTTATTTGTTATTTTGCTAAATTAAGTTTAATATTTCTTTATAATAACATATTTTTTTCTTAAATTATTTATTAACAATATTATTATATTGTACTGATTATTATTTTTTAATTGTAATTAAATTAGAAAGTATTACATGAACATGTAATTAAAATGAAACTTACATGTAGTAGTATTTTAGTTATATCCCTAAGCTAATGTTGACAATGACAGAAATTATTTGAAAAGTATTACGTAACTTGTAATGTTTGTCGTAAAATGCGATATAATTTATTATGAAATATAAGGCATGACACAAAGGGACAATTGATCATCAGTGGCTGTCTGATTATATATGGCCGTCTCTCTCTCTCTATATATATAGCTAAACAATAATGTACCATTGTACATTCTCGTTACCTGATGTTATGTTTACTTTTAGTGTGCCGATTAATTTTAGATTTTTGGTGCATTAAACTATTTTTTACTCTACTTCTTTATATCACTATTGAGTGATTTTCATATAAATCGAGTTTTTATTAGGTTTGTGGTTGCTTTTACACATACATGAGATACGTTGTGTAGCGTTTCAAAAATTTGTGCTTTTTAGGTACATACGGTCGAATGATCAAGACAGATAGGCTATGAATAAGACAGCTGAATACGGTCGAATGATCAAGACAGATAGGCTATGAATAAGACAGCTGAATACGGTCGAATGATCAAGACAGATAGGCTATGAATAAGACAGCTGAATACTGCTGGTTTAATCCTGGTTTAAATACCGAAGAACAAGATGACTGTATGAGCGTTTTGGTGGTTTCACACCAGTACAATTTAAATTTTGTTAAAGAATGAAGTCCTCCATGAAGGTATTACTCGTTTAAAGCAGGTAACCCTAACGTGCTTTGCTATAATTTATTAAAAGAAATAATTACCAAAGGAAAAGTGTATGATCAATAACATAGGTTTGTGATATTCAGTATAGAAAACAACAAATACTCGTATAACATATCTTGTGACTTCTGACAGCTATGCAAACTTTGAAGAAATCTCTTATTCCATTTACAAAGATATTAATGATATTTTTATATAAAAGCTGATACCTTCCTATTAGCTAATCGAAACCTGAGACTGGGGGAACTTCCCTTCGTCTCGTTCTGGTAACCTATTTACCTATAATTTGATGGAAATTTGTAATTTGGCTAGCCAATTCATTCCACAGATACCTTTGTATATGGAAATTGTCAGAGATGAGCAGAGTAAAGCACATCTATTAGTAGCTTGCAAGGATAAATTTCATGTTCCTTTGCTGAAAATTAACATACAATTTGAAGAGCGATTCGTTTGCTAGCAGAACTTTTACATACTGATATTGGCTGCAGAATTAACCATAACAGTTCGACGTTTTGCGGGTTGTCAGCAAGATATGAGCACTGATGATGCAGAAGATACTAATGAAAGAATTATATTATCAAATAGAATTTTACAAAAACTTTGTTGTATTGGTTATTGATTATATATTTCTTTGCCATCCCTGCTGACAATTTTCCAGATTTATCAGAATCTGTTAATTTTTCAGAATTTATCTATATACATACACATAAGCAGGCTTAATTTTGATGATCACTTTTATTTGTATAGATTAGTAGATTAGAGTTATTGTTGCTATGAATGTATAAAATTTTAAATGAATGATCCTTCTTAATTCAAATTTTAGCTCTGGGGCAAATTAAGAAAAATACCCTTTTTATTCTCAAAATTTGATATTTCAACATATTCCTAATTTCCTGTCATATGTTTTACGCGAATATTTTTATAACAATACAATTAGAAATTAATTTGTAAAATTAGAAGGGTCCATGGAAGACTGTCAGAAAAGCTAATTACAGATGAGTAAAAATATAATAAATAAAGAACTAAATAATAAGAGAGAAATAAAACGCAAAACCTAAAATCAAAATATCAGAAAATAATAATGTATTAAATATGTCATAAAAATTAAATTAAATAGCAATGTAAACGGAAGAGGAGTAAATTTATCATAGGAAGGTATGGCAGAAGATAAAAAGAAAAGTAAATATTTTGATTAGTATTTGTCTCTGTTAGATGAAATAATATTTTTATTTCGACTTCTATTTGAAGTTCAAGAAAGCTTATAATGTGAACTTTCTCGATCGTGAAATGAGTATATAAATGAGTACAGAAGACCGATGAACACAGAACTATTCAATTTCATAATGGTATCATATTTACACCTTAGGTTAGAGTTTAAATTGCGCCGGAAGCCACCGAAGTCGGACTTCGGTTATTTTTAATCTTTGAAATAAATCGTTATTTTAGCCGAAGCTCATATGAATCCTAAATAAGATGGCTTCGGTGCTTACGTAATTGAAATAAAATTTCAGCAAAAAATTCCTTTGGTCTCAAAAATTTTGTTTTAGTAAAAAATATGTTTAAAAAATATTTTCTAAATTCTGAATGCATGCCTGTCTTTCTACGGGAAACAAACACTTAGATGGAGGCTGAGACTTTTAAGATTAGAATTCAAAGGCTTGTTTTCCAGGAAGTTCAATGAATTTATGCCAGTGAGAAATTTTTTATTCCCCAAAGTACTAGTTGAATTGGGAGAAAATTGTCACTTTACAGAACTATACTTTTTCTTTCGGCTTACAAATGAGTTTTAAATTCAATCATTCCTCGAAAAAGTACATTATACTGTATACTGAGGGCTTAAATATAGCTGGTTTCCGGTTGATGCATTTTAGTGTTTAAGTGATTTTGTAATTCCAAGCGGAGCCTCAAGTAAGGCGAAGTCAAGTATTTTATTTTATTATTTAACCATTTAACATTAATTGAGTAATTTACTGAATTGTTATCTATATCTTTACATTTTATTAAATTTAATTATTTTATTTATTTTAATTACTATTTATTAAAAAGTTATGTTACTTTTAGTCCAAAGGGGCAATTTGCCCTGAAGGACTATTGATTTCGTTTTGGCATTTTGCGTCGAAAACTTTAAAAGTTTGTATCACTTTTCAAATCGATGCCACCATATATTATCGCCCTGTCTTATAATTAAAGAAATTAAATAATGAAGAATCTGCATGAATGTATGCATGCTTCTCGCATTGTGATAAAACAGATTGAAACGCATTGTGATACCTAGAGCCATCAAAATTTGAATAATGTAATCTTCCATAGAATATGAGCATGTGGAAGGCCTAATTTGAATTTAAAATTTGTTTTATTATCGATTTCAGATTTGTAAGACTTCAACGAATATCTTATTAAACTAAACGATTTCAAAGCGAGCAATGGCAACACTGTACGAAAAAAAAAATATTTTTATCTCCAGCGTGCGAGACTCTGCATCGGAAACTCTAAAGATATGCTCATTTTAAAATTAATTTGCTATATGGCTGTTGAACTGAATTTTATAGTTTGAGTACGTAGAACATATTTAATAAATAAAGATAACACACAAAAAGTTAAAAAAATGCCCCTTTGGACGTAGTTTAAACTCTGAAATCTTTCAGATTTTTTATTTTATAGATTTTTGTTTAATGATTTCTCCTTTTTATTTATTTATGTCCTCTTTTTTGAGAGCCTTTAATAGCGGTGTTCTAATCCACGAGCTCTAACATGCCGACGATTGTATTTGGGAGAGCTTTTGGTTTCGATAAAACTCGAATCACAAATTCAAAATATGTCTTAATGACTCTTTATTTACGCGCATCTTCTGCATTACATTATTTACATAATTCAGGATTAATTTCAAATCAAAAGATGGAGATTATCCTCTCTTCGCATCAAATTTTATTAAGAGAGGACGAGTAAGCGACCGCTCACTTCAAAGTTTATTTTCGACTCCCCGTTGCCACTGGCAGAAGAGAAACGTTTGCTCATTTCTCGCTCGATTTGTAACATTTCTTCCACCTTTTGATTTTTCACTAAGTATGAGAAAATCAAAACAAGTATGAAATGAAATTTTAAATAGCGATATAAGATGAGAAATTTAAATCTTACCACAAATTAACAACTTTATCTAGGTGTAACAACTATCTTGAATATTTTTAACTTACTTGAATATTTTAAACAAGAGTAAAAGAGTCTTGAATCTGTTCTCTGTGTTACTCTCTATCAAAATTGTTTGGCACGCTGATTTGGAACAAGTACAAAAGTTAATATTAATTAAGAAAGAAATTAATCAATTCCATTAATTTGTTCCAGACATAAAGTTAACAATCATAGTTTAACAATAAAATAACACAGAGAAAATTAACAAACACACTATCAAAAAACTTGCTAGGAGAACATAATGTTAAGGTGGACGAGTCAGCATGCTCACACACTACAGTCAGTTCTCAGAGCTCAGAATCAAATCAGTAAAATGGGAGAAATACTGAAATCACACTGACCGGCCAATATGTTTTTTTTTTTTTTTTGTAATAACCATTATTCTCGCCAAACGACGAAGTATTCCTAGTGGGAATGTTTCTTTATTGCTACTCTGGCGAGATACTGAACCTGCAATTGAAACAGGAGCTGCATAGCTAGATGCTGTGGGACTAAACCTGACTATACTATATAGTACCTATATGGTACCTATATGGTGAAATTCTGCTGTCCGGACCGCTTTCACGTGTACCTCTCGTAGTTCGTAAACATTAATGCTAATACCTCCTTCTAAAACGTAATAGAAATATTTTAAAATTGTAATGAACAAACTGTATTGAACTTCGTACAAGGATATTTTGTTCAAGGAGGAAAGGATCAATAAACAGTATTAATTGTTGAAAAAAATCAAATAATTCGAAATAAACTGTATTCATAAAGTCCCGCTTTATTTATAAATGCCAGCGAATACTTTCAACTGTTAGAATTGATACTACATGCATTATATTACAAAGTTTTCTTTTTATTTATTACAAGCAAGATTTAACTTCTAAAGAAGAGACCGAAGATACCTTCTAGAGAGGCCGAAGCAACCTATACGTGCTCGAGCAGAAGCCTGATGTTCTCGGCACTTGGAGCATTGTGACAAAGAATTTCATGCCATCCTTGAAAGAGAGGCTCATATTATGACCGCTGGCAATGCGTGAGAGCACAGTTCGGGAGATCCTGTCACACTCAAGGGTTAGAGTAGAACCAGGCTTGCTACCCTGGTACCAGAAATGGGGGGGGGGGGCGAACAACCACTCCACCATGATGTGTGATGTTTTGAGAATATAATTCCAGATAGGTAAGGGCGGCAGAGGAGGGAATTAAAAGGCCACAGTCCTCCTTTGCTAGTTTGTCCGCCATTTCGTTGTCATAAAGAGCCACATGAGATGGGATTCATTGAAAATAAATATCATGATGTTAAGATATTATCTATAGTTTTTGTACTTGTGCTCAACTTTCTCAGAGCCAACTGTCTTTTGATTATTTATTATTTTGATTATTTTATTAATTATTTTGATTCAGCAGTCAGAGTTAAAACGCTGGCTGTTTATACTTTTAATTACCAGAGGATAAAAATGATAAACCTACCGAGAATGCCGGGTTTGGAGGAAAATATTTCTTACTCGTTTGTGAAAAACGAACTGAAACGGTTCAAACAAAATTTACAAACATATGCTGAACAAGTAAAAGAGAAAATTCTTAAGTCAGAGGAAACTCCAAAATTGAAAGAAACGAGCTTTTCACAGAAGATCTTTTATAATACATGATTCAAGAAAATGAAAAAGAGATACTAGAAGCCTTTATTTAGAAAATTTGCTCAATGATACACTACAGGAGAAATCAAAGGTTTTTCTTCTGATATTCTGCTGTTCCGGAAGGAACAGATGCAGAGACACGAAAATTATTTATTTTCATTTTTAGAATTTGGTAATGAAACAATAGCAGAAGAAAATTAATTGAATTTAAGGAAAATATTACGAGAAGAAAGCAAAACCAAAAAAAAAAAAAAAAAAAAAAAAAAAAAAAAATAGAACTCAGGATTAAATCTGAAGAATCATGTTACTGCTTAGTTATTTCTAAAGACATTTCATATAACTATTAATGAAACACTTACATATTGAAATGCTCTTGTGAATTACGTAGAGGAGAGAAATACAGCTGATATACTCCTCCCCAACTATTTTTCGCTGTTATTTTTAGGTAGAAAGAAGGAGCTAATAAAGGTGTACCGTGACTCTACAGCATGTATTATTATTGTTATTCTAGACAGAGAGTTAGATTTCCGATAACTGTGAAACTGATTTAGAAACTTAGATGATAATAATGTGCATAACAGTGATGATAATAATAATAACGATGACGACGGAACCTTTAACAAAAAAAATAAGGGAAAAAAAAAAAAAAAAAAAACACCAAAGAACTCCAGAAATTTTTCGGGACAAAAGAATCGTCAATTTAACTGGATATGAGAATATTAATAAATTTTAATAATATTTTAATAATATTTTATCTTTAAAAGAAAACTTAAAACTTTCAGATTTTACATTACGCCCCAAGGGGCATTTTTGTAACGTTTCGTGTGCTACCTTTATCTATTAAATATCATGTTCTTCGCACTTAAACCATAAAATTCAATTCAAGAGCAATACCGCAAAATAATTTTAAAATGACCATAGGTTTAGAATTTCCGATACACAGTCTCGTGCGCTGGAGATAAAATTGTTTTTTTCCCGTACAGTATTGCCATTCCTCGCTTAGAAATCATTGCGCTTGTTAATCAAAAATTTTTTAATGTCTGACAAAATATGAAACAGATAATAAAACAAATTCCAAATCTGGTCCACATGCCCATATTCGAGTGGAAGACAACGTTATTCAAAATTTGATGTCTCTGGGTAACGCTATTTTTTCACACTGCGAGAAACATACATGTATGCAGATTCTTGGTTATTTAATCTTTTTAAATATAATAACTAGTTTATGTTGCATTTCTGTGTGTTCGTGGAAAGCAAAGTACAGTAGAACTCCAATTATCCGAATGAATTGGGACCGGACCCCATTCGAATAATCAAAAATTCGGATTATTGGGTTTTACCCGAAGAAAGGGTCACTTTAATTAATCACTGTATGTAATATATGTTGAAAATGAGAGGAAAAAACTATTTTTAAAGAAAAAATCTGATGTGTACACCACATGACTTCCTTGTACGGAATATTAAATTATACTCATTTTTCTTGCATTTCATTTAAACTTATTAGATTGAATTAAACCTACTTCGCCAGCAGCGCATAAACCACAATAGAATAAATGCATTCTTTAAAATTCGCTTTGTTTACCATAGCGACACTCTGGCGCATAACAGTATTACTTAACAGTATTATATTTCGTTCATATTATAACTCATAATGTACCAAATTTATATCATTTAAAGAATAGAATTATCTAATCGTTGCCACATGTTCTATTCAAATACTATAATAAAGCTAGAACGATGTATAAAAGAAATTAAGCAAACAAAACAAAAAAGAAGCAGTTTTTTCACAGACGATTGAGTATCTCTCATTCAATTAATTCAGTTTTCACTTAGCAACAAGGCAAAAATACATAAAAACTCAAAATATCTGTATTAAAAATTACGAAGTAAATCTTAAACGCTTATTTCCTGGAAAAAATTCCAGAAAGGATTAAGCATGATTTAAATAATAAATGAAGGTGTTATCTTTGTTGTTGCGAAGCTAAGTTTCTCTAGATTGGCAACAAATCCGCTATCCTGGTGTTTCAAATGTAAACAAGAGCAATGGCCGCCATCAAAAACATTATTAGGCTTATTTTTAAAGCAAAAAATGTACAATTTACAAACATATAAGAGTAAAGAAACTCAGATCACTGAGCCGGGTAACAGAGTGGATATATATATATAAATATATTTATATACGTTTGGTGCGGCCGATTGCAACCAAAATACGAGGTGCACATCTACATGTTATAGCAGTCCTATATACAAAATTTCAACGTTCTGAGGCTACTCGTTTTTGAGTTATGTGAGATACGTACGTACATACATACGTTCGTACAGACGCCACGAAAAATTCTCTTCAGAATTCATTTTAAAGCAGTTTTATAATTTTTTTGGAGGAAACATGTGTTTTGTTCTGTCCTTACGTACAGATATCACGGAAATACATCGTTAAATTGCATTTGAAAGAGATCAAAATGGGATATTTTCGTTGAAATATGCTGCCTGAAACTTTTCGCGATTACAGTACTTCCTTTTTACTTCGTACAAGGAAGTAAAAAGAGGTTTTTAATTAATTAAAATGAAAAGGCAACATTTTTACGTATATGTTATACAGCGTACTGTACAGTACTTACAAGTGCTGAAACTCATTGCTTGCTGAACATCTCTGTCAAAAGATGCTGCTTGACTGTTTTCATCCGTTTTCGGGCAGCTAAATCCCGCATCCGCTTGACAATGAGAAGTTTTATGTGGTCACACTTGGGCTGACGCTCTATTCACTTAAACGCAGCTTCAAGGCCGACAAACGCTTCACTAGCTAATTGTCCCGTGTCTGCTTCAACTTGGACTTTAAGGTCATCTTCGTCCTTCCCTTAATAAGTATAAGAAATAAGTTCATCATCATTTAGAATTTGAAACCCAGGGTTTCTTGAATCACACACCATCCGTTTTGCTGTATCTTCAGCACTAACTTCTGAAAATCCAGGAATCTTCAAAATAATGTTTCTTAATTCCTCAAGTGACACATCATCCTCATCTTCTCCTGTCTCTTCCCTTTCCTTTCCTTGAGCTTCTTTTTCCTTTTCCTTCTCTTCTTCAGTTGGTTCTAAAAAATTCAAAAATTCTGAAAAGCGATTCGGATAGTCGGAGTTCGGGTAGTTGGAGTTATACTGTTACTTGCTTTAATTTAAGTGTATGTTTATTATATGAAAGTGTTTATTTATTTAGTTACCACACGCGTACATATATATACATACACACACAGTACATGTATTAAAAGAACAAAATTTGTTCTTTAATAGTGTCAAAAAAGTTTAAACTCTTAAAGTCGCATAAAATGTTATGAAATTAAATAAAATTGAAAAATTAGATTTAAGGAACTCAATAATAAAGGTGCCTAACCTGAAAAAGCAAATAATAAGCAAAAATAGGAACTTAATCTTGAAATAAAAACTAAATTGAAAAATTGAATAATAAACAAAATCAAATTAAGTTGATAATTTTTCCAGTCTTTCAAGGAATAGCTAAGAGGATAATCATCGCTTCTTCTTAAAAAAGACTATTTTACGTATGTGCGCGCACCCTATATATATATATACTATATATATATATAATATATCTATTTCTATATATATATAGATAGATATAATATATCTATCTATATATATCTATATATATATATGTGCGTGTGTATGTGCATAAAACGCTTCCTGTTTTAAAATAGCAAAAGTAGGAAATATCTGTCTTTAACATGACTGTGTCGCATGAGACAGAAGATAAAAATGGTAAAAATGTATACGAATAAAGTCGTACCAAAGATACATACGTCGCGCATTCTTGGCGAGATATCTGACAACGCTGGCGACATTTTAATACTGCCGCCCTTGCTGGGACTAAGTATTACTCAAAGCTGCAAAACTGCCGATTGCACTTGGGGGGGGGATAGGAAGATGGAAAAGGAGTTAATAATGTCATTAAAAACAAAAGAGCCCCCTCTCGAAGTATGGCGCCTCTTAAGCACTTAACGCGCCTATTTGAGGTTAAAAGCGCCGGGAAAGATAAAGTCGCCAAAAAGCAAAGCAAAAAGAGGAACTCGGAGTTGATGAGGAGTTTTGATTTGAATCGTTTTGTGCGAAGAGTTTTGCCTGATGAGGTAGTTTAAGAGAAGAGCGAGGAAAGGGAAATTAACGTTCGGAAAAGGATGGAGATTGGGGAGAAGCCTCTATCCAAATTCTAAATTTCGATTTCTTGTAATTAAACTTCATTTTTTTTCCTTTGCTTCATATTATTTGATCAGAGATTTTTGAAATAATATTATAAAATTTAATTAAAAAAATTTAAAAATATGAAAATATGTTTATATACGAGTAATTAGATGAAAAAAGAGAATGAATAATGATTAAGACTAGTTTTCCACTTTTATGCATTATGTTGTTTTACAAACGTCTTTTAACTCGAGCAGTAATTTTGTTTATTGTACCGCTACTTTTTTAAGCAGTCATTTTTTGAAAGAGCGTTTCTTAAAATCTTTCTTTTATGTTGCCTTTACCTTAGAGGAATTGAATGGCATTTAAAATATTTTTTGCATTACTCTTATATTCTGCAGCTTTTTAGGCACTGTTTACGATCACTTGCTTTTCTACTGACCGGCAGGTAGCACTGGCATAAAAAATGACTTCTTCACAACTGAGTATCTGCTATCTGCTTCTTTATACCTTGTGAATCTTTTTTTTTAACGCAGAAAATAAGAGAGAACGGACTCAAACCGGATTATAAACAAACAACTTCTGAATCATATTGCTCATTTATATAAGCAAGAATATTCAGATATTATTCCTTTCCATCGACATTAAATGCCCTTTTTGATGTTTCGCATCATCATAAATACATCCGGCATATATCTAGTCTTCCATGCATACGTAATTAATACGAACACATATAAAGTTTCTTCTCCAAATAAATGATATTTAAATATTTATTACTTGCCATCCATTCACAAGAGCGAGGAAAATGACTGAAAGATCAAATGTCTGGGTAATATTTCGGTGGCTTTAATAAATATTTCGCTAAAAGTATGCAAAATGGCTTTCCCCAGCAGATTTGATCTCTAACAGCCTTAATCCCGAACTATTCCTCGACCTTCAAAATTCGGTCCAAAACGGACGGATCGAAATAAATTTTATATTCATCACAAGTGATTGCGGCTTATCGCTTCAAAGCCCAGAGAAATACGCAGTCATTAAAACTCGACCCAACACGCCGCCTGGAATTTAAATATTTAATAAACGTTATATGCATTCGCAGCAGCCTCACCGGGTGTGAATAGGGTTTTACAGAGGACGCATCGCATCGGGCTAGGATGGATATATTTATACAGATTTTCTGACGCCTATCACCACAAAGCCCAAGCTCGTTACAAAACGAATGCCCGAGGTTCGCGGGAGAAGTGAATCAAGTCCCAATCATTCCTTCCAGAGGCTAACTCTATCGAGTTAAGCATTTGCTAAGATATGAAAGGCTTATGAATAAGTATTTGTGCCAAAGAAATATGTATTTATGTATGAGAACGATATGCACTCAGGAATGTGTTTCGGATAAAGCTATACATTTTTATACAGATAACATTTTTTTGATGAATTCCAAGTACCTCTGAGAAGCACTTGTACGGGAGGAATAAAATTATGATGTTTTATGAGAGTCATTTTGCGCATAGTCGGTGAGTGCAGTAATACATTTTTATTTTTGCTTAATTTTGTTTTAGTTTCTTTCCTGGGACGAGGAAATTTTAGGCTACAATTAAACTTAATTAATTAAGATTAATCAATATTTGTTTATCTAAGCGGAAGAAAGATTTTGTAGAGAACTTTGTAAGGGAAACCGACTTACATTTAAGCTATTCAAGTGAAAATGCGAAAATACACATTAAGCTATTTCTATCCTGTTCCAAGAATCGAACTCATATTACAAGTATAAGAGTTCTGAAATCGATTACCTGTCAATATAGCTAACTAAAGACATTCATAACTTTTATTTAAACTAATTGGTTTTTCAGATTTTATGTAACAATATCTTTATTTAGCGGCCGAGTAGTAAAGTCGCTGAACACTGGTAGTTCGGTCCGAGATTCGAATACCGCGAATGGGCTGGCTGCATGGGAAGTTTCATGGTTTACCACATGCGTAATGTGTATACGAGCCAGTTCCCTTAGAAAAGTCCACCACAAAGGCATTCCTTCCCTTAGACAGATAGCTGTCGAGGCTTTCCTGTAATCACATAAACCAAACCTTTTTTTCAATTACCATTTGAGAAGATTTCATTTTTAAGTAATTTATTTCAGAGAAAAGTAATGTTTCGTTACTTATTATTTGGAAGTACAATACAGCTTATGGTATCTGTGCGATATTTATTAAACTCTTTTATCATAGAAAACTCAGAAATTATTTAAAATAAATACTTAGTGATATTTTAGAGATTAGTTTTATGAAGTTTTCTGCATATATGAATTCATAAGCGAACTGTGAATAGGAACCATTGATGAGGGTATCTCTTTGCAATAGGATCATACGAGAAAAACCTACATGGGTGTTCTTCATCCGAATAATTGAATTTTTATCTAAAAGATAGATAATAGATACACAAAACTTGATTTATAACTAAATTAAATGGGCAAGCAGTTAAACCAGTGTGGCACTAATCCAGAGCTTATTTTAAAAATTATATTTAAAAATATTTTTACTTGTTTGATTTGATACGAAACCTCTCACAAAGACCATCAACCTTAGACGATCACTTTTGAATATGAGTAATATTTTTGAGAATGTAGTAATAATAATAAAAGATACTGAATAAATGCGATGATCATGTTTTCTAAGGTGACTGTTTCTGTGGAAGATTTCATTGCATGTGTGAGTATATACTTTTCTCAAATTATGTAAAGTAATTAAAATATTCTGGAAAACTGCTAAAGTTTCTGCATACTATATATTTGTCATAAATTCTTGCTATGTTTAAAACACAGTAAAATACTTTTATTTCAAATCAAATTGAAATTAACTTTCTGAATGTGAGATTAAAATTTATCAGTGTCGAAATCAGTGGTTCGTATAATTCTTAAATCTAGTAAAATATCCGAACCACAGGGATCAGAAAGAAATAAAATACTGAAATTGTACTAAAATATATGTGAAATCCGCAACAGAAGAAGACACCTTTATGAAGAAATGCCAGACTTTTACTCGATTAAATAAATACAACTCTTTGGAATGTTATCATTTGCTGTCACTGCAAAATCTGAATTTTTAACATCACATAAAATTAGCTGCAAGAATGTTTGATGACTTTATTATAATAAAATAATATGTGATTTGCTTTTTAACATATGCTATATAGATTTAAAATGCATAGACAGAGTAAAACACACGTTGTCCCTTCAGATTTTCCTACAAAACATGTTGTTATTCCTTCTTAGATTTGAATATTTAGAGAGTTAGTTACTTTATAAAGTGTATAAACATCAGAGACAGGTTCAGAAATATAGCTAAGTAGCGCAGAATATAACTGATCAATTTATAATTTCAGTAATCATAAATGTTTTGCATGTTGATGTTTTTCAGTTCGCCAAAAGTAAAAAATATTTATTCTCCGTTACAAAATTAATCTTAAGCATAGGCGTTGCTTTGAGAGAACATTGTATAAACATGGAAGTAGTTACCCAATGCTTGAGTATTGGTAGAGAGGAACTGTACTACAAACGTAATAGAATCTGATTCAAAAGAGAAAAGCATTCTGTATTACACAGGTAAGATAAGACTTCTTGTTTTGATTGCTTGCGCTATTTTTTTTTGTTTCCTATTAATCTGTCCATCAGTAATTAATAATTCATATACCAATGAAGCTCTTCATCTTCTATGGATACAAATATATATTACGAGTTCGTGAATGAGAATTTGAAATGTTTCAAAAGAGGAAAGATGGTTAGACAGATCAAAACAATATATGAATTATTTTATAGTAGTGCTGGGGTAGAATGCCTCGAGGAGTTTTAGAGAAAATACACTGACACCTCTCCGAGACGACCATTCATAGCTTCACAAAATTTTGTTTTTCTGTAGAGATGATAACCATAGAGAGGTAATGCTCAGTACCAGTGCTTATTATTTCTTTACGTATATTGTTAAAAAATAATTGCCATTTTCAGAGTTGGAAGACTGTGGAAGGTGGTCACCATGAAAGCTCTTACTGCATTTTTAAATGATAGATATATGATTTTTGCATATATGAAATAGTTTAATAAATTACATTTCCAGAACCTCAAAGGAAACTAATTTTTAGAAAGGTAGTTTAAATATACAACTAGAAAGTTAGCCAGAATTCGTAATATTTCTAAACTACATAGAATAAAACATACTGTAATAATGAATATATTTTTAATTTCTAACATTGCGCCGCCAAGACGGGAACGTGGTTAGTGATTCAGACTACCACACCGAAGGGCCTGGGTCCGAATCCCGGAGAAGGCATGGCTGTACTTTTTGGCCCTTCATAGGGGCAAGGATGGCCCACCTATTAGGAGTGACCACAGTTTCCGGCCTTAGTAGTGGCCAACGTCTATAGGCGACTTGAGCCCGCCAATGGAAACAAACAAAAAAAAAATTCTATAAATGTTCAAAGATTTCATATCATGCTAAAAAGCTGAATGTCTTAAAGGCGGTACAGCTGCTCATCTAATGGTAAATATCATGCTAAAAAAAGAATTATACCTTTCAAGTAAGTGTCTCTATTTGAGCCCTTTAAAACTTTTTTTACACATAATTTAGTAAATTTTCTGTTGTACTATAATTGAAAAAGAAAAAAAAGTTAAGAGCGGATACTTGAAACATCCTTGATATTACGGAAAGCTATGCAAGGCTTAAGTTCTAACCAGCGTCTATTCCAATAGATTTGTAGCTATTTACGATAGATATGAAGTTCCCATTGGTACATTCTAAATAGTTATAAGTTATATGAAATAATGGAAATCACTTAGAAATATTAGATTATTCATTTCTAAAAGGGAAGCACTGGAGAGAGTCTCCCTTTACTTACGCCACGTGTGCTCGTAACCATCATTGTTTGCTGTGATGTCCGTCGGGAAAAGCCACCAAAACCGAAGCAGTGGCGCGCACGGTGGCGGTCAAAGCCTCTCGCTGGTACTCTATTATAATATATGCAGAGGCGAGCGATGCGAGGGTGGTTTCTCACTTCGCTTCAGTTTAATTAGACGGCGGCATGTGGTCCTCTCGGGTCCTAACTAGCAACAACGCCGCGCGAGCCCAAATTTCATGATCAATATGCAGGATCGAAATCATCGGCTTCATTTATGTCCCAATCAGCAAGGGAGGTGACGGCAATCAAGAAACTACTCGCCCCGGAGTTACGGCGCGCACAATATACATACTGTCCAGGGAGAGGAGCGAGAGGGGTTAATACCCAACACATATTTCCGCGCGGCTTATTGCCAGAACGGCGGTGTGCCTCGTGTTTACATTGTTGGTCGGTAAAGCGACTTTAAAACCTCGCACAGCGCCTGTTTAAAATCAGCCTTTTAAAAGGAGTTGGATGCTGAAGGAAATTGGAGGAGCAAAACACTGACAATGAATATACCATCAAATCGCTAATACATTTAAGTAAGTAAACGAAGCCAATAGGCATGTAGGAGTTGTTTGATTTTCGTAGGAGTGGCAAGTGGGATTTTGGGAAAATAGGGAGACAAGAAAACGCAATAAATAAACGCTAAACTTTGATATTCATTTATCCAGCTCCAGCAGAACTGCAAATGGCTAGAATTTGAATTGCCTAGTTCAGTAATGATTTTCAGTAGATGATATTTGGGTATTTACTACTCCTCAAATGCTAATTATTTACACAAATGAAGTTAAAAGCTCTCTGTATTCCTGCTTAAAATTAATCTGAAGTTAATTTTAATAAATGCATAAAAACCCTACAAAAAAGTACATGCGAATGTAGTCCGTTTTGGTAATTCTTTATTCTCATAATAGAAAGATTTCGTAAGGTTGTTCTACCAGGGTATTTAATTTTACATTCCCATCTCTATAAAACTAGAGATTTAAAAGTAAGACAAAACATTTTGTTTACTTAACGCTTCATAATTTTGCGCAAAGGTTGTAACTTTTGGTTATGATGACGCAGATATAGATATTTATAAACTTGCTTACAATATTTAATTTAAATTTAGAAATAATTTATTATGTTATTTAAGGATTTATTTTCATTTTGTTTAGAGCAATGAAATTAGAATTTATATGTCAAAATTTCATTCTAAAATATAGTTATCAAAACTTTAAAAAAAAAAAAAATCTTTTAAAATGCTAATTTTGTGAAACATAAGCTTAAAGCCTATAGTAATGCATTTTGTTGTAATCGTGCAGGAAAAATTAATAAGGAAATTAGTAAAAAATTTCTGAAAAACATTACAAATCATTGAAGCATAAATTGTTGATTACAAAAAGATGCTACTGCAATTAACTTTAATTAAATGAATAAAATTTAGACTAGCTGTTGCGTTTATCAAAAAGCACTGCAGAGAAATTTTGAAGAAATATCCAAAGAACCGAATGTGTCTGTTTAAATTCAGTAATTTACAGGCAAATATTAAGTAAGTCGTTCCTTGGCCATCTACGTAAAAAAATAGATTAAGTTCCTCAATGAATCCTTTGTTTAAAATAAATCACCAATTATAGTGTAACAATACATTTTAAATTTTATGCACTTACGTTTATATGTAGTATTCATTCTTAAGATTATGCTGCGCTTATTTTCCGCATCCATTTCTGTAAGTCATATAAAAGGTAAGGTTGTTTGGCAGGTAGATTCAAGTAATGCCCATTAGTACCTGGGTAAACGTTATTTGCTGATAAGGGATGCTTTCAAGTATTAATTTACTTTCAAGTATTAATTTACTTTCAAGTACTAATTAAAATCCGTTTTTTTAATTCGGTACCACAAGCGCTATTAATATTCCATTGAAAAAAAATTTTTTATAGCGTCTTGTATATTACGTAATGGTCTGTCTTTAAAATTCTATGCGCGATCTTACAGGACTTTTCCTGCGTCATTCTTCATGTATCTCCATGTTCCAGAGCTTTTGCGACATTTCTAATCATTCTATTACTTTATTAATTTAATTTTCTTTGTAGAAGTTTTTGATGTAAAGAGATCAGTGTCTTTACATTGTTTGTTTGTGGCATTCTTTGCTACAGTATCCACTGCTTTATTATCAAGGAGTTAGAAGTGACCTCTTCTGCCTAAGTAAAGTTGGAATTCCTTTTCATTAATTCAACTTAAGATTAATTGTTCCAATTTCGTGATTCGAAGTTTAGGTTTTTCGGCTATTTGAATGTCTTAGGAAGCTTCATAATACATATTATTGACTGTCTTAATACATATTTATGATGTTGTTTTAATCTTGTAACTGATACAATAGAGCTGCTTTTAGAATAGCCGCTGATTCTGTTTGAAAGGTCATGGCTGAGCCATTTAATCGGTAAATGTATTCTTTTATTAACGTTTAGGTACTGAAAGCGAAAAATCTGAGACAACGTTGTTATTAGGCTCTACCCGTGAGTAGAAAACTTGATTTCTGACTAATCTAATAGATTCTTATCATTTGTTTTCTGAGTTGAATGAATGCAATTCTTCTCATAAGCAAAGTAAAACATACGTCCTACATTTTCTTTCTTCTCTTTAGCATTTAGTGACAAATTTGAAAATTTTCCTTTATTACTTGAAATTTTCCATTATTTGTAATTTCAAAGAAGAATTACACACATCTGCTATTTTTCCGATGCTCTAATGATCGGTTGCGTCCTGATTTCAGTCATATTTTGGAAAAATGGTGTTCCGTTATGTATGTTATTGTTTCTGAGACACCTTATGTATATGTTTTATAATTTTTTATGCCGATGAAAAAGGACCTTAGTGTTTAAGAATATAAAAAAAGCAGTGACTTTGGATCCAATCTGCAAAGTTTTCATAGTATAAGACGATTTATCAAACCCAAATCAGACTTGACACGTAAAATATTTTCTTATATGGGGGCATTCAGTTTGATTTCTATATTTGAAAATCCGATTGTGTTTATATAATGCGTTTCTGGAAGACATTTGTGTTACTACCGTCAAAGTCTAAATGATACGAGAGAGGTTACAATCGATTTAAAGAAATGACAATAGCTTAATAGTCATTATTCTCCCCTCCTTTATTTTAGCTAGCTGCCATCTAAGAGTATGTATGAGTATGTATGAGAAGTATGAGAATATCGCTCAGAGTATGTATGAGAAAAGAGAATATCGCTAAGAGTTATGTATGAGAATATCGCTAATGTCTTGCTTTTCTGTAAGAGATAATCACATTCCATGTTGAAATACTTTTCCCATTACCTATTCATTCTTACTTTAATTTTTCTGTCAACTTCCAGTATGAACTAATCTCTCATTGAAAACTTTAAGTATGCAAAATGCTGGTAAAGCGTTTTTAAAGCTGATAAGTCTATTAGCATTTTATTCAGATTTCACAGAAGCTCCGAAGTCCAAAATCCTGCATGTAGATTAAAATGAACTGTATTAGTAATTTACCTCGTGTTGCACAAAATCTTAACAATCAGCCTCAGCAGATCTGTGAATAGCTTTAAAACCCTTAGTACGTAGACGTATCTTAATATTTTGAATTTTAAAGAGAAAGGAAAGTAAACCACGAGTTTAGTATAAGGTGTATGGAATAAACTTATATTTATGAAAAACAGGCTTTATTAGAGGTCTTTTGGGAACTTTGGTGCCGAAAAACCCCTTAGTGAATTGGAGGTTTTAATAACGTGCCCAATGGCATGACAAAGGTTTTTTTTGAATTATATAGGTTTTTATAGGTGCTGAGCTACTGAACATAGTGTTCATAACATTTTTAACTATTGATAATAAACTGACACATTTATTTTTATTTTGGCTATGGACTTGATTTATTCTTAAATAATGCAACGGTAAACACCGAAATTTTATTCTATGATAAAGAAGAAAATGTTTCATTGTAAGCACAGAATGAAATGCATAATAAAAGTTTTCCTTTCCACAAAAGAAAGCAATAAATTTTTCATTTTGACAAATTATCAAGATACGCCTGCATTCCTAAATACATTTTCCAGCGTCAACTTTGAAAATCTCTCCTTTTCCGGCTGTCACCGAGAGATGTCTGAAATCCGTGGACCCATTTAATTTTCTGCAACTTGTTCCTTGAAGACATTTATATAAACCCAATACTTCTAACTTCTGGTATCACCGTCATTTACGTACAATGCGAAGCTCATCATTCGCTTATTGTTTGCAATCCGCTGTTGAAGAGCATAGCGGAAAAAAAAAGTGATACGCAATATCTAACTACTGAGGCTCTTCTTTATGCCCGTCCACATTTTCCAGTTTTGACAACTCTATACTCACGCGGGCCCCCACACTGTGCTTCTTCTTTTCCAGATCTGTAATAAAGCAAGCCGCCGATTGTGACAAGCTCTTTCTCTCTCTCGCTCTCTCCCCAGTCGTTGCAGTAACAAGCAATTCCGCCTGACCTGTCCAAAATGTCATTAATTCTTAAAATGTGTCCTTTTGTCCCTTTTTCTTTCCCCCACCAGAGAAACTTGTTGTCAGGAAGAGAGAGCTTTATTAATGGCGCATTGTGGGAAAGAGAGGCCGGCGTGTTCTCCGCCGCGTGTTGAAGGTGGCTGAGGTAGCTGATGTGGATACCACACTCTGCGAAGAGAAGTGGACTAACGGTTCATCCTTCTTTATGTAAAAAACCTCAAACCAGTATTGAGTTTAAAATCAGTATGTTCTGTGTGATAAAAGTTTAGGGTCAGTTAAGATTAAGAGATGTAGAAGATAAAAAACAGTTAATTAAATATGTAACAATTCGTAACCACTATAGGTTGCATGCGAAGGGAAAGCAACTTTTCTGGAAAAGCAGAAAGCAGAATACTTTTATATGGAAATTTCAGATCTAACGAGATCACAGAAGCCTTCTTGAAAGAGTTATATGTTTCTAAAAACAGCAAGCTATTAGGTTAGTATTTTTTTCTCAACAATTATTTAAATGGCAGAAGTAGAATCAGATAATGCCAAAATAATAATAATAATAACAGTAATAATAATAATGAAAGAAAATCTGAAATTATTAAGATATTAACATCGCCACTAGATGATTTGTTAGTTTTTTTAATGCTGTCTCTGAGTGTCGCAGGTTACCAGTCTGCCCAGGACAAGTACTAACTTTTAGACAAGTTAAAAAAAAAAAAAACTTATTACCATATCATTTTTTCTTTTTCCCCCTAGTTTTTAGCTTTATTATTAAACATCGCTTTCTTCGTACGCCATATCAAATTTAAGAGCAAAATATTTAAAAACAACATATCTTTAGAATTTTGATACAGCGATAGAGTGTTAGAGATTCCCATACTTTTTTTATGATCACTATATTATTCCGTTGACAACTAGACGCTCGAGCGACCAGCCGCCTGAAAGAGTTGTCATAAAGAAGGAAAAAGTGTATAGAGATTTTAAAGAGTCTAGCTAATGCCATTTTATAAAAATATATTTCTAATTAGACATCTCATAATTTAACGGCATTTTATTTAAATCAATAATTAAATTTGAAAGTTAATTATGTTATGCTTTAATGAATTGCAACCTGGTGGGTATATATAATAAATATTCTAACGGAGGCAATAGCAGCAGCACATTGCTTTCAAAAAGTCGAATTTGAGGATTAAAACTAAAAGATAAATGTCTTATATTTAAGCAAATGGCAACACCCTAGAGATAAAAATGTTTAATTTTGAACAATATTTTTATTTCTTGCTTTCAAATCGCTGAGTTTCTTCCAAGAAAATTTTTTATTCAAGATTTTTATGTTACTATTTCATTTTTTAAAATTATTTTGTATGAAGTTTTACTTTATCGTATGATTCTACGAACTTTTGAACTTTTTACGGCCTATCTAACTACTGCATACTTCTGAAGGACTTTGAACTCTTATGCCATTCACAGCTTCAAACTGTCTTCGCGCCATTTTCATGATGTCTCACTATTGCTTATCCTGCACTCTTACTAGCTATATTGAGCTCACCACCTGCATTTGCCATACAACTCACTAAACCTGCCTACATGCTTCAATTTAATGCCATTGCTTACCACTGCACAATTTTTATGATGAACGCCTACTTTCGTAAGTATTAAGATATGCCTGCTCACGCAGCTGAATTTTCTTCGCCCACGGGTATTGGTACTTCCCTAGTACCATTTATTTGAAAATATCTTTGCCTAGTGCACTTTAATGCGATCTACTGGCAAAAACACTTTAGTAGTTAATGACCAGAAAAAAGTAAGTCATAAGTCATAAAAAGGAAGTTACAATAAATTGAGTAAGCCGTCAACGTATGTCTCCTGCAATGAAAACGAAGCCCTGAAACGTCATGGTTTGACATCACGACTTATCATGACCGCAGCCATATGCGGATTTCTGATTGATTTTGTTTACATCTTAATCGTTGTTGTTTACATGTTAGCTATTCATCACTGAATGTTTATGAGTCTCCCGTTCTAATTCAAATACTTAACATAAATCATTTTCTACGTTAGTACATACATCGCAATGATTGCAAATGCAAATTATGCCTAAAGACAACTCAATTCTGAACCTGCGGACATTGATATTTGCTCTCAAAGTCAGTGTCATTTTCTTTAGAAATATGTTTCGTAGTTTTAATCGTATGTTCCTAGTCTTAATCGGCGACCATGAGAAGTCGTGACGTCACATTTTTGTTATTTACTTGGCTTTATTTTTGTGACGTCATGCTTACACCATCTATTCTAATCTTCTTGGTTTCTTTAATAAAAATTCGTTGAATTTCTACAAAATATGAAGTAAATCAAAAACAAATTCCAAATTTGGGTTTCAGCCTGCCCTTGTTTGGGTGGAAGATTACGTGTATTAAAAATTCGGTGGTTCTAGGTGTCATTGTTTTCCGACAATTCGAGGAATATGCATTCATACGTACAGATTCTTCATTATTAGTCCAAAGGGGCAATTTGCCCTGAAGGACTATTAATTTCTTTTTGGCATTTTGCGTTGAAAACTATAAACGGCGAATCACTTTTCAAATTGTTCCCACCAAGTATTACCGCTCTGTTTTATATTTAAAGAAATTACATAATGAAGAATCTGCATGAATGTATGTAAGTTTCTCACATTGTGATAAAACAACGGTACCTAGAGCTATCAAAATTTGAATAACGTAATCTTCCATAGAATATGAGCATATGGAAGCCCTAATTTTAATTTGGATTTTTGCTTTATTATCGATTTCATATTTTGTAACACTTCAACGAATTTTTGATTAAAATCCTGAACGATTTCAAAGCGAGCAGTGGCAACAATGTACCCCCCCCCAAAAAAAAAAAGCATTTTTATCAGCGGCGATAGTCTGCATTGGACATTCTAAAGATAAGCTCATTTTAAAATTATTTTGCGATATTGCTGTTGAACTGAATTTTATGGTTTGAGTAGGTAGAACATGATATTTAATAAATAAAGGTAACTCACAAAACATTAAAAAAACCCACCTTTAAGGCATACCATTTAGTTTTTTTTTAGACCAAAGGGGCTTTGTCGCTGAGGAACCATAGTTTTCGGTTTGAGATTTTGCGTCAAATCACTCTGAATGTCCGTTTCACTTTTCAAACTGTTGCTACCAAATATTATCGCCCTGTATTATATTTGAAGAAATTAAATAATGAAGAATCTGCATAAATGTATGCATATTTCTCGCATTGTGATTAAACAACGGTACTTAGAGCTATCCAATTTTGAATGACGTAATCCTACCACGAATATGGGCACCTGGAAGCCCACATTTGAAATTTGGAATTTGTTTTATTATCGATTTCATATTTTGTAAAACTTTAACGAGTTTTTGATTAACAAACTCAAGGATTTCAAAGCGAGCAATGGCTACGTTGTACAGAAAAAATCTTTTTTAGCTCCAGAGCGCAAGACTGTGTATTGGAAATTCTAAAGATGTGCTCTATTTAAAATTATTTTGGGATTATTAGTCTTGACTGAATTTTATGGTTTAAGTGCGAAGAACACGATATTTAATAAATAAAGGTAACACACAAAATGTTAACAAAACGCCCCTTCGGGGGTAATTTAAAATCTGAAACCTTTCAGATTTTTTTTAATTAATTTTTTTTTAAATCGCGATACTTCACAAAAATAACAATTTTAAAATCACTTTGGTGGCAAAAATCTAAAAAAGTGGTTCGGATACAAAAGAGAAATAGATACAGTCTAGAAACTAACAGCAGCTCTGATACTAATAAAAATAAACGTAGTTTATTGAAATAAAATGAACCTTTCGCTTTAAAATGTAAAGAATACTCTATTCACTTATATGTGTAATTTATTACTTAAACAACGTTTTTAAATAACTTATCATATAAACCTTCTGTTTGCACTGAACGAAAACGTAATGTTTATTTAGTTTTTCCTAAGTTAAAATGTTAAGATTATTAACTCATTTTTTTTTGTTGAATACCTTTAATATTTCTAATTTGGTGGCTTTTTACATGCAAGTCCCTTAACACCATTCAGAAAGGTGTAACAACACCATTCAGAAAATATTCAAAAATTCTTTGTCTCCTTACACGTAAGGCCTTTTTATATAAGAGCGAATTTAGTGTTTCCTTAAAATAAATCTGTTGCACGAAAAATGGCGCTAGAGAAGAAAGGAATTTCAGAATTATGGGAAATAACAACAGAAGTAAATATAGCCAAAATATAAGTTTAAAAGCACACAAAATGAAACGAATTTCAGCTTAAAATTACAAAACTTAGGTACGGATGTAAAGCATACGTATGAAAAATCAGAAACCTAAAGGGTTTATCACACTGGACAACATTTCGAGCAATTTTCTTTCTATTAGTCTTGCATCAGGATAATAACTTTACATGCTAGTTTTCCTGTGATCCTTGCGTTTTTTTTCTAACTTTTGAGTTATAAAAATTGCAAAGATTGTGTCTAGTGCTATGTTGCTGTTGAACGGAATTAGACCTTAAAAAACTTGTAAAAATGATATTTTCCATTATTTATTATAGCTAATAGCAGAAAACACACTATATTCTATATGTATATTAGAAAGGTGTAAATTAAATGTAAATTTAACAAGTAAAACAAACTTTCATCATATGTTGTTCAATTTAAGGCTTTTGACAGAATATTTCAGAAAGCATGTTTTTACATTCAGATGAATAAAAAATGTAACAACACCAATCTGCTGCAAGTTTTCAGTCTTGTCGAAAATGAAGATTACGTTTTCTTTACGGATAAATACATATATATATATATATTAATAAAAATATTTTAAATGAACAAATGAAAAGTCGATTTATAAAGAAAAAATATAATGATGCCGTGAAAAGAAATTGGTTGACAGTGGAGTTAACTCTCTAAGAGATATTAAGAATTTTTGTTTTAAAAATAAGACAATGGATTCGATAGTGTCAGACTGTTTTATCTGCTTTATGAGTTAACTCAGAATCTACATCGTGAGTTTTCTTTTTCAATAAAATTAACTTGTAGAGTCATTAGGTTATTTTGAAGCATAAGATCTGAAAAACGTGCAGTGCCCTCGCCGGGACGCGAACCCTAGACTTCTCGAAAACGTCTAGAGTATGCGCCCAATATCTATTTCAGAAAAATAGTATCAAAAGAATATCGGGAAAAAAAAATGTCATTTTTACTTTATTTTCGAATTTATGCATTAACTTTAGTGGATTTGTTCTCGGACGTCACATAAGATTAAAATAATTACATATTAATTCAATGTTTTCCTTTTAATATGCAATAATTAATTCCCTTTTTGGTAAAATAAAAATTATATATTTATGCGGTAGCATAAGTAATTTTTGATTTTATCTTGAATATGTATCCCGCTAGATGATACAGAAGACTGTCAAATGATCCGTACAGATGGTTAAAAATAAAAAAAAAACTGCTAATGAAAATTGTATATATTTCAGTTATGCATGAAATAGGTTTTCATCCAGGACATCGCGAAATACTGAAATTTCATGTTTGCATTGGAATTCTGGTGTTATCAATACCCCCAAATTATACCCGATAACAATCGCACTGAAAGTTACAAGGTACACGAAAATTACATTATGTTGTAATTTTGCTTTCTATTAAATACCTGTTCAATAAAATACTTTCTTAAAGGAATATTGTTCTTTTTAATGTGGTATATACTGCAATTCTGAATTCAAGATGATACGTTGCAAATGTACGTTTTCATATGCAATATAAATACCTGTTGCAATAAAATATTTTCTTAAAGGAATATTGTTCTTTTTAATGTGGTATATAATGCAATTCTGAATTCAAGCAGATACGTTACAAATGTACGTTTTCATATGCATTATAAATTTGCTCTCGATGAATATTTGAGGAAAATTTCTTTAGTTCCCAACGTCTTATCATAAATATATTTTTTTAAAGTTAACAGTGGAGACATTCGTAATCAAAAATTAACTCAGTACGAGCAATGAAACATCGTTGCTACTGCGCTTTTCAATGTGGATGTGAAGAGTAAAGCTTTTGGCTGAGATACACCACTTTTCCTCCAACAAGCCTTTGCAAGACTTGTCAAAAGTCGCAGTTGTATGAAATTATGAGATTTAATTATGTGGATGGAATTGAGGGGGAAGAACGAAGACCAAGTCTTCGTCGATTTTCTTATTCATTTTGTTAGTGTTGCTGCCGTCGCCACGAATTGTTGTACGTTTATGCTTTGGAAAGAGGCGTAAATTAAAAAAAAATTAAAGGGATTATATAAATAGAAATTTTATAAATTTAAATTATAAAAGTAAGACTTGGTTTTTAAATTTATAATTTTAAATTTCCGTTAAGCATTTCAAAACTTACTGATGTTTAAGAAATTGCTGCGGAAGGAAATATTGGCTGTAAATATTTCTGCATATTTCACTACTTATGAGATGTCTTTCAAAAGTAAGCATGCATACAAAAATTTGAACACTCTTATTTTTTGATTAATTAATAAATGCATAACAACCTGAAAAGGATGGGAATGACATATAAAGCTTTAAATATTTGGAATATTTTCTACAATTTTATTAGGTACTAGGTATTGAGGAACATGTTTTCTTCACTAAGTAACAAATGATGAAAATAAATGAAAAGATCTTAGGTCACAACAATAATTTCTGTAGCGTAATTATTCTGCATCAAATGTACTGGGTGATAAAAAAGTAACAGAACATGTAAAACTTCAATAATTAGAATAGCAGCACGATGCGAATTTCACAGAAAGGCACAGAAAGACATGTGGTTTTTGTAATAACAAAATATTTTATTTCCAGAATAGTTGCATGCTTCACCGACAAATTGTGCTTTAGTTGTGCCAGAAGTTCATGCTCAGGATACAGTCAGCAAGTTTAATTCGCAATACAGTCAGTGTGACTGTAGTCATTTATGCGAAATTTCGTGCCACGACATGCTGTACTGCATCATAGAGAGTTCAGCTGTAATTCCTGTCACATAATAGTACTTCTTTCGATGTGACCAATAACGTGCACCAACCTTTGTGCACATGCGACTTGAAGTAGCTCCATAATCAAAAGTCGCAAGATATGGAAACCTGGATAGCCATTCGTAAAAGAAAGATAGCCTGAGGATACAGTTATCGCCTAGTGTTGATCGCAGCAGTTTCGTAGTAGGAATTGTATGCTGTATCCCGCATGAATGTTACAACTATGGAGAACAGAACTTGCCTCTCTTGCAGAGTAGGGGATGATGCTATCTTTTAAAAGAACTGCATTGTGTGAATAGTTGCATGCTTCACCAACAAATTGTGCTTTTTATAATTTTTATACTTTTGTGCTGTTTATACTTTTTGGATTATTGAACTTTTGTTTTTCTATTACTTTTAAATCATTCAATATTTCTTACGGAATAGCTTTGCCTCAAAATAGAGAAAAGTGGTAGAAAGAAAAAAATAGCATTTTGAAGTAAAATCTCTTCTTTCTCGTTTACATTTAATTTTATTCTTTTTTATATATAGATTAATTATTAATTTAACAATTTATTAGAGTTCAATATAGTTTTAATGAAAATAGTTTGAAATATGAATGACAAAACTAAAAAAAGAAACACTCCAGTGCAGAATTTAAGGTTAGACAAAAAAGAAGTCTTATAGCGGCATAATTTTAATAATACTATGCCGATTTAGACAGTCATCAGATGCTAGTCCCTCATCTTCAAAAACAAAATCATTTTTTGAAATATTTTTTGCTTTTAAAAGAAGAGAAATCGCCTTCGAGATGGATATAGTTTTCTTCAAATCTGCGCCCAAATAAGGTTGCATTTCACATAAATAACGCTTATAGTTTAACCATATCTCCTTTTTAATGGTATATTTGTAATCGTTATGTTTTATGAATAATCTCTGACTATCTTGATTGCTTGAGGCATAAACGTCTTTTACAAAACTCTAATTCACTAGCATGTTATCAGCCAGAGAAATATTTTTGATTCCGCATAACGTACCCATCAGTGGATTATTCAGTCAAACATCCTATCTGCCTGAACATATCGAACTTATTCGTCACTGGATTACTCAGGCAAACATTCTGTGGGGCTAACCGAACCGGCACTGGATTATTCAGTCGAAAATTCTATGAAACTAACCCGTCACCGCATTACAGGAGTTCAGGATAGGGTTATGTTCTAATAAACTCATTTTCATGTGAAACATCGTATGTCGGATTATGCATCTAACTGAACGAATGGCATAGCTTTGGTTTGTTCCCTTCCTTATGCTTCCAGATAAATTACTGTATAGTTGATCAAAATCATTTAATATGAAACCTGTTTCGTTAAAAAGTTTTGAATATATTGCAATCTCGTTGAATATTGTACTGGGTATACGAGTATCTCCCATTAATTATACGGCTGAAAGAAAATGGACATAAGGAATGTCTGAAGCGTGGAACTTAAATTAATTACAGGATGCCAAGAATGCTTTTCCTCTCTCTGGTGAGACTGGAAGTAGCTAATAGGAGGCACTGAAGTACACATATTTAATTTAATGGTGTACCAGACTTAGTGCTTTACTAGGAATGTATCAAATTTCGATCGTACAATGACATAACATTTTGTCTAATGTTTCTGCACAGAAAGAAGAAGCAGCCTGTAGTGACCAGGTGCTCATACAATACAGTTTACTGCTCGGGATTCAAAATCGGTTTATGCTGAGCGCGTAGAGCTTTATTTCATAATATTCAAGTCAAAAATGATTGAGTCGGATTATGCCTCGTGACTACTTATACTTATTTCTTTAGATCTATTTTGATCTCAAAATACAAAACTTCACACGCATTAATGTTGCCACACTAAGAAGACAGTCCTTTAGGCGATCAGAAAAGTAGTCCACGTCTATACTCTGATATGTATTCCGCGAAAAACAAAAGTTCAAAAACTCACTACCGGAAGGGAAAATGGCGCTGTATGCAATATTGTTAAACGATATAAGACATGAAGACATCATCGGTTTAAAATGTATTTAATCGTTTTTGAAACATGTTACAAAGCATGTTCGATGTGGCGTCCACCATTTTTCGAAAGCAAGTTAAATCATATTACTGCATTCTCAACAAGAGCTTTTAGAATATCAGGAGGAATGTTACGGACATTTCGGTCTATCCCATTTTTCAGTTCCGCCAAATCGTTTAGATTATCACGATAAACGGTGCTTTTGAGGTTACCCCATAGTAAAAAGTCACAGGCTTTAAGGTCTGGCGACCGGGGTGGCCAAGAAGTGGAAAAGTGTCTGCCTATAATCCGTCCATTCGCGAAATGTTGTCTAAGTAATTGTGTGACACATGTACCAATGTACGGTGGAGCCCCGTCATGCATAAAAATTGTGGTGTCTAAAATGAAATGCTACAGTTCAGGTATCACGAAACGTCTTAAAATTGACCCTAAGCGAGCTGCAGTCACAGTGAATGTAACAGGTCCGACTATTGACTGTTCTTTAAAGAAAAAATGCTTCAATTATGGCGCACTCGACTTTTATAGCCTTTAAATGGTAATTTTCTTTAGGTCAATGTTTCTTAAGGGTTTGCCCGTGTTAGATTTTGTTTAACAATATAGCATACAGCGCCTTTTCCTTCCTGGTTGTGTGTTTTTGAACTTCCTTTTTTTTCGCGGAAAATAAATTGCCATGGCCTTCTTTACATGATTACCAGGTTTAATAACATTTGTTTCAGTACTTTTCCTTTTATGACCATTTCAAAGTGTGACTTTAATTGTAACAACCCTGTATAATACTTACACATAACGGGCGCTGATTATGCCTGTTTTTTACTTACTTGCACGAAGTAAAGGAAATATTGTAATCACGAAAAATTACGGTTATCATATTTCAGCGAAAATATCCATTTTGATAGCTGTCGAAAGCAATTTAACAATGGTTTTGCTTGACATCTGTATGTAAGGACAGAATAAAGGACTCTTTTTCCCCAAACTGATTTAAAATGGATTCAGAAGAGAGTTTTTCCCATGGCGTTTGCGCGTACGTACGTACGTTTGTATGTATCTCGCATAACTCAGAAACGCGTAGCCTCAGAACGTTTAAATTTTGTATATAGGACTGCTATAACATGTAGTTGTGCACCTCCCATCTTGATTGAAATCTGCCGGTGCAATAGAATATAAATATATATATATATATATAGCCCAATCTGTTACTCGACTCAGCTCAGATTTTTTTTTATTCTTGTATGTTGGTAAATTGCGCATTTTTTGGTTTAAAAATGATTGAATCATGTTGTTCTTATCTTCTAGTTAAGGTTTTTATATTTTAGTTAATCTGCATACAATAGTTGTAGAATTATCAACAATTTAAAAGTTGTTTAAGTGCGGCTAAACCTAATTTTTTTTTTTTTTTTTTTTTTTTTTTTTTTTTTTTTTTTTTTTTACCATAGCAGCCATATTTGTTTACATTTGAAACTTAGCAGAATAGTGAGTTAAGTCTTTCTGCAACTTCAAACTCTTTTTGCCGAGTGGGATCAAAAGGAAACTTTTAGTTTTGTGCACCGAAAAGTCTGCCTGTTGGTCGAATTGTTTGTTTTTACGTAGAAACTGTAATTTTAATTGTAAAAACATTTTTTTAGTTGTTTTAACCGTATTTGGTGTTTTATGTTTTTCTATATCTTTAAAATTTTTTATGAAGATATTTTTGAGATTTTATGCATTTTTGCCTTGCCGTTAAGTGAGAACTGAATTAATTGAATGAGAAATATATCTCTGATGAAATTCGAGGAAACAAGTTTAAATGAAATGCAGGAAAAGAGGCTTAATATCCCGTACAAGGAAGTCATGTGGTGTACACATCAGAATTTTTTTATTTTAGGAATATAAATTTAGTAATGTAAAAAATAAGCAGATTATTGATTAAAGCAGATTAGCGTTTGCATCAACTCCTTTGTATGCGAAAACTGTACGACAATCCAAACAGACACTTTCGCGTTTTCTTTTACTAAAACATTTGGAAAATCAATTCCTAAACGTGCTCATCTCTTCGAATACAAAGCAGCCACAAAAAACACAACATATTGTCGAGCTCTTCTAATCGGCCTCTTAAAGTTAATTAGATTTCTGTACCTCGAGATCAACATTTAAAGCAGTGGAAAAAGTCCCTGGCTGTGAGTGGAAGTAAAAAAACACTAAAATTAAATTACAAAAAAGTGAAGAAAAAACACCAGTACCTTAGAGTCAAAGAGAAGGAGGAAAAACCATTATCTGCCCATCGTTTCATAGTAATTAGACCTTCTGCTAATAGATGATAAAAGCGGCCTGCGCGAAAAAAATTAAGTAAAAGAAATCGTGTGGGGTGTTAAATACAGTGGCTTAATTTTTTCAAACTTCGCTCAAAGATCTGTGTCTGGGATTTTTTTTTGTATTTTTTTGTTTTATTTATCAGCAGCTGTTTTTTCAACAGCAGTTAATTGCGGTAGAAAGTATTTAGTAGTCGTTAATTTATGCGCTGGAAATCAGTGTTTAGATTTTTTCCAGTTCTTTCGCCGTTATTATTTGTTTTTGCGCTGTTTTTTTAAGCGACTGCGCTTGGGTTTAAGTTTTAGTGAACAGAAGTAAGGTCGATTAGGGGGACCCACAAATAACAAAGCATTAAAAACGAAAACAAGAACTCGAAAAAAATTCAGATAGAAAAGAAAAGATTTTTTTTTTCTTTTTACACACTTGACTGCTACAAAATAAAGGACTTAAGGGAGTCTTTCGAACTCATCAAGTACTCGAGAAAACCTTGTTTAACATGAGTTTATAACTCCCAGAAGTAGAGTTAGTTTATGAGAGGAATTAGTTTATAAACTCTGAGTTTATGAGAAGAATTAGATTTAAGATTGCTTTCATTTTGCTAAAGCATTTCTCAAGTAATGATTCACGTTTGATTTCAGTAGACCCTTACAAATAAAGTGTGGTTCAGAAGCAGTGAGAATCGGCTTTGTTCCTTTGTTTGATTGTATCCCCTGGCAAGAAGAAAGGCAACCAATTCGCTTTCATTCAAAAAATCATAAATAAAAACCATAAATTCGGAGAGATTCGGTAATTTGCATTTCAAGCTGATATTTCGGCCCACCAGCGGCCGAGCGATAAAATCCTTGAACACTGGTAGTTCGGTCCGAGGTTCGAATCCCACGAACGGGCCGACTTCATGGGCATTTTCGTGGTTTTCCCCATGTGTAACGTGTTAATACCAACCAGTTTCCCTTAGAAAGTCCTCCACGAAGACATGCTTTCCTTCGTGTTGTGCCTTAGGAAGGAACACGTAAATAATAATAAGCCGTATTTCTTATTTTATATAATATGTTAGGCATTTCTATGCATATTGTTACGAATTTGGTATTTAAAAAGTTAATGTTAGTTCAATTATGAATTAAACGGTTTTATTTCTCGCGCAGTGCAGCGTGTGACGAATATTAAAAGAAAGCTAAGCCGGAAAATTGAAAATACAAGAGCGCGTGCATTAAATAAATAAATATCTCTTTTTGATTTCGAGAAAGTACTGGAAAATTCTAGCGCGTGATTTTAAAATCTTATAAAAGGAGGAAAACATGACAGTTCGTAGTAGTTGCTTAGTTTGTTGTTGTTTAGAAAACTGCTCTTGTTGATTGTAGCGAATTCGCGGATTAGCGTTCTTTAGCTGTTTTGAATTACGTTCTATTGGACATTTGAGTAGTTAAAAGATAACTACTGTGAGATGTTGTAATACTGCATGATAATTCGAGGAAATTTAAGCATTTTTGTTGTGATAATAATAATTTTTTTTTTCATTTTTCATCGGACTTGTGCATTCATTTCGTAACGAATCCGTACGCACGCAACAATTTTTGGTGTCAGGAGTGGGGTTTGAATGGCAATAACAAGAGCGATGGAAGAGCAATTAAGGCAGTTAATATCAGCCTTTGCCTCATTTAAAGAAGAAATTAAAGAAGAAATGAAATTGGGCCAGGAATCCGTTAAGGACGAAATGAAAGCCATTCAAGCTGGTCAAGAAAAGATTGAAGCATGTCAAGAAGAAATGAAAAGAGAAATTACCTGCATAATAGAAAATAAATTTGAAGCTATGGAAGGCAGAATTGACACAGTTGAAAATAAAGTTGGACAAATTGAAGAAAAAGTTTCTTTCGTAAAAGATCAAATTGAAGAAAGAGTTTCTTCGGTGAAAGAAGAAATAGAAAAAAGAGTTTCTTCTGTAAAAGAACATATAGAAGGGAGAGTTTCGGCTGTGGAGGAACGAATTGAAGGAAGAGTTTGTGCCGTCTAACACCAAATCGAACAACAAATTGATGAGAGGGTTTCTGCAGTTGCTAAAGAAATGGAAACTTTAAAGAAATTCGTAGCGACGGCAGGGAGCAAGAGTGATGATTTTAAATTCTTACTGATGCCTGCTCGTTCATCTCTGAAGCTATCCACATATAATGGGAAGACATCCTGGCAAGTGTACAAGACCCAGTTTTCTATCGTTGCGGATGCGAATGGATGGGATTCCCAAGCTAAGGCCTGTCATCTCGCCGCTTCTTTAAGAGCCGACGCAGCGGATATCCTTCAGACTCTTCCCGAAAACAAAAGGTTAGATTTCGAAGCTCTGTCCGGCGCCTTGGAGCTGCGCTTTGGGGAGAAGTGTTTAAAAGACTACAGCAGGCTCCAATTAAAATCCCGTCAACAGAAGCCCACAAAATCACTCCAGGAACTCGCCACGGATGTTGAAAGGCTGTCCCACCTCGCCTTTACGGAGTGCCCGAGAGAAACGAGGGAAATTCTGTCGCTGCAATATTTCATCGATGGCATCCGGGACCCTGAAATACATTAAGCACTACGAATGGCGGATGTTAAAGATTTGAAAAGCGCTTTAGTGGCTTACGCCATGAAAATCGAGGCAGCCCAGCAAGCAACTAGTAGAGATCGCTACCCAGTTAGAGCTGTGCGAGTCCATGAGCAAGTGGATCAACTGATGGCTCGTTTAGATGATTTAGCCAGACAAGTCGACGCTTTGATACGGAATAGGAGCGAGAAGAAAGTGGCTCTAAGGTGTTGGAGATGTGGTAGTGAAGGTCACCTACGACGGCATTGCAGAACACCTCAGGGCACGGATCATAAAACGAATGAGTTGACAAGCCCAGTGAATGCTTTAAGACGGAATAGAGGTGAAAAGAAACCGACGCTAAAGTGCTGGAATTGCGGTGTTGAAGGCCACCTACGAAGGAACTGCAGAACACCCCAGGGCACGGAAACTAAGGCATACGATTTAAGCAGACAATTAAATGCCACGGGAAAAAAAAGGACTGACAAGTAACCAAAGTGCTGGAACTGTGGAGCTGAAGGCCACGTACGAAAGAATTGCAGAGCACCCCAGGGTACGAAAATTAAGACCAGTTCCCAGCAACGATGCAGGCAACAAATTAGTGACCATATCAAGGAACTGAAGTTGCCACAGAATGGAAAACCTTGTTTTAAAGCGCTTAAAATTTATACAGTGAGTGGCAACAGTAACGGACTGTCCATTAATGGGAATATCGATGGAGTTCCTTGCAATATGATCATTGACACAGGAGCTAATGTTACCATCATTAGGAAAGATTTAGCTAAATAGTTTAAAGATAAACTTATTTGGACGCCATCATGTGTTACCCTTCAGACTGCGTCTGGTGATAAGATCGACATAACTGGGAAGTTAAACGTAAGCATCACGTTTGGAAGTGCCGCCTACCATCACACGGCTTATGTTGGCGGATATCACAGATCCATGCATACTCGGATTGGACTTTTTAAGGAAATACAATTTTTTTCTTAGACTTGAAAAACAACAAACTGCTTTCAGCATCTGATGGCATGACTATCCATCCTCAAAAGGGATCCTCGCCTGGAAATGTCGACGCCTTGTCCGAAAGATCCAGCTCGGGAAGCTGCCGAAATCATACCAGGGTCAAAAAGAAACGCAAGGCTACCAGCTATTCTCCAGCCCAGATGCTCTTCGGTCGAGACCTTCGTCTGCCTTGTGACCGTCTGTTTGATCGCCATACGGATGCGCCTTCATCGCCTGAGGAACACATCCAAGATGTCCAGGCCCGTTTTGAAGTGATGCACTGTTCCGCACGAAAGCGAGTGAACTTGGCGACGGAGAAAGTGAAGACTACATACAACACGAGAGCTACTGGACATAGATCCAACAAAGGAGACAAGGTGTGGTTGGGGAACCCGATTCAACGAAAAGGACTCAGGCCTAAATTACAGTCACCTTGGGATGGTCACCACACAGTCCTAAACAGGCTGAATGACGTCATGGTTCGGATCCGTAAGTCGTTCATTACGACAGGTTAGCTCATTACTATGGCCATAGTACATAATGTAAATAATTGTAAATAGTATAAGACCATGGTCCGTTTTGTTTTTAAATGTGTATTTGATTGATTTGTATTTAGTATTTGATTTTCATTTAGTATTTGATTTGTATTTGATAGCATTTGTTTTGTTTTATTTATTGCATTTATTGTTCATGTTGTTTATTATTGTAATGTAATGCTTATTAATGCATTTATGCCAGCTTATTTTAGCTTCCTGTCCAGGGATTGTACTGCCCGGGACGTGCAGTCCTTGGGAAGGGGGAAGTGTTACGAATTTGATATTTAAGAAGCTAATGTTAGTTCAATTATAAATTAAATGGTTTTATTTCTCGCGCAGTGAAGCGCGTGACGAATATTAAAAGAAAGCTAAGCCGGAAAATTGAAAATACAAGAGCGCGTGCATTAAATAAATAAATATCTCTTTTTGATTTCGAGAAAGTACTGGAAAATTCTAGCGCGTGATTTTAAAATCTTATAAAAGGAGGAAAACATGACAGTTCGTAGTAGTTGCTTAGTTTGTTGTTGTTTAGAAAACTGCTCTTGTTGATTGTAGCGAATTCGCGGATTAGCGTTCTTTAGCTGTTTTGAATTACGTTCTGTTGGGCATTTGAGTAGTTAAAAGATAACTACTGTGAGATGTTGTAATACTGCATGATAATTCGAGAAAATTTAAGCATTTTTGTTGTGATAATAATAATTTTTTTTTTCATTTTTCATCGGACTTGTGCATTCATTTCGTAACGAATCCGTACGCACACAACAATATATTATGACTAACAGCTGAACCCAAAGAAAGTCTTCAATGATGCTTAAAATTCAGAATTTGTACCCCATTAATTTAAGATATAAAGATTAAAACATTCTTTGAGATAAGTGAGAAGATCGTCTTGTTTCAGAAACCAAATTATCTGCGGAATGATTCATTCCTGAAGAACATAGACCGCATTATTTCTGTTTTAAAATTTGCTAAAATTTCTTCTATTAAAATAGCATGAAATAATTCATTGTTGACTCTTAGTAGTTTTACGTTTTGCTAAATGTCTGTAAGAGCATATGCTTAAGAACATAAAGTTTCTAATTTAAAACAGTATTTCTTTAAAAGAAGTAATCTAAGTTTTAAAGTTCTGTGTATTTCCAGGATAAGATTTTACATGCATTGAGAAAAAGAAGGGTGGCCCTTGAACACGTGGGCCAGAAAATGTGCGATTTTGTTTTCGTTAAGCAACTCATCCATACTGATTTTAAATTATTAATTAATTAACAACTTATAAGGTATGTCTCCCACCTTCTTAGCATGCCTTCGTAGTGTAGTGGTCAGCACACTCGGCGCGTATTCGAGAGGTCTGTGGTTCGAGTCCCGGCGATGGTATTTCTCCTTTTTTATCTCTCCTCTTCAAGAATAATTACCTAATGTCTCTACAGTGGCGCCCGAACTAAAAGGTGGTGAATGATGATTCTTCACCACCAGGATTTGACGATTGGGGCCCTAAAACCCCAGTCTCCCTTTAGAAGGGGAAGTATATAAGGTATGCATTCCGCCTTCTCAGCATGCCTTCGTAGTGTAGCGGTCAGCACGCTCGGCGCGTAATCAACAGGTCTTTGGTTCCAGTCCCGGCGAGGGCATTGCTCATTTTTCATCTCTCCTGTTTCTCAATAACTTAATGACTGTACAAACAATTAATTAATTATTAACTATTACATGTATATATTTATGATTTATTAATTACCGAATTAATTTATTTTACCGTTTTCTTTTTTTCGCAAATTTTTCGAGAGCATCTGTGACGCACAAAGTAACTGCCATGAAACATCATCAGTTTTAATTTTAAAAGATCGGTCGCCATGTTAAAATGTTTAGCATTATTTACAGTAAATTCTCTGCAGAGAATATTAGATATATGCATACCCAATAACTGTGAATAAATATTTCCAAGACTTTATCAGTATTCTAAAAATTTTACACTAATTTTCGAAGTTACCGACAGCTTTTCGATGATTTTTTATAACTGGAAAGGTAAAATTTAAATGCTTCTCTGTCCAGTACAAGAAATGGCGTTAAAAAGATCTCCTGGCAGCTAGAATAAAAACTCTAAATGTTCTTGAAATTACCAGTTCGATTATTATAAATTAAATGTATTATTAATTACGTCAGCAGGTCTTTTTATAAATGTTATTGTAATAAAGTAAAGATAAAAATCAGTTGCGTATGACATTAAAAATACAATAAAGGTTTAAAGTACTAAGAAGAGCATTAAATTGATTTTAAATCCTCGTTTAATTAAGAAGTTACAGATGCATTAAATTTGAAAGGTAAACGAAAGATGCAAAACATAAAATCTGATATATGGTTACTTGAAAGGTCTTTTGGAAGAAAAATTATATAATTATATGTCGCTCAGTGTGAATAGTTGCCATGTCACATGGATAACAATGCATTATTCCGTAGCACAATAGCTCAAAACATTTTGAAAAATTTCGGTTACGATGCTTCCAGATTAATTTAGTTCTTTTTTCTCAGCTTATTCATTTGTAAAACTTTAGTTAGAACATATTTAAAAAGTAGCATGATGCAAAATTATTCCCTGCGTAAGGAATGCAAGACATCCTTAATAAGTTTATTATTTGGGAAGAAGCATTTACAGATATCTATTACAAATGGAAATAATTTTGAAGCACGTCCAACGAATTGTGTTCCACTGAAAAAGAAACGGGAGACTGATTATCGTTGTGCCTGTAATGAGAGTTCTATATATTTCACTTATCTAAGGTTCTCCTGCCATGAGCAGAGGATAGGTGGAGTAGGAGACGCACTCATTTGTGAGAAAAAAGCCAATATGAGTTCGCTACACTTCACATTTCGTTCGGAATTACTTGCTGCTGATGCTTAAGAACTCTTTCGACCTTTCCAATTCCTGTCTCTTGCAGTTCGTACTTTTCTCCCATCAGAAACTCTCGCCTTTCCCTTAACAAAGCAACCCGATACTTACCTCGATTCTTTTTGCAACTGTTGGCGGCTTCTTCCTTCTTTTTCCTCCTCGTCTTCTGTCGACAGGTCTACCTTCCAGGTCTACCACTAGGCAATAAGTAGCAGGAAATAATAAAAAGAAACCGATGAACAAATCTAGAAAGAAAAATGGAGACAGGATAGTCACTTCAAGTCTGGAAGTTTTTGTCTAATTGGCATCAGCTACTTGCAGAGCTTTGGGCACCTGAGGAAACTTCCTGCAATAGATTTGACTTTACTGCTCAAGTCAGTTCCACTGTGACCTACCTAATACACATATTATTTAATCATTTAAAAGTTTTTTTTAATGAAAGTTTAATAAGCGAATAAGTTATAAAAATTATTATTATCAGTATTCTAGATTAGGAGAAATCAGTTCCATTTTTCGTTCCAATATTGAGAGCTTTCATTATATTTTAACCAAGACCGGGAATTGAATTGTAGGTAATTTAGAATTCTTTATGATTTAAAACTCTTCTGTTTTGAGACGAGACAAAAGAAACATCAAATTTATACATAACATTCTTATTTTTTAATATGTTGAGAAACTTTATCTTAATTTTAAATGATTATTCATTTGCATATTCAACGTTTTAAATGTTATTCAGATGAATACTGCGCAGAAAAAAAAGGAACAGTTCTATATCTCACGTTCTACTGAGCCGATTGACGAAATTTAAATTGCGTTTTTCATGTCTCGAAAGCGCGGCTTAGGATGTATATTAGATTTATATATAGCATTGTTTTAATATAGGTATTTTGACAAAAAATCGAACTTTTTCTTAAATGACCATGGAATGTTTTTCCTTATTTCGATTCTACGACTCAATTTATGTCAACTGCCAAATTTTGTAAAAATCGCACGAGTAGTTTCTAAAACATTAGCTCTCAAAATTTTAGCTCCTAGATGTTAATTGAATTTGATATACATTTATTAATATCTCTTATTTTATTAAACTTACTTGATTCTTCCTTCATATTTTGAAATTTAGTTTCATTAAAAATAAAATTCACCAAATTTTATGATTTATTTTTAAAATTATTTTAAAATAATTTTCTTAATTTTTTCGAAAAACATTTTGAATTATAACCTATAAAATTTTTGTCGTCGTTTTAAATTATATGTATTGCTTAGCATACCTTCAAAAAATTAGAGATTTTTATTCAAAATTTCCTAAGATATACGCGAATTTACATTGTGGCGCGTACTGAAATTTGTCGTATTTATTATACGCGATAATAACGAAAATTGTGTGTTGCATTTTGTTAAAATTATTTGAAAGTATGAACAATGACTTTTTTCCCCGCTCGCGCACAAAGAAAAAAGGCAAAGGAAAACAGGTTGCTATAAATTAAGAAGTTCACTACATGAATTATTCTTGGCGCAAACGAAAAAATTCTCCAAGATAAATTTTTAAATTTCTCCACAAATTTCTCACCAAAAATTACAAAATGGCAAAATTTGACACGTAGAATTGAAATATGGAAAAAAATTGGTATGTTATTTCGGAAAAAGTCCGATTTTGTGTTAAAATACTTATGTTAGAACAATAATATATATATATACCTAATATATATTCTAAGTCGCGTTTTCGAGACATAAAAAACGCAACTTGAATTTCATCAATCGGCCCAGTAGAACGGGAGCTATAGAACTGTGCCTCCCCTTCTTTTGTGCAGTGTACGTGCCAGTTCAACTGTTTTTGGATAATGTTAATGCGTTAATGCAACTTAAAATCTGCCTTAAATTTACTGCTACACAAGTGGTTGTTGTGTAATCCTACATGCCCTTGTGGACAGCATATCCTTCCCGGCAGATCTAAAGACTAGAGTTCGATATGTGCCGTTAGCTCAGGGAAAGAAAATAATTTTTAAGATATCCTCCTAATGTCATTTTTACTGTAGAACCCGAATTAAACCACTACGTACTATTACTTTTCTTCTTATCTCGCTTAAAGTTGTATCATTTCATCCTCTTAAACTTCTTTTTTCATTACAAGTAGCTCTTAATAATAATTTCCGATATCCCCTTTCCCTGTCATCTTCTGCATAAAACGTCAAGGCTTGTGGTAGAAAACATTGGCTTTCTAGTAGAAATGATTTAATATGCATTTTAAAATCAATTTTAAATGTTATTTAAAGGTGAGTTATTTCATTAGAGTACTCGTATAATTTTATGACATTTTTTTTTGTCTTTTTATGACATTAGTCACTAAATAACTTTAAAAAATACTATTGTAGAGTCATTAGGTATTTCTCGGAGCAAGAAGCATGCAAAATGTGCAGTGTCCTCGCCGAGATTCGAACTCCGGACTTCCTGATTGCTAACAGGACACTATAAAGACACGCGGTAAGGAGAGAGAAAATGCTGTACATTCTACCCCCCCACACACATACGTAAATGGCGACCAGTCTCCAAATCCTATCGATGACGAATTATGATGAAACAGCTTTTAGTTCATGCGCATTGTCATTTCAGAATTTTTCTGAATAAAAAACGTGATAAATCGGCTATGCCCTCGCCGGAATTTTAACTCCGGAGTTCACGATTGTTAATCTGACGAGTTTCCAATTACATCGCGAAGGTATACGGTAAAGAGGGAGTAAATTACCTGACACTGTTACCCGAACAGCAATCTTAAATCCAGTTATTAACAACGAACGTGAATAAAGCCAGATGTGTTTTATTGTTCTCATTCATCTGAGTCATTAATTCCTATAATTTTATTTCTATATCAGATGCTTATTCCTATATCATTTCTGAGTTTATTAGAGTATGGCAGCAAACTAGGGCTATCGGCCTATGAGAATGGGTTCTATGATGGTGGACTTTATAAGTGATTGCATGAAAAAATTCGTAGATTTCTGCGTACATTACAGTGAAAACTTTGTATTCATTGTAACATACGTGGAAATGTTACAGTAAATACGGAAATGTTACAGTTTGTACGTTACAGTGAATAAAAGTATTCACTCTAACGTACGCGGAAATCTACGAACTCTATCATGCAACCAGTCCTTTAACTTGCATTTGAACCCGGGTCGAACTACCAGTATTCAGTTCTCTTATCCGTTCAGCCACTGCGCATTTCCAGAAACAGCACTGATAAGGTACTTTTATTGCACTTCAACCTTGTATGATACAGTATTATTATGTCACCTAACCTAGTTTTCATAGTCTTTAAAACGCCGTAGAAATATTGTACATTCCCCGAGTACTACTACTATTTTCAGCAATTCAAGAAACAGTTATATTAGCTGCAATTTCAATTATATTCATTGCATATCCGAGAACACTGCTCTGATTTACAAAGAGAATATTAAACGATCATACGCAAATTTTACACTTACTAATTTCTTTTAATGTTAATTTATAATTTAACGATTTAAAAATATTTCAAGAAAAATTAAATAAGTTTATATGGTCTTTTAAATTATCATTTCTAACTAAGATAATGATTGTATCAATACTGAAAATGAGATATTTTTTCTGTAATGTTAGGCTTAATATATTATACTAATTTCTCATCTCTGCCATGTTTAGGAGTTTTATTAAGTTAAAAAAATTAAGTCGTAAAAAACTGAAAGTGTTTCTGTAAGTAGATGTTTTACTTTTCTAAAATAAGTTTCTGTGTTCCTGTATTTTTTTACATCCCATATCAGTGCATTTCTGGAAACCAACCACTTTTATCCGAAACAAGTTATGTGAAGAATTATCTCTTTTCTCCCCATGTCAGCCCTTACCATGTTCAGCTAGCAAAAAATTTCAGTAGTTCGAGTTTCAATGAGAGCACAGTTGTCCTAGTCCGAAATTTGAAATATCTTTACAAACAGACTTGATTTAATTAAAATGGACTACATGGATTGATTTAATTAATAATGAATACGTGGGATTTAAAAGTGAAAGTCATTTTTAAAATGAAATTTAGGATGTGCTATATTGATCTAGAATTTAAAATTGAGATCAATTCTTTTCAAAAATCATCAGAAACTTTCTTCATATAAATCATATCCAGAGTCTGCATTCAACGTTTCAGAAATATTTTTAATAATTCCGTCACTCAGAAAAAAAGAGACAATAAATCCTTTAAAAAACTCACTTCTAGGCTACAATGAGAGCAAAAGAAACTTTGTATCGGAAACAGTCCGATGATTTTTAAACATGCATTTACAATCTTTTTGTTTAAATGGACTTTTAGAATTCCGGCACAATTTCTCTTGAGTACCTGAAAATTCTATACCCTGACTCTGTATCTCTTTTTCCAGAGGTCGGCTTGTTTGATAAATTCCGCTACAGAGTTTAAATTACCACCCACGGCCGAGTTACACCGGGAAAATGTCTGGAGTTCCTCTAATTCTTCTTGTTAGCACTCCTCGCACCAACTGCTTCAAGGGACTAGATCAATGCGGCTAATAGGCGCGCTATTGATGCCATTCCACGATCCAAACCTCCCAACCTCCTCTCGAGGACTATGCTTTTTTTCTTTTACTCTTTTTCCATCTGTACTTCCACTTCGGGAGTGACGAGAATTTATTATAGAAGTTAGAGTAAGGATAAACATTTGGAGTCTCTTTCTAAGCTGGTTTTAGTTGATGGTAGGAGCTTCGGGTTCACGCCAGATTGAACAGTTTTTTTCGTTTTACCTCGATCTTCTGCTTTATGTTACACTTTCCAACAGGCAGAAGAATCTCTGATTAGAGAAAATTATTTTTTAGTTCGTGTAACGAAAGAGGCGTAGGAAAGCTTCACAAATTTAAAAGTAACTAAACTGTTGGTGTCTGTTCAAGTACATCATTTTTATCAGGATATAGTGCTTTGAAATTAAAATCAGAACTTAAAAAATATCTGAAAGGTTTCAGATTTTAAATTACGTCCAAAGGAGCGTTTTTTTAACGTTTGTGTGTTACTTTATTTATTAAATATCATTTTCTACGTACTCAAACTATAAAATTCAATTCAACACCAACATCGCGAATTAATTTTAAAATGAGCATGTATTTAAGATTTCCGATACAGAGTCTCGCGTATTGAAGATAAAAATGTCGTTTGTTTCGTACAGTGTTGCCATTGCTCGCTTTGAAATCGTTCAGTTTTTTAATCAAAAATTCTTTGAAGAGTTGCATAACATGAAATCGATAATAAAACAAATTTCAAATTCAAATTTTGGCTTCCACATGCCATATTTTATGGAAGATTACGTTATTCAAATTTTTATGGCTCTGGGTATCGTTGTTTTATCACAGTGCGAGAAACGTACGTACATTTATGCTGATTCTTCATTATTTAATTTCTTTAAATATAAGACAGAGCCATAATATATGGTGGTAACGAGTTGAGACGTGATACAGCCTTTTAAAGTTTTATTGAAAAATGCCAAAACAAATTAATAGTCCTTCAGGGCAAATTGCCCCTTTGGACTAAAAAGGAATAAAAAAGCGATTCGTTTTTAAATTACAGCACAAAAATATATGTGCTGAGATAAAATTCTGGAATTCAGTTACAATGGTTTCATTAACTTTTTTAAAATCTATTGAATATCTACCTTCACTCACGTCTGTAGTTTTTTTTATCTAAAATCGCCAGATTCAATAATCCAATTAAGTATTTTTCTCTTTCGCGTTAGCAGATATGATCATGATGTAAGGACCAGGATGTATGTATCATGGTTGTAATGGAATGAGGTACCATAAGAATAAGGCAAGCTAACTACAACTGTAAAATTTCATCAGTAGCTGCATTTATAATTTTATTTTCATATTTTCTTGTCATGTGTAGCAATCCAGGGATAATAAATATTTAATTATTTCTGCGTTTGGTTAGAAAAAGTATCAGCGTTCGGTTTTCAGAATTTTGAGAAAGATCTTTTAGTTGCAAGAAGCTTCTGAATCATATGCATGGCATTCGAAGAAATATTTTTTCTAGTTTTAAATGTGCCTTGAAAAGGCGAATACCTATTTTTTTATTTTAATACATATGTCATTAATAACATCTTTAAGTAGCCTTTTAAGTTTTAATATATTTATATCAAATTTGCTTTTTAAGAATGAGAGTAACTCACAAATGGGTTAGAGGAAAGGTTTGGTTTGGTTTATTTGGTTACGGCAAAGCATACGAGGGCTACCTGCCTAAGAAGAGGGAGGCCTTCATGGAGGACTTTCAAAGAGAAACTGGCTCGTATACACGTTACACATGGAGAAAACCACGAAAACGCCAAGCAGCCAGCTCGTTTGCGGGATTTAAACCTCGGGCCGAACTACCAGGGTTCAGCGACTTTACCGCTGGGCAGCTAGAGGAAAGGAAATTCCTCTCTTATTCTGTGATGACATTTATAATTTTGATAAGACGGGTTAAATGTTCTTGAATTCGATCCTTTTTTATACCAAGGTACCGATAATTATTTATAGAAATTACCAATATCATCTATTTTTATCCCTTTTATGTTTTTAGTTATTACTTTATTTCCTTTATCCATTAACAGTGAGAAATTCATAATGTTTATGATTAAAAATAGTTATAATTTTTCTTGCTTTCTTCTAAAAATATTTTTGTGATATTTAAATATCTCTCCCTTAAAAAGGTTTCGACTAGCACGTTTTTATATTATAACTGTTTATGTATTGCAACTATCTTTCACTTAACACGGAGTGAATTCATTTAACACGGATAATAATTTCATACAGAATGCAACTACTAATGAATAAGCTAAACGTTTCCTTTTATATACGTGTTATCAAGGATCTACTCATAGACGTTTCATGCACAGACGTTCACAGGCAGCACAAGAAAAGATTTGCTAGAATAAAAACACCTGGAAATACTCTTATGAAAATGAAGAAGGAGAGACGTAAAACGTTTTTCTCTATTCTCGTGGCCATAAGTGATTTGTACGAGAAAGCTAAATTGTGTATTAGTCTCTTAGCATGGTACCTGTTTTGCAAACTATGGATCTCGGCGTTTTCGTAACTTGTAAGGCCAGTTACCTGAACATGACTCTTGAACGAGCAATTAGAAGTACTATGAGTGATAATCCAGTACATTAATAAAATTTTAGAAGGAATTTAACACAAAAAGACAAATGAAATCATTCAAAATTCGTTGAAAGCGAGTGACATCAGCGAATATAAAAACTGCATGGAGAGACTATTTGTTCCATTGCGCAACTCATTATGTTCGGCGTAACCAGCAACTGGTTAACAGCTATTGATGAAGCTGCTGTCACGACATGGATTAAGTTTCAGGGATGTCTGGATCATGGTAAAGAACACGAGGGCTGTCTGCCTCACAGAAGGGATGCCTTCGTAGCGGATATTCTAAGAGAAATTGGCTCGGTTACGAAAACAAGGAAAACGCCCATGTAGCCAGTCCGGTCCCGGGATTCGAACCTCGGAACGAACAACCAGTTTTTCACGACTTTACCGCTCGGCCACTGATGGGCCAGTATTTCGTTGAATTGGACTCAATAGATGTAAAGGAAATGTTCAACTTGCTTCACGAATTCTTAAGATATAAAGATGTTATCAATATCGACCAAAGTCATAATACGACATTTGACGACAATGAATAGTTATACATACGAATATCCCTTTGACGATAATGAATTTAATAATGAAAGAAGCCCATCTAGAAGCGAAAGAAACTTGGGTTAGAGGCAGAAAGGGTTTTGCCTTTCTGAAACATTTAAAATACAAATTATGTACATGGATCCTATTTTGTCAAAAAGCATTAAAATTCATTGTATAATTAACAACATACTGTGTTTCACTAAGAAAAAGTAAAAAAAAAAATTAACAAATAAATAGTAGCGTAAAATATATTTTAACAAACGTAAAACACTTTGTTGACCAAAATTCCATAGATTAATTGAACGCATATAATACACGAACTATAATTTTTTGTATGCATTTCATTTTCTTTCGTTTCAATTTTGTATATGTAGCGCAAAACCGTAAACTTTTGCGTACACTGCTGCGATGATTAAGGAGAGAAAAAATTCTGAATAATTTTTTCCCTTTAAATCAATATATATATATATAAACATGCGCAGAAAAAAGTTAAAAATAGCAAATTTAAAAATGAAGCGACGGTGTCTTTGAGCTTTCCTATGCGATTTATTATAGAGAATGTTAACAGTCTCACTTCTTGTTTACAGGATGAAAATAAAATTATTTCGCCGATACCAAACAAAATATTTGCTTTTGAAAAAAATATTAAATGTCTATTATGAGATATTTAATTTTTTTTTCAAAAGATTATATAATTTATATAATTATATTATATAATTTTCCATTATTATATAATTTTATATAATTTTTCAGCCATAATTATATTATATAGCATATATATTTTTTCAGCCAGGATTATAATTATATAGCATATATAATTTTCTAGCCAGGATTATATAATTTTCCAGCGATAATAAAAGCTAAGTAGATTTCAAGAACTGCCCTACTGGGATAGTGGTTAGGGATGCTGATTGCCGTACCGAAGGGCCCATGTTCGAATCCCGGTGAAGGCATGGATGTTTGTAAATGTACAGTGTCTGTGAGGCATGAGGGCACTCTAAATATGCGGCTAACCGAAAGTCCTTTCTAGAGGTTGGTGGAGGAAAAGAGGGGTCTGAAACCCGCGGACCTATTCCCCCCGGGGTGTTCTCCATCAAAACTGGGGGAGGAACTGATCAAAGTCGTACTGTCACCTGTACGTTGCTCAAGGCTCTTGCAAACGACTGGCCCAGTCTTGCAGCCCTCGTTACCATGAATTTCGTGGGCTGATGTTATGATCAGGCATGCTGATGTTACTGTTAGACAAATGAGATAAGTCGCAATAACAACACATTTCAAGATATAAGAAATATAAAGAATTTCGGATTGTTTACAGAAAATTCCCGGAACATAAAAGCAGCAGCTATTACAAAATTATGCAACATTATTTAAAGAATCCTTCGGTTTCAAAAACATAACAAATTTGGAGTTATTTGAGGTTAATTATTATAAGGAATATTCTAAATTTTGGAAGTTAGTACCTAAACGTATAAAGTTGTACAAAAGTGTTCAAAAGGATTACTCATATTTTCATCTTTGTGAGTCATCCATTCTTAAGTGAAACATGCAAAAATATTATGTAGAAATCCACTTAACTGATTTTCACTTGAATGATGTGTTAAGAGCTGCATGTAGCTACAAACTGGGTTTCTAAGAAACACTTAAAGGTTTATCTCAATGTCAAAAATAGTTTTTAAATAAACATTTATTTTTTTATATTATTAAAGTATGAGATATTTTAAACAATGCTACGGACCGCATAATGTGGCAAATATGTGTATTATGGCTCGAAATGATGAAAGGTCTGAGTATGGAGATATTAGAACTAGAAATATCAAAATAGCTCTAGAGTTAGTTTAAAACAGTTTCGAGGAAACGTAGCACACCGATTATTTGGAAACTCTGACAGATTTCATGAATTGCCAGGGTGAAACCGTTAGGCGCTTCCACGAGGTGATACTGAGATGCAGTTATCACTAAAATTGATAGAAATGCTTCTTTTTCATGAATACTTGACATTAATAGAACTCATTTTGCAGAGCTAAAGCATTAGATTTTTTTTTTTTGTTACTAAGATTCAGAAGTTTCGCTTGTAGAGCACAATGACTCGATTTTTCGAATTTTTTTTTTTTTTTTTTTAAGAACTGCGGAAGTTGAGGATTTGAGTGTTTCGTTCCTTCAAAAAAAGAAAATTAGAATTTAGTAAAAAAAATTTTCTAAATAAAAAAGAAAGCAAAACAAGTCTTTTTTTTTTTTTTTTTTTCCTGCTCATTTCATCCGAAGGAAAAGTGAGGCAGGAATAATATATATATATATAAACTACAAATGAATTTTACGTAAATGTCTTTCCTATTTATTTCTAGACAAATAAATTTAATTAATTTAGAAGACTGCAGCTTTAGTTTCACTCTTGCCTCTATTGTTTCAAAATATATTTGAGAAAAAAAATGCGCGAAGCATTAGAATAGCCAGATATTTTCTTTTGTAAAAGCAGTACATTTGATGGAAATTAAGTCTAATAGAAGAATTATATTCTATTTTAACTATTATCTATAGTCTCTTTCTTCAGAAAGCTAAAGTTAGAGTTATGATGAAAGAACTGCATTAAAAGCGTCTTTTCAGTCGTCATAATGGAAAGAGCTATTTTAGTAACGTCTTTTGAACCGTATTCACAATGTTAATTTATAAGGATCTAACTATAATGGTTTCCGTAGTGAGTTTGAGAGCTGAGAAATTTTGTTTCATAAAATAAAAGACCTTAAAATTTCTGTATTCAACAACATCGAGTGAAAGATAATTGAAAGCAGCGAGGTTGAAGACTTTTTCTTTCTCGGGTAAGTGTGTGAATATGTTGGCATTTCGTTTCGCCACGTCTTTTCTCAGATTTTCAATAAGGCATTATTATGATACCTTTAGAGAAGCCAGGCTGTGAACATCTTGGCAAAAGGACTTTGAAAAATTGGGATTATTCTGCTAATACTTTCTTCTCCAATTATTTTGGGATACTAGAGAATTTCACTTTCTCGAGTACTTAAATTTAATTGAGAGAGTCTCTCAGCTCTCCAAAAGCATTTTGGAGCAGCCAGCTTCCAACATTATTTTCAGCTAAGTCATTTATATCATGTCTCTGAATACCTTCTTAAACAGTGGCAGTGGTATAGGTTACTATCGAACCCAATTACGTTGAGAGCGGGAATCGCATAAGAAGGATTTAACCTGTTTCAACAATTTGTTTACAAATGAGAATATATCGAGGAACAACAAGGTCTTGCTGTTATTATGTTTAACACCATTGGTGAAACTTTCGTGTTTATTGATGCTTATCTTGTTCATATTTACGGAGCTGGCTTTTAGTGCAAGAGAAACTGCAGTTACTAATGTGATAAAAAAAGTATTCCTCCTTGTCGCCCAAAGAGGGAATACTTTTTTTTTTCTTTTTACCCTATTGCTCTTCAGTAATTGGTAAGGCGTATTTTCTCGAATTCCAATCCCTCCTTTCCCTGTGTTATTTCGCTTCCAAAATTTAAAAATTTTAAATTACATTTAGAGACTCGCTTCAAACATTCGACTCGCAAATGGCAAAATTTTAGATGATTACGCATTTGTTTCTCAAGCAAAAATGAACCTGCATCCTAGTTTTTTAAGGCATAAAGAAAATAATTAATTTAGTGAAATCCTTTTTGTAGCTGCTAAAAAAGTGAAAATTTTCGTACATTAAAGCTTCCAAGAAAAGCTTTATATACCTTCACTATTTGATTCAATGTTTTATGAATTAATAAAGATATGATAAAATGCAAACAAAAAAACAGAAGGATTCGCTGCATGCTAAAGATATGTATATATGTTTCTGCTTCTTACTGAGATAAATTCACAAAACATTTACATGATTAACAAAATACCTAGTTTTTTTCCTCTATCTGCTTCGCAAAATTAATATATGTGAAATCTATATGCATGAATTCTATTTCTAAGAACTTTTAAACTAGAAATGCATTCACTTAACGAGATTTTATGCATTTAAAAAAGTAATAAATGTTAAAAAATATATAAAACTTAATATGGAATATTTTCGCAATAGATTTAAAAAGAGATTGAAGCTCTCAAAACATATTTCTTTTGGGCTTGCTTTCAACATATGGCACAACATATTATTATTATTTGAATTGGCACCGCTAACATTAACTGAAAATAGAGTAATTTATCACGAGCACATTAACCTTTTATCAGGCAGATTGATTCCCAAAAAGGTTTCAATTGATACGTTTTATGTAAAGTGTGCTTGTGCAAAAATCCCTCCCCATAATAGTTTCATTATTTTATTCAATATAAATTAATTTTTTTAAATTCTCGCTTCATTTTTGGATTAGAGTTTTAGTATATCTAAATTTGTCAGAATGTTTTTATAATCATCACACAGCATATTATCGATTTTATTACAATAGATCCTATGTGAAAAATTGCCTAATTTAAATTTAAGTATCTTTTAATAGAAAATAATGTTATCTAATATTCTAAAATATGTCATATACGGCAGGGAAGCCATGAGTGAGAAAGGGACTCCAAATACCTGTAGAATAGCTATAATGCATTGAGCCCAGAATAGTATAAACTTATTCTGCATTTAGGCTCAATGAAAGTTGCTTTTATTCGGCGTGTTACTTATTATAGTAACAACGATTTTTAAGAATCTTTCTGACGTTGTATATGCTTAGGTAAATCTTTTGTAAAATAACAAAGATATGTAACCTAAAGCACCTCAAATTAGAAAAGTATCACAGTCCAGTTTTATAGAGATCATTTTGGAGAGTTTGTTTTTCTTTGATAACATAAACTAAGTCCAAACTCCTATAAGACTAAAAGCTAATTATCGTTGCGTCTGAAACGAACTGCAAATTGTTAAGAAGATTTAAAAACAAACCTTTTCATTAAATCAGAATTTGAACATAAATGTAAGGCTCATGCTTACAAATCAACTACCACTTGTAGTGAAAAAACTCTAAGTTCCAGTCAATTACAAGATTTAAAAATTAGTAGTTAAGGTCCCCACATTTGATTTAACGCGAAGTTGGCTTAAACATTTCTCACAGGCGTAACAATTTAAATGACGACAGCAATAACGCAAGGTTAACAATCTTATCTGATCTAGCAGAAACCTGGTAACACGGCCTGGAGAGGCAGAAAGAAGCTTTGTCTTACAATCCGATAACCTCAAATATTTTCAAACTTGATTTGCATTCTGGTAGGGAAACGATAAGAAGAAGTTACAAAAAAGATATAAATTATAGTAACTGGTGAGCATAGTGGAACTTTACAAATTCATGCACATCTTGTTAAGTGAATTTATGTCTTTTAAGCATAATTAAAAAATTCAATGCCCAAAATCTCATAAACTTTAAGAACTTTGTTTTCTTTTGACCTGTTATCAAAAGAAATTCCTATAGTTATGTCATTGTTACAGAAAGAGAATGAAAAGCGAAGCAGTGCCAAAAGAACTACGTGTCCTGATATAGGCAATTTTTAACAGAGAGTATCCATTTTTCTTGTAATGAGTATGTATTAAGACAGCAGAAGGGCAGTAACTGTAATACCACTTGCGGAATCATTAGCGGCTTTATATTTATTTCTCTCAAAAGCAGTCCTGTTTGTGAAAATGATAGTGTTGTGAAGAAATCAGGAAAGAATCATTAAACTGAAATACATATCAGAGTACAATTTGCAAATTATTTAGAATTTTAGAATGATAATGTAGACTAAGTAGGTCTTTCTGAACTATCATATTAGCCGTATAATACAGGCTGTAGCTTTAAAGTAGTTTTTCTTTATCTGCCAACAGTTCACATTATATAAGAGGTGAATATCCCTCGTCAATGACAGAGGGTACAATATAAATAAGTTATACCTTTTGAACGAGATATCAGTCTGCGTGAGGTAGAATTTTCTTATTGTGAGTAGCTTTGTGGGTTATAATGCACCATCAGTGATGAGCAGTGGGCTTAAGAGGACTGGACAAGTTGTAAAGCTAGTAGTGGACTGCGAAATGTTACTTTACCACCGGATAACACCTCATCTGAGTGATACCGTGCAGCTTCATCTTGACATTGGGATACCGTTGAAGGACGAGTCCATTGTCATCATCATCGTCTGAGCCTTGAATTTCGTAATTGCAGTCTTTTGGCAGGATTCTCTTGAAGCAAAGCCACCAACTCCTGTAGCTACAATGGACACAGCAACACAGCAACTGGCGTTTTGATTGGCAATAACGATGGCCTTTTACGATGAATCTGGGTTCGGTTGGAAGTAAACTGATGGTGAAATATGCTTCAGACTCCACATGGATGATCGTAATTTTCTCCAGTACATTTCCCAGCGTCACACTTGACGATCGCCAGGTGTAATCATCTGGGATGTAAATGAATACAGTGGGTTATCTTGTCTATTAATAATTAAAGGTACTGTCACCAATAACATTACTAGGTTAATAAGTAATCGAGCTAAGAGAAGTTGAGGGAATGAATGAATGAATATGAAGACATATAAAAGAAATAAAGAACAAAAAGGGGTATATAAATTATCAATAGTAACAATTTTCCAAATCTTCTTTTATATAGACTCAAACTTCGAAATTGGAGATTAAAACTTTCGAACTAGGACATTTTGAGAGGGATTCAAATTTTCAAAATAAAAAAGTCTTCTTTTCTTTTCATTTCAAATAGTATCACATACCAAATGTCTTTTTTGCTTGTACGATAGGTCTAATACTTTCTATTCTTTCTCGCGCTGTGGGATTTGGAATAGAGTCTGAATCTTCTGTCATATTTTATCACATACATTATTTCTAATCTTTTCATCACTATTTGTTAAATAACATATATCATGATTGAATGCTATTTTATCCTTGTCTCTTTATAGGCTTAGACCATTCCTTATAAGCTAAATCAGGGGGTTTAATCTTGTTTTGCCCCATAAAAGGTGCATACCAGGCCTTGTAAATGAGCGCCCAGGCAAATACATTTTAAAGGATAGATAGTTAATGACGTTATTCATGGCATCTCTTCGTTTTTTAATTTATATAGTGTAAAAAAAATCTTATAGCCATTCAAGTTTTTTTTTTCAGATACTTTTCAATAGCGAAAATTGTAAATCTTTAACAAATTCTCGCTCTTTTACCAAAACTTCCACTTTCATGTGTGTAGCTTTCAGAGAATTTAACAGAGATTTATAAAATTTATAAATATGCTTATATTTCTCTTTTCTTACTGAAATTTTTAAAGATTTATAAAAAAATTTCTATTTTTCCTGCAACAATACTCAGTGCAGCAAGAGACAAAAACACGAAGCGTATAACAAATTTGCAACAAACAAAAATTGATAAACTGAGAACGATAAATTAATATCATTATAAACTTTATAATTCTTTCGATAAACGTATAGACAATTTTCAAACTTCTTTTCCCTTTATATAGAATTAAAAGGTTTTCTATACCTCTTCTTGGGATTTTATAAATCAAGCATGATGATGATAAGGAGTTTTTTCGTACATCTATTATACACTTCACTCAATTTTTCTCTTTTTAACTTCCCATCAGTTTTTCTCATCATCTGCTGCATTTATTTAAGTTTCAAATTAAAAAAAATCTGAAATAATTATAGTCAATTTTTATTGCTTCAGGAAAGCTATAACAAATTTGAGAGATAAATGATGAACGCGTTTATGTGTCTACCGAAAAAGTATGATTTTTTAATACTTATCCGATATTCAGCAAGGCAATTATTGTATAAAATTATATTTGTTTTGTTTTATTAGGATCTAAATTTTCTAATTATACAAATTCTTTTTAGTCATCCGTTACAAATAATGGTTTGTTATATTTATTACATTTTCGTAACAATTCTTTTTGTAACTTTTTACTAGTAATAATATTTATGAAACTTTGAATACCTTCGAATCTTTTTAAAATTTTCAACTGAATCTGAATATTTGTCTTCATATATTTTTATAGCACATATGTATAACGCATCTTAATTTAAAAGTTTTTGAAGGTTCAGTAAAACATACTTTATTCCGATCCAGATTCTTCTACAGTCACAAACCTGAAAGGCGCACGAGATTGTTTTCATTCCGATCTGTAATTGTTTCTTCTTTGTCATAATTTTAATGTTTCTCTTTTATAGAGAAAGAAATTTTTGCATGATGCAAATTCTATTATGCACGATGCAAATTTTATTTGCTTATAAATGAAAGGTACAATAAAAGATTTTTTTTTCCCTAATGACGAGCCTAAGTCGCCATAGACGTTGGCTACTACTAAAGGCCGGAAGCGGTGATCCCTTTATTAAGGAGGCACCTAACAGGTGGACCACCGTTAACGAAGGGACAGACAATTTACATCCTTGCCTTCTCCGAGATTCGAACCCGTGCCCTTTGGTACGGTACTAAAAAAGAAAGAAGAAAAAAAAAAGCATGCAAAAATATTTTAGAGGCCATAAAGTTACAAAAAGAAATTAAGGTATATAATGAAGATAGGTTTACAAAAACTGAAATACTTAAGTCTATTCAGAAGCCCGTACCTATGAAATAAAAGATAACCACACCAAAGACATGGAAGGTGTTAAAAAGTTTCTGAAGTTTGATTTCAGTAAAGACTTAGATATTAATTTTTAGAGAAAATATTTCAAATCTACCTTCAGATTTGTTTACGAACCTTTAACGGAGAAGAAATTGCTCTAATTATTGAAGAGACCAGTCATTTAAAAACAAGATCGAATTAAGAGACTACTTGAACAGACAAATTTTTCGGGATAAAATTTTGATTGAAGCAGAAATTCAAGAAAGGAAATCAACTGCAGAGGATAATGATGACATTCTTCTAAATTATTGGTCGTTACAGGATTGAAAACTTGAAGTTTCAGATTTTAAATTACGTCGAAGGGGCGTTTTTTTAACGTTTTGTGTCTTACTTTTATTTATTAAATATCATGTTTCTTACACTTAAACCATAAAATTCAGTTCAATAGCAATGTCTCAAAATAATTTTAAAATGAGCATATTTTTAGAATTTACGATACACAGTTCCGCACGCTGGAGATAAAAAGGTTTTTTTACCCGTAGAGTGTTGCCATTGCTCGCTTTGAAATCCTTGAGTTTGTTCATCCAAAATTCGTTAAAGTTTTACAAAATATGAAATCGATAATAAAACAAATCCCAAATTTCAAAATTGGTCTTCCACAGGCCCATAGTCGTAGCAGGATTACATCATTCAAAATTCGATGGCTCTATGTACCGTTGTTTTATCACAATGCGAGAAATATACATACATTTATGCAGATTTTTCATTATTTAATTTCTTCAAATATAATGCAGGACTCTAACATTTGGTGGCCAGAGTTTGAAAGTTGAAACGGACATTTATAGTGATTCAACGCAAAATCGCAAAACGAAAACAATAGTCCTTCAGGGACAAAGCCCATTTGGACTAATAATATCTTTTAAAGGAGCTAATTAAAAAAATTTCCAACAGTTTTGAATGCAGAAAAAAGATCAGATAGGGAGGGATGGTGCTTAACAACTTGCTAAGGAATGGGAAAGGAAATAAGTATTTCATTAAGTTCTTCATTCAGTTTCATTCAGTTCACAAGCAGAAGTGTATAAAATCAAATTTTTGATTCACAAATTATTTTAAAGCAAACTTTGTCTACTTTAATTTTTTAACTAATAATTTTAACTAATAATTTTAATTTAACACTATCCTGTTATGTAATTTGGTTCAGAACTGCATGCTAATTGACAAGATTCAATACCGTATACTGGTTTAAAAAATGCATACAATTTTGGAAATGCTGATATTTTCAAACCCTCACTTACTTTATAGCAACCTCTAATTACGTTATTTTCTAAGCTATTAGGGACAATTAATGAACATGATTCGCAGTAATCGGAAAGAAAATTTCGTTCTTAAAATATCAGTGCCAGGCAACGAACGTACTATTGAAGAATTTCATCTTTATTCAGAGCAATGTTATGCGAAAAGCAAAACAAGAGAATTGCGCCAGAAAATATTTTCATTTTGCTGAATACGGTTTCGGAAAGATCCCGAGACTGAAGGATTTACTATTTCAGACTCAAAATGCAATGCCGACTTGAATGCGAGTATGAGAGTATGCCAAATGGTCTATCTACAATGCAGTTTTGAAGAAATTGCTTTCATAAAATAGAAAACTGAAACTAATAAAAAGTTCTTACTAAATTCTAGTCAATATTAAAATGAGCACGGTCATTTCTCAATAACGCTCTGATTTAAGGTTATAATATCAAACTGTTTTATGTATTTTTAAATTTGACCGAGGATTTTTTTTTCAAGAATGGCATAATTTTGTGCATAATAGTTCTCTTGAACAAAACGAATTACATGCAATATTTTGGGGTTTATATGTTTTTATTATCTTTGTAATGTAAGTTAAATGTAATGTTGTAAAGACATGAAAAATGAACAGTGCCCTTTCCGGCACTCGAACCTGGACTTCTCAAATACGCGTCGAGTATGTTACCGTTACATCACGAAGACATGCAAAAAGGAGAGAGAAAATACCTTATACTCTTTTCCTGTTAAAGGGCAACTGGGGATTGGGGACCCAGTTGACATATCATCATTCACCACCTTTTAGTCCAGTCGACACTGTAGAGACATGCTATTTATAGTATGTAATTTTTTGATGCGGGAGACGTGAAAAGTGTGCAGTATCCTCGCCGGGGATGGAACCTCGGACCTCTCGAATACGCGCTGAGTTTGCTAACCGTTACACCACACAGGCATGCAGAAAGGAGAGAGAAAATACCTTATAATGTGAAGGCTTTAAAATCTCACACTGCCAGTATGTTGGAGTGAGTAACATGATGAGTAATCAGAGCTAAATAACTAAAATTCTAAGACTGAAAAGTAGAGAAAACAAAAGTCTGAAAAATGAGTATCAAATACTGTATGCTGTATACAATACTGTAATAAATATATACAAGACTAAACTAAGATTAATTTTATTGGATTATAACGAGGCACACTATTTCATCTGCGAAAGGGAGGAATAATTTCGAGAAAAACTGTCTTAGGCAGACTTGCTCGTATTGAAATTCCACATTGGCGAACTTCAAAATACCTCATACAACCAGCCTGTTTCATGAGACTCGAACCTGTGTCGAATCACTAGTTCAGCGGTCTTATTTACTCGGCAAACAATGGGTGTCGCCGATAATTTAATCACATATCGCTGAATGAAATATTGACGATTAATAGGATGGCAAATAATTTTCGAAACTGTTGTAGTTTGGTGTGATTAACTTGACGTCAGATCTTAAGTCCATAAACCTACATGCACAAAGGGATTTAAAACTTTAAAAAAAAAAAGTTCTTAAAAATAGTGTTTCAGAGAACTTAGGACTTATGGGAATGTTTTATAATTTCTTTTATGTAAATTTACTTGCAATTATGATAACAGATATCAGACGGCGTTGTACTTTGTAATCTTGAATATCATATGACTCTGCCTTCGAGCTATCATTATCAATAATCATTTATCAGTTATGTTTTACGAAATATTAACCTAAAAGGAATCTAGAAGGAAAAAATAAACATTGGATTTTATCATATTTGAGCCTATTTTCCCTCCACATTAAGAGAAATCTTAATTTCAGATGTTGGCAAAAACGGAGTAATAAAGTCATCGCATGAATCTCCAGACTTCAAAATCTTGAGATTTTTGAATATGACGTCATGCCTATGCACAAATCATTCAGACTCACTAATAGTAATACCTGACGATTGTAGAATGTCCAATTTTCTTTGCAGACTTTGTTTAAGGTCGGCAAATTTGTATGAAATTACTGCTAAATGTAATTTTAAATTCTGTAGTTCCGAACAGTCTGAAAAGTCTGTTTAGAATGCAGTCTATTTGAATAAAAGTTTCTTATTAGTATCTCAAAAGAATTTGTACTTTTTTATTCCGTTATAAAATAAAATCAAAGCACCTAATTTTGCGAACTATGATAAAGTGACATGAGGTTAACTTCTAAAAACGTTAGGTAGTTTTTGGAAGCAGGAGTCATGAAAAATGAGCAACGCCTTCGCTGGGAATCGAACCACGGACCTCTGAAATACGCGCCCAGCGTGCAGATCATCACACCACGAAGGCACGCTAAGAAGGCGGGACAAATACTTTATACACAACCAATTTTAAAGATGTTGAATCATCATCAACCATCCTTTTAGTTCGGGCGCCACTGTAGAGAAATTAGGTATTTTTGAAATGCCGGAGACTTCAAAAATTAGCAACGCCTTCGCCGGGAATCGAACCAATGGCCTCTGGAATACGCGCCCAGCGTACAGACCACTACACCACGAAGGCACACTTTGAAGGTGGGAGAAATACCTTATGAACTTAACAGACAAGTTCTTTTATTTTATTTTGCTCCTTTATTCACATTATTGATTTGGAACTGGAAGAATTTATCTAAACAGTCTCTTCAATCTGTTTTGCAACTTGCAAAGCACTGGAGCAGATTGGAAAAGCATAATTGCAATTATCGTACACTAATAGTGTTTGAAGATTTAAAGAAGTCAGTTTCTATGCTGAGGTTATTATTTCTATTTTGTTGAAAAAGTTATTTTTAATTCTTTCTGCATCTACAACTACACAAGCAAATGGTAAAATATTTGAGAACTTCGAAACATATCCTTTAGATTTTAATGCCATATCAATTAATTTCTGTTTCACCTTTATTAAAATTCCGAAGGTGAAAATAAAATCATATTGAGCTATATGATTATAACATTACGTAATCATTTAATTGTATGTATATACATATATAAGAAACATTTTGCATAAAACCTAAGCAACAGGCGCAATATTATAAAACATCTCGATTTTGCAGTATATGAAAGGATTTCGTGTTTTTAAATAAAGCCTGCGGATATAGGACTCAGAAATTCCGGAAAATATTGCATCCAATATCTTATACAAGAAAGCAAGCTATAATGCTCTGCAATCTATTGAATTCATCTTTGGTTCAGAGAAAGAACCTGCGTCTTCTCAGGGTGATTTTAGAACTGTTTCAATCGAGGAATTCTGAAACTTTGTTTCCTAATGCTTTGGTTTTCGGTGTTCTTAGCCTATAGAATATCTTTTAGAATAAAATATTATTGCGTTATATGGGAATTTTTCTGATGCTGTCCTTTAGCTGTACAGCTATTCTACGCCACCGCACTTACCGTAGTTATCTAGGTGCATAATTGCTATAATTTATTTCTAACTTTGATGACAGAGGTTAAAAGAAAAACATATTTGTTGCACCCTTTCGTTTAAATCAGCGGTTCTCAGCCTTTTGACTAATGCGTACCATCTAAAAATCTGAAAACCTTTAGTACCACCACTACATTTTACAATGATTATTTTTTTAATTTCTAAATAGAAATATAATAATAATAATAATAATAATAATAATAATAATAATAATAATCTGAAAGCTTTCGGATTTTACATTACGCTCAAAAATGTTTTTAACTTTTGTGTTAGCTTTATTTATTAAATATCATGTTCTTCGCACTTAAATCATGAAATTCAGTTCAAGAGCAATATCGCAAAATAATTTTAAAATGAGCCTATCTTTAGAATTTCTGATACACAGTCAGGCGCGATGGAGATGAATTTTTTTTTTTTTTCCGTACAGTGTTGCCATTTTTCGCTTTGAATCGTTGAGTTTGTTAATCAAAAATTATTTAATGTCTGACAAAATATGAAACAGATAATAAAACAAATTCCAAATTCCAAATTGGGGCTTTCAGATGTTCATATTCGGTGGAGGACTACGTTATTCAAAACTGGATGGCTCTAGGTACTGTTGTTTTATCGCAATGCGAAAAACATACATACATTTATGCAGATTCTTCTTTATTTAATTTCTTTAAATATAACACAGGGCGATAATATTCGGTGGCAACAATTTGAAAATTGAGAAGGACATTTAAGTTTTCAACGTAATATGCCAAAACGAAGTTAATAACTCTTCTGGGCTAACGCCGTTTAGGCTAGAAAGAAAGAAAGAAAATTTGAATGCTTTCAGATTTTATATAATGCCTAAAAGGGCGCACTTAAAACACATAAAATTCAATTGAACAGCAATATCACAAAATATTTAAAAACAGCAAAACAGCATACTTCTACAATTTCCGATACATAGTCTCGAGCGCTGGAGATAAAAATGTTTTTTTTTTCGTCCAGTGTTGCCATTTGAAATAGTTGAGTTTGTTAATCAAAAATGCCATAAAGTTTTGCAGAGTCTGAAATAGATAAATGAAACGAACCCAGAATTCAAAATTCGAGCTTCCAAGTGGCCATGTTTGGTTGGAAGACTACGTTATCCAAACTTTGATGGTTCTAGGTCCCGTTGTTTTTTCACTGTGCGAGAAACATTTATGCATTCATGCAAATTCTTCATTATTTGGTGTCTTTAAGCATAATGCATGGCGATAATATTTGGTGGCAACAGTTTGAAAAGTGAATCGATAAAAATGTTGTTTAGAAATTAATAGCCCATCTGAGTAATTTTTGAATCTTTAGATCTGAATACTTTCACCCAATTGCAATCCGAAATACACACTGTGTTTTATTTTTTCATTAAGTATCTCTTTTATGGACTTTGAAATTTCATGTATTCGTTGACTTACTGCATCATTTATAACGGAATATTATTAAGTTCATTAACCGCCTTTTCATTGAATAACGTTAGAACGTTATTTTTAACTGCTGGTAATATAAGCTTTTCTCCAATAGTGTGAGCCGGCCCAGTCTCATCAGTTCTTAGCCTTACCAGGTAACTAACTTCCAAAGCTTTTTCACTTGAAGTAACAAAAACCTTTCATTACTTGTCTGCCATTTTTGAACTCCGATAATTTGCTCTAAAAGTATTCTTCAGATTTATCCTTTAAATTGTCATGCATAGATTCAAGATGTCTTTTAAGAAACGACGGTTTCATATAGTGATTGGATAATAGTTCACTGCAAACAACACATTGATGTTGAGGGTCCATTTCATCTCCATTCCAAGTAAATCCAAATGATAAACAACTTTCATTATATTTTCTAGAAACAATTTTTCTTTTCTTGTCAATATTATTAGTGATAGTAGATTGTTCTGGATCTATCACCTGTGAATCGTCACTTTTCCGCTTAGTCAATCTTAGCCATTTTTCCATTTCGCAAAATCTAGGTTTGTTTTATTATTTTTTCACAAATATTTAAATGAGCAATACATTACGAGTTCTCCAAAAACAACCGACGATATTCTCAAACCGCGCAGAAAAGTAAGGAATAAAAAACAACAGGAAGACAAAATTCCTACTGTTAGAGGCAGCAAACCGACGTAAGAAAATGATGCTCGTCGAAAATGGAGCAATATGAACACAAAAAATGGTGACATAAAAGTGCTGACGTTCTAATAAATCGATAAACTCTGAGAGAATTAATGAGAAATTATTTATTTATATTTTATCTTTTTTATAGGAACTTACTTTTATTTCCTATTAAATACAGTATCCATTTCTATCACGCCTTTTTTGAAAACATCATTCATGGCAAATTTTGTTAAGTCTACGACTAAAAGAATATTTGTAAAACGTACAACAAGAAAGAAACACGAAAAATCCCATGCGGACAGATTGTTCGCTCTTGCTAAAGTCTGTAAGCGACTATTGACCTCGAACAAAGTTCAGATCACATAAATTTACGAATGTTAGAGAAAAAACACAATTAGGATGTTGGAGTTTTAATTTTTGAATTTAATAGTTAAAAATACTTTGCTTCTTTGCGTACCACCCATTTTGCTCTTGCGTGCCACCAGTGGTACGCGTACCACCGGTTGAGAACCCCTGGTTTGAAAAGATACTAACCAAAATTTTACCACTAGGATAATAATTATTGTTTCTATTATAATAGCAACAACGTGTTCTGCGAGAACTTGAAAGGATAGCGTCAGATTCAATCTTTTAGTCGGCCTAAGGCAAAAAGTAGAATAAGGATTTGTAAAGTCTCACACAAGTCAAAATTCTAAATAGAAATAAGCGATTTAGCACTATTTACAAGATTAAAGCAACGCCGTAGACAGAAACGCTATCAGTGAATATCAAATATTAACGTGGCCTTCAACAGGAGGAACACGCTCTGAATAAAGCAATCACAAGCTATCGGCTCGCTAAAATTTGCATTCTGGCAAGAGAAGAAGAGAGAAGTGGCAGCAAAGTTTTGTACCATAAAATAACTGGCTAATTAAAATAAATAAATAATTTGTGCAGTTATTATAGATCTGATGAAGATTAGCTTGGAAAGCATCCTACGCTCATTCCGGTCAACTAACCTTTAAAAAGCGGCTATCTATATCAGATAGCTTTCTAAGTATAATTATTAATTTTGGCTTTATTGAAATTCTGTGGTAAACTAACTAAAGTTAGGATGTTAAAAAATGTTAAAAAAGTAGCTAAAGTGTATGTGCTATTTTAAAATGATAAAATGCAAAAGTAAAGATTTGTTGACGCGTAACATCTATTGCAAATTTAATAATAGCTATTTTAATGAATTTATATTGTGACACATTAGTGTTCAGATATAATTTGGAATGACTAAGGTTTGATGATTTTCTATTTGAAATCTAGTTGTTGTCATACGTCGATGATTTTTTTATTTTACAATTCAATTGCCATTTTTGCAAAAAACTGTTGCGAAAATTTTCGTCTAGACTGTTTTTTACTTTGGTAAATGGTGTTTAGATTCGTAGCATTTTAATGTCGCAATTGAACTTCTTGGTGTCTACACTGTACCTTGAAATTATTATGAAAGTTAAGACTGCTACAGTAGGGTCTGAATAGTATTAGAAAAAAAGAAAATAGTTCTATTAAATGTGTTCGGATTTCTAGAGAATTTTATCAAAATATACTAGATAAAATCCTCATAAAGCGAACAAATGAAAACAACGAGAGGAGGAAAAAGAATTCAGCTAATTAGAGCAAAATTCGTATGTTTTCCTGACTTGGAACAATTAAAGCATAACAATTAAATTTAAAATAAATATCCCCAAAGGAAAGTGAACCTTTTTAGTGCTTATACTTTAAGCATCAAAATGGCCTACCGAGAAAACATTTCATGAAAATTATCAATCGTTATATCTTTTATGTTTTAAGGATTGAACAATTTTGCTTAGATTCAATTTTTCAGATTTTACCCAAAACAAGTTTAGCAAATTTGCTCGATTTGCTATCATTCAGAATAAAATACGAACTAGAATATATTACAGGTCTTATATTTGTCCTTTTCGCTAAAAACAAATCATCTGGTTATAACGAAAGCTTTCCGCGAAAAAACGTTCTGAATAAAGTTAGGGAAAAAATGTAAAAGCAATACTTTTACTGCAGGTAGCAATCACCATCCAAATCTATCATTTTCTGCCAACGCTTTGATAGTTGTTCAAAGCCTTCGTCTCAGAAACTTGGTGGCCGCGAGTCTAAAAACAAATCAACCTCATTTCGGAACCTGTGCAGAATGGGAGATAGCACCAGTAAGATGTAGCTGCAGGTATGAAAAAAAGATAGAAGTCCGAAGGCGCGATGGTGGGTGTGGCAAAATATCCCACTCAAGTCCGTATAGAATCTAGCCGGTGAACGCAGACACAAATGATCTTGCATTATGTTGATGGAACATCAGCGTTTTTGAGCCGGAACTCAGTGCGAAATTTTTCCTTGATAGCATAACACGGACTATTATTTTTCTGTACACCTTACTGTCGAAGGTTTAATCTTTTGCTAGATACTATTTGTGAATAATACCATGGGTGGCAGTCCCACCGGATACAAAGCATGACCTTTTTGTTAGTCAAGTGGAGCTTTTCGACGATGCCGACGGGCTTAAAGGGTCTTGCGGGTCCTTGCGTTGATATTTGAGCAGATTAGTGCAGGCCCGAACACTCTATCCTTATCTGCTTTTGTCAGCTCATGCGGCACCAAGCAATTGAAGTTGTACGTCAAGTTTATGAGATACATAGAGCGACTAATGGACGTGGCACTACGTCTAACTCCTTAGCAAGCTCTCGAGTGGCTGCATACTGATCTTCTTCAACGAGTTCTCGCAGACGGGTCTCATCAACATCAGTAGGCCGGCCAGAGTGCTCTGCTTCTTGAATGTTATTGTCTCTCTTTTAGAACTTTCGGTACCAAACCTTCACAGTGTGATACGATACAGCATTAGTACGTAAGGCTATACGCATGATTTGGTGACATTCTGTAGCTGACGTTCTGCAACAGAACTGGAAGTAAATGACGGTTCTAATCTGTAGTGTGATAGTTCCATTTCAGATACCTTGTACTTCATGATAACAAAATTTCACAATAAAGTGTTCTAAAGCAAGTCTTTCAAATGCCAAAGATAATTTGAAAAATTTGGTTAAACGCGCCAAAGCGAACTGTTTGTTCAGACGACATGAATACTGATATCTCAAATACTGCACAACCTACGAAATATTATTTATTCCTAATGCATAAAAATGCATGAGTAATTTTTGGTTCAGAAAATCCCCCTGAAAGCTTTATTGGTAAAGATATTAGGGATTATTTACTGAATAATTAATTAGCCTACTCAGATTCTTAACAGTCCATACAATATTCTTTTGTATCCAGCAGTTTCATATCTGCAACGCGTATATGCATACTTCAAGTTTTAATGTAATCCTTAAAATGTTAAGTGAAAAGCCATTGTCTACTTCAAAATGTCTTTCTTATTTACTAAATTTTCACCTTTTACGATCAATACATGTATAAATGTAACAATTCCTAGAAACTGAGCCTCGCCTCATCTCCCCCCCCAAAAAAACAAATTCACAATTATTTTTTTAAACGCTGGCATTTAAATGATAGGCAGCTGGTTGAAATGACGTAGTGAAACAAATTAATTTTTTCTAAATTAAAATACATGGATAATTTTTGTTTCATTACCCCGAAAGGATTTGAAAATAGATGTGTATTCATATATGTATTTCACATCTGCATTCTAAAGTATTTGAAATTATTCCAGATTTGTACTACATGGTAGTTTTGAGGACTTTTTAGATGGGATCGCAATCAACCCTGCTAGTGCTGCTACTGATATTAGAAAACTAATGAAATTTAGCTTTTAAACCCTCTGACCGGCAAGGTCGTATATATACGACCTAGAATATTTTTTTGTGATACTCTAAGAACGTATGTGTACGTGCATCTTAAAATATGTCAAGGAAATGAAAGTAATATATTAAAAATACGTAAATCCAGGTGTAAAGTAGTAGGGACATTTTGGCATTAAAATCAAGAAAATAATTCTTTCTCATGGTAGTTTTGGAAAATTTGTGCTTTCTTAGCAAAACCCTAGGCCAATCAGAGAGCTGCAAATTTAGATTTTTGAAGAGGTGAAGCTCGTTTTCTAAACAGGATTTAGAATTAATTTACTTAACGTAAAACTACTATATTGTGAAAACAAAGCTAATAATCCTTCTTTGTAAGTTTCGAATATTAATGTAAGTAATTCACGTGCAATAATTTACTGTTATATGCAGTAATTAATTGTGTGCAATCGAATTGATACATTGTCGCTCGCAGTGCACCGGTGAAATTTGTTAACAACCTGTAGGCATTTATTAATAACGAAAATGTCAATTTATTTTAAATTATACAGAAAAAACTAAAAATTTAAATCCTGTGTTTTCGTTGAAAGAAGAGTGAAATCATATTACAAGTACTGGCTTGTACTATTTTTCTGTGAAACACTTTTTTTCTGTGAAACACTATTTTTTAAGCCTGTTATTTTATCTCATCTAACAAAAATCAATTGCAATTTTACAATTATTATTTCTTTCTCCATTGATTTTATGTTAAAGCTGTTTATCTCCCTTCTCTGTTAATTCAGCATTACTTTCTTACTGCTTTCTAAATTACCATATATCGTTTAAGGGGACTCATACACCTTAAAACCCTTAAGATCTTCGAATATGTGACTGTTGCAAGAATTGGGATATTTATTTATTTTAAAAGTAATTACTTCCAACTTTTTACAGATGACTACATAATACAGTTGCTTTGGGAGCAAGTAACCACAAAGTTTGTGCTGCCACAAATATTTTAATAATTTAATCTGCTTTGTGAAAAAAATTTTTTTGATGGACAAAATTTTTTAGTCAATTTTCCTTGGAAAATTGACTCCATATTCCTTAATAATTGACTTCATAAATATGAGTTTACGATAAATAGGATGAGCCCGCTAGTATAATTGCAGATAGAACCACTTCTTCAAAAAATCTCATTCTCTTCATCGTTCTTGAAACCAATACTGTAATCTGCAAATTATAATATTTTTCTAATGTTTGAAACTAAAATAAATTAGCTCAATGCTCATGTTCGCTACTCCGTGTACTTTTATTTGAGTAACATATTTGAACAGAAATAGTATTGATTTATCTGACATTATCTAATTTTGATGCATTATTTAACTCGCGTAATTTGGTTTTAATTTATTTTGTCATAAATATTAAATTAAGGGGTTAAAAATAATTTTATTAATTAATACAGATTAATTTGTAAAGTTGTAGGGTTTATATTTATTTTAACTAACATTTATTTTAAGTTATCTTTCCTGTCAAGCCTTTACTTTTCCCTAGAATTGCCAATGCTAGAGTATGCAAATTGTAGTAGAGCGCGCAGTATATTCAAATTTAGCGGAAGTAAGTTGAGTTTAAATAGAAGGGAAACGAGATTGTAGGTGTGCTTCTTGAATCGCGAACGTGAACGTCGCTCGGTAGAATTTAAGAACCGCGCGTTTCGGCATGTGTGCCTATCTCGGCAGTTTTTTCTGGATCTTTCAACTGCTTAATCAGTAAGCTCGCTGAATCTCAGCGGTAATGTTAGAACGCGGTTAGGTTAGTTTAAGATCTCAGAGCCTCGTGGATAGTGATCTCGCTATTTATTCATCCAGTCATTATTTTTCATTTCTACATTCTGTTTCATTTAAAACGCCGGGTGGGCGTAGTTTGTGAGCGTCAAGTGGACGCAGCTGTTATTTTAAAAGTTGAATAAAAAGGGCTTTAAACCCTTCTTACGTGTCTGTATAAATTAACACTTAGTAGCAGTCACTACCACAGTTGCTGACAAGTTGGGGCCACACAATATTACAAAGTATTGTTAGGATCATTTAATTATGTGTTTAATTTCCATAATTTCTAGGACATAAAATCATTGTGCATTTATTGAACTACCTGGGGATAGACAAAAACAGTGTTTGAATGTTTCAGTTAACTCTTTGTGAAATAATGGCAGCTTTACGTTTTGTCTCTCCACTTTAGAGTTCAGCCTTGGTTGGTAACTCTCAGGATTGGTCACAGGATAAATATGAAAGCATTTGAGAAAGGATTAAACTTTTTTTCCATCTTTTTGAGGAGCTATTTCCTCTATGACTTTTCCTCACATGGTCTACTACATCGAAGTCTTTTTAGATATACTTGTTGAAGTTAAAACACAGAGAACGTTTTTCCTAACAAAGTTATAATGGCTTTCAGCACAGTGGTTAGTGACCCAGACTGTCGTTACGATGGGCCCGGGTTCGAACCCCCGAGAAGGCAGTGTTGTAACTGACCGTCCCTTCACAGGAGGCAGCGGTGGCCATCTGTTAGGTGCTTCCATAATGAAATGGCCACCACTTCTCGCCCTTGTAGTGGCGCAAGGCTAATGGCTATTAAACAAAGCACCCGGCTATAAAGAATAATATGGTCTTTCAGACTCGATCAGGCATTTTAGATATGAAGTAGTTCCTCTCACTCCCTTCTTTCTTGCTCCAGTTGAGTATCAATGAAAATGTATGGCGACTTCTTGCAGAGCAATGGTTAAGGTCTTTATTTATAAATTCCTTTAAAGTGCTGACAGGCAAAATAACAAAGCATTTCTATAATCTAAATAATAATTTTGTGTTTGATGAAATTCACTAAATGGTAGTAAACGCGTAAAATAATAAAAACATTATTCTTTTCGTGCCAACTTGTACTGCAGTGATCAGGGCATCAGTCCAGTAACGCGAAGGTCCCATTTCAATGCTGAGGATAGGGAGGATAAATGTTTCAATGATTCTTCGCTCTCAAACTTATCTCCAAAACTAGTCGCTAGTCGTCATGTACCATATAAATGGTGAATGACGATTCATCACCTGATTGGTACTGGTCAGTTAAAAGTTGTCCTTTCTTCTCTCAGTTACTTTATGGTATGTCTGTGTGCAGGAGAGGATCAAGGAATTAAAAGCGTTCTTTTAATACATTCTTGTAGTGCAAAACAAGTTGTAAGAAATTTGCTTCTTCTTTCCTACCGTCTGCCTTCGTTTTGTAATTGGAAACACGTCGTCCGCCTGGCAATCGGGAGTTTGGGAGTTGGAATCTTGGCGAAGGTTTGATTCTTCATGTTTCCCTATTGCTATTCAACTATTAACAACTGCTCTTCAGGTTTGTGTTAGTGCGCTTCCAGTAGATATTAAAGCAAAACAGGAATCAAAGTTGTTCCGTCTCTTTCACTTTCAAGAGGACTGCATCGTAATGGAACTAGAAGTCTCGAAACTAAGCGAAACATCCAGCTCAATCCACACCAAACGTGTGGCGTATGAATGTTCCCAAGGAAAAGGGAATAGAAGTTTTTACAGACTGATCGATGATCTAAGATAAAGTTGGAGTTGCATTTATAGCTAGCGAAGATAAACAAGTTATAATATGTAAAAACATAAAGTAATTGATTCAAGCACAGTTTACAAGCCGAAGTAATAGCTATAAAAGACGCTTTTTATGGCTGAATGGCTTTCTCAAAAGTCACAATATTCCAGCATTAATACAGAGAGCCAAAGCGTTTTAAAGGCGTTATGTTTTACTGAGAAAATATCTTTACTTATTCAAGTTCTTCTCTTATTGCAATGGTAACATTGTACGGAAAAAAACGTTATCTCCAGCGCTCGAGACTGTCTATCGGAAAATCTAAAGATATGCTGTTTTTAAATATTTTGTGAAATTACAGTTGAATTGCATTTTATGTGTTTTAAGCGCGAAGAACACGATATTTAATAAATAAAGGTAACCCACAAAATGTTAAACGCCTCATTGGGTGTAATATAAAATCTGAAAGCTCACAGATTTCATTGTTTGTTGCTTTTTACAGTGATTCAATGCAAAATCCCGTTTTGAGACTAATAACTCTTCTTGGTTAACACCATTTGGGCTAATAATTATCAACACAATTTCCATAGAATTCTAGTTTTTTGTTAGGAAATTTTAGTTAGTTTGGGTGAATTTAAATAACTTAAAAATTTCCTTTATTTTAGTTAGTTTTAGTAAATTTAAATAATTTAATGGAGTCCTTTATTGCACTAAAGTGTTACATTTTGTTGCCACGTGGGCTTTTAGAAAATTTACGTTTGTTGCAACATTCAGCACATTACTGTTAAGAAATATTAATATGAAACATATGAAGCAGCATACACTAAGCGTGTGCTTTTTTATGTAAAAGGGAAAGCATATTAATATGATTACGAAAAATAAGGTACTTTCTTAAACGGTAGGTTTTTAGTGCATAATGTCTTTTAGGTATATTTCATGCAGTCTATAGATATTTCAAAGTAAATGGAAGAACAAAGCAAATGAAATGAAAGAAAGAGGAAAATATATGTTCACTCTATTTTTAATAATTGAATACTATATATTAGTATCTGCCGATATTAGAATACGTAAGTTCTATTTTTCAATCAAACGATTGAAGGGTCTTTAAGGATAATTGTTTTCAACCATTAAAATTGCGAAGTCAATTGTTTTTAGCCTTGGTTTACAAAATGGTATTCTTAAGCTTGATGAAAAAAAAAATGAAGTAACGCAGTCACTAAATTTTTGTTCATCATATTTATTTCTCTAATCAAAATACCTTTAATAACCGCCTTTGTTTTAAAGAGAATTTATTGGGCGTGAAAAGGTTGAAAAAAGCAATCATTAGAGTCAAAGATTTTTTTTCTTAACATAGAGAAAAAAATCTTTATACTAATGCTAGTTGTGAAGAAAAGCAGAATCGATAGAACAAAAGGCGAAAAAAAATGGCGTCACATTAAACTAAAGCAGAGAAAAAAACGTAAAGAAAATCCGTTGCATAGATCCTTTGTTCTGCTCATTAAACAAGTAACACGTTTAAACTGTTCATTTTGCGGCTACAGAGGGCTTTGCTTTAATTACCCTAAACCTAAAGAAAATATTTTTTCCACCCTCCTCTCTATAAAAAATTCTGAAAAAAATATCATTTAAATTTACCAGGAAAGATTGAAATAAAAAAGAGCTAAAAAAAAGAGAGGCGGAATATAAAGATAAAAACATATACGTACAACAAAAAAATAAATAACAAAAAACACGTTAATTTAAAAAAGCCCATCGAGCCATAAACAGCAATGATAATATACCCTGCAACCAAGTCCACAAATCTATAGACTCATAATTATGGATTGCAAGCTTAATTAAAATACCCAAGCATAAAAAAAATTTAAAAAAAGGGGAATGAGCGAGAAAGGAAAAAAAGAAAATGAATAAAATGATAGCGAGGGGTGAAAAAAAAAGTGTGGCGCTCGTGTCTTTTAAGAACAGAATAGAAATGCCTAGAAGGGGGAAAACTAGGAATAATTCAGCGTTCTAAAAAAAGAATTCCATTTTTAATTCTACTTAAGCTTAGTGCTTAACACTGAAGCTGTCCTTCGTAATCACCCCAAGACAGATATTTCTTTCGCCATTTCTTTTTATTAATCAATCTCTTTATGCTTTATAAGAATTCGACAAGCGGATTTTTTCCCCCATTTTGCTCGTCTTCTAATAATAAGAAAAGCCACTGCTTTAATGATGTTTGGAGATTTGTCGTCCTGCGTATAAGAGGATATCGTCAAGTGCCCCCAGGTTTATTAGCGATCCTCCCCCCCTCCCGAACCTATCCCATCATTCTCATTTTGCCCTAGCCAGTGTATGTTTCGTTGTCAGACTGCTGCTCTCAGTTGGAAATAGAATAAAACATGATTAAAAAAATGAGATCCAGATTGAAGTACTGAGTGCGAGAGTAGGACAAAAGGCGATAGGAAGGGGGGAAAAAAGGTTATTTTGATGTCTTCGGAGGGTGTCCCGGTTGTCCCTGGAGGGAACAATTAGAAGCAGATTACAGATGTTAGATCTCGCACCTAAAATCCCTTTCTGGGAGAGATAAAGACAGGGAACAACTACAAATTGCATCATACTTTTGCGTGCAATTCGCTGTGGAAAACTAAGTGAAATTTGGCTTTATAATTAATTGGCAGTAAAGAATTTATTCCTTGCATTATCAGAAAGAAAAATAGACAAATTTATAAAAAGCACATTATCAAGAGCACCTTTTGTAGCACTTTCCACAAAGGTTCTTAAAACGATAAAGAGTCAAAACAAAAACGCTTAAAATGCAATGCTATTAAAAATCAAGTAATCATTTTAGTAATCATTAGTAACTCATTTTTTAAACCAAGTTAGTAATTCATTTCAGCCAAGCACTCTAAGGCTGACTGTTTTAAAATAACTAGATTCCTTATTTTGTAATTTATAAATTTCGTAAATTTATCTATTAAGGAAGTTCTTCCGTTTTTTTATAGAGAAATACCCTTACATTTTATTAGGAACTATATTTTTACTTTCTTGGACGATGTAATAAAGAAGTATTTTAATCGCGAAAAACTTCAGGTATAATATTTCGACAGTTCCCGAACCCATTCGGATGATTTTTTTTTTTTTTCATGACATCTATACATACGGACAGAATAAAGGACTATGCTTTCAAAAATGGATTGTAAAGTGGATTTAAAATGGATCCAAAAGTTTTTTTCATGACATCTATACTTACATACGTTCGTACGCATGTATCTCAAATCACTAGAAAACATAGTCACAGAAAGCTGAAATTTTGTATATGGAACTGCTATAACATCTAATTGTGCACCTCGCCTTTTTTATTGCCCAATCGGCAGGACCAAACGTATAAATATACAGTCAAAAGTCTTTAATCCGGACGTCCATAATCCGGAATGATCTATAATCCGGACCTCAGAGCTACAAACCTTCTGCGCATGCGTCAACGCCTAATGCGTTAACGCATGCGCATAATACGTTTACGCATGCGCGTTAAATGTATAACGGACGGTATAAGCTAAGCTAAAATTATCTAATTATCTATTTCAGTTAATGTTGCAGATTGCGTTGTTCCTTAATCTTCTATTTGAATCCGGCTTATTATTTTTTGCAGACTGTTAGAGCAATTTTATAAAAGTAAGCTTCAACTTTCGATTATGTCAAAAAGAATTTCCGATTCTGGAGCTACCAAAGGATCTACAAGGCGAAAGCATGTTTCGATGTCCATCAAACAAAAAGTGGAATTGCTGCAAAAAATGGATAAAGGCATATCATTTGATTCTCTAACCATTCAGAAATATGTTTATCAATTTCACGCTGCTCTGCGGGGGGGGGGAACGACGCGGCGCGCAATGAACTGGAAGTTTATCTGTCAGCACTATCCTTATCTTCAGGGCAGATGTTTTTATTTTATTCGGCTTACAATTCCTTACTAAATGTAGTATTTCATCTCGATGTACTCTGATATGATTTAAATCAAATTCCTCGTCATTATAAATATCACGAATACACATCAAATAGTTTTCTGGTTGCAATTTTCTAATTTCGACTATGCGTAATGTATGCTTTACGCATGAGCGTTGAAAGAAATGTTTAATAAAGTAAACAAATAAATATTAAACTTTTTTTTTGTAAATTTTGATGCCCTTTAGATCCTAATTGCTCTTTATTTCATAAATTATGGTTTCATATTTTTAATTTTATAATTCCTGCATGCCATCTTACCAGATTTAAACTGATGGTCTATAATCCGGAATAACCAATAATCCGGAAACGCCGAAGTCCCGACGAGTCCGGATTAAAGACTTTTGACAGTATATACCCCTTTAGCTGGCCTTTATTTTCGCAATAGGTTGGTAGTAGACATATACTTTCAGAAGTGTTTTAAAGAACGAGAATGGAACGGAATATTTAATTTCAAAATTTTCAATTTTTGATGTCATTTTCAATTTACCTTGAGGAATTGCTTAATTAAATTAGAATAATTCGAGAAAACAAGTTTCAATGAAGTGCAAAATTTAATATGCCGTACAAATGGTATCTACAACAGAGTTTTTCTAACAAACAATTTTTGAGAAAAACTTTAAGAAAAAGCACTGATTCCTCAACTTTTTTCATTGCATGTTCTTGAAAGAGAAGTTGAAAGATTGAATAAATCCTGTAATTTTTATATAACTGATGTAAGCAACCAAAACTGCATTTTAGGCTCATAAATTTAAAAAGCACTTTATCATATGATAGCTCCTCTTATTCATCAAAGATATGTACTATTTTTCAATCTTAAAAAAGAAAAGTACTTTAGTTCCTTTTAAATTTTGAATTAAAAATAAGCGATCTTGCAAAATTCTGGAAAAAAAAAAAAAAAAAAAAAAAAAAAAAAACTATATGCGTACGTTAAATAAAATTTATGAAGTTTCATAACAAAATTTGTTTTCATGAGTTAGATTTATGCCTAACACTCAAGATTAAAAAATATATCATAATTAAAATAGTTCGCTCACTAATGTAACGTTATGTTTCTAACAAAATTTGATTACCTCCGCTAAGCACAGTATAAGTGAAATAATGAAATGCAAGTTAATTAGATATTAATCATATCGACACTACTCATATTAACATTATTGGTTACTTGCTAGAGCACAAAATTATTCATAATATGCATGGAAATTAGTATAATATTATAATATAATAATTTTTAAATACTGATATTTTATTTCGAACTACATTAATATAAGAGCCATCGAGACGGTATAGGGGATAGCGGAGCTTACTGCGATACCGAAGGGTCCAGGTTCGAATCTCGAGAGTGCATGGCTGTAATTGTCCGTCCCTTTTCATAGGTGGCAAGACTGGCCCACCTTAGGTGCTTCCGCAATTAAGTGGCCACCGCTTTCGGTATTATTAGTGGCTATGCCTAAGCCGGCTTAGGATTACTTTAAGACTTCATATTCGGAAATTTCCAGGTGGTTTGAAGAAAGAGAAGTTAAGAAGCCGAAAACTGTTCCTTCATTACAATTTTCACAGAGAAACAATATTCTCATTTTGAGTTGGTCATTTATTGAATCAGTAATGCATAAGAATCTCTCGCAACAGTCATTTCCCAGCATGCATCGCTGACCATTTTTGATCCGGATTGAAGTTCTGTGTAAGCAACATTATTTATTCCCACATTTATTGTTCTTCAAATTATGTTTTACTGCATTTAAATTAACTTAACCGGTGATTTCTTTCCCGCACTAATAACCTGGGGAAAAATCTGAAGGTAATATATTTATCTTTGTCACCATCTCTATCAATCTAGTAAAACAATAACGCAAGCGCCCACAGCTTCACATGGGGCCCTCAAATTCGAGTCCTTTTTCTAAGGGACACTTACAAGTACTATTTTATTGAAAGTCGCGAACAAACAGTTTTATTGTCAGTTATCATCAGTTTATTCCTAGTAGCTTTCAAAAGTTTCACGGCTAATTTTTTTATTTGAGTGTATAAGGAATACTTTAGTAGATGATAAAAGCGAAAAGATTAGTGTCGAGCTTCATGGAGACATACAAAGCTTTACAAAAAGCGTTTTCCGGTAATAGAAATGAAACAGAGTAATAAAGCATAATACAGTATACGACATCTTTCGTTTAAGTAGTATGTTCATGACAAAGAAAATGAGTTATGACGTTATTTATTTAAATAGTTTTACTTACCTAAAATTAGTAGTAGTTTCACGGATTAATCGTTTTCCCCCATTCTTGAGCCCACTAAAAAACGACAGGCCGACTGGTATATAGATGATAAGGAATTTTCTGCCTTCTTCCCGCATGCCTTCGGGGTGTAATGGTAGCACACTCAGCGCGTTTTCGAGAGGTTCCGTATCGAGTCTCGGCAAGGAAATTAAATTAGCCTGATGACTCTACAGAGGGCCGAAACTAAAAGGTGGTGAACGATAACTCATCATCGCCAGGATTTGGCGATAGGGTCCCACTAATTCTCAGTCACATTTAAAAGGGGAGAGTATATAAGGTATTTTCTCCCTTCTTTCCTCATATCTTCGTGGTGTAACGGTAGCACACTCGGCGTGTAATGGAAAGATCAAGCTTCAGCGAGTCCCGGCGAGGGCTATACACATTTTTCACAGCTCCTGTTACAAAAAACCTAACGACTCTGCAATACATTACGATATATATTTATTTTAGGCTTTAACCTCACGAAAAAGTTTTTGGCTCTATCTGACGGAAACATTTCTGTGACTTGCATTGCATTTGTGTATCGAAATAATTTTTTATTTCCTTAATATGCTTTATATTATATTAGAGGCATTTCCCTTTTCAAATTTCAATGAAATGATTTACAAAAAATTGCCTTAAAATTCGCATTTGTAAAATACTTAAGAAAATACTGAAAACAAAAAGATCAGTTTCTTAATTACTCTAGCAGCTAGTAGTTAAAAGCTAGAGAATCTTAGACTCTTATAGAAGAATTGAAATTGAGGTACACTATAGTCCCTATTTTGAGAAATGCATTCTTCCATTTAGAAAGAAATTCTTGAGGAATGCAGTACCTTCTAACTGTATTTTGTCCATCTGTGTATCTGGATTATTTTCACTTTAAAAATAAACTTTAAAAATTCAGTTTAAAGCATATGGTTCTACGCTAGAGAATTCGGTCTTTCTTTGCGTTTTACAAACAGATTATAAATCTTACTGGATGCTATTATTTTTATTTTAGAGTATCTGACGATAACCTTCTAGTACGAAAAATTTCTTTACATACTATTCATATAAGTACAGGCAAACGTGTTCTATCATTGTTTTATACTTAAAATTTGTACTCTAATTTGACACAATCTAAGATAGAGGGCCTATCAGAAAGAAAATTTGAAGCTCTTTAGATTTGGAAAGATACTTATTTAAAATTAATATATTCTTTAGATTGCTCATTAAGTGTTATTATTCTAATGTATAATGCATGTAAATAGAAATTATTCTCAAATACTGTTCAAACCATTTTATTCATGCACTATGGAGTAAAAAGTGGGATTCTGTTTTATTATAGAAATTATACCTTTCCATAGTGCTATGGGTAATGTCACGTGATTTGGGAAAAAGAAAACTAATTAGTGCTTAATTTAGTTAGCGTAAGTAAATACTCTATTCTCGGTGTTAATTATGCTCTGAAAACCGCATCTGGCGGTGAAAAAGAAGGATATAAATTTTACATGGCTCAAATAAATGAATAGTGCTGGTTGGAGCTTTACGCAATAAAAACTAAAACATAGAGCTAATTTCAGCGTCATGATGGGCAATTCCAGATCATTTCAGAGTATGAAAAGCAGTTAAGAAAGTTACAGAAGCTATTTATTTTCTAAAGTTACAAAATTTTGGAACAGAATAGGTCAAATCCTGTAACATTTGCAAGCAATAATATTAATCATAGTATAAGGTATTTCTCCCGCCTTCTTAGCGTGCCTTCGTGGTGTAGTGGTCTGCACGCTGGGCACGTATTCCCGAGATCCGTGGTTCGATTCCGGCAGAGGCGTTGCTCATTTTTCATGACTTCTGCTTCCAAAAATACCTTATGTCTCTACAATAGAACGACCGGATACATCAATAGAATCAAAGCTATTTTCCCTCAATAAATTAATAGGAATTGACCTATTAGGTTCCTAGTCACGGAGTGAAGGAAGACAAAACGATATATTAGTTTGTAATTTCTAATCATTTCTCGAAGTGGGGAAATAATGACCTTCAAAAGAACTTCCATTAAAATTGTTGCAGATTCAATTTTTAAATAAGTTTATATTAAATTATGGTAATATTATTTGAAATAATATCAGATATGGAAAATAATTCGTTAGTCAAATATTTAAGGACAGGCCTTGGCATCCAGCATTTTAAGATGGTTCTTAATCGACTGCAGTCGACTATTGGAGAGTGGGTTAATAGAAACATAATTAGAATTATCCGTAGCTATGTAAAAAATATCATAGGCATTGGAATGACCGTGTCAACGAATTTTCATTTTTCTTAATAGAGGTTAAATGTGATACTACCGGGAAGCCATCGGTTGAATTATTTCTCGGCAGAAAGTTAATTACGCCCCTGTATGAAATTTGCTTTGTTCAAAAAAGATCTGCGGAAACTAAAATGGCAGATATTTAGAAATTAGTGGATGAGGCAATTAGAAATTGGGATGTGGCGAGGGCGGAACAAAGTTTTGTTATGACAAGAAAATGCGGGAAGTTGATTTTATGAATGGAGATAAGTCCTCAGAATTAGACATTCTCTTTCGTGTGCAGCAGAAGGAAAGGCGGGGAAATTTTAAAATAAGTTCGAAGGCCCATTTTTTTCACTGAGCAAATAAGGAAAATGGAATATTTCTGAAAAGATGATCAAAGTTTTAGAAACACCAAGGACAACGGCGATCAGATAAAGCGCTATTAAGAGAGAAGAGCGCTATTGTTACGGAGGACTTTGCAGGAATCACTATGTATGAATAACGAAGGGCCATATAGAAATGCGGCGGGTACACTTGCAATATCTGGAGTGAAGTTCCGCAAAGAAAAAGAAAGGAAGCCAGATATGGTGGAAAAGAGAAGGGAAAAAAAAAAAAAAAAAAAGTTCGACGAGTCTGAAGAAACAAAAGCTACATATAACGAGGCCAAGAATACAGAAAAGAAACTTATCCAAAAGACCCGAAAAGTACAAAGAATCCTGCAGATACATCGACCAACTAAGTGATCAGCAACTCCAGTTGGGACGTTAATGAAAACAAAAAGCCCAGAGAGAAGAGGTTGGGGCAACTAAGTCAAAATGTACGCGGCAATCGACTCATGGATGAGCCAGGGCAACGAATGAAATTCCAAGGAAGTTTCCGACGACGCATCAAGTAGGAAGAAAGCGGCCAGATACGCCAGAATTTTCTTAGCCCAGAGGAAAAACAAACGAATAATAGACAGAGTCGGGAAGCACAAACTACCAGTTGACGAAACAGGAAATCAACGGCCTAAACAGAAATTTGGATTCATCACACAAGTACATTCCCTCCCAGCAGCAACTGCTATGAAAACGAACGGATGAGTTTCAAACAAAGATAATTGAAAATTTAAATTATTTTCTTTGAATATTAAGTTGATTTTATGTCTTAGAGCAGCAGTTGCTATGTATGTTTTGCCTCATGCCAAGGCATCCTAGATTTTATTAGCAAGAAACTTTTTAATTTAGTTATGCATTTACATTCAAACAATTTTAGTTTTTAGTATAAACATGGTACTCTGACTTTAGTTCAAGGGACTGTGTTAAGAAAATTTTGAATTTTGGCACCTTGAATATAGATATTAGCAAATTATATGCATTGTGATGTGCAAACTGAGTAATTTTTTGAATGTAAATAAAATTGAAAAGTTTTTTTTATAAAATATGTTTGTTAACTAGTTTGCCAATGTTAAATGTTTGAATATTGTATTGCCAATGTAAATGTTTGAATAATATATTTAAAGTACAAGCTAGCTAGTGATAATGGTTTTTAAATCATAAAAAGGTAAAAGGTATAAGGTAAAATATAGCGTAGTGAATTTAAGTAGTTAAAAATTAGTCTCCACAGCCAATACATAAGATTTAATGAAAATTAAAATTAGAACACCAGATACGATCTTGAAAGAGGGTTTCGTTGAGGTCTAGTGTAACTAATTCTTAAGTTATTAACATATAGGATTTCGATTAGCAGGTAGATTGTTGAAAATTGAACACATTTTCACACGCACTTGCGTACGCTAGACTGCTGTAGAGCAGGGGTAACAAATTGAGTCTAGAGGAAAGAAAAGTTAAAATTTTTTTTTGTAAACTTCAAGTTGATATGTATAAATATTAAATTCTTCTTTGTTAAAATATTTTCCTTCCAGAACCTAAACTGATTGTGAATTAAATTGAGGTGATACGAAATTTTGTACAACGGAAGTAAAACTCCTGTAAAAATTTTAATTTAGTCTTAGACTTTACCTTCATGTTTTGTAAAATTTGGCTCATGTTGTTTGTTTAGAATTTCAATTCTTAGCACCTTTTTATGCAAAAAGTGAAAATAATCCAACTCTTTTGTACCACAAATTGTCTACATTTTATTCATTATTAAAACCACTCTTATCAGAAGTTCTTCATCTTTACGTTAAATAATTTGTAGAGCTAAAACTAAAGACATATTGCCGATAGATATATTAGTCGTTATATTTATATATTTCTGGTATCTAAAGTAAAAATGTGATCTTGTTTCGTCCAGGATCCCTACGCTCCATACTCATCCAAATGAATCCGTACTTTGAATGTGTTAGTGCATCATTATGAATCAAATTAAAAAAATTATTATTAATTAAATTAATAAAAGTGTTTTAAACACTGTATATGTTAATACTAATAAGTTAAGTCTAATAAGACTAATAAGTTTATAACTGCTAAGTTAAGACATTTAGTAAACAAACGCAAATCTCGATTAACAAAATTTCAATGAACGTGAAAAGAAGCGTAAATTTTTGTGTTAAATGAACGGTTCCTGTTTGCAAACTTTCCAGAAAATTCCGTTTTTATCAGGATGTATTAAAAGATGGAAATACTCTTGACGCTGTTGAAGACCAATCAATTACAATTATTCTTGCACTGAGGTTGTATTATACGGTTATTGGAATACTGGAAATAAAAAGAAAGGTCAATCAAATTATTATTTTGCTGGTTTAGATTTTAAATTTTATATACTTGAAGATGATTTTGATTTATGATTTCTTTCCAGAAGGGTTCAGTTCTTTGAAAGGAAGATTGCATATAACTAGATATACCAAAAAGATGTAATCAATTTTAAACGTTATCGGATATTTAACATGAACAGTACACAACTGCTTTTAATTCTAATTCAATCTTTTTATATCTATTGCGGGCATCATTTATTACTCAAACAATGTATACAAAGAAATAAAGCTCCAAATATGCTTATATAGATTCCCTGTATTAAATTTATGATTTTCTACTGTAATCCTCTTCTGAGTAATTTGTGTGTTTAAAACGATTGCAACGCTAGTGGTATCAACTACATAAATCCAAATAATATGCCCTAAGCGTTAATTCACATTAACGTCTACTATTCTTCTGGTCTCCAGATCATGTTTCTATAGAGCATGGTATACCTGAGCTTTCTGAAGGTTCTCTTTTCTGTTGGTTACCTTTTTTATGTTCATAAACTTAAGGTTACTTCTTAGAACTGGCCCAAAACCAAAAAGCTCGACATTAGTTTTGGACATAGGCTGTTTCGAGGTACCTTGTAAATGTAGAAGAGAAATTACTTTATCACTTGAACTGACAGATAGGGAGTGGGGCATCAATTAAAACAGAAGTTTTGCAGCACAGTCCCTGTCAAGTATGTCTGAGCGTACTCTGCCTATCGTCGCTGCGGCGTCAGTAATGCTGGAGAGTTAATCTTCTGGGTTTAGTCCTCACTCGGAGAGCAGTGTTTATCCTCGTGGAGAGACAGACAGACGGACAACCCAGCTTACCAGCGAGGGTTGCCCTCCTCTATTCCCTGTTTAATGGCGAGTGCTGTATCACTGGAGGAGAAGGGGAAATTAGATCACTTCTGGAGGGGTCGAGGGAGGTATTGATCCCCAGTCGTCAGCTAAGGGAATGGGTAGAACTAAACAACGAAAAAAAGGGATGGAATGTGAAAGGCGGTGGCTGACCGTACAGGAGAAAAAGGGATTATCTGAGCAGGTGATATTAATGATGTCTTTAAGGCCCGGAAGCTTTCCTATGTTGGGGAGATAGTTTGCTTCACAGTGTGCATAGTTGTAGCGCATTTATCTGTAGCTTATATTTGTAATAAGACCACCCTCTGATGTTTTACTTGGATAGAGTTCTCTCTGAGCGAGGATCTCTAGACACATAGGGATAAAACAGCAGAAATGTGGATTAAGATAATAACTCTTTCAACATGTAACTCCTTACGTTAATTTAGTGAACCGAATGGAATATATAGAGTAACACAAATTAATTGACTCAGTCTCAGATGAACATAATTCTCTATATATTACTGTGAATTAATTTTAGACACACTAAATAAAAAAAGAAAATAATAGAGTTTTGGATTATACTAAAGATATATATGGACTATTTATTTTGCATTGTGAAATACTTCCTTGGAGTTGGGAAGGTCGTCGTCTATAGCTAATGTTTCGGTGTTCCACGGCTGGTCTATTAGATGCGATGATGAGAACAACAAAAATAGCACACGTATGTATATAATAACGTAATTTTTCCATTAACGAATTTTATAAAGCAGATTTTTATTAGACCAAAGTAGCGTTAGCCCAGAAGAGCTATTAGTCTCGAAACGGCATTTTGCATTGAATCACTTGTAGAGACATTAGGATTTTTGAAAGCCGGAGAGATGAAAAATTAGCAACCTCCTTCGCCGGGAATCGGACCACGGAACTCTGGAATACCGGCCCAGCGTGCAGACCACCACACCTCGAAGGCACGCTAAGAAGGTGAGAGAAATACCTTATAGTATAAATTTCGGATAACCAAATTTGTTTCACAGAAAAACAGGTAGAACTGTCTCTAATTACGTTGATTTGAAATACGTCAGCAAATATAAGTACATACATGTTATATAAGCTAGTGTAAGTATTCCATATGGTTTGTCGAAAAAAGAGAAAATATGAAATTAAAATTTTAAAAATAACTAATCTACCAAAATTGAAAATATAAATTCTGTATCGAACCGCAGACCTCTGAAATACCGGCTCAGTGTGCTGACCACTACACCACGAAGGCACGTAGAAGGAAGGCGGTGAAATAGCTTATACATACCTTAATAGGAAGGCGGGAGAAGTACCTTATACACTAAAAGCGTTATATCCCTTTTTTAAATTGTTGCCACCAAATACTATTGCCCTGTGCTATATTTAAAGACATTAAATAACGAAGAATCAACATGAATGTTTGTATGTTTTTCGCATTGGTTCTCCACCCGAATATGAGCACACAGAAGCCCAAATTTAAAACTTCGAATTAGTTTTATTGTCTAGTTGATGTTTTGTAAAACTTAAACAAATTTTTGGTTAACAAACCCAATTATTTCAAAGCGAGAAATGGCAAAACTGTACAAAAAAAGTAAACAATTTTATCTCCAACGCACGAGACTAATGAGACCGGAAATACCACGAGACCGGAAATTCTAAAGATATGCTGTTTTTAAATAATTTTAACCAAAAGAGACAGTAGCCCAAATGCTCTCGAAACGTGTATGTGTGAGGTTTGCCTGCACAATGTGTTTGTAAGGGAAAAGAGCCTCTTTGGGCATAATATAAAATCTGAAAGCTTTTCTATTTTTTTAACCTCACTTTTGTCAGGTTGCTCTTCGTCTAAAGCAGAGCTTGAAATACTTTATAATGAATGCTCATTATAGTAGCTATCATTACAGAGTACTGCCTATAGATGAGATAAGACTTATGGACAGCCGAAAAGACATAACTGCTTGAAACAACTATACTTGCTGTCGCACAGCGTTCATTTACTTTGCAATATTGTTAAATGACCTCTGCGTAATCGTGATTTTAGATTGACATCTATAATCAAAACGATTTCAGATCTTGAGATCTGTATGAGAATTAGTGAAATTTACAGCTTTTTACTCTATTTTATTAGAAAAACTATTGTATGAGAGAAGCAGTCTAGATTGAAGTCCTCCCTACATTCAACGTACAAATTATATAAAATCCAGCTACCTGTTTTTTTTAGATTAGGAATCATGTTGTTTTGTCCCAGAATACTGACTTTTAACAATTATGTATCAAACATTGAGCCAAATATTCAGGATTACAAGGAGCAATGCCGCATAGTGGCGAGTGCAATTAGAAAATTAACATATTAAATCTACTTGAAAAATTCTGAAAACATCGTAAATCCTCTTGAATTTATTGAAATTTCACACATTTCTTCACTGATTGCTCTGTTATACATATTGTATTCAGAGATGTGGAAATTTGGGAAAATTTACCACTTTTGGATAATTTTCTCATGAGAAAAATAGAAGAAAGAATAGAGAGATTAACCAGAGCTTGCAGTTGTTGATATGGACTGAGAGACCGGTAATCAATGATTTCTTTAACTTTCATTTTGTGCAACCAGTATTATAAACCTTTAGCCATTATAGTACTACACCTTGAAGGCAACTCACAGCAAGCCTGATATTTGAAATAACCGTTCGGCAGCTGCAAGATTAAACAGTTCTTTCATCCCAAATAAACGCGATATCTGTCAGACGTAAATCTGTAATGCGAAGTTTCTGGCATTTTCTGGAAGTTTTCTGGCGAATTTTGCTTTTATTTACAATCGTGTCCCGTATGGAGGGACCGACAGGAATGAATGTTAAAGGCTTGCATCCTTCATTTTCATACCAGCCTAGGATATGGGTTGATGGCATGACGTGCCATTAGGTACATATCCCTTTCTCTTCTAGTCCTCATAATCGATATTTTGATTAGATACTGTTACGCTACTCAAATTTTAATGCCCGAGATTGTGCTGTATCTTCGAGGACTCCATCGTCTCACCGTTCAGATCAAAATGCGAGAAAGCATGTTGTCCACGCTATTTTATGTTTTCTCAATACATAGGACCTTGGCAGCAGTATTTTCTACATTATTCTGATCAGCGCTTGCAGAAATACTTCCACGATAACACCACCAACCACTACGACAGATGAATCGGGGTATATAATTGAAGGTGCGTGAAATGAAACACCGTAATTACCAACCAAAGTTTATTTGACTTAATGCCCAGTTTTATGCATCACCTGCCATTCTCATCAAAGGAAGATACTCGCGGTGCTGATTTCTGCATATTCTATAGTTCAAACGTGCCTAAATTTCAACCTATATGCCTTATTTAACCTAACCTGCCTAAATTTAAAATGCTCATTATGTAGCAATTTTGGGGAAAGCAGTATACATGACAGATATTCGGAACGAGAGAATGTTTGTGCCTCTTCTTGACACATTATAGAATGGCTACAAATGTTTTCAACTTCTTATGAGGTTTAAGGTGAGGCTTATTGAGTGTTCAAGGCAGCTTTTACTAACTGTAATACTAATTGGAAGGCCTGCATGAGATTCAATTAATACGGGAAAAAATGGGGAAGTTTTTTTCCTTATTTTTATGTTCAAGCACAAAATTAAAACGTCAAGCAATCATTGTCGGAAAGAAAGATTCATTGGGGGTTCGTGTTCAGTTCAGTTGGAAATATTTTACTTTTCAAATCCTATTCATACTTAACACTGTCTGCATTGGATGTATTCACTTTTTACTGAACTTGCAAATGCTATAGGTTTCCATTTGAAATTAATTCCAAATATAGGTCATTTGTTTGGCGAATTATTACAGAGTGGCGTCTATCTGTGAAATGCATTAAAGACAAGTTAAATTTATTTTACTAATATAGAATTACATTAACATTCAATGAATAATTCAGATTAGATGTAGTTGAGTGCGTTTTATTATATACAATTTTGCTGTAACTATTTGCTTGCAGGATGTTAATGTTACAATCCTTAGCATAAATACGCCACATAACTTTTCCGAACGATCTACAGGGAACACATATATTCTCAATTGGTGCCTTCATTTTAATAAATTGTTTATTGACAGGTAAGTTCATTGCATTTCTTTTCAGTAATTTAGATGGCCTAGTGCAAACTTTTTCGGGTGAGGGACATTTTGAGTCCTCTTTCGCATGAGTGATTTCATGAGGTGCAAACTCAAACAAACGGGTTATTTTGCGTTATGCGTATGTCTGAGAAGCCTCTCTTCTTTAATTTTCCCAAAATGCCTAAAGCACTGTGAAATTATCAAGTTTGCACTTAAAACGCTTGTCATCGCAAACATCTTCGCAGTTTAATTATAGTTTCACAAAACAGAATGTTTTGGTAGAACAAATATTTTGTTTCGCATCAAGGAGTTTTAGGGATACCGTCGAGGAAGGAAACTGACATTTTGCTTGCGTTGTTTCGCTTCTGGCTTTAGATGACCTCTATCTGAAAACCAAATATGTTTGGCCTACAAAATTAAGCATCAACAATTCAAATTAAAAGAAAATAGGGTATGTTGGAATTCTGGACATGTTGATAAGAATTACTTCTGGATAGTTGCTGACAGTAATTATATATTTAAAACAATAATGATTGCTTAGTTACTTTTATATGTGCTTCTTGTCCTTCTGTTAAATACAGATTTTAGACTTCTGCATTATTTAGTTAATCGAAATGGTACTTATCCATATATTTATGTAGGTATTTATGTAATCATGTAAGGACACTCAAGAATTTAATGTCTCTACCTTTTCTATAAGTAACTATTTCTCTCAGCAAAGCATAAAGGTAGCTACTAATATTTATTCCTACACTATTTTTTGAAGTCCTGATTTTCACTGAAGGTTACAAAGTCCATTCGTTTAAAGATAAGTTACAAGCATTAACTGATAATTATATGTATACAGTAGCTAAATTAATGGAATATAGAATTAAATTACATAGGGGGGATACTTAGTTGGAATTGGTATTAAACGTGCGATTGGCATTACCGTATTTATATTTTTAATTGAAAATACTTCTTAAGCTACTATCCAAGATATCTTGATATGTCTGCAGCTTCTCTAAGAATAAAAAGGGCTCGAAGTTTTAAACAATTTTAAGTAAAGTAACCCCGCTTGTAGCTAAATGGGTACGAACACTGAATGCTGGTAATTTTATCTAAGTTCATGTTTCGGTGAACGAGCTGGCCATATAAACCTTTTCGTGGCTTTCACCATATATAAAGTAAATACGGGCCGGTTTCCTCAAGAAACATCTTCCGTGAAGGCATCCTTTTCCTCAGGCAGGTAGTTCAAGTATTCTTTGACATGATAAAATAATCCAATGTTTGTAAGTAAAGCTGTTTTAAACCACGTGATGTGGTTACTTTTGCAGTAACTTTGAACCTTATGTGTGATTGTAAGTCCAACATATCCGTTCAGTTTTACAGAAAGAATGTAGATTAAATGGTTATTCTTTCCTTTGGAAGCTTAGCTATTAACGCTTTGACTACTAACGGTTATCTTGAATGTTGGGGATTATCTTCATATAGTTGAAAAACAAGATGCCGCTGTGTTCGTTGTACACAAATGAACATAGAGTAAAGAACAAGTATGAGTTGCTCAATGTGTAATGTTGGGTTATGCAAAGACTGCTTTACTCTGTACCATACGATGTAAATTATATTTCATATAATAAATTTTTCCAGAATAATAAGTGTTCTTATAGTAGGTCGATCGCTGCGTGTTAGACATATGTATCCCACCATTAACTACGGCTGGGACTACTACAAATGTAACTACGGCTGGGACTACTAATATGTAATTACGGCTGGTACAAAGGCTGGGATAAGCCTTTGGCTTGAAACCCTTTGTCAAAAAATCCCAAATGCTAAATTTATCTTATTTATGACATATTTTGTTCACTTGGATAGAAAATGGGTTAATTGTTTAATATTTGTAGTCAAATTGTTAAGCACATTCCAAGATTTTCATCTTTCATCTTGATTCATTTCTCAAGTTAAAGGACACACTATTCATAACACTATTGAAATTTCAAGCGACGTTTAGTGTGGTGACCACTCATCATAGCCGACATTCTATTGCGACGGCCGGCTGAGAACTGCCCCAAGTATTGAAGGTACATTAAATCCATATTCGCTATAGCGATTTCTCGTTGTAACATCACCTATCTATCGGACGCTAGGTGCCATTATAATGAGAGTCAACTGCTATCGTTTTGCATCCTATATTTATTTCTGGAGTGTCTTTCTTGATGAAATCTTACCTTTCTTATTTTGTTCTTACGTACCACCTTTTATTTTCTTAAAAGTCAGAGGAAAAAAAAGAAAAGCTGATGCCAAATTAAGAGAATGATATGGCCTTTGAAACAAATTCCAGAGGCTACAAAGCAAAGATCAACATAGTTGTGAACGCTGAAGATGGGCAGTACTAATTATTTTGAAGTATCGAATAATAAAAATTATACGGGAAAAAGTTATTTGTGTATTTAAATCAAGGGATTAAAGAAATAAAACAGTATTTTTGATCTTTCACCCTATTTTCCGCTACTTAAGCATCGATCAATTTTGATCAATAACAAGTTAATCTTTCTTATTTCAGATACATACTTGCATTTTTTTATCTGTCCTAATTAAAAAATGTACCCGCCGTTTTCATTTTATCCGCTAAAAGAACGCGATAGAAGGATTTATATGAAGAATATCTCCGCAGAGCATAAAAGTTTTAACTTTTTCTAGGTATTAATGTTTTCTTAAAAATAAAGCAAAGAAATGAGAGATTTCATTCTTTGAACAACAATCCATGTTAAAACTTGTATGACCAACACAGCTTTCAAGCACTGGTAAATCCCATTGGCAAGCCGCTTCCACATGTCATTAGTACCGCTTCAGCTAACAAACAGCCAGACAATTAGAGAAGTTAGCGAAGTTTAAGGTAAGCCCCTGATAAAGACCTATTGTTTATTGTCAGGCCCAGAACTAGATTAAGGAATTCTTACAGTCGGAAAGTAAAGATTTATGATCTGTAAGCGTACTAATTTTATGTTTACATCCCTTTGCCCTTTTGCTATGGAAAGAATTTCTTTCATTTTTCTCCCTAAATGCTTATTTAAGTACCCCTATGATTCACAGAAGTCAAGAATGCGAAAAAAAGAAGTTATGTGCATTTAAAATTTATGTCGCATACTTCTTAAATTAAACATATTATTGCGTGTCCCGGGAAAAGGTATTTGTTATATAAAAAAAAACTTGAATATAAAGATTGTTGAATGTTTTTGCTAGAAACACCTAGCGCACATTAAATGGATCAAATTGTTTAAAACTGTTCAAGAAATTTTTAAGAAAGTTGGCTTACTTGGTACATATAATTTTACTAAGAGCTGAGTATATTTTATTAGGAATGTAATGCTTTTTGTTTGTTTGTTTAATTTTGTATTGTTTTTATATTTTCACCTTTCTTTAGACATACAAAAGCTTATTAAGAAGATATGACAGGTTTTCAGGTACAGGTACAAGTTAGAACTTAAACCAACACCTCTGTAATATCATAGGTGACTGAGAAATTTCTGCATCTAGTCAACAGGTCAGCTTATAAGGTATTTCTCCCGCTTTCTTGGCATGCCTTCGTAGTGGGGTGGTCTGCACGCTGGGCGCCTATTCCAGAGGTCCGCGATTCGATTCTCGGCGAAGGCGTTGCTAATTTTTCATCTCTCCTGCTTCCAAAAAATCCTAATGTCTCTACTAGCTTCCATCCCAATTTAGAATTCTCGAAGAGGACAAAATTCCGGGAGGGGGACGATCCGAAAGTCTACCACTTTCTCTACCTCTATCAACAATCTCTAGAAAGGCTTTTCGGCTCGCTGTGTATTTTGATTACCCCCTGACCGCACAGTCACTATACGCTAACAAGCATCCATGCTTCCCTGGGTTCGAACCCGGTTCCTTTGGTACGATATACCACTAAACTATCTGAGCGGCAGCTTCCATATACAGGTGTGTAGAAATTATTAACAGTAAAATGTATGATCCCCGAGAATTTCTGAATATTGGCCTGTTTTCTTATCGAATTTTGTTCGCAGCCATGGATCAGAACTGACAACATGCTTGTAGTTGACAGATGGTTTAATTTACTAATCGTAACAGCAAGAGCGTAAATATCTTTACAAAATTAGGACTGTCTTCATGTCAGTTCTGAATGACTTCAAAATTTTGTACTAAACTCTTCATTTACTAAATTTGAATGTGTGCTCATCCTTCAAGTCGTTTTAAAATCTCTAAGATGTAACTGAGTTTGATTAGTGGAAATAGTTAAAATTTGACAAGCTGTAGAGATTAATAAATACTCTCATTATTTTTTCCTTCCTGTTTAATTATCTTTCTACCTGATAAGAAGTTAGGTTCTCTGTGGGCAGTTAATTGTCAACACTACAAAATTCAGCATTTGCAGCGAGTTAGTGAGCTAGTTCATGTTTATGAAAGTCTTATATATATAGTTTAGATTCATAAAGATACTTTGAGTATATCTAAATCATTAATGCAATTTAAATTTCTATCGCTGTGGACGTAATTAAGAGAACGTACATGTATTCCATATAGTTAGGAATTCGAAATAAACTAGATGATACTAAAAGTGGAGAAAAATTTGTATGCATATTTACCATATTTATCCGCATACCTAAATGATCCCTTCTCTATTAATTTTGCCACTTGAAAAGAGGATTTTACCACTTGAAGGGAGAAAATTGCGTTAAGTATCCCATTTCTGTTTTGAGGGGAAATTCAAGGAAAAATTCAGTATTTTAAATTCGTCAATTTAGTTATTTCGTCAATATCAGGCTCTGTGTAAAGTCAAGCTGTTGGATACAATATTCATAATTCTAATTCTTTCAACAGATATAAACTGAAGTGCTGAGCATAAGTTTACACATATTTTATTTTTGTTAATTAACGATTAAGATTTAATTCTTAATGAAATTATAAAAGTATGCCAAAGTCTTGAAGCTTATTATATTTCAAAATTTTCGATACTGTAGTCCCATATTAACTTACTTTTTTCATCTTAGTTCTATGATTTCACACAGCAGCACATCTTTTCCTATTGTGATAAATGATGCTAAAATAAATTGCTGCATGAATTCTTATGTCATCTTTTTAGCATAAACGCACTTTTAATGTTATTCTATTCAAATGAAAAAGTAAAACCTGAAAGAATCTTTCAGATATTACGCTTTTCGTTTTTAACACACGAAGGTCTCTTTTGAGTGTGATTTTTATTTTACAGGTAATCCTGCCGAAGGACAAAAATAGAGTTATTTCCAACCCGCGCAACATACAACACATTTTATTATTTTATTTCTTGCATTGTAAAAGCATATTATTTTTAAAGAGATAAATTGTTTAAAATAATAACGTGTTTTTTAATTTTAGTATTTTGCAATAAATATTATTGACGATTTTGACATTAGCGTAATCAAAAATAAAAAACCAAATCCTAAGTCACGTATTTGTGTCTTCGTTGAAGAATTTCTCTGTAACTTAATCAACGTTTACATAATGGCATGCGTCGAAAGTAAAATTTAATTATTAAATTTTGTAATAACATGCAGATTATTCTTTTTATTACTGATTTTATCCTTAAAAACTTACTTTTTTCGAAAATGACTATTACTGCATTTAAATTAAGATTTACGTGCTACAGTTAAAATTTGCTAAAAGTACGGCAAGAGATTACATTTTTATTTTTAGATGCAACACTCATTGTCTAATAAGCAATAAATTTTTATTAGTGAAAAATGTACTAGACTTAAATGATTAGTAGTATTATTTCCTTTATATTTTAACATGATATCCTGTTTGATGAGGTTAAAAACCGTTTCTTTATCTTAACATCAGATAAGAGTTAATTGAAATTCCTTTAAGTGAATTCTGAAAGATAGGATTACAAGTTTTCTAAATATCCAGTTTGAAGTTTAATTTATGTTTATTTTTTATGCATCTAAACTGTAATGGGATTTGAATACCGTAACTTGTATCGCTTAATTTGCATAAATATTTTATACGTGAAAAATGCACCCTATGAAACAAATATTTCTTTCGAAAGATGCGTATAATTATACCTTTAATTCTATTTATCACAAAACATAGAACTTTAAAAACATCTATAAGCATATACAAAACTTAAATCAAAAATATATTTTATAATACTACTATTTCGAACACTTTTAGAGCTAAACGTTTTTTCTGTAAAGCAAATTATGCTGCGTATTCATAGACACTCGTTATTTGCTATAAGGAGTTTAGAAATATTTTTAATATTCTTAAACATAATTTTTGTATTATTTTAAAATTTAGAGTTTTATTGTATTAATTTATATATTTTTTTAAATAGCTTTGTTTATGCACAATCCAAAATATTGTTTTTTTATTTGAAGTACATATTGGATATATTTTACGTCTTCCAGAAATGCAAGTTCCTACGAAACAAATAACCTCATAAATGAGTTTCATGTAATAAAAACATGATTATTTTGATCCTAGTAAATATTGCAGGAAGGTTTTCATAAGATGGACCTCATTATAATAATAGAGCTTGTGAAGTGCGTCTGAGAGTTGTATTTGATAGTGGAGTGCCATTTGACAGTTGACTTCTCCTTGCAACTAATTGCAGAATGCGTGGTTGAGTTGCCTGCTGTTAATACAAATAGGCATACTGTTGTGATTGTGTTACTACTATTTCAAAAATTCCAGTGCCAGCTTTACTGCAGGTCGCAGACAACTACAGACCACTACTCCTTTGATATTACGTTACTTTATCTTATTGTTAAGTTTAAAATAAATGTTCTGATTGTTGTTATTGCGTCTTGTTTCTAGATTATTCTATTTCTAGGTTCAATCATACAACCAGAAAGCATCCAAAGCAGCGACATAAAATACTATAATTACAGATAAGTTTGCAGATATTTTATTCTTTTTGATTATTCATGGCCTTTTACTTTTGTTTAAAATGGATGTAGCAAGTGTTGAAAGGTTTCGTGGCCGTGCTAAGGCATAGTAAAATAGATTGTATAATGCATATAATGAAAACTTATCTAAAAATGATTTACTGCTTAGAATTCAGCGAATTAATATTGTTTTGACTGAATTTGAAAAATATGGTTGCTTGTTAAGCGAAGGTAACAAGCAATCATATTCTTCAAATGATTGCTTTTTAAGACCTGGAATCGTAATTTCTCCTCTTAAATATCCTGCCAGTTGCGCAGATCAGATGCGCTATAGCGACAACCGTTCATTCATTGGTAGTCAAAATGCAAAATTTTGCATATTCCGCCGAAACCTGTATGCAGCATATCAATTTGCGTCCAATTTGCTTTATATCTTCTGGGTGCGTTCTTTTTTTGTTTTTGTTTTTTGTTTAAGAGTGTATAATAAATATTGTAGCCCTCAAAGACTAGTGATAGAGCAAAGATAGTCACAAAGATAAGGACCAGTTAATCCCTTATCTCTTCCTAGACTCGGGTTCAGTGCAGCTTATTTACTATCCAATCTTTTAAGTTCGGTGAGGAATAATTTGAGTAACTGCAAAATTAAAATCTTAATACCTCTTTGTAGATGGAAAGCTTTCATCATTAACCGAATGTCGGGAACCTTAGAAGTTTCGCCGATGTTACATTAGAACTATGTTCCTTGGGAATTTAATTGGACCTTGCTTCTAGAGGTGTGTATGTGTGATTATGGCAAAGCCTCGAGGACTATCTGCCTAAGGGGAGAGATGCCTTCGTGGAGGAATTTCTAAGGGAAACTGGCTCGTATACACGTTACACATGGCGAAAACCACGAAACGCCCATGCAGCCAGCCCGTTCGAGGGATTCGAACCTCGGACCGAACTACCAGTATTCAGCGACTTTACCGCTCGGCCGCTGGTGGGCTTTGCTTCTAGAGGAGTGTTCTTAGAACAGCTGGTAACAAATCAATTGTTGTGGCAGGTCCCCCCGGCTTAGCCGATTTCTGAACTATTCAACATCACTTAAGGTCATGATGCGTTGACTGAGGGAAAAAAATAAACTTTGAATATTCTTTTAAATAGTACATGTTCTTTAAGAAAAAATATTCGAATTCTATGCTGTAGTAAAGAGTTTATCAAAATTTTCAAGGTACAAAATTGTTTGTCAAATTATAAGGCTTTCAGTGAAATTTCGCTTATAACTGCTGTAGAATACAAAGAAACATTAAGCCATTTAATATCGCGGGTACAACAGGTGTATTTTCAGGATGACATACATTTATTGAATTCCATGAGAATAGCCTTTGACAAATGGTGTTTTGGTGACACTGAGGCCTTTCTTTGAGGACGATGTATTACGAGTGGGAGGTTGCATTAAGCATTCTACGTTAAATGACAATGCTAAGCAGCATTAATTATTCCGTCTTCTAGTAACTGAAGAGATATTGATTAAACTGTATCATATTACATACTTTTATGCAAGACCTACAGTGTTAGATCACATTTTAAAGGAAATTTATTCGATTATTGGAGCAAATAAGCTTATGAAAAGTTTTAAAGCAAAATGCGTAGTTTGATTTAGATATGAAACGAATATTTCTACTCAAGTAATGGGTAACTTGCCAGAATCTAAATTACAATCAGAAAGACCATTTTGCAACTGTGGTATCGACTATGGAGGACAGGGTGCAAGGACTTCTAAGGGTTATGTTGTATTATTCATTTGCATGGTAACAAAGCTATTCACTTAGAAGCCGTATCAGATTTAGCTACCGATTCTTTTATTGTTGCATTGAAGAGTCTTCTGAGCATAAAGGTGTACCACATCATATTTTCAGTAACAGTGCGACTAATTTTATTGAAGTGAAGAGAAAACTGCGTGCGGTGTAACTAGCTTTAAGGTAATTAAATAAGTCAGAAAAATTCTATGTTTTTTTTGATTCAGTAGTATACTATTCTCCTTGTACCTCCGCACATTTCGGTGATATATAGGAAAGAATAATTAAGTATGTGAAGTTTCATCTCGGAAGAGTGGTAAGAGGGACTGATCTCAGATTTGAGGTGTTGGTTAATTTACACACAGAAATAGAGGCTATTTTAAATTCTAGGCATCTGGTTCTCATTGCTTCAGATATATCAAGTTTAGACATATTCACACCTATTCATTTCCTTGCAGGAGAAACTATAACAAGTATTCTTGAATAGATGTGCCAATCTTCAAGACCTTCGTTCCAGATGGAATCTGCAGCAAAAAAATAAAGCAGGGATTCTGGAAGAGATGGAGCTAGGAATACCTACATACTGTGCAGTTTAGATGAAAATGAGCAAGGGATCGGCCGAATCTGGAGGTTGGTAACATATAATTCTGTGAAAAGGTGAAACTTCTCCGCCTACATGGCTATAGAGAAAAAATAGCTGAATACACCCAGAGAGCAGATAGATTTATTTGTGTGGTTAAAACTCCGACCTCTCACGCCGTATTCCAGCCGCCGTAAACAAATAGATCCTCTTGTCTTATTATGAGAATCCAATTCTTGAGGGTGAGCGTGATGGTGAAACGCCGCATGAGAGTTGTACCTGATAGTAAAGTGCCGCCTGGGAGCGATGTTTCGATTTCTCCTTGTAACTAATTCGAGGCTGCAAGTTAAAACTCCTTGCTGTTAATACAAATAGCTACGCTGGTATGGCTATATTGCTTTTGCTCCGGAAAGCCTAGTACTGGCATTACTGTAGGTAACACAGAGCTTCGGACCCCTACTCCTTTTGTTCCTTCTATTTCACGGGCCCACCAGCGAAGTAGTAAAATTGCTGAACACTGGTAGTTCCAAACTGGGTTCATTTACAGACAAACGGGCTGGGTGAATGGGCGTTTTCGTTGTTTTCCCCATGTATGAGCCAGTTTCACTTAGAAAATACTCCACGAAGGCATTCCTCCGCTTAGGCAAATAGCCCAAGTGTACTTTGCCATAATCAACTAAACCAAACTAAACCTTTTATTTTACATTACGTTACCTTACAATTAATAAATATTCTGTTTGCTGTTAAAGAGTCTTTTTCCCTGGATTATTATATTTCTAGGTTCAATCACACGATCATCAGATTTAAACCCATATAATATACATACAATATAACTGATGGAAATGGTAATAGAATACTTGAGTGTTAATAATTCTGTTACTCTTAGTTTCTCAATGAAAAGGAAAGGTATTCGTTATGTGAGTGGAATAAAATGAAAAGTTGGATTTTCCATGCAATATTTCAATAAAATTATTTCAGAAATAATGCAAATGAAATAGCAATATAAAGGCACTGCTTGCCATTAAAATAAATTGCAGGAATTAAGGAAGGAATGATATGATGAAAGTCAAAATCCCATGAAAGGAAGAAGAGTTTGGGATATGCAAATGATTAGCATTTCAGCCCATTTAGACCACGCAGGAGGGAGAAATGACATCTGAAGCACTGGATAAAAGAAACGTTTTGTGGTAGCTTTCTCATTTTGATGAGCTGTCAAAGTCGAAGTTTGCTCAGAATATCGTGTTATGTCTCGAATAATAATAAGAAGAAATATTTATCAGGAGGTGTCGGAATGCGATAGAGGCAGGATCGTTGCCTATCGTGTGTGGGGATTATCGTTTCATGATAATTCCTCTGTATTGGTCAGCATCCAACCACTATCATGCGAATATGGAATTAGTGGGTTATTGAGGTTTATACAGAACGGTATGCAGGATCTCAACGCCCTCCTATAATTAACACCCGAGAGGACAGACATATTGTGAGGTCAGCCCTGCAAAACCGTACAACCACATTACGCACCATTAGTCAGGAAATGGGCATGTTTGCAGCACACTTAGTATCCATTCATACGGTACGACATTTGTAGCCGCGTGGACTATCAACACGACGACTATTACTTCGGCTTCCCTTGAAAATGCAACATAGAGAGATGGCGATTCTGGCGAACCGAACGACACAGCTGGATGCAGGAGTTGGACAACATTGTCTTTTCAGACGAGTTACGGTTCTTCGTGCAGCATTCTGATGGTCGTATACGTGTCTGGAGGCTCCAAGGAGACCGCACGTCGCCTGCTTGCATTCGATATCGGCATAGGGGCTCTGCATCTGGTGAAATGGTTTGGCCAGCCATTGGGTGCACGACACACACATCTCTAGTTCGGAACGAGGTTATTTGAACGCAGATCGATACATTTCTGACATCTTACGTTCAGTGGTTGTGCCCTATCTTCGAGGCCTGCCAAACGTCATCTTCCGCCAAGATAAGCAAGCACACATGTTGAGCGTCGTGTTTTGACCTTTATCAATGCACAGAGTATTTGACTGCTTCCCTGGCCTGCACGGTCTCCAGATCTGTCCATTCAAAATGTCTGGTAATAGGTTGCTGAGAGACTGGCCCGCCACTGAAGTGTGGCATGAACTTGAAGCAGTATGGAATGAGTTGCCGTTTTCTGTCATCCAAGCTCAGTTCGACTCCATGCCTAACCAGGTAAGAGCCGCTTTAGGTGCCAAGGGTGGCAGCTGGTTCTACTGATTTCGCACCCATGTAAGCCCCCAAACTGCTTATAAATTTCATCATTTTATCTTCATGTCATACTGTTTACGTACAATAAATATCTTTTTTGTATTTGCTTTCCTTCATAGTGTTGCAATTTTAATGGCCAGCAGTGTATCTTTTATCTATATCTGGTCACTTTTAAACACATATTGAGTTTTACTATTGTTTTTAAAAGTGCTACTACATAATACGGATGTTTTTCTTAGTTTACAAAAATAAAATAATATTTTAAATTTGACTTTAAATAACCTTAACTTTAGGTTTATTGATAAGCTTGTGTTCATAAATTTAGTACATATTTTGAAGGCTAAATTTAAAACATAAGGAATATTTAAAGATCTGTTTTGTAGTGCAATGATGATTGACTACTTCAAATGCTAATATCTTAATTATAAGTAGTAATTACAAGATTAGTATCTTAATTATTAGTATCTTTAATTATAAGAGACGTGTGATAAAATAACTAACTGTTTTAAACTTTTGTCTGGGAAGAAGTGTTCTTGAAGAAAAGATCAGGTATTTCTTAATATGGGATTATACGATACTTTTTTTAAAGCACTGATATTTTTGATTCATTAAAATATATTTTCTTATTATTGATTAAAAATATCAAAATGTGAGAGAAAGAGACACATCAGTATTTTTCTAAACAAATTCTTAAGCCAATCTACAGCAACGAGGGACAAAAACGGAACAATCATCCTAATCCCCCAAACTATTCGAAATTTGTTCCAATTAGTATGCTTATAGAATGATGAATTAAATTAAATATTTTTACATATCTCAGAAATACCTTGTAAGGATCTTAAGTTTTACTAACGTTTATTTTTATTTTAAATCTTTACTATCACTTCTTATTTTCTACTTCCGGCCAGAATTATAAGCGTGAAGGTATTTATGCAAAGTTTGTCTGGCGAACGCCAAGTATTTAAGTTGCGGCCTTTTGCCAAGCGAGAGAGAGGAAGCAGTGAGTCAAAGCAGGCCGCTTACCTTAGAAGTTACGCAGTTGCTGTTTGCCTTCCAGGCCAGAGGTTTTAATCCTCTTGATAAATTTAAACGTATTGTAGTGTTCACAGTCTCTGTACTACATACGCTTCCTGTTATTATAAGGCCAATCTTCCACGTTTATTATTCTAAAGTTAAATTAGAGTTTAGTTTTATTTTTATACTTTTACGTTAGACCCCAAGTAGCGGGTCAGTGTATTCCGAAGTGCGGAAGTTATTGCATATAGAGAAAAATAAAGGGTTTTGTATACCCTTCGTCTGTATCCTGTCTACTTACCACAATTAGTGAACATAGCTTTAGTAAGCTCTCTGTTCCGAGTCAGGTCCTTGCATGTTCCCGAAGAAGGTAAAAAGGAACATTGACCCTGATAGTGGCGCCCAACGAAGAAGAATAACCATGGCCGAGTTTCAAGAAGAACCTGTGCTGCCTGCAGAAACGGCTAAGAATCCAGAAATGTCAGCTGCCGCCCTGGAAGGATTTGGTTACATCGTCCAGACCATGCGCGCTTCGATGAAACCAGAAGCAACATTTAATGGAAACTCACCGGTAACCAGTTTTTTGGAAAAATTGGATGACCACTTCATGCTCTACCCCGTGCACGAGTTTCAAAAAGTTACCTTAGCTACCAGCGCTTTGAGGGGCCAAGCGCTTAACTGGTTCAAATGTATAGGCAGAAGTCTCTTAGGTCAAGCAGGAAGTCCCACCTATACTTACGAGAATATCAAGACTGCCCTCCTAAAAGCCTTCGCTGTTGTAAGGGATCGTGCGAAATTAGAAACGGAACTTTTCAGTATATATCAACAAAGAATCGAAAACCTCTCGAGCTTTATTTTAAGAAAAATTCACGTTTTCAAGCTCTTGTATGGAAACCGTCCGGATCCTGAAATAATTCAAGTGATTTTGCCGAGGTTACTACCCCAAGTGCAAGACTATTGAATTGAGAAATCCGACTACACTGGAAACGTTATTTGAGCTAGCAATCCTGTTTGAAAGTAGAAGAACGGCGGACGTCGAAAGAAGACGCCAATATCAACAGCGAAACCAATTTGGTACGCCAAGACTACAGCAAACTCAAGCACACGGCTACGGAGAAAAAGCGAATCAGTGGGCAAGGAAACCCGAGCATTCAAAAACAGCCGGCGAACGTCGACAGTTCAATAGCAACCCAGGAAAAAAGTCTCAAGGCCAGTGGAAAAAGAAGGAAAGCACGGAAAGGAAAAATAATTTAAACTAAAACGGATTTCTGCTGACGAGAGGGTGCGGAAATCCGAAGGCCAAGAAAACCCCTCTTCCTACAAGTTAAATACAGTAATGGTGAAAAATCTGACTCTTCCGAAGATTGAAGTCTTGGTGAATAATTCCCAGCCACCGCACTCCTGGATACAGCAGCGCAGTGTTCCTGTGTGGCAGAAGATTTTTTTAGAAAGTATTTTCGTAAATACCGCTTATATAATTCGGATAATACGACAGTGTTAGCGGCGCAAGGAGAAAAATGTAAGTGCGTAGGTAAAGTACCTTTGTATATCCGTATCAAGGACGAACATGTAAAGGTGATATTTTTTATAGTAAAGAATCTGCAAGCCCATTTAATCTTAGGAATAGATTTTCTTTCAGACGCACAAGCTACGCTGGATTTTAATGAAGCGTCCCTTAAGCTGACAATGAAACCAGTGCGTACAGAAAAGGCTGAACCGCCGATGTTAAAACTTGACCACCTCCCTAATGACGAGCAAGGAAGAATGCGACAAGTGGTAAGTGAATTTGCTTCGTTATTTAGTGATAATCCAGGATTTACTCAGATTACTAACCATAGTATTGACACCGGAGATGCAATGCCAGTTCGTCAAAAACCATACCGGTATGATAAGAATAAGGAAAAAATTATAGAATGGCATGTTACCGATATGCTACGTAGAAAGATCATAACGTCCATCTCAAGTAGTTATGCTAGCTCGGTGGTTTTATGTAAGAAAAATAATGACTATCCTTTGGAGCATCCAAAAAGGTGGAGATTCGCTATTGACTACCGTAAATTAAACTCCATAACTAAATATCCGGTATATCCGTTACCGATCATTGAAGAAATTTTAAGGAACATAAAATCAACCAAATTTATGACGACTTTAGACTTAACGACTGGTTATTTTCAAATAGGGGTTAGGCCTGAGGACGTGCCTAAGACTGCTTTTATAACCAAGTCTGGCACTTATGCATTTTTGCGTATGCCGTTTGGCCTTTCAGGGGCCCCAGCAACATTTCAGCGATGCATGGACATTGTGTTAAGACCTGTTCTTGGAAAGTCCACATTTATCTATTTAGACGATATCATTATTAGTAGTGATAATCTCGACCAACATGTACAGGATTTAAGACAGGTGTTTTCTTTATTAAATGAGGCCGGTCTAAAAGTTAATGTCGAAAAGTGCAAATTTGCAACCCCTGAAATAAAATATTTAGGTTACAAAATATCTCAAAAAGGGATCGAGACAGATGAATCAAAAATAATCGCTGTACAAAAGTATCCGACTCCAAACACGGCAAAGAATCTCTCTTCTTTTCTAGGACTTTGTTCATATTATAGGCCCTTTATAAAAGATTTTGCGGCTATCGCTGAGCCATTGTTAAAATTAAAAAGGAAAAAGACAAGATTCTCGTGGACGGCCGAAGCCAATAGTGCTTTCGCAAGCATTAACGCAAGCCCCTGTGTTGAAATTTCCTGAAAAGGATGAGAATTTAGAAATTTCAGCGGATGCTTCGGATTATGCGGTGGGAGCGGTACTTTCGCAAAATCAGCAGCCCGTGGCATTTTTTAGCCGAACTTTAAATCAAACACAAAGAAACTATTCCGCGACCGAGAGAGAGGCACTTGCAGTTCTGTTAGCAGTGCAAAAAATCCGAGTCTATTTTGGAAAGGCGCCGATAACAGTGTACTCTGATCATGCGGCGGTAACTAGATTGTACTCAGGGAAAAATTTATCCCCAAGGTTAATAAGATGGGCACTCAAGCTGCAAGAATATAATCTGGTAATCAAGCATACCCCCGGAAAGGAAAATATCGTAGCAGATGCCCTATCAAGAATTAAAATCGACGAACAAGGTTATACCGTAAAGGTGACAATGCTTACAGCATGTACAATAAATTCCCGAGAAACTGTAATAACCGAACTGGGTAAGGATCCTGAGTTTGGAAGCATTTATGAGTATTTAAAGGATCCTGAAAATTTTAGCCACCAAGATATTGTGGCGATAAGAAATAGGGCGGCCCATTACGAACTAATAGATGGTCTATTATTCTATACAAAAACTACGAATTCCAACAACGAATTTCGACCTGTTATCCCAGCTAGTCTTAGATTAAATATCCTGCAGGAGCTCCATGACAGCCCTTTAGCTTCTCATGCTGGTATTCGAAAAACTATGCAACGCGTACGCGAGGCAGTCTACTTTCCTGAACTGCAAAAGTTAACAAGGGCGTATGTCCAGTCCTGCCCAACATGTCAAGCAGTTAATTATATTAATTTCCGCCCAGCCGGGTTTCTAAATAGTATTAAATCCGAATTTCCAAATGAAATAATTGGCATCGATTTATTGGGCCCTTTCCCAAAAAGTCAGTTAAATAAAAGTCGCTATCTCCTTGTTATGGTTGATCATTTTAGTAAATGGACCGAAATTGTTCCCTTAAAACGAGCCTCCGCGAAATTAGTTACTGATTCTATTTTAAATAAATATATTTTAAAATACGGGGCGCCCCTAAAAGTTATATCGGATAATGGTCCTCAATTTGTAAGTAATATATTTGAAGACATGTGCCAAAAACTGGGCATACGTCATTTAAAAATGGTCCCGTATCGGCCGCAATCAAATATAGCGGAACGGGTCAATAGAAATATAGTGAAAATTATCCGGAGTTATGTTAAAAATTTTCATAAAAGCTGGGATAACTATGTCAATGAATTTGCTTTCGCCCTTAGGACCGCAAAACATGATACAACGGGCAAAACTCCTGCTGAGTTATTTCTAGGCAGAAAGATTATAACGCCGTTAGATAAATTATTTTATGTGCAACAAAGAGCCCCAGAATTTAAAATGGTTGATATAGAAAAACTAATAAAAGAAGCAAAAAAGAATACGGAAGTAGCACAAAGAAAACAGAAGCTCTATTATGATTTGAAACGACGGGGAGTAACTTATAAAGTAGGGGATGAAGTTTTAAAAATTAAGCATTCACTTTCTTCAGCACCAGAAGATAAAACTGCCAAATTTTTTCCACGATTTGAAGGACCATATGTTATAGAAAAAATAACTCACGCTGTAGTAGTGTTGAAAGCCAGAAATGGTGAAACCTGTTCCGCAAACATTGATCAAATCAAGCCCTACTTCGATCGTAATAAAATGCAAATATTTTCAGATCTTTTGCAGGATCCGGCACGGCAGACACCGCAGGCACAAGCTCCAGAGGTGGAAAAACGACAAGGGCAAGCCAATAAGAGGCAGGAGCCAGTGAAAAGAAAATTGCCCCGCGGAAAAATTGGAAGGTAGCAAGAAAAAGAAGCCGTTCCACCGTCCAGAAAAGAGAGTTCACGAACACCCCCAAAATGAAGAAGGGATAAGGACGACGTATGTGAAGAGAACCAGGAGAAATGACGGCAACTATAACCCGGCTCTAAAACGGAAGATCTATTCATCCGACAGAACTCTCCGCAGCAAAAGTCGCCGAACTGCGGAAGGGCCATCAGCGGCGGAGGAAAAGTTACAAGGAAAATTTGAACGGCCAGCAACGAGGTCCAAGCAGGAACACGAAAGAGGGTTCCCTGTTCCGCCAAGACCAGCTGCCATCAAACGGCCAAGACCACAAGCAGAGGAGAAAAAGAAGGTATTCAAGGGTGACCGAACTGGTGAAAAAAGGAAGCTTCCAGAGGAAAGCACTGAAGGGCGAGCCCGTACAAGAAGGAGGATAAATCACACAACGATCTACAATACCTTTAAAGACTGGGCCCAAAAAGGATGTCTGAATATCACAAAGATAAGTAAAAGTTTATGTTACTTTGCAAACTTAAGTTAATCTTTCATTCTTACTGCAAGTGGCAGATTTCAAGAAGTTTTACCTCATGCGAGGTCTACCTTTATGGCCAAAAGGGCGAGAAATGAGTTGTGACCGATTTTCGTATTATGTTTTTCAATTACTCGCGCGTAAAACTAAAGTTGATGTATAATAGCGTTGTGTAAAGACTTAAATATTGTAAAAAGTTATTGTATAAATTTTATTTAAAACATTCTAGCAAGAAAGAAGTTTTAGTCTGAAAGACTTTTTGAAATGTATTATTTCAATGTAGAAAGAATTGGCACTTGCTTTGAAAAGAATAGAAGTTAACAAGGTACTACTAATGTATGTTTTCAAATGTGTAAAATTAACAGCATGTTGATATGTTCTTATATACAATGTGAACTGTTATTTTAAATGTTAAGAAATACCGTGATATGGTAAAAGTGAATGTTAAAATTTTTATTCGTGTGACTGTAAAAAGACTAAAGCATGGCGAATATGTGTTAAAGGTTGAATGATGTAGTTAGGCTCTCTGACGCTACACTTTAGAGTTAGCCACTTTTAGAATAGTACCTCAGGGTTTAGAGTTGAAATTAGGGTGTGTTAAGAGGTCTTGGTTTGTTGAATTTTAACACGTTAGTGTTTTGATTGTAGGAGGAAGTGTGGAACACGTAGACAGAAACACATTCATGTTTGGTGTTCTTTTACAACACATGTCAGAGAGCACGGGGAGAGATAATTAAAATAGTCATGAATGAAATAAGAATGTTAAGAGCAGTATAATTGTATATGTTACTTGCCATTTCATTGTGTAACATTTCATTAAACTAGTTTTCCTTCCAGATTTCTGGAAGGAACCAGATTTGAATAAAAGCTCCTGTTTAGATGCAGTACAGATGAAAAAATTGCGTATCCTGGGAGCTCCTATTGTAAAAACAAATTTCTTTCTTTTAAATTTCTAGTTTCTAGCGAAACATGTTTGTAAAAGATTGGCCTCACGTTAGATTCTAGAGCTAAAAGTTTTCAACAAGGTCGTTTTAGACCTCAGTTTCAAACTAATTAACTCTGGCGGGAAGTATGTAAGGATCGTAAGTTTTACTAACGTTTATTTTTATTTTAAATCTTTACTATCACTTCTTATTTTCTACTTCCGGCCAGAATTATAAGCGTGAAGGTATTTATGCAAAGTTTGTCTGGCGAACTCCAAGTATTTAAGTTGCGGCCTTTTGCCAAGCGAGAGAGAGGAAGCAGTGAGTCAAAGCAGGCCGCTTACCTTAGAAGTTACGCAGTTGCTGTTTGCCTTCCAGGCCAGAGGTTTTAATCCTCTTGATAAATTTAAACGTATTGTAGTGTTCACAGTCTCTGTACTACATACGCTTCCTGTTATTATAAGGCCAATCTTCCACGTTTATTATTCTAAAGTTAAATTAGAGTTTAGTTTTATTTTTATACTTTTACGTTAGACCCCAAGTAGCGGGTCAGTGTATTCCGAAGTACGGAAGTTATTGTATATAGAGAAAAATAAAGGGTTTTGTATACCCTTCGTCTGTATCCTGTCTACTTACCACAATTAGTGAACATAGCTTTAGTAAGCTCTCTGTTCCGAGTCAGGTCCTTGCATGTTCCCGAAGAAGGTAAAAAGGAACATTGACCCTGATAACCTTTTAATCTGTAATATTACAAGCCATTTTTTATTTAGTACTTTCATTTTCTCCGCTTCTCATTGCATTAAGAGATCGATATTTTATATTCAAAACATTTTATATCAGCATTTAAATACATAAAGTAATAAATTTTTTATTAAAATATTTATTTTGAAATTACCCTGCGTATTACTTAAATAGTCAATTCCAATGTCCAAATTATGTAGAGTTAAATACTATTTCTATTTATTAAGTCTCGCATAAAAAATTAATTTACAGTGCTTACGAGTAATCCGGCCAGTATCTGAGAAGTTAATTCTAATCTGTCAGCAGAAATGCACCACAGGTGCGAAAAAGCTCGCCATTTCCTTTCCATAATTGGAGATTAATAACTTCCTATACTGAAATTGCGGGAAGATTCTCACAAGCGAATCTGACATGCAACATTTTATTCTGCTAGTAGCCATCTGTTTTATGACTGCCAAATGCATGCTAAAGAATGACGTATATATGAGAAGAATGACGTATGTCTGAATCAATAATGTATTTTATAAAATTTTGTCATTGTATTGAATTATTCTGGAAGACATACTCGAACACATTTTTTAAAAACGTAAACCATTTTAATTTAGATCAGGTAAAATTACAGAAGTTTTTTTCACTGAAATGAAGATATCAAAGGTAATTTTAATAGCTACTGTAATAAAAGAAACAAATAAATTAATTTAAAATATAGTGAAACGCATGTAATAATTTTAATGCATTTCGCTCGTTGCAATGCACTGTACTTTTAAGAAATTATCGAAATTTAAAGACTAAAGACTATTTTTAAAAATTTTTGTAATATTACTTAGTTCAATTTCCAACCTGAATAACAATCTTTATGAAAGGAAATGAATTACAATATTGAATGGCATTAGATTAGTTCAGTTTACTATACTGATAAAATTCTGTTTGAGATTTTTAATGTTACTGTTTACCGTTTAACAACGTTCAGAGTGCTGCTTAAGAAATATCGATTAATTTTTAATCACTTTTTACTGATATTTGATATGAAGAGAATAAATATAATTTTAGTAAAATTTGTATACTACTTTCAAACATAGGCAATTTTCAACTAGGCATTGGCAAAATATAGCGTCCAAATCCTATAACTCGTTCCAAATGAGTATTTTAATTTTCGTTATACTGCTGTGACAGTCTAAAAGTTAAAATGTTTATTGTGTTTTCTAAATTGTTTGAAATAGGCTGTGTGGGAAAATGCATATTTTTCTTTAAACAGTTCTCTGTGCTTTACACAAAAATACCTCTAAAATGATCAAACTAATACAAAAAGTTTAGTTTTATTTAAAAACACAAAAACAAAATCTGAAAGTCTTCAAATTTTATATTACGCTTAAACGGGCCTTTTTAAAAAAAACTTTACAGACACAAACACGTTTCGAGAGCATTTGGACTAACCCCACATTATGCTAAAAATATTTAAAAACAACAAATCTTTAGAACTTCCAATAGACAGTCTCGCGTACTCGGGATAAAAATGTTTTATTCCCAATAGTTTTGCCACTGCTCGCTTGAAATTGTTGTTTTTTAATCCAAAATTCGTTAAAGTTTTATAAAATGTGAAATACACAATAAAAAATTTTTAAATTCCAAATTCGGGCCTCCAAGTGCTCTTGTTTGAGTGGAAGACTATGTTATATAAAATTTGATGGATCGTTGTTTTTTCACAATGCGAGAAACATACATACAGTCATGTAGATTCTTCATTATTTAGTTTCTTTAAATATAATACAGGACGATGATATTTGGTGGCAATAATTTGAAATGTGACTTAGACACTTAAAATTATTCAAAGCAAAATGCCGTTTAGAGACTAATAACCCTTCTGGGCTAAAAATCAGCTGTAATGCAAAAGAAAGCTTTCTTATGTAACTAAAATATCTAAATGTTTTTGGCAGTTAGGTTTCTCTTATATAAAGGCAACTGAGGGAAAAATGAACTTGCAATCTGAAAACTACATATTTCAAACAAGAACTATGGTCTAATATCCCAAAGAAGAAGAATAAAAAATTTCAAGAAATTGGAAGTATAGTTATCATTGTTCATTGTATTGGAGAATAGAATAATAAAAGGAGTAGTATTTATAGATAATGATGAGGTATACATTTTGTTAGCAGATTTTGCTTACAAACAATCAACCGAAAATGCTAGTTTACTTAAAGATTTTTGCTGTTTCGCCATTTCCATATGAAAGCATGAAACTTCTGGGAGATCATACACTGCCCACATCAGATGTTTGTAAACGCTTGAAAATTTCAAACTTCGTTCTGTGGCTGAGTTCTTGACAAAAGAAGGCCTAACGCCAAAAAATATTCGTGAACGCAATAGTTGAAGTCTATAGTGATGCAAAACTTACCTATGTCATCATCAAAAGGTGAATCGACATATTTAGAGTTTAAATGTCATTCGTAAATGATCCTAGACCAACCTTCATTCTGGATCCGACTATTGAAGAATTGTAGTCAAGCTAATAATTTTATGATATAAAATAGACCATTAAAATTTCTCAGAAACTGACACTCGTCTACTTTTTAAGGGAAATGAACATCGTTGCTGGATCAGCAGACAAAATTTTGCGTGAGAAGCTCGCATGTTGAAGTCGGAGCCAGATTTGTACTGAGAGTGTTTATTCAAGAAATAAAGAAATATCGAGTAGAATATTCGAGAACTTTCAACCCATCTTAACCCCGAAGATATTTATGATAAACACTGATTCATGGCTAGTGACAGAAGATGAAACACGGATTCACTACTATGACTCAGACACTAAACAAGAGAGCACAATGTAGAAACCTAGTAGATCACCTCAAACCCATAGGTTTAGAACAGAAATATATTGGGAAGGTTTTTGATATCCCTTTTTGGTATGAACAGAGATTAATATTTATCGATTATATGCTAGATATAATAACAAATATTCGTTATGCTTACCTGCTGACTCATATGCGAAAAACCATAGAGGAAATCTACTGTGGCGAACCCAGCGGAACAGTTTGCTCCAAACGCTTCAGAACACAACGTTGTTTCTCAGACTCCTATTCAGTAATTTCAATCTTTTCCTCGTTCATAGTATTCTCTAGATCTATGTAACTTATTTAAGTTTAAATAACTGAAGCAGCATTTACTTGGCTCACGTTAGAAAGGCGATGATGAATTGAAGGAAACCTTTCAGGAATGGAATTGAAGGTTATGATAAAACATTTCTTTTTCTACATGAATCTGAAACTCTACGAATCGCTGTGTGAAGCGTATTGTACAAGTGTGTCAGCCTTAAAAACTTATCTTTCCCTGTTATTTTAACTAAATATTATGCTTTGTTTTTTCTAACTTATTCTTACTTCTAAATTATTCTAATTTTACATTAGTTTAAATTATTTGAACATATGCTCGATGTGAAATTATTATTTCTTAGAGACTGTCAGAATAAGTACTCTTATCTGAGTCTTTGTATAATTTAAATTTCTTAAGATTTCGTAATAACTGTTAAGCACTTTAATAATTATATTTATATACAGACAGTTTTATAATTTCTGAATAATTTTAATTAGTGGGCGTTTTATCCTTTAAAATTTATTTTGGTATTTGAAAAAAATCTTGCGTTGTTCTATATAAAATGGCAAAATAACCTTCAGAAAAAAATATTATGCACTATTTCGATGCATTTGCAACCCTTTGAATCTATGGAATTAGATATACAAATATTTTATGTATTATAACGAGATTCTGGATGTAATAAAAAATTTCGAATTTCATAAAATGCTTTAATCTACATTTTAAGCGTGTGTTATTGGCGACAAAGGAAGTTCCAAATACTACTTGAATAAATTTAAAATGATACTAATGTTTCAGACCCTTAAAAAGACTGAGAAGACTTCTGTGATTATTCTCTTTTTTTGATTTGAGAACTGTTTCAAAGTTATAAAAAACATCTATTTCTTTTTCTCAGTTCTTCTTTTAAACTTCCTGCAACCACGGTTTAAGCAATTTGCACGTGTTCTCAACCACAACACGTGATGATGCAAATCTGCAAATTGCTGTCGGGTACACAACAAAGAGCCTCTACTCATTACGCGGGGCGTTCGCATAGAACCGCAAATTTCGACTTGAAACAAAAATTGCTGCATGCAAGTAATAAGAATGGCAGGCGCTTCATTGCGAGACACTGTTTCGATTGTTGAGATTGTCAAGAATGGTGGAAACAGGAAGAAACAATGAGAATGCCCTGCTCAACAAAAGAGTGAACCTTGAGTGACAGTACAAAAGGAAGAAAAGCGACTGTTTGGAAAATGTCCGCCCTTCTATTTATTTATAACCGCCATGAATGAAGGTAATTTTTATTTGATCATTGTTGGGATATTAGAGGAAACGAACACATACTCAGACACATTACTAGTTATTCTAATTACTTCCTCTTAGTAGTTCCAACTCTGCGACTTTAATCTGAAGTACTGCATTTCAGAAGGATATGGTATAATCTGACCAAAAACGTTTGAACACAAGGATTTTCAAGAAAATTGACCAGTTTTGAAACATATTTACTTTTTTAAAATTGAACTTGAAGTAATAGCCAAATTCATTAGAAAACTATTGATGTATTACTGTGTTGTGTATGACTTCCTTCCTTTCCAAGAACGATATCAAAATGACAGTCTCCAACTATCTACGTTAACGTTTATCAACTGTCAACTGGTTAATAGTTATCAACGTTAACCATAATCTGGTAGAGAAATCTGCTGCATTTAGGTTATAATATCTTTTCCAATCTACATTTTCCCCAGATTTAAAATCCTTATCTCTGAATATTTTATTCTTTTTGCTTTCGTTTTGTCCCATATATGGATTAAATTTGTTTAGTTTATTTTGCCTATTTAAGTGAGTTATTTCCAACCACAAATTTAAAAAAAAAAAAAAAAAAAAAAAAAAAAAAAAAAAAAAAAAAAAATATATATATATATATATATATATATATATATATATTATAGATGTTCTAGGAGGAGAAGACGGAGCAGTTGGGTTCGAATCCCGGAGAAGGCATGGATGTAAAATGCCTGCTCCCTCATAGTAAGTAATGGAGGCGCCTGTTAGGTGGCTCTAAAATGACCTTCACTTCTAGGCTTAGTTGTGGCGAAAGCCTAAACATGGCTAGTATCAGCCATTAAAAAAAATAAAACATCGCCAATCTAATGTTGTTTATCTCTAACTTTAGGATTGTACAACTTCGTACACGAGGTATTGATTAAAGGTTTTTAAAAATCATTTATAAATTTGAACCTATATTAAAATTAATTAGAAAACTGCCGAAAGAATTAAAGAATGAAACTTACTGAAAGTAGGATACCTATAGGTATATTTCAATGTTTTTAAAATAAATTAAAAAGTTTGAGAAATCTGTACATGAAAATAATATGCGTATTAAAAAATTCAAACTTAACGTCCATACAACAATGGAACATCAGTATACTTGCCATTTAAATGACTGATATCCATACATACATATACACAAATATATATATAATTTATCAAAAATAAAAAAACTAAGTTAAAATAAACATGAAGGTAAATCACTCATTGAAAGCTGCAGTAATATTTTTTCTGTTATTAAATTTGTGACTTTTAATTGGTTTAATTATATTAATTATCTCATTACATATATAAATATATAACATGTATAATTATATATATATATATATATATATATATGTGTGTGTGTGTAATGTTGTACATTTGGCGGAAGATGAAAACAGTCACGTTCTAGTCATGGCCGAAAATACTGCTGCGTAGGTGAATGGAAACTGAAACGTAGTGGAAATAGAATTTTAGAAGAAGCACGACCAACTTCATAGTTAAACTTCATTTATTTTTGGTAGACATATTTCTTAGCACATAACTTCATAAACGGTAGAACATTAGGGGTGCTAAACGCGCCCCATAATTTTAGATATGCAATTACATTTTAAATAATGGCCAATAGGCTGAGCGACACGCTGTCAGCAGGCAGGCGAAGAGGTGAAAAAAGAGAGAGACTACGCAATAGTAGCTATTTATACTAGGTAGAGGCATAAAGTATAGCTAAGCTGTAATTGGTCAATTTTAGGTTGTCATGTAACTGGGAAAGATCTCGAAGTTGGGAGAACAGATGAGTTTAGGGGGGGGGAGAACACCAAATTTAGAATAGTTAATTTTGAGGTCGTCAATCGTTTCTTAGAGCAGTTATTTTATTCTTTTATATCTTACATATGTATGATTAAAAGATATTATTATATCCTAATAATAGGAGATAGTAATATATGCTCCTGATATATATATATATATATAATTAGGAAATGATTATTTATTTATTATGTGTTTAACAATTATAACTTACATAATAAATAAAGTTAATTTTATCATGCATTTCTGGGAAAATTTTAGACTAAATGCAATTAAAAAAATATCTGTTAAATTTTATGAATGAATTTATGCAGACGTTTTTCAACATCATAACGAACATGTTTCTAAATGGTATAGAAAATCGATTGTCCACAATTACCTTCTTATTTTTTCAGTTTAAAGTATCATAAACATTTGTTATGATAAATTGGAATTAAAAGTATGGAGCCCTATGCCATGTATTTCTTATTTTATTTAAAATAAGCACCATCATTTCTGCAGCATATGTTCTTGATGAGGAACGAATATCTCAAAATTAGAGTTTTCATTCAATCATAAAGGCTCAATTCAGTTATTTTTATTTCAAATTGAAAATTTTACAAAATAAAAGCTTTGGAAATGCTGATAAAATATTACATTATTAATTGGATAAGTTAGGCCTCGTTTGCTATCTTTCACAGCGATATTAAAATGTAAGAAGATATTTTTTTTTCCTTGAACGCGAAACCAAAAATGAAAAAGCTTGATAACGCATTTCACTAAGTCTGAAACATTTCTTATTGTATAAGTAATTAGCGAGCCGTCTTACACGAGATTTTAGGAATATGTCTGTCTGCAATCAGTTTTTCAGACTTCTTACAATTTATTCCCAATATTTTTGTCCATTATATGCGTTACAAAAAACGAAGTATTCCCAATAAAAAAAAAGTTGTCAGGAAATAAAAGAAAGTAAAATTTTGATCGGAGACATATTTAAGTCTTACAGAGTTAACAAAAGCCCAATAAAAAAAGATTTTTGCGCCTTATTTCTATTCACTGCGCTTTGAGCTTTAATCGTTTTTGGAGATGTCGATAATAAACTTTATTAGATTCCGTCAAAATGCTAGATATCAAAAGAGGAAAATTAAACATTGGCATTTGTAAGGAGGTTTTCAAAATGAAAAAAATAAATGCTGAATTAAAATAAAAGATATAAGCAGTCAGTAAAATAGAAAAATCATAAGTCGCTAACAAAAGTTAGCGACTTATGATTTTTCTATTTTTTTTAATTAAATATTATAATCAACTTGTTAAACAGCCACCCAACGGGATAGTGGATAGCAATTCTGAATAACCTTATCCGAAGGACACGGGTTCGAATTACGGAAAGGCATGGATGTTGAAATATAAAGTGTTTGGTGGCATGGGGTCACTCTAAGTGTATGGCGAGCCGAAAGTACAATCGTGTGATTTTGCAGTCTGAGAAGAGGGGTGGGAGAAGCTCAGATTGCCTCTCCGGGGTGCTTTTCCTTAAAACTGTGCTGGAACTATGCCAAATTTCCTGTCACTTATATTGTACCCAAGGCCTTTTCTAACGATAGACGCAACAATTGAACTCCGTACACATTATGTAAAATAACTGAAAAGCTTGCATTTCACTCAAAAGTGACCATAAATCTGATTGAATTTTTCTAATGGGAAAATCAGAGATCGTATGAAAGTTTCATGTTCTTAGCTAAAAAATCTTTCAAGTTATATGAAATTTTATAGATGTTAGTTTAATTTTTTACACTGGTGTATTTGCGTTGAAAATACATATTCCACGGAAATGTTTACAAAATTCGATATGGGTACTTTTCTTTTTACTTAGTATTGGACATATCTCATACATACGTATTTAACCCTTTGCGGCACAACGTATCCGGTCTGGACACACCTAAAATTTTCCTTCTGTACGCACAGAAAAATTGAATGAAAAAGGATTTATAGGTTACTATAGTTAACCCTGAACCTTCTTTATTTATAGTAGATGGCAGCTCAACACAAACCAGTCCATGTTTAGTTTTTTAAGACCCTCATTTTTCAAAGAAATCTTCCAGATTTTTGAGGGTATAAAAGAAATTGTTTGAAAACAAATTTCTATGCTATTTTTTTGGCTGTGTGCTAATCTCCTTATTCTATATTAGTTTTAAATTTTTACCTCAAGGTAAAAATTTAAAATCTTGCCTAAAATCAAACGCCGAACCCTAGGTGTGCCCAGACCGGGCTCACCGATAATCTAGGACAACTGAGAGTCCGTATTCTTTGTTTCTCCACATCCAGTATGCCACTTTGGGCACACCCACAGAATTAAAAGGATAAGTGCTATCTTCAAAAATTTTACTTGTGTACTTCTCTAAGCCTAATTAAACTACCTACGTTTTTCTTTTTTTTTATCAAAACTCTGACGTTAAAAGGTAGCGTGCCGGAAAGGGTTTAACTATCAAATAATCACCGCAGAGTTTTTATCTGAGGGATATTTTATCCTGATGTCCGCCGAAAACATCGCAGACAGAAGCGTCGCGGAGAAACAACGCAAGGCTAAAACGCCGTAGCACAAAACATGTGGGAGAAAAGAAAGCAGCGAGAAAACAGAGCAGTTCTAAAACATCGTGGTACAAAATATCTTGGTAAAAAATAAAGTATCCGTAAATCATTGCATGACGATAATATCGCAAACATGCCTTTTTCAGGTTTTAAAAGTGCATTTTATCATGATGATTTGGGAGCGCAAGAAGGAACGAGGGATATTTTTACTCCTACATTTCATATTTTTGAATAAACTAACTTTTTGGTAAAAAAGTAAGAACGAAACTTAAGTACTTAAAATCTGAAAATTAATGCAATTTACAGCACTTAATTTTAAATTTACATAGTTAATTATAATTTTTATTAATTTCTTATAAAGTTTTACTGATAATTTTTCATGAAAAATAGTGTCTAAGATATTCAGAAAAAGGAAGATAAATAACTGCATCAGGTTACCTCTATACAAATCGCTTGCTTAATTACCAAATTATTTTCCTTCACGTTTGTTAATCTGTTATTTTTTAGTGAAAATTATATCTTGTTTTGTTTCCGTTTATTCTTAAAGTGTCGTTCACATTTTCACCTCTTTCCTTCTTGTGCTACCCAATCATTATGCGAAAATGCATTTACAACTTTTAAAACCTGAAAAACGCATGCGTGCGATGTTATCGTCATGCGATGATTTGGGGGTACTTTATTTATTACCACGATATTTTTTAACCTCTTTTTTTCGACTACGATATTTTGTACCATGATGTTTTAGAACTGTGACGTTTTCTCTTTGCTTTCGTTTCTCCTACGATGTTTTGTACCACGGCGTTTTATCCTTGCGTTGTTTTCTCCGCGACATTTCCGTTTGCGATGTTTTTGGCTGCAACCTTTATCTTATATTACCAATAGATTTTTAAACCTACGGATAAACCGAAAACAAAATGCGATTGGCTACAATTTAATTTAAAAAAAAATATAGTTAAATTTTTTAATGCATCGTGCAGCCGTTAACAATTGTGGATTTTAAAAACCTAAAGATTTAATCCTTCGATTTTAGCAGGATCATGATTTTAAGTAATGTGTGATCTTACTTCGGATTAAGAAGAATAATTTTAGTACTTTCTGAGGCAATACCTTTCTTCTTTCATTACTTGTCCGCACTGAATGGGTTCAAAAATATAAAATATATAAAAAAGTTCTAAATTAACATTTTTAATCAAATGCACTAAAATTTAAAACGAACATTTTAAGCAATCATAATATTTTTTGTCGTATGTGACTAAAAGTATAATCGGTTTTAATTCTATTAGAACTTAAGAAAAATTTCAAAATAGCAATACAAGTAATAATAATGAAATGAACTTGTAATAAGAATGTAATTACATTCAATTGCTGACTTTCCTCATTGTCAAATTTGATTTCAACCTACTAGACTCAACAGTTCTGAGATTTTATTTTTGATTGATACTCTGAGATTTTATTATTTAAAATGATCAAGAATATTATAGTAGCTAAAAATTAGTTTTAACTATTTAGTATTTGATTGTAACCTTGTAATTTAATAAGCTCTTTTATTTATTTTATTTTCAATACTGTTATGTCAATTAGCTTTTAATACTGAACGCATATAGAGTCATTACGTTTATTTTGTAGTAGAGAACATGAAAAATATGTAATGCCTTTGTTTTCGAACTGCGTTCCTCCCGATTGCTAGCCGGAACTGCTACCAACTTCACCAAGAAGGCATGTAGTAAGGAAGCAGAAAATATCCTACACTATGTAATGTACACTGCAATATAATATTTGGGCACCTGTATAAATAGGGTTAAATTTAATTATTAAATTATGTATTACCATTATTGTATAAAGTAATAATAAAGCGTTACTATATTTTGCACTGTACATCAAGAGTGCATTTGCTTTTTCTCTTTCTAATACATATGAAAGCAAAGTTGCGTCCTATGTTCAAAAGGTAATGAAGCATGAAAAATACCGTACCTGTAATGCAAAGCGTCATGTATATTTTAAAGCAATGTCAGAACAATAAGTGTCACATTTTTCCTTCGAAGTTCTACGAAAGTAATTAAACAGCAGTCCCCTTTGCGAAGCATATTTATGCATTGGATCCAGATTGGCATCAGAACTTAGAAACAGGTACATTTGGGCTGCTGGGTTTTCAATTCCATTTTATTTTCTTGCTCCTGGCACGCCGCTCAATGGCGTTCAACACAGGGAAGGAAGGTGAACCTTCCATCTCGATTAGCTGCTCTGTTCTACTATATTACGGCCAATTCACTATTGAGATATGTTTTATTACTTACAATGTGCTTTTTTCTTTCATTTTTAAATATTTTGACGCCCAGTGAGCCTCATATAGCTGAATCAACTAATGCGGGATCAACTGTACTTTCATTTAACTTCAGAATTGACTTTTGCTTCATATTACTTTACAGCTTGTCTCGTTAACATTGTATATAGCGAGATCAAGTTATAAATCTTGCTTGTTTTTTAAAAAAAGTTCAAAGTATGCCGTATTTTGCATCATACATATTTTGCATCCTATACATAAAAACAATATTCAAAGTAGATCATAATAATTGTTAACTCTGTTTTAGTCACTGAGCAGATACCTCGCCCACAGACTTAATCGCATTTCCCTGGTGTAAGTAATCCACATTTTGTGCGTTTGTATTGGTGGGCATATTTCATTTTGGGACCACTTCAACTAGAAAATGGATCGTAGAGGTAATTGATTTGTATTAAAAATACTTATTTTATGTTTACGGAACTATCTCAGCGACCAATCTCATCCAAGCGGGCCTGAAAAGAAAAGGGCAACAATTCGCCGGCGCTCTCGGCGACATCGTTGTCGTTTCCAACCCGCTCGCTTCATCGGATCAGTGGACCGCGAAGGCAATTTTTGGCCGACATCTTTTCAAGACGAATCCAGAAGGGTGTCAAAATTAATTACCAAGGCACCCCCGATCTTGCGCGCCGACCAGAGGGGCGTCGATTTTAACCGAGTTCGCGCCGCAAGGCGTCGAAATCGTAATTGCGTCGACCTCCCCCGACGCCGCTCTTTTTCTTCGCGCGCGAGCGTTGAACTGCGCTGGAACGATGAGTGTTGAGTCAGTCACTTGCATGCCTCGTTCCACCGGAGCGGATCCTGCATCTTTCTTGAAAAGAGTTCGGGGAAGGGAGTGAAAATGGGACGCGAGTGGGTCAGAAGACTGTTAGCGCCCTCATGAGCTGTTCAAATAGCCGTAAGGAGTAAGTGCACAATGCATAAAACCAGTTCTTGATTTTAGAAATTTTAGAAATCCAGTTGAATTTTAAGTGACTTATTTTATGATGACTGGAACCAAATAAAGCTAGTTAATCACCTCAGGCTGCTTTTATTTGCACATTTCTTAGACAATATACTCTAATTTGTTAAGCACTTCATTTCAAAGCTAGTTATTATACATGTTTCATTTCATCTGGAAGCACGTATCAAATATAGATACATAACGTTTATTTTACTAGACCACCAGAGAAATTTTCAGATCCTAGGTGTTCATACCTTTTCTCGTTCTGTATTGACTAGACTTCTTGAAAAATTATGGAAACATCCAATTAATAATTCTAAAACATTGCTGAACTTGTAAAATTTCACTTAAACTGATCACTTTGAGCTTCAGCCTTCCTTTCCTTTACTGATTATTTTTAATTAACTCCTAGATTATTTTTAATTAACTAGAAGATGTCTTTAAAAAGAAATTTATAATTCAATTAAGACGTAGCGAATACATTATGTGGGTTGGAGATCTCTCGTGATATGTTGGCAAAATTAGTGTTGGCCATATATAGAACGAAATCATATTTAGCAAAGGGAATTACCGGTTGTAAGCAAATAAAGTCAACTTTTTCCTAGTAGAAAACCTAAACTGGTAAGAATATTAGTTAAAATAGTCACACTTTTAAATCTGACAGCTTGCTTTTAGTGCTTACAGCTGCCCGCATTTAACTACACTTTCTCCTTGAACTCTCAACCGTATAAGGTTTAGCAGTAATAATTTTAGTTTCAGTAATTCTGTGAGAGTGAATGGATATATAAAGATTTTAGGTTAATTATTGCGTTGTTCGTGCAATTACGGTGATGATAATAAACCTCCAGCTACATATTATCGCAATGCCTGGTCAATTTAATGGGCAAGCTTGAAGCTAAGGATTAATGAAAGTTTATGGTTTGACATTACAAACCTTAATTTAATATTATATTAATTTAATTTAATATTATATTAATGAATTATTATATTTTGAGGGAAAAGGCTTTTTGATTTTGTATTAATTGTTGGTATATAATTTTCTAAATTCACTCATGACAAAAATTTAGATTTGTATATATTACCCGTAAAACGTAAGCAGCTGCATCAGTTACGAAGTTCTGCTATCATAATATCATTGAAATCTCAGCAATAAAAGGGACATATCTTTAGTGAAACTGTTTCACTACCAGTTCGTATAGTGAGCAGTTATTAAAACTGTTCACTACATGTATGTATTATATAAATAAATATATATTAAAACTGGCGACCAGAAAAGTCTGAAACCTAGTATTAAAGTAGTTTATCTTTTGAAACACTCCTTCTATTTAAGCATGCATGATCAATGAATTTATATAATGAAAGACAATGAAAATTTTCCGCTGTTAATTTATTTATAGTCTTGGCAAATGATTTACACTCATGTCCATAAATTAAGGATAATGCAAAATCAGGCAAAGGAAGAGTTAGAAGCAAAACAAATTTGACTTATTTGTAAAGCTTATTTATTACACAAAAGGTAAAGAGCAAAAAAAGATACTATATGTTTCATATTATTAAACAAATTAGCGATTTTTTATCCCTGGAGCAAATTACAAAAAAATCTGTTTACAAAAAACCAATATTGCATGGTTAGTATGATTGTTAATACATTGTATGTCTCCCAGACGATGCAATACAGTCCGTACAACGCCTAGGCATGCTCAGTATCAAATTATCGATCTGATCTTGGGGGATATTACACCACTCAAAAAGCAATGCTCTCCGAAGTTCCGGTAGACATGTAGGAGGAGGTTGATGGGCTGCAACTCGTCGGCCAAGCATGTTCCACACGTGCTCTACTGGATTCAAGTCCGGTGAGAATGCTGGCCAGTCCATACGGGTGCTATCCTCCGATTGAAGGCATTCGCTTACGATGTTTGCACGGTGAGGACGGTCGTTGTCATCCATAAACACAAATTGTGAGCCCATGGCGCCCCGAAACGAACGTACAATTTGTTCCAAAATGACGTCCCGATAGATTTGGCTTGTCATGGTTCCAATTTGAACATGCAGGTCAGTTCTGGAAGCCAGAATAATTCCACCTCAAACGAGCACTCCTGCACCACCGTAACGGTGTCACTCAATGATGTTTTCTTGGTGGTAACGGGTACCTGGAGCTCTCCATATGAAAGTCCGGCGAGAATCAGACTGCAAGCTAAACCTGGACTCGTCGAGAAACATCACACAAGCCCACTGTTGTGGTGTCCACAATGCATGCTCTCTACTCCAGGCTAACCGCAGGCGACAGTGAGTTACTGTAAGTGGAACGCATCTGACAGGTCTGCGAGCATATAGACCAATCTGCCCTAAGCGTCTGTACGCGGTTTGCCTTGAAATTGTCGTACCAGTGGCTGAAGAGAGCTGACGAGACAGGTCTGAGGCTGTGCTCCGCCTGTTTCTTTTGGCAGTAACTGCCAAATACCGGTCCTCATTCGGCGTTGTAATTCTGGGGCGACCTGTGCTGTAACGTCTACTCACATTACCATCATCTTGGAATCGTTGCCAAAGCCTGAAGATGACACTCTGGGGAATTCCAAGTTCGTCTGATACTTCCAGTTGGGTACGCCCACATTCCAGACGGCCGATAATTCTACCACGTAAAAAATCATCCAAATGCGTCCTTTGTGTCATAACTATTTGGTTATTGCACTGAAATGCTTATAAAGCGCCTGCGAACAATTTTACTTCTTTGCCTGTATTCCTTATATATCACTCTCTTACACTCTCGTCATTGTGACGTACCATCGGTGTCATCTGGTTACTTCCTGAAATCTGCATATGATTCTTGAAGATGTGTGTAGTGATTTTACAGGTGATATATTTATTTTAGAGTTCGATTTCCGCGTGACTCCGAATTATCCTTAATTTATGGACATGAGTATAGATAGTTTTAGCTCTATTTTTGCCATTACGTTAATCAGCATTTTCTTCTAATTAATACTTAATAAGGGGCGCTGTTTTGGATTAAATTAGCAGCTACAAAAACTGATGATTTTGGTATAAGAGCTAAAAGTCGCTCATAAGAGCGTATAAGAGCTGAAATTCTGCTGCCCCACACATGTCTACCTGTACCTGTAAGAACCAAAAATTAGCTAATAATGTAACAAGATGTAATAATATAACAAAATAAAATTTTACCGGAAACAATGTTTACTTAAATTTGTTTTTAAGTCATTATTTAAAAAAAAACATTTCTTAACAATACAGGCTTCTTTCCATTAAAATGTGAGAAACCTTGTGCCGACACATATTTATTATTATATTGTAAAATATTCATTTCTTGAAAACTGCATTGAATGCCAATATTAATTTGTTAAATTGTTCAAAATGTTTCCTTTTAGGGTTATAAGAAAAGGATAATATTCCTTGAAAGTACCAAATACTTTTGTTTTTTAAATACGATAAAAAGCTATTAAGGAAATATAAATACTTAATTACGATTGCGTAAAATAAATTGCAGAAGAAAACGTTGTTCTTGTTTTGCAAGCTTCCTCCCCCCGAAGAATATTTAAAAATTCTTTTTTATTTATTTATTTATTTATATTTTTTGTGATGACCGAATGAAATGACAAGATTGTAGTGACAACATAATTTAGTATTTTTATGCAGATATTAAGATTTTCTTTATGGCAACGACAATTTAAAGTTATTCAGTTAGCACTTTTTTCCACTTTTGTTATTGAATCGTGTGCCTTACTCTTTAAATCCTGTGCGATATTCTTATTTTAAAATATGCAACATGTATCTAATATCTATGGAAGATGTATAGAATATAAAAATGCTGTTTAAAGGCTAAAGAAAAAGTATTTCTTTTAATTATAAAACTTGAATTAGTTTTTTTTTCCAAATTCAAAAATATTTTTCGAATCTTTATTTTCTTCCAACGTCTGTAAGTTCTATTAAAATTTTTAAAATTCTAGGGTAGTGAAAAAATAATAAGTTCTTCAAGCTATGGTATTTTACGTAGTTCTAAACGATTGGTTCTTTCCTATTTTCTACATAGAGTGAAGCACTGCATATACGTTCCTCATTTATATGTCTTTTACATTTATAGGTATGTTTACATTTATAGGTATCTCTCTTCCGAGTCTTTCTGATTCATGTCAATAATAAAGTATTTTCTATACGATACATAACCTACAATTAATTTTTTTCTTCTGATTTATTCTTCTACATTTCTCTTAATATATGAAAAAATCTCTGAAACTAATTTGTTTCTTTCGGTAGCATTTGGGAGTTGTATATTATTACATGAGACGGAGAAAGGAAGATGTGCGGATACATTGCACTAAACAGCTGCTAAAATCCAGACGGCGGTTACAAGACAACAACAGATAATGCAGTTTGCTGTCCAGGTTTAATGATGGAAGATGCTTCATTCTTATGCCATGCAGAAAGCATGTTTTAATTAAATTGCTGTTAGCCCTTTGCACGCTTAGTTCTTTGCTGGAGGCTTAAATCAAGCAGCAAATCAAAAATGACATTTAAAATTTTTTCTTCAGAAAAAATTAAAATTTCCTTGGCGGATGGTGTTATCATCCGCCAAGATAAACAACTAACTATAAAGATAACAACAAACTGCAAAGATAAACAACTAATTATAAAGATCGCTTTCATTTTTATGTTAAATAGAATTACAGTTGAAATTCCTAAGACTTTAAAAAAATGGAATATTTAAATTTTTTTAAATGTGAATAGCGTTTTAAACTAAAAGCAGCATGCTAAAACGAAACGTGAATAATATCAGTAGTACAATAATAGTATTAAAGTTCTAAATCTAAAATACAAGCATCTCATTCTTAAACGAAAAAAAAACTCACATCTATATATTACTCTCACACATCTATACGTCTTTTTCAGCGAACCATTGAAGGACGTATAAACAGCGCTTTGCTGCATACGCTTTCGTTGGTACTGTTCCTGGTGGTAAGGAGCTATGCACGAATCAAAGGAATTATTTTTATTTTGGATTAAGAGTGACTTGGTATCAGCGGGGAATAAAATGCTTCCTTCAACTGAGATCATTCTTCGACAAAATCCAACCAGTTCTCAAACACAGTGCGCACAGAGTGAAGTGAATTTTCTAGTCTTCACCAATGTCCACAGAGACTAGAACAAATAAGCTGTCATGTGGTCAAACAAAGACCTTTGTCCTTAGCCTTACTTAAGGAAAGATAAATTCTTCCATTGAATTGCTGATGAGCTGGATGCATACTTTGGTTAAAGTGCATAACATTTAGAAGAGGCAGAAGGCTTTATGAAGGATTTCAGAAATGCATCAAGAGACTACTATGCGTTTTAACTTTCGTTTTCTTTCTTAGTCTTCTTTTCTTTCGTTTAGTTTTCTTCGTCCAAATAAGGATAATTTATTATATTCCCAGTTCATTGGCAGTTTCAATTAAATTTTAATTATAATTTTTTCTCAGACGAGGAAACATTGTAGATACGCTGATATAATTAATTTTTTTAAAAGATTTATAACTCTTTTACGTTCCTTACGTAAAAGATTGTATCTTTTTTATTTATCTAAGTAGTAACCACTTATCTGTAAATGCGTCACGCTTTAATTAATATTTACCTCTGCTTTTAGTTATATAAATCTCTCCTTGACTATCATTTAAATATGTATTATTTAAAAATCGAAAAATTGATGGAGGCCTGTAAAGTAGACCTTTAGCAAACAAAAATATGAAAGCAGTACTGTATTCCTCTAGAGAAAATTCTCATAAACTGCACAAAGACTTCCTGCGTAAGTCTTCTCGGAAGCTGAAATTTGGGAAGTAATTCGTGATGCGAGTCAATCATGCAATGTTAGCTTGAAAATTTCGAACCTTCTCTCCCCACTGCAAGAATTGTGAGTGAATTTTGTTACCTTCAGAACGTAAGGTTGAAATCCCTATTAGCTGGAGAAGAGCTAATAAATGGAAATTAGATTTTATTTTTTATTGCTTTAAGTACTTAAGTTTCCGACCCACACCCCAGATAGTAGAAGCCAGTATTGCCAGTTTTAAGCTATAATTACAAGTCGTATTTTAATATAGTTTCCTGTAATTTTACCTTTTGTTTGTTTTATGTTATTTGAATTCTGTTTAGTTGCAAAGAGGATAACTTTTCATACAGTACGCAGAGGTATTAGTCTACAGGGAAAATGTATTTGCTATTTTCAGGTCGTATAGTAAATTTTAATCAACTTAATATGAACGATTTTAGTTATTTTGTGGCTTTAATACTAACTCTATGCACGTCAAGATTCTCTTCAGAATGTGAAACAAAAGTTGCCAAGAAATTTTTGTCACGCGATTTTTAGCTATATTATGAAATGTAATTTTTTGATTTTCTGTGAGATAGTATTATTCATCAACGAGGCTGTACCAGTGGTCAAGAGACTAAAACATCTAAACCCTAGTACTTTAAAGGGTTTATTATTTGTTTGTTTTGTTTATTAACCCAAAGGGGGTTAGTCTATAAGGGCTATTGGTCTCGAAACGCATTTTGCGTCGACTCAATATAAATGTCCGTTTCACTTTTCAAATTGCTTCAACCAAATATTACCAACCTGCATTATATTTAAAGAAACTAAATAATGAAGAATATGTTTTAGTGTACGTACATTTCTCTCGCAATGTGAAAAAACAACGGGTACCTAGAGCCATAAAATTTTGAATAACGTTGAATTAGAATATCCTTCAGCCGAATATGGGCACGTGGAAGCCGAATTTGGAATTTGTTTCGTCTATAACGAATTTTTGAAGAACAAACTCAAGGATTAAAAATTATCTCCTACGCGCGAAACGGTCTGTGGGTAATTCTTAAGATATGCTGTTTTTAAATATTTTTAACCCAAAGGGACATGCTCAAATGGTCTCGAAACGAGTATGTGTGTGTAAATGAAAAAGCAAAACGCTCCTTTAGGCGTAATATAAAATGTAAAAGCTTTCATTTTTTTTTTTCATTTTTATTCGCGTTTTCTTACCCCAGATTCATTTAGTTGATGAATCGAGCCGATTCCACATGTAAGATGCCATTGGAATTTTGGTAAATAGCATCCATGCCCCATAGGTGTAGTTGTAGAAGGAAAATTATTGTGAACGCTTAGTCTGTTTTAAATTGTTCTTTATATATAGCGAATTCAATTGAGACTATAATGACAGTATTCATATTTTACCATATTTAATGCAAATACTTTCTCCTTCGAGGAGAGGGGATGGTAAATATGAAAGTATTGGCCTCAGTGATCAAGAAGAGCTATTTGTTCAAAGTTTCTTTGTTTGATGACATTACTAATATTACCGTAAGGAACAAGACAATTCGAAAAATAAATTGCAGATTTTGCTTTAGGTTCTACCAGCTTGATACCTTTCATACCTACATGTCCTGTTATCAGGCAGTAAAGGGTCTGGTACCCACTGGTCCTTAAGTTTAGATGTAAACTTAGGATATTAACAAGCACAGGATTTAGAGTATCAGAAAAAGTTTCTGAAGTTTTAAAGCACTAAACGAGTCTTTTTATATGCTGAAGCTTTCTCAGACAAAGCTTAAATATGAATTCAAGTGCATAGTGCACAAACGTTAATTCCGAGGTGAGGACTTAGCACGCATTATGCAATCATAAACCCTCCATGTGGCTCTTCATTATGAATGATGCACCAACATGATCAGCTGCTTTGTATCTATCTGTGAATAAAGGGATATAACTAGTGTATTTAAAGTCTGTAATCGAGACATAAATGCCAATAATATAAGAACTCGTTAGTATCTTCTCGCAGTACTAACTTTGTAAGGTCATTACATTATTTTCCTCAATGAACGAGCATTCATGTGACTTGGACGCCTGGGCATAGTATTATCCCAGGGTAGCAGTACAGATCGTTTTCGAATGTTAGGCATATCATGGAGCTTCTTTACGTTCATAGAACGTACGAGCTGCAAGCAACACGGATACACCATATCATAGCACACACCTTGGAAATGCGCTGGGAGCCGCTGTCGAGACGGCTCCCTCTTTAAATTATTTTAAAGGTGTAGACATAAAAGATGTGCAATGCCCTCGTTAGGACTCGAACCCTAATACTCATCTTGAATGCGCGTCGAGTAGGCTTCCAATAAAACCACGAAGGCATGAGGGAAAGACAGCGAATAATTGTATTATAATTTAAAGGGGAGGATTTCCAAAGGTAACAGACAACAGTTGCATCTCGATTAACTTGAGATTTCGTTGAGTGCACAAATAGTGTCCTTGTTGAATGCATGAAAAACTCTGATGTTTTTGTATTCAAATTAAATGCAGTTGTGCGCTCGTATAGTTTATATTTAAATATTCTTGATCGTAAAATTGGTTCTACCATTTTTGAACATATTGTGTAGCTAAAAAGTTGCTGTTTTAACTTTGGCAACGGTTAATATTTTACATATGGCATAAATATATACTAACTTGTTTCGGCGTTTTAGCCAAATAAATTTCTCTAGTTAATTGATATATGCTTTTATAATGAATTTTTGATCTATGGAAAAAAAATTAAGTTTACGGAATCGAGGAGTATTCGCAAACCCCTACAGGAATTCGGTACTCATTGATTCGAATTTCTTGGAGCAAAATTTAATGGAGAAATTAATTCTCCCATCAGTGAAATAAACGCCTCAGATGTAATAGCCCGCTTAAAAGCTCCCTTTTAAAAAGCAAGGCTCTGTGCTTTTCTGCGTGTAAAAGGGTCAGCCAACACAACCATGAAAGGGGGGTACGAAAGGACGGGAGGAAGAGTTCTCTCTTCGTTCCGTTCCTTCTCTTCCTCATCTCCCTGGGGTATGGAAGTAGAGAACCCCCTCGGAGAATTCTGAGTGTGGCAAAGACGTGATTCTGAAAGGAAATGAGATCTTTAAAATCAAGGCTACCGGGAGCCCCAGGAGCAATTTCATCGGCCGGGTTATTACGACCGGCGAACCGCAAGACTCAAGCGGAACTTCGAGAGGAAGAACTACCAAGCTGGGAAGGGGTGGGAAAGAAGCATATTCCCACATCTCCCTCCACCATTCATTCCCAGTAGAAGTTTTCGAAATCTCTTCCTCGCTCTTTTTTTCGCCCCCTTCTTGCAGATCAATATGGGAGAGGGTCGAGGCTTTGTAGTTATATAACAAGTGAGGGGTCGTGGAAAAGTTGACAGTCCACTCAAATGTGATTGCTGTGAAAGAGTGGTGACGAAATGAAACGGAAAGTATCACTCCCAGCCTTTTTCTAACTCTTCTTTCACAAGGCAAAGTTTCAAGGGAAAGTTTTTAACGCAAGGATTTAAATATTAATATCTTTTATTTACATAATATAATTACGAAACTGTGTACTTTCATTTTACTTGTTTGAACACGTTGGCGAGCAGGATTTCATGTTGGTATAAAACATTTTCTTCTTTATCGTACCCTAGTTCTGAATCGCTTTGAGCCATGTCAAGCTCAAAATGATGATCTCTGTAGAACATAGTCAGATTAATTGCAATAAATGATTATTATAAAGAAAAAGTTATAATATATTTGTATATCAGAGATTACATTGATACATTTTTTATGCTTCGGGCTCTTTTTAAATTTAAATCTACATAGGTTGAGATACAATAACACGCAGAACAAATACTAATCCAGAAGTCAAACAACAAAAATCAGCATTATATTTTCAATTTTTCACAGGATTAGTTTCGATGAGATGATGGTTCGGTACAACCATCGAAACTAGTTCTGTGAAAATTTGAAAATATAACGCTGATTTTTGTTGTTTGACTTCATAGGTTGGTCAAAACTCAACGTAAAATCCACTGCAGCTTAGCAATGATAAGCATCAGAGAAGTGAAATTTTGCAGGTAGAAGTATTCGTCCTTTGGACGTGTTCCTCATATATGATCCATATGGTTTGCTACACTGCAGCCATCTTTGTTTTGATGATACGAATGAATGTTAATTCCATCGACTGCCTTTTGCGCTAGGGATTGGAGCAAAACTGCCAAATTTCATCACATGTGATGATTCCATGAAAACATTCTGGACAATCCCAAAAGAAACTTTGCAGAATTCAAATATCAAAATAAACATTACAAGCCAAACATAAACATTTTGGAGAATATGAGAAAGGGTTTGTGTCTTTTGCCCAAGGAAGATTACCTCTTTAAAATACTTCAGAAGTTGATTGTTTGACGATTCATATAAGTTGAAACAAAATTACTTAACACAATTTGATTAGAGTCTATGGTATTTTTGCTCAATTGTACTTTATTACAAGTAAAAATGTATATTTCCAGAAAATTTTTAAATTTTAAATTATTTTGTGTTTGCGAGACAACAGAAGATTAAAAAAATTCTAAATATGCAAATACTATGTTAAAGTGGAAATATTCTTGCAATTGTACATTGAATTGACAGTTTGATGGGATACTTTATATTGCACTTAAATAAACTTCATTGAAATAATGATATACTTCATTAAAGGTTTAATGGCATATTTTATAAATATCTGCGGCTATAAGTATCAGATTAAGATGTTCAGGCATGTTATATATATCTGTGTAATTTAATGAAGTTGCATGACTTCAAGGCAAAAAGTGAAAGTTCGTCGTTTGAATTTTTCAGCATGTTAAGTATATGCTGCATATTATTATGTACTGTATGAAAATTTTAAAAAGGGTAGATTTCCTGTATTTTCTGCAGGTTTCTATCCTTCCTTTACTTTAGGATTAATTAGAATACTTTAGGATTACTTTAGAAGTCCAACTTGCTTGAAGCTCTGGCAAATGTTCTGCAATGAAATTTATAGAGAAAACAATAACAATAAAATATTCAAAGTTCAGAGGGTTTGAAGAATGGTATTCGATTTTGGATAATGTAACATTTCCTGCATAGCATATGTTCTTTACGAATAATTAAATTCTCTGGTACATATTCACGTTTCAAATGACAATGCTTCCATACTCATAACAACTGCGAAAACAAATCGAATATTTTGAATATCTGAAAAGTTTCACGCAAAAATTGTGAATCTATTTTATTAAAAGATATGTCTACATTTATTTAACTATCATAATAAAAAATTTAAAGCAAAAGTTACTTTGATATTATTATATAGTAATACTTCATTCACTATTATGGTTAAAACGGAAAATCATTGATAAAAATATCAAATTTTGGCTTAAGAAAGTATTTCTGGCCAGTATTCTGAACCAATATCAGCAATACATTTAAAGAGGGAGCTTGAAATGAGATACTCATTTATAAATAGTCTTGAAATGAGATACTCATTTCAGTTTGAGGATAAAATTAGTAAACTTAATAAATTCTCTAATATTATATTAGTATTAATTTTTATTTTTATGCATTTATTTTAATATTATTATATTTATATTTATTATACATTTACTTTTTAAATTTTCTCCTTTGACTACACACTGGTATACAAGAAAGAGAAGTTAATTTTCAAATTAGTTCTTAAATAAGTTATAATTTTGAATATAGTCTGTGAAGCATTGATAAAACTGTAAGAAACGAGGAATTTTTTTTTTTTTTTTTTTTTGTGTGTGTGTGTGTGTGTGTGTGTGTTGCGCTTTCCAGCGGTTATTACACCAACAATTCATTTTCTAAATTTATTAATTTAATTCATTAAAAATTTAAATTTTCCATATAATCTTTTTTTAATTAAAGGTAATGTATTAACCAATTATTAAAATAAAAGTATTATTAAGCTTTTTTCCGAGGGGTTGAGGTGCGCCATCGGCCGAGCTGAAAAGTCGCTGAACATTGGTAGTTCCGACCTGGGTTCGACCCACCAGCGGCCGAGCGGTAAAGTCGCTGAACACTGGTAGTTCTGTCCGAAGTTCGAATCCCGTGAACGGGCTGGCTGCATGGGCGTTTTCGTGGTTTTCCCCATGCGTAACGAGTATACGAGCAAGTTTCTCTTAGAAAGTCCTCAACGAAAAAATCCCTCCCCTTAGGCAGATAGCCCTAGTGGGCTTTGCCATAATTAAAGAAACAAAACAAAACAAAACAAAACAAAAAAAAACTGACCTGGGTTCTATTCCAGCCAAATGGTCTGGGGCTGCATGAGCGTTTTTGTGGTTTTCTCCATGTGCAACGTATATACGAGCCAGTTTCCCTTAGAAAATCCTCCACGAAGGCATTCTTCTATAAGCAAATAGCCCTAGTGTGCTTTCCCGTAAACTGAACAAACCAAACTGTAAACTTTTTTACTATTCTGAAGATGTGTTTGTGTGACGCATTATCTGTATCTACTGCACATAAAGCTTGACAAATGCTGAGTATTCCATCGATAGTTTGAAACAGCTAAAGGTTGATAATAGAAGAGGCATCACCATATATAGTTTTAGTATCTATGATAGTCATTGTTCTAAAACTCTGGCAGTGTTTTTATATAGAAGAGTAAAAGCTCAAAAGCAGCGAAAACTAAAACACATGTTTCTTTCTAAAAATTTTTAATCTACTATCTGTAAAAAATTATTCTTAAAATAATTTACTACACTCATTGTCTATATAGAGTACAAGAAGCACTGAAACGGGGAAACTGGTCAATGCTGAGTAAAATTGTCGGACCACGGTATTGTATTTTAGTTAAGAAGTCATTCACGCTGACGACAGAGCTTGACAACAGAGCAGACGTAACAAATTGAAAGTGCAAATTTGGTGGATGATTTCTTCTAAAATTGATGGAATATATATATACTAAAAAATCTGTCAATAAAAGTTTTAAATACTAAAAAATACTAAAAATATATATTTTTAATATATATTTATTATATTAATAATTATAAAATACTAAAAATATATATTTTTAGTATTTTTTAGTATTTAAAACTTTTATTGACAGATTTTTTAGTATATATCTAATATATCCTAATATTATACTAAAACATCTGTCTATATACTAAAAATATATAAGTATATATATATATATATACTTATATATTTTTAGTATATCTAAAAATCTGTCATATATACTAAAAATACTAAAAAATACTAAAAATATATATACTTAATATACTAAAAAATATACTAAAAAATCTGTCAATAAAAGTTTTAAAATTGGTTCATATTTCAAGGTGTAAGTTGAGAAATTTTTGTAATCAAGTATGTGAATTATATATGGTTTAAAAATAATTAAATCACAAAAAGGAATAGCTGAAAAGCATTAATAATTGAAAATTATAGTTTTATTTTATTTTATCCTAATGTACATTAATTAATTTTCTTAATATTTATATCTGACTTTGAATTTTACAACAGTCTTTGGAAGACTCTCCTGTTCGTAAAGTTCATGTGAATAGCACCCCCCATTTCACCATTAACATCGTTTCCCTCGACCTTTGATCATCTTCACTTCCGTTCTTAACCCTGGCAGATACAACATTATTTTAACGATTGAACTATTCTTTCTAGTGTTATATATAGTTTTATTTATAGGCAGATTTAAAATTTGGCTTATATACGGGTTTATAATTTAGGTTGAAATTTTGCAATGAATTCTTTATCTCGGCTTTGACCTGGATCAGCTTATATCGGGAAATGCACGGTAATTTAAAGTTCAGCAGTTAGAGTAACTTCAGTATTTCTTAAAAATTTCTTAAAAATAACTAATTTATTTGTTTCCGCTGATGACAGAAAATTTTCTCATAAGCTTCTCGATCGATTTATATTTTTGATAAAGATTTATGTATTTCTGTGAAATAAAATCTACCCAGTCAACTGAATATTGTTAGCTCCGGTGTCAGAAGCATATTCCGTAAAGCATTCATCCTCTTTGTTTTATCGTTTGCAACTCGAGAGGAGATTGTCCACTTCGAATAACCCTCACATATAACAGTGACATAAAAAAATGGTAAAATTTCCTCAGCGATGAGGGTTTAAATCAATACTCCCCCTCCCAAATCAGGGTTCAGTATCTATCCGAAATAGTGGTGCCTTTTCTTCCCCCTGCCAACATTCTTTACTGAACAAGACGCCCTCCCCCCTTTCAGAATTCCTTGAGGTCTCTCTATCTGATCCGAGCCTATATACTTCACATCCCCGAGAGAGTTGCGTTTGGTTGACTTTATGGTCTGTGCACGAGGTTGATTTATTCCAGGGCCAAGAGCAAGAGGAGAGATGGGAAAGGTTGCCGGAATTGGCGGATTATGGTCAAGAATGGGTGCCAAAAGAAGAAAGAGTATTTATAAAATGCTGATCTGTTACAAAGAAAGTTGAGAATTTATAGACGTGTTATTTCAAATTTTAACTAGTACTGTCTTTCAAGAACAGAGTCGAAAGTTAATGTCATCTGCTTTCCTAATTCAACTCTGTGAACAATCTTCGCTGAGTACAAAAGATTCAATTGATTGAATACTAAAACTTTCCCATACAATGTTTTAACTTTAACAGAAAAGTCATGCACCGATGGGCATGTATGAATATACATGGTAATTTATGTTTTACTTCGAAAATTCTGACCAACTCGCATTGCCCAGCGTTTTCTAAATCTGGAATATTTTCTGAGGATTTAATATCTATTCCTAGTGCAAGTGAAACTAAAAGGGAATTTTTGAATAATTAAAATTTCCTTTTCTAACTGAAAATAAATCATCTTAACTTCATCATTTACAATTTATACTCTTGTTCATTGAGAATTAATATACAATAAATAAGGCCAGTCTTTTCATTACTGGAGAAGGAAACACAATTTCCAAAACAAAAATTAAAAAAAAAAAAAAAAAAAAAAAACTTCAGTCTGAAAATGTAGACAGTAGTTTAACGCCTAGAAGAATTTATGGTAAAAGTTTAAAAAATATTTAAAAGTCTAGAAAGTTTTAAAATGATAATATTAAGAAGAATCTGAATTCTGAACTGGGTATCCAGATTCTAATTCAGCACCTGAAACATTACACTAAACACTTATGACAGCTGCATTAGTTTAAAAATTAATGCCTCAGAAATTAAGCATATTGAACTGAAAAAAAATTATATTTAAAATGAACTGTTCAAAACGGCAAAAGAAGTGACAGAAAAACAAATTGAAACAAACTTTATAAGCTTGCGCATTGGAAATGATTTCAACATGGAAATTTACGCACATAATATTAGCTTTAATTACTTAAGACGAGCTGATGCATTTATTTTATCTCACCGATTACGTATGAGGTTTGAAATAAAAATACATTTACGTGATAGAACTCTTTATTTTCTCAGGAAATGAAATTCACATACTGAAAATAAAAAAAGATCATACCTTGAATGTATATTCTTTGTAAGGTAGGTGTAAAAATTCTCTAAATTAAAAATTAAAAAAAAAAAAATGTTTCTTGTCAAATGTTAGATGATCGTAACATGCGTTACAACTAACTTATAAAAATAGAATGGTACACTTCTTGTGGAATTTTCTCATTTCTATCTATTTCTAATCATTTTAATAGTAAAGTCTTCAGTAACATTCGCTTCTATTTACAGCTTTCATTGCATATATACAGCTGTTTTGAATTTATTTAATAATTAAAAATTTATAATACATATATACTTGCTGTTCTTAACTTTCTATTTGATAAAATAAGGATTCTTAACGTCTTCAAAAGCAATTTGTTTTTGAACACGAGGAACATATGCTTGATCGCCTTTGAAATCCGTTATATCACATTCAAGAAGTATGCCAATTTAAGGATTTCATTTATCTAGTTTTCAGTTCTATGTTATTGTGAATTTCTTTTTCCAACTTATGTCTTTCTGTTATTATTAAAACAGATCCCTATAACAAGAGTGAGGAGTTTATAGTAGCAAAAAATCAATGGTTTATATTCTAAGAGCAAAAACAAGATAACAGATGTTTTCAATCCGAATTACACTTTTAAAAGACACAGTATGATACAAAATATAAATTTTGATTGTATAAAATTAAGCAGAAAAAATTTGTTCCAAAGTTATCATATTTATTCCATAAATGCTGACTACATTGATTATACTTTAAACCAAAGATAAAAATGACGGAATATAGTGCAAAAATGGTGCATTAAGTAAGTTTTACATAACGTAAAATACGTAACGTTTTACATAACGTAAAATACATAACACGTAAGTTAACATAACGTAAAATATGGTTTATCTGTCACAATGAGATTGATCTGCATGCGAAAGATAATGTTTCTTTCCTATTTACAGCAATGGGCTCATTTTAATGAAGATAAGGATATAAGGTATTTCTCCCACTTTCCTAGCGTCCTTCGTGGTGTAGTGGTTCTGCACGCTGGGCCGGTATTCCAGAGGTCCGTGGTTCGATTCCCGGCGAAGGTGGTTGCTAATTTTTCATTTTTCCTGCTTCCAAAAATACCTAATGTTTCTACAAGGAAATCTAAAACACTTTAGGCTCTATAATTTCTTTAAGTATTTGTTTCTTGTAATTGAAGTAATTGAAATACAATATGAAATGCATCTTAAGTATAATTTCTGATTATTTGGAAACGATGATAATTATAAATTTCAGTGAGTATTGCAATACTGTAGTTAGAGAAAGCTCACCGTGACTCTCGTAATTTCCGATAACCCTCGGAATTAAAACGTAGTAATTATATCTTAATAATTTAATTACTTTAACTAATCCCTCTGAATTATGAATCATTATATTAACTAACTAATCTCTTTCTCTGAAGTTCGTTAATTCCGGAAACGGAAGTATTTTAACACGTATATAAAGAGTACTTCCCTTGTTATAGCTCACATTATTATTTTTACAAGATTAGTATTTTAAACGTATAATGCAGTTATTCCTATTGCAGGTTGTTAGAATAAAGCGATAGGTTTTCCACGAGAGAGGCCACAGATGTAATTTCTGAAAGTAAATATAGATGCTGTTAAAGATTTCCATAAATGACATCTAAATTTGGAGGCATGTAAGAGAAAAATTAATGTATCCTTATTTTTATACGTTAGTAAAGTAATTCCCAATGTTTCTTAAAATATTAAATTTTCGATAATTGTGATCTAATTATTTTCTAATTTATAAACAGTAATCTGAATATTCGAGATATACAAAACGGTATTAAAATTATAAGGGAGAGCAATATTAACTAAGGAAAATAAATGAATTGAAAAGGATTAGAAGATGGAAAAATTAAAACAAATTTTACAGTTGTTCAAATTACAGTATGGATAGGAATAAAAGTACTTTTAAAACCACAAAGTGATTTGTGAATATTTTACGTTTCCGTAATATTTTATTATTCTTCATGGTAGTTGTGGGGGATTCCCTTTGATAGATACAGATTTGAGGTAAAATACAAAAATGAATAAACATGTTATGTACTTAATAATGCTAGCATGATGAATTTGAACACTAAATCATACATTCGTCAAATATACTAAATCAGATCTTGAATAGATATAACTTTGTGCAGAACATCGAACATGGCATTATTTGATGCTATAACTGCGGTCATTTTATTAATCTCTTTCGATATTTGGACTAAGAGACACTGAGAAATTTAGCTCGAGTAATTATATTAATTGATGTATTTTGAAGGATTTTAAACACATTTTAATAAAATCGAATTAATTCTTGCGGATAATATTCAATTTAATTTTTTTAAACTGATGTTTCACTGAATAGAAATCCACAACTTCTTAGAATCAGAATAAAGTTTGGCAAGCGTTGTGGAGACTTGGCGTCAGCCGAATCTTGAACAGAAATTGCAGTAACCCTATCTTGAGTGTCGCGGCATAAATTTTATGGCCAATAAAAGGGATGAAGAGGGCTAACCGCTTCCATAGGTTGACCCTTGCCGCAACATTAACCTTAATAGGAACCTCAGCTGCCGCCAACCCTGAGGTTATGGTGGTGAGGAGCAAGCAGCTGCGGTTCAACCGGAACGCATTTTGGATTTGGGATTTAAGAAGTTTGAGGAGAAAAAATATCTTCGAGAAGGATTTAGAGTATAATTTGAATTGCAATTCACCCGGAAGGATAACTAAATCTGTATTTCTTGAAACTTTGTAAGTGTGAAGCTTGAAGAAAGAACTTAAAAGGAGTTGCTTGACCAGGAAATGTTAATATTTAAAAGGTACATAGCCCCTTGGTATTAAAATATACGTTTCTAATTTTATACCAGTAATGTTCATAATGTTTACGTATGATACAATTGGGCTAAGAACATAATTAGAAATGTATATAAAAATGTTTGAAAGGAATTTCTTTAATGCTAGTGACATTCAAACGTTCGTTTTAACTCTATATCTTCATATATTTCGCATCCCATCGCAAAGCAGTTGCAGGCAGTTAAGGCAATTCTTCTTTGCACCGTTGTTGTGATGCAGTGGATAACACATCGGTTTAGAAATGCAGAGATTCTGAATTGGAATCAAAGCAAGGGTCCGACATATTATCAGAAGAAAACTCCACATGAATTCTTTGTTTTTACATCTAAACTTAAGGAGATAGATGATAATTTGTCATGAGCTAAAATTGATGAATGAGAGCCTTTTTGTTAGCTTAAGGCGAGGAAAACGTATGTAATTATATGTAGACTTTCTTCTTTGTGCTCTTGCGGTGCAGTAGGGTGATCTGACCATGATACGTATTTGAGCTCGAATCCTAACAAAAGTACTATTTACCGTTCAATGAAATTAGCCAAATGCAATTCCAATACAGTTGCGAACTGATATGCAGTACCTTCAGATTTTCAGTGCTACACAAATCCTGACATAACCATCGTATGTATCCTGAAATAACCAATATTGCTCAATCAGTATTATTTTAGAATAAATTTAATTTATTTTATGCATTTTTGAGTTTCTAAAGTAAAAGTTATTAGAACTATATTATTTAATATCCATAATATATCGTGGTGCAATGCAAAATGTTTTCCCTTTGTAGACGAAAGCAAATATTAAATTACATAAATAAATTTCAAATATAGATACTGTATTATAGGTTTGTAATAAATTGATTAAATGTTGTTCATAGCTCATGACAGGAGTTGAAATAATATACAGAATCCACGATTTCATGTATACGATACTAGTGATAAGTTAGAAAGGGAAATTTTTAAATTGAATTAAAATTAATTATTAAAAATGTTTTGTTGTTACAGTTAATTTGTTTTTTAATGTATCTAATCATACTTAAATCAAGAGATTACGTTAACTTGCTTGAAAACGATAATTTTATGAGGTGGATATACGACCTCTCCTCTGAAGTAATTTAGATTTGAAATGAGTTGCAACTGTAATTAAATTTTGGAAGCGACGTAACAGATTAATATTTTCTTAATCCTAAAAACGAAATAATCAATGAAACTGTGCGGAAACATCTGCAATGGCCAAGTACATTTGCTAGATAATTATCTTAAATTTATATGTTATTAGTAGAAAGGCAAAGAAAAACCTGTTTGGAATGCTGCAGCAAAGCTCCTGATCTTAAAAATAGTCTTCCTAGCCGCTTATATATATGCAAGGGAAAGAAAACATTACAGGTGATCGTGATAGCTACGTAACTAAATTACCGTGCATCTCTTTCAGGTGTTTTTTTTTTTTTTTTCCTTCTTCCCAGTTTTATTTTTTATTTATTTATTTAAATTGCGTTGTTCTCTATTTTAGAAATCATTAGATTATAAATACAAACAGTGGACGTCTTACACAGATAACTTTACAGGTATCTTTAAGGATATTACAGTTAATTTCTTTGCCATTCATGTTAAAACCACGCTCAGAGCCCTCCTCTCGCTTTTTACCTATGGAAAGATATATTTTAAATAACTTATTGGGAAACAGCAAAAATTTTCAGAGAGTATATAATGCAAATTACGACTGATTTTTAAAGCATCAGATTTTTTGAGAAATTGTACTGTTTCTGTCAGAGATCGTTTTTCAAAGCGAAGTAATTCTCAAAAAGGGTGCTATTAATATTGTCGTAAACATATCCTATTAAAGCAAACTTGTATTTTATTTATTTATTTCAGCTTTTGTTTGAGCTTTTTCTCTTTTTTATTGTATTTGTTTATGTGTTTTAATTTTCTTTCTTTGGTTTCATAAACATATTCAGAAGATTTTATAAAAGTCTGTTCAAAAAGCTTATAATATTTACATGTTCAAAATAATTAATAACTAATTGAAATTTCATCTACAGTGAATATATTCTTAGTTTTATTATTTATTCTGTATTCATTAGTTTTAAGAGAACAGGCGTGTAATATTGAAGAACGGCAAACAAACGAGAAATCATATTATTCTCTTTTCAGCTGATTCCAAAATGCACAAATTAAAATATCGCAAAATGTAATTGTATCAATTACCCGACGATTTTTCAAATTAACAAAAAGCCTTATACTCGATTAGAACAGCACAGCGATCCAATGGTGTTGGTCCCAGCATACCATTAGAAGCACGATTCGAAGGCACACGCGTACTTGTTAATACAAGGAGATGAAAGAGAACCAAGAATTGTTAAGCGACTATAGAAGAATTCATAGAAGCTAATTGTTTTGCCTCAAGAACGACTTTATTCAAAAAAGAATATATCTAAACTTTAGACTCGTAGTGTACGTTTTCTAACGCAACCTACTATTAAGCATATGAACCGTAAATGTTTATAATAACAATAAAAATACACAATTTGTATTTTCTTCGCATACTGATTTCTATCCAAAATATATGTTTTCTTTTACACCTATTTCTGCAATTACTTATATATATTTCAATGAAAATTTAGTAACATAGACACAAGAACTATATCTTTGGAATATTTAAAGTTTCACGATATTTTTTGGATACCGTTCTAACGAGAGATTATCAGTAAAAAAGATTTCTTCGGATTAAAACTCAACATTTCAGGGTGAAGAAATGAAGTTTGTCAGATATAAAGAATGGCTGCGCGGTGATTTTAATTTATTAATTTAGTAAAATTTATCAACTTTTAAAGAAATAAAACAAGAAATCTTGTGTTAAAGATGATATTATACCTGAATAAAATATTGCTTCTGTAAAAATGTAAATTTTTAAAATACGAAACGTGATCAAAAAATTAACTTGATCAAATTTATTGACAAACTGCCGTATTGTAACGTAATCGTCCCTAAAAATATTATTTATTCAAATAAGAAAACTCAGTTTCATCTTTAATACAGTCTTCTATTATTCTTATAAATAGTAAGGAAGTAAGGTCCATCAAGTTATTTTCTGTCTCGTGAAATGAAATATAAAACATGTTTAAAAATGCCCGAAAATTAAAGAAAAAAATATTAATTGCTTGTTAAGAAATCTGACACATAACAAATTTGTTTTATATATTACTTACTTCTGACTGATTTTCTCTTTCTTTGAAATAAATATTTTCTTAAAATTGCTGTGCTTCACGAAACCAAAGTAAAATTTCTAAATATTCTTTCAGTTTACGTAGGCTTAAAAGGGAACAAGTTCCTCCAAAAATTACAAATTCACCTCCAGAGAGAAATATTCTTCTCTCTTCCGCCTGCCTTCGTGGTGTAACTGGAGAGAACGTTTAGTAATCGGGAGGTCTGGTGTTCGAATCCTGGCAAGGGCATTACAGATTGTTTTTCAGTTTCCTGATATAAAAAAATTCTAAGCTGACTGTACAAGTGGAACCGAAGTGAAAAAAAGTGATAGACGATAATTTGTCGGAACTAGAATTAAGTGATTGTGTCCCTTCATCCCTAGTCGCGATTTAAAAGAGAGAGTATACAAGATATTTCCTACCTCGTTTCCGCGTACATTCTTGATGTAATTGAAAGCACGGCTAATGCGTCATCGGAAGGACCGGAGTTTCTGGAGATCGAATCCTGGCCAGGGCACTGCATATATTTTGTATCTCCTGCTTACAAAAACCTGTAATGATTCTACATGTCCTTATGTCAATTTTATCAGAATCACGAAAGCCATAAAGTGCAGATGGATCAATCATCATGATGACATCAACATGATTTCTCTCCTGAAGTGAAACAGTATTGTTAATCTATAAATTGATGTAAATTTTTATTTTGTTTTCTCTCGAACTTTACAAAGTTTTTGGTTTATGCAGTTAGTGTAAGTCACTTCATTGGATCAAATAGATGTCTAAGTTTTCAGGAAGTTATTTCATTGTTAAACGGTATAATTTAATGCATTGGATTATGAAAATATAAAAGTCTTAAAATTCCAAGTAAATGAAGTAATTGTGAAACTCATTTCTGAAGATTTAATATTCCTGATCTTTTAATGTCTGTAAAGTTTAAAAATGATAAAATACTGCCAAATCTTCTTTTTATGACACCTGATTTAAAGACAACCTCCTCGATTTAGCGATTATTTTCATAGGATCCGCCCGAAATTAATAACACCATTGAAACTGTGTCCTATATTAAAGACTTTGTATAATTAATGCTTTTTTATATATGAACCTGAAACATAAAGCAGCTGTATAATTAAGTAATGCTAGCAAAACGTTTAGTGTTTAAAAATGATATATCATTGGCTTTGATTTCAAAATTGAGTTAACATGATTGAACGATAATATTGATTTATTATTATTTTTCAATAAGCTTTTTCTTAGTCAGTCAATTAAGTTTAACTGTACAATATTGTAAAAGTTACATATCGTGTCTGAACTTAATGTACTCTAATTTAAAGAAATTAAATAATGAGAGAACAGGAAAATTAAAGAACATTCCTGCAGAGCAGAGTAAATTACTTAAGCTTCAAGTTTCAGATTTTATATTTTAACTTTCGTTGGTTTTAGCTTCCCCAGCGGCCGAGCGGTAAAAGCCGCTGAATACTGGTAGTTCGGTCCGGGGTTCACATCCCGGTGAAAGTCTGGCTGCATGGGTGTTTTCATGGCTTTCCCCATGTGCAGTGTGAATACGAGCTATTTTCCCTTAAAAGAACCTCTACACCTCTACGGGATATCCCTCCCTTTCCGTGTAGTGCTTAAGGCGGGCACGTAATAAGTTTTCAAAAAACTCTGGTTAATTACACAAAAATATAAATATTGAAGGAAGTTTGGTTTAAAATAAGAATGCGAATTTCCGGCCAATCTCGAAATTCTGTTGTTAGTTTAAATTAGAGAAAGTTAAGTGGCAGAATTGATATCAGAAGTGTATTTTACAGCACCATTTAGCACATATTTATCGTTTCATAGATGACAGTTTTAAAATTCATTACATTAGCTAGATAAAGGTGTGATGAAGTAATATATTTTCATTAATATAACTGAGAAGTAGTATTTCTAAACTTTTGTTTATGGTAATTTTTATAGCTTTTTAAATGTTCTATAACTTCTGCACATAATAGCTTCTATAATCTTTTATAACAGATTCTTCCACACTTTCCGAAAATTCTTCGTTTCTGGGCTTAAAGTAACTAACACTTCTTGGATGATTCTCATACCTATTAAAATTTTTGCTTTGTGTCTTCGAAAGCAATCACCTATCTTATTTCACTTGTACCCCGAACGTTTCTTGATAAAGTGTGGACCTATGTTATGTCTTACAAATTGGTATCGGAGCTTGCCCCGAAAATGCCGACAAGATGCAGACACGTCAGAACTCGCACGCGAAAAGAAAAGTTTCTCAAAACTGCCGACTTTAGCCCCGGGTGATGCATAAGCGTCATAGACAAGCAAGGAGGTCACGTTAAAATGTGCATACGTAATCATTATTTCGCGTTCTATCTTGCCTTGATGAGATACAGATGAGAGGACGAGTGGGGGCTGAGGGGGCTAGCATTATCATAAGATGCCAGAAAGAGAGCAAGAGAAGCAAGCGGGCTTTTCCCTCTAAATGAGCAGCACGGAGGGTCTTGTACAAACAAGAAGGATTCAGAGATGGAAAGAGCAACAAGCGCAGCACGCAGCCGTGCTTGTTAAGACTGCGTGTGTCAATTTAAAAGTCTTCCCTCTCGCAATGCCGCACCACATCCCCGAGGATGTTCCGAAAAGATGAAAATGCACGGAATAAATGACAACATGCTGATGAGAGCAGGCGGGCGCAGCAGTGGCAGAGAGCGGCGGGACAGTGAAGAAGGAAAACTAGCTTGCCTTAAAATCTAATGCGACAGTTGCTTTTTAACATGCAAAGCTATCCACTGCTCCGACGTCGACGCTCGTCTATGTACTAACGAGAGGAACGAAGGAACTCTGCACGCTGTAGCTAAATTATTCATCAAAAAGTGGCGGAGATGGATTTGAAAAGAGGGGCAGGAAGACTCGACGATACCTCGCCGATGCACACTGGTAGCAAGGGGTGTGGGAGTCGGTAGCGGTGGTCGAGGATTTACATTCTCGAGCCTCACTTACTCATTGAGGTTGGATATTGTAATTAAACCATCATTCGCTCTTCTTAATAAGAGAAAATATTGAGCATAATTCTCCTTTAGGAAGGGAAGTTTTAGAGGGTCTTCTGAAAAAGGAATCAGTGACTTTAATCGCTCGGTAAATAAAAATGACAGGTGATTAACGCGCGAAACATTGTCTTTTGAAAGATATCTAAAGCTGACGTATGTTCTTATTTTTCAGTAACAGTTTAATCTTCTCTCTGTTGATTAGTATTTTCATTGCGAATGATAAATTCAGCCTTGATATGCTTTTTTTCCTCAAATGCAGTTGATTGCGTATGTTATTGTCAGAAATGAATTTGCAATGTAAGGTTAACTCATAATTTTACTAGTTCGAATTATTTTTATTTAGGGTACGTTTCTAACTGACCAAAGATTTTACAATTTCATTCCTATAATAAATACCATCTGGTCACTAAAATGAGCGTTTTAAATTACCTTTTACAGCTTATTTTCAGTTGGGTTACCTTCTGTGATGTTACTTAAGTGGTCAGAATTTATGCAGCCTTGAAAGTTAATTTTTTTTTTTACTGTTGTTTCCTGTAAAACACAAATTCTTGAAAGTTCAGGTGATGAGTAACTGATTATATTTTTTTAAACATTACTCGTTTGACAGAAGAACTTAATATACTCAGCTTACTGTTCATGTTTATTTTTTACACGGTCAGGCAAATATGCTTCCATTTGTCCCTAGGAAGGGTTCATAAAATCTAGGCATTGTTCTTGTATAACTCAATCCTTTGTCTGTCTTCAAACTTTAGAAGTCAAACTTTCTGTTGATGTGTGCGCTGTATTATAACATCTCTTAAGCTTAGAAATGCATGGCACGATCATGATTCATCGCATAAGATGCATATCTCACTCATAATTCGCCCAGTTAATTCGTAAAGTTCAACTTTCGTAATTGTACGTAAATTAGGGGCATTAATAACTTCCATTTATAAACGTAAAAATGTTTTAATGTTATGCATATAGCAACAATGATATACTTAAGTATCATAAATTAAAGAAGGTCGTAAACTTTATTCTAAACGTCAAGTCTAACTATTGTACTTTAATGAAGCTAGCCATAACGTAGTTGAAGCAGTACTAAAGATATTGAGTGAAAGTGGGAGAAGTTGTAGAGTCATTACATTTTTTGGCAGTAGGAGACGGGAAAAATGTGCAGTGACCTCACAAGGATTCGAACCTGGACCTCTCTACTACGTGCCGAGTGTGCTGCTGTTACACCACGAAGACATGTTGGAAGGAGGAAGAAAATACCTTATACAGTTATTGGGATTGACGTGACGTTGTTGGGTAAAGATGAGACCATCTATATAGCAACTGAAAAATATCTTCGGGCAGATTTCTGATGCAGGCACGAATGATTTTCAAACGTTCTTGCTTTTTCGATAATATTGACGTTTTGGACTATGCATGCCAGATAAGATGCCTTACTTGATTTCAATGTCGCCCAGACGGTATACTCGATGGGGCAGCCTACAGCGATGCCGAAAACCCCGGTTCCGAATCCTGAAGAAGGCATGGCTGTAACTGTCGGTTCCCTTCATAAGAGGTAAAAGCAGCTCACTTATAAGATGCTTCCACAATAAAGTGGCCACCACTTCAGGCCTTAGTAGCATATCAGCCTAAGTCAGGCCCACCAATGGGTAAAAAAACTTGATTTTAGTATTCCTTAGTTATCTTTTACAACAGATTTTGCATGAATATCAGTATTAGAATCATTTAAAAGATAATTTTCTGCAGGAAATAAAGCTTAAATTATTAAGTGAACCTAGACTGCTAAACCTTCAAAGTACGTCGTTGCAATTTCTCGCTCATTTAAGCTTGCACTATAACCTGAAGATAATCCTGAGATAGTTTCCCAAATCATGAATAGTTACACGTCTAAAACTTGCCTGTTGGAATACCTGACAGACAAATCTAACCACGCGGGCAGTTGAGTCCTTTCCCCAGACGTATGCTTGCCCTGTTGTGGGAACAAGCGTAGAAGACAACGCGTCTGACTGAGTGGCATTTTGTCATGAATCAATTGATCAACATTTATGTTTTTTTCACTAATGTCGATGCAATTTTGCAGTAAAAACGGTTATATCTTTGTTATAAAATTGCTGCACTGTCATGAATGCTTTAGCTTTCTTGCTAACTGCACTTGTTGATACAGGAATGTGCAAATGCGTTTTGCTTTCAACTTGGCTGAATTGCTTTTCTTTTTTCGACGTCACTATCCACTTCATTGTCTGTGAATTTCTTTTAATCATCTTTTTATTCTAATCATTATAATATCTCGAAGACACATCTTTTTATTCTAACCATTATAATATCTCGAAGACAATGTGTAGGATTTTATGCTAGGTAACTAGTTATTATGAGTTGAATCTTTACTATAACTTCTTTCCGTAATCCTCACCAGAATGGAAATTTACTACCGTCAGCTCTGCCAAAGTTTTACTCCGGCTTTAGCAGTTTGCTAGCCAACTTATAAATGCTCGAGGTTAACTATCTTGAGCCAGCGAAGTCAGTTGTGTGTTTAGAGTCTTTACTGAATTTTAGCTAAAATATAGCTTTTCACTAAAATTTAGCTTTGTTTTATGTTAATTCAGCGGAAGTTCGCTGTCACAAAAGCGATGCTCTATGCTCATTTAAGAGTTAAATGAAAAGGTTATTTTAACCTTCTTATCATTTTTCATCGTTTTAAAGCGAAACCTCGTTTCCAGTCTAGTAGAGTCTGAAGGCCATTTACACAGTCTTATAGATATAGCAGAATCCTACAGGTGTTTTATTGCAAACTTAATAGTCTCGTATTCTTTGGCAACATTAACTAACGAGCTCTGGAAAGACTGTAGAGGAGTTATTCTCTGGTCTTGAAGGCAGGCAGACAAATTCAGAAAAAGGGTGTGAATTCAGTCACAACTTGGGTTTGTATAAACCAACACTTCTATAGCTCAACTTAAACAAGTAAATGTTGAACTTTAAATAAAATGTAATTAAACTATCTTAACGGCTCACAGAATAATTTAATCGTCCAGGAAGGCTCTGACTCGTAGAAGCCGGCGGAAAAAGCTTAATGGCTAGAAGCACTCAAAGTAAAAATATCATATAATCGCTATTAAGTAACAAGGTGGCCTCAAACATGTATTAAACGCTCTAAAATCAACTTCCGAAACCTTTGCTTAATAGCATTTCCTTCTGGCTTAATTTGAATGTACGCGTGCTAACTGATTTACATTCTAGCAGAAAAGCGTATATGAAAAGCAGAGCAACAGGAAAGTTATTTTAACTGAAAATTAATTATTATTCAAAATAAATAAATAAATTATCACAAAATGTATGTGCTCTCATGACTTTCGTTGTAGTATTTAGGAAATTGCGACGACAGATGCTTCATTCATATGGTTTCTAACAATTATTAATTTTTCTAACAATTTAAATTAATTTTTCTAACAAATGCTTAACAATTTCTAACAATTATAACTATGCTTTGCGGAATGGCAACATTTGTTAGGCTGCACATGTGTTAAATTCTGCGGTAAAGTAACATAACAGACTTTCAAGGAAGTGAAAAGACCAGATTATTAGTGTTTATAGTATCAAAATTTTATTAATAAACTTATTATCTATAAAGACTGGTGTATAATAAAATCAGAGAATAAAATATAAAATAGCTTGAAGTAAATCTTTTTTAGTCTTTTGTGATGTTCAATTTAAACAGACTGCACTGCCAAAATAGTTGTCTTTTCTGAATTCTGAATTTTGTTCTCTTTAAATTAACATATTTCTTTCTACATATTATAATATATTAACCACATGTAAAGGAACTATAAAAACTAATTTAATAACATATAACTATTACAGCTGAAATATAACTATTAGAAGCATGTAAGAAGTAAACCTATAAAACTTCGAAAAATTAGTTTGAGTACGAAACAATTAAGTAATCCTATTGCACACCAAAACCAACGTTAAATTATGTATCAAAGATAATACATAACAAAAATTAAATATATTTTATAAAATCGAGTGCCTTCTTAAATAATATTGCGGAAAATAATACAGTACCTAACAATTCATTCATAATTTTATATTATTATCCGTCTGTTACATTTTACGACCGACGAATACTTTAAAGATAGTCAAAGAATGCCAGAAGCACAGTCATCTTTCACCGATGACGTTTAAAATGCTTAGTCCTTACTAATTCCAACTGATTCGTGAAGTGGAACGTGAATTTTGAAACATAAAATATTACCAAACTATAGACAACCCAACAAAGATCTCGAAAAGCCGGCTAAAAATGATAACCGAGGATAGAAACAAATAAAATATCTAAAATAAACAAAAAATATTCACCCCGGAAATATCATTAGCTTATTGAAAAATCGGCAAAGTACCAAAGATTTTTTGCATATAAATCCAACGCCCTACCCCAGGCTTCTTGTTCCTCACCCACGAAATGATAAATGTATTAACACACGGATCTGCGCTTGAATAACATTATTTACCTGTTTTTATTTCTGTGTTATTATTTTTCATCGCTCCCTGTACCGAAACCCCTTGTGGAAGTAACTTGAAAATTATAACTCGGATTATCGCAAGCCTGGCTTCGAGTACACGTTTGCAATTATTCAAATGTGACGGCCCCAGTCACAATCAAAGACAAAAGAAACACTTCCTTCTTCTTTCGCAATATTTTTTTATGTTTAATATTTTTTATTTACAGTAGAGAATGCTCCCGACCGAGTTATTTGTTATTATGTATGCATTTTCAATTTCACGCTTCTGCAGCTCATTTTTTTAACTTTGTTTTTCAGCGGAAATTCTGGAGTTTTTTTACATCCCCCACCCCTAACGGAAATCGATGTTTCGACTATTGTCGTCGCCTTTAACGTTGTTTTTCCAGCATAGCCATTAATATTCTTGGGATTATTACATATTTTTTTCTTCCTCCTTTCAATGTTTCGATATGCTATGTGAATGAATGTCTTTGAGGAGTGGAATAATTTAAGTCTATGCATGACTGTTTTAAAACATGGCACTGGTGTGTCGGGGATTATAAAAAATGATTATTTCATAAAATATAATTCGTTAAGTAAATTTACTTTTATCTCGTTTGTTTAACCCAAAACACGAGAACAGACATTTTATAACACTGGGTTTGTTGTTATGGTAATTCTGCTACATTAGGGGGAAGAAAAACAGGAAAATGTATGAACTGGATTATATATTTCGTAAAATATAATAACACAGACAGAGGAATATTTTGTGTAAAATAAGAGCATTAAATGTTGTCTGAAGTGTTGACATTAAGCATTTGTACAGCAAAGAAATGCCTTAAATTTTTTTGACTAATGGAGTTTCGGAAGCTACTCTGGAACCCTAAAGTATATCAAATATTCTTTAGCTTACGATCAATTGAAAAATAATAAAATACTTAGTCAATTGATAATAATGATAGTTCACAATAATACGTCTATGAAGTTATTCTACACTTTTCCCTCAGCGTCACTATTATCATACAGACATTATAAAACTTCTGCCGCCCAGATGGTATAGTGGTAAGGGGAACCGACTGCGATACCAAAGAGCCGGTTTCGAATCTCGAATAAGGCATGGTTGTAACAGTCCGTCCCTTTATAGAAGGTAATGGTGGTCGCCTATTAGGTGACTCCACAATAAAATGGTCACCACTTCTTCCGGCCTTAAGAGTGGTCAATGTCGAAAAAAAAAAGGCAAGTGGCCCGCCGTTCTGGGGGGAGAGAAATGATAAAACTTCTGTCTTCAGCAAAAAATACGATCATCATTTTAAATAGGTATACCTTAAGGCAGAATATTCCCATGTCTTAATTTTATGCAAGGTGTTCTGTAAGTCCAAACTCCTAGAAAATAATCTGATTTTTAAGTGATCCGTTGTTTAAAATATGGAAATCCGTTTGACATTGTCACTTGAATACCAGACTGCAATGATAGTTGAAGCTGTTGATAAGAAATCAGACCTTTCCTTTTTCATATGCTACGAACAAGTAATCGAAATTTCAGCAAACAAAGATTTTTAGGTGACCCAAGAGTTAAGATGAGTTGGAACTAGGTTGAGCTTCAAAGGATTTACTCTGCATTCTGTCAGCAACATTTCCAAAGCTCGGGAAAATCAGTGAATAACATTTATGATGCCACATATATAAACCAAAATGCGTAAGTTGTGTAAATTATATGAGAAGTAAATTATCTCATTTTAAGTAAAAAAATTCTGCTTACTTTCAACATCCATGAAAATTTGAATTATTCAAAAACTTTGATAATTCGAAATTTTCAGTAAGTCGAACTAATGTTTCTCAGCGGTAGAACTTGTTGAAATTTCCATTATGATGTCCAGTGGGGCGAAATTTTTCAATTATTAGACGAATTATTATTAGACGAATTATTATTAGACGAATAGAATATTTTTCGAGTGACGGTGAAATATTTTCTGCATACTTCTCTCTCAAAAAGTCTAATATATCCTTAAGCCATAGAGGCTATATCCCGAATCTCCTCGTGGAATCATAATGAAATGGGAAATAATTTCCACTGTTGCGATTTTTAGAGTCATTTAATCATCTCTACAACAAAATGTGGTTTTACGTTTGGGAATATCTACAAGTAAAAGTATTTTTTGTAATTCTTTAGCGGAGGGTTTTCTTTTAGAAGAAAAGTATAATAAATTAAAAGAATCGTAAAGCCCGGAAGCATGTCTTGTTCATTTTGTTAATTAATTATTTTTCCTTTTCACATTATTCGAAAATAAATGGGCCCACCAGTGGCCGAGCGGTAAAGTCGCTGAACACCGTAGTTCGGTCCGAGGTTCGAATCCCGCGAACGGGCTGGCTGCATGGACGTTTTCGTGGTTTTCCCCATGTGTAACGTGTATACGAGCCAGTTTCCCTTAGAAAGTCCTCCACGAAGGCATCCCTCCCTTTAGACAGATAGCCCTAGTGTGCTTTGCCATAATTAAATACACCGAAAATAAATGTACATTTTAGAATCTGAAAAATCCAATGTATTTACAGTCCAATGCATACTTATTGGACTGCTTTGTCTTGAATATAATATTTAATTTCGTTAGTGGATTATGTAAATAAAAACTTACACTATATTAAAAGGTTTTTCTGAAAATCAATAGGCAACAAAAAGCTGTAGCATTAAATATTAAATAAATAAATAAGAAAAGCCCTGTAACAAACAACGCATTGCAGACAAATGCATTGTTCCTCATTCTGTGAGCAGTTGTGCTTCATGGTTACCCACGACGGTGGCAGAAAAGTTATTTAAATGCAGAATTTGAATTCTTATGTACATTTAAAATCTGATATAAAAATCTTAAACTTTTTTTGTAATTCTCATTGCATATTATTTCTTTTACGTGATTTACGTTAGAGCGGGAATTTGGAAGTGAATTTTATTTGAAATGTATTCAAAAATAACATTGGTATTCATTTTTTTTTAGGGAGTGAAAATACTATAAGTCAACCACCTTGACTGATTTTAAAACAACCTTGACTGTGAGTTATCCAACAGAACTTGAATCTAAAAAATTGACTTTGAAATAAAATATATACATTTATTTGGGATAAAGCAATATTAAAACAATATTTAGCTGTTTCACATTTCTTATTCTTGTAAATTTTAAGCATTTAATGCATTTTAATTATTAAATCAATAGATGACATTTTAAAGTTTTGTTCAGACTATTGTATGTTTATGTTAGCGTTTCCACGAAACATTTCTGCTTTCGAGGAGAAGGAAAGTTTAAACAAAACGTAAAGAAACCATTCCTTTAAATTTCGTTATGCTTTTCGAATTAATATTTTCTTTTTATTTAATCAACAAAATAGTAATATTATATGCTACTAATTGTTTTAAGTAAGTTTACTAATGTAAGTATATAATAATTAAAATTTGTAGTTATTAATTTAAATACATATTTTATGTGTTGAATCCCAGTTCAAATTAATAATACAATTAAAAATAACAATAAATAATAACGTAATTTAAAACCACAATAACTAAAAATTCTTGTCATTTTTAATTGTCAATTTTTTAATTAGTTGTTTTTGATTGATAACACAATTAAAACAACAATTAAAAATTATTTAACACAATTTATATATTGAAGAGTTTTAATCTTAATGTGCGTAACAATTTCTGTCTTAGTTTTCTAAATATATTCGTTTATAATCTCGCTATAATAAGCGTGCTTACGAAGAATCCTAAATGTTTTAGATGTTTTTTGTCTAATATGTCTTTAAGTCGAAATCTCGGCAAACATGAACTGTTTTCTGCTCCTTTCGATTTTGACAATCGAGACTGAACTATATTCATACTATTCTAAATGTTATAAACCTCGCAGCAGCTTCAAGAGCTCGATAATTCTTTGCTTTCTTGGAAATATGGTACGATACTAGGAGCCTTATATGTAATTCTAAACGTTTTCAAAGTAATACGTATGCATTTCATAGCCTTATATGTAATTCTAAACGTTTTCAAAGTAATACGTATGCATTTCATAATGCAATTACCGATTTAAATCTAGTAATTAAATGCGTGTTTTAGAGAGCTTTTCGTATTGAAAAAGAAATCAAAGTTTCAATTGTTGAAAAAATGTATTGAAGAAAAAATTATTATGCAAAAATAAGCATAATTAAAAATTTTGTTCTTTTTTCCTCTTCTGATTTATAAGAAATGTTATCTTAATTGCAATAGTTCAAAAGATTTTTTTATTAAAATATTCATTTGGTTTTTGAACAAAGAGTTAACATACATAAATATGCAATCTTCAGCAATTTACTGAAAAAAGTATTAAAAACAAGAGAAATTAAGAGTCAGGTTAACTGCAAAAATCTTATGTGTCCAAGCTAATTTGGATGAAGCAATTTCAGATAATAGATTACCTTCCGAATGTCAGTTTTGTTTTTATAAGAAATAAAGCTGTTATTTTTGAAATTATACTTTTCATTAAAACCGTTATATTTTAATATATTTAGAATAAAATGTATTTCCAAATTTCTATTTTAAAGGAGCTTTTTTAACGTTTTGGAAGTACCTTTTTTTTATTAAATATCATGTTCTTTCCACTTAAAACACATAAAATTCAATTCAACGGCAATATCACAAAATAGTTATACCTTTAGAATTTCCGATAGGTAGTCTCGCGGGCTGGAGATAAAAATGTTTCTTCCGTTCTATCTTTGTGCGTTGCCATTGCTGACTTTGAAATCTTTCAGTTTGTTAATCAAAACTTTGTTAACAAATAAAAACTTTGTTTACAAAATATGAGAAAGGTAATACAAATTTCGAAATCAAAACTCAGGCTTTCAGATGCCCATGTTCGTGTGGAGGATTATGTTATTCAGAATTTAATGGCCGTTGTTTTGATGGCCTAGGTACCGCAGTTTTTCACAGTGCGAGAGACATACATACACTCACACAGATTCTTCATTATTTAATTTCTTTAAATATAATACAGGGCGATAATATTTGGTGGCAAAAATTTGAAAAGTGATACAGTCGTTTACAGTGATTCGACCCAAAATGCCGCTTTTGAGACTAATAGCCCTTCCCAGTTAACGCTCCTTTGGGCTAATAATATTTTTATGCAGAACGAAGATAAGCGACACTTGAACAACATTTCTTTCGCTAGCCTGGAGACAATATAAGTAATATTTCTTGCAAAATGCAAAAACACGTACTCGGACTATTCTGTCCAGCATTGTTATTAGTTTTCCAAATGTTTAATGTTACTTTGTTTGGGATACCGGCTCTTACATACGTTCTTTAATACAGCATGAATTTCAACTAACATAATTTGGTAAAGAAATTGCACGTCATCCTACGGTCAAAGATTTCACAGTCTTTTTATTTGTATATGAACATACTGGTACTGCTTGTTAACATTATAAAACAGTTATTAACTTTTGAATAATAGGAAAGTGAGAAAGTTAAAGTTAAAAAAAAAAAAAAATTGAAAATAATTGTTTCTGCTTTTGTGGATTCAGGTTCAATTAACACCACCGTTTCGATTCATTCTTCATATAATAGAATCGCATTATCTGTAGTATGCCACATACGTTTCTGAAATTATCAACTATCAAGAAATTCTGATGCAAATTGCATTTAAAATGACAAAATTTAACTGGAAAGCTTTTCAAAAAATAACTTGCTTATAAATATTTCTAAACATTTGCATAGCTTACGAAAGAGAAAAATTTCATATAACATTATATGCTATTACAAGTTATATATATCAACAATTTAAAAGTTGCTTAAGTGCGGCTAAGCCTAATTATTTTTTCCATGGCGTTCATGTTTGTTTACATTTGAAATTTGGCAGAATAGTGGATTTGTTGCCAATCTAGAGAAACTAAGCTTCGCAACAACAAAGATAACGCCTTCTTTTATTATTGCGAATGAAATCATACTTAATCCATTCTGATTTTATTCGAGGAAATAATTGTGTAAAATTTACTTCGTAATTCTTAATATAGATATTTTGTTTATGTATTTTAGCCTTGTAGCGAAGTGAGAACTGAATTAATTAAATGAAAAATACTGAATCGTCTGTAAAACACTGTTTCTTTTCTTTTCTCCTTTTTTGGTTTGTTTAATTTCTTTTATACATCGGTTTAGATTTATTATAGTATTTGAATAAAACATGTGGCAACGATTGGATAATACTTCAGATGCTATAAACTTTGTGCATTCTGAGTTATAAAATGAATTAAATGTAGTGCTGTTACGGGAACTGAGTGCCAGAGTGTCACTATGGTAAACAAATCTACTTAATTTTAAAGAGTGCACTTATTGTGGTTTATAAGCTCTTAAAGAAGTAGATTTAATTCAATAGAATAAGTTTAAATGAAATGCAAGAAAAAATGCGTATAATTTAATATTCCGTACAAGGAAGTCATGTGGTGTATACATCAGATATTTTCTACTGAAATTATTGGAATAAAATAACACTAAGGCTATGAAAGCCTAATAGAACTAATTTATTCATACGATTTTATTGCCGGAAAGTAAATGGTAATGTTCTCCGAAATTAATTTAAATATTATATTTTTCAAACATAATAAATGCGGAAATAATTAGTTTTTATTTAAAATTATTTATTCGAATTTTCATTTTCTGAGCCACAACATTTCCCAAATAATTCTAGAAATAAGAATTCTTTTGCTCGTGTCGAGCTTTTAAATACAAATATATAACTTTGACATGAAATACTTTATATCTTATAAACGCATTTTTGCTCAAAATGAATGCAATAACTCTCACCTTACATTAACATTTCTTTCACCTTATTTTAGGATGTATATCATTTCTGTTATTGACAGATGATTTCAAATAATGAATTACCAACAACAAAGCTACTTGCCAATTTTTATGCGTGTTGAATATGCCGTTTGATAGAGAAGGTAAACATAAAGAGAACAATAAAATAACGTTGACGCTGAGGTAAATTTTGAGCAAACAATCTTTTGAAATCCCTTTAAATAAATTTTTAACTCATATCATTCTGATGAAACGGCCTCCACATGAATAGTTCCAAAACTGACGATAACTGTGAAACAAAAGATGGACTACTTAGTATTAGGGTTGAAGACAATAGAAGTTTGTATGAAATGATTGGACGTGACAAAAGATTCGTCAAACTGCAAGAGTCGGTTATTGTTTTAGAAAAGCGTCATATTTATTTCGTTTGAGTAATTTAGCGTGAGAATTCATGTTTAAAAATCTATTTTTATCGACGTAGGTGATATATTGGGTACTCAGGTTGACAAACATTTTAGATTCGGAGATTAATATCAGAACAATATGTCTGTCGAAATATTTAAATTATTTAATTGAAATTGCAGTATTTTGCTACTACAATGGAAATTGTTGAGCTAAATTTGTTTTTGGAACGATAGAAGCTATTTGAAATGAGTTTTTGACTATAATATTTATATTCTTCAAAACAAGATTCATTTGTAGAGCGCTGTAATAACTTTGAAGCCTATGACAAGAGAAATTCTGAAATTTTTGGAATTTAAGAATATTACGAGCGAATGAATATTTTGTTAAAGAAAGCTTCCGTCTAGAATATCTTTAATTTTCAAATGTGCAAAATGGGATTCTGAGATAGTAGCAAAATGAACAAAAATAACTGTGTAACTTTATAACATTAGTAAATGAAATTCACTGCAAAAGACTAACAAATACTTTGATTCTCTAAAATTATATGGAAATTCAGAAAACTCTGAAGGTGTATTTATTTGTGTATAAATTATACATTTTCCAGATAAATAATCACTTTTCGTTTTAAAGATAAAAATAAATTTATAAGCTTTAGGTATAAAAGTTGCATCAATTATTAACTGATATATTAGCAAAAGCCCATTATTACCATTTTTTTTTTTTTTTAATTTCATGTTGGATTTTATACGTCTGCTGTCTGATTTTATAAAGGAAAACACTTAATGAAGATTTTTATATAAAGTGTAGGTTGTTTCGAAGCAAGAAAGATGAAAAATGATCATTGTCCTCACCAGAACTCAAACCACGGACCTCTCAAATACGCGCCGAGCGTGTTGACCATTACACTAAGGCATGCTAAGAAGGCGGGAGAAATAATCTTGTAAAATCACGTACAAAATTTTATTTTCTAAATAAAAATATTTTGGAATGGATATTAGTAAGCTACAATAAGATGTTCTTGGTTGTATGATAAATATATTTTATTATTATAATAAATATTCAACTAAATTTTGATTTAAATATGGTAAGTATTATTTCATGTAAGAGAAAAAAACGATCTTTTTTTCAGGTGAATATCTCATCTGGGTGTGTGAAATAACTCGCATTTTTTCTGTTACACTACTCAAAGCAAGTAAAGAAAATTTTTAAAATGCATTTCTTTGTTAAATTAAAATTGAAATGATAAATTTAATTATAAGGTATATTTTAATTTTATACCAGTTATTTTGATTTCAAACTGCTTTCATATCAATTCTCCTTTGCACTTATAACTTCCTACCAGAATGAGTTCTTAGAACTACGTTGAATGCAAATGAGTTAGAAGTAGTATTTAAGGAAGATTCAACTTACTTCTTGAGAGAAAGTTAGGAATCTCCAAGTAGCGCGTGTTTGCCTTCAGGCTACATCTCTCTTGAAGCTGTTTACGTTCGCCGTGTTATTACGTGCCTTTTGCTGTTCGCCGACTAGTTTAAATTAAGGGCCAACTACGTTAGATACTTGTGTTAGCATCGGCTAAGTCTCTATTAGTTAGTTATAGTTCAGTCCTTATTTCTTATTCTGAGTTGAAGCTCGAGTGGAGGCTTTGTTGTAAGCCCGAGAAAATGGCGAATTGTTTATCTTATTCTGAGTGAAATAAAGGGTAGTTAACCCTTCTTGAGTCTACATCTTTAGTTATTTGTACTCAGCTATAAATCGCTAAATAGTTCACTAGGTTTCTCAACGTTCATTCTAGTACAAAAGAATGAGGGACTACATAATAACTAGTTAATTGAAGTATCGTAAACCTTTTCAATTTTCTGAAATATTGATGAGATTTTGGGGTCAGTGATACCGGATTCTTCGGTAGCTTCTAAACAGCAGGAGTCCGGTGTAGCCTTGCATTGTCATCCATAAAATCGGTCTGCTCCAATGGCACCACAGAACAGACGCGTATGAGGAAGGATCACCTCCTGAAAATAGCGATCTCCGGTTAAAGAAACTCTATCGTAAATAGGGAGCTGTGTGCGCCCGTTCAGCATAATGCCTCCTCAGACGAAATCTCCAGGACCACCATAACGGTATCTTTCCGTGATGTTACTGGAATGAAACTATCCTGGGATCCTGGAATGAAACCATTACTGGGAGGAAACCGACCTCTCTCCAAATCAGCTGGCGTTGAGAGTGGCACTCATCCATAAAGAGGACACTACTCCATTGATGAGATGCGCAGTTTTCGTGCTCTTTGCACCATTCTAAACGGTGTCGTCGATGGCCAACTTTCAAAGGGATGCAGCATAAAGGATGGCGGGCGAATAGGGTACCTTTGTAAAGGCGTCTGGACACAATAAACCGCGATACTTGTCGCCCCGTTGCTGTATACAGTTGTTGAGCTATGGCGCTTGCTGACTGGTTTCGGACTCTTTTTACCTGTAGGACGATATATCGGTCATCCACTGCAGTTGTGTTCCTGAGACGGCCACCACCAACCTTTCTAACAGCTGTACTTATGGTTTGGAAGGCGTTTATGGCGAAACGACACTTTTGTTCATCTCGAACTCTTCAGCTACACTGGTCACACTACGCCCCTCCTCCAGTTTTTCCATTATTCTTTCAGGTGATTTTTTTCTAGCCATATTTCACGAAAGAACTCACTTGTACTTGCAGTGAATGTCTTTAATTGCGTCTACGTCCTTCCTTTTATTGTAAACTTGAGTTGAGCCCGCCGGCCGCACGAATTTTGCGTACGCTAACGTCGCCTGTGACGTTTTGTTCCTGACATTTGCATACGTATGAACTTTCTACTGAATTGCGTGTTCCTTGTACTCATCGCAAGAACCTCTTTTCTGAAATTTCATGCTATCTGATTAAAGTTTATATTGTTGCTTAAGTTTTGAACACTGTAGAACCCAACGTGCCTTGGACACCCATCGTAAGAATACCATCTCGTTGTTTAATTTGGCATAGTTGCAACGGAGAGCGACCGTTTTACCTTTGCCACACTGTAGTATGTACAGAAGGGTAATGTCGGAGATAGATTCTCCAAGAAAGATTTCCAGCATCTAGCTTTTACATAAACTCAATGCGACATAGTAATAAGAATGCTCTTCTTTTATAATGTTTCTTCTATCTTATACAAGGCACGTAACTTCTGTCTCTCCACTTCATCATATGTCTATCTCTGATACTTTCTTCGGAGCCGTCTGACTTTCTTTCTTTGAATAGTTAAGTCTTTATTCCACCATAGGTAGTATTTCGAATGTATTTTTTGTGGTTTGTGTGACTTCATTCTGTCCTTATGAAGACTATGCTAATGTAATTTAGATTACATGATCACTCTGGCGGATTCAGTTCATCATAGACTTCCAGACTTCCGAAGAGATTCACTTTGGTTCCATTTAACTCATTTTGCATAAGTTCATGTCTGAACGATTAATTGACGAATATATTAGCAATTTTATAACAGATAGCACGATGGATAACTGTTTATGTTATTGTCTATTCGCTAGTTGCTTATGCCAGAGTTACCTCGGAATTTCATCACGGCCAGATTAACCTAGAATGTATGCATGTTTGAAGTGCACGTAACAGGATTGTTTTAATCATTACAGATAGTCATACCGTTAGCTGTACCAAAGTTGTGCATATGTATGCCTCGTGGGTACGCGTCGGAAGGAGCCGACAGAGAATGTTTCAGAATGAAGTTACCTATATGATTATACAGAATGCCATTGGCACTTTATCGAAACGAGTTTTATAAATATTTTTATGCATGCAACGATTTGCTTTTTTCTTGTAGCTTTGATTCTTGACTTTGATTCTAAATCTAACTCGAATTTTCTAGTAAAGTAAACTTTTTCTAAGGACATTTACTTAATTTTATACCATTCCTTTTGTGCCGTTTCCCAAAGTCCATCCAGTATTGTTGGATGTCCTTTTCCTAAGGTTTTTTTAACAAATCTAAACGTAATAGTCCATAGGAGAAGCGTAAAATTATATTAAAAATATTTCATTTAATGGAATACTGATACTTAATACATTTAATGGATACATTTACATGCATTTCATTAATGAAATATTTCTGTTTCTGAGTCTTTGTTAAATAAGCTGCAGTTGACTTAGACATGTGGAATGTTATTATTTAAAATTAATGATTTGGATTTCTTCACGTATCCTTAACCGGAATGCAGCTTAGTTGTTTGCGTATTTAAGCTGACGATTTTAAATCTTCAGAGAGGGCGAATTATTGGCACTTGCAAGTGTGCTTATTTTCTACCAGCTGTAGCAGTTGCAATGATCTCGGTTATAAATTCCCTGGCCATCGATTCTTTAAATTGACGCTTAGGTAATTTTATTGACCCAGCATACAGTTTAGTATTTAATAGTGTAATCTTAGACTACTGATCAATATTTACTTGAAATTGACTGTTCTTATTTAAATTATATTTATTTTGTATTTATTTGTATTAAATTTTGTAGTTACTTGTAGCACAAATTCGTGCCTTTATGATCAAAGTTCTGTTTAAAGAAAAAAAGTTGTTTTAAAACCTTAGTGATACTTTTCCGTTCTGTCACAAACATAACGATAACTCGCCAGACGTCTGTTAGGATTATAGGACGAAAGCTGCGGTACGAGACCAACTATAACCTTATAATGTGATTAAAGGCTTTGTTCCTATGAAACGCAAATTTATTGATGTCCTTCCCATATAAGGCTGAAATTTCTTCTTCAAAAATTGATTCTAAAATATTCTGATGATTCTACTGCTGCGAGAAAACACCTTATAAGTTTTAAAATTTATCTTGATCCTCTTCCCTTTTGCCACCATATACCCAAAAGTTAATTAAATCCTCACAGAATATGAAAATATTCATCATCAATTGCTGGCAAAATATTTGGACCTGTTGTTTTAGTTTGGATTGGTTTGGTTTATTCCATTACGGCAAAGCACATGAGGGCTATCTGCATGAGGCCCTGAGGACTTTCTAAGGGAAACTGGCTTGCACATACGTTTCACATAGGCAAACCACGAAAACGACCATGCAGCCTGCTCGTTTGCCAGGATTCGCACCCAGGGCTGAACTACCAGTATTCAGCGACTTTACCTCTCTGCCGCTAGTGGCCCCCGTTCTTTGTCAATAATGCAACTTAATGTCTGCTTTGATTGATTACTCTTATTTTGAATTGTACTAAAAGATTCGTCTGGAGCCGGAACAATATTTTCAGACTGGATAAAAATGCTTAAGTAATTCCTTTGGGTTTGAGTGTCTAGCGAACGTTTAGGGCTTTTATGTATCAATTAAATACATACGTATGTAGTTAAATGTATCACACAAATGTATTCTGTATCACTTAAATACAAGAGCCACTCAGATTACTCAGATGGTATAGTGTTAGAGGAGCCTACTGTGGTACCGAATGTCCGGGTTCGAATCTCGGAGAAGGCATAGTTGTAACTGTCCGTTCCCTTCATAAGAGGCAACGATGGCTGCCCATCATGTGCCTCCACAATAAAATGCTCACCACGTGTTGCCTTGGGAGTGGTCAATGCTAAATAAGCAAGTGCCCGCCGTTGAATAAATAAAAAACTTAAATACAGGATGCTTTCTGTTAGAAAGTTCTCTGCTGAGGTAACTTAGGTAACCGTCGTTTGAATTGCTGTAGCCGAATGAGTACCGACATAAGAAGAATATAATGAGTGACGTCTTTACTGGAGTACGTGCTTCTTGTTTCAATATCTACAAAATAAACAGAGGTGTAGTACAAAACATTTGAGGTGTAAAGGAAATATACTGTACTGATTGTTTCACTGAATACAGAAGTGTCGTCTCACTATAAATCCTTACCTGCATTTTCAGCAACAATTACGCAATTTTACTACCCTACATAAAACAAAAAGTTAAGATCAATTTAATAAAATTTAAGCAATTTTGCCGGCACCCAAAGTTTAGAATATATTCTTTTTATCATTTCTAAGTTATTTCATAATTAAACAATTTTTTGTAATTCCGATGAATGGATTTTACAGAAATTTATTTCTTTTCTATATGCTCGTTTTTGAAACGTTCTGAGAAAGCAATTCTAGCAGTATTGTTAAATTTAAAGATTACAAGTAATATTGATGCATTGCATTTTGCGCTACTGCATCCATTTTTTTTGTTCTGATGATCCGAATCTAGTATAATTCTGTATTTTAAGCTGCCCTGCAGATTTTCAAAAATGATTTTGCCAGTGTAATTAACAGCCATGACACTTTTCAGTGAAACACTTTAAAAAACTTCGACTGTTCTATTATAGCTTGTTTTGAGTTAAAACTACTAATTTTTTAATCATCAGCAATCAGAGTTAATTCACTTTAATTCTACTCACAGTTTTACGAAAATAGTGTTCTTTGTCATTACGTAATTAAAGTTGCATCAGAATCTTCTTATAACAGATGAATTTGTTCATTAACAATAATTAAGAAACGTTTTTTACCTCTTCATAACGTTCTCTTTCTTTGATACTTTTTGTGTATATTAAGCTTGGAAGTAATAATACAAGCTTTGAAAGTATTTTCCATTTAATCCCTGCTACTTTCGCTGTTTTCCAGGTAAAACAGCCGGGCTGAGAGTTTTTTTCCCCGTCGTCCTTTGCGATGTTTTAATATTTAATGGAAAAAGACCTATCACCGAAAAGGGCCATAAATAATTAATAACGAAAGCATTATTTTGCAAATCCTCCCTCAAATCCTCTGATGATTTGGTAACGTCCTCCATTGCCAGTTCTTATTCGAGCCTAAAGCTCTAGTTCTTACTTTTAATTTTCTTCAGTGCGCTGTCATTCCTGGTATTTTTTTCGGCACTTTGTTAGTTTCTTGTTAACTTCTGAAGTTGTTTTCTTTCTTTAATCACGACAACATTCTGTGTTTTGTTTCTGCTATTATAATTATTATTATTACTCTCTCTTGTGTCTCTTTTGTACATAAACGTTTTTTGACATACAGAATTAAGAAGCGATTCCAGAGAAGAGGCTGCATTTCTCCTTTTCCGGAAAAAATTGTTTATCTTAATTAGGAAGAAAACTATTGCTTTTTTATCACCAGAATGGTGACTAAATATTAAACATCCTTGAGAGGTACTACTTATTAATGTATAAATTTAAGAGTTTTACGTACTTCGGGAAGCTTATGTTTTTAAAAATTTAAATCTCTGTAACAGATATAAATCTCTTTATATGTTACATGTATTTATGTCATGAATGCATAGTAACTAAACTGAGGCAATAAAGATATTCTTATACTTATTTCTATCTTTATTTAGACCCCTGAACAATTTTTAGATTGTTAACAAAATGCATAATTTGCGCATAAATGAAAATTTGTAATATCTAAATAATGTTTGTTACATTTTTCAGAACATGAAACATGAAAAGTCAATTGTGCTCTCACCGGGATTCGAACAATATTATTATTATTATTATTATTATTATTATTATTATTATTATTATTTTTATCATCATCATCATTATCATTATCATTATCATCATTATCATCATCATCATAATGATTATCATTGTCATTATTATTATTATTATTATTATTATTATTATTATTAATATTATTATTATTATTATTACTATTATTATTAATATTATTATTATTATTATTATTATTATTATTACAAGGGCAACCGCCTAGATCCTTCTAACCGGCAAGATTCGAACATCATATGTTTCGATGCCTGTTTGAACCGATAAGTAACTAGAATAACGTATAGAGGCATGCGATAATTGCTTATGAACGGTTTTATGAACGTTTCCAGTAAGAAATTTAGAATTATAATTTTCCACGGGGAATTGAATTGAATCATTTTCATTACAAGCACAGGTAAATTTAAGCAAAACACCAGACCTTCGCAGTAAATTTCCAGGTGTTTTTTCCCATTTACTAGCCTTTTATATGAGCTCTCTCAGCTGAGAGTGACCACCTCAGTAACCTTTCGATTTAAAATCCGTGTTTGTTCACGCTTCAGAACCAGCTCATTTTAATTATAGCAAAACCTAATACGGATACCTGTCAATGGGAAGAGGTGCCACTGTTGAGGAATTTTTAAAATAATTTAAAATAAATTGTTTTTTTTATTCAAGCTGCATATAAAACTTTACGCTGCCGAAATGACTTACGTCCTAAGGGTAGGCGGACTGGAATTTGAATAGCAGAAAAAATTGCCAATGCTTGCCAAAATCCCTTAGGGAAAATAATGGCAGAATTGAATTTTATTAAAAAGGGTTTAGAATTATACAGGGACGCAAGAAGTCACTATTGGTACATAAGACTATGAATCTTTAAGCAGCCAACTGGTTCATCCACAGGGAATAAAACCCGTGCTAAACTGTCGAAGGTCGGCAAGTTTGGAAGTTGGCCGAAGTTAGGCAAGTTGCCGAAGTTAGGCAAGCCCTGAGAAGAATTTTGCTTCAAGAGGGAAGGATAACTATGAAAACCAATTGACTCATTGATATAAGCTACACTCTTGGGCAAAATTAAAATAATTTGTACATTATGTCGAATTCCTAAAATAACTAATTGACATATTCTAATGAAATTTGACATGGATATAAATTCATAACAGGGAAAGAAATGTGCCATTCAAAAGTGGTTTATGTGTGCATGATAATCATTAAGCTCACAGTACAAAGATGCTGAAAATCCACGTTGTGATATCGATATGAAAACGAATCTAATAAGGAATATGGTCCCCCTCTCACAGCTAGATAAAAAGCGTAGCGAACGACATACTGCGCAGGAGTTACTGGACAGGAAATACTGGAGTTGAGGAACAGTTAATGAGTCCCTGTGGCAGTCAACCCCACTCATGCAACAAATCAGTTTTCAGTTCCGGTATGGTTCTTGGAGGTGGACAACGAAATGAAATTCCCTTCTCAAGAGCATCCTAGATATACTATACAGTATTAAGGTTAGAAGATCTAGCTGACCAATGCATGTGGCGAATATTCTCTCTTTCCAGGAAATCATCGACCAACTGAGCTCCATGTGGACGAGCGTTGTCGTCCATTAATAGGAAACCAGGACCAATTGCACCAGTCAACATATAGTGTATGGAGCTCTAAGATCTGCTCTCTATGCCTTATAACAGCCGGGAAGCCTTTGTCAAACACAAGGTTATGCGGCCATCCAACATAACGTTTGCCCAAGCTATTACACCTCCACCACCGCAACATTCTTTTTCCCTGATGAGTAAGCACTGGTATTATGTGCCAGGCTGTCTTCAGATACAGGTATGTAGCGAATCTCTGTTCAAACTGAATCTCGACTTATCTGTAAAAAAACAAGGTGCTCCAGGTCAGATCCAATAGGCATGTTGTCTGCAACGTGCTAAACATGCTCTCTAATAGGCTATATGGTGCCTTTTGGCATCCAGCCCTATACCGAGTATACCCAAGTGCTGCATACAGCTAGAGTAATAGATTTGAAGCTGCATCAGTCCTTGTCACCTCGCTAAAAGTGTCCTATAACGATCCTCATTCGTCTTTGTGGATCGTGGTTGGCCTTGTCCAGGTATTTTCGATACGGTTCCAGTGTCTTCAATCTTAAGTTGTATACCTGCAGATTCCGGACAATACCCGAATAGTCCTTGAAAGCCGCACGGGTGTACGGATCCGCTCTCACTTGTCACCTGACCTGAACTTGTTTTCATAAACTGCTTACGCTTTTACCTTACAAAACTTACCTAAGTCTTGCGAGAAACACGGCGAATATCGTGAAAGAATATGAGCGCACAAATTGCTGAATGCCACTCGTTAGCTTATATCTCCTCCATAGTTCCTCGGACAGCCCGTGTAAGCTTAGGTGCTCGACTCTGAATAATTCTTCGGCATTTTAATTGGTACCTTTGGCTCAATACGTTTCATAAAATTAGTCATAATTTGCAAATTCTCTTAATTTTGCACATGAGTGTAGTTCAGATGAAGGATAGATGTAATAAGTCTGCTGAAACTAAGATAGAAACTAAAATTTTCTTTTAGTATATATCGAATTTTAGTTCTTTCCTAATTTTAGCAAGACTTATTACATCTATGTTCTATTTAACAAACTTGCAGTAGCTGTTTGCCATTTTGAATGAGCTTAGAATGTATATTTAGTGCGATTTAATCAGCTTTTGTGTTTGGTTATAGTCAGTAACGCCGCGCTGTACCATCATCAATTGCTTTCCAGTTGGATTAAAAAGTTAAGAAATATAAAAGGAAATATATTAATTTGCACTTTAGAATATTTTTACGAATGAGAGTTTCTATACAATATTTTTGTGCCGAATTTAATGGAAATATTTTATCTAAGAGACTTGCTTCTCTACGAAATTCCGGAAATTGTGATGTCAAATAAAAAAGAAAAAGCTTTGTTTAATATTTAAATCGAAGATACCGTTAATAGACAAACTTGACTTATTCTGGCTATGGTAATGACAATTGCAGCCAGATGGTCAAGCTCCTTAATGGTTTCTCTTTCTCTTCAGTTTTGTTAAGGAATATTCTTTGATATCGCCAAGAGATGGCGTTAGGAGTCCATCTATTGGCTTACTTAACCTTTCCCCTTCTGAACACGTGACTTGAAAAAATATTCTTCTTCTTGAAGGTAGAATTTCGATGCACTACGCAATAGAATTCGATTTAGATTTTAGCTGGAACTATTCAGTTCTTGCCTTTTGAGCATTAAATATTCGATTCAGGCATTTTAGCCTACATTGTATATATGTAAATATTAAGTTTAATTAAAATTCTATGGAAAACCCTCCAGGCCATGCATCTCGTCTTTTGGATTATGAGTGATTCGACTTTGATCTAGAACTTTCGTTACATAATGGTGCATCGGCTCCAGAAAAGAATCGGATTAATTTGAAAATTTGTGTTTTTCGCCTTTTGGATTAGCTTTGTAAGCGAAGACTTCTCACGGTAAGTCTCCTTTGATAATTTATTAAAATGGAACAGAAGACACTAATTAAGAATCGAGCACATATACGTGCTTCTGTAACTCAAATTATTAAAAATGTAGATGAGTATTTAAAAGAAGAAAATCAAGAAGAGTTAGAAAATTGTTTGGAATTGTTAAATAGTAAAGAAACGGAACTACATGATTTAAATGAAAAAATACAAAATTTGAAGATGAATCAAAATTAGATTCAGATATTAACACTTCTATGGAATATAATGATAAAATAATAATAGCGAAGTCTAAATTCAACCGTTATTTAAGGAAATACAATACTCAAAATATCAACACGAATTTAAATAATTCATCTACAGAAGTTGAAACCAAAAGACAGATTGAAGGCAATGTGAAATTGCCTAAACTGTTAATTCACAAATTTTCCGGAGATTATAACGATTGGATGAATTTTTGGAATTCATTCAAGGTCACTATTCATGACAATGTTACACTTTCGAAGATCGAAAAATTTAATTATTTGAGAACTTATTTATGTGGAAACGCAGCATCAGCCATAGAAGGTCTCTCAATCGCAGAGGCTAATTATGACTCTGCTATAGACATTCTTAAAAATAGATTCGGACAAAGTGACCTTATTATCAATACACACATTTCTAATCTCTTAAATTTAAATCCCGTTCAAAGTTCAAGTGAAGTGGCAAAATTGCGAAAACTTTATGATACAATTAACGTTCAAGTCAGAAGCCTTTTAGCATTCGGTGTGAAACCAGAAACATATTCCAACATGTTTATTCCGATTTTGATGAAAATTGTCCCGAACGATATAACTTTAGAATTTCATCGTACAAACACTGAAAATACTTCAACCTATGATTTAAACAAATTTCTAGACTTTCTCCGATTAGAAATATAATCGCGAGAAAAGATTAATTCGTTATCCTTTCCACGCAAGTCAAAACCGGAAATGAAAGGTATTAACAGATATCCACCGACGCCGAAACATAAACAAACTGTCACCACACATGAATTTCTGGCAGCCGCGTCATCAAATCGAAACTGCATTTTTTGTTTTCAAAACCATGACTCAGAGTCCTGTTTATGCCTTACAGTTAATGAGAAGAGAGATATTTTGAAAAAACAAGCGCGTTGTTTTCTTTGTCTGGCCCCTAAACACAAAATCTCACAGTGCTGGCAACGCCAAACTAAAGTTTGTAAAATTTGCAAAGGTAAACATTCAGAAGCCATATGTTTTAAATCCAGTTCGATAGTTAAAAATACACCAAGTGATAAAAAGGATAGTATATCAATTTCGAAAAATGATACACAAACTAAGGAACAGAAAGAAGAAATTGTTTCGGCCCTTTCACATAATGCAAATAATACAATTCTTTTACAGACTTGCACGATAAAAGTTAAAACAGCTAAGGAAAAGGTGTTTGCCAGACTTCTCTTGGATAGTGGAAGTATGAAAAGTTTTTGTGCTCGCGAGTTAGCGGACAGGTTAAACCTCGAAGTCATAAGAAAAGAAAAATTGACTGTCTACACTTTTGGGAACACTTCTCCCATCCAAAAAAATTATGACGTAGTTAAATTAACTTTAGAACATAGAAGTTCTCCCGATTCTAGAATAGAAGTTGAATTATTAGTAACTGATCATATATCAGGTACAGATATTCCTCCTCCTAAATCAGAAGAAATTAAGCAAAACAGACAATTAAAAAATTTGCTGCTCGTAGATTTTCCCGACTGTAAAAAAACCCATTGCCATTCTAATTGGTGCAGATTATTATTACAACATAGTAATGGGACACGTTAAATGCTTAAGCAAAAATCTTGTTGCAGTGGAAACTATTTTCGGCTGGTGCCTACATGGACGAAAAGGTGATGATTATGTCTCTTTAGCTTTCAATGTAGTTGTAGGGGAAGATTTGATTTCCAAACAATTAACAAAATTTTGGGACTTGGAAAACTCAGGACTTATTGATAAGAGGGAAAACTTCGATTCAACTGAAAATGAAGTCGTCGAATATTTCGAATCAAATATAACATATGAAAATTCTCGCTATAAAGTTAGATTGCCTTGGAAACATGACACATCAAATCTAAATAATAATAGGGAAATCGCAGAACAAAGATTTCATCGACTTAGAAAACGATTTAAAAAAGATCCTAATCTATTTTCCGAGTACAGAAACGTATTAAGAGATCAGTTAAAACAAAATATTATCGAACCAGTTTCGGAAATTTCAAATGAAGAGGATGTCGTGTTTTACTTGCCACATAGGGAAGTTATACGCGAGGATCGAGCTACAAGTAAATTACGTATTGTTTATGATGCATCATCGCATGCCCCAGGATCCATTTCTTTAAATGACTGTCTACACGTTGGGCCACATTTATACCCTGAAATATTGGAAATATTGTTAAGATTTCGGTATAATCTAATAGCCTTCACCACAGATATAAAACAAGCCTTTTTACAGATTCTCATGCATGAAAAAGATCGAGACGCAACCAGGTTTCTGTTTTCCGATTTCCCTAATGATGAAACCATTTCTCCTGACATATATAGGTTCACTAGAGTTTTATTCGGAATAAATAGTAGTCCCTTTCTATTAGCCGCTACCATTAAACATCATCTGAAAAATTATAATAAACTTTATCCTACAACGGTTAACTTTTTGAATGAGAACGTATATGTAGATGATGTGATTGGAAGCCAACCAACGATCAATGAAGCATTAACTACGAGTCTAGAATCGGTCCAAATATTTACGGAAGCAAGCATGCAGCTTCACAAATGGCATAGTAACTCGAGACAATTACATGAATTGTGGGTAAAAAAGGGTATCGTTCCAGATGAAAATCCTGAAGATTTTAATAGAGAAAATTTCCCATTTAAAGTCTTAGGTATGGCATGGGATAATTCAAAGGACTTACTGTATTTTGATGTTCGGAACTTATTGTCTTTCACATCTAAACCAATAGAAACAAAACGATTTCTTCTACAAGTGTTGGGTCGGCTATTCGATCCGATTGGAATTTTAGGACCTTTCACTGTTAGAATAAAGTGCTTAATACAGAAGATTTGATTGTCACAAATAGATTGGGATGAACCGTTACCTGAAGATTTGTCCTCTGAATGGAGAAAGTGGTGTGAAGAGCTACCTCAAATGGCTGAATTCTCCATCTCTCGTTACCTTTTCATGCACTCGAACATTAATGTCGAAAATCTCGAACTACATTGCTTTTCAGATGCAAGTGTCAAAGCCTATGGTACAGTCGCATATTTACGTTTCATTAGAAAATTAAGAAAAACTAGCGACATTCAAGGAACTCTCACAGCTGAAGAGTTACAAGAAGCAGAAAATTTCTGGATAAGATCAGAGCAAAAGAAGGTTTTTGCCGAAGAATATGAATCCCTCAAAGAAGGTAATTCGGTTGAAAAAAATTCTCCTTTGTACAATTTTCTTCCTTACATTGATGAAAAGGAAATCATGAAGTTGAGAGGAAGACTGGAATTTTCTGACTTCTCACTAGATAATAAACATCCAATAATTTTACCTAAAAATTCTCGATTAACGATTCTAATTGTAAGCAAAGAACATGAGAAGATAATGCATGGAGGAATTGCTGCAAATTTAGCTAAAGTCAGATCACGCTTCTGGATTCCTAAAGACGACAGTTAGTCAAAAAAGCATTAAAAGGTTGTATAATTTGCCAAAAATATTTAGCTAAACCAGCAGATCAGATGACAGCACCCTTACCAAAGGATAGAATCCAAGAATCGCCTCCATTTGCAGTCTGTGGAATTGATTTCGCCGGACCAGTTTACGTAAAGAATTCTAAAGACATTCGAAAATCCTATATTGTTTTGTTCGTTTGTGCAGTAACCCGAGCTGTACACTTAGAACTTGTATCAGATATGTCAACAGAATCCTTTTTACTTGCATTTCGAAGATTTTTGAGCAGAAGAGGAAACTGCGTAATCATCTACTCTGACAACGCTAAGACCTTTAAGAGGACAAAGAAAGAACTTGAGAATTTTTCAAAAGTTTTAAAAGATGACAAATTCAAGAATTTCATTGCCAAAGAAAGAATCCATTGGAAATTTTTAATCGAACGAGCCCCATGGTGGGGAGGGTTTTATGAGAGACGTGTTAGATCTGTTAAAGAATGTTTAAGAAAAATCGTAGGGAAAGCATTGTTGACTTTCGAAGAAATGTCTACACTACTTGTCGAAGTGGAGTCAGTTCTTAACCCTTAGCCTGTCGAGTGATTATCTACGAATCTCTTTAAAACTGTCGCTAGTTTTGGACCGAAATTCCCGTAAAATGTCGCGAAAATAACCCTAAACCTCTGAAAATTGTTAAGCAGTTCTTTTGTTATTTCCCATCCCTCCCAGAATTTTACTTCAATGATTCCGCTAAGTGAGATTGATTGCTATATATTGTTCAGTACCTGTGAGCTCTCAAGAGAATTGCAAAAGGCTAGACTCTCCGTGATGATCGTCTTAATGCCGCAGGCTACAGCTGCGAAACTTGAAAGTTTCCTTCCTTTAAACAATCTTATCTCTACATATCTTCTGTACATATAATAAAAGAAAGAGTCTGTCTTTGTGTGCGCGCCTTTCGTTCGCGCTGTGCGTAAGCTAATAGACCCACGGCTACGAAATTTGGTACATAGGTACATCTACACAAGAGCCAGTGCACTTCGAAGCGATTTTTTCGAAATTCGAATTCGATTTTTTTTTATTTCATGTTTGTAACGAAATCGTGTCATTTTGAAACATAATGGGCTACAGGAAAGTGAGATTTTACTCTACACACTCCATTTTCACATCGTCATGAAACGTAGGCACTTAGCTATTTTACGAACTTAAAATAAATTTCGGTGTTTCAATAAATCGATTAAATACGAATTTATTTAACAAAGGGAGCTTAACACTTTTTCAATGGGATTTTTTCTAAAAAAGTTTATCTTTAAAAATGTACAGATTATTTTTCTTTGATTTTTGGATACGTTAAACTTTCATCCTTGCGAATGCTTTTACAAAAAGAATTTTGGAAAAATGATAATATTTTGTATTTTTAAAAGATTTTTTAAATGAAGCTTCCGAGTACATTTCTCACATCTCACATCTTTAAAAATGTGATTTGGGCAACAATTTTCCTGTCTTATTGTTGTTGATAGAGTTTTGATGAAATCGCATCATTTTGAAAAGATTCATTCTTTTAGAAATATGGGTTTGGCAACAATTTTTCATCGTATTTCTTATGTCACTGTTTTTAAGAGATTGGCATATTTCATTGTCATTTTATATAAATATAATATATATTTATTGATTTTTTTTTTTTTTTTTTTTTTTTTTTTTTTTTTTTTTTTAGTCCAAAGGGGCTTTGTCCCTGAAGGACTATTGTTTTCGTTTTGCGATTTTGCGTCGGACTCATAAACGTCGGTTCACTTTTCAAACTGTTGCCACAAAATGTTAGAGTCCTGCATTATATTTGAAGAAATTAAATAATGAAAAATCTCCATAAATGATTGTCTATTTCTCGCATTGTGATAAAACAATGGTACATAGAGCCATCGAATTTTGAATGACGAAATCCTACTGCGAATATGGGCATCTGAAATCCCAAATTTGGAATTTGTTTTATTATAGATTTTATATTTTGTAAAACTTTAACGAATTTTTGATTTACAAACTTTAAAAGCTTCCGCTTTTAAACCGTCCGCTTTAAAAGCGAGAAACGGCAACGTTATATAGGAAAAAAAAAAAATACTTTTATCTCCAGCTCGCGAGACTGTGTATATCGGAAATTCTAAAGATATGCTTAATTTAACATTATTTTGCGATATTGCTCTTGAACTGAATTTTATGGTTTAAGTGCAAAGAACATGATATTTAATAAATAAAGGTAACACTCAAAACGTTAAAAAAACGCCCCTTTGGACGTAATTTAAAATCTGAAACATTTCAGATTTTTTTTTAGTCCAAAGGGGCTTTGTTCCTGAAGGACTATTGTTTTTTTTTTTTTTTTTTTTTTTTTTTTTTTAGTCCAAAGGGATTTGAATCCCGAAGGACTATTAGTTTCGTTTTGGAGTTCCCTTCAGCCATTTTTCCGGCACATTTAAAAGCCAGACGAAGGCTGGCAGCGAAGCTGCTAGTTTTCAAATAAATTGGTTTTAAAATTTACCCGGTTAAATTTTAAATTCTTACGCATTTTTAACCCAAGTAACCTAAATCTGTATGTCACTGATTATCACCGGAATTTCAATGCAGACTGATTAAACTGCTATCACTAAAATTATATTCTGACAAATATCTGGTGCAACTTTCATTCCTTCTGAGATATTGCTGAAACATTTCGTATTATTTCCGATTTTCTGTATTTTTGTCATTAATTAAAAATATTTAAAATCTTCTGCATTTTCCTATATTCTTCAACTGCAGGCAACTAATAATTATTTTAAATAATTTCTTTTTTCCTTAATTATTACGTAGTTTTAAGAGAGTAATAAACGAAATATTTGGGTGTTTTTAAGGGTGGTAATATTAATATTAAATTTGCATTTTACTTTTTCATATACATTCAAGATATTCAGAAAGGGAATTATAACATGAAACCGTTTTCAGTGTATCATAAATTTATGGATTCAAATTAAAAATTCTTGCTTTCCTGTCCAAGAAACACTAGTAAATTTTATCTGAAATAGTAAGGATGAGACATATTAATAACAAACAAAGCAATTAATTTGGAAAACAAAGAACAAAAATCAGCGTTATATTTTCAAATTTTCACAGGACTAGTTTCGATGGTTTTACCGAACCATCATCTTCAGCTGCAAAAGCGCAAATGAACGAGATAAGATATAATGAAAATTAGATTGTGAAAATTTGAAAATATAACGCTGATTTTTGTTGTTTGACTTCCAATTTAATGTTTGTTCGGCTTGTTATTGTATCTTAATTAAACAAAGCGTTGTTTGACTTCCAATGTTTGTTCGGCTTGTTATTGTATCTTAATTAAACAAAGCAATGTTGTTACTTATTAGCTTACAATATAATTTATTCAATATGGTATTTTTGTAAAGAAAGAGTGTTGCTGTACATTTGGTAAAGTATAAATAAGCATTTCATTTAATAATTATAAAAGTTATTAATTATTTAATAATTAATCATAAGAATATGAATAATTAAATATTTTATCGGAGATATATTTTCCGGCGATATTTTTTTTTCTAGGGATCCCAGCATACATTTTTGAAGCATTATGCTCTAAATAAATGTCTTGTTTAAACATAGCATTTATTGTTGACAAATCTCCAACCAAAGGAAATGCCTTACTAGGGAGGATATTCAAACAAAAATTTTTATTAGAATAAATATTTTCGTTATTTTAATACTACTAATAATATACAAACATTAGTTTAAGTTCACTATAGTTGAGTGAATAAGATTGCTGGATGTTGCTATTTTGTTGTTGGCAACCGAACAGTTTAGCTGCTTGTGGTATTTATGATTTTCTCGATGCGTAACGTGAATTCAAGTCAATTTTATTTAGAAAATTGCCCACGAAGGTGTTCTCTTAAAGCAGATAACCCATGACTTCTTAAAAACTGTAAAATATAATCTGTGGATATTTTCCGTTATACGATACCACGAAGAAAATGATTTCCTATACGAAACATATGATCAGCGCTGTTATTGCCCGCCGTTTAATTAAATGCATCCATTTATTCCTTACAATTAATTTTCCTTTTCAAAGAAAGTTTGATTTCAGTAAAATGTACTATTTACAATGTGTCATTTTATTTTGCTCGTTTTTTATGCAAATATTCAAATTCAGATAGATATTGCGTAAGTTCAGAAAGCCAACTAGTCTCCAAGCGGTAAGATAGCTGAGCACCGGTAAATTCTAGCGGCTGCATGGGAGGCTTAGGGGTTTTTCATAAGTACAATTGATTGTGAATTAACAGTTTGTTTCCCACAAAAAAAAAAAAAAAAAAAAAAAAAAAAAAAAAAAAATCTACTCTGAAGACTTTTTTTCCCTTAGACAAATAGGTCCTGTGTGCTTTATCATAATCCAAAATCTTAAGCGTATAAATCTCTTATCATAGCCGATGATGACGGTAAAATATTTTCTATCTGATGTGTCAAGTTAGCATAATTGTATATTTCTAATGAAAATTGTTTGGCTCATGTTACCCTATACTGAAAAAAAGATTCAAATCGGTTTTTAGCTTAAACAGTATTTTCATTATTAATTATATCACGAATTTTATCAATAGTATTCTTAGTATTAATTGCAGGCATGTATTCAAGAATATAATATACACAAAGCTGTGTCTAATGATTACGGCTAATTTTTATATAAAATTTTATAGTATAAAAATTTAGGTTCATAGGTCAGGCATATTTGAAAGAGTACTTGTGTATTATAAGAAAAGAGAGAGAGAGAAATTTAAGAATAAAAAAATTTACCACGAAGTAATATAAAAATGCAATAGAATACAAAAGAGTACAATACTATTTCATGTTTTGTGAATATACTTGAAGACAGAAACATGTTTCAGCTGTATTCGTTCATCGGAGAAAAACTTTTCATATGAAGCTATTTTTTTCAAATCTTTCACTATACAAGTAATACAAAAGCAGTATAGGAATTTCTTTTCTTAATACCCAACCGAAGAGCTGAGGGGACGTACAATGATTAACATACAATGGGTGCCTTGAATTATTTTGCTTTACATGCAGTTTCCTTATATATGTAAAACAAAATAAACTTTCACCCATTCCAAGATTTCAAGAACTCACAGAGAGAGAGAGAGAGAGAAATATTTATAACAATCTTTATTGCTGTCTGACTTCGGGAACATCTTCCAACTCAAGCTTTCAAGCTTCAAGCTATTCAAATACGAACGCTTCTCAGAAAAGCCATTTGGACCGCATCTGCTTTGTTAAAGAAAACCTTTTGGGGGTAAAATCATCCACTTCATCGGGTTTTTCAAACAAAGCAGTCAGTGGTCCTGTTACTACCTGCTGACCTAGAGAAATTTCTCAGAAACTTTTGTTCGAAAAAAACGAATTTCATATTTTTAAGAATTTCCATTCTGACAGCAAGATTTTGTTATTTTTCATATATAGACGAAAAGAAACTAATTTGTTTTTAATAAAGAAGAAAAAATTAATAAGCTTATTTAAATTTTTTACACAGCACCGAGTAAGCAGACGAAATTTAATTTTCTTTATAAATATTTTTCTCAGTCAATACTCTAGTGTTTTTCAAATTACGAGAATAGCGCGTTAGTGCATGAATTTTCAAATCAGATTTATTTAATTAATATATATGGATATGCCGAACAAGCACACTTTCGCACACATACACTGTATATTAGTACATACTAAAAAATGAAATAAAATTTGAAAACAAGCAATTTAAAAACTACTGTATTGAAACATTTTTGAAAATTTGTTTTTACCTCAATTTTTTTTTTAGTTATATACATTAGCTTCAGTTTTTTTATATGCATTTACTTAATTTATTTTCTTATATGCATTTACTTAATTTTATTTTGTTATATGCATCTGTTAGTGTTTTTGAAAATTTTTTAGATTTTTTGAGTATGGCAAAGGAAACGAGATCTATCAGCCGAAGGCAATGAATGTCTCCATGGACGACTTTCTAAGTAAAACGTACTCATGTTCATGTTACACATTGGGGAAATCACAAAATTCAACCAGTTCGTTTGTTTGGGTTCGAATACGAGTCGAAATAGCAATAATCAGATATCTTAGACAGGAGGCCATTGATTGGGTTTGACAGATTTGAAAACCTAATAAATAGTTTTTAATAAATATAATATTATTAAACGAATCGGATTTATATAAACCAAATAAAATTCTTATATCGAACACAACTAAAACTCGATATAACTTACACTGATAAACTGATATGTAATAACACTGATAAATTGAAATACTAAACGGAATATACATTAATTCTACATAGATAATTTTTTGTAATTTATTTGGCTGGGAATGTCTGGACGCAAAATCCTGATTATATATACCCTTATTTTAAGGTTATCACATATCTGATGGTTTGACTTTTACCTCAAAACACAAAGAATCCACAAAATTCAGTAAAATTAATAACTTTTATTTCCATGTTGAAAATTCTCTGAATCTTTTCAAATATAAAAGCACACGCGCCAAGCAGTTTGCTTTAAATAAATATATGCAGCAACGAGAAGATGCGCTTTTGACAGCAACTCGTTTCGAAAATCGAAAATTTTTCTAAATGTAAGAGATTTGTCGCTTAAATTAATTTTTCATTAAACAAAAAAAAAAAAAAAAAAAAAATAGAATCGCATATTATTAAAAGAATTTTATTGATAATTCAGATTCTGAAAACAAGAACATTGTTGTCATAAAAAACAAAGAAAAAATAAACAACATATTTTATTCAACGGGGGCCAACTTTGGCGCATGAACTTTTCAACATAAAAATATTTGAAGCATGTTATGGATAAAGGTTTATTTGATTATGGCAAAGTACTCGATGGTTATTTGCTTAAGGTGAAGGATGCCTTCGTTCGAGGACTGCCTAACGGAAATTAGCTTGCATACATGTTACACATATGGAAAACTAAGAATATCATCCTGGCAACCAGCTCGTTTCCCGGGATTCGAACCCCGGACAGAACCACCAGTTGTTCCGTTAGACTCCGCTCAGTCCCTGGTGGGCTGTCCGATAACGGAAAAGTTCAAAATTTCATATTAAAGGAAAATTAGTAGCATAGTATAATTCGAAGTTAATGCCATTTCAGTAATGTGAAGAGATTTCAAGAATGTTTAATTATTTTATTTAGCTTATGACAAACTAAATAAAATAATTAAACATTCTTGGAATCGCTTCTCTTAACATACTGGTAATTTGACCTGCATTCAAACCCCCGTGAACAAGCTGATTGCATGGGCGTTTTTATGGTTTTAACTTTTGCAGTGCGAGATTGTTTCCCTTAGAAAATCTGTCACGAAAGCATACCTCCCCTTAGACAGATCGCCTTCACGTGCTTAATAATCTAACAAGCCAATTAGTATTCAACGATTTTACCGCTACTTCGTTGGCGGCCTTTTGTAGTATCTATAAGAAAAGTAATCGCAAAGACACAATCATTGCGTACCGACGGATGAACTAAGTTCGGAATTTAAAGAATAACTTTCATTCGTGCTATTGCTGTTAGCATTGACATTTGGACAGATGTTAATTTATTTTAAATTCTTTTAATGTTATTAATTTATATCTTTAAATAATTGATCTTCTGACTGTAATTTTTTTGTTCGCAGTATATCTAACTCTTCCGTACACTAATTGTTTTAATTAATTTACACTCCATTAATTTTAAGAGATTTTATATCGATAGATTTCTTTCCAAAAATGTTTCAAGGATTGCATATTTTTTTCTTTAGATTTCAAAACATTTTGTATTTAAAATCTTAATAATAAAAATTTTAAAACAAATATTTCTAGAAATTCCTTCGGCGTATTCATTTATTCCATTTAGTTGAAGTTTCGAGTAGAATATCTTCCTTTCAACATTCATATAATTTTTATATGTCAGTTCGCCATTTCTACGAAGCATAGAGCCACACATACGAGTACAAAACTCAGGCATGCTGAAAGCACAGTTTTAACATTTAAGAATGTAAAAAGAAGAATTTAACATTATAATAACGCGCATTTGAAATACGAAGGCAAACAAGAAAGCTGGTTGCAACATTTTATATTGTTTCCTGACGAATCAGAAATTGTAATCATTTTTCAATACAAAAATAAAATATTTGATTCTATAATATATAGGCATAAAGGCGTCCTCCGTTACAATTCTTATTTTTTCTTGTTTCTACTAAAATTCGGCAATGTACTATAACAACGTCGGATCCTGTTTGACTTTCATTTGTATAAAGTACCACAAGGCAAACAGTTGTAAAACGATTTATCTTCTTTCGCAAACTTTTAGTCGGCACACAGATAATACATACCTGCTGTCTGACAAAGATACGTCACTCTAAGGACTTTTTCCTAAAGTGCTCTTTTGAAAGAGACTTTACACCCTATTAAGAGCTTTGTGTCAACTGACAGCCGCCTGCAGAAAGGTAGGGGAAGGAATACCAGATCGCGTCGTTTAAACACGTCTTAAGCAATCTTCGCGAAATTCGGGCTTCGTGTATACACGTCTTAAGCATTTTTCGTGCGATTTGAAATTCGTGTAAAGACGTCTTAAGCATTTTTAAAGAAATTCCAAAAACGTTTAAACACGTCTTAAGCAGTTAAAGGGTTAATTCACGACCTCTAAGTTACGTTTACAACGACAATGACGAGCCGCAACCGTTGACACCAATGCACTTCTTAAACATTAGACAAACTGATTTGAAGTATCCTCTGACCTTTGCTAGAATCATCGGTAGCGAAACGACAAGAGAAACGCTGTTAAAAAGAAAGCGTTATCAAGAATTGCTGTTAAAACAGTTGTGGTGGAAATGGAAGCAACAATATTTATTAGATCTTAGAACTGCCCATTTTTTGACGAATCCGCAACTTCAACCAGAACTAAAAGTAGGAGATGTTGTTTTAGTCGAAGGAGATAATAAAAACAAACTCTTATGGAAACTTGGTAGAATCATAAAAATTATTCCTGGACGTGATGGTAAAGTCCGATCATTCGAATTAAAAACTTGTAATGAGATTTTAAAACGTACTGTTCAACATCTATATCCTCTTGAACTTTACATATTTTGAACTTTAACGATTTAGTTATGCTTTTTTCTTTTTTTTTGTCTATTAATGATTAAATTGAATACCGTTAGTTAAGTTTGTTCAGTTAAGTGGAAAATATTTTAAAATTTAGTTCATTTATTAGTTATAACATTTATTATTTGATACATGAAGTGTATAACCTGTATTGGAATTGAAGTGTTTGACTAATTAGTATTTTTTAATATTTTTATAGAATAGTGATTTATGTACTTGATTGTATGTATAACTGAGTTAGATGAACTCTTGTCAGAGTTCAGGTGGGGAGTGTGTTAAGGAATATTCTTTGATATCGCCAAGAGATGGCGTTAGGAGTCCATCTATTGGCTTACTTAACCTTTCCCCTTCTGAACACGTGACTTGAAAAAATATTCTTCTTCTTGAAGGTAGAATTTCGATGCACTACGCAATAGAATTCGATTTAGATTTTAGCTGGAACTATTCAGTTCTTGCCTTTTGAGCATTAAATATTCGATTCAGGCATTTTAACCTACATTGTATATATGTAAATATTAAGTTTAATTAAAATTCTATGGAAAATCCTCCAGGCCATGCATCTCGTCTTTTGGATTATGAGTGATTCGACTTTGATCTAGAACTTTCGTTACAGTTTTGTTTAACGATATTTCGCTTCGTGAAAGTTATTGCCAATGAAGGCTAATTTCAACGAAAGCATAGTTTCAAATGAAGTAGAGAAGATAAATACTGTTCATGGTGACGACATGCATTTCACTCAAAAATGAGGGAAGATGAAGGGACCTTGAAGTGCCTGTTTCAAAGTAACGGGCTATAATGAAGTGATCAAAAGATCTACAAAATTATATGGTGTTTCGAGCAAGATTCCAGTTTCTGAACTGAAACACCCAGAGCGAACTAGATCAAACTATATTCGCAGTCTGATCCTAAGTGTTCTATATATCAAAACGATGACTTGAACAATAACATCCTAAAATATTCTAAAGAGGATAAAACAAACACAAATAAAAATTTAGTACTTTTTACATGTATAGTACTTTTTCTAACAAGTGTTAGTATGAAATAATTTTTCTGCCCCTCCTCAAAATACATTTTTAAACTTGTTAAAGAGGTGTTTGGCAATGCTATAAACAATGCAAGTTCTATTCCTCACTTAATTAACGTGTCATCCATCTTGCACAAACACGAAACATTTTCAACTGTTTCTTAAAAAAAACCATGACAGTTTGCTACACTAAAATTACGTTTAACTGATAATTCTTAAATCGATAAATGTTTGTCATCTTCCAATAACGTTTCAGCATTTTTTATATTGATGAGCTCCCATTTTTCGGCTTATTCTTTAGATTGCGTTAGCTTTAGCAATCTTTTGCCTGGCAAAGCCATACTTTTCTCATTTGCTTTTGCAATGCAAACTGAGTTCAGTTTTTATAGGAAGCAAGCAAATGGAAGCTATACGTGAGGTTTACTCATATTAAGAAAACACTTCAGAAGCTATATCAGTGAGCGACAGTTTCTTCCACTGAATCGTAAATTGATTTATAATCCGTAAATTTTCGTAACGGATCTTAGTTTCTTTCCTGAATATTTGCTCGTAAGTATCATAATAGAAGTTTTTGACCTTTAATATTTATAATTGTAGTTAGCTTGCTTTAAGAAAGTAGCTTATTCTCTGTCATTAAAAGTAGTTAAAACGCAGTAGGTTCCGTCCTTGAATCTCTTTTTATTTCTGAACTGGAGTTAGCCTCAATACATTGTATGGAATTCTTTAGCCATGTTATCATGTGATTTAAAGATTTTTTTATAGAGCAAGATTTGATTTAAAATCCAAATCGACTGTTATTATCCTTAAATTCGCTTTCTTTCAATTCATTTCACATATTTTACCAGCTCATGCAGTAATTAATGCAATAAATTATATGATATCTCAAAAATCTTTGAAGCAGCATCTTTCAAACAAAATGGACTAATACTATTAATATATTTCTTTCAAATCTTATCTCATCAAAATCTGACTGTTTGCCAGTTCTCTGTGAAACCCTGCCAGCCGATGAATTTCTTTGAAATGAATTCTTCTCATAACAACAGTAAATTATTGCTGCAGCCTAGAAATATTTCAGTCTGCTTATATATTAAATTATTTTGATATTTTGTTTAATTTATCTCCGATCAAGGACATTTTTTACGTACTCGCTTTTAAATTATTCTAATTCTCACTGTCTGCCTTTTCCAAATTTTAGGATCTGTTAGTTAACTTGGAAGTTTTATTATTCAATGATTTGCTTTTCAAGTATTTTTCATTTTTCTGTAAAAGAATTTGGTAATAATTGTCCTAAACTTTCACAACTAAAAGTAAACACAGATGACTAAATGACAATGTGTGACACTAAAATGACACAGAATACTTTAGGCTTATTTGTAGTGCTCTTTGCTGTGCAAATGAAAATTATTATACGAGGAAGATATCAACTTCAATGCAGTTTTTTTATTAATTATTATGCTAGTATAGCTTGAAAAACTATGCAATGAAAAAAATCGAATATTTTCCTCGTATCTATGTCATTTGTCAAAAATAATTTTTTAACAAATTTTGACAGCACAGTTTCTTAAGTGAAATAGTGTCTAACTGACTCTTCTATTGCATTAATAAAATCTAAGTCGTAAGCAGGAATTTATTTTGAATCAGTAATAGACACTGAAAACGTAATGGCGTTTAATGCGTTGGACAGAACTGTAAATAGTTCATTATCTCACATAATCATACCAATTCTTATTCAGCATATTATGCAAATTTTCTTTATATTAATTTTGTATATATTTCAAATATTGCATTACGGCAGTATAAAATATATGCAGGAGGATATCTCTAATAAAAATGATAATCTCAAAATTATTTGTTTTCCTTTCTGAATTTTTCAAATTTGTATCGTGAACGCATTCAAATATGCGACATTATGACAGTATAATAGTTTTATAAAGTTAATTAGCTGAATTACTGAAACCTATATCGATTCAGATGAGGACTAATTCTATTCTTTTGAATACTGTAGTAAGATGTTTTTAAAGAATTTATTATTTCTTAGGCCGTTAGACCGCAAAAATGGTATTAAAAGTTTAGTTATATGTGGTCAAGAAATTTAAATAATTTAATATGTTTTCCAGATGATTATCTTGTGTCTAAGAGAAGAAAATATGTTGAGTTGTAAGAAAATCTGTTGAAAGTTGCATTTCAAATCTCCAGGGATGGCAGAAACAAGCAATGGAAGAATAATAGAAAATTAATTATCAAGTTTCATCAAAACCCAAAGGAGAAACTCAACAGTCATTTCCAAGGAAATGCTAAACAAGTGCTCATGGGAAAACCTTGAATACGCGATAAATACTTGAAATTTACTAATCAGAAATAGGTTGTTCGATTCGAATTATCATCTCTGTTCACAGCTTAAATCTTTAAATCTACATTACCTTCATCTTCCTCTGAATTAATCTCATATTTTAAAGCTGGGATGGGCGTGGCATATTTTCTTTAAATATAACCTTCCATTTCAAATACATCCATTTGAAGCAAATTTGAACGGGGACTTTAAATTCATAAACCAGTTGCATTAATTTTCATGTCTTTATTCAAGGCTAGAAGCAGTTCGTCAAGTGTAAATTTTTGTTTTCTTTTTGTGGAAAGGTTGTTTTCAATTCCTGCCTGAATCTTAAACTGAACATGTTTGTTTGAATCAAACGTGAAGCAAACATTTTGAAACGAAGTTTGATTAGGAGTACATAATATTTTTTTAAAAATGTATTTACAAATAATTAATGGCGGGTTTTCGATGGACTCTAACAATTTAAATAATAACACTTTTCGATAAATTTTGTCTAATATTTAAAAGCGGCAAAAGGAATATTAATTGTTTTATCTACTCTGAAATTGTTCGCTGCTTCAGCAACTGAATTTCTATCGAATCTAAGGATCTCGAGTTGCGTTGATTCTATGCGAGGAAGGGCCAGTTATTTTCACTTCAGTAAGACAAAAGCTGAATACTTATTTGCGAAATTCTCGCATCCTGCGCACTTCTTCCTGTCCTGCACTATCTTGTTTCAGCAGTTACCTTATATATTCCAGTAGTTACCTTTTATATCTATTACTCTCAGAGAGGGAAACTTATGTACTTTATATACGCTGTCAACTCACCCAGCATTACAGGTTTAACGTTTAACCTTGAAATTTCAAAGTTTCTCAAAATGTCATCAATAAATGGTATTTTCTTCATTATAATTAAAAACGATTCCTTTTCCTTCCCTTTTTGATTCCTTTTCTTTCCATCCCGAAATCAGATTCATTAAAACCTGGCAGACATTTTCATGAATATGAAAGTATGTTATGAATAGAAATACTCTTCTATGAAATACTTATAGAAGAGTACTTTCGAATACGAAAGCGACTCTTCTATAAGGAAATTTATGTCCATAATGCTGAAAGGATTTACTATCTACAGCACGTCCTAAATATTTTATAATTTTCTTATGATTCTTGTAACTTTATGGAGTCATTAGGTTTTATTTCGGTGTAAGATACATGAAAAATCAACAGGACCGTCTCCAGGATTCCGAACCTTCTGATTCCCAGCCGGATGCTCTTCCAGGTACCAACGAAAGCATACGTTAAGGAAGAAGACATTTCTTTTACTTTCTCTCCATCACTTAAAGGAGGAGCGTAGAGCGAAAGAAAAACCAGTTGCCAAATCTAGATGGTTACGAATTATTCTTTACTACCTGCTAATTCGGCAGGAACTTGTCTGATCATTGATGTAGGAGTAAATATCAAAAAGTAGCAGTGTCCTCAACGAGATTTGAAATCCAGAACTCCCGATTGCTAGCCGGATTTACTTCAAATTACACAACGAAAGCACGCAGTAAACAAGGAGAAAAGTCTTTACAAATAGTCTCCTCATTGGAGATCATTATGCCTGATATTCGAGTAGACTGTGAAGTCGCTATATATCTAAGCTCTGATCAGCTGGCAGTATAACTATGCTATGGATATTATAACACTTTAAAACAATGGAAACACAAAAAAAGGAAATTTTTAGGACTTGTGTTCTTTCCAAGGCAAATTTACTTTTCGTTTGGTTTTTATGATAATAATCATATTTTAAATTTATATATGTATATATTTATATATATTTATTCTGGTATTATCTTTGACTCTCCCTCTTCCAATTTTCACAACTTAAATAGTGCATATTATGCATTTGGACATACTGTGATAATCTGGCATAAAGGTTCTTTGTTGAGGGTGAGTGATTTCAGAGGGCAAAAGTTTTCATGTCAGTGGTGAAATCTTGTGCCTTTGTTAATGATTCCAGATGCAGCAGCTGCAAGGTCACTAATACAAGTGGACAAAGAGATAAAAGAAGTCTTTTCATCAGGGTCAGAAGATGGGCACTTTGTTATGCATGAGTGAAAGAATCTTGCCCCTGGGATTTCAGCGCAAATAAACACAGGGAGATATGTAAGATGGTTTTCTGGTAAGAGGGGACAATTTTTCCTGTTTAGAGCTATGGGCATGTTGGCCTTCTAAGAACGATCATTCCTCATGCATAGGCTTCCATCTTATTAAAATTCATGTTATTGTTAAAACTTGAGTTAGAAATTCATTTCAACCCGGTGTCACAACCCAGGGTTTGCTTAGAGGTTTCGGCCTCTAAACTACAATACTTTAGTCTTTGTATTCAAAAGAAATATATTTTTCTCTATGCATAGGCTCCTTTGTGGAAACCGATCACTCGCCACTCCAAAAAACATAAATGTATAAGAGAAATTAAAAAGAAATATTGAAATAGATCTTTAAAATTTACTACAAATAAATGTTAATTTTTAAAAATTACTAGCAGAATTCCTGTCATTGCTGTACGATACCTGTCCGCATGTACATTTATACACAGTTTATATCTTTAAAAGCAAAGCATAATTTTTTGGATTGGGGGACATAATTCTGAAACTTTGAAACGTTACATTATGATAATTTAACCAGTTATTTTATGCTTTGGATCTTTATTGTCACTTTTCACTTCCTGTTTCTCAACAGAATGCAATTTTGCTCGCATGTATTTAAGCTGAGGTTTTTAGATTGGGAGACAGAGAGTGTTCTGCCTCTCAAGGCCACGTTACTAAGTTGCTGCTAGCTCAGTTATGATTTGTAGTTTTTGACCTTGCATTATAATTGCTGATTGTTTGACTCTTTACGCCAGTTAGGTTTGGCTAGCCAACTTCGCGTAAATCTGAACTGTGTTCTCTTTGACTATCACATTCTTTTAAATTTGATATTAGTGTTGTTTTTGTTTCTCGTCATTAATGTTGGCTGAGCTGTGCTTCTGGTGACCAGAAGACCAGAAGCACCGGTGCTTCTGGTCTTTTTAGTTTTAAGTAAAGGGTCTTTTACACACTTCTCCAAGCTCAATTGTAATTTTAGATTTAGCAAATTCAACATTTAGTTTACCCCTCCCCCAAGAACAAGCTCCAAGGGAACAATAAGTCTAGTAGGAGGATTTGGGGTTCATCTTGGATACAATGTGAACATCGATGAAACCCGCAGTCACATTTCACGGCAGAAGTTCATAATGATATTTTTGGAACAACTGGACTCGCATTTCTCGTTTTTCCCTGTTAGGAATGTACAAAAAGTCACTAAAATAACCGCCGCACATCGAGGAGACGCACTGAGCTGGTAAAAAGAATCAGTAAATTTATGCTGTGTGAACCAGGCAATGAAAATGTTTCGTTCGAAGTGCCTAAAACCGCCTTTGTAAAAGCATTCTCCGGGTAGAAAGAGAGGGCGAAATTGGAAGCATAACTGTTAAGTAGATACCATTTAAAATCGAAGAACTGACGGAATATATAATAAGAATGAAACAATTGGTAAATTTATTGTATTAAATAAAGCCTGATGCGAAAGCCATCGAAATTGTACTTTCTTGGTTACTGCCACAAATCGAGGATGCTTTTTAATTGAAAAGTCCTAGCAAGCTCGAGAACTTATCTGAGATCGCAGTAAAATTTGAAAGTAGAAGGGTTTCAGAAAGTACCTGCACATCAGAATATGGCCAGAGGTCAAACGGGCAAGTTCGTAAGCTTACAATACAACGAAGACTACGGTCAGACTGTGGTAAACGTTTTGAAAACAGAAAGAAATTTTCAACCGGGAATGCCGATCGACAAGAAAAATCTGAAAAGAGAAAGCAGAAAGAATTGATACTAATTAGTGGTACTGAAAGAAAGAGGGTGCAGTTACCCCGGAGGCAAACAATCCCTATAGAATTCAACTGAATACTATAGTTTTAAATTATTTTCTGCTTGTAATCCAAATTTTGTTAAATAACGTGTCAGCGGATGCACTATTGGATACAGGGGTAGAAAGTAGTTTCTTGGTAGAAAACGTTTTCAGAAACCATTTTAAGCGTCAAAGGATGTTTGGGGTTGGAAGAATAAAAGTTATTGCGCCCAAAGCAGAAAATATGCATGTATAGGGAAAAATCCCCTTAACGTTAAAACAAAAAATTAACAGTAAAAGTGGTTTTTTCTTTGTGGAAAACCTTCAGGCTCCAGTAAATTTGGGGATGAATTTTGTAAAGGCGGTGGAGGCTAAAATTAATTTTCAGGATGTCACGGTATAGTTCGAGATGAACCAGTTGAACCAAACACGAGTGCAACCACCGGTTTTCGAACTGATGCAGTTAGACCCACAAGGAAGCTTCAGCCGAAAGGCCCGGCTCCGAATCCCGGAGAAGGCATGGATGTTTGTAAAGGTGCAGTGTCGGTGCGGCATGGCAGCACTCTAAATAGGCGTCGAGCCGAAAAACTTCTCGTGTGGTTTGGTGAAAGGGGAGACCCTCGGATGCGTCCGCCCAGAGTGCTCTTCATCAAAATTGGGGGGGGGGACTTGAGCTAAATCGCACTGTCACCTGAATGGTTCTCAAGGCTGTTTTCAACGGCAAGCGTAATCTAGCGCCCCTTGGCATGAGGAATTTCGTGGGCTTGGCTGACTATGTTAGACAAGTTAGCATAAGCAACAACAGAAAAGTTAAAGCCGGAACAATTGGTCAGAAGTTTTGCTCATTTGTTTGATGAAGAAATATGCTTAAACCAAATTGTACATCACAGCATAGACGTGGGAAAACCTCCGTAGAGCAAAGTCCTACCGTTATGCTAAGGCTAAAGAGCAGGTAATTGAGAAACACATCTCTGAGGTTTGAAAATCTAAGGTCATAATTCCTATAAGTAACCCTTACACTGGCCTGGTAGATATTGCACTGTGCTGTAAAAAGAATAATCTCCGACCAAAGGATTATAAGGCAGGGCGTTTTCAGTGGATTACGGAAAATAAATAGCATTGCTAAATGCTATTTATTTTCTGTAATCCCACAATCGAATCCACTCCCACAATCGAAGACGCAATTAGAAAAATTATATCAACGAGTCACGTAACGACGCTAGATCTTACCTCTGGATATTTTCAAATATATGTAAGACGACAGGATGTGCCGAAAACCGCATTTATTACAAAGTAAGGCATTTATGCTTTTCTGAAAATATCGTTCGGCTTATGCGGAACTCCCACATTCAGAGGCCTATAGATAAAGCGCAAAGATCAGTAATCGAGAAAAGTACTTTTATTTAAGTAAATGGGATACAACTACAGAAACTATAAAAGAGAGTATTCAGGATTTGCACGAAGTGTTCTCATTTCTAAAAGAAGTAAGTTTAAAAATAGGTGCATTAAAGTGCAAATTTGCGGCCAACGAATTTTGATCTTAGGCTATAAGATAGCTCAGAAAGGATTTAGAGAGAGGATTCCAAAACAGTTGCAATAAATAATTACCCAACACCCAATAAATAAATAAATTAAAAAAAAAAAAAAAGAGAGAGAGAAAGAAAAAGAAAAAAAAAGAAAAGAAAAGTTGTCCTCATTTTTTGGGCTTTTGTTCCTTTATAGGACTTTTAGTAAAGATCTAACACAGATAGTAGAATCGTTGTTAAAATTAAAAACAAAGAAAGCAAATTTACTTGGTCGGCCGAAGTAAATTTTCGAAAAAAAAAAAAAAAAAAAAAAAAAAGCGTTAATTGAATCGCTAGTTTCGAAATTTCCTGAAGGCGATAGGAACTTAGAAAGTCCCGCAGTTGTATCGGGTTAAGCGACAGGAATCGTGCGTATGGAAGACGGTCAGTCAGTTGCGTATTTTAGTAAGACGTTTATTATTAGACTCTCTTTGTTTCAGGCCATCGTGGTATAACTCAGAGGAATTATGTGGCTACAGAAAGGAAAACGTTAGCAATTCATTTACCGGTTTAGAAATTTTGAATGTATTTTTGAAAAGCACCTACCGTAAATAGTTTCTAATCCGGGCAGATTTTATCGCCAAGATATATTAGATAGGCCCTTAAACTTTAAGAGTATAATTTAATAAAAGGAAAAGACAAGGTCTTAAAGCGACAGTCTTTTATACCTTTCTCCAGTATTCGTTTTTTTTTAAGCTTAGCGATAATTTGCTGTGAGGTTATCTAAAATTTGTATCTAAATAAAAGTCTACATCTACAAATTATGTTAGCTAAAAAGACAAAACTTTAGAAGCTGTATTTCAAACTCAATAAAGATTTTTGCTTATTCACTAACAGACGTTTTTGTGCAACTGACATTGCTAATAAATGCCTGTTTGAATCCACTGTGGTTTAAATTACAAAGCAAAAGCGTTAGTCGTGACCGTAGCATTGATAACAGATACGTGATTTCTTTTTTGATACGCATGAGATATGATCCCTCATCATACGGAAAATCTGAATATGCTATTCTTTTCGATACCGCTTTAGTAATTAATTTTCATTATTTCTTCTTTCCTTTGATCTCATATATATCATTTGAAGAAAATACTGTGAAGCTTTTTTTTCCTGATCAAGCACAGTTTTATAATGCAAAACGTTAGCACAATTACTTGTCATTTTAAAGACTGATTGCAAACCCAGGGTCCTAGTTGAAGAAATGCATTAAAAACAGGTTTCCAGACTACGGCAATTTTTAGGTAAGGAATTTCGCTAAGAAATGTTTTCTCCACAACTCACAAACCACAACATACTCAGTGATTCGGCATCAAGTCTGGCGGCTATCGCAAGTCAAAACAGCGGAGTCCTTTGGTATACCGAATTCAGAAACAGCTTCTGACAATGCCTATTTCGCAAAGACCCACTTTAAAATGAGTTCCCGCTCACACAGGGATTCAAGGCAATGAAGCCGCTGACCTACTGGCCAAGCAGGCAGCCAACTGCACGGATACATTAGAAAGACCAACTAAACTTCCTTGGTCTCATATTAAGCGAACAACTTTGACAAGTCTGCTACAAAATTGGCAAAGTAGATGGACAGAGGTAGGACGAAGGACATTTCGCTTACTGCCAAAAGTTACCCTGGAAATAATGACCCACTGTGCTAGCCTAACACAGTTCTTGACAGGTCATGGACCATTCCCAGTATACCTGAACAGATTCAGACTTAGGGATACTCCTTTCTGCGAATGCGGAGAGCAAGGCGACACGGACCATTATTACTTCCATTGTGTACATACAAGAACCTGGCACTTGAAGAGACCAACGGACTGTGCCTGGACAATATGGACGTCTAACACACTCAAAAACAGAATAGCCCTTGATAAAATAGAGAAAGTCTCAAGACACTGCCTAAGCAGAAACAACCGTGAATAATATTATGTTTCAAATGTTCAGAACTTAAAGCAAAAAACCAGAATAACGCTTAGTGCCTGCAGTTATCAATATGTAAAAACGGTTATTAATATGCAATATTCAACCTTGTTACTTTGGAATCTTCCCCGCCGTGATGGTATATAATTCCGTTTGGTTCATGTCCGTGGTCGGAAGCCATCATAGCGGTGCACTCACTCACTCACTCAGTCATACCATCAAATCACTTAACGGATCTTTAATTTAAAATTCTTCCAATATAATTCATTATTAAATCAGACAAATTACATGAAATTGCGTAAAAAGGGTACTTTTTTGCCAGAAGCAACTTTAATAAGAGACGAAGACTGTAAATGTTTTTTTTTTTTTTTTCCTTTGGAAGCAAAGTTCTTTGAGGCAAATTCTTTAGAACTTGGTTACTTTTTAAGTGATTGTAGGAAATGATATAAGTTAGTCGAAAAGTCGAAAAACTTTAAATAAAAAAAATTATTATTTTTCAGTTATGTAGAAATGATTTCTTTTGTTTAATAGATAATTTGGAGCGTTTGTATTGCAATAACAGCACGACTATATCTTTTCGAAAGGACTGTGCTCATCGAGATCTTCAACCTTTTTAATAAAGAGGCTGTTCGCATATTTGTATACAATTTTAGGTTTGCTATAAAAAATCGTCTGCTTGAAAATAATTTTTCTAACTATATTTTTTAAAATATAAATTATCGCCTGATACTTGACAGTTTTATTTTCATGGAAAACTGCGCTTTTAAAAGAAGCAATGGATATAAGTCTATGTTTGTATTCTTCCCGAAGAACATCTAGCCATTAAAAACGCTCTGAAATTCATAGTTTTCGATATCTAAAGCTATGATAGGTAATATTGCTAACAAACAAGGGTAGAATCGTCAAAGTTTGTTTTCAAGGGGAAGCATTGTTCCAAATACATATTCAAAAAAAAAAAAAAAAAAAAAAAAAAAGGAATGTTTGGAATGATGCAAAGGTAGGATTTTTAATGTTAAAGGAAAATCCACCAAGGACAGCTGTAAAATTATTAAAATGCTCAATATGAACTGTAAACAAAGTGATTGATGTTTATTTGAATCATAAAAAGGCAAAAAAACATAATGTGCATCGTCTTTCTCCACGACATATCGCCAATTGCAGAATATAATATAGTAATAATTTGAGACCTTAGAGTCTGCTTATAAAAACATTATATACAATAAGTAAGAAAAATTAGTAGATTTTTCAATCATAGAGTAGGATACTTACTAAAGCAAACTCTTATTGAGCATCTCCATTCAATATGCTTTTCTTATTTTCAAAACATATCGATAAAATCAAATGAGAAGTTGAAATTATTTTTATGACTTATTTTCAATGGACTTAATTTATGAAATATTTTTCAGAAACTACCTTAAAAATATTTCGTCATTTTAAGAAATATATTCCCAACAAATCTCATTTGCATACAGCAATATCTTAAACAAATAGAGCTTATATTTTTCCTAAATATGGAAAAGCGAAGAATATAAAAGCAAAAACATCAAACGAAGAAAGGTAGAGGAACGTCACGCATATCATGTCGCCCACCGTACAGATGGAGAATACGAATACTTATTGGCTTGATTAGAGAAAAGAGAACATATTCCCTGCATACCGTCCACGCAGTACATAGCAAAGTGAAGTGGGAAAAAATGTGGGGTGCTGCTTACATCAAAGCGCACGATTTTGATTGGAACGCGTTCGATTCGTTTTGGTATTCGTACGATTTTGATTAGAATCATCAATTGCAACAAGCGTATTAGGCTAGATCGTAAGAAAAGTTTGTTTTTGCCATTTATTTATTTATTTGCAAGTGTTTTTTTTCTATCCCTAAAGAAAAATCTTTAAGCTTAGGGAGCTCCTTAAAATATATCGAAATAATTCTTTATATTGTTCAGTGACTGTCAGACTTTTGGTAATCTCTGTAAAATACATCACGATTATCTTAACATGTTTTAAAAAATACAGCTATTTTAAAGTTTTAATGAAGTTGTCAACAGTTGAAAAATAACCATTATTTACCATCATTTTTAAAACTAAAAACTAAATTCCATTCTATAATATTCAAATTACATTTCTTAAAAATCTATATCATTTATTGAATGTATTCTGTATAATCTGGATATGGCAGTGCATTATTAGAGAAGAACGTTATAAAAACAACTGATTTCTAAAATTCCCACATTTATTTGATCAACATGCTATAATTTGCTTTGTATTCATTCTCCAACGAATTTACATAGTCAGTACCCATTTTAAAAATTCTTTTCAATAACCTGCATAAAATTTCGTACCGTTTTATTACTTTTTGAATCATTTGCTTTTCTGTTAATTTTCCATGCTAAGATTAAATATAGTTTTCAGATGATATTTTCTCTTGTTTCATAAATAAATATTGTAGGTAACATTGGAAGTAGACTTATAAACAAATGCTGTAATTTAAACAGTAATCTCACGAATTTTGTAAATGTTACAGGCATTTAAAATTATTCAAAACTATTTTTTTCTTTTAGATATTACAAATTTATTTCTGTATTTTGAATAAAAAGTTAATGAACGAATGAAAGTCAGTCAAACAGCGAAAGATTGTAAGCGCTAATAATATTAATCATTATATACATAGACAGGTTTGGAAAGAATAAACATATTTAATATTTGTGTCCTTTAAATATAATATTAAAGAATTATAGCATAAGATGTTTGACAAATTAGTCCATTCAAAGACACCAGTTATATATATATATATATATTTTTTTACTTTCTCCATGTAAACAATATGTATTCTTTTCAAATAATCATAATTGTGTGTGTGAATTTCGCGCTTAGTGGCAGTCTTAGAAAGGAAATAGTCTCATTCATTCTCAACAACGCCTGTATGACCACGAACAAATGCAAATGCAACCGAAATGTTTCTATCTTTTAGATTTTTAAGTTGTTTTTGAATTTTGAGTTGTTTTTTGAATGATGATATTATTAGAGGAAAAAATACATTTTGGGGTCTCCAAAGGTGATAGGGAAACAGTACAAATGAGACAGCCTGAAACAGCACTATTTTGTTCAGAGATCTATTTGATGTCGAAGTTTAAGCATAAAAGTCCAGCTATAAAAACGGTACATTCATCTCTAATTCTAAATTGAAAGTGCTCAATTCCAAGACCATTTTTGAAGGCAGCAAATATGAGACCAACCTTGCCATCAATTTTGTTGCCATCAGTATAACAAGTTACAGGCTAAGATTTTATTGTTAAATTAAATAATGTTAACAGCATTTCTTTCTGAAGGATGAAGGAGATCAGGTAGCGGTAAAATACAATCATACTGAGAGATAGCAGAAGCAGATATGTTTTCCCTATAGACAATATAATGAAGAATGACAATGTCGATTAGAGGACAGCAGAAATTGCATAAAGAGACTCATAGCTAATAGTACGATATCCACATATGGACCTTTGAATGCGTTGTAGATATTTATAATTCATCTTCTTCTTAAGCGACATACCCCAGACTCTAGAGCCTTACATAATGAAGGCTGCAATTCCTTGTTTATAGATGGGGAATAAACTTTGTAATTAATACCGTAAGTGCTGCGTGCAGTATGACTTAATCCACGCTGTAATTTATCACATTTCTTTGATACATAAGTTAAATGTCATTTCCAAGAAAATTTACTGTCAAGAAAATTTTCTTGAAGAAGATAATCTTTCAAGAAAATAATTTATTATTCTTATTAAACTAGATGATAAATTTCCTCCTTTTAAGTTACATTAATTATCATGTTCATTTTAAATATAAGCTTATAACATAAAAATCTTTTTGTAATTGTATTTTATTCTGCCTCCTCCCTTTTAAGTCTTGATTGCACGTTAACAATGATGAAATTTTTAATCATTTTTAAAACACAAACAATAAATTATAACAAAATTACGAAATAAAGTAACTGAACGTTATTCAGAGGATGAAAAAAGCCGCTTTGAATAATCAATTTCCGAAATTAGATGCAATAACTAAACGAGGGCTAAAAGCTTGTTTTCTAATCTGAGATTTCAAAGGTTTAAGTGCGATATACTTTTTATGCTGAAATTTCAAATCATAAATGTCAAATAGCCGAAAAAATAGAGTGATTTTCGAAAATTCACCAAAAGTTAAGAAATTTAAAAGAAATGGTTTTTAGAAGATTTGTTTACCGCTTTATTGGATGGTCCTAATAATAAAACTCTGAGACATTTGGTTTGTTAATGTGCCAAAAAACGTTTAACTATGAAATAAAAAAAATCTAAATCGAATTTTAAAAACATTGCTGCACCACACTGGGTTGTTATTGATTAACCCAGTGTGGTGTTATTAGGTTGTTATTTAAAATTTGAACTCGATAGCTTTTCAGGAAGTAGGTCAAAATCGATGACAGTGTTCCTCTCACAGTGGAGAGGGTTCCTTTGGTTAAATTAAACAAGAACTTATAATAAAATAAGATAAAAGGTAGAATGTTCTGTTAACTCATTTGACAGGTAATTAATCTATTGGCAGTCTGAACAATCTTGGGTTTAATTTGCAGTATGGTACGCCTACCATACGAGATTTAATAATTTGAATATTTAAATGATTTTAATGTGACAGTATACAAGATAGTAATTTTCATTATTTTGCCTATGCATTTTGTCCAAAATAAATAAATAAATAAGTTACTTCTGTTAAAGTAATTTTTATTTTAAATTTTCCTCGAAATTCTTAGTTACAGTTACTTAATTATATTTTATAAAGCTTTCTAAAATTCCTCTGATGTCAAAAATTTAGCTTTAAATAAAACTAGTCTTCGGGCAATGTTTATTATGTACACTGCTTCTGCTATATTCCATGCCATAAAACCTTGTAATTTAGAGTTCTTAATAAAAACATGTAAAAAAGGTATTTATAAAATAAGTTGTTATTAAAAAAACTCAAATAATCATTAATGAACTAAAACAAAAAAGATAATTCATCATATAGTTAAATGGGAATAACTGATTAAACAACTATTTTTACAAAATTCATCTACAATTCTACATCGCTAATAACAAAAGCATGGGGCGCCCTTTGTAAATTTATAAAGATAATTGCATATGTTTTTGAGGTACTATTCTTATATACGTCCTCAAATGTATAGCGTCGCGAAATGTGGCGATATGTGTTCTGCGCTGGTTTTGACCGGATGTTGTTTGTATAGCAACCCTTTTTACGTTGAAACTTAATTTTGCTGAAGTGGTTTTATTTACTGGTTGGTTGGGCTGGTGGGCGTTTTGAAATGGCTTATGTTGCAATGAAAGACATGGTGGCAAAATTTCAGTTACGTATTTTGGATTGTGTGCAAGGTAAAATCGTTACTTTCGAAATTTTGAATCGCAGAAAGACGTGTGATATAGCAAAATCGTGGCACTTTTGTTCACAGACGTTGTGTGACTGGCGAAATTTTATTTCACGAATGTATGCTGGACTTTGTGTGCTCTGTATCTCAGAAGACAGGGGGAAAGGATAAGCTGGTGGAAATTGATGGTTTTTGCTGATGTTTGAAATTGAAATTTCTGCTGTTTGAAGAAGCATTCACAATGGTAAGTGCATTTTATTTTATTGTTGTTCTTATTTTGCAGAATGTTATGTTCATTGTTTTGGGGGGAGGGCTATGAATTTCTTTAGTTATTGTTGTTTTTTGAATTGTTTGTAATTTATTTTAGTTTATTTTGTTGATTTGTGCGCAATGCCGAGGCTGTCCGCGATGCCTAAATTGTGCAATTCGCTGATGTTTTTTAAGATAAAACAGAACGCTGTGTACAGGGATTCTTTTCAAATATTTTTGGTTAGAAACTTTACGTGTTTGCTATCTAGATTTTTTTGTTTTTGCTTCGGATTTTTGGCTTAAATTGTGTGTTTAAAAGCGTGATTTTTGCAACTATTTGGGTTTAAAGTTCGAAATGTAGACAAAAAATTTAGATAGTAATATGGCGCTGTAGAGTTTTTCGCCAAAATTGTTTAGCAAGAAATTTGTCACCAATGGAGAGTGTGTTTAAGAGTAGTTCTATCTTTGACAATGTAGTTCAATTTTATTATTTAGGTTCCCACGCTTTCGTTAATTGTAAATCTGATAAGCTAGTAACCTCAAAGTGCAAAATTTGAGATCGATAGCTAATAAGAGAAGCGTTTAAAAATGGAGGCCACTGTTTTGACCATAATGAAAAACACCAGATAGTTTATAGATAAAACACCAGATAGTTTATAGATAAAACACCAGATAGATAAAACACCAGATAGGAGAAAACACATAAAAGAGCGCAGTTATACTTTAAAAAAACTTTAGAAGGTTGCCTAATTGTTACATTTTAATAATTTTTTAATCATTATTTTGCAAGTGGTTCAAGAGTTTGCAATCTTTGAAATGTTCAAATCTTTAAAAGAAGTAGACTTTTCTACGTTAACATTATAAAGTTCCATAAAAAATATAATATTACATACCACAGTAAAATTCACAAAATTATTTTTTTAAATTAAAAGCTGATAAAAATACATAAACTTATGAAATGGAAAATATTAAACATTGCGCACTAGGTTTCGTTGCGAATAATTTTAAACGCTAATCAGTTCTGTTGTTTTTGAGATTGATGAGGAGTGGAAACAAGAATAATTGGGATGTAACGGCATAATAAATTTGAAATTGAAGAAGCCGTATTTCGTCTTTCTGTTTCATGTTACAGTATATTAATAAATACAGAATATCTTTAATCTTAATAATATCTTTTTTATCGTTGTTGTTTTAAAACAGTGCGAAGAGTTTGTTTTATAATCTGTGAAAGTATGAAAACTTTGTAATCGATATATTTTTAGATCTCGAAATTTTAAAATCACGCCAGTTAATCGAAAAATGCACGCCAGTTAATCGAAAAATTCTATTGATTTCCTAAAATTCGCTGAAAAATCTTCATACAAATTTCGTTTAATAAATTAGTACTTAAGTGCTATCGCAAATACCTTAGCGGAAGTCGCCAAATTTTCAAAATGTGCCATACTCTGGCAACCATGCGCATAACGATTCTTCAAGCAACCATGCTCATAACAATCCTTGACAAGCAACGTCGCCATTTTCTCATCCTTTCTTTTTGTTTTCCATCGGTTTTTATAAAAACATCATGATATTTTATGCTTTAAACGTAATTTCAAAATATGCTCTTGTGGAATTTTGCAGCGATGGAAGAAACTTCGGTAAAATTTCTTGAGGAATCCAGAATTGTGCAACAAAATCTCTGAGGAGGAGATGCGTTTGGCAGATAGCCGGTGTTGCCGAAGTTTCAGCGATGTTAAGTCTGTGCATTTTTCTGATGTTTTTTAAGATAAAACATGTCCATGTGTAATCGAGGAGAAAAATAGCGGAAAAAAATTAAACATAATTTTGGGGACTAATATAAATGTTTTATTTTTTTAATATGTCACCTACTCCTTAATTAAAGATAAGATTTTTTTTGAATTTCTAAAGTATGCTGACTTTTTATACGCTGATAATATTTGCCGATTTAAATAACTATAGATACTTCGGGAATGTTTTTAAAAAATTTGGCGAAAACAACAAATTTTCACCCGATAAGTAATTTTTAGTTTTCATATGTAAAAAGCGCCAAACGGCGCCAAGGTGTTTGCGTTAATACGTAAGTACCAAGAACTTTATTTCCGACTCAACCAATGGGGGCAAGCAGTAAATAAGGTTTTTAGTTTGTTCGTTAAACAAAGGTATGTGCAAAAAATCGTTTCAACATTAAATTACAAACATTTTAATTGAATTTTGAAAAAAATCTCAACACTAGCTTATATTGTCATCCAAAATATAACTTTATAGCTTATCAGGAAGTAGTTTAAAAATTGATGACAAACTTTCGACCATACGGACGAATACCATGAGTAGAGTAAATAAAAACTTTGTGGAGTTCCCCACTTGTAAATGCTACGTTACAGTTGAACGTGAAGAATCTTAAGAACTGATAAGGGAATAACCGCTTGAGTTCGTGTGACAGGAAGCAACAAGATAGAAGCGTAAATAACCCTTTATTATTCAAATAAGATTTAACAGAACTCCGTCTTGGCGTGTACAATCAAAGCCGACACTTGGGCTTGAACTTAAGAGGCTAAGAAGTAAACTAAAACTAGTCTAAACTAAAGAGATGTAGCCGAAGCTATCAAGATTCTAACCGAGTTGGCCCCTTAACGTTAATTGACTTCGAAGCTATCAATGGCCTAAGTACGGTCGAGCGTAATAATAGCTTACGAGAGAGTAGCCTAAAAAAGGCAGACGCGTGTAGACAGAATACCTGGTAACTCTCTCACTAAGACCGAAGAACTTCGCGCTCCTCCTCATTATGTATTCAGACGTGATCCTAAAACTACGTTCTGGCCGGAAGTAGTATGTTGAAGTTAAGAATTTGACAGGAAAGAAGTTTAACTCGGAATTTAACTGTTAATAAAATTAACATAATTCTTACAACTTATAAAACGATGAATGTTAACAAAGTAGTTGAATACCAACAAAACATGTGTTTTAGAAATGAACGCAAAGTATCTAACAGTCACGCATTAACAATTATGAAACAGTTACGTATGATGCACGGTTAAAAAAACTGTTTTTCTTTATGACTGGCAACTGTGCAGAGGAAGCGTATTGTTACTTTCCGCAACAAAAAAGACATCATCATAACGAGTATTGTGTATCCACTCCTCAAATCGAAATGGTCTCCTTTCTTAAAATTGGCTACATTTGAGCACATACACGTACCTGGGGTTACCCCTTAGGATTTCAGAACGGCTTCTCTGCGGGCAATTTTTTTCTCATTTTTCTTACATAGAAGATCAGAAAAATTGGACATTACAAGCATGTACTTCCTATGTAAAGTCTTATTATAAATAGTATTTGGCATATTAAACATGTGGAAAGAAAGTTTCCAAAGTTAGACGCAATGAAAAAAGAAACTGAACCAGTGAGCACTGCAAAACCTTCGATGAATATATTTAGTAATTTAGGTATTTGAGAATAGTAATTTTAGTATTATTTAGTAATTTTAGTATATTTAGTAATATATAGTATTTGAGAGCTCCAAGAGAGTATATTTCTTTTTCAAATTCAGCTTACTTAATCATTTATTCATTTTTCAACATGAGTGGATAAACAACTACTAATTGAGAACGATATTTTTCCCCGTTAAACAACACGCCAGTTCTACTTGGAAAGTATCTGAATGCAATCAGCGTCTGTATCTTTGGCTCAATTTCTTTATTATTCAGTTTTGCAGAAATTTTAAATTTATTATTGGGACGAATGCTATACTTTTATATTAATGTGTTGAGTAGTACCATCAGAAGAAATTATTGATTTTTGATCCCTTGATGCTCAATTATTCTGTGTCGAAATTTAGCATTGATTCCTTATAAATGTGTTTAATAAAGCTTTTTTACTGCATATGGAAAGTGTATGAAATTACAAAAAATATCATGCAGAAAATTTCAGAAAAAAAATCATAACTTTTATCATTTAAATTGACAATAATTTTCCCGCCAGCCATACTAAGGCTTTTCACACACTTTTAGATGATTTTAATTCTATTTATAGAAGTATTTTTCCTAAAACTATGTGCTTTAAATGTTAGATTTGATAACCCTTATTTTTCACTATTTTTCCACACTGTTGTTTAAAAGATAACAAAGATTTTGTTAGTAACGTAAGAGGTATTTTATCCCATTCCTCTTGAACAGATTTCCCAAGCCCAAGGAGGGTGGAAGGTTGTAGGTCGACGTTAATCCACTATTTAAAAGTCCAAAAGCCCAAAAATCCGTTGATGACACATCAGGAGATTTAGTGGGGATATGAGTGATTTAGTGATATTGCACACGTGGCACAGTGGTTCACACACGTTTCTTGTTCAATTTTTTTCCGGAAAATTAACAGTGCGTTTTGATGTGAGGCTGCTTGTTTTGTCTTGATGCAGTTCTACTGATTGATGGCATTGTGAGTAAAGAGAAGGTATTCATAGTTGAAAATTGGGTATAAAATATGTTCCTGATAATACATGAAGTTGACCTTAACAATTTTCTGCACTCTCTTTAATTTTTATTTGTCTTTATATAAAAAGAGGATATATATATATCTGTAAATATACTAAAATGACAATGCATTTCCATTTATCTCCTGCTAAATAATTTTCATACAGGGTTCTACAAATTGTTCTTCACTCAGCAACATGTCTCGGTAAAAGCTGGTGAACGTTATGTTTTTTAAAATTTTTAAGTTTTGAATATTCGTTTTGTTATTTTATTTATTGAGCTACAGATGCATTTCAAGCCTTCGCAATTGATTTATGCGTCGGCGGATTTTTCTGTTGTTACCAATGGTTTAACTTTAGAGATATTAGAAACACTATGTACCTTTCTCGGTATTTCTTTTAAACACATAAGAGACAATATGCACATTGCTTATTTTGCACTTCTGAATTTTCTTGTCGTGTATTTCACAACTTTCTGAATTATGGAATAGGAACATTTCTTTTAGAAAAGTGCTAAAATTTATCCATCACTCAAAAGCTAGTTTGCATGCGACATTTTGAAAGAAAAATTAATTTAAAAGTAGCAAATAATATTTTTCATTCGAAATAATAAGCTGCTGCCAGAAATTTTTATTCCAAAACATCTGTATTTTTCAAATTCGTCATTCAAGTCGTTCTAAAAATGTGAAAAATCCTCTGTAGAGAATTATTTTTAATTAATGGGGCTTAGAAGAAAATTAAGAGTAATTTAACTCTTTTGAAGAAAGTTACAATTTTAAATATCACTTTATATTGAAAAAGTATGCAGGTAATGTTTATATAAATATTTATTTATAAACAATTTCTTATTCTAATTATGCAAAGTGTTATAATTAATTTAGTTAACCTTAAATGTTTTATAAGGTATTTCTCCCGCCTTCTTGGCATGCCTTCGTGGTGTGGTGGTCTGCACGCTCAGCGCGTAATTGAGAGGTCCGTCGTTCGATTCCTGGCGAAGGCGTTGCATATTTTTCATCTTCCCTGCTTCCAAAAAAATACCTAATGTCTCTACAGTTTCTTTACGAAAAGTGATTTCATATGAATTTTGATCTTGAAAGTATTCAAACTTTGTCTAAATTACAAAGATCAATCTAGTAATCAGAAAACACAAAACGTGCTTTTGCCATCAAAATAATAATAATAAAGTCACAATGGTGATATGGATTTGAGATATATTATAAACTATTCACATAATTTTACATATTTATTAACATAAGAATGTAAACGTGATACAATTAGACGCTTTCATAATTGATCAAATCACTACGGGATTTTATAACACTCTATTTTGAGAATGCAGGTGCTGAAGTTAGCCAAAAATTTTGATACATTTTCTCCTAATAACAGATGAGTAACATTTTGTGTCAAACCGTTAGTCTAGCTACGATTTTTGATATAGCTTGGGAAATGAATATTCATTGTTTATATACAAATGAAAGGTAAAAAACCAAAGTAATATACTAAAGAAAGATCTCTCAGGCCGTCAGCTTACGCGTACTAAACTCATTTCAAGGCTCACTTCCCGTGGTCTTACGCCTTCGAAAGTTATTGTTAAACTAGTGGTTAAAGTCAGCAGCATTTCTACATCTGGTCGAACTCCATAACTGATAGATAGCTTTTAGTGAAATGTAGCATAGATATATTCTGATTATGATACAAAGGCAATGTAACACATAACTGCCATAATACCTCTGGATGTTCGTGCATAATGCTCATCGGCGTAGGAAACTCTAAAGCGGAATTTGCAGTTTTGAACAAAAAGAGAGTTTCATAGAGGGTTACAGTTTTTCTAATACTCATGGGTAGTTGTCATAACGTGACTTCATGGTGGAAATGAAGCAGTTTATGAGCACTTATGGCAACTAATCCCACTCCACTTGTTGCAATCCACTTGTGGCAACTAATGCCGCAAAGCAATTTTCTAATTCTGTAGTGTTTTGCGAAGGAAAACGCGAGTTACAATTGCCTTCTCAAGGGTTTCCCATAAATGTTCTATACGTTTTAAATATGAACATCAGTTCATACGGCTAATATCCCCACCTAGAGGGGGGGAAAAAACTCAGACCTCTACTGCACTACTAGCTTCTTTCTAGAATGCTGGAGACCGGTTAACGGGTCCTCTCTCCAAATGGAGATACGTTGATAATCAGGGGTTCAGATAAATTAGGATTCTTCATTGAAGAGAACGGCCCCTCTTCGACCCTTGGTCCAAATTTGAAGTTTTTTACCACCATGCTCAACGAGTTTTCCTGTGCGCAAAAGTAAGCTGGTAATCTTTCTAAAACGTCATTTACTTTGAAGATCAGTTCTGTAGAAGCAGTTAGTTTAAGCGAATATGTTCATTATATTCAATTTTGTTGTTCTCAGAGTTACTGGACACTTTCTAGGTAATCATTTCGTATTTCTATGTATCGCCTTGAGAAATTTCGTTGTTTTTCATTCTTCAAAATGTTTCATTTTCATTGTTTACATTTTTCAGCATATGTGTATCATCTAAATGGTTACAGAAAAACCTCTCTGATATATGAAGCTCTAGCGGCCTCTCCGTTCAACCAATCGAAATATAATTTCAGATATGGTTATTTGAAGCTATGTGCTCGAAACTGACGATTTTAAACAATACTGATCATACGGTTACGGTTAAAGTGAAAAAATTGTCGAAATGTTCGAACGGTGCCAACCACTTATTTCCTGCGTAAATTGATCAGCATACTGAAAACCCATAGATGGTGCTGGAACGACTCACGTATGATGAAAATTGCCGGCGTAAAACATTTACAAAGAACAGCATTGTAAAGAACCAATGATAACAGAAGAGAGGAAAGGAAAAAAAAACTATTATTGGAATTACAAGTTTTCAACCCGCTCACCTTTGGAGACGGTAACATATTGCATGCAAGACACTGTTAACAACAATGACGAACGTAATATTGCTGAAGGAATCTATATAATTTCGCATATCATGGCTTTCAATTGTGATTGTGGATTTTATGTGTTTTCACACTGCATTTCAGATGATAACTCCAGAACCAGGAATCCATTGGAATGAGCTCAGGGGATCGCGGCAGATACGTGGAGATATCTGCAAAGATACGTGGCTCATCTTAAAACGTTATACACATCTAAATTTATTATGTCTAAACAATAAAGTTTTTTTTCTTTACTCTCTTGTCATTGGTCATTTACTAAGCTCTTCTTTGGAAATGTTTTACGCCAGCAACTTTCGGCATGCATGTATCGTTCCAACTCCATTTATGGTTTTCAGTGCCCTGATGAAGTCGTTCACGATGGGTGTTGCCATTTAAAAATTTCGAAATGTTTTCACTGTAATTGTAATCGTTCGAGTTCAATTGTTCTAAATCGTCATAATCTCGAGCGCATACGTTCAAATAACAATATTTGAAATTTCATTTCTGTTTAACGGATAGGCCACTAGGGATTTATTTATCATGGAAGTTTTTTATGACCACCCTGCATTTTTCAGTTGTTAATAAATATATTCAAGGCTTTGTTTATCCACTTGAATTGCCCATATTCTCGATAAGAAAACTGTAGCCTTAATGGATATTCTCAAGATTATTTTGGAAGTCTTTTCCGTTAGAATGGCAGCAGCAATTGACGAAGTTCAGAAGTATGAATATGAAATATTTCTGAGGTGATGTTATTAATAGGAAAGCATCACATTTTCAGTTACAGTCAGTCATAGCCTGTTTCAAATCTGGCACATTCCCTTTTCATTCTTCAACTAACTTCTGACTGATTTTACTTGAAGTGCTGCTTGATCATTATCGAGTTGAACTTAAATTTGATTTAAAAGCTTGCACTGCCACATGTTCGCTTTCTAATAAAGATCCAGTATATACCGTGGAGGTAAGAAGGAACGTAGTATGTTCTTCCATGCATAAATTCTCAATCAGTGACCACAGATATATTCTAAGTTCAGGGATACATACTGCATCAGTGGCTGACTCTGTCTAGCATCACTGTAAAGAACTGTTTATTTTATTACACAATTTAATTTTTCCCAACTATTTTAGTTATACAGGGGTATTCAGCCCAGGAACTCAGGCAATAAAACCTCCTAACATCTATTTGTGAAATATAAACTTCAAAGGAGAATCTAATCTAGAATCTACTAGTTACGGAAAAGTCTGATGCCACATCACTGCCATAAAGTGGGCAGGCATATTCTGATAATTTCTATTTAGGATGACCTTTTCCAATCTGAACTTGAATTTGGATGCATCCTAAATAGGTATGCCTCTCTTGGCAGAAATAAAATTAATTTATTACTGCCATGATTCAATACAGGGAACACATAAAATGAACACCTTTAAAGTCGGGATTTTAAAGGTGTTCATTTTATGTGTTCCCTGTATTGAATCATGGCAGTAATAAATTAATTTTAATAATTATTTGAAACTAGATAGCCAAATACTGTGTTTTATTGCAGCTTTTAATTAAGTAGACCAAGCTACATAAAACGGAAAAAAGCACATACTTTAAAATCAATAAAATGCGTAGGTTCCAGTATAATTATATTCAGCTCAAAAGTTAAAATATTTTATGAAATATTTTAATAATAATTAGACTAAATTGAATTGCGCAAAATTTAAAATGCAAATTTAGAAATACTTATACAATATTTCTCTAGAGTAATTAGCCTTAAAAAGTTTTTTAAGAAACATCTTAATTAGATAAATTATAGAAGAATAATTAACGTTAATTTCAAGATAAATGCTCTTAATTTCTTTATGAAGTGCCTTAATAAGGAATTTAGTGTACAGATTAATTCATATGAACATTATTCAAAGTAATCAATTTACTGTCAGGTAACATAACTTTAATTTGAAGCAAACCTTTTTTAATTGCTGTATAACTTTAACATTAAACAATGCTTCAGAAATTCGTTGCTTACATTACGCATAATCCTTTGACTCCCATTTTTTAGGTGCTTTTTAATGCATATTATTAGGTAATTTTTTTGGTTGCCTTTTATTTGCCTTCATTTTTTTCTTTGCAATTTCTCGAGTGGCATATTTTTTGCTGCGTATGTTACTCATTTTTGTCGTTTTTGTTTCCTACAAAACTCTGCTTTTTGGACTTATTCCACTGGGTTGCTCGTTCTTCGTAGGTTTATTTGCTGCCTATATAATGATGAGAAATAGCTGAAGAAAGATTTAAGAAAGTGGACTACTTCTGAATTTCGTAAAAAAAGGGGGAAAATGTTGATAAGGGAAAAAATGGAAATCTTTATCATGCATACGTCTAACATGAGATGAAAGGATTCCTTTGTTGTCGCAATTTTTTTTTGACATTCTCTCTCACTTTGATTTATTTCTTTATCTTTGTTTGCAATGCGAATTAGCATTCTTAGGTGCAAGCATATTAGACTGGAGTGCAGATGAAAGAATAGACTTTTATTAGAAAAGCATGACGAAGTGATGCAAAAGAACACTAGCGATACTTCTAAATAACGAGTTTCTGAAAATTCTAAGAAATTTAAATTTAGAGTATGTTATGCTCCAGATTCTGGAATTATGAATTTTTGATTACATTTGAATAACTTTAAAGAAGGAATATTTATAAAAATCTTTTTTGAATAAATCAACTTCTAATAATTAAAAAATTTCAGCACCGTCTGTTAATGCATTATATTCTTCTTAAGTAACAACAGTTGAATGAAAGACTGCAGTACATCAATAAGATTTTCTTCATAAAATATCGCAGTGATGTTAAGATTTATTTTAATTCATTAATAAAACTGCAGTTCTATTACTTCTTTATATTAGGTCAGGAGAAATAGTACTTAGACAACTCATTTGTTAAACGTATAGAGACATTAGTTTTTTTGAAAGTAGCAGATGTGAAAAATGTGCAATTCCCTCCCCTAGACTCGAACCTGGATCTCACGAATACGCCTCGAGTATGCTACCGTTACATCACAGAGACATTCAGAAAGGAGGGAGAAAATATCTTATAAACATACTGATATGATTCAACCAATTTTACAAATTAGAATACTCTGCGAACCACCTTACTTATGTATCCTCTGACAGCAATTTTCAGCTTATGTTAATACTAGTACACCCATATTTCTTAAATACGACTATTCAATTAAAATTCTTTTCATTTTATACTGGTATTAATCTTGAAGAATGTATGACTATGAATCATATTTTTTGCATCGTTATTAGAGAAGGATTACAGGTATCGTTCTCTCTGTTGTTAGATGCAGTACTCTCAATGTAACTTACTGGCATCGGGTACATCGGCTAGTATTTAATAAATAAAGGTATCAGGTTCAATGTTTCTTCTTACCTTCTTCGGAAACATACAATGACCTGACTAGAACAGAGAGCTTACTAAAGCTATGTTCACTAATTGTAGTAAGTAGACAGGATACAGACGAAGGGTATACAAAACCCTTTATTTTTTTCTTTATATACAATGACTTCCGTACTTCGGAATACAATGACCCTCCACTCGGGGTCTAACTTAAAAGATATCAAAATAAAACTAAACTCTAATTTAACTTTAGAATAAGATTGGCCTTATAATAACAGGAAGCGTATGTAGCACAGAGACTGTGAACACTACAATACGTTTAATTTATCAAGAGGATTAAAACCTCTGGCCTGGAAGGCAAAGTAGCAACTGCGTAACTTCTAAGGTAAGCGGCCTGCTTCGAACTCACGGCTTCCTCTCTTCTGCTTGGCAAAAAGGCCACACTTAAATACTTGGCGTTCGCCAGACAACTTTGCATAAACTCCTTCACGCTTATAATTCTGGCCGGAAGTAGAAAATAAGAAGTGATAGTAAAGATTTAAAATAAAATAAACGTTAGTAAAACTTAAGATCCTTACAAAGGTAACACACCAAACGTTAAAAAAGTCCCTTTCAGCGTAATACAAAATCTGAAAACTTTCAGATTTTTCTTATTTTTTAATTTTTTTCTTTTACTATAGACTTTTAATCGTCTTTGGTTGATGTTGAACACTTTTCGATATACCGAGAGCATAGTAGTCCATTGATATCACAGTAGGAAGCTTTCCGAATATCTGAAAAGCATACATTCTTCATGCCAATTCTCTATCCATTTTGTTATAAAGACAACTGCAGATATTGACATATGATGCTTGATATTGTCCTGCAAAAGTTCCATATTTTTTACTCTGCGTAGTTAATGAAACGGGACTTCGTTTTGAAATATAGGAATCAAAATATTGTTTTAGTGATACGTAATGTTTACATTTCGTGTCTTTATAGCTTTAGTCTTCCAGTGCAAAGCTAAAATATTAAACATGATACCGAAATTTCTTTAGCTTTATGGAACTTTAAGGCAGTAAGCTGCAGTATTTCATATATAGCTGCGGTTAATTTATTGCGCCTCTCGTCATTTGCGCCTATTGTTGTCAAGAGCCTTGAGCAATATACGGGTCTCAGTATGACTTTCAGTTCCGCCCCCAATTTTGATGCAGACAGGTCTCCCGTCTGAGGATCTCCCATCTCTCTTCTTCTACCATCAACCTCTCGAGAGGAATTTCGGCTCGCCGCATTTTTAGAGTGTCCCCATGCCACACATACTTTAGATTTACAAACATACATGCTGTGACAAACAGCAGGTTTGTATTAGAGAATGAAACCAGGAACTCTTGGGAATGAACCCAGTGCCCGCTACAAAGGCCTGTGAAGTTTATCAAAGGAAGCAACCCTTTAAGGCCACCGTCTTCGGCGATTTCCGTTAACGCAGTTGATAAGTGTGAAAAAATGGACTTTGTCTGAGAAATGCCGAGGAAGTATGTCGCATCACGCGACAGGAAAGCTGTCTTTCCTAGTCTGTAATAATCCTGTAATATTATTTTTTATTTAACCAAAAAATCTTACATTTAGTTTTAAAATAAATATTTAAAAAGACAGCTGGTCTCAGTATTCTCATCACCGAAGTTCAGCGACGTTACAATATCTTCTCCGGGATTCGAAGCAGAGTCCTTCGGTAGAATCAGCGTCGCTAACCACTATCAATTTTTTTTAATTGAAAATTTTAAATTCTTGTGCACCACACAGTATTACACAAGGCTTACAGAGGTAAGTAAAAAAAAAAAAAAAAACAAATACAACAACACAACACAAAATAAAATAAACTTACAAATTCACAGATGACACGTAAGAGATAAATTTACGGAAGAAAGAGAAAGCCATTTTATGCTGGACAAATACGTGAAGACGGGGAGGAAATGTAATATTCACAGAATTTAACCGAGAAATGAGTTCCTTTCGTCCTTCCTTGAGCTTTGAACAGTAGAACAACAAATGTTCGACATTTTGCACTCCTCCGAAACTGCATGAACACAAGTCTGTACTAGATAATCTAAATCTCTTCAGATATGAATTGAATTTACCATGTCCAGTTAGAAATTGAGTAACTTTAAGATTGCAGAAAAAGTGTTTATTATTCAGTCTGTGAGGAATGGAAGGAAAATAAAGTTTAGTCAAAGAGGTAGTAGTAGAATTCCTGTATAGTTCATTCCACTTGAGTATTGTATCATCCCTACTTTTGTTCTTGTAAAATGACTTGGGAAGTATCATTTGAGTAATTACTTGAAGATGTGTAGCTTGTTTTGCCAACCAATTAGCCCTTTCATTTCCTAGATTGCCAGTGTGGCCACGTACATAAGAAAAGATAACATCAACACCTTTATTATTAAGGTCTTTAAGAAGAGGGGCAGCATTTTGAAAGTGGTCCATGATGATCAAGGGATCAATGGGGGCTTTAACGAATACGCATAAGCACTGATAAATACACTGAAGATCCCAAAGATTACAAAAAATAATTAGTATTGTTAAACTTATAATTCATTTTTTTGCTGAGATAAAGCTGCATCACGTAGTAAGAAAGAAATTCATATAATATAAATATAGAGGAAAAATGTACAAAAATTATTTAATATATTTTAAAAATAAATAATACTTTTTTAAACTACATAGATGCTTTGTGCAAAATGTGAAATATAAAAAAGTGAAACGCAAGAACACGAGAAAATTACCAAAAAATACGAAGAACATAAAACTTCCTCAGAAGATGTATTGTTACATACAAGCCGCTTGCAGAATTTAAAATAATACTTTAATGTTTGCTTCCAGGACATTGAAAATTTGAATGTGCCAGTATGTCTCAGATCCACTCAAATGCTATACATTCGGCCTTGCTATTATTATATATGAAGAGTTGATGGTAGTAAACAAAGACGTTCAAGCATAAGTCTTATTAAACTAAGTTTTGGAGTTTAAAAGTCATTTCAGGAAAATATCCCTAAATAAAAGTTGTTACCGAACAATATTATTGACTATTTGCTCTTCTTAGCAGGCTTCAGTCTTAACTTACTGAGGAAAACAAGAAAGAAGTTGAATATTTTTGAAAAATTTGATTTAATAATTAAGTTAAGCAGTTTTATGCCAAATATTAAAAATGTTTTATCAATTAGAATTAAAGATTTTGTTTCTGAAAAGTTATTTATATTTGTAAAATTAGTAATAATAATAAAAATGCAAATATTAATGAAACAAATCTAATAAACGTTTCTCGAAACGTTTGTTCATATGCTTAGTCTAATTGTTATATAGGGCTTAAGAAATAGCCTAAGAAAGAAGAACGTACTTCGAGGCTTAACTTTTGTAGATAATATTTTTCCGTTATCTTTAATCTATGAATAGAATTGAGATATAATCGTGAAGAAAACTAATTTTACTATGAATAAAAAATCTTAATTAACTTAATAAATATAACTAAATAAATACTGTAAAAGCTAACAAAGCTGTTGGTAGAAGTACTTTTGAAATGTACTTGTATATTGTTCCAGTTTTTATCATTTTATATTCTTTGGAACAAACACCAAAATCAAAATAAATATTCCTCCTTATGCAACTTATGAGTACGCATATCTTAAGAGTTCTTCGAAGTGTAAAAAATCGTTCTTCTGCATGGATTGTTCTGATATTTCACGGTATAACAGATTTGCACAAATGTCTCATAGTCGTTACATAGTAGGATTATTGTACACTTAATCCAGCTATGTAATCAATTATCGACAAACACGGTCACTCTCTAAATTATACAGTGATAATCAAGTTGTAACTAGATTATTGGAGTATTCTACTACATTAGCTTTCAGATACCCAACAGATATAGCAGTATCTTGGTAACACAGGAGGAACATAAGTATCAAAAACCTGCTTTATATATTTAAGGAAACTAAAATTTTAGGAATAAAAAATTGTTAAGACAATATAAATTTCTTCAGTGCTATTTATTTTTTGCTTAATTAAAACACCAAAGCAATTCAAATTATTAAAGAAATCTAAAATCTCTCTTCATATCTTTTACTTGACTTTACTTAGAGATTCATTGTTTTATGAAAACAGAATAGTAACACTTAAATTGTTACATATACACTAACAGTAAACAAAAAAGAAAAAAAAAAAAATGTGTACCGAGAAACTTCAGATTACAGACTAACACCTGAAAGAGTTTACCATTAAAGTTTAGAAAAATTATCAAAAATTAAAATGCATAAAAATCACGAATTAAAACGAAATTGCAACTTTACTATAATTAAGCATATTTCAGTTTAACATATGAAACTAAACAGTTACGATAAGATTACTTATTAGGAACGAGTCCTCCAAAAATCAGAGCTACAAAATGCAGGTATATTTAAAACTATTCGTTCAAAATGGTATAGCCAAATGCTTAAAATAAATTTTTAAGCGTTAGCCCAGTAAAGCCATTAGTCTCAAAATGGGATTTTGCTTTGATATTGAATCATCATAAAAGACTGAATCACTTTTCAAATTTTTGCCACCAAATAATATCGCCTTGTATTGCATTTAAGGAAATTAAATAATGAAGAATTCGCATGAATGTATGCATGTTTTTAACATTGTCAAATAACAACGGTACCTAGAGCCATCAAATTCTGGATAACGTGGTCCTGTACTAGAATACTAGAATATGGAGATTGGCAGACCAAATTTTGAATTTCGAAATTTTTTTTATAGTGTATTTCATATTTTGTAAACTTTTAACGAATATTTGATTAATGAACTCAATAATTTCAAAGCGAGCAATGGCAATACTGTTCGGGGGAAAAAATTATCTCCAGCGCTCGAGACTGTCTATCGGAAATTCTAAAGATAGGCTGTGTTTAAATACTTTTAGCCCAAAGGAATATTTGCCCAAATGCTCTAAAACATGTATATGTATGCAAATGAAACAAACGCCACTTTGGGCTCAATAGAACTTTTTTTATTTCATCGTAAATTAACACCATGTCAAGATTTAAGCACTTATTTAATAAAGAAGTCTTAACTATTAAATATGTAGCTAGGTATTTAATTCACCGGATTCGCTGAGCATGAAATTTTTCCTAAGATTCTATTTCCGCTAACTGAAAACAATTAACTCTTCGAAAATATTTTCTTTGAGGTGTTTAAAATGATAAAGGTGGCACTGTGTGAAAAGAATGAGACGAAATGAAACATTTAATAATTTTATAAACAGTTGAATTCTATTTATCCAAATTCTAGATATTTGGATTTCCAGACATTTAGATTACTTGCTTTTATTTTCAGGGCACCTCAAAATTAAAATAGTAGCTACTTTAGTTAAACGATTTTAATTTTACCATGATTAATATGATACTGCAGTTTAATACTAGATATTGAATGTTGTTGCAACATGTACAATTGAGTGTCTACAATGGTTTGCAGATTGGGTTTAAATATTCAGGCAAATATTCCGTTTAATGATGACATTAATGAAAAAGAAATTTTACACTGTATGTAACTCTTCTCTGTTTTGCTTATTGTTTTGATTGTTTAATTAATTTTCTGAGAAAGTCAACCATATTATTTAATTTTAGGATATCTTAAGAAAATTATTCATTTCACTTAGTGCAAATAAAAATTAACTTCATTGTTTAATTTTAGCTTTAAAAGCAAGAATATTTGCTTAGGTTTAGGTTTATTTAAATCAGAATTATTTTCATTTTCAAGTTGAAATCGAAATGGATTTGGTGTTTAAAAAAATAATACCACATTTCGAGGTGAACAGTAAGATTAAAATATTGTTTTAATAATGCTAGAAGTATGAATGGATTTTTTGTTTAGAAAAAAGTAATACCACATTTCAAGATGTAACAGTAAGTTAAAAATATTGTTTTTCTCACCTAAATGAATTGGATGATTTTTAGGTTAGGTTTTGTAAGATTCTCATTAGTGTATTTCTCGGTTACTGTAGAAAGTGACGAATCTTAAGAACTAGTTAGCGAATAATCGCTTAAGTTCGTGTGACAAGAAACAAGAAGATGGAAGGGTAACTAACCCTTTGTTATTCCAATAAGATTTAACAAAACTCTGGCTTGGAGTGTACAATCAAAGCCGACACTTGGGCTTGAACTTAAGAAACTAAAAATTAAACTAAAACTAAGATTAACTAAAGAAATATAGCCGAAGCCATCAAGATTCTAATCGAGTTGGCGCCTTAAATTTATTTGACTACGAAGCTTATCAAGGGCTTGAGTGTGGCCGAACGTTATAGCAGCTTTGAGAGAGAGAGTAGCCAAAAGGCAGACTCGCGTAAATCAAAAACTCTGATTCTCTCTCACTCTGCAAGTAACTTCGCGGTTTAAATATCGCTCCTTCTCATTAAGTAATCAGAAAGATTCCAAAACTACGTTCTGGCCGGAAGTAATAAGTTGAAGTTAAGAATTTGACAGGAAAGGAACTTAAAATTTAACTGTTAATAAAATTAACATAATACTTACAGTTTAAATAAACAATTAGATAAAAATATTAGAAATGAAGGGACAAATATGATGCGGTTCTTCATCTTACGCTATTTTAAATAGTGCTGAGCGATACTTATGTTGGCGGGAAATTAGTTGCATTATTGAATTCGGGTTGAAATAGATATCGATTTTGTGTTTAGAAAAGCATAATATCACTTTTTAAGTTGTAACAATAAAATAAAAATATCGTTTTTCTCATGTTTTTAATCATGTGAATTCAGTGAATTTTAAATTAAGTTTAAATAAACGACTAGATAAAAATAAAGAAAATAAATGCATGTATATGATGCGGTACTTCATCTTAAGGTATTTTAAACAGTGCTGAGCTTTTACTTACATTGGCTTGAATAAATAAAGGAATAATTTTAAGAATGTGCTTAATGTTAATTGTCTTAATTAAAAAGTATTGAACGGTAGTTGGTTAATAGCTCAAGCTCAATATTATTAGATACTAATGGAATTTACCTTTACCACAACAGAAATACATAAACTTTTGCGCTCGTTCCTTTAGCACATGTAGAAAGGAGTGCAAGAGGCTGCTTCCAGTTCTAATTTCAAGGATTGTACGATCAGATGCGTTAAAGTTTGCTGTATCATTCTATTTTCAAAATACGGGAAACGCATAGAATGTTCACGAAGCGTTTCCCATTGTTTCTTATCTTAAGGCTTTGGAGTACGTGATATCCTTCAGTAAAGATCAAGAGTTAAGGTTAGGTTACGAGAAAAGGTCAACTGGTTTTAAAGTGGTAGTGTCCATCATTGGCTACAAGATTTTCTGGCCGCGATCGCGCACAGGGTTGTTATTGTTCTGTTACGAAATTTATATGGAGCTCGCGTGAATTCTTAATCTTCTTATGACGTAGTATAGTTGGCTAGTATGGGTCACGAAAAGGCTTTGGACATGATGTACTTACACTTCGCCATTAATCCATGAGAATCCGCCCGTTGAATGTGAAATCCGCGTTGGAATGTTTTTAGAATTTTGTTTTATGTTACTAGAGACTAGGAGTTACCATTAGTTAGACCTTCGTGAAACACCATGTTGTTCCTCGTGCTCATCGAATAGGCCGGGTCCTCAAGGATAAGTTCATTTAGATCGTCTTCTTTAATTTTTTCAGTTTACGCTTTATACGCATAATGAAAAAAATTTTCGTTTTAATGAACAGTAAAATTCTTCGCTGACTTTCTTGATTTCTGTATTGGTAAAGTGATATTAACTTTTGGCATGGCTTGATAATAGTATTAAATTAGAAGAATACATTTCAGAAGTCTTTATTTTTATTAGAATGAATTGATAATCTTTGATAGCTGTAACTGACTTCATGTGCAAAGAGTGTGAAAATAGGTTTTGGGTACCTTTACTATTCTTTTTTTTTTTTTTTTTTGTAACAAAAATAGTTAATCTAGAATTTAAAAGTTATAATAAACGGATATTAATTCTATTAATTCAGTTAAATTACTCTGCCTATTTGTTTTTCATAATGGTTATTCACTGGGGCACGAGCCCGGCAATCTATATATAGTACTTGCACAGAAGAGGAAAGTAAAAATTAGATAATGCTTTAAAGTACATTTGATACATAGTTCTCTCATTTTAGTTTACTACTTTCGACTTACATAAAACACAACGCATGGACAAATCAATATCCGGTCTTAATTTGAGTTTTGGTAAAATTGAACTTAATACGGTATAGGAGTATTAATGCGTAAAATTGCTTTTAGTAATTGAAAAACTTTCGAATCTGTTTTGTGCTAGGTGATTGGAATGTATCACAGTATCCTAAAAGATAAAGGTTCTTCTTAATGTCTGTGCCGTGACAGTACTTTACTTCGGTACCGACGCGGTATAGATCGCAACTATAATTTTTAAAGCAGAAACTAATTTAAAAGCATTTGAAGTAAATTAACAAAGATTTTACATGTTTTAATTAATGCATTCAATTATCAACATAGCCGCCCAGACGGTATAGTGTTTAGCGGAGCCTACTGTGGTACCAAAGGTCGGTACTTGAATCCCGGAGAAGGCATGGATGTTTGTAAACGTATAGTATCTTTGCGGCATGAGGGCACTCAAAATATATGGCGAGCCGAAAGTCCTCTCGAAAAGTTTGTGGTAGGGGAAGAGGGATAGGAGAAAACCCATCCCGCTGGGGGTGATCTTCATCAAAACTGGGGGGGGGACTGAGCGAAGTCGTTCTGACACCTGTATGGTGCTCGAGGACAGGCTCACTCTTGGTCTCCTTGGTCACAATGAATTCCGTGGGCTTGTTCTGATGTTACTGTAAGGGAAGTAAGATAGGTCAGAACAACAACATTTATCAGCATAAATAATTATTGTTGATCTTTCTTTCCATTTATCCTACGAAGAGGTTTTATAACTTATTAATGCAAGCATATTTCTGCGTTATAAAAATTTATTTTTTTTTCCTTTGATACAAAGTCTTCTGTTTTTCTTGCTTCGCTTTGCCAAAAATCAAATGATTTTTTTTTCTGTTATGAAATTTAATTCCCGCCATAATACTTTTCAACTGATTTAAGAGAAATGAATTTGAAAATAAAAGAAACGGGTATTCAAAAGGAAATAAAGCAATAATTTGAAGAAAAAAAAATTTTTATTTATTTATTTTTTGACAGAGTTGTACTTAGAAACATCTTAAGCGTCATGCTTTAAAAACCATGCATATATGGTTTTTAAATAACGCGGGCTTGGGCAGCCAATCGAGGAATAAGATACAAATATATTTTACCATTTTTTAGACGCACTGAAAAAAGAAAAAGATAGCTTAAAATTAATAAGAAAAGAAAACCAAGAACTTATTCGTCATAGTTGTTTAATGACACTGAGCAAAGATCGTACTGTAGAACGCCGATGTTAATCCAGTTTGAAATTTTCTCAATATGAATGACTTATAAAAATGTGCATGAAAGAAATTCAATCTCGAATTTGGATAATTAATGTTACTTCAGAAAATGCAACTTCGTGCTCAGCAGTTTTCAGCTCGAAATAAGCAAAAAAGCAGATATAGCGCTTAACCTGAATACTTTTAACACTTATTTTAATTACCGAAAAGAGATAGTTGTCTGTTGTAAGTATCTATTAGGGACTCTTCTTTCGCTAGATGGCAGCACAAATATAACGCTTTTCCCTTTGCAGAAAATTTCGAGGCGAGTTCAGATGTTAGATGATTATTTCCATCTGAGTGTCGAAAAAGTCGAGCAAAGAAGTCACAGATTGTGTCAATATTTACAGTCGCTCAAACTCCCTCCTGAAACTTGTATTACAAGAAAGACATCAAGCTTCTTTACGTTGAAATCGCGCTTCTTTCTTGACGGGTGCATCGTGTTAAAACCCTGGTTAATACCACGATCTCGTGTGTCAAGATATTTTATTTTTTGGCTGCAGCTTTTCGGTTTCAGACGCCTTACGACGTGCTTAAAATAAGCGAATCTTCTTTCAAAATGTATAAAAGTACACGTAGAAACAACAGCCGAGACATAAATTTCTTTCTGTTGTAAAACTGCTATAAATTTACTTCCGATAATTTTAAAATGTTAAATTAAGGAACAAATTTTTAAAAAGTCATCAGAAAATGTTCATAATGATTTTGAAGAGATAAAACAAGTAAATTTGAATTTCTATAAGTAGATGAAACTGAGTAGTTCAAATTAACAAAATAACTGCAAATCATTTTTAGCCCAAAGCGGCGACTTGCCCAGAAGGGCTATTAATTTCGTTTTGGAATTTTGCGTCTTCCGCTATAAAACGGCGTTTCCCTTTTCAAATTGTTGCCACCCAATATTAGAGCCCCGCATATAGTTAAAGGAATTAAATAATGAAGACTCTGCCTACATGAATGTGTGTAGGTTTCTTGCATTGTCAAAAACAGTGGTACGGTAGAGACATTTAAAAGTTCTCCAATCGAGTATGGACATTAGGAAGACCAAATTTGGAATTTGATTGATTCTCTATTTTATGTTTTGTAAAACTTTAACGAATTTTTGATTAACTAACTCAACGATTTCATAGCGAACAACGGCAACACTGTACGGAAAAAAACATTTTTATCTCCAGCGCGCGAGACTGTATATCGGAAATTCTAAAGATATGCTGTTTGTAAATATTTTGTGATATTGCTGTTGAATTGAATTTTATGGTTTAAGTGGAAAGAACATAATATTAATGATATTTATTAAATATAGGTTAAAAAAACTCCCCTTTCGGGCGTAATATAAAATATGAAAGCTTTCAAATTTTATTTTCATATTATTTATATTATATATGTAAGATATAACAAAATACGATAGCTGCTTTAAAAATAATTGGCGACCTAAAACTTAACATTCTAGATTTGGTGATCACCCTCCCCCTAAATTCATCTGTTCTTCCAAATTCTAAATTATTCTAGATTCCAAAGATCTTTCTATGTTATGTAACGCTTCTGGAAAATGACAACTAAAACTAATATTAACCAATTACAGATTAGCTCTACTTATATCTCAGATTTGGTGTAAATATTCTTGGCACAATAAACTACGTCATATATATGTAATATATTCAGGAGCAGGAATTTTGATGGCGTAGAAGTGTTGATCCATAATGACTAGGAAATTGGAGGCGAAGGCAGATTAAATCTTCAGTTTTATTTTCAGCAACATGTTGCGGCTACACACAAGTCGGCCCATTAAATGTGCCTGTTCCAAAAGGCTTACATTTTTGATAACTTTGTAGCAGGAAAGCAGCAGCAGACAGACAGCAGTCTAGCTAGGCCAAAGTGTGGAAAGCATTTACATCACCAGAATTACGTAAGAGGCATATGACATAGATTTTTCTTGAAATGACGCACTGCAAATAGATGCTGGTATTTTAAGAATAGAGAAGGGAAATTAATTTACGCTGCTAATTTAACCTTTTACATATTCTTTATTTTTCTTACACACACACACACATATATATGTAATGTTTTCAGTTATTCCAACACATCGTGGGCGAATGGTGAGGCTATTCCATTACACGTTCTGGCAGATGGTTAACGAAGCTGGGGTGATTGAAACACGGAGTAAAATGACGACTCAGGACTTTTCACTTTTAACAGCAAGCATATCTTTATTTTAATTTATAGCAGATGACTTTTTCCAGATGAAGTTAATCAAATAACTTATTCAGTAATTAAACTATTAGATACGACTGACTTTAAACTTTAATACATCATAACGTTCTAACAAAGAAAGAGGAGCATAGCGGAAGCGTTAGCAGGACGAAGGCGAGAAGGCATCTGTCTAGGAGAACTTATGACTCAGCATTTATATGAATGGTTATGTAACAGAGTAGCTTCTAGAAAAATGTAGAAAACTTATGACGCAGCATTTATATGAGGAGGTTATGTAATCGGCGTGAATGTTCTAGCAGGTACTGGGTTAGGGGACGATCCTGAATTGCAGAAAAGTAATTAAAGGTTGCTGGTTCGCAAAGAGCAAAGCCATCGTATTTTTTTTTTATTTTACATATATATGTTCATATATATATAAAAGTAGTAGACGAACAACAGAGACGTATATGGTCAAGAACTTGTCGCATTGAGCTGCAAAATTTTGCTTAAAAGTACATTTGATACTGTAGTTGCAGACTATAAATGCCACACCATGTATAAACAACAATAAGTTATCGCGTAAAAACTTGATGTAAAAATTACAAAACGAGATAAACTTCTAAAACAAAAGGGGATGAGAAAAACTATATATATATATATATATATATATATATATATATATATGCAAATGTTTATGCAATGGTTATGCAAATTGTACTTGCTGACGTTTAAGTATTTAAGTTGTTTCTTTTTGCCAAGAGCAGAGTTAGATGGAGAAAAAGTGAGACGTTTTGCCACTGCATTTCACGCGAGCTTGCCATCAGTTGCTGTCTGCCTTTAAGGCCAGAGGTTTTAATCTTCTCGAAAGTTAAAGACGTATTGTAGTTTTCCGCAGTTTGCGTACTACATACGTAATCATTTAAAAGGCCAGTCTTAGTGTTAGTCATCTGTGTAAAATAGTAGAAGTTAGCTCTTATTTAAATTTTAGTTAGTTAGTAGTCTTATATTTTTGCGTTCAGACCACAAGTCTTTGTCAGTCTTTGTATCCCGAAGTGCGGGAGCGCCTGTAATATCTTGGAAAATAAAGGGTAATTTAACCCTTCTCATCTTGTCATCATTGCTACACTCCATAGGACATAGTTTGTGGTTAAACTGACTGTCTAGTCAGGACACGTCATCTTTGCCAAGAAGATTAGAAGGAACAGTAGTCTTGATACATCTAATTCTTTTGCTTGAGTATGTACACTAAAATAGTTACAAAATTAAATTTTGTCTCAATATTTTTGAAATACTCAAAACTCATAGATACTTGAAAATCATCTATTGAATGGATTTTCAAGTATCAAAATTTTGTTTGTAATAACTTTTTGCTCTGTTATAAAATTAGTATTTATTAATAAAATGTGAAATAATGAAAGAAAAGCTCATTCGCATTGGATTTAATGCTTTTTAGTGCCGCAAAGTTCGGTGAGGAGGGATTGTGGTTAAATTAAGTTCGGATATAGAAGATTTTGCAGCAGTCATAATCAAATCAGGCCTGTATTTGACTACAGACAATTCATCGGTTTCTGTGTCATGATCAGAACAATTTCCAAAGAAAACTAATTTAACTAAGATACATTTTTCAGATTTTTCGAATATCAGTTTAGTATTAGGAAACTTATTTTCCTTCAGTTATTGCATAGCAAATGTACCTTCCGCCTCGTTCAATTCCTGAGCTTCTTAAAGTTAACAAAATGTCCTCAAACATATGTTATGCTTGTATGAAATTTAAACATTTTATTCTGTAATTCTAATATATTATTATTATAACAAAGGTAAAAATTAATATCATACAAAATGTCTATATATATAATAAAACATTTCATACTCAGATGCAAAAAAATTTTTATTTAATTTAACACGACTAAACATTCAAGGGTTATTTTCCCAAGAAAAGGTCTCCTTGGTGGAGGACCTTTCTTAGAGAAACTGTCCTGCTCTTGTGTTACACATGAGAAAAATCAGAAAATCTTTTTTTTTTGGAGGGGGGGGGGAAGGCCTTTCGTTGAGATTGAAACCCGATAAAAATGCCAGTGTTAAGATGTCTTATTCAATAGACTGCTAATGGGTATTCAAAGAAAATCAAAGTACTTGTGATATAGTATTATTTAAAATAACAACTGAGAACTACTCCAACGGCTTCCCATGTTGGCCTTACTAAGGAAAAATTTTAGTAGATTCTCAGTATTTAACATCTTATCGCATTCCAGTTTTTGCTTTGTGTAAAACATTTTTACGAAATCTTCCAGGGTGGTAAGATTGCTGAACACTGGTAATTCAACCTGAGTTCATATTTTAAAAAACGGGCTGCTGTATGGATTTGGTTTGGTTTATCTGAGTATGGCAAAGCACTCGAGGGCTATCTGCTTAATGGGAGAGATGCCTTCGTGGAGGACTTTCAAAGGGAAACTTGCTCGTATACACGTTACATATGGGGAAAACCACAAAAACGGCTATGCATCTAGCCCGTTCGCCGGGATTCGAACCTCGGACCGAACTATTAGTGTTCAGAGACCTTACCGCTCGATCGCTATTGGACCTGGTTGCATTATTTTTCCCATGTGTAAGGTGAATACGAGACAGTTTTCTATAAAATATCTTGCGAAAAGGCATTCCTCCACTCACGCAATTAGTCCTTGCATGTTTTGCCGTAATTCAAAACATTTAGAAATAAATAAATATTGAAAAATAAAAGATAATAAAAATACAGGTGACTATTATGAGATTCATTTTTCTTCTTTGTAAAGAAACATACCTAGAGTATTGATCACCCACACTAGATTTATGTGCATGTGTACAGTTTTTTCTCATATCATTTGCACTCACAAATGTTGCAGCGGTTCAGGGTTAAAAAGTATGTTTAATATTCATCCATGCAGAAGAGTTAATTAAACTTACATTTATTTCTAATAAAATAAAACGAGAAATCATATATCAGATAGTGACACCTTATTATGTTATTTAAACTGCTCTGCGCAACATAATTGTTTACAAAGATCGTGAATAGCAAGCATAGATTTATTGATCTATATCTTACTACTGGAAGAAGTGACACTGAACATAACAGATGCAAGGATAAAAGAAGGTTTTAGCTTCTATAAAGGCATTGAAAATCCTTTAGACAACTTTAATGTTTTTTGGTAGAATTAATTTATTGTAATCGACGTTTATTCACACACATTTCATAACTGAAAGTAGATTTAATTTCATTAATATCAACACTAGAATACTGGCGTAGTTTAACTCTCTGCAACAGTACTTAAGTAAACTCAGAAGTTATGTATTTTTACTGTAAGCATAGTTTCTAACGTTAGAAGTATCAGAACACATAGAATACCGTCAGCGTACAGATGGCATACAAGAATGTAATTCTTAGACAAATCTGTCTATCGATTGGTTGGATAATAGACAAAGGAAAAGCACATGCAAACAACCTACATAGTGCTTTCGTAATGGACATTTTAAGAAAAACGACTAGTATTCATTTACAGACAAGGGAGGCTTTCGAAACGACCATGCAGTCAAAGAGCTCAGATATAGTTGAATAAATGGCAAAAAATAAATAGCTAAAAATACAAATTTTAGAATGATAAAGCGAAAAGTAAAGAGAACATAGAAACATAGAACACATCCAAACATAGAAATTCAGAAATTCTTTTCTTTCTCTGTGCGACTAAAACTCACAAGTGACCAACTGTAGCATTACTTGAATAAATTCTGTCGTACAGATATTAACTGCAATGAATGCAGGTGATAAGAGTAATTCAATTAGTAGAAACTAAATATTTCAAATGAAAGGAGCAAAATTTATGCTCACTTTGTGAATGAAATGCACATTTCAAAGCTATGTATTCAAATCTTTAAGTGCATTTTCTTGAAACTCAAAATTTAGAGAGGGGAAATCTAATTACTTTCAAAGAAAGAAAACAGGAGTGCTTACTAGATTTAATGATAAGGCAGAAGCCCATAAACTCTTGAGAAGTCCTGAAAATCCTTTTGTTCAGTTTAAAGCAGATTAAATAATTAAGAAACTGGTGAGAAAGGTTCCAAATATCGGAAAGAGTATTACATTCCACAAATTGCTCTAAACGAAACTTCCCCAGGTGAGAGCGGGACACGGTCCACCTAGCGAGGAAGCAATTTAGAGCCACAATTCATTGTCCACTCCATCAACAGGGCCCCGTCCCTTCAATTTAGGGGCTGTCCGCAGTGGACGGAGAGTGTCGCGGCCGCAATTACGGAGAGCCGCGCGGACGCTCTAAATCATTTCGATTTGCTGTAATTAAGGTCTCTCGGCAACAATTCAGGAGGGTGGAAAGATCTGTGGATAGCTTCCGTCTCAGGAGCAAAGTCAATACTCTGCTTGTGGGACCTTAGTTTAGATGGTTCGGGCTTAACTGTAAGGTAACTCTGATCATCCGTGTTTAAGGAATAAACAATTTACAGCAATCTTTTCTAGCACTTTTAGTATATATTCAAAGAATTTACATTAAAATGACTGCTTTCACTCATCAAATTAATCGTGTGTGATACTTACTAATCATTATATCAAAATGATAACTGAATGTGCATGGTCACCAAAGCTTCAGTATAATTTTACTAAAAAAATATTGGTTATGTACAACATGTAAGTGCTTCCACAGAAATTATTTTCTAAAAAACTAATTCTTCTATCTTATATAAACATTGTTTTTTTTTTCATTACATCGCATTTTTAAATTCTAAAACATATGTCAATAAATTTGGGCGGAAATGTGATTATGTGAGCTATGCTTAGCTTCTTGAACTGTTACTGAAAGAAAAAAGGTAGTAAACATGAAGCTTCACGACTGAAGAATCTATAAGAAGCGACGCACATGACATATATTTACAGATACAGATTCTGTCCAAGAAGTCGGTTTATGAAACATCCCGTATTGTATTCAAGAACTATTGCGACAGTAGCACGTTCCCATTCCCTAAAATTAAGCATAATAAAATCCTTAAATGATAACACTTGGATACTGTTAAAAGATAAATTTTGCAATTAATTACATTTAAAATCCTTCCAAGGTAGGTATCAGTACTTTGGAGACATTGCAATATTTGAGCCACGGATTGAACCACTTGTGGCTTAGACATAACTCCATTGCTACTGAATGCTCTGAAATTGATCATTTTGTTCAGAGCCTGATGCCTTACAATTTGATTGTAATGTGTAATTAGTTATGAATTAGCTTTATGCTTGACAAAGGCAATGTTCCAAGGCTGATAGTGATCGCATGGATGGCGATTATTATTTACAATACAGAACCTAAAGTATAAAAAGAATTAATTAATTCTCATGCTGCTGGTGAATGAAATTTTAATTTCACATGTTTATTTACAAGACCTCTTACGACATTTACAAGACAGAATTGACAGTATTGTCGGAAAATGGTCTTAAAAGAGACATGTGAGATGCAGCTATTGTGCATTAATCGAATAGTGAAAAGAAATTAAATTTTACATGAAAATACCATAAAAGCTACTAAACATTTGCAAAAATTATAAATAACCCGCATACGTATGAATAAACAGAAAGATATGTTACTGGTGTTGTTAGTATGAAAGGATTAAACAGTGGTCATTTCACTTACCGCTATTATAAAGTATACACATGCTGTGAACGCAAGAATTCACATCGATTTTTTAATCATCATCGAAGTCGCTTGAACGAGTTAAAATTGTCGTCGAACCCATTTCCCTTCCTCTTGGATTGTGGCCTGCATCAGTGAAGAAGAACTTCGACCTTTTCTCTTCACCCTGGCCCATATTGGAAACGAGCTTTGAAATTATCCTCAAGTTAGCAAATTATTATGGAAGAGGTAAGGTAGTCAGTCGTATTACGGAGTTTGTATTGTTGTCTTCGAGTACATTCTTTCTCCAGAAAAAATACTTCTTTCACCTGAAGAGACCAGGTGTTCGAAATTCCACCTATTTTCTTCTTCGCTATGTGATATCTGAGTTACAGCATTTTGCTAGGGTAAAGAACTCCATTAAGGTGTGAAAAAATAACCGGCCTTTTGTTCAGTTCAATGAATTCTTCATCTGATTTTTATTATTGAAGATCTCGTGTGCGTAGTTTTTTAGGAAGGATAGGAATAGATTTCCACATGACCGTTTAATCTTCTATTTAGTACTTCGCTGAGTTCGAACCCAAGCGGACTGATACTTCACATGACCCAATTAATCAGTTTTTTTAATAGTTACTGCTAAATACGCAATCATTGACCAGACATACTAGTATTTCTATTTGGTGCTGCCGTAATACAGTAAGTACAGTCATTATTCTATGTTCAAGCAACGGGTTGGGAAAGGTTAATCCACAGCATTATTTGAAGATGGTTATTGCTCTACAACGCAATGTATTTCTTACTATCTAAGGTAAATTTGTTTATTAGACACATAGCATATTTGTCACCATATACTAACATTGCAGTCTTTTTATACCCTCCCTACAGTAGACATTAAACTAATATAATTACTTCATAAACTAAGATATACATAGCATCCGCAAATCCGTATTCTCTAAGCAACCTTAGTTTATCGCGGTCTATAAAATATTTGAAAAATTAAAGTAATAATGTTATAAGATTTATCTGCCTCAATTAAAAAAACGCGTTAATGCTTTGAAATACAGCAAGTAAAACGGTTCCAGTGCTATCTGTTAATTACGATTCCTTTTCTGAACACAAATGCGAAAAATTATTCATACCGATATTTCATAACTGCTGCAGAACTTTGATGGAAATAATGATTTTCCACGTTCTATAATCGCTCAAAATTATGCTTGACATTATATAGCGTAGGTTAATAGCAACATAGGGCACACAGAAATTTTCACTTTGCTGTATTGTTCCTTGCGGTTCGGACTAAAATATCAAAATGTAACACTGCAATACAAATGAAAAACAGAGAAAGAGAAAAATAAATAAAATTCTATAAGTGTAGGGCACACTGCATTTTTATTACTTTGTTGATGTAGTTTATAGAGTCATTAGGTTATTTTAAAGCTGGAGACGTGAAAAATGAGCAATGCCCTTCCAGGCACTCGAACCTGAACCTCTCGAATACGCGTCGAATGTGCTATCGGTTACACCACGAAGGCATGCTGAAAGGATGGAGAAGATACCTTATATACTCACCCTTTTAAAATGCGATTGGGGATTAGGAAAACCAATCGGCAAATTCTGGTGGTGACGAATCTGGTGGTCCATCACCTTTTTTTAGTTCGGGTACCACAGTAGAGTAATTAAGTTATTTTGAAGTTGGAAACGTGAAAAATGAGCAGTGCCCCCCCCCCCAAACTCGAACCCAAGCCTCTCGAATACGCGACGATTGTGCTACCATTACACCGCGAAGGCATGTTCGAAGGAGGGAGAAAATACCTTATAAGTTAATGCCCAATTATAGTTAATACCTTATAAATTAATGCCGATAATGTTTTTTTATTTCAGTTATACCTTCGACTAGGGGAAAAGAAAATATTTCAACATATTGAAAAATTAAAACACAGCATAAATTAATTAAATCTCTATCTTTAATTTTTGAAAAACTGCCTGATTTGATTAGGAAATTATTCCTAAATGAAACTTTGTTTACCTAAGATCATTTTCCTTTAGTAATTTATAGCATATTCTGAATATTCTTTCGAGATACATTCATGTTCTATTAAAAGTGTTTTATGTACGGTTTAGCAATTTTTTTACAAAATTGAATACTTTCATTTCTTTTTTTAGGTTTGATCAAAATGTTTGAAGCATATTTTTCTCTTTAAATGCAAACTTATTTTTTAGACGCCTTTTCTACGCGGTCTCCTTTGGCATAAATATTTACTTAGCGCTCCAAATTCCTACAGAAAATTCCAAGCCCATTTAAATATCTCTAACCTCTTTCAAATTTCCAGCGAACCTTACAAAACAGAAGCTCACAGAACGTAGCTACAACTTTAGGAAAACTTTTAAACTCTTTTATATGCACTGCATCAAACAAGCGGTATAAATTGTTTATTAGGAGATTTTATCTTTACCTGCAGTACGAATCCTTCAATACTAGCCGTGAAAGGCAAAAGACATTCCCCAGCGGAACTTCTTTTATTTCTCTATCCTTCTGATGGAGCTGGAGTCATCATCATGGCATGCTTTGATCGTGTAATCTCGGCGATACGAGATGAACGGACAACAGACGCTATTGAGGCACTCTTTTGCTTTCACTCATCCGACAGGAAAAGTGGCGTTAGTCATCTGGGCTGCTTACACCTTTTGCAAGAGATACCTACCGTCATTTTAATATGTCTTGTAACTTCATAATATACGTAATAAAAGTTTCAGCAATAAAATAGGAATTAAAGTGCAAACTTAAATGAGTTGAACTGTATATTTTAAAAGGATATAACAAAGTGAGCTGCATTTGAATACTCTTTCGTATATAACTAGAAGATTCATTAAGACTATTACACTGTCGCACTTTGGTATGTCGCACTTTTTATGCTAATAAAAAAGTTATTCAAATTTTAAGTGGTGACTTTGAAATAATTTTTTTCAAATATTAAAATAATACTGCAGGAAAAACCTTCGTTTTAAAAGTTTTATTTCTAGCAAATGTGTGCGAAGTATTATCTTACCTGAACACATGCTTATATATAATTTAACTATATATAAGCATGAGTAGACCTGACATTTAATGCAACTTTTTAAATACTAGAGAATAAACTATTTTTATGAAATACATACTCCTTAAATATATTTGAATTATTAAAACTATGTTAAAACACTGACACTAGCAGTTCACCATGCATTTTAAATAAATCCTTTGTTCAGTCATTTTAATATGTGCTTGAATTCAGTATATTTTTATTTAATTATAAAGGTTTAATTGACAATTACATCAACAGACTCCTAAGTGCTCCGTAATTTTAATACAAGGTCTTCAGCACACTTTATTTTTAAAAACATGGAAAACAGGCTTTTAGGCTTCAGAAAAAACATTGGGCTTAGTGAGACTATTTTAAGACAAGCATTGAATACGCATTATTTAAGCCTTCTCCAATTTCATTACTTCAAATTAATTAATTTGCAACCTCCGTAAGTTTTAAAGTTTAAATAATACAAAGTGTGCATTAAGTAGAAGTTATGATATAAATATTAATTGAACAGACGAACATATTTTATTAAAATAATTTTTTAAAAAACTATTTGGAATTTTATTTGTATGTCTGTACCGAATTTCTTACATATTAAAAAATAGATAGATTTTTTTTCCTTCTTTTTTAATCAATGTGTTCCTTTTTTTCCTTCTTTTTTAATCAATGTGGTTCTTTTTTTCCAACTTCATATTAATTCGCTTTTGAGCATCCTTGAAATGATACTCAAAGTAACTGAAATAAAAAGTGTATCCATTCTTCCGATGCTGAAAGCATGGGCGAGATAAAGATGATCTACTGAGTGTGAAGAATTTCTCATCTGTCAAAGCTGCCTTAAACCACTAACCCTCTTCCATCTTCTTATATATCTATCTGTATATATATCTGGATCCGGTAAGCGGAGGGTGCAGGGTCTGGGGGTAGGAATGTGTCTTTATCCTTCTCCGGATCTGGATACATGCAGGCATCCATACCATATAAAAGGAGTAGGCGGTGGGAGACAGAAGAAATGATTGGTTTGCGTTCCTACGGTGGCTAGATGCAGCAATAGAGTGGGAAAAGCGGCAAGGATCAGCAAATATTTACCCAGAGCGATGGGAAGAGCCTTATACACACCGGGACGACAGGCCCGCTGCATGCAGAGGGGCTTTTCATACTTTCCAGCGAAGTACTGTTACTAGGTACCACGCTTTTCTATCGCAAACACCAAGTAAAGATATATATCGGTTTTCCAGGTTCTATATTTGGCAACGTAGTGTCTTGTTTTTGGCGGTTTTCTATAGTCATCGCTTCAGATTCATAATACCTTGTTTTCCACTTTCTTTGGCTAGCTAAAAAAAGAAACTTAAATTACAAAGCCAAGGAAACTTTAGTAATGAAAGCATATTATGGATACTTATGATAAAAGTCGTATATAATAACAATTGACTAATATATTTTGTAAGTGTATTGATGGTACTTAGCATGGTTGCAAACAAAGTTGTTTAGCTATTTGAGATAATTTTAAATATTATTTCTTTTTCACTAAACGCATTCGATTAGCACTAGGTTCCACAGAAAGAAAAACCTTTCTCTAAATATACTGATGATTGACTTTAGTTTTTAAGTAAGAAAAACAGGGATAATGAGTAATTAAAATAGGAGTTTTAAAAGTATATGAAAATTTATGGCTATTTGCTGGATGAAATGATTTTGTATTTTACCGTAGTTTTCTTCTTTAAATTTGAGTAGCTGTTACCTATGTTTTACTAAAGTTTAGATTAATCTAGGAGGAATTTTGTTAAAAAATAATTGTTATGACTTCCGAGTAATAAACTTGCAATTTCTCTGCAACTGAAATAACGGGAGACACTTTTTCATAAATTTTAATAAACATTGAGATCAAACACAGATTTGGTATCGCAGCCATTATGACTCAATACCTGTAATATAATTTATTATTTACATTAAAATCAGCGTAAAATTGTTTTGGAAGGCCGAGTTGCTGCTCTTAGTTTAACCCCTCCTGCTTTGTTTATCTAATTTCTTAGAAAATCTTCAAGTATAGGTGAAAGTGGGTTGGACACTAGAGCTTCAACAATGGGTGTAGAATACTGGCATAGCCCCATTGCACTAACTGTGCAACTGTGGCGCGGTTTTGATAGAGAATATCACGGGGGGAGGACGAATCTAAGGGCTCCCACCACTCTTCCTCAAAACTCAAGTTACTCGATATAATCTTGGACTCACCAGTATTTTAACTACCTTTATGCTACACAGACACTAACAAACATCCAAGTATTTCTCGGAGATCTAAACCGGGCACAATAAGCAGTTAATTTTTTTTCTTAGTTTTCAAATTACGGCACAAAGAAGAAGAAAGGGAAAGAAACTCATTTACATATTCCTATATAATAATTAACTGGAAATTTATTATATACAGTGCACATATACATACACTTAAAATGTCATAAATTAAAAAGAAAATACTACAGGTTTACTATTTAACGAAAGTTCAGGAATTTGAAATAAAAACAGTATTTCCATTCCATATTACAGATGAGAATGTAACCAAAACCTGTTTAATATAGTTTTTTTTTTAACTGGAATGTAATTTAACCGAAATGCTAAAGAGAAAAATATCCCTTAAATTAACGCAATCATTCTTTAGAGGCTAATTAGACATTTTTTAATAAATCAAGACGTTTTATATTTTATGTAAAAAGGATGAAGTGTCTGTTTCGAAGATTGCTTTTAATTTTTCTATTTTTTTCAATACACGACAGGACATATCTTTTCAGTAGGAAAAAATAATGGAAATTATAAATGAATAGATAAATGAAAAGCACCTATTAAATTGCAATGAACCTTTTTTTAAAACAAGTTATCTGAGAACATCAGAACGCAGATTATCACAATAGAGGGAATTTAACGAATAAATAAATAAAATTAATGCATACTTCTGCCAACTGATAAAACTAAATCTTTACTATTAAATCAAATTAAAACTCAAAAAGAATTTAAGTTTTGAATGCTTTTCTTTTCTTTCTGCTTTTCGTTCTTAAACATAAATTTCGTATTCTAAATAAATAACTCAAAATATTAAAAAATCATTAGTATTTGTAAAAAATATTATTGACAAAATTTATGCAGATAAATAAATATCAAAATATTAAAAAATCATTAGTATTTGAAAAACAATATTATTGACAAAATTTATACAGAGGATTGCAATTTATGCATTGCTACAAAATTTCATCACTGCCATTGTACTAACATTATAAAATAACATGCTTTGCAAAATTCATTAAGAAGTATTGATTAAATTAATTTTTAACGATTAAGCTTGTTACGCTCTACGGACGTAGTGACGTCACGAAAAAATCGCTTTTGAATCCATTTTACACTCTCTTTTGGAAAAAATGGTCTATCATTCTGTCCGTATGTATAGACGTACAGTTCTCCTCCCCCTTCCCCCCCCCAAAAAAAACTTTTTAATGGATTCGGGAATTTCAAAATGGATATTTCTATTGAAATACGATACTCTAAATTTTTTGCCATAACAATACTTCCCTTACTTTGCACAAGGATGTAAACGGAATATTTTTCCCACTGACCTTTAAACGAACAAAGTTGATTAAAAGCCATTTGATAATCTTTAATTTGATTTGATAATTGGTATTTAAATTTCAGGAGGTAAAATAGCTATCCAGCAAGCACGTTTTTACAGATGTTAATCGTGACTATTTTATTTTCTCAGTACACAAATTAATAATGTTTTCAAGGATTTTAAGTCACATGACTTTTCTGCATATATAAGACACATTATATACTTATCAAAGCTTATTTTTTCTATTGCCATTAAAGTGATTAATTTGGAATATGTATGGAATCTCCTAATTCAATCTGGCATTCTGCTAAACCATTTGCCTGTATGGAAGTGTCTATCACCCTGTTTCCATAAATAAATGTTTTCGTTCTATAGAGACAGTATGTGAGTCGATACCTGCCGATCGTTGGTAGATTGCATGGTATGTCCTCTGCAATTTTATCTATGTCCGAACATGCTAAATTATTGGCTTAATTGTTTAAATCAGACGAAGCACATGAGCCTGTCTGCCTAAGGGAAGTGATGCTTTCGTGAAGAACTTTCTATGGAAAATAGTTCATATTCACGTTTCACATAGCGAAAACACGAAATGCAACTATGCGGTCAACCCTTTCGCGTGGGTTCGAACGCGGCTGTAACTGTCAGCATTCCGCTGCTCTCGGGCACTGGTGGCGCCATCTATTAAACTAAACGAACTTTACATACTATGTGTGCCGTGTGAATTTGACGAACACTTTGATAGCTTTGAAAAGTCACAAACCATTATATTCCATAAGCCATCTAAAAAAATAGTCGATTACTTCATTGACAATAGAAAAATTAAAATAGTGAAATACTTAATATATCTAGGAATTATAACAAATAATAAACTTAACTTACAGCAAATTGCAAGCACCTACAGCAAATTAAGAAGAAAACCTCCGGTATAGCAAACAAACGAAAAAGAATGCAGGCCATGGGAGGAGGCATGAACTCAACCCAAATGCAATAGCAGATCTGCAGCACTGTTACAGAAAGAGTAGCACCATATGGCGTAACGATATTGGCTTCTCCATTAATGGCGAGGAATCAAAAACAATTCCAATCCATCCAAAGGCCCTTCTTTTTGAATTATTCTCAAAATTTTAGAACAATTGCAAATGCTGGACTGTATCAGCTTACTGGCAACATTTCCTTGTTCCGGCCAACAGAAATAATATTAAGATACATAATAAGGCAGGACAGTCTATCTCTAGGTAGCACATGCGCAGATATGCAGGTAGACGTAATGGGGGAGTGTCTGAGTAGTATAAAGCATGTTGTCGGTGTAAGATCAGTATTTCTGGCAAAGAGATTGCACGCCGTATAGCAGTTAAAATCACACCGAGTTGCTGCCTCAGCGAGAAATGGCGAATAATCAATCTGTTAGACGACATCTGGATGCTTTTACCCGAGGTCGAATCATTGGGAAGTTGGAGGAAGGCCGCAGTGTGACAAGTGGGGCTGCAGAGTTCGGAATTGCTCACAGCATCGTTTCACGACTTTGGAGAAAATTTCAAACTACAGGAACAGCTATCCGGGGGTTTAGTAGTGGTCGTCCACAAGGAACCACACCCGCAGATGACCGGTATATTGCCTTACAGGCCAGAAGAAACAGGCGGCAGACAGCGGGAGAAATCGCTGGGCACACGACACAGGTGACTGGACGACCGATATCGCGTTTTACCGTGGCCAGAAGACTGCACGGTGGTGGTCTGTTTGCACGACGCCCTGTACGGTGTGTACCTCTAACGCCTGCCTATTGGAGAAGAAAAATACACGAGTTTTGATTATTTTTTAGAAAATCTTGTAATCTGTTTTCAAATTCTCGTATGAAATAGGCTGCTTATTTTTCTCCATTTGGCATGGTTGATTTCTAGTTAGATAGGAGGTCGATAGGAGCTTCATGACAGAATTCAGTAAACTTCAAGAGCAGCAAATGGATCTTTGAAGAGCTATCACTAGATTTTTTAAGAGCCTTACGTCCACATTCATAGCATTTTTTAAAATAATGAGACAGATTATGAACTGAAAGAAAATTTTGAAATAAATTAACGCGAATTTCACCCTTTCTTTATGTAATTTATGTGATGCATAAATATATCAATAAATAATGCTTACATCTGTTGCTCCTACATGTTTAGGAAAGTATGTTCTTACAATACACAAGTTTGAAACTTCTGCAAGCTGCAACTTTCACACAGAAACTCAAGCCTTTTCTTCTTCTTCTTCTTCTTTTTTTTTTTTTTTTTTTTTTTATATATTTATTTTTCTTAAATTTGTTTGTTACATTAACCATAAGCTCGCGGTGGCGCAATTTGAAATAAATTAAGTTAAGAAATACATAATAGAGTTTAATAAATTAAATTACTGATTGATAAAGAAGTATATCATTGCATGATTTTTAGTTAAAAATGCAGTTAGGTCTCGAAGACCAAACCATTGTCTGCTGAAAGTCGCGCTTAGAGTCTAATGGGCAGCAAGTGGAAAGCGAGCCGCAGTTAATGGTCTAGAAAGACGCAGTTTGGTCGTGCGTGTTTTATAATTTCAAAGTTTCCTTTGCAATGTTAACATTGAGGCATTCACAAAGTGCATATATCTCAGAAGAGCAGCTTTTAATAAATATCACATGAAAAAACTATTAAGAGTCAAAACTCCAATTAATTTACTTGCGTTTCTCAAAAACACCCTAATGTGGAATGGCATGAGAAATTTACTATATTAATGCGTACCATGATCATTTAAATCATTTTCTTTGTATTCACACCATGATGTTTAAGAAGTGTTAAAATTAAATGTCATATTTAAAGTCCATTATAAGTCCATTTTTGGCACTTATAAAATAAAATATAAATTTTAATGACATCATACATCATAAGACAAATATTTTGAAGGAAAACATCTTTTAATTTCTTTTTTAGCAAATGCGAAGTAACAGTTTTGAATACAAGAACATTCATGAATTCCTTTGTTTCTCTATCTGAAGCAAAGCGATAGCAAAATTCTCTCTCGGGCGTCTTTCTGTTGCAGAAATGAACTTTGGCGATGTTGGTGCTCTGTAGAGCCGGTTAACAATTTTAGTCACCCTTGCAACCCTTGATCTCTCTTGTGGTAAGAAATAGGGATATTCGCTAGCTGAAGACACGGCCAACTGTGTAATGTTGGGTTTTTGTGGGGTGGGTTGAAGCTCTAGGCATTTCTCGTATCTAAAGCTGAGAAAATATTGACTGAAAGACAACTTTTTGGGTTCAACTTTTCTAGTCTTTCTTCGCTTTTTTATATAAAGTGGGTGGCTCTCTAGGCTTTTATTGGATCTTATATCGGTTAAAAGCTGTCTGCTGTGCTGGACTGACTTTAAATAATACTCTGGTTAGAGAAGAATTCTAACAGCATTTGGCAAGAAGCTGACGTAAATGTCCTTTTTTTTTTTTTTTTTGGTAGAACATCGTGCAGCATTCATCATGCTTAATATCTATCAATGAGAGCTTCAACGAAATTAATCGAACGTACTGTTATGAGACTAGTACTGTTTCTAGATGATTATGATCTTTTCTGAAAATAGTTGTTTAATGATTAAGTTAAAAACCTCGAAGAGTAAGATGGTTGAAATAATTGTCTAATTAGTTATTTACATAAGGGATTCACCCTACTCATATTTGTTTAATATATTAAAGAGATATACTGAAGCAAAAGTGTGTCATATGTTTGTTAATACCATTTAATAAAATTATGAATTAATTAAAAATATAATTAAGAGAAATGTAACCAAAATATATGGAATGTAATTGCCTCACAGTAAATTTTTAATAATATAAATGAGTGATATTTCCATATAAAAAATAAGAGCTAAACAGATTTTAAGTACCGCATTATAAATTCTTAGTAATTTGAAAAACGTTCGCTTCTTTTTAAAATGTTCATTCAATGAAGAACGTCTATTTGATTATTTTCTTTCCTTTTTGCTAATCAATTAATTTTAATTTCATAAAATAACCACCCATCATCGTACGTTTTGCGAACATTTCTGCAATTTAATAGTGGTATCTTAAACAAACTTTTAATCTCTTTTTTAAATTATTGCATTTACAGGTTTGCTTAGCAGGTAACCTTAAGTTATTTAAACAACTTAATTTGAGATCGTAGTCATGTGTTAGCATAACGTTGTAGTACGGCTACAAGTGTTGTCTAGTCCACGGTTCGTTGCCTTCTGCTGCGACATGAATTGCTTGCAAAGGTTCCTCTATACAGGATACCCATACCCCTGCCGCTGAATCACAGACGCTTGCGACTTCAATGGGCACCGTTACACAGTGCGTGGCGTACCCTGTGGCAACAAGTTATTTTCTCTGATGAATCTCTTTACAGTGTAGATGATGGTAGAAAAGTCAATCTAGATGATGGAAGAGTACGCTTCAGCTATTACAGAGGAGAACGTCTCCTCTCACAGTGTGTTATCCAGCCTCATACCTCACAAACGTCTGGCATCATGGTGAGGGGAGCTATTGGGTATAATTATCGTCAGGAAATCTCAACAGTAATCTCTATATAAGGGAAGAGGTCCTCTCCATTCTTCGACGCATTCCGGGCGCTGTATTTCAGCAGGATAATGCCCGTGCGCAAGTTTCCCGGATTGCACAAGCCTTTTTTAAAGCACAACAGGTTTCGCTTCTTCCATGGCCAGTTTATTATGAGTGCAGATCTCTGGAATATCAGCTTCAACAACATCATTGCCTATCCATGGCCAGATCACTCAAAAATTGTAGCTTTTGCAGATGATGTAGCTTTTATTACAAGTGGCCGTACCAGAGACATTTTACAGAATAATTGCAACGAAACACTCCAGTTATTTAACCAACTTTGCAAAATTCAAAAACTACAAATTTCACATAGTAAGTCCCAAGTCTTAGTGATCCATAAACCAGGACAAAATATAACTAAAGCTTTAGCTCTAAAAATTGACAATCAAAAGATCAAATCTGTGAACACAATCAAGTACCTCGGTTTAACAATCGACAAGAAATTCTCCTGGATTCCTCATCTACAAAATATTAAACTTCGTACAACATCAATAGCTAACTGCCTACGACGTATGCATGGATATAACTGGGGCTTAAATCCGCATATAACACGTATTCTTCTAAAAACAGTCATCTCAAAAATGGTAAATTACGGAGCCGGAATTTGGGCACAACCAATGACAGTAAGAAAGATTAAATGTTTAAATTCAATTCAAAGGCCTTTTACTCTTTGCATTACTCGGGCGTATCGCACAACTTCAAATATAGCACTTGATACTCTAGCTGGTACTCTTCCTTTATCAATCAGTGCAGAAATGGAATGCACCTATACGAAAGTTCTCCAACTTAACCAAGCCGCAGAATTCAACAACCAAACCTTTTGGCCATCCAACTATGAAAAGAAAATTAACCCCAATCTTATCCATCCAGCGCTTCGCTTCAGCAAAATAATATTCACCACGTCTGAAGAAAATTCAAGTTCATCTCCAATTGCTTATACTGATGGATCAAAAATTGAAGGAAAAGTTGGTTCTGCAGTCTTTTTTCAAATTACCCCCTCAAATATCATCAAATGGAAAGGCCATCTCCATAATAATAATAATGTTTTCCAAGCGGAATTGTCAGCTATAAAAGCAGCGATTGAAATAGCCATTCTCAAAAATCTCAACGAATTTAGCATAAAATCTGACTCCCAAGCAGCTATTCTAGCTATTAAAAATCCCTTACCTTCCTCTCCATTGATATCCGACATAAATTCTCTTCTTGGAAAAATCCCAAATTACAAAATTCAAATCTCATGGATCAAAGGACATAGTGGCCATTTTGGTAATGATCAGGCAGATGAATTAGCCAAAGAGGCAGCTATTAATCAAGATGGTACTGAAATCATCATTCCGTGGCCTCGCTCGAATTTCAAGTACCAACTAAAACAACTTGCTTCAAAATCTTGGCAAGATTTGTGGAACAATGCTCCACAGGGAAGACGCACGTATAACTTGATGCCCAATGTAAGCTTAGCATCTCTGAACTGGAATCCTTCCCTAAATTACTTTATAACAGGACATGGACCCTTCCCCACATATTTCTACGCAAGAAATTTGGCAAACTCTGACATCTGCATATGTGGGGAACAGGGAACTCCTGATCACTACGTTTTCTCATGCCCTTTAACTGAGGATATTCACATAAAATTCCCAAGAACTGACCTCATGGCATTCCAAAGATTTTTAATTAAAGATAAACATCAATATCCAAAGTTTCAGAAAATTATGCAACGACTCTTCCTACGGCGTAAATCTCTGTCAAGTGTAAATCCACATACAGTTTAAACTTAGTGAACTTTTACATGCTGTAATTATGGACAAAATGGATCCGCTCGTGAACTGAACTTTATAAACTGCAATAAACCAATATATCTGAAATAACCCATGGACACCTACCTCTTTAGCATTATTATAACAATTCATTTAACATTGTGTTGCCAGTACTAATTATAATTATCTCATTATGTTTATTTGTTTATTAATTATGTTTATCTCCTATTTTTGTTGCACCAAATCAGATATTCAATTTATCTTGTGAATCTCAAATTGTATTCCTACTATTTTGTAATCTACTTATGCCCTACACCATTATTTTTAATAAATACTGGATGCGGGGCGTACTGTGGAATTGCACGATGTACCATAATAGGCAAACTTTAGACCTTTTGAAAAGCTTCAGTTTATGCAAATTCTTATAAAACTTGCAATTACCCCCCCTTTTTTTTTTCTTCTCAAAGAGTTAGTATGGGAAGGCATTACCAGTTGACCTATGGTACATCGCTGGTGTCCCCCATACTTTTACCTTTACCTTTACCATGGCCAGTTTATTTATCTTTGTCGGTCAGCGACTCGCTCGTACACCAGGTAGTGCACAGGTTAAGGCTGAACTTTGGCGTCGCATCGAAGCCATGCCATTTGACAGGATTATATTCAGAACGCGTGTGATTCAATGCCATGGCGTCTACCCGCTCTCATCGCTCAGCGTGGCGGACACACAAAGTACTAATTTCGGATGTTCGTTTTGCTTTTTTGTCTTTTAAATTTGATCATTTATTTGTACCAGTATCAGTAATATGTGGAATAAATTTCATTCATTTCTGACAATTCCTTTATGTGCTCCGTTTTTCACAAGCATTAGTGTATATATATATACTTTCTATAATTACCAATACTGGTGTTTTTTTATGTTCATAGAAATTCTGGCCATTTTCATGTGCTAGTAAGCTTGAGAAATTAGTTGTCATAGTAGGATTCGTTGTATTTTAATCCGGTGATTCTATTTTTCTATTTATTCTATTTTTGTCATAATGCTGATTTATATTTTATAACGACATATGAGTTCTTTTCGTAAAAAGTAATGACAGGAATTAAGGAAATAACTCCTGCGATTGATATTTAAAAAAGGAATTCATTAAAACAATCAGCATCATAACATAATCCCCTTGATTACAGTCGTTATGTCATATGAAAATACGTCTGACAGTTTTTCTCTAAAACAGAAATTTCAAATAATAGAAATTATGCTACTATAGAAAAAAGCCTCTTTATTCAGTAAGCACACACACACACACACACAAAAGGGGGGGGGAACAGAATCTGCTACAATCATAAATTAAACATTTGATCGGAAATTTAAATTGGTCGCTCATGTAAAATAGGGTCATTAACCAATTATCTTTTCTGAATTAAATTACTATAGCTATCTGAAGAAATAATAATAGATCTGTAAAAATATATCTGTAAAAATAGATGCAATAGATGTAAAAATAGATCTGTAGAATCAGACCATTCGTTTGTCAATAAATAATTAAGCATGTTCGGTGTATCTTTTATGCTCTGCATAGTAACTTCTGGTTGTAAAATTCTGGGTATAACACATGGCTCTTATTCTTAAATTATTCTGGTTGTTAAATTAATTCTGATTGGTGTAATGAATGATAGGCACAAGTTATGAAGTAACATTACATTGTAAAAAATACCTGAGTACGTACCTGCTTATTCTGAATTTAAAATTATATCGAAGAGAACATTTCCCAGGTGGTATTTGTTTTCATAACCTTGAAAAATAGAAAGTATTGCCAATCGAGAGAAATATTTAGCCCAACCATCATACGCTGTCAATTCCGTAAAATAAATATACAGCTATTCCTTGAAAATAAAAATGGCTTTTCGTTATTAAGTTAATGAAATCTCCATATGCAATTAATTAATGATAAAAATAATATGACAACAATTTTTTCTTACTATTTGTCTTTGCCATTTGAAAGAGTTTATTTTAAATATAATATTTTATATTTAATTTCTAAAGACTAATTTTTAAAGTAGTAAGCTAGTTAGTTAGTGGTTAGCCTAAAACTATTTCATGCCTTTGACTGCGTAACAAGATCTGACTGTATGTTCTTATTAGCTTTTGATTTTTAGTCCAAAGGGATTTTAGTCCCGAAGGACTATTGCTTTCGTTTTGGCATTTTGCGTCGGACTCATAAACGTCGGTTCACTTTTCAAACTGTTGCCACAAAATGTTAGAGTCCTGCATTATATTTGAAGAAATTAAATAATGAAAAATCTGCATAAATGATTGTCTATTTCTCGCAATGTGATAAAACAATGGTACATAGAGCCATCGAATTTTGAATGACGAAATCCTACTGCGAATATGGGCATCTGAAATCCCAAATTTGGAATTTGTTTTATTATAGATTTTATATTTTGTAAAACTTTAACGAATTTTTGATTTACAAACTCAATGCTTTAAAAGCGAGAAATGGCAACGTTATATAGAAAAAAAAATACTTTTATCTCCAGCTCGCGAGACTGTGTATATCGGAAATTCTAAAGATATGCTTAATTTAACATTATTTTGCGATATTGCTCTTGAACTGAATTTTATGGTTTAAGAGCAAAGAGCATGATATTTAATAAATAAAGGTAACACTCAAAACGTTAAAAAACGCCCCTTTGGACGTAATTTAAAATCTGAAAAATTTCAGATTTTTAATTAATTAATTTTTATAATTTTTATTTAAATTTAAAAAAATAAACCGTAATTGTAAATTCCTTGAGATCAAGCACGACAGCTGAAAATACATGTTTGAGTTGCCACTGAAATTAAAGGAAAATAAAAGCTATATGATGTTTTTAGATTGCAGTGTTCTTTTTTTTTTTATTTTAATGACAGAAAACAGGTGTAAAAATTGAAACTTATGATTTTAGATGTCATTTTTAGTTCAGCATTGTATAACTTAAAAACGGTTTAATTGATTCATATTAAATTGATTTACAACTGGGTAAGCATAGCATTTCAAAATAATTCTCGTCCATGCGTATCATAAATTTATAAAGAATAAAAATTTTGAATAAATTTTATTATACATGACCGTAATCCAGTGTATTTTATTATCAATTATGAAGCTATATTTAGTTCTAGAAACGTAATTGAGAAAAAAATTCTTATGGACTCCATATTCGATTGTTTTTATCAGATAGGTGTACAAGATCTTTGATGAAAGCATTTAAAGGTTCATAAAGTGGCTTTCTTTGAACAATATACGTGTGTTTGTATTTATAATAAGTACATTATGACTGTAAATATTGTGTGTAATTATATGATGTACGTATGCACTAAAAGTTATATAGAGCACCAAGAATTATATATAGAGAGAGAGTCGTCTGTTAAATTGAGATTATATAACTTTCTGAAAGCAGTCTTGAATCTCTAGGTGGAATGTGATAAAAAATATTTAACTTTTTATAAGAGTCTAAGAAAATAAAATCTCAAGAGTTAAGCTTTATTAATTAATTAAAATGAAACGCTTCCTACTCGCAGTGTTCATGCAGATATTCAAGATGAATTAGTAAGTTCAGCCATTCTTCTATGCCTAATAGTAATATAAATTCAAGTATAGAAACCAAATTTAGGGATGCTTATTGCGAAGATAAAAAAAAGGTTCTGTGAAGAAAGAAACATGCCTTTAAAATTTGTTTCTGATTACTTTACTTCAGGAGAAAGCTTTAACTAATCACACTCGTTCGCGGACACTTAGCCGACGAGGCACTTAACCTACACTAGTTAGACGACAGGACATTTAGCCGAAAAGGACACTTAGCCGACAGGACATTTAGCCACCAGAACATTAGACCGACCATGAGTTTGCTCTTCCCAATGCTTTCAGATTTCTAATACATTCACATTTCATTACGACTTTGCTCATTACCGTCAAGGAGTTTTTGAAGATTTATCACAGAAATTTTGATCGAATTTGAGAAAGTAACGAGATCAAATTTTAGCCGTAAAATCGTATTTTCAAATTATGGTACACAATGTGCTATACATAAAACGTTTACTTATTAATGAAGTTACGCTTTGCTCATTTACACATTTCATTACTTTCATTTCATTATTTAGATTTTTCATGACAAGGAAAGGAAATGTCTGTAGTGGGAAGAGCGAAAAGATTTGTAAGGGAAGGAATGTAGCATGATGTGTTGAGTAAAATACTAATGAAACGTAAAGATATTAGAAATCTAAAAACATTAGGAAGAGCGAGATTGGAAAATTAATATCATTAAGTAAACAAGAAAAGTTATTAATGATGCAAAAGTGCTCAAAGGAACCCAGTTGATTAAATGAAGAAGCTTTACGGACAATTTTTGTAGATCCCATATTAAAATGTAACTAAGTGAGCGTCGTACTTAGCTAAAAAATTCTTTTTATTCTTTCGAAACTTAATTCATATTCCTTAACGCGAAATTTCAAAATTTTTAATTTGGCCAATATACACCAAACAGCATACTATATCAAACTATGCTAAATTACAAAATTAAAAGCACATAAGCATCAAAATTTTACTGATAGGTGAAAAAAATGACTTAAATATTGAACTTACATAGAAGATGAGAAATTTTGTAATTGATAGTAAGTTTAAATAATTATTGGGTACGTGTCAGATAAACGTCACTGTCGGCTTAGTGTCCTGTTGACTAAATGTCTTCACAGTTAAAAGTCCCTTAGCTAAATGTCCTGACGGCAAACTCTCTGTTTCGGCTAAATGTCCTGTCGGCTAACTGGTGTCGGTTAAGTGTCTCGTCGGCTAAGCAGATTAACGGAACCAATCACACTTGCCTGTGAAATTTGAAAGTAAAGGCATTGAACATTTCGATTTTAACTATAATTACGACAAATATAGCGCATAATTTCGAAAACGAATTCGTATTCTACGGAGATCATATTATAAAAAGCTATATTTCTTACAATTTCCTCCTTAACCATAGTGCAAAGGCTGTTTTCATAAATTTGTTTTTTAAGAGCCCTTGCTGATGGATATACATGTATAGGTTCAATGTATAATATAGGATATAAAACAAGTAGTCATCTCTTTCATTCACCCAGTCTACTTTGGGTTAGACTGGGTGAAAACTACCTATTTTGTTTCCTAATGCTAATAAACGGAAGGCGCGCTTTCATGAAGCCTTTTGTAAGAGGAATTTATTTTAAGTTGAAAGACTAAGGAAACCAGAGCAATTCATTTGTCTTCATATGAATAGTATTTATCACATAAATTATCATTTCCTTTGTGATATTAAATCTTTGTCTAGCTGCCAGCAGACACATAGCTCAATCGCAGCGAAAAGAAAGAGACGAAGAGTAAGTAAAATAATACAATTACCAAATTCCATAAGCAAAAAAAAAAAAAAAAAAAAAAACTATTCAACAGTTATGAATAAAATATATCAGTTGAAAACGAGTTATGTCACACTATGCATTTTAAATCTTGTGCAAGAATAATCAAAAGCTCTTAGCAAAGTATCTCACCAAACTAAATTTAAAGACTCTGGTATTTGCCCACAAGCATTTCAGCAGTTTAAAGTATCCAGAAAACTGGTAGCTGCAGGACGGAATCTTTTAAGACCCCCGAGGACCCAAAAGGAGCTTCAATCACCGAAGATCCGCACTAATGATGCTTTAATATCGATTTTACATTAGATGATTTTACCGAAACAAAAGATCTAACAGTCGTTCTCGAAGTTTTCCGCAAACTAAATCGTAATCAATGACTCATGATGATTTCCCTTTTCATTAGCATTAAGACAACCAATAGGATCCTAAAATATATTTGAAGTTTGAGAAAATTAACCAGATTGGTTCTGCAGCTGCTACAGTGTGGATTAAAAGTAAACTTCGTAATCACTGAAACGTTTGCGTTGAAATTTTTGAGTGATTCAGAAGCGGTACTCTTGAATTATTTTTTTTTTCAGACGAAGGGACCGCACGTTTTTGGAATTGATTACACAATTTGATTTAAAACCCAAATTATAGTTTATTATAACTTACGCATTTCATTCTCAAATTATTTGCATCATTTTTTTTTTCGCTTAAACATGTAAGTTTCAAGTGCTTAAGTAATTCATTGCATACTTGCATGAACAATGAACAATATTATTTAAAAACTTTTCCAATTCTTACGCAAAATTTTACACTTATTATGTTTTACATGCCATCATGTTGTAGTTCGTATTAAAAAGTAAGCTATCATGGTTACATGCCATCATATCATAGTTCTAACTAAACTAACCATCTAACATCAATCTAAACTAAGCCATTAAGCTACATACCATCGTGTTATAGTTCGCTATTAAAAACTAAGTAATGCAGTTGTAAAAACGAACGTACTTATTAAGTTCTATTTTGCGTTATAGAACAAGAACATGTGAACAAGTTTTAATTTACGTTTTTATGATGTTTGGAGAATTAAGCTGCACTGAATGCATGAACACATAATTGACTTCAGTTTTCTTAAATTCTGATTCATTATCATTAATTATTATAATATTTTAGTATAATGACATTGGTATATCAACTGCTTTGCTGGCATTTGAGCTTGTGAAAGCTTGCACGAAATTTTAAAAAATTAACTTGTGTTTTACATCAATCAAGTCAAATAACGACAGTATCTGTATTCGAATTGTCATTTTGTTACATCTTGTAGAATTATCTCGTACATAATGTGGCTTTATACTAATAAATATTTAAATAAAAATAAAGAATAGTAAGTTTTTAAAAAAATCTGAAAGCTTTCAATTTTATATTACGCTCAAAGAGGCCTTTTTTTTATTTATTTGTTTACACATATATATATTTTCAAGGGCATTGACGCTAAAGTCTTTTTGGGCTAAAAATATTTAAAAAACAGTATAGCTTTAGAACTTTCGATAGACAGTTTCGCGCGTTAGAGATAAAAATATTATATTCCGTACTGTGTGTTGTCACTGCTCGCTTTGAAATCTTTGAGTTTGTCAATCCAAAACTCATTAAAGTTTTAAAAATATGAAACAGATAATGAACCAGATTTGAAATTCAATATTCGGGCTTCCAGGTGCCCATATTCGGTTGGAGGTCTACGTTATTCAAATTTTGATGACCTTAGATATCGTTCTTTTTTCAAAGTGCGAGAAATATCCCTGCAAATTCTTCATTATTTAGTGTCTTTAAATAAATAGAGTGCGATAATATTTGGTGACAACAATTTGAAAAGTGATACAGCCGTTTATAGTGATTTGACACAAAATAATCTTCTCGAAACTAATAGCCCTTCTAAACTAAGCCTTTCTGAGCTAATAACACATACACAATTGAAAAAGAAAATCTGAAAGCTTTCAGATTTTACATTACGCCCAAAGGGGCATTTTTTAAAAGTTTTGTGTGCTGCCTTCATTTATTAAATATCACGCTCTTCCAACTTAAACCATAAACTTCAATTCAATAGCAATGTCGCAAAATAATTTTAAAATGAGCATATCTTTAGAATTTCCGATACACAGTCTCGCGCGCTGGAGATAAAAATGCTTTTTTTTTTTTTTTTTTTTTTTTTTTTTGGTACGGTATTGCCATTGATCGCTTTGAAATCGTTCAGTCTGTTAATCAAAAATTCGCTAAATTGTTGCAAAATATGAAGTCGAGAATAAAACAAATTTCAAATTCTGAATTCGGGGTTCCAGATGCCCATATTCGGTGGAAGATTATGTTATTCAAAATTTGCTGGCGCTAGGTACCGTTGTTTTATCACTATGCAAGAAACATACATACATTTATGCAGATTCTTCATTATTTAGTAATTTCTTTAAATATCACACAGGGCTCTAATAATTGGTGGCAACAATTTGAAAATTTATCCGATATTTATAGTGAAGCAACGCAAAATGCGAAAACGAAATTCATCCGTCCCCTTCTGGGCTAACGCCCTTTGGGCTAAAAACAATAGAGACTTTAACGGTCGCCCAAAAGGATTTGTTAAGATTTTTTATGCTCTCCCTGAGTTCTTAGTTTACTAATCTGTTCTTGCACTTACTGCTACTAACCCGTTCTTACGCCATATATCGTTCGCAAAAATCAGTTCGACCAGCAAAATCGCAAAAATTTTAAAAGCAGCACAGTAGCATACGTTTAAAATTCCCGATGCATAAATGTTTCCTTTTTTTATTAAGTCCTTCCTCGCTTTATCATATCATTGTTCCGTTTTCACAGTAAAATGGCTTACGGTAGTTTTTCTGTCTTTGTATTATTAACTATTTGTGTGTTAACTTTATTTAACAAAATTCGTCATATATATGCCACATTAAATTCGATTCAACAGCAAAGTTACAAAATTTTTAATAAGTGCATATCTTTAGAATTTTGGATTGACAGTAATGCGCGCTGCAAATAAAAGTGATTTATTCCGTTCACTGTTGCCACTACTCTCTTACAAATTTTTTTCAGCCTCCAAATTTAACGCGTAGTTTATTTGATTTTAGAACGCTTTCATTTTAGATTTAATTTTAAATTCTGCCAGTGGTTCATGAGGTAGCTACTTTACCAAAAAAGTAACAAAAAATCTACTTTAATTTGGGCACATAATTTGCTTCATCAAAAACGAAGAAAAGTTAATCGACCATGATGAAAGTCGACATGAGTAATGAGAAGAAAAAATTAAATAATTAAAACTGGATTGCAGCTAATCTATTTATTTATAAAGCATAAGTTTAGAACCGCGGCATAATTCAAAATTAGCAGTCTGGTAGCAGAAATATTCCTAATTTAGTCCGAAGAATAAATCTAGCTGCATTTTCGACCTCATATTCTGATTCGAAAACGCTCTCTTATGTACTGTTACGTTATTTTCTTCCTTCACGTTCGTACGGGGTTCGCAGATTTGGAGTGAATAACGACGACGCTTGATGAAATATCAAAACACGCTTTATTTAGCCAATATTACTCAGGACAGCTCCAAAGTCACGTTTTACAGTCGTCGAAGATCTACTATACACTCGCTGGAACAACCAACGACACAGCCTTCAGGTTATCAGGCTATAACGGTGGGGACAGCTTCACTGCAAAGCACCAGCGTACAGCTCCCGACTCTGCTTGGTCGTTCTCGGAACTCCACGTACTCTCACTCTCCACGCTACAACTCGCGATGCACTCGACGACACACAGAGTACAGCTCTTGACTCTTCGGTTCAGTCGTTCCCGGAGCTCAACACACTCTCTCGACGATGCACTAACCGCGATACACTAAGAGATTCTTTCGATGCACTCGACGATCCACTCGGCACTCACTGCCCGGCTGTCAACTCAATCGACTCCGCGCGGACTAACTAACTCGAGACTAACTATCTCGCACTGACTCTCCGTGTACCAGCAGGATTTATATAGTTTTCGGCATATGTTCGAGAACATTCTGGGCTAAACCGGTAAGAATTCGTTCCAGAAGGTTCTCCATCCGTCCATGGCATATCACCAATTTTGTCGCCAGATATCGCCAAATGGGCGATTTCTCGCGAAATGTGGCAACTCGGCCTTCCCTTGCCAACCTGCTTTGCGGGGAAACTATCTTACCGCGCCTGGACTTTTCGTAACAGTACTAATCTCAAAGATTTAAATAGGATAATATTCTTATGGTATCAGATCAGAGCCTGGTGAAAGAATTATAATTTCCCTTTCCAATTGTATTAACTTTTGCATTGGCTTCCGTGCTGTGTAAAATTGTGCACTGCCTTTAATAATAAAAAAGAATCTTTTGTATTTTATTAGCTATTGTAAGACGTGTTGCTTTAGTGCCTTACTTTAGCCATGTTCATAGTTTTGTTCATAATATATCGCTTTAATAGTGGTTCTCTATTTATTGCAATAACTTACTTGACGTATATATTTCTTATGTTTAGAAAGCATTTTAGAACAGTCAAAATGAAGTGATGATGAAGGAATATTATATCTCTGTAAGTATCTAGTTGGTGCAGAATAGAATTTACAGAAAACTCTTTGGTATGTTTTCTTATAATGGAGAATGAAAACAGGCAACGACATCAGGTGTACGCTTTTTTTATATTTAATGCAACAGATTCGATTTTAATTACACTAGAGAGTTATTTTGAAAAATTCTGTAAATGTTTGGTAATTCGCTCATTGCAAAATCTTATAAAATTAACAGACTAACCTGAGATTTTTTAAAATGACCGATATAAAAGAAGCGTGTTAATTTGAATTTTAATGTTGACGAAAATTCGAACATAGATAGAGATCTATTTTAGGAAAAAGACCTATAGTTTTGGTGAATTTGACACGGGTTTCTCTTCTTCAAAGAAAAAAAAAAAATTGTTGTGTCTAATTAAAAACACAGAAAAATTTTGCATTAAATATAACTGAAAGCCCAAAGATACTTACCGCTGCTTGCGAAGTTTTAATTGTTTTAATAAAAATGATATATATAAAACTACATAAGAAGTAACCTAGTAATTTATCTAACATAGGTTTAGAACCGAGACATCGAGCTGTATTTCAGTGTCATAGTCCGATTCAAAAATCTCCTCTTATATATTGATCTCAAAGGTTTAAAAAAGGATAATGTTCTTATGGTATCAGATCATAAGAATATGGTGAAAGAATTATAATTTCCCCTTTAAACTGCACTGGTTTTCGTGCATTGACTTTTGCATGTAAGGTTGTGCTTTGCCTTTAAGGCAAAAATACACCTTTTTTTGTTAGTGTAAGATGGCTTGCTTCAATGCTTTGCTTTAGCCGTGTCAATTCTTTACAATATACCTTTTTAATAATGGCTCTTTGCTATTTAAATAGCTTACGTAACACGTATATTTCAGAAACGTAATTAACAGCTGTTATTAAACAGCCGTTAGAAACGAACACGACTGTCAATATAAATATCGGTACTGCGAATAGTGCGCTCTATAAAATGTCGTTATTATTGTGAAGGTCCACGAAAAAATAGAAGATACAGGAAAAAATAATATAAAATAATTTGAATTGTATTTCTTTGAAATCTGCAAGTTGCATCAGATCTGTCGACTTGAATTCTAATTCTGATTATTCAAACGTTTTTACAGATTTTGTAAAAGTTTCTATCATCTTCTTCCTTGCATTTTCTTAAACAAATCGGTCTAATTCTCCATCGTATTCTATATAAAGAGAGAGGAAATAGGTCGCTTGGAAAGAATAATTTACTTCTGAGTATAGGTGATATAATCAGTTATTTTCAAGACATATTGACTAAATGCATTTGAAATTAGAGCCAAAAAAAAGAGTGACGTTTATCAAAAAAGTATATTCCTCTGATAGTGTAAGTATGGTGGCGATTGAAAATCTGTGGCTCGAATCAAAGTAACATCGCAGCTGATTTTTCATGCTGCTCCTCTAAAAATATAAAAATAGTTTATACTTAATAAACTTTTCTACGTAGCTTCTACTTAATAAAATTAGTTTCTACGTAATAATTAAGTATAACATTTAAATTAGTAGAAATTACATATGATGTGTACTTTCATATGACAGGTATATTAAGGAAACATCTTTAAAATTGGGGAAGGGTAATATTATATATTATATTTGTATTAGCATTTTTTTTAAATAATCGTTTAATTTTCTTCCTCTTTTTAAAGCTCATAAGCGGTCGAGAGGTAAGTCGCTGAACACTCGTAATTCGGCCCGGGTTTTGAATCCTGGCTACATGAGCGTTTTCGTGGTTTTCCCCATGTGTAACATGGATATGAGCGAGTTTCCCCTAGAAAGTCCTCCACGAAGACATCCGTCCCTTTAAGACAGATAGAGACAGCCCTGGAGAGTTCTGCTATAATCAAAAATACCAACCACCTTCTTTATATTTTATGAAATTTGCTTCCAAACATAATTTTTCGGTTCTATTGGTAATTTGAATTAATAAAACTTATTTTCTATCTGCTTAATTGAACAGTTAATTGCTTAACTGACCATGCAAAGCAATTGAAAGGTATGTGTCACGATAGGAATAATGCCCTCTGAGAGCTTGTAGAGATATTAGGTTATTTCGAAGGAGGAGAGATGAAAAATGAGCAACGCCTTCGCCGTGACCCAAACCACGGGTCTCTCGAATACGCGCCGAGCATGCTGACCACTACGCTAAGAAGGCATGCGAAGAAGACAGGAGAAATATCTTATATAATCCCCCTTTTAAAGGGCGATTGGGGCTTTAGGGCACTCAATCGCCAAATCCTAGTAGTGAAGAAACATCATTCACCACCTTTTTTAGTTCGGGTGCCACTGTAGAGACATTAGGTTATTTTGAAGAAGGAGAGATGAAAAATGAGCAATGCCGGGACTCGAACCACGGGCCTCTCGAACACGTGCCGAGCGTGCTATCCTCTACACTAGGAAGGCATGCTAAGAAGGTGGGAGAAATACCTTATAAGCTTTTCTAAAGATTGGTTAGCTGCTTAATCGGTTACGAAAGATCCCGTAAATGCTGTCTACCCATAAAAGTAGGAAATAGGTTCCTACCTCCATGTGTCTACCTATATAAAAGGATGCTTTTATCGAAGGCTTCCTGATGGAAAACATATTTTATTCATGTTACTCACATACATTACTTCATTACAATTCGAGGCCATGATGTACCATAAATATTCAGCAGTCTTATTCATTTGGACAACGGACAACATTTAGAGTTGTAATGAAGACAGTTTTGGCTTGTGTCAGGCTTCAATGTTGTAGACCAAGAGCGCGAGATATGTGACAACATGTTAATGTTAATGAAGAAGAAGATACTTTCCTTCGGTAAAGAAAATGTAGGTAGATTCTTAGATTTTTATTCTCAACCTTGTAAACTGCGCACAAAATATGTATTTTTCTGTCAGTCCTCATAGAATTGGCCCTTACCATGCACATAGCTTCATTCCACGATTGCGATGATCCCGAGACTAATACTTTCTTGCTGTACCTACACGGCCATGCATGACGAACCACCACAATCAAGAAAAAGAGTCCTTAATCTACTTTTCACTATGCCACGACCAGGTGCATTTTCTGTGCTTGCATGTTGTAGGTTATATCTCCTTTTGTTGCATTTAACTCCATGTCAGCAAATTTTTAGTGTCCTACTCTGCTAGTACACTTTTTAGGCTCATTGTCTGGGTGACGTTGCTATGCAAGATTATTGTTACACAAAGACATTTATTACAGATTTCTTACTTTAGTTTCGTTTTTAAATTTTCCAATGCTTCGCCCCTTTTATTTAAGTACAGATTGGTTTACCTCAGACGGATGAAGTCTATTGTTCATACTTATGCGGAATGCTGAATTTAAAATGGCACTGGTTTGTTTCACGATATTGTAAAAAAAAATATTATAATAAAAATTCAATCTCCAAGTGCCACTAATTTAAGCCGATTTTTACCAGACTGTTCGGCAATATATACCAGGAAAAGTAGATACCAGTTGGCTAATATTTATCAAGCAGATTTTCCCAGGTATTTGATAATGTTGAAGTATTTTTGATGCCATTTTTAAAACGTATCTCTGTCTCAGTATTTGATTTTTAACCAGACACAAGGTAAACTATTGTCCAGGAGTTAATTCACGTGTTTATGAGCAATGTCTTAGACATTTATCTACAGTCCCTTTTCGAAGCCTGGCAGATAGATAGATCAATACAGAGAACCTGCTATGCCACAAACAGAACGAATGCTGCAGGCAGCTGTCGGCGGGATAGAGCGAACGCCCTAGGGACTAATATCACATGCAGTCCCCTTCAGTTCAAATCGCTCGATACGCCATCCAGTCTTAATGAAGGCTGAGCTCCCTTCAACCCGCCCCCTTTTCACGGTTTAGCATAGGGGAACGGCAAGGATGCCAGGGGGGCCTCCCAGCCATCGCATGTTAACGGCTTTAATAGAGGATCGCATAGAGCGGTAATTTCTACTCTATGCAGAAAGGGTGATTAATTTTATGAGGGTTTTAAGGATAAGATAGAGAAAAATTTAGGAATAAAAAAAATGGCGTATTAAGGTGTGTGGAGAAAAATGATAATTTTTTCCCTCTCATGTTTTTTTCTCCTTCCTTACCCTGAGCCGGCATTTCCCGGCCCTTAATTGCTGGTGGATTTAAATTGGATTGTTCCAGCAAGGGCTTTTCAAATTGATATTTTTCTTTTGCAATGAAAATTCTCCGGAGAACGCAAAATGATTGAATCATATTTTCGTGGTTTAGATTCGGTAAAAGAGTGGAAAAAGGAGAAAGAAAATAAGTAAATGCGATTTGCAGTTTTGTTTTTCTCTTTTCTCTTCTTTCGAGCTTAAATGTAAATATATGAACAAGCAGAAATTTTTGCATTTTTTCCCTCCCGATTGTTACATTGCGAAATAATATTTGGAAATTGTCTTTTTATTTGAGGGATTGTCTGTGCTGAAATATTATGAAATCATTCAAATGAGTTTATTCGCTTTTCTCTCTCAAGATTGAAATTTAATACTCATTCTATTCGACATGAAAAAATAAAAATAAAATTGTTATTGCTTTATTACTCTTTATCACCTGTAAAAGTTTCTTCATTTCGAAACTGATTACTTGCTTGGAGAAATATTGCTTCAGAGAACATCTTAATAAAGATTGCTGAGTGATGAAACGATATTTTCAAAATAATGCATTTGATTCCTTTCAAAAGAAGGAATGCAGAAATACATTTGGAAAGAAAATCAAAATTCAAATAATGAGATCTGTAGTTTCATATCCACGCTCCTTCTACTCCTGTGGCCTGCATCATATCAAAATAAGTAAATATAAATTGGTCGCATTTTAAAATAAAACTTGTAGTAAAATATTAACAGAATGATTTTCACTAAAAGTAACCTAAATGACTTTTAAAGAAAATATCTGGTTGCCGAAATGTAAGATGTGGGAATCGAATCTATCTATTTATTTATTTTATTTAAATCGTTATTACAGAGACCTCGAAGAGAGCAAACCGAAATAAGAATACGAAGGTGATATATTTGACGTTTAGGAGTTCACAAGCCCGATTTCAATAGTTTGACTAACCATTTCAATAATCACAATATATGACAATTTTAGTGCAGTTTCATGAGGTATTCTATCGTAAATATTTTAATTGAGAGAAAAATTCAGTTAGTTAAATAATCCTTTTGAACGATTAAAAGGAAATTTTCCAGGCAGAGGTTGATGTCTTTCTAAGGAAAGACATCACTGTTGTTCAATAGTTTACTGTAGAATACGCAAGAATTAATCAAATAGCTATAGTATACCTGTAATCACTAAAGTTTGAGACCCAGTCTTTTCTTAACTTGAAAATACGTTTTCTTTTAGCAAAAAGACAAATAAATAAAGATATATCACTGACATTTTACGAAAAATAAATAATTTGCATATGAAAATGAATTTGCAATAAAGTGAATAAAAATGTCCCATATAAATTTATAGAACGTGTCAAGGTAGGCCAAATGAATGGATTGAGTGTCGCATATATGGCTTCTGATTAGGGAAAAACATGAAACACACTTAACTAGTAACGTGCAGCTCTTGAACAAATGCAGCAACTCGATGTGGCATTTAGTCAATAATGTATAACAGACCTTTATGATACGTAAAGACATGATATATCTCTATGATATGATACTTTTACGCATATGTTAAGCCATGGACATTCTATGGTTAACGAATGTCAAAAACGGAAATTTTTTTCAGTAGATATTTCTGCAAGGCACATAGTGATATCTGCATCACATCCTGTAAATGCTCGCTTTACTTAAAACGTAGGGCTGGATATCTTGAAGTCAGCAAAACGTTACTGAACCAGTTGTGTATACTTATGAAAGTTACTATTTCTTTGTCGATATAAAATATTATATCAAACAAAGGTGTATTTACAAAGGGGTAAAAGGGGCATGCAGTAACATTTGAAAAATGTCTAAATTAACATTACAGTCAAGGTAGGATGTAGGGTACTAATGGTTCAAAGAGACTGCAGTAAGCATAATGGGAAAACTATTAATCTGCAATGAAATCGGCGTATACTGTACATGCCAAGAATTATCTACGGCGTATATCGTACCCGTCAAGAAGATTCTAGTAATGATCTTAATATAGTTAAGAAACACATCTACTCCATGGTAGAACCATTATCAACTTATATAATGTATCATTCGCTAGTTTTATTTGTTCTGTGCAGTCTCCTCTTCAGGCAGAAGTTCTATGTGCTTGAAATACGTGGTTCGTCCCACCAGACCATATAGACCTAATCTTTCGAGATCCTGTGGCTATTTTCTTTATGCCAGGCGAGGGTATTAGCTTATTTATTAGTAACAAGAGCAGTTGCACTGCCTGGTGATGCTGAAGTTGGCTGTTAGCTTAAGCGTCGCAAATATCGAAAGGGATTGTTATGTCTAATTTTCTCCTTCTTTAGGTCATTATCATCTTTTGGCAAAACTCCTAGATGAACAGTACATTTCCTAATTAAAAATAAGTACGAGTATTTATTACATTATTTGGTTGGAAAAACGTAGTAATGCATATTGAACATTCTACGTGAACTATAGTTCATTATAAATATAAAATATAGTTACTATCTTTCGTAAATGTAAGTATTGTCATACAATTTTAATTAAAAATCTTGTTTTCTCAACTTGCAGATCTTAAGCAACGTAAATGAGATTTAAAGTAATATTTCTACGCTCAGTACAGATCATCATCATTAACTAAGACATGCATCAAGCTAAGAATATAGAGCTGTTTTTCAGTAAAGACTATAAAACCCAACAATTTATTTTAACAGTTCCGTTTTTCGGTCCTTAATAGCTGAAATACAACATCAGCTTAGAATAGTTATAATACCATGCAGGTCATCAACAGCAAACATCAGTTAAAGATAGCCTTTCCAGAAGCCTCTTTTCCTATAAAAAAAACAGATTAAAGTGTAATAGACTCGCTGCTAGGCAGCACGAAAACTTCGGCTTTGTAGAAGAATTTCCCAACATTATGGCCATTATATTCGGCGTTAAAAATGTCTTTTAATTATTACACTAATGGTGTAAATGCTTTAAAAATTAAGAAATAAATGCATTCTGAAGAAGAAGGAAGGTTATGCTAAAGTTCATTAACCAAAATGAATTATAATTCTATTTGTATCATGCACAGGTATGGTATTGAAAAGGAAAAATGTAAATTACTAGGATATTCGAGAATAGAACTTAAGGGGTGTTGGAATCCAAAAATCTTCAAAAAATGATGATTTCGGATTTTTGCATTTTCAAATTCTCTATACTTCTATCTTTCTAAAAATACCATTCTTTAATCTCTATGAAAATTAGAACTATAAAAAGTATAGTTTTAATTTGTTATCGAATGCTTTGATAAATGAGGATTTTTACATTAAAAATGCGTTTTTCTCCAAACGCGATTTTTTTATACTCGATGTACCTTTTCTCAGGAACTGCTGCTCACAGGTACCTAAAATTTTTACGGCTTATTTATTAGGTTTCCTAATATTTGCTGAAATTTGAAAATGAGCTTTCTGGGATAAACTAAGAAAAAAAATTAATTTTCTTTTATGTGAGAAAAGTGCTAAATTTTACTATGCCTAACAAAATATTCTGTAAATTATTCTAAAGTTCGAAATGTTTCAAAACCTCATTTCAGTATAATCCGATAGGTATACTTTAATTACACGAAACATTTCAAGCGCGTATCTACAGCAGATGTTGAGAAAAGGTACATCGAAAATGGCCAATTTAACATTGTCGGTATAGGCGTTGCTGATACCCCTTCATTTGGATATTAAACTTCTAATAGCAAGTACAATGATACTTCTATAGGAATAATAAGTTCCAAAATTATGCTTTTGTAACGGTAAATTTTATATTGCCTAAGTGTAATTATTATTTTTCTTTGAAGCAAATATTTTAATGAAATTTCTCTGCATATAGGTTATAACCATGGAAATCTCCGGTTACAAAAACTGTTGTCTCACTGTATAATTTAGTTTTCAAATAAATGAGTTACAGGTACATAATACAGCATGTAAAATTTTCATTATATTGAAAATTGTCGGTATTTTCATTATATTGAAAATTTTATTTTTGTTGCCAGAATGTTTGTATTATATTTGACGGAAATGCCAAAGAAAGGATTAGGCATTCGTACTGTTATAGCCATTTATCATATTTATAAATTTAAAACTTTAGATTATATTAATGTAGCGGCATATGAGGTTGGGTACAGAATAAATCGTAATTTCAGAGCTAATTTAGGAATGCTAGTATTTAATTTAGGAATGCTCACACTAGTATTTGCATTAGTGATTGTCCTCTTAAATTTAACATTACGGCATTCACTAAACTATAATTAGAAAAGTTTATTTAAGGTATAGTATGAATTGTGAGAAATTATAATAATAATCGAAGAGAAAATCTACTAGTGTACCCCCTTTCATGCTTTGGCGCACTAAGCGACCTATCCCTGTAGAGAATTCGTCCTTCCTTTGTGGTTTGAGTGCAATTTCAGTCTCTCCATCACTCGGAAGTGCTCGGTGACCACGTCCATCCTAATTTCTGCGGCTGGCCTTCTTCACCAGGCCAGAAATAAAATAAAAAGAAAAAAGTTGAAAAAAAAAATCCAATTTCCCTCAGTCGCCATCAAGCTCTGCCACAGTTTTACGACAATGGATACCCGGATTCGTGCCTTGCTTAAAGGAAGAAGACAACAACAAGCGGGACAGAGGGAGAAAGGGAAATACCATTGAAAAGAAAAGAAGGGGAAAAAAGAAGACGGAAAGGAATGAAATAAAACGGGTATAGTATGGAAGTTTCCATCAGTGGATGAAACCCAATTGGAACATCAAACGGGTTCACTCTCTTTCCATTCTGGAATGGGATAAGGTGGGGTGAAGTGGGCGACCCCTTTTTTAAAAGAATTCGGTTTCGTAAACAATGTTCCAAGTGCAAAAGGAACACATTCACAGCGTTAAAGAAGTGCTCTCTCTAGAGAGTTTCAGAAACGCAGCTATCCTTTAAAAAGTTAACACCATTTTGCAAATACTTTATTGAGTAGGCATGTGCATCATTGCTTGGCATGAAATGCGCGTGATGCTAGGATTCTATAAAAATGACAAAATATTGAGTAAAACTTTGTCAAATATGGTAGCGATTTATATGGTATTCTTTTCCCCTCATATACTAGAATGCGAAAAGCTTTTCACTCATGAATTGTTTATCCCATTGTGATATCTTACTGTTTGTTCGAAAAGAAATGCCTGCAAGAAGAGATTTATTTTCCATAAGTGATTTTAAGAACAGTTTACTTATTTTGGAAACACGAATTAATAAGCTACTGGAAACAAATTCAGATCCCGCAAAATAAATTTGTGGATAAATATAGGAAAATATGGTAACTTTTTGTTTCGTATTTCGTGAATTGCGTCTATTATTTTCATTTTCGGGTTTTTATTACTTTTAAAACCCAGCAATGTAATTATGTGTCTAACCCTTTTACAACCTTTCTTTTTTTTAAGACCAAAGCATTTATAAAATATTTTACATAGCAAATTTACTAACACGATCTGTTCTATTAAACTTAATATGTTTCACAAACTATAATCAATCAACAAATGGACTGTATTCCTACACTTTTATTAAATTACACTTGTCAGCGATGCAAAATAATTGATACAAAATAAGCGAGCCATTCTACATGGCTGTCACAAACACAATTCTATCAATCAATTATCTTGTTGCCACACATAAAGTTCAAAACTAAAGAAAGAAAAGCAAAAGGAATTTACGCTGTTTGCAACAATAAAATGAAGCAAACGATACTCACATAAACATCCTGGCCCTCGTTGAAATCCCAGGGGATTTCAACAGTTGGAGCATTTTGAAACTTCTTAGTCTGTAATAAAAGATAAACATAAGAAAAATAATACAAAATATTATATGCGAAGCAGTTCATAGTTTTTTAGTCTGAATAGGAAGAGGACACAATTTCACGATTGGTCGTTTTATGACACCATGACCAGTTTTAATACTAGCAACTCTGACTCTTTGATCTGAGCCCGGATGAACAGCAATTATTCTCCCTAACCTCCATTTAAGAGGCGGAAGGTTGTCTTCTTTGATGAGGACTAAGTCATTGACTTCTAAATTGTTTTGACTTTTTTGCCATTTAGGTCTTTGTTGAAGCTGAGACAGGTATTCTCGACTCCATCTTTTCCAGAAGTGCTGAAAAATAAACTGTCTCACATGCCATCTGTCAATGTGATTGAAGGAACTATAATTTAGGTCTGGTTCAGGTATGGCAGTTAAAGACGTTCCTATTAGGAAATGACCAGGTGTTAATGTAGTTAAATCATTTTGATCAGCCGATGTTGGACACAATGGCCTAGAGTTGAGACAAGCCTCAATCTGCGCTATCAAGGTCTGAAATTCCGGATAGGTCAGCACAGTATCACCAACAGTCCTTTTTAGATGCAATTTCATTGACTTTACTGCCGATTCCCATAGTCCACCAAAATGGGGAGATGATGGCGGGTTGAATATCCATTTTATTTCCTCTAAAGACAAAAATTTGTGAATTTCTTGATTTTGCTTACATTGCAAAAAACATTTTCTGATTTCTTTGTCTGCACCTTTAAAGTTAGTACCGCAGTCACTATAAATCTCAAATGGTTTCCCTCTTCTCGCAATAAATCGTTTCAATGCACTTAAAAATGCCTTTGTTGACAAATCTTCTACCACTTCAAGATGTACTGCCTTGATTACAAAACACACAAATAAGCATACGTAATATTTAAATGATTTTTGTCCACGTCCTGCACGATGTTTAATTATGAACGGTCCAGAAAAATCTATTCCAGTTCGATGAAATGGTCGTGATTGTGTTACTCTAGATTCCGGTAGATCAGCCATTATTTGACTTGCAGTTTTAGCTCTAAGTTTACAACACGTAATACAAGATTTCACTACTTTTCGGATAGCAGATCTAGCAACTATGATCCAAAATTGCTGTCTAATTAAAGATAGAAGAAGTTCCGGTGCTGCATGAAGATATTTGACATGAAAGTGTCTAATTATGATTTCTGTCAGATTGTGTTTTGAAGGTAATAAGATTGGATGTTTTTCATTTTCTGATAGTTGCGCATTTTTCAGTCTTCCTCCTACACGTAACACTTTGTTGTCATCTAGAATTGGACACAAGCTAAGGAGGTTGCTGTTTGTAGGTAAGTCCTTTCCCAACTCCAAACATTGAATTTCTTTAAAAAAGTGAAATCGCTGTATTATTCGGACAATACAGAAAGTTGCAGCTCGAATTTCATTACTAGATAAAAAAGACGTATTTCTTTCTAGATATGCTACTTTAGAATTCGATATGAATCTTAATATCCAAGCAAATATGCGTTGTAACTTTGGAAATGAAGATATATTTGATAGAATAGCAAGTTCCTGTACAGGTTCAGAAACTACAAATGAGACTGTTTTACGTGCATCTGGTAATGCCTTTTCATCTATAAGAATATTTTTAGACGAGGCAATCTCACTGCACTTTAACCAAGAAGGACCATTACACCACAATTGATGAGATAATAGTTCTGCAGGAAATAATCCACGTGAAGCACAATCAGCTGGATTTTCCTTTCCATCAACATGACTCCAGTTCTCAGGTGGTAAGATGGATTGTATTTCAGAAACTCTATTGGATACGAATACTTGCCATTTTTTAGGATCTTACCTTAGCCATGACAACACGATTTGTGAATCACTCCAAGCTTGCACTAAATCAAAATTTATAACTAATGCAGCTTTTACAGACTGAATTAAGCGTGCCAATAACACTGCTGCACATAATTCCAGTCTTGGAATCGTAATAGATTTTAATGGTGCTACACGAGTTTTAGCTGTTACGAGTTTAACATTAATGTCAGAGTTATTGCAAGTTTTGATATAAATAACTGCTGCATAACCTCTTTCAGACGCATCACAAAATCCGTGAAGTTCACATCGAAAATAATCAGGTAGCAGAATTTTCCTAGGTATATTTATAGAATTCAAAAGTTTAACTTCTCTACATAGATTTCTCCAATTTCGATCAATCCCTTCTGTTACAGGATCATCCCATGATAATTGTAATTTCCACAATTGATGAAGGATCATTTTAGCGAGAATTACAAACGGAGCTATCCACCCCAATGGATCGAATAGTTTTGCTACGAATGACAAAATAATTCTTTTAGTCGGAACACTTCGATACTCTATTACACCCGACATTACATTTGAATTCATCATTGTCCGGATGCCATTCCAATCCCAGAACTTTCAATGTTTTGTCTTCTATTACACGATGAATATTGTCACTATCTGTGTTTGTTAAGCCAGAGGTTTTTAACAATGACGGTTCACTTGTCGACCATTTGTGAAGCTCAAAGCCACCACTTTTTAGCAGATGTTGCAATTCGTCTATCAATGCAATACCTTCCGAACTATCTTTTACACCAGTTAACATATCAACATAAAAATCTCTTAAAACTATATTCTTTGCCTTTGGAAAGTTCAATCCTTCATCAATCGCTAACTGACTCAAAGCTTTGGTTGCAAGATATGGAGCAGCTGCAGTTCCATATGTAACTGTTTTCAAACCACAAACTTGTATTTGTTTATACGGGCTATCTCTCCATATTATTCTCTGAAAATCTCTATCTTTTTCATGAACCTTTATCTGTCTGTACATCATTTTAATATCAGCGGTTATTGCAATGTTATGAAGTCTAAATCTTAGTAAAATACAAATTAAGTCATCTTGTATTTTTGGGCCTATCATTAGTGTATCATTTAAAGAAACACCTGTGGTTGTTTTAGCGCTTGCATCGAAAACAACTCTCAATTTTGTTGTTAAGCTAGAGTCCTTCAACACAAAGTGATGTGGGATATAATAGTGTTTATTCTCTAATTCATAATCTGTGTCTGGCACTAATTCTACGTGTTCTAGTGAAAAGTACTCTTTCATAAACTGAATATACTGGTTGTAAATTTCTTTCATAGATAACAGCCTCTTCTCCAGGTATTGAAATCTTCTGTACGCCACTTCACGGGAGTCACCTAGAATATCTCTATTATGTTTGAATGGTAATGCAACTGAATAACGACCTGATGTGTCTCTAAAATGCGAGTTTTTAAAATGTTCTTCACAAAGTTTTTCTTCATTTGTTAAAGGTTGTACATTTGGAAACTTTTCTAACTCCCAGAAAGAATTTACTAACTCATCTGTGTTTGTATTCAAATGATTTACATATACTGGCTCAAAATTTGTAGATTCAAAATTTGTAGTACCCGAAATTATCCATCCCAACCTCGAATTTAGAGCAAATGGTAGATCAGGACCACGTTTGACAATTTCTCCCGTCATTAAATGCAGAAATACATTTACTCCAAATAAAATGTCAACTGGTTGTGACTTGTAAAATAATGGATCAGCTAATTGTAAATCACTGAAGTTATCGAAGATGATTGATGGCAAAGATACATAGGGAATGTTATCTGTCACCTTGTCCAGTACAAACGCTGATGTTGATACACGAATATCACTTTTAAAATGAGAAGTGAATACTAAATCGACTTCCCCATTACTTATAGTATTAAATTCTCCTAGACATGATACAGAAATGGAATTATCTTTCACTCGTAATCCTAATTTCTTCACACAATCCCTTGAAATAAATGATCTCTGAGATCCGGTGTCACATAAACATCTACACTTCACAAATTGTTGCTTAGAATTTTGAACTTTTATTAAAGCAGTACACAATAAAATGTGACTGGTTTGATTACCTTTTGCATTCGAATCATAATGAGAGGCACAAACTGTGGCTGAAACGTCCTTAGGACTCGTTAATTCATCTCTTTTAATGATAGATTGCGTAGGCGGAGATATACTGTTTAACTGAGTTTTATTCTTTGAATTATTTACAATGTGCAAAATACTGTGATGCTTCTTAAAGCAATGTTGACATGTATTTAAACTCTTGCATTTTTTGAGCAAGTGCATATTAGATAAACAATTAAAACAGTAACGATTAGATTTTACAAAATCTATCCTTTGCTGAACCGATAAATTTAGAAATTTCGAACATTTGGCTAAACTATGATCTTCTTTACAATAACCACAACCCAAAGTAGCAACCAGAACATTATTCTTATTTTGAAACACAGATTTAGGTACCTTATTACTTGTTGATTTGCTATTTTGAAGTGTTCTTGCATAGTTTTTTAGGAATTCAATTAAAGTCGTAAGTTTTGGAATTTCATTAGATTTTAACTGACGTTCCCACCATAATTTTGTAGCAGGGTCTAATTTTTGCAAAGTTAAATAAGTCATTAAAGTGTCACCAAAATTATCAATGGTTTGATTCAATACTTCTAAAGAACGAATTATTTCATTAATATTGTCAACTAAATTTAAAATAGCAAATGCTGATTCATTTTGAATAGTTGGTAAACTTAAAAAACGTTTAATATATGCAAAAATTTGTTCTCTCTTATTTGAATATCTTTCGTCTAACAGATTCCATGCTATTTCAAAATTACAATCCGAAATTTGAATGGTTTGAATAATGCGATATGCTTCACCTTTCAACGAAGCCTTCAAATACTGCAATTTTTGAGCATTAGATAAATTTGTATTATTTCTTACACAAGCACTGAAAAGATCTTTAAAAGCTATCCATTCTGTAATATTACCACCAAAAGTCGGCAATGTTAACTTGGGTAATTTAATATTGTCAAGAACCTGTTCTGAAATTACACTATTAGAATTATTTTTATTATTTTGATTTTTTAATATTTTTTCACCTTTAAATTTCCACAAATAAATTTTATCTGTGTACTCCTGAACATTATCTATTTCGTTTTCTAATTCTTTAGTATCTATAATTAAACTTTCGATTTCAGAATCAAGCTTCCTTAACTCAGTTTCTTTTTGTTTCAATAATTCGACACATTCCTCTAGTTCTATTAAATTAATTTCATCTGCAGTTAAAATAGTTTCAATTTTCTTTACATAATTAGTAACACTCCTGCGTAAAACCGCTCTTTTTGTTTTAAAAGTTAGAAGTTCACTCATAATTGATCAATTCAAAAACAGAAATTGTTCTTAAGTCACTTAACACTATTATTAAAATGAAATCGAATTCTATGTTGTATTACAACATTGTTCTTAAAATTTAACAACAAATTAAACGAATTTTTGTTCAAAATCCACTTACCTCACAAAGTGGATAATTTTCACAAACCATATACATATTTGCGTTGTTAGAATACACTTAGAACAGTCACTATCTTCACTAGCTCTCCGGCTAGACTTTTGACCAACAATATGTTTTCTATTAAACTTAATATGTTTCACAAACTATTATCAATCAACAAATAGACTGTATTCCTACACTTTTATTAAATTACACTTGTCAGCGATGCAAAATAATTGATACAAAATAAGCGAGCCATTCTACATGGCTGTCACAAACACAATTCTATCAATCAATTATCTTGTTGCCACACATAAAGTTCAAAACTAAAGAAAGAAAAGCAAAAGGAATTTACGCTGTTTGCAACAATAAAATGAAGCAAACGATACTCACATAAACACGATCTGTGCAGTCTTTTTTGATCATATGATGAATAAATTACGTTATCAACGTTAAATCATTTATCACGTTATAATGATCACAAGATCATTTCGAATTCTTTTTTTATGCATTACATGTTTACCTCAAATAAAGAGTTAAATATCTAATCCATTTCCGTTCTATTTCTGTTCTTTTTTTGTTTATTACTTTTCCGTAATCCATTTCCATGAATTGGATGTTACATGCTTAGTCTCTTTATTCAAGCACTACTAGATTAACTTCCTTTGATTAAAAAGAAATCTCTATAACGTTTTATTTACTGTTTTACTAATGTTTTTAGTAGCACAGATTAATTTTGCAAAACTCTGAAATTAGAGTAAATTTCATATTTGTTGATGAAAGCAAAACTCCCCCTCCCAATAGTTTCCTTTAGTCGTTTATAGGCGTTTGGACACTACTAAGGGCGGAAGTGGTGGTCTTAATAGGCACTTAATAGGTGACTTCCGTTGCTTCCTATGAAGAGATGGACAAATTACATCCGTGTCTTCACCGATACAGGTCCTTCGATACGGCAGCCAGAGTCACCCTCTGATCGGCGTAAGGAAAGTAAGTAAGTAAGTTAATAAGTTGAGAAAAAGGAAAATTAGGCATATGCTTGAAAAATTTTCAGAACCTGACGCTAAAACGCTAAGGGGAAAATGGCGGCAAGAAAATAACGGTAACTGCTTTGTCAAGCGATGTTTCATAGCTGCAGTTTAGTTTTTAGAATTAAATTTGAAAACTGTAAAGTTTAACGAACCCCTTGTTTTTCTACCGTGATAAATTTAGGCGATGCTTTAAGACTGCGAGATTTTGCGTCTTATGTTTTCTACAGCGATAAGAAAATATTTTTTCTTGCGTTTTTTCCGTTTTTACGATCATCTATATCCTTCAACATTTGTTTTCTACAAGGAAATATCAATGGCAATAGATTATCCACCCCTTTCTAATATCTATGACAAAAACTTTCTGACATTTCAAATTATGATTGAATAATTATTTGCATTTTTTACCTCATTTTGGAAACATTACTGCATTTTAAATATCAATAAAAAAGTACTTTTCAAGGAATTCTCTTTAAAAAGTTTAATTTTTTACCTGGGCTTTCAACAAATGCATGAATACTGTCTTCTGAATGTGAATTAGTTCGACTGAAAACTTTCTCGCGCCCCCCTTTTTTTTAGTGGGCTGTATGAGGCGTGATCGGTATATCTGCCATCTTTTACATAAAAAAGAAGGGGCTATAACCAAGAAAACTGAGTGAGAAAAGAAACTGTAGAAAGTAATGTAATAAATAAATTAGCACGTATGTCATAGTATTTTAAAAAGGATGGTTTTAGGAAACGACATAAATTTTTGCTTTGTCTTTTACTGCAGGGATTCAAACTTAATGCAGTTTAAAAAATAAATATACTAATAAAAATTAATATTTTCTTTAAATTCTTGACAATTGTTAACAAAAGACTGTTTTGCCTTACGTTTTTAGAAAACTGCACCTCCCATAATGCCGTCTTTTCTGAAATTTAGTTGTGCTAAATGTCCTAGATGTCATAAATCTAAGCTATCACGGTGAGGAAAAAAAATCTAAACTTGGTTCTCGACTCATCCTAGCTTTCAGCCCACCGTTGGCCGAGCGGTAAAGTCGCTGAACACTGGTAGTTCGGTCCGAGGTTCGAAACCAGCGAATGGGCTGGCTGCTTGGGTGTTTTCGGGATTTTCCCCATGTGTATTTGAACCAGTTTCCCTTACAAAGTCCTCCACGAAGGCATCCTCCTTAGGCAGATAGTCGTAGAGGCTTTACCACAATTACATAAACCAAACCAAACTATTCTAACCTTCCTTTCGTAAAGCATATTTGAAGTCCTCACAAAGCATATTTGGGGTCCTTTCCGAAAGCATATTTCAGGTATGTATTTATCTCCAGATTCGATGTTACCAAAGTTTTCTAGTGAAACAACATCAATAATTAGACTATCTTTCTTATATATATTAGTAATTTCCTGTGTACAGTATCGAAATTTAAAATGGAACTTCTTTCATAGATAAATAACTCATAATTCATAAACTTCTTTCATAGAAAACATAAACTGAAGATAATGTCATATGTAAGTATATAAACTTGAGATTGTTTACTGTAAATATTTACTGCACAAGTTTAATTTTGAGAATCCAAACCGATACGTGAAAACGCTTCATGGAGAAAATTACGCCAGTACGTTTAAAATGTTCAGAACCTAGCGCTGAAACGCTAGAGGAGCAATACACGAAGAAATACATACAGTATTGCCTCGTGTATTGTTCCATTACTTAAAGTTTTCATTGTATTCAGTATTTAAAAATTTTTTAAATGTCTATGAAGGTGAATAAATGCAAATTTTATATCTTATTTCCTCCATCATTATTTTTTTCAAACATGTTTCTTTGAATAATTGTGAAGCTGTGAAATGTATGATAAGTAAATACTTGTTACGGTACTAATTATTGGGAGAATATTCATTATTCATCATAAATGCCGGGTTAAAACTTTGATGCATAATTTAAAAGCAACATTCGTAAATTATTTTCATCAATAAAAACAAAGAGCTCTAAATATAAATTTACAGTTATTTCTTTAGACAGAAGGAAATAATGCATTATTTTCCATTGATTACATTAAACCCAAAACATTGGAAACTTCTTTAGTTGAAATTTGAATATGCATTTCAAATTTGCAAATTTTTATGTACACAAAAAGAAAAGGAATAAAGTTTCAGAAATCGAATCTGTAAAGAATTAAAGTTTGTTGTAGTACTGAATTTTAATTTGGAGGATACCTCAATAAACAGTAGAAGTAGATATACTTGCGAAAGAAATTAGATAAATATGAATGATTATTTTTAAATAAATTAATGCTGTCAAATGGAATTCATGACAAATATCTGAAGTTGCCAAATCCACCACGATAAAGGAATCTGAAATTTTAAAAATTTCCACCTTTTCTTCCAAACAATGAAATGACAGTTATATAAAAGTAACGGAAATTTAAAAAAAATAATTAATCACGAGTTATTACTATGTAATATGGAATTTTTAAGTATAATTTGATTTCTTTTACCCCAATGTATTTGACTTGCGAAATTCCTGAAACATTAAAAAATGTTACTCCATTCATTGAAGCCAACGTATAATTACACATAACCCACTGCCTGAAAGCTTTCGTTCAAGGCTAATCCTGCTCAGTTTCACGCAGTTTAAAATGTTATTCATAATGCCTGTTTTAATTACCTTTCCCTGAACGAAGCAAGCAAGAAATCGAAAGAAAGATAAAAATACAGAGAGCTCAGCTTGTCACTTGGGATTGCGCGCTACAAAAGCAAGCATAGTTTATTGTTTTCGCATTTATCCGTCTGAGTGAAATGAAAGAAAGAAAATATTTGGATATCTTTGAGGAAAACAGAGATGAGTCAGTCACAGGCATGAAAGAATGAAAAATTTGATAAACACTGTATCTGAATACCGGGGATGAAAACAAATTATTTATTATCAACGTTTAGTGCAATGTAAAATCATACACAGCAGATTAAGAGCTTGAGCAGTTTAACTGTTAGCAAGAGAAAATTAGCTAATTATGTAGATTAATTATTATGAGAATTTATATTTATAAATTTGGAGTTCTTTCAGTAAGCTTTGGGAAGTTCCAAATGGATTTCTGCATAGTTTAAAAATATATTACTCTGCATCTTTATGTCTAAACATATCAGAGGAAACTCCTTCGAGATTTATGTTGTTCCCATTTCGGTGACATTTTTAAGTAAACATATGAAATATTTCTTTATAGTCTAAAGGGGCGTTAGCCCACAAGTGCTATCAGTCGCGAAACAGCATTTTGCGTCGAATCACTATAAACGACTGTATCACTTTTCAAATTGTTGCAAACAAATATTATCGCTCTGTACTATATTTAAAGAAATTAAGTATTGAAGAATCTGCATGAGTGTATGTATGTTTTTCACATTGTGAAGAAACAACGAAACCTAGGGCTACGAAATTCTGAACAGCGTAGTCCTCCACTTAAATATGGGCACCTGGAAGCCAGAATCTTGAACTTCGAATTATTTTTAATCTATTTCCTATTTATTAAACTTTAACGAATTTTTGATCAAGAAACTTAACGATTTCAAAGCGAGCAGTGGCAACATACTGTACGGAATAAAATATTTTTTTCTCCAGCGCACGAGACTGTCTATCGGAAATTCTAAAGATATGTTGTTTTTAAATATTTTTAGCCCAAAGGGGGGCGTTAACACAAGTGCTCTCGAAACGTGTATGTATGTGTAAATGAAATGGGAACGCCCCTTTGGGCGTAATACAAAATCTGAAAGCTTTCAGTTTTTCATTAGTATTAGAATTATATACTAAAAGCCCGCGTAATAATCAAGTTTTATTGAGAAGCTAGAATTTTCGGTAATACTGTTATTGTTTTATTGCTGGCTGTGCTCTTTCGCGCGGCAGAATAACAGAACTTTTTTTACTTCTTTGTACGATGTAAAAAGGAAGTATTGTAATCGCGAAAAGTTTCAGGCAGCATATTTCAATGAAAATATCCATTTTGACCGCTGTCGAATGCAATTTAAAGAAGTTTTTGCGTGATATCTGTACGTAAGGACAGAGTAAAAGACTCGTTTCCTCCAAAAATTTATAAAACTGCTTTAAAATGAATTCTGAAGATAATTTTTCGTTGCAATCGGCCGCACCAAACGTATATAAATATATTTATATATATATCCACTCTGTTACCCGGCTCAGTGATCTCAGTTTCGTTACTCTTATATGTTTGTAAATTGTACATTTTTTTGCTTTAAAAATGATTGAATTATGTTGTTCTTATCTTCCGGTTAAGGGGTTTATGCCTTTAGTAAATCTGTATGCAATATTTTTAAAATTATCAACAAATTTAAAGTTGTTCAAGTGCCGCTAAGCCTAATAATTTTTTTTGATGGCGGCCATTCCTTGTTTATATTTGAAACAGCAGAGTAGTGGATTTGTTGCCAATCTAGAGAAACGTAGCTTAGAAACAACAAAGATAACGCCTTCATTTATTATTGCCAATTAAATAATGCTTAATACTTTCTGGAATTTTTTCGAGGAAATAAGTGTTTAAGATTTACTTCGTAATTTTTAATACAGATATTTTGAGTTTTTATGTATTTTTGCCTTGTGGCGAAGTGAGAACTGAATTAATTGAATGAGAAATACTGAATCGTCTGTGAAAAACTGTTTCTTTTTTGTTTTGTTTGCTTAATTTCTTTTATACATCGTTCTAGCCTTATTATTGTATTTGAAAAGAACATGTGGCAACGATTAGATAATTCTTTAAATGATATAAATTTTATGCATTCTGAGTTATAATATGAAGAAATATAATACTGTTAAGTGAACCTAGCGCCAGAGTGTCGCTATGGTAAACAAATAGAGTGAATTTTAAAGAATGCATTTATTCTATTGTGGTTTATGCGCTGTCGGCAAAGTAGATTTAATTCAATCCAATAAGTTTAAACGAAATGCAAGAAAAAATGCGTATAATTTAATATTCCGTACAAGGAAGTCATGTGGTGTATACATCAGATTTTTTGTTATTATTTTCAGTTATTCATATTTCCCCTTAAAATATGTTTATGCGGTTGATATGATATAAATTAGCCTATTTCCCAATTTATGTCTTTTACTACATTAAATTCCCATATCTGAAGAAAATCTGCATTTTTCCCACTCAGAAGTACCTGGAATTTTAAACCTTTATTTGCGATATCATTTTCAAGGAATAAGTTTCCACTAAGAAGCTTTATTCCTCTATATCTAAAAACAGAATTTCCTTATTAACTTAAATGTTTTAGAACTTTCCCATTTGTGATATCGCGCCAAAGAAACGTTTATTGTCTAACGGCGACTCATCATTAAATATTAGTAGTATTCCAGAGCAATAAATAGACAAATACCCTCTACAGGACTTCCAATACGGTCAAAAATTGCATACCTTTCCTTTCTGATTGGTAATACGGACAGTGCGAATTGATAAACGAATGCTTGAATATACGCATTAACAATTTTAAATGCATATAAATATTAAAACGATTAAATAATAAGTGTTGAACTATGAAATAATGTATACAGTGCAGCATATATATACGACTGAATATAAAGGTCAGTGAAGTTAAATTTCAGAAATGCAACATACGTTGAGACACACATGCATAAATAATAATATATGGAATAAAATAAAAATAAATGGAACAAAATAAAAATAAATATGGGATTTCACATTTTTAATATCACAAAATAATTTAAAAAATGTTAGAGAAATTTAGCAAAAGATATAGAAGTGGTTTGCGTGATAAATAATGCGGTAAATAATTTTATTAACTATTTGTTAATTTTATCTGTTTAGTATATTTGTACATATCGTCCTAACAGCTAATAAATATGTCAGTAGTTTAAGTACTTACTTTTTTAAAGCTATTATGTTTTACATTAAATTTCTTACTCTTCGCCGGCATTTACAACTATATCCGATAAGAAGCTTCAAGTGGTGCAAAGCAGATATCTTCGCATTATTACAAATGCCCACTTCTGTGTGCGAAACAAATGTCTTCACGACGACCTTAAGATCGAACCGTTGACAAAGTTTTTCAGAAAACTCAATGAACGCTTCTATCAGGAAGCACAAGAATGTAATATAATGAACCACTTTAAACTTTTCAGCTACGAGATTCTTCATTAGGACCACCATCTTCGCCCTTTTGCGACTTTCATGCTTAGCGACAACCAAAATTTTCCTACATAAAGCTTTGTTGTGCTTTCGCATCTGTGCTCTGTCCAAAATCTCTACTGAATATGTGTTTATAGAATGATTCTGACTTCATCCTCATCACTCATTTGACGCAAAGCAAATGGTTGTAAATATTGTGTATATAGGCTTCCGGTTTATGAGAAAAATTTGTATTTTATGTATTATATCTTGTCTCCAGGACCTCACTTAAGAATTTCTGTCCTTGTATCGCTACATGAAGCAATCAAATGAAGATAGCCGGTATACAGCTTGCAGCTTTGCAAGCTAGACGCGGCAGCAACGGCAAACGGAATGGAGCATAAAAAATGTCAACATATACGTAAATGAAAGTATAAAACTATTGTGAATATTTTTATGTTTAATCCAATGGCGGGCACTTGCCTATTCAGCATCGGCCACTCCTAAAACGAGTAGTGGCCATTTTATTGTGGAGGTACCTAATAGGTGATCATTGTTGCCTCCATTTGAAAGGGCGGACATTTACATTCATTCTTTTCCCGGGATTCGAGCCCGGATCCTTCGGTACCACAGTAGCTCACCTCCAGGTCCGTGATACTAACCAATCCTGACTTGTATATTCAGGCAGGTCTTGTAAAGAGGTTGCTTTTGTTTATTTTATAGAATGTCTAATCATGTATCGATATGTTATACAATGCAGTAAAGGGAATAGTATAGTATGTTTCAAATAAGCTTAGTAGCTATAACTGTTGTCAGCGCTTTTATTGCGCGAAACCTTTTATATTGAAATGTATCTTTTCCTGTGAAATTCGAATAAATCTTTATTTTCTGCTCAATGGTGCCTCTGAAATTATTTATCTGACGCCAAAATACATTTAAAACAATTCCATACTTATGAAAGAGAGATGGCATTTAGCTGCGTCTTGCTTATGTTTGGGCACGAATAAGAAACTTAATGGCAAAACAAAAGCTCGTACCACATAAAGATCAAATATTTTGTTTCTGAAGGGAAATATAAACCTAAGCCTTTATTAGAAAATATCTTGCGCATATTCAAGAGATTTTATAAGACAGAAGCCTCAAACTCAAATTACATGTGGGCCGAATGCACAAAGTGAAAAAGTGAAAATAGCTGACGAGCCAGAACATTTTTTCTTTGAAAAATGAAATTTTTTTTTATCAAAAGAGTAAACAAATATTTTAATTAAATTTTTAATTTCGCTTATTAAATATTTGCCCAAAAGTATATAAACAATAATAATAATAACGCAAAAAGAATTCAAATTTGCATTTATTTTCGGTCTAAAAGCTGAAGTTTGGTACCTGCAAAACATTTTGGTTGGTTATACGAATAATGAAAACCTAGTCTCTTTCTATTATTTATTAAATTTTTCTTCGACGCATAAATTAAAAAAATATGTTTTTATATTAATAATTTTAATTTAATATGTAAATACAAATTGTTTTGTATAAATAAATTAATAGAAATTATTATAAACTGTGTAGGGACAGCGAATTTCCACATTGAAATCCTAGCTATATTTTAAATTAGTTTAGGCAGCATTATAAATTAAAATCTAATTGTTAATATGAAGTGGGATGAATATGTAATTTATTTTTGCCTATTTCTTTCTTATAATATTTTTCACATTAGTTTAGTTCTCCAAAACCATTTGACAGTTAATGAGCATTGATGGATAGCATACAATAAATATACATTACTAATTCAAATTAAATATATCTTTATCTATTCATCACACAATCAAAATTAATTCGAGATATCCACAAATATAAACAAAAATATGAATACTATATAAAATAAAAGAAACATCTGAAAGCTTTCATATTTTACATTGTGCCCAAAGGAGCATTTTTTTAACGTTTTGCGTGTTATTTTTATTGATTAAATATCATGTTCTTCGTACAAATTTATAATTTATAATATAATAATAAAGCATAAAATTTAATCTCGTGGGCTGGAGATTAAAATGTGTTTTTTTGTTTTCATACAGTGTTGCCATTGCTCGCACTGAAATCATTGAGTTTGTTAATCAAAAGTTCGTTAAAGTGTTGCGAAATGTGAAATCGACAATAAAACAAATTTCAAATTAGGGCTTCCAGATGCACATACTTGGGGGAGGAATACGTTATTCAGAATTTGATGTCTCTAGGTACCGTTGTTTTATCACAATGCGAGAAATATTATATATGCATTTATACGGATTCTTCATTATTTAATCTCTTTAAATATATCACACGGCGATAATATTTGGTGGAAACAAATTGAAAAGTGAAACGGACATTTAAAATTTTTGACGCAAAATGCCAAAACAAAATTAATAGCCCTTCTGGGCAAACGCCCTTTGGGCTAAAAAAAAAAAAAAAAAAAACTAATTAATCTTAAATATCTCAATATTCTGTGCTTCGCTTGATTTCGGAAAGCCATTTATATATTCCCCATGATGATTTTCAAAATATTAGAGCTTTATTTGATTCGAAAACTTGCAAACTTAAATCCTGTGGGCTGCTATTTGAATAATTTATGAGCAATAAAAATGGTAACATTAAACCATTTCCGATAAAACATATCTCAATTATCATGATGTAATGATAGATATATCAAATCGTTTGATTTGACTTAAAATTGTTATGTAAGGTGTGCATCAAAAAGGTAAATGAACATAAAACAAAATCTTTTATTCCAGTTAGTGTTCATAATTTAAATCAAATATTTACTATATCTCTGAACGGCAACAAAGTCTGTTTGCAGTCCCTTATTATATTATGAGCTGATGAGAATTCTAATACTATTTTAATGATGCAGTAATATTATTGCAATGATGACGCTATGCGCATAGCTTCCGATGATACAACTGCTCTTCATTGTAAATTCATATTTAAATATTTATATTTACATTTTCTGCGCGGGACTGTTTGCTTGACATGTTAGTCAGTAGCTATAGTCATCGCTGTAACAGAACAAGTGACAAATTTTAGAGAGTTTTGTTTTCTGGAAGTCTTGTATGTAAAAGAAGTTTAGTTTTATTTAAAAATAAATAAAACTAAATCTTACATTTGCAGTAATATTATTGAGGATAAGAACATATGAAGACATTGGTAAATGAAAAATACATTTTATCTTGCAAGTTAGAAATTAAAAGGTGTTATTATTAAAAAGCTGCAGTTTCTCTTAGAACAGGAGCTCAGCTGTTTCGTGAAAGTTTCCAGGCAACGTAATTCAAATATGCAAGTTTTAAAATGCGTAAACGATATGAAACCTGTTATCACAATCTGTAAAAAATTATAATTACTCTCTCTATTTCTCAAGGTCACCATTCTAAGGCAAAAAGTTTATAAAATAGATATTTTATAAGATTTTATTTAACCATTAAAGTTAATTTTTATTAAAGCAACTCAATAGGTTAACATATGCTAAAATTTTAATTGCAGTATGTACAATTTCAACACATTTTGATTAAAAAATTATGAAAGCATTTTGCATTTTTGTTACGTCTTTCTGTAAAATTTAACAATGAATTCTACATCCATTTTACTTAATATGTTAATTTGTTTTGGCATAAATCTTCAGCTTAGAATTTTCAGTACTGTTCTATTATCGTGATCGGATTCAGAAATGTATGAACGTGTGTTTGTATGTGCATATACACACATACATTCATACTTACATATATGCATGCGTACATGAACACGTGCATGCACACATACATGCATTCATGTTCACATTTCTGAAATCGTTCCTGATAATAGAACAGTACCGAATTTTTTTGTGTACCATTTATTAATGTTAATTATGTATACATATGGTAATGTTAGTTATATTAAGATTAATTAATGTTACTTAAAGTAATGTTTAAAGCATTATATTGCCTATTTTATTCCATCAATGATACATGGCTATCTGCAATTTCTTTACTTAAAAAAAAAAAAAAAATGTGTTACGAAGTAGATTCAAAGGTATTCAGCCTGGCATACATCTAAAGTAAAGAGAGAACATTTTTATAGTTTATTTTTATGTATCATTTCCCTATACCCGCACACATTTCACGTAGTTTGCTGGGCAACTCTATGCGTCTCAAAAAGTAATTTGAAGGTTTGCTCTCAAAATGTTCCATGATTTGTTCGGTTCATGCCATCATCATCATTAATTTTCTTTTCACGAAAGTCAGATTTTGGTTTAGAGAACAGAAGTAATTAATCACTTGGAGCTAAATACCGATTGTAGGGTGAGGGGCAAATGATCAAGCTCTTTGAACCCACACTCCTATTTCTGAATTGTCCTGACATGTTGATGTTTTGGAATGTCGGAAAGGAGTTGGTTACTCACCTTGTAGAGGCTTTGTCATATGAAGATGTTTCTGCAGAATGCGCAAAATAGTTTATTTTATTTAGATCCTGTCTTGCTGTTATCTCCTTCACTTTTAATTTCCTATCACTAAATATTCCCTACTGAACTGCAGCAATGCTTTCTGATACCAATGCTTTCAATGGTCAACCTTCATGAGAATTATCATCTTATACGGATTCTCGGCTCGTACGATATTGCTTATAATTTGATTGTATGATAATAAGGAGACGAATCATTATGCATATGATCTAAGCGTTGGTTTATTTATTTAGAATTAAAACCTTCTTTCATCAAAAATTTAAGTATAGAGCAATGGTCAATTTTAAACATTTTAGGACAAAGAATCGCATTACTTCATTTAGCAAAATATAAAAAAAAGCCCATACCATTTTTCGAAAGGGAAAATAATTCAAATTTATTTAGTAATGCGCTATTACATGCATTGTCGGCAGGATGAATTTATTGCCAAACACTAACGAAAGAACTCAACCTTTTGTATATAACTACACAAACGTTTTTCTCCCAAATCAATGCTTAATGGCGTCAGATACATGTCATATTACTTCATATTGATAAAAAATCCATTATTCCCACGTAATATCTTATATAAGATCATGTGTTCACCTTAAATAACACAGGATGTTATTTAAGATGAGCAACCTATTATTAGGTACATTAAATTATTATCATGTAATTAGGTACATTACATTTTTATAATATTATTATCATGCATAACCTATTATTAGGTGATACATACGTTGTTGGTTACGTAAATGTTGGATTTTCCACAAAATTCCAAAATAAAACAACTCATACTGTTTACTCTTATTCTGAAAATTATTCTTAGAGTTGTAAGGATCTTAAGTTTTACTAACGTTTATTTTATTTTAAATCTTTACTATCACTTCTTATTTTCTACTTCCGGCCAGAATTATAAGCGTGAAGGAGTTTATGCAAAGTTGTCTGGCGAACGCCAAGTATTTAAGTGTGGCCTTTTTGCCAAGCAGAGGAGAGGAAGCCGTGAGTTCGAAGCAGGCCGCTTACCTTAGAAGTTACGCAGTTGCTACTTTGCCTTCCAGGCCAGAGGTTTTAATCCTCTTGATAAATTAAACGTATTGTAGTGTTCACAGTCTCTGTGCTACATACGCTTTCTGTTATTATAAGGCCAATCTTATTCTAAAGTTAAATTAGAGTTTAGTTTTATTTTGATATCTTTTAAGTTAGACCCCGAGTGGAGGGTCATTGTATTCCGAAGTACGGAAGTCATTGTATATAAAGAAAAAAATAAAGGGTTTTGTATACCCTTCGTCTGTATCCTGTCCACTTACTACAATTAGTGAACATAGCTTTAGTAAGCTCTCTGTTCTAGTCAGGTCATTGTATGTTTCCGAAGAAAGTTAGAAGAAACATTGAACCTGATAGTGGCGCCCGACGAAGAATAACCATGGCCGAGTTTCAAGAAGAACCTGTGCTGCCTGCAGAAACAGCTCAGAATCCAGAAATGCCAGCTGCCGCCCTGGAAGGATTTGGGTATATTGTCCAGACCATGCGCGCTTCGATGAAACCGGAAGCAACGTTTAATGGAAACTCACAGGTAACCAGTTTTTTGGAAAAATTGGATGACCACTTCATGCTCTACCCCGTGCACGAGTTTCAAAAAGTTACCTTAGCTACCAGCGCTTTGAGGGGCCAAGCGCTTAACTGGTTCCAATGTATCGGCAGAAGTCTCTTGGGTCAAGCAGGAAGTCCCACCTATACCTACGAAAATTTCAAGACTGCCCTACTAAAAGCCTTCCCTGTTGTAAGGGATCGTGCGAAATTGGAAACAGAACTGTTCAGTATATATCAACAAAGAATGGAAAACCTCTCCAGGTTTATTTTAAGAAAAATTCACGTTTTCAAGCTCTTGTATGGAAACCGTCCGGATCCTGAAATAATTCAAGTGATTTTGCCGAGGTTACTACCCCAAGTGCAAGACTTTATTGAATTGAGAAATCCGACTACACTGGAAAAATTATTTGAGCTAGCAATCCAGTTTGAAAGTAGAAGAACGGCGGACGTCGAAAGAAGACGCCAATATCAACAGCGAAACCAATTTGGTACGCCAAGACTACAGCAAACTCAAGCACATGGCTACGGAGAAAAAGCGAATCAGTGGGCAAGGAAACCCGAGCATTCAAAAACAGCCGGCGAACGTCGACAGTTCAATAGCAACCCAGGAAAAAAGTCTCAAGGCCAGTGGAGAAAGAAGGAAAGCACCGAAAGAAAAAATAATTTAAACTAAAACGGATTTCTGCTGACGAGAGGGTGCGGAAATCCGAAGGCCACGAAAACCCCTCTTCCTACAAGTTAAATACAGTAATGGTGAAAAATTTAACTCTTCCGAAGATTGAAGTCTTGGTAAATAATATCCCGGCCACCGCACTCCTGGATACCGGCGCGCAGTGTTCCTGTGTGGCAGAAGTCTTTTTTAGAAAGTATTTTCGCAAATACCGCATATATAATGCGGATAATACAACAGTATTAGCGGCGCAAGGAGAACAATGTAAGTGCGTAGGTAAAGTACCTTTGTACATCCGTATCAAGGACGAACAAGTAAAGGTGATGTTTTTTATAGTAAAGAATTTGCAAGCACACTTAATACTAGGAATAGACTTTCTTTCAGACGCACAAGCTACACTGGATTTTAATGAAGCGTCTCTTAAACTGACGATGAAACCAGTGCGTGTAGAAAAGGTTGAACCGCCAAGGGTAAATCTCGACCACCTGCCTAATGACGAGCAAGATAGAATCCGACAAGTGGTAAGTGAATTTGCTTCCTTATTTAGTGATATTCCAGGATTTACCCAGGTTACTAACCATAGTATTGACACCGGAGATGCATTGCCGGTTCGTCAAAAACCATACCGGTATGATAAGAATAAGGAAAAAATTATAGAATGGCATATTACCGATATGCTACGTAAAAAGATCGTAACGCCTATCTCAAGTAGTTATGCTAGTCCGGTGGTTTTATGTAAGAAAAATAATGATTATCCTTTGGAGCATCCAAAAAGGTGGAGATTCGCTATTGATTACCGTAAATTAAATTCCATAACGAAATATCCGGTATATCCGTTACCGATTATAGAAATTTTAAGGAACATAAAATCAACCAAATTTATGACAACTTTAGACTTAACGAATGGTTATTTTCAAATAGGGATCAGGCCTGAGGACGTGCCTAAGACTGCTTTTATAACCAAGTCTGGCACTTATGCATTTTTGCGAATGCCGTTTGGCCTTTCAGGCGCCCCAGCAACATTTCAGCGATGCATGGACATTGTGTTAAGACCTGTTCTCGGAAAGTCCACATTTATCTATTTAGACGATATCATTATTACTAGTGATAATCTAGACCAACATGTACAGGATTTAAGACAGGTGTTTTCTTTATTAAATGAGGCCGGTCTAAAAGTTAATGTCGAAAAATGCAAATTTGCAGCCCCTGAATTAAAATATTTAGGTTACAAAATATCGCAAAAAGGGATCGAGACAGATGAATCAAAAATAATCGCGGTACAAAAGTATCCCACTCCAAACACGGCAAAGAAGCTCTCTTCTTTTCTAGGACTTTGTTCATATTATAGGTCCTTTATAAAAGATTTTGCGGCTATCGCTGAGCCATTGTTAAAATTAAAAAGGAAAAAGGCAAGATTCTCGTGGACGGCCGAAGCCAATAGTGCTTTCGAAAAATTAAAACAAGCATTAACGCAAGCCCCTGTGTTGAAATTTCCTGAAAAGGATGAAAATTTAGAAATTTCAGCGGATGCTTCGGATTATGCGGTAGGAGCGGTACTTTCGCAAAATCAGCAGCCAGTAGCATTTTTTAGCCGAACTTTAAATCAAACACAAAGAAACTATTCCGCGACCGAGAGAGAGGCACTTGCAGTTCTGTTAGCAGTGCAAAAGTTCCGAGTCTATTTTGGAAAGGCGCCGATAACAGTATATTCTGATCATGCGGCGGTAACTAGATTGTACTCTGGGAAAAATTTATCCCCAAGGTTAATAAGATGGGCACTCAAGCTGCAAGAATATAATCTGGTAATCAAGCATACCCCCGGAAAGGAAAATATCGTAGCAGATGCCCTGTCACGAATTAAATTAGACGAACAGGGTAATACCGTAAAAGTTGCAATGCTGACAGCGTGTACAATAAATTCCCGAGAAACTGTAATAACCGAACTGGGTAAGGATCCTGAGTTTGGAAGTATTTATGAGTATTTGAAGGATCCTGAAAATTTTAGCCACCAAGATATTGTGGCGATAAGAAATAGGGCGGCCCATTACGAACTAATAGATGGTCTATTATTTTATACAAAAACTACGAATTCCAACAACGAATTTCGACCTGTTATCCCAGCTAGTCTTAGATTAAATATCCTGCAAGAGCTCCATGACAGCCCTTTAGCTTCTCATGCTGGTATTCGAAAAACTACTCAACGCGTACGCGAGGCAGTCTACTTTCCTGAACTGCAAAAGTTAACAAGGGCGTATGTCCAGTCCTGCCCAACATGTCAAGCCGTTAATTATATTAATTTCCGCCCGGCCGGGTTTCTAAATAGTATTAAATCCGAATTTCCAAATGAAATAATCGGTATCGATTTATTGGGCCCTTTCCCAAAAAGTCAGTTAAACAAAAGTCGCTATCTCCTTGTTATAGTTGATCATTTTAGTAAATGGACCGAAATTGTTCCCTTAAAACGAGCCTCCGCGAAATTAGTTACCGATTCTATTTTAAATAAATATATTTTAAAATACGGGGCGCCCCTAAAAGTTATATCGGATAATGGTCCTCAATTTGTAAGTAATATATTTGAAGACATGTGCCAAAAACTGGGCATACGTCATTTAAAAATGGTCCCGTATCGGCCGCAATCAAATATAGCGGAACGGGTCAACAGAAATATAGTGAAAATTATCCGTAGTTATGTTAAAAATTTTCATAAAAGCTGGGATAACTATGTCAATGAATTTGCTTTCGCCCTTAGGACCGCAAAACATGATACAACGGGCAAAACTCCTGCTGAGTTATTTCTAGGCAGAAAGATTATAACACCGTTAGATAAATTATTTTATGTGCAACAAAGAGCCCCAGAATTTAAAATGGGTGATATAGAAAAACTAATTAAGGAAGCAAAGAAGAATACGGAAGTAGCACAAAGAAAACAGAAGCTCTATTATGATTTGAAACGACGGGGAGTAACTTATAAAGTAGGGGATGAAGTACTAAAAATTAAGCATTCACTTTCTTCAGCACCAGAAGATAAAACTGCCAAATTTTTCCCACGCTTTGAAGGACCATATGTTATAGAAAAAATAACTCACGCTGTTGTAGTATTAAAGGCAAGAAATGGCGAAACCTGTTCCGCAAACATTGACCAGATAAAACCATTCTATGACCGTAATAAAATGCAAATCTTTTCAGATCTTTTGCAGGATCCGGTACGGCAGACACCGCAGGTACAAGTTCCAGAGGTGGGAAAACGACAAGTACAAGGGCAAGCCAATGAGAGACAGAAGCAAGTGAAAAGAAAATTGCCCCGCGGAAAAATTGAAGGTACAAAGAAAAAGAAGTCGTTCCACCGTCCAAAAAACAGAGTTCACGAACACCCCCAGAATGAAGAAGGGAGAAGGACGACGTATGTGGAAAAGACCGGGAGAAAGGACGGCAACTATAACCCGGCTGTGAAACGGAAGATTGACTCATCCGACAGAACTCTCCGCAGCAAAAGTCGCCGAACTGCGGAAGGGCCATCAGCGGCGGAGGAAAAAGTACAAGAAAAATTTGAACGGCCAACAACGAGGTCCAAGCAGGATCACGACAGAAGTTTCCCGGTTCCACCAAGACCAGCTGCCTTCAAACGGCCAAGACCACAAGCAGAGGACAGAAGGAAGATGTTCAAGGGTGGCCGTAGTGGTGAAAAACGGAAGCTTCCAGAGGAAAGCACTGAAGGGCGAGCCCGTACAAGAAGGAGGATCAACCAAGCAACGGTCTGCAGCACCTTTAAAGACTGGGCCCAGAAAAGGATGTCTGAATATTACAAAGATAAGTAAAATTTTGTGTTACTTTACAAACTTAAGTTAATCTTTCATTCTTACTGCAAGTGGCAGATTTGAAGAAGTTTTACCTCATGCGAGGTCTACCTTTATCGCCAAAAGGGCGAGAAATGAGTTGTGACCGATTTTCTTATTATGTTTTTCAATTACTCGCGCGTAAAACTAAAGTTGATGTATAATAGCGTTGTCTAAAGACTTAAATATTGTAAAAAGTTATTGTATAAATTTTATTTAAAACATTCTAACGAGAAAGACGTTTTAGTCTGAAAGACTTTTTGAAATGTAGTATTATTTCAATGTAGAAAGAATTGGCACTTGCTTTGAAAAGAATAGAAGTTAACAATGTACTACTAATGTATGTTTTCAAATGTGTAAAATTAACGGCATCTTGATATGTTCTTGTATACATGTGAACTGTTATTTTGAATGTTTAGAAATACCGTGATATGGTAAAAGTGAAAGTAATGTTAAAAAATTTGTTATTCGTGTGACTGTAAAGATTAAATCATGGTGAATATGTGTTAAAGGTTGAATGATGTAGTTAGGCTCTCTGACGCTACACTTTAGAGTTAGCCACTTTCAGAATAGTACCTCAGGGTCTAGAGTTGAAATTAGGGTGTGTTAAGAGGTCTCGTATGTTGAATTTTAACACGTTAGTGTTTTGATTATAGGAGGAAGTGTTGAACACATAGACAGAAACACATTCGTGTTTGGTGTTTTTACAACACATGTCAGAGAGCACGGGGAGAGATAATTAAAATAGTCATGAATGAAATAAGAATGTTAAGAAAAGTATATTCTATATGTTATTTGCAATGTCATTCTGTAACATTTCATTAAACTAGTTTTCCTTCCAGATCTCTGGAAGGAACCAGAATTGAATAAAGCTCCTGTTTTGATGCAGTACAGATGAAAAAGAAAAAAGATTGTTGTATATTCCGGGAGCTGCTATTGTAACAAATTTCTTTCTTTTAAATTTTTCTAGTTTCTAGCGAAGCATTTTTTGTTAAAGGTTGGCCTCGCGTTAGTTTCTAGAGCTAAAAGTTTTCAACAAGGTCGTTTTAGACCTCAGTTTCAAACTAATTAACTCTGGCGGGAAGTATGTAAGGATCTTAAGTTTTACTAACGTTTATTTTATTTTAAATCTTTACTATCACTTCTTATTTTCTACTTCCGGCCAGAATTATAAGCGTGAAGGAGTTTATGCAAAGTTGTCTGGCGAACGCCAAGTATTTAAGTGTGGCCTTTTTGCCAAGCAGAGGAGAGGAAGCCGTGAGTTCGAAGCAGGCCGCTTACCTTAGAAGTTACGCAGTTGCTACTTTGCCTTCCAGGCCAGAGGTTTTAATCCTCTTGATAAATTAAACGTATTGTAGTGTTCACAGTCTCTGTGCTACATACGCTTTCTGTTATTATAAGGCCAATCTTATTCTAAAGTTAAATTAGAGTTTAGTTTTATTTTGATATCTTTTAAGTTAGACCCCGAGTGGAGGGTCATTGTATTCCGAAGTACGGAAGTCATTGTATATAAAGAAAAAAATAAAGGGTTTTGTATACCCTTCGTCTGTATCCTGTCCACTTACTACAATTAGTGAACATAGCTTTAGTAAGCTCTCTGTTCTAGTCAGGTCATTGTATGTTTCCGAAGAAAGTTAGAAGAAACATTGAACCTGATAGAGTTTAGCTCAAATCATTGCCAATACTATCTGTCGTCCTCAGGACCATTTGGGCTGAACTTTTCTAAGGTAACAAATATCTCCTGTTTGCTTGATCGTATTATTGCAGCTTTTATCCACAGTAAAATCATCAGCTTTTATATTAATTTTTTAGAAAGTAGTTTTACTTTCATTTAAAAGTATTTATACTGTTATTTAGCCTTATATTTATATATCGGCAATTTTTGCACTACGTTACTAGTTTTTTATTCTTACTGGGGAGCTTTCACCAGTCTAATCGCATATGGGTACTTTATTACCATATCATAAGTACCCTTTCATTAATTTTTGTAAGAACCATATCATTTATTTTACCATATCATTTATTTTTGTAAGAAGGGTTTTCAGAACAAAATAGCCCAAACCTGATATTTATAAAAAAGAATTAAAAACTGTTTTGTATTTATTACTGCCACTTAAAAACACGAATATATTTCTTTGCTCTGATAAGGAGCATTATTGCAGTTTGAAATATACGTTAAAGATCGTAGGAAAATTTGCATTCCCTCGTGTGTCTGCGCAGTGCTGAAGAAGTGAAAATGCCATACAATCTCGCTTTTGGACGCCAAGAGCACGTGTCGTCCTGATGTAGATATCCGTAAGATTACTGACCTGGCTATAGCCCTAAATCTCTTCAATGTAGTGTGGAGATCTGATGCGAAGTAACTAATGAAATACCAAATAAATCCGACTTATAGAACGCTGCAGTTATAATAGTCAAACTTTCACCTGTTGTCTATCTTATATTTTTTCTCACATGTCATCAGTTAGTTATGCCCTTGTCAATCTATTTTTTCTTAAGGCAAGCGCTAATTAAAATCTTTTTGTTTCACTTATATGCCGTATTCTGTTTTGATTAGCTACCACGTTCCCTGCTACGTATGAACTCTCAACACCCTCACCCACCCAAAAAAAAAAAAAAAAAAAAAAAAAAAAGATAATATGTTGTTAGTGATTATAAATAGATTTCCAATATTACCATTTTACCCTACTTATACCTTTTTCTTCCGGTACTCTAAAAGTTGTTGTGAGTATTTTAAATTTATTACGCTTACCTGAAATGCAGAATTGTTTCTGAATGTTTTAATTGTTTTCACTGTAATTGTAACCCATGAAATTCAGAACTGTAGTAAAATTAATGTGTCAAGAACATTTGTTTAGTTTAATTTCTCTTATCTCAGTATAGGTATGTAAATATTTGCTTATTGTGATAACGAAGAGCAATTTAAATTGATCATAAAAAACTTAAAATAACGAAATTAAATACATAACATTTGATTAACAGTTCATTATTAATTATAAATTATGAAATTGGATTGTTATAATTTAATTTTCTAAAAGAAATTTTTAAGTGGTTCTTTTGCATATTGGAGGTAAGTACTTTTCTGTAACTATTATTATTTCTGTACATTTCAGTTTATCACTGTTTTATCACAATGCTAGAAATATACATACATTTATTCAGATTTTTCATTATTTAATTTCTTCAAATATAATGCAGGAATCTTAATATTTGGTGGCAACAGTTTGAAAATTGAAACGGACATTTATAATGAACCAACGCAGAATCGCAAAACGAAAACAATAGTCCTTTAGGGACAAAGCCCCTTTGGACTATATCACAAAATATCACAGAAATTACGTAAACTAACGAGTAAATTTAATTGTGCATCAAAAATTATGCCAGAAACTGCTGCACGTTATTTTCTTATTTCACTTCGGTTCATCATTCAGAAGGTTCTACGGGCAAGGCATGATATCCAAAAAGTTTTTAACAAAAGGTTTAGAGTTAAATTCTATTAGGGTTTTCCACTGAAGAAGATTGCTATTAAATCTGATGTGCGTTATGGAGTCAAAGACCCTCTTATTACGGATGTGTGCATCTAGTGTATCAAGCTGAAAGCTGGTTCAGCTCCAGTGTAACTAACACAAAACCTTACACTTATAAGCTTACCTACCTGCCTAATACAAGAATCAGGGCAGCATCTTTAAGGATCTTACAGGTAAATCTTACATCTTTTAGAATCTTCGAGATGGTATTGACCAAAAGCGATAGTATCTGTACTGATTTAAACTTTCTTTACAGAACTGGGAATTTCGTTGCTGAGTTTCCTGTTAAAGATATCAGAAAGTAATGCATTTCTGCTTCATATTTTAATATATAATTTAATAATTATCAGATATAATTATAACAAGCAAGACATGCATCTTTCTGGAAACAAATAAACAGCCAAATAATAAGAACAAAAAGCCCTCAAATTAGAAGCAAATTTAACAGAAATATCACGCGAGTTTTCTGTAGTTCACTATTAATTATATATAACTCCTCTAGTTAATTAAATGATTAAATTTGAGACAAAATATCCTATATATGTTGCTCAATATGTGCACCATTAAAACATTGATCTTTATATTTAAAAAAAAGTAATGCAAACTATGTATATGCAACAAAATAAATTGCATATTTTTAACCAAATTTCTTTTCATAAATCACTAAATACGACAAGACTGTAATTAGTGATAAAATATACTGCATGCAGGTATGATAGAGGATATGAGCATAGGAAATTTAGTGATTTAATAATATGTTTTTATTAATATATGAAAGCATACCAAGTCTCTATTACTATCTTGTACCATTCTTGATCCGAATTTCAGCAGCGATTGTGATAGTTTGAATTATTTCAGGTATTCTCTTTGTCGGCATTAAAGGTGCCTATATACCAAGAAAGAAACGTTTCCTCAAATGGTTTCTAAATTAATTACTGTAAAGCAGAAAAATTGCGGACGATTATTCTATGGCTAAATTTATTCTGTAAAACTAAAAAGGGAAAAAATGAATATTGTATTCACACGAATAAGCCATACTTACGAAATTATCACCTTTAAAGAAACGTATTTGTAAATGCTTTAGAAATCTGGTTTATGGATATTGTTTTATTTTAACCTTACTTTAAAAATAAAATACAAAGAATAGCTATTTCGCGTCTATTTTCTATCAGGAAAATTGCTCAGTTTAGTAAGACACAAAAGTTTATTAATTTTCGGTTTATAAACTCTAATAGAAATTAAGCTTTTGTGTAACCATTTATTGGATGTAAATAAAGTTGATTAATTGCTTTTGCTGAAAACACAAAAAACACTTCTTTGTATCAAAATCGAGGAATCCCATTGCTGTTAATTAAAATGAAAACATTGTGAACATTTACAAAGAATTTGTTGTTAAAAACTATGCGGTGTTTAGTCGCGAATGCCTTTTTTTGAATTGAGCTTTTCTAGAAATATTTTAAACACAAGAGTGCATTAGTACTTAGGAATTTCAGAATTTGTAAATATTTCAGTAGAAAACTTTTAAAGTGCTTAGAAATCTAGTGAAACTTTTTTTTTCACGGATGTTTTTCCAGTACTTGATTTCAGTATTTTTAAGCATTGCATATTAACCGTTTTCTAATGTATTACATATATTAATGTAATACATTCGAAATACATTTCTAATGGATTCCAAAACCTTAATTAACCTTTATCCCTTAATTAAGATCAGGGACCAATAAACTGTGTTTTTCTCCGAAGCTGAAGCCTGTGTGTTCCGTATCCCAATCCCTTGTGGTAAAATGTTGCAACAAAAGGACGCATGAAAGGAATTCCTTAATTCTTCGCATTCCCTACCTTACACACGTAAAAGCACACTGCATGAGCATCTCGGAAGAACGAGTTAATATGTTAAAATCCCTCTTTTCAAAGGCACCTGGAATAAGGCGGGATGACTCCTTTCGGCCAAGAAAACATGCGAAAGCTAGAGGCTTCAAATCTTAAAAGAACTTTGCTCTTGCCTGAGCCGAATACGGGATCTTCGGAATTCCTGACCAATGTGTCGCCGTTGTGCGACATTAGCAAATAGGAGGGATGTCTTAATTTCTTTCGAAAACTGCTTCTTGTTAGTGCTGCAGAATCTCATTTTTCCGAGGTTTTGCATATTTTTTTCAAAATTTTAGGTTTTACTTCCGATAAAATTGGAAAATATTTTAGATAAGAATTACCAATATAAAATAGTTTGCCAATTTATAAAGCTCAATATCATTTTAAAGTCTTCTCTTGTTGATTTCAAGGCTCATTTAACCTCTCATTAAATGATTGTAGCAGTCAGTCTGTACGACAAGGATCACATTTAAGAACTCATTTCTTATTTTACATCAAATCATGAATATAACATCAAATAAAATTTACGAAAATATGCATTTCAAATTATGTTTTCACACAGTAGTTAAATTGCATCGAGCTAATTTAATAATTTTTTTTTCTGCAGTACTTTAATTTTCAACTTAGTTTAAAATAAAATATGATACTTTGTTTTTCATTTATTTGAATAGATAAAAGTAATTCTGTTTACGAAATTTCCAAACACCCTAATAAAATGTGAACATTACTTGATTTACTGAAAAGTATATAACGACTATCTGCCTAAGAAGAGAAACGCCTTTATAGACGACGTTTTAAACAAAAACAGGCTTATATTCACGTTACATGTAGGAAATCCACGGAAATCCCATGAAGCCAGCACGTTCGCCGAGATCTGAACACGAGTCGAAGTACCAGTATTCAGCAGTTGTACTACTTGGCCGCTGTTGGGTCTCTGCTAAATTCTGTACAAAGAACGTGACATCTCGTATCTAATGAACTCTTATAGGATGGCTGTTAATAGCAAAACGTTTCTAACTAATTTTATTTGACCGTATAAAGATGCATTCTTTAAACAATATTTTAATCTTTTGCTCTGAATACGATGATGAAACACTCATATGTTACTGCAGAATATGTCTACTCTAAATTATAATTCGTTGGTTCTTTGTTAGTTTAGTGTATTCATTCTGCCTGTTGAAATGTCTGAATGATTTTCAGGTAATAGCAATTGATGATTAAAAGACTAACGAATAATAGCGTTTACACTGTAGCAATTTGGAATCTATATCTGCCCTACCGATTTTGCAAAAAGCTGATACAAGTGCTGTCCAAAGGAACTAGTGAATACTACCTTATTATTATGACCACTTATTTTTTATAAAAACGCAAACGGGCTGACTTTATGGGCGTTTTCATGGTTTTTCACATGTGTACGAGTCAGTTTACTTTAAAATGTGCTTCAGGAAGGCACCCCTTCCGTTAAGCAGATAGCCCTCTTGTGTTTTGCCGTAATCAATTAAACCAAACCAATCCAAACCTAGTATGAAGGCAAGATCTCACATTTTCGAAGTTCTCGTTTCTAGCAACAGAGGGTAGCTAAAAAACTATAAGTAGTTTGATGATTGTTTTTTCCTCAGGACTCAGTCTTGCCATTAAATTATGTCTTTATAAGGATTTCATCTGCCTGGTCTTTACTTATGAGTAACCAGTCTGGGCAAGCGCAAAAGAAAATGGACTGAAGTTGCAAGTGTTGTAAAACATTTTATAGCCTCGAAATTTCACAACAAATTAATAAAAATAGAGAGCAAAATGATTCTTCTTACCTTGTATCCAGCGCAGCATCAAGCGAGATCATACATAAATAACTTGTAATCCAAAATAGGTGTAGACGGAAATTGTAAGATCACAAAACACATTCTTTATTAATACATGAAAAAATAGATAAAAAAATTCGTTAGTATACCAAATATATACATTGAAAATGGAGTTATATTATAGAGAGTGTCATATCACTGTCCTTTCCTGAAGGAGTGAAAAAAGTAAGTATAAAAAATAAGTGTGTTACACAATTAACTCTTTTTCAGGGTTTCTAGTTCATACAGTTTATCGCGCTATTGGTGACAGTCCATCACTATATGCATACCAACAGCAAGTCTGCAAACAAGTTGTTGCGGATAATCCCTGGTGCCACTTCGTGTGGCCTGGATTGGACGCCGTCACCTGTAAGTTGATGCTGCTCTCAAAATTGAAAACATTCATCTCCGCTACCTGCCCTGATTTTCTGCTAGTGCTATAGAAGGCATGCAACAAAGGCAAAATGCTTCTTGTATTCTCATCACCATCCAAGACCTTCCGCGAGGGACACATTTCATGTCTCATTTGTTCTAAGATTCCGTAACTCTGCAATTGCTCTGGAAAGTACAGCTTAGGGCTCTGGAAAGTACTGCTTAGTAGGGCACCAGAATAATACTGCAGTATCGCAGTATTGCTTTCTCTTGTTTATCGACCAGGAAGGTTGCAGCACACTCGTATATTACATTGCATTACAAATTACATTACTATTACACACTCAAGAGTCTAGGTTGAATGTAGGCTGCGGGACATGTTTGGTCTCGTCGATTTTTTGTGAGAATTTTCAATAACAAATCTGTAGGGTTTTTCATGTTTGTGCTTCATCCTGTCCTTAATCTGTGAAGGTCTTTAATATTTGTCCATCGAGATGATAATTGTTTTTCGTTTAACAACTTGCTAGGGTAAAGAATATATTGCAGATTCAGAGTTGAATCCAGAGGTAAGTTCTTTAAGCCAGTCTTAGTGGCGACTGGTGATCTGCAAATTGAGGGACACTTGTTTCAAATTATAAGCCACTATTGTGGTCCACTGCAATAATTTTTTTAATAAAATTCCAAGTCACTATTGTGGTCCACTTCAAATTATGAGCCACTATTGTGGTCCTCTGCAGTAAATTTAAATAAATTTTTATAATAAAATTATATAGAAAGACAGCTGTGGTAGTCGAAATTGTTGATCAACACTGCTCTACAATTTAAATGCCAGTTGGTCAACAGTGTGGTATTCTGATATATTTTAAAATTAATATTAAAGCAAAGCTCACCTTGCTTTCCAAGGCTCTGTTTCACAAATATCTGCAGATTTAGAATAACCTGGTGGAGTACACAATCACAGGCAAAGTAATAAAGTCGAGTTGATATGTTAAATAAAAATTAAATAGAAAATTCACTGATGCCTTGATATATGCTGTTGTTCCAATTATATCTTATCAAGAACAGTTTGCCTTACGTAAAATTTAGAAACAAAATCAGAAAAATTAATAAACTATATTATTTTATTTATGCATTTTATCTGAAACCATTGTAAAATTCCTGTTTGAGCATCCCCATTTTATAACTGCTTCTTGCGTTTTTTTGCCTCCATGTAAAGCATTCCACAAAGTCTCAGTTTGTTGCGCAAGGTTCCTTCCTACTATTGAGCATTTGAAGTTTCGTTTTCGATGTAATTTAGATTACGAGAACTATAGCTTGGATTGTATAGTTTCTAACGAGTTTTTTCTGAATTTAATTTACGCGCTTTTAGAAAAGTATTGCATTGCACTTGCGAGTTTGTTTAAGATAATACGGAATCTCAGTTTACAAGAGCTCGGATGATTGAAATGTTTTTTTTTAGCCAAAAGGGCTATTAATATCGAAATGCCATTACTTTTCATTCGTGTCTGTTACTATTCAGCGAAATGTAAGATATTTATCTTTCAGATTGAATCTCTCTGTTGAAACTGAATCTGAATATGATTTCAAGTTGTAAGCTTCTTTAACTTTCCCCGACTATGCTTCTTTCTTTTTTTAATACATTTTTATTATCTTAAGTTACAATTTGTTGCAATAATCTGTCTTGAGTTAATATTATCGAATTATAGAACTCCTTTTACTTCTTATATCATTAACTTTATTGCACATGTTAGAAGAGACACTAAATTCAGAACTCCATTTTTTCTCGCGAATATTATTGGTTATCTTCTTAATACATCAAAATGTTACCTTTCTGTAACCATACGCTATAGCAAAAATTTGTAATCCTGAATCTTTCATTTAATGAGGAAATATACAAACTCAATTCTTCATTTTGGCTAATTCAGTTATAATTCATTAATAATTAACGCTTTATATCTAGTTATTTAAAGAAGGAGATGTTCAGTGCTAACAAAAAACATTCATTTGCGTAATAAATTTCGTAAGAAATAAATAGAGCAATAATTGCAAATAGCAACTTTTGACAGATAGTTCAGTTGGAAAAGGAAGGTAATATGTTTATGACCAACACATAATTTTGAACATTTTCGTTTTTGAAACAATATTTGAAATTAAAGGTTATCCAAAAATATGCCAACCTATTACGTACGCCAATTTTTCACTATAGTAATTTCAGATTGTTTAAGAAAAGAGAAATAATCTTCATAACTGAGAAATCCCTGCAACCTGTGGAAAGACAGTTGAGTCTAATGATCGTGTTTCATTATAATTATGGCATTAATGCGATTTTCAACAAATAAGCTAAAATAAAACTGGGCTTAAGCGCGAAGTGGCGCAAAAGAACTTATGTGCCGAAAACTCAGGCTCAAGTTTCGAAACCATAAGCTTTTATAAAAGCAGTAATATGTGTCCATAGCTCAGATATCTTAAATTAATGTTCGTTTTATTCTAAGAATAATAAAAATTTGACAATAATATTAGCATATAATAAAATGATTAAAAAAGCTAACAATGAAATGCGGGAGATATAAAGCCTCAATTAATAGGAGTAACAGCCATCTGTTTATGATAATATATTCTCTCAAATATCTTGGAGCAATTTTCTTTTTGCTCGATATCGACGGCGATCAGACATTTTTGCAACACGCAGTAATTTAAATCGCATCAATATTTAAACTCGAAATCTCCATTTTCCCTTTGATGATGAAATCATCGGCAGATCGTCGCTTAAAAATTTTCCACATCAAACGAGCAAGTATGACTGAGGAGCAATCATCGAAAAGAGACTGCGCCGAAGTTCTACACGGAGGAGGGATATGAGTAATTTGGTTTGTTCTACAACTTACTTTCGATTCGCATCAATCTTATTAGGACATGAGTCGCGAGACATCAGAACCTGCCACTTAATTGGAGATGCTTCTCTCTCTCACACACACACACACCATCTCCCGATCCCTGCTCTTTCCGCATCTTTAAAAGAGAGCAACGGAGGAGTCATTAGCAAGAATCTATCACGACAAACGAGAACTGTCACCGGGCTCGTGCACATGAGGCAGGATATCTTCGTGCAAGAGTGGCGCAAAAGGAAGCATTTTTACTTCGAACGAAGCCCAGCTTTATTTGGTATTTTTAATTAGGATGCATTGGAGATTTTCTCATTCACTTGGTGTAAACATTTTCCTTAAATGCGTCCCCACTAACAGTTTATAAGTTCGATAAACTTGGAGCCACAGTTTAAGAAAATGAGATAATTTTATAAGAGGTATTAATATCTCAATTTTGGGATGTTTAAATTCTGAAGTCACAATTATACTGATTATTATTAGACGGCCTCTTTTTCAAAACAATGGTCTACTAGTCCTCCGGGTACAGAAAGTGGTCTATGGCATCAGAGAAGGACGTCACTTCAGTGAATAGATGACAAAGAGTTCCTTGCTCATTTTATATGTCGTGCATTTCCGGTTTGAAGCGTGAACTACTTACATTAATTCTTCAGCAATGCTCCTTCTATTGAATATACTTAAACTATAACTCAGTGGTAGCCTACAGTTATGAACAATGATATTTATGAACATCTTAATATGTATTTTTAGTTTTTCAGACATTAATTTTGCAGACACAAATCCACATCACCATTCTTAGTTTAGATACCTTTTTTTTCCCGAATGGCAGGCATTATTATGTGTTTTTTCGACATTGTTCCCTGCGAAGGCCGGAAGGGATGGCCATTTTATTGTGGAGGCACGTAAAAGGCGGCCACTGTTACCTCCTATGGAGGGACGGACAGTTACAACCATGCGTTCTACGGGATTCGAACCTGAGCTCCCCTAACCACGGTTCCATCTGGAAGGCCTTAGTCTCAATACGGAAGCATAACAGCGACAGCTAACTTAAAAAATAACGGAATAGCATTCCCAGAGGCCCATAATATGCAATTTCATGAAAATATCAGATTTTGCAATTTGTAATTTGCATTCTATCTCCGCATTCCCAAGGAGCGAGTTTCCCTTAGAAAGTCCTCCACGAAGGCATCCCTCCCCTCAGGCAGATAGCCCTAGCGTGCTTTGCCATAATTAAATGCACCACCATCCGCATTCCCAAGATGTATTTTGGTATTTTCTTAATTAGAGTGTAAATTACATATAACTTCTTAATTGGAGTGAAAATTACACCTAAAACAGCACCTTGTTTTGATTCATCAAATGAATGCAAAAACATGCGAGGACATTACCCATAATGTTCCCCTTATGATTACCAAAAGAATGAAACTTTTATATGATATTTTGCTATACCATTCCAACATCACTTGATTACTCATTTTAAGCAAATTGTCACCCTGAGCTTCAGAATATTAAAATTTCAGCAATGTAACAGTTATCGCATACTATCGACGCATTTGAAACAAAACTTGAGAGTTTTAACTTGCATTCGACGAAGAAAAATTTTCTTGCTTTCTAATAATTACGTAAATAAAGTATAACACAAAACACATATACGTGAAATATGACATAAAAACTTTGGTCAGTTAAAGAATAAATAATTAAAATAGGGAAATAATCGTAGTTCTGCGTGGATTCTTTTCCCAAAATTTGAATGATATACTTGCATACGTTTTTCATATTCCTCTCTATGTACGTAAATAAGCACCAGTTTCCTTAAAATGTTCATCACGAAAACATTTTTTCTGTTTGGCAGATGAGTTAAGTATACTTAACTGTAATCTATTAATATAATTATAAAAACTTTTCATCATATTTTAAGAAGATAAAAATACGATAAGACTTTGATAAAAGATAAAAATAAATGAAATGTAGATAAAAATAAATGAAATAATTTGATGTAGATAAAAATAAATGAAAATTAAGTTTTTATTCTTTGAAAAGTTTACACTTCAGAAAGCAATGTTACATCAAAACAATTAATGGATCTCTACAAACCTTGAAAAATGCTAAGTCCGAAATTAAAAAGGTATGGGAAAATTCAGTAAGTTGAAGCATTGCATGTATAAAAAATATATATTGTAAAATAATAATGAAAACATGTTTAGTTAAAGCACATTTTTGTTATGTAGTTTGATAACATTTATATCAAATTAAACTATATTTAAATACTGCTAATAAAAAAACAATAAAATAGATGGGCCGAATAATGTCCATTGCATGTGGTCAGAGTTTTTGTGTAGTATACTTCTAGTTGCATTTACGTATCGCAAAAAGCTTTAGCCACCTGTAGTGGTCATCACTTACCATCTTTATTTTTTGTTCTATGATTAGGTCTAGCTGATTTTTTTACACATTAGAAAATATTTAGCCATTCCATTATACTTGTAGCCTGTTAGCATTGGGCAGCTAATGAAAAATTTATTAAAATAAATTTAGGACAAGAAATTATTTATCTATGCTTTTAATGCCCTTTATTGTAGTTTCCTATCTTAGTTTTTTTTCTTTTTTACTAAGAATAAGCATATTTTTTGATAAAATGCCTGTCAAAAACATACTTTAAAGCCTATTATATACAAATAAAATTTTACTTTTTGAAATATGTAATCTATAAAAGAAAAAAATGCTTTGCCTCATGCATTACTATTTACTTACATAAGGTATAACTTTCTTCATTCGAAAATTCGGAAGTAATTAATGCAAACAGTATTTATTGGAAACTGGGCTGAGATTATACTGTAGAATAAGCCATTCCCTAATAATTTCGACTAAATGAAAAAAGTGTATGAAAATCGTGTAAAATTTAGAATTTAATTTGTTGCATTTAGTTTTAAGTAAAGTAATATACTACTTCAAAATTAGTATTTGTTATAATATGTAAAACGTATTAATAAGCACATATAAAATAACTAATTTGTATTCTTGATTTTTTTATTTCCCTTTTATTTCTTTATTTTTTATAGTATCTAATTCATGAGACGTATTAATTTTCTCCCTTACATTTTGACGATCCAAAAACACAGCAAATTAAAGAAAGATAATTTCTTTCTGTTAAGGAATTTAAAGAAAAAAAATTTCTTTCTTGAAGAAATTGTACTATTGGTATATTTTTGGAAACTACATATAAATTAGTTGCTTTTTCAGGAGAAATGAATTTCGTCTTTTGAAGTCCGACGCAGATATATGCGCAAAAATATTATATGGAAGCAGATGAGCTGAAAATAAATACATTCTTCCTGATTAAAACGATTTTGGTGCAATCATGACTTAAGCCATTATTGTTTGTAACGTAAGATGAGGGCCTGGGGCTGTCTGTAGAAAAGAGATTGTTAAAAGACAGAAGAGTGCGAAAGTTTCCGAGTTTGTGATTTCTTAATGTTCTAATATTGATGTTCGCCCTCAGTGCAGCGGGGATCCTTAATGGATAGTTTAAAAATTACACCCTAGCTTTGCTATATTTCAATTGGATTTATAACACCACTTCTCTGGCATACCTCAGTGTTAAAGATCTGCTGATATTTCTTAATTACCTTAAAGCCACGGACTGCAGCGCTTTACATTAATGGAATGTTTCCGCGGGCTTTTCTTTTCCTCATTTTTATCGTTTCATAATTATACTTGCTGTCGTTAGGAAAATCAAAACACTTTACAAGACTCTTGATGTCCCGTAATTCTTTTTATGTATTTATTTAATATTTCCCACAAATTATTCCGAATTCTTCATTGCATTTTTCTGTCAGAAACGAGAATTTTTAATTGCGTTTATATCCGTGACAATACATATGGAAAGTAATACAGATCCGCAGTAAATTTTTATTCTTATATATGATAACACTTTAATTTGGAGTATAATGACAATATCTATGCAAGAACTAAATGTCACAAAATACAACTTGAGTGCAAAGCAATGACACTGCAAATACAAGCAATAAATCCTCCAGGATATTTAAAGAAATGCTGTTAACTATATGTTTAACAATAATGATATTATTAGCTGTTATTTATTTATACATGTTTCATTTTTTTCGTAATTAATATAATATTTTGCATTTTATTGTATGCTTCATGTGTATTTTTCATATGCCATTCTGCCATCCTCATTATTTACAGTTAAGAGCCAAAATACTAGCGGTATTTATTCACTAATATGTTGTTTTAAACATCAGACTTGATAATTATGGGCCTCTTCCTGGAAGTGTATTATGAATCGTGTCTGATAAATCATATCTCATTAAGTGCATTATCCTTGAAATTACAGGAGTGTCCGTTCAATTATGCTGGAGTTGCCAATGATCAGTGCTGAGTTCTGTTTGATTTTTTAAACAGATTGTTACTTCCTACCTGAAACACTGATATGGAAAGTCAAAAATGAATAATGAAGCGAAACACAATCCGATGCCTATTAATTATGTTTTTATACATACCAGTATTTATAGCAAGTACATTATAGCGATATCATACACAAATCCCGAACCTTAAGAAAGTCTCAGAGTTAACCCAAAGTTGATTGCTTTCATAGATTTTTCCGTGATTAATTATTTATTTATGTGATTAGTCGATTCGTTGTAAGTATGCAGTCGATTTCTGTTCACTTTGAATCAGCAAACATTAGGCATAAAGCATTGTAATTCGGCCCAGAAACTGATATCGCGGTTACATTTCTTGCCACAATGGTTTTATACTTTCAAATTATCTGTAATGCTATTTTAATTAATATTATTTGTCTCTTGGGTTTCAAAAATGATTGCGAGTTTTCCAATTACGGTCAGAAATGGTTTGTATACAGAACCGCCGCTTAATGCAATCACTTTCGGCAACGGGTATTTTGATAACATTAAATGATGACAAAAAGTGTTCTTCAAAATAGGGATGGAATTTGTATAATTCAATATAAATGTAACTATAAATATACAAATATTTTCTTTCAAATTATTTTCATCGCGGAAAAAGTCGCTGCTAGTTGAATTTCTGTGATTGTTACCTAAAATCTTAGATATGAACTGTTCCTTTAATTTCTGGAAAACTGGAGGGCTTCCCTTGTCTGTGTAGGCGATTTATCGATTTTTGTTTTCATCTTCTTCAGACAGCTTATTACATGATATGCTTGAAATTGATTCAGAAAGCGACATGCAGATTTCTTCTATCATCAATATCACAACTTGAAATTTTTCATCAATATCCCGCTCATGCGTTAAACTCCTCAAAAGTCATGTTAGTTGGGGATGTTGCTTTCTTTCTTAAGTTTTCTTTATTTCATTAATTATTAAACGACTGGCATATTTAAACAGTTCTTTTTTGTCATATCTGAGACGCGGTTCCAGAACATATTCCATAAATACGGGGCATCAAGGTTAGTTTTCTTTGCTCGTTCTTTTGCACTTGTACCCATATATTCCATGCTATACTTGACACACATATCACAGCAAAAATATTCTTACATCGCTCTCATTTGGCAATTTTATAAGATATTTTGACTTTACTTGGCGACTTCACTTTAGTTTCCAAATTCTTCTGTAATATTTTGATAATACTAACCGACTTGTTTATCACAATAAGTAAAGCATTTTTCATATTCTCTTATACAAACTCCCGAAGCTTCAGGAATTCAATAGCGATATCAAAGTTATGACATTGACAGTTGTCAAATTAAGCATCATCTACTTAATTTGTATTGTATATAAGTAAGTATTGTATTTACTTGTATTATATATTATATTATAAGTATTATTTGTATTAAAGCCTGTTTATTAGAGAAAGTGCTTAGAATATCTTTGCAGTGGGGGATGTGCCAGCTTCACTCTAACGAGCTGCCATTAAGACACGTGATGGATAATCTGTACAAACCGACAGTGGGTTTTCATGAATTTTACGGACCTATAGGCAATAGCTTAGTCAACTATGAGCACCTCTCAGTAATTGATTTCAACCAACTGGCGGAAAATGTTCCAGCTATGAGAGAGAATGACTTCGTGAATCTAAATACAAAAAATATCTGTAGGATATAAGACAAGGAATTTTTTTCACGTAAATGTCCAACCAATCTAGCGATGCGAAGTCCTGGGTAACTTTTAAATGCAAGATGACTCACTGTGGTTAACATAGTCCTTCAAGTACACATAAGCACTACTAATCCAACTGCCACCTTGAAGGAGATGGCTTCTTTTATCATGACAGTCGAAGTTTCAGTGAGGTTTTATATTAAATGTAATCAAACCATTTAGGATGTTTCCATTAACACAATGCGTATATGTTCTCTCGGCACCTCAGTGATAATTTGATAGACATCATGGTAGATTTGTAGGGTTTTCCTTATTTTGCATAATAAAGTTATTTTAAGTTGATACCTTTATCTGAACTTTGCAAGGTATTTCTCCCGCCTTCCTAGCGTGCCTTCGTGGTGTAGTGGTTCTGCAGGCTGGGCGGGTATTCCAGAGGTCCGTGGCTCGATTCCAGACGAAGGCGGTTGTTAATTTTTTATCTCTATCCAAAAAATACCTAATGTCTCTACAACTTCTCAACCTTTTTCATATTCTCTCGCCAGGATTTAAAGTGAAGTGACGTGCATATTTAAACGGGTGAATGTCTGAGTTTATTCAGAGAGTGTTTTCGCTAGCCAGCTCACGGTGCGTTGTTGTTTCGCTGTTACACTAGTAAGCCTCTTGGCCATATCGGAATTACCATCATGCCTGTTAGTTTTTTGTGAGTCTACCTGTTAGGCGTAACTTAAGTGCTATCTAGCACTACTTATTTTAGTTTTGACTTGAATTATATTCTACGTTTTTAGTTTCACTGTAAGTTTGACGGTGCCTTTGTAACGCACGAAGGGCCTGCCCTTCTGTTAACTGTTTTTGAATTAATAAATGATTATTTTCACCATTCTTCTACGTTGGTAGTTTATTCACACCTGTGCGAGAATTCGCCATGTTCATTGTAGGATCTCATTTAGTTTATGTGGAACAAGAAAGAAGGACCCTATAGGTTCATTCAGCGAAATGGACAGCGAAAAATTCAGCGAATTCAGAATTTCTTGATGTGTAACTACACATCAAGAAATTCTGCTGGTAGCTATGCTTGCATGCGAACAGAAACACAGTCGAGAGTTAGGTGTGCCAATAATTTTTTTCACGGTGAAATACTCACCCGAGATCACGGTGAAATACTCACCCTTTCAATACACAATTCAAGATCTAGCAATCCCCCTCAGTGCGCAACACTTGTCCTCAATGACAGGTAGCATTCTGACTTTCTAGACCCATCTCTTATATCTCAGCTATCGAACGAAGATTTGAAGGGGTTTATCAAAGATGACTCCCCTCTTCTTTCATATATTTTCTGCTTCCCATGGGATTTACAGGCGGTTAAGAGGTACTTTAAAGTTGTTATGTACAAGTATGCGAGGCTTGAGCTCGAGATGGAATAATCAGAGAAAAAACGTTTAAACAGGTCGACTATGCACACTTTCGAAACTAAATCCGAATTCGGGGCTACAAAGTAAAGACTAGGGACACACTATCCTAAAGTAGGCTGATTTGTATGGGCACTGATGGAGCTCGCTATACAACTATCTGCTCGAGGAGAGTTCTTGATGGTTCACTCAATTACGAAGAGTCTCATTTTTATAGCGTAAGCCCTACAACAGTGTCGTTAATTAAAAAAAATGGACTTATTGAAAATTCTCAGTTGTACCGTACCATTACGAAATTTCAAGGTTATTGTCGGCAATGAAGATGGAGGAGAAATTTTTAAAATTTTCATGAGTGATAATTTAATTAGTAAAAAACATTTTAGAAGCAATTCTCTTCCGTCTGGCATTTTTGCAAAATTTCATAGTATTACCATACCATTACAAATTTACAAAATTCAAAGACTTTTTTGGGAACTGAAGAAGGAAGATTTTGAAAAGCAATACACGAGTTATATATTAGTAAATACAAAACTTTTGAGGATTAGTGCGTTTCAATTATACATATTTTATTGTTTACGCTCTACACACCTGTACATCTGCATTTAAGCCTTCGTGAATTCCTCTCATATTTTCCGTATTCGGGTTATGATTTGAAAAACGTGACGTAAGAAAATTCCAAAATGTCAAAAATGTCGAAATAAGAGCAGCTAAGTATTTATAGGAGCAGGAAATATGGAAGTCCTCTCAGGACTTCCTGACTGCCAATTGGATGTATTTTCAATTACACCATGAAGGCACCTAGCAATAAAGGTGAAAAATCCCTACGTTCTCCTTCATTTAAAGAGTGACTTGAGAAGCAGGCAACTTGTTGCCATATCCAGATGTTGACGAATTATTATCCACCATATTTTACTCAGGTGCCACTTGTAGAACGATTATGTATCTATTGGTGAACAAAATATGAAAGCATGTGCAATGGCCTTGCAAGGATTCTAACCTCCGATTGACAGCCGGATGTGCTGCTGATAACACTACGAACGCACTCGATAAGGAATGAGAAAAACTCCTTATAATATAAACAGCAATATCTTTTGCGTCATAATTAGCATCACTGTAAATTTAATAGAAATTAAAAATACATAAAAATATTCTTACGTATTTTGTACATTAGTGAAAATGTATGTGAAATAGTTGTATTTTTCTGTATTAATGTAATATGAAAATCTAGAAAGACGACGCTCTTCCGGAAAAGTAAAAATACAGGGGCAAGTCTATTTAACATTAAGTCGCTAATTTGGCCAAAAATTCCCAAACTTCGCGACCATTTGGCGATATTTGGGATTGATCCCTGTATCACCGTAATGGATATTGTAATTGAAGTTGCGTGTAATTGTAACCGTATTCGGGCCTCATGTACCTTCCAGTAGTTTCGGGAAGTAGAAAGTACTAGAAATACCTCGGCGCCAGGGTGAAAACGACATAAGACCGGAAGGAGCATCAGTTCCTCAGTTGTTGTTAGTTTAGAGCGACTTCAGAGCATTGAGATATCCGTGAAAGCTTCGCCTTTTAAATTTGCTTTGCATTGCATTGTGTTTAACTTTCTTAGTAGTTTGAAGTGTAACTACTGATTGTACTGTGTATGAGTACTGTGTATGATTGTACTGTGTATGAGTACTGTGTATGATTGTACTGTGTATGAGTATTTCTGTGGAAAGTTCCAGAACTCTGAAGTTTTTCTTTTCACAAAATAAATCTTGTCAACCTATCATTGGACCCGTGTACATTCAATCTATTATGAATCCGTACGCATGCACCAATATATATATATATTATAATATTTCATGGAAGAGAAAAAATACCGCTATTCAATTGTATATTTCCAGAATTGTACTGATATACATGCAGTCTAGTGATAGTGCTACAGATATATCTATATAGGACTTAAATCGTTTTCGTTCTCTTCTCCTTAGGATCTAAATTTTCTCAAGTCCTATCACCAGAGAGAATTATTCTTCACAACTGGTTTAAAGAAACTTTATGATCATAATCTTTGTGGTTTCAAAGATTGGAAGATAAAATAAAGGCTTAGAAGTAGTCTACAACAATACTTAGGTCTAACTCGTAAATACAAAATTTTTTTAGTTTTGTTCAGTTAGTTTGTCTGTCCACATTGCGTACGGAATACTAGGTCGAAATGACAATGATATGTTTATTGAACAAGACGTAAATTCTAATTCTTAAGCACAGAAATACATGAAATTCGATTTCATTTCTGACTGTGCTGATAGTTGCATCTCTCTTAAATATAGAACTCTATTTCTACTATTTGACCGAGAAGGTTATTAATATGCACAAATTGAAGCCAATTCTGAGATTCATGAAATTTTGATATTGAAATGAATGATTATCTAAAAGATATATTGTGATTTACCCCACATTGCGTACGGAATACTACGTGCAATACTACGTACAGAAGCTGCACCTTTATACATTTTAATATAAAACCTATATCATTAATATGGAACAAGTTGATATACTAAGTCTTACCACGATGTAACAACGGCTAATAACGAAGCTGCATCGCAAAATTCGTGTAATGTACACAAATACTCTAAGATTTAAATTATTAACCAAAAGAATTAAAGTATTATATTAGCAAAGTGTATTATACGAATATATTTTAAAAATTTGCAGAGGTCAACATCTTTTTCTTTGTATACTTTACATAAGTAAGTAAAAGGTTCTGATGTTTAACCCGACTTACAAAAGTTTGATGTATTAAAAAATTACTTTGATTCTGATGCGCAACAATATGTGTATTTTTAAATAAAGACAGAGTAATAAAAATCATGCTTTATATTGAAAATTGTGCTAATAACGAAATATCATTCCGAATATCTCATATGCTTTTGGGATCATAAACAGAATTGTCTTAGAAAAATGTAGTAGGCAGCTTTTAGTTTGCTAAATTTCAATCGGCAATGTTGGAACCTAGATTTCACCATGCTATGGTCTATTTTATGTATTGCACATTCCATAACATTTAATCTGGAAAAGTATTCATTATAATAGGCGGGCATTCAACTTAATGATCTGGGGACACTACTCATTAAATTCATGACCTTTGTAGGTGGCATTATAGTAGGATATAAGCTGACTCCAAGAATTAAATTGAATAACACATAATTAATAAAGGGATGTTTCAGAGCGTATAAAAATAGTATTATAAGAAACTGCGGAAAAGTGTCAAAGCTTGAGTAGTAGTGAAGAGAAAGAATAGAAGAATAATGTTCCAACAGTTTCGGACATCAAAAAGAGAATAGAGAATTAAAGATCTTAATTGAAAAAAAAATCCTACCAAGTCAACTGCTCCAAACAAAGAGAGAAGTGAATTAAGACTGTGCGGTCGCCTTCTGAACAGAACAAAAAAGATAAAATAAGTGAAAGAAAGGACGGGCAACGTTTCGTTCAAGTGCAAAGAAAGAACAGCTCGAGTGAAAGCTCTTTTTCCCCGAGCGGGAAAATCCTTTCTGGCTAGATTGTTGGCCTCGAATGGAAAAATAGCTTTTCAGAGAACCACAATAACTGTTCTTGGCCGATAATAAAGTGTTGTGTGACCGCCGCTGACAGCAGAACACCATCTATCGCGACAGTGTCCACTCGGTGACTTTTTCCTTTTCCTTTTCTTTTTCCAGGCGCTCCTCCACTCCATCCTCTCGGTGTCTTTTCTCACTTTTTTTTTGTTTTCTTTTATTTTTTTGTCTTTGAGTTCTTTAACGCCCGGTTGGCGGGCATCGATTGCCCACAGACGAGTGGTTTTGATTTCCCTGAGCTTTGGCTGTGACCACCACTATCCATCTTCCTTTGGGAAGCTTAATATATTTTATAAGCATTAAGCCTACCTTTTACAGAATATCCAAAAAATATAACGCTGCAAATATTATAGTTTATTTAATAGCTCAAAAATTAAAATATAATTTGTTTACTTTAAAATTTCGGTAGATTTTTGTTGAAACGTAATTATTGCGCGTGTTTCTGCCATTTTAAAAATATTTAGGTTTAATAAGTTTCTTGCAAAGTCGTTAAATTTAATATAATTAGTACACATTAAAAGTCAGCATTAACTAAGCAGTTTTAAAAAGAGCATGTGGTGCTATTTATGTCACATAATTTTTCTTTTGTTGCTAAGTTAAAAATATTTTTCAAAGAACAATTAAATAAATATTAAATAATTTTAGCCACAATTTTTTATACGACTCAAAATAGTTTACAACACACACACAAAATTAAATGTCTGTACCGCTGGATTGTGAAGAAATTGAGCGGCCGGTGTAGAGCAACTAACAAATTCCTAAATTTTACTGCCTGATCAAGCAGTTACCTGGAAATACTGTAACTAATCCCGATTTTAACTTCCAGTGTTCAACGAATTAACCGCTCGGCCGCTAGTGGGCCTGAATGAGTTTTCGAAAATGTCTTTATCTTCAAAATGTGATTTCCTTTGAATGAATTCGTAATTGGTTGGCTAGCTAAAAACCTTGCGCGCTTTCTACTTTAGATGCCTTTTTTATGAAATTTAATAAATTAAAAATTTAAGTGCGGTGAACATATTCATATTTTCTATCAAATTCTAGAGTTAAATAATGAGGATTCATCTTCATTAGGACACTCAACGCGATAGTGGTTATTGACTATGACTAACGTACCGAAGGGTCCGGATTTTATACCCTGAGCAAACATGGATTTTGTAAATGTATAGTGTCTTTGTGTCATGCGGGCACTTTTCAGTCCTCTAGTCTAGTTTGAGGTACGGAAAGACCAGTGGGAGATCTGGGACTTCCCTTTCCTAAGAGTTGTCCTTCAAAATTGAGCTTGAACTGGGCACAATCGTATTTGTCGCCTATATGGTGCCTGACGCTCTTGTCAATGACAGACGCAGAATTGCACTCCTTGCCCCGACAAAATTCGTGGGCTTGTTCTGATTAGGTAAGCAAGTGATATTAGTCCCCACAACAACAAGAACAACTTTCATTATCATCGGATACAAAAAAATTCTGCACGAATCTGGGAAAATATCACATGATTTCAGTTCTCTAATTTGTACTTCACAACAGTCATATAATTTTCGAAGTACTGTTACATTGCCAGATTTCTTGGCTGGAGTTAAATTTAATAAATCTTTCCTTTGTGAATCTATTATTAATTCCTTTGGAACGGAAGCGATCTTTTAATATTTTCTCAGCTTTCTTGTAGTTTGCGATTGTTACTGCTATTCCTATTATTATGGTTTATGCATCCAAAGTCAGAATTGACTTAAATCATACTTTAAGTAATTAAATTAATCTATTTCGTGTATACTTTCTTTTTCGAGTAAACTATCTCAGATGCGCCCCGCCCCCAAATCGACCAATTGCATATATCTTTCCTAGAACGAAAACGTTTTCCGAAGCTAATTTTGGAAGTTTAATTTTGCTTTACGATTTACTGATATTTCGGTAGCGCTATGTGTCGCTGGCAGTTTTAAGCTTAACTAATTTTGCGACTGATGCTCCTAATGCAGCTCTTCTCTAAATCCATTTTTAGTCGAAGCAAAAATCTCTTATTTAAATTTAACCTGGTGTCCCACATTGGACGCAATTCAGTTATTTGCTGTATTTCAAAAAAACTAAATTAAACAACAAATAAATTCGCCTAACTTTTCTGTACATCGAAGGCACTGGTACCAGGTTAAATATTCTTATCCTAATTTATTTATCCTTTTAAACATTATCAATTCAGTGATGAATATAAGGTTGCACCAAACTGCAAAACAGCATTTAATGAGGACACGTTCAACATACATTATAATAAATTGAAAGTTTAAAGAATACACACCGAACCGTGTAACGTTCTTTCACCTTTCCAACAGTTTGTTGTGAAGTTCTGAGTTTTAAAAAAATACCGCACTCTTACAGTGACGTCACAGCGGCTATGGTACATCTTATGCCGTGACAATGTCTTTTATATTTTAATTCGGATGCTAGGCTAAAGTCATTTAATTATCTTTAGTAGGAAATTTTGGAAAACAACTGTATTGTCGCTTAACATTGTAACCGAACCCTTCCTGGCTGAATATGCTGACGACTACAGTACAAGATCACATTCTGCCTCTAAGCCCTTACCAGATACTTAAGAAACTGTTCTTCATCAGCAGTGTCCGGTACCTGCGACAGATATTGGGAAATTGAAAAACTAATGAACTAATAGCCCTGTTTATGTTATGTGTTTGGTATATTTCGCTTATATAGTAACTTTCATGTAAAATTTTTCATGTAAAATTTTGCTCGCAACTTGAATTAAAAAAACTTCATTTGAAAACGGAATTCGGAAAAACAATCAGTTGCAGGATCATTAGCTATGAAAATTTCATTCGTGTTTAAAGATATTTTAATTAAGCAGCTGAAGTTCATAAAATAATTCGCATAATTCTTCCATTGAGAACGGTTTTATTGCTATCACCAACGATGCCAAATCAGACCATAGGCCTTCCGCAATTTTTTTTTCTTCCGTTATTAGACAACATCCTAAAAATAAATAAATGAAAAAATTCTCGTTCAGTATAAAAATGCCAGAGCAGCACTTGATTAGATTTTTTCCCTTCCGTTTAATTCTTTCTGGACGAATTTTTTTCTCGCTTCTGCCATAGAACTGGAGGGTGAGGCTGGGGAAAAATGTCCACAAAACTTTGGCTTTTAGATTTCGTCCTTCCCCCGATATTAATTCAAGGCGTTAAAGAATGGGTTCCTCTTCTTCTTTCAAGGCAGGTTCCCCTTTAATGGAAGAGCATGCCTAGACAATGGGTCCACAGGAATGCAGATTCCCTTTTTTTATCCTTCGCCCCCTCTGCTACCGCTTTCAATGTCCCTCTTTCGGTTTTTTTCCCATTGCCTCTATTGTGCTCTTTGGGAGGAAACTCCCGGACTAATAGACACAGGATAATTTTTGTTCACACAACGTTAAGGTTCTCATTAAAAAGTAAGAATTCGTCAGGAAATGCCCCAATTTTGCATCTCTTTGCAAGTTGGGTTTTCTTTAGATTTCGCAGGCGGCTGACGATTTTATTGAAACGTTTCCACCAAAGGCTTTCTGGATCTAACTCACTTTGTAACTCTAATTGTGCTTGTGCTAAAAAAATACGAAGCAAAGACTTTTCTTTCTTGGAAAAGGTCTTTTTTAGCGTGGTAAAGTTAAAATGTGCCATGAAAAGGCTTGTCTAAAACATCTACGTGAAGTGATGAGAATGGGCAGAACAGGTGAATTCGGAACCTTTCTGAAATTCATTGGATACCTTTAATAATGGGATTGAAAAATGTTTTCACACAAAGAAATTTTTATGGAATTTTCATTACATTTTAATCAATCTATGCCCTACTGTAAAATCTTGATAGTCTTGCTTCATTTTCTAAAATGATTACAAAATAAAGAGGACTGTAAATGGTTAAATAAATATTAATTAATTTATTTTTCAAGAAATACATTCATAAAAGTCCCGGAAGTAAGTCAACTTAGTATCTACTAACGACTACTTTATGAATATAGTTCATTAATTTCTTCAATTTTAAATAGAAAAATTCTTTAAATAATTTTATACAATATACTAATCTTTTAATATGTTATATAAACATATTTTTTAATTACAAAGAGCAGAACTTGATAACCCAAAAATTCTTAAATAATTCCTTTCACATTTGAATTGAAAAATTTTCATAAATCATTTTTATTACATTTTTCTCAAATAATAATTTAACTACAATATTTGTGAAAATTTTACATTATAAAAGCAAAAGTAAAGAAAAGAATATTTATTTGTTTATAAGAATATGAATAGCTTGCACTATAATCACTTGGAAGTATATCAGAATTCAGAATTATGTTCAATAATTAGAAATTTTAATGACACTCTTAAAAGCGGATGAACATCTGTTGTCAACAGGTGAATTCGGAACCTTTCTGAAATTCATTGGATACCTTTAATATATTATATAGTGAAATATTATTAATATTAATGAAATATTATTACCTTTAATATTATTATATAGTGAAACATTTCAGTTAACTTAAACTCATGTAAACAGTAAGTGATACAACTAACCAAGAATTGGTCGAACAAACTAACTTTGCTTTTGTAAGAAAACTGTATTAAGAAATAGATGACTTTACAATGGGCAATCTGCACTTTCCCATTCTCTGTGACATTTCGGTACGCTATCTTGAACAAGTAATTTTACGAATGTTTAATTTGCGCTTTTGAGTACGGTTCATTGTCCTACGAGATAAAGTAAAATCTTCTTCATTTATTTGTTAGGCTGTACAAAGTTATTTTCGTCAAGAGTAATCTAACAGAAGTGTCTGGAGAATATTTAAAGAAAATAGATTCATTTACGGGCAATTATTTCTTAACTTCAGATCTCCTTTCTTATCCTGTAGGTAGTTCTTTCTTACGCTGCAAAACTGAATCATGTTTTTCTAAAACGTGATTCAGTTTTGCAGCTTAGATTGTTCCTACTCACTGTTCACACTTTTTAACACTTTACTCGTTTTATCAATGTATTCAGCTTCACTGGTGAGTTTCGCATTTTCTTTTTGTAAATAAATCATGAAAGATAAACACTGAAGTTGGTTTCATTTATTGTATTACAAAATTATCACTTTATTCTGAATAAACACATCTTATGTAACTTTAATAGGCTGAAGTATGTTACAGTTACAAATTATTTATAGATTTCTAAAAATGTTCATTGTATTAAATGCAAGTATTTGCTCATTTCCTCTAACACCTTATCTCAAGCTTCGTTATGAGAGTCTAACTAGATAAATGACATGATCCAGCACCGGATAAAAAGTTTTAATTGATTATTACGTATGATGCATAATAATGCGTTAAAGAAAGGAGCATATTGGTGTATTTCAAATTATTTGAGCTCAGAATATTTAAACATTTATCATTTATACAGTTAATAAAACCAGGTAATAAATTTAACAGAATATTTTATTTGGACAATCTGCCTAAAATGTTTTCATCATAATGTTGGTAATAGTAAGTCCACCTATTGCATGTGCTGTTCCACCAAATTACCTTATTACTTTCCTTTTACATGATTTCTTATCTTTTCCATTGTTTCACTAATGCAATCCTGCACCATAAGATTCCGAAGTGTTGATTCTTACTAAGCATCTTATTGCATATCTTGTGAAAAAAATATAAAAGACCTGGGGTACATAGCTTCTTAAGTTGCTTATATAATATTCAAATGGGCATAAAAAATTTACGAAACATTTCAAAAGAAAAAACGCTGAAAAAGGCAATACCATAATATCAGCAGCAATTGTCATCAAGATTCGGGGGCTATTAATTGCCTAACTTTAATGCTTCGATTTTAAAACACCATTGTTTGTATCGAACATTTGAAAAACTAGCAAAATTAAGGGGACTCATGCACCTTAAAACCCATAAGATGTTCGAACATGTGATTGTTGCAAGAAATGGGATAACTTATTTATTTTAAAAGCAATTACTACCAACTTTTTACAGCTGACTACATAATATAGCTGCTTTCCTAAATAGTTGATAGTTGATAGTTGACGGGGGACGTGTGCACCATCCCTTTACCGTAATGGTTAATTGGCATATGCAACACGTCCACCTCTATCTTGAGCCAGATGGACCACACAGGCGCCTCGCACCATACACCGAAACCCAGCGACCAGGCCATCCAGGTGGCAGTCCAAAAGACCAAAGAAGCCCCCAGAAGCATGTTCACACCAACCGCCCGGGCCTAGTATTTATTGAGTCAAAGTTCAACAAATACATGGCCAGACAAGGGCTCAAAAAAAAAAAAAATAGATAAATAAAGGGTACATTTGAAGTTTTGACAAAGCATAAGATTACAAAGGTGCAAGTGCCAGTTTTGAATAAATACTAGAATCACATAGACATAATTAGAACAAAACACATACAGATAGCGATAACAATAGAAAACCAAAGGAGTAAACACCATTACAAAACTACTACTGCTACATACTACAATACTACAAAACTACTACTAGAATACTTACAAACAGTACTACAAACTGATACAATGCTAAATATTACAAAACTGCTACTGCTGCTACATACTAGGCTGATAATAATGCTGATAGTGTGATATCGATGATGTAATGATCTTAATACTGATGGTAAGTTCAATACAATAGTTAGTGTACAAAGCAAGGATACAATACATAAATACATTATGCAACTATATAAATACCAATGCAAGGTAAAGAGGATACATTATACAACTATATATACACGCATACACACATATATACATACATACACATATACAGATATATACTAATACAAGGTAAAACGATACTAATGATTCTGTACGAGATGCAAGACAAGATAGATAATTCAATATAAGATCAATAAGCCATATTGTTCAATACAATAGTTAATGCAAAGTTAATAAAACACTATTTATATTACTATACCAACTGTATATTTCCTATATTAGTGCAGTTTTATACGACGCATATCTATACGATGCTCACAATTTAATATATATTACACAGTACTGTATTGCAGGGAACTTATAATTCAATTTTATACAAGATGATACATATCTATACTATGCTCACAATTTAATGTATATATTATATAATACATTATACAGTACAATATGATTTACAACTAATACGTAAGATAATGGATGCTATATCATTCAATTACAAAAGTTAATGCAAAATTAATGATACATTATTTATATTACGATACCAACTACACATTTCCTGTATTGCAGGGGACTTATAGTGCAATTTTATTATGTATACGATGCTCACAACATTGCAATTTCATATAAGATGATACACATCCATACATAGCTCACAATTTAATATATATATTATACAATACGGTTATACGATATAATATAATGTACTGCAAATACGTAAGATATGTGATACAATAGGTAAATTAACATGCTTACAGGGTTAGCATACAAGACACAACAATAGGTACAATACAATACTAAGAGTAAATAAATAGAGTATGTGACAGTATATAGACAAATGCAATGTAGAAAAATACATATTGTCAAGTAATTGGTAATAATTCTATGCAATATGCAATACAAGACATATGATACAGTATAAAATCGATAAGCTACGTCTATGATACTATTTATAATTTAATGGAATATTTAAAGCAAAAGAGACCAAAATACTACTTTAACTTTCATACAGTATTTTAACACAATTGCTAGTTCAGTAAAATAATTAATACAATATTTAATTCAATACGTATCTCAGGGTATAAAAAGAAGTGCAATATATATATTCTTAATAGTATGATGCCTATAAGGCAATGTTCTTAATAACTAAAGCGAATTAAATGCAATACTTTATATACAATACACAAAAGCAACACTTCAGTACAATACTGAGGATAAAAAGACATATTTTGCAACAGTATATATATACAAATGCAATGTATAAAAATACCTATGATCAATTCAATATTATTAATTCTGTGCAATATGCGATACAATGCAACAATATAGTTATACCAATATAATGTATAAAAAATACTTATGATCAATTCAATATTAATAATTCTGTGCAATATGCAAAACACGACATATAATTCAATATAATCAATAAACTAAATCTAAAATCTAAAGTCTAAAATTCTGCATGTAATTCAATAAAATAGTTAACGCCAAGTTGAATCAAGACTACTTATAACGTTATGCTAATAATCCAGTTTCTGTATTGCAAAGAATTTAATTTACAGTTCCATACTAAAGCATACATAGCGATACGATGTTCATAATTTCAATATGTTGCATCACATATTCTTAGGGTAGAGCTTATAACTCAACATAATATTACATAACTACCAACTTAATACAATAATTAATGCAAGAATTAAAATAATAAGTAAATTAAGTTAATAGACTAGTTAGAATATAATGCAGTACTTAGAGTGCAAATATTGTATATTGTAATTATAATGAAATATGATACAATGCTAATAGTTTGATACAATAGTTATTACAATGCTCGATACAATATTTTTGATATATAACCAGATTAGAATACTTAATATGTAGCTTGTAATTCAGTAAGATAGTAATACCATATGTATAGTTTGAGGTTGCGAGTATAATACTTATTGTGCAATATCTTATAGTGCATTTAAAATACAATACAATTTTTAATAATATTTGTAACAATACTGGGACTATTAAAAAGAAAGAATATAGTTATAATATGTAAATAGACAAGAATGCAACTGGAGTGTACAAAAATACAATTGTATTATGAAAACACTATGTAAACAGACAAGAATGCAACTGGAGTGTACAAGAATACAGTTGTATTATGAAAACAGGAAAAAACCATTAACATTACACAACCTGACATAGATCAGATCCATAACTGTGGAGAATGTCCATAATTTTTGAGAGTTTTCTGATAAGGTACTTCTGCTTAATTAAAAATTTACTAAATGCTAGTTGATTATCCACAGGGAAAGGAATGTGAAATTCCTCCATGTAGTAATATAATGTTCAGGTATGCCTAGAGTTTCGCAGACACAATATTCACTATTTGCAATTCCATGCTTGTAAAAGTAGCTTGGAAATGGACCATGCCCCGAAATATATCTTACTAGTTGATGATTTGTTATCTGACGACATTGATCCACATACGTAATATGATTGTACGTTCGTCGACCAGTTTCATCAGTATCCCATTCTAGTTGCCATTGGGATATAACTTTTAAAAGAAGAGCTCGTTTTAAGTGAGATGTTGGCCACTTAAGAATCACTTCTTCAGCCTCGGCATCGGTACTTTCGGCAGCTGATTTGGCTAACTTATCTGCCAAAGTATTACCGTGATCTCCAGCATGGCCCTTAGTCCAAGCTAGCGTGATGTTATTTCCCACTTGATTACGAAGTTCACATTGGATGTCCGAGATAAGCGAAGAAGAATGTCTGGGGTTTTGAATCGCTTGAAGCGACGAAAGACTATCAGTGATAATTATTGCCTCCATAGCACCACTTGTTTTACAGTGTTGAACTGCTTTGAGGATGGCTAGGGCCTCCGCTTGAAATACACTATTATTTCCATGGAGATGACCCAGCCACTGATAAATTGACTGACCATTATGAAAGGCTACAAGGGCACAGCCTGTCTGTTGATCTATTTTAGATCCATCAGTGTAATATTGAATGCTTGGGATAGGTGGCAGTGTTACGTCCTTAAGGAAAATCCGAAGTCCTGTTCCTTGAAGGACTGGATGCACATCCAAATGTTGTGAGGGTTGTTCATAGTGCAATGGTGTGAAAAGTTCATCAAATAGGATGAAAGGTTTTTTCAAAACCTTGACGGATTGTATTGCTGCTTCCTGCAGAATACGTAGATGAAGAGGGATCAGTCCCGCCATGACATTTAATGCACTGGATGAGGTAGTACGAAACGCCCTAGTTATCTGTAAGGCAAATTGACGCTGGAGACTTTGCAAGTGGCGCACTTTGCGACCCTGCATGGGTTCAGTAATCAGAAAGTTTGTGTTGCCACAAATACTTTTATAATTTAATACGCTTTGTGACAACATTTTTCGTCATGTTTCCAACTTGCGCGCACAGTTTAAAACATTCTGTTTCATAATTTAATTCCATATTTAATATATAGCTTTTATAATATTTGGAAACTAATGTGAACCTAAAGTTCTAAAAATTTCACGTTAAATTTTTATTTTATTTTGAGTTGAGTTTATAAAATGTACTTTATTAACAAAATTTATAGTGTTTTCGTCCATAAAATTTTTCAATATTAAAATATTCACAAGATTGTTGGTTCAGTTAGAAAATAGTGCCCATATAAAGAATTCCATCAAATTTTAAGTATGTACCATTAACCATTTTAAAAATATCATGCGCGCAGTGTGGAAACATGGCGAAATATTTTGTCACAAAGAGGATTAAACTACAAAAATATTTGTGGCAACACAAACTTTCTGGTTACTAGTTTCCAAAGCAGCTATATTATGTAGTTAGCTGTTAAAAGTTGGAAGTAATTGCTTTTAAAATAAATAAAATATCCCAATTCTTGCAACAGTCATATATTCGAAGATCATGAGGGATTTAAGGTGTATGAGGCCCCTTAACAATCTTACCCTCTCAGCCACTGATGGTTCTATCTACTGTTAGATAATCCTGCAATTTCAATATAATAAACTAGAAAAAAATATTGTTTAAGTCTAAAAGAATTATATAATGTATTTTTTCGAATCTAAGGCACTATCAAATGTAAGGCGCATCTTAATCATAACTTCAGCCTTTTTCAGTAAAATAAATAAAAAAAAAACTGAATTTCAGATTAAGACTCAAGAATGTGCATTAAAATCCAAATATATTTTAGAATAAGTCATCCAAATGAATACGTACCAAGTATGAAATAGATGACATTAGAAATATCTTTTATAAATTAAAATAATGCTACACGCTTTATAAGAGTTAACCACTTGAATGGATTATGGCACAACATACTAATCTACGTCTACTTACCTAAAGGGATATGAGATCTTCGGGATTATTTTCCAAAGGAAAATAGTTTTTTTTCTCATATTACACATGGAGAAAACTAAAAAGAAAAAGCCCATGCAGCCAACCTGTTCTCTGAGAGCCAAGCTCGGATTGAATTTATAGTTTTCAACGGACTTATTCATTCGACCATTGATGGCCACTAGGTACATAATAAACTTCATGTATGTACATATTCGAAGATCATTTGGAGAGGTTGTTATGATAAAACTAACTGTCCTTGGTTTCCTACGGATTGATAATCTCGAAGTGGCTAACAAATAGGTCTTCAATGTATAATGCACACCATAAATTAAGTAGTATTTTTAATTTAAACTAAACCAAAGTACATGCTGCTCATCAAGACTTTATAAGGTATTTATCCCGCCTTCTTAGCAAGCCTTCGCGATTTAATGGTCAGCACGCTCAGAACGTATTCGAGAGGTCCGAGGTTCGAGTCCCGGAGAAAGTATTGCTCATTTTTCATATCTCCTGCTTCAAAAATAACCTAATGTCTCTACAACTTAATAGTTTGACGTCAAGGATCGGGGTCACTTACACACAGACGGTCAGTGAAGGGAAAATTGTCAGTCAGAAACGTGATACAGTGGAGTTAATTTAAATAAGCTTTAAAAATAAAATGAGAACCGAAAACACTGGTGTTTGTTAAAGTATTCGGTCACCGGGTGACTTTGTATTATTTAATGATGGTGTTCAGTTAGGTTTATACTAGTGACAATTATGCTTTAAGATCACTAATGTGAGTCAGTGCAGCCAGTTTGAAAAATTTGTTAAAATCAAATGAAACCGTAGGATACCGTTAATTGTACCAAACTGTCATAATCACAGTCACCAATGATCACCTATGTGTTTTCAGTTGCTAGTGTAGTACATCATTGTTGAAGTTACAACGTTGGGAGAAGCAATGGATAGGTACTTACTAACCCAATGTAACATAACCGTAGCGTACGTAACGATCTAAAAATTTTGGAAATTCTCCTCTAAGAGCATCTTGAACGTTAATAAAATTTCGTGATATTATATTTAGGTTACTGTTATTATATTTTTGAATCTTTCAACAGCGGTACTACCACTGCCAATTGCAATTGCTATTTATTTCGTTGAACAATTATAGCACATTTTTCAATGAATATTTTCTGTAGTATAATTACCGGAACTTTTCACAATCCCTGAAAGCGTCTGATGTAGTATGAAAGCGATTAAATTCATCTTTGGACGAATTCTATCATAGCAGACTATTTTCAAGAACATTTGATACCTTCTGAGAACTATGCTGTCGGAAATATCTTTTATACTTCTGGAATCCACCAAGCAAGAATCGATGTCGAAGCACTTTTGATCCTGTTTACAGGTATTATCCGGAGTAGCTATCCGAACTATATATATATATATATATATACTAATGTATATATATATATATATATATATATATATACATTCAGTTTTAATATCCTCCTAATGAATATATCAGGTACCTGAGATTGATTCAAAATATCTCCTGGAATGGCAATTAAATCACATCGAATGCAAAACACAATTTGTTTTCCTAAGCCTGTAAAATGACTCTTGAATGAGTCCAAACCAAGCACGAAACTGATGAATATTAAAATATGATTCTTATGAGCCGTCAGTATCTGCATTTTAATCAGAGTCTATTTTCCATACAAAGACTTATTGTTCCTAATAGTTTTTATATCTGTTATATCACAGTAAGTCGTATTTTTAGCCACCTAGAGCTTCTAAAATGCAACATTATTCAAATTAACAAAACAAATGAAACGAGACTGTTGGTTGTTGTTGAGGCTTAGGAAAGGTTGCAGATGACCTTGCTCATCACAATGAATCCGGATGGAACTACTAAGAAGTCTAAGTGGTCTGAATTTGAATACAGGCGCTGTTTCCAAAGAATGTCATCTATTATTGGAGAGCACCTAAGATATTTTTTCTGCAATCTAAAGTATTCAGAACTCATTATGAGCATCATATTATTAGCGTTTCTACACATATAAATCAGTAAATAAGCTTTCCAGTCACAACTCAAGGACATAGCTTTCTCTCACGAACAGCAAACGCCTACCGGCTGGGCTACATTTTAATGTAAGCAAAACTCGAAATGTTTTTTGAAAAGTTTTGTCCATTGCTTCTATCTAGCATCAGTTTAGTAACCAAAGATCTCTTTTTTTTTTAACCATTGCTTTCACATCGTTATGGAGATCAGCAACTGGTGTACTAGATCTGAAAGTATTGAAATGGGCTGTAGAAGTAGGATAATAAGAAAACATGGACCGATGACTCGAGGTTTCTGTTGCTTAATACTACCTGAAACATTAAAATTGGCTTTATAAAACCATACAGTTTTTTTTTGGAGAGGTACTCTTTAAGCTGGAGATAGTTCTGCATATCTACATTGAATTAGTTTATCTTTCAAAGCCATCATTGACAGGTACATTCTACGAAGATATTTTCTGAAATTATCTGTGCATTTTTATATGTTCTAAGCAGTCTGATGACGGACGTATACTTCATTAAGATAATGCAACTATCTTTGATTCCCAGGAAATGATTAGGAAAGAGTTCGCTAGCTTTAACATCATCCTTTTCTTTTTAAAACATCTCTTGATAGGCCCCCTTGAAGTAAAGCAAATATACTTATGATTTTGGATGCAACCTCATGCAATGAAATGTATTAAAATTCATGCATCTGATTATGTGAACGACTATCCGTATAGAAAAAAGACGGCAACTTATTAGTTCACCATCTCGTTGCATAGCTTATTGCTGAGATTTTGACTTTATTAACGCGTTATATATACAAGGGGTGATCAAATGAAAAGGTACGAAACGACGTAAAAGCGTAACAGTTAAATATTTGCATATTCTGCCATGGGAGAAGGTAGCGAGACATCTTGGGATGCGATTGGAATCTCTGACTGGGATCGGAGCATGCGCGGGCGCCCGCATGCGCAGTTCTCCTGCTTTCTCAGCAGAGCTCTTATCAAAAGCAGCGTCCAAATGATGCGGCAGTCCGTATGAGGACAGGATGGCGTTCGCGTTGCAAAATTCGACGACTAAGGAGCAGCGAGATGTTATCCGATTTCTGACAGCGGAAGGTGAGAAACCGGCAGCTATTCATCGCCGGATGGTGACAATTTACGGGAAGAAATGTGTCTCTGACAAGTCTGTCAGAAAATGGAGTGCCCGGTTTCGTGCAGGCCGTGAGAGTGTGGGTGATGATCCGAGACCAGGCGAGGCAAACACTCTCATCACGAGCGATCTCGACAAGGTGGACGACCTAGTGAGAAGTGATCAGCGTGTCACATTGGGAATGTGACAAACGTGACATTGCAAATGGTAAAGGTGGATGTCAGCTATGGAAACGTGCGGACAATTGTTCACGACAGGTTGCGATATCGGAAGGTGTGTGCCGCTTGGGTTCCGAAACACCTCAGCGACCAGCAAAAGGAACTGCGTATACACTGCAGCATTTGTTTCGGTTATCAGGAAGACCCCACTTTCATGGAGCGGATCGTCACAGGTGATGAAACCTGGTGCCATCACTACGAGCCAGAGACAAAGCGGAACAGCATGCAGTGGAAGCATGCGTCGTCACCTCCCCCTAAAATGTTCAAAGCCGTACCGTCAGCAGGTAAGGTGTTGCTCACCGTCTTTTCGACGTCCAAGGTCCGCTACTTGTGAAATTCCTGGAGCACAGAAAAGCCATTAACTCCGATGTGTACTCCGATGAGACACTTCGACGCCTACGCAGGTCCATCAAGAACAAAAGGTCGGGGCTGCTCACGGAGGGTGTGGTTCTGCTCCATGATAACGCGCGTCCACACGTCTCCAGACTCACACACATGGAACTGGCCAAGTTCAAGTGGGAGACTTTGGACCATCCGCCCTATAGTCCGGACATGTCGCCCTGCGATTTCCATGTGTTTGGTCCACTTAAGAAACACCTGAAAGGGAAGCGCTTGAACTCGGACGACATACTCAAGGACGCTGTGAAGGACTGGGTCTCGTCACAGCAACAGGAATTCTGGGAACATGGAATCCTGCGGCTTGTTCATCAGTGGGATCGTTGTGCTCAGGCCTATGGTGTATATTTTGAATAAAGTCTATATTTGTACCCAACGTGTCGTTTCGTACCTTTTCATTTGATCACCCCTTGTATATATATTGTTTTTGTGTATAGTAAAAGTGATTTTAGTTTGTATTCAAAGATCGATTGTGATGAAACGCGATAATCTCCAAATTATTATGCATCTGCTAAAGGAAAATTATTTCCCCTAGAAAAGTCAGTTCTCTATTGCCAAATAAACAATAATTGAAGTATAATTTTGATTTTTACATTTTGTTTCTGTTTAAAAAGTGTTCAAAAATTTGTTTCATTTTTACAATTTTATAATTTATAATACATATTATACGATATTTTCTCCTTCTTTTCCGCATGCCTTCGTGGTTTAATTGGAAACATGCTCGACGCATATTCGAGAGGTCTAAAGTTCAAGTTACGAGGCTAAATGTGCGAGGGCTATGCACATTTTTTCACCTCTCCTGCTTCAACAATGGCGCCCGACCGAAAAAGATGGTGGATGATAATTCGTTACTACAAGGATTTGGCGATTGGGTCCCCTAATCCCATTCGAAACATTTTCGAGAGGCCCAGTGATCAAGTCCCGGCGAAGGTATTGGCCATTTTTTACTTCTGTTGCTTCAACAAAAATCCTGATGATTTTAAAATAGGTTCAGGTAAATTTTAATCACATTTTTAACGGTTACTATTCAGTTCAATTTGACATTTATTTTTCACACTTCTAAATTAGTTGATTTGCATATTAATTTACTTTATTTATAATATTGGAATACTCTTCCTAGAAGAAATAATTAAATTCTAATATTATATATATAGTGTTGTTAAATGCCCAGCTGCAGTGAAATAACTTCATAACTATTTATATAGATAGTGAAATAGCTTCATAACTATTTATATTTATATATTATATGCCCAGCTGCAGTGAAATAGCTTCATAACTTAAATAACCCGCAAAGCGGGCTTAGTGTTACCAGAAAGCGGCAGGGAAAGCAGGATTGCCAGATTCGGTGCGATATTGCCCATCTAGCCATATGCCATAGACAGAGCGAGAACATTCTAGGACACATTCTTAGCGGTTTTCCTCGGGAATTTTCTCGAAGGTAGGTTAAAAGCTATATATACCCTGCTTGTACGCTTCGTATAGTAGTATCTTGAGTTCAATAGCAGAGTTGTAGAGTTCAGAGGTTAGCTTGAGAGCGATCGACCAAGTCGGGAGCTATATTTTAGTGCTTTGCCGTGAAGCTGTCTTCACCGTTATAGCCTGAAGGCTATGTTGCTGACTGTTTTAGTGTGTTTATCGTCATTTTTCGGTCACTGTAAATGTATCTTTGGAACTGTCCTGTGTAATACTGGTGAATAAATTGTATTTTGATTCTTCATCAAGTGTTATCATCAATTACTCCAAATCCACAAACCCATAGAAAGCAGCAGTATAGATATTGGCCCCTTTGTTTATGCATTCAGCAATTATAATAATTACACATCACACTCTAAAAGCACATACTTGTCATTGGGTCTGTCCGAACAGTAATACAAATAAATGGCTTCATGTTACATACCTGTCGCAACAAAGAAATGACTTAACTTCTGAATTTTTCTGTCTTCAAAAATACAATAGTTTAGATTCTGTTCATTCTGATATAAGTCAGATAATTTTTATACACGTATTTTATTTAACTTGTCGTTCAAAATGATAAAAACAGTTCGCATACTTGAGACTTCGTTATAATTTGTGCTTAGTTTTGAAAGATGGCAAGGTAATTCATTTGCTGTTTCACAAACCATTTAGATTCATTTGCAAAGCAGTAATTGCAATTGTGTGACAGTATTAATAATAACTATGCGAGATTATTAAGTCAAACATGGGATACTGCAACACTTTTGAGCATTATAATACTTCTGAAATATAGAATTAAATCTCGGAAATTATTAACAAGTATTGCTTGATCGGCTCGGGTACATTTTTGCATTAAATAAGTGAATTATAGTTGGAGATTCATAAATATGAATGTGTGTAAGGACCATGTGTACACACACATATTGTCAAATTATCAGAAAAATCATCTAATTAATTATTCCTTTTAGACTTATTGCAAACATCAGTAAGTGTTGTGGCATCTAATCGTCAAGTGTTAATCCTTGCGACTTCTCCCAAAGACCTGAAGATGAATAAAAGAGGTGAAGGGTTTAAAAGACCCTTTTATTGAACACAATATTTTACAGACGGCATGAGCTTACGTCCTTACATTCACCGATCATTTGCGCTTAGAAACTTAAAAAATAACATAACACTAAATTTAAAGAGTAGCAGTACAAGGTTACACAATTCAGTTTACTCAATAAGGATGGCGCTAAACATACAACAGCGGGATAATAACTAGGCGGCAAGAATGCGAAGCCGATATTTAAAGTTAGTAGCTGGTAGAAATAAAAACGGGCGTTCACGGTAGCGAAACCACGCTCTGCTTAAACTTTTCACAACATCAATTTGAATAGGCTTGTTCACCCTAAGTAATTTACACATTGGCGAGGAAAAGCGAGGGGAATAAGAAAAGAAAGGAAAGGCTAAGAAATTAAAATAACTATTAATGAAATGAAACACTACGATGTTACAGCATAACTAAATTACTTTTTTCTCAACTGAAAGTTCATTCTATTAAATAATTGCATAATTATACAATTGTATAAAGTTTGAATAAAAATTTATTGTAATTGTATAAAAGTCAGGTTTGAATCTCGGTAAATATACTCTTTTCTAATTAAATTGTAAGTAACAAAAGTCAGTACTATTCAGCAGGTAAAGCAATTAAAAGTCAGTACTATTCAGCTAGTAAAGTGAAGGTGATTACCAAGCTTCCATATCTAAGTTAATTATTCTAAATTTAATGTTACGTATGGTAAGTTTTATTATAAAGTCAACAAATGTATTAATTTTAATGACCATTAACTCCCATCATGAGGATATGCCGAAGATGTTTCTTCCTAAATACTTGGACTTAGCGAGCTGAATGTCCGTTTTTAATTATTCATTAATTCTTATATAAACACTTTGGTTAGGTAAGGCTGTTATCTAAATCAATTATTGTCACTTTTATATCCGAATCCTAATCCAAGACCTGCTCACATGCATTGTGTTTTACTTATCCATAATTTAGAAAGATATTGACCTAAGTATTGAAACGTTCATATATTTTGAAATATACGCGCTTTGTTTCAAGAAAATTGTTATATTTATTTCAAATAATATTTGCAAATATTTCTCAAGCACACTAACACTATCTCTAAGTAAACGATTATATACATACGGAATTTAGAATGTCATCGTAAACATTGTTCTCGATAAAATACTTAAGTCCTTAAATTTTAACACTTAAAGGACTATATATGCTATAAAATTAAATACAGCACTCTATGATCGTTTTTAAAACACTATAAGGTATTTCTCCCGCCTTCTTAGCATGCTTTCGTACTGTAGTGGTCTGCACGCTCGGCGCGTATTCAAAAGGCCCGCGGTTCGAGTCCCGGCGAAGGCGTTGCTCATTTTTCATCTCTCCTGGTACGAAATAACCTAACGACTCTACAACACTAAATTCAGTAAATACAGGCTCGTTTTACAACATTTACAGAAGGCAGTTTTCATTAGCAGTCTTGAAAAGCCTACATCTGGTCTAAGATAGCTCTAATATGACAAAAGTGTTAAAATATACATGTATTAGGTAGCTCGCGGTCAATAATAATAAAATAAATACTGTTAGTCTTGACGCAGGCCTTAGAAACTCTGACTGTTTTCAGCACAGAGGAAGCCAGGTACTTATCGTCGGAATAAAATAAAATATTATTTTTCTATTCCGACGGTATTATTGTCAAAACAGACAAGATATTGTCTCATAACAACTATGCAAGTACAATAACTGTTCCAGAATCGATACACTAATAAAACTTATTCATTACACCAAATTAATAGTCTCTTAAATTTATTAAATAAATATAACAGGGCATATATATAACACTATAAATTTATCTGAAACAAGATCAATATTTGGAATGAATATCTTTCTTATGTATTCCTTTTGTCCAATTACTCCAGAATTAGGTCGTTCTCCCTGACGAGCAGTTTCATTCCGCAGTTTGCGCAATGTACTTTTTTAAATATTTGACAACATCCTAATATTCCATTTAATAGAAAAAAGTATAAAGCCTTAAAAATGTGTATGATTAAATTATCCAATAATTTAGATGTAAAAAGCAATTTTATGAAAGGAATTCACATTTAGCAATATTCCAATCACGTCAGAGATAAAGGCGGCAAGGTAATAATGTTTACAAAAAAATGTTAAAAAATTTTCAGTATGAAAGAAAATTACCATATCTCCTTCCAGGTGATACCTCTTCAATTATTCCTCCAATTTTTAAAGACTAGTGCCTTTCATAAAATTTCAAAAGAAATCAAACAGTGTTTTTTAAAGAAATTAATAAGCTTCTTACATGGTCTAAAAACGGGAAAGAAATGCACCTAACAGAATATTCAATCAGTACGATGATTGCTCCACTGTTGAGAGAAGCTCTGGCATTGAAAATTCTTTCCAAAAGAAAAAATATGGAGCATCTACTCAATTACTTTGATTATTGCTCCATCCAGGAAATGAAATTTGCAATAAGTTCGTGTTTTTATGAGGCTAATGCATATAGATTCAACGATGTACTTGAGTTTGATAAATAAAGGAAAAACTTGTGGGTAACCCTTCGAGAAGTGGTTTGTTCGTGTAGAATTGAATTGCCAGTAGCTAGGAAGCCAATATTACAGCTGAGTTATTATTTTCTTTCAACTTTGAGCACCTACTTATCTTTTAATAAGGTAGGACACGGGAACAACTGAAGCGCAGTCGGTCTCGATGAAATTAGATTATTGAACTGAAATGTTTCTAATAGAATCACGCTGAGTACTATCCCTTTTTGTGATAGTACGTACAATAATATTCATTTTTAGTCTCATAATAAAGGTCTAAGGTTAAAAAAGAGCCTAGCTATGTCTAAGATATAGATTAAAAAACGAAACAAAAATCTATTTTTATTTTATTAGGAAATTTATAATTAGTCCAAAGGGGCTTTGTCCGTGAAGGACTATTGTTTCCGTTTTGCGATTTTGCGTTGAATTACTATAAACGGTGAATCACTTTTCAAACTGTTGCCACTGATAAATGTTAGAGTCCTGCCTTATATTTGAAGAAATTAAATAATTAAAAATCTGCATAAACGTATCCATATTTCTCGCATTGTGATAAAACAACGGTACGTAGAGCCATCGAATTTTGAATGATGTAATCCTCCTACGAATATGGGCACGTGGAAGACCAAATTTGAAATTTGGAATTTATTTTATTATCGATTTCATACTTTGTAAAGCATTTATGAGTTTTTGATTAAGAAACTCAACCATTTGAAAGCGAGCAATAGCAACACCGTACAGAAAAAGAAAACATTTTTTATCTCCCGCGCGCGAGACTGTGCATCGGAAATTCTAAAGATATGCTCTTTTAAATATTTTGTTATATGGCTGTTGAATTGAATTTTATGCTTTAAGTGCGAAGAACTTGATATTTAATAAATAAAGGTAACACAAAAAATGTTAAAAAAAGCCCCTTTTCACGTAATTTAAAATCTGAAACCTTTCAGATTTTTTTATTCCTTTTTTTATTTACAATTAAAATACTTGAATGTGATGAAGTAGAAAAGAATTCCTCCCCTTAATCTGCTTTCCAGCTTTAGCATTTTTACTTCATATAATGTTAATAACATCGGCACTGATTTAAAATTTTTCCGAAAATTTCTTTCTATTTTTCCGATTAATATTTCGAATGAAATTTTAAACTGAGTTTAATTCCTTGTACTTAAAACAAGAATCAGTTACACAATGCAAATATTTGTTTTTCAGCTTTTATAGCAATTTTCCTAGATTCAAAACCCATAAGTGGTCGAATGTATAAAACTAGTAAAGATCTCTAACTCGAGATGAAGTAGAATAAAGACGAATATAAACTACATATACAACTTGGATATGTATAATGACTGTGTTGCAAAATAATAGAAGTATAGAAATAAGAAAATTACTTTTTTTTGCTCTCCAATATATATAATACTGCATAACTTTTAGAGCAAAAATCAAAGAGAGGTAGCTATATAATAAAATTATTAATAGTTATTTATTATAGTATAGTTATTATAATTGCGATTATTTATCACACTATAATTATTCTAATTTATTGTGAAGAATTTCAGTATACATTACGCATAAATTAAAAATAGAATAATTGTCTATCATAATATAATTATCATAATTATTTGTCTTATAATGAATTATATTATAAGAAGAAAATATTAACTGCATTATAATTATCTTATAATTAATTACAATAATAGCTAAATTATTAGAATTCATTATAATAACAATATTGTGACGTCTAGTATTCTTGGCTAATATACAGATCTACTTGAAAATTTGTTAGCGACTTATCGCTTAGGCCAGAAAATGAATACAACAGAGGAAAGGTGTAAAAGGCCCTTTTTCTGAACTCAGTTATTTACAGTCGTCAGAGTTTTAGTGCTTACAAATCCACCATCCACTTGTAGAGATAAAACTAAAGATAATGTTAAACTTATAAGGTATTTCTCCCGTCTTCTTGGCATGCCTTCGTGGTGTGGTGGTCCTCACGGTCAGCGCGTAATTGAGAGATCCGTGGTTCGATTTCCGGCGAAGAAGTTACATATTTTTCATCTTCCCTTCTTTAAAAAAATACCTAATATCTCTACAAACTAAATTTAAAGATAAGCTAGTAGTTCAAGACTACATTGATTAATTTTACCTATCAGACTCAAAAACCTACACCGGCGTAATATTAAACTTCGGCAGCAAGAATGCGAAACCGAGATTCAGAATTCAAGCAGCTAGTAGAAAAAACAGAGTGCGCACTGTAGCGAAATGCGCTCTACTCAGCCTTCTCCCCACGTCAGTTTAAATACACTTTTGTTCACCTTAACTCATTTACAACCTAGCGAAGAAACGCAAGAGAAACAAAAATTGACAGAGATGGCTAACAAATTAAAATAAGTATTAGTAAAAATGATGTATACTTCACAATATAATAATGAAAATTATGCAAGAAAATATAAATGATGAATTGTTATAATTATAATTTTAATGCAATAAAATTTGCTTATTACGTTTTATTATAAAATAATAAAACTGCTTGGAAAACAATTGTATTTTTAGGAATGTGTAAATAAATGCACAATATTGAACAAAGCTAATTGTTAATGATGTTCAGCTTATCACCTTAGATTTTAGATTACTTAAAAATAATTTTCTGTCTTCTTATGTCTGTGTTTATTGAACTATGTAGAAATAAACAGAGAAAATATAGGAACGGACAAAATCCCTAAGACATGATTCTCGTCCATCCACCCCATTTTGGGAATAAATCGGTCCAAATGGAGCATGTGTGTTAGCGCTAATTGTTGCGACTAAGGTGGTCGAACTATATGCTGGTATTCGCCTTTATTATAAACCTAGCATTTTTTTCCTAGTGTCCTATTCTTGCATCCCGTCTGTTTTTCGGTTTTTCTCATCTGTGGCGTAAATACGAGGCGGTTTTCCTTAGGAATTTCTCTGGCAAAGCAAACTGGTCTTGTATGCTTTATCATAAACAAGGGAAGTGCGTATTTAAAAATTCACATGCAAATAAAGGAATATTTAAAAAATATTTATTTTTCAGAATCTCGGAGAATGTGTAATGTAAAAACAAGTACTAATACATAGGAATATATACATATATAAAGCTTGTAGACCCGACTGAAGTTTTCCACAAAAATATAAACTTTGTGTATTGTTGTCTAGCAAGCATGTACTAATACATAGGAACCATAAAAAAAGGTTTTAGATGTGATTAAAGTTTTCTATAAGCCCACCAGCGGCCGAGCGGTAAAGACGCTGAACACTGGGAGTTCGGTCTATGTTCGAATCTCGTGAACGGGCTGGCTGCATGGGCGTTTTCGTGGTTTTCCCCATGTATATCGTGTATACGAGCCAGTTCTCCTTAGAAAGTCCTCCACGAAGGCATACCTTCCTTTAGGCAGATAGCTCTCGTGTGCTTTGCCATAATTAAATAATCCAATCCAATCGAAAGTTTTCTATAAAAATACAAACTTTGTGCATTGTTGGACAGCAAGCAAGTATACTATTATATAAGAATAAAAAAATATTTATAAATATGACGAAAGTTTTCCAAAAAAGTACAAACTTTGTATAATGTTTGCTGGCAAGCAAGTACTAATACCTAGGAATAAAAAAGTTTATGTGCGATTAAATTTTTTCCACAAGAATATAAACGTAGTGCATTGTTGGCAAGCTTTTACTTCTAATAGTGTAAACCAGGTGGAGATCCAACACAGAGGCCGTCTTATACCTTTCTTTATCCTTGAACGAAAGCTCGGTAATAGCAGCCATTTAATCAACAGTTAAGTCTTTGGAAATGAGTTTCCTGGCTGTGACGTCAAATGATTCGAGTAAAGATATAAATCTCTAAAATGTTATGAAATTATCGCATCCACTTTTTTGGATCAACTTTGTGCCATGCTACAACTTTCAACTGGTTCAGTAGATTCCAGAATGGTAAATTTTCGTTTATGATGACACTCTATTTTATGCGGTCGTCGATCTCGGGAACATCTGGAATTTTGTTATTGTGGTAAAGCGAATGGTAAAAGATCACACATACCACAAATTATATTTTATTTTTCTTTATATTTCGTTTGTGCCGTAATAAACAGACTAGCAGGCTTTCAGAGAAAATATTCTGTAGTGCTTTCAGTTAAACTCCTTAAAATATGTAGTTGATGAATATGAGTGAACAGATTTCCTCGAATAGCCTGTTGCCTTCAGTAAAACATATGCATCCGATTATATTCTGAAAAAAGGTTAAAAATCTTTAGATATCTTGTATGTAATGTAATGCAAGTTTCAGTAAGATGGAAAAAAGAAATGGATATTGCAAACAGTACTCCTCTTCTAAACGGAACACTCTGAAAAACGTTTATGGCTATTTTAAAAGCAGATCGTCAGAATAAGATTTTTTCTGTCCCAGAAATTTATTTATTACCCTTGACAATATCCGTTCTTCCTTAAGCAATTTTAAGAAGTTTCTGAAACGTTTTAACATAAACATTTGATTTTAAGTGTGCCTGTAAAATTGTGATCATGTAGAAAACTCAATTCTTGCTAAAAATGCTTAAGCGATGCAAAGCTTATATGGTTTATAACTTCAAACTGTTAAATCATTTGATTAACTGGGATAGATTACTGGAAGACTATTTGTTCTGTCCGACTGATAACTATAAAAATGCCACAACTAAAGTAAAAGTAAAAGTATTTATTAACACATTAACTTGGCGGTTACACAAATTGAACAGTTTAACAGCAATTAAAATAAGAGTAGCAAACAAGTCATTTAAATACAGAATAACAAATTAAGAAGCTTAGCCAAAATCTTAGCTTACCTCTCATTAATGTTCATGAAGCAATCGTGGCAAGAAGAAACTTTTGCCGGCAAGCTAATTTTCAACAGCAACAGATGTAATAGCCAACGTTGCCAAATGCTCTCCGGAATATTTAGTAACTAGAAGCTTATTTATACGTGAAACTTATTCGCATTGCGGAGGAAGTTGACGAAAATAAAAGTGAATTAAGTGCCAAAATAATATTATAACCAAGTAAAATAAAATATTACACATTTGGCTAAATGGCTCGCTGAATGTTAAGTAAAAGATTCAGTTTCCGGTTGAATACGCAGTCAAAATACAGACACAATGATTTGAAGACCGTTCGATACCGATCATTTGTAGTATTGTCAGTATAAGTGTATAGGCCATCCAATAACTGAGAAATAAAAAAAAGATAGGCAATAACCGACACCTTAAGATTGATATAAAAGAGGTTATGTTTTACGTAAAAGAAAAGGAGGCCAAACTGGAATATAAATTATTTTGATTGTTTTTATTTAACAGTAGATTCTGTTTATTTAACAGTAGATTCTGTTTATTTTAAACATGCCTAAAGATTAAACAACGTTATTTGGTGTCAATATTAATTAAGCACAAATGCTTCCAACTATTGAACGCTATCTCCTACTTCAGCTGTAACTTAGTGAATAAAAATATCACAAACAAAACGCGAGATCAATAACTTTTTAGAACTTAAAGTAGCTCTCTATAACCAAAGAAAAGAAAAAAGTCTTTCAGCTATGAATTCTACAGATTCTGCAATACAGTTAAATTTTTAGTTCGAAATATTCCATTCCTTATATATATATGTGCGCATTTTAATCAAATGTAATAGTTGCGGTTTAGATGCCTCTGTGTTGGAAACCTTTCTCAGTTTGATTCCCATCATATATCAGACCATAGAAAATTTCAGGTCTTTCTACACTTCTGTTTACTGTACACATTAATTTTAATTTTCTAAATCAACACACGATGAAGAAAACTGTCTCAGTTGATACAAGCTTTTTGTCTCAGAGTATTCAACAAGCAATTAAAATTTTCCAATTGTAATGAGAAAAATATTCTTTAACTCCAACCGATAATAACAATTTAGTCAATAACAAAACTGCATGCAAGTTACCTATCTTTCGAGTTCGTTTCCTTCGTTGTTAGTATTAATTCTTATCTTGCAATACCAGTTCAGGGCATCATATTTTAAGGAATTTGTCACTTCAGATATATTCCTTAAACTAACTTCCTTAACACATATATTCCTCAAACTTTCTCAATACAGCTTCACGCATATTCCTTAAACTAATTCCACTTTAAAATTTTGTATTAATTTCATTTTCTTGAAAAAAGGAAACAGATAAGTCAAGCAATGTACATGACAAAACATTACATGTACATGACGTCAAAGCTATTCTGCAAATCATGAACTCAGTTTGGCGTCTGCCAGAATCTCAACTGTTGAATTAAATTAGGTTTCCTTGAGATTATTCATATCTATAAAAGTTATTCTTAGTTAGTGACTTAAATTCTAACTCCTATTTTCCACCACCTATAAACATATTTTTATGAATTTTGTACTTAGATACGTAATTTTAATAGCATCATAAGTAAAATTATTGTATTTCTTTTGTAACATGAAAAATATAAAGAGAAACTATGCCGGAAAAGTAAGAATACAGGGACAAATGCATTTAATATTGAATAAATGGGTACCTCGGTAATTTGGCGAGATATCGCTAAGTTGACAACGGTTTTGGCTACTTATTTTATTGCCAAATTTGACAAGAATTATCCAAAAGTCGCCAAATTTGGCGACTTTTAGGTGACATTTAGGGCTGGACCTTGTATCACGGTAATATGTATTGAAATTGAATAAATGTAATTGATCACTATGTTGGCTGTAATCGCAATTTTACGCTCATATTGCTTTAAAGTAATTTCGAAAAGTAGAAAGTACTTGAAATATCTCGGCGGCCGGTTGAAAACTATCTAAGGTCGAAGAGAGAATATCTGCTCTTAGTTGCTTAGTTATTGTTGTTGCGAGTTGTTAGTTCCGCGCGAACGGAGATATCCCAGTTAGCTTTCTCTTCAGATGCGCTTTGCATTGTATTGTGTTTATCGCTTTTAGTAGTTTGATGCGTAAATAATGATTTTACTCTGTGATACTGTGAACTCCTGAACGAGTATTTCTGGGGAAAATTTCAGAACTCTAAAGTACTTATTTTGACCAAATAAATTTTTATTAACCTATCATCAGACTTGAAAGCATTCAATCAATTACGAATCCGTACGCACTCAACAATATTCTTAATCCAATTCTATTTTTCTTTCTTAAATCTATCTGCTTGCTCATTCCCTTCATTACAGAAGGCTTTGTTATAAGGCACTAATAAGTTCTCAAAAATTTGGTTGATTTCACTTTCTGATTATAGTCTTCCATTAGTTGCTTAGTTGCAGCTAAAGAAGATAATGTACGATTCGTTGAAAACAATTCTGGGAAAATAAAAAATGAGGCTAAATAATGTTATTTTACCTGTATGCATGTTTAGCTAGAGAGTGTCTTTCTTTCTCATTTTAAATATAGTTAAATCTTCAGTTGCAGAAAAGCGATAAAGATTTTAATATCGTACGAAGAACTATTTACACAAGAAACATTTGAGACTAGTTATTAATTTGAAACTATAATTATTGGGACAAAATATATGCCAAATCAAATTTAGGAAGAAATTTAGAAAGACAAGTCAGCGAATTTCGAAGGTTGTAATTTCCTCAGTTGTTAAATTCATAAAAAATTCAAGTTAATTAATTCGGGATATCAATGATCTTCAGCCTTCATTAACAAATCTAGTTTATGTTGATTTGGTAAGATTAGAAAATAAAGGTCCCATTTTGCAGTAGTAGAGAATATTTTTAAAGAAGATAATTATAATATTTTATTGTATTTTTGATTAAAAAATAAGTCATGATCGGGTATTTAATTAATTTCTTTTCGTATTTAATACACTCAGATAGCAACCGCATCTTTATTGGAAAGAGGGAGGCTTGGTTTTATTTGCTTTCAGATTTGTTTGGTTTACCAATTCAAATAAATATATTCATCAGAGTTTCTGTTCCTGCTGCGGGCAAATTCGAAGCAAAAACTAAAGTAGGTTCCACTTTAAGAAGCAACTCTACCTAGGTACTTACGATGTCCCGCAATGTGGCCTTTGCCTGTAAAAATCAAATTGATTTTCCCCCCAATCTTTAACTTTTCCCTCGACGTACAAGACGTAGCTTTTTTTTATCTGTCTTTACACCGTGTTACCAATGAGTTTCAGCCAGCATGTCGTACTCTGGTTTCATTACCCTAGGGTTACAGGCTCCAAATGGTTACAGACCTTTTATAGTTTCCCTTCATTTTATTGAATTTTCTTTCACTGAAATGCCTACGTTGGAAAGCACTTGATACGTAAGGAAGAATTCCTAGTTTTTGATTGAAAGTCTTGTTTCTTTGGAAAGAACTACTTTCAGCGATAGATTTTGGAACTAATCGATTAAGAAATACGAATAATACTGTGGTTTTGTGTAAAGGTTGTAATGAAACTTAGAATCAAATTACTCAGTTCCCTTCACGAATTCGATTAAACTATTTAATTTAGGCAAAGAACACGAAGGCCACATCCTAACTTGTGCCAGTTTTGAAGAGATGAAAAACGCATCTCTCTCTTACCATCAACAACTGCAGAAAACTTTCGGCACAAGAAGTGAACTTAATGCGCACTTTTAATTGAAAAGTTTGTTAAAATAAAGGGCAGAATTTTATAAATGTAATATCAATGTTGCGAAAGGGAAGGATTTCGCGGTTTTTATAAATGTTTTCGATAATAAAATGTTCATTATGTATTAATAATCTGTCTTGCATTGCAATTCGTGAACTATATTCCCCCTATATGGTTATAGGACATCTGTTTACTAACCTTAGAACACTACCTTGAACTTGGTACAAGATCCAAGGAATTCTTTGGAAGATAACTGGAACCTATTGTGAATTCAATGAAGAGAAAACACAAATTTTAAAGTTTGGAATATACGATAAATTTATATCGAAAGCTGAAACAAGTATTGGTCGTTTCTAAAACGTTTCATATGGTCTCATAGTAAGAAAGGATTAAGCTTTTGTATTATGAAAAAGAAAAATAGTTACACGGGAAAGAAGATGCAAGTCAGTATCAAAATATATGAAGCTATTAGTTACAGGACACTTTCTAGTTTCGAATATTTGTGCCATTATTGTATACACTCTCATTAATATATTATTTCACTAACATTCAATAATTTAACATTTTGTTAAAGTTTTATTGTATTTTGTCAGATAAGTGTTATTTGGCATGCGAATCTGTCCATCAGTTTATTTATAATAACGGAGTTATATACAGGGTGTTTATAAATGAATGGAACGGTTTTTAATTTTTAAAAACTAATAATAAGACGATGTATCTCCTTGCTTATTTGCATGCTTGTGATATTTACTGCGCAGCCGCAGCATCAGTTTCCAAGATATCGCAGTAACAGGAAAAGGCTTTCCGTGTGCTTTCTTTTTGAGGTGTTCAGATATGTGGTTTCAGTGTAGCGCGAGTTTTGTGCATGTTATCTGTGAAGCGAGGGAGTGCATGGCCCATTTTTCTTCGAACAAGAAACTGTGGTCCGTGACTCTTTTCTAGACACGTTGAAAGATTGGTTGTTAACCTAATTGAACACCAATTATGATGATTACATTTTGAAACTGGACGTTGCTCCGCCCCATTTTCACTGTAAAGTACGAGAACTTCTTACTCGTGTTCTTCACTAACGCTGTATTAGACGTACTGGGCCGGTAACACTGGGCCTGTATTCCAGAGGTCTGTGGTTCGATTCCCAGCGAAGACTGTTGCGAATCTTTCATCTCTCTTCTTCCAATTAACCTAATGTCTCTACAGTGGCACCCGAACTAAAAGGGTTGTGGATGATAACTTTCCAAACCCAGGACTTGTCGATTGGGTCCTCTAAATATCCCAGTCGTCCTTTCAAAGGGGAGTATACAAGGTATTTCTCCCGTTCTCCTAGCGTGCCTTCGTGGTGTAGAGGTTCTGCACGCTGGGCCGGTATTCCAGAGATCCGTGGTTCCATTCCCGGCGAAGGCGGTTGCAAATTTTTTATTATTATTTAAAAGCTGCTTTTTATATTAAAAAACTATTACCAATTATTCCAATTTTTTATTGTAAAAGTGCTAAAATTCCGAATTTTTGTATAACCTTACTGGCATATTTCTCTCCCTCCTTTATCAGCATATAATTTAGAAGCTTGTGATTTATAGCATAGGGCAAAGTTGCTGCACAGTCACCTGTTGCAAAATTAGTAGCCTAAAGGATAGAGCTACGAGAAGTTATAGAGTTTGAGAACTCCTGACAGACTTGGAGCGAATTATCGTTGTTAATTGCAGAGACTAGAGCATAAAAAGCATTAAATCAGAATGAACAAAAATTAGAATATTCATGAACATTAAATCATTAAATCAGAACTAGAGCACAAAATACCCGTTATGGGCTTATAAATTCAACCACAATGTAATTTAAAGTAACAGTTAAATCCAACCGCTAAACTAAGCATAGTCGTCAACGACTACATTAATGATCTTAAATTCTAAGTTGGCTAAGAACTTCTCACCGACATAGCAATTAAATATCAGCAGCAATAACACAAACTCGAAGAATTACACTCAGAGCTGACGAAAACCTGGTAACGTGGCCTGGAGAAGCGAAAACACGCGCTGTCTTACAATCCCAAAACTTCAGCTTAAATATTCTCTAACTGATTTACATTTCTGGTGAGAGAACGAAAAATTATAAGTTATAGTAAAGGTCTAAATCTTAACTGGTTAGTTAAAATCATGATAACCATACAAAGGTTTCAAAAATTTGCCCCTAGATTTAGAATTATAGGCTAGATAATAATTCATCACCGAGTTAGCATTTATTGATAGTAGGTGGTCATCCAACCACCCAAATCAATTTAAGGTTTAAGCTAGCACATATGCATTATACTCTGTTGGATCTTGAAGTGAAACTGATTGGATAAAATGTATGGCATGCCGAAGATCCTAAATTCGACTTCAAATGAGTCGACTTTATATTTTTAAGTATTTCTCGTTTATAAACTAATCTTGATCTCACTATGGAAATGACTATGTTCATTCCATAGTTCATTCCATAGTCAGTTCACTATGGAAATGAATATTTTAGTTTAATATGTCAGCCAAGACAGATCTTCAGTTACATCAATGTGTTAATTAGTACAACTTTAATAAATTAAAAGCAACCACATAATCAACATGGATTCATATGGATGTATCAATATCGAAATGGATTTTAAGTGTACGTTAATTAATTTCTTAACTGTAAAATTCTCTATTATATCTAGAATCCGTCGCTGTACAGCCAATCAGATATTAACTCGAAGCGAAGTTTAGTTGCTCAAAGCTTAATAGTTTTCTACGTTACAAACCCAGAGAAAAATTTAAAAATCTCTAAAATTGTTAAAAATGCAAGACCGTCTGATCTGCTTTCTAAAATGTCGACACTACTTAGAGGTGTAAAAGCACAAATATAACGCCTTTACACTCTTCTCGTTATAAACAGCAAAAAATGGAGGATATGATATGGAGATCTTTTTCTCCATCTTTTTTTTTTTTTTTTTTTTTTTCCCTAAGGAAAAAAATGGTAAGAAGAGGGGGGTATCTTTTCCTGTGCTCCAAAGCCTTTTCATCGGTTCTTCGTATACACGCATCTTCAATTATTCATCGCCAGTTCGCAGTGCGTCTTTAATCTATTTGAGAAAGGGGTGGGGGTTGGATTGGTGGGAAGCTACAAGGCTACTACGTCACTTGAGGAGCTGCATTATACATTGCCGAAGCTTTAGACACGACAGCCAACAGGGTAGCGTTCAATTATTAAGGATCCCTATTTCTTGGCGGTGCTACTTAAGACAGGAAAGAGAGAATTCTTTTTCATTCGAAAATGGGGGGTTATTTATGCTCTTTCGCTTTCGAAGACTGTCGCTAAGATTTCAGTTTACGGTTATCCTATGTGATAAGGGAATGTCTTACTAGAGGTATTTCGAAACCACGCGGACCATCTCATTTTCTCTTTGCCAAAGTGCAACTAGGGGATGAGATGTAAAGGTAAGGAAGATATTTCTGTATGCTATGCAAGAATGGAATCATACTCATGCTTTGTATAATACTTAGTATAGTATTTAATCTCTCTCAAATCAAATGCAATGTTGATACAAAGTTACAGCAGCCTTCTTTTACGAAATAATGTACACAATGTGGAGCTTCCTAATATCAGAGCAGCGAATTTTTATGTAACAGAATAAAAGGAACTATTTTAAGGAAAAATCAGGTAATGAGCAAATTCTAATGTTATACAAAACCAAAATCTGAAACTAAGGGATCTTCGAATAATTTTTCCTTATTTTTTTATTAAATAATTTAAAGCTCTTAACTATAGAAATTAAGAATTTTGCTCAATTTTTGACAACTGAAGTTTTTAAAATCATTTACTGAGACCTTCTGCAATCTAGTTAAATTTCTGCAAGGCAGTAGTACTCTTTCCGATCTTCTACAACTATTCTTACTTTCACGATGTGTAGGTTTTTCCTTAGTTATTTAATCTACTATTCACATTTTTGTTATCTTTCCAGAATTCCTCCACTTCCCCTCGCATTTTCTCGCCAGTATGTAAATTTAAAGTTAAGTGAAGTGAGTATTTAAACGGGTGAATCTTGAGTTTATTCACAGCGTGTTTTCTCTAGCCAGCGCACGTTTTGTTTCTGATTTTGCCGTTACGCTAATACGCCCCTTGGCCATTTCGAATAATTGTAACGCCTGTTATGTTTGTCGAGTCAAACTAAGCTAGGAGTAACTTAACGTGCTAATCCAGCACTATTCTTTTTAGACTTGAATTGATTGGTGTAATAATGTTTGAGTTCCACTGCAAGTTGTCGATGTTATTGTAAGCACGAAATACGTGACTTTCTGTTCTTAGTTGGAATTAATAAAGGGTTATTTTCACCCTTCTTCTCTGCTGGTAATTACTTCACGCCTGTGCGAGATTTCTCCAGGTTCATTTGTAGGATCTAGGTTAGTTTATGTGGCCTAAAAGGGCTAGATCTTATAACTGTAAATCTGTAATTACATTTACTCGCATAGCATACCTGTTACCCATGCAGTACGGTATGTTATTTTCATGTTTTTCAGATATGTATCTTATTTAACAGCAAATAAACATTTATAATCAATTCATACTGTTTCAAGTGTTATTCGCTACATTATTACATTAAAAAATGCAACTTAACTCTGAAAGGATTGTAGTTTTTTTAAGTGAAATAAAGTGAAAAACAGTTTCCTTCAGTAAAACATTTGTTAATTTGCAGACATCAGAATTCATTTTAAAATAGAAATTTTTATTGATGATCAAAGAAAGCTACACTTAATTTTCCAAAATAAAAATTTAAATTGCATACTAAGATTCTCCCAGATTAACTGATTTCCTAAAAAAAAACAGGTTAGCATGATAAGAAGATAATAAAAGTGTACGCATATGAATATCACATTTCCCATACGAATGAAGGAAAAGCATCATGATTTACAATTTGAACAAATTTGTTGCCAGTTCTCTTAACGAAAAATTAAATATAATTTTACATTAGTATTTTGAACATATTATAAGCTAACTCGATATTAGTTTATAAATGTAAGCATTAAAATAATTTAATAGCTTTATATTCATGAATTTTTAGAAGATGAATACCGGAAAGCCAAAAAGTTAGTTTTGAACGCTTTGTGGAATTAAATGCAGAAGCCATAGCTTATTTCCTTATATTATGCTAAATATATACTATATCAACGTCAACAATTTAAAAAGCAAAGGAGAAAGGATGTTAGCTTTATTTAAAGGAATAAGTAATGTTTTTCCTTTATGATATAGAAAAATGTCAAGGATCTGAATACATAAAAAAAATAATAGCGTGATAAAACATATATATATATATATATATATATATATATATATATGTTTTTTTTTTTTTATATATATATATATATATATATATAAAAAAAAAAAAAAAAAAAAAAAAAAAAAAACTAAAAAAAAAGGGGGTTAGATTCCCCCCCCCCACCCAAAGGGGCATTTTTTTTTTTCATTTACACATTTCGAGAGAATTTAGGCTAACGCCCCTTTGGGTTAAAATATTTAAAAACATCATATCTTTAGAATTTCCCTTAGACAGTCTCGCGCATTGGAGATAAAAGTATTTTTATCCGTAAAGTGTGTTGCTACTGTTCGCTTTGTAATCGTTGAGTTTCATAATAAAAAATTCGTTAAGTTTAAAAATAGAAAATATATAATAAAACAAATTCGAAATTCAAGATTCTGGCTTCTACGTGCCTATATTCGAGTGGCGGTCTATGTTAATCAGAATTTGATGGCTCTAGATATTGTTGTTTTTCTCCAATGCAAGGAACATACAAACATTCATGCAGATTCTTTATTATTTAATTCCTTTGAATATAATAGAGAGCGATAATGTTTGACGGCAACAATTTGAAAAGCGATACAGCAGTTTACAGTGATTCGACAGCAAAATTCCGTTTCGAGACTAATACCCCTTCTGGGCTAATGCTCTCCTGGGCTAACAAAACGAAATATCACATGAATTAAAGTTACCATTCATTTTCCTAATAATTAATGCAAATAGAGTTATCTGTTTAAAGTTAGAACTTCATTTGTGATTTACTTTCTGACCGCCATTAGCTTGTCTTGAAACTTGTCTTCAGTACTGATCATACCACACAGAATAACTATCCTGCTCATTAAAATAAAAGATACAAAATTTATCACAAGCTGAAATAGCGATAGGAAATTTAACTAGATCACTAACCATGGGTTGTGAAATAAATTCGAAGCAATGTTTCGGTGTTGATGAGGACAAACAAGAGTTCTTGCTTATTGTAACCTCTTTTGAAGACTGGTTCCCACTTTCACAACGCATAGAAGGGACACTACAATATCTAAGTGTTCAGAGTACATTTCCTTCAATAATTGTAAGTATATTATCTGCAAATTCGGAATCAAAACAATACCTCATGATCGCATACAAAAACGAATTTTTTCATCATCTCTAGCAAATAGCGACGGAGATCAATAGTACTTGTAAACGAGCAAATATTCCCTTTTCAAACTTATTCATATCGTATGCTATCTCAGAGAACAAGAAACAATACATAGCCTGTTCATTACTCTTGAAACAGGCATCTACTGAGATAAGGATAATCAGATTTACTATATTTTAGGCAAGCGTCTATTCAGGTTTTCATTTTAATTTTGACCTGTTTGCTAATGGAATTATAACTGCTCAGAAACATCGGATAGAAGCTTAAATCAAAGTTCTAAATTGTATTCTGCTGTAGAAAGGATCCTTCTCAAGATGAAAAACTCTGTTATAACTTCACGTCACCCCTTTATTCCTTTGTTTATTTGAAGCTCAGGGTCACTAAGTGAAAGAGCAAGTCAGATTAGTGATCATATTTAAGTCGCATCAAACACAAATTAGGCTCTTCAAAAAAGTGGCACAAAGGCCTGTGTATGAAGGAGGATATGGGTTATAGCACGCAGGATTTTTATTCATTGAGTTGAAACGCAAGCAATGGCCATTTTTTAACTTAAAAATGTTTTATTTTAACAAAACAAAGAACAATAAATTGGTCAATAATATCCGAGTTTTTGGACTTTTCCCATAAACCCAAGATGTCGAATTATAGCCATTTGGCTAACACCCATTCTTTCGGCTGATTCTCGAGTGGTTTGACGCGCGTCTTCGTGCAGAAGTTGATTCAAACGTTTTTTCATCAAACTTATTTCGTCGTCCGGAACGAGCAGCGTCTTCGAATTCGAAATTTCCGTTTTTTTAATTTGGTAAACCAATATCTTGCAGATCGTTTAGGCATTGCACCTTCTCCATACACTTCACAAATCTCTAGGGCAGCTTCTGCAGCATTGGCGCCTCGATTAAACACTAAAAGAAAAAGGTATCGAAAATTCTTATTTTTGTCGATTCGACCTCCATTTCAATGATCTGAAAAATAACAAAAATTAGCTCAGACAAAAAAAAAAAAAAAAAAAAAAAAAAAAAAAAAAAAAACGTCATCTTGTAGAGGGAAAGATTCCCTTTCGAATAACACAAAACATAATGCCAATACATATTATTTTTCCATCGTAATTTTAAACACAACATAAATGACCATTACTTATGTTTTAACCCAATAGAATAGCGTTTTTGGAAACTTCTTGGACAAGATACAAAAATGAGGCAAAAATGCATACACTTCTTTACGAGTTTGAATTTCCAGTCTACAGCGCAATGGGAGCAGCCATGAGCAACAACAAAGCATTTGACACGGTAAAAAAGCAAACCATATGACAAAGATTTAAAAAAATATATCGTATAAAAATACTGTCAAGTCCTCTTTGCCAGTTGTGCATCATTCGTGAGGAAGCGGATGCGAACGAGTCACTGCCCTGCACTGGACTCGGGGCACTTGTGGGAGAAATACTGGAGAGCTCGGAACAAGATGAACGATTTATAGACTACCGTAGTTTTAGTTTTATTACCTGTTTCTTCTGTTTGTATTTTTGACCACAGTTATCTTCTAATCTGCTTCTGGAAATTTGAAAAAAAGATTAATCAATTCCGATCCGGTAATGCGATGCTTGAAATTACAGTCCATGGTCACTCAAAAGCAGCTACAAGACAAAATACAAACATTAGTGAAATCTTATTACCGAGTAGTATGAATCATGGGTAAGAAACTGAGTAATCTCTTTGGTAATCTCTCATCAGTTGCAAACATGTAGAAAAGTCAAGAAGCGTAATAAATGAGTTCTTCCTAAACGTAATAAGTTGGTCCTTCACCGAAAACTACTACCGTATCCTTGGAAGTTTGCACTAATTTGTTCTGCGAGAATATAAATATCCCAGCTTTCATCAAAAACGTGACTTATAATGAAACATGGAATTTTTTTGATATTCTTTGCCGATCTGCTTAGTGGTTGGATCTGAATTAAGCCCCTAACAGCCAAGCCGAACAGTTGTATAAAATGCATCCGAGTCTGCGCTAATTGGTGTAAATTGATGAAATTGGTCAACTCTAAATTGGTCGAAATAGATGAAGTTATGCAGCTTATAATAACCCCCGACGACATGCTTCAGGAATAATAAAGCAAGAAATACAAACCCAGTACCCACTTCGAGTCATTATCCCATCCACCATATTTAACATAATTCTCAACAGCCTGCCACTGGTTTCTTATACTATATTTTGAATAACGATAACGATCCGGTTCAAAAATGACACGGCTGTCAAAAATTCTTTCAAGAATTAATTTCAGGATAACAGACTTCTGTGAAACTAATGTGAATGCATTTATAGTACTATTTTGTTGGCAGACGTGTAATGAATCTAACGGCGCACAGTTAAATAATAGAAATGAGCGAGCAATAAATTTGAGATATTATTTGTAATAGCAGATAGTTTCAAGCAGTTTGCATCTCGTGCAAGTTACTTTAAAAATACAGGTACATGAATAAATTATTTGTATTATTACTGTGTCTCGAATGAAAGAGAATAGCTATATTCGAAAACAATCTTTAATAATAAATAAAACGAAAGGATGCTTTTAAAGAAGCAAATGACATATATACAGTAAGAGCAAGAACTTCGCATACACATAAGTGGTCTTTTAAATGTAATAATAGTCTATTCTTGAAACACAAATATTTTTTCGAAATAAAATATCTCAAACGATAACACACATATCGAATTCATTTATTCTTTGGAAAGTACTTACTTCTTGGAAATATTTTTTGATATTGCATAGATTTAAAATACTAAAAATGCTCTTGTTTTCTTATTACGTACTAAATTTACAGTAGTTAAAATGAAAGCATCGCAAGCAACATGAATATTTTAATCCTCCGCATGTAATCTGCCTTTACGTCTAGACAGAGCCAGAAATACTAAAATAGTCAGAAGAAAGAATGAAACATTATTCGGATCTTTAATCAAGAAGTTTCATTTGCAGTTTGAATTCGCATCGGAGGATTTTCCCGACTATTACAATGCATAACAGATCGACGCCTGGCAGGTATTAGTAGACTTCAATCGAATTTATTTACAGATTTCGAAAAGCAAGAAATAGCCACTAGTGAAAACATTCCTCTCTTGGTATAATTTAAAATATCTTCTATCGCTTAATAATGGCATTCTGCGAGCTGTTTAGTAATTATGCTGTCAAGGATAAATGCCTTTGCAGATATTTGGTTGTCTCCGTGACAGTTATTTCTGAAAAAATGTTAACACTGTCAAAGACGTTTTTCCTCTTTAACTGTTTAGATCTACAAAAAGTTTCAAATTCTGATAAATCAAACTTACTGAGAGGAGAACAGAAGATGATGAAAGAATGTACACAAATATTTAAGACAAAAGTTAAAGAGACAGAGTATTTTAGCACAATTCTTAATCAATTATAAAAGTTCTAAATTCTCTTTAAAGTGTGTGAAAACAACCACTTTAGTTCAAAAAGATGATTTTATCTGTAAATGAACTGCTTGGACATGGTTTAAATGAAAAGATATGAGTTACAGTTCTAAATTTGAATATCTTAACTTATATTAAAATTATAGAATAATATTCGGTAAGAGAATATTTCTGATGAAATAAGAAAATAATAAATTTAGATTAGCATACTTATTACGCATTTAATGCCCTCGCCATTGTAAGGTTTATTCTAACTTTAGAAAAGTTAATGTTTAGTTTAAGCCACTCTCCTGTCATTCTTAATTTCAGCTTACAATTTCCTACCAGAACGTGTTTTTGAAAGCGCGGCAAATGAAGGAAGAACAAGTATTTAAAGTTGAAGTTCTACTGACTTTGTTAGAGAGCCAGAAATTCTGAGCAGCGCTCGTGCGCCTTTTAGGCTACTCTCTCTTAAGGTATTATTACTCTCGGTAGTACTTTAGGCCCTTGATAGCTTTGCCGTTTAATTCGCGTTAAGGGGCCAGCTCTGTTAAAATCTTGATAGTTTCGGCTGCATGCTTTAAGGTAAGTTTTAGTATTCCTGTGTTCAATCCTGAGGGGAGGCTTTGTTGTAAATTCCAAGAAGGAGTCGGCTGTTAAATTTATTTTGAATAATAAAGGGTATTAAACCCTTCTTGAGTTCTGCTCTCTGTCTACTGAACTAAGCGATTATTCGCTTATCAGTTCTTAAGGTTCCTCATTTTTAGCTGTAACTCGAAGGTGGAAATCTTACACATTAATTTAATATAACTTACAATGTATTTAACATACTTTATAAGACTAAATAAAAATTTTATCAACTATCATCGAAACATTTTTTCGAGGGTATATTTACAACCAGAAAATAAATTATATAATTAAAAAAATAACAGTTTTCTCAAATGAAAGTTCTAAAACAATACTTAGTGCCAAAATATAATGTAAAGTGAATAGCCAAAATCCATTTACTGTAAGTAAAAGCATCATGCTGGGAAGGCGAAAGCATTAAATGGCAATGGTATTCAAAACATGTAGTAGCATACCAGTCATCCGAATATGTAGATGAATATCTAAAGCAACAATTTTTGGAATTGTGCTTAGGTATCTGAAGTGTAGAGTCATTAGGATTTTTTTGAAGCAGCAGACATGAAAAATGAGCAATGCCCTGGTCGGGACTCGAACCTGGACCTCTCGAATACGCGCCGAGTGTGCTACAGTTACACCACGAAAGCATGCAGAAAGGAAAAGCATGCATCTTATTTCTATGAGGTATTTTCTTATTTCTATGAGAAAATACCTCATAGAAATAAGATCTTATTCTATCTTTACGTACATTTAAAGGCCAAAAATGAACAAATACTTTGGTAATGCAAGAATTCACGGTCAACTATAATTACCTGCTAAAAATGGATTTTTATACTTCATGTAGGTACAAAAAGTGCACAAATTATTACCCGTTTTAAATATATAGCCAATCTTATTTCATGAGATACTGTAATTATGACTACCATTAGGTTCATCAATGAACCTCTAAAAGCTACAGTTCACTCCAGGCTCGCTTCTTGATTTCTTCATGGGCCAGTTGCATGGGTACCTCATATTCGAACGCTTAGCTAACTTATAAATATCACCCAGTTTATCTCAAGGCATCAGTTCTAAGGTATAGTGTTTGGCAAAATTAATTAACCAATTAGCTTAGCACCATTATTCTATTTGATTTCCATCTGGAGCAAATTTTATTATTAGACTATAAGAGCTATTAGTTTGGAAACACAATTTTGCTTTGTCTCAGTTTAGTTCGATTTTGTTGCCAATCGGGGAAAAGTAAAATATTAATATTACTCTTTATTATTCAATTTGTCTGTTATTAATTAACAAACTAGCTATTTAAAATCAATAGACGCAATTCCTTATATTATATATTTTTTTACTTTTTAATCTCATTGGTTTAAATAAAAATGCATGTAAATCATAATATATATAATTAAAAATATTAAATAGCTTTATGGAATTACATTACACATTTTTCACTTTTTTTAATATACAGAAGATATATAACGTTCCCCTGTTAGTCTATGCATATTCATCAAATATCTTATAAAAATTTTCGCTATTCCAGATGGGTAATCTCCATCGATAATCTCTACTGATAATCCATACTGAACTTAGCCCTTTTGGGCGATCCTGAAAATCAGCACCATTTCAGACATTTTTCTTTTGTCATATGTTTTCTGGTATGTTTTATTTTACAATTTTCACGCGGGTCTTAGTATTAACTAAAAAGGAGGAAAATTATTTATTAAAGGTAGAATGAGGATAATTGACTCTTATTTGTAACTATCACTCTTATTTGTATCATCGCAATCGTATCATTTGCACTCGACTATAATTGTCAGCTAAAAAGGAGTGATTGGTTTGGTTTCGTTTATTGAGATAGCAGCAAAGCACAAGAGGGCTATCTGCTTAAGAGGAGGGATGCCTTTGGGGAGGATCTTTCTACGAAAAACCAGATCGCATAAACGTTACACATGGGGAAAACTACGAAAACGCACTTACTGCCAGCCCGTTCGCGGGATTCAAACCTGGGATCGAATTACCAGTGTTTAGCGACGTTATCGCTAAGCCGCTAATGAGACCAATGGGGAGTGAAGTTAGTTATTGTATCAGGACTTGTGTTCCTCTTTACTTGCTTTGGAAACATGAACTGTCCTGACTCGGAACAGGGAGCTTACTCAAGCTATGTTCAATAAATTTTGAAGTAGACAATACACACAGGAAGGGTATACGAAACCCTTTATTTTTCTATCTTTACAGAGATTTCCGGAACTTCGGAATACAGAGACCAACCACTTGTGGTCTGAACGTAAGAATATAAAACTACTAACTAAAACTCTAACTAAAACTAACTTTGGATTAATATACAAGTGCCTAACTTTAAGATTGGCCGTTATTTAACAAAATCCTATGTAGTACAGAGAGCTGCTAAAACTACGATACGTTTGAATTTATCAAGAGAACTAAACCTCTGGCCTTGAAGGCAACCAGCAACCGAGTAAAAACTACTATGGCAAGCGACCTGCTTCTAATAACTCCTTCCTCTCTTTTGCTTGGCAAAAAGCCACAACTTAAGTACTTGGCGTTAGCAAGACAAATTTGCATAAATAAGTTAAAGCTTTTAATTCTGGCCGGAAGTAGAAAATAAGAAGTGATAGTAAAGATTTAAAACAAAATAAACGTTAGTAAAACCTAGGATCCTTACATACTTCCCGCCAGAGTTAATTAGTTTGAAACTGAGGTCTAAAACGACCTTGTTGAAAACTTTTAGCTCTAGAATCTAACGCGAGGCCAATCTTTTACAAACATTCCTCTCTAGAAACTAGAAATTAAAAAGTCGTTTTTACATTATCAACTCCATGGACAAGTAATTTTCATCTGTACTGCATCTATAAACAGGAGTTTCTTAGTTGAAATCTGGTTCCTTCCAGAGATCTGGAAGGAAAACTAGTTTAATGAAATGTTACACAATCAAATGGCAAGTAACATGAATATTTATATTTCTCTTTTAAAATTCTTATTTCATTCATGACGTTATTTAATAATCTCCCCGTGCTCTCTGACATGTGTTGTAAAGAAAAACACCAAACACGAGCGTGTCTATGTACAAGTGTTCAACACTACCGCCTGCAATCAAAACTCTAACGTGTTAAAATTCAACATCACAAGACCTCAGAACACACCTTATATTCATCTCTAAACCCTGAGGTACTATTCTGAAAAGTGGCTAACTCTGAAGTGTAGCGAGGCCCACCAGCGGCCGAGCGGTAAAGACGCTGAACACTGGTAGTTCGCTCCGAGATTCGAATCCCGCGAACGGGCTGGCTGCATGGGCGTTTTCGTGGTTTTTTCCCATGTGTAACGTGTATACGAGCCAGTTTCCTTTAGAAAGTCCTCCACGAAAGCATCCCTCCCCTTAGGCAGATAGCCCTAGTGTGCTTTGCCATAATTAAATACACCACACCACACCTGCAGTGTAGCGTCAGAGAGCCTAACTACATTCATTCAACCTTTAACACATATTCACAATAATTTGCTCTTTTTTCAGTCACACGAATAAGTTAAAATTTTTCGCATTACTTTCACTTTTAACATATCACAGTATTTCTTAACTTTTAAGATAACAGTTCACATTGTATATAAGGACATATTAACATGCCGTTAATTTTACGCATTTTAAAACATACATTAGTAGTACATTGTTAACTTCTATTCTTTACCAAACAAGTGCCAATTCTTCTACATTGAAATACTACATTTCAAAAGACTTTCAGATTAAAACTTCTTTCTTGCTTGAATCTTTTAAATAAAATTTTATACAATAATTTTTACAAGTTTCTTACTGTACCTTTCTCAAAGATTATCAATGCTTTTACAACATTCAAGTATTTACACATTCCTATTATACATTAAATTTAGTTTTACTTGCGAGTAATTCAAAAACAATACCAAAATAGGTAACAACTCATTTCTCGCCTTTTTGGCGATAAAGGTAGCCCTCACATGAGGTAAAACTCCTTGAATTCTGCCACTTGCAGTAAGAATGAAAAATTAACTTAAGGTTTCAAAGTAACATAAAGTTTTACTTATCTTTGTGATATTCAGACATCCTTTTTTCTGCCCAGTCCTGGAAAGTAGCGAAGACTACCGTCTAGTTTATCTTCCTTCTTGTGCGGGTTCGCCCTTCGGTTCTTTCCTCCATGAGCTTTCTTTTTCTTCCAGTTCGGTCACCCTTGAAGACCTTCTTTTTAGCATCTGCCTGTGGTCACGGCCGTTTGATGGCAGCTGGTCTTGGTGGAACCGGGACAACTGTCTCTCGTTGTTGCCTGGATCTCGTTGCTGGCTGTTCAAATTTTTCTTGCTTCTTTGCATCTGCAGCCGGTCTTCCTTCATCAATTCGTCGACATTTGCTGCGTAGACTTCTATCCGAAGGGTAGATCTTCCGTTTTGGAGCCGTGTTATAGTTACTGTCATTTCTCCTGGCTTTCTTTGCATTAGTCGTATTTCTCCCTTCTTCATTCTGGGGGTGGCCGTGCCCTCTCTTTTCTGGTCGGTGGAACGGCTTCTTTTTCTTGTTATCTTCAGTTTTCCAACGGGGAAACTTCCTTTTCAATTGCTCCTGTCTACTAATGGCTTGCCCTTGTGATTGTCGTTGTTCCACCTCTGGAGACTGTGCCTGCCGTGCCGGATCCTGCAAAAGATCTTGAAATATTGGCATTTTATTACGATTATAAAATGGTTTTATCTGGTCAACGTTTGCGGTGCAGGTTTCACCATTCCTGGCTTTTAACACCACTACAGCCTGAGTTACTTTTTCGATGACATATGGTCCTTCAAATCGTGGATAAAATTTGGCAGTCTTATCTTCTGGTGCTGAAGAAAGTGAATGCTTAATTTTTAACACTTCATACCCTACTTTATAAGTTACACCCCGTCGTTTCATATCATAATAGAGCTTCTGTTTTCTTCAGTGTTCTTTTTTGCTTCTTTAATTATTTTTTCTATATCGCCCATTTTAAATTCTGGGGCTCTTTGTTGAACATAAAATTATTTAGCTAACAGCGTTATAATCTTTCTGCCTAAAAATAACTCAGCAGGAGTTTTGCCCGTCGTATCATGTTTTGCGGTCCTAAGGGCGAAAGCTAATTCATTGACATAGTTATCCCAGCTTTTATGAAAATTTTTAACATAACTACGGATAATTTTCACTATATTTCTATTGACCCGTTCTGCTATATTTGATTGCGGCCGATACGGGACCATTTTTAAATGACGTATGCCCAGTTTTTAACACATGTCTTCAAATATATTACTTAGAAATTGAGGACCATTATCCGATATAACTTTTAGGGGCGCCCCGTATTTTAAAATATATTTATTTAAAATAGAATCAGTAACTAATTTCGCGGAGGCTCGTTTTAAGGGAACAATTTCGGTCCACTTACTAAAATGATCAACCATAACAAGGAGATACCGACTTTTATTTAACTGACTTTTTGGGAAAGGGCCCAATAAATCGATGCCAATTATTTTATTTGGAAATTCCGATTTAATGCTATTTAGAAAGCCGGCCGGGCGGAAATTAATATAATTAACTGCTTGACATGTTGGGCAGGACTGGACATACGCCCTTGTTAACTTTTGCAGCTTAGGAAAATAAACTGCTTCGCGTACGCGTTGGATGGTTTTTCGAATACCAGCATGAGAAGCTAAAGGGGAGTCGTGTAACTCCTGCAGTATATTTAATCTAAGACTAGATGGGATAACAGGTCGAAATTCGTTGTTGGAATTCGTAGTTTTTGTATAAAATAATAGACCATCTATTAGTTCGTAATGGGCAGCCCTATTTCTTATCGCTACAATATTTTGGTGGCTAAAATTTTCAGGATCCTTTAAATAATCATAAATATTTTTAAATTCAGGATCTTTACCCAGTTCGGTTATTACCGTTTCTCGGGGATGTATCGTACATGCTGTGAGCATTGCCACCTTTACAGTATTACCTTCTTCATCTATTTTTATTCTGGTTAGGGCATCTGCTACGATATTTTCCTTTCCGGGGGTGTGCATGATTACCAGATTATACTCTTGTAACTTGAGTGCCCATCTTATTAACCTTGGGGATAAGTTTTTCCCTGAGTACAATCTGGTTACCGCCGCATGATCAGAACACCCTGTTATTGGCGTCCTTCCAAAATAGACTCGGAACTTTTGCACTGCTAACAGAACTGCAAGTGACTCTCTCTCAGTCGCGGAATAATTTCTTTGTGTTTGATTTAAAGTTCTACTAAAAATGCCACGGGCTGCTGATTTTGTGAAAGTACCGCTCCTACCGCATAATCCGAAGCATTCGCTGAAATTTCTAAATTCTCATCGTTTTCAGGAAATTTCAAAACAGGGGCTTGCGTTAATGCTTGCTTTAATTTTTCAAAAGCACTATTGGCTTCGGCCGTCCACGAGAATCTTGCCTTTTTCCTTTTTAATTTTAACAATGGTTGAGCAATAGCTGCAAAATCTTTTATAAAGGACCTATAATATGAACAAAGTCCTAGAAAAGAAGAGAACTTCTTCGCCGTATTTGGCGGCTGATACTTTTGCACAGCGATTATTTTTGATTCGTCCGTCTCGATTCATTTCTGAGATATTTTGTAACCTAAGTATTTTAATTCAGGGGCTGCAAATTTGCACTTTTCGACATTAACTTTTAGACCGGCCTCATTTAATAATGAAAACACCTGTCTTAAATCCTGTACATATCGGTCCAGATTATCACTAGTAATAATGATATCGTCTAAATAGATAAATGTGGTCTTTCCTAGAACAGGCCTTAGCACAATGTCCATATATCGCTGAAATGTTGCCGGTGCCCCTGAAAGGCCAAACGGCATACGCAAGAATGCATAAGTGCCAGACTTGGTTATAAAAGCAGTCTTAGGCACATCTTCTGGTTTAACACCTATTTGAAAATAACCAGTCGTTAAGTCTAACGTAGTCATATATTTCGTAGAAGTTATGTTCCTTAAAATTTCCTCAATAATAGGTAACGGATATACCGGATATTTAGTCATGGAGTTTAATTTACGATAGTCAATTGCAAAACGCCACCTTTTCGGATGTGTTACTGGATAGTCATTATTTTTCTTACATAACACAACCGGGCTAGCATAACTACTTGAGATGGGCGTTATGATCTTTTTACGTAACATATCTCGAATGTGCCACTCTATAATTTTTCTTTATTCTTATCATACCGATACGGTTTATGGCGAACTGGCAGTGAATCTCCTGTGTCGATACTATGGTTAGTAACTTGAGTAAATCCGGGAATATCACTAAATAACGAAGCAAATTCACTTACCACTTGTCGAATTTTTTGTTGCTCTCCCTTAGGCAGGTGGTTGAGGTTTAATGTGGGTGGTTCTCTTTTTTCTTCCCGAACTGGTTGCATGGTCAGCTTAAGGGACGCTTGGTTGAAATCCAGCGTTGCTTCTGCCTCTGAAAGAAAATCTATCCCTAAAATGACATGTGCTTGTAAATTTTTTACGATAAAAAACATGATCTTTACTTGCTCGTCCTTGATGCGAATATATAGTGGTATTTTACCTATGCAGTTGCATCTTTCTCCCTGCGCAGCTAACACTGTCGTATTATCCGAATTATATATTCCGTGTCTACGGAAATACTTCTTAAAAAAATCTTCTGCCACACAGGAACACTGCGCGCCTGTATGCAGGAGTGCGGTGGCTGGGATGTTGTTCACCAAAACTTCAATCTTTGGAAGAGTCAAATTTTTCACAATAACTGTATTTAACTTGAAGGAAGAGGGGTTTTCTTGGCCTTCGGATTTCCGCACCCTCCCGTCAGCAGAAATCCGTTTTAGTCTAAATCTTCTTTCTTCTTTTCCATGCATTCCTTCTTTTTCCGCTGGCCTTCAGACTTTTTTTCTGGCTTACTATTGAACTGTCGACGTTCGCCGGTTGTTTTTGGATACTCAGGTTTCCTTGCCCACTGATTCGATTTGCTTCCGTAGCCGTGTTCTTGCCTTTGCTGTGGTCTTAGCGCACCAAATTGGCTTCGCTGCTCATACTGGCGTCTTCTTTCAATGTCCGCCGTTCTTCTACTTTCAAACTGGATTGCTAGCTCAAATAACTTTTCCAGTGTAGTCGGATTCCTTAATTCAATAAAGTCTTGTACTTGGGGAAGTAACCTCGGCAAAATCACTTGGATTATCTCAGGATCCGGACGGCTTCCATACAAGAGTTTAAAGACTTGAATTTTTCTTAAAATAAAGCTTGAGAGATTTTTAATTCGTTGCTGGTATATGCTGAAGAGTTCCGCTTCTAATTTTGAACGATTTCTTACGACAGGAAAGGCTTTTACTAAGCCAGTCTAGAAATTTTCGTAAGTATAGGTGGGACATCCCGCTTGACCCAAGAGGCTTCTGCCTATACATTTGAACCAATTAAGCGCTTGGCCCCTCAAAGCGCTGGTAGCTAAGGTGACTTTCTGGAATTCATGGTGTCAAGTGGTCATCCAATTTTTCCAAAAAACTGGTTACCGGTGAGTTTCCATTGAATGTTGCTTCTGGTTTCATCGATGCGCGCATGGTCTGGACGATGTAACCAAATCCTTCCAGGGCGGGAGCTGGCATTTCTGAATTCTGATCCCCTTCTGCAGGCACCACAGTTTCTTCTTGAAACTCGGCCATGGTTATGTTTCTTCGTCGAGCGCCACTATTAGGACTTGTGTTCCTCTTTACTTGCTTCGGAAACATGAACTGTCCTGACTCGGAACAGGGAGCTTACTCAAGCTATGTTCAATAAATTTTGAAGTAGACAATACACACAGGAAGGGTATACGAAACCCTTTATTTTTCTATCTTTACAGAGATTTCCGGAACTTCGGAATACAGAGACCAACTACTTGTGGTCTGAACGTAAGAATATAAAACTACTAACTCTAACTAAAACTAACTTTGGATTAATATACAAGTGCCTAACTTTAAAATTGGCCGTTATTTAACAAAATCCGTATGTAGAACAGAGAGCTGCTAAAACTACGATACCTTTGAATTTATCAAGAGAACTAAACCTCTGGCCTTGAAGGCAACCAGCAACCGAGTAAAAACTGCTATGGCAAGCGGCCTGCTTCTAATAACTCCTTCCTCTCTCTTGCTTGGCAAAAAGCCACAACTTAAGTACTTGGCGTTAGCAAGACAAATTTGCATAAATAAGTTAATTCTGGCCGGAAGTAGAAAATAAGAAGTGATAGTAAAGATTTAAAACAAAATAAACGTTAGTAAAACTTAGGATCCTTACAATTGGACTTTGTGCTTGGAATCAAAATAAGAGAGAAAAAGTGGCAATGACAATGCAATCTTCCTTTAGTAAGATATCGTTTCAGTTTTCTAAAAGTTAGGAAGAGACACGCAAAAATATTACTAGTACTTATTCCATATATTCTTCTTTCACGTCTGCTTTGTATAAATAACCACTGAAGTCATAATCTATTCCTACACTGCGAATCTATTTCTTGCACATAAATTTGTTTGATGAGTTACCATACTTTCAGCAGAATTTATAAACTCAAGCATCATACATATAAACATATACGACATAATCTGAAGAATATTATGAAATCTGAAATTCAAATCCATGTACCTTCGTGTCCTGGCCTAGTAAGAAAAAACTACTAGCTAAGAATCAGAACACAGGATAGATTATTATCACTTGGCAATGTAGATAAATGTAAATTCACTAATAAATATTTTTCAGAGCAAGAATGAAGTGCTACTCGGAATGACACTGCAAATCTATGGTCTATAATCTATGGTTATTGTCACATAGAGTCAGTTTTAGTTCTTCACATATAACTACGAAACAGGGAGATTTCAATGGGAATAATTTGTAATGAAAACAACAGATAGCAGTAGATAGGAATAATATCAGTATAACTAAAAGGTGAAATAATGAGAAAATAATTTTTTAAATAGAGATGTCTTTTATCTCACTCGAATACATCTAAAAATGCTTACTTCAAACACTGGCTTAAGAAATTGTAGCATAATAATAAAATTTATTCAAGTGATGAGAAATGATTAAATAAGGCAATATAAACTGGCAAGAAAAAATGTTTTCCGAATTGTGCGAAAACGTACTCTAAACAGTAAGGAGATCATTAGGAAGTAAGAAAGACAAAAATGAGTTTAATAGTAGCATGAGTAGACACATAACTGCAACCAGCTTTTGAACGAGGGGTGTAGACGGGTTTAATCATTAGTTGAATGCAACAGAGAATTCGTCTTCCATTTGGGATAGGACCTCATGTCCAGGCACCCCGATATTTGACATTGTTTCTGCAAAGTGGGGAAATTATGTCAGATGGTACACAAAATGGTGCTGATGATAAAATAGCGCCTCTTCATTATTAAGTGTTATGAGAACTACACTAGAAGTGTTGCAGCAGAACGATGAAAACGATGTTGCTGTTATACCCCAGGCACAGCTAATATGCGTATCTCATAGTTTGATAAATCGAGTACAATGCTTTATTGACGTCAACGTGGGCCATTTCTAGCACTCTCTACAAAGAGCATTAACAAGGGTAAATATAGAGTACGAATTATACGCATTTTCCGGCCCAGTTTTACTTTGGCCACCCTGTGTAGAAACCTGTCTCATATCTGATCTCTCATTAACGGAAGATTTTTTTCACCCTTGCGAATCAAAGTTCCGTTTCCAACTCCAAAAAAAATTCAGAATATTATCCTTGTAAAGGACATTATTTCATCTAAGAGTCGCTTAAGCAGAAGCACTTAGGATCACAGCTTTGAAACGTTCTGGTAGGATTTTCCTTCGGAACAAAAACTGAATATGAAAACACAAATGACAGTTACTGATTTTAAAAGAATTAGTATATAAATATTCGGATTTAACCTACATGCATGTCCATTTTCTCTGATTTGCAACTTTTAAATACCATTTTGCTTACGACGCTTTCTCGGTTTAAGATTCGGGGAGTTTCAGTGATGGTATACTGCAGAAGTCTCAAAGAGGGGACCCCCCAAGAAAATTTATGCAGCTCACGGATACATTTCAGTTATATAATTGTTGCAAATGGGTTCTTACAAAGATTTCAAAATTTCAGTTATTTGAAGTCCGAGTTTACATTATTTTTATTACCATTAAAACGAACACGAATAACGCACTAGAAAACCTATAAATGGAGCTAATTAATTTACCAGTGTGATATACATTTTATTCAGAGGCTTACATGATACGGATTTTGTTAACTTTTACTTGTTAAGAAATAAATAACCTCAGTTACGAATTTTTGCACTAAGAATAATCGTTTTGTTTGGCAATATATTTCTAGATCACCAGCTATTTTTCCAAAGTTGAAAATTAAATAAGAAAACACCAGACTGACCGACGAGCATTCACGATCCATGACAAAGGTAATTTCCAGTAATTTCTCTCCAAAACTACAAACATTCGAAACGCCATCAAGTGTCAAGCTGTGGTAAGAAAACGTTTTTAATTATTTAGAATTATCTATAAGTATTTTTATTTATGCGTCGAAGAAAATTTGAATAAATAAGAGAAAAGGACTAGGTTGTCACTTTTTCTGAAAACATGGAAAGTTCTCGCAACTTGTTTGCTTAAGTTAAAATACGTTATTTAATGATTAATTAAACATATTAGAGTAATTTTAAGTAAATGGCAGTCTAAATATTTAGTTATCAGTACATTTGAATAACAAAGTATAACCAACAAAAATGCCTTGCCGATTTAAAACTTTGAATTTCAGATAAAAAATAAATATAAATTTGAATCTTTTTCATTTTCGACATTATTATTATTGTTTATGTATGTTTCGATAAATATTTAGTCAATGAAATTTTAAAAAATATTTTAATTTTATTAGTAAAAATTTTTATTTTGATAAAAGAAACTAGTCAGCCAGCTGTGTTCAGATCGTGGATAAGACCCGCGTGCAACTTGAATTTGAAATTTATTTCTCACATACTTTTCATGTATTTTTTTATTGAATTTCTAGTTATTTGTTCTCAAACTTGCCTCAAATGTTTAATACATCCATCTCAGAGATATCCAAAAGAATTAGTATACCAACGATTGGAAAAACTTTAAATTATGTTAAAAGAGACACATCACGTGTTTTGTTAATTTTGTTTTATACTAGATTAAAATTTTACTACAAAAACAGATCTCAACAGAAGTATTAACTAATTAAAAAAAACAAGCCCCTTCCCACAAAAAATCTGAAAGGTTTCAGATTTTAAATTACGTCCAAAGGGGCGTTTTTTAACGTTTTGTGTGCTACCTTTATTTATTAAATATCATGTTCTTTGCACTTAAACCATAAAATTAGTTCAGTAGCAATGTCGCAAAATAATTTTAAAATGAGCATATCTTTAGAATTTCCGATACACTGTTCCTCGTCCGCTGGAGATAAAAAGGTTTTTTTCCCCGCCGTAGAGTGTTACCATTGCTGGCTTTTAAATAGTTAAGTTCGTTACTCAAAAATTCGTTAAAGTTTTACAAAATATGAAATCGATAATAAAACAAATTCCAAATTTCAAATTTGGTCTTCCACATGGCCATGTTCGTAGGAAGATTACGTCAGTCAAAATTCGATGGCTCTATGTACCGTTGTTTTATCACAATGCGAGAAATAGACATGCATTTATGCAAATTTTTATTATTTACTTTCTTCAAATATAATGCAAGACTCTAACATTTGGTGGCAACAGTTTGAAAAGTGAAACGGACATTTATAGTGATTCAACGCAAATTCGCTAAACGAAAACAATAGTCCTTCAGGGGCAAAGCCCCTTTGGACTAAAAATTAAATTGCTAATTAGTATTACTTAATTAAAATTAAATTATTTAATCGATGCTTGATTTTTTTCTGAACATAAGCAGAAAGTATTTTAAAAGTTAAAATA